>NW_027478159.1:20202500-25202500 GCF_051020975.1 Osmia lignaria lignaria
GAAAACTACGCTTCTGATCAAAAAATATCGTAGAACATAAATTGTAGGAAACATAATTCTCTACAAAAAAGGTCTCTCAACATTTTGCCATAGTTCGCTTCGTTTCCGAGATATTTGCGGATATATCTCAAGGGAAGGGGCCTGACGGACATATTTCGAGATATTTCTTCTTCTTGTTGTTCTTCTTCTGCACAGCTAAGCTGGAAGTGGCATTTACAGCTCGCAATAGTGCAGAGTTATCTCAAAGAAAGGGGCCACGGTGTTTCTGTATCTCTATTATGTTGGTGCGGCTTCGGAACTTTTAAATATCTTGATATATCTCGAGAACTACGGGTCTGATCAAAAAATATCATAGAACATAAAAAGTAGGAAACATAATTCTCTACAAAAAAGGTCTCTTAACATTTTGCCATAGCTCGCTTCGTTTCCGAGATATTTGCAGATTTATCTCAAGGGAAGGGGCCTGACGGACATATTTCGAGATATTTCTTCTTCTTGTTGTTCTTCTTCTGCACAGCTAAGCTGGAAGTGGCATTTGCGGCTCGCACTAGTGCAGAGTTATCTCAAAGAAAGGGGCCACGGTGTTTCTGTATCTCTATTATGTTGGTGCGGCTTCGGAACTTTTAAATATCTTGATATATCTCGAGAACTACGCATCTGATCAAAAAATATCATAGAACATGAAAAGTAGGAAACTTAATTCTCTACAAAAAAGGTCTCTTAACATTTTGCCATAGCTCTCTTCGTTTCCGAGATATTTGCAGATTTATCTCAAGGGAAGGGGCCTGACGGACATATTTCGAGATATTTCTTCTTCTTTTTGTTCTTCTTCTGCACAGCTAAGCTGGAAGTGGCATTTGCAGCTCGCAATAGTGCAGAGTTATCTCAAAGAAAGGGGCCACGGTGTTTCTGGATCTTTATTATGTTGGTGCGGCTTCGGAACTTTTAAATATCTCGATATATCTCGAAAACTACGCTTCTGATCAAAAAATATCATAGAACATAAATTGTAGGAAACATCATTCTCTACAAAAAAGGTCTCTTAACATTTTGCCATAGCTCGCTTCGTTTCCGAGATATTTGCAGATATATCTCAAGGGAAGGGGCCTGACGGACATATTTCGAGATATTTCTTCTTCTTGTTGTTCTTCTTCTGCACAGCTAAGCTGGAAGTGGCATTTGCAGCTCGCAATAGTGCAGAGATATCTCAAAGAAAGGGGCCACGGTGTTTCTGTATCTCTATTATGTTGGTGCGGTTTCGGAACTTTTAAATATCTTGATATATCTCGAGAACTACGCATCTGATCAAAAAATGTCATAGAACGTAAAAAGTAGGAAACTTAATTCTCTACAAATAAGGTCTCTTAACATTTTGCCATAGCTCGCTTCGTTTCCGAGATATTTGCAGATTTATCTCAAGGGAAGGGGCCTGACGGACATATTTCGAGATATTTCTTCTTCTTGTTGTTCTTCTTCTGCACAGCTAAGCTGGAAGTGGCATTTGCAGCTCGCAATAGTGCAGAGTTATCTCAAAGAAAGGGGCCACGGTGTTTCTGTATCTCTATTATGTTGGTGCGGCTTCGGAACTTTTAAATATCTTGATATATCTCGAGAACTACGCATCTGATCAAAAAATATCATAGAACGTAAAAGGTAGGAAACTTAATTCTCTACAAATAAGGTCTCTTAACATTTTGCCATAGCTCGCTTCGTTTCCGAGATATTTGCAGATTTATCTCAAGGGAAGGGGCCTAACGGACATATTTCGAGATATTTCTTCTTCTTGTTGTTCTTCTTCTGCACAGCTAAGCTGGAAGTGGCATTTACAGCTCGCAATAGTGCAGAGTTATCTCAAAGAAAGGGGCCACGGTGTTTCTGTATCTCTATTATGTTGGTGCGGCTTCGGAACTTTTAAATATCTTGATATATCTCGAGAACTACGCATCTGATCAAAAAATATCATAGAACGTAAAAAGTAGGAAACTTAATTCTCTACAAAAAAGGTCTCTTAACATTTTGCCATAGCTCTCTTCGTTTCCGAGATATTTGCAGATTTATCTCAAGGGAAGGGGCCTAACGGACATATTTCGAAATATTTCTTCATCTTGTTGTTCTTCTTCTGCACAGCTAAGCTGGAAGTGGCATTTGCAGCTCGCAATAGTGCAGAGTTATCTCAAAGAAAGGGGCCACGGTGTTTCTGTATCTCTATTATGTTGGTGCGGCTTCGGAACTTTTAAATATCTTGATATATCTCGAGAACTACGCATCTGATCAAAAAATATCATAGAACATAAAAAATAGGAAACTTAATTCTCTACAAAAAAGATCTCTTAACATTTTGCCATAGCTCGCTTCGTTTCCGAGATATTTGCAGATTTATCTCAAGGGAAGGGGCCTAACGGACATATTTCGAGATATTTCTTCTTCTTGTTGTTCTTCTTCTGCACAGCTAAGCTGGAAGTGGCATTTGCGGCTCGCACTAGTGCAGAGTTATCTCAAAGAAAGGGGCCACGGTGTTTCTGTATCTCTATTATGTTGGTGCGGCTTCGGAACTTTTAAATATCTTGATATATCTCGAGAACTACGGGTCTGATCAAAAAATATCATAGAACATAAAAAGTAGGAAACATAATTCTCTACAAAAAAGGTCTCTTAACATTTTGCCATAGCTCGCTTCGTTTCCGAGATATTTGCAGATTTATCTCAAGGGAAGGGGCCTGACGGACATATTTCGAGATATTTCTTCTTCTTGTTGTTCTTCTTCTGCACAGCTAAGCTGGAAGTGGCATTTGCGGCTCGCACTAGTGCAGAGTTATCTCAAAGAAAGGGGCCACGGTGTTTCTGTATCTCTATTATGTTGGTGCGGCTTCGGAACTTTTAAATATCTTGATATATCTCGAGAACTACGCATCTGATCACAAAATATCATAGAACATGAAAAGTAGGAAACTTAATTCTCTACAAAAAAGGTCTCTTAACATTTTGCCATAGCTCTCTTCGTTTCCGAGATATTTGCAGATTTATCTCAAGGGAAGGGGCCTGACGGACATATTTCGAGATATTTCTTCTTCTTGTTGTTCTTCTTCTGCACAGCTAAGCTGGAAGTGGCATTTGCGGCTCGCACTAGTGCAGAGTTATCTCAAAGAAAGGGGCCACGGTGTTTCTGTTTCTCTATTATGTTGGTGCGGCTTCGGAACTTTTAAATATCTCGATATATCTCGAAAACTACGCTTCTGATCAAAAAATATCATAGAACATAAAAAATAGGAAACTTAATTCTCTACAAAAAAGGTCTCTTAACATTTTGCCATAGCTCGCTTCGTTTCCGAGATATTTGCAGATTTATCTCAAGGGAAGGGGCCTGACGGACATATTTCGAGATATTTCTTCTTCTTGTTGTTCTTCTTCTGCACAGCTAAGCTGGAAGTGGCATTTGCGGCTCGCACTAGTGCAGAGTTATCTCAAAGAAAGGGGCCACGGTGTTTCTGTATCTCTATTATGTTGGTGCGGCTTCGGAACTTTTAAATATCTTGATATATCTCGAGAACTACGCATCTGATCAAA
Source organism: Osmia lignaria lignaria (assembly GCF_051020975.1). NCBI lineage: Eukaryota > Metazoa > Arthropoda > Insecta > Hymenoptera > Megachilidae > Osmia > Osmia lignaria. Next base: position 20,206,065 of record NW_027478159.1, read on the forward strand.
AAATATCATAGAACATGAAAAGTAGGAAACTTAATTCTCTACAAAAAAGGTCTCTTAACATTTTGCCATAGTTCTCTTCGTTTCCGAGATATTTGCAGATTTATCTCAAGGGAAGGGGCCTGACGGACATATTTCGAGATATTTCTTCTTCTTGTTGTTCTTCTTCTGCACAGCTAAGCTGGAAGTGGCATTTGCGGCTCGCACTAGTGCAGAGTTATCTCAAAGAAAGGGGCCACGGTGTTTCTGTTTCTCTATTATGTTGGTGCGGCTTCGGAACTTTTAAATATCTCGATATATCTCGAAAACTACGCTTCTGATCAAAAAATATCATAGAACATAAATAGTAGGAAACATAATTCTCTACAAAAAAGGTCTCTTAACATTTTGCCATAGCTCGCTTCGTTTCCGAGATATTTGCAGATTTATCTCAAGGGAAGGGGCCTAACGGACATATTTCGAGATATTTCTTCTTCTTGTTGTTCTTCTTCTGCACAGCTAAGCTGGAAGTGGCATTTGCAGCTCGCAATAGTGCAGAGTTATCTCAAAGAAAGGGGCCACGGTGTTTCTGTATCTCTATTATGTTGGTGCGGCTTCGGAACTTTTAAATATCTTGATATATCTCGAGAACTACGCATCTGATCGAAAAATATCATAGAACATGAAAAGTAGGAAACTTAATTCTCTACAAAAAAGGTCTCTTAACATTTTGCCATAGCTCGCTTCGTTTCCGAGATATTTGCAGATTTATCTCAAGGGAAGGGGCCTAACGGACATATTTCGAGATATTTTTGCTTCTTGTTGTTCTTCTTCTGCACAGCTAAACTGGAAGTGGCATTTCCAGCTCGCAATAGTGCAGAGTTATCTCAAAGAGAGGGGCCACGGTGTTTCTGTATCTCTATTATGTTGGTGCGGCTTCGGAACTTTTAAATATCTTGATATATCTCGAGAACTACGCATCAGATCAAAAAATATCATAGAACATAAAAAGTAGCAAACTTAATTCTCTACAAAAAAGGTCTCTTAACATTTTGCCATAGCTCGCTTCGTTTCCGAGATATTTGCAGATATATCTCAAGGGAAGGGGCCTGACGGACATATTTCGAGATATTTCTTCTTCTTGTTGTTCTTCTTCTGCACAGTTAAGCTGGAAGTGGCATTTACAGCTCGCAATAGTGCAGAGTTATCTCAAAGAAAGGGGCCACGGTGTTTCTGTATCTCTATTATGTTGGTGCGGCTTCGGAACTTTTAAATATCTCGATATATCTCGAAAACTACGCTTCTGATCAAAAAATATCGTAGAACATAAATTGTAGGAAACATAATTCTCTACAAAAAAGGTCTCTCAACATTTTGCCATAGTTCGCTTCGTTTCCGAGATATTTGCGGATATATCTCAAGGGAAGGGGCCTGACGGACATATTTCGAGATATTTCTTCTTCTTGTTGTTCTTCTTCTGCACAGCTAAGCTGGAAGTGGCATTTACAGCTCGCAATAGTGCAGAGTTATCTCAAAGAAAGGGGCCACGGTGTTTCTGTATCTCTATTATGTTGGTGCGGCTTCGGAACTTTTAAATATCTTGATATATCTCGAGAACTACGGGTCTGATCAAAAAATATCATAGAACATAAAAAGTAGGAAACATAATTCTCTACAAAAAAGGTCTCTTAACATTTTGCCATAGCTCGCTTCGTTTCCGAGATATTTGCAGATTTATCTCAAGGGAAGGGGCCTGACGGACATATTTCGAGATATTTCTTCTTCTTGTTGTTCTTCTTCTGCACAGCTAAGCTGGAAGTGGCATTTGCGGCTCGCACTAGTGCAGAGTTATCTCAAAGAAAGGGGCCACGGTGTTTCTGTATCTCTATTATGTTGGTGCGGCTTCGGAACTTTTAAATATCTTGATATATCTCGAGAACTACGCATCTGATCAAAAAATATCATAGAACATGAAAAGTAGGAAACTTAATTCTCTACAAAAAAGGTCTCTTAACATTTTGCCATAGCTCTCTTCGTTTCCGAGATATTTGCAGATTTATCTCAAGGGAAGGGGCCTGACGGACATATTTCGAGATATTTCTTCTTCTTTTTGTTCTTCTTCTGCACAGCTAAGCTGGAAGTGGCATTTGCAGCTCGCAATAGTGCAGAGTTATCTCAAAGAAAGGGGCCACGGTGTTTCTGGATCTTTATTATGTTGGTGCGGCTTCGGAACTTTTAAATATCTCGATATATCTCGAAAACTACGCTTCTGATCAAAAAATATCATAGAACATAAATTGTAGGAAACATCATTCTCTACAAAAAAGGTCTCTTAACATTTTGCCATAGCTCGCTTCGTTTCCGAGATATTTGCAGATATATCTCAAGGGAAGGGGCCTGACGGACATATTTCGAGATATTTCTTCTTCTTGTTGTTCTTCTTCTGCACAGCTAAGCTGGAAGTGGCATTTGCAGCTCGCAATAGTGCAGAGATATCTCAAAGAAAGGGGCCACGGTGTTTCTGTATCTCTATTATGTTGGTGCGGTTTCGGAACTTTTAAATATCTTGATATATCTCGAGAACTACGCATCTGATCAAAAAATGTCATAGAACGTAAAAAGTAGGAAACTTAATTCTCTACAAATAAGGTCTCTTAACATTTTGCCATAGCTCGCTTCGTTTCCGAGATATTTGCAGATTTATCTCAAGGGAAGGGGCCTGACGGACATATTTCGAGATATTTCTTCTTCTTGTTGTTCTTCTTCTGCACAGCTAAGCTGGAAGTGGCATTTGCAGCTCGCAATAGTGCAGAGTTATCTCAAAGAAAGGGGCCACGGTGTTTCTGTATCTCTATTATGTTGGTGCGGCTTCGGAACTTTTAAATATCTTGATATATCTCGAGAACTACGCGTCTGATCAAAAAATATCATAGAACATAAAAAGTAGGAAACTTAATTCTCTACAAAAACGGTCTCTTAACATTTTGCCATAGCTCGCTTCGTTTCCGAGATATTTGCAGATTTATCTCAAGGGAAGGGGCCTGACGGACATATTTCGAGATATTTCTTCTTCTTGTTGTTCTTCTTCTGCACAGCTAAGCTGGAAGTGGCATTTGCAGCTCGCAATAGTGCAGAGATATCTCAAAGAAAGGGGCCACGGTGTTTCTGTATCTCTATTATGTTGGTGCGGTTTCGGAACTTTTAAATATCTTGATATATCTCGAGAACTACGCATCTGATCAAAAAATATCATAGAACGTAAAAAGTAGGAAACTTAATTCTCTACAAATAAGGTCTCTTAACATTTTGCCATAGCTCGCTTCGTTTCCGAGATATTTGCAGATTTATGTCAAGGGAAGGGGCCTGACGGACATATTTCGAGATATTTCTTCTTCTTGTTGTTCTTCTTCTGCACAGCTAAGCTGGAAGTGGCATTTGCGGCTCGCACTAGTGCACAGTTATCTCAAAGAGAGGGGCCACGGTGTTTCTGTATCTCTATTATGTTGGTGCGGCTTCGGAACTTTTAAATATCTTGATATATCTCGAGAACTACGCATCTGATCAAAAAATATCATAGAACGTAAAAAGTAGGAAACTTAATTCTCTACAAATAAGGTCTCTTAACATTTTGCCATAGCTCGCTTCGTTTCCGAGATATTTGCAGATTTATGTCAAGGGAAGGGGCCTGACGGACATATTTCGAGATATTTCTTCTTCTTGTTGTTCTTCTTCTGCACAGCTAAGCTGGAAGTGGCATTTGCAGCTCGCACTAGTGCAGAGTTATCTCAAAGAAAGGGGCCACGGTGTTTCTGTATCTCTATTATGTTGGTGCGGCTTCGGAACTTTTAAATATCTTGATATATCTCGAGAACTACGCATCTGATCAAAAAATATCATAGAACATGAAAAGTAGGAAACTTAATTCTCTACAAAAAAGGTCGCTTAACATTTTGCCATAGCTCTCTTCGTTTCCGAGATATTTGCAGATTTATCTCAAGGGAAGGGGCCTGACGGACATATTTCGAGATATTTCTTCTTCTTGTTGTTCTTCTTCTGCACAGCTAAGCTGGAAGTGGCATTTGCAGCTCGCACTAGTGCAGAGTTATCTCAAAGAAAGGGGCCACGGTGTTTCTGTATCTCTATTATGTTGGTGCGGCTTCGGAACTTTTAAATATCTTGATATATCTCGAGAACTACGCATCTGATCAAAAAATATCATAGAACATGAAAAGTAGGAAACTTAATTCTCTACAAAAAAGGTCGCTTAACATTTTGCCATAGCTCTCTTCGTTTCCGAGATATTTGCAGATTTATCTCAAGGGAAGGGGCCTGACGGACATATTTCGAGATATTTCTTCTTCTTGTTGTTCTCCTTCTGCACAGCTAAGCTGGAAGTGGCATTTGCAGCTCGCAATAGTGCAGAGTTATCTCAAAGAAAGGGGCCACGGTGTTTCTGTATCTCTATTATGTTGGTGCGGCTTCGGAACTTTTAAATATCTTGATATATCTCGAGAACTACGCGTCTCATCAAAAAATATCATAGAACATAAAAAGTAGGAAACTTAATTCTCTACAAAAACGGTCTCTTAACATTTTGCCATAGCTCGCTTCGTTTCCGAGATATTTGCAGATTTATCTCAAGGGAAGGGGCCTGACGGACATATTTCGAGATATTTCTTCTTCTTGTTGTTCTTCTTCTGCACAGCTAAGCTGGAAGTGGCATTTGCGGCTCGCACTAGTGCACAGTTATCTCAAAGAGAGGGACCACGGTGTTTCTGTATCTCTATTATGTTGGTGCGGTTTCGGAACTTTTAAATATCTTGATATATCTCGAGAACTACGCATCTGATCAAAAAATATCATAGAACGTAAAAAGTAGGAAACTTAATTCTCTACAAATAAGGTCTCTTAACATTTTGCCATAGCTCGCTTCGTTTCCGAGATATTTGCAGATTTATGTCAAGGGAAGGGGCCTGACGGACATATTTCGAGATATTTCTTCTTCTTGTTGTTCTTCTTCTGCCCAGCTAAGCTGGAAGTGGCATTTGCAGCTCGCACTAGTGCAGAGTTATCTCAAAGAAAGGGGCCACGGTGTTTCTGTATCTCTATTATGTTGGTGCGGCTTCGGAACTTTTAAATATCTTGATATATCTCGAGAACTACGCATCTGATCAAAAAATATCATAGAACATGAAAAGTAGGAAACTTAATTCTCTACAAAAAAGGTCGCTTAACATTTTGCCATAGCTCTCTTCGTTTCCGAGATATTTGCAGATTTATCTCAAGGGAAGGGGCCTGACGGACATATTTCGAGATATTTCTTCTTCTTGTTGTTCTCCTTCTGCACAGCTAAGCTGGAAGTGGCATTTGCAGCTCGCAATAGTGCAGAGTTGTCTCAAAGAAAGGGGCCACGGTGTTTCTGTATCTCTATTATGTTGGTGCGGCTTCGGAACTTTTAAATATCTTGATATATCTCGAGAACTACGCGTCTCATACAAAAATATCATAGAACATAAAAAGTAGGAAACTTAATTCTCTACAAAAACGGTCTCTTAACATTTTGCCATAGCTCGCTTCGTTTCCGAGATATTTGCAGATTTATCTCAAGGGAAGGGGCCTGACGGACATATTTCGAGATATTTCTTCTTCTTGTTGTTCTTCATCTGCACAGCTAGGCTGGAAGTGGCATTTGCGGCTCGCACTAGTGCACAGTTATCTCAAAGAAAGGGGCCACGGTGTTTCTGTATCTTTATTATGTTGGTGCGGCTTCGGAACTTTTAAATATCTCGATATATCTCGAAAACTACGCTTCTGATCAAAAAATATCATAGAACATAAATTGTAGGAAACATAATTCTCTACAAAAAACGTCTCTTAACATTTTGCCATAGCTCGCTTCGTTTCCGAGATATTTGCAGATTCAGCTCAAAGGAACTGGCCTGACGGACATATTTCGAGATATTTCTTCTTCTTGTTGTTCTTCCTCTGCACAGCTAAGCTGGAAGTGGCATTTGCAGCTCGCAATAGTGCAGAGTTATCTCAAAGAAAGGGGCCACGGTGTTTCTGTATCTCCATTATGTTGGTGCGGCTTCGGAACTTTTAAATATCTTGCTATATCTCGAGAACTACGCATCTGATCAAAAAATATCATAGAACATAAAAAGTAGGAAACTTAATTCTCTACAAAAAAGGTCTCTTAACATTTTGCCATAGCTCGCTTCATTTCCGAGATATTTGCATATTTATCTCAAGGGAAGGGGCCTGACGGACATATTTCGAGATATTTCTTCTTCTTGTTGTTCTTCTTCTGCACAGCTAAGCTGGAAGTGGCATTTGCGGCTCGCACTAGTGCAGAGATATCTCAAAGAAAGGGGCCACGGTGTTTCTGTATCTCTATTATGTTGGTGCGGCTTCGGAACTTTTAAATATCTCGATATATCTCGAAAACTACGCTTCTGATCAAAAAATATCATAGAACATAAATTGTAGGAAACATAATTCTCTACAAAAAAGGTCTCTTAACATTTTATCATAGCTCGCTTCGTTTCCGAGATATTTGCAGATATATCTCAAGGGAAGGGGCCTGACGGACATATTTCGAGATATTTCTTCTTCTTGTTGTTCTTCTTCTGCACCGCTAAGCTGGAAGTGGCATTTACAGCTCGCAATAGTGCAGAGTTATCTCAAAGAAAGGGGCCACGGTGTTTCTGTATCTCTATTATGTTGGTGCGGCTTCGGAAGTTTTAAATATCTTGATATATCTCGAGAACTACGCATCTGATCAAAAAATATCATAGAACGTAAAAAGTAGGAAACTTAACTCTCTACAAATAAGGTCTCTTAACATTTTGCCATAGCTCGCTTCGTTTCCGAGATATTTGCAGATTTATGTCAAGGGAAGGGGCCTGACGGACATATTTCGAGATATTTCTTCTTCTTGTTGTTCTTCTTCTGCACAGCTAAGCTGGAAGTGGCATTTGCAGCTCGCAATAGTGCAGAGATATCTCAAAGAAAGGGGCCACGGTGTTTCTGTATCTCTATTATGTTGGTGCGGTTTCGGAACTTTTAAATATCTTGATATATCTCGAGAACTACGCGTCTCATCAAAAAATATCATAGAACATAAAAAGTAGGAAACTTAATTCTCTACAAAAACGGTCTCTTAACATTTTGCCATAGCTCGCTTCGTTTCCGAGATATTTGCAGATTTATCTCAAGGGAAGGGGCCTGACGGACATATTTCGAGATATTTCTTCTTCTTGTTGTTCTTCTTCTGCACAGCTAAGCTGGAAGTGGCATTTGCGGCTCGCACTAGTGCACAGTTATCTCAAAGAAAGGGGCCACGGTGTTTCTGTATCTTTATTATGTTGGTGCGGCTTCGGAACTTTTAAATATCTCGATATATCTCGAAAACTACGCTTCTGATCAAAAAATATCATAGAACATAAATTGTAGGAAACATAATTCTCTACAAAAAAGGTCTCTTAACATTTTGCCATAGCTCGCTTCGTTTCCGAGATATTTGCAGATTTATCTCAAGGGAAGGGGCCTGACGGACATATTTCGAGATATTTCTTCTTTTTGTTGTTCTTCTTCTGCACAGCTAAGCTGGAAGTGGCATTTGCAGCGCGCAATAGTGCAGAGTTATCTCAAAGAAAGGGGCCACGGTGTTTCTTTATCTCTATTATGTTGGTGCGGCTTCGGAACTTTTAAATATCTTGATATATCTCGAGAATTACGCATCTGATCAAAAAATATCATAGAACATAAAAGGTAGGAAACTTAATTCTCTACAAAAAAGGTCTCTTAACATTTTGCCATAGCTCGCTTCGTTTCCGAGATATTTGCATATTTATCTCAAGGGAAGGGGCCCGACGGACATATTTCGAGATATTTCTTCTTCTTGTTGTTCTTCTTCTGCACAGCTAAGCTGGAAGTGGCATTTGCGGCTCGCACTAGTGCAGAGTTATCTCAAAGAAAGGGGCCACGGTGTTTCTGTATCTCTATTATGTTGGTGCGGCTTCGGAACTTTCAAATATCTCGATATATCTCGAAAACTACGCTTCTGATCAAAAAATATCATAGTACATAAAAAGTAGGAAACTTAATTCTCTACAAAAAAGGTCTCTTAACATTTTGCCATAGCTCGCTTCGTTTCCGAGATATTTGCAGATTCAGCTCAAAGGAACTGGCCTGACGGACATATTTCGAGATATTTCTTCTTCTTGTTGTTCTTCCTCTGCACAGCTAAGCTGGAAGTGGCATTTGCAGCTCGCAATATTGCAGAGTTATCTCACAGAAAGGGGCCACGGTGTTTCTGTATCTCTATTGTGTTGGTGCGGCTTCGGAACTTTTAAATATCTCGATATATCTCGAAAACTACGCTTCTGATCAAAAAATATCATAGAACATAAATTGTAGGAAACATAATTCTCTACAAAAAAGGTCTCTTAACATTTTGCCATAGCTCTCTTCGTTTCCGAGATATTTGCAGATTTATCTCAAGGGAAGGGGCCTGACGGACATATTTCGAGATATTTCTTCTTCTTGTTGTTCTTCTTCTGCACAGCTAAGCTGGAAGTGGCATTTGCAGCTCGCAATAGTGCAGAGTTATCTCAAAGAAAGGGGCCACGGTGTTTCTGTATCTCTATTATGTTGGTGCGGCATCGGAACTTTTAAATATCTTGATATATCTCGAGAACTACGCGTCTGATCAAAAAATATCATAGAACATAAAAAGTAGCAAACTTAATTCTCTACAACAACGGTCTCTTAACATTTTGCCATAGCTCGCTTCGTTTCCGAGATATTTGCATATTTATCTCAAGGGAAGGGGCCTGACGGACATATTTCGAGATATTTCTTCTTCTTGTTGTTCTTCTTCTGCACAGCTAAGCTGGAAGTGGCATTTGCGGCTCGCACTAGTGCAGAGTTATCTCAAAGAAAGGGGCCACGGTGTTTCTGTATCTCTATTATGTTGGTGCGGCTTCGGAACTTTTAAATATCTTGATATATCTCGAGAACTACGCTTCTGATCAAAAAATATCATAGAACGTAAATTGTAGGAAACATTATTCTCTACAAAAAAGGTCTCTTAACATTTTGCCATAGCTCGCTTCGTTTCCGAGATATTTGCAGATTCATCTCAAGGGAAGGGGTCTGACGGACATATTTCGAGATGTTTCTTCTTCTTGTTGTTCTTCTTCTGCACAGCTAAGCTCGAAGTGGCATTTGCAGCTCGCAATAGTGCAGAGTTATCTCAAAGAAAGAGGCCACGGTGTTTCTGTACCTCTATTATGTTGGTGCAGCTTCGGAACTTTTAAATATCTTGATATATCTCGAGAACTACGCATCTGATCAAAAAATATCATCGAACATAAAAAGTAGGAAACTTAATTCTCTACAAAAAAGGTCTCTTAACATTTTGCCATAGCTCGCTTCGTTTCCGAGATATTTGCAGATTTATCTCAAGGGAAGTGGCCTGACGGACATATTTCGAGATATTTCTTCTTCTTGTTGTTCTTCCTCTGCACAGCTAAGCTGGAAGTGGCATTTGCAGCTCGCACTAGTGCAGAGTTATCTCAAAGAAAGGGGCCACGGTGTTTCTGTATCTCTATTATGTTGGTGCGGCTTCGGAACTTTTAAATATCTTGATATATCTCGAGAACTACGCATCTGATCAAAAAATATCATAGAACATGAAAAGTAGGAAACTTAATTCTCTACAAAAAAGGTCGCTTAACATTTTGCCATAGCTCTCTTCGTTTCCGAGATATTTGCAGATTTATCTCAAGGGAAGGGGCCTGACGGACATATTTCGAGATATTTCTTCTTCTTGTTGTTCTCCTTCTGCACAGCTAGGCTGGAAGTGGCATTTGCGGCTCGCACTAGTGCACAGTTATCTCAAAGAAAGGGGCCACGGTGTTTCTGTATCTTTATTATGTTGGTGCGGCTTCGGAACTTTTAAATATCTCGATATATCTCGAAAACTACGCTTCTGATCAAAAAATATCATAGAACATAAATTGTAGGAAACATAATTCTCTACAAAAAACGTCTCTTAACATTTTGCCATAGCTCGCTTCGTTTCCGAGATATTTGCAGATTCAGCTCAAAGGAACTGGCCTGACGGACATATTTCGAGATATTTCTTCTTCTTGTTGTTCTTCCTCTGCACAGCTAAGCTGGAAGTGGCATTTGCAGCTCGCAATAGTGCAGAGTTATCTCAAAGAAAGGGGCCACGGTGTTTCTGTATCTCCATTATGTTGGTGCGGCTTCGGAACTTTTAAATATCTTGATATATCTCGAGAACTACGCATCTGATCAAAAAATATCATAGAACATAAAAAGTAGGAAACTTAATTCTCTACAAAAAAGGTCTCTTAACATTTTGCCATAGCTCGCTTCGTTTCCGAGATATTTGCATATTTATCTCAAGGGAAGGGGCCTGACGGACATATTTCGAGATATTTCTTCTTCTTGTTGTTCTTCTTCTGCACAGCTAAGCTGGAAGTGGCATTTGCGGCTCGCACTAGTGCAGAGATATCTCAAAGAAAGGGGCCACGGTGTTTCTGTATCTCTATTATGTTGGTGCGGCTTCGGAACTTTTAAATATCTCGATATATCTCGAAAACTACGCTTCTGATCAAAAAATATCATAGAACATAAATTGTAGGAAACATAATTCTCTACAAAAAAGGTCTCTTAACATTTTGCCATAGCTCGCTTCGTTTCCGAGATATTTGCAGATATATCTCAAGGGAAGGGGCCTGACGGACGTATTTCGAGATATTTCTTCTTCTTGTTGTTCTTCTTCTGCACCGCTAAGCTGGAAGTGGCATTTACAGCTCGCAATAGTGCAGAGTTATCTCAAAGAAAGGGGCCACGGTGTTTCTGTATCTCTATTATGTTGGTGCGGCTTCGGAAGTTTTAAATATCTTGATATATCTCGAGAACTACGCATCTGATCAAAAAATATCATAGAACGTAAAAAGTAGGAAACTTAACTCTCTACAAATGAGGTCTCTTAACATTTTGCCATAGCTCGCTTCGTTTCCGAGATATTTGCAGATTTATGTCAAGGGAAGGGGCCTGACGGACATATTTCGAGATATTTCTTCTTCTTGTTGTTCTTCTTCTGCACAGCTAAGCTGGAAGTGGCATTTGCAGCTCGCAATAGTGCAGAGATATCTCAAAGAAAGGGGCCACGGTGTTTCTGTATCTCTATTATGTTGGTGCGGTTTCGGAACTTTTAAATATCTTGATATATCTCGAGAACTACGCGTCTCATCAAAAAATATCATAGAACATAAAAAGTAGGAAACTTAATTCTCTACAAAAACGGTCTCTTAACATTTTGCCATAGCTCGCTTCGTTTCCGAGATATTTGCAGATTTATCTCAAGGGAAGGGGCCTGACGGACATATTTCGAGATATTTCTTCTTCTTGTTGTTCTTCTTCTGCACAGCTAAGCTGGAAGTGGCATTTGCGGCTCGCACTAGTGCACAGTTATCTCAAAGAAAGGGGCCACGGTGTTTCTGTATCTTTATTATGTTGGTGCGGCTTCGGAACTTTTAAATATCTCGATATATCTCGAAAACTACGCTTCTGATCAAAAAATATCATAGAACATAAATTGTAGGAAACATAATTCTCTACAAAAAACGTCTCTTAACATTTTGCCATAGCTCGCTTCGTTTCCGAGATATTTGCAGATTCAGCTCAAAGGAACTGGCCTGACGGACATATTTCGAGATATTTCTTCTTCTTGTTGTTCTTCCTCTGCACAGCTAAGCTGGAAGTGGCATTTGCAGCTCGCAATAGTGCAGAGTTATCTCAAAGAAAGGGGCCACGGTGTTTCTGTATCTCTATTATGTTGGTGCGGCTTCGGAACTTTTAAATATCTTGATATATCTCGAGAACTACGCATCTGATCAAAAAATATCATAGAACATAAAAAGTAGGAAACTTAATTCTCTACAAAAAAGGTCTCTTAACATTTTGCCATAGCTCGCTTCGTTTCCGAGATATTTGCATATTTATCTCAAGGGAAGGGGCCTGACGGACATATTTCGAGATATTTCTTCTTCTTGTTGTTCTTCTTCTGCACAGCTAAGCTGGAAGTGGCACTTGCGGCTCGCACTAGTGCAGAGTTATCTCAAAGAAAGGGGCCACGGTGTTTCTGTATCTCTATTATGTTGGTGCGGCTTTGGAACTTTTAAATATCTCGATATATCTCGAAAACTACGCTTCTGATCAAAAAATATCATAGAACATAAATTGTAGGAAACATAATTCTCTACAAAAAAGGTCTCTTAACATTTTGCCATAGCTCGCTTCGTTTCCGAGATATTTGCAGATATATCTCAAGGGAAGGGGCCTGACGGACATATTTCGAGATATTTCTTCTTCTTGTTGTTCTTCCTCTGCACAGCTAAGCTGGAAGTGGCATTTGCAGCTCGCAATAGTGCAGAGTTATCTCAAAGAAAGGGGCCACGGTGTTTCTGTATCTCTATTATGTTGGTGCGGCTTCGGAACTTTTAAATATCTTGATATATCTCGAGAACTACGCATCTGATCAAAAAATATCATAGAACATAAAAAGTAGGAAACTTAATTCTCTACAAAAAAGGTCTCCTAACATTTTGCCATAGCTCGCTTCGTTTCCGAGATATTTGCATATTTATCTCATGGGAAGGGGCCTGACGGACATATTTCGAGATATTTCTTCTTCTTGTTGTTCTTCTTCTGCACAGCTAAGCTGGAAGTGGCATTTGCGGCTCGCACTAGTGCAGAGTTATCTCAAAGAAAGGGGCCACGGTGTTTCTGTATCTCTATTATGTTGGTGCGGCTTCGGAACTTTTAAATATCTCGATATATCTCGAGAACTACGCTTCTGATCAAAAAATATCATAGAACATAAAAAGTAGGAAACTTAATTCTCTACAAAAAAGGTCTCTTAACATTTTGCCATAGCTCGCTTCGTTTCCGAGATATTTGCAGATTTATCTCAAGGGAAGGGGCCTAACGGACATATTTCGAGATATTTCTTCTTCTTGTTGTTCTTCTTCTGCACAGCTAAACTGGAAGTGGCATTTCCAGCTCGCAATAGTGCAGAGTTATCTCAAAGAAAGGGGCCACGGTGTTTCTGTATCTCTATTATGTTGGTGCGGCTTCGGAACTTTTAAATATCTCGATATATCTCGAAAACTACGCTTCTGATCAAAAAATATCATAGAACATAAATTGTAGGAAACATAATTCTCTACAAAAAAGGTCTCTCAACATTTTGCCATAGCTCGCTTCGTTTCCGAGATATTTGCAGATTTATCTCAAGGGAAGGGGCCTGACGGACATATTTCGAGATATTTCTTCTTTTTGTTGTTCTTCTTCTGCACAGCTAAGCTGGAAGTGGCATTTGCAGCGCGCAATAGTGCAGAGTTATCTCAAAGAAAGGGGCCACGGTGTTTCTGTATCTCTATTATGTTGGTGCGGCTTCGGAACTTTCAAATATCTCGATATATCTCGAAAACTACGCTTCTGATCAAAAAATATCATAGTACATAAAAAGTAGGAAACTTAATTCTCTACAAAAAAGGTCTCTTAACATTTTGCCATAGCTCGCTTCGTTTCCGAGATATTTGCAGATTCAGCTCAAAGGAACTGGCCTGACGGACATATTTCGAGATATTTCTTCTTCTTGTTGTTCTTCCTCTGCACAGCTAAGCTGGAAGTGGCATTTGCGGCTCGCACTAGTGCAGAGTTATCTCAAAGAAAGGGGCCACGGTGTTTCTGTATCTCTATTATGTTGGTGCGGCTTCGGAACTTTTAAATATCTCGATATATCTCGAGAACTACGCTTCTGATCAAAAAATATCATAGAACATAAAAAGTAGGAAACTTAATTCTCTACAAAAAAGGTCTCTTAACATTTTGCCATAGCTCGCTTCGTTTCCGAGATATTTGCATATTTATCTCAAGGGAAGGGGCCTGACGGACATATTTCGAGATATTTCTTCTTCTTGTTGTTCTTCTTCTGCACAGCTAAGCTGGAAGTGGCACTTGCGGCTCGCACTAGTGCAGAGTTATCTCAAAGAAAGGGGCCACGGTGTTTCTGTATCTCTATTATGTTGGTGCGGCTTTGGAACTTTTAAATATCTCGATATATCTCGAAAACTACGCTTCTGATCAAAAAATATCATAGAACATAAATTGTAGGAAACATAATTCTCTACAAAAAAGGTCTCTTAACATTTTGCCATAGCTCGCTTCGTTTCCGAGATATTTGCAGATATATCTCAAGGGAAGGGGCCTGACGGACATATTTCGAGATATTTCTTCTTCTTGTTGTTCTTCCTCTGCACAGCTAAGCTGGAAGTGGCATTTGCAGCTCGCAATAGTGCAGAGTTATCTCAAAGAAAGGGGCCACGGTGTTTCTGTATCTCTATTATGTTGGTGCGGCTTCGGAACTTTTAAATATCTTGATATATCTCGAGAACTACGCATCTGATCAAAAAATATCATAGAACATAAAAAGTAGGAAACTTAATTCTCTACAAAAAAGGTCTCCTAACATTTTGCCATAGCTCGCTTCGTTTCCGAGATATTTGCATATTTATCTCATGGGAAGGGGCCTGACGGACATATTTCGAGATATTTCTTCTTCTTGTTGTTCTTCTTCTGCACAGCTAAGCTGGAAGTGGCATTTGCGGCTCGCACTAGTGCAGAGTTATCTCAAAGAAAGGGGCCACGGTGTTTCTGTATCTCTATTATGTTGGTGCGGCTTCGGAACTTTTAAATATCTCGATATATCTCGAGAACTACGCTTCTGATCAAAAAATATCATAGAACATAAAAAGTAGGAAACTTAATTCTCTACAAAAAAGGTCTCTTAACATTTTGCCATAGCTCGCTTCGTTTCCGAGATATTTGCAGATTTATCTCAAGGGAAGGGGCCTAACGGACATATTTCGAGATATTTCTTCTTCTTGTTGTTCTTCTTCTGCACAGCTAAACTGGAAGTGGCATTTCCAGCTCGCAATAGTGCAGAGTTATCTCAAAGAAAGGGGCCACGGTGTTTCTGTATCTCTATTATGTTGGTGCGGCTTCGGAACTTTTAAATATCTCGATATATCTCGAAAACTACGCTTCTGATCAAAAAATATCATAGAACATAAATTGTAGGAAACATAATTCTCTACAAAAAAGGTCTCTCAACATTTTGCCATAGCTCGCTTCGTTTCCGAGATATTTGCAGATTTATCTCAAGGGAAGGGGCCTGACGGACATATTTCGAGATATTTCTTCTTTTTGTTGTTCTTCTTCTGCACAGCTAAGCTGGAAGTGGCATTTGCAGCGCGCAATAGTGCAGAGTTATCTCAAAGAAAGGGGCCACGGTGTTTCTGTATCTCTATTATGTTGGTGCGGCTTCGGAACTTTCAAATATCTCGATATATCTCGAAAACTACGCTTCTGATCAAAAAATATCATAGTACATAAAAAGTAGGAAACTTAATTCTCTACAAAAAAGGTCTCTTAACATTTTGCCATAGCTCGCTTCGTTTCCGAGATATTTGCAGATTCAGCTCAAAGGAACTGGCCTGACGGACATATTTCGAGATATTTCTTCTTCTTGTTGTTCTTCCTCTGCACAGCTAAGCTGGAAGTGGCATTTGCGGCTCGCACTAGTGCAGAGTTATCTCAAAGAAAGGGGCCACGGTGTTTCTGTATCTCTATTATGTTGGTGCGGCTTCGGAACTTTTAAATATCTCGATATATCTCGAGAACTACGCTTCTGATCAAAAAATATCATAGAACATAAAAAGTAGGAAACTTAATTCTCTACAAAAAAGGTCTCTTAACATTTTGCCATAGCTCGCTTCGTTTCCGAGATATTTGCAGATTTATCTCAAGGGAAGGGGCCTGACGGACATATTTCGAGATATTTCTTCTTCTTGTTGTTCTTCTTCTGCACAGCTAAGCTGGAAGTGGCATTTGCGGCTCGCACTAGTGCACAGTTATCTCAAAGAAAGGGGCCACGGTGTTTCTGTATCTTTATTATGTTGGTGCGGCTTCGGAACTTTTAAATATCTCGATATATCTCGAAAACTACGCTTCTGATCAAAAAATATCATAGAACATAAATTGTAGGAAACATAATTCTCTACAAAAAACGTCTCTTAACATTTTGCCATAGCTCGCTTCGTTTCCGAGATATTTGCAGATTCAGCTCAAAGGAAGGGGCCTGACGGACATATTTCGAGATATTTCTTCTTCTTGTTGTTCTTCCTCTGCACAGCTAAGCTGGAAGTGGCATTTGCAGCTCGCAATAGTGCAGAGTTATCTCAAAGAAAGGGGCCACGGTGTTTCTGTATCTCTATTATGTTGGTGCGGCTTCGGAACTTTTAAATATCTTGATATATCTCGAGAACTACGCATCTGATCAAAAAATATCATAGAACATAAAAAGTAGGAAACTTAATTCTCTACAAAAAAGGTCTCTTAACATTTTGCCATAGCTCGCTTCGTTTCCGAGATATTTGCATATTTATCTCAAGGGAAGGGGCCTGACGGACATATTTCGAGATATTTCTTCTTCTTGTTGTTCTTCTTCTGCACAGCTAAGCTGGAAGTGGCATTTGCGGCTCGCACTAGTGCAGAGTTATCTCAAAGAAAGGGGCCACGGTGTTTCTGTATCTCTATTATGTTGGTGCGGCTTCGGAACTTTTAAATATCTCGATATATCTCGAGAACTACGCTTCTGATCAAAAAATATCATAGAACATAAAAAGTAGGAAACTTAATTCTCTACAAAAAAGGTCTCTTAACATTTTGCCATAGCTCGCTTCGTTTCCGAGATATTTGCAGATTTATCTCAAGGGAAGGGGCCTAACGGACATATTTCGAGATATTTCTTCTTCTTGTTGTTCTTCTTCTGCACAGCTAAACTGGAAGTGGCATTTCCAGCTCGCAATAGTGCAGAGTTATCTCAAAGAAAGGGGCCACGGTGTTTCTGTATCTCTATTATGTTGGTGCGGCTTCGGAACTTTTAAATATCTCGATATATCTCGAAAACTACGCTTCTGATCAAAAAATATCATAGAACATAAATTGTAGGAAACATAATTCTCTACAAAAAAGGTCTCTTAACATTTTGCCATAGCTCGCTTCGTTTCCGAGATATTTGCAGATTTATCTCAAGGGAAGGGGCCTGACGGACATATTTCGAGATATTTCTTCTTTTTGTTGTTCTTCTTCTGCACAGCTAAGCTGGAAGTGGCATTTGCAGCGCGCAATAGTGCAGAGTTATCTCAAAGAAAGGGGCCACGGTGTTTCTTTATCTCTATTATGTTGGTGCGGCTTCGGAACTTTTAAATATCTTGATATATCTCGAGAATTACGCATCTGATCAAAAAATATCATAGAACATAAAAGGTAGGAAACTTAATTCTCTACAAAAAAGGTCTCTTAACATTTTGCCATAGCTCGCTTCGTTTCCGAGATATTTGCATATTTATCTCAAGGGAAGGGGCCCGACGGACATATTTCGAGATATTTCTTCTTCTTGTTGTTCTTCTTCTGCACAGCTAAGCTGGAAGTGGCATTTGCGGCTCGCACTAGTGCAGAGTTATCTCAAAGAAAGGGGCCACGGTGTTTCTGTATCTCTATTATGTTGGTGCGGCTTCGGAACTTTCAAATATCTCGATATATCTCGAAAACTACGCTTCTGATCAAAAAATATCATAGTACATAAAAAGTAGGAAACTTAATTCTCTACAAAAAAGGTCTCTTAACATTTTGCCATAGCTCGCTTCGTTTCCGAGATATTTGCAGATTCAGCTCAAAGGAACTGGCCTGACGGACATATTTCGAGATATTTCTTCTTCTTGTTGTTCTTCCTCTGCACAGCTAAGCTGGAAGTGGCATTTGCAGCTCGCAATATTGCAGAGTTATCTCACAGAAAGGGGCCACGGTGTTTCTGTATCTCTATTGTGTTGGTGCGGCTTCGGAACTTTTAAATATCTCGATATATCTCGAAAACTACGCTTCTGATCAAAAAATATCATAGTACATAAAAAGTAGGAAACTTAATTCTCTACAAAAAAGGTCTCTTAACATTTTGCCATAGCTCGCTTCGTTTCCGAGATATTTGCAGATTCAGCTCAAAGGAACTGGCCTGACGGACATATTTCGAGATATTTCTTCTTCTTGTTGTTCTTCCTCTGCACAGCTAAGCTGGAAGTGGCATTTGCGGCTCGCACTAGTGCAGAGTTATCTCAAAGAAAGGGGCCACGGTGTTTCTGTATCTCTATTATGTTGGTGCGGCTTCGGAACTTTTAAATATCTCGATATATCTCGAGAACTACGCTTCTGATCAAAAAATATCATAGAACATAAAAAGTAGGAAACTTAATTCTCTACAAAAAAGGTCTCTTAACATTTTGCCATAGCTCGCTTCGTTTCCGAGATATTTGCAGATTTATCTCAAGGGAAGGGGCCTGACGGACATATTTCGAGATATTTCTTCTTCTTGTTGTTCTTCTTCTGCACAGCTAAGCTGGAAGTGGCATTTGCGGCTCGCACTAGTGCACAGTTATCTCAAAGAAAGGGGCCACGGTGTTTCTGTATCTTTATTATGTTGGTGCGGCTTCGGAACTTTTAAATATCTCGATATATCTCGAAAACTACGCTTCTGATCAAAAAATATCATAGAACATAAATTGTAGGAAACATAATTCTCTACAAAAAACGTCTCTTAACATTTTGCCATAGCTCGCTTCGTTTCCGAGATATTTGCAGATTCAGCTCAAAGGAAGGGGCCTGACGGACATATTTCGAGATATTTCTTCTTCTTGTTGTTCTTCCTCTGCACAGCTAAGCTGGAAGTGGCATTTGCAGCTCGCAATAGTGCAGAGTTATCTCAAAGAAAGGGGCCACGGTGTTTCTGTATCTCTATTATGTTGGTGCGGCTTCGGAACTTTTAAATATCTTGATATATCTCGAGAACTACGCATCTGATCAAAAAATATCATAGAACATAAAAAGTAGGAAACTTAATTCTCTACAAAAAAGGTCTCTTAACATTTTGCCATAGCTCGCTTCGTTTCCGAGATATTTGCATATTTATCTCAAGGGAAGGGGCCTGACGGACATATTTCGAGATATTTCTTCTTCTTGTTGTTCTTCTTCTGCACAGCTAAGCTGGAAGTGGCATTTGCGGCTCGCACTAGTGCAGAGTTATCTCAAAGAAAGGGGCCACGGTGTTTCTGTATCTCTATTATGTTGGTGCGGCTTCGGAACTTTTAAATATCTCGATATATCTCGAGAACTACGCTTCTGATCAAAAAATATCATAGAACATAAAAAGTAGGAAACTTAATTCTCTACAAAAAAGGTCTCTTAACATTTTGCCATAGCTCGCTTCGTTTCCGAGATATTTGCAGATTTATCTCAAGGGAAGGGGCCTAACGGACATATTTCGAGATATTTCTTCTTCTTGTTGTTCTTCTTCTGCACAGCTAAACTGGAAGTGGCATTTCCAGCTCGCAATAGTGCAGAGTTATCTCAAAGAAAGGGGCCACGGTGTTTCTGTATCTCTATTATGTTGGTGCGGCTTCGGAACTTTTAAATATCTCGATATATCTCGAAAACTACGCTTCTGATCAAAAAATATCATAGAACATAAATTGTAGGAAACATAATTCTCTACAAAAAAGGTCTCTTAACATTTTGCCATAGCTCGCTTCGTTTCCGAGATATTTGCAGATTTATCTCAAGGGAAGGGGCCTGACGGACATATTTCGAGATATTTCTTCTTTTTGTTGTTCTTCTTCTGCACAGCTAAGCTGGAAGTGGCATTTGCAGCGCGCAATAGTGCAGAGTTATCTCAAAGAAAGGGGCCACGGTGTTTCTTTATCTCTATTATGTTGGTGCGGCTTCGGAACTTTTAAATATCTTGATATATCTCGAGAATTACGCATCTGATCAAAAAATATCATAGAACATAAAAGGTAGGAAACTTAATTCTCTACAAAAAAGGTCTCTTAACATTTTGCCATAGCTCGCTTCGTTTCCGAGATATTTGCATATTTATCTCAAGGGAAGGGGCCCGACGGACATATTTCGAGATATTTCTTCTTCTTGTTGTTCTTCTTCTGCACAGCTAAGCTGGAAGTGGCATTTGCGGCTCGCACTAGTGCAGAGTTATCTCAAAGAAAGGGGCCACGGTGTTTCTGTATCTCTATTATGTTGGTGCGGCTTCGGAACTTTCAAATATCTCGATATATCTCGAAAACTACGCTTCTGATCAAAAAATATCATAGTACATAAAAAGTAGGAAACTTAATTCTCTACAAAAAAGGTCTCTTAACATTTTGCCATAGCTCGCTTCGTTTCCGAGATATTTGCAGATTCAGCTCAAAGGAACTGGCCTGACGGACATATTTCGAGATATTTCTTCTTCTTGTTGTTCTTCCTCTGCACAGCTAAGCTGGAAGTGGCATTTGCAGCTCGCAATATTGCAGAGTTATCTCACAGAAAGGGGCCACGGTGTTTCTGTATCTCTATTGTGTTGGTGCGGCTTCGGAACTTTTAAATATCTCGATATATCTCGAAAACTACGCTTCTGATCAAAAAATATCATAGAACATAAATTGTAGGAAACATAATTCTCTACAAAAAAGGTCTCTTAACATTTTGCCATAGCTCGCTTCGTTTCCGAGATATTTGCAGATTTATCTCAAGGGAAGGGGCCTGACGGACATATTTCGAGATATTTCTTCTTTTTGTTGTTCTTCTTCTGCACAGCTAAGCTGGAAGTGGCATTTGCAGCGCGCAATAGTGCAGAGTTATCTCAAAGAAAGGGGCCACGGTGTTTCTTTATCTCTATTATGTTGGTGCGGCTTCGGAACTTTTAAATATCTTGATATATCTCGAGAATTACGCATCTGATCAAAAAATATCATAGAACATAAAAGGTAGGAAACTTAATTCTCTACAAAAAAGGTCTCTTAACATTTTGCCATAGCTCGCTTCGTTTCCGAGATATTTGCATATTTATCTCAAGGGAAGGGGCCTGACGGACATATTTCGAGATATTTCTTCTTCTTGTTGTTCTTCTTCTGCACAGCTAAGCTGGAAGTGGCATTTGCGGCTCGCACTAGTGCAGAGTTATCTCAAAGAAAGGGGCCACGGTGTTCCTGTATCTCTATTATGTTGGTGCGGCTTCGGAACTTTCAAATATCTCGATATATCTCGAAAACTACGCTTCTGATCAAAAAATATCATAGTACATAAAAAGTAGGAAACTTAATTCTCTACAAAAAAGGTCTCTTAACATTTTGCCATAGCTCGCTTCGTTTCCGAGATATTTGCAGATATATCTCAAGGGAAGGGGCCTGACGGACATATTTCGAGATATTTCTTCTTTTTGTTGTTCTTCTTCTGCACAGCTAAGCTGGAAGTGGCATTTGCAGCGCGCAATAGTGCAGAGTTATCTCAAAGAAAGGGGCCACGGTGTTTCTTTATCTCTATTATGTTGGTGCGGCTTCGGAACTTTTAAATATCTTGATATATCTCGAGAATTACGCATCTGATCAAAAAATATCATAGAACATAAAAGGTAGGAAACTTAATTCTCTACAAAAAAGGTCTCTTAACATTTTGCCATAGCTCGCTTCGTTTCCGAGATATTTGCATATTTATCTCAAGGGAAGGGGCCCGACGGACATATTTCGAGATATTTCTTCTTCTTGTTGTTCTTCTTCTGCACAGCTAAGCTGGAAGTGGCATTTGCGGCTCGCACTAGTGCAGAGTTATCTCAAAGAAAGGGGCCACGGTGTTTCTGTATCTCTATTATGTTGGTGCGGCTTCGGAACTTTCAAATATCTCGATATATCTCGAAAACTACGCTTCTGATCAAAAAATATCATAGTACATAAAAAGTAGGAAACTTAATTCTCTACAAAAAAGGTCTCTTAACATTTTGCCATAGCTCGCTTCGTTTCCGAGATATTTGCAGATTCAGCTCAAAGGAACTGGCCTGACGGACATATTTCGAGATATTTCTTCTTCTTGTTGTTCTTCCTCTGCACAGCTAAGCTGGAAGTGGCATTTGCAGCTCGCAATATTGCAGAGTTATCTCAAAGAAAGGGGCCACGGTGTTTCTGTATCTCTATTGTGTTGGTGCGGCTTCGGAACTTTTAAATATCTCGATATATCTCGAGAACTACGCTTCTGATCAAAAAATATCATAGAACGTAAATTGTAGGAAACATTATTCTCTACAAAAAAGGTCTCTTAACATTTTGCCATAGCTCGCTTCGTTTCCGAGATATTTGCAGATTCATCTCAAGGGAAGGGGTCTGACGGACATATTTCGAGATGTTTCTTCTTCTTGTTGTTCTTCTTCTGCACAGCTAAGCTCGAAGTGGCATTTGCAGCTCGCAATAGTGCAGAGTTATCTCAAAGAAAGAGGCCACGGTGTTTCTGTACCTCTATTATGTTGGTGCAGCTTCGGAACTTTTAAATATCTTGATATATCTCGAGAACTACGCATCTGATCAAAAAATATCATCGAACATAAAAAGTAGGAAACTTAATTCTCTACAAAAAAGGTCTCTTAACATTTTGCCATAGCTCGCTTCGTTTCCGAGATATTTGCAGATTTATCTCAAGGGAAGTGGCCTGACGGACATATTTCGAGATATTTCTTCTTCTTGTTGTTCTTCCTCTGCACAGCTAAGCTGGAAGTGGCATTTGCAGCTCGCAATAGTGCAGAGTTATCTCAAAGAAAGGGGCCACGGTGTTTCTGTATCTCTATTATGTTGGTGCGGCTTCGGAACTTTTAAATATCTTGATATATCTCGAGAACTACGCATCTGATCAAAAAATATCATAGAACATAAAAAGTAGGAAACTTAATTCTCTACAAAAAAGGTCTCTTAACATTTTGCCATAGCTCGCTTCGTTTCCGAGATATTTGCATATTTATCTCAAGGGAAGGGGCCTGACGGACATATTTCGAGATATTTCTTCTTCTTGTTGTTCTTCTTCTGCACAGCTAAGCTGGAAGTGGCATTTGCGGCTCGCACTAGTGCAGAGTTATCTCAAAGAAAGGGGCCACGGTGTTTCGGTATCTCTATTATGTTGGTGCGGCTTTGGAACTTTTAAATATCTCGATATATCTCGAAAACTACGCTTCTGATCAAAAAATATCATAGAACATAAATTGTAGGAAACATAATTCTCTACAAAAAAGGTCTCTTAACATTTTGCCATAGCTCGCTTCGTTTCCGAGATATTTGCAGATATATCTCAAGGGAAGGGGCCTGACGGACATATTTCGAGATATTTCTTCTTCTTGTTGTTCTTCCTCTGCACAGCTAAGCTGGAAGTGGCATTTGCAGCTCGCAATAGTGCAGAGTTATCTCAAAGAAAGGGGCCACGGTGTTTCTGTATCTCTATTATGTTGGTGCGGCTTCGGAACTTTTAAATATCTTGATATATCTCGAGAACTACGCATCTGATCAAAAAATATCATAGAACATGAAAAGTAGGAAACTTAATTCTCTACAAAAAAGGTCTCTTAACATTTTGCCATAGCTCTCTTCGTTTCCGAGATATTTGCAGATTTATCTCAAGGGAAGGGGCCTGACGGACATATTTCGAGATATTTCTTCTTCTTGTTGTTCTCCTTCTGCACAACTAAGCTGGAAGTGGCATTTGCAGCTCGCAATAGTGCAGAGTTATCTCAAAGAAAGGGGCCACGGTGTTTCTGTATCTCTATTATGTTGGTGCGGCTTCGGAACTTTTAAATATCTTGATATATCTCGAGAACTACGCGTCTCCTCAAAAAATATCATAGAACATAAAAAGTAGCAAACTTAATTCTCTACAAAAACGGTCTCTTAACATTTTGCCATAGCTCGCTTCGTTTCCGAGATATTTGCAGATTTATCTCAAGGGAAGGGGCCTGACGGACATATTTCGAGATATTTCTTCTTCTTGTTGTTCTTCTTCTGCACAGCTAAGCTGGAGGTGGCATTTGCGGCTCGCACTAGTGCACAGTTATCTCAAAGAAAGGGGCCACGGTGTTTCTGTATCTTTATTATGTTGGTGCGGCTTCGGAACTTTTAAATATCTCGATATATCTCGAAAACTACGCTTCTGATCAAAAAATATCATAGAACATAAATTGTAGGAAACATAATTCTCTACAAAAAACGTCTCTTAACATTTTGCCATAGCTCGCTTCGTTTCCGAGATATTTGCAGATTCAGCTCAAAGGAACTGGCCTGACGGACATATTTCGAGATATTTCTTCTTCTTGTTGTTCTTCCTCTGCACAGCTAAGCTGGAAGTGGCATTTACAGCTCGCAATAGTGCAGAGTTATCTCAAAGAAAGGGGCCACGGTGTTTCTGTATCTCTATTATGTTGGTGCGGCTTCGGAACTTTTAAATATCTCGATATATCTCGAGAACTACGCTTCTGATCAAAAAATATCATAGAACATAAAAAGTAGGAAACTTAATTCTCTACAAAAAAGGTCTCTTAACATTTTGCCATAGCTCGCTTCGTTTCCGAGATATTTGCAGATTTATCTCAAGGGAAGGGGCCTAACGGACATATTTCGAGATATTTCTTCTTCTTGTTGTTCTTCTTCTGCACAGCTAAACTGGAAGTGGCATTTCCAGCTCGCAATAGTGCAGAGTTATCTCAAAGAAAGGGGCCACGGTGTTTCTGTATCTCTATTATGTTGGTGCGGCTTCGGAACTTTTAAATATCTCGATATATCTCGAAAACTACGCTTCTGATCAAAAAATATCATAGAACATAAATTGTAGGAAACATAATTCTCTACAAAAAAGGTCTCTTAACATTTTGCCATAGCTCGCTTCGTTTCCGAGATATTTGCAGATTTATCTCAAGGGAAGGGGCCTGACGGACATATTTCGAGATATTTCTTCTTTTTGTTGTTCTTCTTCTGCACAGCTAAGCTGGAAGTGGCATTTGCAGCGCGCAATAGTGCAGAGTTATCTCAAAGAAAGGGGCCACGGTGTTTCTTTATCTCTATTATGTTGGTGCGGCTTCGGAACTTTTAAATATCTTGATATATCTCGAGAATTACGCATCTGATCAAAAAATATCATAGAACATAAAAGGTAGGAAACTTAATTCTCTACAAAAAAGGTCTCTTAACATTTTGCCATAGCTCGCTTCGTTTCCGAGATATTTGCATATTTATCTCAAGGGAAGGGGCCTGACGGACATATTTCGAGATATTTCTTCTTCTTGTTGTTCTTCTTCTGCACAGCTAAGCTGGAAGTGGCATTTGCGGCTCGCACTAGTGCAGAGTTATCTCAAAGAAAGGGGCCACGGTGTTTCTGTATCTCTATTATGTTGGTGCGGCTTCGGAACTTTCAAATATCTCGATATATCTCGAAAACTACGCTTCTGATCAAAAAATATCATAGTACATAAAAAGTAGGAAACTTAATTCTCTACAAAAAAGGTCTCTTAACATTTTGCCATAGCTCGCTTCGTTTCCGAGATATTTGCAGATTCAGCTCAAAGGAACTGGCCTGACGGACATATTTCGAGATATTTCTTCTTCTTGTTGTTCTTCTTCTGCACAGCTAAGCTGGAAGTGGCATTTGCGGCTCGCACTAGTGCAGAGTTATCTCAAAGAAAGGGGCCACGGTGTTTCTGTATCTCTATTATGTTGGTGCGGCTTCGGAACTTTTAAATATCTTGATATATCTCGAGAACTACGCTTCTGATCAAAAAATATCATAGAACGTAAATTGTAGGAAACATTATTCTCTACAAAAAAGGTCTCTTAACATTTTGCCATAGCTCGCTTCGTTTCCGAGATATTTGCAGATTCATCTCAAGGGAAGGGGTCTGACGGACATATTTCGAGATGTTTCTTCTTCTTGTTGTTCTTCTTCTGCACAGCTAAGCTCGAAGTGGCATTTGCAGCTCGCAATAGTGCAGAGTTATCTCAAAGAAAGAGGCCACGGTGTTTCTGTACCTCTATTATGTTGGTGCAGCTTCGGAACTTTTAAATATCTTGATATATCTCGAGAACTACGCATCTGATCAAAAAATATCATCGAACATAAAAAGTAGGAAACTTAATTCTCTACAAAAAAGGTCTCTTAACATTTTGCCATAGCTCGCTTCGTTTCCGAGATATTTGCAGATTTATCTCAAGGGAAGTGGCCTGACGGACATATTTCGAGATATTTCTTCTTCTTGTTGTTCTTCCTCTGCACAGCTAAGCTGGAAGTGGCATTTGCAGCTCGCAATAGTGCAGAGTTATCTCAAAGAAAGGGGCCACGGTGTTTCTGTATCTCTATTATGTTGGTGCGGCTTCGGAACTTTTAAATATCTTGATATATCTCGAGAACTACGCATCTGATCAAAAAATATCATAGAACATAAAAAGTAGGAAACTTAATTCTCTACAAAAAAGGTCTCTTAACATTTTGCCATAGCTCGCTTCGTTTCCGAGATATTTGCATATTTATCTCAAGGGAAGGGGCCTGACGGACATATTTCGAGATATTTCTTCTTCTTGTTGTTCTTCTTCTGCACAGCTAAGCTGGAAGTGGCATTTGCGGCTCGCACTAGTGCAGAGTTATCTCAAAGAAAGGGGCCACGGTGTTTCGGTATCTCTATTATGTTGGTGCGGCTTTGGAACTTTTAAATATCTCGATATATCTCGAAAACTACGCTTCTGATCAAAAAATATCATAGAACATAAATTGTAGGAAACATAATTCTCTACAAAAAAGGTCTCTTAACATTTTGCCATAGCTCGCTTCGTTTCCGAGATATTTGCAGATATATCTCAAGGGAAGGGGCCTGACGGACATATTTCGAGATATTTCTTCTTCTTGTTGTTCTTCCTCTGCACAGCTAAGCTGGAAGTGGCATTTGCAGCTCGCAATAGTGCAGAGTTATCTCAAAGAAAGGGGCCACGGTGTTTCTGTATCTCTATTATGTTGGTGCGGCTTCGGAACTTTTAAATATCTTGATATATCTCGAGAACTACGCATCTGATCAAAAAATATCATAGAACATGAAAAGTAGGAAACTTAATTCTCTACAAAAAAGGTCTCTTAACATTTTGCCATAGCTCTCTTCGTTTCCGAGATATTTGCAGATTTATCTCAAGGGAAGGGGCCTGACGGACATATTTCGAGATATTTCTTCTTCTTGTTGTTCTCCTTCTGCACAACTAAGCTGGAAGTGGCATTTGCAGCTCGCAATAGTGCAGAGTTATCTCAAAGAAAGGGGCCACGGTGTTTCTGTATCTCTATTATGTTGGTGCGGCTTCGGAACTTTTAAATATCTTGATATATCTCGAGAACTACGCGTCTCCTCAAAAAATATCATAGAACATAAAAAGTAGCAAACTTAATTCTCTACAAAAACGGTCTCTTAACATTTTGCCATAGCTCGCTTCGTTTCCGAGATATTTGCAGATTTATCTCAAGGGAAGGGGCCTGACGGACATATTTCGAGATATTTCTTCTTCTTGTTGTTCTTCTTCTGCACAGCTAAGCTGGAGGTGGCATTTGCGGCTCGCACTAGTGCACAGTTATCTCAAAGAAAGGGGCCACGGTGTTTCTGTATCTTTATTATGTTGGTGCGGCTTCGGAACTTTTAAATATCTCGATATATCTCGAAAACTACGCTTCTGATCAAAAAATATCATAGAACATAAATTGTAGGAAACATAATTCTCTACAAAAAACGTCTCCTAACATTTTGCCATAGCTCGCTTCGTTTCCGAGATATTTGCAGATTCAGCTCAAAGGAACTGGCCTGACGGACATATTTCGAGATATTTCTTCTTCTTGTTGTTCTTCCTCTGCACAGCTAAGCTGGAAGTGGCATTTGCAGCTCGCAATAGTGCAGAGTTATCTCAAAGAAAGGGGCCACGGTGTTTCTGTATCTCTATTATGTTGGTGCGGCTTCGGAACTTTTAAATATCTTGATATATCTCGAGAACTACGCATCTGATCAAAAAATATCATAGAACATAAAAAGTAGGAAACTTAATTCTCTACAAAAAAGGTCTCTTAACATTTTGCCATAGCTCGCTTCGTTTCCGAGATATTTGCATATTTATCTCAAGGGAAGGGGCCTGACGGACATATTTCGAGATATTTCTTCTTCTTGTTGTTCTTCTTCTGCACAGCTAAGCTGGAAGTGGCAGTTGCGGCTCGCACTAGTGCAGAGTTATCTCAAAGAAAGGGGCCACGGTGTTTCTGTATCTCTATTATGTTGGTGCGGCTTTGGAACTTTTAAATATCTCGATATATCTCGAAAACTACGCTTCTGATCAAAAAATATCATACAACATAAAAAGTAGGAAACTTAATTCTCTACAAAAAAGGTCTCTTAACATTTTGCCATAGCTCGCTTCGTTTCCGAGATATTTGCATATTTATCTCATGGGAAGGGGCCTGACGGACATATTTCGAGATATTTCTTCTTCTTGTTGTTCTTCTTCTGCACAGCTAAGCTGGAAGTGGCATTTGCGGCTCGCACCAGAGCAGAGTTATCTCAAAGAAAGGGGCCACGGTGTTTCTGTATCTCTATTATGTTGGTGCGGCTTCGGAACTTTTAAATATCTCGATATATCTCGAGAATTACGCATCTGATCAAAAAATATCATAGAACATAAAAGGTAGGAAACTTAATTCTCTACAAAAAAGGTCTCTTAACATTTTGCCATAGCTCGCTTCGTTTCCGAGATATTTGCATATTTATCTCAAGGGAAGGGGCCTGACGGACATATTTCGAGATATTTCTTCTTCTTGTTGTTCTTCTTCTGCACAGCTAAGCTGGAAGTGGCATTTGCGGCTCGCACTAGTGCAGAGTTATCTCAAAGAAAGGGGCCACGGTGTTTCTGTATCTCTATTATGTTGGTGCGGCTTCGGAACTTTCAAATATCTCGATATATCTCGAAAACTACGCTTCTGATCAAAAAATATCATAGTACATAAAAAGTAGGAAACTTAATTCTCTACAAAAACGGTCTCTTAACATTTTGCCATAGCTCGCTTCGTTTCCGAGATATTTGCAGATTCAGCTCAAAGGAACTGGCCTGACGGACATATTTCGAGATATTTCTTCTTCTTGTTGTTCTTCCTCTGCACAGCTAAGCTGGAAGTGGCATTTGCAGCTCGCAATATTGCAGAGTTATCTCACAGAAAGGGGCCACGGTGTTTCTGTATCTCTATTATGTTGGTGCGGCTTCGGAACTTTTAAATATTTCGATATATCTCGAAAACTACGCTTCTGATCAAAAAATATCATAGAACATAAATTGTAGGAAACATAATTCTCTACAAAAAAGGTCTCTTAACATTTTGCCATAGCTCTCTTCGTTTCCGAGATATTTGCAGATTTATCTCAAGGGAAGGGGCCTGACGGACATATTTCGAGATATTTCTTCTTATTGTTGTTCTTCTTCTGCACAGCTAAGCTGGAAGTGGCATTTGCAGCTCGCAATAGTGCAGAGTTATCTCAAAGAAAGGGGCCACGGTGTTTCTGTATCTCTATTATGTTGGTGCGGCATCGGAACTTTTAAATATCTTGATATATCTCGAGAACTACGCGTCTGATCAAAAAATATCATAGAACATAAAAAGTAGCAAACTTAAGTCTCTACAACAACGGTCTCTTAACATTTTGCCATAGCTCGCTTCGTTTCCGAGATATTTGCATATTTATCTCAAGGGAAGGGGCCTGACGGACATATTTCGAGATATTTCTTCTTCTTGTTGTTCTTCTTCTGCACAGCTAAGCTGGAAGTGGCATTTGCGGCTCGCACTAGTGCAGAGTTATCTCAAAGAAAGGGGCCACGGTGTTTCTGTATCTCTATTATGTTGGTGCGGCTTCGGAACTTTTAAATATCTTGATATATCTCGAGAACTACGCTTCTGATCAAAAAATATCATAGAACGTAAATTGTAGGAAACATTATTCTCTACAAAAAAGGTCTCTTAACATTTTGCCATAGCTCGCTTCGTTTCCGAGATATTTGCAGATTCATCTCAAGGGAAGGGGTCTGACGGACATATTTCGAGATGTTTCTTCTTCTTGTTGTTCTTCTTCTGCACAGCTAAGCTCGAAGTGGCATTTGCAGCTCGCAATAGTGCAGAGTTATCTCAAAGAAAGAGGCCACGGTGTTTCTGTACCTCTATTATGTTGGTGCAGCTTCGGAACTTTTAAATATCTTGATATATCTCGAGAACTACGCATCTGATCAAAAAATATCATCGAACATAAAAAGTAGGAAACTTAATTCTCTACAAAAAAGGTCTCTTAACATTTTGCCATAGCTCGCTTCGTTTCCGAGATATTTGCAGATTTATCTCAAGGGAAGTGGCCTGACGGACATATTTCGAGATATTTCTTCTTCTTGTTGTTCTTCCTCTGCACAGCTAAGCTGGAAGTGGCATTTGCAGCTCGCAATAGTGCAGAGTTATCTCAAAGAAAGGGGCCACGGTGTTTCTGTATCTCTATTATGTTGGTGCGGCTTCGGAACTTTTAGATATCTTGATATATCTCGAGAACTACGCATCTGATCAAAAAATATCATAGAACATAAAAAGTAGGAAACTTAATTCTCTACAAAAAAGGTCTCTTAACATTTTGCCATAGCTCGCTTCGTTTCCGAGATATTTGCATATTTATCTCAAGGGAAGGGGCCTGACGGACATATTTCGAGATATTTCTTCTTCTTGTTGTTCTTCTTCTGCACATTTAAGCTGGAAGTGGCATTTGCGGCTCGCACTAGTGCAGAGTTATCTCAAAGAAAGGGGCCACGGTGTTTCTGTATCTCTATTATGTTGGTGCGGCTTTGGAACTTTTAAATATCTCGATATATCTCGAAAACTACGCTTCTGATCAAAAAATATCATAGAACATAAATTGTAGGAAACATAATTCTCTACAAAAAAGGTCTCTTAACATTTTGCCATAGCTCGCTTCGTTTCCGAGATATTTGCAGATATATCTCAAGGGAAGGGGCCTGACGGACATATTTCGAGATATTTCTTCTTCTTGTTGTTCTTCTTCTGCACAGCTAAGCTGGAAGTGGCATTTGCGGCTCGCACTAGTGCAGAGTTATCTCAAAGAAAGGGGCCACGGTGTTTCGGTATCTCTATTATGTTGGTGCGGCTTTGGAACTTTTAAATATCTCGATATATCTCGAAAACTACGCTTCTGATCAAAAAATATCATAGAACATAAATTGTAGGAAACATAATTCTCTACAAAAAAGGTCTCTTAACATTTTGCCATAGCTCGCTTCGTTTCCGAGATATTTGCAGATATATCTCAAGGGAAGGGGCCTGACGGACATATTTCGAGATATTTCTTCTTCTTGTTGTTCTTCCTCTGCACAGCTAAGCTGGAAGTGGCATTTGCAGCTCGCAATAGTGCAGAGTTATCTCAAAGAAAGGGGCCACGGTGTTTCTGTATCTCTATTATGTTGGTGCGGCTTCGGAACTTTTAAATATCTTGATATATCTCGAGAACTACGCATCTGATCAAAAAATATCATAGAACATGAAAAGTAGGAAACTTAATTCTCTACAAAAAAGGTCTCTTAACATTTTGCCATAGCTCTCTTCGTTTCCGAGATATTTGCAGATTTATCTCAAGGGAAGGGGCCTGACGGACATATTTCGAGATATTTCTTCTTCTTGTTGTTCTCCTTCTGCACAACTAAGCTGGAAGTGGCATTTGCAGCTCGCAATAGTGCAGAGTTATCTCAAAGAAAGGGGCCACGGTGTTTCTGTATCTCTATTATGTTGGTGCGGCTTCGGAACTTTTAAATATCTTGATATATCTCGAGAACTACGCGTCTCCTCAAAAAATATCATAGAACATAAAAAGTAGCAAACTTAATTCTCTACAAAAACGGTCTCTTAACATTTTGCCATAGCTCGCTTCGTTTCCGAGATATTTGCAGATTTATCTCAAGGGAAGGGGCCTGACGGACATATTTCGAGATATTTCTTCTTCTTGTTGTTCTTCTTCTGCACAGCTAAGCTGGAGGTGGCATTTGCGGCTCGCACTAGTGCACAGTTATCTCAAAGAAAGGGGCCACGGTGTTTCTGTATCTTTATTATGTTGGTGCGGCTTCGGAACTTTTAAATATCTCGATATATCTCGAAAACTACGCTTCTGATCAAAAAATATCATAGAACATAAATTGTAGGAAACATAATTCTCTACAAAAAACGTCTCCTAACATTTTGCCATAGCTCGCTTCGTTTCCGAGATATTTGCAGATTCAGCTCAAAGGAACTGGCCTGACGGACATATTTCGAGATATTTCTTCTTCTTGTTGTTCTTCCTCTGCACAGCTAAGCTGGAAGTGGCATTTGCAGCTCGCAATAGTGCAGAGTTATCTCAAAGAAAGGGGCCACGGTGTTTCTGTATCTCTATTATGTTGGTGCGGCTTCGGAACTTTTAAATATCTTGATATATCTCGAGAACTACGCATCTGATCAAAAAATATCATAGAACATAAAAAGTAGGAAACTTAATTCTCTACAAAAAAGGTCTCTTAACATTTTGCCATAGCTCGCTTCGTTTCCGAGATATTTGCATATTTATCTCAAGGGAAGGGGCCTGACGGACATATTTCGAGATATTTCTTCTTCTTGTTGTTCTTCTTCTGCACAGCTAAGCTGGAAGTGGCAGTTGCGGCTCGCACTAGTGCAGAGTTATCTCAAAGAAAGGGGCCACGGTGTTTCTGTATCTCTATTATGTTGGTGCGGCTTTGGAACTTTTAAATATCTCGATATATCTCGAAAACTACGCTTCTGATCAAAAAATATCATACAACATAAAAAGTAGGAAACTTAATTCTCTACAAAAAAGGTCTCTTAACATTTTGCCATAGCTCGCTTCGTTTCCGAGATATTTGCATATTTATCTCATGGGAAGGGGCCTGACGGACATATTTCGAGATATTTCTTCTTCTTGTTGTTCTTCTTCTGCACAGCTAAGCTGGAAGTGGCATTTGCGGCTCGCACCAGAGCAGAGTTATCTCAAAGAAAGGGGCCACGGTGTTTCTGTATCTCTATTATGTTGGTGCGGCTTCGGAACTTTTAAATATCTCGATATATCTCGAGAATTACGCATCTGATCAAAAAATATCATAGAACATAAAAGGTAGGAAACTTAATTCTCTACAAAAAAGGTCTCTTAACATTTTGCCATAGCTCGCTTCGTTTCCGAGATATTTGCATATTTATCTCAAGGGAAGGGGCCTGACGGACATATTTCGAGATATTTCTTCTTCTTGTTGTTCTTCTTCTGCACAGCTAAGCTGGAAGTGGCATTTGCGGCTCGCACTAGTGCAGAGTTATCTCAAAGAAAGGGGCCACGGTGTTTCTGTATCTCTATTATGTTGGTGCGGCTTCGGAACTTTCAAATATCTCGATATATCTCGAAAACTACGCTTCTGATCAAAAAATATCATAGTACATAAAAAGTAGGAAACTTAATTCTCTACAAAAACGGTCTCTTAACATTTTGCCATAGCTCGCTTCGTTTCCGAGATATTTGCAGATTCAGCTCAAAGGAACTGGCCTGACGGACATATTTCGAGATATTTCTTCTTCTTGTTGTTCTTCCTCTGCACAGCTAAGCTGGAAGTGGCATTTGCAGCTCGCAATATTGCAGAGTTATCTCACAGAAAGGGGCCACGGTGTTTCTGTATCTCTATTATGTTGGTGCGGCTTCGGAACTTTTAAATATTTCGATATATCTCGAAAACTACGCTTCTGATCAAAAAATATCATAGAACATAAATTGTAGGAAACATAATTCTCTACAAAAAAGGTCTCTTAACATTTTGCCATAGCTCTCTTCGTTTCCGAGATATTTGCAGATTTATCTCAAGGGAAGGGGCCTGACGGACATATTTCGAGATATTTCTTCTTATTGTTGTTCTTCTTCTGCACAGCTAAGCTGGAAGTGGCATTTGCAGCTCGCAATAGTGCAGAGTTATCTCAAAGAAAGGGGCCACGGTGTTTCTGTATCTCTATTATGTTGGTGCGGCATCGGAACTTTTAAATATCTTGATATATCTCGAGAACTACGCGTCTGATCAAAAAATATCATAGAACATAAAAAGTAGCAAACTTAAGTCTCTACAACAACGGTCTCTTAACATTTTGCCATAGCTCGCTTCGTTTCCGAGATATTTGCATATTTATCTCAAGGGAAGGGGCCTGACGGACATATTTCGAGATATTTCTTCTTCTTGTTGTTCTTCTTCTGCACAGCTAAGCTGGAAGTGGCATTTGCGGCTCGCACTAGTGCAGAGTTATCTCAAAGAAAGGGGCCACGGTGTTTCTGTATCTCTATTATGTTGGTGCGGCTTCGGAACTTTTAAATATCTTGATATATCTCGAGAACTACGCTTCTGATCAAAAAATATCATAGAACGTAAATTGTAGGAAACATTATTCTCTACAAAAAAGGTCTCTTAACATTTTGCCATAGCTCGCTTCGTTTCCGAGATATTTGCAGATTCATCTCAAGGGAAGGGGTCTGACGGACATATTTCGAGATGTTTCTTCTTCTTGTTGTTCTTCTTCTGCACAGCTAAGCTCGAAGTGGCATTTGCAGCTCGCAATAGTGCAGAGTTATCTCAAAGAAAGAGGCCACGGTGTTTCTGTACCTCTATTATGTTGGTGCAGCTTCGGAACTTTTAAATATCTTGATATATCTCGAGAACTACGCATCTGATCAAAAAATATCATCGAACATAAAAAGTAGGAAACTTAATTCTCTACAAAAAAGGTCTCTTAACATTTTGCCATAGCTCGCTTCGTTTCCGAGATATTTGCAGATTTATCTCAAGGGAAGTGGCCTGACGGACATATTTCGAGATATTTCTTCTTCTTGTTGTTCTTCCTCTGCACAGCTAAGCTGGAAGTGGCATTTGCAGCTCGCAATAGTGCAGAGTTATCTCAAAGAAAGGGGCCACGGTGTTTCTGTATCTCTATTATGTTGGTGCGGCTTCGGAACTTTTAGATATCTTGATATATCTCGAGAACTACGCATCTGATCAAAAAATATCATAGAACATAAAAAGTAGGAAACTTAATTCTCTACAAAAAAGGTCTCTTAACATTTTGCCATAGCTCGCTTCGTTTCCGAGATATTTGCATATTTATCTCAAGGGAAGGGGCCTGACGGACATATTTCGAGATATTTCTTCTTCTTGTTGTTCTTCTTCTGCACATTTAAGCTGGAAGTGGCATTTGCGGCTCGCACTAGTGCAGAGTTATCTCAAAGAAAGGGGCCACGGTGTTTCTGTATCTCTATTATGTTGGTGCGGCTTTGGAACTTTTAAATATCTCGATATATCTCGAAAACTACGCTTCTGATCAAAAAATATCATAGAACATAAATTGTAGGAAACATAATTCTCTACAAAAAAGGTCTCTTAACATTTTGCCATAGCTCGCTTCGTTTCCGAGATATTTGCAGATATATCTCAAGGGAAGGGGCCTGACGGACATATTTCGAGATATTTCTTCTTCTTGTTGTTCTTCCTCTGCACAGCTAAGCTGGAAGTGGCATTTGCGGCTCGCACTAGTGCAGAGTTATCTCAAAGAAAGGGGCCACGGTGTTTCTGTATCTCTATTATGTTGGTGCGGCTTCGGAACTTTTAAATATCTCGATATATCTCGAGAACTACGCTTCTGATCAAAAAATATCATAGAAGATAAAAAGTAGGAAACTTAATTCTCTACAAAAAAGGTCTCTTAACATTTTGCCATAGCTCGCTTCGTTTCCGAGATATTTGCAGATATATCTCAAGGGAAGGGGCCTAACGGACATATTTCGAGATATTTCTTCTTCTTGTTGTTCTTCTTCTGCACAGCTAAACTGGAAGTGGCATTTCCAGCTCGCAATAGTGCAGAGTTATCTCAAAGAAAGGGGCCACGGTGTTTCTGTATCTCTATTATGTTGGTGCGGCTTCGGAACTTTTAAATATCTCGATATATCTCGAAAACTACGCTTCTGATCAAAAAATATCATAGAACATAAATTGTAGGAAACATAATTCTCTACAAAAAAGGTCTCTTAACATTTTGCCATAGCTCGCTTCGTTTCCGAGATATTTGCAGATATATCTCAAGGGAAGGGGCCTGACGGACATATTTCGAGATATTTCTTCTTTTTGTTGTTCTTCTTCTGCACAGCTAAGCTGGAAGTGGCATTTGCAGCGCGCAATAGTGCAGAGTTATCTCAAAGAAAGGGGCCACGGTGTTTCTTTATCTCTATTATGTTGGTGCGGCTTCGGAACTTTTAAATATCTTGATATATCTCGAGAATTACGCATCTGATCAAAAAATATCATAGAACATAAAAGGTAGGAAACTTAATTCTCTACAAAAAAGGTCTCTTAACATTTTGCCATAGCTCGCTTCGTTTCCGAGATATTTGCATATTTATCTCAAGGGAAGGGGCCTCACGGACATATTTCGAGATATTTCTTCTTCTTGTTGTTCTTCTTCCGCACAGCTAAGCTGGAAGTGGCATTTGCGGCTCGCACTAGTGCAGAGTTATCTCAAAGAAAGGGGCCACGGTGTTTCTGTATCTCTATTATGTTGGTGCGGCTTCGGAACTTTCAAATATCTCGATATATCTCGAAAACTACGCTTCTGATCAAAAAATATCATAGTACATAAATTGTAGGAAACATAATTCTCTACAAAAAAGGTCTCTTAACATTTTGCCATAGCTCTCTTCGTTTCCGAGATATTTGCAGATTTATCTCAAGGGAAGGGTCCTGACGGACATATTTCGAGATATTTCTTCTTCTTGTTGTTCTTCTTCTGCACAGCTAAGCTGGAAGTGGCATTTGCGGCTCGCACTAGTGCAGAGTTATCTCAAAGAAAGAGGCCACGGTGTTTCTGTACCTCTATTATGTTGGTGCAGCTTCGGAACTTTTAAATATCTTGATATATCTCGAGAACTACGCATCTGATCAAAAAATATCATCGAACATAAAAAGTAGGAAACTTAATTCTCTACAAAAAAGGTCTCTTAACATTTTGCCATAGCTCGCTTCGTTTCCGAGATATTTGCAGATTTATCTCAAGGGAAGTGGCCTGACGGACATATTTCGAGATATTTCTTCTTCTTGTTGTTCTTCCTCTGCACAGCTAAGCTGGAAGTGGCATTTGCAGCTCGCAATAGTGCAGAGTTATCTCAAAGAAAGGGGCCACGGTGTTTCTGTATCTCTATTATGTTGGTGCGGCTTCGGAACTTTTAGATATCTTGATATATCTCGAGAACTACGCATCTGATCAAAAAATATCATAGAACATAAAAAGTAGGAAACTTAATTCTCTACAAAAAAGGTCTCTTAACATTTTGCCATAGCTCGCTTCGTTTCCGAGATATTTGCATATTTATCTCAAGGGAAGGGGCCTGACGGACATATTTCGAGATATTTCTTCTTCTTGTTGTTCTTCTTCTGCACAGCTAAGCTGGAAGTGGCATTTGCGGCTCGCACTAGTGCAGAGTTATCTCAAAGAAAGGGGCCACGGTGTTTCTGTATCTCTATTATGTTGGTGCGGCTTTGGAACTTTTAAATATCTCGATATATCTCGAAAACTACGCTTCTGATCAAAAAATATCATAGAACATAAATTGTAGGAAACATAATTCTCTACAAAAAAGGTCTCTTAACATTTTGCCATAGCTCGCTTCGTTTCCGAGATATTTGCAGATATATCTCAAGGGAAGGGGCCTGACGGACATATTTCGAGATATTTCTTCTTCTTGTTGTTCTTCCTCTGCACAGCTAAGCTGGAAGTGGCATTTGCGGCTCGCACTAGTGCAGAGTTATCTCAAAGAAAGGGGCCACGGTGTTTCTGTATCTCTATTATGTTGGTGCGGCTTCGGAACTTTTAAATATCTCGATATATCTCGAGAACTACGCTTCTGATCAAAAAATATCATAGAACATAAAAAGTAGGAAACTTAATTCTCTACAAAAAAGGTCTCTTAACATTTTGCCATAGCTCGCTTCGTTTCCGAGATATTTGCAGATTTATCTCAAGGGAAGGGGCCTAACGGACATATTTCGAGATATTTCTTCTTCTTGTTGTTCTTCTTCTGCACAGCTAAACTGGAAGTGGCATTTCCAGCTCGCAATAGTGCAGAGTTATCTCAAAGAAAGGGGCCACGGTGTTTCTGTATCTCTATTATGTTGGTGCGGCTTCGGAACTTTTAAATATCTCGATATATCTCGAAAACTACGCTTCTGATCAAAAAATATCATAGAACATAAATTGTAGGAAACATAATTCTCTACAAAAAAGGTCTCTTAACATTTTGCCATAGCTCGCTTCGTTTCCGAGATATTTGCAGATATATCTCAAGGGAAGGGGCCTGACGGACATATTTCGAGATATTTCTTCTTTTTGTTGTTCTTCTTCTGCACAGCTAAGCTGGAAGTGGCATTTGCAGCGCGCAATAGTGCAGAGTTATCTCAAAGAAAGGGGCCACGGTGTTTCTTTATCTCTATTATGTTGGTGCGGCTTCGGAACTTTTAAATATCTTGATATATCTCGAGAATTACGCATCTGATCAAAAAATATCATAGAACATAAAAGGTAGGAAACTTAATTCTCTACAAAAAAGGTCTCTTAACATTTTGCCATAGCTCGCTTCGTTTCCGAGATATTTGCATATTTATCTCAAGGGAAGGGGCCTGACGGACATATTTCGAGATATTTCTTCTTCTTGTTGTTCTTCTTCCGCACAGCTAAGCTGGAAGTGGCATTTGCGGCTCGCACTAGTGCAGAGTTATCTCAAAGAAAGGGGCCACGGTGTTTCTGTATCTCTATTATGTTGGTGCGGCTTCGGAACTTTCAAATATCTCGATATATCTCGAAAACTACGCTTCTGATCAAAAAATATCATAGTACATAAATTGTAGGAAACATAATTCTCTACAAAAAAGGTCTCTTAACATTTTGCCATAGCTCTCTTCGTTTCCGAGATATTTGCAGATTTATCTCAAGGGAAGGGTCCTGACGGACATATTTCGAGATATTTCTTCTTCTTGTTGTTCTTCTTCTGCACAGCTAAGCTGGAAGTGGCATTTGCAGCTCGCAATAGTGCAGAGTTATCTCAAAGAAAGGGGCCACGGTGTTTCTGTATCTCTATTATGTTGGTGCGGCATCGGAACTTTTAAATATCTTGATATATCTCGAGAACTACGCGTCTGATCAAAAAATATCATAGAACATAAAAAGTAGCAAACTTAATTCTCTACAACAACGGTCTCTTAACATTTTGCCATAGCTCGCTTCGTTTCCGAGATATTTGCATATTTATCTCAAGGGAAGGGGCCTGACGGACATATTTCGAGATATTTCTTCTTCTTGTTGTTCTTCTTCTGCACAGCTAAGCTGGAAGTGGCATTTGCGGCTCGCACTAGTGCAGAGTTATCTCAAAGAAAGGGGCCACGGTGTTTCTGTATCTCTATTATGTTGGTGCGGCTTCGGAACTTTTAAATATCTTGATATATCTCGAGAACTACGCTTCTGATCAAAAAATATCATAGAACGTAAATTGTAGGAAACATTATTCTCTACAAAAAAGGTCTCTTAACATTTTGCCATAGCTCGCTTCGTTTCCGAGATATTTGCAGATTCATCTCAAGGGAAGGGGTCTGACGGACATATTTCGAGATGTTTCTTCTTCTTGTTGTTCTTCTTCTGCACAGCTAAGCTCGAAGTGGCATTTGCAGCTCGCAATAGTGCAGAGTTATCTCAAAGAAAGAGGCCACGGTGTTTCTGTACCTCTATTATGTTGGTGCAGCTTCGGAACTTTTAAATATCTTGATATATCTCGAGAACTACGCATCTGATCAAAAAATATCATCGAACATAAAAGGTAGGAAACTTAATTCTCTACAAAAAAGGTCTCTTAACATTTTGCCATAGCTCGCTTCGTTTCCGAGATATTTGCAGATTTATCTCAAGGGAAGTGGCCTGACGGACATATTTCGAGATATTTCTTCTTCTTGTTGTTCTTCCTCTGCACAGCTAAGCTGGAAGTGGCATTGGCAGCTCGCAATAGTGCAGAGTTATCTCAAAGAAAGGGGCCACGGTGTTTCTGTATCTCTATTATGTTTGTGCGGCTTCGGAACTTTTAAATATCTTGATATATCTCGAGAACTACGCATCTGATCAAAAAATATCATAGAACATAAAAAGTAGGAAACTTAATTCTCTACAAAAAAGGTCTCTTAACATTTTGCCATAGCTCGCTTCGTTTCCGAGATATTTGCATATTTATCTCAAGGGAAGGGGCCTGACGGACATATTTCGAGATATTTCTTCTTCTTGTTGTTCTTCTTCTGCACAGCTAAGCTGGAAGTGGCATTTGCGGCTCGCACTAGTGCAGAGTTATCTCAAAGAAAGGGGCCACGGTGTTTCTGTATCTCTATTATGTTGGTGCGGCTTTGGAACTTTTAAATATCTCGATATATCTCGAAAACTACGCTTCTGATCAAAAAATATCATAGAACACAAATTGTAGGAAACATAATTCTCTACAAAAAAGGTCTCTTAACATTTTGCCATAGCTCGCTTCGTTTCCGAGATATTTGCAGATATATCTCAAGGGAAGGGGCCTGACGGACATATTTCGAGATATTTCTTCTTCTTGTTGTTCTTCCTCTGCACAGCTAAGCTGGAAGTGGCATTTGCAGCTCGCAATAGTGCAGAGTTATCTCAAAGAAAGGGGCCACGGTGTTTCTGTATCTCTATTATGTTGGTGCGGCTTCGGAACTTTTAAATATCTTGATATATCTCGAGAACTACGCATCTGATCAAAAAATATCATAGAACATAAAAAGTAGGAAACTTAATTCTCTACAAAAAAGGTCTCTTAACATTTTGCCATAGCTCGCTTCGTTTCCGAGATATTTGCATATTTATCTCATGGGAAGGGGCCTGACGGACATATTTCGAGATATTTCTTCTGCTTGTTGTTCTTCTTCTGCACAGCTAAGCTGGAAGTGGCATTTGCGGCTCGCACTAGTGCAGAGTTATCTCAAAGAAAGGGGCCACGGTGTTTCTGTATCTCTATTATGTTGGTGCGGCTTCGGAACTTTTAAATATCTCGATATATCTCGAGAACTACGCTTCTGATCAAAAAATATCATAGAACATAAAAAGTAGGAAACTTAATTCTCTACAAAAAAGGTCTCTTAACATTTTGCCATAGCTCGCTTCGTTTCCGAGATATTTGCAGATTTATCTCAAGGGAAGGGGCCTAACGGACATATTTCGAGATATTTCTTCTTCTTGTTGTTCTTCTTCTGCACAGCTAAACTGGAAGTGGCATTTCCAGCTCGCAATAGTGCAGAGTTATCTCAAAGAAAGGGGCCACGGTGTTTCTGTATCTCTATTATGTTGGTGCGTCTTCGGAACTTTTAAATATCTCGATATATCTCGAAAACTACGCTTCTGATCAAAAAATATCATAGAACATAAATTGTAGGAAACATAATTCTCTACAAATAAGGTCTCTTAACATTTTGCCATAGCTCTCTTCGTTTCCGAGATATTTGCAGATTTATCTCAAGGGAAGGGGCCTGACGGACATATTTCG
Source organism: Osmia lignaria lignaria (assembly GCF_051020975.1). Lineage (NCBI taxonomy): Eukaryota > Metazoa > Arthropoda > Insecta > Hymenoptera > Megachilidae > Osmia > Osmia lignaria. The sequence goes on from NW_027478159.1 coordinate 20,247,739, forward strand.
AGATATTTCTTCTTCTTGTTGTTCTTCTTCTGCACAGCTAAGCTGGAAGTGGCATTTGCGGCTCGCACTAGTGCAGGGTTATCTCAACGAAAGGGGCCACGGTGTTTCTGTATCTCTATTATGTTGGTGCGGCTTCGGAACTTTTAAATATCTTGATATATCTCGAGAACTACGCGTCTGATCAAAAAATATCATAGAACATAAAAAGTAGGAAACTTAATTCTCTACAAAAACGGTCTCTTAACATTTTGCCATAGCTCGCTTCGTTTCCGAGATATTTGCAGATATATTTCAAGGGAAGGGGCCTGACGGGCATATTTCGAGATATTTCTTCTTCTTGTTGTTCTTCTTCTGCACAGCTAAGCTGGAAGTGGCATTTGCGGTTCGCACTAGTGCACAGTTATCCCAAAGAAAGGGGCCACGGTGTTTCTGTATCTCTATTATGTTGGTGCGGCTTCGGAACTTTTAAATATCTCGATATATCTCGAAAACTACGCTTCTGATCAAAAAATATCATAGAACATAAATTGTAGGAAACATAATTCTTTACAAAAAAGGTCTCTTAACATTTTGCCATAGCTCGCTTCGTTTCCGAGATATTTGCAGATTTATCTCAAGGGAAGGGGCCTGACGGACATATTTCGAGATATTTCTTCTTCTTGTTGTTCTTCTTCTGCACAGCTAAGCTGGAAGTGGCATTTGCGGCTCGCACTAGTGCAGAGTTATCTCAACGAAAGGGGCCACGGTGTTTCTGTATCTCTATTATGTTGGTGCGGCTTCGGAACTTTTAAATATCTTGATATATCTCGAGAACTACGCGTCTGATCAAAAAATATCATAGAACATAAAAAGTAGGAAACTTAATTCTCTACAAAAACGGTCTCTTAACATTTTGCCATAGCTCGCTTCGTTTCCGAGATATTTGCAGATATATTTCAAGGGAAGGGGCCTGACGGGCATATTTCGAGATATTTCTTCTTCTTGTTGTTCTTCTTCTGCACAGCTAAGCTGGAAGTGGCATTTGCGGTTCGCACTAGTGCACAGTTATCCCAAAGAAAGGGGCCACGGTGTTTCTGTATCTCTATTATGTTGGTGCGGCTTCGGAACTTTTAAATATCTCGATATATCTCGAAAACTACGCTTCTGATCAAAAAATATCATAGAACATAAATTGTAGGAAACATAATTCTCTACAAATAAGGTCTCTTAACATTTTGCCATAGCTCTCTTCGTTTCCGAGATATTTGCAGATTTATCTCAAGGGAAGGGGCCTGACGGACATATTTCGAGATATTTCTTCTTCTTGTTGTTCTTCTTCTGCACAGCTAAGCTGGAAGTGGCATTTGCGGCTCGCACTAGTGCAGGGTTATCTCAACGAAAGGGGCCACGGTGTTTCTGTATCTCTATTATGTTGGTGCGGCTTCGGAACTTTTAAATATCTTGATATATCTCGAGAACTACGCGTCTGATCAAAAAATATCATAGAACATAAAAAGTAGGAAACTTAATTCTCTACAAAAACGGTCTCTTAACATTTTGCCATAGCTCGCTTCGTTTCCGAGATATTTGCAGATATATTTCAAGGGAAGGGGCCTGACGGGCATATTTCGAGATATTTCTTCTTCTTGTTGTTCTTCTTCTGCACAGCTAAGCTGGAAGTGGCATTTGCGGTTCGCACTAGTGCACAGTTATCCCAAAGAAAGGGGCCACGGTGTTTCTGTATCTCTATTATGTTGGTGCGGCTTCGGAACTTTTAAATATCTCGATATATCTCGAAAACTACGCTTCTGATCAAAAAATATCATAGAACATAAATTGTAGGAAACATAATTCTTTACAAAAAAGGTCTCTTAACATTTTGCCATAGCTCGCTTCGTTTCCGAGATATTTGCAGATTTATCTCAAGGGAAGGGGCCTGACGGACATATTTCGAGATATTTCTTCTTCTTGTTGTTCTTCTTCTGCACAGCTAAGCTGGAAGTGGCATTTGCGGCTCGCACTAGTGCAGAGTTATCTCAACGAAAGGGGCCACGGTGTTTCTGTATCTCTATTATGTTGGTGCGGCTTCGGAACTTTTAAATATCTTGATATATCTCGAGAACTACGCGTCTGATCAAAAAATATCATAGAACATAAAAAGTAGGAAACTTAATTCTCTACAAAAACGGTCTCTTAACATTTTGCCATAGCTCGCTTCGTTTCCGAGATATTTGCAGATATATTTCAAGGGAAGGGGCCTGACGGGCATATTTCGAGATATTTCTTCTTCTTGTTGTTCTTCTTCTGCACAGCTAAGCTGGAAGTGGCATTTGCGGTTCGCACTAGTGCACAGTTATCCCAAAGAAAGGGGCCACGGTGTTTCTGTATCTCTATTATGTTGGTGCGGCTTCGGAACTTTTAAATATCTCGATATATCTCGAAAACTACGCTTCTGATCAAAAAATATCATAGAACATAAATTGTAGGAAACATAATTCTTTACAAAAAAGGTCTCTTAACATTTTGCCATAGCTCGCTTCGTTTCCGAGATATTTGCAGATTTATCTCAAGGGAAGGGTCCTGATGGACATATTTCGAGATATTTCTTCTTCTTGTTGTTCTTCTTCTGCACAGCTAAACTGGAAGTGGCATTTGCAGCTCGCAATAGTGCAGTGTTATCTCAAAGAAAGGGGCCATGGTGTTTCTGTATCTCTATTATGTTGGTGCGGCTTCGGAACTTTTAAATATCTTGATATATCTCGAGAACTACGCATCTGATCAAAAAATATCATACTACATAAAAAGTAGGAAACTTAATTCTCTACAAGAAAGGTCTCTAAACATTTTGCCATAGCTCGCTTCGTTTCCGAGATATTTGCAGATTTATCTCAAGGGAAGGGGCGTGACGGACATATTTCGAGATATTTCTTCTTCTTGTTGTTCTTCTTCTGCACAGCTAAGCTGGAAGTGGCATTTGCGGCTCGCACTAGTGCAGAGTTATCTCAAAGAAAGGGGCCACGGTGTTTCTGTATCTCTATCATGTTGGTGCGGCTTCGGAACTTTTAAATATCTCGATATATCTCGAAAACTACGCTTCTGATCAAAAAATATCATAGAACATAAATTGTAGGAAACATAATTCTCTACAAAAAACGTCTCTTAACATTTTGCCATAGCTCGCTTCGTTTCCGAGATATTTGCAGATTCAGCTCAAAGGAACTGGCCTGACGGACATATTTCGAGATATTTCTTCTTCTTGTTGTTCTTCTTCTGCACAGCTAAGCTGGAAGTGGCATTTACAGCTCGCAACAGTGCAGAGTTATCTCAAAGAAAGGGGCCACGGTGTTTCTGTATCTCTATTATGTTGGTGCGGCTTCGGAACTTTTAAATATCTTGATATATCTCGAGAACTACGCATCTGATCAAAAAATATCATAGAACATGAAAAGTAGGAAACTTAATTCTCTACAAAACAGGTCTCTTAACATTTTGCCATAGCTCTCTTCGTTTCCGAGATATTTGCAGATTTATCTCAAGGGAAGGGGCCTGGCGGACATATTTCGAGATATTTCTTCTTCTTGTTGTTCTTCTTCTGCACAGCTAAGCTGGAAGTGGCATTTGCAGCTCGCAATAGTTCAGAGTTATCTCAAAGAAAGGGGCCACGGTGTTTCTGTATCTCTATTATGTTGGTGCGGCTTCGGAACTTTTAAATATCTTGATATATCTCGAGAACTACGCATCTGATCAAAAAATGTCATAGAACATGAAAAGTAGGAAACTTAATTCTCTACAAAAAAGGTCTCTTAACATTTTGCCATAGCTCTCTTCGTTTCCGAGATATTTGCAGATTTATCTCAAGGGAAGGGGCCTGACGGACATATTTCGAGATATTTCTTCTTCTTGTTGTTCTTCTTCTGCACAGCTAAGCTGGAAGTGGCATTTGCGGCTCGCACTAGTGCAGAGTTATCTCAACGAAAGGGGCCACGGTGTTTCTGTATCTCTATTATGTTGGTGCGGCTTCGGAACTTTTAAATATCTAGATATATCTCGAGAACTACGCGTCTGATCAAAAAATATCATAGAACATAAATTGTAGGAAACATAATTCTCTACAAAAAACGTCTCTTAACATTTTGCCATAGCTCGCTTCGTTTCCGAGATATTTGCAGATTCAGCTCAAAGGAACTGGCCTGACGGACATATTTCGAGATATTTCTTCTTCTTGTTGTTCTTCTTCTGCACAGCTAAGCTGGAAGTGGCATTTGCAGCTCGCAATAGTGCAGAGTTATCTCAAAGAAAGGGGCCACGGTGTTTCTGTATCTCTATTATGTTGGTGCGGCTTCGGAACTTTTAAATATCTTGATATATCTCGAGAACTACGCTTCTGATCAAAAAATATCATAGAACGTATATTGTAGGAAACATTATTCTCTACAAAAAAGGTCTCTTAACATTTTGCCATAGCTCGCTTCGTTTCCGAGATATTTGCAGATTCATCTCAAGGGAAGGGGTCTGACGGACATATTTCGAGATGTTTCTTCTTCTTGTTGTTCTTCTTCTGCACAGCTAAGCTCGAAGTGGCATTTGCAGCTCGCAATAGTGCAGAGTTATCTCAAAGAAAGAGGCCACGGTGTTTCTGTACCTCTATTATGTTGGTGCAGCTTCGGAACTTTTAAATATCTTGATATATCTCGAGAACTACGCATCTGATCAAAAAATATCATCGAACATAAAAAGTAGGAAACTTAATTCTCTACAAAAAAGGTCTCTTAACATTTTGCCATAGCTCCCTTCGTTTCCGAGATATTTGCAGATTTATCTCAAGGGAAGTGGCCTGACGGACATATTTCGAGATATTTCTTCTTCTTGTTGTTCTTCTTCTGCACAGCTAAGCTGGAAGTGGCATTTGCAGCTCGCAATAGTGCAGTGTTATCTCAAAGAAAGGGGCCATGGTGTTTCTGTATCTCTATTATGTTGGTGCGGCTTCGGAACTTTTAAATATCTTGATATATCTCGAGAACTACGCCTCTGATCGAAAAATATCATAGAACATAAAAAGTAGGAAACTTAATTCTCTACAAAAAAGGTCTCTTAACATTTTGCCATAGCTCTCTTCGTTTCCGAGATATTTGCAGATTTATCTCAAGGGAAGGGGCCTGACGGACATATTTCGAGATATTTCTTCTTCTTGTTGTTCTTCTTCTGCACAGCTAAGCTGGAAGTGGCATTTGCGGCTCGCACTAGTGCAGGGTTATCTCAACGAAAGGGGCCACGGTGTTTCTGTATCTCTATTATGTTGGTGCGGCTTCGGAACTTTTAAATATCTAGATATATCTCGAGAACTACGCGTCTGATCAAAAAATATCATAGAACATAAATTGTAGGAAACATAATTCTCTACAAAAAACGTCTCTTAACATTTTGCCATAGCTCGCTTCGTTTCCGAGATATTTGCAGATTCAGCTCAAAGGAACTGGCCTGACGGACATATTTCGAGATATTTCTTCTTCTTGTTGTTCTTCTTCTGCACAGCTAAGCTGGAAGTGGCATTTGCGGCTCGCACTAGTGCAGGGTTATCTCAACGAAAGGGGCCACGGTGTTTCTGTATCTCTATTATGTTGGTGCGGCTTCGGAACTTTTAAATATCTTGATATATCTCGAGAACTACGCGTCTGATCAAAAAATATCATAGAACATAAAAAGTAGGAAACTTAATTCTCTACAAAAACGGTCTCTTAACATTTTGCCATAGCTCGCTTCGTTTCCGAGATATTTGCAGATATATTTCAAGGGAATGGGCCTGACGGGCATATTTCGAGATATTTCTTCTTCTTGTTGTTCTTCTTCTGCACAGCTAAGCTGGAAGTGGCACTTGCGGCTCGCACTAGTGCACAGTTATCTCAAAGAAAGGGGCCACGGTGTTTCTGTATCTCTATTATGTTGGTGCGTCTTCGGAACTTTTAAATATCTCGATATATCTCGAGAACTACGCGTCTGATCAAAAAATGTCATAGAACATAAAAAGTAGGAACCTTAATTCTCTACAAAAACGGTCTCTTAACATTTTGCCATAGCTCACTTCGTTTCCCAGATATTTGCAGATATATCTCAAGGGAAGGGGCCTGACGGACATATTTCGAGATATTTCTTCTTCTTGTTGTTCTTCTTCTGCACAGCTAAGCTGGAAGTGGCATTTACGGCTCGCACTAGCGCACAGTTATCTCAAAGAAAGGGGCCACGGTGTTTCTGTATCTCTATTATGTTGGTGCGTCTTCGGAACTTTTAAATATCTCGATATATCTCGAAAACACCGCTTCTGATCAAAAAATATCATAGAACGTAAATTGTAGGAAACATTATTCTCTACAAAAAAGGTCTCTTAACATTTTGCCATAGCTCGCTTCGTTTCCGAGATATTTGCAGATTCATCTCAAGGGAAGGGGTCTGACGGACATATTTCGAGATATTTCTTCTTCTTGTTGTTCTTCTTCTGCACAGCTAAGCTCGAAGTGGCATTTGCAGCTCGCAATAGTGCAGAGTTATCTCAAAGAAAGAGGCCACGGTGTTTCTGTACCTCTATTATGTTGGTGCAGCTTCGGAACTTTTAAATATCTTGATATATCTCGAGAACTACGCATCTGATCAAAAAATATCATCGAACATAAAAAGTAGGAAACTTAATTCTCTACAAAAAAGGTCTCTTAACATTTTGCCATAGCTCGCTTCGTTTCCGAGATATTTGCAGATTTATCTCAAGGGAAGTGGCCTGACGGACATATTTCGAGATATTTCTTCTTCTTGTTGTTCTTCTTCTGCACAGCTAAGCTGGAAGTGGCATTTGCAGCTCGCAATAGTGCAGAGATATCTCAAAGAAAGGGGCCACGGTGTTTCTGTATCTCTATTATGTTGGTGCGGCTTCGGAACTTTTAAATATCTTGATATATCTCGAGAACTACGCGTCTGATCAAAAAATATCATAGAACATAAAAAGTAAGAAACATAATTCTCTACAAAAAAGGTCTCTTAACATTTTGCCATAGCTCGCTTCGTTTCCGAGATATTTGCAGATTTATCTCAAGGGAAGGGGCCTGACGGACATATTTCGAGATATTTCTTCTTCTTGTTGTTCTTCTTCTGCACAGCTGAGCTGGAAGTGGCATTTGCGGCTTGCACTAGTGCAGAGTTATCTCAAAGAAAGGGGCCACGGTGTTTCTGTATCTCTATTATGTTGGTGCGGCTTCGGAACTTTTAAATATCTTGATATATCTCGAGAACTACGCATCTGATCAAAAAATATCATCGAACATAAAAAGTAGGAAACTTAATTCTCTACAAAAAAGGTCTCTTAACATTTTGCCATAGCTCGCTTCGTTTCCGAGATATTTGCAGATTCAGCTCAAAGGAACTGGCCTGAAGGACATATTTCGAGATATTTCTTCTTCTTGTTGTTCTTCCTCTGCACAGCTAAGCTGGAAGTGGCATTTGCAGCTCGCACTAGTGCAGAGTTATCTCAAAGAAAGGGGCCACGGTGTTTCTGTATCTATATTATGTTGGTGCAGCTTCGGAACTTTTAAATATCTTGATATATCTCGAGAACTACGCATCTGCTCAAAAAATATCATAGAACATAAAAAGTAGGAAACTTAATTCTCTACAAAAAAGGTCTCTTAACATTTTGCCATAGCTCGCTTCGTTTCCGAGATATTTGCAGATTTATCTCAAGGGAAGGGGCCTGACGGACATATTTCGAGATATTTCTTCTTCTTGTTGTTCTCCTTCTGCACAGCTAAGCTGGAAGTGGCATTTGCAGCTCGCAATAGTGCAGAGTTATCTCAAAGAAAGGGGCCACGGTGTTTCTGTATCTCTATTATGTTGGTGCGGCTTCGGAACTTTTAAATATCTTGATATATCTCGAGAACTACGCGTCTCATCAAAAAATATCATAGAACATAAAAAGTAGGAAACTTAATTCTCTACAAAAACGGTCTCTTAACATTTTGCCATAGCTCGCTTCGTTTCCGAGATATTTGCAGATTTATCTCAAGGGAAGGGGCCTGACGGACATATTTCGAGATATTTCTTCTTCTTGTTGTTCTTCTTCTGCACAGCTAAGCTGGAAGTGGCATTTGCGGCTCGCACTAGTGCACAGTTATCTCAAAGAAAGGGGCCACGGTGTTTCTGTATCTTTATTATGTTGGTGCGGCTTCGGAACTTTTAAATATCTCGATATATCTCGAAAACTACGCTTCTGATCAAAAAATATCATAGAACATAAATTGTAGGAAACATAATTCTCTACAATAAACGTCTCTTAACATTTTGCCATAGCTCGCTTCGTTTCCGAGATATTTGCAGATTCAGCTCAAAGGAACTGGCCTGACGGACATATTTCGAGATATTTCTTCTTCTTGTTGTTCTTCCTCTGCACAGCTAAGCTGGAAGTGGCATTTGCAGCTCGCAATAGTGCAGAGTTATCTCAAAGAAAGGGGCCACGGTGTTTCTGTATCTCTATTATGTTGGTGCGGCTTCGGAACTTTTAAATATCTTGATATATCTCGAGAACTACGCATCTGATCAAAAAATATCATAGAACATAAAAAGTAGGAAACTTAATTCTCTACAAAAAAGGTCTCTTAACATTTTGCCATAGCTCGCTTCGTTTCCGAGATATTTGCATATTTATCTCAAGGGAAGGGGCCTGACGGACATATTTCGAGATATTTCTTCTTCTTGTTGTTCTTCTTCTGCACAGCTAAGCTGGAAGTGGCATTTGCGGCTCGCACTAGTGCAGAGATATCTCAAAGAAAGGGGCCACGGTGTTTCTGTATCTCTATTATGTTGGTGCGGCTTCGGAACTTTTAAATATCTCGATATATCTCGAAAACTACGCTTCTGATCAAAAAATATCATAGAACATAAATTGTAGGAAACATAATTCTCTACAAAAAAGGTCTCTTAACAATTTGCCATAGCTCGCTTCGTTTCCGAGATATTTGCAGATTTATCTCAAGGGAAGGGGCCTAACGGACATATTTCGAGATATTTTTGCTTCTTGTTGTTCTTCTTCTGCACAGCTAAACTGGAAGTGGCATTTCCAGCTCGCAATAGTGCAGAGTTATCTCAAAGAGAGGGGCCACGGTGTTTCTGTATCTCTATTATGTTGGTGCGGCTTCGGAAGTTTTAAATATCTTGATATATCTCGAGAACTACGCATCTGATCAAAAAATATCATAGAACGTAAAAAGTAGGAAACTTAATTCTCTACAAATAAGGTCTCTTAACATTTTGCCATAGCTCGCTTCGTTTCCGAGATATTTGCAGATTTATGTCAAGGGAAGGGGCCTGACGGACATATTTCGAGATATTTCTTCTTCTTGTTGTTCTTCTTCTGCACAGCTAAGCTGGAAGTGGCATTTGCAGCTCGCAATAGTGCAGAGATATCTCAAAGAAAGGGGCCACGGTGTTTCTGTATCTCTATTATGTTGGTGCGGTTTCGGAACTTTTAAATATCTTGATATCTCTCGAGAACTACGCATCTGATCAAAAAATATCATAGAACGTAAAAAGTAGGAAACTTAATTCTCTACAAATAAGGTCTCTTAACATTTTGCCATAGCTCGCTTCGTTTCCGAGATATTTGCAGATTTATGTCAAGGGAAGGGACCTGACGGACATATTTCGAGATATTTCTTCTTCTTGTTGTTCTTCTTCTGCCCAGCTAAGCTGGAAGTGGCATTTGCAGCTCGCACTAGTGCAGAGTTATCTCAAAGAAAGGGGCCACGGTGTTTCTGTATCTCTATTATGTTGGTGCGGCTTCGGAACTTTTAAATATCTTGATATATCTCGAGAACTACGCATCTGATCAACTAATATCATAGAACATGAAAAGTAGGAAACTTAATTCTCTACAAAAAAGGTCGCTTAACATTTTGCCATAGCTCTCTTCGTTTCCGAGATATTTGCAGATTTATCTCAAGGGAAGGGGCCTGACGGACATATTTCGAGATATTTCTTCTTCTTGTTGTTCTCCTTCTGCACAGCTAAGCTGGAAGTGGCATTTGCAGCTCGCAATAGTGCAGAGTTATCTCAAAGAAAGGGGCCACGGTGTTTCTGTATCTCTATTATGTTGGTGCGGCTTCGGAACTTTTAAATATCTTGATATATCTCGAGAACTACGCGTCTCATCAAAAAATATCATAGAACATAAAAAGTAGGAAACTTAATTCTCTACAAAAACGGTCTCTTAACATTTTGCCATAGCTCGCTTCGTTTCCGAGATATTTGCAGATTTATCTCAAGGGAAGGGGCCTGACGGACATATTTCGAGATATTTCTTCTTCTTGTTGTTCTTCTTCTGCACAGCTAAGCTGGAAGTGGCATTTGCGGCTCGCACTAGTGCACAGTTATCTCAAAGAAAGGGGCCACGGTGTTTCTGTATCTTTATTATGTTGGTGCGGCTTCGGAACTTTTAAATATCTCGATATATCTCGAAAACTACGCTACTGATCAAAAAATATCATAGAACATAAAAAGTAGGAAACTTAATTCTCTACAAAAAAGATCTCTTAACATTTTGTCATAGCTCGCTTCGTTTCCGAGATATTTGCATATTTATCTCAAGGGAAGGGGCCTGACGGACATATTTCGAGATATTTCTTCTTCTTGTTGTTCTTCTTCTGCACAGCTAAGCTGGAAGTGGCATTTGCGGCTCGCACTAGTGCAGAGTTATCTCAAAGAAAGGGGCCACGGTGTTTCTGGATCTTTATTATGTTGGTGCGGCTTCGGAACTTTTAAATATCTCGATATATCTCGAAAACTACGCTCCTGATCAAAAAATATCATAGAACATAAATTGTAGGAAACATAATTCTCTACAATAAACGTCTCTTAACATTTTGCCATAGCTCGCTTCGTTTCCGAGATATTTGCAGATTCAGCTCAAAGGAACTGGGCTGACGGACATATTTCGAGATATTTCTTCTTCTTGTTGTTCTTCCTCTGCACAGCTAAGCTGGAAGTGGCATTTGCAGCTCGCAATAGTGCAGAGTTATCTCAAAGAAAGGGGCCACGGTGTTTCTGTATCTCTATTATGTTGGTGCGGCTTCGGAACTTTTAAATATCTTGATATATCTCGAGAACTACGCATCTGATCAAAAAATATCATAGAACATAAAAAGTAGGAAACTTAATTCTCTACAAAAAAGGTCTCTTAACATTTTGCCATAGCTCGCTTCGTTTCCGAGATATTTGCATATTTATCTCAAGGGAAGGGGCCTGACGGACATATTTCGAGATATTTCTTCTTCTTGTTGTTCTTCTTCTGCACAGCTAAGCTGGAAGTGGCATTTGCGGCTCGCACTAGTGCAGAGTTATCTCAAAGAAAGGGGCCACGGTGTTTCTGTATCTCTATCATGTTGGTGCGGCTTCGGAACTTTTAAATATCTCGATATATCTCGAAAACTACGCTTCTGATCAAAAAATATCATAGAAGATAAATTGTAGGAAACATAATTCTCTACAAAAAACGTCTCTTAACATTTTGCCATAGCTCGCTTCGTTTCCGAGATATTTGCAGATTCAGCTCAAAGGAACTGGCCTGACGGACATATTTCGAGATATTTCTTCTTCTTGTTGTTCTTCTTCTGCACAGCTAAGCTGGAAGTGGCATTTACAGCTCGCAACAGTGCAGAGTTATCTCAAAGAAAGGGGCCACGGTGTTTCTGTATCTCTATTATGTTGGTGCGGCTTCGGAACTTTTAAATATCTTGATATATCTCGAGAACTACGCATCTGATCAAAAAATATCATAGAACATGAAAAGTAGGAAACTTAATTCTCTACAAAACAGGTCTCTTAACATTTTGCCATAGCTCTCTTCGTTTCCGAGATATTTGCAGATTTATCTCAAGGGAAGGGGCCTGGCGGACATATTTCGAGATATTTCTTCTTCTTGTTGTTCTTCTTCTGCACAGCTAAGCTGGAAGTGGCATTTGCGGCTCGCACTAGTGCAGAGTTATCTCAACGAAAGGGGCCACGGTGTTTCTGTATCTCTATTATGTTGGTGCGGCTTCGGAACTTTTAAATATCTAGATATATCTCGAGAACTACGCGTCTGATCAAAAAATATCATAGAACATAAAAAGTAGGAAACTTAATTCTCTACAAAAACGGTCTCTTAACATTTTGCCATAGCTCGCTTCGTTTCCGAGATATTTGCAGATATATTTCAAGGGAAGGGGCCTGACGGGCATATTTCGAGATATTTCTTCTTCTTGTTGTTCTTCTTCTGCACAGCTAAGCTGGAAGTGGCATTTGCGGCTCGCACTAGTGCACAGTTATCCCAAAGAAAGGGGCCACGGTGTTTCTGTATCTCTATTATGTTGGTGCGGCTTCGGAACTTTTAAATATCTCGATATATCTCGAAAACTACGCTTCTGATCAAAAAATATCATAGAACATAAATTGTAAGAAACATAATTCTTTACAAAAAAGGTCTCTTAACATTTTGCCATAGCTCGCTTCGTTTCCGAGATATTTGCAGATTTATCTCAAGGGAAGGGTCCTGATGGACATATTTCGAGATATTTCTTCTTCTTGTTGTTCTTCTTCTGCACAGCTAAGCTGGAAGTGGCATTTGCAGCTCGCAATAGTTCAGAGTTATCTCAAAGAAAGGGGCCACGGTGTTTCTGTATCTCTATTATGTTGGTGCGGCTTCGGAACTTTTAAATATCTCGATATATCTCGAAAACTACGCTTCTGATCAAAAAATATCATAGAACATAAATTGTAGGAAACATAATTCTTTACAAAAAAGGTCTCTTAACATTTTGCCATAGCTCGCTTCGTTTCCGAGATATTTGCAGATTTATCTCAAGGGAAGGGTCCTGATGGACATATTTCGAGATATTTCTTCTTCTTGTTGTTCTTCTTCTGCACAGCTAAACTGGAAGTGGCATTTCCAGCTCGCAATCGTGCAGAGTTATCTCAAAGAAAGGGGCCACGGTGTTTCTGTATCTCTATTATGTTGGTGCGGCTTCGGAACTTTTAAATATCTTGATATATCTCGAGAACTACGCATCTGCTCAAAAAATATCATAGAACATAAAAAGTAGGAAACTTAATTCTCTACAAAAAAGGTCTCTTAACATTTTGCCATAGCTCGCTTCGTTTCCGAGATATTTGCATATTTATTTCAAGGGAAGGGGCCTGACGGACATATTTCGAGATATTTCTTCTTCTTGTTGTTCTTCTTCTGCACAGCTAAGCTGGAAGTGGCATTTGCGGCTCGCACTAGTGCAGAGTTATCTCAAAGAAAGGGGCCACGGTGTTTCTGTATCTCTATTATGTTGGTGCGGCTTCGGAACTTTTAAATATCTCGATATATCTCGAAAACTACGCTTCTGATCAAAAAATATCATAGAACATAAATTGTAGGAAACATAATTCTCTACAAAAAAGGTCTCTTAACATTTTGCCATAGCTCGCTTCGTTTCCGAGATATTTGCAGATATATCTCAAGGGAAGGGGCCTGACGGACATATTTCGAGATATTTCTTCTTCTTGTTGTTCTTCTTCTGCACAGCTAAGCTGGAAGTGGCATTTACAGCTCGCAATAGTGCAGAGTTATCTCAAAGAAAGGGGCCACGGTGTTTCTGTATCTCTATTATGTTGGTGCGGCTTCGGAGCTTTTAAATATCTTGATATATCTCGAGAACTACGCATCTGATCAAAAAATATCATAGAACATAAAAAGTAGGAAACTTAATTCTCTACAAAAAAGGTCTCTTAACATTTTGCCATAGCTCGCTTCGTTTCCGAGATATTTGCAGATTTATCTCAAGGGAAGGGGCCTGACGGACATATTTCGAGATATTTCTTCTTCTTGTTGTTCTTCTTCTGCACAGCTAAGCTGGAAGTGGCATTTGCGGCTCGCAATAGTGCAGGGTTATCTCAACGAAAGGGGCCACGGTGTTTCTGTATCTCTATTATGTTGGTGCGGCTTCGGAACTTTTAAATATCTTGATATATCTCGAGAACTACGCGTCTGATCAAAAAATATCATAGAACATAAAAAGTAGGAAACATAATTCTCTACAAAAACGGTCTCTTAACATTTTGCCATAGCTCGCTTCGTTTCCGAGATATTTGCAGATATATTTCAAGGGAAGGGGCCTGACGGGCATATTTCGAGATATTTCTTCTTCTTGTTGTTCTTCTTCTGCACAGCTAAGCTGGAAGTGGCATTTGCGGCTCGCACTAGTGCACAGTTATCTCAAAGAAAGGGGCCACGGTGTTTCTGTATCTCTATTATGTTGGTGCGTCTTCGGAACTTTTAAATACCTCGATATATCTCGAAAACTACGCTTCTGATCAAAAAATATCATAGAACATAAATTGTAGGAAACATAATTCTCTACAAATAAGGTCTCTTAACATTTTGCCATAGCTCTCTTCGTTTCCGAGATATTTGCAGATTTATCTCAAGGGAAGGGGCCTGACGGACATATTTCGAGATATTTCTTCTTCTTGCTGTTCTTCTTCTGCACAGCTAAGCTGGAAGTGGCATTTGCGGCTCGCACTAGTGCAGGGTTATCTCAACGAAAGGGGCCACGGTGTTTCTGTATCTCTATTATGTTGGTGCGGCTTCGGAACTTTTAAATATCTTGATATATCTCGAGAACTACGCGTCTGATCAAAAAATATCATAGAACATAAAAAGTAGGAAACTTAATTCTCTACAAAAACGGTCTCTTAACATTTTGCCATAGCTCGCTTCGTTTCCGAGATATTTGCAGATATATTTCAAGGGAATGGGCCTGACGGGCATATTTCGAGATATTTCTTCTTCTTGTTGTTCTTCTTCTGCACAGCTAAGCTGGAAGTGGCATTTGCGGCTCGCACTAGTGCACAGTTATCTCAAAGAAAGGGGCCACGGTGTTTCTGTATCTCTATTATGTTGGTGCGTCTTCGGAACTTTTAAATATCTCGATATATCTCGAAAACTACGCTTCTGATCAAAAAATATCATAGAACATAAATTGTAGGAAACATAATTCTCTACAAAAAACGTCTCTTAACATTTTGCCATAGCTCGCTTCGTTTCCGAGATATTTGCAGATTCAGCTCAAAGGAACTGGCCTGACGGACATATTTCGAGATATTTCTTCTTCTTGTTGTTCTTCTTCTGCACAGCTAAGCTCGAAGTGGCATTTGCAGCTCGCAGTAGTGCAGAGTTATCTCAAAGAAAGAGGCCACGGTGTTTCTGTACCTGTATTATGTTGGTGCAGCTTCGGAACTTTTAAATATCTTGATATATCTCGAGAACTACGCATCTGATCAAAAAATATCATCGAACATAAAAAGTAGGAAACTGAATTCTCTACAAAAAAGTTCTCTTAACATTTTGCCATAGCTCGCTTCGTTTCCGAGATATTTGCAGATTTATCTCAAGGGAAGTGGCCTGACGGACATATTTCGAGATATTTCTTCTTCTTGTTGTTCTTCTTCTGCACAGCTAAGCTGGAAGTGGCATTTGCAGCTCGCAATAGTGCAGAGATATCTCAAAGAAAGGGGCCACGGTGTTTCTGTATCTCTATTATGTTGGTGCGGCTTCGGAACTTTTAAATATCTTGATATATCTCGAGAACTACGCGTCTGATCAAAAAATATCATAGAACATAAAAAGTAAGAAACATAATTCTCTACAAAAAAGGTCTCTTAACATTTTGCCATAGCTCGCTTCGTTTCCGAGATATTTGCAGATTTATCTCAAGGGAAGGGGCCTGACGGACATATTTCGAGATATTTCTTCTTCTTGTTGTTCTTCTTCTGCACAGCTAAGCTGGAAGTGGCATTTGCAGCTCGCAATAGTGCAGAGTTATCTCAAAGAAAGGGGCCACGGTGTTTCTGTATCTCTATTATGTTGGTGCGGCTTCGGAACTTTTAAATATCTCGATATATCTCGAAAACTACGCTTCTGATCAAAAAATATCATAGAACATAAATTGTAGGAAACATAATTCTCTACAAAAAACGTCTGTTAACATTTTGCCATAGCTCGCTTCGTTTCCGAGATATTTGCAGATTCAGCTCAAAGGAACTGGCCTGACGGACATATTTCGAGATATTTCTGCTTCTTGTTGTTCTTCCTCTGCACAGCTAAGCTGGAAGTGGCATTTGCAGCTCGCACTAGTGCAGAGTTATCTCAAAGAAAGGGGCCACGGTGTTTCTGTATCTCTATTATGTTGGTGCGTCTTCGGAACTTTTAAATATCTTGATATATCTCGAGAACTACGCATCTGCTCAAAAAATATCATAGAACATAAAAAGTAGGAAACTTAATTCTCTACAAAAAAGGTCTCTTAACATTTTGCCATAGCTCGCTTCGTTTCCGAGATATTTGCATATTTATCTCAAGGGAAGGGGCCTGACGGACATATTTCGAGATATTTCTTCTTCTTGTTGTTCTTCTTCTGCACAGCTAAGCTGGAAGTGGCATTTGCGGCTCGCACTAGTGCAGAGTTATCTCAAAGAAAGGGGCCACGGTGTTTCTGTATCTCTATTATGTTGGTGCGGCTTCGGAACTTTTAAATATCTCGATATATCTCGAAAACTACGCTTCTGATCAAAAAATATCATAGAACATAAATTGTAGGAAACATAATTCTCTACAAAAAAGGTCTTTCAACATTTTGCCATAGCTCGCTTCGTTTCCGAGATATTTGCAGATTTATCTCAAGGGAAGGGGCCTAACGGACATATTTCGAGATATTTCTTCTTCTTGTTGTTCTTCTTCTGCACAGCTAAACTGGAAGTGGCATTTCCAGCTCGCAATAGTGCAGAGTTATCTCAAAGAAAGGGGCCACGGTGTTTCTGTATCTCTATTATGTTGGTGCGGCTTCGGAACTTTTAAATATCTTGATATATCTCGAGAACTACGCATCTGATCAAAAAATATCATAGAACATAAAAAGTAGGAAACTTAATTCTCTACAAAAAAGGTCTCTTAACATTTTGCCATAGCTCGCTTCGTTTCCGAGATATTTGCAGATTTATCTCAAGGGAAGGGGTCTGACGGACATATTTCGAGATATTTCTTCTTCTTGTTGTTCTTCTTCTGCACAGCTAAGCTCGAAGTGGCATTTGCAGCTCGCAATAGTGCAGTGTTATCTCAAAGAAAGAGGCCACGGTGTTTCTGTACCTCTATTATGTTGGTGCAGCTTCGGAACTTTTAAATATCTTGATATATCTCGAGAACTACGCATCTGATCAAAAAATATCATCGAACATAAAAAGTAGGAAACTTGATTCTCTACAAAAAAGGTCTCTTAACATTTTGCCATAGCTCGCTTCGTTTCCGAGATATTTGCAGATTTATCTCAAGGGAAGTGGCCTGACGGACATATTTCGAGATATTTCTTCTTCTTGTTGTTCTTCTTCTGCACAGCTAAGCTGGAAGTGGCATTTGCGGCTCGCACTAGTGCAGAGTTATCTCAAAGAAAGGGGCCACGGTGTTTCTGTATCTCTATTATGTTGGTGCGGCTTCGGAACTTTTAAATATCTCGATATATCTCGAAAACTACGCTTCTGATCAAAAAATATCATAGAACATAAATTGTAGGAAACATAATTCTCTACAAAAAACGTATCTTAACATTTTGCCATAGCTCGCTTCGTTTCCGAGATATTTGCAGATTCAGCTCAAAGGAACGGGCCTGACGGACATATTTCGAGATACTTCTTCTTCTTGTTGTTCTTCCTCTGCACAGCTAAGCTGGAAGTGGCATTTGCAGCTCGCAATAGTGCAGAGTTATCTCAAAGAAAGGGGCCACGGTGTTTCTGTATCTCTATTATGTTGGTGCGGCTTCGGAACTTTTAAATATCTTGATATATCTCGAGAACTACGCATCTGATCAAAAAATATCATAGAACATAAAAAGTAGGAAACTTAATTCTCTACAAAAAAGGTCTCTTAACATTTTGCCATAGCTCGCTTTGTTTCCGAGATATTTGCAGATTTATCGCAAGGGAAGGGGCCTAACGGACATATTTCGAGATATTTCTTCTTCTTGTTGTTCTTCTTCTGCACAGCTAAACTGGAAGTGGCATTTCCAGCTCGCAATAGTGCAGAGTTATCTCAAAGAAAGGGGCCACGGTGTTTCTGTATCTCTATTATGTTGGTGCGGTTTCGGAACTTTTAAATATCTTGATATATCTCGAGAACTACGCATCTGATCAAAAAATATCATAGAACATAAAAAGTAGGAAACTTAATTCTCTACAAAAAAGGTCTCTTAACATTTTGCCATAGCTCGCTTCGTTTCCGAGATATTTGCAGATTTATCTCAAGGGAAGGGGCCTGACGGACATATTTCGAGATATTTCTTCTTCTTGTTGTTCTTCTTCTGCACAGCTGAGCTGGAAGTGGCATTTGCAGGTCGCAATAGTGCAGAGTTATCTCAAAGAAAGGGGCCACGGTGTTTCTGTATCTCTATTATGTTGGTGCGGCTTCGGAACTTTTAAATATCTCGATATATCTCGAAAACTACGCTTCTGATCAAAAAATATCATAGAACGTAAATTGTAGGAAACATTATTCTCTACAAAAAAGGTCTCTTAACATCTTGCCATAGCTCGCTTCGTTTCCGAGATATTTGCAGATTCATCTCAAGGGAAGGGGTCTGACGGACATATTTAGAGATATTTCTTCTTCTTGTTGTTCTTCTTCTGCACAGCTAAGCTCGAAGCGGCATTTGCAGCTCGCAATAGTGCAGAGTTATCTCAAAGAAAGAGGCCACGGTGTTTCTGTACCTCTATTATGTTGGTGCAGCTTCGGAACTTTTAAATATCTTGATATATCTCGAGAACTACGCATCTGATCAAAAAATATCATCGAACATAAAAAGTAGGAAACTTAATTCTCTACAAAAAAGGTCTCTCAACATTTTGCCATAGCTCGCTTCGTTTCCGAGATATTTGCAGATTTATCTCAAGGGAAGGGGCCTGACGGACATATTTCGAGATATTTCTTCTTCTTGTTGTTCTTCTTCTGCACAGCTGAGCTGGAAGTGGCATTTGCAGGTCGCAATAGTGCAGAGTTATCTCAAAGAAAGGGGCCACGGTGTTTCTGTATCTCTATTATGTTGGTGCGGCTTCGGAACTTTTAAATATCTCGATATATCTCGAAAACTACGCTTCTGATCAAAAAATATCATAGAACGTAAATTGTAGGAAACATTATTCTCTACAAAAAAGGTCTCTTAACATCTTGCCATAGCTCGCTTCGTTTCCGAGATATTTGCAGATTCATCTCAAGGGAAGGGGTCTGACGGACATATTTAGAGATATTTCTTCTTCTTGTTGTTCTTCTTCTGCACAGCTAAGCTCGAAGCGGCATTTGCAGCTCGCAATAGTGCAGAGTTATCTCAAAGAAAGAGGCCACGGTGTTTCTGTACTTCTATTATGTTGGTGCAGCTTCGGAACTTTTAAATATCTTGATATATCTCGAGAACTACGCATCTGATCAAAAAATATCATCGAACATAAAAAGTAGGAAACTTAATTCTCTACAAAAAAGGTCTCTCAACATTTTGCCATAGCTCGCTTCGTTTCCGAGATATTTACAGATTTATCTCAAGGGAAGTGGCCTGACGGACATATTTCGAGATATTTCTTCTTCTTATTGTTCTTGTTCTGCACAGCTAAGCTGGAAGTGGCATTTGCAGCTCGCAATAGTGCAGAGTTATCCCAAAGAAAGGGGCCACGGTGTTTCTGTATCTCTATTATGTTGGTGCGGCTTCGGAACTTTTAAATATCTCGATATATCTCGAAAACTACGCTTCTGATCAAAAAATATCATAGAACGTAAATTGTAGGAAACATTATTCTCTACAAAAAAGGTCTCTTAACATTTTGCCATAGCTCGCTTCGTTTCCGAGATATTTGCAGATTCATCTCAAGGGAAGGGGTCTGACGGACATATTTCGAGATATTTCTTCTTCTTGTTGTTCTTCTTCTGCACAGCTAAGCTCGAAGCGGCATTTGCAGCTCGCAATAGTGCAGAGTTATCTCAAAGAAAGAGGCCACGGTGTTTCTGTACCTCTATTATGTTGGTGCGGCTTCGGAACTTTTAAATATCTTGATATATCTCGAGAACTACGCATCTGATCAAAAAATATCATAGAACATGAAAAGTAGGAAACTTAATTCTCTACAAAAAAGGTCTCTTAACATTTTGCCATAGCTCGCTTCGTTTCCGAGATATTTGCAGATTTATCTGAAGGGAAGGGGCCTAACGGACATATTTCGAGATATTTCTTCTTCTTGTTGTTCTTCTTCTGCAAAGCTAAACTGGAAGTGGCATTTCCAGCTCGCAATAGTGCAGAGTTATCTCAAAGAAAGGGGCCACGGTGTTTCTGTATCTCTATTATGTTGGTGCGGCTTCGGAACTTTTAAATATCTTGATATATCTCGAGAACTACGCATCTGATCAAAAAATATCATAGAACATAAAAAGTCGGAAACTTAATTCTCTACAAAAAAGGTCTCTTAACATTTTGCCATAGCTCGCTTCGTTTCCGAGATATTTGCAGATTTATCTCAAGGGAAGGGGCCTGACGGACATATTTCGAGATATTTCTTCTTCTTGTTGTTCTTCTTCTGCACAGCTAAGCTGGAAGTGGCATTTGCGGCTCGCACTAGTGCAGAGTTATCTCAAAGAAAGGGGCCACGGTGTTTCTGTATCTCTATTATGTTGGTGCGGCTTCGGAACTTTTAAATATCTCGATATATCTCGAAAACTACGCTTCTGATCAAAAAATATCATAGAACATAAATTGTAGGAAACATAATTCTCTACAAAAAACGTATCTTAACATTTTGCCATAGCTCGCTTCGTTTCCGAGATATTTGCAGATTCAGCTCAAAGGAACGGGCCTGACGGACATATTTCGAGATACTTCTTCTTCTTGTTGTTCTTCCTCTGCACAGCTAAGCTGGAAGTGGCTTTTGCAGCTCGCAATAGTGCAGAGTTATCTCAAAGAAAGGGGCCACGGTGTTTCTGTATCTCTATTATGTTGGTGCGGCTTCGGAACTTTTAAATATCTTGATATATCTCGAGAACTACGCATCTGATCAAAAAATATCATAGAACATGAAAAGTAGGAAACTTAATTCTCTACAAAAAAGGTCTCTTAACATTTTGCCATAGCTCGCTTCGTTTCCGAGATATTTGCAGATTTATCTGAAGGGAAGGGGCCTGACGGACATATTTCGAGATATTTCTTCTTCTTGTTGTTCTTCTTCTGCACAGCTGAGCTGGAAGTGGCATTTGCAGGTCGCAATAGTGCAGAGTTATCTCAAAGAAAGGGGCCACGGTGTTTCTGTATCTCTATTATGTTGGTGCGGCTTCGGAACTTTTAAATATCTCGATATATCTCGAAAACTACGCTTCTGATCAAAAAATATCATAGACCATAAAAAGTAGGAAACTTAATTCTCTACAAAAAAGGTCTCTTAACATTTTGCCATAGCTCGCTTCGTTTCCGAGATATTTGCAGATTTATCTCAAGGGAAGGGGCCTGACGGACATATTTCGAGATATTTCTTCTTCTTGTTGTTCTTCTTCTGCACAGCTAAACTGGAAGTGGCATTTGCGGCTCTCACTAGTGCAGAGTTATCTCAAAGAAAGGGGCCACGGTGTTTCTGTATCTCTATTATGTTGGTGCGGCTTCGGAACTTTTAAATATCTTGATATATCTCGAGAACTACGCATCTGATCAAAAAATATCATAGAACATAAAAAGTAGGAAACTTAATTCTCTACAAAAAAGGTCTCTTAACATTTTGCCATAGCTCGCTTCGTTTCCGAGATATTTGCAGATTTATCTCAAGGGAAGGGGCCTGACGGACATATTTCGAGATATTTCTTCTTCTTGTTGTTCTTCTTCTGCACAGCTGAGCTGGAAGTGGCATTTGCAGGTCGCAATAGTGCAGAGTTATCTCAAAGAAAGGGGCCACGGTGTTTCTGTATCTCTATTATGTTGGTGCGGCTTCGGAACTTTTAAATATCTCGATATATCTCGAAAACTACGCTTCTGATCAAAAAATATCATAGAACATAAATTGTAGGAAACATAATTCTCTACAAAAAAGGTCTCTTAACATTTTGCCATAGCTCGCTTCGTTTCCGAGATATTTGCAGATTTATCTCAAGGGAAGGGGCCTGACGGACATATTTCGAGATATTTCTTCTTCTTGTTGTTCTTCTTCTGCACAGCTAAGCTGGAAGTGGCATTTGCGGCTCGCACTAGTGCAGAGTTATCTCAAAGAAAGGGGCCACGGTGTTTCTGTATCTCTATTATGTTGGTGCGGCTTCGGAACTTTTAAATATCTCGATATATCTCGAAAACTACGCTTCTGATCAAAAAATATCATAGAACATAAATTGTAGGAAACTTAATTCTCTACACAAAAGGTCTCTTAACATTTTGCCATAGCTCGCTTCGTTTCCGAGATATTTGCAGATTTATCTCAAGGGAAGGGGCCTGACGGACATATTTCGAGATATTTCTTCTTCTTGTTGTTCTTCTTCTGCACAGCTGAGCTGGAAGTGGCATTTGCAGGTCGCAATAGTGCAGAGTTATCTCAAAGAAAGGGGCCACGGTGTTTCTGTATCTCTATTATGTTGGTGCGGCTTCGGAACTTTTAAATATCTCGATATATCTCGAAAACTACGCTTCTGATCAAAAAATATCATAGAACATAAATTGTAGGAAACATAATTCTCTACAAAAAAGGTCTCTTAACATTTTGCCATAGCTCGCTTCGTTTCCGAGATATTTGCAGATTTATCTCAAGGGAAGGGGCCTGACGGACATATTTCGAGATATTTCTTCTTCTTGTTGTTCTTCTTCTGCACAGCTAAGCTGGAAGTGGCATTTGCGGCTCGCACTAGTGCAGAGTTATCTCAAAGAAAGGGGCCACGGTGTTTCTGTATCTCTATTATGTTGGTGCGGCTTCGGAACTTTTAAATATCTCGATATATCTCGAAAACTACGCTTCTGATCAAAAAATATCATAGAACATAAATTGTAGGAAACATAATTCTCTACAAAAAACGTATCTTAACATTTTGCCATAGCTCGCTTCGTTTCCGAGATATTTGCAGATTCAGCTCAAAGGAACGGGCCTGACGGACATATTTCGAGATACTTCTTCTTCTTGTTGTTCTTCCTCTGCACAGCTAAGCTGGAAGTGGCATTTGCAGCTCGCAATAGTGCAGAGTTATCTCAAAGAAAGGGGCCACTGTGTTTCTGTATCTCTATTATGTTGGTGCGGCTTCGGAACTTTTAAATATCTTGATATATCTCGAGAACTACGCATCTGATCAAAAAATATCATAGAACATAAAAAGTAGGAAACTTAATTCTCTACAAAAAAGGTCTCTTAACATTTTGCCATAGCTCGCTTTGTTTCCGAGATATTTGCAGATTTATCGCAAGGGAAGGGGCCTAACGGACATATTTCGAGATATTTCTTCTTCTTGTTGTTCTTCTTCTGCACAGCTAAACTGGAAGTGGCATTTCCAGCTCGCAATAGTGCAGAGTTATCTCAAAGAAAGGGGCCACGGTGTTTCTGTATCTCTATTATGTTGGTGCGGTTTCGGAACTTTTAAATATCTTGATATATCTCGAGAACTACGCATCTGATCAAAAAATATCATAGAACATAAAAAGTAGGAAACTTAATTCTCTACAAAAAAGGTCTCTTAACATTTTGCCATAGCTCGCTTTGTTTCCGAGATATTTGCAGATTTATCGCAAGGGAAGGGGCCTAACGGACATATTTCGAGATATTTCTTCTTCTTGTTGTTCTTCTTCTGCACAGCTGAGCTGGAAGTGGCATTTGCAGGTCGCAATAGTGCAGAGTTATCTCAAAGAAAGGGGCCACGGTGTTTCTGTATCTCTATTATGTTGGTGCGGCTTCGGAACTTTTAAATATCTTGATATATCTCGAGAACTACGCATCTCATCAAAAAATATCATAGAACATGAAAAGTAGGAAACTTAATTCTCTACAAAAAAGGTCTCTTAACATTTTGCCATAGCTCGCTTCGTTTCCGAGATATTTGCAGATTTATCTGAAGGGAAGGGGCCTGACGGACATATTTCGAGATATTTCTTCTTCTTGTTGTTCTTCTTCTGCACAGCTGAGCTGGAAGTGGCATTTGCAGGTCGCAATAGTGCAGAGTTATCTCAAAGAAAGGGGCCACGGTGTTTCTGTATCTCTATTATGTTGGTGCGGCTTCGGAACTTTTAAATATCTCGATATATCTCGAAAACTACGCTTCTGATCAAAAAATATCATAGACCATAAAAAGTAGGAAACTTAATTCTCTACAAAAAAGGTCTCTTAACATTTTGCCATAGCTCGCTTCGTTTCCGAGATATTTGCAGATTTATCTCAAGGGAAGGGGCCTGACGGACATATTTCGAGATATTTCTTCTTCTTGTTGTTCTTCTTCTGCACAGCTAAACTGGAAGTGGCATTTGCGGCTCTCACTAGTGCAGAGTTATCTCAAAGAAAGGGGCCACGGTGTTTCTGTATCTCTATTATGTTGGTGCGGCTTCGGAACTTTTAAATATCTTGATATATCTCGAGAACTACGCATCTGATCAAAAAATATCATAGAACATAAAAAGTAGGAAACTTAATTCTCTACAAAAAAGGTCTCTTAACATTTTGCCATAGCTCGCTTCGTTTCCGAGATATTTGCAGATTTATCTCAAGGGAAGGGGCCTGACGGACATATTTCGAGATATTTCTTCTTCTTGTTGTTCTTCTTCTGCACAGCTGAGCTGGAAGTGGCATTTGCAGGTCGCAATAGTGCAGAGTTATCTCAAAGAAAGGGGCCACGGTGTTTCTGTATCTCTATTATGTTGGTGCGGCTTCGGAACTTTTAAATATCTCGATATATCTCGAAAACTACGCTTCTGATCAAAAAATATCATAGAACATAAATTGTAGGAAACATAATTCTCTACAAAAAAGGTCTCTTAACATTTTGCCATAGCTCGCTTCGTTTCCGAGATATTTGCAGATTTATCTCAAGGGAAGGGGCCTGACGGACATATTTCGAGATATTTCTTCTTCTTGTTGTTCTTCTTCTGCACAGCTAAGCTGGAAGTGGCATTTGCGGCTCGCACTAGTGCAGAGTTATCTCAAAGAAAGGGGCCACGGTGTTTCTGTATCTCTATTATGTTGGTGCGGCTTCGGAACTTTTAAATATCTCGATATATCTCGAAAACTACGCTTCTGATCAAAAAATATCATAGAACATAAATTGTAGGAAACTTAATTCTCTACACAAAAGGTCTCTTAACATTTTGCCATAGCTCGCTTCGTTTCCGAGATATTTGCAGATTTATCTCAAGGGAAGGGGCCTGACGGACATATTTCGAGATATTTCTTCTTCTTGTTGTTCTTCTTCTGCACAGCTGAGCTGGAAGTGGCATTTGCAGGTCGCAATAGTGCAGAGTTATCTCAAAGAAAGGGGCCACGGTGTTTCTGTATCTCTATTATGTTGGTGCGGCTTCGGAACTTTTAAATATCTCGATATATCTCGAAAACTACGCTTCTGATCAAAAAATATCATAGAACATAAATTGTAGGAAACATAATTCTCTACAAAAAAGGTCTCTTAACATTTTGCCATAGCTCGCTTCGTTTCCGAGATATTTGCAGATTTATCTCAAGGGATGGGGCCTGACGGACATATTTCGAGATATTTCTTCTTCTTGTTGTTCTTCTTCTGCACAGCTAAGCTGGAAGTGGCATTTGCGGCTCGCACTAGTGCAGAGTTATCTCAAAGAAAGGGGCCACGGTGTTTCTGTATCTCTATTATGTTGGTGCGGCTTCGGAACTTTTAAATATCTCGATATATCTCGAAAACTACGCTTCTGATCAAAAAATATCATAGAACATAAATTGTAGGAAACATAATTCTCTACAAAAAACGTATCTTAACATTTTGCCATAGCTCGCTTCGTTTCCGAGATATTTGCAGATTCAGCTCAAAGGAACGGGCCTGACGGACATATTTCGAGATACTTCTTCTTCTTGTTGTTCTTCCTCTGCACAGCTAAGCTGGAAGTGGCATTTGCAGCTCGCAATAGTGCAGAGTTATCTCAAAGAAAGGGGCCACTGTGTTTCTGTATCTCTATTATGTTGGTGCGGCTTCGGAACTTTTAAATATCTTGATATATCTCGCGAACTACGCATCTGATCAAAAAATATCATAGAACATAAAAAGTAGGAAACTTAATTCTCTACAAAAAAGGTCTCTTAACATTTTGCCATAGCTCGCTTTGTTTCCGAGATATTTGCAGATTTATCGCAAGGGAAGGGGCCTAACGGACATATTTCGAGATATTTCTTCTTCTTGTTGTTCTTCTTCTGCACAGCTAAACTGGAAGTGGCATTTCCAGCTCGCAATAGTGCAGAGTTATCTCAAAGAAAGGGGCCACGGTGTTTCTGTATCTCTATTATGTTGGTGCGGTTTCGGAACTTTTAAATATCTTGATATATCTCGAGAACTACGCATCTGATCAAAAAATATCATAGAACATAAAAAGTAGGAAACTTAATTCTCTACAAAAAAGGTCTCTTAACATTTTGCCATAGCTCGCTTTGTTTCCGAGATATTTGCAGATTTATCGCAAGGGAAGGGGCCTAACGGACATATTTCGAGATATTTCTTCTTCTTGTTGTTCTTCTTCTGCACAGCTGAGCTGGAAGTGGCATTTGCAGGTCGCAATAGTGCAGAGTTATCTCAAAGAAAGGGGCCACGGTGTTTCTGTATCTCTATTATGTTGGTGCGGCTTCGGAACTTTTAAATATCTTGATATATCTCGAAAACTACGCTTCTGATCAAAAAATATCATAGAACATAAATTGTAGGAAACATAATTCTCTACAAAAAAGGTCTCTTAACATTTTGCCATAGCTCGCTTCGTTTCCGAGATATTTGCAGATTTATCTCAAGGGAAGGGGCCTGACGGACATATTTCGAGATATTTCTTCTTCTTGTTGTTCTTCTTCTGCACAGCTAAGCTGGAAGTGGCATTTGCGGCTCGCACTAGTGCAGAGTTATCTCAAAGAAAGGGGCCACGGTGTTTCTGTATCTCTATTATGTTGGTGCGGCTTCGGAACTTTTAAATATCTCGATATATCTCGAAAACTACGCTTCTGATCAAAAAATATCATAGAACATAAATTGTAGGAAACATAATTCTCTACAAAAAACGTATCTTAACATTTTGCCATAGCTCGCTTCGTTTCCGAGATATTTGCAGATTTATCTCAAGGGAAGGGGCCTGACGGACATATTTCGAGATATTTCTTCTTCTTGTTGTTCTTCTTCTGCACAGCTAAACTGGAAGTGGCATTTCCAGCTCGCAATACTGCAGAGTTATCTCAAAGAAAGGGGCCACGGTGTTTCTGTATCTCTATTATGTTGGTGCGGCTTCGGAACTTTCAAATATCTCGATATATCTCGAAAACTACGCTTCTGATCAAAAAATATCATAGAACATAAATTGTAGGAAACTTAATTCTCTACACAAAAGGTCTCTTAACATTTTGCCATAGCTCGCTTCGTTTCCGAGATATTTGCAGATTTATCTCAAGGGAAGGGGCCTGACGGACATATTTCGAGATATTTCTTCTTCTTGTTGTTCTTCTTCTGCACAGCTGAGCTGGAAGTGGCATTTGCAGGTCGCAATAGTGCAGAGTTATCTCAAAGAAAGGGGCCACGGTGTTTCTGTATCTCTATTATGTTGGTGCGGCTTCGGAACTTTTAAATATCTCGATATATCTCGAAAACTACGCTTCTGATCAAAAAATATCATAGAACATAAATTGTAGGAAACATAATTCTCTACAAAAAAGGTCTCTTAACATTTTGCCATAGCTCGCTTCGTTTCCGAGATATTTGCAGATTTATCTCAAGGGAAGGGGCCTGACGGACATATTTCGAGATATTTCTTCTTCTTGTTGTTCTTCTTCTGCACAGCTAAGCTGGAAGTGGCATTTGCGGCTCGCACTAGTGCAGAGTTATCTCAAAGAAAGGGGCCACGGTGTTTCTGTATCTCTATTATGTTGGTGCGGCTTCGGAACTTTTAAATATCTCGATATATCTCGAAAACTACGCTTCTGATCAAAAAATATCATAGAACATAAATTGTAGGAAACATAATTCTCTACAAAAAACGTATCTTAACATTTTGCCATAGCTCGCTTCGTTTCCGAGATATTTGCAGATTCAGCTCAAAGGAACGGGCCTGACGGACATATTTCGAGATACTTCTTCTTCTTGTTGTTCTTCCTCTGCACAGCTAAGCTGGAAGTGGCATTTGCAGCTCGCAATAGTGCAGAGTTATCTCAAAGAAAGGGGCCACGGTGTTTCTGTATCTCTATTATGTTGGTGCGGCTTCGGAACTTTTAAATATCTTGATATATCTCGAGAACTACGCATCTGATCAAAAAATATCATAGAACATAAAAAGTAGGAAACTTAATTCTCTACAAAAAAGGTCTCTTAACATTTTGCCATAGCTCGCTTTGTTTCCGAGATATTTGCAGATTTATCGCAAGGGAAGGGGCCTAACGGACATATTTCGAGATATTTCTTCTTCTTGTTGTTCTTCTTCTGCACAGCTAAACTGGAAGTGGCATTTCCAGCTCGCAATAGTGCAGAGTTATCTCAAAGAAAGGGGCCACGGTGTTTCTGTATCTCTATTATGTTGGTGCGGTTTCGGAACTTTTAAATATCTTGATATATCTCGAGAACTACGCATCTGATCAAAAAATATCATAGAACATAAAAAGTAGGAAACTTAGTTCTCTACAAAAAAGGTCTCTTAACATTTTGCCATAGCTCGCTTTGTTTCCGAGATATTTGCAGATTTATCGCAAGGGAAGGGGCCTAACGGACATATTTCGAGATATTTCTTCTTCTTGTTGTTCTTCTTCTGCACAGCTGAGCTGGAAGTGGCATTTGCAGGTCGCAATAGTGCAGAGTTATCTCAAAGAAAGGGGCCACGGTGTTTCTGTATCTCTATTATGTTGGTGCGGCTTCGGAACTTTTAAATATCTTGATATATCTCGAGAACTACGCATCTGATCAAAAAATATCATAGAACATGAAAAGTAGGAAACTTAATTCTCTACAAAAAAGGTCTCTTAACATTTTGCCATAGCTCGCTTCGTTTCCGAGATATTTGCAGATTTATCTGAAGGGAAGGGGCCTGACGGACATATTTCGAGATATTTCTTCTTCTTGTTGTTCTTCTTCTGCACAGCTGAGCTGGAAGTGGCATTTGCAGGTCGCAATAGTGCAGAGTTATCTCAAAGAAAGGGGCCACGGTGTTTCTGTATCTCTATTATGTTGGTGCGGCTTCGGAACTTTTAAATATCTCGATATATCTCGAAAACTACGCTTCTGATCAAAAAATATCATAGAACATAAAAAGTAGGAAACTTAATTCTCTACAAAAAAGGTCTCTTAACATTTTGCCATAGCTCGCTTCGTTTCCGAGATATTTGCAGATTTATCTCAAGGGAAGGGGCCTGACGGACATATTTCGAGATATTTCTTCTTCTTGTTGTTCTTCTTCTGCACAGCTAAACTGGAAGTGGCATTTGCGGCTCTCACTAGTGCAGAGTTATCTCAAAGAAAGGGGCCACGGTGTTTCTGTATCTCTATTATGTTGGTGCGGCTTCGGAACTTTTAAATATCTTGATATATCTCGAGAACTACGCATCTGATCAAAAAATATCATAGAACATAAAAAGTAGGAAACTTAATTCTCTACAAAAAAGGTCTCTTAACATTTTGCCATAGCTCGCTTCGTTTCCGAGATATTTGCAGATTTATCTCAAGGGAAGGCGCCTGACGGACATATTTCGAGATATTTCTTCTTCTTGTTGTTCTTCTTCTGCACAGCTGAGCTGGAAGTGGCATTTGCGGCTCGCACTAGTGCAGAGTTATCTCAAAGAAAGGGGCCACGGTGTTTCTGTATCTCTATTATGTTGGTGCGGCTTCGGAACTTTTAAATATCTCGATATATCTCGAAAACTACGCTTCTGATCAAAAAATATCATAGAACATAAAAAGTAGGAAACTTAATTCTCTACAAAAAAGGTCTCTTATCATTTTGCCATAGCTCGCTTCGTTTCCGAGATATTTGCAGATTTATCTCAAGGGAAGGGGCCTGACGGACATATTTCGAGATATTTCTTCTTCTTGTTGTTCTTCTTCTGCACAGCTAAACTGGAAGTGGCATTTGCGGCTCTCACTAGTGCAGAGTTATCTCAAAGAAAGGGGCCACGGTGTTTCTGTATCTCTATTATGTTGGTGCGGCTTCGGAACTTTTAAATATCTTGATATATCTCGAGAACTACGCATCTGATCAAAAAATATCATAGAACATAAAAAGTAGGAAACTTAATTCTCTACAAAAAAGGTCTCTTAACATTTTGCCATAGCTCGCTTCGTTTCCGAGATATTTGCAGATTTATCTCAAGGGAAGGCGCCTGACGGACATATTTCGAGATATTTCTTCTTCTTGTTGTTCTTCTTCTGCACAGCTGAGCTGGAAGTGGCATTTGCAGGTCGCAATAGTGCAGAGTTATCTCAAAGAAAGGGGCCACGGTGTTTCTGTATCTCTATTATGTTGGTGCGGCTTCGGAACTTTTAAATATCTCGATATATCTCGAAAACTACGCTTCTGATCAAAAAATATCATAGAACATAAATTGTAGGAAACTTAATTCTCTACAAAAAAGGTCTCTTATCATTTTGCCATAGCTCGCTTCGTTTCCGAGATATTTGCAGATTTATCTCAAGGGAAGGGGCCTGACGGACATATTTCGAGATATTTCTTCTTCTTGTTGTTCTTCTTCTGCACAGCTAAACTGGAAGTGGCATTTGCGGCTCTCACTAGTGCAGAGTTATCTCAAAGAAAGGGGCCACGGTGTTTCTGTATCTCTATTATGTTGGTGCGGCTTCGGAACTTTTAAATATCTTGATATATCTCGAGAACTACGCATCTGATCAAAAAATATCATAGAACATAAAAAGTAGGAAACTTAATTCTCTACAAAAAAGGTCTCTTAACATTTTGCCATAGCTCGCTTCGTTTCCGACATATTTGCAGATTTATCTCAAGGGAAGGCGCCTGACGGACATATTTCGAGATATTTCTTCTTCTTGTTGTTCTTCTTCTGCACAGCTGAGCTGGAAGTGGCATTTGCAGGTCGCAATAGTGCAGAGTTATCTCAAAGAAAGGGGCCACGGTGTTTCTGTATCTCTATTATGTTGGTGCGGCTTCGGAACTTTTAAATATCTCGATATATCTCGAAAACTACGCTTCTGATCAAAAAATATCATAGAACATAAATTGTAGGAAACTTAATTCTCTACACAAAAGGTCTCTTAACATTTTGCCATAGCTCGCTTCGTTTCCGAGATATTTGCAGATTTATCTCAAGGGAAGGGGCCTGACGGACATATTTCGAGATATTTCTTCTTCTTGTTGTTCTTCTTCTGCACAGCTGAGCTGGAAGTGGCATTTGCAGGTCGCAATAGTGCAGAGTTATCTCAAAGAAAGGGGCCACGGTGTTTCTGTATCTCTATTATGTTGGTGCGGCTTCGGAACTTTTAAATATCTCGATATATCTCGAAAACTACGCTTCTGATCAAAAAATATCATAGAACATAAATTGTAGGAAACATAATTCTCTACAAAAAAGGTCTCTTAACATTTTGCCCTAGCTCGCTTCGTTTCCGAGATATTTGCAGATTTATCTCAAGGGAAGGGGCCTGACGGACATATTTCGAGATATTTCTTCTTCTTGTTGTTCTTCTTCTGCACAGCTAAGCTGGAAGTGGCATTTGCGGCTCGCACTAGTGCAGAGTTATCTCAAAGAAAGGGGCCACGGTGTTTCTGTATCTCTATTATGTTGGTGCGGCTTCGGAACTTTTAAATATCTCGATATATCTCGAAAACTACGCTTCTGATCAAAAAATATCATAGAACATAAATTGTAGGAAACATAATTCTCTACAAAAAACGTATCTTAACATTTTGCCATAGCTCGCTTCGTTTCCGAGATATTTGCAGATTCAGCTCAAAGGAACGGGCCTGACGGACATATTTCGAGATACTTCTTCTTCTTGTTGTTCTTCCTCTGCACAGCTAAGCTGGAAGTGGCATTTGCAGCTCGCAATAGTGCAGAGTTATCTCAAAGAAAGGGGCCACGGTGTTTCTGTATCTCTATTATGTTGGTGCGGCTTCGGAACTTTTAAATATCTTGATATATCTCGAGAACTACGCATCTGATCAAAAAATATCATAGAACATAAAAAGTAGGAAACTTAATTCTCTACAAAAAAGGTCTCTTAACATTTTGCCATAGCTCGCTTTGTTTCCGAGATATTTGCAGATTTATCGCAAGGGAAGGGGCCTAACGGACATATTTCGAGATATTTCTTCTTCTTGTTGTTCTTCTTCTGCACAGCTAAACTGGAAGTGGCATTTCCAGCTCGCAATAGTGCAGAGTTATCTCAAAGAAAGGGGCCACGGTGTTTCTGTATCTCTATTATGTTGGTGCGGTTTCGGAACTTTTAAATATCTTGATATATCTCGAGAACTACGCATCTGATCAAAAAATATCATAGAACATAAAAAGTAGGAAACTTAATTCTCTACAAAAAAGGTCTCTTAACATTTTGCCATAGCTCGCTTCGTTTCCGAGATATTTGCAGATTTATCTCAAGGGAAGGGGCCTGACGGACATATTTCGAGATATTTCTTCTTCTTGTTGTTCTTCTTCTGCACAGCTGAGCTGGAAGTGGCATTTGCAGGTCGCAATAGTGCAGAGTTATCTCAAAGAAAGGGGCCACGGTGTTTCTGTATCTCTATTATGTTGGTGCGGCTTCGGAACTTTTAAATATCTCGATATATCTCGAAAACTACGCTTCTGATCAAAAAATATCATAGAACGTAAATTGTAGGAAACATTATTCTCTACAAAAAAGGTCTCTTAACATCTTGCCATAGCTCGCTTCGTTTCCGAGATATTTGCAGATTCATCTCAAGGGAAGGGGTCTGACGGACATATTTAGAGATATTTCTTCTTCTTGTTGTTCTTCTTCTGCACAGCTAAGCTCGAAGCGGCATTTGCAGCTCGCAATAGTGCAGAGTTATCTCAAAGAAAGAGGCCACGGTGTTTCTGTACCTCTATTATGTTGGTGCAGCTTCGGAACTTTTAAATATCTTGATATATCTCGAGAACTACGCATCTGATCAAAAAATATCATCGAACATAAAAAGTAGGAAACTTAATTCTCTACAAAAAACGTCTCTCAACATTTTGCCATAGCTCGCTTCGTTTCCGAGATATTTACAGATTTATCTCAAGGGAAGTGGCCTGACGGACATATTTCGAGATATTTCTTCTTCTTATTGTTCTTGTTCTGCACAGCTAAGCTGGAAGTGGCATTTGCAGCTCGCAATAGTGCAGAGTTATCCCAAAGAAAGGGGCCACGGTGTTTCTGTATCTCTATTATGTTGGTGCGGCTTCGGAACTTTTAAATATCTCGATATATCTCGAAAACTACGCTTCTGATCAAAAAATATCATAGAACGTAAATTGTAGGAAACATTATTCTCTACAAAAAAGGTCTCTTAACATTTTGCCATAGCTCGCTTCGTTTCCGAGATATTTGCAGATTCATCTCAAGGGAAGGGGTCTGACGGACATATTTCGAGATATTTCTTCTTCTTGTTGTTCTTCTTCTGCACAGCTAAGCTCGAAGCGGCATTTGCAGCTCGCAATAGTGCAGAGTTATCTCAAAGAAAGAGGCCACGGTGTTTCTGTACCTCTATTATGTTGGTGCGGCTTCGGAACTTTTAAATATCTTGATATATCTCGAGAACTACGCATCTGATCAAAAAATATCATAGAACATGAAAAGTAGGAAACTTAATTCTCTACAAAAAAGGTCTCTTAACATTTTGCCATAGCTCGCTTCGTTTCCGAGATATTTGCAGATTTATCTGAAGGGAAGGGGCCTAACGGACATATTTCGAGATATTTCTTCTTCTTGTTGTTCTTCTTCTGCACAGCTAAACTGGAAGTGGCATTTCCAGCTCGCAATAGTGCAGAGTTATCTCAAAGAAAGGGGCCACGGTGTTTCTGTATCTCTATTATGTTGGTGCGGCTTCGGAACTTTTAAATATCTTGATATATCTCGAGAACTACGCATCTGATCAAAAAATATCATAGAACATAAAAAGTCGGAAACTTAATTCTCTACAAAAAAGGTCTCTTAACATTTTGCCATAGCTCGCTTCGTTTCCGAGATATTTGCAGATTTATCTCAAGGGAAGGGGCCTGACGGACATATTTCGAGATATTTCTTCTTCTTGTTGTTCTTCTTCTGCACAGCTGAGCTGGAAGTGGCATTTGCAGGTCGCAATAGTGCAGAGTTATCTCAAAGAAAGGGGCCACGGTGTTTCTGTATCTCTATTATGTTGGTGCGGCTTCGGAACTTTTAAATATCTCGATATATCTCGAAAACTACGCTTCTGATCAAAAAATATCATAGAACATAAATTGTAGGAAACATAATTCTCTACAAAAAACGTATCTTAACATTTTGCCATAGCTCGCTTCGTTTCCGAGATATTTGCAGATTCAGCTCAAAGGAACGGGCCTGACGGACATATTTCGAGATACTTCTTCTTCTTGTTGTTCTTCCTCTGCACAGCTAAGCTGGAAGTGGCTTTTGCAGCTCGCAATAGTGCAGAGTTATCTGAAAGAAAGGGGCCACGGTGTTTCTGTATCTCTATTATGTTGGTGCGGCTTCGGAACTTTTAAATATCTTGATATATCTCGAGAACTACGCATCTGATCAAAAAATATCATAGAACATAAAAAGTAGGAAACTTAATTCTCTACAAAAAAGGTCTCTTAACATTTTGCCATAGCTCGCTTTGTTTCCGAGATATTTGCAGATTTATCGCAAGGGAAGGGGCCTAACGGACATATTTCGAGATATTTCTTCTTCTTGTTGTTCTTCTTCTGCACAGCTGAGCTGGAAGTGGCATTTGCAGGTCGCAATAGTGCAGAGTTATCTGAAAGAAAGGGGCCACGGTGTTTCTGTATCTCTATTATGTTGGTGCGGCTTCGGAACTTTTAAATATCTTGATATATCTCGAGAACTACGCATCTGATCAAAAAATATCATAGAACATAAAAAGTCGGAAACTTAATTCTCTACAAAAAAGGTCTCTTAACATTTTGCCATAGCTCGCTTCGTTTCCGAGATATTTGCAGATTTATCTCAAGGGAAGGGGCCTGACGGACATATTTCGAGATATTTCTTCTTCTTGTTGTTCTTCTTCTGCACAGCTGAGCTGGAAGTGGCATTTGCAGGTCGCAATAGTGCAGAGTTATCTCAAAGAAAGGGGCCACGGTGTTTCTGTATCTCTATTATGTTGGTGCGGCTTCGGAACTTTTAAATATCTCGATATATCTCGAAAACTACGCTTCTGATCAAAAAATATCATAGAACATAAATTGTAGGAAACATAATTCTCTACAAAAAACGTATCTTAACATTTTGCCATAGCTCGCTTCGTTTCCGAGATATTTGCAGATTCAGCTCAAAGGAACGGGCCTGACGGACATATTTCGAGATACTTCTTCTTCTTGTTGTTCTTCCTCTGCACAGCTAAGCTGGAAGTGGCTTTTGCAGCTCGCAATAGTGCAGAGTTATCTGAAAGAAAGGGGCCACGGTGTTTCTGTATCTCTATTATGTTGGTGCGGCTTCGGAACTTTTAAATATCTTGATATATCTCGAGAACTACGCATCTGATCAAAAAATATCATAGAACATAAAAAGTAGGAAACTTAATTCTCTACAAAAAAGGTCTCTTAACATTTTGCCATAGCTCGCTTTGTTTCCGAGATATTTGCAGATTTATCGCAAGGGAAGGGGCCTAACGGACATATTTCGAGATATTTCTTCTTCTTGTTGTTCTTCTTCTGCACAGCTGAGCTGGAAGTGGCATTTGCAGGTCGCAATAGTGCAGAGTTATCTGAAAGAAAGGGGCCACGGTGTTTCTGTATCTCTATTATGTTGGTGCGGCTTCGGAACTTTTAAATATCTTGATATATCTCGAGAACTACGCATCTGATCAAAAAATATCATAGAACATAAAAAGTAGGAAACTTAATTCTCTACAAAAAAGGTCTCTTAACATTTTGCCATAGCTCGCTTTGTTTCCGAGATATTTGCAGATTTATCGCAAGGGAAGGGGCCTAACGGACATATTTCGAGATATTTCTTCTTCTTGTTGTTCTTCTTCTGCACAGCTGAGCTGGAAGTGGCATTTGCAGGTCGCAATAGTGCAGAGTTATCTCAAAGAAAGGGGCCACGGTGTTTCTGTATCTCTATTATGTTGGTGCGGCTTCGGAACTTTTAAATATCTTGATATATCTCGAGAACTACGCATCTGATCAAAAAATATCATAGAACATGAAAAGTAGGAAACTTAATTCTCTACAAAAAAGGTCTCTTAACATTTTGCCATAGCTCGCTTCGTTTCCGAGATATTTGCAGATTTATCTGAAGGGAAGGGGCCTGACGGACATATTTCGAGATATTTCTTCTTCTTGTTGTTCTTCTTCTGCACAGCTGAGCTGGAAGTGGCATTTGCAGGTCGCAATAGTGCAGAGTTATCTCAAAGAAAGGGGCCACGGTGTTTCTGTATCTCTATTATGTTGGTGCGGCTTCGGAACTTTTAAATATCTCGATATATCTCGAAAACTACGCTTCTTATCAAAAAATATCATAGAACATAAATTGTAGGAAACATAATTCTCTACAAAAAAGGTCTCTTAACATTTTGCCATAGCTCGCTTCGTTTCCGAGATATTTGCAGATTCAGCTCAAAGGAACGGGCCTGACGGACATATTTCGAGATACTTCTTCTTCTTGTTGTTCTTCCTCTGCACAGCTAAGCTGGAAGTGGCTTTTGCAGCTCGCAATAGTGCAGAGTTATCTGAAAGAAAGGGGCCACGGTGTTTCTGTATCTCTATTATGTTGGTGCGGCTTCGGAACTTTTAAATATCTTGATATATCTCGAGAACTACGCATCTGATCAAAAAATATCATAGAACATAAAAAGTAGGAAACTTAATTCTCTACAAAAAAGGTCTCTTAACATTTTGCCATAGCTCGCTTTGTTTCCGAGATATTTGCAGATTTATCGCAAGGGAAGGGGCCTAACGGACATATTTCGAGATATTTCTTCTTCTTGTTGTTCTTCTTCTGCACAGCTAAACTGGAAGTGGCATTTCCAGCTCGCAATAGTGCAGAGTTATCTCAAAGAAAGGGGCCACGGTGTTTCTGTATCTCTATTATGTTGGTGCGGCTTCGGAACTTTTAAATATCTTGATATATCTCGAGAACTACGCATCTGATCAAAAAATATCATAGAACATGAAAAGTAGGAAACTTAATTCTCTACAAAAAAGGTCTCTTAACATTTTGCCATAGCTCGCTTCGTTTCCGAGATATTTGCAGATTTATCTGAAGGGAAGGGGCCTGACGGACATATTTCGAGATATTTCTTCTTCTTGTTGTTCTTCTTCTGCACAGCTGAGCTGGAAGTGGCATTTGCAGGTCGCAATAGTGCAGAGTTATCTCAAAGAAAGGGGCCACGGTGTTTCTGTATCTCTATTATGTTGGTGCGGCTTCGGAACTTTTAAATATCTCGATATATCTCGAAAACTACGCTTCTTATCAAAAAATATCATAGAACATAAATTGTAGGAAACATAATTCTCTACAAAAAAGGTCTCAACATTTTGCCATAGCTCGCTTCGTTTCCGAGATATTTGCAGATTCAGCTCAAAGGAACGGGCCTGACGGACATATTTCGAGATACTTCTTCTTCTTGTTGTTCTTCCTCTGCACAGCTAAGCTGGAAGTGGCTTTTGCAGCTCGCAATAGTGCAGAGTTATCTGAAAGAAAGGGGCCACGGTGTTTCTGTATCTCTATTATGTTGGTGCGGCTTCGGAACTTTTAAATATCTTGATATATCTCGAGAACTACGCATCTGATCAAAAAATATCATAGAACATAAAAAGTAGGAAACTTAATTCTCTACAAAAAACGTATCTTAACATTTTGCCATAGCTCGCTTCGTTTCCGAGATATTTGCAGATTCAGCTCAAAGGAACGGGCCTGACGGACATATTTCGAGATACTTCTTCTTCTTGTTGTTCTTCCTCTGCACAGCTAAGCTGGAAGTGGCTTTTGCAGCTCGCAATAGTGCAGAGTTATCTGAAAGAAAGGGGCCACGGTGTTTCTGTATCTCTATTATGTTGGTGCGGCTTCGGAACTTTTAAATATCTTGATATATCTCGAGAACTACGCATCTGATCAAAAAATATCATAGAACATAAAAAGTAGGAAACTTAATTCTCTACAAAAAAGGTCTCTTAACATTTTGCCATAGCTCGCTTTGTTTCCGAGATATTTGCAGATTTATCGCAAGGGAAGGGGCCTAACGGACATATTTCGAGATATTTCTTCTTCTTGTTGTTCTTCTTCTGCACAGCTGAGCTGGAAGTGGCATTTGCAGGTCGCAATAGTGCAGAGTTATCTCAAAGAAAGGGGCCACGGTGTTTCTGTATCTCTATTATGTTGGTGCGGCTTCGGAACTTTTAAATATCTTGATATATCTCGAGAACTACGCATCTGATCAAAAAATATCATAGAACATGAAAAGTAGGAAACTTAATTCTCTACAAAAAAGGTCTCTTAACATTTTGCCATAGCTCGCTTCGTTTCCGAGATATTTGCAGATTTATCTGAAGGGAAGGGGCCTGACGGACATATTTCGAGATATTTCTTCTTCTTGTTGTTCTTCTTCTGCACAGCTGAGCTGGAAGTGGCATTTGCAGGTCGCAATAGTGCAGAGTTATCTCAAAGAAAGGGGCCACGGTGTTTCTGTATCTCTATTATGTTGGTGCGGCTTCGGAACTTTTAAATATCTCGATATATCTCGAAAACTACGCTTCTTATCAAAAAATATCATAGAACATAAATTGTAGGAAACATAATTCTCTACAAAAAAGGTCTCTTAACATTTTGCCATAGCTCGCTTCGTTTCCGAGATATTTGCAGATGCAGCTCAAAGGAACGGGCCTGACGGACATATTTCGAGATACTTCTTCTTCTTGTTGTTCTTCCTCTGCACAGCTAAGCTGGAAGTGGCTTTTGCAGCTCGCAATAGTGCAGAGTTATCTGAAAGAAAGGGGCCACGGTGTTTCTGTATCTCTATTATGTTGGTGCGGCTTCGGAACTTTTAAATATCTTGATATATCTCGAGAACTACGCATCTGATCAAAAAATATCATAGAACATAAAAAGTAGGAAACTTAATTCTCTACAAAAAAGGTCTCTTAACATTTTGCCATAGCTCGCTTTGTTTCCGAGATATTTGCAGATTTATCGCAAGGGAAGGGGCCTAACGGACATATTTCGAGATATTTCTTCTTCTTGTTGTTCTTCTTCTGCACAGCTGAGCTGGAAGTGGCATTTGCAGGTCGCAATAGTGCAGAGTTATCTCAAAGAAAGGGGCCACGGTGTTTCTGTATCTCTATTATGTTGGTGCGGCTTCGGAACTTTTAAATATCTTGATATATCTCGAGAACTACGCATCTGATCAAAAAATATCATAGAACATGAAAAGTAAGAAACTTAATTCTCTACAAAAAAGGTCTCTTAACATTTTGCCATAGCTCGCTTCGTTTCCGAGATATTTGCAGATTTATCTGAAGGGAAGGGGCCTGACGGACATATTTCGAGATATTTCTTCTTCTTGTTGTTCTTCTTCTGCACAGCTGAGCTGGAAGTGGCATTTGCAGGTCGCAATAGTGCAGAGTTATCTCAAAGAAAGGGGCCACGGTGTTTCTGTATCTCTATTATGTTGGTGCGGCTTCGGAACTTTTAAATATCTCGATATATCTCGAAAACTACGCTTCTGATCAAAAAATATCATAGAACATAAATTGTAGGAAACTTAATTCGCTACACAAAAGGTCTCTTAACATTTTGCCATAGCTCGCTTCGTTTCCGAGATATTTGCAGATTTATCTCAAGGGAAGGGGCCTGACGGACATATTTCGAGATATTTCTTCTTCTTGTTGTTCTTCTTCTGCACAGCTGAGCTGGAAGTGGCATTTGCAGGTCGCAATAGTGCAGAGTTATCTCAAAGAAAGGGGCCACGGTGTTTCTGTATCTCTATTATGTTGGTGCGGCTTCGGAACTTTTAAATATCTCGATATATCTCGAAAACTACGCTTCTGATCAAAAAATATCATAGAACATAAATTGTAGGAAACATAATTCTCTACAAAAAACGTATCTTAACATTTTGCCATAGCTCGCTTCGTTTCCGAGATATTTGCAGATTCAGCTCAAAGGAACGGGCCTGACGGACATATTTCGAGATACTTCTTCTTCTTGTTGTTCTTCCTCTGCACAGCTAAGCTGGAAGTGGCATTTGCAGGTCGCAATAGTGCAGAGTTATCTCAAAGAAAGGGGCCACGGTGTTTCTGTATCTCTATTATGTTGGTGCGGCTTCGGAACTTTTAAATATCTTGATATATCTCGAGAACTACGCATCTGATCAAAAAATATCATAGAACATAAAAAGTAGGAAACTTAATTCTCTACAAAAAAGGTCTCTTAACATTTTGCCATAGCTCGCTTCGTTTCCGAGATATTTGCAGATTTATCTCAAGGGAAGGGGCCTGACGGACATATTTCGAGATATTTCTTCTTCTTGTTGTTCTTCTTCTGCACAGCTAAGCTGGAAGTGGCATTTGCAGCTCGCACTAGTGCAGAGTTATCTCAAAGAAAGGGGCCACGGTGTTTCTGTATCTCTATTATGTTGGTGCGGCTTCGGAACTTTTAAATATCTCGATATATCTCGAAAACTACGCTTCTGATAAAAAAATATCATAGAACATAAAAAGTAGGAAACT
Organism: Osmia lignaria lignaria; assembly: GCF_051020975.1. Classification (NCBI taxonomy): domain Eukaryota; kingdom Metazoa; phylum Arthropoda; class Insecta; order Hymenoptera; family Megachilidae; genus Osmia; species Osmia lignaria. Next base: position 20,288,848 of record NW_027478159.1, read on the forward strand.
TAATTCTCTACAAAAAAGGTCTCTTAACATTTTGCCATAGCTCGCCTCGTTTCCGAGATATTTGCAGATTTATCTCAAGGGAAGGGGCCTGACGGACATATTTCGAGATATTTCTTCTTCTTGTTGTTCTTCTTCTGCACAGCTAAGCTGGAAGTGGCATTTGCGGCTCTCACTAGTGCAGAGTTATCTCAAGGAAAGGGGCCACGGTGTTTCTGTATCTCTATTATGTTGGTGCGGCTTCGGAACTTTTAAATATCTTGATATATCTCGAGAACTACGCATCTGATCAAAAAATATCATAGAACATGAAAAGTAGGAAACTTAATTCTCTACAAAAAAGGTCTCTTAACATTTTGCCATAGCTCGCTTCGTTTCCGAGATATTTGCAGATTTATCTGAAGGGAAGGGGCCTAACGGACATATTTCGAGATATTTCTTCTTCTTGTTGTTCTTCTTCTGCACAGCTAAACTGGAAGTGGCATTTCCAGCTCGCAATAGTGCAGAGTTATCTCAAAGAAAGGGGCCACGGTGTTTCTGTATCTCTATTATGTTGGTGCGGCTTCGGAACTTTTAAATATCTCGATATATCTCGAAAACTACGCTTCTGATCAAAAAATATCATAGAACATAAATTGTAGGAAACATAATTCTCTACAAAAAAGGTCTCTTAACATTTTGCCATAGCTCGCTTCGTTTCCGAGATATTTGCAGATTTATCTCAAGGGAAGGGGCCTGACGGACATATTTCGAGATATTTCTTCTTCTTGTTGTTCTTCTTCTGCACAGCTAAGCTGGAAGTGGCATTTGCGGCTCGCACTAGTGCAGAGTTATCTCAAAGAAAGGGGCCACGGTGTTTCTGTATCTCTATTATGTTCGTGCGGCTTCGGAACTTTTAAATATCTCGGTATATCTCGAAAACTACGCTTCTGATCAAAAAATATCATAGAACATAAATTGTGGGAAACTTAATTCGCTACACAAAAGGTCTCTTAACATTTTGCCATAGCTCGCTTCGTTTCCGAGATATTTGCAGATTTATCTCAAGGGAAGGGGCCTGACGGACATATTTCGAGATATTTCTTCTTCTTGTTGTTCTTCTTCTGCACAGCTGAGCTGGAAGTGGCATTTGCAGGTCGCAATAGTGCAGAGTTATCTCAAAGAAAGGGGCCACGGTGTTTCTGTATCTCTATTATGTTGGTGCGGCTTCGGAACTTTTAAATATCTCGATATATCTCGAAAACTACGCTTCTGATCAAAAAATATCATTGAACATAAATTGTAGGAAACATAATTCTCTACAAAAAAGGTCTCTTAACATTTTGCCATAGCTCGCTTCGTTTCCGAGATATTGGCAGATATATCTCAAGGGAAGGGACCTGACGGACATATTTCGAGATATTTCTTCTTCTTGTTGTTCTTCTTCTGCACAGCTAAGCTGGAAGTGGCATTTGCAGCTCGCACTAGTGCAGAGTTATCTCAAAGAAAGGGGCCACGGTGTTTCTGTATCTCTATTATGTTGGTGCGGCTTCGGAACTTTTAAATATCTTGATATATCTCGAGAACTACGCATCTGATCAAAAAATATCATCGAACATAAAAAGTAGGAAAGTTAATTCTCTACAAAAAAGGTCTCTTAAGATTTTGCCATAGCTCGCTTCGTTTCCGAGATATTTGCAGATTTATCTCAAGGGAAGTGGCCTGACGGACATATTTCGAGATATTTCTTCTTCTTGTTGTTCTTCTTCTGCACAGCTAAGCTGGAAGTGGCATTTCCAGCTCGCAATAGTGCAGAGTTATCTCAATGAAAGGGGCCACGGTGTTTCTGTATCTCTATTATGTTGGTGCGACTTCGGAACTTTTAAATATCTTGCTATATCTCGAGAACTACGCATCTGATCAAAAAATATCATAGAACATAAAAAGTAGGAAACTTAATTCTCTACAAAAAAGGTCTGTTAACATTTTGCCATAGCTCGCTTTGTTTCCGAGATATTTGCAGATTTATCTCAAGGGAAGGGGCCTAACGGACATATTTCGAGATATTTCTTCTTCTTGTTGTTCTTCTTCTGCACAGCGAAACTGGAAGTGGCATTTCCAGCTCGCAATAGTGCAGAGTTATCTCAAAGAAACGGGCCACGGTGTTTCTGTATCTCTATTATGTTGGTGCGGCTTCGGAACTTTTAAATATCTTGATATATCTCGAGAACTACGCATCTGATCAAAAAATATCATAGAACATAAAAAGTAGAAAACTTAATTCTCTACAAAAAAGGTCTCTTAACATTTTGCCATAGCTCGCTTCGTTTCCGAGATATTTGCAGATTTATCTCAAGGGAAGGGGCCTGACGGACATATTTCGAGATATTTCTTCTTCTCGTTGTTCTTCTTCTGCACAGCTGAGCTGGAAGTGGCATTTGCAGGTCGCAATAGTGCAGAGTTATCTCAAAGAAAGGGGCCACAGTGTTTCTGTATCTCTATTATGTTGATGCGGCTTCGGAACTTTTAAATATCTCGATATATCTCGAAAACTACGCTTCTGATCAAAAAATATCATAGAACGTAAATTGTAGGAAACATTATTCTCTACAAAAAACGTCTCTTAACATTTTGCCATAGCTCGCTTCGTTTCCGAGATATTTGCATATTTATCTCAAGGGAAGGGGCCTGACGGACATATTTCGAGATATTTCTTCTTCTTGTTGTTCTTCTTCTGCACAGCTAAGCTGGAAGTGGCATTTGCGGCTCTCACTAGTGCAGAGTTATCTCAAAGAAAGGGGCCACGGTGTTTCTGTATCTCTATTATGTTGGTGCGGCTTCGGAACTTTTAAATATCTCGATATATCTCTAAAACTACGCTTCTGATCAAAAAATATCATTGAACATAAATTGTAGGAAACATAATTCTCTACAAAAAAGGTCTCTTAACATTTTGCCATAGCTCGCTTCGTTTCCGAGATATTGGCAGATATATCTCAAGGGAAGGGACCTGACGGACATATTTCGAGATATTTCTTCTTCTTGTTGTTCTTCTTCTGCACAGCTAAGCTGGAAGTGGCATTTGCAGCTCGCACTAGTGCAGAGTTATCTCAAAGAAAGGGGCCACGGTGTTTCTGTATCTCTATTATGTTGGTGCGGCTTCGGAACTTTTAAATATCTTGATATATCTCGAGAACTACGCATCTGATCAAAAAATATCATCGAACATAAAAAGTAGGAAAGTTAATTCTCTACAAAAAAGGTCTCTTAAGATTTTGCCATAGCTCGCTTCGTTTCCGAGATATTTGCAGATTTATCTCAAGGGAAGTGGCCTGACGGACATATTTCGAGATATTTCTTCTTCTTGTTGTTCTTCTTCTGCACAGCTAAGCTGGAAGTGGCATTTCCAGCTCGCAATAGTGCAGAGTTATCTCAATGAAAGGGGCCACGGTGTTTCTGTATCTCTATTATGTTGGTGCGACTTCGGAACTTTTAAATATCTTGCTATATCTCGAGAACTACGCATCTGATCAAAAAATATCATAGAACATAAAAAGTAGGAAACTTAATTCTCTACAAAAAAGGTCTGTTAACATTTTGCCATAGCTCGCTTTGTTTCCGAGATATTTGCAGATTTATCTCAAGGGAAGGGGCCTAACGGACATATTTCGAGATATTTCTTCTTCTTGTTGTTCTTCTTCTGCACAGCGAAACTGGAAGTGGCATTTCCAGCTCGCAATAGTGCAGAGTTATCTCAAAGAAACGGGCCACGGTGTTTCTGTATCTCTATTATGTTGGTGCGGCTTCGGAACTTTTAAATATCTTGATATATCTCGAGAACTACGCATCTGATCAAAAAATATCATAGAACATAAAAAGTAGGAAACTTAATTCTCTACAAAAAAGGTCTGTTAACATTTTGCCATAGCTCGCTTTGTTTCCGAGATATTTGCAGATTTATCTCAAGGGAAGGGGCCTAACGGACATATTTCGAGATATTTCTTCTTCTTGTTGTTCTTCTTCTGCACAGCGAAACTGGAAGTGGCATTTCCAGCTCGCAATAGTGCAGAGTTATCTCAAAGAAAGGGGCCACGGTGTTTCTGTATCTCTATTATGTTGGTGCGGCTTCGGAACTTTTAAATATCTTGATATATCTCGAGAACTACGCATCTGATCAAAAAATATCATAGAACATAAAAAGTAGAAAACTTAATTCTCTACAAAAAAGGTCTCTTAACATTTTGCCATAGCTCGCTTCGTTTCCGAGATATTTGCAGATTTATCTCAAGGGAAGGGGCCTGACGGACATATTTCGAGATATTTCTTCTTCTTGTTGTTCTTCTTCTGCACAGCTGAGCTGGAAGTGGCATTTGCAGGTCGCAATAGTGCAGAGTTATCTCAAAGAAAGGGGCCACAGTGTTTCTGTATCTCTATTATGTTGGTGCGGCTTCGGAACTTTTAAATATCTCGATATATCTCGAAAACTACGCTTCTGATCAAAAAATATCATAGAACGTAAATTGTAGGAAACATTATTCTCTACAAAAAACGTCTCTTAACATTTTGCCATAGCTCACTTCGTTTCCGAGATATTTGCATATTTATCTCAAGGGAAGGGGCCTGACGGACATATTTCGAGATATTTCTTCTTCTTGTTGTTCTTCTTCTGCACAGCTAAGCTGGAAGTGGCATTTGCGGCTCTCACTAGTGCAGAGTTATCTCAAAGAAAGGGGCCACGGTGTTTCTGTATCTCTATTATGTTGGTGCGGCTTCGGAACTTTTAAATATCTCGATATATCTCGAAAACTACGCTTCTGATCAAAAAATATCATTGAACATAAATTGTAGGAAACGTAATTCTCTACAAAAAGGTCTGTTAACATTTTGCCATAGTTCGCTTCGTTTCCGAGATATTTGCAGATATATCTCAAGGGAAGGGGCCTGACGGACATATTTCGAGATATTTCTTGTTCTTGTTGTTCTTCTTCTGCACAGCTAAGCTGGAAGTGGTATTTACAGCTCGCAATAGTGCAGAGTTATCTCAAAGAAAGGGGCCACGGTGTTTCTGTATCTCTATTATGTTGGTGCGGCTTCGGAACTTTTAAATATCTTGCTATATCTCGAGAACTACGCATCTGATCAAAAAATATCATAGAACATAAAAAGTAGGAAACTTAATTCTCTACAAAAAAGGTCTCTTAACATTTTGCCATAGCTCGCTTCGTTTCCGAGATATTTGCAGATTTATCTCAAGGGAAGGGGCCTGACGGACATATTTCGAGATATTTCTTCTTCTTGTTGTTCTTCTTCTGCACAGCTAAGCTGGAAGTGGCATTTGCGGCTCGCACTAGTGCAGAGTTGTCTCAAAGAAAGGGGCCACGGTGTTTCTGTATCTCTATTATGTTGGTGCGGCTTCGGAACTTTTAAATATCTCGATATATCTCGAAAACTACGCTTCTGATCAAAAAATGTCATAGAACATAAAAAGTAGGAAACTTAATTCTCTACAAAAAAGGTCTGTTAACATTTTGCCATAGCTCGCTTTGTTTCCGAGATATTTGCAGATTTATCTCAAGGGAAGGGGCCTGACGGACATATTTCGAGATATTTCTTCTTCTTGTTGTTCTTCTTCTGCACAGCTGAGCTGGAAGTGGCATTTCCAGCTCGCAATAGTGCAGAGTTATCTCAAAGAAAGGGGCCACAGTGTTTCTGTATCTCTATTATGTTGGTGCGGCTTCGGAACTTTTAAATATCTCGATATATCTCGAAAACTACGCTTCTGATCAAAAAATATCATAGAACGTAAATTGTAGGAAACATTATTCTCTACAAAAAACGTCTCTTAACATTTTGCCATAGCTCACTTCGTTTCCGAGATATTTGCATATTTATCTCAAGGGAAGGGGCCTGACGGACATATTTCGAGATATTTCTTCTTCTTGTTGTTCTTCTTCTGCACAGCTAAGCTGGAAGTGGCATTTGCGGCTCTCACTAGTGCAGAGTTATCTCAAAGAAAGGGGCCACGGTGTTTCTGTATCTCTATTATGTTGGTGCGGCTTCGGAACTTTTAAATATCTCGATATATCTCGAAAACTACGCTTCTGATCAAAAAATATCATTGAACATAAATTGTAGGAAACGTAATTCTCTACAAAAAGGTCTGTTAACATTTTGCCATAGTTCGCTTCGTTTCCGAGATATTTGCAGATATATCTCAAGGGAAGGGGCCTGACGGACATATTTCGAGATATTTCTTGTTCTTGTTGTTCTTCTTCTGCACAGCTAAGCTGGAAGTGGTATTTACAGCTCGCAATAGTGCAGAGTTATCTCAAAGAAAGGGGCCACGGTGTTTCTGTATCTCTATTATGTTGGTGCGGCTTCGGAACTTTTAAATATCTTGCTATATCTCGAGAACTACGCATCTGATCAAAAAATATCATAGAACATAAAAAGTAGGAAACTTAATTCTCTACAAAAAAGGTCTCTTAACATTTTGCCATAGCTCGCTTCGTTTCCGAGATATTTGCAGATTTATCTCAAGGGAAGGGGCCTGACGGACATATTTCGAGATATTTCTTCTTCTTGTTGTTCTTCTTCTGCACAGCTAAGCTGGAAGTGGCATTTGCGGCTCGCACTAGTGCAGAGTTGTCTCAAAGAAAGGGGCCACGGTGTTTCTGTATCTCTATTATGTTGGTGCGGCTTCGGAACTTTTAAATATCTCGATATATCTCGAAAACTACGCTTCTGATCAAAAAATGTCATAGAACATAAAAAGTAGGAAACTTAATTCTCTACAAAAAAGGTCTGTTAACATTTTGCCATAGCTCGCTTTGTTTCCGAGATATTTGCAGATTTATCTCAAGGGAAGGGGCCTAACGGACATATTTCGAGATATTTCTTCTTCTTGTTGTTCTTCTTCTGCACAGCGAAACTGGAAGTGGCATTTCCAGCTCGCAATAGTGCAGAGTTATCTCAAAGAAAGGGGCCACGGTGTTTCTGTATCTCTATTATGTTGGTGCGGCTTCGGAACTTTTAAATATCTCGATATATCTCGAAAACTACGCTTCTGATCAAAAAATATCATAGAACATAAAAAGTAGGAAACTTAATTCTCTACAAAAAAGGTCTGTTAACATTTTGCCATAGCTCGCTTTGTTTCCGAGACATTTGCAGATTTATCTCAAGGGAAGGGGCCTAACGGACATATTTCGAGATATTTCTTCTTCTTGTTGTTCTTCTTCTGCACAGCTGAGCTGGAAGTGGCATTTGCAGGTCGCAATAGTGCAGAGTTATCTCAAAGAAAGGGGCCACAGTGTTTCTGTATCTCTATTATGTTGGTGCGGCTTCGGAACTTTTAAATATCTCGATATATCTCGAAAACTACGCTTCTGATCAAAAAATATCATAGAACGTAAATTGTAGGAAACATTATTCTCTACAAAAAACGTCTCTTAACATTTTGCCATAGCTCGCTTCGTTTCCGAGATATTTGCATATTTATCTCAAGGGAAGGGGCCTGACGGACATATTTCGAGATATTTCTTCTTCTTGTTGTTCTTCTTCTGCACAGCTAAGCTGGAAGTGGCATTTGCAGCTCGCAATAGTGCAGAGTTATCTCAAAGAAAGGGGCCACGGTGTTTCTGTATCTCTATTATGTTGGTGCGGCTTCGGAACTTTTAAATATCTTGCTATATCTCGAGAACTACGCATCTGATCAAAAAATATCATAGAACATAAAAAGTAGGAAACTTAATTCTCTACAAAAAAGGTCTCTTAACATTTTGCCATAGCTCGCTTCGTTTCCGAGATATTTGCAGATTTATCTCAAGGGAAGGGGCCTGACGGACATATTTCGAGATATTTCTTCTTCTTGTTGTTCTTCTTCTGCACAGCTAAGCTGGAAGTGGCATTTGCGGCTCGCACTAGTGCAGAGTTGTCTCAAAGAAAGGGGCCACGGTGTTTCTGTATCTCTATTATGTTGGTGCGGCTTCGGAACTTTTAAATATCTCGATATATCTCGAAAACTACGCTTCTGATCAAAAAATGTCATAGAACATAAAAAGTAGGAAACTTAATTCTCTACAAAAAAGGTCTGTTAACATTTTGCCATAGCTCGCTTTGTTTCCGAGATATTTGCAGATTTATCTCAAGGGAAGGGGCCTAACGGACATATTTCGAGATATTTCTTCTTCTTGTTGTTCTTCTTCTGCACAGCGAAACTGGAAGTGGCATTTCCAGCTCGCAATAGTGCAGAGTTATCTCAAAGAAAGGGGCCACGGTGTTTCTGTATCTCTATTATGTTGGTGCGGCTTCGGAACTTTTAAATATCTTGATATATCTCGAGAACTACGCTTCTGATCAAAAAATATCATAGAACATAAATTGTAGGAAACATAATTCTCTACAAAAAACGTCTCTTAACATTTTGGCATAGATCGCTTCGTTTCCGAGATATTTGCAGATTCAGCTCAAAGGAACTGGCCTGACGGACATATTTCGAGATATTTCTTCTTCTTGTTGTTCTTCCTCTGCACAGCTAAGCTGGAAGTGGCATTTGCAGCTCGCAATAGTGCAGAGTTATCTCAAAGAAAGGGGCCACGGTGTTTCTGTATCTCTATTATGTTGGTGCGGCTTCGGAACTTTTAAATATCTTGATATATCTCAAGAACTACGCATCTGATCAAAAAATATCATAGAACATAAAAAGTAGGAAACTTAATTCTCTACAAAAAAGGTCTCTTAACATTTTGCCATAGCTCGCTTCGTTTCCGAGACATTTGCAGATTTATCTCAAGGGAAGGGGCCTGACGGACATATTTCGAGATATTTCTTCTTCTTGTTGTTCTTCTTCTGCACAGCTAAGCTGGAAGTTGCATTTGCGGCTCGCACTAGTGCACAGTTATCTCAAAGAAAGGGGCCACGGTGTTTCTGTATCTCTATTATGTTGGTGCGGCTTCGGAACTTTTAAATATCTCGATATATCTCGAAAACTACGCTTCTGATCAAAAAATATCATAGAACATAAAAAGTAGGAAACTTAATTCTCTACAAAAAAGGTCTCTTAACATTTTGCCATAGCTCGTTTCGTTTCCGAGATATTTGCATATTTATCTCAAGGGAAGGGGCCTGACGGACATATTTCGAGATATTTCTTCTTCTTGTTGTTCTTCTTCTGCACAGCTAAGCTGGAAGTGGCATTTGCGGCTCTCACTAGTGCAGAGTTATCTCAAAGAAAGGGGCCACGGTGTTTCTGTATCTCTATTATATTGGTGCGGCTTCGGAACTTTTAAATATCTCGATATATCTCGAAAACTACGCTTCTGATCAAAAAATATCATTGAACATAAATTGTAGGAAACATAATTCTCTACAAAAAAGGTCTCTTAACATTTTGCCATAGCTCGCTTCCTCTCCGAGATATTTGCAGATTTATCTCAAGGGAAGGGGCCTGACGGACATATTTCGAGATATTTCTTCTTCTTGTTGTTCTTCTTCTGCACAGCTAAGCTGGAAGTGGCATTTGCAGCTCGCACTAGTGCAGAGTTATCTCAAAGAAAGGGGCCACGGTGTTTCTGTATCTCTGTTATGTTGGTGCGGCTTCGGAACTTTTAAATATCTCGATATATCTCGAAAACTACGCTTCTGATCAAAAAATATCATAGAACATAAAAAGTAGGAAACATAATTCTCTACAAAAAACGTCTCTTAACATTTTGGCATAGATCGCTTCGTTTCCGAGATATTTGCAGATTCAGCTCAAAGGAACTGGCCTGACGGACATATTTCGAGATATTTCTTCTTCTTGTTGTTCTTCTTCTGCACAGCTAAGCTGGAAGTGGCATTTGCGGCTCTCACTAGTGCAGAGTTATCTCAAAGAAAGGGGCCACGGTGTTTCTGTATCTCTATTATGTTGGTGCGGCTTCGGAACTTTTAAATATCTCGATATATCTCGAAAACTACGCTTCTGATCAAAAAATATCATTGAACATAAACTGTAGGAAACATAATTCTCTACAAAAAAGGTCTCTTAACATTTTGCCATAGCTCGCTTCGTTTCCGAGATATTTGCAGATATATCTCAAGGGAAGGGGCCTGACGGACATATTTCGAGATATTTCTTCTTCTTGTTGGTCTTCTTCTGCACAGCTAAGCTGGAAGTGGCATTTACAGCTCGCAATAGTGCAGAGTTATCTCAAAGAAAGGGGCCACGGTGTTTCTGTATCTCTATTATGTTGGTGCGGCTTCGGAACTTTTAAATATCTTGATATATCTCGAGAACTACGCATCTGATCAAAAAATATCATAGAACATAAAAAGTAGGAAACTTAATTCTCTACAAAAAAGGTCTCTTAACATTTTGCCATAGCTCGCTTCGTTTCCGAGATATTTGCAGATATATCTCAAGGGAAGGGGCCTGACGGACATATTTCGAGATATTACTTCTTCTTGTTGTTCTTCTTCTGCACAGCTAAGCTGGAAGTGGCATTTGCAGCTCGCACTAGTGCAGAGTTATCTCAAAGAAAGTGGCCACGGTGTTTCTGTATCTCTATTATGTTGGTGCGGCTTCGGAACTTTTAAATATCTTGATATATCTCGAGAACTACGCATCTGATCAAAAAATATCATAGAACATAAAAAGTAGGAAACTTAATTCTCTACAAAAAAGGTCTTTTAACATTTTGCCATAGCTCGCTTCGTTTCCGAGACATTTGCAGATTTATCTCAAGGGAAGGGGCCTGACGGACATATTTCGAGATATTTCTTCTTCTTGTTGTTCTTCTGCTGCACAGCTAAGCTAGAAGTTGCATTTGCGGCTCGCACTAGTGCACAGTTATCTCAAAGAAAGGGGCCACGGTGTTTCTGTATCTCTATTATGTTGGTGCGGCTTCGGAACTTTTAAATATCTCGATATATCTCGAAAACTACGCTTCTGATCAAAAAATATCATTGAACATAAATTGTAGGAAACATAATTCTCTACAAAAAAGGTCTCTTAACATTTTGCCATCGCTCGCTTCCTTTCCGAGATATTTGCAGATATATCTCAAGGGAAGGGGCCTGACGGACATATTTCGAGATATTTCTTCTTCTTGTTGTTCTTCTTCTGCACAGCTAAGCTGGAAGTTGCATTTGCGGCTCGCACTGGTGCACAGTTATCTCAAAGAAAGGGGCCACGGTGTTTCTGTATCTCTATTATGTTGGTGCGGCTTCGGAACTTTTAAATATCTCGATATATCTCGAAAACTACGCTTCTGATCAAAAAATATCATAGAACATAAATTGTAGGAAACATAATTCTCTACAAAAAACGTCTCTTAACATTTTGCCATAGCTCGCTTCGTTTCCGAGATATTTGCAGATTCAGCTCAAAGGAACTGGCCTGACGGACATATTTCGAGATATTTCTTCTTCTTGTTGTTCTTCCTCTGCACAGCTAAGCTGGAAGTGGCATTTGCAGCTCGCAATAGTGCAGAGTTATCTCAAAGAAAGGGGCCACGGTGTTTCTGTATCTCTATTATGTTGGTGCGGCTTCGGAACTTTTAAATATCTCGATATATCTCGAAAACTACGCTTCTGATCAAAAAATATCACAGAACATAAAAAGTAGGAAACTTAATTCTCTACAAAAAAGGTCTCTTAACATTTTGCCATAGCTCGCTTCGTTTCCGAGGTATTTGCAGATTCAGCTCAAAGGAACTGGCCTGACGGACATATTTCGAGATATTTCTTCTTCTTGTTGTTCTTCCTCTGCACAGCTAAGCTGGAAGTGGCATTTGCAGCTCGCAATAGTGCAGAGTTATCTCAAAGAAAGGGGCCACGGTGTTTCTGTATCTCTATTATGTTGGTGCGGCTTCGGAACTTTTAAATATCTCGATATATCTCGAAAACTACGCTTCTGATCAAAAAATATCATAGAACGTAAATTGTAGGAAACATTATTCTCTACAAAAAAGGTCTCTTAACATTTTGCCATAGCTCGCTTCGTTTCCGAGATATTTGCAGATTCATCTCAAGGGAAGGGTTCTGACGGACATATTTCGAGATATTTCTTCTTCTTGTTGTTCTTCTTCTGCACAGCTAAGCTCGAAGCGGCATTTGCAGCTCGCAATAGTGCAGAGTTATCTCAAAGAAAGAGGCCACGGTGTTTCTGTACCTCTATTATGTTGGTGCAGCTTCGGAACTTTTAAATATCTTGATATATCTCGAGAACTACGCATCTGATCAAAAAATATCATCGAACATAAAAAGTAGGAAACTTAATTCTCTACAAAAAAGGTCTCTTAACATTTTGCCATAGCTCGCTTCGTTTCCGAGATATTTGCAGATTTATCTCAAGGGAAGTGGCCTGACGGACATATTTCGAGATATTTCTTCTTCTTGTTGTTCTTGTTCTGCACAGCTAAGCTGGAAGTGGCATTTGCAGCTCGCAATAGTGCAGAGTTATCTCAAAGAGAGGGGCCACGGTGTTTCTGTATCTCTATTATGTTGGTGCGGCTTCGGAACTTTTAAATATCTTGATATATCTCGAGAACTACGCATCTCATCAAAAAATATCATAGAACATAAAAAGTAGGAAACTTAATTCTCTACAAAAAAGGTCTCTTAATATTTCGCCAGAGCTCGCTTCGTTTCCGAGACATTTGCAGATTTATCTCAAGGGAAGGGGCCTGACGGACATATTTCGAGATATTTCTTCTTCTTGTTGTTCTTCTTCTGCACAGCTAAGCTGGAAGTGGCATTTGCGGCTCGCACTAGTGCACAGTTATCTCAGAGAAAGGGGCCACGGTGTTTCTGTATCTCTATTATGTTGGTGGGTCTTCGGAACTTTTAAATATCTCGATATATCTCGAAAACTACGCTTCTGATCAAAAAATATCATAGAACATAAATTGTAGGAAACATAATTCCCTACAAAAAACGTCTCTTAACATTTTGCCATAGCTCGCTTCGTTTCCGAGATATTTGCAGATTCAGCTCAAAGGAACTGGCCTGACGGACATATTTCGAGATATTTCTTCTTCTTGTTGTTCTTCCTCTGCACAGCTAAGCTGGAAGTGGCATTTGCGGCTCTCACTAGTGCAGAGTTATCTCAAAGAAAGGGGCCACGGTGTTTCTGTATCTCTATTATGTTGGTGCGGCTTCGGAACTTTTAAATATCTCGATATATCTCGAAAACTACGCTTCTGATCAAAAAATATCATAGAACATAAAAAGTAGGAAACCTAATTCTCTACAAAAAAGGTCTCTTAACATTTTGCCATAGCTCGCTTCGTTTCCGAGATATTTGCAGATTTATCTCAAGGGAAGGGGCCTAACGGACATATTTCGAGATATTTCTTCTTCTTGTTGTTCTTCTTCTGCACAGCTAAACTGGAAGTGGCATTTGCAGCTCGCAATAGTGCAGAGTTATCCCAAAGAAAGGGGCCACGGTGTTTCTGTATCTCTATTATGTTGGTGCGGCTTCGGAACTTTTAAATATCTTGATATATCTCGAGAACTACGCATCTGATCAAAAAATATCATACTACATAAAAAGTAGGAAACTTAATTCTCTACAAGAAAGGTCTCTAAACATTTTGCCATAGCTCGCTTTGTTTCCGAGATATTTGCAGATTTATCTCAAGGGAAGGGGCCTGACGGACATATTTCGAGATATTTCTTCTTCTTGTTGTTCTTCTTCTGCACAGCTAAGCTGGAAGTGGCATTTGCAGCTCGCAATAGTGCAGAGTTATCTCAAAGAGAGGGGCCACGGTGTTTCTGTATCTCTATTATGTTGGTGCGGCTTCGGAACTTTTAAATATCTCGATATATCTCGAAAACTACGCTTCTGATCAAAAAATATCATAGAACATAAATTGTAGGAAACATAATTCTCTACAAAAAACGTCTCTTAACATTTTGCCATAGCTCGCTTCGTTTCCGAGATATTTGCAGATTCAGCTCAAAGGAACTGGCCTGACGGACATATTTCGAGATATTTCTTCTTCTTGTTGTTCTTCCTCTGCACAGCTAAGCTGGAACTGGCATTTGCAGCTCGCAATAGTGCAGAGTTATCTCAAAGAAAGGGGCCACGGTGTTTCTGTATCTCTATTATGTTGGTGCGGCTTCGGAACTTTTAAATATCTTGATATATCTCGAGAACTACGCATCTGATCAAAAAATATCATAGAACATAAAAAGTAGGAAACTTAATTCTCTACAAAAAAGGTCTCTTAACATTTTGCCATAGCTCGCTTCGTTTCCGAGATATTTGCATATTTATCTCAAGGGAAGGGGCCTGACGGACATATTTCGAGATATTTCTTCTTCTTGTTGTTCTTCTTCTGCACAGCTGAGCTGGAAGTGGCACTTGCGGCTCGCACTAGTGCAGAGTTATCTCAAAGAAAGGGGCCACGGTGTTTCTGTATCTCTATTATGTTGGTGCGGCTTCGGAACTTTTAAATATCTCGATATATCTCGAAAACTACGCTTCTGATCAAAAAATATCATAGAACATAAAAAGTAGGAAACTTAATTCTCTACAAAAAAGGTCTCTTAACATTTTGCCATAGCTCGCTTCGTTTCCGAGATATTTGCAGATTTATCTCAAGGGAAGGGGCCTGACGGACATATTTCGAGATATTTCTTCTTCTTGTTGTTCTTCTTCTGCACAGCTAAACTGGAAGTGGCATTTCCAGCTCGCAATAGTGCAGAGTTATCTCAAAGAAAGGGGCCACGGTGTTTCTGTATCTCTATTATGTTGGTGCGGTTTCGGAACTTTTAAATATCTTGATATATCTCGAGAACTACGCATCTGATCAAAAAATATCACAGAACATAAAAAGTAGGAAACTTAATTCTCTACAAAAAACGTCTCTTAACATTTTGCCATAGCTCGCTTCGTTTCCGAGGTATTTGCAGATTCAGCTCAAAGGAACTGGCCTGACGGACATATTTCGAGATATTTCTTCTTCTTGTTGTTCTTCCTCTGCACAGCTAAGCTGGAAGTGGCATTTGCAGCTCGCAATAGTGCAGAGTTATCTCAAAGAAAGGGGCCACGGTGTTTCTGTATCTCTATTATGTTGGTGCGGCTTCGGAACTTATAAATATCTCGATATATCTCGAAAACTACGCTTCTGATCAAAAAATATCATAGAACGTAAATTATAGGAAACATTATTCTCTACAAAAAAGGTCTCTTAACATTTTGCCATAGCTCGCTTCGTTTCCGAGATATTTGCAGATTCATCTCAAGGGAAGGGTTCTGACGGACATATTTCGAGATATATCTTCTTCTTGTTGTTCTTCTTCTGCACAGCTAAGCTCGAAGCGGCATTTGCAGCTCGCAATAGTGCAGAGTTATCCCAAAGAAAGGGGCCACGGTGTTTCTGTATCTCTATTATGTTGGTGCGGCTTCGGAACTTTTAAATATCTTGATATATCTCGAGAACTACGCATCTGATCAAAAAATATCATACTACATAAAAAGTAGGAAACTTAATTCTCTACAAGAAAGGTCTCTAAACATTTTGCCATAGCTCGCTTCGTTTCCGAGATATTTGCAGATTTATCTCAAGGGAAGGGGCCTGACGGACATATTTCGAGATATTTCTTCTTCTTGTTGTTCTTCTTCTGCACAGCTAAGCTGGAAGCGGCATTTGCAGCTCGCAATAGTGCAGAGTTATCTCAAAGAGAGGGGCCACGGTGTTTCTGTATCTCTATTATGTTGGTGCGGCTTCGGAACTTTTAAATATCTTGATATATCTCGAGAACTACGCATCTCATCAAAAAATATCATAGAAGATAAAAAGTAGGAAACTGAATTCTCTACAAAAAAGGTCTCTTAACATTTCGCCATAGCTCACTTCGTTTCCGAGATATTTGCAGATATATCTCAAGGGAAGGGGCCTGACGGACATATTTCGAGATATTTCTTCTTCTTGTTGTTCTTCTTCTGCACAGCTAAGCTGGAAGTGGCATTTGCAGCTCGCAATAGTGCACAGCTATCTCAAAGAAAGGGGCCACGGTGTTTCTGTATCTCTATTATGTTGGTGCGTCTTCGGAACTTTTAAATATCTCGATATATCTCGAAAACTACGCTTCTGATCAAAAAATATCATAGAACATAAATTGTAGGAAACATAATTCTCTACAAAAAACGTCTCTTAACATTTTGCCATAGCTCGCTTCGTTTCCGAGATATTTGCAGATTCATCTCAAGGGAAGGGGTCTGACGGACATATTTCGAGATATTTCTTCTTCTTGTTGTTCTTGTTCTGCACAGCTAAGCTGGAAGTGGCATTTGCAGCTCGCAATAGTGCAGAGTTATCTCAAAGAGAGGGGCCACGGTGTTTCTGTATCTCTATTATGTTGGTGCGTCTTCGGAACTTTTAAATATCTCGATATATCTCGAAAACTACGCTTCTGATCAAAAAATATCATAGAACATTAATTGTAGGAAACATAATTCCCTACAAAAAACGTCTCTTAACATTTTGCCATAGCTCGCTTCGTTTCCGAGATATTTGCAGATTCAGCTCAAAGGAACTGGCCTGACGGACATATTTCGAGATATTTCTTCTTCTTGTTGTTCTTCCTCTGCACAGCTAAGCTGGAAGTGGCATTTGCGGCTCTCACTAGTGCAGAGTTATCTCAAAGAAAGGGGCCACGGTGTTTCTGTATCTCTATTATGTTGGTGCGGCTTCGGAACTTTTAAATATCTCGATATATCTCGAAAACTACGCTTCTGATCAAAAAATATCATAGAACATAAAAAGTAGGAAACTTAATTCTCTACAAAAAAGGTCTCTTAACATTTTGCCATAGCTCGCTTCGTTTCCGAGATATTTGCAGATTTATCTCAAGGGAAGGGGCCTAACGGACATATTTCGAGATATTTCTTCTTCTTGTTGTTCTTCTTCTGCACAGCTAAACTGGAAGTGGCATTTGCAGCTCGCAATAGTGCAGAGTTATCCCAAAGAAAGGGGCCACGGTGTTTCTGTATCTCTATTATGTTGGTGCGGCTTCGGAACTTTTAAATATCTTGATATATCTCGAGAACTACGCATCTGATCAAAAAATATCATACTACATAAAAAGTAGGAAACTTAATTCTCTACAAGAAAGGTCTCTAAACATTTTGCCATAGCTCGCTTCGTTTCCGAGATATTTGCAGATTTATCTCAAGGGAAGGGGCCTGACGGACATATTTCGAGATATTTCTTCTTCTTGTTGTTCTTCTTCTGCACAGCTAAGCTGGAAGTGGCATTTGCAGCTCGCAATAGTGCAGAGTTATCTCAAAGAGAGGGGCCACGGTGTTTCTGTATCTCTATTATGTTGGTGCGGCTTCGGAACTTTTAAATATCTTGATATATCTCGAGAACTACGCATCTGATCAAAAAATATCATAGAAGATAAAAAGTAGGAAACTTAATTCTCTACAAAAAAGGTCTCTTAACATTTCGCCATAGCTCGCTTCGTTTCCGAGATATTTGCAGATATATCTCAAGGGAAGGGGCCTGACGGACATATTTCGAGATATTTCTTCTTCTTGTTGTTCTTCTTCTGCACAGCTAAGCTGGAAGTGGCATTTGCGGCTCGCACTAGTGCACAGTTATCTCAAAGAAAGGGGCCACGGTGTTTCTGTATCTCTATTATGTTGGTGCGTCTTCGGAACTTTTAAATATCTCGATATATCTCGAAAACTACGCATCTGATCAAAAAATATCATCGAACATAAAAAGTAGGAAACTTAATTCTCTACAAAAAAGGTCTCTTAACATTTTGCCATAGCTCGCTTCGTTTCCGAGATATTTGCAGATTTATCTCAAGGGAAGTGGCCTGACGGACATATTTCGAGATATTTCTTCTTCTTGTTGTTCTTGTTCTGCACAGCTAAGTTGGAAGTGGCATTTGCAGCTCGCAATAGTGCAGAGTTATCCCAAAGAAAGGGGCCACGGTGTTTCTGTATCTCTATTATGTTGGTGCGGCTTCGGAACTTTTAAATATCTTGATATATCTCGAGAACTACGCATCTGATCAAAAAATATCATACTACATAAAAAGTAGGAAACTTAATTCTCTACAAGAAAGATCTCTAAACATTTTGCCATAGCTCGCTTCGTTTCCGAGATATTTGCAGATTTATCTCAAGGGAAGGGGCCTGACGGACATATTTCGAGATATTTCTTCTTCTTGTTGTTCTTCTTCTGCACAGCTAAGCTGGAAGTGGCATTTGCAGCTCGCAATAGTGCAGAGTTATCTCAAAGAGAGGGGCCACGGTGGTTCTGTATCTCTATTATGTTGGTGCGGCTTCGGAACTTTTAAATATCTTGATATATCTCGAGAACTACGCATCTCATCAAAAAATATCATAGAACATAGAAAGTAGGAAACTTAATTCTCTACAAAAAAGGTCTCTTAATATTTCGCCATAGCTCGCTTCGTTTCCGAGACATTTGCAGATTTATCTCAAGGGAAGGGGCCTGACGGACATATTTCGAGATATTTCTTCTTCTTGTTGTTCTTCTTCTGCACAGCTAAGCTGGAAGTGGCATTTGGGGCTCGCACTAGTGCACAGTTATCTCAAAGAAAGGGGCCACGGTGTTTCTGTATCTCTATTATGTTGGTGCGTCTTCGGAACTTTTAAATATCTCGATATATCTCGAAAACTACGCTTCTGATCAAAAAATATCATAGAACATAAATTGTAGGAAACATAATTCTCTACAAAAAACGTCTCTTAACATTTTGCCATAGCTCGCTTCGTTTCCGAGATATTTGCAGATTCAGCTCAAAGGAACTGGCCTGACGGACATATTTCGAGATATTTCTTCTTCTTGTTGTTCTTCTTCTGCACAGCTAAGCTCGAAGCGGCATTTGCAGCTCGCAATAGTGCAGAGTTATCCCAAAGAAAGAGGCCACGGTGTTTCTGTACCTCTATTATGTTGGTGCGGTTTCGGAACTTTTAAATATCTTGATATATCTCGAGAACTACGCACCTGATCAAAAAATATCATAGAACATAGAAAGTAGGAAACTTAATTCTCTACAAAAAAGGTCTCTTAACATTTTGCCATAGCTCGCTTCGTTTCCGAGATATTTGCAGATTTATCTCAAGGGAAGGGGCCTGACGGACGTATTTCGAGATATTTCCTCTTCTTGTTGTTCTTCTTCTGCACAGCTAAGCTGGAAGTGGCATTTGCAGCTCGCACTAGTGCAGAGTTATCTCACCGAAATGGGCCACGGTGTTTCTGTATCTCTATTATGTTGGTGCGGCTTCGGAACTTTTAAATATCTCGATATATCTCGAAAACTACGCTTCTGATCAAAAAATATCATACTACATAAAAAGTAGGAAACTTAATTCTCTACAAGAAAGGTCTCTAAACATTTTGCCATAGCTCGCTTCGTTTCCGAGATATTTGCAGATTTATCTCAAGGGAAGGGGCCTGACGGACATATTTCGAGATATTTCTTCTTCTTGTTGTTCTTCTTCTGCACAGCTAAGCTGGAAGCGGCATTTGCAGCTCGCAATAGTGCAGAGTTATCTCAAAGAGAGGGGCCACGGTGTTTCTGTATCTCTATTATGTTGGTGCGGCTTCGGAACTTTTAAATATCTTGATATATCTCGAGAACTACGCATCTCATCAAAAAATATCATAGAAGATAAAAAGTAGGAAACTGAATTCTCTACAAAAAAGGTCTCTTAACATTTCGCCATAGCTCACTTCGTTTCCGAGATATTTGCAGATATATCTCAAGGGAAGGGGCCTGACGGACATATTTCGAGATATTTCTTCTTCTTGTTGTTCTTCTTCTGCACAGCTAAGCTGGAAGTGGCATTTGCAGCTCGCAATAGTGCACAGCTATCTCAAAGAAAGGGGCCACGGTGTTTCTGTATCTCTATTATGTTGGTGCGTCTTCGGAACTTTTAAATATCTCGATATATCTCGAAAACTACGCTTCTGATCAAAAAATATCATAGAACATAAATTGTAGGAAACATAATTCTCTACAAAAAACGTCTCTTAACATTTTGCCATAGCTCGCTTCGTTTCCGAGATATTTGCAGATTCAGCTCAAAGGAACTGGCCTGACGGACATATTTCGAGATATTTCTTCTTCTTGTTGTTCTTCTTCTGCACAGCTAAGCTGGAAGTGGCATTTGCGGCTCGCACTAGTGCAGAGTTATCTCAAAGAAAGGGGCCACGGTGTTTCTGTATCTCTATTATGTTGGTGCGGCTTCGGAACTTTTAAATATCTCGATATATCTCGAAAACTACGCTTCTGATCAAAAAATATCATAGAACGTAAATTGTAGGAAACATTATTCTCTACAAAAAAGGTCTCTTAACATTTTGCCATAGCTCGCTGCGTTTCCGAGATATTTGCAGATTCATCTCAAGGGAAGGGGTCTGACGGACATATTTCGAGATATTTCTTCTTCTTGTTGTTCTTCTTCTGCACAGCTAAGCTCGAAGCGGCATTTGCAGCTCGCAATAGTGCAGAGTTATCTCAAAGAAAGAGGCCACGGTGTTTCTGTACCTCTATTATGTTGGTGCAGCTTCGGAACTTTTAAATATCTTGATATATCTCGAGAACTACGCATCTGATCAAAAAATATCATCGAACATAAAAAGTAGGAAACTTAATTCTCTACAAAAAAGGTCTCTTAACATTTTGCCATAGCTTGCTTCGTTTCCGAGATATTTGCAGATTTATCTCAAGGGAAGTGGCCTGACGGACATATTTCGAGATATTTCTTCTTCTTGTTGTTCTTGTTCTGCACAGCTAAGCTGGAAGTGGCATTTGCAGCTCGCAATAGTGCAGAGTTATCCCAAAGAAAGGGCCACGGTGTTTCTGTATCTCTATTATGTTGGTGCGGCTTCGGAACTTTTAAATATCTTGATATATCTCGAGAACTACGCATCTGATCAAAAAATATCATACTACATAAAAAGTAGGAAACTTAATTCTCTACAAGAAAGGTCTCTAAACATTTTGCCATAGCTCGCTTCGTTTCCGAGATATTTGCAGATTTATCTCAAGGGAAGGGGCCTGACGGACATATTTCGAGATATTTCTTCTTCTTGTTGTTCTTCTTCTGCACAGCTAAGCTGGAAGTGGCATTTGCGGCTCTCACTAGTGCAGAGTTATCTCAAAGAAAGGGGCCACGGTGTTTCTGTATCTCTATTATGTTGGTGCGGCTTCGGAACTTTTAAATATCTCGATATATCTCGAAAACTACGCTTCTGATCAAAAAATATCATAGAACATAAAAAGTAGGAAACTTAATTCTCTACAAAAAAGGTCTCTTAACATTTTGCCATAGCTCGCTTCGTTTCCGAGATATTTGCAGATTTATCTCAAGGGAAGGGGCCTAACGGACATATTTCGAGATATTTCTTCTTCTTGTTGTTCTTCTTCTGCACAGCTAAACTGGAAGTGGCATTTGCAGCTCGCAATAGTGCAGAGTTATCCCAAAGAAAGGGGCCACGGTGTTTCTGTATCTCTATTATGTTGGTGCGGCTTCGGAACTTTTAAATATCTTGATATATCTCGAGAACTACGCATCTGATCAAAAAATATCATACTACATAAAAAGTAGGAAACTTAATTCTCTACAAGAAAGGTCTCTAAACATTTTGCCATAGCTCGCTTCGTTTCCGAGATATTTGCAGATTTATCTCAAGGGAAGGGGCCTGACGGACATATTTCGAGATATTTCTTCTTCTTGTTGTTCTTCTTCTGCACAGCTAAGCTGGAAGTGGCATTTGCAGCTCGCAATAGTGCAGAGTTATCTCAAAGAGAGGGGCCACGGTGTTTCTGTATCTCTATTATGTTGGTGCGGCTTCGGAACTTTTAAATATCTTGATATATCTCGAGAACTACGCATCTGATCAAAAAATATCATAGAAGATAAAAAGTAGGAAACTTAATTCTCTACAAAAAAGGTCTCTTAACATTTCGCCATAGCTCGCTTCGTTTCCGAGATATTTGCAGATATATCTCAAGGGAAGGGGCCTGACGGACATATTTCGAGATATTTCTTCTTCTTGTTGTTCTTCTTCTGCACAGCTAAGCTGGAAGTGGCATTTGCGGCTCGCACTAGTGCACAGTTATCTCAAAGAAAGGGGCCACGGTGTTTCTGTATCTCTATTATGTTGGTGCGTCTTCGGAACTTTTAAATATCTCGATATATCTCGAAAACTACGCATCTGATCAAAAAATATCATCGAACATAAAAAGTAGGAAACTTAATTCTCTACAAAAAAGGTCTCTTAACATTTTGCCATAGCTCGCTTCGTTTCCGAGATATTTGCAGATTTATCTCAAGGGAAGTGGCCTGACGGACATATTTCGAGATATTTCTTCTTCTTGTTGTTCTTGTTCTGCACAGCTAAGTTGGAAGTGGCATTTGCAGCTCGCAATAGTGCAGAGTTATCCCAAAGAAAGGGGCCACGGTGTTTCTGTATCTCTATTATGTTGGTGCGGCTTCGGAACTTTTAAATATCTTGATATATCTCGAGAACTACGCATCTGATCAAAAAATATCATACTACATAAAAAGTAGGAAACTTAATTCTCTACAAGAAAGATCTCTAAACATTTTGCCATAGCTCGCTTCGTTTCCGAGATATTTGCAGATTTATCTCAAGGGAAGGGGCCTGACGGACATATTTCGAGATATTTCTTCTTCTTGTTGTTCTTCTTCTGCACAGCTAAGCTGGAAGTGGCATTTGCAGCTCGCAATAGTGCAGAGTTATCTCAAAGAGAGGGGCCACGGTGTTTCTGTATCTCTATTATGTTGGTGCGGCTTCGGAACTTTTAAATATCTTGATATATCTCGAGAACTACGCATCTCATCAAAAAATATCATAGAACATAGAAAGTAGGAAACTTAATTCTCTACAAAAAAGGTCTCTTAATATTTCGCCATAGCTCGCTTCGTTTCCGAGACATTTGCAGATTTATCTCAAGGGAAGGGGCCTGACGGACATATTTCGAGATATTTCTTCTTCTTGTTGTTCTTCTTCTGCACAGCTAAGCTGGAAGTGGCATTTGGGGCTCGCACTAGTGCACAGTTATCTCAAAGAAAGGGGCCACGGTGTTTCTGTATCTCTATTATGTTGGTGCGTCTTCGGAACTTTTAAATATCACGATATATCTCGAAAACTACGCTTCCGATCAAAAAATATCATAGAACATAAATTGTAGGAAACATAATTCTCTACAAAAAACGTCTCTTAACATTTTGCCATAGCTCGCTTCGTTTCCGAGATATTTGCAGATTCAGCTCAAAGGAACTGGCCTGACGGACATATTTCGAGATATTTCTTCTTCTTGTTGTTCTTCCTCTGCACAGCTAAGCTGGAAGTGGCATTTGCAGCTCGCAATAGTGCAGAGTTATCTCAAAGAAAGGGGCCACGGTGTTTCTGTATCTCTATTATGTTGGTGCGGTTTCGGAACTTTTAAATATCTTGATATATCTCGAGAACTACGCACCTGATCAAAAAATATCATAGAACATAGAAAGTAGGAAACTTAATTCTCTACAAAAAAGGTCTCTTAACATTTTGCCATAGCTCGCTTCGTTTCCGAGATATTTGCAGATTTATCTCAAGGGAAGGGGCCTGACGGACGTATTTCGAGATATTTCCTCTTCTTGTTGTTCTTCTTCTGCACAGCTAAGCTGGAAGTGGCATTTGCAGCTCGCACTAGTGCAGAGTTATCTCACCGAAATGGGCCACGGTGTTTCTGTATCTCTATTATGTTGGTGCGGCTTCGGAACTTTTAAATATCTCGATATATCTCGAAAACTACGCTTCTGATCAAAAAATATCATAGAACATAAATTGTAGAAAACATAATTCTCTACAAAAAAGGTCTCTTAACATTTTGCCATAGCTCGCTTCGTTTCCGAGATATTTGCAGATTTATCTCAAGGGAAGGGGCCTGACGGACATATTTCGAGATATTTCTTCTTCTTGTTGTTCTTCTTCTGGACAGCTAAGCTGGAAGTGGCATTTGCAGCTCGCACTAGTGCAGAGTTATCTCAAAGAAAGGGGCCACGGTGTTTCTGTATCTCTATTATGTTGGTGCGTCTTCGGAACTTTTAAATATCTCGATATATCTCGAAAACTACGCTTCTGATCAAAAAATATCATAGAACATAAATTGTAGGAAACATAATTCTCTACAAAAAACGTCTCTTAACATTTTGCCATAGCTCGCTTCGTTTCCGAGATATTTGCAGATTCAGCTCAAAGGAACTGGCCTGACGGACATATTTCGAGATATTTCTTCTTCTTGTTGTTCTTCTTCTGCACAGCTAAGCTGGAAGTGGCATTTGCGGCTCGCACTAGTGCAGAGTTATCTCAAAGAAAGGGGCCACGATGTTTCTGTATCTCTATTATGTTGGTGCGGCTTCGGAACTTTTAAATATCTCGATATATCTCGAAAACTACGCTTCTGATCAAAAAATATCATAGAACGTAAATTGTAGGAAACATTATTCTCTACAAAAAAGGTCTCTTAACATTTTGCCATAGCTCGCTGCGTTTCCGAGATATTTGCAGATTCATCTCAAGGGAAGGGGTCTGACGGACATATTTCGAGATATTTCTTCTTCTTGTTGTTCTTCTTCTGCACAGCTAAGCTCGAAGCGGCATTTGCAGCTCGCAATAGTGCAGAGTTATCTCAAAGAAAGAGGCCACGGTGTTTCTGTACCTCTATTATGTTGGTGCAGCTTCGGAACTTTTAAATATCTTGATATATCTCGAGAACTACGCATCTGATCAAAAAATATCATCGAACATAAAAAGTAGGAAACTTAATTCTCTACAAAAAAGGTCTCTTAACATTTTGCCATAGCTTGCTTCGTTTCCGAGATATTTGCAGATTTATCTCAAGGGAAGTGGCCTGACGGACATATTTCGAGATATTTCTTCTTCTTGTTGTTCTTGTTCTGCACAGCTAAGCTGGAAGTGGCATTTGCAGCTCGCAATAGTGCAGAGTTATCCCAAAGAAAGGGCCACGGTGTTTCTGTATCTCTATTATGTTGGTGCGGCTTCGGAACTTTTAAATATCTTGATATATCTCGAGAACTACGCATCTGATCAAAAAATATCATACTACATAAAAAGTAGGAAACTTAATTCTCTACAAGAAAGGTCTCTAAACATTTTGCCATAGCTCGCTTCGTTTCCGAGATATTTGCAGATTTATCTCAAGGGAAGGGGCCTGACGGACATATTTCGAGATATTTCTTCTTCTTGTTGTTCTTCTTCTGCACAGCTAAGCTGGAAGTGGCATTTGCGGCTCTCACTAGTGCAGAGTTATCTCAAAGAAAGGGGCCACGGTGTTTCTGTATCTCTATTATGTTGGTGCGGCTTCGGAACTTTTAAATATCTCGATATATCTCGAAAACTACGCTTCTGATCAAAAAATATCATACAACATAAAAAGTAGGAAACTTAATTCTCTACAAAAAAGGTCTCTTAACATTTTGCCATAGCTCGCTTCGTTTCCGAGATATTTGCAGATTTATCTCAAGGGAAGGGGCCTAACGGACATATTTCGAGATATTTCTTCTTCTTGTTGTTCTTCTTCTGCACAGCTAAACTGGAAGTGGCATTTGCAGCTCGCAATAGTGCAGAGTTATCCCAAAGAAAGGGGCCACGGTGTTTCTGTATCTCTATTATGTTGGTGCGGCTTCGGAACTTTTAAATATCTTGATATATCTCGAGAACTACGCATCTGATCAAAAAATATCATACTACATAAAAAGTAGGAAACTTAATTCTCTACAAGAAAGGTCTCTAAACATTTTGCCATAGCTCGCTTCGTTTCCGAGATATTTGCAGATTTATCTCAAGGGAAGGGGCCTGACGGACATATTTCGAGATATTTCTTCTTCTTGTTGTTCTTCTTCTGCACAGCTAAGCTGGAAGTGGCATTTGCAGCTCGCAATAGTGCAGAGTTATCTCAAAGAGAGGGGCCACGGTGTTTCTGTATCTCTATTATGTTGGTGCGGCTTCGGAACTTTTAAATATCTTGATATATCTCGAGAACTACGCATCTGATCAAAAAATATCATAGAAGATAAAAAGTAGGAAACTTAATTCTCTACAAAAAAGGTCTCTTAACATTTCGCCATAGCTCGCTTCGTTTCCGAGATATTTGCAGATATATCTCAAGGGAAGGGGCCTGACGGACATATTTCGAGATATTTCTTCTTCTTGTTGTTCTTCTTCTGCACAGCTAAGCTGGAAGTGGCATTTGCGGCTCGCACTAGTGCACAGTTATCTCAAAGAAAGGGGCCACGGTGTTTCTGTATCTCTATTATGTTGGTGCGTCTTCGGAACTTTTAAATATCTCGATATATCTCGAAAACTACGCATCTGATCAAAAAATATCATCGAACATAAAAAGTAGGAAACTTAATTCTCTACAAAAAAGGTCTCTTAACATTTTGCCATAGCTCGCTTCGTTTCCGAGATATTTGCAGATTTATCTCAAGGGAAGTGGCCTGACGGACATATTTCGAGATATTTCTTCTTCTTGTTGTTCTTGTTCTGCACAGCTAAGTTGGAAGTGGCATTTGCAGCTCGCAATAGTGCAGAGTTATCCCAAAGAAAGGGGCCACGGTGTTTCTGTATCTCTATTATGTTGGTGCGGCTTCGGAACTTTTAAATATCTTGATATATCTCGAGAACTACGCATCTGATCAAAAAATATCATACTACATAAAAAGTAGGAAACTTAATTCTCTACAAGAAAGATCTCTAAACATTTTGCCATAGCTCGCTTCGTTTCCGAGATATTTGCAGATTTATCTCAAGGGAAGGGGCCTGACGGACATATTTCGAGATATTTCTTCTTCTTGTTGTTCTTCTTCTGCACAGCTAAGCTGGAAGTGGCATTTGCAGCTCGCAATAGTGCAGAGTTATCTCAAAGAGAGGGGCCACGGTGTTTCTGTATCTCTATTATGTTGGTGCGGCTTCGGAACTTTTAAATATCTTGATATATCTCGAGAACTACGCATCTCATCAAAAAATATCATAGAACATAGAAAGTAGGAAACTTAATTCTCTACAAAAAAGGTCTCTTAATATTTCGCCATAGCTCGCTTCGTTTCCGAGACATTTGCAGATTTATCTCAAGGGAAGGGGCCTGACGGACATATTTCGAGATATTTCTTCTTCTTGTTGTTCTTCTTCTGCACAGCTAAGCTGGAAGTGGCATTTGGGGCTCGCACTAGTGCACAGTTATCTCAAAGAAAGGGGCCACGGTGTTTCTGTATCTCTATTATGTTGGTGCGTCTTCGGAACTTTTAAATATCTCGATATATCTCGAAAACTACGCTTCCGATCAAAAAATATCATAGAACATAAATTGTAGGAAACATAATTCTCTACAAAAAACGTCTCTTAACATTTTGCCATAGCTCGCTTCGTTTCCGAGATATTTGCAGATTCAGCTCAAAGGAACTGGCCTGACGGACATATTTCGAGATATTTCTTCTTCTTGTTGTTCTTCCTCTGCACAGCTAAGCTGGAAGTGGCATTTGCAGCTCGCAATAGTGCAGAGTTATCTCAAAGAAAGGGGCCACGGTGTTTCTGTATCTCTATTATGTTGGTGCGGTTTCGGAACTTTTAAATATCTTGATATATCTCGAGAACTACGCACCTGATCAAAAAATATCATAGAACATAGAAAGTAGGAAACTTAATTCTCTACAAAAAAGGTCTCTTAACATTTTGCCATAGCTCGCTTCGTTTCCGAGATATTTGCAGATTTATCTCAAGGGAAGGGGCCTGACGGACGTATTTCGAGATATTTCCTCTTCTTGTTGTTCTTCTTCTGCACAGCTAAGCTGGAAGTGGCATTTGCAGCTCGCACTAGTGCAGAGTTATCTCACCGAAATGGGCCACGGTGTTTCTGTATCTCTATTATGTTGGTGCGGCTTCGGAACTTTTAAATATCTCGATATATCTCGAAAACTACGCTTCTGATCAAAAAATATCATAGAACATAAATTGTAGAAAACATAATTCTCTACAAAAAAGGTCTCTTAACATTTTGCCATAGCTCGCTTCGTTTCCGAGATATTTGCAGATTTATCTCAAGGGAAGGGGCCTGACGGACATATTTCGAGATATTTCTTCTTCTTGTTGTTCTTCTTCTGGACAGCTAAGCTGGAAGTGGCATTTGCAGCTCGCACTAGTGCAGAGTTATCTCAAAGAAAGGGGCCACGGTGTTTCTGTATCTCTATTATGTTGGTGCGGCTTCGGAACTTTTAAATATCTCGATATATCTCGAAAACTACGCTTCTGATCAAAAAATATCATAGAACATAAATTGTAGGAAACATAATTCTCTACCAAAAAGGTCTCTTAACATTTTGCGATAGCTCGCTTCGTTTCCGAGATATTTGCAGATTTATCTCAAGGGAAGGGGCCTGACGGCCATATTTCGAGATATTTCTTCTTCTTGTTGTTCTTCTTCTGCACAGCTAAGCTGGAAGTGGCATTTGCGGCTCGCACTAGTGCAGAGTTATCTCAAAGAAAGGGGCCACGGTGTTTCTGTATCTCTATTATGTTGGTGCGGCTTCGGAACTTTTAAATATCTTGATATATCTCGAGAACTACGCGTCTGATCAAAAAATATCATAGAACATAAAAAGTAGGAAACATAATTCTCTACAAAAACGGTCTCTTAACATTTTGCCATAGCTCGCTTCGTTTCCGAGATATTTGCAGATATATCTCAAGGGAAGGGGCCTGACGGACATATTTCGAGATATTTCTTCTTCTTCTTGTTCTTCTTCTGCACAGCTAAGCTGAAAGTGGCATTTGCGGCTCGCACTGGTGCACAGTTATCTCAAAGAAAGGGGCCACGGTGTTTCTGTATCTCTATTATGTTGGTGCGTCTTCGGAACTTTTAAATATCTCGATATATCTCGAAAACTACGCTTCTGATCAAAAAATATCATAGAACATAAATTGTAGGAAACATAATTCTCTACAAAAAACGGCTCTTAACATTTTGCCATAGCTCGATTCGTTTCCGAGATATTTGCAGATTCAGCTCAAAGGAACTGGCCTGACGGACATATTTCGAGATATTTCTTCTTCTTGTTGTTCTTCCTCTGCACAGCTAAGCTGGAAGTGGCATTTGCAGCTCGCAATAGTGCAGAGTTATCTCAAAGAAAGGGGCCACGGTGTTTCTGTATCTCTATTATGTTGGTGCGGCTTCGGAACTTTTAAATATCTCGATATATCTCGAAAACTACGCATCTGATCAAAAAATATCATCGAACATAAAAAGTAGGAAACTTAATTCTCTACAAAAAAGGTCTCTTAACATTTTGCCATAGCTCGCTTCGTTTCCGAGATATTTGCAGATTTATCTCAAGGGAAGTGGCCTGACGGACATATTTCGAGATATTTCTTCTTCTTGTTGTTCTTGTTCTGCACAGCTAAGCTGGAAGTGGCATTTGCAGCTCGCAATAGTGCAGAGTTATCCCAAAGAAAGGGGCCACGGTGTTTCTGTATCTCTATTATGTTGGTGCGGCTTCGGAACTTTTAAATATCTTGATATATCTCGAGAACTACGCATCTGATCAAAAAATATCATACTACATAAAAAGTAGGAAACTTAATTCTCTACAAGAAAGGTCTCTAAACATTTTGCCATAGCTCGCTTCGTTTCCGAGATATTTGCAGATTTATCTCAAGGGAAGGGGCCTGACGGACATATTTCGAGATATTTCTTCTTCTTGTTGTTCTTCTTCTGCACAGCTAAGCTGGAAGTGGCATTTGCAGCTCGCAATAGTGCAGAGTTATCTCAAAGAGAGGGGCCACGGTGTTTCTGTATCTCTATTATGTTGGTGCGGCTTCGGAACTTTTAAATATCTTGATATATCTCGAGAACTACGCATCTCATCAAAAAATATCATACAACATAAAAAGTAGGAAACTTAATTCTCTACAAAAAAGGTCTCTTAATATTTCGCCATAGCTCCCTTCGTTTCCGAGACATTTGCAGATTTATCTCAAGGGAAGGGGCCTGACGGACATATTTCGAGATATTTCTTCTTCTTGTTGTTCTTCTTCTGCACAGCTAAGCTGGAAGTGGCATTTGCGGCTCGCACTAGTGCACAGTTATCTCAAAGAAAGGGGCCACGGTGTTTGTGTATCTCTATTATGTTGGTGCGTCTTCGGAACTTTTAAATATCTCGATATATCTCGAAAACTACGCTTCTGATCAAAAAATATCATAGAACGTAAATTGTAGGAAACATAATTCTCTACAAAAAACGTCTCTCAACATTTTGCCATAGCTCGCTTCGTTTCCGAGATATTTGCAGATTCAGCTCAAAGGAACTGGCCTGACGGACATATTTCGAGATATTTCTTCTTCTTGTTGTTCTTCCTCTGCACAGCTAAGCTGGAAGTGGCATTTGCAGCTCGCAATAGTGCAGAGTTATCTCAAAGAAAGGGGCCACGGTGTTTCTGTATCTCTATTATGTTGGTGCGGTTTCGGAACTTTTAAATATCTTGATATATCTCGAGAACTACGCATCTGATCAAAAAATATCATAGAACATAAAAAGTAGGAAACTTAATTCTCTACAAAAAAGGTCTCTTAACATTTTGCCATAGCTCGCTTCGTTTCCGAGATATTTGCAGATTTATCTCAAGGGAAGGGGCCTGACGGACGTATTTCGAGATATTTCCTCTTCTTGTTGTTCTTCTTCTGCACAGCTAAGCTGGAAGTGGCATTTGCAGCTCGCACTAGTGCAGAGTTATCTCACCGAAATGGGCCACGGTGTTTCTGTACCTCTATTATGTTGGTGCGGCTTCGGAACTTTTAAATATCTCGATATATCTCGAAAACTACGCTTCTGATCAAAAAATATCATAGAACATAAATTGTAGGAAACATAATTCTCTACAAAAAAGGTCTCTTAACATTTTGCCATAGCTCGCTTCGTTTCCGAGATATTTGCAGATTTATCTCAAGGGAAGGGGCCTGACGGACATATTTCGAGATATTTCTTCTTCTTGTTGTTCTTCTTCTGCACAGCTAAGCTGGAAGTGGCATTTGCAGCTTGCACTAGTGCAGAGTTATCTCAAAGAAAGGGGCCACGGTGTTTCTGTATCTCTATTATGTTGGTGCGGCTTCGGAACTTTTAAATATCTCGATATATCTCGAAAACTACGCTTCTGATCAAAAAATATCATAGAACATAAATTGTAGGAAACATAATTCTCTACCAAAAAGGTCTCTTAACATTTTGCGATAGCTCGCTTCGTTTCCGAGATATTTGCAGATTTATCTCAAGGGAAGGGGCCTGACGGACATATTTCGAGATATTTCTTCTTCTTGTTGTTCTTCTTCTGCACAGCTAAGCTGGAAGTGGCATTTGCGGCTCGCACTAGTGCAGAGTTATCTCAAAGAAAGGGGCCACGGTGTTTCTGTATCTCTATTATGTTGGTGCGGCTTCGGAACTTTTAAATATCTTGATATATCTCGAGAACTACGCGTCTGATCAAAAAATATCATAGAACATAAAAAGTAGGATACATAATTCTCTACAAAAACGGTCTCTTAACATTTTGCCATAGCTCGCTTCGTTTCCGAGATATTTGCAGATATATCTCAAGGGAAGGGGCCTGACGGACATATTTCGAGATATTTCTTCTTCTTGTTGTTCTTCTTCTGCACAGCTAAGCTGAAAGTGGCATTTGCGGCTCGCACTGGTGCACAGTTATCTCAAAGAAAGGGGCCACGGTGTTTCTGTATCTCTATTATGTTGGTGCGGCTTCGGAACTTTTAAATATCTCGATATATCTCGAAAACTACGCTTCTGATCAAAAAATATCATAGAACATAAATTGTAGGAAACATAATTCTCTACAAAAAAGGTCTCTTAACATTTTGCCATAGCTCGCTTCGTTTCCGAGATATTTGCAGATTTATCTCAAGGGAAGGGGCCTGACGGACATATTTCGAGATATTTCTTCTTCTTGTTGTTCTTCTTCTGCACAGCTAAGCTGGAAGTGGCATTTGCAGCTCGCAATAGTGCAGAGTTATCTCAAAGAAAGGGGCCACGGTGTTTCTGTATCTCTATTATGTTGGTGCGGCTTCGGAACTTTTAAATATCTCGATATATCTCGAAAACTACGCTTCTGATCAAAAAATATCATAGAACATAAATTGTGGGAAACATAATTCTCTACAAAAAAGGTCTCTTAACATTTTGCCATAGCTCGCTTCGTTTCCGAGATATTTGCAGATATATCTCAAGGGAAGGGGCCTGACGGACATATTTCGAGATATTTCTTCTTCTTGTTGTTCTTCTTCTGCACAGCTAAGCTGGAAGTGGCATTTACAGCTCGCAATAGTGCAGAGTTATCTCAAAGAAAGGGGCCACGGTGTTTCTGTATCTCTATTATGTTGGTGCCGTTTCGGAACTTTTAAATATCTTGATATATCTCGAGAACTACGCATCTGATCAAAAAATACCATAGAACATGAAAAGTAGGAAACTTAATTCTCTACAAAAAAGGTCTCTTAACATTTTGCCATAGCTCTCTTCGTTTCCGAGATATTTGCAGATTTATCTCAAGGGAAGGGGCCTGACGGACATATTTCGAGATATTTCTTCTTCTTGTTGTTCTTCTTCTGCACAGCTAAGCTGGAAGTGGCATTTGCAGCTCGCAATAGTGCAGAGTTATCTCAAAGAAAGGGGCCACGGTGTTTCTGTATCTCTATTATGTTGGTGCGGCTTCGGAACTTTTAAATATCTTGATATATCTCGAGAACTACGCCTCTGATCGAAAAATATCATAGAACAGAAAAAGTAGGAAACTTAATTCTCTACAAAAAACGTCTCTTAACATTTTGCCATAGCTCGCTTCGTTTCCGAGATATTTGCAGATTTATCTCAAGGGAAGGGGCCTGACGGACATATTTCGAGATATTTCTTCTTCTTGTTGTTCTTCTTCTGCACAGCTAAGCTGGAAGTGGCATTTGCAGCGCGCAATAGTGCAGAGTTATCTCAAAGAAAGGGGCCACGGTGTTTCTGTATCTCTATTATGTTGGTGCGGCTTCGGAACTTTTAAATATCTTGATATATCTCGAGAACTACGCATCTGATCAAAAAATATCATACTACATAAAAAGTAGGAAACTTAATTCTCTACAAGAAAGGTCTCTAAACATTTTGCCATAGCTCGCTTCGTTTCCGAGATATTTGCAGATTTATCTCCAGGGAAGGGGCCTGACGGACATATTTCGAGATGTTTCTTCTTCTTGTTGCTCTTCTTCTGCACAGCTAAGCTGGAAGTGGCATTTGCAGCTCGCAATAGTGCAGAGTTATCTCAAAGAGAGGGGCCACGGTATTTCTGTATCTCTATTATGTTGGTGCGGCTTCGGAACTTTTAAATATCTTGATATATCTCGAGAACTACGCATCTGATCAAAAAATATCATAGAAGATAAAACGTAGGAAACTTGATTCTCTACAAAAAAGGTCTCTTAACATTTCGCCATAGCTCGCTTCGTTTCCGAGATATTTGCAGATTTATCTCAAGGGAAGGGGCCTGTCGGACATATTTCGAGATATTTCTTCTTCTTGTTGTTCTTCTTCTGCACAGCTAAGCTGGAAGTGGCATTTGCGGCTCGCACTAGTGCAGAGTTATCTCAAAGAAAGGGGCCACGGTGTTTCTGTATCTCTATTATGTTGGTGCGGCTTCGGAACTTTTAAATATCTCGATATATCGCGAAAACTACGCTTCTGATCAAAAAATATCATAGAACATAAAAAGTAGGAAACTTAATTCTCTACAAAAAAGGTCTGTAAACATTTTGCCATAGCTCGCTTCGTTTCCGAGATATTTGCAGATTTATCTCAAGGGAAGGGGCCTGACGGACATATTTCGAGATATTTCTTCTTCTTGTTGTTCTTCTTCTGCACAGCTAAGCTGGAAGTGGCATTTGCGGCTCGCACTAGTGCAGAGTTATCTCAACGAAAGGGGCCACGGTGTTTCTGTATCTCTATTATGTTGGTGCGGCTTCGGAACTTTTAAATATCTTGATATATCTCGAGAACTACGCATCTGATCAAAAAATATCATAGAACATGAAAAGTAGGAAACTTAATTCTCTACAAAAAACGTCTCTTAACATTTTGCCATAGCTCTCTTCGTTTCCGAGATATTTGCAGATTTATCTCAAGGGAAGGGGCCTGACGGACATATTTCGAGATATTTCTTCTTCTTGTTGTTCTTCTTCTGTACAGCTAAGCTGGAAGTGGCATTTGCGGCTCGCACTAGTGCAGAGTTATCTCAAAGAAAGGGGCCACGGTGTTTCTGTATCCCTATTATGTTGGTGCGGCTTCGGAACTTTTAAATATCTTGATATATCTCGAGAACTACGCATCTGATCAAAAAATATCATAGAACATAAAAAGTAGGAAACTTAATTCTCTACAAAAAAGGTCTCTTAACATTTTGCCATAGCTCGCTTCGTTTCCGAGATATTTGCAGATTTATCTCAAGGGAAGGGGCCTGACGGACATATTTCGAGATATTTCTTCTTCTTGTTGTTCTTCTTCTGCACAGCTAAACTGGAAGTGGCATTTGCGGCTCGCACTAGTGCAGCGTTATCTCAAAGAAAGGGGCCACGGTGTTTCTGTATCTCTATTATGTTGGTGCGGCTTCGGAACTTTTAAATATCTCGATATATCTCGAAAACTACGCTTCTGATCAAAAAATATCATAGAACATAAATTGTAGGAAACATAATTCTCTACAAAAAACGTCTCTTAACATTTTGCAATAGCTCGCTTCGTTTCCGAGATATTTGCAGATTTATCTCAAGGGAAGGGGCCTGACGGACATATTTCGAGATATTTCTTCTTCTTGTTGTTCTTCTTCTGCACAGCTAAGCTGGAAGTGGCATTTGCGGCTCGCACTAGTGCAGCGTTATCTCAAAGAAAGGGGCCACGGTGTTTCTGTATCTCTATTATGTTGGTGCGGCTTCGGAACTTTTAAATATCTCGATATATCTCGAAAACTACGCTTCTGATCAAAAAATATCATAGAACATAAATTGTAGGAAACATAATTCTCTACAAAAAACGTCTCTTAACATTTTGCCATAGCTCGCTTCGTTTCCGAGATATTTGCAGATTTATCTCAAGGGAAGGGGCCTGACGGACATATTTCGAGATATTTCTTCTTCTTGTTGTTCTTCTTCTGTACAGCTAAGCTGGAAGTGGCATTTGCAGCTCGCACTAGTGCAGAGTTATCTCAAAGAAAGGGGCCACGGTGTTTCTGTATCCCTATTATGTTGGTGCGGCTTCGGAACTTTTAAATATCTTGATATATCTCGAGAACTACGCATCTGATCAAAAAATATCATAGAACATAAAAAGTAGGAAACTTAATTCTCTACAAAAAAGGTCTCCTAACATTTTGCCATAGCTCGCTTCGTTTCCGAGATATTTGCAGATTTATCTCAAGGGAAGGGGCCTGACGGACATATTTCGAGATATTTCTTCTTCTTGTTGTTCTTCTTCTGCACAGCTAAGCTGGAAGTGGCATTTGCGGCTCGCACTAGTGCAGCGTTATCTCAAAGAAAGGGGCCACGGTGTTTCTGTATCTCTATTATGTTGGTGCGGCTTCGGAACTTTTAAATATCTCGATATATCTCGAAAACTACGCTTCTGATCAAAAAATATCATAGAACATAAATTGTAGGAAACATAATTCTCTACAAAAAACGTCTCTTAACATTTTGCCATAGCTCGCTTCGTTTCCGAGATATTTGCAGATTTATCTCAAGGGAAGGGGCCTGACGGACATATTTCGAGATATTTCTTCTTCTTGTTGTTCTTCTTCTGCACAGCTAAGTTGGAAGTGGCATTTGCAGCTCGCAATAGTGCAGAGTTATCTCAAAGAAAGGGGCCACGGTGTTTCTGTATCTCTATTATGTTGGTGCGGCTTCGGAACTTTTAAATATCTCGATATATCGCGAAAACTACGCTTCTGATCAAAAAATATCATAGAACATAAGAAGTAGGAAACTTAATTCTCTACAAAAAAGGTCTCTTAACATTTTCCCATAGCTGGCATCGTTTCCGAGATATTTGCAGATTTAGCTCAAGGGAAGGGGCCTGACGACATATTCCGAGATATTTCTTCTTCTTGTTGTTCCTCTTCTGCACAGCTAAGCTGGAAGTGGCATTTGCAGCTCGCAATAGTGCAGAGTTATCTCAAAGAAAGGGGCCACGGTGTTTCTGTATCTCTATTATGTTGGTGAGGCTTGGGAACTTTTAAATATCTTGATATATCTCGAGAACTACGCATCTGATCAAAAAATATCGTAGAACATAAAAAGTAGGAAACTTAATTCTCTACAAATAAGGTCTCCTAACATTTTGCCATAGCTCGCTTGGTTTCCGAGATATTTGCAGATTTATCTCAAGGGAAGGGGTCTGAGGGACATATTTCGAGATATTTCTTCTTCTTGTTGTTCTTCTTCTGCACAGCTAAACTGGAAGTGGCATTTCCAGCTCGCAATCGTGCAGAGTTATCTCAAAGAGAGGGGCCACGGTGTTTCTGTATCTCTATTATGTTGGTGCGGCTTCGGAACTTTTAAATATCTTGATATATCTGGAGAACTACGCCTCTGATCGAAAAATATCATAGAACATAAAAAGTAGGAAACTTAATTCTCTACAAAAAAGGTCTCTTAACATTTTGCCATAGCTCGCTTCGTTTCCGAGATATTTGCAGATTTATCTCAAGGGAAGGGGCCTGACGGACATATTTCGAGATATTTCTTCTTCTTGTTGTTCTTCTTCTGCACAGCTAAGCTGGAAGTGGCATTTGCAGCGCGCAATAGTGCAGAGTTATCTCAAGGAAAGGGGCCACGGTGTTTCTGTATCTCTATTATGTTGGTGTGGCTTCGGAACTTTTAAATATCTTGATATATCTCGAGAACTACGCATCTGATCAAAAAATATCGTAGAACATAAAAAGTAGGAAACCTAGTTTTCTACAAAAAAGGTCGCTTAACATTTTGCCGTAGCTCGCTTCGTTTCCGAGATATTTGCAGATTTATCTCAAGGGAAGGGGCCTGACGGACATATTTCGAAATATTTCTTATTCTTGTTGTTCTTCTTCTGCACAGCTAAGCTGGAAGTGGCATTTGCAGCTCGCAATAGTGCAGAGTTATCTCAAAGAAAGGGGCCACGGTGTTTCTGTACCTCTATTATGTTGGTGCAGCTTCGGAGCTTTTAAATATCTTGATATATCTCGAGAACTACGCATCTGATCAAAAAATATCATAGAACATAAAAAGTAGGAAACTTAATTCTCTACAAAAAAGGTCTCTTAACGTTTTGCAATAGCTCGCTTCGTTTCCGAGATATTTGCAGGTTTATCTCAAGGGAAGGGTCCTGACGGACATATTTCGAGATATTTCTTCTTCTTGTTGTTCTTCTTCTGCACAGCTAAACTGGAAGTGGCATTTCCAGCTCGCAATCGTGCAGAGTTATCTCAAAGAAAGGGGCCACGGTGTTTCTGTATCTCTATTATGTTGGTGCGGCTTCGGAACTTTTACATATCTTGATATATCTCGAGAACTACGCCTCTGATCGAAAAATATCATAGAACATAAAAAGTAGGAAACCTAATTTTCTACAAAAAAGGTCTCTCAACATTTTGCCGTAGCTCGCTTCGTTTCCGAGATATTTGCAGATTTATCTCAAGGGAAGGTGCCTGACGGACATATTTCGAAATATTTCTTATTCTTGTTGTTCTTCTTCTGCACAGCTAAGCTGGAAGTGGCATTTGCAGCTCGCAATAGTGCAGAGTTATCTCAAAGAAAGGGGCCACGGTGTTTCTGTACCTCTATTATGTTGGTGCAGCTTCGGAGCTTTTAAATATCTTGATATATCTCGAGAACTACGCATCTGATCAAAAAATATCATAGAACATAAAAAGTAGGAAACTTAATTCTCTACAAAAAAGGTCTCTTAACATTTTGCCATAGCTCGCTTCGTTTCCGAGATATTTGCAGATTTATCTCAAGGGAAGGGGCCTGACGGACATATTTCGAGATATTTCTTCTTCTTGTTGTTCTTCTTCTGCACAGCTAAGCTGGAAGTGGCATTTGCAGCGTGCAATAGTGCAGAGTTATCTCAAAGAAAGGGGCCACGTTGTTTCTGTATCTCTATTATGTTGGTGCGGCTTCGGAACTTTTAAATATCTTGATATATCTCGAGAACTACGCATCTGATCAAAAAATATCATAGAACATAAAAAGTAGGAAACTTAATTCTCTACAAAAAAGGTCTCTTAACATTTTCCCATAGCTGGCATCGTTTCCGAGATATTTGCAGATTTAGCTCAAGGGAAGGGGCCTGACGGACATATTTCGAGATATTTCTTCTTCTTGTTGTTCTTCTTCTGCACAGCTAAACTGGAAGTGGCATTTCCAGCTCGCAATCGTGCAGAGTTATCTCAAAGAGAGGGGCCACGGTGTTTCTGTATCTCTATTATGTTGGTGCGGCTTCGGAACTTTTAAATATCTTGCTATATCTCGAGAACTACGCATCTGATCAAAAAATATCATAGAACATAAAAAGTAGGAAACTTAATTCTCTACAAAAAAGGTCTCTTAACATTTTGCCATAGCTCGCTTCGTTTCCGAGATATTTGCAGATTTATCTCAAGGGAAGGGGCCTGACGGACATATTTCGAGATATTTCTTCTTCTTGTTGTTCTTCTTCTGCACAGCTAAGCTGGAAGTGGCATTTGCGGCTCGCACTAGTGCAGCGTTATCTCAAAGAAAGGGGCCACGGTGTTTCTGTATCTCTATTATGTTGGTGCGGCTTCGGAACTTTTAAATATCTCGATATATCTCGAAAACTACGCTTCTGATCAAAAAATATCATAGAACATAAATTGTAGGAAACATAATTCTCTACAAAAAACGTCTCTTAACATTTTGCCATAGCTCGCTTCGTTTCCGAGATATTTGCAGATTCAGCTCAAAGGAACTGGCCTGACGGACATATTTCGAGATATTTCTTCTTCTTGTTGTTCTTCCTCTGCACAGCTGAGCTGGAAGTGGCATTTGCAGCTCGCAATAGTGCAGAGTTATCTCAAAGAAAGGGGCCACGGTGTTTCTGTATCTCTATTATGTTGGTGCGGCTTCGGAACTTTTAAATATCTTGGTATATCTCGAGAACTACGCATCTGATCAAAAAATATCATAGAACATAAAAAGTAGGAAACTTAATTCTCTACAAAAAAGGTCTCTTAACATTTTGCCATAGCTCGCTTCGTTTCCGAGATATTTGCAGATTTATCTCAAGGGAAGGGGCCTAACGGACATATTTCGAGATATTTCTTCTTCTTGTTGTTCTTCTTCTGCACAGCTAAACTGGAAGTGGCATTTCCAGCTCGCAATAGTGCAGAGTTATCTCAAAGAAAGGGGCCACGGTGTTTCTGTATCTCTATTATGTTGGTGCGGCTTCGGAACTTTTAAATATCTTGATATATCTCGAGAACTACGCGTCTGATCAAAAAATATCATAGAAGATAAATTGTAGGAAACATAATTCTCTACAAAAAAGGTCTCTTAACATTTTGCCATAGCTCGCTTCGTTTCCGAGATATTTGCAGATTTATCTCAAGGGAAGGGGCCTGACGGACATATTTCGAGATATTTCTTCTTCTTGTTGTTCTTCTTCTGCACAGCTAAGTTGGAAGTGGCATTTGCAGCTCGCAATAGTGCAGAGTTATCTCAAAGAAAGGGGCCACGGTGTTTCTGTATCTCTATTATGTTGGTGCGGCTTCGGAACTTTTAAATATCTCGATATATCGCGAAAACTACGCTTCTGATCAAAAAATATCATAGAACATAAGAAGTAGGAAACTTAATTCTCTACAAAAAAGGTCTCTTAACATTTTCCCATAGCTGGCATCGTTTCCGAGATATTTGCAGATTTAGCTCAAGGGAAGGGGCCTGACGACATATTCCGAGATATTTCTTCTTCTTGTTGTTCCTCTTCTGCACAGCTAAGCTGGAAGTGGCATTTGCAGCTCGCAATAGTGCAGAGTTATCTCAAAGAAAGGGGCCACGGTGTTTCTGTATCTCTATTATGTTGGTGAGGCTTGGGAACTTTTAAATATCTTGATATATCTCGAGAACTACGCATCTGATCAAAAAATATCGTAGAACATAAAAAGTAGGAAACTTAATTCTCTACAAATAAGGTCTCCTAACATTTTGCCATAGCTCGCTTGGTTTCCGAGATATTTGCAGATTTATCTCAAGGGAAGGGGTCTGAGGGACATATTTCGAGATATTTCTTCTTCTTGTTGTTCTTCTTCTGCACAGCTAAGCTGGAAGTGGCATTTGCAGCTCGCAATAGTGCAGAGCTACCTCAAAGAAAGGGGCCACGGTGTTTCTGTATCTCTATTATGTTGGTGCCGCTTCGGAACTTTTAAATATCTTGATATATCTCGAGAACTACGCCTCTGATCAAAAAATATCATAGAACGTAAATTGTAGGAAACATTATTCTCTACAAAAAAGGTCTCTTAACATTTTGCCATAGCTCGCTTTGTTTCCGAGATATTTGCAGATTTATCTCAAGGGAAGGGTCCTGATGGACATATTTCGAGATATTTCTTCTTCTTGTTGTTCTTCTTCTGCACAGCTAAACTGGAAGTGGCATTTCCAGCTCGCAATCGTGCAGAGTTATCTCAAAGAAAGGGGCCACGGTGTTTCTGTACCTCTATTATGTTGGTGCAGCTTCGGAGCTTTTAAATATCTTGATATATCTCGAGAACTACGCATCTGATCAAAAAATATCATAGAACATAAAAAGTAGGAAACTTAATTCTCTACAAAAAAGGTCTCTTAACATTTTGCCATAGCTCGCTTCGTTTCCGAGATATTTGCAGATTTATCTCAAGGGAAGGGGCCTGACGGACATATTTCGAGATATTTCTTCTTCTTGTTGTTCTTCTTCTGCACAGCTAAGCTGGAAGTGGCATTTGCAGCTCGCAATAGTGCAGAGTTATCTCAAAGAAAGGGGCCACGGTGTTTCTGTATCTCTATTATGTTGGTGCGGCTTCGGAACTTTTAAATATCTTGATATATCTCGAGAACTACGCATCTGATCAAAAAATATCATAGAACATAAAAAGTAGGAAACTTAATTCTCTACAAAAAAGGTCTCTTAACATTTTGCCATAGCTCGCTTCGTTCCCGAGATATTTGCAGATTTATCTCAAGTTAAGGGGCCTGACGGACATATTTCGAGATATTTCTTCCTCTTGTTGTTCTTCTTCTGCACAGCTAAGCTGGAAGTGGCATTTGCGGCTCGCACTAGTGCAGAGTTATCTCAAAGAAAGGGGCCACGGTGTTTCTGTATCTCTATTATGTTGGTGCGGCTTCGGAACTTTTAAATATCTCGATATATCTCGAGAACTACGCGTCTGATGGAAAAATATCATAGAACATAAAAAGTAGGAAACTTAATTCTCTACAAAAAAGGTCTCTTAACATTTTGCCATAGCTCGCTTCGTTTCCGAGATATTTGCAGATTTATCTCAAGGGAAGGGGCCTGACGGACATATTTCGAGATATTTCTTCTTCTTGTTGTTCTTCTTCTGCACAGCTAAGCTGGAAGTGGCATTTGCAGCTCGCAATAGTGCAGAGTTATCTCTAAGAAAGGGGCCACGGTGTTTCTGTATCTCTATTATGTTGGTGCGGCTTCGGAACTTTTAAATATCTTGATATATCTCGAGAACCACGCATCTGATCAAAAAATATCATAGAACATAAAAAGTAGGAAACTTAATTCTCTACAAAAACGGTCTCTTAACATTTTGCCATAGCTCGCTTTGTTTCCGAGATATTTGCAGATTTATCTCAAGGGAAGGGGCCTGACGGACATATTTCGAGATATTTCTTCTTCTTGTTGTTCTTCTTCTGCACAGCTGAGCTGGAAGTGGCATTTGCAGGTCGCAATAGTGCAGAGTTATCTCAAAGAAAGGGGCCACGGTGCTTCTGTATCTCTATTATGTTGGTGCGGCTTCGGAACTTTTAAATATCTCGATATATCTCGAGAACTACGCGTCTGATCGAAAAATATCATAGAACATAAAAAGTAGGAAACTTAATTCTCTACAAAAAAGGTCTCTTAACATTTTGCCATAGCTCGCTTCGTTTCCGAGATATTTGCAGATTTATCTCAAGGGAAGGGGCCTGACGGACATATTTCGAGATATTTCTTCTTCTTGTTGTTCTTCTTCAGCACAGCTGAGCTGGAAGTGGCATTTGCAGGTCGCAATAGTGCAGAGTTATCTCAAAGAAAGGGGCCACGGTGTTTCTGTATCTCTATTATGTTGGTGCGGCTTCGGAACTTTTAAATATCTTGGTATATCTCGAGAACTACGCATCTGATCAAAAAATATCATAGAACATAAAAAGTAGGAAACTTAATTCTCTACAAAAAAGGTCTCTTAACATTTTGCCATAGCTCGCTTCGTTTCCGAGATATTTGCAGATTTATCTCAAGGGAAGGGGCCTAACGGACATATTTCGAGATATTTCTTCTTCTTGTTGTTCTTCTTCTGCACAGCTAAACTGGAAGTGGCATTTCCAGCTCGCAATAGTGCAGAGTTATCTCAAAGAAAGGGGCCACGGTGTTTCTGTACCTCTATTATGTTGGTGCAGCTTCGGAGCTTTTAAATATCTTGATATATCTCGAGAACTACGCATCTGATCAAAAAATATCATAGAACATAAAAAGTAGGAAACTTAATTCTCTACAAAAAAGGTCTCTTAACATTTTGCCATAGCTCGCTTCGTTTCCGAGATATTTGCAGATTTATCTCAAGGGAAGGGGCCTGACGGACATATTTCGAGATATTTCTTCTTCTTGTTGTTCTTCTTCTGCACAGCTAAGCTGGAAGTGGCATTTGCAGCTCGCAATAGTGCAGAGTTATCTCAAAGAAAGGGGCCACGGTGTTTCTGTATCTCTATTATGTTGGTGCGGCTTCGGAACTTTTAAATATCTTGATATATCTCGAGAACTACGCATCTGATCAAAAAATATCATAGAACATAAAAAGTAGGAAACTTAATTCTCTACAAAAAAGGTCTCTTAACATTTTGCCATAGCTCGCTTCGTTCCCGAGATATTTGCAGATTTATCTCAAGTTAAGGGGCCTGACGGACATATTTCGAGATATTTCTTCCTCTTGTTGTTCTTCTTCTGCACAGCTAAGCTGGAAGTGGCATTTGCGGCTCGCACTAGTGCAGAGTTATCTCAAAGAAAGGGGCCACGGTGTTTCTGTATCTCTATTATGTTGGTGCGGCTTCGGAACTTTTAAATATCTCGATATATCTCGAGAACTACGCGTCTGATGGAAAAATATCATAGAACATAAAAAGTAGGAAACTTAATTCTCTACAAAAAAGGTCTCTTAACATTTTGCCATAGCTCGCTTCGTTTCCGAGATATTTGCAGATTTATCTCAAGGGAAGGGGCCTGACGGACATATTTCGAGATATTTCTTCTTCTTGTTGTTCTTCTTCTGCACAGCTAAGCTGGAAGTGGCATTTGCAGCTCGCAATAGTGCAGAGTTATCTCTAAGAAAGGGGCCACGGTGTTTCTGTATCTCTATTATGTTGGTGCGGCTTCGGAACTTTTAAATATCTTGATATATCTCGAGAACCACGCATCTGATCAAAAAATATCATAGAACATAAAAAGTAGGAAACTTAATTCTCTACAAAAACGGTCTCTTAACATTTTGCCATAGCTCGCTTTGTTTCCGAGATATTTGCAGATTTATCTCAAGGGAAGGGGCCTGACGGACATATTTCGAGATATTTCTTCTTCTTGTTGTTCTTCTTCTGCACAGCTGAGCTGGAAGTGGCATTTGCAGGTCGCAATAGTGCAGAGTTATCTCAAAGAAAGGGGCCACGGTGTTTCTGTATCTCTATTATGTTGGTGCGGCTTCGGAACTTTTAAATATCTTGATATATCTCGAGAACTACGCCTCTGATCGAAAAATATCATAGAACATAAAAAGTAGGAAACTTAATTCTCTACAAAAAAGGTCTCTTAACATTTTGCCATAGCTCGCTTCGTTTCCGAGATATTTGCAGATTTATCTCAAGGGAAGGGGCCTGACGGACATATTTCGAGATATTTCCTCTTCTTGTTGTTCTTTTTCTGCACAGCTAAGCTGGAAGTGGCATTTGCAGCGCGCAATAGTGCAGAGTTATCTCAAAGAAAGGGGCCACGGTGTTTCTGTATCTCTATTATGTTGGTGCGGCTTCGGAACTTTTAAATATCTTGATATATCTCGAGAACTACGCATCTGATCAAAAAATATCATAGAAGATAAAAAGTAGGAAACTTAATTCTCTACAAAAAAGATCTCTTAACATTTCGCCATAGCTCGCTTCGTTTCCGAGATATTTGCAGATTTATCTCAAGGGAAGGGGCCTGTCGGACATATTTCGAGATATTTCTTCTTCTTGTTGTTCTTCTTCTGCACAGCTAAGCTGGAAGTGGCATTTGCGGCTCGCACTAGTGCAGCGTTATCTCAAAGAAAGGAGCCACGGTGTTTCTGTATCTCTATTATGTTGGTGCGGCTTCGGAACTTTTAAATATCTCGATATATCTCGAAAACTACGCTTCTGATCAAAAAATATCATAGAACATAAATTGTAGGAAACATAATTCACTACAAAAAACGTCTCTTAACATTTTGCCATAGCTCGCTTCGTTTCCGAGATATTTGCAGATTCAGCTCAAAGGAACGGGCCTGACGGACATATTTCGAGATACTTCTTCTTCTTGTTGTTCTTCCTCTGCACAGCTAAGCAGGAAGTGGCATTTGCAGCTCGCAATAGTGCAGAGTTATCTCAAAGAAAGGGGCCACGGTGTTTCTGTATCTCTATTATGTTGGTGCGGC
Source organism: Osmia lignaria lignaria (assembly GCF_051020975.1). NCBI lineage: Eukaryota > Metazoa > Arthropoda > Insecta > Hymenoptera > Megachilidae > Osmia > Osmia lignaria. Next base: position 20,333,838 of record NW_027478159.1, read on the forward strand.
TTCGGAACTTTTAAGTATCTTGATATATCTCGAGAACTACGCATCTGATCAAAAAATATCATAGAACATAAAAAGTAGGAAACTTAATTCTCTACAAAAAAGGTCTCTTAACATTTTGCCATAGCTCGCTTCGTTCCCGAGATATTTGCAGATTTATCTCAAGGGAAGGGGCCTGACGGACATATTTCGAGATATTTCTTCTTCTTGTTGTTCTTCTTCTGCACAGCTAAGCTGGAAGTGGCATTTGCGGCTCGCACTAGTGCAGAGTTATCTCAAAGAAAGGGGCCACGGTGCTTCTGTATCTCTATTATGTTGGTGCGGCTTCGGAACTTTTAAATATCTCGATATATCTCGAGAACTACGCGTCTGATCGAAAAATATCATAGAACATAAAAAGTAGGAAACTTAATTCTCTACAAAAAAGGTCTCTTAACATTTTGCCATAGCTCGCTTCGTTTCCGAGATATTTGCAGATTTATCTCAAGGGAAGGGGCCTGACGGACATATTTCGAGATATTTCTTCTTCTTGTTGTTCTTCTTCAGCACAGCTGAGCTGGAAGTGGCATTTGCAGGTCGCAATAGTGCAGAGTTATCTCAAAGAAAGGGGCCACGGTGTTTCTGTATCTCTATTATGTTGGTGCGGCTTCGGAACTTTTAAATATCTTGGTATATCTCGAGAACTACGCATCTGATCAAAAAATATCATAGAACATAAAAAGTAGGAAACTTAATTCTCTACAAAAAAGGTCTCTTAACATTTTGCCATAGCTCGCTTCGTTTCCGAGATATTTGCAGATTTATCTCAAGGGAAGGGGCCTAACGGACATATTTCGAGATATTTCTTCTTCTTGTTGTTCTTCTTCTGCACAGCTAAACTGGAAGTGGCATTTCCAGCTCGCAATAGTGCAGAGTTATCTCAAAGAAAGGGGCCACGGTGTTTCTGTATCTCTATTATGTTGGTGCGGCTTCGGAACTTTTAAATATCTTGATATATCTCGAGAACTACGCGTCTGATCAAAAAATATCATAGAAGATAAATTGTAGGAAACATAATTCTCTACAAAAAAGGTCTCTTAACATTTTGCCATAGCTCGCTTCGTTTCCGAGATATTTGCAGATTTATCTCAAGGGAAGGGGCCTGACGGACATATTTCGAGATATTTCTTCTTCTTGTTGTTCTTCTTCTGCACAGCTAAGTTGGAAGTGGCATTTGCAGCTCGCAATAGTGCAGAGTTATCTCAAAGAAAGGGGCCACGGTGTTTCTGTATCTCTATTATGTTGGTGCGGCTTCGGAACTTTTAAATATCTCGATATATCGCGAAAACTACGCTTCTGATCAAAAAATATCATAGAACATAAGAAGTAGGAAACTTAATTCTCTACAAAAAAGGTCTCTTAACATTTTCCCATAGCTGGCATCGTTTCCGAGATATTTGCAGATTTAGCTCAAGGGAAGGGGCCTGACGACATATTCCGAGATATTTCTTCTTCTTGTTGTTCCTCTTCTGCACAGCTAAGCTGGAAGTGGCATTTGCAGCTCGCAATAGTGCAGAGTTATCTCAAAGAAAGGGGCCACGGTGTTTCTGTATCTCTATTATGTTGGTGAGGCTTGGGAACTTTTAAATATCTTGATATATCTCGAGAACTACGCATCTGATCAAAAAATATCGTAGAACATAAAAAGTAGGAAACTTAATTCTCTACAAATAAGGTCTCCTAACATTTTGCCATAGCTCGCTTGGTTTCCGAGATATTTGCAGATTTATCTCAAGGGAAGGGGTCTGAGGGACATATTTCGAGATATTTCTTCTTCTTGTTGTTCTTCTTCTGCACAGCTAAGCTGGAAGTGGCATTTGCAGCTCGCAATAGTGCAGAGCTACCTCAAAGAAAGGGGCCACGGTGTTTCTGTATCTCTATTATGTTGGTGCCGCTTCGGAACTTTTAAATATCTTGATATATCTCGAGAACTACGCCTCTGATCAAAAAATATCATAGAACGTAAATTGTAGGAAACATTATTCTCTACAAAAAAGGTCTCTTAACATTTTGCCATAGCTCGCTTTGTTTCCGAGATATTTGCAGATTTATCTCAAGGGAAGGGTCCTGATGGACATATTTCGAGATATTTCTTCTTCTTGTTGTTCTTCTTCTGCACAGCTAAACTGGAAGTGGCATTTCCAGCTCGCAATCGTGCAGAGTTATCTCAAAGAAAGGGGCCACGGTGTTTCTGTACCTCTATTATGTTGGTGCAGCTTCGGAGCTTTTAAATATCTTGATATATCTCGAGAACTACGCATCTGATCAAAAAATATCATAGAACATAAAAAGTAGGAAACTTAATTCTCTACAAAAAAGGTCTCTTAACATTTTGCCATAGCTCGCTTCGTTTCCGAGATATTTGCAGATTTATCTCAAGGGAAGGGGCCTGACGGACATATTTCGAGATATTTCTTCTTCTTGTTGTTCTTCTTCTGCACAGCTAAGCTGGAAGTGGCATTTGCAGCTCGCAATAGTGCAGAGTTATCTCAAAGAAAGGGGCCACGGTGTTTCTGTATCTCTATTATGTTGGTGCGGCTTCGGAACTTTTAAATATCTTGATATATCTCGAGAACTACGCATCTGATCAAAAAATATCATAGAAGATAAAAAGTAGGAAACTTAATTCTCTACAAAAAAGATCTCTTAACATTTCGCCATAGCTCGCTTCGTTTCCGAGATATTTGCAGATTTATCTCAAGGGAAGGGGCCTGTCGGACATATTTCGAGATATTTCTTCTTCTTGTTGTTCTTCTTCTGCACAGCTAAGCTGGAAGTGGCATTTGCGGCTCGCACTAGTGCAGCGTTATCTCAAAGAAAGGAGCCACGGTGTTTCTGTATCTCTATTATGTTGGTGCGGCTTCGGAACTTTTAAATATCTCGATATATCTCGAAAACTACGCTTCTGATCAAAAAATATCATAGAACATAAATTGTAGGAAACATAATTCACTACAAAAAACGTCTCTTAACATTTTGCCATAGCTCGCTTCGTTTCCGAGATATTTGCAGATTCAGCTCAAAGGAACGGGCCTGACGGACATATTTCGAGATACTTCTTCTTCTTGTTGTTCTTCCTCTGCACAGCTAAGCAGGAAGTGGCATTTGCAGCTCGCAATAGTGCAGAGTTATCTCAAAGAAAGGGGCCACGGTGTTTCTGTATCTCTATTATGTTGGTGCGGCTTCGGAACTTTTAAGTATCTTGATATATCTCGAGAACTACGCATCTGATCAAAAAATATCATAGAACATAAAAAGTAGGAAACTTAATTCTCTACAAAAAAGGTCTCTTAACATTTTGCCATAGCTCGCTTCGTTCCCGAGATATTTGCAGATTTATCTCAAGGGAAGGGGCCTGACGGACATATTTCGAGATATTTCTTCTTCTTGTTGTTCTTCTTCTGCACAGCTAAGCTGGAAGTGGCATTTGCGGCTCGCACTAGTGCAGAGTTATCTCAAAGAAAGGGGCCACGGTGCTTCTGTATCTCTATTATGTTGGTGCGGCTTCGGAACTTTTAAATATCTCGATATATCTCGAGAACTACGCGTCTGATCGAAAAATATCATAGAACATAAAAAGTAGGAAACTTAATTCTCTACAAAAAAGGTCTCTTAACATTTTGCCATAGCTCGCTTCGTTTCCGAGATATTTGCAGATTTATCTCAAGGGAAGGGGCCTGACGGACATATTTCGAGATATTTCTTCTTCTTGTTGTTCTTCTTCAGCACAGCTGAGCTGGAAGTGGCATTTGCAGGTCGCAATAGTGCAGAGTTATCTCAAAGAAAGGGGCCACGGTGTTTCTGTATCTCTATTATGTTGGTGCGGCTTCGGAACTTTTAAATATCTTGGTATATCTCGAGAACTACGCATCTGATCAAAAAATATCATAGAACATAAAAAGTAGGAAACTTAATTCTCTACAAAAAAGGTCTCTTAACATTTTGCCATAGCTCGCTTCGTTTCCGAGATATTTGCAGATTTATCTCAAGGGAAGGGGCCTAACGGACATATTTCGAGATATTTCTTCTTCTTGTTGTTCTTCTTCTGCACAGCTAAACTGGAAGTGGCATTTCCAGCTCGCAATAGTGCAGAGTTATCTCAAAGAAAGGGGCCACGGTGTTTCTGTATCTCTATTATGTTGGTGCGGCTTCGGAACTTTTAAATATCTTGATATATCTCGAGAACTACGCGTCTGATCAAAAAATATCATAGAAGATAAATTGTAGGAAACATAATTCTCTACAAAAAAGGTCTCTTAACATTTTGCCATAGCTCGCTTCGTTTCCGAGATATTTGCAGATTTATCTCAAGGGAAGGGGCCTGACGGACATATTTCGAGATATTTCTTCTTCTTGTTGTTCTTCTTCTGCACAGCTAAGTTGGAAGTGGCATTTGCAGCTCGCAATAGTGCAGAGTTATCTCAAAGAAAGGGGCCACGGTGTTTCTGTATCTCTATTATGTTGGTGCGGCTTCGGAACTTTTAAATATCTCGATATATCGCGAAAACTACGCTTCTGATCAAAAAATATCATAGAACATAAGAAGTAGGAAACTTAATTCTCTACAAAAAAGGTCTCTTAACATTTTCCCATAGCTGGCATCGTTTCCGAGATATTTGCAGATTTAGCTCAAGGGAAGGGGCCTGACGACATATTCCGAGATATTTCTTCTTCTTGTTGTTCCTCTTCTGCACAGCTAAGCTGGAAGTGGCATTTGCAGCTCGCAATAGTGCAGAGTTATCTCAAAGAAAGGGGCCACGGTGTTTCTGTATCTCTATTATGTTGGTGAGGCTTGGGAACTTTTAAATATCTTGATATATCTCGAGAACTACGCATCTGATCAAAAAATATCGTAGAACATAAAAAGTAGGAAACTTAATTCTCTACAAATAAGGTCTCCTAACATTTTGCCATAGCTCGCTTGGTTTCCGAGATATTTGCAGATTTATCTCAAGGGAAGGGGTCTGAGGGACATATTTCGAGATATTTCTTCTTCTTGTTGTTCTTCTTCTGCACAGCTAAGCTGGAAGTGGCATTTGCAGCTCGCAATAGTGCAGAGCTACCTCAAAGAAAGGGGCCACGGTGTTTCTGTATCTCTATTATGTTGGTGCCGCTTCGGAACTTTTAAATATCTTGATATATCTCGAGAACTACGCCTCTGATCAAAAAATATCATAGAACGTAAATTGTAGGAAACATTATTCTCTACAAAAAAGGTCTCTTAACATTTTGCCATAGCTCGCTTTGTTTCCGAGATATTTGCAGATTTATCTCAAGGGAAGGGTCCTGATGGACATATTTCGAGATATTTCTTCTTCTTGTTGTTCTTCTTCTGCACAGCTAAACTGGAAGTGGCATTTCCAGCTCGCAATCGTGCAGAGTTATCTCAAAGAAAGGGGCCACGGTGTTTCTGTACCTCTATTATGTTGGTGCAGCTTCGGAGCTTTTAAATATCTTGATATATCTCGAGAACTACGCATCTGATCAAAAAATATCATAGAACATAAAAAGTAGGAAACTTAATTCTCTACAAAAAAGGTCTCTTAACATTTTGCCATAGCTCGCTTCGTTTCCGAGATATTTGCAGATTTATCTCAAGGGAAGGGGCCTGACGGACATATTTCGAGATATTTCTTCTTCTTGTTGTTCTTCTTCTGCACAGCTAAGCTGGAAGTGGCATTTGCAGCTCGCAATAGTGCAGAGTTATCTCAAAGAAAGGGGCCACGGTGTTTCTGTATCTCTATTATGTTGGTGCGGCTTCGGAACTTTTAAATATCTTGATATATCTCGAGAACTACGCATCTGATCAAAAAATATCATAGAACATAAAAAGTAGGAAACTTAATTCTCTACAAAAAAGGTCTCTTAACATTTTGCCATAGCTCGCTTCGTTCCCGAGATATTTGCAGATTTATCTCAAGTTAAGGGGCCTGACGGACATATTTCGAGATATTTCTTCCTCTTGTTGTTCTTCTTCTGCACAGCTAAGCTGGAAGTGGCATTTGCGGCTCGCACTAGTGCAGAGTTATCTCAAAGAAAGGGGCCACGGTGTTTCTGTATCTCTATTATGTTGGTGCGGCTTCGGAACTTTTAAATATCTCGATATATCTCGAGAACTACGCGTCTGATGGAAAAATATCATAGAACATAAAAAGTAGGAAACTTAATTCTCTACAAAAAAGGTCTCTTAACATTTTGCCATAGCTCGCTTCGTTTCCGAGATATTTGCAGATTTATCTCAAGGGAAGGGGCCTGACGGACATATTTCGAGATATTTCTTCTTCTTGTTGTTCTTCTTCTGCACAGCTAAGCTGGAAGTGGCATTTGCAGCTCGCAATAGTGCAGAGTTATCTCTAAGAAAGGGGCCACGGTGTTTCTGTATCTCTATTATGTTGGTGCGGCTTCGGAACTTTTAAATATCTTGATATATCTCGAGAACCACGCATCTGATCAAAAAATATCATAGAACATAAAAAGTAGGAAACTTAATTCTCTACAAAAACGGTCTCTTAACATTTTGCCATAGCTCGCTTTGTTTCCGAGATATTTGCAGATTTATCTCAAGGGAAGGGGCCTGACGGACATATTTCGAGATATTTCTTCTTCTTGTTGTTCTTCTTCTGCACAGCTGAGCTGGAAGTGGCATTTGCAGGTCGCAATAGTGCAGAGTTATCTCAAAGAAAGGGGCCACGGTGTTTCTGTATCTCTATTATGTTGGTGCGGCTTCGGAACTTTTAAATATCTTGATATATCTCGAGAACTACGCCTCTGATCGAAAAATATCATAGAACATAAAAAGTAGGAAACTTAATTCTCTACAAAAAAGGTCTCTTAACATTTTGCCATAGCTCGCTTCGTTTCCGAGATATTTGCAGATTTATCTCAAGGGAAGGGGCCTGACGGACATATTTCGAGATATTTCTTCTTCTTGTTGTTCTTTTTCTGCACAGCTAAGCTGGAAGTGGCATTTGCAGCGCGCAATAGTGCAGAGTTATCTCAAAGAAAGGGGCCACGGTGTTTCTGTATCTCTATTATGTTGGTGCGGCTTCGGAACTTTTAAATATCTTGATATATCTCGAGAACTACGCATCTGATCAAAAAATATCATAGAAGATAAAAAGTAGGAAACTTAATTCTCTACAAAAAAGATCTCTTAACATTTCGCCATAGCTCGCTTCGTTTCCGAGATATTTGCAGATTTATCTCAAGGGAAGGGGCCTGTCGGACATATTTCGAGATATTTCTTCTTCTTGTTGTTCTTCTTCTGCACAGCTAAGCTGGAAGTGGCATTTGCGGCTCGCACTAGTGCAGCGTTATCTCAAAGAAAGGAGCCACGGTGTTTCTGTATCTCTATTATGTTGGTGCGGCTTCGGAACTTTTAAATATCTCGATATATCTCGAAAACTACGCTTCTGATCAAAAAATATCATAGAACATAAATTGTAGGAAACATAATTCACTACAAAAAACGTCTCTTAACATTTTGCCATAGCTCGCTTCGTTTCCGAGATATTTGCAGATTCAGCTCAAAGGAACGGGCCTGACGGACATATTTCGAGATACTTCTTCTTCTTGTTGTTCTTCCTCTGCACAGCTAAGCAGGAAGTGGCATTTGCAGCTCGCAATAGTGCAGAGTTATCTCAAAGAAAGGGGCCACGGTGTTTCTGTATCTCTATTATGTTGGTGCGGCTTCGGAACTTTTAAATATCTTGATATATCTCGAGAACTACGCATCTGATCAAAAAATATCATAGAACATAAAAAGTAGGAAACTTAATTCTCTACAAAAAAGGTCTCTTAACATTTTGCCATAGCTCGCTTCGTTCCCGAGATATTTGCAGATTTATCTCAAGGGAAGGGGCCTGACGGACATATTTCGAGATATTTCTTCTTCTTGTTGTTCTTCTTCTGCACAGCTAAGCTGGAAGTGGCATTTGCGGCTCGCACTAGTGCAGAGTTATCTCAAAGAAAGGGGCCACGGTGCTTCTGTATCTCTATTATGTTGGTGCGGCTTCGGAACTTTTAAATATCTCGATATATCTCGAGAACTACGCGTCTGATCGAAAAATATCATAGAACATAAAAAGTAGGAAACTTAATTCTCTACAAAAAAGGTCTCTTAACATTTTGCCATAGCTCGCTTCGTTTCCGAGATATTTGCAGATTTATCTCAAGGGAAGGGGCCTGACGGACATATTTCGAGATATTTCTTCTTCTTGTTGTTCTTCTTCAGCACAGCTGAGCTGGAAGTGGCATTTGCAGGTCGCAATAGTGCAGAGTTATCTCAAAGAAAGGGGCCACGGTGTTTCTGTATCTCTATTATGTTGGTGCGGCTTCGGAACTTTTAAATATCTTGATATATCTCGAGAACTACGCCTCTGATCGAAAAATATCATAGAACATAAAAAGTAGGAAACTTAATTCTCTACAAAAAAGGTCTCTTAACATTTTGCCATAGCTCGCTTCGTTTCCGAGATATTTGCAGATTTATCTCAAGGGAAGGGGCCTGACGGACATATTTCGAGATATTTCTTCTTCTTGTTGTTCTTTTTCTGCACAGCTAAGCTGGAAGTGGCATTTGCAGCGCGCAATAGTGCAGAGTTATCTCAAAGAAAGGGGCCACGGTGTTTCTGTATCTCTATTATGTTGGTGCGGCTTCGGAACTTTTAAATATCTTGATATATCTCGAGAACTACGCATCTGATCAAAAAATATCATAGAAGATAAAAAGTAGGAAACTTAATTCTCTACAAAAAAGGTCTCTTAACATTTCGCCATAGCTCGCTTCGTTTCCGAGATATTTGCAGATTTATCTCAAGGGAAGGGGCCTGTCGGACATATTTCGAGATATTTCTTCTTCTTGTTGTTCTTCTTCTGCACAGCTAAGCTGGAAGTGGCATTTGCGGCTCGCACTAGTGCAGAGTTATCTCAAAGAAAGGGGCCACGGTGTTTCTGTATCTCTATTATGTTGGTGCGGCTTCGGAACTTTTAAATATCTCGATATATCTCGAAAACTACGCTTCTGATCAAAAAATATCATAGAACATAAATTGTAGGAAACATAATTCTCTACAAAAAACGTCTCTTAACATTTTGCCATAGCTCGCTTCGTTTCCGAGATATTTGCAGATATATCTCAAGGGAAGGGGCCTGACGGACATATTTCGAGATATTTCTTCTTCTTGTTGTTCTTCTTCTGCACAGCTAAGCTGGAAGTGGCATTTGCAGCTCGCAATAGTGCAGAGTTATCTCTAAGAAAGGGGCCACGGTGTATCTGTATCTCTATTATGTTGGTGCGGCTTCGGAACTTTTAAATATCTTGATATATCTCGAGAACCACGCATCTGATCAAAAAATATCATAGAACATAAAAAGTAGGAAACTTAATTCTCTACAAAAACGGTCTCTTAACATTTTGCCATAGCTCGCTTCGTTTCCGAGATATTTGCAGATTTATCTCAAGGGAAGGGTCCTGATGGACATATTTCGAGATATTTCTTCTTCTTGTTGTTCTTCTTCTGCACAGCTAAGCTGGAAGTGGCATTTGCAGCGCGCAATAGTGCAGAGTTATCTCAAAGAAAGGGGCCACGGTGTTTCTGTATCTCTATTATGTTGGTGCGGCTTCGGAACTTTTAAATATCTCGATATATCTCGAAAACTACGCTTCTGATCAAAAAATATCATAGAACATAAATTGTCGGAAACATAATTCACTACAAAAAACGTCTCTTAACATTTTGCCATAGCTCGCTTCGTTTCCGAGATATTTGCAGATTCAGCTCAAAGGAACGGGCCTGACGGACATATTTCGAGATACTTCTTCTTCTTGTTGTTCTTCCTCTGCACAGCTAAGCTGGAAGTGGCATTTGCAGCTCGCAATAGTGCAGAGTTATCTCAAAGAAAGGGGCCACGATGTTTCTGTATCTCTATTATGTTGGTGCGGCTTCGGAACTTTTAAATATCTTGATATATCTCGAGAACTACGCATCTCATCAAAAAATATCATAGAAGATAAAAAGTAGGAAACTTAATTCTCTACAAAAAAGGTCTCTTAACATTTTGCCATAGCTCGCTTCGTTCCCGAGATATTTGCAGATTTATCTCAAGGGAAGGGGCCTGACGGACATATTTCGAGATATTTCTTCTTCTTGTTGTACTTCTTCTGCACAGCTAAGCTGGAAGTGGCATTTGCGGCTCGCACTAGTGCAGAGTTATCTCAAAGAAAGGAGCCACGGTGTTTCTGTATCTCTATTATGTTGGTGCGGCTTCGGAACTTTTAAATATCTCGATATATCTCGAAAACTACGCTTCTGATCAAAAAATATCATAGAACATAAATTGTAGAAAACATAATTCACTACAAAAAACGTCTCTTAACATTTTGCCATAGCTCGCTTCGTTTCCGAGATATTTGCAGATTCAGCTCAAAGGAACGGGCCTGACGGACATATTTCGAGATACTTCTTCTTCTTGTTGTTCTTCCTCTGCACAGCTAAGCAGGAAGTGGCATTTGCAGCTCGCAATAGTGCAGTGTTATCTCAAAGAAAGGGGCCACGGTGTTTCTGTATCTCTATTATGTTGGTGCGGCTTCGGAACTTTTAAATATCTTGATATATCTCGAGAACTACGCATCTGATCAAAAAATATCATAGAACATAAAAAGTAGGAAACTTAATTCTCTACAAAAAAGGTCTCTTAACATTTTGCCATAGCTCGCTTCGTTCCCGAGATATTTGCAGATTTATCTCAAGGGAAGGGGCCTGACGGACATATTTCGAGATATTTCTTCTTCTTGTTGTTCTTCTTCTGCACAGCTAAGCTGGAAGTGGCATTTGCGGCTCGCACTAGTGCAGAGTTATCTCAAAGAAAGGGGCCACGGTGTTTCTGTATCTCTATTATGTTGGTCCGGCTTCGGAACTTTTAAATATCTCGATATATCTCGAAAACTACGCTTCTGATCAAAAAATATCATAGAACATAAAAAGTAGGAAACTTAATTCTCTACAAAAAAGGTCTCTTAACATTTTGCCATAGCTCGCTTCGTTTCCGAGATATTTGCAGATTTATCTCAAGGGAAGGGGCCTGACGGACATATTTCGAGATATTTCTTCTTCTTGTTGTTCTTCTTCTGCACAGCTGAGCTGGAAGTGGCATTTGCAGGTCGCAATAGTGCAGAGTTATCTCAAAGAAAGGGGCCACGGTGTTTCTGTATCTCTATTATGTTGGTGCGGCTTCGGAACTTTTGAATATCTCGATATATCTCGAAAACTACGCTTCTGATCAAAAAATATCATAGAACGTAAATTGTAGGAAACATTATTCTCTACAAAAAAGGTCTCTTAACATTTTGCCATAGCTCGCTTCGTTTCCGAGATATTTGCAGATTTATCTCAAGGGAAGGGGCCTGACGGACATATTTCGAGATATTTCTTCTTCTTGTTGTTCTTCTTCTGCACAGCTAAGCTGGAAGTGGCATTTGCGGCTCGCACTAGTGCAGAGTTATCTCAAAGAAAGGAGCCACGGTGTTTCTGTATCTCTATTATGTTGGTGCGGCTTCGGAACTTTTAAATATCTCGATATATCTCGAAAACTGCGCTTCTGATCAAAAAATATCATAGAACATAAATTGTAGAAAACATAATTCACTACAAAAAACGTCTCTTAACATTTTGCCATAGCTCGCTTCGTTTCCGAGATATTTGCAGATTCAGCTCAAAGGAACGGGCCTGACGGACATATTTCGAGATACTTCTTCTTCTTGTTGTTCTTCCTCTGCACAGCTAAGCAGGAAGTGGCATTTGCAGCTCGCAATAGTGCAGTGTTATCTCAAAGAAAGGGGCCACGGTGTTTCTGTATCTCTATTATGTTGGTGCGGCTTCGGAACTTTTAAATATCTTGATATATCTCGAGAACTACGCATCTGATCAAAAAATATCATAGAACATAAAAAGTAGGAAACTTAATTCTCTACAAAAAAGGTCTCTTAACATTTTGCCATAGCTCGCTTCGTTCCCGAGATATTTGCAGATTTATCTCAAGGGAAGGGGCCTGACGGACATATTTCGAGATATTTCTTCTTCTTGTTGTTCTTCTTCTGCACAGCTAAGCTGGAAGTGGCATTTGCGGCTCGCACTAGTGCAGAGTTATCTCAAAGAAAGGGGCCACGGTGTTTCTGTATCTCTATTATGTTGGTCCGGCTTCGGAACTTTTAAATATCTCGATATATCTCGAAAACTACGCTTCTGATCAAAAAATATCATAGAACATAAAAAGTAGGAAACTTAATTCTCTACAAAAAAGGTCTCTTAACATTTTGCCATAGCTCCCTTCGTTTCCGAGATATTTGCAGATTTATCTCAAGGGAAGGGGCCTGACGGACATATTTCGAGATATTTCTTCTTCTTGTTGTTCTTCTTCTGCACAGCTGAGCTGGAAGTGGCATTTGCAGGTCGCAATAGTGCAGAGTTATCTCAAAGAAAGGGGCCACGGTGTTTCTGTATCTCTATTATGTTGGTGCGGCTTCGGAACTTTTAAATATCTCGATATATCTCGAAAACTACGCTTCTGATCAAAAAATGTCATAGAACATAAAAAGTAGGAAACTTAATTCTCTACAGAAAAGGTCTCTTAACATTTCGCCATAGCTCACTTCGTTTCCGAGATATTTGCAGATTTATCTCAAGGGAAGGGGCCTGTCGGACATATTTCGAGATATTTCTTCTTCTTGTTGTTCTTCTTCTGCACAGCTAAGCTGGAAGTGGCATTTGCGGCTGGCACTAGTGCAGAGTTATCTCAAAGAAAGGGGCCACGGTGTTTCTGTATCTCTATTATGTTGGTGCGGCTTCGGAACTTTTAAATATCTCGATATATCTCGAAAACTACGCTTCTGATCAAAAAATATCATAGAACATAAATTATAGGAAACATAATTCTCTACAAAAAACGTCTCTTAACATTTTGCCATAGCTCGCTTCGTTTCCGAGATATTTGCAGATTCAGCTCAAAGGAACTGGCCTGACGGACATATTTCGAGATATTTCTTCTTCTTGTTGTTCTTCCTCTGCACGGCTAAGCTGGAAGTGACATTTGCAGCTCGCAATAGTGCAAAGTTATCTCAAAGAAAGGGGCCACGGTGTTTCTGTATCCCTATTATGTTGGTGCGGCTTCGGAACTTTTAAATATCTTGATATATCTCGAGAACTACGCATCTGATCAAAAAATATCATAGAACATAAAAAGTAGGAAACTTAATTCTCTACAAAAAAGGTCTCTTAACATTTTGCCATAGCTCGCTTCGTTTCCGAGATATTTGCAGATTTATCTCAAGGGAAGGGGCCTGACGGACATATTTCGAGATATTTCTTCTTCTTGTTGTTCTTTTTCTGCACAGCTAAGCTGGAAGTGGCATTTGCGGCTCGCACTAGTGCAGAGTTATCTCAAAGAAAGGGGCCACGGTGTTTCTGTATCCCTATTATGTTGGTGCGGCTTCGGAACTTTTAAATATATCGATATATCTCGAAAACTACGCTTCTGATCAAAAAATATCATAGAACATAAATTGTAGGAAACAGAATTCTCTACAAAAAAGGTCTCTTAACATTTTGCCATAGCTCGCTTCGTTTCCGAGATATTTGCAGATATATCTCAAGGGAAGGGGCCTGACGGACATATTTCGAGATATTTCTTCTTCTTGTTGTTCTTCTTCTGCACAGCTAAGCTGGAAGTGGCATTTACAGCTCGCAATAGTGCAGAGTTATCTCAAAGAAAGGGGCCACGGTGTTTCTGTATCTCTATTATGTTGGTGCGGCTTCGGAACTTTTAAATATCTTGATATATCTCGAGAACTACGCATCTGATCAAAAAATATCATAGAACATAAAAAGTAGGAAACTTAATTCTCTACAAAAACGGTCTCTTAACATTTTGCCATAGCTCGCTTCGTTTCCGAGATATTTGCAGATTTATCTCAAGGGAAGGGGCCTGACGGACATATTTCGAGATATTTCTTCTTCTTGTTGTTCTTCTTCTGCACAGCTGAGCTGGAAGTGGCATTTGCAGGTCGCAATAGTGCAGAGTTATCTCAAAGAAAGGGGCCACGGTGTTTCTGTATCTCTATTATGTTGGTGCGGCTTCGGAACTTTTAAATATCTCGATATATCTCGAAAACTACGCTTCTGATCAAAAAATATCATAGAACGTAAATTGTAGGAAACATTATTCTCTACAAAAAAGGTCTCTTAACATTTTGCCATAGCTCGCTTCGTTTCCGAGATATTTGCAGATTTATCTCAAGGGAAGGGTCCTGATGGACATATTTCGAGATATTTCTTCTTCTTGTTGTTCTTCTTCTGCACAGCTAAGCTGGAAGTGGCATTTGCAGCGCGCAATAGTGCAGAGTTATCTCAAAGAAAGGGGCCACGGTGTTTCTGTATCTCTATTATGTTGGTGCGGCTTCGGAACTTTTAAATATCTCGATATATCTCAAAAACTACGCTTCTGATCAAAAAATATGATAGAACATAAATTGTAGGAAACATAATTCTCTACAAAAAACCTCTCTTAACATTTTGCCATAGCTCGCTTCGTTTCCGAGATATTTGCAGATTCAGCTCAAAGGAACGGGCCTGACGGACATATTTTGAGATACTACTTCTTCTTGTTGTTCTTCCTCTGCACAGCTAAGCTGGAAGTGGCTTTTGCAGCTCGCAATAGTGCAGAGTTATCTCAAAGAAAGGGGCCACGGTGTTTCTGTATCTCTATTATGTTGGTGCGGCTTCGGAACTTTTAAATATCTTGATATATCTCGAGAACTACGCATCTCAACAAAAAATACCATAGAACATAAAAAGTAGGAAACTTAATTCTCTACAAAAAAGGTCTCTTAACATTTTGCCATAGCTCGCTTCGTTTCCGAGATATTTGCAGATTTATCTCAAGGGAAGGGGCCTGACGGACATATTTCGAGATATTTCTTCTTCTTGTTGTTCTTCTTCTGCACAGCTAAGCTGGAAGTGGCATTTGCGGCTCGCACTAGTGCAGAGTTATCTCAAAGAAAGGGGCCACGGTGTTTCTGTATCCCTATTATGTTGGTGCGGCTTCGGAACTTTTAAATATCTCGATATATCTCGAAAACTACGCTTCTGATCAAAAAATATCATAGAACATAGATTGTAGGAAACATAATTCTCTACAAAAAACGTCTCTTAACATTTTGCCATAGCTCGCTTCGTTTCCGAGATATTTGCAGATTCAGCTCAAAGGAACTGGCGTGACGGACATATTTCGAGATATTTCTTCTTCTTGTTGTTCTTCCTCTGCACAGCTAAGCTGGAAGTGGCATTTGCAGCTCGCAATAGTGCAGAGTTATCTCAAAGAAAGGGGCCACGGTGTTTCTGTATCTCTATTATGTTGGTGCGGCTTCGGAACTTTTAAATATCTTGATATATCTCGCGAACTACGCATCTCATCAAAAAATATCATAGAACATAAAAAGTAGGAAACTTAATTCTCTACAAAAAAGGTCTCTTAACATTTTGCCATAGCTCGCTTCGTTTCCGAGATATTTGCAGATTTATATCAAGGGAAGGGGCCTGACGGACATATTTCGAGATATTTCTTCTTCTTGTTGTTCTTCTTCTGCACAGCTAAGCTGGAAGTGGCATTTGCGGCTCGCACTAGTGCAGAGTTATCTCAAAGAAAGGGGCCACGGTGTTTCTGTATCCCTATTATGTTGGTGCGGCTTCGGAACTTTTAAATATCTCGATATATCTCGAAAACTACGCTTCTGATCAAAAAATATCATAGAACATGAATTGTAGGAAACATAATTCTCTACAAAAAACGTCTCTTAACATTTTGCCATAGCTCGCTTCGTTTCCGAGATATTTGCAGATTCAGCTCAAAGGAACTGGCCTGACGGACATATTTCGAGATATTTCTTCTTCTTGTTGTTCTTCTTCTGCACAGCAAAGCTGGAAGTGGCATTTACAGCTCGCAATCGTGCAGAGTTATCTCAAAGAAAGGGGCCACGGTGTTTCTGTATCCCTATTATGTTGGTGCGGCTTCGGAACTTTTAAATATCTCGATATATCTCGAAAACTACGCTTCTGATCCAAAAATATCATAGAACATAAATTGTAGGAAACATAATTCTCTACAAAAAACGTCTCTTAACATTTTGCCATAGCTCGCTTCGTTTCCGAGATATTTGCAGATTCAGCTCAAAGGAACTGGCCTGACGGACATATTTCGAGATATTTCTTCTTCTTGTTGTTCTTCCTCTGCACAGCTAAGCTGGAAGTGGCATTTGCAGCTCGCAATAGTGCAGAGTTATCTCAAAGAAAGGGGCCACGGTGTTTCTGTATCTCTATTATGTTGGTGCGGCTTCGGAACTTTTAAATATCTTGATATATCTCGAGAACTACGCATCTGATCAAAAAATATCATAGAACATAAAAAGTGGGAAACTTAATTCTCTACAAAAAAGGTCTCTCAACATTTCGCCATAGCTCGCTTCGTTTCCGAGATATTTGCAGATTTATCTCAAGGGAAGGGGCCTGACGGACATATTTCGAGATATTTCTTCTTCTTGTTGTTCTTCTTCTGCACAGCTAAGCTGGAAGTGGCATTTACAGCTCGCAATCGTGCAGAGTTATCTCAAAGAAAGGGGCCACGGTGTTTCTGTATCTCTTATTATGTTGGTGCGGCTTCGGAACTTTTAAATATCTTGATATATCTCGAGAACTACGCATCTGATCAAAAAATATCATAGAACATAAAAAGTAGGAAACTTAATTCTCTACAAAAAAGGTCTCTTAACATTTCGCCATAGCTCGCTTCGTTTCCGAGATATTTGCAGATTTATCTGAAGGGAAGGGGCCTGACGGACATATTTCGAGATATTTCTTCTTCTTGTTGTTCTTCTTCTGCACAGCTAAGCTGGAAGTGGCATTTGCGGCTCGCACTAGTGCAGAGTTATCTCAAAGAAAGGGGCCAAGGTGTTTCTGTATCCCTATTATGTTGGTGCGGCTTCGGAACTTTTAAATATCTCGATATATCTCGAAAACTACGCTTCTGATCAAAAAATATCATAGAATATAAATTGTAGGAAACATAATTCTCTATAAAAAACGTCTCTTAACATTTTGCCATAGCTCGCTTCGTTTCCGAGATATTTGCAGATTCAGCTCAAAGGAACTGGCCTGACGGACATATTTCGAGATATTTCTTCTTCTTGTTGTTCTTCCTCTGCACAGCTAAGCTGGAAGTGGCATTTGCAGCTCGCAATAGTGCAGAGTTATCTCAAAGAAAGGGGCCACGGTGTTTCTGTATTTCTATTATGTTGGTGCGGCTTCGGAACTTTTAAATATCTTGATATATCTCGAGAACTACGCATCTGATCAAAAAATATCATAGAACATAAAAAGTAGGAAACTTAATTCTCTACAAAAAAGGTCTCTTAACATTTTGCCATAGCTCGCTTCGTTTCCGAGATATTTGCAGATTTATCTCAAGGGAAGGGGCCTGACGGACATATTTCGAGATATTTCTTCTTCTTGTTGTTCTTCTTCTGCACAGCTAAGCTGGAAGTGGCATTTGCGGCTCGCACTAGTGCAGAGTTATCTCAAAGAAAGGGGCCACGGTGTTTCTGTATCTCTATTATGTTGGTGCGGCTTCGGAACTTTTAAATATCTCGATATATCTCGAAAACTACGCTTCTGATCAAAAAATATCATAGAACATAAATTGTAGGAAACAGAATTCTCTGCAAAAAAGGTCTCTTAACATTTTGCCATAGCTCGCTTCGTTTCCGAGATATTTGCAGATATATCTCAAGGGAAGGGGCCTGACGGACATATTTCGAGATATTTCTTCTTCTTGTTGTTCTTCTTCTGCACAGCTAAGCTGGAAGTGGCATTTACAGCTCGCAATAGTGCAGAGTTATCTCAAAGAAAGGGGCCACGGTGTTTCTGTATCTCTATTATGTTGGTGCGGCTTCGGAACTTTTAAATATCTTGATATATCTCGAGAACTACGCATCTGATCAAAAAATATCATAGAACATAAAAAGTAGGAAACTTAATTCTCTACAAAAGAGGTCTCTTAACATTTTGCCATAGCTCGCTTCGTTTCCGAGATATTTGCAGATTTATCTCAAGGGAAGGGGCCTGACGGATATATTTCGAGATATTTCTTCTTCTTGTTGTTCTTCTTCTGCACAGCTAAGCTGGAAGTGGCATTTGCGGCTCGCACTAGTGCAGAGTTATCTCAAAGAAAGGGGCCACGGTGTTTCTGTATCCCTATTATGTTGGTGCGGCTTCGGAACTTTTAAATATCTCGATATATCTCGAAAACTACGCTTCTGATCAAAAAATATCATAGAACATAAATTGTAGGAAACATAATTCTCTACAAAAAACGTCTCTTAACATTTTGCCATAGCTCGCTTCGTTTCCGAGATATTTGCAGATTCAGCTCAAAGGAACTGGCCTGACGGACATATTTCGAGATATTTCTTCTTCTTGTTGTTCTTCCTCTGCACAGCTAAGCTGGAAGTGGCATTTGCAGCTCGCAATAGTGCAGAGTTATCTCAAAGAAAGGGGCCACGGTGTTTCTGTATCTCTATTATGTTGGTGCGGCTTCGGAACTTTTAAATATCTTGATATATCTCGAGAACTACGCATCTGATCAAAAAATATCATACAACATAAAAAGTAGGAAACTTAATTCTCTATAAAAAACGTCTCTTAACATTTTGCCATAGCTCGCTTCGTTTCCGAGATATTTGCAGATTCAGCTCAAAGGAACTGGCCTGACGGACATATTTCGAGATATTTCTTCTTCTTGTTGTTCTTCCTCTGCACAGCTAAGCTGGAAGTGGCATTTGCAGCTCGCAATAGTGCAGAGTTATCTCAAAGAAAGGGGCCACGGTGTTGATGTATCTCTATTATGTTGGTGCGGCTTCGGAACTTTTAAATATCTTGATATATCTCGAGAACTACGCATCTGATCAGAAAATATCATAGAACATAAAAAGTAGGAAACTTAATTCTCTACAAAAAAGGTCTCTTAACATTTCGCCATAGCTCGCTTCGTTTCCGAGATATTTGCAGATTTATCTCAAGGGAAGGGGCCTGACGGACATATTTCGAGATATTTCTTCTTCTTGTTGTTCTTCTTCTGCACAGCTAAGCTGGAAGTGGCATTTGCGGCTCGCACTAGTGCAGAGTTATCTCAAAGAAAGGGGCCACGGTGTTTCTGTATCCCCATTATGTTGGTGCGGCTTCGGAACTTTTAAATATCTCGATATATCTCGAAAACTACGCTTCTGATCAAAAAATATCATAGAACATAAATTGTAGGAAACATAATTCTCTACAAAAAACGTCTCTTAACATTTTGCCATACCTCATTTCGTTTCCGAGATATTTGCAGATTCAGCTCAAAGGAACTGGCCTGACGGACATATTTCGAGATATTTCTTCTTCTTGTTGTTCTTCCTCTGCACAGCTAAGCTGGAAGTGGCATTTGCAGCTCGCAATAGTGCAGAGTTATCTCAAAGAAAGGGGCCACGGTGTTTCTGTATCTCTATTATGTTGGTGCGGCTTCGGAACTTTTAAATATCTTGATATATCTCGAGAACTACGCATCTGATCAAAAAATATCATACAACATAAAAAGTAGGAAACTTAATTCTCTACAAAAAAGGTCTCTTAACATTTTGCCATAGCTCGCTTCGTTTCCGAGATATTTGCAGATTTATCTCAAGGGAAGGGGCCTGACGGACATATTTCGAGATATTTCTTCTTCTTGTTGTTCTTCTTCTGCACAGCTAAGCTGGAACTGGCATTTGCGGCTCGCACTAGTGCAGAGTTATCTCAAAGAATGGGGCCACGGTGTTTCTGTATCTCTATTATGTTGGTGCGGCTTCGGAACTTTTAAATATCTCGATGTATCTCGAAAACTACGCTTCTGATCAAAAAATATCATAGAACATAAATTGTAGGAAGCATAATTCTCTACAAAAAAGGTCTCTTAACATTTTGCCATAGCTCGCTTCGTTTCCGAGATATTTGCAGATATATCTCAAGGGAAGGGGCCTGACCGACATATTTCGAGATATTTCTTCTTCTTGTTGTTCTTCTTCTGCACAGCTAAGCTGGAAGTGGCATTTGCGGCTCGCACTAGTGCAGAGTTATCTCAAAGAAAGGGGCCACGGTGTTTCTGTATCTCTATTATGTTGGTGCGGCTTCGGAACTTTTAAATATCTCGATGTATCTCGAAAACTACGCTTCTGATCAAAAAATATCATAGAACATAAATTGTAGGAAGCATAATTCTCTACAAAAAAGGTCTCTCAACATTATGCCATAGCTCGCTTCGTTTCCGAGATATTTGCAGATATATCTCAAGGGAAGGGGCCTGACGGACATATTTCGAGATATTTCTTCTTCTTGTTGTTCTTCTTCTGCACAGCTAAGCTGGAAGTGGCATTTGCGGCTCGCACTAGTGCAGAGTTATCTCAAAGAAAGGGGCCACGGTGTGTCTGTATCCCTATTATGTTGGTGCGGCTTCGGAACTTTTAAATATCTCGATATATCTCGAAAACTACGCTTCTGATCAAAAAATATCATAGAACATAAATTGTAGGAAACATAATTCTCTATAAAAAACGTCTCTTAACATTTTGCCATAGCTCGCTTCGTTTCCGAGATATTTGCAGATTCAGCTCAAAGGAACTGGCCTGACGGACATATTTCGAGATATTTCTTCTTCTTGTTGTTCTTCCTCTGCACAGCTAAGCTGGAAGTGGCATTTGCAGCTCGCAATAGTGCAGAGTTATCTCAAAGAAAGGGGCCACGGTGTTGATGTATCTCTATTATGTTGGTGCGGCTTCGGAACTTTTAAATATCTTAATATATCTCGAGAACTACGCATCTGATCAAAAAATATCATACAACATAAAAAGTAGGAAACTTAATTCTCTACAAAAAAGGTCTCTTAACATTTTGCCATAGCTCGCTTCGTTTCCGAGATATTTGCAGATTTATCTCAAGGGAAGGGGCCTGACGGACATATTTCGAGATATTTCATCTTCTTGTTGTTCTTCTTCTGCACAGCTAAGCTGGAACTGGCATTTGCGGCTCGCACTAGTGCAGAGTTATCTCAAAGAAAGGGGCCACGGTGTTTCTGTATCTCTATTATGTTGGTGCGGCTTCGGAACTTTTAAATATCTCGATGTATCTCGAAAACTACGCTTCTGATCAAAAAATATCATAGAACATAAATTGTAGGAAGCATAATTCTCTACAAAACAGGTCTGTTAACATTTTGCCATAGCTCGCTTCGTTTCCGAGATATTTGCAGATATATCTCAAGGGAAGGGGCCTGACCGACATATTTCGAGATATTTCTTCTTCTTGTTGTTCTTCTTCTGCACAGCTAAGCTGGAAGTGGCATTTGCGGCTGGCACTAGTGCAGAGTTATCTCAAAGAAAGGGGCCACGGTGTTTCTGTATCCCTATTATGTTGGTGCGGCTTCGGAACTTTTAAATATCTCGATATATCTCGAAAACTACGCTTCTGATCAAAAAATATCATAGAACATAAATTGTAGGAAACATAATTCTCTATAAAAAACGTCTCTTAACATTTTGCCATAGCTCGCTTCGTTTCCGAGATATTTGCAGATTCAGCTCAAAGGAACTGGCCTGACGGACATATTTCGAGATATTTCTTCTTCTTGTTGTTCTTCCTCTGCACAGATAAGCTGGAAGTGGCATTTGCAGCTCGCAACAGTGCAGAGTTATCTCAAAGAAAGGGGCCACGGTGTTTCTGTATCTCTATTATGTTGGTGCGGCTTCGGAACTTTTAAATATCTTGATATATCTCGAGAACTACGCATCTGATCAAAAAATATCATAGGACATAAAAAGTAGGAAACTTAATTCTCTACAAAAAAGGTCTCTTAACATTTCGCCATAGCTCGCTTCGTTTCCGAGATATTTGCAGATTTATCTCAAGGGAAGGGGCCTGACGGACATATTTCGAGATATTTCTTCTTCTTGTTGTCCTTCTTCTGCACAGCTAAGCTGGAAGTGGCATTTACAGCTCGCAATCGTGCAGAGTTATCTCAAAGAAAGGGGCCACGGTGTTTCTGTATCTCTATTATGTTGGTGCGGCTTCGGAACTTTTAAATATCTTGATATATCTCGAGAACTACGCATCTGATCAAAAAATATCATAGAACATGAAAAGTAGGAAACATAATTCTCTACAAAAAACGTCTCTTAACATTTTGCCATAGCTCGCTTCGTTTCCGAGATATTTGCAGATTCAGCTCAAAGGAACTGGCCTGACGGACATATTTCGAGATATTTCTTCTTCTTGTTGTTCTTCCTTTGCACAGCTAAGCTGGAAGTGGCATTTGCAGCTCGCAATAGTGCAGAGTTATCTCAAAGAAAGGGGCCACGGTGTTTCTGTATCTCTATTATGTTGGTGCGGCTTCGGAACTTTTAAATATCTTGATATATCTCGAGAACTACGCATCTGATCAAAAAATATCATACAACATAAAAAGTAGGAAACTTAATTCTCTACAAAAAAGGTCTCTTAAGATTTTGCCATAGCTCGCTTCGTTTCCGAGATATTTGCAGATTTATCTCAAGGGAAGGGGCCTGACGGACATATTTCGAGATATTTCATCTTCTTGTTGTTCTTCTTCTGCACAGCTAAGCTGGAACTGGCATTTGCGGCTCGCACTAGTGCAGAGTTATCTCAAAGAAAGGGGCCACGGTGTTTCTGTATCTCTATTATGTTGGTGCGGCTTCGGAACTTTTAAATATCTCGATGTATCTCGAAAACTACGCTTCTGATCAAAAAATCTCATAGAACATAAATTGTAGGAAGCATAATTCTCTACAAAAAAGGTCTATTAACATTTTGCCATAGCTCGCTTCGTTTCCGAGATATTTGCAGATATATCTCAAGGGAAGGGACCTGACCGACATATTTCGAGATATTTCTTCTTCTTGTTGTTCTTCTTCTGCACAGCTAAGCTGGAAGTGGCATTTGCGGTTCGCACTAGTGCAGAGTTATCTCAAAGAAAGGGGCCACGGTGTTTCTGTATCCCTATTATGTTGGTGCGGCATCGGAACTTTTAAATATCTCGATATATCTCGAAAACTACGCTTCTGATCAAAAAATATCATAGAACATAAATTGTAGGAAACATAATTCTCTATAAAAAACGTCTCTTAACATTTTGCCATAGCTCGCTTCGTTTCCGAGATATTTGCAGATTCAGCTCAAAGGAACTGG
The DNA here is from genome assembly GCF_051020975.1 of Osmia lignaria lignaria. NCBI lineage: Eukaryota > Metazoa > Arthropoda > Insecta > Hymenoptera > Megachilidae > Osmia > Osmia lignaria. The sequence continues at coordinate 20,357,192 of NW_027478159.1, forward strand.
CCTGACGGACATATTTCGAGATATTTCTTCTTCTTGTTGTTCTTCCTCTGCACAGCTAAGCTGGAAGTGGCATTTGCAGCTCGCAATAGTGCAGAGTTATCTCAAAGAAAGGGGCCACGGTGTTTCTGTATCTCTATTATGTTGGTGCGCCTTCGGAGCTTTTAAATATCTTGATATATCTCGAGAACTACGCATCTGATCAAAAAATATCATAGAAGATAAAAAGTAGGAAACTTAATTCTCTACAAAAAAGGTCTCTTAACATTTCGCCATAGCTCGCTTCGTTTCCGAGATATTTGCAGATTTATCTCAAGGGAAGGGGCCTGACGGACATATTTCGAGATATTTCTTCTTCTTGTTGTCCTTCTTCTGCACAGCTCAGCTGGAAGTGGCATTTACAGCTCGCAATCGTGCAGAGTTATCTCAAAGAAAGGGGCCACGGTGTTTCTGTATCTCTATTATGTTGGTGCGGCTTCGGAACTTTTAAATATCTTGATATATCTCGAGAACTACGCATCTGATCAAAAAATATCATAGAACATAAAAAGTAGGAAACTTAATTCTCTACAAAAAAGGTCTCTTAACATTTCGCCATAGCTCGCTTCGTTTCCGAGATATTTGCAGATTTATCTCAAGGGAAGGGGCCTGACGGACATATTTCGAGATATTTCTTCTTCTTGTTGTTCTTCTTCTGCACAGCTAAGCTGGAAGTGGCATTTGCAGCTCGCAATAGTGCAGAGTTATCTCAAAGAAAGGGGCCACGGTGTTTCTGTATCTCTATTATGTTGGTGCGGCTTCGGAACTTTTAAATATCTTGATATATCTCGAGAACTACGCGTCTGATCAAAAAATATCATAGAACATAAAAAGTAGGAAACATAATTCCATACAAAAAAGGTCTCTTAACATTTTGCCATAGCTCGCTTCGTTTCCGAGATATTTGCAGATTTATCTCAAGGGAAGGGGCCTGACGGACATATTTCGAGATATTTCTTCTTCTTGTTGTTCTTCTTCTGCACAGCTAAGCTGGAAGTGGCATTTGCAGCTCGCAATAGTGCAGAGTTATCTCAAAGAAAGGGGCCACGGTGTTTCTGTATCTCTATTATGTTGGTGCGGCTTCGGAACTTTTAAATATCTTGATATATCTCGAGATCTACGCATCTGATCAAAAAATATCATAGAACATAAAAAGTAGGAAACTTAATTCTCTACAAAAAAGGTCTCTCAACATTTTGCCATAGCCCGCTTCGTTTCCGAGATACTTGCCGATTTATCTCAAGGGAAGGGGCCTGACGGACATATTTCGAGATATTTCTTCTTCTTGTTGTTCTTCTTCTGCACAGCTAAGCTGGAAGTGGCATTTGCAGCTCGCAATTGTGCAGAGTTATCTCAAAGAGAGGGGCCACGGTGTTTCTGTATCTCTATTATGTTGGTGCGGCTTCGGAACTTTTAAATATCTTGATATATCTCGAGAACTACGAATCTGATCAGAAAATATCATAGAACATAAAAAGTAGGAAACTTAATTCTCTACAAAAAAGGTCTCTTAACATTTTGCCATAGCTCGCTTCGTTTCCGAGATATTTGCAGATTTATCTCAAGGGAAGGGGCCTGACGGACATATTTCGAGATATTTCTTCTTCTTGTTGTTCTTCTTCTGCACAGCTAAGCTGGAAGTGGCATTTGCAGCTCGCAATAGTGCACAGTTATCTCAAAGAAAGGGGCCACGGTGTTTCTGTATCTCTATTATGTTGGTGCGGCTTCGGAACTTTTAAATATCTCGATATATCTCGAGAACTACGCATCTCATCAAAAAATATCATAGAACATAAAAAGTAGGAAACTTAATTCTCTACAAATAAGGTCTCTTAACATTTTGGCATAGCTCGCTTCGTTTCCGAGATATTTGCAGATTTATCTCAAGGGAAGGGGCCTGACGGACATATTTCGAGATATTTCTTCTTCTTGTTGTTCTTCTTCTGCACAGCTAAGCTGGAAGTGGCATTTGCAGCTCGCAATAGTGCAGAGTTATCGCAAAGAAAGGGGCCACGGTGTTTCTGTATCTCTATTATGTTGGTGCGGCTTCGGAACTTTTAAATATCTTGATATATCTCGAGAACTACGCATCTGATGAAAAAATATCATAGAACATAAAAAGTAGGAAACCTAATTTTCTACAAAAAAGGTCTCTTAACATTTTGCCGTAGCTCGCTTCGTTTCCGAGATATTTGCAGATTTATCTCAAGGGAAGGGGCCTGACGGACATATTTCGAAATATTTCTTATTCTTGTTGTTCTTCTTCTCCACAGCTAAGCTGGAAGTGGCATTTGCAGCTCGCAATAGTGCAGAGTTATCTCAAAGAAAGGGGCCACGGTGTTTCTGTACCTCTATTATGTTGGTGCAGCTTCGGAGCTTTTAAATATCTTGATATATCTCGAGAACTACGCCTCTGATCAAAAAATATCATAGAACATAAAAAGTAGGAAACTTAATTCTCTACAAAAAAGGTCTCTTAACGTTTTGCAATAGCTCGCTTCGTTTCCGAGATATTTGCAGATTTATCTCAAGGGAAGGGGCCTGACGGACATATTTCGAGATATTTCTTCTTCTTGTTGTTCTTCTTCTGCACAGCTAAGCTGGAAGTGGCATTTGCAGCTCGCAATAGTGCAGAGTTATCGCAAAGAAAGGGGCCACGGTGTTTCTGTATCTCTATTATGTTGGTGCGGCTTCGGAACTTTTAAATATCTTGATATATCTCGAGAACTACGCATCTGATCAAAAAATATCATAGAACATAAAAAGTAGGAAACCTAATTTTCTACAAAAAAGGTCTCTTAACATTTTGCCGTAGCTCGCTTCGTTTCCGAGATATTTGCAGATTTATCTCAAGGGAAGGGGCCTGACGGACATATTTCGAAATATTTCTTATTCTTGTTGTTCTTCTTCTCCACAGCTAAGCTGGAAGTGGCATTTGCAGCTCGCAATAGTGCAGAGTTATCTCAAAGAAAGGGGCCACGGTGTTTCTGTACCTCTATTATGTTGGTGCAGCTTCGGAGCTTTTAAATATCTTGATATATCTCGAGAACTACGCCTCTGATCAAAAAATATCATAGAACATAAAAAGTAGGAAACTTAATTCTCTACAAAAAAGGTCTCTTAACGTTTTGCAATAGCTCGCTTCGTTTCCGAGATATTTGCAGATTTATCTCAAGGGAAGGGTCCTGATGGACATATTTCGAGATATTTCTTCTTCTTGTTGTTCTTATTCTGCACAGCTAAACTGGAGGTGGCATTTCCAGCTCGCAGTAGTGCCGAGTTATCTCAAAGAAAGGGGCCACGGTGTTTCTGTATCTCTATTATGTTGGTGCGGCTTCGGAACTTTTAAATATCTTGATATATCTCGAGAACTACGCATCTGATCAAAAAATATCATAGAACATAAAAAGTAGAAAACTTAATTCTCTACAAAAAAGGTCTCTCAACATTTTGCCATAGCTCGCTTCGTTTCCGAGATATATGCAGATTTATCTCAAGGGAAGGGGCCTGACGGACATATTTCGAGATATTTCTTCTTCTTGTTGTTCTTCTTCTGCACAGCTAAGCTGGAAGTGGCATTTGCAGCTCGCAATAGTGCAGAGTTATCTCAAAGAAAGGGGCCACGGTGTTTCTGTATCTCTATTATGTTGGTGCGGCTTCGGAACTTTTAAATATCTTGATATATCTCGAGAACTACGCATCTGATCAAAAAATATCATAGAACATAAAAAGTAGGAAACTTAATTCTCCACAAATAAGGTCTCTTAACATTTTGCCATAGCTCGCTTCGTTTCCGAGATATTTGCAGATTTATCTCAAGGGAAGGGGCCTGACGGACATATTTCGAGATATTTCTTCTTCTTGTTGGTCTTCTTCTGCACAGCTAAACTGGAAGTGGCATTTGCAGCTCGCAATAGTGCAGAGTTATCTCAAAGAGAGGGGCCACGGTGTTTCTGTATCTCTATTATGTTGGTGCGCCTTCGGAGCTTTTAAATATCTTGATATATCTCGAGAACTACGCATCTGATCAAAAAATATCATAGAAGATAAAAAGTAGGAAACTTAATTCTCTACAAAAAAGGTCTCTTAACATTTCGCCATAGCTCGCTTCGTTTCCGAGATATTTGCAGATTTATCTCAAGGGAAGGGGCCTGACGGACATATTTCGAGATATTTCTTCTTCTTGTTGTCCTTCTTCTGCACAGCTAAGCTGGAAGTGGCATTTACAGCTCGCAATCGTGCAGAGTTATCTCAAAGAAAGGGGCCACGGTGTTTCTGTATCTCTATTATGTTGGTGCGGCTTCGGAACTTTTAAATATCTTGATATATCTCGAGAACTACGCATCTGATCAAAAAATATCATAGAACATAAAAAGTAGGAAACTTAATTCTCTACAAAAAAGGTCTCTTAACATTTCGCCATAGCTCGCTTCGTTTCCGAGATATTTGCAGATTTATCTCAAGGGAAGGGGCCTGACGGACATATTTCGAGATATTTCTTCTTCTTGTTGTTCTTCTTCTGCACAGCTAAGCTGGAAGTGGCATTTGCAGCTCGCAATAGTGGAGAGTTATCTCAAAGAAAGGGGCCACGGTGTTTCTGTATCTCTATTATGTTGGTGCGGCTTCGGAACTTTTAAATATCTTGATATATCTCGAGAACTACGCGTCTGATCAAAAAATATCATAGAACATAAAAAGTAGGAAACTTAATTCTCTACAAAAAAGGTCTCTTAACATTTCGCCATAGCTCGCTTCGTTTCCGAGATATTTGCAGATTTATCTCAAGGGAAGGGGCCTGACGGACATATTTCGAGATATTTCTTCTTCTTGTTGTTCTTCTTCTGCACAGCTAAGCTGGAAGTGGCATTTGCAGCTCGCAATAGTGCAGAGTTATCTCAAAGAAAGGGGCCACGGTGTTTCTGTATCTCTATTATGTTGGTGCGGCTTCGGAACTTTTAAATATCTTGATATATCTCGAGAACTACGCGTCTGATCAAAAAATATCATAGAACATAAAAAGTAGGAAACTTAATTCTCTACAAAAAAGGTCTCTTAACATTTTGCCATAGCTCGCTTCGTTTCCGAGATATTTGCAGATTTATCTCAAGGGAAGGGGCCTAACGGACTTATTTCGAGATATTTCTTCTTCTTGTTGTTCTTCTTCTGCACAGCTAAACTGGAAGTGGCATTTCCAGGTCGCAATAGTGCAGAGTTATCTAAAAGAAAGGAGCCACGGTGTTTCTGTATCTCTATTATGTTGGTGCGGCTTCGGAACTTTTAAATATCTTGATATATCTCGAGAACTACGCGTCTGATCAAAAAATATCATAGAACATAAAAAGTAGGAAACATAATTCCATACAAAAAAGGTCTCTTAACATTTTGCCATAGCTCGCTTCGTTTCCGAGATATTTGCAGATTTATCTCAAGGGAAGGGGCCTGACGGACATATTTCGAGATATTTCTTCTTCTTGTTGTTCTTCTTCTGCACAGCTAAGCTGGAAGTGGCATTTGCAGCTCGCAATAGTGCAGAGTTATCTCAAAGAAAGGGGCCACGGTGTTTCTGTATCTCTATTATGTTGGTGCGGCTTCGGAACTTTTAAATATCTTGATATATCTCGAGATCTACGCATCTGATCAAAAAATATCATAGAACATAAAAAGTAGGAAACTTAATTCTCTACAAAAAAGGTCTCTCAACATTTTGCCATAGCTCGCTTCGTTTCCGAGATACTTGCCGATTTATCTCAAGGGAAGGGGCCTGACGGACATATTTCGAGATATTTCTTCTTCTTGTTGTTCTTCTTCTGCACAGCTAAGCTGGAAGTGGCATTTGCAGCTCGCAATTGTGCAGAGTTATCTCAAAGAGAGGGGCCACGGTGTTTCTGTATCTCTATTATGTTGGTGCGGCTTCGGAACTTTTAAATATCTTGATATATCTCGAGAACTACGAATCTGATCAGAAAATATCATAGAACATAAAAAGTAGGAAACTTAATTCTCTACAAAAAAGGTCTCTTAACATTTTGCCATAGCTCGCTTCGTTTCCGAGATATTTGCAGATTTATCTCAAGGGAAGGGGCCTGACGGACATATTTCGAGATATTTCTTCTTCTTGTTGTTCTTCTTCTGCACAGCTAAGCTGGAAGTGGCATTTGCAGCTCGCAATAGTGCACAGTTATCTCAAAGAAAGGGGCCACGGTGTTTCTGTATCTCTATTATGTTGGTGCGGCTTCGGAACTTTTAAATATCTCGATATATCTCGAGAACTACGCATCTCATCAAAAAATATCATAGAACATAAAAAGTAGGAAACTTAATTCTCTACAAATAAGGTCTCTCAACATTTTGGCATAGCTCGCTTCGTTTCCGAGATATTTGCAGATTTATCTCAAGGGAAGGGGCCTGACGGACATATTTCGAGATATTTCTTCTTCTTGTTGTTCTTCTTCTGCACAGCTAAGCTGGAAGTGGCATTTGCAGCTCGCAATAGTGCAGAGTTATCGCAAAGAAAGGGGCCACGGTGTTTCTGTATCTCTATTATGTTGGTGCGGCTTCGGAACTTTTAAATATCTTGATATATCTCGAGAACTACGCATCTGATCAAAAAATATCATAGAACATAAAAAGTAGGAAACCTAATTTTCTACAAAAAAGGTGTCTTAACATTTTGCCGTAGCTCGCTTCGTTTCCGAGATATTTGCAGATTTATCTCAAGGGAAGGGGCCTGACGGACATATTTCGAAATATTTCTTATTCTTGTTGTTCTTCTTCTCCACAGCTAAGCTGGAAGTGGCATTTGCAGCTCGCAATAGTGCAGAGTTATCTCAAAGAAAGGGGCCACGGTGTTTCTGTATCTCTATTATGTTGGTGCGGCTTCGGAACTTTTAAATATCTTGATATATCTCGAGAACTACGCATCTGATCAAAAAATATCATAGAACATAAAAAGTAGGAAACTTAATTCTCCACAAATAAGGTCTCTTAACATTTTGCCATAGCTCGCTTCGTTTCCGAGATATTTGCAGATTTATCTCAAGGGAAGGGGCCTGACGGACATATTTCGAGATATTTCTTCTTCTTGTTGGTCTTCTTCTGCACAGCTAAACTGGAAGTGGCATTTGCAGCTCGCAATAGTGCAGAGTTATCTCAAAGAGAGGGGCCACGGTGTTTCTGTATCTCTATTATGTTGGTGCGCCTTCGGAGCTTTTAAATATCTTGATATATCTCGAGAACTACGCATCTGATCAAAAAATATCATAGAAGATAAAAAGTAGGAAACTTAATTCTCTACAAAAAAGGTCTCTTAACATTTCGCCATAGCTCGCTTCGTTTCCGAGATATTTGCAAATTTATCTCAAGGGAAGGGGCCTGACGGACATATTTCGAGATATTTCTTCTTCTTGTTGTCCTTCTTCTGCACAGCTAAGCTGGAAGTGGCATTTACAGCTCGCAATCGTGCAGAGTTATCTCAAAGAAAGGGGCCACGGTGTTTCTGTATCTCTATTATGTTGGTGCGGCTTCGGAACTTTTAAATATCTTGATATATCTCGAGAACTACGCATCTGATCAAAAAATATCATAGAACATAAAAAGTAGGAAACTTAATTCTCTACAAAAAAGGTCTCTTAACATTTCGCCATAGCTCGCTTCGTTTCCGAGATATTTGCAGATTTATCTCAAGGGAAGGGGCCTGACGGACATATTTCGAGATATTTCTTCTTCTTGTTGTTCTTCTTCTGCACAGCTAAGCTGGAAGTGGCATTTGCAGCTCGCAATAGTGGAGAGTTATCTCAAAGAAAGGGGCCACGGTGTTTCTGTATCTCTATTATGTTGGTGCGGCTTCGGAACTTTTAAATATCTTGATATATCTCGAGAACTACGCGTCTGATCAAAAAATATCATAGAACATAAAAAGTAGGAAACTTAATTCTCTACAAAAAAGGTCTCTTAACATTTCGCCATAGCTCGCTTCGTTTCCGAGATATTTGCAGATTTATCTCAAGGGAAGGGGCCTGACGGACATATTTCGAGATATTTCTTCTTCTTGTTGTTCTTCTTCTGCACAGCTAAGCTGGAAGTGGCATTTGCAGCTCGCAATAGTGCAGAGTTATCTCAAAGAAAGGGGCCACGGTGTTTCTGTATCTCTATTATGTTGGTGCGGCTTCGGAACTTTTAAATATCTTGATATATCTCGAGAACTACGCGTCTGATCAAAAAATATCATAGAACATAAAAAGTAGGAAACTTAATTCTCTACAAAAAAGGTCTCTTAACATTTTGCCATAGCTCGCTTCGTTTCCGAGATATTTGCAGATTTATCTCAAGGGAAGGGGCCTAACGGACTTATTTCGAGATATTTCTTCTTCTTGTTGTTCTTCTTCTGCACAGCTAAACTGGAAGTGGCATTTCCAGGTCGCAATAGTGCAGAGTTATCTAAAAGAAAGGAGCCACGGTGTTTCTGTATCTCTATTATGTTGGTGCGGCTTCGGAACTTTTAAATATCTTGATATATCTCGAGAACTACGCGTCTGATCAAAAAATATCATAGAACATAAAAAGTAGGAAACATAATTCCATACAAAAAAGGTCTCTTAACATTTTGCCATAGCTCGCTTCGTTTCCGAGATATTTGCAGATTTATCTCAAGGGAAGGGGCCTGACGGACATATTTCGAGATATTTCTTCTTCTTGTTGTTCTTCTTCTGCACAGCTAAGCTGGAAGTGGCATTTGCAGCTCGCAATAGTGCAGAGTTATCTCAAAGAAAGGGGCCACGGTGTTTCTGTATCTCTATTATGTTGGTGCGGCTTCGGAACTTTTAAATATCTTGATATATCTCGAGATCTACGCATCTGATCAAAAAATATCATAGAACATAAAAAGTAGGAAACTTAATTCTCTACAAAAAAGGTCTCTCAACATTTTGCCATAGCTCGCTTCGTTTCCGAGATACTTGCCGATTTATCTCAAGGGAAGGGGCCTGACGGACATATTTCGAGATATTTCTTCTTCTTGTTGTTCTTCTTCTGCACAGCTAAGCTGGAAGTGGCATTTGCAGCTCGCAATTGTGCAGAGTTATCTCAAAGAGAGGGGCCACGGTGTTTCTGTATCTCTATTATGTTGGTGCGGCTTCGGAACTTTTAAATATCTTGATATATCTCGAGAACTACGAATCTGATCAGAAAATATCATAGAACATAAAAAGTAGGAAACTTAATTCTCTACAAAAAAGGTCTCTTAACATTTTGCCATAGCTCGCTTCGTTTCCGAGATATTTGCAGATTTATCTCAAGGGAAGGGGCCTGACGGACATATTTCGAGATATTTCTTCTTCTTGTTGTTCTTCTTCTGCACAGCTAAGCTGGAAGTGGCATTTGCAGCTCGCAATAGTGCACAGTTATCTCAAAGAAAGGGGCCACGGTGTTTCTGTATCTCTATTATGTTGGTGCGGCTTCGGAACTTTTAAATATCTCGATATATCTCGAGAACTACGCATCTCATCAAAAAATATCATAGAACATAAAAAGTAGGAAACTTAATTCTCTACAAATAAGGTCTCTCAACATTTTGGCATAGCTCGCTTCGTTTCCGAGATATTTGCAGATTTATCTCAAGGGAAGGGGCCTGACGGACATATTTCGAGATATTTCTTCTTCTTGTTGTTCTTCTTCTGCACAGCTAAGCTGGAAGTGGCATTTGCAGCTCGCAATAGTGCAGAGTTATCGCAAAGAAAGGGGCCACGGTGTTTCTGTATCTCTATTATGTTGGTGCGGCTTCGGAACTTTTAAATATCTTGATATATCTCGAGAACTACGCATCTGATCAAAAAATATCATAGAACATAAAAAGTAGAAAACTTAATTCTCTACAAAAAAGGTCTCTCAACATTTTGCCATAGCTCGCTTCGTTTCCGAGATATATGCAGATTTATCTCAAGGGAAGGGGCCTGACGGACATATTTCGAAATATTTCTTATTCTTGTTGTTCTTCTTCTCCACAGCTAAGCTGGAAGTGGCATTTGCAGCTCGCAATAGTGCAGAGTTATCTCAAAGAAAGGGGCCACGGTGTTTCTGTACCTCTATTATGTTGGTGCAGCTTCGGAGCTTTTAAATATCTTGATATATCTCGAGAACTACGCATCTGATCAAAAAATATCATAGAAGATAAAAAGTAGGAAACTTAATTCTCTACAAAAAAGGTCTCTTAACATTTCGCCATAGCTCGCTTCGTTTCCGAGATATTTGCAAATTTATCTCAAGGGAAGGGGCCTGACGGACATATTTCGAGATATTTCTTCTTCTTGTTGTCCTTCTTCTGCACAGCTAAGCTGGAAGTGGCATTTACAGCTCGCAATCGTGCAGAGTTATCTCAAAGAAAGGGGCCACGGTGTTTCTGTATCTCTATTATGTTGGTGCGGCTTCGGAACTTTTAAATATCTTGATATATCTCGAGAACTACGCATCTGATCAAAAAATATCATAGAACATAAAAAGTAGGAAACTTAATTCTCTACAAAAAAGGTCTCTTAACATTTCGCCATAGCTCGCTTCGTTTCCGAGATATTTGCAGATTTATCTCAAGGGAAGGGGCCTGACGGACATATTTCGAGATATTTCTTCTTCTTGTTGTTCTTCTTCTGCACAGCTAAGCTGGAAGTGGCATTTGCAGCTCGCAATAGTGGAGAGTTATCTCAAAGAAAGGGGCCACGGTGTTTCTGTATCTCTATTATGTTGGTGCGGCTTCGGAACTTTTAAATATCTTGATATATCTCGAGAACTAGGCGTCTGATCAAAAAATATCATAGAACATAAAAAGTAGGAAACTTAATTCTCTACAAAAAAGGTCTCTTAACATTTCGCCATAGCTCGCTTCGTTTCCGAGATATTTGCAGATTTATCTCAAGGGAAGGGGCCTGACGGACATATTTCGAGATATTTCTTCTTCTTGTTGTTCTTCTTCTGCACAGCTAAGCTGGAAGTGGCATTTGCAGCTCGCAATAGTGCAGAGTTATCTCAAAGAAAGGGGCCACGGTGTTTCTGTATCTCTATTATGTTGGTGCGGCTTCGGAACTTTTAAATATCTTGATATATCTCGAGAACTACGCGTCTGATCAAAAAATATCATAGAACATAAAAAGTAGGAAACTTAATTCTCTACAAAAAAGGTCTCTTAACATTTTGCCATAGCTCGCTTCGTTTCCGAGATATTTGCAGATTTATCTCAAGGGAAGGGGCCTAACGGACTTATTTCGAGATATTTCTTCTTCTTGTTGTTCTTCTTCTGCACAGCTAAACTGGAAGTGGCATTTCCAGGTCGCAATAGTGCAGAGTTATCTAAAAGAAAGGAGCCACGGTGTTTCTGTATCTCTATTATGTTGGTGCGGCTTCGGAACTTTTAAATATCTTGATATATCTCGAGAACTACGCGTCTGATCAAAAAATATCATAGAACATAAAAAGTAGGAAACATAATTCCATACAAAAAAGGTCTCTTAACATTTTGCCATAGCTCGCTTCGTTTCCGAGATATTTGCAGATTTATCTCAAGGGAAGGGGCCTGACGGACATATTTCGAGATATTTCTTCTTCTTGTTGTTCTTCTTCTGCACAGCTAAGCTGGAAGTGGCATTTGCAGCTCGCAATAGTGCAGAGTTATCTCAAAGAAAGGGGCCACGGTGTTTCTGTATCTCTATTATGTTGGTGCGGCTTCGGAACTTTTAAATATCTTGATATATCTCGAGATCTACGCATCTGATCAAAAAATATCATAGAACATAAAAAGTAGGAAACTTAATTCTCTACAAAAAAGGTCTCTCAACATTTTGCCATAGCTCGCTTCGTTTCCGAGATACTTGCCGATTTATCTCAAGGGAAGGGGCCTGACGGACATATTTCGAGATATTTCTTCTTCTTGTTGTTCTTCTTCTGCACAGCTAAGCTGGAAGTGGCATTTGCAGCTCGCAATTGTGCAGAGTTATCTCAAAGAGAGGGGCCACGGTGTTTCTGTATCTCTATTATGTTGGTGCGGCTTCGGAACTTTTAAATATCTTGATATATCTCGAGAACTACGAATCTGATCAGAAAATATCATAGAACATAAAAAGTAGGAAACTTAATTCTCTACAAAAAAGGTCTCTTAACATTTTGCCATAGCTCGCTTCGTTTCCGAGATATTTGCAGATTTATCTCAAGGGAAGGGGCCTGACGGACATATTTCGAGATATTTCTTCTTCTTGTTGTTCTTCTTCTGCACAGCTAAGCTGGAAGTGGCATTTGCAGCTCGCAATAGTGCACAGTTATCTCAAAGAAAGGGGCCACGGTGTTTCTGTATCTCTATTATGTTGGTGCGGCTTCGGAACTTTTAAATATCTCGATATATCTCGAGAACTACGCATCTCATCAAAAAATATCATAGAACATAAAAAGTAGGAAACTTAATTCTCTACAAATAAGGTCTCTCAACATTTTGGCATAGCTCGCTTCGTTTCCGAGATATTTGCAGATTTATCTCAAGGGAAGGGGCCTGACGGACATATTTCGAGATATTTCTTCTTCTTGTTGTTCTTCTTCTGCACAGCTAAGCTGGAAGTGGCATTTGCAGCTCGCAATAGTGCAGAGTTATCGCAAAGAAAGGGGCCACGGTGTTTCTGTATCTCTATTATGTTGGTGCGGCTTCGGAACTTTTAAATATCTTGATATATCTCGAGAACTACGCATCTGATCAAAAAATATCATAGAACATAAAAAGTAGAAAACTTAATTCTCTACAAAAAAGGTCTCTCAACATTTTGCCATAGCTCGCTTCGTTTCCGAGATATATGCAGATTTATCTCAAGGGAAGGGGCCTGACGGACATATTTCGAGATATTTCTTCTTCTTGTTGTTCTTCTTCTGCACAGCTAAGCTGGAAGTGGCATTTGCAGCTCGCAATAGTGCAGAGTTATCTCAAAGAAAGGGGCCACGGTGTTTCTGTATCTCTATTATGTTGGTGCGGCTTCGGAACTTTTAAATATCTTGATATATCTCGAGAACTACGCATCTGATCAAAAAATATCATAGAACATAAAAAGTAGGAAACTTAATTCTCCACAAATAAGGTCTCTTAACATTTTGCCATAGCTCGCTTCGTTTCCGAGATATTTGCAGATTTATCTCAAGGGAAGGGGCCTGACGGACATATTTCGAGATATTTCTTCTTCTTGTTGGTCTTCTTCTGCACAGCTAAACTGGAAGTGGCATTTGCAGCTCGCAATAGTGCAGAGTTATCTCAAAGAGAGGGGCCACGGTGTTTCTGTATCTCTATTATGTTGGTGCGGCTTCGGAACTTTTAAATATCTTGATATATCTCGAGAACTACGCATCTGATCAAAAAATATCATACAACATAAAACGTAGGAAACTTAATTCTCTACAAAAAAGGTCTCTTAACATTTTGCCATAGCTCGCTTCGTTTCCGAGATATTTGCAGATTTATCTCAAGGGAAGGGGCCTGACGGACATATTTCGAGATATTTCTTCTTCTTGTTGGTCTTCTTCTGCACAGCTAAACTGGAAGTGGCATTTGCAGCTCGCAATAGTGCAGAGTTATCTCAAAGAGAGGGGCCACGGTGTTTCTGTATCTCTATTATGTTGGTGCGGCTTCGGAACTTTTAAATATCTTGATATATCTCGAGAACTACGCATCTGATCAAAAAATATCATACAACATAAAACGTAGGAAACTTAATTCTCTACAAAAAAGGTCTCTTAACATTTTGCCATAGCTCGCTTCGTTTCCGAGATATTTGCAGATTTATCTCAAGGGAAGGGGCCTGACGGACATATTTCGAGATATTTCTTCTTCTTGTTGTTCTTCTTCTGCACAGCTAAGCTGGAAGTGGCATTTGCAGCTCGCAATAGTGCAGAGTTATCTCAAAGAAAGGGGCCACGGTGTTTCTGTATCTCTATTATGTTGGTGCGGCTTCGGAACTTTTAAATATCTTGATATATCTCGAGAACTACGCATCTGATCAAATAATATCATAGAACATAAAAAGTAGGAAACTTAATTCTCCACAAATAAGGTCTCTTAACATTTTGCCATAGCTCGCTTCGTTTCCGAGATATTTGCAGATTTATCTCAAGGGAAGGGGCCTGACGGACATATTTCGAGATATTTCTTCTTCTTGTTGGTCTTCTTCTGCACAGCTAAGCTGGAAGTGGCATTTGCAGCTCGCAATAGTGCAGAGTTATCTCGAAGAAAGGGGCCACGGTGTTTCTGTATCTCTATTATGTTGGTGCGGCTTCGGATCTTTTAAATATCTCGATATATCTCGAGAACTACGCATCTGATCAAAAAATATCATAGAACATAAAAAGTAGGAAACCTAATTTTCTACAAAAAAGGTCTCTTAACATTTTGCCGTAGCTCGCTTCGTTTCCGAGATATTTGCAGATTTATCTCAAGGGAAGGGGCCTGACGGACATATTTCGAAATATTTCTTATTCTTGTTGTTCTTCTTCTCCACAGCTAAGCTGGAAGTGGCATTTGCAGCTCGCAATAGTGCAGAGTTATCTCAAAGAAAGGGGCCACGGTGTTTCTGTACCTCTATTATGTTGGTGCAGCTTCGGAGCTTTTAAATATCTTGATATATCTCGAGAACTACGCCTCTGATCAAAAAATATCATAGAACATAAAAAGTAGGAAACTTAATTCTCTACAAAAAAGGTCTCTTAACGTTTTGCAATAGCTCGCTTCGTTTCCGAGATATTTGCAGATTTATCTCAAGGGAAGGGTCCTGATGGACATATTTCGAGATATTTCTTCTTCTTGTTGTTCTTATTCTGCACAGCTAAACTGGAGGTGGCATTTCCAGCTCGCAGTAGTGCCGAGTTATCTCAAAGAAAGGGGCCACGGTGTTTCTGTATCTCTATTATGTTGGTGCGGCTTCGGAACTTTTAAATATCTTGATATATCTCGAGAACTACGCATCTGACCAAAAAATATCATAGAACATAAAAAGTAGAAAACTTAATTCTCTACAAAAAAGGTCTCTCAACATTTTGCCATAGCTCGCTTCGTTTCCGAGATATATGCAGATTTATCTCAAGGGAAGGGGCCTGACGGACATATTTCGAGATATTTCTTCTTCTTGTTGTTCTTCTTCTGCACAGCTAAGCTGGAAGTGGCATTTGCAGCTCGCAATAGTGCAGAGTTATCTCAAAGAAAGGGGCCACGGTGTTTCTGTATCTCTATTATGTTGGTGCGGCTTCGGAACTTTTAAATATCTTGATATATCTCGAGAACTACGCATCTGATCAAAAAATATCATAGAACATAAAAAGTAGGAAACTTAATTCTCCACAAATAAGGTCTCTTAACATTTTGCCATAGCTCGCTTCGTTTCCGAGATATTTGCAGATTTATCTCAAGGGAAGGGGCCTGACGGACATATTTCGAGATATTTCTTCTTCTTGTTGGTCTTCTTCTGCACAGCTAAACTGGAAGTGGCATTTGCGGCTCGCACTAGTGCAGAGTTATCTCAAAGAAAGGGGCCACGGTGTTTCTGTATCTCTATTATGTTGGTGCGGCTTCGGAACTTTTAAATATCTTGATATATCTCGAGAACTACGCATCTGATCAAAAAGTATCATAAAACATAAAAAGTAGGAAACTTAATTCTCTACAAAAAAGGTATCTTAGCATTTTGCCATAGCTCGCTTCGTTTCCGAGATATTTGCAGATTTATCTCAAGGGAAGGGGCCTGACGGACATATTTTGAGACTTTTCTTCTTCTTGTTGTTCTTCTTCTGCACAGCTAAACTGGAAGTGGCATTTCCAGCTCGCAATACTGCAGAGTTATCTCAAAGAAAGGGGCCACGGTGTTTCTGAATCTCTATTATGTTGGTGCGGCTTCGGAACTTTTAAATATCTCGATATATCTCGAAAACTACGCTTCTGATCAAAAAATATCATAGAACATAAATTGTAGGAAACATAATTCTCTACAAAAAACGTCTCCTAACATTTTGCCATAGCTCGCTTCGTTTCCGAGATATTTGCAGATTCAGCTCAAAGGAACGGGCCTGACGGACATATTTCGAGATATTTCTTCTTCTTGTTGTTCTTCTTCTGCACAGCTAAGCTGGAAGTGGCATTTGCAGCTCGCAATAGTGCAGAGTAATCTCAAAGAAAGGGGCCACGGTGTTTCTGTATCTCTATTATGTTGGTGCGGCTTCGGAACTTTTAAATATCTTGATATATCTCGAGAACTACGCATCTGACCGAAAAATATCATAGAAGATAAAAAGTAGGAAACTTAATTCTCTACAAAAAAGGTCTCTTAACATTTTGCCATAGCTCGCTTCGTTTCCGAGATATATGCAGATTTATCTCAAGGGAAGGAGCCTGACGGACATATTTCGAGATATTTCTTCTTCTTGTTGTTCTTCTTCTGCACAGCTAAGCTGGAAGTGGCATTTGCAGCTCGCAATAGTGCAGAGTTATCTCAAAGAAAGGGGCCACGGTGCTTCTGTATCTCTATTATGTTGGTGCGGCTTCGGAAGTTTTAAATATCTCGATATATCTTGAAAACTACGCTACTGATCAAAAAATATCATAGAACATAAAAAGTAGGAAACTTAATTCTCTACAAATAAAGTCTCTTAACATTTTGCCATAGCTCGCTTCGTTTCCGAGATATTTGCAGATTTATCTCGAGGGAAGGGGCCTGACGGACATATTTCGAGATATTTCTTCTTCTTGTTGTTCTTCTTCTGCACAGCTAAGCTGGAAGTGGCATTTGCGGCTCGCACTAGTGCAGAGTTATCTCAAAGAAAGGGGCCACGGTGTTTCTGTATCTCTATTATGTTGGTGCGGCTTCGGAACTTTTAAATATCTTGATATATCTCGAGAACTACGCATCTGATCAAAAAATATCATAAAACATAAAAAGTAGGAAACTTAATTCTCTACAAAAAAGGTATCTTAGCATTTTGCCATAGCTCGCTTCGTTTCCGAGATATTTGCAGATTTATCTCAAGGGAAGGGGCCTGACGGACATATTTTGAGACTTTTCTTCTTCTTGTTGTTCTTCTTCTGCACAGCTAAACTGGAAGTGGCATTTCCAGCTCGCAATACTGCAGAGTTATCTCAAAGAAAGGGGCCACGGTGTTTCTGTATCTCTATTATGTTGGTGCGGCTTCGGAACTTTTAAATATCTTGATCGATCTCGAGAACTACGCATCTGATCAAAAAATATCATACAACATAAAAAGTAGGAAACTTAATTCTCTACAAAAAAGGTCTCTTAACATTTTGCCATAGCTTGCTTCGTTTCCGAGATATTTGCAGATTTATCTCAAGAGAAGGGGCCTGACGGACATATTTCGAGATATTTCTTCTTCTTCTTGTTCTTCTTCTGCACAGCTAAGCTGGAAGAGGCATTTGCAGCTCGCAATAGTGCAGAGTTATCTCAAAGAAAGGGGCCACGGTGTTTCTGTATCTCTATTATGTTGGTGCGGCTTCGGAACTTTTAAATATCTTGATATATCTCGAGAACTACGCATCTGATCAAAAAATATCATACAACATAAAAAGTAGGAAACTTAATTCTCTACAAAAAAGGTCTCTTAACGTTTTGCCATAGCTCGCTTCGTTTCCGAGATATTTGCAGATTTATCTCAAGGGAAGGGGCCTGGCGGACATATTTCGAGATATTTCTTCTTCTTGTTGTTCTTCTTCTGCACAGCTAAGCTGGAAGTGGCATTTGCAGCTCGCAATAGTGCAGAGTTATATCAAAGAGAGGGGCCACGGTGTTTCTGTATCTCTATTATGTTGGTGCGGCTTCGGAACTTTTAAATATCTTGATATATCTCGAGAACTACGCATCTGATCAAAAAATATCATAGAAGATAAAAAGTAGGAAACTTAATTCTCTACAAAAAAGGTCTCTTAACATTTTGCCATAGCTCGCTTCGTTTCCGAGATATTTGCAGATATATCTCAAGGGAAGGGGCCTGACGGACATATTTCGAGATATTTCTTCTTCTTGTTGTTCTTCTTCTGCACAGCTAAGCTGGAAGTGGCATTTGCAGCTCGCAATAGTGCAGAGTTATCTCAAAGAAGGGGGCCACGGTGTTTCTGTATCTCTATTATGTTGGTGCGGCTTCGGAACTTTTAAATATCTTGATATATCTCGAGAACTACGCATCTGATCAAAAAATATCATAGAACATAAAAAGTAGGAGACTTAATTCTCTACAAAAAAGGTCTCTTAACATTTTGCCATAGCTCGCTTCGTTTCCGAGATATTTGCCGATTTATCTCCAGGGAAGGGGCCTGACGGACATATTTCGAGATATTTCTTCTTCTTGTTGTTCTTCTTCTGCACAGCTAAGCTGGAAGTGGCATTTGCAGCTCGCAATAGTGCAGAGTTATCTCAAAGAAAGGGGCCACGGTGTTTCTGTATCTCTATTATGTTGGTGCGGCTTCGGAACTTTTAAATATCTTGATATATCTCGAGAACTACGCATCTGATCAAAAAATATCATAGAACATAAAAAGTAGAAAACTTAATTCTCTACAAAAAAGGTCTCTTAACATTTTGCCATAGCTCGCTTCGTTTCCGAGATATTTGCAGATTTATCTCAAGGGAAGGGGCCTGACGGACATATTTCGAGATATTTCTTCTTCTTGTTGTTCTTCTTCGTGCACAGCTAAGCTGGAAGTGGCATTTGCGGCTCGCACTAGTGCAGAGTTATCTCAAAGAAAGGGGCCACGGTGTTTCTGAATCTCTATTATGTTGGTGCGGCTTCGGAACTTTTAAATATGTCGATATATCTCGAAAACTACGCTTCTGATCAAAAAATATCATAGAACATAAATTGTAGGAAACATAATTCTCTACAAAAAACGTCTCTTAACATTTTGCCATAGCTCGCTTCGTTTCCGAGATATTTGCAGATTCAGCTCAAAGGAACGGGCCTGACGGACATATTTCGAGATATTTCTTCTTCTTGTTGTTCTTCTTCTGCACAGCTAAGCTGGAAGTGGCATTTGCAGCTCGCAATAGTGCAGAGTTATCTCAAAGAAAGGGGCCACGGTGTTTCTGTATCTCTATTATGTTGGTGCGGCTTCGGAACTTTTAAATATCTTGATATATCTCGAGAACTACGCATCTGATCAAAAAATATCATAGAACATAAAAAGTAGGAAACATAATTCTCTACAAAAAAAGTCTCTTAACATTTTGCCATAGCTCGCTTCGTTTCCGAGATATTTGCAGATTCAGCTCAAAGGAACGGGCCTGACGGGCATGTTTCGAGATGTTTCTTCTTCTTGTTGTTCTTCTTCTGCACAGCTAAGCTGGAAGTGGCATTTGCAGCTCGCAATAGTGCAGAGTAATCTCAAAGAAAGGGGCCACGGTGTTTCTGTATCTCTATTATGTTGGTGCGGCTTCGGAACTTTTAAATATCTTGATATATCTCGAGAACTACGCATCTGATCAAAAAATACCATAGAACATAAAAAGTAGGAAACTTAATTCTCTACAAAAAAGGTCTCTTAACATTTTGCCATAGCTCGCTTCGTTTCCGAGATATTTGCAGATTTATCTCAAGGGAAGGGGCCTGACGGACATATTTCGAGATATTTCTTCTTCTTGTTGTTCTTCTTCTGCACAGCTAAGCTGGAAGTGGCATTTACAGCTCGCAATAGTGCAGAGTTATCTCAAAGAAAGGGGCCACGGTGTTTCTGTATCTCTATTATGTTGGTGCGGCTTCGGAACTTTTAAATATCTTGATATATCTCGAGAACTACGCATCTGATCGAAAAATATCATAGAAGATAAAAAGTAGGAAACTTAATTCTCTACAAAAAAGGTCTCTTAACATTTTGCCATAGCTCGCTTCGTTTCCGAGATATTTGCAGATATATCTCAAGGGAAGGGGCCTGACGGACATATTTCGAGATATTTCTTCTTCTTGTTGTTCTTCTTCTGCACAGCTAAGCTGGAAGTGGCATTTGCAGCTCGCAATAGTGCAGAGTTATCTCAAAGAAGGGGGCCACGGTGTTTCTGTATCTCTATTATGTTGGTGCGGCTTCGGAACTTTTAAATATCTTGATATATCTCGAGAACTACGCATCTGCTCAAAAAATATCATAGAACATAAATAGTAGGAAACTTAATTCTCTACAAAAAGGTCCCTCAACATTTTGCCATAGCTCGCTTCGTTTCCGAGATATTTGCACATTTATCTCAAGGGAAGGGGCCTAACGGACATATTTCGAGATATTTCTTCTTCTTGTTGTTCTTCTTCTGCACAGCTAAGCTGGAAGTGGCATTTGCGGCTCGCACTAGTGCAGAGTTATCTCAAAGAAAGGGGCCACGGTGTTTCTGAATCTCTATTATGTTGGTGCGGCTTCGGAACTTTTAAATATCTCGATATATCTCGAAAACTACGCTTCTGATCAAAAAATATCATAGAACATAAATTGTAGGAAACATAATTCTCTACAAAAAACGTCTCTTAACATTTTGCCATAGCTCGCTTCGTTTCCGAGATATTTGCAGATTCAGCTCAAAGGAACGGGCCTGACGGACATATTTCGAGATATTTCTTCTTCTTGTTGTTCTTCTTCTGCACAGCTAAGCTGGAAGTGGCATTTGCGGCTCGCACTAGTGCAGAGTTATCTCGAAGAAAGGGGCCGCGGTGTTTCTGTATCTCTATTATGTTGGTGCGGCTTCGGAACTTTTAAATATCTCGATATATCTCGAAAACTACGCTTCTGATCAAAAAATATCATAGAACATAAATAGTAGGAAACTTAATTCTCTACAAAAAGGTCCCTCAACATTTTGCCATAGCTCGCTTCGTTTCCGAGATATTTGCACATTTATCTCAAGGGAAGGGGCCTAACGGACATATTTCGAGATATTTCTTCTTCTTGTTGTTCTTCTTCTGCACAGCAAAGCTGGAAGTGGCATTTGCTGCTCGCACTAGTGCAGAGTTATCTCAAAGAAAGGGGCCACGGTGTTTCTGTATCTCTATTATGTTGGTGCGGCTTCGGAACTTTTAAATATCTCGATATATCTCGAAAACTACGCTTCTGATCAAAAAATATCATAGCACATAAATTGTGGGAAACATAATTCTCTACAAAAAACGTCTCTTAACATTTTGCCATAGCTTGCTTCGTTTCCGAGATATTTGCAGATTTATCTCAAGAGAAGGGGCCTGACGGACATATTTCGAGATATTTCTTCTTCTTCTTGTTCTTCTTCTGCACAGCTAAGCTGGAAGAGGCATTTGCAGCTCGCAATAGTGCAGAGTTATCTCAAAGAAAGGGGCCACGGTGTTTCTGTATCTCTATTATGTTGGTGCGGCTTCGGAACTTTTAAATATCTTGATATATCTCGAGAACTACGCATCTGATCAAAAAATATCATACAACATAAAAAGTAGGAAACTTAATTCTCTACAAAAAAGGTCTCTTAACGTTTTGCCATAGCTCGCTTCGTTTCCGAGATATTTGCAGATTTATCTCAAGGGAAGGGGCCTGGCGGACATATTTCGAGATATTTCTTCTTCTTGTTGTTCTTCTTCTGCACAGCTAAGCTGGAAGTGGCATTTGCAGCTCGCAATAGTGCAGAGTTATATCAAAGAGAGGGGCCACGGTGTTTCTGTATCTCTATTATGTTGGTGCGGCTTCGGAACTTTTAAATATCTTGATATATCTCGAGAACTACGCATCTGATCAAAAAATATCATAGCAGATAAAAAGTAGGAAACTTAATTCTCTACAAAAAAGGTCTCTTAACATTTTGCCATAGCTCGCTTCGTTTCCGAGATATTTGCAGATATATCTCAAGGGAAGGGGCCTGACGGACATATTTCGAGATATTTCTTCTTCTTGTTGTTCTTCTTCTGCACAGCTAAGCTGGAAGTGGCATTTGCAGCTCGCAATAGTGCAGAGTTATCTCAAAGAAGGGGGCCACGGTGTTTCTGTATCTCTATTATGTTGGTGCGGCTTCGGAACTTTTAAATATCTTGATATATCTCGAGAACTACGCATCTGATCAAAAAATATCATAGAACATAAAAAGTAGGAGACTTAATTCTCTACAAAAAAGGTCTCTTAACATTTTGCCATAGCTCGCTTCGTTTCCGAGATATTTGCCGATTTATCTCCAGGGAAGGGGCCTGACGGACATATTTCGAGATATTTCTTCTTCTTGTTGTTCTTCTTCTGCACAGCTAAGCTGGAAGTGGCATTTGCAGCTCGCAATAGTGCAGAGTTATCTCAAAGAAAGGGGCCACGGTGTTTCTGTATCTCTATTATGTTGGTGCGGCTTCGGAACTTTTAAATATCTTGATATATCTCGAGAACTACGCATCTGATCAAAAAATATCATAGAACATAAAAAGTAGAAAACTTAATTCTCTACAAAAAAGGTCTCTTAACATTTTGCCATAGCTCGCTTCGTTTCCGAGATATTTGCAGATTTATCTCAAGGGAAGGGGCCTGACGGACATATTTCGAGATATTTCTTCTTCTTGTTGTTCTTCTTCGTGCACAGCTAAGCTGGAAGTGGCATTTGCGGCTCGCACTAGTGCAGAGTTATCTCAAAGAAAGGGGCCACGGTGTTTCTGAATCTCTATTATGTTGGTGCGGCTTCGGAACTTTTAAATATGTCGATATATCTCGAAAACTACGCTTCTGATCAAAAAATATCATAGAACATAAATTGTAGGAAACATAATTCTCTACAAAAAACGTCTCTTAACATTTTGCCATAGCTCGCTTCGTTTCCGAGATATTTGCAGATTCAGCTCAAAGGAACGGGCCTGACGGACATATTTCGAGATATTTCTTCTTCTTGTTGTTCTTCTTCTGCACAGCTAAGCTGTAAGTGGCATTTGCAGCTCGCAATAGTGCAGAGTTATCTCAAAGAAAGGGGCCACGGTGTTTCTGTATCTCTATTATGTTGGTGCGGCTTCGGAACTTTTAAATATCTTGATATATCTCGAGAACTACGCATCTGATCAAAAAATATCATAGAACATAAAAAGTAGGAAACATAATTCTCTACAAAAAAAGTCTCTTAACATTTTGCCATAGCTCGCTTCGTTTCCGAGATATTTGCAGATTCAGCTCAAAGGAACGGGCCTGACGGGCATGTTTCGAGATGTTTCTTCTTCTTGTTGTTCTTCTTCTGCACAGCTAAGCTGGAAGTGGCATTTGCAGCTCGCAATAGTGCAGAGTAATCTCAAAGAAAGGGGCCACGGTGTTTCTGTATCTCTATTATGTTGGTGCGGCTTCGGAACTTTTAAATATCTTGATATATCTCGAGAACTACGCATCTGATCAAAAAATACCATAGAACATAAAAAGTAGGAAACTTAATTCTCTACAAAAAAGGTCTCTTAACATTTTGCCATAGCTCGCTTCGTTTCCGAGATATTTGCAGATTTATCTCAAGGGAAGGGGCCTGACGGACATATTTCGAGATATTTCTTCTTCTTGTTGTTCTTCTTCTGCACAGCTAAGCTGGAAGTGGCATTTACAGCTCGCAATAGTGCAGAGTTATCTCAAAGAAAGGGGCCACGGTGTTTCTGTATCTCTATTATGTTGGTGCGGCTTCGGAACTTTTAAATATCTTGATATATCTCGAGAACTACGCATCTGATCGAAAAATATCATAGAAGATAAAAAGTAGGAAACTTAATTCTCTACAAAAAAGGTCTCTTAACATTTTGCCATAGCTCGCTTCGTTTCCGAGATATTTGCAGATATATCTCAAGGGAAGGGGCCTGACGGACATATTTCGAGATATTTCTTCTTCTTGTTGTTCTTCTTCTGCACAGCTAAGCTGGAAGTGGCATTTGCAGCTCGCAATAGTGCAGAGTTATCTCAAAGAAGGGGGCCACGGTGTTTCTGTATCTCTATTATGTTGGTGCGGCTTCGGAACTTTTAAATATCTTGATATATCTCGAGAACTACGCATCTGCTCAAAAAATATCATAGAACATAAATAGTAGGAAACTTAATTCTCTACAAAAAGGTCCCTCAACATTTTGCCATAGCTCGCTTCGTTTCCGAGATATTTGCACATTTATCTCAAGGGAAGGGGCCTAACGGACATATTTCGAGATATTTCTTCTTCTTGTTGTTCTTCTTCTGCACAGCTAAGCTGGAAGTGGCATTTGCGGCTCGCACTAGTGCAGAGTTATCTCAAAGAAAGGGGCCACGGTGTTTCTGAATCTCTATTATGTTGGTGCGGCTTCGGAACTTTTAAATATCTCGATATATCTCGAAAACTACGCTTCTGATCAAAAAATATCATAGAACATAAATTGTAGGAAACATAATTCTCTACAAAAAACGTCTCTTAACATTTTGCCATAGCTCGCTTCGTTTTCGAGATATTTGCAGATTCAGCTCAAAGGAACGGGCCTGACGGACATATTTCGAGATATTTCTTCTTCTTGTTGTTCTTCTTCTGCACAGCTAAGCTGGAAGTGGCATTTGCGGCTCGCACTAGTGCAGAGTTATCTCGAAGAAAGGGGCCGCGGTGTTTCTGTATCTCTATTATGTTGGTGCGGCTTCGGAACTTTTAAATATCTCGATATATCTCGAAAACTACGCTTCTGATCAAAAAATATCATAGAACATAAATAGTAGGAAACTTAATTCTCTACAAAAAGGTCCCTCAACATTTTGCCATAGCTCGCTTCGTTTCCGAGATATTTGCACATTTATCTCAAGGGAAGGGGCCTAACGGACATATTTCGAGATATTTCTTCTTCTTGTTGTTCTTCTTCTGCACAGCAAAGCTGGAAGTGGCATTTGCTGCTCGCACTAGTGCAGAGTTATCTCAAAGAAAGGGGCCACGGTGTTTCTGTATCTCTATTATGTTGGTGCGGCTTCGGAACTTTTAAATATCTCGATATATCTCGAAAACTACGCTTCTGATCAAAAAATATCATAGCACATAAATTGTGGGAAACATAATTCTCTACAAAAAACGTCTCTTAACATTTTGCCATAGCTCGCTTCGTTTCCGAGATATTTGCAGATTTATCTCAAGGGAAGGGGCCTGACGGACATATTTCGAGATATTTCTTCTTCTTGTTGTTCTTCTTCTGCACAGCTAAGCTGGAAGTGGCATTTGCAGCTCGCAATAGTGCAGAGTTATCTCAAAGAGAGGGGCCACGGTGTTTCTGTATCTCTATTATGTTGGTGCGGCTTCGGAACTTTTAAATATCTTGATATATCTCGAGAACTACGCATCTGATCAAAAAATATCATAGAAGATAAAAAGTAGGAAACTTAATTCTCTACAAAAAAGGTCTCTTAACATTTTGCCATAGCTCGCTTCGTTTCCGAGATATTTGCAGATTTATCTCCAGGGAAGGGGCCTGACGGACATATTTCGAGATATTTCTTCTTCTTGTTGTTCTTCTTCTGCACAGCTAAGCTGGAAGTGGCATTTGCAGCTCGCAATAGTGCAGAGTTATCTCAAAGAAAGGGGCCACGGTGTTTCTGTATCTCTATTATGTTGGTGCGGCATCGGAACTTTTAAATATCTTGATATATCTCGAGAACTACGCATCTGATCAAAAAATATCATAGAACATAAAAAGTAGGAAACATAATTCTCTACAAAAAAAGTCTCTTAACATTTTGCCATAGCTCGCTTCGTTTCCGAGATATTTGCAGATTCAGCTCAAAGGAACGGGCCTGACGGGCATGTTTCGAGATGTTTCTTCTTCTTGTTGTTCTTCTTCTGCACAGCTAAGCTGGAAGTGGCATTTGCAGCTCGCAATAGTGCAGAGTAATCTCAAAGAAAGGGGCCACGGTGTTTCTGTATCTCTATTATGTTGGTGCGGCTTCGGAACTTTTAAATATCTCGATATATCTCGAAAACTACGCATCTGATCAAAAAATACCATAGAACATAAAAAGTAGGAAACTTAATTCTCTACAAAAAAGGTCTCTTAACATTTTGCCATAGCTCGCTTCGTTTCCGAGATATTTGCAGATTTATCTCCAGGGAAGGGGCCTGACGGACATATTTCGAGATATTTCTTCTTCTTGTTGTTCTTCTTCTGCACAGCTAAGCTGGAAGTGGCATTTGCAGCTCGCAATAGTGCAGAGTTATCTCAAAGAAAGGGGCCACGGTGTTTCTGTATCTCTATTATGTTGGTGCGGCTTCGGAACTTTTAAATATCTTGATATATCTCGAGAACTACGCATCTGATCAAAAAATATCATAGAACATAAAAAGTAGAAAACTTAATTCTCTACAAAAAAGATCTCTTAACATTTTGCCATAGCTCGCTTCGTTTCCGAGATATTTGCAGATTTATCTCAAGGGAAGGGGCCTGACGGACATATTTCGAGATATTTCTTCTTCTTGTTGTTCTTCTTCGTGCACAGCTAAGCTGGAAGTGGCATTTGCGGCTCGCACTAGTGCAGAGTTATCTCAAAGAAAGGGGCCACGGTGTTTCTGAATCTCTGTTATGTTGGTGCGGCTTCGGAACTTTTAAATATGTCGATATATCTCGAAAACTACGCTTCTGATCAAAAAATATCATAGAACATAAATTGTAGGAAACATAATTCTCTACAAAAAACGTCTCTTAACATTTTGCCATAGCTCGCTTCGTTTCCGAGATATTTGCAGATTCAGCTCAAAGGAACGGGCCTGACGGACATATTTCGAGATATTTCTTCTTCTTGTTGTTCTTCTTCTGCACAGCTAAGCTGGAAGTGGCATTTGCAGCTCGCAATAGTGCAGAGTTATCTCAAAGAAAGGGGCCACGGTGTTTCTGTATCTCTATTATGTTGGTGCGGCTTCGGAACTTTTAAATATCTTGATATATCTCGAGAACTACGCATCTGATCAAAAAATATCATAGAACATAAAAAGTAGGAAACATAATTCTCTACAAAAAAAGTCTCTTAACATTTTGCCATAGCTCGCTTCGTTTCCGAGATATTTGCAGATTCAGCTCAAAGGAACGGGCCTGACGGGCATGTTTCGAGATGTTTCTTCTTCTTGTTGTTCTTCTTCTGCACAGCTAAGCTGGAAGTGGCATTTGCAGCTCGCAATAGTGCAGAGTAATCTCAAAGAAAGGGGCCACGGTGTTTCTGTATCTCTATTATGTTGGTGCGGCTTCGGAACTTTTAAATATCTTGATATATCTCGAGAACTACGCATCTGATCGAAAAATATCATAGAAGATAAAAAGTAGGAAACTTAATTCTCTACAAAAAAGGTCTCTTAACATTTTGCCATAGCTCGCTTCGTTTCCGAGATATTTGCAGATATATCTCAAGGGAAGGGGCCTGACGGACATATTTCCAGATATTTCTTCTTCTTGTTGTTCTTCTTCTGCACAGCTAAGCTGGAAGTGGCATTTGCAGCTCGCAATAGTGCAGAGTTATCTCAAAGAAGGGGGCCACGGTGTTTCTGTATCTCTATTATGTTGGTGCGGCTTCGGAACTTTTAAATATCTTGATATATCTCGAGAACTACGCATCTGCTCAAAAAATATCATAGAACATAAATAGTAGGAAACTTAATTCTCTACAAAAAGGTCCCTCAACATTTTGCCATAGCTCGCTTCGTTTCCGAGATATTTGCACATTTATCTCAAGGGAAGGGGCCTAACGGACATATTTCGAGATATTTCTTCTTCTTGTTGTTCTTCTTCTGCACAGCTAAGCTGGAAGTGGCATTTGCGGCTCGCACTAGTGCAGAGTTATCTCAAAGAAAGGGGCCACGGTGTTTCTGAATCTCTATTATGTTGGTGCGGCTTCGGAACTTTTAAATATCTCGATATATCTCGAAAACTACGCTTCTGATCAAAAAATATCATAGAACATAAATTGTAGGAAACATAATTCTCTACAAAAAACGTCTCTTAACATTTTGCCATAGCTCGCTTCGTTTCCGAGATATTTGCAGATTCAGCTCAAAGGAACGGGCCTGACGGACATATTTCGAGATATTTCTTCTTCTTGTTGTTCTTCTTCTGCACAGCTAAGCTGGAAGTGGCATTTGCGGCTCGCACTAGTGCAGAGTTATCTCGAAGAAAGGGGCCGCGGTGTTTCTGTATCTCTATTATGTTGGTGCGGCTTCGGAACTTTTAAATATCTCGATATATCTCGAAAACTACGCTTCTGATCAAAAAATATCATAGAACATAAATAGTAGGAAACTTAATTCTCTACAAAAAGGTCCCTCAACATTTTGCCATAGCTCGCTTCGTTTCCGAGATATTTGCACATTTATCTCAAGGGAAGGGGCCTAACGGACATATTTCGAGATATTTCTTCTTCTTGTTGTTCTTCTTCTGCACAGCAAAGCTGGAAGTGGCATTTGCTGCTCGCACTAGTGCAGAGTTATCTCAAAGAAAGGGGCCACGGTGTTTCTGTATCTCTATTATGTTGGTGCGGCTTCGGAACTTTTAAATATCTCGATATATCTCGAAAACTACGCTTCTGATCAAAAAATATCATAGCACATAAATTGTGGGAAACATAATTCTCTACAAAAAACGTCTCTTAACATTTTGCCATAGCTCGCTTCGTTTCCGAGATATTTGCAGATTTATCTCAAGGGAAGGGGCCTGACGGACATATTTCGAGATATTTCTTCTTCTTGTTGTTCTTCTTCTGCACAGCTAAGCTGGAAGTGGCATTTGCAGCTCGCAATAGTGCAGAGTTATCTCAAAGAGAGGGGCCACGGTGTTTCTGTATCTCTATTATGTTGGTGCGGCTTCGGAACTTTTAAATATCTTGATATATCTCGAGAACTACGCATCAGATCAAAAAATACCATAGAACATAAAAAGTAGGAAACTTAATTCTCTACAAAAAAGGTCTCTTAACATTTTGCCATAGCTCGCTTCGTTTCCGAGATATTTGCAGATTTATCTCAAGGGAAGGGGCCTGACGGACATATTTCGAGATATTTCTTCTTCTTGTTGTTCTTCTTCTGCACAGCTAAGCTGGAAGTGGCATTTACAGCTCGCAATAGTGCAGAGTTATCTCAAAGAAAGGGGCCACGGTGTTTCTGTATCTCTATTATGTTGGTGCGGCTTCGGAACTTTTAAATATCTTGATATATCTCGAGAACTACGCATCTGATCGAAAAATATCATAGAAGATAAAAAGTAGGAAACTTAATTCTCTACAAAAAAGGTCTCTTAACATTTTGCCATAGCTCGCTTCGTTTCCGAGATATTTGCAGATATATCTCAAGGGAAGGGGCCTGACGGACATATTTCGAGATATTTCTTCTTCTTGTTGTTCTTCTTCTGCACAGCTAAGCTGGAAGTGGCATTTGCAGCTCGCAATAGTGCAGAGTTATCTCAAAGAAGGGGGCCACGGTGTTTCTGTATCTCTATTATGTTGGTGCGGCTTCGGAACTTTTAAATATCTTGATATATCTCGAAAACTACGCTTCTGATCAAAAAATATCATAGAACATAAATAGTAGGAAACTTAATTCTCTACAAAAAGGTCCCTCAACATTTTGCCATAGCTCGCTTCGTTTCCGAGATATTTGCACATTTATCTCAAGGGAAGGGGCCTAACGGACATATTTCGAGATATTTCTTCTTCTTGTTGTTCTTCTTCTGCACAGCAAAGCTGGAAGTGGCATTTGCTGCTCGCACTAGTGCAGAGTTATCTCAAAGAAAGGGGCCACGGTGTTTCTGTATCTCTATTATGTTGGTGCGGCTTCGGAACTTTTAAATATCTCGATATATCTCGAAAACTACGCTTCTGATCAAAAAACATCATAGCACATAAATTGTGGGAAACATAATTCTCTACAAAAAACGTCTCTTAACATTTTGCCATAGCTCGCTTCGTTTCCGAGATATTTGCAGATTTATCTCAAGGGAAGGGGCCTGACGGACATATTTCGAGATATTTCTTCTTCTTGTTGTTCTTCTTCTGCACAGCTAAGCTGGAAGTGGCATTTGCAGCTCGCAATAGTGCAGAGTTATCTCAAAGAGAGGGGCCACGGTGTTTCTGTATCTCTATTATGTTGGTGCGGCTTCGGAACTTTTAAATATCTTGATATATCTCGAGAACTACGCATCTGATCAAAAAATATCATAGAAGATAAAAAGTAGGAAACTTAATTCTCTACAAAAAAGGTCTCTTAACATTTTGCCATAGCTCGCTTCGTTTCCGAGATATTTGCAGATATATCTCAAGGGAAGGGGCCTGACGGACATATTTCGAGATATTTCTTCTTCTTGTTGTTCTTCTTCTGCACAGCTAAGCTGGAAGTGGCATTTGCAGCTCGCAATAGTGCAGAGTTATCTCAAAGAAGGGGGCCACGGTGTTTCTGTATCTCTATTATGTTGGTGCGGCTTCGGAACTTTTAAATATCTTGATATATCTCGAGAACTACGCATCTGATCAAAAAATATCATAGAACATAAAAAGTAGGAAACTTAATTCTCTACAAAAAAGGTCTCTTAACATTTTGCCATAGCTCGCTTCGTTTCCGAGATATTTGCAGATTTATCTCCAGGGAAGGGGCCTGACGGACATATTTCGAGATATTTCTTCTTCTTGTTGTTCTTCTTCTGCACAGCTAAGCTGGAAGTGGCATTTGCAGCTCGCAATAGTGCAGAGTTATCTCAAAGAAAGGGGCCACGGTGTTTCTGTATCTCTATTATGTTGGTGCGGCTTCGGAACTTTTAAATATCTTGATATATCTCGAGAACTACGCATCTGATCAAAAAATATCATAGAACATAAAAAGTAGGAAACATAATTCTCTACAAAAAAAGTCTCTTAACATTTTGCCATAGCTCGCTTCGTTTCCGAGATATTTGCAGATTCAGCTCAAAGGAACGGGCCTGACGGGCATGTTTCGAGATGTTTCTTCTTCTTGTTGTTCTTCTTCTGCACAGCTAAGCTGGAAGTGGCATTTGCAGCTCGCAATAGTGCAGAGTAATCTCAAAGAAAGGGGCCACGGTGTTTCTGTATCTCTATTATGTTGGTGCGGCTTCGGAACTTTTAAATATCTTGATATATCTCGAGAACTACGCATCTGATCAAAAAATATCATAAAACATAAAAAGTAGGAAACTTAATTCTCTACAAAAAAGGTCTCTTAACATTTTGCCATAGCTCTCTTCGTTTCCGAGATATTTGCAGATTTATCTCCAGGGAAGGGGCCTGACGGACATATTTCGGGATATTTCTTCTTCTTGTTGTTCTTCTTCTGCACAGCTAAGCTGGAAGTGGCATTTGCAGCTCGCAGTAGTGCAGAGTTATCTCAAAGAAAGGGGCCACGGTGTTTCTGTATCTCTATTATGTTGGTGCGGCTTCGGAACTTTTAAATATCTTGATATATCTCGAGAACTACGCATCTGATCAAAAAATATCATAAAACATAAAAAGTAGGAAACTTAATTCTCTACAAAAAAGGTCTCTTAACATTTTGCCATAGCTCTCTTCGTTTCCGAGATATTTGCAGATTTATCTCCAGGGAAGGGGCCTGACGGACATATTTCGGGATATTTCTTCTTCTTGTTGTTCTTCTTCTGCACAGCTAAGCTGGAAGTGGCATTTGCAGCTCGCAGTAGTGCAGAGTTATCTCAAAGAAAGGGGCCACGGTGTTTCTGTATCTCTATTATGTTGGTGCGGCTTCGGAACTTTTAAATATCTTGATATATCTCGAGAACTACGCATCTGATCAAAAAATATCATAGAACATAAAAAGTAGGAAACTTAATTCTCTACAAAAAAGGTCTCTTAACATTTTGCCATAGCTCGCTTCGTTTCCGAGATATTTGCAGATTTATCTCAAGGGAAGGGGCCTGACGGACATATTTCGAGATATTTCTTCTTCTTGTTGTTCTTCTTCTGCACAGCTAAGCTGGAAGTGGCATTTGCGGCTCGCACTAGTGCAGAGTTATCTCAAAGAAAGGGGCCACGGTGTTTCTGTATCTCTATTATGTTGGTGCGGCTTCGGAACTTTTAAATATCTTGATATATCTCGAGAACTACGCATCTGATCAAAAAATATCATAGAATATAAAAAGTAGGAAACTTAATTCTCTACAAAAAAGGTCTCTTAACATTTTGCGATAGCTCGCTTCGGTTCCGAGATATTTGCAGATTTATCTCCAGGGAAGGGGCCTGACGGTCATATTTCGAGATATTTCTTCTTCTTGTTGTTCTTCTTCTGCACAGCTAAGCTGGAAGTGGCATTTGCGGCTCGCACTAGTGCAGAGTTATCTCAAAGAAAGGGGCCACGGTGTTTCTGAATCTCTATTATGTTGGTGCGGCTTCGGAACTTTTAAATATCTCGATATATCTCGAAAACTACGCTTCTGATCAAAAAATATCATAGAACGTAAATTGTAGGAAACATAATTCTCTACAAAAAACGTCTCTTAACATTTTGCCATAGCTCGCTTCGTTTCCGAGATATTTGCAGATTCAGCTCAAAGGAACGGGCCTGACGGACATATTTCGAGATATTTCTTCTTCTTGTTGTTCTTCTTCTGCACAGCTAAGCTGGAAGTGGCATTTGCGGCTCGCACTAGTGCAGAGTTATCTCAAAGAAAGGGGCCACGGTGTTTCTGAATCTCTATTATGTCGGTGCGGCTTCGGAACTTTTAAATATCTCGATATATCTCGAAAACTACGCTTCTGATCAAAAAATATCATAGATCATAAATTGTAGGAAACATAATTCTCTACAAAAAACGTCTCTTACACATTTTGCCATAGCTCGCTTCGTTTCCGAGATATTTGCAGATTCAGCTCAAAGGAACGGGCCTGACGGACATATTTCGAGATATTTCTTCTTCTTGTTGTTCTTCTTCTGCACAGCTAAGCTGGAAGTGGCATTTACAGTTCGCAATAGTGCAGAGTTATCTCAAAGAAAGGGGCCACGGTGTTTCTGTATCTCTATTATGTTGGTGCGGCTTCGGAACTTTTAAATATCTCGATATATCTCGAAAACTACGCTTCTGATCAAAAAATATCATAGAACATAAATTGTAGGAAACATAATTCTCTACAAAAAAGGTCTCTTAACATTTTGCCATAGCTCGCTTCGTTTCCGAGATATTTGCAGATTTTGTCTCAAGGGAAGGGGCCTGACGGACATATTTCGAGATATTTCTTCTTCTTGTTGTTCTTCTTCTGCACAGCTAAGCTGGAAGTGGCATTTGCGGCTCGCACTAGTGCAGAGTTATCTCGAAGAAAGGGGCCACGGTGTTTCTGTATCTCTATTATGTTGGTGCGGCTTCGGAACTTTTAAATATCTTGATATATCTCGAGAACTACGCATCTGATCAAAAAATATCATAAAACATAAAAAGTAGGAAACTTGATTCTCTACAAAAAAGGTCTCTTAACATTTTGCCATAGCTCTCTTCGTTTCCGAGATATTTGCAGATTTATCTCCAGGGAAGGGGCCTGACGGACATATTTCGGGATATTTCTTCTTCTTGTTGTTCTTCTTCTGCACAGCTAAGCTGGAAGTGGCATTTGCAGCTCGCAGTAGTGCAGAGTTATCTCAAAGAAAGGGGCCACGGTGTTTCTGAATCTCTATTATGTTGGTGCGGCTTCGGAACTTTTAAATATCTCGATATATCTCGAAAACTACGCTTCTGATCAAAAAATATCATAGAACATAAATTGTAGGAAACATAATTCTCTACAAAAAACGTCTCTTACACATTTTGCCATAGCTCGCTTCGTTTCCGAGATATTTGCAGATTCAGCTCAAAGGAACGGGCCTGACGGACATATTTCGAGATATTTCTTCTTCTTGTTGTTCTTCTTCTGCACAGCTAAGCTGGAAGTGGCATTTGCGGCTCGCAGTAGTGCAGAGTTATCTCGAAGAAAGGGGCCACGGTGTTTCTGTATCTCTATTATGTTGGTGCGGCTTCGGAACTTTTAAATATCTTGATATATCTCGAGAACTACGCATCTGATCAAAAAATATCATAAAACATAAAAAGTAGGAAACTTAATTCTCTACAAAAAAGGTCTCTTAACATTTTGCCATAGCTCTCTTCGTTTCCGAGATATTTGCAGATTTATCTCCAGGGAAGGGGCCTGACGGACATATTTCGGGATATTTCTTCTTCTTGTTGTTCTTCTTCTGCACAGCTAAGCTGGAAGTGGCATTTGCAGCTCGCAGTAGTGCAGAGTTATCTCAAAGAAAGGGGCCACGGTGTTTCTGTATCTCTATTATGTTGGTGCGGCTTCGGAACTTTTAAATATCCTGATATATCTCGAGAACTACGCATCTGATCAAAA
The DNA here is from genome assembly GCF_051020975.1 of Osmia lignaria lignaria. NCBI lineage: Eukaryota > Metazoa > Arthropoda > Insecta > Hymenoptera > Megachilidae > Osmia > Osmia lignaria. The sequence goes on from NW_027478159.1 coordinate 20,391,528, forward strand.
AATATCATAAAACATAAAAAGTAGGAAACTTAATTCTCTACAAAAAAGGTCTCTTAACATTTTGCCATAGCTCGCTTCGTTTCCGAGATATTTGCAGATTTATCTCCAGGGAAGGGGCCTGACGGTCATATTTCGAGATATTTCTTCTTCTTGTTGTTCTTCTTCTGCACAGCTAAGCTGGAAGTGGCATTTGCGGCTCGCACTAGTGCAGAGTTATCTCAAAGAAAGGGGCCACGGTGTTTCTGAATCTCTATTATGTTGGTGCGGCTTCGGAACTTTTAAATATCTCGATATATCTCGAAAACTACGCTTCTGATCAAAAAATATCATAGAACGTAAATTGTAGGAAACATAATTCTCTACAAAAAACGTCTCTTAACATTTTGCCATAGCTCGCTTCGTTTCCGAGATATTTGCAGATTCAGCTCAAAGGAACGGGCCTGACGGACATATTTCGAGATATTTCTTCTTCTTGTTGTTCTTCTTCTGCACAGCTAAGCTGGAAGTGGCATTTACAGCTCGCAATAGTGCAGAGTTATCTCAAAGAAAGGGGCCACGGTGTTTCTGTATCTCTATTATGTTGGTGCGGCTTCGGAACTTTTAAATATCTTGATATATCTCGAGAACTACGCATCTGATCAAAAAATATCATAGAACATAAAAAGTAGGAAACTTAATTCTCTACAAAAAAGGTCTCTTAACATTTTGCCATAGCTCTCTTCGTTTCCGAGATATTTGCAGATTTATCTCCAGGGAAGGGGCCTGACGGACATATTTCGAGATATTTCTTCTTCTTGTTGTTCTTCTTCTGCACATCTAAGCTGGAACTGGCATTTGCAGCTCGCAGTAGTGCAGAGTTATCTCAAAGAAAGGGGCCACGGTGTTTCTGTATCTCTATTATGTTGGTGCGGCTTCGGAACTTTTAAATATCTTGATATATCTCGAGAACTACGCATCTGATCAAAAAATATCATAGAACATAAAAAGTAGGAGACTTAATTCTCTACAAAAAAGGTCTCTTAACATTTTGCCATAGCTCGCTTCGTTTCCGAGATATTTGCCGATTTATCTCCAGGGAAGGGGCCTGACGGACATATTTCGAGATATTTCTTCTTCTTGTTGTTCTTCTTCTGCACAGCTAAGCTGGAAGTGGCATTTGCAGCTCGCAATAGTGCAGAGTTATCTCAAAGAAAGGGGCCACGGTGTTTCTGTATCTCTATTATGTTGGTGCGGCTTCGGAACTTTTAAATATCTTGATATATCTCGAGAACTACGCATCTGATCAAAAAATATCATAGAACATAAAAAGTAGAAAACTTAATTCTCTACAAAAAAGGTCTCTTAACATTTTGCCATAGCTCGCTTCGTTTCCGAGATATTTGCAGATTTATCTCAAGGGAAGGGGCCTGACGGACATATTTCGAGATATTTCTTCTTCTTGTTGTTCTTCTTCGTGCACAGCTAAGCTGGAAGTGGCATTTGCGGCTCGCACTAGTGCAGAGTTATCTCAAAGAAAGGGGCCACGGTGTTTCTGAATCTCTATTATGTTGGTGCGGCTTCGGAACTTTTAAATATGTCGATATATCTCGAAAACTACGCTTCTGATCAAAAAATATCATAGAACATAAATTGTAGGAAACATAATTCTCTACAAAAAACGTCTCTTAACATTTTGCCATAGCTCGCTTCGTTTCCGAGATATTTGCAGATTCAGCTCAAAGGAACGGGCCTGACGGACATATTTCGAGATATTTCTTCTTCTTGTTGTTCTTCTTCTGCACAGCTAAGCTGTAAGTGGCATTTGCAGCTCGCAATAGTGCAGAGTTATCTCAAAGAAAGGGGCCACGGTGTTTCTGTATCTCTATTATGTTGGTGCGGCTTCGGAACTTTTAAATATCTTGATATATCTCGAGAACTACGCATCTGATCAAAAAATATCATAGAACATAAAAAGTAGGAAACATAATTCTCTACAAAAAAAGTCTCTTAACATTTTGCCATAGCTCGCTTCGTTTCCGAGATATTTGCAGATTCAGCTCAAAGGAACGGGCCTGACGGGCATGTTTCGAGATGTTTCTTCTTCTTGTTGTTCTTCTTCTGCACAGCTAAGCTGGAAGTGGCATTTGCAGCTCGCAATAGTGCAGAGTAATCTCAAAGAAAGGGGCCACGGTGTTTCTGTATCTCTATTATGTTGGTGCGGCTTCGGAACTTTTAAATATCTTGATATATCTCGAGAACTACGCATCTGATCAAAAAATACCATAGAACATAAAAAGTAGGAAACTTAATTCTCTACAAAAAAGGTCTCTTAACATTTTGCCATAGCTCGCTTCGTTTCCGAGATATTTGCAGATTTATCTCAAGGGAAGGGGCCTGACGGACATATTTCGAGATATTTCTTCTTCTTGTTGTTCTTCTTCTGCACAGCTAAGCTGGAAGTGGCATTTACAGCTCGCAATAGTGCAGAGTTATCTCAAAGAAAGGGGCCACGGTGTTTCTGTATCTCTATTATGTTGGTGCGGCTTCGGAACTTTTAAATATCTTGATATATCTCGAGAACTACGCATCTGATCGAAAAATATCATAGAAGATAAAAAGTAGGAAACTTAATTCTCTACAAAAAAGGTCTCTTAACATTTTGCCATAGCTCGCTTCGTTTCCGAGATATTTGCAGATATATCTCAAGGGAAGGGGCCTGACGGACATATTTCGAGATATTTCTTCTTCTTGTTGTTCTTCTTCTGCACAGCTAAGCTGGAAGTGGCATTTGCAGCTCGCAATAGTGCAGAGTTATCTCAAAGAAGGGGGCCACGGTGTTTCTGTATCTCTATTATGTTGGTGCGGCTTCGGAACTTTTAAATATCTTGATATATCTCGAGAACTACGCATCTGCTCAAAAAATATCATAGAACATAAATAGTAGGAAACTTAATTCTCTACAAAAAGGTCCCTCAACATTTTGCCATAGCTCGCTTCGTTTCCGAGATATTTGCACATTTATCTCAAGGGAAGGGGCCTAACGGACATATTTCGAGATATTTCTTCTTCTTGTTGTTCTTCTTCTGCACAGCTAAGCTGGAAGTGGCATTTGCGGCTCGCACTAGTGCAGAGTTATCTCAAAGAAAGGGGCCACGGTGTTTCTGAATCTCTATTATGTTGGTGCGGCTTCGGAACTTTTAAATATCTCGATATATCTCGAAAACTACGCTTCTGATCAAAAAATATCATAGAACATAAATTGTAGGAAACATAATTCTCTACAAAAAACGTCTCTTAACATTTTGCCATAGCTCGCTTCGTTTCCGAGATATTTGCAGATTCAGCTCAAAGGAACGGGCCTGACGGACATATTTCGAGATATTTCTTCTTCTTGTTGTTCTTCTTCTGCACAGCTAAGCTGGAAGTGGCATTTGCGGCTCGCACTAGTGCAGAGTTATCTCGAAGAAAGGGGCCGCGGTGTTTCTGTATCTCTATTATGTTGGTGCGGCTTCGGAACTTTTAAATATCTCGATATATCTCGAAAACTACGCTTCTGATCAAAAAATATCATAGAACATAAATAGTAGGAAACTTAATTCTCTACAAAAAGGTCCCTCAACATTTTGCCATAGCTCGCTTCGTTTCCGAGATATTTGCACATTTATCTCAAGGGAAGGGGCCTAACGGACATATTTCGAGATATTTCTTCTTCTTGTTGTTCTTCTTCTGCACAGCAAAGCTGGAAGTGGCATTTGCTGCTCGCACTAGTGCAGAGTTATCTCAAAGAAAGGGGCCACGGTGTTTCTGTATCTCTATTATGTTGGTGCGGCTTCGGAACTTTTAAATATCTCGATATATCTCGAAAACTACGCTTCTGATCAAAAAATATCATAGCACATAAATTGTGGGAAACATAATTCTCTACAAAAAACGTCTCTTAACATTTTGCCATAGCTCGCTTCGTTTCCGAGATATTTGCAGATTTATCTCAAGGGAAGGGGCCTGACGGACATATTTCGAGATATTTCTTCTTCTTGTTGTTCTTCTTCTGCACAGCTAAGCTGGAAGTGGCATTTGCAGCTCGCAATAGTGCAGAGTTATCTCAAAGAGAGGGGCCACGGTGTTTCTGTATCTCTATTATGTTGGTGCGGCTTCGGAACTTTTAAATATCTTGATATATCTCGAGAACTACGCATCTGATCAAAAAATATCATAGAAGATAAAAAGTAGGAAACTTAATTCTCTACAAAAAAGGTCTCTTAACATTTTGCCATAGCTCGCTTCGTTTCCGAGATATTTGCAGATTTATCTCCAGGGAAGGGGCCTGACGGACATATTTCGAGATATTTCTTCTTCTTGTTGTTCTTCTTCTGCACAGCTAAGCTGGAAGTGGCATTTGCAGCTCGCAATAGTGCAGAGTTATCTCAAAGAAAGGGGCCACGGTGTTTCTGTATCTCTATTATGTTGGTGCGGCTTCGGAACTTTTAAATATCTTGATATATCTCGAGAACTACGCATCTGATCAAAAAATATCATAGAACATAAAAAGTAGAAAACTTAATTCTCTACAAAAAAGATCTCTTAACATTTTGCCATAGCTCGCTTCGTTTCCGAGATATTTGCAGATTTATCTCAAGGGAAGGGGCCTGACGGACATATTTCGAGATATTTCTTCTTCTTGTTGTTCTTCTTCGTGCACAGCTAAGCTGGAAGTGGCATTTGCGGCTCGCACTAGTGCAGAGTTATCTCAAAGAAAGGGGCCACGGTGTTTCTGAATCTCTGTTATGTTGGTGCGGGTTCGGAACTTTTAAATATGTCGATATATCTCGAAAACTACGCTTCTGATCAAAAAATATCATAGAACATAAATTGTAGGAAACATAATTCTCTACAAAAAACGTCTCTTAACATTTTGCCATAGCTCGCTTCGTTTCCGAGATATTTGCAGATTCAGCTCAAAGGAACGGGCCTGACGGACATATTTCGAGATATTTCTTCTTCTTGTTGTTCTTCTTCTGCACAGCTAAGCTGGAAGTGGCATTTGCAGCTCGCAATAGTGCAGAGTTATCTCAAAGAAAGGGGCCACGGTGTTTCTGTATCTCTATTATGTTGGTGCGGCTTCGGAACTTTTAAATATCTTGATATATCTCGAGAACTACGCATCTGATCAAAAAATATCATAGAACATAAAAAGTAGGAAACATAATTCTCTACAAAAAAAGTCTCTTAACATTTTGCCATAGCTCGCTTCGTTTCCGAGATATTTGCAGATTCAGCTCAAAGGAACGGGCCTGACGGGCATGTTTCGAGATGTTTCTTCTTCTTGTTGTTCTTCTTCTGCACAGCTAAGCTGGAAGTGGCATTTGCAGCTCGCAATAGTGCAGAGTAATCTCAAAGAAAGGGGCCACGGTGTTTCTGTATCTCTATTATGTTGGTGCGGCTTCGGAACTTTTAAATATCTTGATATATCTCGAGAACTACGCATCTGATCGAAAAATATCATAGAAGATAAAAAGTAGGAAACTTAATTCTCTACAAAAAAGGTCTCTTAACATTTTGCCATAGCTCGCTTCGTTTCCGAGATATTTGCAGATATATCTCAAGGGAAGGGGCCTGACGGACATATTTCCAGATATTTCTTCTTCTTGTTGTTCTTCTTCTGCACAGCTAAGCTGGAAGTGGCATTTGCAGCTCGCAATAGTGCAGAGTTATCTCAAAGAAGGGGGCCACGGTGTTTCTGTATCTCTATTATGTTGGTGCGGCTTCGGAACTTTTAAATATCTTGATATATCTCGAGAACTACGCATCTGCTCAAAAAATATCATAGAACATAAATAGTAGGAAACTTAATTCTCTACAAAAAGGTCCCTCAACATTTTGCCATAGCTCGCTTCGTTTCCGAGATATTTGCACATTTATCTCAAGGGAAGGGGCCTAACGGACATATTTCGAGATATTTCTTCTTCTTGTTGTTCTTCTTCTGCACAGCTAAGCTGGAAGTGGCATTTGCGGCTCGCACTAGTGCAGAGTTATCTCAAAGAAAGGGGCCACGGTGTTTCTGAATCTCTATTATGTTGGTGCGGCTTCGGAACTTTTAAATATCTCGATATATCTCGAAAACTACGCTTCTGATCAAAAAATATCATAGAACATAAATTGTAGGAAACATAATTCTCTACAAAAAACGTCTCTTAACATTTTGCCATAGCTCGCTTCGTTTCCGAGATATTTGCAGATTCAGCTCAAAGGAACGGGCCTGACGGACATATTTCGAGATATTTCTTCTTCTTGTTGTTCTTCTTCTGCACAGCTAAGCTGGAAGTGGCATTTGCGGCTCGCACTAGTGCAGAGTTATCTCGAAGAAAGGGGCCGCGGTGTTTCTGTATCTCTATTATGTTGGTGCGGCTTCGGAACTTTTAAATATCTCGATATATCTCGAAAACTACGCTTCTGATCAAAAAATATCATAGAACATAAATAGTAGGAAACTTAATTCTCTACAAAAAGGTCCCTCAACATTTTGCCATAGCTCGCTTCGTTTCCGAGATATTTGCACATTTATCTCAAGGGAAGGGGCCTAACGGACATATTTCGAGATATTTCTTCTTCTTGTTGTTCTTCTTCTGCACAGCAAAGCTGGAAGTGGCATTTGCTGCTCGCACTAGTGCAGAGTTATCTCAAAGAAAGGGGCCACGGTGTTTCTGTATCTCTATTATGTTGGTGCGGCTTCGGAACTTTTAAATATCTCGATATATCTCGAAAACTACGCTTCTGATCAAAAAATATCATAGCACATAAATTGTGGGAAACATAATTCTCTACAAAAAACGTCTCTTAACATTTTGCCATAGCTCGCTTCGTTTCCGAGATATTTGCAGATTTATCTCAAGGGAAGGGGCCTGACGGACATATTTCGAGATATTTCTTCTTCTTGTTGTTCTTCTTCTGCACAGCTAAGCTGGAAGTGGCATTTGCAGCTCGCAATAGTGCAGAGTTATCTCAAAGAGAGGGGCCACGGTGTTTCTGTATCTCTATTATGTTGGTGCGGCTTCGGAACTTTTAAATATCTTGATATATCTCGAGAACTACGCATCAGATCAAAAAATACCATAGAACATAAAAAGTAGGAAACTTAATTCTCTACAAAAAAGGTCTCTTAACATTTTGCCATAGCTCGCTTCGTTTCCGAGATATTTGCAGATTTATCTCAAGGGAAGGGGCCTGACGGACATATTTCGAGATATTTCTTCTTCTTGTTGTTCTTCTTCTGCACAGCTAAGCTGGAAGTGGCATTTACAGCTCGCAATAGTGCAGAGTTATCTCAAAGAAAGGGGCCACGGTGTTTCTGTATCTCTATTATGTTGGTGCGGCTTCGGAACTTTTAAATATCTTGATATATCTCGAGAACTACGCATCTGATCGAAAAATATCATAGAAGATAAAAAGTAGGAAACTTAATTCTCTACAAAAAAGGTCTCTTAACATTTTGCCATAGCTCGCTTCGTTTCCGAGATATTTGCAGATATATCTCAAGGGAAGGGGCCTGACGGACATATTTCGAGATATTTCTTCTTCTTGTTGTTCTTCTTCTGCACAGCTAAGCTGGAAGTGGCATTTGCAGCTCGCAATAGTGCAGAGTTATCTCAAAGAAGGGGGCCACGGTGTTTCTGTATCTCTATTATGTTGGTGCGGCTTCGGAACTTTTAAATATCTTGATATATCTCGAGAACTACGCATCTGCTCAAAAAATATCATAGAACATAAATAGTAGGAAACTTAATTCTCTACAAAAAGGTCCCTCAACATTTTGCCATAGCTCGCTTCGTTTCCGAGATATTTGCACATTTATCTCAAGGGAAGGGGCCTAACGGACATATTTCGAGATATTTCTTCTTCTTGTTGTTCTTCTTCTGCACAGCTAAGCTGGAAGTGGCATTTGCGGCTCGCACTAGTGCAGAGTTATCTCAAAGAAAGGGGCCACGGTGTTTCTGAATCTCTATTATGTTGGTGCGGCTTCGGAACTTTTAAATATCTCGATATATCTCGAAAACTACGCTTCTGATCAAAAAATATCATAGAACATAAATTGTAGGAAACATAATTCTCTACAAAAAACGTCTCTTAACATTTTGCCATAGCTCGCTTCGTTTCCGAGATATTTGCAGACTCAGCTCAAAGGAACGGGCCTGACGGACATATTTCGAGATATTTCTTCTTCTTGTTGTTCTTCTTCTGCACAGCTAAGCTGGAAGTGGCATTTGCGGCTCGCACTAGTGCAGAGTTATCTCGAAGAAAGGGGCCGCGGTGTTTCTGTATCTCTATTATGTTGGTGCGGCTTCGGAACTTTTAAATATCTCGATATATCTCGAAAACTACGCTTCTGATCAAAAAATATCATAGAACATAAATAGTAGGAAACTTAATTCTCTACAAAAAGGTCCCTCAACATTTTGCCATAGCTCGCTTCGTTTCCGAGATATTTGCACATTTATCTCAAGGGAAGGGGCCTAACGGACATATTTCGAGATATTTCTTCTTCTTGTTGTTCTTCTTCTGCACAGCAAAGCTGGAAGTGGCATTTGCTGCTCGCACTAGTGCAGAGTTATCTCAAAGAAAGGGGCCACGGTGTTTCTGTATCTCTATTATGTTGGTGCGGCTTCGGAACTTTTAAATATCTCGATATATCTCGAAAACTACGCTTCTGATCAAAAAACATCATAGCACATAAATTGTGGGAAACATAATTCTCTACAAAAAACGTCTCTTAACATTTTGCCATAGCTCGCTTCGTTTCCGAGATATTTGCAGATTTATCTCAAGGGAAGGGGCCTGACGGACATATTTCGAGATATTTCTTCTTCTTGTTGTTCTTCTTCTGCACAGCTAAGCTGGAAGTGGCATTTGCAGCTCGCAATAGTGCAGAGTTATCTCAAAGAGAGGGGCCACGGTGTTTCTGTATCTCTATTATGTTGGTGCGGCTTCGGAACTTTTAAATATCTTGATATATCTCGAGAACTACGCATCTGATCAAAAAATATCATAGAAGATAAAAAGTAGGAAACTTAATTCTCTACAAAAAAGGTCTCTTAACATTTTGCCATAGCTCGCTTCGTTTCCGAGATATTTGCAGATATATCTCAAGGGAAGGGGCCTGACGGACATATTTCGAGATATTTCTTCTTCTTGTTGTTCTTCTTCTGCACAGCTAAGCTGGAAGTGGCATTTGCAGCTCGCAATAGTGCAGAGTTATCTCAAAGAAGGGGGCCACGGTGTTTCTGTATCTCTATTATGTTGGTGCGGCTTCGGAACTTTTAAATATCTTGATATATCTCGAGAACTACGCATCTGATCAAAAAATATCATAGAACATAAAAAGTAGGAAACTTAATTCTCTACAAAAAAGGTCTCTTAACATTTTGCCATAGCTCGCTTCGTTTCCGAGATATTTGCAGATTTATCTCCAGGGAAGGGGCCTGACGGACATATTTCGAGATATTTCTTCTTCTTGTTGTTCTTCTTCTGCACAGCTAAGCTGGAAGTGGCATTTGCAGCTCGCAATAGTGCAGAGTTATCTCAAAGAAAGGGGCCACGGTGTTTCTGTATCTCTATTATGTTGGTGCGGCTTCGGAACTTTTAAATATCTTGATATATCTCGAGAACTACGCATCTGATCAAAAAATATCATAGAACATAAAAAGTAGGAAACATAATTCTCTACAAAAAAAGTCTCTTAACATTTTGCCATAGCTCGCTTCGTTTCCGAGATATTTGCAGATTCAGCTCAAAGGAACGGGCCTGACGGGCATGTTTCGAGATGTTTCTTCTTCTTGTTGTTCTTCTTCTGCACAGCTAAGCTGGAAGTGGCATTTGCAGCTCGCAATAGTGCAGAGTAATCTCAAAGAAAGGGGCCACGGTGTTTCTGTATCTCTATTATGTTGGTGCGGCTTCGGAACTTTTAAATATCTTGATATATCTCGAGAACTACGCATCTGATCAAAAAATATCATAAAACATAAAAAGTAGGAAACTTAATTCTCTACAAAAAAGGTCTCTTAACATTTTGCCATAGCTCTCTTCGTTTCCGAGATATTTGCAGATTTATCTCCAGGGAAGGGGCCTGACGGACATATTTCGGGATATTTCTTCTTCTTGTTGTTCTTCTTCTGCACAGCTAAGCTGGAAGTGGCATTTGCAGCTCGCAGTAGTGCAGAGTTATCTCAAAGAAAGGGGCCACGGTGTTTCTGTATCTCTATTATGTTGGTGCGGCTTCGGAACTTTTAAATATCTTGATATATCTCGAGAACTACGCATCTGATCAAAAAATATCATAAAACATAAAAAGTAGGAAACTTAATTCTCTACAAAAAAGGTCTCTTAACATTTTGCCATAGCTCTCTTCGTTTCCGAGATATTTGCAGATTTATCTCCAGGGAAGGGGCCTGACGGACATATTTCGGGATATTTCTTCTTCTTGTTGTTCTTCTTCTGCACAGCTAAGCTGGAAGTGGCATTTGCAGCTCGCAGTAGTGCAGAGTTATCTCAAAGAAAGGGGCCACGGTGTTTCTGTATCTCTATTATGTTGGTGCGGCTTCGGAACTTTTAAATATCTTGATATATCTCGAGAACTACGCATCTGATCAAAAAATATCATAGAACATAAAAAGTAGGAAACTTAATTCTCTACAAAAAAGGTCTCTTAACATTTTGCCATAGCTCGCTTCGTTTCCGAGATATTTGCAGATTTATCTCAAGGGAAGGGGCCTGACGGACATATTTCGAGATATTTCTTCTTCTTGTTGTTCTTCTTCTGCACAGCTAAGCTGGAAGTGGCATTTGCGGCTCGCACTAGTGCAGAGTTATCTCAAAGAAAGGGGCCACGGTGTTTCTGTATCTCTATTATGTTGGTGCGGCTTCGGAACTTTTAAATATCTTGATATATCTCGAGAACTACGCATCTGATCAAAAAATATCATAGAATATAAAAAGTAGGAAACTTAATTCTCTACAAAAAAGGTCTCTTAACATTTTGCGATAGCTCGCTTCGGTTCCGAGATATTTGCAGATTTATCTCCAGGGAAGGGGCCTGACGGTCATATTTCGAGATATTTCTTCTTCTTGTTGTTCTTCTTCTGCACAGCTAAGCTGGAAGTGGCATTTGCGGCTCGCACTAGTGCAGAGTTATCTCAAAGAAAGGGGCCACGGTGTTTCTGAATCTCTATTATGTTGGTGCGGCTTCGGAACTTTTAAATATCTCGATATATCTCGAAAACTACGCTTCTGATCAAAAAATATCATAGAACGTAAATTGTAGGAAACATAATTCTCTACAAAAAACGTCTCTTAACATTTTGCCATAGCTCGCTTCGTTTCCGAGATATTTGCAGATTCAGCTCAAAGGAACGGGCCTGACGGACATATTTCGAGATATTTCTTCTTCTTGTTGTTCTTCTTCTGCACAGCTAAGCTGGAAGTGGCATTTGCGGCTCGCACTAGTGCAGAGTTATCTCAAAGAAAGGGGCCACGGTGTTTCTGAATCTCTATTATGTCGGTGCGGCTTCGGAACTTTTAAATATCTCGATATATCTCGAAAACTACGCTTCTGATCAAAAAATATCATAGATCATAAATTGTAGGAAACATAATTCTCTACAAAAAACGTCTCTTACACATTTTGCCATAGCTCGCTTCGTTTCCGAGATATTTGCAGATTCAGCTCAAAGGAACGGGCCTGACGGACATATTTCGAGATATTTCTTCTTCTTGTTGTTCTTCTTCTGCACAGCTAAGCTGGAAGTGGCATTTACAGTTCGCAATAGTGCAGAGTTATCTCAAAGAAAGGGGCCACGGTGTTTCTGTATCTCTATTATGTTGGTGCGGCTTCGGAACTTTTAAATATCTCGATATATCTCGAAAACTACGCTTCTGATCAAAAAATATCATAGAACATAAATTGTAGGAAACATAATTCTCTACAAAAAAGGTCTCTTAACATTTTGCCATAGCTCGCTTCGTTTCCGAGATATTTGCAGATTTTGTCTCAAGGGAAGGGGCCTGACGGACATATTTCGAGATATTTCTTCTTCTTGTTGTTCTTCTTCTGCACAGCTAAGCTGGAAGTGGCATTTGCGGCTCGCACTAGTGCAGAGTTATCTCGAAGAAAGGGGCCACGGTGTTTCTGTATCTCTATTATGTTGGTGCGGCTTCGGAACTTTTAAATATCTTGATATATCTCGAGAACTACGCATCTGATCAAAAAATATCATAAAACATAAAAAGTAGGAAACTTGATTCTCTACAAAAAAGGTCTCTTAACATTTTGCCATAGCTCTCTTCGTTTCCGAGATATTTGCAGATTTATCTCCAGGGAAGGGGCCTGACGGACATATTTCGGGATATTTCTTCTTCTTGTTGTTCTTCTTCTGCACAGCTAAGCTGGAAGTGGCATTTGCAGCTCGCAGTAGTGCAGAGTTATCTCAAAGAAAGGGGCCACGGTGTTTCTGAATCTCTATTATGTTGGTGCGGCTTCGGAACTTTTAAATATCTCGATATATCTCGAAAACTACGCTTCTGATCAAAAAATATCATAGAACATAAATTGTAGGAAACATAATTCTCTACAAAAAACGTCTCTTACACATTTTGCCATAGCTCGCTTCGTTTCCGAGATATTTGCAGATTCAGCTCAAAGGAACGGGCCTGACGGACATATTTCGAGATATTTCTTCTTCTTGTTGTTCTTCTTCTGCACAGCTAAGCTGGAAGTGGCATTTGCGGCTCGCAGTAGTGCAGAGTTATCTCGAAGAAAGGGGCCACGGTGTTTCTGTATCTCTATTATGTTGGTGCGGCTTCGGAACTTTTAAATATCTTGATATATCTCGAGAACTACGCATCTGATCAAAAAATATCATAAAACATAAAAAGTAGGAAACTTAATTCTCTACAAAAAAGGTCTCTTAACATTTTGCCATAGCTCTCTTCGTTTCCGAGATATTTGCAGATTTATCTCCAGGGAAGGGGCCTGACGGACATATTTCGGGATATTTCTTCTTCTTGTTGTTCTTCTTCTGCACAGCTAAGCTGGAAGTGGCATTTGCAGCTCGCAGTAGTGCAGAGTTATCTCAAAGAAAGGGGCCACGGTGTTTCTGTATCTCTATTATGTTGGTGCGGCTTCGGAACTTTTAAATATCCTGATATATCTCGAGAACTACGCATCTGATCAAAAAATATCATAAAACATAAAAAGTAGGAAACTTAATTCTCTACAAAAAAGGTCTCTTAACATTTTGCCATAGCTCGCTTCGTTTCCGAGATATTTGCAGATTTATCTCCAGGGAAGGGGCCTGACGGTCATATTTCGAGATATTTCTTCTTCTTGTTGTTCTTCTTCTGCACAGCTAAGCTGGAAGTGGCATTTGCGGCTCGCACTAGTGCAGAGTTATCTCAAAGAAAGGGGCCACGGTGTTTCTGAATCTCTATTATGTTGGTGCGGCTTCGGAACTTTTAAATATCTCGATATATCTCGAAAACTACGCTTCTGATCAAAAAATATCATAGAACGTAAATTGTAGGAAACATAATTCTCTACAAAAAACGTCTCTTAACATTTTGCCATAGCTCGCTTCGTTTCCGAGATATTTGCAGATTCAGCTCAAAGGAACGGGCCTGACGGACATATTTCGAGATATTTCTTCTTCTTGTTGTTCTTCTTCTGCACAGCTAAGCTGGAAGTGGCATTTACAGCTCGCAATAGTGCAGAGTTATCTCAAAGAAAGGGGCCACGGTGTTTCTGTATCTCTATTATGTTGGTGCGGCTTCGGAACTTTTAAATATCTTGATATATCTCGAGAACTACGCATCTGATCAAAAAATATCATAGAACATAAAAAGTAGGAAACTTAATTCTCTACAAAAAAGGTCTCTTAACATTTTGCCATAGCTCTCTTCGTTTCCGAGATATTTGCAGATTTATCTCCAGGGAAGGGGCCTGACGGACATATTTCGAGATATTTCTTCTTCTTGTTGTTCTTCTTCTGCACATCTAAGCTGGAACTGGCATTTGCAGCTCGCAGTAGTGCAGAGTTATCTCAAAGAAAGGGGCCACGGTGTTTCTGTATCTCTATTATGTTGGTGCGGCTTCGGAACTTTTAAATATCTTGATACATCTCGAGAACTACGCATCTGATCAAAAAATATCATAGAACATAAAAAGTAGGAAACTTAATTCTCTACAAAAAAGGTCTCTTAACATTTTGCCATAGCTCGCTTCGTTTCCGAGATATTTGCAGATTTATCTCCAGGGAAGGGGCCTGACGGACATATTTCGAGATATTTCTTCTTCTTGTTGTTCTTCTTCTGCACAGCTAAGCTGGAAGTGGCATTTGCAGCTCGCAATAGTGCAGAGTTATCTCAAAGAAAGGGGCCACGGTGTTTCTGTATCTCTATTATGTTGGTGCGGCTTCGGAACTTTTAAATATCTTGATATATCTCGAGAACTACGCATCTGATCAAAAAATATCACAGAACATAAAAAGTAGGAAACTTAATTCTCTACAAAAAAGGTCTCTTAACATTTTGCCATAGCTCGCTTCGTTTCCGAGATATTTGCAGATTCATCTCAAGGGAAGGGGCCTGACGGACATATTTCGAGATATTTCTTCTTCTTGTTGTTCTTCTTCTGCACAGCTAAGCTGGAAGTGGCATTTGCGGCTCGCACTAGTGCAGAGTTATCTCAAAGAAAGGGGCCACGGTGTTTCTGAATCTCTATTATGTCGGTGCGGCTTCGGAACTTTTAAATATCTCGATATATCTCGAAAACTACGCTTCTGATCAAAAAATATCATAGAACATAAATTGTAGGAAACATAATTCTCTACAAAAAACGTCTCTTAACATTTTGCCATAGCTCGCTTCGTTTCCGAGATATTTGCAGATTCAGCTCAAAGGAACGGGCCTGACGGACATATTTCGAGATATTTCTTCTTCTTGTTGTTCTTCTTCTGCACAGCTAAGCTGGAAGTGGCATTTACAGCTCGCAATAGTGCAGAGTTATCTCAAAGAAAGGGGCCACGGTGTTTCTGTATCTCTATTATGTTGGTGCGGCTTCGGAACTTTTAAATATCTCGATATATCTCGAAAACTACGCTTCTGATCAAAAAATATCATAGAACATAAATTGTAGGAAACATAATTCTCTACAAAAAACGTCTCTTAACATTTTGCCATAGCTCGCTTCGTTTCCGAGATATTTGCAGATTCAGCTCAAAGGAACGGGCCTGACGGACATGTTTCGAGATATTTCTTCTTCTTGTTGTTCTTCTTCTGCACAGCTAAGCTGGAAGTGGCATTTGCAGCTCGCAATAGTGCAGAGTAATCTCAAAGAAAGGGGCCACGGTGTTTCTGTATCTCTATTATGTTGGTGCGGCTTCGGAACTTTTAAATATCTCGATATATCTCGACAACTACGCTTCTGATCAAAAAATATCATAGAACATAAATTGTAGGAAACATAATTCTCTACAAAAAAGGTCTCTTAACATTTTGCCATAGCTCGCTTCGTTTCCGAGATATTTGCAGATATATCTCAAGGGAAGGGGCCTGACGGACATATTTCGGGATATTTCTTCTTCTTGTTGTTCTTCTTCTGCACAGCTAAGCTGGAAGTGGCATTTGCAGCTCGCAGTAGTGCAGAGTTATCTCAAAGAAAGGGGCCACGGTGTTTCTGTATCTCTATTATGTTGGTGCGGCTTCGGAACTTTTAAATATCTTGATATATCTCGAGAACTACGCATCTGATCAAAAAATATCATAAAACATAAAAAGTAGGAAACTTAATTCTCTACAAAAAAGGTCTCTTAACATTTTGCCATAGCTCTCTTCGTTTCCGAGATATTTGCAGATTTATCTCCAGGGAAGGGGCCTGACGGACATATTTCGGGATATTTCTTCTTCTTGTTGTTCTTCTTCTGCACAGCTAAGCTGGAAGTGGCATTTGCAGCTCGCAGTAGTGCAGAGTTATCTCAAAGAAAGGGGCCACGGTGTTTCTGTATCTCTATTATGTTGGTGCGGCTTCGGAACTTTTAAATATCTTGATATATCTCGAGAACTACGCATCTGATCAAAAAATATCATAGAACATAAAAAGTAGGAAACTTAATTCTCTACAAAAAAGGTCTCTTAACATTTTGCCATAGCTCGCTTCGTTTCCGAGATATTTGCAGATTTATCTCAAGGGAAGGGGCCTGACGGACATATTTCGAGATATTTCTTCTTCTTGTTGTTCTTCTTCTGCACAGCTAAGCTGGAAGTGGCATTTGCGGCTCGCACTAGTGCAGAGTTATCTCAAAGAAAGGGGCCACGGTGTTTCTGTATCTCTATTATGTTGGTGCGGCTTCGGAACTTTTAAATATCTTGATATATCTCGAGAACTACGCATCTGATCAAAAAATATCATAAAACATAAAAAGTAGGAAACTTAATTCTCTACAAAAAAGGTCTCTTAACATTTTGCCATAGCTCGCTTCGTTTCCGAGATATTTGCAGATTTATCTCCAGGGAAGGGGCCTGACGGTCATATTTCGAGATATTTCTTCTTCTTGTTGTTCTTCTTCTGCACAGCTAAGCTGGAAGTGGCATTTGCGGCTCGCACTAGTGCAGAGTTATCTCAAAGAAAGGGGCCACGGTGTTTCTGAATCTCTATTATGTTGGTGCGGCTTCGGAACTTTTAAATATCTCGATATATCTCGAAAACTACGCTTCTGATCAAAAAATATCATAGAACGTAAATTGTAGGAAACATAATTCTCTACAAAAAACGTCTCTTAACATTTTGCCATAGCTCGCTTCGTTTCCGAGATATTTGCAGATTTATCTCCAGGGAAGGGGCCTGACGGTCATATTTCGAGATATTTCTTCTTCTTGTTGTTCTTCTTCTGCACAGCTAAGCTGGAAGTGGCATTTGCGGCTCGCACTAGTGCAGAGTTATCTCAAAGAAAGGGGCCACGGTGTTTCTGTATCTCTATTATGTTGGTGCGGCTTCGGAACTTTTAAATATCTTGATATATCTCGAGAACTACGCATCTGATCAAAAAATATCATAAAACATAAAAAGTGGGAAACTTAATTCTCTACAAAAAAGGTCTCTTAACATTTTGCCATAGCTCGCTTCGTTTCCGAGATATTTGCAGATTTATCTCCAGAGAAGGGGCCTGACGGTCATATTTCGAGATATTTCTTCTTCTTGTTGTTCTTCTTCTGCACAGCTAAGCTGGAAGTGGCATTTGCGGCTCGCACTAGTGCAGAGTTATCTCAAAGAAAGGGGCCACGGTGTTTCTGAATCTCTATTATGTTGGTGCGGCTTCGGAACTTTTAAATATCTCGATATATCTCGAAAACTACGCTTCTGATCAAAAAATATCATAGAACGTAAATTGTAGGAAACATAATTCTCTACAAAAAACGTCTCTTAACATTTTGCCATAGCTCGCTTCGTTTCCGAGATATTTGCAGATTCAGCTCAAAGGAACGGGCCTGACGGACATATTTCGAGATATTTCTTCTTCTTGTTGTTCTTCTTCTGCACAGCTAAGCTGGAAGTGGCATTTACAGCTCGCAATAGTGCAGAGTTATCTCAAAGAAAGGGGCCACGGTGTTTCTGTATCTCTATTATGTTGGTGCGGCTTCGGAACTTTTAAATATCTTGATATATCTCGAGAACTACGCATCTGATCAAAAAATATCATAGAACATAAAAAGTAGGAAACTTAATTCTCTACAAAAAAGGTCTCTTAACGTTTTGCCATAGCTCTCTTCGTTTCCGAGATATTTGCAGATTTATCTCCAGGGAAGGGGCCTGACGGACATATTTCGAGATATTTCTTCTTCTTGTTGTTCTTCTTCTGCACATCTAAGCTGGAACTGGCATTTGCAGCTCGCAGTAGTGCAGAGTTATCTCAAAGAAAGGGGCCACGGTGTTTCTGTATCTCTATTATGTTGGTGCGGCTTCGGAACTTTTAAATATCTTGATATATCTCGAGAACTACGCATCTGATCAAAAAATATCATAGAACATAAAAAGTAGGAAACTTAATTCTCTACAAAAAAGGTCTCTTAACATTTTGCCATAGCTCGCTTCGTTTCCGAGATATTTGCAGATTTATCTCCAGGGAAGGGGCCTGACGGACATATTTCGAGATATTTCTTCTTCTTGTTGTTCTTCTTCTGCACAGCTAAGCTGGAAGTGGCATTTGCAGCTCGCAATAGTGCAGAGTTATCTCAAAGAAAGGGGCCACGGTGTTTCTGTATCTCTATTATGTTGGTGCGGCTTCGGAACTTTTAAATATCTTGATATATCTCGAGAACTACGCATCTGATCAAAAAATATCATAGAACATAAAAAGTAGGAAACTTAATTCTCTACAAAAAAGGTCTCTTAACATTTTGCCATAGCTCGCTTCGTTTCCGAGATATTTGCAGATTTATCTCAAGGGAAGGGGCCTGACGGACATATTTCGAGATATTTCTTCTTCTTGTTGTTCTTCTTCTGCACAGCTAAGCTGGAAGTGGCATTTGCGGCTCGCACTAGTGCAGAGTTATCTCAAAGAAAGGGGCCACGGTGTTTCTGAATCTCTATTATGTCGGTGCGGCTTCGGAACTTTTAAATATCTCGATATATCTCGAAAACTACGCTTCTGATCAAAAAATATCATAGAACATAAATTGTAGGAAACATAATTCTCTACAAAAAACGTCTCTTAACATTTTGCCATAGCTCTCTTCGTTTCCGAGATATTTGCAGATTTATCTCCAGGGAAGGGGCCTGACGGACATATTTCGGGATATTTCTTCTTCTTGTTGTTCTTCTTCTGCACAGCTAAGCTGGAAGTGGCATTTGCAGCTCGCAGTAGTGCAGAGTTGTCTCAAAGAAAGGGGCCACGGTGTTTCTGTATCTCTATTATGTTGGTGCGGCTTCGGAACTTTTAAATATCTCGATATATCTCGAAAACTACGCTTCTGATCAAAAAATATCATAGAACATAAATTGTAGGAAACATAATTCTCTACAAAAAACGTCTCTTAACATTTTGCCATAGCTCGCTTCGTTTCCGAGATATTTGCAGATTCAGCTCAAAGGAACGGGCCTGACGGACATGTTTCGAGATATTTCTTCTTCTTGTTGTTCTTCTTCTGCACAGCTAAGCTGGAAGTGGCATTTGCAGCTCGCAATAGTGCAGAGTAATCTCAAAGAAAGGGGCCACGGTGTTTCTGTATCTCTATTATGTTGGTGCGGCTTCGGAACTTTTAAATATCTTGATATATCTCGAGAACTACGCATCTGATCAAAAAATACCATAGAACATAAAAAGTAGGAAACTTAATTCTCTACAAAAAAGGTCTCTCAAGATTTTGCCATAGCTCGCTTCGTTTCCGAGATATTTGCAGATTTATCTCCAGGGAAGGGGCCTGACGGACATATTTCGAGATATTTCTTCTTCTTGTTGTTCTTCTTCTGCACAGCTAAGCTGGAAGTGGCATTTGCAGCTCGCAATAGTGCAGAGTTATCTCAAAGAAAGGGGCCACGGTGTTTCTGTATCTCTATTATGTTGGTGCGGCTTCGGAACTTTTAAATATCTTGATATATCTCGAGAACTACGCATCTGATCAAAAAATATCATAGAACATAAAAAGTAGGAAACTTAATTCTCTACAAAAAAGGTCTCTTAACATTTTGCCATAGCTCGCTTCGTTTCCGAGATATTTGCAGATTTATCTCAAGGGAAGGGGCCTGACGGACATATTTCGAGATATTTCTTCTTCTTGTTGTTCTTCTTCTGCACAGCTAAGCTGGAAGTGGCATTTGCGGCTCGCACTAGTGCAGAGTTATCTCAAAGAAAGGGGCCACGGTGTTTCTGAATCTCTATTATGTCGGTGCGGCTTCGGAACTTTTAAATATCTCGATATATCTCGAAAACTACGCTTCTGATCAAAAAATATCATAGAACGTAAATTGTAGGAAACATAATTCTCTACAAAAAACGTCTCTTAACATTTTGCCATAGCTCGCTTCGTTTCCGAGATATTTGCAGATTCAGCTCAAAGGAACGGGCCTGACGGACATATTTCGAGATATTTCTTCTTCTTGTTGTTCTTCTTCTGCACAGCTAAGCTGGAAGTGGCATTTACAGCTTGCAATAGTGCAGAGTTATCTCAAAGAAAGGGGCCACGGTGTTTCTGTATCTCTATTATGTTGGTGCGGCTTCGGAACTTTTAAATATCTCGATATATCTCGAAAACTACGCTTCTGATCAAAAAATATCATAGAACATAAATTGTAGGAAACATAATTCTCTACAAAAAAGGTCTCTTAACATTTTGCCATAGCTCGCTTCGTTTCCGAGATATTTGCAGATTTATCTCCAGGGAAGGGGCCTGACGGACATATTTCGGGATATTTCTTCTTCTTGTTGTTCTTCTTCTGCACAGCTAAGCTGGAAGTGGCATTTGCAGCTCGCAGTAGTGCAGAGTTATCTCAAAGAAAGGGGCCACGGTGTTTCTGTATCTCTATTATGTTGGTGCGGCTTCGGAACTTTTAAATATCTTGATATATCTCGAGAACTACGCATCTGATCAAAAAATATCATAAAACATAAAAAGTAGGAAACATAATTCTCTACAAAAAAGGTCTCTTAACATTTTGCCATAGCTCTCTTCGTTTCCGAGATATTTGCAGATTTATCTCCAGGGAAGGGGCCTGACGGACATATTTCGGGATATTTCTTCTTCTTGTTGTTCTTCTTCTGCACAGCTAAGCTGGAAGTGGCATTTGCAGCTCGCAGTAGTGCAGAGTTATCTCAAAGAAAGGGGCCACGGTGTTTCTGTATCTCTATTATGTTGGTGCGGCTTCGGAACTTTTAAATATCTTGATATATCTCGAGAACTACGCATCTGATCAAAAAATACCATAGAACATAAAAAGTAGGAAACTTAATTCTCTACAAAAAAGGTCTCTCAAGATTTTGCCATAGCTCGCTTCGTTTCCGAGATATTTGCAGATTTATCTCCAGGGAAGGGGCCTGACGGACATATTTCGAGATATTTCTTCTTCTTGTTGTTCTTCTTCTGCACAGCTAAGCTGGAAGTGGCATTTGCAGCTCGCAATAGTGCAGAGTTATCTCAAAGAAAGGGGCCACGGTGTTTCTGTATCTCTATTATGTTGGTGCGGCTTCGGAACTTTTAAATATCTTGATATATCTCGAGAACTACGCATCTGATCAAAAAATATCATAGAACATAAAAAGTAGGAAACTTAATTCTCTACAAAAAAGGTCTCTTAACATTTTGCCATAGCTCGCTTCGTTTCCGAGATATTTGCAGATTTATCTCAAGGGAAGGGGCCTGACGGACATATTTCGAGATATTTCTTCTTCTTGTTGTTCTTCTTCTGCACAGCTAAGCTGGAAGTGGCATTTGCGGCTCGCACTAGTGCAGAGTTATCTCAAAGAAAGGGGCCACGGTGTTTCTGAATCTCTATTATGTCGGTGCGGCTTCGGAACTTTTAAATATCTCGATATATCTCGAAAACTACGCTTCTGATCAAAAAATATCATAGAACATAAATTGTAGGAAACATAATTCTCTACAAAAAACGTCTCTTAACATTTTGCCATAGCTCGCTTCGTTTCCGAGATATTTGCAGATTCAGCTCAAAGGAACGGGCCTGACGGACATATTTCGAGATATTTCTTCTTCTTGTTGTTCTTCTTCTGCACAGCTAAGCTGGAAGTGGCATTTACAGCTCGCAATAGTGCAGAGTTATCTCAAAGAAAGGGGCCACGGTGTTTCTGTATCTCTATTATGTTGGTTCGGCTTCGGAACTTTTAAATATCTCGATATATCTCGAAAACTACGCTTCTGATCAAAAAATATCATAGAACATAAATTGTAGGAAACATAATTCTCTACAAAAAAGGTCTCTTAACATTTTGCCATAGCTCGCTTCGTTTCCGAGATATTTGCAGATTTATCTCCAGGGAAGGGGCCTGACGGACATATTTCGAGATATTTCTTCTTCTTGTTGTTCTTCTTCTGCACATCTAAGCTGGAACTGGCATTTGCAGCTCGCAGTAGTGCAGAGTTATCTCAAAGAAAGGGGCCACGGTGTTTCTGTATCTCTATTATGTTGGTGCGGCTTCGGAACTTTTAAATATCTTGATATATCTCGAGAACTACGCATCTGATCAAAAAATATCATAGAACATAAAAAGTAGGAAACTTAATTCTCTACAAAAAAGGTCTCTTAACATTTTGCCATAGCTCGCTTCGTTTCCGAGATATTTGCAGATTTATCTCCAGGGAAGGGGCCTGACGGACATATTTCGAGATATTTCTTCTTCTTGTTGTTCTTCTTCTGCACAGCTAAGCTGGAAGTGGCATTTGCAGCTCGCAATAGTGCAGAGTTATCTCAAAGAAAGGGGCCACGGTGTTTCTGTATCTCTATTATGTTGGTGCGGCTTCGGAACTTTTAAATATCTTGATATATCTCGAGAACTACGCATCTGATCAAAAAATATCATAGAACATAAAAAGTAGGAAACTTAATTCTCTACAAAAAAGGTCTCTTAACATTTTGCCATAGCTCGCTTCGTTTCCGAGATATTTGCAGATTTATCTCAAGGGAAGGGGCCTGACGGACATATTTCGAGATATTTCTTCTTCTTGTTGTTCTTCTTCTGCACAGCTAAGCTGGAAGTGGCATTTGCGGCTCGCACTAGTGCAGAGTTATCTCAAAGAAAGGGGCCACGGTGTTTCTGAATCTCTATTATGTCGGTGCGGCTTCGGAACTTTTAAATATCTCGATATATCTCGAAAACTACGCTTCTGATCAAAAAATATCATAGAACATAAATTGTAGGAAACATAATTCTCTACAAAAAAGGTCTCTTAACATTTTGCCATAGCTCGCTTCGTTTCCGAGATATTTGCAGATTTATCTCCAGGGAAGGGGCCTGACGGACATATTTCGGGATATTTCTTCTTCTTGTTGTTCTTCTTCTGCACAGCTAAGCTGGAAGTGGCATTTGCAGCTCGCAGTAGTGCAGAGTTATCTCAAAGAAAGGGGCCACGGTGTTTCTGTATCTCTATTATGTTGGTGCGGCTTCGGAACTTTTAAATATCTTGATATATCTCGAGAACTACGCATCTGATCAAAAAATATCATAAAACATAAAAAGTAGGAAACTTAATTCTCTACAAAAAAGGTCTCTTAACATTTTGCCATAGCTCTCTTCGTTTCCGAGATATTTGCAGATTTATCTCCAGGGAAGGGGCCTGACGGACATATTTCGGGATATTTCTTCTTCTTGTTGTTCTTCTTCTGCACAGCTAAGCTGGAAGTGGCATTTGCGGCTCGCACTAGTGCAGAGTTATCTCAAAGAAAGGGGCCACGGTGTTTCTGTATCTCTATTATGTTGATGCGGCTTCGGAACTTTTAAATATCTCGATATATCTCGAAAACTACGCTTCTGATCAAAAAATATCATAGAACATAAATTGTAGGAAACATAATTCTCTACAAAAAACGTCTCTTAACATTTTGCCATAGCTCGCTTCGTTTCCGAGATATTTGCAGATTCAGCTCAAAGGAACGGGCCTGACGGACATGTTTCGAGATATTTCTTCTTCTTGTTGTTCTTCTTCTGCACAGCTAAGCTGGAAGTGGCATTTGCAGCTCGCAATAGTGCAGAGTAATCTCAAAGAAAGGGGCCACGGTGTTTCTGTATCTCTATTATGTTGGTGCGGCTTCGGAACTTTTAAATATCTCGATATATCTCGAAAACTACGCTTCTGATCAAAAAATATCATAGAACATAAATTGTAGGAAACATAATTCTCTACAAAAAACGTCTCTTAACATTTTGCCATAGCTCGCTTCGTTTCCGAGATATTTGCAGATTCAGCTCAAAGGAACGGGCCTGACGGACATGTTTCGAGATATTTCTTCTTCTTGTTGTTCTTCTTCTGCACAGCTAAGCTGGAAGTGGCATTTGCAGCTCGCAATAGTGCAGAGTAATCTCAAAGAAAGGGGCCACGGTGTTTCTGTATCTCTATTATGTTGGTGCGGCTTCGGAACTTTTAAATATCTTGATATATCTCGAGAACTACGCATCTGATCAAAAAATACCATAGAACATAAAAAGTAGGAAACTTAATTCTCTACAAAAAAGGTCTCTCAAGATTTTGCCATAGCTCGCTTCGTTTCCGAGATATTTGCAGATTTATCTCCAGGGAAGGGGCCTGACGGACATATTTCGAGATATTTCTTCTTCTTGTTGTTTTTCTTCTGCACAGCTAAGCTCGAAGTGGCATTTGCAGCTCGCAATAGTGCAGAGTTATCTCAAAGAAAGGGGCCACGGTGTTTCTGTATCTCTATTATGTTGGTGCGGCTTCGGAACTTTTAAATATCTTGATATATCTCGAGAACTACGCATCTGATCAAAAAATATCATAGAACATAAAAAGTAGGAAACTTAATTCTCTACAAAAAAGGTCTCTTAACATTTTGCCATAGCTCGCTTCGTTTCCGAGATATTTGCAGATTTATCTCAAGGGAAGGGGCCTGACGGACATATTTCGAGATATTTCTTCTTCTTGTTGTTCTTCTTCTGCACAGCTAAGCTGGAAGTGGCATTTGCGGCTCGCACTAGTGCAGAGTTATCTCAAAGAAAGGGGCCACGGTGTTTCTGAATCTCTATTATGTCGGTGCGGCTTCGGAACTTTTAAATATCTCGATATATCTCGAAAACTACGCTTCTGATCAAAAAATATCATAGAACGTAAATTGTAGGAAACATAATTCTCTACAAAAAACGTCTCTTAACATTTTGCCATAGCTCGCTTCGTTTCCGAGATATTTGCAGATTCAGCTCAAAGGAACGGGCCTGACGGACATATTTCGAGATATTTCTTCTTCTTGTTGTTCTTCTTCTGCACAGCTAAGCTGGAAGTGGCATTTACAGCTTGCAATAGTGCAGAGTTATCTCAAAGAAAGGGGCCACGGTGTTTCTGTATCTCTATTATGTTGGTGCGGCTTCGGAACTTTTAAATATCTCGATATATCTCGAAAACTACGCTTCTGATCAAAAAATATCATAGAACATAAATTGTAGGAAACATAATTCTCTACAAAAAAGGTCTCTTAACATTTTGCCATAGCTCGCTTCGTTTCCGAGATATTTGCAGATTTATCTCCAGGGAAGGGGCCTGACGGACATATTTCGGGATATTTCTTCTTCTTGTTGTTCTTCTTCTGCACAGCTAAGCTGGAAGTGGCATTTGCAGCTCGCAGTAGTGCAGAGTTATCTCAAAGAAAGGGGCCACGGTGTTTCTGTATCTCTATTATGTTGGTGCGGCTTCGGAACTTTTAAATATCTTGATATATCTCGAGAACTACGCATCTGATCAAAAAATATCATAAAACATAAAAAGTAGGAAACTTAATTCTCTACAAAAAAGGTCTCTTAACATTTTGCCATAGCTCTCTTCGTTTCCGAGATATTTGCAGATTTATCTCCAGGGAAGGGGCCTGACGGACATATTTCGGGATATTTCTTCTTCTTGTTGTTCTTCTTCTGCACAGCTAAGCTGGAAGTGGCATTTGCAGCTCGCAGTAGTGCAGAGTTATCTCAAAGAAAGGGGCCACGGTGTTTCTGTATCTCTATTATGTTGGTGCGGCTTCGGAACTTTTAAATATCTTGATATATCTCGAGAACTACGCATCTGATCAAAAAATATCATAGAACATAAAAAGTAGGAAACTTAATTCTCTACAAAAAAGGTCTCTTAACATTTTGCCATAGCTCGCTTCGTTTCCGAGATATTTGCAGATTTATCTCAAGGGAAGGGGCCTGACGGACATATTTCGAGATATTTCTTCTTCTTGTTGTTCTTCTTCTGCACAGCTAAGCTGGAAGTGGCATTTGCGGCTCGCACTAGTGCAGAGTTATCTCAAAGAAAGGGGCCACGGTGTTTCTGAATCTCTATTATGTCGGTGCGGCTTCGGAACTTTTAAATATCTCGATATATCTCGAAAACTACGCTTCTGATCAAAAAATATCATAGAACGTAAATTGTAGGAAACATAATTCTCTACAAAAAACGTCTCTTAACATTTTGCCATAGCTCGCTTCGTTTCCGAGATATTTGCAGATTCAGCTCAAAGGAACGGGCCTGACGGACATATTTCGAGATATTTCTTCTTCTTGTTGTTCTTCTTCTGCACAGCTAAGCTGGAAGTGGCATTTACAGCTTGCAATAGTGCAGAGTTATCTCAAAGAAAGGGGCCACGGTGTTTCTGTATCTCTATTATGTTGGTGCGGCTTCGGAACTTTTAAATATCTCGATATATCTCGAAAACTACGCTTCTGATCAAAAAATATCATAGAACATAAATTGTAGGAAACATAATTCTCTACAAAAAAGGTCTCTTAACATTTTGCCATAGCTCGCTTCGTTTCCGAGATATTTGCAGATTTATCTCCAGGGAAGGGGCCTGACGGACATATTTCGGGATATTTCTTCTTCTTGTTGTTCTTCTTCTGCACAGCTAAGCTGGAAGTGGCATTTGCAGCTCGCAGTAGTGCAGAGTTATCTCAAAGAAAGGGGCCACGGTGTTTCTGTATCTCTATTATGTTGGTGCGGCTTCGGAACTTTTAAATATCTTGATATATCTCGAGAACTACGCATCTGATCAAAAAATATCATAAAACATAAAAAGTAGGAAACTTAATTCTCTACAAAAAAGGTCTCTTAACATTTTGCCATAGCTCTCTTCGTTTCCGAGATATTTGCAGATTTATCTCCAGGGAAGGGGCCTGACGGACATATTTCGGGATATTTCTTCTTCTTGTTGTTCTTCTTCTGCACAGCTAAGCTGGAAGTGGCATTTGCAGCTCGCAGTAGTGCAGAGTTATCTCAAAGAAAGGGGCCACGGTGTTTCTGTATCTCTATTATGTTGGTGCGGCTTCGGAACTTTTAAATATCTTGATATATCTCGAGAACTACGCATCTGAACAAAAAATATCATAGAACATAAAAAGTAGGAAACTTAATTCTCTACAAAAAACGTCTCTTAACATTTTGCCATAGCTCGCTTCGTTTCCGAGATATTTGCAGATTCAGCTCAAAGGAACGGGCCTGACGGACATATTTCGAGATATTTCTTCTTCTTGTTGTTCTTCTTCTGCACAGCTAAGCTGGAAGTGGCATTTACAGCTCGCAATAGTGCAGGGTTATCTCAAAGAAAGGGGCCACGGTGTTTCTGTATCTCTATTATGTTGGTGCGGCTTCGGAACTTTTAAATATCTTGATATATCTCGAGAACTACGCATCTGATTAAAAAATATCATAAAACATAAAAAGTAGGAAACTTAATTCTCTACAAAAAAGGTCTCTTAACATTTTGCCATAGCTCGCTTCGTTTCCGAGATATTTGCAGATTTATCTCCAGGGAAGGGGCCTGACGGACATATTTCGGGATATTTCTTCTTCTTGTTGTTCTTCTTCTGCACAGCTAAGCTGGAAGTGGCATTTGCAGCTCGCAGTAGTGCAGAGTTGTCTCAAAGAAAGGGGCCACGGTGTTTCTGTATCTCTATTATGTTGGTGCGGCTTCGGAACTTTTAAATATCTTGATATATCTCGAGAACTACGCATCTGAACAAAAAATATCATACAACATAAAAAGTAGGAAACTTAATTCTCTACAAAAAAGGTCTCTTAACATTTTGCCATAGCTCGCTTCGTTTCCGAGATATTTGCAGATTTATCTCAAGGGAAGGGGCCTGACGGACATATTTCGAGATATTTCTTCTTCTTGTTGTTCTTCTTCTGCACAGCTAAGCTGGAAGTGGCATTTGCGGCTCGCACTAGTACAGAGTTATCTCAAAGAAAGGGGCCACGGTGTTTCTGTATCTCTATTATGTTGGTGCGGCTTCGGAACTTTTAAATATCTCGATATATCTCGAAAACTACGCTTCTGATCAAAAAATATCATAGAACATAAATTGTAGGAAACATAATTCTCTACAAAAAACGTCTCTTAACATTTTGCCATAGCTCGCTTCGTTTCCGAGATATTTGCAGATTCAGCTCAAAGGAACGGGCCTGACGGACATGTTTCGAGATATTTCTTCTTCTTGCTGTTCTTCTTCTGCACAGCTAAGCTGGAAGTGGCATTTGCAGCTCGCAATAGTGCAGAGTAATCTCAAAGAAAGGGGCCACGGTGTTTCTGTATCTCTATTATGTTGGTGCGGCTTCGGAACTTTTAAATATCTTGATATATCTCGAGAACTACGCATCTGATCAAAAAATACCATAGAACATAAAAAGTAGGAAACTTAATTCTCTACAAAAAAGGTCTCTCAAGATTTTGCCATAGCTCGCTTCGTTTCCGAGATATTTGCAGATTTATCTCAAGGGAAGGGGCCTGACGGACATATTTCGAGATATTTCTTCTTCTTGTTGTTCTTCTTCTGCACAGCTAAGCTGGAAGTGGCATTTGCGGCTCGCACTAGTGCAGAGTTATCTCAAAGAAAGGGGCCACGGTGTTTCTGAATCTCTATTATGTCGGTGCGGCTTCGGAACTTTTAAATATCTCGATATATCTCGAAAACTACGCTTCTGATCAAAAAATATCATAGAACATAAATTGTAGGAAACATAATTCTCTACAAAAAACGTCTCTTAACATTTTGCCATAGCTCGCTTCGTTTCCGAGATATTTGCAGATTCAGCTCAAAGGAACGGGCCTGACGGACATATTTCGAGATATTTCTTCTTCTTGTTGTTCTTCTTCTGCACAGCTAAGCTGGAAGTGGCATTTACAGCTCGCAATAGTGCAGAGTTATCTCAAAGAAAGGGGCCACGGTGTTTCTGTATCTCTATTATGTTGGTGCGGCTTCGGAACTTTTAAATATCTCGATATATCTCGAAAACTACGCTTCTGATCAAAAAATATCATAGAACATAAATTGTAGGAAACATAATTCTCTACAAAAAAGGTCTCTTAACATTTTGCCATAGCTCGCTTCGTTTCCGAGATATTTGCAGATTTATCTCCAGGGAAGGGGCCTGACGGACATATTTCGGGATATTTCTTCTTCTTGTTGTTCTTCTTCTGCACAGCTAAGTTGGAAGTCGCATTTGCAGCTCGCAGTAGTGCAGAGTTATCTCAAAGAAAGGGGCCACGGTGTTTCTGTATCTCTATTATGTTGGTGCGGCTTCGGAACTTTTAAATATCTTGATATATCTCGAGAACTACGCATCTGATCAAAAAATATCATAAAACATAAAAAGTAGGAAACTTAATTCTCTACAAAAAAGGTCTCTTAACATTTTGCCATAGCTCGCTTCGTTTCCGAGATATTTGCAGATTTATCTCCAGGGAAGGGGCCTGACGGTCATATTTCGAGATATTTCTTCTTCTTGTTGTTCTTCTTCTGCACAGCTAAGCTGGAAGTGGCATTTGCGGCTCGCACTAGTGCAGAGTTATCTCAAAGAAAGGGGCCACGGTGTTTCTGAATCTCTATTATGTTGGTGCGGCTTCGGAACTTTTAAATATCTCGATATATCTCGAAAACTACGCTTCTGATCAAAAAATATCATAGAACGTAAATTGTAGGAAACATAATTCTCTACAAAAAACGTCTCTTAACATTTTGCCATAGCTCGCTTCGTTTCCGAGATATTTGCAGATTCAGCTCAAAGGAACGGGCCTGACGGACATATTTCGAGATATTTCTTCTTCTTGTTGTTCTTCTTCTGCACAGCTAAGCTGGAAGTGGCATTTACAGCTCGCAATAGTGCAGAGTTATCTCAAAGAAAGGGGCCACGGTGTTTCTGTATCTCTATTATGTTGGTGCGGCTTCGGAACTTTTAAATATCTTGATATATCTCGAGAACTACGCATCTGATCAAAAAATATCATAGAACATAAAAAGTAGGAAACTTAATTCTCTACAAAAAAGGTCTCTTAACATTTTGCCATAGCTCTCTTCGTTTCCGAGATATTTGCAGATTTATCTCCAGGGAAGGGGCCTGACGGACATATTTCGAGATATTTCTTCTTCTTGTTGTTCTTCTTCTGCACATCTAAGCTGGAACTGGCATTTGCAGCTCGCAGTAGTGCAGAGTTATCTCAAAGAAAGGGGCCACGGTGTTTCTGTATCTCTATTATGTTGGTGCGGCTTCGGAACTTTTAAATATCATGATATATCTCGAGAACTACGCATCTGATCAAAAAATATCATAGAACATAAAAAGTAGGAAACTTAATTCTCTACAAAAAAGGTCTCTTAACATTTTGCCATAGCTCGCTTCGTTTCCGAGATATTTGCAGATTTATCTCCAGGGAAGGGGCCTGACGGACATATTTCGAGATATTTCTTCTTCTTGTTGTTCTTCTTCTGCACAGCTAAGCTGGAAGTGGCATTTGCAGCTCGCAATAGTGCAGAGTTATCTCAAAGAAAGGGGCCACGGTGTTTCTGTATCTCTATTATGTTGGTGCGGCTTCGGAACTTTTAAATATCTTGATATATCTCGAGAACTACGCATCTGATCAAAAAATATCATAGAACATAAAAAGTAGGAAACTTAATTCTCTACAAAAAAGGTCTCTTAACATTTTGCCATAGCTCGCTTCGTTTCCGAGATATTTGCAGATTTATCTCAAGGGAAGGGGCCTGACGGACATATTTCGAGATATTTCTTCTTCTTGTTGTTCTTCTTCTGCACAGCTAAGCTGGAAGTGGCATTTGCGGCTCGCACTAGTGCAGAGTTATCTCAAAGAAAGGGGCCACGGTGTTTCTGAATCTCTATTATGTCGGTGCGGCTTCGGAACTTTTAAATATCTCGATATATCTCGAAAACTACGCTTCTGATCAAAAAATATCATAGAACATAAATTGTAGGAAACATAATTCTCTACAAAAAAGGTCTCTTAACATTTTGCCATAGCTCGCTTCGTTTCCGAGATATTTGCAGATTTATCTCCAGGGAAGGGGCCTGACGGACATATTTCGGGATATTTCTTCTTCTTGTTGTTCTTCTTCTGCACAGCTAAGCTGGAAGTGGCATTTGCAGCTCGCAGTAGTGCAGAGTTATCTCAAAGAAAGGGGCCACGGTGTTTCTGTATCTCTATTATGTTGGTGCGGCTTCGGAACTTTTAAATATCTTGATATATCTCGAGAACTACGCATCTGATCAAAAAATATCATAAAACATAAAAAGTAGGAAACTTAATTCTCTACAAAAAAGGTCTCTTAACATTTTGCCATAGCTCTCTTCGTTTCCGAGATATTTGCAGATTTATCTCCAGGGAAGGGGCCTGACGGACATATTTCGGGATATTTCTTCTTCTTGTTGTTCTTCTTCTGCACAGCTAAGCTGGAAGTGGCATTTGCGGCTCGCACTAGTGCAGTGTTATCTCAAAGAAAGGGGCCACGGTGTTTCTGAATCTCTATTATGTTGGTGCGGCTTCGGAACTTTTAAATATCTCGATATATCTCGAAAACTACGCTTCTGATCAAAAAATATCATAGAACATAAATTGTAGGAAACATAATTCTCTACAAAAAACGTCTCTTAACATTTTGCCATAGCTCGCTTCGTTTCCGAGATATTTGCAGATTCAGCTCAAAGGAACGGGCCTGACGGACATGTTTCGAGATATTTCTTCTTCTTGTTGTTCTTCTTCTGCACAGCTAAGCTGGAAGTGGCATTTGCAGCTCGCAATAGTGCAGAGTAATCTCAAAGAAAGGGGCCACGGTGTTTCTGTATCTCTATTATGTTGGTGCGGCTTCGGAACTTTTAAATATCTCGATATATCTCGAAAACTACGCTTCTGATCAAAAAATATCATAGAACATAAATTGTAGGAAACATAATTCTCTACAAAAAACGTCTCTTAACATTTTGCCATAGCTCGCTTCGTTTCCGAGATATTTGCAGATTCAGCTCAAAGGAACGGGCCTGACGGACATGTTTCGAGATATTTCTTCTTCTTGTTGTTCTTCTTCTGCACAGCTAAGCTGGAAGTGGCATTTGCAGCTCGCAATAGTGCAGAGTAATCTCAAAGAAAGGGGCCACGGTGTTTCTGTATCTCTATTATGTTGGTGCGGCTTCGGAACTTTTAAATATCTCGATATATCTCGACAACTACGCTTCTGATCAAAAAATATCATAGAACATAAATTGTAGGAAACATAATTCTCTACAAAAAAGGTCTCTTAACATTTTGCCATAGCTCGCTTCGTTTCCGAGATATTTGCAGATATATCTCAAGGGAAGGGGCCTGACGGACATATTTCGAGATATTTCTTCTTCTTGTTGTTCTTCTTCTGCACAGCTAAGCTGGAAGTGGCATTTACAGCTCGCAATAGTGCAGAGTTATCTCAAAGAAAGGGGCCACGGTGTTTCTGTATCTCTATTATGTTGGTGCGGCTTCGGAACTTTTAAATATCTTGATATATCTCGAGAACTACGCATCTGATCAAAAAATATCATAAAACATAAAAAGTAGGAAACTTAATTCTCTACAAAAAAGGTCTCTTAACATTTTGCCATAGCTCTCTTCGTTTCCGAGATATTTGCAGATTTATCTCCAGGGAA
This sequence comes from Osmia lignaria lignaria, assembly GCF_051020975.1. Classification (NCBI taxonomy): domain Eukaryota; kingdom Metazoa; phylum Arthropoda; class Insecta; order Hymenoptera; family Megachilidae; genus Osmia; species Osmia lignaria. The sequence continues at coordinate 20,424,162 of NW_027478159.1, forward strand.
GGGGCCTGACGGACATATTTCGGGATATTTCTTCTTCTTGTTGTTCTTCTTCTGCACAGCTAAGCTGGAAGTGGCATTTGCAGCTCGCAGTAGTGCAGAGTTATCTCAAAGAAAGGGGCCACGGTGTTTCTGTATCTCTATTATGTTGGTGCGGCTTCGGAACTTTTAAATATCTTGATATATCTCGAGAACTACGCATCTGATCAAAAAATATCATAAAACATAAAAAGTAGGAAACTTAATTCTCTACAAAAAAGGTCTCTTAACATTTTGCCATAGCTCTCTTCGTTTCCGAGATATTTGCAGATTTATCTCCAGGGAAGGGGCCTGACGGACATATTTCGGGATATTTCTTCTTCTTGTTGTTCTTCTTCTGCACAGCTAAGCTGGAAGTGGCATTTGCAGCTCGCAGTAGTGCAGAGTTATCTCAAAGAAAGGGGCCACGGTGTTTCTGTATCTCTATTATGTTGGTGCGGCTTCGGAACTTTTAAATATCTTGATATATCTCGAGAACTACGCATCTGATCAAAAAATATCATAGAACATAAAAAGTAGGAAACTTAATTCTCTACAAAAAAGGTCTCTTAACATTTTGCCATAGCTCGCTTCGTTTCCGAGATATTTGCAGATTTATCTCAAGGGAAGGGGCCTGACGGACATATTTCGAGATATTTCTTCTTCTTGTTGTTCTTCTTCTGCACAGCTAAGCTGGAAGTGGCATTTGCGGCTCGCACTAGTGCAGAGTTATCTCAAAGAAAGGGGCCACGGTGTTTCTGTATCTCTATTATGTTGGTGCGGCTTCGGAACTTTTAAATATCTTGATATATCTCGAGAACTACGCATCTGATCAAAAAATATCATAAAACATAAAAAGTAGGAAACTTAATTCTCTACAAAAAAGGTCTCTTAACATTTTGCCATAGCTCGCTTCGTTTCCGAGATATTTGCAGATTTATCTCCAGGGAAGGGGCCTGACGGTCATATTTCGAGATATTTCTTCTTCTTGTTGTTCTTCTTCTGCACAGCTAAGCTGGAAGTGGCATTTGCGGCTCGCACTAGTGCAGAGTTATCTCAAAGAAAGGGGCCACGGTGTTTCTGAATCTCTATTATGTTGGTGCGGCTTCGGAACTTTTAAATATCTCGATATATCTCGAAAACTACGCTTCTGATCAAAAAATATCATAGAACGTAAATTGTAGGAAACATAATTCTCTACAAAAAACGTCTCTTAACATTTTGCCATAGCTCGCTTCGTTTCCGAGATATTTGCAGATTTATCTCCAGGGAAGAGGCCTGACGGTCATATTTCGAGATATTTCTTCTTCTTGTTGTTCTTCTTCTGCACAGCTAAGCTGGAAGTGGCATTTGCGGCTCGCACTAGTGCAGAGTTATCTCAAAGAAAGGGGCCACGGTGTTTCTGTATCTCTATTATGTTGGTGCGGCTTCGGAACTTTTAAATATCTTGATATATCTCGAGAACTACGCATCTGATCAAAAAATATCATAAAACATAAAAAGTGGGAAACTTAATTCTCTACAAAAAAGGTCTCTTAACATTTTGCCATAGCTCGCTTCGTTTCCGAGATATTTGCAGATTTATCTCCAGAGAAGGGGCCTGACGGTCATATTTCGAGATATTTCTTCTTCTTGTTGTTCTTCTTCTGCACAGCTAAGCTGGAAGTGGCATTTGCGGCTCGCACTAGTGCAGAGTTATCTCAAAGAAAGGGGCCACGGTGTTTCTGAATCTCTATTATGTTGGTGCGGCTTCGGAACTTTTAAATATCTCGATATATCTCGAAAACTACGCTTCTGATCAAAAAATATCATAGAACGTAAATTGTAGGAAACATAATTCTCTACAAAAAACGTTTCTTAACATTTTGCCATAGCTCGCTTCGTTTCCGAGATATTTGCAGATTCAGCTCAAAGGAACGGGCCTGACGGACATATTTCGAGATATTTCTTCTTCTTGTTGTTCTTCTTCTGCACAGCTAAGCTGGAAGTGGCATTTACAGCTCGCAATAGTGCAGAGTTATCTCAAAGAAAGGGGCCACGGTGTTTCTGTATCTCTATTATGTTGGTGCGGCTTCGGAACTTTTAAATATCTTGATATATCTCGAGAACTACGCATCTGATCAAAAAATATCATAGAACATAAAAAGTAGGAAACTTAATTCTCTACAAAAAAGGTCTCTTAACATTTTGCCATAGCTCTCTTCGTTTCCGAGATATTTGCAGATTTATCTCCAGGGAAGGGGCCTGACGGACATATTTCGAGATATTTCTTCTTCTTGTTGTTCTTCTTCTGCACATCTAAGCTGGAACTGGCATTTGCAGCTCGCAGTAGTGCAGAGTTATCTCAAAGAAAGGGGCCACGGTGTTTCTGTATCTCTATTATGTTGGTGCGGCTTCGGAAGTTTTAAATATCTTGATATATCTCGAGAACTACGCATCTGATCAAAAAATATCATAGAACATAAAAAGTAGGAAACTTAATTCTCTACAAAAAAGGTCTCTTAACATTTTGCCATAGCTCGCTTCGTTTCCGAGATATTTGCAGATTTATCTCCAGGGAAGGGGCCTGACGGACATATTTCGAGATATTTCTTCTTCTTGTTGTTCTTCATCTGCACAGCTAAGCTGGAAGTGGCATTTGCAGCTCGCAATAGTGCAGAGTTATCTCAAAGAAAGGGGCCACGGTGTTTCTGTATCTCTATTATGTTGGTGCGGCTTCGGAACTTTTAAATATCTTGATATATCTCGAGAACTACGCATCTGATCAAAAAATATCATAGAACATAAAAAGTAGGAAACTTAATTCTCTACAAAAAAGGTCTCTTAACATTTTGCCATAGCTCGCTTCGTTTCCGAGATATTTGCAGATTTATCTCAAGGGAAGGGGCCTGACGGACATATTTCGAGATATTTCTTCTTCTTGTTGTTCTTCTTCTGCACAGCTAAGCTGGAAGTGGCATTTGCGGCTCGCACTAGTGCAGAGTTATCTCAAAGAAAGGGGCCACGGTGTTTCTGAATCTCTATTATGTCGGTGCGGCTTCGGAACTTTTAAATATCTCGATATATCTCGAAAACTACGCTTCTGATCAAAAAATATCATAGAACATAAATTGTAGGAAACATAATTCTCTACAAAAAACGTCTCCTAACATTTTGCCATAGCTCTCTTCGTTTCCGAGATATTTGCAGATTTATCTCCAGGGAAGGGGCCTGACGGACATATTTCGGGATATTTCTTCTTCTTGTTGTTCTTCTTCTGCACAGCTAAGCTGGAAGTGGCATTTGCAGCTCGCAGTAGTGCAGAGTTGTCTCAAAGAAAGGGGCCACGGTGTTTCTGTATCTCTATTATGTTGGTGCGGCTTCGGAACTTTTAAATATCTTGATATATCTCGAGAACTACGCATCTGAACAAAAAATATCATAGAACATAAAAAGTAGGAAACTTAATTCTCTACAAAAAAGGTCTCTTAACATTTTGCCATAGCTCGCTTCGTTTCCGAGATATTTGCAGATTTATCTCAAGGGAAGGGGCCTGACGGACATATTTCGAGATATTTCTTCTTCTTGTTGTTCTTCTTCTGCACAGCTAAGCTGGAAGTGGCATTTGCGGCTCGCACTAGTGCAGAGTTATCTCAAAGAAAGGGGCCACGGTGTTTCTGTATCTCTATTATGTTGATGCGGCTTCGGAACTTTTAAATATCTCGATATATCTCGAAAACTACGCTTCTGATCAAAAAATATCATAGAACATAAATTGTAGGAAACATAATTCTCTACAAAAAACGTCTCTTAACATTTTGCCATAGCTCGCTTCGTTTCCGAGATATTTGCAGATTCAGCTCAAAGGAACGGGCCTGACGGACATGTTTCGAGATATTTCTTCTTCTTGTTGTTCTTCTTCTGCACAGCTAAGCTGGAAGTGGCATTTGCAGCTCGCAATAGTGCAGAGTAATCTCAAAGAAAGGGGCCACGGTGTTTCTGTATCTCTATTATGTTGGTGCGGCTTCGGAACTTTTAAATATCTCGATATATCTCGAAAACTACGCTTCTGATCAAAAAATATCATAGAACATAAATTGTAGGAAACATAATTCTCTACAAAAAACGTCTCTTAACATTTTGCCATAGCTCGCTTCGTTTCCGAGATATTTGCAGATTCAGCTCAAAGGAACGGGCCTGACGGACATGTTTCGAGATATTTCTTCTTCTTGTTGTTCTTCTTCTGCACAGCTAAGCTGGAAGTGGCATTTGCAGCTCGCAATAGTGCAGAGTAATCTCAAAGAAAGGGGCCACGGTGTTTCTGTATCTCTATTATGTTGGTGCGGCTTCGGAACTTTTAAATATCTTGATATATCTCGAGAACTACGCATCTGATCAAAAAATACCATAGAACATAAAAAGTAGGAAACTTAATTCTCTACAAAAAAGGTCTCTCAAGATTTTGCCATAGCTCGCTTCGTTTCCGAGATATTTGCAGATTTATCTCCAGGGAAGGGGCCTGACGGACATATTTCGAGATATTTCTTCTTCTTGTTGTTCTTCTTCTGCACAGCTAAGCTGGAAGTGGCATTTGCAGCTCGCAATAGTGCAGAGTTATCTCAAAGAAAGGGGCCACGGTGTTTCTGTATCTCTATTATGTTGGTGCGGCTTCGGAACTTTTAAATATCTTGATATATCTCGAGAACTACGCATCTGATCAAAAAATATCATAGAACGTAAATTGTAGGAAACATAATTCTCTACAAAAAACGTCTCTTAACATTTTGCCATAGCTCGCTTCGTTTCCGAGATATTTGCAGATTCAGCTCAAAGGAACGGGCCTGACGGACATATTTCGAGATATCTCTTCTTCTTGTTGTTCTTCTTCTGCACAGCTAAGCTGGAAGTGGCATTTACAGCTTGCAATAGTGCAGAGTTATCTCAAAGAAAGGGGCCACGGTGTTTCTGTATCTCTATTATGTTGGTGCGGCTTCGGAACTTTTAAATATCTCGATATATCTCGAAAACTACGCTTCTGATCAAAAAATATCATAGAACATAAATTGTAGGAAACATAATTCTCTACAAAAAAGGTCTCTTAACATTTTGCCATAGCTCGCTTCGTTTCCGAGATATTTGCAGATTTATCTCCAGGGAAGGGGCCTGACGGACATATTTCGGGATATTTCTTCTTCTTGTTGTTCTTCTTCTGCACAGCTAAGCTGGAAGTGGCATTTGCAGCTCGCAGTAGTGCAGAGTTATCTCAAAGAAAGGGGCCACGGTGTTTCTGTATCTCTATTATGTTGGTGCGGCTTCGGAACTTTTAAATATCTTGATATATCTCGAGAACTACGCATCTGATCAAAAAATATCATAAAACATAAAAAGTAGGAAACTTAATTCTCTACAAAAAAGGTCTCTTAACATTTTGCCATAGCTCTCTTCGTTTCCGAGATATTTGCAGATTTATCTCCAGGGAAGGGGCCTGACGGACATATTTCGGGATATTTCTTCTTCTTGTTGTTCTTCTTCTGCACAGCTAAGCTGGAAGTGGCATTTGCAGCTCGCAGTAGTGCAGAGTTATCTCAAAGAAAGGGGCCACGGTGTTTCTGTATCTCTATTATGTTGGTGCGGCTTCGGAACTTTTAAATATCTTGATATATCTCGAGAACTACGCATCTGAACAAAAAATATCATAGAACATAAAAAGTAGGAAACTTAATTCTCTACAAAAAACGTCTCTTAACATTTTGCCATAGCTCGCTTCGTTTCCGAGATATTTGCAGATTCAGCTCAAAGGAACGGGCCTGACGGACATATTTCGAGATATTTCTTCTTCTTGTTGTTCTTCTTCTGCACAGCTAAGCTGGAAGTGGCATTTACAGCTCGCAATAGTGCAGGGTTATCTCAAAGAAAGGGGCCACGGTGTTTCTGTATCTCTATTATGTTGGTGCGGCTTCGGAACTTTTAAATATCTTGATATATCTCGAGAACTACGCATCTGATCAAAAAATATCATAAAACATAAAAAGTAGGAAACTTAATTCTCTACAAAAAAGGTCTCTTAACATTTTGCCATAGCTCGCTTCGTTTCCGAGATATTTGCAGATTTATCTCCAGGGAAGGGGCCTGACGGACATATTTCGGGATATTTCTTCTTCTTGTTGTTCTTCTTCTGCACAGCTAAGCTGGAAGTGGCATTTGCAGCTCGCAGTAGTGCAGAGTTGTCTCAAAGAAAGGGGCCACGGTGTTTCTGTATCTCTATTATGTTGGTGCGGCTTCGGAACTTTTAAATATCTTGATATATCTCGAGAACTACGCATCTGAACAAAAAATATCATACAACATAAAAAGTAGGAAACTTAATTCTCTACAAAAAAGGTCTCTTAACATTTTGCCATAGCTCGCTTCGTTTCCGAGATATTTGCAGATTTATCTCAAGGGAAGGGGCCTGACGGACATATTTCGAGATATTTCTTCTTCTTGTTGTTCTTCTTCTGCACAGCTAAGCTGGAAGTGGCATTTGCGGCTCGCACTAGTACAGAGTTATCTCAAAGAAAGGGGCCACGGTGTTTCTGTATCTCTATTATGTTGGTGCGGCTTCGGAACTTTTAAATATCTCGATATATCTCGAAAACTACGCTTCTGATCAAAAAATATCATAGAACATAAATTGTAGGAAACATAATTCTCTACAAAAAACGTCTCTTAACATTTTGCCATAGCTCGCTTCGTTTCCGAGATATTTGCAGATTCAGCTCAAAGGAACGGGCCTGACGGACATGTTTCGAGATATTTCTTCTTCTTGCTGTTCTTCTTCTGCACAGCTAAGCTGGAAGTGGCATTTGCAGCTCGCAATAGTGCAGAGTAATCTCAAAGAAAGGGGCCACGGTGTTTCTGTATCTCTATTATGTTGGTGCGGCTTCGGAACTTTTAAATATCTCGATATATCTCGAAAACTACGCTTCTGATCAAAAAATATCATAGAACATAAATTGTAGGAAACATAATTCTCTACAAAAAACGTCTCTTAACATTTTGCCATAGCTCGCTTCGTTTCCGAGATATTTGCAGATTCAGCTCAAAGGAACGGGCCTGACGGACATGTTTCGAGATATTTCTTCTTCTTGTTGTTCTTCTTCTGCACAGCTAAGCTGGAAGTGGCATTTGCAGCTCGCAATAGTGCAGAGTTATCTCAAAGAAAGGGGCCACGGTGTTTCTGTATCTCTATTATGTTGGTGCGGCTTCGGAACTTTTAAATATCTGGATATATCTCGAGAACTACGCATCTGATCAAAAAATATCATAGAACATAAAAAGTAGGAAACTTAATTCTCTACAAAAAAGGTCTCTTAACATTTTGCCATAGCTCGCTTCGTTTCCGAGATATATGCAGATTTATCTCAAGGGAAGGGGCCTGACGGACATATTTCGAGATATTTCTTCTTCTTGTTGTTCTTCTTCTGCACAGCTAAGCTGGAAGTGGCATTTGCGGCTCGCACTAGTGCAGAGTTATCTCAAAGAAAGGGGCCACGGTGTTTCTGTATCTCTATTATGTTGGTGCGGCTTCGGAACTTTTAAATATCTTGATATATCTCGAGAACTACGCATCTGATCAAAAAATACCATAGAACATAAAAAGTAGGAAACTTAATTCTCTACAAAAAAGGTCTCTCAAGATTTTGCCATAGCTCGCTTCGTTTCCGAGATATTTGCAGATTTATCTCCAGGGAAGGGGCCTGACGGACATATTTCGAGATATTTCTTCTTCTTGTTGTTCTTCTTCTGCACAGCTAAGCTGGAAGTGGCATTTGCAGCTCGCAATAGTGCAGAGTTATCTCAAAGAAAGGGGCCACGGTGTTTCTGTATCTCTATTATGTTGGTGCGGCTTCGGAACTTTTAAATATCTTGATATATCTCGAGAACTACGCATCTGATCAAAAAATATCATAGAACATAAAAAGTAGGAAACTTAATTCTCTACAAAAAAGGTCTCTTAACATTTTGCCATAGCTCGCTTCGTTTCCGAGATATTTGCAGATTTATCTCAAGGGAAGGGGCCTGACGGACATATTTCGAGATATTTCTTCTTCTTGTTGTTCTTCTTCTGCACAGCTAAGCTGGAAGTGGCATTTGCGGCTCGCACTAGTGCAGAGTTATCTCAAAGAAAGGGGCCACGGTGTTTCTGAATCTCTATTATGTCGGTGCGGCTTCGGAACTTTTAAATATCTCGATATATCTCGAAAACTACGCTTCTGATCAAAAAATATCATAGAACATAAATTGTAGGAAACATAATTCTCTACAAAAAACGTCTCTTAACATTTTGCCATAGCTCTCTTCGTTTCCGAGATATTTGCAGATTTATCTCCAGGGAAGGGGCCTGACGGACATATTTCGGGATATTTCTTCTTCTTGTTGTTCTTCTTCTGCACAGCTAAGCTGGAAGTGGCATTTGCAGCTCGCAGTAGTGCAGAGTTGTCTCAAAGAAAGGGGCCACGGTGTTTCTGTATCTCTATTATGTTGGTGCGGCTTCGGAACTTTTAAATATCTTGATATATCTCGAGAACTACGCATCTGAACAAAAAATATCATAGAACATAAAAAGTAGGAAACTTAATTCTCTACAAAAAAGGTCTCTTAACATTTTGCCATAGCTCGCTTCGTTTCCGAGATATTTGCAGATTTATCTCAAGGGAAGGGGCCTGACGGACATATTTCGAGATATTTCTTCTTCTTGTTGTTCTTCTTCTGCACAGCTAAGCTGGAAGTGGCATTTGCGGCTCGCACTAGTGCAGAGTTATCTCAAAGAAAGGGGCCACGGTGTTTCTGTATCTCTATTATGTTGATGCGGCTTCGGAACTTTTAAATATCTCGATATATCTCGAAAACTACGCTTCTGATCAAAAAATATCATAGAACATAAATTGTAGGAAACATAATTCTCTACAAAAAACGTCTCTTAACATTTTGCCATAGCTCGCTTCGTTTCCGAGATATTTGCAGATTCAGCTCAAAGGAACGGGCCTGACGGACATGTTTCGAGATATTTCTTCTTCTTGTTGTTCTTCTTCTGCACAGCTAAGCTGGAAGTGGCATTTGCAGCTCGCAATAGTGCAGAGTAATCTCAAAGAAAGGGGCCACGGTGTTTCTGTATCTCTATTATGTTGGTGCGGCTTCGGAACTTTTAAATATCTCGATATATCTCGAAAACTACGCTTCTGATCAAAAAATATCATAGAACATAAATTGTAGGAAACATAATTCTCTACAAAAAACGTCTCTTAACATTTTGCCATAGCTCGCTTCGTTTCCGAGATATTTGCAGATTCAGCTCAAAGGAACGGGCCTGACGGACATGTTTCGAGATATTTCTTCTTCTTGTTGTTCTTCTTCTGCACAGCTAAGCTGGAAGTGGCATTTGCAGCTCGCAATAGTGCAGAGTAATCTCAAAGAAAGGGGCCACGGTGTTTCTGTATCTCTATTATGTTGGTGCGGCTTCGGAACTTTTAAATATCTTGATATATCTCGAGAACTACGCATCTGATCAAAAAATACCATAGAACATAAAAAGTAGGAAACTTAATTCTCTACAAAAAAGGTCTCTCAAGATTTTGCCATAGCTCGCTTCGTTTCCGAGATATTTGCAGATTTATCTCCAGGGAAGGGGCCTGACGGACATATTTCGAGATATTTCTTCTTCTTGTTGTTCTTCTTCTGCACAGCTAAGCTGGAAGTGGCATTTGCAGCTCGCAGTAGTGCAGAGTTATCTCAAAGAAAGGGGCCACGGTGTTTCTGTATCTCTATTATGTTGGTGCGGCTTCGGAACTTTTAAATATCTTGATATATCTCGAGAACTACGCATCTGATCAAAAAATATCATAAAACATAAAAAGTAGGAAACTTAATTCTCTACAAAAAAGGTCTCTTAACATTTTGCCATAGCTCTCTTCGTTTCCGAGATATTTGCAGATTTATCTCCAGGGAAGGGGCCTGACGGACATATTTCGGGATATTTCTTCTTCTTGTTGTTCTTCTTCTGCACAGCTAAGCTGGAAGTGGCATTTGCAGCTCGCAGTAGTGCAGAGTTATCTCAAAGAAAGGGGCCACGGTGTTTCTGTATCTCTATTATGTTGGTGCGGCTTCGGAACTTTTAAATATCTTGATATATCTCGAGAACTACGCATCTGAACAAAAAATATCATAGAACATAAAAAGTAGGAAACTTAATTCTCTACAAAAAACGTCTCTTAACATTTTGCCATAGCTCGCTTCGTTTCCGAGATATTTGCAGATTCAGCTCAAAGGAACGGGCCTGACGGACATATTTCGAGATATTTCTTCTTCTTGTTGTTCTTCTTCTGCACAGCTAAGCTGGAAGTGGCATTTACAGCTCGCAATAGTGCAGGGTTATCTCAAAGAAAGGGGCCACGGTGTTTCTGTATCTCTATTATGTTGGTGCGGCTTCGGAACTTTTAAATATCTTGATATATCTCGAGAACTACGCATCTGATCAAAAAATATCATAAAACATAAAAAGTAGGAAACTTAATTCTCTACAAAAAAGGTCTCTTAACATTTTGCCATAGCTCGCTTCGTTTCCGAGATATTTGCAGATTTATCTCCAGGGAAGGGGCCTGACGGACATATTTCGGGATATTTCTTCTTCTTGTTGTTCTTCTTCTGCACAGCTAAGCTGGAAGTGGCATTTGCAGCTCGCAGTAGTGCAGAGTTGTCTCAAAGAAAGGGGCCACGGTGTTTCTGTATCTCTATTATGTTGGTGCGGCTTCGGAACTTTTAAATATCTTGATATATCTCGAGAACTACGCATCTGAACAAAAAATATCATACAACATAAAAAGTAGGAAACTTAATTCTCTACAAAAAAGGTCTCTTAACATTTTGCCATAGCTCGCTTCGTTTCCGAGATATTTGCAGATTTATCTCAAGGGAAGGGGCCTGACGGACATATTTCGAGATATTTCTTCTTCTTGTTGTTCTTCTTCTGCACAGCTAAGCTGGAAGTGGCATTTGCGGCTCGCACTAGTACAGAGTTATCTCAAAGAAAGGGGCCACGGTGTTTCTGTATCTCTATTATGTTGGTGCGGCTTCGGAACTTTTAAATATCTCGATATATCTCGAAAACTACGCTTCTGATCAAAAAATATCATAGAACATAAATTGTAGGAAACATAATTCTCTACAAAAAACGTCTCTTAACATTTTGCCATAGCTCGCTTCGTTTCCGAGATATTTGCAGATTCAGCTCAAAGGAACGGGCCTGACGGACATGTTTCGAGATATTTCTTCTTCTTGCTGTTCTTCTTCTGCACAGCTAAGCTGGAAGTGGCATTTGCAGCTCGCAATAGTGCAGAGTAATCTCAAAGAAAGGGGCCACGGTGTTTCTGTATCTCTATTATGTTGGTGCGGCTTCGGAACTTTTAAATATCTCGATATATCTCGAAAACTACGCTTCTGATCAAAAAATATCATAGAACATAAATTGTAGGAAACATAATTCTCTACAAAAAACGTCTCTTAACATTTTGCCATAGCTCGCTTCGTTTCCGAGATATTTGCAGATTCAGCTCAAAGGAACGGGCCTGACGGACATGTTTCGAGATATTTCTTCTTCTTGTTGTTCTTCTTCTGCACAGCTAAGCTGGAAGTGGCATTTGCAGCTCGCAATAGTGCAGAGTTATCTCAAAGAAAGGGGCCACGGTGTTTCTGTATCTCTATTATGTTGGCGCGGCTTCGGAACTTTTAAATATCTGGATATATCTCGAGAACTACGCATCTGATCAAAAAATATCATAGAACATAAAAAGTAGGAAACTTAATTCTCTACAAAAAAGGTCTCTTAACATTTTGCCATAGCTCGCTTCGTTTCCGAGATATATGCAGATTTATCTCAAGGGAAGGGGCCTGACGGACATATTTCGAGATATTTCTTCTTCTTGTTGTTCTTCTTCTGCACAGCTAAGCTGGAAGTGGCATTTGCGGCTCGCACTAGTGCAGAGTTATCTCAAAGAAAGGGGCCACGGTGTTTCTGTATCTCTATTATGTTGGTGCGGCTTCGGAACTTTTAAATATCTTGATATATCTCGAGAACTACGCATCTGATCAAAAAATACCATAGAACATAAAAAGTAGGAAACTTAATTCTCTACAAAAAAGGTCTCTCAAGATTTTGCCATAGCTCGCTTCGTTTCCGAGATATTTGCAGATTTATCTCCAGGGAAGGGGCCTGACGGACATATTTCGAGATATTTCTTCTTCTTGTTGTTCTTCTTCTGCACAGCTAAGCTGGAAGTGGCATTTGCAGCTCGCAATAGTGCAGAGTTATCTCAAAGAAAGGGGCCACGGTGTTTCTGTATCTCTATTATGTTGGTGCGGCTTCGGAACTTTTAAATATCTTGATATATCTCGAGAACTACGCATCTGATCAAAAAATATCATAGAACATAAAAAGTAGGAAACTTAATTCTCTACAAAAAAGGTCTCTTAACATTTTGCCATAGCTCGCTTCGTTTCCGAGATATTTGCAGATTTATCTCAAGGGAAGGGGCCTGACGGACATATTTCGAGATATTTCTTCTTCTTGTTGTTCTTCTTCTGCACAGCTAAGCTGGAAGTGGCATTTGCGGCTCGCACTAGTGCAGAGTTATCTCAAAGAAAGGGGCCACGGTGTTTCTGAATCTCTATTATGTCGGTGCGGCTTCGGAACTTTTAAATATCTCGATATATCTCGAAAACTACGCTTCTGATCAAAAAATATCATAGAACATAAATTGTAGGAAACATAATTCTCTACAAAAAACGTCTCTTAACATTTTGCCATAGCTCGCTTCGTTTCCGAGATATTTGCAGATTCAGCTCAAAGGAACGGGCCTGACGGACATATTTCGAGATATTTCTTCTTCTTGTTGTTCTTCTTCTGCACAGCTAAGCTGGAAGTGGCATTTACAGCTCGCAATAGTGCAGAGTTATCTCAAAGAAAGGGGCCACGGTGTTTCTGTATCTCTATTATGTTGGTGCGGCTTCGGAACTTTTAAATATCTCGATATATCTCGAAAACTACGCTTCTGATCAAAAAATATCATAGAACATAAATTGTAGGAAACATAATTCTCTACAAAAAAGGTCTCTTAACATTTTGCCATAGCTCGCTTCGTTTCCGAGATATTTGCAGATTTATCTCCGGGGAAGGGGCCTGACGGACATATTTCGGGATATTTCTTCTTCTTGTTGTTCTTCTTCTGCACAGCTAAGTTGGAAGTCGCATTTGCAGCTCGCAGTAGTGCAGAGTTATCTCAAAGAAAGGGGCCACGGTGTTTCTGTATCTCTATTATGTTGGTGCGGCTTCGGAACTTTTAAATATCTTGATATATCTCGAGAACTACGCATCTGATCAAAAAATATCATAAAACATAAAAAGTAGGAAACTTAATTCTCTACAAAAAAGGTCTCTTAACATTTTGCCATAGCTCGCTTCGTTTCCGAGATATTTGCAGATTTATCTCCAGGGAAGGGGCCTGACGGTCATATTTCGAGATATTTCTTCTTCTTGTTGTTCTTCTTCTGCACAGCTAAGCTGGAAGTGGCATTTGCGGCTCGCACTAGTGCAGAGTTATCTCAAAGAAAGGGGCCACGGTGTTTCTGAATCTCTATTATGTTGGTGCGGCTTCGGAACTTTTAAATATCTCGATATATCTCGAAAACTACGCTTCTGATCAAAAAATATCATAGAACGTAAATTGTAGGAAACATAATTCTCTACAAAAAACGTCTCTTAACATTTTGCCATAGCTCGCTTCGTTTCCGAGATATTTGCAGATTCAGCTCAAAGGAACGGGCCTGACGGACATATTTCGAGATATTTCTTCCTCTTGTTGTTCTTCTTCTGCACAGCTAAGCTGGAAGTGGCATTTACAGCTCGCAATAGTGCAGAGTTATCTCAAAGAAAGGGGCCACGGTGTTTCTGTATCTCTATTATGTTGGTGCGGCTTCGGAACTTTTAAATATCTTGATATATCTCGAGAACTACGCATCTGATCAAAAAATATCATAGAACATAAAAAGTAGGAAACTTAATTCTCTACAAAAAAGGTCTCTTAACATTTTGCCATAGCTCTCTTCGTTTCCGAGATATTTGCAGATTTATCTCCAGGGAAGGGGCCTGACGGACATATTTCGAGATATTTCTTCTTCTTGTTGTTCTTCTTCTGCACATCTAAGCTGGAACTGTCATTTGCAGCTCGCAGTAGTGCAGAGTTATCTCAAAGAAAGGGGCCACGGTGTTTCTGTATCTCTATTATGTTGGTGCGGCTTCGGAACTTTTAAATATCTTGATATATCTCGAGAACTACGCATCTGATCAAAAAATATCATAGAACATAAAAAGTAGGAAACTTAATTCTCTACAAAAAAGGTCTCTTAACATTTTGCCATAGCTCGCTTCGTTTCCGAGATATTTGCAGATTTATCTCCAGGGAAGGGGCCTGACGGACATATTTCGAGATATTTCTTGTTCTTGTTGTTCTTCTTCTGCACAGCTAAGCTGGAAGTGGCATTTGCAGCTCGCAATAGTGCAGAGTTATCTCAAAGAAAGGGGCCACGGTGTTTCTGTATCTCTATTATGTTGGTGCGGCTTCGGAACTTTTAAATATCTTGATATATCTCGAGAACTACGCATCTGATCCAAAAATATCATAGAACATAAAAAGTAGGAAACTTAATTCTCTACAAAAAAGGTCTCTTAACATTTTGCCATAGCTCGCTTCGTTTCCGAGATATTTGCAGATTTATCTCAAGGGAAGGGGCCTGACGGACATATTTCGAGATATTTCTTCTTCTTGTTGTTCTTCTTCTGCACAGCTAAGCTGGAAGTGGCATTTGCGGCTCGCACTAGTGCAGAGTTATCTCAAAGAAAGGGGCCACGGTGTTTCTGAATCTCTATTATGTCGGTGCGGCTTCGGAACTTTTAAATATCTCGATATATCTCGAAAACTACGCTTCTGATCAAAAAATATCATAGAACATAAATTGTAGGAAACATAATTCTCTACAAAAAAGGTCTCTTAACATTTTGCCATAGCTCGCTTCGTTTCCGAGATATTTGCAGATTTATCTCAAGGGAAGGGGCCTGACGGACATATTTCGAGATATTTCTTCTTCTTGTTGTTCTTCTTCTGCACAGCTAAGCTGGAAGTGGCATTTGCGGCTCGCACTAGTGCAGAGTTATCTCAAAGAAAGGGGCCACGGTGTTTCTGTATCTCTATTATGTTGGTGCGGCTTCGGAACTTTTAAATATCTTGATATATCTCGAGAACTACGCATCTGATCAAAAA
Source organism: Osmia lignaria lignaria (assembly GCF_051020975.1). NCBI lineage: Eukaryota > Metazoa > Arthropoda > Insecta > Hymenoptera > Megachilidae > Osmia > Osmia lignaria. The sequence goes on from NW_027478159.1 coordinate 20,439,506, forward strand.
ATATCATAGAACATAAAAAGTAGGAAACTTAATTCTCTACAAAAAAGGTCTCTTAACATTTTGCCATAGCTCGCTTCCTTTCCGAGATATTTGCAGATTTATCTCAAGGGAAGGGGCCTGACGGACATATTTCGAGATATTTCTTCTTCTTGTTGTTCTTCTTCTGCACAGCTAAGCTGGAAGTGGCATTTGCGGCTCGCACTAGTGCAGAGTTATCTCAAAGAAAGGGGCCACGGTGTTTCTGAATCTCTATTATGTTGGTGCGGCTTCGGAACTTTTAAATATCTCGATATATCTCGAAAACTACGCTTCTGATCAAAAAATATCATAGAACATAAATTGTAGGAAACATAATTCTCTACAAAAAACGTCTCTTAACATTTTGCCATAGCTCGCTTCGTTTCCGAGATATTTGCAGATTCAGCTCAAAGGAACGGGCCTGACGGACATGTTTCGAGATATTTCTTCTTCTTGTTGTTCTTCTTCTGCACAGCTAAGCTGGAAGTGGCATTTGCAGCTCGCAATAGTGCAGAGTAATCTCAAAGAAAGGGGCCACGGTGTTTCTGTATCTCTATTATGTTGGTGCGGCTTCGGAACTTTTAAATATCTCGATATATCTCGAAAACTACGCTTCTGATCAAAAAATATCATAGAACATAAATTGTAGGAAACATAATTCTCTACAAAAAACGTCTCTTAACATTTTGCCATAGCTCGCTTCGTTTCCGAGATATTTGCAGATTCAGCTCAAAGGAACGGGCCTGACGGACATGTTTCGAGATATTTCTTCTTCTTGTTGTTCTTCTTCTGCACAGCTAAGCTGGAAGTGGCATTTGCAGCTCGCAATAGTGCAGAGTAATCTCAAAGAAAGGGGCCACGGTGTTTCTGTATCTCTATTATGTTGGTGCGGCTTCGGAACTTTTAAATATCTTGATATATCTCGAGAACTACGCATCTGATCAAAAAATACCATAGAACATAAAAAGTAGGAAACTTAATTCTCTACAAAAAAGGTCTCTCAAGATTTTGCCATAGCTCGCTTCGTTTCCGAGATATTTGCAGATTTATCTCAAGGGAAGGGGCCTGACGGACATATTTCGAGATATTTCTTCTTCTTGTTGTTCTTCTTCTGCACAGCTAAGCTGGAAGTGGCATTTGCGGCTCGCACTAGTGCAGAGTTATCTCGAAGAAAGGGGCCACGGTGTTTCTGTATCTCTATTATGTTGGTGCGGCTTCGGAACTTTTAAATATCTCGATATATCTCGACAACTACGCTTCTGATCAAAAAATATCATAGAACATAAATTGTAGGAAACATAATTCTCTACAAAAAAGGTCTCTTAACATTTTGCCATAGCTCGCTTCGTTTCCGAGATATTTGCAGATATATCTCAAGGGAAGGGGCCTGACGGACATATTTCGAGATATTTCTTCTTCTTGTTGTTCTTCTTCTGCACAGCTAAGCTGGAAGTGGCATTTACAGCTCGCAATAGTGCAGAGTTATCTCAAAGAAAGGGGCCACGGTGTTTCTGTATCTCTATTATGTTGGTGCGGCTTCGGAACTTTTAAATATCTTGATATATCTCGAGAACTACGCATCTGATCAAAAAATATCATAAAACATAAAAAGTAGGAAACTTAATTCTCTACAAAAAAGGTCTCTTAACATTTTGCCATAGCTCTCTTCGTTTCCGAGATATTTGCAGATTTATCTCCAGGGAAGGGGCCTGACGGACATATTTCGGGATATTTCTTCTTCTTGTTGTTCTTCTTCTGCACAGCTAAGCTGGAAGTGGCATTTGCAGCTCGCAGTAGTGCAGAGTTATCTCAAAGAAAGGGGCCACGGTGTTTCTGTATCTCTATTATGTTGGTGCGGCTTCGGCACTTTTAAATATCTTGATATATCTCGAGAACTACGCATCTGATCAAAAAATATCATAGAACATAAAAAGTAGGAAACTTAATTCTCTACAAAAAAGGTCTCTTAACATTTTGCCATAGCTCGCTTCGTTTCCGAGATATTTGCAGATTTATCTCACGGGAAGGGGCCTGACGGACATATTTCGAGATATTTCTTCTTCTTGTTGTTCTTCTTCTGCACAGCTAAGCTGGAAGTGCCATTTGCGGCTCGCACTAGTGCAGAGTTATCTCAAAGAAAGGGGCCACGGTGTTTCTGAATCTCTATTATGTTGGTGCGGCTTCGGAACTTTTAAATATCTCGATATATCTCGAAAACTACGCTTCTGATCAAAAAATATCATAGAACATAAATTGTAGGAAACATAATTCTCTACAAAAAACGTCTCTTAACATTTTGCCATAGCTCGCTTCGTTTCCGAGATATTTGCAGATTCAGCTCAAAGGAACGGGCCTGACGGACATGTTTCGAGATATTTCTTCTTCTTGTTGTTCTTCTTCTGCACAGCTAAGCTGGAAGTGGCATTTGCAGCTCGCAATAGTGCAGAGTAATCTCAAAGAAAGGGGCCACGGTGTTTCTGTATCTCTATTATGTTGGTGCGGCTTCGGAACTTTTAAATATCTCGATATATCTCGAAAACTACGCTTCTGATCAAAAAATATCATAGAACATAAATTGTAGGAAACATAATTCTCTACAAAAAACGTCTCTTAACATTTTGCCATAGCTCGCTTCGTTTCCGAGATATTTGCAGATTCAGCTCAAAGGAACGGGCCTGACGGACATGTTTCGAGATATTTCTTCTTCTTGTTGTTCTTCTTCTGCACAGCTAAGCTGGAAGTGGCATTTGCAGCTCGCAATAGTGCAGAGTAATCTCAAAGAAAGGGGCCACGGTGTTTCTGTATCTCTATTATGTTGGTGCGGCTTCGGAACTTTTAAATATCTTGATATATCTCGAGAACTACGCATCTGATCAAAAAATACCATAGAACATAAAAAGTAGGAAACTTAATTCTCTACAAAAAAGGTCTCTCAAGATTTTGCCATAGCTCGCTTCGTTTCCGAGATATTTGCAGATTTATCTCAAGGGAAGGGGCCTGACGGACATATTTCGAGATATTTCTTCTTCTTGTTGTTCTTCTTCTGCACAGCTAAGCTGGAAGTGGCATTTGCGGCTCGCACTAGTGCAGAGTTATCTCGAAGAAAGGGGCCACGGTGTTTCTGTATCTCTATTATGTTGGTGCGGCTTCGGAACTTTTAAATATCTTGATATATCTCGACAACTACGCTTCTGATCAAAAAATATCATAGAACATAAATTGTAGGAAACATAATTCTCTACAAAAAAGGTCTCTTAACATTTTGCCATAGCTCGCTTCGTTTCCGAGATATTTGCAGATATATCTCAAGGGAAGGGGCCTGACGGACATATTTCGAGATATTTCTTCTTCTTGTTGTTCTTCTTCTGCACAGCTAAGCTGGAAGTGGCATTTACAGCTCGCAATAGTGCAGAGTTATCTCAAAGAAAGGGGCCACGGTGTTTCTGTATCTCTATTATGTTGGTGCGGCTTCGGAACTTTTAAATATCTTGATATATCTCGAGAACTACGCATCTGATCAAAAAATATCATAAAACATAAAAAGTAGGAAACTTAATTCTCTACAAAAAAGGTCTCTAAACATTTTGCCATAGCTCTCTTCGTTTCCGAGATATTTGCAGATTTATCTCCAGGGAAGGGGCCTGACGGACATATTTCGGGATATTTCTTCTTCTTGTTGTTCTTCTTCTGCACAGCTAAGCTGGAAGTGGCATTTGCAGCTCGCAGTAGTGCAGAGTTATCTCAAAGAAAGGGGCCACGGTGTTTCTGTATCTCTATTATGTTGGTGCGGCTTCGGAACTTTTAAATATCTTGATATATCTCGAGAACTACGCATCTGATCAAAAAATATCATAGAACATAAAAAGTAGGAAACTTAATTCTCTACAAAAAAGGTCTCTTAACATTTTGCCATAGCTCGCTTCGTTTCCGAGATATTTGCAGATTTATCTCACGGGAAGGGGCCTGACGGACATATTTCGAGATATTTCTTCTTCTTGTTGTTCTTCTTCTGCACAGCTAAGCTGGAAGTGGCATTTGCGGCTCGCACTGGTGCAGAGTTATCTCAAAGAAAGGGGCCACGGTGTTTCTGTATCTCTATTATGTTGGTGCGGCTTCGGAACTTTTAAATATCTTGATATATCTCGAGAACTACGCATCTGATCAAAAAATATCATAGAACATAAAAAGTAGGAAACTTAATTCTCTACAAAAAAGGTCTCTTAACATTTTGCCATAGCTCGCTTCGTTTCCGAGATATTTGCAGATTTATCTCCAGGGAAGGGGCCTGACGGACATATTTCGAGATATTTCTTCTTCTTGTTGTTCTTCTTCTGCACAGCTAAGCTGGAAGTGGCATTTGCAGCTCGCAATAGTGCAGAGTTATCTCAAAGAAAGGGGCCACGGTGTTTCTGTATCTCTATTATGTTGGTGCGGCTTCGGAACTTTTAAATATCTTGATATATCTCGAGAACTACGCATCTGATCAAAAAATATCATAGAACATAAAAAGTAGGAAACTTAATTCTCAACAAAAAAGGTCTCTTAACATTTTGCCATAGCTCGCTTCGTTTCCGAGATATTTGCAGATTTATCTCAAGGGAAGGGGCCTGACGGACATATTTCGAGATATTTCTTCTTCTTGTTGTTCTTCTTCTGCACAGCTAAGCTGGAAGTGGCATTTGCGGCTCGCACTAGTGCAGAGTTATCTCAAAGAAAGGGGCCACGGTGTTTCTGAATCTCTATTATGTTAGAGCGGCTTCGGAACTTTTAAATATCTCGATATATCTCGAAAACTACGCTTCTGATCAAAAAATATCATAGAACATAAATTGTAGGAAACATAATTCTCTACAAAAAACGTCTCTTAACATTTTGCCATAGCTCGCTTCGTTTCCGAGATATTTGCAGATTCAGCTCAAAGGAACGGGCCTGACAGACATATTTCGAGATATTTCTTCTTCTTGTTGTTCTTCTTCTGCACAGCTAAGCTGGAAGTGGCATTTGCAGCTCGCAATAGTGCAGAGTAATCTCAAAGAAAGGGGCCACGGTGTTTCTGTATCTCTATTATGTTGGTGCGGCTTCGGAACTTTTAAATATCTTGATATATCTCGAGAACTACGCATCTGATCAAAAAATATCATAGAACATAAAAAGTAGGAAACTTAATTCTCTACAAAAAAGGTCTCTTAACATTTTGCCATAGCTCTCTTCGTTTCCGAGATATTTGCAGATTTATCTCCAGGGAAGCGGCCTGACGGACATATTTCGAGATATTTCTTCTTCTTGTTGTTCTTCTTCTGCACAGCTAAGCTGGAAGTGGCATTTGCAGCTCGCAGTAGTGCAGAGTTATCTCAAAGAAAGGGGCCACGGTGTTTCTGTATCTCTATTATGTTGGTGCGGCTTCGGAACTTTTAAATATCTTGATATATCTCGAGAACTACGCATCTGATCAAAAAATATCATAGAACATAAAAAGTAGGAAACTTAATTCTCTACAAAAAAGGTCTCTTAACATTTTGCCATAGCTCGCTTCGTTTCCGAGATATTTGCAGATTTATCTCAAGGGAAGGGGCCTGACGGACATATTTCGAGATATTTCTTCTTCTTGTTGTTCTTCTTCTGCACAGCTAAGCTGGAAGTGGCATTTGCGGCTCGCACTAGTGCAGAGTTATCTCAAAGAAAGGGGCCACGGTGTTTCTGTATCTCTATTATGTTGGTGCGGCTTCGGAACTTTTAAATATCTTGATATATCTCGAGAACTACGCATCTGATCAAAAAATATCATAGAACATAAAAAGTAGGAAACTTAATTCTCTACAAAAAAGGTCTCTTAACATTTTGCCATAGCTCGCTTCGTTTCCGAGATATTTGCAGATTTATCTCCAGGGAAGGGGCCTGACGGACATATTTCGAGATATTTCTTCTTCTTGTTGTTCTTCTTCTGCACAGCTAAGCTGGAAGTGGCATTTGCAGCTCGCAATAGTGCAGAGTTATCTCAAAGAAAGGGGCCACGGTGTTTCTGTATCTCTATTATGTTGGTGCGGCTTCGGAACTTTTAAATATCTTGATATATCTCGAGAACTACGCATCTGATCAAAAAATATCATAGAACATAAAAAGTAGGAAACTTAATTCTCTACAAAAAAGGTCTCTTAACATTTTGCCATAGCTCGCTTCGTTTCCGAGATATTTGCAGATTTATCTCCAGGGAAGGGGCCTGACGGACATATTTCGAGATATTTCTTCTTCTTGTTGTTCTTCTTCTGCACAGCTAAGCTGGAAGTGGCATTTGCGGCTCGCACTAGTGCAGAGTTCTCTCAAAGAAAGGGGCCACGGTGTTTCTGTATCTCTATTATGTTGGTGCGGCTTCGGAACTTTTAAATATCTTGATATATCTCGAGAACTACGCATCTGATCAAAAAATATCATAGAACATAGAAAGTAGGAAACTTAATTCTCTACAAAAAAGGTCTCTTAACATTTTGCCATGGCTCGCTTCGTTTCCGAGATATTTGCAGATTTATCTCCAGGGAAGGGGCCTGACGGACATATTTCGAGATATTTCTTCTTCTTGTTGTTCTTCTTCTGCACAGCTAAGCTGGAAGTGGCATTTGCAGCTCGCAATAGTGCAGAGTTATCTCAAAGAAAGGGGCCACGGTGTTTCTGTATCTCTATTATGTTGGTGCGGCTTCGGAACTTTTAAATATCTTGATATATCTCGAGAACTACGCATCTGATCAAAAAATATCATAGAACATAAAAAGTAGGAAACTTAATTCTCTACAAAAAAGGTCTCTTAACATTTTGCCATAGCTCGCTTCGTTTCCGAGATATTTGCAGATTTATCTCCAGGGAAGGGGCCTGACGGACATATTTCGAGATATTTCTTCTTCTTGTTGTTCTTCTTCTGCACAGCTAAGCTGGAAGTGGCATTTGCAGCTCGCAATAGTGCAGAGTTATCTCAAAGAAAGGGGCCACGGTGTTTCTGTATCTCTATTATGTTGGTGCGGCTTCGGAACTTTTAAATATCTTGATATATCTCGAGAACTACGCATCTGATCAAAAAATATCATAGAACATAAAAAGTAGGAAACTTAATTCTCTACAAAAAAGGTCTCTTAACATTTTGCCATAGCTCGCTTCGTTTCCGAGATATTTGCAGATTTATCTCCAGGGAAGGGGCCTGACGGACATATTTCGAGATATTTCTTCTTTTTGTTGTTCTTCTTCTGCACAGCTAAGCTGGAAGTGGCATTTGCAGCTCGCAATAGTGCAGAGTTATCTCAAAGAAAGGGGCCACGGTGTTTCTGTATCTCTATTATGTTGGTGCGGCTTCGGAACTTTTAAATATCTTGATATATCTCGAGAACTACGCATCTGATCAAAAAATATCATAGAACATAAAAAGTAGGAAACTTAATTCTCTACAAAAAAGGTCTCTTAACATTTTGCCATAGCTCGCTTCGTTTCCGAGATATTTGCAGATTTATCTCCAGGGAAGGGGCCTGACGGACATATTTCGAGATATTTCTTCTTCTTGTTGTTCTTCTTCTGCACAGCTAAGCTGGAAGTGGCATTTGCAGCTCGCAATAGTGCAGAGTTATCTCAAAGAAAGGGGCCACGGTGTTTCTGTATCTCTATTATGTTGGTGCGGCTTCGGAACTTTTAAATATCTTGATATATCTCGAGAACTACGCATCTGATCAAAAAATATCATAGAACATAAAAAGTAGGAAACTTAATTCTCTACAAAAAAGGTCTCTTAACATTTTGCCATAGCTCGCTTCGTTTCCGAGATATTTGCAGATTTATCTCCAGGGAAGGGGCCTGACGGACATATTTCGAGATATTTCTTCTTCTTGTTGTTCTTCTTCTGCACAGCTAAGCTGGAAGTGGCATTTGCGGCTCGCACTAGTGCAGAGTTATCTCAAAGAAAGGGGCCACGGTGTTTCTGTATCCCTATTATGTTGGTGCGGCTTCGGAACTTTTAAATATCTTGATATATCTCGAGAACTACGCATCTGATCAAAAAATATCATAGAACATAAAAAGTAGGAAACTTAATTCTCTACAAAAAAGGTCTCTTAACATTTTGCCATAGCTCGCTTCGTTTCCGAGATATTTGCAGATTTATCTCCAGGGAAGGGGCCTGACGGACATATTTCGAGATATTTCTTCTTTTTGTTGTTCTTCTTCTGCACAGCTAAGCTGGAAGTGGCATTTGCAGCTCGCAATAGTGCAGAGTTATCTCAAACAAAGGGGCCACGGTGTTTCTGTATCTCTATTATGTTGGTGCGGCTTCGGAACTTTTAAATATCTTGATATATCTCGAGAACTACGCATCTGATCAAAAAATATCATAGAACATAAAAAGTAGGAAACTTAATTCTCTACAAAAAAGGTCTCTTAACATTTTGCCATAGCTCGCTTCGTTTCCGAGATATTTGCAGATTTATCTCCAGGGAAGGGGCCTGACGGACATATTTCGAGATATTTCTTCTTCTTGTTGTTCTTCTTCTGCACAGCTAAGCTGGAAGTGGCATTTGCAGCTCGCAATAGTGCAGAGTTATCTCAAAGAAAGGGGCCACGGTGTTTCTGTATCTCTATTATGTTGGTGCGGCTTCGGAACTTTTAAATATCTTGATATATCTCGAGAACTACGCATCTGATCAAAAAATATCATAGAACATAAAAAGTAGGAAACTTAATTCTCTACAAAAAAGGTCTCTTAACATTTTGCCATAGCTCGCTTCGTTTCCGAGATATTTGCAGATTTATCTCCAGGGAAGGGGCCTGACGGACATATTTCGAGATATTTCTTCTTCTTGTTGTTCTTCTTCTGCACAGCTAAGCTGGAAGTGGCATTTGCGGCTCGCACTAGTGCAGAGTTATCTCAAAGAAAGGGGCCACGGTGTTTCTGTATCTCTATTATGTTGGTGCGGCTTCGGAACTTTTAAATATCTTGATATATCTCGAGAACTACGCATCTGATCAAAAAATATCATAGAACATAAAAAGTAGGAAACTTAATTCTCTACAAAAAAGGTCTCTTAACATTTTGCCATAGCTCGCTTCGTTTCCGAGATATTTGCAGATTTATCTCCAGGGAAGGGGCCTGACGGACATATTTCGAGATATTTCTTCTTCTTGTTGTTCTTCTTCTGCACAGCTAAGCTGGAAGTGGCATTTGCAGCTCGCAATAGTGCAGAGTTATCTCAAAGAAAGAGGCCACGGTGTTTCTGTATCTCTATTATGTTGGTGCGGCTTCGGAACTTTTAAATATCTTGATATATCTCGAGAACTACGCATCTGATCAAAAAATATCATAGAACATAAAAAGTAGGAAACTTAATTCTCTACAAAAAAGGTCTCTTAACATTTTGCCATAGCTCGCTTCCTTTCCGAGATATTTGCAGATTTATCTCCAGGGAAGGGGCCTGACGGACATATTTCGAGATATTTCTTCTTCTTGTTGTTCTTCTTCTGCACAGCTAAGCTGGAAGTGGCATTTGCAGCTCGCAATAGTGCAGAGTTATCTCAAAGAAAGGGGCCACGGTGTTTCTGTATCTCTATTATGTTGGTGCGGCTTCGGAACTTTTAAATATCTTGATATATCTCGAGAACTACGCATCTGATCAAAAAATATCATAGAACATAAAAAGTAGGAAACTTAATTCTCAACAAAAAAGGTCTCTTAACATTTTGCCATAGCTCGCTTCGTTTCCGAGATATTTGCAGATTTATCTCAAGGGAAGGGGCCTGACGGACATATTTCGAGATATTTCTTCTTCTTGTTGTTCTTCTTCTGCACAGCTAAGCTGGAAGTGGCATTTGCGGCTCGCACTAGTGCAGAGTTATCTCAAAGAAAGGGGCCACGGTGTTTCTGAATCTCTATTATGTTGGTGCGGCTTCGGAACTTTTAAATATCTCGATATATCTCGAAAACTACGCTTCTGATCAAAAAATATCATAGAACATAAATTGTAGGAAACATAATTCTCTACAAAAAACGTCTCTTAACATTTTGCCATAGCTCGCTTCGTTTCCGAGATATTTGCAGATTCAGCTCAAAGGAACGGGCCTGACAGACATATTTCGAGATATTTCTTCTTCTTGTTGTTCTTCTTCTGCACAGCTAAGCTGGAAGTGGCATTTGCAGCTCGCAATAGTGCAGAGTTATCTCAAAGAAAGGGGCCACGGTGTTTCTGTATCTCTATTATGTTGGTGCGGCTTCGGAACTTTTAAATATCTTGATATATCTCGAGAACTACGCATCTGATCAAAAAATATCATAGAACATAAAAAGTAGGAAACTTAATTCTCTACAAAAAAGGTCTCTTAACATTTTGCCATAGCTCGCTTCGTTTCCGAGATATTTGCAGATTTATCTCCAGGGAAGGGGCCTGACGGACATATTTCGAGATATTTCTTCTTCTTGTTGTTCTTCTTCTGCACAGCTAAGCTGGAAGTGGCATTTGCGGCTCGCACTAGTGCAGAGTTATCTCAAAGAAAGGGGCCACGGTGTTTCTGAATCTCTATTATGTTGGTGCGGCTTCGGAACTTTTAAATATCTCGATATATCTCGAAAACTACGCTTCTGATCAAAAAATATCATACAACATAAATTGTAGGAAACATGATTCTCTACAAAAAACGTCTCTTAACATTTTGCCATAGCTCGCTTCGTTTCCGAGATATTTGCAGATTCAGCTCAAAGGAACGGGCCTGACGGACATATTTCGAGATATTTCTTCTTCTTGTTGTTCTTCTTCTGCACAGCTAAGCTGGAAGTGGCATTTGCAGCTCGCAATAGTGCAGAGTAATCTCAAAGAAAGGGGCCACGGTGTTTCTGTATCTCTATTATGTTGGTGCGGCTTCGGAACTTTTAAATATCTTGATATATCTCGAGAACTACGCATCTGATCAAAAAATACCATAGAACATAAAAAGTAGGAAACTTAATTCTCTACAAAAAAGGTCTCTTAACATTTTGCCATAGCTCGCTTCGTTTCCGAGATATTTGCAGATATATCTCAAGGGAAGGGGCCTGACGGACATATTTCGAGATATTTCTTCTTCTTGTTGTTCTTCTTCTGCACAGCTAAACTGGAAGTGGCATTTCCAGCTCGCAATAGTGCAGAGTTATCTCAAAGAGAGGAGCCACGGTGTTTCTGTATCTCTATTATGTTGGTGCGGCTTCGGAACTTTTAAATATCTTGATATATCTCGAAAACTACGCATCTGCTCAAAAAATATCATAGAAGATTAAAAGTAGGAAACTTAATTCTCTACAAAAAAGGTCTCTTAACATTTTGCCATAGCTCGCTTCGTTTCCGAGATATTTGCAGATTTATCTCAAGGGATGGGGCCTGACGGACATATTTCGAGATATTTCTTCTTCTTGTTGTTCTTCTTCTGCACAGCTAAGCTGGAAGTCGCATTTGCAGCTCGCAATAGTGCAGAGTTATCTCAAAGAAAGGGGCCACGGTGTTTCTGTATCTCTATTATGTTGGTGCGGCTTCGGAACTTTTAAATATCTTGATATATCTCGAGAACTACGCATCTGATCAAAAAATACCATAGAACATAAAAAGTAGGAAACTTAATTCTCTACAAAAAAGGTCTCTTAACATTTTGCCATAGCTCGCTGCGTTTCCGAGATATTTGCAGATTTATCTCAAAGGAAGGGGCCTGACGGACATATTTCGAGATATTTCTTCTTCTGGTTGTTCTTCTTCTGCACAGCTAAGCTGGAAGTGGCATTTACAGCTCGCAATAGTGCAGAGTTATCTCAAAGAAAGGGGCCACGGTGTTTCTGTATCTCTATTATGTTGGTGCGGCTTCGGAACTTTTAAATATCTCGATATATCTCGAAAACTACGCTTCTGATCAAAAAATATCATAGAACATAAATTGTAGGAAACATAATGCTCTACAAAAAAGGTCTCTTAACATTTTGCCATAGCTCGCTTCGTTTCCGAGATATTTGCAGATATATCTCAAGGGAAGGGGCCTGACGGACATATTTCGAGATATTTCTTCTTCTTGTTGTTCTTCTTCTGCACAGCTAAACTGGAAGTGGCATTTCCAGCTCGCAATAGTGCAGAGTTATCTCAAAGAGAGGAGCCACGGTGTTTCTGTATCTCTATTATGTTGGTGCGGCTTCGGAACTTTTAAATATCTTGATATATCTCGAGAACTACGCATCTGATCAAAAAATTTCATAGAACATAAAAAGTAGGAAACTTAATTCTCTACAAAAAAGGTCTCTTAACATTTTGCCATAGCTCGCTTCGTTTCCGAGATATTTGCAGATTTATCTCAAGGGAAGGGGCCTGACGGACATATTTCGAGATATTTCTTCTTCTTGTTGTTCTTCTTCTGCACAGCTAAGCTGGAAGTAGCATTTGCGGCTCGCACTAGTGCAGAGTTATCTCAAAGAAAGGGGCCACGGTGTTTGTGTATCTCTATTATGATGGTGCGGCTTCGGAACTTTTAAATATCTCGATATATCTCGAAAACTACGCTTCTGATCAAAAAATATCATAGAACATAAATTGTAGGAAACATAATGCTCTACAAAAAAGGTCTCTTAACATTTTGCCATAGCTCGCTTCGTTTCCGAGATATTTGCAGATTTATCTCAAGGGATGGGGCCTGACGGACATATTTCGAGATATTTCTTCTTCTTGTTGTTCTTCTTCTGCACAGCTAAGCTGGAAGTGGCATTTGCGGCTCGCACTAGTGCAGTGTTATCTCAAAGAAAGGGGCCACGGTGTTTCTGTATCTCTATTATGTTGGTGCGGCTTCGGAACTTTTAAATATCTTGATATATCTCGAGAACTACGCATCTGATCAAAAAATATCATAGAACATAAAAAGTAGGAAACTTAATTCTCTACAAAAAAGGTCTCTCAACATTTTGCCATAGCTCGCTTCGTTTCCGAGATATTTGCAGATTTATCTCAAGGGAAGGGGCCTGACGGACATATTTCGAGATATTTCTTCTTCTTGTTGTTCTTCTTCTGCACAGCTAAGCTGGAAGTGGCATTTGCGGCTCGCACTAGTGCAGAGTTATCTCGAAGGAAGGGGCCACGGTGTTTCTGTATCTCTATTATGTTGGTGCGGCTTCGGAACTTTTAAATATCTTGATATATCTCGAGAACTACGCATCTGATCAAAAAATATCATAGAACATAAAAAGTAGGAAACTTAATTCTCTACAAAAAAGGTCTCTTAACATTTTGCCATAGCTCGCTTCGTTTCCGAGATATTTGCAGATTTATCTCAAGGGAAGGGGCCTGACGGACATATTTCGAGATATTTCTTCTTCTTGTTGTTCTTCTTCTGCACAGCTAAGCTGGAAGTGGCATTTGCGGCTCGCACTAGTGCAGAGTTATCTCGAAGAAAGGGGCCACGGTGTTTCTGTATCTCTATTATGTTGGTGCGGCTTCGGAACTTTTAAATATCTTGATATATCTCGAGAACTACGCATCTGATCAAAAAATATCATAGAACATAAAAAGTAGGAAACTTAATTCTCTACAAAAAAGGTCTCTTAACATTTTGCCATAGCTCGCTTCGTTTCCGAGATATTTGCAGATTTATCTCAAGGGAAGGGGCCTAACGGACATATTTCGAGATATTTCTTCTTCTTGTTGTTCTTCCTCTGCACAGCTAAGCTGGAAGTGGCATTTGCAGCTCGCAATAGTGCAGAGTAATCTCAAAGAAAGGGGCCACGGTGTTTCTGTATCTCTATTATGTTGGTGCGGCTTCGGAACTTTTAAATATCTTGATATATCTCGAGAACTACGCATCTGATCAAAAAATATCATAGAACATAAAAAGTAGGAAACTTAATTCTCTACAAAAAAGGTCTCTTAACATTTTGCCATAGCTCGCTTCGTTTCCGAGATATTTGCAGATTTATCTCAAGGGAAGGGGCCTGACGGACATATTTCGAGATATTTCTTCTTCTTGTTGTTCTTCTTCTGCACAGCTAAGCTGGAAGTGGCATTTGCGGCTCGCACTAGTGCAGAGTTATCTCGAAGAAAGGGGCCACGGTGTTTCTGTATCTCTATTATGTTGGTGCGGCTTCGGAACTTTTAAATATCTTGATATATCTCGAGAACTACGCATCTGATCAAAAAATATCATAGAACATAAATTGTAGGAAACATAATTCTGTACAAAAAACGTCTCTTAACATTTTGCCATAGCTCGCTTCGTTTCCGAGATATTTGCAGATTCAGCTCAAAGGAACGGGCCTGACGGACATATTTCGAGATATTTCTTCTTCTTGTTGTTCTTCCTCTGCACAGCTAAGCTGGAAGTGGCATTTGCGGCTCGCACTAGTGCAGAGTTATCTCAAAGAAAGGGGCCACGGTGTTTCTGTATCTCTATTATGTTGGTGCGGCTTCGGAACTTTTAAATATCTTGATATATCTCGAGAACTACGCATCTGATCAAAAAATGTCATAGAACATAAAAAGTAGGAAACTTAATTCTCTACAAAAAAGGTGTCTTAACATTTTGCCGTAGCTCGCTTGGTTTCCGAGATATTTGCAGATTTATCTCAAGGGAAGGGGCCTGACGGACATATTTCGAGATATTTCTTCTTCTTGTTGTCCTTCTTCTGCACAGCTAAGCTGGAAGTGGCACTTGCGGCTCGCACTAGTGCAGAGTTATCTCAAAGAAAGGGGCCACGGTGTTTCGGTATCTCTATTATGTTGGTGCGGCTTCGGAACTTTTAAATATCTCGATATATCTCGAAAACTACGCTTCTGATCAAAAAATATCATAGAACATAAATTGTAGGAAACATAATTCTCTACAAAAAACGTCTCTTAACATTTTGCCATAGCTCGCTTCGTTTCCGAGATATTTGCAGATTTATCTCAAGGGAAGGGGCCTAACGGACATATTTCGAGATATTTCTTCTTCTTGTTGTTCTTCCTCTGCACAGCTAAGCTGGAAGTGGCATTTGCAGCTCGCAATAGTGCAGAGTAATCTCAAAGAAAGGGGCCACGGTGTTTCTGTATCTCTATTATGTTGGTGCGGCTTCGGAACTTTTAAATATCTTGATATATCTCGAGAACTACGCATCTGATCAAAAAATATCATAGAACATAAAAAGTAGGAAACTTAATTCTCTACAAAAAAGGTCTCTTAACATTTTGCCATAGCTCGCTTCGTTTCCGAGATATTTGCAGATTTATCTCAAGGGAAGGGGCCTGACGGACATATTTCGAGATATTTCTTCTTCTTGTTGTTCTTCTTCTGCACAGCTAAGCTGGAAGTGGCATTTGCGGCTCGCACTAGTGCAGAGTTATCTCGAAGAAAGGGGCCACGGTGTTTCTGTATCTCTATTATGTTGGTGCGGCTTCGGAACTTTTAAATATCTTGATATATCTCGAGAACTACGCATCTGATCAAAAAATATCATAGAACATAAATTGTAGGAAACATAATTCTGTACAAAAAACGTCTCTTAACATTTTGCCATAGCTCGCTTCGTTTCCGAGATATTTGCAGATTCAGCTCAAAGGAACGGGCCTGACGGACATATTTCGAGATATTTCTTCTTCTTGTTGTTCTTCCTCTGCACAGCTAAGCTGGAAGTGGCATTTGCGGCTCGCACTAGTGCAGAGTTATCTCAAAGAAAGGGGCCACGGTGTTTCTGTATCTCTATTATGTTGGTGCGGCTTCGGAACTTTTAAATATCTTGATATATCTCGAGAACTACGCATCTGATCAAAAAATGTCATAGAACATAAAAAGTAGGAAACTTAATTCTCTACAAAAAAGGTGTCTTAACATTTTGCCATAGCTCGCTTGGTTTCCGAGATATTTGCAGATTTATCTCAAGGGAAGGGGCCTGACGGACATATTTCGAGATATTTCTTCTTCTTGTTGTCCTTCTTCTGCACAGCTAAGCTGGAAGTGGCACTTGCGGCTCGCACTAGTGCAGAGTTATCTCAAAGAAAGGGGCCACGGTGTTTCGGTATCTCTATTATGTTGGTGCGGCTTCGGAACTTTTAAATATCTCGATATATCTCGAAAACTACGCTTCTGATCAAAAAATATCATAGAACATAAATTGTAGGAAACATAATTCTCTACAAAAAACGTCTCTTAACATTTTGCCATAGCTCGCTTCGTTTCCGAGATATTTGCAGATTTATCTCAAGGGAAGGGGCCTGACGGACATATTTCGAGATATTTCTTCTTCTTGTTGTTCTTCTTCTGCACAGCTAAGCTGGAAGTGGCATTTGCGGCTCGCACTAGTGCAGAGTTATCTCGAAGAAAGGGGCCACGGTGTTTCTGTATCTCTATTATGTTGGTGCGGCTTCGGAACTTTTAAATATCTTGATATATCTCGAGAACTACGCATCTGATCAAAAAATATCATAGAACATAAAAAGTAGGAAACTGAATTCTCTTCAAAAAAGGTCTCTTAACATTTTGCCATAGCTCGCTTCGTTTCCGAGATATTTGCAGATTTATCTCAAGGGAAGGGGCCTAACGGACATATTTCGAGATATTTCTTCTTCTTGTTGTTCTTCCTCTGCACAGCTAAGCTGGAAGTGGCATTTGCAGCTCGCAATAGTGCAGAGTAATCTCAAAGAAAGGGGCCACGGTGTTTCTGTATCTCTATTATGTTGGTGCGGCTTCGGAACTTTTAAATATCTTGATATATCTCGAGAACTACGCATCTGATCAAAAAATATCATAGAACATAAAAAGTAGGAAACTTAATTCTCTACAAAAAAGGTCTCTTAACATTTTGCCATAGCTCGCTTCGTTTCCGAGATATTTGCAGATTTATCTCAAGGGAAGGGGCCTGACGGACATATTTCGAGATATTTCTTCTTCTTGTTGTTCTTCTTCTGCACAGCTAAGCTGGAAGTGGCATTTGCGGCTCGCACTAGTGCAGAGTTATCTCGAAGAAAGGGGCCACGGTGTTTCTGTATCTCTATTATGTTGGTGCGGCTTCGGAACTTTTAAATATCTTGATATATCTCGAGAACTACGCATCTGATCAAAAAATATCATAGAACATAAATTGTAGGAAACATAATTCTGTACAAAAAACGTCTCTTAACATTTTGCCATAGCTCGCTTCGTTTCCGAGATATTTGCAGATTCAGCTCAAAGGAACGGGCCTGACGGACATATTTCGAGATATTTCTTCTTCTTGTTGTTCTTCCTCTGCACAGCTAAGCTGGAAGTGGCATTTGCGGCTCGCACTAGTGCAGAGTTATCTCAAAGAAAGGGGCCACGGTGTTTCTGTATCTCTATTATGTTGGTGCGGCTTCGGAACTTTTAAATATCTTGATATATCTCGAGAACTACGCATCTGATCAAAAAATGTCATAGAACATAAAAAGTAGGAAACTTAATTCTCTACAAAAAAGGTGTCTTAACATTTTGCCATAGCTCGCTTGGTTTCCGAGATATTTGCAGATTTATCTCAAGGGAAGGGGCCTGACGGACATATTTCGAGATATTTCTTCTTCTTGTTGTCCTTCTTCTGCACAGCTAAGCTGGAAGTGGCACTTGCGGCTCGCACTAGTGCAGAGTTATCTCAAAGAAAGGGGCCACGGTGTTTCGGTATCTCTATTATGTTGGTGCGGCTTCGGAACTTTTAAATATCTCGATATATCTCGAAAACTACGCTTCTGATCAAAAAATATCATAGAACATAAATTGTAGGAAACATAATTCTCTACAAAAAACGTCTCTTAACATTTTGCCATAGCTCGCTTCGTTTCCGAGATATTTGCAGATTTATCTCAAGGGAAGGGGCCTGACGGACATATTTCGAGATATTTCTTCTTCTTGTTGTTCTTCTTCTGCACAGCTAAGCTGGAAGTGGCATTTGCGGCTCGCACTAGTGCAGAGTTATCTCGAAGAAAGGGGCCACGGTGTTTCTGTATCTCTATTATGTTGGTGCGGCTTCGGAACTTTTAAATATCTTGATATATCTCGAGAACTACGCATCTGATCAAAAAATATCATAGAACATAAAAAGTAGGAAACTGAATTCTCTTCAAAAAAGGTCTCTTAACATTTTGCCATAGCTCGCTTCGTTTCCGAGATATTTGCAGATTTATCTCAAGGGAAGGGGCCTGACGGACATATTTCGAGATATTTCTTCTTCTTGTTGTTCTTCTTCTGCACAGCTAAGCTGGAAGTGGCATTTGCGGCTCGCACTAGTGCAGAGTTATCTCGAAGGAAGGGGCCACGGTGTTTCTGTATCTCTATTATGTTGGTGCGGCTTCGGAACTTTTAAATATCTTGATATATCTCGAGAACTACGCATCTGATCAAAAAATATCATAGAACATAAAAAGTAGGAAACTTAATTCTCTACAAAAAAGGTCTCTTAACATTTTGCCATAGCTCGCTTCGTTTCCGAGATATTTGCAGATTTATCTCAAGGGAAGGGGCCTGACGGACATATTTCGAGATATTTCTTCTTCTGGTTGTTCTTCCTCTGCACAGCTAAGCTGGAAGTGGCATTTGCAGCTCGCAATAGTGCAGAGTAATCTCAAAGAAAGGGGCCACGGTGTTTCTGTATCTCTATTATGTTGGTGCGGCTTCGGAACTTTTAAATATCTTGATATATCTCGAGAACTACGCATCTGATCAAAAAATATCATAGAACATAAAAAGTAGGAAACTTAATTCTCTACAAAAAAGGTCTCTTAACATTTTGCCATAGCTCGCTTCGTTTCCGAGATATTTGCAGATTTATCTCAAGGGAAGGGGCCTGACGGACATATTTCGAGATATTTCTTCTTCTTGTTGTTCTTCTTCTGCATAGCTAAGCTGGAAGTGGCATTTGCGGCTCGCACTAGTGCAGAGTTATCTCAAAGAAAGGGGCCACGGTGTTTCTGTATCTCTATTATGTTGGTGCGGCTTCGGAACTTTTAAATATCTTGATATATCTCGAGAACTACGCATCTGATCAAAATATATCATAGAACATAAAAAGTAGGAAACTTAATTCTCTACAAAAAAGGTCTCTTAACATTTTGCCATAGCTCGCTTCGTTTCCGAGATATTTGCAGATTTATATCAAGGGAAGGGGCCTAACGGACATATTTCGAGATATTTCTTCTTCTTGTTGTTCTTCTTCTGCACAGCTAAGCTGGAAGTGGCATTTGCGGCTCGCACTACTGCAGAGTTATCTCAAAGAAAGGGGCCACGGTGTTTCTGTATCTCTATTATGTTGGTGCGGCTTCGGAACTTTTAAATATCTCGATATATCTCGAAAACTACGCTTCTGGTCAAAAAATATCATAGCACATAAATTGTAGGAAACATAATTCTTTACAAAAAACGTCTCTTAACATTTTGCCATAGCTCGCTTCGTTTCCGAGATATTTGCAGATTCATCTCAAGGGAAGGGGCCTGACGGACATATTTCGAGATATTTCTTCTTCTTGTTGTTCTTCTTCTGCACAGCTAAGCTGGAAGTGGCATTTGCGGCTCGCACTAGTGCAGAGTTATCTCAAAGAAAGGGGCCGCGGTGTTTCTGTATCTCTATTATGTTGATGCGGCTTCGGAACTTTTAAATATCTTGATATATCTCGAGAACTACGCATCTGATCAAAAAATATCATAGAACATAAAAAGTAGGAAACTTAATTCTCTACAAAAAAGGTCTCTTAACATTTTGCCATAGCTCGCTTGGTTTCCGAGATATTTGCAGATTTATCTCAAGGGAAGGGGCCTGACGGACATATTTCGAGATATTTCTTCTTCTTGTTGTACTTCTTCTGCACAGCTAAGCTGGAAGTGGCATTTGCGGCTCGCACTAGTGCAGAGTTATCTCAAAGAAAGGGGCCACGGTGTTTCTGTATCTCTATTATGTTGGTGCGGCTTCGGAACTTTTAAATATCTCGATATATCTCGAAAACTACGCTTCTGATCAAAAAATATCATAGAACATAAATTGTAGGAAACATAATTCTCTACAAAAAACGTCTCTTAACATTTTGCCATAGCTCGCTTCGTTTCCGAGATATTTGCAGATTCAGCTCAAAGGAACGGGCCTGACGGACATATTTCGAGATATTTCTTCTTCTTGTTGTTCTTCCTCTGCACAGCTAAGCTGGAAGTGGCATTTGCAGCTCGCAATAGTGCAGAGTTATCTCAAAGAGAGGGGCCACGGTGTTTCTGTGTCTCTATTATGTTGGTGCGGCTTCGGAACTTTTAAATATCTTGATATATCTCGAGAACTACGCATCTGATCAAAAAATATCATAGAACATAAAAAGTAGGAAACTTAATTCTCTACAAAAAAGGTCTCTTAACATTTTGCCATAGCTCGTTTCGTTTCCGAGATATTTGCAGATTTATCTCAAGTGAAGGGGCCTGACGGACATATTTCGAGATATTTCTTCTTCTTGTTGTCCTTCTTCTGCACAGCTAAGCTGGAAGTGGCATTTGCGGCTCGCACTAGTGCAGAGTTATCTCAAAGAAAGGGGCCACGGTGTTTCTGTATCTCTATTATGTTGGTGCGGCTTCGGAACTTTTGAATATCTCGATATATCTCGAAAACTACGCTTCTGATCAAAAAACATCATAGAACATAAATTGTAGGAAACATAATTCTCTACAAAAAAGGTCTCTTAACATTTTGCCATATCTCGCTTCGTTTCCGAGATATTTGCAGATTTATCTCAAGTGAAGGGGCCTGACGGACATATTTCGAGATATTTCTTCTTCTTGTTGTCCTTCTTCTGCACAGCTAAGCTGGAAGTGGCATTTGCGGCTCGCACTAGTGCAGAGTTATCTCAAAGAAAGGGGCCACGTTGTTTCTGTATCTCTATTATGTTGGTGCGGCTTCGGAACTTTTAAATCTGTCGATATATCTCGAAAACTACGCTTCTGATCAAAAAACATCATAGAACATAAATTGTAGGAAACATAATTCTCTACATAAAACGTCTCTTAACATTTTGCCATAGCTCGCTTCGTTTCCGAGATATTTGCAGATTCAGCTCAAAGGAACGGGCCTGACGGACATATTTCGAGATATTTCTTCTTCTTGTTGTTCTTCCTCTGCACAGCTAAGCTGGAAGTGGCATTTGCAGCTCGCAATAGTGCAGAGTTATCTCAAAGAAAGGGGCCACGGTGTTTCTGTATCTCTATTATGTTGGTGCGGCTTCGGAACTTTTAAATATCTTGATATATCTCGAGAACTACGCATCTGATCAAAAAATATCATAGAACATAAAAAGTAGGAAACTTAATTCTCTACAAAAAAGGTCTCTTAACATTTTGCCATAGCTCGCTTCGTTTCCGAGATATTTGCAGATTTATCTCAAGGGAAGGGGCCTGACGGACATATTTCGAGATATTTCTTCTTCTTGTTGTTCTTCTTCTGCATAGCTAAGCTGGAAGTGGCATTTGCGGCTCGCACTAGTGCAGAGTTATCTCAAAGAAAGAGGCCACGGTGTTTCTGTATCTCTATTATGTTGGTGCGGCTTCGGAACTTTTAAATATCTTGATATATCTCGAGAACTACGCATCTGATCAAAAAATATCATAGAACATAAAAAGTAGGAAACTTAATTCTCTACAAAAAAGGTCTCTTAACATTTTGCCATAGCTCGCTTCGTTTCCGAGATATTTGCAGATTTATCTCAAGGGAAGGGGCCTAACGGACATATTTCGAGATATTTCTTCTTCTTGTTGTTCTTCTTCTGCACAGCTAAACTGGAAGTGGCATTTCCAGCTAGCAATAGTGCAGAGTTATCTCAAAGAGAGGGGCCACGGTGTTTCTGTATCTCTATTATGTTGGTGCGGCTTCGGAACTTTTAAATATCTTGATATATCTCGAGAACTACGCATCTGATCAAAAAATATCATAGAACATAAAAAGTAGGAAACTTAATTCTCTACAAAAAAGGTCTCTTAACATTTTGCCATAGCATTCGTTTCCGAGATATTTGCAGATTTATCTCAAGGGAAGGGGCCTGACGGACATATTTCGAGATATTTCTTCTTCTTGTTGTTCTTCTTCTGCATAGCTAAGCTGGAAGTGGCATTTGCGGCTCGCACTAGTGCAGAGTTATCTCAAAGAAAGGGGCCACGGTGTTTCTGTATCTCTATTATGTTGGTGCGACTTCGGAACTTTTAAATATCTTGATATATCTCGAGAACTACGCATCTGATCAAAAAATATCATAGAACATAAAAAGTAGGAAACTTAATTCTCTACAAAAAAGGTCTCTTAACATTTTGCCATAGCTCGCTTGGTTTCCGAGATATTTGCAGATTTATCTTAAGGGAAGGGGCCTGACGGACATATTTCGAGATATTTCTTCTTCTTGTTGTCCTTCTTCTGCACAGCTAAGCTGGAAGTGGCATTTGCGGCTCGCACTAGTGCAGAGTTATCTCAAAGAAAGGGGCCACGGTGTTTCTGTATCTCTATTATGTTGGTGCGGCTTCGGAACTTTTAAATATCTCGATATATCTCGGAAACTACGCTTCTGATCAAAAAATATCGTAGAACGTAAATTGTAGGAAACATAATTCTCTACAAAAAACGTCTCTTAACATTTTGCCATAGCTCGCTTCGTTTCCGAGATATTTGCAGATTCAGCTCAAAGGAACGGGCCTGACGGACATATTTCGAGATATTTCTTCTTCTTGTTGTTCTTCCTCTGCACAGCTAAGCTGGAAGTGGCATTTGCAGCTCGCAATAGTGCAGAGTTATCTCAAAGAAAGGGGCCACGGCGTTTCTGTATCTCTATTATGTTGGTGCGGCTTCGGAACTTTTAAGTATCTTGATATATCTCGAGAACTACGCATCTGATCAAAAAATATCATAGAACATAAAAAGCAGGAAACTTAATTCTCTACAAAAAAGGTCTCTTAACATTTTGCCATAGCTCGCCGGCGTTTCCGAGATATTTGCAGATTTATCTCAAGTGAAGGGGCCTGACGGACATATTTCGAGATATTTCTTCTTCTTGTTGTCCTTCTTCTGCACAGCTAAGCTGGAAGTGGCATTTGTGGCTCGCACTAGTGCAGAGTTATCTCAAAGAAAGGGGCCACGGTGTTTCTGTATCTCTATTACGTTGGTGCGGCTTCGGAACTTTTAAATATCTCGATATATCTCGAAAACTACGCTTCTGATCAAAAAATATCATAGAACATAAATTGTAGGAAACATAATTCTCTACACAAAACGTCTCTTAACATTTTGCCATAGCTCGCTTCGTTTCCGAGATATTTGCAGATTCAGCTCAAAGGAACGGGCCTGACGGACATATTTCGAGATATTTCTTCTTCTTGTTGTTCTTCCTCTGCACAGCTAAGCTGGAAGTGGCATTTGCAGCTCGCAATAGTGCAGAGTTATCTCAAAGAACGGGGCCACGGCGTTTCTGTATCTCTATTATGTTGGTGCGGCTTCGGAACTTTTAAATATCTTGATATATCTCGAAAACTACGCTTCTGATCAAAAAATATCATAGAACGTAACTTGTAGCAAACATAATTCTCTACAAAAAAGGTCTCTTAGCATTTTGCCATAGCTCGCTTCGTTTCCGAGATATTTGCAGATATATCTCAAGGGAAGGGGCCTGACGGACATATTTCGAGATATTTCTTCTTCTTGTTGTTCTTCTTCTGCACAGCTAAACTGGAAGTGGCATTTCCAGCTCGCAATAGTGCAGAGTTATCTGAAAGAAAGGGGCCACGGTGTTTCTGTATCTCTAATATGTTGGTGCGGCTTCGGAACTTTTAAATATCTTGATATATCTCGAGAACTACGCATCTGATCAAAAAATATCATAGAACATAAAAAGTAGGAAACTTAATTCTCTACAAAAAAGGTCTCTTAACATTTTGCCATAGCTCGCTTCGTTTCCCGGATATTTGCAGATTTATCTCGAGGGAAGGGGCCTGACGGACATATTTCGAGATATTTCTTCTTCTTGTTGTTCTTCTTCTGCACAGCAAAGCTGGAAGTGGCATTTGCAGCTCGCAATAGTGCAGAGTTATCTCAAAGAAAGGGGCCACGGTGTTTCTGTATCTCTAATATGTTGGTGCGGCTTCGGAACTTTTAAATATCTTGATATATCTCTAGAACTACGCATCTGATCAAAAAATATCATAGAACATATAAAGTAGGAAACTTAATTCTCTACAAAAAAGGTCTCTTAACATTTTGCCATAGCTCACTTCGTTTCCGAGATATTTGCAGATTTATCTCAAGGGAAGGGGCCTGACGGAAATATTTCGAAATATTTCTTCTTCTTGTTGTTCTTCTTCTGCACAGCTAAACTGGAAGTGGCATTTGCAGCTGGCAATAGTGCAGAGTTATCTCAAAGAAAGGGGCCACGGTGTTTCTGTATCTCTATTATGTTAGTGCGGCTTCGGAACTTTTAAATATCTCGATATATCTCGAAAACTACGCTTCTGATCAAAAAATATCATAGAACATAAATTGTAGGAAACATAATTCTCTACAAAAAAGGTCTCTTAACATTTTGCCATAGCTCGTTTCGTTTCCGAGATATTTGCAGATATATCTCAAGGGAAGGGGCCTGACGGACATATTTCGAGATATTTCTTCTTCTTGTTGTTCTTCTTCTGCACAGCTAAGCTGGAAGTGGCATTTGCAGCTCGCAATAGTGCAGAGTTATCTCAAAGAAAGAGGCCACGATGTTTCTGTATCTCTATTATGTTGGTGCGGCTTCGGAACTTTTAAATATCTTGATATATCTCGAGAACTACGCATCTGATCAAAAAATATCATAGAACATAAAAAGTAGGAAACTTAATTCTCTACAAATAAAGTCTCTTAACATTTTGCCATAGCTCGCTTCGTTTCCGAGATATTTGCAGATTTATCTCAAGGGAAGGGGCCTGACGGACATATTTCGGGATATTTCTTCTTCTTGTTGTTCTTCTTCTGCACAGCTAAGCTGGAAGTGGCGTTTCCAGCTCGCAATAGCGCAGAGTTATCTCAAAGAAAGGGGCCACGGTGTTTCTGTATCTCTATTATGTTGGTGCGGCTTCGGAACTTTTAAATATCTTGATATATCTCGAGAACTACGCGTCTGATCAAAAAATATCATAGAACATAAAAAGTAGGAAACTTAATTCTCTACAAATAAAGTCTCTTAACATTTTGCCATAGCTCGCTTCGTTTCCGAGATATATGCAGATTTATCTCAAGGGAAGGGGCCTGACGGACATATTTCGAGATATTTCTTCTTCTTGTTGTTCTTCTTCTGCACAGCTAAGCTGGAAGTGGCATTTGCAGCTCGCAATAGTGCAGAGTTATCTCAAAGAAAGGGGCCACGGTGTTTCTGTATCTCTATTATGTTGGTGCGGCTTTGGAACTTTTAAATATCTCCATATATCTCGAAAACTACGCTTCTGATCAAAAAATATCATAGAACATAACTTGTAGGAAACATAATTCTCTACAAAAAAGGTCTCTTAACATTTTGCCATAGCTCGCTTCGTTTCCGAGATATTTGCAGATATATCTCAAGGGAAGGGGCCTGACGGACATATTTCGAGATATTTCTTCTTCTTGTTGTTCTTCTTCTGCACAGCTAAACTGGAAGTGGCATTTCCAGCTCGCAATAGTGCAGAGTTATCTGAAAGAAAGGGGCCACGGTGTTTCTGTATCTCTAATATGTTGGTGCGGCTTCGGAACTTTTAAATATCTTGATATATCTCGAGAACTACGCATCTGATCAAAAAATATCATAGAACCTAAAAAGTAGGAAACTTAATTCTCTACAGAAAAGGTCTCTTAACATTTTGCCATAGCTCGCTTCGTTTCCGGGATATTTGCAGATTTATCTCGAGGGAAGGGGCCTAACGGACATATTTCGAGATATTTCTTCTTCTTGTTGTTGTCCTTCTGCACAGCTAAACTGGAAGTGGCATTTCCAGCTCGCAATAGTGCAGAGTTATCTCAAAGAAAGGGGCCACGGTGTTTCTGTATCTCTATTATGTTGGTGCGGCTTCGGAACTTTTAAATATCTTGATATATCTCGAGAACTACGCATCTGATCAAAAAATATCATAGAACATCAAAAGCAGGAAACTTAATTCTCTACAAAAAAGGTCTCTTAACATTTTGCCATAGCTCGCTTCGTTTCCGAGATATTTGCAGATTTATCTCAAGGGAAGGGGCCTGACGGACATATTTCGAGATATTTCTTCTTCTTGATGTTCTTCTTCTGCACAGCTAAGCTGGAAGTGGCATTTACAGCTCGCAATAGTGCAGAGTTATCTCAAAGAAAGGGGCCACGGTGTTTCTGTATCTCTATTATGTTGGTGCGGCTTCGGAACTTTTAAATATCTTGATATATCTCTAGAACTACGCATCTGATCAAAAAATATCATAGAACATATAAAGTAGGAAACTTAATTCTCTACAAAAAAGGTCTCTTAACATTTTGCCATAGCTCGCTTCGTTTCTGAGATATGTGCAGATTTATCTCAAGGGAAGGGGCCTGACGGACATATTTCGAGATATTTCTTCTTCTTGTTGTTCTTCTTCTGCACAGCTAAGCTGGAAGTGGCTTTTGCGGCGCGCACTAGTGCAGAGTTATCTCAAAGAAAGGGGCCACGGTGTTTCTGTATCTCTATTACGTTGGTGCGGCTTCGGAACTTTTAAATATCTCGATATATCTCGAAAACTACGCTTCTGATCGAAAAAAATCATAGAACATAAATTGTAGAAAACATAATTCTCTACAAAAAAGGTCTCTTAAGATTTTGCCATAGCTCGTTTCGTTTCCGAGATATTTGCAGATATATCTCAAGGGAAGGGGCCTGACGGACATATTTCGAGATATTTCTTCTTCTTGTTGTTCTCCTTCTGCACAGCTAAACTGGAAGTGGCATTTCCAGCTCGCAATAGTGCAGAGTTATCTCAAAGAAAGGGGCCACGGTGTTTCTGTATCTCTATTATGTTGGTGCGGCGTCGGAACTTTTAAATATCTTGATATATCTCGAGAACTACGCATCTGATCAAAAAATATCATACAACATAAAAAGTAGGAAACTTAATTCTCTACAAAAAAGGTCTCTTAACATTTTGCAATAGCTCGCTTCGTTTCCGAGATATTTGCAGATATATCTCAAGGGAAGGGGCCTGACGGACATATTTCGAGATATTTCTTCTTCTTGTTGTTCTTCTTCTGCACAGCTAAACTGGAAGTGGCATTTCCAGCTCGCAATAGTGCAGAGTTATCTGAAAGAAAGGGGCCACGGTGTTTCTGTATCTCTAATATGTTGGTGCGGCTTCGGAACTTTTAAATATCTTGATATATCTCGAGAACTACGCATCTGATCAAAAAATATCATAGAACCTAAAAAGTAGGAAACTTAATTCTCTACAGAAAAGGTCTCTTAACATTTTGCCATAGCTCGCTTCGTTTCCGGGATATTTGCAGATTTATCTCGAGGGAAGGGGCCTAACGGACATATTTCGAGATATTTCTTCTTCTTGTTGTTGTCCTTCTGCACAGCTAAACTGGAAGTGGCATTTCCAGCTCGCAATAGTGCAGAGTTATCTCAAAGAAAGGGGCCACGGTGTTTCTGTATCTCTATTATGTTGGTGCGGCTTCGGAACTTTTAAATATCTTGATATATCTCGAGAACTACGCATCTGATCAAAAAATATCATAGAACATCAAAAGCAGGAAACTTAATTCTCTACAAAAAAGGTCTCTTAACATTTTGCCATAGCTCGCTTCGTTTCCGAGATATTTGCAGATTTATCTCAAGGGAAGGGGCCTGACGGACATATTTCGAGATATTTCTTCTTCTTGATGTTCTTCTTCTGCACAGCTAAGCTGGAAGTGGCATTTACAGCTCGCAATAGTGCAGAGTTATCTCAAAGAAAGGGGCCACGGTGTTTCTGTATCTCTATTATGTTGGTGCGGCTTCGGAACTTTTAAATATCTTGATATATCTCTAGAACTACGCATCTGATCAAAAAATATCATAGAACATATAAAGTAGGAAACTTAATTCTCTACAAAAAAGGTCTCTTAACATTTTGCCATAGCTCGCTTCGTTTCCGAGATATGTGCAGATTTATCTCAAGGGAAGGGGCCTGACGGACATATTTCGAGATATTTCTTCTTCTTGTTGTTCTTCTTCTGCACAGCTAAGCTGGAAGTGGCTTTTGCGGCGCGCACTAGTGCAGAGTTATCTCAAAGAAAGGGGCCACGGTGTTTCTGTATCTCTATTACGTTGGTGCGGCTTCGGAACTTTTAAATATCTTGATATATCTCTAGAACTACGCATCTGATCAAAAAATATCATAGAACATATAAAGTAGGAAACTTAATTCTCTACAAAAAAGGTCTCTTAACATTTTGCCATAGCTCGCTTCGTTTCCGAGATATATGCAGATTTATCTCAAGGGAAGGGGCCTGACGGACATATTTCGAGATATTTCTTCTTCTTGTTGTTCTTCTTCTGCACAGCTAAGCTGGAAGTGGCATTTGCAGCTCGCAATAGTGCAGAGTTATCTCAAAGAAAGGGGCCACGGTGTTTCTGTATCTCTATTATGTTGGTGCGGCTTTGGAACTTTTAAATATCTCGATATATCTCGAAAACTACGCTTCTGATCAAAAAATATCATAGAACATAACTTGTAGGAAACATAATTCTCTACAAAAAAGGTCTCTCAACATTTTGCCATAGCTCGCTTCGTTTCCGAGATATTTGCAGATATATCTCAAGGGAAGGGGCCTGACGGACATATTTCGAGATATTTCTTCTTCTTGTTGTTCTTCTTCTGCACAGCTAAACTGGAAGTGGCATTTCCAGCTCGCAATAGTGCAGAGTTATCTGAAAGAAAGGGGCCACGGTGTTTCTGTATCTCTAATATGTTGGTGCGGCTTCGGAACTTTTAAATATCTTGATATATCTCGAGAACTACGCATCTGATCAAAAAATATCATAGAACCTAAAAAGTAGGAAACTTAATTCTCTACAGAAAAGGTCTCTTAACATTTTGCCATAGCTCGCTTCGTTTCCGGGATATTTGCAGATTTATCTCAAGGGAAGGGGCCTGACGGACATATTTCGAGATATTTCTTCTTCTTGTTGTTCTCCTTCTGCACAGCTAAACTGGAAGTGGCATTTCCAGCTCGCAATAGTGCAGAGTTATCTCAAAGAAAGGGGCCACGGTGTTTCTGTATCTCTATTATGTTGGTGCGGCGTCGGAACTTTTAAATATCTTGATATATCTCGAGAACTACGCATCTGATCAAAAAATATCATACAACATAAAAAGTAGGAAACTTAATTCTCTACAAAAAAGGTCTCTTAACATTTTGCAATAGCTCGCTTCGTTTCCGAGATATTTGCAGATTTATCTCAAGGGAAGGGGCCTGACGGATATATTTCGAGATATTTCTTCTTCTTGATGTTCTTCTTCTGCACAGCTAAGCTGGAAGTGGCATTTACAGCTCGCAATAGTGCAGAGTTATCTCAAAGAAAGGGGCCACGGTGTTTCTGTATCTCTATTATGTTGGTGCGGCTTCGGAACTTTTAAATATCTTGATATATCTCTAGAACTACGCATCTGATCAAAAAATATCATAGAACACAAAAAGTAGGAAACTTAATTCTCTACAAAAAAGGTCTCTTAACATTTTGCCATAGCTCGCTTCGTTTCCGAGATATTTGCAGATTTATCTCAAGGGAAGGGGCCTGACGGACATATTTCGAGATATTTCTTCTTCTTGTTGTTCTTCTTCTGCACAGCTAAGCTGGAAGTGGCATTTACAGCTCGCAATAGTGCAGAGTTATCTCAAAGAAAGGGGCCACGGTGTTTCTGTATCTCTATTATGTTGGTGCGGCTTCGGAACTTTTAAATATCTTGATATATCTCGAGAACTACGCATCTGATCAAAAAATATCATAGAACCTAAAAAGTAGGAAACTTAATTCTCTACAGAAAAGGTCTCTTAACATTTTGCCATAGCTCGCTTCGTTTCCGAGATATTTGCAGATTTATCTCAAGGGAAGGGGCCTGACGGACATATTTCGAGATATTTCTTCTTCTTGTTGTTCTTCTTCTGCACAGCTAAGCTGGAAGTGGCATTTACCGCTCGCAATAGTGCAGAGTTATCTCAAAGAAAGGGGCCACGGTGTTTCTGTATCTCTATTATGTTGGTGCGGCTTCGGAACTTTTAAATATCTTGATATATCTCTAGAACTACGCATATGATCAAAAAATATCACAGAACATATAAAGTAGGAAACTTAATTCTCTACAAAAAAGGTCTCTTAACATTTTGCCATAGCTCACTTCGTTTCCGAGATATTTGCAGATTTATCTCAAGGGAAGGGGCCTGACGGACATATTTCGAAATATTTCTTCTTCTTGTTGTTCTTCTTCTGCACAGCTAAGCTGGAAGTGGCATTTGCGGCCCGCACTAGTGCAGAGTTAACTCAAAGAAAGGGGCCGCGGTGTTTCTGAATCTCTATTATGTTGGTGCGGCTTCGGAACTTTTAAATATCTCGATATATCTCGAGAACTACGCTTCTGATCAAAAAATATCATAGAACATAAATTGTAGGAAACATAATTCTCTACAAAAAAGGTCTCTTAACATTTTGCCATAGCTCGCTTCGTTTCCGAGATATATGCAGATTTATCTCAAGGGAAGGGGCCTGACGGACATATTTCGAGATATTTCTTCTTCTTGTTGTTCTTCTTCTGCACAGCTAAACTGGAAGTGGCATTTCCAGCTCGCAATAGTGCAGAGTTATCTCAAAGAAAGGGGCCACGGTGTTTCTGTATCTCTATTATGTTGGTGCGGCTTCGGAACTTTTAAATATCTCGATATATCTCGAAAACTACGCCTCTGATCAAAAAATATCATAGAACATTACTTGTAGGAAACATAATTCTCTACAAAAAAGGTCTCTTACCATTTTGCCATAGCTCGCTTCGTTTCCGAGATATTTGCAGATATATCTCAAGGGAAGGGGCCTGACGGATATATTTCGAGATATTTCTTCTTCTTGTTGTTCTTCTTCTGCACAGCTAAACTGGAAGTGGCATTTGCAGCTCGCAATAGTGCGGAGTTATCTCAAAGAAAGGGGCCACGGTGTTTCTGTATCTCTATTATGTTGGTGCGGCTTCGGAACTTTTAAATATCTTGATATATCTCGAGAACTACGCATCTGATCAAAAAATATCATAGAACATAAAAAGTAGGAAACTTAATTCTCTACAAATAAGGTCTCTTAACATTTTGCCATAGCTCACTTCGTTTCCGAGATATTTGCAGATATATCTCAAGGGAAGGGGCCTGACGGACATATTTCGAGATATTTCTTCTTCTTGTTGTTCTTCTTCTGCACAGCTAAGCTGGAAGTGGCATTTACAGCTCGCAATGAAGCAGAGTTATCTCAAAGAAAGGGGCCACGGTGTTTCTGTATCTCTATTATGTTGGTGCGGCTTCGGAACTTTTAAATATCTTGATATATCTCTAGAACTACGCATCTGATCAAAAAATATCATAGAACATATAAAGTAGGAAACTTAATTCTCTACAAAAAAGGTCTCTTAACATTTTGCCATAGCTCGCTTCGTTTCCGAGATATTTGCAGATTTATCTCAAGGGAAGGGGCCTGACGGACATATTTCGAGATATTTCTTCTTCTTGATGTTCTTCTTCTGCACAGCTAAGCTGGAAGTGGCATTTACAGCTCGCAATGAAGCAGAGTTATCTCAAAGAAAGGGGCCACGGTGTTTCTGTATCTCTATTATGTTGGTGCGGCTTCGGAACTTTTAAATATCTTGATATATCTCTAGAACTACGCATCTGATCAAAAAATATCATAGAACATATAAAGTAGGAAACTTAATTCTCTACAAAAAAGGTCTCTTAACATTTTGCCATAGCTCGCTTCGTTTCCGAGATATTTGCAGATTTATCTCAAGGGAAGGGGCCTGACGGACATATTTCGAGATATTTCTTCTTCTTGTTGTTCTTCTTCTGCACAGCTAAACTGGAAGTGGCATTTCCAGCTCGCAATAGTGCAGAGTTATCTCAGAGAAAGGGGCCACGGTGTTTCTGTATCTCTATTATGTTGGTGCGGCTTCGGAACTTTTAAATATCTTGATATATCTCGAGAACTACGCATCTGATCAAAAATATCATACAACATAAAAAGTAGGAAACTTAATTCTCTACAAATAAAGTCTCTTAACATTTTGCCATAGCTCGCTTCGTTTCCGAGATATTTGCAGATTTATCTCAAGGGAAGGGGCCTGACGGACATATTTCGAGATATTTCTTCTTCTTGTTGTTCTTCTTCTGCACAGCTAAGCTGTAAGTGGCGTTTGCGGCCCGCACTAGTGCAGAGTTATCTCAAAGGAAGGGGCCACGGTGTTTCTGAATCTCTATTATGTTGGTGCGGCTTCGGAACTTTTAAATATCTCGATATATCTCGAGAACTACGCTTCTGATCAAAAAATATCATAGAACATAAATTGTAGGAAACATAATTCTCTACAAAAAAGGTCTCTTAACATTTTGCCATAGCTCGCTTCGTTTCCGAGATATATGCAGATTTATCTCAAGGGAAGGGGCCTGACGGACATATTTCGAGATATTTCTTCTTCTTGTTGTTCTTCTTCTGCACAGCTAAACTGGAAGTGGCGTTTCCAGCTCGCAATAGCGCAGAGTTATCTCAAAGAAAGGGGCCACGGTGTTTCTGTATCTCTATTATGTTGGTGCGGCTTCGGAACTTTTAAATATCTTGATATATCTCTAGAACTACGCATCTGATCAAAAAATATCATAGAACATATAAAGTAGGAAACTTAATTCTCTACAAAAAAGGTCTCTTAACATTTTGCCATAGCTCGCTTCGTTTCCGAGATATTTGCAGATTTATCTCAAGGGAAGGGGCCTGACGGACATATTTCGAGATATTTCTTCTTCTTGATGTTCTGCTTCTGCACAGCTAAGCTGGAAGTGGCATTTACAGCTCGCAATGAAGCAGAGTTATCTCAAAGAAAGGGGCCACGGTGTTTCTGTATCTCTATTATGTTGGTGCGGCTTCGGAACTTTTAAATATCTTGATATATCTCTAGAACTACGCATCTGATCAAAAAATATCATAGAACATATAAAGTAGGAAACTTAATTCTCTACAAAAAAGGTCTCTTAACATTTTACCATAGCTCGCTTCGTTTCCGAGATATTTGCAGATTTATCTCAAGGGAAGGGGCCTGACGGACATATTTCGAGATATTTCTTCTTCTTGTTGTTCTTCTTCTGCACAGCTAAGCTGTAAGTGGCGTTTGCGGCCCGCACTAGTGCAGAGTTATCTCAAAGAAAGGGGCCACGGTGTTTCTGAATCTCTATTATGTTGGTGCGGCTTCGGAACTTTTAAATATCTCGATATATCTCGAGAACTACGCTTCTGATCAAAAAATATCATAGAACATAAATTGTAGGAAACATAATTCTCTACAAAAAAGGTCTCTTAACATTTTGCCATAGCTCGCTTCGTTTCCGAGATATATGCAGATTTATCTCAAGGGAAGGGGCCTGACGGACATATTTCGAGATATTTCTTCTTCTTGTTGTTCTTCTTCTGCACAGCTAAGCTGTAAGTGGCGTTTGCGGCCCGCACTAGTGCAGAGTTATCTCAAAGAAAGGGGCCACGGTGTTTCTGAATCTCTATTATGTTGGTGCGGCTTCGGAACTTTTAAATATCTCGATATATCTCGAGAACTACGCTTCTGATCAAAAAATATCATAGAACATAAATTGTAGGAAACATAATTCTCTACAAAAAAGGTCTCTTAACATTTTGCCATAGCTCGCTTCGTTTCCGAGATATATGCAGATTTATCTCAAGGGAAGGGGCCTGACGGACATATTTCGAGATATTTCTTCTTCTTGTTGTTCTCCTTCTGCACAGCTAAACTGGAAGTGGCATTTCCAGCTCGCAATAGTGCAGTGTTATCTCAAAGAAAGGGGCCACGGTGTTTCTGTATCTCTATTATGTTGGTGCGGCGTCGGAACTTTTAAATATCTTGATATATCTCGAGAACTACGCATCTGATCAAAAAATATCATACAACATAAAAAGTAGGAAACTTAATTCTCTACAAAAAAGGTCTCTTAACATTTTGCCATAGCTCGCTTCGTTTCCGAGATATATGCAGATTTATCTCAAGGGAAGGGGCCTGACGGACATATTTCGAGATATTTCTTCTTCTTGTTGTTCTTCTTCTGCACAGCTAAACTGGAAGTGGCGTTTCCAGCTCGCAATAGCGCAGAGTTATCTCAAAGAAAGGGGCCACGGTGTTTCTGTATCTCTATTATGTTGGTGCGGCTTCGGAACTTTTAAATATCTTGATATATCTCGGGAACTACGCATCTGATAAAAAAATATCATATAACATAAAAAGTAGGAAACTTAATTCTCTACAAATAAAGTCTCTTAACATTTTGCCATAGCTCGCTTCGTTTCCGAGATATTTGCAGATTTATCTCAAGGGAAGGGGCCTGACGGACATATTTCGAGACATTTCTTCTTCTTGTTGTTCTTCTTCTGCACAGCTAAGCTGGAAGTGGCATTTGCAGCTCGCAATAGTGCAGAGTTATCTCAAAGAAAGGGGCCACGGTGTTTCTGTATCTCTATTATGTTGGTGCGGCTTCGGAACTTTTAAATATCTGGATATATCTCGAGAACTACGCATCTGATCAAAAAATATCATAGAACATAAAAAGTAGGAAACTTAATTCTCTACAAAAAAGGTCTCTTAACATTTTGCCATAGCTCGCTTCGTTTCCGAGATATATGCAGATTTATCTCAAGGGAAGGGGCCTGACGGACATATTTCGAGATATTTCTTCTTCTTGTTGTTCTTCTTCTGCACAGCTAAGCTGGAAGTGGCATTTGCGGCTCGCACTAGTGCAGAGTTATCTCAAAGAAAGGGGCCACGGTGTTTCTGTATCTCTATTATGTTGGTGCGGCTTCGGAACTTTTAAATATCTCGATATATCTCGAAAACTACGCTTCTGATCAAAAAATATCATAGAACATAAATTGTAGGAAACATAATTCTCTACAAAAAAGGTCTCTTAACATTTTGCCATAGCTCGTTTCGTTTCCGAGATATTTGCAGATATATCTCAAGGGAAGGGGCCTGACGGACATATTTCGAGATATTTCTTCTTCTTGTTGTTCTTCTTCTGCACAGCTAAGCTGGAAGTGGCATTTACAGCTCGCAATAGTGCAGAGTTATCTCAAAGAAAGGGGCCACGGTGTTTCTGTATCTCTATTATGTTGGTGCGGCTTCGGAACTTTTAAATATCTTGATATATCTCTAGAACTACGCATCTGATCAAAAAATATCATAGAACATATAAAGTAGGAAACTTAATTCTCTACAAAAAGGGTCTCTTAACATTTTGCCATAGCTCGCTTCGTTTCCGAGATATTTGCAGATTTATCTCAAGGGAAGGGGCCTGACGGACATATTTCGAGATATTTCTTCTTCTTGTTGTTCTTCTTCTGCACAGCTAAACTGGAAGTGGCATTTCCAGCTCGCAATAGTGCAGAGTTATCTCAAAGAAAGGGGCCACGGTGTTTCTGTTTCTCTATTATGTTGGTGCGGCTTCGGAACTTTTAAATATCTTGATATATCTCGAGAACTACGCATCTGATCAAAAAATATCATAGAACATAAAAAGTAGGAAACTTAATTCTCTACAAATAAGGTCTCTTAACA
Organism: Osmia lignaria lignaria; assembly: GCF_051020975.1. Taxonomy (NCBI): domain Eukaryota; kingdom Metazoa; phylum Arthropoda; class Insecta; order Hymenoptera; family Megachilidae; genus Osmia; species Osmia lignaria. The sequence continues at coordinate 20,475,303 of NW_027478159.1, forward strand.
TTTTGCCATAGCTCACTTCGTTTCCGAGATATTTGCAGATATATCTCAAGGGAAGGGGCCTGACGGACATATTTCGAGATATTTCTTCTTCTTGTTGTTCTTCTTCTGCACAGCTAAGCTGGAAGTGGCATTTACAGCTCGCAATAAAGCAGAGTTATCTCAAAGAAAGGGGCCACGGTGTTTCTGTATCTCTATTATGTTGGTGCGGCTTCGGAACTTTTAAATATCTTGATATATCTCTAGAACTACGCATCTGATCAAAAAATATCATAGAACATATAAAGTAGGAAACTTAATTCTCTACAAAAAAGGTCTCTTAACATTTTGCCATAGCTCGCTTCGTTTCCGAGATATTTGCAGATTTATCTCAAGGGAAGGGGCCTGACGGACATATTTCGAGATATTTCTTCTTCTTGTTGTTCTTCTTCTGCACAGCTAAACTGGAAGTGCCATTTCCAGCTCGCAATAGTGCAGAGTTATCTCAAAGAAAGGGGCCACGGTGTTTCTGTATCTCTATTATGTTGGTGCGGCTTCGGAACTTTTAAATATCTTGATATATCTCGAGAACTACGCATCTGATCAAAAATATCATACAACATAAATTGTAGGAAACATAATTCTCTACAAAAAAGGTCTCTTAACATTTTGCCATAGCTCGCTTCGTTTCCGAGATATATGCAGATTTATCTCAAGGGAAGGGGCCTGACGGACATATTTCGAGATATTTCTTCTTCTTGTTGTTCTTCTTCTGCACAGCTAAACTGGAAGTGGCGTTTCCAGCTCGCAATAGCGCAGAGTTATCTCAAAGAAAGGGGCCACGGTGTTTCTGTATCTCTATTATGTTGGTGCGGCATCGGAACTTTTAAATATCTTGATATATCTCGGGAACTACGCATCTGATAAAAAAATATCATAGAACATAAAAAGTAGGAAACTTAATTCTCTACAAATAAAGTCTCTTAACATTTTGCCATAGCTCGCTTCGTTTCCGAGATATTTGCAGATTTATCTCAAGGGAACGGGCCTGACGGACATATTTCGAGATATTTCTTCTTCTTGTTGTTCTTCTTCTGCACAGCTAAGCTGGAAGTGGCATTTGCGGCCCGCACTAGTGCAGAGTTATCTCAAAGAAAGGGGCCACGGTGTTTCTGAATCTCTATTATGTTGGTGCGGCTTCGGAACTTTTAAATATCTCGATATATCTCGAGAACGACGCTTCTGATCAAAAAATATCATAGAACATAAATTGTAGGAAATATAATTCTCTACAAAAAAGGTCTCTTAACATTTTGCCATAGCTCGCTTCGTTTCCGAGATATATGCAGATTTATCTCAAGGGAAGGGGCCTGACGGACATATTTCGAGATATTTCTTCTTCTTGTTGTTCTTCTTCTGCACAGCTAAACTGGAAGTGGCGTTTCCAGCTCGCAATAGCGCGGAGTTATCTCAAAGAAAGGGGCCACGGTGTTTCTGTATCTCTATTATGTTGGTGCGGCATCGGAACTTTTAAATATCTTGATATATCTCGGGAACTACGCATCTGATAAAAAAATATCATAGAACATAAAAAGTAGGAAACTTAATTCTCTACAAATAAAGTCTCTTAACATTTTGCCATAGCTCGCTTCGTTTCCGAGATATTTGCAGATTTATCTCAAGGGAACGGGCCTGACGGACATATTTCGAGATATTTCTTCTTCTTGTTGTTCTTCTTCTGCACAGCTAAGCTGGAAGTGGCATTTGCGGCCCGCACTAGTGCAGAGTTATCTCAAAGAAAGGGGCCACGGTGTTTCTGAATCTCTATTATGTTGGTGCGGCTTCGGAACTTTTAAATATCTCGATATATCTCGAGAACGACGCTTCTGATCAAAAAATATCATAGAACATAAATTGTAGGAAATATAATTCTCTACAAAAAAGGTCTCTTAACATTTTGCCATAGCTCGCTTCGTTTCCGAGATATATGCAGATTTATCTCAAGGGAAGGGGCCTGACGGACATATTTCGAGATATTTCTTCTTCTTGTTGTTCTTCTTCTGCACAGCTAAACTGGAAGTGGCGTTTCCAGCTCGCAATAGCGCAGAGTTATCTCAAAGAAAGGGGCCACGGTGTTTCTGTATCTCTATTATGTTGGTGCGGCATCGGAACTTTTAAATATCTTGATATATCTCGGGAACTACGCATCTGATAAAAAAATATCATAGAACATAAAAAGTAGGAAACTTAATTCTCTACAAATAAAGTCTCTTAACATTTTGCCATAGCTCGCTTCGTTTCCGTGATATTTGCAGATTTATCTCAAGGGAACGGGCCTGACGGACATATTTCGAGATATTTCTTCTTCTTGTTGTTCTTCTTCTGCACAGCTAAGCTGGAAGTGGCATTTGCGGCCCGCACTAGTGCAGAGTTATCTCAAAGAAAGGGGCCACGGTGTTTCTGAATCTCTATTATGTTGGTGCGGCTTCGGAACTTTTTAATATCTCGATATATCTCGAGAACTACGCTTCTGATCAAAAAATATCATAGAACATAAATTGTAGGAAATATAATTCTCTACAAAAAAGGTCTCTTAACATTTTGCCATAGCTCGCTTCGTTTCCGAGATATATGCAGATTTATCTCAAGGGAAGGGGCCTGACGGACATATTTCGAGATATTTCTTCTTCTTGTTGTTCTTCTTCTGCACAGCTAAACTGGAAGTGGCGTTTCCAGCTCGCAATAGCGCAGAGTTATCTCAAAGAAAGGGGCCACGGTGTTTCTGTATCTCTATTATGTTGGTGCGGCATCGGAACTTTTAAATATCTTGATATATCTCGGGAACTACGCATCTGATAAAAAAATATCATAGAACATAAAAAGTAGGAAACTTAATTCTCTACAAATAAAGTCTCTTAACATTTTGCCATAGCTCGCTTCGTTTCGGAGATATTTGCAGATTTATCTCAAGGGAACGGGCCTGACGGACATATTTCGAGATATTTCTTCTTCTTGTTGTTCTTCTTCTGCACAGCTAAGCTGGAAGTGGCATTTGCGGCCCGCACTAGTGCAGAGTTATCTCAAAGAAAGGGGCCACGGTGTTTCTGTATCTCTATTATGTTGGTGCGGCTTCGGAACTGTTAAATATCTCGATATATCTCGAAAACTACGCTTCTGATCAAAAAATATCATAGAACATAAATTGTAGGAAGCATAATTCTCTACAAAAAACGTCTCTTAACATTTTGCCATAGCTCGCTTCGTTTCCGAGATATTTGCAGATTCAGCTCAAAGGATCGGGCCTGACGGACATATTTCGAGATATTTCTTCTTCTTGTTGTTCTTCCTCTGCACAGCTAAGCTGGAAGTGGCATTTGCAGCTCGCAAGAGTGCAGAGTTATCTCAAAGAGAGGGGCCACGGTGTTTCTGTGTCTCTATTATGTTGGTGCGGCTTCGGAACTTTTAGGTATCTTGATATATCTCGAGAACTACGCATGTGATCAAAAAATATCATAGAACATAAAAAGTAGGAAACTTCATTCTCTACAAAAAAGGTCTCTTAACATTTTGCCATAGCTCGCTTCGTTTCCGAGATATTTGCAGAGTTATCTCAAGTGAAGGGGCCTGACGGACATATTTCGAGATATTTCTTCTTCTTGTTGTCCTTCTTCTGCACAGCTAAGCTGGAAGTGGCATTTGCGGCTCGCACTAGTGCAGAGTTATCTCAAAGAAAGGGGCCACGGTGTTTCTGTATCTCTATTATGTTGGTGCGGCTTCGGAACTTTTGAATATCTCGATATATCTCGAAAACTACGCTTCTGATCAAAAAACATCACAGAACATAAATTGTAGGAAACATAATTCTCTACACAAAACGTCTCTTAACATTTTGCCATAGCTCGCTTCGTTTCCGAGATATTTGCAGATTCAGCTCAAAGGAACGGGCCTGACGGACATATTTCGAGATATTTCTTCTTCTTGTTGTTCTTCCTCTGCACAGCTAAGCTGGAAGTGGCATTTGCAGCTCGCAATAGTGCAGAGTTATCTCAAAGAAAGGGGCCACGGTGTTTCTGTATCTCTATTATGTTGGTGCGGCTTCGGAACTTTTAAATATCTTGATATATCTCGAGAACTACGCATCTGATCAAAAAATATCATAGAACATAAAAAGTAGGAAACTTAATTCTCTACAAAAAAGGTCTCTTAACATTTTGCCATAGCTCGCTTCGTTTCCGAGATATTTGCAGATTTATCTCAAGGGAAGAGGCCTGGCGGAAATATTTCGAGATATTTCTTCTTCTTGTTGTTCTTCTTCTGCACAGCTAAGCTGGAAGTGGCATTTGCGGCTCGCACTAGTGCAGAGTTATATCAAAGAAAGGGGCCACGGTGTTTCTGTATCTCTATTATGTTGGTGCGGCTTCGGAACTTTTAAATATCTTGATATATCTCGAGAACTACGCATCTGATCAAAAAATATCATAGAACATAAAAAGTAGGAAACTTAATTCTCTACAAATAAGGTCTCTTAACATTTTGCCATAGCTCGCTTCGTTTCCGAGATATTTGCAAATTTATCTCAAGGGAAGGGGCCTGACGGACATATTTCGAGATATTTCTTCTTCTTGTTGTTCTTCTTCTGCACAGCTAAGCTGGAAGTGGCATTTGCGGCTCGCACTAGTGCAGAGTTATCTCAAAGAAAGGGGCCACGGTGTTTCTGTATCTCTATTATGTTGGTGCGGCTTCGGAACTTTTAAATATCTTGATATATCTCGAGAACTACGCATCTGATCAAAAAATATCATAGAACATAAAAAGTAGGAAACTTAATTCTCTACAAATAAGGTCTCTTAACATTTTGCCATAGCTCGCTTCGTTTCCGAGATATTTGCAAATTTATCTCCAGGGAAGGGGCCTGACGGACATATTTCGAGATATTTCTTCTTCTTGTTGTTCTTCTTCTGCACAGCTAAGATGGAAGTGGCATTTGCAGCTCGCAATAGTGCAGAGTTATCGCAAAGAAAGGGGCCACGGTGTTTCTGTATCTCTATTATGTTGGTGCGGCTTCGGAACTTTTAAATATCTTGATATATCTCGAGAACTACGCATCTGATCAAAAAATATCATAGAACATAAAAAGTAGGAAACTTAATTGTCTACAAATAAGGTCTCTTAACATTTTGCCATAGCTCGCTTCGTTTCCGAGATATTTGCAGATTTATCTCAAGGGAAGGGGCTTGACGGACATATTTCGAGATATTTCTTCTTCTCGTTGTTCTTCTTCTGCACAGCTAAGCTGGGAGTGGCGTTTGCAGCTCGCAATAGTGCAGAGTTATCTCAAAGAAAGGGGCCACGGTGTTTCTGTATCTCTATTATGTTGGTGCGGCTTCGGAACTTTTGAATATCTCGATATATCTCGAAAACTACGCTTCTGATCAAAAAACATCATAGAACATAAATTGTAGGAAACATAATTCTCTACACAAAACGTCTCTTAACATTTTGCCATAGCTCGCTTCGTTTCCGAGATATTTGCAGATTCAGCTCAAAGGAACGGGCCTGACGGACATATTTCGAGATATTTCTTCTTCTTGTTGTTCTTCCTCTGCACAGCTAAGCTGGAAGTGGCATTTGCAGCTCGCAATAGTGCAGAGTTATCTCAAAGAAAGGGGCCCCGGTGTTTCTGTATCTCTATTATGTTGGTGCGGCTTCGGAACTTTTAAATATCTTGATATATCTCGAGAACTACGCATCTGATCAAAAAATATCATAGAACATAAAAAGTAGGAAACTTAATTCTCTACAAAAAAGGTCTCTTAACATTTTGCCATAGCTCGCTTCGTTTCCGAGATATTTGCAGATTTATCTCAAGGGAAGGGGCCTGACTGACATGTTTCGAGATATTTCTTCTTCTTGTTGTTCTTCTTCTGCACAGCTAAGCTGGAAGTGGCATTTGCGGCTCGCACTAGTGCAGAGTTATCTCAAAGAAAGGGGCCACGGTGTTTCTGTATCTCTATTATGTTGGTGCGGCTTCGGAACTTTTAAATATCTTGATATATCTCGAGAACTACGCATCTGATCAAAAAATATCATAGAACATAAAAAGTAGGAAACTTAATTCTCTACAAATAAGGTCTCTTAACATTTTGCCATAGCTCGCTTCGTTTCCGAGATATTTGCAGATATATCTCAAGGGAAGGGGCCTGACGGACATATTTCGAGATATTTCTTCTTCTTGTTGTTCTTCTTCTGCACAGCTAAACTGGAAGTGGCATTTCCAGCTCGCAATAGTGCAGAGTTATCTCAAAGAAAGGGGCCACGGTGTTTCTGTATCTCTATTATGTTAGTGCGGCTTCGGAACTTTTAAATATCTTGATATATCTCGAGAACTACGCATCTGATCAAAAAATATCATAGAACATAAAAAGTAGGAAACTTAATTCTCTACAAAAAAGGTCTCTTAACATTATGCCATAGCTCGCTTCGTTTCCGAGATATTTGCTGATTTATCTCAAGGGAAGGGGCCTGACGGACATATTTCGAGATATTTCTTCTTCTTGTTGTTCTTCTTCTGCACAGCTAAACTGGAAGTGGCATTTCCAGCTCGCAATAGTGCAGAGTTATCTCAAAGAAAGGGGCCACGGTGTTTCTGTATCTCTATTATGTTGGTGCGGCTTCGGAACTTTTAAATATCTTGATATATCTCGAGAACTACGCATCTGATCAAAAAATATCATAGAACATAAAAAGTAGGAAACTTAATTCTCTACAAGAAAGGTCTCTTAACATTTTGCCATAGCTCGCTTCGTTTCCGAGATATTTGCAGATTTATCTCAAGGGATGGGGCCTGACGGACATATTTCGAGATATTTCTTCTTCTTGTTGTTCTTCTTCTGCACAGCTAAGCTGGAAGTGGCATTTGCGGCTCGCACTAGTGCAGGGTTATCTCAAAGAAAGGGGCCACGGTGTTTCTGTATCTCTATTATGTTGGTGCGGCTTCGGAACTTTTAAATATCTTGATATATCTCAAGAACAACGCATCTGATCAAAAAATATCATAGAACATAAAAAGTAGGAAACTTAATTCTCTACAACAAAGGTCTCTAAACATTTTGCCATAGCTCGCTTCGTTTCCGAGATATTTGCAGATTTATCTCGAGGGAAGGGGCCTGACGGACATATTTCGAGATATTTCTTCTTCTTGTTGTTCTTCTTCTGCACAGCTAAGCTGGAAGTGGCATTTGCGGCTCGCACTAGTGCAGAGTTATCTCAAAGAAAGGGGCCACGGTGTTTCTGGATCTCTATTATGTTGGTGCGGCTTCGGAACTTTTAAATATCTCGATATATCTCGAAAACTACGCTTCTGATCAAAAAATATCATAGAACATAAATTGTAGGAAACATAATTCTCTACAAAAAAGGTCTCTTAACATTTTGCCATAGCTCGTTTCGTTTCCGAGATATTTGCAGATATATCTCAAGGGAAGGGGCCTGACGGACATATTTCGAGATATTTCTTCTTCTTGTTGTTCTTCTTCTGCACCGCTAAACTGGAAGTGGCATTTCCAGCTCGCAATAGTGCAGAGTTATCTCAAAGAAAGGGGCCACGGTGTTTCTGTATCTCTATTATGTTAGTGCGGCTTCGGAACTTTTAAATATCTTGATATATCTCGAGAACTACGCATCTGATCAAAAAATATCACAGAACATAAAAAGTAGGAAACTTAATTCTCTACAAAAAAGGTCTCTTAACATTATGCCATAGCTCGCTTCGTTTCCGAGATATTTGCTGATTTATCTCAAGGGAAGGGGCCTGACGGACATATTTCGAGATATTTCTTCTTCTTGTTGTTCTTCTTCTGCACAGCTAAACTGGAAGTGGCATTTCCAGCTCGCAATAGTGCAGAGTTATCTCAAAGAAAGGGGCCACGGTGTTTCTGTATCTCTATTATGTTGGTGCGGCTTCGGAACTTTTAAATATCTTGATATATCTCGAGAACTACGCATCTGATCAAAAAATATCATAGAACATAAAAAGTAGGAAACTTAATTCTCTACAAATAAGGTCTCTTAACATTTTGCCATAGCTCGCTTCGTTTCAGAGATATTTGCAGATTTATCTCAAGGGAAGGGGCCTGACGGACATATTTCGAGATATTTCTTCTTCTTGTTGTTCTTCTTCTGCACAGCTAAGCTGGAAGTCGCATTAGCAGCTCGCAATAGTGCAGAGTTATCTCAAAGAAAGGGTCCACGGTGTTTCTGTATCTCTATTATGTTGGTGCGGCTTCGGAACTTTTAAATATCTTGATATATCTCGAGAACTACGCATCTGATCAAAAAATATCATACTACATAAAAAGTAGGAAACTTAATTCTCTACAAGAAAGGTCTCTTAACATTCTGCCATAGCTCGCTTCGTTTTCGAGGTATTTGCAGATTTATCTCAAGGGAAGGGGCCTGACGGACATATTTCGAGATATTTCTTCTTCTTGTTGTTCTTCTTCTGCACAGCTAAGCTGGAAGTGGCATTTGCAGCTCGCAATAGTGCATAGTTATCTCAAAGAAAGGGGCCACGGTGTTTCTGTATCTCTATTATGTTGGTGCGGCTTCGGAACTTTTAAATATCTTGATATATCTCGAGAACTACGCATCTGATCAAAAAATATCATAGAACATAAAACGTAGGAAACTTAATTCTCTACAAAAAAGGTCTCGTAACATTTTGCCATAGCTCGCTTCGTTTCCGAGATATTTGCAGATTTATCTCGAGGGAAGGGGCCTGACGGACATATTTCGAGATATTTCTTCTTCTTGTTGTTCTTCTTCTGCACAGCTAAGCTGGAAGTGGCATTTGCGGCTCGCACTAGTGCAGGGTTATCTCAAAGAAAGGGGCCACGGTGTTTCTGGATCTCTATTATGTTGGTGCGGCTTCGGAACTTTTAAATATCTCGATATATCTCGAAAACTACGCTTCTGATCAAAAAATATCATAGAAGATAAATTGTAGGAAACATAATTCTCTACAAAAAAGGTCTCTTAACATTTTGCCATAGCTCGTTTCGTTTCCGAGATATTTGCAGATATATCTCAAGGGAAGGGGCCTGACGGACATATTTCGAGATATTTCTTCTTCTTGTTGTTCTTCTTCTGCACAGCTAAACTGGAAGTGGCATTTCCAGCTCGCAATAGTGCAGAGTTATCTCAAAGAAAGGGGCCACGGTGTTTCTGTATCTCTATTATGTTGGTGCGGCTTCGGAACTTTTAAATATCTTGATATATCTCGAGAACTACGCATCTGATCAAAAAATATCATAGAACATAAAAAGTAGGAAACTTAATTCTCTACAAAAAAGGTCTCTTAACATTATGCCATAGCTCGCTTCGTTTCCGAGATATTTGCTGATTTATCTCAAGGGAAGGGGCCTGACGGACATATTTCGAGATATTTCTTCTTCTTGTTGTTCTTCTTCTGCACAGCTAAACTGGAAGTGGCATTTCCAGCTCGCAATAGTGCAGAGTTATCTCAAAGAAAGGGGCCACGGTGTTTCTGTATCTCTATTATGTTGGTGCGGCTTCGGAACTTTTAAATATCTTGATATATCTCGAGAACTACGCATCTGATCAAAAAATATCATAGAACATAAAAAGTAGGAAACTTAATTCTCTACAAAGAAGGTCTCTTAACATTTTGCCATAGCTCGCTTCGTTTCGGAGATATTTGCAGATTTATCTCAAGGGAAGGGGCCTGACGGACATATTTCGAGATATTTCTTCTTCTTGTTGTTCTTCTTCTGCACAGCTAAGCTGGAAGTGGCATTTGCAGCTCGCAATAGTGCAGAGTTATCTCAAAGAAAGGGTCCACGGTGTTTCTGTATCTCTATTATGTTGGTGCGGCTTCGGAACTTTTAAATATCTTGATATATCTCGAAAACTACGCATCTGATCAAAAAATATCATAGAACATAAGAAGTACGAAACTTAATTCTCTACAAAAAAGGTCTCTTAACATTTTGCCATAGCTCGCCTGGTTTCCGAGATATATGCAGATTTATCTCAAGGGAAGGGGCCTGACGGACATATTTCGAGATATTTCTTCTTCTTGTTGTTCTTGTTCTGCACAGCTAAGCTGGAAGTGGCATTTGCAGCTCGCAATAGCGCAGAGTTATCTCAAAGAAAGAGGCCACGGTGTTTCTGTACCTCTATTATGTTGGTGCAGCTTCGGAACTTTTAAATATCTTGATATATCTCGAGAACTACGCATCTAATCAAAAAATATCATAGAACACAAAAAGTAGGAAACTTAATTCTCTACAAATAAGGTCTCTTAACATTTTGCCATAGCTCGCTTGGTTTCCGAGATATATGCAGATTTATCTCAAGGGAAGGGGCCTGACGGACATATTTCGAGATATTTCTTCTTCTTGTTGTTGTTCTTCTGCACAGCTAAGCTGGAAGTGGCATTTGCGGCTCGCACAAGTGCAGAGTTATCTCAAAGAAAGGGGCCACGGTGTTTCTGTATCTCTATTATGTTGGTGCGGCTTCGGAACTTTTAAATATCTCGATATATCTCGGGAACTACGCATCTGATCAAAAAATATCATAGAACATAAAAAGTAGGAAACTTAATTCTCTACAAATAAGGTCTCTTAACATTTTGCCATAGCTCGCTTCGTTTCCGAGATATTTGCAGATTTATCTCAAGGGAAGGGGCCTGACGGACATATTTCGAGATATTTCTTCTTCTTGTTGTTCTTCTTCTGCACAGCTAAGCTGGAAGTGGCATTTGCAGCGCGCAATAGTGCAGAGTTATCTCAAAGAAAGAGGCCACGGTGTTTCTGTATCTCTATTATGTTGGTGCGGCTTCGGAACTTTTAAATATCTTGATATATCTCGAGAACTACGCATCTGATCAAAAAATATCATAGAACATAAAAAGTAGGAAACTTAACTCTACAAAAAAGGTCTCTTAACATTTTCCCATAGCTGGCATCGTTTCCGAGATATTTGCAGATTTAGCTCAAGGGAAGGGGCCTGACGGACATATTCCGAGATATTTCTTCTTCTTGTTGTTCCTTTTCTGCACAGCTAAGCTGGAAGTGGCATTTGCAGCTCGCAATAGTGCAGAGTTATCTCAAAGAAAGAGGCCACGGTGTTTCTGTACCTCTATTATGTTGGTGCAGCTTCGGAACTTTTACATATCTTGATATATCTCAAGAACTACGCATCTGATAAAAAAATATCATAGAACATAAAAAGTAGGAAACCTAATTTTCTACAAAAAAGGTCTGTTAACATTTTGCCGTAGCTTGCTTCGTTTCCGAGATATTTGCAGATTTATCTCAAGGGAAGGGGCCTGACGGACATATTTCGAGATATTTCTTCTTCTTGTTGTTCTTCTTCTGCACAGCTAAGCTGGAAGTGGCATTTGCAGCTCGCAATAGTGCAGAGTTATCTCAAAGGAAGAGGCCAACGTGTTTCTGTACCTCTATTATGTTGGTGCAGCTTCGGAACTTTTAAATATCTTGATATATCTCGAGAACTACGCTTCTGATCAAAAAATATCATAGAACATAAATTGTAGGAAACATAATTCTCTACAAAAAAGGTTTCTTAACGTTTTGCCATAGCTCGCTTCGTTTCCGAGATATTTGCAGATTTATCTCAAGGGAAGGGACCTGACGGACATATTTCGAGATATTTCTTCTTCTTGTTGTTCTTCTTCTGCACAGCTAAGCTGGAAGTGGCATTTGCAGCGCGCAATAGTGCAGAGTTATCTCAAAGAAAGAGGCCACGGTGTTTCTGTATCTCTATTATGTTGGTGCGGCTTCGGAACTTTTAGATATCTTGATATATCTCGAGAACTACGCATCTGATCAAAAAATATCATTGGACATAAAAAGTAGGAAACTTAATTCTCTACAAAAAAGGTCTCTTAACATTTTCCCATAGCTGGCATCGTTTCCGAGATATTTGCAGATTTATCTCAAGGGAAGGGGCCTGACGGACATATTTCGAGATATTTCTTCTTCTTGTTGTTCTTCTTCTTCACAGCTAAGCTGGAAGTGGCATTTGCAGCTCGCAATAGTGCAGAGTTATCTCAAAGAAAGGGGCCACGGTGTTTCTGTATCTCTATTATGTTGGTGCGGCTTCGGCACTTTTAAATATCTCGATATATCTCGAAAACTACGCTTCTGATCAAAAAATATCATACAACATAAATTGTAGGAAACATAATTCTCTACAAAAAAGGTTTCTTAACGTTTTGCCATAGCTCGCTTCGTTTCCGAGATATTTGCAGATTTATCACAAGGGAAGGGTCCTGACGGACATATTTCCGGATATTTCTTCTTCTTGTTGTTCTTCTTCTGCACAGCTAAACTGGAAGTGGCATTTCCAGCTCGCAATAGTGCAGAGTTATCCCAAAGAAAGGGGCCACGGTGATTCTGTATCTCTATTATGTTGGTGCGGCTTCGGAACTTTTAAATATCTCGATATATCTCGAAAACTACGCTTCTGATCAAAAAATATCATAGAACATAAAAAGTAGGAAACTTAATTCTCTACAAAAAAGGTCTCTTAACATTTTCCCATAGCTGGCATCGTTTCCGAGATATTTGCAGATTTAGCTCAAGGGAAGGGGCCTGACGGACATATTCCGAGATATTTCTTCTTCTTGTTGTTCTTCTTCTTCACAGCTAAGCTGGAAGCGGCATTTGCAGCTCGCAACAGTGCAGAGTTATCTCAAAGAAAGGGGCCACGGTGTTTCTGTATCTCTATTATGTTGGTGCGGCTTCGGAACTTTTATATATCTCGATATATCTCGAAAACTACGCTTCTGATCAAAAAATATCATAGAACATAAATTGTAGGAAACATAATTCTCTACAAAAAAGGTTTCTTAACGTTTTGCCATAGCTCGCTTCGTTTCCGAGATATTTGCAGATTTATCTCAAGGGAAGGGACCTGACGGACATATTTCGAGATATTTCTTCTTCTTGTTGTTCTTCTTCTGCACAGCTAAGCTGGAAGTGGCATTTGCAGCGCGCAATAGTGCAGAGTTATCTCAAAGAAAGAGGCCACGGTGTTTCTGTATCTCTATTATGTTGGTGCGGCTTCGGAACTTTTAGATATCTTGATATATCTCGAGAACTACGCATCTGATCAAAAAATATCATTGGACATAAAAAGTAGGAAACTTAATTCTCTACAAAAAAGGTCTCTTAACATTTTCCCATAGCTGGCATCGTTTCCGAGATATTTGCAGATTTAGCTCAAGGGAAGGGGCCTGACGGACATATTCCGAGATATTTCTTCTTCTTGTTGTTCCTCTTCTGCACAGCTAAGATGGAAGTGGCATTTGCAGCTCGCAATAGTGCAGAGTTATCTCAAAGAAAGAGGCCACGTTGTTTCTGTATCTCTATTATGTTGGTGCGGCTTCGGACCTTTTATATATCTCGATATATCTCGAAAACTACGCTTCTGATGAAAAAATATCAGAGAACGTAAATTGTAGGAAACATAATTCTCTACAAAAAAGGTCTCTTAACATTTTGCCATAGCTTGCTTCGTTTCCGAGATATTTGCAGATTTATCTCAAGGGAAGGGGCCTGACGGACATATTTCGAGATATTTCTTCTTCTTGTTGTTCTTCTTCTGCACAGCTAAGCTGGAAGTGGCATTTGCAGGTCGCAATAGTGCAGAGTTATCTCAAAGAATGGGGCCACGGTGTTTCTGTATCTCTATTATGTTGCTGCGGCTTCGGAACTTTTAAATATCTTGATATATCTCGAGAAATACGAATCTGATCAAAAAATATCATACAACATAAAATGTAGGAACCTTAATTCTCTACAAAAAAGGTCTCTTAACATTTTGCCATAGCTAGCTTGGTTTTCGAGATATTTGCAGATTTATCTCAAGGGAAGGGGCCTGACGGACATATTTCGAGATATTTCTTCTTCTTGTTGTTCTTCTTCTGCACAGCTAAGCTGGAAGTGGCATTTGCAGGTCGCAATAGTGCAGAGTTATCTCAAAGAATGGGGCCACGGTGTTTCTGTATCTCTATTATGTTGGTGCGGCTTCGGAACTTTTAAATATCTCGATATATCTCGAGAAATACGAATCTGATCAAAAAATATCATACAACATAAAATGTAGGAACCTTAATTCTCTACAAAAAAGGTCTCTTAACATTTTGCCATAGCTAGCTTGGTTTTCGAGATATTTGCAGATTTATCTCAAGGGAAGGGGCCTGACGGACATATTTCGAGATATTTCTTCTTCTTGTTGTTCTTCTTCTGCACAGCTAAGCTGGAAGTGGCATTTGCAGGTCGCAATAGTGCAGAGTTATCTCAAAGAAAGGGGCCACGGTGTTTCTGTATCTCTATTATGTTGGTGCGGCTTCGGAACTTTTAAATATCTCGATATATCTCGAAAACTACGCTTCTGATCAAAAAATATCATAGAACATAAATTGTAGGAAACATAATTCTCTACAAAAAAGGTTTCTTAACGTTTTGCCATAGCTCGCTTCGTTTCCGAGATATTTGCAGATTTATCTCAAGGGAAGGGACCTGACGGACATATTTCGAGATATTTCTTCTTCTTGTTGTTCTTCTTCTGCACAGCTAAGCTGGAAGTGGCATTTGCAGCGCGCAATAGTGCAGAGTTATCTCAAAGAAAGAGGCCACGGTGTTTCTGTATCTCTATTATGTTGGTGCGGCTTCGGAACTTTTAGATATCTTGATATATCTCGAGAACTACGCATCTGATCAAAAAATATCATTGGACATAAAAAGTAGGAAACTTAATTCTCTACAAAAAAGGTCTCTTAACATTTTCCCATAGCTGGCATCGTTTCCGAGATATTTGCAGATTTAGCTCAAGGGAAGGGGCCTGACGGACATATTCCGAGATATTTCTTCTTCTTGTTGTTCCTCTTCTGCACAGCTAAGATGGAAGTGGCATTTGCAGCTCGCAATAGTGCAGAGTTATCTCAAAGAAAGAGGCCACGGTGTTTCTGTATCTCTATTATGTTGGTGCGGCTTCGGACCTTTTATATATCTCGATATATCTCGAAAACTACGCTTCTGATCAAAAAATATCGGAGAACGTAAATTGTAGGAAACATAATTCTCTACAAAAAAGGTCTCTTAACATTTTGCCATAGCTTGCTTCGTTTCCGAGATATTTGCAGATTTATCTCAAGGGAAGGGGCCTGACGGACATATTTCGAGATATTTCTTCTTCTTGTTGTTCTTCTTCTGCACAGCTAAGCTGGAAGTGGCATTTGCAGGTCGCAATAGTGCAGAGTTATCTCAAAGAATGGGGCCACGGTGTTTCTGTATCTCTATTATGTTGCTGCGGCTTCGGAACTTTTAAATATCTTGATATATCTCGAGAAATACGAATCTGATCAAAAAATATCATACAACATAAAATGTAGGAACCTTAATTCTCTACAAAAAAGGTCTCTTAACATTTTGCCATAGCTAGCTTGGTTTTCGAGATATTTGCAGATTTATCTCAAGGGAAGGGGCCTGACGGACATATTTCGAGATATTTCTTCTTCTTGTTGTTCTTCTTCTGCACAGCTAAGCTGGAAGTGGCATTTGCAGGTCGCAATAGTGCAGAGTTATCTCAAAGAAAGGGGCCACGGTGTTTCTGTATCTCTATTATGTTGGTGCGGCTTCGGAACTTTTAAATATCTCGATATATCTCGAAAACTACGCTTCTGATCAAAAAATATCATAGAACATAAATTGTAGGGAACATAATTCTCTACAAAAAAGGTTTCTTAACGTTTTGCCATAGCTCGCTTCGTTTCCGAGATATTTGCAGATTTATCTCAAGGGAAGGGACCTGACGGACATATTTCGAGATATTTCTTCTTCTTGTTGTTCTTCTTCTGCACAGCTAAGCTGGAAGTGGCATTTGCAGCGCGCAATAGTGCAGAGTTATCTCAAAGAATGGGGCCACGGTGTTTCTGTATCTCTATTATGTTGCTGCGGCTTCGGAACTTTTAAATATCTTGATATATCTCGAGAAATACGAATCTGATCAAAAAATATCATACAACATAAAATGTAGGAACCTTAATTCTCTACAAAAAAGGTCTCTTAACATTTTGCCATAGCTAGCTTGGTTTTCGAGATATTTGCAGATTTATCTCAAGGGAAGGGGCCTGACGGACATATTTCGAGATATTTCTTCTTCTTGTTGTTCTTCTTCTGCACAGCTAAGCTGGAAGTGGCATTTGCAGGTCGCAATAGTGCAGAGTTATCTCAAAGAAAGGGGCCACGGTGTTTCTGTATCTCTATTATGTTGGTGCGGCTTCGGAACTTTTAAATATCTCGACATATCTCGAAAACTACTCTTCTGATCAAAAAATATCATAGAACATAAATTGTAGGAAACATAATTCTCTACAAAAAAGGTTTCTTAACGTTTTGCCATAGCTCGCTTCGTTTCCGAGATATTTGCAGATTTATCTCAAGGGAAGGGTCCTGACGGACATATTTCGAGATATTTCTTCTTCTTGTTGTTCTTCTTCTGCACAGCTAAGCTGGAAGTGGCATTTGCAGCGCGCAATAGTGCAGAGTTATCTCAAAGAAAGAGGCCACGGTGTTTCTGTATCTCTATTATGTTGGTGCGGCTTCGGAACTTTTAAATATCTTGATATATCTCGAGAACTACGCATCTGATCAAAAAATATCATTGAACATAAAAAGTAGGAAACTTAATTCTCTACAAAAAAGGTCTCTTAACATTTTCCCATAGCTGGCATCGTTTCCGAGATATTTGCAGATTTAGCTCAAGGGAAGGGGCCTGACGGACATATTCCGAGATATTTCTTCTTCTTGTTGTTCCTCTTCTGCACAGCTAAGATGGAAGTGGCATTTGCAGCTCGCAATAGTGCAGAGTTATCTCAAAGAAAGAGGCCACGGTGTTTCTGTATCTCTATTATGTTGGTGCGGCTTCGGACCTTTTATATATCTCGATATATCTCGAAAACTACGCTTCTGATCAAAAAATATCAAAGAACGTAAATTGTAGGAAACATAATTCTCTACAAAAAAGGTCTCTTAACATTTTGCCATAGCTTGCTTCGTTTCCGAGATATTTGCAGATTTATCTCAAGGGAAGGGGCCTGACGGACATATTTCGAGATATTTCTTCTTCTTGTTGTTCTTCTTCTGCACAGCTAAGCTGGAAGTGGCATTTGCAGGTCGCAATAGTGCAGAGTTATCTCAAAGAATGGGGCCACGGTGTTTCTGTATCTCTATTATGTTGCTGCGGCTTCGGAACTTTTAAATATCTTGATATATCTCGAGAAATACGAATCTGATCAAAAAATATCATACAACATAAAATGTAGGAACCTTAATTCTCTACAAAAAAGGTCTCTTAACATTTTGCCATAGCTAGCTTGGTTTTCGAGATATTTGCAGATTTATCTCAAGGGAAGGGGCCTGACGGACATATTTCGAGATATTTCTTCTTCTTGTTGTTCTTCTTCTGCACAGCTAAGCTGGAAGTAGCATTTGCAGCTCGCAATAGTGCAGAGTTATCTCAAAGAAAGGGGCCACGGTGTTTCTGTATCTCTATTATGTTGGTGCGGCTTCGGAACTTTTAAATATCTCGATATATCTCGAAAACTACGCTTCTGATCAAAAAATATCATAGAACATAACTTGTAGGAGACATAATTCTCTACAAAAAAGGTTTCTTAACATTTGGCCATAGCTCGCTTCGTTTCCGAGATATTTGCAGATATATCTCAAGGGAAGGGGCCTGACGGACATATTTCGAGATATTTCTTCTTCTTGTTGTTCTTCTTCTGCACAGCTAAACTGGAAGTGGCATTTCCAGCTCGCAATAGTGCAGAGTTATCTGAAAGAAAGGGGCCACGGTGTTTCTATATCTCTATTATGTTGGTGCGGCTCCGGAACTTTTAAATATCTTGATATATCTCGAGAACTACGCATCTGATCAAAAAATATCATAGAACATAAAAAGTAGGAAACTGAATTCTCTACAAAAAAGGTCTCTTAACATTTTGCCATAGCTCCCTTCGTTTCCGATATATTTGCAGATTTATCTCGAGGGAAGGGGCCTGACGGACATATTTCGAGATATTTCTTCTTCTTGTTGTTCTTCTTCTGCACAGCTAAGCTGGAAGTGGCTTTTGCGGCTAGCACTAGTGCAGAGTTATCTCAAAGAAAGGGGCCACGGTGTTTCTGTATCTCTATTATGTTGGTGCGGCTTCGGAACTTTTAAATATCTCGATATATCTCGAGAACCACGCATCTGATCAAAAAATATCATAGAACATAAAAAGCAGGAAACTTAATTCTCTACAAAAAAGGTCTCTTAACATTTTGCCATAGCTCGCTTCGTTTCCGAAATATATGCAGATTTATCTCAAGGGAAGGGGCCTGACGGACATATTTCGAGATATTTCTTCTTCTTGTTGTTCTTCTTCTGCACAGCTGAACTGGAAGTGGCATTTCCAGCTTGCAATAGTGCAGAGTTATCTCAAAGAAAGGGGCCACGGTGTTTCTGTATCTCTATTATGTTGGTGCGGCTTCGGAACTTTTAAATATCTTGATATATCTCGGGAACTACGCATCTGATAAAAAAATATCATGGAACATAAAAAGTAGGAAACTTAATTCTCTACAAATAAAGTGTCTAAACATGTTGCCATAGCTCGCTTCGTTTCCGAGATATTTGCAGATTTATCTCAAGGGAAGGGGCCTGACGGACATATTTCGAGATATTTCTTCTTCTTGTTGTTCTTCTTCTGCACAGCTAAGCTGGAAGTGGCATTTACAGCTCGCAATAGTGCAGAGTTATCTCAAAGAAAGGGGCCACGGTGTTTCTGTATCTCTATTATGTTGGTGCGGCTTCGGAACTTTTAAGTATCTCGATATATCTCGAAAACTACGCTTCTGATCAAAAAATATCATAGAAGATAAATTGTAGGAAACATAATTCTCTACAAAAAAGGTCTCTTAACATTTTGCCATAGCTCGCTTCGTTTCCGAGATATTTGCAGATTTATCTCAAGGGAAGGGGCCTGACGGACATATTTCGAGATATTTCTTCTTCTTGTTGTTCTTCTTCTGCACAGCTAAGCTGGAAGTGGCATTTGCAGCTCGCACTAGTGCAGAGTTATCTCAAAGAAAGGGGCCACGGTGTTTCTGTATCTCTATTATGTTGGTGCAGCTTCGGAACTTTTAAATATCTCGATATATCTCGAAAACTACGCTTCTGATCAAAAAATATCATAGAACATAAATTGTAGGAAACATAATTCTCTACAAAAAAGGTCTCTTAACATTTTGCGATAGCTCGCTTCGTTTCCGAGATATTTGCAGATTTATCTCAAGGGAAGGGGCCTGACGGACATATTTCGAGATATTTCTTCTTCTTGCTGTTCTTCTTCTGCACAGCTAAGCTGGAAGTGGCATTTGCGGCTCGCACTAGGGCAGAGTTATCTCAAAGAAAGGGGCCACGGTGTTTCTGTATCCCTATTATGTTGGTGCGTCTTCGGAACTTTTAAATATCTCGATATATCTCGAAAACTACGCTTCTGATCAAAAAATATCATAGAACATAAATTGTAGGAAACATAATTCTCTCCAAAAACGTCTCTTAACATTTTGCCATAGCTCGCTTCGTTTCCGAGATATTTGCAGATTTATCTCAAGGGAAGGGGCCTGACGGACATATTTCGAGATATTTCTTCTTCTTGTTGTTCTTCTTCTGCACAGCTAAGCTGGAAGTGGCATTTGCAGCTCGCACTAGTGCAGAGTTATCTCAAAGAAAGGGGCCACGGTGTTTCTGTATCTCTATTATGTTGGTGCGGCTTCGGAACTTTTAAATATCTCGATATATCTCGAAAACTACGCTTCTGATCAAAAAATATCGTAGAACATAAATTGTAGGAAACATAATTCTCTACAAAAAAGGTCTCTTAACATTTTGCGATAGCTCGCTTCGTTTCCGAGATATTTGCAGATTTATCTCAAGGGAAGGGGCCTGACGGACATATTCCGAGATATTTCTTCTTCTTGTTGTTCTTCTTCTGCACAGCTAAGCTGGAAGTGGCATTTGCGGCTCGCACTAGTGCAGAGTTATCTCACCGAAATGGGCCACGGTGTTTCTGTATCTCTATTATGTTGGTGCGGCTTCGGAACTTTTAAATATCTCGATATATCTCGAAAACTACGCTTCTGATCAAAAAATATCATAGAACATAAATTGTAGGAAACATAATTCTCTACAAAAAAGGTCTCTTAACATTTTGCCATAGCTCGCTTTGTTTCCGAGATATTTGCAGATTTATCTCAAGGGAAGGGGCCTGACGGACATATTTCGAGATATTTCTTCTTCTTGTTGTTCTTCTTCTGCACAGCTAAGCTGGAAGTGGCATTTGCAGCTCGCACTAGTGCAGAGTTATCTCACCGAAATGGGCCACGGTGTTTCTGTATCTCTATTATGTTGGTGCGGCTTCGGAACTTTTAAATATCTCGATATATCTCGAAAACTACGCTTCTGATCAAAAAATATCATAGAACATAAATTGTAGGAAACATAATTCTCTACAAAAAAGGTCTCTCAACATTTTGCCATAGCTCGCTTGGTTTCCGAGATATTTGCAGATTTATCTCAAGGGAAGGGGCCTGAGGGACATATTTCGAGATATTTCTTCTTCTTGTTGTTCTTCTTCTGCACAGCTAAGCTGGAAGTGGCATTTACAGCTCGCAATAGTGCAGAGTTATCTCAAAGAAAGGGGCCACGGTGTTTCTGTATCTCTATTATGTTGGTGCGGCTTCGGAACTTTTAAGTATCTCGATATATCTCGAAAACTACGCTTCTGATCAAAAAATATCATAGAACATAAATTGTAGGAAACATAATTCTCTACAAAAAAGGTCTCTTAACATTTTGCCATAGCTCGCTTCGTTTCCGAGATATTTGCAGATTTATCTCAAGGGAAGGGGCCTGACGGACATATTTCGAGATATTTCTTCTTCTTGTTGTTCTTCTTCTGCACAGCTAAGCTGGAAGTGGCATTTGCAGCTCGCACTAGTGCAGAGTTATCTCAAAGAAAGGGGCCACGGTGTTTCTGTATCTCTATTATGTTGGTGCAGCTTCGGAACTTTTAAATATCTCGATATATCTCGAAAACTACGCTTCTGATCCAAAAATATCATAGAACATAAATTGTAGGAAACATAATTCTCTACAAAAAAGGTCTCTTAACATTTTGCGATAGCTCGCTTGGTTTCCGAGATATTTGCAGATTTATCTCAAGGGAAGGGGCCTGACGGACATATTTCGAGATATTTCTTCTTCTTGTTGTTCTTCTTCTGCACAGCTAAGCTGGAAGTGGCATTTGCGGCTCGCACTAGGGCAGAGTTATCTCAAAGAAAGGGGCCACGGTGTTTCTGTATCCCTATTATGTTGGTGCGTCTTCGGAACTTTTAAATATCTCGATATATCTCGAAAACTACGCTTCTGATCAAAAAATATCATAGAACATAAATTGTAGGAAACATAATTCTCTCCAAAAACGTCTCTTAACATTTTGCCATAGCTCGCTTCGTTTCCGAGATATTTGCAGATTTATCTCAAGGGAAGGGGCCTGACGGACATATTTCGAGATATTTCTTCTTCTTGTTGTTCTTCTTCTGCACAGCTAAGCTGGAAGTGGCATTTGCAGCTCGCACTAGTGCAGAGTTATCTCAAAGAAAGGGGCCACGGTGTTTCTGTATCTCTATTATGTTGGTGCGGCTTCGGAACTTTTAAATATCTCGATATATCTCGAAAACTACGCTTCTGATCAAAAAATATCGTAGAACATAAATTGTAGGAAACATAATTCTCTACAAAAAAGGTCTCTTAACATTTTGCGATAGCTCGCTTCGTTTCCGAGATATTTGCAGATTTATCTCAAGGGAAGGGGCCTGACGGACATATTCCGAGATATTTCTTCTTCTTGTTGTTCTTCTTCTGCACAGCTAAGCTGGAAGTGGCATTTGCGGCTCGCACTAGTGCAGAGTTATCTCAAAGAAAGGGGCCACGGTGTTTCTGTATCCCTATTATGTTGGTGCGGCTTCGGAACTTTTAAATATCTTGATATATCTCGAGAACTACGCATCTGATCAAAAAATATCATAGAACATAAAAAGTAGGAAACTTAATTCTCTACAAAAAAGGTCTCTCAACATTTTGCCATAGCTCGCTTCGTTTCCGAGATATTTGCAGATTTATCTCAAGGGAAGGGGCCTGACGGACATATTTCGAGATATTTCTTCTTCTTGTTGTTCTTCTTCTGCACAGCTAAGCTGGAAGTGGCATTTGCAGCTCGCACTAGTGCAGAGTTATCTCACCGAAATGGGCCACGGTGTTTCTGTATCTCTATTATGTTGGTGCGGCTTCGGAACTTTTAAATATCTCGATATATCTCGAAAACTACGCTTCTGATCAAAAAATATCATAGAACATAAATTGTAGGAAACATAATTCTCTACAAAAAAGGTCTCTTAACATTTTGCCATAGCTCGCTTCGTTTCCGAGATATTTGCAGATTTATCTCAAGGGAAGGGGCCTGACGGACATATTTCGAGATATTTCGCCTTCTTGTTGTTCTTCTTCTGCACAGCTAAGCTGGAAGTGGCATTTGCAGCTCGCACTAGTGCAGAGTTATCTCACCGAAATGGGCCACGGTGTTTCTGTATCTCTATTATGTTGGTGCGGCTTCGGAACTTTTAAATATCTCGATATATCTCGAAAACTACGCTTCTGATCAAAAAATATCATAGAACATAAATTGTAGGAAACATAATTCTCTACAAAAAAGGTCTCTTAACATTTTGCCATAGCTCGCTTCGTTTCCGAGATATTTGCAGATTTATCTCAAGGGAAGGGGCCTGACGGACATATTTCGAGATATTTCTTCTTCTTGTTGTTCTTCTTCTGCACAGCTAAGCTGGAAGTAGCATTTGCAGCTCGCAATAGTGCAGAGTTATCTCAAAGAAAGGGGCCACGGTGTTTCTGTATCTCTATTATGTTGGTGCGGCTTCGGAACTTTTAAATATCTCGATATATCTCGAAAACTACGCTTCTGATCAAAAAATATCATAGAACATAACTTGTAGGAGACATAATTCTCTACAAAAAAGGTTTCTTAACATTTGGCCATAGCTCGCTTCGTTTCCGAGATATTTGCAGATATATCTCAAGGGAAGGGGCCTGACGGACATATTTCGAGATATTTCTTCTTCTTGTTGTTCTTCTTCTGCACAGCTAAACTGGAAGTGGCATTTCCAGCTCGCAATAGTGCAGAGTTATCTGAAAGAAAGGGGCCACGGTGTTTCTGTATCTCTATTATGTTGGTGCGGCTCCGGAACTTTTAAATATCTTGATATATCTCGAGAACTACGCATCTGATCAAAAAATATCATAGAACATAAAAAGTAGGAAACTGAATTCTCTACAAAAAAGGTCTCTTAACATTTTGCCATAGCTCCCTTCGTTTCCGATATATTTGCAGATTTATCTCGAGGGAAGGGGCCTGACGGACATATTTCGAGATATTTCTTCTTCTTGTTGTTCTTCTTCTGCACAGCTAAGCTGGAAGTGGCTTTTGCGGCTAGCACTAGTGCAGAGTTATCTCAAAGAAAGGGGCCACGGTGTTTCTGTATCTCTATTATGTTGGTGCGGCTTCGGAACTTTTAAATATCTCGATATATCTCGAGAACCACGCATCTGATCAAAAAATATCATAGAACATAAAAAGCAGGAAACTTAATTCTCTACAAAAAAGGTCTCTTAACATTTTGCCATAGCTCGCTTCGTTTCCGAAATATATGCAGATTTATCTCAAGGGAAGGGGCCTGACGGACATATTTCGAGATATTTCTTCTTCTTGTTGTTCTTCTTCTGCACAGCTGAACTGGAAGTGGCATTTCCAGCTTGCAATAGTGCAGAGTTATCTCAAAGAAAGGGGCCACGGTGTTTCTGTATCTCTATTATGTTGGTGCGGCTTCGGAACTTTTAAATATCTTGATATATCTCGGGAACTACGCATCTGATAAAAAAATATCATGGAACATAAAAAGTAGGAAACTTAATTCTCTACAAATAAAGTGTCTAAACATGTTGCCATAGCTCGCTTCGTTTCCGAGATATTTGCAGATTTATCTCAAGGGAAGGGGCCTGACGGACATATTTCGAGATATTTCTTCTTCTTGTTGTTCTTCTTCTGCACAGCTAAGCTGGAGGTGGCATTTACAGCTCGCAATAGTGCAGAGTTATCTCAAAGAAAGGGGCCACGGTGTTTCTGTATCTCTATTATGTTGGTGCGGCTTCGGAACTTTTAAGTATCTCGATATATCTCGAAAACTACGCTTCTGATCAAAAAATATCATAGAACATAAATTGTAGGAAACATAATTCTCTACAAAAAAGGTCTCTTAACATTTTGCCATAGCTCGCTTCGTTTCCGAGATATTTGCAGATTTATCTCAAGGGAAGGGGCCTGACGGACATATTTCGAGATATTTCTTCTTCTTGTTGTTCTTCTTCTGCACAGCTAAGCTGGAAGTGGCATTTGCAGCTCGCACTAGTGCAGAGTTATCTCAAAGAAAGGGGCCACGGTGTTTCTGTATCTCTATTATGTTGGTGCAGCTTCGGAACTTTTAAATATCTCGATATATCTCGAAAACTACGCTTCTGATCAAAAAATATCATAGAACATAAATTGTAGGAAACATAATTCTCTACAAAAAAGGTCTCTTAACATTTTGCGATAGCTCGCTTCGTTTCCGAGATATTTGCAGATTTATCTCAAGGGAAGGGGCCTGACGGACATATTTCGAGATATTTCTTCTTCTTGTTGTTCTTCTTCTGCACAGCTAAGCTGGAAGTGGCATTTGCGGCTCGCACTAGGGCAGAGTTATCTCAAAGAAAGGGGCCACGGTGTTTCTGTATCCCTATTATGTTGGTGCGTCTTCGGAACTTTTAAATATCTCGATATATCTCGAAAACTACGCTTCTGATCAAAAAATATCATAGAACATAAATTGTAGGAAACATAATTCTCTCCAAAAACGTCTCTTAACATTTTGCCATAGCTCGCTTCGTTTCCGAGATATTTGCAGATTTATCTCAAGGGAAGGGGCCTGACGGACATATTTCGAGATATTTCTTCTTCTTGTTGTTCTTCTTCTGCACAGCTAAGCTGGAAGTGGCATTTGCAGCTCGCACTAGTGCAGAGTTATCTCAAAGAAAGGGGCCACGGTGTTTCTGTATCTCTATTATGTTGGTGCGGCTTCGGAACTTTTAAATATCTCGATATATCTCGAAAACTACGCTTCTGATCAAAAAATATCGTAGAACATAAATTGTAGGAAACATAATTCTCTACAAAAAAGGTCTCTTAACATTTTGCGATAGCTCGCTTCGTTTCCGAGATATTTGCAGATTTATCTCAAGGGAAGGGGCCTGACGGACATATTCCGAGATATTTCTTCTTCTTGTTGTTCTTCTTCTGCACAGCTAAGCTGGAAGTGGCATTTGCGGCTCGCACTAGTGCAGAGTTATCTCACCGAAATGGGCCACGGTGTTTCTGTATCTCTATTATGTTGGTGCGGCTTCGGAACTTTTAAATATCTCGATATATCTCGAAAACTACGCTTCTGATCAAAAAATATCATAGAACATAAATTGTAGGAAACATAATTCTCTACAAAAAAGGTCTCTCAACATTTTGCCATAGCTCGCTTTGTTTCCGAGATATTTGCAGATTTATCTCAAGGGAAGGGGCCTGACGGACATATTTCGAGATATTTCTTCTTCTTGTTGTTCTTCTTCTGCACAGCTAAGCTGGAAGTGGCATTTGCAGCTCGCACTAGTGCAGAGTTATCTCACCGAAATGGGCCACGGTGTTTCTGTATCTCTATTATGTTGGTGCGGCTTCGGAACTTTTAAATATCTCGATATATCTCGAAAACTACGCTTCTGATCAAAAAATATCATAGAACATAAATTGTAGGAAACATAATTCTCTACAAAAAAGGTCTCTCAACATTTTGCCATAGCTCGCTTGGTTTCCGAGATATTTGCAGATTTATCTCAAGGGAAGGGGCCTGAGGGACATATTTCGAGATATTTCTTCTTCTTGTTGTTCTTCTTCTGCACAGCTAAGCTGGAAGTGGCATTTACAGCTCGCAATAGTGCAGAGTTATCTCAAAGAAAGGGGCCACGGTGTTTCTGTATCTCTATTATGTTGGTGCGGCTTCGGAACTTTTAAGTATCTCGATATATCTCGAAAACTACGCTTCTGATCAAAAAATATCATAGAACATAAATTGTAGGAAACATAATTCTCTACAAAAAAGGTCTCTTAACATTTTGCCATAGCTCGCTTCGTTTCCGAGATATTTGCAGATTTATCTCAAGGGAAGGGGCCTGACGGACATATTTCGAGATATTTCTTCTTCTTGTTGTTCTTCTTCTGCACAGCTAAGCTGGAAGTGGCATTTGCAGCTCGCACTAGTGCAGAGTTATCTCAAAGAAAGGGGCCACGGTGTTTCTGTATCTCTATTATGTTGGTGCAGCTTCGGAACTTTTAAATATCTCGATATATCTCGAAAACTACGCTTCTGATCCAAAAATATCATAGAACATAAATTGTAGGAAACATAATTCTCTACAAAAAAGGTCTCTTAACATTTTGCGATAGCTCGCTTGGTTTCCGAGATATTTGCAGATTTATCTCAAGGGAAGGGGCCTGACGGACATATTTCGAGATATTTCTTCTTCTTGTTGTTCTTCTTCTGCACAGCTAAGCTGGAAGTGGCATTTGCGGCTCGCACTAGGGCAGAGTTATCTCAAAGAAAGGGGCCACGGTGTTTCTGTATCCCTATTATGTTGGTGCGTCTTCGGAACTTTTAAATATCTCGATATATCTCGAAAACTACGCTTCTGATCAAAAAATATCATAGAACATAAATTGTAGGAAACATAATTCTCTCCAAAAACGTCTCTTAACATTTTGCCATAGCTCGCTTCGTTTCCGAGATATTTGCAGATTTATCTCAAGGGAAGGGGCCTGACGGACATATTTCGAGATATTTCTTCTTCTTGTTGTTCTTCTTCTGCACAGCTAAGCTGGAAGTGGCATTTGCAGCTCGCACTAGTGCAGAGTTATCTCAAAGAAAGGGGCCACGGTGTTTCTGTATCTCTATTATGTTGGTGCGGCTTCGGAACTTTTAAATATCTCGATATATCTCGAAAACTACGCTTCTGATCAAAAAATATCGTAGAACATAAATTGTAGGAAACATAATTCTCTACAAAAAAGGTCTCTTAACATTTTGCGATAGCTCGCTTCGTTTCCGAGATATTTGCAGATTTATCTCAAGGGAAGGGGCCTGACGGACATATTCCGAGATATTTCTTCTTCTTGTTGTTCTTCTTCTGCACAGCTAAGCTGGAAGTGGCATTTGCGGCTCGCACTAGTGCAGAGTTATCTCAAAGAAAGGGGCCACGGTGTTTCTGTATCCCTATTATGTTGGTGCGGCTTCGGAACTTTTAAATATCTTGATATATCTCGAGAACTACGCATCTGATCAAAAAATATCATAGAACATAAAAAGTAGGAAACTTAATTCTCTACAAAAAAGGTCTCTCAACATTTTGCCATAGCTCGCTTCGTTTCCGAGATATTTGCAGATTTATCTCAAGGGAAGGGGCCTGACGGACATATTTCGAGATATTTCTTCTTCTTGTTGTTCTTCTTCTGCACAGCTAAGCTGGAAGTGGCATTTGCAGCTCGCACTAGTGCAGAGTTATCTCACCGAAATGGGCCACGGTGTTTCTGTATCTCTATTATGTTGGTGCGGCTTCGGAACTTTTAAATATCTCGATATATCTCGAAAACTACGCTTCTGATCAAAAAATATCATAGAACATAAATTGTAGGAAACATAATTCTCTACAAAAAAGGTCTCTTAACATTTTGCCATAGCTCGCTTCGTTTCCGAGATATTTGCAGATTTATCTCAAGGGAAGGGGCCTGACGGACATATTTCGAGATATTTCGCCTTCTTGTTGTTCTTCTTCTGCACAGCTAAGCTGGAAGTGGCATTTGCAGCTCGCACTAGTGCAGAGTTATCTCAAAGAAAGGGGCCACGGTGTTTCTGTATCTCTATTATGTTGATGCGGCTTCGGAACTTTTAAATATCTCGATATATCTCGAAAACTACGCTTCTGATCAAAAAATATCATAGAACATAAATTGTAGGAAACATAATTCTCTACAAAAAAAGTCTCTTAACATTTTGCCATAGCTCGCTTCGTTTCCGAGATATTTGCAGATTTATCTCAAGGGAAGGGGCCTGACGGACATATTTCGAGATATTTCTTCTTCTTGTTGTTCTTCTTCTGCACAGCTAAGCTGGAAGTGGCATTTGCAGCTCGCACTAGTGCAGAGTTATCTCAAAGAAAGGGGCCACGGGTGTTTCTGTATCTCTATTATGTTGGTGCGGCTTCGGAACTTTTAAATATCCCGATATATCTCGAAAACTACGCTTCTGATCAAAAAATATCATAGAACATAAATTGTAGGAAACATAATTCTCTACAAAAAAGGTCTCTTAACATTTTGCCATAGCTCGCTTCGTTTCCGAGATATTTGCAGATTTATCTCAAGGGAAGGGGCCTGACGGACATATTTCGAGATATTGCTTCTTCTTGTTGTTCTTCTTCTGCACAGCTAAGCTGGAAGTGGCATTTGCGGCTCGCACTAGTGCAGAGTTATCTCAAAGAAAGGGGCCACGGTGTTTCTGTATCCCTATTATGTTGGTGCGGCTTCGGAACTTTTAAATATCTTGATATATCTCGAGAACTACGCATCTGATCAAAAAATATCATAGAACATAAAAAGTAGGAAACTTAATTCTCTACAAAAAAGGTCTCTTAACATTTTGCCATAGCTCGCTTCGTTTCCGAGATATTTGCAGATTTATCTCAAGGGAAGGGGCCTGACGGACATATTTCGAGATATTTCTTCTTCTTGTTGTTCTTCTTCTGCACAGCTAAGCTGGAAGTGGCATTTGCGGCTCGCACTAGTGCAGAGTTATCTCAAAGAAAGGGGCCACGGTGTTTCTGTATCTCTATTATGTTGGTGCGGCTTCGGAACTTTTAAATATCTCGATATATCTCGAAAACTACGCTTCTGATCAAAAAATATCATAGAACATAAATTGTAGGAAACATAATTCTCTACAAAAAAGGTCTCTTAACATTTTGCCATAGCTCGCTTCGTTTCCGAGATATTTGCAGATATATCTCAAGGGAAGGGGCCTGACGGACATATTTCGAGATATTTCTTCTTCTTGTTGTTCTTCTTCTGCACAGCTAAGCTGGAAGTGGCATTTACAGCTCGCAATAGTGCAGAGTTATCTCAAAGAAGGGGGCCACGGTGTTTCTGTATCTCTATTATGTTGGTGCGGCTTCGGAACTTTTAAATATCTTGATATATCTCGAGAACTACGCGTCTGATCAAAAAATATCATAGAACATGAAAAGTAGGAAACTTAATTCTCTACAAAAAAGGTATCTTAACATTTTGCCATAGCTCTCTTCGTTTCCGAGATATTTGCAGATTTATCTCAAGGCAAGGGGCCTGACGGACATATTTCGAGATATTTCTTCTTCTTGTTGTTCTTCTTCTGCACAGCTAAGCTGGAAGTGGCATTTGCAGCTCGCAATAGTGCAGAGTTATCTCAAAGAAAGGGGCCACGGTGTTTCTGTATCTCTATTATGTTGGTGCGGCTTCGGAACTTTTAAATATCTTGATATATCTCGAGAACTACGCGTCTGATCAAAAAATATCATAGAACATAAAAAGTAGGAAACATAATTCTCTACAAACACGGTCTCTTAACATTTTGCCATAGCTCGCTTCGTTTCCGAGATATTTGCAGATATATCTCAAGGGAAGGGGCCTGACGGACATATTTCGAGATATTTCTTCTTCTTGTTGTTCTTCTTCTGCACAGCTAAGCTGGAAGTGGCATTTGCGGCTCGCACTGGTGCACAGTTATCTCAAAGAAAGGGGCCACGGTGTTTCTGTATCTCTATTATGTTGGTGCGTCTTCGGAACTTTTAAATATCTCGATATATCTCGAAAACTACGCTTCTGATCAAAAAATATCATAGAACATAAATTGTAGGAAACATAATTCTCTCCAAAAACGTCTCTTAACATTTTGCCATAGCTCGCTTCGTTTCCGAGATATTTGCAGATTCAGCTCAAAGGAACTGGCCTGACGGACATATTTCGAGATATTTCTTCTTCTTGTTGTTCTTCCTCTGCACAGCTAAGCTGGAAGTGGCATTTGCAGCTCGCAATAGTGCAGAGTTATCTCAAAGAAAGGGGCCACGGTGTTTCTGTATCTCTATTATGTTGGTGCGGCTTCGGAACTTTTAAATATCTTGATATATCTCGAGAACTACGCATCTGATCAAAAAATATCATAGAACATAAAAAGTAGGAAACTTAATTCTCTACAAAAAAGGTCTCTTAACATTTTGCCATAGCTCGCTTCGTTTCCGAGATATTTGCAGATTTATCTCAAGGGAAGGGGCCTGACGGACATATTTCGAGATATTTCTCCTTCTTGTTGTTCTTCTTCTGCACAGCTAAGCTGGAAGTGGCATTTGCAGCTCGCACTAGTGCAGAGTTATCTCAAAGAAAGGGGCCACGGTGTTTCTGTATCTCTATTATGTTGGTGCGGCTTCGGAACTTTTAAATATCTCGATATATCTCGAAAACTACGCTTCTGATCAAAAAATATCATAGAACATAAATTGTAGGAAACATAATTCTCTACAAAAAAGGTCTCTTAACATTTTGCCATAGCTCGCTTCGTTTCCGAGATATTTGCAGATTTATCTCAAGGGAAGGG
Organism: Osmia lignaria lignaria; assembly: GCF_051020975.1. NCBI lineage: Eukaryota > Metazoa > Arthropoda > Insecta > Hymenoptera > Megachilidae > Osmia > Osmia lignaria. The sequence goes on from NW_027478159.1 coordinate 20,506,265, forward strand.
GCCTGACGGACATATTTCGAGATATTTCTTCTTCTTGTTGTTCTTCTTCTGCACAGCTAAGCTGGAAGTGGCATTTGCAGCTCGCACTAGTGCAGAGTTATCTCAAAGAAAGGGGCCACGGTGTTTCTGTATCTCTATTATGTTGATGCGGCTTCGGAACTTTTAAATATCTCGATATATCTCGAAAACTACGCTTCTGATCAAAAAATATCATAGAACATAAATTGTAGGAAACATAATTCTCTACAAAAAAGGTCTCTTAACATTTTGCCATAGCTCGCTTCGTTTCCGAGATATTTGCAGATTTATCTCAAGGGAAGGGGCCTGACGGACATATTTCGAGATATTTCTTCTTCTTGTTGTTCTTCTTCTGCACAGCTAAGCTGGAAGTGGCATTTGCAGCTCGCACTAGTGCAGAGTTATCTCAAAGAAAGGGGCCACGGTGTTTCTGTATCTCTATTATGTTGGTGCGGCTTCGGAACTTTTAAATATCCCGATATATCTCGAAAACTACGCTTCTGATCAAAAAATATCATAGAACATAAATTGTAGGAAACATAATTCTCTACAAAAAAGGTCTCTTAACATTTTGCCATAGCTCGCTTCGTTTCCGAGATATTTGCAGATATATCTCAAGGGAAGGGGCCTGACGGACATATTTCGAGATATTTCTTCTTCTTGTTGTTCTTCTTCTGCACAGCTAAGCTGGAAGTGGCATTTACAGCTCGCAATAGTGCAGAGTTATCTCAAAGAAGGGGGCCACGGTGTTTCTGTATCTCTATTATGTTGGTGCGGCTTCGGAACTTTTAAATATCTTGATATATCTCGAGAACTACGCGTCTGATCAAAAAATATCATAGAACATGAAAAGTAGGAAACTTAATTCTCTACAAAAAAGGTATCTTAACATTTTGCCATAGCTCTCTTCGTTTCCGAGATATTTGCAGATTTATCTCAAGGCAAGGGGCCTGACGGACATATTTCGAGATATTTCTTCTTCTTGTTGTTCTTCTTCTGCACAGCTAAGCTGGAAGTGGCATTTGCAGCTCGCAATAGTGCAGAGTTATCTCAAAGAAAGGGGCCACGGTGTTTCTGTATCTCTATTATGTTGGTGCGGCTTCGGAACTTTTAAATATCTTGATATATCTCGAGAACTACGCGTCTGATCAAAAAATATCATAGAACATAAAAAGTAGGAAACATAATTCTCTACAAACACGGTCTCTTAACATTTTGCCATAGCTCGCTTCGTTTCCGAGATATTTGCAGATATATCTCAAGGGAAGGGGCCTGACGGACATATTTCGAGATATTTCTTCTTCTTGTTGTTCTTCTTCTGCACAGCTAAGCTGGAAGTGGCATTTGCGGCTCGCACTAGTGCAGAGTTATCTCAAAGAAAGGGGCCACGGTGTTTCTGTATCCCTATTATGTTGGTGCGGCTTCGGAACTTTTAAATATCTTGATATATCTCGAGAACTACGCATCTGATCAAAAAATATCATAGAACATAAAAAGTAGGAAACTTAATTCTCTACAAAAAAGGTCTCTTAACATTTTGCCATAGCTCGCTTCGTTTCCGAGATATTTGCAGATTTATCTCAAGGGAAGGGGCCTGACGGACATATTTCGAGATATTTCTTCTTCTTGTTGTTCTTCTTCTGCACAGCTAAGCTGGAAGTGGCATTTGCGGCTCGCACTAGTGCAGAGTTATCTCAAAGAAAGGGGCCACGGTGTTTCTGTATCCCTATTATGTTGGTGCGGCTTCGGAACTTTTAAATATCTTGATATATCTCGAGAACTACGCATCTGATCAAAAAATATCATAGAACATAAAAAGTAGGAAACTTAATTCTCTACAAAAAAGGTCTCTTAACATTTTGCCATAGCTCGCTTCGTTTCCGAGATATTTGCAGATTTATCTCAAGGGAAGGGGCCTGACGGACATATTTCGAGATATTTCTTCTTCTTGTTGTTCTTCTTCTGCACAGCTAAGCTGGAAGTGGCATTTGCGGCTCGCACTAGTGCAGAGTTATCTCAAAGAAAGGGGCCACGGTGTTTCTGTATCTCTATTATGTTGGTGCGGCTTCGGAACTTTTAAATATCTCGATATATCTCGAAAACTACGCTTCTGATCAAAAAATATCATAGAACATAAATTGTAGGAAACATAATTCTCTACAAAAAAGGTCTCTTAACATTTTGCCATAGCTCGCTTGGTTTCCGAGATATTTGCAGATTTATCTCAAGGGAAGGGGCCTGAGGGACATATTTCGAGATATTTCTTCTTCTTGTTGTTCTTCTTCTGCACAGCTAAGCTGGAAGTGGCATTTACAGCTCGCAATAGTGCAGAGTTATCTCAAAGAAAGGGGCCACGGTGTTTCTGTATCTCTATTATGTTGGTGCGGCTTCGGAACTTTTAAATATCTTGATATATCTCGAGAACTACGCATCTGATCAAAAAATATCATAGAACATAAAAAGTAGGAAACTTAATTCTCTACAAAAAAGGTCTCTTAACATTTTGCCATAGCTCGCTTCGTTTCCGAGATATTTGCAGATTTATCTCAAGGGAAGGGGCCTGACGGACATATTTCGAGATATTTCTTCTTCTTGTTGTTCTTCTTCTGCACAGCTAAGCTGGAAGTGGCATTTGCGGCTCGCACTAGTGCAGAGTTATCTCAAAGAAAGGGGCCACGGTGTTTCTGTATCTCTATTATGTTGGTGCGGCTTCGGAACTTTTAAATATCTCGATATGTCTCGAAAACTACGCTTCTGATCAAAAAATATCATAGAACATAAATTGTAGGAAGCATAATTCTCTACAAAAAAGGTCTCTTAACATTTTGCCATAGCTCGCTTCGTTTCCGAGATATTTGCAGATATATCTCAAGGGAAGGGGCCTGACGGACATATTTCGAGATATTTCTTCTTCTTGTTGTTCTTCCTCTGCACAGCTAAGCTGGAAGTGGCATTTACAGCTCGCCATAGTGCAGAGTTATCTCAAAGAAAGGGGCCACGGTGTTTCTGTATCTCTATTATGTTGGTGCGGCTTCGGAACTTTTAAATATCTTGATATATCTCGAGAACTACGCATCTGATCAAAAAATATCATAGAACATAAAAAGTAGGAAACTTAATTCTCTACAAAAAAGGTCTCTTAACATTTTGCCATAGCTCGCTTCGTTTCCGAGATATTTGCAGATTTATCTCAAGGGAAGGGGCCTGACGGACATATTTCGAGATATTTCTTCTTCTTGTTGTTCTTCTTCTGCACAGCTAAGCTGGAAGTGGCATTTGCAGCTCGCACTAGTGCAGAGTTATCTCAAAGAAAGGGGCCACGGTGTTTCTGTATCTCTATTATGTTGGTGCGGCTTCGGAACTTTTAAATATCTCGATATATCTCGAAAACTACGCTTCTGATCAAAAAATATCGTAGAACATAAATTGTAGGAAACATAATTCTCTACAAAAAAGGTCTCTTAACATTTTGCGATAGCTCGCTTCGTTTCCGAGATATTTGCAGATTTATCTCAAGGGAAGGGGCCTGACGGACATATTTCGAGATATTTCTTCTTCTTGTTGTTCTTCTTCTGCACAGCTAAGCTGGAAGTGGCATTTGCGGCTCGCACTAGTGCAGAGTTATCTCAAAGAAAGGGGCCACGGTGTTTCTGTATCCCTATTATGTTGGTGCGGCTTCGGAACTTTTAAATATCTTGATATATCTCGAGAACTACGCATCTGATCAAAAAATATCATAGAACATAAAAAGTAGGAAACTTAATTCTCTACAAAAAAGGTCTCTTAACATTTTGCCATAGCTCGCTTCGTTTCCGAGATATTTGCAGATTTATCTCAAGGGAAGGGGCCTGACGGACATATTTCGAGATATTTCTTCTTCTTGTTGTTCTTCTTCTGCACAGCTAAGCTGGAAGTGGCATTTGCGGCTCGCACTAGTGCAGAGTTATCTCAAAGAAAGGGGCCACGGTGTTTCTGTATCTCTATTATGTTGGTGCGGCTTCGGAACTTTTAAATATCTCGATATATCTCGAAAACTACGCTTCTGATCAAAAAATATCATAGAACATAAATTGTAGGAAACATAATTCTCTACAAAAAAGGTCTCTTAACATTTTGCCATAGCTCGCTTGGTTTCCGAGATATTTGCAGATTTATCTCAAGGGAAGGGGCCTGAGGGACATATTTCGAGATATTTCTTCTTCTTGTTGTTCTTCTTCTGCACAGCTAAGCTGGAAGTGGCATTTACAGCTCGCAATAGTGCAGAGTTATCTCAAAGAAAGGGGCCACGGTGTTTCTGTATCTCTATTATGTTGGTGCGGCTTCGGAACTTTTAAATATCTTGATATATCTCGAGAACTACGCATCTGATCAAAAAATATCATAGAACATAAAAAGTAGGAAACTTAATTCTCTACAAAAAAGGTCTCTTAACATTTTGCCATAGCTCGCTTCGTTTCCGAGATATTTGCAGATTTATCTCAAGGGAAGGGGCCTGACGGACATATTTCGAGATATTTCTTCTTCTTGTTGTTCTTCTTCTGCACAGCTAAGCTGGAAGTGGCATTTGCAGCTCGCACTAGTGCAGAGTTATCTCAAAGAAAGGGGCCACGGTGTTTCTGTATCTCTATTATGTTGGTGCGGCTTCGGAACTTTTAAATATCTCGATATATCTCGAAAACTACGCTTCTGATCAAAAAATATCGTAGAACATAAATTGTAGGAAACATAATTCTCTACAAAAAAGGTCTCTTAACATTTTGCGATAGCTCGCTTCGTTTCCGAGATATTTGCAGATTTATCTCAAGGGAAGGGGCCTGACGGACATATTTCGAGATATTTCTTCTTCTTGTTGTTCTTCTTCTGCACAGCTAAGCTGGAAGTGGCATTTGCGGCTCGCACTAGTGCAGAGTTATCTCAAAGAAAGGGGCCACGGTGTTTCTGTATCCCTATTATGTTGGTGCGGCTTCGGAACTTTTAAATATCTTGATATATCTCGAGAACTACGCATCTGATCAAAAAATATCATAGAACATAAAAAGTAGGAAACTTAATTCTCTACAAAAAAGGTCTCTTAACATTTTGCCATAGCTCGCTTCGTTTCCGAGATATTTGCAGATTTATCTCAAGGGAAGGGGCCTGACGGACATATTTCGAGATATTTCTTCTTCTTGTTGTTCTTCTTCTGCACAGCTAAGCTGGAAGTGGCATTTGCGGCTCGCACTAGTGCAGAGTTATCTCAAAGAAAGGGGCCACGGTGTTTCTGTATCTCTATTATGTTGGTGCGGCTTCGGAACTTTTAAATATCTCGATATATCTCGAAAACTACGCTTCTGATCAAAAAATATCATAGAACATAAATTGTAGGAAACATAATTCTCTACAAAAAAGGTCTCTTAACATTTTGCCATAGCTCGCTTGGTTTCCGAGATATTTGCAGATTTATCTCAAGGGAAGGGGCCTGAGGGACATATTTCGAGATATTTCTTCTTCTTGTTGTTCTTCTTCTGCACAGCTAAGCTGGAAGTGGCATTTACAGCTCGCAATAGTGCAGAGTTATCTCAAAGAAAGGGGCCACGGTGTTTCTGTATCTCTATTATGTTGGTGCGGCTTCGGAACTTTTAAATATCTTGATATATCTCGAGAACTACACATCTGATCAAAAAATATCATAGAACATGAAAAGTAGGAAACTTAATTCTCTACAAAAAAGGTCTCTTAACATTTTGCCATAGCTCGCTTCGTTTCCGAGATATTTGCAGATTTATCTCAAGGGAAGGGGCCTGACGGACATATTTCGAGATATTTCTTCTTCTTGTTGTTCTTCTTCTGCACAGCTAAGCTGGAAGTGGCATTTGCAGCTCGCACTAGTGCAGAGTTATCTCAAAGAAAGGGGCCACGGTGTTTCTGTATCTCTATTATGTTGGTGCGGCTTCGGAACTTTTAAATATCTCGATATATCTCGAAAACTACGCTTCTGATCAAAAAATATCATAGAACATAAATTGTAGGAAACATAATTCTCTACAAAAAAGGTCTCTAAACATTTTGCCATAGCTCGCTTCGTTTCCGAGATATTTGCAGATTTATCTCAAGGGAAGGGGCCTGACGGACATATTTCGAGATATTTCTTCTTCTTGTTGTTCTTCTTCTGCACAGCTAAGCTGGAAGTGGCATTTGCAGCTCGCAATAGTGCAGAGTTATCTCAAAGAGAGGGGCCACGGTGTTTCTGTATCTCTATTATGTTGGTGCGGCTTCGGAACTTTTAAGTATCTTGATCTATCTCGAGAACTACGCATCTGATCAAAAAATATCATAGAACATAAAAAGTAGGAAACATAATTCTCTACAAAAACGGTCTCTTAACATTTTGCCATAGCTCGCTTCGTTTCCGAGATATTTTCAGATACATCTCAAGGGAAGGGGCCTGACGGACATATTTCGAGATATTTCTTCTTCTTGTTGTTCTTCTTCTGCACAGCTAAGCTGGAAGTGGCATTTGCGGCTCGCACTAGTGCAGAGTTATCTCAACGAAAGGGGCCACGGTGTTTCTGTATCTCTATTATGTTGGTGCGGCTTCGGAACTTTTAAATATCTCGATATATCTCGAAAACTACGCTTCTGAACAAAAAATATCATAGAACATAAATTGTAGGAAACATAATTCTCTACAAAAAAGGTCTCTTAACATTTTGCCATAGCTCGCTTCGTTTCCGAGATATTTGCAGATATATCTCAAGGGAAGGGGCCTGACGGACATATTTCGAGATATTTCTTCTTCTTGTTGTTCTTCTTCTGCAGAGCTTAACTGGAAGTGGCATTTACAGCTCGCAATAGTGCAGAGTTATCTCAAAGAAAGGGGCCACGGTGTTTCTGTATCTCTATTATGTTGGTGCGGCTTCGGAACTTTTAAATATCTTGATATATCTCGAGAACTACGCATCTGATCAAAAAATATCATACTACATAAAAAGTAGGAAACTTAATTCTCTACAAGAAAGGTCTCTAAACATTTTGCCATAGCTCGCTTCGTTTCCGAGATATTTGCAGATTTATCTCAAGGGAAGGGGCCTGACGGACATATTTCGAGATATTTCTTCTTCTTGTTGTTCTTCTTCTGCACAGCTAAGCTGGAAGTGGCATTTGCAGCTCGCAATAGTGCAGAGTTATCTCAAAGAAAGGGGCCACGGTGTTTCTGTATCTCTATTATGTTGGTGCGTCTTCGGAACTTTTAAATATCTTGATATATCTCGAGAACTACGCATCTGATCAAAAAATATCATAGAACATAAAAAGTAGGAAACTTAATTCTCTACAAAAAAGGTCTCTTAACATTTTGCCATAGCTCGCTTCGTTTCCGAGATATTTGCATATTTATCTCAAGGGAAGGGGCCTGACGGACATATTTCGAGATATTTCTTCTTCTTGTTGTTCTTCTTCTGCACAGCTGAGCTGGAAGTGGCATTTGCGGCTCGCAATAGTGCAGAGTTATCTCAAAGAAAGGGGCCACGGTGTTTCTGTATCTCTATTATGTTGGTGCGGCTTCGGAACTTTTAAATATCTCGATATATCTCGAAAACTACGCTTCTGATCAAAAAATATCATAGAACGTAAATTGTAGGAAATATTATTCTCTACAAAAAAGGTCTCTTAACGTTTTGCCATAGCTCGCTTCGTTTCCGAGATATTTGCACATTCATCTCAAGGGAAGGGGTCTGACGGACATATTTCGAGATATTTCTTCTTCTTGTTGTTCTTCTTCTGCACAGCTAAGCTGGAAGTGGCATTTGCAGCTCGCAATAGTGCAGAGTTATCCCAAAGAAAGGGGCCACGGTGTTTCTGTATCTCTATTATGTTGGTGCGGCTTCGGAACTTTTAAATATCTCGATATATCTCGAAAACTACGCTTCTGATCAAAAAATATCATAGAACATAAATTGTAGGAAACATAATTCTCTACAAAAAAGGTCTCTTAACATTTTGCCATAGCTCGCTTCGTTTCCGAGATATTTGCAGATTTATCTCAAGGGAAGGGGCCTGACGGACATATTTCGAGATATTTCTTCTTCTTGTTGTTCTTCTTCTGCACAGCTAAGCTGGAAGTGGCATTTGCAGCGCGCAATAGTGCAGAGTTATCTCAAAGAAAGGGGCCACGGTGTTTCTGTATCTCTATTATGTTGGTGCGGCTTCGGAACTTTTAAATATCTTGATATATCTCGAGAACTACGCATCTGATCAGAAAATATCATAGAAGATAAAAAGTAGGAAACTTAATTCTCTACAAAAAAGGTCTCTTAACATTTTGCCATAGCTCGCTTCGTTTCCGAGATATTTGCAGATTTATCTCAAGGTAAGGGGCCTGACGGACATATTTCGAGATATTTCTTCTTCTTGTTGTTCTTCTTCTGCACAGCTAAGCTGGAAGTGGCATTTGCAGCTCGCAATAGTGCATAGCTATCTGAAAGAAAGGGGCCACGGTGTTTCTGTATCTCTATTATGTTGGTGCGGCTTCGGAACTTTTAAATATCTTGATATATCTCGAGAACTACGCATCTGATCAAAAAATATCATAGAACATAAAAAGTAGGAAACCTAATTCGCTACAAAAAAGGTCTCTTAACATTTTACCATAGCTCGCTTCGTTTCCGAGATATTTGCAGATTTATCTCAAGGGAAGGGGCCTGACGGACATATTTCGAGATATTTCTTCTTCTTGTTGTTCTTCTTCTGCACAGCTAAGCTGTAAGTGGCATTTGCGGCTCGCACTAGTGCAGAGTTATCTCAAAGAAAGGGGCCACGGTGTTTCTGTATCTCTATTATGTTGGTGCGGCTTCGGAACTTTTAAATATCTTGATATATCTCGAGAACTACGCATCTAATCAAAAAATATCATAGAAGATAAAAAGTAGGGAACTTAATTCTCTACAAAAAAGGTCTCTTAACATTTTCCCATAGCTGGCATCGTTTCCGAGATATTTGCAGGTTTATCTCAAGGGAAGGGGCCTGACGGACATATTCCGAGATATTTCTTCTTCTTGTTGTTCCTCTTCTGTACAGCTAAGCTGGAAGTGGCATTTGCAGCTCGCAATAGTGCAGAGTTATCTCAAAGAGAGGGGCCACGGTGTTTCTGTATCTCTATTATGTTGGTGCGGCTTCGGAACTTTTAAATATCTTGATATATCTCGAGAACTACGCATCTGATCAGAAAATATCATAGAAGATAAAAAGTAGGAAACTTAATTCTCTACAAAAAAGGTCTCTTAACATTTTGCCATAGCTCGCTTCGTTTCCGAGATATTTGCAGATTTATCTCAAGGTAAGGGGCCTGACGGACATATTTCGAGATATTTCTTCTTCTTGTTGTTCTTCTTCTGCACAGCTAAGCTGGAAGTGGCATTTGCGGCTCGCACTAGTGCAGAGTTATCTCAACGAAAGGGGCCACGGTGTTTCTGTATCTCTATTATGTTGGTGCGGCTTCGGAACTTTTAAATATCTCGATATATCTCGAAAACTACGCTTCTGAACAAAAAATATCATAGAACATAAATTGTAGGAAACATAATTCTCTACAAAAAAGGTCTCTTAGCATTTTGCCATAGCTCGCTTCGTTTCCGAGATATTTGCAGATATATCTCAAGGGAAGGGGCCTGACGGACATATTTCGAGATATTTCTTCTTCTTGTTGTTCTTCTTCTGCACAGCTTAACTGGAAGTGGCATTTACAGCTCGCAATAGTGCAGAGTTATCTCAAAGAAAGGGGCCACGGTGTTTCTGTATCTCTATTATGTTGGTGCGGCTTCGGAACTTTTAAATATCTTGATATATCTCGAGAACTACGCATCTGATCAAAAAATATCATAGAACATAAAAAGTAGGAAACCTAATTCTCTACAAAAAAGGTCTCTTAACATTTTGCCATAGCTCTCTTCGTTTCCGAGATATTTGCAGATTTATCTCAAGGGAAGGGGCCTGACGGACATATTTCGAGATATTTCTTCTTCTTGTTGTTCTTCTTCTGCACAGCTAAGCTGAAAGTGGCATTTGCAGCTCGCAATACTGCAGAGTTATCTCAAAGAAAGGGGCCACGGTGTTTCTGTATCTCTATTCTGTTGGTGCGGCTTCGGAACTTTTAAATATCTTGATATATCTCGAGAACTACGCATCTGATCAAAAAATATCATAGAACATAAAAAGTAGGAAACTTAATTCTCTACAAAAAAGGTCGCTTAACATTTTGCCATAGCTCGCTTCGTTTCCGAGATATTTGCATATTTATCTCAAGGGAAGGGGCCTGACGGACATATTTCGAGATATTTCTTCTTCTTGTTGTTCTTCTTCTGCACAGCTAAGCTGGAAGTGGCATTTGCGGCTCGCACTAGTGCAGAGTTATCTCAAAGAACGGGGCCACGGTGTTTCTGTATCCCTATTATGTTGGTGCGGCTTCGGAACTTTTAAATATCTTGATATATCTCGAGAACTACGCATCTGATCAAAAAATATCATAGAACATAAAAAGTAGGAAACTTAATTCTCTACAAAAAAGGTCTCTTAACATTTTGCCATAGCTCGCTTCGTTTCCGAGATATTTGCAGATTTATCTCAAGGGAAGGGGCCTGACGGACATATTTCGAGATATTTCTTCTTCTTGTTGTTCTTCTTCTGCACAGCTAAGCTGGAAGTGGCATTTGCGGCTCGCAATAGTGCAGAGGTATCTCGACGAAAGGGGCCACGGTGTTTCTGTATCTCTATTATGTTGGTGCGGCTTCGGAACTTTTAAATATCTCGATATATCTCGAAAACTACGCTTCTGATCAAAAAATATCATAGAACATAAATTGTAGGAAACATAATTCTCTACAAAAAAGGTCTCTTAACATTTTGCCATAGCTCGCTTCGTTTCCGAGATATTTGCAGATTTATCTCAAGGGAAGGGTCCTGATGGACATATTTCGAGATATTTCTTCTTCTTGTTGTTCTTCTTCTGCACAGCTAAGCTGGAAGTGGCATTTGCAGCTCGCAATAGTGCATAGCTATCTGAAAGAAAGGGGCCACGGTGTTTCTGTATCTCTATTATGTTGGTGCGGCTTCGGAACTTTTAAATATCTCGATATGTCTCGAAAACTACGCTTCTGATCAAAAAATATCATAGAACATAAATTGTAGGAAGCATAATTCTCTACAAAAAAGGTCTCTTAACATTTTGCCATAGCTCGCTTCGTTTCCGAGATATTTGCAGATATATCTCAAGGGAAGGGGCCTGACGGACATATTTCGAGATATTTCTTCTTCTTGTTGTTCTTCCTCTGCACAGCTAAGCTGGAAGTGGCATTTACAGCTCGCCATAGTGCAGAGTTATCTCAAAGAAAGGGGCCACGGTGTTTCTGTATCTCTATTATGTTGGTGCGGCTTCGGAACTTTTAAATATCTTGATATATCTCGAGAACTACGCATCTGATCAAAAAATATCATAGAACATAAAAAGTAGGAAACTTAATTCTCTACAAAAAAGGTCTCTTAACATTTTGCCATAGCTCGCTTCGTTTCCGAGATATTTGCAGATTTATCTCAAGGGAAGGGGCCTGACGGACATATTTCGAGATATTTCTTCTTCTTGTTGTTCTTCTTCTGCACAGCTAAGCTGGAAGTGGCATTTGCAGCTCGCACTAGTGCAGAGTTATCTCAAAGAAAGGGGCCACGGTGTTTCTGTATCTCTATTATGTTGGTGCGGCTTCGGAACTTTTAAATATCTCGATATATCTCGAAAACTACGCTTCTGATCAAAAAATATCGTAGAACATAAATTGTAGGAAACATAATTCTCTACAAAAAAGGTCTCTTAACATTTTGCGATAGCTCGCTTCGTTTCCGAGATATTTGCAGATTTATCTCAAGGGAAGGGGCCTGACGGACATATTTCGAGATATTTCTTCTTCTTGTTGTTCTTCTTCTGCACAGCTAAGCTGGAAGTGGCATTTGCGGCTCGCACTAGTGCAGAGTTATCTCAAAGAAAGGGGCCACGGTGTTTCTGTATCCCTATTATGTTGGTGCGGCTTCGGAACTTTTAAATATCTTGATATATCTCGAGAACTACGCATCTGATCAAAAAATATCATAGAACATAAAAAGTAGGAAACTTAATTCTCTACAAAAAAGGTCTCTTAACATTTTGCCATAGCTCGCTTCGTTTCCGAGATATTTGCAGATTTATCTCAAGGGAAGGGGCCTGACGGACATATTTCGAGATATTTCTTCTTCTTGTTGTTCTTCTTCTGCACAGCTAAGCTGGAAGTGGCATTTGCGGCTCGCACTAGTGCAGAGTTATCTCAAAGAAAGGGGCCACGGTGTTTCTGTATCCCTATTATGTTGGTGCGGCTTCGGAACTTTTAAATATCTTGATATATCTCGAGAACTACGCATCTGATCAAAAAATATCATAGAACATAAAAAGTAGGAAACTTAATTCTCTACAAAAAAGGTCTCTTAACATTTTGCCATAGCTCGCTTCGTTTCCGAGATATTTGCAGATTTATCTCAAGGGAAGGGGCCTGACGGACATATTTCGAGATATTTCTTCTTCTTGTTGTTCTTCTTCTGCACAGCTAAGCTGGAAGTGGCATTTGCGGCTCGCACTAGTGCAGAGTTATCTCAAAGAAAGGGGCCACGGTGTTTCTGTATCTCTATTATGTTGGTGCGGCTTCGGAACTTTTAAATATCTCGATATATCTCAAAAACTACGCTTCTGATCAAAAAATATCATAGAACATAAATTGTAGGAAACATAATTCTCTACAAAAAAGGTCTCTTAACATTTTGCCATAGCTCGCTTGGTTTCCGAGATATTTGCAGATTTATCTCAAGGGAAGGGGCCTGAGGGACATATTTCGAGATATTTCTTCTTCTTGTTGTTCTTCTTCTGCACAGCTAAGCTGGAAGTGGCATTTACAGCTCGCAATAGTGCAGAGTTATCTCAAAGAAAGGGGCCACGGTGTTTCTGTATCTCTATTATGTTGGTGCGGCTTCGGAACTTTTAAATATCTTGATATATCTCGAGAACTACGCATCTGATCAAAAAATATCATAGAACATAAAAAGTAGGAAACTTAATTCTCTACAAAAAAGGTCTCTTAACATTTTGCCATAGCTCGCTTCGTTTCCGAGATATTTGCAGATTTATCTCAAGGGAAGGGGCCTGACGGACATATTTCGAGATATTTCTTCTTCTTGTTGTTCTTCTTCTGCACAGCTAAGCTGGAAGTGGCATTTGCAGCTCGCACTAGTGCAGAGTTATCTCAAAGAAAGGGGCCACGGTGTTTCTGTATCTCTATTATGTTGGTGCGGCTTCGGAACTTTTAAATATCTCGATATATCTCGAAAACTACGCTTCTGATCAAAAAATATCGTAGAACATAAATTGTAGGAAACATAATTCTCTACAAAAAAGGTCTCTTAACATTTTGCGATAGCTCGCTTCGTTTCCGAGATATTTGCAGATTTATCTCAAGGGAAGGGGCCTGACGGACATATTTCGAGATATTTCTTCTTCTTGTTGTTCTTCTTCTGCACAGCTAAGCTGGAAGTGGCATTTGCGGCTCGCACTAGTGCAGAGTTATCTCAAAGAAAGGGGCCACGGTGTTTCTGTATCCCTATTATGTTGGTGCGGCTTCGGAACTTTTAAATATCTTGATATATCTCGAGAACTACGCATCTGATCAAAAAATATCATAGAACATAAAAAGTAGGAAACTTAATTCTCTACAAAAAAGGTCTCTTAACATTTTGCCATAGCTCGCTTCGTTTCCGAGATATTTGCAGATTTATCTCAAGGGAAGGGGCCTGACGGACATATTTCGAGATATTTCTTCTTCTTGTTGTTCTTCTTCTGCACAGCTAAGCTGGAAGTGGCATTTGCGGCTCGCACTAGTGCAGAGTTATCTCAAAGAAAGGGGCCACGGTGTTTCTGTATCTCTATTATGTTGGTGCGGCTTCGGAACTTTTAAATATCTCGATATATCTCGAAAACTACGCTTCTGATCAAAAAATATCATAGAACATAAATTGTAGGAAACATAATTCTCTACAAAAAAGGTCTCTTAACATTTTGCCATAGCTCGCTTGGTTTCCGAGATATTTGCAGATTTATCTCAAGGGAAGGGGCCTGAGGGACATATTTCGAGATATTTCTTCTTCTTGTTGTTCTTCTTCTGCACAGCTAAGCTGGAAGTGGCATTTACAGCTCGCAATAGTGCAGAGTTATCTCAAAGAAAGGGGCCACGGTGTTTCTGTATCTCTATTATGTTGGTGCGGCTTCGGAACTTTTAAATATCTTGATATATCTCGAGAACTACACATCTGATCAAAAAATATCATAGAACATGAAAAGTAGGAAACTTAATTCTCTACAAAAAAGGTCTCTTAACATTTTGCCATAGCTCGCTTCGTTTCCGAGATATTTGCAGATTTATCTCAAGGGAAGGGGCCTGACGGACATATTTCGAGATATTTCTTCTTCTTGTTGTTCTTCTTCTGCACAGCTAAGCTGGAAGTGGCATTTGCAGCTCGCACTAGTGCAGAGTTATCTCAAAGAAAGGGGCCACGGTGTTTCTGTATCTCTATTATGTTGGTGCGGCTTCGGAACTTTTAAATATCTCGATATATCTCGAAAACTACGCTTCTGATCAAAAAATATCATAGAACATAAATTGTAGGAAACATAATTCTCTACAAAAAAGGTCTCTAAACATTTTGCCATAGCTCGCTTCGTTTCCGAGATATTTGCAGATTTATCTCAAGGGAAGGGGCTTGACGGACATATTTCGAGATATTTCTTCTTCTTGTTGTTCTTCTTCTGCACAGCTAAGCTGGAAGTGGCATTTGCAGCTCGCAATAGTGCAGAGTTATCTCAAAGAGAGGGGCCACGGTGTTTCTGTATCTCTATTATGTTGGTGCGGCTTCGGAACTTTTAAGTATCTTGATCTATCTCGAGAACTACGCATCTGATCAAAAAATATCATAGAACATAAAAAGTAGGAAACATAATTCTCTACAAAAACGGTCTCTTAACATTTTGCCATAGCTCGCTTCGTTTCCGAGATATTTTCAGATACATCTCAAGGGAAGGGGCCTGACGGACATATTTCGAGATATTTCTTCTTCTTGTTGTTCTTCTTCTGCACAGCTAAGCTGGAAGTGGCATTTGCGGCTCGCACTAGTGCAGAGTTATCTCAACGAAAGGGGCCACGGTGTTTCTGTATCTCTATTATGTTGGTGCGGCTTCGGAACTTTTAAATATCTCGATATATCTCGAAAACTACGCTTCTGAACAAAAAATATCATAGAACATAAATTGTAGGAAACATAATTCTCTACAAAAAAGGTCTCTTAACATTTTGCCATAGCTCGCTTCGTTTCCGAGATATTTGCAGATATATCTCAAGGGAAGGGGCCTGACGGACATATTTCGAGATATTTCTTCTTCTTGTTGTTCTTCTTCTGCAGAGCTTAACTGGAAGTGGCATTTACAGCTCGCAATAGTGCAGAGTTATCTCAAAGAAAGGGGCCACGGTGTTTCTGTATCTCTATTATGTTGGTGCGGCTTCGGAACTTTTAAATATCTTGATATATCTCGAGAACTACGCATCTGATCAAAAAATATCATACTACATAAAAAGTAGGAAACTTAATTCTCTACAAGAAAGGTCTCTAAACATTTTGCCATAGCTCGCTTCGTTTCCGAGATATTTGCAGATTTATCTCAAGGGAAGGGGCCTGACGGACATATTTCGAGATATTTCTTCTTCTTGTTGTTCTTCTTCTGCACAGCTAAGCTGGAAGTGGCATTTGCAGCTCGCAATAGTGCAGAGTTATCTCAAAGAAAGGGGCCACGGTGTTTCTGTATCTCTATTATGTTGGTGCGTCTTCGGAACTTTTAAATATCTTGATATATCTCGAGAACTACGCATCTGATCAAAAAATATCATAGAACATAAAAAGTAGGAAACTTAATTCTCTACAAAAAAGGTCTCTTAACATTTTGCCATAGCTCGCTTCGTTTCCGAGATATTTGCATATTTATCTCAAGGGAAGGGGCCTGACGGACATATTTCGAGATATTTCTTCTTCTTGTTGTTCTTCTTCTGCACAGCTGAGCTGGAAGTGGCATTTGCGGCTCGCAATAGTGCAGAGTTATCTCAAAGAAAGGGGCCACGGTGTTTCTGTATCTCTATTATGTTGGTGCGGCTTCGGAACTTTTAAATATCTCGATATATCTCGAAAACTACGCTTCTGATCAAAAAATATCATAGAACGTAAATTGTAGGAAATATTATTCTCTACAAAAAAGGTCTCTTAACGTTTTGCCATAGCTCGCTCCGTTTCCGAGATATTTGCACATTCATCTCAAGGGAAGGGGTCTGACGGACATATTTCGAGATATTTCTTCTTCTTGTTGTTCTTCTTCTGCACAGCTAAGCTGGAAGTGGCATTTGCAGCTCGCAATAGTGCAGAGTTATCCCAAAGAAAGGGGCCACGGTGTTTCTGTATCTCTATTATGTTGGTGCGGCTTCGGAACTTTTAAATATCTCGATATATCTCGAAAACTACGCTTCTGATCAAAAAATATCATAGAACATAAATTGTAGGAAACATAATTCTCTACAAAAAAGGTCTCTTAACATTTTGCCATAGCTCGCTTCGTTTCCGAGATATTTGCAGATTTATCTCAAGGGAAGGGGCCTGACGGACATATTTCGAGATATTTCTTCTTCTTGTTGTTCTTCTTCTGCACAGCTAAGCTGGAAGTGGCATTTGCAGCGCGCAATAGTGCAGAGTTATCTCAAAGAAAGGGGCCACGGTGTTTCTGTATCTCTATTATGTTGGTGCGGCTTCGGAACTTTTAAATATCTTGATATATCTCGAGAACTACGCATCTGATCAGAAAATATCATAGAAGATAAAAAGTAGGAAACTTAATTCTCTACAAAAAAGGTCTCTTAACATTTTGCCATAGCTCGCTTCGTTTCCGAGATATTTGCAGATTTATCTCAAGGTAAGGGGCCTGACGGACATATTTCGAGATATTTCTTCTTCTTGTTGTTCTTCTTCTGCACAGCTAAGCTGGAAGTGGCATTTGCAGCTCGCAATAGTGCATAGCTATCTGAAAGAAAGGGGCCACGGTGTTTCTGTATCTCTATTATGTTGGTGCGGCTTCGGAACTTTTAAATATCTTGATATATCTCGAGAACTACGCATCTGATCAAAAAATATCATAGAACATAAAAAGTAGGAAACCTAATTCGCTACAAAAAAGGTCTCTTAACATTTTACCATAGCTCGCTTCGTTTCCGAGATATTTGCAGATTTATCTCAAGGGAAGGGGCCTGACGGACATATTTCGAGATATTTCTTCTTCTTGTTGTTCTTCTTCTGCACAGCTAAGCTGTAAGTGGCATTTGCGGCTCGCACTAGTGCAGAGTTATCTCAAAGAAAGGGGCCACGGTGTTTCTGTATCTCTATTATGTTGGTGCGGCTTCGGAACTTTTAAATATCTTGATATATCTCGAGAACTACGCATCTAATCAAAAAATATCATAGAAGATAAAAAGTAGGGAACTTAATTCTCTACAAAAAAGGTCTCTTAACATTTTCCCATAGCTGGCATCGTTTCCGAGATATTTGCAGATTTATCTCAAGGGAAGGGGCCTGACGGACATATTCCGAGATATTTCTTCTTCTTGTTGTTCCTCTTCTGTACAGCTAAGCTGGAAGTGGCATTTGCAGCTCGCAATAGTGCAGAGTTATCTCAAAGAGAGGGGCCACGGTGTTTCTGTATCTCTATTATGTTGGTGCGGCTTCGGAACTTTTAAATATCTTGATATATCTCGAGAACTACGCATCTGATCAGAAAATATCATAGAAGATAAAAAGTAGGAAACTTAATTCTCTACAAAAAAGGTCTCTTAACATTTTGCCATAGCTCGCTTCGTTTCCGAGATATTTGCAGATTTATCTCAAGGTAAGGGGCCTGACGGACATATTTCGAGATATTTCTTCTTCTTGTTGTTCTTCTTCTGCACAGCTAAGCTGGAAGTGGCATTTGCGGCTCGCACTAGTGCAGAGTTATCTCAACGAAAGGGGCCACGGTGTTTCTGTATCTCTATTATGTTGGTGCGGCTTCGGAACTTTTAAATATCTCGATATATCTCGAAAACTACGCTTCTGAACAAAAAATATCATAGAACATAAATTGTAGGAAACATAATTCTCTACAAAAAAGGTCTCTTAGCATTTTGCCATAGCTCGCTTCGTTTCCGAGATATTTGCAGATATATCTCAAGGGAAGGGGCCTGACGGACATATTTCGAGATATTTCTTCTTCTTGTTGTTCTTCTTCTGCACAGCTTAACTGGAAGTGGCATTTACAGCTCGCAATAGTGCAGAGTTATCTCAAAGAAAGGGGCCACGGTGTTTCTGTATCTCTATTATGTTGGTGCGGCTTCGGAACTTTTAAATATCTTGATATATCTCGAGAACTACGCATCTGATCAAAAAATATCATAGAACATAAAAAGTAGGAAACCTAATTCTCTACAAAAAAGGTCTCTTAACATTTTGCCATAGCTCTCTTCGTTTCCGAGATATTTGCAGATTTATCTCAAGGGAAGGGGCCTGACGGACATATTTCGAGATATTTCTTCTTCTTGTTGTTCTTCTTCTGCACAGCTAAGCTGAAAGTGGCATTTGCAGCTCGCAATACTGCAGAGTTATCTCAAAGAAAGGGGCCACGGTGTTTCTGTATCTCTATTCTGTTGGTGCGGCTTCGGAACTTTTAAATATCTTGATATATCTCGAGAACTACGCATCTGATCAAAAAATATCATAGAACATAAAAAGTAGGAAACTTAATTCTCTACAAAAAAGGTCGCTTAACATTTTGCCATAGCTCGCTTCGTTTCCGAGATATTTGCATATTTATCTCAAGGGAAGGGGCCTGACGGACATATTTCGAGATATTTCTTCTTCTTGTTGTTCTTCTTCTGCACAGCTAAGCTGGAAGTGGCATTTGCGGCTCGCACTAGTGCAGAGTTATCTCAAAGAACGGGGCCACGGTGTTTCTGTATCCCTATTATGTTGGTGCGGCTTCGGAACTTTTAAATATCTTGATATATCTCGAGAACTACGCATCTGATCAAAAAATATCATAGAACATAAAAAGTAGGAAACTTAATTCTCTACAAAAAAGGTCTCTTAACATTTTGCCATAGCTCGCTTCGTTTCCGAGATATTTGCAGATTTATCTCAAGGGAAGGGGCCTGACGGACATATTTCGAGATATTTCTTCTTCTTGTTGTTCTTCTTCTGCACAGCTAAGCTGGAAGTGGCATTTGCGGCTCGCAATAGTGCAGAGGTATCTCGACGAAAGGGGCCACGGTGTTTCTGTATCTCTATTATGTTGGTGCGGCTTCGGAACTTTTAAATATCTCGATATATCTCGAAAACTACGCTTCTGATCAAAAAATATCATAGAACATAAATTGTAGGAAACATAATTCTCTACAAAAAAGGTCTCTTAACATTTTGCCATAGCTCGCTTCGTTTCCGAGATATTTGCAGATTTATCTCAAGGGAAGGGTCCTGATGGACATATTTCGAGATATTTCTTCTTCTTGTTGTTCTTCTTCTGCACAGCTAAGCTGGAAGTGGCATTTGCAGCTCGCAATAGTGCATAGCTATCTGAAAGAAAGGGGCCACGGTGTTTCTGTATCTCTATTATGTTGGTGCGGCTTCGGAACTTTTAAATATCTTGATATATCTCGAGAACTACGCATCTGATAAAAAAATATCATAGAACATAAAAAGTAGGAAACTTAATTCGCTACAAAAAAGGTCTCTTAACATTTTGCCATAGCTCGCTTCGTTTCCGAGATATTTGCAGATTTATCTCAAGGGAAGGGGCCTAACGGACATATTTCGTGATATTTCTTCTTCTTGTTGTTCTTCTTCTGCACAGCTAAGCTGGAAGTGGCATTTGCAGCTCGCAATAGTGCAGAGTTATCTCAACGAAAGGGGCCACGGTGTTTCTGTATCTCTATTATGTTGGTGCGGCTTCGGAACTTTTAAATATCTCGATATATCTCGAAAACTACGCTTCTGATCAAAAAATATCATAGAACATAAAAAGTAGGAAACATAATTCTCTACAAAAACGGTCTCTTAACATTTTGCCATAGCTCGCTTCGTTTCCGAGATATTTTCAGATACATCTCAAGGGAAGGGGCCTGACGGACATATTTCGAGATATTTCTTCTTCTTGTTGTTCTTCTTCTGCACAGCTAAGCTGGAAGTGGCATTTGCGGCTCGCACTAGTGCAGAGTTATCTCAACGAAAGGGGCCACGGTGTTTCTGTATCTCTATTATGTTGGTGCGGCTTCGGAACTTTTAAATATCTCGATATATCTCGAAAACTACGCTTCTGAACAAAAAATATCATAGAACATAAATTGTAGGAAACATAATTCTCTACAAAAAAGGTCTCTTAGCATTTTGCCATAGCTCGCTTCGTTTCCGAGATATTTGCAGATATATCTCAAGGGAAGGGGCCTGACGGACATATTTCGAGATATTTCTTCTTCTTGTTGTTCTTCTTCTGGACAGCTTAACTGGAAGTGGCATTTACAGCTCGCAATAGTGCAGAGTTATCTCAAAGAAAGGGGCCACGGTGTTTCTGTATCTCTATTATGTTGGTGCGGCTTCGGAACTTTTAAATATCTTGATATATCTCGAGAACTACGCATCTGATCAAAAAATATCATAGAACATAAAAAGTAGGAAACCTAATTCTCTACAAAAAAGGTCTCTTAACATTTTGCCATAGCTCTCTTCGTTTCCGAGATATTTGCAGATTTATCTCAAGGGAAGGGGCCTGACGGACATATTTCGAGATATTTCTTCTTCTTGTTGTTCTTCTTCTGCACAGCTAAGCTGAAAGTGGCATTTGCAGCTCGCAATACTGCAGAGTTATCTCAAAGAAAGGGGCCACGGTGTTTCTGTATCTCTATTCTGTTGGTGCGGCTTCGGAACTTTTAAATATCTTGATATATCTCGAGAACTACGCATCTGATCAAAAAATATCATAGAACATAAAAAGTAGGAAACTTAATTCTCTACAAAAAAGGTCGCTTAACATTTTGCCATAGCTCGCTTCGTTTCCGAGATATTTGCATATTTATCTCAAGGGAAGGGGCCTGACGGACATATTTCGAGATATTTCTTCTTCTTGTTGTTCTTCTTCTGCACAGCTAAGCTGGAAGTGGCATTTGCGGCTCGCACTAGTGCAGAGTTATCTCAAAGAACGGGGCCACGGTGTTTCTGTATCCCTATTATGTTGGTGCGGCTTCGGAACTTTTAAATATCTTGATATATCTCGAGAACTACGCATCTGATCAAAAAATATCATAGAACATAAAAAGTAGGAAACTTAATTCTCTACAAAAAAGGTCTCTTAACATTTTGCCATAGCTCGCTTCGTTTCCGAGATATTTGCAGATTTATCTCAAGGGAAGGGGCCTGACGGACATATTTCGAGATATTTCTTCTTCTTGTTGTTCTTCTTCTGCACAGCTAAGCTGGAAGTGGCATTTGCGGCTCGCAATAGTGCAGAGGTATCTCGACGAAAGGGGCCACGGTGTTTCTGTATCTCTATTAAGTTGGTGCGGCTTCGGAACTTTTAAATATCTTGATATATCTCGAGAACTACGCCTCTGATCGAAAAATATCATAGAACATAAAAAGTAGGAAACTTAATTCTCTACGAAAAAGGTCTCTTAACATTTTGCCATAGCTCGCTTGGTTTCCGAGGTATTTGCAGATTTATCTCAAGGGAAGGGGCCTGACGGACATATTTCGAGATATTTCTTCTTCTTGTTATTCTTCTTCTGCACAGCTAAGCTGGAAGTGGCATTTGCAGCTCGCAATAGTGCAGAGTTATCGCAAAGAAAGGGGCCACGGTGTTTCTGTATCTCTATTATGTTGGTGCGGCTTCGGAACTTTTAAATATCTTGATATATCTCGAGAACTACGCATCTGATCAAAAAATATCATAGAACATAAAAAGTAGGAAACTTAATTCGCTACAAAAAAGGTCTCTTAACATTTTACCATAGCTCGCTTCGTTTCCGAGATATTTGCAGATTTATCTCAAGGGAAGGGGCCTGACGGACATATTTCGAGATATTTCTTCTTCTTGTTGTTCTTCTTCTGCACAGCTAAGCTGTAAGTGGCATTTGCGGCTCGCACTAGTGCAGAGTTATCTCAAAGAAAGGGGCCACGGTGTTTCTGTATCTCTATTATGTTGGTGCGGCTTCGGAACTTTTAAATATCTTGATATATCTCGAGAACTACGCATCTAATCAAAAAATATCATAGAAGATAAAAAGTAGGGAACTTAATTCTCTACAAAAAAGGTCTCTTAACATTTTCCCATAGCTGGCATCGTTTCCGAGATATTTGCAGATTTATCTCAAGGGAAGGGGCCTGACGGACATATTCCGAGATATTTCTTCTTCTTGTTGTTCCTCTTCTGTACAGCTAAGCTGGAAGTGGCATTTGCAGCTCGCAATAGTGCAGAGTTATCTCAAAGAGAGGGGCCACGGTGTTTCTGTATCTCTATTATGTTGGTGCGGCTTCGGAACTTTTAAATATCTTGATATATCTCGAGAACTACGCATCTGATCAGAAAATATCATAGAAGATAAAAAGTAGGAAACTTAATTCTCTACAAAAAAGGTCTCTTAACATTTTGCCATAGCTCGCTTCGTTTCCGAGATATTTGCAGATTTATCTCAAGGTAAGGGGCCTGACGGACATATTTCCAGATATTTCTTCTTCTTGTTGTTCTTCTTCTGCACAGCTAAGCTGGAAGTGGCATTTGCAGCTCGCAATAGTGCATAGCTATCTGAAAGAAAGGGGCCACGGTGTTTCTGTATCTCTATTATGTTGGTGCGGCTTCGGAACTTTTAAATATCTCGATATATCTCGAAAACTACGCTTCTGAACAAAAAATATCATAGAACATAAAAAGTAGGAAACTTAATTCTCTACAAAAAAGATCTCTTAACATTTTGCCATAGCTCGCTTCGTTTCCGAGATATTTGCAGATTTATCTCAAGGGAAGGGGCCTAACGGACATATTTCGAGATATTTCTTCTTCTTGTTGTTCTTCTTCTGCACAGCTAAGCTGGAAGTGGCATTTGCGGCTCGCAATAGTGCAGAGGTATCTCGACGAAAGGGGCCACGGTGTTTCTGTATCTCTATTATGTTGGTGCGGCTTCGGAACTTTTAAATATCTCGATATATCTCGAAAACTACGCTTCTGATCAAAAAATATCATAGAACATAAATTGTAGGAAACATAATTCTCTACAAAAAAGGTCTCTTAACATTTTGCCATAGCTCGCTTCGTTTCCGAGATATTTGCAGATTTATCTCAAGGGAAGGGTCCTGATGGACATATTTCGAGATATTTCTTCTTCTTGTTGTTCTTCTTCTGCACAGCTAAACTGGAAGTGGCATTTCCAGCTCGCAATCGTGCAGAGTTGTCTCAAAGAAAGGGGCCACGGTGTTTCTGTATCTCTATTATGTTGGTGCGGCTTCGGAACTTTTAAATATCTTGATATATCTCGAGAACTACGCCTCTGATCGAAAAATATCATAGAACATAAAAAGTAGGAAACTTAATTCTCTACGAAAAAGGTCTCTTAACATTTTGCCATAGCTCGCTTGGTTTCCGAGGTATTTGCAGATTTATCTCAAGGGAATGGGCCTGACGGACATATTTCGAGATATTTCTTCTTCTTGTTATTCTTCTTCTGCACAGCTAAGCTGGAAGTGGCATTTGCAGCTCGCAATAGTGCAGAGTTATCGCAAAGAAAGGGGCCACGGTGTTTCTGTATCTCTATTATGTTGGTGCGGCTTCGGAACTTTTAAATATCTTGATATATCTCGAGAACTACGCATCTGATCAAAAAATATCATAGAACATAAAAAGTAGGAAACTTAATTAGCTACAAAAAAGGTCTCTTAACATTTTACCATAGCTCGCTTCGTTTCCGAGATATTTGCAGATTTATCTCAAGGGAAGGGGCCTGACGGACATATTTCGAGATATTTCTTCTTCTTGTTGTTCTTCTTCTGCACAGCTAAGCTGTAAGTGGCATTTGCGGCTCGCACTAGTGCAGAGTTATCTCAAAGAAAGGGGCCACGGTGTTTCTGTATCTCTATTATGTTGGTGCGGCTTCGGAACTTTTAAATATCTTGATATATCTCGAGAACTACGCATCTAATCAAAAAATATCATAGAAGATAAAAAGTAGGGAACTTAATTCTCTACAAAAAAGGTCTCTTAACATTTTCCCATAGCTGGCATCGTTTCCGAGATATTTGCAGATTTATCTCAAGGGAAGGGGCCTGACGGACATATTCCGAGATATTTCTTCTTCTTGTTGTTCCTCTTCTGTACAGCTAATCTGGAAGTGGCATTTGCAGCTCGCAATAGTGCAGAGTTATCTCAAAGAGAGGGGCCACGGTGTTTCTGTATCTCTATTATGTTGGTGCGGCTTCGGAACTTTTAAATATCTTGATATATCTCGAGAACTACGCATCTGATCAGAAAATATCATAGAAGATAAAAAGTAGGAAACTTAATTCTCTACAAAAAAGGTCTCTTAACATTTTGCCATAGCTCGCTTCGTTTCCGAGATATTTGCAGATTTATCTCAAGGTAAGGGGCCTGACGGACATATTTCCAGATATTTCTTCTTCTTGTTGTTCTTCTTCTGCACAGCTAAGCTGGAAGTGGCATTTGCAGCTCGCAATAGTGCATAGCTATCTGAAAGAAAGGGGCCACGGTGTTTCTGTATCTCTATTATGTTGGTGCGGCTTCGGAACTTTTAAATATCTCGATATATCTCGAAAACTACGCTTCTGAACAAAAAATATCATAGAACATAAAAAGTAGGAAACTTAATTCTCTACAAAAAAGGTCTCTTAACATTTTGCAATAGCTCGCTTGGTTTCCGAGATATTTGCAGATTTATCTCAAGGGAAGGGGCCTGACGGACATATTTCGAGATACTTCTTCTTCTTGTTGTTCTTCTTCTGCACAGCTAAGCTGGAAGTGGCATTTGCGGCTCGCACTAGTGCAGAGTTATCTCAAAGAAAGGGGCCACGGTGTTTCTGTATCTCTATTATGTTGGTGCGGCTTCGGAACTTTTAAATATCTCGATATATCTCGAAAACTACGCTTCTGATCAAAAAATATCATAGAACATAAAAAGTAGGAAACATAATTCTCTACAAAAACGGTCTCTTAACATTTTGCCATAGCTCGCTTCGTTTCCGAGATATTTTCAGATACATCTCAAGGGAAGGGGCCTGACGGACATATTTCGAGATATTTCTTCTTCTTGTTGTTCTTCTTCTGCACAGCTAAGCTGGAAGTGGCATTTGCGGCTCGCACTAGTGCAGAGTTATCTCAACGAAAGGGGCCACGGTGTTTCTGTATCTCTATTATGTTGGTGCGGCTTCGGAACTTTTAAATATCTCGATATATCTCGAAAACTACGCTTCTGAACAAAAAATATCATAGAACATAAATTGTAGGAAACATAATTCTCTACAAAAAAGGTCTCATAACATTTTGCCATAGCTCGCTTCGTTTCCGAGATATTTGCAGATATATCTCAAGGGAAGGGGCCTGACGGACATATTTCGAGATATTTCTTCTTCTTGTTGTTCTTCTTCTGCACAGCTTAACTGGAAGTGGCATTTACAGCTCGCAATAGTGCAGAGTTATCTCAAAGAAAGGGGCCACGGTGTTTCTGTATCTCTATTATGTTGGTGCGGCTTCGGAACTTTTAAATATCTTGATATATCTCGAGAACTACGCATCTGATCAAAAAATATCATAGAACATAAAAAGTAGGAAACCTAATTCTCTACAAAAAAGGTCTCTTAACATTTTGCCATAGCTCTCTTCGTTTCCGAGATATTTGCAGATTTATCTCAAGGGAAGGGGCCTGACGGACATATTTCGAGATATTTCTTCTTCTTGTTGTTCTTCTTCTGCACAGCTAAGCTGAAAGTGGCATTTGCAGCTCGCAATACTGCAGAGTTATCTCAAAGAAAGGGGCCACGGTGTTTCTGTATCTCTATTCTGTTGGTGCGGCTTCGGAACTTTTAAATATCTTGATATATATCGAGAACTACGCATCTGATCAAAAAATATCATAGAACATAAAAAGTAGGAAACTTAATTCTCTACAAAAAAGGTCGCTTAACATTTTGCCATAGCTCGCTTCGTTTCCGAGATATTTGCATATTTATCTCGAGGGAAGGGGCCTGACGGACATATTTCGTGATATTTCTTCTTCTTGTTGTTCTTCTTCTGCACAGCTAAACTGGAAGTGGCATTTCCAGCTCGCAATCGTGCAGAGTTGTCTCAAAGAAAGGGGCCACGGTGTTTCTGTATCTCTATTATGTTGGTGCGGCTTCGGAACTTTTAAATATCTTGATATATCTCGAGAACTACGCCTCTGATCGAAAAATATCATAGAACATAAAAAGTAGGAAACTTAATTCTCTACGAAAAAGGTCTCTTAACATTTTGCCATTGCTCGCTTGGTTTCCGAGGTATTTGCAGATTTATCTCAAGGGAAGGGGCCTGACGGACATATTTCGAGATATTTCTTCTTCTTGTTATTCTTCTTCTGCACAGCTAAGCTGGAAGTGGCATTTGCAGCTCGCAATAGTGCAGAGTTATCGCAAAGAAAGGGGCCACGGTGTTTCTGTATCTCTATTATGTTGGTGCGGCTTCGGAACTTTTAAATATCTTGATATATCTCGAGAACTACGCATCTGATCAAAAAATATCCTAGAACATAAAAAGTAGGAAACCTAATTTTCTACAAAAAAGGTCTCTTAAGATTTTGCCGTAGCTCGCTTCGTTTCCGAGATATTTGCAGATTTATCTCAAGGGAAGGGGCCTGACGGACATATTTCGAGATATTTCTTCTTCTTGTTGTTCTTCTTCTGCACAGCTAAGCTGGAAGTGGCATTTGCGGCTCGCAATAGTGCAGAGGTATCTCGACGAAAGGGGCCACGGTGTTTCTGTATCTCTATTATGTTGGTGCGGCTTCGGAACTTTTAAATATCTCGATATATCTCGAAAACTACGCTTCTGATCAAAAAATATCATAGAACATAAATTGTAGGAAACATAATTCTCTACAAAAAAGGTCTCTTAACATTTTGCCATAGCTCGCTTCGTTTCCGAGATATTTGCAGATTTATCTCAAGGGAAGGGTCCTGATGGACATATTTCGAGATATTTCTTCTTCTTGTTGTTCTTCTTCTGCACAGCTAAACTGGAAGTGGCATTTCCAGCTCGCAATCGTGCAGAGTTGTCTCAAAGAATGGGGCCACGGTGTTTCTGTATCTCTATTATGTTGGTGCGGCTTCGGAACTTTTAAATATCTTGATATATCTCGAGAACTACGCCTCTGATCGAAAAATATCATAGAACATAAAAAGTAGGAAACTTAATTCTCTACGAAAAAGGTCTCTTAACATTTTGCCATTGCTCGCTTGGTTTCCGAGGTATTTGCAGATTTATCTCAAGGGAAGGGGCCTGACGGACATATTTCGAGATATTTCTTCTTCTTGTTATTCTTCTTCTGCACAGCTAAGCTGGAAGTGGCATTTGCAGCTCGCAATAGTGCAGAGTTATCGCAAAGAAAGGGGCCACGGTGTTTCTGTATCTCTATTATGTTGGTGCGGCTTCGGAACTTTTAAATATCTCGATATATCTCGAGAACTACGCCTCTGATCGAAAAATATCATAGAACATAAAAAGTAGGAAACTGAATTCTCTACAAAAAAGATCTCTTAACATTTTGCCATAGCTCGCTTCGTTTCCGAGATATTTGCAGATTTATCTCAAGGGAAGGGGCCGACGGACATATTTCGAGATATTTCTTCTTCTTGTTGTTCTTCTTCTGCACAGCTAAGCTGGAAGTGGCATTTGCAGCTCGCAATAGTGCAGAGTTATCTCAAAGAAAGGGGCCACGGTGTTTCTGTATCTCTATTATGTTGGTGCGGCTTCGGAACTTTTAAATATCTTGATATATCTCGAGAACTACGCATCTGATCAAAAACTATCGTAGAACATAAAAAGTAGGAAACTTAATTCTCTACAAATAAGGTCTCTTAACATTTTGCCATAGCTCGCTTGGTTTCCGAGATATTTGCAGATTTATCTCAAGGGAAGGGGCCTGAGGGACATATTTCGAGATATTTCTTCTTCTTGTTGTTCTTCTTCTGCACAGCTAAGCTGGAAGTGGCATTTGCAGCTCGCAATAGTGCAGAGTTACCTCAAAGAAAGGGGCCACGGTGTTTCTGTATCTTTATTATGTTGGTGCCGCTTCGGAACTTTTAAATATCTGGATATATCTCGAGAACTACGCTTCTGATCAAAAAATATCATAGAACATAAATTGTAGGAAACATAATTCTCTACAAAAAAGGTCTCTTAACATTTTGCCATAGCTCGCTTCGTTTCCGAGATATTTGCAGATTTATCTCAAGGGAAGGGGCCTGACGGACATATTTCGAGATATTTCTTCTTCTTGTTGTTCTTCTTCTGCACAGCTAAGCTGGAAGTGGCATTTGCAGGTCGCAATAGTGCAGAGTTATCTCAAAGAAAGGGGCCACGGTGTTTCTGTATCTCTATTATGTTGGTGCGGCTTCGGAACTTTTAAATATCTCGATATATCTCGAAAACTACGCTTCTGATCAAAAAATATCAGAGAACGTAAATTGTAGGAAACATAATTCTCTACAAAAAAGGTCTCTTAACATTTTGCCATAGCTCGCTTGGTTTCCGAGATATTTGCAGATTTATCTCAAGGGAAGGGGCCTGACGGACATATTTCGAGATATTTCTTCTTCTTGTTGTTCTTCTTCTGCACAGCTAAACTGGAAGTGGCATTTCCAGCTCGCAATAGTGCAGAGTTATCCCAAAGAAAGGGGCCACGGTGTTTCTGTATCTCTATTATGTTGGTGCGGCTTCGGAACTTTTAAATATCTCGATATATCTCGAAAACTACGCTTCTGATCAAAAAATATCATAGAACATAAATTGTAGGAAACATAATTCTCTACAAAAAAGGTTTCTTAACATTTTGCCATAGCTCGCTTCGTTTCCGAGATATTTGCAGATTTATCTCAAGGGAAGGGTCCTGATGGACATATTTCGAGATGTTTCTTCTTCTTGTTGTTCTTCTTCTGCACAGCTAAACTGGAAGTGGCATTTCCAGCTCGCAGTAGTGCAGAGTTATCACAAAGAAAGGGGCCACGGTGTTTCTGTATCTCTATTATGTTGGTGCGGCTTCGGAACTTTTAAATATCTCGATATATCTCGAAAACTACGCTTCTGATCAAAAAATATCATAGAACATAAATTGTAGGAAACATAATTCTCTACAAAAAAGGTTTCTTAACATTTTGCCATAGCTCGCTTCGTTTCCGAGATATTTGCAGATTTATCTCAAGGGAAGGGTCCTGATGGACATATTTCGAGATGTTTCTTCTTCTTGTTGTTCTTCTTCTGCACAGCTAAACTGGAAGTGGCATTTCCAGCTCGCAGTAGTGCAGAGTTATCACAAAGAAAGGGGCCACGGTGTTTCTGTATCTCTATTATGTTGGTGCGGCTTCGGAACTTTTAAATATCTCGATATATCTCGAAAACTACGCTTCTGATCAAAAAATATCAGAGAACGTAAATTGTAGGAAACATAATTCTCTACAAAAAAGGTCTCTTAAGATTTTGCCATAGCTCGCTTCGTTTCCGACATAATTGCAGATTTATCTCAAGGGAAGGGGCCTGACGGACATATTTCGAGATATTTCTTCTTCTTGTTGTTCTTCTTCTGCACAGCTAAGCTGGAAGTGGCATTTGCAGCTCGCAATAGTGCAGAGTTATCTCAAAGAAAGGGGCCACGGTGTTTCTGTATCTCTATTATGTTGGTGCGGCTTCGCAACTTTTAAATATCTTGATATATCTCGAGAACTACGCATCTGATCAAAAAATATCGTAGAACATAAAAAATTGGAAACTTAATTCTCTACAAATAAGGTCTCTTAACATTTTGCCATAGCTCGCTTGGTTTCCGAGATATTTGCAGATTTATCTCAAGGGAAGGGGCCTGAGGGACATATTTCGAGATATTTCTTCTTCTTGTTGTTCTTCTTCTGCACAGCTAAGCTGGAAGTGGCATTTGCAGGTCGCAATAGTGCAGAGTTATCTCAAAGAAAGGGGCCACGGTGTTTCTGTATCTCTATTATGTTGGTGCGGCTTCGGAACTTTTAAATATCTTGATATATCTCGAGAACTACGCATCTGATCAAAAAATATCATAGAACATAAAAAGCAGGAAACTTAATTCTCTACAAAAAAGGTCTCTTAACATTTTGCCATAGCTCGCTTCGTTTCCGAGATATTTGCAGATTTATCTCAAGGGAAGGGGCCTGACGGACATATTTCGAGATATTTCTTCTTCTTGTTGTTCTTCTTCTGCTCAGCTAAGCTGGAAGTGGCATTTGCAGCGCGCAATAGTGCAGAGTTATCTCAAAGAAAGGGGCCACGGTGTTTCTGTATCTCTATTATGTTGGTGCGGCTTCGGAACTTTTAAATATCTTGATATATCTCGAGAACTACGCATCTGATCAAAAAATATCATAGAACGTGAAAAGTAGGAAACTTAATTCTCTACAAAAAAGGTCTCTTAACATTTTGCCATAGCTCTCTTCGTTTCCGAGATATTTGCAGATTTATCTCGAGGGAAGGGGTCTGACGGACATATTTCGAGATATTTCTTCTTCTTGTTGTTCTTCTTCTGCACAGCTAAGCTGGAAGTGGCATTTGCAGCTCGCAATAGTGCAGAGTTATCTCAAAGAAAGGGGCCACGGTGTTTCTGTATCTCTATTATGTTGGTGCGGCTTCGGAACTTTTAAATATCTTGATATATCTCGAGAACTACGCATCCGATCAAAAAATATCATAGAACATAAAAAGTAGGAAACTTAATTCTCTACAAAAAAGGTCTCTTAACATTTTGCCATAGCTAGCTTCGTTTCCGAGATATTTGCAGATTTATCTCGAGGGAAGGGGCCTGACGGACATATTTCGAGATATTTCTTCTTCTTGTTGTTCTTCTTCTGCACAGCTAAGCTGGAAGCGGCATTTGCGGCTCGCACTAGTGCAGAGTTATATCAAAGAAAGGGGCCACGGTGTTTCTGTATCTCTATTATGTTGGTGCGGCTTCGGATCTTTTAAATATCTCGATATATCTCGAAAACTACGCATCTGATCAAAAAATATCATAGAACATAAATTGTAGGAAACATAATTGTCTACAAAAAAGGTCTCTTAACATTTTGGCATAGCTCGCTTCGTTTCCGAGATATTTGCAGATATATCTCAAGGGAAGGGGCCTGACGGACATATTTCGAGATATTTCTTCTTCTTGTTGTCCTTCTTCTGCACAGCTAAGCTGGAAGTGGCATTTGCAGCTCGCAATAGTGCAGAGTTATATCAAAGAAAGGGGCCACGGTGTTTCTGTATCTCTATTATGTTGGTGCGGCTTCGGAACTTTTAAATATCTTGATATATCTCGAGAACTACGCCTCTGATCGAAAAATATCATAGAACATAAAAAGTAGGAAACTTAATTCTCTACAAAAAAGGTCTCTTAACATTTTGCCATAGCTCGCTTCGTTTCCGAGATATTTGCAGATTTATCTCAAGGGAAGGGGCCTGACGGACATATTTCGAGATACTTCTTCTTCTTGTTGTTCTTCTTCTGCACAGCTAAGCTGGAAGTGGCATTTGCAGCTCGCAATAGTGCAGAGTTATCTCAAAGAAAGGGGCCACGGTGCTTCTGTATCTCTATTATGTTGGTGCGGCTGCGGAACTTTTAAATATCTTAATATATCTCGAGAACTACGCATCTGATCAAAAAATATCATAGAACATAAAAAGTAGGAAACTTAATTCTCTACAAAAAAGGTCTCTTAACATTTTGCCATAGCTCGCTTCGTTTCCGAGATATTTGCAGATTTATCTCAAGGGAAGGGGCCTAACGGACATATTTCGAGATATTTCTTCTTCTTGTTGTTCTTCTTCTGCACAGCTAAGCTGGAAGTGGCATTTACAGCTCGCAATAGTGCAGAGTTATCTCAAAGAAAGGGGCCACGGTGTTTCTGTATCTCTATTATGTTGGTGCGGCTTCGGAACCTTTAAATATCTTGATATATCTCGAGAACTACGCATCTGATCAAAAAATATCATAGAACATAAATTGTAGGAAACATAATTGTCTACAAAAAAGGTCTCTTAACATTTTGCCATAGCTCGCTTCGTTTCCGAGATATTTGCAGATTTATCTCAAGGGAAGGGGCCTGACGGACATATTTCGAGATATTTCTTCTTCTTGTTGTTCTTCTTCTGCACAGCTAAGCTGGAAGTGGCATTTGCAGCTCGCAATAGTGCAGAGTTATCGCAAAGAAAGGGGCCACGGTGTTTCTGTATCTCTATTATGTTGGTGCGGCTTCGGAACTTTTAAATATCTTGATATATCTCGAGAACTACGCATCTGATCAAAAAATATCATAGAACATAAAAAGTAGGAAACCTAATTTTCTACAAAAAAGGTCTCTTAACATTTTGCCGTAGCTCGCTTCGTTTCCGAGATATTTGCAGATTTATCTCAAGGGAAGGGGCCTGACGGACATATTTCGAAATATTTCTTATTCTTGTTGT
Organism: Osmia lignaria lignaria; assembly: GCF_051020975.1. Classification (NCBI taxonomy): domain Eukaryota; kingdom Metazoa; phylum Arthropoda; class Insecta; order Hymenoptera; family Megachilidae; genus Osmia; species Osmia lignaria. The sequence continues at coordinate 20,539,149 of NW_027478159.1, forward strand.
TCTTCTTCTGCACAGCTAAGCTGGAAGTGGCATTTGCAGCTCGCAATAGTGCAGAGTTATCTCAAAGAAAGGGGCCACGGTGTTTCTGTATCTCTATTATGTTGGTGCGGCTTCGGAACTTTTAAATATCTTGATATATCTCGAGAACTCCGCATCCGATCAAAAAATATCATAGAACATAAAAAGTAGGAAACTTAATTCTCTACAAAAAAGGTCTCTTAACATTTTGCCATAGCTCGCTTCGTTTCCGAGATATTTGCAGATTTATCTCGAGGGAAGGGGCCTGACGGACATATTTCGAGATATTTCTTCTTCTTGTTGTTCTTCTTCTGCACAGCTAAGCTGGAAGCGGCATTTGCGGCTCGCACTAGTGCAGAGTTATATCAAAGAAAGGGGCCACGGTGTTTCTGTATCTCTATTATGTTGGTGCGGCTTCGGAACTTTTAAATATCTTGATATATCTCGAGAACTACGCATCTGATCAAAAAATATCATAGAACATAAAAAGTAGGAAACTTAATTCTCTACAAAAAAGATCTCTTAACATTTTGCCATAGCTCGCTTCGTTTCCGAGATATTTGCAGATTTATCTCAAGGGAAGGGGCCTAACGGACATATTTCGAGATATTTCTTCTTCTTGTTGTTCTTCTTCTGCACAGCTAAGCTGTAAGTGGCATTTGCGGCACGCACTAGTGCAGAGTTATCTCAAAGAAAGGGGCCACGGTGTTTCTGTATCTCTATTATGTTGGTGCGGCTTCGGATCTTTTAAATATCTCGATATATCTCGAAAACTACGCATCTGATCAAAAAATATCATAGAACATAAATTGTAGGAAACATAATTGTCTACAAAAAAGGTCTCTTAACATTTTGGCATAGCTCGCTTCGTTTCCGAGATATTTGCAGATATATCTCAAGGGAAGGGGCCTGACGGACATATTTCGAGATATTTCTTCTTCTTGTTGTCCTTCTTCTGCACAGCTAAGCTGGAAGTGGCATTTGCAGCTCGCAATAGTGCAGAGTCATCTCAAAGAAAGGGGCCACGGTGTTTCTGTATCTCTATTATGTTGGTGCGGCTTCGGAACTTTTAAATATCTCGATATATCTCGAAAACTACGCTTCTGATCAAAAAATATCATAGAACATAAATTGTAGGAAACTTAATTCTCTACAAAAAAGGTCTCTTAACATTTTGCCATAGCTCTCTTCGTTTCCGAGATATTTCCAGATTTATCTCAAGGGAAGGGGCCTGACGGACATATTTCGAGATATTTCTTCTTCTTGTTGTTCTTCTTCTGCACAGCTAAGCTGGAAGTGGCATTTGCAGCTCGCAATAGTGCAGAGTTATCTCAAAGAAAGGGGCCACGGTGTTTCTGTATCTCTATTATGTTGGTGCGGCTTCGGAACCTTTAAATATCTCGATATATCTCGAAAACTACGCTTCTGATCAAAAAATATCATAGAACATAAATTGTAGGAAACATAATTCTCTACAAAAAAGGTCTCTTAACATTTTGCCATAGCTCGCTTCGTTTCCGAGATATTTGCAGATATATCTCAAGGGCAGGGGCCTGACGGACATATTTCGAGATATTTCTTCTTCTTGTTGTTCTTCTTCTGCACAGCTAAGCTGGAAGTGGCATTTACAGCTCGCAATAGTGCAGAGTTATCTCAAAGAAAGGGGCCACGGTGTTTCTGTATCTCTATTATGTTGGTGCGGCTTCGGAACCTTTAAATATCTTGATATATCTCGAGAACTACGCATCTGATCAAAAAATATCATAGAACATAAAAAGTAGGAAACTTAATTCTCTACAAAAAAGGTCTCTTAACATTTTGCCATAGCTCTCTTCGTTTCCGAGATATTTGCAGATTTATCTCAAGGGAAGGGGCCTGACGGACATATTTCGAGATACTTCTTCTTCTTGTTGTTCTTCTTCTGCACAGCTAAGCTGGAAGTGGCATTTGCAGCTCGCAATAGTGCAGAGTTATCTCAAAGAAAGGGGCCACGGTGCTTCTGTATCTCTATTATGTTGGTGCGGCTGCGGAACTTTTAAATATCTTAATATATCTCGAGAACTACGCATCTGATCAAAAAATATCATAGAACATAAAAAGTAGGAAACTTAATTCTCTACAAAAAAGGTCTCTTAACATTTTGCCATAGCTCGCTTCGTTTCCGAGATATTTGCAGATTTATCTCAAGGGAAGGGGCCTCACGGACATATTTCGAGATATTTCTTCTTCTTGTTGTTCTTCTTCTGCACAGATAAGCTGGAAGTGGCATTTGCAGCTCGCAATAGTGCAGAGATATCTCAAAGAAAGGGGCCACGGTGTTTCTGTATCTCTATTATGTTGGTGCGGCTTCGGAACTTTTAAATATCTTGATATATCTCGAGAACTACGCGTCTGATCAAAAAATATCGTAGAACATAAAAAGTAGGAAACATAATTCTGTACAAAAAAGGTCTCCTAACATTTTGGCATAGCTCGCTTCGTTTCCGAGATATTTGCAGATTTATCTCAAGGGAAGGGGCCTGACGGACATATTTCGAGATATTTCTTCTTCTCGTTGTTCTTCTTCTGCACAGCTAAGCTGTAAGTGGCATTTGCGGCTCGCGCTAGTGCAGAGTTATCTCAAAGAAAGGGGCCACGGTGTTTCTGTATATCTATTATGTTGGTGCGGCTTCGGAACTTTTAAATATCTTGATATATCTCGAGAACTACGCATCTCATCAAAAAATATCATAGAACATAAAAAGTAGGAAACTTAATTCTCTACAAAAAAGATCTCTTAACATTTTGCCATAGCTCGCTTCGTTTCCGAGATATTTGCAGATTTATCTCAAGGGAAGGGGCCTGACGGACATATTTCGAGATATTTCTTCTTCTCGTTGTTCTTCTTCTGCACAGCTAAGCTGTAAGTGGCATTTGCGGCTCGCGCTAGTGCAGAGTTATCTCAAAGAAAGGGGCCACGGTGTTTCTGTATCTCTATTATGTTGGTGCGGTTTCGGAACTTTTAAATATCTTGATATATCTCGAGAACTACGCATCTGATCAAAAAACATCATAGAACATAAAAAGTAAGAAACTTAATTCTCTACAAAAAAGATCTCTTAACATTTTGCCATAGCTCGCTTCGTTTCCGAGATATTTGCAGATTTATCTCAAGGGAAGGGGCCTGACGGACATATTTCGAGATACTTCTTCTTCTTGTTGTTCTTCTTCTGCACAGCTAAGCTGGGAGTGGCATTTGCAGCTCGCAATAGTGCAGAGTTATCACAAAGAAAGGGGCCACGGTGTTTCTGTATCTCTATTATGTTGGTGCGGCTTCGGAACTTTTAAATATCTTAATATATCTCGAGAACTACGCATCTGATCAAAAAATATCATAGAACATAAAAAGTAGGAAAGTTAATTCTCTACAAAAAAGGTCTCTTAACATTTTGCCATAGCTCGCTTCGTTTCCGAGATATTTGCAGATTTATCTCAAGGGAAGGGGCCTCACGGACATATTTCGAGATATTTCTTCTTCTTGTTGTTCTTCTTCTGCACAGATAAGCTGGAAGTGGCATTTGCAGCTCGCAATAGTGCAGAGATATCTCAAAGAAAGGGGCCACGGTGTTTCTGTATCTCTATTATGTTGGTGCGGCTTCGGAACTTTTAAATATCTTGATATATCTCGAGAACTACGCGTCTGATCAAAAAATATCGTAGAACATAAAAAGTAGGAAACATAATTCTGTACAAAAAAGGTCTCCTAACATTTTGGCATAGCTCGCTTCGTTTCCGAGATATTTGCAGATTTATCTCAAGGGAAGGGGCCTGACGGACATATTTCGAGATATTTCTTCTTCTTGTTGTTCTTCTTCTGCACAGCTAAGCTGGAAGTGGCATTTGCGGCTCGCACTAGTGCACAGTTATCTCAAAGAAAGGGGCCACGGTGTTTCTGTATCTCTATTATGTTGGTGCGGCTTCGGAACTTTTAAGTATCTCGATATATCTCGAAAACTACGCTTCTGATCAAAAAATATCATAGAACATAAAAAGTAGGAAACTTAATTCTCTACAAAAAAGATCTCTTAACATTTTGCCATAGCTCGCTTCGTTTCCGAGATATTTGCAGATTTATCTCAAGGGAAGGGGCCTGACGGACATATTTCGAGATATTTCTTCTTCTCGTTGTTCTTCTTCTGCACAGCTAAGCTGTAAGTGGCATTTGCGGCTCGCGCTAGTGCAGAGTTATCTCAAAGAAAGGGGCCACGGTGTTTCTGTATCTCTATTATGTTGGTGCGGCTTCGGAACTTTTAAATATCTTGATATATCTCGAGAACTACGCATCTGATCAAAAAATATCATAGAACATAAAAAGTAGGAAACTTAATTCTCTACAAAAAAGATCTCTTAACATTTTGCCATAGCTCGCTTCGTTTCCGAGATATTTGCAGATTTATCTCAAGGGAAGGGGCCTAACGGACATATTTCGAGATATTTCTTCTTCTTGTTGTTCTTCTTCTGCACAGCTAAGCTGTAAGTGGCATTTGCGGCTCGCACTAGTGCAGAGTTATCTCAAAGAAAGGGGCCACGGTGTTTCTGTATCTCTATTATGTTGGTGCGGCTTCGGAACTTTTAAATATCTTGATATATCTCGAGAACTACGCATCGGATCAAAAAATGTCATAGAACGTAAAAAGTAGGAAACTTAATTCTCTACAAAAAAGGTCTCTTAACATTTTGCCATAGCTCTCTTCGTTTCCGAGATATTTCCAGATTTATCTCAAGGGAAGGGGCCTGACGGACATATTTCGAGATATTTCTTCTTCTTGTTGTTCTTCTTCTGCACAGCTAAGCTGGAAGTGGCATTTACAGCTCGCAATAGTGCAGAGTTATCTCAAAGAAAGGGGCCACGGTGTTTCTGTATCTCTATTATGTTGGTGCGGCTTCGGAACCTTTAAATATCTTGATATATCTCGAGAACTACGCATCTGATCAAAAAATATCATAGAACATAAAAAGTAGGAAACTTAATTCTCTACAAAAAAGGTCTCTTAACATTTTGCCGTAGCTCGCTTCGTTTCCGAGATATTTGCAGATTTATCTCAACGGAAGGGGCCTGACGGACATATTTCGAGATATTTCTTCTTCTCGTTGTTCTTCTTCTGCACAGCTAAGCTGTAAGTGGCATTTGCGGCTCGCGCTAGTGCAGAGTTATCTCAAAGAAAGGGGCCACGGTGTTTCTGTATATCTATTATGTTGGTGCGGCTTCGGAACTTTTAAATATCTTGATATATCTCGAGAACTACGCATCTGATCAAAAAATATCATAGAACATAAAAAGTAGGAAACTTAATTCTCTACAAAAAAGATCTCTTAACATTTTGCCATAGCTCGCTTCGTTTCCGAGATATTTGCAGATTTATCTCAAGGGAAGGGGCCTGACGGACATATTTCGAGATATTTCTTCTTCTCGTTGTTCTTCTTCTGCACAGCTAAGCTGTAAGTGGCATTTGCGGCTCGCGCTAGTGCAGAGTTATCTCAAAGAAAGGGGCCACGGTGTTTCTGTATCTCTATTATGTTGGTGCGGCTTCGGAACTTTTAAATATCTTGATATATCTCGAGAACTACGCATCTGATCAAAAAATATCATAGAACATAAAAAGTAGGAAACTTAATTCTCTACAAAAAAGATCTCTTAACATTTTGCCATAGCTCGCTTCGTTTCCGAGATATTTGCAGATTTATCTCAAGGGAAGGGGCCTGACGGACATATTTCGAGATACTTCTTCTTCTTGTTGTTCTTCTTCTGCACAGCTAAGCTGGAAGTGGCATTTGCAGCTCGCAATAGTGCAGAGTTATCTCAAAGAAAGGGGCCACGGTGTTTCTGTATCTCTATTATGTTGGTGCGGCTTCGGAACTTTTAAATATCTTAATATATCTCGAGAACTACGCATCTGATCAAAAAATATCATAGAACATAAAAAGTAGGAAAGTTAATTCTCTACAAAAAAGGTCTCTTAACATTTTGCCATAGCTCGCTTCGTTTCCGAGATATTTGCAGATTTATCTCAAGGGAAGGGGCCTGACGGACATATTTCGAGATATTTCTCCTTCTCGTTGTTCTTCTTCTGCACAGCTAAGCTGTAAGTGGCATTTGCGGCTCGCGCTAGTGCAGAGTTATCTCAAAGAAAGGGGCCACGGTGTTTCTGTATCTCTATTATGTTGGTGCGGCTTCGGAACTTTTAAATATCTTGATATATCTCGAGAACTACGCATCTGATCAAAAAATATCATAGAACATAAAAAGTAGGAAACTTAATTCTCTACAAAAAAGGTCTCTTAACATTTTGCCATAGCTCTCTTCGTTTCCGAGATATTTCCAGATTTATCTCAAGGGAAGGGGCCTCACGGACATATTTCGAGATATTTCTTCTTCTTGTTGTTCTTCTTCTGCACAGCTAAACTGGAAGTGGCATTTCCAGCTCGCAATAGTGCAGAGTTATCTCAGAGAAAGGAGCCACGGTGTTTCTGTATCTCTATTATGTTGGTGCGGCTTCGGAACTTTTAAATATCTTGATATATCTCGAGAACTACGCGTCTGATCAAAAAATATCATAAAACATAAAAAGTAGGAAACATAATTCTGTACAAAAAAGGTCTCTTAACATTTTGCCATAGCTCGCATCGTTTCCGAGATATTTGCAGATTTATCTCAAGGGAAGGGGCCTGACGGACATATTTCGAGATATTTCTTCTTCTTGTTGTTCTTCTTCTGCACAGCTAAGCTGGAAGTGGCATTTACAGCTCGCAATAGTGCAGAGTTATCTCAAAGAAAGGGGCCACGGTGTTTCTGTATCTCTATTATGTTGGTGCGGCTTCGGAACCTTTAAATATCTTGATATATCTCGAGAACTACGCATCTGATCAAAAAATATCATAGAACATAAAAAGTAGGAAACTTAATTCTCTACAAAAAAGGTCTCTTAACATTTTGCCGTAGCTCGCTTCGTTTCCGAGATATTTGCAGATTTATCTCAACGGAAGGGGCCTGACGGACATATTTCGAGATATTTCTTCTTCTTGTTGTTCTTCTTCTGCACAGCTAAGCTGGAAGTGGCATTTGCGGCTCGCACTAGTGCACAGTTATCTCAAAGAAAGGGGCCACGGTGTTTCTGTATCTCTATTATGTTGGTGCGGATTCGGAACTTTTAAGTATCTCGATATATCTCGAAAACTACGCTTCTGATCAAAAAATATCATAGAACATAAAAAGTAGGAAACTTAATTCTCTACAAAAAAGATCTCTTAACATTTTGCCATAGCTCGCTTCGTTTCCGAGATATTTGCAGATATATCTCAAGGGAAGGGGCCTGACGGACATATTTCGAGATATTTCTTCTTCTCGTTGTTCTTCTTCTGCACAGCTAAGCTGTAAGTGGCATTTGCGGCTCGCGCTAGTGCAGAGTTATCTCAAAGAAAGGGGCCACGGTGTTTCTGTATCTCTATTATGTTGGTGCGGCTTCGGAACTTTTAAATATCTTGATATATCTCGAGAACTACGCATCTGATCAAAAAATATCATAGAACATAAAAAGTAGGAAACTTAATTCTCTACAAAAAAGATCTCTTAACATTTTGCCATAGCTCGCTTCGTTTCCGAGATATTTGCAGATTTATCTCAAGGGAAGGGGCCTGACGGACATATTTCGAGATACTTCTTCTTCTTGTTGTTCTTCTTCTGCACAGCTAAGCTGGAAGTGGCATTTGCAGCTCGCAATAGTGCAGAGTTATCTCAAAGAAAGGGGCCACGGTGTTTCTGTATCTCTATTATGTTGGTGCGGCTTCGGAACTTTTAAATATCTTAATATATCTCGAGAACTACGCATCTGATCAAAAAATATCATAGAACATAAAAAGTAGGAAAGTTAATTCTCTACAAAAAAGGTCTCTTAACATTTTGCCATAGCTCGCTTCGTTTCCGAGATATTTGCAGATTTATCTCAAGGGAAGGGGCCTCACGGACATATTTCGAGATATTTCTTCTTCTTGTTGTTCTTCTTCTGCACAGCTAAGCTGGAAGTGGCATTTGCAGCTCGCAATAGTGCAGAGATATCTCAAAGAAAGGGGCCACGGTGTTTCTGTATCTCTATTATGTTGGTGCGGCTTCGGAACTTTTAAATATCTTGATATATCTCGAGAACTACGCGTCTGATCAAAAAATATCATAGAACATAAAAAGTAGGAAACATAATTCTGTACAAAAAAGGTCTCCTAACATTTTGCCATAGCTCGCTTCGTTTCCGAGATATTTGCAGATTTATCTCAAGGGAAGGGGCCTGACGGACATATTTCGAGATATTTCTTCTTCTTGTTGTTCTTCTTCTGCACAGCTAAGCTGGAAGTGGCATTTGCGGCTCGCACTAGTGCACAGTTATCTCAAAGAAAGGGGCCACGGTGTTTCTGTATCTCTATTATGTTGGTGCGGCTTCGGAACTTTTAAGTATCTCGATATATCTCGAAAACTACGCTTCTGATCAAAAAATATCATAGAACATAAAAAGTAGGAAACTTAATTCTCTACAAAAAAGATCTCTTAACATTTTGCCATAGCTCGCTTCGTTTCCGAGATATTTGCAGATTTATCTCAAGGGAAGGGGCCTGACGGACATATTTCGGGGATATTTCTTCTTCTCGTTGTTCTTCTTCTGCACAGCTAAGCTGTAAGTGGCATTTGCGGCTCGCGCTAGTGCAGAGTTATCTCAAAGAAAGGGGCCACGGTGTTTCTGTATCTCTATTATGTTGGTGCGGCTTCGGAACTTTTAAATATCTTGATATATCTCGAGAACTACGCATCTGATCAAAAAATATCATAGAACATAAAAAGTAGGAAACTTAATTCTCTACAAAAAAGATCTCTTAACATTTTGCCACAGCTCGCTTCGTTTCCGAGATATTTGCAGATTTATCTCAAGGGAAGGGGCCTGACGGACATATTTCGAGATACTTCTTCTTCTTGTTGTTCTTCTTCTGCACAGCTAAGCTGGAAGTGGCATTTGCAGCTCGCAATAGTGCAGAGTTATCTCAAAGAAAGGGGCCACGGTGTTTCTGTATCTCTATTATGTTGGTGCGGCTTCGGAACTTTTAAATATCTTGATATATCTCGAGAACTACGCATCTGATCAAAAAATATCGTAGAACATAAAAAGTAGGAAACTTAATTCTCTACAAAAAAGGTCCCTTAACATTTTGCCATAGCTCTCTTCGTTTCCGAGATATTTGCAGATTTATCTCAAGGGAAGGGGCCTGACGGACATATTTCGAGATACTTCTTCTTCTTGTTGTTCTTCTTCTGCACAGCTAAGCTGGAAGTGGCATTTGCAGCTCGCAATAGTGCAGAGTTATCTCAAAGAAAGGGGCCACGGTGTTTCTGTATCTCTATTATGTTGGTGCGGCTGCGGAACTTTTAAATATCTTAATATATCTCGAGAACTACGCATCTGATCAAAAAATATCATAGAACATAAAAAGTAGGAAACTTAATTCTCTACAAAAAAGGTCTCTTAACATTTTGCCATAGCTCGCTTCGTTTCCGAGATATTTGCAGATATATCTCAAGGGCAGGGGCCTGACGGACATATTTCGAGATATTTCTTCTTCTTGTTGTTCTTCTTCTGCACAGCTAAGCTGGAAGTGGCATTTACAGCTCGCAATAGTGCAGAGTTATCTCAAAGAAAGGGGCCACGGTGTTTCTGTATCTCTATTATGTTGGTGCGGCTTCGGAACTTTTAAATATCTTGATATATCTCGAGAACTACGCATCTGATCAAAAAATATCATAGAACATAAAAAGTAGGAAACTTAATTCTCTACAAAAAAGGTCTCTTAACATTTTGCCATAGCTCTCTTCGTTTCCGAGATATTTGCAGATATATCTCAAGGGAAGGGGCCTGACGGACATATTTCGAGATACTTCTTCTTCTTGTTGTTCTTCTTCTGCACAGCTAAGCTGGAAGTGGCATTTGCAGCTCGCAATAGTGCAGAGTTATCTCAAAGAAAGGGGCCACGGTGTTTCGGTATCTCTATTATGTTGGTGCGGCTTCGGAACTTTTAAATATCTTAATATATCTCGAGAACTACGCATCTCATCAAAAAATATCATAGAACATAAAAAGTAGGAAACTTAATTCTCTACAAAAAAGGTCTCTTAACATTTTGCCATAGCTCGCTTCGTTTCCGAGATATTTGCAGATTTATCTCAAGGGAAGGGGCCTGACGGACATATTTCGAGATACTTCTTCTTCTTGTTGTTCTTCTTCTGCACAGCTAAGCTGGAAGTGGCATTTGCAGCTCCCAATAGTGCAGAGTTAGCTCAAAGAAAGGGGCCACGGTGTTTCTGTATCTCTATTATGTTGGTGCGGCTTCGGAACTTTTAAATATCTTGATATATCTCGAGAACTGCGCATCTGATCAAAAAATATCATAGAACATAAAAAGTAGGATACCTAATTCTCTACAAAAAAGGTCTCCTAACATTTTGCCATAGCTCGCTTCGTTTCCGAGATATTTGCAGATTTATCTCAAGGGAAGGGGCCTGACGGACATATTTCGAGATATTTCTTCTTCTTGTTGTTCTTCTTCTGCACAGCTAAGCTGGAAGTGGCATTTGCGGCTCGCACTAGTGCACAGTTATCTCAAAGAAAGGGGCCACGGTGTTTCTGTATCTCTATTATGTTGGTGCGGCTTCGGAACTTTTAAGTATCTCGATATATCTCGAAAACTACGCTTCTGATCAAAAAATATCATAGAACATAAAAAGTAGGAAACTTAATTCTCTACAAAAAAGATCTCTTAACATTTTGCCATAGCTCGCTTCGTTTCCGAGATATTTGCAGATTTATCTCAAGGGAAGGGGCCTGACGGACATATTTCGGGGATATTTCTTCTTCTCGTTGTTCTTCTTCTGCACAGCTAAGCTGTAAGTGGCATTTGCGGCTCGCGCTAGTGCAGAGTTATCTCAAAGAAAGGGGCCACGGTGTTTCTGTATCTCTATTATGTTGGTGCGGCTTCGGAACTTTTAAATATCTTGATATATCTCGAGAACTACGCATCTGATCAAAAAATATCATAGAACATAAAAAGTAGGAAACTTAATTCTCTACAAAAAAGATCTCTTAACATTTTGCCATAGCTCGCTTCGTTTCCGAGATATTTGCAGATTTATCTCAAGGGAAGGGGCCTGACGGACATATTTCGAGATACTTCTTCTTCTTGTTGTTCTTCTTCTGCACAGCTAAGCTGGAAGTGGCATTTGCAGCTCGCAATAGTGCAGAGTTATCTCAAAGAAAGGGGCCACGGTGTTTCTGTATCTCTATTATGTTGGTGCGGCTTCGGAACTTTTAAATATCTTAATATATCTCGAGAACTACGCATCTGATCAAAAAATATCATAGAACATAAAAAGTAGGAAACTTAACTCTCTACAAAAAAGGTCTCTTAACATTTTGCCATAGCTCGCTTCGTTTCCGAGATATTTGCAGATTTATCTCAAGGGAAGGGGCCTCACGGACATATTTCGAGATATTTCTTCTTCTTGTTGTTCTTCTTCTGCACAGCTAAGCTGGAAGTGGCATTTGCAGCTCGCAATAGTGCAGAGATATCTCAAAGAAAGGGGCCACGGTGTTTCTGTATCTCTATTATGTTGGTGCGGCTTCGGAACTTTTAAATATCTTGATATATCTCGAGAACTACGCGTCTGATCAAAAAATATCATAGAACATAAAAAGTAGGAAACATAATTCTGTACAAAAAAGGTCTCCTAACATTTTGCCATAGCTCGCTTCGTTTCCGAGATATTTGCAGATATATCTCAAGGGCAGGGGCCTGACGGACATATTTCGAGATATTTCTTCTTCTTGTTGTTCTTCTTCTGCACAGCTAAGCTGGAAGTGGCATTTACAGCTCGCAATAGTGCAGAGTTATCTCAAAGAAAGGGGCCACGGTGTTTCTGTATCTCTATTATGTTGGTGCGGCTTCGGAACTTTTAAATATCTTGATATATCTCGAGAACTACGCATCTGATCAAAAAATATCGTAGAACATAAAAAGTAGGAAACTTAATTCTCTACAAAAAAGGTCCCTTAACATTTTGCCATAGCTCTCTTCGTTTCCGAGATATTTGCAGATTTATCTCAAGGGAAGGGGCCTGACGGACATATTTCGAGATACTTCTTCTTCTTGTTGTTCTTCTTCTGCACAGCTAAGCTGGAAGTGGCATTTGCAGCTCGCAATAGTGCAGAGTTATCTCAAAGAAAGGGGCCACGGTGTTTCGGTATCTCTATTATGTTGGTGCGGCTTCGGAACTTTTAAATATCTTAATATATCTCGAGAACTACGCATCTCATCAAAAAATATCATAGAACATAAAAAGTAGGAAACTTAATTCTCTACAAAAAAGGTCTCTTAACATTTTGCGATAGCTCGCTTCGTTTCCGAGATATTTGCAGATTTATCTCAAGGGAAGGGGCCTGACGGACATATTTCGAGATACTTCTTCTTCTTGTTGTTCTTCTTCTGCACAGCTAAGCTGGAAGTGGCATTTGCAGCTCCCAATAGTGCAGAGTTAGCTCAAAGAAAGGGGCCACGGTGTTTCTGTATCTCTATTATGTTGGTGCGGCTTCGGAACTTTTAAATATCTTGATATATCTCGAGAACTGCGCATCTGATCAAAAAATATCATAGAACATAAAAAGTAGGAAACCTAATTCTCTACAAAAAAGGTCTCTTAACATTTTGCCATAGCTCGCTTCGTTTCCGAGATATTTGCAGATTTATCTCAAGGGAAGGGGCCTGACGGACATATTTCGAGATATTTCTTCTTCTTGTTGTTCTTCTTCTGCACAGCTAAGCTGGAAGTGGCATTTGCGGCTCGCACTAGTGCAGAGTTATCTCAAAGAAAGGGGCCACGGTGTTTCTGTATCTCTATTATGTTGGTGCGGCTTCGGAACCTTTAAATATCTCGATATATCTCGAAAACTACGCTTCTGATCAAAAAATATCATAGAACATAAATTGTAGGAAACATAATTCTCTACAAAAAAGGTCTCTTAACATTTTGCCATAGCTCGCTTCGTTTCCGAGATATTTGCAGATATATCTCAAGGGCAGGGGCCTGACGGACATATTTCGAGATATTTCTTCTTCTTGTTGTTCTTCTTCTGCACAGCTAAGCTGGAAGTGGCATTTACAGCTCGCAATAGTGCAGAGTTATCTCAAAGAAAGGGGCCACGGTGTTTCTGTATCTCTATTATGTTGGTGCGGCTTCGGAACTTTTAAATATCTCGATATATCTCGAAAACTACGCTTCTGATCAAAAAATATCGTAGAACATAAATTGTAGGAAACATAATTCTCTACAAAAAACGTCTCTTAACATTTTGCCATAGCTCGCTTCGTTTCCGAGATATTTGCAGATTCAGCTCAAAGGAACGGGCCTGACGGACATATTTCGAGATACTTCTTCTTCTTGTTGTTCTTCCTCTGCACAGCTAAGCTGGAAGTGGCATTTGCAGCTCGCAATAGTGCAGAGTTACCTCAAAGAAAGGGGCCACGGTGTTTCTGTATCTCTATTATGTTGGTGCGGCTTCGGAACTTTTAAATATCTTGATATATCTCGAGAACTACGCGTCTGATCAAAAAATATCATAGAACATAAAAAGTAGGAAACATAATTCTGTACAAAAAAGGTCTCCTAACATTTTGCCATAGCTCGCTTCGTTTCCGAGATATTTGCAGATATATCTCAAGGGCAGGGGCCTGACGGACATATTTCGAGATATTTCTTCTTCTTGTTGTTCTTCTTCTGCACAGCTAAGCTGGAAGTGGCATTTACAGCTCGCAATAGTGCAGAGTTATCTCAAAGAAAGGGGCCACGGTGTTTCTGTATCTCTATTATGTTGGTGCGGCTTCGGAACTTTTAAATATCTTGATATATCTCGAGAACTACGCATCTGATCAAAAAATATCGTAGAACATAAAAAGTAGGAAACTTAATTCTCTACAAAAAAGGTCCCTTAACATTTTGCCATAGCTCTCTTCGTTTCCGAGATATTTGCAGATTTATCTCAAGGGAAGGGGCCTGACGGACATATTTCGAGATACTTCTTCTTCTTGTTGTTCTTCTTCTGCACAGCTAAGCTGGAAGTGGCATTTGCAGCTCGCAATAGTGCAGAGTTATCTCAAAGAAAGGGGCCACGGTGTTTCTGTATCTCTATTATGTTGGTGCGGCTGCGGAACTTTTAAATATCTTAATATATCTCGAGAACTACGCATCTGATCAAAAAATATCATAGAACATAAAAAGTAGGAAACTTAATTCTCTACAAAAAAGGTCTCTTAACATTTTGCCATAGCTCGCTTCGTTTCCGAGATATTTGCAGATATATCTCAAGGGCAGGGGCCTGACGGACATATTTCGAGATATTTCTTCTTCTTGTTGTTCTTCTTCTGCACAGCTAAGCTGGAAGTGGCATTTACAGCTCGCAATAGTGCAGAGTTATCTCAAAGAAAGGGGCCACGGTGTTTCTGTATCTCTATTATGTTGGTGCGGCTTCGGAACTTTTAAATATCTTGATATATCTCGAGAACTACGCATCTGATCAAAAAATATCATAGAACATAAAAAGTAGGAAACTTAATTCTCTACAAAAAAGGTCTCTTAACATTTTGCCATAGCTCTCTTCGTTTCCGAGATATTTGCAGATATATCTCAAGGGAAGGGGCCTGACGGACATATTTCGAGATACTTCTTCTTCTTGTTGTTCTTCTTCTGCACAGCTAAGCTGGAAGTGGCATTTGCAGCTCGCAATAGTGCAGAGTTATCTCAAAGAAAGGGGCCACGGTGTTTCGGTATCTCTATTATGTTGGTGCGGCTTCGGAACTTTTAAATATCTTAATATATCTCGAGAACTACGCATCTCATCAAAAAATATCATAGAACATAAAAAGTAGGAAATTTAATTCTCTACAAAAAAGGTCTCTTAACATTTTGCCATAGCTCGCTTCGTTTCCGAGATATTTGCAGATTTATCTCAAGGGAAGGGGCCTGACGGACATATTTCGAGATACTTCTTCTTCTTGTTGTTCTTCTTCTGCACAGCTAAGCTGGAAGTGGCATTTGCAGCTCGCAATAGTGCAGAGTTATCTCAAAGAAAGGGGCCACGGTGTTTCTGTATCTCTATTATGTTGGTGCGGCTGCGGAACTTTTAAATATCTTAATATATCTCGAGAACTACGCATCTGATCAAAAAATATCATAGAACATAAAAAGTAGGAAACTTAATTCTCTACAAAAAAGGTCTCTTAACATTTTGCCATAGCTCGCTTCGTTTCCGAGATATTTGCAGATATATCTCAAGGGCAGGGGCCTGACGGACATATTTCGAGATATTTCTTCTTCTTGTTGTTCTTCTTCTGCACAGCTAAGCTGGAAGTGGCATTTACAGCTCGCAATAGTGCAGAGTTATCTCAAAGAAAGGGGCCACGGTGTTTCTGTATCTCTATTATGTTGGTGCGGCTTCGGAACTTTTAAATATCTTGATATATCTCGAGAACTACGCATCTGATCAAAAAATATCATAGAACATAAAAAGTAGGAAACTTAATTCTCTACAAAAAAGGTCTCTTAACATTTTGCCATAGCTCTCTTCGTTTCCGAGATATTTGCAGATATATCTCAAGGGAAGGGGCCTGACGGACATATTTCGAGATACTTCTTCTTCTTGTTGTTCTTCTTCTGCACAGCTAAGCTGGAAGTGGCATTTGCAGCTCGCAATAGTGCAGAGTTATCTCAAAGAAAGGGGCCACGGTGTTTCGGTATCTCTATTATGTTGGTGCGGCTTCGGAACTTTTAAATATCTTAATATATCTCGAGAACTACGCATCTCATCAAAAAATATCATAGAACATAAAAAGTAGGAAACTTAATTCTCTACAAAAAAGGTCTCTTAACATTTTGCCATAGCTCGCTTCGTTTCCGAGATATTTGCAGATTTATCTCAAGGGAAGGGGCCTGACGGACATATTTCGAGATACTTCTTCTTCTTGTTGTTCTTCTTCTGCACAGCTAAGCTGGAAGTGGCATTTGCAGCTCCCAATAGTGCAGAGTTAGCTCAAAGAAAGGGGCCACGGTGTTTCTGTATCTCTATTATGTTGGTGCGGCTTCGGAACTTTTAAATATCTTGATATATCTCGAGAACTGCGCATCTGATCAAAAAATATCATAGAACATAAAAAGTAGGAAACCTAATTCTCTACAAAAAAGGTCTCTTAACATTTTGCCATAGCTCGCTTCGTTTCCGAGATATTTGCAGATTTATCTCAAGGGAAGGGGCCTGACGGACATATTTCGAGATATTTCTTCTTCTTGTTGTTCTTCTTCTGCACAGCTAAGCTGGAAGTGGCATTTGCGGCTCGCACTAGTGCAGAGTTATCTCAAAGAAAGGGGCCACGGTGTTTCTGTATCTCTATTATGTTGGTGCGGCTTCGGAACCTTTAAATATCTCGATATATCTCGAAAACTACGCTTCTGATCAAAAAATATCATAGAACATAAATTGTAGGAAACATAATTCTCTACAAAAAAGGTCTCTTAACATTTTGCCATAGCTCGCTTCGTTTCCGAGATATTTGCAGATATATCTCAAGGGCAGGGGCCTGACGGACATATTTCGAGATATTTCTTCTTCTTGTTGTTCTTCTTCTGCACAGCTAAGCTGGAAGTGGCATTTACAGCTCGCAATAGTGCAGAGTTATCTCAAAGAAAGGGGCCACGGTGTTTCTGTATCTCTATTATGTTGGTGCGGCTTCGGAACTTTTAAATATCTTGATATATCTCGAGAACTACGCATCTGATCAAAAAATATCGTAGAACATAAAAAGTAGGAAACTTAATTCTCTACAAAAACGGTCTCTTAACATTTTGCCATAGCTCTCTTCGTTTCCGAGATATTTGCAGATTTATCTCAAGGGAAGGGGCCTGACGGACATATTTCGAGATACTTCTTCTTCTTGTTGTTCTTCTTCTGCACAGCTAAGCTGGAAGTGGCATTTGCAGCTCGCAATAGTGCAGAGTTATCTCAAAGAAAGGGGCCACGGTGTTCCTGTATCTCTATTATGTTGGTGCGGCTGCGGAACTTTTAAATATCTTAATATATCTCGAGAACTACGCATCTGATCAAAAAATATCATAGAACATAAAAAGTAGGAAACTTAATTCTCTACAAAAAAGGTCTCTTAACATTTTGCCATAGCTCGCTTCGTTTCCGAGATAGTTGCAGATTTATCTCAAGGGAAGGGGCCTAACGGACATATTTCGAGATATTTCTTCTTCTTGTTGTTCTTCTTCTGCACAGCTAAGCTGTAAGTGGCATTTGCGGCTCGCACTAGTGCAGAGTTATCTCAAAGAAAGGGGCCACGGTGTTTCTGTATCTCTATTATGTTGGTGCGGCTTCGGAACTTTTAAATATCTTGATATATCTCGAGAACTACGCATCTGATCAAAAAATATCATAGAACATAAAAAGTAGGAAACTTAATTCTCTACAAAAAAGATCTCTTAACATTTTGCCATAGCTCGCTTCGTTTCCGAGATATTTGCAGATTTATCTCAAGGGAAGGGGCCTGACGGACATATTTCGAGATATTTCTTCTTCTCGTTGTTCTTCTTCTGCACAGCTAAGCTGTAAGTGGCATTTGCGGCTCGCGCTAGTGCAGAGTTATCTCAAAGAAAGGGGCCACGGTGTTTCTGTATCTCTATTATGTTGGTGCGGCTTCGGAACTTTTAAATATCTTGATATATCTCGAGAACTACGCATCTGATCAAAAAATATCATAGAACATAAAAAGTAGGAAACTTAATTCTCTACAAAAAAGATCTCTTAACATTTTGCCATAGCTCGCTTCGTTTCCGAGATATTTGCAGATTTATCTCAAGGGAAGGGGCCTGACGGACATATTTCGAGATACTTCTTCTTCTTGTTGTTCTTCTTCTGCACAGCTAAGCTGGAAGTGGCATTTGCAGCGCGCAATAGTGCAGAGTTATCTCAAAGAAAGGGGCCACGGTGTTTCTGTATCTCTATTATGTTGGTGCGGCTTCGGAACTTTTAAATATCTTAATATATCTCGAGAACTACGCATCTGATCAAAAAATATCATAGAACATAAAAAGTAGGAAACTTAATTCTCTACAAAAAAGGTCTCTTAACATTTTGCCATAGCTCGCTTCGTTTCCGAGATATTTGCAGATTTATCTCAAGGGAAGGGGCCTCACGGACATATTTCGAGATATTTCTTCTTCTTGTTGTTCTTCTTCTGCACAGCTAAGCTGGAAGTGGCATTTGTAGCTCGCAATAGTGCAGAGATATCTCAAAGAAAGGGGCCACGGTGTTTCTGTATCTCTATTATGTTGGTGCGGCTTCGGAACTTTTAAGTATCTCGATATATCTCGAAAACTACGCTTCTGATCAAAAAATATCATAGAACATAAAAAGTAGGAAACTTAATTCTCTACAAAAAAGATCTCTTAACATTTTGCCATAGCTCGCTTCGTTTCCGAGATATTTGCAGATTTATCTCAAGGGAAGGGGCCTGACGGACATATTTCGAGATATTTCTTCTTCTCGTTGTTCTTCTTCTGCACAGCTAAGCTGGAAGTGGCATTTGCAGCTCGCAATAGTGCAGAGATATCTCAAAGAAAGGGGCCACGGTGTTTCTGTATCTCTATTATGTTGGTGCGGCTTCGGAACTTTTAAATATCTTGATATATCTCGAGAACTACGCGTCTGATCAAAAAATATCATAGAACATAAATTGTAGGAAACATAATTCTCTACAAAAAACGTCTCTTAACATTTTGCCATAGCTCGCTTCGTTTCCGAGATATTTGCAGATTCAGCTCAAAGGAACTGGCCTGACGGACATATTTCGAGATATTTCTTCTTCTTGTTGTTCTTCCTCTGCACAGCTAAGCTGGAAGTGGCATTTGCAGCTCGCAATAGTGCAGAGTTATCTCTAAGAAAGGGGCCACGGTGTTTCTGTATCTCTATTATGTTGGTGGGGCTTCGGAATTTTTAAATATCTTGATATATCTCGAGAACTACGCATCTGATCAAAAAATATCATAGAACATAAAAAGTAGGACACTTAATTCTCTACAAAAAAGGTCGCTTAACATTTTGCCATAGCTCGCTTCGTTTCCGAGATATTTGCATATTTATCTCAAGGGAAGGGGCCTGACGGACATATTTCGAGATATTTCTTCTTCTTGTTGTTCTTCTTCTGCACAGCTGAGCTGGAAGTGGCATTTGCAGGTCGCAATAGTGCAGAGTTATCTCAAAGAAAGGGGCCACGGTGTTTCTGTATCTCTATTATGTTGGTGCGGCTTCGGAACTTTTAAATATCTCGATATATCTCGAAAACTACGCTTCTGATCAAAAAATGTCATAGAACGTAAAAAGTAGGAAACTTAATTCTCTACAAAAAAGGTCTCTTAACATTTTGCCATAGCTCTCTTCGTTTCCGAGATATTTCCAGATTTATCTCAAGGGAAGGGGCCTCACGGACATATTTCAAGATATTTCTTCTTCTTGTTGTTCTTCTTCTGCCCAGCTAAACTGGAAGTGGCATTTCCAGCTCGCAATAGTGCAGAGTTATCTCAAAGAAAGGAGCCACGGTGTTTCTGTATCTCTATTATGTTGGTGCGGCTTCGGAACTTTTAAATATCTTGATATATCTCGAGAACTACGCGTCTGATCAAAAAATATCATAAAACATAAAAAGTAGGAAACATAATTCTGTACAAAAAAGGTCTCTTAACATTTTGCCATAGCTCGCTTCGTTTCCGAGATATTTGCAGATTTATCTCAAGGGAAGGGGCCTGACGGACATATTTCGAGATATTTCTTCTTCTTGTTGTTCTTCTTCTGCACAGCTAAGCTGGAACTGGCATTTACAGCTCGCAATAGTGCAGAGTTATCTCAAAGAAAGGGGCCACGGTGTTTCTGTATCTCTATTATGTTGGTGCGGCTTCGGAACTTTTAAATATCTCGATATATCTCGAAAACTACGCTTCTGATCAAAAAATATCGTAGAACATAAATTGTAGGAAACATAATTCTCTACAAAAAACGTCTCTTAACATTTTGCCATAGCTCGCTTCGTTTCCGAGATATTTGCAGATTTATCTCAAGGGAAGGGGCCTGACGGACATATTTCGAGATACTTCTTCTTCTTGTTGTTCTTCTTCTGCACAGCTAAGCTGGAAGTGGCATTTGCAGCTCGCAATAGTGCAGAGTTATCTCAAAGAAAGGGGCCACGGTGTTTCTGTATCTCTATTATGTTGGTGCGGCTTCGGAACTTTTAAATATCTTAATATATCTCGAGAACTACGCATCTGATCAAAAAATATCATAGAACATAAAAAGTAGGAAACTTAATTCTCTACAAAAAAGGTCTCTTAACATTTTGCCATAGCTCGCTTCGTTTCCGAGATATTTGCAGATTTATCTCAAGGGAAGGGGCCTCACGGACATATTTCGAGATATTTCTTCTTCTTGTTGTTCTTCTTCTGCACAGCTAAGCTGGAAGTGGCATTTGTAGCTCGCAATAGTGCAGAGATATCTCAAAGAAAGGGGCCACGGTGTTTCTGTATCTCTATTATGTTGGTGCGGCTTCGGAACTTTTAAATATCTTGATATATCTCGAGAACTACGCGTCTGATCAAAAAATATCATAGAACATAAAAAGTAGGAAACATAATTCTGTACAAAAAAGGTCTCCTAACATTTTGCCATAGCTCGCTTCGTTTCCGAGATATTTGCAGATTTATCTCAAGGGAAGGGGCCTGACGGACATATTTCGAGATATTTCTTCTTCTTGTTGTTCTTCTTCTGCACAGCTAAGCTGGAAGTGGCATTTGCGGCTCGCACTAGTGCACAGTTATCTCAAAGAAAGGGGCCACGGTGTTTCTGTATCTCTATTATGTTGGTGCGGCTTCGGAACTTTTAAGTATCTCGATATATCTCGAAAACTACGCTTCTGATCAAAAAATATCATAGAACATAAAAAGTAGGAAACTTAATTCTCTACAAAAAAGATCTCTTAACATTTTGCCATAGCTCGCTTCGTTTCCGAGATATTTGCAGATTTATCTCAAGGGAAGGGGCCTGACGGACATATTTCGAGATATTTCTTCTTCTCGTTGTTCTTCTTCTGCACAGCTAAGCTGGAAGTGGCATTTGCAGCTCGCAATAGTGCAGAGATATCTCAAAGAAAGGGGCCACGGTGTTTCTGTATCTCTATTATGTTGGTGCGGCTTCGGAACTTTTAAATATCTTGATATATCTCGAGAACTACGCGTCTGATCAAAAAATATCATAGAACATAAATTGTAGGAAACATAATTCTCTACAAAAAACGTCTCTTAACATTTTGCCATAGCTCGCTTCGTTTCCGAGATATTTGCAGATTCAGCTCAAAGGAACTGGCCTGACGGACATATTTCGAGATACTTCTTCTTCTTGTTGTTCTTCTTCTGCACAGCTAAGCTGGAAGTGGCATTTGCAGCTCGCAATAGTGCAGAGTTATCTCAAAGAAAGGGGCCACGGTGTTTCTGTATCTCTATTATGTTGGTGCGGCTTCGGAACTTTTAAATATCTTAATATATCTCGAGAACTACGCATCTGATCAAAAAATATCATAGAACATAAAAAGTAGGAAACTTAATTCTCTACAAAAAAGGTCTCTTAACATTTTGCCATAGCTCGCTTCGTTTCCGAGATATTTGCAGATTTATCTCAAGGGAAGGGGCCTCACGGACATATTTCGAGATATTTCTTCTTCTTGTTGTTCTTCTTCTGCACAGCTAAGCTGGAAGTGGCATTTGTAGCTCGCAATAGTGCAGAGATATCTCAAAGAAAGGGGCCACGGTGTTTCTGTATCTCTATTATGTTGGTGCGGCTTCGGAACTTTTAAATATCTTGATATATCTCGAGAACTACGCGTCTGATCAAAAAATATCATAGAACATAAAAAGTAGGAAACATAATTCTGTACAAAAAAGGTCTCCTAACATTTTGCCATAGCTCGCTTCGTTTCCGAGATATTTGCAGATTTATCTCAAGGGAAGGAGCCTGACGGACATATTTCGAGATATTTCTTCTTCTTGTTGTTCTTCTTCTGCACAGCTAAGCTGGAAGTGGCATTTGCGGCTCGCACTAGTGCACAGTTATCTCAAAGAAAGGGGCCACGGTGTTTCTGTATCTCTATTATGTTGGTGCGGCTTCGGAACTTTTAAGTATCTCGATATATCTCGAAAACTACGCTCCTGATCAAAAAATATCATAGAACATAAAAAGTAGGAAACTTAATTCTCTACAAAAAAGATCTCTTAACATTTTGCCATAGCTCGCTTCGTTTCCGAGATATTTGCAGATTTATCTCAAGGGAAGGGGCCTGACGGACATATTTCGAGATATTTCTTCTTCTCGTTGTTCTTCTTCTGCACAGCTAAGCTGGAAGTGGCATTTGCAGCTCGCAATAGTGCAGAGATATCTCAAAGAAAGGGGCCACGGTGTTTCTGTATCTCTATTATGTTGGTGCGGCTTCGGAACTTTTAAATATCTTGATATATCTCGAGAACTACGCGTCTGATCAAAAAATATCATAGAACATAAAAAGTAGGAAACATAATTCTGTACAAAAAAGGTCTCCTAACATTTTGCCATAGCTCGCTTCGTTTCCGAGATATTTGCAGATTTATCTCAAGGGAAGGGGCCTGACGGACATATTTCGAGATATTTCTTCTTCTTGTTGTTCTTCTTCTGCACAGCTAAGCTGGAAGTGGCATTTGCGGCTCGCACTAGTGCACAGTTATCTCAAAGAAAGGGGCCACGGTGTTTCTGTATCTCTATTATGTTGGTGCGGCTTCGGAACTTTTAAGTATCTCGATATATCTCGAAAACTACGCTTCTGATCAAAAAATATCATAGAACATAAATTGTAGGAAACATAATTCTCTACAAAAAACGTCTCTTAACATTTTGCCATAGCTCGCTTCGTTTCCGAGATATTTGCAGATTCAGCTCAAAGGAACTGGCCTGACGGACATATTTCGAGATATTTCTTCTTCTTGTTGTTCTTCCTCTGCACAGCTAAGCTGGAAGTGGCATTTGCAGCTCGCAATAGTGCAGAGTTATCTCAAAGAAAGGGGCCACGGTGTTTCTGTATCTCTATTATGTTGGTGGGGCTTCGGAACTTTTAAATATCTTGATATATCTCGAGAACTACGCATCTGATCAAAAAATATCATAGAACATAAAAAGTAGGACACTTAATTCTCTACAAAAAAGGTCGCTTAACATTTTGCCATAGCTCGCTTCGTTTCCGAGATATTTGCATATTTATCTCAAGGGAAGGGGCCTGACGGACATATTTCGAGATATTTCTTCTTCTTGTTGTTCTTCTTCTGCACAGCTAAGCTGGAAGTGGCATTTGCGGCTCGCACTAGTGCAGAGTTATCTCAAAGAAAGGGGCCACGGTGTTTCTGTATCTCTATTATGTTGGTGCGGCTTCGGAACTTTTAAATATCTCGATATATCTCGAAAACTACGCTTCTGATCAAAAAATGTCATAGAACATAAATTGTAGGAAACATAATTCTCTACAAAAAAGGTCTCTCAACATTTTGCCATAGCTCGCTTCGTTTCCGAGATATTTGCAGATATATCTCAAGGGCAGGGGCCTGACGGACATATTTCGAGATATTTCTTCTTCTTGTTGTTCTTCTTCTGCACAGCTAAACTGGAAGTGGCATTTCCAGCTCGCAATAGTGCAGAGTTATCTCAAAGAAAGGAGCCACGGTGTTTCTGTATCTCTATTATGTTGGTGCGGCTTCGGAACTTTGAAATATCTTGATATATCTCGAGAACTACGCATCTGATCAAAAAATATCATAGAACATGAAATGTAGGAAACTTAATTCTCTACAAAAAAGGTCTGTTAACATTTTGCCATAGCTCGCTTCGTTTCCGAGATATTTGCAGATTTATCTCAAGGGAAGGGGCCTGACGGACATATTTCGAGATATTTCTTCTTCTCGTTGTTCTTCTTCTGCACAGCTAAGCTGTAAGTGGCATTTGCGGCTCGCACTAGTGCAGAGTTATCTCAAAGAAAGGGGCCACGGTGTTTCTGTATCTCTATTATGTTGGTGCGGCTTCGGAACCTTTAAATATCTCGATATATCTCGAAAACTACGCTTCTGATCAAAAAATATCATAGAACATAGATTGTAGGAAACATAATTCTCTACAAAAAAGTTCTCTTAACATTTTGCCATAGCTCGCTTCGTTTCCGAGATATTTGCAGATTTATCTCAAGGGAAGGGACCTCACGGACATATTTCGAGATATTTCTTCTTCTTGTTGTTCTTCTTCTGCACAGCTAAGCTGGAAGTGGCATTTGTAGCTCGCAATAGTGCAGAGATATCTCAAAGAAAGGGGCCACGGTGTTTCTGTATCTCTATTATGTTGGTGCGGCTTCGGAACTTTTAAATATCTTGATATATCTCGAGAACTACGCGTCTGATCAAAAAATATCATAGAACATAAAAAGTAGGAAACATAATTCTGTACAAAAAAGGTCTCCTAACATTTTGCCATAGCTCGCTTCGTTTCCGAGATATTTGCAGATTTATCTCAAGGGAAGGGGCCTGACGGACATATTTCGAGATATTTCTTCTTCTTGTTGTTCTTCTTCTGCACAGCTAAGCTGGAAGTGGCATTTGCGGCTCGCACTAGTGCACAGTTATCTCAAAGAAAGGGGCCACGGTGTTTCTGTATCTCTATTATGTTGGTGCGGCTTCGGAACTTTTAAGTATCTCGATATATCTCGAAAACTACGCTTCTGATCAAAAAATATCATAGAACATAAAAAGTAGGAAACTTAATTCTCTACAAAAAAGATCTCTTAACATTTTGCCATAGCTCGCTTCGTTTCCGAGATATTTGCAGATTTATCTCAAGGGAAGGGGCCTGACGGACATATTTCGAGATATTTCTTCTTCTCGTTGTTCTTCTTCTGCACAGCTAAGCTGTAAGTGGCATTTGCGGCTCGCGCTAGTGCAGAGTTATCTCAAAGAAAGGGGCCACGGTGTTTCTGTATCTCTATTATGTTGGTGCGGCTTCGGAACTTTTAAATATCTTGATATATCTCGAGAACTACGCATCTGATCAAAAAATATCATAGAACATAAAAAGTAGGAAACTTAATTCTCTACAAAAAAGATCTCTTAACATTTTGCCATAGCTCGCTTCGTTTCCGAGATATTTGCAGATTTATCTCAAGGGAAGGGGCCTCACGGACATATTTCGAGATATTTCTTCTTCTTGTTGTTCTTCTTCTGCACAGCTAAGCTGGAAGTGGCATTTGCAGCTCGCAATAGTGCAGAGATATCTCAAAGAAAGGGGCCACGGTGTTTCTGTATCTCTATTATGTTGGTGCGGCTTCGGAACTTTTAAATATCTTGATATATCTCGAGAACTACGCGTCTGATCAAAAAATATCATAGAACATAAAAAGTAGGAAACATAATTCTGTACAAAAAAGTTGTCCTAACATTTTGCCATAGCTCGCTTCGTTTCCGAGATATTTGCAGATTTATCTCAAGGGAAGGGGCCTGACGGACATATTTCGCGATATTTCTTCTTCTTGTTGTTCTTCTTCTGCACAGCTAAGCTGGAAGTGGCATTTGCGGCTCGCACTAGTGCACAGTTATCTCAAAGAAAGGGGCCACGGTGTTTCTGTATCTCTATTATGTTGGTGCGGCTTCGGAACTTTTAAGTATCTCGATATATCTCGAAAACTACGCTTCTGATCAAAAAATATGATAGAACATAAATTGTAGGAAACATAATTCTCTACAAAAAACGTCTCTTAACATTTTGCCATAGCTCGCTTCGTTTCCGAGATATTTGCAGATTCAGCTCAAAGGAACTGGCCTGACGGACATATTTCGAGATATTTCTTCTTCTTGTTGTTCTTCCTCTGCACAGCTAAGCTGGAAGTGGCATTTGCAGCTCGCAATAGTGCAGAGTTATCTCAAAGAAAGGGGCCACGGTGTTTCTGTATCTCTATTATGTTGGTGGGGCTTCGGAACTTTTAAATATCTTGATATATCTCGAGAACTACGCATCTGATCAAAAAATATCATAGAACATAAAAAGTAGGACACTTAATTCTCTACAAAAAAGGTCGCTTAACATTTTGCCATAGCTCGCTTCGTTTCCGAGATATTTGCATATTTATCTCAAGGGAAGGGGCCTGACGGACATATTTCGAGATATTTCTTCTTCTTGTTGTTCTTCTTCTGCACAGCTAAGCTGGAAGTGGCATTTGCGGCTCGCACTAGTGCAGAGTTATCTCAAAGAAAGGGGCCACGGTGTTTCTGTATCTCTATTATGTTGGTGCGGCTTCGGAACTTTTAAATATCTCGATATATCTCGAAAACTACGCTTCTGATCAAAAAATATCATAGAACATAAATTGTAGGAAACATAATTCTCTACAAAAAAGGTCTCTTAACATTTTGCCATAGCTCGCTTCGTTTCCGAGATATTTGCAGATTTATCTCAAGGGAAGGGGCCTGACGGACATATTTCGAGATATTTCTTCTTCTTGTTGTTCTTCTTCTGCACAGCTAAGCTGGAAGTGGCATTTGCGGCTCGCACTAGTGCACAGTTATCTCAAAGAAAGGGGCCACGGTGTTTCTGTATCTCTATTATGTTGGTGCGGCTTCGGAACTTTTAAGTATCTCGATATATCTCGAAAACTACGCTTCTGATCAAAAAATATCATAGAACATAAATTGTAGGAAACATAATTCTCTACAAAAAACGTCTCTTAACATTTTGCCATAGCTCGCTTCGTTTCCGAGATATTTGCAGATTCAGCTCAAAGGAACTGGCCTGACGGACATATTTCGAGATATTTCTTCTTCTTGTTGTTCTTCCTCTGCACAGCTAAGCTGGAAGTGGCATTTGCAGCTCGCAATAGTGCAGAGTTATCTCAAAGAAAGGGGCCACGGTGTTTCTGTATCTCTATTATGTTGGTGGGGCTTCGGAACTTTTAAATATCTTGATATATCTCGAGAACTACGCATCTGATCAAAAAATATCATAGAACATAAAAAGTAGGACACTTAATTCTCTACAAAAAAGGTCGCTTAACATTTTGCCATAGCTCGCTTCGTTTCCGAGATATTTGCATATTTATCTCAAGGGAAGGGGCCTGACGGACATATTTCGAGATATTTCTTCTTCTTGTTGTTCTTCTTCTGCACAGCTAAGCTGGAAGTGGCATTTGCGGCTCGCACTAGTGCAGAGTTATCTCAAAGAAAGGGGCCACGGTGTTTCTGTATCTCTATTATGTTGGTGCGGCTTCGGAACTTTTAAATATCTCGATATATCTCGAAAACTACGCTTCTGATCAAAAAATGTCATAGAACATAAATTGTAGGAAACATAATTCTCTACAAAAAAGGTCTCTCAACATTTTGCCATAGCTCGCTTCGTTTCCGAGATATTTGCAGATATATCTCAAGGGCAGGGGCCTGACGGACATATTTCGAGATATTTCTTCTTCTTGTTGTTCTTCTTCTGCACAGCTAAACTGGAAGTGGCATTTCCAGCTCGCAATAGTGCAGAGTTATCTCAAAGAAAGGAGCCACGGTGTTTCTGTATCTCTATTATGTTGGTGCGGCTTCGGAACTTTGAAATATCTTGATATATCTCGAGAACTACGCATCTGATCAAAAAATATCATAGAACATGAAATGTAGGAAACTTAATTCTCTACAAAAAAGGTCTGTTAACATTTTGCCATAGCTCGCTTCGTTTCCGAGATATTTGCAGATTTATCTCAAGGGAAGGGGCCTGACGGACATATTTCGAGATATTTCTTCTTCTCGTTGTTCTTCTTCTGCACAGCTAAGCTGTAAGTGGCATTTGCGGCTCGCACTAGTGCAGAGTTATCTCAAAGAAAGGGGCCACGGTGTTTCTGTATCTCTATTATGTTGGTGCGGCTTCGGAACCTTTAAATATCTCGATATATCTCGAAAACTACGCTTCTGATCAAAAAATATCATAGAACATAAATTGTAGGAAACATAATTCTCTACAAAAAAGTTCTCTTAACATTTTGCCATAGCTCGCTTCGTTTCCGAGATATTTGCAGATTTATCTCAAGGGAAGGGGCCTCACGGACATATTTCGAGATATTTCTTCTTCTTGTTGTTCTTCTTCTGCACAGCTAAGCTGGAAGTGGCATTTGTAGCTCGCAATAGTGCAGAGATATCTCAAAGAAAGGGGCCACGGTGTTTCTGTATCTCTATTATGTTGGTGCGGCTTCGGAACTTTTAAATATCTTGATATATCTCGAGAACTACGCGTCTGATCAAAAAATATCATAGAACATAAAAAGTAGGAAACATAATTCTGTACAAAAAAGGTCTCCTAACATTTTGCCATAGCTCGCTTCGTTTCCGAGATATTTGCAGATTTATCTCAAGGGAAGGGGCCTGACGGACATATTTCGAGATATTTCTTCTTCTTGTTGTTCTTCTTCTGCACAGCTAAGCTGGAAGTGGCATTTGCGGCTCGCACTAGTGCACAGTTATCTCAAAGAAAGGGGCCACGGTGTTTCTGTATCTCTATTATGTTGGTGCGGCTTCGGAACTTTTAAGTATCTCGATATATCTCGAAAACTACGCTTCTGATCAAAAAATATCATAGAACATAAAAAGTAGGAAACTTAATTCTCTACAAAAAAGATCTCTTAACATTTTGCCATAGCTCGCTTCGTTTCCGAGATATTTGCAGATTTATCTCAAGGGAAGGGGCCTGACGGACATATTTCGAGATATTTCTTCTTCTTGTTGTTCTTCTTCTGCACAGCTAAGCTGGAAGTGGCATTTGCGGCTCGCACTAGTGCACAGTTATCTCAAAGAAAGGGGCCACGGTGTTTCTGTATCTCTATTATGTTGGTGCGGCTTCGGAACTTTTAAGTATCTCGATATATCTCGAAAACTACGCTTCTGATCAAAAAATATCATAGAACATAAATTGTAGGAAACATAATTCTCTACAAAAAACGTCTCTTAACATTTTGCCATAGCTCGCTTCGTTTCCGAGATATTTGCAGATTCAGCTCAAAGGAACTGGCCTGACGGACATATTTCGAGATATTTCTTCTTCTTGTTGTTCTTCCTCTGCACAGCTAAGCTGGAAGTGGCATTTGCAGCTCGCAATAGTGCAGAGTTATCTCAAAGAAAGGGGCCACGGTGTTTCTGTATCTCTATTATGTTGGTGGGGCTTCGGAACTTTTAAATATCTTGATATATCTCGAGAACTACGCATCTGATCAAAAAATATCATAGAACATAAAAAGTAGGACACTTAATTCTCTACAAAAAAGGTCGCTTAACATTTTGCCATAGCTCGCTTCGTTTCCGAGATATTTGCATATTTATCTCAAGGGAAGGGGCCTGACGGACATATTTCGAGATATTTCTTCTTCTTGTTGTTCTTCTTCTGCACAGCTAAGCTGGAAGTGGCATTTGCGGCTCGCACTAGTGCAGAGTTATCTCAAAGAAAGGGGCCACGGTGTTTCTGTATCTCTATTATGTTGGTGCGGCTTCGGAACTTTTAAATATCTCGATATATCTCGAAAACTACGCTTCTGATCAAAAAATGTCATAGAACATAAATTGTAGGAAACATAATTCTCTATAAAAAAGGTCTCTCAACATTTTGCCATAGCTCGCTTCGTTTCCGAGATATTTGCAGATATATCTCAAGGGCAGGGGCCTGACGGACATATTTCGAGATATTTCTTCTTCTTGTTGTTCTTCTTCTGCACAGCTAAACTGGAAGTGGCATTTCCAGCTCGCAATAGTGCAGAGATATCTCAAAGAAAGGAGCCACGGTGTTTCTGTATCTCTATTATGTTGGTGCGGCTTCGGAACTTTGAAATATCTTGATATATCTCGAGAACTACGCATCTGATCAAAAAATATCATAGAACATGAAATGTAGGAAACTTAATTCTCTACAAAAAAGGTCTGTTAACATTTTGCCATAGCTCGCTTCGTTTCCGAGATATTTGCAGATTTATCTCAAGGGAAGGGGCCTGACGGACATATTTCGAGATATTTCTTCTTCTCGTTGTTCTTCTTCTGCACAGCTAAGCTGTAAGTGGCATTTGCGGCTCGCACTAGTGCAGAGTTATCTCAAAGAAAGGGGCCACGGTGTTTCTGTATCTCTATTATGTTGGTGCGGCTTCGGAACCTTTAAATATCTCGATATATCTCGAAAACTACGCTTCTGATCAAAAAATATCATAGAACATAAATTGTAGGAAACATAATTCTCTACAAAAAAGTTCTCTTAACATTTTGCCATAGCTCGCTTCGTTTCCGAGATATTTGCAGATTTATCTCAAGGGAAGGGGCCTCACGGACATATTTCGAGATATTTCTTCTTCTTGTTGTTCTTCTTCTGCACAGCTAAGCTGGAAGTGGCATTTGTAGCTCGCAATAGTGCAGAGATATCTCAAAGAAAGGGGCCACGGTGTTTCTGTATCTCTATTATGTTGGTGCGGCTTCGGAACTTTTAAATATCTTGATATATCTCGAGAACTACGCGTCTGATCAAAAAATATCATAGAACATAAAAAGTAGGAAACATAATTCTGTACAAAAAAGGTCTCCTAACATTTTGCCATAGCTCGCTTCGTTTCCGAGATATTTGCAGATTTATCTCAAGG
This sequence comes from Osmia lignaria lignaria, assembly GCF_051020975.1. Classification (NCBI taxonomy): domain Eukaryota; kingdom Metazoa; phylum Arthropoda; class Insecta; order Hymenoptera; family Megachilidae; genus Osmia; species Osmia lignaria. Next base: position 20,570,016 of record NW_027478159.1, read on the forward strand.
GAAGGGGCCTGACGGACATATTTCGAGATATTTCTTCTTCTTGTTGTTCTTCTTCTGCACAGCTAAGCTGGAAGTGGCATTTGCGGCTCGCACTAGTGCACAGTTATCTCAAAGAAAGGGGCCACGGTGTTTCTGTATCTCTATTATGTTGGTGCGGCTTCGGAACTTTTAAGTATCTCGATATATCTCGAAAACTACGCTTCTGATCAAAAAATATCATAGAACATAAAAAGTAGGAAACTTAATTCTCTACAAAAAAGATCTCTTAACATTTTGCCATAGCTCGCTTCGTTTCCGAGATATTTGCAGATTTATCTCAAGGGAAGGGGCCTGACGGACATATTTCGAGATATTTCTTCTTCTCGTTGTTCTTCTTCTGCACAGCTAAGCTGTAAGTGGCATTTGCGGCTCGCGCTAGTGCAGAGTTATCTCAAAGAAAGGGGCCACGGTGTTTCTGTATCTCTATTATGTTGGTGCGGCTTCGGAACTTTTAAATATCTTGATATATCTCGAGAACTACGCATCTGATCAAAAAATATCATAGAACATAAAAAGTAGGAAACTTAATTCTCTACAAAAAAGATCTCTTAACATTTTGCCATAGCTCGCTTCGTTTCCGAGATATTTGCAGATTTATCTCAAGGGAAGGGGCCTCACGGACATATTTCGAGATATTTCTTCTTCTTGTTGTTCTTCTTCTGCACAGCTAAGCTGGAAGTGGCATTTGCAGCTCGCAATAGTGCAGAGATATCTCAAAGAAAGGGGCCACGGTGTTTCTGTATCTCTATTATGTTGGTGCGGCTTCGGAACTTTTAAATATCTTGATATATCTCGAGAACTACGCGTCTGATCAAAAAATATCATAGAACATAAAAAGTAGGAAACATAATTCTGTACAAAAAAGGTCTCCTAACATTTTGCCATAGCTCGCTTCGTTTCCGAGATATTTGCAGATTTATCTCAAGGGAAGGGGCCTGACGGACATATTTCGCGATATTTCTTCTTCTTGTTGTTCTTCTTCTGCACAGCTAAGCTGGAAGTGGCATTTGCGGCTCGCACTAGTGCACAGTTATCTCAAAGAAAGGGGCCACGGTGTTTCTGTATCTCTATTATGTTGGTGCGGCTTCGGAACTTTTAAGTATCTCGATATATCTCGAAAACTACGCTTCTGATCAAAAAATATGATAGAGCATAAATTGTAGGAAACATAATTCTCTACAAAAAACGTCTCTTAACATTTTGCCATAGCTCGCTTCGTTTCCGAGATATTTGCAGATTCAGCTCAAAGGAACTGGCCTGACGGACATATTTCGAGATATTTCTTCTTCTTGTTGTTCTTCCTCTGCACAGCTAAGCTGGAAGTGGCATTTGCAGCTCGCAATAGTGCAGAGTTATCTCAAAGAAAGGGGCCACGGTGTTTCTGTATCTCTATTATGTTGGTGGGGCTTCGGAACTTTTAAATATCTTGATATATCTCGAGAACTACGCATCTGATCAAAAAATATCATAGAACATAAAAAGTAGGACACTTAATTCTCTACAAAAAAGGTCGCTTAACATTTTGCCATAGCTCGCTTCGTTTCCGAGATATTTGCATATTTATCTCAAAGGAAGGGGCCTGACGGACATATTTCGAGATATTTCTTCTTCTTGTTGTTCTTCTTCTGCACAGCTAAGCTGGAAGTGGCATTTGCGGCTCGCACTAGTGCAGAGTTATCTCAAAGAAAGGGGCCACGGTGTTTCTGTATCTCTATTATGTTGGTGCGGCTTCGGAACTTTTAAATATCTCGATATATCTCGAAAACTACGCTTCTGATCAAAAAATATCATAGAACATAAATTGTAGGAAACATAATTCTCTACAAAAAAGGTCTCTCAACATTTCGCCATAGCTCGCTTCGTTTCCGAGATATTTGCAGATATATCTCAAGGGCAGGGGCCTGACGGACATATTTCGAGATATTTCTTCTTCTTGTTGTTCTTCTTGTGCACAGCTAAACTGGAAGTGGCATTTCCAGCTCGCAATAGTGCAGAGTTATCTCAAAGAAAGGAGCCACGGTGTTTCTGTATCTCTATTATGTTGGTGCGGCTTCGGAACTTTGAAATATCTTGATATATCTCGAGAACTACGCATCTGATCAAAAAATATCATAGAACATGAAATGTAGGAAACTTAATTCTCTACAAAAAAGGTCTCTTAACATTTTGCCATAGCTCGCTTCGTTTCCGAGATATTTGCAGATTTATCTCAAGGGAAGGGGCCTGACGGACATATTTCGAGATATTTCTTCTTCCCGTTGTTCTTCTTCTGCACAGCTAAGCTGTAAGTGGCATTTGCGGCTCGCACTAGTGCAGAGTTATCTCAAAGAAAGGGGCCACGGTGTTTCTGTATCTCTATTATGTTGGTGCGGCTTCGGAACCTTTAAATATCTCGATATATCTCGAAAACTACGCTTCTGATCAAAAAATATCATAGAACATAAATTGTAGGAAACATAATTCTCTACAAAAAAGGTCTCTTAACATTTTGCCATAGCTCGCTTCGTTTCCGAGATATTTGCAGATATATCTCAAGGGCAGGGGCCTGACGGACATATTTCGAGATATTTCTTCTTCTTGTTGTTCTTCTTCTGCACAGCTAAACTGGAAGTGGCATTTCCAGGTCGCAATCGTGCAGAGTTATCTCAAAGAAAGGGGCCACGGTGTTTCTGTATCTCTATTATGTTGGTGCGGCTTCGGAACTTTTAAATATCTTGATATATCTCGAGAACTACGCCTCTGATCGAAAAATATCATAGAACATAAAAAGTAGGAAACTTAATTTTCTACAAAAAAGGTCTCTTAACATTTTGCCATAGCTCGCTTCGTTTCCGAGATATTTGCAGATTTATCTCAAGGGAAGGGGCCTGACGGACATATTTCGAGATATTTCTTCTTCTTGTTGTTCTTCTTCTGCACAGCTAAGCTGGAAGTGGCATTTGCAGCGCGCAATAGTGCAGAGTTATCTCAAAGAAAGGGGCCACGGTGTTTCTGTATCTCTATTATGTTGGTGCGGCTTCGGAACTTTTAAATATCTCGATATATCTCGAAAGCTACGCTTCTGATCAAAAAATATCGTAGAACATAAATTGTAGGAAACATAATTCTCTACAAAAAACGTCTCTTAACATTTTGCCATAGCTCGCTTCGTTTCCGAGATATTTGCAGATTCAGCTCAAAGGAACGGGCCTGACGGACATATTTCGAGATACTTCTTCTTCTTGTTGTTCTTCCTCTGCACAGCTAAGCTGGAAGTGGCATTTGCAGCTCGCAATAGTGCAGAGTTACCTCAAAGAAAGGGGCCACGGTGTTTCTGTATCTCTATTATGTTGGTGCGGCTTCGGAACTTTTAAATATCTTGATATATCTCGAGAACTACGCATCTGATCAAAAAATATCATAGAACATAAAAAGTAGGAAACTTAATTCTCTACAAAAAAGGTCTCTTAACATTTTGCCATAGCTCGCTTCGTTTCCGAGATATTTGCAGATTTATCTCAAGGGAAGGGGCCTGACGGACATATTTCGAGATATTTCTTCTTCTTGTTGTTCTTCTTCTGCACAGCTGAGCTGGAAGTGGCATTTGCAGGTCGCAATAGTGCAGAGTTATCTCAAAGAAAGGGGCCACGGTGTTTCTGTATCTCTATTATGTTGGTGCGGCTTCGGAACTTTTAAATATCTCGATATATCTCGAAAACTACGCTTCTGATCAAAAAATATCATAGAACATAAATTGTAGGCAACATAATTCTCTACAAAAAACGTCTCTTAACATTTTGCCATAGCTCGCTTCGTTTCCGAGATATTTGCAGATTCAGCTCAAAGGAACTGGCCTGACGGACATATTTCGAGATATTTCTTCTTCTTGTTGTTCTTCCTCTGCACAGCTAAGCTGGAAGTGGCATTTGCAGCTCGCAATAGTGCAGAGTTATCTCAAAGAAAGGGGCCACGGTGTTTCTGTATCTCTATTATGTTGGTGCGGCTTCGGAACTTTTAAATATCTTGATATATCTCGAGAACTACGCCTCTGATCAAAAAATATCATAGAACGTAAATTGTAGGAAACATTATTCTCTACAAAAAAGGTCTCTTAACATTTTGCCATAGCTCGCTTCGTTTCCGAGATATTTGCAGATTTATCTCAAGGGAAGGGTCCTGATGGACATATTTCGAGATATTTCTTCTTCTTGTTGTTCTTCTTCTGCACAGCTAAACTGGAAGTGGCATTTCCAGCTCGCAATCGTGCAGAGTTATCTCAAAGAACGGGGCCACGGTGTTTCTGTATCTCTATTATGTTGGTGCGGCTTCGGAACTTTTAAATATCTTGATATATCTCGAGAACTACGCCTCTGATCGAAAAATATCATAGAACGTAAAAAGTAGGAAACTTAATTCTCTACAAAAAAGGTCTCTTAACATTTTGCCATAGCTCGCTTCGTTTCCGAGATATTTGCAGATTTATCTCAAGGGAAGGGGCCTGACGGACATATTTCGAGATATTTCTTCTTCTTGTTGTTCTTCTTCTGCACAGCTAAGCTGGAAGTGGCATTTGCAGCGCGCAATAGTGCAGAGTTATCTCAAAGAAAGGGGCCACGGTGTTTCTGTATCTCTATTATGTTGGTGCGGCTTCGGAACTTTTAAATATCTTGATACATCTCGAGAACTACGCATCTGATCAAAAAATATCATAGAAGATAAAAAGTAGGAAACTTAATTGTCTACAAAAAAGGTCTCTTAAAATTTCGCCATAGCTCGCTTCGTTTCCGAGATATTTGCAGATTTATCTCAAGGGAAGGGGCCTGTCGGACATATTTCGAGATATTTCTTCTTCTTGTTGTTCTTCTTCTGCACAGCTAAGCTGGAAGTGGCATTTGCGGCTCGCACTAGTGCAGAGTTATCTCAAAGAAAGGGGCCACGGTGTTTCTGTATCTCTATTATGTTGGTGCGGCTTCGGAACTTTTAAATATCTCGATATATCTCGAAAACTACGCTTCTGATCAAAAAATATCATAGAACATAAATTGTAGGAAACATAATTCTCTACAAAAAACGTCTCTTCACATTTTGCCATAGCTCGCTTCGTTTCCGAGATATTTGCAGATTCAGCTCAAAGGAACGGGCCTGACGGACATATTTCGAGATACATCTTCTTCTTGTTGTTCTTCCTCTGCACAGCTAAGCTGGAAGTGGCATTTGCAGCTCGCAATAGTGCAGAGTTATCTCAAAGAAAGGGGCCACGGTGTTTCTGTATCTCTATTATGTTGGTGCGGCTTCGGAACTTTTAAATATCTTGATATATCTCGAAAACTACGCATCTGATCAAAAAATATCATAGAACATAAAAAGTAGGAAACTTAATTCTCTACAAAAAAGGTCTCTTAACATTTTGCCATAGCTCGCTTCGTTTCCGAGATATTTGCAGATTTATCTCAAGGGAAGGGGCCTGACGGACATATTTCGAGATATTTCTTCTTCTTGTTGTTCTTCTTCTGCACAGCTAACCTGGAAGTGGCATTTGCAGGTCGCAATAGTGCAGAGTTATCTCAAAGAAAGGGGCCACGGTGTTTCTGTATCTCTATTATGTTGGTGCGGCTTCGGAACTTTTAAATATCTCGATATATCTCGAAAACTACGCTTCTGATCAAAAAATATCATAGAACATAAATTGTAGGAAACATAATTCTCTACAAAAAACGTCTCTTAACATTTTGCCATAGCTCGCTTCGTTTCCGAGATATTTGCAGATTCAGCTCAAAGGAACTGGCCTGACGGACATATTTCGAGATATTTCTTCTTCTTGTTGTTCTTCCTCTGCACAGCTAAGCTGGAAGTGGCATTTGCAGCTCGCAATAGTGCAGAGTTATCTCAAAGAAAGGGGCCACGGTGTTTCTGTATCTCTATTATGTTGGTGCGGCTTCGGAACTTTTAAATATCTTGATATATCTCGAGAACTACGCATCTGATCAAAAAATATCATAGAACATAAAAAGTAGGAAACTTAATTCTCTACAAAAAAGGTCTCTTAACATTTTGCCATAGCTCGCTTCGTTTCCGAGATATTTGCAGATATATCTCAAGGGAAGGGGCCTGCCGGACATATTTCGAGATATTTCTTCTTCTTGTTGTTCTTCTTCTGCACAGCTAAGCTGGAAGTGGCATTTACAGCTCGCAATAGTGCAGAGTTATCTCAAAGAAAGGGGCCACGGTGTTTCTGTATCTCTATTATGTTGGTGCTGCTTCGGAACTTTTAAATATCTTGATATATCTCGAGAACTACGCATCTGATCAAAAAATATCATAGAACATGAAAAGTAGGAAACTTAATTCTCTACAAAAAAGGTCTCTTAACATTTTGCCATAGCTCGCTTCGTTCCCGAGATATTTGCAGATTTATCTCAAGGGAAGGGGCCTGACCGACATATTTCGAGATATTTCTTCTTCTTGTTGTTCTTCTTCTGCACAGCTAAGCTGGAAGTGGCATTTGCGGCTCGCACTAGTGCAGAGTTATCTCAAAGAAAGGGGCCACGGTGTTTCTGTATCTCTATTATGTTGGTGCGGCTTCGGAACTTTTAAATATCTCGATATATCTCGAAAACTACGCTTCTGACCAAAAAATATCATAGAACCTAAATTGTAGGAAACATAATTCTCTACAAAAAAGGTCTCTTAACATTTTGCCATAGCTCGCTTCGTTTCCGAGATATTTGCAGATATATCTCAAGGGAAGGGGCCTGACGGACATATTTCGAGATATTTCTTCTTCTTGTTGTTCTTCTTCTGCACAGCTAACCTGGAAGTGGCATTTACAGCTCGCAATAGTGCAGAGTTATCTCAAAGAAAGGGGCCACGGTGTTTCTGTATCTCTATTATGTTGCTGCTGCTTCGGAACTTTTAAATATCTTGATATATCTCGAGAACTACGCATCTGATCAAAAAATATCATAGAGCATGAAAAGTAGGAAACTTAATTCTCTACAAAAAAGGTCTCTTAACATTTTGCCATAGCTCGCTTCGTTTCCGAGATATTTGCAGATTTATCTCAAGGGAAGGGGCCTGACGGACATATTTCGAGATATTTCTTCTTCTTGTTGTTCTTCTTCTGCACAGCTAAGCTGGAAGTGGCATTTGCGGCTCGCACTAGTGCAGAGTTATCTCAAAGAAAGGAGCCACGGTGTTTCTGTATCTCTATTATGTTGGTGCGGCTTCGGAACTTTTAAATATTTCGATATATCTCGAAAACTACGCTTCTGATCAAAAAATATCATAGAACGTAAATTGTAGGAAACATTATTCTCTACAAAAAAGGTCTCTTAACATTTTGCCATAGCTCAATTCGTTTCCGAGATATTTGCAGATTTATCTCAAGGGAAGGGGCCTGACGGACATATTTCGAGATATTTCTTCTTCTTGTTGTTCTTCTTCTGCACAGCTAAGCTGGAAGTGGCATTTGCAGCGCGCAATAGTGCAGAGTTATCTCAAAGAAAGGGGCCACGGTGTTTCTGTATCTCTATTATGTTGGTGCGGCTTCGGAACTTTTAAATATCTTGATATATCTCGAGAACTACGCATCTGATCAAAAAATATCATAGAAGATAAAAAGTAGGAAACTTAATTCTCTACAAAAAAGGTCTCTTAACATTTCGCCATAGCTCGCTTCGTTTCCGAGATATTTGCAGATTTATCTCAAGGGAAGGGCCCTGTCGGACATATTTCGAGATATTTCTTCTTCTTGTTGTTCTTCTTCTGCACAGCTAAGCTGGAAGTGGCATTTGCGGCTCGCACTAGTGCAGAGTTATCTCAAAGAAAGGGGCCACGGTGTTTCTGTATCTCTATTATGTTGGTGCGGCTTCGGAACTTTTAAATATCTCGATATATCTCGAAAACTACGCTTCTGATCAAAAAATATCATAGAACATAAATTGTAGGAAACATAATTCTCTACAAAAAACGTCTCTTAACATTTTGCCATAGCTCGCTTCGTTTCCGAGATATTTGCAGATTCAGCTCAAAGGAACGGGCCTGACGGACATATTTCGAGATACTTCTTCTTCTTGTTGTTCTTCCTCTGCACAGCTAAGGTGGAAGTGGCATTTGCAGCTCGCAATAGTGCAGAGTTATCTCAAAGAAAGGGGCCACGGTGTTTCTGTATCTCTATTATGTTGGTGCGGCTTCGGAACTTTTAAATATCTTGATATATCTCGAGAACTACGCATCTGATCAAAAAATATCATAGAACATAAAAAGTAGGAAACTTAATTCTCTACAAAAAAGGTCTCTTAACAATTTGCCATAGCTCGCTTCGTTTCCGAGATATTTGCAGATATATCTCAAGGGAAGGGGCCTGCCGGACATATTTCGAGATATTTCTTCTTCTTGTTGTTCTTCTTCTGCACAGCTAAGCTGGAAGTGGCATTTACAGCTCGCAATAGTGCAGAGTTATCTCAAAGAAAGGGGCCACGGTGTTTCTGTATCTCTATTATGTTGGTGCTGCTTCGGAACTTTTAAATATCTTGATATATCTCGAGAACTACGCATCTGATCAAAAAATATCATAGAACATGAAAAGTAGGAAACTTAATTCTCTCCAAAAAAGGTCTCTTAACATTTTGCCATAGCTCGCTTCGTTCCCGAGATATTTGCAGATTTATCTCAAGGGAAGGGGCCTGACCGACATATTTCGAGATATTTCTTCTTCTTGTTGTTCTTCTTCTGCACAGCTAAGCTGGAAGTGGCATTTGCGGCTCGCACTAGTGCAGAGTTATCTCAAAGAAAGGGGCCACGGTGTTTCTGTATCTCTATTATGTTGGTGCGGCTTCGGAACTTTTAAATATCTTGATATATCTCGAGAACTACGCCTCTGATCGAAAAATATCATAGAACATAAAAAATAGGAAACTTAATTTTCTACAAAAAAGGTCTCTTAAAATTTCGCCATAGCTCGCTTCGTTTCCGAGATATTTGCAGATATATCTCAAGGGAAGGGGCCTGACGGACATATTTCAAGATATTTCTTCTTCTTGTTGTTCTTCTTCTGCACAGCTAAGCTGGAAGTGGCATTTACAGCTCGCAATAGTGCAGAGTTATCTCAAAGAAAGGGGCCACGGTGTTTCTGTATCTCTATTATGTTGGTGCGGCTTCGGAACTTTTAAATATCTTGATATATCTCGAGAACTACGCATCTGATCAAAAAATGTCATAGAACGTAAAAAGTAGGAAACTTAATTCTCTACAAAAAAGGTCTCTTAACATTTTGCCATAGCTCTCTTCGTTTCCGAGATATTTCCAGATTTATCTCAAGGGAAGGGGCCTGACGGACATATTTCGAGATATTTCTTCTTCTTGTTGTTCTTCTTCTGCACAGCTAAGCTGGAAGTGGCATTTACAGCTCGCAATAGTGCAGAGTTATCTCAAAGAAAGGGGCCACGGTGTTTCTGTATCTCTATTATGTTGGTGCGGCTTCGGAACTTTTAAATATCTTGATATATCTCGAGAACTACGCATCTGATCAAAAAATATCATAGAACATGAAAAGTAGGAAACTTAATTCTCTACAAAAAAGGTCTCTTAACATTTTGCCATAGCTCTCTTCGTTTCCGAGATATTTGCAGATTTATCTCAAGGGAAGGGGCCTGACGGACATATTTCGAGATATTTCTTCTTCTTGTTGTTCTTCTTCTGCACAGCTAAACTGGAAGTGGCATTTCCAGCTCGCAATCGTGCAGAGTTATCTCAAAGAAAGGGGCCACGGTGTTTCTGTATCTCTATTATGTTGGTGCGGCTTCGGAACTTTTAAATATCTTGATATATCTCGAGAACTACGCCTCTGATCGAAAAATATCATAGAACATAAAAAGTAGGAAACTTAATTCTCTACAAAAAAGGTCTCTTAACATTTTGCCATAGCTCGCTTCGTTTCCGAGATATTTGCAGATTTATCTCAAGGGAAGGGGCCTGACGGACATATTTCGAGATATTTCTTCTTCTTGTTGTTCTTCTTCTGCACAGCTAAGCTGGAAGTGGCATTTGCAGCTCGCACTAGTGCAGAGTTATCTCAAAGAAAGGGGCCACGGTGTTTCTGTATCTCTATTATGTTGGTGCGGCTTCGGAACTTTTAAGTATCTTGATATATCTCGAGAACTACGCATCTGATCAAAAAATATCATAGAAGATAAAAAGTAGGAAACTTAATTCTCTACAAAAAAGGTCTCTTAACATTTCGCTATAGCTCGCTTCGTTTCCGAGATATTTGCAGATTTATCTCAAGGGAAGGGGCCTGTCGGATATATTTCGAGATATTTCTTCTTCTTGTTGTTCTTCTTCTGCACAGCTAAACTGGAAGTGGCATTTACAGCTCGCAATAGTGCAGAGTTATCTCAAAGAAAGGGGCCACGGTGTTTCTGTATCTCTATTATGTTGGTGCTGCTTCGGAACTTTTAAATATCTTGATATATCTCGAGAACTACGCATCTGATCAAAAAATATCATAGAACATGAAAAGTAGGAAACTTAATTCTCTACAAAAAAGGTCTCTTAACATTTTGCCATAGCTCTCTTCGTTTCCGAGATATTTGCAGATTTATCTCAAGGGAAGGGGCCTGACGGACATATTTCGAGATATTTCTTCTTCTTGTTGTTCTTCTTCTGCACAGCTAAACTGGAAGTGGCATTTCCAGCTCGCAATCGTGCAGAGTTATCTCAAAGAAAGGGGCCACGGTGTTTCTGTATCTCTATTATGTTGGTGCGGCTTCGGAACTTTTAAATATCTTGATATATCTCGAGAACTACGCCTCTGATCGAAAAATATCATAGAACATAAAAAGTAGGAAACTTAATTCTCTACAAAAAAGGTCTCTTAACATTTTGCCATAGCTCGCTTCGTTTCCGAGATATTTGCAGATTTATCTCAAGGGAAGGGGCCTGACGGACATATTTCGAGATATTTCTTCTTCTTGTTGTTCTTCTTCTGCACAGCTAAGCTGGAAGTGGCATTTGCGGCTCGCACTAGTGCAGAGTTATCTCAAAGAAAGGAGCCACGGTGTTTCTGTATCTCTATTATGTTGGTGCGGCTTCGGAACTTTTAAATATCTCGATATATCTCGAAAACTACGCTTCTGACCAAAAAATATCATAGAACCTAAATTGTAGGAAACATAATTCTCTACAAAAAAGGTCTCTTAACATTTTGCCATAGCTCGCTTCGTTTCCGAGATATTTGCAGATTTATCTCAAGGGAAGGGGCCTAACGGACATATTTCGAGATATTTCTTCTTCTTGTTGTTCTTCTTCTGCACAGCTAAGCTGGAAGCGGCATTTGCGGCTCGCACTAGTGCAGAGTTATCTCAAAGAATGGGGCCACGGTGTTTCTGTATCTCTGTTATGTTGGTGCGGTTTCGGAACTTTTAAATATCTTGATATATCTCGAGAACTACGCATCTGATCAAAAAATATCATAGAACATAAATTGTAGGAAACATAATTCTCTACAAAAAAGGTCTCTTAACATTTTGCCATAGCTCGCTTGGTTTCCGAGATATTTGCAGATATATCTCAAGGGCAGGGGCCTGACGGACATATTTCGAGATATTTCTTCTTCTTGTTGTTCTTCTTCTGCACAGCTAAACTGGAAGTGGCATTTCCAGGTCGCAATCGTGCAGAGTTATCTCAAAGAAAGGGGCCACGGTGTTTCTGTATCTCTATTATGTTGGTGCGGCTTCGGAACTTTTAAATATCTTGATATATCTCGAGAACTACGCCTCTGATCGAAAAATATCATAGAACATAAAAAATAGGAAACTTAATTTTCTACAAAAAAGGTCTCTTAAAATTTCGCCATAGCTCGCTTCGTTTCCGAGATATTTGCAGATATATCTCAAGGGAAGGGGCCTGACGGACATATTTCAAGATATTTCTTCTTCTTGTTGTTCTTCTTCTGCACAGCTAAGCTGGAAGTGGCATTTACAGCTCGCAATAGTGCAGAGTTATCTCAAAGAAAGGGGCCACGGTGTTTCTGTATCTCTATTATGTTGGTGCGGCTTCGGAACTTTTAAATATCTTGATATATCTCGAGAACTACGCATCTGATCAAAAAATGTCATAGAACGTAAAAAGTAGGAAACTTAATTCTCTACAAAAAAGGTCTCTTAACATTTTGCCATAGCTCTCTTCGTTTCCGAGATATTTCCAGATTTATCTCAAGGGAAGGGGCCTGACGGACATATTTCGAGATATTTCTTCTTCTTGTTGTTCTTCTTCTGCACAGCTAAGCTGGAAGTGGCATTTACAGCTCGCAATAGTGCAGAGTTATCTCAAAGAAAGGGGCCACGGTGTTTCTGTATCTCTATTATGTTGGTGCGGCTTCGGAACTTTTAAATATCTTGATATATCTCGAGAACTACGCATCTGATCAAAAAATATCATAGAACATGAAAAGTAGGAAACTTAATTCTCTACAAAAAAGGTCTGTTAACATTTTGCCATAGCTCTCTTCGTTTGCGAGATATTTGCAGATTTATCTCAAGGGAAGGGGCCTGACGGACATATTTCGAGATATTTCTTCTTCTTGTTGTTCTTCTTCTGCACAGCTAAGCTGGAAGTGGCATTTGCAGCTCGCAATAGTGCAGAGTTATCTCAAAGGAAGGGGCCACGGTGTTTCTGTATCTCTATTATGTTGGTGCGGCTTCGGAACTTTTAAGTATCTTGATATATCTCGAGAACTACGCATCTGATCAAAAAATATCATAGAACATAAGAAGTAGGAAACTTAATTCTCTACAAAAAAGGTCTCTTAACATTTTGCCATAGCTCGCTTCGTTTCCGAGATATTTGCAGATTTATCTCAAGGGAAGGGGCCTGACGGACATATTTCGAGATATTTCTTCTTCTTGTTGTTCTTCTTCTGCACAGCTAAGCTGGAAGTGGCATTTGCAGCTCGCACTAGTGCAGAGTTATCTCAAAGAAAGGGGCCACGGTGTTTCTGTATCTCTATTATGTTGGTGCGGCTTCGGAACTTTTAAGTATCTTGATATATCTCGAGAACTACGCATCTGATCAAAAAATATCATAGAAGATAAAAAGTAGGAAACTTAATTCTCTACAAAAAAGGTCTCTTAACATTTCGCTATAGCTCGCTTCGTTTCCGAGATATTTGCAGATTTATCTCAAGGGAAGGGGCCTGTCGGATATATTTCGAGATATTTCTTCTTCTTGTTGTTCTTCTTCTGCACAGCTAAGCTGGAAGTGGCATTTGCGGCTCGCACTAGTGCAGAGTTATCTCAAAGAAAGGGGCCACGGTGTTTCTGTATCTCTATTATGTTGGTGCGGCTTCGGAACTTTTAAATATCTCGATATATCTCGAAAACTACGCTTCTGATCAAAAAATATCATAGAACATAAATTGTAGGAAACATAATTCTCTACAAAAAACGTCTCTTAACATTTTGCCATAGCTCGCTTCGTTTCCGAGATATTTGCAGATTCAGCTCAAAGGAACGGGCCTGACGGACATATTTCGAGATACATCTTCTTCTTGTTGTTCTTCCTCTGCACAGCTAAGCTGGAAGTGGCATTTACAGCTCGCAATAGTGCAGAGTTATCTCAAAGAAAGGGGCCACGGTGTTTCTGTATCTCTATTATGTTGGTGCTGCTTCGGAACTTTTAAATATCTTGATATATATCGAGAACTACGCTTCTGATCAAAAAATATCATAGAACGTAAATTGTAGGAAACATTATTCTCTACAAAAAAGGTCTCTTAACATTTTGCCATAGCTCGATTCGTTTCCGAGATATTTGCAGATTTATCTCAAGGGAAGGGGCCTGACGGACATATTTCGAGATATTTCTTCTTCTTGTTGTTCTTCTTCTGCACAGCTAAGCTGGAAGTGGCATTTGCAGCGCGCAATAGTGCAGAGTTATCTCAAAGAAAGGGGCCACGGTGTTTCTGTATCTCTATTATGTTGGTGCGGCTTCGGAACTTTTAAATATCTTGATATATCTCGAGAACTACGCATCTGATCAAAAAATATCATAGAAGATAAAAAGTAGGAAACTTAATTCTCTACAAAAAAGGTCTCTTAACGTTTCGCCATAGCTCGCTTCGTTTCCGAGATATTTGCAGATTTATCTCAAGGGAAGGGGCCTGTCGGACATATTTCGAGATATTTCTTCTTCTTGTTGTTCTTCTTCTGCACAGCTAAGCTGGAAGTGGCATTTGCGGCTCGCACTAGTGCAGAGTTATCTCAAAGAAAGGGGCCACGGTGTTTCTGTATCTCTATTATGTTGGTGCGGCTTCGGAACTTTTAAATATCTCGATATATCTCGAAAACTACGCTTCTGATCAAAAAATATCATAGAACATAAATTGTAGGAAACATAATTCTCGACAAAAAAGGTCTCTTAACATTTTGCCATAGCTCGCTTCGTTTCCGAGATATTTGCAGATATATCTCAAGGGAAGGGGCCTGACGGACATATTTCGAGATATTTCTTCTTCTTGTTGTTCTTCTTCTGCACAGCTAAGCTGGAAGTGGCATTTACAGCTCGCAATAGTGCAGAGTTATCTCAAAGAAAGGGGCCACGGTGTTTCTGTATCTCTATTATGTTGGTGCGGCTTCGGAACTTTTAAATATCTTGATATATCTCGAGAACTACGCATCTGATCAAAAAATATCATAGAACATGAAAAGTAGGAAACTTAATTCTCTACAAAAAAGGTCTCTTAATATTTTGCCATAGCTCTCTTCGTTTCCGAGATATTTGCAGATTTATCTCAAGGGAAGGGGCCTGACGGACATATTTCGAGATATTTCTTCTTCTTGTTGTTCTTCTTCTGCACAGCTAAGCTGGAAGTGGCATTTGCAGCTCGCAATAGTGCAGAGTTATCTCAAAGAAAGGGGCCACGGTGTTTCTGTATCTCTATTATGTTGGTGCGGCTTCGGAACTTTTAAATATCTTGATATATCTCGAGAACTACGCATCTGATCAAAAAATATCATAGAACATAAAAAGTAGGAAACTTAATTCTCTACAAAAAAGTTCTCTTAACATTTTGCCATAGCTCGCTTCGTTTCCGAGATATTTGCAGATTTATCTCAAGGGAAGGGGCCTAACGGACATATTTCGAGATATTTCTTCTTCTTGTTGTTCTTCTTCTGCACAGCTGAGCTGGAAGTGGCATTTGCGGCTCGCACTAGTGCAGAGTTATCTCAAAGAAAGGGGCCACGGTGTTTCTGTATCTCTATTATGTTGGTGCGGCTTCGCAACTTTTAAATATCTCGATATATCTCGAAAACTACGCTTCTGATCAAAAAATATCATAGAACATAAATTGTAGGAAACATAATTCTCTACAAAAAACGTCTCTTAACATTTTGCCATAGCTCGCTTCGTTTCCGAGATATTTGCAGATTCAGCTCAAAGGAACGGGCCTGACGGACATATTTCGAGATACATCTTCTTCTTGTTGTTCTTCCTCTGCACAGCTAAGCTGGAAGTGGCATTTGCAGCTCGCAATAGTGCAGAGTTATCTCAAAGAAAGGGGCCGCGGTGTTTCTGTATCTCTATTATGTTGGTGCGGCTTCGGAACTTTTAAATATCTCGATATATCTCGAAAACTACGCTTCTGATCAAAAAATATCATAGAACATAAATTGTAGGAAACATAATTCTCGACAAAAAAGGTCTCTTAACATTTTGCCATAGCTCGCTTCGTTTCCGAGATATTTGCAGATATATCTCAAGGGAAGGGGCCTGACGGACATATTTCGAGATATTTCTTCTTCTTGTTGTTCTTCTTCTGCACAGCTAAGCTGGAAGTGGCATTTACAGCTCGCAATAGTGCAGAGTTATCTCAAAGAAAGGGGCCACGGTGTTTCTGTATCTCTATTATGTTGGTGCGGCTTCGGAACTTTTAAATATCTTGATATATCTCGAGAACTACGCATCTGATCAAAAAATATCATAGAACATGAAAAGTAGGAAACTTAATTCTCTACAAAAAAGGTCTCTTAATATTTTGCCATAGCTCTCTTCGTTTCCGAGATATTTGCAGATTTATCTCAAGGGAAGGGGCCTGACGGACATATTTCGAGATATTTCTTCTTCTTGTTGTTCTTCTTCTGCACAGCTAAGCTGGAAGTGGCATTTGCAGCTCGCAATAGTGCAGAGTTATCTCAAAGAAAGGGGCCACGGTGTTTCTGTATCTCTATTATGTTGGTGCGGCTTCGGAACTTTTAAATATCTTGATATATCTCGAGAACTACGCATCTGATCAAAAAATATCATAGAACATAAAAAGTAGGAAACTTAATTCTCTACAAAAAAGTTCTCTTAACATTTTGCCATAGCTCGCTTCGTTTCCGAGATATTTGCAGATTTATCTCAAGGGAAGGGGCCTAACGGACATATTTCGAGATATTTCTTCTTCTTGTTGTTCTTCTTCTGCACAGCTGAGCTGGAAGTGGCATTTGCGGCTCGCACTAGTGCAGAGTTATCTCAAAGAAAGGGGCCACGGTGTTTCTGTATCTCTATTATGTTGGTGCGGCTTCGCAACTTTTAAATATCTCGATATATCTCGAAAACTACGCTTCTGATCAAAAAATATCATAGAACATAAATTGTAGGAAACATAATTCTCTACAAAAAACGTCTCTTAACATTTTGCCATAGCTCGCTTCGTTTCCGAGATATTTGCAGATTCAGCTCAAAGGAACGGGCCTGACGGACATATTTCGAGATACATCTTCTTCTTGTTGTTCTTCCTCTGCACAGCTAAGCTGGAAGTGGCATTTGCAGCTCGCAATAGTGCAGAGTTATCTCAAAGAAAGGGGCCGCGGTGTTTCTGTATCTCTATTATGTTGGTGCGGCTTCGGAACTTTTAAATATCTTGATATATCTCGAAAACTACGCATCTGATCAAAAAATATCATAGAACATAAATTGTAGGAAACTTAATTCTCTACAAAAAAGGTCTCTTAACATTTTGCCATAGCTCGCTTCGTTTCCGAGATATTTGCAGATTTATCTCAAGGGAAGGGGCCTGACGGACATATTTCGAGATATTTCTTCTTCTTGTTGTTCTTCTTCTGCACAGCTAAGCTGGAAGTGGCATTTGCAGCGCGCAATAGTGCAGAGTTATCTCAAAGAAAGGGGCCACGGTGTTTCTGTATCTCTATTATGTTGGTGCGGCTTCGGAACTTTTAAATATCTTGATATATCTCGAGAACTACGCATCTGATCAAAAAATATCATAGAACATGAAAAGTAGGAAACTTAATTCTCTACAAAAAAGGTCTCTTAATATTTTGCCATAGCTCTCTTCGTTTCCGAGATATTTGCAGATTTATCTCAAGGGAAGGGGCCTGACGGACATATTTCGAGATATTTCTTCTTCTTGTTGTTCTTCTTCTGCACAGCTAAGCTGGAAGTGGCATTTGCAGCTCGCAGTAGTGCAGAGTTATCTCAAAGAAAGGGGCCACGGTGTTTCTGTATCTCTATTATGTTGGTGCGGCTTCGGAACTTTTAAATATCTTGATATATCTCGAGAACTACGCATCTGATCAAAAAATATCATAGAACATAAAAAGTAGGAAACTTAATTCTCTACAAAAAAGTTCTCTTAACATTTTGCCATAGCTCGCTTCGTTTCCGAGATATTTGCAGATTTATCTCAAGGGAAGGGGCCTAACGGACATATTTCGAGATATTTCTTCTTCTTGTTGTTCTTCTTCTGCACAGCTGAGCTGGAAGTGGCATTTGCGGCTCGCACTAGTGCAGAGTTATCTCAAAGAAAGGGGCCACGGTGTTTCTGTATCTCTATTATGTTGGTGCGGCTTCGCAACTTTTAAATATCTCGATATATCTCGAAAACTACGCTTCTGATCAAAAAATATCATAGAACATAAATTGTAGGAAACATAATTCTCTACAAAAAACGTCTCTTAACATTTTGCCATAGCTCGCTTCGTTTCCGAGATATTTGCAGATTCAGCTCAAAGGAACGGGCCTGACGGACATATTTCGAGATACATCTTCTTCTTGTTGTTCTTCCTCTGCACAGCTAATCTGGAAGTGGCATTTGCAGCTCGCAATAGTGCAGAGTTATCTCAAAGAAAGGGGCCGCGGTGTTTCTGTATCTCTATTATGTTGGTGCGGCTTCGGAACTTTTAAATATCTTGATATATCTCGAAAACTACGCATCTGATCAAAAAATATCATAGAACATAAATTGTAGGAAACTTAATTCTCTACAAAAAAGGTCTCTTAATATTTTGCCATAGCTCTCTTCGTTTCCGAGATATTTGCAGATTTATCTCAAGGGAAGGGGCCTGACGGACATATTTCGAGATATTTCTTCTTCTTGTTGTTCTTCTTCTGCACAGCTAAGCTGGAAGTGGCATTTGCAGCTCGCAATAGTGCAGAGTTATCTCAAAGAAAGGGGCCACGGTGTTTCTGTATCTCTATTATGTTGGTGCGGCTTCGGAACTTTTAAATATCTTGATATATCTCGAGAACTACGCATCTGATCAAAAAATATCATAGAACATAAAAAGTAGGAAACTTAATTCTCTACAAAAAAGTTCTCTTAACATTTTGCCATAGCTCGCTTCGTTTCCGAGATATTTGCAGATTTATCTCAAGGGAAGGGGCCTAACGGACATATTTCGAGATATTTCTTCTTCTTGTTGTTCTTCTTCTGCACAGCTGAGCTGGAAGTGGCATTTGCAGGTCGCAATAGTGCAGAGTTATCTCAAAGAAAGGGGCCACGGTGTTTCTGTATCTCTATTATGTTGGTGCGGCTTCGGAACTTTTAAATATCTTGATATATCTCGAAAACTACGCATCTGATCAAAAAATATCATAGAACATAAATTGTAGGAAACTTAATTCTCTACAAAAAAGGTCTCTTAACATTTTGCCATAGCTCGCTTCGTTTCCGAGATATTTGCAGATTTATCTCAAGGGAAGGGGCCTGACGGACATATTTCGAGATATTTCTTCTTCTTGTTGTTCTTCTTCTGCACAGCTAAGCTGGAAGTGGCATTTGCAGCGCGCAATAGTGCAGAGTTATCTCAAAGAAAGGGGCCACGGTGTTTCTGTATCTCTATTATGTTGGTGCGGCTTCGGAACTTTTAAATATCTTGATATATCTCGAGAACTACGCATCTGATCAAAAAATATCATAGAACATGAAAAGTAGGAAACTTAATTCTCTACAAAAAAGGTCTCTTAATATTTTGCCATAGCTCTCTTAGTTTCCGAGATATTTGCAGATTTATCTCAAGGGAAGGGGCCTGACGGACATATTTCGAGATATTTCTTCTTCTTGTTGTTCTTCTTCTGCACAGCTAAGCTGGAAGTGGCATTTGCAGCTCGCAATAGTGCAGAGTTATCTCAAAGAAAGGGGCCACGGTGTTTCTGTATCTCTATTATGTTGGTGCGGCTTCGGAACTTTTAAATATCTTGATATATCTCGAGAACTACGCATCTGATCAAAAAATATCATAGAACATAAAAAGTAGGAAACTTAATTCTCTACAAAAAAGTTCTCTTAACATTTTGCCATAGCTCGCTTCGTTTCCGAGATATTTGCAGATTTATCTCAAGGGAAGGGGCCTAACGGACATATTTCGAGATATTTCTTCTTCTTGTTGTTCTTCTTCTGCACAGCTGAGCTGGAAGTGGCATTTGCGGCTCGCACTAGTGCAGAGTTATCTCAAAGAAAGGGGCCACGGTGTTTCTGTATCTCTATTATGTTGGTGCGGCTTCGCAACTTTTAAATATCTCGATATATCTCGAAAACTACGCTTCTGATCAAAAAATATCATAGAACATAAATTGTAGGAAACATAATTCTCTACAAAAAACGTCTCTTAACATTTTGCCATAGCTCGCTTCGTTTCCGAGATATTTGCAGATTCAGCTCAAAGGAACGGGCCTGACGGACATATTTCGAGATACATCTTCTTCTTGTTGTTCATCCTCTGCACAGCTAAGCTGGAAGTGGCATTTGCAGCTCGCAATAGTGCAGAGTTATCTCAAAGAAAGGGGCCGCGGTGTTTCTGTATCTCTATTATGTTGGTGCGGCTTCGGAACTTTTAAATATCTTGATATATCTCGAAAACTACGCATCTGATCAAAAAATATCATAGAACATAAATTGTAGGAAACTTAATTCTCTACAAAAAAGGTCTCTTAACATTTTGCCATAGCTCGCTTCGTTTCCGAGATATTTGCAGATTTATCTCAAGGGAAGGGGCCTGACGGACATATTTCGAGATATTTCTTCTTCTTGTTGTTCTTCTTCTGCACAGCTAAGCTGGAAGTGGCATTTGCAGCGCGCAATAGTGCAGAGTTATCTCAAAGAAAGGGGCCACGGTGTTTCTGTATCTCTATTATGTTGGTGCGGCTTCGGAACTTTTAAATATCTTGATATATCTCGAGAACTACGCATCTGATCAAAAAATATCATAGAACATGAAAAGTAGGAAACTTAATTCTCTACAAAAAAGGTCTCTTAATATTTTGCCATAGCTCTCTTCGTTTCCGAGATATTTGCAGATTTATCTCAAGGGAAGGGGCCTGACGGACATATTTCGAGATATTTCTTCTTCTTGTTGTTCTTCTTCTGCACAGCTAAGCTGGAAGTGGCATTTGCAGCTCGCAATAGTGCAGAGTTATCTCAAAGAAAGGGGCCACGGTGTTTCTGTATCTCTATTATGTTGGTGCGGCTTCGGAACTTTTAAATATCTTGATATATCTCGAGAACTACGCATCTGATCAAAAAATATCATAGAACATAAAAAGTAGGAAACTTAATTCTCTACAAAAAAGGTCTCTTAACATTTTGCCATAGCTCGCTTGGTTTCCGAGATATTTGCAGATTTATCTCAAGGGAAGGGGCCTAACGGACATATTTCGAGATATTTCTTCTTCTTGTTGTTCTTCTTCTGCACAGCTAAACTGGAAGTGGCATTTCCAGCTCGCAATAGTGCAGAGTCATCTCAAAGAAAGGGGCCACGGTGTTTCTGTATCTCTATTATGTTGGTGCGGCTTCGGAACTTTTAAATATCTCGATATATCTCGAAAACTACGCTTCTGATCAAAAAATATCATAGAACATAAATTGTAGGAAACATAATTCTCGACAAAAAAGGTCTCTTAACATTTTGCCATAGCTCGCTTCGTTTCCGAGATATTTGCAGATATATCTCAAGGGAAGGGGCCTGACGGACATATTTCGAGATATTTCTTCTTCTTGTTGTTCTTCTTCTGCACAGCTAAGCTGGAAGTGGCATTTACAGCTCGCAATAGTGCAGAGTTATCTCAAAGAAAGGGGCCACGGTGTTTCTGTATCTCTATTATGTTGGTGCGGCTTCGGAACTTTTAAATATCTTGATATATCTCGAGAACTACGCATCTGATCAAAAAATATCATAGAACATGAAAAGTAGGAAACTTAATTCTCTACAAAAAAGGTCTCTTAATATTTTGCCATAGCTCTCTTCGTTTCCGAGATATTTGCAGATTTATCTCAAGGGAAGGGGCCTGACGGACATATTTCGAGATATTTCTTCTTCTTGTTGTTCTTCTTCTGCACAGCTAAGCTGGAAGTGGCATTTGCAGCTCGCAATAGTGCAGAGTTATCTCAAAGAAAGGGGCCACGGTGTTTCTGTATCTCTATTATGTTGGTGCGGCTTCGGAACTTTTAAATATCTTGATATATCTCGAGAACTACGCATCTGATCAAAAAATATCATAGAAAATAAAAAGTAGGAAACTTAATTCTCTACAAAAAAGTTCTCTTAACATTTTGCCATAGCTCGCTTCGTTTCCGAGATATTTGCAGATTTATCTCAAGGGAAGGGGCCTAACGGACATATTTCGAGATATTTCTTCTTCTTGTTGTTCTTCTTCGGCACAGCTAAACTGGAAGTGGCATTTCCAGCTCGCAATAGTGCAGAGTTATCTCAAAGAAAGGGGCCACGGTGTTTCTGTATCTCTATTATGTTGGTGCGGCTTCGGAACTTTTAAATATCTTGATATATCTCGAGAACTACGCATCTGATCAAAAAATATCATAGAACATAAAAAGTAGGAAACTTAATTCTCTACAAAAAAGTTCTCTTAACATTTTGCCATAGCTCGCTTCGTTTCCGAGATATTTGCAGATTTATCTCAAGGGAAGGGGCCTAACGGACATATTTCGAGATATTTCTTCTTCTTGTTGTTCTTCTTCTGCACAGCTGAGCTGGAAGTGGCATTTGCGGCTCGCACTAGTGCAGAGTTATCTCAAAGAAAGGGGCCACGGTGTTTCTGTATCTCTATTATGTTGGTGCGGCTTCGCAACTTTTAAATATCTCGATATATCTCGAAAACTACGCTTCTGATCAAAAAATATCATAGAACATAAATTGTAGGAAACATAATTCTCTACAAAAAACGTCTCTTAACATTTTGCCATAGCTCGCTTCGTTTCCGAGATATTTGCAGATTCAGCTCAAAGGAACGGGCCTGACGGACATATTTCGAGATACATCTTCTTCTTGTTGTTCATCCTCTGCACAGCTAAGCTGGAAGTGGCATTTGCAGCTCGCAATAGTGCAGAGTTATCTCAAAGAAAGGGGCCGCGGTGTTTCTGTATCTCTATTATGTTGGTGCGGCTTCGGAACTTTTAAATATCTTGATATATCTCGAAAACTACGCATCTGATCAAAAAATATCATAGAACATAAATTGTAGGAAACTTAATTCTCTACAAAAAAGGTCTCTTAACATTTTGCCATAGCTCGCTTCGTTTCCGAGATATTTGCAGATTTATCTCAAGGGAAGGGGCCTGACGGACATATTTCGAGATATTTCTTCTTCTTGTTGTTCTTCTTCTGCACAGCTAAGCTGGAAGTGGCATTTGCAGCGCGCAATAGTGCAGAGTTATCTCAAAGAAAGGGGCCACGGTGTTTCTGTATCTCTATTATGTTGGTGCGGCTTCGGAACTTTTAAATATCTTGATATATCTCGAGAACTACGCATCTGATCAAAAAATATCATAGAACATGAAAAGTAGGAAACTTAATTCTCTACAAAAAAGGTCTCTTAACATTTTGCCATAGCTCGCTTCGTTTCCGAGATATTTGCAGATTTATCTCAAGGGAAGGGGCCTGACGGACATATTTCGAGATATTTCTTCTTCTTGTTGTTCTTCTTCTGCACAGCTAAGCTGGAAGTGGCATTTGCAGCGCGCAATAGTGCAGAGTTATCTCAAAGAAAGGGGCCACGGTGTTTCTGTATCTCTATTATGTTGGTGCGGCTTCGGAACTTTTAAATATCTTGATATATCTCGAGAACTACGCATCTGATCAAAAAATATCATAGAACATGAAAAGTAGGAAACTTAATTCTCTACAAAAAAGGTCTCTTAATATTTTGCCATAGCTCTCTTCGTTTCCGAGATATTTGCAGATTTATCTCAAGGGAAGGGGCCTGACGGACATATTTCGAGATATTTCTTCTTCTTGTTGTTCTTCTTCTGCACAGCTAAGCTGGAAGTGGCATTTGCAGCTCGCAATAGTGCAGAGTTATCTCAAAGAAAGGGGCCACGGTGTTTCTGTATCTCTATTATGTTGGTGCGGCTTCGGAACTTTTAAATATCTTGATATATCTCGAGAACTACGCATCTGATCAAAAAATATCATAGAACATAAAAAGTAGGAAACTTAATTCTCTACAAAAAAGGTCTCTTAACATTTTGCCATAGCTCGCTTGGTTTCCGAGATATTTGCAGATTTATCTCAAGGGAAGGGGCCTAACGGACATATTTCGAGATATTTCTTCTTCTTGTTGTTCTTCTTCTGCACAGCTAAACTGGAAGTGGCATTTCCAGCTCGCAATAGTGCAGAGTCATCTCAAAGAAAGGGGCCACGGTGTTTCTGTATCTCTATTATGTTGGTGCGGCTTCGGAACTTTTAAATATCTCGATATATCTCGAAAACTACGCTTCTGATCAAAAAATATCATAGAACATAAATTGTAGGAAACATAATTCTCGACAAAAAAGGTCTCTTAACATTTTGCCATAGCTCGCTTCGTTTCCGAGATATTTGCAGATATATCTCAAGGGAAGGGGCCTGACGGACATATTTCGAGATATTTCTTCTTCTTGTTGTTCTTCTTCTGCACAGCTAAGCTGGAAGTGGCATTTACAGCTCGCAATAGTGCAGAGTTATCTCAAAGAAAGGGGCCACGGTGTTTCTGTATCTCTATTATGTTGGTGCGGCTTCGGAACTTTTAAATATCTTGATATATCTCGAGAACTACGCATCTGATCAAAAAATGTCATAGAACGTAAAAAGTAGGAAACTTAATTCTCTACAAAAAAGGTCTCTTAACATTTTGCCATAGCTCTCTTCGTTTCCGAGATATTTCCAGATTTATCTCAAGGGAAGGGGCCTGACGGACATATTTCGAGATATTTCTTCTTCTTGTTGTTCTTCTTCTGCACAGCTAAGCTGGAAGTGGCATTTACAGCTCGCAATAGTGCAGAGTTATCTCAAAGAAAGGGGCCACGGTGTTTCTGTATCTCTATTATGTTGGTGCGGCTTCGGAACTTTTAAATATCTTGATATATCTCGAGAACTACGCATCTGATCAAAAAATATCATAGAACATAAAAAGTAGGAAACATGATTCTCTACAAAAAAGGTCTCTTAACATTTTGCCATAGCTCGCTTCGTTTCCGAGATATTTGCAGATTTATCTCAAGGGAAGGGGCCTGACGGACGTATTTCGAGATATTTCTTCTTCTTGTTGTTCTTCCTCTGCACAGCTAAGCTGGAAGTGGCATTTGCAGCTCGCAATAGTGCAGAGTTATCTCAAAGAAAGGGGCCACGGTGTTTCTGTATCTCTATTATGTTGGTGCGGCTTCGGAACTTTTAAGTATCTTGATATATCTCGAGAACTACGCATCTGATCAAAAAATATCATAGAAGATAAAAAGTAGGAAACTTAATTCTCTACAAAAAAGGTCTCTTAACATTTCGCTATAGCTCGCTTCGTTTCCGAGATATTTGCAGATTTATCTCAAGGGAAGGGGCCTGTCGGATATATTTCGAGATATTTCTTCTTCTTGTTGTTCTTCTTCTGCACAGCTAAGCTGGAAGTGGCATTTGCGGCTCGCACTAGTGCAGAGTTATCTCAAAGAAAGGGGCCACGGTGTTTCTGTATCTCTATTATGTTGGTGCGGCTTCGGAACTTTTAAATATCTCGATATATCTCGAAAACTACGCTTCTGATCAAAAAATATCATAGAACATAAATTGTAGGAAACATAATTCTCTACAAAAAACGTCTCTTAACATTTTGCCATAGCTCGCTTCGTTTCCGAGATATTTGCAGATTCAGCTCAAAGGAACGGGCCTGACGGACATATTTCGAGATACATCTTCTTCTTGTTGTTCTTCCTCTGCACAGCTAAGCTGGAAGTGGCATTTGCAGCTCGCAATAGTGCAGAGTTATCTCAAAGAAAGGGGCCACGGTGTTTCTGTATCTCTATTATGTTGGTGCGGCTTCGGAACTTTTAAATATCTTGATATATCTCGAAAACTACGCATCTGATCAAAAAATATCATAGAACATAAAAAGTAGGAAACTTAATTCTCTACAAAAAAGGTCTCTTAACATTTTGCCATTGCTCGCTTCGTTTCCGAGATATTTGCAGATTTATCTCAAGGGAAGGGGCCTGACGGACATATTTCGAGATATTTCTTCTTCTTGTTGTTCTTCCTCTGCACAGCTAAGCTGGAAGTGGCATTTGCAGCTCGCAATAGTGCAGAGTTATCTCAAAGAAAGGGGCCACGGTGTTTCTGTATCTCTATTATGTTGGTGCGGCTTCGGAACTTTTAAATATCTCGATATATCTCGAAAACTACGCTTCTGACCAAAAAATATCATAGAACCTAAATTGTAGGAAACATAATTCTCTACAAAAAAGGTCTCTTAACATTTTGCCATAGCTCGCTTCGTTTCCGAGATATTTGCAGATATATCTCAAGGGAAGGGGCCTGACGGACATATTTCGAGATATTTCTTCTTCTTGTTGTTCTTCTCCTGCACAGCTAAGCTGGAAGTGGCATTTACAGCTCGCAATAGTGCAGAGTTATCTCAAAGAAAGGGGCCACGGTGTTTCTGTATCT
The DNA here is from genome assembly GCF_051020975.1 of Osmia lignaria lignaria. NCBI lineage: Eukaryota > Metazoa > Arthropoda > Insecta > Hymenoptera > Megachilidae > Osmia > Osmia lignaria. Next base: position 20,596,238 of record NW_027478159.1, read on the forward strand.
CTATTATGTTGGTGCTGCTTCGGAACTTTTAAATATCTTGATATATCTCGAGAACTACGCATCTGATCAAAAAATATCATAGAAGATAAAAAGTAGGAAACTTAATTCTCTACAAAAAAGGTCTCTTAACATTTTGCCATAGCTCGCTTCGTTTCCGAGATATTTGCAGATTTATCTCAAGGGAAGGGGCCTGACGGACATATTTCGAGATATTTCTTCTTCTTGTTGTTCTTCTTCTGCACAGCTAAGCTGGAAGTGGCATTTGCAGCTCGCAATAGTGCAGAGTTATCTCAAAGAAAGGGGCCACGGTGTTTCTGTATCTCTATTATGTTGGTGCGGCTTCGGAACTTTTAAATATCTTGATATATCTCGAGAACTACGCATCTGATCAAAAAATATCATAGAACGTGAAAAGTATGAAACTTAATTCTCTACAAAAAAGGTCTCTTAACATTTTGCCATAGCTCTCTTCGTTTCCGAGATATTTGCAGATTTATCTCAAGGGAAGGGGCCTGACGGACATATTTCGAGATATTTCTTCTTCTTGTTGTTCTTCTTCTGCACAGCTAAGCTGGAAGTGGCATTTGCAGCTCGCAATAGTGCAGAGTCATCTCAAAGAAAGGGGCCACGGTGTTTCTGTATCTCTATTATGTTGGTGCGGCTTCGGAACTTTTAAATATCTCGATATATCTCGAAAACTACGCTTCTGATCAAAAAATATCATAGAACATAAATTGTAGGAAACATAATTCTCGACAAAAAAGGTCTCTTAACATTTTGCCATAGCTCGCTTCGTTTCCGAGATATTTGCAGATATATCTCAAGGGAAGGGGCCTGACGGACATATTTCGAGATATTTCTTCTTCTTGTTGTTCTTCTTCTGCACAGCTAAGCTGGAAGTGGCATTTACAGCTCGCAATAGTGCAGAGTTATCTCAAAGAAAGGGACCACGGTGTTTCTGTATCTCTATTATGTTGGTGCGGCTTCGGAACTTTTAAATATCTCGATATATCTCGAAAACTACGCTTCTGATCAAAAAATATCATAGAACATAAATTGTAGGAAACTTAATTCTCTACAAAAAAGGTCTCTTAACATTTTGCCATAGCTCGCTTCGTTTCCGAGATATTTGCAGATTTATCTCAAGGGAAGGGGCCTGACGGACATATTTCGAGATATTTCTTCTTCTTGTTGTTCTTCTTCTGCACAGCTAAACTGGAAGTGGCATTTCCAGCTCGCAATAGTGCAGAGTCATCTCAAAGAAAGGGGCCACGGTGTTTCTGTATCTCTATTATGTTGGTGCGGCTTCGGAACTTTTAAATATCTTGATATATCTCGAGAACTACGCATCTGATCAAAAAATATCATAGAACATGAAAAGTAGGAAACTTAATTCTCTACAAAAAAGGTCTCTTAACATTTTGCCATAGCTCTCTTCGTTTGCGAGATATTTGCAGATTTATCTCAAGGGAATAGGCCTGACGGACATATTTCGAGATATTTCTTCTTCTTGTTGTTCTTCTTCTGCACAGCTAAGCTGGAAGTGGCATTTACAGCTCGCAATAGTGCAGAGTTATCTCAAAGAAAGGGACCACGGTGTTTCTGTATCTCTATTATGTTGGTGCGGCTTCGGAACTTTTAAATATCTCGATATATCTCGAGAACCACGCATCTGATCAAAAAATATCATAGAACATAAAAAGTAGGAAACTTAATTCTCTACAAAGAAGGTCTCTTAACATTTTGCCATAGCTCGCTTCGTTTCCGAGATATTTGCAGATTTATCTCAAGGGAAGGGGCCTGACGGACATATTTCGAGATATTTCTTCTTCTTGTTGTTCTTCTTCTGCACAGCTAAACTGGAAGTGGCATTTCCAGCTCGCAATAGTGCAGAGTCATCTCAAAGAAAGGGGCCACGGTGTTTCTGTATCTCTATTATGTTGGTGCGGCTTCGGAACTTTTAAATATCTCGATATATCTCGAAAACTACGCTTCTGATCAAAAAATATCATAGAACATAAATTGTAGGAAACATAATTCTCGACAAAAAAGGTCTCTTAACATTTTGCCATAGCTCGCTTCGTTTCCGAGATATTTGCAGATATATCTCAAGGGAAGGGGCCTGACGGACATATTTCGAGATATTTCTTCTTCTTGTTGTTCTTCTTCTGCACAGCTAAGCTGGAAGTGGCATTTACAGCTCGCAATAGTGCAGAGTTATCTCAAAGAAAGGGGCCACGGTGTTTCTGTATCTCTATTATGTTGGTGCGGCTTCGGAACTTTTAAATATCTTGATATATCTCGAAAACTACGCATCTGATCAAAAAATATCATAGAACATAAAAAGTAGGAAACTTAATTCTCTACAAAAAAGGTCTCTTAACATTTTGCCATTGCTCGCTTCGTTTCCGAGATATTTGCAGATTTATCTCAAGGGAAGGGGCCTGACGGACATATTTCGAGATATTTCTTCTTCTTGTTGTTCTTCCTCTGCACAGCTAAGCTGGAAGTGGCATTTGCAGCTCGCAATAGTGCAGAGTTATCTCAAAGAAAGGGGCCACGGTGTTTCTGTATCTCTATTATGTTGGTGCGGCTTCGGAACTTTTAAATATCTCGATATATCTCGAAAACTACGCTTCTGACCAAAAAATATCATAGAACCTAAATTGTAGGAAACATAATTCTCTACAAAAAAGGTCTCTTAACATTTTGCCATAGCTCGCTTCGTTTCCGAGATATTTGCAGATATATCTCAAGGGAAGGGGCCTGACGGACATATTTCGAGATATTTCTTCTTCTTGTTGTTCTTCTCCTGCACAGCTAAGCTGGAAGTGGCATTTACAGCTCGCAATAGTGCAGAGTTATCTCAAAGAAAGGGGCCACGGTGTTTCTGTATCTCTATTATGTTGGTGCTGCTTCGGAACTTTTAAATATCTTGATATATCTCGAGAACTACGCATCTGATCAAAAAATATCATAGAAGATAAAAAGTAGGAAACTTAATTCTCTACAAAAAAGGTCTCTTAACATTTTGCCATAGCTCGCTTCGTTTCCGAGATATTTGCAGATTTATCTCAAGGGAAGGGGCCTGACGGACATATTTCGAGATATTTCTTCTTCTTGTTGTTCTTCTTCTGCACAGCTAAGCTGGAAGTGGCATTTGCAGCTCGCAATAGTGCAGAGTTATCTCAAAGAAAGGGGCCACGGTGTTTCTGTATCTCTATTATGTTGGTGCGGCTTCGGAACTTTTAAATATCTTGATATATCTCGAGAACTACGCATCTGATCAAAAAATATCATAGAACGTGAAAAGTATGAAACTTAATTCTCTACAAAAAAGGTCTCTTAACATTTTGCCATAGCTCTCTTCGTTTCCGAGATATTTGCAGATTTATCTCAAGGGAAGGGGCCTGACGGACATATTTCGAGATATTTCTTCTTCTTGTTGTTCTTCTTCTGCACAGCTAAGCTGGAAGTGGCATTTGCAGCTCGCAATAGTGCAGAGTCATCTCAAAGAAAGGGGCCACGGTGTTTCTGTATCTCTATTATGTTGGTGCGGCTTCGGAACTTTTAAATATCTCGATATATCTCGAAAACTACGCTTCTGATCAAAAAATATCATAGAACATAAATTGTAGGAAACATAATTCTCGACAAAAAAGGTCTCTTAACATTTTGCCATAGCTCGCTTCGTTTCCGAGATATTTGCAGATATATCTCAAGGGAAGGGGCCTGACGGACATATTTCGAGATATTTCTTCTTCTTGTTGTTCTTCTTCTGCACAGCTAAGCTGGAAGTGGCATTTACAGCTCGCAATAGTGCAGAGTTATCTCAAAGAAAGGGACCACGGTGTTTCTGTATCTCTATTATGTTGGTGCGGCTTCGGAACTTTTAAATATCTCGATATATCTCGAAAACTACGCTTCTGATCAAAAAATATCATAGAACATAAATTGTAGGAAACTTAATTCTCTACAAAAAAGGTCTCTTAACATTTTGCCATAGCTCGCTTCGTTTCCGAGATATTTGCAGATTTATCTCAAGGGAAGGGGCCTGACGGACATATTTCGAGATATTTCTTCTTCTCGTTGTTCTTCTTCTGCATAGCTAAGCTGTAAGTGGCATTTGCGGCTCGCGCTAGTGCAGAGTTATCTCAAAGAAAGGGGCCACGGTGTTTCTGTATCTCTATTATGTTGGTGCGGCTTCGGAACTTTTAAATATTTTGATATATCTCGAGAACTACGCATCTGATCAAAAAATATCATAGAACGTAAAAAGTAGGAAACTTAATTCTCTACAAAAAAGATCTCTTAACATTTTGCCATAGCTCGCTTCGTTTCCGAGATATTTGCAGATTTATCTCAAGGGAAGGGGCCTGACGGACATATTTCGAGATATTTCTTCTTCTCGTTGTTCTTCTTCTGCACAGCTAAGCTGTAAGTGGCATTTGCGGCTCGCGCTAGTGCAGAGTTATCTCAAAGAAAGGGGCCACGGTGTTTCTGTATCTCTATTATGTTGGTGCGGCTTCGGACCTTTTAAATATCTTGATATATCTCGAGAACTACGCATCTGATCAAAAAATATCATAGAACATAAAAAGTAGGAAACTTAATTCTCTACAAAAAAGATCTCTTAACATTTTGCCATAGCTCGCTTCGTTTCCGAGATATTTGCAGATTTATCTCAAGGGAAGGGGCCTGACGGACATATTTCGAGATACTTCTTCTTCTTGTTGTTCTTCTTCTGCACAGCTAAGCTGGAAGTGGCATTTGCAGCTCGCAATAGTGCAGAGTTATCTCAAAGAAAGGGGCCACGGTGTTTCTGTATCTCTATTATGTTGGTGCGGCTTCGGAACTTTTAAATATCTTAATATATCTCGAGAACTACGCGTCTGATCAAAAAATATCATAGAACATAAAAAGTAGGAAACATAATTCTGTACAAAAAAGGTCTCCTAACATTTTGCCATAGCTCGCTTCGTTTCCGAGATATTTGCAGATTTATCTCAAGGGAAGGGGCCTGACGGACATATTTCGAGATATTTTTTCTTCTTGTTGTTCTTCTTCTGCACAGCTAAGCTGGAAGTGGCATTTGCGGCTCGCACTAGTGCACAGTTATCTCAAAGAAAGGGGCCACGGTGTATCTGTATCTCTATTATGTTGGTGCGGCTTCGGAACTTTTAAGTATCTCGATATATCTCGAAAACTACGCTTCTGATCAAAAAATATCATAGAACGTAAAAAGTAGGAAACTTAATTCTCTACAAAAAAGATCTCTTTACATTTTGCCGTAGCTCGCTTCGTTTCCGAGATATTTGCAGATTTATCTCAAGGGAAGGGGCCTGACGGACATATTTCGAGATATTTCTTCTTCTCGTTGTTCTTCTTCTGCACAGCTAAGCTGTAAGTGGCATTTGCGGCTCGCGCTAGTGCAGAGTTATCTCAAAGAAAGGGGCCACGGTGTTTCTGTATCTCTATTATGTTGGTGCGGCTTCGGACCTTTTAAATATCTTGATATATCTCGAGAACCACGCATCTGATCAAAAAATATCATAGAACATAAAAAGTAGGAAACTTAATTCTCTACAAAAAAGATCTCTTAACATTTTGCCATAGCTCGCTTTGTTTCCGAGATATTTGCAGATTTATCTCAAGGGAAGGGGCCTGACGGACATATTTCGAGATACTTCTTCTTCTTGTTGTTCTTCTTCTGCACAGCTAAGCGGGAAGTGGCATTTGCGGCTCGCGCTAGTGCAGAGTTATCTCAAAGAAAGGGGCCACGGTGTTTCTGTATCTCTATTATGTTGGTGCGGCTTCGGAACTTTTAAGTATCTCGATATATCTCGAAAACTACGCTTCTGATCAAAAAATATCATAGAACATAAAAAGTAGGAAACTTAATTCTCTACAAAAAAGATCTCTTAACATTTTGCCATAGCTCGCTTCGTTTCCGAGATATTTGCAGATTTATCTCAAGGGAAGGGGCCTGACGGACATATTTCGAGATACTTCTTCTTCTTGTTGTTCTTCTTCTGCACAGCTAAGCTGGAAGTGGCATTTGCAGCTCGCAATAGTGCAGAGTTATCTCAAAGAAAGGGGCCACGGTATTTCTGTATCTCTATTATGTTGGTGCGGCTTCGGAACTTTTAAATATCTTAATATATCTCGAGAACTACGCATCTGATCAAAAAATATCATAGAACATAAAAAGTAGGAAACTTAATTCTCTACAAAAAAGGTCTCTCAACATTTTGCCATAGCTCGCTTCGTTTCCGAGATATTTGCAGATTTATCTCAAGGGAAGGGGCCTGACGGACATATTTCGAGATATTTCTTCTTCTTGTTGTTCTTCTTCTGCACAGCTAAGCTGGAAGTGGCATTTGCAGCGCGCAATAGTGCAGAGTTATCTCAAAGAAAGGGGCCACGGTGTTTCTGTATCTCTATTATGTTGGTGCGGCTTCGGAACTTTTAAATATCTTGATATATCTCGAGAACTACGCATCTGATCAAAAAATATCGCAGAAGATAAAAAGTAGGAAACTTAATTCTCTACAAAAAAGGTCTCTTAACATTTCGCCATAGCTCGCTTCGTTTCCGAGATATTTGCAGATTTATCTCAAGGGAAGGGGCCTGTCGGACATATTTCGAGATATTTCTTCTTCTTGTTGTTCTTCTTCTGCACAGCTAAGCTGGAAGTGGCATTTGCGGCTCGCACTAGTGCAGACTTATCTCAAAGAAAGGGGCCACGGTGTTTCTGTATCTCTATTATGTTGGTGCGGCTTCGGAACTTTTAAATATCTCGATATATCTCGAAAACTACGCTTCTGATCAAAAAATATGATAGAACATAAATTGTAGGAAACATAATTCTCTACAAAAAACGTCTCTTAACATTTTGCCATAGCTCGCTTCGTTTCCGAGATATTTGCAGATTCAGCTCAAAGGAACTGGCCTGACGGACATATTTCGAGATATTTCTTCTTCTTGTTGTTCTTCCTCTGCACAGCTAAGCTGGAAGTGGCATTAGCAGCTCGCAATAGTGCAGAGTTATCTCAAAGAAAGGGGCCACGGTGTTTCTGTATCTCTATTATGTTGGTGCGGCTTCGGAACTTTTAAATATCTCGATATATCTCGAAAACTACGCTTCTGATCAAAAAATGTCATAGAACGTAAATTGTAGGAAACATTATTCTCTACAAAAAAGGTCTGTTAACATTTTGCCATAGCTCGCTTCGTTTCCGAGATATTTGCAGATTTATCTCAAGGGAAGGGGCCTGACGGACATATTTCGAGATATTTCTTCTTCTTGTTGTTCTTCTTCTGCACAGCTGAGGTGGAAGTGGCATTTGCAGGTCGCAATAGTGCAGAGTTATCTCAAAGAAAGGGGCCACGGTGTTTCGGTATCTCTATTATGTTGGTGCGGCTTTGGAACTTTTAAATATCTCGATATATCTCGAAAACCACGCTTCTGATCAAAAAATATCATAGAACATAAATTGTAGGAAACTTAATTCTCTACAAAAAAGGTCTCTTAACATTTTGCCATAGCTCGCTTCGTTTCCGAGATATTTGCAGATTTATCTCAAGGGAAGGGGCCTGACGGGCATATTTCGAGATATTTCTTCTTCTTGTTGTTCTTCTTCTGCACAGCTAAGCTGGAAGTGGCATTTGCAGCGCGCAATAGTGCAGAGTTATCTCAAAGAAAGGGGCCACGGTGTTTCTGTATCTCTATTATGTTGGTGCGGCTTCGGAACTTTTAAATATCTTGATATATCTCGAGAACTACGCATCTGATCAAAAAATATCGTAGAAGATAAAAAGTAGGAAACTTAATTCTCTACAAAAAAGGTCTCTTAACATTTCGCCATAGCTCGCTTCGTTTCCGAGATATTTGCAGATTTATCTCAAGGGAAGGGGCCTGTCGGACATATTTCGAGATATTTCTTCTTCTTGTTGTTCTTCTTCTGCACAGCTAAGCTGGAAGTGGCATTTGCGGCTCGCACTAGTGCAGAGTTATCTCAAAGAAAGGGGCCACGGTGTTTCTGTATCTCTATTATGTTGGTGCGGCTTCGGAACTTTTAAATATCTCGATATATCTCGAAAACTACGCTTCTGATCAAAAAATATGATAGAACATAAATTGTAGGAAACATAATTCTCTACAAAAAACGTCTCTTAACATTTTGCCATAGCTCGCTTCGTTTCCGAGATATTTGCAGATTCAGCTCAAAGGAACGGGCCTGACGGACATATTTCGAGATACTTCTTCTTCTTGTTGTTCTTCCTCTGCACAGCTAAGCTGGAAGTGGCATTTGCAGCTCGCAATAGTGCAGAGTTATCAAAGAAAGGGGCCACGGTGTTTCTGTATCTCTATTATGTTGGTGCGGCTTCGGAACTTTTAAATATCTTGATATATCTCGAGAACTACGCATCTGATCAAAAAATATCATAGAACATAAAAAGTAGGAAACTTAATTCTCTACAAAAAAGGTCTCTGAACATTTTGCCATAGCTCGCTTCGTTTCCGAGATATTTGCAGATTTATCTCAAGGGAAGGGGCCTGACGGACATATTTCGAGATATTTCTTCTTCTTGTTGTTCTTCTTCTGCACAGCTAAGCTGGAAGTGGCATTTGCGGCTCGCACTAGTGCAGAGTTATCTCAAAGAAAGGGGCCACGGTGTTTCTGTATCTCTATTATGTTGGTGCGGCTTCGGAACTTTTAAATATCTCGATATATCTCGAAAACTACGCTTCTGATCAAAAAATATCATACAACATAAATTGTAGGAAACAGAATTCTCTACAAAAAACGTCTCTTAACATTTTGCCATAGCTCGCTTCGTTTCCGAGATATTTGCAGATATATCTCAAGGGAAGGGGCCTGACGGACATATTTCGAGATATTTCTTCTTCTTGTTGTTCTTCTTCTGCACAGCTAAGCTGGAAGTGGCATTTGCAGCTCGCAATAGTGCAGAGTTATCTCAAAGAAAGGGGCCACGGTGTTTCTGTATCTCTATTATGTTGGTGCGGCTTCGGAACTTTTAAATATCTTAATATATCTCGAGAACTACGCGTCTGATCAAAAAATATCATAGAACATAAAAAGTAGGAAACATAATTCTGTACCAAAAAGGTCTCCTAACATTTTGCCATAGCTCGCTTCGTTTCCGAGATATTTGCAGATTTATCTAAAGGGAAGGGGCCTGTCGGACATATTTCGAGATATTTCTTCTTCTTGTTGTTCTTCTTCTGCACAGCTAAGCTGGAAGTGGCATTTGCGGCTCGCACTAGTGCAGACTTATCTCAAAGAAAGGGGCCACGGTGTTTCTGTATCTCTATTATGTTGGTGCGGCTTCGGAACTTTTAAATATCTCGATATATCTCGAAAACTACGCTTCTGATCAAAAAATATGATAGAACATAAATTATAGGAAACATAATTCTCTACAAAAAACGTCTCTTAACATTTTGCCATAGCTCGCTTCGTTTCCGAGATATTTGCAGATTCAGCTCAAAGGAACTGGCCTGACGGACATATTTCGAGATATTTCTTCTTCTTGTTGTTCTTCCTCTGCACAGCTAAGCTGGAAGTGGCATTAGCAGCTCGCAATAGTGCAGAGTTATCTCAAAGAAAGGGGCCACGGTGTTTCTGTATCTCTATTATGTTGGTGCGGCTTCGGAACTTTTAAATATCTCGATATATCTCGAAAACTACGCTTCTGATCAAAAAATGTCATAGAACGTAAATTGTAGGAAACATTATTCTCTACAAAAAAGGTCTTTTAACATTTTGCCATAGCTCGCTTCGTTTCCGAGATATTTGCAGATTTATCTCAAGGGAAGGGGCCTGACGGACATATTTCGAGATACTTCTTCTTCTTGTTGTTCTTCCTCTGCACAGCTAAGCTGGAAGTGGCATTTGCAGCTCGCAATAGTGCAGAGTTATCAAAGAAAGGGGCCACGGTGTTTCTGTATCTCTATTATGTTGGTGCGGCTTCGGAACTTTTAAATATCTTGATATATCTCGAGAACTACGCATCTGATCAAAAAATATCATAGAACATAAAAAGTAGGAAACTTAATTCTCTACAAAAAAGGTCTCTGAACATTTTGCCATAGCTCGCTTCGTTTCCGAGATATTTGCAGATTTATCTCAAGGGAAGGGGCCTGACGGACATATTTCGAGATATTTCTTCTTCTTGTTGTTCTTCTTCTGCACAGCTAAGCTGGAAGTGGCATTTGCGGCTCGCACTAGTGCAGAGTTATCTCAAAGAAAGGGGCCACGGTGTTTCTGTATCTCTATTATGTTGGTGCGGCTTCGGAACTTTTAAATATCTCGATATATCTCGAAAACTACGCTTCTGATCAAAAAATATCATACAACATAAATTGTAGGAAACAGAATTCTCTACAAAAAACGTCTCTTAACATTTTGCCATAGCTCGCTTCGTTTCCGAGATATTTGCAGATATATCTCAAGGGAAGGGGCCTGACGGACATATTTCGAGATATTTCTTCTTCTTGTTGTTCTTCTTCTGCACAGCTAAGCTGGAAGTGGCATTTGCAGCTCGCAATAGTGCAGAGTTATCTCAAAGAAAGGGGCCACGGTGTTTCTGTATCTCTATTATGTTGGTGCGGCTTCGGAACTTTTAAATATCTTAATATATCTCGAGAACTACGCGTCTGATCAAAAAATATCATAGAACATAAAAAGTAGGAAACATAATTCTGTACCAAAAAGGTCTCCTAACATTTTGCCATAGCTCGCTTCGTTTCCGAGATATTTGCAGATTTATCTAAAGGGAAGGGGCCTGTCGGACATATTTCGAGATATTTCTTCTTCTTGTTGTTCTTCTTCTGCACAGCTAAGCTGGAAGTGGCATTTGCGGCTCGCACTAGTGCAGACTTATCTCAAAGAAAGGGGCCACGGTGTTTCTGTATCTCTATTATGTTGGTGCGGCTTCGGAACTTTTAAATATCTCGATATATCTCGAAAACTACGCTTCTGATCAAAAAATATGATAGAACATAAATTATAGGAAACATAATTCTCTACAAAAAACGTCTCTTAACATTTTGCCATAGCTCGCTTCGTTTCCGAGATATTTGCAGATTCAGCTCAAAGGAACTGGCCTGACGGACATATTTCGAGATATTTCTTCTTCTTGTTGTTCTTCCTCTGCACAGCTAAGCTGGAAGTGGCATTAGCAGCTCGCAATAGTGCAGAGTTATCTCAAAGAAAGGGGCCACGGTGTTTCTGTATCTCTATTATGTTGGTGCGGCTTCGGAACTTTTAAATATCTCGATATATCTCGAAAACTACGCTTCTGATCAAAAAATGTCATAGAACGTAAATTGTAGGAAACATTATTCTCTACAAAAAAGGTCTTTTAACATTTTGCCATAGCTCGCTTCGTTTCCGAGATATTTGCAGATTTATCTCAAGGGAAGGGGCCTGACGGACATATTTCGAGATACTTCTTCTTCTTGTTGTTCTTCCTCTGCACAGCTAAGCTGGAAGTGGCATTTGCAGCTCGCAATAGTGCAGAGTTATCAAAGAAAGGGGCCACGGTGTTTCTGTATCTCTATTATGTTGGTGCGGCTTCGGAACTTTTAAATATCTTGATATATCTCGAGAACTACGCATCTGATCAAAAAATATCATAGAACATAAAAAGTAGGAAACATAATTCTCTATAAAAAACGTCTCTTAACATTTTGCCATAGCTCGCTTCGTTTCCGAGATATTTGCAGATTCAGCTCAAAGGAACTGGCCTGACGGACATATTTCGAGATATTTCTTCTTCTTGTTGTTCTTCCTCTGCACAGCTAAGCTGGAAGTGGCATTTGCAGCTCGCAATAGTGCAGAGTTATCTCAAAGAAAGGGGCCACGGTGTTTCTGTATCTCTATTATGTTGGTGCGGCTTCGGAACTTTTAAATATCTCGATATATCTCGAAAACTACGCTTCTGATCAAAAAATATCATAGAACATAAATTGTAGGAAACAGAATTCTCTACAAAAAAGGTCTCTTAACATTTTGCCATAGCTCGCTTCGTTTCCGAGATATTTGCAGATATATCTCAAGGGAAGGGGCCTGACGGACATATTTCGAGATATTTCTTCTTCTTGTTGTTCTTCTTCTGCACAGCTAAGCGGGAAGTGGCATTTGCGGCTCGCACTAGTGCAGAGTTATCTCAAAGAAAGGGGCCACGGTGTTTCTGTATCCCTATTATGTTGGTGCGGCTTCGGAACTTTTAAATATCTCGATATATCTCGAAAACTACGCTTCTGATCAAAAAATATCATAGAACATAAATTGTAGGAAACATAATTCTCTACAAAAAACGTCTCTTAACATTTTGCCATAGCTCGCTTCGTTTCCGAGATATTTGCAGATTCAGCTCAAAGGAACTGGCCTGACGGACATATTTCGAGATATTTCTTCTTCTTGTTGTTCTTCCTCTGCACAGCTAAGCTGGAAGTGGCATTTGCAGCTCGCAATAGTGCAGAGTTATCTCAAAGAAAGGGGCCACGGTGTTTCTGTATCTCTATTATGTTGGTGCGGCTTCGGAACTTTTAAATATCTTGATATATCTCGAGATCTACGCATCTCATCAAAAAATATCATACAACATAAAAAGTAGGAAACTTAATTCTCTACAAAAAAGGTCTCTTAACATTTTGCCATAGCTCGCTTCGTTTCCGAGATATTTGCAGATTTATCTCAAGGGAAGGGGCCTGACGGACATATTTCGAGATATTTCTTCTTCTTGTTGTTCTTCTTCTGCACAGCTAAGCTGGAAGTGGCATTTGCGGCTCGCACTAGTGCAGAGTTATCTCAAAGAAAGGGGCCACGGTGTTTCTGTATCTCTATTATGTTGGTGCGGCTTCGGAACTTTTAAATATCTTGATATATCTCGAGAACTACGCATCTGATCAAAAAATATCATAGAACATAAAAAGTAGGAAACTTAATTCTCTACAAAAAAGGTCTCTTAACATTTCGCCATAGCTCGCTTCGTTTCCGAGATATTTGCAGATTTATCTCAAGGGAAGGGGCCTGACGGACATATTTCGAGATATTTCTTCTTCTTGTTGTTCTTCTTCTGCACAGCTAAGCTGGAAGTGGCATTTACAGCTCGCAATCGTGCAGAGTTATCTCAAAGAAAGGGGCCACGGTGTTTCTGTATCTCTTATTATGTTGGTGCGGCTTCGGAACTTTTAAATATCTTGATATATCTCGAGAACTACGCATCTGATCAAAAAATATCATAGAACATAAAAAGTAGGAAACTTAATTCTCTACAAAAAAGGTCTCTTAACATTTCGCCATAGCTCGCTTCGTTTCCGAGATATTTGCAGATTTATCTCAAGGGAAGGGGCCTGACGGACATATTTCGAGATATTTCTTCTTCTTGTTGTTCTTCTTCTGCACAGCTAAGCTGGAAGTGGCATTTGCGGCTCGCACTAGTGCAGAGTTATCTCAAAGAAAGGGGCCACGGTGTTTCTGTATCCCTATTATGTTGGTGCGGCTTCGGAACTTTTAAATATCTCGATATATCTCGAAAACTACGCTTCTGATCAAAAAATATCATAGAACATAAATTGTAGGAAACATAATTCTCTATAAAAAACGTCTCTTAACATTTTGCCATAGCTCGCTTCGTTTCCGAGATATTTGCAGATTCAGCTCAAAGGAACTGGCCTGACGGACATATTTCGAGATATTTCTTCTTCTTGTTGTTCTTCCTCTGCACAGCTAAGCTGGAAGTGGCATTTGCAGCCCGCAATAGTGCAGAGTTATCTCAAAGAAAGGGGCCACGGTGTTTCTGTATCTCTATTATGTTGGTGCGGCTTCGGAACTTTTAAATATCTTGATATATCTCGAGAACTACGCATCTGATCAAAAAATATCATACAACATAAAAAGTAGGAAACTTAATTCTCTACAAAAAAGGTCTCTTAACATTTTGCCATAGCTCGCTTCGTTTCCGAGATATTTGCAGATATATCTCAAGGGAAGGGGCCTGACGGACATATTTCGAGATATTTCTTCTTCTTGTTGTTCTTCTTCTGCACAGCTAAACTGGAAGTGGCATTTCCAGCTCGCAATAGTGCAGAGTTATCTCAAAGAGAGGGGCCACGGTGTTTCTGTATCTCTATTATGTTGGTGCGGCTTCGGAACTTTTAAATATCTTGATATATCTCGAGAGCTACGCGTCTGATCAAAAAATATCATAGAAGATAAAAAGTGGGAAACATAATTCTCTACAAAAAAGGTCTCTTAACATTTTGCCATAGCTCGCTTCGTTTCCGAGATATTTGCAGATTTATCTCAAGGGAAGTGGCCTGACGGACATATTTCGAGATATTTCTTCTTCTTGTTGTTCTTCTTCTGCACAGCTAAGCTGGAAGTGGCATTTGCGGCTCGCACTAGTGCAGAGTTATCTCAAAGAAAGGGGCCACGGTGTTTCTGTATCTCTATTATGTTGGTGCGGCTTTGGAACTTTTAAATATCTCGATATATCTCGAAAACTACGCTTCTGATCAAAAAATATCATAGAACATAAATTGTAGGAAACATAATTCTCTACAAAAAAGGTCTCTTAACATTTTGCCATAGCTCGCTTCGTTTCCGAGATATTTGCAGATATATCTCAAGGGAAGGGGCCTGACGGACATATTTCGAGATATTTCTTCTTCTTGTTGTTCTTCTCCTGCACAGCTAAGCTGGAAGTGGCATTTACAGCTCGCAATACTGCAGAGTTATCTCAAAGAAAGGGGCCACGGTGTTTCTGTATCTCTATTATGTTGGTGCGGCTTCGGAACTTTTAAATATCTTGATATATCTCGAGAACTACGCATCTGATCAAAAAATATCATAGAACATAAAAAGTAGGAAACTTAATTCTCTACAAAAAAGGTCTCTTAACATTTTGCCATAGCTCGCTTCGTTTCCGAGATATTTGCAGATTTATCTCAAGGGAAGGGGCCTGACGGACATATTTCGAGATATTTCTTCTTCTTGTTGTTCTTCTTCTGCACAGCTAAGCTGGAAGTGGCATTTGCGGCTCGCACTAGTGCAGAGTTATCTCAAAGAAAGGGGCCACGGTGTTTCTGTATCCCTATTATGTTGGTGCGGCTTCGGAACTTTTAAATATCTCGATACATCTCGAAAACTACGCTTCTGATCAAAAAATATCATAGAACATAAATTGTAGGAAACATAATTCTCTACAAAAAACGTCTCTTAACATTTTGCCATAGCTCGCTTCGTTTCCGAGATATTTGCAGATATATCTCAAGGGAAGGGGCCTGACGGACATATTTCGAGATATGTCTTCTTCTTGTTGTTCTTCTTCTGCACAGCTAAGCTGGAAGTGGCATTTGCGGCTCGCACTAGTGCAGAGTTATTTCAAAGAAAGGGGCCACGGTGTTTCTGTATCTCTATTATGTTGGTGCGGCTTCGGAACTTTTAAATATCTTGATATATCTCGAGAACTACGCATCTGATCAGAAAATATCATAGAAGATAAAAAGTAGGAAACTTAATTCTCTACAAAAAAGGTCTCTTAACATTTTGCCATAGCTCGCTTCGTTTCCGAGATATTTGCAGATTCAGCTCAAAGGAACTGGCCTGACGGACATATTTCGAGATATTTCTTCTTCTTGTTGTTCTTCCTCTGCACAGCTAAGCTGGAAGTGGCATTTGCAGCTCGCAATAGTGCAGAGTTATCTCAAAGAAAGGGGCCACGGTGTTTCTGTATCTCTATTATGTTGGTGCGGCTTCGGAACTTTTAAATATCTCGATATATCTCGAAAACTACGCTTCTGATCAAAAAATATCATAGAACATAAAAAGTAGGAAACATAATTCTCTACAAAAAAGGTCTCTTAACATTTTGCCATAGCTCGCTTCGTTTCCGAGATATTTGCAGATTTATCTCAAGGGAAGGGGCCTAACGGACATATTTCGAGATATTTCTTCTTCTTGTTGTTCTTCTTCTGCACAGCTAAACTGGAAGTGGCATTTCCAGCTCGCAATAGTGCAGAGTTATCTCAAAGAGAGGGGCCACGGTGTTTCTGTATCTCTATTATGTTGGTGCGGCTTCGGAACTTTTAAATATCTTGATATATCTCGAGAGCTACGCGTCTGATCAAAAAATATCATAGAACATAAAAAGTAGGAAACATAATTCTGTACAAAAAAGGTCTCTTAACATTTTGCCATAGCTCGCTTCGTTTCCGAGATATTTGCTGATTTATCTCAAGGGAAGTGGCCTGACGGACATATTTCGAGATATTTCTTCTTCTTGTTGTTCTTCTTCTGCACCGCTAAGCTGGAAGTGGCATTTGCGGCTCGCACTAGTGCAGAGTTATCTCAAAGAAAGGGGCCACGGTGTTTCTGTATCTCTATTATGTTGGTGCGGCTTCGGAACTTTTAAATATTTTGATATATCTCGAGAACTACGCATCTGATCAGAAAATATCATAGAAGATAAAAAGTAGGAAACTTAATTCTCTACAAAAAACGTCTCTTAACATTTTGCCATAGCTCGCTTCGTTTCCGAGATATTTGCAGATTTATCTCAAGGTAAGGGGCCTGACGGACATATTTCGAGATATTTCTTCTTCTTGTTGTTCTTCTTCTGCACAGCTAAGCTGGAAGTGGCATTTACAGCTCGCAATAGTGCATAGTTATCTGAAAGAAAGGGGCCACGGTGTTTCTGTATCTCTATTATGTTGGTGCGGCTTCGGAACTTTTAAATATCTTGATATATCTCGAGAACTACGCATCTGATCAAAAAATATCATAGAACATAAAAAGTAGGAAACTCAATTCTCTACAAAAAAGGTCTCTTAACATTTTGCAATAGCTCGCTTCGTTTCCGAGATATTTGCAGATTTATCTCAAGGGAAGGGGCCTGACGGACATATTTCGAGATATTTCTTCTTCTTGTTGTTCTTCTTCTGCACAGCTAAGCTGGAAGTGGCATTTGCGGCTCGCACTAGTGCAGAGTTATCTCAAAGAAAGGGGCCACGGTGTTTCTGTATCCCTATTATGTTGGTGCGGCTTCGGAACTTTTAAATATCTCGATACATCTCGAAAACTACGCTTCTGATCAAAAAATATCATAGAACATAAATTGTAGGAAACATAATTCTCTACAAAAAACGTCTCTTAACATTTTGCCATAGCTCGCTTCGTTTCCGAGATATTTGCAGATATATCTCAAGGGAAGGGGCCTGACGGACATATTTCGAGATATGTCTTCTTCTTGTTGTTCTTCTTCTGCACAGCTAAGCTGGAAGTGGCATTTGCGGCTCGCACTAGTGCAGAGTTATTTCAAAGAAAGGGGCCACGGTGTTTCTGTATCTCTATTATGTTGGTGCGGCTTCGGAACTTTTAAATATCTTGATATATCTCGAGAACTACGCATCTGATCAGAAAATATCATAGAAGATAAAAAGTAGGAAACTTAATTCTCTACAAAAAAGGTCTCTTAACATTTTGCCATAGCTCGCTTCGTTTCCGAGATATTTGCAGATTCAGCTCAAAGGAACTGGCCTGACGGACATATTTCGAGATATTTCTTCTTCTTGTTGTTCTTCCTCTGCACAGCTAAGCTGGAAGTGGCATTTGCAGCTCGCAATAGTGCAGAGTTATCTCAAAGAAAGGGGCCACGGTGTTTCTGTATCTCTATTATGTTGGTGCGGCTTCGGAACTTTTAAATATCTCGATATATCTCGAAAACTACGCTTCTGATCAAAAAATATCATAGAACATAAAAAGTAGGAAACATAATTCTCTACAAAAAAGGTCTCTTAACATTTTGCCATAGCTCGCTTCGTTTCCGAGATATTTGCAGATTTATCTCAAGGGAAGGGGCCTAACGGACATATTTCGAGATATTTCTTCTTCTTGTTGTTCTTCTTCTGCACAGCTAAACTGGAAGTGGCATTTCCAGCTCGCAATAGTGCAGAGTTATCTGAAAGAAAGGGGCCACGGTGTTTCTGTATCTCTATTATGTTGGTGCGGCTTCGGAACTTTTAAATATCTTGATATATCTCGAGAACTACGCATCTGATCAAAAAATATCATAGAACATAAAAAGTAGGAAACTTAATTCTCTACAAAAATGGTCTCTTAACATTTTGCCATAGCTCTCTTCGTTTCCGAGATATTTGCAGATTTATCTCAAGGGAAGGGGCCTGACGGATACATTTCGAGATATTTCTTCTTCTTGTTGTTCTTCTTCTGCACAGCTAAGCTGGAAGTGGCATTTGCAGCTCGCAATAGTGCAGAGTTATCTCAAAGAGAGGCGCCACGGTGTTTCTGTATCTCTATTATGTTGGTGCGGCTTCGGAACTTTTAAATATCTTGATATATCTCGAGAACTACGCATCTGATCAAAAAATATCATAGAACATAAAAAGTAGGAAACTTAATTCTCTACAAAAAGGTCTCTCAACATTTTGCCATAGCTCGCTTCGTTTCCGAGATATTTGCAGATTTATCTCAAGGGAAGGGGCCTGACGGACATATTTCGAGATATTTCTTCTTCTTGTTGTTCTTCTTCTGCACAGCTAAGCTGGAAGTGGCATTTGCGGCTCGCACTAGTGCAGAGTTATCTCAAAGAAAGGGGCCACGGTGTTTCTGTATCTCTATTATGTTGGTGCTGCTTCGGAACTTTTAAATATCTCGATATATCTCGAAAACTACGCTTCTGATCAAAAAATATCATAGAACATAAATTGTAGGAAACATAATTCTCTACAAAAAACGTCTCTTAACATTTTGCCATAGCTCGCTTCGTTTCCGAGATATTTGCAGATTTATCTCAAGGGAAGGGGCCTAACGGACATATTTCGAGATATTTCTTCTTCTTGTTGTTCTTCTTCTGCACAGCTAAACTGGAAGTGGCATTTCCAGCTCGCAATAGTACAGAGTTATCTCAAAGAAAGGGGCCACGGTGTTTCTGTATCTCTATTATGTTGGTGCGGCTTCGGAACTTTTAAATATCTTGATATATCTCGAGAACTACGCATCTGATCAAAAAATATCATAGAACATAAAAAGTAGGAAACTTAATTCTCTACAAAAATGGTCTCTTAACATTTTGCCATAGCTCTCTTCGTTTCCGAGATATTTGCAGATTTATCTCAAGGGAAGGGGCCTGACGGACACATTTCGAGATATTTCTTCTTCTTGTTGTTCTTCTTCTGCACAGCTAAGCTGGAAGTGGCATTTGCAGCTCGCAATAGTGCAGAGTTATCTCAAAGAGAGGCGCCACGGTGTTTCTGTATCTCTATTATGTTGGTGCGGCTTCGGAACTTTTAAATATCTTGATATATCTCGAGAACTACGCATCTGATCAAAAAATATCATAGAACATAAAAAGTAGGAAACTTAATTCTCTACAAAAAAGGTCTCTCAACATTTTGCCATAGCTCGCTTCGTTTCCGAGATATTTGCAGATTTATCTCAAGGGAAGGGGCCTGACGGACATATTTCGAGATATTTCTTCTTCTTGTTGTTCTTCTTCTGCACAGCTAAGCTGGAAGTGGCATTTGCGGCTCGCACTAGTGCAGAGTTATCTCAAAGAAAGGGGCCACGGTGTTTCTGTATCTCTATTATGTTGGTGCGGCTTTGGAACTTTTAAATATCTCGATATATCTCGAAAACTACGCTTCTGATCAAAAAATATCATAGAACATAAATTGTAGGAAACATAATTCTCTACAAAAAAGGTCTCTTAACATTTTGCCATAGCTCGCTTCGTTTCCGAGATATTTGCAGATATATCTCAAGGGAAGGGGCCTGACGGACATATTTCGAGATATTTCTTCTTCTTGTTGTTCTTCTCCTGCACAGCTAAGCTGGAAGTGGCATTTACAGCTCGCAATACTGCAGAGTTATCTCAAAGAAAGGGGCCACGGTGTTTCTGTATCTCTATTATGTTGGTGCGGCTTCGGGACTTTTAAATATCTTGATATATCTCGAGAACTACGCATCTGATCAAAAAATATCATAGAACATAAAAAGTAGGAAACTTAATTCTCTACAAAAAAGGTCTCTTAACATTTTGCCATAGCTCGCTTCGTTTCCGAGATATTTGCAGATTTATCTCAAGGGAAGGGGCCTGACGGACATATTTCGAGATATTTCTTCTTCTTGTTGTTCTTCTTCTGCACAGCTAAGCTGGAAGTGGCATTTGCGGCTCGCACTAGTGCAGAGTTATCTCAAAGAAAGGGGCCACGGTGTTTCTGTATCCCTATTATGTTGGTGCGGCTTCGGAACTTTTAAATATCTCGATATATCTCGAGAACTACGCTTCTGATCAAAAAATATCATAGAACATAAATTGTAGGAAACATAATTCTCTACAAAAAACGTCTCTTAACATTTTGCCATAGCTCGCTTCGTTTCCGAGATATTTGCAGATTCAGCTCAAAGGAACTGGCCTGACGGACATATTTCGAGATATTTCTTCTTCTTGTTGTTCTTCCTCTGCACAGCTAAGCTGGAAGTGGCATTTGCAGCTCGCAATAGTGCAGAGTTATCTCAAAGAAAGGGGCCACGGTGTTTCTGTATCTCTATTATGTTGGTGCGGCTTCGGAACTTTTAAATATCTTGATATATCTCGAGAACTACGCATCTGATCAAAAAATATCATAGAACATAAAAAGTAGGAAACTTAATTCTCTACAAAAAAGGTCTCTCAACATTTTACCATAGCTCGCTTCGTTTCCTAGATATTTGCAGATTTATCTCAAGGGAAGGGGCCTGACGGACATATTTCGAGATATTTCTTCTTCTTGTTGTTCTTCTTCTGCACAGCTAAACTGGAAGTGGCATTTCCAGCTCGCAATAGTGCAGAGTTATCTCAAAGAGAGGGGCCACGGTGTTTCTGTATCTCTATTATGTTGGTGCGGCTTCGGAACTTTTAAATATCTTGATATATCTCGAGAGCTACGCGTCTGATCAAAAAATATCATAGAACATAAAAAGTAGGAAACATAATTCTCTACAAAAAAGGTCTCTTAACATTTTGCCATAGCTCGCTTCGTTTCCGAGATATTTGCAGATTTATCTCAAGGGAAGTGGCCTGACGGACATATTTCGAGATATTTCTTCTTCTTGTTGTTCTTCTGCTGCACAGCTAAGCTGGAAGTGGCATTTGCGGCTCGCACTAGTGCAGAGTTATTTCAAAGAAAGGGGCCACGGTGTTTCTGTATCTCTATTATGTTGGTGCGGCTTCGGAACTTTTAAATATCTTGATATATCTCGAGAACTACGCATCTGATCAGAAAATATCATAGAAGATAAAAAGTAGGAAACTTAATTCTCTACAAAAAAGGTCTCTTAACATTTTGCCATAGCTCGCTTCTTTTCCGAGATATTTGCAGATTCAGCTCAAAGGAACTGGCCTGACGGACATATTTCGAGATATTTCTTCTTCTTGTTGTTCTTCCTCTGCACAGCTAAGCTGGAAGTGACATTTGCAGCTCGCAATAGTGCAGAGTTATCTCAAAGAAAGGGGCCACGGTGTTTCTGTATCTCTATTATGTTGGTGCGGCTTCGGAACTTTTAAATATCTCGATATATCTCGAAAACTACGCGTCTGATCAAAAAATATCATAGAACATAAAAAGTAGGAAACATAATTCTCTACAAAAAAGGTCTCTTAACATTTTGCCATAGCTCGCTTCGTTTCCGAGATATTTGCAGATTTATCTCAAGGGAAGTGGCCTGACGGACATATTTCGAGATATTCCTTCTTCTTGTTGTTCTTCTTCTGCACAGCTAAACTGGAAGTGGCATTTCCAGCTCGCAATAGTGCAGAGTTATCTCAAAGAGAGGGGCCACGGTGTTTCTGTATCTCTATTATGTTGGTGCTGCTTCGGAACTTTTAAATATCTTGATATATCTCGAGAACTACGCATCTGATCAAAAAATATCATAGAACATAAAAAGTAGGAAACTCAATTCTCTACAAAAAAGGTCTGTTAACATTTTGCAATAGCTCGCTTCGTTTCCGAGATGTTTGCAGATTTATCTCAAGGGAAGGGGCCTGACGGACATATTTCGAGATATTTCTTCTTCTTGTTGTTCTTCTTCTGCACAGCTAAACTGGAAGTGGCATTTCCAGCTCGCAATAGTACAGAGTTATCTCAAAGAAAGGGGCCACGGTGTTTCTGTATCTCTATTATGTTGGTGCGGCTTCGGAACTTTTAAATATCTTGATATATCTCGAGAACTACGCATCTGATCAAAAAATATCATAGAACATAAAAAGTAGGAAACTTAATTCTCTACAAAAAAGGTCTCTTAACATTTTGCCATAGCTCTCTTCGTTTCCGAGATATTTGCAGATTTATCTCAAGGGAAGGGGCCTGACGGACACATTTCGAGATATTTCTTCTTCTTGTTGTTCTTCTTCTGCACAGCTAAGCTGGAAGTGGCATTTGCAGCTCGCAATAGTGCAGAGTTATCTCAAAGAAAGGGGCCACGGTGTTTCTGTATCTCTATTATGTTGGTGCGGCTTCGGAACTTTTAAATATCTTGATATATCTCGAGAACTACGCATCTGATCAAAAAATATCATAGAACATAAAAAGTAGGAAACTTAATTCTCTACAAAAAAGTCTCGTAAGATTTTGCCATAGCTCGCTTCGTTTCCGAGATATTTGCAGATTTATCTCAAGGGAAGGGGCCTGACGGACATATTTCGAGATATTTCTTCTTCTTGTTGTTCTTCTTCTGCACAGCTAAGCTGGAAGTGGCATTTGCAGCTCGCAATTGTGCAGAGTTATCTCAAAGAAAGGGGCCACGGTGTGTCTGTATCTCTATTATGTTGGTGCGGCTTCGGAACTTTTAAGTATCTTGATATATCTCGAGAACTACGCATCTGATCAAAAAATATCATAGAACATAAAAAGTAGGAAACTTAATTCGCTACAAAAAGGTCTCTTAACATTTTGCCATAGCTCGCTTCGTTTCCGAGATATTTGCAGATTTATCTCAAGGGAAGGGGCCTAACGGACATATTTCGTGATATTTCTTCTTCTTGTTGTTCTTCTTCTGCACAGCTAAGCTGGAAGTGGCATTTGCAGCTCGCATTAGTGCAGAGTTATGTCAAAGAAAGGGGCCACGGTGTTTCTGTATCTCTATTATGTTGGTGCGGCTTCTGAACTTTTAAATATCTTGATATATCTCGAGAACTACGCATCTGATCAAAAAATATCATAGAACATAGAAAGTAGGAAACTCAATCCTCTACAAAAAAGGTCTCTTAACATTTTGCAATAGCTCGCTTCGTTTCCGAGATATTTGCAGATTTATCTCAAGGGAAGGGGCCTGACGGACATATTTCGAGATATTTCTTCTTCTTGTTGTTCTTCTTCTGCACAGCTAAGCTGGAAGTGGCATTTGCAGCTCGCAATTGTGCAGAGTTATCTCAAAGAGAGGGGCCACGGTGTTTCTGTATCTCTATTATGTTGGTGCGGCTTCGGAACTTTTAAATATCTTGATATATCTCGAGAACTACGCATCTGATCAAAAAATATCATAGAACATAGAAAGTAGGAAACTCAATCCTCTACAAAAAAGGTCTCTTAACATTTTGCAATAGCTCGCTTCGTTTCCGAGATATTTGCAGATTTATCTCAAGGGAAGGGGCCTGACGGACATATTTCGAGATATTTCTTCTTCTTGTTGTTCTTCTTCTGCACAGCTAAGCTGGAAGTGGCATTTGCAGCTCGCAATTGTGCAGAGTTATCTCAAAGAGAGGGGCCACGGTGTTTCTGTATCTCTATTATGTTGGTGCGGCTTCGGAACTTTTAAATATCTTGATATATCTCGAGAACTACGCATCTGATCAAAAAATATCATAGAACATAAAAAGTAGGAAACTTAATTCTCTACAAAAAAGTCTCGTAAGATTTTGCCATAGCTCGCTTCGTTTCCGAGATATTTGCAGATTTATCTCAAGGGAAGGGGCCTGACGGACATATTTCGAGATATTTCTTCTTCTTGTTGTTCTTCTTCTGCACAGCTAAGCTGGAAGTGGCATTTGCAGCTCGCAATTGTGCAGAGTTATCTCAAAGAGAGGGGCCACGGTGTTTCTGTATCTCTATTATGTTGGTGCGGCTTCGGAACTTTTAAATATCTTGATATATCTCGAGAACTACGCATCTGATCAAAAAATATCATAGAACATAAAAAGTAGGAAACTTAATTCGCTACAAAAAAGGTCTCTTAACATTTTGCCATAGCTCGCTTCGTTTCCGAGATATTTGCAGATTTATCTCAAGGGAAGGGGCCTAACGGACATATTTCGTGATATTTCTTCTTCTTGTTGTTCTTCTTCTGCACAGCTAAACTGGAAGTGGCATTTGCAGCTCGCAATAGTGCAGAGTTATCTCAAAGAGAGGGGCCACGGTGTTTCTGTATCTCTATTATGTTGGTGCGGCTTCGGAACTTTTAAATATCTTGATATATCTCGAGAACTACGAATCTGATCAGAAAATATCATAGAAGATAAAAAGTAGGAAACTTAATTCTCTACAAAAAAGGTCTGTTAACATTTTGCCATAGCTCGCTTCGTTTCCGAGATATTTGCAGATTTATCTCAAGGGAAGGGGCCTGACGGACATATTTCGAGATATTTCTTCTTCTTGTTGTTCTTCTTCTGCACAGCTAAGCTGGAAGTGGCATTTGCAGCTCGCAATAGTGCACAGTTATCTCAAAGAAAGGGGCCACGGTGTTTCTGTATCTCTATTATGTTGGTGCGGCTTCGGAACTTTTAAATATCTCGATATATCTCGAGAACTACGCATCTGATCAAAAAATATCATAGAACATAAAAAGTAGGAAACTTAATTCTCTACAAATAAGGTCTCTTAACATTTTGGCATAGCTCGCATTCGTTTCCGAGATATTTGCAGATTTATCTCAAGGGAAGGGGCCTGACGGACATATTTCGAGATATTTCTTCTTCTTGTTGTTCTTCTTCTCCACAGCTAAGCTGGAAGTGGCATTTGCAGCTCGCAATAGTGCAGAGTTATCTCAAAGAAAGGGGCCACGGTGTTTCTGTACCTCTATTATGTTGGTGCAGCTTCGGAGCTTTTAAATATCTTGATATATCTCGAGAACTACGCATCTGATCAAAAAATATCATAGAACATAAAAAGTAGGAAACCTAATTTTCTACAAAACAGGTCTCTTAACATTTTGCCATAGCTCGCTTCGTTTCCGAGATATTTGCAGATTTATCTCAAGGGAAGGGGCCTGACGGACATATTTCGAGATATTTCTTCTTCTTGTTGTTCTTCTTCTGCACAGCTAAGCTGGAAGTGGCATTTGCAGCTCGCAGTAGTGCAGAGTTGTCTCAAAGAAAGGGGCCACGGTGTTTCTGTATCTCTATTATGTTGGTGCGGCTTCGGAACTTTTAAATATCTTGATATATCTCGAGAACTACGCATCTGATCAAAAAATATCATAGAACATAAAAAGTAGGAATCCTAATTTTCTACAAAAAAGGTCTCTTAACATTTTGCCGTAGCTCGCTTCGTTTCCGAGATATTTGCAGATTTATCTCAAGGGAAGGGGCCTGACGGACATATTTCCAGATATTTCTTCTTCTTGTTGTTCTTCTTCTGCACAGCTAAGCTGGAAGTGGCATTTGCAGCTCGCAATAGTGCAGAGTTATCTCAAAGAAAGGGGCGACGGTGTGTCTGTATCTCTATTATGTTGGTGCGGCTTCGGAACTTTTAAATATCTTGATATATCTCGAGAACTACGCATCTGATCGAAAAATATCATAGAACATAAAAAGTAGGAAACTTAATTCTCTACAAAAGAGGTCTCTTAACATTTTGCCATAGCTCGCTTCGTTTCCGAGATATTTGCAGATTTATCTCAAGGGAAGGGGCCTGACGGACATATTTCGAGATATTTCTTCTTTTTGTTGTTCTTCTTCTGCACAGCTAAGCTGGAAGTGGCATTTGCAGCTCGCAATAGTGCAGAGTTATCTCAAAGAAAGGGGCCACGGTGTTTCTGTATCTCTATTATGTTGGTGCGGCTTCGGAACTTTTAAATATCTTTATATATCTCGAGAACTACGCATCCGATCAAAAAATATCATAGAACATAAAAAGTAGGAAACTTAATTCTCTACAAAAAAGGTCTCTCAACATTTTGCCATAGCTCGCTTCGTTTCCGAGATATTTGCAGATTTATCTCGAGGGAAGGGGCCTGACGGACATATTTCGAGATATTTCTTCTTCTTGTTGTTCTTCTTCTGCACAGCTAAGCTGGAAGCGGCATTTGCGGCTCGCACTAGTGCAGAGTTATCTCAAAGAAAGGGGCCACGGTGTTTCTGTATCTCTATTATGTTGGTGCAGCTTCGGATCTTTTAAATATCTCGATATATCTCGAAAACTACGTTTCTGATCAAAAAATATCATAGAACATAAATGGTAGGAAACATAATTCTCTACAAAAAAGGTCTCTTAACATTTTGCCATAGCTCGTTTCGTTTCCGAGATATTTGCAGATTTATCTCAAGGGAAGGGGCCTGACGGACATATTTCGAGATATTTCTTCTTCTTGTTGTTCTTCTTCTGCACAGCTAAGCTGGAAGTGGCATTTGCAGCTCGCAATAGTGCAGAGTTATCTCAAAGAAAGGGGCCACGGTGTTTCTGTATCTCTATTATGTTGGTGCGGCTTCGGATCTTTTAAATATCTCGATATATCTCGAAAACTACGCTTCTGATCAAAAAATATCATAGAACGTAAATTGTGGGAAACATAATTCTCTACAAAAAATGTCTCTTAACATTTTGCCATAGCTCGCTTCGTTTCCGAGATATTTGCAGATTTATCTCAAGGGAAGGGGTCTGACGGACATATTTCGAGATATTTCTTCTTCTTGTTGTTCTTCTTCTGCACAGCTAAACTGGAAGTGGCATTTCCAGCTCGCAGTAGTGCCGAGTTATCTCAAAGAAAGGGGCCACGGTGTTTCTGTATCTCTATTATGTTGGTGCGGCTTCGGAACTTTTAAATATCTTGATATATCTCGAGAACTACGCATCTGATCAAAAAATATCATACAACATAAAAAGTAGAAAACTTAATTCTCTACAAAAAAGGTCTCTCAACATTTTGCCATAGCTCGCTTCGTTTCCGAGATATATGCAGATTTATCTCAAGGGAAGGGGCCTGACGGACATATTTCGAGATATTTCTTCTTCTTGTTGTTCTTCTTCTGCACAGCTAAGCTGGACGTGGCATTTACAGCTCGCAATAGTGCAGAGTTATCTCAAAGAAAGGGGCCACGGTGTTTCTGTATCTCTATTATGTTGGTGCGGCTTCGGAACTTTTAAATATCTTGATATATCTCGAGAACTACGCATCTGATCAAAAAATATCATAGAACATAAAAAGTAGGAAACATAATTCTCTACAAAAAAGGTCTCTTAACATTTTGCCATAGCTCGCTTCGCTTCCGAGATATATGCAGATTTATCTCAAGGGAAGGGGCCTGACGGACATATTTCGAGATATTTCTTCTTCTTGTTGTTCTTCTTCTGCACAGCTAAGCTGGAAGTGGCATTTGCAGCTCGCAATAGTGCAGAGTTATCTCAAAGAAAGGGGCCACGGTGTTTCTGTATCTCTATTATGTTGGTGCGGCTTCGGAACTTTTAAATATCTTGATATATCTCGAGAACTACGCATCTGATCAAATAATATCATAGAACATAAAAAGTAGGAAACTTAATTCTCCACAAATAAGGTCTCTTAACATTTTGCCATAGCTCGCTTCGTTTCCGAGATATTTGCAGATTTATCTCAAGGGAAGGGGCCTGACGGACATATTTCGAGATATTTCTTCTTCTTGTTGTTCTTCTTCTGCACAGCTAAGCTGGACGTGGCATTTACAGCTCGCAATAGTGCAGAGTTATCTCAAAGAAAGGGGCCACGGTGTTTCTGTATCTCTATTATGTTGGTGCGGCTTCGGAACTTTTAAATATCTTGATATATCTCGAGAACTACGCATCTGATCAAAAAATATCATAGAACATAAAAGGTAGGAAACTTAATTGTCTACAAATAAGGTCTCTGAACATTTTGCCATAGCTCGCTTCGTTTCCAAGATACTTGCAGATTTATCTCAAGGGAAGGGGCCTGACGGACATATTTCGAGATATTTCTTCTTCTTGTTGTTCTTCTTCTGCACAGCTAAACTGGAAGTGGCATTTCCAGCTCGCAGTAGTGCCGAGTTATCTCAAAGAAAGGGGCCACGGTGTTTCTGTATCTCTATTATGTTGGTGCGGCTTCGGAACTTTTAAATATCTTGATATATCTCGAGAACTACGCATCTGATCAAAAAATATCATAGAACATAAAAAGTAGAAAACTTAATTCTCTACAAAAAAGGTCTCTCAACATTTTGCCATAGCTCGCTTCGTTTCCGAGATATATGCAGATTTATCTCAAGGGAAGGGGCCTGACGGACATATTTCGAGATATTTCTTCTTCTTGTTGTTCTTCTTCTGCACAGCTAAACTGGAAGTGGCATTTCCAGCTCGCAATAGTGCAGAGTTATCTGAAAGAAAGGGGCCACGGTGTTTCTGTATCTCTATTATGTTGGTGCGGCTTCGGAACTTTTAAATATCTTGATATATCTCGAAAACTACGCTTCTGATCAAAAAATATCATAGAACATAAATTGTAGGAAACATAATTCTCTACAAAAAAGGTCTCTTAACATTTTGCCATAGCTCGCTTCGTTTCCAAGATACTTGCAGATTTATCTCAAGGGAAGGGGCCTGACGGACATATTTCGAGATATTTCTTCTTCTTGTTGTTCTTCTTCTGCACAGCTAAGCTGGACGTGGCATTTACAGCTCGCAATAGTGCAGAGTTATCTCAAAGAAAGGGGCCACGGTGTTTCTGTATCTCTATTATGTTGGTGCGGCTTCGGAACTTTTAAATATCTTGATATATCTCGAGAACTACGCATCTGATCAAAAAATATCATAGAACATAAAAAGTAGGAAACTTAATTCTCTCCAAATAAGGTCTCTTAACATTTTGCCATAGCTCGCTTCGTTTCCAAGATACTTGCAGATTTATCTCAAGGGAAGGGGCCTGACGGACATATTTCGAGATATTTCTTCTTCTTGTTGTTCTTCTTCTGCACAGCTAAACTGGAAGTGGCATTTCCAGCTCGCAGTAGTGCCGAGTTATCTCAAAGAAAGGGGCCACGGTGTTTCTGTATCTCTATTATGTTGGTGCGGCTTCGGAACTTTTAAATATCTTGATATATCTCGAGAACTACGCATCTGATCAAAAAATATCATAGAACATAAAAAGTAGAAAACTTAATTCTCTACAAAGAAGGTCTCTCAACATTTTGCCATAGCTCGCTTCGTTTCCGAGATATATGCAGATTTATCTCAAGGGAAGGGGCCTGACGGACATATTTCGAGATATTTCTTCTTCTTGTTGTTCTTCTTCTGCACAGCTAAACTGGAAGTGGCATTTCCAGCTCGCAATAGTGCAGAGTTATCTGAAAGAAAGGGGCCACGGTGTTTCTGTATCTCTATTATGTTGGTGCGGCTTCGGAACTTTTAAATATCTTGATATATCTCGAAAACTACGCTTCTGATCAAAAAATATCATAGAACATAAATTATAGGAAACATAATTCTCTACAAAAAATGTCTCTTAACATTTTGCCATAGCTCGCTTCGCTTCCGAGATATATGCAGATTTATCTCAAGGGAAGGGGCCTGACGGACATATTTCGAGATATTTCTTCTTCTTGTTGTTCTTCTTCTGCACAGCTAAGCTGGAAGTGGCATTTGCAGCTCGCAATAGTGCAGAGTTATCTCAAAGAAAGGGGCCACGGTGTTTCTGTATCTCTATTATGTTGGTGCGGCTTCGGAACTTTTAAATATCTTGATATATCTCGAGAACTACGCATTTGATCAAATAATATCATAGAACATAAAAAGTAGGAAACTTAATTCTCCACAAATAAGGTCTCTTAACATTTTGCCATAGCTCGTTTCGTTTCCGAGATATTTGCAGATTTATCTCAAGGGAAGGGGCCTGACGGACATATTTCGAGATATTTCTTCTTCTTGTTGGTCTTCTTCTGCACAGCTAAGCTGGAAGTGGCATTTGCAGCTCGCAATAGTGCAGAGTTATCTCGAAGAAAGGGGCCACGGTGTTTCTGTATTTCTATTATGTTGGTGCGGCTTCGGAACTTTAAAATATCTTGATATATCTCGAGAACTACGCATCTGATCAAAAAATATCATAGAACGTAAAAAGTAGGAAACTTAATTCTCTACAAATAAAGTCGCTTAACATTTTGCCATAGCTCGCTTCGTTTCCGAGATATTTGCAGATTTATCTCAAGGGAAGGGGCCTGACGGACATATTTCGAGATATTTCTTCTTCTTGTTGTTCTTCTTCTGCACAGCTAAGCTGGAAGTGGCATTTGCAGCTCGCAATAGTGCAGAGTTATCTCAAAGAAAGGGGCCACGGTGTTTCTGTATCTCTATTATGTTGGTGCGGCTTCGGAACTTTTAAATATCTTGATATATCTCGAGAACTACGCATCTGATCAAAAAATATCATAGAACATAAAAAGTAGGAAACTTCATTCTCTACCAAAAAGGTCTCTTAAAATTTTGCCATAGCTCGCTTCGTTTCCGAGATATATGCAGATTTATCTCAAGGGAAGGGGCCTGACGGACATATTTCGGGATATTTCTTCTTCTTGTTGTTCTTCTTCTGCACAGCTAAACAGGAAGTGGCATTTCCAGCTCGCAATAGTGCAGAGTTATCTGAAAGAAAGGGGCCACGGTGTTTCTGTGTCTCTATTATGTTGGTGCGGCTTCGGAACTTTTAAATATCTTGATATATCTCGAGAACTACGCATCTGATCAAAAAATATCATAGAACATAAAAAGTAGAAAACTTAATTCTCTACAAAAAAGGTCTCTCAACATTTTGCCATAGCTCGCTTCGTTTCCGAGATATATGCAGATTTATCTCAAGGGAAGGGGCCTGACGGACATATTTCGAGATATTTCTTCTTCTTGTTGTTCTTCTTCTGCACAGCTAAACTGGAAGTGGCATTTCCAGCTCGCAATAGTGCAGAGTTATCTGAAAGAAAGGGGCCACGGTGTTTCTGTATCTCTATTATGTTGGTGCGGCTTCGGAACTTTTAAATATCTTGATATATCTCGAAAACTACGCTTCTGATCAAAAAATATCATAGAACATAAATTGTAGGAAACATAATTCTCTACAAAAAAGGTCTCTTAACATTTTGCCATAGCTCGCTTCGCTTCCGAGATATATGCAGATTTATCTCAAGGGAAGGGGCCTGACGGACATATTTCGAGATATTTCTTCTTCTTGTTGTTCTTCTTCTGCACAGCTAAGCTGGAAGTGGCATTTGCAGCTCGCAATAGTGCAGAGTTATCTCAAAGAAAGGGGCCACGGTGTTTCTGTATCACTATTATGTTGGTGCGGCTTCGGAACTTTTAAATATCTTGATATATCTCGAGAACTCCGCATCTGATCAAAAAATATCATACAACATAAAAAGTAGGAAACTTCATTCTCTACCAAAAAGGTCTCTTAACATTTTGCCATAGCTCGCTTCGTTTCCGAGATATATGCAGATTTATCTCAAGGGAAGGGGCCTGACGGACATATTTCGGGATATTTCTTCTTCTTGTTGTTCTTCTTCTGCACAGCTAAACAGGAAGTGGCATTTCCAGCTCGCAATAGTGCAGAGTTATCTGAAAGAAAGGGGCCACGGTGTTTCTGTATCTCTATTATGTTGGTGCGGCTTCGGAACTTTTAAATATCTTGATATATCTCGAGAACTACGCATCTGATCAAATAATATCATAGAACATAAAAAGTAGGAAACTTAATTCTCTACAAATAAGGTCTCTTAACATTTTGCCATAGCTCGCTTCGTTTCCGAGATATTTGCAGATTTATCTCAAGGGAAGGGGCCTGACGGACATTTTTCGAGATATTTCTTCTTCTTGTTGTTCTTCTTCTGCACAGCTAAGCTGGAAGTGGCATTTGCAGCTCGCAATAGTGCAGAGTTATCTCGAAGAAAGGGGCCACGGTGTTTCTGTATCTCTATTATGTTGGTGCGGCTTCGGAACTTTTAGATATCTTGATATATCTCGAGAACTACGCATCTGATCAAAAAATATCATAGAACATAAAAAGGAGGAAACTTAATTCTCTACAAAAAAGGTCTCTTAACATTTTGCCATAGCTCGCTTCGTTTCCGAGATATATGCAGATTTATCTCAAGGGAAGGGGCCTGACGGACATATTTCGAGATATTTCTTCTTCTTGTTGGTCTTCTTCTGCACAGCTAAGCTGGAAGTGGCATTTGCAGCTCGCAATGGTGCAGAGTTATCTCAAAGAAAGGGGCCACGGTGTTTCTGTATCTCTATTATGTTGGTGCGGCTTCGGATCTTTTAAATATCTTGATATATCTCGAGAACTACGCATCTGATCAAATAATATCATAGAACATAAAAAGTAGGAAACTTAATTCTCTACCAAAAAGGTCTCTTAAAATTTTGCCATAGCTCGCTTCGTTTCCGAGATATATGCAGATTTATCTCAAGGGAAGGGGCCTGACGGACATATTTCGGGATATTTCTTCTTCTTGTTGTTCTTCTTCTGCACAGCTAAACAGGAAGTGGCATTTCCAGCTCGCAATAGTGCAGAGTTATCTGAAAGAAAGGGGCCACGGTGTTTCTGTGTCTCTATTATGTTGGTGCGGCTTCGGAACTTTTAAATATCTTGATATATCTCGAGAACTACGCATCTGATCAAAAAATATCATAGAACATAAAAAGTAGAAAACTTAATTCTCTACAAAAAAGGTCTCTCAACATTTTGCCATAGCTCGCTTCGTTTCCGAGATATATGCAGATTTATCTCAAGGGAAGGGGCCTGACGGACATATTTCGAGATATTTCTTCTTCTTGTTGTTCTTCTTCTGCACAGCTAAACTGGAAGTGGCATTTCCAGCTCGCAATAGTGCAGAGTTATCTGAAAGAAAGGGGCCACGGTGTTTCTGTATCTCTATTATGTTGGTGCGGCTTCGGAACTTTTAAATATCTTGATATATCTCGAAAACTACGCTTCTGATCAAAAAATATCATAGAACATAAATTGTAGGAAACATAATTCTCTACAAAAAAGGTCTCTTAACATTTTGCCATAGCTCGCTTCGCTTCCGAGATATATGCAGATTTATCTCAAGGGAAGGGGCCTGACGGACATATTTCGAGATATTTCTTCTTCTTGTTGTTCTTCTTCTGCACAGCTAAGCTGGAAGTGGCATTTGCAGCTCGCAATAGTGCAGAGTTATCTCAAAGAAAGGGGCCACGGTGTTTCTGTATCACTATTATGTTGGTGCGGCTTCGGAACTTTTAAATATCTTGATATATCTCGAGAACTCCGCATCTGATCAAAAAATATCATACAACATAAAAAGTAGGAAACTTCATTCTCTACCAAAAAGGTCTCTTAACATTTTGCCATAGCTCGCTTCGTTTCCGAGATATATGCAGATTTATCTCAAGGGAAGGGGCCTGACGGACATATTTCGGGATATTTCTTCTTCTTGTTGTTCTTCTTCTGCACAGCTAAACAGGAAGTGGCATTTCCAGCTCGCAATAGTGCAGAGTTATCTGAAAGAAAGGGGCCACGGTGTTTCTGTATCTCTATTATGTTGGTGCGGCTTCGGAACTTTTAAATATCTTGATATATCTCGAGAACTACGCATCTGATCAAATAATATCATAGAACATAAAAAGTAGGAAACTTAATTCTCTACAAATAAGGTCTCTTAACATTTTGCCATAGCTCGCTTCGTTTCCGAGATATTTGCAGATTTATCTCAAGGGAAGGGGCCTGACGGACATTTTTCGAGATATTTCTTCTTCTTGTTGTTCTTCTTCTGCACAGCTAAGCTGGAAGTGGCATTTGCAGCTCGCAATAGTGCAGAGTTATCTCGAAGAAAGGGGCCACGGTGTTTCTGTATCTCTATTATGTTGGTGCGGCTTCGGAACTTTTAGATATCTTGATATATCTCGAGAACTACGCATCTGATCAAAAAATATCATAGAACATAAAAAGGAGGAAACTTAATTCTCTACAAAAAAGGTCTCTTAACATTTTGCCATAGCTCGCTTCGTTTCCGAGATATATGCAGATTTATCTCAAGGGAAGGGGCCTGACGGACATATTTCGAGATATTTCTTCTTCTTGTTGGTCTTCTTCTGCACAGCTAAGCTGGAAGTGGCATTTGCAGCTCGCAATGGTGCAGAGTTATCTCAAAGAAAGGGGCCACGGTGTTTCTGTATCTCTATTATGTTGGTGCGGCTTCGGATCTTTTAAATATCTTGATATATCTCGAGAACTACGCATCTGATCAAATAATATCATAGAACATAAAAAGTAGGAAACTTAATTCTCTACAAAAAAGGTCTCTTAACATTTTGCCATAGCTCGTTTCGTTTCCGAGATATTTGCAGATATATCTCAAGGGAAGGGGCCTGACGGACATATTTCGAGATA
Source organism: Osmia lignaria lignaria (assembly GCF_051020975.1). Lineage (NCBI taxonomy): Eukaryota > Metazoa > Arthropoda > Insecta > Hymenoptera > Megachilidae > Osmia > Osmia lignaria. The sequence continues at coordinate 20,630,896 of NW_027478159.1, forward strand.
TTTCCTCTTCTTGTTGTTCTTCTTCTGCACAGCTAAACTGGAAGTGGCATTTCCAGCTCGCAATAGCGCAGAGTTATCTCAAAGAAAGGGGCCACGGTGTTTCTGTATCTCTATTATGTTGGTGCGGCTTCGGAACTTTTAAATATCTTGATATATCTCGAGAACTACGCATCTGATCAAAAAATATCATAGAACATAAAAAGTAGGAAACTTAATTCTCTACAAATAAGGTCTCTTAACATTTTGCCATAGCTCGCTTCGTTTCCGAGATATTTGCAGATTTATCTCAAGGGAAGGGGCCTGACGAACATTTTTCGAGATATTTCTTCTTCTTGTTGTTCTTCTTCTGCACAGCTAAGCTGGAAGTGGCATTTGCAGCTCGCAATAGTGCAGAGTTATCTCGAAGAAAGGCGCCACGGTGTTTCTGTATCTCTATTATGTTGGTGCGGCTTCGGAACTTTTAGATATCTTGATAGATCTCGAGAACTACGCATCTGATCAAATAATATCATAGAACATAAAAAGTAGGAAACTTAATTCTCTACAAAAAAGGTCTCTTAACATTTTGCCATAGCTCGCTTCGTTTCCGAGATATTTGCAGATTTATCTCGAGGGAAGGGGCCTGACGGACATATTTCGAGATATTTCTTCTTCTTGTTGTTCTTCTTCTGCACAGCTAAGCTGGAAGCGGCATTTGCGGCTCGCACTAGTGCAGAGTTATCTCAAAGAAAGGGGCCACGGTGTTTCTGTATCTCTATTATGTTGGTGCAGCTTCGGATCTTTTAAATATCTCGATATATCTCGAAAACTACGCTTCTGATCAAAAAATATCATAGAACATAAATTGTAGGAAACATAATTCTCTACAAAAAAGGTCTCTTAACATTTTGCCATAGCTCGTTTCGTTTCCGAGATATTTGCAGATATATCTCAAGGAAAGGGGCCTGACTGACATATTTCGAGATATTTCCTCTTCTTGTTGTTCTTCTTCTGCACAGCTAAACTGGAAGTGGCATTTCCAGCTCGCAATAGCGCAGAGTTATCTCAAAGAAAGGGGCCACGGTGTTTCTGTATCTCTATTAAGTTGGTGCGGCTTCGGAACTTTTAAATATCTTGATATATCTCGAGAACTACGCATCTGATCAAAAAATATCATAGAACATAAAAAGTAGGAAACCTAATTCTCTACAAATAAGGTCTCTTAACATTTTGCCATAGCTCGCTTCGTTTCCGAGATATTTGCAGATTTATCTCAAGGGAAGGGGCCTGACGGACATTTTTCGAGATATTTCTTCTTCTTGTTGTTCTTCTTCTGCACAGCTAAGCTGGAAGTGGCATTTGCAGCTCGCAATAGTGCAGAGTTATCTCGAAGAAAGGGGCCACGGTGTTTCTGTATCTCTATTATGTTGGTGCGGCTTCGGAACTTTTAGATATCTTGGTATATCTCGAGAACTACGCATCTGATCAGAAAATATCATAGAACATAAAAAGTAGGAAACTTAATTCTCTACCAAAAAGGTCTCTTAACATTTTGCCATAGCTCGCTTCGTTTCCGAGATATTTGCAGATTTATCTCGAGGGAAGGGGCCTGACGGACATATTTCGAGATATTTCTTCTTCTTGTTGTTCTTCTTCTGCACAGCTAAGCTGGAAGTGGCATTTGCAGCTCGCAATAGTGCAGAGTTATCTCAAAGAAAGGGGCCACGGTGTTTCTGTATCTCTATTATGTTGGTGCGGCTTCGGAACTTTTAAATATCTTGATATATCTCGAGAACTACGCATCCGATCAAAAAATATCATAGAACATAAAAAGTAGGAAACCTAATTCTCTACAAATAAGGTCTCTTAACATTTTGCCATAGCTCGCTTCGTTTCCGAGATATTTGCAGATTTATCTCAAGGGAAGGGGCCTGACGGACATTTTTCGAGATATTTCTTCTTCTTGTTGTTCTTCTTCTGCACAGCTAAGCTGGAAGTGGCATTTGCAGCTCGCAATAGTGCAGAGTTATCTCGAAGAAAGGGGCCACGGTGTTTCTGTATCTCTATTATGTTGGTGCGGCTTCGGAACTTTTAGATATCTTGATATATCTCGAGAACTACGCATCTGATCAAAAAATATCATAGAACATAAAAAGGAGGAAACTTAATTCTCTACAAAAAAGGTCTCTTAACATTTTGCCATAGCTCGCTTCGTTTCCGAGATATATGCAGATTTATCTCAAGGGAAGGGGCCTGACGGACATATTTCGGGATATTTCTTCTTCTTGTTGTTCTTCTTCTGCACAGCTAAACTGGAAGTGGCATTTCCAGCTCGCAATAGTGCAGAGTTATCTGAAAGAAAGGGGCCACGGTGTTTCTGTATCTCTATTATGTTGGTGCGGCTTCGGAACTTTTAAATATCTTGATATATCTCGAGAACTACGCATCTGATCAAATAATATCATAGAACATAAAAAGTAGGAAACTTAATTCTCTACAAATAAGGTCTCTTAACATTTTGCCATAGCTCGCTTCGTTTCCGAGATATTTGCAGATTTATCTCAAGGGAAGGGGCCTGACGGACATATTTCGAGATATTTCTTCTTCTTGTTGGTCGTCTTCTGCACAGCTAAGCTGGAAGTGGCATTTGCAGCTCGCAATGGTGCAGAGTTATCTCAAAGAAAGGCGCCACGGTGTTTCTGTATCTCTATTATGTTGGTGCGGCTTCGGAACTTTTAAATATCTTGATATATCTCGAGAACTACGCATCCGATCAAAAAATATCATAGAACATAAAAAGTAGGAAACTTAATTCTCTACAAAAAAGGTCTCTTAACATTTTGCCATAGCTCGCTTCGTTTCCGAGATATTTGCAGATTTATCTCGAGGGAAGGGGCCTGACGGACATATTTCGAGATATTTCTTCTTCTTGTTGTTCTTCTTCTGCACAGCTAAGCTGGAAGCGGCATTTGCGGCTCGCACTAGTGCAGAGTTATCTCAAAGAAAGGGGCCACGGTGTTTCTGTATCTCTATTATGTTGGTGCAGCTTCGGATCTTTTAAATATCTCGATATATCTCGAAAACTACGCTTCTGATCAAAAAATATCATAGAACATAAATTGTAGGAAACATAATTCTCTACAAAAAAGGTCTCTTAACATTTTGCCATAGCTCGTTTCGTTTCCGAGATATTTGCAGATATATCTCAAGGGAAGGGGCCTGACTGACATATTTCGAGATATTTCCTCTTCTTGTTGTTCTTCTTCTGCACAGCTAAACTGGAAGTGGCATTTCCAGCTCGCAATAGCGCAGAGTTATCTCAAAGAAAGGGGCCACGGTGTTTCTGTATCTCTATTATGTTGGTGCGGCTTCGGAACTTTTAAATATCTTGATATATCTCGAGAACTACGCATCTGATCAAAAAATATCATAGAACATAAAAAGTAGGAAACCTAATTCTCTACAAATAAGGTCTCTTAACATTTTGCCATAGCTCGCTTCGTTTCCGAGATATTTGCAGATTTATCTCAAGGGAAGGGGCCTGACGGACATTTTTCGAGATATTTCTTCTTCTTGTTGTTCTTCTTCTGCACAGCTAAGCTGGAAGTGGCATTTGCAGCTCGCAATAGTGCAGAGTTATCTCGAAGAAAGGGGCCACGGTGTTTCTGTATCTCTATTATGTTGGTGCGGCTTCGGAACTTTTAGATATCTTGATATATCTCGAGAACTACGCATCTGATCAAAAAATATCATAGAACATAAAAAGTAGGAAACTTAATTCTCTACCAAAAAGGTCTCTTAACATTTTGCCATAGCTCGCTTCGTTTCCGAGATATTTGCAGATTTATCTCGAGGGAAGGGGCCTGACGGACATATTTCGAGATATTTCTTCTTCTTGTTGTTCTTCTTCTGCACAGCTAAGCTGGAAGTGGCATTTGCAGCTCGCAATAGTGCAGAGTTATCTCAAAAGAAAGGGGCCACGGTGTTTCTGTATCTCTATTATGTTGGTGCGGCTTCGGATCTTTTAAATATCTCGATATATCTCGAAAACTACGCTTCTGATCAAAAAATATCATAGAACCTAAATTGTGTGAAATATAATTCTCTACAAAAAAGGTCTCTTAACATTTTGCCGTAGCTCGCTTCGTTTCCGAGATATTTGCAGATTTATCTCAAGGGAAGGGGCCTGACGGACATATTTCGAGATATTTCTTCTTCTTGTTGTTCTTCTTCTGCACAGCTAAGCTGGAAGCGGCATTTGCGGCTCGCACTAGTGCAGGATTATCTCAAAGAAAGGGGCCACGGTGTTTCTGTATCTCTATTATGTTGGTGCGGCTTCGGATCTTTTAAATATCTCGATATATCTCGAAAACTACGCTTCTGATTAAAAAATATCATAGAACATAAATTGTAGGAAACATAATTCTCTACAAAAAAGGTCTCTTAACATTTTGCCATAGCTCGTTTCGTTTCCGAGATATTTGCAGATATATCTCAAGGGAAGGGGCCTGACGGACATATTTCGAGATATTTCCTCTTCTTGTTGTTCTTCTTCTGCACAGCTAAACTGGAAGTGGCATTTCCAGCTCGCAATAGCGCAGAGTTATCTCAAAGAAAGGGGCCACGGTGTTTCTGTATCTCTATTATGTTGGGGCGGCTTCGGAACTTTTAAATATCTCGATATATCTCGAAAACTACGCTTCTGATCAAAAAATATCATAGAACATAAATTGTAGGAAACATAATTCTCTACAAAAAAGGTCTCTTAACATTTTGCCATAGCTCTCTTCGTTTCCGAGATATTTGCAGATTTATCTCAAGGGAAGGGGCCTGACGGACATATTTCGAGATATTTCTTCTTCTTGTTGTTCTTCTTCTGCACAGCTTAGCTGGAAGTGGCATTTGCAGCTCGCAATAGTGCACAGTTATCTCAAAGAAAGGGGCCACGGTGTTTCTGTACCTCTATTATGTTGGTGCAGCTTCGGAACTTTTAAATATCTCGATATATCTCGAAAACTACGCTTCTGATCAAAAAATATCATAGAACATAAATAGTAGGAAACATAATTCTCTACAAAAAAGGTCTCTTAACATTTTGCCATAGCTCGCTTCGTTTCCGAGATATTTGCAGATTCAACTCAAAGGAACTGGCCTGACGGACATACTTCGAGATATTTCTTCTTCTTGTTGTTCTTCTTCTGCACAGCTAAGCTGGAAGTGGCATTTGCGGCTCGCACTAGTGCACAGTTATCTCAAAGAAAGGGGCCACGGTGTTTCTGTATCTCTATTATGTTGGTGCGGCTTCGGAACTTTTAAGTATCTCGATATATCTCGAAAACTACGCTTCTGATCAAAAAATATCATAGAACATAAATTGTAGGAAACATAATTCTCTACAAAAAACGTCTCTTAACATTTTGCCATAGCTCGCTTCGTTTCCGAGATATTTGCAGATTTATCTCAAGGGAAGGGGCCTGACGGACATATTTCGAGATATTTCTTCTTCTCGTTGTTCTTCTTCTGCACAGCTAAGCTGTAAGTGGCATTTGCGGCTCGCACTAGTGCAGAGTTATCTCAAAGAAAGGGGCCGCGGTGTTTTTGTATCTCTATTATGTTGGTGCGGCTTCGGAACCTTTAAATATCTCGATATATCTCGAAAACTACGCTTCTGATCAAAAAATATCATAGAACATAAATTGTAGGAAACATAATTCTCTACAAAAAAGGTCTCTTAACATTTTGCCATAGCTCGCTTCGTTTCCGAGGTATTTGCAGATATATCTCAAGGGCAGGGGCCTGACGGACATATTTCGAGATACTTCTTCTTCTTGTTGTTCTTCTTCTGCACAGCTAAGCTGGAAGTGGCATTTGCAGCTCGCAATAGTGCAGAGTTATCTCAAAGAAAGGGGCCACGGTGTTTCTGTATCTCTATTATGTTGGTGCGGCTTCGGAACTTTTAAATATCTTAATATATCTCGAGAACTACGCATCTCATCAAAAAATATCATAGAACATAAAAAGTAGGAAACTTAATTCTCTACAAAAAAGGTCTCTTAACATTTTGCCATAGCTCGCTTCGTTTCCGAGATATTTGCAGATTTATCTCAAGGGAAGGGGCCTGACGGACATATTTCGAGATACTTCTTCTTCTTGTTGTTCTTCTTCTGCACAGCTAAGCTGGAAGTGGTATTTGCAGCTCGCAATAGTGCAGAGTTAGCTCAAAGAAAGGGGCCACGGTGTTTCTGTATCTCTATTATGTTGGTGCGGCTTCGGAACTTTTAAATATCTTGATATATCTCGAGAACTACGCATCTGATCAAAAAATATCATAGAACATAAAAAGTAGGAAACCTAATTCTCTACAAAAAAGGTCTCTTAACATTTTGCCATAGCTCGCTTCGTTTCCGAGATATTTGCAGATTTATCTCAAGGGAAGGGGCCTGACGGACATATTTCGAGATATTTCTTCTTCTTGTTGTTCTTCTTCTGCACAGCTAAGCTGGAAGTGGCATTTGCGGCTCGCACTAGTGCAGGGTTATCTCAAAGAAAGGGGCCACGGTGTTTCTGTATCTCTATTATGTTGGTGCGGCTTCGGAACCTTTAAATATCTCGATATATCTCGAAAACTACGCTTCTGATCAAAAAATATCATAGAACATAAATTGTAGGAAACATAATTCTCTACAAAAAAGGTCTCTTAACATTTTGCCATAGCTCGCTTCGTTTCCGAGATATTTGCAGATATATCTCAAGGGCAGGGGCCTGACGGACATATTTCGAGATATTTCTTCTTCTTGTTGTTCTTCTTCTGCACAGCTAAGCTGGAAGTGGCATTTGCAGCCCGCAATAGTGCAGAGTTATCTCAAAGAAAGGGGCCACGGTGTTTCTGTATCTCTATTATGTTGGTGCGGCTTCGGAACTTTTAAATATCTTAATATATCTCGAGAACTACGCATCTGATCAAAAAATATCATAGAACATAAAAAGTAGGAAACTTAATTCTCTACAAAAAAGGTCTCTTAACATTTTGCCATAGCTCGCTTCGTTTCCGAGATATTTGCAGATTTATCTCAAGGGAAGGGGCCTCACGGACATATTTCGAGATATTTCTTCTTCTTGTTGTTCTTCTTCTGCACAGCTAAGCTGGAACTGGCATTTGCAGCTCGCAATAGTGCAGAGATATCTCAAAGAAAGGGGCCGCGGTGTTTCTGTATCTCTATTATGTTGGTGCGGCTTCGGAACTTTTAAATATCTTGATATATCTCGAGAACTACGCGTCTGATCAAAAAATATCATAGAACATAAAAAGTAGGAAACATAATTCTGTACAAAAAAGGTCTCCTAACATTTTGCCATAGCTCGCTTCGTTTCCGAGATATTTGCAGATTTATCTCAAGGGAAGGGGCCTGACGGACATATTTCGAGATATTTCTTCTTCTTGTTGTTCTTCTTCTGCACAGCTAAGCTGGAAGTGGCATTTGCGGCTCGCACTAGTGCAGAGTTATCTCAAAGAAAGGGGCCACGGTGTTTCTGTATCTCTATTATGTTGGTGCGGCTTCGGAACCTTTAAATATCTCGATATATCTCGAAAACTACGCTTCTGATCAAAAAATATCATAGAACATAAATTGTAGGAAACATAATTCTCTACAAAAAAGGTCTCTTAACATTTTGCCATAGCTCGCTTCGTTTCCGAGATATTTGCAGATATATCACAAGGGCAGGGGCCTGACGGACATATTTCGAGATATTTCTTCTTCTTGTTGTTCTTCTTCTGCACAGCTAAGCTGGAAGTGGCATTTACAGCTCGCAATAGTGCAGAGTTATCTCAAAGAAAGGGGCCACGGTGTTTCTGTATCTCTATTATGTTGGTGCGGCTTCGGAACTTTTAAATATCTTAATATATCTCGAGAACTACGCATCTCATCAAAAAATATCATAGAACATAAAAAGTAGGAAACTTAATTGTCTACAAAAAAGGTCTCTTAACATTTTGCCATAGCTCGCTTCGTTTCCGAGATATTTGCAGATTTATCTCAAGTGAAGGGGCCTGACGGACATATTTCGAGATACTTCTTGTTCTTGTTGTTCTTCTTCTGCACAGCTAAGCTGGAAGTGGCATTTGCAGCCCGCAATAGTGCAGAGTTATCTCAAAGAAAGGGGCCACGGTGTTTCTGCATCTCTATTATGTTGGTGCGGCTTCGGAACTTTTAAATATCTTAATATATCTCGAGAACTACGCATCTGATCAAAAAATATCATAGAACATAAAAAGTAGGAAACTTAATTCTCTACAAAAAAGGTCTCTTAACATTTTGCCATAGCTCGCTTCGTTTCCGAGATATTTGCAGATTTATCTCAAGGGAAGGGGCCTGACGGACATATTTCGAGATATTTCTTCTTCTCGTTGTTCTTCTTCTGCACAGCTAAGCTGTAAGTGGCATTTGCGGCTCGCGCTAGTGCAGAGTTATCTCAAAGAAAGGGGCCACGGTGTTTCTGTATCTCTATTATGTTGGTGCGGCTTCGGAACTTTTAAATATCTTGATATATCTCGAGAACTACGCGTCTGATCAAAAAATATCATAGAACATAAAAAGTAGGAAACATAATTCTGTACAAAAAAGGTCTCCTAACATTTTGCCATAGCTCGCTTCGTTTCCGAGATATTTGCAGATTTATCTCAAGGGAAGGGGCCTGACGGACATATTTCGAGATATTTCTTCTTCTTGTTGTTCTTCTTCTGCACAGCTAAGCTGGAAGTGGCATTTGCGGCCCGCACTAGTGCACAGTTATCTCAAAGAAAGGGGCCACGGTGTTTCTGTATCTCTATTATGTTGGTGCGGCTTCGGAACTTTTAAATACCTTAATATATCTCGAGAACTACGCATCTGATCAAAAAATATCATAGAACATAAAAAGTAGGAAACTTAATTCTCTACAAAAAAGATCTCTTAACATTTTGCCATAGCTCGCTTCGTTTCCGAGATATTTGCAGATTTATCTCAAGGGAAGGGGCCTGACGGACATATTTCGAGATACTTCTTCTTCTTGTTGTTCTTCTTCTGCACAGCTAAGCTGGAAGTGGCATTTGCAGCTCGCAATAGTGCAGAGTTATCTCAAAGAAAGGGGCCACGGTGTTTCTGTATCTCTATTATGTTGGTGCGGTTTCGGAACTTTTAAATATCTTAATATATCTCGAGAACTACGCATCTGATCAAAAAATATCATAGAACATAAAAAGTAGGAAACTTAATTCTCTACAAAAAAGGTCTCTTAACATTTTGCCATAGCTCGCTTCGTTTCCGAGATATTTGCAGATTTATCTCAAGGGAAGGGGCCTCACGGACATATTTCGAGATATTTCTTCTTCTTGTTGTTCTTCTTCTGCACAGCTAAGCTGGAAGTGGCATTTGCAGCTCGCAATAGTGCAGAGATATCTCAAAGAAAGGGGCCACGGTGTTTCTGTATCTCTATTATGTTGGTGCGGCTTCGGAACTTTTAAGTATCTCGATATATCTCGAAAACTACGCTTCTGATCAAAAAATATCATAGAACATAAAAAGTAGGAAACTTAATTCTCTACAAAAAAGATCTCTTAACATTTTGCCATAGCTCGCTTCGTTTCCGAGATATTTGCAGATTTATCTCAAGGGAAGGGGCCTGACGGACATATTTCGAGATATTTCTTCTTCTCGTTGTTCTTCTTCTGCACAGCTAAGCTGTAAGTGGCATTTGCGGCTCGCGCTAGTGCAGAGTTATCTCAAAGAAAGGGGCCACGGTGTTTCTGTATCTCTATTATGTTGGTGCGGCTTCGGAACTTTTAAATATCTTGATATATCTCGAGAACTACGCATCTGATCAAAAAATATCATAGAACATAAAAAGTAGGAAACTTAATTCTCTACAAAAAAGATCTCTTAACATTTTGCCATAGCTCGCTTCGTTTCCGAGATATTTGCAGATTTATCTCAAGGGAAGGGGCCTGACGGACATATTTCGAGATACTTCTTCTTCTTGTTGTTCTTCTTCTGCACAGCTAAGCTGGAAGTGGCATTTGCAGCTCGCAATAGTGCAGAGTTATCTCAAAGAAAGGGGCCACGGTGTTTCTGTATCTCTATTATGTTGGTGCGGTTTCGGAACTTTTAAATATCTTAATATATCTCGAGAACTACGCATCTGATCAAAAAATATCATAGAACATAAAAAGTAGGAAACTTAATTCTCTACAAAAAAGGTCTCTAAACATTTTGCCATAGCTCGCTTCGTTTCCGAGATATTTGCAGATTTATCTCAAGGGAAGGGGCCTCACGGACATATTTCGAGATATTTCTTCTTCTTGTTGTTCTTCTTCTGCACAGCTAAGCTGGAAGTGGCATTTGCAGCTCGCAATAGTGCAGAGATATCTCAAAGAAAGGGGCCACGGTGTTTCAGTATCTCTATTATGATGGTGCGGCTTCGGAACTTTTAAATATCTTGATATATCTCGAGAACTACGCGTCTGATCAAAAAATATCATAGAACATAAAAAGTAGGAAACATAATTCTGTACAAAAAAGGTCTCCTAACATTTTGCCATAGCTCGCTTCGTTTCCGAGATATTTGCAGATTTATCTCAAGGGAAGGGGCCTGACGGACATATTTCGAGATATTTCTTCTTCTTGTTGTTCTTCTTCTGCACAGCTAAGCTGGAAGTGGCATTTGCGGCTCGCACTAGTGCACAGTTATCTCAAAGAAAGGGGCCACGGTGTTTCTGTATCTCTATTATGTTGGTGCGGCTTCGGAACTTTTAAGTATCTCGATATATCTCGAAAACTACGCTTCTGATCAAAAAATATCATAGAACATAAATTGTAGGAAACATAATTCTCTACAAAAAACGTCTCTTAACATTTTGCCATAGCTCGCTTCGTTTCCGAGATATTTGCAGATTCAGCTCAAAGGAACTGGCCTGACGGACATATTTCGAGATATTTCTTCTTCTTGTTGTTCTTCCTCTGCACAGCTAAGCTGGAAGTGGCATTTGCAGCTCGCAATAGTGCAGAGTTATCTCAAAGAAAGGGGCCACGGTGTTTCTGTATCTCTATTATGTTGGTGGGGCTTCGGAACTTTTAAATATCTTGATATATCTCGAGAACTACGCATCTGCTCAAAAAATATCATAGAACATAAAAAGTAGGACACTTAATTCTCTACAAAAAAGGTCGCTTAACATTTTGCCATAGCTCGCTTCGTTTCCGAGATATTTGCATATTTATCTCAAGGGAAGGGGCCTGACGGACATATTTCGAGATATTTCTTCTTCTTGTTGTTCTTCTTCTGCACAGCTAAGCTGGAAGTGGCATTTGCGGCTCGCACTAGTGCAGAGTTATCTCAAAGAAAGGGGCCACGGTGTTTCTGTATCTCTATTATGTTGGTGCGGCTTCGGAACTTTTAAATATCTCGATATATCTCGAAAACTACGCTTCGGATCAAAAAATATCATAGAACATAAATTGTAGGAAACATAATTCTCTACAAAAAAGGTCTCTTAACATTTTGCCATAGCTCGCTTCGTTTCCGAGATATTTGCAGATTTATCTCAAGGGAAGGGGCCTAACGGACATATTTCGAGATATTTCTTCTTCTTGTTGTTCTTCTTCTGCACAGCTAAGCTGGAAGCGGCATTTGCGGCTCGCACTAGTGCAGAGTTATCTCAAAGAATGGGGCCACGGTGTTTCTGTATCTCTGTTATGTTGGTGCGGTTTCGGAACTTTTAAATATCTTGATATATCTCGAGAACTACGCATCTGAGCAAAAAATATCATAGAACATAAATTGTAGGAAACATAATTCTCTACAAAAAAGGTCTCTTAACATTTTGCCATAGCTCGCTTCGTTTCCGAGATATTTGCAGATATATCTCAAGGGCAGGGGCCTGACGGACATATTTCGAGATATTTCTTCTTCTTGTTGTTCTTCTTCTGCACAGCTAAGCTGGAAGTGGCATTTGCGGCTCGCACTAGTGCACAGTTATCTCAAAGAAAGGGGCCACGGTGTTTCTGTATCTCTATTATGTTGGTGCGGCTTCGGAACTTTTAAATATCACGATATATCTCGAAAACTACGCTTCTGATCAAAAAATATCATAGAACATAAATTGTAGGAAACATAATTCTCTACAAAAAAGGTCTCTTAACATTTTGCCATAGCTCGCTTCGTTTCCGAGATATTTGCAGATATATCTCAAGGGCAGGGGCCTGACGGACATATTTCGAGGTACTTCTTCTTCTTGTTGTTCTTCTTCTGCACAGCTAAGCTGGAGGTGGCATTTACAGCTCGCAATAGTGCAGAGTTATCTCAAAGAAAGGGGCCACGGTGTTTCTGTATCTCTATTATGTTGGTGCGGCTTCGGAACTTTTAAATATCTCGATATATCTCGAAAACTACGCTTCTGATCAAAAAATATCGTAGAACATAAATTGTAGGAAACATAATTCTCTACAAAAAACGTCTCTTAACATTTTGCCATAGCTCGCTTCGTTTCCGAGATATTTGCAGATTCAGCTCAAAGGAACGGGCCTGACGGACATATTTCGAGATACTTCTTCTTCTTGTTGTTCTTCCTCTGCACAGCTAAGCTGGAAGTGGCATTTGCAGCTCGCAATAGTGCAGAGTTATCTCAAAGAAAGGGGCCACTGTGTTTCTGTATCTCTATTATGTTGGTGGGGCTTCGGAACTTTTAAATATCTTGATATATCTCGAGAACTACGCATCTGCTCAAAAAATATCATAGAACATAAAAAGTAGGACACTTAATTCTCTACAAAAAAGGTCGCTTAACATTTTGCCATAGCTCGCTTCGTTTCCGAGATATTTGCATATTTATCTCAAGGGAAGGGGCCTGACGGACATATTTCGAGATATTTCTTCTTCTTGTTGTTCTTCTTCTGCACAGCTAAGCTGGAAGTGGCATTTGCGGCTCGCACTAGTGCAGAGTTATCTCAAAGAAAGGGGCCACGGTGTTTCTGTATCTCTATTATGTTGGTGCGGCTTCGGAACTTTTAAATATCTCGATATATCTCGAAAACTACGCTTCTGATCAAAAAATATCATAGAACATAAATTGTAGGAAACATAATTCTCTACAAAAAAGGTCTCTTAACATTTTGCCATAGCTCGCTTCGTTTCCGAGATATTTGCAGATATATCTCAAGGGCAGGGGCCTGACGGACATATTTCGAGATATTTCTTCTTCTTGTTGTTCTTCTTCTGCACAGCTAAGCTGGAAGTGGCATTTACAGCTCGCAATAGTGCAGAGTTATCTCAAAGAAAGGGGCCACGGTGTTTCTGTATCTCTATTATGTTGGTGCGGCTTCGGAACTTTTAAATATCTTGATATATCTCGAGAACTACGCATCTGATAAAAAAATATCATAGAACATAAAAAGTAGGAAACTTAATTCTCTACAAAAAAGGTCTCTTAACATTTTGCCATAGCTCGCTTCGTTTCCCAGATATTTGCAGATTTATCTCAAGGGAAGGGGCCTGACGGACATATTTCGAGATACTTCTTCTTCTTGTTGTTCTTCTTCTGCACAGCTAAGCTGGAAGTGGCATTTGCAGCTCGCAATAGTGCAGAGTTATCTCAAAGAAAGGGGCCACGGTGTTTCTGTATCTCTATTATGTTGGTGCGGCTTCGGAACTTTTAAATATCTTAATATATCTCGAGAACTACGCATCTCATCAAAAAATATCATAGAACATAAAAAGTAGGAAACTTAATTCTCTACAAAAAAGGTCTCTTAACATTTTGCCATAGCTCGCTTCGTTTCCGAGATATTTGCAGATTTATCTCAAGGGAAGGGGCCTGACGGACATATTTCGAGATACTTCTTCTTCTTGTTGTTCTTCTTCTGCACAGCTAAGCTGGAAGTGGCATTTGCAGCTCGCAATAGTGCAGAGTTATCTCAAAGAAAGGGGCCACGGTGTTTCTGTATCTCTATTATGTTGGTGCGGCTTCGGAACTTTTAAATATCTTAATATATCTCGAGAACTACGCATCTGATCAAAAAATATCATAGAACATAAAATGTAGGAAACTTAATTCTCTACAAAAAAGGTCTCTTAACATTTTGCCATAGCTCGCTTCGTTTCCGAGATATTTGCAGATTTATCTCAAGGGAAGGGGCCTAACGGACATATTTCGAGATATTTCTTCTTCTTGTTGTTCTTCTTCTGCACAGCTAAGCTGGAAGTGGCATTTACAGCTCGCAATAGTGCAGAGTTATCTCAAAGAAAGGGGCCACGGTGTTTCTGTATCTCTATTATGTTGGTGCGGCTTCGGAACTTTTAAATATCTTGATATATCTCGAGAACTACGCATCTGATAAAAAAATATCATAGAACATAAAAAGTAGGAAACTTAATTCTCTAGAAAAAAGGTCTCTTAACATTTTGCCATAGCTCGCTTCGTTTCCCAGATATTTGCAGATTTATCTCAAGGGAAGGGGCCTGACGGACATATTTCGAGATACTTCTTCTTCTTGTTGTTCTTCTTCTGCACAGCTAAGCTGGAAGTGGCATTTGCAGCTCGCAATAGTGCAGAGTTATCTCAAAGAAAGGGGCCACGGTGTTTCTGTATCTCTATTATGTTGGTGCGGCTTCGGAACTTTTAAATATCTTAATATATCTCGAGAACTACGCATCTCATCAAAAAATATCATAGAACATAAAAAGTAGGAAACTTAATTCCCTACAAAAAAGGTCTCTTAACATTTTGCCATAGCTCGCTTCGTTTCCGAGATATTTGCAGATTTATCTCAAGGGAAGGGGCCTGACGGACATATTTCGAGATACTTCTTCTTCTTGTTGTTCTTCTTCTGCACAGCTAAGCTGGAAGTGGCATTTGCAGCTCGCAATAGTGCAGAGTTATCTCAAAGAAAGGGGCCACGGTGTTTCTGTATCTCTATTATGTTGGTGCGGCTTCGGAACTTTTAAATATCTTAATATATCTCGAGAACTACGCATCTGATCAAAAAATATCATAGAACATAAAATGTAGGAAACTTAATTCTCTACAAAAAAGGTCTCTTAACATTTTGCCATAGCTCGCTTCGTTTCCGAGATATTTGCAGATTTATCTCAAGGGAAGGGGCCTAACGGACATATTTCGAGATATTTCTTCTTCTTGTTGTTCTTCTTCTGCACAGCTAAGCTGGAAGCGGCATTTGCGGCTCGCACTAGTGCAGAGTTATCTCAAAGAATGGGGCCACGGTGTTTCTGTATCTCTGTTATGTTGGTGCGGTTTCGGAACTTTTAAATATCTTGATATATCTCGAGAACTACGCATCTGATCAAAAAATATCATAGAACATAAATTGTAGGAAACATAATTCTCTACAAAAAAGGTCTCTTAACATTTTGCCATAGCTCGCTTCGTTTCCGAGATATTTGCAGATATATCTCAAGGGCAGGGGCCTGACGGACATATTTCGAGGTACTTCTTCTTCTTGTTGTTCTTCTTCTGCACAGCTAAGCTGGAGGTGGCATTTACAGCTCGCAATAGTGCAGAGTTATCTCAAAGAAAGGGGCCACGGTGTTTCTGTATCTCTATTATGTTGGTGCGGCTTCGGAACTTTTAAATATCTCGATATATCTCGAAAACTACGCTTCTGATCAAAAAATAACGGAGAACATAAATTGTAGGAAACATAATTCTCTACAAAAAACGTCTCTTAACATTTTGCCATAGCTCGCTTCGTTTCCGAGATATTTGCAGATTTATCTCAAGGGAAGGGGCCTGACGGACATATTTCGAGATACTTCTTCTTCTTGTTGTTCTTCTTCTGCACAGCTAAGCTGGAAGTGGCATTTGCAGCTCGCAATAGTGCAGAGTTATCTCAAAGAAAGGGGCCACGGTGTTTCTGTATCTCTATTATGTTGGTGCGGCTTCGGAACTTTTAAATATCTTAATATATCTCGAGAACTACGCATCTGATCAAAAAATATCATAGAACATAAAATGTAGGAAACTTAATTCTCTACAAAAAAGGTCTCTTAAGATTTTGCCATAGCTCGCTTCGTTTCCCAGATATTTGCAGATTTATCTCAAGGGAAGGGGCCTGACGGACATATTTCGAGATACTTCTTCTTCTTGTTGTTCTTCTTCTGCACAGCTAAGCTGGAAGTGGCATTTGCAGCTCGCAATAGTGCAGAGTTATCTCAAAGAAAGGGGCCACGGTGTTTCTGTATCTCTATTATGTTGGTGCGGCTTCGGAACTTTTAAATATCTTAATATATCTCGAGAACTACGCATCTCATCAAAAAATATCATAGAACATAAAAAGTAGGAAACTTAATTCTCTACAAAAAAGGTCTCTTAACATTTTGCCATAGCTCGCTTCGTTTCCGAGATATTTGCAGATTCAGCTCAAAGGAACTGGCCTGACGGACATATTTCGAGATATTTCTTCTTCTTGTTGTTCTTCCTCTGCACAGCTAAGCTGGAAGTGGCATTTGCAGCTCGCAATAGTGCAGAGTTATCTCAAAGAAAGGGGCCACGGTGTTTCTGTATCTCTATTATGTTGGTGCGGCTTCGGAACTTTTAAATATCTTGATATATCTCGAGAACTACGCCTCTGATCAAAAAATATCATAGAACGTAAATTGTAGGAAACATTATTCTCTACAAAAAAGGTCTCTTAACATTTTGCCATAGCTCGCTTCGTTTCCGAGATATTTGCAGATTTATCTCAAGGGAAGGGTCCTGATGGACATATTTCGAGATATTTCTTCTTCTTGTTGTTCTTCTTCTGCACAGCTAAACTGGAAGTGGCATTTCCAGCTCGCAATCGTGCAGAGTTATCTCAAAGAACGGGGCCACGGTGTTTCTGTATCTCTATTATGTTGGTGCGGCTTCGGAACTTTTAAATATCTTGATATATCTCGAGAACTACGCCTCTGATCGAAAAATATCATAGAACGTAAAAAGTAGGAAACTTAATTCTCTACAAAAAAGGTCTCTTAACATTTTGCCATAGCTCGCTTCGTTTCCGAGATATTTGCAGATTTATCTCAAGGGAAGGGGCCTGACGGACATATTTCGAGATATTTCTTCTTCTTGTTGTTCTTCTTCTGCACAGCTGAGCTGGAAGTGGCATTTGCAGGTCGCAATAGTGCAGAGTTATCTCAAAGAAAGGGGCCACGGTGTTTCTGTATCTCTATTATGTTCGTGCGGCTTCGGAACTTTTAAATATCTCGATATATCTCGAAAACTACGCTTCTGATCAAAAAATATCATAGAACATAAATTGTAGGAAACATAATTCTCTACAAAAAACGTCTCTTAACATTTTGCCATAGCTCGCTTCGTTTCCGAGATATTTGCAGATTCAGCTCAAAGGAACTGGCCTGACGGACATATTTCGAGATATTTCTTCTTCTTGTTGTCCTTCCTCTGCACAGCTAAGCTGGAAGTGGCATTTGCAGCTCGCAATAGTGCAGAGTTATCTCAAAGAAAGGGGCCACGGTGTTTCTGTATCTCTATTATGTTGGTGCGGCTTCGGAACTTTTAAATATCTTGATATATCTCGAGAACTACGCCTCTGATCAAAAAATATCATAGAACGTAAATTGTAGGAAACATTATTCTCTACAAAAAAGGTCTCTTAACATTTTGCCATAGCTCGCTTCGTTTCCGAGATATTTGCAGATTTATCTCAAGGGAAGGGTCCTGATGGACATATTTCGAGATATTTCTTCTTCTTGTTGTTCTTCTTCTGCACAGCTAAACTGGAAGTGGCATTTCCAGCTCGCAATCGTGCAGAGTTATCTCAAAGAACGGGGCCACGGTGTTTCTGTATCTCTATTATGTTGGTGCGGCTTCGGAACTTTTAAATATCTTAATATATCTCGAGAACTACGCATCTCATCAAAAAATATCATAGAACATAAAAAGTAGGAAACTTAATTCTCTACAAAAAAGGTCTCTTAACATTTTGCCATAGCTCGCTTCGTTTCCGAGATATTTGCAGATTTATCTCAAGGGAAGGGGCCTGACGGACATATTTCGAGATACTTCTTCTTCTTGTTGTTCTTCTTCTGCACAGCTAAGCTGGAAGTGGCATTTGCAGCTCGCAATAGTGCAGAGTTATCTCAAAGAAAGGGGCCACGGTGTTTCTGTATCTCTATTATGTTGGTGCGGCTTCGGAACCTTTAAATATCTTAATATATCTCGAGAACTACGCATCTGATCAAAAAATATCATAGAACATAAAATGTAGGAAACTTAATTCTCTACAAAAAAGGTCTCTTAACATTTTGCCATAGCTCGCTTCGTTTCCGAGATATTTGCAGATTTATCTCAAGGGAAGGGGCCTAACGGACATATTTCGAGATATTTCTTCTTCTTGTTGTTCTTCTTCTGCACAGCTAAGCTGGAAGCGGCATTTGCGGCTCGCAATAGTGCAGAGTTATCTCAAAGAAAGGGGCCACGGTGTTTCTGTATCTCTATTATGTTGGTGCGGCTTCGGAACTTTTAAATATCTTAATATATCTCGAGAACTACGCATCTGATCAAAAAATATCATAGAACATAAAATGTAGGAAACTTAATTCTCTACAAAAAAGGTCTCTTAAGATTTTGCCATAGCTCGCTTCGTTTCCGAGATATTTGCAGATTTATCTCAAGGGAAGGGGCCTAACGGACATATTTCGAGATATTTCTTCTTCTTGTTGTTCTTCTTCTGCACAGCTAAGCTGGAAGTGGCATTTACAGCTCGCAATAGTGCAGAGTTATCTCAAAGAAAGGGGCCACGGTGTTTCTGTATCTCTATTATGTTGGTGCGGCTTCGGAACTTTTAAATATCTTGATATATCTCGAGAACTACGCATCTGATAAAAAAATATCATAGAACATAAAAAGTAGGAAACTTAATTCTCTACAAAAAAGGTCTCTTAACATTTTGCCATAGCTCGCTTCGTTTCCCAGATATTTGCAGATTTATCTCAAGGGAAGGGGCCTGACGGACATATTTCGAGATACTTCTTCTTCTTGTTGTTCTTCTTCTGCACAGCTAAGCTGGAAGTGGCATTTGCAGCTCGCAATAGTGCAGAGTTATCTCAAAGAAAGGGGCCACGGTGTTTCTGTATCTCTATTATGTTGGTGCGGCTTCGGAACTTTTAAATATCTTAATATATCTCGAGAACTACGCATCTCATCAAAAAATATCATAGAACATAAAAAGTAGGAAACTTAATTCTCTACAAAAAAGGTCTCTTAACATTTTGCCATAGCTCGCTTCGTTTCCGAGATATTTGCAGATTCAGCTCAAAGGAACTGGCCTGACGGACATATTTCGAGATATTTCTTCTTCTTGTTGTTCTTCCTCTGCACAGCTAAGCTGGAAGTGGCATTTGCAGCTCGCAATAGTGCAGAGTTATCTCAAAGAAAGGGGCCACGGTGTTTCTGTATCTCTATTATGTTGGTGCGGCTTCGGAACTTTTAAATATCTTGATATATCTCGAGAACTACGCCTCTGATCAAAAAATATCATAGAACGTAAATTGTAGGAAACATTATTCTCTACAAAAAAGGTCTCTTAACATTTTGCCATAGCTCGCTTCGTTTCCGAGATATTTGCAGATTTATCTCAAGGGAAGGGTCCTGATGGACATATTTCGAGATATTTCTTCTTCTTGTTGTTCTTCTTCTGCACAGCTAAACTGGAAGTGGCATTTCCAGCTCGCAATCGTGCAGAGTTATCTCAAAGAACGGGGCCACGGTGTTTCTGTATCTCTATTATGTTGGTGCGGCTTCGGAACTTTTAAATATCTTGATATATCTCGAGAACTACGCCTCTGATCGAAAAATATCATAGAACGTAAAAAGTAGGAAACTTAATTCTCTACAAAAAAGGTCTCTTAACATTTTGCCATAGCTCGCTTCGTTTCCGAGATATTTGCAGATTTATCTCAAGGGAAGGGGCCTGACGGACATATTTCGAGATATTTCTTCTTCTTGTTGTTCTTCTTCTGCACAGCTAAGCTGGAAGTGGCATTTGCAGCGCGCAATAGTGCAGAGTTATCTCAAAGAAAGGGGCCACGGTGTTTCTGTATCTCTATTATGTTGGTGCGGCTTCGGAACTTTTAAATATCTCGATATATCTCGAAAACTACGCTTCTGATCAAAAAATATCGGAGAACATAAATTGTAGGAAACATAATTCTCTACAAAAAACGTCTCTTAACATTTTGCCATAGCTCGCTTCGTTTCCGAGATATTTGCAGATTCAGCTCAAAGGAACGGGCCTGACGGACATATTTCGAGATACTTCTTCTTCTTGTTGTTCTTCCTCTGCACAGCTAAGCTGGAAGTGGCATTTGCAGCTCGCAATAGTGCAGAGTTATCTCAAAGAAAGGGGCCACGGTGTTTCTGTATCTCTATTATGTTGGTGCGGCTTCGGAACTTTTAAATATCTTGATATATCTCGAGAACTACGCATCTGATCAAAAAATATCATAGAACATAAAAAGTAGGAAACTTAATTCTCTACAAAAAAGGTCTCTTAACATTTTGCCATAGCTCGCTTCGTTTCCGAGATATTTGCAGATTTATCTCAAGGGAAGGGGCCTGACGGACATATTTCGAGATATTTCTTCTTCTTGTTGTTCTTCTTCTGCACAGCTGAGCTGGAAGTGGCATTTGCAGGTCGCAATAGTGCAGAGTTATCTCAAAGAAAGGGGCCACGGTGTTTCTGTATCTCTATTATGTTCGTGCGGCTTCGGAACTTTTAAATATCTCGATATATCTCGAAAACTACGCTTCTGATCAAAAAATATCATAGAACATAAATTGTAGGAAACATAATTCACTACAAAAAACGTCTCTTAACATTTTGCCATAGCTCGCTTCGTTTCCGAGATATTTGCAGATTCAGCTCAAAGGAACGGGCCTGACGGACATATTTCGAGATACTTCTTCTTCTTGTTGTTCTTCCTCTGCACAGCTAAGCTGGAAGTGGCATTTGCAGCTCGCAATAGTGCAGAGTTATCTCAAAGAAAGGGGCCACGGTGTTTCTGTATCTCTATTATGTTGGTGCGGCTTCGGAACTTTTAAATATCTTGATATATCTCGAGAACTACGCATCTGATAAAAAAATATCATAGAACATGAAAAGTAGGAAACTTAATTCTCTACAAAAAAGGTCTCTTAACATTTTGCCATAGCTCGCTTCGTTTCCCAGATATTTGCAGATTTATCTCAAGGGAAGGGGCCTGACGGACATATTTCGAGATACTTCTTCTTCTTGTTGTTCTTCTTCTGCACAGCTAAGCTGGAAGTGGCATTTGCAGCTCGCAATAGTGCAGAGTTATCTCAAAGAAAGGGGCCACGGTGTTTCTGTATCTCTATTATGTTGGTGCGGCTTCGGAACTTTTAAATATCTTAATATATCTCGAGAACTACGCATCTCATCAAAAAATATCATAGAACATAAAAAGTAGGAAACTTAATTCTCTACAAAAAAGGTCTCTTAACATTTTGCCATAGCTCGCTTCGTTTCCGAGATATTTGCAGATTTATCTCAAGGGAAGGGGCCTGACGGACATATTTCGAGATACTTCTTCTTCTTGTTGTTCTTCTTCTGCACAGCTAAGCTGGAAGTGGCATTTGCAGCTCGCAATAGTGCAGAGTTATCTCAAAGAAAGGGGCCACGGTGTTTCTGTATCTCTATTATGTTGGTGCGGCTTCGGAACTTTTAAATATCTCGATATATCTCGAAAACTACGCTTCTGATCAAAAAATATCATAGAACGTAAATTGTAGGAAACATTATTCTCTACAAAAAAGGTCTCTTAACATTTTGCCATAGCTCGCTTCGTTTCCGAGATATTTGCAGATATATCTCAAGGGAAGGGGCCTGCCGGACATATTTCGAGATATTTCTTCTTCTTGTTGTTCTTCTTCTGCACAGCTAAGCTGGAAGTGGCATTTACAGCTCGCAATAGTGCAGATTTATCTCAAAGAAAGGGGCCGCGGTGTTTCTGTATCTCTATTATGTTGGTGCGGCTTCGGAACTTTTAAATATCTTGATATATCTTGAGAACTACGCCTCTGATCGAAAAATATCATAGAACATAAAAAGTAGGAAACTTAATTCTCTACAAAAAAGGTCTCTTAACATTTTGCCATAGCTCGCTTCGTTTCCGAGATATTTGCAGATTTATCTCAAGGGAAGGGGCCTGACGGACATATTTCGAGATATTTCTTCTTCTTGTTGTTCTTCTTCTGCACAGCTAAGCTGGAAGTGGCATTTGCGGCTCGCACTAGTGCAGAGTTATCTCAAAGAAAGGAGCCACGGTGTTTCTGTATCTCTATTATGTTGGTGCGGCTTCGGAACTTTTAAATATCTCGATATATCTCGAAAACTACGCTTCTGATCAAAAAATATCATAGAACATAAATTGTAGGAAACATAATTCACTACAAAAAACGTCTCTTAACATTTTGCCATAGCTCGCTTCGTTTCCGAGATATTTGCAGATTCAGCTCAAAGGAACGGGCCTGACGGACATATTTCGAGATACTTCTTCTTCTTGTTGTTCTTCCTCTGCACAGCTAAGCTGGAAGTGGCATTTGCAGCTCGCAATAGTGCAGAGTTATCTCAAAGAAAGGGGCCACGGTGTTTCTGTATCTCTATTATGTTGGTGCGGCTTCGGAACTTTTAAATATCTTGATATATCTCGAGAACTACGCATCTGATAAAAAAATATCATAGAACATAAAAAGTAGGAAACTTAATTCTCTACAAAAAAGGTCTCTTAACATTTTGCCATAGCTCGCTTCGTTTCCCAGATATTTGCAGATTTATCTCAAGGGAAGGGGCCTGACGGACATATTTCGAGATACTTCTTCTTCTTGTTGTTCTTCTTCTGCACAGCTAAGCTGGAAGTGGCATTTGCAGCTCGCAATAGTGCAGAGTTATCTCAAAGAAAGGGGCCACGGTGTTTCTGTATCTCTATTATGTTGGTGCGGCTTCGGAACTTTTAAATATCTTAATATATCTCGAGAACTACGCATCTCATCAAAAAATATCATAGAACATAAAAAGTAGGAAACTTAATTCTCTACAAAAAAGGTCTCTTAACATTTTGCCATAGCTCGCTTCGTTTCCGAGATATTTGCAGATTTATCTCAAGGGAAGGGACCTGACGGACATATTTCGAGATACTTCTTCTTCTTGTTGTTCTTCTTCTGCACAGCTAAGCTGGAAGTGGCATTTGCAGCTCGCAATAGTGCAGAGTTATCTCAAAGAAAGGGGCCACGGTGTTTCTGTATCTCTATTATGTTGGTGCGGCTTCGGAACTTTTAAATATCTCGATATATCTCGAAAACTACGCTTCTGATCAAAAAATATCATAGAACGTAAATTGTAGGAAACATTATTCTCTACAAAAAAGGTCTCTTAACATTTTGCCATAGCTCGCTTCGTTTCCGAGATATTTGCAGATATATCTCAAGGGAAGGGGCCTGCCGGACATATTTCGAGATATTTCTTCTTCTTGTTGTTCTTCTTCTGCACAGCTAAGCTGGAAGTGGCATTTGCGGCTCGCACTAGTGCAGAGTTATCTCAAAGAATGGGGCCACGGTGTTTCTGTATCTCTGTTATGTTGGTGCGGTTTCGGAACTTTTAAATATCTTGATATATCTCGAGAACTACGCATCTGATCAAAAAATATCATAGAACATAAATTGTAGGAAACATAATTCTCTACAAAAAAGGTCTCTTAACATTTTGCCATAGCTCGCTTCGTTTCCGAGATATTTGCAGATATATCTCAAGGGCAGGGGCCTGACGGACATATTTCGAGGTACTTCTTCTTCTTGTTGTTCTTCTTCTGCACAGCTAAGCTGGAGGTGGCATTTACAGCTCGCAATAGTGCAGAGTTATCTCAAAGAAAGGGGCCACGGTGTTTCTGTATCTCTATTATGTTGGTGCGGCTTCGGAACTTTTAAATATCTCGATATATCTCGAAAACTACGCTTCTGATCAAAAAATATCGGAGAACATAAATTGTAGGAAACATAATTCTCTACAAAAAACGTCTCTTAACATTTTGCCATAGCTCGCTTCGTTTCCGAGATATTTGCAGATTCAGCTCAAAGGAACGGGCCTGACGGACATATTTCGAGATACTTCTTCTTCTTGTTGTTCTTCTTCTGCACAGCTAAGCTGGAAGTGGCATTTGCAGCTCGCAATAGTGCAGAGTTATCTCAAAGAAAGGGGCCACGGTGTTTCTGTATCTCTATTATGTTGGTGCGGCTTCGGAACTTTTAAATATCTTAATATATCTCGAGAACTACGCATCTCATCAAAAAATATCATAGAACATAAAAAGTAGGAAACTCAATTCTCTACAAAAAAGGTCTCTTAACATTTTGCCATAGCTCGCTTCGTTTCCGAGATATTTGCAGATTTATCTCAAGGGAAGGGGCCTGACGGACATATTTCGAGATACTTCTTCTTCTTGTTGTTCTTCTTCTGCACAGCTAAGCTGGAAGTGGCATTTGCAGCTCGCAATAGTGCAGAGTTATCTCAAAGAAAGGGGCCACGGTGTTTCTGTATCTCTATTATGTTGGTGCGGCTTCGGAACTTTTAAATATCTCGATATATCTCGAAAACTACGCTTCTGATCAAAAAATATCATAGAACGTAAATTGTAGGAAACATTATTCTCTACAAAAAAGGTCTCTTAACATTTTGCCATAGCTCGCTTCGTTTCCGAGATATTTGCAGATATATCTCAAGGGAAGGGGCCTGCCGGACATATTTCGAGATATTTCTTCTTCTTGTTGTTCTTCTTCTGCACAGCTAAGCTGGAAGTGGCATTTGCGGCTCGCACTAGTGCAGAGTTATCTCAAAGAATGGGGCCACGGTGTTTCTGTATCTCTGTTATGTTGGTGCGGTTTCGGAACTTTTAAATATCTTGATATATCTCGAGAACTACGCATCTGATCAAAAAATATCATAGAACATAAATTGTAGGAAACATAATTCTCTACAAAAAAGGTCTCTTAACATTTTGCCATAGCTCGCTTCGTTTCCGAGATATTTGCAGATATATCTCAAGGGCAGGGGCCTGACGGACATATTTCGAGGTACTTCTTCTTCTTGTTGTTCTTCTTCTGCACAGCTAAGCTGGAGGTGGCATTTACAGCTCGCAATAGTGCAGAGTTATCTCAAAGAAAGGGGCCACGGTGTTTCTGTATCTCTATTATGTTGGTGCGGCTTCGGAACTTTTAAATATCTCGATATATCTCGAAAACTATGCTTCTGATCAAAAAATATCGGAGAACATAAATTGTAGGAAACATAATTCTCTACAAAAAACGTCTCTTAACATTTTGCCATAGCTCGCTTCGTTTCCGAGATATTTGCAGATTCAGCTCAAAGGAACGGGCCTGACGGACATATTTCGAGATACTTCTTCTTCTTGTTGTTCTTCCTCTGCACAGCTAAACTGGAAGTGGCATTTCCAGCTCGCAATCCTGCAGAGTTATCTCAAAGAACGGGGCCACGGTGTTTCTGTATCTCTATTATGTTGGTGCGGCTTCGGAACTTTTAAATATCTTGATATATCTCGAGAACTACGCCTCTGATCGAAAAATATCATAGAACGTAAAAAGTAGGAAACTTAATTCTCTACAAAAAAGGTCTCTTAACATTTTGCCATAGCTCGCTTCGTTTCCGAGATATTTGCAGATTTATCTCAAGGGAAGGGGCCTGACGGACATATTTCGAGATATTTCTTCTTCTTGTTGTTCTTCTTCTGCACAGCTAAGCTGGAAGTGGCATTTGCGGCTCGCACTAGTGCAGAGTTATCTCAAAGAAAGGAGCCACGGTGTTTCTGTATCTCTATTATGTTGGTGCGGCTTCGGAACTTTTAAATATCTCGATATATCTCGAAAACTACGCTTCTGATCAAAAAATATCATAGAACATAAATTGTAGGAAACATAATTCACTACAAAAAACGTCTCTTAACATTTTGCCATAGCTCGCTTCGTTTCCGAGATATTTGCAGATTCAGCTCAAAGGAACGGGCCTGACGGACATATTTCGAGATACTTCTTCTTCTTGTTGTTCTTCCTCTGCACAGCTAAGCTGGAAGTGGCATTTGCAGCTCGCAATAGTGCAGAGTTATCTCAAAGAAAGGGGCCACGGTGTTTCTGTATCTCTATTATGTTGGTGCGGCTTCGGAACTTTTAAATATCTTGATATATCTCGAGAACTACGCATCTGATCAAAAAATATCATAGAACATAAAAAGTAGGACACTTAATTCTCTACAAAAAAGGTCTCTTAACATTTTGCCATAGCTCGCTTCGTTTCCGAGATATTTGCAGATTTATTTCAAGGGAATGGGCCTGACGGACATATTTCGAGATATTTCTTCTTCTTGTTGTTCTTCTTCTGCACAGCTAAGCTGGAAGTGGCATTTGCGGCTCGCACTAGTGCAGAGTTATCTCAAAGAAAGGAGCCACGGTGTTTCTGTATCTCTATTATCTTGGTGCGGCTTCGGAACTTTTAAATATCTCGATATATCTCGAAAACCACGCTTCTGATCGACAAATATCATAGAACATAAATTGTAGGAAACATAATTCTCTACAAAAAACGTCTCTTAACATTTTGCCATAGCTCGCTTCGTTTCCCAGATATTTGCAGATTCAGTTCAAAGGAACGGGCCTGACGGACATATTTCGAGATACTTCTTCTTCTTGTTGTTCTTCCTCTGCACAGCTAAGCTGGAAGTGGCATTTGCAGCTCGCAATAGTGCAGAGTTATCTCAAAGGATGGGGCCACGGTGTTTCTGTATCTCTATTATGTTGGTGCGGCTTCGGAACTTTTAAGTATCTTGATATATCTCGAGAACTACGCATCTGATCAAAAAATATCATAGAACATAAAAAGTAGGAAACTTAATTCTCTACAAAAAAGGTCTCTTAACATTTTGCCATAGCTCGCTTCGTTTCCGAGATATTTGCAGATTTATCTCAAGGGAAGGGGCCTGACGGACATATTTCGAGATATTTCTTCTTCTTGTTGTTCTTCTTCTGCACAGCTAAGCTGGAAGTGGCATTTGCAGCTCGCACTAGTGCAGAGTTATCTCAAACAAAGGGGCCACGGTGTTGCTGTATCTCTATTATGTTGGTGCGGCTTCGGAACTTTTAAATATCTCGATATATCTCGAAAACTACGCTTCTGATCAAAAAATATCATAGAACATAAATTGTAGGAAACATAATTCTCTACAAAAAAGGTCTCTTAACATTTTGCCATAGCTCGCTTCGTTTCCGAGATATTTGCAGATATATCTCAAGGGAAGGGGCCTGACGGACATATTTCGAGATATTTCTTCTTCTTGTTGTTCTTCTTCTGCACAGCTAAACTGGAAGTGGCATTTCCAGCTCGCAATCGTGCAGAGTTATCTCAAAGAAAGGGGCCACGGTGTTTCTGTATCTCTATTATGTTGGTGCGGCTTCGGAGCTTTTAAATATCTTGATATATCTCGAGAACTACGCCTCTAATCGAAAAATATCATAGAACATAAAAAGTAGGAAACTTAATTCTCTACAAAAAAGGTCTGTTAACATTTTGCCATAGCTCGCTTCGTTTCCGAGATATTTGCAGATTTATCTCAAGGGAAGGGGCCTGACGGACATATTTCGAGATATTTCTTCTTCTTGTTGTTCTTCTTCTGCACAGCTAAACTGGAAGTGGCATTTCCAGCTCGCAATCGTGCAGAGTTATCTCAAAGAAAGGGGCCACGGTGTTTCTGTATCTCTATTATGTTGGTGCGGCTTCGGAGCTTTTAAATATCTTGATATATCTCGAGAACTACGCCTCTAATCGAAAAATATCATAGAACATAAAAAGTAGGAAACTTAATTCTCTACAAAAAAGGTCTCTTAACATTTTGCCATAGCTCGCTTCGTTTCCGAGATATTTGCAGATTTATCTCAACGGAAGGGGCCTGACGGACATATTTCGAGATATTTCTTCTTCTTGTTGTTCTTCTTCTGCACAGCTGAGCTGGAAGTGGCATTTGCAGGTCGCAATAGTGCAGAGTTATCTCAAAGAAAGGGGCCACGGTGTTTCTGTATCTCTATTATGTTGGGGCGGCTTCGGAATTTTTAAATATCTTGATATATCTCGAGAACTACGCATCTGATCAAAAAATATCATAGAACATAAAAAGTAGGAAACTTAATTCTCTACAAAAAAGGTCTCTTAACATTTTGCCATAGCTCGCTTCGTTTCCGAGATATTTGCAGATATATCTCAAGGGAAGGGGCCTGCCGGACATATTTCGAGATATTTCTTCTTCTTGTTGTTCTTCTTCTGCACAGCTAAGCTGGAAGTGGCATTTACAGCTCGCAATAGTGCAGAGCTATCTCAAAGAAAGGGGCCACGGTGTTTCTGTATCTCTATTATGTTGGTGCTGCTTCGAAACTTTTAAATATCTTGATATATCTCGAGAACTACGCATCTGATCAAAAAATATCATAGAACATAAAAAGTAGGAAACTTAATTCTCTACAAAAAAGGTCTCTTAACATTTTGCCATAGCTCGCTTTGTTTCCGAGATATTTGCAGATTTATCTCAAGGGAAGGGGCCTGACGGACATATTTCGAGATATTTCTTCTTCTTGTTGTTCTTCTTCTGCACAGCTAAGCTGGAAGTGGCATTTGCAGCTCGCACTAGTGCAGAGTTATCTCAAACAAAGGGGCCACGGTGTTGCTGTATCTCTATTATGTTGGTGCGGCTTCGGAACTTTTAAATATCTCGATATATCTCGAAAACTACGATTCTGATCAAAAAATATCATAGAACATAAATTGTAGGAAACATAATTCTCTACAAAAAAGGTCTCTTAACATTTTGCCATAGCTCGCTTCGTTTCCGAGATATTTGCAGATATATCTCAAGGGAAGGGGCCTGACGGACATATTTCGAGATATTTCTTCTTCTTGTTGTTCTTCTTCTGCACAGCTAAACTGGAAGTGGCATTTCCAGCTCGCAATCGTGCAGAGTTATCTCAAAGAAAGGGGCCACGGTGTTTCTGTATCTCTATTATGTTGGTGCGGCTTCGGAGCTTTTAAATATCTTGATATATCTCGAGAACTACGCCTCTAATCGAAAAATATCATAGAACATAAAAAGTAGGAAACTTAATTCTCTACAAAAAAGGTCTGTTAACATTTTGCCATAGCTCGCTTCGTTTCCGAGATATTTGCAGATTTATCTCAAGGGAAGGGGCCTGACGGACATATTTCGAGATATTTCTTCTTCTTGTTGTTCTTCTTCTGCACAGCTAAACTGGAAGTGGCATTTCCAGCTCGCAATCGTGCAGAGTTATCTCAAAGAAAGGGGCCACGGTGTTTCTGTATCTCTATTATGTTGGTGCGGCTTCGGAGCTTTTAAATATCTTGATATATCTCGAGAACTACGCCTCTAATCGAAAAATATCATAGAACATAAAAAGTAGGAAACTTAATTCTCTACAAAAAAGGTCTCTTAACATTTTGCCATAGCTCGCTTCGTTTCCGAGATATTTGCAGATTTATCTCAACGGAAGGGGCCTGACGGACATATTTCGAGATATTTCTTCTTCTTGTTGTTCTTCTTCTGCACAGCTGAGCTGGAAGTGGCATTTGCAGGTCGCAATAGTGCAGAGTTATCTCAAAGAAAGGGGCCACGGTGTTTCTGTATCTCTATTATGTTGGGGCGGCTTCGGAATTTTTAAATATCTTGATATATCTCGAGAACTACGCATCTGATCAAAAAATATCATAGAACATAAAAAGTAGGAAACTTAATTCTCTACAAAAAAGGTCTCTTAACATTTTGCCATAGCTCGCTTCGTTTCCGAGATATTTGCAGATATATCTCAAGGGAAGGGGCCTGCCGGACATATTTCGAGATATTTCTTCTTCTTGTTGTTCTTCTTCTGCACAGCTAAGCTGGAAGTGGCATTTACAGCTCGCAATAGTGCAGAGCTATCTCAAAGAAAGGGGCCACGGTGTTTCTGTATCTCTATTATGTTGGTGCTGCTTCGAAACTTTTAAATATCTTGATATATCTCGAGAACTACGCATCTGATCAAAAAATATCATAGAACATAAAAAGTAGGAAACTTAATTCTCTACAAAAAAGGTCTCTTAACATTTTGCCATAGCTCGCTTTGTTTCCGAGATATTTGCAGATTTATCTCAATGGAAGGGGCCTGACGGACATATTTCGAGATATTTCTTCTTCTTGTTGTTCTTCTTCTGCACAGCTAAACTGGAAGTGGCATTTCCAGCTCGCAATCGTGCAGAGTTATCTCAAAGAAAGGGGCCACGGTGTTTCTGTATCTCTATTATGTTGGTGCGGCTTCGGAACTTTTAAATATCTCGATATATCTCGAAAACTACGCTTCTGATCAAAAAATATCATAGAACATAAATTGTAGGAAACATAATTCACTACAAAAAACGTCTCTTAACATTTTGCCATAGCTCGCTTCGTTTCCGAGATATTTGCAGATTCAGCTCAAAGGAACGGGCCTGACGGACATATTTCGAGATACTTCTTCTTCTTGTTGTACTTCCTCTGCACAGCTAAGCTGGAAGTGGCATTTGCAGCTCGCACTAGTGCAGAGTTATCTCAAAGAAAGGGGCCACGGTGTTTCTGTATCTCTATTATGTTGGTGCTGCTTCGGAACTTTTAAATATCTTGATATATCTCGAGAACTACGCATCTGATCAAAAAATATCATAGAACATGAAAAGTAGGAAACTTAATTCTCTACAAAAAAGGTCTCTTAACATTTTGCCATAGCTCTCTTCGTTTCCGAGATATTTGCAGATTTATCTCAAGGGAAGGGGCCTGACGGACATATTTCGAGATATTTCTTCTTCTTGTTGTTCTTCTTCTGCACAGCTAAGCTGGAAGTGGCATTTGCAGCTCGCAATAGTGCAGAGTTATCTCAGAGAAAGGGGCCACGGTGTTACTGTATCTCTATTATGTTGGTGCGGCTTCGGAACTTTTAAATATCTTGATATATCTCGAGAACTACGCATCTGATCAAAAAATGTCATAGAACATAAAAAGTAGGAAACTTAATTCTCTACAAATAAGGTCTCTTAACATTTTGCCATAGCTCGCTTCGTTTCCGAGATATTTGCAGATTTATCTCAAGGGAAGGGTCCTGATGGACATATTTCGAGATATTTCTTCTTCTTGTTGTTCTTCTTCTGCACAGCTAAGCTGGAAGTGGCATTTGCGGCTCGCACTAGTGCAGAGTTATCTCAAAGAAAGGAGCCACGGTGTTTCTGTATCTCTATTATGTTGGTGCGGCTTCGGAACTTTTAAATATCTCGATATATCTCGAGAACTACGCATCTGATCAAAAAATATCATAGAACATAAATTGTAGGAAACATAATTCACTACAAAAAAGGTCTGTTAACATTTTGCCATAGCTCGCTTCGTTCCCGAGATATTTGCAGATTTATCTCAAGGGAAGGGGCCTGACGGACATATTTCGAGATATTTCTTCTTCTTGTTGTTCTTCTTCTGCACAGCTAAGCTGGAAGTGGCATTTGCGGCTCGCACTAGTGCAGAGTTATCTCAAAGAAAGGGGCCACGGTGTTTCTGTATCTCTATTATGTTGGTGCGGCTTCGGAACTTTTAAATATCTCGATATATCTCGAAAACTACGCATCTGACCAAAAAATATCATAGAACCTAAATTGTAGGAAACATAATTCTCTACAAAAAAGGTCTCTTAACATTTTGCCATAGCTCGCTTCGTTTCCGAGATATTTGCAGATATATCTCAAGGGAAGGGGCCTGACGGACATATTTCGAGATATTTCTTCTTCTTGTTGTTCTTCTTCTGCACAGCTAAACTGGAAGTGGCATTTCCAGCTCGCAATCGTGCAGAGTTATCTCAAAGAAAGGGGCCACGGTGTTTCTGTATCTCTATTATGTTGATGCGGCTTCGGCACTTTTAAATATCTTGATATATCTCGAGAACTACGCATCTGATCAAAAAATATCATAGAAGATAAAAAGTAGGAAACTTAATTCTCTACAAAAAAGGTCTCTTAACATTTCGCCATAGCTCGCTTCGTTTCCGAGATATTTGCAGATTTATCTCAAGGGAAGGGGCCTGTCGGACATATTTCGAGATATTTCTTCTTCTTGTTGTTCTTCTTCTGCACAGCAAAGCTGGAAGTGGCATTTGCGGCTCGCACTAGTGCAGAGTTATCTCAAAGAAAGGAGCCACGGTGTTTCTGTATCTCTATTATGTTGGTGCGGCTTCGGAACTTTTAAATATCTCGATATATCTCGAGAACTACGCATCTGATCAAAAAATATCATAGAACCTAAATTGTAGGAAACATAATTCTCTACAAAAAAGGTCTCTTAACATTTTGCCATAGCTCGCTTCGTTTCCGAGATATTTGCAGATATATCTCAAGGGAAGGGGCCTGACGGACATATTTCGAGATATTTCTTCTTCTTGTTGTTCTTCTTCTGCACAGCTAAACTGGAAGTGGCATTTCCAGCTCGCAATCGTGCAGAGTTATCTCAAAGAAAGGGGCCACGGTGTTTCTGTATCTCTATTATGTTGATGCGGCTTCGGCACTTTTAAATATCTTGATATATCTCGAGAACTACGCATCTGATCAAAAAATATCATAGAAGATAAAAAGTAGGAAACTTAATTCTCTACAAAAAAGGTCTCTTAACATTTCGCCATAGCTCGCTTCGTTTCCGAGATATTTGCAGATTTATCTCAAGGGAAGGGGCCTGTCGGACATATTTCGAGATATTTCTTCTTCTTGTTGTTCTTCTTCTGCACAGCTAAGCTGGAAGTGGCATTTGCGGCTCGCACCAGTGCAGAGTTATCTCAAAGAAAGGGGCCACGGTGTTTCTGTATCTCTATTATGTTGGTGCGGCTTCGGAACTTTTAAATATCTCGATATATCTGGAAAACCACGCTTCTGATAAAAAAATATCATAGAACATAAATTGTAGGAAACTTAATTCTCTACAAAAAAGGTCTCTTAACATTTTGCCATAGCTCGCTTCGTTTCCGAGATATTTGCAGATTTATCTCAAGGGAAGGGGCCTGACGGACATATTTCGAGATATTTCTTCTTCTTGTTGTTCTTCTTCTGCACAGCTAAGCTGGAAGTGGCATTTGCAGCGCGCAATAGTGCAGAGTTATCTCAAAGAAAGGGGCCACGGTGTTTCTGTATCTCTATTATGTTGGTGCGGCTTCGGAACTTTTAAATATCTTGATATATCTCGAGAACTACGCATCTGATCAAAAAATATCGTAGAAGATAAAAAGTAGGAAACTTAATTCTCTACAAAAAAGGTCTCTTAACATTTCGCCATAGCTCGCTTCGTTTCCGAGATATTTGCAGATTTATCTCAAGGGAAGGGGCCTGTCGGACATATTTCGAGATATTTCTTCTTCTTGTTGTTCTTCTTCTGCACAGCTAAGCTGGAAGTGGCATTTGCGGCTCGCACTAGTGCAGAGTTATCTCAAAGAAAGGGGCCACGGTGTTTCTGTATCTCTATTATGTTGGTGCGGCTTCGGAACTTTTAAATATCTCGATATATCTCGAAAACTACGCTTCTGATCAAAAAATATGATAGGACATAAATTGTAGGAAACATAATTCTCTACAAAAAAGGTCTCTTAACATTTCGCCATAGCTCGCTTCGTTTCCGAGATATTTGCAGATTTATCTCAAGGGAAGGGGCCTGATGGACATATTTCGAGATATTTCTTCTTCTTGTTGTTCTTCTTCTGCACAGCTAAGCTGGAAGTGGCATTTGCGGCTCGCACTAGTGCAGAGTTATCTCAAAGAAAGGAGCCACGGTGTTTCTGTATCTCTATTATGTTGGTGCGGCTTCGGAACTTTTAAATATCTCGATATATCTCGAGAACTACGCATCTGATCAAAAAATATCATAGAACATAAATTGTAGGAAACATAATTCACTACAAAAAAGGTCTGTTAACATTTTGCCATAGCTCGCTTCGTTCCAGAGATATTTGCAGATTTATCTCAAGGGAAGGGGCCTGACGGACATATTTCGAGATATTTCTTCTTCTTGTTGTTCTTCTTCTGCACAGCTAAGCTGGAAGTGGCATTTGCGGCTCGCACTAGTGCAGAGTTATCTCAAAGAAAGGGGCCACGGTGTTTCTGTATCCCTATTATGTTGGTGCGGCATCGGAACTTTTAAATATCTCGATATATCTCGAAAACTACGCTTCTGATCAAAAAATATCATAGAACATAAATTGTAGGAAACATAATTCTCTACAAAAAACGTCTCTTAACATTTTGCCATAGCTCGCTTCGTTTCCGAGATATTTGCAGATTCAGCTCAAAGGAACTGGCCTGACGGACATATTTCGAGATATTTCTTCTTCTTGTTGTTCTTCCTCTGCACAGCTAAGCTGGAAGTGGCATTTGCAGCTCGCAATAGTGCAGAGTTATCTCAAAGAAAGGGGCCACGGTGTTTCTGTATCTCTATTATGTTGGTGCTGCTTCGAAACTTTTAAATATCTTGATATATCTCGAGAACTACGCATCTGATCAAAAAATATCATAGAACATGAAAAGTAGGAAACTTAATTCTCTACAAAAAAGGTCTCTTAACATTTTGCCATAGCTCGCTTCGTTTCCGAGATATTTGCAGATTTATCTCAAGGGAAGGGTCCTGATGGACACATTTCGAGATATTTCTTCTTCTTGTTGTTCTTCTTCTGCACAGCTAAACTGGAAGTGGCATTTCCAGCTCGCAATAGTGCAGAGTTATCTCAAAGAAAGGGGCCACGGTGTTTCTGTATCTCTATTATGTTGGTGCGGCTTCGGAACTTTTAAATATCTTGATATATCTCGAGAACTACGCATCTGATCAAAAAATATCATAGAACATAAAAAGTAGGAAACTTAATTCTCTACAAAAAAGGTCTCTCAACATTTTGCCATAGCTCGCTTCGTTCCCGAGATATTTGCAGATTTATCTCAAGGGAAGGGTCCTGATGGACATATTTCGAGATATTTCTTCTTCTTGTTGTTCTTCTTCTGCACAGCTAAGCTGGAAGTGGCATTTGCGGTTCGCACTAGTGCAGAGTTATCTCAAAGAAAGGGGCCACGGTGTTTCTGTATCTCTATTATGTTGGTGCGGCTTCGGAACTTTTAAATATCTCGATATATCTCGAAAACTACGCTTCTGACCAAAAAATATCATAGAACCTAAATTGTAGGAAACATAATTCTCTACAAAAAAGGTCTCTTAACATTTTGCCATAGCTCGCTTCGTTTCCGAGATATTTGCAGATATATCTCAAGGGAAGGGGCCTGACGGACATATTTCGAGATATTTCTTCTTCTTGTTGTTCTTCTTCTGCACAGCTAAGCTGGAAGTGGCATTTGCAGCGCGCAATAGTGCAGAGTTATCTCAAAGAAAGGGGCCACGGTGTTTCTGTATCTCTATTATGTTGGTGCGGCTTCGGAACTTTTAAATATCTTGATATATCTCGAGAACTACGCATCTGATCAAAAAATATCGTAGAAGATAAAAAGTAGGAAACTTAATTCTCTACAAAAAAGGTCTCTTAACATTTCGCCATAGCTCGCTTCGTTTCCGAGATATTTGCAGATTTATCTCAAGGGAAGGGGCCTGTCGGACATATTTCGAGATATTTCTTCTTCTTGTTGTTCTTCTTCTGCACAGCTAAGCTGGAAGTGGCATTTGCGGCTCGCACTAGTGCAGAGTTATCTCAAAGAAAGGGGCCACGGTGTTTCTGTATCTCTATTATGTTGGTGCGGCTTCGGAACTTTTAAATATCTCGATATATCTCGAAAACTACGCTTCTGATCAAAAAATATGATAGGACATAAATTGTAGGAAACATAATTCTCTACAAAAAAGGTCTCTTAACATTTCGCCATAGCTCGCTTCGTTTCCGAGATATTTGCAGATTTATCTCAAGGGAAGGGGCCTGTCGGACATATTTCGAGATATTTCTTCTTCTTGTTGTTCTTCTTCTGCACAGCTAAGCTGGAAGTGGCATTTGCGGCTCGCACTAGTGCAGAGTTATCTCAAAGAAAGGGGCCACGGTGTTTCTGTATCTCTATTATGTTGGTGCGGCTTCGGAACTTTTAAATATCTCGATATATCTCGAAAACTACGCTTCTGATCAAAAAATATGATAGAACATAAATTGTAGCAAACATAATTCTCTACAAAAAACGTCTCTTAACATTTTGCCATAGCTCGCTTCGTTTCCGAGATATTTGCAGATTCAGCTCAAAGGAACGGGCCTGACGGACATATTTCGAGATACTTCTTCTTCTTGTTGTTCTTCCTCTGCACAGCTAAGCTGGAAGTGGCATTTGCAGCTCGCAATAGTGCAGAGTTATCTCAAAGAAAGGGGCCACGGTGTTTCTGTATCTCTATTATGTTGGTGCGGCTTCGGAACTTTTAAATATCTTGATATATCTCGAGAACTACGCATCTGATCAAAAAATATCATAGAACATAAAAAGTGGGAAACTTAATTCTCTACAAAAAAGGTCTCTTAACATTTTGCCATAGCTCGCTTCGTTTCCGAGATATTTGCAGATTTATCTCAAGGGAAGGGGCCTGACGGACATATTTCGAGATATTTCTTCTTCTTGTTGTTCTTCTTCTGCACAGCTGAGCTGGAAGTGGCATTTGCAGGTCGCAATAGTGCAGACTTATCTCAAAGAAAGGGGCCACGGTGTTTCTGTATCTCTATTATGTTGGTGCGGCTTCGGAACTTTTAAATATCTCGATATATCTCGAAAACTACGCTTCTGATCAAAAAATATCATAGAACGTAAATTGTAGGAAACATTATTCTCTACAAAAAAGGTCTCTTAACATTTTGCCATAGCTCGCTTCGTTCCCGAGATATTTGCAGATTTATCTCAAGGGAAGGGTCCTGATGGACATATTTCGAGATATTTCTTCTTCTTGTTGTTCTTCTTCTGCACAGCTAAGCTGGAAGTGGCATTTGCGGTTCGCACTAGTGCAGAGTTATCTCAAAGAAAGGGGCCACGGTGTTTCTGTATCTCTATTATGTTGGTGCGGCTTCGGAACTTTTAAATATCTCGATATATCTCGAAAACTACGCTTCTGACCAAAAAATATCATAGAACCTAAATTGTAGGAAACATAATTCTCTACAAAAAAGGTCTCTTAACATTTTGCCATAGCTCGCTTCGTTTCCGAGATATTTGCAGATATATCTCAAGGGAAGGGGCCTGACGGACATATTTCGAGATATTTCTTCTTCTTGTTGTTCTTCTTCTGCACAGCTAAGCTGGAAGTGGCATTTGCAGCGCGCTATAGTGCAGAGTTATCTCAAAGAAAGGGGCCACGGTGTTTCTGTATCCCTATTATGTTGGTGCGGCTTCGGAACTTTTAAATATCTCGATATATCTCGAAAACTACGCTTCTGATCAAAAAATATCATAGAACATAAATTGTAGGAAACATAATTCTCTACAAAAAACGTCTCTTAACATTTTGCCATAGCTCGCTTCGTTTCCGAGATATTTGCAGATTCAGCTCAAAGGAACTGGCCTGACGGACATATTTCGAGATATTTCTTCTTCTTGTTGTTCTTCCTCTGCACAGCTAAGCTGGAAGTGGCATTTGCAGCTCGCAATAGTGCAGAGTTATCTCAAAGAAAGGGGCCACGGTGTTTCTGTATCTCTATTATGTTGCTGCGGCTTCGGAACTTTTAAATATCTTGATATATCTCGAGAACTACGCATCTGATCAAAAAATATTATAGAACATAAAAAGTAGGAAACTTAATTCTCTACAAAAAAGGTCTCTTAACATTTTGCCATAGCTCGCTTCGTTTCCGAGATATTTGCAGATTTATCTCAAGGGAAGGGGCCTGACGGACATATTTCGAGATATTTCTTCTTCTTGTTGTTCTTCTTCTGCACAGCTGAGCTGGAAGTGGCATTTGCAGGTCGCAATAGTGCAGAGTTATCTCAAAGAAAGGGGCCACGGTGTTTCTGTATCTCTATTATGTTGGTGCGGCTTCGGAACTTTTAAATATCTCGATATATCTCGAAAACTACGCTTCTGATCAAAAAATATCATAGAACGTAAATTGTAGGAAACATTATTCTCTACAAAAAAGGTCTCTTAACATTTTGCCATAGCTCGCTTCGTTTCCGAGATATTTGCAGATTTATCTCAAGGGAAGGGTCCTGATGGACATATTTCGAGATATTTCTTCTTCTTGTTGTTCTTCTTCTGCACAGCTAAACTGGAAGTGGCATTTCCAGCTCGCAATAGTGCAGAGTTATCTCAAAGAAAGGGGCCACGGTGTTTCTGTATCTCTATTATGTTGGTGCGGCTTCGGAACTTTTAAATATCTTGATATATCTCGAGAACTACGCATCTGATCAAAAAATATCATAGAACATAAAAAGTAGGAAACTTAATTCTCTACAAAAAAGGTCTCTTAACATTTTGCCATAGCTCGCTTCGTTCCCGAGATATTTGCAGATTTATCTCAAGGGAATGGTCCTGATGGACATATTTCGAGATATTTCTTCTTCTTGTTGTTCTTCTTCTGCACAGCTAAGCTGGAAGTGGCATTTGCGGCTCGCACTAGTGCAGAGTTATCTCAAAGAAAGGGGCCACGGTGTTTCTGTATCCCTATTATGTTGGTGCGGCTTCGGAACTTTTAAATATCTCGATATATCTCGAAAACTACGCTTCTGATCAAAAAATATCATAGAACATAAATTGTAGGAAACATAATTCTCTACAAAAAACGTCTCTTAACATTTTGCCATAGCTCGCTTCGTTTCCGAGATATTTGCAGATTCAGCTCAAAGGAACTGGCCTGACGGACATATTTCGAGATATTTCTTCTTCTTGTTGTTCTTCCTCTGCACAGCTAAGCTGGAAGTGGCATTTGCAGCTCGCAATAGTGCAGAGTTATCTCAAAGAAAGGGGCCACGGTGTTTCTGTATCTCTATTATGTTGCTGCGGCTTCGGAACTTTTAAATATCTTGATATATCTCGAGAACTACGCATCTGATCAAAAAATATTATAGAACATAAAAAGTAGGAAACTTAATTCTCTACAAAAAAGGTCTCTTAACATTTTGCCATAGCTCGCTTCGTTTCCGAGATATTTGCAGATTTATCTCAAGGGAAGGGGCCTGACGGACATATTTCGAGATATTTCTTCTTCTTGTTGTTCTTCTTCTGCACAGCTGAGCTGGAAGTGGCATTTGCAGGTCGCAATAGTGCAGAGTTATCTCAAAGAAAGGGGCCACGGTGTTTCTGTATCTCTATTATGTTGGTGCGGCTTCGGAACTTTTAAATATCTCGATATATCTCGAAAACTACGCTTCTGATCAAAAAATATCATAGAACGTAAATTGTAGGAAACATTATTCTCTACAAAAAAGGTCTCTTAACATTTTGCCATAGCTCGCTTCGTTTCCGAGATATTTGCAGATTTATCTCAAGGGAAGGGTCCTGATGGACATATTTCGAGATATTTCTTCTTCTTGTTGTTCTTCTTCTGCACAGCTAAACTGGAAGTGGCATTTCCAGCTCGCAATAGTGCAGAGTTATCTCAAAGAAAGGGGCCACGGTGTTTCTGTATCTCTATTATGTTGGTGCGGCTTCGGAACTTTTAAATATCTTGATATATCTCGAGAACTACGCATCTGATCAAAAAATATCATAGAACATAAAAAGTAGGAAACTTAATTCTCTACAAAAAAGGTCTCTTAACATTTTGCCATAGCTCGCTTCGTTCCCGAGATATTTGCAGATTTATCTCAAGGGAATGGTCCTGATGGACATATTTCGAGATATTTCTTCTTCTTGTTGTTCTTCTTCTGCACAGCTAAGCTGGAAGTGGCATTTGCGGCTCGCACTAGTGCAGAGTTATCTCAAAGAAAGGGGCCACGGTGTTTCTGTATCTCTATTATGTTGGTGCGGCTTCGGAACTTTTAAATATCTCGATATATCTCGAAAACTACGCTTCTGACCAAAAAATATCATAGAACCTAAATTGTAGGAAACATAATTCTCTACAAAAAAGGTCTCTTAACATTTTCCCATAGCTCGCTTCGCTTCCGAGATATTTGCAGATTTATCTCAAGGGAAGGGGCCTGACGGACATATTTCGAGATATTTCTTCTTCTTGTTGTTCTTCTTCTGCACAGCTAAGCTGGAAGTGGCATTTGCGGCTCGCACTAGTGCAGAGTTATCTCAAAGAAAGGGGCCACGGTGTTTCTGTATCCCTATTATGTTGGTGCGGCATCGGAACTTTTAAATATCTCGATATATCTCGAAAACTACGCTTCTGATCAAAAAATATCATAGAACATAAATTGTAGGAAACATAATTCTCTACAAAAAACGTCTCTTAACATTTTGCCATAGCTCGCTTCGTTTCCGAGATATTTGCAGATTCAGCTCAAAGGAACTGGCCTGACGGACATATTTCGAGATATTTCTTCTTCTTGTTGTTCTTCCTCTGCACAGCTAAGCTGGAAGTGGCATTTGCAGCTCGCAATAGTGCAGAGTTATCTCAAAGAAAGGGGCCACGGTGTTTCTGTATCTCTATTATGTTGGTGCTGCTTCGAAACTTTTAAATATCTTGATATATCTCGAGAACTACGCATCTGATCAAAAAATATCATAGAACATGAAAAGTAGGAAACTTAATTCTCTACAAAAAAGGTCTCTTAACATTTTGCCATAGCTCGCTTCGTTTCCGAGATATTTGCAGATTTATCTCAAGGGAAGGGTCCTGATGGACATATTTCGAGATATTTCTTCTTCTTGTTGTTCTTCTTCTGCACAGCTAAACTGGAAGTGGCATTTCCAGCTCGCAATAGTGCAGAGTTATCTCAAAGAAAGTGGCCACGGTGTTTCTGTATCTCTAATATGTTGGTGCGGCTTCGGAACTTTTAAATATCTTGATATATCTCGAGAACTACGCATATGATCAAAAAGTATCATAGAACATGAAAAGTAGGAAACTTAATTCTCTACAAAAAAGGTCTCTTAACATTTTGCCATAGCTCGCTTCGTTCCCGAGATATTTGCAGATTTATCTCAAGGGAAGGGTCCTGATGGACATATTTCGAGATATTTCTTCTTCTTGTTGTTCTTCTTCTGCACAGCTAAGCTGGAAGTGGCATTTGCGGTTCGCACTAGTGCAGAGTTATCTCAGAGAAAGGGGCCACGGTGTTTCTGTATCTCTATTATGTTGGTGCGGCTTCGGAACTTTTAAATATCTCGATATATCTCGAAAACTACGCTTCTGACCAAAAAATATCATAGAACCTAAATTGTAGGAAACATAATTCTCTACAA
This sequence comes from Osmia lignaria lignaria, assembly GCF_051020975.1. NCBI lineage: Eukaryota > Metazoa > Arthropoda > Insecta > Hymenoptera > Megachilidae > Osmia > Osmia lignaria. The sequence continues at coordinate 20,672,338 of NW_027478159.1, forward strand.
AAAAGGTCTCTTAACATTTTGCCATAGCTCGCTTCGTTTCCGAGATATTTGCAGATATATCTCAAGGGAAGGGGCCTGACGGACATATTTCGAGATATTTCTTCTTCTTGTTGTTCTTCTTCTGCACAGCTAAGCTGGAAGTGGCATTTACAGCTCGCAATAGTGCAGAGTTATCTCAAAGAAAGGGGCCACGGTGTTTCTGTATCTCTATTATGTTGGTGCTGCTTCGGAACTTTTAAATATCTTGATATATCTCGAGAACTACGCATCTGATCAAAAAATATCATAGAACATGAAAAGTAGGAAACTTAATTCTCTACAAAAAAGGTCTCTTAACATTTTGCCATAGCTCTCTTCATTTCCGAGATATTTGCAGATTTATCTCAAGGGAAGGGGCCTGACGGACATATTTCGAGATATTTCTTCTTCTTGTTGTTCTTCTTCTGCACAGCTAAGCTGGAAGTGGCATTTGCAGCTCGCAATAGTGCAGAGTTATCTCAGAGAAAGGGGCCACGGTGTTTCTGTATCTCTATTATGTTGGTGCGGCTTCGGAACTTTTAAATATCTTGATATATCTCGAGAACTACGCATCTGATCAAAAAATGTCATAGAACATAAAAAGTAGGAAACTTAATTCTCTACAAAAAAGGTCTCTTAACATTTTGCCATAGCTCGCTTCGTTTCCGAGATATTTGCAGATTTATCTCAAGGGAAGGGTCCTGATGGACATATTTCGAGATATTTCTTCTTCTTGTTGTTCTTCTTCTGCACAGCTAAGCTGGAAGTGGCATTTGCAGCTCGCAATAGTGCAGAGTTATCTCAAAGAAAGGGGCCACGGTGTTTCTGTATCTCTATTATGTTGGTGCGGCTTCGGAACTTTTAAATATCTTGATATATCTCGAGAACTACGCATCTGATCAAAAAATATCATAGAACATAAAAAGTAGGAAACTTAATTCTCTACAAAAAAGGTCTCTTAACATTTTGCCATAGCTCGCTTCGTTCCCGAGATATTTGCAGATATATCTCAAGGGAAGGGGCCTGACGGACATATTTCGAGATATTTCTTCTTCTTGTTGTTCTTCTTCTGCACAGCTAAGCTGGAAGTGGCATTTGCAGCTCGCAATAGTGCAGAGTTATCTCAAAGAAAGGGGCCACGGTGTTTCTGTATCTCTATTATGTTGGTGCGGCTTCGGAACTTTTAAATATCTTGATATATCTCGAGAACTACGCATCTGATCAAAAAATATCATAGAACATAAAAAGTAGGAAACTTAATTCTCTACAAAAAAGGTCTCTTAACATTTTGCCATAGCTCGCTTCGTTCCCGAGATATTTGCAGATTTATCTCAAGGGAAGGGTCCTGATGGACATATTTCGAGATATTTCTTCTTCTTGTTGTTCTTCTTCTGCACAGCTAAGCTGGAAGTGGCATTTGCGGTTCGCACTAGTGCAGAGTTAGCTCAAAGAAAGGGGCCACGGTGTTTCTGTATCTCTATTATGTTGGTGCGGCTTCGGAACTTTTAAATATCTCGATATATCTCGAGAACTACGCATCTGATCAAAAAATATCATAGAACATAAATTGTAGGAAACATAATTCACTACAAAAAAGGTCTCTTAACATTTTGCCATAGCTCTCTTCGTTTCCGAGATATTTGCAGATTTATCTCAAGGGAAGGGGCCTGACGGACATATTTCGAGATATTTCTTCTTCTTGTTGTTCTTCTTCTGCACAGCTAAGCTGGAAGTGGCATTTGCGGCTCGCACTAGTGCAGAGTTATCTCAAAGAAAGGGGCCACGGTGTTTCTGTATCTCTATTATGTTGGTGCGGCTTCGGAAATTTTAAATATCTCGATATATCTCGAAAACTACGCTTCTGATCAAAAAATATGATAGAACATAAATTGTAGGAAACATAATTCTCTACAAAAAAGGTCTCTTAACATTTCGCCATAGCTCGCTTTGTTTCCGAGATATTTGCAGATTTATCTCAAGGGAAGGGGCCTGTCGGACATATTTCGAGATATTTCTTCTTCTTGTTGTTCTTCTTCTGCACAGCTAAGCTGGAAGTGGCATTTGCGGCTCGCACTAGTGCAGAGTTATCTCAAAGAAAGGGGCCACGGTGTTTCTGTATCTCTATTATGTTGGTGCGGCTTCGGAACTTTTAAATATCTCGATATATCTCGAAAACTACGCTTCTGATCAAAAAATATGATAGGACATAAATTGTAGGAAACATAATTCTCTACAAAAAACGTCTCTTAACATTTTGCCATAGCTCGCTTCGTTTCCGAGATATTTGCAGATTCAGCTCAAAGGAACGGGCCTGACGGACATATTTCGAGATACTTCTTCTTCTTGTTGTTCTTCCTCTGCACAGCTAAGCTGGAAGTGGCATTTGCAGCTCGCAATAGTGCAGAGTTATCTCAAAGAAAGGGGCCACAGTGTTTCTGTATCTCTATTATGTTGGTGCGGCTTCGGAACTTTTAAATATCTTGATATATCTCGAGAACTACGCATCTGATCAAAAAATATCATAGAACATAAAAAGTAGGAAACTTAATTCTCTACAAAAAAGGTCTCTTAACATTTTGCCATAGCTCGCTTCGTTTCCGAGATATTTGCAGATTTATCTCAAGGGAAGGGGCCTGACGGACATATTTCGAGATATTTCTTCTTCTTGTTGTTCTTCTTCTGCACAGCTGAGCTGGAAGTGGCATTTGCAGGTCGCAATAGTGCAGAGTTATCTCAAAGAAAGGGGCCACGGTGTTTCTGTATCTCTATTATGTTGGTGCGGCTTCGGAACTTTTAAATATCTCGATATATCTCGAAAACTACGCTTCTGATCAAAAAATATCATAGAACGTAAATTGTAGGAAACATTATTCTCTACAAAAAAGGTCTCTTAACATTTTGCCATAGCTCGCTTCGTTTCCGAGATATTTGCAGATTTATCTCAAGGGAAGGGTCCTGATGGACATATTTCGAGATATTTCTTCTTCTTGTTGTTCTTCTTCTGCACAGCTAAACTGGAAGTGGCATTTCCAGCTCGTAATCGTGCAGAGTTATCTCAAAGAAAGGGGCCACGGTGTTTCTGTATCTCTATTATGTTGGTGCGGCTTCGGAACTTTTAAATATCTTGATATATCTCGAGAACTACGCATCTGATCAAAAAATATCATAGAACATAAAAAGTAGGAAACTTAATTCTCTACAAAAAAGGTCTCTTAACATTTTGCCATAGCTCGCTTCGCTTCCGAGATATTTGCAGATTTATCTCAAGGGAAGGGGCCTGACGGACATATTTCGAGATATTTCTTCTTCTTGTTGTTCTTCTTCTGCACAGCTAAGCTGGAAGTGGCATTTGCGGCTCGCACTAGTGCAGAGTTATCTCAAAGAAAGGGGCCACGGTGTTTCTGTATCCCTATTATGTTGGTGCGGCATCGGAACTTTTAAATATCTCGATATATCTCGAAAACTACGCTTCTGATCAAAAAATATCATAGAACATAAATTGTAGGAAACATAATTCTCTACAAAAAACGTCTCTTAACATTTTGCCATAGCTCGCTTCGTTTCCGAGATATTTGCAGATTCAGCTCAAAGGAACTGGCCTGACGGACATATTTCGAGATATTTCTTCTTCTTGTTGTTCTTCCTCTGCACAGCTAAGCTGGAAGTGGCATTTGCAGCTCGCAATAGTGCAGAGTTATCTCAAGGAAAGGGGCCACGGTGTTTCTGTATCTCTATTATGTTGGTGCGGCTTCGGAACTTTTAAATATCTTGATATATCTCGAGAACTACGCATCTGATCAAAAAATATCATAGAACATAAAAAGTAGGAAACTTAATTCTCTACAAAAAAGGTCTCTTAACATTTTGCCATAGCTCGCTTCGTTTCCGAGATATTTGCAGATTTATCTCAAGGGAAGGGGCCTGACGGACATATTTCGAGATATTTCTTCTTCTTGTTGTTCTTCTTCTGCACAGCTAAGCTGGAAGTGGCATTTGCGGCTCGCACTAGTGCAGAGTTATCTCAAAGAAAGGGGCCACGGTGTTTCTGTATCCCTATTATGTTGGTGCGGCTTCGGATCTTTTAAATATCTCGATATATCTCGAAAACTACGCTTCTGATCAAAAAATATCATAGAACATAAATTGTAGGAAACATAATTCTCTATAAAAAACGTCTCTTAACATTTTGCCATAGCTCGCTTCGTTTCCGAGATATTTGCAGATTCAGCTCAAAGGAACTGGCCTGACGGACATATTTCGAGATATTTCTTCTTCTTGTTGTTCTTCCTCTGCACAGCTAAGCTGGAAGTGGCATTTGCAGCTCGCAATAGTGCAGAGTTATCTCAAAGAAAGGGGCCACGGTGTTTCTGTATCTCTATTATGTTGGTGCGGCTTCGGAACTTTTAAATATCTCGATATATCTCGAAAACTACGCTTCTGATCAAAAAATATCATAGAACATAAATTGTAGGACACATAATTCTCTACAAAAAACGTCTCTTAACATTTTGCCATAGCTCGCTTCGTTTCCGAGATATTTGCAGATTCAGCTCAAAGGAACTGGCCTGACGGACATATTTCGAGATATTTCTTCTTCTTGTTGTTCTTCCTCTGCACAGCTAAGCTGGAAGTGGCATTAGCAGCTCGCAATAGTGCAGAGTTATCTCAAAGAAAGGGGCCACGGTGTTTCTGTATCTCTATTATGTTGGTGCGGCTTCGGAACTTTTAAATATCTTGATATATCTCGAGAACTACGCATCTGATCAAAAAATATCATAGCACATAAAAAGTAGGAAACTTAATTCTCTACAAAAAAGGTCTCTTAACATTTTGCCATAGGTCGCTTCGTTTCCGAGATATTTGCAGATTTATCTCAAGGGAAGGGGCCTAACGGACATATTTCGAGATATTTCTTCTTCTTGTTGTCCTTCTTCTGCACAGCTAAACTGGAAGTGGCATTTCCAGCTCGCAATAGTGCAGAGTTATCTCAAAGAGAGGGGCCACGGTGTTTCTGTATCTCTATTATGTTGGTGCGGCTTCGGAACTTTTAAATATCTTGATATATCTCGAGAACTACGCATCTGATCAAAAAATATCATAGAAGATAAAAAGTAGGAAACTTAATTCTCTACAAAAAAGCTCTCTTAACATTTTGCCATAGTTCGCTTCGTTTCCGAGATATTTGCAGATTTATCTCAAGGAACGGGGCCTGACGGACATATTTCGAGATATTTCTTCTTCTTGTTGTTCTTCTTCTGCACAGCTAAGCTGGAAGTGACATTTGCGGCTCGCACTAGTGCAGAGTTATCTCAAAGAAAGGGGCCACGGTGTTTCTGTATCCCTATTATGTTGGTGCGGCTTCGGAACTTTTAAATATCTCGATATATCTCGAAAACTACGCTTCTGATCAAAAAATATCATAGAACATAAATTGTAGGAAACATAATTCTCTATAAAAAACGTCTCTTAACATTTTGCCATAGCTCGCTTCGTTTCCGAGATATTTGCAGATTCAGCTCAAAGGAACTAGCCTGACGGACATATTTCGAGATATTTCTTCTTCTTGTTGTTCTTCCTCTGCACAGCTAAGCTGGAAGTGGCATTTGCAGCTCGCAATAGTGCAGAGTTATCTCAAAGAAAGGGGCCACGGTGTTTCTGTATCTCTATTATGTTGGTGCGGCTTCGGAACTTTTAAATATCTTGATATATCTCGAGAACTACGCATCTGATCAAAAAATATCATAGAACATAAAAAGTAGGAAACTTAATTCTCTACAAAAAAGGTCTCTGAACATTTTGACATAGCTCGCTTCGTTTCCGAGATATTTGCAGATTTATCTCAAGGGAAGGGGCCTGACGGACATATTTCGAGATATTTCTTCTTCTTGTTGTTCTTCTTCTGCACAGCTAAGCTGGAAGTGGCATTTGCGGCTCGCACTAGTGCAGAGTTATCTCAAAGAAAGGGGCCACGGTGTTTCTGAATCTCTATTATGTTGGTGCGGCTTCGGAACTTTTAAATATCTCGATATATCTCGAAAACTACGCTTCTGATCAAAAAATATCATAGAACATAAATTGTAGGAAACAGAATTCTCTACAAAAAAGGTCTCTTAACATTTTGCCATAGCTCGCTTCGTTTCCGAGATATTTGCAGATATATCTCAAGGGAAGGGGCCTGACGGACATATTTCGAGATATTTCTTCTTCTTGTTGTTCTTCTTCTGCACAGCTAAGCTGGAAGTGGCATTTACAGCTCGCAATAGTGCAGAGTTATCTCAAAGAAAGGGGCCACGGTGTTTCTGTATCTCTATTATGTTGGTGCGGCTTCGGAACTTTTAAATATCTTGATATATCTCGAGAACTACGCATCTGATCAAAAAATATCATAGAAGATAAAAAGTAGGAAACTTAATTCTCTACAAAAAAGGTCTCTTAACATTTTGCCATAGCTCGCTTCGTTTCCGAGATATTTGCAGATTTATCTCAAGGGAAGGGGCCTGACGGACATATTTCGAGATATTTCTTCTTCTTGTTGTTCTTCTTCTGCACAGCTAAGCTGGAAGTGGCATTTGCGGCTCGCACTAGTGCAGAGTTATCTCAAAGAAAGGGGCCACGGTGTTTCTGTATCCCTATTATGTTGGTGCGGCTTCGGAACTTTTAAATATCTCGATATATCTCGAAAACTACGCTTCTGATCAAAAAATATCATAGAACATGAATTGTAGGAAACATAATTCTCTACAAAAAACGTCTCTTAACATTTTGCCATAGCTCGCTTCGTTTCCGAGATATTTGCAGATTCAGCTCAAAGGAACTGGCCTGACGGACATATTTCGAGATATTTCTTCTTCTTGTTGTTCTTCCTCTGCACAGCTAAGCTGGAAGTGGCATTTGCAGCTCGCAATAGTGCAGAGTTATCTCAAAGAAAGGGGCCACGGTGTTTCTGTATCTCTATTATGTTGGTGCGGCTTCGGAACTTTTAAATATCTTGATATATCTCGAGAACTACGCATCTGATCAAAAAATATCATAGAACATAAAAAGTAGGAAACTTAATTCTCTACAAAAAAGGTCTCTTAACATTTTGCCATAGCTCGCTTCGTTTCCGAGATATTTGCAGATTTATCTCAAGGGAAGGGGCCTGACGGACATATTTCGAGATATTTCTTCTTCTTGTTGTCCTTCTTCTGCACAGCTAAACTGGAAGTGGCATTTCCAGCTCGCAATAGTGCAGAGTTATCTCAAAGAGAGGGGCCACGGTGTTTCTGTATCTCTATTATGTTGGTGCGGCTTCGGAACTTTTAAATATCTTGATATATCTCGAGAACTACGCATCTGATCAAAAAATATCATAGAAGATAAAAAGTAGGAAACTTAATTCTCTACAAAAAAGCTCTCTTAACATTTTGCCATAGTTCGCTTCGTTTCCGAGATATTTGCAGATTTATCTCAAGGAACGGGGCCTGACGGACATATTTCGAGATATTTCTTCTTCTTGTTGTTCTTCTTCTGCACAGCTAAGCTGGAAGTGACATTTGCGGCTCGCACTAGTGCAGAGTTATCTCAAAGAAAGGGGCCACGGTGTTTCTGTATCCCTATTATGTTGGTGCGGCTTCGGAACTTTTAAATATCTCGATATATCTCGAAAACTACGCTTCTGATCAAAAAATATCATAGAACATAAATTGTAGGAAACATAATTCTCTATAAAAAACGTCTCTTAACATTTTGCCATAGCTCGCTTCGTTTCCGAGATATTTGCAGATTCAGCTCAAAGGAACTAGCCTGACGGACATATTTCGAGATATTTCTTCTTCTTGTTGTTCTTCCTCTGCACAGCTAAGCTGGAAGTGGCATTTGCAGCTCGCAATAGTGCAGAGTTATCTCAAAGAAAGGGGCCACGGTGTTTCTGTATCTCTATTATGTTGGTGCGGCTTCGGAACTTTTAAATATCTTGATATATCTCGAGAACTACGCATCTGATCAAAAAATATCATAGAACATAAAAAGTAGGAAACTTAATTCTCTACAAAAAAGGTCTCTGAACATTTTGCCATAGCTCGCTTCGTTTCCGAGATATTTGCAGATTTATCTCAAGGGAAGGGGCCTGACGGACATATTTCGAGATATTTCTTCTTCTTGTTGTTCTTCTTCTGCACAGCTAAGCTGGAAGTGGCATTTGCGGCTCGCACTAGTGCAGAGTTATCTCAAAGAAAGGGGCCACGGTGTTTCTGTATCTCTATTATGTTGGTGCGGCTTCGGAACTTTTAAATATCTCGATATATCTTGAAAACTACGCTTCTGATCAAAAAATATCATAGAACATAAATTGTAGGAAACAGAATTCTCTACAAAAAAGGTCTCTTAACATTTTGCCATAGCTCGCTTCGTTTCCGAGATATTTGCAGATATATCTCAAGGGAAGGGGCCTGACGGACATATTTCGAGATATTTCTTCTTCTTGTTGTTCTTCTTCTGCACAGCTAAGCTGGAAGTGGCATTTGCGGCTCGCACTAGTGCAGAGTTATCTCAAAGAAAGGGGCCACGGTGTTTCTGTATCTCTATTATGTTGGTGCGGCTTCGGAACTTTTAAATATCTCGATATATCTCGAAAACTACGCTTCTCATCAAAAAATATCATAGAACATAAATTGTAGGAAACGGAATTCTCTACAAAAAAGGTCTCTTAACATTTTGCCACAGCTCGCTTCGTTTCCGAGATATTTGCAGATATATCTCAAGGGAAGGGGCCTGACGGACATATTTCGAGATATTTCTTCTTCTTGTTGTTCTTCTTCTGCACAGCTAAGCTGGAAGTGGCATTTACAGCTCGCAATAGTGCAGAGTTATCTCAAAGAAAGGGGCCACGGTGTTTCTGTATCTCTATTATGTTGGTGCGGCTTCGGAACTTTTAAATATCTTGATATATCTCGAGAACTACGCATCTGATCGAAAAATATCATAGAAGATAAAAAGTAGGAAACTTAATTCTCTACAAAAAAGGTCTCTTAACATTTTGCCATAGCTCGCTTCGTTTCCGAGATATTTGCAGATTTATCTCAAGGGAAGGGGCCTGACGGACATATTTCGAGATATTTCTTCTTCTTGTTGTTCTTCTTCTGCACAGCTAAGCTGGAAGTGGCATTTGCGGCTCGCACTAGTGCAGAGTTATCTCAAAGAAAGGGGCCACGGTGTTTCTGTATCCCTATTATGTTGGTGCGGCTTCGGAACTTTTAAATATCTCGATATATCTCGAAAACTACGCTTCTGATCAAAAAATATCATAGAACATGAATTGTAGGAAACATAATTCTCTACAAAAAACGTCTCTTAACATTTTGCCATAGCTCGCTTCGTTTCCGAGATATTTGCAGATTCAGCTCAAAGGAACTGGCCTGACGGACATATTTCGAGATATTTCTTCTTCTTGTTGTTCTTCCTCTGCACAGCTAAGCTGGAAGTGGCATTTGCAGCTCGCAATAGTGCAGAGTTATCTCAAAGAAAGGGGCCACGGTGTTTCTGTATCTCTATTATGTTGGTGCGGCTTCGGAACTTTTAAATATCTTGATATATCTCGAGAACTACGCATCTGATCAAAAAATATCATAGAACATAAAAAGTAGGAAACTTAATTCTCTACAAAAAAGGTCTCTTAACATTTTGCCATAGCTCGCTTCGTTTCCGAGATATTTGCAGATTTATCTCAAGGGAAGGGGCCTGACGGACATATTTCGAGATATTTCTTCTTCTTGTTGTTTTTCTTCTGCACAGCTAAGCTGGAAGTGGCATTTGCGGCTCGCACTAGTGCAGAGTTATCTCAAAGAAAGGGGCCACGGTGTTTCTGTATCCCTATTATGTTGGTGCGGCTTCGGAACTTTTAAATATCTCGATATATCTCGAAAACTACGCTTCTGATCAAAAAATATCATAGAACATGAATTGTAGGAAACATAATTCTCTACAAAAAACGTCTCTTAACATTTTGCCATAGCTCGCTTCGTTTCCGAGATATTTGCAGATTCAGCTCAAAGGAACTGGCCTGACGGACATATTTCGAGATATTTCTTCTTCTTGTTGTTCTTCCTCTGCACAGCTAAGCTGGAAGTGGCATTTGCAGCTCGCAATAGTGCAGAGTTATCTCAAAGAAAGGGGCCACGGTGTTTCTGTATCTCTATTATGTTGGTGCGGCTTCGGAACTTTTAAATATCTTGATATATCTCGAGAACTACGCATCTGATCAAAAAATATCATAGAACATAAAAAGTAGGAAACTTAATTCTCTACAAAAAAGGTCTCTTAACATTTTGCCATAGCTCGCTTCGTTTCCGAGATATTTGCAGATTTATCTCAAGGGAAGGGGCCTGACGGACATATTTCGAGATATTTCTTCTTCTTGTTGTTCTTCTTCTGCACAGCTAAGCTGGAAGTGGCATTTGCGGCTCGCACTAGTGCAGAGTTATCTCAAAGAAAGGGGCCACGGTGTTTCTGAATCTCTATTATGTTGGTGCGGCTTCGGAACTTTTAAATATCTCGATATATCTCGAAAACTACGCTTCTGATCAAAAAATATCATAGAACATAAATTGTAGGAAACGGAATTCTCTACAAAAAAGGTCTCTTAACATTTTGCCACAGCTCGCTTCGTTTCCGAGATATTTGCAGATATATCTCAAGGGAAGGGGCCTGACGGACATATTTCGAGATGTTTCTTCTTCTTGTTGTTCTTCTTCTGCACAGCTAAGCTGGAAGTGGCATTTACAGCTCGCAATAGTGCAGAGTTATCTCAAAGAAAGGGGCCACGGTGTTTCTGTATCTCTATTATGTTGGTGCGGCTTCGGAACTTTTAAATATCTTGATATATCTCGAGAACTACGCATCTGATCAAAAAATATCATAGAAGATAAAAAGTAGGAAACTTAATTCTCTACAAAAAAGGTCTCTTAACATTTTGCCATAGCTCGCTTCGTTTCCGAGATATTTGCAGATTTATCTCAAGGGAAGGGGCCTGACGGACATATTTCGAGATATTTCTTCTTCTTGTTGTTCTTCTTCTGCACAGCTAAGCTGGAAGTGGCATTTGCGGCTCGCACTAGTGCAGAGTTATCTCAAAGAAAGGGGCCACGGTGTTTCTGTATCCCTATTATGTTGGTGCGGCTTCGGAACTTTTAAATATCTCGATATATCTCGAAAACTACGCTTCTGATCAAAAAATATCATAGAACATGAATTGTAGGAAACATAATTCTCTACAAAAAACGTCTCTTAACATTTTGCCATAGCTCGCTTCGTTTCCGAGATATTTGCAGATTCAGCTCAAAGGAACTGGCCTGACGGACATATTTCGAGATATTTCTTCTTCTTGTTGTTCTTCCTCTGCACAGCTAAGCTGGAAGTGGCATTTGCAGCTCGCAATAGTGCAGAGTTATCTCAAAGAAAGGGGCCACGGTGTTTCTGTATCTCTATTATGTTGGTGCGGCTTCGGAACTTTTAAATATCTTGATATATCTCGAGAACTACGCATCTGATCAAAAAATATCATAGAACATAAAAAGTAGGAAACTTAATTCTCTACAAAAAAGGTCTCTTAACATTTTGCCATAGCTCGCTTCGTTTCCGAGATATTTGCAGATTTATCTCAAGGGAAGGGGCCTGACGGACATATTTCGAGATATTTCTTCTTCTTGTTGTCCTTCTTCTGCACAGCTAAACTGGAAGTGGCATTTCCAGCTCGCAATAGTGCAGAGTTATCTCAAAGAGAGGGGCCACGGTGTTTCTGTATCTCTATTATGTTGGTGCGGCTTCGGAACTTTTAAATATCTTGATATATCTCGAGAACTACGCATCTGATCAAAAAATATCATAGAAGATAAAAAGTAGGAAACTTAATTCTCTACAAAAAAGCTCTCTTAACATTTTGCCATAGTTCGCTTCGTTTCCGAGATATTTGCAGATTTATCTCAAGGAACGGGGCCTGACGGACATATTTCGAGATATTTCTTCTTCTTGTTGTTCTTCTTCTGCACAGCTAAGCTGGAAGTGACATTTGCGGCTCGCACTAGTGCAGAGTTATCTCAAAGAAAGGGGCCACGGTGTTTCTGTATCCCTATTATGTTGGTGCGGCTTCGGAACTTTTAAATATCTCGATATATCTCGAAAACTACGCTTCTGATCAAAAAATATCATAGAACATAAATTGTAGGAAACATAATTCTCTATAAAAAACGTCTCTTAACATTTTGCCATAGCTCGCTTCGTTTCCGAGATATTTGCAGATTCAGCTCAAAGGAACTAGCCTGACGGACATATTTCGAGATATTTCTTCTTCTTGTTGTTCTTCCTCTGCACAGCTAAGCTGGAAGTGGCATTTGCAGCTCGCAATAGTGCAGAGTTATCTCAAAGAAAGGGGCCACGGTGTTTCTGTATCTCTATTATGTTGGTGCGGCTTCGGAACTTTTAAATATCTTGATATATCTCGAGAACTACGCATCTGATCAAAAAATATCATAGAACATAAAAAGTAGGAAACTTAATTCTCTACAAAAAAGGTCTCTGAACATTTTGCCATAGCTCGCTTCGTTTCCGAGATATTTGCAGATTTATCTCAAGGGAAGGGGCCTGACGGACATATTTCGAGATATTTCTTCTTCTTGTTGTTCTCCTTCTGCACAGCTAAGCTGGAAGTGGCATTTGCGGCTCGCACTAGTGCAGAGTTATCTCAAAGAAAGGGGCCACGGTGTTTCTGTATCTCTATTATGTTGGTGCGGCTTCGGAACTTTTAAATATCTCGATATATCTTGAAAACTACGCTTCTGATCAAAAAATATCATAGAACATAAATTGTAGGAAACAGAATTCTCTACAAAAAAGGTCTCTTAACATTTTGCCATAGCTCGCTTCGTTTCCGAGATATTTGCAGATATATCTCAAGGGAAGGGGCCTGACGGACATATTTCGAGATATTTCTTCTTCTTGTTGTTCTTCTTCTGCACAGCTAAGCTGGAAGTGGCATTTGCGGCTCGCACTAGTGCAGAGTTATCTCAAAGAAAGGGGCCACGGTGTTTCTGTATCTCTATTATGTTGGTGCGGCTTCGGAACTTTTAAATATCTCGATATATCTCGAAAACTACGCTTCTCATCAAAAAATATCATAGAACATAAATTGTAGGAAACGGAATTCTCTACAAAAAAGGTCTCTTAACATTTTGCCACAGCTCGCTTCGTTTCCGAGATATTTGCAGATATATCTCAAGGGAAGGGGCCTGACGGACATATTTCGAGATATTTCTTCTTCTTGTTGTTCTTCTTCTGCACAGCTAAGCTGGAAGTGGCATTTACAGCTCGCAATAGTGCAGAGTTATCTCAAAGAAAGGGGCCACGGTGTTTCTGTATCTCTATTATGTTGGTGCGGCTTCGGAACTTTTAAATATCTTGATATATCTCGAGAACTACGCATCTGATCGAAAAATATCATAGAAGATAAAAAGTAGGAAACTTAATTCTCTACAAAAAAGGTCTCTTAACATTTTGCCATAGCTCGCTTCGTTTCCGAGATATTTGCAGATTTATCTCAAGGGAAGGGGCCTGACGGACATATTTCGAGATATTTCTTCTTCTTGTTGTTCTTCTTCTGCACAGCTAAGCTGGAAGTGGCATTTGCGGCTCGCACTAGTGCAGAGTTATCTCAAAGAAAGGGGCCACGGTGTTTCTGTATCCCTATTATGTTGGTGCGGCTTCGGAACTTTTAAATATCTCGATATATCTCGAAAACTACGCTTCTGATCAAAAAATATCATAGAACATGAATTGTAGGAAACATAATTCTCTACAAAAAACGTCTCTTAACATTTTGCCATAGCTCGCTTCGTTTCCGAGATATTTGCAGATTCAGCTCAAAGGAACTGGCCTGACGGACATATTTCGAGATATTTCTTCTTCTTGTTGTTCTTCCTCTGCACAGCTAAGCTGGAAGTGGCATTTGCAGCTCGCAATAGTGCAGAGTTATCTCAAAGAAAGGGGCCACGGTGTTTCTGTATCTCTATTATGTTGGTGCGGCTTCGGAACTTTTAAATATCTTGATATATCTCGAGAACTACGCATCTGATCAAAAAATATCATAGAACATAAAAAGTAGGAAACTTAATTCTCTACAAAAAAGGTCTCTTAACATTTTGCCATAGCTCGCTTCGTTTCCGAGATATTTGCAGATTTATCTCAAGGGAAGGGGCCTGACGGACATATTTCGAGATATTTCTTCTTCTTGTTGTTTTTCTTCTGCACAGCTAAGCTGGAAGTGGCATTTGCGGCTCGCACTAGTGCAGAGTTATCTCAAAGAAAGGGGCCACGGTGTTTCTGTATCCCTATTATGTTGGTGCGGCTTCGGAACTTTTAAATATCTCGATATATCTCGAAAACTACGCTTCTGATCAAAAAATATCATAGAACATGAATTGTAGGAAACATAATTCTCTACAAAAAACGTCTCTTAACATTTTGCCATAGCTCGCTTCGTTTCCGAGATATTTGCAGATTCAGCTCAAAGGAACTGGCCTGACGGACATATTTCGAGATATTTCTTCTTCTTGTTGTTCTTCCTCTGCACAGCTAAGCTGGAAGTGGCATTTGCAGCTCGCAATAGTGCAGAGTTATCTCAAAGAAAGGGGCCACGGTGTTTCTGTATCTCTATTATGTTGGTGCGGCTTCGGAACTTTTAAATATCTTGATATATCTCGAGAACTACGCATCTGATCAAAAAATATCATAGAACATAAAAAGTAGGAAACTTAATTCTCTACAAAAAAGGTCTCTTAACATTTTGCCATAGCTCGCTTCGTTTCCGAGATATTTGCAGATTTATCTCAAGGGAAGGGGCCTGACGGACATATTTCGAGATATTTCTTCTTCTTGTTGTTTTTCTTCTGCACAGCTAAGCTGGAAGTGGCATTTGCGGCTCGCACTAGTGCAGAGTTATCTCAAAGAAAGGGGCCACGGTGTTTCTGTATCCCTATTATGTTGGTGCGGCTTCGGAACTTTTAAATATCTTGATATATCTCGAGAACTACGCATCTGATCAAAAAATGTCATAGAACATAAAAAGTAGGAAACTTAATTCTCTACAAAAAAGGTCTCTTAACATTTTGCCATAGCTCGCTTCGTTTCCGAGATATTTGCAGATATATCTCAAGGGAAGGGGCCTGACGGACATATTTCGAGATATTTCTTCTTCTTGTTGTTCTTCTTCTGCACAGCTAAGCTGGAAGTGGCATTTACAGCTCGCAATAGTGCAGAGTTATCTCAAAGAAAGGGGCCACGGTGTTTCTGTATCTCTATTATGTTGGTGCGGCTTCGGAACTTTTAAATATCTTGATATATCTCGAGAACTACGCATCTGATCAAAAAATATCATAGAAGATAAAAAGTAGGAAACTTAATTCTCTACAAAAAAGGTCTCTTAACATTTTGCCATAGCTCGCTTCGTTTCCGAGATATTTGCAGATTTATCTCAAGGGAAGGGGCCTGACGGACATATTTCGAGATATTTCTTCTTCTTGTTGTTCTTCTTCTGCACAGCTAAGCTGGAAGTGGCATTTGCGGCTCGCACTAGTGCAGAGTTATCTCAAAGAAAGGGGCCACGGTGTTTCTGTATCCCTATTATGTTGGTGCGGCTTCGGAACTTTTAAATATCTCGATATATCTCGAAAACTACGCTTCTGATCAAAAAATATCATAGAACATGAATTGTAGGAAACATAATTCTCTACAAAAAACGTCTCTTAACATTTTGCCATAGCTCGCTTCGTTTCCGAGATATTTGCAGATTCAGCTCAAAGGAACTGGCCTGACGGACATATTTCGAGATATTTCTTCTTCTTGTTGTTCTTCCTCTGCACAGCTAAGCTGGAAGTGGCATTTGCAGCTCGCAATAGTGCAGAGTTATCTCAAAGAAAGGGGCCACGGTGTTTCTGTATCTCTATTATGTTGGTGCGGCTTCGGAACTTTTAAATATCTTGATATATCTCGAGAACTACGCATCTGATCAAAAAATATCATAGAACATAAAAAGTAGGAAACTTAATTCTCTACAAAAAAGGTCTCTTAACATTTTGCCATAGCTCGCTTCGTTTCCGAGATATTTGCAGATTTATCTCAAGGGAAGGGGCCTGACGGACATATTTCGAGATATTTCTTCTTCTTGTTGTTTTTCTTCTGCACAGCTAAGCTGGAAGTGGCATTTGCGGCTCGCACTAGTGCAGAGTTATCTCAAAGAAAGGGGCCACGGTGTTTCTGTATCCCTATTATGTTGGTGCGGCTTCGGAACTTTTAAATATCTCGATATATCTCGAAAACTACGCTTCTGATCAAAAAATATCATAGAACATGAATTGTAGGAAACATAATTCTCTACAAAAAACGTCTCTTAACATTTTGCCATAGCTCGCTTGGTTTCCGAGATATTTGCAGATTCAGCTCAAAGGAACTGGCCTGACGGACATATTTCGAGATATTTCTTCTTCTTGTTGTTCTTCCTCTGCACAGCTAAGCTGGAAGTGGCATTTGCAGCTCGCAATAGTGCAGAGTTATCTCAAAGAAAGGGGCCACGGTGTTTCTGTATCTCTATTATGTTGGTGCGGCTTCGGAACTTTTAAATATCTTGATATATCTCGAGAACTACGCATCTGATCAAAAAATATCATAGAACATAAAAAGTAGGAAACTTAATTCTCTACAAAAAAGGTCTCTTAACATTTTGCCATAGCTCGCTTCGTTTCCGAGATATTTGCAGATTTATCTCAAGGGAAGGGGCCTGACGGACATATTTCGAGATATTTCTTCTTCTTGTTGTTTTTCTTCTGCACAGCTAAGCTGGAAGTGGCATTTGCGGCTCGCACTAGTGCAGAGTTATCTCAAAGAAAGGGGCCACGGTGTTTCTGTATCCCTATTATGTTGGTGCGGCTTCGGAACTTTTAAATATCTCGATATATCTCGAAAACTACGCTTCTGATCAAAAAATATCATAGAACATGAATTGTAGGAAACATAATTCTCTACAAAAAACGTCTCTTAACATTTTGCCATAGCTCGCTTCGTTTCCGAGATATTTGCAGATTCAGCTCAAAGGAACTGGCCTGACGGACATATTTCGAGATATTTCTTCTTCTTGTTGTTCTTCCTCTGCACAGCTAAGCTGGAAGTGGCATTTGCAGCTCGCAATAGTGCAGAGTTATCTCAAAGAAAGGGGCCACGGTGTTTCTGTATCTCTATTATGTTGGTGCGGCTTCGGAACTTTTAAATATCTTGATATATCTCGAGAACTACGCATCTGATCAAAAAATATCATAGAACATAAAAAGTAGGAAACTTAATTCTCTACAAAAAAGGTCTCTTAACATTTTGCCATAGCTCGCTTCGTTTCCGAGATATTTGCAGATTTATCTCAAGGGAAGGGGCCTGACGGACATATTTCGAGATATTTCTTCTTCTAGTTGTTCTTCTTCTGCACAGCTAAGCTGGAAGTGGCATTTGCGGCTCGCACTAGTGCAGAGTTATCTCAAAGAAAGGGGCCACGGTGTTTCTGTATCTCTATTATGTTGGTGCGGCTTCGGAACTTTTAAATATCTCGATATATCTCGAAAACTACGCTTCTGATCAAAAAATATCATAGAACATAAATTGTAGGAAACAGAATTCTCTACAAAAAAGGTCTCTTAACATTTTGCCATAGCTCGCTTCGTTTCCGAGATATTTGCAGATATATCTCAAGGGAAGGGGCCTGACGGACATATTTCGAGATATTTCTTCTTCTTGTTGTTCTTCTTCTGCACAGCTAAGCTGGAAGTGGCATTTACAGCTCGCAATAGTGCAGAGTTATCTCAAAGAAAGGGGCCACGGTGTTTCTGTATCTCTATTATGTTGGTGCGGCTTCGGAACTTTTAAATATCTTGATATATCTCGAGAACTACGCATCTGATCAAAAAATATCATAGAACATAAAAAGTAGGAAACTTAATTCTCTACAAAAAAGGTCTCTTAACATTTTGCCATAGCTCGCTTCGTTTCCGAGATATTTGCAGATTTATCTCAAGGGAAGGGGCCTGACGGACATATTTCGAGATATTTCTTCTTCTTGTTGTTTTTCTTCTGCACAGCTAAGCTGGAAGTGGCATTTGCGGCTCGCACTAGTGCAGAGTTATCTCAAAGAAAGGGGCCACGGTGTTTCTGTATCCCTATTATGTTGGTGCGGCTTCGGAACTTTTAAATATCTAGATATATCTCGAAAACTACGCTTCTGATCAAAAAATATCATAGAACATGAATTGTAGGAAACATAATTCTCTACAAAAAACGTCTCTTAACATTTTGCCATAGCTCGCTTCGTTTCCGAGATATTTGCAGATTCAGCTCAAAGGAACTGGCCTGACGGACATATTTCGAGATATTTCTTCTTCTTGTTGTTCTTCCTCTGCACAGCTAAGCTGGAAGTGGCATTTGCAGCTCGCAATAGTGCAGAGTTATCTCAAAGAAAGGGGCCACGGTGTTTCTGTATCTCTATTATGTTGGTGCGGCTTCGGAACTTTTAAATATCTTGATATATCTCGAGAACTACGCATCTGATCAAAAAATATCATAGAACATAAAAAGTAGGAAACTTAATTCTCTACAAAAAAGGTCTCTTAACATTTTGCCATAGCTCACTTCGTTTCCGAGATATTTGCAGATTTATCTCAAGGGAAGGGGCCTGACGGACATATTTCGAGATATTTCTTCTTCTAGTTGTTCTTCTTCTGCACAGCTAAGCTGGAAGTGGCATTTGCGGCTCGCACTAGTGCAGAGTTATCTCAAAGAAAGGGGCCACGGTGTTTCTGTATCTCTATTATGTTGGTGCGGCTTCGGAACTTTTAAATATCTCGATATATCTCGAAAACTACGCTTCTGATCAAAAAATATCATAGAACATAAATTGTAGGAAACAGAATTCTCTACAAAAAAGGTCTCTTAACATTTTGCCATAGCTCGCTTCGTTTCCGAGATATTTGCAGATATATCTCAAGGGAAGGGGCCTGACGGACATATTTCGAGATATTTCTTCTTCTTGTTGTTCTTCTTCTGCACAGCTAAGCTGGAAGTGGCATTTACAGCTCGCAATAGTGCAGAGTTATCTCAAAGAAAGGGGCCACGGTGTTTCTGTATCTCTATTATGTTGGTGCGGCTTCGGAACTTTTAAATATCTTGATATATCTCGAGAACTACGCATCTGATCAAAAAATATCATAGAACATAAAAAGTAGGAAACTTAATTCTCTACAAAAAAGGTCTCTTAACATTTTGCCATAGCTCGCTTCGTTTCCGAGATATTTGCAGATATATCTCAAGGGAAGGGGCCTGACGGACATATTTCGAGATATTTCTTCTTCTTGTTGTTCTTCTTCTGCACAGCTAAGCTGGAAGTGGCATTTACAGCTCGCAATAGTGCAGAGTTATCTCAAAGAAAGGGGCCACGGTGTTTCTGTATCTCTATTATGTTGGTGCGGCTTCGGAACTTTTAAATATCTTGATATATCTCGAGAACTACGCATCTGATCAAAAAATATCATAGAACATAAAAAGTAGGAAACTTAATTCTCTACAAAAAAGGTCTCTTAACATTTTGCCATAGCTCGCTTCGTTTCCGAGATATTTGCAGATTTATCTCAAGGGAAGGGGCCTGACGGACATATTTCGAGATATTTCTTCTTCTTGTTGTTCTTCTTCTGCACAGCTAAGCTGGAAGTGGCATTTGCGGCTCGCACTAGTGCAGAGTTATCTCAAAGAAAGGGGCCACGGTGTTTCTGTATCTCTATTATGTTGGTGCGGCTTCGGAACTTTTAAATATCTCGATATATCTCGAAAACTACGCTTCTGATCAAAAAATATCATAGAACATAAATTGTAGGAAACAGAATTCTCTACAAAAAAGGTCTCTTAACATTTTGCCATAGCTCGCTTCGTTTCCGATATATTTGCAGATATATCTCAAGGGAAGGGGCCTGACGGACATATTTCGAGATATTTCTTCTTCTTGTTGTTCTTCTTCTGCACAGCTAAGCTGGAAGTGGCATTTACAGCTCGCAATAGTGCAGAGTTATCTCAAAGAAAGGGGCCACGGTGTTTCTGTATCTCTATTATGTTGGTGCGGCTTCGGAACTTTTAAATATCTTGATATATCTCGAGAACTACGCATCTGATCAAAAAATATCATAGAACATAAAAAGTAGGAAACTTAATTCTCTACAAAAAAGGTCTCTTAACATTTTGCCATAGCTCGCTTCGTTTCCGAGATATTTGCAGATTTATCTCAAGGGAAGGGGCCTGACGGACATATTTCGAGATATTTCTTCTTCTTGTTGTTCTTCTTCTGCACAGCTAAGCTGGAAGTGGCATTTGCGGCTCGCACTAGTGCAGAGTTATCTCAAAGAAAGGGGCCACGGTGTTTCTGTATCCCTATTATGTTGGTGCGGCTTCGGAACTTTTAAATATCTCGATATATCTCGAAAACTACGCTTCTGATCAAAAAATATCATAGAACATAAATTATAGGAAACATAATTCTCTACAAAAAACGTCTCTTAACATTTTGCCATAGCTCGCTTCGTTTCCGAGATATTTGCAGATTCAGCTCAAAGGAACTGGCCTGACGGACATATTTCGAGATATTTCTTCTTCTTGTTGTTCTTCCTCTGCACAGCTAAGCTGGAAGTGGCATTTGCGGCTCGCACTAGTGCAGAGTTATCTCAAAGAAAGGGGCCACGGTGTTTCTGTATCCCTATTATGTTGGTGCGGCTTCGGAACTTTTAAATATCTCGATATATCTCGAAAACTACGCTTCTAATCAAAAAATATCATAGAACATAAATTGTAGGAAACACAATTCTCTACAAAAAACGTCTGTTAACATTTTGCCACAGCTCGCTTCGTTTCCGAGATATTTGCAGATTCAGCTCAAAGGAACTGGCCTGACGGACATATTTCGAGATATTTCATCTTCTTGTTGTTCTTCCTCTGCACAGCTAAGCTGGAAGTGGCATTAGCAGCTCGCAATAGTGCAGAGTTATCTCAAAGAAAGGGGCCACGGTGTTTCTGTATCTCTATTATGTTGGTGCGGCTTCGGAACTTTTAAATATCTCGATATATCTCGAAAACTACGCTTCTGATCAAAAAATATCATAGAACATAAATTGTAGGAAACAGAATTCTCTACAAAAAACGTCTCTTAACATTTTGCCATAGCTCGCTTCGTTTCCGAGATATTTGCAGATTCAGCTCAAAGGAACTGGCCTGACGGACATATTTCGAGATATTTCTTCTTCTTGTTGTTCTTCCTCTGCACAGCTAAGCTGGAAGTGGCATTTGCAGCTCGCAATAGTGCAGAGTTATCTCAAAGAAAGGGGCCACGGTGTTTCTGTATCTCTATTATGTTGGTGCGGCTTCGGAACTTTTAAATATCTTGATATATCTCGAGAACTACGCATCTGATCAAAAAATATCATAGAACATAAAAAGTAGGAAACTTAATTCTCTACAAAAAAGGTCTCTTAACATTTTGCCATAGCTCGCTTCGTTTCCGAGATATTTGCAGATATATCTCAAGGGAAGGGGCCTGACGGACATATTTCGAGATATTTCTTCTTCTTGTTGTTCTTCTTCTGCACAGCTAAGCTGGAAGTGGCATTTACAGCTCGCAATAGTGCAGAGTTATCTCAAAGAAAGGGGCCACGGTGTTTCTGTATCTCTATTATGTTGGTGCGGCTTCGGAACTTTTAAATATCTTGATATATCTTGAGATCTACGCATCTCATCAAAAAATATCATAGAACATAAAAAGTAGGAAACTTAATTCTCTACAAAAAAGGTCTCTTAACATTTTGCCATAGCTCGCTTCGTTTCCGAGATATTTGCAGATTTATCTCAAGGGAAGGGGCCTGACGGACATATTTCGAGATATTTCTTCTTCTTGTTGTTATTCTTCTGCACAGCTAAGCTGGAAGTGGCATTTGCGGCTCGCACTAGTGCAGAGTTATCTCAAAGAAAGGGGCCACGGTGTTTCTGTATCCCTATTATGTTGGTGCGGCTTCGGAACTTTTAAATATCTCGATATATCTCGAAAACTACGCTTCTGATCAAAAAATATCATAGAACATAAATTGTAGGAAACATAATTCTCTACAAAAAACGTCTCTTAACATTTTGCCATAGCTCGCTTCGTTTCCGAGATATTTGCAGATTCAGCTCAAAGGAACTGGCCTGACGGACATATTTCGAGATATTTCTTCTTCTTGTTGTTCTTCCTCTGCACAGCTAAGCTGGAAGTGGCATTTGCAGCTCGCAATAGTGCAGAGTTATCTCAAAGAAAGGGGCCACGGTGTTTCTGTATCTCTATTATGTTGGTGCGGCTTCGGAACTTTTAAATATCTTGATATATCTCGAGAACTACGCATCTGATCAAAAAATATCATAGAACATAAAAAGTAGGAAACTTAATTCTCTACAAAAAAGGTCTCTTAACATTTTGCCATAGCTCGCTTCGTTTCCGAGATATTTGCAGATATATGTCAAGGGAAGGGGCCTGACGGACATATTTCGAGATATTTCTTCTTCTTGTTGTTATTCTTCTGCACAGCTAAGCTGGAAGTGGCAGTTACAGCTCGCAATAGTGCAGAGTTATCTCAAAGAAAGGGGCCACGGTGTTTCTGTATCTCTATTATGTTGGTGCGGCTTCGGAACTTTTAAATATCTTGATATATCTCGAGAACTACGCATCTGATCAAAAAATATCATAGAACATAAAAAGTAGGAAACTTAATTCTCTACAAAAAAGGTCTCTTAACATTTTGCCATAGCTCGCTTCGTTTCCGAGATATTTGCAGATTCAGCTCAAAGGAACTGGCCTGACGGACATATTTCGAGATATTTCTTCTTCTTGTTGTTCTTCCTCTGCACAGCTAAGCTGGAAGTGGCATTTGCAGCTCGCAATAGTGCAGAGTTATCTCAAAGAAAGGGGCCACGGTGTTTCTGTATCTCTATTATGTTGGTGCGGCTTCGGAACTTTTAAATATCTTGATATATCTTGAGATCTACGCATCTCATCAAAAAATATCATAGAACATAAAAAGTAGGAAACTTAATTCTCTACAAAAAAGGTCTCTTAACATTTTGCCATAGCTCGCTTCGTTTCCGAGATATTTGCAGATTTATCTCAAGGGAAGGGGCCTGACGGACATATTTCGAGATATTTCTTCTTCTTGTTGTTATTCTTCTGCACAGCTAAGCTGGAAGTGGCATTTGCGGCTCGCACTAGTGCAGAGTTATCTCAAAGAAAGGGGCCACGGTGTTTCTGTATCTCTATTATGTTGGTGCGGCTTCGGAACTTTTAAATATCTTGATATATCTCGAGAACTACGCATCTGATCAAAAAATATCATAGAACGTAAAAAGTAGGAAACTTAATTCTCTACAAAAAAGGTCTCTCAATATTTCGCCATAGCTCGCTTCGTTTCCGAGATATTTGCAGATTTATCTCAAGGGAAGGGGCCTGACGGACATATTTCGAGATATTTCTTCTTCTTGTTGTTCTTCTTCTGCACAGCTAAGCTGGAAGTGGCATTTACAGCTCGCAATCGTGCAGAGTTATCTCAAAGAAAGGGGCCACGGTGTTTCTGTATCTCTTATTATGTTGGTGCGGCTTCGGAACTTTTAAATATCTTGATATATCTCGAGAACTACGCATCTGATCAAAAAATATCATAGAACATAAAAAGTAGGAAACTTAATTCTCTACAAAAAAGGTCTCTTAAAATTTCGCCATAGCTCGCTTCGTTTCCGAGATATTTGCAGAGTTATCTCAAAGAAAGGGGCCACGGTGTTTCTGTATCCCTATTATGTTGGTGCGGCTTCGGAACTTTTAAATATCTCGATATATCTCGAAAACTACGCTTCTGATCAAAAAATATCATAGAACATAAATTGTAGGAAACTTAATTCTCTACAAAAAAGGTCTCTTAACATTTTGCCATAGCTCGCTTCGTTTCCGAGATATTTGCAGATTTATCTCAAGGGAAGGGGCCTGACGGACATATTTCGAGATATTTCTTCTTCTTGTTGTTCTTCTTCTGCACAGCTAAGCTGGAAGTGGCATTTGCGGCTCGCACTAGTGCAGAGTTATCTCAAAGATAGGGGCCACGGTGTTTCTGTATCTCTATTATGTTGGTGCGGCTTCGGAACTTTTAAATATCTCGATATATCTCGAAAACTACGCTTCTGATCAAAAAATATCATAGAACATAAATTGTAGGAAACAGAATTCTCTACAAAAAAGGTCTCTTAACATTTTGCCATAGCTCACTTCGTTTCCGAGATATTTGCAGATATATCTCAAGGGAAGGGGCCTGACGGACATATTTCGAGATATTTCTTCTTCTTGTTGTTCTTCTTCTGCACAGCTAAGCTGGAAGTGGCATTTACAGCTCGCAATAGTGCAGAGTTATCTCAAAGAAAGGGGCCACGGTGTTTCTGTATCTCCATTATGTTGGTGCGGCTTCGGAACTTTTAAATATCTTGATATATCTCGAGAACTACGCATCTGATCAAAAAATATCATAGAAGATAAAAAGTAGGAAACTTAATTCTCTACAAAAAAGGTCTCTTACCATTTTGCTATAGCTCGCTTCGTTTCCGAGATATTTGCAGATTTATCTCAAGGGAAGGGGCCTGACGGACATATTTCGAGATATTTCTTCTTCTTGTTGTTCTTCTTCTGCACAGCTAAGCTGGAAGTGGCATTTGCGGCTCGCACCAGTGCAGAGTTATCTCAAAGAAAGGGGCCACGGTGTTTCTGTATCTCTATTATGTTGGTGCGGCTTCGGAACTTTTAAATATCTCGATATATCTCGAAAACTACGCTTCTGATCAAAAAATATCATAGAACATAAATTGTAGCAAACAGAATTCTCTACAAAAAAGGTCTCTTAACATTTTGCCATAGCTCGCTTCGTTTCCGAGATATTTGCAGATATATCTCAAGGGAAGGGGCCTGACGGACATATTTCGAGATATTTCTTCTTCTTGTTGTTCTTCTTCTGCACAGCTAAGCTGGAAGTGGCATTTGCGGCTCGCACTAGTGCAGAGTTATCTCAAAGATAGGGGCCACGGTGTTTCTGTATCTCTATTATGTTGGTGCGGCTTCGGAACTTTTAAATATCTCGATATATCTCGAAAACTACGCTTCTGATCAAAAAATATCATAGAACATAAATTGTAGGAAACAGAATTCTCTACAAAAAAGGTCTCTTAACATTTTGCCATAGCTCACTTCGTTTCCGAGATATTTGCAGATATATCTCAAGGGAAGGGGCCTGACGGACATATTTCGAGATATTTCTTCTTCTTGTTGTTCTTCTTCTGCACAGCTAAGCTGGAAGTGGCATTTACAGCTCGCAATAGTGCAGAGTTATCTCAAAGAAAGGGGCCACGGTGTTTCTGTATCCCTATTATGTTGGTGCGGCTTCGGAACTTTTAAATATCTCGATATATCTCGAAAACTACGCTTCTGATCAAAAAATATCATAGAACATAAATTGTAGGAAACATAATTCTCTATAAAAAACGTCTCTTAACATTTTGCCATAGCTCGCTTCGTTTCCGAGATATTTGCAGATTCAGCTCAAAGGAACTGGCCTGACGGACATATTTCGAGATATTTCTTCTTCTTGTTGTTCTTCCTCTGCACAGCTAAGCTGGAAGTGGCATTTGCAGCTCGCAATAGTGCAGAGATATCTCAAAGAAAGGGGCCACGGTGTTTCTGTATCTCTATTATGTTGGTGCGGCTTCGGAACTTTTAAATATCTTGATATATCTCGAGAACTACGCATCTGATCAAAAAATATCATAGAACATAAAAAGTAGGAAACTTAATTCTCTACAAAAAAGGTCTCTTAACATTTTGCCATAGCTCGCTTCGTTTCCGAGATATTTGCAGATATATCTCAAGGGAAGGGGCCTGACGGACATATTTCGAGATATTTCTTCTTCTTGTTGTTCTTCTTCTGCACAGCTAAGCTGGAAGTGGCATTTACAGCTCGCAATAGTGCAGAGTTATCTCAAAGAAAGGGGCCACGGTGTTTCTGTATCTCTATTATGTTGGTGCGGCTTCGGAACTTTTAAATATCTCGATATATCTCGAAAACTACGCTTCTGATCAAAAAATATCATAGAACATAAATTGTAGGAAACAGAATTCTCTACAAAAAAGGTCTCTTAACATTTTGCCATAGCTCGCTTCGTTTCCGAGATATTTGCAGATATATCTCAAGGGAAGGGGGCTGACGGACATATTTCGAGATATTTCTTCTTCTTGTTGTTCTTCTTCTGCACAGCTAAGCTGGAAGTGGCATTTACAGCTCGCAATAGTGCAGAGTTATCTCAAAGAAAGGGGCCACGGTGTTTCTGTATCTCTATTATGTTGGTGCGGCTTCGGAACTTTTAAATATCTTGATATATCTCGAGAACTACGCATCTGATCAAAAAATATCATAGAAGATAAAAAGTAGGAAACTTAATTCTCTACAAAAAAGGTCTCTTAACATTTTGCCATAGCTCGATTCGTTTCCGAGATATTTGCAGATTTATCTCAAGGGAAGGGGCCTGACGGACATATTTCGAGATATTTCTTCTTCTTGTTGTTCTTCTTCTGCACAGCTAAGCTGGAAGTGGCATTTGCGGCTCGCACTAGTGCAGAGTTATCTCAAAGAAAGGGGCCACGGTGTTTCTGTATCTCTATTATGTTGGTGCGGCTTCGGAACTTTTAAATATCTCGATATATCTCGAAAACTACGCTTCTGATCAAAAAATATCATAGAACATAAATTGTAGGAAACAGAATTCTCTACAAAAAAGGTCTCTTAACATTTTGCCATAGCTCGCTTCGTTTCCGAGATATTTGCAGATATATCTCAAGGGAAGGGGCCTGACGGACATATTTCGAGATATTTCTTCTTCTTGTTGTTCTTCTTCTGCACAGCTAAGCTGGAAGTGGCATTTACAGCTCGCAATAGTGCAGAGTTATCTCAAAGAAAGGGGCCACGGTGTTTCTGTATCTCTATTATGTTGGTGCGGCTTCGGAACTTTTAAATATCTTGATATATCTCGAGAACTACGCATCTGATCAAAAAATATCATAGAAGATAAAAAGTAGGAAACTTAATTCTCTACAAAAAAGGTCTCTTAACATTTTGCCATAGCTCGATTCGTTTCCGAGATATTTGCAGATTTATCTCAAGGGAAGGGGCCTGACGGACATATTTCGAGATATTTCTTCTTCTTGTTGTTCTTCTTCTGCACAGCTAAGCTGGAAGTGGCATTTGCGGCTCGCACTAGTGCAGAGTTATCTCAAAGAAAGGGGCCACGGTGTTTCTGTATCTCTATTATGTTGGTGCGGCTTCGGAACTTTTAAATATCTCGATATATCTCGAAAACTACGCTTCTGATCAAAAAATATCATAGAACATAAATTGTAGGAAACAGAATTCTCTACAAAAAAGGTCTCTTAACATTTTGCCATAGCTCGCTTCGTTTCCGAGATATTTGCAGATATATCTCAAGGGAAGGGGCCTGACGGACATATTTCGAGATATTTCTTCTTCTTGTTGTTCTTCTTCTGCACAGCTAAGCTGGAAGTGGCATTTACAGCTCGCAATAGTGCAGAGTTATCTCAAAGAAAGGGGCCACGGTGTTTCTGTATCTCTATTATGTTGGTGCGGCTTCGGAACTTTTAAATATCTTGATATATCTCGAGAACTACGCATCTGATCAAAAAATATCATAGAAGATAAAAAGTAGGAAACTTAATTCTCTACAAAAAAGGTCTCTTAACATTTTGCCATAGCTCGCTTCGTTTCCGAGATATTTGCAGATTTATCTCAAGGGAAGGGGCCTGACGGACATATTTCGAGATATTTCTTCTTCTTGTTGTTCTTCTTCTGCACAGCTAAGCTGGAAGTGGCATTTGCGGCTCGCACTAGTGCAGAGTTATCTCAAAGAAAGGGGCCACGGTGTTTCTGTATCCCTATTATGTTGGTGCGGCTTCGGAACTTTTAAATATCTCGATATATCTCGAAAACTACGCTTCTGATCAAAAAATATCATAGAACATAAATTGTAGGAAACATAATTCTCTACAAAAAACGTCTCTTAACATTTTGCCATAGCTCGCTTCGTTTCCGAGATATTTGCAGATTCAGCTCAAAGGAACTGGCCTGACGGACATATTTCGAGATATTTCTTCTTCTTGTTGTTCTTCCTCTGCACAGCTAAGCTGGAAGTGGCATTTGCAGCTCGCAATAGTGCAGAGTTATCTCAAAGAAAGGGGCCACGGTGTTTCTGTATCTCTATTATGTTGGTGCGGCTTCGGAACTTTTAAATATCTTGATATATCTTGAGATCTACGCATCTCATCAAAAAATATCATAGAACATAAAAAGTAGGAAACTTAATTCTCTACAAAAAAGGTCTCTTAACATTTTGCCATAGCTCGCTTCGTTTCCGAGATATTTGCAGATTCAGCTCAAAGGAACTGGCCTGACGGACATATTTCGAGATATTTCTTCTTCTTGTTGTTCTTCCTCTGCACAGCTAAGCTGGAAGTGGCATTTGCAGCTCGCAATAGTGCAGAGTTATCTCAAAGAAAGGGGCCACGGTGTTTCTGTATCTCTATTATGTTGGTGCGGCTTCGGAACTTTTAAATATCTTGATATATCTCGAGAACTACGCATCTGATCAAAAAATATCATAGAACATAAAAAGTAGGAAACTTAATTCTCTACAAAAAAGGTCTCTTAACATTTTGCCATAGCTCGCTTCGTTTCCGAGATATTTGCAGATTTATCTCAAGGGAAGGGGCCTGACGGACATATTTCGAGATATTTCTTCTTCTTGTTGTTCTTCTTCTGCACAGCTAAGCTGGAAGTGGCATTTGCGGCTCGCACTAGTGCAGAGTTATCTCAAAGAAAGGGGCCACGGTGTTTCTGTATCTCTATTATGTTGGTGCGGCTTCGGAACTTTTAAATATCTCGATATATCTCGAAAACTACGCTTCTGATCAAAAAATATCATAGAACATAAATTGTAGGAAACAGAATTCTCTACAAAAAAGGTCTCTTAAGATTTTGCCATAGCTCGCTTCGTTTCCGAGATATTTGCAGATATATCTCAAGGGAAGGGGCCTGACGGACATATTTCGAGATATTTCTTCTTCTTCTTGTTCTTCTTCTGCACAGCTAAGCTGGAAGTGGCATTTACAGCTCGCAATAGTGCAGAGTTATCTCAAAGAAAGGGGCCACGGTGTTTCTGTATCTCTATTATGTTGGTGCGGCTTCGGAACTTTTAAATATCCTGATATATCTCGAGAACTACGCATCTGATCAAAAAATATCATAGACCACAAAAAGTAGGAAACTTAATTCTCTACAAAAAAGGTCTCTTAACATTTTGCCATAGCTCGCTTCGTTTCCGAGATATTTGCAGATTTATCTCAAGGGAAGGGGCCTGACGGACATATTTCGAGATATTTCTTCTTCTTGTTGTTCTTCTTCTGCACAGCTAAGCTGGAAGTGGCATTTGCGGCTCGCACTAGTGCAGAGTTATCTCAAAGAAAGGGGCCACGGTGTTTCTGTATCCCTATTATGTTGGTGCGGCTTCGGAACTTTTAAATATCTCGATATATCTCGAAAACTACGCTTCTGATCAAAAAATATCATAGAACATAAAAAGTAGGAAACTTAATTCTCTACAAAAAAGGTCTCTTAACATTTTGCCATAGCTCGCTTCGTTTCCGAGATATTTGCAGATTTATCTCAAGGGAAGGGGCCTGACGGACATATTTCGAGACATTTCTTCTTCTTGTTGTTCTTCTTCTGCACAGCTAAGCTGGAAGTGGCATTTGCGGCTCGCACTAGTGCAGAGTTATCTCAAAGAAAGGGGCCACGGTGTTTCTGTATCTCTATTATGTTGGTGCGGCTTCGGAACTTTTAAATATCTTGATATATCTCGAGAACTACGCATCTGATCAAAAAATATCATAGAACATAAAAAGTAGGAAACTTAATTCTCTACAAAAAAGGTCTCTTAACATTTCGCCATAGCTCGCTTCGTTTCCGAGATATTTGCAGATTTATCTCAAGGGAAGGGGCCTGACGGACATATTTCGAGATATTTCTTCTTCTTGTTGTCCTTCTTCTGCACAGCTAAGCTGGAAGTGGCGTTTACAGCTCGCAATCGTGCAGAGTTATCTCACAGAAAGGGGCCACGGTGTTTCTGTATCTCTATTATGTTGGTGCGGCTTCGGAACTTTTAAATATCTTGATATATCTCGAGAACTACGCATCTGATCAAAAAATATCATAGAACATAAAAAGTAGGAAACTTAATTCTCTACAAAAAAGGTCTCTTAACATTTCGCCATAGCTCGCTTCGTTTCCGAGATATTTGCAGATTTATCTCAAGGGAAGGGGCCTGACGGACATATTTCGAGATATTTCTTCTTCTTGTTGTTCTTCTTCTGCACAGCTAAGCTGGAAGTGGCATTTGCGGCTCGCACTAGTGCAGAGTTATCTCAAAGAAAGGGGCCACGGTGTTTCTGTATCCCTATTATGTTGGTGCGGCTTCGGAACTTTTAAATATCTCGATATATCTCGAAAACTACGCTTCTGATCAAAAAATATCATAGAACATAAATTGTAGGAAACATAATTCTCTACAAAAAAGGTCTCTTAACATTTTGCCATAGCTCGCTTCGTTTCCGAGATATTTGCAGATTTATCTCAAGGGAAGGGGCCTGACGGACATATTTCGAGATATTTCTTCTTCTTGTTGTTCTTCTTCTGCACAGCTAAGCTGGAAGTGGCATTTGCGGCTCGCACTAGTGCAGAGTTATCTCAAAGAAAGGGGCCACGGTGTTTCTGTATCTCTATTATGTTGGTGCGGTTTCGGAACTTTTAAATATCTTGATATATCTCGAGAACTACGCATCTGATCAAAAAATATCATAGAACATAAAAAGTAGGAAACTTAATTCTCTGCAAATAAGGTCTCTCAACATTTTGCCATAGCTCGCTTCGTTTCCGAGATATTTGCAGATTTATCTCAAGGGAAGGGGCCTGACGGACATATTTCGAGATATTTCTTCTTCTTGTTGTTCTTCTGCACAGCTAAGCTGGAAGTGGCATTTGCAGCTCGCAATAGTGCATAGTTATCTGAAAGAAAGGGGCCACGGTGTTTCTGTATCTCTATTATGTTGGTGCGGCTTCGGAACTTTTAGATATCTTGATATATCTCGAGAACTACGCATCTGATCAAAAAATATCATAGAACATAAATTGTAGGAAACTTAATTCTCTACAAAAAAGGTCTCTTAACATTTTGCCATAGCTCTCTTCGTTTCCGAGATATTTGCAGATTTATCTCAAGGGAAGGGGCCTGACGGACATATTTCGAGATATTTCTTCTTCTTGTTGTTCTTCTGCACAGCTAAGCTGGAAGTGGCATTTGCAGCTCGCAATAGTGCATAGTTATCTGAAAGAAAGGGGCCACGGTGTTTCTGTATCTCTATTATGTTGGTGCGGCTTCGGAACTTTTAAATATCTTGATATATCTCGAGAACTACGCATCTGATCAAAAAATATCATAGAAGATAAAAAGTAGGAAACTTAATTCTCTACAAAAAAGGTCTCTTAACATTTTGCCATAGCTCGATTCGTTTCCGAGATATTTGCAGATTTATCTCAAGGGAAGGGGCCTGACGGACATATTTCGAGATATTTCTTCTTCTTGTTGTTCTTCTTCTGCACAGCTAAGCTGGAAGTGGCATTTGCGGCTCGCACTAGTGCAGAGTTATCTCAAAGAAAGGGGCCACGGTGTTTCTGTATCTCTATTATGTTGGTGCGGCTTCGGAACTTTTAAATATCTCGATATATCTCGAAAACTACGCTTCTGATCAAAAAATATCATAGAACATAAATTGTAGGAAACAGAATTCTCTACAAAAAAGGTCTCTTAACATTTTGCCATAGCTCGCTTCGTTTCCGAGATATTTGCAGATATATCTCAAGGGAAGGGGCCTGACGGACATATTTCGAGATATTTCTTCTTCTTGTTGTTCTTCTTCTGCACAGCTAAGCTGGAAGTGGCATTTACAGCTCGCAATAGTGCAGAGTTATCTCAAAGAAAGGGGCCACGGTGTTTCTGTATCTCTATTATGTTGGTGCGGCTTCGGAACTTTTAAATATCTTGATATATCTCGAGAACTACGCATCTGATCAAAAAATATCATAGAAGATAAAAAGTAGGAAACTTAATTCTCTAGAAAAAAGGTCTCTTAACATTTTGCCATAGCTCGCTTCGTTTCCGAGATATTTGCAGATTTATCTCAAGGGAAGGGGCCTGACGGACATATTTCGAGATATTTCTTCTTCTTGTTGTTCTTCTTCTGCACAGCTAAGCTGGAAGTGGCATTTGCGGCTCGCACTAGTGCAGAGTTATCTCAAAGAAAGGGGCCACGGTGTTTCTGTATCTCTATTATGTTGGTGCGGCTTCGGAACTTTTAAATATCTCGATATATCTCGAAAACTACGCTTCTGATCAAAAAATATCATAGAACATAAATTGTAGGAAACAGAATTCTCTACAAAAAAGGTCTCTTAACATTTTGCCATAGCTCACTTCGTTTCCGAGATATTTGCAGATATATCTCAAGGGAAGGGGCCTGACGGACATATTTCGAGATATTTCTTCTTCTTGTTGTTCTTCTTCTAGACAGCTAAGCTGGAAGTGGCATTTACAGCTCGCAATAGTGCAGAGTTATCTCAAAGAAAGGGGCCACGGTGTTTCTGTATCTCTATTATGTTGGTGCGGCTTCGGAACTTTTAAATATCTTGATATATCTCGAGAACTACGCATCTGATCAAAAAATATCATAGAAGATAAAAAGTAGGAAACTTAATTCTCTACAAAAAAGGTCTCTTAACATTTTGCCATAGCTCGATTCGTTTCCGAGATATTTGCAGATTTATCTCAAGGGAAGGGGCCTGACGGACATATTTCGAGATATTTCTTCTTCTTGTTGTTCTTCTTCTGCACAGCTAAGCTGGAAGTGGCATTTGCGGCTCGCACTAGTGCAGAGTTATCTCAAAGAAAGGGGCCACGGTGTTTCTGTATCTCTATTATGTTGGTGCGGCTTCGGAACTTTTAAATATCTCGATATATCTCGAAAACTACGCTTCTGATCAAAAAATATCATAGAACATAAATTGTAGGAAACAGAATTCTCTACAAAAAAGGTCTCTTAACATTTTGCCATAGCTCGCTTCGTTTCCGAGATATTTGCAGATATATCTCAAGGGAAGGGGCCTGACGGACATATTTCGAGATATTTCTTCTTCTTGTTGTTCTTCTTCTGCACAGCTAAGCTGGAAGTGGCATTTACAGCTCGCAATAGTGCAGAGTTATCTCAAAGAAAGGGGCCACGGTGTTTCTGTATCTCTATTATGTTGGTGCGGCTTCGGAACTTTTAAATATCTTGATATATCTCGAGAACTACGCATCTGATCAAAAAATATCATAGAAGATAAAAAGTAGGAAACTTAATTCTCTACAAAAAAGGTCTCTTAACATTTTGCCATAGCTCGCTTCGTTTCCGAGATATTTGCAGATTTATCTCAAGGGAAGGGGCCTGACGGACATATTTCGAGATATTTCTTCTTCTTGTTGTTCTTCTTCTGCACAGCTAAGCTGGAAGTGGCATTTGCGGCTCGCACTAGTGCAGAGTTATCTCAAAGAAAGGGGCCACGGTGTTTCTGTATCCCTATTATGTTGGTGCGGCTTCGGAACTTTTAAATATCTCGATATATCTCGAAAACTACGCTTCTGATCAAAAAATATCATAGAACATAAATTGTAGGAAACATAATTCTCTACAAAAAACGTCTCTTAACATTTTGCCATAGCTCGCTTCGTTTCCGAGATATTTGCAGATTCAGCTCAAAGGAACTGGCCTGACGGACATATTTCGAGATATTTCTTCTTCTTGTTGTTCTTCCTCTGCACAGCTAAGCTGGAAGTGGCATTTGCAGCTCGCAATAGTGCAGAGTTATCTCAAAGAAAGGGGCCACGGTGTTTCTGTATCTCTATTATGTTGGTGCGGCTTCGGAACTTTTAAATATCTTGATATATCTTGAGATCTACGCATCTCATCAAAAAATATCATAGAACATAAAAAGTAGGAAACTTAATTCTCTACAAAAAAGGTCTCTTAACATTTTGCCATAGCTCGCTTCGTTTCCGAGATATTTGCAGATTCAGCTCAAAGGAACTGGCCTGACGGACATATTTCGAGATATTTCTTCTTCTTGTTGTTCTTCCTCTGCACAGCTAAGCTGGAAGTGGCATTTGCAGCTCGCAATAGTGCAGAGTTATCTCAAAGAAAGGGGCCACGGTGTTTCTGTATCTCTATTATGTTGGTGCGGCTTCGGAACTTTTAAATATCTTGATATATCTCGAGAACTACGCATCTGATCAAAAAATATCATAGAACATAAAAAGTAGGAAACTTAATTCTCTACAAAAAAGGTCTCTTAACATTTTGCCATAGCTCGCTTCGTTTCCGAGATATTTGCAGATTTATCTCAAGGGAAGGGGCCTGACGGACATATTTCGAGATATTTCTTCTTCTTGTTGTTCTTCTTCTGCACAGCTAAGCTGGAAGTGGCATTTGCGGCTCGCACTAGTGCAGAGTTATCTCAAAGAAAGGGGCCACGGTGTTTCTGTATCTCTATTATGTTGGTGCGGCTTCGGAACTTTTAAATATCTTGATATATCTCGAGAACTACGCATCTGATCAAAAAATATCATAGAACATAAAAAGTAGGAAACTTAATTCTCTACAAAAAAGGTCTCTTAACATTTCGCCATAGCTCGCTTCGTTTCCGAGATATTTGCAGATTTATCTCAAGGGAAGGGGCCTGACGGACATATTTCGAGATATTTCTTCTTCTTGTTGTCCTTCTTCTGCACAGCTAAGCTGGAAGTGGCATTTACAGCTCGCAATCGTGCAGAGTTATCTCACAGAAAGGGGCCACGGTGTTTCTGTATCTCTATTATGTTGGTGCGGCTTCGGAACTTTTAAATATCTTGATATATCTCGAGAACTACGCATCTGATCAAAAAATATCATAGAACATAAAAAGTAGGAAACTTAATTCTCTACAAAAAAGGTCTCTTAACATTTCGCCATAGCTCGCTTCGTTTCCGAGATATTTGCAGATTTATCTCAAGGGAAGGGGCCTGACGGACATATTTCGAGATATTTCTTCTTCTTGTTGTTCTTCTTCTGCACAGCTAAGCTGGAAGTGGTATTTGCGGCTCGCACTAGTGCAGAGTTATCTCAAAGAAAGGGGCCACGGTGTTTCTGTATCCCTATTATGTTGGTGCGGCTTCGGAACTTTTAAATATCTCGATATATCTCGAAAACTACGCTTCTGATCAAAAAATATCATAGAACATAAATTGTAGGAAACATAATTCTCTACAAAAAAGGTCTCTTAACATTTTGCCATAGCTCGCTTCGTTTCCGAGATATTTGCAGATTTATCTCAAGGGAAGGGGCCTGACGGACATATTTCGAGATATTTCTTCTTCTTGTTGTTCTTCTTCTGCACAGCTAAGCTGGAAGTGGCATTTGCGGCTCGCACTAGTGCAGAGTTATCTCAAAGAAAGGGGCCACGGTGTTTCTGTATCTCTATTATGTTGGTGCGGTTTCGGAACTTTTAAATATCTTGATATATCTCGAGAACTACGCATCTGATCAAAAAATATCATAGAACATAAAAAGTAGGAAACTTAATTCTCTGCAAATAAGGTCTCTCAACATTTTGCCATAGCTCGCTTCGTTTCCGAGATATTTGCAGATTTATCTCAAGGGAAGGGGCCTGACGGACATATTTCGAGATATTTCTTCTTCTTGTTGTTCTTCTGCACAGCTAAGCTGGAAGTGGCATTTGCAGCTCGCAATAGTGCATAGTTATCTGAAAGAAAGGGGCCACGGTGTTTCTGTATCTCTATTATGTTGGTGCGGCTTCGGAACTTTTAGATATCTTGATATATCTCGAGAACTACGCATCTGATCAAAAAATATCATAGAACATAAATTGTAGGAAACTTAATTCTCTACAAAAAAGGTCTCTTAACATTTTGCCATAGCTCTCTTCGTTTCCGAGATATTTGCAGATTTATCTCAAGGGAAGGGGCCTGACGGACATATTTCGAGATATTTCTTCTTCTTGTTGTTCTTCTGCACAGCTAAGCTGGAAGTGGCATTTGCAGCTCGCAATAGTGCATAGTTATCTGAAAGAAAGGGGCCACGGTGTTTCTGTATCTCTATTATGTTGGTGCGGCTTCGGAACTTTTAAATATCTTGATATATCTCGAGAACTACGCATCTAATCAAAAAATATCATAGAACATAAAAAGTAGGAAACTTAATTCTCTACAAAAAAGGTCTCTTAACATTTTGCCATAGCTCTCTTCGTTTCCGAGATATTTGCAGATTTATCTCAAGGGAAGGGGCCTGACGGACATATTTCGAGATATTTCTTCTTCTTGTTGTTCTTCTTCTGCACAGCTAAGCTGGAAGTGGCATTTGCAGCTCGCAATAGTGCAGAGTTATCTCAAAGAAAGGGGCCACGGTGTTTCTGTATCTCTATTATGTTGGTGCGGCTTCGGAACTTTTAAATATCTCGATATATCTCGAAAACAACGCTTCTGATCAAAAAATATCATAGAACATAAATTGTAGGAAACATAATTCTCTACAAAAAAGGTCTCTTAACATTTTGTCATAACACGCTTCGTTTCCGAGATATTTGTAGATATATCTCAAGGGAAGGGGCCTGACGGACATATTTCGAGATATTGCTTCTTCTTGTTGTTCTTCTGCACAGCTAAGCTGGAAGTGGCATTTGCAGCTCGCAATAGTGCATAGTTATCTGAAAGAAAGGGGCCACGGTGTTTCTGTATCTCTATTATGTTGGTGCGGCTTCGGAACTTTTAAATATCTTGATATATCTCGAGAACTACGCATCTAATCAAAAAATATCATAGAACATAAAAAGTAGGAAACTTAATTCTCTACAAAAAAGGTCTCTTAACATTTTGCCATAGCTCTCTTCGTTTCCGAGATATTTGCAGATTTATCTCAAGGGAAGGGGCCTGACGGACATATTTCGAGATATTTCTTCTTCTTGTTGTTCTTCTTCTGCACAGCTAAGCTGGAAGTGGCATTTGCAGCTCGCAATAGTGCAGAGTTATCTCAAAGAAAGGGGCCACGGTGTTTCTGTATCTCTATTATATTGGTGCGGCTTCGGAACTTTTAGATATCTTGATATATCTCGAGAACTACGCATCTGATCAAAAAATATCATAGAACACAAAAAGTAGGAAACTTAATTCTCTACAAAAAAGGTCTCTTAACATTTTGCCATAGCTCGCTTCGTTTCCGAGATATTTGCAGATTTATCTCAAGGGAAGGGGCCTGACGGACATATTTCGAGATATTTCTTCTTCTTGTTGTTCTTCTTCTGCACAGCTAAGCTGGAAGTGGCATTTGCGGCTCGCACTAGTGCAGAGTTATCTCAACGAAAGGGGCCACGGTGTTTCTGTATCTCTATTATGTTGGTGCGGCTTCGGAACTTTTAAATATCTCGATATATCTCGAAAACTACGCTTCTGATCAAAAAATATCATAGAACATAAATTGTAGGAAACATAATTCTCTACAAAAAACGTCTCTTAACATTTTGCCATCGCTCGCTTCGTTTCCGAGATATTTGCAGATTCAGCTCAAAGGAACTGGCCTGACGGACATATTTCGAGATATTTCTTCTTCTTGTTGTTCTTCCTCTGCACAGCTAAGCTGGAAGTGGCATTTGCAGCTCGCAACAGTGCAGAGTTATCTCAAAGAAAGGGGCCACGGTGTTTCTGTATCTCTATTATGTTGGTGCGGCTTTGGAACTTTTAAATATCTCGATATATCTCGAAAACTACGCGTCTGATCAAAAAATATCATAGAACATAAATTGTAGGAAACATAATTCTCTACAAAAAAGGTCTCTTAACATTTTGCCATAGCTCTCTTCGTTTCCGAGATATTTGCAGATTTATCTCAAGGGAAGGGGCCTGACGGACATATTTCGAGATATTTCTTCTTCTTGATGTTCTTCTTCTGCACAGCTAAGCCGGAAGTGGCATTTGCAGCTCGCAATAGTGCAGAGTTATCTCAAAGAAAGGGGCCACGGTGTTTCTGTATCTCTATTATGTTGGTGCGGCTTCGGAACTTTTAAATATCTCGATATATCTCGAAAACTACGCGTCTGATCAAAAAATATCATAGCACATAAATTGTAGGAAACATAATTCTCTACAAAAAAGGTCTCTTAACATTTTGCCATAGCTCTCTTCGTTTCCGAGATATTTGCAGATTTATCTCAAGGGAAGGGGCCTGACGGACATATTTCGAGATATTTCTTCTTCTTGTTGTTCTTCTTCTGCACAGCTAAGCTGGAAGTGGCATTTGCGGCTCGCACTAGTGCAGTGTTATCTCAAAGAAAGGGGCCACGGTGTTTCTGTATCTCTATTATGTTGGTGCGGCTTTGGAACTTTTAAATATCTCGATATATCTCGAAAACTACGCTTCTGACCAAAAAATATCATGGAACATAAATTGTACGAAACATAATTCTCTACAAAAAAGGTCTCTCAACATTTTGCCATAGCTCGCTTCGTTTCCGAGATATTTGCAGATATATCTCAAGGGAAGGGGCCTGACGGACATATTTCGAGATATTTCTTCTTCTTGTTGTTCTTCTTCTGCACAGCTAAGCTGGAAGTGGCATTTACAGCTCGCAATAGTGCAGAGTTATCTCAAAGAAAGGGGCCACGGTGTTTCTGTATCTCTATTATGTTGGTGCGGCTTCGGAACTTTTAAATATCTTGATATATCTCGAAAACTACGCATCAGATCAAAAAATATCATAGAACATAAAAAGTAGGAAACTTAATTCTCTACACAAAAGGTCTCTTAACATTTTGCCATAGCTCTCTTTGTTTCCGAGATATTTGCAGATTTATCTCAAGGGAAGGGGCCTGACGGACATATTTCGAGATATTTCTTCTTCTTGTTGTTCTTCTTCTGCACAGCTAAGCTGGAAGTGGCATTTACAGCTCGCAATACTGCAGAGTTATCTCAAAGAAAGGGGGCACGGTGTTTCTGTATCCCTATTATGTTGGTGCGGCTTCGGAACTTTTAAATATCTCGATATATCTCGAAAACTACGCTTCTGATCAAAAAATATCATAGAACATAGATTGTAGGAAACATAATTCTCTACAAAAAACGTCTCTTAACATTTTGCCATAGCTCGCTTCGTTTCCGAGATATTTGCAGATTCAGCTCAAAGGAACTGGCCTGACGGACATATTTCGAGATATTTCTTCTTCTTGTTGTTCTTCCTCTGCACAGCTAAGCTGGAAGTGGCATTTGCAGCTCGCAATAGTGCAGAGTTATCTCAAAGAAAGGGGCCACGGTGTTTCTGTATCTCTATTATGTTGGTGCGGCTTTGGAACTTTTAAATATCTCGATATATCTCGAGAACTACGCATCTGATCAAAAAATATCATAGAACATAAAACGTAGGAAACTTAATTCTCTACAAAAAAGGTCTCTCAACATTTTGCCATAGCTCGCTTCGTTTCCGAGATATTTGCAGATATATCTCAAGGGAAGGGGCCTGACGGACATATTTCGAGATATTTCTTCTTCTTGTTGTTCTTCTTCTGCACAGCTAAGCTGGAAGTGGCATTTGCGGCTCGCACTAGTGCAGAGTTATCTCAAAGAAAGGGGCCACGGTGTTTCTGTATCTCTATTATGTTGGTGCGGCTTTGGAACTTTTAAATATCTCGATATATCTCGAAAACTACGCTTCTGACCAAAAAATATCATAGAACATAAATTGTACGAAACATAATTCTCTACAAAAAAGGTCTCTTAACATTTTGCCATAGCTCGCTTCGTTTCCGAGATATTTGCAGATATATCTCAAGGGAAGGGGCCTGACGGACATATTTCGAGATATGTCTTCTTCTTGTTGTTCTTCTTCTGCACAGCTAAGCTGGAAGTGGCACTTGCGGCTCGCACTAGTGCAGAGTTATCTCAAAGAAAGGGGCCACGGTGTTTCTGTATCTCTATTATGTTGGTGCGGCTTTGGAACTTTTAAATATCTCGATATATCTCGAAAACTACGCTTCTGATCAAAAAATATCATAGAACATAAATTGTAGGAAACATAATTCTCTACAAAAAAGGTCTATTAACATTTTGCCATAGCTCGCTTCGTTTCCGAGATATTTGCAGATATATCTCAAGGGAAGGGGCCTGACGGACATATTTCGAGATGTTTCTTCTTCTTGTTGTTCTTCTCCTGCACAGCTAAACCGGAAGTGGCATTTCCAGCTCGCAATAGTGCAGAGTTACCTCAAAGAGAGGGGCCACGGTGTTTCTGTATCTCTATTATGTTGGTGCGGCTTCGGAACTTTTAAATATCTTGATATATCTCGAGAGCTACGCGTCTGATCAAAAAATATCATAGAACATAAAAAGTAGGAAACATAATTCTCTACAAAAAAGGTCTCTTAACATTTTGCCATAGCTCGCTTCGTTTCCGAGATATTTGCAGATTTATCTCAAGGGAAGTGGCCTGACGGACATATTTCGAGATATTTCTTCTTCTTGTTGTTCTTCTGCTGCACAGCTAAGCTGGAAGTGGCATTTGCGGCTCGCACTAGTGCAGAGTTATTTCAAAGAAAGGGGCCACGGTGTTTCTGTATCTCTATTATGTTGGTGCGGCTTCGGAACTTTTAAATATCTTGATATATCTCGAGAACTACGCATCTGATCAAAAAATATCATAGAAGATAAAAAGTAGGAAACTTAATTCTCTACAAAAAAGGTCTCTTAACATTTTGCCATAGCTCGCTTCGTTTCCGAGATATTTGCAGATTCAGCTCAAAGGAACTGGCCTGACGGACATATTTCGAGATATTTCTTCTTCTTGTTGTTCTTCCTCTGCACAGCTAAGCTGGAAGTGGCATTTGCAGCTCGCAATAGTGCAGAGTTATCTCAAAGAAAGGGGCCACGGTGTTTCTGTATCTCTATTATGTTGGTGCGGCTTCGGAACTTTTAAATATCTCGATATATCTCGAAAACTACGCTTCTGATCAAAAAATATCATGGAACATAAAAAGTAGGAAACATAATTCTCTACAAAAAAGGTCTCTTAACATTTTGCCATAGCTCGCTTCGTTTCCGAGATATTTGCAGATTTATCTCAAGGGAAGGGGCCTAACGGACATATTTCGAGATATTTCTTCTTCTTGTTGTTCTTCTTCTGCACAGCTAAACTGGAAGTGGCATTTCCAGCTCGCAATAGTGCAGAGTTATCTCAAAGAGAGGGGCCACGGTGTTTCTGTATCTCTATTATGTTGGTGCGGCTTCGGAACTTTTAAATATCTTGATATATCTCGAGAGCTACGCGTCTGATCAAAAAATATCATAGAACATAAAAAGTAGGAAACATAATTCTCTACAAAAAAGGTCTCTTAACATTTTGCCATAGCTCGCTTCGTTTCCGAGATATTTGCAGATTTATCTCAAGGGAAGGGGCCTAACGGACATATTTCGAGATATTTCTTCTTCTTGTTGTTCTTCTTCTGCACAGCTAAGCTGGAAGTGGCATTTGCGGCTCGCACTAGTGCAGAGTTATCTCAAAGAAAGGGGCCACGGTGTTTCTGTATCTCTATTATGTTGGTGCGGCTTCGGAACTTTTAAACATCTTGATATATCTCGAGAACTACGCATCTGATCAGAAAATATCATAGAAGATAAAAAGTAGGAAACTTAATTCTCTACAAAAAACGTCTCTTAACATTTTGCCATAGCTCGCTTCGTTTCCGAGATATTTGCAGATTTATCTCAAGGTAAGGGGCCTGACGGACATATTTCGAGATATTTCTTCTTCTTGTTGTTCTTCTTCTGCACAGCTAAGCTGGAAGTGGCATTTACAGCTCGCAATAGTGCATAGTTATCTGAAAGAAAGGGGCCACGGTGTTTCTGTATCTCTATTATGTTGGTGCGGCTTCGGAACTTTTAAATATCTTGATATATCTCGAGAACTACGCATCTGATCAAAAAATATCATAGAACATAAAAAGTAGGAAACTCAATTCTCTACAAAAAAGGTCTCTTAACATTTTGCAATAGCTCGCTTCGTTTCCGAGATATTTGCAGATTTATCTCAAGGGAAGGGGCCTGACGGACATATTTCGAGATATTTCTTCTTCTTGTTGTTCTTCTTCTGCACAGCTAAGCTGGAAGTGGCATTTGCGGCTCGCACTAGTGCAGAGTTATCTCAAAGAAAGGGGCCACGGTGTTTCTGTATCTCTATTATGTTGGTGCGGCTTCGGAACTTTCAAATATCTTGATATATCTCGAGAACTACGCATCTGATCAAAAAATATCATAGAACATAAAAAGTAGGAAACTTAATTCTCTACAAAAAAGGTCTCTTAACATTTTGCCATAGCTCTCTTCGTTTCCGAGATATTTGCAGATTTATCTC
This sequence comes from Osmia lignaria lignaria, assembly GCF_051020975.1. Classification (NCBI taxonomy): domain Eukaryota; kingdom Metazoa; phylum Arthropoda; class Insecta; order Hymenoptera; family Megachilidae; genus Osmia; species Osmia lignaria. The sequence continues at coordinate 20,715,099 of NW_027478159.1, forward strand.
AAGGGAAGGGGCCTGACGGACACATTTCGAGATATTTCTTCTTCTTGTTGTTCTTCTTCTGCACAGCTAAGCTGGAAGTGGCATTTGCAGCTCGCAATAGTGCAGAGTTATCTCAAAGAGAGGGGCCACGGTGTTTCTGTATCTCTATTATGTTGGTGCGGCTTCGGAACTTTTACATATCTTGATATATCTCGAGAACTACGCATCTGATCAAAAAATATCATAGAACATAAAAAGTAGGAAACTTAATTCTCTACAAAAAAGGTCTCTCAACATTTTGCCATAGCTCGCTTCGTTTCCGAGATATTTGCAGATTTATCTCAAGGGAAGGGGCCTGACGGACATATTTCGAGATATTTCTTCTTCTTGTTGTTCTTCTTCTGCACAGCTAAGCTGGAAGTGGCATTTGCGGCTCGCACTAGTGCAGAGTTATCTCAAAGAAAGGGGCCACGGTGTTTCTGTATCTCTATTATGTTGGTGCGGCTTTGGAACTTTTAAATATCTCGATATATCTCGAAAACTACGCTTCTGATCAAAAAATATCATAGAACATAAATTGTAGGAAACATAATTCTCTACAAAAAACGTCTCTTAACATTTTGCCATAGCTCGCTTCGTTTCCGAGATATTTGCAGATATATCTCAAGGGAAGGGGCCTGACGGACATATTTCGAGATGTTTCTTCTTCTTGTTGTTCTTCTCCTGCACAGCTAAACCGGAAGTGGCATTTCCAGCTCGCAATAGTGCAGAGTTACCTCAAAGAGAGGGGCCACGGTGTTTCTGTATCTCTATTATGTTGGTGCGGCTTCGGAACTTTTAAATATCTTGATATATCTCGAGAGCTACGCGTCTGATCAAAAAATATCATAGAACATAAAAAGTAGGAAACATAATTCTCTACAAAAAAGGTCTCTTAACATTTTGCCATAGCTCGCTTCGTTTCCGAGATATTTGCAGATTTATCTCAAGGGAAGTGGCCTGACGGACATATTTCGAGATATTTCTTCTTCTTGTTGTTCTTCTGCTGCACAGCTAAGCTGGAAGTGGCATTTGCGGCTCGCACTAGTGCAGAGTTATTTCAAAGAAAGGGGCCACGGTGTTTCTGTATCTCTATTATGTTGGTGCGGCTTCGGAACTTTTAAATATCTTGATATATCTCGAGAACTACGCATCTGATCAAAAAATATCATAGAAGATAAAAAGTAGGAAACTTAATTCTCTACAAAAAAGGTCTCTTAACATTTTGCCATAGCTCGCTTCGTTTCCGAGATATTTGCAGATTCAGCTCAAAGGAACTGGCCTGACGGACATATTTCGAGATATTTCTTTTTCTTGTTGTTCTTCCTCTGCACAGCTAAGCTGGAAGTGGCATTTGCAGCTCGCAATAGTGCAGAGTTATCTCAAAGAAAGGGGCCACGGTGTTTCTGTATCTCTATTATGTTGGTGCGGCTTCGGAACTTTTAAATATCTTGATATATCTCGAGAGCTACGCGTCTGATCAAAAAATATCATAGAACATAAAAAGTAGGAAACATAATTCTCTACAAAAAAGGTCTCTTAACATTTTGCCATAGCTCGCTTCGTTTCCGAGATATTTGCAGATTTATCTCAAGGGAAGGGGCCTAACGGACATATTTCGAGATATTTCTTCTTCTTGTTGTTCTTCTTCTGCACAGCTAAGCTGGAAGTGGCATTTGCGGCTCGCACTAGTGCAGAGTTATCTCAAAGAAAGGGGCCACGGTGTTTCTGTATCTCTATTATGTTGGTGCGGCTTCGGAACTTTTAAACATCTTGATATATCTCGAGAACTACGCATCTGATCAGAAAATATCATAGAAGATAAAAAGTAGGAAACTTAATTCTCTACAAAAAACGTCTCTTAACATTTTGCCATAGCTCGCTTCGTTTCCGAGATATTTGCAGATTTATCTCAAGGTAAGGGGCCTGACGGACATATTTCGAGATATTTCTTCTTCTTGTTGTTCTTCTTCTGCACAGCTAAGCTGGAAGTGGCATTTACAGCTCGCAATAGTGCATAGTTATCTGAAAGAAAGGGGCCACGGTGTTTCTGTATCTCTATTATGTTGGTGCGGCTTCGGAACTTTTAAATATCTTGATATATCTCGAGAACTACGCATCTGATCAAAAAATATCATAGAACATAAAAAGTAGGAAACTCAATTCTGTACAAAAAAGGTCTCTTAACATTTTGCAATAGCTCGCTTCGTTTCCGAGATATTTGCAGATTTATCTCAAGGGAAGGGGCCTGACGGACATATTTCGAGATATTTCTTCTTCTTGTTGTTCTTCTTCTGCACAGCTAAGCTGGAAGTGGCATTTGCGGCTCGCACTAGTGCAGAGTTATCTCAAAGAAAGGGGCCACGGTGTTTCTGTATCTCTATTATGTTGGTGCGGCTTCGGAACTTTCAAATATCTTGATATATCTCGAGAACTACGCATCTGATCAAAAAATATCATAGAACATAAAAAGTAGGAAACTTAATTCTCTACAAAAAAGGTCTCTTAACATTTTGCCATAGCTCTCTTCGTTTCCGAGATATTTGCAGATTTATCTCAAGGGAAGGGGCCTGACGGACACATTTCGAGATATTTCTTCTTCTTGTTGTTCTTCTTCTGCACAGCTAAGCTGGAAGTGGCATTTGCAGCTCGCAATAGTGCAGAGTTATCTCAAAGAGAGGGGCCACGGTGTTTCTGTATCTCTATTATGTTGGTGCGGCTTCGGAACTTTTACATATCTTGATATATCTCGAGAACTACGCATCTGATCAAAAAATATCATAGAACATAAAAAGTAGGAAACTTAATTCTCTACAAAAAAGGTCTCTCAACATTTTGCCATAGCTCGCTTCGTTTCCGAGATATTTGCAGATTTATCTCAAGGGAAGGGGCCTGACGGACATATTTCGAGATATTTCTTCTTCTTGTTGTTCTTCTTCTGCACAGCTAAGCTGGAAGTGGCATTTGCGGCTCGCACTAGTGCAGAGTTATCTCAAAGAAAGGGGCCACGGTGTTTCTGTATCTCTATTATGTTGGTGCGGCTTTGGAACTTTTAAATATCTCGATATATCTCGAAAACTACGCTTCTGATCAAAAAATATCATAGAACATAAATTGTAGGAAACATAATTCTCTACAAAAAACGTCTCTTAACATTTTGCCATAGCTCGCTTCGTTTCCGAGATATTTGCAGATTCAGCTCAAAGGAACTGGCCTGACGGACATATTTCGAGATATTTCTTCTTCTTGTTGTTCTTCCTCTGCACAGCTAAGCTGGAAGTGGCATTTGCAGCTCGCAATAGTGCAGAGTTATCTCAAAGAAAGGGGCCACGGTGTTTCTGTATCTCTATTATGTTGGTGCGGCTTCGGAACTTTTAAATATCTTGATATATCTCGAGAACTACGCATCTGATCAAAAAATATCATAGAACATAAAAAGTAGGAAACTTAATTCTCTACAAAAAAGGTCTCTTAACATTTTGCCATAGCTCGCTTCGTTTCCGAGATATTTGCAGATTTATCTCAAGGGAAGGGGCCTGACGGACATATTTCGAGATATTTCTTCTTCTTGTTGTTCTTCTTCTGCACAGCTAAGCTGGAAGTGGCACTTGCGGCTCGCACTAGTGCAGAGTTATCTCAAGGAAAGGGGCCACGGTGTTTCTGTATCTCTATTATGTTGGTGCGGCTTTGGAACTTTTAAATATCTCGATATATCTCGAAAACTACGCTTCTGATCAAAAAATATCATAGAACATAAATTGTAGGAAACATAATTCTCTACAAAAAAGGTCTCTTAACATTTTGCCATAGCTCGCTTCGTTTCCGAGATATTTGCAGATATATCTCAAGGGAAGGGGCCTGACGGACATATTTCGAGATATGTCTTCTTCTTGTTGTTCTTCTTCTGCACAGCTAAGCTGGAAGTGGCACTTGCGGCTCGCACTAGTGCAGAGTTATCTCAAAGAAAGGGGCCACGGTGTTTCTGTATCTCTATTATGTTGGTGCGGCTTCGGAACTTTTAAATATCTTGATATATCTCGAAAACTACGCTTCTGAACAAAAAATATCATAGAACATAAATTGTAGGAAACATAATTCTCTACAAAAAAGGTCTCTTAACATTTTGCCATAGCTCGCTTCGCTTCCGAGATATATGCAGATTTATCTCAAGGGAAGGGGCCTGACGGACATATTTCGAGATATTTCTTCTTCTTGTTGTTCTTCTTCTGCACAGCTAAGCTGGAAGTGGCATTTGCAGCTCGCAATAGTGCAGAGTTATCTCAAAGAAAGGGGCCACGGTGTTTCTGTATCTCTATTATGTTGGTGCGGCTTCGGAACTTTTAAATATCTTGATATATCTCGAGAACTACGCATCTGATCAAATAATATCATAGAACATAAAAAGTAGGAAACTTAATTCTCCACAAATAAGGTCTCTTAACATTTTGCCATAGCTCGCTTCGTTTCCGAGATATTTGCAGATTTATCTCAAGGGAAGGGGCCTGACGGACATATTTCGAGATATTTCTTCTTCTTGTTGGTCTTCTTCTGCACAGCTAAGCTGGAAGTGGCATTTGCAGCTCGCAATAGTGCAGAGTTATCTCGAAGAAAGGGGCCACGGTGTTTCTGTATCTCTATTATGTTGGTGCGGCTTCGGATCTTTTAAATATCTCGATATATCTCGAAAACTACGCTTCTGACCAAAAAATATCATAGAACGTAAATTGTGGGAAACATAATTCTCTACAAAAAATGTCTCTTAACATTTTGCCATAGCTCGCTTCGTTTCCGAGATATTTGCAGATTTATCTCAAGGGAAGGGGTCTGACGGACATATTTCGAGATATTTCTTCTTCTTGTTGTTCTTCTTCTGCACAGCTAAACTGGAAGTGGCATTCCCAGCTCGCAGTAGTGCCGAGTTATCTCAAAGAAAGGGGCCACGGTGTTTCTGTATCTCTATTATGTTGGTGCGGCTTCGGAACTTTTAAATATCTTGATATATCTCGAGAACTACGCATCTGATCAAAAAATATCATAGAACATAAAAAGTAGAAAACTTAATTCTCTACAAAAAAGGTCTCTCAACATTTTGCCATAGCTCGCTTCGTTTCCGAGATATATGCAGATTTATCTCAAGGGAAGGGGCCTGACGGACATATTTCGAGATATTTCTTCTTCTTGTTGTTCTTCTTCTGCACAGCTAAGCTGGAAGTGGCATTTGCAGCTCGCAATAGTGCAGAGTTATCTCAAAGAAAGGGGCCACGGTGTTTCTGTATCTCTATTATGTTGGTGCGGCTTCGGAACTTTTAAATATCTTGATATATCTCGAGAACTACGCATCTGATCAAAAAATATCATAGAACATAAAAAGTAGAAAACTTAATTCTCTACAAAAAAGGTCTCTCAACATTTTGCCATAGCTCGCTTCGTTTCCGAGATATATGCAGATTTATCTCAAGGGAAGGGGCCTGACGGACATTTTTCGAGATATTTCTTCTTCTTGTTGTTCTTCTTCTGCACAGCTAAACTGGAAGTGGCATTTCCAGCTCGCAATAGTGCAGAGTTATCTGAAAGAAAGGGGCCACGGTGTTTCTGTATCTCTATTATGTTGGTGCGGCTTCGGAACTTTTAAATATCTTGATATATCTCGAAAACTACGCTTCTGATCAAAAAATATCATAGAACATAAATTGTAGGAAGCATAATTCTCTACAAAAAAGGTCTCTTAACATTTTGCCATAGCTCGCTTCGCTTCCGAGATATATGCAGATTTATCTCAAGGGAAGGGGCCTGACGGACATATTTCGAGATATTTCTTCTTCTTGTTGTTCTTCTTCTGCACAGCTAAGCTGGAAGTGGCATTTGCAGCTCGCAATAGTGCAGAGTTATCTCAAAGAAAGGGGCCACGGTGTTTCTGTATCTCTATTATGTTGGTGCGGCTTCGGAACTTTTAAATATCTTGATATATCTCGAGAACTACGCATCTGATCAAATAATATCATAGAACATAAAAAGTAGGAAACTTAATTCTCCACAAATAAGGTCTCTTAACATTTTGCCGTAGCTCGCTTCGTTTCCGAGATATTTGCAGATTTATCTCAAGGGAAGGGGCCTGACGGACATATTTCCAGATATTTCTTCTTCTTGTTGTTCTTCTTCTGCACAGCTAAGCTGGAAGTGGCATTTGCAGCTCGCAATAGTGCAGAGTTATCTCAACGAAAGGGGCCACGGTGTTTCTGTATCTCTATTATGTTGGTGCGGCTTCGGAACTTTTAAATATCTTGATATATCTCGAGAACTACGCATCCGATCAAAAAATATCATAGAACATAAAAAGTAGGAAACTTAATTCGCTACAAAAAAGATCTCTTAACATTTTGCCATAGCTCGCTTCGTTTCCGAGAGATTTGCAGATTTATCTCGAGGGAAGGGGCCTGACGGACATATTTCGAGATATTTCTTCTTCTTGTTGTTCTTCTTCTGCACAGCTAAGCTGGAAGCGGCATTTGCGGCTCGCACTAGTGCAGAGTTATCTCAAAGAAAGGGGCCACGGTGTTTCTGTATCTCTATTATGTTGGTGCGGCTTCGGAACTTTTAAATATCTTGATATATCTCGAGAACTACGCATCTGATCAAAAAATATTATAGAACGTAAATTGTAGGAAACATAATTCTCTACAAATAAGGTCTCTTAACATTTTGCCATAGCTCGCTTCGTTTCCGAGATATTTGCAGATTTATCTCAAGGGAAGGGGCCTGACGGACATATTTCGAGATATTTCTTCTTCTTGTTGTTCTTCTTCTGCACAGCTAAGCTGGAAGTGGCATTTGCAGCTCGCAATAGTGCAGAGTTATCTCAAAGAAAGGGGCCACGGTGTTTCTGTATCTCTATTATGTTGGTGCGGCTTCGGATTTTTTAAATATCTTGATATATCTCGAGAACTACGCATCCGATCAAAAAATATCATACAGCATAAAAAGTAGGAAACTTAATTCTCTACAAAAAAGGTCTCTTAACATTTTGCCATAGCTCGCTTCGTTTCCGAGATATTTGCAGATTTATCTCGAGGGAAGGGACCTGACGGACATATTTCGAGATATTTCTTCTTCTTGTTGTTCTTCTTCTGCACAGCTAAGCTGCAAGCGGCATTTGCGGCTCGCACTAATGCAGGGTTATCTCAAAGAAAGGGGCCACGGTGTTTCTGTATCTCTATTATGTTGGTGCGGCTTCGGATCTTTTAAATATCTCGATATATCTCGAAAACTACGCTTCTGATTAAAAAATATCATAGAACATAAATTGTAGGAAACATAATTCTCTACAAAAAAGGTCTCTTAACATTTTGCCATAGCTCGTTTCGTTTCCGAGATATTTGCAGATTTATCTCGAGGGAAGGGGCCTGACGGACATATTTCGAGATATTTCTTCTTCTTGTTGTTCTTCTTCTGCACAGCTAAGCTGGACGTGGCATTTACAGCTCGCAATAGTGCAGAGTTATCTCAAAGAAAGGGGCCACGGTGTTTCTGTATCTCTATTATGTTGGTGCGGCTTCGGAACTTTTAAATATCTTGATATATCTCGAGAACTACGCATCTGATCAAAAAATATCATAGAACATAAAAAGTAGGAAACTTCATTCTCTACCAAAAAGGTCTCTTAACATTTTGCCATAGCTCGTTTCGTTTCCGAGATATTTGCAGATTTATCTCAAGGGAAGGGGCCTGACGGACATATTTCGGGATATTTCTTCTTCTTGTTGTTCTTCTTCTGCACAGCTAAACAGGAAGTGGCATTTCCAGCTCGCAATAGTGCAGAGTTATCTGAAAGAAAGGGGCCACGGTGTTTCTGTATCTCTATTATGTTGGTGCGGCTTCGGAACTTTTAAATATCTTGATATATCTCGAGAACTACGCATCTGATCAAATAATATCATAGAACATAAAAAGTAGGAAACTTAATTCTCTACAAAAAAGGTCTCTTAACATTTTGCCATAGCTCGTTTCGTTTCCGAGATATTTGCAGATTTATCTCGAGGGAAGGGGCCTGACGGACATATTTCGAGATATTTCTTCTTCTTGTTGTTCTTCTTCTGCACAGCTAAGCTGGACGTGGCATTTACAGCTCGCAATAGTGCAGAGTTATCTCAAAGAAAGGGGCCACGGTGTTTCTGTATCTCTATTATGTTGGTGCGGCTTCGGAACTTTTAAATATCTTGATATATCTCGAGAACTACGCATCTGATCAAAAAATATCATAGAACATAAAAAGTAGGAAACTTAATTCTCTACAAATAAGGTCTCTTAACATTTTGCCATAGCTCGCTTCGTTTCCGAGATATTTGCAGATTTATCTCAAGGGAAGGGGCCTGACGGACATTTTTCGAGATATTTCTTCTTCTTGTTGTTCTTCTTCTGCACAGATAAGCTGGAAGTGGCATTTGCAGCTCGCAATAGTGCAGAGTTATCTCGAAGAAAGGGGCCACGGTGTTTCTGTATCTCTATTATGTTGGTGCGGCTTCGGAACTTTTAAATATCTTGATATATCTCGAGAACTACGCATCTGATCAAAAAATATCATAGAACATAAAAAGTAGGAAACTTAATTCTCTACAAAAAAGGTCTCTTAACATTTTGCCATAGCTCGCTTCGTTTCCAAGATACTTGCAGATTTATCTCAAGGGAAGGGGCCTGACGGACATATTTCGAGATATTTCTTCTTCTTGTTGTTCTTCTTCTGCACAGCTAAGCTGGAAGTGGCATTTGCAGCTCGCAATAGTGCAGAGTTATCTCAAAGAAAGGGGCCACGGTGTTTCTGTATCTCTATTATGTTGGTGCGGCTTCGGAACTTTTAAATATCTTGATATATCTCGAGAACTACGCATCTGATCAAATAATATCATAGAACATAAAAAGTAGGAAACTTAATTCTCCACAAATAAGGTCTCTTAACATTTTGCCATAGCTCGCTTCGTTTCCGAGATATTTGCAGATTTATCTCAAGGGAAGGGGCCTGACGGACATATTTCGAGATATTTCTTCTTCTTGTTGGTCTTCTTCTGCACAGCTAAGCTGGAAGTGGCATTTGCAGCTCGCAATAGTGCAGAGTTATCTCGAAGAAAGGGGCCACGGTGTTTCTGTATCTCTATTATGTTGGTGCGGCTTCGGAACTTTTAAATATCTCGATATATCTCGAAAACTACGCTTCTGATCAAAAAATATCATAGAACATAAATTGTATGAAACATAATTCTCTACAAAAAAGGTCTCTTAACATTTTGCCATAGCTCGCTTCGTTTCCGAGATATTTGCAGATTCAACTCAAAGGAACTGGCCTGACGGACATATTTCGAGATATTTCTTCTTCTTGTTGTTCTTCCTCTGCACAGCTAAGCTGGAAGTGGCATTTGCAGCTCGCAATAGTGCAGAGTTATCTCAAAGAAAGGGGCCACGGTGTTTCTGTATCTCTATTATGTTGGTGCGGCTTCGGAACTTTTAAATATCTTGATATATCTCGAGAACTACGCATCTGATCAAAAAATATCATAGAACATAAAAAGTAGGAAACTTAATTCTCTACAAAAAAGGTCTGTTAACATTTTGCCATAGCTCGCTTCGTTTCCGAGATATTTGCAGATTTATCTCGAGGGAAGGGGCCTGACGGACATATTTCGAGATATTTCTTCTTCTTGTTGTTCTTCTTCTGCACAGCTAAGCTGGAAGCGGCATTTGCGGCTCGCACTAGTGCAGAGTTATCTCAAAGAAAGGGGCCACGGTGTTTCTGTATCTCTATAATGTTGGTGCAGCTTCGGATCTTTTAAATATCTCGATATATCTCGAAAACTACGCTTCTGATCAAAAAATATCATAGAACATAAATTGTAGGAAACATAATTCTCTACAAAAAAGGTCTCTTAACATTTTGCCATAGCTCGTTTCGTTTCCGAGATATTTGCAGATATATCTCAAGGGAAGGGGCCTGACGGACATATTTCGAGATATTTCCTCTTCTTGTTGTTCTTCTTCTGCACAGCTAAACTGGAAGTGGCATTTCCAGCTCGCAATAGCGCAGAGTTATCTCAAAGAAAGGGGCCACGGTGTTTCTGTATCTCTATTATGTTGGTGCGGCTTCGGAACTTTTAAATATCTCGATATATCTCGAAAACTACGCTTCTGATCAAAAAATATCATAGAACATAAATTGTAGGAAACATAATTCTCTACCAAAAAGGTCTCTTAAGATTTTGCCATAGCTCGCTTCGTTTCCGAGATATTTGCAGATTCAACTCAAAGGAACTGGCCTGACGGACATATTTCGAGATATTTCTTCTTCTTGTTGTTCTTCCTCTGCACAGCTAAGCTGGAAGTGGCATTTGCAGCTCGCAATAGTGCAGAGTTATCTCGAAGAAAGGGGCCACGGTGTTTCTGTATCTCTATTATGTTGGTGCGGCTTCGGAACTTTAAAATATCTTTATATATCTCGAGAACTACGCATCTGATTAAAAAATATCATAGAACGTAAAAAGTAGGTAACTTAATTCTCTACAAATAAAGTCGCTTAACATTTTGCCATAGCTCGCTTCGTTTCCGAGATATTTGCAGATTTATCTCAAGGGAAGGGGCCTGACGGACATATTTCGAGATATTTCTTCTTCTTGTTGTTCTTCTTCTGCACAGCTAAGCTGGAAGTGGCATTTGCAGCTCGCAATAGTGCAGGGTTATCTCAAAGAAAGGGGCCACGGTGTTTCTGTATCTCTATTATGTTGGTGCGGCTTCGGAACTTTTAAATATCTTGATATATCTCGAGAACTACGCATCTGATCAAAAAATATCATAGAACATAAAAAGTAGGAAACTTAATTCTCTACACAAAAGGTCTCTTAACATTTTGCCATAGCTCGCTTCGTTTCCGAGATATTTGCAGATTTATCTCGAGGGAAGGGGCCTGACGGACATATTTCGAGATATTTCTTCTTCTTGTTGTTCTTCTTCTGCACAGCTAAGCTGGAAGCGGCATTTGCGGCTCGCACTAGTGCAGAGTTATCTCAAAGAAAGGGGCCACGGTGTTTCTGTATCTCTATAATGTTGGTGCAGCTTCGGATCTTTTAAATATCTCGATATATCTCGAAAACTACGCTTCTGATCAAAAAATATCATAGAACATAAATTGTAGGAAACATAATTCTCTACAAAAAAGGTCTCTTAACATTTTGCCATAGCTCGTTTCGTTTCCGAGATATTTGCAGATATATCTCAAGGGAAGGGGCCTGACGGACATATTTCGAGATATTTCCTCTTCTTGTTGTTCTTCTTCTGCACAGCTAAACTGGAAGTGGCATTTCCAGCTCGCAATAGCGCAGAGTTATCTCAAAGAAAGGGGCCACGGTGTTTCTGTATCTCTATTATGTTGGTGCGGCTTCGGAACTTTTAAATATCTCGATATATCTCGAAAACTACGCTTCTGATCAAAAAATATCATAGAACATAAATTGTAGGAAACATAATTCTCTACAAAAAAGGTCTCTTAACATTTTGCCATAGCTCGCTTCGTTTCCGAGATATTTGCAGATTCAACTCAAAGGAACTGGCCTGACGGACATATTTCGAGATATTTCTTCTTCTTGTTGTTCTTCCTCTGCACAGCTAAGCTGGAAGTGGCATTTGCAGCTCGCAATAGTGCAGAGTTATCTCGAAGAAAGGGGCCACGGTGTTTCTGTATCTCTATTATGTTGGTGCGGCTTCGGAACTTTAAAATATCTTTATATATCTCGAGAACTACGCATCTGATTAAAAAATATCATAGAACGTAAAAAGTAGGTAACTTAATTCTCTACAAATAAAGTCGCTTAACATTTTGCCATAGCTCGCTTCGTTTCCGAGATATTTGCAGATTTATCTCAAGGGAAGGGGCCTGACGGACATATTTCGAGATATTTCTTCTTCTTGTTGTTCTTCTTCTGCACAGCTAAGCTGGAAGTGGCATTTGCAGCTCGCAATAGTGCAGGGTTATCTCAAAGAAAGGGGCCACGGTGTTTCTGTATCTCTATTATGTTGGTGCGGCTTCGGAACTTTTAAATATCTCGATATATCTCGAAAACTACGCTTCTGATCAAAAAATATCATAGAACATAAATTGTAGGAAACATAATTCTCTACAAAAAAGGTCTCTTAACATTTTGCCATAGCTCGCTTCGTTTCCGAGATATTTGCAGATTCAACTCAAAGGAACTGGCCTGACGGACATATTTCGAGATATTTCTTCTTCTTGTTGTTCTTCCTCTGCACAGCTAAGCTGGAAGTGGCATTTGCAGCTCGCAATAGTGCAGAGTTATCTCAAAGAAAGGGGCCACGGTGTTTCTGTATCTCTATTATGTTGGTGCGGCTTCGGAACTTTTAAATATCTTGATATATCTCGAGAACTACGCATCTGATCAAAAAATATCATAGAACATAAAAAGTAGGAAACTTAATTCTCTACAAAAAAGGTCTCTTAACATTTTGCAATAGCTCGCTTCGTTTCCGAGATATTTGCATATTTATCTCAAGGGAAGGGGCCTGACGGACATATTTCGAGATATTTCTTCTTCTTGTTGTTCTTCTTCTGCACAGCTAAGCTGGAAGTGGCATTTGCGGCTCGCACTAGTGCAGAGTTATCTCAAAGAAAGGGGCCACGGTGTTTCTGTATCTCTATTATGTTGGTGCGGCTTCGGAACTTTTAAATATCTTGATATATCTCGAGAACTACGCTTCTGATCAAAAAATATCATAGAACGTAAATTGTAGGAAACATTATTCCCTACAAAAAAGGTCTCTTAACATTTTAACATAGCTCGCTTCGTTTCCGAGATATTTGCAGATTCATCTCAAGGGAAGGGGTCTGACGGACATATTTCGAGATATTTCTTCTTCTTGTTGTTCTTCTTCTGCACAGCTAAGCTCGAAGTGGCATTTGCAGCTCGCAATAGTGCAGAGTTATCTCAAAGAAAGAGGCCACGGTGTTTCTGTACCTCTATTATGTTGGTGCAGCTTCGGAACTTTTAAATATCTTGATATATCTCGAGAACTACGCATCTGATCAAAAAATATCATAGAAGATAAAAAGTAGGAAACTTAATTCTCTACACAAAAGGTCTCTTCACATTTTGCCATAGCTCGCTTCGTTTCCGAGATATGTGCAGATTTATCTCAAGGGAAGGGGCCTGACGGACATATTTCGAGATATTTCTTCTTCTTGTTGTTCTTCTTCTGCACAGCTAAGCTGGAAGTGGCATTTGCGGCTCGCACTAGTGCAGAGTTATCTCAAAGAAAGGGGCCACGGTGTTTCTGTATCTCTATTATGTTGGTGCGGCTTCGGAACTTTTAAATATCTCGATATATCTCGAAAACTACGCTTCTGATCAAAAAATATCATAGAACATAAATTGTAGGAAACATAATTCTCTACAAAAAAGGTCTCTTAACATTCTGCCATAGCTCGCTTCGTTTCCGAGATATTTGCAGATTCAACTCAAAGGAACTGGCCTGACGGACATATTTCGAGATATTTCTTCTTCTTGTTGTTCTTCCTCTGCACAGCTAAGCTGGAAGTGGCATTTGCAGCTCGCAATAGTGCAGAGTTATCTCGAAGAAAGGGGCCACGGTGTTTCTGTATCTCTATTATGTTGGTGCGGCTTCGGAACTTTAAAATATCTTTATATATCTCGAGAACTACGCATCTGATTAAAAAATATCATAGAACGTAAAAAGTAGGAAACCTAATTCTCTACAAATAAAGTCGCTTAACATTTTGCCATAGCTCGCTTCGTTTCCGAGATATTTGCAGATTTATCTCAAGGGAAGGGGCCTGACGGATATATTTCGAGATATTTCTTCTTCTTGTTGTTCTTCTTCTGCACAGCTAAGCTGGAAGTGGCATTTGCAGCTCGCAATAGTGCAGAGTTATCTCAAAGAAAGGGGCCACGGTGTTTCTGTATCTCTATTATGTTGGTGCGGCTTCGGAACTTTTAAATATCTTGATATATCTCGAGAACTACGCATCTGATCAAAAAATATCATAGAACATAAAAAGTAGGAAACTTAATTCTCTACAAAAAAGGTCTCTTAACATTTTGCCATAGCTCGCTTCGTTTCCGAGATATTTGCAGATATATATCAAGGGAAGGGGCCTGACGGACATATTTCGAGATATTTCTTCTTCTTGTTGTTCTTCCTCTGCACAGCTAAGCTGGAAGTGGCATTTGCGGCTCGCACTAGTGCACAGTTATCTCAAAGAAAGGGGCCACGGTCTTTCTGTATCTCTATTATGTTGGTGCGTCTTCGGAACTTTTAAATATCTCGATATATCTCGAAACCTACGCTTCTGATCAAAAAATATCATAGAACATTAATTGTAGGAAACATAATTCTCTACAAAAAACGTCTCTTAACATTTTGCCATAGCTCGCTTCGTTTCCGAGATATTTGCAGATTCAGCTCAGAGGAACTGGCCTGACGGACATATTTCGAGATATTTCTTCTTCTTGTTGTTCTTCCTCTGCACAGCTAAGCTGGAAGTGGCATTTGCAGCTCGCAATAGTGCAGAGTTATCTCAAAGAAAGGGGCCACGGTGTTTCTGTATCTCTATTATGTTGGTGCGGCTTCGGAACTTTTAAATATCTTGATATATCTCGAGAACTACGCATCTGATCAAAAAATATCATAGAACATAAAAAGTAGGAAACTCAATTCTCTACAAAAAAGGTCTCTTAACATTTTGCCATACCTCGCTTCGTTTCCGAGATATTTGCATATTTATCTCAAGGGAAGGGGCCTGACGGACATATTTCGAGATATTTCTTCTTCTTGTTGTTCTTCTTCTGCACAGCTAAGCTGGAAGTGGCATTTGCGGCTCGCACCAGTGCAGAGTTATCTCAAAGAAAGGGGCCACGGTGTTTCTGTATCTCTATTATGTTGGTGCGGCTTCGGAACTTTTAAATATCTCGATATATCTCGAAAACTACGCTTCTGATCAAAAAATATCATAGAACCTAAATTGTAGGAAACATAATTCTCTACAAAAAAGGTCTCTTAACATTTTGCCATAGCTCGCTTCGTTTCCGAGATATTTGCAGATATATCTCAAGGGAAGGGGCCTGACGGACATATTTCGAGATATTTCTTCTTCTTGTTGTTCTTCTTCTGCACAGCTAAGCTGGAAGTGGCATTTGCAGCTCGCAATAGTGCAGAGTTATCTCAAAGAAAGGGGCCACGGTGTTTCTGTATCTCTATTATGTTGGTGCGGCTTCGGAACTTTTAAATATCTTGATATATCTCGAGAACTACGCATCTGATCAAAAAATATCATAGAACATAAAAAGTAGGAAACTTAATTCTCTACAAAAAAGGTCTCTTAACATTTTGCCATAGCTCGCTTCGTTTCCGAGATATTTGCAGATTTATCTCAAGGGAAGGGGCCTAACGGACATATTTCGAGATATTTCTTCTTCTTGTTGTTCTTCTTCTGCACAGCTAAACTGGAAGTGGCATTTCCAGCTCGCAATAGTGCAGAGTTATCTCAAAGAAAGGGGCCACGGTGTTTCTGTATCTCTATTATGTTGGTGCGGCTTCGGAACTTTTAAATATCTTGATATATCTCGAGAACTACGCATCTGATCAAAAAATATCATAGAACATAAAAAGTAGGAAACTTAATTCTCTACAAAAAAGGTCTCTTAACATTTTGCCATAACTCGCTTCGTTTCCGAGATATTTGCAGATTTATCTCAAGGGAAGGGTCCTGATGGACATATTTCGAGATATTTCTTCTTCTTGTTGTTCTTCTTCTGCACAGCTAAACTGGAAGTGGCATTTCCAGCTCGCAATCGTGCAGAGTTATCTCAAAGAAAGGGGCCACGGTGTTTCTGTATCTCTATTATGTTGGTGCGGCTTCGGAACTTTTAAATATCTTGATATATCTCGAGAACTACGCCTCTGATCGAAAAATATCATAGAACATAAAAAGTAGGAAACTTAATTCTCTACAAAAAAGGTCTCTTAACATTTTGCCATAGCTCGCTTCGTTTCCGAGATATTTGCAGATTTATCTCAAGGGAAGGGGCCTGACGGACATATTTCGAGATATTTCTTCTTCTTGTTGTTCTTCTTCTGCACAGCTAAGCTGGAAGTGGCATTTGCAGCGCGCAATAGTGCAGAGTTATCGCAAAGAAAGGGGCCACGGTGTTTCTGTATCTCTATTATGTTGGTGCGGCTTCGGAACTTTTAAATATCTTGATATATCTCGAGAACTACGCATCTGATCAAAAAATATCATAGAACATAAAAAGTAGGAAACTTAATTCCCTACAAAAAAGGTCTCTTAACATTTTGCCATAGCTCGCTTCGTTTCCGAGATATTTGCAGATTTATCTCAAGGGAAGGGGCCTGACGGACATATTTCGAGATATTTCTTCTTCTTGTTGTTCTTCTTCTGCACAGCTAAGCTGGAAGTGGCATTTGCGGCTCGCACTAGTGCAGAGTTATCTCAAAGAAAGGGGCCACGGTGTTTCTGTATCCCTATTATGTTGGTGCGGCTTCGGAACTTTTAAATATCTCGATATATCTCGAAAACTACGCTTCTGATCAAAAAATATCATAGAACATAAATTGTAGGAAACATAATTCTCTATAAAAAACGTCTCTTAACATTTTGCCATAGCTCGCTTCGTTTCCGAGATATTTGCAGATTCAGCTCAAAGGAACTGGCCTGACGGACATATTTCGAGATATTTCTTCTTCTTGTTGTTCTTCCTCTGCACAGCTAAGCTGGAAGTGGCATTTGCAGCTCGCAATAGTGCAGAGTTATCTCAAAGAAAGGGGCCACGGTGTTTCTGTATCTCTATTATGTTGGTGCGGCTTCGGAACTTTTAAATATCTTGATATATCTCGAGAACTACGCATCTGATCAAAAAATATCATAGAATATAAAAAGTAGGAAACTTAATTCCCTACAAAAAAGGTCTCTTAACATTTTGCCATAGCTCGCTTCGTTTCCGGGATATTTGCAGATTTATCTCAAGGGAAGGGGCCTGACGGACATATTTCGAGATATTTCTTCTTCTTGTTGTTCTTCTTCTGCACAGCTAAGCTGGAAGTGGCATTTGCGGCTCGCACTAGTGCAGAGTTATCTCAAAGAAAGGGGCCACGGTGTTTCTGTATCTCTATTATGTTGGTGCGGCTTCGGAACTTTTAAATATCTCGATGTATCTCGAAAACTACGCTTCTGATCAAAAAATATCATAGAACATAAATTGTAGGAAACATAATTCTCTACAAAAAAGGTCTCTTAACATGTTGCCATAGCTCGCTTCGTTTCCGAGATATTTGCATATATATCTCAAGGGAAGGGGCCTGACGGACATATTTCGAGATATTTCTTCTTCTTGTTGTTCTTCTTCTGCACAGCTAAGCTGGAAGTGGCATTTACAGCTCGCAATAGTGCAGAGTTATCTCAAAGAAAGGGGCCACGGTGTTTCTGTATCTCTATTATGTTGGTGCGGCTTCGGAACTTTTAAATATCTTGATATATCTCGGGAACTACGCATCTGATCAAAAAATATCATAGAACATAAAAAGTAGGAAACTTAATTCTCTACACAAAAGGTCTCTTAACATTTTGCCATAGCTAGCTTCGTTTCCGAGATATTTGCAGATTTATCTCAAGGGAAGGGGCCTGACGGACATATTGCGAGATATTTCTTCTTCTTGTTGTTCTTCTTCTGCACAGCTAAGCTGGAAGTGGCATTTGCGGCTCGCACTAGTGCAGAGTTATCTCAAAGAAAGGGGCCACGGTGTTTCTGTATCTCTATTATGTTGGTGCGGCTTCGGAACTTTTAAATATCTTGATATATCTCGAGAACTACGCATCAGATCAAAAAATATCATAGAACATAAAAAGTAGGAAACTTAATTCTCTACAAAAAAAGTCTCTTAACATTTTGCCATAGCTCTCTTCGTTTCCGAGATATTTGCAGATTTATCTCAAGGGAAGGGGCCTGACGGACATATTTCGAGATATTTCTTCTTCTTGTTGTTCTTCTGCACAGCTAAGCTGGAAGTGGCATTTGCAGCTCGCAATAGTGCATAGTTATCTGAAAGAAAGGGGCCACGGTGCTTCTGTATCTCTATTATGTTGGTGCGGCTTCGGAACTTTTAAATATCTCGATGTATCTTGAAAACTACGCTTCTGATCAAAAAATATCATAGAACATAAATTGTAGGAAACATAATTCTCTACAAAAAAGGTCTCTTAACATTTTGCCATAGCTCGCTTCGTTTCCGAGATATTTGCAGATATATCTCAAGGGACGGGGCCTGACGGACATATTTCGAGATATTTCTTCTTCTTGTTGTTCTTCTTCTGCACAGCTAAGCTGGAAGTGGCATTTACAGCTCGCAATAGTGCAGAGTTATCTCAAAGAAAGGGGCCACAGTGTTTCTGTATCTCTATTATGTTGGTGCGGCTTCGGAACTTTTAAATATCTTGATATATCTCGAGAACTACGCATCTGATCAAAAAATATCATAGAACATAAAAAGTAGGAAACTTAATTCTCTACAAAAAAGGTCTCTTAACATTTTGCCATAGCTCGCTTCGTTTCCGAGATATTTGCAGATTTATCTCAAGGGAAGGGGCCTGACGGACATATTTCGAGATATTTCTTCTTCTTGTTGTTCTTCTTCTGCACAGCTAAGCTGGAAGTGGCATTTGCGGCTCGCAATAGTGCAGAGTTATCTCAAAGAAAGGGGCCACGGTGTTTCTGTATCCCTATTATGTTGGTGCGGTTTCGGAACTTTTAAATATCTCGATATATCTCGAAAACTACGCTTCTGATCAAAAAATATCATAGAACATAAATTGTAGGAAACATAATTCTCTACAAAAAAGGTCTCTTAACATTTTGCCATAGCTCGCTTCGTTTCCGAGATATTTGCAGATTCAGCTCAAAGGAACTGGCCTGACGGACATATTTCGAGATATTTCTTCTTCTTGTTGTTCTTCCTCTGCACAGCTAAGCTGGAAGTGGCATTTGCAGCTCGCAATAGTGCAGAGTTATCTCAAAGAAAGGGGCCACGGTGTTTCTGTATCTCTATTATGTTGGTGCGGCTTCGGAACTTTTAAATATCTTGATATATCTCGAGAACTACGCATCTGATCAAAAAATATCATAGAATATAAAAAGTAGGAAACTGAATTCCCTACAAAAAAGGTCTCTTAACATTTTGCCATAGCTCGCTTCGTTTCCGGGATATTTGCAGATTTATCTCAAGGGAAGGGGCCTGACGGACATATTTCGAGATATTTCTTCTTCTTGTTGTTCTTCTTCTGCACAGCTAAGCTGGAAGTGGCATTTGCGGCTCGCACTAGTGCAGAGTTATCTCAAAGAAAGGGGCCACGGTGTTTCTGTATCTCTATTATGTTGGTGCGGCTTCGGAACTTTTAAATATCTCGATGTATCTCGAAAACTACGCTTCTGATCAAAAAATATCATAGAACATAAATTGTAGGAAACATAATTCTCTACAAAAAAGGTCTCTTAACATGTTGCCATAGCTCGCTTCGTTTCCGAGATATTTGCATATATATCTCAAGGGAAGGGGCCTGACGGACATATTTCGAGATATTTCTTCTTCTTGTTGTTCTTCTTCTGCACAGCTAAGCTGGAAGTGGCATTTACAGCTCGCAATAGTGCAGAGTTATCTCAAAGAAAGGGGCCACGGTGTTTCTGTATCTCTATTATGTTGGTGCGGCTTCGGAACTTTTAAATATCTTGATATATCTCGGGAACTACGCATCTGATCAAAAAATATCATAGAACATAAAAAGTAGGAAACTTAATTCTCTACACAAAAGGTCTCTTAACATTTTGCCATAGCTAGCTTCGTTTCCGAGATATTTGCAGATTTATCTCAAGGGAAGGGGCCTGACGGACATATTGCGAGATATTTCTTCTTCTTGTTGTTCTTCTTCTGCACAGCTAAGCTGGAAGTGGCATTTGCGGCTCGCACTAGTGCAGAGTTATCTCAAAGAAAGGGGCCACGGTGTTTCTGTATCTCTATTATGTTGGTGCGGCTTCGGAACTTTTAAATATCTCGATGTATCTCGAAAACTACGCATCAGATCAAAAAATATCATAGAACATAAAAAGTAGGAAACTTAATTCTCTACAAAAAAAGTCTCTTAACATTTTGCCATAGCTCTCTTCGTTTCCGAGATATTTGCAGATTTATCTCAAGGGAAGGGGCCTGACGGACATATTTCGAGATATTTCTTCTTCTTGTTGTTCTTCTGCACAGCTAAGCTGGAAGTGGCATTTGCAGCTCGCAATAGTGCATAGTTATCTGAAAGAAAGGGGCCACGGTGCTTCTGTATCTCTATTATGTTGGTGCGGCTTCGGAACTTTTAAATATCTCGATGTATCTCGAAAACTACGCTTCTGATCAAAAAATATCATAGAACATAAATTGTAGGAAACATAATTCTCTACAAAAAAGGTCTCTTAACATTTTGCCATAGCTCGCTTCGTTTCCGAGATATTTGCAGATATATCTCAAGGGACGGGGCCTGACGGACATATTTCGAGATATTTCTTCTTCTTGTTGTTCTTCTTCTGCACAGCTAAGCTGGAAGTGGCATTTACAGCTCGCAATAGTGCAGAGTTATCTCAAAGAAAGGGGCCACAGTGTTTCTGTATCTCTATTATGTTGGTGCGGCTTCGGAACTTTTAAATATCTTGATATATCTCGAGAACTACGCATCTGATCAAAAAATATCATAGAACATAAAAAGTAGGAAACTTAATTCTCTACAAAAAAGGTCTCTTAACATTTTGCCATAGCTCGCTTCGTTTCCGAGATATTTGCAGATTTATCTCAAGGGAAGGGGCCTGACGGACATATTTCGAGATATTTCTTCTTCTTGTTGTTCTTCTTCTGCACAGCTAAGCTGGAAGTGGCATTTGCGGCTCGCAATAGTGCAGAGTTATCTCAAAGAAAGGGGCCACGGTGTTTCTGTATCCCTATTATGTTGGTGCGGTTTCGGAACTTTTAAATATCTCGATATATCTCGAAAACTACGCTTCTGATCAAAAAATATCATAGAACATAAATTGTAGGAAACATAATTCTCTACAAAAAAGGTCTCTTAACATTTTGCCATAGCTCGCTTCGTTTCCGAGATATTTGCAGATATATCTCAAGGGAAGGGGCCAGACGGACATATTTCGAGATATTTCTTCTTCTTGTTGTTCTTCTTCTGCACAGCTAAGCTGGAAGTGGCATTTGCGGCTCGCACTAGTGCAGAGTTATCTCAAAGAAAGGGGCCACGGTGTTTCTGTATCTCTATTATGTTGGTGCGGCTTCGGAACTTTTAAATATCTCGATGTATCTCGAAAACTACGCTTCTGATCAAAAAATATCATAGAACATAAATTGTAGGAAACATAATTCTCTACAAAAAAGGTCTCTTAACATTTTGCCATAGCTCGCTTCGTTTCCGAGATATTTGCTGATATATCTCAAGGGAAGGGGCCTGACGGACATATTTCGAGATATTTCTTCTTCTTGTTGTTCTTCTTCTGCACAGCTAAGCTGGAAGTGGCATTTGCAGCTCGCAATAGTGCAGAGTTATCTCAAAGAAAGGGGCCACGGTGTTTCTGTATCTCTATTATGTTGGTGCGGCTTCGGAACTTTTAAATATCTTGATATATCTCGAGAACTACGCATCAGATCAAAAAATATCATAGAACATAAAAAGTAGGAAACTTAATTCTCTACAAAAAAAGTCTCTTAACATTTTGCCATAGCTCTCTTCGTTTCCGAGGTATTTGCAGATTTATCTCAAGGGAAGGGGCCTGACGGACATATTTCGAGATATTTCTTCTTCTTGTTGTTCTTCTGCACAGCTAAGCTGGAAGTGGCATTTGCAGCTCGCAATAGTGCATAGTTATCTGAAAGAAAGGGGCCACGGTGTTTCTGTATCTCTATTATGTTGGTGCGGCTTCGGAACTTTTAAATATCTTGATATATCTCGAGAACTACGCATCTGATCAAAAAATATCATAGAACATAAAAAGTAGGAAACTTAATTCTCTACAAAAAAGGTCTCTTAACATTTTGCCATAGCTCTCTTCGTTTCCGAGATATTTGCAGATTTATCTCAAGGGAAGGGGCCTGACGGACATATTTCGAGATATTTCTTCTTCTTGTTGTTCTTCTTCTGCACAGCTAAGCTGGAAGTGGCATTTGCAGCTCGCAATAGTGCAGAGTTATCTCAAAGAAAGGGGCCACGGTGTTTCTGTATCTCTATTATGTTGGTGCGGCTTCGGAACTCTTAAATATCTTGATATATCTCGAGAACTACGCATCTGATCAAAAAATATCATAGAACATAAAAAGTAGGAAACCTAATTCTCTACAAAAGAGGTCTCTTAACATTTTGCCATAGCTCGCTTCGTTTCCGAGATATTTGCAGATTTATCTCACGGGAAGGGGCCTAACGGACATATTTCGAGATATTTCTTCTTCTTGTTGTTCTTCTTCTGCACAGCTAAACTGGAAGTGGCATTTCCAGCTCGCAATAGTGCAGAGTTATCTCAAAGAAAGGGGCCACGGTGTTTCTGTATCCCTATTATGTTGGTGCGGCTTCGGAACTTTTAAATATCTCGATATATCTCGAAAACTACGCTTCTGATGAAAAATATCATAGAACATAAATTGTAGGAAACATAATTCTCTACAAAAAACGTCTCTTAACATTTTGCCATAGTTCGCTTCGTTTCCGAGATATTTGCAGATTCAGCTCAAAGGAACTGGCCTAACGGACATATTTCGAGATATTTCTTCTTCTTGTTGTTCTTCTTCTGCACAGCTAAACTGGAAGTGGCATTTCCAGCTCGCAATAGTGCAGAGTTATCTCAAAGAGAGGGGCCACGGTGTTTCTGTATCTCTATTATGTTGGTGCGGCTTCGGAACTTTATATATCTTGATATATCTCGAGAACTACGCATCTGATCAAAAAATATCATAGAAGATAAAAAGTAGGAAACTTAATTCTCTACACAAAAGGTCTCTTCACATTTTGCCATAGCTCGCTTCGTTTCCGAGATATGTGCAGATTTATCTCAAGGGAAGGGGCCTGACGGACATATTTCGAGATATTTCTTCTTCTTGTTGTTCTTCCTCTGCACAGCTAAGCTGGAAGTGGCATTTGCGGCTCGCACTAGTGCAGAGTTATCTCAAAGAAAGGGGCCACGGTGTTTCTGTATCTCTATTATGTTGGTGCGGCTTCGGAACTTTTAAATATCTTGATATATCTCGAGAACTACGCATCTGATCGAAAAATATCATAGAAGATAAAAAGTAGGAAACTTAATTCTCTACAAAAAAGGTCTCTTAACATTTTGCCATAGCTCGCTTCGTTTCCGAGATATTTGCAGATTTATCTCAAGGGAAGGGGCCTGACGGACATATTTCGAGATATTTCTTCTTCTTGTTGTTCTTCTTCTGCACAGCTAAGCTGGAAGTGGCATTTGCGGCTCGCACTAGTGCAGAGTTATCTCAAAGAAAGCGGCCACGGTGTTTCTGTATCTCTATTATGTTGGTGCGGCTTCGGAACTTTTAAATATCTCGATATATCTCGAAAACTACGGTTCTGATCAAAAAATATCATAGAACATAAATTGTAGGAAACATAACTCTCTACAAAAAACGTCTCTTAACATTTTGCCATAGCTCGCTTCGTTTCCGAGATATTTGCAGATTCAGCTCAAAGGAACTGGCCTGACGGACATATTTCGAGATATTTCTTCTTCTTGTTGTTCTTCTTCTGCACAGCTAAGCTGGAAGTGGCATTTGCAGCTCGCAATAGTGCAGAGTTATCTCAAAGAAAGGGGCCACGGTGTTTCTGTATCTCTATTATGTTGGTGCGGCTTCGGAACTTTTAAATATCTTGATATATCTCGAGAACTACGCATCTGATCAAAAAATATCATAGAACATAAAAAGTAGGAAACTTAATTCTGTACAAAAAAGGTCTCTTAACATTTTGCCATAGCTCGCTTCGTTTCCGAGATATTTGCAGATTTATCTCAAGGGAAGGGGCCTGACGGACATATTTCGAGATATTTCTTCTTCTTGTTGTTCTTCTTCTGCACAGCTAAGCTGGAAGTGGCATTTGCGGCTCGCACTAGTGCAGAGTTATCTCAAAGAAAGGGGCCACGGTGTTTCTGTATCTCTATTATGTTGGTGCGGCTTCGGAACTTTTAAATATCTCGATGTATCTCGAAAACTACGCTTCTGATCAAAAAATATCATAGAACATAAATTGTAGGAAACATAATTCTCTACAAAAAAGGTCTCTTAACATTTTGCCATAGCTCGCTTCGTTTCCGAGATATTTGCAGATATATCTCAAGGGAAGGGGCCTGACGGACATATTTCGAGATATTTCTTCTTCTTGTTGTTCTTCTTCTGCACAGCTAAGCTGGAAGTGGCATTTACAGCTCGCAATAGTGCAGAGTTATCTCAAAGAAAGGGGCCACGGTGTTTCTGTATCTCTATTATGTTGGTGCGGCTTCGGAACTTTTAAATATCTTGATATATCTCGAGAACTACGCATCTGATCAAAAAATATCATAGAACATAAAAAGTAGGAAACTTAATTCTCTACAAAAAAGGTCTCTTAACATTTTGCCATAGCTCGCTTCGTTTCCGAGATATTTGCAGATTTATCTCAAGGGAAGGGGCCTGACGGACATATTTCGAGATATTTCTTCTTCTTGTTGTTCTTCTTCTGCACAGCTAAGCTGGAAGTGGCATTAGCGGCTCGCACTAGTGCAGAGTTATCTCAAAGAAAGGGGCCACGGTGTTTCTGTATCCCTATTATGTTGGTGCGGCTTCGGAACTTTTAAATATCTCGATATATCTCGAAAACTTCGCTTCTGATCAAAAAATATCATAGAACATATATTGTAGGAAACATAATTCTCTATAAAAAACGTCTCTTAACATTTTGTCATAGCTCGCTTCGTTTCCGAGATATTTGCAGATTCAGCTCAAAGGAACTGGCCTGACGGACATATTTCGAGATATTTCTTCTTCTTGTTGTTCTTCCTCTGCACAGCTAAGCTGGAAGTGGCATTTGCAGCTCGCAATAGTGCAGAGTTATCTCAAAGAAAGGGGCCACGGTGTTTCTGTATCTCTATTATGTTGGTGCGGCTTCGGAACTTTTAGATATCTTGATATATCTCGAGAACTACGCATCTGATCAAAAAATATCATAGAACCTAAAAAGTAGGAAACTTAATTCTCTACAAAAAAGGTCTCTTAACATTTTGCCATAGCTCGCTTCGTTTCCGAGATATTTGCAGATTTATCTCAAGGGAAGGGGCCTGACGGACATATTTCGAGATATTTCTTCTTCTTGTTGTTCTTCTTCTGCACAGCTAAGCTGGAAGTGGCATTTGAGGCTCGCACTAGTGCAGAGTTATCTCAAAGAAAGGGGCCACGGTGTTTCTGTATCTCTATTATGTTGGTGCGGCTTCGGAACTTTTAAATATCTCGATATATCTCGAAAACTACGCTTCTGATCAAAAAATATCATAGAACATAAATTGTAGGAAACAGAATTCTCTACAAAAGAGGTCTCTTAACATTTTGCCATAGCTCGCTTCGTTTCCGAGATATTTGCAGATATATCTCAAGGGAAGGGGCCTGACGGGCATATTTCGAGATATTTCTTCTTCTTGTTGTTCTTCTTCTGCACAGCTAAGCTGGAAGTGGCATTTGCGGCTCGCACTAGTGCAGAGTTATCTCAAAGAAAGGGGCCACGGTGTTTCTGTATCTCTATTATGTTGGTGCGGCTTCGGAACTTTTAAATATCTCGATGTATCTCGAAAACTACGCTTCTGATCAAAAAATATCATAGAACATAAATTGTAGGAAACATAATTCTCTACAAAAAAGGTCTCTTAACATTTTGCCATAGCTCGCTTCGTTTCCCAGATATTTGCTGATATATCTCAAGGGAAGGGGCCTGACGGACATATTTCGAGATATTTCTTCTTCTTGTTGTTCTTCTTCTGCACAGCTAAGCTGGAAGTGGCATTTCCAGCTCGCAATAGTGCAGAGTTATCTCAAAGAAAGGGGCCACGGTGTTTCTGTATCACTATTATGTTGGTGCGGCTTCGGAACTTTTAAATATCTTGATATATCTCGAGAACTACGCATCAGATCAAAAAATATCATAGAACATAAAAAGTAGGAAACTTAATTCTCTACAAAAAAAGTCTCTTAACATTTTGCCATAGCTCTCTTCGTTTCCGAGATATTTGCAGATTTATCTCAAGGGAAGGGGCCTGACGGACATATTTCGAGATATTTCTTCTTCTTGTTGTTCTTCTTCTGCACAGCTAAGCTGGAAGTGGCATTTGCAGCTCGCAATAGTGCAGAGTTATCTCAAAGAAAGGGGCCACGGTGTTTCTGTATCTCTATTATGTTGGTGCGGCTTCGGAACTTTTAAATATCTCGATATATCTCGAAAACTACGCTTCTGATCAAAAAATATCATAGAACATAAATTGTAGGAAACATAATTCTCTATAAAAAACGTCTCTTAACATTTTGCCATAGCTCGCTTCGTTTCCGAGATATTTGCAGATTCAGCTCAAAGGAACTGGCCTGACGGACATATTTCGAGATATTTCTTCTTCTTGTTGTTCTTCCTCTGCACAGCTAAGCTGGAAGTGGCATTTGCAGCTCGCAATAGTGCAGAGTTATCTCAAAGAAAGGGGCCACGGTGTTTCTGTATCTCTATTATGTTGGTGCGGCTTCGGAACTTTTAAATATCTTGATATATCTCGAGAACTACGCATCTGATCAAAAAATATCATAGAACATAAAAAGTAGGAAACTTAATTCTCTACAAAAAAGGTCTCTTAACATTTTGCCATAGCTCGCTTCGTTTCCGAGATATTTGCAGATTTATCTCAAGGGAAGGGGCCTGACGGACATATTTCGAGATATTTCTTCTTCTTGTTGTTCTTCTTCTGCACAGCTAAGCTGGAAGTGGCATTTGCGGCTCGCACTAGTGCAGAGTTATCTCAAAGAAAGGGGCCACGGTGTTTCTGTATCCCTATTATGTTGGTGCGGCTTCGGAACTTTTAAATATCTCGATGTATCTCGAAAACGACGCTTCTGATCAAAAAATATCATAGAACATAAATTGTAGGAAACATAATTCTCTACAAAAAAGGTCTCTTAACATTTTGCCATAGCTCGCTTCGTTTCCGAGATATTTGCAGATATATCTCAAGGGAAGGGGCCTGACGGACATATTTCGAGATATTTCTTCTTCTTGTTGTTCTTCTTCTGCACAGCTAAGCTGGAAGTGGCATTTACAGCTCGCAATAGTGCAGAGTTATCTCAAAGAAAGGGGCCACGGTGTTTCTGTATCTCTATTATGTTGGTGCGGCTTCGGAACTTTTAAATATCTTGATATATCTCGAGAACTACGCGTCTCATCAAAAAATATCATAGAACATAAAAAGTAGGAAACTTAATTCTCTACAAAAACGGTCTCTTAACATTTTGCCATAGCTCGCTTCGTTTCCGAGATATTTGCAGATTGAGCTCAAAGGAACTGGCCTGACGGACATATTTCGAGATATTTCTTCTTCTTGTTGTTCTTCCTCTGCACAGCTAAGCTGGAAGTGGCATTTGCAGCTCGCAATAGTGCAGAGTTATCTCAAAGAAAGGGGCCACGGTGTTTCTGTATCTCTATTATGTTGGTGCGGCTTCGGAACTTTTAAATATCTTGATATATCTCGAGAACTACGCATCTGATCAAAAAATATCATAGAACATAAAAAGTAGGAAACTTAATTCTCTACAAAAAAAGTCTCTTAACATTTTGCCATAGCTCTCTTCGTTTCCGAGATATTTGCAGATTTATCTCAAGGGAAGGGGCCTGACGGACATATTTCGAGATATTTCTTCTTCTTGTTGTTCTTCTGCACAGCTAAGCTGGAAGTGGCATTTGCAGCTCGCAATAGTGCATAGTTATCTGAAAGAAAGGGGCCACGGTGTTTCAGTATCTCTATTATGTTGGTGCGGCTTCGGAACTTTTAAATATCTTGATATATCTCGAGAACTACGCATCTGATCAAAAAATATCATAGAACATAAAAAGTAGGAAACTTAATTCTCTACAAAAGAGGTCTCTTAACATTTTGCCATAGCTCGCTTCGTTTCCGAGATATTTGCAGATTTATCTCACCGGAAGGGGCCTAACGGACATATTTCGAGATATTTCTTCTTCTTGTTGTTCTTCTTCTGCACAGCTAAACTGGAAGTGGCATTTCCAGCTCGCAATAGTGCAGAGTTATCTCAAAGAAAGGGGCGACGGTGTTTCTGTATCCCTATTATGTTGGTGCGGCTTCGGAACTTTTAAATATCTCGATATATCTCGAAAACTACGCTTCTGATCACAAAATATCATAGAACATAAATTGTAGGAAACATAATTCTCTATAAAAAACGTCTCTTAACATTTTGTCATAGCTCGCTTCGTTTCCGAGATATTTGCAGATTCAGCTCAAAGGAACTGGCCTGACGGACATATTTCGAGATATTTCTTCTTCTTGTTGTTCTTCCTCTGCACAGCTAAGCTGGAAGTGGCATTTGCAGCTCGCAATAGTGCAGAGTTATCTCAAAGAAAGGGGCCACGGTGTTTCTGTATCTCTATTATGTTGGTGCGGCTTCGGAACTTTTAAGTATCTTGATATATCTCGAGAACTACGTATCTGATCAAAAAATATCATAGAACATGAAAAGTAGGAAACTTAATTCTCTACAAAAAAGGTCTCTTAACATTTTGCCATAGCTGGCTTCGTTTCCGAGATATTTGCAGATTTATCTCAAGGGAAGGGGCCTGACGGACATATTTCGAGATATTTCTTCTTCTTGTTGTTCTTCTTCTGCACAGCTAAGCTGGAAGTGGCATTTGCAGCTCGCAATAGTGCAGAGTTATCTCAAAGAAAGGGGCCACGGTGTTTCTGTATCTCTATTATGTTGGTGCGGCTTCGGAACTTTTAAATATCTTGATATATCTCGAGAACTACGCATCTGATCAAAAAATATCATAGAACATAAAAAGTAGGAAACTTAATTCTCTACAAAAAAGGTCTCTTAACATTTTGCCATAGCTCGCTTCGTTTCCGAGATATTTGCAGATATATCTCAAGGGAAGGGGCCTGACGGACATATTTTGAGATATTTCTTCTTCTTGTTGTTCTTCTTCTGCACAGCTAAGCTGGAAGTGGCATTTGCGGCTCGCACTAGTGCAGAGTTATCTCAAAGAAAGGGGCTACGGTGTTTCTGTATCTCTATTATGTTGGTGCGGCTTCGGAACTTTTAAATATCTCGATGTATCTCGAAAACTACGCTTCTGATCAAAAAATATCATAGAACATAAATTGTAGGAAACATAATTCTCTACAAAAAAGGTCTCTTAACATTTTGCCATAGCTCGCTTCGTTTCCGAGATATTTGCAGATTTATCCCAAGGGAAGGGGCCTGACGGACATATTTCGAGATATTTCTTCTTCTTGTTGTTCTTCTTCTGCACAGCTAAGCTGGAAGTGGCATTTGCGGCTCGCACTAGTGCAGAGTTATCTCAAAGAAAGGGGCCACGGCGTTTCTGTATCTCTATTATGTTGGTGCGGCTTCGGAACTTTTAAATATCTTGATATATCTCGAGAACTACGCATCTGATCAAAAAATATCATAGAACATGAAAAGTAGGAAACTTAATTCTCTACAAAAAAGGTCTCTTAACATTTTGCCATAGCTCTCTTCGTTTCCGAGATATTTGCAGATTTATCTCAAGGGAAGGGGCCTGACGGACATATTTCGAGATATTTCTTCTTCTTGTTGTTCTCCTTCTGCACAGCTAAGCTGGAAGTGGCATTTGCAGCTCGCAATAGTGCAGAGTTATCTCAAAGAAAGGGGCCACGGTGTTTCTGTATCTCTATTATGTTGGTGCGGCTTCGGAACTTTTAAATATCTTGATATATCTCGAGAACTACGCGTCTCATCAAAAAATATCATAGAACATAAAAAGTAGGAAACTTAATTCTCTACAAAAACGGTCTCTTAACATTTTGCCATAGCTCGCTTCGTTTCCGAGATATTTGCAGATTGAGCTCAAAGGAACTGGCCTGACGGACATATTTCGAGATATTTCTTCTTCTTGTTGCTCTTCCTCTGCACAGCTAAGCTGGAAGTGGCATTTGCAGCTCGCAATAGTGCAGAGTTATCTCAAAGAAAGGGGCCACGGTGTTTCTGTATCTCTATTATGTTGGTGCGGCTTCGGAACTTTTAAATATCTTGATATATCTCGAGAACTACGCATCTGATCAAAAAATATCATAGAACATAAAAAGTAGGAAACTTAATTCTCTACAAAAAAAGTCTCTTAACATTTTGCCATAGCTCTCTTCGTTTCCGAGATATTTGCAGATTTATCTCAAGGGAAGGGGCCTGACGGACATATTTCGAGATATTTCTTCTTCTTGTTGTTCTTCTGCACAGCTAAGCTGGAAGTGGCATTTGCAGCTCGCAATAGTGCATAGTTATCTGAAAGAAAGGGGCCACGGTGTTTCTGTATCTCTATTATGTTGGTGCGGCTTCGGAACTTTTAAATATCTTGATATATCTCGAGAACTACGCATCTGATCAAAAAATATCATAGAACATAAAAAGTAGGAAACTTAATTCTCTACAAAAGAGGTCTCTTAACATTTTGCCATAGCTCGCTTCGTTTCCGAGATATTTGCAGATTTATCTCACGGGAAGGGGCCTAACGGACATATTTCGAGATATTTCTTCTTCTTGTTGTTCTTCTTCTGCACAGCTAAACTGGAAGTGGCATTTCCAGCTCGCAATAGTGCAGAGTTGTCTCAAAGAAAGGGGCGACGGTGTTTCTGTATCCCTATTATGTTGGTGCGGCTTCGGAACTTTTAAATATCTCGATATATCTCGAAAACTACGCTTCTGATCACAAAATATCATAGAACATAAATTGTAGGAAACATAATTCTCTATAAAAAACGTCTCTTAACATTTTGTCATAGCTCGCTTCGTTTCCGAGATATTTGCAGATTCAGCTCAAAGGAACTGGCCTGACGGACATATTTCGAGATATTTCTTCTTCTTGTTGTTCTTCCTCTGCACAGCTAAGCTGGAAGTGGCATTTGCAGCTCGCAATAGTGCAGAGTTATCTCAAAGAAAGGGGCCACGGTGTTTCTGTATCTCTATTATGTTGGTGCGGCTTCGGAACTTTTAAATATCTTGATATATCTCGAGAACTACGTATCTGATCAAAAAATATCATAGAACATGAAAAGTAGGAAACTTAATTCTCTACAAAAAAGGTCTCTGAACATTTTGCCATAGCTCGCTTCGTTTCCGAGATATTTGCAGATTTATCTCAAGGGAAGGGGCCTGACGGACATATTTCGAGATATTTCTTCTTCTTGTTGTTCTTCTTCTGCACAGCTAAGCTGGAAGTGGCATTTGCAGCTCGCAATAGTGCAGAGTTATCTCAAAGAAAGGGGCCACGGTGTTTCTGTATCTCTATTATGTTGGTGCGGCTTCGGAACTTTTAAATATCTTGATATATCTCGAGAACTACGCATCTGATCAAAAAATATCATAGAACATAAAAAGTAGGAAACTTAATTCTCTACAAAAAAGGTCTCTTAACATTTTGCCATAGCTCGCTTCGTTTCCGAGATATTTGCAGATATATCTCAAGGGAAGGGGCCTGACGGACATATTTCGAGATATTTCTTCTTCTTGTTGTTCTTCTTCTGCACAGCTAAGCTGGAAGTGGCATTTGCGGCTCGCACTAGTGCAGAGTTACCTCAAAGAAAGGGGCCACGGTGTTTCTGTATCTCTATTATGTTGGTGCGGCTTCGGAACTTTTAAATATCTCGATGTATCTCGAAAACTACGCTTCTGATCAAAAAATATCATAGAACATAAATTGTAGGAAACATAATTCTCTACAAAAAAGGTCTCTTAACATTTTGCCATAGCTCGCTTCGTTTCCGAGATATTTGCAGATTTATCCCAAGGGAAGGGGCCTGACGGACATATTTCGAGATATTTCTTCTTCTTGTTGTTCTTCTTCTGCACAGCTAAGCTGGAAGTGGCATTTGCGGCTCGCACTAGTGCAGAGTTATCTCAAAGAAAGGGGCCACGGTGTTTCTGTATCTCTATTATGTTGGTGCGGCTTCGGAACTTTTAAATATCTTGATATATCTCGAGAACTACGCATCTGATCAAAAAATATCATAGAACATGAAAAGTAGGAAACTTAATTCTCTACAAAAAAGGTCTCTTAACATTTTGCCATAGCTCTCTTCGTTTCCGAGATATTTGCAGATTTATCTCAAGGGAAGGGGCCTGACGGACATATTTCGAGATATTTCTTCTTCTTGTTGTTCTTCTTCTGCACAGCTAAGCTGGAAGTGGCATTTGCAGCTCGCAATAGTGCAGAGTTATCTCAAAGAAAGGGGCCACGGTGTTTCTGTATCTCTATTATGTTGGTGCGGCTTCGGAACTTTTAAATATCTCGATGTATCTCGAAAACTACGCTTCTGATCAAAAAATATCATAGAACATAAATTGTAGGAAACATAATTCTCTACAAAAAACGTCTCTTAACATTTTTCCATAGCTCGCTTCGTTTCCGAGATATTTGCAGATTCAGCTCAAAGGAACTGGCCTGACGGACATATTTCGAGATATTTGTTTATTCCTCACGTTTGGTTTAACGGGAGGTCGGGACAACTTGAGGATTGGTAATGATGTCCAAATAAATTGACCCGTTGCAAATCGTATTCGTAGTTGATTATAATTTTTAATATTATAAACAGTTCGGTTAATAACTAGTTTTCGGAGCTTATCCGTTCGACAGAAAATGTTTTCGATGGATGAGTTGTTTCACGAGAGTGGTCTGAACTACAATGTCTGATTAGGGAACTTGCTTCAGGTTTTTATATTCTGGGCAAGGAGTACAATTTTCGGATGAGCCATGCTTATTGGCCTGATTTTTGTGGAGGTGGAAAATATTCCTTCTTCGCTTTCAAGGGTGCCTTAGTGACGTACGCGGTGGGTCCGCGTGTACTCGCTGACCGTAGCGAGCAATAAAACTAAGCAATACCTCGACATGAATAGAAAACTGCAAACAAAGGCTCTACTGCTAAGGTTAAGGGTTCTGGCAACCAGATGTGACTAATAAACCAAATTACTAGATAGGATGTAACGATTCCTTGGGTTTTATTGCTGCTACAGGTAAAAATCTATTGATTTGAAAAAATGTATGCTGGTTGAAAGCAAACTTGAATTAAGGTCTAATCTCATCGTAGAATATTTTATTCTACTACCTGACAAAAATTAAGTTAATAACTCGTCGAAACTCGGGTTTACGAAAATGAACTTCATAATGGGTATTGTTGGTGCGACCCGACATGCCGGCCCCCTTGAACGGATACGTTCAACGCAACCCTAACGTTATGAGCGTCGTGATGGTTTACTTGGTAGAACGAGTACATAAAATATAAGATAGGTGTAGACGCTAATATACATACTATCGAAACCACAGCCACCATGATCGACAATGATAAAAATTAATATAAGAAAAATTAATAACAATAAAGATAGTAGAAAGTAATAGTATAATATGTGTAAAAATCCTCTTGAAGTAATCTAACCGTGCGCAATGATGTGGTTAACTTAAATTTAATTTTACACAATTTAATTCTAACAATTTAGGTATTTGACGTTGAATTATGTGAACACAATTTGGTGTTCTCGTCCGCTTTGGACGAACACTCGATAGGGAGCGGGCAGAGCTTCTTAACGCAGCGCTTACATTCGCCCGTATCAGTTTTTATGGTTGCCACCCTTGTGATGCCGTCTGGACCAGGATGGGTGGCCACGATGCGTCCGAGTTTCCACCGCAACGGAGGAAGGTTGTCTTCCTTGATGACAACCAGGGTACCAGGGTGGATGCAATGGTTCAAATTTGATTGCCATTTGCTGCGGATCGTTAATTGGTGCAGGTATTCTTTCTGCCATCGACGCCAGAAATGTTGACGCAGCTTCTGTGCGTGCTGCCAGGCTGACAGCCGATTGGATGCCGTGTCTGTGAGATCCATCTCAGGAAAGCTCGTTAGTGGACCACCAATTAGGAAGTGGCCCGGAGTCAAAGGTTGAAGGTCATTGGGATCGGGAGACATAGGCGAAAGAGGTCGGGAGTTGAGTATCGCCTCGATTTCGATGATGCAAGTTTCTAGCTGCTCGAACGTTAATAAGGTATCTCCTACCGTGCGGACAAGGTGATGTTTAAATGACCTTACTGCTGCCTCCCAAAGACCGCCGAAATGGGGGGATCGTGGTGGAATAAAGTTCCACGTGACCTTTTGTTCCGCTAAAAATTTCTGAATCGCTGTATTGTGTTCATCCGATTGAATTAATTTATGAAGTGCAATGAGTTCTCTACCTGCGCCGACAAAATTCGTCGCATTATCGGAATGGATTGTTCTTGATATTCCTCTCCTAGAGAAAAGCCTTTTTAAGCATGCCATAAAGGCTTCTGTTGTCAAATCACTAACCAATTCGAGGTGCACTGCCTTGGTGCTCATGCATACAAAAATGGCGACGTACACCTTAATTTTATTACGATTACGAAATCGTTTTTCCTTGATGTACAATGGACCGCAATAGTCGACACCGACATCGAGGAAAGGTCGAGAACACGATACGCGTTCTTGTGGAAGATCTCCCATTATATAGTCTACGCTCCGTGGTTTAGCGCGAAAGCATCGAACACATTTATGAATAATTATTCGCGTAACATTTCGACCATTGAGAGGCCAGAAGGTCTCACGAACGGAGTACAAGGTTGCTTGGGTTCCCGCGTGATTGAGCCTTTCGTGTTCCTCACGAATGATGAGGCGAGTTATATGATGATCGGAAGGTAGTATGATTTGATGTTTTTGTTCTTTTGGCAATTCCGAATGGATTAGCCTGCCACCCACCCTAAGGATTCCCTGTTTGTCCAAGAAGGGTTTCAATGGGATCAGCCGACTTTTATTGTCTACCCGTCCGTCGATTTTTAGAGAGTAAATTTCTCTTGCAAAAGCAATCGACTGTGTAATTAAAACTAGAATTCGAGTAGAAGCTTCGAATTCTGTCGCACTGATGGGACCAGTATGTTTTTGCGACTTGTTTCTCAGATTATGTATGAAACGCATAACATACGCGATCACCCGTTTAAGGGATTTAAGTGAACTGTAATCCTTGATAAGATCGTCATCAATTATATTTGCATTAGCGAAACTTGGCGCGGCAATAATTGCACGTTTCTCTGGGATTTCAACCAAGTGAATTTTCTTTTGAGGCCAGAAGTTTTCTTCGTGCGAGAGCCAGTGAGGACCATTTTTCCAGATCCTCGTATCTACAAATTCTTGAGGCATTTGACCTCTCGACACTAAATCTGCGGGATTGTCTTGCGTAGGCACGTGTCGCCATTCGCAAGATTCTGATAAATTTTGAATCTCCGCGATTCGATTTGAGACGAAAGTTTTTAGTAAATGAGGTTCTGTATTAATCCAATGAAGGGTTATGGTGGAATCTGACCATAAATAAACCTTATTGATTTCAAGTTGAAGAGCTAGTTTGACTGTTGTATACAAACGTGCCAATAGAAGGGCAGCGCATAGCTCTAGGCGTGGCAACGTCAATGATTTTACAGGTGCTACTCTTGATTTTGAACAAACTAAGGAAACATGATGGTTCCCGTGGATATCGGTTGAGCGCATGTAAATGCAAGCCCCGTAAGCCTTTTCACTTGCATCAGAAAAACCATGCATTTGTATCTTGACAAAATTAGGAGCGATAGTGAGTCGATTAAAACTGACTTTGACCAACAGTGGTAGTTGTTCTTTGAATTCTAGCCACATAGTGTGGATATCTGCTGGAACTGATTCATCCCATGAAACTCCAGCTTTCCACAGAAGCTGAATCATTATTTTTGCTTTAACGATAATTGGACCAAGTAGTCCTAGAGGATCAAATAATTTTGCGACTTGCGACAGAATTGAACGTTTGGTCACGGTTTTTACCAAATTTGGTGTATTGACCTTATAAAATATTATGTCCTCCCGAGAATTCCAATGAATACCTAACGTTTTGATAGTAGCATTTGGATCCAGTGACATATGTGTACTGGATGAATTATCCGAATTTTCGGGCACCAGTGAAGGGTCGTTGGAAGCCCATTTTCGAATGGGAAATCCGCCCTTTTGCAAGAGTGCGATCAAATCGTCGCGAAGAAATGCAGCTTCTTGGCGTGTACCTGCACCTGTTAGCAGATCGTCTACGTAAAAGTCTTGCTTTAGTACAGAGGCTGCAACGGGATGCTGAGCTCCTTCATCATTAGCGAGCTGATGAAGGGTGCGAATGGCGAGAAAAGGAGCACAAGAGGTGCCGTAGGTAACGGTATCGAGAGAGAGTTCATTTACCGTTTCGTCTGGATTTTTCCGAAATAGAATTTTTTGATATGGAGTGTCGTCTGGATGCACTTGTATCTGTCTATACATTTTTTCTATGTCGGCGGTAAGCGCGTATCTGCGAGATCGAAACCGAGTTAATAGCGTGAATAAATCGTCCTGAATTGTAGGACCGACCATCAAGGCGTTGTTCAAAGATACGCCAGACGAAGTCCTTGCCGACCCATCGAAGACGACACGAATTTTTGTGGTAATACTATCTTCCCTGATTACCGCGTGGTGGGGGAGATAAAAGCCAGGCATAGTGAGGGTTTTATTTTCTAATAACGATAGGTGATTTAGCTGCTTATATTCGTCTAAGAAATGGCAGTATTCCACCTTTAGTTGGGGATTTTTTTCGAAACGTTTCTCTAGAAAGTGGAAACGACGAAGAGCCATAGAACGAGACTCTCCTAGGTTTTCTTTATTTTCATTGAAGGGTAACCTAACGATATAACGACCTTCTGAGTTGCGTTGCGTATTGCTTTTAAAGTGCGCCTCACACGCCTGCTCCTCCTGGGATAATACTTTAACTGAGGGAATGTTCTCTAATTCCCAAAATTTGGTAAGAGTCGCGTCTAACGGAGTTGAATGCGTTGTAAAATGACATTGAACCGCATTTCTGGAGGAAGAACCATTTATTTCTCCTGCTACGATCCAGCCGAGCTGAGTTTTTTGCAACACAGCCTCAGGATGATTTTTTAACGAGATCTGTCCTACACATAGTAGTTTGTAAAACAATTTAACGCCAATGAGCACCTCAATTTGCGACGGATCGTAGAATTTAGGATCAGCCAAAACTACGTTGTTTGGAATATCAAGATTTGTTTGATTGACCGCGATTGAGGGCATAGGTTTAGTGATTCGATTCAAAACGAGAAACTCGAGAGTTTTGGAGTATTTACTAAATCGCGATTTTAGTATCGCCGATACCGAGTGTTTTATCTCTGTAGAAATGTCTTCAACACCAGAAACTGAAATATCGACTGATTTTCTGGGTAACCTTAAAAACGAGGCTACACTTTCAGTTATGAAATGTGCTTGTGATCCAGCATCCAAAAACGCTCGACACGTTTTGGACTTTCCTTGGGCGTTAACGATATCTACCATTGCAGTGGCTAATAAACCTTCAGAAGAAACTTGAGCATGCAAATTGACGACAGACTGACTCGACGAGACGGGTTCTGAGGCACTAGTTGCCTCAGGTGGTTGTTTTTCGAAATGTAAGAGAGTATTGTGTTTCTTGTGGCATTTACGACAAGGTGCTCCTGTGCAGTCCATAACGCGATGATTAGGACGCAAACAATTGATGCAGAGAGTTGCCTTTTTAGCGGCTTCAAAACGCGCAGATGGCGAGAGTTTTTTAAAGGTTTCGCAATTATGAATCGAATGTTTTCCTCGACAATGAGAACAAGAATGATTTGCCGTTGCCGTCGGATACGCGTGTTGTGAACGTTGTTTCACGTGAGCATGAGAGGGTTTTCTATCCGAAAGATTCTGAGCACCTACAAAATCTTGATGAGATTTTACATCTTCAAACTGTGCACGACGCTGTAGGAACGTTATCAATTCCTTAAAGGTTGGACTAACCGACTCGCCACTAAACTCTTCCCATTTTTCACGAATGACATTATTTAATTTTTGACTAATTATTTCGACTAAGAGAGTATTCCAATGATCAACGGGTTCTTTCAAAGCGTCAAGTGCTCTGACATGCTTTTGCACCTGATCGAGTAGCGAGCGAACGGGAAATTCTTTCGAAACATGTTTTAAATTCAATAAAGCTTTCACGTGGGTTTGGCGAATAAGTTTTCGATTATCATAGCGCTCCTTTAGCAACGACCAAGCAACCCTGTAATTTTCTGCTGATAATTCAATCGACGCGAGAACCTCCGCGGCCTCGTCACGTAAGCAGCCCTTCAAATGATACAATTTCTCGATTTCAGGAATATTTTGATCATCATCGACAAGAGACTTAAAGAGATCGTGAAACCCCAACCAAGCTTCATAGGATCCGCTAAACGACGGTAGATTTACTCGCGGAAGACTACGTTTGGAAGTTTGAACGATGTTTGTATTAACTCCGTTGACAATACTTTGTGAATGAGTTGAAGCGATAGGATCGGCTAGATTATTAATTGGAGCCGCGACATCCTTTAAAAACAACATTAATTTACCGTACGCCGCGTAATATTTTTCTTCGTATTCGGTACGGATGTCTGCGTGGGTAGGATCCTCCACAAGCGCTTCTAATTCCGTATACCAATTTTCAAATTCCGTGAATTCTTTATCAATATCCTGCTTTCTTTTCTCTAAGACAGGATAATCACGTTCCGCTACGTAGCCCTCGACAAATTTTGCTACATTTGTTATTTTTCTTTTTGCGTTCGCGATTTTAACCTTTAACCGCGATATTTGTTCAGCCATTTTGGAACTTATGATAAATTACTAACACGAGCAACTAGATTTTTGCGATACTATGATCAAAATACGGACTAATAGACGGGAATGGTTGGTGGTACAATAACTTGCTTACCCTTATGACGACCCTTGGACCCTTACGATTAATGCCGCCAAAGTGTTGCTCCCTGGACTGCGATGGGATCCTGGCCAGCTTCTTCCTTTGAGACGTAGATAGACCCAGATGTGCTGGCCGACCAAGGTGTCTTCTGATTCCTTCCCTCAAACCAAGTCCAAGGTTGTGATGATGATGACAGCTTTACTAGCTCGTCAATACACCAATGACTTTTGTGTCGCTTCACGAAGCGCACCGAACGACAGTTGTGTACTTGTTCGATACGATGAAATCATCAACACGAGATGTTATGCTCTTTAGTCAAATTTGATTCGATACGAAAATTGCCACTAGCACGACACTTGCTATGATGGCACGACAGTTGTTAAATATGTTTAACGTTCAATATTCACTCCCGAAACACGTTAATTGTTTTCGACAATCACTAGGTATCACTTTTCTACGTGTATCCGGCTCGAAGGACCATGTTTATTCCTCACGTTTGGTTTAACGGGAGGTCGGGACAACTTGAGGATTGGTAATGATGTCCAAATAAATTGACCCGTTGCAAATCGTATTCGTAGTTGATTATAATTTTTAATATTATAAACAGTTCGGTTAATAACTAGTTTTCGGAGCTTATCCGTTCGACAGAAAATGTTTTCGATGGATGAGTTGTTTCACGAGAGTGGTCTGAACTACAATGTCTGATTAGGGAACTTGCTTCAGGTTTTTATATTCTGGGCAAGGAGTACAATTTTCGGATGAGCCATGCTTATTGGCCTGATTTTTGTGGAGGTGGAAAATATTCCTTCTTCGCTTTCAAGGGTGCCTTAGTGACGTACGCGGTGGGTCCGCGTGTACTCGCTGACCGTAGCGAGCAATAAAACTAAGCAATACCTCGACATGAATAGAAAACTGCAAACAAAGGCTCTACTGCTAAGGTTAAGGGTTCTGGCAACCAGATGTGACTAATAAACCAAATTACTAGATAGGATGTAACGATTCCTTGGGTTTTATTGCTGCTACAGGTAAAAATCTATTGATTTGAAAAAATGTATGCTGGTTGAAAGCAAACTTGAATTAAGGTCTAATCTCATCGTAGAATATTTTATTCTACTACCTGACAAAAATTAAGTTAATAACTCGTCGAAACTCGGGTTTACGAAAATGAACTTCATAATGGGTATTGTTGGTGCGACCCGACAATATTTCTTCTTCTTGTTGTTCTTCCTCTGCACAGCTAAGCTGGAAGTGGCATTTGCAGCTCGCAATAGTGCAGAGTTATCTCAAAGAAAGGGGCCACGGTGTTTCTGTATCTCTATTATGTTGGTGCGGCTTCGGAACTTTTAAATACCTTGATATATCTCGAGAACAACGCATCTGATCAAAAAATATCATAGAACATAAAAAGTAGGAAACTTAATTCTCTACAAAAAAGGTCTGTTAACATTTTGCCATAGCTCGCTTCGTTTCCGAGATATTTGCATATTTATCTCAAGGGAAGGGGCCTGACGGACATATTTCGAGATATTTCTTCTTCTTGTTGTTCTTCTTCTGCACAGCTAAGCTGGAAGTGGCATTTGCGGCTCGCACTAGTGCAGAGTTATCTCAAAGAAAGGGGCCACGGTGTTTCGGTATCTCTATTATGTTGGTGCGGCTTCGGAACTTTTAAATATCTCGATATATCTCGAGAACTACGCATCTGATCAAAAAATATCATAGAACATAAAAAGTAGGAAACTTAATTCTCTACAAAAAAGGTCTCTTAACATTTTGCCATAGCTCGCTTCGTTTCCGACATATTTGCAGATTTATCTCAAGGGAAGGGGTCTGACGGACATATTTCGAGATATTTCTTCTTCTTGTTGTTCTTCTTCTGCACAGCTAAGCTGGAAGTGGCATTTGCAGCTCGCAGTAGTGCAGAGTTATCTCAAAGAAAGGGGCCACGGTGTTTCTGTATCTCTATTATGTTGGTGCGGCTTCGGAACTTTTAAATATCTTGATATATCTCGAGAACTACGCATCCGATCAAAAAATATCATAGAACATAAAAAGTAGGAAACTTAATTCTCTACAAAAAAGGTCTCTTAAGATTTTGCCATAGCTCGCTTCGTTTCCGAGATATTTGCAGATATATCTCAAGGGAAGGAGCCTGACGGACATATTTCGAGATATTTCTTCTTCTTGTTGTTCTTCTTCTGCACAGCTAAGCTGGGAGTGGCATTTGCAGCTCGCAATAGTGCAGAGTTATCTCAAAGAAAGGGGCCACGGTGTTTCTGTATCTCTATTATGTTGGTGCGGCTTCGGAACTTTTAAATATCTCGATATATCTCGAAAACTACGCTTCTGATCAAAAAATATCATAGAACATAAATTGTAGGAAACTTAATTCTCTACAAAAAACGTCTCTTAACATTTTGCCATAGCTCGCTTCGTTTCCGAGATATTTGCAGATTTATCTCAAGGGAAGGGGCCTGACGGACATATTTCGAGATATTTCTCCTTCTTGTTGTTCTTCTTCTGCACAGCTAAGCTGGAAGTGGCATTTGCAGCGCGCAATAGTGCAGAGTTATCTCAAAGAAAGGGGCCACGGTGTTTCTGTATCTCTATTATGTTGGTGCGGCTTCGGAACTTTTAAATATCTTGATATATCTCGAGAACTACGCATCTGATCAAAAAATATCATACTACATAAAAAGTAGGAAACTTAATTCTCTACAAGAAAGGTCTCTAAACATTTTGCCATAGCTCGCTTCGTTTCCGAGATATTTGCAGATTTATCTCAAGGGAAGGGGCCTGACGGACATATTTCGCCATATTTCTTCTTCTTGTTGTTCTTCTTCTGCACAGCTAAGCTGGAAGTGGCATTTGCGGCTCGCACTAGTGCAGAGTTATCTCAAAGAAAGGGGCCACGGTGTTTCTGTATCTCTATTATGTTGGTGCGGCTTCGGAACTTTTAAATATCTCGATATATCTCGAGAACTACGCATCTGATCAAAAAATATCATAGAACATAAAAAGTAGGAAACTTAATTCTCTACAAAAAAGGTCTCTTAACATTTTGCCATAGCTCGCTTCGTTTCCGAGATATTTGCAGATTTATCTCAAGGGAAGGGGTCTGACGGACATATTTCGAGATATTTCTTC
Source organism: Osmia lignaria lignaria (assembly GCF_051020975.1). Classification (NCBI taxonomy): domain Eukaryota; kingdom Metazoa; phylum Arthropoda; class Insecta; order Hymenoptera; family Megachilidae; genus Osmia; species Osmia lignaria. The sequence goes on from NW_027478159.1 coordinate 20,757,432, forward strand.
TTCTTGTTCTTCTTCTTCTGCACAGCTAAACTGGAAGTGGCATTTGCAGTTCGCAATAGTGCAGAGTTATCTCAAAGAAAGGGGCCACGGTGTTTCTGTCTCTATTATGTTGGTGCGGCTTCGGAACTTTTAAATATCTTGATATATCTCGAGAACTACGCATCTAATCAAAAAATATCGCAGAACATAGAAAGTAGGAAACTTAATTCTCTACAAATAAGGTCTCTTAACATTTTGCCATAGCTCGCTTGGTTTCCGAGATATTTGCGGATTTATCTCAAGGGAAGGGGCCTGACGGACATATTTCGAGATATTTCTTCTTCTTGTTGTTCTTCTTCTGCACAGCTAAGCTGGAAGTGGCATTTGCAGCTCGCAGTAGTGCAGAGTTATCTCAAAGAAAGGGGCCACGGTGTTTCTGTATCTCTATTATGTTGGTGCGGCTTCGGAACTTTTAAATATCTTGATATATCTCGAGAACTACGCATCTGATCAAAAAATATCATAGAACATAAAAAGTAGGAAACTTAATTCTCTACAAAAAAGGTCTCTTAACATTTTGCCATAGCTCGCTTCGTTTCCGAGATATTTGCAGATTTATCTCAAGGGAAGGGGCCTGACGGACATATTTCGAGATATTTCTTCTTCTTGTTGTTCTTCTTCTGCACAGCTAAGCTGGAAGTGGCATTTGCAGCGCGCAATAGTGCAGAGTTATCTCAAAGAAAGGGGCCACGGTGTTTCTGTATCTCTATTATGTTGGTGCGGCTTCGTAACTTTTAAATATCTTGATATATCTCGAGAACTACGCATCTGATCAGAAAATATCATACTACATAAAAAGTAGGAAACTTAATTCTCTACAAGAAAGGTCTCTAAACATTTTGCCATAGCTCGCTTCGTTTCCGAGATATTTGCAGATTTATCTCAAGGGAAGGGGCCTGACGGACATATTTCGAGATGTTTCTTCTTCTTGTTGTTCTTCTTCTGCACAGCTAAGCTGGAAGTGGCATTTGCAGCTCGCAATAGTGCAGAGTTATCTCAAAGAAAGAGGCCACGGTGTTTCTGTACCTCTATTATGTGGGTGCAGCTTCGGAACTTTTAAATATCTTGATATATCTCGAGAACTACGCATCTGATCAAAAAATATCATCGAACATAAAAAGTAGGAAACTTAATTCTCTACAAAAAAGGTCTCTTAACATTTTGCCATAGCTCGCTTCGTTTCCGAGATATTTGCAGATTTATCTCAATGGAAGGGGCCTGACGGGCATATTTCGAGATATTTCTTCTTCTTGTTGTTCTTCTTCTGCACAGCTAAGCTGGAAGTGGCATTTGCAGCGCGCAATAGTGCAGAGTTATCTCAAAGAAAGGGGCCACGGTGTTTCTGTATCTCTATTATGTTGGTGCGGCTTCGGAACTTTTAAATATCTTGATATATCTCGAGAACAACGCATCTGATCAAAAAATATCATAGAACATAAAAAGTAGGAAACTTAATTCTCTACAAAAAAGGTCTCTTAACATTTTGCCATAGCTCGCTTTGTTTCCGAGATATTTGCATATTTATCTCAAGGGAAGGGGCCTGACGGACATATTTCGAGATATTTCTTCTTCTTGTTGTTCTTCTTCTGCACAGCTAAGCTGGAAGTGGCATTTGCGGCTCGCACTAGTGCAGAGTTATCTCAAAGAAAGGGGCCACGGTGTTTCTGTATCTCTATTATGTTGGTGCGGCTTCGGAACTTTTAAATATCTCGATATATCTCGAAAACTACGCTTCTGATCAAAAAATATCACAGAACATAAATTGTAGGAAACTTAATTCTCTACAAAAAACGTCTCTTAACATTTTGCCATAGCTCGCTTCGTTTCCGAGATATTTGCAGATTTATCTCAAGGGAAGGGGCCTGACGGACATATTTCGAGATATTTCTTCTTCTTGTTGTTCTTCTTCTGCACAGCTAAGCTGGAAGTGGCATTTGCAGCGCGCAATAGTGCAGAGTTATCTCAAAGAAAGGGGCCACGGTGTTTCTGTATCTCTATTATGTTGGTGCGGCTTCGTAACTTTTAAATATCTTGATATATCTCGAGAACTACGCATCTGATCAGAAAATATCATACTACATAAAAAGTAGGAAACTTAATTCTCTACAAGAAAGGTCTCTAAACATTTTGCCATAGCTCGCTTCGTTTCCGAGATATTTGCAGATTTATCTCAAGGGAAGGGGCCTGACGGACATATTTCGAGATGTTTCTTCTTCTTGTTGTTCTTCTTCTGCACAGCTAAGCTGGAAGTGGCATTTGCAGCTCGCAATAGTGCAGAGTTATCTCAAAGAAAGAGGCCACGGTGTTTCTGTACCTCTATTATGTGGGTGCAGCTTCGGAACTTTTAAATATCTTGATATATCTCGAGAACTACGCATCTGATCAAAAAATATCATCGAACATAAAAAGTAGGAAACTTAATTCTCTACAAAAAAGGTCTCTTAACATTTTGCCATAGCTCGCTTCGTTTCCGAGATATTTGCAGATTTATCTCAATGGAAGGGGCCTGACGGGCATATTTCGAGATATTTCTTCTTCTTGTTGTTCTTCTTCTGCACAGCTAAGCTGGAAGTGGCATTTGCAGCGCGCAATAGTGCAGAGTTATCTCAAAGAAAGGGGCCACGGTGTTTCTGTATCTCTATTATGTTGGTGCGGCTTCGGAACTTTTAAATATCTTGATATATCTCGAGAACAACGCATCTGATCAAAAAATATCATAGAACATAAAAAGTAGGAAACTTAATTCTCTACAAAAAAGGTCTCTTAACATTTTGCCATAGCTCGCTTCGTTTCCGAGATATTTGCAGATTTATCTCAATTGAAGGGGCCTGACGGGCATATTTCGAGATATTTCTTCTTCTTGTTGTTCTTCTTCTGCACAGCTAAGCTGGAAGTGGCATTTGCGGCTCGCACTAGTGCAGAGTTATCTCAAAGAAAGGGGCCACGGTGTTTCTGTATCTCTATTATGTTGGTGCGGCTTCGGAACTTTTAAATATCTCGATATATCTCGAAAACTACGCTTCTGATCAAAAAATATCGTAGAACATAAAAAGTAGGAAACTTAGTTCTCTACAAATAAGGTCTCTTAACATTTTGCCATAGCTCGCTTGGTTTCCGAGATATTTGCAGATTTATCTCAAGGGAAGGGGCCTGACGGACATATTTCGAGATATTTCTTCTTCTTGTTGTTCTTCTTCTGCACAGCTAAGCTGGAAGTGGCATTTGCAGCTCGCAATAGTGCAGAGTTACCTCAAAGAAAGGGGCCACGGTGTTTCTGTATCTCTATTATCTTGGTGCCGCTTCGGAACTTTTAAATATCTGGATATATCTCGAGAACTACGCATCTGATCAAAAAATATCATAGAACATAAAAAGTAGGAAACTTAATTCTCTACAAAAAAGGTCTCTTAACATTTTGCCATAGCTCGCTTCGTTTCCGAGATATTTGCCGATTTATCTCAATGGAAGGGGCCTGACGGGCATATTTCGAGATATTTCTTCTTCTGGTTGTTCTTCTTCTGCACAGCTAAGCTGGAAGTGGCATTTGCAGCGCGCAATAGTGCAGAGTTATCTCAAAGAAAGGGGCCACGGTGTTTCTGTATCTCTATTATGTTGGTGCGGCTTCGGAACTTTTAAATATCTTGATATATCTCGAGAACTACGCATCCGATCAAAAAATATCATAGAACATAAAAAGTAGGAAACTTAATTCTCTACAAAAAAGGTCTCTTAACATTTTGCCATAGCTCGCTTCGTTTCCGAGATATTTGCAGATTTATCTCAAGGGAAGGGGCCTGACGGACATATTTCGAGATATTTCTTCTTCTTGTTGTTCTTCTTCTGCACAGCTAAGCTGGAAGTGGCATTTGCAGCGCGCAATAGTGCAGAGTTATCTCAAAGAAAGGGGCCACGGTGTTTCTGTATCTCTATTATGTTGGTGCGGCTTCGGAACTTTTAAATATCTTGATATATCTCGAGAACTACGCCTCTGATCGAAAAATATCATAGAACATAAAAAGTAGGAAACATAATTCTCTACAAAAAACGTCTCTTAACATTCTTCCATAGCTCGCTTCGTTTCCGAGATATTTGCAGATTTATCTCAAGGGAAGGGGCCTGACGGACATATTTCGAGATATTTCTTCTTCTTGTTGTTCTTCTTCTGCACAGCTAAGCTGGAAGTGGCATTTGCGGCTCGCACTAGTGCAGAGTTATCTCAAAGAAAGGGGCCACGGTGTTTCTGTATCTCTATTATGTTGGTGCGGCTTCGGAACTTTTAAATATCTCGATATATCTCGAAAACTACGCTTCTGATCAAAAAATATCATAGAACATAAATTGTAGGAAACTGAATTCTCTACAAAAAACGTCTCTTAACATTTTGCCATAGCTCGCTTCGTTTCCGAGATATTTGCAGATTTATCTCAAGGGAAGGGGCCTGACGGACATATTTCGAGATATTTCTTCTTCTTGTTGTTCTTCTTCTGCACAGCTAAGCTGGAAGTGGCATTTGCAGCGCGCAATAGTGCAGAGTTATCTCAAAGAAAGGGGCCACGGTGTTTCTGTATCTCTATTATGTTGGTGCGGCTTCGGAACTTTTAAATATCTTGATATATCTCGAGAACTACGCATCTGATCAAAAAATATCATACTACATAAAAAGTAGGAAACTTAATTCTCTACAAGAAAGGTCTCTAAACATTTTGCCATAGCTCGCTTCGTTTCCGAGATATTTGCAGATTTATCTCAAGGGAAGGGGCCTGACGGACATATTTCGAGATGTTTCTTCTTCTTGTTGTTCTTCTTCTGCACAGCTAAGCTGGAAGTGGCATTTGCAGCTCGCAATAGTGCAGAGTTATCTCAAAGAAAGAGGCCACGGTGTTTCTGTACCTCTATTATGTGGGTGCAGCTTCGGAACTTTTAAATATCTTGATATATCTCGGGAACTACGCATCTGATCAAAAAATATCATCGAACATAAAAAGTAGGAAACTTAATTCTCTACAAAAAAGGTCTCTTAACATTTTGCCATAGCTCGCTTCGTTTCCGAGATATTTGCAGATTTATCTCAATGGAAGGGGCCTGACGGGCATATTTCGAGATATTTCTTCTTCTTGTTGTTCTTCTTCTGCACAGCTAAGCTGGAAGTGGCATTTGCAGCGCGCAATAGTGCAGAGTTATCTCAAAGAAAGGGGCCACGGTGTTTCTGTATCTCTATTATGTTGGTGCGGCTTCGGAACTTTTAAATATCTTGATATATCTCGAGAACTACGCATCCGATCAAAAAATATCATAGAACATAAAAAGTAGGAAACTTAATTCTCTACAAAAAAGGTCTCTTAACATTTTGCCATAGCTCGCTTCGTTTCCGAGATATTTGCAGATTTATCTCAAGGGAAGGGGTCTGACGGACATATTTCGAGATATTTCTTCTTCTTGTTGTTCTTCTTCTGCACAGCTAAGCTGGAAGTGGCATTTGCAGCTCGCAGTAGTGCAGAGTTATCTCAAAGAAAGGGGCCACGGTGTTTCTGTATCTCTATTATGTTGGTGCGGCTTCGGAACTTTTAAATATCTCGATATATCTCGAAAACTACGCTTCTGATCAAAAAATATCATAGAACATAAATTGTAGGAAACTGAATTCTCTACAAAAAACGTCTCTTAACATTTTGCCATAGCTCGCTTCGTTTCCGAGATATTTGCAGATTTATCTCAAGGGAAGGGGCCTGACGGACATATTTCGAGATATTTCTTCTTCTTGTTGTTCTTCTTCTGCACAGCTAAGCTGGAAGTGGCATTTGCAGCGCGCAATAGTGCAGAGTTATCTCAAAGAAAGGGGCCACGGTGTTTCTGTATCTCTATTATGTTGGTGCGGCTTCGGAACTTTTAAATATCTTGATATATCTCGAGAACTACGCATCTGATCAAAAAATATCATACTACATAAAAAGTAGGAAACTTAATTCTCTACAAGAAAGGTCTCTAAACATTTTGCCATAGCTCGCTTCGTTTCCGAGATATTTGCAGATTTATCTCAAGGGAAGGGGCCTGACGGACATATTTCGAGATGTTTCTTCTTCTTGTTGTTCTTCTTCTGCACAGCTAAGCTGGAAGTGGCATTTGCAGCTCGCAATAGTGCAGAGTTATCTCAAAGAAAGAGGCCACGGTGTTTCTGTACCTCTATTATGTGGGTGCAGCTTCGGAACTTTTAAATATCTTGATATATCTCGGGAACTACGCATCTGATCAAAAAATATCATCGAACATAAAAAGTAGGAAACTTAATTCTCTACAAAAAAGGTCTCTTAACATTTTGCCATAGCTCGCTTCGTTTCCGAGATATTTGCAGATTTATCTCAATGGAAGGGGCCTGACGGGCATATTTCGAGATATTTCTTCTTCTTGTTGTTCTTCTTCTGCACAGCTAAGCTGGAAGTGGCATTTGCAGCGCGCAATAGTGCAGAGTTATCTCAAAGAAAGGGGCCACGGTGTTTCTGTATCTCTATTATGTTGGTGCGGCTTCGGAACTTTTAAATATCTTGATATATCTCGAGAACTACGCATCCGATCAAAAAATATCATAGAACATAAAAAGTAGGAAACTTAATTCTCTACAAAAAAGGTCTCTTAACATTTTGCCATAGCTCGCTTCGTTTCCGAGATATTTGCAGATTTATCTCAAGGGAAGGGGTCTGACGGACATATTTCGAGATATTTCTTCTTCTTGTTGTTCTTCTTCTGCACAGCTAAGCTGGAAGTGGCATTTGCAGCTCGCAGTAGTGCAGAGTTATCTCAAAGAAAGGGGCCACGGTGTTTCTGTATCTCTATTATGTTGGTGCGGCTTCGGAACTTTTAAATATCTTGATATATCTCGAGAACTACGCATCTGATCAAAAAATATCATAGAACATAAAAAGTAGGAAACTTAATTCTCTACAAAAAAGGTCTCTTAACATTTTGCCATAGCTCGCTTCGTTTCCGAGATATTTGCAGATTTATCTCAATGGAAGGGGCCTGACGGGCATATTTCGAGATATTTCTTCTTCTTGTTGTTCTTCTTCTGCACAGCTAAGCTGGAAGTGGCATTTGCGGCTCGCACTAGTGCAGAGTTATCTCAAAGAAAGGGGCCACGGTGTTTCTGTATCTCTATTATGTTGGTGCGGCTTCGGAACTTTTAAATATCTCGATATATCTCGAAAACTACGCTTCTGATCAAAAAATATCGTAGAACATAAAAAGTAGGAAACTTAATTCTCTACAAATAAGGTCTCTTAACATTTTGCCATAGCTCGCTTGGTTTCCGAGATATTTGCAGATTTATCTCAAGGGAAGGGGCCTGACGGACATATTTCGAGATATTTCTTCTTCTTGTTGTTCTTCTTCTGCACAGCTAAGCTGGAAGTGGCATTTGCAGCTCGCAATAGTGCAGAGTTATCTCAAAGAAAGGGGCCACGGTGTTTCTGTATCTCTATTATGTTGGTGCGGCTTCGGAACTTTTAAATATCTTGATATATCACGAGAACTACGCATCTGATCAAAAAATATCATAGAACATAAAAAGTAGGAAACTTAATTCTCTACAAAAAACGTCTCTTAACATTTTGCCATAGCTCGCTTCGTTTCCGAGATATTTGCAGATTTATCTCAAGGGAAGGGGCCTGACGGACATATTTCGAGATATTTCTTCTTCTTGTTGTTCTTCTTCTGCACAGCTAAGCTGGAAGTGGCATTTGCGGCTCGCACTAGTGCAGAGTTATCTCAAAGAAAGGGGCCACGGTGTTTCTGTATCCCTATTATGTTGGTGCGGCTTCGGAACTTTTAAATATCTTGATATATCTCGAGAACTACGCATCTGATCAAAAAATATCATAGAACATAAAAAGTAGGAAACTTAATTCTCTACAAAAAAGGTCTCTTAACATTTTGCCATAGCTCGCTTCGTTTCCGAGATATTTGCAGATTTATCTCAAGGGAAGGGGCCTAACGGACATATTTCGAGATATTTCTTCTTCTTGTTGTTCTTCTTCTGCACAGCTAAACTGGAAGTGGCATTTCCAGCTCGCAATAGTGCAGAGTTATCTCAAAGAAAGGGGCCACGGTGTTTCTGTATCTCTATTATGTTGGTGCGGCTTCGGAACTTTTAAATATCTTGATATATCTCGAGAACTACGCATCTGATCAAAAAATATCATAGAACATAAAAAGTAGGAAACTTAATTCTCTACAAAAAAGGTCTCTTAACATTTTGCCATAGCTCGCTTCGTTTCCGAGATATTTGCAGATTTATCTCAAGGGAAGGGGACTAACGGACATATTTCGAGATATTTCTTCTTCTTGTTGTTCTTCTTCTGCACAGCTAAGCTGGAAGTGGCATTTCCAGCTCGCAATAGTGCAGAGTTATCTCAAAGAAAGGGGCCACGGTGTTTCTGTATCTCTATTATGTTGGTGCGGCTTCGGAACTTTTAAATATCTCGATATATCTCGAAAACTACGCTTCTGATCAAAAAATATCATAGAACATAAATTGTAGGAAACATAATTCTCTACAAAAAAGGTCTCTTAACATTTTGCCATAGCTCGCTTCGTTTCCGAGATATTTAAGATATATCTCAAGGGAAGGGGCCTGACGGACATATTTCGAGATATTTCTTCTTCTTGTTGTTCTTCTTCTGCACAGCTAAGCTGGAAGTGGCATTTACAGCTCGGAATAGTGCAGAGTTATCTCAAAGAGAGGGGCCACGGTGTTTCTGTATCTCTATTATGTTGGTGCGGCTTCGGAACTTTTAAATATCTCGATATATCTCGAAAACTACGCTTCTGATCAAAAAATATCATAGAACATAAATTGTAGGAAACATAATTCTCTACAAAAAAGGTCTCTTAACATTTTGCCATAGCTCGCTTCGTTTCCGAGATATTTGCAGATATATCTCAAGGGAAGGGGCCTGACGGACATATTTCGAGATATTTCTTCTTCTTGTTGTTCTTCTTCTGCACAGCTAAGCTGGAAGTGGCATTTGCGGCTCGCACTAGTGCAGAGTTATCTCAAAGAAAGGGGCCACGGTGTTTCTGTATCCCTATTATGTTGGTGCGGCTTCGGAACTTTTAAATATCTCGATATATCTCGAGAACTACGCTTCTGATCAAAAAATATCATAGAACATAAATTGTAGGAAACATAATTCTCGACAAAAAAGGTCTCTTAACATTTTGCCATAGCTCGCTTCGTTTCCGAGATATTTGCAGATATATCACAAGGGAAGGGGCCTGACGGACATATTTCGAGATATTTCTTCTTCTTGTTGTTCTTCTTCTGCACAGCTAAGCTGGAAGTGGCATTTGCAGCTCGCAATAGTGCAGAGTTATCTCAAAGAAAGGGGCCACGGTGTTTCTGTATCTCTATTATGTTGGTGCGGCTTCGGAACTTTTAAATATCTTGATATATCTCGAGAACTACGCATCTGATCAAAAAATATCATAGAACATAAAAAGTAGGAAACTTAATTCTCTACAAAAAAGGTCTCTTAACATTTTGCCATAGCTCGCTTCGTTTCCGAGATATTTGCAGATTTATCTCAAGGGAAGGGGCCTGACGGACATATTTCGAGATATTTCTTCTTCTTGTTGTTCTTCTTCTGCACAGCTAAGCTGGAAGTGGCATTTGCAGCTCGCAATAGTGCAGAGTTATCTCAAAGAAAGGGGCCACGGTGTTTCTGTATCTCTATTATGTTGGTGCGGCTTCGGAACTTTTAAATATCTTGATATATCTCGAGAACTACGCGTCTGATCAAAAAATATCATAGAACATAAAAAGTAGGAAACTTAATTCTCTACAAAAACGGTCTCTTAACATTTTGCCATAGCTCGCTTCGTTTCCGAGATATTTGCAGATATATCTCAAGGGAAGGGGCCTGACGGACATATTTCGAGATATTTCTTCTTCTTGTTGTTCTTCTTCTGCACAGCTAAGCTGGAAGTGGCATTTGCGGCTCGCACTAGTGCACAGTTATCTCAAAGAAAGGGGCCACGGTGTTTCTGTATCTCTATTATGTTGGTGCGGCTTCGGAACTTTTAAATATCTCGATATATCTCGAAAACTACGCTTCTGATCAAAAAATATCATAGAACATAAATTGTAGGAAACATAATTCTCTACAAAAAAGGTCTCTGAACATTTTGCCATAGCTCGCTTCGTTTCCGAGATATTTGCAGATTTATCTCAAGGGAAGGGGCCTGACGGACATATTTCGAGATATTTCTTCTTCTTGTTGTTCTTCTTCTGCACAGCTAAGCTGGAAGTGGCATTTGCGGCTCGCACTAGTGCAGAGTTATCTCAAAGAAAGGGGCCACGGTGTTTCTGTATCCCTATTATGTTGGTGCGGCTTCGGAACTTTTAAATATCTCGATATATCTCGAGAACTACGCTTCTGATCAAAAAATATCATAGAACATAAATTGTAGGAAACATAATTCTCGACAAAAAAGGTCTCTTAACATTTTGCCATAGCTCGCTTCGTTTCCGAGATATTTGCAGATATATCACAAGGGAAGGGGCCTGACGGACATATTTCGAGATATTTCTTCTTCTTGTTGTTCTTCTTCTGCACAGCTAAGCTGGAAGTGGCATTTGCAGCTCGCAATAGTGCAGAGTTATCTCAAAGAAAGGGGCCACGGTGTTTCTGTATCTCTATTATGTTGGTGCGGCTTCGGAACTTTTAAATATCTTGATATATCTCGAGAACTACGCGTCTGATCTAAAAATATCATAGAACATAAAAAGTAGGAAACTTAATTCTCTACAAAAACGGTCTCTTAACATTTTGCCATAGCTCGCTTCGTTTCCGAGATATTTGCAGATATATCTCAAGGGAAGGGGCCTGACGGACATATTTCGAGATATTTCTTCTTCTTGTTGTTCTTCTTCTGCACAGCTAAGCTGGAAGTGGCATTTGCAGCTCGCAATAGTGCAGAGTTATCTCAAAGAAAGGGGCCACGGTGTTTCTGTATCTCTATTATGTTGGTGCGGCTTCGGAACTTTTAAATATCTTGATATATCTCGAGAACTACGCGTCTGATCAAAAAATATCATAGAACATAAAAAGTAGGAGACTTAATTCTCTACAAAAACGGTCTCTTAACATTTTGCCATAGCTCGCTTCGTTTCCGAGATATTTGCAGATATATCTCAAGGGAAGGGGCCTGACGGACATATTTCGAGATATTTCTTCTTCTTGTTGTTCTTCTTCTGCACAGCTAAGCTGGAAGTGGCATTTGCGGCTCGCACTAGTGCACAGTTATCTCAAAGAAAGGGGCCACGGTGTTTCTGTATCTCTATTATGTTGGTGCGGCTTCGGAACTTTTAAATATCTCGATATATCTCGAAAACTACGCTTCTGATCAAAAAATATCATAGAACATAAATTGTAGGAAACATAATTCTCTACAAAAAAGGTCTCTTAACATTTTGCCATAGCTCGCTTCGTTTCCGAGATATTTGCAGATATATCTCAAGGGAAGGGGCCTGACGGACATATTTCGAGATATTTCTTCTTCTTGTTGTTCTTCTTCTGCACAGCTAAGCTGGAAGTGGCATTTACAGCTCGGAATAGTGCAGAGTTATCTCAAAGAAAGGGGCCACGGTGTTTCTGTATCCCTATTATGTTGGTGCGGCTTCGGAACTTTTAAATATCTCGATATATCTCGAGAACTACGCTTCTGATCAAAAAATATCATAGAACATAAATTGTAGGAAACATAATTCTCGACAAAAAAGGTCTCTTAACATTTTGCCATGGCTCGCTTCGTTTCCGAGATATTTGCAGATATATCACAAGGGAAGGGGCCTGACGGACATATTTCGAGATATTTCTTCTTCTTGTTGTTCTTCTTCTGCACAGCTAAGCTGGAAGTGGCATTTGCAGCTCGCAATAGTGCAGAGTTATCTCAAAGAAAGGGGCCACGGTGTTTCTGTATCTCTATTATGTTGGTGCGGCTTCGGAACTTTTAAATATCTTGATATATCTCGAGAACTACGCATCTGATCAAAAAATATCATAGAACATAAAAAGTAGGAAACTTAATTCTCTACAAAAAAGGTCTCTTAACATTTTGCCATAGCTCGCTTCGTTTCCGAGATATTTGCAGATATATCTCAAGGGAAGGGGCCTGACGGACATATTTCGAGATATTTCTTCTTCTTGTTGTTCTTCTTCTGCACAGCTAAGCTGGAAGTGGCATTTGCGGCTCGCACTAGTGCAGAGTTATCTCAAAGAAAGGGGCCACGGTGTTTCTGTATCCCTATTATGTTGGTGCGGCTTCGGAACTTTTAAATATCTCGATATATCTCGAGAACTACGCTTCTGATCAAAAAATATCATAGAACATAAATTGTAGGAAACATAATTCTCTACAAAAAAGGTCTCTTAACATTTTGCCATAGCTCGCTTCGTTTCCGAGATATTTGCAGATTTATCTCAAGGGAAGGGGACTAACGGACATATTTCGAGATATTTCTTCTTCTTGTTGTTCTTCTTCTGCACAGCTAAACTGGAAGTGGCATTTCCAGCTCGCAATAGTGCAGAGTTATCTCAAAGAAAGGGGCCACGGTGTTTCTGTATCTCTATTATGTTGGTGCGGCTTCGGAACTTTTAAATATCTCGATATATCTCGAAAACTACGCTTCTGATCAAAAAATATCATAGAACATAAATTGTAGGAAACATAATTCTCGACAAAAAAGGTCTCTTAACATTTTGCCATAGCTCGCTTCGTTTCCGAGATATTTGCAGATATATCTCAAGGGAAGGGGCCTGACGGACATATTTCGAGATATTTCTTCTTCTTGTTGTTCTTCTTTTGCACAGCTAAGCTGGAAGTGGCATTTGCGGCTCGCACTAGTGCACAGTTATCTCAAAGAAAGGGGCCACGGTGTTTCTGTATCTCTATTATGTTGGTGCGGCTTCGGAACTTTTAAATATCTCGATATATCTCGAAAACTACGCTTCTGATCAAAAAATATCATAGAAGATAAATTGTAGGAAACATAATTCTCTACAAAAAAGGTCTCTTAACATTTTGCCATAGCTCGCTTCGTTTCCGAGATATTTGCAGATATATCTCAAGGGAAGGGGCCTGACGGACATATTTCGAGATATTTCTTCTTCTTGTTGTTCTTCTTCTGCACAGCTAAGCTGGAAGTGGCATTTGCAGCTCGCAATAGTGCAGAGTTATCTCAAAGAAAGGGGCCACGGTGTTTCTGTATCTCTATTATGTTGGTGCGGCTTCGGAACTTTTAAATATCTTGATATATCTCGAGAACTACGCATCTGATCAAAAAATATCATAGAACATAAAAAGTAGGAAACTTAATTCTCTACAAAAAAGGTCTCTTAACATTTTGCCATAGCTCGCTTCGTTTCCGAGATATTTGCAGATTTATCTCAAGGGAAGGGGACTAACGGACATATTTCGAGATATTTCTTCTTCTTGTGGTTCTTCTTCTGCACAGCTAAACTGGAAGTGGCATTTCCAGCTCGCAATAGTGCAGAGTTATCTCAAAGAAAGGGGCCACGGTGTTTCTGTATCTCTATTATGTTGGTGCGGCTTCGGAACTTTTAAATATCTCGATATATCTCGAAAACTACGCTTCTGATCAAAAAATATCATAGAACATAAATTGTAGGAAACATAATTCTCGACAAAAAAGTCTGTTAACATTTTGCCATAGCTCGCTTCGTTTCCGAGATATTTGCAGATATATCTCAAGGGAAGGGGCCTGACGGACATATTTCGAGATATTTCTTCTTCTTGTTGTTCTTCTTCTGCACAGCTAAGCTGGAAGTGGCATGTGCAGCTCGCAATAGTGCAGAGTTATCTCAAAGAAAGTGGCCACGGTGTTTCTGTATCTCTATTATGTTGGTGCGGCTTCGGAACTTTTAAATATCTTGATATATCTCGAGAACTACGCGTCTGATCAAAAAATATCATAGAACATAAAAAGTAGGAAACTTAATTCTCTACAAAAACGGTCTCTTAACATTTTGCCATAGCTCGCTTCGTTTCCGAGATATTTGCAGATATATCTCAAGGGAAGGGGCCTGACGGACATATTTCGAGATATTTCTTCTTCTTGTTGTTCTTCTTCTGCACAGCTAAGCTGGAAGTGGCATTTGCGGCTCGCACTAGTGCACAGTTATCTCAAAGAAAGGGGCCACGGTGTTTCTGTATCTCTATTATGTTGGTGCGGCTTCGGAACTTTTAAATATCTCGATATATCTCGAAAACTACGTTTCTGATCAAAAAATATCATAGAACATAAATTGTAGGAAACATAATTCTCTACAAAAAAGGTCTCTTAACATTTTGCCATAGCTCGCTTCGTTTCCGAGATATTTGCAGATATATCTCAAGGGAAGGGGCCTGACGGACATATTTCGAGATATTTCTTCTTCTTGTTGTTCTTCTTCTGCACAGCTAAGCTGGAAGTGGCATTTACAGCTCGGAATAGTGCAGAGTTATCTCAAAGAAAGGGGCCACGGTGTTTCTGTATCTCTATTATGTTGGTGCGGCTTCGGAACTTTTAAATATCTTGATATATCTCGAGAACTACGCATCTGATCAAAAAATATCATAGAACATAAAAAGTAGGAAACTTAATTCTCTACAAAAAAGGTCTCTTAACATTTTGCCATAGCTCGCTTCGTTTCCGAGATATTTGCAGATTTATCTCAAGGGAAGGGGCCTGACGGACATATTTCGAGATATTTCTTCTTCTTGTTGTTCTTCTTCTGCACAGCTAAGCTGGGAGTGGCATTTGCAGCTCGCAATAGTGCAGAGTTATCTCAAAGAAAGGGGCCACGGTGTTTCTGTATCTCTATTATGTTGGTGCGGCTTCGGAACTTTTAAATATCTTGATATATCTCGAGAACTACGCGTCTGATCAAAAAATATCATAGAACATAAAAAGTAGGAAACTTAATTCTCTACAAAAACGGTCTCTTAACATTTTGCCATAGCTCGCTTCGTTTCCGAGATATTTGCAGATATATCTCAAGGGAAGGGGCCAGACGGACATATTTCGAGATATTTCTTCTTCTTGTTGTTCTTCTTCTGCACAGCTAAGCTGGAAGTGGCATTTGCGGCTCGCACTAGTGCACAGTTATCTCAAAGAAAGGGGCCACGGTGTTTCTGTATCTCTATTATGTTGGTGCGGCTTCGGAACTTTTAAATATCTCGATATATCTCGAAAACTACGCTTCTGATCAAAAAATATCATAGAACATAAATTGTAGGAAACATAATTCTCTACAAAAAAGGTCTCTTAACATTTTGCCATAGCTCGCTTCGTTTCCGAGATATTTGCAGATATATCTCAAGGGAAGGGGCCTGACGGACATATTTCGAGATATTTCTTCTTCTTGTTGTTCTTCTTCTGCACAGCTAAGCTGGAAGTGGCATTTACAGCTCGCACTAGTGCAGAGTTATCTCAAAGAAAGGGGCCACGGTGTTTCTGTATCCCTATTATGTTGGTGCGGCTTCGGAACTTTTAAATATCTCGATATATCTCGAGAACTACGCTTCTGATCAAAAAATATCATAGAACATAAATTGTAGGAAACATAATTCTCTACAAAAAACGTCTCTTAACATTCTGCCATAGCTCGCTTCGTTTGCGAGATATTTGCAGATTTATCTCAAGGGAAGGGGCCTGACGGACATATTTCGAGATATTTCTTCTTCTTGTTGTTCTTCTTCTGCACAGCTAAGCTGGAAGTGGCATTTGCGGCTCGCACTAGTGCAGAGTTATCTCAAAGAAAGGGGCCACGGTGTTTCTGTATCCCTATTATGTTGGTGCGGCTTCGGAACTTTTAAATATCTCGATATATCTCGAGAACTACGCTTCTGATCAAAAAATATCATAGAACATAAATTGTAGGAAACATAATTCTCTACAAAAAACGTCTCTTAACATTCTGCCATAGCTCGCTTCGTTTCCGAGATATTTGCAGATTTATCTCAAGGGAAGGGGCCTGACGGACATATTTCGAGATATTTCTTCTTCTTGTTGTTCTTCTTCTGCACAGCTAAGCTGGAAGTGGCATTTGCGGCTCGCACTAGTGCAGAGTTATCTCAAAGAAAGGGGCCACGGTGTTTCTGTATCCCTATTATGTTGGTGCGGCTTCGGAACTTTTAAATATCTCGATATATCTCGAGAACTACGCTTCTGATCAAAAAATATCATAGAACATAAATTGTAGGAAACATAATTCTCTACAAAAAAGGTCTCTTAACATTTTGCCATAGCTCGCTTCGTTTCCGAGATATTTGCAGATATATCTCAAGGGAAGGGGCCTGACGGACATATTTCGAGATATTTCTTCTTCTTGTTGTTCTTCTTCTGCACAGCTAAGCTGGAAGTGGCATTTGCGGCTCGCACTAGTGCAGAGTTATCTCAAAGAAAGGGGCCACGGTGTTTCTGTATCCCTATTATGTTGGTGCGGCTTCGGAACTTTTAAATATCTCGATATATCTCGAGAACTACGCTTCTGATCAAAAAATATCATAGAACATAAATTGTAGGAAACATAATTCTCTACAAAAAAGGTCTCTTAACATTTTGCCATAGCTCGCTTCGTTTCCGAGATATTTGCAGATTTATCTCAAGGGAAGGGGACTAACGGACATATTTCGAGATATTTCTTCTTCTTGTTGTTCTTCTTCTGCACAGCTAAACTGGAAGTGGCATTTCCAGCTCGCAATAGTGCAGAGTTATCTCAAAGAAAGGGGCCACGGTGTTTCTGTATCTCTATTATGTTGGTGCGGCTTCGGAACTTTTAAATATCTCGATATATCTCGAAAACTACGCTTCTGATCAAAAAATATCATAGAACATAAATTGTAGGAAACATAATTCTCGACAAAAAAGGTCTCTTAACATTTTGCCATAGCTCGCTTCGTTTCCGAGATATTTGCAGATATATCTCAAGGGAAGGGGCCTGACGGACATATTTCGAGATATTTCTTCTTCTTGTTGTTCTTCTTTTGCACAGCTAAGCTGGAAGTGGCATTTGCGGCTCGCACTAGTGCACAGTTATCTCAAAGAAAGGGGCCACGGTGTTTCTGTATCTCTATTATGTTCGTGCGGCTTCGGAACTTTTAAATATCTCGATATATCTCGAAAACTACGCTTCTGATCAAAAAATATCATAGAAGATAAATTGTAGGAAACATAATTCTCTACAAAAAAGGTCTCTTAACATTTTGCCATAGCTCGCTTCGTTTCCGAGATATTTGCAGATATATCTCAAGGGAAGGGGCCTGACGGACATATTTCGAGATATTTCTTCTTCTTGTTGTTCTTCTTCTGCACAGCTAAGCTGGAAGTGGCATTTGCAGCTCGCAATAGTGCAGAGTTATCTCAAAGAAAGGGGCCACGGTGTTTCTGTATCTCTATTATGTTGGTGCGGCTTCGGAACTTTTAAATATCTTGATATATCTCGAGAACTACGCATCTGATCAAAAAATATCATAGAACGTAAAAAGTAGGAAACTTAATTCTCTACAAAAAAGGTCTCTTAACATTTTGCCATAGCTCGCTTCGTTTCCGAGATATTTGCAGATTTATCTCAAGGGAAGGGGACTAACGGACATATTTCGAGATATTTCTTCTTCTTGTGGTTCTTCTTCTGCACAGCTAAACTGGAAGTGGCATTTCCAGCTCGCAATAGTGCAGAGTTATCTCAAAGAAAGGGGCCACGGTGTTTCTGTATCTCTATTATGTTGGTGCGGCTTCGGAACTTTTAAATATCTCGATATATCTCGAAAACTACGCTTCTGATCAAAAAATATCATAGAACATAAATTGTAGGAAACATAATTCTCGACAAAAAAGTCTCTTAACATTTTGCCATAGCTCGCTTCGTTTCCGAGATATTTGCAGATATATCTCAAGGGAAGGGGCCTGACGGACATATTTCGAGATATTTCTTCTTCTTGTTGTTCTTCTTCTGCACAGCTAAGCTGGAAGTGGCATGTGCAGCTCGCAATAGTGCAGAGTTATCTCAAAGAAAGTGGCCACGGTGTTTCTGTATCTCTATTATGTTGGTGCGGCTTCGGAACTTTTAAATATCTTGATATATCTCGAGAACTACGCGTCTGATCAAAAAATATCATAGAACATAAAAAGTAGGAAACTTAATTCTCTACAAAAACGGTCTCTTAACATTTTGCCATAGCTCGCTTCGTTTCCGAGATATTTGCAGATATATCTCAAGGGAAGGGGCCTGACGGACATATTTCGAGATATTTCTTCTTCTTGTTGTTCTTCTTCTGCACAGCTAAGCTGGAAGTGGCATTTACAGCTCGGAATAGTGCAGAGTTATCTCAAAGAAAGGGGCCACGGTGTTTCTGTATCTCTATTATGTTGGTGCGGCTTCGGAACTTTTAAATATCTTGATATATCTCGAGAACTACGCATCTGATCAAAAAATATCATAGAACATAAAAAGTAGGAAACTTAATTCTCTACAAAAAAGGTCTCTTAACATTTTGCCATAGCTCGCTTCGTTTCCGAGATATTTGCAGATTTATCTCAAGGGAAGGGGCCTGACGGACATATTTCGAGATATTTCTTCTTCTTGTTGTTCTTCTTCTGCACAGCTAAGCTGGGAGTGGCATTTGCAGCTCGCAATAGTGCAGAGTTATCTCAAAGAAAGGGGCCACGGTGTTTCTGTATCTCTATTATGTTGGTGCGGCTTCGGAACTTTTAAATATCTTGATATATCTCGAGAACTACGCGTCTGATCAAAAAATATCATAGAACATAAAAAGTAGGAAACTTAATTCTCTACAAAAACGGTCTCTTAACATTTTGCCATAGCTCGCTTCGTTTCCGAGATATTTGCAGATATATCTCAAGGGAAGGGGCCTGACGGACATATTTCGAGATATTTCTTCTTCTTGTTGTTCTTCTTCTGCACAGCTAAGCTGGAAGTGGCATTTGCGGCTCGCACTAGTGCACAGTTATCTCAAAGAAAGGGGCCACGGTGTTTCTGTATCTCTATTATGTTGGTGCGGCTTCGGAACTTTTAAATATCTCGATATATCTCGAAAACTACGCTTCTGATCAAAAAATATCATAGAACATAAATTGTAGGAAACATAATTCTCTACAAAAAAGGTCTCTTAACATTTTGCCATAGCTCGCTTCGTTTCCGAGATATTTGCAGATATATCTCAAGGGAAGGGGCCTGACGGACATATTTCGAGATATTTCTTCTTCTTGTTGTTCTTCTTCTGCACAGCTAAGCTGGAAGTGGCATTTACAGCTCGCACTAGTGCAGAGTTATCTCAAAGAAAGGGGCCACGGTGTTTCTGTATCCCTATTATGTTGGTGCGGCTTCGGAACTTCTAAATATCTCGATATATCTCGAGAACTACGCTTCTGATCAAAAAATATCATAGAACGTAAATTGTAGGAAACATAATTCTCTACAAAAAACGTCTCTTAACATTCTGCCATAGCTCGCTTCGTTTGCGAGATATTTGCAGATTTATCTCAAGGGAAGGGGCCTGACGGACATATTTCGAGATATTTCTTCTTCTTGTTGTTCTTCTTCTGCACAGCTAAGCTGGAAGTGGCATTTGCGGCTCGCACTAGTGCAGAGTTATCTCAAAGAAAGGGGCCACGGTGTTTCTGTATCCCTATTATGTTGGTGCGGCTTCGGAACTTTTAAATATCTCGATATATCTCGAGAACTACGCTTCTGATCAAAAAATATCATAGAACATAAATTGTAGGAAACATAATTCTCGACAAAAAAGGTCTCTTAACATTTTGCCATAGCTCGCTTCGTTTCCGAGATATTTGCAGATATATCTCAAGGGAAGGGGCCTGACGGACATATTTCGAGATATTTCTTCTTCTTGTTGTTCTTCTTCTGCACAGCTAAGCTGGAAGTGGCATTTACAGCTCGGAATAGTGCAGAGTTATCTCAAAGAAAGGGGCCACGGTGTTTCTGTATCTCTATTATGTTGGTGCGGCTTCGGAACTTTTAAATATCTTGATATATCTCGAGAACTACGCATCTGATCAAAAAATATCATAGCACATAAAAAGTAGGAAACTTAATTCTCTACAAAAAACGTCTCTTAACATTTTGCCATAGCTCGCTTCGTTTCCGAGATATTTGCAGATTTATCTCAAGGGAAGGGGCCTGACGGACATATTTCGAGATATTTCTTCTTCTTGTTGTTCTTCTTCTGCACAGCTAAGCTGGAAGTGGCATTTGCGGCTCGCACTAGTGCAGAGTTATCTCAAAGAAAGGGGCCACGGTGTTTCTGTATCCCTATTATGTTGGTGCGGCTTCGGAACTTTTAAATATCTCGATATATCTCGAGAAGTACGCTTCTGATCAAAAAATATCATAGAACATAAATTGTAGGAAACATAATTCTCTACAAAAAACGTCTCTTAACATTCTGCCATAGCTCGCTTCGTTTCCGAGATATTTGCAGATTTATCTCAAGGGAAGGGGCCTGACGGACATATTTCGAGATATTTCTTCTTCTTGTTGTTCTTCTTCTGCACAGCTAAGCTGGAAGTGGCATTTGCGGCTCGCACTAGTGCACAGTTATCTCAAAGAAAGGGGCCACGGTGTTTCTGTATCTCTAATATGTTGGTGCGGCTTCGGAACTTTTAAATATCTCGATATATCTCGAAAACTACGCTTCTGATCAAAAAATATCATAGAACATAAATTGTAGGAAACATAATTCTCGACAAAAAAGGTCTCTTAACATTTTGCCATAGCTCGCTTCGTTTCCGAGATATTTGCAGATATATCTCAAGGGAAGGGGCCTGACGGACATATTTCGAGATATTTCTTCTTCTTGTTGTTCTTCTTCTGCACAGCTAAGCTGGAAGTGGCATTTGCGGCTCGCACTAGTGCAGAGTTATCTCAAAGAAAGGGGCCACGGTGTTTCTGTATCCCTATTATGTTGGTGCGGCTTCGGAACTTTTAAATATCTCGATATATCTCGAGAACTACGCTTCTGATCAAAAAATATCATAGAACATAAATTGTAGGAAACATAATTCTCTACAAAAAACGTCTCTTAACATTCTGCCATAGCTCGCTTCGTTTCCGAGATATTTGCAGATTTATCTCAAGGGAAGGGGCCTGACGGACATATTTCGAGATATTTCTTCTTCTTGTTGTTCTTCTTCTGCACAGCTAAGCTGGAAGTGGCATTTGCAGCTCGCAATAGTGCAGAGTTATCTCAAAGAAAGGGGCCACGGTGTTTCTGTATCTCTATTATATTGGTGCGGCTTCGGAACTTTTAAATATCTTGATATATCTCGAGAACTACGCGTCTGATCAAAAAATATCATAGAACATAAAAAGTAGGAAACTTAATTCTCTACAAAAACGGTCTCTTAACATTTTGCCATAGCTCGCTTCGTTTCCGAGATATTTGCAGATATATCTCAAGGGAAGGGGCCTGACGGACATATTTCGAGATATTTCTTCTTCTTGTTGTTCTTCTTCTGCACAGCTAAGCTGGAAGTGGCATTTACAGCTCGCACTAGTGCAGAGTTATCTCAAAGAAAGGGGCCACGGTGTTTCTGTATCCCTATTATGTTGGTGCGGCTTCGGAACTTTTAAATATCTCGATATATCTCGAGAACTACGCTTCTGATCAAAAAATATCATAGAACATAAATTGTAGGAAACATAATTCTCTACAAAAAACGTCTCTTAACATTCTGCCATAGCTCGCTTCGTTTGCGAGATATTTGCAGATTTATCTCAAGGGAAGGGGCCTGACGGACATATTTCGAGATATTTCTTCTTCTTGTTGTTCTTCTTCTGCACAGCTAAGCTGGAAGTGGCATTTGCGGCTCGCACTAGTGCAGAGTTATCTCAAAGAAAGGGGCCACGGTGTTTCTGTATCCCTATTATGTTGGTGCGGCTTCGGAACTTTTAAATATCTCGATATATCTCGAGAACTACGCTTCTGATCAAAAAATATCATAGAACATAAATTGTAGGAAACATAATTCTCTACAAAAAAGGTCTCTTAACATTTTGCCATAGCTCGCTTCGTTTCCGAGATATTTGCAGATATATCTCAAGGGAAGGGGCCTGACGGACATATTTCGAGATATTTCTTCTTCTTGTTGTTCTTCTTCTGCACAGCTAAGCTGGAAGTGGCATTTGCGGCTCGCACTAGTGCACAGTTATCTCAAAGAAAGGGGCCACGGTGTTTCTGTATCTCTATTATGTTGGTGCGGCTTCGGAACTTTTAAATATCTCGATATATCTCGAAAACTACGCTTCTGATCAAAAAATATCATAGAACATAAATTGTAGGAAACATAATTCTCTACAAAAAAGGTCTCTTAACATTTTGCCATAGCTCGCTTCGTTTCCGAGATATTTGCAGATATATCTCAAGGGAAGGGGCCTGACGGACATATTTCGAGATATTTCTTCTTCTTGTTGTTCTTCTTCTGCACAGCTAAGCTGGAAGTGGCATTTACAGCTCGGAATAGTGCAGAGTTATCTCAAAGAAAGGGGCCACGGTGTTTCTGTATCTCTATTATGTTGGTGCGGCTTCGGAACTTTTAAATATCTTGATATATCTCGAGAACTACGCATCTGATCAAAAAATATCATAGAACATAAAAAGTAGGAAACTTAATTCTCTACAAAAAAGGTCTCTTAACATTTTGCCATAGCTCGCTTGGTTTCCGAGATATTTGCAGATTTATCTCAAGGGAAGGGGCCTAACGGACATATTTCGAGATATTTCTTCTTCTTGTTGTTCTTCTTCTGCACAGCTAAATTGGAAGTGGCATTTCCAGCTCGCAATAGTGCAGAGTTATCTTAAAGAAAGGGGCCACGGTGTTTCTGTATCTCTATTATGTTGGTGCGGCTTCGGAACTTTTAAATATCTTGATATATCTCGAGAACTACGCGTCTGATCAAAAAATATCATAGAACATAAAAAGTAGGAAACTTAATTTTCTACAAAAACGGTCTCTTAACATTTTGCCATAGCTCGCTTCGTTTCCGAGATATTTGCAGATATATCTCAAGGGAAGGGGCCTGACGGACATATTTCGAGATATTTCTTCTTCTTGTTGTTCTTCTTCTGCACAGCTAAGCTGGAAGTGGCATTTGCGGCTCGCACTAGTGCACAGTTATCTCAAAGAAAGGGGCCACGGTGTTTCTGTATCTCTATTATGTTGGTGCGGCTTCGGAACTTTTAAATATCTCGATATATCTCGAAAACTACGCTTCTGATCAAAAAATATCATAGAACATAAATTGTAGGAAACATAATTCTCTACAAAAAAGGTCTCTTAACATTTTGCCATAGCTCGCTTCGTTTCCGAGATATTTGCAGATATATCTCAAGGGAAGGGGCCTGACGGACATATTTCGAGATATTTCTTCTTCTTGTTGTTCTTCTTCTGCACAGCTAAGCTGGAAGTGGCATTTACAGCTCGGAATAGTGCAGAGTTATCTCAAAGAAAGGGGCCACGGTGTTTCTGTATCTCTATTATGTTGGTGCGGCTTCGGAACTTTTAAATATCTTGATATATCTCGAGAACTACGCATCTGATTAAAAAATATCATGGAACATAAAAAGTAGGAAACTTAATTCTCTACAAAAAACGTCTCTTAACATTTTGCCATAGCTCGCTTCGTTTCCGAGATATTTGCAGATTTATCTCAAGGGAAGGGGCCTGACGGACATATTTCGAGATATTTCTTCTTCTTGTTGTTCTTCTTCTGCACAGCTAAGCTGGAAGTGGCATTTGCGGCTCGCACTAGTGCACAGTTATCTCAAAGAAAGGGGCCACGGTGTTTCTGTATCTCTATTATGTTGGTGCGGCTTCGGAACTTTTAAATATCTCGATATATCTCGAAAACTACGCTTCTGATCAAAAAATATCATAGAACATAAATTGTAGGAAACATAATTCTCTACAAAAAAGGTCTCTTAACATTTTGCCATAGCTCGCTTCGTTTCCGAGATATTTGCAGATATATCTCAAGGGAAGGGGCCTGACGGACATATTTCGAGATATTTCTTCTTCTTGTTGTTCTTCTTCTGCACAGCTAAGCTGGAAGTGGCATTTACAGCTCGGAATAGTGCAGAGTTATCTCAAAGAAAGGGGCCACGGTGTTTCTGTATCTCTATTATGTTGGTGCGGCTTCGGAACTTTTAAATATCTTGATATATCTCGAGAACTACGCATCTGATCAAAAAATATCATAGAACATAAAAAGTAGGAAACTTAATTCTCTACAAAAAAGGTCTCTTAACATTTTGCCATAGCTCGCTTGGTTTCCGAGATATTTGCAGATTTATCTCAAGGGAAGGGGCCTAACGGACATATTTCGAGATATTTCTTCTTCTTGTTGTTCTTCTTCTGCACAGCTAAATTGGAAGTGGCATTTCCAGCTCGCAATAGTGCAGAGTTATCTTAAAGAAAGGGGCCACGGTGTTTCTGTATCTCTATTATGTTGGTGCGGCTTCGGAACTTTTAAATATCTTGATATATCTCGAGAACTACGCGTCTGATCAAAAAATATCATAGAACATAAAAAGTAGGAAACTTAATTTTCTACAAAAACGGTCTCTTAACATTTTGCCATAGCTCGCTTCGTTTCCGAGATATTTGCAGATATATCTCAAGGGAAGGGGCCTGACGGACATATTTCGAGATATTTCTTCTTCTTGTTGTTCTTCTTCTGCACAGCTAAGCTGGAAGTGGCATTTGCGGCTCGCACTAGTGCACAGTTATCTCAAAGAAAGGGGCCACGGTGTTTCTGTATCTCTATTATGTTGGTGCGGCTTCGGAACTTTTAAATATCTCGATATATCTCGAAAACTACGCTTCTGATCAAAAAATATCATAGAACATAAATTGTAGGAAACATAATTCTCTACAAAAAAGGTCTCTTAACATTTTGCCATAGCTCGCTTCGTTTCCGAGATATTTGCAGATATATCTCAAGGGAAGGGGCCTGACGGACATATTTCGAGATATTTCTTCTTCTTGTTGTTCTTCTTCTGCACAGCTAAGCTGGAAGTGGCATTTACAGCTCGGAATAGTGCAGAGTTATCTCAAAGAAAGGGGCCACGGTGTTTCTGTATCTCTATTATGTTGGTGCGGCTTCGGAACTTTTAAATATCTTGATATATCTCGAGAACTACGCATCTGATTAAAAAATATCATGGAACATAAAAAGTAGGAAACTTAATTCTCTACAAAAAACGTCTCTTAACATTTTGCCATAGCTCGCTTCGTTTCCGAGATATTTGCAGATTTATCTCAAGGGAAGGGGCCTGACGGACATATTTCGAGATATTTCTTCTTCTTGTTGTTCTTCTTCTGCACAGCTAAGCTGGAAGTGGCATTTGCGGCTCGCACTAGTGCAGAGTTATCTCAAAGAAAGGGGCCACGGTGTTTCTGTATCCCTATTATGTTGGTGCGGCTTCGGAACTTTTAAATATCTCGATATATCTCGAGAACTACGCTTCTGATCAAAAAATATCATAGAACATAAATTGTAGGAAACATAATTCTCTACAAAAAAGGTCTCTTAACATTTTGCCATAGCTCGCTTCGTTTCCGAGATATTTGCAGATATATCTCAAGGGAAGGGGCCTGACGGACATATTTCGAGATATTTCTTCTTCTTGTTGTTCTTCTTCTGCACAGCTAAGCTGGAAGTGGCATTTACAGCTCGGAATAGTGCAGAGTTATCTCAAAGAAAGGGGCCACGGTGTTTCTGTATCTCTATTATGATGGTGCGGCTTCGGAACTTTTAAATATCTTGATATATCTCGAGAACTACGCATCTGATCAAAAAATATCATAGCACATAAAAAGTAGGAAACTTAATTCTCTACAAAAAACGTCTCTTAACATTTTGCCATAGCTCGCTTCGTTTCCGAGATATTTGCAGATTTATCTCAAGGGAAGGGGCCTGACGGACATATTTCGAGATATTTCTTCTTCTTGTTGTTCTTCTTCTGCACAGCTAAGCTGGAAGTGGCATTTGCGGCTCGCACTAGTGCAGAGTTATCTCAAAGAAAGGGGCCACGGTGTTTCTGTATCCCTATTATGTTGGTGCGGCTTCGGAACTTTTAAATATCTCGATATATCTCGAGAACTACGCTTCTGATCAAAAAATATCATAGAACATAAATTGTAGGAAACATAATTCTCTACAAAAAACGTCTCTTAACATTCTGCCATAGCTCGCTTCGTTTCCGAGATATTTGCAGATTTATCTCAAGGGAAGGGGCCTGACGGACATATTTCGAGATATTTCTTCTTCTTGTTGTTCTTCTTCTGCACAGCTAAGCTGGAAGTGGCATTTGCGGCTCGCACTAGTGCACAGTTATCTCAAAGAAAGGGGCCACGGTGTTTCTGTATCTCTAATATGTTGGTGCGGCTTCGGAACTTTTAAATATCTCGATATATCTCGAAAACTACGCTTCTGATCAAAAAATATCATAGAACATAAATTGTAGGAAACATAATTCTCTACAAAAAAGGTCTCTTAACATTTTGCCATAGCTCGCTTCGTTTCCGAGATATTTGCAGATATATCTCAAGGGAAGGGGCCTGACGGACATATTTCGAGATATTTCTTCTTCTTGTTGTTCTTCTTCTGCACAGCTAAGCTGGAAGTGGCATTTACAGCTCGGAATAGTGCAGAGTTATCTCAAAGAAAGGGGCCACGGTGTTTCTGTATCTCTATTATGTTGGTGCGGCTTCGGAACTTTTAAATATCTTGATATATCTCGAGAACTACGCATCTGATCAAAAAATATCATAGAACATAAAAAGTAGGAAACTTAATTCCCTACAAAAAACGTCTCTTAACATTTTGCCATAGCTCGCTTCGTTTCCGAGATATTTGCAGATATATCACAAGGGAAGGGGCCTGACGGACATATTTCGAGATATTTCTTCTTCTTGTTGTTCTTCTTCTGCACAGCTAAGCTGGAAGTGGCATTTGCAGCTCGCAATAGTGCAGAGTTATCTCAAAGAAAGGGGCCACGGTGTTTCTGTATCCCTATTATGTTGGTGCGGCTTCGGAACTTTTAAATATCTCGATATATCTCGAGAACTACGCTTCTGATCAAAAAATATCATAGAACATAAATTGTAGGAAACATAATTCTCTACAAAAAACGTCTCTTAACATTCTGCCATAGCTCGCTTCGTTTGCGAGATATTTGCAGATTTATCTCAAGGGAAGGGGCCTGACGGACATATTTCGAGATATTTCTTCTTCTTGTTGTTCTTCTTCTGCACAGCTAAGCTGGAAGTGGCATTTGCGGCTCGCACTAGTGCAGAGTTATCTCAAAGAAAGGGGCCACGGTGTTTCTGTATCCCTATTATGTTGGTGCGGCTTCGGAACTTTTAAATATCTCGATATATCTCGAGAACTACGCTTCTGATCAAAAAATACCATAGAACATAAATTGTAGGAAACATAATTCTCTACAAAAAAGGTCTCTTAACATTTTGCCATAGCTCGCTTCGTTTCCGAGATATTTGCAGATATATCTCAAGGGAAGGGGCCTGACGGACATATTTCGAGATATTTCTTCTTCTTGTTGTTCTTCTTCTGCACAGCTAAGCTGGAAGTGGCATTTGCGGCTCGCACTAGTGCACAGTTATCTCAAAGAAAGGGGCCACGGTGTTTCTGTATCTCTATTATGTTGGTGCGGCTTCGGAACTTTTAAATATCTCGATATATCTCGAAAACTACGCTTCTGATCAAAAAATATCATAGAACATAAATTGTAGGAAACATAATTCTCTACAAAAAAGGTCTCTTAACATTTTGCCATAGCTCGCTTCGTTTCCGAGATATTTGCAGATATATCTCAAGGGAAGGGGCCTGACGGACATATTTCGAGATATTTCTTCTTCTTGTTGTTCTTCTTCTGCACAGCTAAGCTGGAAGTGGCATTTACAGCTCGGAATAGTGCAGAGTTATCTCAAAGAAAGGGGCCACGGTGTTTCTGTATCTCTATTATGTTGGTGCGGCTTCGGAACTTTTAAATATCTTGATATATCTCGAGAACTACGCATCTGATCAAAAAATATCATAGAACATAAAAAGTAGGAAACTTAATTCTCTACAAAAAAGGTCTCTTAACATTTTGCCATGGCTCGCTTGGTTTCCGAGATATTTGCAGATTTATCTCAAGGGAAGGGGCCTAACGGACATATTTCGAGATATTTCTTCTTCTTGTTGTTCTTCTTCTGCACAGCTAAATTGGAAGTGGCATTTCCAGCTCGCAATAGTGCAGAGTTATCTTAAAGAAAGGGGCCACGGTGTTTCTGTATCTCTATTATGTTGGTGCGGCTTCGGAACTTTTAAATATCTTGATATATCTCGAGAACTACGCGTCTGATCAAAAAATATCATAGAACATAAAAAGTAGGAAACTTAATTTTCTACAAAAACGGTCTCTTAACATTTTGCCATAGCTCGCTTCGTTTCCGAGATATTTGCAGATATATCTCAAGGGAAGGGGCCTGACGGACATATTTCGAGATATTTCTTCTTCTTGTTGTTCTTCTTCTGCACAGCTAAGCTGGAAGTGGCATTTGCGGCTCGCACTAGTGCACAGTTATCTCAAAGAAAGGGGCCACGGTGTTTCTGTATCTCTATTATGTTGGTGCGGCTTCGGAACTTTTAAATATCTCGATATATCTCGAAAACTACGCTTCTGATCAAAAAATATCATAGAACATAAATTGTAGGAAACATAATTCTCTACAAAAAAGGTCTCTTAACATTTTGCCATAGCTCGCTTCGTTTCCGAGATATTTGCAGATATATCTCAAGGGAAGGGGCCTGACGGACATATTTCGAGATATTTCTTCTTCTTGTTGTTCTTCTTCTGCACAGCTAAGCTGCAAGTGGCATTTACAGCTCGGAATAGTGCAGAGTTATCTCAAAGAAAGGGGCCACGGTGTTTCTGTATCTCTATTATGTTGGTGCGGCTTCGGAACTTTTAAATATCTTGATATATCTCGAGAACTACGCATCTGATTAAAAAATATCATGGAACATAAAAAGTAGGAAACTTAATTCTCTACAAAAAACGTCTCTTAACATTTTGCCATAGCTCGCTTCGTTTCCGAGATATTTGCAGATTTATCTCAAGGGAAGGGGCCTGACGGACATATTTCGAGATATTTCTTCTTCTTGTTGTTCTTCTTCTGCACAGCTAAGCTGGAAGTGGCATTTGCGGCTCGCACTAGTGCAGAGTTATCTCAAAGAAAGGGGCCACGGTGTTTCTGTATCCCTATTATGTTGGTGCGGCTTCGGAACTTTTAAATATCTCGATATATCTCGAGAACTACGCTTCTGATCAAAAAATATCATAGAACATAAATTGTAGGAAACATAATTCTCTACAAAAAAGGTCTCTTAACATTTTGCCATAGCTCGCTTCGTTTCCGAGATATTTGCAGATATATCTCAAGGGAAGGGGCCTGACGGACATATTTCGAGATATTTCTTCTTCTTGTTGTTCTTCTTCTGCACAGCTAAGCTGGAAGTGGCATTTACAGCTCGGAATAGTGCAGAGTTATCTCAAAGAAAGGGGCCACGGTGTTTCTGTATCTCTATTATGTTGGTGCGGCTTCGGAACTTTTAAATATCTTGATATATCTCGAGAACTACGCATCTGATCAAAAAATATCATAGCACATAAAAAGTAGGAAACTTAATTCTCTACAAAAAACGTCTCTTAACATTTTGCCATAGCTCGCTTCGTTTCCGAGATATTTGCAGATTTATCTCAAGGGAAGGGGCCTGACGGACATATTTCGAGATATTTCTTCTTCTTGTTGTTCTTCTTCTGCACAGCTAAGCTGGAAGTGGCATTTGCGGCTCGCACTAGTGCAGAGTTATCTCAAAGAAAGGGGCCACGGTGTTTCTGTATCCCTATTATGTTGGTGCGGCTTCGGAACTTTTAAATATCTCGATATATCTCGAGAACTACGCTTCTGATCAAAAAATATCATAGAACATAAATTGTAGGAAACATAATTCTCTACAAAAAACGTCTCTTAACATTCTGCCATAGCTCGCTTCGTTTCCGAGATATTTGCAGATTTATCTCAAGGGAAGGGGCCTGACGGACATATTTCGAGATATTTCTTCTTCTTGTTGTTCTTCTTCTGCACAGCTAAGCTGGAAGTGGCATTTGCAGCTCGCAATAGTGCAGAGTTATCTCAAAGAAAGAGGCCACGGTGTTTCTGTATCTCTATTATGTTGGTGCGGCTTCGGAACTTTTAAATATCTCGATATATCTCGAAAACTACGCTTCTGATCAAAAAATATCATAGAACATAAATTGTAGGAAACATAATTCTCTACAAAAAAGGTCTCTTAACATTTTGCCATAGCTCGCTTCGTTTCCGAGATATTTGCAGATATATCTCAAGGGAAGGGGCCTGACGGACATATTTCGAGATATTTCTTCTTCTTGTTGTTCTTCTTCTGCACAGCTAAGCTGGAAGTGGCATTTACAGCTCGGAATAGTGCAGAGTTATCTCAAAGAAAGGGGCCACGGTGTTTCTGTATCTCTATTATGTTGGTGCGGCTTCGGAACTTTTAAATATCTTGATATATCACGAGAACTACGCATCTGATCAAAAAATATCATAGAACATAAAAAGTAGGAAACTTAATTCTCTACAAAAAACGTCTCTTAACATTTTGCCATAGCTCGCTTCGTTTCCGAGATATTTGCAGATTTATCTCAAGGGAAGGGGCCTGACGGACATATTTCGAGATATTTCTTCTTCTTGTTGTTCTTCTTCTGCACAGCTAAGCTGGAAGTGGCATTTGCGGCTCGCACTAGTGCAGAGTTATCTCAAAGAAAGGGGCCACGGTGTTTCTGTATCCCTATTATGTTGGTGCGGCTTCGGAACTTTTAAATATCTTGATATATCTCGAGAACTACGCATCTGATCAAAAAATATCATAGAACATAAAAAGTAGGAAACTTAATTCTCTACAAAAAAGGTCTCTTAACATTTTGCCATAGCTCGCTTCGTTTCCGAGATATTTGCAGATTTATCTCAAGGGAAGGGGCCTAACGGACATATTTCGAGATATTTCTTCTTCTTGTTGTTCTTCTTCTGCACAGCTAAACTGGAAGTGGCATTTCCAGCTCGCAATAGTGCAGAGTTATCTCAAAGAAAGGGGCCACGGTGTTTCTGTATCTCTATTATGTTGGTGCGGCTTCGGAACTTTTAAATATCTTGATATATCTCGAGAACTACGCATCTGATCAAAAAATATCATAGAACATAAAAAGTAGGAAACTTAATTCTCTACAAAAAAGGTCTCTTAACATTTTGCCATAGCTCGCTTCGTTTCCGAGATATTTGCAGATATATCTCAAGGGAAGGGGCCTGACGGACATATTTCGAGATATTTCTTCTTCTTGTTGTTCTTCTTCTGCACAGCTAAGCTGGAAGTGGCATTTGCGGCTCGCACTAGTGCACAGTTATCTCAAAGAAAGGGGCCACGGTGTTTCTGTATCTCTATTATGTTGGTGCGGCTTCGGAACTTTTAAATATCTCGATATATCTCGAAAACTACGCTTCTGATCAAAAAATATCATAGAACATAAATTGTAGGAAACATAATTCTCTACAAAAAAGGTCTCTTAACATTTTGCCATAGCTCGCTTCGTTTCCGAGATATTTGCAGATATATCTCAAGGGAAGGGGCCTGACGGACATATTTCGAGATATTTCTTCTTCTTGTTGTTCTTCTTCTGCACAGCTAAGCTGGAAGTGGCATTTACAGCTCGGAATAGTGCAGAGTTATCTCAAAGAAAGGGGCCACGGTGTTTCTGTATCTCTATTATGTTGGTGCGGCTTCGGAACTTTTAAATATCTTGATATATCTCGAGAACTACGCATCTGATTAAAAAATATCATGGAACATAAAAAGTAGGAAACTTAATTCTCTACAAAAAACGTCTCTTAACATTTTGCCATAGCTCGCTTCGTTTCCGAGATATTTGCAGATTTATCTCAAGGGAAGGGGCCTGACGGACATATTTCGAGATATTTCTTCTTCTTGTTGTTCTTCTTCTGCACAGCTAAGCTGGAAGTGGCATTTGCGGCTCGCACTAGTGCAGAGTTATCTCAAAGAAAGGGGCCACGGTGTTTCTGTATCCCTATTATGTTGGTGCGGCTTCGGAACTTTTAAATATCTCGATATATCTCGAGAACTACGCTTCTGATCAAAAAATATCATAGAACATAAATTGTAGGAAACATAATTCTCTACAAAAAAGGTCTCTTAACATTTTGCCATAGCTCGCTTCGTTTCCGAGATATTTGCAGATATATCTCAAGGGAAGGGGCCTGACGGACATATTTCGAGATATTTCTTCTTCTTGTTGTTCTTCTTCTGCACAGCTAAGCTGGAAGTGGCATTTACAGCTCGGAATAGTGCAGAGTTATCTCAAAGAAAGGGGCCACGGTGTTTCTGTATCTCTATTATGTTGGTGCGGCTTCGGAACTTTTAAATATCTTGATATATCTCGAGAACTACGCATCTGATCAAAAAATATCATAGCACATAAAAAGTAGGAAACTTAATTCTCTACAAAAAACGTCTCTTAACATTTTGCCATAGCTCGCTTCGTTTCCGAGATATTTGCAGATTTATCTCAAGGGAAGGGGCCTGACGGACATATTTCGAGATATTTCTTCTTCTTGTTGTTCTTCTTCTGCACAGCTAAGCTGGAAGTGGCATTTGCGGCTCGCACTAGTGCAGAGTTATCTCAAAGAAAGGGGCCACGGTGTTTCTGTATCCCTATTATGTTGGTGCGGCTTCGGAACTTTTAAATATCTCGATATATCTCGAGAACTACGCTTCTGATCAAAAAATATCATAGAACATAAATTGTAGGAAACATAATTCTCTACAAAAAACGTCTCTTAACATTCTGCCATAGCTCGCTTCGTTTCCGAGATATTTGCAGATTTATCTCAAGGGAAGGGGCCTGACGGACATATTTCGAGATATTTCTTCTTCTTGTTGTTCTTCTTCTGCACAGCTAAGCTGGAAGTGGCATTTGCAGCTCGCAATAGTGCAGAGTTATCTCAAAGAAAGAGGCCACGGTGTTTCTGTATCTCTATTATGTTGGTGCGGCTTCGGAACTTTTAAATATCTCGATATATCTCGAAAACTACGCTTCTGATCAAAAAATATCATAGAACATAAATTGTAGGAAACATAATTCTCTACAAAAAAGGTCTCTTAACATTTTGCCATAGCTCGCTTCGTTTCCGAGATATTTGCAGATATATCTCAAGGGAAGGGGCCTGACGGACATATTTCGAGATATTTCTTCTTCTTGTTGTTCTTCTTCTGCACAGCTAAGCTGGAAGTGGCATTTACAGCTCGGAATAGTGCAGAGTTATCTCAAAGAAAGGGGCCACGGTGTTTCTGTATCTCTATTATGTTGGTGCGGCTTCGGAACTTTTAAATATCTTGATATATCACGAGAACTACGCATCTGATCAAAAAATATCATAGAACATAAAAAGTAGGAAACTTAATTCTCTACAAAAAACGTCTCTTAACATTTTGCCATAGCTCGCTTCGTTTCCGAGATATTTGCAGATTTATCTCAAGGGAAGGGGCCTGACGGACATATTTCGAGATATTTCTTCTTCTTGTTGTTCTTCTTCTGCACAGCTAAGCTGGAAGTGGCATTTGCGGCTCGCACTAGTGCAGAGTTATCTCAAAGAAAGGGGCCACGGTGTTTCTGTATCCCTATTATGTTGGTGCGGCTTCGGAACTTTTAAATATCTTGATATATCTCGAGAACTACGCATCTGATCAAAAAATATCATAGAACATAAAAAGTAGGAAACTTAATTCTCTACAAAAAAGGTCTCTTAACATTTTGCCATAGCTCGCTTCGTTTCCGAGATATTTGCAGATTTATCTCAAGGGAAGGGGCCTAACGGACATATTTCGAGATATTTCTTCTTCTTGTTGTTCTTCTTCTGCACAGCTAAACTGGAAGTGGCATTTCCAGCTCGCAATAGTGCAGAGTTATCTCAAAGAAAGGGGCCACGGTGTTTCTGTATCTCTATTATGTTGGTGCGGCTTCGGAACTTTTAAATATCTTGATATATCTCGAGAACTACGCATCTGATCAAAAAATATCATAGAACATAAAAAGTAGGAAACTTAATTCTCTACAAAAAAGGTCTCTTAACATTTTGCCATAGCTCGCTTCGTTTCCGAGATATTTGCAGATTTATCTCAAGGGAAGGGGACTAACGGACATATTTCGAGATATTTCTTCTTCTTGTTGTTCTTCTTCTGCACAGCTAAGCTGGAAGTGGCATTTCCAGCTCGCAATAGTGCAGAGTTATCTCAAAGAAAGGGGCCACGGTGTTTCTGTATCTCTATTATGTTGGTGCGGCTTCGGAACTTTTAAATATCTCGATATATCTCGAAAACTACGCTTCTGATCAAAAAATATCATAGAACATAAATTGTAGGAAACATAATTCTCTACAAAAAAGGTCTCTTAACATTTTGCCATAGCTCGCTTCGTTTCCGAGATATTTAAGATATATCTCAAGGGAAGGGGGCTGACGGACATATTTCGAGATATTTCTTCTTCTTGTTGTTCTTCTTCTGCACAGCTAAGCTGGAAGTGGCATTTACAGCTCGGAATAGTGCAGAGTTATCTCAAAGAGAGGGGCCACGGTGTTTCTGTATCTCTATTATGTTGGTGCGGCTTCGGAACTTTTAAATATCTCGATATATCTCGAAAACTACGCTTCTGATCAAAAAATATCATAGAACATAAATTGTAGGAAACATAATTCTCTACAAAAAACGTCTCTTAACATTCTGCCATAGCTCGCTTCGTTTCCGAGATATTTGCAGATTTATCTCAAGGGAAGGGGCCTGACGGACATATTTCGAGATATTTCTTCTTCTTGTTGTTCTTCTTCTGCACAGCTAAGCTGGAAGTGGCATTTGCGGCTCGCACTAGTGCACAGTTATCTCAAAGAAAGGGGCCACGGTGTTTCTGTATCTCTAATATGTTGGTGCGGCTTCGGAACTTTTAAATATCTCGATATATCTCGAAAACTACGCTTCTGATCAAAAAATATCATAGAACATAAATTGTAGGAAACATAATTCTCTACAAAAAAGGTCTCTTAACATTTTGCCATAGCTCGCTTCGTTTCCGAGATATTTGCAGATATATCTCAAGGGAAGGGGCCTGACGGACATATTTCGAGATATTTCTTCTTCTTGTTGTTCTTCTTCTGCACAGCTAAGCTGGAAGTGGCATTTACAGCTCGGAATAGTGCAGAGTTATCTCAAAGAAAGGGGCCACGGTGTTTCTGTATCTCTATTATGTTGGTGCGGCTTCGGAACTTTTAAATATCTTGATATATCTCGAGAACTACGCATCTGATCAAAAAATATCATAGAACATAAAAAGTAGGAAACTTAATTCTCTACAAAAAACGTCTCTTAACATTTTGCCATAGCTCGCTTCGTTTCCGAGATATTTGCAGATATATCACAAGGGAAGGGGCCTGACGGACATATTTCGAGATATTTCTTCTTCTTGTTGTTCTTCTTCTGCACAGCTAAGCTGGAAGTGGCATTTGCAGCTCGCAATAGTGCAGAGTTATCTCAAAGAAAGGGGCCACGGTGTTTCTGTATCTCTATTATGTTGGTGCGGCTTCGGAACTTTTAAATATCTTGATATATCTCGAGAACTACGCGTCTGATCAAAAAATATCATAGAACATAAAAAGTAGGAAACTTAATTCTCTACAAAAACGGTCTCTTAACATTTTGCCATAGCTCGCTTCGTTTCCGAGATATTTGCAGATATATCTCAAGGGAAGGGGCCTGACGGACATATTTCGAGATATTTCTTCTTCTTGTTGTTCTTCTTCTGCACAGCTAAG
Organism: Osmia lignaria lignaria; assembly: GCF_051020975.1. Lineage (NCBI taxonomy): Eukaryota > Metazoa > Arthropoda > Insecta > Hymenoptera > Megachilidae > Osmia > Osmia lignaria. Next base: position 20,793,520 of record NW_027478159.1, read on the forward strand.
CTGGAAGTGGCATTTGCAGCTCGCAATAGTGCAGAGTTATCTCAAAGAAAGAGGCCACGGTGTTTCTGTATCTCTATTATGTTGGTGCGGCTTCGGAACTTTTAAATATCTCGATATATCTCGAAAACTACGCTTCTGATCAAAAAATATCATAGAACATAAATTGTAGGAAACATAATTCTCTACAAAAAAGGTCTCTTAACATTTTGCCATAGCTCGCTTCGTTTCCGAGATATTTGCAGATATATCTCAAGGGAAGGGGCCTGACGGACATATTTCGAGATATTTCTTCTTCTTGTTGTTCTTCTTCTGCACAGCTAAGCTGGAAGTGGCATTTACAGCTCGGAATAGTGCAGAGTTATCTCAAAGAAAGGGGCCACGGTGTTTCTGTATCTCTATTATGTTGGTGCGGCTTCGGAACTTTTAAATATCTTGATATATCACGAGAACTACGCATCTGATCAAAAAATATCATAGAACATAAAAAGTAGGAAACTTAATTCTCTACAAAAAACGTCTCTTAACATTTTGCCATAGCTCGCTTCGTTTCCGAGATATTTGCAGATTTATCTCAAGGGAAGGGGCCTGACGGACATATTTCGAGATATTTCTTCTTCTTGTTGTTCTTCTTCTGCACAGCTAAGCTGGAAGTGGCATTTGCGGCTCGCACTAGTGCAGAGTTATCTCAAAGAAAGGGGCCACGGTGTTTCTGTATCCCTATTATGTTGGTGCGGCTTCGGAACTTTTAAATATCTTGATATATCTCGAGAACTACGCATCTGATCAAAAAATATCATAGAACATAAAAAGTAGGAAACTTAATTCTCTACAAAAAAGGTCTCTTAACATTTTGCCATAGCTCGCTTCGTTTCCGAGATATTTGCAGATTTATCTCAAGGGAAGGGGCCTAACGGACATATTTCGAGATATTTCTTCTTCTTGTTGTTCTTCTTCTGCACAGCTAAACTGGAAGTGGCATTTCCAGCTCGCAATAGTGCAGAGTTATCTCAAAGAAAGGGGCCACGGTGTTTCTGTATCTCTATTATGTTGGTGCGGCTTCGGAACTTTTAAATATCTTGATATATCTCGAGAACTACGCATCTGATCAAAAAATATCATAGAACATAAAAAGTAGGAAACTTAATTCTCTACAAAAAAGGTCTCTTAACATTTTGCCATAGCTCGCTTCGTTTCCGAGATATTTGCAGATTTATCTCAAGGGAAGGGGCCTGACGGACATATTTCGAGATATTTCTTCTTCTTGTTGTTCTTCTTCTGCACAGCTAAGCTGGAAGTGGCATTTACAGCTCGGAATAGTGCAGAGTTATCTCAAAGAGAGGGGCCACGGTGTTTCTGTATCTCTATTATGTTGGTGCGGCTTCGGAACTTTTAAATATCTCGATATATCTCGAAAACTACGCTTCTGATCAAAAAATATCATAGAACATAAATTGTAGGAAACATAATTCTCTACAAAAAACGTCTCTTAACATTCTGCCATAGCTCGCTTCGTTTCCGAGATATTTGCAGATTTATCTCAAGGGAAGGGGCCTGACGGACATATTTCGAGATATTTCTTCTTCTTGTTGTTCTTCTTCTGCACAGCTAAGCTGGAAGTGGCATTTGCGGCTCGCACTAGTGCACAGTTATCTCAAAGAAAGGGGCCACGGTGTTTCTGTATCTCTAATATGTTGGTGCGGCTTCGGAACTTTTAAATATCTCGATATATCTCGAAAACTACGCTTCTGATCAAAAAATATCATAGAACAGAAATTGTAGGAAACATAATTCTCTACAAAAAAGGTCTCTTAACATTTTGCCATAGCTCGCTTCGTTTCCGAGATATTTGCAGATATATCTCAAGGGAAGGGGCCTGACGGACATATTTCGAGATATTTCTTCTTCTTGTTGTTCTTCTTCTGCACAGCTAAGCTGGAAGTGGCATTTACAGCTCGGAATAGTGCAGAGTTATCTCAAAGAAAGGGGCCACGGTGTTTCTGTATCTCTATTATGTTGGTGCGGCTTCGGAACTTTTAAATATCTTGATATATCTCGAGAACTACGCATCTGATCAAAAAATATCATAGAACATAAAAAGTAGGAAACTTAATTCTCTACAAAAAACGTCTCTTAACATTTTGCCATAGCTCGCTTCGTTTCCGAGATATTTGCAGATATATCACAAGGGAAGGGGCCTGACGGACATATTTCGAGATATTTCTTCTTCTTGTTGTTCTTCTTCTGCACAGCTAAGCTGGAAGTGGCATTTGCAGCTCGCAATAGTGCAGAGTTATCTCAAAGAAAGGGGCCACGGTGTTTCTGTATCTCTATTATGTTGGTGCGGCTTCGGAACTTTTAAATATCTTGATATATCTCGAGAACTACGCGTCTGATCAAAAAATATCATAGAACATAAAAAGTAGGAAACTTAATTCTCTACAAAAACGGTCTCTTAACATTTTGCCATAGCTCGCTTCGTTTCCGAGATATTTGCAGATATATCTCAAGGGAAGGGGCCTGACGGACATATTTCGAGATATTTCTTCTTCTTGTTGTTCTTCTTCTGCACAGCTAAGCTGGAAGTGGCATTTGCAGCTCGCAATAGTGCAGAGTTATCTCAAAGAAAGAGGCCACGGTGTTTCTGTATCTCTATTATGTTGGTGCGGCTTCGGAACTTTTAAATATCTCGATATATCTCGAAAACTACGCTTCTGATCAAAAAATATCATAGAACATAAATTGTAGGAAACATAATTCTCTACAAAAAAGCTCTCTTAACATTTTGCCATAGCTCGCTTCGTTTCCGAGATATTTGCAGATATATCTCAAGGGAAGGGGCCTGACGGACATATTTCGAGATATTTCTTCTTCTTGTTGTTCTTCTTCTGCACAGCTAAGCTGGAAGTGGCATTTACAGCTCGGAATAGTGCAGAGTTATCTCAAAGAAAGGGGCCACGGTGTTTCTGTATCTCTATTATGTTGGTGCGGCTTCGGAACTTTTAAATATCTTGATATATCACGAGAACTACGCATCTGATCAAAAAATATCATAGAACATAAAAAGTAGGAAACTTAATTCTCTACAAAAAACGTCTCTTAACATTTTGCCATAGCTCGCTTCGTTTCCGAGATATTTGCAGATTTATCTCAAGGGAAGGGGCCTGACGGACATATTTCGAGATATTTCTTCTTCTTGTTGTTCTTCTTCTGCACAGCTAAGCTGGAAGTGGCATTTGCGGCTCGCACTAGTGCAGAGTTATCTCAAAGAAAGGGGCCACGGTGTTTCTGTATCCCTATTATGTTGGTGCGGCTTCGGAACTTTTAAATATCTTGATATATCTCGAGAACTACGCATCTGATCAAAAAATATCATAGAACATAAAAAGTAGGAAACTTAATTCTCTACAAAAAAGGTCTCTTAACATTTTGCCATAGCTCGCTTCGTTTCCGAGATATTTGCAGATTTATCTCAAGGGAAGGGGCCTAACGGACATATTTCGAGATATTTCTTCTTCTTGTTGTTCTTCTTCTGCACAGCTAAACTGGAAGTGGCATTTCCAGCTCGCAATAGTGCAGAGTTATCTCAAAGAAAGGGGCCACGGTGTTTCTGTATCTCTATTATGTTGGTGCGGCTTCGGAACTTTTAAATATCTTGATATATCTCGAGAACTACGCATCTGATCAAAAAATATCATAGAACATAAAAAGTAGGAAACTTAATTCTCTACAAAAAAGGTCTCTTAACATTTTGCCATAGCTCGCTTCGTTTCCGAGATATTTGCAGATTTATCTCAAGGGAAGGGGCCTAACGGACATATTTCGAGATATTTCTTCTTCTTGTTGTTCTTCTTCTGCACAGCTAAACTGGAAGTGGCATTTCCAGCTCGCAATAGTGCAGAGTTATCTCAAAGAAAGGGGCCACGGTGTTTCTGTATCTCTATTATGTTGGTGCGGCTTCGGAACTTTTAAATATCTTGATATATCTCGAGAACTACGCATCTGATCAAAAAATATCATAGAACATAAAAAGTAGGAAACTTAATTCTCTACAAAAAAGGTCTCTTAACATTTTGCCATAGCTCGCTTCGTTTCCGAGATATTTGCAGATTTATCTCAAGGGAAGGGGACTAACGGACATATTTCGAGATATTTCTTCTTCTTGTTGTTCTTCTTCTGCACAGCTAAGCTGGAAGTGGCATTTCCAGCTCGCAATAGTGCAGAGTTATCTCAAAGAAAGGGGCCACGGTGTTTCTGTATCTCTATTATGTTGGTGCGGCTTCGGAACTTTTAAATATCTCGATATATCTCGAAAACTACGCTTCTGATCAAAAAATATCATAGAACATAAATTGTAGGAAACATAATTCTCTACAAAAAAGGTCTCTTAACATTTTGCCATAGCTCGCTTCGTTTCCGAGATATTTAAGATATATCTCAAGGGAAGGGGCCTGACGGACATATTTCGAGATATTTCTTCTTCTTGTTGTTCTTCTTCTGCACAGCTAAGCTGGAAGTGGCATTTACAGCTCGGAATAGTGCAGAGTTATTTCAAAGAGAGGGGCCACGGTGTTTCTGTATCTCTATTATGTTGGTGCGGCTTCGGAACTTTTAAATATCTCGATATATCTCGAAAACTACGCTTCTGATCAAAAAATATCATAGAACATAAATTGTAGGAAACATAATTCTCTACAAAAAAGGTCTCTTAACATTTTGCCATAGCTCGCTTCGTTTCCGAGATATTTGCAGATATATCTCAAGGGAAGGGGCCTGACGGACATATTTCGAGATATTTCTTCTTCTTGTTGTTCTTCTTCTGCACAGCTAAGCTGGAAGTGGCATTTACAGCTCGGAATAGTGCAGAGTTATCTCAAAGAAAGGGGCCACGGTGTTTCTGTATCTCTATTATGTTGGTGCGGCTTCGGAACTTTTAAATATCTTGATATATCTCGAGAACTACGCATCTGATCAAAAAATATCATAGAACATAAAAAGTAGGAAACTTAATTCCCTACAAAAAAGGTCTCTTAACATTTTGCCATAGCTCGCTTGGTTTCCGAGATATTTGCAGATTTATCTCAAGGGAAGGGGCCTAACGGACATATTTCGAGATATTTCTTCTTCTTGTTGTTCTTCTTCTGCACAGCTAAATTGGAAGTGGCATTTCCAGCTCGCAATAGTGCAGAGTTATCTTAAAGAAAGGGGCCACGGTGTTTCTGTATCTCTATTATGTTGGTGCGGCTTCGGAACTTTTAAATATCTTGATATATCTCGAGAACTACGCGTCTGATCAAAAAATATCATAGAACATAAAAAGTAGGAAACTTAATTTTCTACAAAAACGGTCTCTTAACATTTTGCCATAGCTCGCTTCGTTTCCGAGATATTTGCAGATATATCTCAAGGGAAGGGGCCTGACGGACATATTTCGAGATATTTCTTCTTCTTGTTGTTCTTCTTCTGCACAGCTAAGCTGGAAGTGGCATTTGCGGCTCGCACTAGTGCACAGTTATCTCAAAGAAAGGGGCCACGGTGTTTCTGTATCTCTATTATGTTGGTGCGGCTTCGGAACTTTTAAATATCTCGATATATCTCGAAAACTACGCTTCTGATCAAAAAATATCATAGAACATAAATTGTAGGAAACATAATTCTCTACAAAAAAGGTCTCTTAACATTTTGCCATAGCTCGCTTCGTTTCCGAGATATTTGCAGATATATCTCAAGGGAAGGGGCCTGACGGACATATTTCGAGATATTTCTTCTTCTTGTTGTTCTTCTTCTGCACAGCTAAGCTGGAAGTGGCATTTACAGCTCGGAATAGTGCAGAGTTATCTCAAAGAAAGGGGCCACGGTGTTTCTGTATCTCTATTATGTTGGTGCGGCTTCGGAACTTTTAAATATCTTGATATATCTCGAGAACTACGCATCTGATTAAAAAATATCATGGAACATAAAAAGTAGGAAACTTAATTCTCTACAAAAAACGTCTCTTAACATTTTGCCATAGCTCGCTTCGTTTCCGAGATATTTGCAGATTTATCTCAAGGGAAGGGGCCTGACGGACATATTTCGAGATATTTCTTCTTCTTGTTGTTCTTCTTCTGCACAGCTAAGCTGGAAGTGGCATTTGCGGCTCGCACTAGTGCAGAGTTATCTCAAAGAAAGGGGCCACGGTGTTTCTGTATCCCTATTATGTTGGTGCGGCTTCGGAACTTTTAAATATCTCGATATATCTCGAGAACTACGCTTCTGATCAAAAAATATCATAGAACATAAATTGTAGGAAACATAATTCTCGACAAAAAAGGTCTCTTAACATTTTGCCATAGCTCGCTTCGTTTCCGAGATATTTGCAGATATATCTCAAGGGAAGGGGCCTGACGGACATATTTCGAGATATTTCTTCTTCTTGTTGTTCTTCTTCTGCACAGCTAAGCTGGAAGTGGCATTTACAGCTCGGAATAGTGCAGAGTTATCTCAAAGAAAGGGGCCACGGTGTTTCTGTATCTCTATTATGTTGGTGCGGCTTCGGAACTTTTAAATATCTTGATATATCTCGAGAACTACGCATCTGATTAAAAAATATCATGGAACATAAAAAGTAGGAAACTTAATTCTCTACAAAAAACGTCTCTTAACATTTTGCCATAGCTCGCTTCGTTTCCGAGATATTTGCAGATTTATCTCAAGGGAAGGGGCCTGACGGACATATTTCGAGATATTTCTTCTTCTTGTTGTTCTTCTTCTGCACAGCTAAGCTGGAAGTGGCATTTGCGGCTCGCACTAGTGCAGAGTTATCTCAAAGAAAGGGGCCACGGTGTTTCTGTATCCCTATTATGTTGGTGCGGCTTCGGAACTTTTAAATATCTCGATATATCTCGAGAACTACGCTTCTGATCAAAAAATATCATAGAACATAAATTGTAGGAAACATAATTCTCTACAAAAAAGGTCTCTTAACATTTTGCCATAGCTCGCTTCGTTTCCGAGATATTTGCAGATATATCTCAAGGGAAGGGGCCTGACGGACATATTTCGAGATATTTCTTCTTCTTGTTGTTCTTCTTCTGCACAGCTAAGCTGGAAGTGGCATTTACAGCTCGGAATAGTGCAGAGTTATCTCAAAGAAAGGGGCCACGGTGTTTCTGTATCTCTATTATGATGGTGCGGCTTCGGAACTTTTAAATATCTTGATATATCTCGAGAACTACGCATCTGATCAAAAAATATCATAGCACATAAAAAGTAGGAAACTTAATTCTCTACAAAAAACGTCTCTTAACATTTTGCCATAGCTCGCTTCGTTTCCGAGATATTTGCAGATTTATCTCAAGGGAAGGGGCCTGACGGACATATTTCGAGATATTTCTTCTTCTTGTTGTTCTTCTTCTGCACAGCTAAGCTGGAAGTGGCATTTGCGGCTCGCACTAGTGCAGAGTTATCTCAAAGAAAGGGGCCACGGTGTTTCTGTATCCCTATTATGTTGGTGCGGCTTCGGAACTTTTAAATATCTCGATATATCTCGAGAACTACGCTTCTGATCAAAAAATATCATAGAACATAAATTGTAGGAAACATAATTCTCTACAAAAAACGTCTCTTAACATTCTGCCATAGCTCGCTTCGTTTCCGAGATATTTGCAGATTTATCTCAAGGGAAGGGGCCTGACGGACATATTTCGAGATATTTCTTCTTCTTGTTGTTCTTCTTCTGCACAGCTAAGCTGGAAGTGGCATTTGCGGCTCGCACTAGTGCACAGTTATCTCAAAGAAAGGGGCCACGGTGTTTCTGTATCTCTAATATGTTGGTGCGGCTTCGGAACTTTTAAATATCTCGATATATCTCGAAAACTACGCTTCTGATCAAAAAATATCATAGAACATAAATTGTAGGAAACATAATTCTCTACAAAAAAGGTCTCTTAACATTTTGCCATAGCTCGCTTCGTTTCCGAGATATTTGCAGATATATCTCAAGGGAAGGGGCCTGACGGACATATTTCGAGATATTTCTTCTTCTTGTTGTTCTTCTTCTGCACAGCTAAGCTGGAAGTGGCATTTACAGCTCGGAATAGTGCAGAGTTATCTCAAAGAAAGGGGCCACGGTGTTTCTGTATCTCTATTATGTTGGTGCGGCTTCGGAACTTTTAAATATCTTGATATATCTCGAGAACTACGCATCTGATCAAAAAATATCATAGAACATAAAAAGTAGGAAACTTAATTCTCTACAAAAAACGTCTCTTAACATTTTGCCATAGCTCGCTTCGTTTCCGAGATATTTGCAGATATATCACAAGGGAAGGGGCCTGACGGACATATTTCGAGATATTTCTTCTTCTTGTTGTTCTTCTTCTGCACAGCTAAGCTGGAAGTGGCATTTGCAGCTCGCAATAGTGCAGAGTTATCTCAAAGAAAGGGGCCACGGTGTTTCTGTATCTCTATTATATTGGTGCGGCTTCGGAACTTTTAAATATCTTGATATATCTCGAGAACTACGCGTCCGATCAAAAAATATCGTAGAACATAAAAAGTAGGAAACTTAATTCTCTACAAAAACGGTCCCTTAACATTTTGCCATAGCTCGCTTCGTTTCCGAGATATTTGCAGATATATCTCAAGGGAAGGGGCCTGACGGACATATTTCGAGATATTTCTTCTTCTTGTTGTTCTTCTTCTGCACAGCTAAGCTGGAAGTGGCATTTACAGCTCGCACTAGTGCAGAGTTATCTCAAAGAAAGGGGCCACGGTGTTTCTGTATCCCTATTATGTTGGTGCGGCTTCGGAACTTTTAAATATCTCGATATATCTCGAGAACTACGCTTCTGATCAAAAAATATCATAGAACATAAATTGTAGGAAACATAATTCTCTACAAAAAACGTCTCTTAACATTCTGCCATAGCTCGCTTCGTTTGCGAGATATTTGCAGATTTATCTCAAGGGAAGGGGCCTGACGGACATATTTCGAGATATTTCTTCTTCTTGTTGTTCTTCTTCTGCACAGCTAAGCTGGAAGTGGCATTTGCGGCTCGCACTAGTGCAGAGTTATCTCAAAGAAAGGGGCCACGGTGTTTCTGTATCCCTATTATGTTGGTGCGGCTTCGGAACTTTTAAATATCTCGATATATCTCGAGAACTACGCTTCTGATCAAAAAATATCATAGAACATAAATTGTAGGAAACATAATTCTCTACAAAAAAGGTCTCTTAACATTTTGCCATAGCTCGCTTCGTTTCCGAGATATTTGCAGATATATCTCAAGGGAAGGGGCCTGACGGACATATTTCGAGATATTTCTTCTTCTTGTTGTTCTTCTTCTGCACAGCTAAGCTGGAAGTGGCATTTGCGGCTCGCACTAGTGCACAGTTATCTCAAAGAAAGGGGCCACGGTGTTTCTGTATCTCTATTATGTTGGTGCGGCTTCGGAACTTTTAAATATCTCGATATATCTCGAAAACTACGCTTCTGATCAAAAAATATCATAGAACATAAATTGTAGGAAACATAATTCTCTACAAAAAAGGTCTCTTAACATTTTGCCATAGCTCGCTTCGTTTCCGAGATATTTGCAGATATATCTCAAGGGAAGGGGCCTGACGGACATATTTCGAGATATTTCTTCTTCTTGTTGTTCTTCTTCTGCACAGCTAAGCTGGAAGTGGCATTTACAGCTCGGAATAGTGCAGAGTTATCTCAAAGAAAGGGGCCACGGTGTTTCTGTATCTCTATTATGTTGGTGCGGCTTCGGAACTTTTAAATATCTTGATATATCTCGAGAACTACGCATCTGATCAAAAAATATCATAGAACATAAAAAGTAGGAAACTTAATTCTCTACAAAAAAGGTCTCTTAACATTTTGCCATGGCTCGCTTGGTTTCCGAGATATTTGCAGATTTATCTCAAGGGAAGGGGCCTAACGGACATATTTCGAGATATTTCTTCTTCTTGTTGTTCTTCTTCTGCACAGCTAAATTGGAAGTGGCATTTCCAGCTCGCAATAGTGCAGAGTTATCTTAAAGAAAGGGGCCACGGTGTTTCTGTATCTCTATTATGTTGGTGCGGCTTCGGAACTTTTAAATATCTTGATATATCTCGAGAACTACGCGTCTGATCAAAAAATATCATAGAACATAAAAAGTAGGAAACTTAATTTTCTACAAAAACGGTCTCTTAACATTTTGCCATAGCTCGCTTCGTTTCCGAGATATTTGCAGATATATCTCAAGGGAAGGGGCCTGACGGACATATTTCGAGATATTTCTTCTTCTTGTTGTTCTTCTTCTGCACAGCTAAGCTGGAAGTGGCATTTGCGGCTCGCACTAGTGCACAGTTATCTCAAAGAAAGGGGCCACGGTGTTTCTGTATCTCTATTATGTTGGTGCGGCTTCGGAACTTTTAAATATCTCGATATATCTCGAAAACTACGCTTCTGATCAAAAAATATCATAGAACATAAATTGTAGGAAACATAATTCTCTACAAAAAAGGTCTCTTAACATTTTGCCATAGCTCGCTTCGTTTCCGAGATATTTGCAGATATATCTCAAGGGAAGGGGCCTGACGGACATATTTCGAGATATTTCTTCTTCTTGTTGTTCTTCTTCTGCACAGCTAAGCTGGAAGTGGCATTTACAGCTCGGAATAGTGCAGAGTTATCTCAAAGAAAGGGGCCACGGTGTTTCTGTATCTCTATTATGTTGGTGCGGCTTCGGAACTTTTAAATATCTTGATATATCTCGAGAACTACGCATCTGATTAAAAAATATCATGGAACATAAAAAGTAGGAAACTTAATTCTCTACAAAAAACGTCTCTTAACATTTTGCCATAGCTCGCTTCGTTTCCGAGATATTTGCAGATTTATCTCAAGGGAAGGGGCCTGACGGACATATTTCGAGATATTTCTTCTTCTTGTTGTTCTTCTTCTGCACAGCTAAGCTGGAAGTGGCATTTGCGGCTCGCACTAGTGCAGAGTTATCTCAAAGAAAGGGGCCACGGTGTTTCTGTATCCCTATTATGTTGGTGCGGCTTCGGAACTTTTAAATATCTCGATATATCTCGAGAACTACGCTTCTGATCAAAAAATATCATAGAACATAAATTGTAGGAAACATAATTCTCTACAAAAAAGGTCTCTTAACATTTTGCCATAGCTCGCTTCGTTTCCGAGATATTTGCAGATATATCTCAAGGGAAGGGGCCTGACGGACATATTTCGAGATATTTCTTCTTCTTGTTGTTCTTCTTCTGCACAGCTAAGCTGGAAGTGGCATTTACAGCTCGGAATAGTGCAGAGTTATCTCAAAGAAAGGGGCCACGGTGTTTCTGTATCTCTATTATGTTGGTGCGGCTTCGGAACTTTTAAATATCTTGATATATCTCGAGAACTACGCATCTGATCAAAAAATATCATAGCACATAAAAAGTAGGAAACTTAATTCTCTACAAAAAACGTCTCTTAACATTTTGCCATAGCTCGCTTCGTTTCCGAGATATTTGCAGATTTATCTCAAGGGAAGGGGCCTGACGGACATATTTCGAGATATTTCTTCTTCTTGTTGTTCTTCTTCTGCACAGCTAAGCTGGAAGTGGCATTTGCGGCTCGCACTAGTGCAGAGTTATCTCAAAGAAAGGGGCCACGGTGTTTCTGTATCCCTATTATGTTGGTGCGGCTTCGGAACTTTTAAATATCTCGATATATCTCGAGAACTACGCTTCTGATCAAAAAATATCATAGAACATAAATTGTAGGAAACATAATTCTCTACAAAAAACGTCTCTTAACATTCTGCCATAGCTCGCTTCGTTTCCGAGATATTTGCAGATTTATCTCAAGGGAAGGGGCCTGACGGACATATTTCGAGATATTTCTTCTTCTTGTTGTTCTTCTTCTGCACAGCTAAGCTGGAAGTGGCATTTGCAGCTCGCAATAGTGCAGAGTTATCTCAAAGAAAGAGGCCACGGTGTTTCTGTATCTCTATTATGTTGGTGCGGCTTCGGAACTTTTAAATATCTCGATATATCTCGAAAACTACGCTTCTGATCAAAAAATATCATAGAACATAAATTGTAGGAAACATAATTCTCTACAAAAAAGGTCTCTTAACATTTTGCCATAGCTCGCTTCGTTTCCGAGATATTTGCAGATATATCTCAAGGGAAGGGGCCTGACGGACATATTTCGAGATATTTCTTCTTCTTGTTGTTCTTCTTCTGCACAGCTAAGCTGGAAGTGGCATTTACAGCTCGGAATAGTGCAGAGTTATCTCAAAGAAAGGGGCCACGGTGTTTCTGTATCTCTATTATGTTGGTGCGGCTTCGGAACTTTTAAATATCTTGATATATCACGAGAACTACGCATCTGATCAAAAAATATCATAGAACATAAAAAGTAGGAAACTTAATTCTCTACAAAAAACGTCTCTTAACATTTTGCCATAGCTCGCTTCGTTTCCGAGATATTTGCAGATTTATCTCAAGGGAAGGGGCCTGACGGACATATTTCGAGATATTTCTTCTTCTTGTTGTTCTTCTTCTGCACAGCTAAGCTGGAAGTGGCATTTGCGGCTCGCACTAGTGCAGAGTTATCTCAAAGAAAGGGGCCACGGTGTTTCTGTATCCCTATTATGTTGGTGCGGCTTCGGAACTTTTAAATATCTTGATATATCTCGAGAACTACGCATCTGATCAAAAAATATCATAGAACATAAAAAGTAGGAAACTTAATTCTCTACAAAAAAGGTCTCTTAACATTTTGCCATAGCTCGCTTCGTTTCCGAGATATTTGCAGATTTATCTCAAGGGAAGGGGCCTAACGGACATATTTCGAGATATTTCTTCTTCTTGTTGTTCTTCTTCTGCACAGCTAAACTGGAAGTGGCATTTCCAGCTCGCAATAGTGCAGAGTTATCTCAAAGAAAGGGGCCACGGTGTTTCTGTATCTCTATTATGTTGGTGCGGCTTCGGAACTTTTAAATATCTTGATATATCTCGAGAACTACGCATCTGATCAAAAAATATCATAGAACATAAAAAGTAGGAAACTTAATTCTCTACAAAAAAGGTCTCTTAACATTTTGCCATAGCTCGCTTCGTTTCCGAGATATTTGCAGATATATCTCAAGGGAAGGGGCCTGACGGACATATTTCGAGATATTTCTTCTTCTTGTTGTTCTTCTTCTGCACAGCTAAGCTGGAAGTGGCATTTGCGGCTCGCACTAGTGCACAGTTATCTCAAAGAAAGGGGCCACGGTGTTTCTGTATCTCTATTATGTTGGTGCGGCTTCGGAACTTTTAAATATCTCGATATATCTCGAAAACTACGCTTCTGATCAAAAAATATCATAGAACATAAATTGTAGGAAACATAATTCTCTACAAAAAAGGTCTCTTAACATTTTGCCATAGCTCGCTTCGTTTCCGAGATATTTGCAGATATATCTCAAGGGAAGGGGCCTGACGGACATATTTCGAGATATTTCTTCTTCTTGTTGTTCTTCTTCTGCACAGCTAAGCTGGAAGTGGCATTTACAGCTCGGAATAGTGCAGAGTTATCTCAAAGAAAGGGGCCACGGTGTTTCTGTATCTCTATTATGTTGGTGCGGCTTCGGAACTTTTAAATATCTTGATATATCTCGAGAACTACGCATCTGATTAAAAAATATCATGGAACATAAAAAGTAGGAAACTTAATTCTCTACAAAAAACGTCTCTTAACATTTTGCCATAGCTCGCTTCGTTTCCGAGATATTTGCAGATTTATCTCAAGGGAAGGGGCCTGACGGACATATTTCGAGATATTTCTTCTTCTTGTTGTTCTTCTTCTGCACAGCTAAGCTGGAAGTGGCATTTGCGGCTCGCACTAGTGCAGAGTTATCTCAAAGAAAGGGGCCACGGTGTTTCTGTATCCCTATTATGTTGGTGCGGCTTCGGAACTTTTAAATATCTCGATATATCTCGAGAACTACGCTTCTGATCAAAAAATATCATAGAACATAAATTGTAGGAAACATAATTCTCTACAAAAAAGGTCTCTTAACATTTTGCCATAGCTCGCTTCGTTTCCGAGATATTTGCAGATATATCTCAAGGGAAGGGGCCTGACGGACATATTTCGAGATATTTCTTCTTCTTGTTGTTCTTCTTCTGCACAGCTAAGCTGGAAGTGGCATTTACAGCTCGGAATAGTGCAGAGTTATCTCAAAGAAAGGGGCCACGGTGTTTCTGTATCTCTATTATGTTGGTGCGGCTTCGGAACTTTTAAATATCTTGATATATCTCGAGAACTACGCATCTGATCAAAAAATATCATAGCACATAAAAAGTAGGAAACTTAATTCTCTACAAAAAACGTCTCTTAACATTTTGCCATAGCTCGCTTCGTTTCCGAGATATTTGCAGATTTATCTCAAGGGAAGGGGCCTGACGGACATATTTCGAGATATTTCTTCTTCTTGTTGTTCTTCTTCTGCACAGCTAAGCTGGAAGTGGCATTTGCGGCTCGCACTAGTGCAGAGTTATCTCAAAGAAAGGGGCCACGGTGTTTCTGTATCCCTATTATGTTGGTGCGGCTTCGGAACTTTTAAATATCTCGATATATCTCGAGAACTACGCTTCTGATCAAAAAATATCATAGAACATAAATTGTAGGAAACATAATTCTCTACAAAAAACGTCTCTTAACATTCTGCCATAGCTCGCTTCGTTTCCGAGATATTTGCAGATTTATCTCAAGGGAAGGGGCCTGACGGACATATTTCGAGATATTTCTTCTTCTTGTTGTTCTTCTTCTGCACAGCTAAGCTGGAAGTGGCATTTGCAGCTCGCAATAGTGCAGAGTTATCTCAAAGAAAGAGGCCACGGTGTTTCTGTATCTCTATTATGTTGGTGCGGCTTCGGAACTTTTAAATATCTCGATATATCTCGAAAACTACGCTTCTGATCAAAAAATATCATAGAACATAAATTGTAGGAAACATAATTCTCTACAAAAAAGGTCTCTTAACATTTTGCCATAGCTCGCTTCGTTTCCGAGATATTTACAGATATATCTCAAGGGAAGGGGCCTGACGGACATATTTCGAGATATTTCTTCTTCTTGTTGTTCTTCTTCTGCACAGCTAAGCTGGAAGTGGCATTTACAGCTCGGAATAGTGCAGAGTTATCTCAAAGAAAGGGGCCACGGTGTTTCTGTATCTCTATTATGTTGGTGCGGCTTCGGAACTTTTAAATATCTTGATATATCACGAGAACTACGCATCTGATCAAAAAATATCATAGAACATAAAAAGTAGGAAACTTAATTCTCTACAAAAAACGTCTCTTAACATTTTGCCATAGCTCGCTTCGTTTCCGAGATATTTGCAGATTTATCTCAAGGGAAGGGGCCTGACGGACATATTTCGAGATATTTCTTCTTCTTGTTGTTCTTCTTCTGCACAGCTAAGCTGGAAGTGGCATTTGCGGCTCGCACTAGTGCAGAGTTATCTCAAAGAAAGGGGCCACGGTGTTTCTGTATCCCTATTATGTTGGTGCGGCTTCGGAACTTTTAAATATCTTGATATATCTCGAGAACTACGCATCTGATCAAAAAATATCATAGAACATAAAAAGTAGGAAACTTAATTCTCTACAAAAAAGGTCTCTTAACATTTTGCCATAGCTCGCTTCGTTTCCGAGATATTTGCAGATTTATCTCAAGGGAAGGGGCCTAACGGACATATTTCGAGATATTTCTTCTTCTTGTTGTTCTTCTTCTGCACAGCTAAACTGGAAGTGGCATTTCCAGCTCGCAATAGTGCAGAGTTATCTCAAAGAAAGGGGCCACGGTGTTTCTGTATCTCTATTATGTTGGTGCGGCTTCGGAACTTTTAAATATCTTGATATATCTCGAGAACTACGCATCTGATCAAAAAATATCATAGAACATAAAAAGTAGGAAACTTAATTCTCTACAAAAAAGGTCTCTTAACATTTTGCCATAGCTCGCTTCGTTTCCGAGATATTTGCAGATTTATCTCAAGGGAAGGGGACTAACGGACATATTTCGAGATATTTCTTCTTCTTGTTGTTCTTCTTCTGCACAGCTAAGCTGGAAGTGGCATTTCCAGCTCGCAATAGTGCAGAGTTATCTCAAAGAAAGGGGCCACGGTGTTTCTGTATCTCTATTATGTTGGTGCGGCTTCGGAACTTTTAAATATCTCGATATATCTCGAAAACTACGCTTCTGATCAAAAAATATCATAGAACATAAATTGTAGGAAACATAATTCTCTACAAAAAAGGTCTCTTAACATTTTGCCATCGCTCGCTTCGTTTCCGAGATATTTAAGATATATCTCAAGGGAAGGGGCCTGACGGACATATTTCGAGATATTTCTTCTTCTTGTTGTTCTTCTTCTGCACAGCTAAGCTGGAAGTGGCATTTCCAGCTCGCAATAGTGCAGAGTTATCTCAAAGAAAGGGGCCACGGTGTTTCTGTATCTCTATTATGTTGGTGCGGCTTCGGAACTTTTAAATATCTCGATATATCTCGAAAACTACGCTTCTGATCAAAAAATATCATAGAACATAAATTGTAGGAAACATAATTCTCTACAAAAAAGGTCTCTTAACATTTTGCCATAGCTCGCTTCGTTTCCGAGATATTTAAGATATATCTCAAG
This sequence comes from Osmia lignaria lignaria, assembly GCF_051020975.1. Classification (NCBI taxonomy): domain Eukaryota; kingdom Metazoa; phylum Arthropoda; class Insecta; order Hymenoptera; family Megachilidae; genus Osmia; species Osmia lignaria. Next base: position 20,810,193 of record NW_027478159.1, read on the forward strand.
GGAAGGGGCCTGACGGACATATTTCGAGATATTTCTTCTTCTTGTTGTTCTTCTTCTGCACAGCTAAGCTGGAAGTGGCATTTACAGCTCGGAATAGTGCAGAGTTATCTCAAAGAGAGGGGCCACGGTGTTTCTGTATCTCTATTATGTTGGTGCGGCTTCGGAACTTTTAAATATCTCGATATATCTCGAAAACTACGCTTCTGATCAAAAAATATCATAGAACATAAATTGTAGGAAACATAATTCTCTACAAAAAACGTCTCTTAACATTCTGCCATAGCTCGCTTCGTTTCCGAGATATTTGCAGATTTATCTCAAGGGAAGGGGCCTGACGGACATATTTCGAGATATTTCTTCTTCTTGTTGTTCTTCTTCTGCACAGCTAAGCTGGAAGTGGCATTTGCGGCTCGCACTAGTGCACAGTTATCTCAAAGAAAGGGGCCACGGTGTTTCTGTATCTCTAATATGTTGGTGCGGCTTCGGAACTTTTAAATATCTCGATATATCTCGAAAACTACGCTTCTGATCAAAAAATATCATAGAACATAAATTGTAGGAAACATAATTCTCTACAAAAAAGGTCTCTTAACATTTTGCCATAGCTCGCTTCGTTTCCGAGATATTTGCAGATATATCTCAAGGGAAGGGGCCTGACGGACATATTTCGAGATATTTCTTCTTCTTGTTGTTCTTCTTCTGCACAGCTAAGCTGGAAGTGGCATTTACAGCTCGGAATAGTGCAGAGTTATCTCAAAGAAAGGGGCCACGGTGTTTCTGTATCTCTATTATGTTGGTGCGGCTTCGGAACTTTTAAATATCTTGATATATCTCGAGAACTACGCATCTGATCAAAAAATATCATAGAACATAAAAAGTAGGAAACTTAATTCTCTACAAAAAACGTCTCTTAACATTTTGCCATAGCTCGCTTCGTTTCCGAGATATTTGCAGATATATCACAAGGGAAGGGGCCTGACGGACATATTTCGAGATATTTCTTCTTCTTGTTGTTCTTCTTCTGCACAGCTAAGCTGGAAGTGGCATTTGCAGCTCGCAATAGTGCAGAGTTATCTCAAAGAAAGGGGCCACGGTGTTTCTGTATCTCTATTATGTTGGTGCGGCTTCGGAACTTTTAAATATCTTGATATATCTCGAGAACTACGCGTCTGATCAAAAAATATCATAGAACATAAAAAGTAGGAAACTTAATTCTCTACAAAAACGGTCTCTTAACATTTTGCCATAGCTCGCTTCGTTTCCGAGATATTTGCAGATATATCTCAAGGGAAGGGGCCTGACGGACATATTTCGAGATATTTCTTCTTCTTGTTGTTCTTCTTCTGCACAGCTAAGCTGGAAGTGGCATTTGCGGCTCGCACTAGTGCAGAGTTATCTCAAAGAAAGGGGCCACGGTGTTTCTGTATCCCTATTATGTTGGTGCGGCTTCGGAACTTTTAAATATCTTGATATATCTCGAGAACTACGCATCTGATCAAAAAATATCATAGAACATAAAAAGTAGGAAACTTAATTCTCTACAAAAAAGGTCTCTTAACATTTTGCCATAGCTCGCTTCGTTTCCGAGATATTTGCAGATTTATCTCAAGGGAAGGGGCCTGACGGACATATTTCGAGATATTTCTTCTTCTTGTTGTTCTTCTTCTGCACAGCTAAGCTGGAAGTGGCATTTACAGCTCGGAATAGTGCAGAGTTATCTCAAAGAGAGGGGCCACGGTGTTTCTGTATCTCTATTATGTTGGTGCGGCTTCGGAACTTTTAAATATCTCGATATATCTCGAAAACTACGCTTCTGATCAAAAAATATCATAGAACATAAATTGTAGGAAACATAATTCTCTACAAAAAACGTCTCTTAACATTCTGCCATAGCTCGCTTCGTTTCCGAGATATTTGCAGATTTATCTCAAGGGAAGGGGCCTGACGGACATATTTCGAGATATTTCTTCTTCTTGTTGTTCTTCTTCTGCACAGCTAAGCTGGAAGTGGCATTTGCGGCTCGCACTAGTGCACAGTTATCTCAAAGAAAGGGGCCACGGTGTTTCTGTATCTCTAATATGTTGGTGCGGCTTCGGAACTTTTAAATATCTCGATATATCTCGAAAACTACGCTTCTGATCAAAAAATATCATAGAACAGAAATTGTAGGAAACATAATTCTCTACAAAAAAGGTCTCTTAACATTTTGCCATAGCTCGCTTCGTTTCCGAGATATTTGCAGATATATCTCAAGGGAAGGGGCCTGACGGACATATTTCGAGATATTTCTTCTTCTTGTTGTTCTTCTTCTGCACAGCTAAGCTGGAAGTGGCATTTACAGCTCGGAATAGTGCAGAGTTATCTCAAAGAAAGGGGCCACGGTGTTTCTGTATCTCTATTATGTTGGTGCGGCTTCGGAACTTTTAAATATCTTGATATATCTCGAGAACTACGCATCTGATCAAAAAATATCATAGAACATAAAAAGTAGGAAACTTAATTCTCTACAAAAAACGTCTCTTAACATTTTGCCATAGCTCGCTTCGTTTCCGAGATATTTGCAGATATATCACAAGGGAAGGGGCCTGACGGACATATTTCGAGATATTTCTTCTTCTTGTTGTTCTTCTTCTGCACAGCTAAGCTGGAAGTGGCATTTGCAGCTCGCAATAGTGCAGAGTTATCTCAAAGAAAGGGGCCACGGTGTTTCTGTATCTCTATTATGTTGGTGCGGCTTCGGAACTTTTAAATATCTTGATATATCTCGAGAACTACGCGTCTGATCAAAAAATATCATAGAACATAAAAAGTAGGAAACTTAATTCTCTACAAAAACGGTCTCTTAACATTTTGCCATAGCTCGCTTCGTTTCCGAGATATTTGCAGATATATCTCAAGGGAAGGGGCCTGACGGACATATTTCGAGATATTTCTTCTTCTTGTTGTTCTTCTTCTGCACAGCTAAGCTGGAAGTGGCATTTGCAGCTCGCAATAGTGCAGAGTTATCTCAAAGAAAGAGGCCACGGTGTTTCTGTATCTCTATTATGTTGGTGCGGCTTCGGAACTTTTAAATATCTCGATATATCTCGAAAACTACGCTTCTGATCAAAAAATATCATAGAACATAAATTGTAGGAAACATAATTCTCTACAAAAAAGGTCTCTTAACATTTTGCCATAGCTCGCTTCGTTTCCGAGATATTTGCAGATATATCTCAAGGGAAGGGGCCTGACGGACATATTTCGAGATATTTCTTCTTCTTGTTGTTCTTCTTCTGCACAGCTAAGCTGGAAGTGGCATTTACAGCTCGGAATAGTGCAGAGTTATCTCAAAGAAAGGGGCCACGGTGTTTCTGTATCTCTATTATGTTGGTGCGGCTTCGGAACTTTTAAATATCTTGATATATCACGAGAACTACGCATCTGATCAAAAAATATCATAGAACATAAAAAGTAGGAAACTTAATTCTCTACAAAAAACGTCTCTTAACATTTTGCCATAGCTCGCTTCGTTTCCGAGATATTTGCAGATTTATCTCAAGGGAAGGGGCCTGACGGACATATTTCGAGATATTTCTTCTTCTTGTTGTTCTTCTTCTGCACAGCTAAGCTGGAAGTGGCATTTGCGGCTCGCACTAGTGCAGAGTTATCTCAAAGAAAGGGGCCACGGTGTTTCTGTATCCCTATTATGTTGGTGCGGCTTCGGAACTTTTAAATATCTTGATATATCTCGAGAACTACGCATCTGATCAAAAAATATCATAGAACATAAATTGTAGGAAACATAATTCTCTACAAAAAAGGTCTCTTAACATTTTGCCATAGCTCGCTTCGTTTCCGAGATATTTGCAGATATATCTCAAGGGAAGGGGCCTGACGGACATATTTCGAGATATTTCTTCTTCTTGTTGTTCTTCTTCTGCACAGCTAAGCTGGAAGTGGCATTTACAGCTCGGAATAGTGCAGAGTTATCTCAAAGAAAGGGGCCACGGTGTTTCTGTATCTCTATTATGTTGGTGCGGCTTCGGAACTTTTAAATATCTTGATATATCTCGAGAACTACGCATCTGATCAAAAAATATCATAGAACATAAAAAGTAGGAAACTTAATTCTCTACAAAAAAGGTCTCTTAACATTTTGCCATAGCTCGCTTGGTTTCCGAGATATTTGCAGATTTATCTCAAGGGAAGGGGCCTAACGGACATATTTCGAGATATTTCTTCTTCTTGTTGTTCTTCTTCTGCACAGCTAAATTGGAAGTGGCATTTCCAGCTCGCAATAGTGCAGAGTTATCTTAAAGAAAGGGGCCACGGTGTTTCTGTATCTCTATTATGTTGGTGCGGCTTCGGAACTTTTAAATATCTTGATATATCTCGAAAACTACGCGTCTGATCAAAAAATATCATAGAACATAAAAAGTAGGAAACTTAATTTTCTACAAAAACGGTCTCTTAACATTTTGCCATAGCTCGCTTCGTTTCCGAGATATTTGCAGATATATCTCAAGGGAAGGGGCCTGACGGACATATTTCGAGATATTTCTTCTTCTTGTTGTTCTTCTTCTGCACAGCTAAGCTGGAAGTGGCATTTGCGGCTCGCACTAGTGCACAGTTATCTCAAAGAAAGGGGCCACGGTGTTTCTGTATCTCTATTATGTTGGTGCGGCTTCGGAACTTTTAAATATCTCGATATATCTCGAAAACTACGCTTCTGATCAAAAAATATCATAGAACATAAATTGTAGGAAACATAATTCTCTACAAAAAAGGTCTCTTAACATTTTGCCATAGCTCGCTTCGTTTCCGAGATATTTGCAGATATATCTCAAGGGAAGGGGCCTGACGGACATATTTCGAGATATTTCTTCTTCTTGTTGTTCTTCTTCTGCACAGCTAAGCTGGAAGTGGCATTTACAGCTCGGAATAGTGCAGAGTTATCTCAAAGAAAGGGGCCACGGTGTTTCTGTATCTCTATTATGTTGGTGCGGCTTCGGAACTTTTAAATATCTTGATATATCTCGAGAACTACGCATCTGATTAAAAAATATCATGGAACATAAAAAGTAGGAAACTTAATTCTCTACAAAAAACGTCTCTTAACATTTTGCCATAGCTCGCTTCGTTTCCGAGATATTTGCAGATTTATCTCAAGGGAAGGGGCCTGACGGACATATTTCGAGATATTTCTTCTTCTTGTTGTTCTTCTTCTGCACAGCTAAGCTGGAAGTGGCATTTGCGGCTCGCACTAGTGCAGAGTTATCTCAAAGAAAGGGGCCACGGTGTTTCTGTATCCCTATTATGTTGGTGCGGCTTCGGAACTTTTAAATATCTCGATATATCTCGAGAACTACGCTTCTGATCAAAAAATATCATAGAACATAAATTGTAGGAAACATAATTCTCGACAAAAAAGGTCTCTTAACATTTTGCCATAGCTCGCTTCGTTTCCGAGATATTTGCAGATATATCTCAAGGGAAGGGGCCTGACGGACATATTTCGAGATATTCCTTCTTCTTGTTGTTCTTCTTCTGCACAGCTAAGCTGGAAGTGGCATTTACAGCTCGGAATAGTGCAGAGTTATCTCAAAGAAAGGGGCCACGGTGTTTCTGTATCTCTATTATGTTGGTGCGGCTTCGGAACTTTTAAATATCTTGATATATCTCGAGAACTACGCATCTGATCAAAAAATATCATAGCACATAAAAAGTAGGAAACTTAATTCTCTACAAAAAACGTCTCTTAACATTTTGCCATAGCTCGCTTCGTTTCCGAGATATTTGCAGATTTATCTCAAGGGAAGGGGCCTGACGGACATATTTCGAGATATTTCTTCTTCTTGTTGTTCTTCTTCTGCACAGCTAAGCTGGAAGTGGCATTTGCGGCTCGCACTAGTGCAGAGTTATCTCAAAGAAAGGGGCCACGGTGTTTCTGTATCCCTATTATGTTGGTGCGGCTTCGGAACTTTTAAATATCTCGATATATCTCGAGAACTACGCTTCTGATCAAAAAATATCATAGAACATAAATTGTAGGAAACATAATTCTCTACAAAAAACGTCTCTTAACATTCTGCCATAGCTCGCTTCGTTTCCGAGATATTTGCAGATTTATCTCAAGGGAAGGGGCCTGACGGACATATTTCGAGATATTTCTTCTTCTTGTTGTTCTTCTTCTGCACAGCTAAGCTGGAAGTGGCATTTGCGGCTCGCACTAGTGCACAGTTATCTCAAAGAAAGGGGCCACGGTGTTTCTGTATCTCTAATATGTTGGTGCGGCTTCGGAACTTTTAAATATCTCGATATATCTCGAAAACTACGCTTCTGATCAAAAAATATCATAGAACATAAATTGTAGGAAACATAATTCTCTACAAAAAAGGTCTCTTAACATTTTGCCATAGCTCGCTTCGTTTCCGAGATATTTAAGATATATCTCAAGGGAAGGGGCCTGACGGACATATTTCGAGATATTTCTTCTTCTTGTTGTTCTTCTTCTGCACAGCTAAGCTGGAAGTGGCATTTACAGCTCGGAATAGTGCAGAGTTATCTCAAAGAGAGGGGCCACGGTGTTTCTGTATCTCTATTATGTTGGTGCGGCTTCGGAACTTTTAAATATCTTGATATATCTCGAGAACTACGCATCTGATCAAAAAATATCATAGAACATAAAAAGTAGGAAACTTAATTCTCTACAAAAAACGTCTCTTAACATTTTGCCATAGCTCGCTTCGTTTCCGAGATATTTGCAGATATATCTCAAGGGAAGGGGCCTGACGGACATATTTCGAGATATTTCTTCTTCTTGTTGTTCTTCTTCTGCACAGCTAAGCTGGAAGTGGCATTTGCAGCTCGCAATAGTGCAGAGTTATCTCAAAGAAAGAGGCCACGGTGTTTCTGTATCTCTATTATGTTGGTGCGGCTTCGGAACTTTTAAATATCTCGATATATCTCGAAAACTACGCTTCTGATCAAAAAATATCATAGAACATAAATTGTAGGAAACATAATTCTCTACAAAAAAGGTCTCTTAACATTTTGCCATAGCTCGCTTCGTTTCCGAGATATTTGCAGATATATCTCAAGGGAAGGGGCCTGACGGACATATTTCGAGATATTTCTTCTTCTTGTTGTTCTTCTTCTGCACAGCTAAGCTGGAAGTGGCATTTACAGCTCGGAATACTGCAGAGTTATCTCAAAGAAAGGGGCCACGGTGTTTCTGTATCTCTATTATGTTGGTGCGGCTTCGGAACTTTTAAATATCTTGATATATCTCGAGAACTACGCATCTGATCAAAAAATATCATAGAACATAAAAAGTAGGAAACTTAATTCTCTACAAAAAACGTCTCTTAACATTTTGCCATAGCTCGCTTCGTTTCCGAGATATTTGCAGATTTATCTCAAGGGAAGGGGCCTGACGGACATATTTCGAGATATTTCTTCTTCTTGTTGTTCTTCTTCTGCACAGCTAAGCTGGAAGTGGCATTTGCGGCTCGCACTAGTGCAGAGTTATCTCAAAGAAAGGGGCCACGGTGTTTCTGTATCCCTATTATGTTGGTGCGGCTTCGGAACTTTTAAATATCTTGATATATCTCGAGAACTACGCATCTGATCAAAAAATATCATAGAACATAAAAAGTAGGAAACTTAATTCTCTACAAAAAAGGTCTCTTAACATTTTGCCATAGCTCGCTTCGTTTCCGAGATATTTGCAGATTTATCTCAAGGGAAGGGGCCTAACGGACATATTTCGAGATATTTCTTCTTCTTGTTGTTCTTCTTCTGCACAGCTAAACTGGAAGTGGCATTTCCAGCTCGCAATAGTGCAGAGTTATCTCAAAGAAAGGGGCCACGGTGTTTCTGTATCTCTATTATGTTGGTGCGGCTTCGGAACTTTTAAATATCTCGATATATCTCGAAAACTACGCATCTGATCAAAAAATATCATAGAACATAAAAAGTAGGAAACTTAATTCTCTACAAAAAACGTCTCTTAACATTTTGCCATAGCTCGCTTCGTTTCCGAGATATTTGCAGATATATCTCAAGGGAAGGGGCCTGACGGACATATTTCGAGATATTTCTTCTTCTTGTTGTTCTTCTTCTGCACAGCTAAGCTGGAAGTGGCATTTGCAGCGCGCAATAGTGCAGAGTTATCTCAAAGAAAGGGGCCACGGTGTTTCTGTATCTCTATTATGTTGGTGCGGCTTCGGAACTTTTAAACATCTTGATATATCTCGAGAACTACGCATCTGATCAAAAAATATCATACTACATAAAAAGTAGGAAACTTATTTCTCTACAAGAAAGGTCTCTAAACATTTTGCCATAGCTCGCTTCGTTTCCGAGATATTTGCAGATTTATCTCAAGGGAAGGGGCCTGACGGACATATTTCGAGATATTTCTTCTTCTTGTTGTTCTTCTTCTGCACAGCTAAGCTGGAAGTGGCATTTGCAGCTCGCAATAGTGCAAAGTTATCTCAAAGAAAGGGGCCACGGTGTTTCTGTATCTCTATTATGTTGGTGCGGCTTCGGAACTTTTAAATATCTTGATATATCTCGAGAACTACGCATCTGATCAAAAAATATCATAGAACATGAAAAGTAGGAAACTTAATTCTCTACAAAAAAGGTCTCTTAACATTTTGCCATAGCTCTCTTCGTTTCCGAGATATTTGCAGATTTATCTCAAGGGAAGGGGCCTGACGGACATATTTCGCGATATTTCTTCTTCTTGTTGTTCTTCTTCTGCACAGCTAAGCTGGAAGTGGCATTTGCGGCTCGCACTAGTGCAGAGTTATCTCAAAGAAAGGGGCCACGGTGTTTCTGTATCCCTATTATGTTGGTGCGGCTTCGGAACTTTTAAATATCTCGATATATCTCGAGAACTACGCTTCTGATCAAAAAATATCACAGAACATAAAAAGTAGGAAACTTAATTCTCTACAAAAAAGGTCTCTTAACATTTTGCCATAGCTCGCTTCGTTTCCGAGATATTTGCAGATTTATCTCAAGGGAAGGGGCCTGACGGACATATTTCGAGATATTTCTTCTTCTTGTTGTTCTTCCTCTGCACAGCTAAGCTGGAAGTGGCATTTGCAGCTCGCAATAGTGCAGAGTTATCTCAAAGAAAGGGGCCACGGTGTTTCTGTATCTCTATTATGTTGGTGCGGCTTCGGAACTTTTAAATATCTTGATATATCTCGAGAACTACGCATCTGATCAAAAAATATCATAGAACATAAAAAGTAGGAAACTTAATTCTCTACAAAAAAGGTCTCTTAACATTTTGCCATAGCTCGCTTCGTTTCCGAGATATGTGCAGATTTATCTCAAGGGAAGGGGCCTGACGGACATATTTCGAGATATTTCTTCTTCTTGTTGTTCTTCTTCTGCACAGCTAAGCTGGAAGTGGCATTTGCGGCTCGCACTAGTGCAGACTTATCTCAAAGAAAGGGGCCACGGTGTTTCTGTATCTCTATTATGTTGGTGCGGCTTCGGAACTTTTAAATATCTTGAAATATCTCGAGAACTACGCATCTGATCAAAAAATATCATAGAACATGAAAAGTAGGAAACTAAATTCTCTACAAAAGAGGTCTCTTAACATTTTGCCATAGCTCGCTTCCTTTCCGAGATATTTGCAGATATATCTCAAGGGAAGGGGCCTGACGGACATATTTCGAGATATTTCTTCTTCTTGTTGTTCTTCTTCTGCACAGCTAAGCTGGAAGTGGCATTTGCGGCTCGCACTAGTGCAGACTTATCTCAAAGAAAGGGGCCACGGTGTTTCTGTATCTCTATTATGTTGGTGCGGCTTCGGAACTTTTAAATATCTTGATATATCTCGAGAACTACGCATCTGATCAAAAAATATCATAGAACATGAAAAGTAGCAAACTTAATTCTCTACAAAAGAGGTCTCTTAACATTTTGCCATAGCTCGCTTCCTTTCCGAGATATTTGCAGATATATCTCAAGGGAAGGGGCCTGACGGACATATTTCGAGATATTTCTTCTTCTTGTTGTTCTTCTTCTGCACAGCTAAGCTGGAAGTGGCATTTGCGGCTCGCACTAGTGCACAGTTATCTCAAAGAAAGGGGCCACGGTGTTTCTGTATCTCTATTATGTTGGTGGGTCTTCGGAACTTTTAAATATCTTGATATATCTCGAGAACTACGCATCTGATCAAAAAATATCGTAGAACGTAAAAAGTAGGAAACTTAATTCTCTACAAAAAAGGTCTCTTAACATTTCGCCATAGCTCGCTTCGTTTCCGAGATATTTGCAGATTTATCTCAAGGGAAGGGGCCTGACGGACATATTTCGAGATATTTCTTCTTCTTGTTGTTCTTCTTCTGCACAGCTAAGCTGGAAGTGGCATTTGCGGCTCGCACTAGTGCACAGTTATCTCAAAGAAAGGGGCCACGGTGTTTCTGTATCTCTATTATGTTGGTGCGTCTTCGGAACTTTTAAATATCTCGATATATCTCGAAAACTACGCTTCTGATCAAAAAATATCATAGAACATAAATTGTAGGAAACATAATTCTCTACAAAAAACGTCTCTTAACATTTTGCCATAGCTCGCTTCGTTTCCGAGATATTTGCAGATTCAGCTCAAAGGAACTGGCCTGACGGACATATTTCGAGATATTTCTTCTTCTTGTTGTTCTTCTTCTGCACAGCTAAGCTGGAAGTGGCATTTGCAGCGCGCAATAGTGCAGAGTTATCTCAAAGAAAGGGGCCACGGTGTTTCTGTATCTCTATTATGTTGGTGCGGCTTCGGAACTTTTAAATATCTTGATATATCTCGAGAACTACGCATCTGATCAAAAAATATCATACTACATAAAAAGTAGGAAACTTAATTCTCTACAAGAAAGGTCTCTAAACATTTTGCCATAGCTCGCTTCGTTTCCGAGATATTTGCAGATTTATCTCAAGGGAAGGGGCCTGACGGACATATTTTGAGATATTTCTTCTTCTTGTTGTTCTTCTTCTGCACAGCTAAGCTGGAAGTGGCATTTGCAGCTCGCAATAGTGCAGAGTTATCTCAAAGAAAGGGGCCACGGTGTTTCTGTATCTCTATTATGTTGGTGCGGCTTCGGAACTTTTAAATATCTTGATATATCTCGAGAACTACGCATCTGATCAAAAAATATCATAGAACATAAAAAGTAGGAAACTTAATTCTCTACAAAAAAGGTCTCTTAACATTTTGCCATAGCTCGCTTCGTTTCCGAGATATTTGCAGATTTATCTCAAGGGAAGGGGACTAACGGACATATTTCGAGATATTTCTTCTTCTTGTTGTTCTTCTTCTGCACAGCTAAGCTGGAAGTGGCATTTCCAGCTCGCAATAGTGCAGAGTTATCTCAAAGAAAGGGGCCACGGTGTTTCTGTATCTCTATTATGTTGGTGCGGCTTCGGAACTTTTAAATATCTCGATATATCTCGAAAACTACGCTTCTGATCAAAAAATATCATAGAACATAAATTGTAGGAAACATAATTCTCTACAAAAAAGGTCTCTTAACATTTTGCCATAGCTCGCTTCGTTTCCGAGATATTTAAGATATATCTCAAGGGAAGGGGCCTGACGGACATATTTCGAGATATTTCTTCTTCTTGTTGTTCTTCTTCTGCACAGCTAAGCTGGAAGTGGCATTTACAGCTCGGAATAGTGCAGAGTTATCTCAAAGAGAGGGGCCACGGTGTTTCTGTATCTCTATTATGTTGGTGCGGCTTCGGAACTTTTAAATATCTTGATATATCTCGAGAACTACGCATCTGATCAAAAAATATCATAGAACATAAAAAGTAGGAAACTTAATTCTCTACAAAAAAGGTCTCTTAACATTTTGCCATAGCTCGCTTCGTTTCCGAGATATTTGCAGATTTATCTCAAGGGAAGGGGCCTAACGGACATATTTCGAGATATTTCTTCTTCTTGTTGTTCTTCTTCTGCACAGCTAAACTGGAAGTGGCATTTCCAGCTCGCAATAGTGCAGAGTTATCTCAAAGAGAGGGGCCACGGTGTTTCTGTATCTCTATTATGTTGGTGCGGCTTCGGAACTTTTAAATATCTTGATATATCTCGAGACCTACGCATCTGATCAAAAAATATCATAGAACATGAAAAGTAGGAAACTTAATTCTCTACAAAAAAGGTCTCTTAACATTTTGCCATAGCTCTCTTGGTTTCCGAGATATTTGCAGATTTATCTCAAGGGAAGGGGCCTGACGGACATATTTCGAGATATTTCTTCTTCCTGTTGTTCCTCTTCTGCACAGCTAAGCTGGAAGTGGCATTTGCGGCTCGCACTAGTGCAGAGTTATCTCAAAGAAAGGGGCCACGGTGTTTCTGTATCCCTATTATGTTGGTGCGGCTTCGGAACTTTTAAATATCTCGATATATCTCGAGAACTACGCTTCTGATCAAAAAATATCATAGAACATAAATTGTAGGAAACATAATTCTCTACAAAAAACATCTCTTAACATTTTGCCATAGCTCGCTTCGTTTCCGAGATATTTGCAGATTCAGCTCAAAGGAACTGGCCTGACGGACATATTTCGAGATATTTCTTCTTCTTGTTGTTCTTCCTCTGCACAGGTAAGCTGGAAGTGGCATTTGCAGCTCGCAAAGTGCAGAGTTATCTCAAAGAAAGGGGCCACGGTGTTTCTGTATCTCTATTATGTTGGTGCGGCTTCGGAACTTTTAAATATCTTGATATATCTCGAGAACTACGCCTCTGATCGAAAAATATGATAGAACATAAAAAGTAGGAAACTCAATTCTCTACAAAAAAGGTCTCTTAACATTTTGCCATAGCTCGCTTCGTTTCCGAGATATTTGCAGATTTATCTCAAGGGAAGGGGCCTGACGGACATATTTCGAGATATTTCTTCTTCTTGTTGTTCTTCTTCTGCACAGCTAAGCTGGAAGTGGCATTTGCAGCGCGCAATAGTGCAGAGTTATCTCAAAGAAAGGGGCCACGGTGTTTCTGTATCTCTATTATGTTGGTGCGGCTTCGGAACTTTTAAACATCTTGATATATCTCGAGAACTACGCATCTGATCAAAAAATATCATACTACATAAAAAGTAGGAAACTTATTTCTCTACAAGAAAGGTCTCTAAACATTTTGCCATAGCTCGCTTCGTTTCCGAGATATTTGCAGATTTATCTCAAGGGAAGGGGCCTGACGGACATATTTCGAGATATTTCTTCTTCTTGTTGTTCTTCTTCTGCACAGCTAAGCTGGAAGTGGCATTTGCAGCTCGCAATAGTGCAAAGTTATCTCAAAGAAAGGGGCCACGGTGTTTCTGTATCTCTATTATGTTGGTGCGGCTTCGGAACTTTTAAATATCTTGATATATCTCGAGAACTACGCATCTGATCAAAAAATATCATAGAACATGAAAAGTAGGAAACTTAATTCTCTACAAAAAAGGTCTCTTAACATTTTGCCATAGCTCTCTTCGTTTGAGAGATATTTGCAGATTTATCTCAAGGGAAGGGGCCTGACGGACATATTTCGAGATATTTCTTCTTCTTGTTGTTCTTCTTCTGCACAGCTAAGCTGGAAGTGGCATTTGCGGCTCGCACTAGTGCAGAGTTATCTCAAAGAAAGGGGCCACGGTGTTTCTGTATCCCTATTATGTTGGTGCGGCTTCGGAACTTTTAAATATCTCGATATATCTCGAGAACTACGCTTCTGATCAAAAAATATCATAGAACATAAATTGTAGGAAACAGAATTCTCTACAAAAAACGTCCCTTAACATTTTGCCATAGCTCGCTTCGTTTCCGAGATATTTGCAGATTTATCTCAAGGGAAGGGGCCTGACGGACATATTTCGAGATATTTCTTCTTCTTGTTGTTCTTCTTCTGCACAGCTAAGCTGGAAGTGGCATTTGCGGCTCGCACTAGTGCACAGTTATCTCAAAGAAAGGGGCCACGGTGTTTCTGTATCTCTATTATGTTGGTGCGTCTTCGGAACTTTTAAATATCTCGATATATCTCGAAAACTACGCTTCTGATCAAAAAATATCATAGAACATAAATTGTAGGAAACATAATTCTCTACAAAAAACGTCTCTTAACATTTTGCCATAGCTCGCTTCGTTTCCGAGATATTTGCAGATTCAGCTCAAAGCAACTGGCCTGACGGACATATTTCGAGATATTTCTTCTTCTTGTTGTTCTTCTTCTGCACAGCTAAGCTGGAAGTGGCATTTGCAGCGCGCAATAGTGCAGAGTTATCTCAAAGAAAGGGGCCACGGTGTTTCTGTATCTCTATTATGTTGGTGCGGCTTCGGAACTTTTAAATATCTTGATATATCTCGAGAACTACGCATCTGATCAAAAAATATCATACTACATAAAAAGTAGGAAACTTAATTCTCTACAAGAAAGGTCTCTAAACATTTTGCCATAGCTCGCTTCGTTTCCGAGATATTTGCAGATTTATCTCAAGGGAAGGGGCCTGACGGACATATTTTGAGATATTTCTTCTTCTTGTTGTTCTTCTTCTGCACAGCTAAGCTGGAAGTGGCATTTGCAGCTCGCAATAGTGCAGAGTTATCTCAAAGAAAGGGGCCACGGTGTTTCTGTATCTCTATTATGTTGTTGCGGCTTCGGAACTTTTAAATATCTTGCTATATCTCGAGAACTACGCGTCTGATCAAAAAATATCATAGAAGATAAAAAGTAGGAAACTTAATTCTCTACAAAAACGGTCTCTTAACATTTTGCCATAGCTCGCTTCGTTTCCGAGATATTTGCAGATATATCTCAAGGGAAGGGGCCTGACGGACATATTTCGAGATATTTCTTCTTCTTGTTGTTCTTCTTCTGCACAGCTAAGCTGGAAGTGGCATTTGCGGCTCGCACTAGTGCACAGTTATCTCAAAGAAAGGGGCCACGGTGTTTCTGTATCTCTATTATGTTGGTGCGTCTTCGGAACTTTTAAATATCTCGATATATCTCGAAAACTACGCTTCTGATCAAAAAATATCATAGCACATAAATTGTAGGAAACATAATTCTCTACAAAAAACGTCTCTTAACATTTTGCCATAGCTCGCTTCGTTTCCGAGATATTTGCAGATTGAGCTCAAAGGAACTGGCCTGACGGACATATTTCGAGATATTTCTTCTTCTTGTTGTTCTTCCTCTGCACAGCTGAGCTGGAAGTGGCATTTGCAGGTCGCAATAGTGCAGAGTTATCTCAAAGAAAGTGGCCACGGTGTTTCTGTATCTCTATTATGTTGGTGCGGCTTCGGAACTTTAAAATATTTCGATATATCTCGAAAACTACGCTTCTGATCAAAAAATATCATAGAACGTAAATTGTAGGAAACATTATTCTCTACAAAAAAGGTCCCTTAACATTTTGCCATAGCTCGCTTCGTTTCCGAGATATTTGCAGATTTATCTCAAGGGAAGGGTCCTGATGGACATATTTCGAGATATTTCTTCTTCTTGTAGTTCTTCTTCTGCACAGCTAAACTGGAAGTGGCATTTCCAGCTCGCAATAGTGCAGAGTTATCTCAAAGAAAGGGGCCACGGTGTTTCTGTATCTCTATTATGTTGGTGCGGCTTCGGAACTTTTAAATATCTTGATATATCTCGCGAACTACGCATCTGATCAAAAAATATCATAGAACGTAAAAAGTAGGAAACTTAATTCTCTACAAAAAAGGTCTCTTAACATTTTGCCATAGCTCGCTTCGTTTCCGAGATATTTGCAGATTTATCTCAAGGGAAGGGGCCTGACGGACATATTTCGAGATATTTCTTCTTCTTGTTGTTCTTCTTCTGCACAGCTGAGCTGGAAGTGGCATTTGCAGGTCGCAATAGTGCAGAATTATCTCAAAGAAAGGGGCCACGGTGTTTCTGTATCTCTATTATGTTGGTGCGGCTTCGCAACTTTTAAATATCTCGATATATCTCGAAAACTACGCTTCTGATCAAAAAATATCATAGAACGTAAATTGTAGGAAACATTATTCTCTACAAAAAAGGTCCCTTAACATTTTGCCATAGCTCGCTTCGTTTCCGAGATATTTGCAGATTTATCTCAAGGGAAGGGTCCTGATGGACATATTTCGAGATATTTCTTCTTCTTGTTGTTCTTCTTCTGCACAGCTGAACTGGAAGTGGCATTTCCAGCTCGCAATCGTGCAGAGTTATCTCAAAGAAAGGGGCCACGGTGTTTCTGTATCTCTATTATGTTGGTGCGGCTTCGGAACTTTTAAATATCTTGATATATCTCGAGAACTACGCCTCTGATCGAAAAATATCATAGAACATAAAAAGTAGGAAACTTAATTCTCTACAAAAAAGGTCTCTTTACATTTTCCCATAGCTCGCTTCGTTTCCGAGATATTTGCAGATTTATCTCAAGGGAAGGGGCCTGACGGACATATTTCGAGATATTTCTTCTTCTTGTTGTTCTTCTTCTGCACAGCTAAGCTGGAAGTGGCATTTGCAGCGCGCAATAGTGCAGAGTTATCTCAAAGAAAGGGGCCACGGTGTTTCTGTATCTCTATTATATTGGTGCGGCTTCGGAACTTTTAAATATCTTGATATATCTCGAGAACTACGCATCTGATCAAAAAATATCATACTACATAAAAAGTAGGAAACTTAATTCTCTACAAGAAAGGTCTCTAAACATTTTGCCATAGCTCGCTTCGTTTCCGAGATATTTGCAGATTTATCTCAATGGAAGGGGCCTGACGGACATATTTCGAGATATTTCTTCTTCTTGTTGTTCTTCTTCTGCACAGCTAAGCTGGAAGTGGCATTTGCAGCTCGCAATAGTGCAGAGTTATCTCAAAGAAAGGGGCCACGGTGTTTCTGTATCTCTATTATGTTGGTGCGGCTTCGGAACTTTTAAATATCTTGATATATCTCGAGAACTACGCATCTGATCAAAAAATATCATAGAACATAAAAAGTAGGAAACTTAATTCTCTACAAAAAAGGTCTCTTAACATTTTGCCATAGCTCGCTTCGTTTCCGAGATATTTGCAGATTTATCTCAAGGGAAGGGGCCTGACGGACATATTTCGAGATATTTCTTCTTCTTGTTGTTCTTCTTCTGCACAGCTGAGCTGCAAGTGGCATTTGCAGGTCGCAATAGTGCAGAGTTATCTCAAAGAAAGGGGCCACGGTGTTTCTGTATCTCTATTATGTTGGTGCGGCTTCGGAATTTTTAAATATCTCGATATATCTCGAAAACTACGCTTCTGATCAAAAAATATCATAGAACGTAAATTGTAGGAAACATTATTCTCTACAAAAAAGGTCTCTTAACATTTCGCCATAGCTCGCTTCGTTTCCGAGATATTTGCAGATTTATCTCAAGGGAAGGGGCCTGACGGACATATTTCGAGATATTTCTTCTTCTTGTTGTTCTTCTTCTGCACAGCTAAGCTGGAAGTGGCATTTGCAGCGCGCAATAGTGCAGAGTTATCTCAAAGAAAGGGGCCACGGTGTTTCTGTATCTCTATTATGTTGGTGCGGCTTCGGAACTTTTAAATATCTTGATATATCTCGAGAACTACGCATCTGATCAAAAAATATCATACTACATAAAAAGTAGGAAACTTAATTCTCTACAAGAAAGGTCTCTAAAGATTTTGCCATAGCTCGCTTCGTTTCCGAGATATTTGCATATTTATCTCAAAGGAAGGGGCCTGACGGACATATTTCGAGATATTTCTTCTTCTTCTTGTTCTTCTTCTGCACAGCTAAGCTGGAAGTGGCATTTGCAGGTCGCAATAGTGCAGAGTTATCTCAAAGAAAGGGGCCACGGTGTTTCTGTATCTCTATTATGTTGGTGCGGCTTCGGAACTTTTAAATATCTCGATATATCTTGAAAACTACGCTTCTGATCAAAAAATATGATAGAACGTAAATTGTAGGAAACATTATTCTCTACAAAAAAGGTCTCTTAACATTTTGCCATAGCTCGCTTCGTTTCCGAGATATTTGCAGATTTGTCTCAAGGGAAGGGGCCTGACGGACATATTTCGAGATATTTCTTCTTGTTGTTGTTCTTCTTCTGCACAGCTAAGCTGGAAGTGGCATTTGCAGCTCGCAATAGTGCAGAGTTATCACAAAGAAAGAGGCCACGGTGTTTCTGTATCTCTATTATGTTGGTGCGGCTTCGGAACTTTTAAATATCTTGATATATCTCGAGAACTACGCATCTGATCAAAAAATATCATACTACATAAAAAGTAGGAAACTTAATTCTCTACAAGAAAGGTCTCTAAAGATTTTGCCATAGCTCGCTTCGTTTCCGAGATATTTGCATATTTATCTCAAGGGAAGGGGCCTGACGGACATATTTCGAGATATTTCTTCTTCTTCTTGTTCTTCTTCTGCACAGCTAAGCTGGAAGTGGCATTTGCGGCTCGCACTAGTGCAGAGTTATCTCAAAGAAAGGGGCCACGGTGTTTCTGTATCTCTATTATGTTGGTGCGGCTTCGGAACTTTTAAATATCTCGATATATCTCGAGAACTACGCCTCTGATCGAAAAATATCATAGAACATAAAAAGTAGGAAACTGAATTCTCTACAAAAAAGGTCTCTTAACATTTTGCCATAGCTCGCTTCGTTTCCGAGATATTTGCAGATTTATCTCAAGGGAAGGGGCCTGACGGACATATTTCGAGATATTTCTTCTTCTTGTTGTTCTTCTTCTGCACAGCTAAGCTGGAAGTGGCATTTGCAGGTCGCAATAGTGCAGAGTTATCTCAAAGAAAGGGGCCACGGTGTTTCTGTATCTCTATTATGTTGGTGCGGCTTCGGAACTTTTAAATATCTCGATATATCTTGAAAACTACGCTTCTGATCAAAAAATATCATAGAACGTAAATTGTAGGAAACATTATTCTCTACAAAAAAGGTCTCTTAACATTTTGCCATAGCTCGCTTCGTTTCCGAGATATTTGCATATTTATCTCAAGGGAAGGGGCCTGACGGACATATTTCGAGATATTTCTTCTTCTTCTTGTTCTTCTTCTGCACAGCTAAGCTGGAAGTGGCATTTGCAGCGCGCAATAGTGCAGAGTTATCTCAAAGAAAGGGGCCACGGTGTTTCTGTATCTCTATTATATTGGTGCGGCTTCGGAACTTTTAAATATCTTGATATATCTCGAGAACTACGCATCTGATCAAAAAATATCATACTACATAAAAAGTAGGAAACTTAATTCTCTACAAGAAAGGTCTCTAAAGATTTTGCCATAGCTCGCTTCGTTTCCGAGATATTTGCATATTTATCTCAAGGGAAGGGGCCTGACGGACATATTTCGAGATATTTCTTCTTCTTCTTGTTCTTCTTCTGCACAGCTAAGCTGGAAGTGGCATTTGCAGCGCGCAATAGTGCAGAGTTATCTCAAAGAAAGGGGCCACGGTGTTTCTGTATCTCTATTATATTGGTGCGGCTTCGGAACTTTTAAATATCTTGATATATCTCGAGAACTACGCATCTGATCAAAAAATATCATACTACATAAAAAGTAGGAAACTTAATTCTCTACAAGAAAGGTCTCTAAACATTTTGCCATAGCTCGCTTCGTGTCCGAGATATTTGCAGATTTATCTCAATGGAAGGGGCCTGACGGACATATTTCGAGATATTTCTTCTTCTTGTTGTACTTCTTCTGCACAGCTAAGCTGGAAGTGGCATTTGCAGCTCGCAATAGTGCAGAGTTATCTCAAAGAAAGGGGCCACGGTGTTTCTGTATCTCTATTATGTTGGTGCGGCTTCGGAACTTTTAAATATCTTGATATATCTCGAGAACTACGCATCTGATCAAAAAATATCATAGAACCTAAAAAGTAGGAAACTTAATTCTCTACAAAAAAGGTCTCTTAACATTTTGCCATAGCTCGCTTCGTTTCCGAGATATTTGCAGATTTATCTCAAGGGAAGGGGCCTGACGGACATATTTCGAGATATTTCTTCTTCTTGTTGTTCTTCTTCTGCACAGCTGAGCTGGAAGTGGCATTTGCAGGTCGCAATAGTGCAGAGTTATCTCAAAGAAAGGGGCCACGGTGTTTCTGTATCTCTATTATGTTGGTGCGGCTTCGGAATTTTTAAATATCTCGATATATCTCGAAAACTACGCTTCTGATCAAAAAATATCATAGAACGTAAATTGTAGGAAACATTATTCTCTACAAAAAAGGTCTCTTAACATTTTGCCATAGCTCGCTTCGTTTCCGAGATATTTGCAGATTTATCTCAAGGGAAGGGGCCTGACGGACATATTTCGAGATATTTCTTCTTCTTGTTGTTCTTCTTCTGCACAGCTAAGCTGGAAGTGGCATTTGCAGCGCGCAATAGTGCAGAGTTATCTCAAAGGAAGGGGCCACGGTGTTTCTGTATCTCTATTATGTTGGTGCGGCTTCGGAACTTTTAAATATCTTGATATATCTCGAGAACTACGCATCTGATCAAAAAATATCATACTACATAAAAAGTAGGAAACTTAATTCTCTACAAGAAAGGTCTCTAAAGATTTTGCCATAGCTCGCTTCGTTTCCGAGATATTTGCATATTTATCTCAAGGGAAGGGGCCTGACGGACATATTTCGAGATATTTCTTCTTCTTCTTGTTCTTCTTCTGCACAGCTAAGCTGGAAGTGGCATTTGCGGCTCGCACTAGTGCAGAGTTATCTCAAAGAAAGGGGCCACGGCGTTTCTGTATCTCTATTATGTTGGTGCGGCTTCGGAACTTTTAAATATCTCGATATATCTCGAGAACTACGCCTCTGATCGAAAAATATCATAGAACATAAAAAGTAGGAAACTGAATTCTCTATAAAAAAGGTCTCTTAACATTTTGCCATAGCTCGCTTCGTTTCCGAGATATTTGCAGATTTATCTCAAGGGAAGGGGCCTGACGGACATATTTCGAGATATTTCTTCTTCTTGTTGGTCTTCTTCTGCACAGCTAAGCTGGAAGTGGCATTTGCAGCGCGCAATAGTGCAGAGTTATCTCAAAGAAAGGGGCCACGGTGTTTCTGTATCTCTATTACGTTGGTGCGGCTTCGGAACTTTTAAATATCTTGATATATCTCGAGAACTACGCATCTGATCAGAAAATATCATACTACATAAAAAGTAGGAAACTTAATTCTCTACAAGAAAGGTCTCTAAACATTTTGCCATAGCTCGCTTCGTTTCCGAGATATTTGCAGATTTATCTCAAGGGAAGGGGCCTGACGGACATATTTCGAGATATTTCTTCTTGTTGTTGTTCTTCTTCTGCACAGCTAAGCTGGAAGTGGCATTTGCAGCGCGCAATAGTGCAGAGTTATCTCAAAGAAAGGGGCCACGGTGTTTCTGTATCTCTATTATGTTGGTGCGGCTTCGGAACTTTTAAATATCTCGATATATCTCGAAAACTACGCTTCTGATCAAAAAATATCATAGAACGTAAATTGTAGGAAACATTATTCTCTACAAAAAAGGTCTCTTAACATTTTGCCATAGCTCGCTTCGTTTCCGAGATATTTGCAGATTTATCTCAAGGGAAGGAGCCTGACGGACATATTTCGAGATATTTCTTCTTCTTGTTGTTCTTCTTCTGCACAGCTAAGCTGGAAGTGGCATTTGCAGCTCGCAATAGTGCAGAGTTATCTCAAAGAGAGGGGCCACGGTGTTTCTGTATCTCTATTATGTTGGTGCGGCTTCGGAACTTTTAAATATCTTGATATATCTCGAGAACTACGCATCTGATCAAAAAATATCATTGAAGATAAAAAGTAGGAAACTTAATTCTCTACAAAAAAGGTCTCTTAACATTTCGCCATAGCTCGCTTCGTTTCCGAGATATTTGCAGATTTATCTCAAGGGAAGGGGCCTGACGGACATATTTCGAGATATTTCTTCTTCTTGTTGTTCTTCTTCTGCACAGCTGAGCTGGAAGTGGCATTTGCAGGTCGCAATAGTGCAGAGTTATCTCAAAGAAAGGGGCCACGGTGTTTCTGTATCTCTATTATGTTGGTGCGGCTTCGGAACTTTTAAATATCTCGATATATCTCGAAAACTACGCTTCTGATCAAAAAATATCATAGAACGTAAATTGTAGGAAACATTATTCTCTACAAAAAAGGTCTCTTAACATTTTGCCATAGCTCGCTTCGTTTCCGAGATATTTGCAGATTTATCTCAAGGGAAGGGGCGTGACGGACATATTTCGAGATATTTCTTCTTCTTGTTGTTCTTCTTCTGCACAGCTAAGCTGGAAGTGGCATTTGCAGCTCGCAATAGTGCAGAGTTATCTCAAAGAGAGGGGCCACGGTGTTTCTGTATCTCTATTATGTTGGTGCGGCTTCGGAACTTTTAAATATCTTGATATATCTCGAGAACTACGCATCTGATCAAAAAATATGATAGAAGATAAAAAGTAGCAAACAGAATTCTCTACAAAAAAGGTCTCTTCACATTTTGCCATAGCTCGCTTCGTTTCCGAGATATTTGCAGATATATCTCAAGGGAAGGGGCCTGACGGACATATTTCGAGATATTTCTTCTTCTTGTTGTTCTTCTTCTGCACAGCTAAACTGGAAGTGACATTTCCAGCTCGCAATTGTGCAGAGTTATCTCAAAGAAAGGGGCCACGGTGTTTCTGTATCTCTATTATGTTGGTGCGGCTTCGGAACTTTTAAATATCTCGATATATCTCGAAAACTACGCTTCTGATCAAAAAATATCATAGAACGTAAATTGTAGGAAACATTATTCTCTACAAAAAAGGTCTCTTAACATTTTGCCATAGCTCGCTTCGTTTCCGAGATATTTGCAGATTTATCTCAAGGGAAGGGGCCTGACGGACATATTTCGAGATATTTCTTCTTCTTGTTGTTCTTCTTCTGCACAGCTAAGCTGGAAGTGGCATTTGCAGCTCGCAATAGTGCAGAGTTATCCCAAAGAAAGGGGCCACGGTGCTTCTGTATCTCTATTATGTTGGTGCGGCTTCGGAACTTTTAAGTATCTTGATATATCTCGAGAACTACGCATCTGATCAAAAAATATCATACTACATAAAAAGTAGGAAACTTAATTCTCCACAAGAAAGGTCTCTAAACATTTTGCCATAGCTCGCTTCGTTTCCGAGATATTTGCAGATTTATCTCAAGGGAAGGGGCCTGACGGACATATTTCGAGATATTTCTTCTTCTTGTTGTTCTTCTTCTGCACAGCTAAGCTGGAAGTGGCATTTGCAGCTCGCAATAGTGCAGAGTTATCTCAAAGAGAGGGGCCACGGTGTTTCTGTATCTCTATTATGTTGGTGCGGCTTCGGAACTTTTAAATATCTTGATATATCTCGAGAACTACGCATCTGATCAAAAAATATCATAGAAGATAAAAAGTAGGAAACTTAATTCTCTACAAAAAAGGTCTCTTAACATTTTGCCATAGCTCGCTTCGTTTCCGAGATATTTGCAGATTTATCTCAAGGGAAGGGGCCTGACGGACATATTTCGAGATATTTCTTCTTCTTGTTGTTCTTCTTCTGCACAGCTAAGCTGGAAGTGGCATTTACAGCTCGCAATAGTGCAGAGTTATCTCAAAGAAAGGGGCCACGGTGTTTCTGTATCTCTATTATGTTGGTGTGGCTTCGGAACTTTTAAATATCTTGATATATCTCGAGAACTACGCATCTGATCAAAAAATATCATAGAACATAAATTGTAGGAAACATAATTCTCTACAAAAAACGTCTCTTAACATTTTGCCATAGATCGCTTCGTTTCCGAGATATTTGCAGATTCAGCTCAAAGGAACTGGCCTGACGGACATATTTCGAGATATTTCTTCTTCTTGTTGTTCTTCTTCTGCACAGCTGAGCTGGAAGTGGCATTTGCAGGTCGCAATAGTGCAGAGTTATCTCAAAGAAAGGGGCCACGGTGTTTCTGTATCTCTATTATGTTGGTGCGGCTTCGGAACTTTTAAATATCTCGATATATCTCGAAAACTACGCTTCTGATCAAAAAATATCATAGAACGTAAATTGTAGGAAACATTATTCTCTACAAAAAAGGTCTCTTAACATTTTGCCATAGCTCGCTTCGTTTCCGAGATATTTGCAGATTCATCTCAAGGGAAGGGGTCTGACGGACATATTTCGAGATATTTCTTCTTCTTGTTGTTCTTCTTCTGCACAGCTAAGCTCGAAGCGGCATTTGCAGCTCGCAATAGTGCAGAGTTATCTCAAAGAAAGAGGCCACGGTGTTTCTGTATCTCTATTATGTTGGTGCGGCTTCGGAACTTTTAAATATCTTGATATATCTCGAGAACTACGCATCTGATCAAAAAATATCATAGAACATAAAAAGTAGGAAACTTAATTCTCTACAAAAAAGGTCTCTTAACATTTTGCCATAGCTCGCTTCGTTTCCGAGATATTTGCAGATTTATCTGAAGGGAAGGGGCCTGACGGACGTATTTCGAGATATTTCTTCTTCTTGTTGTTCTTCTTCTGCACAGCTAAGCTGGAAGTGGCATTTGCGGCTCGCACTAGTGCAGATTTATCTCAAAGAAAGGGGCCACGGTGTTTCTGTATCTCTATTATGTTGGTGCGGCTTCGGAACTTTTAAATATCTCGATATATCTCGAAAACTACGCTTCTGATCAAAAAATATCATAGAACATAAATTGTAGGAAACATAATTCTCTACAAAAAAGGTCTCTCAACATTTTGCCATAGCTCTCTTCGTTTCCGAGATATTTGCAGATTTATCTCAAGGGAAGGGGCCTGACGGACATATTTCGAGATATTTCTTCTTCTTGTTGTTCTTCTTCTGCACAGCTAAGCTGGAAGTGGCATTTGCGGCTCGCACTGGTGCACAGTTATCTCAAAGAAAGGGGCCACGGTGTTTCTGTATCTCTATTATGTTGGTGCGTCTTCGGAACTTTTAAATATCTCGATATATCTCGAAAACTACGCTTCTGATCAAAAAATATCATAGAACATAAATTGTAGGAAACATAATTCTCTACAAAAAACGTCTCTTAACATTTTGCCATAGCTCGCTTCGTTTCCGAGATATTTGCAGATTCAGCTCAAAGGAACTGGCCTGACGGACATATTTCGAGATATTTCTTCTTCTTGTTGTTCTTCCTCTGCACAGCTAATCTGGAAGTGGCATTTGCAGCTCGCAATAGTGCAGAGTTATCTCAAAGAAAGGGGCCACGGTGTTTCTGTATCTCTATTATGTTGGTGCGGCTTCGGAACTTTTAAATATCTTGATATATCTCGAGAACTACGCATCTCATCAAAAAATATCATAGAACATAAAAAGTAGGAAACTTAATTCTCTACAAAAAAGGTCTCTTAACATTTTGCCATAGCTCGCTTCGTTTCCGAGATATTTGCATATTTATCTCAAGGGAAGGGGCCTGACGGACATATTTCGAGATATTTCTTCTTCTTGTTGTTCTTCTTCTGCACAGCTAAGCTGGAAGTGGCATTTGCGGCTCGCACTGGTGCACAGTTATCTCAAAGAAAGGGGCCACGGTGTTTCTGTATCTCTATTATGTTGGTGCGTCTTCGGAACTTTTAAATATCTCGATATATCTCGAAAACTACGCTTCTGATCAAAAAATATCATAGAACATAAATTGTAGGAAACATAATTCTCTACAAAAAACGTCTCTTAACATTTTGCCATAGCTCGCTTCGTTTCCGAGATATTTGCAGATTCAGCTCAAAGGAACTGGCCTGACGGACATATTTCGAGATATTTCTCCTTCTTGTTGTTCTTCCTCTGCACAGCTAAGCTGGAAGTGGCATTTGCAGCTCGCAATAGTGCAGAGTTATCTCAAAGAAAGGGGCCACGGTGTTTCTGTATCTCTATTATGTTGGTGCGGCTTCGGAACTTTTAAATATCTTGATATATCTCGAGAACTACGCATCTCATCAAAAAATATCATAGAACATAAAAAGTAGGAAACTTAATTCTCTACAAAAAAGGTCTCTTAACATTTTGCCATAGCTCGCTTCGTTTCCGAGATATTTGCATATTTATCTCAAGGGAAGGGGCCTGACGGACATATTTCGAGATATTTCTTCTTCTTGTTGTTCTTCTTCTGCACAGCTAAGCTCGAAGTGGCATTTGCAGCTCGCAATAGTGCAGAGTTATCTCAAAGAAAGAGGCCACGGTGTTTCTGTACCTCTATTATGTTGGTGCAGCTTCGGAACTTTTAAATATCTTGATATATCTCGAGAACTACGCATCTGATCAAAAAATATCATCGAACATAAAAAGTAGGAAACTTAATTCTCTACAAAAAAGGTCTCTTAACATTTTGCCATAGCTCGCTTCATTTCCGAGATATTTGCAGATTTATCTCAAGGGAAGTGGCCTGACGGACGTATTTCGAGATATTTCTTCTTCTTGTTGTTCTTCTTCTGCACAGCTAAGCTGGAAGTGGCATTTGCGGCTCGCACTAGTGCAGAGTTATCTCAAAGAAAGGGGCCACGGTGTTTCTGTATCTCTATTATGTTGGTGCGGCTTCGGAACTTTTAAATATCTCGATATATCTCGAAAACTACGCTTCTGATCAAAAAATATCATAGAACATAAAAAGTAGGAAACTTAATTCGCTACAAAAAAGGTCTCTTAACATTTTGCCATAGCTCGCTTCGTTTCCGAGATATTTGCAGATTTATCTCAAGGGAAGGGGCCTAACGGACATATTTCGAGATATTTCTTCTTCTTGTTGTTCTTCTTCTGCACAGCTAAACTGGAAGTGGCATTTCCAGCTCGCAATAGTGCGGAGTTATCTCAAAGAAAGGGGCCACGGTGTTTCTGTATCTCTATTATGTTGGTGCGGTTTCGGAACTTTTAAATATCTTGATATATCTCGAGAACTACGCATCTGATCAAAAAATATCATAGAACATAAAAAGTAGGAAACTTAATTCTCTACAAAAAAGGTCTCTTAACATTTTGCCATAGCTCGCTTCGTTTCCGAGATATTTGCAGATTTATCTCAAGGGAAGGGGCCTGACGGACGTATTTCGAGATACTTCTTCTTCTTGTTGTTCTTCTTCTGCACAGCTGAGCTGGAAGTGGCATTTGCAGCTCGCAATAGTGCAGAGTTATCTCAAAGAAAGGGGCCACGGTGTTTCTGTATCTCTATTATGTTGGTGCGGCTTCGGAACTTTTAAATATCTTGATATATCTCGAGAACTACGCATCTGATCAAAAAATATCATAGAACATAAAAAGTAGGAAACTTAATTCTCTACAAAAAAGGTCTCTTAACATTTTGCCATAGCTCGCTTCGTTTCCGAGACATTTGCAGATTTATCTCAAGGGAAGGGGCCTGACGGACATATTTCGAGATATTTCTTCTTCTTGTTGTTCTTCTTCTGCACAGCTAAGCTGGAAGTTGCATTTGCGGCTCTCACTAGTGCAGAGTTATCTCAAAGAAAGGGGCCACGGTGTTTCTGTATCTCTATTATGTTGGTGCGGCTTCGGAACTTTTAAATATCTCGATATATCTCGAAAACTACGCTTCTGATCAAAAAATATCATTGAACGAAAATTGTAGGAAACATAATTCTCTACAAAAAAGGTCTCTTAACATTTTGCCATAGCTCGCTTCGTTTCCGAGATATTTGCAGATATATCTCAAGGGAAGGGGCCTGACGGACATATTTCGAGATATTTCTTCTTCTTGTTGTTCTTCTTCTGCACAGCTAAGCTGGAAGTGGCATTTACAGCTCGCAATAGTGCAGAGTTATCTCAAAGAAAGGGGCCACGGTGTTTCTGTATCTCTATTATGTTGGTGTGGCTTCGGAACTTTTAAATACCTTGATATATCTCGAGAACTACGCATCTGATCAAAAAATATCATAGAACATAAATTGTAGGAAACATAATTCTCTACAAAAAACGTCTCTTAACATTTTGCCATAGATTGCTTCGTTTCCGAGATATTTGCAGATTCAGCACAAAGGAACTGGCCTGACGGACATATTTCGAGATATTTCTTCTTCTTGTTGTTCTTCCTCTGCACAGCTAAGCTGGAAGTGGCATTTGCAGCTCGCAATAGTGCAGAGTTATCTCAAAGAAAGGGGCCACGGTGTTTCTGTATCTCTATTATGTTGGTGCGGCTTCGGAACTTTTAAATATCTCGATATATCTCGAAAACTACGCTTCTGATCAAAAAATATCATAGAACATAAATTGTAGGAAACATAATTCTCTACAAGAAAGGTCTCTTAACATTTTGCGATAGCTCGCTTCGTTTCCGAGATATTTGCAGATTTATCTCAAGGGAAGGGGCCTGACGTACATATTTCGAGATATTTCTTCTTCTTGTTGTTCTTCTTCTGCACAGCTAAGCTGGAAGTGGCATTTGCGGCTCGCACTAGTGCAGAGTTATCTCAAAGAAAGGGGCCACGGTGTTTCTGTATCCCTATTATGTTGGTGCGGCTTCGGAACTTTTAAATATCTTGATATATCTCGAGAACTACGCATCTGATCAAAAAATATCATAGAACATAAAAAGTAGGAAACTTAATTCTCTACAAAAAAGGTCTCTTAACATTTTGCCATAGCTCGCTTCGTTTCCGAGATATTTGCAGATTTATCTCAAGGGAAGGGGCCTGACGGACATATTTCGAGATATTTCTTCTTCTTGTTGTTCTTCTTCTGCACAGCTAAGCTGGAAGTGGCATTTGCGGCTCGCACTAGTGCAGATTTATCTCAAAGAAAGGGGCCACGGTGTTTCTGTATCTCTATTATGTTGGTGCGGCTTCGGAACTTTTAAATATCTCGATATATCTCGAAAACTACGCTTCTGATCAAAAAATATCATAGAACATAAATTGTAGGAAACATAATTCTCTACAAAAAAGGTCTCTCAACATTTTGCCATAGCTCTCTTCGTTTCCGAGATATTTGCAGATTTATCTCAAGGGAAGGGGCCTGACGGACATATTTCGAGATATTTCTTCTTCTTGTTGTTCTTCTTCTGCACAGCTAAGCTGGAAGTGGCATTTGCGGCTCGCACTGGTGCACAGTTATCTCAAAGAAAGGGGCCACGGTGTTTCTGTATCTCTATTATGTTGGTGCGTCTTCGGAACTTTTAAATATCTCGATATATCTCGAAAACTACGCTTCTGATCAAAAAATATCATAGAACATAAATTGTAGGAAACATAATTCTCTACAAAAAACGTCTCTTAACATTTTGCCATAGCTCGCTTCGTTTCCGAGATATTTGCAGATTCAGCTCAAAGGAACTGGCCTGACGGACATATTTCGAGATATTTCTTCTTCTTGTTGTTCTTCCTCTGCACAGCTAAGCTGGAAGTGGCATTTGCAGCTCGCAATAGTGCAGAGTTATCTCAAAGAAAGGGGCCACGGTGTTTCTGTATCTCTATTATGTTGGTGCGGCTTCGGAACTTTTAAATATCTTGATATATCTCGAGAACTACGCACCTCATGAAAAAATATCATAGAACATAAAAAGTAGGAAACTTAATTCTCTACAAAAAAGGTCTCTTAACATTTTGCCATAGCTCGCTTCGTTTCCGAGATATTTGCATATTTATCTCAAGGGAAGGGGCCTGACGGACATATTTCGAGATATTTCTTCTTCTTGTTGTTCTTCTTCTGTACAGCTAAGCTCGAAGTGGCATTTGCAGCTCGCAATAGTGCAGAGTTATCTCAAAGAAAGAGGCCACGGTGTTTCTGTACCTCTATTATGTTGGTGCAGCTTCGGAACTTTTAAATATCTTGATATATCTCGAGAACTACGCATCTGATCAAAAAATATCATCGAACATAAAAAGTAGGAAACTTAATTCTCTACAAAAAAGGTCTCTTAACATTTTGCCATAGCTCGCTTCGTTTCCGAGATATTTGCAGATTTATCTCAAGGGAAGGGGCTTGACGGACATATTTCGAGATATTTCTTCTTCTTGTTGTTCTTCTTCCGCACAGCTAAGCTGGAAGTGGCATTTGCAGCTCGCAATAGTGCAGAGTTATCTCAAAGAGAGGGGACACGGTGTTTCTGTATCTCTATTATGTTGGTGCGGCTTCGGAACTTTTAAGTATCTTGATATATCTCGAGAACTACGCATCTGATCAAAAAATATCATACTACATAAAAAGTAGGAAACTTAATTCTCTACAAGAAAGGTCTCTAAACATTTTGCCATAGCTCGCTTCGTTTCCGAGATATTTCCAGATTCAGCTCAAAGGAACTGGCCTGACGGACATATTTCGAGATATTTCTTCTTCTTGTTGTTCTTCCTCTGCACAGCTAAGCTGGAAGTGGCATTTGCAGCTCGCAATAGTGCAGAGTTATCTCAAAGAAAGGGGCCACGGTGTTTCTGTATCTCTATTATGTTGGTGCGGCTTCGGAACTTTTAAATATCTTGATATATCTCGAGAACTACGCATCTGATCAAAAAATATCATAGAACGTAAAAAGTAGGAAACTTAATTCTCTACAAAAAAGGTCTCTTAACATTTTGCCATAGCTCGCTTCGTTTCCGAGATATTTGCAGATTTATCTCAAGGGAAGGGGCCTGACGGACATATTTCGAGATATTTCTTCTTCTTGTTGTTCTTCTTCTGCACAGCTAAGCTGGAAGTGGCATTTGCAGCTCGCAATAGTGCAGAGTTATCTCAAAGAAAGGGGCCACGGTGTTTCTGTATCTCTATTATGTTGGTGCGGCTTCGGAACTTTTAAATATCTTGATATATCTCGAGAACTACGCATCTGATCAAAAAATATCATAGAACATAAAAAGTAGGAAACTTAATTCTCTACAAAAAAGGTCTCTTAACATTTTACCATAGCTCGCTTCGTTTCCGAGATATTTGCAGATTTATCTCAAGGGAAGGGGCCTGACGGATATATTTCGAGATATTTCTTCTTCTTGTTGTTCTTCTTCTGCACAGCTAAGCTGGAAGTGGCATTTGCGGCTCGCACTAGTGCAGAGTTATCTCAAAGAAAGGGGCCACGGTGTTTCTGTATCTCTATTATGTTGGTGCGGCTTCGGAACTTTTAAATATCTTGATATATCTCGAGAACTACGCATCTGATCAAAAAATATCATAGAACATCAAAAGTAGGAAACTTAATTCTCTACAAAAATGGTCTCTTAACATTTTGCCATAGCTCTCTTCGTTTCCGAGATATTTGCAGATTTATCTCAAGGGAAGGGGCCTGACGGACATATTTCGAGATATTTCTTCTTCTTGTTGTTCTTCTTCTGCACAGCTAAGCTGGAAGTGGCATTTGCAGCTCGCAATAGTGCAGAGTTACCTCAAAGAAAGAGGCCACGGTGTTTCTGTACCTCTATTATGTTGGTGCAGCTTCGGAACTTTTAAATATCTTGATATATCTCGAGAACTACGCATCTGATCAAAAAATATCATCGAACATAAATTGTAGGAAACATAATTCTCTACAAAAAAGGTCTCTTAACATTTTGCCATAGCTCGCTTCGTTTCCGAGATATTTGCAGATTTATCTCAAGGGAAGGGGCCTGACGGACATATTTCGAGATATTTCTTCTTCTTGTTGTTCTTCTTCTGCACAGCTAAGCTGGAAGTGGCATTTGCAGCGCGCAATAGTGCAGAGTTATCTCAAAGAAAGGGGCCACGGTGTTTCTGTATCTCTATTATGTTGGTGCGGCTTCGGAACTTTTAAATATCTTGATATATCTCGAGAACTACGCATCTGATCAAAAAATATCATACTACATAAAAAGTAGGAAACTTAATTCGCTACAAGAAAGGTCTCTAAACATTTTGCCATAGCTCGCTTCCTTTCCGAGATATTTGCAGATTTATCTCAAGGGAAGGGGCCTGACGGACATATTTCGAGATATTTCTTCTTCTTGTTGTTCTTCTTCTGCACAGCTAAGCTGGAAGTGGCATTTGCAGCTCGCAATAGTGCAGAGTTATCTCAAAGAGAGGGGCCACGGTGTTTCTGTATCTCTATTATGTTGGTGCGGCTTCGGAACTTTTAAGTATCTTGATCTATCTCGAGAACTACGCATCTGATCAAAAAATATCATAGAAGATAAACAGTAGGAAACTTAATTCTCTACAAAAAAGGTCTCTTAACATTTCGCCATAGCTCGCTTCGTTTCCGAGATATTTGCAGATTTATCTCAAGGGAAGGGGCCTGTCGGACATATTTCGAGATATTTCTTCTTCTTGTTGCTCTTCTTCTGCACAGCTAAGCTGGAAGTGGCATTTGCGGCTCGCACTAGTGCAGAGTTATCTCAAAGAAAGGGGCCACGGTGTTTCTGTATCTCTATTATGTTGGTGCGGCTTCGGAACTTTTAAATATCTCGATATATCTCGAAAACTACGCTTCTGATCAAAAAATATCATACAACATAAATTGTAGGAAACATAATTCTCTACAAAAAACGTCTCCTAACATTTTGCCATAGCTCGCTTCGTTTCCGAGATATTTGCAGATTTATCTCAAGGGAAGTGGCCTGACGGACATATTTCGAGATATTTCTTCTTCTTGTTGTTCTTCTTCTGCACAGCTAAGCTGGAAGTGGCATTTGCGGCTCGCACTAGTGCAGAGTTATCTCAAAGAAAGGAGCCACGGTGTTTCTGTATCCCTATTATGTTGGTGCGGCTTCGGAACTTTTAAATATCTCGATATATCTCGAAAACTACGCTTCTGATCAAAAAATATCATAGAACATAAATTGTAGGAAACATAATTCTCTACAAAAAACGTCTCTTAACATTTTGCCATAGCTCGCTTCGTTTCCGAGATATTTGCAGATTCAGCTCAAAGGAACTGGCCTGACGGACATATTTCGAGATATTTCTTCTTCTTGTTGTTCTTCTTCTGCACAGCTAAGCTGGAAGTGGCATTTACAGCTCGCAATAGTGCAGAGTTATCTCAAAGAAAGGGGCCACGGTGTTTCTGTATCCCTATTATGTTGGTGCGGCTTCGGAACTTTTAAATATCTCGATATATCTCGAAAACTACGCTTCTGATCAAAAAATATCATAGAACATAAATTGTAGGAAACATAATTCTCTACAAAAAACGTCTCTTAACATTTTGCCATAGCTCGCTTCGTTTCCGAGATATTTGCAGATTCAGCTCAAAGGAACTGGCCTGACGGACATATTTCGAGATATTTCTTCTTCTTGTTGTTCTTCTTCTGCACAGCTAAGCTGGAAGTGGCATTTACAGCTCGCAATAGTGCAGAGTTATCTCAAAGAAAGGGGCCACGGTGTTTCTGTATCTCTATTATGTTGGTGCGGCTTCGGAACTTTTAAATATCTTGATATATCTCGAGAACTACGCATCTGATCAAAAAATATCATAGAACATCAAAAGTAGGAAACTTAATTCTCTACAAAAATGGTCTCTTAACATTTTGCCATAGCTCGCTTCCTTTCCGAGATATTTGCAGATTTATCTCAAGGGAAGGGGCCTGACGGACATATTTCGAGATATTTCTTCTTCTTGTTGTTCTTCTTCTGCACAGCTAAGCTGGAAGTGGCATTTGCAGCTCGCAATAGTGCAGAGTTATCTCAAATAGAGGGGCCACGGTGTTTCTGTATCTCTATTATGTTGGTGCGGCTTCGGAACTTTTAAGTATCTTGATCTATCTCGAGAACTACGCATCTGATCAAAAAATATCATAGAAGATAAACAGTAGGAAACTTAATTCTCTACAAAAAAGGTCTCTTAACATTTCGCCATAGCTCGCTTCGTTTCCGAGATATTTGCAGATTTATCTCAAGGGAAGGGGCCTGTCGGACATATTTCGAGATATTTCTTCTTCTTGTTGCTCTTCTTCTGCACAGCTAAGCTGGAAGTGGCATTTGCGGCTCGCACTAGTGCAGAGTTATCTCAAAGAAAGGGGCCACGGTGTTTCTGTATCTCTATTATGTTGGTGCGGCTTCGGAACTTTTAAATATCTCGATATATCTCGAAAACTACGCTTCTGATCAAAAAATATCATACAACATAAATTGTAGGAAACATAATTCTCTACAAAAAACGTCTCCTAACATTTTGCCATAGCTCGCTTCGTTTCCGAGATATTTGCAGATTTATCTCAAGGGAAGTGGCCTGACGGACATATTTCGAGATATTTCTTCTTCTTGTTGTTCTTCTTCTGCACAGCTAAGCTGGAAGTGGCATTTGCGGCTCGCACTAGTGCAGAGTTATCTCAAAGAAAGGAGCCACGGTGTTTCTGTATCCCTATTATGTTGGTGCGGCTTCGGAACTTTTAAATATCTCGATATATCTCGAAAACTACGCTTCTGATCAAAAAATATCATAGAACATAAATTGTAGGAAACATAATTCTCTACAAAAAACGTCTCTTAACATTTTGCCATAGCTCGCTTCGTTTCCGAGATATTTGCAGATTCAGCTCAAAGGAACTGGCCTGACGGACATATTTCGAGATATTTCTTCTTCTTGTTGTTCTTCTTCTGCACAGCTAAGCTGGAAGTGGCATTTACAGCTCGCAATAGTGCAGAGTTATCTCAAAGAAAGGGGCCACGGTGTTTCTGTATCTCTATTATGTTGGTGCGGCTTCGGAACTTTTAAATATCTTGATATATCTCGAGAACTACGCATCTGATCAAAAAATATCATAGAACATCAAAAGTAGGAAACTTAATTCTCTACAAAAATGGTCTCTTAACATTTTGCCATAGCTCTCTTCGTTT
Organism: Osmia lignaria lignaria; assembly: GCF_051020975.1. Taxonomy (NCBI): domain Eukaryota; kingdom Metazoa; phylum Arthropoda; class Insecta; order Hymenoptera; family Megachilidae; genus Osmia; species Osmia lignaria. Next base: position 20,844,939 of record NW_027478159.1, read on the forward strand.
CCGAGATATTTGCAGATTTATCTCAAGGGAAGGGGCCTGACGGACATATTTCGAGATATTTCTTCTTCTTGTTGTTCTTCTTCTGCACAGCTAAGCTGGAAGTGGCATTTGCAGCTCGCAATAGTGCAGAGTTACCTCAAAGAAAGAGGCCACGGTGTTTCTGTACCTCTATTATGTTGGTGCAGCTTCGGAACTTTTAAATATCTTGATATATCTCGAGAACTACGCATCTGATCAAAAAATATCATCGAACATAAATTGTAGGAAACATAATTCTCTACAAAAAAGGTCTCTTAACATTTTGCCATAGCTCGCTTCGTTTCCGAGATATTTGCAGATTTATCTCAAGGGAAGGGGCCTGACGGACATATTTCGAGATATTTCTTCTTCTTGTTGTTCTTCTTCTGCACAGCTAAGCTGGAAGTGGCATTTGCAGCGCGCAATAGTGCAGAGTTATCTCAAAGAAAGGGGCCACGGTGTTTCTGTATCTCTATTATGTTGGTGCGGCTTCGGAACTTTTAAATATCTTGATATATCTCGAGAACTACGCATCTGATCAAAAAATATCATACTACATAAAAAGTAGGAAACTTAATTCGCTACAAGAAAGGTCTCTAAACATTTTGCCATAGCTCGCTTCCTTTCCGAGATATTTGCAGATTTATCTCAAGGGAAGGGGCCTGACGGACATATTTCGAGATATTTCTTCTTCTTGTTGTTCTTCTTCTGCACAGCTAAGCTGGAAGTGGCATTTGCAGCTCGCAATAGTGCAGAGTTATCTCAAAGAGAGGGGCCACGGTGTTTCTGTATCTCTATTATGTTGGTGCGGCTTCGGAACTTTTAAGTATCTTGATCTATCTCGAGAACTACGCATCTGATCAAAAAATATCATAGAAGATAAACAGTAGGAAACTTAATTCTCTACAAAAAAGGTCTCTTAACATTTCGCCATAGCTCGCTTCGTTTCCGAGATATTTGCAGATTTATCTCAAGGGAAGGGGCCTGTCGGACATATTTCGAGATATTTCTTCTTCTTGTTGCTCTTCTTCTGCACAGCTAAGCTGGAAGTGGCATTTGCGGCTCGCACTAGTGCAGAGTTATCTCAAAGAAAGGGGCCACGGTGTTTCTGTATCTCTATTATGTTGGTGCGGCTTCGGAACTTTTAAATATCTCGATATATCTCGAAAACTACGCTTCTGATCAAAAAATATCATACAACATAAATTGCAGGAAACATAATTCTCTACAAAAAACGTCTCCTAACATTTTGCCATAGCTCGCTTCGTTTCCGAGATATTTGCAGATTTATCTCAACGGAAGTGGCCTGACGGACATATTTCGAGATATTTCTTCTTCTTGTTGTTCTTCTTCTGCACAGCTAAGCTGGAAGTGGCATTTGCGGCTCGCACTAGTGCAGAGTTATCTCAAAGAAAGGAGCCACGGTGTTTCTGTATCCCTATTATGTTGGTGCGGCTTCGGAACTTTTAAATATCTCGATATATCTCGAAAACTACGCTTCTGATCAAAAAATATCATAGAACATAAATTGTAGGAAACATAATTCTCTACAAAAAACGTCTCTTAACATTTTGCCATAGCTCGCTTCGTTTCCGAGATATTTGCAGATTCAGCTCAAAGGAACTGGCCTGACGGACATATTTCGAGATATTTCTTCTTCTTGTTGTTCTTCTTCTGCACAGCTAAGCTGGAAGTGGCATTTACAGCTCGCAATAGTGCAGAGTTATCTCAAAGAAAGGGGCCACGGTGTTTCTGTATCTCTATTATGTTGGTGCGGCTTCGGAACTTTTAAATATCTTGATATATCTCGAGAACTACGCATCTGATCAAAAAATATCATAGAACATAAAAAGTAGGAAACCTAATTCTCTACAAAAAAGGTCTCTTAACATTTTGCCATAGCTCGCTTCGTTTCCGAGATATTTGCAGATTTATCTCAAGGGAAGCGGCCTGACGGACATATTTCGAGATATTTCTTCTTCTTGTTGTTCTTCTTCTGCACAGCTAAGCTGGAAGTGGCATTTGCGGCTCGCACTAGTGCAGAGTTATCTCAAAGAAAGGGCCCACGGTGTTTCTGTATCCCTATTATGTTGGTGCGGCTTCGGAACTTTTAAATATCTCGATGTATCTCGAAAACTACGCTTCTGATCAAAAAATATCATAGAACATAAATTGTAGGAAACATAATTCTCTACAAAAAACGTCTCATAACATTTTGCCATAGCTCGCTTCGTTTCCGAGATATTTGCAGATTCAGCTCAAAGGAACTGGCCTGACGGACATATTTCGAGATATTTCTTCTTCTTGTTGTTCTTCCACTGCACAGCTAAGCTGGAAGTGGCATTTGCAGCTCGCAATAGTGCAGAGTTATCTCAAAGAAAGGGGCCACGGTGTTTCTGTATCTCTATTATGTTGGTGCGGCTTCGGAACTTTTGAATATCTTGAAATATCTCGAGAACTACGCATCTGATCAAAAAATATCATAGAACATAAAAAGTAGGAAACTTAATTCTCTACAAAAAAGGTCTCTTAACATTTTGCCATAGCTCGCTTCGTTTCCGAGATATTTGCAGATTTATCTCAAGGGAAGGGGCCTGACGGACATATTTCGAGATATTTCTTCTTCTTGTTGTTCTTCTTCTGCACAGCTAAGCTGGAAGTGGCATTTACAGCTCGCAATAGTGCAGAGTTATCTCAAAGAAAGGGGCCACGGTGTTTCTGTATCTCTATTATGTTGGTGCGGCTTCGGAACTTTTAAATATCTTGATATATCTCGAGAACTACGCATCTGATCAAAAAATATCATAGAACATAAAAAGTAGGAAACCTAATTCTCTACAAAAAAGGTCTCTTAACATTTTGCCATAGCTCTCTTCGTTTCCGAGATATTTGCAGATTTATCTCAAGGGAAGGGGCCTGACGGACATATTTCGAGATATTGCTTCTTCTTGTTGTTCTTCTTCTGTACAGCTAAGCTGAAAGTGGCATTTGCAGATCGCAATAGTGCAGAGTTATCTCAAAGAAAGGGGCCACGGTGTTTCTGTATCTCTATTATGTTGGTGCGGCTTCGGAACTTTTAAATATCTTGATATATCTCGAAAACTACGCATCTGATCAAAAAATATCATAGAACATAAAAAGTAGGAAACTTAATTCTCTACAAAAAAGGTCGCTTAACATTTTGCCATAGCTCGCTTCGTTTCCGAGATATTTGCATATGTATCTCAAGGGAAGGGGCCTGACGGACATATTTCGAGATATTTCTTCTTCTTGTTGTTCTTTTTCTGCACAGCTAAGCTGGAAGTGGCATTTGCGGCTCGCACTAGTGCAGAGTTATCTCAAAGAACGGGGCCACGGTGTTTCTGTATCCCTATTATGTTGGTGCGGCTTCGGAACTTTTAAATATCTTGATATATCTCGAGAACTACGCTTCTGATCAAAAAATATCATAGAACATAAATTGTAGGAAACATAATTCTCTACAAAAAACGTCTCTTAACATTTTGCCATAGCTCGCTTCGTTTCCGAGATATTTGCAGATATATCTCAAGGGAAGGGGCCTGACGGACATATTTCGAGATATTTCTTCTTCTTGTTGTTCTTCTTCTGCACAGCTAAGCTGGAAGTGGCATTTACAGCTCGCAATAGTGCAGAGTTATCTCAAAGAAAGGGGCCACGGTGTTTCTGTATCTCTATTATGTTGGTGCGGCTTCGGAACTTTTAAATATCTTGATATATCTCGAGAACTACGCATCTGATCAAAAAATATCATAGAACATAAAAAGTAGGAAACCTAATTCTCTACAAAAAAGGTCTCTTAACATTTTGCCATAGCTCTCTTCGTTTCCGAGATATTTGCAGATTTATCTCAAGGGAAGGGGCCTGACGGACATATTTCGAGATATTTCTTCTTCTTGTTGTTCTTCTTCTGTACAGCTAAGCTGAAAGTGGCATTTGCAGCTCGCAATAGAGCAGAGTTATCTCAAAGAAAGGGGCCACGGTGTTTCTGTATCTCTATTATGTTGGTGCGGCTTCGGAACTTTTAAATATCTTGATATATCTCGAGAACTACGCATCTGATCAAAAAATATCATAGAACATAAAAAGTAGGAAACTTAATTCTCTACAAAAAAGGTCGCTTAACATTTTGCCATAGCTCGCTTCGTTTCCGAGATATTTGCATATTTATCTCAAGGGAAGGGGCCTGACGGACATATTTCGAGATATTTCTTCTTCTTGTTGTTCTTCTTCTGCACAGCTAAGCTGGAAGTGGCATTTGCGGCTCGCACTAGTGCAGGGTTATCTCAAAGAACGGGGCCACGGTGTTTCTGTATCCCTATTATGTTGGTGCGGCTTCGGAACTTTTAAATATCTTGATATATCTCGAGAACTACGCTTCTGATCAAAAAATATCATAGAACATAAATTGTAGGAAACATAATTCTCTACAAAAAACGTCTCTTAACATTTTGCCATAGCTCGCTTCGTTTCCGAGATATTTGCAGATTCAGCTCAAAGGAACTGGCCTGACGGACATATTTCGAGATATTTCTTCTTCTTGTTGTTCTTCCACTGCACAGCTAAGCTGGAAGTGGCATTTGCAGCTCGCAATAGTGCAGAGTTATCTCAAAGAAAGGGGCCACGGTGTTTCTGTATCTCTATTATGTTGGTGCGGCTTCGGAACTTTTGAATATCTTGAAATATCTCGAGAACTACGCATCTGATCAAAAAATATCATAGAACATAAAAAGTAGGAAACTTAATTCTCTACAAAAAAGGTCTCTTAACATTTTGCCATAGCTCGCTTCGTTTCCGAGATATTTGCAGATTTATCTCAAGGGAAGGGGCCTGACGGACATATTTCGAGATATTTCTTCTTCTTGTTGTTCTTCTTCTGCACAGCTAAGCTGGAAGTGGCATTTACAGCTCGCAATAGTGCAGAGTTATCTCAAAGAAAGGGGCCACGGTGTTTCTGTATCTCTATTATGTTGGTGCGGCTTCGGAACTTTTAAATATCTTGATATATCTCGAGAACTACGCATCTGATCAAAAAATATCATAGAACATAAAAAGTAGGAAACCTAATTCTCTACAAAAAAGGTCTCTTAACATTTTGCCATAGCTCTCTTCGTTTCCGAGATATTTGCAGATTTATCTCAAGGGAAGGGGCCTGACGGACATATTTCGAGATATTGCTTCTTCTTGTTGTTCTTCTTCTGTACAGCTAAGCTGAAAGTGGCATTTGCAGATCGCAATAGTGCAGAGTTATCTCAAAGAAAGGGGCCACGGTGTTTCTGTATCTCTATTATGTTGGTGCGGCTTCGGAACTTTTAAATATCTTGATATATCTCGAAAACTACGCATCTGATCAAAAAATATCATAGAACATAAAAAGTAGGAAACTTAATTCTCTACAAAAAAGGTCGCTTAACATTTTGCCATAGCTCGCTTCGTTTCCGAGATATTTGCATATGTATCTCAAGGGAAGGGGCCTGACGGACATATTTCGAGATATTTCTTCTTCTTGTTGTTCTTTTTCTGCACAGCTAAGCTGGAAGTGGCATTTGCGGCTCGCACTAGTGCAGAGTTATCTCAAAGAACGGGGCCACGGTGTTTCTGTATCCCTATTATGTTGGTGCGGCTTCGGAACTTTTAAATATCTTGATATATCTCGAGAACTACGCTTCTGATCAAAAAATATCATAGAACATAAATTGTAGGAAACATAATTCTCTACAAAAAACGTCTCTTAACATTTTGCCATAGCTCGCTTCGTTTCCGAGATATTTGCAGATATATCTCAAGGGAAGGGGCCTGACGGACATATTTCGAGATATTTCTTCTTCTTGTTGTTCTTCTTCTGCACAGCTAAGCTGGAAGTGGCATTTACAGCTCGCAATAGTGCAGAGTTATCTCAAAGAAAGGGGCCACGGTGTTTCTGTATCTCTATTATGTTGGTGCGGCTTCGGAACTTTTAAATATCTTGATATATCTCGAGAACTACGCATCTGATCAAAAAATATCATAGAACATAAAAAGTAGGAAACCTAATTCTCTACAAAAAAGGTCTCTTAACATTTTGCCATAGCTCTCTTCGTTTCCGAGATATTTGCAGATTTATCTCAAGGGAAGGGGCCTGACGGACATATTTCGAGATATTTCTTCTTCTTGTTGTTCTTCTTCTGTACAGCTAAGCTGAAAGTGGCATTTGCAGCTCGCAATAGAGCAGAGTTATCTCAAAGAAAGGGGCCACGGTGTTTCTGTATCTCTATTATGTTGGTGCGGCTTCGGAACTTTTAAATATCTTGATATATCTCGAGAACTACGCATCTGATCAAAAAATATCATAGAACATAAAAAGTAGGAAACTTAATTCTCTACAAAAAAGGTCGCTTAACATTTTGCCATAGCTCGCTTCGTTTCCGAGATATTTGCATATTTATCTCAAGGGAAGGGGCCTGACGGACATATTTCGAGATATTTCTTCTTCTTGTTGTTCTTCTTCTGCACAGCTAAGCTGGAAGTGGCATTTGCGGCTCGCACTAGTGCAGGGTTATCTCAAAGAACGGGGCCACGGTGTTTCTGTATCCCTATTATGTTGGTGCGGCTTCGGAACTTTTAAATATCTTGATATATCTCGAGAACTACGCTTCTGATCAAAAAATATCATAGAACATAAATTGTAGGAAACATAATTCTCTACAAAAAACGTCTCTTAACATTTTGCCATAGCTCGCTTCGTTTCCGAGATATTTGCAGATTCAGCTCAAAGGAACTGGCCTGACGGACATATTTCGAGATATTTCTTCTTCTTGTTGTTCTTCCACTGCACAGCTAAGCTGGAAGTGGCATTTGCAGCTCGCAATAGTGCAGAGTTATCTCAAAGAAAGGGGCCACGGTGTTTCTGTATCTCTATTATGTTGGTGCGGCTTCGGAACTTTTGAATATCTTGATATATCTCGAGCACTACGCATCTGATCAAAAAATATCATAGAACATAAAAAGTAGGAAACTTAATTCTCTACAAAAAAGGTCTCTTAACATTTTGCCATAGCTCGCTTCGTTTCCGAGATATTTGCAGATTTATCTCAAGGGAAGGGGCCTGACGGACATATTTCGAGATATTTCTTCTTCTTGTTGTTCTTCTTCTGCACAGCTAAGCTGGAAGTGGCATTTGCGGCTCGCACTAGTGCAGAGTTATCTCAACGAAAGGGGCCACGGTGTTTCTGTATCTCTATTATGTTGGTGCGGCTTCGGAACTTTTAAATATCCCGATATATCTCGAAAACTACGCTTCTGATCAAAAAATATCATAGAACATAAATTGTAGGAAACATAATTCTCTACAAAAAAGGTCTCTTAACATTTTGCCATAGCTCGCTTCGTTTCCGAGATATTTGCAGATTTATCTCAAGGGAAGGGGCCTGACGGACATATTTCGAGATATTTCTTCTTCTTGTTGTTCTTCTTCTGCACAGCTAAGCTGGAAGTGGCATTTGCGGCTCGCACTAGTGCAGAGTTATCTCAACGAAAGGGGCCACGGTGTTTCTGTATCTCTATTATGTTGGTGCGGCTTCGGAACTTTTAAATATCTCGATATATCTCGAAAACTACGCTTCTGAACAAAAAATATCATAGAACATAAATTGTAGGAAACATAATTCTCTACAAAAAAGGTCTCTTAACATTTTGCCATAGCTCGCTTCGTTTCCGAGATATTTGCAGATTCAGCTCAAAGGAACTGGCCTGACGGACATATTTCGAGATATTTCTTCTTCTTGTTGTTCTTCCACTGCACAGCTAAGCTGGAAGTGGCATTTGCAGCTCGCAATAGTGCAGAGTTATCTCAAAGAAAGGGGCCACGGTGTTTCTGTATCTCTATTATGTTGGTGCGGCTTCGGAACTTTTGAATATCTTGATATATCTCGAGAACTACGCATCTGATCAAAAAATATCATAGAACATAAATTGTAGGAAACATAATTCTCTACAAAAAAGGTCTCTTAACATTTTGCCATAGCTCGCTTCGTTTCCGAGATATTTGCAGATATATCTCAAGGGAAGGGGCCTGACGGACATATTTCGAGATATTTCTTCTTCTTGTTGTTCTTCTTCTGCACAGCTTAACTGGAAGTGGCATTTACAGCTCGCAATAGTGCAGAGTTATCTCAACGAAAGGGGCCACGGTGTTTCTGTATCTCTATTATGTTGGTGCGGCTTCGGAACTTTTAAATATCTCGATATATCTCGAAAACTACGCTTCTGAACAAAAAATATCATAGAACATAAATTGTAGGAAACATAATTCTCTACAAAAAAGGTCGCTTAACATTTTGCCATAGCTCGCTTCGTTTCCGAGATATTTGCAGATATATCTCAAGGGAAGGGGCCTGACGGACATATTTCGAGATATTTCTTCTTCTTGTTGTTCTTCTTCTGCACAGCTTAACTGGAAGTGGCATTTACAGCTCGCAATAGTGCAGAGTTCTCTCAAAGAAAGGGGCCACGGTGTTTCTGTATCTCTATTATGTTGGTGCGGCTTCGGAGCTTTTAAATATCTTGATATATCTCGAGAACTACTCATCTGATCAAAAAATATCATAGAACATAAAAAGTAGGAAACCTAATTCTCTACAAAAAAGGTCTCTTAACATTTTGCCATAGCTCGCTTCGTTTCCGAGATATTTGCAGATTTATCTCAAGGGAAGGGGCCTGACGGACATATTTCGAGATATTTCTTCTTCTTGTTGTTCTTCTTCTGCACAGCTAAGCTGGAAGTGGCATTTGCGGCTCGCACTAGTGCAGGGTTATCTCAACGAAAGGGGCCACGGTGTTTCTGTATCTCTATTATGTTGGTGCGGCTTCGGAACTTTTAAATATCTCGATATATCTCGAAAACTACGCTTCTGAACAAAAAATATCATAGAACATAAATTGTAGGAAACATAATTCTCTACAAGAAAGGTCTCTAAACATTTTGCCATAGCTCGCTTCGTTTCCGAGATATTTGCAGATATATCTCAAGGGAAGGGGCCTGACGGACATATTTCGAGATATTTCTTCTTCTTGTTGTTCTTCTTCTGCACAGCTTAACTGGAAGTGGCATTTACAGCTCGCAATAGTGCAGAGTTCTCTCAAAGAAAGGGGCCACGGTGTTTCTGTATCTCTATTATGTTGGTGCGGATTCGGAACTTTTAAATATCTTGATATATCTCGAGAACTACTCATCTGATCAAAAAATATCATAGAACATAAAAAGTAGGAAACCTAATTCTCTACAAAAAAGGTCTCTTAACATTTTGCCATAGCTCTCTTCGTTTCCGAGATATTTGCAGATTTATCTCAAGGGAAGGGGCCTGACGGACATATTTCGAGATATTTCTTCTTCTTGTTGTTCTTCTTCTGCACAGCTAAGCTGGAAGTTGCATTTGCGGCTCGCACTAGTGCAGAGTTATCTCAACGAAAGGGGCCACGGTGTTTCTGTATCTCTATTATGTTGGTGCGGCTTCGGAACTTTTAAATATCTCGATATATCTCGAAAACTACGCTTCTGATCAAAAAATATGATAGAGCATAAATTGTAGGAAACATAATTCTCTACAAAAAAGGTCTCTTAACATTTTGCCATAGCTCGCTTCGTTTCCGAGATATTTGCAGATTTATCTCAAGGGAAGGGGCCTGACGGACATATTTCGAGATATTTCTTCTTCTTGTTGTTCTTCTTCTGCACAGCTAAGCTGGAAGTGGCATTTGCGGCTCGCACTAGTGCAGAGTTATCTCAACGAAAGGGGCCACGGTGTTTCTGTATCTGTATTATGTTGGTGCGGCTTCGGAACTTTTAAATATCTCGATATATCTCGAAAACTACGCTTCTGAACAAAAAATATCATAGAACATAAATTGTAGGAAACATAATTCTCTACAAAAAAGGTCTCTTAACATTTTGCCATAGCTCGCTTCGTTTCCGAGATATTTGCAGATATATCTCAAGGGAAGGGGCCTGACGGACATATTTCGAGATATTTCTTCTTCTTGTTGTTCTTCTTCTGCACAGCTTAACTGGAAGTGGCATTTACAGCTCGCAATAGTGCAGAGTTCTCTCAAAGAAAGGGGCCACGGTGTTTCTGTATCTCTATTATGTTGGTGCGGCTTCGGAACTTTTAAATATCTTGATATATCTCGAGAACTACTCATCTGATCAAAAAATATCATAGAACATAAAAAGTAGGAAACCTAATTCTCTACAAAAAAGGTCTCTTAACATTTTGCCATAGCTCTCTTCGTTTCCGAGATATTTGCAGATTTATCTCAAGGGAAGGGGCCTGACGGACATATTTCGAGATATTTCTTCTTCTTGTTGTTCTTCTTCTGCACAGCTAAGCTGGAAGTTGCATTTGCGGCTCGCACTAGTGCAGAGTTATCTCAACGAAAGGGGCCACGGTGTTTCTGTATCTCTATTATGTTGGTGCGGCTTCGGAACTTTTAAATATCTCGATATATCTCGAAAACTACGCTTCTGATCAAAAAATATCATAGAACATAAATTGTAGGAAACATAATTCTCTACAAAAAAGGTCTCTTAACATTTTGCCATAGCTCGCTTCGTTTCCGAGATATTTGCAGATTTATCTCAAGGGAAGGGGCCTGACGGACATATTTCGAGATATTTCTTCTTCTTGTTGTTCTTCTTCTGCACAGCTAAGCTGGAAGTGGCATTTGCGGCTCGCAATAGTGCAGAGTTATCTCAACGAAAGGGGCCACGGTGTTTCTGTATCTCTATTATGTTGGTGCGGCTTCGGAACTTTTAAATATCTCGATATATCTCGAAAACTACGCTTCTGAACAAAAAATATCATAGAACATAAATTGTAGGAAACATAATTCTCTACAAAAAGGTCTCTTAACATTTTGCCATAGCTCGCTTCGTTTCCGAGATATTTGCAGATATATCTCAAGGGAAGGGGCCTGACGGACATATTTCGGGATATTTCTTCTTCTTGTTGTTCTTCTTCTGCACAGCTTAACTGGAAGTGGCATTTACAGCTCGCAATAGTGCAGAGTTCTCTCAAAGAAAGGGGCCACGGTGTTTCTGTATCTCTATTATGTTGGTGCGGCTTCGGAACTTTTAAATATCTTGATATATCTCGAGAACTACTCATCTGATCAAAAAATATCATAGAACATAGAAAGTAGGAAACCTAATTCTCTACAAAAAAGGTCTCTTAACATTTTGCCATAGCTCTCTTCGTTTCCGAGATATTTGCAGATTTATCTCAAGGGAAGGGGCCTGACGGACATATTTCGAGATATTTCTTCTTCTTGTTGTTCTTCTTCTGTACAGCTAAGCTGAAAGTGGCATTTGCAGCTCGCAATAGTGCAGAGTTATCTCAAAGAAAGGGGCCACGGTGTTTCTGTATCTCTATTATGTTGGTGCGGCTTCGGAACTTTTAAATATCTTGATATATCTCGAGAACTACGCATCTGATCAAAAAATATCATAGAACATAAAAAGTAGGAAACTTAATTCTCTACAAAAAAGGTCGCTTAACATTTTGCCATAGCTCGCTTCGTTTCCGAGATATTTGCATATTTATCTCAAGGGAAGGGGCCTGACGGACATATTTCGAGATATTTCTTCTTCTTGTTGTTCTTCTTCTGCACAGCTAAGCTGGAAGTGGCATTTGCGGCTCGCACTAGTGCAGGGTTATCTCAAAGAACGGGGCCACGGTGTTTCTGTATCCCTATTATGTTGGTGCGGCTTCGGAACTTTTAAATATCTTGATATATCTCGAGAACTACGCTTCTGATCAAAAAATATCATAGAACATAAATTGTAGGAAACATAATTCTCTACAAAAAACGTCTCTTAACATTTTGCCATAGCTCGCTTCGTTTCCGAGATATTTGCAGATTCAGCTCAAAGGAACTGGCCTGACGGACATATTTCGAGATATTTCTTCTTCTTGTTGTTCTTCCACTGCACAGCTAAGCTGGAAGTGGCATTTGCAGCTCGCAATAGTGCAGAGTTATCTCAAAGAAAGGGGCCACGGTGTTTCTGTATCTCTATTATGTTGGTGCGGCTTCGGAACTTTTGAATATCTTGATATATCTCGAGAACTACGCATCTGATCAAAAAATATCATAGAACATAAAAAGTAGGACACTTAATTCTCTACAAAAAAGGTCTCTTAACATTTTGCCATAGCTCGCTTCGTTTCCGAGATATTTGCAGATTTATCTCAAGGGAAGGGGCCTGACGGACATATTTCGAGATATTTCTTCTTCTTGTTGTTCTTCTTCTGCACAGCTAAGCTGGAAGTGGCATTTGCGGCTCGCACTAGTGCAGAGTTATCTCAACGAAAGGGGCCACGGTGTTTCTGTATCTCTATTATGTTGGTGCGGCTTCGGAACTTTTAAATATCCCGATATATCTCGAAAACTACGCTTCTGATCAAAAAATATCATAGAACATAAATTGTAGGAAACATAATTCTCTACAAAAAAGGTCTCTTAACATTTTGCCATAGCTCGCTTCGTTTCCGAGATATTTGCAGATTTATCTCAAGGGAAGGGGCCTGACGGACATATTTCGAGATATTTCTTCTTCTTGTTGTTCTTCTTCTGCACAGCTAAGCTGGAAGTGGCATTTGCGGCTCGCACTAGTGCAGAGTTATCTCAACGAAAGGGGCCACGGTGTTTCTGTATCTCTATTATGTTGGTGCGGCTTCGGAACTTTTAAATATCTCGATATATCTCGAAAACTACGCTTCTGAACAAAAAATATCATAGAACATAAATTGTAGGAAACATAATTCTCTACAAAAAAGGTCTCTTAACATTTTGCCATAGCTCGCTTCGTTTCCGAGATATTTGCAGATTCAGCTCAAAGGAACTGGCCTGACGGACATATTTCGAGATATTTCTTCTTCTTGTTGTTCTTCCACTGCACAGCTAAGCTGGAAGTGGCATTTGCAGCTCGCAATAGTGCAGAGTTATCTCAAAGAAAGGGGCCACGGTGTTTCTGTATCTCTATTATGTTGGTGCGGCTTCGGAACTTTTGAATATCTTGATATATCTCGAGAACTACGCATCTGATCAAAAAATATCATAGAACATAAATTGTAGGAAACATAATTCTCTACAAAAAAGGTCTCTTAACATTTTGCCATAGCTCGCTTCGTTTCCGAGATATTTGCAGATATATCTCAAGGGAAGGGGCCTGACGGACATATTTCGAGATATTTCTTCTTCTTGTTGTTCTTCTTCTGCACAGCTTAACTGGAAGTGGCATTTACAGCTCGCAATAGTGCAGAGTTATCTCAACGAAAGGGGCCACGGTGTTTCTGTATCTCTATTATGTTGGTGCGGCTTCGGAACTTTTAAATATCTCGATATATCTCGAAAACTACGCTTCTGAACAAAAAATATCATAGAACATAAATTGTAGGAAACATAATTCTCTACAAAAAAGGTCGCTTAACATTTTGCCATAGCTCGCTTCGTTTCCGAGATATTTGCAGATATATCTCAAGGGAAGGGGCCTGACGGACATATTTCGAGATATTTCTTCTTCTTGTTGTTCTTCTTCTGCACAGCTTAACTGGAAGTGGCATTTACAGCTCGCAATAGTGCAGAGTTCTCTCAAAGAAAGGGGCCACGGTGTTTCTGTATCTCTATTATGTTGGTGCGGCTTCGGAGCTTTTAAATATCTTGATATATCTCGAGAACTACTCATCTGATCAAAAAATATCATAGAACATAAAAAGTAGGAAACCTAATTCTCTACAAAAAAGGTCTCTTAACATTTTGCCATAGCTCGCTTCGTTTCCGAGATATTTGCAGATTTATCTCAAGGGAAGGGGCCTGACGGACATATTTCGAGATATTTCTTCTTCTTGTTGTTCTTCTTCTGCACAGCTAAGCTGGAAGTGGCATTTGCGGCTCGCACTAGTGCAGAGTTATCTCAACGAAAGGGGCCACGGTGTTTCTGTATCTCTATTATGTTGGTGCGGCTTCGGAACTTTTAAATATCTCGATATATCTCGAAAACTACGCTTCTGAACAAAAAATATCATAGAACATAAATTGTAGGAAACATAATTCTCTACAAGAAAGGTCTCTAAACATTTTGCCATAGCTCGCTTCGTTTCCGAGATATTTGCAGATATATCTCAAGGGAAGGGGCCTGACGGACATATTTCGAGATATTTCTTCTTCTTGTTGTTCTTCTTCTGCACAGCTTAACTGGAAGTGGCATTTACAGCTCGCAATAGTGCAGAGTTATCTCAACGAAAGGGGCCACGGTGTTTCTGTATCTCTATTATGTTGGTGCGGCTTCGGAACTTTTAAATATCTCGATATATCTCGAAAACTACGCTTCTGAACAAAAAATATCATAGAACATAAATTGTAGGAAACATAATTCTCTACAAAAAAGGTCTCTTAACATTTTGCCAGAGCTCGCTTCGTTTCCGAGATATTTGCAGATATATCTCAAGGGAAGGGGCCTGACGGACATATTTCGAGATACTTCTTCTTCTTGTTGTTCTTCTTCTGCGCAGCTAAGCTGGAAGTGGCATTTGCAGCTCGCAATAGTGCAGAGATATCTCAAAGAAAGCGGCCACGGTGTTTCTGTATCTCTATTATGTTGGTGCGGCTTCGGAACTTTTAAATATCTTGATATATCTCGAGAACTACGCGTCTGATCAAAAAATATCATAGAACATACAAAGTAGGAAACTTAATTCGCTACAAAAAAGGTCTCTTAACATTTTGCCATAGCTCGCTTGGTTTCCGAGATATTTGCAGATTTATCTCAAGGGAAGGGGCCTGACGGACATATTTCGAGATATTTCTTCTTCTTGTTGTTCTTCTTCTGCACAGCTAAGCTGGAAGTGGCATTTGCGGCTCGCACTAGTGCAGAGTTATCTCAAAGAAAGGGGCCACGGTGTTTCTGTATCTCTATTATGTTGGTGCAGCTTCAGAACTTTTAAATACCTTGATGTATCTCGTGAACTACGCATCTGATCAAAAAATATCATGCAACATAAATTGTAGGAAACATAATTGTCTACAAAAAAGGTCTCTTAACATTTTCCCATACCTGGCATCGTTTCCGAGATATTTGCAGATTTATCTCAAGGGAAGGGGCCTGACGGACATATTCCGAGATATTTCTTCTTCTTGTTGTTCCTCTTCTGCACAGCTAAGCTGGAAGTGGCATTTGCAGCTCGCAATAGTGCAGAGTTATCTCAAAGAGAGGGGCCACGGTGTTTCTGTATCTCTATTATGTTGGTGCGGCTTCGGAACTTTTAAATATCTTGATATATCTCGAGAACTACGCATCTGATCAGAAAATATCATAGAAGATAAAAAGTAGGAAACTTAATTCTCTACAAAAAAGGTCTCTTAACATTTTGCCATAGCTCGCTTCGTTTCCGAGATATTTGCAGATTTATCTCAAGGTAAGGGGCCTGACGGACATATTTCGAGATATTTCTTCTTCTTGTTGTTCTTCTTCTGCACAGCTTAACTGGAAGTGGCATTTACAGCTCGCAATAGTGCAGAGTTATCTCAACGAAAGGGGCCACGGTGTTTCTGTATCTCTATTATGTTGGTGCGGCTTCGGAACTTTTAAATATCTCGATATATCTCGAAAACTACGCTTCTGAACAAAAAATATCATAGAACATAAATTGTAGGAAACATAATTCTCTACAAAAAAGGTCGCTTAACATTTTGCCATAGCTCGCTTCGTTTCCGAGATATTTGCAGATATATCTCAAGGGAAGGGGCCTGACGGACATATTTCGAGATATTTCTTCTTCTTGTTGTTCTTCTTCTGCACAGCTTAACTGGAAGTGGCATTTACAGCTCGCAATAGTGCAGAGTTCTCTCAAAGAAAGGGGCCACGGTGTTTCTGTATCTCTATTATGTTGGTGCGGCTTCGGAGCTTTTAAATATCTTGATATATCTCGAGAACTACTCATCTGATCAAAAAATATCATAGAACATAAAAAGTAGGAAACCTAATTCTCTACAAAAAAGGTCTCTTAACATTTTGCCATAGCTCGCTTCGTTTCCGAGATATTTGCAGATTTATCTCAAGGGAAGGGGCCTGACGGACATATTTCGAGATATTTCTTCTTCTTGTTGTTCTTCTTCTGCACAGCTAAGCTGGAAGTGGCATTTGCGGCTCGCACTAGTGCAGAGTTATCTCAACGAAAGGGGCCACGGTGTTTCTGTATCTCTATTATGTTGGTGCGGCTTCGGAACTTTTAAATATCTCGATATATCTCGAAAACTACGCTTCTGAACAAAAAATATCATAGAACATAAATTGTAGGAAACATAATTCTCTACAAGAAAGGTCTCTAAACATTTTGCCATAGCTCGCTTCGTTTCCGAGATATTTGCAGATATATCTCAAGGGAAGGGGCCTGACGGACATATTTCGAGATATTTCTTCTTCTTGTTGTTCTTCTTCTGCACAGCTTAACTGGAAGTGGCATTTACAGCTCGCAATAGTGCAGAGTTATCTCAACGAAAGGGGCCACGGTGTTTCTGTATCTCTATTATGTTGGTGCGGCTTCGGAACTTTTAAATATCTCGATATATCTCGAAAACTACGCTTCTGAACAAAAAATATCATAGAACATAAATTGTAGGAAACATAATTCTCTACAAAAAAGGTCTCTTAACATTTTGCCAGAGCTCGCTTCGTTTCCGAGATATTTGCAGATATATCTCAAGGGAAGGGGCCTGACGGACATATTTCGAGATACTTCTTCTTCTTGTTGTTCTTCTTCTGCGCAGCTAAGCTGGAAGTGGCATTTGCAGCTCGCAATAGTGCAGAGATATCTCAAAGAAAGCGGCCACGGTGTTTCTGTATCTCTATTATGTTGGTGCGGCTTCGGAACTTTTAAATATCTTGATATATCTCGAGAACTACGCGTCTGATCAAAAAATATCATAGAACATACAAAGTAGGAAACTTAATTCGCTACAAAAAAGGTCTCTTAACATTTTGCCATAGCTCGCTTGGTTTCCGAGATATTTGCAGATTTATCTCAAGGGAAGGGGCCTGACGGACATATTTCGAGATATTTCTTCTTCTTGTTGTTCTTCTTCTGCACAGCTAAGCTGGAAGTGGCATTTGCGGCTCGCACTAGTGCAGAGTTATCTCAAAGAAAGGGGCCACGGTGTTTCTGTATCTCTATTATGTTGGTGCAGCTTCAGAACTTTTAAATACCTTGATGTATCTCGTGAACTACGCATCTGATCAAAAAATATCATGCAACATAAATTGTAGGAAACATAATTGTCTACAAAAAAGGTCTCTTAACATTTTCCCATACCTGGCATCGTTTCCGAGATATTTGCAGATTTATCTCAAGGGAAGGGGCCTGACGGACATATTCCGAGATATTTCTTCTTCTTGTTGTTCCTCTTCTGCACAGCTAAGCTGGAAGTGGCATTTGCAGCTCGCAATAGTGCAGAGTTATCTCAAAGAGAGGGGCCACGGTGTTTCTGTATCTCTATTATGTTGGTGCGGCTTCGGAACTTTTAAATATCTTGATATATCTCGAGAACTACGCATCTGATCAGAAAATATCATAGAAGATAAAAAGTAGGAAACTTAATTCTCTACAAAAAAGGTCTCTTAACATTTTGCCATAGCTCGCTTCGTTTCCGAGATATTTGCAGATTTATCTCAAGGTAAGGGGCCTGACGGACATATTTCCAGATATTTCTTCTTCTTGTTGTTCTTCTTCTGCACAGCTAAGCTGGAAGTGGCATTTGCAGCTCGCAATAGTGCAGAGTTATCTCAAAGAAAGGGGCCACGGTGTTTCTGTATCTCTATTATGTTGGTGCGGCTTCGGAACTTTTAAATATCTTGATATATCTCGAGAACTACGCATCTGATCAAAAAATATCATAGAACATAAAAAGTAGGAAACTTAATTCGCTACAAAAAAGGTCTCTTAACATTTTGCCATAGCTCGCTTCGTTTCCGAGATATTTGCAGATTTATCTCAAGGTAAGGGGCCTGACGGACATATTTCGAGATATTTCTTCTTCTTGTTGTTCTTCCTCTGCACAGCTAAGCTGGTAGTGGCATTTGCAGCTCGCAATAGTGCAGAGTTATCTCAAAGAAAGGGGCCACGGTGTTTCTGTATCTCTATTATGTTGGTGCGGCTTCGGAACTTTTAAATATCTTGATATATCTCGAGAACTACGCATCTGATCAAAAAATATCATAGAACATAAAAAGTAGGACACTTAATTCTCTACAAAAAAGGTCTCTTATCATTTTGCCATAGCTCTCTTCGTTTCCGAGATATTTGCAGATTTATCTCAAGGGAAGGGGCCTGACGGACATATTTCCAGATATTTCTTCTTCTTGTTGTTCTTCTTCTGCACAGCTAAGCTGGAAGTGGCATTTGCAGCTCGCAATAGTGCAGAGTTATTACAAAGAAAGGGGCCACGGTGTTTCTGTATCTCTATTATGTTGGTGCGGCTTCGGAACTTTTAAATATCTTGATATATCTCGAGAACTACGCATCTGATCAAAAAATATCATAGAACATAAAAAGTAGGAAACTTAATTCGCTACAAAAAAGGTCTCTTAACATTTTGCCATAGCTCGCTTCGTTTCCGAGATATTTGCAGATTTATCTCAAGGTAAGGGGCCTGACGGACATATTTCGAGATATTTCTTCTTCTTGTTGTTCTTCCTCTGCACAGCTAAGCTGGTAGTGGCATTTGCAGCTCGCAATAGTGCAGAGTTATCTCAAAGAAAGGGGCCACGGTGTTTCTGTATCTCTATTATGTTGGTGCGGCTTCGGAACTTTTAAATATCTTGATATATCTCGAGAACTACGCATCTGATCAAAAAATATCATAGAACATAAAAAGTAGGACACTTAATTCTCTACAAAAAAGGTCTCTTATCATTTTGCCATAGCTCTCTTCGTTTCCGAGATATTTGCAGATTTATCTCAAGGGAAGGGGCCTGACGGACATATTTCGAGATATTTCTTCTTCTTGTTGTTCTTCTTCTGCACAGCTAAGCTGGAAGTGGCATTTGCAGCTCGCAATAGTGCAGAGTTATCTCAAAGAAAGGGGCCACGGTGTTTCTGTATCTCTATTATGTTGGTGCGGCTTCGGAACTTTTAAATATCTTGATATATCTCGAGAACTACGCATCTGATCAAAAAATATCATAGAACATAAAACGTAGGAAACTTAATTCTCTACAAAAAAGGTCTCTTAACATTTTGCCATAGCTCGCTTCGTTTCCGAGATATTTGCAGATTTATCTCAAGGGAAGGGGCCTAACGGACATATTTCGAGATATTTCTTCTTCTTGTTGTTCTTCTTCTGCACAGCTAAGCTGGAAGTGGCATTTGCAGCTCGCAATAGTGCAGAGTTATCTCAAAGAAAGGGGCCACGGTGTTTCTGTATCTCTATTATGTTGGTGCGGCTTCGGAACTTTTAAATATCTGGATATATCTCGAGAACTACGCATCTGATCAAAAAATATCATAGAACATAAAACGTAGGAAACTTAATTCTCTACAAAAAAGGTCTCTTAACATTTTGCCATAGCTCGCTTCGTTTCCGAGATATTTGCAGATTTATCTCAAGGGAAGGGGCCTAACGGACATATTTCGAGATATTTCTTCTTCTTGTTGTTCTTCTTCTGCACAGCTAAACTGGAAGTGGCATTTCCAGGTCGCAATAGTGCAGAGTTATCTCAAAGAAAGGAGCCACGGTGTTTCTGTATCTCTATTATGTTGGTGCGGCTTCGGAACTTTTAAATATCTTGATATATCTCGAGAACTACGCATCTGATCAAAAAATATCATAGAACATAAAAAGTAGGAAACTTAATTCGCTACAAAAAAGGTCTCTTAACATTTTGCCATAGCTCGCTTCGTTTCCGAGATATTTGCAGATTTATCTCAAGGGAAGGGGCCGACGGACATATTTCGAGATATTTCTTCTTCTTGTTGTTCTTCTTCTGCACAGCTAAGCTGGTAGTGGCATTTGCAGGTCGCAATAGTGCAGAGTTATCTCAAAGAAAGGGGCTACGGTGTTTCTGTATCTCTATTATGTTGGTGCGGCTTCGGAACTTTTAAATATCTCGATATATCTCGAAAACTGCGCTTCTGATCAAAAAATATCAGAGAACGTAAATTGTAGGAAACATAATTCTCTACAAAAAAGGTCTCTTATGATTTTGCCATAGCTCGCTTCGTTTCCGAGATATTTGCAGATTTATCTCAAGGGAAGGGGCCTGACGGACATATTTCGAGATATTTCTTCTTCTTGTTGTTCTTCTTCTGCACAGCTAAGCTGGAAGTGGCATTTGCAGCTCGCAATAGTGCAGAGTTACCTCAAAGAAAGGGGCCACGGTGTTTCTGTATCTCTATTATGTTGGTGCCGCTTCGGAACTTTTAAATATCTGGATATATCTCGAGAACTACGCATCTGATCAAAAAATACCATATAACATAAAAAGTAGGAAACTTAATTCTCTACAAAAAAGGTCTCTTAACATTTTGCCATAGCTCGCTTCGTTGCCGAGATATTTGCAGATTTATCCCAAGGGAAGGGGCCTGACGGACATATTTCGAGATATTTCTTCTTCTTGTTGTTCTTCTTCTGCACAGCTAAGCTGGAAGTGGCATTTGCAGCTCGCAGTAGTGCAGAGTTATCTCAAAGAAAGGGGCCACGGTGTTTCTGTATCTCTATTATGTTGGTGCGGCTTCGGAACTTTTAAATATCTTGATATATCTCGAGAACTACGCATCTGATCAAAAAATATCATAGAACATAAAAAGTAGGAAACTTAATTCTCTACAAAAAAGGTCTCTTAACGTTTTGAAATAGCTCGCTTCGTTTCCGAGATATTTGCAGATTTATCTCAAGGGAAGGGTCCTGACGGACATATTTCGAGATATTTCTTCTTCTTGTTGTTCTTCTTCTGCACAGCTAAACTGGAAGTGGCATTTCCAGCTCGCAATAGTGCAGAGTTATCCCAAAGAAAGGGGCCACGATGTTTCTGTATCTCTATTATGTTGGTGCGGCTTCGGAACTTTTAAATTTCTCGATATATCTCGAAAACTACGCTTCTGATCAAAAAATATAATAGAACATAAATTGTAGGAAACATAATTCTCTACAAAAAAGGTCTCTTAACATTTTGCCATAGCTCGCTTCGTTTCCGAGATATTTGCAGATTTATCTCAAGGGAAGGGGCCTGACGGACATATTTCGAGATATTTCTTCTTCTTGTTGTTCTTCTTCTGCACAGCTAAGCTGGAAGTGGCATTTGCAGCTCGCAATTGTGCAGAGTTATCTCAAAGAGAGGGGCCACGGTGTTTCTGTATCTCTATTATGTTGGTGCGGCTTCGGAACTTTTAAATATCTTGATATATCTCGAGAACTACGCATCTGATCAAAAAATATCGCAGAACATAAAAAGTAGGAAACTTAATTCTCTACAAATAAGGTCTCTTAACATTTTGCCATAGCTCGCTTGGTTTCCGAGATATTTGCAGATTTATCTCAAGGGAAGGGGCCTGAGGGACATATTTCGAGATATTTCTTCTTCTTGTTGTTCTTCTTCTGCACAGCTAAGCTGCAAGTGGCATTTGCAGGTCGCAATAGTGCAGAGTTATCTCAAAGAAAGGGGCTACGGTGTTTCTGTATCTCTATTATGTTGGTGCGGCTTCGGAACTTTTAAATATCTCGATATATCTCGAAAACTACGCTTCTGATCAAAAAATATCAGAGAACGTAAATTGTAGGAAACATAATTCTCTACAAAAAAGGTCTCTTAACGTTTTGCCATAGCTCGCTTCGTTTCCGAGATATTTGCAGATTTATCTGAAGGGAAGGGGCCTGACGGACATATTTCGAGATATTTCTTCTTCTTGTTGTTCTTCTTCTGCACAGCTAAGCTGGAAGTGGCATTTGCAGCTCGCAATAGTGCAGAGTTATCTCAAAGAAAGGGGCCACGGTGTTTCTGTATCTCTATTATGTTGGTGCGGCTTCGGAACTTTTAAATATCTTGATATATCTCGAGAACTACGCATCTGATCAAAAAATATCGTAGAACATAAAAAGTAGGAAACTTAATTCTCTACAAATAAGGTCTCTTAACATTTTGCCATAGCTCGCTTGGTTTCCGAGATATTTGCAGATTTATCTCAAGGGAAGGGGCCTGAGGGACATATTTCGAGATATTTCTTCTTCTTGTTGTTCTTCTTCTGCACAGCTAAGCTGGAAGTGGCATTTGCAGCTCGCAATAGTGCAGAGTTACCTCAAAGAAAGGGGCCACGGTGTTTCTGTATCTCTATTATGTTGGTGCCGCTTCGGAACTTTTAAATATCTGGATATATCTCGAGAACTACGCATCTGATCAAAAAATATCATAGAACATAAAAAGTAGGAAACTTAATTCTCTACAAAAAAGGTCTCTTAACATTTTGCCATAGCTCGCTTCGTTTCCGAGATATTTGCAGATTTATCCCAAGGGAAGGGGCCTGACGGACATATTTCGAGATATTTCTTCTTCTTGTTGTTCTTCTTCTGCACAGCTAAGCTGGAAGTGGCATTTGCAGCTCGCAGTAGTGCAGAGTTATCTCAAAGAAAGGGGCCACGGTGTTTCTGTATCTCTATTATGTTGGTGCGGCTCCGGAACTTTTAAATATCTTGATATATCTCGAGAACTACGCATCTGATCAAAAAATATCATAGAACATAAAAAGTAGGAAACTTAATTCTCTACAAAAAAGGTCTCTTAACATTTTGCCATAGCTCGCATCGTTTCCGAGGTATTTGCAGATTTATCTCAAGGGAAGGGGCCTGACGGACATATTTCGAGATATTTCTTCTTCTTGTTGTTCTTCTTCTGCACAGCTAAGCTGGAAGTGCCATTTGCAGCGCGCAATAGTGCAGAGTTATCTCAAAGAAAGGGGCCACGGTGTTTCTGTATCTCTATTATGTTGGTGCGGCTTCGGAACTTTTAAATATCTTGATATATCTCGAGAACTACGCATCTGTTCAAAAAATATCATAGAACATAAAAAGTAGGAATCCTAATTTTCTACAAAAAAGGTCTCTTAACATTTTGCCGTAGCTCGCTTCGTTTCCGAGATATTTGCAGATTTATCTCAAGGGAAGGGGCCTGACGGACATATTTCCAGATATTTCTTCTTCTTGTTGTTCTTCTTCTGCACAGCTAAGCTGGAAGTGGCATTTGCAGCTCGCAATTGTGCAGAGTTATCTCAAAGAGAGGGGCCACGGTGTTTCTGTATCTCTATTATGTTGGTGCGGCTTCGGAACTTTTAAATATCTTGATATATCTCGAGAACTACGCATCTGATCAAAAAATATCATAGAACATAAAACGTAGGAAACTTAATTCTCTACAAAAAAGGTCTCTTAACATTTTGCCATAGCTCGCTTCGTTTCCGAGATATTTGCAGATTTATCTCAAGGGAAGGGGCCTAACGGACATATTTCGAGATATTTCTTCTTCTTGTTGTTCTTCTTCTGCACAGCTAAACTGGAAGTGGCATTTCCAGGTCGCAATAGTGCAGAGTTATCTCAAAGAAAGGAGCCACGGTGTTTCTGTATCTCTATTATGCTGGTGCGGCTTCGGAACTTTTAAATATCTTGATATATCTCGAGAACTACGCGTCTGATCAAAAAATATCATAGAACATAAAAAGTAGGAAACATAATTCTCTACAAAAAAGGTCTCTTAACATTTTGCCATAGCTCGCTTCGTTTCCGAGATATTTGCAGATGTATCTCAAGGTAAGGGGCCTGACGGACATATTTCGAGATATTTCTTCTTCTTGTTGTTCTTCTTCTGCACAGCTAAGCTGGAAGTGGCATTTGCAGCTCGCAATAGTGCATAGCTATCTGAAAGAAAGGGGCCACGGTGTTTCTGTATCTCTATTATGTTGGTGCGGCTTCGGAACTTTTAAATATCTTGATATATCTCGAGAACTACGCATCTGATCAAAAAATATCATAGAACATAAAAAGTAGGAAACTTAATTCGCTACAAAAAAGGTCTCTTAACATTTTGCCATAGCTCGCTTCGTTTCCGAGATATTTGCAGATTTATCTCAAGGGAAGGGGCCTAACGGACATATTTCGTGATATTTCTTCTTCTTGTTGTTCTTCTTCTGCACAGCTAAGCTGGAAGTGGCATTTGCAGCTCGCAATAGTGCAGAGTTATCTCAAAGAAAGGGGCCACGGTGTTTCTGTATCTCTATTATGTTGGTGCGGCTTCGGAATTTTTAAATATCTCGATATATCTCGAAAACTACGCTTCTGATCAAAAAATATCATAGAACATAAATTGTAGGAAACATAATTCTCTACAAAAAACGTCTCTTAACATTTTGCCATAGCTCGCTTCGTTTCCGAGATATTTGCAGATTCAGCTCAAAGGAACTGGCCTGACGGACATATTTCGAGATATTTCTTCTTCTTGTTGTTCTTCTTCTGCACAGCTAAGCTGGAAGTGGCATTTGCAGCTCGCAATAGTGCAGAGTTATCTCAAAGAAAGGGGCCACGGTGTTTCTGTATCTCTATTATGTTGGTGCGGCTTCGGAACTTTTAAATATCTTGATATATCTCGAGAACTACGCATCTGATCAAAAAATATCATAGAACATAAAAAGTAGGCAACTTAATTCTCTACAAAAAAGGTCTCTTATCATTTTGCCATAGCTCTCTTCGTTTCCGAGATATTTGCAGATTTATCTCAAGGGAAGGGGCCTGACGGACATATTTCGAGATATTTCTTCTTCTTGTTGTTCTTCTTCTGCACAGCTAAGCTGGAAGTGGCATTTGCAGCTCGCGAGGTGCAGAGTTATCTCAAAGAAAGGGGCCACGGTGTTTCTGTATCTCTATTATGTTGGTGCGGCTTCGGAACTTTTAAATATCTTGATATATCTCGAGAACTACGCGTCTGATCAAAAAATATCATAGAACATAAAAAGTAGGAAACTTAATTCTCTACAAAAAAGGTCTCTTAACATTTTGCCATAGCTCGCTTCGTTTCCGAGATATTTGCAGATTTATCTCAAGGGAAGGGGCCGACGGACATATTTCGAGATATTTCTTCTTCTTGTTGTTCTTCTTCTGCACAGCTAAGCTGGAAGTGGCATTTGCAGGTCGCAATAGTGCAGAGTTATCTCAAAGAAAGGGGCTACGGTGTTTCTGTATCTCTATTATGTTGGTGCGGCTTCGGAACTTTTAAATATCTCGATATATCTCGAAAACTGCGCTTCTGATCAAAAAATATCAGAGAACGTAAATTGTAGGAAACATAATTCTCTACAAAAAAGGTCTCTTAAGATTTTGCCATAGCTCGCTTCGTTTCCGAGATATTTGCAGATTTATCTCAAGGGAAGGGGCCTGACGGACATATTTCGAGATATTTCTTCTTCTTGTTGTTCTTCTTCTGCACAGCTAAGCTGGAAGTGGCATTTGCAGCTCGCAATAGTGCAGAGTTACCTCAAAGAAAGGGGCCACGGTGTTTCTGTATCTCTATTATGTTGGTGCCGCTTCGGAACTTTTAAATATCTTGATATATCTCGAGAACTACGCATCTGATTAAAAAATATCGTAGAACATAAAAAGTAGGAAACTTAATTCTCTACAAATAA
This sequence comes from Osmia lignaria lignaria, assembly GCF_051020975.1. NCBI lineage: Eukaryota > Metazoa > Arthropoda > Insecta > Hymenoptera > Megachilidae > Osmia > Osmia lignaria. Next base: position 20,870,660 of record NW_027478159.1, read on the forward strand.
GGTCTCTTAACATTTTGCCATAGCTCGCTTGGTTTCCGAGATATTTGCAGATTTATCTCAAGGGAAGGGGCCTGAGGGACATATTTCGAGATATTTCTTCTTCTTGTTGTTCTTCTTCTGCACAGCTAAGCTGCAAGTGGCATTTGCAGGTCGCAATAGTGCAGAGTTATCTCAAAGAAAGGGGCTACGGTGTTTCTGTATCTCTATTATGTTGGTGCGGCTTCGGAACTTTTAAATATCTCGATATATCTCGAAAACTACGCTTCTGATCAAAAAATATCAGAGAACGTAAATTGTAGGAAACATAATTGTCTACAAAAAAGGTCTCTTAACGTTTTGCCATAGCTCGCTTCGTTTCCGAGATATTTGCAGATTTATCTGAAGGGAAGGGGCCTGACGGACATATTTCGAGATATTTCTTCTTCTTGTTGTTCTTCTTCTGCACAGCTAAGCTGGAAGTGGCATTTGCAGCTCGCAATAGTGCAGAGTTATCTCAAAGAAAGGGGCCACGGTGTTTCTGTATCTCTATTATGTTGGTGCGGCTTCGGAACTTTTAAATATCTTGATATATCTCGAGAACTACGCATCTGATCAAAAAATATCGTAGAACATAAAAAGTAGGAAACTTAATTCTCTACAAATAAGGTCTCTTAAGATTTTGCCATAGCTCGCTTGGTTTCCGAGATATTTGCAGATTTATCTCAAGGGAAGGGGCCTGAGGGACATATTTCGAGATATTTCTCCTTCTTGTTGTTCTTCTTCTGCACAGCTAAGCTGGAAGTGGCATTTGCAGCTCGCAATAGTGCAGAGTTACCTCAAAGAAAGGGGCCACGGTGTTTCTGTATCTCTATTATGTTGGTGCGGCTTCGGAACTTTTAAATATCTTGATATATCTCGAGAACTACGCATCTGATCAAAAAATATCGTAGAACATAAAAAGTAGGAAACTTAATTCTCTACAAATAAGGTCTCTTAACATTTTGCCATAGCTCGCTTGGTTTCCGAGATATTTGCAGATTTATCTCAAGGGAAGGGGCCTGAGGGACATATTTCGAGATATTTCTTCTTCTTGTTGTTCTTCTTCTGCACAGCTAAGCTGGAAGTGGCATTTGCAGCTCGCAATAGTGCAGAGTTACCTCAAAGAAAGGGGCCACGGTGTTTCTGTATCTCTATTATGTTGGTGCCGCTTCGGAACTTTTAAATATCTGGATATATCTCGAGAACCACGCATCTGATCAAAAAATATCATAGAACATAAAAAGTAGGAAACTTAATTCTCTACAAAAAAGGTCTCTTAACATTTTGCCATAGCTCGCTTCGTTTCCGAGATATTTGCAGATTTATCCCAAGGGAAGGGGCCTGACGGACATATTTCGAGATATTTCTTCTTCTTGTTGTTCTTCTTCTGCACAGCTAAGCTGGAAGTGCCATTTGCAGCGCGCAATAGTGCAGAGTTATCTCAAAGAAAGGGGCCACGGTGTTTCTGTATCTCTATTATGTTGGTGCGGCTTCGGAACTTTTAAATATCTTGATATATCTCGAGAACTACGCATCTGTTCAAAAAATATCATAGAACATAAAAAGTAGGAATTCTAATTTTCTACAAAAAAGGTCTCTTAACATTTTGCCGTAGCTCGCTTCGTTTCCGAGATATTTGCAGATTTATCTCAAGGGAAGGGGCCTGACGGACATATTTCCAGATATTTCTTCTTCTTGTTGTTCTTCTTCTGCACAGCTAAGCTGGAAGTGGCATTTGCAGCTCGCAATAGTGCAGAGTTATCTCAAAGAAAGGGGCCACGGTGTTTCTGTATCTCTATTATGTTGGTGCGGCTTCGGAACTTTTAAATATCTTGATATATCTCGAGAACTACGCATCTGATCAAAAAATATCATAGAACATAAAAAGTAGGAAACTTAATTCTCTACAAAAAAGGTCTCTGAACGTTTTGCAATAGCTCGCTTCGTTTCCGAGATATTTGCAGATTTATCTCAAGGGAAGGGTCCTGACGGACATATTTCGAGATATTTCTTCTTCTTGTTGTTCTTCTTCTGCACAGCTAAACTGGAAGTGGCATTTCCAGCTCGCAATAGTGCAGAGTTATCCCAAAGAAAGGGGCCACGATGTTTCTGTATCTCTATTATGTTGGTGCGGCTTCGGAACTTTTAAATATCTCGATATATCTCGAAAACTACGCTTCTGATCAAAAAATATCATAGAACATAAATTGTAGGAAACATAATTCTCTACAAAAAAGGTCTCTTAACATTTTGCCATAGCTCGCTTCGTTTCCGAGATATTTGCAGATTTATCTCAAGGGAAGGGGCCTGACGGACATATTTCGAGATATTTCTTCTTCTTGTTGTTCTTCTTCTGCACAGCTAAGCTGGAAGTGGCATTTGCAGCTCGCAATTGTGCAGAGTTATCTCAAAGAGAGGGGCCACGGTGTTTCTGTATCTCTATTATGTTGGTGCGGCTTCGGAACTTTTAAATATCTTGATATATCTCGAGAACTACGCATCTGTTCAAAAAATATCATAGAACATAAAAAGTAGGAATTCTAATTTTCTACAAAAAAGGTCTCTTAACATTTTGCCGTAGCTCGCTTCGTTTCCGAGATATTTGCAGATTTATCTCAAGGGAAGGGGCCTGACGGACATATTTCCAGATATTTCTTCTTCTTGTTGTTCTTCTTCTGCACAGCTAAGCTGGAAGTGGCATTTGCAGCTCGCAATAGTGCAGAGTTATCTCAAAGAAAGGGGCCACGGTGTTTCTGTATCTCTATTATGTTGGTGCGGCTTCGGAACTTTTAAATATCTTGATATATCTCGAGAACTACGCATCTGATCAAAAAATATCATAGAACATAAAAAGTAGGAAACTTAATTCTCTACAAAAAAGGTCTCTGAACGTTTTGCAATAGCTCGCTTCGTTTCCGAGATATTTGCAGATTTATCTCAAGGGAAGGGTCCTGACGGACATATTTCGAGATATTTCTTCTTCTTGTTGTTCTTCTTCTGCACAGCTAAACTGGAAGTGGCATTTCCAGCTCGCAATAGTGCAGAGTTATCCCAAAGAAAGGGGCCACGATGTTTCTGTATCTCTATTATGTTGGTGCGGCTTCGGAACTTTTAAATATCTCGATATATCTCGAAAACTACGCTTCTGATCAAAAAATATCATAGAACATAAATTGTAGGAAACATAATTCTCTACAAAAAAGGTCTCTTAACATTTTGCCATAGCTCGCTTCGTTTCCGAGATATTTGCAGATTTATCTCAAGGGAAGGGGCCTGACGGACATATTTCGAGATATTTCTTCTTCTTGTTGTTCTTCTTCTGCACAGCTAAGCTGGAAGTGGCATTTGCAGCTCGCAATTGTGCAGAGTTATCTCAAAGAGAGGGGCCACGGTGTTTCTGTATCTCTATTATGTTGGTGCGGCTTCGGAACTTTTAAATATCTTGATATATCTCGAGAACTACGCATCTGATCAAAAAATATCGTAGAACATAAAAAGTAGGAAACTTAATTCTCTACAAATAAGGTCTCTTAACATTTTGCCATAGCTCGCTTGGTTTCCGAGATATTTGCAGATTTATCTCAAGGGAAGGGGCCTGAGGGACATATTTCGAGATATTTCTTCTTCTTGTTGTTCTTCTTCTGCACAGCTAAGCTGCAAGTGGCATTTGCAGGTCGCAATAGTGCAGAGTTATCTCAAAGAAAGGGGCTACGGTGTTTCTGTATCTCTATTATTTTGGTGCGGCTTCGGAACTTTTAAATATCTCGATATATCTCGAAAACTACGCTTCTGATCAAAAAATATCAGAGAGCGTAAATTGTAGGAAACATAATTCTCTACAAAAAAGGTCTCTTAAGATTTTGCCATAGCTCGCTTCGTTTCCGAGATATTTGCAGATTTATCTCAAGGGAAGGGGCCTGACGGACATATTTCGAGATATTTCTTCTTCTTGTTGTTCTTCTTCTGCACAGCTAAGCTGGAAGTGGCATTTGCAGCTCGCAATAGTGCAGAGTTATCTCAAAGAAAGGGGCCACGGTGTTTCTGTATCTCTATTATGTTGGTGCGGCTTCGGAACTTTTAAATATCTTGATATATCTCGAGAACTACGCATCTGATCAAAAAATATCGTAGAACATAAAAAGTAGGAAACTTAATTCTCTACAAATAAGGTCTCTTAAGATTTTGCCATAGCTCGCTTGGTTTCCGAGATATTTGCAGATTTATCTCAAGGGAAGGGGCCTGAGGGACATATTTCGAGATATTTCTCCTTCTTGTTGTTCTTCTTCTGCACAGCTAAGCTGGAAGTGGCATTTGCAGCTCGCAATAGTGCAGAGTTACCTCAAAGAAAGGGGCCACGGTGTTTCTGTATCTCTATTATGTTGGTGCGGCTTCGGAACTTTTAAATATCTTGATATATCTCGAGAACTACGCATCTGATCAAAAAATATCATAGAACATGAAAAGTAGGAAACTTAATTCTCTACAAAAAAGGTCTCTTAACATTTTGCCATAGCTCGCTTCGTTTCCGAGATATTTGCAGATTTATCTCAAGGGAAGGGGCCTGACGGACATATTTCGAGATATATCTTCTTCTCGTTGTCCTTCTTCTGCACAGCTAAGCTGTAAGTGGCATTTGCGGCTCGCGCTAGTGCAGAGTTATCTCAAAGAAAGGGGCCACGGTGTTTCTGTATCTCTATTATGTTGGTGCAGCTTCGGAACTTTTAAATATCTTGCTATATCTCGAGAACTACGCGTCTGATCAAAAAATATCATAGAACATAAAAAGTAGGAAACATAATTCTGTACAAAAAAGGTCTCTTAACATTTTGCCATAGCTCGCTTCGTTTCCGAGATATTTGCAGATTTATCTCAAGGGAAGGGGCCTGACGGACATATTTCGAGATATTTCTTCTTCTTGTTGTTCTTCTTCTGCACAGCTAAGCTGGAAGTGGCATTTACCGCTCGCAATAGTGCAGAGTTACCTCAAAGAAAGGGGCCACGGTGTTTCTGTATCTCTATTATGTTGGTGCCGCATCGGAACTTTTAAATATCTGGATATATCTCGAGAACTACGCATCTGATCAAAAAATATCATAGAACATAAAAAGTAGGAAACTTAATTCTCTACAAAAAAGCTCTCTTAACATTTTGCCATAGCTCTCTTCGTTTCCGAGATATTTCCAGATTTATCTCAAGGGAAGGGGCCTGACGGACATATTTCGAGATATTTCTTCTTCTTGTTGTTCTTCTTCTGCACAGCTAAGCTGGAAGTGGCATTTGCAGCTCGCAGTAGTGCAGAGTTATCTCAAAGAAAGGGGCCACGGTGTTTCTGTATCTCTATTATGTTGGTGCGGCTTCGGAACTTTTAAATATCTTGATATGTCTCGAGAACTACGCATCTGATCAAAAAATGTCATAGAACGTAAAAAGTAGGAAACTTAATTCTCTACAAAAAAGGTCTCTTAACATTTTGCCATAGCTCGCTTCGTTTCCGAGATATTTGCAGATTTATCTCAAGGGAAGGGGCCTGACGGACATATTTCGAGATATTTCTTCTTCTTGTTGTTCTTCTTCTGCACAGCTAAGCTGGAAGTGGCATTTGCGGCTCGCACTAGTGCAGAGTTAGCTCAAAGAAAGGGGCCACGGTGTTTCTGTATCTCTATTATGTTGGTGCGGCTTCGGAACTTTTAAATATCTTGATATATCTGGAGAACTACGCATCTGATCCAAAAATATCATAGAACATAAAAAGTAGGAAACATAATTCTCTACAAAAAAGGTCTCTTAACATTTTGCCATAGCTCGCTTCGTTTCCGAGATATTTGCAGATATATCTCAAGGGCAGGGGCCTGACGGACATATTTCGAGATATTTCTTCTTCTTGTTGTTCTTCTTCTGCACAGCTAAGCTGGAAGTGGCATTTGCGGCTCGCACTAGTGCAGAGTTATCTCAAAGAAAGGGGCCACGGTGTTTCTGTATCTCTATTATGTTGGTGCGGCTTCGGAACCTTTAAATATCTCGATATATCTCGAAAACTACGCTTCTGATCAAAAAATATCATAGAACGTAAATTGTAGGAAACATAATTCTGTACAAAAAAGGTCTCTTAACATTTTGCCATAGCTCGCTTCGTTTCCGAGATATTTGCAGATTTATCTCAAGGGAAGGGGCCTGACGGACATATTTCGAGATATTTCTTCTTCTCGTTGTTCTTCTTCTGCACAGCTAAGCTGTAAGTGGCATTTGCGGCTCGCGCTAGTGCAGAGTTATCTCAAAGAAAGGGGCCACGGTGTTTCTGTATCTCTATTATGTTGGTGCGGCTTCGGAACTTTTAAATATCTTGCTATATCTCGAGAACTACGCGTCTGATCAAAAAATATCATAGAACATAAAAAGTAGGAAACATAATTCTGTACAAAAAAGGTCTCTTAACATTTTGCCATAGCTCGCTTCGTTTCCGAGATATTTGCAGATTTATCTCAAGGGAAGGGGCCTGACGGACATATTTCGAGATATTTCTTCTTCTTGTTGTTCTTCTTCTGCACAGCTAAGCTGGAAGTGGCATTTACAGCTCGCAATAGTGCAGAGTTATCTCAAAGAAAGGGGCCACGGTGTTTCTGTATCTCTATTATGTTGGTGCGGCTTCGGAACCTTTAAATATCTTGATATATCTCGAGAACTACGCATCTGATCAAAAAATATCATAGAACATAAAAAGTAGGAAACTTAATTCTCTACAAAAAAGGTCTCTTAACATTTTGCCATAGCTCGCTTCGTTTCCGAGATATTTGCAGATTTATCTCAAGGGAAGGGGCCTAACGGACATATTTCGAGATATTTCTTCTTCTTGTTGTTCTTCTTCTGCACAGCTAGACTGGAAGTGGCATTTCCAGCTCGCAATAGTGCAGAGTTATCTCAAAGAAAGGAGCCACGGTGTTTCTGTATCTCTATTATGTTGGTGCGGCTTCGGAACTTTTAAATATCTTGATATATCTCGAGAACTACGCATCTGATCAAAAAATATCATAGAACATAAAATGTAGGAAACTTAATTCTCTACAAAAAAGGTCTCTTAACATTTTGCCATAGCTCGCTTGGTTTCCGAGATATTTGCAGATTTATCACAAGGGAAGGGGCCTGACGGACATATTTCGAGATATTTCTTCTTCTCGTTGTTCTTCTTCTGCACAGCTAAGCTGTAAGTGGCATTTGCGGCTCGCGCTAGTGCAGAGTTATCTCAAAGAAAGGGGCCACGGTGTTTCTGTATCTCTATTATGTTGGTGCGGCTTCGGAACTTTTAAATATCTTGATATATCTCGAGAACTACGCATCTGATCAAAAAATATCGTAGAACATAAAAAGTAGGAAACTTAATTCTCTACAAATAAGGTCTCTTAACATTTTGCCATAGCTCGCTTGGTTTCCGAGATATTTGCAGATTTATCTCAAGGGAAGGGGCCTGAGGGACATATTTCGAGATATTTCTTCTTCTTGTTGTTCTTCTTCTGCACAGCTAAGCTGCAAGTGGCATTTCCAGGTCGCAATAGTGCAGAGTTATCTCAAAGAAAGGGGCTACGGTGTTTCTGTATCTCTATTATGTTGGTGCGGCTTCGGAACTTTTAAATATCTCGATATATCTCGAAAACTACGCTTCTGATCAAAAAATATCATAGAACATAAATTGTAGGAAACATAATTCTCTACAAAAAAGGTCTCCTAACATTTTGCCATAGCTCGCTTCGTTTCCGAGATATTTGCAGATTTATCTCAAGGGAAGGGGCCTGACGGACATATTTCGAGATATTTCTTCTTCTTGTTGTTCTTCTTCTGCACAGCTAAGCTGGAAGTGGCATTTGCAGCTCGCAATTGTGCAGAGTTATCTCAAAGAGAGGGGCCACGGTGTTTCTGTATCTCTATTATGTTGGTGCGGCTTCGGAACTTTTAAATATCTTGATATATCTCGAGAACTACGCATCTGATCAAAAAATATCGTAGAACATAAAAAGTAGGAAACTTAATTCTCTACAAATAAGGTCTCTTAACATTTTGCCATAGCTCGCTTGGTTTCCGAGATATTTGCAGATTTATCTCAAGGGAAGGGGCCTGAGGGACATATTTCGAGATATTTCTTCTTCTTGTTGTTCTTCTTCTGCACAGCTAAGCTGCAAGTGGCATTTGCAGGTCGCAATAGTGCAGAGTTATCTCAAAGAAAGGGGCTACGGTGTTTCTGTATCTCTATTATTTTGGTGCGGCTTCGGAACTTTTAAATATCTCGATATATCTCGAAAACTACGCTTCTGATCAAAAAATATCAGAGAGCGTAAATTGTAGGAAACATAATTCTCTACAAAAAAGGTCTCTTAAGATTTTGCCATAGCTCGCTTCGTTTCCGAGATATTTGCAGATTTATCTCAAGGGAAGGGGCCTGACGGACATATTTCGAGATATTTCTTCTTCTTGTTGTTCTTCTTCTGCACAGCTAAGCTGGAAGTGGCATTTGCAGCTCGCAATAGTGCAGAGTTATCTCAAAGAAAGGGGCCACGGTGTTTCTGTATCTCTATTATGTTGGTGCGGCTTCGGAACTTTTAAATATCTTGATATATCTCGAGAACTACGCATCTGATCAAAAAATATCGTAGAACATAAAAAGTAGGAAACTTAATTCTCTACAAATAAGGTCTCTTAAGATTTTGCCATAGCTCGCTTGGTTTCCGAGATATTTGCAGATTTATCACAAGGGAAGGGGCCTGAGGGACATATTTCGAGATATTTCTCCTTCTTGTTGTTCTTCTTCTGCACAGCTAAGCTGGAAGTGGCATTTGCAGCTCGCAATAGTGCAGAGTTACCTCAAAGAAAGGGGCCACGGTGTTTCTGTATCTCTATTATGTTGGTGCGGCTTCGGAACTTTTAAATATCTTGATATATCTCGAGAACTACGCATCTGATCAAAAAATATCATAGAACATGAAAAGTAGGAAACTTAATTCTCTACAAAAAAGGTCTCTTAACATTTTGCCATAGCTCGCTTCGTTTCCGAGATATTTGCAGATTTATCTCAAGGGAAGGGGCCTGACGGACATATTTCGAGATATTTCTTCTTCTCGTTGTCCTTCTTCTGCACAGCTAAGCTGTAAGTGGCATTTGCGGCTCGCGCTAGTGCAGAGTTATCTCAAAGAAAGGGGCCACGGTGTTTCTGTATCTCTATTATGTTGGTGCGGCTTCGGAACTTTTAAATATCTTGCTATATCTCGAGAACTACGCGTCTGATCAAAAAATATCATAGAACATAAAAAGTAGGAAACATAATTCTGTACAAAAAAGGTCTCTTAACATTTTGCCATAGCTCGCTTCGTTTCCGAGATATTTGCAGATTTATCTCAAGGGAAGGGGCCTGACGGACATATTTCGAGATATTTCTTCTTCTTGTTGTTCTTCTTCTGCACAGCTAAGCTGGAAGTGGCATTTACAGCTCGCAATAGTGCAGAGTTATCTCAAAGAAAGGGGCCACGGTGTTTCTGTATCTCTATTATGTTGGTGCGGCTTCGGAACCTTTAAATATCTTGATATATCTCGAGAACTACGCATCTGATCAAAAAATATCATAGAACATAAAAAGTAGGAAACTTAATTCTCTACAAAAAAGCTCTCTTAACATTTTGCCATAGCTCTCTTCGTTTCCGAGATATTTCCAGATTTATCTCAAGGGAAGGGGCCTGACGGACATATTTCGAGATATTTCTTCTTCTTGTTGTTCTTCTTCTGCACAGCTAAGCTGGAAGTGGCATTTGCAGCTCGCAGTAGTGCAGAGTTATCTCAAAGAAAGGGGCCACGGTGTTTCTGTATCTCTATTATGTTGGTGCGGCTTCGGAACTTTTAAATATCTTGATATGTCTCGAGAACTACGCATCTGATCAAAAAATGTCATAGAACGTAAAAAGTAGGAAACTTAATTCTCTACAAAAAAGGTCTCTTAACATTTTGCCATAGCTCGCTTCGTTTCCGAGATATTTGCAGATTTATCTCAAGGGAAGGGGCCTGACGGACATATTTCGAGATATTTCTTCTTCTTGTTGTTCTTCTTCTGCACAGCTAAGCTGGAAGTGGCATTTGCGGCTCGCACTAGTGCAGAGTTAGCTCAAAGAAAGGGGCCACGGTGTTTCTGTATCTCTATTATGTTGGTGCGGCTTCGGAACTTTTAAATATCTTGATATATCTGGAGAACTACGCATCTGATCCAAAAATATCATAGAACATAAAAAGTAGGAAACATAATTCTCTACAAAAAAGGTCTCTTAACATTTTGCCATAGCTCGCTTCGTTTCCGAGATATTTGCAGATATATCTCAAGGGCAGGGGCCTGACGGACATATTTCGAGATATTTCTTCTTCTTGTTGTTCTTCTTCTGCACAGCTAAGCTGGAAGTGGCATTTGCGGCTCGCACTAGTGCAGAGTTATCTCAAAGAAAGGGGCCACGGTGTTTCTGTATCTCTATTATGTTGGTGCGGCTTCGGAACCTTTAAATATCTCGATATATCTCGAAAACTACGCTTCTGATCAAAAAATATCATAGAACATAAATTGTAGGAAACATAATTCTGTACAAAAAAGGTCTCTTAACATTTTGCCATAGCTCGCTTCGTTTCCGAGATATTTGCAGATTTATCTCAAGGGAAGGGGCCTGACGGACATATTTCGAGATATTTCTTCTTCTCGTTGTTCTTCTTCTGCACAGCTAAGCTGTAAGTGGCATTTGCGGCTCGCGCTAGTGCAGAGTTATCTCAAAGAAAGGGGCCACGGTGTTTCTGTATCTCTATTATGTTGGTGCGGCTTCGGAACTTTTAAATATCTTGCTATATCTCGAGAACTACGCGTCTGATCAAAAAATATCATAGAACATAAAAAGTAGGAAACATAATTCTGTACAAAAAAGGTCTCTTAACATTTTGCCATAGCTCGCTTCGTTTCCGAGATATTTGCAGATTTATCTCAAGGGAAGGGGCCTGACGGACATATTTCGAGATATTTCTTCTTCTTGTTGTTCTTCTTCTGCACAGCTAAGCTGGAAGTGGCATTTACAGCTCGCAATAGTGCAGAGTTATCTCAAAGAAAGGGGCCACGGTGTTTCTGTATCTCTATTATGTTGGTGCGGCTTCGGAACCTTTAAATATCTTGATATATCTCGAGAACTACGCATCTGATCAAAAAATATCATAGAACATAAAAAGTAGGAAACTTAATTCTCTACAAAAAAGGTCTCTTAACATTTTGCCATAGCTCGCTTCGTTTCCGAGATATTTGCAGATTTATCTCAAGGGAAGGGGCCTAACGGACATATTTCGAGATATTTCTTCTTCTTGTTGTTCTTCTTCTGCACAGCTAGACTGGAAGTGGCATTTCCAGCTCGCAATAGTGCAGAGTTATCTCAAAGAAAGGAGCCACGGTGTTTCTGTATCTCTATTATGTTGGTGCGGCTTCGGAACTTTTAAATATCTTGATATATCTCGAGAACTACGCATCTGATCAAAAAATATCATAGAACATAAAATGTAGGAAACTTAATTCTCTACAAAAAAGGTCTCTTAACATTTTGCCATAGCTCGCTTGGTTTCCGAGATATTTGCAGATTTATCACAAGGGAAGGGGCCTGACGGACATATTTCGAGATATTTCTTCTTCTCGTTGTTCTTCTTCTGCACAGCTAAGCTGTAAGTGGCATTTGCGGCTCGCGCTAGTGCAGAGTTATCTCAAAGAAAGGGGCCACGGTGTTTCTGTATCTCTATTATGTTGGTGCGGCTTCGGAACTTTTAAATATCTTGATATATCTCGAGAACTACGCATCTGATCAAAAAATATCGTAGAACATAAAAAGTAGGAAACTTAATTCTCTACAAATAAGGTCTCTTAACATTTTGCCATAGCTCGCTTGGTTTCCGAGATATTTGCAGATTTATCTCAAGGGAAGGGGCCTGAGGGACATATTTCGAGATATTTCTTCTTCTTGTTGTTCTTCTTCTGCACAGCTAAGCTGCAAGTGGCATTTCCAGGTCGCAATAGTGCAGAGTTATCTCAAAGAAAGGGGCTACGGTGTTTCTGTATCTCTATTATGTTGGTGCGGCTTCGGAACTTTTAAATATCTCGATATATCTCGAAAACTACGCTTCTGATCAAAAAATATCAGAGAACGTAAATTGTAGGAAACATAATTCTCTACAAAAAAGGTCTCTTAACGTTTTGCCATAGCTCGCTTCGTTTCCGAGATATTTGCAGATTTATCTGAAGGGAAGGGGCCTGACGGACATATTTCGAGATATTTCTTCTTCTTGTTGTTCTTCTTCTGCACAGCTAAGCTGGAAGTGGCATTTGCAGCTCGCAATAGTGCAGAGTTATCTCAAAGAAAGGGGCCACGGTGTTTCTGTATCTCTATTATGTTGGTGCGGCTTCGGAACTTTTAAATATCTTGATATATCTCGAGAACTACGCATCTGATCAAAAAATATCGTAGAACATAAAAAGTAGGAAACTTAATTCTCTACAAATAAGGTCTCTTAACATTTTGCCATAGCTCGCTTGGTTTCCGAGATATTTGCAGATTTATCTCAAGGGAAGGGGCCTGAGGGACATATTTCGAGATATTTCTTCTTCTTGTTGTTCTTCTTCTGCACAGCTAAGCTGGAAGTGGCATTTGCAGCTCGCAATAGTGCAGAGTTACCTCAAAGAAAGGGGCCACGGTGTTTCTGTATCTCTATTATGTTGGTGCCGCTTCGGAACTTTTAAATATCTGGATATATCTCGAGAACTACGCATCTGATCAAAAAATATCATAGAACATAAAAAGTAGGAAACTTAATTCTCTACAAAAAAGGTCTCTTAACATTTTGCCATAGCTCGCTTCGTTTCCGAGATATTTGCAGATTTATCCCAAGGGAAGGGGCCTGACGGACATATTTCGAGATATTTCTTCTTCTTGTTGTTCTTCTTCTGCACAGCTAAGCTGGAAGTGGCATTTGCAGCTCGCAGTAGTGCAGAGTTATCTCAAAGAAAGGGGCCACGGTGTTTCTGTATCTCTATTATGTTGGTGCGGCTCCGGAACTTTTAAATATCTTGATATATCTCGAGAACTACGCATCTGATCAAAAAATATCATAGAACATAAAAAGTAGGAAACTTAATTCTCTACAAAAAAGGTCTCTTAACATTTTGCCATAGCTCGCATCGTTTCCGAGATATTTGCAGATTTATCTCAAGGGAAGGGGCCTGAGGGACATATTTCGAGATATTTCTTCTTCTTGTTGTTCTTCTTCTGCACAGCTAAGCTGCAAGTGGCATTTGCAGGTCGCAATAGTGCAGAGTTATCTCAAAGAAAGGGGCTACGGTGTTTCTGTATCTCTATTATGTTGGTGCGGCTACGGAACTTTTAAATATCTCGATATATCTCGAAAACTACGCTTCTGATCAAAAAATATCAGAGAACGTAAATTGTAGGAAACATAATTCTCTACAAAAAAGGTCTCTTAACGTTTTGCCATAGCTCGCTTCGTTTCCGAGATATTTGCAGATTTATCTGAAGGGAAGGGGCCTGACGGACATATTTCGAGATATTTCTTCTTCTTGTTGTTCTTCTTCTGCACAGCTAAGCTGGAAGTGGCATTTGCAGCTCGCAATAGTGCAGAGTTATCTCAAAGAAAGGGGCCACGGTGTTTCTGTATCTCTATTATGTTGGTGCGGCTTCGGAACTTTTAAATATCTTGATATATCTCGAGAACTACGCATCTGATCAAAAAATATCGTAGAACATAAAAAGTAGGAAACTTAATTCTCTACAAATAAGGTCTCTTAACATTTTGCCATAGCTCGCTTGGTTTCCGAGATATTTGCAGATTTATCTCAAGGGAAGGGGCCTGAGGGACATATTTCGAGATATTTCTTCTTCTTGTTGTTCTTCTTCTGCACAGCTAAGCTGGAAGTGGCATTTGCAGCTCGCAATAGTGCAGAGTTACCTCAAAGAAAGGGGCCACGGTGTTTCTGTATCTCTATTATGTTGGTGCCGCTTCGGAACTTTTAAATATCTGGATATATCTCGAGAACTACGCATCTGATCAAAAAATATCATAGAACATAAAAAGTAGGAAACTTAATTCTCTACAAAAAAGGTCTCTTAACATTTTGCCATAGCTCGCTTCGTTTCCGAGATATTTGCAGATTTATCCCAAGGGAAGGGGCCTGACGGACATATTTCGAGATATTTCTTCTTCTTGTTGTTCTTCTTCTGCACAGCTAAGCTGGAAGTGGCATTTGCAGCTCGCAGTAGTGCAGAGTTATCTCAAAGAAAGGGGCCACGGTGTTTCTGTATCTCTATTATGTTGGTGCGGCTCCGGAACTTTTAAATATCTTGATATATCTCGAGAACTACGCATCTGATCAAAAAATATCATAGAACATAAAAAGTAGGAAACTTAATTCTCTACAAAAAAGGTCTCTTAACATTTTGCCATAGCTCGCATCGTTTCCGAGATATTTGCAGATTTATCTCAAGGGAAGGGGCCTGACGGACATATTTCGAGATATTTCTTCTTCTTGTTGTTCTTCTTCTGCACAGCTAAGCTGGAAGTGCCATTTGCAGCGCGCAATAGTGCAGAGTTATCTCAAAGAAAGGGGCCACGGTGTTTCTGTATCTCTATTATGTTGGTGCGGCTTCGGAACTTTTAAATATCTTGATATATCTCGAGAACTACGCATCTGTTCAAAAAATATCATAGAACATAAAAAGTAGGAATCCTAATTTTCTACAAAAAAGGTCTCTTAACATTTTGCCGTAGCTCGCTTCGTTTCCGAGATATTTGCAGATTTATCTCAAGGGAAGGGGCCTGACGGACATATTTCCAGATATTTCTTCTTCTTGTTGTTCTTCTTCTGCACAGCTAAGCTGGAAGTGGCATTTGCAGCTCGCAATAGTGCAGAGTTATCTCAAAGAAAGGGGCCACGGTGTTTCTGTATCTCTATTATGTTGGTGCGGCTTCGGAACTTTTAAATATCTTGATATATCTCGAGAACTACGCATCTGATCAAAAAATATCATAGAACATAAAAAGTAGGAAACTTAATTCTCTACAAAAAAGGTCTCTTAACATTTTGCCATAGCTCGCTTCGTTTCCGAGATATTTGCATATTTATCTCAAGGGAAGGGGCCTGACGGACATATTTCGAGATATTTCTTCTTCTTGTTGTTCTTCTTCTGCACAGCTAAGCTGGAAGTGGCATTTACAGCTCGCAATAGTGCAGAGTTATCTCAAAGAAAGGGGCCACGGTGTTTCTGTATCTCTATTATGTTGGTGCGGCTTCGGAACTTTTAAATATCTTGATATATCTCGAGAACTACGCATCTGATCAAAAAATATCATAGAACATAAAAAGTAGGAAACTTAATTCTCTACAAAAAAGGTCTCTTAACATTTTGCCATAGCTCGCTTCGTTTCCGAGATATTTGCAGATTTATCTCAAGGGAAGGGGCCTGACGGACATATTTCGAGATATTTCTTCTTCTCGTTGTTCTTCTTCTGCACAGCTAAGCTGTAAGTGGCATTTGCGGCTCGCGCTAGTGCAGAGTGCTCTCAAAGAAAGGGGCCACGGTGTTTCTGTATCTCTATTATGTTGGTGCGGCTTCGGAACTTTTAAATATCTTGCTATATCTCGAGAACTACGCGTCTGATCAAAAAATATCATAGAACATAAAAAGTAGGAAACATAATTCTGTACAAAAAAGGTCTCTTAACATTTTGCCATAGCTCGCTTCGTTTCCGAGATATTTGCAGATTTATCTCAAGGGAAGGGGCCTGACGGACATATTTCGAGATATTTCTTCTTCTTGTTGTTCTTCTTCTGCACAGCTAAGCTGGAAGTGGCATTTACAGCTCGCAATAGTGCAGAGTTACCTCAAAGAAAGGGGCCACGGTGTTTCTGTATCTCTATTATGTTGGTGCCGCATCGGAACTTTTAAATATCTGGATATATCTCGAGAACTACCCATCTGATCAAAAAATATCATAGAACATAAAAAGTAGGAAACTTAATTCTCTACAAAAAAGCTCTCTTAACATTTTGCCATAGCTCTCTTCGTTTCCGAGATATTTCCAGATTTATCTCAAGGGAAGGGGCCTGACGGACATATTTCGAGATATTTCTTCTTCTTGTTGTTCTTCTTCTGCACAGCTAAGCTGGAAGTGGCATTTGCAGCTCGCAGTAGTGCAGAGTTATCTCAAAGAAAGGGGCCACGGTGTTTCTGTACCTCTATTATGTTGGTGCGGCTTCGGAACTTTTAAATATCTTGATATATCTCGAGAACTACGCATCTGATCAAAAAATATCATAGAACATGAAAAGTAGGAAACTTAATTCTCTACAAAAAAGGTCTCTTAACATTTTGCCATAGCTCGCTTCGTTTCCGAGATATTTGCAGATATATCTCAACGGAAGGGGCCTGACGGACATATTTCGAGATATTTCTTCTTCTTGTTGTTCTTCTTCTGCACAGCTAAGCTGGAAGTGGCATTTACAGCTCGCAATAGTGCAGAGTTATCTCAAAGAAAGGGGCCACGGTGTTTCTGTATCTCTATTATGTTGGTGCGGCTTCGGAACTTTTAAATATCTTGATATATCTCGAGAACTACGCATCTGATCAAAAAATGTCATAGAACGTAAAAAGTAGGAAACTTAATTCTCTACAAAAAAGGTCTCTTAACATTTTGCCATAGCTCGCTTCGTTTCCGAGATATTTGCAGATTTATCTCAAGGGAAGGGGCCTGACGGACATATTTCGAGATATTTCTTCTTCTTGTTGTTCTTCTTCTGCACAGCTAAGCTGGAAGTGGCATTTGCGGCTCGCACTAGTGCAGAGTTAGCTCAAAGAAAGGGGCCACGGTGTTTCTGTATCTCTATTATGTTGGTGCGGCTTCGGAACTTTTAAATATCTTGATATATCTCGAGAACTACGCATCTGATCAAAAAATATCATAGAACATAAAAAGTAGGAAACATAATTCTCTACAAAAAAGGTCTCTTAACATTTTGCCATAGCTCGCTTCGTTTCCGAGATATTTGCAGATATATCTCAAGGGCAGGGGCCTGACGGACATATTTCGAGATATTTCTTCTTCTTGTTGTTCTTCTTCTGCACAGCTAAGCTGGAAGTGGCATTTACAGCTCGCAATAGTGCAGAGTTATCTCAAAGAAAGGGGCCACGGTGTTTCTGTATCTCTATTATGTTGGTGCGGCTTCGGAACTTTTAAATATCTTGCTATATCTCGAGAACTACGCGTCTGATCAAAAAATATCATAGAACATAAAAAGTAGGAAACATAATTCTGTACAAAAAAGGTCTCTTAACATTTTGCCATAGCTCGCTTCGTTTCCGAGATATTTGCAGATTTATCTCAAGGGAAGGGGCCTGACGGACATATTTCGAGATATTTCTTCTTCTTGTTGTTCTTCTTCTGCACAGCTAAGCTGGAAGTGGCATTTACAGCTCGCAATAGTGCAGAGTTATCTCAAAGAAAGGGGCCACGGTGTTTCTGTATCTCTATTATGTTGGTGCGGCTTCGGAACCTTTAAATATCTTGATATATCTCGAGAACTACGCATCTGATCAAAAAATATCATAGAACATAAAAAGTAGGAAACATAATTCTGTACAAAAAAGGTCTCTTAACATTTTGCCATAGCTCGCTTCGTTTCCGAGATATTTGCAGATTTATCTCAAGGGAAGGGGCCTGACGGACATATTTCGAGATATTTCTTCTTCTTGTTGTTCTTCTTCTGCACAGCTAAGCTGGAAGTGGCATTTACAGCTCGCAATAGTGCAGAGTTACCTCAAAGAAAGGGGCCACGGTGTTTCTGTATCTCTATTATGTTGGTGCCGCATCGGAACTTTTAAATATCTGGATATATCTCGAGAACTACCCATCTGATCAAAAAATATCATAGAACATAAAAAGTAGGAAACTTAATTCTCTACAAAAAAGCTCTCTTAACATTTTGCCATAGCTCTCTTCGTTTCCGAGATATTTGCAGATTTATCTCAAGGGAAGGGGCCTGACGGACATATTTCGAGATATTTCTTCTTCTTGTTGTTCTTCTTCTGCACAGCTAAGCTGGAAGTGGCATTTGCAGCTCGCAGTAGTGCAGAGTTATCTCAAAGAAAGGGGCCACGGTGTTTCTGTATCTCTATTATGTTGGTGCGGCTTCGGAACTTTTAAATATCTTGATATATCTCGAGAACTACGCATCTGATCAAAAAATATCATAGAACATGAAAAGTAGGAAACTTAATTCTCTACAAAAAAGGTCTCTTAACATTTTGCCATAGCTCGCTTCGTTTCCGAGATATTTGCAGATATATCTCAACGGAAGGGGCCTGACGGACATATTTCGAGATATTTCTTCTTCTTGTTGTTCTTCTTCTGCACAGCTAAGCTGGAAGTGGCATTTACAGCTCGCAATAGTGCAGAGTTATCTCAAAGAAAGGGGCCACGGTGTTTCTGTATCTCTATTATGTTGGTGCGGCTTCGGAACTTTTAAATATCTTGATATATCTGGAGAACTACGCATCTGATCCAAAAATATCATAGAACATAAAAAGTAGGAAACATAATTCTCTACAAAAAAGGTCTCTTAACATTTTGCCATAGCTCGCTTCGTTTCCGAGATATTTGCAGATATATCTCAAGGGCAGGGGCCTGACGGACATATTTCGAGATATTTCTTCTTCTTGTTGTTCTTCTTCTGCACAGCTAAGCTGGAAGTGGCATTTGCGGCTCGCACTAGTGCAGAGTTATCTCAAAGAAAGGGGCCACGGTGTTTCTGTATCTCTATTATGTTGGTGCGGCTTCGGAACCTTTAAATATCTCGATATATCTCGAAAACTACGCTTCTGATCAAAAAATATCATAGAACATAAATTGTAGGAAACATAATTCTGTACAAAAAAGGTCTCTTAACATTTTGCCATAGCTCGCTTCGTTTCCGAGATATTTGCAGATTTATCTCAAGGGAAGGGGCCTGACGGACATATTTCGAGATATTTCTTCTTCTCGTTGTTCTTCTTCTGCACAGCTAAGCTGTAAGTGGCATTTGCGGCTCGCGCTAGTGCAGAGTTATCTCAAAGAAAGGGGCCACGGTGTTTCTGTATCTCTATTATGTTGGTGCGGCTTCGGAACTTTTAAATATCTTGCTATATCTCGAGAACTACGCGTCTGATCAAAAAATATCATAGAACATAAAAAGTAGGAAACATAATTCTGTACAAAAAAGGTCTCTTAACATTTTGCCATAGCTCGCTTCGTTTCCGAGATATTTGCAGATTTATCTCAAGGGAAGGGGCCTGACGGACATATTTCGAGATATTTCTTCTTCTTGTTGTTCTTCTTCTGCACAGCTAAGCTGGAAGTGGCATTTACAGCTCGCAATAGTGCAGAGTTATCTCAAAGAAAGGGGCCACGGTGTTTCTGTATCTCTATTATGTTGGTGCGGCTTCGGAACCTTTAAATATCTTGATATATCTCGAGAACTACGCATCTGATCAAAAAATATCATAGAACATAAAAAGTAGGAAACTTAATTCTCTACAAAAAAGGTCTCTTAACATTTTGCCATAGCTCGCTTCGTTTCCGAGATATTTGCAGATTTATCTCAAGGGAAGGGGCCTAACGGACATATTTCGAGATATTTCTTCTTCTTGTTGTTCTTCTTCTGCACAGCTAGACTGGAAGTGGCATTTCCAGCTCGCAATAGTGCAGAGTTATCTCAAAGAAAGGAGCCACGGTGTTTCTGTATCTCTATTATGTTGGTGCGGCTTCGGAACTTTTAAATATCTTGATATATCTCGAGAACTACGCATCTGATCAAAAAATATCATAGAACATAAAATGTAGGAAACTTAATTCTCTACAAAAAAGGTCTCTTAACATTTTGCCATAGCTCGCTTGGTTTCCGAGATATTTGCAGATTTATCACAAGGGAAGGGGCCTGACGGACATATTTCGAGATATTTCTTCTTCTCGTTGTTCTTCTTCTGCACAGCTAAGCTGTAAGTGGCATTTGCGGCTCGCGCTAGTGCAGAGTTATCTCAAAGAAAGGGGCCACGGTGTTTCTGTATCTCTATTATGTTGGTGCGGCTTCGGAACTTTTAAATATCTTGATATATCTCGAGAACTACGCATCTGATCAAAAAATATCGTAGAACATAAAAAGTAGGAAACTTAATTCTCTACAAATAAGGTCTCTTAACATTTTGCCATAGCTCGCTTGGTTTCCGAGATATTTGCAGATTTATCTCAAGGGAAGGGGCCTGAGGGACATATTTCGAGATATTTCTTCTTCTTGTTGTTCTTCTTCTGCACAGCTAAGCTGCAAGTGGCATTTCCAGGTCGCAATAGTGCAGAGTTATCTCAAAGAAAGGGGCTACGGTGTTTCTGTATCTCTATTATGTTGGTGCGGCTTCGGAACTTTTAAATATCTTGATATATCTCGAGAACTACGCATCTGATCAAAAAATGTCATAGAACGTAAAAAGTAGGAAACTTAATTCTCTACAAAAAAGGTCTCTTAACATTTTGCCATAGCTCGCTTCGTTTCCGAGATATTTGCAGATTTATCTCAAGGGAAGGGGCCTGACGGACATATTTCGAGATATTTCTTCTTCTTGTTGTTCTTCTTCTGCACAGCTAAGCTGGAAGTGGCATTTGCGGCTCGCACTAGTGCAGAGTTAGCTCAAAGAAAGGGGCCACGGTGTTTCTGTATCTCTATTATGTTGGTGCGGCTTCGGAACTTTTAAATATCTTGATATATCTCGAGAACTACGCATCTGATCAAAAAATATCATAGAACATAAAAAGTAGGAAACATAATTCTCTACAAAAAAGGTCTCTTAACATTTTGCCATAGCTCGCTTCGTTTCCGAGATATTTGCAGATATATCTCAAGGGCAGGGGCCTGACGGACATATTTCGAGATATTTCTTCTTCTTGTTGTTCTTCTTCTGCACAGCTAAGCTGGAAGTGGCATTTACAGCTCGCAATAGTGCAGAGTTATCTCAAAGAAAGGGGCCACGGTGTTTCTGTATCTCTATTATGTTGGTGCGGCTTCGGAACTTTTAAATATCTTGCTATATCTCGAGAACTACGCGTCTGATCAAAAAATATCATAGAACATAAAAAGTAGGAAACATAATTCTGTACAAAAAAGGTCTCTTAACATTTTGCCATAGCTCGCTTCGTTTCCGAGATATTTGCAGATTTATCTCAAGGGAAGGGGCCTGACGGACATATTTCGAGATATTTCTTCTTCTTGTTGTTCTTCTTCTGCACAGCTAAGCTGGAAGTGGCATTTACAGCTCGCAATAGTGCAGAGTTATCTCAAAGAAAGGGGCCACGGTGTTTCTGTATCTCTATTATGTTGGTGCGGCTTCGGAACCTTTAAATATCTTGATATATCTCGAGAACTACGCATCTGATCAAAAAATATCATAGAACATAAAAAGTAGGAAACTTAATTCTCTACAAAAAAGGTCTCTTAACATTTTGCCATAGCTCGCTTCGTTTCCGAGATATTTGCAGATTTATCACAAGGGAAGGGGCCTGACGGACATATTTCGAGATATTTCTTCTTCTCGTTGTTCTTCTTCTGCACAGCTAAGCTGTAAGTGGCATTTGCGGCTCGCGCTAGTGCAGAGTTATCTCAAAGAAAGGGGCCACGGTGTTTCTGTATCTCTATTATGTTGGTGCGGCTTCGGAACTTTTAAATATCTTGATATATCTCGAGAACTACGCATCTGATCAAAAAATATCATAGAACATAAAAAGTAGGAAACTTAATTCTCTACAAAAAAGGTCTCTTAACATTTTGCCATAGCTCGCTTCGTTTCCGAGATATTTGCATATTTATCTCAAGGGAAGGGGCCTGACGGACATATTTCGAGATATTTCTTCTTCTTGTTGTTCTTCTTCTGCACAGCTAAGCTGGAAGCGGCATTTACAGCTCGCAATAGTGCAGAGTTATCTCAAAGAAAGGGGCCACGGTGTTTCTGTATCTCTATTATGTTGGTGCGGCTTCGGAACTTTTAAATATCTTGATATATCTCGAGAACTACGCATCTGATCAAAAAATATCATAGAACATAAAAAGTAGGAAACTTAATTCTCTACAAAAAAGGTCTCTTAACATTTTGCCATAGCTCGCTTCGTTTCCGAGATATTTGCAGATTTATCTCAAGGGAAGGGGCCTGACGGACATATTTCGAGATATTTCTTCTTCTTGTTGTTCTTCTTCTGCACAGCTGAGCTGGAAGTGGCATTTGCAGGTCGCAATAGTGCAGAGTTATCTCAAAGAAAGGGGCCACGGTGTTTCTGTATCTCTATTATGTTGGTGGGGCTTCGGAACTTTTAAATATCTTGATATATCTCGAGAACTACGCATCTGATCAAAAAATATCATAGAACATAAAAAGTAGGACATTTAATTCTCTACAAAAAAGGTCGCTTAACATTTTGCCATAGCTCGCTTCGTTTCCGAGATAGTTGCAGATTTATCTCAAGGGAAGGGGCCTGACGGACATATTTCGAGATATTTCTTCTTCTTGTTGTTCTTCTTCTGCACAGCTGAGCTGGAAGTGGCATTTGCAGGTCGCAATAGTGCAGAGTTATCTCAAAGAAAGGGGCTACGGTGTTTCAGTATCTCTATTATGTTGGTGCGGCTTCGGAACTTTTAAATATCTCGATATATCTCGAAAACTACGCTTCTGATCAAAAAATATCATAGAACGTAAATTGTAGGAAACATTATTCTCTACAAAAAAGGTCTCTTAACATTTTGCCATAGCTCGCTTCGTTTCCGAGATATTTGCAGATTCATCTCAAGGGAAGGGGTCTGACGGACATATTTCGAGATATTTCTTCTTCTTGTTGTTCTTCTTCTGCACAGCTAAGCTGGAAGTGGCATTTCCAGCTCGCAGTAGTGCAGAGTTATCTCAATGAAAGGGGCCACGGTGTTTCTGTATCTCTATTATGTTGGTGCGGCTTCGGAACTTTTAAATATCTTGATATATCTCGAGAACTACGCATCTGATCAAAAAATATCATAGAACATAAAAAGTAGGAAACTTAATTCTCTACAAAAAAGGTCTCTTAACATTTTGCCATAGCTCGCTTCGTTTCCGAGATATTTGCATATTTATCTCAAGGGAAGGGGCCTGACGGACATATTTCGAGATATTTCTTCTTCTTGTTGTTCTTCTTCTGCACAGCTAAGCTGGAAGTGGCATTTACAGCTCGCAATAGTGCAGAGTTATCTCAAAGAAAGGGGCCACGGTGTTTCTGTATCTCTATTATGTTGGTGCGGCTTCGGAACTTTTAAATATCTTGATATATCTCGAGAACTACGCGTCTGATCAAAAAATATCATAGAACATAAAAAGTAGGAAACTTAATTCTCTACAAAAAAGGTCTCTTAACATTTTGCCATAGCTCGCTTCGTTTCCGAGATATTTGCAGATTTATCTCAAGGGAAGGGGCCTGACGGACATATTTCGAGATATTTCTTCTTCTTGTTGTTCTTCTTCTGCACAGCTGAGCTGGAAGTGGCATTTGCAGGTCGCAATAGTGCAGAGTTATCTCAAAGAAAGGGGCCACGGTGTTTCTGTATCTCTATTATGTTGGTGCGGCTTCGGAACTTTTAAATATCTCGATATATCTCGAAAACTACGCTTCTGATCAAAAAATATCATAGAACATAAATTGTAGGAAACATAATTCTTTACAAAAAAGGTCTCTTAACATTTTGCCATAGCTCGCTTCGTTTCCGAGATATTTGCATATTTATCTCAAGGGAAGGGGCCTGACGGACATATTTCGAGATATTTCTTCTTCTTGTTGTTCTTCTTCTGCACAGCTAAGCTGGAAGTGGCATTTACAGCTCGCAATAGTGCAGAGTTATCTCAAAGAAAGGGGCCACGGTGTTTCTGTATCTCTATTATGTTGGTGCGGCTTCGGAACTTTTAAATATCTTGATATATCTCGAGAACTACGCATCTGATCAAAAAATATCATAGAACATAAAAAGTAGGAAACTTAATTCTCTACAAAAAAGGTCTCTTAACATTTTGCCATAGCTCGCTTCGTTTCCGAGATATTTGCAGATTTATCTCAAGGGAAGGGGCCTGACGGACATATTTCGAGATATTTCTTCTTCTTGTTGTTCTTCTTCTGCACAGCTAAGCTGGAAGTGGCATTTGCGGCTCGCACTAGTGCAGAGTTATCTCAAAGAAAGGGGCCACGGTGTTTCTGTATCTCTATTATGTTGTTGCGGCTTCGGAACTTTTAAATATCTCGATATATCTCGAAAACTACGCTTCTGATCAAAAAATATCATAGAACATAAATTGTAGGAAACATAATTCTCTACAAGAAACGTATCTTAACATTTTGCCATAGCTCGCTTCGTTTCCGAGATATTTGCAGATTCAGCTCAAAGGAACGGGCCTGACGGACATATTTCGAGATACTTCTTCTTCTTGTTGTTCTTCCTCTGCACAGCTAAGCTGGAAGTGGCATTTGCGGCTCGCAATAGTGCAGAGTTATCTCAAAGAAAGGGGCCACGGTGTTTCTGTATCTCTATTATGTTGGTGCGGCTTCGGAACTTTTAAATATCTCGATATATCTCGAAAACTACGCTTCTGATCAAAAAATATCATAGAACCTAAATTGTAGGAAACATAATTCTCTACAAAAAACGTCTCTTAGCATTTTGCCATAGCTCGCTTCGTTTCCGAGATATTTGCAGATATATCTCAAGGGAAGGGGCCTGACGGACATATTTCGAGATATTTCTTCTTCTTGTTGTTCTTCTTCTGCACAGCTAAGCTGGAAGTGGCATTTGCAGCTCGCAATAGTGCAGAGTTATCTCAAAGAAAGAGGCCACGGTGTTTCTGTATCTCTATTATGTTGGTGCGTCTTCGGAACTTTTAAATATCTCGATATATCTCGAAAACTACGCCTCTGATCAAAAAATATCATAGAACATAAATTGTAGGAAACATAATTCTCTACAAAAAACGTCTCTTAACATTTTGCCATAGCTCGCTTCGTTTCCGAGATATTTGCAGATTCAGCTCAAAGGAATTGGCCTGACGGACATATTTCGAGATATTTCTTCTTCTTGTTGTTCTTCCTCTGCACAGCTAAGCTGGAAGTGGCATTTGCAGCTCGCAATAGTGCAGAGTTATCTCAAAGAAAGGGGCCACGGTGTTTCTGTACCTCTATTATGTTGGTGCGGCTTCGGAACTTTTAAATATCTTGATATATCTCGAGAGCTACGCATCTGATCAAAAAATATCGTAGAACATAAATTGTAGGAAACATAATTCTCTACAAAAAAGGTCTCTTAACATTTTGCGATAGCTCGCTTCGTTTCCGAGATATTTGCAGATTTATCTCAAGGGAAGGGGCCTGACGGACATATTTCGAGATATTTCTTCTTCTTGTTGTTCTTCTTCTGCACAGCTAAGCTGGAAGTGGCATTTGCGGCTCGCACTAGTGCAGAGTTATCTCAAAGAAAGGGGCCACGGTGTTTCTGTATCTCTATTATGTTGGTGCGGCTTCGGAACTTTTAAATATCTCGATATATCTCGAAAACTACGCTTCTGATCAAAAAATATCATAGAACATAAAAAGTAGGAAACTTAATTCTCTACAAAAAACGTCTCTTAACATTTTGCCATAGATCGCTTCGTTTCCGAGATATTTGCAGATTCAGCTCAAAGGAACTGGCCTGACGGACATATTTCGAGATATTTCTTCTTCTTGTTGTTCTTCCCCTGCACAGCTAAGCTGGAAGTGGCATTTGCAGCTCGCAATAGTGCAGAGTTATCTCAAAGAAAGGGGCCACGGTGTTTCTGTATCTCTATTATGTTGTTGCGGCTTCGGAACTTTTAAATATCTTGATATATCTCGAGAACTACGCATCTGATCAAAAAATATCATAGAACATAAAAAGTAGGAAACTTAATTCTCTACAAAAAAGGTCTCTTAACATTTTGCCATAGCTCGCTTCGTTTCCGAGACATTTGCAGATTTATCTCAAGGGAAGGGGCCTGACGGACATATTTCGAGATATTTCTTCTTCTTGTTGTTCTTCTTCTGCACAGCTAAGCTGGAAGTTGCATTTGCGGCTCGCACTAGTGCACAGTTATCTCAAAGAAAGGGGCCACGGTGTTTCTGTATCTCTATTATGTTGGTGCGTCTTCGGAACTTTTAAATATCTCGATATATCTCGAAAACTACGCTTCTGATCAAAAAATATCATAGAACATAAATTGTAGGAAACATAATTCTCTACAAAAAACGTCTCTTAACATTTTGCCATAGCTCGCTTCGTTTCCGAGATATTTGCAGATTCAGCTCAAAGGAACTGGCCTGACGGACATATTTCGAGATATTTCTTCTTCTTGTTGTTCTTCCTCTGCACAGCTAAGCTGGAAGTGGCATTTGCAGCTCGCAATAGTGCAGAGTTATCTCAAAGAAAGGGGCCACGGTGTTTCTGTATCTCTATTATGTTGGTGCGGCTTCGGAACTTTTAAATATCTTGATATATCTCGAGAACTACGCATCTGACCAAAAAATATCATCGAACATAAAAAGTAGGAAACTTAATTCTCTACAAAAAAGGTCTCTTAACATTTTGCCATAGCTCGCTTCGTTTCCGAGATATTTGCAGATTTATCTCAAGGGAAGTGGCCTGACGGACATATTTCGAGATATTTCTTCTTCTTGTTGTTCTTCTTCTGCACAACTAAGCTGGAAGTGGCATTTGCAGCTCGCAATAGTGCAGAGTTATCCCAAAGAAAGGGGCCACGGTGTTTCTGTATCTCTATTATGTTGGTGCGGCTTCGGAACTTTTAAATATCTCGATATATCTCGAAAATTACGCTTCCGATCAAAAAATATCATACAACATAAATTGTAGGAAACATAATTCTCTACAAAAAAGGTCTCTAAACATTTTGCCATAGCTCGCTTCGTTTCCGAGATATTTGCAGATTTATCTCAAGGGAAGGGGCCTGACGGACATATTTCGAGATATTTCTTCTTCTTGTTGTTCTTCTTCTGCACAGCTAAGCTGGAAGTGGCATTTGCAGCTCGCAATAGTGCAGAGTTATCTCAAAGAGAGGGGCCACGGTGTTTCTGTATCTCTATTATGTTGGTGCGGCTTCGGAACTTTTAAGTATGTTGATCTATCTCGAGAACTACGCATCTGATCAAAAAATATCATAGAAGATAAAAAGTAGGAAACTTAATTCTCTACAAAAAAGGTCTCTTAACATTTCGCCATAGCTCGCTTCGTTTCCGAGATATTTGCAGATTTATCTCAAGGGAAGGGGCCTGTCGGACATATTTCGAGATATTTCTTCTTCTTGTTGCTCTTCTTCTGCACAGCTAAGCTGGAAGTGGCATTTGCGGCTCGCACTAGTGCAGAGTTATCTCAAAGAAAGGGGCCACGGTGTTTCTGTATCTCTATCATGTTGGTGCGGCTTCGGAACTTTTAAATATCTCGATATATCTCGAAAACTACGCTTCTGATCAAAAAATATCATAGAACATAAATTGTAGGAAACATAATTCTCTACAAAAAACGTCTCTTAACATTTTGCCATAGCTCGCTTCGTTTCCGAGATATTTGCAGATTTATCTCAAGGGAAGTGGCCTGACGGACATATTTCGAGATATTTCTTCTTCTTGTTGTTCTTCTTCTGCACAGCTAAGCTGGAAGTGGCATTTGCGGCTCGCACTAGTGCAGAGTTATCTCAAAGAAAGGGGCCACGGTGTTTCTGTATCCCTATTATGTTGGTGCGGCTTCGGAACTTTTAAATATCTCGATATATCTCGAAAACTACGCTTCTGATCAAAAAATATCATAGAACATAAATTGTAGGAAACATAATTCTCTACAAAAAACGTCTCTTAACATTTTGCCATAGCTCGCTTCGTTTACGAGATATTTGCAGATTTATCTCAAGGGAAGGGGCCTGACGGACATATTTCGAGATATTTCTTCTTCTTGTTGTTCTTCTTCTGCACAGCTAAGCTGGAAGTGGCATTTACAGCTCGCAATAGTGCAGAGTTATCTCAAAGAAAGGGGCCACGGTGTTTCTGTATCTCTATTATGTTGGTGCGGCTTCGGAACTTTTATATATCTTGATATATCTCGAGAACTACGCATCTGATCAAAAAATATCATAGAACATAAAAAGTAGGAAACTTAATTCTCTACAAAAAAGGTCTCTTAACATTTTGCCATAGCTCGCTTCGTTTCCGAGATATTTGCAGATATATCTCAAGGGAAGGGGCCTGCCGGACATATTTCGAGATATTTCTTCTTCTTGTTGTTCTTCTTCTGCACAGCTAAGCTGGAAGTGGCATTTACAGCTCGCAATAGTGCAGAGTTATCTCAAAGAAAGGGGCCACGGTGTTTCTGTATCTCTATTATGTTGGTGCTGCTTCGGAACTTTTAAATATCTTGATATATCTCGAGAACTACGCATCTGATCAAAAAATATCATAGAACATAAAAAGTAGGAAACTTAATTCTCTACAAAAAAGGTCTCTTAACATTTTGCCATAGCTCGCTTCGTTTCCGAGATATTTGCAGATTTATCTCAAGGGAAGGGTCCTGATGGACATATTTCGAGATATTTCTTCTTCTTGTTGTTCTTCTTCTGCACAACTAAGCTGGAAGTGGCATTTGCAGCTCGCAATAGTGCAGAGTTATCCCAAAGAAAGGGGCCACGGTGTTTCTGTATCTCTATTATGTTGGTGCGGCTTCGGAACTTTTAAATATCTCGATATATCTCGAAAATTACGCTTCCGATCAAAAAATATTATACAACATAAATTGTAGGAAACATAATTCTCTACAAAAAAGGTCTCTAAACATTTTGCCATAGCTCGCTTCGTTTCCGAGATATTTGCAGATTTATCTCAAGGGAAGGGGCCTGACGGACATATTTCGAGATATTTCTTCTTCTTGTTGTTCTTCTTCTGCACAGCTAAGCTGGAAGTGGCATTTGCGGCTCGCACTAGTGCAGAGTTATCTCAAAGAAAGGGGCCACGGTGTTTCTGTATCCCTATTATGTTGGTGCGGCTTCGGAACTTTTAAATATCTCGATATATCTCGAAAACTACGCTTCTGATCAAAAAATATCATAGAACATAAATTGTAGGAAACATAATTCTCTACAAAAAACGTCTCTTAACATTTTGCCATAGCTCGCTTCGTTTACGAGATATTTGCAGATTTATCTCAAGGGAAGGGGCCTGACGGACATATTTCGAGATATTTCTTCTTCTTGTTGTTCTTCTTCTGCACAGCTAAGCTGGAAGTGGCATTTACAGCTCGCAATAGTGCAGAGTTATCTCAAAGAAAGGGGCCACGGTGTTTCTGTATCTCTATTATGTTGGTGCGGCTTCGGAACTTTTAAATATCTTGATATATCTCGAGAACTACGCATCTGATCAAAAAATATCATAGAACATAAAAAGTAGGAAACTTAATTCTCTACAAAAAAGGTCTCTGAACATTTTGCCATAGCTCGCTTCGTTTCCGAGATATTTGCAGATATATCTCAGGGGAAGGGGCCTGCCGGACATATTTCGAGATATTTCTTCTTCTTGTTGTTCTTCTTCTGCACAGCTAAGCTGGAAGTGGCATTTACAGCTCGCAATAGTGCAGAGTTATCTCAAAGAAAGGGGCCACGGTGTTTCTGTATCTCTATTATGTTGGTGCTGCTTCGGAACTTTTAAATATCTTGATATATCTCGAGAACTACGCATCTGATCAAAAAATATCATAGAACATAAAAAGTAGGAAACTTAATTCTCTACAAAAAAGGTCTCTTAACATTTTGCCATAGCTCGCTTCGTTTCCGAGATATTTGCAGATTTATCTCAAGGGAAGGGGCCTGACGGACATATTTCGAGATATTTCTTCTTCTTGTTGTTCTTCTTCTGCACAGCTAAGCTGGAAGTGGCATTTGCGGCTCGCACTAGTGCAGAGTTATCTCAAAGAAAGGGGCCACGGTGTTTCTGTATCTCTATTATGTTGGTGCGGCTTCGGAACTTTTAAATATCTCGATATATCTCGAAAACTACGCTTCTGACCAAAAAATATCATAGAACCTAAATTGTAGGAAACATAATTCTCTACAAAAAAGGTCTCTTAACATTTTGCCATAGCTCGCTTCGTTTCCGAGATATTTGCAGATATATCTCAAGGGAAGGGGCCTGACGGGCATATTTCGAGATATTTCTTCTTCTTGTTGTTCTTCTTCTGCACAGCTAAGCTGGAAGTGGCATTTACAGCTCGCAATAGTGCAGAGTTATCTCAAAGAAAGGGGCCACGGTGTTTCTGTATCTCTATTATGTTGGTGCTGCTTCGGAACTTTTAAATATCTTGATATATCTCGAGAACTACGCATCTGATCAAAAAATATCATACAACATGAAAAGTAGGAAACTTAATTCTCTACAAAAAAGGTCTCTTAACATTTTGCCATAGCTCTCTTCGTTTCCGAGATATTTGCAGATTTATCTCAAGGGAAGGGGCCTGACGGACATATTTCGAGATATTTCTTCTTCTTGTTGTTCTTCTTCTGCACAGCTAAGCTGGAAGTGGCATTTGCAGCTCGCAATAGTGCAGAGTTATCTCAAAGAAAGGGGCCACGGTGTTTATGTATCTCTATTATGTTGGTGCGGCTTCGGAACTTTTAAATATCTTGATATATCTCGAGAACTACGCATCTGATCAAAAAATGTCATAGAACATAAAAAGTAGGAAACTTAATTCTCTACAAAAAAGGTCTCTTAACATTTTGCCATAGCTCGCTTCGTTTCCGAGATATTTGCAGATTTATCTCAAGGGAAGGGTCCTGATGGACATATTTCGAGATATTTCTTCTTCTTGTTGTTCTTCTTCTGCACAGCTAAACTGGAAGTGGCATTTCCAGCTCGCAATCGTGCAGAGTTATCTCAAAGAAAGGGGCCACGGTGTTTCTGTATCTCTATTATGTTGGTGCGGCTTCGGAACTTTTAAATATCTTGATATATCTCGAGAACTACGCTTCTGATCGAAAAATATCATAGAACATAAAAAGTAGGAAACTTAATTCTCTACAAAAAAGGTCTCTTAACATTTTGCCATAGCTCGCTTCGTTTCCGAGATATTTGCAGATTTATCTCAAGGGAAGGGGCCTGACGGACATATTTCGAGATATTTCTTCTTCTTGTTGTTCTTCTTCTGCACAGCTAAGCTGGAAGTGGCATTTGCGGCTCGCACTAGTGCAGAGTTATCTCAAAGAAAGGAGCCACGGTGTTTCTGTATCTCTATTATGTTGGTGCGGCTTCGGAACTTTTAAATATCTCGATATATCTCGAAAACTACGCTTCTGATCAAAAAATATCATAGAACATAAATTGTAGGAAACATAATTCACTACAAAAAACGTCTCTTAACATTTTGCCATAGCTCGCTTCGTTTCCGAGATATTTGCAGATTCAGCTCAAAGGAACGGGCCTGACGGACATATTTCGAGATACTTCTTCTTCTTGTTGTTCTTCTTCTGCACAGCTAAGCTGGAAGTGGCATTTGCGGCTCGCACTAGTGCAGAGTTATCTCAAAGAAAGGGGCCACGGTGTTTCTGTATCTCTATTATGTTGGTGCGGCTTCGGAACTTTTAAATATCTCGATATATCTCGAAAACTACGCTTCTGACCAAAAAATATCATAGAACCTAAATTGTAGGAAACATAATTCTCTACAAAAAAGGTCTCTTAACATTTTGCCATAGCTGGCTTCGTTTCCGAGATATTTGCAGATATATCTCAAGGGAAGGGGCCTGACGGACATATTTCGAGATATTTCTTCTTCTTGTTGTTCTTCTTCTGCACAGCTAAGCTGGAAGTGGCATTTGCAGCTCGCAATAGTGCAGAGTTATCTCAAAGAAAGGGGCCACGGTGTTTCTGTATCTCTATTATGTTGGTGCGGCTTCGGAACTTTTAAATATTTCGATATATCTCGAAAACTACGCTTCTGATCAAAAAATATCATAGAACGTAAATTGTAGGAAACATTATTCTCTACAAAAAAGGTCTCTTAACATTTTGCCATAGCTCGCTTCGTTTCCGAGATATTTGCAGATTTATCTCAAGGGAAGGGGCCTGACGGACATATTTCGAGATATTTCTTCTTCTTGTTGTTCTTCTTCTGCACAGCTAAGCTGGAAGTGGTATTTGCAGCTCGCACTAGTGCAGAGTTATCTCAAAGAAAGGGGCCACGGTGTTTCTGTATCCCTATTATGTTGGTGCGGCTTCGGAACTTTTAAATATCTCGATATATCTCGAAAACTACGCTTCTGATCAAAAAATATCATAGAACATAAATTGTAGGAAACATAATTCTCTACAAAAAACGTCTCTTAACATTTTGCCATAGCTCGCTTCGTTTACGAGATATTTGCAGATTTATCTCAAGGGAAGGGGCCTGACGGACATATTTCGAGATATTTCTTCTTCTTGTTGTTCTTCTTCTGCACAGCTAAGCTGGAAGTGGCATTTACAGCTCGCAATAGTGCAGAGTTATCTCAAAGAAAGGGGCCACGGTGTTTCTGTATCTCTATTATGTTGGTGCGGCTTCGGAACTTTTAAATATCTTGATATATCTCGAGAACTACGCATCTGATCAAAAAATATCATAGAACATAAAAAGTAGGAAACTTAATTCTCTACAAAAAAGGTCTCTTAACATTTTGCCATAGCTCTCTTCGTTTCCGAGATATTTGCAGATTTATCTCAAGGGAAGGGGCCTGACGGACATATTTCGAGATATTTCTTCTTCTTGTTGTTCTTCTTCTGCACAGCTAAGCTGGAAGTGGCATTTGCAGCTCGCAATAGTGCAGAGTTATCTCAAAGAAAGGGGCCACGGTGTTTATGTATCTCTATTATGTTGGTGCGGCTTCGGAACTTTTAAATATCTTGATATATCTCGAGAACTACGCATCTGATCAAAAAATATCATAGAACATAAAAAGTGGGAAACTTAATTCTCTACAAAAAAGGTCTCTTAACATTTTGCCATAGCTCGCTTCGTTTCCGAGATATTTGCAGATTTATCTCAAGGGAAGGGTCCTGATGGACATATTTCGAGATATTTCTTCTTCTTGTTGTTCTTCTTCTGCACAGCTAAACTGGAAGTGGCATTTCCAGCTCGCAATCGTGCAGAGTTATCTCAAAGAAAGGGGCCACGGTGTTTCTGTATCTCTATTATGTTGGTGCGGCTTCGGAACTTTTAAATATCTTGATATATCTCGAGAACTACGCTTCTGATCGAAAAATATCATAGAACATAAAAAGTAGGAAACTTAATTCTCTACAAAAAAGGTCTCTTAACATTTTGCCATAGCTCGCTTCGTTTCCGAGATATTTGCAGATTTATCTCAAGGGAAGGGGCCTGACGGACATATTTCGAGATATTTCTTCTTCTTGTTGTTCTTCTTCTGCACAGCTAAGCTGGAAGTGGCATTTGCGGCTCGCACTAGTGCAGAGTTATCTCAAAGAAAGGAGCCACGGTGTTTCTGTATCTCTATTATGTTGGTGCGGCTTCGGAACTTTTAAATATCTCGATATATCTCGAAAACTACGCTTCTGATCAAAAAATATCATAGAACATAAATTGTAGGAAACATAATTCACTACAAAAAACGTCTCTTAACATTTTGCCATAGCTCGCTTCGTTTCCGAGATATTTGCAGATTCAGCTCAAAGGAACGGGCCTGACGGACATATTTCGAGATACTTCTTCTTCTTGTTGTTCTTCTTCTGCACAGCTAAGCTGGAAGTGGCATTTGCGGCTCGCACTAGTTCAGAGTTATCTCAAAGAAAGGGGCCACGGTGTTTCTGTATCTCTATTATGTTGGTGCGGCTTCGGAACTTTTAAATATCTCGATATATCTCGAAAACTACGCTTCTGACCAAAAAATATCATAGAACCTAAATTGTAGGAAACATAATTCTCTACAAAAAAGGTCTCTTAACATTTTGCCATAGCTGGCTTCGTTTCCGAGATATTTGCAGATATATCTCAAGGGAAGGGGCCTGACGGACATATTTCGAGATATTTCTTCTTCTTGTTGTTCTTCTTCTGCACAGCTAAGCTGGAAGTGGCATTTGCAGCTCGCAATAGTGCAGAGTTATCTCAAAGAAAGGGGCCACGGTGTTTCTGTATCTCTATTATGTTGGTGCGGCTTCGGAACTTTTAAATATTTCGATATATCTCGAAAACTACGCTTCTGATCAAAAAATATCATAGAACGTAAATTGTAGGAAACATTATTCTCTACAAAAAAGGTCTCTTAACATTTTGCCATAGCTCGCTTCGTTTCCGAGATATTTGCAGATTTATCTCAAGGGAAGGGGCCTGACGGACATATTTCGAGATATTTCTTCTTCTTGTTGTTCTTCTTCTGCACAGCTAAGCTGGAAGTGGTATTTGCAGCTCGCACTAGTGCAGAGTTATCTCAAAGAAAGGGGCCACGGTGTTTCTGTATCTCTATTATGTTGGTGCGGCTTCGGAACTTTTAAATATCTCGATATATCTCGAAAACTACGCTTCTGATCAAAAAATATCGTAGAACATAAATTGTAGGAAACATAATTCTCTACAAAAAAGGTCTCTTAACATTTTGCGATAGCTCGCTTCGTTTCCGAGATATTTGCAGATTTATCTCAAGGGAAGGGGCCTGACGGACATATTTCGAGATATTTCTTCTTCTTGTTGTTCTTCTTCTGCACAGCTAAGCTGGAAGTGGCATTTGCGGCTCGCACTAGTGCAGAGTTATCTCAAAGAAAGGGGCCACGGTGTTTCTGTATCCCTATTATGTTGGTGCGGCTTCGGAACTTTTAAATATCTTGATATATCTCGAGAACTACGCATCTGATCAAAAAATATCATAGAACATAAAAAGTAGGAAACTTAATTCTCTACAAAAAAGGTCTCAACATTTTGCCATAGCTCGCTTCGTTTCCGAGATATTTGCAGATATATCTCAAGGGAAGGGGCCTGACGGACATATTTCGAGATATTTCTTCTTCTTGTTGTTCTTCTTCTGCACAGCTAAGCTGGAAGTGGCATTTGCGGCTCGCACTAGTGCACAGTTATCTCAAAGAAAGGGGCCACGGTGTTTCTGTATCTCTATTATGTTGGTGCGTCTTCGGAACTTTTAAATATCTCGATATATCTCGAAAACTACGCTTCTGATCAAAAAATATCATACAACATAAATTGTAGGAAACATAATTCTCTACAAAAAAGGTCTCTTAACATTTTGCCATAGCTCGCTTCGTTTCCGAGATATTTGCAGATTCAGCTCAAAGGAACTGGCCTGACGGACATATTTCGAGATATTTCTTCTTCTTGTTGTTCCGCCTCTGCACAGCTAAGCTGGAAGTGGCATTTGCAGCTCGCAATAGTGCAGAGTTATCTTAAAGAAAGGGGCCACGGTGTTTCTGTATCTCTATTATGTTGGTGCGGCTTCGGAACTTTTAAATATCCTGATATATCTCGAGAACTACGCATCTGATCAAAAAATGTCATAGAACATAAAAAGTAGGAAACTTAATTCTCTACAAAAAAGGTCTCTTAACATTTTGCCATAGGTCGCTTCGTTTCCGAGATATTTGCATATTTATCTCAAGGGAAGGGGCCTGACGGACATATTTCGAGATATTTCTTCTTCTTGTTGTTCTTCTTCTGCACAGCTAAGCTGGAAGTGGCATTTGCGACTCGCACTAGTGCAGAGTTATCTCAAAGAAAGGGGCCACGGTGTTTCTGTATCTCTATTATGTTGGTGCGGCTTCGGAACTTTTAAATATCTCGATATATCTCGAAAACTACGCTTCTGATCAAAAAATATCATAGAACATAAAAAGTAGGAAACTTAATTCTCTACAAAAAAGGTCTCTTAACATTTTGCCATAGCTCGCTTCGTTTCCGAGATATTTGCAGATTTATCTCAAGGGAAGGGGCCTGACGGACGTATTTCGAGATATTTCTTCTTCTTGTTGTTCTTCTTCTGCACAGCTGAGCTGGAAGTGGCATTTGCAGGTCGCAATAGTGCAGAGTTATCTCAAAGAAAGGGGCCACGGTGTTTCTGTATCTCTATTATGTTGGTGCGGCTTCGGAACTTTTAAATATCTTGATATATACGAGAACTACGCATCTGATCAAAAAATATCATAGAACATGAAAAGTAGGAAACTTAATTCTCTACAAAAAAGGTCTCTTAACATTTTGCCATAGCTCGCTTCGTTTCCGAGATATTTGCAGATTTATCTCAAGGGAAGTGGCCTGACGGACATATTTCGAGATATTTCTTCTTCTTGTTGTTCTTGTTCTGCACAGCTAAGCTGGAAGTGGCATTTGCAGC
Organism: Osmia lignaria lignaria; assembly: GCF_051020975.1. NCBI lineage: Eukaryota > Metazoa > Arthropoda > Insecta > Hymenoptera > Megachilidae > Osmia > Osmia lignaria. The sequence continues at coordinate 20,907,193 of NW_027478159.1, forward strand.
TCGCAATAGTGCAGAGTTATCCCAAAGAAAGGGGCCACGGTGTTTCTGTATCTCTATTATGTTGGTGCTGCTTCGGAACTTTTAAATATCTTGATATATCTCGAGAACTACGCATCTGATCAAAAAATATCATACAACATGAAAAGTAGGAAACTTAATTCTCTACAAAAAAGGTCTCTTAACATTTTGCCATAGCTCTCTTCGTTTCCGAGATATTTGCAGATTTATCTCAAGGGAAGGGGCCTGACGGACATATTTCGAGATATTTCTTCTTCTTGTTGTTCTTCTTCTGCACAGCTAAGCTGGAAGTGGCATTTGCAGCTCGCAATAGTGCAGAGTTATCTCAAAGAAAGGGGCCACGGTGTTTATGTATCTCTATTATGTTGGTGCGGCTTCGGAACTTTTAAATATCTTGATATATCTCGAGAACTACGCATCTGATCAAAAAATATCATAGAACATAAAAAGTAGGAAACTTAATTCTCTACAAAAAAGGTCTCTTAACATTTTGCCATAGCTCGCTTCGTTTCCGAGATATTTGCAGATTTATCTCAAGGGAAGGGTCCTGATGGACATATTTCGAGATATTTCTTCTTCTTGTTGTTCTTCTTCTGCACAGCTAAACTGGAAGTGGCATTTCCAGCTCGCAATCGTGCAGAGTTATCTCAAAGAAAGGGGCCACGGTGTTTCTGTATCTCTATTATGTTGGTGCGGCTTCGGAACTTTTAAATATCTTGATATATCTCGAGAACTACGCTTCTGATCGAAAAATATCATAGAACATAAAAAGTAGGAAACTTAATTCTCTACAAAAAAGGTCTCTTAACATTTTGCCATAGCTCGCTTCGTTTCCGAGATATTTGCAGATTTATCTCAAGGGAAGGGGCCTGACGGACATATTTCGAGATATTTCTTCTTCTTGTTGTTCTTCTTCTGCACAGCTAAGCTGGAAGTGGCATTTGCGGCTCGCACTAGTGCAGAGTTATCTCAAAGAAAGGAGCCACGGTGTTTCTGTATCTCTATTATGTTGGTGCGGCTTCGGAACTTTTAAATATCTCGATATATCTCGAAAACTACGCTTCTGATCAAAAAATATCATAGAACATAAATTGTAGGAAACATAATTCACTACAAAAAACGTCTCTTAACATTTTGCCATAGCTCGCTTCGTTTCCGAGATATTTGCAGATTCAGCTCAAAGGAACGGGCCTGACGGACATATTTCGAGATACTTCTTCTTCTTGTTGTTCTTCTTCTGCACAGCTAAGCTGGAAGTGGCATTTGCGGCTCGCACTAGTGCAGAGTTATCTCAAAGAAAGGGGCCACGGTGTTTCTGTATCTCTATTATGTTGGTGCGGCTTCGGAACTTTTAAATATCTCGATATATCTCGAAAACTACGCTTCTGACCAAAAAATATCATAGAACCTAAATTGTAGGAAACATAATTCTCTACAAAAAAGGTCTCTTAACATTTTGCCATAGCTGGCTTCGTTTCCGAGATATTTGCAGATATATCTCAAGGGAAGGGGCCTGACGGACATATTTCGAGATATTTCTTCTTCTTGTTGTTCTTCTTCTGCACAGCTAAGCTGGAAGTGGCATTTGCAGCTCGCAATAGTGCAGAGTTATCTCAAAGAAAGGGGCCACGGTGTTTCTGTATCTCTATTATGTTGGTGCGGCTTCGGAACTTTTAAATATTTCGATATATCTCGAAAACTACGCTTCTGATCAAAAAATATCATAGAACGTAAATTGTAGGAAACATTATTCTCTACAAAAAAGGTCTCTTAACATTTTGCCATAGCTCGCTTCGTTTCCGAGATATTTGCAGATTTATCTCAAGGGAAGGGGCCTGACGGACATATTTCGAGATATTTCTTCTTCTTGTTGTTCTTCTTCTGCACAGCTAAGCTGGAAGTGGCATTTGCGGCTCGCACTAGTGCAGAGTTATCTCAAAGAAAGGGGCCACGGTGTTTCTGTATCCCTATTATGTTGGTGCGGCTTCGGAACTTTTAAATATCTTGATATATCTCGAGAACTACGCATCTGATCAAAAAATATCATAGAACATAAAAAGTAGGAAACTTAATTCTCTACAAAAAAGGTCTCAACATTTTGCCATAGCTCGCTTCGTTTCCGAGATATTTGCAGATATATCTCAAGGGAAGGGGCCTGACGGACATATTTCGAGATATTTCTTCTTCTTGTTGTTCTTCTTCTGCACAGCTAAGCTGGAAGTGGCATTTGCGGCTCGCACTAGTGCACAGTTATCTCAAAGAAAGGGGCCACGGTGTTTCTGTATCTCTATTATGTTGGTGCGTCTTCGGAACTTTTAAATATCTCGATATATCTCGAAAACTACGCTTCTGATCAAAAAATATCATACAACATAAATTGTAGGAAACATAATTCTCTACAAAAAAGGTCTCTTAACATTTTGCCATAGCTCGCTTCGTTTCCGAGATATTTGCAGATTCAGCTCAAAGGAACTGGCCTGACGGACATATTTCGAGATATTTCTTCTTCTTGTTGTTCCGCCTCTGCACAGCTAAGCTGGAAGTGGCATTTGCAGCTCGCAATAGTGCAGAGTTATCTTAAAGAAAGGGGCCACGGTGTTTCTGTATCTCTATTATGTTGGTGCGGCTTCGGAACTTTTAAATATCCTGATATATCTCGAGAACTACGCATCTGATCAAAAAATGTCATAGAACATAAAAAGTAGGAAACTTAATTCTCTACAAAAAAGGTCTCTTAACATTTTGCCATAGCTCGCTTCGTTTCCGAGATATTTGCAGATTTATCTCAAGGGAAGTGGCCTGACGGACATATTTCGAGATATTTCTTCTTCTTGTTGTTCTTCCTCTGCACAGCTAAGCTGGAAGTGGCATTTGCAGCTCGCAATAGTGCAGAGTTATCTCAAAGAAAGGGGCCACGGTGTTTCTGTATCTCTATTATGTTGGTGCGGCTTCGGAACTTTTAAATATCTTGATATATACGAGAACTACGCATCTGATCAAAAAATATCATAGAACATGAAAAGTAGGAAACTTAATTCTCTACAAAAAAGGTCTCTTAACATTTTGCCATAGCTCGCTTCGTTTCCGAGATATTTGCAGATTTATCTCAAGGGAAGGGGCCTGACGGACATATTTCGAGATATTTCTTCTTCTTGTTGTTCTTCTTCTGCACAGCTAAGCTGGAAGTGGCATTTGCAGCTCGCACTAGTGCAGAGTTATCTCAAAGAAAGGGGCCACGGTGTTTCTGTATCTCTATTATGTTGGTGCGGCTTCGGAACTTTTAAATATCTCGATATATCTCGAAAACTACGCTTCTGATCAAAAAATATCGTAGAACATAAATTGTAGGAAACATAATTCTCTACAAAAAAGGTCTCTTAACATTTTGCGATAGCTCGCTTCGTTTCCGAGATATTTGCAGATTTATCTCAAGGGAAGGGGCCTGACGGACATATTTCGAGATATTTCTTCTTCTTGTTGTTCTTCTTCTGCACAGCTAAGCTGGAAGTGGCATTTGCGGCTCGCACTAGTGCAGAGTTATCTCAAAGAAAGGGGCCACGGTGTTTCTGTATCCCTATTATGTTGGTGCGGCTTCGGAACTTTTAAATATCTTGATATATCTCGAGAACTACGCATCTGATCAAAAAATATCATACAACATAAAAAGTAGGAAACTTAATTCTCTACAAAAAAGGTCTCTTAACATTTTGCCATAGCTCGCTTCGTTTCCGAGATATTTGCAGATTTATCTCAAGGGAAGGGGCCTGACGGACATATTTCGAGATATTTCTTCTTCTTGTTGTTCTTCTTCTGCACAGCTAAGCTGGAAGTGGCATTTGCGGCTCGCACTAGTGCAGAGTTATCTCAAAGAAAGGGGCCACGGTGTTTCTGTATCTCTATTATGTTGGTGCCGCTTCGGAACTTTTAAATATCTAGATATATCTCGAAAACTACGCTTCTGATCAAAAAATATCATACAACATAAATTGTAGGAAACATAATTCTCTACAAAAAAGGTCTCTTAACATTTTGCCATAGCTCGCTTCGTTTCCGAGATATTTGCAGATATATCTCAAGGGAAGGGGCCTGACGGACATATTTCGAGATATTTCTTCTTCTTGTTGTTCTTCTTCTGCACAGCTAAGCTGGAAGTGGCATTTACAGCTCGCAATAGTGCAGAGTTATCTCAAAGAAAGGGGCCACGGTGTTTCTGTATCTCTATTATGTTGGTGCGGCTTCGGAACTTTTAAATATCTTGATATATCTCGAGAACTACGCATCTGATCAAAAAATATCATAGAACATGAAAAGTAGGAAACTTAATTCTCTACAAAAAAGGTCTCTTAACATTTTGCCATAGCTCTCTTCGTTTCCGAGATATTTGCAGATTTATCTCAAGGGAAGGGGCCTGACGGACATATTTCGAGATATTTCTACTTCTTGTTGTTCTTCTTCTGCACAGCTAAGCTGGAAGTGGCATTTGCAGCTCGCAATAGTGCAGAGTTATCTCAAAGAAAGGGGCCACGGTGTTTCTGTATCTCTATTATGTTGGTGCGGCTTCGGAACTTTTAAATATCTTGATATATCTCGAGAACTACGCTTCTGATCAAAAAATATCATACAACATAAATTGTAGGAAACATAATTCTCTACAAAAAAGGTCTCTTAACATTTTGCCATAGCTCGCTTCGTTTCCGAGATATTTGCAGATTCAGCTCAAAGGAACTGGCCTGACGGACATATTTCGAGATATTTCTTCTTCTTGTTGTTCCTCCTCTGCACAGCTAAGCTGGAAGTGGCATTTGCAGCTCGCAATAGTGCAGAGTTATCTCAAAGAAAGGGGCCACGGTGTTTCTGTATCTCTATTATGTTGGTGCGGCTTCGGAACTTTTAAATATCTTGATATATCTCGAGAACTACGCATCTGATCAAAAAATGTCATACAACATAAAAAGTAGGAAACTTAATTCTCTACAAAAAAGGTCTCTTAACATTTTGCCATAGCTCGCTTCGTTTCCGGGATATTTGCATATTTATCTCAAGGGAAGGGGCCTGACGGACATATTTCGAGATATTTCTTCTTCTTGTTGTTCTTCTTCTGCACAGCTAAGCTGGAAGTGGCATTTGCGGCTCGCACTAGTGCAGAGTTATCTCAAAGAAAGGGGCCACGGTGTTTCTGTATCTCTATTATGTTGGTGCGGCTTCGGAACTTTTAAATATCTCGATATATCTCGAAAACTACGCTTCTGATCAAAAAATATCATAGAACATAAAAAGTAGGAAACTTAATTCTCTACAAAAAAGGTCTCTTAACATTTTGCCATGGCTCGCTTCGTTTCCGAGATATTTGCAGATTTATCTCAAGGGAAGGGGCCTAACGGACATATTTCGAGATATTTCTTCTTCTTGTTGTTCTTCTTCTGCACAGCTAAATTGGAAGTGGCATTTCCAGCTCGCAATAGTGCAGAGTTATCTCAAAGAAAGGGGCCACGGTGTTTCTGTATCTCTATTATGTTGGTGCGGTTTCGGAACTTTTAAATATCTTGATATATCTCGAGAACTACGCATCTGATCAAAAAATATCATAGAACATAAAAAGTAGGAAACTTAATTCTCTACAAAAAAGGTCTCTTAACATTTTGCCATAGCTCGCTTCGTTTCCGAGATATTTGCAGATTTATCTCAAGGGAAGGGGCCTGACGGACGTATTTCGAGATATTTCTTCTTCTTGTTGTTCTTCTTCTGCACAGCTGAGCTGGAAGTGGCATTTGCAGGTCGCAATAGTGCAGAGTTATCTCAAAGAAAGGGGCCACGGTGTTTCTGTATCTCTATTATGTTGGTGCGGCTTCGGAACTTTTAAATATCTCGATATATCTCGAAAACTACGCTTCTGATCAAAAAATATCATAGAACGTAAATTGTAGGAAACATTATTCTCTACAAAAAAGGTCTCTTAACATTTTGCCATAGCTCGCTTCGTTTCCGAGATATTTGCAGATTCATCTCAAGGGAAGGGGTCTGACGGACATATTTCGAGATATTTCTTCTTCTTGTTGTTCTTCTTCTGCACAGCTAAGCTCGAAGCGGCATTTGCAGCTCGCAATAGTGCAGAGTTATCTCAAAGAAAGAGGCCACGGTGTTTCTGTACCTCTATTATGTTGGTGCAGCTTCGGAACTTTTAAATATCTCGATATATCTCGAGAACTACGCATCTGATCAAAAAATATCATCGAACATAAAAAGTAGGAAACTTAATTCTCTACAAAAAAGGTCTCTTAACATTTTGCCATAGCTCGCTTCGTTTCCGAGATATTTGCACATTTATCTCAAGGGAAGTGGCCTGACGGACATATTTCGAGATATTTCTTCTTCTTGTTGTTCTTCTTCTGCACAGCTAAGCTGGAAGTGGCATTTACAGCTCGCAATAGTGCAGAGTTATCTCAAAGAAAGGGGCCACGGTGTTTCTGTATCTCTGTTATGTTGGTGCGGCTTCGGAGCTTTTAAATATCTTGATATATACGAGAACTACGCATCTGATCAAAAAATATCATAGAACATGAAAAGTAGGAAACTTAATTCTCTACAAAAAAGGTCTCTTAACATTTTGCCATAGCTCGCTTCAGTTCCGAGATATTTGCAGATTTATCTCAAGGGAAGGGGCCTGACGGACATATTTCGAGATATTTCTTCTTCTTGTTGTTCTTCTTCTGCACAGCTAAGCTGGAAGTGGCATTTGCAGCTCGCACTAGTGCAGAGTTATCTCAAAGAAAGGGGCCACGGTGTTTCTGTATCTCTATTTTGTTGGTGCGGCTTCGAAACTTTTAAATATCTCGATATATCTCGAAAACTACGCTTCTGATCAAAAAATATCGTAGAACATAAATTGTAGGAAACATAATTCTCTACAAAAAAGGTCTCTTAACATTTTGCGATAGCTCGCTTCGTTTCCGAGATATTTGCAGATTTATCTCAAGGGAAGGGGCCTGACGGACATATTTCGAGATATTTCTTCTTCTTGTTGTTCTTCTTCTGCACAGCTAAGCTGGAAGTGGCATTTGCGGCTCGCACTAGTGCAGAGTTATCTCAAAGAAAGGGGCCACGGTGTTTCTGTATCCCTATTATGTTGGTGCGGCTTCGGAACTTTTAAATATCTTGATATATCTCGAGAACTACGCATCTGATCAAAAAATATCATAGAACATAAAAAGTAGGAAACTTAATTCTCTACAAAAAAGGTCTCTTAACATTTTGCCATAGCTCGCTTCGTTTCCGAGATATTTGCAGATTTATCTCAAGGGAAGGGGCCTGACGGACATATTTCGAGATATTTCTTCTTCTTGTTGTTCTTCTTCTGCACAGCTAAGCTGGAAGTGGCATTTGCGGCTCGCACTAGTGCAGAGTTATCTCAAAGAAGGGGCCACGGTGTTTCTGTATCTCTATTATGTTGGTGCCGCTTCGGAACTTTTAAATATCTAGATATATCTCGAAAACTACGCTTCTGATCAAAAAATATCATAGAACATAAATTGTAGGAAACATAATTCTCTACAAAAAAGGTCTCTTAACATTTTGCCATAGCTCACTTCGTTTCCGAGATATTTGCAGATATATCTCAAGGGAAGGGGCCTGACGGACATATTTCGAGATATTTCTTCTTCTTGTTGTTCTTCTTCTGCACAGCTAAGCTGGAAGTGGCATTTACAGCTCGCAATAGTGCAGAGTTATCTCAAAGAAAGGGGCCACGGTGTTTCTGTATCTCTATTATGTTGGTGCGGCTTCGGAACTTTTAAATATCTTGATATATCTCGAGAACTACGCATCTGATCAAAAAATATCATAGAACATGAAAAGTAGGAAACTTAATTCTCTACAAAAAAGGTCTCTTAACATTTTGCAATAGCTCTCTTCGTTTCCGAGATATTTGCAGATTTATCTCAAGGGAAGGGGCCTGACGGACATATTTCGAGATATTTCTACTTCTTGTTGTTCTTCTTCTGCACAGCTAAGCTGGAAGTGGCATTTGCAGCTCGCAATAGTGCAGAGTTATCTCAAAGAAAGGGGCCACGGTGTTTCTGTATCTCTATTATGTTGGTGCGGCTTCGGAACTTTTAAATATCTTGATATATCTCGAGAACTACGCGTCTGATCAAAAAATATCATAGAACATAAAAAGTAGGAAACATAATTCTCTACAAAAACGTCTCTTAACATTTTGCCATAGCTCGCTTCGTTTCCGAGATATTTGCAGATTTATCTCAAGGGAAGTGGCCTGACGGACATATTTCGAGATATTTCTTCTTCTTGTTGTTCTTCTTCTGCACAGCTAAGCTGGAAGTGGCATTTGCGGCTCGCACTAGTGCAGAGTTATCTCAAAGAAAGGGGCCACGGTGTTTCTGTATCCCTATTATGTTGGTGCGGCTTCGGAACTTTTAAATATCTCGATATATCTCGAAAACTACGCTTCTGATCAAAAAATATCATAGAACATAAATTGTAGGAAACATAATTCTCTACAAAAAACGTCTCTTAACATTTTGCCATAGCTCGCTTCGTTTACGAGATATTTGCAGATTTATCTCAAGGGAAGGGGCCTGACGGACATATTTCGAGATATTTCTTCTTCTTGTTGTTCTTCTTCTGCACAGCTAAGCTGGAAGTGGCATTTACAGCTCGCAATAGTGCAGAGTTATCTCAAAGAAAGGGGCCACGGTGTTTCTGTATCTCTATTATGTTGGTGCGGCTTCGGAACTTTTAAATATCTTGATATATCTCGAGAACTACGCATCTGATCAAAAAATATCATAGAACATAAAAAGTAGGAAACTTAATTCTCTACAAAAAAGGTCTCTTAACATTTTGCCATAGCTCGCTTCGTTTCCGAGATATTTGCAGATATATCTCAAGGGAAGGGGCCTGCCGGACATATTTCGAGATATTTCTTCTTCTTGTTGTTCTTCTTCTGCACAGCTAAGCTGGAAGTGGCATTTACAGCTCGCAATAGTGCAGAGTTATCTCAAAGAAAGGGGCCACGGTGTTTCTGTATCTCTATTATGTTGGTGCTGCTTCGGAACTTTTAAATATCTTGATATATCTCGAGAACTACGCATCTGATCAAAAAATATTATAGAACATGAAAAGTAGGAAACTTAATTCTCTACAAAAAAGGTCTCTTAACATTTTGCCATAGCTCTCTTCGTTTCCGAGATATTTGCAGATTTATCTCAAGGGAAGGGGCCTGACGGACATATTTCGAGATATTTCTTCTTCTTGTTGTTCTTCTTCTGCACAGCTAAGCTGGAAGTGGCATTTGCAGCTCGCAATAGTGCAGAGTTATCTCAAAGAAAGGGGCCACGGTGTTTCTGTATCTCTATTATGTTGGTGCCGCTTCGGAACTTTTAAATATCTAGATATATCTCGAAAACTACGCTTCTGATCAAAAAATATCATAGAACATGAAAAGTAGGAAACTTAATTCTCTACAAAAAAGGTCTCTTAACATTTTGCAATAGCTCTCTTCGTTTCCGAGATATTTGCAGATTTATCTCAAGGGAAGGGGCCTGACGGACATATTTCGAGATATTTCTACTTCTTGTTGTTCTTCTTCTGCACAGCTAAGCTGGAAGTGGCATTTGCAGCTCGCAATAGTGCAGAGTTATCTCAAAGAAAGGGGCCACGGTGTTTCTGTATCTCTATTATGTTGGTGCGGCTTCGGAACTTTTAAATATCTTGATATATCTCGAGAACTACGCGTCTGATCAAAAAATATCATAGAACATAAAAAGTAGGAAACATAATTCTCTACAAAAACGTCTCTTAACATTTTGCCATAGCTCGCTTCCTTTCCGAGATATTTGCAGATTTATCTCAAGGGAAGTGGCCTGACGGACATATTTCGAGATATTTCTTCTTCTTGTTGTTCTTCTTCTGCACAGCTAAGCTGGAAGTGGCATTTGCGGCTCGCACTAGTGCAGAGTTATCTCAAAGAAAGGGGCCACGGTGTTTCTGTATCCCTATTATGTTGGTGCGGCTTCGGAACTTTTAAATATCTCGATATATCTCGAAAACTACGCTTCTGATCAAAAAATATCATAGAACATAAATTGTAGGAAACATAATTCTCTACAAAAAACGTCTCTTAACATTTTGCCATAGCTCGCTTCGTTTACGAGATATTTGCAGATTTATCTCAAGGGAAGGGGCCTGACGGACATATTTCGAGATATTTCTTCTTCTTGTTGTTCTTCTTCTGCACAGCTAAGCTGGAAGTGGCATTTACAGCTCGCAATAGTGCAGAGTTATCTCAAAGAAAGGGGCCACGGTGTTTCTGTATCTCTATTATGTTGGTGCTGCTTCGGAACTTTTAAATATCTTGATATATCTCGAGAACTACGCATCTGATCAAAAAATATTATAGAACATGAAAAGTAGGAAACTTAATTCTCTACAAAAAAGGTATCTTAACATTTTGCCATAGCTCTCTTCGTTTCCGAGATATTTGCAGATTTATCTCAAGGGAAGGGGCCTGACGGACATATTTCGAGATATTTCTTCTTCTTGTTGTTCTTCTTCTGCACAGCTAAGCTGGAAGTGGCATTTGCAGCTCGCAATAGTGCAGAGTTATCTCAAAGAAAGGGGCCACGGTGTTTCTGTATCTCTATTATGTTGGTGCGGCTTCGGAACTTTTAAATATCTTGATATATCTCGAGAACTACGCATCTGATCAAAAAATATCATAGAACATAAAAAGTAGGAAACTTAATTCTCTACAAAAAAGGTCTCTTAACATTTTGCCATAGCTCGCTTCGTTTCCGAGATATTTGCAGATTTATCTCAAGGGAAGGGTCCTGATGGACATATTTCGAGATATTTCTTCTTCTTGTTGTTCTTCTTCTGCACAGCTAAACTGGAAGTGGCATTTCCAGCTCGCAATCGTGCAGAGTTATCTCAAAGAAAGGGGCCACGGTGTTTCTGTATCTCTATTATGTTGGTGCGGCTTCGGAACTTTTAAATATCTTGATATATCTCGAGAACTACGCTTCTGATCAAAAAATATCATAGAACATAAATTGTAGGAAACATAATTCTCTACAAAAAAGGTCTCTTAACATTTTGCCATAGCTCGCTTCGTTCCCGAGATATTTGCAGATTTATCTCAAGGGAAGGGGCCTGACGGACATATTTCGAGATATTTCTTCTTCTTGTTGTTCTTCTTCTGCACAGCTAAGCTGGAAGTGGCATTTGCGGCTCGCACTAGTGCAGAGTTATCTCAAAGAAAGGGGCCACGGTGTTTCTGTATCTCTATTATGTTGGTGCGGCTTCGGAACTTTTAAATATCTCGATATATCTCGAAAACTACGCTTCTGACCAAAAAATATCATAGAACCTAAATTGTAGGAAACATAATTCTCTACAAAAAAGGTCTCTTAACATTTTGCCATAGCTCGCTTCGTTTCCGAGATATTTGCAGATATATCTCAAGGGAAGGGGCCTGACGGACATATTTCGAGATATTTCTTCTTCTTGTTGTTCTTCTTCTGCACAGCTAAGCTGGAAGTGGCATTTACAGCTCGCAATAGTGCAGAGTTATCTCAAAGAAAGGGGCCACGGTGTTTCTGTATCCCTATTATGTTGGTGCGGCTTCGGAACTTTTAAATATCTCGATATATCTCGAAAACTACGCTTCTGATCAAAAAATATCATAGAACATAAATTGTAGAAAACATAATTCTCTACAAAAAACGTCTCTTAACATTTTGCCATAGCTCGCTTCGTTTACGAGATATTTGCAGATTTATCTCAAGGGAAGGGGCCTGACGGACATATTTCGAGATATTTCTTCTTCTTGTTGTTCTTCTTCTGCACAGCTAAGCTGGAAGTGGCATTTACAGCTCGCAATAGTGCAGAGTTATCTCAAAGAAAGGGGCCACGGTGTTTCTGTATCTCTATTATGTTGGTGCGGCTTCGGAACTTTTAAATATCTTGATATATCTCGAGAACTACGCATCTGATCAAAAAATATCATAGAACATAAAAAGTAGGAAACTTAATTCTCTACAAAAAAGGTCTCTTAACATTTTGCCATAGCTCGCTTCGTTTCCGAGATATTTGCAGATATATCTCAAGGGAAGGGGCCTGCCGCACATATTTCGAGATATTTCTTCTTCTTGTTGTTCTTCTTCTGCACAGCTAAGCTGGAAGTGGCATTTACAGCTCGCAATAGTGCAGAGTTATCTCAAAGAAAGGGGCCACGGTGTTTCTGTATCTCTATTATGTTGGTGCTGCTTCGGAACTATTAAATATCTTGATATATCTCGAGAACTACGCATCTGATCAAAAAATATTATAGAACATGAAAAGTAGGAAACTTAATTCTCTACAAAAAAGGTCTCTTAACATTTTGCCATAGCTCGCTTCGTTTCCGAGATATTTGCAGATATATCTCAAGGGAAGGGGCCTGCCGGACATATTTCGAGATATTTCTTCTTCTTGTTGTTCTTCTTCTGCACAGCTAAGCTGGAAGTGGCATTTACCGCTCGCAATAGTGCAGAGTTATCTCAAAGAAAGCGGCCACGGTGTTTCTGTATCTCTATTATGTTGGTGCTGCTTCGGAACTTTTAAATATCTTGATATATCTCGAGAACTACGCATCTGATCAAAAAATATTATAGAACATGAAAAGTAGGAAACTTAATTCTCTACATAAAAGGTCTCTTAACATTTTGCCATAGCTCTCTTCGTTTCCGAGATATTTGCAGATTTATCTCAAGGGAAGGGGCCTGACGGACATATTTCGAGATATTTCTTCTTCTTGTTGTTCTTCTTCTGCACAGCTAAGCTGGAAGTGGCATTTGCAGCTCGCAATAGTGCAGAGTTATCTCAAAGAAACGGGCCACGGTGTTTCTGTATCTCTATTATGTTGGTGCCGCTTCGGAACTTTTAAATATCTAGATATATCTCGAAAACTACGCTTCTGATCAAAAAATATCATAGAACATGAAAAGTAGGAAACTTAATTCTCTACAAAAAAGGTCTCTTAACATTTTGCAATAGCTCTCTTCGTTTCCGAGATATTTGCAGATTTATCTCAAGGGAAGGGGCCTGACGGACATATTTCGAGATATTTCTACTTCTTGTTGTTCTTCTTCTGCACAGCTAAGCTGGAAGTGGCATTTGCAGCTCGCAATAGTGCAGAGTTATCTCAAAGAAAGGGGCCACGGTGTTTCTGTATCTCTATTATGTTGGTGCGGCTTCGGAACTTTTAAATATCTTGATATATCTCGAGAACTACGCGTCTGATCAAAAAATATCATAGAACATAAAAAGTAGGAAACATAATTCTCTACAAAAACGTCTCTTAACATTTTGCCATAGCTCGCTTCGTTTCCGAGATATTTGCAGATTTATCTCAAGGGAAGTGGCCTGACGGACATATTTCGAGATATTTCTTCTTCTTGTTGTTCTTCTTCTGCACAGCTAAGCTGGAAGTGGCATTTGCGGCTCGCACTAGTGCAGAGTTATCTCAAAGAAAGGGGCCACGGTGTTTCTGTATCCCTATTATGTTGGTGCGGCTTCGGAACTTTTAAATATCTCGATATATCTCGAAAACTACGCTTCTGATCAAAAAATATCATAGAACATAAATTGTAGGAAACATAATTCTCTACAAAAAACGTCTCTTAACATTTTGCCATAGCTCGCTTCGTTTACGAGATATTTGCAGATTTATCTCAAGGGAAGGGGCCTGACGGACATATTTCGAGATATTTCTTCTTCTTGTTGTTCTTCTTCTGCACAGCTAAGCTGGAAGTGGCATTTACAGCTCGCAATAGTGCAGAGTTATCTCAAAGAAAGGGGCCACGGTGTTTCTGTATCTCTATTATGTTGGTGCGGCTTCGGAACTTTTAAATATCTTGATATATCTCGAGAACTACGCATCTGATCAAAAAATATCATAGAACATAAAAAGTAGGAAACTTAATTCTCTACAAAAAAGGTCTCTTAACATTTTGCCATAGCTCGCTTCGTTTCCGAGATATTTGCAGATATATCTCAAGGGAAGGGGCCTGCCGGACATATTTCGAGATATTTCTTCTTCTTGTTGTTCTTCTTCTGCACAGCTAAGCTGGAAGTGGCATTTACAGCTCGCAATAGTGCAGAGTTATCTCAAAGAAAGGGGCCACGGTGTTTCTGTATCTCTATTATGTTGGTGCGGCTTCGGAACTTTTAAATATCTCGATATATCTCGAGAACTACGCTTCTGATCAAAAAATATCATAGAACATAAAAAGTAGGAAACTTAATTCTCTACAAAAAAGGTCTCTTAACATTTTGCCATAGCTCGCTTCGTTTCCGAGATATTTGCAGATTTATCTCAAGGGAAGGGGCCTAACGGACATATTTCGAGATATTTCTTCTTCTTGTTGTTCTTCTTCTGCACAGCTAAACTGGAAGTGGCATTTCCAGCTCGCAATAGTGCAGAGTTATCTCAAAGAAAGGGGCCACGGTGTTTCTGTATCTCTATTATGTTGGTGCGGTTTCGGAACTTTTAAATATCTTGATATATCTCGAGAACTACGCATCTGATCAAAAAATATCATAGAACATAAGAAGTAGGAAACTTAATTCTCTACAAAAAAGGTCTCTTAACATTTTGCCATAGCTCGCTTCGTTTCCGAGATATTTGCAGATTTATCTCAAGGGAAGGGGCCTGACGGACGTATTTCGAGATATTTCTTCTTCTTGTTGTTCTTCTTCTGCACAGCTGAGCTGGAAGTGGCATTTGCAGGTCGCAATAGTGCAGAGTTATCTCAAAGAAAGGGGCCACGGTGTTTCTGTATCTCTATTATGTTGGTGCGGCTTCGGAACTTTTAAATATCTCGATATATCTCGAAAACTACGCTTCTGATCAAAAAATATCATAGAACGTAAATTGTAGGAAACATTATTCTCTACAAAAAAGGTCTCTTAACATTTTGCCATAGCTCGCTTCGTTTCCGAGATATTTGCAGATTCATCTCAAGGGAAGGGGTCTGACGGACATATTTCGAGATATTTCTTCTTCTTGTTGTTCTTCTTCTGCACAGCTAAGCTCGAAGCGGCATTTGCAGCTCGCAATAGTGCAGAGTTATCTCAAAGAAAGAGGCCACGGTGTTTCTGTACCTCTATTATGTTGGTGCAGCTTCGGAACTTTTAAATATCTTGATATATCTCGAGAACTACGCATCTGATCAAAAAATATCATCGAACATAAAAAGTAGGAAACTTAATTCTCTACAAAAAAGGTCTCTTAACATTTTTCCATAGCTCGCTTCGTTTCCGAGATATTTGCAGATTTATCTCAAGGGAAGTGGCCTGACGGACATATTTCGAGATATTTCTTCTTCTTGTTGTTCTTGTTCTGCACAGCTAAGCTGGAAGTGGCATTTGCAGCTCGCAACAGTGCAGAGTTATCCCAAAGAAAGGGGCCACGGTGTTTCTGTATCTCTATTATGTTGGTGCGGCTTCGGAACTTTTAAATATCTTGATATATCTCGAGAACTACGCATCTGATCAAAAAATATCATACTACATAAAAAGTAGGAAACTTAATTCTCTACAAGAAAGGTCTCTAAACATTTTGCCATAGCTCGCTTCGTTTCCGAGATATTTGCAGATTTATCTCAAGGGAAGGGGCCTGACGGACATATTTCGAGATATTTCTTCTTCTTGTTGTTCTTCTTCTGCACAGCTAAGCTGGAAGTGGCATTTGCAGCTCGCAATAGTGCAGAGTTATCTCAAAGAGAGGGGCCACGGTGTTTCTGTATCTCTATTATGTTGGTGCGGCTTCGGAACTTTTAAATATCTTGATATATCTCGAGAACTACGCATCTGATCAAAAAATATCATAGAAAATAAAAAGTAGGAAACTTAATTCTCTACAAAAAAGGTCTCTTAACATTTCGCCATAGCTCGCTTCGTTTCCGAGATATTTGCAGATATATCTCAAGGGAAGGGGCCTGACGGACATATTTCGAGATATTTCTTCTTCTTGTTGTTCTTCTTCTGCACAGCTAAGCTGGAAGTGGCATTTGCGGCTCGCACTAGTGCACAGTTATCTCAAAGAAAGGGGCCACGGTGTTTCTGTATCTCTATTATGTTGGTGCGTCTTCGGAACTTTTAAATATCTCGATATATCTCGAAAACTACGCTTCTGATCAAAAAATATCATACAACATAAATTGTAGGAAACATAATTCTCTACAAAAAAGGTCTCTTAACATTTTGCCATAGCTCGCTTCGTTTCCGAGATATTTGCAGATTCAGCTCAAAGGAACTGGCCTGACGGACATATTTCGAGATATTTCTTCTTCTTGTTGTTCTTCTTCTGCACAGCTAAGCTCGAAGCGGCATTTGCAGCTCGCAATAGTGCAGAGTTATCTCAAAGAAAGAGGCCACGGTGTTTCTGTACCTCTATTATGTTGGTGCAGCTTCGGAACTTTTAAATATCTTGATATATCTCGAGAACTACGCATCTGATCAAAAAATATCATCGAACATAAAAAGTAGGAAACTTAATTCTCTACAAAAAAGGTCTCTTAACATTTTTCCATAGCTCGCTTCGTTTCCGAGATATTTGCAGATTTATCTCAAGGGAAGTGGCCTGACGGACATATTTCGAGATATTTCTTCTTCTTGTTGTTCTTGTTCTGCACAGCTAAGCTGGAAGTGGCATTTGCAGCTCGCAATAGTGCAGAGTTATCCCAAAGAAAGGGGCCACGGTGTTTCTGTATCTCTATTATGTTGGTGCGGCTTCGGAACTTTTAAATATCTTGATATATCTCGAGAACTACGCATCTGATCAAAAAATATCATACTACATAAAAAGTAGGAAACTTAATTCTCTACAAGAAAGGTCTCTAAACATTTTGCCATAGCTCGCTTCGTTTCCGAGATATTTGCAGATTTATCTCAAGGGAAGGGGCCTGACGGACATATTTCGAGATATTTCTTCTTCTTGTTGTTCTTCTTCTGCACAGCTAAGCTGGAAGTGGCATTTGCAGCTCGCAATAGTGCAGAGTTATCTCAAAGAGAGGGGCCACGGTGTTTCTGTATCTCTATTATGTTGGTGCGGCTTCGGAACTTTTAAATATCTTGATATATCTCGAGAACTACGCATCTGATCAAAAAATATCATAGAAAATAAAAAGTAGGAAACTTAATTCTCTACAAAAAAGGTCTCTTAACATTTCGCCATAGCTCGCTTCGTTTCCGAGATATTTGCAGATATATCTCAAGGGAAGGGGCCTGACGGACATATTTCGAGATATTTCTTCTTCTTGTTGTTCTTCTTCTGCACAGCTAAGCTGGAAGTGGCATTTGCGGCTCGCACTAGTGCACAGTTATCTCAAAGAAAGGGGCCACGGTGTTTCTGTATCTCTATTATGTTGGTGCGTCTTCGGAACTTTTAAATATCTCGATATATCTCGAAAACTACGCTTCTGATCAAAAAATATCATAGAACATAAATTGTAGGAAACATAATTCTCTACAAAAAAGGTCTCTTAACATTTTGCCATAGCTCGCTTCGTTTCCGAGATATTTGCAGATTCAGCTCAAAGGAACTGGCCTGACGGACATATTTCGAGATATTTCTCCTTCTTGTTGTTCTTCCTCTGCACAGCTAAGCTGGAAGTGGCATTTGCAGCTCGCAATAGTGCAGAGTTATCTCAAAGAAAGGGGCCACGGTGTTTCTGTATCTCTATTATGTTGGTGCGGCTTCGGAACTTTTAAATATCTTGATATACCTCGAGAACTACGCATCTGATCAAAAAATATCATAGAACATAAAAAGTAGGAAACTTAATTCTCTACAAAAAAGGTCTCTTAACATTTTGCCAAGGCTCGCTTCGTTTCCGAGATATTTGCAGATTTATCTCAAGGGAAGGGGCCTGACGGACATATTTCGAGATACTTCTTCTTCTTGTTGTTCTTCTTCTGCACAGCTAAGCTGGAAGTGGCATTTGCGGCTCGCACTAGTGCAGAGTTATCTCAAAGAAAGGGGCCACGGTGTTTCTGTATCTCTATTATGTTGGTGCGGCTTCGGAACTTTTAAATATCTCGATATATCTCGAAAACTACGCTTCTGATCAAAAAATATCATACAACATAAATTGTAGGAAACATAATTCTCTACAAAAAAGGTCTCTTAACATTTTGCCATAGCTCGCTTCGTTTCCGAGATATTTGCAGATTCAGCTCAAAGGAACTGGCCTGACGGACATATTTCGAGATATTTCTTCTTCTTGTTGTTCCTCCTCTGCACAGCTAAGCTGGAAGTGGCATTTGCAGCTCGCAATAGTGCAGAGTTATCTTAAAGAAAGGGGCCACGGTGTTTCTGTATCTCTATTATGTTGGTGCGGCTTCGGAACTTTTAAATATCTTGATATATCTCGAGAACTACGCATCTGATCAAAAAATGTCATACAACATAAAAAGTAGGAAACTTAATTCTCTACAAAAAAGGTCTCTTAACATTTTGCCATAGCTCGCTTCGTTTCCGGGATATTTGCATATTTATCTCAAGGGAAGGGGCCTGACGGACATATTTCGAGATATTTCTTCTTCTTGTTGTTCTTCTTCTGCACAGCTAAGCTGGAAGTGGCATTTGCGGCTCGCACTAGTGCAGAGTTATCTCAAAGAAAGGGGCCACGGTGTTTCTGTATCTCTATTATGTTGGTGCGGCTTCGGAACTTTTAAATATCTCGATATATCTCGAAAACTACGCTTCTGATCAAAAAATATCATAGAACATAAAAAGTAGGAAACTTAATTCTCTACAAAAAAGGTCTCTTAACATTTTGCCATAGCTCGCTTCGTTTCCGAGATATTTGCAGATTTATCTCAAGGGAAGGGGCCTAACGGACATATTTCGAGATATTTCTTCTTCTTGTTGTTCTTCTTCTGCACAGCTAAACTGGAAGTGGCATTTCCAGCTCGCAATAGTGCAGAGTTATCTCAAGGAAAGGGGCCACGGTGTTTCTGTATCTCTATTATGTTGGTGCGGTTTCGGAACTTTTAAATATCTTGATATATCTCGAGAACTACGCATCTGATCAAAAAATATCATAGAACATAAAAAGTAGGAAACTTAATTCTCTACAAAAAAGGTCTCTTAACATTTTGCCATAGCTCGCTTCGTTTCCGAGATATTTGCAGATTTATCTCAAGGGAAGGGGCCTGACGGACGTATTTCGAGATATTTCTTCTTCTTGTTGTTCTTCTTCTGCACAGCTGAGCTGGAAGTGGCATTTGCAGGTCGCAATAGTGCAGAGTTATCTCAAAGAAAGGGGCCACGGTGTTTCTGTATCTCTATCATGTTGGTGCGGCTTCGGAACTTTTAAATATCTTGATATATACGAGAACTACGCATCTGATCAAAAAATATCATAGAACATGAAAAGTAGGAAACTTAATTCTCTACAAAAAAGGTCTCTTAACATTTTGCCATAGCTCGCTTCGTTTCCGAGATATTTGCAGATTTATCTCAAGGGAAGGGGCCTGACGGACATATTTCGAGATATTTCTTCTTCTTGTTGTTCTTCTTCTGCACAGCTAAGCTGGAAGTGGCATTTGCAGCTCGCACTAGTGCAGAGTTATCTCAAAGAAAGGGGCCACGGTGTTTCTGTATCTCTATTATGTTGGTGCGGCTTCGGAACTTTTAAATATCTCGATATATCTCGAAAACTACGCTTCTGATCAAAAAATATCGTAGAACATAAATTGTAGGAAACATAATTCTCTACAAAAAAGGTCTCTTAACATTTTGCGATAGCTCGCTTCGTTTCCGAGATATTTGCAGATTTATCTCAAGGGAAGGGGCCTGACGGACATATTTCGAGATATTTCTTCTTCTTGTTGTTCTTCTTCTGCACAGCTAAGCTGGAAGTGGCATTTGCGGCTCGCACTAGTGCAGAGTTATCTCAAAGAAAGGGGCCACGGTGTTTCTGTATCCCTATTATGTTGGTGCGGCTTCGGAACTTTTAAATATCTTGATATATCTCGAGAACTACGCATCTGATCAAAAAATATCATAGAACATAAAAAGTAGGAAACTTAATTCTCTACAAAAAAGGTCTCTTAACATTTTGCCATAGCTCGCTTCGTTTCCGAGATATTTGCAGATTTATCTCAAGGGAAGGGGCCTGACGGACATATTTCGAGATATTTCTTCTTCTTGTTGTTCTTCTTCTGCACAGCTAAGCTGGAAGTGGCATTTGCGGCTCGCACTAGTGCAGAGTTATCTCAAAGAAAGGGGCCACGGTGTTTCTGTATCTCTATTATGTTGGTGCCGCTTCGGAACTTTTAAATATCTAGATATATCTCGAAAACTACGCTTCTGATCAAAAAATATCATACAACATAAATTGTAGGAAACATAATTCTCTACAAAAAAGGTCTCTTAACATTTTGCCATAGCTCGCTTCGTTTCCGAGATATTTGCAGATATATCTCAAGGGAAGGGGCCTGACGGACATATTTCGAGATATTTCTTCTTCTTGTTGTTCTTCTTCTGCACAGCTAAGCTGGAAGTGGCATTTACAGCTCGCAATAGTGCAGAGTTATCTCAAAGAAAGGGGCCACGGTGTTTCTGTATCTCTATTATGTTGGTGCGGCTTCGGAACTTTTAAATATCTTGATATATCTCGAGAACTACGCATCTGATCAAAAAATATCATAGAACATGAAAAGTAGGAAACTTAATTCTCTACAAAAAAGGTCTCTTAACATTTTGCCATAGCTCTCTTCGTTTCCGAGATATTTGCAGATTTATCTCAAGGGAAGGGGCCTGACGGACATATTTCGAGATATTTCTACTTCTTGTTGTTCTTCTTCTGCACAGCTAAGCTGGAAGTGGCATTTGCAGCTCGCAATAGTGCAGAGTTATCTCAAAGAAAGGGGCCACGGTGTTTCTGTATCTCTATTATGTTGGTGCGGCTTCGGAACTTTTAAATATCTTGATATATCTCGAGAACTACGCTTCTGATCAAAAAATATCATACAACATAAATTGTAGGAAACATAATTCTCTACAAAAAAGGTCTCTTAACATTTTGCCATAGCTCGCTTCGTTTCCGAGATATTTGCAGATTCAGCTCAAAGGAACTGGCCTGACGGACATATTTCGAGATATTTCTTCTTCTTGTTGTTCCTCCTCTGCACAGCTAAGCTGGAAGTGGCATTTGCAGCTCGCAATAGTGCAGAGTTATCTCAAAGAAAGGGGCCACGGTGTTTCTGTATCTCTATTATGTTGGTGCGGCTTCGGAACTTTTAAATATCTTGATATATCTCGAGAACTACGCATCTGATCAAAAAATATCATAGAACATAAAAAGTAGGAAACTTAATTCTCTACAAAAAAGGTCTCTTAACATTTTGCCATAGCTCGCTTCGTTTCCGAGATATTTGCAGATTTATCTCAAGGGAAGGGGCCTGACGGACATATTTCGAGATATTTCTTCTTCTTGTTGTTCTTCTTCTGCACAGCTAAGCTGGAAGTGGCATTTGCAGCTCGCACTAGTGCAGAGTTATCTCAAAGAAAGGGGCCACGGTGTTTCTGTATCTCTATTATGTTGGTGCGGCTTCGGAACTTTTAAATATCTCGATATATCTCGAAAACTACGCTTCTGATCAAAAAATATCATAGAACATAAAAAGTAGGAAACTTAATTCTCTACAAAAAAGGTCTCTTAACATTTTGCCATAGCTCGTTTCGTTTCCGAGATATTTGCAGATTTATCTCAAGGGAAGGGGCCTGACGGACATATTTCGAGATATTTCTTCTTCTTGTTGTTCTTCTTCTGCACAGCTAAGCTGGAAGTGGCATTTGCGGCTCGCACTAGTGCAGAGTTATCTCAAAGAAAGGGGCCACGGTGTTTCTGTATCTCTATTATGTTGGTGCGGCTTCGGAACTTTTAAATATCTCGATATATCTCGAAAACTACGCTTCTGATCAAAAAATATCATACAACATAAATTGTAGGAAACATAATTCTCTACAAAAAAGGTCTCTTAACATTTTGCCATAGCTCGCTTCGTTTCCGAGATATTTGCAGATTCAGCTCAAAGGAACTGGCCTGACGGACATATTTCGAGATATTTCTTCTTCTTGTTGTTCCTCCTCTGCACAGCTAAGCTGGAAGTGGCATTTGCAGCTCGCAATAGTGCAGAGTTATCTTAAAGAAATGGGCCACGGTGTTTCTGTATCTCTATTATGTTGGTGCGGCTTCGGAACTTTTAAATATCTTGATATATCTCGAGAACTACGCATCTGATCAAAAAATGTCATACAACATAAAAAGTAGGAAACTTAATTCTCTACAAAAAAGGTCTCTTAACATTTTGCCATAGCTCGCTTCGTTTCCGGGATATTTGCATATTTATCTCAAGGGAAGGGGCCTGACGGACATATTTCGAGATATTTCTTCTTCTTGTTGTTCTTCTTCTGCACAGCTAAGCTGGAAGTGGCATTTGCGGCTCGCACTAGTGCAGAGTTATCTCAAAGAAAGGGGCCACGGTGTTTCTGTATCTCTATTATGTTGGTGCGGCTTCGGAACTTTTAAATATCTCGATATATCTCGAAAACTACGCTTCTGATCAAAAAATATCATAGAACATAAAAAGTAGGAAACTTAATTCTCTACAAAAAAGGTCTCTTAACATTTTGCCATAGCTCGCTTCGTTTCCGAGATATTTGCAGATTTATCTCAAGGGAAGGGGCCTAACGGACATATTTCGAGATATTTCTTCTTCTTGTTGTTCTTCTTCTGCACAGCTAAACTGGAAGTGGCATTTCCAGCTCGCAATAGTGCAGAGTTATCTCAAGGAAAGGGGCCACGGTGTTTCTGTATCTCTATTATGTTGGTGCGGTTTCGGAACTTTTAAATATCTTGATATATCTCGAGAACTACGCATCTGATCAAAAAATATCATAGAACATAAAAAGTAGGAAACTTAATTCTCTACAAAAAAGGTCTCTTAACATTTTGCCATAGCTCGCTTCGTTTCCGAGATATTTGCAGATTTATCTCAAGGGAAGGGGCCTGACGGACGTATTTCGAGATATTTCTTCTTCTTGTTGTTCTTCTTCTGCACAACTGAGCTGGAAGTGGCATTTGCAGGTCGCAATAGTGCAGAGTTATCTCAAAGAAAGGGGCCACGGTGTTTCTGTATCTCTATTATGTTGGTGCGGCTTCGGAACTTTTAAATATCTTGATATATACGAGAACTACGCATCTGATCAAAAAATATCATAGAACATGAAAAGTAGGAAACTTAATTCTCTACAAAAAAGGTCTCTTAACATTTTGCCATAGCTCGCTTCGTTTCCGAGATATTTGCAGATTTATCTCAAGGGAAGGGGCCTGACGGACATATTTCGAGATATTTCTTCTTCTTGTTGTTCTTCTTCTGCACAGCTAAGCTGGAAGTGGCATTTGCAGCTCGCACTAGTGCAGAGTTATCTCAAAGAAAGGGGCCACGGTGTTTCTGTATCTCTATTATGTTGGTGCGGCTTCGGAACTTTTAAATATCTCGATATATCTCGAAAACTACGCTTCTGATCAAAAAATATCGTAGAACATAAATTGTAGGAAACATAATTCTCTACAAAAAAGGTCTCTTAACATTTTGCGATAGCTCGCTTCGTTTCCGAGATATTTGCAGATTTATCTCAAGGGAAGGGGCCTGACGGACATATTTCGAGATATTTCTTCTTCTTGTTGTTCTTCTTCTGCACAGCTAAGCTGGAAGTGGCATTTGCGGCTCGCACTAGTGCAGAGTTATCTCAAAGAAAGGGGCCACGGTGTTTCTGTATCCCTATTATGTTGGTGCGGCTTCGGAACTTTTAAATATCTTGATATATCTCGAGAACTACGCATCTGATCAAAAAATATCATAGAACATAAAAAGTAGGAAACTTAATTCTCTACAAAAAAGGTCTCTTAACATTTTGCCATAGCTCGCTTCGTTTCCGAGATATTTGCAGATTTATCTCAAGGGAAGGGGCCTGACGGACATATTTCGAGATATTTCTTCTTCTCGTTGTTCTTCTTCTGCACAGCTAAGCTGGAAGTGGCATTTGCGGCTCGCACTAGTGCAGAGTTATCTCAAAGAAAGGGGCCACGGTGTTTCTGTATCTCTATTATGTTGGTGCCGCTTCGGAACTTTTAAATATCTAGATATATCTCGAAAACTACGCTTCTGATCAAAAAATATCATACAACATAAATTGTAGGAAACATAATTCTCTACAAAAAAGGTCTCTTAACATTTTGCCATAGCTCGCTTCGTTTCCGAGATATTTGCAGATATATCTCAAGGGAAGGGGCCTGACGGACATATTTCGAGATATTTCTTCTTCTTGTTGTTCTTCTTCTGCACAGCTAAGCTGGAAGTGGCATTTACAGCTCGCAATAGTGCAGAGTTATCTCAAAGAAAGGGGCCACGGTGTTTCTGTATCTCTATTATGTTGGTGCGGCTTCGGAACTTTTAAATATCTTGATATATCTCGAGAACTACGCATCTGATCAAAAAATATCATAGAACATGAAAAGTAGGAAACTTAATTCTCTACAAAAAAGGTCTCTTAACATTTTGCCATAGCTCTCTTCGTTTCCGAGATATTTGCAGATTTATCTCAAGGGAAGGGGCCTGACGGACATATTTCGAGATATTTCTACTTCTTGTTGTTCTTCTTCTGCACAGCTAAGCTGGAAGTGGCATTTGCAGCTCGCAATAGTGCAGAGTTATCTCAAAGAAAGGGGCCACGGTGTTTCTGTATCTCTATTATGTTGGTGCGGCTTCGGAACTTTTAAATATCTTGATATATCTCGAGAACTACGCTTCTGATCAAAAAATATCATACAACATAAATTGTAGGAAACATAATTCTCTACAAAAAAGGTCTCTTAACATTTTGCCATAGCTCGCTTCGTTTCCGAGATATTTGCAGATTCAGCTCAAAGGAACTGGCCTGACGGACATATTTCGAGCTATTTCTTCTTCTTGTTGTTCCTCCTCTGCACAGCTAAGCTGGAAGTGGCATTTGCAGCTCGCAATAGTGCAGAGTTATCTCAAAGAAAGGGGCCACGGTGTTTCTGTATCTCTATTATGTTGGTGCGGCTTCGGAACTTTTAAATATCTTGATATATCTCGAGAACTACGCATCTGATCAAAAAATATCATAGAACATAAAAAGTAGGAAACTTAATTCTCTACAAAAAAGGTCTCTTAACATTTTGCCATAGCTCGCTTCGTTTCCGAGATATTTGCAGATTTATCTCAAGGGAAGGGGCCTGACGGACATATTTCGAGATATTTCTTCTTCTTGTTGTTCTTCTTCTGCACAGCTAAGCTGGAAGTGGCATTTGCAGCTCGCACTAGTGCAGAGTTATCTCAAAGAAAGGGGCCACGGTGTTTCTGTATCTCTATTATGTTGGTGCGGCTTCGGAACTTTTAAATATCTTGATATATCTCGAGAACTACGCATCTGATCAAAAAATGTCATACAACATAAAAAGTAGGAAACTTAATTCTCTACAAAAAAGGTCTCTTAACATTTTGCCATAGCTCGCTTCGTTTCCGGGATATTTGCATATTTATCTCAAGGGAAGGGGCCTGACGGACATATTTCGAGATATTTCTTCTTCTTGTTGTTCTTCTTCTGCACAGCTAAGCTGGAAGTGGCATTTGCGGCTCGCACTAGTGCAGAGTTATCTCAAAGAAAGGGGCCACGGTGTTTCTGTATCTCTATTATGTTGGTGCGGCTTCGGAACTTTTAAATATCTCGATATATCTCGAAAACTACGCTTCTGATCAAAAAATATCATAGAACATAAAAAGTAGGAAACTTAATTCTCTACAAAAAAGGTCTCGTAACATTTTGCCATGGCTCGCTTCGTTTCCGAGATATTTGCAGATTTATCTCAAGGGAAGGGGCCTAACGGACATATTTCGAGATATTTCTTCTTCTTGTTGTTCTTCTTCTGCACAGCTAAATTGGAAGTGGCATTTCCAGCTCGCAATAGTGCAGAGTTATCTCAAAGAAAGGGGCCACGGTGTTTCTGTATCTCTATTATGTTGGTGCGGTTTCGGAACTTTTAAATATCTTGATATATCTCGAGAACTACGCATCTGATCAAAAAATATCATAGAACATAAAAAGTAGGAAACTTAATTCTCTACAAAAAAGGTCTCTTAACATTTTGCCATAGCTCGCTTCGTTTCCGAGATATTTGCAGATTTATCTCAAGGGAAGGGGCCTGACGGACGTATTTCGAGATATTTCTTCTTCTTGTTGTTCTTCTTCTGCACAGCTGAGCTGGAAGTGGCATTTGCAGGTCGCAATAGTGCAGAGTTATCTCAAAGAAAGGGGCCACGGTGTTTCTGTATCCCTATTATGTTGGTGCGGCTTCGGAACTTTTAAATATCTCGATATATCTCGAAAACTACGCTTCTGATCAAAAAATATCATAGAACGTAAATTGTAGGAAACATTATTCTCTACAAAAAAGGTCTCTTAACATTTTGCCATAAATCGCTTCGTTTCCGAGATATTTGCAGATTCATCTCAAGGGAAGGGGTCTGACGGACATATTTCGAGATATTTCTTCTTCTTGTTGTTCTTCTTCTGCACAGCTAAGCTGGAAGTGGCATTTGCAGCTCGCACTAGTGCAGAGTTATCTCAAAGAAAGGGGCCACGGTGTTTCTGTATCTCTATTATGTTGGTGCGGCTTCGGAACTTTTAAATATCTCGATATATCTCGAAAACTACGCTTCTGATCAAAAAATATCATAGAACATAAAAAGTAGGAAACTTAATTCTCTACAAAAAAGGTCTCTTAACATTTTGCCATAGCTCGTTTCGTTTCCGAGATATTTGCAGATTTATCTCAAGGGAAGGGGCCTGACGGACATATTTCGAGATATTTCTTCTTCTTGTTGTTCTTCTTCTGCACAGCTAAGCTGGAAGTGGCATTTGCGGCTCGCACTAGTGCAGAGTTATCTCAAAGAAAGGGGCCACGGTGTTTCTGTATCTCTATTATGTTGGTGCGGCTTCGGAACTTTTAAATATCTCGATATATCTCGAAAACTACGCTTCTGATCAAAAAATATCATACAACATAAATTGTAGGAAACATAATTCTCTACAAAAAAGGTCTCTTAACATTTTGCCATAGCTCGCTTCGTTTCCGAGATATTTGCAGATTCAGCTCAAAGGAACTGGCCTGACGGACATATTTCGAGATATTTCTTCTTCTTGTTGTTCCTCCTCTGCACAGCTAAGCTGGAAGTGGCATTTGCAGCTCGCAATAGTGCAGAGTTATCTTAAAGAAAGGGGCCACGGTGTTTCTGTATCTCTATTATGTTGGTGCGGCTTCGGAACTTTTAAATATCTTGATATATCTCGAGAACTACGCATCTGATCAAAAAATGTCATACAACATAAAAAGTAGGAAACTTAATTCTCTACAAAAAAGGTCTCTTAACATTTTGCCATAGCTCGCTTCGTTTCCGGGATATTTGCATATTTATCTCAAGGGAAGGGGCCTGACGGACATATTTCGAGATATTTCTTCTTCTTGTTGTTCTTCTTCTGCACAGCTAAGCTGGAAGTGGCATTTGCGGCTCGCACTAGTGCAGAGTTATCTCAAAGAAAGGGGCCACGGTGTTTCTGTATCTCTATTATGTTGGTGCGGCTTCGGAACTTTTAAATATCTCGATATATCTCGAAAACTACGCTTCTGATCAAAAAATATCATAGAACATAAAAAGTAGGAAACTTAATTCTCTACAAAAAAGGTCTCGTAACATTTTGCCATGGCTCGCTTCGTTTCCGAGATATTTGCAGATTTATCTCAAGGGAAGGGGCCTAACGGACATATTTCGAGATATTTCTTCTTCTTGTTGTTCTTCTTCTGCACAGCTAAATTGGAAGTGGCATTTCCAGCTCGCAATAGTGCAGAGTTATCTCAAAGAAAGGGGCCACGGTGTTTCTGTATCTCTATTATGTTGGTGCGGTTTCGGAACTTTTAAATATCTTGATATATCTCGAGAACTACGCATCTGATCAAAAAATATCATAGAACATAAAAAGTAGGAAACTTAATTCTCTACAAAAAAGGTCTCTTAACATTTTGCCATAGCTCGCTTCGTTTCCGAGATATTTGCAGATTTATCTCAAGGGAAGGGGCCTGACGGACGTATTTCGAGATATTTCTTCTTCTTGTTGTTCTTCTTCTGCACAGCTGAGCTGGAAGTGGCATTTGCAGGTCGCAATAGTGCAGAGTTATCTCAAAGAAAGGGGCCACGGTGTTTCTGTATCTCTATTATGTTGGTGCGGCTTCGGAACTTTTAAATATCTCGATATATCTCGAAAACTACGCTTCTGATCAAAAAATATCATAGAACGTAAATTGTAGGAAACATTATTCTCTACAAAAAAGGTCTCTTAACATTTTGCCATAAATCGCTTCGTTTCCGAGATATTTGCAGATTCATCTCAAGGGAAGGGGTCTGACGGACATATTTCGAGATATTTCTTCTTCTTGTTGTTCTTCTTCTGCACAGCTAAGCTCGAAGCGGCATTTGCAGCTCGCAATAGTGCAGAGTTATCTCAAAGAAAGAGGCCACGGTGTTTCTGTACCTCTATTATGTTGGTGCAGCTTCGGAACTTTTAAATATCTCGATATATCTCGAGAACTACGCATCTGATCAAAAAATATCATCGAACATAAAAAGTAGGAAACTTAATTCTCTACAAAAAAGGTCTCTTAACATTTTGCCATAGCTCGCTTCGTTTCCGAGATATTTGCAGATTTATCTCAAGGGAAGTGGCCTGACGGACATATTTCGAGATATTTCTTCTTCTTGTTGTTCTTCCTCTGCACAGCTAAGCTGGAAGTGGCATTTGCAGCTCGCAATAGTGCAGAGTTATCTCAAAGAAAGGGGCCACGGTGTTTCTGTATCTCTATTATGTTGGTGCGGCTTCGGAACTTTTAAATATCTTGATATATACGAGAACTACGCATCTGATCAAAAAATATCATAGAACATGAAAAGTAGGAAACTTAATTCTCTACAAAAAAGGTCTCTTAACATTTTGCCATAGCTCGCTTCGTTTCCGAGATATTTGCAGATTTATCTCAAGGGAAGGGGCCTGACGGACATATTTCGAGATATTTCTTCTTCTTGTTGTTCTTCTTCTGCACAGCTAAGCTGGAAGTGGCATTTGCAGCTCGCACTAGTGCAGAGTTATCTCAAAGAAAGGGGCCACGGTGTTTCTGTATCTCTATTATGTTGGTGCGGCTTCGGAACTTTTAAATATCTCGATATATCTCGAAAACTACGCTTCTGATCAAAAAATATCATAGAACATAAAAAGTAGGAAACTTAATTCTCTACAAAAAAGGTCTCTTAA
Organism: Osmia lignaria lignaria; assembly: GCF_051020975.1. Lineage (NCBI taxonomy): Eukaryota > Metazoa > Arthropoda > Insecta > Hymenoptera > Megachilidae > Osmia > Osmia lignaria. The sequence continues at coordinate 20,936,666 of NW_027478159.1, forward strand.
CATTTTGCCATAGCTCGCTTCGTTTCCGAGATATTTGCAGATTTATCTCAAGGGAAGGGGCCTGACGGACATATTTCGAGATATTTCTTCTTCTTGTTGTTCTTCTTCTGCACAGCTAAGCTGGAAGTGGCATTTGCGGCTCGCACTAGTGCAGAGTTATCTCAAAGAAAGGGGCCACGGTGTTTCTGTATCCCTATTATGTTGGTGCGGCTTCGGAACTTTTAAATATCTTGATATATCTCGAGAACTACGCATCTGATCAAAAAATATCATAGAACATAAAAAGTAGGAAACTTAATTCTCTACAAAAAAGGTCTCTTAACATTTTGCCATAGCTCGCTTCGTTTCCGAGATATTTGCAGATTTATCTCAAGGGAAGGGGCCTGACGGACATATTTCGAGATATTTCTTCTTCTTGTTGTTCTTCTTCTGCACAGCTAAGCTGGAAGTGGCATTTACGGCTCGCACTAGTGCAGAGTTATCTCAAAGAAAGGGGCCACGGTGTTTCTGTATCTCTATTATGTTGGTGCCGCTTCGGAACTTTTAAATATCTAGATATATCTCGAAAACTACGCTTCTGATCAAAAAATATCATACAACATAAATTGTAGGAAACATAATTCTCTACAAAAAAGGTCTCTTAACATTTTGCCATAGCTCGCTTCGTTTCCGAGATATTTGCAGATATATCTCAAGGGAAGGGGCCTGACGGACATATTTCGAGATATTTCTTCTTCTTGTTGTTCTTCTTCTGCACAGCTAAGCTGGAAGTGGCATTTACAGCTCGCAATAGTGCAGAGTTATCTCAAAGAAAGGGGCCACGGTGTTTCTGTATCTCTATTATGTTGGTGCGGCTTCGGAACTTTTAAATATCTTGATATATCTCGAGAACTACGCATCTGATCAAAAAATATCATAGAACATGAAAAGTAGGAAACTTAATTCTCTACAAAAAAGGTCTCTTAACATTTTGCCATAGCTCTCTTCGTTTCCGAGATATTTGCAGATTTATCTCAAGGGAAGGGGCCTGACGGACATATTTCGAGATATTTCTACTTCTTGTTGTTCTTCTTCTGCACAGCTAAGCTGGAAGTGGCATTTGCAGCTCGCAATAGTGCAGAGTTATCTCAAAGAAAGGGGCCACGGTGTTTCTGTATCTCTATTATGTTGGTGCGGCTTCGGAACTTTTAAATATCTCGATATATCTCGAAAACTACGCTTCTGATCAAAAAATATCATAGAACATAAAAAGTAGGAAACTTAATTCTCTACAAAAAAGGTCTCTTAACATTTTGCCATAGCTCGTTTCGTTTCCGAGATATTTGCAGATTTATCTCAAGGGAAGGGGCCTGACGGACATATTTCGAGATATTTCTTCTTCTTGTTGTTCTTCTTCTGCACAGCTAAGCTGGAAGTGGCATTTGCGGCTCGCACTAGTGCAGAGTTATCTCAAAGAAAGGGGCCACGGTGTTTCTGTATCTCTATTATGTTGGTGCGGCTTCGGAACTTTTAAATATCTCGATATATCTCGAAAACTACGCTTCTGATCAAAAAATATCATACAACATAAATTGTAGGAAACATAATTCTCTACAAAAAAGGTCTCTTAACATTTTGCCATAGCTCGCTTCGTTTCCGAGATATTTGCAGATTCAGCTCAAAGGAACTGGCCTGACGGACATATTTCGAGATATTTCTTCTTCTTGTTGTTCCTCCTCTGCACAGCTAAGCTGGAAGTGGCATTTGCAGCTCGCAATAGTGCAGAGTTATCTTAAAGAAAGGGGCCACGGTGTTTCTGTATCTCTATTATGTTGGTGCGGCTTCGGAACTTTTAAATATCTTGATATATCTCGAGAACTACGCATCTGATCAAAAAATGTCATACAACATAAAAAGTAGGAAACTTAATTCTCTACAAAAAAGGTCTCTTAACATTTTGCCATAGCTCGCTTCGTTTCCGGGATATTTGCATATTTATCTCAAGGGAAGGGGCCTGACGGACATATTTCGAGATATTTCTTCTTCTTGTTGTTCTTCTTCTGCACAGCTAAGCTGGAAGTGGCATTTGCGGCTCGCACTAGTGCAGAGTTATCTCAAAGAAAGGGGCCACGGTGTTTCTGTATCTCTATTATGTTGGTGCGGCTTCGGAACTTTTAAATATCTCGATATATCTCGAAAACTACGCTTCTGATCAAAAAATATCATAGAACATAAAAAGTAGGAAACTTAATTCTCTACAAAAAAGGTCTCGTAACATTTTGCCATGGCTCGCTTCGTTTCCGAGATATTTGCAGATTTATCTCAAGGGAAGGGGCCTAACGGACATATTTCGAGATATTTCTTCTTCTTGTTGTTCTTCTTCTGCACAGCTAAATTGGAAGTGGCATTTCCAGCTCGCAATAGTGCAGAGTTATCTCAAAGAAAGGGGCCACGGTGTTTCTGTATCTCTATTATGTTGGTGCGGTTTCGGAACTTTTAAATATCTTGATATATCTCGAGAACTACGCATCTGATCAAAAAATATCATAGAACATAAAAAGTAGGAAACTTAATTCTCTACAAAAAAGGTCTCTTAACATTTTGCCATAGCTCGCTTCGTTTCCGAGATATTTGCAGATTTATCTCAAGGGAAGGGGCCTGACGGACGTATTTCGAGATATTTCTTCTTCTTGTTGTTCTTCTTCTGCACAGCTGAGCTGGAAGTGGCATTTGCAGGTCGCAATAGTGCAGAGTTATCTCAAAGAAAGGGGCCACGGTGTTTCTGTATCTCTATTATGTTGGTGCGGCTTCGGAACTTTTAAATATCTCGATATATCTCGAAAACTACGCTTCTGATCAAAAAATATCATAGAACGTAAATTGTAGGAAACATTATTCTCTACAAAAAAGGTCTCTTAACATTTTGCCATAAATCGCTTCGTTTCCGAGATATTTGCAGATTCATCTCAAGGGAAGGGGTCTGACGGACATATTTCGAGATATTTCTTCTTCTTGTTGTTCTTCTTCTGCACAGCTAAGCTCGAAGCGGCATTTGCAGCTCGCAATAGTGCAGAGTTATCTCAAAGAAAGAGGCCACGGTGTTTCTGTACCTCTATTATGTTGGTGCAGCTTCGGAACTTTTAAATATCTCGATATATCTCGAGAACTACGCATCTGATCAAAAAATATCATCGAACATAAAAAGTAGGAAACTTAATTCTCTACAAAAAAGGTCTCTTAACATTTTGCCATAGCTCGCTTCGTTTCCGAGATATTTGCAGATTTATCTCAAGGGAAGTGGCCTGACGGACATATTTCGAGATATTTCTTCTTCTTGTTGTTCTTCCTCTGCACAGCTAAGCTGGAAGTGGCATTTGCAGCTCGCAATAGTGCAGAGTTATCTCAAAGAAAGGGGCCACGGTGTTTCTGTATCTCTATTATGTTGGTGCGGCTTCGGAACTTTTAAATATCTTGATATATACGAGAACTACGCATCTGATCAAAAAATATCATAGAACATGAAAAGTAGGAAACTTAATTCTCTACAAAAAAGGTCTCTTAACATTTTGCCATAGCTCGCTTCGTTTCCGAGATATTTGCAGATTTATCTCAAGGGAAGGGGCCTGACGGACATATTTCGAGATATTTCTTCTTCTTGTTGTTCTTCTTCTGCACAGCTAAGCTGGAAGTGGCATTTGCAGCTCGCACTAGTGCAGAGTTATCTCAAAGAAAGGGGCCACGGTGTTTCTGTATCTCTATTATGTTGGTGCGGCTTCGGAACTTTTAAATATCTCGATATATCTCGAAAACTACGCTTCTGATCAAAAAATATCATAGAACATAAAAAGTAGGAAACTTAATTCTCTACAAAAAAGGTCTCTTAACATTTTGCCATAGCTCGCTTCGTTTCCGAGATATTTGCAGATTTATCTCAAGGGAAGGGGCCTGACGGACATATTTCGAGATATTTCTTCTTCTTGTTGTTCTTCTTCTGCACAGCTAAGCTGGAAGTGGCATTTGCGGCTCGCACTAGTGCAGAGTTATCTCAAAGAAAGGGGCCACGGTGTTTCTGTATCCCTATTATGTTGGTGCGGCTTCGGAACTTTTAAATATCTTGATATATCTCGAGAACTACGCATCTGATCAAAAAATATCATAGAACATAAAAAGTAGGAAACTTAATTCTCTACAAAAAAGGTCTCTTAACATTTTGCCATAGCTCGCTTCGTTTCCGAGATATTTGCAGATTTATCTCAAGGGAAGGGGCCTGACGGACATATTTCGAGATATTTCTTCTTCTTGTTGTTCTTCTTCTGCACAGCTAAGCTGGAAGTGGCATTTACGGCTCGCACTAGTGCAGAGTTATCTCAAAGAAAGGGGCCACGGTGTTTCTGTATCTCTATTATGTTGGTGCCGCTTCGGAACTTTTAAATATCTAGATATATCTCGAAAACTACGCTTCTGATCAAAAAATATCATACAACATAAATTGTAGGAAACATAATTCTCTACAAAAAAGGTCTCTTAACATTTTGCCATAGCTCGCTTCGTTTCCGAGATATTTGCAGATATATCTCAAGGGAAGGGGCCTGACGGACATATTTCGAGATATTTCTTCTTCTTGTTGTTCTTCTTCTGCACAGCTAAGCTGGAAGTGGCATTTACAGCTCGCAATAGTGCAGAGTTATCTCAAAGAAAGGGGCCACGGTGTTTCTGTATCTCTATTATGTTGGTGCGGCTTCGGAACTTTTAAATATCTTGATATATCTCGAGAACTACGCATCTGATCAAAAAATATCATAGAACATGAAAAGTAGGAAACTTAATTCTCTACAAAAAAGGTCTCTTAACATTTTGCCATAGCTCTCTTCGTTTCCGAGATATTTGCAGATTTATCTCAAGGGAAGGGGCCTGACGGACATATTTCGAGATATTTCTACTTCTTGTTGTTCTTCTTCTGCACAGCTAAGCTGGAAGTGGCATTTGCAGCTCGCAATAGTGCAGAGTTATCTCAAAGAAAGGGGCCACGGTGTTTCTGTATCTCTATTATGTTGGTGCGGCTTCGGAACTTTTAAATATCTTGATATATCTCGAGAACTACGCTTCTGATCAAAAAATATCATACAACATAAATTGTAGGAAACATAATTCTCTACAAAAAAGGTCTCTTAACATTTTGCCATAGCTCGCTTCGTTTCCGAGATATTTGCAGATTCAGCTCAAAGGAACTGGCCTGACGGACATATTTCGAGATATTTCTTCTTCTTGTTGTTCCTCCTCTGCACAGCTAAGCTGGAAGTGGCATTTGCAGCTCGCAATAGTGCAGAGTTATCTCAAAGAAAGGGGCCACGGTGTTTCTGTATCTCTATTATGTTGGTGCGGCTTCGGAACTTTTAAATATCTTGACATATCTCGAGAACTACGCATCTGATCAAAAAATGTCATACAAGATAAAAAGTAGGAAACTTAATTCTCTACAAAAAAGGTCTCTTAACATTTTGCCATAGCTCGCTTCGTTTCCGGGATATTTGCATATTTATCTCAAGGGAAGGGGCCTGACGGACATATTTCGAGATATTTCTTCTTCTTGTTGTTCTTCTTCTGCACAGCTAAGCTGGAAGTGGCATTTGCGGCTCGCACTAGTGCAGAGTTATCTCAAAGAAAGGGGCCACGGTGTTTCTGTATCTCTATTATGTTGGTGCGGCTTCGGAACTTTTAAATATCTCGATATATCTCGAAAACTACGCTTCTGATCAAAAAATATCATAGAACATAAAAAGTAGGAAACTTAATTCTCTACAAAAAAGGTCTCTTAACATTTTGCCATGGCTCGCTTCGTTTCCGAGATATTTGCAGATTTATCTCAAGGGAAGGGGCCTAACGGACATATTTCGAGATATTTCTTCTTCTTGTTGTTCTTCTTCTGCACAGCTAAATTGGAAGTGGCATTTCCAGCTCGCAATAGTGCAGAGTTATCTCAAAGAAAGGGGCCACGGTGTTTCTGTATCTCTATTATGTTGGTGCGGTTTCGGAACTTTTAAATATCTTGATATATCTCGAGAACTACGCATCTGATCAAAAAATATCATAGAACATAAAAAGTAGGAAACTTAATTCTCTACAAAAAAGGTCTCTTAACATTTTGCCATAGCTCGCTTCGTTTCCGAGATATTTGCAGATTTATCTCAAGGGAAGGGGCCTGACGGACGTATTTCGAGATATTTCTTCTTCTTGTTGTTCTTCTTCTGCACAGCTGAGCTGGAAGTGGCATTTGCAGGTCGCAATAGTGCAGAGTTATCTCAAAGAAAGGGGCCACGGTGTTTCTGTATCTCTATTATGTTGGTGCGGCTTCGGAACTTTTAAATATCTCGATATATCTCGAAAACTACGCTTCTGATCAAAAAATATCATAGAACGTAAATTGTAGGAAACATTATTCTCTACAAAAAAGGTCTCTTAACATTTTGCCATAGCTCGCTTCGTTTCCGAGATATTTGCAGATTCATCTCAAGGGAAGGGGTCTGACGGACATATTTCGAGATATTTCTTCTTCTTGTTGTTCTTCTTCTGCACAGCTAAGCTCGAAGCGGCATTTGCAGCTCGCAATAGTGCAGAGTTATCTCAAAGAAAGAGGCCACGGTGTTTCTGTACCTCTATTATGTTGGTGCAGCTTCGGAACTTTTAAATATCTCGATATATCTCGAGAACTACGCATCTGATCAAAAAATATCATCGAACATAAAAAGTAGGAAACTTAATTCTCTACAAAAAAGGTCTCTTAACATTTTGCCATAGCTCGCTTCGTTTCCGAGATATTTGCAGATTTATCTCAAGGGAAGTGGCCTGACGGACATATTTCGAGATATTTCTTCTTCTTGTTGTTCTTCCTCTGCACAGCTAAGCTGGAAGTGGCATTTGCAGCTCGCAATAGTGCAGAGTTATCTCAAAGAAAGGGGCCACGGTGTTTCTGTATCTCTATTATGTTGGTGCGGCTTCGGAACTTTTAAATATCTTGATAAATACGAGAACTACGCATCTGATCAAAAAATATCATAGAACATGAAAAGTAGGAAACTTAATTCTCTACAAAAAAGGTCTCTTAACCTTTTGCCATAGCTCGCTTCGTTTCCGAGATATTTGCAGATTTATCTCAAGGGAAGGGGCCTGACGGACATATTTCGAGATATTTCTTCTTCTTGTTGTTCTTCTTCTGCACAGCTAAGCTGGAAGTGGCATTTGCAGCTCGCACTAGTGCAGAGTTATCTCAAAGAAAGGGGCCACGGTGTTTCTGTATCTCTATTATGTTGGTGCGGCTTCGGAACTTTTAAATATCTCGATATATCTCGAAAACTACGCTTCTGATCAAAAAATATCGTAGAACATAAATTGTAGGAAACATAATTCTCTACAAAAAAGGTCTCTTAACATTTTGCGATAGCTCGCTTCGTTTCCGAGATATTTGCAGATTTATCTCAAGGGAAGGGGCCTGACGGACATATTTCGAGATATTTCTTCTTCTTGTTGTTCTTCTTCTGCACAGCTAAGCTGGAAGTGGCATTTGCGGCTCGCACTAGTGCAGAGTTATCTCAAAGAAAGGGGCCACGGTGTTTCTGTATCCCTATTATGTTGGTGCGGCTTCGGAACTTTTAAATATCTTGATATATCTCGAGAACTACGCATCTGATCAAAAAATATCATAGAACATAAAAAGTAGGAAACTTAATTCTCTACAAAAAAGGTCTCTTAACATTTTGCCATAGCTCGCTTCGTTTCCGAGATATTTGCAGATATATCTCAAGGGAAGGGGCCTGACGGACATATTTCGAGATATTTCTTCTTCTTGTTGTTCTTCTTCTGCACAGCTAAGCTGGAAGTGGCATTTACAGCTCGCAATAGTGCAGAGTTATCTCAAAGAAAGGGGCCACGGTGTTTCTGTATCCCTATTATGTTGGTGCGGCTTCGGAACTTTTAAATATCTCGATATTTCTCGAAAACTACGCTTCTGATCAAAAAATATCATAGAACATAAATTGTAGGAAACATAATTCTCTACAAAAAACGTCTCTTAACATTTTGCCATAGCTCGCTTCGTTTCCGAGATATTTGCAGATTCAGCTCAAAGGAACTGGCCTGACGGACATATTTCGAGATATTTCTTCTTCTTGTTGTTCTTCCTCTGCACAGCTAAGCTGGAAGTGGCATTTGCAGCTCGCAATAGTGCAGAGTGGTCTCAAAGAAAGGGGCCACGGTGTTTCTGTATCTCTATTATGTTGGTGCGGCTTCGGAACTTTTAAATATCTTGATATATCTCGAGAACTACGCATCTGATCAAAAAATATCATAGAACATAAAAAGTAGGAAACTTAATTCTCTACAAAAAAGGTCTCTTAACATTTTGCCATAGCTCGCTTCGTTTCCGAGATATTTGCAGATTTATCTCAAGGGAAGGGGCCTGACGGACATATTTCGAGATATTTCTTCTTCTTGTTGTTCTTCTTCTGCACAGCTAAGCTGGAAGTGGCATTTGCGGCTCGCACTAGTGCAGAGTTATCTCAAAGAAAGGGGCCACGGTGTTTCTGTATCTCTATTATGTTTGTGCGGCTTCGGAACTTTTAAATATCTCGATATATCTCGAAAACTACGCTTCTGATCAAAAAATATCATAGAACATAAAAAGTAGGAAACTTAATTCTCTACAAAAAAGGTCTCTTAACATTTTGCCATAGCTCGCTTCGTTTCCGAGATATTTGCAGATTTATCTCAAGGGAAGGGGCCTGACGGACATATTTCGAGATATTTCTTCTTCTTGTTGTTCTTCTTCTGCACAGCTAAGCTGGAAGTGGCATTTGCGGCTCGCACTAGTGCAGAGTTATCTCAAAGAAAGGGGCCACGGTGTTTCTGTATCTCTATTATGTTGGTGCCGCTTCGGAACTTTTAAATATCTAGATATATCTCGAAAACTACGCTTCTGATCAAAAAATATCATACAACATAAATTGTAGGAAACATAATTCTCTACAAAAAAGGTCTCTTAACATTTTGCCATAGCTCGCTTCGTTTCCGAGATATTTGCAGATATATCTCAAGGGAAGGGGCCTGACGGACATATTTCGAGATATTTCTTCTTCTTGTTGTTCTTCTTCTGCACAGCTAAGCTGGAAGTGGCATTTACAGCTCGCAATAGTGCAGAGTTATCTCAAAGAAAGGGGCCACGGTGTTTCTGTATCTCTATTATGTTGGTGCGGCTTCGGAACTTTTAAATATCTTGATATATCTCGAGAACTACGCATCTGATCAAAAAATATCATAGAACATGAAAAGTAGGAAACTTAATTCTCTACAAAAAAGGTCTCTTAACATTTTGCCATAGCTCGCTTCGTTTCCGAGATATTTGCAGATATATCTCAAGGGAAGGGGCCTGACGGACATATTTCGAGATATTTCTTCTTCTTGTTGTTCTTCTTCTGCACAGCTAAGCTGGAAGTGGCATTTACAGCTCGCAATAGTGCAGAGTTATCTCAAAGAAAGGGGCCACGGTGTTTCTGTATCTCTATTATGTTGGTGCGGCTTCGGAACTTTTAAATATCTTGATATATCTCGAGAACTACGCATCTGATCAAAAAATATCATAGAACATGAAAAGTAGGAAACTTAATTCTCTACAAAAAAGGTCTCTTAACATTTTGCCATAGCTCTCTTCGTTTCCGAGATATTTGCAGATTTATCTCAAGGGAAGGGGCCTGACGGACATATTTCGAGATATTTCTACTTCTTGTTGTTCTTCTTCTGCACAGCTAAGCTGGAAGTGGCATTTGCAGCTCGCAATAGTGCAGAGTTATCTCAAAGAAAGGGGCCACGGTGTTTCTGTATCTCTATTATGTTGGTGCGGCTTCGGAACTTTTAAATATCTTGATATATCTCGAGAACTACGCTTCTGATCAAAAAATATCATACAACATAAATTGTAGGAAACATAATTCTCTACAAAAAAGGTCTCTTAACATTTTGCCATAGCTCGCTTCGTTTCCGATATATTTGCAGATTCAGCTCAAAGGAACTGGCCTGACGGACATATTTCGAGATATTTCTTCTTCTTGTTGTTCCTCCTCTGCACAGCTAAGCTGGAAGTGGCATTTGCAGCTCGCAATAGTGCAGAGTTATCTCAAAGAAAGGGGCCACGGTGTTTCTGTATCTCTATTATGTTGGTGCGGCTTCGGAACTTTTAAATATCTTGACATATCTCGAGAACTACGCATCTGATCAAAAAATGTCATACAAGATAAAAAGTAGGAAACTTAATTCTCTACAAAAAAGGTCTCTTAACATTTTGCCATAGCTCGCTTCGTTTCCGGGATATTTGCATATTTATCTCAAGGGAAGGGGCCTGACGGACATATTTCGAGATATTTCTTCTTCTTGTTGTTCTTCTTCTGCACAGCTAAGCTGGAAGTGGCATTTGCGGCTCGCACTAGTGCAGAGTTATCTCAAAGAAAGGGGCCACGGTGTTTCTGTATCTCTATTATGTTGGTGCGGCTTCGGAACTTTTAAATATCTCGATATATCTCGAAAACTACGCTTCTGATCAAAAAATATCATAGAACATAAAAAGTAGGAAACTTAATTCTCTACAAAAAAGGTCTCTTAACATTTTGCCATGGCTCGCTTCGTTTCCGAGATATTTGCAGATTTATCTCAAGGGAAGGGGCCTAACGGACATATTTCGAGATATTTCTTCTTCTTGTTGTTCTTCTTCTGCACAGCTAAATTGGAAGTGGCATTTCCAGCTCGCAATAGTGCAGAGTTATCTCAAAGAAAGGGGCCACGGTGTTTCTGTATCTCTATTATGTTGGTGCGGTTTCGGAACTTTTAAATATCTTGATATATCTCGAGAACTACGCATCTGATCAAAAAATATCATAGAACATAAAAAGTAGGAAACTTAATTCTCTACAAAAAAGGTCTCTTAACATTTTGCCATAGCTCGCTTCGTTTCCGAGATATTTGCAGATTTATCTCAAGGGAAGGGGCCTGACGGACGTATTTCGAGATATTTCTTCTTCTTGTTGTTCTTCTTCTGCACAGCTGAGCTGGAAGTGGCATTTGCAGGTCGCAATAGTGCAGAGTTATCTCAAAGAAAGGGGCCACGGTGTTTCTGTATCTCTATTATGTTGGTGCGGCTTCGGAACTTTTAAATATCTCGATATATCTCGAAAACTACGCTTCTGATCAAAAAATATCATAGAACGTAAATTGTAGGAAACATTATTCTCTACAAAAAAGGTCTCTTAACATTTTGCCATAGCTCGCTTCGTTTCCGAGATATTTGCAGATTCATCTCAAGGGAAGGGGTCTGACGGACATATTTCGAGATATTTCTTCTTCTTGTTGTTCTTCTTCTGCACAGCTAAGCTCGAAGCGGCATTTGCAGCTCGCAATAGTGCAGAGTTATCTCAAAGAAAGAGGCCACGGTGTTTCTGTACCTCTATTATGTTGGTGCAGCTTCGGAACTTTTAAATATCTCGATATATCTCGAGAACTACGCATCTGATCAAAAAATATCATCGAACATAAAAAGTAGGAAACTTAATTCTCTACAAAAAAGGTCTCTTAACATTTTGCCATAGCTCGCTTCGTTTCCGAGATATTTGCAGATTTATCTCAAGGGAAGTGGCCTGACGGACATATTTCGAGATATTTCTTCTTCTTGTTGTTCTTCCTCTGCACAGCTAAGCTGGAAGTGGCATTTGCAGCTCGCAATAGTGCAGAGTTATCTCAAAGAAAGGGGCCACGGTGTTTCTGTATCTCTATTATGTTGGTGCGGCTTCGGAACTTTTAAATATCTTGATAAATACGAGAACTACGCATCTGATCAAAAAATATCATAGAACATGAAAAGTAGGAAACTTAATTCTCTACAAAAAAGGTCTCTTAACCTTTTGCCATAGCTCGCTTCGTTTCCGAGATATTTGCAGATTTATCTCAAGGGAAGGGGCCTGACGGACATATTTCGAGATATTTCTTCTTCTTGTTGTTCTTCTTCTGCACAGCTAAGCTGGAAGTGGCATTTGCAGCTCGCACTAGTGCAGAGTTATCTCAAAGAAAGGGGCCACGGTGTTTCTGTATCTCTATTATGTTGGTGCGGCTTCGGAACTTTTAAATATCTCGATATATCTCGAAAACTACGCTTCTGATCAAAAAATATCGTAGAACATAAATTGTAGGAAACATAATTCTCTACAAAAAAGGTCTCTTAACATTTTGCGATAGCTCGCTTCGTTTCCGAGATATTTGCAGATTTATCTCAAGGGAAGGGGCCTGACGGACATATTTCGAGATATTTCTTCTTCTTGTTGTTCTTCTTCTGCACAGCTAAGCTGGAAGTGGCATTTGCGGCTCGCACTAGTGCAGAGTTATCTCAAAGAAAGGGGCCACGGTGTTTCTGTATCCCTATTATGTTGGTGCGGCTTCGGAACTTTTAAATATCTTGATATATCTCGAGAACTACGCATCTGATCAAAAAATATCATAGAACATAAAAAGTAGGAAACTTAATTCTCTACAAAAAAGGTCTCTTAACATTTTGCCATAGCTCGCTTCGTTTCCGAGATATTTGCAGATATATCTCAAGGGAAGGGGCCTGACGGACATATTTCGAGATATTTCTTCTTCTTGTTGTTCTTCTTCTGCACAGCTAAGCTGGAAGTGGCATTTACAGCTCGCAATAGTGCAGAGTTATCTCAAAGAAAGGGGCCACGGTGTTTCTGTATCCCTATTATGTTGGTGCGGCTTCGGAACTTTTAAATATCTCGATATTTCTCGAAAACTACGCTTCTGATCAAAAAATATCATAGAACATAAATTGTAGGAAACATAATTCTCTACAAAAAACGTCTCTTAACATTTTGCCATAGCTCGCTTCGTTTCCGAGATATTTGCAGATTCAGCTCAAAGGAACTGGCCTGACGGACATATTTCGAGATATTTCTTCTTCTTGTTGTTCTTCCTCTGCACAGCTAAGCTGGAAGTGGCATTTGCAGCTCGCAATAGTGCAGAGTTATCTCAAAGAAAGGGGCCACGGTGTTTCTGTATCTCTATTATGTTGGTGCGGCTTCGGAACTTTTAAATATCTTGATATATCTCGAGAACTACGCATCTGATCAAAAAATATCATAGAACATAAAAAGTAGGAAACTTAATTCTCTACAAAAAAGGTCTCTTAACATTTTGCCATAGCTCGCTTCGTTTCCGAGATATTTGCAGATTTATCTCAAGGGAAGGGGCCTGACGGACATATTTCGAGATATTTCTTCTTCTTGTTGTTCTTCTTCTGCACAGCTAAGCTGGAAGTGGCATTTGCGGCTCGCACTAGTGCAGAGTTATCTCAAAGAAAGGGGCCACGGTGTTTCTGTATCTCTATTATGTTTGTGCGGCTTCGGAACTTTTAAATATCTCGATATATCTCGAAAACTACGCTTCTGATCAAAAAATATCATAGAACATAAAAAGTAGGAAACTTAATTCTCTACAAAAAAGGTCTCTTAACATTTTGCCATAGCTCGCTTCGTTTCCGAGATATTTGCAGATTTATCTCAAGGGAAGGGGCCTGACGGACATATTTCGAGATATTTCTTCTTCTTGTTGTTCTTCTTCTGCACAGCTAAGCTGGAAGTGGCATTTGCGGCTCGCACTAGTGCAGAGTTATCTCAAAGAAAGGGGCCACGGTGTTTCTGTATCTCTATTATGTTGGTGCCGCTTCGGAACTTTTAAATATCTAGATATATCTCGAAAACTACGCTTCTGATCAAAAAATATCATACAACATAAATTGTAGGAAACATAATTCTCTACAAAAAAGGTCTCTTAACATTTTGCCATAGCTCGCTTCGTTTCCGAGATATTTGCAGATATATCTCAAGGGAAGGGGCCTGACGGACATATTTCGAGATATTTCTTCTTCTTGTTGTTCTTCTTCTGCACAGCTAAGCTGGAAGTGGCATTTACAGCTCGCAATAGTGCAGAGTTATCTCAAAGAAAGGGGCCACGGTGTTTCTGTATCTCTATTATGTTGGTGCGGCTTCGGAACTTTTAAATATCTTGATATATCTCGAGAACTACGCATCTGATCAAAAAATATCATAGAACATGAAAAGTAGGAAACTTAATTCTCTACAAAAAAGGTCTCTTAACATTTTGCCATAGCTCTCTTCGTTTCCGAGATATTTGCAGATTTATCTCAAGGGAAGGGGCCTGACGGACATATTTCGAGATATTTCTACTTCTTGTTGTTCTTCTTCTGCACAGCTAAGCTGGAAGTGGCATTTGCAGCTCGCAATAGTGCAGAGTTATCTCAAAGAAAGGGGCCACGGTGTTTCTGTATCTCTATTATGTTGGTGCGGCTTCGGAACTTTTAAATATCTTGATATATCTCGAGAACTACGCGTCTGATCAAAAAATATCATAGAACATAAAAAGTAGGAAACTTAATTCTCTACAAAAAAGGTCTCTTAACATTTTGCCATAGCTCGTTTCGTTTCCGAGATATTTGCAGATTTATCTCAAGGGAAGGGGCCTGACGGACATATTTCGAGATATTTCTTCTTCTTGTTGTTCTCCTTCTGCACAGCTAAGCTGGAAGTGGCATTTGCGGCTCGCACTAGTGCAGAGTTATCTCAAGGAAAGGGGCCACGGTGTTTCTGTATCCCTATTATGTTGGTGCGGCTTCGGAACTTTTAAATATCTCGATATATCTCGAAAACTACGCTTCTGATCAAAAAATATCATAGAACATAAATTGTAGGAAACATAATTCTCTACAAAAAACGTCTCTTAACATTTTGCCATAGCTCGCTTCGTTTCCGAGATATTTGCAGATTCAGCTCAAAGGAACTGGCCTGACGGACATATTTCGAGATATTTCTTCTTCTTGTTGTTCTTCCTCTGCACAGCTAAGCTGGAAGTGGCATTTGCAGCTCGCAATAGTGCAGAGTTATCTCAAAGAAAGGGGCCACGGTGTTTCTGTATCTCTATTATGTTGGTGCGGCTTCGGAACTTTTAAATATCTTGATATATCTCGAGAACTACGCATCTGATCAAAAAATATCATAGAACATAAAAAGTAGGAAACTTAATTCTCTACAAAAAAGGTCTCTTAACATTTTGCCATAGCTCGCTTCGTTTCCGAGATATTTGCAGATTTATCTCAAGGGAAGGGGCCTGACGGACATATTTCGAGATATTTCTTCTACTTGTTGTTCTTCTTCTGCACAGCTAAGCTGGAAGTGGCATTTGCGGCTCGCACTAGTGCAGAGTTATTTCAAAGAAATGGGCCACGGTGTTTCTGTATCTCTATTATGTTGGTGCGGCTTCGGAACTTTTAAATATCTCGATATATCTCGAAAACTACGCTTCTGATCAAAAAATATCATAGAACATAAAAAGTAGGAAACATAATTCTCTACAAAAACGTCTGTTAACATTTTGCCATAGCTCGCTTCGTTTCCGAGATATTTGCAGATTTATCTCAAGGGAAGTGGCCTGACGGACATATTTCGAGATATTTCTTCTTCTTGTTGTTCTTCTTCTGCACAGCTAAGCTGGAAGTGGCATTTGCGGCTCGCACTAGTGCAGAGTTATCTCAAAGAAAGGGGCCACGGTGTTTCTGTATCCCTATTATGTTGGTGCGGCTTCGGAACTTTTAAATATCTCGATATATCTCGAAAACTACGCTTCTGATCAAAAAATATCATAGAACATAAATTGTAGGAAACATAATTCTCTACAAAAAACGTCTCTTAACATTTTGCCATAGCTCGCTTCGTTTACGAGATATTTGCAGATTTATCTCAAGGGAAGGGGCCTGACGGACATATTTCTAGATATTTCTTCTTCTTGTTGTTCTTCTTCTGCACAGCTAAGCTGGAAGTGGCATTTGCAGCTCGCAATAGTGCAGAGTTATCTCAAAGAAAGGGGCCACGGTGTTTCTGTATCTCTATTATGTTGGTGCGGCTTCGGAACTTTTAAATATCTTGATATATCTCGAGAACTACGCATCTGATCAAAAAATATCATAGAACATAAAAAGTAGGAAACTTAATTCTCTACAAAAAAGGTCTCTTAACATTTTGCCATAGCTCGCTTCGTTTCCGAGATATTTGCAGATTTATCTCAAGGGAAGGGGCCTGACGGACATATTTCGAGATATTTCTTCTACTTGTTGTTCTTCTTCTGCACAGCTAAGCTGGAAGTGGCATTTGCGGCTCGCACTAGTGCAGAGTTATTTCAAAGAAAGGGGCCACGGTGTTTCTGTATCTCTATTATGTTGGTGCGGCTTCGGAACTTTTAAATATCTCGATATATCTCGAAAACTACGCTTCTGATCAAAAAATATCATAGAACATAAAAAGTAGGAAACATAATTCTCTACAAAAACGTCTCTTAACATTTTGCCATAGCTCGCTTCGTTTCCGAGATATTTGCAGATTTATCTCAAGGGAAGTGGCCTGACGGACATATTTCGAGATATTTCTTCTTCTTGTTGTTCTTCTTCTGCACAGCTAAGCTGGAAGTGGCATTTGCGGCTCGCACTAGTGCAGAGTTATCTCAAAGAAAGGGGCCACGGTGTTTCTGTATCCCTATTATGTTGGTGCGGCTTCGGAACTTTTAAATATCTCGATATATCTCGAAAACTACGCTTCTGATCAAAAAATATCATAGAACATAAATTGTAGGAAACATAATTCTCTACAAAAAACGTCTCTTAACATTTTGCCATAGCTCGCTTCGTTTACGAGATATTTGCAGATTTATCTCAAGGGAAGGGGCCTGACGGACATATTTCTAGATATTTCTTCTTCTTGTTGTTCTTCTTCTGCACAGCTAAGCTGGAAGTGGCATTTACAGCTCGCAATAGTGCAGAGTTATCTCAAAGAAAGGGGCCACGGTGTTTCTGTATCTCTATTATGTTGGTGCGGCTTCGGAACTTTTAAATATCTTGATATATCTCGAGAACTACGCATCTGATCAAAAAATATTATAGAACATGAAAAGCAGGAAACTTAATTCTCTACAAAAAAGGTCTCTTAACATTTTGCCATAGCTCTCTTCGTTTCCGAGATATTTGCAGATTTATCTCAAGGGAAGGGGCCTGACGGACATATTTCGAGATATT
The DNA here is from genome assembly GCF_051020975.1 of Osmia lignaria lignaria. Lineage (NCBI taxonomy): Eukaryota > Metazoa > Arthropoda > Insecta > Hymenoptera > Megachilidae > Osmia > Osmia lignaria. The sequence goes on from NW_027478159.1 coordinate 20,953,812, forward strand.
TCTTCTTCTTGTTGTTCTTCTTCTGCACAGCTAAGCTGGAAGTGGCATTTGCAGCTCGCAATAGTGCAGAGTTATCTCAAAGAAAGGGGCCACGGTGTTTCTGTATCTCTATTATGTTGGTGCCGCTTCGGAACTTTTAAATATCTAGATATATCTCGAAAACTACGCTTCTGATCAAAAAATATCATAGAACATGAAAAGTAGGAAACTTAATTCTCTACAAAAAAGGTCTCTTAACATTTTGCAATAGCTCTCTTCGTTTCCGAGATATTTGCAGATTTATCTCAAGGGAAGGGGCCTGACGGACATATTTCGAGATATTTCTACTTCTTGTTGTTCTTCTTCTGCACAGCTAAGCTGGAAGTGGCATTTGCAGCTCGCAATAGTGCAGAGTTATCTCAAAGAAAGGGGCCACGGTGTTTCTGTATCTCTATTATGTTGGTGCCGCTTCGGAACTTTTAAATATCTAGATATATCTCGAAAACTACGCTTCTGATCAAAAAATATCATAGAACATGAAAAGTAGGAAACTTAATTCTCTACAAAAAAGGTCTCTTAACATTTTGCAATAGCTCTCTTCGTTTCCGAGATATTTGCAGATTTATCTCAAGGGAAGGGGCCTGACGGACATATTTCGAGATATTTCTACTTCTTGTTGTTCTTCTTCTGCACAGCTAAGCTGGAAGTGGCATTCGCAGCTCGCAATAGTGCAGAGTTATCTCAAAGAAAGGGGCCACGGTGTTTCTGTATCTCTATTATGTTGGTGCGGCTTCGGAACTTTTAAATATCTTGATATATCTCGAGAACTACGCGTCTGATCAAAAAATATCATAGAACATAAAAAGTAGGAAACATAATTCTCTACAAAAACGTCTGTTAACATTTTGCCATAGCTCGCTTCGTTTCCGAGATATTTGCAGATTTATCTCAAGGGAAGTGGCCTGACGGACATATTTCGAGATATTTCTTCTTCTTGTTGTTCTTCTTCTGCACAGCTAAGCTGGAAGTGGCATTTGCGGCTCGCACTAGTGCAGAGTTATCTCAAAGAAAGGGGCCACGGTGTTTCTGTATCCCTATTATGTTGGTGCGGCTTCGGAACTTTTAAATATCTCGATATATCTCGAAAACTACGCTTCTGATCAAAAAATATCATAGAACATAAATTGTAGGAAACATAATTCTCTACAAAAAACGTCTCTTAACATTTTGCCATAGCTCGCTTCGTTTACGAGATATTTGCAGATTTATCTCAAGGGAAGGGGCCTGACGGACATATTTCGAGATATTTCTTCTTCTTGTTGTTCTTCTTCTGCACAGCTAAGCTGGAAGTGGCATTTACAGCTCGCAATAGTGCAGAGTTATCTCAAAGAAAGGGGCCACGGTGTTTCTGTATCTCTATTATGTTGGTGCGGCTTCGGAACTTTTAAATATCTTGATATATCTCGAGAACTACGCATCTGATCAAAAAATATCATAGAACATAAAAAGTAGGAAACTTAATTCTCTACAAAAAAGGTCTCTTAACATTTTGCCATAGCTCGCTTCGTTTCCGAGATATTTGCAGATATATCTCAAGGGAAGGGGCCTGCCGGACATATTTCGAGATATTTCTTCTTCTTGTTGTTCTTCTTCTGCACAGCTAAGCTGGAAGTGGCATTTACAGCTCGCAATAGTGCAGAGTTATCTCAAAGAAAGGGGCCACGGTGTTTCTGTATCTCTATTATGTTGGTGCTGCTTCGGAACTTTTAAATATCTTGATATATCTCGAGAACTACGCATCTGATCAAAAAATATTATAGAACATGAAAAGTAGGAAACTTAATTCTCTACAAAAAAGGTCTCTTAACATTTTGCCATAGCTCGCTTCGTTTCCGAGATATTTGCAGATATATCTCAAGGGAAGGGGCCTGCCGGACATATTTCGAGATATTTCTTCTTCTTGTTGTTCTTCTTCTGCACAGCTAAGCTGGAAGTGGCATTTACAGCTCGCAATAGTGCAGAGTTATCTCAAAGAAAGGGGCCACGGTGTTTCTGTATCTCTATTATGTTGGTGCTGCTTCGGAACTTTTAAATATCTTGATATATCTCGAGAACTACGCATCTGATCAAAAAATATTATAGAACATGAAAAGTAAGAAACTTAATTCTCTACAAAAAAGGTCTCTTAACATTTTGCCATAGCTCTCTTCGTTTCCGAGATATTTGCAGATTTATCTCAAGGGAAGGGGCCTGACGGACATATTTCGAGATATTTCTTCTTCTTGTTGTTCTTCTTCTGCACAGCTAAGCTGGAAGTGGCATTTGCAGCTCGCAATAGTGCAGAGTTATCTCAAAGAAAGGGGCCACGGTGTTTCTGTATCTCTATTATGTTGGTGCCGCTTCGGAACTTTTAAATATCTAGATATATCTCGAAAACTACGCTTCTGATCAAAAAATATCATAGAACATGAAAAGTAGGAAACTTAATTCTCTACAAAAAAGGTCTCTTAACATTTTGCAATAGCTCTCTTCGTTTCCGAGATATTTGCAGATTTATCTCAAGGGAAGGGGCCTGACGGACATATTTCGAGATATTTCTACTTCTTGTTGTTCTTCTTCTGCACAGCTAAGCTGGAAGTGGCATTTGCAGCTCGCAATAGTGCAGAGTTATCTCAAAGAAAGGGGCCACGGTGTTTCTGTATCTCTATTATGTTGGTGCGGCTTCGGAACTTTTAAATATCTTGATATATCTCGAGAACTACGCGTCTGATCAAAAAATATCATAGAACATAAAAAGTAGGAAACATAATTCTCTACAAAAACGTCTCTTAACATTTTGCCATAGCTCGCTTCGTTTCCGAGATATTTGCAGATTTATCTCAAGGGAAGTGGCCTGACGGACATATTTCGAGATATTTCTTCTTCTTGTTGTTCTTCTTCTGCACAGCTAAGCTGGAAGTGGCATTTGCGGCTCGCACTAGTGCAGAGTTATCTCAAAGAAAGGGGCCACGGTGTTTCTGTATCCCTATTATGTTGGTGCGGCTTCGGAACTTTTAAATATCTCGATATATCTCGAAAACTACGCTTCTGATCAAAAAATATCATAGAACATAAATTGTAGGAAACATAATTCTCTACAAAAAACGTCTCTTAACATTTTGCCATAGCTCGCTTCGTTTACGAGATATTTGCAGATTTATCTCAAGGGAAGGGGCCTGACGGACATATTTCGAGATATTTCTTCTTCTTGTTGTTCTTCTTCTGCACAGCTAAGCTGGAAGTGGCATTTACAGCTCGCAATAGTGCAGAGTTATCTCAAAGAAAGGGGCCACGGTGTTTCTGTATCTCTATTATGTTGGTGCTGCTTCGGAACTTTTAAATATCTTGATATATCTCGAGAACTACGCATCTGATCAAAAAATATTATAGAACATGAAAAGTAGGAAACTTAATTCTCTACAAAAAAGGTCTCTTAACATTTTGCCATAGCTCTCTTCGTTTCCGAGATATTTGCAGATTTATCTCAAGGGAAGGGGCCTGACGGACATATTTCGAGATATTTCTTCTTCTTGTTGTTCTTCTTCTGCACAGCTAAGCTGGAAGTGGCATTTGCAGCTCGCAATAGTGCAGAGTTATCTCAAAGAAAGGGGCCACGGTGTTTCTGTATCTCTATTATGTTGGTGCGGCTTCGGAACTTTTAAATATCTTGATATATCTCGAGAACTACGCATCTGATCAAAAAATATCATAGAACATAAAAAGTAGGAAACTTAATTCTCTACAAAAAAGGTCTCTTAACATTTTGCCATAGCTCGCTTCGTTTCCGAGATATTTGCAGATTTATCTCAAGGGAAGGGTCCTGATGGACATATTTCGAGATATTTCTTCTTCTTGTTGTTCTTCTTCTGCACAGCTAAACTGGAAGTGGCATTTCCAGCTCGCAATCGTGCAGAGTTATCTCAAAGAAAGGGGCCACGGTGTTTCTGTATCTCTATTATGTTGGTGCGGCTTCGGAACTTTTAAATATCTTGATATATCTCGAGAACTACGCCTCTGATCGAAAAATATCATAGAACATAAAAAGTAGGAAACTTAATTCTCTACAAAAAAGGTCTCTTAACATTTTGCCATAGCTCGCTTCGTTTCCGAGATATTTGCAGATTTATTTCAAGGGAAGGGGCCTGACGGACATATTTCGAGATATTTCTTCTTCTTGTTGTTCTTCTTCTGCACAGCTAAGCTGGAAGTGGCATTTGCGGCTCGCACTAGTGCAGAGTTATCTCAAAGAAAGGAGCCACGGTGTTTCTGTATCTCTATTATGTTGGTGCGGCTTCGGAACTTTTAAATATCTCGATATATCTCGAAAACTACGCTTCTGATCAAAAAATATCATAGAACATAAATTGTAGGAAACATAATTCTCTACAAAAAAGGTCTCTTAACATTTTGCCATAGCTCGCTTCGTTCCCGAGATATTTGCAGATTTATCTCAAGGGAAGGGGCCTGACGGACATATTTCGAGATATTTCTTCTTCTTGTTGTTCTTCTTCTGCACAGCTAAGCTGGAAGTGGCATTTGCGGCTCGCACTAGTGCAGAGTTATCTCAAAGAAAGGGGCCACGGTGTTTCTGTATCTCTATTATGTTGGTGCGGCTTCGGAACTTTTAAATATCTCGATATATCTCGAAAACTACGCTTCTGACCAAAAAATATCATAGAACCTAAATTGTAGGAAACATAATTCTCTACAAAAAAGGTCTCTTAACATTTTGCCATAGCTCGCTTCGTTTCCGAGATATTTGCAGATATATCTCAAGGGAAGGGGCCTGACGGACATATTTCGAGATATTTCTTCTTCTTGTTGTTCTTCTTCTGCACAGCTAAGCTGGAAGTGGCATTTACAGCTCGCAATAGTGCAGAGTTATCTCAAAGAAAGGGGCCACGGTGTTTCTGTATCCCTATTATGTTGGTGCGGCTTCGGAACTTTTAAATATCTCGATATATCTCGAAAACTACGCTTCTGATCAAAAAATATCATAGAACATAAATTGTAGGAAACATAATTCTCTACAAAAAACGTCTCTTAACATTTTGCCATAGCTCGCTTCGTTTACGAGATATTTGCAGATTTATCTCAAGGGAAGGGGCCTGACGGACATATTTCGAGATATTTCTTCTTCTTGTTGTTCTTCTTCTGCACAGCTAAGCTGGAAGTGGCATTTACAGCTCGCAATAGTGCAGAGTTATCTCAAAGAAAGGGGCCACGGTGTTTCTGTATCTCTATTATGTTGGTGCGGCTTCGGAACTTTTAAATATCTTGATATATCTCGAGAACTACGCATCTGATCAAAAAATATCATAGAACATAAAAAGTAGGAAACTTAATTCTCTACAAAAAAGGTCTCTTAACATTTTGCCATAGCTCGCTTCGTTTCCGAGATATTTGCAGATATATCTCAAGGGAAGGGGCCTGCCGGACATATTTCGAGATATTTCTTCTTCTTGTTGTTCTTCTTCTGCACAGCTAAGCTGGAAGTGGCATTTACAGCTCGCAATAGTGCAGAGTTATCTCAAAGAAAGGGGCCACGGTGTTTCTGTATCTCTATTATGTTGGTGCTGCTTCGGAACTTTTAAATATCTTGATATATCTCGAGAACTACGCATCTGATCAAAAAATATTATAGAACATGAAAAGTAGGAAACTTAATTCTCTACAAAAAAGGTCTCTTAACATTTTGCCATAGCTCGCTTCGTTTCCGAGATATTTGCAGATATATCTCAAGGGAAGGGGCCTGCCGGACATATTTCGAGATATTTCTTCTTCTTGTTGTTCTTCTTCTGCACAGCTAAGCTGGAAGTGGCATTTACAGCTCGCAATAGTGCAGAGTTATCTCAAAGAAAGGGGCCACGGTGTTTCTGTATCTCTATTATGTTGGTGCTGCTTCGGAACTTTTAAATATCTTGATATATCTCGAGAACTACGCATCTGATCAAAAAATATTATAGAACAAGAAAAGTAGGAAACTTAATTCTCTACATAAAAGGTCTCTTAACATTTTGCCATAGCTCTCTTCGTTTCCGAGATATTTGCAGATTTATCTCAAGGGAAGGGGCCTGACGGACATATTTCGAGATATTTCTTCTTCTTGTTGTTCTTCTTCTGCACAGCTAAGCTGGAAGTGGCATTTGCAGCTCGCAATAGTGCAGAGTTATCTCAAAGAAACGGGCCACGGTGTTTCTGTATCTCTATTATGTTGGTGCGGCTTCGGAACTTTTAAATATCTTGATATATCTCGAGAACTACGCCTCTGATCGAAAAATATCATAGAACATAAAAAGTAGGAAACTTAATTCTCTACAAAAAAGGTCTCTTAACATTTTGCCATAGCTCGCTTCGTTTCCGAGATATTTGCAGATTTATCTCAAGGGAAGGGGCCTGACGGACATATTTCGAGATATTTCTTCTTCTTGTTGTTCTTCTTCTGCACAGCTAAGCTGGAAGTGGCATTTGCGGCTCGCACTAGTGCAGAGTTATCTCAAAGAAAGGAGCCACGGTGTTTCTGTATCTCTATTATGTTGGTGCGGCTTCGGAACTTTTAAACATCTCGATATATCTCGAAAACTACGCTTCTGATCAAAAAATATCATAGAACATAAATTGTAGGAAACATAATTCACTACAAAAAACGTCTCTTAACATTTTGCCATAGCTCGCTTCGTTTCCGAGATATTTGCAGATTCAGCTCAAAGGAACGGGCCTGACGGACATATTTCGAGATACTTCTTCTTCTTGTTGTTCTTCTTCTGCACAGCTAAGCTGGAAGTGGCATTTGCGGCTCGCACTAGTGCAGAGTTATCTCAAAGAAAGGGGCCACGGTGTTTCTGTATCTCTATTATGTTGGTGCGGCTTCGGAACTTTTAAATATCTCGATATATCTCGAAAACTACGCTTCTGACCAAAAAATATCATAGAACCTAAATTGTAGGAAACATAATTCTCTACAAAAAAGGTCTCTTAACATTTTGCCATAGCTGGCTTCGTTTCCGAGATATTTGCAGATATATCTCAAGGGAAGGGGCCTGACGGACATATTTCGAGATATTTCTTCTTCTTGTTGTTCTTCTTCTGCACAGCTAAGCTGGAAGTGGCATTTGCAGCTCGCAATAGTGCAGAGTTATCTCAAAGAAAGGGGCCACGGTGTTTCTGTATCTCTATTATGTTGGTGCGGCTTCGGAACTTTTAAATATTTCGATATATCTCGAAAACTACGCTTCTGATCAAAAAATATCATAGAACGTAAATTGTAGGAAACATTATTCTCTACAAAAAAGGTCTCTTAACATTTTGCCATAGCTCGCTTCGTTTCCGAGATATTTGCAGATTTATCTCAAGGGAAGGGTCCTGATGGACATATTTCGAGATATTTCTTCTTCTTGTTGTTCTTCTTCTGCACAGCTAAACTGGAAGTGGCATTTCCAGCTCGCAATCGTGCAGAGTTATCTCAAAGAAAGGGGCCACGGTGTTTCTGTATCTCTATTATGTTGGTGCGGCTTCGGAACTTTTAAATATCTTGATATATCTCGAGAACTACGCCTCTGATCGAAAAATATCATAGAACATAAAAAGTAGGAAACTTAATTCTCTACAAAAAAGGTCTCTTAACATTTTGCCATAGCTCGCTTCGTTTCCGAGATATTTGCAGATTTATCTCAAGGGAAGGGGCCTGACGGACATATTTCGAGATATTTCTTCTTCTTGTTGTTCTTCTTCTGCACAGCTAAGCTGGAAGTGGCATTTGCAGCTCGCAGTAGTGCAGAGTTATCTCAAAGAAAGGGGCCACGGTGTTTCTGTATCTCTATTATGTTGGTGCGGCTTCGGAACTTCTAAATATCTTGATATATCTCGAGAACTACGCATCTGATCAAAAAATATCATAGAACATAAAAAGTAGGAAACTTAATTCTCTACAAAAAAGGTCTCTTAACAATTTGCCATAGCTCGCTTCGTTTCCGAGATATTTGCAGATTTATCTCAAGGGAAGGGGCCTGACGGACATATTTCGAGATATTTCTTCTTCTTGTTGTTCTTCTTCTGCACAGCTGAGCTGGAAGTGGCATTTGCAGGTCGCAATAGTGCAGAGTTATCTCAAAGAAAGGGGCCACGGTGTTTCTGTATCTCTATTATGTTGGTGCGGCTTCGGAACTTTTAAATATCTCGATATATCTCGAAAACTACGCTTCTGATCAAAAAATGTCATAGAACGTAAATTGTAGGAAACATTATTCTCTACAAAAAACGTCTCTTAACATTTTGCCATAGCTCGCTTCGTTTCCGAGATATTTGCAGATTCAGCTCAAAGGAACGGGCCTGACGGACATATTTCGAGATACTTCTTCTTCTTGTTGTTCTTCCTCTGCACAGCTAAGCTGGAAGTGGCATTTGCAGCTCGCAATAGTGCAGAGTTATCTCAAAGAAAGGGGCCACGGTGTTTCTGTATCTCTATTATGTTGGTGCGGCTTCGGAACTTTTAAATATCTCGATATATCTCGAAAACTACGCTTCTGACCAAAAAATATCATAGAACCTAAATTGTAGGAAACATAATTCTCTACAAAAAAGGTCTCTTAACATTTTGCCATAGCTCGCTTCGTTTCCGAGATATTTGCAGATATATCTCAAGGGAAGGGGCCTGACGGACATATTTCGAGATATTTCTTCTTCTTGTTGTTCTTCTTCTGCACAGCTAAGCTGGAAGTGGCATTTACAGCTCGCAATAGTGCAGAGTTATCTCAAAGAAAGGGGCCACGGTGTTTCTGTATCCCTATTATGTTGGTGCGGCTTCGGAACTTTTAAATATCTCGATATATCTCGAAAACTACGCTTCTGATCAAAAAATATCATAGAACATAAATTGTAGGAAACATAATTCTCTACAAAAAACGTCTCTTAACATTTTGCCATAGCTCGCTTCGTTTACGAGATATTTGCAGATTTATCTCAAGGGAAGGGGCCTGACGGACATATTTCGAGATATTTCTTCTTCTTGTTGTTCTTCTTCTGCACAGCTAAGCTGGAAGTGGCATTTACAGCTCGCAATAGTGCAGAGTTATCTCAAAGAAAGGGGCCACGGTGTTTCTGTATCTCTATTATGTTGGTGCGGCTTCGGAACTTTTAAATATCTTGATATATCTCGAGAACTACGCATCTGATCAAAAAATATCATAGAACATAAAAAGTAGGAAACTTAATTCTCTACAAAAAAGGTCTCTTAACATTTTGCCATAGCTCGCTTCGTTTCCGAGATATTTGCAGATATATCTCAAGGGAAGGGGCCTGCCGGACATATTTCGAGATATTTCTTCTTCTTGTTGTTCTTCTTCTGCACAGCTAAGCTGGAAGTGGCATTTACAGCTCGCAATAGTGCAGAGTTATCTCAAAGAAAGGGGCCACGGTGTTTCTGTATCTCTATTATGTTGGTGCTGCTTCGGAACTTTTAAATATCTTGATATATCTCGAGAACTACGCATCTGATCAAAAAATATTATAGAACATGAAAAGTAGGAAACTTGATTCTCTACAAAAAAGGTCTCTTAACATTTTGCCATAGCTCGCTTCGTTTCCGAGATATTTGCAGATATATCTCAAGGGAAGGGGCCTGCCGGACATATTTCGAGATATTTCTTCTTCTTGTTGTTCTTCTTCTGCACAGCTAAGCTGGAAGTGGCATTTACAGCTCGCAATAGTGCAGAGTTATCTCAAAGGAAGGGGCCACGGTGTTTCTGTATCTCTATTATGTTGGTGCTGCTTCGGAACTTTTAAATATCTTGATATATCTCGAGAACTACGCATCTGATCAAAAAATATTATAGAACAAGAAAAGTAGGAAACTTAATTCTCTACATAAAAGGTCTCTTAACATTTTGCCATAGCTCTCTTCGTTTCCGAGATATTTGCAGATTTATCTCAAGGGAAGGGGCCTGACGGACATATTTCGAGATATTTCTTCTTCTTGTTGTTCTTCTTCTGCACAGCTAAGCTGGAAGTGGCATTTGCAGCTCGCAATAGTGCAGAGTTATCTCAAAGAAACGGGCCACGGTGTTTCTGTATCTCTATTATGTTGGTGCGGCTTCGGAACTTTTAAATATCTTGATATATCTCGAGAACTACGCCTCTGATCGAAAAATATCATAGAACATAAAAAGTAGGAAACTTAATTCTCTACAAAAAAGGTCTCTTAACATTTTGCCATAGCTCGCTTCGTTTCCGAGATATTTGCAGATTTATCTCAAGGGAAGGGGCCTGACGGACATATTTCGAGATATTTCTTCTTCTTGTTGTTCTTCTTCTGCACAGCTAAGCTGGAAGTGGCATTTGCGGCTCGCACTAGTGCAGAGTTATCTCAAAGAAAGGAGCCACGGTGTTTCTGTATCTCTATTATGTTGGTGCGGCTTCGGAACTTTTAAACATCTCGATATATCTCGAAAACTACGCTTCTGATCAAAAAATATCATAGAACATAAATTGTAGGAAACATAATTCACTACAAAAAACGTCTCTTAACATTTTGCCATAGCTCGCTTCGTTTCCGAGATATTTGCAGATTCAGCTCAAAGGAACGGGCCTGACGGACATATTTCGAGATACTTCTTCTTCTTCTTGTTCTTCTTCTGCACAGCTAAGCTGGAAGTGGCATTTGCGGCTCGCACTAGTGCAGAGTTATCTCAAAGAAAGGGGCCACGGTGTTTCTGTATCTCTATTATGTTGGTGCGGCTTCGGAACTTTTAAATATCTCGATATATCTCGAAAACTACGCTTCTGACCAAAAAATATCATAGAACCTAAATTGTAGGAAACATAATTCTCTACAAAAAAGGTCTCTTAACATTTTGCCATAGCTGGCTTCGTTTCCGATATATTTGCAGATATATCTCAAGGGAAGGGGCCTGACGGACATATTTCGAGATATTTCTTCTTCTTGTTGTTCTTCTTCTGCACAGCTAAGCTGGAAGTGGCATTTGCAGCTCGCAATAGTGCAGAGTTATCTCAAAGAAAGGGGCCACGGTGTTTCTGTATCTCTATTATGTTGGTGCGGCTTCGGAACTTTTAAATATTTCGATATATCTCGAAAACTACGCTTCTGATCAAAAAATATCATAGAACGTAAATTGTAGGAAACATTATTCTCTACAAAAAAGGTCTCTTAACATTTTGCCATAGCTCGCTTCGTTTCCGAGATATTTGCAGATTTATCTCAAGGGAAGGGTCCTGATGGACATATTTCGAGATATTTCTTCTTCTTGTTGTTCTTCTTCTGCACAGCTAAACTGGAAGTGGCATTTCCAGCTCGCAATCGTGCAGAGTTATCTCAAAGAAAGGGGCCACGGTGTTTCTGTATCTCTATTATGTTGGTGCGGCTTCGGAACTTTTAAATATCTTGATATATCTCGAGAACTACGCCTCTGATCGAAAAATATCATAGAACATAAAAAGTAGGAAACTTAATTCTCTACAAAAAAGGTCTCTTAACATTTTGCCATAGCTCGCTTCGTTTCCGAGATATTTGCAGATTTATCTCAAGGGAAGGGGCCTGACGGACATATTTCGAGATATTTCTTCTTCTTGTTGTTCTTCTTCTGCACAGCTAAGCTGGAAGTGGCATTTGCAGCTCGCAGTAGTGCAGAGTTATCTCAAAGAAAGGGGCCACGGTGTTTCTGTATCTCTATTATGTTGGTGCGGCTTCGGAACTTCTAAATATCTTGATATATCTCGAGAACTACGCATCTGATCAAAAAATATCATAGAACATAAAAAGTAGGAAACTTAATTCTCTACAAAAAAGGTCTCTTAACAATTTGCCATAGCTCGCTTCGTTTCCGAGATATTTGCAGATTTATCTCAAGGGAAGGGGCCTGACGGACATATTTCGAGATATTTCTTCTTCTTGTTGTTCTTCTTCTGCACAGCTGAGCTGGAAGTGGCATTTGCAGGTCGCAATAGTGCAGAGTTATCTCAAAGAAAGGGGCCACGGTGTTTCTGTATCTCTATTATGTTGGTGCGGCTTCGGAACTTTTAAATATCTCGATATATCTCGAAAACTACGCTTCTGATCAAAAAATGTCATAGAACGTAAATTGTAGGAAACATTATTCTCTACAAAAAACGTCTCTTAACATTTTGCCATAGCTCGCTTCGTTTCCGAGATATTTGCAGATTCAGCTCAAAGGAACGGGCCTGACGGACATATTTCGAGATACTTCTTCTTCTTGTTGTTCTTCCTCTGCACAGCTAAGCTGGAAGTGGCATTTGCAGCTCGCAATAGTGCAGAGTTATCTCAAAGAAAGGGGCCACGGTGTTTCTGTATCTCTATTATGTTGGTGCGGCTTCGGAACTTTTAAATATCTTGATATATCTCGAGAACTACGCATCTGATCAAAAAATATCATAGAACATAAAAAGTAGGAAACTGAATTCTCTACAAAAAAGGTCTCTTAACATTTTGCCATAGCTCGCTTCGTTTCCGAGATATTTGCAGATTTATCTCAAGGGAAGGGGCCTGACGGACATATTTCGAGATATTTCTTCTTCTGCACAGCTGAGCTGGAAGTGGCATTTGCAGGTCGCAATAGTGCAGAGTTATCTCAAAGAAAGGGGCCACGGTGTTTCTGTATCTCTATTATGTTGGTGCGGCTTCGGAACTTTTAAATATCTCGATATATCTCGAAAACTACGCTTCTGATCAAAAAATGTCATAGAACGTAAATTGTAGGAAACATTATTCTCTACAAAAAAGGTCTCGTAACATTTTGCCATAGCTCGCTTCGTTTCCGAGATATTTGCAGATTTATCTCAAGGGAAGGGTCCTGATGGACATATTTCGAGATATTTCTTCTTCTTGTTGTTCTTCTTCTGCACAGCTAAACTGGAAGGGGCATTTCCAGCTCGCAATCGTGCAGAGTTATCTCAAAGAAAGGGGCCACGGTGTTTCTGTATCTCTATTATGTTGGTGCGGCTTCGGAACTTTTAAATATCTTGATATATCTCGAGAACTACGCCTCTGATCGAAAAATATCATAGAACATAAAAAGTAGGAAACTTAATTTTCTACAAAAAAGGTCTCTTAACATTTTGCCATAGCTCGCTTCGTTTCCGAGATATTTGCAGATTTATCTCAAGGGAAGGGGCCTGACGGACATATTTCGAGATATTTCTTCTTCTTGTTGTTCTTCTTCTGCACAGCTAAGCTGGCAGTGGCATTTGCAGCGCGCAATAGTGCAGAGTTATCTCAAAGAAAGGGGCCACGGTGTTTCTGTATCTCTATTATGTTGGTGCGGCTTCGGAACTTTTAAATATCTTGATATATCTCGAGAACTACGCATCTGATCAAAAAATATCATAGAAGATAAAAAGTAGGAAACTTAATTCTCTACAAAAAAGGTCTCCTAACATTTTGCCATAGCTCGCTTCGTTTCCGAGATATTTGCAGATTTATCTCAAGGGAAGGGGCCTGACGGACATATTTCGAGATATTTCTTCTTCTTGTTGTTCTTCTTCTGCACAGCTGAGCTGGAAGTGGCATTTGCAGGTCGCAATAGTGCAGAGTTATCTCAAAGAAAGGGGCCACGGTGTTTCTGTATCTCTATTATGTTGGTGCGGCTTCGGAACTTTTAAATATCTCGATATATCTCGAAAACTACGCTTCTGATCAAAAAATGTCATAGAACGTAAATTGTAGGAAACATTATTCTCTACAAAAAAGGTCTCTTAACATTTTGCCATAGCTCGCTTCGTTTCCGAGATATTTGCAGATTTATCTCAAGGGAAGGGTCCTGATGGACATATTTCGAGATATTTCTTCTTCTTGTTGTTCTTCTTCGGCACAGCTAAACTGGAAGTGGCATTTCCAGCTCGCAATCGTGCAGAGTTATCTCAAAGAAAGGGGCCACGTTGTTTCTGTATCTCTATTATGTTGGTGCGGCTTCGGAACTTTTAAATATCTTGATATATCTCGAGAACTACGCATCTGATCAAAAAATATCATACTACATAAAAAGTAGGAAACTTAATTCTCTACAAGAAAGGTCTCTAAACATTTTGCCATAGCTCGCTTCGTTTCCGAGATATTTGCAGATTTATCTCAAGGGAAGGGGCCTGACGGACATATTTCGAGATATTTCTTCTTCTTGTTGTTCTTCTTCTGCACAGCTAAGATGGAAGTGGCATTTGCGGCTCGCACTAGTGCAGAGTTATCTCAAAGAAAGGGGCCACGGTGTTTCTGTATCTCTATTATGTTGGTGCGGCTTCGGAACTTTTAAATATCTTGATATATCTCGAGAACTACGCATCTGATCAAAAAATATCATAGAAGATAAAAAGTAGGAAACTTAATTCTCTTTAAAAAAGGTCTCTTAACATTTTGCCATAGCTCGCTTCGTTTCCGAGATATTTGCAGATTTATCTCAAGGGAAGGGGCCTGACGGACATATTTCGAGATATTTCTTCTTCTTGTTGTTCTTCTTCTGCACAGCTGAGCTGGAAGTGGCATTTGCAGGTCGCAATAGTGCAGAGTTATCTCAAAGAAAGGGGCCACGGTGTTTCTGTATCTCTATTATGTTGGTGCGGCTTCGGAACTTTTAAATATCTCGATATATCTCGAAAACTACGCTTCTGATCAAAAAATATCATAGAACGTAAATTGTAGCAAACATTATTCTCTACAAAAAAGGTCTCTTAACATTTTGCCATAGCTCGCTTCGTTTCCGAGATATTTGCAGATTTATCTCAAGGGAAGGGTCCTGATGGACATATTTCGAGATATTTCTTCTTCTTGTTGTTCTTCTTCTGCACAGCTAAACTGGAAGTGGTATTTCCAGCTCGCAATCGTGCAGAGTTATCTCAAAGAAAGGGGCCACGGTGTTTCTGTATCTCTATTATGTTGGTGCGGCTTCGGAACTTTTAAATATCTTGATATATCTCGAGAACTACGCATCTGATCAAAAAATATCATAGAACATAAAAAGTAGGAAACTTAATTCTCTACAAAAACGGTCTCTTAACATTTTGCCATAGCTCGCTTCGTTTCCGAGATATTTGCAGATTTATCTCAAGGGAAGGGGCCTGACGGACATATTTCGAGATATTTCTTCTTCTTGTTGTTCTTCTTCTGCACAGCTGAGCTGGAAGTGGCATTTGCAGGTCGCAATAGTGCAGAGTTATCTCAAAGAAAGGGGCCACGGTGTTTCTGTATCTCTATTATGTTGGTGCGGCTTCGGAACTTTTAAATATCTCGATATATCTCGAAAACTACGCTTCTGATCAAAAAATATCATAGAACGTAAATTGTAGCAAACATTATTCTCTACAAAAAAGGTCTCTTAACATTTTGCCATAGCTCGCTTCGTTTCCGAGATATTTGCAGATTTATCTCAAGGGAAGGGTCCTGATGGACATATTTCGAGATATTTCTTCTTCTTGTTGTTCTTCTTCTGCACAGCTAAACTGGAAGTGGCATTTCCAGCTCGCAATCGTGCAGAGTTATCTCAAAGAAAGGGGCCACGGTGTTTCTGTATCTCTATTATGTTGGTGCGGCTTCGGAACTTTCAAATATCTCGATATATCTCGAAAACTACGCTTCTGATCAAAAAATATCATAGAACATAAATTGTAGGAAACATAATTCACTACAAAAAACGTCTCTTAACATTTTGCCATAGCTCGCTTCGTTTCCGAGATATTTGCAGATTCAGCTCAAAGGAACGGGCCTGACGGACATATTTCGAGATACTTCTTCTTCTTCTTGTTCTTCCTCTGCACAGCTAAGCTGGAAGTGGCATTTGCAGCTCGCAATAGTGCAGAGTTATCTCAAAGAAAGGGGCCACGGTGTTTCTGTATCTCTATTATGTTGGTGCGGCTTCGGAACTTTTAAATATTTCGATATATCTCGAAAACTACGCTTCTGATCAAAAAATATCATAGAACATAAATTGTAGGAAACATTATTCTCTACAAAAAAGGTCTCTTAACATTTTGCCATAGCTCGCTTCGTTTCCGAGATATTTGCAGATTTATCTCAAGGGAAGGGGCCTGACGGACATATTTCGAGATATTTCTTCTTCTTGTTGTTCTTCTTCTGCACAGCTAAGCTGGAAGTGGCATTTGCAGCGCGCAATAGTGCAGAGTTATCTCAAAGAAAGGGGCCACGGTGTTTCTGTATCTCTATTATGTTGGTGCGGCTTCGGAACTTTTAAATATCTTGATATATCTCGAGAACTACGCATCTGATCAAAAAATATCATAGAAGATAAAAAGTAGGAAACTTAATTCTCTACAAAAAAGGTCTCTTAACATTTCGCCATAGCTCGCTTCGTTTCCGAGATATTTGCAGATTTATCTCAAGGGAAGGGGCCTGTCGGACATATTTCGAGATATTTCTTCTTCTTGTTGTTCTTCTTCTGCACAGCTAAGCTGGAAGTGGCATTTGCGGCTTGCACTAGTGCAGAGTTATCTCAAAGAAAGGGGCCACGGTGTTTCTGTATCTCTATTATGTTGGTGCGGCTTCGGAACTTTTAAATATCTCGATATATCTCGAAAACTACGCTTCTGATCAAAAAATATCATAGAACATAAATTGTAGGAAACATAATTCTCTACAAAAAAGGTCTCTTAACATTTTGCCATAGCTCGCTTCGTTTCCGAGATATTTGCAGATTTATCTCAAGGGAAGGGGCCTGACGGACATATTTCGAGATATTTCTTCTTCTTGTTGTTCTTCTTCTGCACAGCTGAGCTGGAAGTGGCATTTGCAGGTCGCAATAGTGCAGAGTTATCTCAAAGAAAGGGGCCACGGTGTTTCTGTATCTCTATTATGTTGGTGCGGCTTCGGAACTTTTAAATATCTCGATATATCTCGAAAACTACGCTTCTGATCAAAAAATGTCATAGAACGTAGATTGTAGGAAACATAATTCTCTACAAAAAACGTCTCTTAACATTTTGCCATAGCTCGCTTCGTTTCCGAGATATTTGCAGATTCAGCTCAAAGGAACTGGCCTGACGGACATATTTCGAGATATTTCTTCTTCTTGTTGTTCTTCCTCTGCACAGCTAAGCTGGAAGTGGCATTTGCAGCTCGCAATAGTGCAGAGTTATCTCAAAGAAAGGGGCCACGGTGTTTCTGTATCTCTATTATGTTGGTGCGGCTTCGGAACTTTTAAATATCTTGATATATCTCGAGAACTACGCATCTAATCAAAAAATATCATAGAACATAAAAAGTAGGAAACTTAATTCTCTACAAAAAAGGTCTCTTAACATTTTGCCATAGCTCTCTTTGTTTCCGAGATATTTGCAGATTTATCTCAAGGGAAGGGGCCTGACGGACATATTTCGAGATATTTCTTCTTCTTGTTGTTCTTCTTCTGCACAGCTAAGCTGGAAGTGGCATTTGCAGCTCGCAATAGTGCAGAGTTATCTCAAAGAAAGGGGCCACGGTGTTTCTGTATCTCTATTATGTTGGTGCGGCTTCGGAACTTTTAGATATCTTGATATATCTCGAGAACTACGCATCTGATCAAAAAATATCATAGAACATAAAAAGTAGGAAACTTAATTCTCTACAAAAAAGGTCTCTTAACATTTTGCCATAGCTCGCTTCGTTTCCGAGATATTTGCAGATTTATCTCAAGGGAAGGGGCCTGATGGACATATTTCGAGATATTTCTTCTTCTTGTTGTTCTTCTTCTGCACAGCTAAGCTGGAAGTGGCATTTGCAGCTCGCAATAGTGCAGAGTTATCTCAAAGAAAGGGGCCACGGTGTTTCTGTATCTCTATTATGTTGGTGCGGCTTCGGAACTTTTAGATATCTTGATATATCTCGAGAACTACGCATCTGATCAAAAAATATCATAGAACATAAAAAGTAGGAAACTTAATTCTCTACAAAAAAGGTCTCTTAACATTTTGCCATAGCTCGCTTCGTTTCCGAGATATTTGCAGATTTATCTCAAGGGAAGGGGCCTGACGGACATATTTCGAGATATTTCTACTTCTTGTTGTTCTTCTTCTGCACAGCTAAGCTGGAAGTGGCATTTGCAGCTCGCAATAGTGCAGAGTTATCTCAAAGAAAGGGGCCACGGTGTTTCTGTATCCCTATTATGTTGGTGCGGCTTCGGAACTTTTAAATATCTCGATATATCTCGAAAACTACGCTTCTGATCAAAAAATATCATAGAACATAAATTGTAGGAAACATAATTCTCTACAAAAAACGTCTCTTAACATTTTGCCATAGCTCGCTTCGTTTCCGAGATATTTGCAGATTCAGCTCAAAGGAACTGGCCTGACGGACATATTTCGAGATATTTCTTCTTCTTGTTGTTCTTCCTCTGCACAGCTAAGCTGGAAGTGGCATTTGCAGCTCGCAATAGTGCAGAGTTATCTCAAAGAAAGGGGCCACGGTGTTTCTGTATCTCTATTATGTTGGTGCGGCTTCGGAACTTTTAAATATCTTGATATATCTCGAGAACTACGCATCTGATCAAAAAATATCATAGAACATAAAAAGTAGGAAACTTAATTCTCTACAAAAAAGGTCTCTTAACATTTTGCCATAGCTCGCTTCGTTTCCGAGATATTTGCAGATTTATCTCAAGGGAAGGGGCCTGACGGACATATTTCGAGATATTTCTTCTACTTGTTGTTCTTCTTCTGCACAGCTAAGCTGGAAGTGGCATTTGCGGCTCGCACTAGTGCAGAGTTATCTCAAAGAAAGGGGCCACGGTGTTTCTGTATCTCTATTATGTTGGTGCGGCTTCGGAACTTTTAAATATCTCGATATATCTCGAAAACTACGCTTCTGATCAAAAAATATCGTAGAACATAAATTGTAGGAAACATAATTCTTTACAAAAAAGGTCTCTTAACATTTTGCGATAGCTCGCTTCGTTTCCGAGATATTTGCAGATTTATCTCAAGGGAAGGGGCCTGACGGACATATTTCGAGATATTTCTTCTTCTTGTTGTTCTTCTTCTGCACAGCTAAGCTGGAAGTGGCATTTGCGGCTCGCACTGGTGCACAGTTATCTCAAAGAAAGGGGCCACGGTGTTTCTGTATCTCTATTATGTTGGTGCGTCTTCGGAACTTTTAAATATCTCGATATATCTCGAAAACTACGCTTCTGATGAAAAAATATCATAGAACATAAATTGTAGGAAACATAATTCTCTACAAAAAACGTCTCTTAACATTTTGCCATAGCTCGCTTCGTTTCCGAGATATTTGCAGATTCAGCTCAAAGGAACTGGCCTGACGGACATATTTCGAGATATTTCTTCTTCTTGTTGTTCTTCCTCTGCACAGCTAAGCTGGAAGTGGCATTTGCAGCTCGCAATAGTGCAGAGTTATCTCAAAGAAAGGGGCCACGGTGTTTCTGTATCTCTATTATGTTGGTGCGGCTTCGGAACTTTTAAATATCTTGATATATCTCGAGAACTACGCATCTCATCAAAAAATATCATAGAACATAAAAAGTAGGAAACTTAATTCTCTACAAAAAAGGTCTCTTAACATTTTGCCATAGCTCGCTTCGTTTCCGAGATATTTGCATATTTATCTCAAGGGAAGGGGCCTGACGGACATATTTCGAGATATTTCTTCTTCTTGTTGTTCTTCTTCTGCACAGCTAAGCTCGAAGTGGCATTTGCAGCTCGCAATAGTGCAGAGTTATCTCAAAGAAAGAGGCCACGGTGTTTCTGTACCTCTATTATGTTGGTGCAGCTTCGGAACTTTTAAATATCTTGATATATCTCGAGAACTACGCATCTCATCAAAAAATATCATAGAACATAAAAAGTAGGAAACTTAATTCTCTACAAAAAACGTCTCTTAACATTTTGCCATAGCTCGCTTCGTTTCCGAGATATTTGCAGATTCAGCTCAAAGGAACTGGCCTGACGGACATATTTCGAGATATTTCTTCTTCTTGTTGTTCTTCCTCTGCACAGCTAAGCTGGAAGTGGCATTTGCAGCTCGCAATAGTGCAGAGTTATCTCAAAGAAAGGGGCCACGGTGTTTCTGTATCTCTATTATGTTGGTGCGGCTTCGGAACTTTTAAATATCTTGATATATCTCGAGAACTACGCATCTCATCAAAAAATATCATAGAACATAAAAAGTAGGAAACTTAATTCTCTACAAAAAAGGTCTCTTAACATTTTGCCATAGCTCGCTTCGTTTCCGAGATATTTGCATATTTATCTCAAGGGAAGGGGCCTGACGGACATATTTCGAGATATTTCTTCTTCTTGTTGTTCTTCTTCTGCACAGCTAAGCTCGAAGTGGCATTTGCAGCTCGCAATAGTGCAGAGTTATCTCAAAGAAAGAGGCCACGGTGTTTCTGTACCTCTATTATGTTGGTGCAGCTTCGGAACTTTTAAATATCTTGATATATCTCGAGAACTACGCATCTGATCAAAAAATATCATCGAACATAAAAAGTAGGAAACTTAATTCTCTACAAAAAAGGTCTCTTAACATTTTGCCATAGCTCGCTTCGTTTCCGAGATATTTGCAGATTTATCTCAAGGGAAGTGGCCTGACGGACATATTTCGAGATATTTCTTCTTCTTGTTGTTCTTCTTCTGCACAGCTAAGCTGGAAGTAGCATTTGCAGCTCGCAATAGTGCAGAGTTATCTCAAAGAAAGGGGCCACGGTGTTTCTGTATCTCTATTATGTTGGTGCGGCTTCGGAACTTTTAAATATCTCGATATATCTCGAAAACTACGCTTCTGATCAAAAAATATCATAGAACATAAATTGTAGGAAACATAATTCTCTACAAAAAAGGTCTCTCAACATTTTGCCAT
Source organism: Osmia lignaria lignaria (assembly GCF_051020975.1). NCBI lineage: Eukaryota > Metazoa > Arthropoda > Insecta > Hymenoptera > Megachilidae > Osmia > Osmia lignaria. Next base: position 20,974,651 of record NW_027478159.1, read on the forward strand.
AGCTCTCTTCATTTCCGAGATATTTGCAGATTTATCTCAAGGGAAGGGGCCTGACGGACATATTTCGAGATATTTCTTCTTCTTGTTGTTCTTCTTCTGCACAGCTAAGCTGGAAGTGGCATTTGCGGCTCGCACTGGTGCACAGTTATCTCAAAGAAAGCGGCCACGGTGTTTCTGTATCTCTATTATGTTGGTGCGTCTTCGGAACTTTTAAATATCTCGATATATCTCGAAAACTACGCTTCTGATCAAAAAATATCATACAACATAAATTGTAGGAAACATAATTCTCTACAAAAAACGTCTCTTAACATTTTGCCATAGCTCGCTTCGTTTCCGAGATATTTGCAGATTCAGCTCAAAGGAACTGGCCTGACGGACATATTTCGAGATATTTCTTCTTCTTGTTGTTCTTCCTCTGCACAGCTAAGCTGGAAGTGGCATTTGCAGCTCGCAATAGTGCAGAGTTATCTCAAAGAAAGGGGCCACGGTGTTTCTGTATCTCTATTATGTTGGTGCGGCTTCGGAACTTTTAAATATCTTGATATATCTCGAGAACTACGCACCTCATGAAAAAATATCATAGAACATAAAAAGTAGGAAACTTAATTCTCTACAAAAAAGGTCTCTTAACATTTTGCCATAGCTCGCTTCGTTTCCGAGATATTTGCATATTTATCTCAAGGGAAGGGGCCTGACGGACATATTTCGAGATATTTCTTCTTCTTGTTGTTCTTCTTCTGCACAGCTAAGCTCGAAGTGGCATTTGCAGCTCGCAATAGTGCAGAGTTATCTCAAAGAAAGAGGCCACGGTGTTTCTGTACCTCTATTATGTTGGTGCAGCTTCGGAACTTTTAAATATCTTGATATATCTCGAGAACTACGCATCTGATCAAAAAATATCATCGAACATAAAAAGTAGCAAACTTAATTCTCTACAAAAAAGGTCTCTTAACATTTTGCCATAGCTCGCTTCGTTTCCGAGATATTTGCAGATTTATCTCAAGGGAAGTGGCCTGACGGACATATTTCGAGATATTTCTTCTTCTTGTTGTTCTTCTTCTGCACAGCTAAGCTGGAAGTAGCATTTGCAGCTCGCAATAGTGCAGAGTTATCTCAAAGAAAGGGGCCACGGTGTTTCTGTATCTCTATTATGTTGGTGCGGCTTCGGAACTTTTAAATATCTCGATATATCTCGAAAACTACGCTTCTGATCAAAAAATATCATAGAACATAAATTGTAGGAAACATAATTCTCTACAAGAAAGGTCTCTTAACATTTTGCGATAGCTCGCTTCGTTTCCGAGATATTTGCAGATTTATCTCAAGGGAAGGGGCCTGACGGACATATTTCGAGATATTTCTTCTTCTTGTTGTTCTTCTTCTGCACAGCTAAGCTGGAAGTGGCATTTGCGGCTCGCACTAGTGCAGAGTTATCTCAAAGAAAGGGGCCACGGTGTTTCTGTATCCCTATTATGTTGGTGCGGCTTCGGTACTTTTAAATATCTTGATATATCTCGAGAACTACGCATCTGATCAAAAAATATCATAGAACATAAAAAGTAGGAAACTTAATTCTCTACGAAAAAGGTCTCTTAACATTTTGCCATAGCTCGCTTCGTTTCCGAGATATTTGCAGATTTATCTCAAGGGAAGGGGCCTGACGGACATATTTCGAGATATTTCTTCTTCTTGTTGTTCTTCTTCTGCACAGCTAAGCTGGAAGTGGCATTTGCGGCTCGCACTGGTGCACAGTTATCTCAAAGAAAGGGGCCACGGTGTTTCTGTATCTCTATTATGTTGGTGCGTCTTCGGAACTTTTAAATATCTCGATATATCTCGAAAACTACGCTTCTGATCAAAAAATATCATAGAACATAAATTGTAGGAAACATAATTCTCTACAAAAAACGTCTCTTAACATTTTGCCATAGCTCGCTTCGTTTCCGAGATATTTGCAGATTCAGCTCAAAGGAACTGGCCTGAGGGACATATTTCGAGATATTTCTTCTTCTTGTTGTTCTTCCTCTGCACAGCTAAGCTGGAAGTGGCATTTGCAGCTCGCAATAGTGCAGAGTTATCTCAAAGAAAGGGGCCACGGTGTTTCTGTATCTCTATTATGTTGGTGCGGCTTCGGAACTTTTAAATATCTTGATATATCTCGAGAACTACGCATCTCATCAAAAAATATCATAGAACATAAAAAGTAGGAAACTTAATTCTCTACAAAAAAGGTCTCTTAACATTTTGCCATAGCTCGCTTCGTTTCCGAGATATTTGCATATTTATCTCAAGGGAAGGGGCCTGACGGACATATTTCGAGATATTTCTTCTTCTTGTTGTTCTTCTTCTGCACAGCTAAGCTCGAAGTGGCATTTGCAGCTCGCAATAGTGCAGAGTTATCTCAAAGAAAGAGGCCACGGTGTTTCTGTACCTCTATTATGTTGGTGCAGCTTCGGAACTTTTAAATATCTTGATATATCTCGAGAACTACGCATCTGATCAAAAAATATCATCGAACATAAATTGTAGGAAACATAATTCTCTACAAAAAAGGTCTCTTAACATTTTGCCATAGCTCGCTTCGTTTCCGAGATATTTGCAGATTTATCTCAAGGGAAGGGGCCTGACGGACATATTTCGAGATATTTCTTCTTCTTGTTGTTCTTCTTCTGCACAGCTAAGCTGGAAGTGGCATTTGCAGCGCGCAATAGTGCAGAGTTATCTCAAAGAAAGGGGCCACGGTGTTTCTGTATCTCTATTATGTTGGTGCGGCTTCGGAACTTTTAAATATCTTGATATATCTCGAGAACTACGCATCTGATCACAAAATGTCATACTACATAAAAAGTAGGAAACTTAATTCTCTACAAGAAAGGTCTCTAAACATTTTGCCATAGCTCGCTTCGTTTCCGAGATATTTGCAGATTTATCTCAAGGGAAGGGGCTTGACGGACATATTTCGAGATATTTCTTCTTCTTGTTGTTCTTCTTCCGCACAGCTAAGCTGGAAGTGGCATTTGCAGCTCGCAATAGTGCAGAGTTATCTCAAAGAGAGGGGACACGGTGTTTCTGTATCTCTATTATGTTGGTGCGGCTTCGGAACTTTTAAGTATCTTGATATATCTCGAGAACTACGCATCTGATCAAAAAATATCATACTACATAAAAAGTAGGAAACTTAATTCTCTACAAGAAAGGTCTCTAAACATTTTGCCATAGCTCGCTTCGTTTCCGAGATATTTCCAGATTCAGCTCAAAGGAACTGGCCTGACGGACATATTTCGAGATATTTCTTCTTCTTGTTGTTCTTCCTCTGCACAGCTAAGCTGGAAGTGGCATTTGCAGCTCGCAATAGTGCAGAGTTATCTCAAAGAAAGGGGCCACGGTGTTTCTGTATCTCTATTATGTTGGTGCGGCTTCGGAACTTTTAAATATCTTGATATATCTCGAGAACTACGCATCTGATCAAAAAATATCATAGAACGTAAAAAGTAGGAAACTTAATTCTCTACAAAAAAGGTCTCTTAACATTTTGCCATAGCTCGCTTCGTTTCCGAGATATTTGCAGATTTATCTCAAGGGAAGGGGCCTGACGGACATATTTCGAGATATTTCTTCTTCTTGTTGTTCTTCTTCTGCACAGCTAAGCTGGAAGTGGCATTTGCAGCTCGCAATAGTGCAGAGTTATCTCAAAGAAAGGGGCCACGGTGTTTCTGTATCTCTATTATGTTGGTGCGGCTTCGGAACTTTTAAATATCTTGATATATCTCGAGAACTACGCATCTCATCAAAAAATATCATAGAACATAAAAAGTAGGAAACTTAATTCTCTACAAAAAAGGTCTCTTAACATTTTGCCATAGCTCGCTTCGTTTCCGAGATATTTGCATATTTATCTCAAGGGAAGGGGCCTGACGGACATATTTCGAGATATTTCTTCTTCTTGTTGTTCTTCTTCTGCACAGCTAAGCTCGAAGTGGCATTTGCAGCTCGCAATAGTGCAGAGTTATCTCAAAGAAAGAGGGCACGGTGTTTCTGTACCTCTATTATGTTGGTGCAGCTTCGGAACTTTTAAATATCTTGATATATCTCGAGAACTACGCATCTGATCAAAAAATATCATCGAACATAAAAAGTAGCAAACTTAATTCTCTACAAAAAAGGTCTCTTAACATTTTGCCATAGCTCGCTTCGTTTCCGAGATATTTGCAGATTTATCTCAAGGGAAGTGGCCTGACGGACATATTTCGAGATATTTCTTCTTCTTGTTGTTCTTCTTCTGCACAGCTAAGCTGGAAGTGGTATTTGCAGCTCGCAATAGTGCAGAGTTATCCCAAAGAAAGGGGCCACGGTGTTTCTGTATCTCTATTATGTTGGTGCGGCTTCGGAACTTTTAAATATCTCGATATATCTCGAGAACTACGCATCTGATCAAAAAATATCATACTACATAAAAAGTAGGAAACTTAATTCTCTACAAGAAAGGTCTCTAAACATTTTGCCATAGCTCGCTTCGTTTCCGAGATATTTCCAGATTCAGCTCAAAGGAACTGGCCTGACGGACATATTTCGAGATATTTCTTCTTCTTGTTGTTCTTCCTCTGCACAGCTAAGCTGGAAGTGGCATTTGCAGCTCGCAATAGTGCAGAGTTATCTCAAAGAAAAGGGCCACGGTGTTTCTGTATCTCTATTATGTTGGTGCGGCTTCGGAACTTTTAAATATCTTGATATATCTCGAGAACTACGCATCTGATCAAAAAATATCATAGAACATAAAAAGTAGGAAACTTAATTCTCTACAAAAAAGGTCTCTTAACATTTTACCATAGCTCGCTTCGTTTCCGAGATATTTGCAGATTTATCTCAAGGGAAGGGGCCTGACGGATATATTTCGAGATATTTCTTCTTCTTGTTGTTCTTCTTCTGCACAGCTAAGCTGGAAGTGGCATTTGCAGCTCGCACTAGTGCAGAGTTATCTCAAAGAAAGGGGCCACGGTGTTTCTGTATCTCTATTATGTTGGTGCGGCTTCGGAACTTTTAAATATCTCGATATATCTCGAAAACTACGCTTCTGATCAAAAAATATCGTAGAACATAAATTGTAGGAAACATAATTCTCAACAAAAAAGGTCTCTTAACATTTTGCCATAGCTCGCTTCGTTTCCGAGATATTTGCAGATTTATCTCAAGGGAACGGGCCTGACGGACATATTTCGAGATATTTCTTCTTCTTGTTGTTCTTCTTCTGCACAGCTAAGCTGGAAGTGGCATTTGCGGCTCGCACTAGTGCAGAGTTATCTCAAAGAAAGGGGCCACGGTGTTTCTGTATCTCTATTATGTTGGTGCGGCTTCGGAACTTTTAAATATCTTGATATATCTCGAGAACTACGCATCTGATCAAAAAATATCATAGAACATCAAAAGTAGGAAACTTAATTCTCTACAAAAATGGTCTCTTAACATTTTGCCATAGCTCTCTTCGTTTCCGAGATATTTGCAGATTTATCTCAAGGGAAGGGGCCTGACGGACATATTTCGAGATATTTCTTCTTCTTGTTGTTCTTCTTCTGCACAGCTAAGCTGGAAGTGGCATTTGCAGCTCGCAATAGTGCAGAGTTACCTCAAAGAAAGAGGCCACGGTGTTTCTGTATCTCTATTATGTTGGTGCGGCTTCGGAACTTTTAAATATCTCGATATATCTCGAAAACTACGCTTCTGAACAAAAAATATCATAGAACAGAAATTGTAGGAAACCTAATTCTCTACAAAAAAGGTCTCTTAACATTTTGCCATAGCTCGCTTCGTTTCCGAGATATTTGCAGATTTATCTCAAGGGAAAGGGCCTGACGGACATATTTCGAGATATTTCTTCTTCTTGTTGTTCTTCTTCTGCACAGCTAAGCTGGAAGTGGCATTTGCGGCTCGCACTAGTGCAGAGTTATCTCAACGAAAGGGGCCACGGTGTTTCTGTATCTCTATTATGTTGGTGCGGCTTCGGAACTTTTAAATATCTCGATATATCTCGAAAACTACGCTTCTGAACAAAAAATATCATACAACATAAATTGTAGGAAACATAATTCTCTACAAGAAAGGTCTCTAAACATTTTGCCATAGCTCGCTTCGTTTCCGAGATATTTGCAGATATATCTCAAGGGAAGGGGCCTGACGGACATATTTCGAGATATTTCTTCTTCTTGTTGTTCTTCTTCTGCACAGCTTAACTGGAAGTGGCATTTACAGCTCGCAATAGTGCAGAGTTATCTCAACGAAAGGGGCCACGGTGTTTCTGTATCTCTATTATGTTGGTGCGGCTTCGGAACTTTTAAATATCTCGATATATCTCGAAAACTACGCTTCTGAACAAAAAATATCATAGAACATAAATTGTAGGAAACATAATTCTCTACAAAAGAGGTCTCTTAACATTTTGCCATAGCTCGCTTCGTTTCCGAGATATTTGCAGATATATCTCAAGGGAAGGGGCCTGACGGACATATTTCGAGATACTTCTTCTTCTTGTTGTTCTTCTTCTGCGCAGCTAAGCTGGAAGTGGCATTTGCAGCTCGCAATAGTGCAGAGATATCTCAAAGAAAGCGGCCACGGTGTTTCTGTATCTCTATTATGTTGGTGCGGCTTCGGAACTTTTAAATATCTTGATATATCTCGAGAACTACGCGTCTGATCAAAAAATATCATAGAACATACAAAGTAGGAAACTTAATTCGCTACAAAAAAGGTCTCTTAACATTTTGCCATAGCTCGCTTCGTTTCCGAGATATTTGCAGATTTATCTCAAGGGAAGGGGCCTGACGGACATATTTCGAGATATTTCTTCTTCTTGTTGTTCTTCTTCTGCACAGCTAAGCTGGAAGTGGCATTTGCGGCTCGCACTAGTGCAGAGTTATCTCAACGAAAGGGGCCACGGTGTTTCTGTATCTCTATTATGTTGGTGCGGCTTCGGAACTTTTAAATATCTCGATATATCTCGAAAACTACGCTTCTGAACAAAAAATATCATAGAGCGTAAATTGTAGGAAACATAATTCTCTACAAAAAAGGTCTCTTAACATTTTGCCATAGCTCGCTTCGTTTCCGAGATATTTGCAGATATATCTCAAGGGAAGGGGCCTGACGGACATATTTCGAGATATTTCTTCTTCTTGTTGTTCTTCTTCTGCACAGCTTAACTGGAAGTGGCATTTACAGCTCGCAATAGTGCAGAGTTCTCTCAAAGAAAGGGGCCACGGTGTTTCTGTATCTCTATTATGTTGGTGCGGCTTCGGAACTTTTAAATATCTTGATATATCTCGAGAACTACTCATCTGATCAAAAAATATCATAGAACATAAAAAGTAGGAAACCTAATTCTCTACAAAAAAGGTCTCTTAACATTTTGCCATAGCTCTCTTCGTTTCCGAGATATTTGCAGATTTATCTCAAGGGAAGGGGCCTGACGGACATATTTCGAGATATTTCTTCTTCTTGTTGTTCTTCTTCTGCACAGCTAAGCTGGAAGTTGCATTTGCGGCTCGCACTAGTGCAGAGTTATCTCAACGAAAGGGGCCACGGTGTTTCTGTATCTCTATTATGTTGGTGCGGCTTCGGAACTTTTAAATATCTCGATATATCTCGAAAACTACGCTTCTGATCAAAAAATATCATAGAACATAAATTGTAGGAAACATAATTCTCTACAAAAAAGGTCTCTTAACATTTTGCCATAGCTCGCTTCGTTTCCGAGATATTTGCAGATTTATCTCAAGGGAAGGGGCCTGACGGACATATTTCGAGATATTTCTTCTTCTTGTTGTTCTTCTTCTGCACAGCTAAGCTGGAAGTGGCATTTGCGGCTCGCAATAGTGCAGAGTTATCTCAACGAAAGGGGCCACGGTGTTTCTGTATCTCTATTATGTTGGTGCGGCTTCGGAACTTTTAAATATCTCGATATATCTCGAAAACTACGCTTCTGAACAAAAAATATCATAGAACATAAATTGTAGGAAACATAATTCTCTACAAAAAAGGTCTCTTAACATTTTGCCATAGCTCGCTTCGTTTCCGAGATATTTGCAGATTTATCTCAAGGGAAGGGGCCTGACGGACATATTTCGAGATATTTCTTCTTCTTGTTGTTCTTCTTCTGCACAGCTAAGCTGGAAGTGGCATTTGCAGCTCGCAATAGTGCAGAGTTACCTCAAAGAAAGGGGCCACGGTGTTTCTGTATCTCTATTATGTTGGTGCCGCTTCGGAACTTTTAAATATCTGGATATATCTCGAGAACTACGCATCTGATCAAAAAATATCATATAACATAAAAAGTAGGAAACTTAATTCTCTACAAAAAAGGTCTCTTAACATTTTGCCATAGCTCGCTTCGTTGCCGAGATATTTGCAGATTTATCCCAAGGGAAGGGGCCTGACGGACATATTTCGAGATATTTCTTCTTCTTGTTGTTCTTCTTCTGCACAGCTAAGCTGGAAGTGGCATTTGCAGCTCGCAGTAGTGCAGAGTTATCTCAAAGAAAGGGGCCACGGTGTTTCTGTATCTCTATTATGTTGGTGCGGCTTCGGAACTTTTAAATATCTTGATATATCTCGAGAACTACGCATCTGATCAAAAAATATCATAGAACATAAAAAGTAGGAAACTTAATTCTCTACAAAAAAGGTCTCTTAACGTTTTGAAATAGCTCGCTTCGTTTCCGAGATATTTGCAGATTTATCTCAAGGGAAGGGTCCTGACGGACATATTTCGAGATATTTCTTCTTCTTGTTGTTCTTCTTCTGCACAGCTAAACTGGAAGTGGCATTTCCAGCTCGCAATAGTGCAGAGTTATCCCAAAGAAAGGGGCCACGATGTTTCTGTATCTCTATTATGTTGGTGCGGCTTCGGAACTTTTAAATATCTCGATATATCTCGAAAACTACGCTTCTGAACAAAAAATATCATAGAGCGTAAATTGTAGGAAACATAATTCTCTACAAAAAAGGTCTCTTAACATTTTGCCATAGCTCGCTTCGTTTCCGAGATATTTGCAGATATATCTCAAGGGAAGGGGCCTGACGGACATATTTCGAGATATTTCTTCTTCTTGTTGTTCTTCTTCTGCACAGCTTAACTGGAAGTGGCATTTACAGCTCGCAATAGTGCAGAGTTCTCTCAAAGAAAGGGGCCACGGTGTTTCTGTATCTCTATTATGTTGGTGCGGCTTCGGAACTTTTAAATATCTTGATATATCTCGAGAACTACTCATCTGATCAAAAAATATCATAGAACATAAAAAGTAGGAAACCTAATTCTCTACAAAAAAGGTCTCTTAACATTTTGCCATAGCTCTCTTCGTTTCCGAGATATTTGCAGATTTATCTCAAGGGAAGGGGCCTGACGGACATATTTCGAGATATTTCTTCTTCTTGTTGTTCTTCTTCTGCACAGCTAAGCTGGAAGTTGCATTTGCGGCTCGCACTAGTGCAGAGTTATCTCAACGAAAGGGGCCACGGTGTTTCTGTATCTCTATTATGTTGGTGCGGCTTCGGAACTTTTAAATATCTCGATATATCTCGAAAACTACGCTTCTGATCAAAAAATATCATAGAACATAAATTGTAGGAAACATAATTCTCTACAAAAAAGGTCTCTTAACATTTTGCCATAGCTCGCTTCGTTTCCGAGATATTTGCAGATTTATCTCAAGGGAAGGGGCCTGACGGACATATTTCGAGATATTTCTTCTTCTTGTTGTTCTTCTTCTGCACAGCTAAGCTGGAAGTGGCATTTGCGGCTCGCAATAGTGCAGAGTTATCTCAACGAAAGGGGCCACGGTGTTTCTGTATCTCTATTATGTTGGTGCGGCTTCGGAACTTTTAAATATCTCGATATATCTCGAAAACTACGCTTCTGAACAAAAAATATCATAGAACATAAATTGTAGGAAACATAATTCTCTACAAAAAAGGTCTCTTAACATTTTGCCATAGCTCGCTTCGTTTCCGAGATATTTGCAGATTTATCTCAAGGGAAGGGGCCTGACGGACATATTTCGAGATATTTCTTCTTCTTGTTGTTCTTCTTCTGCACAGCTAAGCTGGAAGTGGCATTTGCAGCTCGCAATAGTGCAGAGTTACCTCAAAGAAAGGGGCCACGGTGTTTCTGTATCTCTATTATGTTGGTGCCGCTTCGGAACTTTTAAATATCTGGATATATCTCGAGAACTACGCATCTGATCAAAAAATATCATATAACATAAAAAGTAGGAAACTTAATTCTCTACAAAAAAGGTCTCTTAACATTTTGCCATAGCTCGCTTCGTTGCCGAGATATTTGCAGATTTATCCCAAGGGAAGGGGCCTGACGGACATATTTCGAGATATTTCTTCTTCTTGTTGTTCTTCTTCTGCACAGCTAAGCTGGAAGTGGCATTTGCAGCTCGCAGTAGTGCAGAGTTATCTCAAAGAAAGGGGCCACGGTGTTTCTGTATCTCTATTATGTTGGTGCGGCTTCGGAACTTTTAAATATCTTGATATATCTCGAGAACTACGCATCTGATCAAAAAATATCATAGAACATAAAAAGTAGGAAACTTAATTCTCTACAAAAAAGGTCTCTTAACGTTTTGAAATAGCTCGCTTCGTTTCCGAGATATTTGCAGATTTATCTCAAGGGAAGGGTCCTGACGGACATATTTCGAGATATTTCTTCTTCTTGTTGTTCTTCTTCTGCACAGCTAAACTGGAAGTGGCATTTCCAGCTCGCAATAGTGCAGAGTTATCCCGAAGAAAGGGGCCACGATGTTTCTGTATCTCTATTATGTTGGTGCGGCTTCGGAACTTTTAAATATCTCGATATATCTCGAAAACTACGCTTCTGATCAAAAAATATAATAGAACATAAATTGTAGGAAACATAATTCTCTACAAAAAAGGTCTCTTAACATTTTGCCATAGCTCGCTTCGTTTCCGAGATATTTGCAGATTTATCTCAAGGGAAGGGGCCTGACGGACATATTTCGAGATATTTCTTCTTCTTGTTGTTCTTCTTCTGCACAGCTAAGCTGGAAGTGCCATTTGCAGCGCGCAATAGTGCAGAGTTATCTCAAAGAAAGGGGCCACGGTGTTTCTGTATCTCTATTATGTTGGTGCGGCTTCGGAACTTTTAAATATCTTGATATATCTCGAGAACTACGCATCTGTTCAAAAAATATCATAGAACATAAAAAGTAGGAATTCTAATTTTCTACAAAAAAGGTCTCTTAACATTTTGCCATAGCTCGCTTCGTTTCCGAGATATTTGCAGATTTATCTCAAGGGAAGGGGCCTGACGGACATATTTCGAGATATTTCTTCTTCTCGTTGTTCTTCTTCTGCACAGCTAAGCTGTAAGTGGCATTTGCGGCTCGCGCTAGTGCAGAGTTATCTCAAAGAAAGGGGCCACGGTGTTTCTGTATCTCTATTATGTTGGTGCGGCTTCGGAACTTTTAAATATCTTGATATATCTCGAGAACTACGCATCTGATCAAAAAATATCGTAGAACATAAAAAGTAGGAAACTTAATTCTCTACAAATAAGGTCTCTTAACATTTTGCCATAGCTCGCTTGGTTTCCGAGATATTTGCAGATTTATCTCAAGGGAAGGGGCCTGAGGGACATATTTCGAGATATTTCTTCTTCTTGTTGTTCTTCTTCTGCACAGCTAAGCTGCAAGTGGCATTTGCAGGTCGCAATAGTGCAGAGTTATCTCAAAGAAAGGGGCTACGGTGTTTCTGTATCTCTATTATGTTGGTGCGGCTCCGGAACTTTTAAATATCTTGATATATCTCGAGAACTACGCATCTGATCAAAAAATATCATAGAACATAAAAAGTAGGAAACTTAATTCTCTACAAAAAAGGTCTCTTAACATTTTGCCATAGCTCGCATCGTTTCCGAGATATTTGCAGATTTATCTCAAGGGAAGGGGCCTGAGGGACATATTTCGAAATATTTCTTCTTCTTGTTGTTCTTCTTCTGCACAGCTAAGCTGCAAGTGGCATTTGCAGGTCGCAATAGTGCAGAGTTATCTCAAAGAAAGGGGCTACGGTGTTTCTGTATCTCTATTATGTTGGTGCGGCTTCGGAACTTTTAAATATCTCGATATATCTCGAAAACTACGCTTCTGATCAAAAAATATCAGAGAACGTAAATTGTAGGAAACATAATTCTCTACAAAAAAGGTCTCTTAACGTTTTGCCATAGCTCGCTTCGTTTCCGAGATATTTGCAGATTTATCTGAAGGGAAGGGGCCTGACGGACATATTTCGAGATATTTCTTCTTCTTGTTGTTCTTCTTCTGCACAGCTAAGCTGGAAGTGGCATTTGCAGCTCGCAATAGTGCAGAGTTATCTCAAAGAAAGGGGCCACGGTGTTTCTGTATCTCTATTATGTTGGTGCGGCTTCGGAACTTTTAAATATCTTGATATATCTCGAGAACTACGCATCTGATCAAAAAATATCGTAGAACATAAAAAGTAGGAAACTTAATTCTCTACAAATAAGGTCTCTTAACATTTTGCCATAGCTCGCTTGGTTTCCGAGATATTTGCAGATTTATCTCAAGGGAAGGGGCCTGAGGGACATATTTCGAGATATTTCTTCTTCTTGTTGTTCTTCTTCTGCACAGCTAAGCTGGAAGTGGCATTTGCAGCTCGCAATAGTGCAGAGTTACCTCAAAGAAAGGGGCCACGGTGTTTCTGTATCTCTATTATGTTGGTGCCGCTTCGGAACTTTTAAATATCTGGATATATCTCGAGAACTACGCATCTGATCAAAAAATATCATAGAACATAAAAAGTAGGAAACTTAATTCTCTACAAAAAAGGTCTCTTAACATTTTGCCATAGCTCGCTTCGTTTCCGAGATATTTGCAGATTTATCCCAAGGGAAGGGGCCTGACGGACATATTTCGAGATATTTCTTCTTCTTGTTGTTCTTCTTCTGCACAGCTAAGCTGGAAGTGGCATTTGCAGCTCGCAGTAGTGCAGAGTTATCTCAAAGAAAGGGGCCACGGTGTTTCTGTATCTCTATTATGTTGGTGCGGCTCCGGAACTTTTAAATATCTTGATATATCTCGAGAACTACGCATCTGATCAAAAAATATCATAGAACATAAAAAGTAGGAAACTTAATTCTCTACAAAAAAGGTCTCTTAACATTTTGCCATAGCTCGCATCGTTTCCGAGATATTTGCAGATTTATCTCAAGGGAAGGGGCCTGACGGACATATTTCGAGATATTTCTTCTTCTTGTTGTTCTTCTTCTGCACAGCTAAGCTGGAAGTGCCATTTGCAGCGCGCAATAGTGCAGAGTTATCTCAAAGAAAGGGGCCACGGTGTTTCTGTATCTCTATTATGTTGGTGCGGCTTCGGAACTTTTAAATATCTTGCTATATCTCGAGAACTACGCGTCTGATCAAAAAATATCATAGAACATAAAAAGTAGGAAACATAATTCTGTACAAAAAAGGTCTCTTAACATTTTGCCATAGCTCGCTTCGTTTCCGAGATATTTGCAGATTTATCTCAAGGGAAGGGGCCTGACGGACATATTTCGAGATATTTCTTCTTCTTGTTGTTCTTCTTCTGCACAGCTAAGCTGGAAGTGGCATTTACAGCTCGCAATAGTGCAGAGTTACCTCAAAGAAAGGGGCCACGGTGTTTCTGTATCTCTATTATGTTGGTGCCGCATCGGAACTTTTAAATATCTGGATATATCTCGAGAACTACCCATCTGATCAAAAAATATCATAGAACATAAAAAGTAGGAAACTTAATTCTCTACAAAAAAGCTCTCTTAACATTTTGCCATAGCTCGCTTCGTTTCCGAGATATTTGCAGATTTATCTCAAGGGAAGGGGCCTAACGGACATATTTCGAGATATTTCTTCTTCTTGTTGTTCTTCTTCTGCACAGCTAGACTGGAAGTGGCATTTCCAGCTCGCAATAGTGCAGAGTTATCTCAAAGAAAGGAGCCACGGTGTTTCTGTATCTCTATTATGTTGGTGCGGCTTCGGAACTTTTAAATATCTCGATATATCTCGAAAACTACGCTTCTGATCAAAAAATATCATAGAACATAAATAGTAGGAAACATAATTCTCTACAAAAAAGGTCTCTTAACATTTTGCCATAGCTCGCTTCGTTTCCGAGATATTTGCAGATTTATCACAAGGGAAGGGGCCTGACGGACATATTTCGAGATATTTCTTCTTCTTGTTGTTCTTCTTCTGCACAGCTGAGCTGGAAGTGGCATTTGCAGGTCGCAATAGTGCAGAGTTATCTCAAAGAAAGGGGCCACGGTGTTTCTGTATCTCTATTATGTTGGTGCGGCTTCGGAACTTTTAAATATCTCGATATATCTCGAAAACTACGCTTCTGATCAAAAAATATCATAGAACGTAAATTGTAGGAAACATTATTCTCTACAAAAAAGGTCTCTTAACATTTTGCCATAGCTCGCTTCGTTTCCGAGATATTTGCAGATTCAGCTCAAAGGAACGGGCCTGACGGACATATTTCGAGATACTTCTTCTTCTTGTTGTTCTTCCTCTGCACAGCTAAGCTGGAAGTGGCATTTGCGGCTCGCAATAGTGCAGAGTTATCTCAAAGAAAGGGGCCACGGTGTTTCTGTATCTCTATTATGTTGGTGCGGCTTCGGAACTTTTAAATATCTCGATATATCTCGAAAACTACGCTTCTGATCAAAAAATATCATAGAACATAAATAGTAGGAAACATAATTCTCTACAAAAAAGGTCTCTTAACATTTTGCCATAGCTCGCTTCGTTTCCGAGATATTTGCAGATATATCTCAAGGGAAGGGGCCTGACGGACATATTTCGAGATATTTCTTCTTCTTGTTGTTCTTCTTCTGCACAGCTAAGCTGGAAGCGGCATTTGCGGCTCGCACTAGTGCAGAGTTATCTCAAAGAAAGGGGCCACGGTGTTTCTGTATCCCTATTATGTTGGTGCGGCTTTGGAACTTTTAAATATCTCGATATATCTCGAAAACTGCGCTTCTGATCAAAAAATATCATAGAACCTAAATTGTAGGAAACATAATTCTCTACAAAAAACGTCTCTTAGCATTTTGCCATAGCTCGCTTCGTTTCCGAGATATTTGCAGATATATCTCAAGGGAAGGGGCCTGACGGACATATTTCGAGATATTTCTTCTTCTTGTTGTTCTTCTTCTGCACAGCTAAGCTGGAAGTGGCATTTGCAGCTCGCAATAGTGCAGAGTTATCTCAAAGAAAGAGGCCACGGTGTTTCTGTATCTCTATTATGTTGGTGCGGCTTCGGAACTTTTAAATATCTTGATATATCTCGAGAACTACGCATCTGATCAAAAAATATCATACTACATAAAAAGTAGGAAACTTAATTCTCTACAAGAAAGGTCTCTAAACATTTTGCCATAGCTCGCTTCGTTTCCGAGATATTTGCAGATTCAGCTCAAAGGAACTGGCCTGACGGACATATTTCGAGATATTTCTTCTTCTTGTTGTTCTTCCTCTGCACAGCTAAGCTGGAAGTGGCATTTGCAGCTCGCAATAGTGCAGAGTTATCTCAAAGAAAGGGGCCACGGTGTTTCTGTATCTCTATTATGTTGGTGCGGCTTCGGAACTTTTAAATATCTTGATATATACGAGAACTACGCATCTGATCAAAAAATATCATAGAACATGAAAAGTAGGAAACTTAATTCTCTACAAAAAAGGTCTCTTAACATTTTGCCATAGCTCGCTTCGTTTCCGAGATATTTGCAGATTTATCTCAAGGGAAGGGGCCTGACGGACATATTTCGAGATATTTCTTCTTCTTGTTGTTCTTCTTCTGCACAGCTAAGCTGGAAGTGGCATTTGCGGCTCGCACTAGTGCAGAGTTATCTCAAAGAAAGGGGCCACGGTGTTTCTGTATCCCTATTATGTTGGTGCGGCTTCGGAACTTTTAAATATCTTGATATATCTCGAGAACTACGCATCTGATCAAAAAATATCATCGAACATAAAAAGTAGGAAACTTAATTCTCTACAAAAAAGGTCTCTTAACATTTCGCCATAGCTCGCTTCGTTTCCGAGATATTTGCAGATATATCTCAAGGGAATGGGCCTGACCGACATATTTCGAGATATTTCTTCTTCTTGTTGTTCTTCTTCTGCACAGCTAAGCTGGAAGTGGCATTTGCGGCTCGCACTAGTGCACAGTTATCTCAAAGAAAGGGGCCACGGTGTTTCTGTATCTCTATTATGTTGGTGCGTCTTCGGAACTTTTAAATATCTCGATATATCTCGAAAACTACGCTTCTGATCAAAAAATATCATAGAACATAAATTGTAGGAAACATAATTCTCTACAAAAAAGGTCTCTTAACATTTTGCCATAGCTCGCTTCGTTTCCGAGATATTTGCAGATTCAGCTCAAAGGAACTGGCCTGACGGACATATTTCGAGATATTTCTTCTTCTTGTTGTTCTTCCTCTGCACAGCTAAGCTGGAAGTGGCATTTGCAGCTCGCAATAGTGCAGAGTTATCTCAAAGAAAGGGGCCACGGTGTTTCTGTATCTCTATTATGTTGGTGCGGCTTCGGAACTTTTAAATATCTTGATATATCTCGAGAACTACGCATCTGTTCAAAAAATATCATAGAACATAAAAAGTAGGAATTCTAATTTTCTACAAAAAAGGTCTCTTAACATTTTGCCATAGCTCGCTTCGTTTCCGAGATATTTGCAGATTTATCTCAAGGGAAGGGGCCTGACGGACATATTTCGAGATATTTCTTCTTCTCGTTGTTCTTCTTCTGCACAGCTAAGCTGTAAGTGGCATTTGCGGCTCGCGCTAGTGCAGAGTTATCTCAAAGAAAGGGGCCACGGTGTTTCTGTATCTCTATTATGTTGGTGCGGCTTCGGAACTTTTAAATATCTTGATATATCTCGAGAACTACGCATCTGATCAAAAAATATCGTAGAACATAAAAAGTAGGAAACTTAATTCTCTACAAATAAGGTCTCTTAACATTTTGCCATAGCTCGCTTGGTTTCCGAGATATTTGCAGATTTATCTCAAGGGAAGGGGCCTGAGGGACATATTTCGAGATATTTCTTCTTCTTGTTGTTCTTCTTCTGCACAGCTAAGCTGCAAGTGGCATTTGCAGGTCGCAATAGTGCAGAGTTATCTCAAAGAAAGGGGCTACGGTGTTTCTGTATCTCTATTATGTTGGTGCGGCTCCGGAACTTTTAAATATCTTGATATATCTCGAGAACTACGCATCTGATCAAAAAATATCATAGAACATAAAAAGTAGGAAACTTAATTCTCTACAAAAAAGGTCTCTTAACATTTTGCCATAGCTCGCATCGTTTCCGAGATATTTGCAGATTTATCTCAAGGGAAGGGGCCTGAGGGACATATTTCGAAATATTTCTTCTTCTTGTTGTTCTTCTTCTGCACAGCTAAGCTGCAAGTGGCATTTGCAGGTCGCAATAGTGCAGAGTTATCTCAAAGAAAGGGGCTACGGTGTTTCTGTATCTCTATTATGTTGGTGCGGCTTCGGAACTTTTAAATATCTCGATATATCTCGAAAACTACGCTTCTGATCAAAAAATATCAGAGAACGTAAATTGTAGGAAACATAATTCTCTACAAAAAAGGTCTCTTAACGTTTTGCCATAGCTCGCTTCGTTTCCGAGATATTTGCAGATTTATCTGAAGGGAAGGGGCCTGACGGACATATTTCGAGATATTTCTTCTTCTTGTTGTTCTTCTTCTGCACAGCTAAGCTGGAAGTGGCATTTGCAGCTCGCAATAGTGCAGAGTTATCTCAAAGAAAGGGGCCACGGTGTTTCTGTATCTCTATTATGTTGGTGCGGCTTCGGAACTTTTAAATATCTTGATATATCTCGAGAACTACGCATCTGATCAAAAAATATCGTAGAACATAAAAAGTAGGAAACTTAATTCTCTACAAATAAGGTCTCTTAACATTTTGCCATAGCTCGCTTGGTTTCCGAGATATTTGCAGATTTATCTCAAGGGAAGGGGCCTGAGGGACATATTTCGAGATATTTCTTCTTCTTGTTGTTCTTCTTCTGCACAGCTAAGCTGGAAGTGGCATTTGCAGCTCGCAATAGTGCAGAGTTACCTCAAAGAAAGGGGCCACGGTGTTTCTGTATCTCTATTATGTTGGTGCCGCTTCGGAACTTTTAAATATCTGGATATATCTCGAGAACTACGCATCTGATCAAAAAATATCATAGAACATAAAAAGTAGGAAACTTAATTCTCTACAAAAAAGGTCTCTTAACATTTTGCCATAGCTCGCTTCGTTTCCGAGATATTTGCAGATTTATCCCAAGGGAAGGGGCCTGACGGACATATTTCGAGATATTTCTTCTTCTTGTTGTTCTTCTTCTGCACAGCTAAGCTGGAAGTGGCATTTGCAGCTCGCAGTAGTGCAGAGTTATCTCAAAGAAAGGGGCCACGGTGTTTCTGTATCTCTATTATGTTGGTGCGGCTCCGGAACTTTTAAATATCTTGATATATCTCGAGAACTACGCATCTGATCAAAAAATATCATAGAACATAAAAAGTAGGAAACTTAATTCTCTACAAAAAAGGTCTCTTAACATTTTGCCATAGCTCGCATCGTTTCCGAGATATTTGCAGATTTATCTCAAGGGAAGGGGCCTGACGGACATATTTCGAGATATTTCTTCTTCTTGTTGTTCTTCTTCTGCACAGCTAAGCTGGAAGTGCCATTTGCAGCGCGCAATAGTGCAGAGTTATCTCAAAGAAAGGGGCCACGGTGTTTCTGTATCTCTATTATGTTGGTGCGGCTTCGGAACTTTTAAATATCTTGCTATATCTCGAGAACTACGCGTCTGATCAAAAAATATCATAGAACATAAAAAGTAGGAAACATAATTCTGTACAAAAAAGGTCTCTTAACATTTTGCCATAGCTCGCTTCGTTTCCGAGATATTTGCAGATTTATCTCAAGGGAAGGGGCCTGACGGACATATTTCGAGATATTTCTTCTTCTTGTTGTTCTTCTTCTGCACAGCTAAGCTGGAAGTGGCATTTACAGCTCGCAATAGTGCAGAGTTACCTCAAAGAAAGGGGCCACGGTGTTTCTGTATCTCTATTATGTTGGTGCCGCATCGGAACTTTTAAATATCTGGATATATCTCGAGAACTACCCATCTGATCAAAAAATATCATAGAACATAAAAAGTAGGAAACTTAATTCTCTACAAAAAAGCTCTCTTAACATTTTGCCATAGCTCGCTTCGTTTCCGAGATATTTGCAGATTTATCTCAAGGGAAGGGGCCTAACGGACATATTTCGAGATATTTCTTCTTCTTGTTGTTCTTCTTCTGCACAGCTAGACTGGAAGTGGCATTTCCAGCTCGCAATAGTGCAGAGTTATCTCAAAGAAAGGAGCCACGGTGTTTCTGTATCTCTATTATGTTGGTGCGGCTTCGGAACTTTTAAATATCTCGATATATCTCGAAAACTACGCTTCTGATCAAAAAATATCATAGAACATAAATAGTAGGAAACATAATTCTCTACAAAAAAGGTCTCTTAACATTTTGCCATAGCTCGCTTCGTTTCCGAGATATTTGCAGATTTATCACAAGGGAAGGGGCCTGACGGACATATTTCGAGATATTTCTTCTTCTTGTTGTTCTTCTTCTGCACAGCTGAGCTGGAAGTGGCATTTGCAGGTCGCAATAGTGCAGAGTTATCTCAAAGAAAGGGGCCACGGTGTTTCTGTATCTCTATTATGTTGGTGCGGCTTCGGAACTTTTAAATATCTCGATATATCTCGAAAACTACGCTTCTGATCAAAAAATATCATAGAACGTAAATTGTAGGAAACATTATTCTCTACAAAAAAGGTCTCTTAACATTTTGCCATAGCTCGCTTCGTTTCCGAGATATTTGCAGATTCAGCTCAAAGGAACGGGCCTGACGGACATATTTCGAGATACTTCTTCTTCTTGTTGTTCTTCCTCTGCACAGCTAAGCTGGAAGTGGCATTTGCGGCTCGCAATAGTGCAGAGTTATCTCAAAGAAAGGGGCCACGGTGTTTCTGTATCTCTATTATGTTGGTGCGGCTTCGGAACTTTTAAATATCTCGATATATCTCGAAAACTACGCTTCTGATCAAAAAATATCATAGAACATAAATAGTAGGAAACATAATTCTCTACAAAAAAGGTCTCTTAACATTTTGCCATAGCTCGCTTCGTTTCCGAGATATTTGCAGATATATCTCAAGGGAAGGGGCCTGACGGACATATTTCGAGATATTTCTTCTTCTTGTTGTTCTTCTTCTGCACAGCTAAGCTGGAAGCGGCATTTGCGGCTCGCACTAGTGCAGAGTTATCTCAAAGAAAGGGGCCACGGTGTTTCTGTATCCCTATTATGTTGGTGCGGCTTTGGAACTTTTAAATATCTCGATATATCTCGAAAACTGCGCTTCTGATCAAAAAATATCATAGAACCTAAATTGTAGGAAACATAATTCTCTACAAAAAACGTCTCTTAGCATTTTGCCATAGCTCGCTTCGTTTCCGAGATATTTGCAGATATATCTCAAGGGAAGGGGCCTGACGGACATATTTCGAGATATTTCTTCTTCTTGTTGTTCTTCTTCTGCACAGCTAAGCTGGAAGTGGCATTTGCAGCTCGCAATAGTGCAGAGTTATCTCAAAGAAAGAGGCCACGGTGTTTCTGTATCTCTATTATGTTGGTGCGGCTTCGGAACTTTTAAATATCTTGATATATCTCGAGAACTACGCATCTGATCAAAAAATATCATACTACATAAAAAGTAGGAAACTTAATTCTCTACAAGAAAGGTCTCTAAACATTTTGCCATAGCTCGCTTCGTTTCCGAGATATTTGCAGATTCAGCTCAAAGGAACTGGCCTGACGGACATATTTCGAGATATTTCTTCTTCTTGTTGTTCTTCCTCTGCACAGCTAAGCTGGAAGTGGCATTTGCAGCTCGCAATAGTGCAGAGTTATCTCAAAGAAAGGGGCCACGGTGTTTCTGTATCTCTATTATGTTGGTGCGGCTTCGGAACTTTTAAATATCTTGATATATACGAGAACTACGCATCTGATCAAAAAATATCATAGAACATGAAAAGTAGGAAACTTAATTCTCTACAAAAAAGGTCTCTTAACATTTTGCCATAGCTCGCTTCGTTTCCGAGATATTTGCAGATTTATCTCAAGGGAAGGGGCCTGACGGACATATTTCGAGATATTTCTTCTTCTTGTTGTTCTTCTTCTGCACAGCTAAGCTGGAAGTGGCATTTGCGGCTCGCACTAGTGCAGAGTTATCTCAAAGAAAGGGGCCACGGTGTTTCTGTATCCCTATTATGTTGGTGCGGCTTCGGAACTTTTAAATATCTTGATATATCTCGAGAACTACGCATCTGATCAAAAAATATCATCGAACATAAAAAGTAGGAAACTTAATTCTCTACAAAAAAGGTCTCTTAACATTTCGCCATAGCTCGCTTCGTTTCCGAGATATTTGCAGATATATCTCAAGGGAATGGGCCTGACCGACATATTTCGAGATATTTCTTCTTCTTGTTGTTCTTCTTCTGCACAGCTAAGCTGGAAGTGGCATTTGCGGCTCGCACTAGTGCACAGTTATCTCAAAGAAAGGGGCCACGGTGTTTCTGTATCTCTATTATGTTGGTGCGTCTTCGGAACTTTTAAATATCTCGATATATCTCGAAAACTACGCTTCTGATCAAAAAATATCATAGAACATAAATTGTAGGAAACATAATTCTCTACAAAAAAGGTCTCTTAACATTTTGCCATAGCTCGCTTCGTTTCCGAGATATTTGCAGATTCAGCTCAAAGGAACTGGCCTGACGGACATATTTCGAGATATTTCTTCTTCTTGTTGTTCTTCCTCTGCACAGCTAAGCTGGAAGTGGCATTTGCAGCTCGCAATAGTGCAGAGTTATCTCAAAGAAAGGGGCCACGGTGTTTCTGTATCTCTATTATGTTGGTGCGGCTTCGGAACTTTTAAATATCTTGATATATCTCGAGAACTACGCATCTGATCAAAAAATATCATAGAACATAAAAAGTAGGAAACTTAATTCTCTACAAAAAAGGTCTCTTAACATTTTGCCATAGCTCGCTTCGTTTCCGACATATTTGCAGATTTATCTCAAGGGAAGGGGCCTAACGGACATATTTCGAGATATTTCTTCTTCTTGTTGTTCTTCTTCTGCACAGCTAAACTGGAAGTGGCATTTCCAGCTCGCAATAGTGCAGAGTTATCTCAAAGAAAGGGGCCACGGTGTTTCTGTATCTCTATTATGTTGGTGCGGTTTCGGAACTTTTAAATATCTTGATATATCTCGAGAACTACGCATCTGATCAAAAAATATTATAGAACATAAAAAGTAGGAAACTTAATTCTCTACAAAAAAGGTCTCTTAACATTTTGCCATAGCTCGCTTCGTTTCCGAGATATTTGCAGATTTATCTCAAGGGAAGGGGCCTGACGGACGTATTTCGAGATATTTCTTCTTCTTGTTGTTCTTCTTCTGCACAGCTGAGCTGGAAGTGGCATTTGCAGGTCGCAATAGTGCAGAGTTATCTCAAAGAAAGGGGCCACGGTGTTTCTGTATCTCTATTATGTTGGTGCGGCTTCGGAACTTTTAAATATCTCGATATATCTCGAAAACTACGCTTCTGATCAAAAAATATCATAGAACGTAAATTGTAGGAAACATTATTCTCTACAAAAAAGGTCTCTTAACATTTTGCCATAGCTCGCTTCGTTTCCGAGATATTTGCAGATTCATCTCAAGGGAAGGGGTCTGACGGACATATTTCGAGATATTTCTTCTTCTTGTTGTTCTTCTTCTGCACAGCTAAGCTCGAAGCGGCATTTGCAGCTCGCAATAGTGCAGAGTTATCTCAAAGAAAGAGGCCACGGTGTTTCTGTACCTCTATTATGTTGGTGCAGCTTCGGAACTTTTAAATATCTTGATATATCTCGAGAACTACGCATCTGATCAAAAAATATCATCGAACATAAAAAGTAGGAAACTTAATTCTCTACAAAAAAGGTCTCTTAAGATTTTGCCATAGCTCGCTTCGTTTCCGAGATATTTGCAGATTTATCTCAAGGGAAGTGGCCTGACGGACATATTTCGAGATATTTCTTCTTCTTGTTGTTCTTGTTCTGCACAGCTAAGCTGGAAGTGGCATTTGCAGCTCGCAATAGTGCAGAGTTATCCCAAAGAAAGGGGCCACGGTGTTTCTGTATCTCTATTATGTTGGTGCGGCTTCGGAACTTTTAAATATCTTGATATATCTCGAGAACTACGCATCTGATCAAAAAATATCATACTACATAAAAAGTAGGAAACTTAATTCTCTACAAGAAAGGTCTCTAAACATTTTGCCATAGCTCGCTTCGTTTCCGAGATATTTGCAGATTCAGCTCAAAGGAACTGGCCTGACGGACATATTTCGAGATATTTCTTCTTCTTGTTGTTCTTCCTCTGCACAGCTAAGCTGGAAGTGGCATTTGCAGCTCGCAATAGTGCAGAGTTATCTCAAAGAAAGGGGCCACGGTGTTTCTGTATCTCTATTATGTTGGTGCGGCTTCGGAACTTTTAAATATCTTGATATATACGAGAACTACGCATCTGATCAAAAAATATCATCGAACATAAAAAGTAGGAAACTTAATTCTCTACAAAAAAGGTCTCTTAACATTTCGCCATAGCTCGCTTCGTTTCCGAGATATTTGCAGATATATCTCAAGGGAAGGGGCCTGACGGACATATTTCGAGATATTTCTTCTTCTTGTTGTTCTTCTTCTGCACAGCTAAGCTGGAAGTGGCATTTGCGGCTCGCACTAGTGCACAGTTATCTCAAAGAAAGGGGCCACGGTGTTTCTGTATCTCTATTATGTTGGTGCGTCTTCGGAACTTTTAAATATCTCGATATATCTCGAAAACTACGCTTCTGATCAAAAAATATCATAGAACATAAATTGTAGGAAACATAATTCTCTACAAAAAAGGTCTCTTAACATTTTGCCATAGCTCGCTTCGTTTCCGACATATTTGCAGATTTATCTCAAGGGAAGGGGCCTAACGGACATATTTCGAGATATTTCTTCTTCTTGTTGTTCTTCTTCTGCACAGCTAAACTGGAAGTGGCATTTCCAGCTCGCAATAGTGCAGAGTTATCTCAAAGAAAGGGGCCACGGTGTTTCTGTATCTCTATTATGTTGGTGCGGTTTCGGAACTTTTAAATATCTTGATATATCTCGAGAACTACGCATCTGATCAAAAAATATCATAGAACATAAAAAGTAGGAAACTTAATTCTCTACAAAAAAGCTCTCTTAACATTTTGCCATAGCTCGCTTCGTTTCCGAGATATTTGCAGATTTATCTCAAGGGAAGGGGCCTAACGGACATATTTCGAGATATTTCTTCTTCTTGTTGTTCTTCTTCTGCACAGCTAGACTGGAAGTGGCATTTCCAGCTCGCAATAGTGCAGAGTTATCTCAAAGAAAGGAGCCACGGTGTTTCTGTATCTTTATTATGTTGGTGCGGCTTCGGAACTTTTAAATATCTCGATATATCTCGAGAACTACGCATCTGATCAAAAAATATCATAGAACATAAAATGTAGGAAACTTAATTCTCTACAAAAAAGGTCTCTTAACATTTTGCCATAGCTCGCTTCGTTTCCGAGATATTTGCAGATTTATCACAAGGGAAGGGGCCTGACGGACATATTTCGAGATATTTCTTCTTCTTGTTGTTCTTCTTCTGCACAGCTGAGCTGGAAGTGGCATTTGCAGGTCGCAATAGTGCAGAGTTATCTCAAAGAAAGGGGCCACGGTGTTTCTGTATCTCTATTATGTTGGTGCGGCTTCGGAACTTTTAAATATCTCGATATATCTCGAAAACTACGCTTCTGATCAAAAAATATCATAGAACGTAAATTGTAGGAAACATTATTCTCTACAAAAAAGGTCTCTTAACATTTTGCCATAGCTCGCTTCGTTTCCGAGATATTTGCAGATTCAGCTCAAAGGAACGGGCCTGACGGACATATTTCGAGATACTTCTTCTTCTTGTTGTTCTTCCTCTGCACAGCTAAGCTGGAAGTGGCATTTGCGGCTCGCAATAGTGCAGAGTTATCTCAAAGAAAGGGGCCACGGTGTTTCTGTATCTCTATTATGTTGGTGCGGCTTCGGAACTTTTAAATATCTCGATATATCTCGAAAACTACGCTTCTGATCAAAAAATATCATAGAACATAAATAGTAGGAAACATAATTCTCTACAAAAAAGGTCTCTTAACATTTTGCCATAGCTCGCTTCGTTTCCGAGATATTTGCAGATATATCTCAAGGGAAGGGGCCTGACGGACATATTTCGAGATATTTCTTCTTCTTGTTGTTCTTCTTCTGCACAGCTAAGCTGGAAGCGGCATTTGCGGCTCGCACTAGTGCAGAGTTATCTCAAAGAAAGGGGCCACGGTGTTTCTGTATCCCTATTATGTTGGTGCGGCTTTGGAACTTTTAAATATCTCGATATATCTCGAAAACTGCGCTTCTGATCAAAAAATATCATAGAACCTAAATTGTAGGAAACATAATTCTCTACAAAAAACGTCTCTTAGCATTTTGCCATAGCTCGCTTCGTTTCCGAGATATTTGCAGATATATCTCAAGGGAAGGGGCCTGACGGACATATTTCGAGATATTTCTTCTTCTTGTTGTTCTTCTTCTGCACAGCTAAGCTGGAAGTGGCATTTGCAGCTCGCAATAGTGCAGAGTTATCTCAAAGAAAGAGGCCACGGTGTTTCTGTATCTCTATTATGTTGGTGCGGCTTCGGAACTTTTAAATATCTTGATATATCTCGAGAACTACGCGTCTGATCAAAAAATATCATAGAACATAAAAAGTAGGAAACATAATTCTCTACAAAAACGGTCTCTTAACATTTTGCCATAGCTCGCTTCGTTTCCGAGATATTTGCAGATATATCTCAAGGGAAGGGGCCTGACGGACATATTTCGAGATATTTCTTCTTCTTGTTGTTCTTCTTCTGCACAGCTAAGCTGGAAGTGGCATTTGCAGCTCGCACTAGTGCAGAGTTATCTCAAAGAAAGGGGCCACGGTGTTTCTGTATCTCTATTATGTTGGTGCGGCTTCGGAACTTTTAAATATCTCGATATATCTCGAAAACTACGCTTCTGATCAAAAAATATCATAGAACATAAATAGTAGGAAACATAATTCTCTACAAAAAAGGTCTCTTAACATTTTGCCATAGCTCGCTTCGTTTCCGAGATATTTGCAGATATATCTCAAGGGAAGGGGCCTGACGGACATATTTCGAGATATTTCTTCTTCTTGTTGTTCTTCTTCTGCACAGCTAAGCTGGAAGCGGCATTTGCGGCTCGCACTAGTGCAGAGTTATCTCAAAGAAAGGGGCCACGGTGTTTCTGTATCCCTATTATGTTGGTGCGGCTTTGGAACTTTTAAATATCTCGATATATCTCGAAAACTGCGCTTCTGATCAAAAAATATCATAGAACCTAAATTGTAGGAAACATAATTCTCTACAAAAAACGTCTCTTAGCATTTTGCCATAGCTCGCTTCGTTTCCGAGATATTTGCAGATATATCTCAAGGGAAGGGGCCTGACGGACATATTTCGAGATATTTCTTCTTCTTGTTGTTCTTCTTCTGCACAGCTAAGCTGGAAGTGGCATTTGCAGCTCGCAATAGTGCAGAGTTATCTCAAAGAAAGAGGCCACGGTGTTTCTGTATCTCTATTATGTTGGTGCGGCTTCGGAACTTTTAAATATCTTGATATATCTCGAGAACTACGCGTCTGATCAAAAAATATCATAGAACATAAAAAGTAGGAAACATAATTCTCTACAAAAACGGTCTCTTAACATTTTGCCATAGCTCGCTTCGTTTCCGAGATATTTGCAGATATATCTCAAGGGAAGGGGCCTGACGGACATATTTCGAGATATTTCTTCTTCTTGTTGTTCTTCTTCTGCACAGCTAAGCTGGAAGTGGCATTTGCAGCTCGCACTAGTGCAGAGTTATCTCAAAGAAAGGGGCCACGGTGTTTCTGTATCTCTATTATGTTGGTGCGGCTTCGGAACTTTTAAATATCTCGATATATCTCGAAAACTACGCTTCTGATCGAAAAATATCGTAGAACATAAATTGTAGGAAACATAATTCTCTACAAAAAAGGTCTCTTAACATTTTGCGATAGCTCGCTTCGTTTCCGAGATATTTGCAGATTTATCTCAAGGGAAGGGGCCTGACGGACATATTTCGAGATATTTCTTCTTCTTGTTGTTCTTCTTCTGCACAGCTAAGCTGGAAGTGGCATTTGCGGCTCGCACTAGTGCAGAGTTATCTCAAAGAAAGGGGCCACGGTGTTTCTGTATCTCTATTATGTTGGTGCGGCTTCGGAACTTTTAAATATCTCGATATATCTCGAAAACTACGCTTCTGATCAAAAAATATCATAGAACATAAAAAGTAGGAAACTTAATTCTCTACAAAAAACGTCTCTTAACATTTTGCCATAGATCGCTTCGTTTCCGAGATATTTGCAGATTCAGCTCAAAGGAACTGGCCTGACGGACATATTTCGAGATATTTCTTCTTCTTGTTGTTCTTCCCCTGCACAGCTAAGCTGGAAGTGGCATTTGCAGCTCGCAATAGTGCAGAGTTATCTCAAAAAAAGGGGCCACGGTGTTTCTGTATCTCTATTATGTTGTTGCGGCTTCGGAACTTTTAAATATCTTGATATATCTCGAGAACTACGCATCTGATCAAAAAATATCATAGAACATAAAAAGTAGGAAACTTAATTCTCTACAAAAAAGGTCTCTTAACATTTTGCCATAGCTCGCTTCGTTTCCGAGACATTTGCAGATTTATCTCAAGGGAAGGGGCCTGACGGACATATTTCGAGATATTTCTTCTTCTTGTTGTTCTTCTTCTGCACAGCTAAGCTGGAAGTTGCATTTGCGGCTCGCACTAGTGCACAGTTATCTCAAAGAAAGGGGCCACGGTGTTTCTGTATCTCTATTATGTTGGTGGGTCTTCGGAACTTTTAAATATCTCGATATATCTCGAAAACTACGCTTCTGATCAAAAAATATTATAGAACATAAATTGTAGGAAACATAATTCTCTACAAAAAACGTCTCTTAACATTTTGCCATAGCTCGCTTCGTTTCCGAGATATTTGCAGATTCAGCTCAAAGGAACTGGCCTGACGGACATATTTCGAGATATTTCTTCTTCTTGTTGTTCTTCCTCTGCACAGCTAAGCTGGAAGTGGCATTTGCAGCTCGCAATAGTGCAGAGTTATCTCAAAGAAAGGGGCCACGGTGTTTCTGTATCTCTATTATGTTGGTGCGGCTTCGGAACTTTTAAATATCTTGATATATCTCGAGAACTACGCATCTGATCAAAAAATATCATAGAACATAAAAAGTAGGAAACTTAATTCTCTACAAAAAAGGTCTCTTAACATTTTGCCATAGCTCGCTTCGTTTCCGACATATTTGCAGATTTATCTCAAGGGAAGGGGCCTAACGGACATATTTCGAGATATTTCTTCTTCTTGTTGTTCTTCTTCTGCACAGCTAAACTGGAAGTGGCATTTCCAGCTCGCAATAGTGCAGAGTTATCTCAAAGAAAGGGGCCACGGTGTTTCTGTATCTCTATTATGTTGGTGCGGTTTCGGAACTTTTAAATATCTTGATATATCTCGAGAACTACGCATCTGATCAAAAAATATCATAGAACATAAAAAGTAGGAAACTTAATTCTCTACAAAAAAGGTCTCTTAACATTTTGCCATAGCTCGCTTCGTTTCCGAGATATTTGCAGATTTATCTCAAGGGAAGGGGCCTGACGGACGTATTTCGAGATATTTCTTCTTCTTGTTGTTCTTCTTCTGCACAGCTGAGCTGGAAGTGGCATTTGCAGGTCGCAATAGTGCAGAGTTATCTCAAAGAAAGGGGCCACGGTGTTTCTGTATCTCTATTATGTTGGTGCGGCTTCGGAACTTTTAAATATCTCGATATATCTCGAAAACTACGCTTCTGATCAAAAAATATCATAGAACGTAAATTGTAGGAAACATTATTCTCTACAAAAAAGGTCTCTTAACATTTTGCCATAGCTCGCTTCGTTTCCGAGATATTTGCAGATTCATCTCAAGGGAAGGGGTCTGACGGACATATTTCGAGATATTTCTTCTTCTTGTTGTTCTTCTTCTGCACAGCTAAGCTCGAAGCGGCATTTGCAGCTCGCAATAGTGCAGAGTTATCTTAAAGAAAGAGGCCACGGTGTTTCTGTACCTCTATTATGTTGGTGCAGCTTCGGAACTTTTAAATATCTTGATATATCTCGAGAACTACGCATCTGATCAAAAAATATCATCGAACATAAAAAGTAGGAAACCTAATTCTCTACAAAAAAGGTCTCTTAAGATTTTGCCATAGCTCGCTTCGTTTCCGAGATATTTGCAGATTTATCTCAAGGGAAGTGGCCTGACGGACATATTTCGAGATATTTCTTCTTCTTGTTGTTCTTGTTCTGCACAGCTAAGCTGGAAGTGGCATTTGCAGCTCGCAATAGTGCAGAGTTATCCCAAAGAAAGGGGCCACGGTGTTTCTGTATCTCTATTATGTTGGTGCGGCTTCGGAACTTTTAAATATCTTGATATATCTCGAGAACTACGCATCTGATCAAAAAATATCATACTACATAAAAAGTAGGAAACTTAATTCTCTACAAGAAAGGTCTCTAAACATTTTGCCATAGCTCGCTTCGTTTCCGAGATATTTGCAGATTCAGCTCAAAGGAACTGGCCTGACGGACATATTTCGAGATATTTCTTCTTCTTGTTGTTCTTCCTCTGCACAGCTAAGCTGGAAGTGGCATTTGCAGCTCGCAATAGTGCAGAGTTATCTCAAAGAAAGGGGCCACGGTGTTTCTGTATCTCTATTATGTTGGTGCGGCTTCGGAACTTTT
Organism: Osmia lignaria lignaria; assembly: GCF_051020975.1. Classification (NCBI taxonomy): domain Eukaryota; kingdom Metazoa; phylum Arthropoda; class Insecta; order Hymenoptera; family Megachilidae; genus Osmia; species Osmia lignaria. The sequence goes on from NW_027478159.1 coordinate 21,004,806, forward strand.
AAATATCTTGATATATACGAGAACTACGCATCTGATCAAAAAATATCATAGAACATGAAAAGTAGGAAACTTAATTCTCTACAAAAAAGGTCTCTTAACATTTTGCCATAGCTCGCTTCGTTTCCGAGATATTTGCAGATTTATCTCAAGGGAAGGGGCCTGACGGACATATTTCGAGATATTTCTTCTTCTTGTTGTTCTTCTTCTGCACAGCTAAGCTGGAAGTGGCATTTGCGGCTCGCACTAGTGCAGAGTTATCTCAAAGAAAGGGGCCACGGTGTTTCTGTATCCCTATTATGTTGGTGCGGCTTCGGAACTTTTAAATATCTTGATATATCTCGAGAACTACGCATCTGATCAAAAAATATCATCGAACATAAAAAGTAGGAAACTTAATTCTCTACAAAAAAGGTCTCTTAACATTTCGCCATAGCTCGCTTCGTTTCCGAGATATTTGCAGATATATCTCAAGGGAATGGGCCTGACCGACATATTTCGAGATATTTCTTCTTCTTGTTGTTCTTCTTCTGCACAGCTAAGCTGGAAGTGGCATTTGCGGCTCGCACTAGTGCACAGTTATCTCAAAGAAAGGGGCCACGGTGTTTCTGTATCTCTATTATGTTGGTGCGTCTTCGGAACTTTTAAATATCTCGATATATCTCGAAAACTACGCTTCTGATCAAAAAATATCATAGAACATAAATTGTAGGAAACATAATTCTCTACAAAAAAGGTCTCTTAACATTTTGCCATAGCTCGCTTCGTTTCCGAGATATTTGCAGATTCAGCTCAAATGAACTGGCCTGACGGACATATTTCGAGATATTTCTTCTTCTTGTTGTTCTTCCTCTGCACAGCTAAGCTGGAAGTGGCATTTGCAGCTCGCAATAGTGCAGAGTTATCTCAAAGAAAGGGGCCACGGTGTTTCTGTATCTCTATTATGTTGGTGCGGCTTCGGAACTTTTAAATATCTTGATATATCTCGAGAACTACGCATCTGATCAAAAAATATCATAGAACATAAAAAGTAGGAAACTTAATTCTCTACAAAAAAGGTCTCTTAACATTTTGCCATAGCTCGCTTCGTTTCCGACATATTTGCAGATTTATCTCAAGGGAAGGGGCCTAACGGACATATTTCGAGATATTTCTTCTTCTTGTTGTTCTTCTTCTGCACAGCTAAACTGGAAGTGGCATTTCCAGCTCGCAATAGTGCAGAGTTATCTCAAAGAAAGGGGCCACGGTGTTTCTGTATCTCTATTATGTTGGTGCGGTTTCGGAACTTTTAAATATCTTGATATATCTCGAGAACTACGCATCTGATCAAAAAATATTATAGAACATAAAAAGTAGGAAACTTAATTCTCTACAAAAAAGGTCTCTTAACATTTTGCCATAGCTCGCTTCGTTTCCGAGATATTTGCAGATTTATCTCAAGGGAAGGGGCCTGACGGACGTATTTCGAGATATTTCTTCTTCTTGTTGTTCTTCTTCTGCACAGCTGAGCTGGAAGTGGCATTTGCAGGTCGCAATAGTGCAGAGTTATCTCAAAGAAAGGGGCCACGGTGTTTCTGTATCTCTATTATGTTGGTGCGGCTTCGGAACTTTTAAATATCTCGATATATCTCGAAAACTACGCTTCTGATCAAAAAATATCATAGAACGTAAATTGTAGGAAACATTATTCTCTACAAAAAAGGTCTCTTAACATTTTGCCATAGCTCGCTTCGTTTCCGAGATATTTGCAGATTCATCTCAAGGGAAGGGGTCTGACGGACATATTTCGAGATATTTCTTCTTCTTGTTGTTCTTCTTCTGCACAGCTAAGCTCGAAGCGGCATTTGCAGCTCGCAATAGTGCAGAGTTATCTCAAAGAAAGAGGCCACGGTGTTTCTGTACCTCTATTATGTTGGTGCAGCTTCGGAACTTTTAAATATCTTGATATATCTCGAGAACTACGCATCTGATCAAAAAATATCATCGAACATAAAAAGTAGGAAACTTAATTCTCTACAAAAAAGGTCTCTTAAGATTTTGCCATAGCTCGCTTCGTTTCCGAGATATTTGCAGATTTATCTCAAGGGAAGTGGCCTGACGGACATATTTCGAGATATTTCTTCTTCTTGTTGTTCTTGTTCTGCACAGCTAAGCTGGAAGTGGCATTTGCAGCTCGCAATAGTGCAGAGTTATCCCAAAGAAAGGGGCCACGGTGTTTCTGTATCTCTATTATGTTGGTGCGGCTTCGGAACTTTTAAATATCTTGATATATCTCGAGAACTACGCATCTGATCAAAAAATATCATACTACATAAAAAGTAGGAAACTTAATTCTCTACAAGAAAGGTCTCTAAACATTTTGCCATAGCTCGCTTCGTTTCCGAGATATTTGCAGATTCAGCTCAAAGGAACTGGCCTGACGGACATATTTCGAGATATTTCTTCTTCTTGTTGTTCTTCCTCTGCACAGCTAAGCTGGAAGTGGCATTTGCAGCTCGCAATAGTGCAGAGTTATCTCAAAGAAAGGGGCCACGGTGTTTCTGTATCTCTATTATGTTGGTGCGGCTTCGGAACTTTTAAATATCTTGATATATACGAGAACTACGCATCTGATCAAAAAATATCATCGAACATAAAAAGTAGGAAACTTAATTCTCTACAAAAAAGGTCTCTTAACATTTCGCCATAGCTCGCTTCGTTTCCGAGATATTTGCAGATATATCTCAAGGGAAGGGGCCTGACGGACATATTTCGAGATATTTCTTCTTCTTGTTGTTCTTCTTCTGCACAGCTAAGCTGGAAGTGGCATTTGCGGCTCGCACTAGTGCACAGTTATCTCAAAGAAAGGGGCCACGGTGTTTCTGTATCTCTATTATGTTGGTGCGTCTTCGGAACTTTTAAATATCTCGATATATCTCGAAAACTACGCTTCTGATCAAAAAATATCATAGAACATAAATTGTAGGAAACATAATTCTCTACAAAAAAGGTCTCTTAACATTTTGCCATAGCTCGCTTCGTTTCCGAGATATTTGCAGATTCAGCTCAAAGGAACTGGCCTGACGGACATATTTCGAGATATTTCTTCTTCTTGTTGTTCTTCCTCTGCACAGCTAAGCTGGAAGTGGCATTTGCAGCTCGCAATAGTGCAGAGTTATCTCAAAGAAAGGGGCCACGGTGTTTCTGTATCTCTATTATGTTGGTGCGGCTTCGGAACTTTTAAATATCTTGATATATCTCGAGAACTACGCATCTGATCAAAAAATATCATAGAACATAAAAAGTAGGAAACTTAATTCTCTACAAAAAAGGTCTCTTAACATTTTGCCATAGCTCGCTTCGTTTCCGAGATATTTGCAGATTTATCTCAAGGGAAGGGGCCTGACGGACATATTTCGAGATATTTCTTCTTCTTGTTGTTCTTCTTCTGCACAGCTAAGCTGGAAGTGGCATTTGCAGCTCGCACTAGTGCAGAGTTATCTCAAAGAAAGGGGCCACGGTGTTTCTGTATCTCTATTATGTTGGTGCGGCTTCGGAACTTTTAAATATCTCGATATATCTCGAAAACTACGCTTCTGATCAAAAAATATCATAGAACATAAAAAGTAGGAAACTTAATTCGCTACAAAAAAGGTCTCTTAACATTTTGCCATAGCTCGTTTCGTTTCCGAGATATTTGCAGATTTATCTCAAGGGAAGGGGCCTGACGGACATATTTCGAGATATTTCTTCTTCTTGTTGTTCTTCTTCTGCACAGCTAAGCTGGAAGTGGCATTTGCGGCTCGCACTAGTGCAGAGTTATCTCAAAGAAAGGGGCCACGGTGTTTCTGTATCCCTATTATGTTGGTGCGGCTTCGGAACTTTTAAATATCTCGATATATCTCGAAAACTACGCTTCTGATCAAAAAATATCATAGAACATAAATTGTAGGAAACATAATTCTCTACAAAAAACGTCTCTTAACATTTTCCCATAGCTCGCTTCGTTTCCGAGATATTTGCAGATTCAGCTCAAAGGAACTGGCCTGACGGACATATTTCGAGATATTTCTTCTTCTTGTTGTTCTTCCTCTGCACAGCTAAGCTGGAAGTGGCATTTGCAGCTCGCAATAGTGCAGAGTTATCTCAAAGAAAGGGGCCACGGTGTTTCTGTATCTCTATTATGTTGGTGCGGCTTCGGAACTTTTAAATATCTTGATATATACGAGAACTACGCATCTGATCAAAAAATATCATAGAACATGAAAAGTAGGAAACTTAATTCTCTACAAAAAAGGTCTCTTAACATTTTGCCATAGCTCGCTTCGTTTCCGAGATATTTGCAGATTTATCTCAAGGGAAGGGGCCTGACGCACATATTGCGAGATATTTCTTCTTCTTGTTGTTCTTCTTGTGCACAGCTAAGCTGGAAGTGGCATTTGCGGCTCGCACTAGTGCAGAGTTATCTCAACGAAAGGGGCCACGGTGTTTCTGTATCTCTATTATGTTGGTGCGGCTTCGGAACTTTTAAATATCTCGATATATCTCGAAAACTACGCTTCTGATCAAAAAATATCGTAGAACATAAATTGTAGGAAACATAATTCTCTACAAAAAAGGTCTCTTAACATTTTGCGATAGCTCGCTTCGTTTCCGAGATATTTGCAGATTTATCTCAAGGGAAGGGGCCTGACGGACATATTTCGAGATATTTCTTCTTCTTGTTGTTCTTCTTCTGCACAGCTAAGGTGGAAGTGGCATTTGCGGCTCGCACTAGTGCAGAGTTATCTCAAAGAAAGGGGCCACGGTGTTTCTGTATCCCTATTATGTTGGTGCGGCTTCGGAACTTTTAAATATCTTGATATATCTCGAGAACTACGCATCTGATCAAAAAATATCATAGAACATAAAAAGTAGGAAACTTAATTCTCTACAAAAAAGGTCTCTTAACATTTTGCCATAGCTCGCTTCGTTTCCGACATATTTGCAGATTTATCTCAAGGGAAGGGGCCTAACGGACATATTTCGAGATATTTCTTCTTCTTGTTGTTCTTCTTCTGCACAGCTAAACTGGAAGTGCCATTTCCAGCTCGCAATAGTGCAGAGTTATCTCAAAGAAAGGGGCCACGGTGTTTCTGTATCTCTATTATGTTGGTGCGGTTTCGGAACTTTTAAATATCTTGATATATCTCGAGAACTACGCATCTGATCAAAAAATATTATAGAACATAAAAAGTAGGAAACTTAATTCTCTACAAAAAAGGTCTCTTAACATTTTGCCATAGCTCGCTTCGTTTCCGAGATATTTGCAGATTTATCTCAAGGGAAGGGGCCTGACGGACGTATTTCGAGATATTTCTTCTTCTTGTTGTTCTTCTTCTGCACAGCTGAGCTGGAAGTGGCATTTGCAGGTCGCAATAGTGCAGAGTTATCTCAAAGAAAGGGGCCACGGTGTTTCTGTATCTCTATTATGTTGGTGCGGCTTCGGAACTTTTAAATATCTCGATATATCTCGAAAACTACGCTTCTGATCAAAAAATATCATAGAACGTAAATTGTAGGAAACATTATTCTCTACAAAAAAGGTCTCTTAACATTTTGCCATAGCTCGCTTCGTTTCCGAGATATTTGCAGATTCATCTCAAGGGAAGGGGTCTGACGGACATATTTCGAGATATTTCTTCTTCTTGTTGTTCTTCTTCTGCACAGCTAAGCTCGAAGCGGCATTTGCAGCTCGCAATAGTGCAGAGTTATCTCAAAGAAAGAGGCCACGGTGTTTCTGTACCTCTATTATGTTGGTGCAGCTTCGGAACTTTTAAATATCTTGATATATCTCGAGAACTACGCATCTGATCAAAAAATATCATCGAACATAAAAAGTAGGAAACTTAATTCTCTACAAAAAAGGTCTCTTAAGATTTTGCCATAGCTCGCTTCGTTTCCGAGATATTTGCAGATTTATCTCAAGGGAAGTGGCCTGACGGACATATTTCGAGATATTTCTTCTTCTTGTTGTTCTTGTTCTGCACAGCTAAGCTGGAAGTGGCATTTGCAGCTCGCAATAGTGCAGAGTTATCCCAAAGAAAGGGGCCACGGTGTTTCTGTATCTCTATTATGTTGGTGCGGCTTCGGAACTTTTAAATATCTTGATATATCTCGAGAACTACGCATCTGATCAAAAAATATCATACTACATAAAAAGTAGGAAACTTAATTCTCTACAAGAAAGGTCTCTAAACATTTTGCCATAGCTCGCTTCGTTTCCGAGATATTTGCAGATTCAGCTCAAAGGAACTGGCCTGACGGACATATTTCGAGATATTTCTTCTTCTTGTTGTTCTTCCTCTGCACAGCTAAGCTGGAAGTGGCATTTGCAGCTCGCAATAGTGCAGAGTTATCTCAAAGAAAGGGGCCACGGTGTTTCTGTATCTCTATTATGTTGGTGCGGCTTCGGAACTTTTAAATATCTTGATATATACGAGAACTACGCATCTGATCAAAAAATATCATCGAACATAAAAAGTAGGAAACTTAATTCTCTACAAAAAAGGTCTCTTAACATTTCGCCATAGCTCGCTTCGTTTCCGAGATATTTGCAGATATATCTCAAGGGAAGGGGCCTGACGGACATATTTCGAGATATTTCTTCTTCTTGTTGTTCTTCTTCTGCACAGCTAAGCTGGAAGTGGCATTTGCGGCTCGCACTAGTGCACAGTTATCTCAAAGAAAGGGGCCACGGTGTTTCTGTATCTCTATTATGTTGGTGCGTCTTCGGAACTTTTAAATATCTCGATATATCTCGAAAACTACGCTTCTGATCAAAAAATATCATAGAACATAAATTGTAGGAAACATAATTCTCTACAAAAAAGGTCTCTTAACATTTTGCCATAGCTCGCTTCGTTTCCGAGATATTTGCAGATTCAGCTCAAAGGAACTGGCCTGACGGACATATTTCGAGATATTTCTTCTTCTTGTTGTTCTTCCTCTGCACAGCTAAGCTGGAAGTGGCATTTGCAGCTCGCAATAGTGCAGAGTTATCTCAAAGAAAGGGGCCACGGTGTTTCTGTATCTCTATTATGTTGGTGCGGCTTCGGAACTTTTAAATATCTTGATATATCTCGAGAACTACGCATCTGATCAAAAAATATCATAGAACATAAAAAGTAGGAAACTTAATTCTCTACAAAAAAGGTCTCTTAACATTTTGCCATAGCTCGCTTCGTTTCCGAGATATTTGCAGATTTATCTCAAGGGAAGGGGCCTGACGGACATATTTCGAGATATTTCTTCTTCTTGTTGTTCTTCTTCTGCACAGCTAAGCTGGAAGTGGCATTTGCAGCTCGCACTAGTGCAGAGTTATCTCAAAGAAAGGGGCCACGGTGTTTCTGTATCTCTATTATGTTGGTGCGGCTTCGGAACTTTTAAATATCTCGATATATCTCGAAAACTACGCTTCTGATCAAAAAATATCATAGAACATAAAAAGTAGGAAACTTAATTCGCTACAAAAAAGGTCTCTTAACATTTTGCCATAGCTCGTTTCGTTTCCGAGATATTTGCAGATTTATCTCAAGGGAAGGGGCCTGACGGACATATTTCGAGATATTTCTTCTTCTTGTTGTTCTTCTTCTGCACAGCTAAGCTGGAAGTGGCATTTGCGGCTCGCACTAGTGCAGAGTTATCTCAAAGAAAGGGGCCACGGTGTTTCTGTATCCCTATTATGTTGGTGCGGCTTCGGAACTTTTAAATATCTCGATATATCTCGAAAACTACGCTTCTGATCAAAAAATATCATAGAACATAAATTGTAGGAAACATAATTCTCTACAAAAAACGTCTCTTAACATTTTCCCATAGCTCGCTTCGTTTCCGAGATATTTGCAGATTCAGCTCAAAGGAACTGGCCTGACGGACATATTTCGAGATATTTCTTCTTCTTGTTGTTCTTCCTCTGCACAGCTAAGCTGGAAGTGGCATTTGCAGCTCGCAATAGTGCAGAGTTATCTCAAAGAAATGGGCCACGGTGTTTCTGTATCTCTATTATGTTGGTGCGGCTTCGGAACTTTTAAATATCTTGATATATACGAGAACTACGCATCTGATCAAAAAATATCATAGAACATGAAAAGTAGGAAACTTAATTCTCTACAAAAAAGGTCTCTTAACATTTTGCCATAGCTCGTTTCGTTTCCGAGATATTTGCAGATTTATCTCAAGGGAAGGGGCCTGACGGCCATATTTCGAGATATTTCTTCTTCTTGTTGTTCTCCTTCTGCACAGCTAAGCTGGAAGTGGCATTTGCGGCTCGCACTAGTGCAGAGTTATCTCAAAGAAAGGGGCCACGGTGTTTCTGTATCCCTATTGTGTTGGTGCGGCTTCGGAACTTTTAAATATCTCGATATTTCTCGAAAACTACGCTTCTGATCAAAAAATATCATAGAACATAAATTGTAGGAAACATAATTCTCTACAAAAAACGTCTCTTAACATTTTGCCATGGCTCGCTTCGTTTCCGAGATATTTGCAGATTCAGCTCAAAGGAACTGGCCTGACGGACATATTTCGAGATATTTCTTCTTCTTGTTGTTCTTCCTCTGCACAGCTAAGCTGGAAGTGGCATTTGCAGCTCGCAATAGTGCAGAGTTATCTCAAAGAAAGGGGCCACGGTGTTTCTGTATCTCTATTATGTTGGTGCCGCTTCGGAACTTTTAAATATCTAGATATATCTCGAAAACTACGCTTCTGATCAAAAAATATCATACAACATAAATTGTAGGAAACATAATTCTCTACAAAAAAGGTCTCTTAACATTTTGCCATAGCTCGTTTCGTTTCCGAGATATTTGCAGATTTATCTCAAGGGAAGGGGCCTGACGGACATATTTCGAGATATTTCTTCTTCTTGTTGTTCTTCTTCTGCACAGCTAAGCTGGAAGTGGCATTTGCGGCTCGCACTAGTGCAGAGTTATCTCAACGAAAGGGGCCACGGTGTTTCTGTATCTCTATTATGTTGGTGCGGCTTCGGAACTTTTAAATATCTCGATATATCTCGAAAACTACGCTTCTGATCAAAAAATATCGTAGAACATAAATTGTAGGAAACATAATTCTCTACAAAAAAGGTCTCTTAACATTTTGCGATAGCTCGCTTCGTTTCCGAGATATTTGCAGATTTATCTCAAGGGAAGGGGCCTGACGGACATATTTCGAGATATTTCTTCTTCTTGTTGTTCTTCTTCTGCACAGCTAAGCTGGAAGTGGCATTTGCGGCTCGCACTAGTGCAGAGTTATCTCAAAGAAAGGGGCCACGGTGTTTCTGTATCCCTATTATGTTGGTGCGGCTTCGGAACTTTTAAATATCTTGATATATCTCGAGAACTACGCATCTGATCAAAAAATATCATAGAACATAAAAAGTAGGAAACTTAATTCTCTACAAAAAAGGTCTCTTAACATTTTGCCATAGCTCGCTTCGTTTCCGAGATATTTGCAGATTTATCTCAAGGGAAGGGGCCTGACGGACATATTTCGAGATATTTCTTCTTCTTGTTGTTCTCCTTCTGCACAGCTAAGCTAGAAGTGGCATTTGCGGCTCGCACTAGTGCAGAGTTATCTCAAAGAAAGGGGCCACGGTGTTTCTGTATCTCTATTATGTTGGTGCGGCTTCGGAACTTTTAAATATCTTGATATATCTCGAGAACTACGCGTCTGATCAAAAAATATCATAGAACATAAAAAGTAGGAAACTTAATTCTCTACAAAAAAGGTCTCTTAACATTTTGCCATAGCTCGTTTCGTTTCCGAGATATTTGCAGATTCATCTCAAGGGAAGGGGCCTGACGGACATATTTCGAGATATTTCTTCTTCTTGTTGTTCTCCTTCTGCACAGCTAAGCTGGAAGTGGCATTTGCGGCTCGCACTAGTGCAGAGTTATCTCAAAGAAAGGGGCCACGGTGTTTCTGTATCCCTATTATGTTGGTGCGGCTTCGGAACTTTTAAATATCTCGATATTTCTCGAAAACTACGCTTCTGATCAAAAAATATCATAGAACATAAATTGTAGGAAACATAATTCTCTACAAAAAACGTCTCTTAACATTTTGCCATGGCTCGCTTCGTTTCCGAGATATTTGCAGATTCAGCTCAAAGGAACTGGCCTGACGGACATATTTCGAGATATTTCTTCTTCTTGTTGTTCTTCTTCTGCACAGCTAAGCTGGAAGTGGCATTTGCGGCTCGCACTAGTGCAGAGTTATCTCAAAGAAAGGAGCCACGGTGTTTCTGTATCTCTATTATGTTGGTGCGGCTTCGGAACTTTTAAATATCTCGATATATCTCGAAAACTACGCTTCTGACCAAAAAATATCATAGAACCTAAATTGTAGGAAACATAATTCTCTACAAAAAAGGTCTCTTAACATTTTGCCATAGCTCGCTTCGTTTCCGAGATATTTGCAGATATATCTCAAGGGAAGGGGCGTGACGGGCATATTTCGAGATATTTCATCTTCTTGTTGTTCTTCTTCTGCACAGCTAAGCTGGAAGTGGCATTTACAGCTCGCAATAGTGCAGAGTTATCTCAAAGAAAGGGGCCACGGTGTTTCTGTATCTCTATTATGTTGGTGCTGCTTCGGAACTTTTAAATATCTTGATATATCTCGAGAACTACGCATCTGATCAAAAAATGTCATACAACGTGAAAAGTAGGAAACTTAATTCTCTACAAAAAAGGTCTCTTAACATTTTGCCATAGCTCTCTTCGTTTCCGAGATATTTGCAGATTTATCTCAAGGGAAGGGGCCTGACGGACATATTTCGAGATATTTCTTCTTCTTGTTGTTCTTCTTCTGCACAGCTAAGCTGGAAGTGGCATTTGCAGCTCGCAATAGTGCAGAGTTATCTCAAAGAAAGGGGCCACGGTGTTTCTGTATCTCTATTATGTTGGTGCGGCTTCGGAACTTTTAAATATCTTGATATATCTCGAGAACTACGCATCTGATCAAAAAATATCATAGAACATAAAAAGTAGGAAACTTAATTCTCTACAAAAAAGGTCTCTTAACATTTTGCCATAGCTCGCTTCGTTTCCGAGATATTTGCAGATTTATCTCAAGGGAAGGGGCCTGACGGACATATTTCGAGATATTTCTTCTTCTTGTTGTTCTTCTTCTGCACAGCTAAGCTGGAAGTGGCATTTGCGGCTCGCACTAGTGCAGAGTTATCTCAAAGAAAGGAGCCACGGTGTTTCTGTATCTCTATTATGTTGGTGCGGCTTCGGAACTTTTAAATATCTCGATATTTCTCGAAAACTACGCTTCTGATCAAAAAATATCATAGAACATAAATTGTAGGAAACATAATTCTCTACAAAAAACGTCTCTTAACATTTTGCCATGGCTCGCTTCGTTTCCGAGATATTTGCAGATTCAGCTCAAAGGAACTGGCCTGACGGACATATTTCGAGATATTTCTTCTTCTTGTTGTTCTTCCTCTGCACAGCTAAGCTGGAAGTGGCATTTGCAGCTCGCAATAGTGCAGAGTTATCTCAAAGAAAGGGGCCACGGTGTTTCTGTATCTCTATTATGTTGGTGCCGCTTCGGAACTTTTAAATATCTAGATATATCTCGAAAACTACGCTTCTGATCAAAAAATATCATACAACATAAATTGTAGGAAACATAATTCTCTACAAAAAAGGTCTCTTAACATTTTGCCATAGCTCGTTTCGTTTCCGAGATATTTGCAGATTTATCTCAAGGGAAGGGGCCTGACGGACATATTTCGAGATATTTCTTCTTCTTGTTGTTCTTCTTCTGCACAGCTAAGCTGGAAGTGGCATTTGCGGCTCGCACTAGTGCAGAGTTATCTCAACGAAAGGGGCCACGGTGTTTCTGTATCTCTATTATGTTGGTGCGGCTTCGGAACTTTTAAATATCTCGATATATCTCGAAAACTACGCTTCTGATCAAAAAATATCGTAGAACATAAATTGTAGGAAACATAATTCTCTACAAAAAAGGTCTCTTAACATTTTGCGATAGCTCGCTTCGTTTCCGAGATATTTGCAGATTTATCTCAAGGGAAGGGGCCTGACGGACATATTTCGAGATATTTCTTCTTCTTGTTGTTCTTCTTCTGCACAGCTAAGCTGGAAGTGGCATTTGCGGCTCGCACTAGTGCAGAGTTATCTCAAAGAAAGGGGCCACGGTGTTTCTGTATCCCTATTATGTTGGTGCGGCTTCGGAACTTTTAAATATCTTGATATATCTCGAGAACTACGCATCTGATCAAAAAATATCATAGAACATAAAAAGTAGGAAACTTAATTCTCTACAAAAAAGGTCTCTTAACATTTTGCCATAGCTCGCTTCGTTTCCGAGATATTTGCAGATTTATCTCAAGGGAAGGGGCCTGACGGACATATTTCGAGATATTTCTTCTTCTTGTTGTTCTCCTTCTGCACAGCTAAGCTAGAAGTGGCATTTGCGGCTCGCACTAGTGCAGAGTTATCTCAAAGAAAGGGGCCACGGTGTTTCTGTATCTCTATTATGTTGGTGCGGCTTCGGAACTTTTAAATATCTTGATATATCTCGAGAACTACGCGTCTGATCAAAAAATATCATAGAACATAAAAAGTAGGAAACTTAATTCTCTACAAAAAAGGTCTCTTAACATTTTGCCATAGCTCGTTTCGTTTCCGAGATATTTGCAGATTCATCTCAAGGGAAGGGGCCTGACGGACATATTTCGAGATATTTCTTCTTCTTGTTGTTCTCCTTCTGCACAGCTAAGCTGGAAGTGGCATTTGCGGCTCGCACTAGTGCAGAGTTATCTCAAAGAAAGGGGCCACGGTGTTTCTGTATCCCTATTATGTTGGTGCGGCTTCGGAACTTTTAAATATCTCGATATTTCTCGAAAACTACGCTTCTGATCAAAAAATATCATAGAACATAAATTGTAGGAAACATAATTCTCTACAAAAAACGTCTCTTAACATTTTGCCATGGCTCGCTTCGTTTCCGAGATATTTGCAGATTCAGCTCAAAGGAACTGGCCTGACGGACATATTTCGAGATATTTCTTCTTCTTGTTGTTCTTCTTCTGCACAGCTAAGCTGGAAGTGGCATTTGCGGCTCGCACTAGTGCAGAGTTATCTCAAAGAAAGGAGCCACGGTGTTTCTGTATCTCTATTATGTTGGTGCGGCTTCGGAACTTTTAAATATCTCGATATATCTCGAAAACTACGCTTCTGACCAAAAAATATCATAGAACCTAAATTGTAGGAAACATAATTCTCTACAAAAAAGGTCTCTTAACATTTTGCCATAGCTCGCTTCGTTTCCGAGATATTTGCAGATATATCTCAAGGGAAGGGGCGTGACGGACATATTTCGAGATATTTCATCTTCTTGTTGTTCTTCTTCTGCACAGCTAAGCTGGAAGTGGCATTTACAGCTCGCAATAGTGCAGAGTTATCTCAAAGAAAGGGGCCACGGTGTTTCTGTATCTCTATTATGTTGGTGCTGCTTCGGAACTTTTAAATATCTTGATATATCTCGAGAACTACGCATCTGATCAAAAAATGTCATACAACATGAAAAGTAGGAAACTTAATTCTCTACAAAAAAGGTCTCTTAACATTTTGCCATAGCTCTCTTCGTTTCCGAGATATTTGCAGATTTATCTCAAGGGAAGGGGCCTGACGGACATATTTCGAGATATTTCTTCTTCTTGTTGTTCTTCTTCTGCACAGCTAAGCTGGAAGTGGCATTTGCAGCTCGCAATAGTGCAGAGTTATCTCAAAGAAAGGGGCCACGGTGTTTCTGTATCTCTATTATGTTGGTGCGGCTTCGGAACTTTTAAATATCTTGATATATCTCGAGAACTACGCATCTGATCAAAAAATATCATAGAACATAAAAAGTAGGAAACTTAATTCTCTACAAAAAAGGTCTCTTAACATTTTGCCATAGCTCGCTTCGTTTCCGAGATATTTGCAGATTTATCTCAAGGGAAGGGGCCTGACGGACATATTTCGAGATATTTCTTCTTCTTGTTGTTCTTCTTCTGCACAGCTAAGCTGGAAGTGGCATTTGCGGCTCGCACTAGTGCAGAGTTATCTCAAAGAAAGGAGCCACGGTGTTTCTGTATCTCTATTATGTTGGTGCGGCTTCGGAACTTTTAAATATCTCGATATATCTCGAAAACTACGCTTCTGATCAAAAAATATCATAGAACATAAATTGTAGGAAACATAATTCACTACAAAAAACGTCTCTTAACATTTTGCCATAGCTCGCTTCGTTTCCGAGATATTTGCAGATTCATCTCAAAGGAACGGGCCTGACGGACATATTTCGAGATACTTCTTCTTCTTGTTGTTCTTCTTCTGCACAGCTAAGCTGGAAGTGGCATTTGCGGCTCACACTAGTGCAGAGTTATCTCAAAGAAAGGGGCCACGGTGTTTCTGTATCTCTATTATGTTGGTGCGGCTTCGGAACTTTTAAATATCTCGATATATCTCGAAAACTACGCTTCTGACCAAAAAATATCATAGAACCTAAATTGTAGGAAACATAATTCTCTACAAAAAAGGTCTCTTAACATTTTGCCATAGCTGGCTTCGTTTCCGAGATATTTGCAGATATATCTCAAGGGAAGGGGCCTGACGGACATATTTCGAGATATTTCTTCTTCTTGTTGTTCTTCTTCTGCACAGCTAAGCTGGAAGTGGCATTTGCAGCTCGCAATAGTGCAGAGTTATCTCAAAGAAAGGGGCCACGGTGTTTCTGTATCTCTATTATGTTGGTGCGGTTTCGGAACTTTTAAATATTTCGATATATCTCGAAAACTACGCTTCTGATCAAAAAATATCATAGAACGTAAATTGTAGGAAACATTATTCTCTACAAAAAAGGTCTCTTAACATTTTGCCATAGCTCGCTTCGTTTCCGAGATATTTGCAGATTTATCTCAAGGGAAGGGGCCTGACGGACATATTTCGAGATATTTCTTCTTCTTGTTGTTCTTCTTCTGCACAGCTAAGCTGGAAGTGGCATTTGCAGCTCGCAATAGTGCAGAGTTATCTCAAAGAAAGGGGCCACGGTGTTTCTGTATCTCTATTATGTTGGTGCGGCTTCGGAACTTTTAAATATCTTGATATATCTCGAGAACTACGCATCTGATCAAAAAATATCATAGAACATAAAAAGTAGGAAACTTAATTCTCTACAAAAAAGGTCTCTTAACATTTTGCCATAGCTCGCTTCGTTTCCGAGATATTTGCAGATTTATCTCAAGGGAAGGGGCCTGACGGACATATTTCGAGATATTTCTTCTTCTTGTTGTTCTTCTTCTGCACAGCTAAGCTGGAAGTGGCATTTGCGGCTCGCACTAGTGCAGAGTTATCTCAAAGAAAGGAGCCACGGTGTTTCTGTATCTCTATTATGTTGGTGCGGCTTCGGAACTTTTAAATATCTCGATATATCTCGAAAACTACGCTTCTGATCAAAAAATATCATAGAACATAAATTGTAGGAAACATAATTCACTACAAAAAACGTCTCTTAACATTTTGCCATAGCTCGCTTCGTTTCCGAGATATTTGCAGATTCATCTCAAAGGAACGGGCCTGACGGACATATTTCGAGATACTTCTTCTTCTTGTTGTTCTTCTTCTGCACAGCTAAGCTGGAAGTGGCATTTGCGGCTCGCACTAGTGCAGAGTTATCTCAAAGAAAGGGGCCACGGTGTTTCTGTATCTCTATTATGTTGGTGCGGCTTCGGAACTTTTAAATATCTCGATATATCTCGAAAACTACGCTTCTGACCAAAAAATATCATAGAACCTAAATTGTAGGAAACATAATTCTCTACAAAAAAGGTCTCTTAACATTTTGCCATAGCTGGCTTCGTTTCCGAGATATTTGCAGATATATCTCAAGGGAAGGGGCCTGACGGACATATTTCGAGATATTTCTTCTTCTTGTTGTTCTTCTTCTGCACAGCTAAGCTGGAAGTGGCATTTGCAGCTCGCAATAGTGCAGAGTTATCTCAAAGAAAGGGGCCACGGTGTTTCTGTATCTCTATTATGTTGGTGCGGTTTCGGAACTTTTAAATATTTCGATATATCTCGAAAACTACGCTTCTGATCAAAAAATATCATAGAACGTAAATTGTAGGAAACATTATTCTCTACAAAAAAGGTCTCTTAACATTTTGCCATAGCTCGCTTCGTTTCCGAGATATTTGCAGATTTATCTCAAGGGAAGGGGCCTGACGGACATATTTCGAGATATTTCTTCTTCTTGTTGTTCTTCTTCTGCACAGCTAAGCTGGAAGTGGCATTTGCAGCTCGCACTAGTGCAGAGTTATCTCAAAGAAAGGGGCCACGGTGTTTCTGTATCTCTATTATGTTGGTGCGGCTTCGGAACTTTTAAATATCTCGATATATCTCGAAAACTACGCTTCTGATCAAAAAATATCGTAGAACATAAATTGTAGGAAACATAATTCTCTACAAAAAAGGTCTCTTAACATTTTGCGATAGCTCGCTTCGTTTCCGAGATATTTGCAGATTTATCTCAAGGGAAGGGGCCTGACGGACATATTTCGAGATATTTCTTCTTCTTGTTGTTCTTCTTCTGCACAGCTAAGCTGGAAGTGGCATTTGCGGCTCGCACTAGTGCAGAGTTATCTCAAAGAAAGGGGCCACGGTGTTTCTGTATCCCTATTATGTTGGTGCGGCTTCGGAACTTTTAAATATCTTGATATATCTCGAGAACTACGCATCTGATCAAAAAATATCATAGAACATAAAAAGTAGGAAACTTAATTCTCTACAAAAAAGGTCTCTTAACATTTTGCCATAGCTCGCTTCGTTTCCGAGATATTTGCAGATTTATCTCAAGGGAAGGGGCCTGACGGACATATTTCGAGATATTTCTTCTTCTTGTTGTTCTTCTTCTGCACAGCTAAGCTGGAAGTGGCATTTGCGGCTCGCACTAGTGCAGAGTTATCTCAAAGAAAGGGGCCACGGTGTTTCTGTATCTCTATTATGTTGGTGCCGCTTCGGAACTTTTAAATATCTAGATATATCTCGAAAACTACGCTTCTGATCAAAAAATATCATAGAACATAAATTGTAGGAAACATAATTCTCTACAAAAAAGGTCTCTTAACATTTTGCCATAGCTCGCTTCGTTTCCGAGATATTTGCAGATATATCTCAAGGGAAGGGGCCTGACGGACATATTTCGAGATATTTCTTCTTCTTGTTGTTCTTCTTCTGCACAGCTAAGCTGGAAGTGGCATTTACAGCTCGCAATAGTGCAGAGTTATCTCAAAGAAAGGGGCCACGGTGTTTCTGTATCTCTATTATGTTGGTGCGGCTTCGGAACTTTTAAATATCTCGATATATCTCGAAAACTACGCTTCTGATCAAAAAATATCATAGAACATAAATTGTAGGAAACATAATTCACTACAAAAAACGTCTCTTAACATTTTGCCATAGCTCGCTTCGTTTCCGAGATATTTGCAGATTCATCTCAAAGGAACGGGCCTGACGGACATATTTCGAGATACTTCTTCTTCTTGTTGTTCTTCTTCTGCACAGCTAAGCTGGAAGTGGCATTTGCGGCTCGCACTAGTGCAGAGTTATCTCAAAGAAAGGGGCCACGGTGTTTCTGTATCTCTATTATGTTGGTGCGGCTTCGGAACTTTTAAATATCTCGATATATCTCGAAAACTACGCTTCTGACCAAAAAATATCATAGAACCTAAATTGTAGGAAACATAATTCTCTACAAAAAAGGTCTCTTAACATTTTGCCATAGCTGGCTTCGTTTCCGAGATATTTGCAGATATATCTCAAGGGAAGGGGCCTGACGGACATATTTCGAGATATTTCTTCTTCTTGTTGTTCTTCTTCTGCACAGCTAAGCTGGAAGTGGCATTTGCAGCTCGCAATAGTGCAGAGTTATCTCAAAGAAAGGGGCCACGGTGTTTCTGTATCTCTATTATGTTGGTGCGGTTTCGGAACTTTTAAATATTTCGATATATCTCGAAAACTACGCTTCTGATCAAAAAATATCATAGAACGTAAATTGTAGGAAACATTATTCTCTACAAAAAAGGTCTCTTAACATTTTGCCATAGCTCGCTTCGTTTCCGAGATATTTGCAGATTTATCTCAAGGGAAGGGGCCTGACGGACATATTTCGAGATATTTCTTCTTCTTGTTGTTCTTCTTCTGCACAGCTAAGCTGGAAGTGGCATTTGCAGCTCGCACTAGTGCAGAGTTATCTCAAAGAAAGGGGCCACGGTGTTTCTGTATCTCTATTATGTTGGTGCGGCTTCGGAACTTTTAAATATCTCGATATATCTCGAAAACTGCGCTTCTGATCAAAAAATATCGTAGAACATAAATTGTAGGAAACATAATTCTCTACAAAAAAGGTCTCTTAACATTTTGCGATAGCTCGCTTCGTTTCCGAGATATTTGCAGATTTATCTCAAGGGAAGGGGCCTGACGGACATATTTCGAGATATTTCTTCTTCTTGTTGTTCTTCTTCTGCACAGCTAAGCTGGAAGTGGCATTTGCGGCTCGCACTAGTGCAGAGTTATCTCAAAGAAAGGGGCCACGGTGTTTCTGTATCCCTATTATGTTGGTGCGGCTTCGGAACTTTTGAATATCTTGATATATCTCGAGAACTACGCATCTGATCAAAAAATATCATAGAACATAAAAAGTAGGAAACTTAATTCTCTACAAAAAAGGTCTCTTAACATTTTGCCATAGCTCGCTTCGTTTCCGAGATATTTGCAGATTTATCTCAAGGGAAGGGGCCTGACGGACATATTTCGAGATATTTCTTCTTCTTGTTGTTCTTCTTCTGCACAGCTAAGCAGGAAGTGGCATTTGCGGCTCGCACTAGTGCAGAGTTATCTCAAAGAAAGGGGCCACGGTGTTTCTGTATCTCTATTATGTTGGTGCCGCTTCGGAACTTTTAAATATCTAGATATATCTCGAAAACTACGCTTCTGATCAAAAAATATCATAGAACATAAATTGTAGGAAACATAATTCTCTACAAAAAAGGTCTCTTAACATTTTGCCATAGCTCGCTTCGTTTCCGAGATATTTGCAGATATATCTCAAGGGAAGGGGCCTGACGGACATATTTCGAGATATTTCTTCTTCTTGTTGTTCTTCTTCTGCACAGCTAAGCTGGAAGTGGCATTTACAGCTCGCAATAGTGCAGAGTTATCTCAAAGAAAGGGGCCACGGTGTTTCTGTATCTCTATTATGTTGGTGCGGCTTCGGAACTTTTAAATATCTTGATATATCTCGAGAACTACGCATCTGATCAAAAAATATCATAGAACATGAAAAGTAGGAAACTTAATTCTCTACAAAAAAGGTCTCTTAACATTTTGCAATAGCTCTCTTCGTTTCCGAGATATTTGCAGATTTATCTCAAGGGAAGGGGCCTGACGGACATATTTCGAGATATTTCTACTTCTTGTTGTTCTTCTTCTGCACAGCTAAGCTGGAAGTGGCATTTGCAGCTCGCACTAGCGCAGAGTTATCTCAAAGAAAGGGGCCACGGTGTTTCTGTATCTCTATTATGTTGGTGCGGCTTCGGAACTTTTAAATATCTCGATATATCTCGAAAACTACGCTTCTGATCAAAAAATATCATAGAACATAAAAAGTAGGAAACTTAATTCTCTACAAAAAACGTCTCTTAACATTTTGCCATAGATCGCTTCGTTTCCGAGATATTTGCAGATTCATCTCAAAGGAACTGGCCTGACGGACATATTTCGAGATATTTCTTCTTCTTGTTGTTCTTCCTCTGCACAGCTAAGCTGGAAGTGGCATTTGCAGCTCGCAATAGTGCAGAGTTATCTCAAAGAAAGGGGCCACGGTGTTTCTGTATCTCTATTATGTTGGTGCGGCTTCGGAACTTTTGAATATCTTGATATATCTCGAGAACTACGCATCTGATCAAAAAATATCATAGAACATAAAAAGTAGGAAACTTAATTCTCTACAAAAAAGGTCTCTTAACATTTTGCCATAGCTCGCTTCGTTTCCGAGATATTTGCAGATTTATCTCAAGGGAAGAGGCCTAACGGACATATTTCGAGATATTTCTTCTTCTTGTTGTTCTTCTTCTGCACAGTTAAACTGGAAGTGGCATTTCCAGCTCGCAATAGTGCAGAGTTATCTCAAAGAAAGGGGCCACGGTGTTTCTGTATCTCTATTATGTTGGTGCGGTTTCGGAACTTTTAAATATCTTGATATATCTCGAGAACTACGCATCTGATCAAAAAATATCATAGAACATAAAAAGTAGGAAACTTAATTCTCTACAAAAAAGGTCTCTCAACATTTTGCCATAGCTCGCTTCGTTTCCGAGATATTTGCAGATTTATCTCAAGGGAAGGGGCCTGACGGACGTATTTCGAGATATTTCTTCTTCTTGTTGTTCTTCTTCTGCACAGCTGAGCTGGAAGTGGCATTTGCAGGTCGCAATAGTGCAGAGTTATCTCAAAGAAAGGGGCCACGGTGTTTCTGTATCTCTATTATGTTGGTGCGGCTTCGGAACTTTTAAATATCTCGATATATCTCGAAAACTACGCTTCTGATCAAAAAATATCATAGAACGTAAATTGTAGGAAACATGATTCTCTACAAAAAAGGTCTCTTAACATTTTGCCATAGCTCGCTTCGTTTCCGAGATATTTGCAGATTCATCTCAAGGGAAGGGGTCTGACGGACATATTTCGAGATATTTCTTCTTCTTGTTGTTCTTCTTCTGCACAGCTAAGCTCGAAGCGGCATTTGCAGCTCGCAATAGTGCAGAGTTATCTCAAAGAAAGAGGCCACGGTGTTTCTGTACCTCTATTATGTTGGTGCGGCTTCGGAACTTTTAAATATCTTGATATATCTCGAGAACTACGCATCTGATCAAAAAATATCATCGAACATAAAAAGTAGGAAACTTAATTCTCTACAAAAAAGGTCTCTTAACATTTTGCCATAGCTCGCTTCGTTTCCGAGATATTTGCAGATTTATCTCAAGGGAAGTGGCCTGACGGACATATTTCGAGATATTTCTTCTTCTTGTTGTTCTTGTTCTGCACAGCTAAGCTGGAAGTGGCATTTGCAGCTCGCAATAGTGCAGAGTTATCCCAAAGAAAGGGGCCACGGTGTTTCTGTATCTCTATTATGTTGGTGCGGCTTCGGAACTTTTAAATATCTTGATATATCTCGAGAACTACGCATCTGATCAAAAAATATCATACTACATAAAAAGTAGGAAACTTAATTCTCTACAAGAAAGGTCTCTAAACATTTTGCCATAGCTCGCTTCGTTTCCGAGATATTTGCAGATTTATCTCAAGGGAAGGGGCCTGACGGACATATTTCGAGATATTTCTACTTCTTGTTGTTCTTCTTCTGCACAGCTAAGCTGGAAGTGGCATTTGCAGCTCGCACTAGCGCAGAGTTATCTCAAAGAAAGGGGCCACGGTGTTTCTGTATCTCTATTATGTTGGTGCGGCTTCGGAACTTTTAAATATCTCGATATATCTCGAAAACTACGCTTCTGATCAAAAAATATCATAGAACATAAAAAGTAGGAAACTTAATTCTCTACAAAAAACGTCTCTTAACATTTTGCCATAGATCGCTTCGTTTCCGAGATATTTGCAGATTCATCTCAAAGGAACTGGCCTGACGGACATATTTCGAGATATTTCTTCTTCTTGTTGTTCTTCCTCTGCACAGCTAAGCTGGAAGTGGCATTTGCAGCTCGCAATAGTGCAGAGTTATCTCAAAGAAAGGGGCCACGGTGTTTCTGTATCTCTATTATGTTGGTGCGGCTTCGGAACTTTTGAATATCTTGATATATCTCGAGAACTACGCATCTGATCAAAAAATATCATAGAACATAAAAAGTAGGAGACTTAATTCTCTACAAAAAAGGTCTCTTAACATTTTGCCATAGCTCGCTTCGTTTCCGAGATATTTGCAGATTTATCTCAAGGGAAGAGGCCTAACGGACATATTTCGAGATATTTCTTCTTCTTGTTGTTCTTCTTCTGCACAGTTAAACTGGAAGTGGCATTTCCAGCTCGCAATAGTGCAGAGTTATCTCAAAGAAAGGGGCCACGGTGTTTCTGTATCTCTATTATGTTGGTGCGGTTTCGGAACTTTTAAATATCTTGATATATCTCGAGAACTACGCATCTGATCAAAAAATATCATAGAACATAAAAAGTAGGAAACTTAATTCTCTACAAAAAAGGTCTCTCAACATTTTGCCATAGCTCGCTTCGTTTCCGAGATATTTGCAGATTTATCTCAAGGGAAGGGGCCTGACGGACGTATTTCGAGATATTTCTTCTTCTTGTTGTTCTTCTTCTGCACAGCTGAGCTGGAAGTGGCATTTGCAGGTCGCAATAGTGCAGAGTTATCTCAAAGAAAGGGGCCACGGTGTTTCTGTATCTCTATTATGTTGGTGCGGCTTCGGAACTTTTAAATATCTCGATATATCTCGAAAACTACGCTTCTGATCAAAAAATATCATAGAACGTAAATTGTAGGAAACATGATTCTCTACAAAAAAGGTCTCTTAACATTTTGCCATAGCTCGCTTCGTTTCCGAGATATTTGCAGATTCATCTCAAGGGAAGGGGTCTGACGGACATATTTCGAGATATTTCTTCTTCTTGTTGTTCTTCTTCTGCACAGCTAAGCTCGAAGCGGCATTTGCAGCTCGCAATAGTGCAGAGTTATCTCAAAGAAAGAGGCCACGGTGTTTCTGTACCTCTATTATGTTGGTGCGGCTTCGGAACTTTTAAATATCTTGATATATCTCGAGAACTACGCATCTGATCAAAAAATATCATCGAACATAAAAAGTAGGAAACTTAATTCTCTACAAAAAAGGTCTCTTAACATTTTGCCATAGCTCGCTTCGTTTCCGAGATATTTGCAGATTTATCTCAAGGGAAGTGGCCTGACGGACATATTTCGAGATATTTCTTCTTCTTGTTGTTCTTGTTCTGCACAGCTAAGCTGGAAGTGGCATTTGCAGCTCGCAATAGTGCAGAGTTATCCCAAAGAAAGGGGCCACGGTGTTTCTGTATCTCTATTATGTTGGTGCGGCTTCGGAACTTTTAAATATCTTGATATATCTCGAGAACTACGCATCTGATCAAAAAATATCATACTACATAAAAAGTAGGAAACTTAATTCTCTACAAGAAAGGTCTCTAAACATTTTGCCATAGCTCGCTTCGTTTCCGAGATATTTGCAGATTTATCTCAAGGGAAGGGGCCTGACGGACATATTTCGAGATATTTCTTCTTCTTGTTGTTCTTCTTCTGCACAGCTAAGCTGGAAGTGGCATTTGCAGCTCGCAATAGTGCAGAGTTATCTCAAAGAGAGGGGCCACGGTGTTTCTGTATCTCTATTATGTTGGTGCGGCTTCGGAACTTTTAAATATCTTGATATATCTCGAGAACTACGCATCTGATCAAAAAATATCATAGAAAATAAAAAGTAGGAAACTTAATTCTCTACAAAAAAGGTCTCTTAACATTTCGCCATAGCTCGCTTCGTTTCCGAGATATTTGCAGATATATCTCAAGGGAAGGGGCCTGACGGACATATTTCGAGATATTTCTTCTTCTTGTTGTTCTTCTTCTGCACAGCTAAGCTGGAAGTGGCATTTGCGGCTCGCACTAGTGCACAGTTATCTCAAAGAAAGGGGCCACGGTGTTTCTGTATCTCTATTATGTTGGTGCGTCTTCGGAACTTTTAAATATCTCGATATATCTCGAAAACTACGCTTCTGATCAAAAAATATCATACAACATAAATTGTAGGAAACATAATTCTCTACAAAAAAGGTCTCTTAACATTTTGCCATAGCTCGCTTCGTTTCCGAGATATTTGCAGATTCAGCTCAAAGGAACTGGCCTGACGGACATATTTCGAGATATTTCTTCTTCTTGTTGTTCCGCCTCTGCACAGCTAAGCTGGAAGTGGCATTTGCAGCTCGCAATAGTGCAGAGTTATCTTAAAGAAAGGGGCCACGGTGTTTCTGTATCTCTATTATGTTGGTGCGGCTTCGGAACTTTTAAATATCCTGATATATCTCGAGAACTACGCATCTGATCAAAAAATGTCATAGAACATAAAAAGTAGGAAACTTAATTCTCTACAAAAAAGGTCTCTTAACATTTTGCCATAGCTCGCTTCGTTTCCGAGATATTTGCATATTTATCTCAAGGGAAGGGGCCTGACGGACATATTTCGAGATATTTCTTCTTCTTGTTGTTCTTCTTCTGCACAGCTAAGCTGGAAGTGGCATTTGCGGCTCGCACTAGTGCAGAGTTATCTCAAAGAAAGGGGCCACGGTGTTTCTGTATCTCTATTATGTTGGTGCGGCTTCGGAACTTTTAAATATCTCGATATATCTCGAAAACTACGCTTCTGATCAAAAAATATCATAGAACATAAAAAGTAGGAAACTTAATTCTCTACACAAAAGGTCTCTTAACATTTTGCCATAGCTCGCTTCGTTTCCGAGATATTTGCAGATTTATCTCAAGGGAAGGGGCCTAACGGACATATTTCGAGATATTTCTTCTTCTTGTTGTTCTTCTTCTGCACAGCTAAGCTGGAAGTGGCATTTCCAGCTCGCAATAGTGCAGAGTTATCTCAAAGAAAGGGGCCACGGTGTTTCTGTATCTCTATTATGTTGGTGCGGTTTCGGAACTTTTAAATATCTTGATATATCTCGAGAACTACGCATCTGATCAAAAAATATCATAGAACATAAGAAGTAGGAAACTTAATTCTCTACAAAAAAGGTCTCTTAACATTTTGCCATAGCTCGCTTCGTTTCCGAGATATTTGCAGATTCAGCTCAAAGGAACTGGCCTGACGGACATATTTCGAGATATTTCTCCTTCTTGTTGTTCTTCCTCTGCACAGCTAAGCTGGAAGTGGCATTTGCAGCTCGCAATAGTGCAGAGTTATCTCAAAGAAAGGGGCCACGGTGTTTCTGTATCTCTATTATGTTGGTGCGGCTTCGGAACTTTTAAATATCTTGATATATCTCGAGAACTACGCATCTGATCAAAAAATATCATAGAATATAAAAAGTAGGAAACTTAATTCTCTACAAAAAAGGTCTCTTAACATTTTGCCATAGCTCGCTTCGTTTCCGAGATATTTGCAGATTTATCTCAAGGGAAGGGGCCTGACGGACATATTTCGAGATATTTCTTCTTCTTGTTGTTCTTCTTCTGCACAGCTAAGCTGGAAGTGGCATTTGCGGCTCGCACTAGTGCAGAGTTATCTCAAAGAAAGGGGCCACGGTGTTTCTGTATCTCTATTATGTTGGTGCGGCTTCGGAACTTTTAAATATCTCGATATATCTCGAAAACTGCGCTTCTGATCAAAAAATATCGTAGAACATAAATTGTAGGAAACATAATTCTCTACAAAAAAGGTCTCTTAACATTTTGCGATAGCTCGCTTCGTTTCCGAGATATTTGCAGATTTATCTCAAGGGAAGGGGCCTGACGGACATATTTCGAGATATTTCTTCTTCTTGTTGTTCTTCTTCTGCACAGCTAAGCTGGAAGTGGCATTTGCGGCTCGCACTAGTGCAGAGTTATCTCAAAGAAAGGGGCCACGGTGTTTCTGTATCCCTATTATGTTGGTGCGGCTTCGGAACTTTTGAATATCTTGATATATCTCGAGAACTACGCATCTGATCAAAAAATATCATAGAACATAAAAAGTAGGAAACTTAATTCTCTACAAAAAAGGTCTCTTAACATTTTGCCATAGCTCGCTTCGTTTCCGAGATATTTGCAGATTTATCTCAAGGGAAGGGGCCTGACGGACATATTTCGAGATATTTCTTCTTCTTGTTGTTCTTCTTCTGCACAGCTAAGCAGGAAGTGGCATTTGCGGCTCGCACTAGTGCAGAGTTATCTCAAAGAAAGGGGCCACGGTGTTTCTGTATCTCTATTATGTTGGTGCCGCTTCGGAACTTTTAAATATCTAGATATATCTCGAAAACTACGCTTCTGATCAAAAAATATCATAGAACATAAATTGTAGGAAACATAATTCTCTACAAAAAAGGTCTCTTAACATTTTGCCATAGCTCGCTTCGTTTCCGAGATATTTGCAGATATATCTCAAGGGAAGGGGCCTGACGGACATATTTCGAGATATTTCTTCTTCTTGTTGTTCTTCTTCTGCACAGCTAAGCTGGAAGTGGCATTTACAGCTCGCAATAGTGCAGAGTTATCTCAAAGAAAGGGGCCACGGTGTTTCTGTATCTCTATTATGTTGGTGCGGCTTCGGAACTTTTAAATATCTTGATATATCTCGAGAACTACGCATCTGATCAAAAAATATCATAGAACATGAAAAGTAGGAAACTTAATTCTCTACAAAAAAGGTCTCTTAACATTTTGCAATAGCTCTCTTCGTTTCCGAGATATTTGCAGATTTATCTCAAGGGAAGGGGCCTGACGGACATATTTCGAGATATTTCTACTTCTTGTTGTTCTTCTTCTGCACAGCTAAGCTGGAAGTGGCATTTGCAGCTCGCACTAGCGCAGAGTTATCTCAAAGAAAGGGGCCACGGTGTTTCTGTATCTCTATTATGTTGGTGCGGCTTCGGAACTTTTAAATATCTCGATATATCTCGAAAACTACGCTTCTGATCAAAAAATATCATAGAACATAAAAAGTAGGAAACTTAATTCTCTACAAAAAACGTCTCTTAACATTTTGCCATAGATCGCTTCGTTTCCGAGATATTTGCAGATTCATCTCAAAGGAACTGGCCTGACGGACATATTTCGAGATATTTCTTCTTCTTGTTGTTCTTCCTCTGCACAGCTAAGCTGGAAGTGGCATTTGCAGCTCGCAATAGTGCAGAGTTATCTCAAAGAAAGGGGCCACGGTGTTTCTGTATCTCTATTATGTTGGTGCGGCTTCGGAACTTTTGAATATCTTGATATATCTCGAGAACTACGCATCTGATCAAAAAATATCATAGAACATAAAAAGTAGGAAACTTAATTCTCTACAAAAAAGGTCTCTTAACATTTTGCCATAGCTCGCTTCGTTTCCGAGATATTTGCAGATTTATCTCAAGGGAAGAGGCCTAACGGACATATTTCGAGATATTTCTTCTTCTTGTTGTTCTTCTTCTGCACAGTTAAACTGGAAGTGGCATTTCCAGCTCGCAATAGTGCAGAGTTATCTCAAAGAAAGGGGCCACGGTGTTTCTGTATCTCTATTATGTTGGTGCGGTTTCGGAACTTTTAAATATCTTGATATATCTCGAGAACTACGCATCTGATCAAAAAATATCATAGAACATAAAAAGTAGGAAACTTAATTCTCTACAAAAAAGGTCTCTCAACATTTTGCCATAGCTCGCTTCGTTTCCGAGATATTTGCAGATTTATCTCAAGGGAAGGGGCCTGACGGACGTATTTCGAGATATTTCTTCTTCTTGTTGTTCTTCTTCTGCACAGCTGAGCTGGAAGTGGCATTTGCAGGTCGCAATAGTGCAGAGTTATCTCAAAGAAAGGGGCCACGGTGTTTCTGTATCTCTATTATGTTGGTGCGGCTTCGGAACTTTTAAATATCTCGATATATCTCGAAAACTACGCTTCTGATCAAAAAATATCATAGAACGTAAATTGTAGGAAACATGATTCTCTACAAAAAAGGTCTCTTAACATTTTGCCATAGCTCGCTTCGTTTCCGAGATATTTGCAGATTCATCTCAAGGGAAGGGGTCTGACGGACATATTTCGAGATATTTCTTCTTCTTGTTGTTCTTCTTCTGCACAGCTAAGCTCGAAGCGGCATTTGCAGCTCGCAATAGTGCAGAGTTATCTCAAAGAAAGAGGCCACGGTGTTTCTGTACCTCTATTATGTTGGTGCGGCTTCGGAACTTTTAAATATCTTGATATATCTCGAGAACTACGCATCTGATCAAAAAATATCATCGAACATAAAAAGTAGGAAACTTAATTCTCTACAAAAAAGGTCTCTTAACATTTTGCCATAGCTCGCTTCGTTTCCGAGATATTTGCAGATTTATCTCAAGGGAAGTGGCCTGACGGACATATTTCGAGATATTTCTTCTTCTTGTTGTTCTTGTTCTGCACAGCTAAGCTGGAAGTGGCATTTGCAGCTCGCAATAGTGCAGAGTTATCCCAAAGAAAGGGGCCACGGTGTTTCTGTATCTCTATTATGTTGGTGCGGCTTCGGAACTTTTAAATATCTTGATATATCTCGAGAACTACGCATCTGATCAAAAAATATCATACTACATAAAAAGTAGGAAACTTAATTCTCTACAAGAAAGGTCTCTAAACATTTTGCCATAGCTCGCTTCGTTTCCGAGATATTTGCAGATTTATCTCAAGGGAAGGGGCCTGACGGACATATTTCGAGATATTTCTTCTTCTTGTTGTTCTTCTTCTGCACAGCTAAGCTGGAAGTGGCATTTGCAGCTCGCAATAGTGCAGAGTTATCTCAAAGAGAGGGGCCACGGTGTTTCTGTATCTCTATTATGTTGGTGCGGCTTCGGAACTTTTAAATATCTTGATATATCTCGAGAACTACGCATCTGATCAAAAAATATCATAGAAAATAAAAAGTAGGAAACTTAATTCTCTACAAAAAAGGTCTCTTAACATTTCGCCATAGCTCGCTTCGTTTCCGAGATATTTGCAGATATATCTCAAGGGAAGGGGCCTGACGGACATATTTCGAGATATTTCTTCTTCTTGTTGTTCTTCTTCTGCACAGCTAAGCTGGAAGTGGCATTTGCGGCTCGCACTAGTGCACAGTTATCTCAAAGAAAGGGGCCACGGTGTTTCTGTATCTCTATTATGTTGGTGCGTCTTCGGAACTTTTAAATATCTCGATATATCTCGAAAACTACGCTTCTGATCAAAAAATATCATACAACATAAATTGTAGGAAACATAATTCTCTACAAAAAAGGTCTCTTAACATTTTGCCATAGCTCGCTTCGTTTCCGAGATATTTGCAGATTCAGCTCAAAGGAACTGGCCTGACGGACATATTTCGAGATATTTCTTCTTCTTGTTGTTCCGCCTCTGCACAGCTAAGCTGGAAGTGGCATTTGCAGCTCGCAATAGTGCAGAGTTATCTTAAAGAAAGGGGCCACGGTGTTTCTGTATCTCTATTATGTTGGTGCGGCTTCGGAACTTTTAAATATCCTGATATATCTCGAGAACTACGCATCTGATCAAAAAATGTCATAGAACATAAAAAGTAGGAAACTTAATTCTCTACAAAAAAGGTCTCTTAACATTTTGCCATAGCTCGCTTCGTTTCCGAGATATTTGCATATTTATCTCAAGGGAAGGGGCCTGACGGACATATT
The DNA here is from genome assembly GCF_051020975.1 of Osmia lignaria lignaria. NCBI lineage: Eukaryota > Metazoa > Arthropoda > Insecta > Hymenoptera > Megachilidae > Osmia > Osmia lignaria. The sequence goes on from NW_027478159.1 coordinate 21,034,277, forward strand.
TCGAGATATTTCTTCTTCTTGTTGTTCTTCTTCTGCACAGCTAAGCTGGAAGTGGCATTTGCGGCTCGCACTAGTGCAGAGTTATCTCAAAGAAAGGGGCCACGGTGTTTCTGTATCTCTATTATGTTGGTGCGGCTTCGGAACTTTTAAATATCTCGATATATCTCGAAAACTACGCTTCTGATCAAAAAATATCATAGAACATAAAAAGTAGGAAACTTAATTCTCTACACAAAAGGTCTCTTAACATTTTGCCATAGCTCGCTTCGTTTCCGAGATATTTGCAGATTTATCTCAAGGGAAGGGGCCTAACGGACATATTTCGAGATATTTCTTCTTCTTGTTGTTCTTCTTCTGCACAGCTAAGCTGGAAGTGGCATTTCCAGCTCGCAATAGTGCAGAGTTATCTCAAAGAAAGGGGCCACGGTGTTTCTGTATCTCTATTATGTTGGTGCGGTTTCGGAACTTTTAAATATCTTGATATATCTCGAGAACTACGCATCTGATCAAAAAATATCATAGAACATAAGAAGTAGGAAACTTAATTCTCTACAAAAAAGGTCTCTTAACATTTTGCCATAGCTCGCTTCGTTTCCGAGATATTTGCAGATTCAGCTCAAAGGAACTGGCCTGACGGACATATTTCGAGATATTTCTCCTTCTTGTTGTTCTTCCTCTGCACAGCTAAGCTGGAAGTGGCATTTGCAGCTCGCAATAGTGCAGAGTTATCTCAAAGAAAGGGGCCACGGTGTTTCTGTATCTCTATTATGTTGGTGCGGCTTCGGAACTTTTAAATATCTTGATATATCTCGAGAACTACGCATCTGATCAAAAAATATCATAGAATATAAAAAGTAGGAAACTTAATTCTCTACAAAAAAGGTCTCTTAACATTTTGCCATAGCTCGCTTCGTTTCCGAGATATTTGCAGATTTATCTCAAGGGAAGGGGCCTGACGGACATATTTCGAGATATTTCTTCTTCTTGTTGTTCTTCTTCTGCACAGCTAAGCTGGAAGTGGCATTTGCGGCTCGCACTAGTGCAGAGTTATCTCAAAGAAAGGGGCCACGGTGTTTCTGTATCTCTATTATGTTGGTGCGGCTTCGGAACTTTTAAATATCTCGATATATCTCGAAAACTACGCTTCTGATCAAAAAATATCATACAACATAAATTGTAGGAAACATAATTCTCTACAAAAAAGGTCTCTTAACATTTTGCCATAGCTCGCTTCGTTTCCGAGATATTTGCAGATTCAGCTCAAAGGAACTGGCCTGACGGACATATTTCGAGATATTTCTTCTTCTTGTTGTTCCTCCTCTGCACAGCTAAGCTGGAAGTGGCATTTGCAGCTCGCAATAGTGCAGAGTTATCTTAAAGAAAGGGGCCACGGTGTTTCTGTATCTCTATTATGTTGGTGCGGTTTCGGAACTTTTAAATATCTTGATATATCTCGAGAACTACGCATCTGATCAAAAAATATCATAGAACATAAAAAGTAGGAAACTTAATTCTCTACAAAAAAGGTCTCTTAACATTTTGCGATAGCTCGCTTCGTTTCCGAGATATTTGCAGATTTATCTCAAGGGAAGGGGCCTGACGGACATATTTCGAGATATTTCTTCTTCTTGTTGTTCTTCTTCTGCACAGCTAAGCTGGAAGTGGCATTTGCAGCTCGCACTAGTGCAGAGTTATCTCAAAGAAAGGGGCCACGGTGTTTCTGTATCTCTATTATGTTGGTGCGGCTTCGGAACTTTTAAATATCTCGATATATCTCGAAAACTACGCTTCTGATCAAAAAATATCATAGAACATAAAAAGTAGGAAACTTAATTCTCTACAAAAAAGGTCTCTTAACATTTTGCCATAGCTCGTTTCGTTTCCGAGATATTTGCAGATTTATCTCAAGGGAAGGGGCCTGACGGACATATTTCGAGATATTTCTTCTTCTTGTTGTTCTTCTTCTGCACAGCTAAGCTGGAAGTGGCATTTGCGGCTCGCACTAGTGCAGAGTTATCTCAAAGAAAGGGGCCACGGTGTTTCTGTATCTCTATTATGTTGGTGCGGCTTCGGAACTTTTAAATATCTCGATATATCTCGAAAACTACGCTTCTGATCAAAAAATATCATACAACATAAATTGTAGGAAACATAATTCTCTACAAAAAAGGTCTCTTAACATTTTGCCATAGCTCGCTTCGTTTCCGAGATATTTGCAGATTCAGCTCAAAGGAACTGGCCTGACGGACATATTTCGAGATATTTCTTCTTCTTGTTGTTCCTCCTCTGCACAGCTAAGCTGGAAGTGGCATTTGCAGCTCGCAATAGTGCAGAGTTATCTTAAAGAAAGGGGCCACGGTGTTTCTGTATCTCTATTATGTTGGTGCGGCTTCGGAACTTTTAAATATCTTGATATATCTCGAAAACTACGCTTCTGATCAAAAAATATCATAGAACATAAAAAGTAGGAAACTTAATTCTCTACAAAAAAGGTCTCTTAACATTTTGCCATAGCTCGCTTCGTTTCCGAGATATTTGCAGATTTATCTCAAGGGAAGGGGCCTAACGGACATATTTCGAGATATTTCTTCTTCTTGTTGTTCTTCTTCTGCACAGCTAAACTGGAAGTGGCATTTCCAGCTCGCAATAGTGCAGAGTTATCTCAAGGAAAGGGGCCACGGTGTTTCTGTATCTCTATTATGTTGGTGCGGTTTCGGAACTTTTAAATATCTTGATATATCTCGAGAACTACGCATCTGATCAAAAAATATCATAGAACATAAAAAGTAGGAAACTTAATTCTCTACAAAAAAGGTCTCTTAACATTTTGCGATAGCTCGCTTCGTTTCCGAGATATTTGCAGATTTATCTCAAGGGAAGGGGCCTGACGGACATATTTCGAGATATTTCTTCTTCTTGTTGTTCTTCTTCTGCACAGCTAAGCTGGAAGTGGCATTTGCAGCTCGCACTAGTGCAGAGTTATCTCAAAGAAAGGGGCCACGGTGTTTCTGTATCTCTATTATGTTGGTGCGCCTTCGGAACTTTTAAATATCTCGATATATCTCGAAAACTACGCTTCTGATCAAAAAATATCATAGAACATAAAAAGTAGGAAACTTAATTCTCTACAAAAAAGGTCTCTTAACATTTTGCCATAGCTCGTTTCGTTTCCGAGATATTTGCAGATTTATCTCAAGGGAAGGGGCCTGACGGACATATTTCGAGATATTTCTTCTTCTTGTTGTTCTTCTTCTGCACAGCTAAGCTGGAAGTGGCATTTGCGGCTCGCACTAGTGCAGAGTTATCTCAAAGAAAGGGGCCACGGTGTTTCTGTATCTCTATTATGTTGGTGCGGCTTCGGAACTTTTAAATATCTCGATATATCTCGAAAACTACGCTTCTGATCAAAAAATATCATACAACATAAATTGTAGGAAACATAATTCTCTACAAAAAAGGTCTCTTAACATTTTGCCATAGCTCGCTTCGTTTCCGAGATATTTGCAGATTCAGCTCAAAGGAACTGGCCTGACGGACATATTTCGAGATATTTCTTCTTCTTGTTGTTCCTCCTCTGCACAGCTAAGCTGGAAGTGGCATTTGCAGCTCGCAATAGTGCAGAGTTATCTTAAAGAAAGGGGCCACGGTGTTTCTGTATCTCTATTATGTTGGTGCGGCTTCGGAACTTTTAAATATCTTGATATATCTCGAAAACTACGCTTCTGATCAAAAAATATCATAGAACATAAAAAGTAGGAAACTTAATTCTCTACAAAAAAGGTCTCTTAACATTTTGCCATAGCTCGCTTCGTTTCCGAGATATTTGCAGATTTATCTCAAGGGAAGGGGCCTAACGGACATATTTCGAGATATTTCTTCTTCTTGTTGTTCTTCTTCTGCACAGCTAAACTGGAAGTGGCATTTCCAGCTCGCAATAGTGCAGAGTTATCTCAAGGAAAGGGGCCACGGTGTTTCTGTATCTCTATTATGTTGGTGCGGTTTCGGAACTTTTAAATATCTTGATATATCTCGAGAACTACGCATCTGATCAAAAAATATCATAGAACATAAAAAGTAGGAAACTTAATTCTCTACAAAAAAGGTCTCTTAACATTTTGCGATAGCTCGCTTCGTTTCCGAGATATTTGCAGATTTATCTCAAGGGAAGGGGCCTGACGGACATATTTCGAGATATTTCTTCTTCTTGTTGTTCTTCTTCTGCACAGCTAAGCTGGAAGTGGCATTTGCAGCTCGCACTAGTGCAGAGTTATCTCAAAGAAAGGGGCCACGGTGTTTCTGTATCTCTATTATGTTGGTGCGCCTTCGGAACTTTTAAATATCTCGATATATCTCGAAAACTACGCTTCTGATCAAAAAATATCATAGAACATAAAAAGTAGGAAACTTAATTCTCTACAAAAAAGGTCTCTTAACATTTTGCCATAGCTCGTTTCGTTTCCGAGATATTTGCAGATTTATCTCAAGGGAAGGGGCCTGACGGACATATTTCGAGATATTTCTTCTTCTTGTTGTTCTTCTTCTGCACAGCTAAGCTGGAAGTGGCATTTGCGGCTCGCACTAGTGCAGAGTTATCTCAAAGAAAGGGGCCACGGTGTTTCTGTATCTCTATTATGTTGGTGCGGCTTCGGAACTTTTAAATATCTCGATATATCTCGAAAACTACGCTTCTGATCAAAAAATATCATACAACATAAATTGTAGGAAACATAATTCTCTACAAAAAAGGTCTCTTAACATTTTGCCATAGCTCGCTTCGTTTCCGAGATATTTGCAGATTCAGCTCAAAGGAACTGGCCTGACGGACATATTTCGAGATATTTCTTCTTCTTGTTGTTCCTCCTCTGCACAGCTAAGCTGGAAGTGGCATTTGCAGCTCGCAATAGTGCAGAGTTATCTTAAAGAAAGGGGCCACGGTGTTTCTGTATCTCTATTATGTTGGTGCGGCTTCGGAACTTTTAAATATCTTGATATATCTCGAGAACTACGCATCTGATCAAAAAATGTCATACAACATAAAAAGTAGGAAACTTAATTCTCTACAAAAAAGGTCTCTTAACATTTTGCCATAGCTCGCTTCGTTTCCGGGATATTTGCATATTTATCTCAAGGGAAGGGGCCTGACGGACATATTTCGAGATATTTCTTCTTCTTGTTGTTCTTCTTCTGCACAGCTAAGCTGGAAGTGGCATTTGCGGCTCGCACTAGTGCAGAGTTATCTCAAAGAAAGGGGCCACGGTGTTTCTGTATCTCTATTATGTTGGTGCGGCTTCGGAACCTTTAAATATCTCGATATATCTCGAAAACTACGCTTCTGATCAAAAAATATCATAGAACATAAAAAGTAGGAAACTTAATTCTCTACAAAAAAGGTCTCTTAACATTTTGCCATAGCTCGCTTCGTTTCCGAGATATATGCAGATTTATCTCAAGGGAAGGGGCCTAACGGACATATTTCGAGATATTTCTTCTTCTTGTTGTTCTTCTTCTGCACAGCTAAACTGGAAGTGGCATTTCCAGCTCGCAATAGTGCAGAGTTATCTCAAGGAAAGGGGCCACGGTGTTTCTGTATCTCTATTATGTTGGTGCGGTTTCGGAACTTTTAAATATCTTGATATATCTCGAGAACTACGCATCTGATCAAAAAATATCATAGAACATAAAAAGTAGGAAACTTAATTCTCTACAAAAAAGGTCTCTTAACATTTTGCGATAGCTCGCTTCGTTTCCGAGATATTTGCAGATTTATCTCAAGGGAAGGGGCCTGACGGACATATTTCGAGATATTTCTTCTTCTTGTTGTTCTTCTTCTGCACAGCTAAGCTGGAAGTGGCATTTGCGGCTCGCACTAGTGCAGAGTTATCTCAAAGAAAGGGGCCACGGTGTTTCTGTATCCCTATTATGTTGGTGCGGCTTCGGAACTTTTAAATATCTTGATATATCTCGAGAACTACGCATCTGATCAAAAAATATCATAGAACATAAAAAGTAGGAAACTTAATTCTCTACAAAAAAGGTCTCTTAACATTTTGCCATAGCTCGCTTCGTTTCCGAGATATTTGCAGATTTATCTCAAGGGAAGGGGCCTGACGGACATATTTCGAGATATTTCTTCTTCTTGTTGTTCTTCTTCTGCACAGCTAAGCTGGAAGTGGCATTTGCGGCTCGCACTAGTGCAGAGTTATCTCAAAGAAAGGGGCCACGGTGTTTCTGTATCTCTATTATGTTGGTGCCGCTTCGGAACTTTTAAATATCTAGATATATCTCGAAAACTACGCTTCTGATCAAAAAATATCATACAACATAAATTGTAGGAAACATAATTCTCTACAAAAAAGGTCTCTTAACATTTTGCCATAGCTCGCTTCGTTTCCGAGATATTTGCAGATATATCTCAAGGGAAGGGGCCTGACGGACATATTTCGAGATATTTCTTCTTCTTGTTGTTCTTCTTCTGCACAGCTAAGCTGGAAGTGGCATTTACAGCTCGCAATAGTGCAGAGTTATCTCAAAGAAAGGGGCCACGGTGTTTCTGTATCTCTATTATGTTGGTGCGGCTTCGGAACTTTTAAATATCTTGATATATCTCGAGAACTACGCATCTGATCAAAAAATATCATAGAACATGAAAAGTAGGAAACTTAATTCTCTACAAAAAAGGTCTCTTAACATTTTGCCATAGCTCTCTTCGTTTCCGAGATATTTGCAGATTTATCTCAAGGGAAGGGGCCTGACGGACATATTTCGAGATATTTCTACTTCTTGTTGTTCTTCTTCTGCACAGCTAAGCTGGAAGTGGCATTTGCAGCTCGCAATAGTGCAGAGTTATCTCAAAGAAAGGGGCCACGGTGTTTCTGTATCTCTATTATGTTGGTGCGGCTTCGGAACTTTTAAATATCTTGATATATCTCGAGAACTACGCTTCTGATCAAAAAATATCATACAACATAAATTGTAGGAAACATAATTCTCTACAAAAAAGGTCTCTTAACATTTTGCCATAGCTCGCTTCGTTTCCGAGATATTTGCAGATTCAGCTCAAAGGAACTGGCCTGACGGACATATTTCGAGATATTTCTTCTTCTTGTTGTTCTTGTTCTGCACAGCTAAGCTGGAAGTGGCATTTGCAGCTCGCAATAGTGCAGAGTTATCCCAAAGAAAGGGGCCACGGTGTTTCTGTATCTCTATTATGTTGGTGCGGCTTCGGAACTTTTAAATATCTTGATATATCTCGAGAACTACGCATCTGATCAAAAAATATCATACTACATAAAAAGTAGAAACTTAATTATCTACAAGAAAGGTCTCTAAACATTTTGCCATAGCTCGCTTCGTTTACGAGATATTTGCAGATTTATCTCAAGGGAAGGGGCCTGACGGACATATTTCGAGATATTTCTTCTTCTAGTTGTTCTTCTTCTGCACAGCTAAGCTGGAAGTGGCATTTACAGCTCGCAATAGTGCAGAGTTATCTCAAAGAAAGGGGCCACGGTGTTTCTGTATCTCTATTATGTTGGTGCGGCTTCGGAACTTTTAAATATCTTGATATATCTCGAGAACTACGCATCTGATCAAAAAATATCATAGAACATAAATTGTAGGAAACATTATTCTCTACAAAAAAGGTCTCTTAACATTTTGCCATAGCTCGCTTCGTTTCCGAGATATTTGCAGATTTATCTCAAGGGAAGGGGCCTGACGGACATATTTCGAGATATTTCTTCTTCTTGTTGTTCTTCTTCTGCACAGCTAAGCTGGAAGTGGCATTTGCAGCGCGCAATAGTGCAGAGTTATCTCAAAGAAAGGGGCCACGGTGTTTCTGTATCTCTATTATGTTGGTGCGGCTTCGGAACTTTTAAATATCTTGATATATCTCGAGAACTACGCATCTGATCAAAAAATATCATACAACATAAAAAGTAGGAAGCTTAATTCTCTACAAAAAAGGTCTCTTAACATTTTGCCATAGCTCGCTTCGTTTCCGAGATATTTGCAGATTTATCTCAAGGGAAGGGGCCTGACGGACATATTTCGAGATATTTCTTCTTCTTGTTGTTCTTCTTCTGCACAGCTGAGCTGGAAGTGGCATTTGCAGGTCGCAATAGTGCAGAGTTATCTCAAAGAAAGGGGCCACGGTGTTTCTGTATCTCTATTATGTTGGTGCGGCTTCGGAACTTTTAAATATCTCGATATATCTCGAAAACTACGCTTCTGATCAAAAAATGTCATAGAACGTAGATTGTAGGAAACATTATTCTCTACAAAAAAGGTCTCTTAACATTTTGCCATAGCTCGCTTCGTTTCCGAGATATTTGCAGATTCAGCTCAAAGGAACTGGCCTGACGGACATATTTCGAGATATTTCTTCTTCTTGTTGTTCTTCCTCTGCACAGCTAAGCTGGAAGTGGCATTTGCAGCTCGCAATAGTGCAGAGTTATCTCAAAGAAAGGGGCCACGGTGTTTCTGTATCTCTATTATGTTGGTGCGGCTTCGGAACTTTTAAATATCTTGATATATCTCGAGAACTACGCATCTAATCAAAAAATATCATAGAACATAAAAAGTAGGAAACTTAATTCTCTACAAAAAAGGTCTCTTAACATTTTGCCATAGCTCTCTTTGTTTCCGAGATATTTGCAGATTTATCTCAAGGGAAGGGGCCTGACGGACATATTTCGAGATATTTCTTCTTCTTGTTGTTCTTCTTCTGCACAGCTAAGCTGGAAGTGGCATTTGCAGCTCGCAATAGTGCAGAGTTATCTCAAAGAAAGGGGCCACGGTGTTTCTGTATCTCTATTATGTTGGTGCCGCTTCGGAACTTTTAAATATCTAGATATATCTCGAAAACTACGCTTCTGATCAAAAAATATCATAGAACATAAATTGTAGGAAACATAATTCTCTACAAAAAAGGTCTCTTAACATTTTACCATAGCTCGCTTCGTTTCCGAGATATTTGCAGATATATCTCAAGGGAAGGGGCCTGACGGACATATTTCGAGATATTTCTTCTTCTTGTTGTTCTTCTTCTGCACAGCTAAGCTGGAAGTGGCATTTACAGCTCGCAATAGTGCAGAGTTATCTCAAAGAAAGGGGCCACGGTGTTTCTGTATCTCTATTATGTTGGTGCGGCTTCGGAACTTTTAAATATCTTGATATATCTCGAGAACTACGCGTCTGATCAAAAAATATCATAGAACATGAAAAGTAGGAAACTTAATTCTCTACAAAAAAGGTCTCTTAACATTTTGCAATAGCTCTCTTCGTTTCCGAGATATTTGCAGATTTATCTCAAGGGAAGGGGCCTGACGGACATATTTCGAGATATTTCTACTTCTTGTTGTTCTTCTTCTGCACAGCTAAGCTGGAAGTGGCATTTGCAGCTCGCAATAGTGCAGAGTTATCTCAAAGAAAGGGGCCACGGTGTTTCTGTATCTCTATTATGTTGGTGCGGCTTCGGAACTTTTAAATATCTCGATATATCTCGAGAACTACGCGTCTGATCAAAAAATATCATAGAACATAAAAAGTAGGAAACATAATTCTCTACAAAAACGTCTCTTAACATTTTGCCATAGCTCGCTTCGTTTCCGAGATATTTGCAGATTTATCTCAAGGGAAGTGGCCTGACGGACATATTTCGAGATATTTCTTCTTCTTGTTGTTCTTCTTCTGCACAGCTAAGCTGGAAGTGGCATTTGCGGCTCGCACTAGTGCAGAGTTATCTCAAAGAAAGGGGCCACGGTGTTTCTGTATCCCTATTATGTTGGTGCGGCTTCGGAACTTTTAAATATCTCGATATATCTCGAAAACTACGCTTCTGATCAAAAAATATCATAGAACATAAATTGTAGGAAACATAATTCTCTACAAAAAACGTCTCTTAACATTTTGCCATAGCTCGCTTCGTTTCCGAGATATTTGCAGATTCAGCTCAAAGGAACTGGCCTGACGGACATATTTCGAGATATTTCTTCTTCTTGTTGTTCTTCCTCTGCACAGCTAAGCTGGAAGTGGCATTTGCAGCTCGCAATAGTGCAGAGTTATCTCAAAGAAAGGGGCCACGGTGTTTCTGTATCTCTATTATGTTGGTGCGGCTTCGGAACTTTTAAATATCTTGATATATCTCGAGAACTACGCATCTGATCAAAAAATATCATAGAACATAAAAAGTAGGAAACTTAATTCTCTACAAAAAAGGTCTCTTAACATTTTGCCATAGCTCGCTTCGTTTCCGAGATATTTGCAGATTTATCTCAAGGGAAGGGGCCTGACGGACATATTTCGAGATATTTCTTCTACTTGTTGTTCTTCTTCTGCACAGCTAAGCTGGAAGTGGCATTTGCAGCTCGCACTAGTGCAGAGTTATCTCAAAGAAAGGGGCCACGGTGTTTCTGTATCTCTATTATGTTGGTGCGGCTTCGGAACTTTTAAATATCTCGATATATCTCGAAAACTACGCTTCTGATCAAAAAATATCGTAGAACATAAATTGTAGGAAACATAATTCTTTACAAAAAAGGTCTCTTAACATTTTGCGATAGCTCGCTTCGTTTCCGAGATATTTGCAGATTTATCTCAAGGGAAGGGGCCTGACGGACATATTTCGAGATATTTCTTCTTCTTGTTGTTCTTCTTCTGCACAGCTAAGCTGGAAGTGGCATTTGCGGCTCGCACTAGTGCAGAGTTATCTCAAAGAAAGGGGCCACGGTGTTTCTGTATCCCTATTATGTTGGTGCGGCTTCGGAACTTTTAAATATCTTGATATATCTCGAGAACTACGCATCTGATCAAAAAATATCATAGAACATAAAAAGTAGGAAACTTAATTCTCTACAAAAAAGGTCTCTTAACATTTTGCCATAGCTCGCTTCGTTTCCGAGATATTTGCAGATTTATCTCAAGGGAAGGGGCCTGACGGACATATTTCGAGATATTTCTTCTTCTTGTTGTTCTTCTTCTGCACAGCTAAGCTGGAAGTGGCATTTGCGGCTCGCACTAGTGCAGAGTTATCTCAAAGAAAGGGGCCACGGTGTTTCTGTATCTCTATTATGTTGGTGCCGCTTCGGAACTTTTAAATATCTAGATATATCTCGAAAACTACGCTTCTGATCAAAAAATATCATAGAACATAAATTGTAGGAAACATAATTCTCTACAAAAAAGGTCTCTTAACATTTTGCCATAGCTCACTTCGTTTCCGAGATATTTGCAGATATATCTCAAGGGAAGGGGCCTGACGGACATATTTCGAGATATTTCTTCTTCTTGTTGTTCTTCTTCTGCACAGCTAAGCTGGAAGTGGCATTTACAGCTCGCAATAGTGCAGAGTTATCTCAAAGAAAGGGGCCACGGTGTTTCTGTATCTCTATTATGTTGGTGCGGCTTCGGAACTTTTAAATATCTTGATATATCTCGAGAACTACGCGTCTGATCAAAAAATATCATAGAACATGAAAAGTAGGAAACTTAATTCTCTACAAAAAAGGTCTCTTAACATTTTGCAATAGCTCTCTTCGTTTCCGAGATATTTGCAGATTTATCTCAAGGGAAGGGGCCTGACGGACATATTTCGAGATATTTCTACTTCTTGTTGTTCTTCTTCTGCACAGCTAAGCTGGAAGTGGCATTTGCAGCTCGCAATAGTGCAGAGTTATCTCAAAGAAAGGGGCCACGGTGTTTCTGTATCTCTATTATGTTGGTGCGGCTTCGGAACTTTTAAATATCTCGATATATCTCGAGAACTACGCGTCTGATCAAAAAATATCATAGAACATAAAAAGTAGGAAACATAATTCTCTACAAAAACGTCTGTTAACATTTTGCCATAGCTCGCTTCGTTTCCGAGATATTTGCAGATTTATCTCAAGGGAAGTGGCCTGACGGACATATTTCGAGATATTTCTTCTTCTTGTTGTTCTTCTTCTGCACAGCTAAGCTGGAAGTGGCATTTGCGGCTCGCACTAGTGCAGAGTTATCTCAAAGAAAGGGGCCACGGTGTTTCTGTATCCCTATTATGTTGGTGCGGCTTCGGAACTTTTAAATATCTCGATATATCTCGAAAACTACGCTTCTGATCAAAAAATATCATAGAACATAAATTGTAGGAAACATAATTCTCTACAAAAAACGTCTCTTAACATTTTGCCATAGCTCGCTTCGTTTACGAGATATTTGCAGATTTATCTCAAGGGAAGGGGCCTGACGGACATATTTCGAGATATTTCTTCTTCTTGTTGTTCTTCTTCTGCACAGCTAAGCTGGAAGTGGCATTTACAGCTCGCAATAGTGCAGAGTTATCTCAAAGAAAGGGGCCACGGTGTTTCTGTATCTCTATTATGTTGGTGCGGCTTCGGAACTTTTAAATATCTTGATATATCTCGAGAACTACGCATCTGATCAAAAAATATCATAGAACATAAAAAGTAGGAAACTTAATTCTCTACAAAAAAGGTCTCTTAACATTTTGCCATAGCTCGCTTCGTTTCCGAGATATTTGCAGATTTATCTCAAGGGAAGGGTCCTGATGGACATATTTCGAGATATTTCTTCTTCTTGTTGTTCTTCTTCTGCACAGCTAAACTGGAAGTGGCATTTCCAGCTCGCAATCGTGCAGAGTTATCTCAAAGAAAGGGGCCACGGTGTTTCTGTATCTCTATTATGTTGGTGCGGCTTCGGAACTTTTAAATATCTTGATATATCTCGAGAACTACGCCTCTGATCGAAAAATATCATAGAACATAAAAAGTAGGAAACTTAATTCTCTACAAAAAAGGTCTCTTAACATTTTGCCATAGCTCGCTTCGTTTCCGAGATATTTGCAGATTTATTTCAAGGGAAGGGGCCTGACGGACATATTTCGAGATATTTCTTCTTCTTGTTGTTCTTCTTCTGCACAGCTAAGCTGGAAGTGGCATTTGCGGCTCGCACTAGTGCAGAGTTATCTCAAAGAAAGGAGCCACGGTGTTTCTGTATCTCTATTATGTTGGTGCGGCTTCGGAACTTTTAAATATCTCGATATATCTCGAAAACTACGCTTCTGATCAAAAAATATCATAGAACATAAATTGTAGGAAACATAATTCTCTACAAAAAAGGTCTCTTAACATTTTGCCATAGCTCGCTTCGTTCCCGAGATATTTGCAGATTTATCTCAAGGGAAGGGGCCTGACGGACATATTTCGAGATATTTCTTCTTCTTGTTGTTCTTCTTCTGCACAGCTAAGCTGGAAGTGGCATTTGCGGCTCGCACTAGTGCAGAGTTATCTCAAAGAAAGGGGCCACGGTGTTTCTGTATCTCTATTATGTTGGTGCGGCTTCGGAACTTTTAAATATCTCGATATATCTCGAAAACTACGCTTCTGACCAAAAAATATCATAGAACCTAAATTGTAGGAAACATAATTCTCTACAAAAAAGGTCTCTTAACATTTTGCCATAGCTCGCTTCGTTTCAGAGATATTTGCAGATATATCTCAAGGGAAGGGGCCTGACGGACATATTTCGAGATATTTCTTCTTCTTGTTGTTCTTCTTCTGCACAGCTAAGCTGGAAGTGGCATTTACAGCTCGCAATAGTGCAGAGTTATCTCAAAGAAAGGGGCCACGGTGTTTCTGTATCTCTATTATGTTGGTGCTGCTTCGGAACTTTTAAATATCTTGATATATCTCGAGAACTACGCATCTGATCAAAAAATATCATAGAACATGAAAAGTAGGAAACTTAATTCTCTACAAAAAAGGTCTCTTAACATTTTGCCATAGCTCTCTTCGTTTCCGAGATATTTGCAGATTTATCTCAAGGGAAGGGGCCTGACGGACATATTTCGAGATATTTCTTCTTCTTGTTGTTCTTCTTCTGCACAGCTAAGCTGGAAGTGGCATTTGCAGCTCGCAATAGTGCAGAGCTATCTCAAAGAAAGGGGCCACGGTGTTTCTGTATCTCTATTATGTTGGTGCGGCTTCGGAACTTTTAAATATCTTGATATATCTCGAGAACTACGCCTCTGATCGAAAAATATCATAGAACATAAAAAGTAGGAAACTTAATTCTCTACAAAAAAGGTCTCTTAACATTTTGCCATAGCTCGCTTCGTTTCCGAGATATTTGCAGATTTATCTCAAGGGAAGGGGCCTGACGGACATATTTCGAGATATTTCTTCTTCTTGTTGTTCTTCTTCTGCACAGCTAAGCTGGAAGTGGCATTTGCGGCTCGCACTAGTGCAGAGTTATCTCAAAGAAAGGAGCCACGGTGTTTCTGTATCTCTATTATGTTGGTGCGGCTTCGGAACTTTTAAACATCTCGATATATCTCGAAAACTACGCTTCTGATCAAAAAATATCATAGAACATAAATTGTAGGAAACATAATTCACTACAAAAAACGTCTCTTAACATTTTGCCATAGCTCGCTTCGTTTCCGAGATATTTGCAGATTCAGCTCAAAGGAACGGGCCTGACGGACATATTTCGAGATACTTCTTCTTCTTGTTGTTCTTCTTCTGCACAGCTAAGCTGGAAGTGGCATTTGCGGCTCGCACTAGTGCAGAGTTATCTCAAAGAATGGGGCCACGGTGTTTCTGTATCTCTATTATGTTGGTGCGGCTTCGGAACTTTTAAATATCTCGATATATCTCGAAAACTACGCTTCTGACCAAAAAATATCATAGAACCTAAATTGTAGGAAACATAATTCTCTACAAAAAAGGTCTCTTAACATTTTGCCATAGCTGGCTTCGTTTCCGAGATATTTGCAGATATATCTCAAGGGAAGGGGCCTGACGGACATATTTCGAGATATTTCTTCTTCTTGTTGTTCTTCTTCTGCACAGCTAAGCTGGAAGTGGCATTTGCGGCTCGCACTAGTGCAGAGTTATCTCAAAGAAAGGAGCCACGGTGTTTCTGTATCTCTATTATGTTGGTGCGGCTTCGGAACTTTTAAATATTTCGATATATCTCGAAAACTACGCTTCTGATCAAAAAATATCATAGAACGTAAATTGTAGGAAACATTATTCTCTACAAAAAAGGTCTCTTAACATTTTGCCATAGCTCGCTTCAGTTCCGAGATATTTGCAGATTTATCTCAAGGGAAGGGGCCTGACGGACATATTTCGAGATATTTCTTCTTCTTGTTGTTCTTCTTCTGCACAGCTAAGCTGGAAGTGGCATTTGCAGCTCGCACTAGTGCAGAGTTATCTCAAAGAAAGGGGCCACGGTGTTTCTGTATCTCTATTATGTTGGTGCGGCTTCGGAACTTTTAAATATCTCGATATATCTCGAAAACTACGCTTCTGATCAAAAAATATCGTAGAACATAAATTGTAGGAAACATAATTGTTTACAAAAAAGGTCTCTTAACATTTTGCGATAGCTCGCTTCGTTTCCGAGATATTTGCAGATTTATCTCAAGGGAAGGGGCCTGACGGACATATTTCGAGATATTTCTTCTTCTTGTTGTTCTTCTTCTGCACAGCTAAGCTGGAAGTGGCATTTGCGGCTCGCACTAGTGCAGAGTTATCTCAAAGAAAGGAGCCACGGTGTTTCTGTATCTCTATTATGTTGGTGCGTCTTCGGAACTTTTAAATATCTCGATATATCTCGAAAACTACGCTTCTGACCAAAAAATATCATAGAACCTAAATTGTAGGAAACATAATTCTCTACAAAAAAGGTCTCTTAACATTTTGCCATAGCTGGCTTCGTTTCCGAGATATTTGCAGATATATCTCAAGGGAAGGGGCCTGACGGACATGTTTCGAGATATTTCTTCTTCTTGTTGTTCTTCTTCTGCACAGCTAAGCTGGAAGTGGCATTTGCGGCTCGCACTAGTGCAGAGTTATCTCAAAGAAAGGAGCCACGGTGTTTCTGTATCTCTATTATGTTGGTGCGGCTTCGGAACTTTTAAATATTTCGATATATCTCGAAAACTACGCTTCTGATCAAAAAATATCATAGAACGTAAATTGTAGGAAACATTATTCTCTACAAAAAAGGTCTCTTAACATTTTGCCATAGCTCGCTTCGTTTCCGAGATATTTGCAGATTTATCTCAAGGGAAGGGTCCTGATGGACATATTTCGAGATATTTCTTCTTCTTGTTGTTCTTCTTCTGCACAGCTAAACTGGAAGTGGCATTTCCAGCTCGCAATCGTGCAGAGTTATCTCAAAGAAAGGGGCCACGGTGTTTCTGTATCTCTATTATGTTGGTGCGGCTTCGGAACTTTTAAATATCTTGATATATCTCGAGAACTACGCCTCTGATCGAAAAATATCATAGAACATAAAAAGTAGGAAACTTAATTCTCTACAAAAAAGGTCTCTTAACATTTTGCCATAGCTCGCTTCGTTTCCGAGATATTTGCAGATATATCTCAAGGGAAGGGGCCTGACGGACATATTTCGAGATATTTCTTCTTCTTGTTGTTCTTCTTCTGCACAGCTAAGCTGGAAGTGGCATTTACAGCTCGCAATAGTGCAGAGTTATCTCAAAGAAAGGGGCCACGGTGTTTCTGTATCTCTATTATGTTGGTGCGGCTTCGGAACTTTTAAATATCTTGATATATCTCGAGAACTACGCGTCTGATCAAAAAATATCATAGAACATGAAAAGTAGGAAACTTAATTCTCTACAAAAAAGGTCTCTTAACATTTTGCAATAGCTCTCTTCGTTTCCGAGATATTTGCAGATTTATCTCAAGGGAAGGGGCCTGACGGACATATTTCGAGATATTTCTACTTCTTGTTGTTCTTCTTCTGCACAGCTAAGCTGGAAGTGGCATTTGCAGCTCGCAATAGTGCAGAGTTATCTCAAAGAAAGGGGCCACGGTGTTTCTGTATCTCTATTATGTTGGTGCGGCTTCGGAACTTTTAAATATCTCGATATATCTCGAGAACTACGCGTCTGATCAAAAAATATCATAGAACATAAAAAGTAGGAAACATAATTCTCTACAAAAACGTCTCTTAACATTTTGCCATAGCTCGCTTCGTTTCCGAGATATTTGCAGATTTATCTCAAGGGAAGTGGCCTGACGGACATATTTCGAGATATTTCTTCTTCTTGTTGTTCTTCTTCTGCACAGCTAAGCTGGAAGTGGCATTTGCGGCTCGCACTAGTGCAGAGTTATCTCAAAGAAAGGGGCCACGGTGTTTCTGTATCCCTATTATGTTGGTGCGGCTTCGGAACTTTTAAATATCTCGATATATCTCGAAAACTACGCTTCTGATCAAAAAATATCATAGAACATAAATTGTAGGAAACATAATTCTCTACAAAAAACGTCTCTTAACATTTTGCCATAGCTCGCTTCGTTTACGAGATATTTGCAGATTTATCTCAAGGGAAGGGGCCTGACGGACATATTTCGAGATATTTCTTCTTCTTGTTGTTCTTCTTCTGCACAGCTAAGCTGGGAGTGGCATTTACAGCTCGCAATAGTGCAGAGTTATCTCAAAGAAAGGGGCCACGGTGTTTCTGTATCTCTATTATGTTGGTGCGGCTTCGGAACTTTTAAATATCTTGATATATCTCGAGAACTACGCATCTGATCAAAAAATATCATAGAACATAAAAAGTAGGAAACTTAATTCTCTACAAAAAAGGTCTCTTAACATTTTGCCATAGCTCGCTTCGTTTCCGAGATATTTGCAGATTTATCTCAAGGGAAGGGTCCTGATGGACATATTTCGAGATATTTCTTCTTCTTGTTGTTCTTCTTCTGCACAGCTAAACTGGAAGTGGCATTTCCAGCTCGCAATCGTGCAGAGTTATCTCAAAGAAAGGGGCCACGGTGTTTCTGTATCTCTATTATGTTGGTGCGGCTTCGGAACTTTTAAATATCTTGATATATCTCGAGAACTACGCCTCTGATCGAAAAATATCATAGAACATAAAAAGTAGGAAACTTAATTCTCTACAAAAAAGGTCTCTTAACATTTTGCCATAGCTCGCTTCGTTTCCGAGATATTTGCAGATTTATTTCAAGGGAAGGGGCCTGACGGACATATTTCGAGATATTTCTTCTTCTTGTTGTTCTTCTTCTGCACAGCTAAGCTGGAAGTGGCATTTGCAGCTCGCAATAGTGCAGAGCTATCTCAAAGAAAGGGGCCACGGTGTTTCTGTATCTCTATTATGTTGGTGCGGCTTCGGAACTTTTAAATATCTTGATATATCTCGAGAACTACGCCTCTGATCGAAAAATATCATAGAACATAAAAAGTAGGAAACTTAATTCTCTACAAAAAAGGTCTCTTAACATTTTGCCATAGCTCGCTTCGTTTCCGAGATATTTGCAGATTTATCTCAAGGGAAGGGGCCTGACGGACATATTTCGAGATATTTCTTCTTCTTGTTGTTCTTCTTCTGCACAGCTAAGCTGGAAGTGGCATTTGCGGCTCGCACTAGTGCAGAGTTATCTCAAAGAAAGGAGCCACGGTGTTTCTGTATCTCTATTATGTTGGTGCGGCTTCGGAACTTTTAAACATCTCGATATATCTCGAAAACTACGCTTCTGATCAAAAAATATCATAGAACATAAATTGTAGGAAACATAATTCACTACAAAAAACGTCTCTTAACATTTTGCCATAGCTCGCTTCGTTTCCGAGATATTTGCAGATTCAGCTCAAAGGAACGGGCCTGACGGACATATTTCGAGATACTTCTTCTTCTTGTTGTTCTTCTTCTGCACAGCTAAGCTGGAAGTGGCATTTGCGGCTCGCACTAGTGCAGAGTTATCTCAAAGAATGGGGCCACGGTGTTTCTGTATCTCTATTATGTTGGTGCGGCTTCGGAACTTTTAAATATCTCGATATATCTCGAAAACTACGCTTCTGACCAAAAAATATCATAGAACCTAAATTGTAGGAAACATAATTCTCTACAAAAAAGGTCTCTTAACATTTTGCCATAGCTGGCTTCGTTTCCGAGATATTTGCAGATATATCTCAAGAGAAGGGGCCTGACGGACATGTTTCGAGATATTTCTTCTTCTTGTTGTTCTTCTTCTGCACAGCTAAGCTGGAAGTGGCATTTGCGGCTCGCACTAGTGCAGAGTTATCTCAAAGAAAGGAGCCACGGTGTTTCTGTATCTCTATTATGTTGGTGCGGCTTCGGAACTTTTAAATATTTCGATATATCTCGAAAACTACGCTTCTGATCAAAAAATATCATAGAACGTAAATTGTAGGAAACATTATTCTCTACAAAAAAGGTCTCTTAACATTTTGCCATAGCTCGCTTCGTTTCCGAGATATTTGCAGATTTATCTCAAGGGAAGGGTCCTGATGGACATATTTCGAGATATTTCTTCTTCTTGTTGTTCTTCTTCTGCACAGCTAAACTGGAAGTGGCATTTCCAGCTCGCAATCGTGCAGAGTTATCTCAAAGAAAGGGGCCACGGTGTTTCTGTATCTCTATTATGTTGGTGCGGCTTCGGAACTTTTAAATATCTTGATATATCTCGAGAACTACGCCTCTGATCGAAAAATATCATAGAACATAAAAAGTAGGAAACTTAATTCTCTACAAAAAAGGTCTCTTAACATTTTGCCATAGCTCGCTTCGTTTCCGAGATATTTGCAGATTTATCTCAAGGGAAGGGGCCTGACGGACATATTTCGAGATATTTCTTCTTCTTGTTGTTCTTCTTCTGCACAGCTAAGCTGGAAGTGGCATTTGCAGCTCGCAGTAGTGCAGAGTTATCTCAAAGAAAAGGGCCACGGTGTTTCTGTATCTCTATTATGTTGGTGCGGCTTCGGAACTTTTAAATATTTCGATATATCTCGAAAACTACGCTTCTGATCAAAAAATATCATAGAACGTAAATTGTAGGAAACATTATTCTCTACAAAAAAGGTCTCTTAACATTTTGCCATAGCTCGCTTCGTTTCCGAGATATTTGCAGATTTATCTCAAGGGAAGGGTCCTGATGGACATATTTCGAGATATTTCTTCTTCTTGTTGTTCTTCTTCTGCACAGCTAAGCTGGCAGTGGCATTTGCAGCGCGCAATAGTGCAGAGTTATCTCAAAGAAAGGGGCCACGGTGTTTCTGTATCTCTATTATGTTGGTGCGGCTTCGGAACTTTTAAATATCTTGATATATCTCGAGAACTACGCATCTGATCAAAAAATATCATAGAAGATAAAAAGTAGGAAACTTAATTCTCTACAAAAAAGGTCTCCTAACATTTTGCCATAGCTCGCTTCGTTTCCGAGATATTTGCAGATTTATCTCAAGGGAAGGGTCCTGATGGACATATTTCGAGATATTTCTTCTTCTTGTTGTTCTTCTTCTGCACAGCTAAACTGGAAGTGGCATTTCCAGCTCGCAATCGTGCAGAGTTATCTCAAAGAAAGGGGCCACGGTGTTTCTGTATCTCTATTATGTTGGTGCGGCTTCGGAACTTTTAAATATCTTGATATATCTCGAGAACTACGCATCTGATCAAAAAATATCATAGAACATAAAAAGTAGGAAACTTAATTCTCTACAAAAACGGTCTCTTAACATTTTGCCATAGCTCGCTTCGTTTCCGAGATATTTGCAGATTTATCTCAAGGGAAGGGGCCTGACGGACATATTTCGAGATATTTCTTCTTCTTGTTGTTCTTCTTCTGCACAGCTGAGCTGGAAGTGGCATTTGCAGGTCGCAATAGTGCAGAGTTATCTCAAAGAAAGGGGCCACGGTGTTTCTGTATCTCTATTATGTTGGTGCGGCTTCGGAACTTTTAAATATCTCGATATATCTCGAAAACTACGCTTCTGACCAAAAAATATCATAGAACCTAAATTGTAGGAAACATAATTCTCTACAAAAAGGGTCTCTTAACATTTTGCCATAGCTCGCTTCGTTTCCGAGATATTTGCAGATATATCTCAAGGGAAGGGGCCTGACGGACATATTTCGAGATATTTCTTCTTCTTGTTGTTCTTCTTCTGCACAGCTAAGCTGGAAGTGGCATTTGCAGCTCGCAATAGTGCAGAGTTATCTCAAAGAAAGGGGCCACGGTGTTTCTGTATCTCTATTATGTTGGTGCGGCTTCGGAACTTTTAAATATCTTGATATATCTCGAGAACTACGCATCTGATCAAAAAATATCATACAAGATAAAAAGTAGGAAACTTAATTCTCTACAAAAAAGGTCTCTTAACATTTCGCCATAGCTCGCTTCGTTTCCGAGATATTTGCAGATTTATCTCAAGGGAAGGGGCCTGTCGGACATATTTCGAGATATTTCTTCTTCTTGTTGTTCTTCTTCTGCACAGCTAAGCTGGAAGTGGCATTTGCGGCTCGCACTAGTGCAGAGTTATCTCAAAGAAAGGGGCCACGGTGTTTCTGTATCTCTATTATGTTGGTGCGGCTTCGGAACTTTTAAATATCTCGATATATCTCGAAAACTACGCTTCTGATCAAAAAATATCATAGAACATAAATTGTAGGAAACATAATTCTCTACAAAAAACGTCTCTTAACATTTTGCCATAGCTCGCTTCGTTTCCGAGATATTTGCAGATTCAGCTCAAAGGAACGGGCCTGACGGACATATTTCGAGATACTTCTTCTTCTTGTTGTTCTTCCTCTGCACAGCTAAGCTGGAAGTGGCATTTGCAGCTCGCAATAGTGCAGAGTTATCTCAAAGAAAGGGGCCACGGTGTTTCTGTATCTCTATTATGTTGGTGCGGCTTCGGAACTTTTAAATATCTTGATATATCTCGAGAACTACGCATCTGATCAAAAAATATCATAGAACATAAAAAGTAGGAAGCTTAATTCTCTACAAAAAAGGTCTCTTAACATTTTGCCATAGCTCGCTTCGTTTCCGAGATATTTGCAGATTTATCTCAAGGGAAGGGGCCTGACGGACATATTTCGAGATATTTCTTCTTCTTGTTGTTCTTCTTCTGCACAGCTAAGCTGGAAGTGGCATTTGCGGCTCGCACTAGTGCAGAGTTATCTCAAAGAAAGGGGCCACGGTGTTTCTGTATCTCTATTATGTTGGTGCGGCTTCGGAACTTTTAAATATCTCGATATATCTCGAAAACTACGCTTCTGACCAAAAAATATCATAGAACCTAAATTGTAGGAAACATAATTCTCTACAAAAAAGGTCTCTTAACATTTTGCCATAGCTCGCTTCGTTTCCGAGATATTTGCAGATTTATCTCAAGGGAAGGGGCCTGACGGACATATTTCGAGATATTTCTTCTTCTTGTTGTTCTTCTCCTGCACAGCTAAGCTGGAAGTGGCATTTACAGCTCGCAATACTGCAGAGTTATCTCAAAGATAGGGGCCACGGTGTTTCTGTATCTCTATTATGTTGGTGCGGCTTCGGAACTTTTAAACATCTTGATATATCTCGAGAACTACGCATCTGATCAAAAAATATCATAGAACATAAAAAGTAGGAAACTTAATTCTCTACAAAAAAGGTCTCTTAACATTTTGCCATAGCTCGCTTCGTTTCCGAGATATTTGCAGATTTATCTCAAGGGAAGGGGCCTGACGGACATATTTCGAGATATTTCTTCTTCTTGTTGTTCTTCTTCTGCACAGCTAAGCTGGAAGTGGCATTTGCGGCTCGCACTAGTGCAGAGTTATCTCAAAGAAAGGGGCCACGGTGTTTCTGTATCCCTATTATGTTGGTGCGGCTTCGGAACTTTTAAATATCTCGATATATCTCGAAAACTACGCTTCTGATCAAAAAATATCATAGAACATAAATTGTACGAAACATAATTCTCTGCAAAAAACGTCTCTTAACATTTTGCCATAGCTCGCTTCGTTTCCGAGATATTTGCAGATTCAGCTCAGAGGAACTGGCCTGACGGACATATTTCGAGATATTTCTTCTTCTTGTTGTTCTTCCTCTGCACAGCTAAGCTGGAAGTGGCATTTGCAGCTCGCAATAGTGCAGAGTTATCTCAAAGAAAGGGGCCACGGTGTTTCTGTATCTCTATTATGTTGGTGCGGCTTCGGAACTTTTAAATATCTTGATATATCTCGAGAACTACGCATCTGATCAAAAAATATCATAGAACATAAAAAGTAGGAAACTTAATTCTCTCCAAAAAAGGTCTCTTAACATTTTGCCATAGCTCGCTTCGTTTCCGAGATATTTGCAGATTTATCTCGAGGGAAGGGGCCTGACCGACATATTTCGAGATATTTCTTCTTCTTGTTGTTCTTCTTCTGCACAGCTAAGCTGGAAGCGGCATTTGGGGCTCGCAATAGTGCAGAGTTATCTCAAAGAAAGGGGCCACGGTGTTTCTGTATCTCTATTATGTTGGTGCTGCTTCGGAACTTTTAAATATCTTGATATATCTCGAGAACTACGCATCTGATCAAAAAATATCATAGAACATGAAAAGTAGGAAACTTAATTCTCTACAAAAAAGGTCTCTTAACATTTTGCCATAGCTCTCTTCGTTTCCGAGATATTTGCAGATTTATCTCAAGGGAAGGGGCCTGACGGACATATTTCGAGATATTTCTTCTTCTTGTTGTTCTTCTTCTGCACAGCTAAGCTGGAAGTGGCATTTGCAGCTCGCAATAGTGCAGAGTTATCTCAAAGAAAGGGGCCACGGTGTTTCTGTATCTCTATTATGTTGGTGCGGCTTCGGAACTTTTAAATATCTTGATATATCTCGAGAACTACGCATCTGATCAAAAAATATCATAGAACATAAAAAGTAGGAAGCTTAATTCTCTACAAAAAAGGTCTCTTAACATTTTGCCATAGCTCGCTTCGTTTCCGAGATATTTGCAGATTTATCTCAAGGGAAGGGGCCTGACGGACATATTTCGAGATATTTCTTCTTCTTGTTGTTCTTCTTCTGCACAGCTAAGCTGGAAGTGGCATTTGCGGCTCGCACTAGTGCAGAGTTATCTCAAAGAAAGGGGCCACGGTGTTTCTGTATCTCTATTATGTTGGTGCGGCTTCGGAACTTTTAAATATCTCGATATATCTCGAAAACTACGCTTCTGACCAAAAAATATCATAGAACCTAAATTGTAGGAAACATAATTCTCTACAAAAAAGGTCTCTTAACATTTTGCCATAGCTCGCTTCGTTTCCGAGATATTTGCAGATTTATCTCAAGGGAAGGGGCCTGACGGACATATTTCGAGATATTTCTTCTTCTTGTTGTTCTTCTCCTGCACAGCTAAGCTGGAAGTGGCATTTACAGCTCGCAATACTGCAGAGTTATCTCAAAGATAGGGGCCACGGTGTTTCTGTATCTCTATTATGTTGGTGCGGCTTCGGAACTTTTAAACATCTTGATATATCTCGAGAACTACGCATCTGATCAAAAAATATCATAGAACATAAAAAGTAGGAAACTTAATTCTCTACAAAAAAGGTCTCTTAACATTTTGCCATAGCTCGCTTCGTTTCCGAGATATTTGCAGATTTATCTCAAGGGAAGGGGCCTGACGGACATATTTCGAGATATTTCTTCTTCTTGTTGTTCTTCTTCTGCACAGCTAAGCTGGAAGTGGCATTTGCGGCTCGCACTAGTGCAGAGTTATCTCAAAGAAAGGGGCCACGGTGTTTCTGTATCCCTATTATGTTGGTGCGGCTTCGGAACTTTTAAATATCTCGATATATCTCGAAAACTACGCTTCTGATCAAAAAATATCATAGAACATAAATTGTACGAAACATAATTCTCTGCAAAAAACGTCTCTTAACATTTTGCCATAGCTCGCTTCGTTTCCGAGATATTTGCAGATTCAGCTCAGAGGAACTGGCCTGACGGACATATTTCGAGATATTTCTTCTTCTTGTTGTTCTTCCTCTGCACAGCTAAGCTGGAAGTGGCATTTGCAGCTCGCAATAGTGCAGAGTTATCTCAAAGAAAGGGGCCACGGTGTTTCTGTATCTCTATTATGTTGGTGCGGCTTCGGAACTTTTAAATATCTTGATATATCTCGAGAACTACGCATCTGATCAAAAAATATCATAGAACATAAAAAGTAGGAAACTTAATTCTCTACAAAAAAGGTCTCTTAACATTTTGCCATAGCTCGCTTCGTTTCCGAGATATTTGCAGATTTATCTCAAGGGAAGGGGCCTGACGGACATATTTCGAGATATTTCTTCTTCTTGTTGTTCTTCTTCTGCACAGCTAAGCTGGAAGTGGCATTTGCGGCTCGCACTAGTGCAGAGTTATCTCAAAGAAAGGGGCCACGGTGTTTCTGTATCTCTATTATGTTGGTGCGGCTTTGGAACTTTTAAATATCTCGATATATCTCGAAAACGACGCTTCTGATCAAAAAATATCATAGAACATAAAAAGTAGGAAACATAATTCTCTACAAAAAAGGTCTCTTAACATTTTGCCATAGCTCGCTTCGTTTCCGAGATATTTGCAGATATATCTCAAGGGAAGGGGCCTGACGGACATATTTCGAGATATTTCTTCTTCTTGTTGTTCTTCTCCTGCACAGCTAAGCTGGAAGTGGCATTTACAGCTCGCAATACTGCAGAGTTATCTCAAAGATAGGGGCCACGGTGTTTCTGTATCTCTATTATGTTGGTGCGGCTTCGGAACTTTTAAACATCTTGATATATCTCGAGAACTACGCATCTGATCAAAAAATATCATAGAACATAAAAAGTAGGAAACTTAATTCTCTACAAAAAAGGTCTCTTAACATTTTGCCATAGCTCGCTTCGTTTCCGAGATATTTGCAGATTTATCTCAAGGGAAGGGGCCTGACGGACATATTTCGAGATATTTCTTCTTCTTGTTGTTCTTCTTCTGCACAGCTAAGCTGGAAGTGGCATTTGCGGCTCGCACTAGTGCAGAGTTATCTCAAAGAAAGGGGCCACGGTGTTTCTGTATCCCTATTATGTTGGTGCGGCTTCGGAACTTTTAAATATCTCGATATATCTCGAAAACTACGCTTCTGATCAAAAAATATCATAGAACATAAATTGTACGAAACATAATTCTCTACAAAAAACGTCTCTTAACATTTTGCCATAGCTCGCTTCGTTTCCGAGATATTTGCAGATTCAGCTCAAAGGAACTGGCCTGACGGACATATTTCGAGATATTTCTTCTTCTTGTTGTTCTTCCTCTGCACAGCTAAGCTGGAAGTGGCATTTGCAGCTCGCAATAGTGCAGAGTTATCTCAAAGAAAGGGGCCACGGTGTTTCTGTATCTCTATTATGTTGGTGCGGCTTCGGAACTTTTAAATATCTTGATATATCTCGAGAACTACGCATCTGATCAAAAAATATCATAGAACATAAAAAGTAGGAAACTTAATTCTCTACAAAAAAGGTCTCTTAACATTTTGCCATAGCTCGCTTCGTTTCCGAGATATTTGCAGATTTATCTCAAGGGAAGGGGCCTGACGGACATATTTCGAGATATTTCTTCTTCTTGTTGTTCTTCTTCTGCACAGCTAAGCTGGAAGTGGCATTTGCGGCTCGCACTAGTGCAGAGTTATCTCAAAGAAAGGGGCCACGGTGTTTCTGTATCTCTATTATGTTGGTGCGGCTTTGGAACTTTTAAATATCTCGATATATCTCGAAAACTACGCTTGTGATCAAAAAATATCATAGAACATAAATTGTAGGAAACATAATTCTCTACACAAAAGGTCTCTTAACATTTTGCCATAGCTCGCTTCGTTTCCGAGATGTTTGCAGATATATCTCAAGGGAAGGGGCCTGACGGACATATTTCGAGATATTTCTTCTTCTTGTTGTTCTTCTCCTGCACAGCTAAGCTGGAAGTGGCATTTACAGCTCGCAATACTGCAGAGTTATCTCAAAGAAAGGGGCCACGGTGTTTCTGTATCTCTATTATGTTGGTGCGGCTTCGGAACTTTTAAATATCTTGATATATCTCGAGAACTACGCATCTGATCAAAAAATATTATAGAACATAAAAAGTAGGAAACTTAATTCTCTACAAAAAAGGTCTCTTAACATTTTGCCATAGCTCGCTTCGTTTCCGAGATATTTGCAGATTTATCTCAAGGGAAGGGGCCTGACGGACATATTTCGAGATATTTCTTCTTCTTGTTGTTCTTCTTCTGCACAGCTAAGCTGGAAGTGGCATTTGCGGCTCGCACTAGTGCAGAGTTATCTCAAAGAAAGGGGCCACGGTGTTTCTGTATCTCTATTATGTTGGTGCGGCTTTGGAACTTTTAAATATCTCGATATATCTCGAAAACTACGCTTCTGATCAAAAAATATCATAGAACATAAAAAGTAGGAAACTTAATTCTCTACAAAAAAGGTCTCTTAACATTTTGCCATAGCTCGCTTCGTTTCCGAGATATTTGCAGATTTATCTCAAGGGAAGGGGCCTGACGGACATATTTCGAGATATTTCTTCTTCTTGTTGTACTTCTTCTGCACAGCTAAGCTGGAAGTGGCATTTGCGGCTCGCACTAGTGCAGAGTTATCTCAAAGAAAGGGGCCACGGTGTTTCTGTATCCCTATTATGTTGGTGCGGCTTCGGAACTTTTAAATATCTCGATATATCTCGAAAACTACGCTTCTGATCAAAAAATATCATAGAACATAAATTGTAGGAAACATAATTCTCTACAAAAAACGTCTCTTAACATTTTGCCATAGCTCGCTTCGTTTCCGAGATATTTGCAGATTCAGCTCAAAGGAACTGGCCTGACGGACATATTTCGAGATATTTCTTCTTCTTGTTGTTCTTCCTCTGCACAGCTAAGCTGGAAGTGGCATTTGCAGCTCGCAATAGTGCAGAGTTATCTCAAAGAAAGGGGCCACGGTGTTTCTGTATCTCTATTATGTTGGTGCGGCTTCGGAACTTTTAAATATCTTGATATATCTCGAGAACTACGCCTCTGATCAAAAAATATCATAGAACATAAAAAGTAGGAAACTTAATTCTCTACAAAAAAGGTCTCTTAACATTTTACCATAGCTCGCTTCGTTTCCGAGATATTTGCAGATTTATCTCAAGGGACGGGGCCTGACGGACATATTTCGAGATATTTCTTCTTCTTGTTGTTCTTCTTCTGCACAGCTAAGCTGGAAGTGGCATTTGCGGCTCGCACTAGTGCAGAGTTATCTCAAAGAAAGGGGCCACGGTGTTTCTGTATCTCTATTATGTTGGTGCGGCTTTGGAACTTTTAAATATCTCGATATATCTCGAAAACTACGCTTCTGATCAAAAAATATCATAGAACATAAATTGTAGGAAACATAATTCTCTACACAAAAGGTCTCTTAACATTTTGCCATAGCTCGCTTCGTTTCCGAGATGTTTGCAGATATATCTCAAGGGAAGGGGCCTGACGGACATATTTCGAGATATTTCTTCTTCTTGTTGTTCTTCTCCTGCACAGCTAAGCTGGAAGTGGCATTTGCGGCTCGCACTAGTGCAGAGTTATCTCAAAGAAAGGGGCCACGGTGTTTCTGTATCTCTATTATGTTGGTGCGGCTTCGGAACTTTTAAATATCTTGATATATCTCGAGATCTACGCATCTGATCAAAAGATATCATAGAACATAAAAAGTAGGAAACTTAATTCTCTACAAAAAAGGTCTCTTAACATTTTGCCATAGCTCGCTTCGTTTCCGAGATATTTGCAGATTTATCTCAAGGGAAGGGGCCTGACGGACATATTTCGAGATATTTCTTCTTCTTGTTGTTCTTCTTCTGCACAGCTAAGCTGGAGGTGGCATTTGCGGCTCGCACTAGTGCAGAGTTATCTCAAAGAAAGGGGCCACGGTGTTTCTGTATCTCTATTATGTTGGTGCGGCTTCGGAACTTTTGAATATCTTGATATATCTCGAGAACTACGCATCTGATCAAAAAATATCATAGAACATAAAAAGTAGGAAACTTAATTCGCTACAAAAAGGTCTCTTAACATTTTGCCATAGATCGCTTCGTTTCCGAGATATTTGCAGATTTATCTCAAGGGAAGGGGCCTAACGGACATATTTCGTGATATTTCTTCTTCTTGTTGTTCTTCTTCTGCACAGCTAAGCTGGAAGTGGCATTTTCAGCTCGCAATTGTGCAGAGTTATCTCAAAGAGAGGGGCCACGGTGTTTCTGTATCTCTATTATGTTGGTGCGGCTTCGGAACTTTTAAATATCTTGATATATCTCGAGATCTACGCATCTGATCAAAAAATATCATAGAACATAAAAAGTAGGAAACTTAATTCTCTACAAAAAAGGTCTCTTAACATTTTGCCATAGCTCGCTTCGTTTCCGAGATATTTGCAGATTTATCTCAAGGGAAGGGGCGTAACGGACTTATTTCGAGATATTTCTTCTTCTTGTTGTTCTTCTTCTGCACAGCTAAACTGGAAGTGGCATTTCCAGGTCGCAATAGTGCAGAGTTATCTAAAAGAAAGGAGCCACGGTGTTTCTGTATCTCTATTATGTTGGTGCGGCTTCGGAACTTTTAAATATCTCGATATATCTCGAAAACTACGCTTCTGATCAAAAAATATCATAGAACATAAATTGTAGGAAACATAATTCTCTACAAAAAACGTCTCTTAATATTTTGCCATAGCTCGCTTCGTTTCCGAGATATTTGCAGATTCAGCTCAAAGGAACTGGCCTGACGGACATATTTCGAGATATTTCTTCTTCTTGTTGTTCTTCCTCTGCACAGCTAAGCTGGAAGTGGCATTTGCAGCTCGCAATAGTGCAGAGTTATCTCAAAGAAAGGGGCTACGGTGTTTCTGTATCTCTATTATGTTGGTGCGGCTTCGGAACTTTTAAATATCTTGATATATCTCGAGAACTACGCATCTGATCAAAAAATATCATACAACATAAAAAGTAGGAAACTTAATTCTCTACAAAAAAGGTCTCTTAACATTTTACCATAGCTCGCTTCGTTTCCGAGATATTTGCAGATTTATCTCAAGGGACGGGGCCTGACGGACATATTTCGAGATATTTCTTCTTCTTGTTGTTCTTCTTCTGCACAGCTAAACTGGAAGTGGCATTTCCAGCTCGCAATAGTGCAGAGTTATCTCAAAGAGAGGGGCCACGGTGTTTCTGTATCTCTATTATGTTGGTGCGGCTTCGGAACTTTTAAATATCTTGATATATCTCGAGAGCTACGCGTCTGATCAAAAAATATCATAGAACATAAAAAGTAGGAAACATAATTCTCTACAAAAAAGGTCTCTTAACATTTTGCCATAGCTCGCTTCGTTTCCGAGATATTTGCAGATTTATCTCAAGGGAAGTGGCCTGACGGACATATTTCGAGATATTTCTTCTTCTTGTTGTTCTTCTGCTGCACAGCTAAGCTGGAAGTGGCATTTGCGGCTCGCACTAGTGCAGAGTTATCTCAAAGAAAGGGGCCACGGTGTTTCTGTATCTCTATTATGTTGGTGCGGTTTCGGAACTTTTAAATATCTTGATATATCTCGAGAACTACGCATCTGATCAAAAAATATCATACAACATAAAAAGTAGGAAAATTAATTCTCTACAAAAAAGTCTGGTAAGATTTTGCCATAGCTCGCTTCGTTTCCGAGATATTTGCAGATTTATCTCTAGGGAAGGGGCCTGACGGACATATTTCGAGATATTTCTTCTTCTTGTTGTTCTTCTTCTGCACAGCTAAGCTGGAAGTGGCATTTGCAGCTCGCAATAGTGCAGAGTTATCTCAAAGAAAGGGGCCACGGTGTTTCTGTATCTCTATTATGTTGGTGCGGCTTCGGAACTTTTAAATATCTTGATATATCTCGAGATCTACGCATCTGATCAAAAAATATCATAGAACATAAAAAGTAGGAAACTTAATTCTCTACAAAAAAGGTCTCTCAACATTTTGCCATAGCTCGCTTCGTTTCCGAGATACTTGCCGATTTATCTCAAGGGAAGGGGCCTGACGGACATATTTCGAGATATTTCTTCTTCTTGTTGTTCTTCTTCTGCACAGCTAAGCTGGAAGTGGCATTTGCAGCTCGCAATTGTGCAGAGTTATCTCAAAGAGAGGGGCCACGGTGTTTCTGTATCTCTATTATGTTGGTGCGGCTTCTGAACTTTTAAATATCTTGATATATCTCGGGAACTACGAATCTGATCAGAAAATATCATAGAAGATAAAAAGTAGGAAACTTAATTCTCTACAAAAAAGGTCTCTTAACATTTTGCCATAGCTCGCTTCGTTTCCGAGATATTTGCAGATTTATCTCAAGGGAAGGGGCGTAACGGACTTATTTCGAGATATTTCTTCTTCTTGTTGTTCTTCTTCTGCACAGCTAAGCTGGAAGTGGCATTTGCAGCTCGCAATAGTGCACAGTTATCTCAAAGAAAGGGGCCACGGTGTTTCTGTATCTCTATTATGTTGGTGCGGCTTCGGAACTTTTAAATATCTCGATATATCTCGAGAACTACGCATCTGATCAAAAAATATCATAGAACATAAAAAGTAGGAACCTTAATTCTCTACAAATAAGGTCTCTTAACATTTTGGCATAGCTCGCTTCGTTTCCGAGATATTTGCAGATTTATCTCAAGGGAAGGGGCCTGACGGACATATTTCGAGATATTTCTTCTTCTTGTTGTTCTTCTTCTGCACAGCTAAGCTGGAAGTGGCATTTGCAGCTCGCAATAGTGCAGAGTTATCGCAAAGAAAGGGGCCACGGTGTTTCTGTATCTCTATTATGTTGGTGCGGCTTCGGAACTTTTAAATATCTTGATATATCTCGAGAACTACGCATCTGATCAAAAAATATCATAGAACATAAAAAGTAGGAAACCTAATTTTCTACAAAAAAGGTCTCTTAACATTTTGCCGTAGCTCGCTTCGTTTCCGAGATATTTGCAGATTTATCTCAAGGGAAGGGGCCTGACGGACATATTTCGAAATATTTCTTATTCTTGTTGTTCTTCTTCTCCACAGCTAAGCTGGAAGTGGCATTTGCAACTCGCAATAGTGCAGAGTTATCGCAAAGAAAGGGGCCACGGTGTTTCTGTATATCTATTATGTTGGTGCGGCTTCGGAACTTTTAAATATCTTGATATATCTCGAGAACTACGCATCTGATCAAAAAATATCATAGAACATAAAAAGTAGGAAACCTAATTTTCTACAAAAAAGGTCTCTTAACATTTTGCCGTAGCTCGCTTCGTTTCCGAGATACTTGCCGATTTATCTCAAGGGAAGGGGCCTAACGGACATATTTCGAGATATTTCTTCTTCTTGTTGTTCTTCTTCTGCACAGCTAAACTGGAAGTGGCATTTGCAGCTCGCAATAGTGCAGAGTTATCTCAAAGAGAGGGGCCACGGTGTTTCTGTATCTCTATTATGTTGGTGCGGCTTCGGAACTTTTAAATATCTTGATATATCTCGAGAACTACGCATCTGATCAAAAAATATCATACAACATAAAACGTAGGAAACTTAATTCTCTACAAAAAAGGTCTCTTAACATTTTGCCATAGCTCGCTTCGTTTCCGAGATATTTGCAGATTTATCTCAAGGGAAGGGGCCTAACGGACTTATTTCGAGATATTTCTTCTTCTTGTTGTTCTTCTTCTGCACAGCTAAACTGGAAGTGGCATTTCCAGGTCGCAATAGTGCAGAGTTATCTAAAAGAAAGGAGCCACGGTGTTTCTGTATCTCTATTATGTTGGTGCGGCTTCGGAACTTTTAAATATCTTGATATATCTCGAGAACTACGCGTCTGATCAAAAAATATCATAGAACATAAAAAGTAGAAAACATAATTCCATACAAAAAAGGTCTCTTAACATTTTGCCATAGCTCGCTTCGTTTCCGAGATATTTGCAGATTT
Organism: Osmia lignaria lignaria; assembly: GCF_051020975.1. Lineage (NCBI taxonomy): Eukaryota > Metazoa > Arthropoda > Insecta > Hymenoptera > Megachilidae > Osmia > Osmia lignaria. The sequence continues at coordinate 21,067,084 of NW_027478159.1, forward strand.
ATCTCAAGGGACGGGGCCTGACGGACATATTTCGAGATATTTCTTCTTCTTGTTGTTCTTCTTCTGCACAGCTAAGCTGGAAGTGGCATTTGCAGCTCGCAATAGTGCAGAGTTATCTCAAAGAAAGGGGCCACGGTGTTTCTGTATCTCTATTATGTTGGTGCGGCTTCGGAACTTTTAAATATCTTGATATATCTCGAGAACTACGCATCTGATCAAAAAATATCATAGAACATAAAAAGTAGGAAACCTAATTTTCTACAAAAAAGGTCTCTTAACATTTTGCCGTAGCTCGCTTCGTTTCCGAGATATTTGCAGATTTATCTCAAGGGAAGGGGCCTGACGGACATATTTCGAAATATTTCTTATTCTTGTTGTTCTTCTTCTCCACAGCTAAGCTGGAAGTGGCATTTGCAACTCGCAATAGTGCAGAGTTATCGCAAAGAAAGGGGCCACGGTGTTTCTGTATATCTATTATGTTGGTGCGGCTTCGGAACTTTTAAATATCTTGATATATCTCGAGAACTACGCATCTGATCAAAAAATATCATAGAACATAAAAAGTAGGAAACCTAATTTTCTACAAAAAAGGTCTCTTAACATTTTGCCGTAGCTCGCTTCGTTTCCGAGATACTTGCCGATTTATCTCAAGGGAAGGGGCCTAACGGACATATTTCGAGATATTTCTTCTTCTTGTTGTTCTTCTTCTGCACAGCTAAACTGGAAGTGGCATTTGCAGCTCGCAATAGTGCAGAGTTATCTCAAAGAGAGGGGCCACGGTGTTTCTGTATCTCTATTATGTTGGTGCGGTTTCGGAACTTTTAAATATCTTGATATATCTCGAGAACTACGCATCTGATCAAAAAATATCATAGAACATAAAAAGTAGGAAAATTAATTCTCTACAAAAAAGTCTCGTAAGATTTTGCCATAGCTCGCTTCGTTTCCGAGATATTTGCAGATTTATCTCTAGGGAAGGGGCCTGACGGACATATTTCGAGATATTTCTTCTTCTTGTTGTTCTTCTTCTGCACAGCTAAGCTGGAAGTGGCATTTGCAGCTCGCAATAGTGCAGAGTTATCTCAAAGAAAGGGGCCACGGTGTTTCTGTATCTCTATTATGTTGGTGCGGCTTCGGAACTTTTAAATATCTTGATATATCTCGAGATCTACGCATCTGATCAAAAAATATCATAGAACATAAAAAGTAGGAAACTTAATTCTCTACAAAAAAGGTCTCTCAACATTTTGCCATAGCTCGCTTCGTTTCCGAGATACTTGCCGATTTATCTCAAGGGAAGGGGCCTGACGGACATATTTCGAGATATTTCTTCTTCTTGTTGTTCTTCTTCTGCACAGCTAAGCTGGAAGTGGCATTTGCAGCTCGCAATTGTGCAGAGTTATCTCAAAGAGAGGGGCCACGGTGTTTCTGTATCTCTATTATGTTGGTGCGGCTTCGGAACTTTTAAATATCTTGATATATCTCGGGAACTACGAATCTGATCAGAAAATATCATAGAAGATAAAAAGTAGGAAACTTAATTCTCTACAAAAAAGGTCTCTTAACATTTTGCCATAGCTCGCTTCGTTTCCGAGATATTTGCAGATTTATCTCAAGGGAAGGGGCGTAACGGACTTATTTCGAGATATTTCTTCTTCTTGTTGTTCTTCTTCTGCACAGCTAAGCTGGAAGTGGCATTTGCAGCTCGCAATAGTGCACAGTTATCTCAAAGAAAGGGGCCACGGTGTTTCTGTATCTCTATTATGTTGGTGCGGCTTCGGAACTTTTAAATATCTCGATATATCTCGAGAACTACGCATCTGATCAAAAAATATCATAGAACATAAAAAGTAGGAAACTTAATTCTCTACAAATAAGGTCTCTTAACATTTTGGCATAGCTCGCTTCGTTTCCGAGATATTTGCAGATTTATCTCAAGGGAAGGGGCCTGACGGACATATTTCGAGATATTTCTTCTTCTTGTTGTTCTTCTTCTGCACAGCTAAGCTGGAAGTGGCATTTGCAGCTCGCAATAGTGCAGAGTTATCGCAAAGAAAGGGGCCACGGTGTTTCTGTATCTCTATTATGTTGGTGCGGCTTCGGAACTTTTAAATATCTTGATATATCTCGAGAACTACGCATCTGATCAAAAAATATCATAGAACATAAAAAGTAGGAAACCTAATTTTCTACAAAAAAGGTCTCTTAACATTTTGCCGTAGCTCGCTTCGTTTCCGAGATATTTGCAGATTTATCTCAAGGGAAGGGGCCTGACGGACATATTTCGAAATATTTCTTATTCTTGTTGTTCTTCTTCTCCACAGCTAAGCTGGAAGTGGCATTTGCAACTCGCAATAGTGCAGAGTTATCGCAAAGAAAGGGGCCACGGTGTTTCTGTATATCTATTATGTTGGTGCGGCTTCGGAACTTTTAAATATCTTGATATATCTCGAGAACTACGCATCTGATCAAAAAATATCATAGAACATAAAAAGTAGGAAACCTAATTTTCTACAAAAAAGGTCTCTTAACATTTTGCCGTAGCTCGCTTCGTTTCCGAGATACTTGCCGATTTATCTCAAGGGAAGGGGCCTAACGGACATATTTCGAGATATTTCTTCTTCTTGTTGTTCTTCTTCTGCACAGCTAAACTGGAAGTGGCATTTGCAGCTCGCAATAGTGCAGAGTTATCTCAAAGAGAGGGGCCACGGTGTTTCTGTATCTCTATTATGTTGGTGCGGCTTCGGAACTTTTAAATATCTTGATATATCTCGAGAACTACGCATCTGATCAAAAAATATCATACAACATAAAACGTAGGAAACTTAATTCTCTACAAAAAAGGTCTCTTAACATTTTGCCATAGCTCGCTTCGTTTCCGAGATATTTGCAGATTTATCTCAAGGGAAGGGGCCTAACGGACTTATTTCGAGATATTTCTTCTTCTTGTTGTTCTTCTTCTGCACAGCTAAACTGGAAGTGGCATTTCCAGGTCGCAATAGTGCAGAGTTATCTAAAAGAAAGGAGCCACGGTGTTTCTGTATCTCTATTATGTTGGTGCGGCTTCGGAACTTTTAAATATCTTGATATATCTCGAGAACTACGCGTCTGATCAAAAAATATCATAGAACATAAAAAGTAGAAAACATAATTCCATACAAAAAAGGTCTCTTAACATTTTGCCATAGCTCGCTTCGTTTCCGAGATATTTGCAGATTTATCTCAAGGGAAGGGGCCTGACGGACATATTTCGAGATATTTCTTCTTCTTGTTGTTCTTCTTCTGCACAGCTAAGCTGGAAGTGGCATTTGCAGCTCGCAATAGTGCAGAGTTATCTCAAAGAAAGGGGCCACGGTGTTTCTGTATCTCTATTATGTTGGTGCGGCTTCGGAACTTTTAAATATCTTGATATATCTCGAGAACTACGCATCTGATCAAAAAATATCATAGAACATAAAAAGTAGGAAACCTAATTTTCTACAAAAAAGGTCTCTTAACATTTTGCCGTAGCTCGCTTCGTTTCCGAGATATTTGCAGATTTATCTCAAGGGAAGGGGCCTGACGGACATATTTCGAAATATTTCTTATTCTTGTTGTTCTTCTTCTCCACAGCTAAGCTGGAAGTGGCATTTGCAACTCGCAATAGTGCAGAGTTATCGCAAAGAAAGGGGCCACGGTGTTTCTGTATATCTATTATGTTGGTGCGGCTTCGGAACTTTTAAATATCTTGATATATCTCGAGAACTACGCATCTGATCAAAAAATATCATAGAACATAAAAAGTAGGAAACCTAATTTTCTACAAAAAAGGTCTCTTAACATTTTGCCGTAGCTCGCTTCGTTTCCGAGATACTTGCCGATTTATCTCAAGGGAAGGGGCCTAACGGACATATTTCGAGATATTTCTTCTTCTTGTTGTTCTTCTTCTGCACAGCTAAACTGGAAGTGGCATTTCCAGGTCGCAATAGTGCAGAGTTATCTAAAAGAAAGGAGCCACGGTGTTTCTGTATCTCTATTATGTTGGTGCGGCTTCGGAACTTTTAAATATCTTGATATATCTCGAGAACTACGCGTCTGATCAAAAAATATCATAGAACATAAAAAGTAGAAAACATAATTCCATACAAAAAAGGTCTCTTAACATTTTGCCATAGCTCGCTTCGTTTCCGAGATATTTGCAGATTTATCTCAAGGGAAGGGGCCTGACGGACATATTTCGAGATATTTCTTCTTCTTGTTGTTCTTCTTCTGCACAGCTAAGCTGGAAGTGGCATTTGCAGCTCGCAATAGTGCAGAGTTATCTCAAAGAAAGGGGCCACGGTGTTTCTGTATCTCTATTATGTTGGTGCGGCTTCGGAACTTTTAAATATCTTGATATATCTCGAGATCTACGCATCTGATCAAAAAATATCATAGAACATAAAAAGTAGGAAACTTAATTCTCTACAAAAAAGGTCTCTCAACATTTTGCCATAGCTCGCTTCGTTTCCGAGATACTTGCCGATTTATCTCAAGGGAAGGGGCCTGACGGACATATTTCGAGATATTTCTTCTTCTTGTTGTTCTTCTTCTGCACAGCTAAGCTGGAAGTGGCATTTGCAGCTCGCAATTGTGCAGAGTTATCTCAAAGAGAGGGGCCACGGTGTTTCTGTATCTCTATTATGTTGGTGCGGCTTCGGAACTTTTAAATATCTTGATATATCTCGAGAACTAGGAATCTGATCAGAAAATATCATAGAACATAAAAAGTAGGAAACTTAATTCTCTACAAAAAAGGTCTCTTAACATTTTGCCATAGCTCGCTTCGTTTCCGAGATATTTGCAGATTTATCTCAAGGGAAGGGGCCTGACGGACATATTTCGAGATATTTCTTCTTCTTGTTGTTCTTCTTCTGCACAGCTAAACTGGAAGTGGCATTTGCAGCTCGCAATAGTGCAGAGTTATCTCAAAGGGAGGGGCCACGGTGTTTCTGTATCTCTATTATGTTGGTGCGGCTTCGGAACTTTTAAATATCTTGATATATCTCGAGAACTACGCATCTGATCAAAAAATATCATAGAACATAAAAAGTAGGAAACCTAATTTTCTACAAAAAAGGTCTCTTAACATTTTGCCATAGCTCGCCTCGTTTCCGAGATATTTTCAGATTTATCTCAAGGGAAGGGGCCTGACGAACATATTTCGAGATATTTCTTCTTCTTGTTGTTCTTCTTCTGCACAGCTAAGCTGGAAGTGGCATTTGCAGCTCGCAATAGTGCAGAGTTATCGCAAAGAAAGGGGCCACGGTGTTTCTGTATCTCTATTATGTTGGTGCGGCTTCGGAACTTTTAAATATCTTGATATATCTCGAGAACTACGCATCTGATCGAAAAATATCATAGAACATAAAAAATAGGAAACTTAATTCTCTACAAAAGAGGTCTCTTAACATTTTGCCATAGCTCGCTTCGTTTCCGAGATATTTGCAGATTTATCTCAAGGGAAGGGGCCTGACGGACATATTTCGAGATATTTCTTCTTTTTGTTGTTCTTCTTCTGCACAGCTAAGCTGGAAGTGGCATTTGCAGCTCGCAATAGTGCAGAGTTATCACAAAGAAAGGGGCCACGGTGTTTCTGTATCTCTATTATGTTGGTGCGGCTTCGGAACTTTTAAATATCTTGATATATCTCGAGAACTACGCATCCGATCAAAAAATATCATAGAAGATAAAAAGTAGGAAACTTAATTCTCTACAAAAAAGGTCTCTCAACATTTTGCCATAGCTCGCTTCGTTTCCGAGATATTTGCAGATTTATCTCGAGGGAAGGGGCCTGACCGACATATTTCGAGATATTTCTTCTTCTTGTTGTTCTTCTTCTGCACAGCTAAGCTGGAAGCGGCATTTGGGGCTCGCACTAGTGCAGAGTTATCTCAAAGAAAGGGGCCACGGTGTTTCTGTATCTCTATTATGTTGGTGCAGCTTCGGATCTTTTAAATATCTCGATATATCTCGAAAACTACGCTTCTGATCAAAAAATATCATAGAACATAAATTGTAGCAAACATAATTCTCTACAAAAAAGGTCTCTTAACATTTTGCCATAGCTCGTTTCGTTTCCGAGATATTTGCAGATATATCTCAAGGGAAGGGGCCTGACGGACATATTTCGAGATATTTCCTCTTCTTGTTGTTCTTCTTCTGCACAGCTAAACTGGAAGTGGCATTTCCAGCTCGCAATAGCGCAGAGTTATCTCAAAGAAAGGGGCCACGGTGTTTCTGTATCTCTATTATGTTGGTGCGGCTTCGGAACTTTTAACTATCTTGATATATCTCGAGAACTACGCATCTGATCAAAAAATATCATAGAACATAAAAAGTAGGAAACTTAATTCTCTACAAATAAGGTCTCTAAACATTTTGCCATAGCTCGCTTCGTTTCCGAGATATTTGCAGATTTATCTCAAGGGAAGGGGCCTGACGGACATTTTTCGAGATATTTCTTCTTCTTGTTGTTCTTCTTCTGCACAGCTAAGCTGGAAGTGGCATTTGCAGCTCGCAATAGTGCAGAGTTATCTCGAAGAAAGGGGCCACGGTGTTTCTGTATCTCTATTATGTTGGTGCGGCTTCGGAACTTTAAAATATCTTTATATATCTCGAGAACTACGCATCTGATCAAAAAATATCAATGAACATAAAAAGTAGGAAACTTAATTCTCTACACAAAAGGTCTCTCAACATTTTGCCATAGCTCGCTTCGTTTCCGAGATATATGCAGATTTATCTCAAGGGAAGGGGCCTGACGAACATATTTCGAGATATTTCTTCTTCTTGTTGTTCTTCTTCTGCACAGCTAAACTGGAAGTGGCATTTCCAGCTCGCAATAGTGCAGAGTTATCTGAAAGAAAGGGGCCACGATGTTTCTGTATCTGTATTATGTTGGTGCGGCTTCGGAACTTTAAAATATCTTTATATATCTCGAGAACTACGCATCTGATTAAAAAATATCATAGAACGTAAAAAGTAGGAAACTTAATTCTCTACAAATAAAGTCGCTTAACATTTTGCCATAGCTCGCTTCGTTTCCGAGATATTTGCAGATTTATCTCAAGGGAAGGGGCCTGACGGACATATTTCGAGATATTTCTTCTTCTTGTTGTTCTTCTTCTGCACAGCTAAGCTGGAAGTGGCATTTGCAGCTCGCAATAGTGCAGAGTTATCTCAAAGAAAGGGGCCACGGTGTTTCTGTATCTCTATTATGTTGGTGCGGCTTCGGAACTTTTAAATATCTTGACATATCTCGAGAACTACGCATCTGATCAAATAATATCATAGAACATAAAAAGTAGGAAACTTAATTCTCCACAAATAAGGTCTCTTAACATTTTGCCATAGCTCGCTTCGTTTCCGAGATATTTGCAGATTTATCTCGAGGGAAGGGGCCTGACGGACATATTTCGAGATATTTCTTCTTCTTGTTGTTCTTCTTCTGCACAGCTAAGCTGGAAGTGGCATTTGCAGCTCGCAATAGTGCAGAGTTATCTCAAAGAAAGGGGCCACGGTGTTTCTGTATCTCTATTATGTTGGTGCGGCTTCGGAACTTTTAAATAGCTTGATATATCTCGAGAACTACGCATCCGATCAAAAAATATCATAGAACATAAAAAGTAGGAAACTTAATTCTCTACAAAAAAGGTCTCTTAACATTTTGCCATAGCTCGCTTCGTTTCCGAGATATTTGCAGATTTATCTCGAGGGAAGGGGCCTGACGGACATATTTCGAGATATTTCTTCTTCTTGTTGTTCTTCTTCTGCACAGCTAAGCTGGACGTGGCATTTACAGCTCGCAATAGTGCAGAGTTATCTCAAAGAAAGGGGCCACGGTGTTTCTGTATCTCTATTATGTTGGTGCGGCTTCGGAACTTTTAAATATCTTGATATATCTCGAGAACTACGCATCTGATCAAAAAATATCATGGAACATAAAAAGTAGGAAACTTAATTCTCAACAAAAAAGGTCTCTTAACATTTTGCCATAGCTCGCTTCGTTTCCGAGATATTTGCAGATTTATCTCAAGGGAAGGGGCCTGACGGACATATTTCGAGATATTTCTTCTTCTTGTTGTTCTTCTTCTGCACAGCTAAACTGGAAGTGGCATTTCCAGCTCGCAGTAGTGCAGAGTTATCTCAAAGAAAGGGGCCACGGTGTTTCTGTATCTCTATTATGTTGGTGCGGCTTCGGAACTTTAAAATATCTTTATATATCTCGAGAACTACGCATCTGATTAAAAAATATCATAGAACGTAAAAAGTAGGAAACTTAATTCTCTACAAATAAAGTCGCTTAACATTTTGCCATAGCTCGCTTCGTTTCCGAGATATTTGCAGATTTATCTCAAGGGAAGGGGCCTGACGGACATATTTCGAGATATTTCTTCTTCTTGTTGTTCTTCTTCTGCACAGCTAAGCTGGAAGTGGCATTTGCAGCTCGCAATAGTGCAGAGTTATCTCAAAGAAAGGGGCCACGGTGTTTCTGTATCTCTATTATGTTGGTGCGGCTTCGGAACTTTTAAATATCTTGATATATCTCGAGAACTACGCATCTGATCAAAAAATATCATAGAACATAAAAAGTAGGAAACTTAATTCTCTACAAAAAAGGTCTCTTAACATTTTGCCATAGCTCGCTTCGTTTCCAAGATACTTGCAGATTTATCTCAAGGGAAGGGGCCTGACGGACATATTTCGAGATATTTCTTCTTCTTGTTGGTCTTCTTCTGCACAGCTAAGCTGGAAGTGGCATTTGCAGCTCGCAATAGTGCAGAGTTATCTCGAAGAAAGGGGCCACGGTGTTTCTGTATCTCTATTATGTTGGTGCGGCTTCGGATCTTTTAAATATCTCGATATATCTCGAAAACTACGCTTCTGATCAAAAAATATCATAGAACGTAAATTGTGGGAAACATAATTCTCTACAAAAAAGGTCTCTTAACATTTTGCCATAGCTCGCTTCATTTCCGAGATATTTGCAGATTTATCTCAAGGGAAGGGGTCTGACGGACATATTTCGAGATATTTCTTCTTCTTGTTGTTCTTCTTCTGCACAGCTAAGCTGGAAGTGGCATTTGCAGCTCGCAATAGTGCAGAGTTATCTCAAAGAAAGGGGCCACGGTGTTTCTGTATCTCTATTATGTTGGTGCGGCTTCGGAACTTTTAAATAGCTTGATATATCTCGAGAACTACGCATCCGATCAAAAAATATCATAGAACATAAAAAGTAGGAAACTTAATTCTCTACAAAAAAGGTCTCTTAACATTTTGCCATAGCTCGCTTCGTTTCCGAGATATTTGCAGATTTATCTCGAGGGAAGGGGCCTGACGGACATATTTCGAGATATTTCTTCTTCTTGTTGTTCTTCTTCTGCACAGCTAAGCTGGAAGTGGCATTTGCAGCTCGCAATAGTGCAGAGTTATCTCAAAGAAAGGGGCCACGGTGTTTCTGTATCTCTATTATGTTGGTGCGGCTTCGGAACTTTTAAATAGCTTGATATATCTCGAGAACTACGCATCCGATCAAAAAATATCATAGAACATAAAAAGTAGGAAACTTAATTCTCTACAAAAAAGGTCTCTTAACATTTTGCCATAGCTCGCTTCGTTTCCGAGATATTTGCAGATTTATCTCGAGGGAAGGGGCCTGACGGACATATTTCGAGATATTTCTTCTTCTTGTTGTTCTTCTTCTGCACAGCTAAGCTGGACGTGGCATTTACAGCTCGCAATAGTGCAGAGTTATCTCAAAGAAAGGGGCCACGGTGTTTCTGTATCTCTATTATGTTGGTGCGGCTTCGGAACTTTTAAATATCTTGATATATCTCGAGAACTACGCATCTGATCAAAAAATATCATGGAACATAAAAAGTAGGAAACTTAATTCTCAACAAAAAAGGTCTCTTAACATTTTGCCATAGCTCGCTTCGTTTCCGAGATATTTGCAGATTTATCTCAAGGGAAGGGGCCTGACGGACATATTTCGAGATATTTCTTCTTCTTGTTGTTCTTCTTCTGCACAGCTAAACTGGAAGTGGCATTTCCAGCTCGCAGTAGTGCAGAGTTATCTCAAAGAAAGGGGCCACGGTGTTTCTGTATCTCTATTATGTTGGTGCGTCTTCGGAACTTTTAAATATCTCGATATATCTCGAAAACTACGCTTCTGATCAAAAAATATCATAGAACATAAATTGTAGGAAACATAATTCTCTACAAAAAACGTCTCTTAACATTTTGCCATAGCTCGCTTCGTTTCCGAGATATTTGCAGATTCAGCTCAAAGGAACTGGCCTGACGGACATATTTCGAGATATTTCTTCTTCTTGTTGTTCTTCCTCTGCACAGCTAAGCTGGAAGTGGCATTTGCAGCTCGCAATAGTGCAGAGCTATCTCAAAGAAAGGGGCCACGGTGTTCCTGTATCTCTATTATGTTGGTGCGGCTTCGGAACTTTTAAATATCTTGATATATCTCGAGAACTACGCATCTGATCAAAAAATATCATAGAACATAAAAAGTAGGAAACTTCATTCTCTACCAAAAAGGTCTCTTAACATTTTGCCATAGCTCGCTTGGTTTCCGAGATATTTGCAGATTTATCTCAAGGGAAGGGGCCTGACGGACATTTTTCGAGATATTTCTTCTTCTTGTTGTTCTTCTCCTGCACAGCTAAGCTGGAAGTGGCATTTGCAGCTCGCAATAGTGCAGAGTTATCTCGAAGAAAGGGGCCACGGTGTTTCTGTATCTCTATTATGTTGGTGCGGCTTCGGAACTTTTAGATATCTTGATATATCTCGAGAACTACGCATCTGATCAAAAAATATCATAGAACCTAAATTGTGGGAAATATAATTCTCTACAAAAAAGGTCTCTTAACATTTTGCCATAGCTCGCTTCGTTTCCGAGATATTTGCAGATTTATCTCGAGGGAAGGGGCCTGACGGACATATTTCGAGATATTTCTTCTTCTTGTTGTTCTTCTTCTGCACAGCTAAGCTGGAAGCGGCATTTGCGGCTCGCACTAGTGCAGAGTTATCTCAAAGAAAGGGGCCACGGTGTTTCTGTATCTCTATTATGTTGGTGCAGCTTCGGATCTTTTAAATATCTCGATATATCTCGAAAACTACGCTTCTGATCAAAAAATATCATAGAACATAAATTGTAGGAAACATAATTCTCTACAAAAAAGGTCTCTTAACATTTTGCCATAGCTCGTTTCATTTCCGAGATATTTGCAGATATATCTCAAGGGAAGGGGCCTGACGGACATATTTCGAGATATTTCCTCTTCTTGTTGTTCTTCTTCTGCACAGCTAAACTGGAAGTGGCATTTCCAGCTCGCAATAGCGCAGAGTTATCTCAAAGAAAGGGGCCACGGTGTTTCTGTATCTCTATTATGTTGGTGCGGCTTCGGAACTTTTAAATATCTTGATATATCTCGAGAACTACGCATCTGATCAAAAAATATCATAGAACCTAAATTGTGGGAAATATAATTCTCTACAAAAAAGGTCTCTTAACATTTTGCCATAGCTCGCTTCGTTTCCGAGATATTTGCAGATTTATCTCAAGGGAAGGGGCCTGACGGACATATTTCGAGATATTTCTTCTTCTTGTTGTTCTTCTTCTGCACAGCTAAGCTGGAAGTGGCATTTGCAGCTCGCAATAGTGCAGAGTTATCTCAAAGAAAGGGGCCACGGTGTTTCTGTATCTCTATTATGTTGGTGCGGCTTCGGAACTTTTAAATATCTTGATATATCTCGAGAACTACGCATCTGATCAAAAAATATCATAGAACATAAAAAGTAGGAAACTTAATTCTCTACAAATAAGGTCTCTTAACATTTTGCCATAGCTCGCTTCGTTTCCGAGATATTTGCAGATTTATCTCAAGGGAAGGGGCCTGACGGACATTTTTCGAGATATTTCTTCTTCTTGTTGTTCTTCTTCTGCACAGCTAAGCTGGAAGTGGCATTTGCAGCTCGCAATAGTGCAGAGTTATCTCGAAGAAAGGGGCCACGGTGTTTCTGTATCTCTATTATGTTGGTGCGGCTTCGGAACTTTTAAATATCTCGATATATCTCGAGAACTACGCATCTGATCGAAAAATATCATAGAACATAAAAAGTAGGAAACTTAATTCTCTACAAAAGAGGTCTCTTAACATTTTGCCATAGCTCGCTTCGTTTCCGAGATATTTGCAGATTTATCTCAAGGGAAGGGGCCTGACGGACATATTTCGAGATATTTCTTCTTTTTGTTGTTCTTCTTCTGCACAGCTAAGCTGGAAGTGGCATTTGCAGCTCGCAATAGTGCAGAGTTATCTCAAAGAAAGGGGCCACGGTGTTTCTGTATCTCTATTATGTTGGTGCGGCTTCGGATTTTTTAAATATCTTGATATATCTCGAGAACTACGCATCCGATCAAAAAATATCATAGAGCATAAAAAGTAGGAAACTTAATTCTCTACAAAAAAGGTCTCTTAACATTTTGCCATAGCTCGCTTCGTTTCCGAGATATTTGCAGATTTATCTCAAGGGAAGGGGCCTGACGGACATATTTCGAGATATTTCTTCTTCTTGTTGTTCTTCTTCTGCACAGCTAAGCTGGAAGTGGCATTTGCAGCTCGCAATAGTGCAGAGTTATCTCAAAGAAAGGGGCCACGGTGTTTCTGTATCTCTATTATGTTGGTGCAGCTTCGGATCTTTTAAATATCTCGATATATCTCGAAAACTACGCTTCTGATCAAAAAATATCATAGAACATAAATTGTAGGAAACATAATTCTCTACAAAAAAGCTCTCTTAACATTTTGCCATAGCTCGTTTCGTTTCCGAGATATTTGCAGATATATCTCAAGGGAAGGGGCCTGACGGACAGATTTCGAGATATTTCCTCTTCTTGTTGTTCTTCTTCTGCACAGCTAAACTGGAAGTGGCATTTCCAGCTCGCAATAGCGCAGAGTTATCTCAAAGAAAGGGGCCACGGTGTTTCTGTATCTCTATTATGTTGGTGCGGCTTCGGAACTTTTAAATATCTTGATATATCTCGAGAACTACGCATCTGATCAAAAAATATCATAGAACATAAAAAGTAGGAAACTTAATTCTCTACAAATAAGGTCTCTTAACATTTTGCCATAGCTCGCTTCGTTTCCGAGATATTTGCAGATTTATCTCAAGGGAAGGGGCCTGACGGACATTTTTCGAGATATTTCTTCTTCTTGTTGTTCTTCTTCTGCACAGCTAAGCTGGAAGTGGCATTTGCGGCTCGCACTAGTGCAGAGTTATCTCAAAGAAAGGGGCCACGGTGTTTCTGTATCTCTATTATGTTGGTGCGGCTTCGGAACTTTTAAATATCTCGATATATCTCGAAAACTACGCTTCTGATCAAAAAATATCATAGAACATAAATTGTAGGAAACATAATTCTCTACAAAAAAGGTCTCTTAACATTTTGCCATAGCTCGCTTCGTTTCCGAGATATTTGCAGATTCAACTCAAAGGAACTGGCCTGACGGACATATTTCGAGATATTTCTTCTTCTTGTTGTTCTTCTTCTGCACAGCTAAGCTCGAAGTGGCATTTGCAGCTCGCAATAGTGCAGAGTTATCTCAAAGAAAGAGGCCACGGTGTTTCTGTACCTCTATTATGTTGGTGCAGCTTCGGAACTTTTAAATATCTTGATATATCTCGAGAACTACGCATCTGATCAAAAAATATCATAGAACATAAATTGTAGGAAACATAATTCTCTACAAAAAACGTCTCTTAACATTTTGCCATAGCTCGGTTCGTTTCCGAGATATTTGCAGATTCAGCTCAAAGGAACTGGCCTGACGGACATATTTCGAGATATTTCTTCTTCTTGTTGTTCTTCCTCTGCACAGCTAAGCTGGAAGTGGCATTTGCAGCTCGCAATAGTGCAGAGTTATCTCAAAGAAAGGGGCCACGGTGTTCCTGTATCTCTATTATGTTGGTGCGGCTTCGGAACTTTTAAATATCTTGATATATCTCGAGAACTACGCATCTGATCAAAAAATATCATAGAACAGAAAAAGTAGGAAACTTAATTCTCTACAAAAAAGGTCTCTTAACATTTTGCCATAGCTCGCTTCGTTTCCGAGATATTTGCAGATTTATCTCAAGGGAAGGGGCCTGACGGACATATTTCGAGATATTTCTTCTTCTTGTTGTTCTTCTTCTGCACAGCTAAGCTGGAAGTGGCATTTGCGGCTCGCACTAGTGCACAGTTATCTCAAAGAAAGGGGCCACGGTGTTTCGGTATCTCTATTATGTTGGTGCGTCTTCGGAACTTTTAAATATCTCGATATATCTCGAAAACTACGCTTCTGATCAAAAAATATCATAGAACATAAATTGTAGGAAACATAATTCTCTACAAAAAACGTCTCTTAACATTTTGCCATAGCTCGCTTCGTTTCCGAGATATTTGCAGATTCAGCTCAAAGGAACTGGCCTGACGGACATATTTCGAGATATTTCTTCTTCTTGTTGTTCTTCCTCTGCACAGCTAAGCTGGAAGTGGCATTTGCAGCTCGCAATAGTGCAGAGTTATCTCAAAGAAAGGGGCCACGGTGTTCCTGTATCTCTATTATGTTGGTGCGGCTTCGGAACTTTTAAATATCTTGATATATCTCGAGAACTACGCATCTGATCAAAAAATATCATAGAACATAAAAAGTAGGAAACTTAATTCTCTACAAAAAAGGTCTCTTAACATTTTGCCATACCTCGCTTCGTTTCCGAGATATTTGCATATTTATCTCAAGGGAAGGGGCCTGACGGACATATTTCGAGATATTTCTTCTTCTTGTTGTTCTTCTTCTGCACAGCTAAGCTGGAAGTGGCATTTGCGGCTCGCACTAGTGCAGAGTTATCTCAAAGAAAGGGGCCACGGTATTTCTGTATCTCTATTATGTTGGTGCGGCTTCGGATTTTTTAAATATCTTGATATATCTCGAGAACTACGCATCTGATCAAAAAATATCATAGAACATAAAAAGTAGGAAACTTAATTCTCTACAAAAAAGGTCTCTTAACATTTTGCCATAGCTCGCTTCGTTTCCGAGATATTTGCAGATTTATCTCAAGGGAAGGGGCCTAACGGACATATTTCGAGATATTTCTTCTTCTTGTTGTTCTTCTTCTGCACAGCTAAACTGGAAGTGGCATTTCCAGCTCGCAATAGTGCAGAGTTATCTCAAAGAAAGGGGCCACGGTGTTTCTGTATCTCTATTATGTAGGTGCGGCTTCGGAACTTTTAAATATCTCGATATATCTCGAAAACTACGCTTCTGATCAAAAAATATCATAGAACGTAAATTGTAGGAAACATTATTCTCTACAAAAAAGGTCTCTTAACATTTTGCCATAGCTCGCTTCGTTTCCGAGATATTTGCAGATTCATCTCAAGGGAAGGGGTCTGACGGACATATTTCGAGATATTTCTTCTTCTTGTTGTTCTTCTTCTGCACAGCTAAGCTGGAAGTGGCATTTGCAGCTCGCAATAGTGCAGAGTTATCCCAAAGAAAGGGGCCACGGTGTTTCTGTATCTCTATTATGTTGGTGCGGCTTCGGAACTTTTAAATATCTCGATATATCTCGAAAACTACGCTTCTGATCAAAAAATATCATAGAACATAAATTGTAGGAAACATAATTCTCTACAAAAACGGTCTCTTAACATTTTGCCATAGCTCGCTTCGTTTCCGAGATATTTGCACATTTATCTCAAGGGAAGGGGCCTAACGGACATATTTCGAGATATTTCCTCTTCTTGTTGTTCTTCTTCTGCACAGCTAAGCTGGAAGTGGCATTTGCAGCTCGCAATAGTGCAGAGTTATCTCAAAGAAAGGGGCCACGGTGTTTCTGTATCTCTATTATGTTGGTGCGGCTTCGGAACTTTTAAATATCTTGATATATCTCGAGAACTACGCATCTGATCAAAAAATATCATAGAACATAAAAAGTAGGAAACTTAATTCTCTACAAAAAAGGTCTCTTAACATTTTGCCATAGCTCGCTTCGTTTCCGAGATATTTGCAGATTTATCTCAAGGGAAGGGGCCTAACGGACATATTTCGAGATATTTCTTCTTCTTGTTGTTCTTCTTCTGCACAGCTAAACTGGAAGTGGCATTTCCAGCTCGCAATAGTGCAGAGTTATCCCAAAGAAAGGGGCCACGGTGTTTCTGTATCTCTATTATGTTGGTGCGGCTTCGGAACTTTTAAATATCTCGATATATCTCGAAAACTACGCTTCTGATCAAAAAATATCATAGAACATAAATTGTAGGAAACATAATTCTCTACAAAAAAGGTCTCTTAACATTTTGCCATAGCTCGCTTCGTTTCCGAGATATTTGCAGATTTATCTCAAGGGAAGGGGCCTAACGGACATATTTCGAGATACAGTAATGCTTCGAAATAAGCAAGTGGTCTCTGCTTCGAAATAAGCAAGTCGCTATCCCCTCTTCTTTGTTTGAAGTCGCCTGCAAAGTGAGAGGTACGAGAAACGAGTGAGAGGTCCATCAAAGCGCGAAGCCGATGTTTAGGGTAATAAATTTCACGCTCGACTGAGCAGTGACATCGGTTAGTAGAAGAAGGATGGAATATATATAATGCTTTCTCAGTCTGGTATATTTGCTTCGAAATAAAGCATAGTGCGAGAATGAGAGGGCATGTTATATTCTATCCTTGTCCAAAAAATAACATCGCTGCTCGACCGATCACTTTATGATTTGCCGCTACCTCGGATCTCTCACTCGTTTCTCGCGTTTTCTATCGTCCCGTTTCAAGAACAAAGTCAAGCCGAATAGGTACCTGCTTCGAAATAAGCAACTGTTCGGTCCCGAGCCACTTGCTTATTTCGAAGCATTACTGTATTTCTTCTTCTTGTTGTTCTTCTTCTGCACAGCTAAGCTGGAAGTGGCATTTGCAGCTCGCAATAGTGCAGAGTTATCTCAAAGAAAGGGGCCACGGTGTTTCTGTATCTCTATTATGTTGGTGCGGCTTCGGAACTTTTAAATATCTTGATATATCTCGAGAACTACGCATCTGATCAAAAAATATCATAGAACATAAAAAGTAGGAAACTTAATTCTCTACAAAAAAGGTCTCTTAACATTTTGCCATAGCTCGCTTCGTTTCCGAGATATTTGCAGATTTATCTCAAGGGAAGGGGCCTAACGGACATATTTCGAGATATTTCTTCTTCTTGTTGTTCTTCTTCTGCACAGCTAAACTGGAAGTGGCATTTCCAGCTCGCAATAGTGCAGAGTTATCTCAAAGAAAGGGGCCACGGTGTTTCTGTATCTCTATTATGTAGGTGCGGCTTCGGAACTTTTAAATATCTCGATATATCTCGAAAACTACGCTTCTGATCAAAAAATATCATAGAACGTAAATTGTAGGAAACATTATTCTCTACAAAAAAGGTCTCTTAACATTTTGCCATAGCTCGCTTCGTTTCCGAGATATTTGCAGATTCATCTCAAGGGAAGGGGTCTGACGGACATATTTCGAGATATTTCTTCTTCTTGTTGTTCTTCTTCTGCACAGCTAAGCTGGAAGTGGCATTTGCAGCTCGCAATAGTGCAGAGTTATCCCAAAGAAAGGGGCCACGGTGTTTCTGTATCTCTATTATGTTGGTGCGGCTTCGGAACTTTTAAATATCTCGATATATCTCGAAAACTACGCTTCTGATCAAAAAATATCATAGAACATAAATTGTAGCAAACATAGTTCTCTACAAAAAAGGTCTCTTAACATTTTGCCATAGCTCGCTTCGTTTCCGAGATATTTGCAGATTTATCTCAAGGGAAGGGGCCTAACGGACATATTTCGAGATATTTCTTCTTCTTGTTGTTCTTCTTCTGCACAGCTAAACTGGAA
Organism: Osmia lignaria lignaria; assembly: GCF_051020975.1. NCBI lineage: Eukaryota > Metazoa > Arthropoda > Insecta > Hymenoptera > Megachilidae > Osmia > Osmia lignaria. The sequence continues at coordinate 21,085,026 of NW_027478159.1, forward strand.
GTGGCATTTCCAGCTCGCAATAGTGCAGAGTTATCTCAAAGAAAGGGGCCACGGTGTTTCTGTATCTCTATTATGTTGGTGCGGCTTCGGAACTTTTAAATATCTCGATATATCTCGAAAACTACGCTTCTGATCAAAAAATATCATAGAACGTAAATTGTAGGAAACATTATTCTCTACAAAAATGGTCTCTTAACATTTTGCCATAGCTCGCTTCGTTTCCGAGATATTTGCAGATTCATCTCAAGGGAAGGGGTCTGACGGACATATTTCGAGATATTTCTTCTTCTTGTTGTTCTTCTTCTGCACAGCTAAGCTGGAAGTGGCATTTGCAGCTCGCAATAGTGCAGAGTTATCCCAAAGAAAGGGGCCACCGTGTTTCTGTATCTCTATTATGTTGGTGCGGCTTCGGAACTTTTAAATATCTTGATATATCTCGAGAACTACGCATCTGATCAAAAAATATCAAAGAACATAAAAAGTAGGAAACATAATTCCATACAAAAAAGGTCTCTTAACATTTTGCCATAGCTCGCTTCGTTTCCGAGATATTTGCAGATTTATCTCAAGGGAAGTGGCCTGACGGACATATTTCGAGATATTTCTTCTTCTTGTTGTTCTTCTTCTGCACAGCTAAGCTGGAAGTGGCATTCGCGGCTCGCACTAGTGCAGAGTTATCTCAAAGAAAGGGGCCACGGTGTTTCTGTATCTCTATTATGTTGGTGCGGCTTCGGAACTTTTAAATATCTTGATATATCTCGAGAACTACGCATCTGATCAAAAAATATCATACAACATAAAACGTAGGAAACTTAATTCTCTACAAAAAAGGTCTCTTAACATTTTGCCATAGCTCGCTTCGTTTCCGAGATATTTGCAGATTTATCTCAAGGGAAGGGGCCTAACGGACATATTTCGAGATATTTCTTCTTCTTGTTGTTCTTCTTCTGCACAGCTAAGCTGGAAGTGGCATTTGCAGCTCGCAATTGTGCAGAGTTATCTCAAAGAGAGGGGCCACGGTGTTTCTGTATCTCTATTATGTTGGTGCGGCTTCGGAACTTTTAAATATCTTGATATATCTCGAGAACTACGAATCTGATCAGAAAATATCATAGAAGATAAAAAGTAGGAAACTTAATTCTCTACAAAAAAGGTCTCTTAACATTTTGCCATAGCTCGCTTCGTTTCCGAGATATTTGCAGATTTATCTCAAGGGAAGGGGCCTGACGGACATATTTCGAGATATTTCTTCTTCTTGTTGTTCTTCTTCTGCACAGCTAAGCTGGAAGTGGCATTTGCAGCTCGCAATAGTGCACAGTTATCTCAAAGAAAGGGGCCACGGTGTTTCTGTATCTCTATTATGTTGGTGCGGCTTCGGAACTTTTAAATATCTCGATATATCTCGAGAACTACGCATCTCAACAAAAAATATCATAGAACATAAAAAGTAGGAAACCTAATTTTCTACAAAAAAGGTCTCTTAACATTTTGCCGTAGCTCGCTTCGTTTCCGAGATATTTGCAGATTTATCTCGAGGGAAGGGGCCTGACGGACATATTTCGAGATATTTCTTCTTCTTGTTGTTCTTCTTCTGCACAGCTAAGCTGGAAGTGGCATTTGCAGCTCGCAATAGTGCAGAGTTATCGCAAAGAAAGGGGCCACGGTGTTTCTGTACCTCTATTATGTTGGTGCAGCTTCGGAGCTTTTAAATATCTTGATATATCTCGAGAACTACGCATCTGATCAAAAAATATCATAGAACATAAAAAGTAGGAAACTTAGTTTTCTACAAAAAAGGTCTCTTAACGTTTTGCAATAGCTCGCTTCGTTTCCGAGATATTTGCAGATTTATCTCAAGGGAAGGGTCCTGATGGACATATTTCGAGATATTTCTTCTTCTTGTTGTTCTTCTTCTGCACAGCTAAACTGGAAGTGGCATTTCCAGCTCGCAATCGTGCAGAGTTATCTCAAAGAAAGGGGCCACGGTGTTTCTGTATCTCTATTATGTTGGTGCAGCTTCGGATCTTTTAAATATCTCGATATATCTCGAAAACTACGCTTCTGATCAAAAAATATCATAGAACATAAATTGTAGGAAACATAATTCTCTACAAAAAAGGTCTCTTAACATTTTGCCATAGCTCGTTTCGTTTCCGAGATATTTGCAGATATATCTCAAGGAAAGGGGCCTGACGGACATATTTCGAGATATTTCCTCTTCTTGTTGTTCTTCTTCTGCACAGCTAAACTGGAAGTGGCATTTCCAGCTCGCAATAGCGCAGAGTTATCTCAAAGAAAGGGGCCACGGTGTTTCTGTATCTCTATTATGTTGGTGCGGCTTCGGAACTTTTAAATATCTTGATATATCTCGAGAACTACGCATCTGATCAAAAAATATCATAGAACATAAAAAGTAGGAAACTTAATTCTCTACAAATAAGGTCTCTTAACATTTTGCCATAGCTCGCTTCGTTTCCGAGATATTTGCAGATTTATCTCAAGGGAAGGGGCCTGACGGACATATTTCGAGATATTTCCTCTTCTTGTTGTTCTTCTTCTGCACAGCTAAACTGGAAATGGCATTTCCAGCTCGCAATAGCGCAGAGTTATCTCAAAGAAAGGGGCCACGGTGTTTCTGTATCTCTATTATGTTGGTGCGGCTTCGGAACTTTTAAATATCTCGATATATCTCGAAAACTACGCTTCTGATCAAAAAATATCATAGAACGTAAATTGTAGGAAACATTATTCTCTACAAAAATGGTCTCTTAACATTTTGCCATAGCTCGCTTCGTTTCCGAGATATTTGCAGATTCATCTCAAGGGAAGGGGTCTGACGGACATATTTCGAGATATTTCTTCTTCTTGTTGTTCTTCTTCTGCACAGCTAAGCTGGAAGTGGCATTTGCAGCTCGCAATAGTGCAGAGTTATCCCAAAGAAAGGGGCCACCGTGTTTCTGTATCTCTATTATGTTGGTGCGGCTTCGGAACTTTTAAATATCTTGATATATCTCGAGAACTACGAATCTGATCAGAAAATATCATAGAAGATAAAAAGTAGGAAACTTAATTCTCTACAAAAAAGGTCTCTTAACATTTTGCCATAGCTCGCTTCGTTTCCGAGATATTTGCAGATTTATCTCAAGGGAAGGGGCCTGACGGACATATTTCGAGATATTTCTTCTTCTTGTTGTTCTTCTTCTGCACAGCTAAGCTGGAAGTGGCATTTGCAGCTCGCAATAGTGCACAGTTATCTCAAAGAAAGGGGCCACGGTGTTTCTGTATCTCTATTATGTTGGTGCGGCTTCGGAACTTTTAAATATCTCGATATATCTCGAGAACTACGCATCTCAACAGAAAATATCATAGAACATAAAAAGTAGGAAACCTAATTTTCTACAAAAAAGGTCTCTTAACATTTTGCCGTAGCTCGCTTCGTTTCCGAGATATTTGCAGATTTATCTCGAGGGAAGGGGCCTGACGGACATATTTCGAGATATTTCTTCTTCTTGTTGTTCTTCTTCTGCACAGCTAAGCTGGAAGTGGCATTTGCAGCTCGCAATAGTGCAGAGTTATCGCAAAGAAAGGGGCCACGGTGTTTCTGTACCTCTATTATGTTGGTGCAGCTTCGGAGCTTTTAAATATCTTGATATATCTCGAGAACTACGCATCTGATCAAAAAATATCATAGAACATAAAAAGTAGGAAACTTAGTTTTCTACAAAAAAGGTCTCTTAACGTTTTGCAATAGCTCGCTTCGTTTCCGAGATATTTGCAGATTTATCTCAAGGGAAGGGTCCTGATGGACATATTTCGAGATATTTCTTCTTCTTGTTGTTCTTCTTCTGCACAGCTAAACTGGAAGTGGCATTTCCAGCTCGCAATCGTGCAGAGTTATCTCAAAGAAAGGGGCCACGGTGTTTCTGTATCTCTATTATGTTGGTGCGGCTTCGGAACTTTTAAATATCTTGATATATCTCGAGAACTACGCCTCTGATCGAAAAATATCATAGAACATAAAAAGTAGGAAACTTAATTCTCTACAAAAAAGGTCTCTTAACATTTTGCCATAGCTCGCTTCGTTTCCGAGATATTTGCAGATTTATCTCAAGGGAAGGGGCCTGACGGACATATTTCGAGATATTTCTTCTTTTTGTTGTTATTCTTCTGCACAGCTAAGCTGGAAGTGGCATTTGCAGCTCGCAATAGTGCAGAGTTATCTCAAAGAAAGGGGCCACGGTGTTTCTGTACCTCTATTATGTTGGTGCGGCTTCGGAACTTTTAAATATCTTGATATATCTCGAGAACTACGCATCCGATCAAAAAATATCATAGAACATAAAAAGTAGGAAACTTAATTCTCTACAAAAAAGGTCTCTTAACATTTTGCCATAGCTCGCTTCGTTTCCGAGATATTTGCAGATTTATCTCGAGGGAAGGGGCCTGACGGACATATTTCGAGATATTTCTTCTTCTTGTTGTTCTTCTTCTGCACAGCTAAGCTGGAAGCGGCATTTGCGGCTCGCACTAGTGCAGAGTTATCTCAAAGAAAGGGGCCACGGTGTTTCTGTATCTCTATTATGTTGGTGCAGCTTCGGATCTTTTAAATATCTCGATATATCTCGAAAACTACGCTTCTGATCAAAAAATATCATAGAACATAAAAAGTAGGAAACTTAATTCTCTACAAATAAGGTCTCTTAACATTTTGCCATAGCTCGCTTCGTTTCCGAGATATTTGCAGATTTATCTCAAGGGAAGGGGCCTGACGGACATATTTCGAGATATTTCCTCTTCTTGTTGTTCTTCTTCTGCACAGCTAAACTGGAAATGGCATTTCCAGCTCGCAATAGCGCAGAGTTATCTCAAAGAAAGGGGCCACGGTGTTTCTGTATCTCTATTATGTTGGTGCGGCTTCGGAACTTTTAAATATCTCGATATATCTCGAAAACTACGCTTCTGATCAAAAAATATCATAGAACGTAAATTGTAGGAAACATTATTCTCTACAAAAATGGTCTCTTAACATTTTGCCATAGCTCGCTTCGTTTCCGAGATATTTGCAGATTCATCTCAAGGGAAGGGGTCTGACGGACATATTTCGAGATATTTCTTCTTCTTGTTGTTCTTCTTCTGCACAGCTAAGCTGGAAGTGGCATTTGCAGCTCGCAATAGTGCAGAGCTATCCCAAAGAAAGGGGCCACCGTGTTTCTGTATCTCTATTATGTTGGTGCGGCTTCGGAACTTTTAAATATCTTGATATATCTCGAGAACTACGCATCTGATCAAAAAATATCAAAGAACATAAAAATTACGAAACATAATTCCATACAAAAAAGGTCTCTTAACATTTTGCCATAGCTCGCTTCGTTTCCGAGATATTTGCAGATTTATCTCAAGGGAAGTGGCCTGACGGACATATTTCGAGATATTTCTTCTTCTTGTTGTTCTTCTTCTGCACAGCTAAGCTGGAAGTGGCATTCGCGGCTCGCACTAGTGCAGAGTTATCTCAAAGAAAGGGGCCACGGTGTTTCTGTATCTCTATTATGTTGGTGCGGCTTCGGAACTTTTAAATATCTTGATATATCTCGAGAACTACGAATCTGATCAGAAAATATCATAGAAGATAAAAAGTAGGAAACTTAATTCTCTACAAAAAAGGTCTCTTAACATTTTGCCATAGCTCGCTTCGTTTCCGAGATATTTGCAGATTTATCTCAAGGGAAGGGGCCTGACGGACATATTTCGAGATATTTCTTCTTCTTGTTGTTCTTCTTCTGCACAGCTAAGCTGGAAGTGGCATTTGCAGCTCGCAATAGTGCACAGTTATCTCAAAGAAAGGGGCCACGGTGTTTCTGTATCTCTATTATGTTGGTGCGGCTTCGGAACTTTTAAATATCTCGATATATCTCGAGAACTACGCATCTCAACAAAAAATATCATAGAACATAAAAAGTAGGAAACCTAATTTTCTACAAAAAAGGTCTCTTAACATTTTGCCGTAGCTCGCTTCGTTTCCGAGATATTTGCAGATTTATCTCGAGGGAAGGGGCCTGACGGACATATTTCGAGATATTTCTTCTTCTTGTTGTTCTTCTTCTGCACAGCTAAGCTGGAAGTGGCATTTGCAGCTCGCAATAGTGCAGAGTTATCGCAAAGAAAGGGGCCACGGTGTTTCTGTACCTCTATTATGTTGGTGCAGCTTCGGAGCTTTTAAATATCTTGATATATCTCGAGAACTACGCATCTGATCAAAAAATATCATAGAACATAAAAAGTAGGAAACTTAGTTTTCTACAAAAAAGGTCTCTTAACGTTTTGCAATAGCTCGCTTCGTTTCCGAGATATTTGCAGATTTATCTCAAGGGAAGGGTCCTGATGGACATATTTCGAGATATTTCTTCTTCTTGTTGTTCTTCTTCTGCACAGCTAAACTGGAAGTGGCATTTCCAGCTCGCAATCGTGCAGAGTTATCTCAAAGAAAGGGGCCACGGTGTTTCTGTATCTCTATTATGTTGGTGCGGCTTCGGAACTTTTAAATATCTTGATATATCTCGAGAACTACGCCTCTGATCGAAAAATATCATAGAACATAAAAAGTAGGAAACTTAATTCTCTACAAAAAAGGTCTCTTAACATTTTGCCATAGCTCGCTTCGTTTCCGAGATATTTGCAGATTTATCTCAAGGGAAGGGGCCTGACGGACATATTTCGAGATATTTCATCTTTTTGTTGTTATTCTTCTGCACAGCTAAGCTGGAAGTGGCATTTGCAGCTCGCAATAGTGCAGAGTTATCTCAAAGAAAGGGGCCACGGTGTTTCTGTACCTCTATTATGTTGGTGCGGCTTCGGAACTTTTAAATATCTTGATATATCTCGAGAACTACGCATCCGATCAAAAAATATCATAGAACATAAAAAGTAGGAAACTTAATTCTCTACAAAAAAGGTCTCTTAACATTTTGCCATAGCTCGCTTCGTTTCCGAGATATTTGCAGATTTATCTCGAGGGAAGGGGCCTGACGGACATATTTCGAGATATTTCTTCTTCTTGTTGTTCTTCTTCTGCACAGCTAAGCTGGAAGCGGCATTTGCGGCTCGCACTAGTGCAGAGTTATCTCAAAGAAAGGGGCCACGGTGTTTCTGTATCTCTATTATGTTGGTGCAGCTTCGGATCTTTTAAATATCTCGATATATCTCGAAAACTACGCTTCTGATCAAAAAATATCATAGAACATAAATTGTAGGAAACATAATTCTCTACAAAAAAGGTCTCTTAACATTTTGCCATAGCTCGTTTCGTTTCCGAGATATTTGCAGATATATCTCAAGGAAAGGGGCCTGACGGACATATTTCGAGATATTTCCTCTTCTTGTTGTTCTTCTTCTGCACAGCTAAACTGGAAGTGGCATTTCCAGCTCGCAATAGCGCAGAGTTATCTCAAAGAAAGGGGCCACGGTGTTTCTGTATCTCTATTATGTTGGTGCGGCTTCGGAACTTTTAAATATCTTGATATATCTCGAGAACTACGCATCTGATCAAATAATATCATAGAACATAAAAAGTAGGAAACTTAATTTTCCACAAATAAGGTCTCTTAACATTTTGCCATAGCTCGCTTCGTTTCCGAGATATTTGCAGATTTATCTCAAGGGAAGGGGCCTGACGGACATATTTCGAGATATTTCTTCTTCTTGTTGGTCTTCTTCTGCACAGCTAAGTTGGAAGTGGCATTTGCAGCTCGCAATAGTGCAGAGTTATCTCGAAGAAAGGGGCCACGGTGTTTCTGTATCTCTATTATGTTGGTGCGGCTTCGGATCTTTTAAATATCTCGATATATCTCGAAAACTACGCTTCTGATCAAAAAATATCATAGAACGTAAATTGTGGGAAACATAATTCTCTACAAAAAAGGTCTCTTAACATTTTGCCATAGCTCGCTTCGTTTCCGAGATATTTGCAGATTTATCTCAAGGGAAGGGGTCTGACGGACATATTTCGAGATATTTCTGCTTCTTGTTGTTCTTCTTCTGCACAGCTAAGCTGGACGTGGCATTTACAGCTCGCAATAGTGCAGAGTTATCTCAAAGAAAGGGGCCACGGTGTTTCTGTATCTCTATTATGTTGGTGCGGCTTCGGAACTTTTAAATATCTTGATATATCTCGAGAGCTACGCATCCGATTAAAAAATATCATAGAACATAAATTGTAGGAAACATAATTCTCTACAAAAAAGGTCTCTTAACATTTTGCCATAGCTCGTTTCGTTTCCGAGATATTTGCAGATATATCTCAAGGGAAGGGGCCTGACGGACATATTTCGAGATATTTCCTCTTCTTGTTGTTCTTCTTCTGCACAGCTAAACTGGAAGTGGCATTTCCAGCTCGCAATAGCGCAGAGTTATCTCAAAGAAAGGGGCCACGGTGTTTCTGTATCTCTATTATGTTGGTGCGGCTTCGGAACTTTTAAATATCTGGATATATCTCGAGAACTACGCATCTGATCAAAAAATATCATAGAACATAAAAAGTAGGAAACTTAATTCTCTACAAATAAGGTCTCTTAACATTTTGCCATAGCTCGCTTCGTTTCCGAGATATTTGCAGATTTATCTCAAGGGAAGGGGCCTGACGGACATTTTTCGAGATATTTCTTCTTCTTGTTGTTCTTCTTGTGCACAGCTAAGCTGGAAGTGGCATTTGCAGCTCGCAATAGTGCAGAGTTATCTCGAAGAAAGGGGCCACGGTGTTTCTGTATCTCTATTATGTTGGTACGGCTTCGGAACTTTTAGATATCTTGATATATCTCGAGAACTACGCATCTGATCAAAAAATATCATAGAACATAAAAAGTAGGAAACTTAATTCTCTACAAAAAAGGCCTCTTAACATTTTGCCATAGCTCGCTTCGTTTCCGAGATATTTGCAGATTTATCTCAAGGGAAGGGGCCTGACGGACATATTTCGAGATATTTCTTCTTCTTGTTGTTCTTCTTCTGCACAGCTAAGCTGGAAGTGGCATTTGCAGCTCGCAATAGTGCAGAGTTATCTCAAAGAAAGGGGCCACGGTGTTTCTGTATCTCTATTATGTTGGTGCGGCTTCGGAACTTTTAAATATCTCGATATATCTCGAGAACTACGCATCTGATCGAAAAATATCATAGAACATAAAAAGTAGGAAACTTAATTCTCTACAAAAGAGGTCTCTTAACATTTTGCCATAGCTCGCTTCGTTTCCGAGATATTTGCAGATATATCTCAAGGGAAGGGGCCTGACGGACATATTTCGAGATATTTCCTCTTCTTGTTGTTCTTCTTCTGCACAGCTAAACTGGAAGTGGCATTTCCAGCTCGCAATAGCGCAGAGTTATCTCAAAGAAAGGGGCCACGGTGTTTCTGTATCTCTATTATGTTGGTGCGGCTTCGGAACTTTTAAATATCTGGATATATCTCGAGAACTACGCATCTGATCAAAAAATATCATAGAACATAAAAAGTAGGAAACTTAATTCTCTACAAATAAGGTCTCTTAACATTTTGCCATAGCTCGCTTCGTTTCCGAGATATTTGCAGATTTATCTCAAGGGAAGGGGCCTGACGGACATTTTTCGAGATATTTCTTCTTCTTGTTGTTCTTCTTCTGCACAGCTAAGCTGGAAGTGGCATTTGCAGCTCGCAATAGTGCAGAGTTATCTCGAAGAAAGGGGCCACGGTGTTTCTGTATCTCTATTATGTTGGTGCGGCTTCGGAACTTTTAGATATCTTGATATATCTCGAGAACTACGCATCTGATCAAAAAATATCATAGAACATAAAAAGTAGGAAACTTAATTCTCTACAAAAAAGGTCTCTTAACATTTTGCCATAGCTCGCTTCGTTTCCGAGATATTTGCAGATTTATCTCAAGGGAAGGGGCCTGACGGACATATTTCGAGATATTTCTTCTTCTTGTTGTTCTTCTTCTGCACAGCTAAGCTGGAAGTGGCATTTGCAGCTCGCAATAGTGCAGAGTTATCTCAAAGAAAGGGGCCACGGTGTTTCTGTATCTCTATTATGTTGGTGCGGCTTCGGAACTTTTAAATATCTCGATATATCTCGAGAACTACGCATCTGATCGAAAAATATCATAGAACATAAAAAGTAGGAAACTTAATTCTCTACAAAAGAGGTCTCTTAACATTTTGCCATAGCTCGCTTCGTTTCCGAGATATTTGCAGATTTATCTCGAGGGAAGGGGCCTGACGGACATATTTCGAGATATTTCTTCTTCTTGTTGTTCTTCTTCTGCACAGCTAAGCTGGAAGCGGCATTTGCGGCTCGCACTGGTGCAGGGTTATCTCAAAGAAAGGGGCCACGGTGTTTCTGTATCTCTATTATGTTGGTGCGGCTTCGGATCTTTTAAATATCTCGATATATCTCGAAAACTACGCTTCTGATTAAAAAATATCATAGAACATAAATTGTAGGAAACATAATTCTCTACAAAAAAGGTCTCTTAACATTTTGCCATAGCTCGTTTCGTTTCCGAGATATTTGCAGATATATCTCAAGGGAAGGGGCCTGACGGACATATTTCGAGATATTTCCTCTTCTTGTTGTTCTTCTTCTGCACAGCTAAACTGGAAGTGGCATTTCCAGCTCGCAATAGCGCAGAGTTATCTCAAAGAAAGGGGCCACGGTGTTTCTGTATCTCTATTATGTTGGTGCGTCTTCGGAACTTTTAAATATCTCGATATATCTCGAAAACTACGCTTCTGATCAAAAAATATCATAGAACATAAATTGTAGGAAACATAATTCTCTACAAAAAACGTCTCTTAACATTTTGCCATAGCTCGCTTCGTTTCCGAGATATTTGCAGATTCAGCTCAAAGGAACTGGCCTGACGGACATATTTCGAGATATTTTTTCTTCTTGTTGTTCTTCCTCTGCACAGCTAAGCTGGAAGTGGCATCTGCAGCTCGCAATAGTGCAGAGTTATCTCAAAGAAAGGGGCCACGGTGTTTCTGTATCTCTATTATGTTGGGGCGGCTTCGGAACTTTTAAATATCTCGATATATCTCGAAAACTACGCTTCTGATCAAAAAATATCATAGAACATAAATTGTAGGAAACATAATTCTCTACAAAAAAGGTCTCTTAACATTTTGCCATAGCTCGCTTCGTTTCCGAGATATTTGCAGATATATCTCAAGGGAAGGGGCCTGACGGACATATTTCGAGATATTTCCTCTTCTTGTTGTTCTTCTTCTGCACAGCTAAGCTGGAAGTGGCATTTCCAGCTCGCAATAGCGCAGAGTTATCTCAAAGAAAGGGGCCACGGTGTTTCTGTATCTCTATTATGTTGGTGCGGCTTCGGAACTTTTAGATATCTTGATATATCTCGAGAACTACGCATCTGATCAAAAAATATCATAGAACATAAAAAGTAGGAAACTTAATTCTCTACAAAAAAGGTCTCTTAACATTTTGCCATAGCTCGCTTCGTTTCCGAGATATTTGCAGATTTATCTCAAGGGAAGGGGCCTGACGGACATATTTCGAGATATTTCTTCTTCTTGTTGTTCTTCTTCTGCACAGCTAAGCTGGAAGTGGCATTTGCAGCTCGCAATAGTGCAGAGTTATCTCAAAGAAAGGGGCCACGGTGTTTCTGTATCTCTATTATGTTGGTGCGGCTTCGGATCTTTTAAATATTTCGATATATCTCGAAAACTACGCTTCTGTTCAAAAAATATCATAGAACCTAAATTGTGGGAAATATAATTCTCTACAAAAAAGGTCTCTTAACATTTTGCCGTAGCTCGCTTCGTTTCCGAGATATTTGCAGATTTATCTCAAGGGAAGGGGCCTGACGGACATATTTCCAGATGTTTCTTCTTCTTGTTGTTCTTCTTCTGCACAGCTAAGCTGGAAGTGGCATTTGCAGCTCGCAATAGTGCAGAGTTATCTCAAAGAAAGGGGCCACGGTGTTTCTGTATCTCTATTATGTTGGTGCGGCTTCGGAACTTTTAAATATCTTGATATATCTCGAGAACTACGCATCCGATCAAAAAATATCATAAAACATAAAAAGTAGGAAACTTAATTCTCTACAAAAAAGGTCTCTTAACATTTTGCCATAGCTCGCTTTGTTTCCGAGATATTTGCAGATTTATCTCGAGGGAAGGGGCCTGACGGACATATTTCGAGATATTTCTTCTTCTTGTTGTTCTTCTTCTGCACAGCTAAGCTGGAAGCGGCATTTGCGGCTCGCACTAGTGCAGAGTTATCTCAAAGAAAGGGGCCACGGTGTTTCTGTATCTCTATTATGTTGGTGCAGCTTCGGATCTTTTAAATATCTCGATATATCTCGAAAACTACGCTTCTGATCAAAAAATATCATAGAACATAAATTGTAGGAAACATAATTCTCTACAAAAAAGGTCTCTTAACATTTTGCCATAGCTCGTTTCGTTTCCGAGATATTTGCAGATATATCTCAAGGGAAGGGGCCTGACGGACATATTTCGAGATATTTCCTCTTCTTGTTGTTCTTCTTCTGCACAGCTAAACTGGAAGTGGCATTTCCAGCTCGCAATAGCGCAGAGTTATCTCAAAGAAAGGGGCCACGGTGTTTCTGTATCTCTATTATGTTGGTGCGGCTTCGGAACTTTTAAATATCTTGATATATCTCGAGAACTACGCATCTGATCAAAAAATATCATAGAACATAAAAAGTAGGAAACTTAATTCTCTACAAATAAGGTCTCTTAACATTTTGCCATAGCTCGCTTCGTTTCCGAGATATTTGCAGATTTATCTCAAGGGAAGGGGCCTGACGGACATATTTCGAGATATTTCTTCTTTTTGTTGTTCTTCTTCTGCACAGCTAAGCTGGAAGTGGCATTTGCAGCTCGCAATAGTGCAGAGTTATCTCAAAGAAAGGGGCCACGGTGTTTCTGTATCTCTATTATGTTGGTGCGGCTTCGGATTTTTTAAATATCTTGATATATCTCGAGAACTACGCATCCGATCAAAAAATATCATAGAGCATAAAAAGTAGGAAACTTAATTCTCTACAAAAAAGGTCTCTTAACATTTTGCCATAGCTCGCTTCGTTTCCGAGATATTTGCAGATTTATCTCGAGGGAAGGGGCCTGACGGACATATTTCGAGATATTTCTTCTTCTTGTTGTTCTTCTTCTGCACAGCTAAGCTGGAAGCGGCATTTGCGGCTCGCACTAGTGCAGGGTTATCTCAAAGAAAGGGGCCACGGTGTTTCTGTATCTCTATTATGTTGGTGCGGCTCCGGATCTTTTAAATATCTCGATATATCTCGAAAACTACGCTTCTGATTAAAAAATATCGTAGAACATAAATTGTAGGAAACATAATTCTCTACAAAAAAGGTCTCTTAACATTTTGCCATAGCTCGTTTCGTTTCCGAGATATTTGCAGATATATCTCAAGGGAAGGGGCCTGACGGACATATTTCGAGATATTTCCTCTTCTTGTTGTTCTTCTTCTGCACAGCTAAACTGGAAGTGGCATTTCCAGCTCGCAATAGCGCAGAGTTATCTCAAAGAAAGGGGCCACGGTGTTTCTGTATCTCTATTATGTTGGTGCGTCTTCGGAACTTTTAAATATCTCGATATATCTCGAAAACTACGCTTCTGATCAAAAAATATCATAGAACATAAATTGTAGGAAACATCATTCTCTACAAAAAACGTCTCTTAACATTTTGCCATAGCTCGCTTCGTTTCCGAGATATTTGCAGATATATCTCAAGGGAAGGGGCCTGACGGACATATTTCGAGATATTTCTTCTTCTTGTTGTTCTTCCTCTGCACAGCTAAGCTGGAAGTGGCATTTGCAGCTCGCAATAGTGCAGAGTTATCTCAAAGAAAGGGGCCACGGTGTTTCTGTATCTCTATTATGTTGGTGCGGCTTCGGAACTTTTAAATATCTTGATATATCTCGAGAACTACGTATCTGATCAAAAAATATCATAGAACATAAAAAGTAGGAAACTTAATTCTCTACAAAAAAGGTCTCTTAACATTTTGCCATAGCTCGCTTCGTTTCCGAGATATTTGCATATTTATCTCCAGGGAAGGGGCCTGACGGACATATTTCGAGATATTTCTTCTTCTTGTTGTTCTTCTTCTGCACAGCTAAGCTGGAAGTGGCATTTGCGGCTCGCACTAGTGCAGAGTTATCTCAAAGAAAGGGGCCACGGTGTTTCTGTATCTCTATTATGTTGGTGCGGCTTCGGAACTTTTAAATATCTTGATATATCTCGAGAACTACGCATCTGATCAAAAAATATCATAGAACATAAAAAGTAGGAAACTTAATTCTCTACAAAAAAGGTCTCTTAACATTTTGCCATAGCTCGCTTCGTTTCCGAGATATTTGCATATTTATCTCAAGGGAAGGGGCCTGACGGACATATTTCGAGATATTCCTTCTTCTTGTTGTTCTTCTTCTGCACAGCTAAGCTGGAAGTGGCATTTGCGGCTCGCACTAGTGCAGAGTTATCTCAAAGAAAGGGGCCACGGTGTTTCTGTATCTCTATTATGTTGGTGCGGCTTCGGAACTTTTAAATATCTTGATATATCTCGAGAACTCCGCATCTGATCAAAAAATATCATAGAAGATAAAAAGTAGGAAACTTAATTCTCTACAAAAAAGGTCTCTTAACATTTTGCCATAGCTCGCTTCGTTTCCGAGATATTTGCAGATTTATCTCAAGGGAAGGGGCCTGACGGACATATTTCGAGATATTTCTTCTTCTTGTTGTTCTTCTTCTGCACAGCTAAGCTGGAAGTGGCATTTGCAGCTCGCAATAGTGCAGAGTTATCTCAAAGAAAGGGGCCACGGTGTTTCTGTATCTCTATTATGTTGGTGCGGCTTCGGATCTTTTAAATATCTCGATATATCTCGAAAACTACGCTTCTGATCAAAAAATATCATAGAACCTAAATTGAGGGAAATATAATTCTCTACAAAAAAGGTCTCTTAACATTTTGCCGTAGCTCGCTTCGTTTCCGAGATATTTGCAGATTTATCTCAAGGGAAGGGGCCTGACGGACATATTTCCAGATATTTCTTCTTCTTGTTGTTCTTCTTCTGCACAGCTAAGCTGGAAGTGGCATTTGCAGCTCGCAATAGTGCAGAGTTATCTCAAAGAAAGGGGCCACGGTGTTTCTGTATCTCTATTATGTTGGTGCGGCTTCGGAACTTTTAAATATCTTGATATATCTCGAGAACTACGCATCCGATCAAAAAATATCATAAAACATAAAAAGTAGGAAACTTAATTCTCTACAAAAAAGGTCTCTTAACATTTTGCCATAGCTCGCTTCGTTTCCGAGATATTTGCAGATTTATCTCGAGGGAAGGGGCCTGACGGACATATTTCGAGATATTTCTTCTTCTTGTTGTTCTTCTTCTGCACAGCTAAGCTGGAAGCGGCATTTGCGGCTCGCAATAGTGCAGAGTTATCTCAAAGAAAGGGGCCACGGTGTTTCTGTATCTCTATTATGTTGGTGCAGCTTCGGATCTTTTAAATATCTCGATATATCTAGAAAACTACGCTTCTGATCAAAAAATATCATAGAACATAAATTGTAGGAAACATAATTCTCTACAAAAAAGGTCTCTTAACATTTTGCCATAGCTCGTTTCGTTTCCGAGATATTTGCAGATATATCTCAAGGGAAGGGGCCTGACGGACATATTTCGAGATATTTCCTCTTCTTGTTGTTCTTCTTCTGCACAGCTAAACTGGAAGTGGCATTTCCAGCTCGCAATAGCGCAGAGTTATCTCAAAGAAAGGGGCCACGGTGTTTCTGTATCTCTATTATGTTGGTGCGGCTTCGGAACTTTTAAATATCTTGATATATCTCGAGAACTACGCATCCGATCAAAAAATATCATAAAACATAAAAAGTAGGAAACTTAATTCTCTACAAAAAAGGTCTCTTAACATTTTGCCATAGCTCGCTTCGTTTCCGAGATATTTGCAGATTTATCTCGAGGGAAGGGGCCTGACGGACATATTTCGAGATATTTCTTCTTCTTGTTGTTCTTCTTCTGCACAGCTAAGCTGGAAGCGGCATTTGCGGCTCGCACTAGTGCAGAGTTATCTCAAAGAAAGGGGCCACGGTGTTTCTGTATCTCTATTATGTTGGTGCAGCTTCGGATCTTTTAAATATCTCGATATATCTCGAAAACTACGCTTCTGATCAAAAAATATCATAGAACATAAATTGTAGGAAACATAATTCTCTACAAAAAAGGTCTCTTAACATTTTGCCATAGCTCGTTTCGTTTCCGAGATATTTGCAGATATATCTCAAGGGAAGGGGCCTGACGGACATATTTCGAGATATTTCCTCTTCTTGTTGTTCTTCTTCTGCACAGCTAAACTGGAAGTGGCATTTCCAGCTCGCAATAGCGCAGAGTTATCTCAAAGAAAGGGGCCACGGTGTTTCTGTATCTCTATTATGTTGGTGCGGCTTCGGAACTTTTAAATATCTGGATATATCTCGAGAACTACGCATCTGATCAAAAAATATCATAGAACATAAAAAGTAGGAAACTTAATTCTCTACAAATAAGGTCTCTTAACATTTTGCCATAGCTCGCTTCGTTTCCGAGATATTTGCAGATTTATCTCAAGGGAAGGGGCCTGACGGACATTTTTCGAGATATTTCTTCTTCTTGTTGTTCTTCTTCTGCACAGCTAAGCTGGAAGTGGCATTTGCAGCTCGCAATAGTGCAGAGTTATCTCGAAGAAAGGGGCCACGGTGTTTCTGTATCTCTATTATGTTGGTGCGGCTTCGGAACTTTTAGATATCTTGATATATCTCGAGAACTACGCATCTGATCAAAAAATATCATAGAACATAAAAAGTAGGAAACTTGATTCTCTACAAAAAAGGTCTCTTAACATTTTGCCATAGCTCGCTTCGTTTCCGAGATATTTGCAGATTTATCTCGAGGGAAGGGGCCTGACGGACATATTTCGAGATATTTCTTCTTCTTGTTGTTCTTCTTCTGCACAGCTAAGCTGGAAGCGGCATTTGCGGCTCGCACTAGTGCAGAGTTATCTCAAAGAAAGGGGCCACGGTGTTTCTGTATCTCTATTATGTTGGTGCGGCTTCGGAACTTTTAAATATCTTGATATATCTCGAAAACTAAGCTTCTGATCAAAAAATATCATAGAACATAAATGGTAGGAAACATAATTCTCTACAAAAAACGTCTCTTAACATTTTGCCATAGCTCGCTTCGTTTCCGAGATATTTGCAGATTCAGCTCAAAGGAACGGGCCTGACGGACATATTTCGAGATACTTCTTCTTCTTGTTGTTCTTCTTCTGCACAGCTAAGCTGGAAGTGGCATTTGCGGCTCGCACTAGTGCAGAGTTATCTCAAAGAAAGGGGCCACGGTGTTTCTGTATCTCTATTATGTTGGTGCGGCTTCGGAACTTTTAAATATCTCGATATATCTCGAAAACTACGCTTCTGATCAAAAAATATCATAGAACATAAATTGTAGGAAACATAATTCTCTACAAAAAAGGTCTCTTAACATTTTGCCATAGCTCACTTCGTTTCCGAGATATTTGCAGATATATCTCAAGGGAAGGGGCCTGACGGACATATTTCGAGATATTTCTTCTTCTTGTTGTTCTTCTTCTGCACAGCTAAGCTGGAAGTGGCATTTACAGCTCGCAATAGTGCAGAGTTATCTCAAAGAAAGGGGCCACGGTGTTTCTGTATCTCTATTATGTTGGTGCGGCTTCGGAACTTTTAAATATCTTGATATATCTCGAGAACTACGCATCTGATCAAAAAATATCATAGAACATAAAAAGTAGGAAACTTAATTCTCTACAAAAAAGGTCTCTTAACATTTTGCCATAGCTCGCTTCGTTTCCGAGATATTTGCAGATTTATCTCAAGGGAAGGGGCCTGACGGACATATTTCGAGATATTTCTTCTTCTTGTTGTTCTTCTTCTGCACAGCTAAGCTGGAAGTGGCATTTCCAGCTCGCAATCGTGCAGAGTTATCTCAAAGAAAGGGGCCACGGTGTTTCTGTATCTCTATTATGTTGGTGCGGCTTCGGAACTTTTAAATATCTTGATATATCTCGAGAACTACGCCTCTGATCGAAAAATATCATAGAACATAAAAAGTAGGAAACTTAATTCTCTACAAAAACGGTCTCTTAACATTTTGCCATAGCTCGCTTCGTTTCCGAGATATTTGCACATATATCTCAAGGGAAGGGGCCTGACGGACATATTTCGAGATATTTCTTCTTCTTGTTGTTCTTCTTCTGCACAGCTAAGCTGGAAGTGGCATTTGCGGCTCGCACTAGTGCACAGTTATCTCAAAGAAAGGGGCCACGGTGTTTCTGTATCTCTATTATGTTGGTGCGGCTTCGGAACTTTTAAATATCTCGATATATATCGAAAACTACGCTTCTGATCAAAAAATATCATAGAACCTAAATTGTAGGAAACATAATTCTCTACAAAAAAGGTCTCTTAACATTTTGCCATAGCTCGCTTCGTTTCCGAGATATTTGCAGATATATCTCAAGGGAAGGGTCCTGACGGACATATTTTGAGATATTTCTTCTTCTTGTTGTTCTTCTTCTGCACAGCTAAGCTGGAAGTGGGATTTGCAGCTCGCAATAGTGCAGAGTTATCTCAAAGAAAGGGGCCACGGTGTCTCTGTATCTCTATTATGTTGGTGCGACTTCGGAACTTTTAAATATCTTGATATATCTCGAGAACTACGCATCTGATCTAAAAATATCATACTACATAAAAAGTAGGAAACTTAATTCTCTACAAGAAAGGTCTCTAAACATTTTGCCATAGCTCGCTTCGTTTCCGAGATATTTGCAGATTTATCTCAAGGGAAGGGGCCTGACGGACGTATTTCGAGATATTTCTTCTTCTTGTTGTTCTTCCTCTGCACAGCTAAGCTGGAAGTGGCATTTGCAGCTCGCAATAGTGCAGAGTTATCTCAAAGAGAGGGGCCGCGGTGTTTCTGTATCTCTATTATGTTGGTGCGGCTTCGGAACTTTTAAATATCTTGATATATCTCGAGAACTACGCATCTGACCAAAAAATATCATAGAACATAAAAAGTAGGAAACTTAATTCTCTACAAAAAAGGTCTCTTAACATTTTGCCATAGCTCGCTTCGTTTCCGAGATATTTGCAGATTCAACTCAAAGGAACTGGCCTGACGGACATATTTCGAGATATTTCTTCTTCTTGTTGTTCTTCCTCTGCACAGCTAAGCTGGAAGTGGCATTTGCAGCTCGCAATAGTGCAGAGTTATCTCAAAGAAAGGGGCCACGGTGTTTCTGTATCTCTATTATGTTGGTGCGGCTTCGGAACTTTTAAATATCTCGATATATCTCGAAAACTACGCTTCTGATCAAAAAATATCATAGAACGTAAATTGTAGGAAACATTATTCTCTACAAAAAAGGTCTCTTAACATTTTGCCATAGCTCGCTTCGTTTCCGAGATATTTGCAGATTCATCTCAAGGGAAGGGGTCTGACGGACATATTTCGAGATATTTCTTCTTCTTGTTGTTCTTCTTCTGCACAGCTAAGCCGGAAGTGGCATTTGCAGCTCGCAATAGTGCAGAGTTATCCCAAAGAAAGCGGCCACGGTGTTTCTGTATCTCTATTATGTTGGTGCGGCTTCGGAACTTTTAAATATCTCGATATATCTCGAAAACTACGCTTCTGATCAAAAAATATCATAGAACATAAATTGTAGGAAACATAATTCTCTACAAAAAAGGTCTCTTAACATTTTGCCATAGCTCGCTTCGTTTCCGAGATATTTGCAGATTTATCTCAAGGGAAGGGTCCTGATGGACATATTTCGAGATATTTCTTCTTCTTGTTGTTCTTCTTCTGCACAGCTAAACTGGAAGTGGCATTTCCAGCTCGCAATCGTGCAGAGTTATCTCAAAGAAAGGGACCACGGTGTTTCTGTATCTCTATTATGTTGGTGCGGCTTCGGAACTTTTAAATATCTTGATATATCTCGAGAACTACGCCTCTGATCGAAAAATATCATAGAACATAAAAAGTAGGAAACTTAATTCTCTACAAAAACGGTCCCTTAACATTTTGCCATAGCTCGCTTCGTTTCCGAGATATTTGCACATATATCTCA
Organism: Osmia lignaria lignaria; assembly: GCF_051020975.1. Taxonomy (NCBI): domain Eukaryota; kingdom Metazoa; phylum Arthropoda; class Insecta; order Hymenoptera; family Megachilidae; genus Osmia; species Osmia lignaria. The sequence continues at coordinate 21,105,236 of NW_027478159.1, forward strand.
AGGGAAGGGGCCTGACGGACATATTTCGAGATATTTCTTCTTCTTGTTGTTCTTCTTCTGCACAGGTAAGCTGGAAGTGGCATTTGCGGCTCGCACTAGTGCACAGTTATCTCAAAGAAAGGGGCCACGGTGTTTCTGTATCTCTATTATGTTGGTGCGGCTTCGGAACTTTTAAATATCTCGATATATATCGAAAACTACGCTTCTGATCAAAAAATATCATAGAACCTAAATTGTAGGAAACATAATTCTCTACAAAAAAGGTCTCTTAACATTTTCCCATAGCTAGCTTCGTTTCCGAGATATTTGCAGATATATCTCAAGGGAAGGGTCCTGACGGACATATTTTGAGATATTTCTTCTTCTTGTTGTTCTTCTTCTGCACAGCTAAGCTGGAAGTGGGATTTGCAGCTCGCAATAGTGCAGAGTTATCTCAAAGAAAGGGGCCACGGTGTTTCTGTATCTCTATTATGTTGGTGCGACTTCGGAACTTTTAAATATCTTGATATATCTCGAGAACTACGCATCTGATCTAAAAATATCATACTACATAAAAAGTAGGAAACTTAATTCTCTACAAGAAAGGTCTCTAAACATTTTGCCATAGCTCGCTTCGTTTCCGAGATATTTGCAGATTTATCTCAAGGGAAGGGGCCTGACGGACATATTTCGAGATATTTCTTCTTCTTGTTGTTCTTCTTCTGCACAGCTAAGCTGGAAGTGGCATTTACAGCTCGCAATAGTGCAGAGTTATCTCAAAGAAAGGGGCCACGGTGTTTCTGTATCTCTATTATGTTGGTGCGGCTTCGGAACTTTTAAATATCTTGATATATCTCGAGAACTACGCATCTGATCAAAAAATATCATAGAAGATAAAAAGTAGGAAACTTAATTCTCTACACAAAAGGTCTCTTCACATTTTGCCATAGCTCGCTTCGTTTCCGAGTTATGTGCAGATTTATCTCAAGGGAAGGGGCCTGACGGACATATTTCGAGATATTTCTTCTTCTTGTTGTTCTTCTTCTGCACAGCTAAGCTGGAAGTGGCATTTGCGGCTCGCACTAGTGCAGAGTTATCTCAAAGAAAGGGGCCACGGTGTTTCTGTATCTCTATTATGTTGGTGCGGCTTCGGAACTTTTAAATATCTCGATATATCTCGAAAACTACGCTTCTGATCAAAAAACATCATAGAACATAAATTGTAGGAAACATAATTCTCTATAAAAAACGTCTCTTAACATTTTGTCATTGCTCGCTTCGTTTCCGAGATATTTGCAGATTCAGCTCAAAGGAACTGGCCTGACGGACATATTTCGAGATATTTCTTCTTCTTGTTGTTCTTCTTCTGCACAGCTAAGCTGGAAGTGGCATTTGCGGCTCGCACTAGTGCAGAGTTATCTCAAAGAAAGGGGCCACGGTGTTTCTGTATCTCTATTATGTTGGTGCGGCTTCGGAACTTTTAAATATCTCGATGTATCTCGAAAACTACGCTTCTGATCAAAAAATATCATAGAACATAAATTGTAGGAAACATAATTCTCTACAAAAAAGGTCTCTTAACATTTTGCCATAGCTCGCTTCGTTTCCGAGATATTTGCAGATATATCTCAAGGGAAGGGGCCTGACGGACATATTTCGAGATATTTCTTCTTCTTGTTGTTCTTCTTCTGCACAGCTAAGCTGGAAGTGGCATTTACAGCTCGCAATAGTGCAGAGTTATCTCAAAGAAAGGGGCCACGGTGTTTCTGTATCTCTATTATGTTGGTGCGGCTTCGGAACTTTTAAATATCTTGATATATCTCGAGAACTACGCATCTGATCAAAAAATATCATAGAACATAAAAAGTAGGAAACTTAATTCTCTACAAAAGAGGTCTCTTAACATTTTGCCATAGCTCGCTTCGTTTCCGAGATATTTGCAGATTTATCTCACGGGAAGGGGCCTGACGGACATATTTCGAGATATTTCTTCTTCTTGTTGTTCTTCTTCTGCACAGCTAAGCTGGAAGTGGGATTTGCAGCTCGCAATAGTGCAGAGTTATCTCAAAGAAAGGGGCCACGGTGTCTCTGTATCTCTATTATGTTGGTGCGACTTCGGAACTTTTAAATATCTTGATATATCTCGAGAACTACGCATCTGATCTAAAAATATCATACTACATAAAAAGTAGGAAACTTAATTCTCTACAAGAAAGGTCTCTAAACATTTTGCCATAGCTCGCTTCGTTTCCGAGATATTTGCAGATTTATCTCAAGGGAAGGGGCCTGACGGACGTATTTCGAGATATTTCTTCTTCTTGTTGTTCTTCCTCTGCCCAGCTAAGCTGGAAGTGGCATTTGCAGCTCGCAATAGTGCAGAGTTATCTCAAAGAGAGGGGCCGCGGTGTTTCTGTATCTCTATTATGTTGGTGCGGCTTCGGAACTTTTAAATATCTTGATATATCTCGAGAACTACGCATCTGACCAAAAAATATCATAGAACATAAAAAGTAGGAAACTTAATTCTCTACAAAAAAGGTCTCTTAACATTTTGCCATAGCTCGCTTCGTTTCCGAGATATTTGCAGATTCAACTCAAAGGAACTGGCCTGACGGACATATTTCGAGATATTTCTTCTTCTTGTTGTTCTTCCTCTGCACAGCTAAGCTGGAAGTGGCATTTGCAGCTCGCAATAGTGCAGAGTTATCTCAAAGAAAGGGGCCACGGTGTTTCTGTATCTCTATTATGTTGGTGCGGCTTCGGAACTTTTAAATATCTCGATATATCTCGAAAACTACGCTTCTGATCAAAAAATATCATAGAACGTAAATTGTAGGAAACATTATTCTCTACAAAAAAGGTCTCTTAACATTTTGCCATAGCTCGCTTCGTTTCCGAGATATTTGCAGATTCATCTCAAGGGAAGGGGTCTGACGGACATATTTCGAGATATTTCTTCTTCTTGTTGTTCTTCTTCTGCACAGCTAAGCCGGAAGTGGCATTTGCAGCTCGCAATAGTGCAGAGTTATCCCAAAGAAAGGGGCCACGGTGTTTCTGTATCTCTATTATGTTGGTGCGGCTTCGGAACTTTTAAATATCTCGATATATCTCGAAAACTACGCTTCTGATCAAAAAATATCATAGAACATAAATTGTAGGAAACATAATTCTCTACAAAAAAGGTCTCTTAACATTTTGCCATAGCTCGCTTCGTTTCCGAGATATTTGCAGATTTATCTCAAGGGAAGGGTCCTGATGGACATATTTCGAGATATTTCTTCTTCTTGTTGTTCTTCTTCTGCACAGCTAAACTGGAAGTGGCATTTCCAGCTCGCAATCGTGCAGAGTTATCTCAAAGAAAGGGACCACGGTGTTTCTGTATCTCTATTATGTTGGTGCGGCTTCGGAACTTTTAAATATCTTGATATATCTCGAGAACTACGCCTCTGATCGAAAAATATCATAGAACATAAAAAGTAGGAAACTTAATTCTCTACAAAAACGGTCCCTTAACATTTTGCCATAGCTCGCTTCGTTTCCGAGATATTTGCACATATATCTCAAGGGAAGGGGCCTGACGGACATATTTCGAGATATTTCTTCTTCTTGTTGTTCTTCTTCTGCACAGGTAAGCTGGAAGTGGCATTTGCGGCTCGCACTAGTGCACAGTTATCTCAAAGAAAGGGGCCACGGTGTTTCTGTATCTCTATTATGTTGGTGCGGCTTCGGAACTTTTAAATATCTCGATATATATCGAAAACTACGCTTCTGATCAAAAAATATCATAGAACCTAAATTGTAGGAAACATAATTCTCTACAAAAAAGGTCTCTTAACATTTTCCCATAGCTAGCTTCGTTTCCGAGATATTTGCAGATATATCTCAAGGGAAGGGTCCTGACGGACATCTTTTGAGATATTTCTTCTTCTTGTTGTTCTTCTTCTGCACAGCTAAGCTGGAAGTGGGATTTGCAGCTCGCAATAGTGCAGAGTTATCTCAAAGAAAGGGGCCACGGTGTTTCTGTATCTCTATTATGTTGGTGCGACTTCGGAACTTTTAAATATCTTGATATATCTCGAGAACTACGCATCTGATCTAAAAATATCATACTACATAAAAAGTAGGAAACTTAATTCTCTACAAGAAAGGTCTCTAAACATTTTGCCATAGCTCGCTTCGTTTCCGAGATATTTGCAGATTTATCTCAAGGGAAGGGGCCTGACGGACATATTTCGAGATATTTCTTCTTCTTGTTGTTCTTCTTCTGCACAGCTAAGCTGGAAGTGGCATTTACAGCTCGCAATAGTGCAGAGTTATCTCAAAGAAAGGGGCCACGGTGTTTCTGTATCTCTATTATGTTGGTGCGGCTTCGGAACTTTTAAATATCTTGATATATCTCGAGAACTACGCATCTGATCAAAAAATATCATAGAAGATAAAAAGTAGGAAACTTAATTCTCTACACAAAAGGTCTCTTCACATTTTGCCATAGCTCGCTTCGTTTCCGAGTTATGTGCAGATTTATCTCAAGGGAAGGGGCCTGACGGACATATTTCGAGATATTTCTTCTTCTTGTTGTTCTTCTTCTGCACAGCTAAGCTGGAAGTGGCATTTGCGGCTCGCACTAGTGCAGAGTTATCTCAAAGAAAGGGGCCACGGTGTTTCTGTATCTCTATTATGTTGGTGCGGCTTCGGAACTTTTAAATATCTCGATATATCTCGAAAACTACGCTTCTGATCAAAAAACATCATAGAACATAAATTGTAGGAAACATAATTCTCTATAAAAAACGTCTCTTAACATTTTGTCATTGCTCGCTTCGTTTCCGAGATATTTGCAGATTCAGCTCAAAGGAACTGGCCTGACGGACATATTTCGAGATATTTCTTCTTCTTGTTGTTCTTCTTCTGCACAGCTAAGCTGGAAGTGGCATTTGCGGCTCGCACTAGTGCAGAGTTATCTCAAAGAAAGGGGCCACGGTGTTTCTGTATCTCTATTATGTTGGTGCGGCTTCGGAACTTTTAAATATCTCGATGTATCTCGAAAACTACGCTTCTGATCAAAAAATATCATAGAACATAAAATGTAGGAAACATAATTCTCTACAAAAAAGGTCTCTTAACATTTTGCCATAGCTCGCTTCGTTTCCGAGATATTTGCAGATATATCTCAAGGGAAGGGGCCTGACGGACATATTTCGAGATATTTCTTCTTCTTGTTGTTCTTCTTCTGCACAGCTAAGCTGGAAGTGGCATTTACAGCTCGCAATAGTGCAGAGTTATCTCAAAGAAAGGGGCCACGGTGTTTCTGTATCTCTATTATGTTGGTGCGGCTTCGGAACTTTTAAATATCTTGATATATCTCGAGAACTACGCATCTGATCAAAAAATATCATAGAACATAAAAAGTAGGAAACTTAATTCTCTACAAAAGAGGTCTCTTAACATTTTGCCATAGCTCGCTTCGTTTCCGAGATATTTGCAGATTTATCTCACGGGAAGGGGCCTGACGGACATATTTCGAGATATTTCTTCTTCTTGTTGTTCTTCTTCTGCACAGCTAAACTGGAAGTGGCATTTCCAGCTCGCAATAGTGCAGAGTTATCTCAAAGAAAGGGGCCACGGTGTTTCTGTATCCCTATTATGTTGGTGCGGCTTCGGAACTTTTAAATATCTCGATATATCTCGAAAACTACGCTTCTGATCAAAAAATATCATAGAACATAAATTGTAGGAAACATAATTCTCTATAAAAAACGTCTCTTAACATTTTGTCATTGCTCGCTTCGTTTCCGAGATATTTGCAGATTCAGCTCAAAGGAACTGGCTGACGGACATATTTCGAGATATTTCTTCTTCTTGTTGTTCTTCCTCTGCACAGCTAAGCTGGAAGTGGCATTTGCAGCTCGCAATAGTGCAGAGTTATCTCAAAGAAAGGGGCCACGGTGTTTCTGTATCTCTATTATGTTGGTGCGGCTTCGGAACTTTTAAATATCTCGATATATCTCGAAAACTACGCTTCTGATCAAAAAATATCATAGAACATAAATTGTAGGAAACAGAATTCTCTACAAAAAAGATCTCTTAACATTTTGCGATAGCTCGCTTCGTTTCCGAGATATTTGCAGATATATCTCAAGGGAAGGGGCCTGACGGACATATTTCGAGATATTTCTTCTTCTTGTTGTTCTTCTTCTGCACAGCTAAGCTGGAAGTGGCATTTACAGCTCGCAATAGTGCAGAGTTATCTCAAAGAAAGGGGCCACGGTGTTTCTGTATCTCTATTATGTTGGTGCGGCTTCGGAACTTTTAAATATCTTGATATATCTCGAGAACTACGCATCTGATCAAAAAATATCATAGAACATAAAAAGTAGGAAACTTAATTCTCTACAAAAAAGGTCTCTTAACATTTTGCCATAGCTCGCTTCGTTTCCGAGATATTTGCAGATATATCTCAAGGGAAGGGGCCTGACGGACATATTTCGAGATATTTCTTCTTCTTGTTGTTCTTCTTCTGCACAGCTAAGCTGGAAGTGGCATTTACAGCTCGCAATAGTGCAGAGTTATCTCAAAGAAAGGGGCCACGGTGTTTCTGTATCTCTATTATGTTGGTGCGGCTTCGGAACTTTTAAATATCTTGATATATCTCGAGAACTACGCATCTGATCAAAAAATATCATAGAACATAAAAAGTAGGAAACTTAATTCTCTACAAAAGAGGTCTCTTAACATTTTGCCATAGCTCGCTTCGTTTCCGAGATATTTGCAGATTTATCTCACGGGAAGGGGCCTAACGGACATATTTCGAGATATTTCTTCTTCTTGTTGTTCTTCTTCTGCACAGCTAAACTGGAAGTGGCATTTCCAGCTCGCAATAGTGCAGAGTGATCTCAAAGAAAGGGGCCACGGTGTTTCTGTATCCCTATTATGTTGGTGCGGCTTCGGAACTTTTAAATATCTCGATATATCTCGAAAACTACGCTTCTGATCAAAAAATATCATAGAACATAAATTGTAGGAAACATAATTCTCTATAAAAAACGTCTCTTAGCATTTTGTCATAGCTCGCTTCGTTTCCGAGATATTTGCAGATTCAGCTCAAAGGAACTGGCCTGACGGACATATTTCGAGATATTTCTTCTTCTTGTTGTTCTTCCTCTGCACAGCTAAGCTGGAAGTGGCATTTGCAGCTCGCAATAGTGCAGAGTTATCTCAAAGAAAGGGGCCACGGTGTTTCTGTATCTCTATTATGTTGGTGCGGCTTCGGAACTTTTAAATATCTCGATATATCTCGAAAACTACGCTTCTGATCAAAAAATATCATAGAACATAAATTGTAGGAAACAGAATTCTCTACAAAAAAGGTCTCTTAACATTTTGCCATAGCTCGCTTCGTTTCCGAGATATTTGCAGATATATCTCAAGGGAAGGGGCCTGACGGACATATTTCGAGATATTTCTTCGTCTTGTTGTTCTTCTTCTGCACAGCTAAGCTGGAAGTGGCATTTGCGGCTCGCACTAGTGCAGAGTTATCTCAAAGAAAGGGGCCACGGTGTTTCTGTATCTCTATTATGTTGGTGCGGCTTCGGAACTTTTAAATATCTCGATATATCTCGAAAACTACGCTTCTGATCAAAAAATATCATAGAACATAAATTGTAGGAAACATAATTCTCTATAAAAAACGTCTCTTAACATTTTGCCATAGCTCGCTTCGTTTCCGAGATATTTGCAGATTCAGCTCAAAGGAACTGGCCTGACGGACATATTTCGAGATATTTATTCTTCTTGTTGTTCTTCCTCTGCACAGCTAAGCTGGAAGTGGCATTTGCAGCTCGCAATAGTGCAGAGTTATTTCAAAGAAAGGGGCCACGGTGTTTCTGTATCTCTATTATGTTGGTGCGGCTTCGGAACTTTTAAATATCTTGATATATCTCGAGAACTACGCATCTGATCAAAAAATATCATAGAACATAAAAAGTAGGAAACTTAATTCTCTACAAAAAAGGTCTCTTAACATTTTGCCATAGCTCGCTTCGTTTCCGAGATATTTGCAGATTTATCTCAAGGGAAGGGGCCTGACGGACATATTTCGAGATATTTCTTCTTCTTGTTGTTCTTCTTCTGCACAGCTAAGCTGGAAGTGGCATTTGCGGCTCGCACTAGTGCAGAGTTATCTCAAAGAAAGGGGCCACGGTGTTTCTGTATCTCTATTATGTTGGTGCGGCTTCGGAACTTTTAAATATCTCGATGTATCTCGAAAACTACGCTTCTGATCAAAAAATATCATAGAACATAAAAAGTAGGAAACATAATTCTCTACAAAAAAGGTCTCTTAACATTTTGCCATAGCTCTCTTCGTTTCCGAGATATTTGCAGATTTATCTCAAGGGAAGGGGCCTGACGGACATATTTCGAGATATTTCTTCTTCTTGTTGTTCTTCTTCTGCACAGCTAAGCTGGAAGTGGCATTTGCAGCTCGCAATAGTGCAGAGTTATCTCAAAGAAAGGGGCCACGGTGTTTCTGTATCTCTATTATGTTGGTGCGGCTTCGGAACTTTTAAATATCTTGATATATCTCGAGAACTACGCATCTGATCAAAAAATATCATAGAACATAAAAAGTAGGAAACTTAATTCTCTACAAAAAAGGTCTCTTAACATTTTGCCATAGCTCGCTTCGTTTCCGAGATATTTGCAGATTTATCTCAAGGGAAGGGGCCTGACGGACATATTTCGAGATACTTCTTCTTCTTGTTGTTCTTCTTCTGCACAGCTAAGCTGGAAGTGGCATTTGGGGCTCGCACTAGTGCAGAGTTATCTCAAAGAAAGGGGCCACGGTGTTTCTGTATCCCTATTATATTGGTGCGGCTTCGGAACTTTTAAATATCTTGATATATCTCGAGAACTACGCATCTGATCAAAAAATATCGTAGAACATAAAAAGTAGGAAACATAATTCTCTATAAAAAACGTCTCTTAACATTTTGTCATTGCTCGCTTCGTTTCCGAGATATTTGCAGATTCAGCTCAAAGGAACTGGCCTGACGGACATATTTCGAGATATTTCTTCTTCTTGTTGTTCTTCCTCTGCACAGCTAAGCTGGAAGTGGCATTTGCAGCTCGCAATAGTGCAGAGTTATCTCAAAGAAAGGGGCCACGGTGTTTCTGTATCTCTATTATGTTGGTGCGGCTTCGGAACTTTTAAATATCTCGATATATCTCGAAAACTACGCTTCTGATCAAAAAATATCATAGAACATAAATTGTAGGAAATAGAATTCTCTACAAGAAAGGTCTCTTAACATTTTGCCATAGCTCGCTTCGTTTCCGAGATATTTGCAGATATATCTCAAGGGAAGGGGCCTGACGGACATATTTCGAGATATTTCTTCGTCTTGTTGTTCTTCTTCTGCACAGCTAAGCTGCAAGTGGCATTTCCAGCTCGCAATAGTGGAGAGTTATCTCAAAGAAAGGGGCCACGGTGTTTCTGTATCTCTATTATGTTGGTGCGGCTTCGGAACTTTTAAATATCTTGATATATCTCGAGAACTACGCCTCTGATCGAAAAATATCATAGAACATAAAAAGTAGGAAACTTAATTCTCTACAAAAAAGGTCTCTTAACATTTTGCCATAGCTCGCTTCGTTTCCGAGAGATTTGCAGATTTATCTCAAGGGAAGGGGCCTGACGGACATATTTCGAGATATTTCTTCTTCTTGTTGTTCTTCTTCTGCACAGCTAAGCTGGAAGTGGCATCTGCAGCGCGCAATAGTGCAGAGTTATCTCAAAGAAAGGGGCCACGGTGTTTCTGTATCTCTATTATGTTGGTGCGACTTCGGAACTTTTAAATATCTTGATATATCTCGAGAACTACGCATCTGATCTAAAAATATCATACTACATAAAAAGTAGGAAACTTAATTCTCTACAAGAAAGGTCTCTAAACATTTTGCCATAGCTCGCTTCGTTTCCGAGATATTTGCAGATCTATCTCAAGGGAAGGGGCCTGACGGACGTATTTCGAGATATTTCTTCTTCTTGTTGTTTTTCCTCTGCACAGCTAAGCTGGAAGTGGCATTTGCAGCTCGCAATAGTGCAGAGTTATCTCAAAGAGAGGGGCCACGGTGTTTCTGAATCTCTATTATGTTGGTGCGGCTTCGGAACTTTTAAATATCTTGATATATCTCGAGAACTACGCATCTGATCAAAAAATATCATAGAACATAAAAAGTAGGAAACTTAATTCTCTACAAAAAAGGTCTCTTAACATTTTGCCATAGCTCGCTTCGTTTCCGAGATATTTGCAGATATATCTCAAGGGAAGGGGCCTGACGGACATATTTCGAGATATTTCTTCTTCTTGTTGTTCTTCTTCTGCACAGCTAAGCTGGAAGTGGCATTTACAGCTCGCAATAGTGCAGAGTTATCTCAAAGAAAGGGGCCACGGTGTTTCTGTATCTCTATTATGTTGGTGCGGCTTCGGAACTTTTAAATATCTTGATATATCTCGAGAACTACGCATCTGATCAAAAAATATCATAGAACATAAAAAGTAGGAAACTTAATTCTCTACAAAAAAGGTCTCTTAACATTTTGCCATAGCTCGCTTCGTTTCCGAGATATTTGCAGATATATCTCAAGGGAAGGGGCCTGACGGACATATTTCGAGATATTTCTTCTTCTTGTTGTTCTTCTTCTGCACAGCTAAACTGGAAGTGGCATTTCCAGCTCGCAATAGTGCAGAGTTATCTCAAAGAAAGGGGCCACGGTGTTTCTGTATCCCTATTATGTTGGTGCGGCTTCGGAACTTTTAAATATCTCGATATATCTCGAAAACTACGCTTCTGATCAAAAAATATCATAGAACATAAATTGTAGGAAACATAATTCTCTATAAAAAACGTCTCTTAACATTTTGTCATTGCTCGCTTCGTTTCCGAGATATTTGCAGATTCAGCTCAAAGGAACTGGCCTGACGGACATATTTCGAGATATTTCTTCTTCTTGTTGTTCTTCCTCTGCACAGCTAAGCTGGAAGTGGCATTTGCAGCTCGCAATAGTGCAGAGTTATCTCAAAGAAAGGGGCCACGGTGTTTCTGTATCTCTATTATGTTGGTGCGGCTTCGGAACTTTTAAATATCTCGATATATCTCGAAAACTACTCTTCTGATCAAAAAATATCATAGAACATAAATTGTAGGAAACAGAATTCTCTACAAAAAAGGTCTCTTAACATTTTGCCATAGCTCGCTTCGTTTCCGAGATATTTGCAGATATATCTCAAGGGAAGGGGCCTGACGGACATATTTCGAGATATTTCTTCTTCTTGTTGTTCTTCTTCTGCACAGCTAAGCTGGAAGTGGCATTTACAGCTCGCAATAGTGCAGAGTTATCTCAAAGAAAGGGGCCACGGTGTTTCTGTATCTCTATTATGTTGGTGCGGCTTCGGAACTTTTAAATATCTTGATATATCTCGAGAACTACGCATCTGATCAAAAAATATCATAGAACATAAAAAGTAGGAAACTTAATTCTCTACAAAAAAGGTCTCTTAACATTTTGCCATAGCTCGCTTCGTTTCCGAGATATTTGCAGATATATCTCAAGGGAAGGGGCCTGACGGACATATTTCGAGATATTTCTTCTTCTTGTTGTTCTTCTTCTGCACAGCTAAGCTGGAAGTGGCATTTACAGCTCGCAATAGTGCAGAGTTATCTCAAAGAAAGGGGCCACGGTGTTTCTGTATCTCTATTATGTTGGTGCGGCTTCGGAACTTTTAAATATCTTGATATATCTCGAGAACTACGCATCTGATCAAAAAATATCATAGAACATAAAAAGTAGGAAACTTAATTCTCTACAAAAAAGGTCTCTTAACATTTTGCCATAGCTCGCTTCGTTTCCGAGATATTTGCAGATATATCTCAAGGGAAGGGGCCTGACGGACATATTTCGAGATATTTCTTCTTCTTGTTGTTCTTCTTCTGCACAGCTAAGCTGGAAGTGGCATTTACAGCTCGCAATAGTGCAGAGTTATCTCAAAGAAAGGGGCCACGGTGTTTCTGTATCTCTATTATGTTGGTGCGGCTTCGGAACTTTTAAATATCTTGATATATCTCGAGAACTACGCATCTGATCAAAAAATATCATAGAACATAAAAAGTAGGAAACTTAATTCTCTATAAAAAACGTCTCTTAACATTTTGTCATTGCTCGCTTCGTTTCCGAGATATTTGCAGATTCAGCTCAAAGGAACTGGCCTGACGGACATATTTCGAGATATTTCTTCTTCTTGTTGTTCTTCCTCTGCACAGCTAAGCTGGAAGTGGCATTTGCAGCTCGCAATAGTGCAGAGTTATCTCAAAGAAAGGGGCCACGGTGTTTCTGTATCTCTATTATGTTGGTACGGCTTCGGAACTTTTAAATATCTCGATATATCTCGAAAACTACGCTTCTGATCAAAAAATATCATAGAACATAAATTGTTGGAAACAGAATTCTCTACAAAAAAGGTCTCTTAACATTTTGCCATAGCTCTCTTCGTTTCCGAGATATTTGCAGATATATCTCAAGGGAAGGGGCCTGACGGACATATTTCGAGATATTTCTTCGTCTTGTTGTTCTTCTTCTGCACAGCTAAGCTGGAAGTGGCATTTGCGGCTCGCACTAGTGCAGAGTTATCTCAAAGAAAGGGGCCACGGTGTTTCTGTATCTCTATTATGTTGGTGCGGCTTCGGAACTTTTAAATATCTCGATGTATCTCGAAAACTACGCTTCTGATCAAAAAATATCATAGAACATAAATTGTAGGAAACATAATTCTCTACAAAAAAGGTCTCTTAACATTTTGCCATAGCTCGCTTCGTTTCCGAGATATTTGCTGATATATCTCAAGGGAAGGGGCCTGACGGACATATTTCGAGATATTTCTTCTTCTTGTTGTTCTTCTTCTGCACAGCTAAGCTGGAAGTGGCATTTCCAGCTCGCAATAGTGCAGAGTTATCTCAAAGAAAGGGGCCACGGTGTTTCTGTATCTCTATTATGTTGGTGCGGCTTCGGAACTTTTAAATATCTTGATATATCTCGAGAACTACGCATCAGATCAAAAAATATCATAGAACGTAAAAAGTAGGAAACTTAATTCTCTACAAAAAAAGTCTCTTAACATTTTGCCATAGCTCTCTTCGTTTCCGAGATATTTGCAGATTTATCTCAAGGGAAGGGGCCTGACGGACATATTTCGAGATATTTCTTCTTCTTGTTGTTCTTCTGCACAGCTAAGCTGGAAGTGGCATTTGCAGCTCGCAATAGTGCATAGTTATCTCAAAGAAAGGGGCCACGGTGTTTCTGTATCTCTATTATGTTGGTGCGGCTTCGGAACTTTTAAATATCTCGATGTATCTCGAAAACTACGCTTCTGATCAAAAAATATCATAGAACATAAAAAGTAGGAAACATAATTCTCTACAAAAAAGGTCTCTTAACATTTTGCCATAGCTCTCTTCGTTTCCGAGATATTTGCAGATTTATCTCAAGGGAAGGGGCCTGACGGACATATTTCGAGATATTTCTTCTTCTTGTTGTTCTTCTTCTGCACAGCTAAGCTGGAAGTGGCATTTGCGGCTCGCACTAGTGCAGAGATATCTCAAAGAAAGGGGCCACGGTGTTTCTGTATCTCTATTATGTTGGTGCGGCTTCGGAACTTTTAAATATCTCGATGTATCTCGAAAACTACGCTTCTGATCAAAAAATATCATAGAACATAAATTGTAGGAAACATAATTCTCTACAAAAAAGGTCTCTTAACATTTTGCCATAGCTCGCTTCGTTTCCGAGATATTTGCTGATATATCTCAAGGGAAGGGGCCTGACGGACATATTTCGAGATATTTCTTCTTCTTGTTGTTCTTCTTCTGCACAGCTAAGCTGGAAGTGGCATTTCCAGCTCGCAATAGTGCAGAGTTATCTCAAAGAAAGGGGCCACGGTGTTTCTGTATCTCTATTATGTTGGTGCGGCTTCGGAACTTTTAAATATCTTGATATATCTCGAGAACTACGCATCAGATCAAAAAATATCATAGAACATAAAAAGTAGGAAACTTAATTCTCTACAAAAAAAGTCTCTTAACATTTTGCCATAGCTCTCTTCGTTTCCGAGATATTTGCAGATTTATCTCAAGGGAAGGGGCCTGACGGACATATTTCGAGATATTTCTTCTTCTTGTTGTTCTTCTGCACAGCTAAGCTGGAAGTGGCATTTGCAGCTCGCAATAGTGCATAGTTATCTGAAAGAAAGGGGCCACGGTGTTTCTGTATCTCTATTATGTTGGTGCGGCTTCGGAACTTTTAAATATCTTGATATATCTCCAGAACTACGCATCTGATCAAAAAATATCATAGAACATAAAAAGTAGGAAACTTAATTCTCTACAAAAAAGGTCTCTTAACATTTTGCCATAGCTCTCTTCGTTTCCGAGATATTTGCAGATTTATCTCAAGGGAAGGGGCCTGACGGACATATTTCGAGATATTTCTTCTTCTTGTTGTTCTTCTTCTGCACAGCTAAGCTGGAAGTGGCATTTGCAGCTCGCAATAGTGCAGAGTTATCTCAAAGAAAGGGGCCACGGTGTTTCTGTATCTCTATTATGTTGGTGCGGCTTCGGAACTTTTAAATATCTCGATGTATCTCGAAAACTACGCTTCTGATCAAAAAATATCATAGAACATAAATTGTAGGAAACATAATTCTCTACAAAAAAGGTCTCTTAACATTTTGCTATAGCTCGCTTCGTTTCCGAGATATTTGCAGATATATCTCAAGGGAAGGGGCCTGACGGACATATTTCGAGATATTTCTTCTTCTTGTTGTTCTTCTTCTGCACAGCTAAGCTGGAAGTGGCATTTACAGCTCGCAATAGTGCAGAGTTATCTCAAAGAAAGGGGCCACGGTGTTTCTGTATCTCTATTATGTTGGTGCGGCTTCGGAACTTTTAAATATCTTGATATATCTCGAGAACTACGGATCTGATCAAAAAATATCATAGAACATAAAAAGTAGGAAACTTAATTCTCTACAAAAAAGGTCTCTTAACATTTTGCCATAGCTCGCTTCGTTTCCGAGATATTTGCAGATTTATCTCAAGGGAAGGGGCCTGACGGACATATTTCGAGATATTTCTTCTTCTTGTTGTTCTTCTTCTGCACAGCTAAGCTGGAAGTGGCATTTGCGGCTCGCACTAGTGCAGAGTTATCTCAAAGAAAGGGGCCACGGTGTTTCTGTATCCCTATTATGTTGGTGCGGCTTCGGAACTTTTAAATATCTCGATATATCTCGAAAACTACGCTTCTGATCAAAAAATATCATAGAACATAAATTGTAGGAAACATAATTCTCTATAAAATACGTCTCTTAACATTTTGCCATAGCTCGCTTCGTTTCCGAGATATTTGCAGATTCAGCTCAAAGGAACTGGCCTGACGGACATATTTCGAGATATTTCTTCTTCTTGTTGTTCTTCCTCTGCACAGCTAAGCTGGAAGAGGCATTTGCAGCTCGCAATAGTGCAGAGTTATCTCAAAGAAAGGGTCCACGGTGTTTCTGTATCTCTATTATGTTGGTGCGGCTTCGGAACTTTTAAATATCTTGATATATCTCGAGAACTACGCATCTGATCAAAAAATATCATAGAACATAAAAAGTAGGAAACTTAATTCTCTACAAAAAAGGTCTCTTAACATTTTGCCATAGCTCGCTTCGTTTCCGAGATATTTGCAGATTTATCTCAAGGGAAGGGGCCTGACGGACATATTTCGAGATATTTCTTCTTCTTGTTGTTCTTCTGCACAGCTAAGCTGGAAGTGGCATTTGCAGCTCGCAATAGTGCATAGTTATCTGAAAGAAAGGGGCCACGGTGTTTCTGTATCTCTATTATGTTGGTGCGGCTTCGGAACTTTTAAATATCTTGATATATCTCGAGAACTACGCATCTGATCAAAAAATATCATAGAACATAAAAAGTAGGTAACTTAATTCTCTACAAAAAAGGTCTCTTAACATTTTGCCATAGCTCTCTTCGTTTCCGAGATATTTGCAGATTTATCTCAAGGGAAGGGGCCTGACGGACATATTTCGAGATATTTCTTCTTCTTGTTGTTCTTCTTCTGCACCGCTAAGCTGGAAGTGGCATTTGCAGCTCGCAATAGTGCAGAGTTATCTCAAAGAAAGGGGCCACGGTGTTTCTGTATCTCTATTATGTTGGTGCGGCTTCGGAACTTTTAAATATCTTGATATATCTCGAGAACTACGCATCTGATCAAAAAATATCATAGAACACAAAAAGTAGGAAACTTAATTCTCTACAAAAAAGGTCTCTTAACATTTTGCCATAGCTCGCTTCGTTTCCGAGATATTTGCAGATTTATCTCAAGGGAAGGGGCCTGACGGACATATTTCGAGATATTTCTTCTTCTTGTTGTTCTTCTTCTGCACAGCTAAGCGGGAAGTGGCATTTGCGGCTCGCACTAGTGCAGAGTTATCTCAAAGAAAGGGGCCACGGTGTTTCTGTATCTCTATTATGTTGGTGCGGCTTTGGAACTTTTAAATATCTCGATATATCTCGAAAACTACGCTTCTGACCAACAAATATCATAGAACATAAATTGTAGGAAACACAATTCTCTACAAAAAAGGTCTCTTAACATTTTGCCATACCTCGCTTCGTTTCCGAGATATTTGCAGATTTATCTCAAGGGAAGGGGCCTAACGGACATATTTCGAGATATTTCTTCTTCTTGTTGTTCTTCTTCTGCACAGCTAAGCTGGAAGTGGCATTTGCAGCTCGCAATAGCGCAGAGTTATCTCAAAGAAAGGGGCCACGGTGTTTCTGTATCTCTATTATGTTGGTGCGGCTTCGGAACTTTTAAATATCTTGATATATCTCGAGAACTACGCATCTGATCAAAAAATATCATAGAACATAAAAAGTAGGAAACTTAATTCTCTACAAAAAAGGTCTCTTAAGATTTTGCCATAGCTCACTTCGTTTCCGAGATATTTGCAGATTTATCTCAAGGGAAGGGGCCTAACGGACATATTTCGAGATATTTCTTCTTCTTGTTGTTCTTCTTCTGCACAGCTAAACTGGAAGTGGCATTTCCAGCTCGCAATAGTGCAGAGTTATCTCAAAGAAAGGGGCCACGGTGTTTCTGTATCTCTATTATGTTGGTGCGGCTTCGGAACTTTTAAATATCTTGATATATCTCGAGAACTACGCATCTGATCGAAGAATATCATAGAACATAAAAAGTAGGAAACTTAATTCTCTACAAAAAAGGTCTCTTACCATTTTGCCATAGCTCGCTTCGTTTCCGAGATATTTGCAGATTTATCTCAAGGGAAGGGGCCTAACGGACATATTTCGAGATATTTCTTCTTCTTGTTGTTCTTCTTCTGCACAGCTAAGCTGGAAGTGGCATTTGCGGCTCGCACTAGTGCAGAGTTATCTCAAAGAAAGGGGTCACGGTGTTTATGTATCTCTATTATGTTGGTGCGGTTTCGGAACTTTTAAATATCTTGATATATCTCGAGAACTACGCATCTGATCAAAAAATATCATAGAACGTAAAAGGTAGGAAACTTAATTCTCTACAAAAAAGGTCTCTTAAGATTTTGCCATAGCTCGCTTCGTTTCCGAGATATTTGCAGATTTATCTCAAGGGAAGGGGCCTAACGGACATATTTCGAGATATTTCTTCTTCTTGTTGTTCTTCTTCTGCACAGCTAAACTGGAAGTGGCATTTCCAGCTCGCAATAGTGCAGAGTTATCTCAAAGAAAGGGGCCACGGTGTTTCTGTATCTCTATTATGTTGGTGCGGCTTCGGAACTTTTAAATATCTTGATATATCTCGAGAACTACGCATCTGATCGAAAAATATCATAGAACATAAAAAGTAGGAAACTTAATTCTCTACAAGAAAGGTCTCTTAACATTTTGCCATAGCTCGCTTCGTTTCCGAGATATTTGCAGATTTATCTCAAGGGAAGGGGCCTGACGGACATATTTCGAGATATTTCTTCGTCTTGTTGTTCTTCTTCTGCACAGCTAAGCTGGAAGTGGCATTTGCAGCTCGCAATAGTGCATAGTTATCTGAAAGAAAGGGGCCACGGTGTTTCTGTATCTCTATTATGTTGGTGCGGCTTCGGAACTTTTAAATATCTTGATATATCTCGAGAACTACGCATCTGATCAAAAAATATCATAGAACATAAAAAGTAGGAAACTTAATTCTCTACAAAAAAGGTCTCTTAACATTTTGCCATAGCTCTCTTCGTTTCCGAGATATTTGCAGATTTATCTCAAGGGAAGGGGCCTGACGGACATATTTCGAGATATTTCTTCTTCTTGTTGTTCTTCTTCTGCACAGCTAAGCTGGAAGTGGCATTTGCAGCTCGCAATAGTGCAGAGTTATCTCAAAGAAAGGGGCCACGGTGTTTCTGTATCTCTATTATGTTGGTGCGGCTTCGGAACTTTTAAATATCTGGATATATCTCGAGAACTACGCATCTGATCAAAAAATATCATAGAACATAAAAAGTAGGAAACTTAATTCTCTACAAAAGAGGTCTCTTAACATTTTGCCATAGCTCGCTTCGTTTCCGAGATATTTGCAGATTTATCTCACGGGAAGGGGCCTAACGGACATATTTCGAGATATTTCTTCTTCTTGTTGTTCTTCTTCTGCACAGCTAAACTGGAAGTGGCATTACCAGCTCGCAATAGTGCAGAGTTATCTCAAAGAAAGGGGCCACGGTGTTTCTGTATCTCTATTATGTTGGTGCGGCTTCGGAACTTTTAAATATCTCGATGTATCTGGAAAACTACGCTTCTGATCAAAAAATATCATAGAACATAAATTGTAGGAAACATAATTCTCTACAAAAAAGGTCTCTTAACATTTTGCCATAGCTCGCTTCGTTTCCGAGATATTTGCAGATATATCTCAAGGGAAGGGGCCTGACGGACATATTTCGAGATATTTCTTCTTCTTGTTGTTCTTCTTCTGCACAGCTAAGCTGGAAGTGGCATTTACAGCTCGCAATAGTGCAGAGTTATCTCAAAGAAAGGGGCCACGGTGTTTCTGTATCTCTATTATGTTGGTGCGGCTTCGGAACTTTTAAATATCATGATATATCTCGAGAACTACGCATCTGATCAAAAAATATCATAGAACATAAAAAGTAGGAAACTTAATTCTCTACAAAAAAGGTCTCTTAACATTTTGCCATAGCTCGCTTCGTTTCCGAGATATTTGCAGATTTATCTCAAGGGAAGGGGCCTGACGGACATATTTCGAGATATTTCTTCTTCTTGTTGTTCTTCTTCTGCACAGCTAAGCTGGAAGTGGCATTTGCGGCTCGCACTAGTGCAGAGTTATCTCAAAGAAAGGGGCCACGGTGTTTCTGTATCCCTATTATGTTGGTGCGGCTTCGGAACTTTTAAATATCTCGATATATCTCGAGAACTACGCTTCTGATCAAAAAATATCATAGAACATAAATTGTAGGAAACATAATTCTCTATAAAAAACGTCTCTTAACATTTTGCCATAGCTCGCTTCGTTTCCGAGATATTTGCAGATTCAGCTCAAAGGAACTGGCCTGACGGACATATTTCGAGATATTTCTTCTTCTTGTTGTTCTTCCTCTGCACAGCTAAGCTGGAAGAGGCATTTGCAGCTCGCAATAGTGCAGAGTTATCTCAAAGAAAGGGTCCACGGTGTTTCTGTATCTCTACTATGTTGGTGCGGCTTCGGAACTTTTAAATATCTTGATATATCTCGAGAACTACGCATCTGATCAAAAAATATCATAGAACATAAAAAGTAGGAAACTTAATTCTCTACAAAAAAGGTCTCTTAACATTTTGCCATAGCTCGCTTCGTTTCCGAGATATTTGCAGATTTATCTCAAGGGAAGGGGCCTGACGGACATATTTCGAGATATTTCTTCTTCTTGTTGTTCTTCTTCTGCACAGCTAAGCTGGAAGTGGCATTTGCGGCTCGCACTAGTGCAGAGTTATCTCAAAGAAAGGGGCCACGGTGTTTCTGTATTTCTATTATGTTGGTGCGGCTTCGGAACTTTTAAATATCTCGATATATCTCGAAAACTACGCTTCTGATCAAAAAATATCATAGAACATAAATTGTAGGAAACAGAATTCTCTACAAAAAAGGTCTCTTAACATTTTGCCATAGCTCGCTTCGTTTCCGAGATATTTGCAGATTTATCTCAAGAGAAGGGGCCTAACGGACATATTTCGAGATATTTCTTCTTCTTGTTGTTCTTCTTCTGCACAGCTAAGCTGGAAGTGGCATTTGCGGCTCGCACTAGTGCAGAGTTATCTCAAGGCAAGGGGTCACGGTGCTTCTGTATCTCTATTATGTTGGTGTGGTTTCGGAACTTTGAAATATCTTGATATATCTCGAGAACTACGCATCTGATCAAAAAATATCATAGAACGTAAAAAGTAGGAAACTTAATTCTCTACAAATAAGGTCTCTTCACATTTTGCCATAGCTCGCTTCGTTTCCGAGATATTTGCAGATTTATCTCAAGGGAAGGGGCCTGACGGACATATTTCGAGATATTTCTTCTTCTTGTTGTTCTTCTTCTGCACAGCTAAGCTGGAAGTGGCATTTACAGCTCGCAATAGTGCAGAGTTATCTCAAAGAAAGGGGCCACGGTGTTTCTGTATCTCTATTATGTTGGTGCGGCTTCGGAACTTTTAAATATCTCGATATATCTCGAAAACTACGCTTCTGATCAAAAAATATCATAGAACATAAATTGTAGGAAACATAATTCTCTACAAAAAAGGTCTCTTAACATTTTGCCATAGCTCGCTCCGTTTCCGAGATATTTGCAGATATATCTCAAGGGAAGGGGCCTGACGGACATATTTCGAGATATTTCTTCTTCTTGTTGTTCTTCCTCTGCACAGCTAAGCTGGAAGTGGCATTTGCAGCTCGCAATAGTGCAGAGTTATCTCAAAGAAAGGGGCCACGGTGTTTCTGTATCTCTATTATGTTGGTGCGGCTTCGGAACTTTTAAATATCTTGATACATCTCGAGAACTACGCATCTGATCAAAAAATATCATAGAACATAAAAGGTAGGAAACTTAATTCTCTACAAAAAAGGTCTCTTAACATTTTGCCATAGCTCGCTTCGTTTCCGAGATATTTGCATATTTATCTCAAGGGAAGGGGCCTGACGGACATATTTCGAGATATTTCTTCTTCTTGTTGTTCTTCTTCTGCACAGCTAAGCTGGAAGTGGCATTTGCGGCTCGCACTAGTGCAGAGTTATCTCAAAGAAAGGGGCCACGGTGTTTCTGTATCTCTATTATGTTGGTGCGGCTTCGGAACTTTTAAATATCTCGATATATCTCGAAAACTACGCTTCTGATCAAAAAATATCATAGAACATAAAAAGTAGGAAACTTAATTCTCTACAAAAAATGTCTCTTAACATTTTGCCATAGCTCGCTGCGTTTCCGAGATATTTGCAGATATATCTCAAGGGAAGGGGCCTGACGGACATACTTCGAGATATTTCTTCTTCTTGTTGTTCTTCCTCTGCACAGCTAAGCTGGAAGTGGCATTTGCAGCTCGCAATAGTGCAGAGTTATCTCAAAGAAAGGGGCCACGGTGTTTCTGTATCTCTATTATGTTGGTGCGGCTTCGGAACTTTTAAATATCTTGATATATCTCGAGAACTACGCATCTGATCAAAAAATATCATAGAACATAAAAGGTAGGAAACTTAATTCTCTACAAAAAAGGTCTCTTAACATTTTGCCATAGCTCGCTTCGTTTCCGAGATATTTGCATATTTATCTCAAGGGAAGGGGCCTGACGGACATATTTCGAGATATTTCTTCTTCTTGTTGTTCTTCTTCTGCACAGCTAAGCTGGAAGTGGCATTTGCAGCTCGCAATAGTGCAGAGTTATCTCAAAGAAAGGGGCCACGGTGTTTCTGTATCTCTATTATGTTGGTGCGGCTTCGGAACTTTTAAATATCTTGATATATCTCGAGAACTACGCGTCTTATCAAAAAATATCATAGAACATAAAAAGTAGGAAACTTAATTCTCTACAACAACGGTCTCTTAACATTTTGCCACAGCTCGCTTCGGTTCCGAGATATTTGCATATTTATCTCAAGGGGAGGGGCCTGACGGACATATTTCGAGATATTTCTTCTTCTTGTTGTTCTTCTTCTGCACAGCTAAGCTGGAAGTGGCATTTGCAGCTCGCACTAGTGCAGAGTTATCTCAAAGAAAGGGGCCACGGTGTTTCTGTATCTCTATTATGTTGGTGCGGCTTCGGAACTTTTAAATATCTTGATATATCTCGAGAACTACGCGTCTGATCAAAAAATATCATAGAACATAAAAAGTAGGAAACATAATTCTCTACAACAACGGTCTCTTAACATTTTGCCACAGCTCGCTTCGTTTCCGAGATATTTGCATATTTATCTCAAGGGGAGGGGCCTGACGGACATATTTCGAGATATTTCTTCTTCTTGTTGTTCTTCTTCTGCACAGCTAAGCTGGAAGTGGCATTAAGGCTCGCACTAGTGCAGAGTTATCTCAAAGAAAGGGGCCACGGTGTTTCTGTATCTCTATTATGTTGGTGCGGCTTCGGAACTTTTAAATATCTCGATATATCTCGAAAACTACGCTTCTGATCAAAAAATATCATAGAACATAAAAAGTAGGAAACTTAATTCTCTACAAAAAATGTCTCTTAACATTTTGCCATAGCTCGCTTCGTTTCCGAGATATTTGCATATTTATCTCAAGGGAAGGGGCCTGACGGACATATTTCGAGATATTTCTTCTTCTTGTTGTTCTTCTTCTGCACAGCTAAGCTGGAAGTGGCATTTGCGGCTCGCACTAGTGCAGAGTTATCTCAAAGAAAGGGGCCACGGTGTTTCTGTATCTCTATTATGTTGGTGCGGCTTCGGAACTTTTAAATATCTTGATATATCTCGAGAACTACGCATCTGATCAAAAAATATCATAGAACATAAAAGGTAGGAAACTTAATTCTCTACAAAAAAGGTCTCTTAACATTTTGCCATAGCTCGCTTCGTTTCCGAGATATTTGCATATTTATCTCAAGGGAAGGGGCCTGACGGACATATTTCGAGATATTTCTTCTTCTTGTTGTTCTTCTTCTGCACAGCTAAGCTGGAAGTGGCATTTGCAGCTCGCAATAGTGCAGAGTTATCTCAAAGAAAGGGGCCACGGTGTTTCTGTATCTCTATTATGTTGGTGCGGCTTCGGAACTTTTAAATATCTTGATATATCTCGAGAACTACGCGTCTTATCAAAAAATATCATAGAACATAAAAAGTAGGAAACTTAATTCTCTACAACAACGGTCTCTTAACATTTTGCCACAGCTCGCTTCGGTTCCGAGATATTTGCATATTTATCTCAAGGGGAGGGGCCTGACGGACATATTTCGAGATATTTCTTCTTCTTGTTGTTCTTCTTCTGCACAGCTAAGCTGGAAGTGGCATTTGCAGCTCGCACTAGTGCAGAGTTATCTCAAAGAAAGGGGCCACGGTGTTTCTGTATCTCTATTATGTTGGTGCGGCTTCGGAACTTTTAAATATCTTGATATATCTCGAGAACTACGCGTCTGATCAAAAAATATCATAGAACATAAAAAGTAGGAAACATAATTCTCTACAACAACGGTCTCTTAACATTTTGCCACAGCTCGCTTCGTTTCCGAGATATTTGCATATTTATCTCAAGGGGAGGGGCCTGACGGACATATTTCGAGATATTTCTTCTTCTTGTTGTTCTTCTTCTGCACAGCTAAGCTGGAAGTGGCATTAAGGCTCGCACTAGTGCAGAGTTATCTCAAAGAAAGGGGCCACGGTGTTTCTGTATCTCTATTATGTTGGTGCGGCTTCGGAACTTTTAAATATCTCGATATATCTCGAAAACTACGCTTCTGATCAAAAAATATCATAGAACATAAAAAGTAGGAAACTTAATTCTCTACAAAAAATGTCTCTTAACATTTTGCCATAGCTCGCTTCGTTTCCGAGATATTTGCATATTTATCTCAAGGGAAGGGGCCTGACGGACATATTTCGAGATATTTCTTCTTCTTGTTGTTCTTCTTCTGCACAGCTAAGCTGGAAGTGGCATTTGCGGCTCGCACTAGTGCAGAGTTATCTCAAAGAAAGGGGCCACGGTGTTTCTGTATCTCTATTATGTTGGTGCGGCTTCGGAACTTTTAAATATCTCGATATATCTCGAAAACTACGCTTCTGATCAAAAAATATCATAGAACATAAAAAGTAGGAAACTTAATTCTCTACAAAAAATGTCTCTTAACATTTTGCCATAGCTCGCTTCGTTTCCGAGATATTTGCATATTTATCTCAAGGGAAGGGGCCTGACGGACATATTTCGAGATATTTCTTCTTCTTGTTGTTCTTCTTCTGCACAGCTAAGCTGGAAGTGGCATTTGCGGCTCGCACTAGTGCAGAGTTATCTCAAAGAAAGGGGCCACGGTGTTTCTGTATCTCTATTATGTTGGTGCGGCTTCGGAACTTTTAAATATCTCGATATATCTCGAAAACTACGCTTCTGATCAAAAAATATCATAGAACATAAATTGTAGGAAACATAATTCTCTACAAAAAAGGTCTCTTAACATTTTGCCATAGCTCTCTTCGTTTCCGAGATATTTGCAGATTTATCTCACGGGAAGGGGCCTGACGGACATATTTCGAGATATTTCTTCTTCTTGTTGTTCTTCTTCTGCACAGCTAAGCTGGAAGTGGCATTTGCAGCTCGCAATAGTGCAGAGTTATCTCAAAGAAAGGGGCCACGGTGTTTCTGTATCTCTATTATGTTGGTGCGGCTTCGGAACTTTTAAATATCTTGATATATCTCGAGAACTACGCGTCTGATCAAAAAATATCATAGAACATAAAAAGTAGGAAACTTAATTCTCTACAACAACGGTCTCTTAACATTTTGCCACAGCTCGCTTCGTTTCCGAGATATTTGCATATTTATCTCAAGGGGAGGGGCCTGACGGACATATTTCGAGATATTTCTTCTTCTTGTTGTTCTTCTTCTGCACAGCTAAGCTGGAAGTGGCATTAAGGCTCGCACTAGTGCAGAGTTATCTCAAAGAAAGGGGCCACGGTGTTTCTGTATCTCTATTATGTTGGTGCGGCTTCGGAACTTTTAAATATCTCGATATATCTCGAAAACTACGCTTCTGATCAAAAAATATCGTAGAACATAAAAAGTAGGAAACTTAATTCTCTACAAAAAATGTCTCTTAACATTTTGCCATAGCTCGCTGCGTTTCCGAGATATTTGCAGATATATCTCAAGGGAAGGGGCCTGACGGACATATTTCGAGATATTTCTTCTTCTTGTTGTTCTTCCTCTGCACAGCTAAGCTGGAAGTGGCATTTGCAGCTCGCAATAGTGCAGAGTTATCTCAAAGAAAGGGGCCACGGTGTTTCTGTATCTCTATTATGTTGGTGCGGCTTCGGAACTTTTAAATATCTTGATATATCTCGAGAACTACGCATCTGATCAAAAAATATCATAGAACATAAAAGGTAGGAAACTTAATTCTCTACAAAAAAGGTCTCTTAACATTTTGCCATAGCTCGCTTCGTTTCCGAGATATTTGCATATTTATCTCAAGGGAAGGGGCCTGACGGACATATTTCGAGATATTTCTTCTTCTTGTTGTTCTTCTTCTGCACAGCTAAGCTGGAAGTGGCATTTGCGGCTCGCACTAGTGCAGAGTTATCTCAAGGAAAGGGGCCACGGTGTTTCTGTATCTCTATTATGTTGGTGCGGCTTCGGAACTTTTAAATATCTCGATATATCTCGAAAACTACGCTTCTGATCAAAAAATATCATAGAACATAAATTGTAGGAAACATAATTCTCTACAAAAAAGGTCTCTTAACATTTTGCCATAGCTCTCTTCGTTTCCGAGATATTTGCAGATTTATCTCACGGGAAGGGGCCTGACGGACATATTTCGAGATATTTCTTCTTCTTGTTGTTCTTCTTCTGCACAGCTAAGCTGGAAGTGGCATTTGCAGCTCGCAATAGTGCAGAGTTATCTCAAAGAAAGGGGCCACGGTGTTTCTGTATCTCTATTATGTTGGTGCGGCTTCGGAACTTTTAAATATCTTGATATATCTCGAGAACTACGCGTCTGATCAAAAAATATCATAGAACATAAAAAGTAGGAAACTTAATTCTCTACAACAACGGTCTCTTAACATTTTGCCACAGCTCGCTTCGTTTCCGAGATATTTGCATATTTATCTCAAGGGGAGGGGCCTGACGGACATATTTCGAGATATTTCTTCTTCTTGTTGTTCTTCTTCTGCACAGCTAAGCTGGAAGTGGCATTAAGGCTCGCACTAGTGCAGAGTTATCTCAAAGAAAGGGGCCACGGTGTTTCTGTATCTCTATTATGTTGGTGCGGCTTCGGAACTTTTAAATATCTCGATATATCTCGAAAACTACGCTTCTGATCAAAAAATATCATAGAACATAAAAAGTAGGAAACTTAATTCTCTACAAAAAATGTCTCTTAACATTTTGCCATAGCTCGCTGCGTTTCCGAGATATTTGCAGATATATCTCAAGGGAAGGGGCCTGACGGACATATTTCGAGATATTTCTTCTTCTTGTTGTTCTTCCTCTGCACAGCTAAGCTGGAAGTGGCATTTGCAGCTCGCAATAGTGCAGAGTTATCTCAAAGAAAGGGGCCACGGTGTTTCTGTATCTCTATTGTGTTGGTGCGGCTTCGGAACTTTTAAATATCTTGATATATCTCGAGAACTACGCATCTGATCAAAAAATATCATAGAACATAAAAGGTAGGAAACTTAATTCTCTACAAAAAAGGTCTCTTAACATTTTGCCATAGCTCGCTTCGTTTCCGAGATATTTGCATATTTATCTCAAGGGAAGGGGCCTGACGGACATATTTCGAGATATTTCTTCTTCTTGTTGTTCTTCTTCTGCACAGCTAAGCTGGAAGTGGCATTTGCGGCTCGCACTAGTGCAGAGTTATCTCAAAGAAAGGGGCCACGGTGTTTCTGTATCTCTATTATGTTGGTGCGGCTTCGGAACTTTTAAATATCTCGATATATCTCGAAAACTACGCTTCTGATCAAAAAATATCATAGAACATAAATTGTAGGAAACATAATTCTCTACAAAAAAGGTCTCTTAACATTTTGCCATAGCTCTCTTCGTTTCCGAGATATTTGCAGATTTATCTCACGGGAAGGGGCCTGACGGACATATTTCGAGATATTTCTTCTTCTTGTTGTTCTTCTTCTGCACAGCTAAGCTGGAAGTGGCATTTGCAGCTCGCAATAGTGCAGAGTTATCTCAAAGAAAGGGGCCACGGTGTTTCTGTATCTCTATTATGTTGGTGCGGCTTCGGAACTTTTAAATATCTTGATATATCTCGAGAACTACGCGTCTGATCAAAAAATATCATAGAACATAAAAAGTAGGAAACTTAATTCTCTACAACAACGGTCTCTTAACATTTTGCCACAGCTCGCTTCGTTTCCGAGATATTTGCATATTTATCTCAAGGGGAGGGGCCTGACGGACATATTTCGAGATATTTCTTCTTCTTGTTGTTCTTCTTCTGCACAGCTAAGCTGGAAGTGGCATTAAGGCTCGCACTAGTGCAGAGTTATCTCAAAGAAAGGGGCCACGGTGTTTCTGTATCTCTATTATGTTGGTGCGGCTTCGGAACTTTTAAATATCTCGATATATCTCGAAAACTACGCTTCTGATCAAAAAATATCATAGAACATAAAAAGTAGGAAACTTAATTCTCTACAAAAAATGTCTCTTAACATTTTGCCATAGCTCGCTGCGTTTCCGAGATATTTGCAGATATATCTCAAGGGAAGGGGCCTGACGGACATATTTCGAGATATTTCTTCTTCTTGTTGTTCTTCCTCTGCACAGCTAAGCTGGAAGTGGCATTTGCAGCTCGCAATAGTGCAGAGTTATCTCAAAGAAAGGGGCCACGGTGTTTCTGTATCTCTATTATGTTGGTGCGGCTTCGGAACTTTTAAATATCATGATATATCTCGAGAACTACGCATCTGATCAAAAAATATCATAGAACATAAAAGGTAGGAAACTTAATTCTCTACAAAAAAGGTCTCTTAACATTTTGCCATAGCTCGCTTCGTTTCCGAGATATTTGCATATTTATCTCAAGGGAAGGGGCCTGACGGACATATTTCGAGATATTTCTTCCTCTTGTTGTTCTTCTTCTGCACAGCTAAGCTGGAAGTGGCATTTGCGGCTCGCATTAGTGCAGAGTTATCTCAAAGAAAGGGGCCACGGTGTTTCTGTATCTCTATTATGTTGGTGCGGCTTCGGAACTTTTAAATATCTCGATATATCTCGAAAACTACGCTTCTGATCAAAAAATATCATAGAACATAAATTGTAGGAAACATAATTCTCTACAAAAAAGGTCTCTTAACATTTTGCCATAGCTCGCTTCGTTTCCGAGATATTTGCATATTTATCTCAAGGGAAGGGGCCTGACGGACATATTTCGAGATATTTCTTCTTCTTGTTGTTCGTCTTCTGCACAGCTAAGCTGGAAGTGGCATTTGCAGCTCGCAATAGTGCAGAGTTATCTCAAAGAAAGGGGCCACGGTGTTTCTGTATCTCTATTATGTTGGTGCGGCTTCGGAACTTTTAAATATCTCGATATATCTCGAAAACTACGCTTCTGATCAAAAAATATCATAGAACATAAAAAGTAGGAAACTTAATTCTCTACAAAAAAGGTCTCTTAACATTTTGCCATAGCTCGCTTCGTTTCCGAGATATTTGCAGATTCATCTCAAGGGAAGGGGTCTGACGGACATATTTCGAGATATTTCTTCTTCTTGTTGTTCTTCTTCTGCACAGCTAAGCTCGAAGTGGCATTTGCAGCTCGCAATAGTGCAGAGTTATCTCAAAGAAAGAGGCCACGGTGTTTCTGTACCTCTATTATGTTGGTGCAGCTTCGGAACTTTTAAATATCTTGATATATCTCGAGAACTACGCATCTGTTCAAAAAATATCATCGAACATAAAAAGTAGGAAACTTAATTCTCTACAAAAAAGGTCTCTTAACATTTTGCCATAGCTCGCTTCGTTTCCGAGATATTTGCAGATTCAGCTCAAAGGAACTGGCCTGACGGACATATTTCGAGATATTTCTTCTTCTTGTTGTTCTTCCTCTGCACAGCTAAGCTGGAAGTGGCATTTGCAGCTCGCACTAGTGCAGAGTTATCTCAAAGAAAGGGGCCACGGTGTTTCTGTATCTCTATTATGTTGGTGCGGCTTCGGAACTTTTAAATATCTTGATATATCTCGAGAACTACGCATCTGATCAAAAAATATCATAGAACATAAAAAGTAGGAAACTTAATTCTCTACAAAAAAGGTCTCTTAACATTTTGCCATAGCTCGCTTCGTTTCCGAGATATTTGCATATTTATCTCAAGGGAAGCGGCCTGACGGACATATTTCGAGATATTTCTTCTTCTTGTTGTTCTTCTTCTGCACAGCTAAGCTGGAAGTGGCATTTGCGGCTCGCACTAGTGCAGAGTTATCTCAAAGAAAGGGGCCACGGTGTTTCTGTATCTCTATTATGTTGGTGCGGCTTCGGAACTTTTAAATATCTTGATATATCTCGAGAACTACGCATCTGATCAAAAAATATCATAGAACATAAAAAGTAGGAAACTTAATTCTCTACAAAAAAGGTCTCTTAACATTTTGCCATAGCTCGCTTCGTTTCCGAGATATTTGCATATTTATCTCAAGGGAAGGGGCCTGACGGACATATTTCGAGTTATTTCTTCTTCTTGTTGTTCTTCTTCTGCACAGCTAAGCTGGAAGTGGCATTTGCGGCTCGCACTAGTGCAGAGTTATCTCAAAGAAACGGGCCACGGTGTTTCTGTATCTCTATTATGTTGGTGCGGCTTCGGAACTTTTAAATATCTTGATATATCTCGAGAACTACGCATCTGATCAAAAAATATCATAGAACGTAAAAAGTAGGAAACTTAATTCTCTACAAAAAAGGTCTCTTAACATTTTGCCATAGCTCGCTTCGTTTCCGAGATATTTGCAGATTTATCTCAAGGGCAGGGGCCTGACGGACATATTTCGAGATATTTCTTCTTCTTGTTGTTCTTCTTCTGCACAGCTAAGCTGGAAGTGGCATTTGCGGCTCGCACTAGTGCAGAGTTATCTCAAAGAAAGGGGCCACGGTGTTTCTGTATCTCTATTATGTTGGTGCGGCTTCGGAACTTTTAAATATCTCGATATATCTCGAAAACTACGCTTCTGATCAAAAAATATCATAGAACATAAATTGTAGGAAACATAATTCTCTACAAAAAAGGTCTCTTATCATTTTGCCATAGCTCTCTTCGTTTCCGAGATATTTGCAGATTTATCTCAAGGGAAGGGGCCTGACGGACATATTTCGAGATATTTCTTCTTCTTGTTGTTCTTCTTCTGCACAGCTAAGCTGGAAGTGGCATTTGCAGCTCGCAATAGTGCAGAGTTATCTCAAAGAAAGGGGCCACGGTGTTTCTGTATCTCTATTATGTTGGTGCGGCATCGGAACTTTTAAATATCTTGATATATCTCGAGAACTACACGTCTGATCAAAAAATATCATAGAACATAAAAAGTAGGAAACTTAATTCTCTACAACAACGGTCTCTTAACATTTTGCCATAGCTCGCTTCGTTTCCGAGATATTTGCATATTTATCTCAAGGGAAGGGGCCTGACGGACATATTTCGAGATATTTCTTCTTCTTGTTGTTCTTCTTCTGCACAGCTAAGCTGGAAGTGGCATTTGCGGCTCGCACTAGTGCAGAGTTATCTCAAAGAAAGGGGTCACGGTGTTTCTGTATCTCTATTATGTTGGTGCGGCTTCGGAACTTTTAAATATCTTGATATATCTCGAGAACTACGCTTCTGATCAAAAAATATCATAGAACGTAAATTGTAGGAAACATTATTCTCTACAAAAAAGGTCTCTTAACATTTTGCCATAGCTCGCTTCGTTTCCGAGATATTTGCAGATTCATCTCAAGGGAAGGGGTCTGACGGACATATTTCGAGATATTTCTTCTTCTTGTTGTTCTTCTTCTGCACAGCTAAGCTGGAAGTGGCATTTGCAGCTCGCAATAGTGCAGAGTTATCTCAAAGAGAGGGGCCGCGGTGTTTCTGTATCTCTATTATGTTGGTGCGGCTTCGGAACTTTTAAATATCTTGATATATTTCGAGAACTACGCATCTGATCAAAAAATATCATAGAAGATAAAAAGTAGGAAACTTAATTCTCTACAAAAAAGGTCTCTTAACATTTTGCCATAGCTCGCTTCGTTTCCGAGATATTTGCAGATATATCTCAAGGGCAGGGGCCTGACGGACATATTTCGAGATATTTCTTCTTCTTGTTGTTCTTCTTCTGCACAGCTAAGCTGGAGGTGGCATTTACAGCTCGCAATAGTGCAGAGTTATCTCAAAGAAAGGGGCCACGGTGTTTCTGTATCTCTATTATGTTGGTGCGGCTTCGGAACTTTTAAATATCTTGATATATCTCGAGAACTACGCCTCTGATCGAAAAATATCATAGAACATAAATTGTAGGAAACATAATTCTCTACAAAAAAGGTCTCTTAACATTTTGCCATAGCTCGCTTCGTTTCCGAGATATTTGCAGATATATCTCAAGGGAAGGGGCCTGACGGACATATTTCGAGATATTTCTTCTTCTTGTTGTTCTTCTTCTGCACAGCTAAGCTGGAAGTGGCATTTGCGGCTCGCACTAGTGCAGAGTTATCTCAAAGAAAGGGGCCACGGTGTTTCTGTATCGCTATTATGTTGGTGCGGCTTCGGAACTTTTAATTATCTCGATATATCTCGAAAACTACGCTTCTGATCAAAAAATATCATAGAACATAAATTGTAGGAAACATAATTCTCTACAAAAGACGTCTCTTAACATTTTGCCATAGCTCGCTTCGTTTCCGAGATATTTGCAGATTCAGCTCAAAGGAACTGGCCTGACGGACATATTTCGAGATATTTCTTCTTCTTGTTGTTCTTCTTCTGCACAGCTAAACTGGAAGTGGCATTTCCAGCTCGCAATCGTGCAGAGTTATCTCAAAGAAAGGGGCCACGGTGTTTCTGTATCTCTATTATGTTGGTGCGGCTTCGGAACTTTTAAATATCTTGATATATCTCGAGAACTACGCCTCTGATCGAAAAATATCATAGAACATAAGAAGTAGGAAACTTAATTCTCTACAAAAAAGGTCTCTTAACATTTTGCCATAGCTCGCTTCGTTTCCGAGATATTTGCAGGTTTCTCTCAAGGGAAGGGTCCTGATGGACATATTTCGAGATATTTCTTCTTCTTGTTGTTCTTCTTCTGCACAGCTAAACTGGAAGTGGCATTTCCAGCTCGCAATCGTGCAGAGTTATCTCAAAGAAAGGGGCAACGGTGTTTCTGTATCTCTATTATGTTGGTGCGGCTACGGAACTTTTAAATATCTTGATATATCTCGAGAACTACGCCTCTGATCGAAAAATATCATAGAACATAAAAAGTAGGAAATTTAATTCTCTACAAAAAAGGTCTCTTAACATTTTGCCATAGCTCGCTTCGTTTCCGAGATATTTGCAGATATATCTCAAGGGCAGGGGCCTGACGGACATATTTCGAGATATTTCTTCTTCTTGTTGTTCTTCTTCTGCACAGCTAAGCTGGAAGTGGCATTTACAGCTCGCAATAGTGCAGAGTTATCTCAAAGAAAGGGGCCACGGTGTTTCTGTATCTCTATTATGTTGGTGCGGCTTCGGAACTTTTAAATATCTTGATATATCTCGAAAACTACGCTCCTGATCAAAAAATATCATAGAACATAAATTGTAGGAAACATGAGTCTCTACAAAAAAGGTCTCTTAGCATTTTGCCATAGCTCGCTTCGTTTCCGAGATATTTGCAGATTTATCTGAAGGGAAAGGGCCTGACGGACATATTTCGAGATATTTCTTCTTCTTGTTGTTCTTCTTCTGCACAGCTAAGCTGGAAGTGGCATTTGCAGCTCGCAATAGTGCAGAGTTATCTCAAAGAAAGGGGCCACTGTGTTTCTGTATCTCTATTATGTTGGTGCGGCTTCGGAACTTTTAAATATCTTGATATATCTCGAGAACTGCGCATCTGATCAAAAAATATCATAGAACATAAAAAGTAGGAAACTTAATTCTCTACAAAAAAGGTCTCTTAACATTTTGCAATAGCTCGCTTCGTTTCCGAGATATTTGCAGATATATCTCAAGGGAAGGGGCCTGACGGACATATTTCGAGATATTTCTTCTTCTTGTTGTACTTCTTCTGCACAGCTAAGCTGGAAGTGGCATTTACAGCTCGCAATAGTGCAAAGTTATCTCAAAGAAAGGGGCGACGGTGTTTCTGTATCTCTATTATGTTGGTGCGGCTTCGGAACTTTTAAATATCTTGATATATCTCGAGAACTACGCGTCTGATCAAAAAATATCATAGAACATAAAAAGTAGGAAACATAATTCTCTACAAAGAAGGTCTCTTAACATTTTGCCATAGCTCGCTTCGTTTCCGAGATATTTGCTGATTTATCTCAAGGCAAGGGGCCTGACGGACATATTTCGAGACATTTCTTCTTCTTGTTGTTCTTCTTCTGCACCGCTAAGCTGGAAGTGGCATTTGCGGCTCGCACTAGTGCAGAGTTATCTCAAAGAAAGGGGCCACGGTGTTTCTGTATCTCTATTATGTTGGTGCGGCTTCGGAACTTTTAAATATCTTGATATATCTCGAGAACTACGCATCTGATCAAAAAATATCATAGAACATAAAAAGTAGGAAACTTAATTCTCTACAAAAACAGTCTCTTAACATTTTGCCATAGCTCGCTTCGTTTCCGAGATATTTGCAGATTTATCTCAAGGCAAGGGGCATGACGGACATATTTCGAGATATTTCTTCTTCTTGTTGTTCTTCTTCTGCACAGCTAAGCTGGAAGTGGCATTTGCGGCTCGCACTAGTGCAGAGTTATCTCAAAGAAAGGGGCCACGGTGTTTCTGTATCTCTATCATCTTGGTGCGGCTTCGGAACTTTTAAATATCTTGATATATCTGGAGAACTACGCATCTGATCAAAAAATATCATAGAACATAAATAGTAGGAAACTTAATTCTCTACAAAAAAGGTCTCTCAACATTTTGCCATAGCTCTCTTCGTTTCCGAGATATTTGCAGATTTATCTCAAGGGAAGGGGCCTGACGGACATATTTCGAGATATTTCTTATTCTTGTTGTTCATCTTCTGCACAGCTAAGCTGGAAGTGGCATTTGCAGCTCGCAATAGTGCAGAGTTATCTCAAAGAAAGGGGCCACGGTGTTTCTGTATCTCTATTATGTTGGTGCGGCTTCGGAACTTTTAAATATCTCGATATATCTCGAAAACTACGCTTCTGATCAAAAAATATCATAGAACATAAATTGTAGGAAACATAATTCTCTACAAAAAAGCTCTCTTAACATTTTGCCATAGCTCGCTTCGTTTCCGAGATATTTGCAGATATATCTCAAGGGAAGGGGCCTGACGGACATATTTCGAGATATTTCTTCTTCTTGTTGTACTTCTACTGCACAGCTAAGCTGGAAGTGGCATTTGCGGCTCGCACTAGTGCAGAGTTATCTCAAAGAAAGGGGCCACGGTGTTTCTGTATCTCTATTATGTTGGTGCGGCTTCGGAACTTTTAAATATCTTGATATATCTCGAGAACTACGCATCTGATCAAAAAATATCATAGAACATAAAAAGTAGGAAACTTAATTCTCTACAAAAAAGGTCTCTTAACATTTTGCCATAGCTCGCTTCGTTTCCGAGATATTTGCAGATCTATCTCAAGGGAAGGGGCCTGACGGACATATTTCGAGATATTTCTTCTTCTTGTTGTTCTTCTTCTGCACAGCTAAGCTGGAAGTGGCATTTGCGGCTCGCACTAGTGCAGAGTTATCTCAAAGAAAGGGGCCACGGTGTTTCTGTATCTCTATTATGTTGGTGCGGCTTCGGAACTTTTAAATATCTCGATATATCTCGAAAACTACGCTCCTGATCAAAAAATATCATAGAACATAAATTGTAGGAAACATAAGTCTCTACAAAAAAGGTCTCTTAGCATTTTGCCATAGCTCGCTTCGTTTCCGAGATATTTGCAGATTTATCTGAAGGGAAAGGGCCTGACGGACATATTTCGAGATATTTCTTCTTCTTGTTGTTCTTCTTCTGCACAGCTAAGCTGGAAGTGGCATTTGCGGCTCGCACTAATGCAGAGTTATCTCAAAGAAAGGGGCCACGGTGTTTCTGTATCTCTATTATGTTGGTGCGGCTTCGGAACTTTTAAATATCTCGATATATCTCGAAAACTACGCTTCTGATCAAAAAATATCATAGAACATAAAAAGTAGGAAACTTAATTCTCTACAAAAAAGGTCTCTTAACATTTTGCCATAGCTCGCTTCGTTTCCGAGATATTTGCAGATATATCTCAAGGGAAGGGGCCTGACGGACATATTTCGAGATATTTCTTTTTCTTGTTGTTCTTCCTCTGCACAGCTAAGCTGGAAGTGGCATTTGCGGCTCGCACTAGTGCAGAGTTATCTCAAAGAAAGGGGCCACGGTGTTTCTGTATCTCTATTATGTTGGTGCGGCTTCGGAACTTTAAAATATCTTGATATATCTCGAGAACTACGCATCTGATCAAAAAATATCATAGAACATAAAAAGTAGGAAACTTAATTCTCTACAAAAAAGGTCTCTTGACATTTTGCCATAGCTCGCTTCGTTTCCGAGATATTTGCAGATTTATCTCAAGGGAAGGGGCCTGACGGACATATTTCGAGATATTTCTTCTTCTTGTTGTTCTTCTTCTGCACAGCTAAGCTGGAAGTGGCATTTGCAGCTCGCAATAGTGCAGAGATATCTCAAAGAAAGGGGCCACGGTGTTTCTGTATCTCTATTATGTTGGTGCGGTTTCGGAACTTTTAAATATCTTGATATATCTCGAGAACTACGCATCTGATCAAAAAATATCATAGAACGTAAAAAGTAGGAAACTTAATGCTCTACAAAAAAGGTCTCTTAACATTTTGCCATTCCTCGCTTCGTTTCCGAGATATTTGCAGATTTATGTCAAGGGAAGGGGCCTGACGGACATATTTCGAGATATTTCTTCTTCTTGTTGTTCTTCTTCTGCACAGCTAAGCTGGAAGTGGCATTTGCAGCTCGCAATAGTGCAGAGATATCTCAAAGAAAGGGGCCACGGTGTTTCTGTATCTCTATTATGTTGGTGCGGCTTCGGAACTTTTAAATATCTTGATATATCTCGAGAACTACGGGTCTGATCAAAAAATATCATAGAACATAAAAAGTAGGAAACATAATTCTCTACAAAAAAGGTCTCTTAACATTTTGCCATAGCTCGCTTCGTTTCCGAGATATTTGCAGATATATCTCAAGGGAAGGGGCCTGACGGACATATTTCGAGATATTTCTTTTTCTTGTTGTTCTTCCTCTGCACAGCTAAGCTGGAAGTGGCATTTGCGGCTCGCACTAGTGCAGAGTTATCTCAAAGAAAGGGGCCACGGTGTTTCTGTATCTCTATTATGTTGGTGCGGCTTCGGAACTTTAAAATATCTTGATATATCTCGAGAACTACGCATCTGATCAAAAAATATCATAGAACATAAAAAGTAGGAAACTTAATTCTCTACAAAAAAGGTCTCTTAACATTTTGCCATAGCTCGCTTCGTTTCCGAGATATTTGCAGATTTATCTCAAGGGAAGGGGCCTGACGGACATATTTCGAGATATTTCTTCTTCTTGTTGTTCTTCTTCTGCACAGCTAAGCTGGAAGTGGCATTTGCAGCTCGCAATAGTGCAGAGATATCTCAAAGAAAGGGGCCACGGTGTTTCTGTATCTCTATTATGTTGGTGCGGTTTCGGAACTTTTAAATATCTTGATATATCTCGAGAACTACGCATCTGATCAAAAAATATCATAGAACGTAAAAAGTAGGAAACTTAATGCTCTACAAAAAAGGTCTCTTAACATTTTGCCATAGCTCGCTTCGTTTCCGAGATATTTGCAGATTTATGTCAAGGGAAGGGGCCTGACGGACATATTTCGAGATATTTCTTCTTCTTGTTGTTCTTCTTCTGCACAGCTAAGCTGGAAGTGGCATTTGCAGCTCGCAATAGTGCAGAGATATCTCAAAGAAAGGGGCCACGGTGTTTCTGTATCTCTATTATGTTGGTGCGGCTTCGGAACTTTTAAATATCTTGATATATCTCGAGAACTACGTGTCTGATCAAAAAATATCATAGAACATAAAAAGTAGGAAACATAATTCTCTACAAAAAAGGTCTCTTAACATTTTGCCATAGCTCGCTTCGTTTCCGAGATATTTGCAGATTTATCTCAAGGGAAGGGGCCTGACGGACATATTTCGAGATATTTCTTCTTCTTGTTGTTCTTCTTCTGCACAGCTAAGCTGGAAGTGGCATTTGCGGCTCGCACTAGTGCAGAGTTATCTCAAAGAAAGGGGCCACGGTGTTTCTGTATCTCTATTATGTTGGTGCGGCTTCGGAACTTTTAAATATCTTGATATATCTCGAGAACTACGCATCTGATCAAAAAATATCATAGAACATAAAAAGTAGGAAACTTAATTCTCTACAAAAAAGGTCTCTTAACATTTTACCATAGCTCGCTTCGTTTCCGAGATATTTGCAGATTTATCTCAAGAGAAGGGGCCTAACGGACATATTTCGAGATATTTCTTCTTCTTGTTGTTCTTCTTCTGCACAGCTAAGCTGGAAGTGGCATTTGCGGCTCGCACTAGTGCAGAGTTATCTCAAAGAAAGGGGTCACGGTGCTTCTGTATCTCTATTATGTTGGTGTGGTTTCGGAACTTTGAAATATCTTGATATATCTCGAGAACTACGCATCTGATCAAAAAATATCATAGAACGTAAAAAGTAGGAAACTTAATTCTCTACAAATAAGGTCTCTTCACATTTTGCCATAGCTCGCTTCGTTTCCGAGATATTTGCAGATTTATCTCAAGGGAAGGGGCCTGACGGACATATTTCGAGATATTTCCTCTTCTTGTTGTTCTTCTTCTGCACAGCTAAGCTGGAAGTGGCATTTACAGCTCGCAATAGTGCAGAGTTATCTCAAAGAAAGGGGCCACGGTGTTTCTGTATCTCTATTATGTTGGTGCGGCTTCGGAACTTTTAAATATCTTGATATATCTCGAGAACTACGCATCTGATCAAAAAATGTCATAGAACATAAAAAGTAGGAAACTTAATTCTCTACAAAAAAGGTCTCTTAACATTTTGCCATAGCTCTCTTCGTTTCCGAGATATTTCCAGATTTATCTCAAGGGAAGGGGCCTGACGGACATATTTCGAGATATTTCTTCTTCTTGTTGTTCTTCTTCTGCACAGCTAAGCTGGAAGTGGCGTTTGCAGTGCGCTATAGTGCAGAGTTATCTCAAAGAAAGGGGCCACGGTGTTTCTGTATCTCTATTATGTTGGTGCGGCTTCGGAACTTTTAAATATCTTGATATATCTCGAGAACTGCGCATCTGATCAAAAAATATCATAGAACATAAAAAGTAGGAAACTTAATTCTCTACAAAAAAGGTCTCTCAACATTTTGCCATAGCTCGCTTCGTTTCCGAGATATTTGCAGATTTATCTCAAGGGAAGGGGCCTAACGGACATATTTCGAGATATTTCTTCTTGTTGTTCTTCTTCTGCACAGCTAAACTGGAAGTGGCATTTCCAGCTCGCAATAGTGCAGAGTTATCTCAAAGAAAGGGGCCACGGTGTTTCTGTATCTCTATTATGTTGGTGCGGCTTCGGAACTTTTAAATATCTTGATATATCTCGAGAACTACGCATCTGATCAAAAAATATCATAGAACATAAAAAGTAGGAAACTTAATTCTCTACAAAAAAGGTCTCTTAACATTTTGCCATAGCTCGCTTCGTTTCCGAGATATTTGCATATTTATCTCAAGGGAAGGGGCCTGACGGACATATTTCGAGATATTTCTTCTTCTTGTTGTTCTTCTTCTGCACAGCTAAGCTGGAAGTGGCATTTGCGGCTCGCACTAGTGCAGAGTTATCTCAAAGAAAGGGGCCACGGTGTTTCTGTATCTCTATTATGTTGGTGCGGCTTCGGAACTTTTAAATATCTTGATATATCTCGAGAACTACGCATCTGATCAAAAAATATCATAGAACATAAAAAGTAGGAAACTTAATTCTCTACAAAAAAGGTCTCTTAACATTTTGCCATAGCTCGCTTCGTTTCCGAGATATTTGCATATTTATCTCAAGGGAAGGGGCCTGACGGACATATTTCGAGATATTTCTTCTTCTTGTTGTTCTTCTTCTGCACAGCTAAGCTGGAAGTGGCATTTGCAGCTCGCAATAGTGCAGAGATATCTCAAAGAAAGGGGCCACGGTGTTTCTGTATCTCTATTATGTTGGTGCGGCTTCGGAACTTTTAAATATCTTGATATATCTCGAGAACTACGGGTCTGATCAAAAAATATCATAGAACATAAAAAGTAGGAAACATAATTCTCTACAAAAAAGGTCTCTTAACATTTTGCCATAGCTCGCTTCGTTTCCGAGATATTTGCAGATATATCTCAAGGGAAGGGGCCTGACGGACATATTTCGAGATATTTCTTTTTCTTGTTGTTCTTCCTCTGCACAGCTAAGCTGGAAGTGGCATTTGCGGCTCGCACTAGTGCAGAGTTATCTCAAAGAAAGGGGCCACGGTGTTTCTGTATCTCTATTATGTTGGTGCGGCTTCGGAACTTTAAAATATCTTGATATATCTCGAGAACTACGCATCTGATCAAAAAATATCATAGAACATAAAAAGTAGGAAACTTAATTCTCTACAAAAAAGGTCTCTTAACATTTTGCCATAGCTCGCTTCGTTTCCGAGATATTTGCAGATTTATCTCAAGGGAAGGGGCCTGACGGACATATTTCGAGATATTTCTTCTTCTTGTTGTTCTTCTTCTGCACAGCTAAGCTGGAAGTGGCATTTGCGGCTCGCACTAGTGCAGAGTTATCTCAAAGAAAGGGGCCACGGTGTTTCTGTATCTCTATTATGTTGGTGCGGCTTCGGAACGTTTAAATATCTCGATATATCTCGAAAACTACGCTTCTGATCAAAAAATATCATAGAACATAAATTGTAGGAAACATAATTCTCTACAAAAAAGGTCTCTTAACATTTTGCCATAGCTCGCTTCGTTTCCGAGATATTTGCAGATATATCTCAAGGGAAGGGGCCTGACGGACATATTTCGAGATATTTCTTCTTCTTGTTGTTCTTCTTCTGCACAGCTAAGCTGGAAGTGGCATTTACAGCTCGCAATAGTGCAAAGTTATCTCAAAGAAAGGGGCCACGGTGTTTCTGTATCTCTATTATGTTGGTGCGGCTTCGGAACTTTTAAATATCTTGATATATCTCGAGAACTACGCATCTGATCAAAAAATATCATAGAACATAAAAACTAGGAAACTTAATTCTCTACAAAAAAGGTCTCTTAACATTTTGCCATAGCTCGCTTCGTTTCCGAGATATTTGCAGATTTACCTCAAGGGAAGGGGCCTGACGGACATATTTCGAGATATTTCTTCTTCTTGTTGTTCTTCTTCTGCACAGCTAAGCTGGAAGTGGCATTTGCGGCTCGCACTAGTGCAGAGTTATCTCAAAGAAAGGGGCCACGGTGTTTCTGTATCTCTATTATGTTGGTGCGGCTTCGGAACTTTTAAATATCTTGATATATCTCGAGAACTACGCATCTGATCAAAAAATATCATAGAACATAAAAAGTAGGAAACTTAATTCTCTACAAAAAAGGTCTCTTAACATTTTGCCATAGCTCGCTTCGTTTCCGAGATATTTGCAGATTTATCTCAAGGGAAGGGGCCTGACGGACATATTTCGAGATATTTCTTCTTCTTGTTGTTCTTCTTCTGCACAGCTAAGCTGGAAGTGGCATTTGCGGCTCGCACTAGTGCAGAGTTATCTCAAAGAAAGGGGCCACGGTGTTTCTGTATCTCTATTATGTTGGTGCGGCTTCGGAACTTTTAAATATCTCGATATATCTCGAAAACTACGCTCCTGATCAAAAAATATCATAGAACATAAATTGTAGGAAACATAAGTCTCTACAAAAAAGGTCTCTTAGCATTTTGCCATAGCTCGCTTCGTTTCCGAGATATTTGCAGATTTATCTGAAGGGAAAGGGCCTGACGGACATATTTCGAGATATTTCTTCTTCTTGTTGTTCTTCTTCTGCACAGCTAAGCTGGAAGTGGCATTTGCAGCTCGCAATAGTGCAGAGTTATCTCAAAGAAAGGGGCCACGGTGTTTCTGTATCTCTATTATGTTGGTGCGGCTTCGGAACTTTTAAATATCTTGATATATCTCGAGAACTGCGCATCTGATCAAAAAATATCATAGAACATAAAAAGTAGGAAACTTAATTCTCTACAAAAAAGGTCTCTTAACATTTTGCCATAGCTCGCTTCGTTTCCGAGATATTTGCAGATTTATCTCAAGGGAAGGGGCCTGACGGACATATTTCGAGATATTTCTTCTTCTTGTTGTTCTTCTTCTGCACAGCTAAGCTGGAAGTGGCATTTGCGGCTCGCACTAGTGCAGAGTTATCTCAAAGAAAGGGGCCACGGTGTTTCTGTATCTCTATTATGTTGGTGCGGCTTCGGAACGTTTAAATATCTCGATATATCTCGAAAACTACGCTTCTGATCAAAAAATATCATAGAACATAAATTGTAGGAAACATAATTCTCTACAAAAAAGGTCTCTTAACATTTTGCCATAGCTCGCTTCGTTTCCGAGATATTTGCAGATATATCTCAAGGGAAGGGGCCTGACGGACATATTTCGAGATATTTCTTCTTCTTGTTGTTCTTCTTCTGCACAGCTAAGCTGGAAGTGGCATTTACAGCTCGCAATAGTGCAAAGTTATCTCAAAGAAAGGGGCCACGGTGTTTCTGTATCTCTATTATGTTGGTGCGGCTTCGGAACTTTTAAATATCTTGATATATCTCGAGAACTACGCATCTGATCAAAAAATATCATAGAACATAAAAACTAGGAAACTTAATTCTCTACAAAAAAGGTCTCTTAACATTTTGCCATAGCTCGCTTCGTTTCCGAGATATTTGCAGATTTACCTCAAGGGAAGGGGCCTGACGGACATATTTCGAGATATTTCTTCTTCTTGTTGTTCTTCTTCTGCACAGCTAAGCTGGAAGTGGCATTTGCGGCTCGCACTAGTGCAGAGTTATCTCAAAGAAAGGGGCCACGGTGTTTCTGTATCTCTATTATGTTGGTGCGGCTTCGGAACTTTTAAATATCTCGATATATCTCGAAAACTACGCTTCTGATCAAAAAATATCATAGAACATAAATTGTAGGAAACATAATTCTCTACAAAAAAGGTCTCTTAACATTTTGCCATAGCTCGCTTCGTTTCCGAGATATTTGCAGATATATCTCAAGGGAAGGGGCCTGACGGACATATTTCGAGATATTTCTTCTTCTTGTTGTTCTTCTTCTGCACAGCTAAGCTGGAAGTGGCATTTGCAGCTCGCAATAGTGCAGAGTTATCTCAAAGAAAGGGGCCACTGTGTTTCTGTATCTCTATTATGTTGGTGCGGCTTCGGAACTTTTAAATATCTTGATATATCTCGAGAACTGCGCATCTGATCAAAAAATATCATAGAACATAAAAAGTAGGAAACCTAATTCTCTACAAAAAAGGTCTCTTAACATTTTGCCATAGCTCGCTTCGTTTCCGAGATATT
Organism: Osmia lignaria lignaria; assembly: GCF_051020975.1. Taxonomy (NCBI): domain Eukaryota; kingdom Metazoa; phylum Arthropoda; class Insecta; order Hymenoptera; family Megachilidae; genus Osmia; species Osmia lignaria. The sequence continues at coordinate 21,148,351 of NW_027478159.1, forward strand.
TGCAGATATATCTCAAGGGAAGGGGCCTGACGGACATATTTCGAGATATTTCTTCTTCTTGTTGTTCTTCTTCTGCACAGCTAAGCTGGAAGTGGCATTTGCGGCTCGCACTAGTGCAGAGTTATCTCAAAGAAAGGGGCCACGGTGTTTCTGTATCTCTATTATGTTGGTGCGGCTTCGGAACTTTTAAATATCTCGATATATCTCGAAAACTACGCTCCTGATCAAAAAATATCATAGAACATAAAACGTAGGAAACTTAATTCTCTACAGAAAAGGTCTCTTAACATTTTGCCATAGCTCTCTTCGTTTCCGAGATATTTGCAGATTTATCTCAAGGGAAGGGGCCTGACGGACATATTTCGAGATATTTCTTCTTCTTGTTGTTCTTCTTCTGCACAGCTAAGCTGGAAGTGGCATTTGCGGCTCGCACTAGTGCAGAGTTATCTCAAAGAAAGGGGCCACGGTGTTTCTGTATCTCTATTATGTTGGTGCGGCTTCGGAACTTTTAAATATCTCGATATATCTCGAAAACTACGCTCCTGATCAAAAAATATCATAGAACATAAATTGTAGGAAACATAAGTCTCTACAAAAAAGGTCTCTTAGCATTTTGCCATAGCTCGCTTCGTTTCCGAGATATTTGCAGATTTATCTGAAGGGAAAGGGCCTGACGGACATATTTCGAGATATTTCTTCTTCTTGTTGTTCTTCTTCTGCACAGCTAAGCTGGAAGTGGCATTTGCAGCTCGCAATAGTGCAGAGTTATCTCAAAGAAAGGGGCCACGGTGTTTCTGTATCTCTATTATGTTGGTGCGGCTTCGGAACTTTTAAATATCTTGATATATCTCGAGAACTGCGCATCTGATCAAAAAATATCATAGAACATAAAAAGTAGGAAACTTAATTCTCTACAAAAAAGGTCTCTTAACATTTTGCCATAGCTCGCTTCGTTTCCGAGATATTTGCAGATTTATCTCAAGGGAAGGGGCCTGACGGACATATTTCGAGATATTTCTTCTTCTTGTTGTTCTTCTTCTGCACAGCTAAGCTGGAAGTGGCATTTGCGGCTCGCACTAGTGCAGAGTTATCTCAAAGAAAGGGGCCACGGTGTTTCTGTATCTCTATTATGTTGGTGCGGCTTCGGAACGTTTAAATATCTCGATATATCTCGAAAACTACGCTTCTGATCAAAAAATATCATAGAACATAAATTGTAGGAAACATAATTCTCTACAAAAAAGGTCTCTTAACATTTTGCCATAGCTCGCTTCGTTTCCGAGATATTTGCAGATATATCTCAAGGGAAGGGGCCTGACGGACATATTTCGAGATATTTCTTCTTCTTGTTGTTCTTCTTCTGCACAGCTAAGCTGGAAGTGGCATTTACAGCTCGCAATAGTGCAAAGTTATCTCAAAGAAAGGGGCCACGGTGTTTCTGTATCTCTATTATGTTGGTGCGGCTTCGGAACTTTTAAATATCTTGATATATCTCGAGAACTACGCATCTGATCAAAAAATATCATAGAACATAAAAACTAGGAAACTTAATTCTCTACAAAAAAGGTCTCTTAACATTTTGCCATAGCTCGCTTCGTTTCCGAGATATTTGCAGATTTACCTCAAGGGAAGGGGCCTGACGGACATATTTCGAGATATTTCTTCTTCTTGTTGTTCTTCTTCTGCACAGCTAAGCTGGAAGTGGCATTTGCGGCTCGCACTAGTGCAGAGTTATCTCAAAGAAAGGGGCCACGGTGTTTCTGTATCTCTATTATGTTGGTGCGGCTTCGGAACTTTTAAATATCTCGATATATCTCGAAAACTACGCTTCTGATCAAAAAATATCATAGAACATAAATTGTAGGAAACATAATTCTCTACAAAAAAGGTCTCTTAACATTTTGCCATAGCTCGCTTCGTTTCCGAGATATTTGCAGATATATCTCAAGGGAAGGGGCCTGACGGACATATTTCGAGATATTTCTTCTTCTTGTTGTTCTTCTTCTGCACAGCTAAGCTGGAAGTGGCATTTGCAGCTCGCAATAGTGCAGAGTTATCTCAAAGAAAGGGGCCACTGTGTTTCTGTATCTCTATTATGTTGGTGCGGCTTCGGAACTTTTAAATATCTTGATATATCTCGAGAACTGCGCATCTGATCAAAAAATATCATAGAACATAAAAAGTAGGAAACCTAATTCTCTACAAAAAAGGTCTCTTAACATTTTGCCATAGCTCGCTTCGTTTCCGAGATATTTGCAGATATATCTCAAGGGAAGGGGCCTGACGGACATATTTCGAGATATTTCTTCTTCTTGTTGTTCTTCTTCTGCACAGCTAAGCTGGAAGTGGCATTTGCGGCTCGCACTAGTGCAGAGTTATCTCAAAGAAAGGGGCCACGGTGTTTCTGTATCTCTATTATGTTGGTGCGGCTTCGGAACTTTTAAATATCTCGATATATCTCGAAAACTACGCTCCTGATCAAAAAATATCATAGAACATAAAACGTAGGAAACTTAATTCTCTACAGAAAAGGTCTCTTAACATTTTGCCATAGCTCTCTTCGTTTCCGAGATATTTGCAGATTTATCTCAAGGGAAGGGGCCTGACGGACATATTTCGAGATATTTCTTCTTCTTGTTGTTCTTCTTCTGCACAGCTAAGCTGGAAGTGGCATTTGCGGCTCGCACTAGTGCACAGTTATCTCAAAGAAAGGGGCCACGGTGTTTCTGTATCTCTATTATGTTGGTGCGGCTTCGGAACTTTTAAATATCTCGATATATCTCGAAAACTACGCTTCTGATCAAAAAATATCATAGAACATAAATTGTAGGAAACATAATTCTCTACAAATAAGGTCTCTTAACATTTTGCCATAGCTCGCTTCGTTTCCGAGATATTTGCAGATTTATCTCAAGGGAAGGGGCCTGACGGACATATTTCGAGATATTACTTCTTCTTGTTGTTCTTCTTCTGCACAGCTAAGCTGGAAGTGGCATTTGCGGCTCGCACTAGTGCAGAGTTATCTCAAAGAAAGGGGCCACGGTGTTTCTGTATCTCTATTATGTTGGTGCGGCTTCGGAACTTTTAAATATCTTGATATATCTCGAGAACTACGCATCTGATCAAAAAATATCATAGAACATAAAACGTAGGAAACTTAATTCTCTACAAAAAAGGTCTCTCAACATTTTGCCATAGCTCTCTTCGTTTCCGAGATATTTGCAGATTTATCTCAAGGGAAGGGGCCTGACGGACATATTTCGAGATATTTCTTATTCTTGTTGTTCTTCTTCTGCACAGCTAAGCTGGAAGTGGCATTTGCAGGTCGCAATAGTGCAGAGTTATCTCAAAGAAAGGGGCCACGGTGTTTCTGTATCTCTATTATGTTGGTGCGGCTTCGGAACTTTTAACTATCTTGATATATCTCGAGAACTACGCATCTGATCAAAAAATATCATAGAACATAAAAAGTAGGAAACTTAATTGTCTACAAAAACGGTCTCTTAACATTTTGCCATAGCTCGCTTCGTTTCCGAGATATTTGCAGATTTATCTCAAGGGAAGGGGCCTGACGGACATATTTCGAGATATTTCTTCTTCTTGTTGTTCTTCTTCTGCACAGCTAAGCTGGAAGTGGCATTTGCGGCTCGCACTAGTGCAGAGTTATCTCAAAGAAAGGGGCCACGGTGTTTCTGTATCTCTATTATATTGGTGCGGCTTCGGAACTTTTAAATATGTTGATATATCTCGAGAACTACGCATCTGATCAAAAAATATCATAGAACATAAATAGTAGGAAACTTAATTCTCTACAAAAAAGGTCTCTCAACATTTTGCCATAGCTCTCTTCGTTTCCGAGATATTTGCAGATTTATCTCAAGGGAAGGGGCCTGACGGACATATTTCGAGATATTTCTTATTCTTGTTGTTCTTCTTCTGCACAGCTAAGCTGGAAGTGGCATTTGCAGCTCGCAATAGTGCAGAATTATCTCAAAGAAAGGGGCCACGGTGTTTCTGTATCTCTATTATGTTGGTGCGGCTTCGGAACTTTTAAATATCTTGATATATCTCGAGAACTACGCATCTGATCAAAAAATATCATAGAACATAAAAAGTAGGAAACTTAATTCTCTACAAAAACGGTCTCTTAATATTTTGCCATAGCTCTCTTCGTTTCCGAGATATTTGCAGATTTATCTCAAGGGAAGGGGCCTGACGGACATATTTCGAGATATTTCTTCTTCTTGTTGTTCTTCTTCTGCACAGCTAAGCTGGAAGTGGCATTTGCGGCTCGCACTAGTGCACAGTTATCTCAAAGAAAGGGGCCACGGTGTTTCTGTATCTCTATTATGTTGGTGCGGCTTCGGAACTTTTAAATATCTCGATATATCTCGAAAACTACGCTTCTGATCAAAAAATATCATAGAACATAAATTGTAGGAAACATAATTCTCTACAAATAAGGTCTCTTATCATTTTGCCATAGCTCGCTTCGTTTCCGAGATATTTGCAGATTTATCTCAAGGGAAGGGGCCTGACGGACATATTTCGAGATATTACTTCTTCTTGTTGTTCTTCTTCTGCACAGCTAAGCTGGAAGTGGCATTTGCGGCTCGCACTAGTGCAGAGTTATCTCAAAGAAAGGGGCCACGGTGTTTCTGTATCTCTATTATGTTGGTGCGGCTTCGGAACTTTTAAATATCTTGATATATCTCGAGAACTACGCATCTGATCAAAAAATATCATAGAACATAAATAGTAGGAAACTTAATTCTCTACAAAAAAGGTCTCTCAACATTTTGCCATAGCTCTCTTCGTTTCCGAGATATTTGCAGATTTATCTCAAGGGAAGGGGCCTGACGGACATATTTCGAGATATTTCTTATTCTTGTTGTTCTTCTTCTGCACAGCTAAGCTGGAAGTGGCATTTGCAGCTCGCAATAGTGCAGAATTATCTCAAAGAAAGGGGCCACGGTGTTTCTGTATCTCTATTATGTTGGTGGGGCTTCGGAACTTTTAAATATCTTGATATATCTCGAGAACTACGCATCTGATCAAAAAATTTCATAGAACATAAAACGTAGGAAACTTAATTCTCTACAAAAAAGGTCTCTCAACATTTTGCCATAGCTCTCTTCGTTTCCGAGATATTTGCAGATTTATCTCAAGGGAAGGGGCCTGACGGACATATTTCGAGATATTTCTTATTCTTGTTGTTCTTCTTCTGCACAGCTAAGCTGGAAGTGGCATTTGCAGGTCGCAATAGTGCAGAGTTATCTCAAAGAAAGGGGCCACGGTGTTTCTGTATCTCTATTATGTTGGTGCGGCTTCGGAACTTTTAACTATCTTGATATATCTCGAGAACTACGCATCTGATCAAAAAATATCATAGAACATAAAAAGTAGGAAACTTAATTGTCTACAAAAACGGTCTCTACACATTTTGCCATAGCTCGCTTCGTTTCCGAGATATTTGCAGATTTATCTCAAGGGAAGGGGCCTGACGGACATATTTCGAGATATTTCTTCTTCTTGTTGTTCTTCTTCTGCACAGCTAAGCTGGAAGTGGCATTTGCGGCTCGCACTAGTGCAGAGTTATCTCAAAGAAAGGGTCCACGGTGTTTCTGTATCTCTATTATATTGGTGCGGCTTCGGAACTTTTAAATATCTTGATATATCTCGAGAACTACGCATCTGATCAAAAAATATCATAGAACATAAATAGTAGGAAACTTAATTCTCTACAAAAAAGGTCTCTCAACATTTTGCCATAGCTCTCTTCGTTTCCGAGATATTTGCAGATTTATCTCAAGGGAAGGGGCCTGACGGACATATTTCGAGATATTTCTTATTCTTGTTGTTCTTCTTCTGCACAGCTAAGCTGGAAGTGGCATTTGCAGCTCGCAATAGTGCAGAATTATCTCAAAGAAAGGGGCCACGGTGTTTCTGTATCTCTATTATGTTGGTGCGGCTTCGGAACTTTTAAATATCTTGATATATCTCGAGAACTACGCATCTGATCAAAAAATATCATAGAACATAAAAAGTAGGAAACTTAATTCTCTACAAAAACGGTCTCTTAACATTTTGCCATAGCTCGCTTCGTTTCCGAGATATTTGCAGATTTATCTCAAGGGAAGGGGCCTGACGGACATATTTCGAGATATTTCTTCTTCTTGTTGTTCTTCTTCTGCACAGCTAAGCTGGAAGTGGCATTTGCGGCTCGCACTAGTGCAGAGTTATCTCAAAGAAAGGGGCCACGGTGTTTCTGTATCTCTATTATATTGGTGCGGCTTCGGAACTTTTAAATATCTTGATATATCTCGAGAACTACGCATCTGATCAAAAAATATCATAGAACATAAATAGTAGGAAACTTAATTCTCTACAAAAAAGGTCTCTTAACATTTTGCCATAGCTCGCTTCGTTTCCGAGATATTTGCAGATATATCCCAAGGGAAGGGGCCTGACGGACATATTTCGAGATATTTCTTCTTCTTGTTGTTCTTCTTCTGCACAGCTAAGCTGGAAGTGGCATTTGTAGGTCGCAATAGTGCAGAGTTATCTCAAAGAAAGGGGCCACGGTGTTTCTGTATCTCTATTATGTTGGTGCGCCTTCGGAACTTTTAAATATCTCGATATATCTCGAAAACTACGCTTCTGATCAAAAAATATCATAGAACGTAAATTGTAGGAAACATTATTCTCTACAAAAAAGGTCTCTTAACATTTTGCCATAGCTCGCTTCGTTTCCGAGATATTTGCAGATTTATCTCAAGGGAAGGTGCCTGACGGACATATTTCGAGATATTTCTTCTTCATGTTGTTCTTCTTCTGCACAGGTAAGCTGGAAGTGGCATTTGCAGCGCGCAATAGTGCAGAGTTATCTCAAAGAAAGGGGCCACGGTGTTTCTGTATCTATGTTATGTTGGTGCGGCTTCGGAACTTTTAAATATCTTGATATATCTCGAGAACTACGCATCTGATCAAAAAATATCATACTACATAAAAAGTAGGAAACTTAATTCTCTACAAGAAAGGTCTCTCAACATTTTGCCATAGCTCGCTTCGTTTCCGAGATATTTGCAGATTTATCTCAAGGGAAGGGGCCTGACGGACATATTTCGAGATATTTCTTCTTCTTGTTGTTCTTCTTCTGCACAGCTAAGCTGGAAGTGGCATTTGCGGCTCGCACTAGTGCACAGTTATCTCAAAGAAAGGGGCCACGGTGTTTCTGTATCTCTATTATGTTGGTGCGGCTTCGGAACTTTTAAATATCTTGATATATCTCGAGAACTACGCATCTGATCAAAAAATATCATAGAACATAAAAAGTAGGAAACTTAATTCTCTACAAAAACGGTCTCTTAACATTTTGCCATAGCTCGCTTCGTTTCCGAGATATTTGCAGATTTATCTCAAGGCAAGGGGCCTGACGGACATATTTCGAGATATTTCCTCTTCTTGTTGTTCTTCTTCTGCACAGCTAAGCTGGAAGTGGCATTTGCGGCTCGCACTAGTGCAGAGTTATCTCAAAGAAAGGGGCCACGGTGTTTCTGTATCTCTATTATGTTGGTGCGGCTTCGGAACTTTTAAATATCTTGATATATCTCGAGAACTACGCATCTGATCAAAAAATATCATAGAACATAAATAGTAGGCAACTTAATTCTCTACAAAAAAGGTCTCTCAACATTTTGCCATAGCTCTCTTCGTTTCCGAGATATTTGCAGATTTATCTCAAGGGAAGGGGCCTGACGGATATATTTCGAGATATTTCTTATTCTTGTTGTTCATCTTCTGCACAGCTAAGCTGGAAGTGGCATTTGCAGCTCGCAATAGTGCAGAGTTATCTCAAAGAAAGGGGCCACGGTGTTTCTGTATCTATGTTATGTTGGTGCGGCTTCGGAACTTTTAAATATCTTGATATATCTCGAGAACTACGCATCTGATCAAAAAATATCATAGAACATAAAAAGTAGGAAACTTAATTCTCTACAAAAACGGTCTCTTAACATTTTGCCATAGCTCGCTTCGTTTCCGAGATATTTGCAGATTTATCTCAAGGCAAGGGGCCTGACGGACATATTTCGAGATATTTCTTCTTCTTGTTGTTCTTCTTCTGCACAGCTAAGCTGGAAGTGGCATTTGCGGCTCGCACTAGTGCAGAGTTATCTCAAAGAAAGGGGCCACGGTGTTTCTGTATCTCTATTATGTTGGTGCGGCTTCGGAACTTTTAAATATCTTGATATATCTCGAGAACTACGCATCTGATCAAAAAATATCATAGAACATAAATAGTAGGAAACTTAATTCTCTACAAAAAAGGTCTCTCAACATTTTGCCATAGCTCTCTTCGTTTCCGAGATATTTGCAGATTTATCTCAAGGGAAGGGGCCTGACGGACATATTTCGAGATATTTCTTATTCTTGTTGTTCTTCTTCTGCACAGCTAAGCTGGAAGTGGCATTTGCAGCTCGCAATAGTGCAGAGTTATCTCAAAGAAAGGGGCCACGGTGTTTCTGTATCTCTATTATGTTGGTGCGGCTTCGGAACTTTTAAATATCTTGATATATCTCGAGAACTACGCATCTGATCAAAAAATATCATAGAACATAAAAAGTAGGAAACTTAATTCTCTACAAAAACGGTCTCTTAACATTTTGCCATAGCTCGCTTCGTTTCCGAGATATTTGCAGATTTATCTCAAGGGAAGGGGCCTGACGGACATATTTCGAGATATTTCTTCTTCATGTTGTTCTTCTTCTGCACAGGTAAGCTGGAAGTGGCATTTGCAGCGCGCAATAGTGCAGAGTTATCTCAAAGAAAGGGGCCACGGTGTTTCTGTATCTATGTTATGTTGGTGCGGCTTCGGAACTTTGAAATATCTTGATATATCTCGAGAACTACGCATCTGATCAAAAAATATCATACTACATAAAAAGTAGGAAACTTAATTCTCTACAAGAAAGGTCTCTTAACATTTTGCCATAGCTCGCTTCGTTTCCGAGATATTTGCAGATTTATCTCAAGGGAAGGGGCCTGACGGACATATTTCGAGATATTTCTTCTTCTTGTTGTTCTTCTTCTGCACAGCTAAGCTGGAAGTGGCATTTGCGGCTCGCACTAGTGCACAGTTATCTCAAAGAAAGGGGCCACGGTGTTTCTGTATCTCTATTATGTTGGTGCGGCTTCGTAACTTTTAAATATCTCGATATATCTCGAAAACTACGCTTCTGATCAAAAAATATCATAGAACATAAATAGTAGGAAACTTAATTCTCTACAAAAAAGGTCTCTCAACATTTTGCCATAGCTCTCTTCGTTTCCGAGATATTTGCAGATTTATCTCAAGGGAAGGGGCCTGACGGACATATTTCGAGATATTTCTTATTCTTGTTGTTCTTCTTCTGCACAGCTAAGCTGGAAGTGGCATTTGCAGCTCGCAATAGTGCAGAATTATCTCAAAGAAAGGGGCCACGGTGTTTCTGTATCTCTATTATGTTGGTGCGGCTTCGGAACTTTTAAATATCTTGATATATCTCGAGAACTACGCATCTGATCAAAAAATATCATAGAACATAAAAAGTAGGAAACTTAATTCTCTACAAAAACGGTCTCTTAACATTTTGCCATAGCTCGCTTCGTTTCCGAGATATTTGCAGATTTATCTCAAGGCAAGGGGCCTGACGGACATATTTCGAGATATTTCTTCTTCTTGTTGTTCTTCTTCTGCACAGCTAAGCTGGAAGTGGCATTTGCGGCTCGCACTAGTGCAGAGTTATCTCAAAGAAAGGGGCCACGGTGTTTCTGTATCTCTATTATGTTGGTGCGGCTTCGGAACTTTTAAATATCTTGATATATCTCGAGAACTACGCATCTGATCAAAAAATATCATAGAACATAAATAGTAGGCAACTTAATTCTCTACAAAAAAGGTCTCTCAACATTTTGCCATAGCTCTCTTCGTTTCCGAGATATTTGCAGATTTATCTCAAGGGAAGGGGCCTGACGGACATATTTCGAGATATTTCTTATTCTTGTTGTTCATCTTCTGCACAGCTAAGCTGGAAGTGGCATTTGCAGCTCGCAATAGTGCAGAGTTATCTCAAAGAAAGGGGCCACGGTGTTTCTGTATCTCTATTATGTTGGTGCGGCTTCGGAACTTTTAAATATCTCGATATATCTCGAAAACTACGCATCTGATCAAAAAATATCATAGAACATAAATTGTAGGAAACATAATTCTCTACAAAAATGTTCTCTTAACATTTTGCCATAGCTCGCTTCGTTTCCGAGATATTTGCAGATTTATCTCAAGGCAAGGGGCCTGACGGACATATTTCGAGATATTTCTTCTTCTTGTTGTTCTTCTTCTGCACAGCTAAGCTGGAAGTGGCATTTGCGGCTCGCACTAGTGCAGAGTTATCTCAAAGAAAGGGGCCACGGTGTTTCTGTATCTCTATTATGTTGGTGCGGCTTCGGAACTTTTAAATATCTTGATATATCTCGAGAACTACGCATCTGATCAAAAAATATCATAGAACATAAATAGTAGGAAACTTAATTCTCTACAAAAAAGGTCTCTCAACATTTTGCCATAGCTCTCTTCGTTTCCGAGATATTTGCAGATTTATCTCAAGGGAAGGGGCCTGACGGACATATTTCGAGATATTTCTTATTCTTGTTGTTCTTCTTCTGCACAGCTAAGCTGGAAGTGGCATTTGCAGCTCGCAATAGTGCAGAGTTATCTCAAAGAAAGGGGCCACGGTGTTTCTGTATCTCTATTATGTTGGTGCGGCTTCGGAACTTTTAAATATCTTGATATATCTCGAGAACTACGCATCTGATCAAAAAATATCATAGAACATAAAAAGTAGGAAACTTAATTCTCTACAAAAACGGTCTCTTAACATTTTGCCATAGCTCGCTTCGTTTCCGAGATATTTGCAGATTTATCTCAAGGGAAGGGGCCTGACGGACATATTTCGAGATATTTCTTCTTCTTGTTGTTCTTCTTCTGCACAGCTAAGCTGGAAGTGGCATTTGCGGCTCGCACTAGTGCAGAGTTATCTCAAAGAAAGGGGCCACGGTGTTTCTGTATCTCTATTATATTGGTGCGGCTTCGGAACTTTTAAATATCTTGATATATCTCGAGAACTACGCATCTGATCAAAAAATATCATAGAACATAAATAGTAGGAAACTTAATTCTCTACAAAAACGGTCTCTTAACATTTTGCCATAGCTCGCTTCGTTTCCGAGATATTTGCAGATTTATCTCAAGGGAAGGGGCCTGACGGACATATTTCGAGATATTTCTTCTTCTTGTTGTTCTTCTTCTGCACAGCTAAGCTGAAAGTGGCATTTACAGCTCGCAATAGTGCAAAGTTATCTCAAAGAAAGGGGCCACGGTGTTTCTGTATCTCTATTATGTTGGTGCGGCTTCGGAACTTTTAAATATCTTGATATATCTCGAGAACTACGCATCTGATCAAAAAATATCATAGAACATAAATAGTAGGAAACTTAATTCTCTACAAAAAAGGTCTCTCAACATTTTGCCATAGCTCTCTTCGTTTCCGAGATATTTGCAGATTTATCTCAAGGGAAGGGGCCTGACGGACATATTTCGAGATATTTCTTATTCTTGTTGTTCTTCTTCTGCACAGCTAAGCTGGAAGTGGCATTTGCAGCTCGCAATAGTGCAGAGTTATCTCAAAGAAAGGGGCCACGGTGTTTCTGTATCTCTATTATGTTGGTGCGGCTTCGGAACTTTTAAATATCTTGATATATCTCGAGAACTACGCATCTGATCAAAAAATATCATAGAACATAAAAAGTAGGAAACTTAATTCTCTACAAAAACGGTCTCTTAACATTTTGCCATAGCTCGCTTCGTTTCCGAGATATTTGCAGATTTATCTCAAGGGAAGGGGCCTGACGGACATATTTCGAGATATTTCTTCTTCTTGTTGTTCTTCTTCTGCACAGCTAAGCTGGAAGTGGCATTTGCGGCTCGCACTAGTGCAGAGTTATCTCAAAGAAAGGGGCCACGGTGTTTCTGTATCTCTATTATATTGGTGCGGCTTCGGAACTTTTAAATATCTTGATATATCTCGAGAACTACGCATCTGATCAAAAAATATCATAGAACATAAATAGTAGGAAACTTAATTCTCTACAAAAACGGTCTCTTAACATTTTGCCATAGCTCGCTTCGTTTCCGAGATATTTGCAGATTTATCTCAAGGGAAGGGGCCTGACGGACATATTTCGAGATATTTCTTCTTCTTGTTGTTCTTCTTCTGCACAGCTAAGCTGAAAGTGGCATTTACAGCTCGCAATAGTGCAAAGTTATCTCAAAGAAAGGGGCCACGGTGTTTCTGTATCTCTATTATGTTGGTGCGGCTTCGGAACTTTTAAATATCTCGATATATCTCGAAAACTACGCTTCTGATCAAAAAATATCATAGAACATAAATTGTAGGAAACTTAATTCTCTACAAAAAAGGTCTCTTAACATTTTGCCATAGCTCTCTTCGTTTCCGAGATATTTGCAGATTTATCTCAAGGGAAGGGGCCTGACGGACATATTTCGAGATATTTCTTCTTCTTGTTGTTCTTCTTCTGCACAGCTAAGCTGGAAGTGGCATTTGCAGCTCCCAATAGTGCAGAGTTATCTCAAAGAAAGGGGCCACGGTGTTTCTGTATCTCTGTTATGTTGGTGCGGCTTCGGAACTTTTAAATATCTTGATATATCTCGAGAACTACGCATCTTATCAAAAAATATCATACTACATAAAAAGTAGGAAACTTAATTCTCTACAAGAAAGGTCTCTCAACATTTTGCCATAGCTCGCTTCGTTTCCGAGATATTTGCAGATTTATCTCAAGGGAAGGGGCCTGACGGACATATTTCGAGATATTTCTTCTTCTTGTTGTTCTTCTTCTGCACAGCTAAGCTGGAAGTGGCATTTGCGGCTCGCACTAGTGCAGAGTTATCTCAAAGAAAGGGGCCACGGTGTTTCTGTATCTCTATTATGTTGGTGCGGCTTCGGAACTTTTAAATATCTTGATATATCTCGAGAACTACGCATCTGATCAAAAAATATCATAGAACATAAATAGTAGGAAACTTAATTCTCTACAAAAACGGTCTCTTAACATTTTGCCATAGCTCGCTTCGTTTCCGAGATATTTGCAGATTTATCTCAAGGGAAGGGGCCTGACGGACATATTTCGAGATATTTCTTCTTCTTGTTGTTCTTCTTCTGCACAGCTAAGCTGGAAGTGGCATTTGCGGCTCGCAATAGTGCAGAGTTATCTCAAAGAAAGGGGCCACGGTGTTTCTGTATCTCTATTATGTTGGTGCGGCTTCGGAACTTTTAAATATCTCGATATATCTCGAAAACTACGCTTCTGATCAAAAAATATCATAGAACATAAATTGTAGGAAACATAATTCTCTACAAATAAGGTCTCTTAACATTTTGCCATAGCTCGCTTCGTTTCCGAGATATTTGCAGATATATCTCAAGGGAAGGGGCCTGACGGACATATTTCGAGATATTTCTTCTTCTTGTTGTTCTTCATCTGCACAGCTAAGCTGAAAGTGGCATTTACAGCTCGCAATAGTGCAAAGTTATCTCAAAGAAAGGGGCCACGGTGTTTCTGTATCTCTATTATGTTGGTGCGGCTTCGGAACTTTTAAATATCTCGATATATCTCGAAAACTACGCTTCTGATCAAAAAATATCATAGAACATAAATTGTAGGAAACTTAATTCTCTACAAAAAAGGTCTCTTAACATTTTGCCATAGCTCTCTTCGTTTCCGAGATATTTGCAGATTTATCTCAAGGGAAGGGGCCTGACGGACATATTTCGAGATATTTCTTCTTCTTGTTGTTCTTCTTCTGCACAGCTAAGCTGGAAGTGGCATTTGCAGCTCCCAATAGTGCAGAGTTATCTCAAAGAAAGGGGCCACGGTGTTTCTGTATCTCTATTATGTTGGTGCGGCTTCGGAACTTTTAAATATCTTGATATATCTCGAGAACTACGCATCTGATCAAAAAATATCATAGAACATAAAAAGTAGGAAACTTAATTCTCTACAAAAAAGGTTTCTTAACATTTTGCCATAGCTCGCTTCGTTTCCGAGATATTTGCAGGTTTATCTCAAGGGAAGGGGCCTAACGGACATATTTCGAGATATTTCTTCTTCTTGTTGTTCTTCTTCTGCACAGCTAAGCTGGAAGTGGCATTTGCGGCTCGCACTAGTACACAGTTATCTCAAAGAAAGGGGCCACGGTGTTTCTGTATCTCTATTATGTTGGTGCGGCTTCGGAACTTTTAAATATCTCGATATATCTCGAAAACTACGCTTCTGATCAAAAAATATCATAGAACATAAATTGTAGGAAACATAATTCTCTACAAAAACCGTCTCTTAACATTTTGCCATAGCTCGCTTCGTTTCCGAGATATTTGCAGATATATCCCAAGGGAAGGGGCCTAACGGACATATTTCGAGATATTTCTTCTTCTTGTTGTTCTTCTTCTGCACAGCTAAGCTGGAAGTGGCATTTGTAGGTCGCAATAGTGCAGAGTTATCTCAAAGAAAGGGGCCACGGTGTTTCTGTATCTCTATTATGTTGGTGCGCCTTCGGAACTTTTAAATATCTCGATATATCTCGAAAACTACGCTTCTGATCAAAAAATATCATAGAACGTAAATTGTAGGAAACATTATTCTCTACAAAAAAGGTCTCTTAACATTTTGCCATAGCTCGCTTCGTTTCCGAGATATTTGCAGATTTATCTCAAGGGAAGGGGCCTGACGGACATATTTCGAGATATTTCTTCTTCATGTTGTTCTTCTTCTGCACAGCTAAGCTGGAAGTGGCATTTGCAGCGCGCAATAGTGCAGAGTTATCTCAAAGAAAGGGGCCACGGTGTTTCTGTATCTCTGTTATGTTGGTGCGGCTTCGGAACTTTTAAATATCTTGATATATCTCGAGAACTACGCATCTTATCAAAAAATATCATACTACATAAAAAGTAGGAAACTTAATTCTCTACAAGAAAGGTCTCTCAACATTTTGCCATAGCTCGCTTCGTTTCCGAGATATTTGCAGATTTATCTCAAGGGAAGGGGCCTGACGGACATATTTCGAGATATTTCTTCTTCTTGTTGTTCTTCTTCTGCACAGCTAAGCTGGAAGTGGCATTTGCGGCTCGCACTAGTGCAGAGTTATCTCAAAGAAAGGGGCCACGGTGTTTCTGTATCTCTATTATGTTGGTGCGGCTTCGGAACTTTTAAATATCTTGATATATCTCGAGAACTACGCATCTGATCAAAAAATATCATAGAACATAAAAAGTAGGAAACTTAATTCTCTACAAAAAAGGTCTCTTAACATTTTGCCATAGCTCGCTTCGTTTCCGAGATATTTGCAGATTTATCTCAAGGGAAGGGGCCTGACGGACATATTTCGAGATATTTCTTCTTCTTGTTGTTCTTCTTCTGCACAGCTAAGCTGGAAGTGGCATTTGCAGCGCGCAATAGTGCAGAGTTATCTCAAAGAAAGGGGCCACGGTGTTTCTGTATCTCTGTTATGTTGGTGCGGCTTCGGAACTTTTAAATATCTTGATATATCTCGAGAACTACGCATCTTATCAAAAAATATCATACTACATAAAAAGTAGGAAACTTAATTCTCTACAAGAAAGGTCTCTCAACATTTTGCCATAGCTCGCTTCGTTTCCGAGATATTTGCAGATTTATCTCAAGGGAAGGGGCCTGACGGACATATTTCGAGATATTTCTTCTTCTTGTTGTTCTTCTTCTGCACAGCTAAGCTGGAAGTGGCATTTGCGGCTCGCACTAGTGCAGAGTTATCTCAAAGAAAGGGGCCACGGTGTTTCTGTATCTCTATTATGTTGGTGCGGCTTCGGAACTTTTAAATATCTTGATATATCTCGAGAACTACGCATCTGATCAAAAAATATCATAGAACATAAAAAGTAGGAAACTTAATTCTCTACAAAAAAGGTCTCTTAACATTTTGCCATAGCTCGCTTCGTTTCCGAGATATTTGCAGATTTATCTCAAGGGAAGGGGCCTGACGGACATATTTCGAGATATTTCTTCTTCTTGTTGTTCTTCTTCTGCACAGCTAAGCTGGAAGTGGCATTTGCGGCTCGCACTAGTGCAGCGTTATCTCAAAGAAAGGGGCCACGGTGTTTCTGTATCTCTATTATGTTGGTGCGGCTTCGGAACTTTTAAATATCTTGATATATCTCGAGAACTACGCATCTGATCAAAAAATATCATAGAACATAAAAAGTAGGAAACTTAATTCTCTACAAAAAAGGTCTCTTAACATTTTGCCATAGCTCGCTTCGTTTCCGAGATATTTGCAGATTTATCTCAAGGGAAGGGGCATGACGGACATATTTCGAGATATTTCTTCTTCTTGTTGTTCTTCTTCTGCACAGCTAAGCTGGAAGTGGCATTTGCGGCTCGCACTAGTGCAGAGTTATCTCAAAGAAAGGGGCCACGGTGTTTCTGTATCTCTATTATGTTGGTGCGGCTTCGGAACTTTTAAATATCTCGATATATCTCGAAAACTACGCTTCTGATCAAAAAATATCATAGAACATAAATTGTAGGAAACATAATTCTCTACAAAAAAGGTCTCTTAACATTTTGCCATAGCTCGCTTCGTTTCCGAGATATTTGCAGATATATCTCAAGGGAAGGGGCCTGACGGACATATTTCGAGATATTTCTTCTTCTTGTTGTTCTTCTTCTGCACAGCTAAGCTGAAAGTGGCATTTACAGCTCGCAATAGTGCAAAGTTATCTCAAAGAAAGGGGCCACGGTGTTTCTGTATCTCTATTATGTTGGTGCGGCTTCGGAACTTTTAAATATCTCGATATATCTCGAAAACTACGCTTCTGATCAAAAAATATCATAGAACATAAATTGTAGGAAACTTAATTCTCTACAAAAAAGGTCTCTTAACATTTTGCCATAGCTCTCTTCGTTTCCGAGATATTTGCAGATTTATCTCAAGGGAAGGGGCCTGACGGACATATTTCGAGATATTTCTTCTTCTTGTTGTTCTTCTTCTGCACAGCTAAGCTGGAAGTGGCATTTGCAGCTCGCAATAGTGCAGAGTTATCTCAAAGAAAGGGGCCACGGTGTTTCTGTATCTCTATTATGTTTGTGCGGCTTCGGAACTTTTAAATATCTTGATATATCTCGAGAACTACGCATCTGATCAAAAAATATCATAGAACATAAAAAGTAGGAAACTTAATTCTCTACAAACAAGGTCTCTTAACATTTTGCCATAGCTCGCTTCGTTTCCGAGATATTTGCAGGTTTATCTCAAGGGAAGGGGCCTAACGGACATATTTCGAGATATTTCTTCTTCTTGTTGTTCTTCTTCTGCACAGCTAAGCTGGAAGTGGCATTTGCGGCTCGCACTAGTACACAGTTATCTCAAAGAAAGGGGCCACGGTGTTTCTGTATCTCTATTATGTTGGTGCGGCTTCGGAACTTTTAAATATCTCGATATATCTCGAAAACTACGCTTCTGATCAAAAAATATCATAGAACATAAATTGTAGGAAACATAATTCTCTACAAAAAACGTCTCTTAACATTTTGCCATAGCTCGCTTCGTTTCCGAGATATTTGCAGATATATCCCAAGGGAAGGGGCCTGACGGACATATTTCGAGATATTTCTTCTTCTTGTTGTTCTTCTTCTGCACAGCTAAGCTGGAAGTGGCATTTGTAGGTCGCAATAGTGCAGAGTTATCTCAAAGAAAGGGGCCACGGTGTTTCTGTATCTCTATTATGTTGGTGCGCCTTCGGAACTTTTAAATATCTCGATATATCTCGAAAACTACGCTTCTGATCAAAAAATATCATAGAACGTAAATTGTAGGAAACATTATTCTCTACAAAAAAGGTCTCTTAACATTTTGCCATAGCTCGCTTCGTTTCCGAGATATTTGCAGATTTATCTCAAGGGAAGGGGCCTGACGGACATATTTCGAGATATTTCTTCTTCATGTTGTTCTTCTTCTGCACAGCTAAGCTGGAAGTGGCATTTGCAGCGCGCAATAGTGCAGCGTTATCTCAAAGAAAGGGGCCACGGTGTTTCTGTATCTCTGTTATGTTGGTGCGGCTTCGGAACTTTTAAATATCTTGATATATCTCGAGAACTACGCATCTTATCAAAAAATATCATACTACATAAAAAGTAGGAAACTTAATTCTCTACAAGAAAGGTCTCTCAACATTTTGCCATAGCTCGCTTCGTTTCCGAGATATTTGCAGATTTATCTCAAGGGAAGGGGCCTGACGGACATATTTCGAGATATTTCTTCTTCTTGTTGTTCTTCTTCTGCACAGCTAAGCTGGAAGTGGCATTTGCGGCTCGCACTAGTGCAGAGTTATCTCAAAGAAAGGGGCCACGGTGTTTCTGTATCTCTATTATGTTGGTGCGGCTTCGGAACTTTTAAATATCTTGATATATCTCGAGAACTACGCATCTGATCAAAAAATATCATAGAACATAAATAGTAGGAAACTTAATTCTCTACAAAAACGGTCTCTTAACATTTTGCCATAGCTCGCTTCGTTTCCGAGATATTTGCAGATTTATCTCAAGGGAAGGGGCCTGACGGACATATTCCGAGATATTTCTTCTTCTTGTTGTTCTTCTTCTGCACAGCTAAGCTGAAAGTGGCATTTACAGCTCGCAATAGTGCAAAGTTATCTCAAAGAAAGGGGCCACGGTGTTTCTGTATCTCTATTATGTTGGTGCGGCTTCGGAACTTTTAAATATCTCGATATATCTCGAAAACTACGCTTCTGATCAAAAAATATCATAGAACATAAATTGTAGGAAACTTAATTCTCTACAAAAAAGGTCTCTTAACATTTTGCCATAGCTCTCTTCGTTTCCGAGATATTTGCAGATTTATCTCAAGGGAAGGGGCCTGACGGACATATTTCGAGATATTTCTTCTTCTTGTTGTTCTTCTTCTGCACAGCTAAGCTGGAAGTGGCATTTGCGGCTCGCAATAGTGCAGAGTTATCTCAAAGAAAGGGGCCACGGTGTTTCTGTATCTCTATTATGTTGGTGCGGCTTCGGAACTTTTAAATATCTCGATATATCTCGAAAACTACGCTTCTGATCAAAAAATATCATAGAACATAAATTGTAGGAAACATAATTCTCTACAAATAAGGTCTCTTAACATTTTGCCATAGCTCGCTTCGTTTCCGAGATATTTGCAGATATATCTCAAGGGAAGGGGCCTGACGGACATATTTCGAGATATTTCTTCTTCTTGTTGTTCTTCATCTGCACAGCTAAGCTGAAAGTGGCATTTACAGCTCGCAATAGTGCAAAGTTATCTCAAAGAAAGGGGCCACGGTGTTTCTGTATCTCTATTATGTTGGTGCGGCTTCGGAACTTTTAAATATCTCGATATATCTCGAAAACTACGCTTCTGATCAAAAAATATCATAGAACATAAATTGTAGGAAACTTAATTCTCTACAAAAAAGGTCTCTTAACATTTTGCCATAGCTCTCTTCGTTTCCGAGATATTTGCAGATTTATCTCAAGGGAAGGGGCCTGACGGACATATTTCGAGATATTTCTTCTTCTTGTTGTTCTTCTTCTGCACAGCTAAGCTGGAAGTGGCATTTGCAGCTCCCAATAGTGCAGAGTTATCTCAAAGAAAGGGGCCACGGTGTTTCTGTATCTCTATTATGTTGGTGCGGCTTCGGAACTTTTAAATATCTTGATATATCTCGAGAACTACGCATCTGATCAAAAAATATCATAGAACATAAAAAGTAGGAAACTTAATTCTCTACAAAAAAGGTTTCTTAACATTTTGCCATAGCTCGCTTCGTTTCCGAGATATTTGCAGGTTTATCTCAAGGGAAGGGGCCTAACGGACGTATTTCGAGATATTTCTTCTTCTTGTTGTTCTTCTTCTGCACAGCTAAGCTGGAAGTGGCATTTGCGGCTCGCACTAGTACACAGTTATCTCAAAGAAAGGGGCCACGGTGTTTCTGTATCTCTATTATGTTGGTGCGGCTTCGGAACTTTTAAATATCTCGATATATCTCGAAAACTACGCTTCTGATCAAAAAATATCATAGAACATAAATTGTAGGAAACATAATTCTCTACAAAAACCGTCTCTTAACATTTTGCCATAGCTCGCTTCGTTTCCGAGATATTTGCAGATATATCCCAAGGGAAGGGGCCTGACGGACATATTTCGAGATATTTCTTCTTCTTGTTGTTCTTCTTCTGCACAGCTAAGCTGGAAGTGGCATTTGTAGGTCGCAATAGTGCAGAGTTATCTCAAAGAAAGGGGCCACGGTGTTTCTGTATCTCTATTATGTTGGTGCGCCTTCGGAACTTTTAAATATCTCGATATATCTCGAAAACTACGCTTCTGATCAAAAAATATCATAGAACGTAAATTGTAGGAAACATTATTCTCTACAAAAAAGGTCTCTTAACATTTTGCCATAGCTCGCTTCGTTTCCGAGATATTTGCAGATTTATCTCAAGGGAAGGGGCCTGACGGACATATTTCGAGATATTTCTTCTTCATGTTGTTCTTCTTCTGCACAGCTAAGCTGGAAGTGGCATTTGCAGCGCGCAATAGTGCAGAGTTATCTCAAAGAAAGGGGCCACGGTGTTTCTGTATCTCTGTTATGTTGGTGCGGCTTCGGAACTTTTAAATATCTTGATATATCTCGAGAACTACGCATCTTATCAAAAAATATCATACTACATAAAAAGTAGGAAACTTAATTCTCTACAAGAAAGGTCTCTCAACATTTTGCCATAGCTCGCTTCGTTTCCGAGATATTTGCAGATTTATCTCAAGGGAAGGGGCCTGACGGACATATTTCGAGATATTTCTTCTTCTTGTTGTTCTTCTTCTGCACAGCTAAGCTGGAAGTGGCATTTGCGGCTCGCACTAGTGCAGAGTTATCTCAAAGAAAGGGGCCACGGTGTTTCTGTATCTCTATTATGTTGGTGCGGCTTCGGAACTTTTAAATATCTTGATATATCTCGAGAACTACGCATCTGATCAAAAAATATCATAGAACATAAAAAGTAGGAAACTTAATTCTCTACAAAAAAGGTCTCTTAACATTTTGCCATAGCTCGCTTCGTTTCCGAGATATTTGCAGATTTATCTCAAGGGAAGGGGCCTGACGGACATATTTCGAGATATTTCTTCTTCTTGTTGTTCTTCTTCTGCACAGCTAAGCTGGAAGTGGCATTTGCAGCGCGCAATAGTGCAGAGTTATCTCAAAGAAAGGGGCCACGGTGTTTCTGTATCTCTGTTATGTTGGTGCGGCTTCGGAACTTTTAAATATCTTGATATATCTCGAGAACTACGCATCTTATCAAAAAATATCATACTACATAAAAAGTAGGAAACTTAATTCTCTACAAGAAAGGTCTCTCAACATTTTGCCATAGCTCGCTTCGTTTCCGAGATATTTGCAGATTTATCTCAAGGGAAGGGGCCTGACGGACATATTTCGAGATATTTCTTCTTCTTGTTGTTCTTCTTCTGCACAGCTAAGCTGGAAGTGGCATTTGCGGCTCGCACTAGTGCAGAGTTATCTCAAAGAAAGGGGCCACGGTGTTTCTGTATCTCTATTATGTTGGTGCGGCTTCGGAACTTTTAAATATCTTGATATATCTCGAGAACTACGCATCTGATCAAAAAATATCATAGAACATAAAAAGTAGGAAACTTAATTCTCTACAAAAAAGGTCTCTTAACATTTTGCCATAGCTCGCTTCGTTTCCGAGATATTTGCAGATTTATCTCAAGGGAAGGGGCCTGACGGACATATTTCGAGATATTTCTTCTTCTTGTTGTTCTTCTTCTGCACAGCTAAGCTGGAAGTGGCATTTGCGGCTCGCACTAGTGCAGCGTTATCTCAAAGAAAGGGGCCACGGTGTTTCTGTATCTCTATTATGTTGGTGCGGCTTCGGAACTTTTAAATATCTTGATATATCTCGAGAACTACGCATCTGATCAAAAAATATCATAGAACATAAAAAGTAGGAAACTTAATTCTCTACAAAAAAGGTCTCTTAACATTTTGCCATAGCTCGCTTCGTTTCCGAGATATTTGCAGATTTATCTCAAGGGAAGGGGCATGACGGACATATTTCGAGATATTTCTTCTTCTTGTTGTTCTTCTTCTGCACAGCTAAGCTGGAAGTGGCATTTGCGGCTCGCACTAGTGCAGAGTTATCTCAAAGAAAGGGGCCACGGTGTTTCTGTATCTCTATTATGTTGGTGCGGCTTCGGAACTTTTAAATATCTCGATATATCTCGAAAACTACGCTTCTGATCAAAAAATATCATAGAACATAAATTGTAGGAAACATAATTCTCTACAAAAAAGGTCTCTTAACATTTTGCCATAGCTCTCTTCGTTTCCGAGATATTTGCAGATTTATCTCAAGGGAAGGGGCCTGACGGACATATTTCGAGATATTTCTTCTTCTTGTTGTTCTTCTTCTGCACAGCTAAGCTGGAAGTGGCATTTGCAGCTCGCAATAGTGCAGAGTTATCTCAAAGAAAGGGGCCACGGTGTTTCTGTATCTCTATTATGTTTGTGCGGCTTCGGAACTTTTAAATATCTTGATATATCTCGAGAACTACGCATCTGATCAAAAAATATCATAGAACATAAAAAGTAGGAAACTTAATTCTCTACAAACAAGGTCTCTTAACATTTTGCCATAGCTCGCTTCGTTTCCGAGATATTTGCAGATTTATCTCAAGGGAAGGGGCATGACGGACATATTTCGAGATATTTCTTCTTCTTGTTGTTCTTCTTCTGCACAGCTAAGCTGGAAGTGGCATTTGCGGCTCGCACTAGTGCAGAGTTATCTCAAAGAAAGGGGCCACGGTGTTTCTGTATCTCTATTATGTTGGTGCGGCTTCGGAACTTTTAAATATCTCGATATATCTCGAAAACTACGCTTCTGATCAAAAAATATCATAGAACATAAATTGTAGGAAACATAATTCTCTACAAAAAAGGTCTCTTAACATTTTGCCATAGCTCGCTTCGTTTCCGAGATATTTGCAGATATATCTCAAGGGAAGGGGCCTGACGGACATATTTCGAGATATTTCTTCTTCTTGTTGTTCTTCTTCTGCACAGCTAAGCTGAAAGTGGCATTTACAGCTCGCAATAGTGCAAAGTTATCTCAAAGAAAGGGGCCACGGTGTTTCTGTATCTCTATTATGTTGGTGCGGCTTCGGAACTTTTAAATATCTTGATATATCTCGAGAACTACGCATCTGATCAAAAAATATCATGGAACATAAAAAGTAGGAAACTTAATTCTCTACAAAAAAGGTCTCTTAACATTTTGCCATAGCTCCCTTCGTTTCCGAGATATTTGCAGATTTATCTCAAGGGAAGGGGCCTGACGGACATATTTCGAGATATTTCTTCTTCTTGTTGTTCTTCTTCTGCACAGCTAAGCTGGAAGTGGCATTTGTAGGTCGCAATAGTGCAGAGTTATCTCAAAGAAAGGGGCCACGGTGTTTCTGTATCTCTATTATGTTGGTGCGCCTTCGGAACTTTTAAATATCTCGATATATCTCGAAAACTACGCTTCTGATCAAAAAATATCATAGAACGTAAATTGTAGGAAACATTATTCACTACAAAAAAGGTCTCTTAACATTTTGCCATAGCTCGCTTCGTTTCCGAGATATTTGCAGATTTATCTCAAGGGAAGGGGCATGACGGACATATTTCGAGATATTTCTTCTTCTTGTTGTTCTTCTTCTGCACAGCTAAGCTGGAAGTGGCATTTGCGGCTCGCACTAGTGCAGAGTTATCTCAAAGAAAGGGGCCACGGTGTTTCTGTATCTCTATTATGTTGGTGCGGCTTCGGAACTTTTAAATATCTCGATATATCTCGAAAACTACGCTTCTGATCAAAAAATATCATAGAACATAAATTGTAGGAAACATAATTCTCTACAAAAAACGTCTCTAAACATTTTGCCATAGCTCGCTTCGTTTCCGAGATATTTGCAGATATATCCCAAGGGAAGGGGCCTGACGGACATATTTCGAG
The DNA here is from genome assembly GCF_051020975.1 of Osmia lignaria lignaria. NCBI lineage: Eukaryota > Metazoa > Arthropoda > Insecta > Hymenoptera > Megachilidae > Osmia > Osmia lignaria. The sequence goes on from NW_027478159.1 coordinate 21,172,546, forward strand.
ATATTTCTTCTTCTTGTTGTTCTTCTTCTGCACAGCTAAGCTGGAAGTGGCATTTGTAGGTCGCAATAGTGCAGAGTTGTCTCAAAGAAAGGGGCCACGGTGTTTCTGTATCTCTATTATGTTGGTGCGCCTTCGGAACTTTTAAATATCTCGATATATCTCGAAAACTACGCTTCTGATCAAAAAATATCATAGAACGTAAATTGTAGGAAACATTATTCTCTACAGAAAACGTCTCTTAACATTTTGCCATAGCTCGCTTCGTTTCCGAGATATTTGCAGATTTATCTCAAGGGAAGGGGCCTGACGGACATATTTCGAGATATTTCTTCTTCATGTTGTTCTTCTTCTGCACAGCTAAGCTGGAAGTGGCATTTGCAGCGCGCAATAGTGCAGAGTTATCTCAAAGAAAGGGGCCACGGTGTTTCTGTATCTCTGTTCTGTTGGTGCGGCTTCGGAACTTTTAAATATCTTGATATATCTCGAGAACTACGCATCTTATCAAAAAATATCATACTACATAAAAAGTAGGAAACTTAATTCTCTACAAGAAAGGTCTCTTAACATTTTGCCATAGCTCGCTTCGTTTCCGAGATATTTGCAGATTTATCTCAAGGGAAGGGGCCTGACGGACATATTTCGAGATATTTCTTCTTCTTGTTGTTCTTCTTCTGCACAGCTAAGCTGGAAGTGGCATTTGCGGCACGCAATAGTGCAGAGTTATCTCAAAGAAAGGGGCCACGGTGTTTCTGTATCTCTGTTATGTTGGTGCGGCTTCGGAACTTTTAAATATCTTGATATATCTCGAGAACTACGCATCTTATCAAAAAATATCATACTACATAAAAAGTAGGAAACTTAATTCTCTACAAGAAAGGTCTCTTAACATTTTGCCATAGCTCGCTTCGTTTCCGAGATATTTGCAGATTTATCTCAAGGGAAGGGGCCTGACGGACATATTTCGAGATATTTCTTCTTCTTGTTGTTCTTCTTCTGCACAGCTAAGCTGGAAGTGGCATTTGCGGCTCGCACTAGTGCAGCGTTATCTCAAAGAAAGGGGCCACGGTGTTTCTGTATCTCTATTATGTTGGTGCGGCTTCGGAACTTTTACATATCTTGATATATCTCGAGAAGTACGCATCTGATCAAAAAATATCATAGAACATAAAAAGTAGGAAACTTAATTCTCTACAAAAAAGGTCTCTTAACATTTTGCCATAGCTCGCTTCGTTTCCGAGATATTTGCAGATTTATCTCAAGGGAAGGGGCATGACGGACATATTTCGAGATATTTCTTCTTCTTGTTGTTCTTCTTCTGCACAGCTAAGCTGGAAGTGGCATTTGCGGCTCGCACTAGTGCAGAGTTATCTCAAAGAAAGGGGCCACGGTGTTTCTGTATCTCTATTATGTTGGTGCGGCTTCGGAACTTTTAAATATCTCGATATATCTCGAAAACTACGCTTCTGATCAAAAAATATCATAGAACATAAATTGTAGGAAACATAATTCTCTACAAAAAAGGTCTCTTAACATTTTGCCATTGCTCGCTTCGTTTCCGAGATATTTGCAGATATATCTCAAGGGAAGGGGCCTGACGGACATATTTCGAGATATTTCTTCTTCTTGTTGTTGTTCTTCTGCACAGCTAAGCTGAAAGTGGCATTTACAGCTCGCAATAGTGCAAAGTTATCTCAAAGAAAGGGGCCACGGTGTTTCTGTATCTCTATTATGTTGGTACGGCTTCGGAACTTTTAAATATCTCGATATATCTCGAAAACTACGCTTCTGATCAAAAAATATCATAGAACATAAATTGTAGGAAACTTAATTCTCTACAAAAAAGGTCTCTTAACATTTTGCCATAGCTCTCTTCGTTTCCGAGATATTTGCAGATTTATCTCAAGGGAAGGGGCCTGACGGACATATTTCGAGATATTTCTTCTTCTTGTTGTTCTTCTTCTGCACAGCTAAGCTGGAAGTGGCATTTGCAGCTCGCAATAGTGCAGAGTTATCTCAAAGAAAGGGGCCACGGTGTTTCTGTATCTCTATTATGTTTGTGCGGCTTCGGAACTTTTAAATATCTTGATATATCTCGAGAACTACGCATCTGATCAAAAAATATCATAGAACATAAAAAGTAGGAAACTTAATTCTCTACAAACAAGGTCTCTTAACATTTTGCCATAGCTCGCTTCGTTTCCGAGATATTTGCAGGTTTATCTCAAGGGATGGGGCCTAACGGACATATTTCGAGATATTTCTTCTTCTTGTTGTTCTTCTTCTGCACAGCTAAGCTGGAAGTGGCATTTGCGGCTCGCACTAGTGCAGAGTTATCTCAAAGAAAGGGGCCACGGTGTTTCTGTATCTCTATTATGTTGGTGCGGCTTCGGAACTTTTAAATATCTTGATATATCTCGAGAACTACGCATCTGATCAAAAAATATCATAGAACATAAAAAGTAGGAAACTTAATTCTCTACAAAAAAGGTCTCTTAAGATTTTGCCATAGCTCGCTTCGTTTCCGAGATATTTGCAGATTTATCTCAAGGGAAGGGGCATGACGGACATATTTCGAGATATTTCTTCTTCTTGTTGTTCTTCTTCTGCACAGCTAAGCTGGAAGTGGCATTTGCGGCTCGCACTAGTGCAGAGTTATCTCAAAGAAAGGGGCCACGGTGTTTCTGTATCTCTATTATGTTGGTGCGGCTTCGGAACTTTTAAATATCTCGATATATCTCGAAAACTACGCTTCTGATCAAAAAATATCATAGAACATAAATTGTAGGAAACATAATTCTCTACAAAAAAGGTCTCTTAACATTTTGCCATAGCTCGCTTCGTTTCCGAGATATTTGCAGATATATCTCAAGGGAAGGGGCCTGACGGACATATTTCGAGATATTTCTTCTTCTTGTTGTTCTTCTTCTGCACAGCTAAGCTGGAAGTGGCATTTGCGGCTCGCACTAGTGCAGAGTTATCTCAAAGAAAGGGGCCACGGTGTTTCTGTATCTCTATTATGTTGGTGCGGCTTCGGAACTTTTAAATATCTCGATATATCTCGAAAACTACGCTTCTGATCAAAAAATATCATAGAACATAAATTGTAGGAAACATAATTCTCTACAAAAAACGTCTCTTAACATTTTGCCATAGCTCGCTTCGTTTCCGAGATATTTGCAGATATATCCCAAGGGAAGGGGCCTGACGGACATATTTCGAGATATTTCTTCTTCTTGTTGTTCTTCTTCTGCACAGCTAAGCTGGAAGTGGCATTTGTAGGTCGCAATAGTGCAGAGTTATCTCAAAGAAAGGGGCCACGGTGTTTCTGTATCTCTATTATGTTGGTGCGCCTTCGGAACTTTTAAATATCTCGATATATCTCGAAAACTACGCTTCTGATCAAAAAATATCATAGAACGTAAATTGTAGGAAACATTATTCTCTACAGAAAACGTCTCTTAACATTTTGCCATAGCTCGCTTCGTTTCCGAGATATTTGCAGATTTATCTCAAGGGAAGGGGCCTGACGGACATATTTCGAGACATTTCTTCTTCATGTTGTTCTTCTTCTGCACAGCTAAGCTGGAAGTGGCATTTGCAGCGCGCAATAGTGCAGAGTTATCTCAAAGAAAGGGGCCACGGTGTTTCTGTATCTCTGTTATGTTGGTGCGGCTTCGGAACTTTTAAATATCTTGATATATCTCGAGAACTACGCATCTTATCAAAAAATATCATACTACATAAAAAGTAGGAAACTTAATTCTCTACAAGAGAGGTCTCTTCACATTTTGCCATAGCTCGCTTCGTTTCCGAGATATTTGCAGATTTATCTCAAGGGAAGGGGCCTGACGGACATATTTCGAGATATTTCTTCTTCTTGTTGTTCTTCTTCTGCACAGCTAAGCTGGAAGTGGCATTTGCGGCTCGCAATAGTGCAGAGTTATCTCAAAGAAAGGGGCCACGGTGTTTCTGTATCTCTGTTATGTTGGTGCGGCTTCGGAACTTTTAAATATCTTGATATATCTCGAGAACTACGCATCTTATCAAAAAATATCATACTACATAAAAAGTAGGAAACTTAATTCTCTACAAGAAAGGTCTCTTAACATTTTGCCATAGCTCGCTTCGTTTCCGAGATATTTGCAGATTTATCTCAAGGGAAGGGGCCTGACGGACATATTTCGAGATATTTCTTCTTCTTGTTGTTCTTCTTCTGCACAGCTAAGCTGGAAGTGGCATTTGCAGCTCCCAATAGTGCAGAGTTATCTCAAAGAAAGGGGCCACGGTGTTTCTGTATCTCTATTATGTTGGTGCGGCTTCGGAACTTCTAAATATCTTGATATATCTCGAGAACTACGCATCTGATCAAAAAATATCATAGAACATAAAAAGTAGGAAACTTAATTCTCTACAAAAAAGGTCTCTTAACATTTTGCCATAGCTCGCTTCGTTTCCGAGATATTTGCAGGTTTATCTCAAGGGAAGGGGCCTAACGGACATATTTCGAGATATTTCTTCTTCTTGTTGTTCTTCTTCTGCACAGCTAAGCTGGAAGTGGCATTTGCGGCTCGCACTAGTGCAGCGTTATCTCAAAGAAAGGGGCCACGGTGTTTCTGTATCTCTGTTATGTTGGTGCGGCTTCGGAACTTTTAAATATCTTGATATATCTCGAGAACTACGCATCTTATCAAAAAATATCATACTACATAAAAAGTAGGAAACTTAATTCTCTACAAGAAAGGTCTCTTAACATTTTGCCATAGCTCGCTTCGTTTCCGAGATATTTGCAGATTTATCTCAAGGGAAGGGGCCTGACGGACATATTTCGAGATATTTCTTCTTCTTGTTGTTCTTCTTCTGCACAGCTAAGCTGGAAGTGGCATTTGCGGCTCGCACTAGTGCAGAGTTATCTCAAAGAAAGGGGCCACGGTGTTTCTGTATCTCTATTATGTTGGTGCGGCTTCGGAACTTTTAAATATCTCGATATATCTCGAAAACTACGCTTCTGATCAAAAAATATCATAGAACATAAATTGTAGGAAACATAATTCTCTACAAAAAAGGTCTCTAAACATTTTGCCATAGCTCGCTTCGTTTCCGAGATATTTGCAGATATATCTCAAGGGAAGGGGCCTGACGGACATATTTCGAGATATTTCTTCTTCTTGTTGTTCTTCTTCTGCACAGCTAAGCTGGAAGTGGCATTTGCGGCTCGCACTAGTGCAGAGTTATCTCAAAGAAAGGGGCCACGGTGTTTCTGTATCTCTATTATGTTGGTGCGGCTTCGGAACTTTTAAATATCTTGATATATCTCGAGAACTACGCATCTGATCAAAAAATATCATAGAACATAAAAAGTAGGAAACTTAATTCTCTACAAAAAAGGTCTCTTAACATTTTGCCATAGCTCGCTTCCTTTCCGAGATATTTGCAGGTTTATCTCAAGGGAAGGGGCCTAACGGACATATTTCGAGATATTTCTTCTTCTTGTTGTTCTTCTTCTGCACAGCTAAGCTGGAAGTGGCATTTGCGGCTCGCACTAGTGCAGCGTTATCTCAAACAAAGGGGCCACGGTGTTTCTGTATCTCTATTATGTTGGTGCGGCTTCGGAACTTTTAAATATCTTGATATATCTCGAGAACTACGCATCTGATCAAAAAATATCATAGAACATAAAAAGTAGGAAACTTAATTCTCTACAAAAAAGGTCTCTTAACATTTTGCCATAGCTCGCTTCGTTTCCGAGATATTTGCAGATTTATCTCAAGGGAAGGGGCATGACGGACATATTTCGAGATATTTCTTCTTCTTGTTGTTCTTCTTCTGCACAGCTAAGCTGGAAGTGGCATTTCCGGCTCGCACTAGTGCAGAGTTATCTCAAAGAAAGGGGCCACGGTGTTTCTGTATCTCTATTATGTTGGTGCGGCTTCGGAACTTTTAAATATCTCGATATATCTCGAAAACTACGCTTCTGATCAAAAAATATCATAGAACATAAATTGTAGGAAACATAATTCTCTACAAAAAAGGTCTCTTAACATTTTGCCATAGCTCGCTTCGTTTCCGAGATATTTGCAGATATATCTCAAGGGAAGGGGCCTGACGGACATATTTCGAGATATTTCTTCTTCTTGTTGTTCTTCTTCTGCACAGCTAAGCTGAAAGTGGCATTTACAGCTCGCAATAGTGCAAAGTTATCTCAAAGAAAGGGGCCACGGTGTTTCTGTATCTCTATTATGTTGGTGCGGCTTCGGAACTTTTAAATATCTCGATATATCTCGAAAACTACGCTTCTGATCAAAAAATATCATAGAACATAAATTGTAGGAAACTTAATTCTCTACAAAAAAGGTCTCTTAACATTTTGCCATAGCTCTCTTCGTTTCCGAGATATTTGCAGATTTATCTCAAGGGAAGGGGCCTGACGGACATATTTCGAGATATTTCTTCTTCTTGTTGTTCTTCTTCTGCACAGCTAAGCTGGAAGTGGCATTTGCAGCTCGCAATAGTGCAGAGTTATCGCAAAGAAAGGGGCCACGGTGTTTCTGTATCTCTATTATGTTTGTGCGGCTTCGGAACTTTTAAATATCTTGATATATCTCGAGAACTACGCATCTGATCAAAAAATATCATAGAACATAAAAAGTAGGAAACTTAATTCTCTACAAACAAGGTCTCTTAACATTTTGCCATAGCTCGCTTCGTTTCCGAGATATTTGCAGGTTTATCTCAAGGGAAGGGGCCTAACGGACATATTTCGAGATATTTCTTCTTCTTGTTGTTCTTCTTCTGCACAGCTAAGCTGGAAGTGGCATTTGCGGCTCGCACTAGTGCCGAGTTATCTCAAAGAAAGGGGCCACGGTGTTTCTGTATCTCTATTATGTTGGTGCGGCTTCGGAACTTTTAAATATCTTGATATATCTCGAGAACTACGCATCTGATCAAAAAATATCATAGAACATAAAAAGTAGGAAACTTAATTCTCTACAAAAAAGGTCTCTTAACATTTTGCCATAGCTCGCTTCGTTTCCGAGATATTTGCAGATTTATCTCAAGGGAAGGGGCCTGACGGACATATTTCGAGATATTTCTTCTTCTTGTTGTTCTTCTTCTGCACAGCTAAGCTGGAAGTGGCATTTGCGGCTCGCCCTAGTGCAGCGTAATCTCAAAGAAAGTGGCCACGGTGTTTCTGTATCTCTATTATGTTGGTGCGGCTTCGGAACTTTTAAATATCTTGATATATCTCGAGAACTACGCATCTGATCAAAAAATATCATAGAACATAAAAAGTAGGAAACTTAATTCTCTACAAAAAAGGTCTCTTAACATTTTGCCATAGCTCGCTTCGTTTCCGAGATATTTGCAGATTTATCTCAAGGGAAGGGGCATGACGGACATATTTCGAGATATTTCTTCTTCTTGTTGTTCTTCTTCTGCACAGCTAAGCTGGAAGTGGCATTTGCGGCTCGCACTAGTGCAGAGTTATCTCAAAGAAAGGGGCCACGGTGTTTCTGTATCTCTATTATGTTGGTGCGGCTTCGGAACTTTTAAATATCTCGATATATCTCGAAAACTACGCTTCTGATCAAAAAATATCATACAACATAAATTGTAGGAAACATAATTCTCTACAAAAAACGTCTATTAACATTTTGCCATAGCTCGCTTCGTTTCCGAGATATTTGCAGATATATCCCAAGGGAAGGGGCCTGACGGACATATTTCGAGATATTTCTTCTTCTTGTTGTTCTTCTTCTGCACAGCTAAGCTGGAAGTGGCATTTGTAGGTCGCAATAGTGCAGAGTTATCTCAAAGAAAGGGGCCACGGTGTTTCTGTATCTCTATTATGTTGGTGCGCCTTCGGAACTTTTAAATATCTCGATATATCTCGAAAACTACGCTTCTGATCAAAAAATATCATAGAACGTAAATTGTAGGAAACATTATTCTCTACAGAAAACGTCTCTTAACATTTTGCCATAGCTCGCTTCGTTTCCGAGATATTTGCAGATTTATCTCAAGGGAAGGGGCCTGACGGACATATTTCGAGATATTTCTTCTTCATGTTGTTCTTCTTCTGCACAGCTAAGCTGGAAGTGGCATTTGCAGCGCGCAATAGTGCAGAGTTATCTCAAAGAAAGGGGCCACGGTGTTTCTGTATCTCTGTTATGTTGGTGCGGCTTCGGAACTTTTAAATATCTTGATATATCTCGAGAACTACGCATCTTATCAAAAAATATCAGACTACATAAAAAGTAGGAAACATAATTCTCTACAAAAAAGGTCTCTTAACATTTTGCCATAGCTCGCTTCGTTTCCGAGATATTTGCAGATATATCTCAAGGGAAGGGGCCTGACGGACATATTTCGAGATATTTCTTCTTCTTGTTGTTCTTCTTCTGCACAGCTAAGCTGAAAGTGGCATTTGCGGCTCGCACTAGTGCAGCGTTATCTCAAACAAAGGGGCCACGGTGTTTCTGTATCTCTATTATGTTGGTGCGGCTTCGGAACTTTTAAATATCTTGATATATCTCGAGAACTACGCATCTGATCAAAAAATATCATAGAACATAAAAAGTAGGAAACTTAATTCTCTACAAAAAAGGTCTCTTAACATTTTGCCATAGCTCGCTTCGTTTCCGAGATATTTGCAGATTTATCTCAAGGGAAGGGGCATGACGGACATATTTCGAGATATTTCTTCTTCTTGTTGTTCTTCTTCTGCACAGCTAAGCTGGAAGTGGCATTTCCGGCTCGCACTAGTGCAGAGTTATCTCAAAGAAAGGGGCCACGGTGTTTCTGTATCTCTATTATGTTGGTGCGGCTTCGGAACTTTTAAATATCTCGATATATCTCGAAAACTACGCTTCTGATCAAAAAATATCATAGAACATAAATTGTAGGAAACATAATTCTCTACAAAAAAGGTCTCTTAACATTTTGCCATAGCTCGCTTCGTTTCCGAGATATTTGCAGATATATCTCAAGGGAAGGGGCCTGACGGACATATTTCGAGATATTTCTTCTTCTTGTTGTTCTTCTTCTGCACAGCTAAGCTGAAAGTGGCATTTACAGCTCGCAATAGTGCAAAGTTATCTCAAAGAAAGGGGCCACGGTGTTTCTGTATCTCTATTATGTTGGTGCGGCTTCGGAACTTTTAAATATCTCGATATATCTCGAAAACTACGCTTCTGATCAAAAAATATCATAGAACATAAATTGTAGGAAACTTAATTCTCTACAAAAAAGGTCTCTTAACATTTTGCCATAGCTCTCTTCGTTTCCGAGATATTTGCAGATTTATCTCAAGGGAAGGGGCCTGACGGACATATTTCGAGATATTTCTTCTTCTTGTTGTTCTTCTTCTGCACAGCTAAGCTGGAAGTGGCATTTGCAGCTCGCAATAGTGCAGAGTTATCTCAAAGAAAGGGGCCACGGTGTTTCTGTATCTCTATTATGTTTGTGCGGCTTCGGAACTTTTAAATATCTTGATATATCTCGAGAACTACGCATCTGATCAAAAAATATCATAGAACATAAAAAGTAGGAAACTTAATTCTCTACAAACAAGGTCTCTTAACATTTTGCCATAGCTCGCTTCGTTTCCGAGATATTTGCAGGTTTATCTCAAGGGAAGGGGCCTAACGGACATATTTCGAGATATTTCTTCTTCTTGTTGTTCTTCTTCTGCACAGCTAAGCTGGAAGTGGCATTTGCGGCTCGCACTAGTGCCGAGTTATCTCAAAGAAAGGGGCCACGGTGTTTCTGTATCTCTATTATGTTGGTGCGGCTTCGGAACTTTTAAATATCTTGATATATCTCGAGAACTACGCATCTGATCAAAAAATATCATAGAACATAAAAAGTAGGAAACTTAATTCTCTACAAAAAAGGTCTCTTAACATTTTGCCATAGCTCGCTTCGTTTCCGAGATATTTGCAGATTTATCTCAAGGGAAGGGGCCTGACGGACATATTTCGAGATATTTCTTCTTCTTGTTGTTCTTCTTCTGCACAGCTAAGCTGGAAGTGGCATTTGCGGCTCGCCCTAGTGCAGCGTAATCTCAAAGAAAGTGGCCACGGTGTTTCTGTATCTCTATTATGTTGGTGCGGCTTCGGAACTTTTAAATATCTTGATATATCTCGAGAACTACGCATCTGATCAAAAAATATCATACAACATAAATTGTAGGAAACATAATTCTCTACAAAAAACGTCTATTAACATTTTGCCATAGCTCGCTTCGTTTCCGAGATATTTGCAGATTTATCTCAAGGGAAGGGGCCTGACGGACATATTTCGAGATATTTCTTCTTCATGTTGTTCTTCTTCTGCACAGCTAAGCTGGAAGTGGCATTTGCAGCGCGCAATAGTGCAGAGTTATCTCAAAGAAAGGGGCCACGGTGTTTCTGTATCTCTGTTATGTTGGTGCGGCTTCGGAACTTTTAAATATCTTGATATATCTCGAGAACTACGCATCTTATCAAAAAATATCAGACTACATAAAAAGTAGGAAACATAATTCTCTACAAAAAAGGTCTCTTAACATTTTGCCATAGCTCGCTTCGTTTCCGAGATATTTGCAGATATATCTCAAGGGAAGGGGCCTGACGGACATATTTCGAGATATTTCTTCTTCTTGTTGTTCTTCTTCTGCACAGCTAAGCTGAAAGTGGCATTTACAGCTCGCAATAGTGCAAAGCTATCTCAAAGAAAGGGGCCACGGTGTTTCTGTATCTCTATTATGTTGGTGCGGCTTCGGAACTTTTAAATATCTTGATATATCTCGAGAACTACGCATCTGATCAAAAAATATCATAGAACATAAAAAGTAGGAAACTTAATTCTCTACAAAAAAGGTCTCTTAATATTTTGCCATAGCTCCCTTCGTTTCCGAGATATTTGCAGATTTATCTCAAGGGAAGGGGCCTGACGGACATATTTCGAGATATTTCTTCTTCTTGTTGTTCTTCTTCTGCACAGCTAAGCTGGAAGTGGCATTTGCGGCTGGCACTAGTGCAGCGTTATCTCAAAGAAAGGGGCCACGGTGTTTCTGTATCTCTATTATGTTGGTGCGGCTTCGGAACTTTTAAATATCTTGATATATCTCGAGAACTACGCATCTGATCAAAAAATATCATAGAACATAAAAAGTAGGAAACTTAATTCTCTACAAAAAAGGTCTCTTAACATTTTGCCATAGCTCGCTTCGTTTCCGAGATATTTGCAGGTTTATCTCAAGGGAAGGGGCCTAACGGACATATTTCGAGATATTTCTTCTTCTTGTTGTTCTTCTTCTGCACAGCTAAGCTGGAAGTGGCATTTGCGGCTCGCACTAGTGCAGAGTTATCTCAAAGAAAGGGGCCACGGTGTTTCTGTATCTCTATTATGTTGGTGCGGCTTCGGAACTTTTAAATATCTTGATATATCTCGAGAACTACGCATCTGATCAAAAAATATCATAGAACATAAAAAGTAGGAAACTTAATTCTCTACAAAAAAGGTCTCTTAACATTTTGCCATAGCTCGCTTCGTTTCCGAGATATTTGCAGATTTATCTCAAGGGAAGGGGCCTGACGGACATATTTCGAGATATTTCTTCTTCTTGTTGTTCTTCTTCTGCACAGCTAAGCTGGAAGTGGCATTTGCGGCTCGCCCTAGTGCAGCGTTATCTCAAAGAAAGTGGCCACGGTGTTTCTGTATCTCTATTATGTTGGTGCGGCTTCGGAACTTTTAAATATCTTGATATATCTCGAGAACTACGCATCTGATCAAAAAATATCATAGAACATAAAAAGTAGGAAACTTAATTCTCTACAAAAAAGGTCTCTTAACATTTTGCCATAGCTCGCTTCGTTTCCGAGATATTTGCAGATTTATCTCAAGGGAAGGGGCATGACGGACATATTTCGAGATGTTTCTTCTTCTTGTTGTTCTTCTTCTGCACAGCTAAGCTGGAAGTGGCATTTGCGGCTCGCACTAGTGCAGAGTTATCTCAAAGAAAGGGGCCACGGTGTTTCTGTATCTCTATTATGTTGGTGCGGCTTCGGAACTTTTAAATATCTCGATATATCTCGAAAACTACGCTTCTGATCAAAAAATATCATAGAAGATAAATTGTAGGAAACATAATTCTCTACAAAAAACGTCTCTTAACATTTTGCCATAGCTCGCTTCGTTTCCGAGATATTTGCAGATATATCCCAAGGGAAGGGGCCTGACGGACGTATTTCGAGATATTTCTTCTTCTTGTTGTTCTTCTTCTGCACAGCTAAGCTGGAAGTGGCATTTGTAGGTCGCAATAGTGCAGAGTTATCTCAAAGAAAGGGGCCACGGTGTTTCTGTATCTCTATTATGTTGGTGCGCCTTCGGAACTTTTAAATATCTCGATATATCTCGAAAACTACGCTTCTGATCAAAAAATATCATAGAGCGTAAATTGTAGGAAACATTATTCTCTACAAAAAAGGTCTCTTAACATTTTGCCATAGCTCGCTTCGTTTCCGAGATATTTGCAGATTTATCTCAAGGGAAGGGGCCTGACGGACATATTTCGAGATATTTCTTCTTCATGTTGTTCTTCTTCTGCACAGCTAAGCTGGTAGTGGCATTTGCAGCGCGCAATAGTGCAGAGTTATCTCAAAGAAAGTGGCCACGGTGTTTCTGTATCTCTGTTATGTTGGTGCGGCTTCGGAACTTTTAAATATCTTGATATATCTCGAGAACTACGCATCTTATCAAAAAATATCATACTACATAAAAAGTAGGAAACTTAATTCTCTACAAGAAAGGTCTCTTAACATTTTGCCATAGCTCGCTTCGTTTCCGAGATATTTGCAGATTTATCTCAAGGGAAGGGGCCTGACGGACATATTTCGAGATATTTCTTCTTCTTGTTGTTCTTCTTCTGCACAGCTAAGCTGGAAGTGGCATTTGCGGCTCGCACTAGTGCAGAGTTATCTCAAAGAAAGGGGCCACGGTGTTTCTGTATCTCTATTATGTTGGTGCGGCTTCGGAACTTTTAAATATCTTGATATATCTCGAGAACTACGCATCTGATCAAAAAATATCATAGAACATAAAAAGTAGGAAACTTAATTCTCTACAAAAAAGGTCTCTTAACATTTTGCCATAGCTCGCTTCGTTTCCGAGATATTTGCAGATTTATCTCAAGGGAAGGGGCCTGACGGACATATTTCGAGATATTTCTTCTTCTTGTTGTTCTTCTTCTGGACAGCTAAGCTGGAAGTGGCATTTGCGGCTCGCACTAGTGCAGCGTTATCTCAAAGAAAGGGGCCACGGTGTTTCTGTATCTCTATTATGTTGGTGCGGCTTCGGAACTTTTAAATATCTTGATATATCTCGAGAACTACGCATCTGATCAAAAAATATCATAGAACATAAAAAGTAGGAAACTTAATTCTCTACAAAAAAGGTCTCTTAACATTTTGCCATAGCTCGCTTCGTTTCCGAGATATTTGCAGATATATCCCAAGGGAAGGGGCCTGACGGACATATTTCGAGATATTTCTTCTTCTTGTTGTTCTTCTTCTGCACAGCTAAGCTGGAAGTGGCATTTGTAGGTCGCAATAGTGCAGAGTTATCTCAAAGAAAGGGGCCACGGTGTTTCTGTATCTCTATTATGTTGGTGCGCCTTCGGAACTTTTAAATATCTCGATATATCTCGAAAACTACGCTTCTGATCAAAAAATATCATAGAGCGTAAATTGTAGGAAACATTATTCTCTACAAAAAAGGTCTCTTAACATTTTGCCATAGCTCGCTTCGTTTCCGAGATATTTGCAGATTTATCTCAAGGGAAGGGGCCTGACGGACATATTTCGAGATATTTCTTCTTCATGTTGTTCTTCTTCTGCACAGCTAAGCTGGTAGTGGCATTTGCAGCGCGCAATAGTGCAGAGTTATCTCAAAGAAAGGGGCCACGGTGTTTCTGTATCTCTGTTATGTTGGTGCGGCTTCGGAACTTTTAAATATCTTGATATATCTCGAGAACTACGCATCTTATCAAAAAATATCATACTACATAAAAAGTAGGAAACTTAATTCTCTACAAGAAAGGTCTCTTAACATTTTGCCATAGCTCGCTTCGTTTCCGAGATATTTGCAGATTAATCTCAAGGGAAGGGGCCTGACGGACATATTTCGAGATATTTCTTCTTCTTGTTGTTCTTCTTCTGCACAGCTAAGCTGGAAGTGGCATTTGCGGCTCGCACTAGTGCAGAGTTATCTCAAAGAAAGGGGCCACGGTGTTTCTGTATCTCTATTATGTTGGTGCGGCTTCGGAACTTTTAAATATCTTGATATATCTCGAGAACTACGCATCTGATCAAAAAATATCATAGAACATAAAAAGTAGGAAACTTAATTCTCTACAAAAAAGGTCTCTTAACATTTTGCCATAGCTCGCTTCGTTTCCGAGATATTTGCAGATTTATCTCAAGGGAAGGGGCCTGACGGACATATTTCGAGATATTTCTTCTTCTTGTTGTTCTTCTTCTGCACAGCTAAGCTGGAAGTGGCATTTGCGGCTCGCACTAGTGCAGCGTTATCTCAAAGAAAGGGGCCACGGTGTTTCTGTATCTCTATTATTTTGGTGCGGCTTCGGAACTTTTAAATATCTTGATATATCTCGAGAACTACGCATCTGATCAAAAAATATCATAGAACATAAAAAGTAGGAAACTTAATTCTCTACAAAAAAGGTCTCTTAACATTTTGCCATAGCTCGCTTCGTTTCCGAGATATTTGCAGATATATCCCAAGGGAAGGGGCCTGACGGACATATTTCGAGATATTTCTTCTTCTTGTTGTTCTTCTTCTGCACAGCTAAGCTGGAAGTGGCATTTGTAGGTCGCAATAGTGCAGAGTTATCTCAAAGAAGCCACGGTGTTTCTGTATCTCTATTATGTTGGTGCGCCTTCGGAACTTTTAAATATCTCGATATATCTCGAAAACTACGCTTCTGATCAAAAAATATCATAGAACGTAAATTGTAGGAAACATTATTCTCTACAAAAAAGGTCTCTTAACATTTTGCCATAGCTCGCTTCGTTTCCGAGATATTTGCAGATTTATCTCAAGGGAAGGGGCCTGACGGACATATTTCGAGATATTTCTTCTTCTCGTTGTTCTGCTTCTGCACAGCTAAGCTCGAAGTGGCATTTGCGGCTCGCACTAGTGCAGAGTTATCTCAAAGAAAGGGGCCACGGTGTTTCTGTATCTCTATTATGTTGGTGCGGCTTCGGAACTTTTAAATATCTTGATATATCTCGAGAACTACGCATCTGATCAAAAAATATCATAGAACATAAAAAGTAGGAAACTTAATTCTCTACAAAAAAGGTCTCTTAACATTTTGCCATAGCTCGCTTCGTTTCCGAGATATTTGCAGATTTATCTCAAGGGAAGGGGCCTGACGGACATATTTCGAGATATTTCTTCTTCTTGTTGTTCTTCTTCTGCACAGCTAGGCTGGAAGTGGCATTTGCGGCTCGCACTAGTGCAGAGTTATCTCAAAGAAAGGGGCCACGGTGTTTCTGTATCTCTATTATGTTGGTGCGGCTTTGGAACTTTTAAATATCTCGATATATCTCAAAAACTACGCTTCTGACCAACAAATATCATAGAACATAAAAAGTAGGAAACTTAATTCTCTACAAAAAAGGTCTCTTAACATTTTGCCATAGCTCGCTTCGTTTCCGAGATATTTGCAGATTTATCTCAAGGGAAGGGGCCTGACGGACATATTTCGAGATATTTCTTCTTCTTGTTGTTCTTCTTCTGCACAGCTAAGCTGGAAGTGGCATTTGCGGCTCGCACTAGTGCAGAGTTATCTCAAAGAAAGGGGCCACGGTGTTTCTGTATCCCTATTATGCTGGTGCGGCTTCGGAACTTTTAAATATCTCAATATATCTCGAAAACTACGCTTCTGAACAAAAAATATCATAGAACCTAAATTGTAGGAAACATAATTCTCTACAAAAAAGGTCTCTTAACATTTTGCCATAGGTCACTTCGTTTCCGAGATATTTGCAGATATATCTCAAGGGAAGGGGCCTGACGGACATATTTCGAGATATTTCTTCTTCTTGTTGTTCTTCTTCTGCACAGCTAAGCTGGAAGTGGCATTTACAGCTCGCAATAGTGCAGAGTTATATCAAAGAAAGGGGCCACGGTGTTTCTGTATCTCTATTATGTTGGTGCGGCTTCGGAACTTTTAAATATCTTGATATATCTCGAGAACTACGCATCTGATCAAAAAATATCATAGAACATAAAAAGTAGGAAACTTAATTCTCTACAAAAAAGGTCTCTTAACATTTTGCCATAGCTCTCTTCGTTTCCGAGATATTTGCAGATTTATCTCAAGGGAAGGGGCCTGACGGACATATTTCGAGATATTTCTTCTTCTTGTTATTCTTCTTCTGCACAGCTAAGCTGGAAGTGGCATTTGCAGCTCGCAATAGTGCAGAGTTATCTCAAAGAAAGGGGCCCGGTGTTTCTGTATCTCTATTATGTTGGTGCGGCTTCGGAACTTTTAAATATCTTGATATATCTCGAGAACTACGCATCTGATCAAAAAATATCATAGAACATCAAAAGTAGGAAACTTAATTCTCTACAAAAAAGGTCTCTTAACATTTTGCCATAGCTCGCTTCGTTTCCGAGATATTTGCAGATTTATCTCAAGGGAAGGGGCCTGACGGACATATTTCGAGATATTTCTTCTTCTTGTTGTTCTTCTTCTGCACAGCTAACCTGGAAGTGGCATTTGCGGCTCGCACTAGTGCAGAGTTATCTCAAAGAAAGGGGCCACGGTGTTTCTGTATCTCTATTATGTTGGTGCGGCTTCGGAACTTTTAAATATCTCGATATATCTCGAAAACTACGATTCTGATCAAAAAATATCATAGAACATAAATTGTAGGAAACATAATTCTCTACAAAAAACGTCTCTTAACATTTTGCCATAGCTCGCTTCGTTTCCGAGATATTTGCAGATTCAGCTCAAAGGAACTGGCCTGACGGACATATTTCGAAATATTTCTTCTTCTTGTTGTTCTTCCTCTGCACAGCTAAGCTGGAAGTGGCATTTGCAGCGCGCAATAGTGCAGAGTTATCTCAAAGAAAGGGGCCACGGTGTTTCTGTATCTCTGTTATGTTGGTGCGGCTTCGGAACTTTTAAATATCTTGATATATCTCGAGAACTACGCATCTGATCAAAAAATATCATACTACATAAAAAGTAGGAAACTTAATTCTCTACAAGAAAGGTCTCTAAACATTTTGCCATAGCTCGCTTCGTTTCCGAGATATTTGCAGATTTATCTCAAGGGAAGGGGCCTGACGGACATATTTCGAGATATTTCTTCTTCTTGTTGTTCTTCTTCTGCACAGCTAAACTGGAAGTGGCATTTACAGCTCGCAATAGTGCAGAGTTATCTCAAAGAAAGGGGCCACGGTGTTTCTGTATCTCTATTATGTTGGTGCGGCTTCGGAACTTTTAAATATCTTGATATATCTCGAGAACTACGCATCTGATCAAAAAATATCATAGAACATAAAAAGTGGGAAACTTGATTCTCTACAAAAAAGGTCTCTCAACATTTTGCCATTGCTCGCTTCGTTTCCGAGATATTTGCAGATTTATCTCAAGGGAAGGGGCCTAACGGACATATTTCGAGATATTTCTTCTTCTTGTTGTTCTTCTTCTGCACAGCTAAGCTGGAAGTGGCATTTCAGCTCGCAATAGTGCAGAGTTATCTCAAAGAGAGGGGCCACGGTGTTTCTGTATCTCTATTATGTTGGTGCGGCTTCGGAACTTTTAAATATCTTGATATATCTCGAGAACTACGCATCTGATCAAAAAATATCATACAAGATAAAAAGTAGGAAACCTAATTCTCTACAAAAAAGGTCTCTTAACATTTTGCCATAGCTCGCTTCGTTTCCGAGATATTTGCAGATTTATCTCAAGGGAAGGGGCCTGACGGACATATTTCGAGATATTTCTTCTTCTTGTTGTTCTTCTTCTGCACAGCTAAACTGGAAGTGGCATTTACAGCTCGCAATAGTGCAGAGTTATCTCAAAGAAAGGGGCCACGGTGTTTCTGTATCTCTATTATGTTGGTGCGGCTTCGGAACTTTTAAATATCTTGATATATCTCGAGAACAACGCATCTGATCAAAAAATATCATAGAACATAAAAAGTGGGAAACTTGATTCTCTACAAAAAAGGTCTCTCAACATTTTGCCATTGCTCGCTTCGTTTCCGAGATATTTGCAGATTTATCTCAAGGGAAGGGGCCTAACGGACATATTTCGAGATATTTCTTCTTCTTGTTGTTCTTCTTCTGCACAGCTAAGCTGGAAGTGGCATTTCAGCTCGCAATAGTGCAGAGTTATCTCAAAGAGAGGGGCCACGGTGTTTCTGTATCTCTATTATGTTGGTGCGGCTTTGGAACTTTTAAATATCTCGATATATCTCGAAAACTACGCTTCTGATCAAAAAATATCATAGAACATAAATTGTAGGAAACATAATTCTCTACAAAAAACGTCTCTTAACATTTTGCCATAGCTCGCTTCGTTTCCGAGATATTTGCAGATTCAGCTCAAAGGAACTGGCCTGACGGACATATTTCGAGATATTTCTTCTTCTTGTTGTTCTTCCTCTGCACAGCTAAGCTGGAAGTGGCATTTGCAGCTCGCAATAGTGCAGAGTTATCTCAAAGAAAGGGGCCACGGTGTTTCTGTATCTCTATTATGTTGGTGCGGCTTCGGAACTTTTAAATATCTCGATATATCTCGAAAACTACGCTTCTGATCAAAAAATATTATAGAACATAAATTGTAGGACATATAATTCTCTACAAAAAAGGTCTCTTAACATTTTGCCATAGCTCGCTTCGTTTCCGAGATATTTGCAGATTTATCTCAAGGGAAGGGGCCTGACGGACATATTTCGAGATATTTCTTCTTCTTGTTGTTCTTCTTCTGCACAGCTAAGCTGGAAGTGGCATTTGCGGCTCGCACTAGTGCAGAGTTATCTCAAAGAAAGGGGCCACGGTGTTTCTGTATCCCTATTATGCTGGTGCGGCTTCGGAACTTTTAAATATCTCAATATATCTCGAAAACTACGCTTCTGAACAAAAAATATCATAGAACCTAAATTGTAGGAAACATAATTCTCTACAAAAAAGGTCTATTAACATTTTGCCATAGGTCACTTCGTTTCCGAGATATTTGCAGATATATCTCAAGGGAAGGGGCCTGACGGACATATTTCGAGATATTTCTTCTTCTTGTTGTTCTTCTTCTGCACAGCTAAGCTGGAAGTGGCATTTACAGCTCGCAATAGTGCAGAGTTATATCAAAGAAAGGGGCCACGGTGTTTCTGTATCTCTATTATGTTGGTGCGGCTTCGGAACTTTTAAATATCTTGATATATCTCGAGAACTACGCATCTGATCAAAAAATATCATAGAACATGAAAAGTAGGAAACTTAATTCTCTACAAAAAAGGTCTCTTAACATTTTGCCATAGCTCTCTTCGTTTCCGAGATATTTGCAGATTTATCTCAAGGGAAGGGGCCTGACGGACATATTTCGCGATATTTCTTCTTCTTGTTGTTCTTCTTCTGCACAGCTAAGCTGGAAGTGGCATTTGCAGCTCGCAATAGTGCAGAGTTATCTCAAAGAAAGGGGCCACGGTGTTTCTGTATCTCTATTATGTTGGTGCGGCTTCGGAACTTTTAAATATCTTGATATATCTCGAGAACTACGCATCTGATCAAAAAATATCATAGAACATAAAAAGTAGGAAACTTAATTCTCTACAAAAAAGGTCTCTTAACATTTTGCCATAGCTCTCTTCGTTTCCGAGATATTTGCAGATTTATCTCAAGGGAAGGGGCCTGACGGACATATTTCGAGATATTTCTTCTTCTTGTTATTCTTCTTCTGCACAGCTAAGCTGGGAGTGGCATTTGCAGCTCGCAATAGTGCAGAGTTATCTCAAAGAAAGGGGCCCGGTGTTTCTGTATCTCTATTATGTTGGTGCGGCTTCGGAACTTTTAAATATCTTGATATATCTCGAGAACTACGCATCTGATCAAAAAATATCATAGAACATCAAAAGTAGGAAACTTAATTCTCTACAAAAAAGGTCTCTTAACATTTTGCCATAGCTCGCTTCGTTTCCGAGATATTTGCAGATTTATCTCAAGGGAAGGGGCCTGACGGACATATTTCGAGATATTTCTTCTTCTTGTTGTTCTTCTTCTGCACAGCTAAGCTGGAAGTGGCATTTGCAGCTCGCAATAGTGCAGAGTTATCTCAAAGAAAGGGGCCACGGTGTTTCTGTATCTCTATTATGTTGGTGCGGCTTCGGAACTTTTAAATATCTCGATATATCTCGAAAACTACGCTTCTGATCAAAAAATATCATAGAACATAAATTGTAGGAAACATAATTCTCTACAAAAAACGTCTCTTAACATTTTGCCATAGCTCGCTTCGTTTCCGAGATATTTGCAGATTCAGCTCAAAGGAACTGGCCTGACGGACATATTTCGAGATATTTCTTCTTCTTGTTGTTCTTCTTCTGCACAGCTAAGCTGGAAGTGGCATTTACAGCTCGCAACAGTGCAGAGTTATCTCAAAGAGAGGGGCCACGGTGTTTCTGTATCTCTATTATGTTGGTGCGGCTTCGGAACTTTTAAATATCTTGATATATCTCGAGAACTACGCATCTGATCAAAAAATATCATAGAAGGTAAAAAGTAGGAAACTTAATTCTCTACAAAAAAGGTCTCTTAACATTTTGCCATAGCTCGCTTCGTTTCCGAGATATTTGCAGATTTATCTCAAGGGAAGGGGCCTGACGGACATATTTCGAGATATTTCTTCTTCTTGTTATTCTTCTTCTGCACAGCTAAGCTGGAAGTGGCATTTGCAGCTCGCAATAGTGCAGAGTTATCTCAAAGAAAGGGGCCACGGTGTTTCTGTATCTCTATTATGTTGGTGCGGCTTCGGAACTTTTAAATATCTTGATATATCTCGAGAACTACGCATCTGATCAAAAAATATCATAGAACATCAAAAGTAGGAAACTTAATTCTCTACAAAAAAGGTCTCTTAACATTTTGCCATAGCTCTCTTCGTTTCCGAGATATTTGCAGATTTATCTCAAGGGAAGGGGCCTGACGGACATATTTCGAGATATTTCTTCTTCTTGTTGTTCCTCTTCTGCACAGCTAAGCTGGAAGTGGCATTCGCGGCTCGCACTAGTGCAGAGTTATCTCAAAGAAAGGGGCCACGGTGTTTCTGTATCTCTATTATGTTGGTGCGGCTTCGGAACTTTTAAATATCTCGATATATCTCGAAAACTACGCTTCTGATCAAAAAATATCATAGAACATAAAAAGTAGGAAACTTAATTCTATACAAAAAAGGTCTCTCAACATTTTGCCATTGCTCGCTTCGTTTCCGAGATATTTGCAGATTTATCTCAAGGGAAGGGGCCTAACGGACATATTTCGAGATATTTCTTCTTCTTGTTGTTCTTCTTCTGCACAGCTAAGCTGGAAGTGGCATTTCAGCTCGCAATAGTGCAGAGTTATCTCAAAGAGAGGGGCCACGGTGTTTCTGTATCTCTATTATGTTGGTGCGGCTTCGGAACTTTTAAATATCTCGATATATCTCGAAAACTACGCTTCTGATCAAAAAATATCATAGAACATAAATTGTAGGAAACATAATTCTCTACAAAAAACGTCTCTTAACATTTTGCCATAGCTCGCTTCGTTTCCGAGATATTTGCAGATTCAGCTCAAAGGAGCTGGCCTGACGGACATATTTCGAGATATTTCTTCTTCTTGTTGTTCTTCTTCTGCACAGCTAAGCTGGAAGTGGCATTTACAGCTCGCAATAGTGCAGAGTTATCTCAAAGAGAGGGGCCACGGTGTTTCTGTATCTCTATTATGTTGGTGCGGCTTCGGAACTTTTAAATATCTTGATATATCTCGAGAACTACGCATCTGATCAAAAAATATCATAGAACATAAAAAGTGGGAAACTTGATTCTCTACAAAAAAGGTCTCTCAACATTTTGCCATTGCTCGCTTCGTTTCCGAGATATTTGCAGATTTATCTCAAGGGAAGGGGCCTAACGGACATATTTCGAGATATTTCTTCTTCTTGTTGTTCTTCTTCTGCACAGCTAAGCTGGAAGTGGCATTTCAGCTCGCAATAGTGCAGAGTTATCTCAAAGAGAGGGGCCACGGTGTTTCTGTATCTCTATTATGTTGGTGCGGCTTTGGAACTTTTAAATATCTCGATATATCTCGAAAACTACGCTTCTGATCAAAAAATATTATAGAACATAAATTGTAGGAAACATAATTCTCTACAAAAAACGTCTCTTAACATTTTGCCATAGCTCGCTTCGTTTCCGAGATATTTGCAGATTCAGCTCAAAGGAACTGGCCTGACGGACATATTTCGAGATATTTCTTCTTCTTGTTGTTCTTCCTCTGCACAGCTAAGCTGGAAGTGGCATTTGCAGCTCGCAATAGTGCAGAGTTATCTCAAAGAAAGGGGCCACGGTGTTTCTGTATCTCTATTATGTTGGTGCGGCTTCGGAACTTTTAAATATCTCGATATATCTCGAAAACTACGCTTCTGATCAAAAAATATTATAGAACATAAATTATAGGAAACATAATTCTCTACAAAAAAGGTCTCTTAACATTTTGCCATAGCTCGCTTCGTTTCCGAGATATTTGCAGATTTATCTCAAGGGAAGGGGCCTGACGGACATATTTCGAGATATTTCTTCTTCTTGTTGTTCTTCTTCTGCACAGCTAAGCTGGAAGTGGCATTTACAGCTCGCAATAGTGCAGAGTTATCTCAAAGAAAGGGGCCACGGTGTTTCTGTATCTCTATTATGTTGGTGCGGCTTCGGAACTTTTAAATATCTTGATATATCTCGAGAACTACGCATCTGATCAAAAAATATCATAGAACATAAAAAGTAGGAAACTTAATTCTCTACAAAAAAGGTCTCTTAACATTTTGCCATAGCTCGCTTCGTTTCCGAGATATTTGCAGATTTATCTCAAGGGAAGGGGCCTGACGGACATATTTCGAGATATTTCTTCTTCTTGTTGTTCTTCTTCTGCACAGCTAAGCTGGAAGTGGCATTTGCGGCTCGCACTAGTGCAGAGTTATCTCAAAGAAAGGGGCCACGGTGTTTCTGTATCTCTATTATGTTGGTGCGGCTTCGGAACTTTTAAATATCTTGATATATCTCGAGAACTACGCATCTGATCAAAAAATATCATAGAACATGAAAAGTAGGAAACTTAATTCTCTACAAAAAAGGTCTCTTAACATTTTGCCATAGCTCTCTTCGTTTCCGAGATATTTGCAGATTTATCTCAAGGGAAGGGGCCTGACGGACATATTTCGAGATATTTCTTCTTCTTGTTGTTCTTCTTCTGCACAGCTAAGCTGGAAGTGGCATTTGCGGCTCGCACTAGTGCAGAGTTATCTCAAAGAAAGGGGCCACGGTGTTTCTGTTTCTCTATTATGTTGGTGCGGCTTCGGAACTTTTAAATATCTCGATATATCTCGAAAACTACGCTTCTGATCAAAAAATATCATAGAACATAAATTGTAGGAAACATAATTCTCTACAAAAAAGGTCTCTTAACATTTTGCCATAGCTCGCTTGGTTTCCGAGATATTTGCAGATTTATCTCAAGGGAAGGGGCCTAACGGACATATTTCGAGATATTGCTTCTTCTTGTTGTTCTTCTTCTGCACAGCTAAGCTGGAAGTGGCATTTGCAGCTCGCAATAGTGCAGAGTTATCTCAAAGAAAGGGGCCACGGTGTTTCTGTATCTCTATTATGTTGGTGCGGCTTCGGAACTTTTAAATATCTTGATATATCTCGAGAACTACGCATCACATCAAAAAATATCATAGAACATAAAAAGTAGCAAACTTAATTCTCTACAAAAAAGGTCTCTTAACATTTTGCCATAGCTCTCTTCGTTTCCGAGATATTTGCAGATTTATCTCAAGGGAAGGGGCCTAACGGACATATTTCGAGATATTTCTTCTTCTTGTTGTTCTTCTTCTGCACAGCTAAGCTGGAAGTGGCATTTACAGCTCGCAATAGTGCAGAGTTATCTCAAAGAAAGGGGCCACGGTGTTTCTGTATCTCTATTATGTTGGTGCGGCTTCGGAACTTTTAAATATCTTGATATATCTCGAGAACTACGCATCTGATCAAAAAATATCATAGAACATAAAAAGTAGGAAACTTAATTCTCTACAAAAAAGGTCTCTTAACATTTTGCCATAGCTCGCTTCGTTTCCGAGATATTTGCAGATTTATCTCAAGGGAAGGGGCCTGACGGACATATTTCGAGATATTTCTTCTTCTTGTTGTTCTTCTTCTGCACAGCTAGGCTGGAAGTGGCATTTGCGGCTCGCACTAGTGCAGAGTTATCTCAAAGAAAGGGGCCACGGTGTTTCTGTATCTCTATTATGTTGGTGCGGCTTTGGAACTTTTAAATATCTCGATATATCTCAAAAACTACGCTTCTGACCAACAAATATCATAGAACATAAATTGTAGGAAACATAATTTTCTACAAAAAAGGTCTCTTAACATTTTGCCATAGCTCGCTTCGTTTCCGAGATATTTGCAGATTTATCTCAACGGAAGGGGCCTAACGGACATATTTCGAGATATTTCTTCTTCTTGTTGTTCTTCTTCTGCACAGCTAGGCTGGAAGTGGCATTTGCGGCTCGCACTAGTGCAGAGTTATCTCAAAGAAAGGGGCCACGGTGTTTCTGTATCTCTATTATGTTGGTGCGGCTTTGGAACTTTTAAATATCTCGATATATCTCGAAAACTACGCTTCTGACCAACAAATATCATAGAACATAAATTGTAGGAAACATAATTCTCTACAAAAAAGGTCTCTTAACATTTTGCCATAGCTCGCTTCGTTTCCGAGATATTTGCAGATTTATCTCAACGGAAGGGGCCTAACGGACATATTTCGAGATATTTCTTCTTCTTGTTGTTCTTCTTCTGCACAGCTAAGCTGGAAGTGGCATTTCAGCTCGCAATAGTGCAGAGTTATCTCAAAGAGAGGGGCCACGGTGTTTCTGTATCTCTATTATGTTGGTGCGGCTTCGGAACTTTTAAATATCTTGATATATCTCGAGAACTACGCATCTGATCAAAAAATATCATAGAAGATAAAAAGTAGGAAACCCAATTCTCTACAAAAAAGGTCTCTTAACATTTTGCCATAGCTCGCTTCGTTTCCGAGATATTTGCAGATTTATCTCAAGGGAAGGGGCCTGACGGACATATTTCGAGATATTTCTTCTTCTTGTTGTTCCTCTTCTGCACAGCTAAGCTGGAAGTGGCATTCGCGGCTCGCACTAGTGCAGAGTTATCTCAAAGAAAGGGGCCACGGTGTTTCTGTATCTCTATTATGTTGGTGCGGCTTCGGAACTTTTAAATATCTCGATATATCTCGAAAACTACGCTTCTGATCAAAAAATATCATAGAACATAAAAAGTAGGAAACTTAATTCTATACAAAAAAGGTCTCTCAACATTTTGCCATTGCTCGCTTCGTTTCCGAGATATTTGCAGATTTATCTCAAGGGAAGGGGCCTAACGGACATATTTCGAGATATTTCTTCTTCTTGTTGTTCTTCTTCTGCACAGCTAAGCTGGAAGTGGCATTTCAGCTCGCAATAGTGCAGAGTTATCTCAAAGAGAGGGGCCACGGTGTTTCTGTATCTCTATTATGTTGGTGCGGCTTCGGAACTTTTAAATATCTCGATATATCTCGAAAACTACGCTTCTGATCAAAAAATATCATAGAACATAAATTGTAGGAAACATAATTCTCTACAAAAAACGTCTCTTAACATTTTGCCATAGCTCGCTTCGTTTCCGAGATATTTGCAGATTCAGCTCAAAGGAGCTGGCCTGACGGACATATTTCGAGATATTTCTTCTTCTTGTTGTTCTTCTTCTGCACAGCTAAGCTGGAAGTGGCATTTACAGCTCGCAATAGTGCAGAGTTATCTCAAAGAGAGGGGCCACGGTGTTTCTGTATCTCTATTATGTTGGTGCGGCTTCGGAACTTTTAAATATCTTGATATATCTCGAGAACTACGCATCTGATCAAAAAATATCATAGAACATAAAAAGTGGGAAACTTGATTCTCTACAAAAAAGGTCTCTCAACATTTTGCCATTGCTCGCTTCGTTTCCGAGATATTTGCAGATTTATCTCAAGGGAAGGGGCCTAACGGACATATTTCGAGATATTTCTTCTTCTTGTTGTTCTTCTTCTGCACAGCTAAGCTGGAAGTGGCATTTCAGCTCGCAATAGTGCAGAGTTATCTCAAAGAGAGGGGCCACGGTGTTTCTGTATCTCTATTATGTTGGTGCGGCTTTGGAACTTTTAAATATCTCGATATATCTCGAAAACTACGCTTCTGATCAAAAAATATTATAGAACATAAATTGTAGGAAACATAATTCTCTACAAAAAACGTCTCTTAACATTTTGCCATAGCTCGCTTCGTTTCCGAGATATTTGCAGATTTATCTCAAGGGAAGGGGCCTGACGGACATATTTCGAGATATTTCTTCTTCTTGTTGTTCTTCTTCTGCACAGCTAGGCTGGAAGTGGCATTTGCGGCTCGCACTAGTGCAGAGTTATCTCAAAGAAAGGGGCCACGGTGTTTCTGTATCTCTATTATGTTGGTGCGGCTTTGGAACTTTTAAATATCTCGATATATCTCAAAAACTACGCTTCTGACCAACAAATATCATAGAACATAAATTGTAGGAAACATAATTCTCTACAAAAAAGGTCTCTTAACATTTTGCCATAGCTCGCTTCGTTTCCGAGATATTTGCAGATTTATCTCAACGGAAGGGGCCTAACGGACATATTTCGAGATATTTCTTCTTCTTGTTGTTCTTCTTCTGCACAGCTAGGCTGGAAGTGGCATTTGCGGCTCGCACTAGTGCAGAGTTATCTCAAAGAAAGGGGCCACGGTGTTTCTGTATCTCTATTATGTTGGTGCGGCTTTGGAACTTTTAAATATCTCGATATATCTCGAAAACTACGCTTCTGACCAACAAATATCATAGAACATAAATTGTAGGAAACATAATTCTCTACAAAAAAGGTCTCTTAACATTTTGCCATAGCTCGCTTCGTTTCCGAGATATTTGCAGATTTATCTCAACGGAAGGGGCCTAACGGACATATTTCGAGATATTTCTTCTTCTTGTTGTTCTTCTTCTGCACAGCTAAGCTGGAAGTGGCATTTGCGGCTCGCACTAGTGCAGAGTTATCTCAAAGAAAGGGGTCACGGTGTTTATGTATCTCTGTTATGTTGGTGCGGTTTCGGAACTTTTAAATATCTTGATATATCTCGAGAACTACGCATCTGGTCAAAAAATATCATAGAACGTAAAAGGTAGGAAACTTAATTCTCTACAAATAAGGTCTCTTAACATTTTGCCATAGCTCGCTTCGTTTCCGAGATATTTGCAGATTTATCTCAAGGGAAGGGGCCTAACGGACATATTTCGAGATATTTTTGCTTCTTGTTGTTCTTCTTCTGCACAGCTAAACTGGAAGTGGCATTTCCAGCTCGCAATAGTGCAGAGTTATCTCAAAGAGAGGGGCCACGGTGTTTCTGTATCTCTATTATGTTGGTGCGGCTTCGGAACTTTTAAATATCTTGATATATCTCGAGAACTACGCATCTGATCAAAAAATATCATAGAACATAAAAAGTAGGAAACTTAATTCTCTACAAAAAAGGTCTCTTAACATTTTGCCATAGCTCGCTTCGTTTCCGAGATATTTGCAGATTTATCTCAAGGGAAGGGGCCTGACGGACATATTTCGAGATATTTCTTCTTCTTGTTGTTCTTCTTCTGCACAGCTAAGCTGGAAGTGGCATTTGCGGCTCGCACTAGTGCAGAGTTATCTCAAAGAAAGGGGCCACGGTGTTTCTGTATCTCTATTATGTTGGTGCGGCTTCGGAACTTTTAAATATCTTGATATATCTCGAGAACTACGCATCTGATCAAAAAATATCATAGAACATGAAAAGTAGGAAACTTAATTCTCTACAAAAAAGGTCTCTTAACATTTTGCCATAGCTCTCTTCGTTTCCGAGATATTTGCAGATTTATCTCAAGGGAAGGGGCCTGACGGACATATTTCGAGATATTTCTTCTTCTTGTTGTTCTTCTTCTGCACAGCTAAGCTGGAAGTGGCATTTGCGGCTCGCACTAGTGCAGAGTTATCTCAAAGAAAGGGGCCACGGTGTTTCTGTTTCTCTATTATGTTGGTGCGGCTTCGGAACTTTTAAATATCTCGATATATCTCGAAAACTACGCTTCTGATCAAAAAATATCATAGAACATAAATTGTAGGAAACATAATTCTCTACAAAAAAGGTCTCTTAACATTTTGCCATAGCTCGCTTCGTTTCCGAGATATTTGCAGATTTATCTCAACGGAAGGGGCCTAACGGACATATTTCGAGATATTTCTTCTTCTTGTTGTTCTTCTTCTGCACAGCTAGGCTGGAAGTGGCATTTGCGGCTCGCACTAGTGCAGAGTTATCTCAAAGAAAGGGGCCACGGTGTTTCTGTATCTCTATTATGTTGGTGCGGCTTTGGAACTTTTAAATATCTCGATATATCTCGAAAACTACGCTTCTGACCAACAAATATCATAGAACATAAATTGTAGGAAACATAATTCTCTACAAAAAAGGTCTCTTAACATTTTGCCATAGCTCGCTTCGTTTCCGAGATATTTGCAGATTTATCTCAACGGAAGGGGCCTAACGGACATATTTCGAGATATTTCTTCTTCTTGTTGTTCTTCTTCTGCACAGCTAAGCTGGAAGTGGCATTTGCGGCTCGCACTAGTGCAGAGTTATCTCAAAGAAAGGGGTCACGGTGTTTATGTATCTCTGTTATGTTGGTGCGGTTTCGGAACTTTTAAATATCTTGATATATCTCGAGAACTACGCATCTGGTCAAAAAATATCATAGAACGTAAAAGGTAGGAAACTTAATTCTCTACAAATAAGGTCTCTTAACATTTTGCCATAGCTCGCTTCGTTTCCGAGATATTTGCAGATTTATCTCAAGGGAAGGGGCCTAACGGACATATTTCGAGATATTTTTGCTTCTTGTTGTTCTTCTTCTGCACAGCTAAACTGGAAGTGGCATTTCCAGCTCGCAATAGTGCAGAGTTATCTCAAAGAGAGGGGCCACGGTGTTTCTGTATCTCTATTATGTTGGTGCGGCTTCGGAACTTTTAAATATCTTGATATATCTCGAGAACTACGCATCTGATCAAAAAATATCATAGAACATAAAAAGTAGGAAACTTAATTCTCTACAAAAAAGGTCTCTTAACATTTTGCCATAGCTCGCTTCGTTTCCGAGATATTTGCAGATTTATCTCAAGGGAAGGGGCCTGACGGACATATTTCGAGATATTTCTTCTTCTTGTTGTTCTTCTTCTGCACAGCTAAGCTGGAAGTGGCATTTGCGGCTCGCACTAGTGCAGAGTTATCTCAAAGAAAGGGGCCACGGTGTTTCTGTATCTCTATTATGTTGGTGCGGCTTCGGAACTTTTAAATATCTTGATATATCTCGAGAACTACGCATCTGATCAAAAAATATCATAGAACATGAAAAGTAGGAAACTTAATTCTCTACAAAAAAGGTCTCTTAACATTTTGCCATAGCTCTCTTCGTTTCCGAGATATTTGCAGATTTATCTCAAGGGAAGGGGCCTGACGGACATATTTCGAGATATTTCTTCTTCTTGTTGTTCTTCTTCTGCACAGCTAAGCTGGAAGTGGCATTTGCGGCTCGCACTAGTGCAGAGTTATCTCAAAGAAAGGGGCCACGGTGTTTCTGTTTCTCTATTATGTTGGTGCGGCTTCGGAACTTTTAAATATCTCGATATATCTCGAAAACTACGCTTCTGATCAAAAAATATCATAGAACATAAATTGTAGGAAACATAATTCTCTACAAAAAAGGTCTCTTAACATTTTGCCATAGCTCGCTTGGTTTCCGAGATATTTGCAGATTTATCTCAAGGGAAGGGGCCTAACGGACATATTTCGAGATATTGCTTCTTCTTGTTGTTCTTCTTCTGCACAGCTAAGCTGGAAGTGGCATTTGCAGCTCGCAATAGTGCAGAGTTATCTCAAAGAAAGGGACCACGGTGTTTCTGTATCTCTATTATGTTGGTGCGGCTTCGGAACTTTTAAATATCTTGATATATCTCGAGAACTACGCATCACATCAAAAAATATCATAGAACATAAAAAGTAGCAAACTTAATTCTCTACAAAAAAGGTCTCTTAACATTTTGCCATAGCTCTCTTCGTTTCCGAGATATTTGCAGATTTATCTCAAGGGAAGGGGCCTAACGGACATATTTCGAGATATTTTTGCTTCTTGTTGTTCTTCTTCTGCACAGCTAAACTGGAAGTGGCATTTCCAGCTCGCAATAGTGCAGAGTTATCTCAAAGAGAGGGGCCACGGTGTTTCTGTATCTCTATTATGTTGGTGCGGCTTCGGAACTTTTAAATATCTTGATATATCTCGAGAACTACGCATCTGATCAAAAAATATCATAGAACATAAAAAGTAGGAAACTTAATTCTCTACAAAAAAGGTCTCTTAACATTTTGCCATAGCTCGCTTCGTTTCCGAGATATTTGCAGATTTATCTCAAGGGAAGGGGCCTGACGGACATATTTCGAGATATTTCTTCTTCTTGTTGTTCTTCTTCTGCACAGCTAAGCTGGAAGTGGCATTTGCGGCTCGCACTAGTGCAGAGTTATCTCAAAGAAAGGGGCCACGGTGTTTCGGTATCTCTATTATGTTGGTGCGGCTTCGGAACTTTTAAATATCTTGATATATCTCGAGAACTACGGGTCTGATCAAAAAATATCATAGAACATAAAAAGTAGGAAACTTAATTCTCCACAAATAATGTCTCTTAACATTTTGCCATAGCTCGCTTCGTTTCCGAGATATTTGCAGATTTATCTCAAGGGAAGGGGCCTGACGGACATATTTCGAGATATTTCTTCTTCTTGTTGTTCTTCTTCTGCACAGCTAAGCTGGAAGTGGCATTTGCGGCTTGCACTAGTGCAGAGTTATCTCAAAGAAAGGGGCCACGGTGTTTCTGTATCTCTATTATGTTGGTGCGGCTTCGCAGCTTTTAAATATCTTGATATATCTCGAGAACTACGCATCTGATCAAAAAATATCATAGAACATGAAAAGTAGGAAACTTAATTCTCTACAAAAAAGGTCTCTTAACATTTTGCCATAGCTCTCTTCGTTTCCGAGATATTTGCAGATTTATCTCAAGGGAAGGGGCCTGACGGACATATTTCGAGATATTTCTTCTTCTTGTTGTTCTTCTTCTGCACAGCTAAGCTGGAAGTGGCATTTGCGGCTCGCACTAGTGCAGAGTTATCTCAAAGAAAGGGGCCACGGTGTTTCTGTTTCTCTATTATGTTGGTGCGGCTTCGGAACTTTTAAATATCTCGATATATCTCGAAAACTACGCTTCTGATCAAAAAATATCATAGAACATAAATTGTAGGAAACATAATTCTCTACAAAAAAGGTCTCTTAACATTTTGCCATAGCTCGCTTGGTTTCCGAGATATTTGCAGATTTATCTCAAGGGAAGGGGCCTAACGGACATATTTCGAGATATTTCTTCTTCTTGTTGTTCTTCTTCTGCACAGCTAAGCTGGAAGTGGCATTTGCAGCTCGCAATAGTGCAGAGTTATCTCAAAGAAAGGGGCCACGGTGTTTCTGTATCTCTATTATGTTGGTGCGGCTTCGGAACTTTTAAATATCTTGATATATCTCGAGAACTACGCATCACATCAAAAAATATCATAGAACATAAAAAGTAGCAAACTTAATTCTCTACAAAAAAGGTCTCTTAACATTTTGCCATAGCTCTCTTCGTTTCCGAGATATTTGCAGATTTATCTCAAGGGAAGGGGCCTGACGGACATATTTCGAGATATTTCTTCTTCTTGTTGTTCTTCTTCTGCACAGCTAAGCTGGAAGTGGCATTTGCAGCTCGCAATAGTGCAGAGTTATCTCAAAGAAAGGGGCCACGGTGTTTCTGTATCTCTATTATGTTGGTGCGGCTTCGGAACTTTTAAATATCTTGATATATCTCGAGAACTACGCATCTGATCAAAAAATATCATAGAACGTAAAAGGTAGGAAACTTAATTCTCTACAAATAAGGTCTCTTAACATTTTGCCATAGCTCGCTTCGTTTCCGAGATATTTGCAGATTTATCTCAAGGGAAGGGGCCTAACGGACATATTTCGAGATATTTTTGCTTCTTGTTGTTCTTCTTCTGCACAGCTAAACTGGAAGTGGCATTTCCAGCTCGCAATAGTGCAGAGTTATCTCAAAGAGAGGGGCCACGGTGTTTCTGTATCTCTATTATGTTGGTGCGGCTTCGGAACTTTTAAATATCTTGATATATCTCGAGAACTACGCATCTGATCAAAAAATATCATAGAACATAAAAAGTAGGAAACTTAATTCTCTACAAAAAAGGTCTCTTAACATTTTGCCATAGCTCGCTTCGTTTCCGAGATATTTGCAGATTTATCTCAAGGGAAGGGGCCTGACGGACATATTTCGAGATATTTCTTCTTCTTGTTGTTCTTCTTCTGCACAGCTAAGCTGGAAGTGGCATTTGCGGCTCGCACTAGTGCAGAGTTATCTCAAAGAAAGGGGCCACGGTGTTTCTGTATCTCTATTATGTTGGTGCGGCTTCGGAACTTTTAAATATCTTGATATATCTCGAGAACTACGCATCTGATCAAAAAATATCATAGAACATGAAAAGTAGGAAACTTAATTCTCTACAAAAAAGGTCTCTTAACATTTTGCCATAGCTCTCTTAGTTTCCGAGATATTTGCAGATTTATCTCAAGGGAAGGGGCCTGACGGACATATTTCGAGATATTTCTTCTTCTTGTTGTTCTTCTTCTGCACAGCTAAGCTGGAAGTGGCATTTGCGGCTCGCACTAGTGCAGAGTTATCTCAAAGAAAGGGGCCACGGTGTTTCTGTTTCTCTATTATGTTGGTGCGGCTTCGGAACTTTTAAATATCTCGATATATCTCGAAAACTACGCTTCTGATCAAAAAATATCATAGAACATAAATTGTAGGAAACATAATTCTCTACAAAAAAGGTCTCTTAACATTTTGCCATAGCTCGCTTGGTTTCCGAGATATTTGCAGATTTATCTCAAGGGAAGGGGCCTAACGGACATTCTTCGAGATATTTCTTCTTCTTGTTGTTCTTCTTCTGCACAGCTAAGCTGGAAGTGGCATTTGCAGCTCGCAATAGTGCAGAGTTATCTCAAAGAAAGGGGCCACGGTGTTTCTGTATCTCTATTATGTTGGTGCGGCTTCGGAACTTTTAAATATCTTGATATATCTTGAGAAATACGCATCACATCAAAAAATATCATAGAACATAAAAAGTAGCAAACTTAATTCTCTACAAAAAAGGTCTCTTAACATTTTGCCATAGCTCTCTTCGTTTCCGAGATATTTGCAGATTTATCTCAAGGGAAGGGGCCTGACGGACATATTTCGAGATATTTCTTCTTCTTGATGTTCTTCTTCTGCACAGCTAAGCTGGAAGTGGCATTTGCAGCTCGCAATAGTGCAGAGTTATCTCAAAGAAAGGGGCCACGGTGTTTCTGTATCTCTATTATGTTGGTGCGGCTTCGGAACTTTTAAATATCTTGATATATCTCGAGAACTACGCATCTGATCAAAAAATATCATAGAACATAAAAAGTAGGAACCTTAATTCTCTACAAAAAAGGTCTCTTAACATTTTGCCATAGCTCGCTTCGTTTCCGAGATATTTGCAGATTTATCTCAAGGGAAGGGGCCTGACGGACATATTTCGAGATATTTCTTCTTCTTGTTGTTCTTCTTCTGCACAGCTAAGCTGGAAGTGGCATTTGCGGCTCGCACTAGTGCAGAGTTATCTCAAAGAAAGGGGCCACGGTGTTTCTGTATCTCTATTATGTTGGTGCAGCTTCGGAACTTTTAAATATCTCGATATATCTCGAAAACTACGCTTCTGATCAAAAAATATCATAGAACATAAATTGTAGGAAACATAATTCTCTACAAAAAAGGTCTCTTAACATTTTGCCATAGCTCGCTTCGTTTCCGAGATATTTGCAGATATATCTCAAGGGAAGGGGCCTGACGGACATATTTCGAGATATTTCTTCTTCTTGTTGTTCTTCTTCTGCACAGCTAAGCTGGAAGTGGCATTTACAGCTCGCAATAGTGCAGAGTTATCTCAAAGAAAGGGGCCACGGTGTTTCTGTATCTCTATTATGTTGATGCGGCTTCGGAACTTTTAAATATCTTGATATATCTCGAGAACTACGCATCTGATCAAAAAATATCAT
The DNA here is from genome assembly GCF_051020975.1 of Osmia lignaria lignaria. NCBI lineage: Eukaryota > Metazoa > Arthropoda > Insecta > Hymenoptera > Megachilidae > Osmia > Osmia lignaria. Next base: position 21,207,180 of record NW_027478159.1, read on the forward strand.
AGAACGTAAAAAGTAGGAAACTTAATTCTCTACAAAAAAGGTCTCTTAACATTTTGCCATAGCTCTCTTCGTTTCCGAGATATTTGCAGATTTATCTCAAGGGAAGGGGCCTAACGGACATATTTCGAAATATTTCTTCATCTTGTTGTTCTTCTTCTGCACAGCTAAGCTGGAAGTGGCATTTGCAGCTCGCAATAGTGCAGAGTTATCTCAAAGAAAGGGGCCACGGTGTTTCTGTATCTCTATTATGTTGGTGCGGCTTCGGAACTTTTAAATATCTTGATATATCTCGAGAACTACGCATCTGATCAAAAAATATCATAGAACATAAAAAATAGGAAACTTAATTCTCTACAAAAAAGATCTCTTAACATTTTGCCATAGCTCGCTTCGTTTCCGAGATATTTGCCGATTTATCTCAAGGGAAGGGGCCTAACGGACATATTTCGAGATATTTCTTCTTCTTGTTGTTCTTCTTCTGCACAGCTAAGCTGGAAGTGGCATTTGCAGCTCGCAATAGTGCAGAGTTATCTCAAAGAAAGGGGCCACGGTGTTTCTGTATCTCTATTATGTTGGTGCAGCTTCGGAACTTTTAAATATCTCGATATATCTCGAAAACTACGCTTCTGATCAAAAAATATCATAGAACATAAATTGTAGGAAACATAATTCTCTACAAAAAAGGTCTCTTAACATTTTGCCATAGCTCGCTTCGTTTCCGAGATATTTGCAGATATATCTCAAGGGAAGGGGCCTGACGGACATATTTCGAGATATTTCTTCTTCTTGTTGTTCTTCTTCTGCACAGCTAAGCTGGAAGTGGCATTTACAGCTCGCAATAGTGCAGAGTTATCTCAAAGAAAGGGGCCACGGTGTTTCTGTATCTCTATTATGTTGGTGCGGCTTCGGAACTTTTAAATATCTTGATATATCTCGAGAACTACGCATCTGATCAAAAAATATCATAGAACGTAAAAAGTAGGAAACTTAATTCTCTACAAAAAAGGTCTCTTAACATTTTGCCATAGCTCTCTTCGTTTCCGAGATATTTGCAGATTTATCTCAAGGGAAGGGGCCTAACGGACATATTTCGAAATATTTCTTCATCTTGTTGTTCTTCTTCTGCACAGCTAAGCTGGAAGTGGCATTTGCAGCTCGCAATAGTGCAGAGTTATCTCAAAGAAAGGGGCCACGGTGTTTCTGTATCTCTATTATGTTGGTGCGGCTTCGGAACTTTTAAATATCTTGATATATCTCGAGAACTACGCATCTGATCAAAAAATATCATAGAACATAAAAAATAGGAAACTTAATTCTCTACAAAAAAGATCTCTTAACATTTTGCCATAGCTCGCTTCGTTTCCGAGATATTTGCAGATTTATCTCAAGGGAAGGGGCCTAACGGACATATTTCGAGATATTTCTTCTTCTTGTTGTTCTTCTTCTGCACAGCTAAGCTGGAAGTGGCATTTGCAGCTCGCAATAGTGCAGAGTTATCTCAAAGAAAGGGGCCACGGTGTTTCTGTATCTCTATTATGTTGGTGCGGCTTCGGAACTTTTAAATATCTTGATATATCTCGAGAACTACGCATCTGATCAAAAAATATCATAGAACGTAAAAGGTAGGAAACTTAATTCTCTACAAATAAGGTCTCTTAACATTTTGCCATAGCTCGCTTCGTTTCCGAGATATTTGCAGATTTATCTCAAGGGAAGGGGCCTAACGGACATATTTCGAGATATTTCTTCTTCTTGTTGTTCTTCTTCTGCACAGCTAAGCTGGAAGTGGCATTTACAGCTCGCAATAGTGCAGAGTTATCTCAAAGAAAGGGGCCACGGTGTTTCTGTATCTCTATTATGTTGGTGCGGCTTCGGAACTTTTAAATATCTTGATATATCTCGAGAACTACGCATCTGATCAAAAAATATCATAGAACGTAAAAAGTAGGAAACTTAATTCTCTACAAAAAAGGTCTCTTAACATTTTGCCATAGCTCTCTTCGTTTCCGAGATATTTGCAGATTTATCTCAAGGGAAGGGGCCTAACGGACATATTTCGAAATATTTCTTCATCTTGTTGTTCTTCTTCTGCACAGCTAAGCTGGAAGTGGCATTTGCAGCTCGCAATAGTGCAGAGTTATCTCAAAGAAAGGGGCCACGGTGTTTCTGTATCTCTATTATGTTGGTGCGGCTTCGGAACTTTTAAATATCTTGATATATCTCGAGAACTACGCATCTGATCAAAAAATATCATAGAACATAAAAAATAGGAAACTTAATTCTCTACAAAAAAGATCTCTTAACATTTTGCCATAGCTCGCTTCGTTTCCGAGATATTTGCAGATTTATCTCAAGGGAAGGGGCCTAACGGACATATTTCGAGATATTTCTTCTTCTTGTTGTTCTTCTTCTGCACAGCTAAGCTGGAAGTGGCATTTGCGGCTCGCACTAGTGCAGAGTTATCTCAAAGAAAGGGGCCACGGTGTTTCTGTTTCTCTATTATGTTGGTGCGGCTTCGGAACTTTTAAATATCTCGATATATCTCGAAAACTACGCTTCTGATCAAAAAATATCATAGAACATAAAAAATAGGAAACTTAATTCTCTACAAAAAAGGTCTCTTAACATTTTGCCATAGCTCGCTTCGTTTCCGAGATATTTGCAGACTTATCTCAAGGGAAGGGGCCTGACGGACATATTTCGAGATATTTCTTCTTCTTGTTGTTCTTCTTCTGCACAGCTAAGCTGGAAGTGGCATTTGCGGCTCGCACTAGTGCAGAGTTATCTCAAAGAAAGGGGCCACGGTGTTTCTGTATCTCTATTATGTTGGTGCGGCTTCGGAACTTTTAAATATCTTGATATATCTCGAGAACTACGCATCTGATCAAAAAATATCATAGAACATGAAAAGTAGGAAACTTAATTCTCTACAAAAAAGGTCTCTTAACATTTTGCCATAGTTCTCTTCGTTTCCGAGATATTTGCAGATTTATCTCAAGGGAAGGGGCCTGACGGACATATTTCGAGATATTTCTTCTTCTTGTTGTTCTTCTTCTGCACAGCTAAGCTGGAAGTGGCATTTGCGGCTCGCACTAGTGCAGAGTTATCTCAAAGAAAGGGGCCACGGTGTTTCTGTTTCTCTATTATGTTGGTGCGGCTTCGGAACTTTTAAATATCTCGATATATCTCGAAAACTACGCTTCTGATCAAAAAATATCATAGAACATAAATAGTAGGAAACATAATTCTCTACAAAAAAGGTCTCTTAACATTTTGCCATAGCTCGCTTCGTTTCCGAGATATTTGCAGATTTATCTCAAGGGAAGGGGCCTAACGGACATATTTCGAGATATTTTTGCTTCTTGTTGTTCTTCTTCTGCACAGCTAAACTGGAAGTGGCATTTCCAGCTCGCAATAGTGCAGAGTTATCTCAAAGAGAGGGGCCACGGTGTTTCTGTATCTCTATTATGTTGGTGCGGCTTCGGAACTTTTAAATATCTTGATATATCTCGAGAACTACGCATCAGATCAAAAAATATCATAGAACATAAAAAGTAGCAAACTTAATTCTCTACAAAAAAGGTCTCTTAACATTTTGCCATAGCTCGCTTCGTTTCCGAGATATTTGCAGATATATCTCAAGGGAAGGGGCCTGACGGACATATTTCGAGATATTTCTTCTTCTTGTTGTTCTTCTTCTGCACAGTTAAGCTGGAAGTGGCATTTACAGCTCGCAATAGTGCAGAGTTATCTCAAAGAAAGGGGCCACGGTGTTTCTGTATCTCTATTATGTTGGTGCGGCTTCGGAACTTTTAAATATCTCGATATATCTCGAAAACTACGCTTCTGATCAAAAAATATCGTAGAACGTAAATTGTAGGAAACATAATTCTCTACAAAAAAGGTCTCTTAACATTTTGCCATAGTTCGCTTCGTTTCCGAGATATTTGCGGATATATCTCAAGGGAAGGGGCCTGACGGACATATTTCGAGATATTTCTTCTTCTTGTTGTTCTTCTTCTGCACAGCTAAGCTGGAAGTGGCATTTACAGCTCGCAATAGTGCAGAGTTATCTCAAAGAAAGGGGCCACGGTGTTTCTGTATCTCTATTATGTTGGTGCGGCTTCGGAACTTTTAAATATCTTGATATATCTCGAGAACTACGGGTCTGATCAAAAAATATCATAGAACATAAAAAGTAGGAAACATAATTCTCTACAAAAAAGGTCTCTTAACATTTTGCCATAGCTCGCTTCGTTTCCGAGATATTTGCAGATTTATCTCAAGGGAAGGGGCCTGACGGACATATTTCGAGATATTTCTTCTTCTTGTTGTTCTTCTTCTGCACAGCTAAGCTGGAAGTGGCATTTGCGGCTCGCACTAGTGCAGAGTTATCTCAAAGAAAGGGGCCACGGTGTTTCTGTATCTCTATTATGTTGGTGCGGCTTCGGAACTTTTAAATATCTTGATATATCTCGAGAACTACGCATCTGATCAAAAAATATCATAGAACATGAAAAGTAGGAAACTTAATTCTCTACAAAAAAGGTCTCTTAACATTTTGCCATAGCTCTCTTCGTTTCCGAGATATTTGCAGATTTATCTCAAGGGAAGGGGCCTGACGGACATATTTCGAGATATTTCTTCTTCTTTTTGTTCTTCTTCTGCACAGCTAAGCTGGAAGTGGCATTTGCAGCTCGCAATAGTGCAGAGTTATCTCAAAGAAAGGGGCCACGGTGTTTCTGGATCTTTATTATGTTGGTGCGGCTTCGGAACTTTTAAATATCTCGATATATCTCGAAAACTACGCTTCTGATCAAAAAATATCATAGAACATAAATTGTAGGAAACATCATTCTCTACAAAAAAGGTCTCTTAACATTTTGCCATAGCTCGCTTCGTTTCCGAGATATTTGCAGATATATCTCAAGGGAAGGGGCCTGACGGACATATTTCGAGATATTTCTTCTTCTTGTTGTTCTTCTTCTGCACAGCTAAGCTGGAAGTGGCATTTGCAGCTCGCAATAGTGCAGAGATATCTCAAAGAAAGGGGCCACGGTGTTTCTGTATCTCTATTATGTTGGTGCGGTTTCGGAACTTTTAAATATCTTGATATATCTCGAGAACTACGCATCTGATCAAAAAATGTCATAGAACGTAAAAAGTAGGAAACTTAATTCTCTACAAATAAGGTCTCTTAACATTTTGCCATAGCTCGCTTCGTTTCCGAGATATTTGCAGATTTATCTCAAGGGAAGGGGCCTGACGGACATATTTCGAGATATTTCTTCTTCTTGTTGTTCTTCTTCTGCACAGCTAAGCTGGAAGTGGCATTTGCAGCTCGCAATAGTGCAGAGTTATCTCAAAGAAAGGGGCCACGGTGTTTCTGTATCTCTATTATGTTGGTGCGGCTTCGGAACTTTTAAATATCTTGATATATCTCGAGAACTACGCGTCTGATCAAAAAATATCATAGAACATAAAAAGTAGGAAACTTAATTCTCTACAAAAACGGTCTCTTAACATTTTGCCATAGCTCGCTTCGTTTCCGAGATATTTGCAGATTTATCTCAAGGGAAGGGGCCTGACGGACATATTTCGAGATATTTCTTCTTCTTGTTGTTCTTCTTCTGCACAGCTAAGCTGGAAGTGGCATTTGCAGCTCGCAATAGTGCAGAGATATCTCAAAGAAAGGGGCCACGGTGTTTCTGTATCTCTATTATGTTGGTGCGGTTTCGGAACTTTTAAATATCTTGATATATCTCGAGAACTACGCATCTGATCAAAAAATATCATAGAACGTAAAAAGTAGGAAACTTAATTCTCTACAAATAAGGTCTCTTAACATTTTGCCATAGCTCGCTTCGTTTCCGAGATATTTGCAGATTTATGTCAAGGGAAGGGGCCTGACGGACATATTTCGAGATATTTCTTCTTCTTGTTGTTCTTCTTCTGCACAGCTAAGCTGGAAGTGGCATTTGCGGCTCGCACTAGTGCACAGTTATCTCAAAGAGAGGGGCCACGGTGTTTCTGTATCTCTATTATGTTGGTGCGGCTTCGGAACTTTTAAATATCTTGATATATCTCGAGAACTACGCATCTGATCAAAAAATATCATAGAACATAAAAAGTAGGAAACTTAATTCTCTACAAAAAAGGTCTCTTAACATTTTGCCATAGCTCGCTTCGTTTCCGAGATATTTGCAGATTTATCTCAAGGGAAGGGGCCTGACGGACATATTTCGAGATATTTCTTCTTCTTGTTGTTCTTCTTCTGCACAGCTAAGCTGGAAGTGGCATTTGCGGCTCGCACTAGTGCAGAGTTATCTCAAAGAAAGGGGCCACGGTGTTTCTGTATCTCTATTATGTTGGTGCGGCTTCGGAACTTTTAAATATCTTGATATATCTCGAGAACTACGCATCTGATCAAAAAATATCATAGAACATGAAAAGTAGGAAACTTAATTCTCTACAAAAAAGGTCTCTTAACATTTTGCCATAGCTCTCTTCGTTTCCGAGATATTTGCAGATTTATCTCAAGGGAAGGGGCCTGACGGACATATTTCGAGATATTTCTTCTTCTTTTTGTTCTTCTTCTGCACAGCTAAGCTGGAAGTGGCATTTGCAGCTCGCAATAGTGCAGAGTTATCTCAAAGAAAGGGGCCACGGTGTTTCTGGATCTTTATTATGTTGGTGCGGCTTCGGAACTTTTAAATATCTCGATATATCTCGAAAACTACGCTTCTGATCAAAAAATATCATAGAACATAAATTGTAGGAAACATCATTCTCTACAAAAAAGGTCTCTTAACATTTTGCCATAGCTCGCTTCGTTTCCGAGATATTTGCAGATATATCTCAAGGGAAGGGGCCTGACGGACATATTTCGAGATATTTCTTCTTCTTGTTGTTCTTCTTCTGCACAGCTAAGCTGGAAGTGGCATTTGCAGCTCGCAATAGTGCAGAGATATCTCAAAGAAAGGGGCCACGGTGTTTCTGTATCTCTATTATGTTGGTGCGGTTTCGGAACTTTTAAATATCTTGATATATCTCGAGAACTACGCATCTGATCAAAAAATGTCATAGAACGTAAAAAGTAGGAAACTTAATTCTCTACAAATAAGGTCTCTTAACATTTTGCCATAGCTCGCTTCGTTTCCGAGATATTTGCAGATTTATCTCAAGGGAAGGGGCCTGACGGACATATTTCGAGATATTTCTTCTTCTTGTTGTTCTTCTTCTGCACAGCTAAGCTGGAAGTGGCATTTGCAGCTCGCAATAGTGCAGAGTTATCTCAAAGAAAGGGGCCACGGTGTTTCTGTATCTCTATTATGTTGGTGCGGCTTCGGAACTTTTAAATATCTTGATATATCTCGAGAACTACGCGTCTGATCAAAAAATATCATAGAACATAAAAAGTAGGAAACTTAATTCTCTACAAAAACGGTCTCTTAACATTTTGCCATAGCTCGCTTCGTTTCCGAGATATTTGCAGATTTATCTCAAGGGAAGGGGCCTGACGGACATATTTCGAGATATTTCTTCTTCTTGTTGTTCTTCTTCTGCACAGCTAAGCTGGAAGTGGCATTTGCAGCTCGCAATAGTGCAGAGATATCTCAAAGAAAGGGGCCACGGTGTTTCTGTATCTCTATTATGTTGGTGCGGTTTCGGAACTTTTAAATATCTTGATATATCTCGAGAACTACGCATCTGATCAAAAAATATCATAGAACGTAAAAAGTAGGAAACTTAATTCTCTACAAATAAGGTCTCTTAACATTTTGCCATAGCTCGCTTCGTTTCCGAGATATTTGCAGATTTATGTCAAGGGAAGGGGCCTGACGGACATATTTCGAGATATTTCTTCTTCTTGTTGTTCTTCTTCTGCACAGCTAAGCTGGAAGTGGCATTTGCGGCTCGCACTAGTGCACAGTTATCTCAAAGAGAGGGGCCACGGTGTTTCTGTATCTCTATTATGTTGGTGCGGCTTCGGAACTTTTAAATATCTTGATATATCTCGAGAACTACGCATCTGATCAAAAAATATCATAGAACATAAAAAGTAGGAAACTTAATTCTCTACAAAAAAGGTCTCTTAACATTTTGCCATAGCTCGCTTCGTTTCCGAGATATTTGCAGATTTATCTCAAGGGAAGGGGCCTGACGGACATATTTCGAGATATTTCTTCTTCTTGTTGTTCTTCTTCTGCACAGCTAAGCTGGAAGTGGCATTTGCGGCTCGCACTAGTGCAGAGTTATCTCAAAGAAAGGGGCCACGGTGTTTCTGTATCTCTATTATGTTGGTGCGGCTTCGGAACTTTTAAATATCTTGATATATCTCGAGAACTACGGGTCTGATCAAAAAATATCATAGAACATAAAAAGTAGGAAACATAATTCTCTACAAAAAGGTCTGTTAACATTTTGCCATAGCTCGCTTCGTTTCCGAGATATTTGCAGATTTATCTCAAGGGAAGGGGCCTGACGGACATATTTCGAGATATTTCTTCTTCTTGTTGTTCTTCTTCTGCACAGCTAAGCTGGAAGTGGCATTTGCGGCTCGTACTAGTGCAGAGTTATCTCAAAGAAAGGGGCCACGGTGTTTCTGTATCTCTATTATGTTGGTGCGGCTTCTGAACTTTTAAATATCTTGATATATCTCGAGAACTACGCGTCTGATCAAAAAATATCATAGAACATAAAAAGTAGGAAACTTAATTCTCTACAAAAACGGTCTCTTAACATTTTGCCATAGCTCGCTTCGTTTCCGAGATATTTGCAGATTTATCTCAAGGGAAGGGGCCTGACGGACATATTTCGAGATATTTCTTCTTCTTGTTGTTCTTCTTCTGCACAGCTAAGCTGGAAGTGGCATTTGCGGCTCGCACTAGTGCACAGTTATCTCAAAGAAAGGGGCCACGGTGTTTCTGGATCTTTATTATGTTGGTGCGGCTTCGGAACTTTTAAATATCTCGATATATCTCGAAAACTACGCTTCTGATCAAAAAATATCATAGAACATAAATTGTAGGAAACATAATTCTCTACAATAAACGTCTCTTAACATTTTGCCATAGCTCGCTTCGTTTCCGAGATATTTGCAGATTCAGCTCAAAGGAACTGGCCTGACGGACATATTTCGAGATATTTCTTCTTCTTGTTGTTCTTCCTCTGCACAGCTAAGCTGGAAGTGGCATTTGCAGCTCGCAATAGTGCAGAGTTATCTCAAAGAAAGGGGCCACGGTGTTTCTGTATCTCTATTATGTTGGTGCGGCTACGGAACTTTTAAATATCTTGATATATCTCGAGAACTACGCATCTGATCAAAAAATATCATAGAACATAAAAAGTAGGAAACTTAATTCTCTACAAAAAAGGTCTCTTAACATTTTGCCATAGCTCGCTTCGTTTCCGAGATATTTGCATATTTATCTCAAGGGAAGGGGCCTGACGGACATATTTCGAGATATTTCTTCTTCTTGTTGTTCTTCTTCTGCACAGCTAAGCTGGAAGTGGCATTTGCGGCTCGCACTAGTGCAGAGATATCTCAAAGAAAGGGGCCACGGTGTTTCTGTATCTCTATTATGTTGGTGCGGCTTCGGAACTTTTAAATATCTCGATATATCTCGAAAACTACGCTTCTGATCAAAAAATATCATAGAACATAAATTGTAGGAAACATAATTCTCTACAAAAAAGGTCTCTCAACATTTTGCCATAGCTCGCTTCGTTTCCGAGATATTTGCAGATTTATCTCAAGGGAAGGGGCCTAACGGACATATTTCGAGATATCTTTGCTTCTTGTTGTTCTTCTTCTGCACAGCTAAACTGGAAGTGGCATTTCCAGCTCGCAATAGTGCAGAGTTATCTCAAAGAGAGGGGCCACGGTGTTTCTGTATCTCTATTATGTTGGTGCGGCTTCGGAAGTTTTAAATATCTTGATATATCTCGAGAACTACGCATCTGATCAAAAAATATCATAGAACGTAAAAAGTAGGAAACTTAATTCTCTACAAATAAGGTCTCTTAACATTTTGCCATAGCTCGCTTCGTTTCCGAGATATTTGCAGATTTATGTCAAGGGAAGGGGCCTGACGGACATATTTCGAGATATTTCTTCTTCTTGTTGTTCTTCTTCTGCACAGCTAAGCTGGAAGTGGCATTTGCAGCTCGCACTAGTGCAGAGTTATCTCAAAGAAAGGGGCCACGGTGTTTCTGTATCTCTATTATGTTGGTGCGGCTTCGGAACTTTTAAATATCTTGATATATCTCGAGAACTACGCATCTGATCAAAAAATATCATAGAACATGAAAAGTAGGAAACTTAATTCTCTACAAAAAAGGTCGCTTAACATTTTGCCATAGCTCTCTTCGTTTCCGAGATATTTGCAGATTTATCTCAAGGGAAGGGGCCTGACGGACATATTTCGAGATATTTCTTCTTCTTGTTGTTCTCCTTCTGCACAGCTAAGCTGGAAGTGGCATTTGCAGCTCGCAATAGTGCAGAGTTATCTCAAAGAAAGGGGCCACGGTGTTTCTGTATCTCTATTATGTTGGTGCGGCTTCGGAACTTTTAAATATCTTGATATATCTCGAGAACTACGCGTCTCATCAAAAAATATCATAGAACATAAAAAGTAGGAAACTTAATTCTCTACAAAAACGGTCTCTTAACATTTTGCCATAGCTCGCTTCGTTTCCGAGATATTTGCAGATTTATCTCAAGGGAAGGGGCCTGACGGACATATTTCGAGATATTTCTTCTTCTTGTTGTTCTTCTTCTGCACAGCTAAGCTGGAAGTGGCATTTGCGGCTCGCACTAGTGCACAGTTATCTCAAAGAGAGGGACCACGGTGTTTCTGTATCTCTATTATGTTGGTGCGGTTTCGGAACTTTTAAATATCTTGATATATCTCGAGAACTACGCATCTGATCAAAAAATATCATAGAACGTAAAAAGTAGGAAACTTAATTCTCTACAAATAAGGTCTCTTAACATTTTGCCATAGCTCGCTTCGTTTCCGAGATATTTGCAGATCTATGTCAAGGGAAGGGGCCTGACGGACATATTTCGAGATATTTCTTCTTCTTGTTGTTCTTCTTCTGCCCAGCTAAGCTGGAAGTGGCATTTGCAGCTCGCACTAGTGCAGAGTTATCTCAAAGAAAGGGGCCACGGTGTTTCTGTATCTCTATTATGTTGGTGCGGCTTCGGAACTTTTAAATATCTTGATATATCTCGAGAACTACGCATCTGATCAAAAAATATCATAGAACATGAAAAGTAGGAAACTTAATTCTCTACAAAAAAGGTCGCTTAACATTTTGCCATAGCTCTCTTCGTTTCCGAGATATTTGCAGATTTATCTCAAGGGAAGGGGCCTGACGGACATATTTCGAGATATTTCTTCTTCTTGTTGTTCTCCTTCTGCACAGCTAAGCTGGAAGTGGCATTTGCAGCTCGCAATAGTGCAGAGTTGTCTCAAAGAAAGGGGCCACGGTGTTTCTGTATCTCTATTATGTTGGTGCGGCTTCGGAACTTTTAAATATCTTGATATATCTCGAGAACTACGCGTCTCATCAAAAAATATCATAGAACATAAAAAGTAGGAAACTTAATTCTCTACAAAAACGGTCTCTTAACATTTTGCCATAGCTCGCTTCGTTTCCGAGATATTTGCAGATTTATCTCAAGGGAAGGGGCCTGACGGACATATTTCGAGATATTTCTTCTTCTTGTTGTTCTTCATCTGCACAGCTAGGCTGGAAGTGGCATTTGCGGCTCGCACTAGTGCACAGTTATCTCAAAGAAAGGGGCCACGGTGTTTCTGTATCTTTATTATGTTGGTGCGGCTTCGGAACTTTTAAATATCTCGATATATCTCGAAAACTACGCTTCTGATCAAAAAATATCATAGAACATAAATTGTAGGAAACATAATTCTCTACAAAAAACGTCTCTTAACATTTTGCCATAGCTCGCTTCGTTTCCGAGATATTTGCAGATTCAGCTCAAAGGAACTGGCCTGACGGACATATTTCGAGATATTTCTTCTTCTTGTTGTTCTTCCTCTGCACAGCTAAGCTGGAAGTGGCATTTGCAGCTCGCAATAGTGCAGAGTTATCTCAAAGAAAGGGGCCACGGTGTTTCTGTATCTCCATTATGTTGGTGCGGCTTCGGAACTTTTAAATATCTTGCTATATCTCGAGAACTACGCATCTGATCAAAAAATATCATAGAACATAAAAAGTAGGAAACTTAATTCTCTACAAAAAAGGTCTCTTAACATTTTGCCATAGCTCGCTTCATTTCCGAGATATTTGCATATTTATCTCAAGGGAAGGGGCCTGACGGACATATTTCGAGATATTTCTTCTTCTTGTTGTTCTTCTTCTGCACAGCTAAGCTGGAAGTGGCATTTGCGGCTCGCACTAGTGCAGAGATATCTCAAAGAAAGGGGCCACGGTGTTTCTGTATCTCTATTATGTTGGTGCGGCTTCGGAACTTTTAAATATCTCGATATATCTCGAAAACTACGCTTCTGATCAAAAAATATCATAGAACATAAATTGTAGGAAACATAATTCTCTACAAAAAAGGTCTCTTAACATTTTACCATAGCTCGCTTCGTTTCCGAGATATTTGCAGATATATCTCAAGGGAAGGGGCCTGACGGACATATTTCGAGATATTTCTTCTTCTTGTTGTTCTTCTTCTGCACCGCTAAGCTGGAAGTGGCATTTACAGCTCGCAATAGTGCAGAGTTATCTCAAAGAAAGGGGCCACGGTGTTTCTGTATCTCTATTATGTTGGTGCGGCTTCGGAAGTTTTAAATATCTTGATATATCTCGAGAACTACGCATCTGATCAAAAAATATCATAGAACGTAAAAAGTAGGAAACTTAACTCTCTACAAATAAGGTCTCTTAACATTTTGCCATAGCTCGCTTCGTTTCCGAGATATTTGCAGATTTATGTCAAGGGAAGGGGCCTGACGGACATATTTCGAGATATTTCTTCTTCTTGTTGTTCTTCTTCTGCACAGCTAAGCTGGAAGTGGCATTTGCAGCTCGCAATAGTGCAGAGATATCTCAAAGAAAGGGGCCACGGTGTTTCTGTATCTCTATTATGTTGGTGCGGTTTCGGAACTTTTAAATATCTTGATATATCTCGAGAACTACGCGTCTCATCAAAAAATATCATAGAACATAAAAAGTAGGAAACTTAATTCTCTACAAAAACGGTCTCTTAACATTTTGCCATAGCTCGCTTCGTTTCCGAGATATTTGCAGATTTATCTCAAGGGAAGGGGCCTGACGGACATATTTCGAGATATTTCTTCTTCTTGTTGTTCTTCTTCTGCACAGCTAAGCTGGAAGTGGCATTTGCGGCTCGCACTAGTGCACAGTTATCTCAAAGAAAGGGGCCACGGTGTTTCTGTATCTTTATTATGTTGGTGCGGCTTCGGAACTTTTAAATATCTCGATATATCTCGAAAACTACGCTTCTGATCAAAAAATATCATAGAACATAAATTGTAGGAAACATAATTCTCTACAAAAAACGTCTCTTAACATTTTGCCATAGCTCGCTTCGTTTCCGAGATATTTGCAGATTCAGCTCAAAGGAAGGGGCCTGACGGACATATTTCGAGATATTTCTTCTTCTTGTTGTTCTTCCTCTGCACAGCTAAGCTGGAAGTGGCATTTGCAGCTCGCAATAGTGCAGAGTTATCTCAAAGAAAGGGGCCACGGTGTTTCTGTATCTCTATTATGTTGGTGCGGCTTCGGAACTTTTAAATATCTTGATATATCTCGAGAACTACGCATCTGATCAAAAAATATCATAGAACATAAAAAGTAGGAAACTTAATTCTCTACAAAAAAGGTCTCTTAACATTTTGCCATAGCTCGCTTCGTTTCCGAGATATTTGCATATTTATCTCAAGGGAAGGGGCCTGACGGACATATTTCGAGATATTTCTTCTTCTTGTTGTTCTTCTTCTGCACAGCTAAGCTGGAAGTGGCATTTGCGGCTCGCACTAGTGCAGAGTTATCTCAAAGAAAGGGGCCACGGTGTTTCTGTATCTCTATTATGTTGGTGCGGCTTCGGAACTTTTAAATATCTCGATATATCTCGAGAACTACGCTTCTGATCAAAAAATATCATAGAACATAAAAAGTAGGAAACTTAATTCTCTACAAAAAAGGTCTCTTAACATTTTGCCATAGCTCGCTTCGTTTCCGAGATATTTGCAGATTTATCTCAAGGGAAGGGGCCTAACGGACATATTTCGAGATATTTCTTCTTCTTGTTGTTCTTCTTCTGCACAGCTAAACTGGAAGTGGCATTTCCAGCTCGCAATAGTGCAGAGTTATCTCAAAGAAAGGGGCCACGGTGTTTCTGTATCTCTATTATGTTGGTGCGGCTTCGGAACTTTTAAATATCTCGATATATCTCGAAAACTACGCTTCTGATCAAAAAATATCATAGAACATAAATTGTAGGAAACATAATTCTCTACAAAAAAGGTCTCTTAACATTTTGCCATAGCTCGCTTCGTTTCCGAGATATTTGCAGATTTATCTCAAGGGAAGGGGCCTGACGGACATATTTCGAGATATTTCTTCTTTTTGTTGTTCTTCTTCTGCACAGCTAAGCTGGAAGTGGCATTTGCAGCGCGCAATAGTGCAGAGTTATCTCAAAGAAAGGGGCCACGGTGTTTCTTTATCTCTATTATGTTGGTGCGGCTTCGGAACTTTTAAATATCTTGATATATCTCGAGAATTACGCATCTGATCAAAAAATATCATAGAACATAAAAGGTAGGAAACTTAATTCTCTACAAAAAAGGTCTCTTAACATTTTGCCATAGCTCGCTTCGTTTCCGAGATATTTGCATATTTATCTCAAGGGAAGGGGCCCGACGGACATATTTCGAGATATTTCTTCTTCTTGTTGTTCTTCTTCTGCACAGCTAAGCTGGAAGTGGCATTTGCGGCTCGCACTAGTGCAGAGTTATCTCAAAGAAAGGGGCCACGGTGTTTCTGTATCTCTATTATGTTGGTGCGGCTTCGGAACTTTCAAATATCTCGATATATCTCGAAAACTACGCTTCTGATCAAAAAATATCATAGTACATAAAAAGTAGGAAACTTAATTCTCTACAAAAAAGGTCTCTTAACATTTTGCCATAGCTCGCTTCGTTTCCGAGATATTTGCAGATTCAGCTCAAAGGAACTGGCCTGACGGACATATTTCGAGATATTTCTTCTTCTTGTTGTTCTTCCTCTGCACAGCTAAGCTGGAAGTGGCATTTGCAGCTCGCAATATTGCAGAGTTATCTCACAGAAAGGGGCCACGGTGTTTCTGTATCTCTATTGTGTTGGTGCGGCTTCGGAACTTTTAAATATCTCGATATATCTCGAAAACTACGCTTCTGATCAAAAAATATCATAGAACATAAATTGTAGGAAACATAATTCTCTACAAAAAAGGTCTCTTAACATTTTGCCATAGCTCTCTTCGTTTCCGAGATATTTGCAGATTTATCTCAAGGGAAGGGGCCTGACGGACATATTTCGAGATATTTCTTCTTCTTGTTGTTCTTCTTCTGCACAGCTAAGCTGGAAGTGGCATTTGCAGCTCGCAATAGTGCAGAGTTATCTCAAAGAAAGGGGCCACGGTGTTTCTGTATCTCTATTATGTTGGTGCGGCATCGGAACTTTTAAATATCTTGATATATCTCGAGAACTACGCGTCTGATCAAAAAATATCATAGAACATAAAAAGTAGCAAACTTAATTCTCTACAACAACGGTCTCTTAACATTTTGCCATAGCTCGCTTCGTTTCCGAGATATTTGCATATTTATCTCAAGGGAAGGGGCCTGACGGACATATTTCGAGATATTTCTTCTTCTTGTTGTTCTTCTTCTGCACAGCTAAGCTGGAAGTGGCATTTGCGGCTCGCACTAGTGCAGAGTTATCTCAAAGAAAGGGGCCACGGTGTTTCTGTATCTCTATTATGTTGGTGCGGCTTCGGAACTTTTAAATATCTTGATATATCTCGAGAACTACGCTTCTGATCAAAAAATATCATAGAACGTAAATTGTAGGAAACATTATTCTCTACAAAAAAGGTCTCTTAACATTTTGCCATAGCTCGCTTCGTTTCCGAGATATTTGCAGATTCAGCTCAAAGGAACTGGCCTGACGGACATATTTCGAGATATTTCTTCTTCTTGTTGTTCTTCCTCTGCACAGCTAAGCTGGAAGTGGCATTTGCAGCTCGCAATAGTGCAGAGTTATCTCAAAGAAAGGGGCCACGGTGTTTCTGTATCTCCATTATGTTGGTGCGGCTTCGGAACTTTTAAATATCTTGCTATATCTCGAGAACTACGCATCTGATCAAAAAATATCATAGAACATAAAAAGTAGGAAACTTAATTCTCTACAAAAAAGGTCTCTTAACATTTTGCCATAGCTCGCTTCATTTCCGAGATATTTGCATATTTATCTCAAGGGAAGGGGCCTGACGGACATATTTCGAGATATTTCTTCTTCTTGTTGTTCTTCTTCTGCACAGCTAAGCTGGAAGTGGCATTTGCGGCTCGCACTAGTGCAGAGATATCTCAAAGAAAGGGGCCACGGTGTTTCTGTATCTCTATTATGTTGGTGCGGCTTCGGAACTTTTAAATATCTCGATATATCTCGAAAACTACGCTTCTGATCAAAAAATATCATAGAACATAAATTGTAGGAAACATAATTCTCTACAAAAAAGGTCTCTTAACATTTTACCATAGCTCGCTTCGTTTCCGAGATATTTGCAGATATATCTCAAGGGAAGGGGCCTGACGGACATATTTCGAGATATTTCTTCTTCTTGTTGTTCTTCTTCTGCACCGCTAAGCTGGAAGTGGCATTTACAGCTCGCAATAGTGCAGAGTTATCTCAAAGAAAGGGGCCACGGTGTTTCTGTATCTCTATTATGTTGGTGCGGCTTCGGAAGTTTTAAATATCTTGATATATCTCGAGAACTACGCATCTGATCAAAAAATATCATAGAACGTAAAAAGTAGGAAACTTAACTCTCTACAAATAAGGTCTCTTAACATTTTGCCATAGCTCGCTTCGTTTCCGAGATATTTGCAGATTTATGTCAAGGGAAGGGGCCTGACGGACATATTTCGAGATATTTCTTCTTCTTGTTGTTCTTCTTCTGCACAGCTAAGCTGGAAGTGGCATTTGCAGCTCGCAATAGTGCAGAGATATCTCAAAGAAAGGGGCCACGGTGTTTCTGTATCTCTATTATGTTGGTGCGGTTTCGGAACTTTTAAATATCTTGATATATCTCGAGAACTACGCGTCTCATCAAAAAATATCATAGAACATAAAAAGTAGGAAACTTAATTCTCTACAAAAACGGTCTCTTAACATTTTGCCATAGCTCGCTTCGTTTCCGAGATATTTGCAGATTTATCTCAAGGGAAGGGGCCTGACGGACATATTTCGAGATATTTCTTCTTCTTGTTGTTCTTCTTCTGCACAGCTAAGCTGGAAGTGGCATTTGCGGCTCGCACTAGTGCACAGTTATCTCAAAGAAAGGGGCCACGGTGTTTCTGTATCTTTATTATGTTGGTGCGGCTTCGGAACTTTTAAATATCTCGATATATCTCGAAAACTACGCTTCTGATCAAAAAATATCATAGAACATAAATTGTAGGAAACATAATTCTCTACAAAAAACGTCTCTTAACATTTTGCCATAGCTCGCTTCGTTTCCGAGATATTTGCAGATTCAGCTCAAAGGAAGGGGCCTGACGGACATATTTCGAGATATTTCTTCTTCTTGTTGTTCTTCCTCTGCACAGCTAAGCTGGAAGTGGCATTTGCAGCTCGCAATAGTGCAGAGTTATCTCAAAGAAAGGGGCCACGGTGTTTCTGTATCTCTATTATGTTGGTGCGGCTTCGGAACTTTTAAATATCTTGATATATCTCGAGAACTACGCATCTGATCAAAAAATATCATAGAACATAAAAAGTAGGAAACTTAATTCTCTACAAAAAAGGTCTCTTAACATTTTGCCATAGCTCGCTTCGTTTCCGAGATATTTGCATATTTATCTCAAGGGAAGGGGCCTGACGGACATATTTCGAGATATTTCTTCTTCTTGTTGTTCTTCTTCTGCACAGCTAAGCTGGAAGTGGCATTTGCGGCTCGCACTAGTGCAGAGTTATCTCAAAGAAAGGGGCCACGGTGTTTCTGTATCTCTATTATGTTGGTGCGGCTTCGGAACTTTTAAATATCTCGATATATCTCGAGAACTACGCTTCTGATCAAAAAATATCATAGAACATAAAAAGTAGGAAACTTAATTCTCTACAAAAAAGGTCTCTTAACATTTTGCCATAGCTCGCTTCGTTTCCGAGATATTTGCAGATTTATCTCAAGGGAAGGGGCCTAACGGACATATTTCGAGATATTTCTTCTTCTTGTTGTTCTTCTTCTGCACAGCTAAACTGGAAGTGGCATTTCCAGCTCGCAATAGTGCAGAGTTATCTCAAAGAAAGGGGCCACGGTGTTTCTGTATCTCTATTATGTTGGTGCGGCTTCGGAACTTTTAAATATCTCGATATATCTCGAAAACTACGCTTCTGATCAAAAAATATCATAGAACATAAATTGTAGGAAACATAATTCTCTACAAAAAAGGTCTCTTAACATTTTGCCATAGCTCGCTTCGTTTCCGAGATATTTGCAGATTTATCTCAAGGGAAGGGGCCTGACGGACATATTTCGAGATATTTCTTCTTTTTGTTGTTCTTCTTCTGCACAGCTAAGCTGGAAGTGGCATTTGCAGCGCGCAATAGTGCAGAGTTATCTCAAAGAAAGGGGCCACGGTGTTTCTTTATCTCTATTATGTTGGTGCGGCTTCGGAACTTTTAAATATCTTGATATATCTCGAGAATTACGCATCTGATCAAAAAATATCATAGAACATAAAAGGTAGGAAACTTAATTCTCTACAAAAAAGGTCTCTTAACATTTTGCCATAGCTCGCTTCGTTTCCGAGATATTTGCATATTTATCTCAAGGGAAGGGGCCCGACGGACATATTTCGAGATATTTCTTCTTCTTGTTGTTCTTCTTCTGCACAGCTAAGCTGGAAGTGGCATTTGCGGCTCGCACTAGTGCAGAGTTATCTCAAAGAAAGGGGCCACGGTGTTTCTGTATCTCTATTATGTTGGTGCGGCTTCGGAACTTTCAAATATCTCGATATATCTCGAAAACTACGCTTCTGATCAAAAAATATCATAGTACATAAAAAGTAGGAAACTTAATTCTCTACAAAAAAGGTCTCTTAACATTTTGCCATAGCTCGCTTCGTTTCCGAGATATTTGCAGATTCAGCTCAAAGGAACTGGCCTGACGGACATATTTCGAGATATTTCTTCTTCTTGTTGTTCTTCCTCTGCACAGCTAAGCTGGAAGTGGCATTTGCAGCTCGCAATATTGCAGAGTTATCTCACAGAAAGGGGCCACGGTGTTTCTGTATCTCTATTGTGTTGGTGCGGCTTCGGAACTTTTAAATATCTCGATATATCTCGAGAACTACGCGTCTGATCAAAAAATATCATAGAACATAAAAAGTAGCAAACTTAATTCTCTACAACAACGGTCTCTTAACATTTTGCCATAGCTCGCTTCGTTTCCGAGATATTTGCATATTTATCTCAAGGGAAGGGGCCTGACGGACATATTTCGAGATATTTCTTCTTCTTGTTGTTCTTCTTCTGCACAGCTAAGCTGGAAGTGGCATTTGCGGCTCGCACTAGTGCAGAGTTATCTCAAAGAAAGGGGCCACGGTGTTTCTGTATCTCTATTATGTTGGTGCGGCTTCGGAACTTTTAAATATCTTGATATATCTCGAGAACTACGCTTCTGATCAAAAAATATCATAGAACGTAAATTGTAGGAAACATTATTCTCTACAAAAAAGGTCTCTTAACATTTTGCCATAGCTCGCTTCGTTTCCGAGATATTTGCAGATTCATCTCAAGGGAAGGGGTCTGACGGACATATTTCGAGATGTTTCTTCTTCTTGTTGTTCTTCTTCTGCACAGCTAAGCTCGAAGTGGCATTTGCAGCTCGCAATAGTGCAGAGTTATCTCAAAGAAAGAGGCCACGGTGTTTCTGTACCTCTATTATGTTGGTGCAGCTTCGGAACTTTTAAATATCTTGATATATCTCGAGAACTACGCATCTGATCAAAAAATATCATCGAACATAAAAAGTAGGAAACTTAATTCTCTACAAAAAAGGTCTCTTAACATTTTGCCATAGCTCGCTTCGTTTCCGAGATATTTGCAGATTTATCTCAAGGGAAGTGGCCTGACGGACATATTTCGAGATATTTCTTCTTCTTGTTGTTCTTCCTCTGCACAGCTAAGCTGGAAGTGGCATTTGCAGCTCGCAATAGTGCAGAGTTATCTCAAAGAAAGGGGCCACGGTGTTTCTGTATCTCTATTATGTTGGTGCGGTTTCGGAACTTTTAAATATCTTGATATATCTCGAGAACTACGCATCTGATCAAAAAATATCATAGAACGTAAAAAGTAGGAAACTTAATTCTCTACAAATAAGGTCTCTTAACATTTTGCCATAGCTCGCTTCGTTTCCGAGATATTTGCAGATTTATGTCAAGGGAAGGGGCCTGACGGACATATTTCGAGATATTTCTTCTTCTTGTTGTTCTTCTTCTGCCCAGCTAAGCTGGAAGTGGCATTTGCAGCTCGCACTAGTGCAGAGTTATCTCAAAGAAAGGGGCCACGGTGTTTCTGTATCTCTATTATGTTGGTGCGGCTTCGGAACTTTTAAATATCTTGATATATCTCGAGAACTACGCATCTGATCAAAAAATATCATAGAACATGAAAAGTAGGAAACTTAATTCTCTACAAAAAAGGTCGCTTAACATTTTGCCATAGCTCTCTTCGTTTCCGAGATATTTGCAGATTTATCTCAAGGGAAGGGGCCTGACGGACATATTTCGAGATATTTCTTCTTCTTGTTGTTCTCCTTCTGCACAGCTAAGCTGGAAGTGGCATTTGCAGCTCGCAATAGTGCAGAGTTGTCTCAAAGAAAGGGGCCACGGTGTTTCTGTATCTCTATTATGTTGGTGCGGCTTCGGAACTTTTAAATATCTTGATATATCTCGAGAACTACGCGTCTCATCAAAAAATATCATAGAACATAAAAAGTAGGAAACTTAATTCTCTACAAAAACGGTCTCTTAACATTTTGCCATAGCTCGCTTCGTTTCCGAGATATTTGCAGATTTATCTCAAGGGAAGGGGCCTGACGGACATATTTCGAGATATTTCTTCTTCTTGTTGTTCTTCTTCTGCACAGCTAGGCTGGAAGTGGCATTTGCGGCTCGCACTAGTGCACAGTTATCTCAAAGAAAGGGGCCACGGTGTTTCTGTATCTTTATTATGTTGGTGCGGCTTCGGAACTTTTAAATATCTCGATATATCTCGAAAACTACGCTTCTGATCAAAAAATATCATAGAACATAAATTGTAGGAAACATAATTCTCTACAAAAAACGTCTCTTAACATTTTGCCATAGCTCGCTTCGTTTCCGAGATATTTGCAGATTCAGCTCAAAGGAACTGGCCTGACGGACATATTTCGAGATATTTCTTCTTCTTGTTGTTCTTCCTCTGCACAGCTAAGCTGGAAGTGGCATTTGCAGCTCGCAATAGTGCAGAGTTATCTCAAAGAAAGGGGCCACGGTGTTTCTGTATCTCCATTATGTTGGTGCGGCTTCGGAACTTTTAAATATCTTGATATATCTCGAGAACTACGCATCTGATCAAAAAATATCATAGAACATAAAAAGTAGGAAACTTAATTCTCTACAAAAAAGGTCTCTTAACATTTTGCCATAGCTCGCTTCGTTTCCGAGATATTTGCATATTTATCTCAAGGGAAGGGGCCTGACGGACATATTTCGAGATATTTCTTCTTCTTGTTGTTCTTCTTCTGCACAGCTAAGCTGGAAGTGGCATTTGCGGCTCGCACTAGTGCAGAGATATCTCAAAGAAAGGGGCCACGGTGTTTCTGTATCTCTATTATGTTGGTGCGGCTTCGGAACTTTTAAATATCTCGATATATCTCGAAAACTACGCTTCTGATCAAAAAATATCATAGAACATAAATTGTAGGAAACATAATTCTCTACAAAAAAGGTCTCTTAACATTTTGCCATAGCTCGCTTCGTTTCCGAGATATTTGCAGATATATCTCAAGGGAAGGGGCCTGACGGACATATTTCGAGATATTTCTTCTTCTTGTTGTTCTTCTTCTGCACCGCTAAGCTGGAAGTGGCATTTACAGCTCGCAATAGTGCAGAGTTATCTCAAAGAAAGGGGCCACGGTGTTTCTGTATCTCTATTATGTTGGTGCGGCTTCGGAAGTTTTAAATATCTTGATATATCTCGAGAACTACGCATCTGATCAAAAAATATCATAGAACGTAAAAAGTAGGAAACTTAACTCTCTACAAATGAGGTCTCTTAACATTTTGCCATAGCTCGCTTCGTTTCCGAGATATTTGCAGATTTATGTCAAGGGAAGGGGCCTGACGGACATATTTCGAGATATTTCTTCTTCTTGTTGTTCTTCTTCTGCACAGCTAAGCTGGAAGTGGCATTTGCAGCTCGCAATAGTGCAGAGATATCTCAAAGAAAGGGGCCACGGTGTTTCTGTATCTCTATTATGTTGGTGCGGTTTCGGAACTTTTAAATATCTTGATATATCTCGAGAACTACGCGTCTCATCAAAAAATATCATAGAACATAAAAAGTAGGAAACTTAATTCTCTACAAAAACGGTCTCTTAACATTTTGCCATAGCTCGCTTCGTTTCCGAGATATTTGCAGATTTATCTCAAGGGAAGGGGCCTGACGGACATATTTCGAGATATTTCTTCTTCTTGTTGTTCTTCTTCTGCACAGCTAAGCTGGAAGTGGCATTTGCGGCTCGCACTAGTGCACAGTTATCTCAAAGAAAGGGGCCACGGTGTTTCTGTATCTTTATTATGTTGGTGCGGCTTCGGAACTTTTAAATATCTCGATATATCTCGAAAACTACGCTTCTGATCAAAAAATATCATAGAACATAAATTGTAGGAAACATAATTCTCTACAAAAAACGCCTCTTAACATTTTGCCATAGCTCGCTTCGTTTCCGAGATATTTGCAGATTCAGCTCAAAGGAACTGGCCTGACGGACATATTTCGAGATATTTCTTCTTCTTGTTGTTCTTCCTCTGCACAGCTAAGCTGGAAGTGGCATTTGCAGCTCGCAATAGTGCAGAGTTATCTCAAAGAAAGGGGCCACGGTGTTTCTGTATCTCTATTATGTTGGTGCGGCTTCGGAACTTTTAAATATCTTGATATATCTCGAGAACTACGCATCTGATCAAAAAATATCATAGAACATAAAAAGTAGGAAACTTAATTCTCTACAAAAAAGGTCTCTTAACATTTTGCCATAGCTCGCTTCGTTTCCGAGATATTTGCATATTTATCTCAAGGGAAGGGGCCTGACGGACATATTTCGAGATATTTCTTCTTCTTGTTGTTCTTCTTCTGCACAGCTAAGCTGGAAGTGGCACTTGCGGCTCGCACTAGTGCAGAGTTATCTCAAAGAAAGGGGCCACGGTGTTTCTGTATCTCTATTATGTTGGTGCGGCTTTGGAACTTTTAAATATCTCGATATATCTCGAAAACTACGCTTCTGATCAAAAAATATCATAGAACATAAATTGTAGGAAACATAATTCTCTACAAAAAAGGTCTCTTAACATTTTGCCATAGCTCGCTTCGTTTCCGAGATATTTGCAGATATATCTCAAGGGAAGGGACCTGACGGACATATTTCGAGATATTTCTTCTTCTTGTTGTTCTTCCTCTGCACAGCTAAGCTGGAAGTGGCATTTGCAGCTCGCAATAGTGCAGAGTTATCTCAAAGAAAGGGGCCACGGTGTTTCTGTATCTCTATTATGTTGGTGCGGCTTCGGAACTTTTAAATATCTTGATATATCTCGAGAACTACGCATCTGATCAAAAAATATCATAGAACATAAAAAGTAGGAAACTTAATTCTCTACAAAAAAGGTCTCCTAACATTTTGCCATAGCTCGCTTCGTTTCCGAGATATTTGCATATTTATCTCATGGGAAGGGGCCTGACGGACATATTTCGAGATATTTCTTCTTCTTGTTGTTCTTCTTCTGCACAGCTAAGCTGGAAGTGGCATTTGCGGCTCGCACTAGTGCAGAGTTATCTCAAAGAAAGGGGCCACGGTGTTTCTGTATCTCTATTATGTTGGTGCGGCTTCGGAACTTTTAAATATCTCGATATATCTCGAAAACTACGCTTCTGATCAAAAAATATCATAGAACATAAATTGTAGGAAACATAATTCTCTACAAAAAAGGTCTCTTAACATTTTGCCATAGCTCGCTTCGTTTCCGAGATATTTGCAGATTTATCTCAAGGGAAGGGGCCTGACGGACATATTTCGAGATATTTCTTCTTTTTGTTGTTCTTCTTCTGCACAGCTAAGCTGGAAGTGGCATTTGCAGCGCGCAATAGTGCAGAGTTATCTCAAAGAAAGGGGCCACGGTGTTTCTTTATCTCTATTATGTTGGTGCGGCTTCGGAACTTTTAAATATCTTGATATATCTCGAGAATTACGCATCTGATCAAAAAATATCATAGAACATAAAAGGTAGGAAACTTAATTCTCTACAAAAAAGGTCTCTTAACATTTTGCCATAGCTCGCTTCGTTTCCGAGATATTTGCATATTTATCTCAAGGGAAGGGGCCCGACGGACATATTTCGAGATATTTCTTCTTCTTGTTGTTCTTCTTCTGCACAGCTAAGCTGGAAGTGGCATTTGCGGCTCGCACTAGTGCAGAGTTATCTCAAAGAAAGGGGCCACGGTGTTTCTGTATCTCTATTATGTTGGTGCGGCTTCGGAACTTTCAAATATCTCGATATATCTCGAAAACTACGCTTCTGATCAAAAAATATCATAGTACATAAAAAGTAGGAAACTTAATTCTCTACAAAAAAGGTCTCTTAACATTTTGCCATAGCTCGCTTCGTTTCCGAGATATTTGCAGATTCAGCTCAAAGGAACTGGCCTGACGGACATATTTCGAGATATTTCTTCTTCTTGTTGTTCTTCCTCTGCACAGCTAAGCTGGAAGTGGCATTTGCAGCTCGCAATATTGCAGAGTTATCTCACAGAAAGGGGCCACGGTGTTTCTGTATCTCTATTGTGTTGGTGCGGCTTCGGAACTTTTAAATATCTCGATATATCTCGAAAACTACGCTTCTGATCAAAAAATATCATAGAACATAAATTGTAGGAAACATAATTCTCTACAAAAAAGGTCTCTTAACATTTTGCCATAGCTCTCTTCGTTTCCGAGATATTTGCAGATTTATCTCAAGGGAAGGGGCCTGACGGACATATTTCGAGATATTTCTTCTTCTTGTTGTTCTTCTTCTGCACAGCTAAGCTGGAAGTGGCATTTGCAGCTCGCAATAGTGCAGAGTTATCTCAAAGAAAGGGGCCACGGTGTTTCTGTATCTCTATTATGTTGGTGCGGCATCGGAACTTTTAAATATCTTGATATATCTCGAGAACTACGCGTCTGATCAAAAAATATCATAGAACATAAAAAGTAGCAAACTTAATTCTCTACAACAACGGTCTCTTAACATTTTGCCATAGCTCGCTTCGTTTCCGAGATATTTGCATATTTATCTCAAGGGAAGGGGCCTGACGGACATATTTCGAGATATTTCTTCTTCTTGTTGTTCTTCTTCTGCACAGCTAAGCTGGAAGTGGCATTTGCGGCTCGCACTAGTGCAGAGTTATCTCAAAGAAAGGGGCCACGGTGTTTCTGTATCTCTATTATGTTGGTGCGGCTTCGGAACTTTTAAATATCTTGATATATCTCGAGAACTACGCTTCTGATCAAAAAATATCATAGAACGTAAATTGTAGGAAACATTATTCTCTACAAAAAAGGTCTCTTAACATTTTGCCATAGCTCGCTTCGTTTCCGAGATATTTGCAGATATATCTCAAGGGAAGGGGCCTGACGGACATATTTCGAGATATTTCTTCTTCTTGTTGTTCTTCTTCTGCACCGCTAAGCTGGAAGTGGCATTTACAGCTCGCAATAGTGCAGAGTTATCTCAAAGAAAGGGGCCACGGTGTTTCTGTATCTCTATTATGTTGGTGCGGCTTCGGAAGTTTTAAATATCTTGATATATCTCGAGAACTACGCATCTGATCAAAAAATATCATAGAACGTAAAAAGTAGGAAACTTAACTCTCTACAAATGAGGTCTCTTAACATTTTGCCATAGCTCGCTTCGTTTCCGAGATATTTGCAGATTTATGTCAAGGGAAGGGGCCTGACGGACATATTTCGAGATATTTCTTCTTCTTGTTGTTCTTCTTCTGCACAGCTAAGCTGGAAGTGGCATTTGCAGCTCGCAATAGTGCAGAGATATCTCAAAGAAAGGGGCCACGGTGTTTCTGTATCTCTATTATGTTGGTGCGGTTTCGGAACTTTTAAATATCTTGATATATCTCGAGAACTACGCGTCTCATCAAAAAATATCATAGAACATAAAAAGTAGGAAACTTAATTCTCTACAAAAACGGTCTCTTAACATTTTGCCATAGCTCGCTTCGTTTCCGAGATATTTGCAGATTTATCTCAAGGGAAGGGGCCTGACGGACATATTTCGAGATATTTCTTCTTCTTGTTGTTCTTCTTCTGCACAGCTAAGCTGGAAGTGGCATTTGCGGCTCGCACTAGTGCACAGTTATCTCAAAGAAAGGGGCCACGGTGTTTCTGTATCTTTATTATGTTGGTGCGGCTTCGGAACTTTTAAATATCTCGATATATCTCGAAAACTACGCTTCTGATCAAAAAATATCATAGAACATAAATTGTAGGAAACATAATTCTCTACAAAAAACGTCTCTTAACATTTTGCCATAGCTCGCTTCGTTTCCGAGATATTTGCAGATTCAGCTCAAAGGAACTGGCCTGACGGACATATTTCGAGATATTTCTTCTTCTTGTTGTTCTTCCTCTGCACAGCTAAGCTGGAAGTGGCATTTGCAGCTCGCAATAGTGCAGAGTTATCTCAAAGAAAGGGGCCACGGTGTTTCTGTATCTCTATTATGTTGGTGCGGCTTCGGAACTTTTAAATATCTTGATATATCTCGAGAACTACGCATCTGATCAAAAAATATCATAGAACATAAAAAGTAGGAAACTTAATTCTCTACAAAAAAGGTCTCTTAACATTTTGCCATAGCTCGCTTCGTTTCCGAGATATTTGCATATTTATCTCAAGGGAAGGGGCCTGACGGACATATTTCGAGATATTTCTTCTTCTTGTTGTTCTTCTTCTGCACAGCTAAGCTGGAAGTGGCATTTGCGGCTCGCACTAGTGCAGAGTTATCTCAAAGAAAGGGGCCACGGTGTTTCTGTATCTCTATTATGTTGGTGCGGCTTTGGAACTTTTAAATATCTCGATATATCTCGAAAACTACGCTTCTGATCAAAAAATATCATAGAACATAAATTGTAGGAAACATAATTCTCTACAAAAAAGGTCTCTTAACATTTTGCCATAGCTCGCTTCGTTTCCGAGATATTTGCAGATATATCTCAAGGGAAGGGGCCTGACGGACATATTTCGAGATATTTCTTCTTCTTGTTGTTCTTCCTCTGCACAGCTAAGCTGGAAGTGGCATTTGCAGCTCGCAATAGTGCAGAGTTATCTCAAAGAAAGGGGCCACGGTGTTTCTGTATCTCTATTATGTTGGTGCGGCTTCGGAACTTTTAAATATCTTGATATATCTCGAGAACTACGCATCTGATCAAAAAATATCATAGAACATAAAAAGTAGGAAACTTAATTCTCTACAAAAAAGGTCTCCTAACATTTTGCCATAGCTCGCTTCGTTTCCGAGATATTTGCATATTTATCTCATGGGAAGGGGCCTGACGGACATATTTCGAGATATTTCTTCTTCTTGTTGTTCTTCTTCTGCACAGCTAAGCTGGAAGTGGCATTTGCGGCTCGCACTAGTGCAGAGTTATCTCAAAGAAAGGGGCCACGGTGTTTCTGTATCTCTATTATGTTGGTGCGGCTTCGGAACTTTTAAATATCTCGATATATCTCGAGAACTACGCTTCTGATCAAAAAATATCATAGAACATAAAAAGTAGGAAACTTAATTCTCTACAAAAAAGGTCTCTTAACATTTTGCCATAGCTCGCTTCGTTTCCGAGATATTTGCAGATTTATCTCAAGGGAAGGGGCCTAACGGACATATTTCGAGATATTTCTTCTTCTTGTTGTTCTTCTTCTGCACAGCTAAACTGGAAGTGGCATTTCCAGCTCGCAATAGTGCAGAGTTATCTCAAAGAAAGGGGCCACGGTGTTTCTGTATCTCTATTATGTTGGTGCGGCTTCGGAACTTTTAAATATCTCGATATATCTCGAAAACTACGCTTCTGATCAAAAAATATCATAGAACATAAATTGTAGGAAACATAATTCTCTACAAAAAAGGTCTCTTAACATTTTGCCATAGCTCGCTTCGTTTCCGAGATATTTGCAGATTTATCTCAAGGGAAGGGGCCTGACGGACATATTTCGAGATATTTCTTCTTTTTGTTGTTCTTCTTCTGCACAGCTAAGCTGGAAGTGGCATTTGCAGCGCGCAATAGTGCAGAGTTATCTCAAAGAAAGGGGCCACGGTGTTTCTTTATCTCTATTATGTTGGTGCGGCTTCGGAACTTTTAAATATCTTGATATATCTCGAGAATTACGCATCTGATCAAAAAATATCATAGAACATAAAAGGTAGGAAACTTAATTCTCTACAAAAAAGGTCTCTTAACATTTTGCCATAGCTCGCTTCGTTTCCGAGATATTTGCATATTTATCTCAAGGGAAGGGGCCTGACGGACATATTTCGAGATATTTCTTCTTCTTGTTGTTCTTCTTCTGCACAGCTAAGCTGGAAGTGGCATTTGCGGCTCGCACTAGTGCAGAGTTATCTCAAAGAAAGGGGCCACGGTGTTTCTGTATCTCTATTATGTTGGTGCGGCTTCGGAACTTTTAAATATCTTGATATATCTCGAGAACTACGCTTCTGATCAAAAAATATCATAGAACGTAAATTGTAGGAAACATTATTCTCTACAAAAAAGGTCTCTTAACATTTTGCCATAGCTCGCTTCGTTTCCGAGATATTTGCAGATTCATCTCAAGGGAAGGGGTCTGACGGACATATTTCGAGATGTTTCTTCTTCTTGTTGTTCTTCTTCTGCACAGCTAAGCTCGAAGTGGCATTTGCAGCTCGCAATAGTGCAGAGTTATCTCAAAGAAAGAGGCCACGGTGTTTCTGTACCTCTATTATGTTGGTGCAGCTTCGGAACTTTTAAATATCTTGATATATCTCGAGAACTACGCATCTGATCAAAAAATATCATCGAACATAAAAAGTAGGAAACTTAATTCTCTACAAAAAAGGTCTCTTAACATTTTGCCATAGCTCGCTTCGTTTCCGAGATATTTGCAGATTTATCTCAAGGGAAGTGGCCTGACGGACATATTTCGAGATATTTCTTCTTCTTGTTGTTCTTCCTCTGCACAGCTAAGCTGGAAGTGGCATTTGCAGCTCGCAATAGTGCAGAGTTATCTCAAAGAAAGGGGCCACGGTGTTTCTGTATCTCTATTATGTTGGTGCGGCTTCGGAACTTTTAAATATCTTGATATATCTCGAGAACTACGCATCTGATCAAAAAATATCATAGAACATAAAAAGTAGGAAACTTAATTCTCTACAAAAAAGGTCTCTTAACATTTTGCCATAGCTCGCTTCGTTTCCGAGATATTTGCATATTTATCTCAAGGGAAGGGGCCTGACGGACATATTTCGAGATATTTCTTCTTCTTGTTGTTCTTCTTCTGCACAGCTAAGCTGGAAGTGGCATTTGCGGCTCGCACTAGTGCAGAGTTATCTCAAAGAAAGGGGCCACGGTGTTTCGGTATCTCTATTATGTTGGTGCGGCTTTGGAACTTTTAAATATCTCGATATATCTCGAAAACTACGCTTCTGATCAAAAAATATCATAGAACATAAATTGTAGGAAACATAATTCTCTACAAAAAAGGTCTCTTAACATTTTGCCATAGCTCGCTTCGTTTCCGAGATATTTGCAGATATATCTCAAGGGAAGGGGCCTGACGGACATATTTCGAGATATTTCTTCTTCTTGTTGTTCTTCCTCTGCACAGCTGAGCTGGAAGTGGCATTTGCAGCTCGCAATAGTGCAGAGTTATCTCAAAGAAAGGGGCCACGGTGTTTCTGTATCTCTATTATGTTGGTGCGGCTTCGGAACTTTTAAATATCTTGATATATCTCGAGAACTACGCGTCTGATCAAAAAATATCATAGAACATGAAAAGTAGGAAACTTAATTCTCTACAAAAAAGGTCTCTTAACATTTTGCCATAGCTCTCTTCGTTTCCGAGATATTTGCAGATTTATCTCAAGGGAAGGGGCCTGACGGACATATTTCGAGATATTTCTTCTTCTTGTTGTTCTCCTTCTGCACAACTAAGCTGGAAGTGGCATTTGCAGCTCGCAATAGTGCAGAGTTATCTCAAAGAAAGGGGCCACGGTGTTTCTGTATCTCTATTATGTTGGTGCGGCTTCGGAACTTTTAAATATCTTGATATATCTCGAGAACTACGCGTCTCCTCAAAAAATATCATAGAACATAAAAAGTAGCAAACTTAATTCTCTACAAAAACGGTCTCTTAACATTTTGCCATAGCTCGCTTCGTTTCCGAGATATTTGCAGATTTATCTCAAGGGAAGGGGCCTGACGGACATATTTCGAGATATTTCTTCTTCTTGTTGTTCTTCTTCTGCACAGCTAAGCTGGAGGTGGCATTTGCGGCTCGCACTAGTGCACAGTTATCTCAAAGAAAGGGGCCACGGTGTTTCTGTATCTTTATTATGTTGGTGCGGCTTCGGAACTTTTAAATATCTCGATATATCTCGAAAACTACGCTTCTGATCAAAAAATATCATAGAACATAAATTGTAGGAAACATAATTCTCTACAAAAAACGTCTCTTAACATTTTGCCATAGCTCGCTTCGTTTCCGAGATATTTGCAGATTCAGCTCAAAGGAACTGGCCTGACGGACATATTTCGAGATATTTCTTCTTCTTGTTGTTCTTCCTCTGCACAGCTAAGCTGGAAGTGGCATTTGCAGCTCGCAATAGTGCAGAGTTATCTCAAAGAAAGGGGCCACGGTGTTTCTGTATCTCTATTATGTTGGTGCGGCTTCGGAACTTTTAAATATCTTGATATATCTCGAGAACTACGCATCTGATCAAAAAATATCATAGAACATAAAAAGTAGGAAACTTAATTCTCTACAAAAAAGGTCTCTTAACATTTTGCCATAGCTCGCTTCGTTTCCGAGATATTTGCATATTTATCTCAAGGGAAGGGGCCTGACGGACATATTTCGAGATATTTCTTCTTCTTGTTGTTCTTCTTCTGCACAGCTAAGCTGGAAGTGGCAGTTGCGGCTCGCACTAGTGCAGAGTTATCTCAAAGAAAGGGGCCACGGTGTTTCTGTATCTCTATTATGTTGGTGCGGCTTTGGAACTTTTAAATATCTCGATATATCTCGAAAACTACGCTTCTGATCAAAAAATATCATAGAACATAAAAAGTAGGAAACTTAATTCTCTACAAAAAAGGTCTCTTAACATTTTGCCATAGCTCGCTTCGTTTCCGAGATATTTGCATATTTATCTCATGGGAAGGGGCCTGACGGACATATTTCGAGATATTTCTTCTTCTTGTTGTTCTTCTTCTGCACAGCTAAGCTGGAAGTGGCATTTGCGGCTCGCACCAGAGCAGAGTTATCTCAAAGAAAGGGGCCACGGTGTTTCTGTATCTCTATTATGTTGGTGCGGCTTCGGAACTTTTAAATATCTCGATATATCTCGAGAATTACGCATCTGATCAAAAAATATCATAGAACATAAAAGGTAGGAAACTTAATTCTCTACAAAAAAGGTCTCTTAACATTTTGCCATAGCTCGCTTCGTTTCCGAGATATTTGCATATTTATCTCAAGGGAAGGGGCCTGACGGACATATTTCGAGATATTTCTTCTTCTTGTTGTTCTTCTTCTGCACAGCTAAGCTGGAAGTGGCATTTGCGGCTCGCACTAGTGCAGAGTTATCTCAAAGAAAGGGGCCACGGTGTTTCTGTATCTCTATTATGTTGGTGCGGCTTCGGAACTTTCAAATATCTCGATATATCTCGAAAACTACGCTTCTGATCAAAAAATATCATAGTACATAAAAAGTAGGAAACTTAATTCTCTACAAAAACGGTCTCTTAACATTTTGCCATAGCTCGCTTCGTTTCCGAGATATTTGCAGATTCAGCTCAAAGGAACTGGCCTGACGGACATATTTCGAGATATTTCTTCTTCTTGTTGTTCTTCTTCCGCACAGCTAAGCTGGAAGTGGCATTTGCGGCTCGCACTAGTGCAGAGTTATCTCAAAGAAAGGGGCCACGGTGTTTCTGTATCTCTATTATGTTGGTGCGGCTTCGGAACTTTCAAATATCTCGATATATCTCGAAAACTACGCTTCTGATCAAAAAATATCATAGTACATAAATTGTAGGAAACATAATTCTCTACAAAAAAGGTCTCTTAACATTTTGCCATAGCTCTCTTCGTTTCCGAGATATTTGCAGATTTATCTCAAGGGAAGGGTCCTGACGGACATATTTCGAGATATTTCTTCTTCTTGTTGTTCTTCTTCTGCACAGCTAAGCTGGAAGTGGCATTTGCGGCTCGCACTAGTGCAGAGTTATCTCAAAGAAAGAGGCCACGGTGTTTCTGTACCTCTATTATGTTGGTGCAGCTTCGGAACTTTTAAATATCTTGATATATCTCGAGAACTACGCATCTGATCAAAAAATATCATCGAACATAAAAAGTAGGAAACTTAATTCTCTACAAAAAAGGTCTCTTAACATTTTGCCATAGCTCGCTTCGTTTCCGAGATATTTGCAGATTTATCTCAAGGGAAGTGGCCTGACGGACATATTTCGAGATATTTCTTCTTCTTGTTGTTCTTCCTCTGCACAGCTAAGCTGGAAGTGGCATTTGCAGCTCGCAATAGTGCAGAGTTATCTCAAAGAAAGGGGCCACGGTGTTTCTGTATCTCTGTTATGTTGGTGCGGCTTCGGAACTTTTAGATATCTTGATATATCTCGAGAACTACGCATCTGATCAAAAAATATCATAGAACATAAAAAGTAGGAAACTTAATTCTCTACAAAAAAGGTCTCTTAACATTTTGCCATAGCTCGCTTCGTTTCCGAGATATTTGCATATTTATCTCAAGGGAAGGGGCCTGACGGACATATTTCGAGATATTTCTTCTTCTTGTTGTTCTTCTTCTGCACAGCTAAGCTGGAAGTGGCATTTGCGGCTCGCACTAGTGCAGAGTTATCTCAAAGAAAGGGGCCACGGTGTTTCTGTATCTCTATTATGTTGGTGCGGCTTTGGAACTTTTAAATATCTCGATATATCTCGAAAACTACGCTTCTGATCAAAAAATATCATAGAACATAAATTGTAGGAAACATAATTCTCTACAAAAAAGGTCTCTTAACATTTTGCCATAGCTCGCTTCGTTTCCGAGATATTTGCAGATATATCTCAAGGGAAGGGGCCTGACGGACATATTTCGAGATATTTCTTCTTCTTGTTGTTCTTCCTCTGCACAGCTAAGCTGGAAGTGGCATTTGCGGCTCGCACTAGTGCAGAGTTATCTCAAAGAAAGGGGCCACGGTGTTTCTGTATCTCTATTATGTTGGTGCGGCTTCGGAACTTTTAAATATCTCGATATATCTCGAGAACTACGCTTCTGATCAAAAAATATCATAGAACATAAAAAGTAGGAAACTTAATTCTCTACAAAAAAGGTCTCTTAACATTTTGCCATAGCTCGCTTCGTTTCCGAGATATTTGCAGATTTATCTCAAGGGAAGGGGCCTAACGGACATATTTCGAGATATTTCTTCTTCTTGTTGTTCTTCTTCTGCACAGCTAAACTGGAAGTGGCATTTCCAGCTCGCAATAGTGCAGAGTTATCTCAAAGAAAGGGGCCACGGTGTTTCTGTATCTCTATTATGTTGGTGCGGCTTCGGAACTTTTAAATATCTCGATATATCTCGAAAACTACGCTTCTGATCAAAAAATATCATAGAACATAAATTGTAGGAAACATAATTCTCTACAAAAAAGGTCTCTTAACATTTTGCCATAGCTCGCTTCGTTTCCGAGATATTTGCAGATATATCTCAAGGGAAGGGGCCTGACGGACATATTTCGAGATATTTCTTCTTTTTGTTGTTCTTCTTCTGCACAGCTAAGCTGGAAGTGGCATTTGCAGCGCGCAATAGTGCAGAGTTATCTCAAAGAAAGGGGCCACGGTGTTTCTTTATCTCTATTATGTTGGTGCGGCTTCGGAACTTTTAAATATCTTGATATATCTCGAGAATTACGCATCTGATCAAAAAATATCATAGAACATAAAAGGTAGGAAACTTAATTCTCTACAAAAAAGGTCTCTTAACATTTTGCC
The DNA here is from genome assembly GCF_051020975.1 of Osmia lignaria lignaria. Lineage (NCBI taxonomy): Eukaryota > Metazoa > Arthropoda > Insecta > Hymenoptera > Megachilidae > Osmia > Osmia lignaria. The sequence continues at coordinate 21,242,013 of NW_027478159.1, forward strand.
ATAGCTCGCTTCGTTTCCGAGATATTTGCATATTTATCTCAAGGGAAGGGGCCTGACGGACATATTTCGAGATATTTCTTCTTCTTGTTGTTCTTCTTCCGCACAGCTAAGCTGGAAGTGGCATTTGCGGCTCGCACTAGTGCAGAGTTATCTCAAAGAAAGGGGCCACGGTGTTTCTGTATCTCTATTATGTTGGTGCGGCTTCGGAACTTTCAAATATCTCGATATATCTCGAAAACTACGCTTCTGATCAAAAAATATCATAGTACATAAATTGTAGGAAACATAATTCTCTACAAAAAAGGTCTCTTAACATTTTGCCATAGCTCTCTTCGTTTCCGAGATATTTGCAGATTTATCTCAAGGGAAGGGTCCTGACGGACATATTTCGAGATATTTCTTCTTCTTGTTGTTCTTCTTCTGCACAGCTAAGCTGGAAGTGGCATTTGCAGCTCGCAATAGTGCAGAGTTATCTCAAAGAAAGGGGCCACGGTGTTTCTGTATCTCTATTATGTTGGTGCGGCATCGGAACTTTTAAATATCTTGATATATCTCGAGAACTACGCGTCTGATCAAAAAATATCATAGAACATAAAAAGTAGCAAACTTAATTCTCTACAACAACGGTCTCTTAACATTTTGCCATAGCTCGCTTCGTTTCCGAGATATTTGCATATTTATCTCAAGGGAAGGGGCCTGACGGACATATTTCGAGATATTTCTTCTTCTTGTTGTTCTTCTTCTGCACAGCTAAGCTGGAAGTGGCATTTGCGGCTCGCACTAGTGCAGAGTTATCTCAAAGAAAGGGGCCACGGTGTTTCTGTATCTCTATTATGTTGGTGCGGCTTCGGAACTTTTAAATATCTTGATATATCTCGAGAACTACGCTTCTGATCAAAAAATATCATAGAACGTAAATTGTAGGAAACATTATTCTCTACAAAAAAGGTCTCTTAACATTTTGCCATAGCTCGCTTCGTTTCCGAGATATTTGCAGATTCATCTCAAGGGAAGGGGTCTGACGGACATATTTCGAGATGTTTCTTCTTCTTGTTGTTCTTCTTCTGCACAGCTAAGCTCGAAGTGGCATTTGCAGCTCGCAATAGTGCAGAGTTATCTCAAAGAAAGAGGCCACGGTGTTTCTGTACCTCTATTATGTTGGTGCAGCTTCGGAACTTTTAAATATCTTGATATATCTCGAGAACTACGCATCTGATCAAAAAATATCATCGAACATAAAAGGTAGGAAACTTAATTCTCTACAAAAAAGGTCTCTTAACATTTTGCCATAGCTCGCTTCGTTTCCGAGATATTTGCAGATTTATCTCAAGGGAAGTGGCCTGACGGACATATTTCGAGATATTTCTTCTTCTTGTTGTTCTTCCTCTGCACAGCTAAGCTGGAAGTGGCATTGGCAGCTCGCAATAGTGCAGAGTTATCTCAAAGAAAGGGGCCACGGTGTTTCTGTATCTCTATTATGTTTGTGCGGCTTCGGAACTTTTAAATATCTTGATATATCTCGAGAACTACGCATCTGATCAAAAAATATCATAGAACATAAAAAGTAGGAAACTTAATTCTCTACAAAAAAGGTCTCTTAACATTTTGCCATAGCTCGCTTCGTTTCCGAGATATTTGCATATTTATCTCAAGGGAAGGGGCCTGACGGACATATTTCGAGATATTTCTTCTTCTTGTTGTTCTTCTTCTGCACAGCTAAGCTGGAAGTGGCATTTGCGGCTCGCACTAGTGCAGAGTTATCTCAAAGAAAGGGGCCACGGTGTTTCTGTATCTCTATTATGTTGGTGCGGCTTTGGAACTTTTAAATATCTCGATATATCTCGAAAACTACGCTTCTGATCAAAAAATATCATAGAACACAAATTGTAGGAAACATAATTCTCTACAAAAAAGGTCTCTTAACATTTTGCCATAGCTCGCTTCGTTTCCGAGATATTTGCAGATATATCTCAAGGGAAGGGGCCTGACGGACATATTTCGAGATATTTCTTCTTCTTGTTGTTCTTCCTCTGCACAGCTAAGCTGGAAGTGGCATTTGCAGCTCGCAATAGTGCAGAGTTATCTCAAAGAAAGGGGCCACGGTGTTTCTGTATCTCTATTATGTTGGTGCGGCTTCGGAACTTTTAAATATCTTGATATATCTCGAGAACTACGCATCTGATCAAAAAATATCATAGAACATAAAAAGTAGGAAACTTAATTCTCTACAAAAAAGGTCTCTTAACATTTTGCCATAGCTCGCTTCGTTTCCGAGATATTTGCATATTTATCTCATGGGAAGGGGCCTGACGGACATATTTCGAGATATTTCTTCTGCTTGTTGTTCTTCTTCTGCACAGCTAAGCTGGAAGTGGCATTTGCGGCTCGCACTAGTGCAGAGTTATCTCAAAGAAAGGGGCCACGGTGTTTCTGTATCTCTATTATGTTGGTGCGGCTTCGGAACTTTTAAATATCTCGATATATCTCGAGAACTACGCTTCTGATCAAAAAATATCATAGAACATAAAAAGTAGGAAACTTAATTCTCTACAAAAAAGGTCTCTTAACATTTTGCCATAGCTCGCTTCGTTTCCGAGATATTTGCAGATTTATCTCAAGGGAAGGGGCCTAACGGACATATTTCGAGATATTTCTTCTTCTTGTTGTTCTTCTTCTGCACAGCTAAACTGGAAGTGGCATTTCCAGCTCGCAATAGTGCAGAGTTATCTCAAAGAAAGGGGCCACGGTGTTTCTGTATCTCTATTATGTTGGTGCGTCTTCGGAACTTTTAAATATCTCGATATATCTCGAAAACTACGCTTCTGATCAAAAAATATCATAGAACATAAATTGTAGGAAACATAATTCTCTACAAATAAGGTCTCTTAACATTTTGCCATAGCTCTCTTCGTTTCCGAGATATTTGCAGATTTATCTCAAGGGAAGGGGCCTGACGGACATATTTCGAGATATTTCTTCTTCTTGTTGTTCTTCTTCTGCACAGCTAAGCTGGAAGTGGCATTTGCGGCTCGCACTAGTGCAGAGTTATCTCAACGAAAGGGGCCACGGTGTTTCTGTATCTCTATTATGTTGGTGCGGCTTCGGAACTTTTAAATATCTTGATATATCTCGAGAACTACGCGTCTGATCAAAAAATATCATAGAACATAAAAAGTAGGAAACTTAATTCTCTACAAAAACGGTCTCTTAACATTTTGCCATAGCTCGCTTCGTTTCCGAGATATTTGCAGATATATTTCAAGGGAAGGGGCCTGACGGGCATATTTCGAGATATTTCTTCTTCTTGTTGTTCTTCTTCTGCACAGCTAAGCTGGAAGTGGCATTTGCGGTTCGCACTAGTGCACAGTTATCCCAAAGAAAGGGGCCACGGTGTTTCTGTATCTCTATTATGTTGGTGCGGCTTCGGAACTTTTAAATATCTCGATATATCTCGAAAACTACGCTTCTGATCAAAAAATATCATAGAACATAAATTGTAGGAAACATAATTCTCTACAAATAAGGTCTCTTAACATTTTGCCATAGCTCTCTTCGTTTCCGAGATATTTGCAGATTTATCTCAAGGGAAGGGGCCTGACGGACATATTTCGAGATATTTCTTCTTCTTGTTGTTCTTCTTCTGCACAGCTAAGCTGGAAGTGGCATTTGCGGCTCGCACTAGTGCAGGGTTATCTCAACGAAAGGGGCCACGGTGTTTCTGTATCTCTATTATGTTGGTGCGGCTTCGGAACTTTTAAATATCTTGATATATCTCGAGAACTACGCGTCTGATCAAAAAATATCATAGAACATAAAAAGTAGGAAACTTAATTCTCTACAAAAACGGTCTCTTAACATTTTGCCATAGCTCGCTTCGTTTCCGAGATATTTGCAGATATATTTCAAGGGAAGGGGCCTGACGGGCATATTTCGAGATATTTCTTCTTCTTGTTGTTCTTCTTCTGCACAGCTAAGCTGGAAGTGGCATTTGCGGTTCGCACTAGTGCACAGTTATCCCAAAGAAAGGGGCCACGGTGTTTCTGTATCTCTATTATGTTGGTGCGGCTTCGGAACTTTTAAATATCTCGATATATCTCGAAAACTACGCTTCTGATCAAAAAATATCATAGAACATAAATTGTAGGAAACATAATTCTTTACAAAAAAGGTCTCTTAACATTTTGCCATAGCTCGCTTCGTTTCCGAGATATTTGCAGATTTATCTCAAGGGAAGGGGCCTGACGGACATATTTCGAGATATTTCTTCTTCTTGTTGTTCTTCTTCTGCACAGCTAAGCTGGAAGTGGCATTTGCGGCTCGCACTAGTGCAGAGTTATCTCAACGAAAGGGGCCACGGTGTTTCTGTATCTCTATTATGTTGGTGCGGCTTCGGAACTTTTAAATATCTTGATATATCTCGAGAACTACGCGTCTGATCAAAAAATATCATAGAACATAAAAAGTAGGAAACTTAATTCTCTACAAAAACGGTCTCTTAACATTTTGCCATAGCTCGCTTCGTTTCCGAGATATTTGCAGATATATTTCAAGGGAAGGGGCCTGACGGGCATATTTCGAGATATTTCTTCTTCTTGTTGTTCTTCTTCTGCACAGCTAAGCTGGAAGTGGCATTTGCGGTTCGCACTAGTGCACAGTTATCCCAAAGAAAGGGGCCACGGTGTTTCTGTATCTCTATTATGTTGGTGCGGCTTCGGAACTTTTAAATATCTCGATATATCTCGAAAACTACGCTTCTGATCAAAAAATATCATAGAACATAAATTGTAGGAAACATAATTCTCTACAAATAAGGTCTCTTAACATTTTGCCATAGCTCTCTTCGTTTCCGAGATATTTGCAGATTTATCTCAAGGGAAGGGGCCTGACGGACATATTTCGAGATATTTCTTCTTCTTGTTGTTCTTCTTCTGCACAGCTAAGCTGGAAGTGGCATTTGCGGCTCGCACTAGTGCAGGGTTATCTCAACGAAAGGGGCCACGGTGTTTCTGTATCTCTATTATGTTGGTGCGGCTTCGGAACTTTTAAATATCTTGATATATCTCGAGAACTACGCGTCTGATCAAAAAATATCATAGAACATAAAAAGTAGGAAACTTAATTCTCTACAAAAACGGTCTCTTAACATTTTGCCATAGCTCGCTTCGTTTCCGAGATATTTGCAGATATATTTCAAGGGAATGGGCCTGACGGGCATATTTCGAGATATTTCTTCTTCTTGTTGTTCTTCTTCTGCACAGCTAAGCTGGAAGTGGCATTTGCGGCTCGCACTAGTGCACAGTTATCTCAAAGAAAGGGGCCACGGTGTTTCTGTATCTCTATTATGTTGGTGCGTCTTCGGAACTTTTAAATATCTCGATATATCTCGAGAACTACGCGTCTGATCAAAAAATGTCATAGAACATAAAAAGTAGGAACCTTAATTCTCTACAAAAACGGTCTCTTAACATTTTGCCATAGCTCACTTCGTTTCCCAGATATTTGCAGATATATCTCAAGGGAAGGGGCCTGACGGACATATTTCGAGATATTTCTTCTTCTTGTTGTTCTTCTTCTGCACAGCTAAGCTGGAAGTGGCATTTGCGGCTCGCACTAGCGCACAGTTATCTCAAAGAAAGGGGCCACGGTGTTTCTGTATCTCTATTATGTTGGTGCGTCTTCGGAACTTTTAAATATCTCGATATATCTCGAAAACACCGCTTCTGATCAAAAAATATCATAGAACGTAAATTGTAGGAAACATTATTCTCTACAAAAAAGGTCTCTTAACATTTTGCCATAGCTCGCTTCGTTTCCGAGATATTTGCAGATTCATCTCAAGGGAAGGGGTCTGACGGACATATTTCGAGATATTTCTTCTTCTTGTTGTTCTTCTTCTGCACAGCTAAGCTCGAAGTGGCATTTGCAGCTCGCAATAGTGCAGAGTTATCTCAAAGAAAGAGGCCACGGTGTTTCTGTACCTCTATTATGTTGGTGCAGCTTCGGAACTTTTAAATATCTTGATATATCTCGAGAACTACGCATCTGATCAAAAAATATCATCGAACATAAAAAGTAGGAAACTTAATTCTCTACAAAAAAGGTCTCTTAACATTTTGCCATAGCTCGCTTCGTTTCCGAGATATTTGCAGATTTATCTCAAGGGAAGTGGCCTGACGGACATATTTCGAGATATTTCTTCTTCTTGTTGTTCTTCTTCTGCACAGCTAAGCTGGAAGTGGCATTTGCAGCTCGCAATAGTGCAGAGATATCTCAAAGAAAGGGGCCACGGTGTTTCTGTATCTCTATTATGTTGGTGCGGCTTCGGAACTTTTAAATATCTTGATATATCTCGAGAACTACGCGTCTGATCAAAAAATATCATAGAACATAAAAAGTAAGAAACATAATTCTCTACAAAAAAGGTCTCTTAACATTTTGCCATAGCTCGCTTCGTTTCCGAGATATTTGCAGATTTATCTCAAGGGAAGGGGCCTGACGGACATATTTCGAGATATTTCTTCTTCTTGTTGTTCTTCTTCTGCACAGCTGAGCTGGAAGTGGCATTTGCGGCTTGCACTAGTGCAGAGTTATCTCAAAGAAAGGGGCCACGGTGTTTCTGTATCTCTATTATGTTGGTGCGGCTTCGGAACTTTTAAATATCTTGATATATCTCGAGAACTACGCATCTGATCAAAAAATATCATCGAACATAAAAAGTAGGAAACTTAATTCTCTACAAAAAAGGTCTCTTAACATTTTGCCATAGCTCGCTTCGTTTCCGAGATATTTGCAGATTCAGCTCAAAGGAACTGGCCTGAAGGACATATTTCGAGATATTTCTTCTTCTTGTTGTTCTTCCTCTGCACAGCTAAGCTGGAAGTGGCATTTGCAGCTCGCACTAGTGCAGAGTTATCTCAAAGAAAGGGGCCACGGTGTTTCTGTATCTATATTATGTTGGTGCAGCTTCGGAACTTTTAAATATCTTGATATATCTCGAGAACTACGCATCTGCTCAAAAAATATCATAGAACATAAAAAGTAGGAAACTTAATTCTCTACAAAAAAGGTCTCTTAACATTTTGCCATAGCTCGCTTCGTTTCCGAGATATTTGCATATTTATCTCAAGGGAAGGGGCCTGACGGACATATTTCGAGATATTTCTTCTTCTTGTTGTTCTTCTGCTGCACAGCTAAGCTGGAAGTGGCATTTGCGGCTCGCACTAGTGCAGAGTTATCTCAAAGAAAGGGGCCACGGTGTTTCTGTATCTCTATTATGTTGGTGCGGCTTCGGAACTTTTAAATATATTGATATATCTCGAGAACTACGCGTCTGATCAAAAAATATCATAGAACATAAAAAGTAGGAAACTTAATTCTCTACAAAAACGGTCTCTTAACATTTTGCCATAGCTCGCTTCGTTTCCGAGATATTTGCAGATTTATCTCAAGGGAAGGGGCCTGACGGACATATTTCGAGATATTTCTTCTTCTTGTTGTTCTTCTTCTGCACAGCTAAGCTGGAAGTGGCATTTGCGGCTCGCACTAGTGCACAGTTATCTCAAAGAAAGGGGCCACGGTGTTTCTGGATCTTTATTATGTTGGTGCGGCTTCGGAACTTTTAAATATCTCGATATATCTCGAAAACTACGCTTCTGATCAAAAAATATCATAGAACATAAATTGTAGGAAACATAATTCTCTACAAAAAAGGTCTCTTAACATTTTGCCATAGCTCGCTTCGTTTCCGAGATATTTGCAGATATATCTCAAGGGAAGGGGCCTGACGGACATATTTCGAGATATTTCTTCTTCTTGTTGTTCTTCTTCTGCACAGCTAAGCTGGAAGTGGCATTTGCGGCTCGCACTAGTGCAGAGTTATCTCAAAGAAAGGGGCCACGGTGTTTCTGTATCTCTATTATGTTGGTGCGGCTTCGGAACTTTTAAATATCTTGATATATCTCGAGAACTACGGGTCTGATCAAAAAATATCATAGAACATAAAAAGTAGGAAACATAATTCTCTACAAAAAAAGGTCTCTTAACATTTTGCCATAGCTCGCTTGGTTTCCGAGATATTTGCAGATTTATCTCAAGGGAAGGGGCCTGACGGACATATTTCGAGATATTTCTTCTTCTTGTTGTTCTTCTTCTGCACAGCTAAGCTGGAAGTGGCATTTGCGGCTCGCACTAGTGCAGAGTTATCTCAAAGAAAGGGGCCACGGTGTTTCTGTATCTCTATTATGTTGGTGCGGCTTCGGAACTTTTAAATATCTTGATATATCTCGAGAACTGCGCGTCTCATCAAAAAATATCATAGAACATAAAAAGTAGGAAACCTAATTCTCTACAAAAACGGTCTCTTAACATTTTGCCATAGCTCGCTTCGTTTCCGAGATATTTGCAGATGTATCTCAAGGGAAGGGGCCTGACGGACATATTTCGAGATATTTCTTCTTCTTGTTGTTCTTCTTCTGCACAGCTAAGCTGGAAGTGGCATTTGCGGCTCGCACTAGTGCACAGTTATCTCAAAGAAAGGGGCCACGGTGTTTCTGTATCTTTATTATGTTGGTGCGGCTTCGGAACTTTTAAATATCTCGATATATCTCGAAAACTACGCTTCTGATCAAAAAATATCATAGAACATAAATTGTAGGAAACATAATTCTCTACAAAAAACGTCTCTTAACATTTTGCCATAGCTCGCTTCGTTTCCGAGATATTTGCAGATTCAGCTCAAAGGAACTGGCCTGACGGACATATTTCGAGATATTTCTTCTTCTTGTTGTCCTTCTTCTGCACACCTAAACTGGAAGTGGCATTTCCAGCTCGCAATAGTGCAGAGTTATCTCAAAGAAAGGGGCCACGGTGTTTCTGTATCTCTATTATGTTGGTGCGGCTTCGGAACTTTTAAATATCTTGATATATCTCGAGAACTACGCATCTGATCAAAAAATATCATAGAACATAAAAAGTAGCAAACGTAATTCTCTACAAAAAAGGTCTCTTAACATTTTGCCATAGCTCTCTTCGTTTCCGAGATATTTGCATATTTATCTCAAGGGAAGGGGCCTAACGGACATATTTCGAAATATTTCTTCATCTTGTTGTTCTTCTTCTGCACAGCTAAGCTGGAAGTGGCATTTGCAGCTCGCAATAGTGCAGAGTTATCTCAAAGAAAGGGGCCACGGTGTTTCTGTATCTCTATTATGTTGGTGCGGCTTCGGAACTTTTAAATATCTTGATATATCTCGAGAACTACGCATCTGATCAAAAAATAGCATAGAACATAAAAAGTAGGAAACTTAATTCTCTACAAAAAAGGTCTCTTAACATTTTGCCATAGCTCGCTTCGTTTCCGAGATATTTGCAGATTTATCTCAAGGGAAGGGGCCTAACGGACATATTTCGAGATATTTCTTCTTCTTGTTGTTCTTCTTCTGCACAGCTAAGCTGGAAGTGGCATTTGCAGCTCGCAATAGTGCAGAGTTATCTCAAAGAAAGGGGCCACGGTGTTTCTGTATCTCTATTATGTTGGTGCGGCTTCGGAACTTTTAAATATCTTGATATATCTCGAGAACTACGCATCTGATCAAAAAATATCATAGAACGTAAAAGGTAGGAAACTTAATTCTCTACAAATAAGGTCTCTTAACATTTTGCCATAGCTCGCTTCGTTTCCGAGATATTTGCAGATTTATCTCAAGGGAAGGGGCCTAACGGACATATTTCGAGATATTTTTGCTTCTTGTTGTTCTTCTTCTGCACAGCTAAACTGGAAGTGGCATTTCCAGCTCGCAATAGTGCAGAGTTATCTCAAAGAGAGGGGCCACGGTGTTTCTGTATCTCTATTATGTTGGTGCGGCTTCGGAACTTTTAAATATCTTGATATATCTCGAGAACTACGCATCTGATCAAAAAATATCATAGAACATAAAAAGTAGGAAACTTAATTCTCTACAAAAAAGGTCTCTTAACATTTTGCCATAGCTCGCTTCGTTTCCGAGATATTTGCAGATTTATCTCAAGGGAAGGGGCCTGACGGACATATTTCGAGATATTTCTTCTTCTTGTTGTTCTTCTTCTGCACAGCTAAGCTGGAAGTGGCATTTGCGGCTCGCACTAGTGCAGAGTTATCTCAAAGAAAGGGGCCACGGTGTTTCTGTATCTCTATTATGTTGGTGCGGCTTCGGAACTTTTAAATATCTCGATATATCTCGAAAACTACGCTTCTGATCAAAAAATATCATAGAACATAAATTGTAGGAAACATAATTCTCTACAAAAAAGGTCTCTTAACATTTTGCCATAGCTCGCTTCGTTTCCGAGATATTTGCAGATATATCTCAAGGGAAGGGGCCTGACGGACATATTTCGAGATATTTCTTCTTCTTGTTGTTCTTCTTCTGCACAGCTAAGCTGGAAGTGGCATTTACAGCTCGCAATAGTGCAGAGTTATCTCAAAGAAAGGGGCCACGGTGTTTCTGTATCTCTATTATGTTGGTGCGGCTTCGGAGCTTTTAAATATCTTGATATATCTCGAGAACTACGCATCTGATCAAAAAATATCATAGAACATAAAAAGTAGGAAACTTAATTCTCTACAAAAAAGGTCTCTTAACATTTTGCCATAGCTCGCTTCGTTTCCGAGATATTTGCAGATTTATCTCAAGGGAAGGGGCCTGACGGACATATTTCGAGATATTTCTTCTTCTTGTTGTTCTTCTTCTGCACAGCTAAGCTGGAAGTGGCATTTGCGGCTCGCACTAGTGCAGGGTTATCTCAACGAAAGGGGCCACGGTGTTTCTGTATCTCTATTATGTTGGTGCGGCTTCGGAACTTTTAAATATCTTGATATATCTCGAGAACTACGCGTCTGATCAAAAAATATCATAGAACATAAAAAGTAGGAAACATAATTCTCTACAAAAACGGTCTCTTAACATTTTGCCATAGCTCGCTTCGTTTCCGAGATATTTGCAGATATATTTCAAGGGAAGGGGCCTGACGGGCATATTTCGAGATATTTCTTCTTCTTGTTGTTCTTCTTCTGCACAGCTAAGCTGGAAGTGGCATTTGCGGCTCGCACTAGTGCACAGTTATCTCAAAGAAAGGGGCCACGGTGTTTCTGTATCTCTATTATGTTGGTGCGTCTTCGGAACTTTTAAATACCTCGATATATCTCGAAAACTACGCTTCTGATCAAAAAATATCATAGAACATAAATTGTAGGAAACATAATTCTCTACAAATAAGGTCTCTTAACATTTTGCCATAGCTCTCTTCGTTTCCGAGATATTTGCAGATTTATCTCAAGGGAAGGGGCCTGACGGACATATTTCGAGATATTTCTTCTTCTTGCTGTTCTTCTTCTGCACAGCTAAGCTGGAAGTGGCATTTGCGGCTCGCACTAGTGCAGGGTTATCTCAACGAAAGGGGCCACGGTGTTTCTGTATCTCTATTATGTTGGTGCGGCTTCGGAACTTTTAAATATCTTGATATATCTCGAGAACTACGCGTCTGATCAAAAAATATCATAGAACATAAAAAGTAGGAAACTTAATTCTCTACAAAAACGGTCTCTTAACATTTTGCCATAGCTCGCTTCGTTTCCGAGATATTTGCAGATATATTTCAAGGGAATGGGCCTGACGGGCATATTTCGAGATATTTCTTCTTCTTGTTGTTCTTCTTCTGCACAGCTAAGCTGGAAGTGGCATTTGCGGCTCGCACTAGTGCAGAGTTATCTCAAAGAAAGGGGCCACGGTGTTTCTGTATCTCTATTATGTTGGTGCGGCTTCGGAACTTTTAAATATCTCGATATATCTCGAAAACTACGCTTCTGATCAAAAAATATCATAGAACATAAATTGTAGGAAACATAATTCTCTACAAAAAACGTCTGTTAACATTTTGCCATAGCTCGCTTCGTTTCCGAGATATTTGCAGATTCAGCTCAAAGGAACTGGCCTGACGGACATATTTCGAGATATTTCTGCTTCTTGTTGTTCTTCCTCTGCACAGCTAAGCTGGACGTGGCATTTGCAGCTCGCACTAGTGCAGAGTTATCTCAAAGAAAGGGGCCACGGTGTTTCTGTATCTCTATTATGTTGGTGCGTCTTCGGAACTTTTAAATATCTTGATATATCTCGAGAACTACGCATCTGCTCAAAAAATATCATAGAACATAAAAAGTAGGAAACTTAATTCTCTACAAAAAAGGTCTCTTAACATTTTGCCATAGCTCGCTTCGTTTCCGAGATATTTGCATATTTATCTCAAGGGAAGGGGCCTGACGGACATATTTCGAGATATTTCTTCTTCTTGTTGTTCTTCTTCTGCACAGCTAAGCTGGAAGTGGCATTTGCGGCTCGCACTAGTGCAGAGTTATCTCAAAGAAAGGGGCCACGGTGTTTCTGTATCTCTATTATGTTGGTGCGGCTTCGGAACTTTTAAATATCTCGATATATCTCGAAAACTACGCTTCTGATCAAAAAATATCATAGAACATAAATTGTAGGAAACATAATTCTCTACAAAAAAGGTCTCTTAACATTTTGCCATAGCTCGCTTGGTTTCCGAGATATTTGCAGATTTATCTCAAGGGAAGGGGCCTAACGGACATATTTCGAGATATTTCTTCTTCTTGTTGTTCTTCTTCTGCACAGCTAAACTGGAAGTGGCATTTCCAGCTCGCAATAGTGCAGAGTTATCTCAAAGAAAGGGGCCACGGTGTTTCTGTATCTCTATTATGTTGGTGCGGCTTCGGAACTTTTAAATATCTTGATATATCTCGAGAACTACGCATCTGATCAAAAAATATCATAGAACATAAAAAGTAGGAAACTTAATTCTCTACAAAAAAGGTCTCTTAACATTTTGCCATAGCTCGCTTCGTTTCCGAGATATTTGCAGATTTATCTCAAGGGAAGGGGTCTGACGGACATATTTCGAGATATTTCTTCTTCTTGTTGTTCTTCTTCTGCACAGCTAAGCTCGAAGTGGCATTTGCAGCTCGCAATAGTGCAGTGTTATCTCAAAGAAAGAGGCCACGGTGTTTCTGTACCTCTATTATGTTGGTGCAGCTTCGGAACTTTTAAATATCTTGATATATCTCGAGAACTACGCATCTGATCAAAAAATATCATCGAACATAAAAAGTAGGAAACTTAATTCTCTACAAAAAAGGTCTCTTAACATTTTGCCATAGCTCGCTTCGTTTCCGAGATATTTGCAGATTTATCTCAAGGGAAGTGGCCTGACGGACATATTTCGAGATATTTCTTCTTCTTGTTGTTCTTCTTCTGCACAGCTAAGCTGGAAGTGGCATTTGCGGCTCGCACTAGTGCAGAGTTATCTCAAAGAAAGGGGCCACGGTGTTTCTGTATCTCTATTATGTTGGTGCGGCTTCGGAACTTTTAAATATCTCGATATATCTCGAAAACTACGCTTCTGATCAAAAAATATCATAGAACATAAATTGTAGGAAACATAATTCTCTACAAAAAACGTATCTTAACATTTTGCCATAGCTCGCTTCGTTTCCGAGATATTTGCAGATTCAGCTCAAAGGAACGGGCCTGACGGACATATTTCGAGATACTTCTTCTTCTTGTTGTTCTTCCTCTGCACAGCTAAGCTGGAAGTGGCATTTGCAGCTCGCAATAGTGCAGAGTTATCTCAAAGAAAGGGGCCACGGTGTTTCTGTATCTCTATTATGTTGGTGCGGCTTCGGAACTTTTAAATATCTTGATATATCTCGAGAACTACGCATCTGATCAAAAAATATCATAGAACATAAAAAGTAGGAAACTTAATTCTCTACAAAAAAGGTCTCTTAACATTTTGCCATAGCTCGCTTTGTTTCCGAGATATTAGCAGATTTATCGCAAGGGAAGGGGCCTAACGGACATATTTCGAGATATTTCTTCTTCTTGTTGTTCTTCTTCTGCACAGCTAAACTGGAAGTGGCATTTCCAGCTCGCAATAGTGCAGAGTTATCTCAAAGAAAGAGGCCACGGTGTTTCTGTACCTCTATTATGTTGGTGCAGCTTCGGAACTTTTAAATATCTTGATATATCTCGAGAACTACGCATCTGATCAAAAAATATCATCGAACATAAAAAGTAGGAAACTTAATTCTCTACAAAAAAGGTCTCTCAACATTTTGCCATAGCTCGCTTCGTTTCCGAGATATTTGCAGATTTATCTCAAGGGAAGGGGCCTGACGGACATATTTCGAGATATTTCTTCTTCTTGTTGTTCTTCTTCTGCACAGCTGAGCTGGAAGTGGCATTTGCAGGTCGCAATAGTGCAGAGTTATCTCAAAGAAAGGGGCCACGGTGTTTCTGTATCTCTATTATGTTGGTGCGGCTTCGGAACTTTTAAATATCTCGATATATCTCGAAAACTACGCTTCTGATCAAAAAATATCATAGAACGTAAATTGTAGGAAACATTATTCTCTACAAAAAAGGTCTCTTAACATCTTGCCATAGCTCGCTTCGTTTCCGAGATATTTGCAGATTCATCTCAAGGGAAGGGGTCTGACGGACATATTTAGAGATATTTCTTCTTCTTGTTGTTCTTCTTCTGCACAGCTAAGCTCGAAGCGGCATTTGCAGCTCGCAATAGTGCAGAGTTATCTCAAAGAAAGAGGCCACGGTGTTTCTGTACCTCTATTATGTTGGTGCAGCTTCGGAACTTTTAAATATCTTGATATATCTCGAGAACTACGCATCTGATCAAAAAATATCATCGAACATAAAAAGTAGGAAACTTAATTCTCTACAAAAAAGGTCTCTCAACATTTTGCCATAGCTCGCTTCGTTTCCGAGATATTTGCAGATTTATCTCAAGGGAAGGGGCCTGACGGACATATTTCGAGATATTTCTTCTTCTTGTTGTTCTTCTTCTGCACAGCTGAGCTGGAAGTGGCATTTGCAGGTCGCAATAGTGCAGAGTTATCTCAAAGAAAGGGGCCACGGTGTTTCTGTATCTCTATTATGTTGGTGCGGCTTCGGAACTTTTAAATATCTCGATATATCTCGAAAACTACGCTTCTGATCAAAAAATATCATAGAACGTAAATTGTAGGAAACATTATTCTCTACAAAAAAGGTCTCTTAACATCTTGCCATAGCTCGCTTCGTTTCCGAGATATTTGCAGATTCATCTCAAGGGAAGGGGTCTGACGGACATATTTAGAGATATTTCTTCTTCTTGTTGTTCTTCTTCTGCACAGCTAAGCTCGAAGCGGCATTTGCAGCTCGCAATAGTGCAGAGTTATCTCAAAGAAAGAGGCCACGGTGTTTCTGTACCTCTATTATGTTGGTGCAGCTTCGGAACTTTTAAATATCTTGATATATCTCGAGAACTACGCATCTGATCAAAAAATATCATCGAACATAAAAAGTAGGAAACTTAATTCTCTACAAAAAAGGTCTCTCAACATTTTGCCATAGCTCGCTTCGTTTCCGAGATATTTGCAGATTTATCTCAAGGGAAGGGGCCTGACGGACATATTTCGAGATATTTCTTCTTCTTGTTGTTCTTCTTCTGCACAGCTGAGCTGGAAGTGGCATTTGCAGGTCGCAATAGTGCAGAGTTATCTCAAAGAAAGGGGCCACGGTGTTTCTGTATCTCTATTATGTTGGTGCGGCTTCGGAACTTTTAAATATCTCGATATATCTCGAAAACTACGCTTCTGATCAAAAAATATCATAGAACGTAAATTGTAGGAAACATTATTCTCTACAAAAAAGGTCTCTTAACATCTTGCCATAGCTCGCTTCGTTTCCGAGATATTTGCAGATTCATCTCAAGGGAAGGGGTCTGACGGACATATTTAGAGATATTTCTTCTTCTTGTTGTTCTTCTTCTGCACAGCTAAGCTCGAAGCGGCATTTGCAGCTCGCAATAGTGCAGAGTTATCTCAAAGAAAGAGGCCACGGTGTTTCTGTACCTCTATTATGTTGGTGCAGCTTCGGAACTTTTAAATATCTTGATATATCTCGAGAACTACGCATCTGATCAAAAAATATCATCGAACATAAAAAGTAGGAAACTTAATTCTCTACAAAAAAGGTCTCTCAACATTTTGCCATAGCTCGCTTCGTTTCCGAGATATTTGCAGATTTATCTCAAGGGAAGGGGCCTGACGGACATATTTCGAGATATTTCTTCTTCTTGTTGTTCTTCTTCTGCACAGCTGAGCTGGAAGTGGCATTTGCAGGTCGCAATAGTGCAGAGTTATCTCAAAGAAAGGGGCCACGGTGTTTCTGTATCTCTATTATGTTGGTGCGGCTTCGGAACTTTTAAATATCTCGATATATCTCGAAAACTACGCTTCTGATCAAAAAATATCATAGAACGTAAATTGTAGGAAACATTATTCTCTACAAAAAAGGTCTCTTAACATCTTGCCATAGCTCGCTTCGTTTCCGAGATATTTGCAGATTCATCTCAAGGGAAGGGGTCTGACGGACATATTTAGAGATATTTCTTCTTCTTGTTGTTCTTCTTCTGCACAGCTAAGCTCGAAGCGGCATTTGCAGCTCGCAATAGTGCAGAGTTATCTCAAAGAAAGAGGCCACGGTGTTTCTGTACCTCTATTATGTTGGTGCAGCTTCGGAACTTTTAAATATCTTGATATATCTCGAGAACTACGCATCTGATCAAAAAATATCATCGAACATAAAAAGTAGGAAACTTAATTCTCTACAAAAAAGGTCTCTCAACATTTTGCCATAGCTCGCTTCGTTTCCGAGATAT
Source organism: Osmia lignaria lignaria (assembly GCF_051020975.1). NCBI lineage: Eukaryota > Metazoa > Arthropoda > Insecta > Hymenoptera > Megachilidae > Osmia > Osmia lignaria. Next base: position 21,258,783 of record NW_027478159.1, read on the forward strand.
TTGCAGATTTATCTCAAGGGAAGGGGCCTGACGGACATATTTCGAGATATTTCTTCTTCTTGTTGTTCTTCTTCTGCACAGCTGAGCTGGAAGTGGCATTTGCAGGTCGCAATAGTGCAGAGTTATCTCAAAGAAAGGGGCCACGGTGTTTCTGTATCTCTATTATGTTGGTGCGGCTTCGGAACTTTTAAATATCTCGATATATCTCGAAAACTACGCTTCTGATCAAAAAATATCATAGAACGTAAATTGTAGGAAACATTATTCTCTACAAAAAAGGTCTCTTAACATCTTGCCATAGCTCGCTTCGTTTCCGAGATATTTGCAGATTCATCTCAAGGGAAGGGGTCTGACGGACATATTTAGAGATATTTCTTCTTCTTGTTGTTCTTCTTCTGCACAGCTAAGCTCGAAGCGGCATTTGCAGCTCGCAATAGTGCAGAGTTATCTCAAAGAAAGAGGCCACGGTGTTTCTGTACTTCTATTATGTTGGTGCAGCTTCGGAACTTTTAAATATCTTGATATATCTCGAGAACTACGCATCTGATCAAAAAATATCATCGAACATAAAAAGTAGGAAACTTAATTCTCTACAAAAAAGGTCTCTCAACATTTTGCCATAGCTCGCTTCGTTTCCGAGATATTTACAGATTTATCTCAAGGGAAGTGGCCTGACGGACATATTTCGAGATATTTCTTCTTCTTATTGTTCTTGTTCTGCACAGCTAAGCTGGAAGTGGCATTTGCAGCTCGCAATAGTGCAGAGTTATCCCAAAGAAAGGGGCCACGGTGTTTCTGTATCTCTATTATGTTGGTGCGGCTTCGGAACTTTTAAATATCTCGATATATCTCGAAAACTACGCTTCTGATCAAAAAATATCATAGAACGTAAATTGTAGGAAACATTATTCTCTACAAAAAAGGTCTCTTAACATTTTGCCATAGCTCGCTTCGTTTCCGAGATAGTTGCAGATTCATCTCAAGGGAAGGGGTCTGACGGACATATTTCGAGATATTTCTTCTTCTTGTTGTTCTTCTTCTGCACAGCTAAGCTCGAAGCGGCATTTGCAGCTCGCAATAGTGCAGAGTTATCTCAAAGAAAGAGGCCACGGTGTTTCTGTACCTCTATTATGTTGGTGCGGCTTCGGAACTTTTAAATATCTTGATATATCTCGAGAACTACGCATCTGATCAAAAAATATCATAGAACATGAAAAGTAGGAAACTTAATTCTCTACAAAAAAGGTCTCTTAACATTTTGCCATAGCTCGCTTCGTTTCCGAGATATTTGCAGATTTATCTGAAGGGAAGGGGCCTAACGGACATATTTCGAGATATTTCTTCTTCTTGTTGTTCTTCTTCTGCACAGCTAAACTGGAAGTGGCATTTCCAGCTCGCAATAGTGCAGAGTTATCTCAGAGAAAGGGGCCACGGTGTTTCTGTATCTCTATTATGTTGGTGCGGCTTCGGAACTTTTAAATATCTTGATATATCTCGAGAACTACGCATCTGATCAAAAAATATCATAGAACATAAAAAGTCGGAAACTTAATTCTCTACAAAAAAGGTCTCTTAACATTTTGCCATAGCTCGCTTCGTTTCCGAGATATTTGCAGATTTATCTCAAGGGAAGGGGCCTGACGGACATATTTCGAGATATTTCTTCTTCTTGTTGTTCTTCTTCTGCACAGCTAAGCTGGAAGTGGCATTTGCGGCTCGCACTAGTGCAGAGTTATCTCAAAGAAAGGGGCCACGGTGTTTCTGTATCTCTATTATGTTGGTGCGGCTTCGGAACTTTTAAATATCTCGATATATCTCGAAAACTACGCTTCTGATCAAAAAATATCATAGAACATAAATTGTAGGAAACATAATTCTCTACAAAAAACGTATCTTAACATTTTGCCATAGCTCGCTTCGTTTCCGAGATATTTGCAGATTCAGCTCAAAGGAACGGGCCTGACGGACATATTTCGAGATACTTCTTCTTCTTGTTGTTCTTCCTCTGCACAGCTAAGCTGGAAGTGGCTTTTGCAGCTCGCAATAGTGCAGAGTTATCTCAAAGAAAGGGGCCACGGTGTTTCTGTATCTCTATTATGTTGGTGCGGCTTCGGAACTTTTAAATATCTTGATATATCTCGAGAACTACGCATCTGATCAAAAAATATCATAGAACATGAAAAGTAGGAAACTTAATTCTCTACAAAAAAGGTCTCTTAACATTTTGCCATAGCTCGCTTCGTTTCCGAGATATTTGCAGATTTATCTGAAGGGAAGGGGCCTGACGGACATATTTCGAGATATTTCTTCTTCTTGTTGTTCTTCTTCTGCACAGCTGAGCTGGAAGTGGCATTTGCAGGTCGCAATAGTGCAGAGTTATCTCAAAGAAAGGGGCCACGGTGTTTCTGTATCTCTATTATGTTGGTGCGGCTTCGGAACTTTTAAATATCTCGATATATCTCGAAAACTACGCTTCTGATCAAAAAATATCATAGACCATAAAAAGTAGGAAACTTAATTCTCTACAAAAAAGGTCTCTTAACATTTTGCCATAGCTCGCTTCGTTTCCGAGATATTTGCAGATTTATCTCAAGGGAAGGGGCCTGACGGACATATTTCGAGATATTTCTTCTTCTTGTTGTTCTTCTTCTGCACAGCTAAACTGGAAGTGGCATTTGCGGCTCTCACTAGTGCAGAGTTATCTCAAAGAAAGGGGCCACGGTGTTTCTGTATCTCTATTATGTTGGTGCGGCTTCGGAACTTTTAAATATCTTGATATATCTCGAGAACTACGCATCTGATCAAAAAATATCATAGAACATAAAAAGTAGGAAACTTAATTCTCTACAAAAAAGGTCTCTTAACATTTTGCCATAGCTCGCTTCGTTTCCGAGATATTTGCAGATTTATCTCAAGGGAAGGGGCCTGACGGACATATTTCGAGATATTTCTTCTTCTTGTTGTTCTTCTTCTGCACAGCTGAGCTGGAAGTGGCATTTGCAGGTCGCAATAGTGCAGAGTTATCTCAAAGAAAGGGGCCACGGTGTTTCTGTATCTCTATTATGTTGGTGCGGCTTCGGAACTTTTAAATATCTCGATATATCTCGAAAACTACGCTTCTGATCAAAAAATATCATAGAACATAAATTGTAGGAAACATAATTCTCTACAAAAAAGGTCTCTTAACATTTTGCCATAGCTCGCTTCGTTTCCGAGATATTTGCAGATTTATCTCAAGGGAAGGGGCCTGACGGACATATTTCGAGATATTTCTTCTTCTTGTTGTTCTTCTTCTGCACAGCTAAGCTGGAAGTGGCATTTCCAGCTCGCAATAGTGCAGAGTTATCTCAAAGAAAGGGGCCACGGTGTTTCTGTATCTCTATTATGTTGGTGCGGCTTCGGAACTTTTAAATATCTTGATATATCTCGAGAACTACGCATCTGATCAAAAAATATCATAGAACATAAAAAGTAGGAAACTTAATTCTCTACAAAAAAGGTCTCTTAACATTTTGCCATAGCTCGCTTCGTTTCCGAGATATTTGCAGATTTATCTCAAGGGAAGGGGTCTGACGGACATATTTCGAGATATTTCTTCTTCTTGTTGTTCTTCTTCTGCACAGCTAAGCTCGAAGTGGCATTTGCAGCTCGCAATAGTGCAGTGTTATCTCAAAGAAAGAGGCCACGGTGTTTCTGTACCTCTATTATGTTGGTGCAGCTTCGGAACTTTTAAATATCTTGATATATCTCGAGAACTACGCATCTGATCAAAAAATATCATCGAACATAAAAAGTAGGAAACTTAATTCTCTACAAAAAAGGTCTCTTAACATTTTGCCATAGCTCGCTTCGTTTCCGAGATATTTGCAGATTTATCTCAAGGGAAGTGGCCTGACGGACATATTTCGAGATATTTCTTCTTCTTGTTGTTCTTCTTCTGCACAGCTAAGCTGGAAGTGGCATTTGCGGCTCGCACTAGTGCAGAGTTATCTCAAAGAAAGGGGCCACGGTGTTTCTGTATCTCTATTATGTTGGTGCGGCTTCGGAACTTTTAAATATCTCGATATATCTCGAAAACTACGCTTCTGATCAAAAAATATCATAGAACATAAATTGTAGGAAACATAATTCTCTACAAAAAACGTATCTTAACATTTTGCCATAGCTCGCTTCGTTTCCGAGATATTTGCAGATTCAGCTCAAAGGAACGGGCCTGACGGACATATTTCGAGATACTTCTTCTTCTTGTTGTTCTTCCTCTGCACAGCTAAGCTGGAAGTGGCATTTGCAGCTCGCAATAGTGCAGAGTTATCTCAAAGAAAGGGGCCACGGTGTTTCTGTATCTCTATTATGTTGGTGCGGCTTCGGAACTTTTAAATATCTTGATATATCTCGAGAACTACGCATCTGATCAAAAAATATCATAGAACATAAAAAGTAGGAAACTTAATTCTCTACAAAAAAGGTCTCTTAACATTTTGCCATAGCTCGCTTTGTTTCCGAGATATTAGCAGATTTATCGCAAGGGAAGGGGCCTAACGGACATATTTCGAGATATTTCTTCTTCTTGTTGTTCTTCTTCTGCACAGCTAAACTGGAAGTGGCATTTCCAGCTCGCAATAGTGCAGAGTTATCTCAAAGAAAGGGGCCACGGTGTTTCTGTATCTCTATTATGTTGGTGCGGTTTCGGAACTTTTAAATATCTTGATATATCTCGAGAACTACGCATCTGATCAAAAAATATCATAGAACATAAAAAGTAGGAAACTTAATTCTCTACAAAAAAGGTCTCTTAACATTTTGCCATAGCTCGCTTCGTTTCCGAGATATTTGCAGATTTATCTCAAGGGAAGGGGCCTGACGGACATATTTCGAGATATTTCTTCTTCTTGTTGTTCTTCTTCTGCACAGCTGAGCTGGAAGTGGCATTTGCAGGTCGCAATAGTGCAGAGTTATCTCAAAGAAAGGGGCCACGGTGTTTCTGTATCTCTATTATGTTGGTGCGGCTTCGGAACTTTTAAATATCTCGATATATCTCGAAAACTACGCTTCTGATCAAAAAATATCATAGAACGTAAATTGTAGGAAACATTATTCTCTACAAAAAAGGTCTCTTAACATCTTGCCATAGCTCGCTTCGTTTCCGAGATATTTGCAGATTCATCTCAAGGGAAGGGGTCTGACGGACATATTTAGAGATATTTCTTCTTCTTGTTGTTCTTCTTCTGCACAGCTAAGCTCGAAGCGGCATTTGCAGCTCGCAATAGTGCAGAGTTATCTCAAAGAAAGAGGCCACGGTGTTTCTGTACTTCTATTATGTTGGTGCAGCTTCGGAACTTTTAAATATCTTGATATATCTCGAGAACTACGCATCTGATCAAAAAATATCATCGAACATAAAAAGTAGGAAACTTAATTCTCTACAAAAAAGGTCTCTCAACATTTTGCCATAGCTCGCTTCGTTTCCGAGATATTTACAGATTTATCTCAAGGGAAGGGGTCTGACGGACATATTTAGAGATATTTCTTCTTCTTGTTGTTCTTCTTCTGCACAGCTAAGCTCGAAGCGGCATTTGCAGCTCGCAATAGTGCAGAGTTATCTCAAAGAAAGAGGCCACGGTGTTTCTGTACCTCTATTATGTTGGTGCAGCTTCGGAACTTTTAAATATCTTGATATATCTCGAGAACTACGCATCTGATCAAAAAATATCATCGAACATAAAAAGTAGGAAACTTAATTCTCTACAAAAAAGGTCTCTCAACATTTTGCCATAGCTCGCTTCGTTTCCGAGATATTTGCAGATTTATCTCAAGGGAAGGGGCCTGACGGACATATTTCGAGATATTTCTTCTTCTTGTTGTTCTTCTTCTGCACAGCTGAGCTGGAAGTGGCATTTGCAGGTCGCAATAGTGCAGAGTTATCTCAAAGAAAGGGGCCACGGTGTTTCTGTATCTCTATTATGTTGGTGCGGCTTCGGAACTTTTAAATATCTCGATATATCTCGAAAACTACGCTTCTGATCAAAAAATATCATAGAACGTAAATTGTAGGAAACATTATTCTCTACAAAAAAGGTCTCTTAACATCTTGCCATAGCTCGCTTCGTTTCCGAGATATTTGCAGATTCATCTCAAGGGAAGGGGTCTGACGGACATATTTAGAGATATTTCTTCTTCTTGTTGTTCTTCTTCTGCACAGCTAAGCTCGAAGCGGCATTTGCAGCTCGCAATAGTGCAGAGTTATCTCAAAGAAAGAGGCCACGGTGTTTCTGTACTTCTATTATGTTGGTGCAGCTTCGGAACTTTTAAATATCTTGATATATCTCGAGAACTACGCATCTGATCAAAAAATATCATCGAACATAAAAAGTAGGAAACTTAATTCTCTACAAAAAAGGTCTCTCAACATTTTGCCATAGCTCGCTTCGTTTCCGAGATATTTACAGATTTATCTCAAGGGAAGTGGCCTGACGGACATATTTCGAGATATTTCTTCTTCTTATTGTTCTTGTTCTGCACAGCTAAGCTGGAAGTGGCATTTGCAGCTCGCAATAGTGCAGAGTTATCCCAAAGAAAGGGGCCACGGTGTTTCTGTATCTCTATTATGTTGGTGCGGCTTCGGAACTTTTAAATATCTCGATATATCTCGAAAACTACGCTTCTGATCAAAAAATATCATAGAACGTAAATTGTAGGAAACATTATTCTCTACAAAAAAGGTCTCTTAACATTTTGCCATAGCTCGCTTCGTTTCCGAGATATTTGCAGATTCATCTCAAGGGAAGGGGTCTGACGGACATATTTCGAGATATTTCTTCTTCTTGTTGTTCTTCTTCTGCACAGCTAAGCTCGAAGCGGCATTTGCAGCTCGCAATAGTGCAGAGTTATCTCAAAGAAAGAGGCCACGGTGTTTCTGTACCTCTATTATGTTGGTGCGGCTTCGGAACTTTTAAATATCTTGATATATCTCGAGAACTACGCATCTGATCAAAAAATATCATAGAACATGAAAAGTAGGAAACTTAATTCTCTACAAAAAAGGTCTCTTAACATTTTGCCATAGCTCGCTTCGTTTCCGAGATATTTGCAGATTTATCTGAAGGGAAGGGGCCTAACGGACATATTTCGAGATATTTCTTCTTCTTGTTGTTCTTCTTCTGCACAGCTAAACTGGAAGTGGCATTTCCAGCTCGCAATAGTGCAGAGTTATCTCAAAGAAAGGGGCCACGGTGTTTCTGTATCTCTATTATGTTGGTGCGGCTTCGGAACTTTTAAATATCTTGATATATCTCGAGAACTACGCATCTGATCAAAAAATATCATAGAACATAAAAAGTCGGAAACTTAATTCTCTACAAAAAAGGTCTCTTAACATTTTGCCATAGCTCGCTTCGTTTCCGAGATATTTGCAGATTTATCTCAAGGGAAGGGGCCTGACGGACATATTTCGAGATATTTCTTCTTCTTGTTGTTCTTCTTCTGCACAGCTAAGCTGGAAGTGGCATTTGCGGCTCGCACTAGTGCAGAGTTATCTCAAAGAAAGGGGCCACGGTGTTTCTGTATCTCTATTATGTTGGTGCGGCTTCGGAACTTTTAAATATCTCGATATATCTCGAAAACTACGCTTCTGATCAAAAAATATCATAGAACATAAATTGTAGGAAACATAATTCTCTACAAAAAACGTATCTTAACATTTTGCCATAGCTCGCTTCGTTTCCGAGATATTTGCAGATTCAGCTCAAAGGAACGGGCCTGACGGACATATTTCGAGATACTTCTTCTTCTTGTTGTTCTTCCTCTGCACAGCTAAGCTGGAAGTGGCTTTTGCAGCTCGCAATAGTGCAGAGTTATCTCAAAGAAAGGGGCCACGGTGTTTCTGTATCTCTATTATGTTGGTGCGGCTTCGGAACTTTTAAATATCTTGATATATCTCGAGAACTACGCATCTGATCAAAAAATATCATAGAACATGAAAAGTAGGAAACTTAATTCTCTACAAAAAAGGTCTCTTAACATTTTGCCATAGCTCGCTTCGTTTCCGAGATATTTGCAGATTTATCTGAAGGGAAGGGGCCTGACGGACATATTTCGAGATATTTCTTCTTCTTGTTGTTCTTCTTCTGCACAGCTGAGCTGGAAGTGGCATTTGCAGGTCGCAATAGTGCAGAGTTATCTCAAAGAAAGGGGCCACGGTGTTTCTGTATCTCTATTATGTTGGTGCGGCTTCGGAACTTTTAAATATCTCGATATATCTCGAAAACTACGCTTCTGATCAAAAAATATCATAGACCATAAAAAGTAGGAAACTTAATTCTCTACAAAAAAGGTCTCTTAACATTTTGCCATAGCTCGCTTCGTTTCCGAGATATTTGCAGATTTATCTCAAGGGAAGGGGCCTGACGGACATATTTCGAGATATTTCTTCTTCTTGTTGTTCTTCTTCTGCACAGCTAAACTGGAAGTGGCATTTGCGGCTCTCACTAGTGCAGAGTTATCTCAAAGAAAGGGGCCACGGTGTTTCTGTATCTCTATTATGTTGGTGCGGCTTCGGAACTTTTAAATATCTTGATATATCTCGAGAACTACGCATCTGATCAAAAAATATCATAGAACATAAAAAGTAGGAAACTTAATTCTCTACAAAAAAGGTCTCTTAACATTTTGCCATAGCTCGCTTCGTTTCCGAGATATTTGCAGATTTATCTCAAGGGAAGGGGCCTGACGGACATATTTCGAGATATTTCTTCTTCTTGTTGTTCTTCTTCTGCACAGCTGAGCTGGAAGTGGCATTTGCAGGTCGCAATAGTGCAGAGTTATCTCAAAGAAAGGGGCCACGGTGTTTCTGTATCTCTATTATGTTGGTGCGGCTTCGGAACTTTTAAATATCTCGATATATCTCGAAAACTACGCTTCTGATCAAAAAATATCATAGAACATAAATTGTAGGAAACATAATTCTCTACAAAAAAGGTCTCTTAACATTTTGCCATAGCTCGCTTCGTTTCCGAGATATTTGCAGATTTATCTCAAGGGAAGGGGCCTGACGGACATATTTCGAGATATTTCTTCTTCTTGTTGTTCTTCTTCTGCACAGCTAAGCTGGAAGTGGCATTTGCGGCTCGCACTAGTGCAGAGTTATCTCAAAGAAAGGGGCCACGGTGTTTCTGTATCTCTATTATGTTGGTGCGGCTTCGGAACTTTTAAATATCTCGATATATCTCGAAAACTACGCTTCTGATCAAAAAATATCATAGAACATAAATTGTAGGAAACTTAATTCTCTACACAAAAGGTCTCTTAACATTTTGCCATAGCTCGCTTCGTTTCCGAGATATTTGCAGATTTATCTCAAGGGAAGGGGCCTGACGGACATATTTCGAGATATTTCTTCTTCTTGTTGTTCTTCTTCTGCACAGCTGAGCTGGAAGTGGCATTTGCAGGTCGCAATAGTGCAGAGTTATCTCAAAGAAAGGGGCCACGGTGTTTCTGTATCTCTATTATGTTGGTGCGGCTTCGGAACTTTTAAATATCTCGATATATCTCGAAAACTACGCTTCTGATCAAAAAATATCATAGAACATAAATTGTAGGAAACATAATTCTCTACAAAAAAGGTCTCTTAACATTTTGCCATAGCTCGCTTCGTTTCCGAGATATTTGCAGATTTATCTCAAGGGAAGGGGCCTGACGGACATATTTCGAGATATTTCTTCTTCTTGTTGTTCTTCTTCTGCACAGCTAAGCTGGAAGTGGCATTTGCGGCTCGCACTAGTGCAGAGTTATCTCAAAGAAAGGGGCCACGGTGTTTCTGTATCTCTATTATGTTGGTGCGGCTTCGGAACTTTTAAATATCTCGATATATCTCGAAAACTACGCTTCTGATCAAAAAATATCATAGAACATAAATTGTAGGAAACATAATTCTCTACAAAAAACGTATCTTAACATTTTGCCATAGCTCGCTTCGTTTCCGAGATATTTGCAGATTCAGCTCAAAGGAACGGGCCTGACGGACATATTTCGAGATACTTCTTCTTCTTGTTGTTCTTCCTCTGCACAGCTAAGCTGGAAGTGGCATTTGCAGCTCGCAATAGTGCAGAGTTATCTCAAAGAAAGGGGCCACTGTGTTTCTGTATCTCTATTATGTTGGTGCGGCTTCGGAACTTTTAAATATCTTGATATATCTCGAGAACTACGCATCTGATCAAAAAATATCATAGAACATAAAAAGTAGGAAACTTAATTCTCTACAAAAAAGGTCTCTTAACATTTTGCCATAGCTCGCTTTGTTTCCGAGATATTTGCAGATTTATCGCAAGGGAAGGGGCCTAACGGACATATTTCGAGATATTTCTTCTTCTTGTTGTTCTTCTTCTGCACAGCTAAACTGGAAGTGGCATTTCCAGCTCGCAATAGTGCAGAGTTATCTCAAAGAAAGGGGCCACGGTGTTTCTGTATCTCTATTATGTTGGTGCGGCTTCGGAACTTTTAAATATCTTGATATATCTCGAGAACTACGCATCTCATCAAAAAATATCATAGAACATGAAAAGTAGGAAACTTAATTCTCTACAAAAAAGGTCTCTTAACATTTTGCCATAGCTCGCTTCGTTTCCGAGATATTTGCAGATTTATCTGAAGGGAAGGGGCCTGACGGACATATTTCGAGATATTTCTTCTTCTTGTTGTTCTTCTTCTGCACAGCTGAGCTGGAAGTGGCATTTGCAGGTCGCAATAGTGCAGAGTTATCTCAAAGAAAGGGGCCACGGTGTTTCTGTATCTCTATTATGTTGGTGCGGCTTCGGAACTTTTAAATATCTCGATATATCTCGAAAACTACGCTTCTGATCAAAAAATATCATAGAACATAAATTGTAGGAAACATAATTCTCTACAAAAAAGGTCTCTTAACATTTTGCCATAGCTCGCTTCGTTTCCGAGATATTTGCAGATTTATCTCAAGGGAAGGGGCCTGACGGACATATTTCGAGATATTTCTTCTTCTTGTTGTTCTTCTTCTGCACAGCTAAGCTGGAAGTGGCATTTGCGGCTCGCACTAGTGCAGAGTTATCTCAAAGAAAGGGGCCACGGTGTTTCTGTATCTCTATTATGTTGGTGCGGCTTCGGAACTTTTAAATATCTCGATATATCTCGAAAACTACGCTTCTGATCAAAAAATATCATAGAACATAAATTGTAGGAAACATAATTCTCTACAAAAAACGTATCTTAACATTTTGCCATAGCTCGCTTCGTTTCCGAGATATTTGCAGATTCAGCTCAAAGGAACGGGCCTGACGGACATATTTCGAGATACTTCTTCTTCTTGTTGTTCTTCCTCTGCACAGCTAAGCTGGAAGTGGCATTTGCAGCTCGCAATAGTGCAGAGTTATCTCAAAGAAAGGGGCCACTGTGTTTCTGTATCTCTATTATGTTGGTGCGGCTTCGGAACTTTTAAATATCTTGATATATCTCGCGAACTACGCATCTGATCAAAAAATATCATAGAACATAAAAAGTAGGAAACTTAATTCTCTACAAAAAAGGTCTCTTAACATTTTGCCATAGCTCGCTTTGTTTCCGAGATATTTGCAGATTTATCGCAAGGGAAGGGGCCTAACGGACATATTTCGAGATATTTCTTCTTCTTGTTATTCTTCTTCTGCACAGCTAAACTGGAAGTGGCATTTCCAGCTCGCAATAGTGCAGAGTTATCTCAAAGAAAGGGGCCACGGTGTTTCTGTATCTCTATTATGTTGGTGCGGTTTCGGAACTTTTAAATATCTTGATATATCTCGAGAACTACGCATCTGATCAAAAAATATCATAGAACATAAAAAGTAGGAAACTTAATTCTCTACAAAAAAGGTCTCTTAACATTTTGCCATAGCTCGCTTTGTTTCCGAGATATTTGCAGATTTATCGCAAGGGAAGGGGCCTAACGGACATATTTCGAGATATTTCTTCTTCTTGTTGTTCTTCTTCTGCACAGCTGAGCTGGAAGTGGCATTTGCAGGTCGCAATAGTGCAGAGTTATCTCAAAGAAAGGGGCCACGGTGTTTCTGTATCTCTATTATGTTGGTGCGGCTTCGGAACTTTTAAATATCTTGATATATCTCGAGAACTACGCATCTCATCAAAAAATATCATAGAACATGAAAAGTAGGAAACTTAATTCTCTACAAAAAAGGTCTCTTAACATTTTGCCATAGCTCGCTTCGTTTCCGAGATATTTGCAGATTTATCTGAAGGGAAGGGGCCTGACGGACATATTTCGAGATATTTCTTCTTCTTGTTGTTCTTCTTCTGCACAGCTGAGCTGGAAGTGGCATTTGCAGGTCGCAATAGTGCAGAGTTATCTCAAAGAAAGGGGCCACGGTGTTTCTGTATCTCTATTATGTTGGTGCGGCTTCGGAACTTTTAAATATCTCGATATATCTCGAAAACTACGCTTCTGATCAAAAAATATCATAGAACATAAAAAGTAGGAAACTTAATTCTCTACAAAAAAGGTCTCTTAACATTTTGCCATAGCTCGCTTCGTTTCCGAGATATTTGCAGATTTATCTCAAGGGAAGGGGCCTGACGGACATATTTCGAGATATTTCTTCTTCTTGTTGTTCTTCTTCTGCACAGCTAAACTGGAAGTGGCATTTGCGGCTCTCACTAGTGCAGAGTTATCTCAAAGAAAGGGGCCACGGTGTTTCTGTATCTCTATTATGTTGGTGCGGCTTCGGAACTATTAAATATCTTGATATATCTCGAGAACTACGCATCTGATCAAAAAATATCATAGAACATAAAAAGTAGGAAACTTAATTCTCTACAAAAAAGGTCTCTTAACATTTTGCCATAGCTCGCTTCGTTTCCGAGATATTTGCAGATTTATCTCAAGGGAAGGCGCCTGACGGACATATTTCGAGATATTTCTTCTTCTTGTTGTTCTTCTTCTGCACAGCTGAGCTGGAAGTGGCATTTGCAGGTCGCAATAGTGCAGAGTTATCTCAAAGAAAGGGGCCACGGTGTTTCTGTATCTCTATTATGTTGGTGCGGCTTCGGAACTTTTAAATATCTCGATATATCTCGAAAACTACGCTTCTGATCAAAAAATATCATAGAACATAAATTGTAGGAAACATAATTCTCTACAAAAAAGGTCTCTTAACATTTTGCCATAGCTCGCTTCGTTTCCGAGATATTTGCAGATTTATCTCAAGGGAAGGGGCCTGACGGACATATTTCGAGATATTTCTTCTTCTTGTTGTTCTTCTTCTGCACAGCTAAGCTGGAAGTGGCATTTGCGGCTCGCACTAGTGCAGAGTTATCTCAAAGAAAGGGGCCACGGTGTTTCTGTATCTCTATTATGTTGGTGCGGCTTCGGAACTTTTAAATATCTCGATATATCTCGAAAACTACGCTTCTGATCAAAAAATATCATAGAACATAAATTGTAGGAAACTTAATTCTCTACACAAAAGGTCTCTTAACATTTTGCCATAGCTCGCTTCGTTTCCGAGATATTTGCAGATTTATCTCAAGGGAAGGGGCCTGACGGACATATTTCGAGATATTTCTTCTTCTTGTTGTTCTTCTTCTGCACAGCTGAGCTGGAAGTGGCATTTGCAGGTCGCAATAGTGCAGAGTTATCTCAAAGAAAGGGGCCACGGTGTTTCTGTATCTCTATTATGTTGGTGCGGCTTCGGAACTTTTAAATATCTCGATATATCTCGAAAACTACGCTTCTGATCAAAAAATATCATAGAACATAAATTGTAGGAAACATAATTCTCTACAAAAAAGGTCTCTTAACATTTTGCCATAGCTCGCTTCGTTTCCGAGATATTTGCAGATTTATCTCAAGGGAAGGGGCCTGACGGACATATTTCGAGATATTTCTTCTTCTTGTTGTTCTTCTTCTGCACAGCTAAGCTGGAAGTGGCATTTGCGGCTCGCACTAGTGCAGAGTTATCTCAAAGAAAGGGGCCACGGTGTTTCTGTATCTCTATTATGTTGGTGCGGCTTCGGAACTTTTAAATATCTCGATATATCTCGAAAACTACGCTTCTGATCAAAAAATATCATAGAACATAAATTGTAGGAAACATAATTCTCTACAAAAAACGTATCTTAACATTTTGCCATAGCTCGCTTCGTTTCCGAGATATTTGCAGATTCAGCTCAAAGGAACGGGCCTGACGGACATATTTCGAGATACTTCTTCTTCTTGTTGTTCTTCCTCTGCACAGCTAAGCTGGAAGTGGCATTTGCAGCTCGCAATAGTGCAGAGTTATCTCAAAGAAAGGGGCCACGGTGTTTCTGTATCTCTATTATGTTGGTGCGGCTTCGGAACTTTTAAATATCTTGATATATCTCGAGAACTACGCATCTGATCAAAAAATATCATAGAACATAAAAAGTAGGAAACTTAATTCTCTACAAAAAAGGTCTCTTAACATTTTGCCATAGCTCGCTTTGTTTCCGAGATATTTGCAGATTTATCGCAAGGGAAGGGGCCTAACGGACATATTTCGAGATATTTCTTCTTCTTGTTGTTCTTCTTCTGCACAGCTGAGCTGGAAGTGGCATTTGCAGGTCGCAATAGTGCAGAGTTATCTCAAAGAAAGGGGCCACGGTGTTTCTGTATCTCTATTATGTTGGTGCGGCTTCGGAACTTTTAAATATCTTGATATATCTCGAGAACTACGCATCTGATCAAAAAATATCATAGAACATGAAAAGTAGGAAACTTAATTCTCTACAAAAAAGGTCTCTTAACATTTTGCCATAGCTCGCTTCGTTTCCGAGATATTTGCAGATTTATCTGAAGGGAAGGGGCCTGACGGACATATTTCGAGATATTTCTTCTTCTTGTTATTCTTCTTCTGCACAGCTGAGCTGGAAGTGGCATTTGCAGGTCGCAATAGTGCAGAGTTATCTCAAAGAAAGGGGCCACGGTGTTTCTGTATCTCTATTATGTTGGTGCGGCTTCGGAACTTTTAAATATCTCGATATATCTCGAAAACTACGCTTCTGATCAAAAAATATCATAGAACATAAAAAGTAGGAAACTTAATTCTCTACAAAAAAGGTCTCTTAACATTTTGCCATAGCTCGCTTCGTTTCCGAGATATTTGCAGATTTATCTCAAGGGAAGGGGCCTGACGGACATATTTCGAGATATTTCTTCTTCTTGTTGTTCTTCTTCTGCACAGCTAAACTGGAAGTGGCATTTGCGGCTCTCACTAGTGCAGAGTTATCTCAAAGAAAGGGGCCACGGTGTTTCTGTATCTCTATTATGTTGGTGCGGCTTCGGAACTTTTAAATATCTTGATATATCTCGAGAACTACGCATCTGATCAAAAAATATCATAGAACATAAAAAGTAGGAAACTTAATTCTCTACAAAAAAGGTCTCTTAACATTTTGCCATAGCTCGCTTCGTTTCCGAGATATTTGCAGATTTATCTCAAGGGAAGGCGCCTGACGGACATATTTCGAGATATTTCTTCTTCTTGTTGTTCTTCTTCTGCACAGCTGAGCTGGAAGTGGCATTTGCAGGTCGCAATAGTGCAGAGTTATCTCAAAGAAAGGGGCCACGGTGTTTCTGTATCTCTATTATGTTGGTGCGGCTTCGGAACTTTTAAATATCTCGATATATCTCGAAAACTACGCTTCTGATCAAAAAATATCATAGAACATAAATTGTAGGAAACATAATTCTCTACAAAAAAGGTCTCTTAACATTTTGCCATAGCTCGCTTCGTTTCCGAGATATTTGCAGATTTATCTCAAGGGAAGGGGCCTGACGGACATATTTCGAGATATTTCTTCTTCTTGTTGTTCTTCTTCTGCACAGCTAAGCTGGAAGTGGCATTTGCGGCTCGCACTAGTGCAGAGTTATCTCAAAGAAAGGGGCCACGGTGTTTCTGTATCTCTATTATGTTGGTGCGGCTTCGGAACTTTTAAATATCTCGATATATCTCGAAAACTACGCTTCTGATCAAAAAATATCATAGAACATAAATTGTAGGAAACATAATTCTCTACAAAAAACGTATCTTAACATTTTGCCATAGCTCGCTTCGTTTCCGAGATATTTGCAGATTTATCTCAAGGGAAGGGGCCTGACAGACATATTTCGAGATATTTCTTCTTCTTGTTGTTCTTCTTCTGCACAGCTAAGCTGGAAGTGGTATTTGCAGCTCGCAATAGTGCAGAGTTATCTCAAAGAAAGGGGCCACGGTGTTTCTGTATCTCTATTATGTTGGTGCGGCTTCGGAACTTTTAAATACCTTGATATATCTCGAGACCTACGTATCTGATCAAAAAATATCATAGAACATAAAAAGTAGGAAACTTAATTCTCTACAAAAAAGGTCTCTTAACATTTTGCCATAGCTCGCTTCGTTTCCGAGATATTTGCAGATTTATCTCAAGGGAAGGGGCCTGACGGACATATTTCGAGATATTTCTTCTTCTTGTTGTTCTTCTTCTGCACAGCTAAACTGGAAGTGGCATTTCCAGCTCGCAATACTGCAGAGTTATCTCAAAGAAAGGGGCCACGGTGTTTCTGTATCTCTATTATGTTGGTGCGGCTTCGGAACTTTCAAATATCTCGATATATCTCGAAAACTACGCTTCTGATCAAAAAATATCATAGAACATAAATTGTAGGAAACTTAATTCTCTACACAAAAGGTCTCTTAACATTTTGCCATAGCTCGCTTCGTTTCCGAGATATTTGCAGATTTATCTCAAGGGAAGGGGCCTGACGGACATATTTCGAGATATTTCTTCTTCTTGTTGTTCTTCTTCTGCACAGCTGAGCTGGAAGTGGCATTTGCAGGTCGCAATAGTGCAGAGTTATCTCAAAGAAAGGGGCCACGGTGTTTCTGTATCTCTATTATGTTGGTGCGGCTTCGGAACTTTTAAATATCTCGATATATCTCGAAAACTACGCTTCTGATCAAAAAATATCATAGAACATAAATTGTAGGAAACATAATTCTCTACAAAAAAGGTCTCTTAACATTTTGCCATAGCTCGCTTCGTTTCCGAGATATTTGCAGATTTATCTCAAGGGAAGGGGCCTGACGGACATATTTCGAGATATTTCTTCTTCTTGTTGTTCTTCTTCTGCACAGCTAAGCTGGAAGTGGCATTTGCGGCTCGCACTAGTGCAGAGTTATCTCAAAGAAAGGGGCCACGGTGTTTCTGTATCTCTATTATGTTGGTGCGGCTTCGGAACTTTTAAATATCTCGATATATCTCGAAAACTACGCTTCTGATCAAAAAATATCATAGAACATAAATTGTAGGAAACATAATTCTCTACAAAAAACGTATCTTAACATTTTGCCATAGCTCGCTTCGTTTCCGAGATATTTGCAGATTCAGCTCAAAGGAACGGGCCTGACGGACATATTTCGAGATACTTCTTCTTCTTGTTGTTCTTCCTCTGCACAGCTAAGCTGGAAGTGGCATTTGCAGCTCGCAATAGTGCAGAGTTATCTCAAAGAAAGGGGCCACGGTGTTTCTGTATCTCTATTATGTTGGTGCGGCTTCGGAACTTTTAAATATCTTGATATATCTCGAGAACTACGCATCTGATCAAAAAATATCATAGAACATAAAAAGTAGGAAACTTAATTCTCTACAAAAAAGGTCTCTTAACATTTTGCCATAGCTCGCTTTGTTTCCGAGATATTTGCAGATTTATCGCAAGGGAAGGGGCCTAACGGACATATTTCGAGATATTTCTTCTTCTTGTTGTTCTTCTTCTGCACAGCTAAACTGGAAGTGGCATTTCCAGCTCGCAATAGTGCAGAGTTATCTCAAAGAAAGGGGCCACGGTGTTTCTGTATCTCTATTATGTTGGTGCGGTTTCGGAACTTTTAAATATCTTGATATATCTCGAGAACTACGCATCTGATCAAAAAATATCATAGAACATAAAAAGTAGGAAACTTAATTCTCTACAAAAAAGGTCTCTTAACATTTTGCCATAGCTCGCTTTGTTTCCGAGATATTTGCAGATTTATCGCAAGGGAAGGGGCCTAACGGACATATTTCGAGATATTTCTTCTTCTTGTTGTTCTTCTTCTGCACAGCTGAGCTGGAAGTGGCATTTGCAGGTCGCAATAGTGCAGAGTTATCTCAAAGAAAGGGGCCACGGTGTTTCTGTATCTCTATTATGTTGGTGCGGCTTCGGAACTTTTAAATATCTTGATATATCTCGAGAACTACGCATCTGATCAAAAAATATCATAGAACATGAAAAGTAGGAAACTTAATTCTCTACAAAAAAGGTCTCTTAACATTTTGCCATAGCTCGCTTCGTTTCCGAGATATTTGCAGATTTATCTGAAGGGAAGGGGCCTGACGGACATATTTCGAGATATTTCTTCTTCTTGTTGTTCTTCTTCTGCACAGCTGAGCTGGAAGTGGCATTTGCAGGTCGCAATAGTGCAGAGTTATCTCAAAGAAAGGGGCCACGGTGTTTCTGTATCTCTATTATGTTGGTGCGGCTTCGGAACTTTTAAATATCTCGATATATCTCGAAAACTACGCTTCTGATCAAAAAATATCATAGAACATAAAAAGTAGGAAACTTAATTCTCTACAAAAAAGGTCTCTTAACATTTTGCCATAGCTCGCTTCGTTTCCGAGATATTTGCAGATTTATCTCAAGGGAAGGGGCCTGACGGACATATTTCGAGATACTTCTTCTTCTTGTTGTTCTTCTTCTGCACAGCTAAACTGGAAGTGGCATTTGCGGCTCTCACTAGTGCAGAGTTATCTCAAAGAAAGGGGCCACGGTGTTTCTGTATCTCTATTATGTTGGTGCGGCTTCGGAACTTTTAAATATCTTGATATATCTCGAGAACTACGCATCTGATCAAAAAATATCATAGAACATAAAAAGTAGGAAACTTAATTCTCTACAAAAAAGGTCTCTTAACATTTTGCCATAGCTCGCTTCGTTTCCGAGATATTTGCAGATTTATCTCAAGGGAAGGCGCCTGACGGACATATTTCGAGATATTTCTTCTTCTTGTTGTTCTTCTTCTGC
The DNA here is from genome assembly GCF_051020975.1 of Osmia lignaria lignaria. Classification (NCBI taxonomy): domain Eukaryota; kingdom Metazoa; phylum Arthropoda; class Insecta; order Hymenoptera; family Megachilidae; genus Osmia; species Osmia lignaria. The sequence goes on from NW_027478159.1 coordinate 21,277,858, forward strand.
ACAGCTGAGCTGGAAGTGGCATTTGCGGCTCGCACTAGTGCAGAGTTATCTCAAAGAAAGGGGCCACGGTGTTTCTGTATCTCTATTATGTTGGTGCGGCTTCGGAACTTTTAAATATCTCGATATATCTCGAAAACTACGCTTCTGATCAAAAAATATCATAGAACATAAAAAGTAGGAAACTTAATTCTCTACAAAAAAGGTCTCTTAACATTTTGCCATAGCTCGCTTCGTTTCCGAGATATTTGCAGATTTATCTCAAGGGAAGGGGCCTGACGGACATATTTCGAGATATTTCTTCTTCTTGTTGTTCTTCTTCTGCACAGCTAAACTGGAAGTGGCATTTGCGGCTCTCACTAGTGCAGAGTTATCTCAAAGAAAGGGGCCACGGTGTTTCTGTATCTCTATTATGTTGGTGCGGCTTCGGAACTTTTAAATATCTTGATATATCTCGAGAACTACGCATCTGATCAAAAAATATCATAGAACATAAAAAGTAGGAAACTTAATTCTCTACAAAAAAGGTCTCTTAACATTTTGCCATAGCTCGCTTCGTTTCCGAGATATTTGCAGATTTATCTCAAGGGAAGGCGCCTGACGGACATATTTCGAGATATTTCTTCTTCTTGTTGTTCTTCTTCTGCACAGCTGAGCTGGAAGTGGCATTTGCAGGTCGCAATAGTGCAGAGTTATCTCAAAGAAAGGGGCCACGGTGTTTCTGTATCTCTATTATGTTGGTGCGGCTTCGGAACTTTTAAATATCTCGATATATCTCGAAAACTACGCTTCTGATCAAAAAATATCATAGAACATAAATTGTAGGAAACATAATTCTCTACAAAAAAGGTCTCTTAACATTTTGCCATAGCTCGCTTCGTTTCCGAGATATTTGCAGATTTATCTCAAGGGAAGGGGCCTGACGGACATATTTCGAGATATTTCTTCTTCTTGTTGTTCTTCTTCTGCACAGCTAAGCTGGAAGTGGCATTTGCGGCTCGCACTAGTGCAGAGTTATCTCAAAGAAAGGGGCCACGGTGTTTCTGTATCTCTATTATGTTGGTGCGGCTTCGGAACTTTTAAATATCTCGATATATCTCGAAAACTACGCTTCTGATCAAAAAATATCATAGAACATAAATTGTAGGAAACTTAATTCTCTACACAAAAGGTCTCTTAACATTTTGCCATAGCTCGCTTCGTTTCCGAGATATTTGCAGATTTATCTCAAGGGAAGGGGCCTGACGGACATATTTCGAGATATTTCTTCTTCTTGTTGTTCTTCTTCTGCACAGCTGAGCTGGAAGTGGCATTTGCAGGTCGCAATAGTGCAGAGTTATCTCAAAGAAAGGGGCCACGGTGTTTCTGTATCTCTATTATGTTGGTGCGGCTTCGGAACTTTTAAATATCTCGATATATCTCGAAAACTACGCTTCTGATCAAAAAATATCATAGAACATAAATTGTAGGAAACATAATTCTCTACAAAAAAGGTCTTTTAACATTTTGCCCTAGCTCGCTTCGTTTCCGAGATATTTGCAGATTTATCTCAAGGGAAGGGGCCTGACGGACATATTTCGAGATATTTCTTCTTCTTGTTGTTCTTCTTCTGCACAGCTAAGCTGGAAGTGGCATTTGCGGCTCGCACTAGTGCAGAGTTATCTCAAAGAAAGGGGCCACGGTGTTTCTGTATCTCTATTATGTTGGTGCGGCTTCGGAACTTTTAAATATCTCGATATATCTCGAAAACTACGCTTCTGATCAAAAAATATCATAGAACATAAATTGTAGGAAACATAATTCTCTACAAAAAACGTATCTTAACATTTTGCCATAGCTCGCTTCGTTTCCGAGATATTTGCAGATTCAGCTCAAAGGAACGGGCCTGACGGACATATTTCGAGATACTTCTTCTTCTTGTTGTTCTTCCTCTGCACAGCTAAGCTGGAAGTGGCATTTGCAGCTCGCAATAGTGCAGAGTTATCTCAAAGAAAGGGGCCACGGTGTTTCTGTATCTCTATTATGTTGGTGCGGCTTCGGAACTTTTAAATATCTTGATATATCTCGAGAACTACGCATCTGATCAAAAAATATCATAGAACATAAAAAGTAGGAAACTTAATTCTCTACAAAAAAGGTCTCTTAACATTTTGCCATAGCTCGCTTTGTTTCCGAGATATTTGCAGATTTATCGCAAGGGAAGGGGCCTAACGGACATATTTCGAGATATTTCTTCTTCTTGTTGTTCTTCTTCTGCACAGCTAAACTGGAAGTGGCATTTCCAGCTCGCAATAGTGCAGAGTTATCTCAAAGAAAGGGGCCACGGTGTTTCTGTATCTCTATTATGTTGGTGCGGTTTCGGAACTTTTAAATATCTTGATATATCTCGAGAACTACGCATCTGATCAAAAAATATCATAGAACATAAAAAGTAGGAAACTTAATTCTCTACAAAAAAGGTCTCTTAACATTTTGCCATAGCTCGCTTCGTTTCCGAGATATTTGCAGATTTATCTCAAGGGAAGGGGCCTGACGGACATATTTCGAGATATTTCTTCTTCTTGTTGTTCTTCTTCTGCACAGCTGAGCTGGAAGTGGCATTTGCAGGTCGCAATAGTGCAGAGTTATCTCAAAGAAAGGGGCCACGGTGTTTCTGTATCTCTATTATGTTGGTGCGGCTTCGGAACTTTTAAATATCTCGATATATCTCGAAAACTACGCTTCTGATCAAAAAATATCATAGAACGTAAATTGTAGGAAACATTATTCTCTACAAAAAAGGTCTCTTAACATCTTGCCATAGCTCGCTTCGTTTCCGAGATATTTGCAGATTCATCTCAAGGGAAGGGGTCTGACGGACATATTTAGAGATATTTCTTCTTCTTGTTGTTCTTCTTCTGCACAGCTAAGCTCGAAGCGGCATTTGCAGCTCGCAATAGTGCAGAGTTATCTCAAAGAAAGAGGCCACGGTGTTTCTGTACCTCTATTATGTTGGTGCAGCTTCGGAACTTTTAAATATCTTGATATATCTCGAGAACTACGCATCTGATCAAAAAATATCATCGAACATAAAAAGTAGGAAACTTAATTCTCTACAAAAAACGTCTCTCAACATTTTGCCATAGCTCGCTTCGTTTCCGAGATATTTACAGATTTATCTCAAGGGAAGTGGCCTGACGGACATATTTCGAGATATTTCTTCTTCTTATTGTTCTTGTTCTGCACAGCTAAGCTGGAAGTGGCATTTGCAGCTCGCAATAGTGCAGAGTTATCCCAAAGAAAGGGGCCACGGTGTTTCTGTATCTCTATTATGTTGGTGCGGCTTCGGAACTTTTAAATATCTCGATATATCTCGAAAACTACGCTTCTGATCAAAAAATATCATAGAACGTAAATTGTAGGAAACATTATTCTCTACAAAAAAGGTCTCTTAACATTTTGCCATAGCTCGCTTCGTTTCCGAGATATTTGCAGATTCATCTCAAGGGAAGGGGTCTGACGGACATATTTCGAGATATTTCTTCTTCTTGTTGTTCTTCTTCTGCACAGCTAAGCTCGAAGCGGCATTTGCAGCTCGCAATAGTGCAGAGTTATCTCAAAGAAAGAGGCCACGGTGTTTCTGTACCTCTATTATGTTGGTGCGGCTTCGGAACTTTTAAATATCTTGATATATCTCGAGAACTACGCATCTGATCAAAAAATATCATAGAACATGAAAAGTAGGAAACTTAATTCTCTACAAAAAAGGTCTCTTAACATTTTGCCATAGCTCGCTTCGTTTCCGAGATATTTGCAGATTTATCTGAAGGGAAGGGGCCTAACGGACATATTTCGAGATATTTCTTCTTCTTGTTGTTCTTCTTCTGCACAGCTAAACTGGAAGTGGCATTTCCAGCTCGCAATAGTGCAGAGTTATCTCAAAGAAAGGGGCCACGGTGTTTCTGTATCTCTATTATGTTGGTGCGGCTTCGGAACTTTTAAATATCTTGATATATCTCGAGAACTACGCATCTGATCAAAAAATATCATAGAACATAAAAAGTCGGAAACTTAATTCTCTACAAAAAAGGTCTCTTAACATTTTGCCATAGCTCGCTTCGTTTCCGAGATATTTGCAGATTTATCTCAAGGGAAGGGGCCTGACGGACATATTTCGAGATATTTCTTCTTCTTGTTGTTCTTCTTCTGCACAGCTGAGCTGGAAGTGGCATTTGCAGGTCGCAATAGTGCAGAGTTATCTCAAAGAAAGGGGCCACGGTGTTTCTGTATCTCTATTATGTTGGTGCGGCTTCGGAACTTTTAAATATCTCGATATATCTCGAAAACTACGCTTCTGATCAAAAAATATCATAGAACATAAATTGTAGGAAACATAATTCTCTACAAAAAACGTATCTTAACATTTTGCCATAGCTCGCTTCGTTTCCGAGATATTTGCAGATTCAGCTCAAAGGAACGGGCCTGACGGACATATTTCGAGATACTTCTTCTTCTTGTTGTTCTTCCTCTGCACAGCTAAGCTGGAAGTGGCTTTTGCAGCTCGCAATAGTGCAGAGTTATCTGAAAGAAAGGGGCCACGGTGTTTCTGTATCTCTATTATGTTGGTGCGGCTTCGGAACTTTTAAATATCTTGATATATCTCGAGAACTACGCATCTGATCAAAAAATATCATAGAACATAAAAAGTAGGAAACTTAATTCTCTACAAAAAAGGTCTCTTAACATTTTGCCATAGCTCGCTTTGTTTCCGAGATATTTGCAGATTTATCGCAAGGGAAGGGGCCTAACGGACATATTTCGAGATATTTCTTCTTCTTGTTGTTCTTCTTCTGCACAGCTGAGCTGGAAGTGGCATTTGCAGGTCGCAATAGTGCAGAGTTATCTGAAAGAAAGGGGCCACGGTGTTTCTGTATCTCTATTATGTTGGTGCGGCTTCGGAACTTTTAAATATCTTGATATATCTCGAGAACTACGCATCTGATCAAAAAATATCATAGAACATAAAAAGTAGGAAACTTAATTCTCTACAAAAAAGGTCTCTTAACATTTTGCCATAGCTCGCTTTGTTTCCGAGATATTTGCAGATTTATCGCAAGGGAAGGGGCCTAACGGACATATTTCGAGATATTTCTTCTTCTTGTTGTTCTTCTTCTGCACAGCTGAGCTGGAAGTGGCATTTGCAGGTCGCAATAGTGCAGAGTTATCTCAAAGAAAGGGGCCACGGTGTTTCTGTATCTCTATTATGTTGGTGCGGCTTCGGAACTTTTAAATATCTTGATATATCTCGAGAACTACGCATCTGATCAAAAAATATCATAGAACATGAAAAGTAGGAAACTTAATTCTCTACAAAAAAGGTCTCTTAACATTTTGCCATAGCTCGCTTCGTTTCCGAGATATTTGCAGATTTATCTGAAGGGAAGGGGCCTGACGGACATATTTCGAGATATTTCTTCTTCTTGTTGTTCTTCTTCTGCACAGCTGAGCTGGAAGTGGCATTTGCAGGTCGCAATAGTGCAGAGTTATCTCAAAGAAAGGGGCCACGGTGTTTCTGTATCTCTATTATGTTGGTGCGGCTTCGGAACTTTTAAATATCTCGATATATCTCGAAAACTACGCTTCTTATCAAAAAATATCATAGAACATAAATTGTAGGAAACATAATTCTCTACAAAAAAGGTCTCTGAACATTTTGCCATAGCTCGCTTCGTTTCCGAGATATTTGCAGATTCAGCTCAAAGGAACGGGCCTGACGGACATATTTCGAGATACTTCTTCTTCTTGTTGTTCTTCCTCTGCACAGCTAAGCTGGAAGTGGCTTTTGCAGCTCGCAATAGTGCAGAGTTATCTGAAAGAAAGGGGCCACGGTGTTTCTGTATCTCTATTATGTTGGTGCGGCTTCGGAACTTTTAAATATCTTGATATATCTCGAGAACTACGCATCTGATCAAAAAATATCATAGAACATAAAAAGTAGGAAACTTAATTCTCTACAAAAAAGGTCTCTTAACATTTTGCCATAGCTCGCTTTGTTTCCGAGATATTTGCAGATTTATCGCAAGGGAAGGGGCCTAACGGACATATTTCGAGATATTTCTTCTTCTTGTTGTTCTTCTTCTGCACAGCTAAACTGGAAGTGGCATTTCCAGCTCGCAATAGTGCAGAGTTATCTCAAAGAAAGGGGCCACGGTGTTTCTGTATCTCTATTATGTTGGTGCGGCTTCGGAACTTTTAAATATCTTGATATATCTCGAGAACTACGCATCTGATCAAAAAATATCATAGAACATGAAAAGTAGGAAACTTAATTCTCTACAAAAAAGGTCTCTTAACATTTTGCCATAGCTCGCTTCGTTTCCGAGATATTTGCAGATTTATCTGAAGGGAAGGGGCCTGACGGACATATTTCGAGATATTTCTTCTTCTTGTTGTTCTTCTTCTGCACAGCTGAGCTGGAAGTGGCATTTGCAGGTCGCAATAGTGCAGAGTTATCTCAAAGAAAGGGGCCACGGTGTTTCTGTATCTCTATTATGTTGGTGCGGCTTCGGAACTTTTAAATATCTCGATATATCTCGAAAACTACGCTTCTTATCAAAAAATATCATAGAACATAAATTGTAGGAAACATAATTCTCTACAAAAAAGGTCTCAACATTTTGCCATAGCTCGCTTCGTTTCCGAGATATTTGCAGATTCAGCTCAAAGGAACGGGCCTGACGGACATATTTCGAGATACTTCTTCTTCTTGTTGTTCTTCCTCTGCACAGCTAAGCTGGAAGTGGCTTTTGCAGCTCGCAATAGTGCAGAGTTATCTGAAAGAAAGGGGCCACGGTGTTTCTGTATCTCTATTATGTTGGTGCGGCTTCGGAACTTTTAAATATCTTGATATATCTCGAGAACTACGCATCTGATCAAAAAATATCATAGAACATAAAAAGTAGGAAACTTAATTCTCTACAAAAAACGTATCTTAACATTTTGCCATAGCTCGCTTCGTTTCCGAGATATTTGCAGATTCAGCTCAAAGGAACGGGCCTGACGGACATATTTCGAGATACTTCTTCTTCTTGTTGTTCTTCCTCTGCACAGCTAAGCTGGAAGTGGCTTTTGCAGCTCGCAATAGTGCAGAGTTATCTGAAAGAAAGGGGCCACGGTGTTTCTGTATCTCTATTATGTTGGTGCGGCTTCGGAACTTTTAAATATCTTGATATATCTCGAGAACTACGCATCTGATCAAAAAATATCATAGAACATAAAAAGTCGGAAACTTAATTCTCTACAAAAAAGGTCTCTTAACATTTTGCCATAGCTCGCTTTGTTTCCGAGATATTTGCAGATTTATCGCAAGGGAAGGGGCCTAACGGACATATTTCGAGATATTTCTTCTTCTTGTTGTTCTTCTTCTGCACAGCTGAGCTGGAAGTGGCATTTGCAGGTCGCAATAGTGCAGAGTTATCTCAAAGAAAGGGGCCACGGTGTTTCTGTATCTCTATTATGTTGGTGCGGCTTCGGAACTTTTAAATATCTTGATATATCTCGAGAACTACGCATCTGATCAAAAAATATCATAGAACATGAAAAGTAGGAAACTTAATTCTCTACAAAAAAGGTCTCTTAACATTTTGCCATAGCTCGCTTCGTTTCCGAGATATTTGCAGATTTATCTGAAGGGAAGGGGCCTGACGGACATATTTCGAGATATTTCTTCTTCTTGTTGTTCTTCTTCTGCACAGCTGAGCTGGAAGTGGCATTTGCAGGTCGCAATAGTGCAGAGTTATCTCAAAGAAAGGGGCCACGGTGTTTCTGTATCTCTATTATGTTGGTGCGGCTTCGGAACTTTTAAATATCTCGATATATCTCGAAAACTACGCTTCTTATCAAAAAATATCATAGAACATAAATTGTAGGAAACATAATTCTCTACAAAAAAGGTCTCTTAACATTTTGCCATAGCTCGCTTCGTTTCCGAGATATTTGCAGATGCAGCTCAAAGGAACGGGCCTGACGGACATATTTCGAGATACTTCTTCTTCTTGTTGTTCTTCCTCTGCACAGCTAAGCTGGAAGTGGCTTTTGCAGCTCGCAATAGTGCAGAGTTATCTGAAAGAAAGGGGCCACGGTGTTTCTGTATCTCTATTATGTTGGTGCGGCTTCGGAACTTTTAAATATCTTGATATATCTCGAGAACTACGCATCTGATCAAAAAATATCATAGAACATAAAAAGTAGGAAACTTAATTCTCTACAAAAAAGGTCTCTTAACATTTTGCCATAGCTCGCTTTGTTTCCGAGATATTTGCAGATTTATCGCAAGGGAAGGGGCCTAACGGACATATTTCGAGATATTTCTTCTTCTTGTTGTTCTTCTTCTGCACAGCTGAGCTGGAAGTGGCATTTGCAGGTCGCAATAGTGCAGAGTTATCTCAAAGAAAGGGGCCACGGTGTTTCTGTATCTCTATTATGTTGGTGCGGCTTCGGAACTTTTAAATATCTTGATATATCTCGAGAACTACGCATCTGATCAAAAAATATCATAGAACATGAAAAGTAAGAAACTTAATTCTCTACAAAAAAGGTCTCTTAACATTTTGCCATAGCTCGCTTCGTTTCCGAGATATTTGCAGATTTATCTGAAGGGAAGGGGCCTGACGGACATATTTCGAGATATTTCTTCTTCTTGTTGTTCTTCTTCTGCACAGCTGAGCTGGAAGTGGCATTTGCAGGTCGCAATAGTGCAGAGTTATCTCAAAGAAAGGGGCCACGGTGTTTCTGTATCTCTATTATGTTGGTGCGGCTTCGGAACTTTTAAATATCTCGATATATCTCGAAAACTACGCTTCTGATCAAAAAATATCATAGAACATAAATTGTAGGAAACTTAATTCGCTACACAAAAGGTCTCTTAACATTTTGCCATAGCTCGCTTCGTTTCCGAGATATTTGCAGATTTATCTCAAGGGAAGGGGCCTGACGGACATATTTCGAGATATTTCTTCTTCTTGTTGTTCTTCTTCTGCACAGCTGAGCTGGAAGTGGCATTTGCAGGTCGCAATAGTGCAGAGTTATCTCAAAGAAAGGGGCCACGGTGTTTCTGTATCTCTATTATGTTGGTGCGGCTTCGGAACTTTTAAATATCTCGATATATCTCGAAAACTACGCTTCTGATCAAAAAATATCATAGAACATAAATTGTAGGAAACATAATTCTCTACAAAAAACGTATCTTAACATTTTGCCATAGCTCGCTTCGTTTCCGAGATATTTGCAGATTCAGCTCAAAGGAACGGGCCTGACGGACATATTTCGAGATACTTCTTCTTCTTGTTGTTCTTCCTCTGCACAGCTAAGCTGGAAGTGGCATTTGCAGGTCGCAATAGTGCAGAGTTATCTCAAAGAAAGGGGCCACGGTGTTTCTGTATCTCTATTATGTTGGTGCGGCTTCGGAACTTTTAAATATCTTGATATATCTCGAGAACTACGCATCTGATCAAAAAATATCATAGAACATAAAAAGTAGGAAACTTAATTCTCTACAAAAAAGGTCTCTTAACATTTTGCCATAGCTCGCTTCGTTTCCGAGATATTTGCAGATTTATCTCAAGGGAAGGGGCCTGACGGACATATTTCGAGATATTTCTTCTTCTTGTTGTTCTTCTTCTGCACAGCTAAACTGGAAGTGGCATTTCCAGCTCGCAATAGTGCAGAGTTATCTCAAAGAAAGGGGCCACGGTGTTTCTGTATCTCTATTATGTTGGTGCGGCTTCGGAACTTTTAAATATCTCGATATATCTCGAAAACTACGCTTCTGATCAAAAAATATCATAGAACATAAATTGTAGGAAACATAATTCTCTACAAAAAAGGTCTCTTAACATTTTGCCATAGCTCGCTTCGTTTCCGAGATATTTGCAGATTTATCTCAAGGGAAGGGGCCTGACGGACATATTTCGAGATATTTCTTCTTCTTGTTGTTCTTCTTCTGCACAGCTAAGCTGGAAGTGGCATTTGCGGCTCGCACTAGTGCAGAGTTATCTCAAAGAAAGGGGCCACGGTGTTTCTGTATCTCTATTATGTTCGTGCGGCTTCGGAACTTTTAAATATCTCGGTATATCTCGAAAACTACGCTTCTGATCAAAAAATATCATAGAACATAAATTGTAGGAAACTTAATTCGCTACACAAAAGGTCTCTTAACATTTTGCCATAGCTCGCTTCGTTTCCGAGATATTTGCAGATTTATCTCAAGGGAAGGGGCCTGACGGACATATTTCGAGATATTTCTTCTTCTTGTTGTTCTTCTTCTGCACAGCTGAGCTGGAAGTGGCATTTGCAGGTCGCAATAGTGCAGAGTTATCTCAAAGAAAGGGGCCACGGTGTTTCTGTATCTCTATTATGTTGGTGCGGCTTCGGAACTTTTAAATATCTCGATATATCTCGAAAACTACGCTTCTGATCAAAAAATATCATTGAACATAAATTGTAGGAAACATAATTCTCTACAAAAAAGGTCTCTTAACATTTTGCCATAGCTCGCTTCGTTTCCGAGATATTGGCAGATATATCTCAAGGGAAGGGACCTGACGGACATATTTCGAGATATTTCTTCTTCTTGTTGTTCTTCTTCTGCACAGCTAAGCTGGAAGTGGCATTTGCAGCTCGCACTAGTGCAGAGTTATCTCAAAGAAAGGGGCCACGGTGTTTCTGTATCTCTATTATGTTGGTGCGGCTTCGGAACTTTTAAATATCTTGATATATCTCGAGAACTACGCATCTGATCAAAAAATATCATCGAACATAAAAAGTAGGAAAGTTAATTCTCTACAAAAAAGGTCTCTTAAGATTTTGCCATAGCTCGCTTCGTTTCCGAGATATTTGCAGATTTATCTCAAGGGAAGTGGCCTGACGGACATATTTCAAGATATTTCTTCTTCTTGTTGTTCTTCTTCTGCACAGGTAAGCTGGAAGTGGCATTTCCAGCTCGCAATAGTGCAGAGTTATCTCAATGAAAGGGGCCACGGTGTTTCTGTATCTCTATTATGTTGGTGCGACTTCGGAACTTTTAAATATCTTGCTATATCTCGAGAACTACGCATCTGATCAAAAAATATCATAGAACATAAAAAGTAGGAAACTTAATTCTCTACAAAAAAGGTCTGTTAACATTTTGCCATAGCTCGCTTTGTTTCCGAGATATTTGCAGATTTATCTCAAGGGAAGGGGCCTAACGGACATATTTCGAGATATTTCTTCTTCTTGTTGTTCTTCTTCTGCACAGCGAAACTGGAAGTGGCATTTCCAGCTCGCAATAGTGCAGAGTTATCTCAAAGAAACGGGCCACGGTGTTTCTGTATCTCTATTATGTTGGTGCGGCTTCGGAACTTTTAAATATCTTGATATATCTCGAGAACTACGCATCTGATCAAAAAATATCATAGAACATAAAAAGTAGAAAACTTAATTCTCTACAAAAAAGGTCTCTTAACATTTTGCCATAGCTCGCTTCGTTTCCGAGATATTTGCAGATTTATCTCAAGGGAAGGGGCCTGACGGACATATTTCGAGATATTTCTTCTTCTCGTTGTTCTTCTTCTGCACAGCTGAGCTGGAAGTGGCATTTGCAGGTCGCAATAGTGCAGAGTTATCTCAAAGAAAGGGGCCACAGTGTTTCTGTATCTCTATTATGTTGGTGCGGCTTCGGAACTTTTAAATATCTCGATATATCTCGAAAACTACGCTTCTGATCAAAAAATATCATAGAACGTAAATTGTAGGAAACATTATTCTCTACAAAAAACGTCTCTTAACATTTTGCCATAGCTCGCTTCGTTTCCGAGATATTTGCATATTTATCTCAAGGGAAGGGGCCTGACGGACATATTTCGAGATATTTCTTCTTCTTGTTGTTCTTCTTCTGCACAGCTAAGCTGGAAGTGGCATTTGCGGCTCTCACTAGTGCAGAGTTATCTCAAAGAAAGGGGCCACGGTGTTTCTGTATCTCTATTATGTTGGTGCGGCTTCGGAACTTTTAAATATCTCGATATATCTCGAAAACTACGCTTCTGATCAAAAAATATCATTGAACATAAATTGTAGGAAACATAATTCTCTACAAAAAAGGTCTCTTAACATTTTGCCATAGCTCGCTTCGTTTCCGAGATATTGGCAGATATATCTCAAGGGAAGGGACCTGACGGACATATTTCGAGATATTTCTTCTTCTTGTTGTTCTTCTTCTGCACAGCTAAGCTGGAAGTGGCATTTGCAGCTCGCACTAGTGCAGAGTTATCTCAAAGAAAGGGGCCACGGTGTTTCTGTATCTCTATTATGTTGGTGCGGCTTCGGAACTTTTAAATATCTTGATATATCTCGAGAACTACGCATCTGATCAAAAAATATCATCGAACATAAAAAGTAGGAAAGTTAATTCTCTACAAAAAAGGTCTCTTAAGATTTTGCCATAGCTCGCTTCGTTTCCGAGATATTTGCAGATTTATCTCAAGGGAAGTGGCCTGACGGACATATTTCGAGATATTTCTTCTTCTTGTTGTTCTTCTTCTGCACAGCTAAGCTGGAAGTGGCATTTCCAGCTCGCAATAGTGCAGAGTTATCTCAATGAAAGGGGCCACGGTGTTTCTGTATCTCTATTATGTTGGTGCGACTTCGGAACTTTTAAATATCTTGCTATATCTCGAGAACTACGCATCTGATCAAAAAATATCATAGAACATAAAAAGTAGGAAACTTAATTCTCTACAAAAAAGGTCTGTTAACATTTTGCCATAGCTCGCTTTGTTTCCGAGATATTTGCAGATTTATCTCAAGGGAAGGGGCCTAACGGACATATTTCGAGATATTTCTTCTTCTTGTTGTTCTTCTTCTGCACAGCGAAACTGGAAGTGGCATTTCCAGCTCGCAATAGTGCAGAGTTATCTCAAAGAAACGGGCCACGGTGTTTCTGTATCTCTATTATGTTGGTGCGGCTTCGGAACTTTTAAATATCTTGATATATCTCGAGAACTACGCATCTGATCAAAAAATATCATAGAACATAAAAAGTAGAAAACTTAATTCTCTACAAAAAAGGTCTCTTAACATTTTGCCATAGCTCGCTTCGTTTCCGAGATATTTGCAGATTTATCTCAAGGGAAGGGGCCTGACGGACATATTTCGAGATATTTCTTCTTCTTGTTGTTCTTCTTCTGCACAGCTGAGCTGGAAGTGGCATTTGCAGGTCGCAATAGTGCAGAGTTATCTCAAAGAAAGGGGCCACAGTGTTTCTGTATCTCTATTATGTTGGTGCGGCTTCGGAACTTTTAAATATCTCGATATATCTCGAAAACTACGCTTCTGATCAAAAAATATCATAGAACGTAAATTGTAGGAAACATTATTCTCTACAAAAAACGTCTCTTAACATTTTGCCATAGCTCGCTTCGTTTCCGAGATATTTGCATATTTATCTCAAGGGAAGGGGCCTGACGGACATATTTCGAGATATTTCTTCTTCTTGTTGTTCTTCTTCTGCACAGCTAAGCTGGAAGTGGCATTTGCGGCTCTCACTAGTGCAGAGTTATCTCAAAGAAAGGGGCCACGGTGTTTCTGTATCTCTATTATGTTGGTGCGGCTTCGGAACTTTTAAATATCTCGATATATCTCTAAAACTACGCTTCTGATCAAAAAATATCATTGAACATAAATTGTAGGAAACATAATTCTCTACAAAAAAGGTCTCTTAACATTTTGCCATAGCTCGCTTCGTTTCCGAGATATTTGCAGATATATCTCAAGGGAAGGGGCCTGACGGACATATTTCGAGATATTTCTTGTTCTTGTTGTTCTTCTTCTGCACAGCTAAGCTGGAAGTGGTATTTACAGCTCGCAATAGTGCAGAGTTATCTCAAAGAAAGGGGCCACGGTGTTTCTGTATCTCTATTATGTTGGTGCGGCTTCGGAACTTTTAAATATCTCGATATATCTCGAGAACTACGCATCTGATCAAAAAATATCATCGAACATAAAAAGTAGGAAAGTTAATTCTCTACAAAAAAGGTCTCTTAAGATTTTGCCATAGCTCGCTTCGTTTCCGAGATATTTGCAGATTTATCTCAAGGGAAGTGGCCTGACGGACATATTTCGAGATATTTCTTCTTCTTGTTGTTCTTCTTCTGCACAGCTAAGCTGGAAGTGGCATTTCCAGCTCGCAATAGTGCAGAGTTATCTCAATGAAAGGGGCCACGGTGTTTCTGTATCTCTATTATGTTGGTGCGACTTCGGAACTTTTAAATATCTTGATATATCTCGAGAACTACGCATCTGATCAAAAAATATCATAGAACATAAAAAGTAGGAAACTTAATTCTCTACAAAAAAGGTCTCTTAACATTTTGCCATAGCTCGCTTCGTTTCCGAGATATTTGCATATTTATCTCAAGGGAAGGGGCCTGACGGACATATTTCGAGATATTTCTTCTTCTTGTTGTTCTTCTTCTGCACAGCTAAGCTGGAAGTGGCATTTGCGGCTCTCACTAGTGCAGAGTTATCTCAAAGAAAGGGGCCACGGTGTTTCTGTATCTCTATTATGTTGGTGCGGCTTCGGAACTTTTAAATATCTCGATATATCTCGAAAACTACGCTTCTGATCAAAAAATATCATTGAACATAAATTGTAGGAAACATAATTCTCTACAAAAAAGGTCTCTTAACATTTTGCCATAGCTCGCTTCGTTTCCGAGATATTTGCAGATATATCTCAAGGGAAGGGGCCTGACGGACATATTTCGAGATATTTCTTCTTCTTGTTGTTCTTCTTCTGCACAGCTAAGCTGGAAGTGGCATTTACAGCTCGCAATAGTGCAGAGTTATCTCAAAGAAAGGGGCCACGGTGTTTCTGTATCTCTATTATGTTGGTGCGGCTTCGGAGCTTTTAAATATCTTGATATATCTCGAGAACTACGCATCTGATCAAAAAATATCATAGAACATAAAAAGTAGGAAACTTAATTCTCTACAAAAAAGGTCTCTTAACATTTTGCCATAGCTCGCTTCGTTTCCGAGATATTTGCAGATTTATCTCAAGGGAAGGGGCCTGACGGACATATTTCGAGATATTTCTTCTTCTTGTTGTTCTTCTTCTGCACAGCTAAGCTGGAAGTGGCATTTGCGGCTCGCTCTAGTGCAGAGTTATCTCAAAGAAAGGGGCCACGGTGTTTCTGTATCTCTATTATGTTGGTGCGGCTTCGGAACTTTTAAATATCTCGATATATCTCGAAAACTACGCTTCTGATCAAAAAATATCATAGAACATAAAAAGTAGGAAACTTAATTCTCTACAAAAAAGGTCTGTTAACATTTTGCCATAGCTCGCTTTGTTTCCGAGATATTTGCAGATTTATCTCAAGGGAAGGGGCCTAACGGACATATTTCGAGATATTTCTTCTTCTTGTTGTTCTTCTTCTGCACAGCGAAACTGGAAGTGGCATTTCCAGCTCGCAATAGTGCAGAGTTATCTCAAAGAAAGGGGCCACGGTGTTTCTGTATCTCTATTATGTTGGTGCGGCTTCGGAACTTTTAAATATCTTGATATATCTCGAGAACTACGCATCTGATCAAAAAATATCATAGAACATAAAAAGTAGAAAACTTAATTCTCTACAAAAAAGGTCTCTTAACATTTTGCCATAGCTCGCTTCGTTTCCGAGATATTTGCAGATTTATCTCAAGGGAAGGGGCCTGACGGACATATTTCGAGATATTTCTTCTTCTTGTTGTTCTTCTTCTGCACAGCTGAGCTGGAAGTGGCATTTGCAGGTCGCAATAGTGCAGAGTTATCTCAAAGAAAGGGGCCACAGTGTTTCTGTATCTCTATTATGTTGGTGCGGCTTCGGAACTTTTAAATATCTCGATATATCTCGAAAACTACGCTTCTGATCAAAAAATATCATAGAACGTAAATTGTAGGAAACATTATTCTCTACAAAAAACGTCTCTTAACATTTTGCCATAGCTCACTTCGTTTCCGAGATATTTGCATATTTATCTCAAGGGAAGGGGCCTGACGGACATATTTCGAGATATTTCTTCTTCTTGTTGTTCTTCTTCTGCACAGCTAAGCTGGAAGTGGCATTTGCGGCTCTCACTAGTGCAGAGTTATCTCAAAGAAAGGGGCCACGGTGTTTCTGTATCTCTATTATGTTGGTGCGGCTTCGGAACTTTTAAATATCTCGATATATCTCGAAAACTACGCTTCTGATCAAAAAATATCATTGAACATAAATTGTAGGAAACGTAATTCTCTACAAAAAGGTCTGTTAACATTTTGCCATAGTTCGCTTCGTTTCCGAGATATTTGCAGATATATCTCAAGGGAAGGGGCCTGACGGACATATTTCGAGATATTTCTTGTTCTTGTTGTTCTTCTTCTGCACAGCTAAGCTGGAAGTGGTATTTACAGCTCGCAATAGTGCAGAGTTATCTCAAAGAAAGGGGCCACGGTGTTTCTGTATCTCTATTATGTTGGTGCGGCTTCGGAACTTTTAAATATCTTGCTATATCTCGAGAACTACGCATCTGATCAAAAAATATCATAGAACATAAAAAGTAGGAAACTTAATTCTCTACAAAAAAGGTCTCTTAACATTTTGCAATAGCTCGCTTCGTTTCCGAGATATTTGCAGATTTATCTCAAGGGAAGGGGCCTGACGGACATATTTCGAGATATTTCTTCTTCTTGTTGTTCTTCTTCTGCACAGCTAAGCTGGAAGTGGCATTTGCGGCTCGCACTAGTGCAGAGTTGTCTCAAAGAAAGGGGCCACGGTGTTTCTGTATCTCTATTATGTTGGTGCGGCTTCGGAACTTTTAAATATCTCGATATATCTCGAAAACTACGCTTCTGATCAAAAAATGTCATAGAACATAAAAAGTAGGAAACTTAATTCTCTACAAAAAAGGTCTGTTAACATTTTGCCATAGCTCGCTTTGTTTCCGAGATATTTGCAGATTTATCTCAAGGGAAGGGGCCTAACGGACATATTTCGAGATATTTCTTCTTCTTGTTGTTCTTCTTCTGCACAGCGAAACTGGAAGTGGCATTTCCAGCTCGCAATAGTGCAGAGTTATCTCAAAGAAAGGGGCCACGGTGTTTCTGTATCTCTATTATGTTGGTGCGGCTTCGGAACTTTTAAATATCTCGATATATCTCGAAAACTACGCTTCTGATCAAAAAATATCATAGAACATAAAAAGTAGGAAACTTAATTCTCTACAAAAAAGGTCTGTTAACATTTTGCCATAGCTCGCTTTGTTTCCGAGACATTTGCAGATTTATCTCAAGGGAAGGGGCCTAACGGACATATTTCGAGATATTTCTTCTTCTTGTTGTTCTTCTTCTGCACAGCTGAGCTGGAAGTGGCATTTGCAGGTCGCAATAGTGCAGAGTTATCTCAAAGAAAGGGGCCACAGTGTTTCTGTATCTCTATTATGTTGGTGCGGCTTCGGAACTTTTAAATATCTCGATATATCTCGAAAACTACGCTTCTGATCAAAAAATATCATAGAACGTAAATTGTAGGAAACATTATTCTCTACAAAAAACGTCTCTTAACATTTTGCCATAGCTCGCTTCGTTTCCGAGATATTTGCATATTTATCTCAAGGGAAGGGGCCTGACGGACATATTTCGAGATATTTCTTCTTCTTGTTGTTCTTCTTCTGCACAGCTAAGCTGGAAGTGGCATTTGCAGCTCGCAATAGTGCAGAGTTATCTCAAAGAAAGGGGCCACGGTGTTTCTGTATCTCTATTATGTTGGTGCGGCTTCGGAACTTTTAAATATCTTGCTATATCTCGAGAACTACGCATCTGATCAAAAAATATCATAGAACATAAAAAGTAGGAAACTTAATTCTCTACAAAAAAGGTCTCTTAACATTTTGCCATAGCTCGCTTCGTTTCCGAGATATTTGCAGATTTATCTCAAGGGAAGGGGCCTGACGGACATATTTCGAGATATTTCTTCTTCTTGTTGTTCTTCTTCTGCACAGCTAAGCTGGAAGTGGCATTTGCGGCTCGCACTAGTGCAGAGTTGTCTCAAAGAAAGGGGCCACGGTGTTTCTGTATCTCTATTATGTTGGTGCGGCTTCGGAACTTTTAAATATCTCGATATATCTCGAAAACTACGCTTCTGATCAAAAAATGTCATAGAACATAAAAAGTAGGAAACTTA
The DNA here is from genome assembly GCF_051020975.1 of Osmia lignaria lignaria. Classification (NCBI taxonomy): domain Eukaryota; kingdom Metazoa; phylum Arthropoda; class Insecta; order Hymenoptera; family Megachilidae; genus Osmia; species Osmia lignaria. Next base: position 21,296,073 of record NW_027478159.1, read on the forward strand.
ATTCTCTACAAAAAAGGTCTGTTAACATTTTGCCATAGCTCGCTTTGTTTCCGAGATATTTGCAGATTTATCTCAAGGGAAGGGGCCTAACGGACATATTTCGAGATATTTCTTCTTCTTGTTGTTCTTCTTCTGCACAGCGAAACTGGAAGTGGCATTTCCAGCTCGCAATAGTGCAGAGTTATCTCAAAGAAAGGGGCCACGGTGTTTCTGTATCTCTATTATGTTGGTGCGGCTTCGGAACTTTTAAATATCTTGATATATCTCGAGAACTACGCTTCTGATCAAAAAATATCATAGAACATAAATTGTAGGAAACATAATTCTCTACAAAAAACGTCTCTTAACATTTTGGCATAGATCGCTTCGTTTCCGAGATATTTGCAGATTCAGCTCAAAGGAACTGGCCTGACGGACATATTTCGAGATATTTCTTCTTCTTGTTGTTCTTCCTCTGCACAGCTAAGCTGGAAGTGGCATTTGCAGCTCGCAATAGTGCAGAGTTATCTCAAAGAAAGGGGCCACGGTGTTTCTGTATCTCTATTATGTTGGTGCGGCTTCGGAACTTTTAAATATCTTGATATATCTCAAGAACTACGCATCTGATCAAAAAATATCATAGAACATAAAAAGTAGGAAACTTAATTCTCTACAAAAAAGGTCTCTTAACATTTTGCCATAGCTCGCTTCGTTTCCGAGACATTTGCAGATTTATCTCAAGGGAAGGGGCCTGACGGACATATTTCGAGATATTTCTTCTTCTTGTTGTTCTTCTTCTGCACAGCTAAGCTGGAAGTTGCATTTGCGGCTCGCACTAGTGCACAGTTATCTCAAAGAAAGGGGCCACGGTGTTTCTGTATCTCTATTATGTTGGTGCGGCTTCGGAACTTTTAAATATCTCGATATATCTCGAAAACTACGCTTCTGATCAAAAAATATCATAGAACATAAAAAGTAGGAAACTTAATTCTCTACAAAAAAGGTCTCTTAACATTTTGCCATAGCTCGTTTCGTTTCCGAGATATTTGCATATTTATCTCAAGGGAAGGGGCCTGACGGACATATTTCGAGATATTTCTTCTTCTTGTTGTTCTTCTTCTGCACAGCTAAGCTGGAAGTGGCATTTGCGGCTCTCACTAGTGCAGAGTTATCTCAAAGAAAGGGGCCACGGTGTTTCTGTATCTCTATTATATTGGTGCGGCTTCGGAACTTTTAAATATCTCGATATATCTCGAAAACTACGCTTCTGATCAAAAAATATCATTGAACATAAATTGTAGGAAACATAATTCTCTACAAAAAAGGTCTCTTAACATTTTGCCATAGCTCGCTTCCTCTCCGAGATATTTGCAGATTTATCTCAAGGGAAGGGGCCTGACGGACATATTTCGAGATATTTCTTCTTCTTGTTGTTCTTCTTCTGCACAGCTAAGCTGGAAGTGGCATTTGCAGCTCGCACTAGTGCAGAGTTATCTCAAAGAAAGGGGCCACGGTGTTTCTGTATCTCTGTTATGTTGGTGCGGCTTCGGAACTTTTAAATATCTCGATATATCTCGAAAACTACGCTTCTGATCAAAAAATATCATAGAACATAAAAAGTAGGAAACATAATTCTCTACAAAAAACGTCTCTTAACATTTTGGCATAGATCGCTTCGTTTCCGAGATATTTGCAGATTCAGCTCAAAGGAACTGGCCTGACGGACATATTTCGAGATATTTCTTCTTCTTGTTGTTCTTCTTCTGCACAGCTAAGCTGGAAGTGGCATTTGCGGCTCTCACTAGTGCAGAGTTATCTCAAAGAAAGGGGCCACGGTGTTTCTGTATCTCTATTATGTTGGTGCGGCTTCGGAACTTTTAAATATCTCGATATATCTCGAAAACTACGCTTCTGATCAAAAAATATCATTGAACATAAACTGTAGGAAACATAATTCTCTACAAAAAAGGTCTCTTAACATTTTGCCATAGCTCGCTTCGTTTCCGAGATATTTGCAGATATATCTCAAGGGAAGGGGCCTGACGGACATATTTCGAGATATTTCTTCTTCTTGTTGTTCTTCTTCTGCACAGCTAAGCTGGAAGTGGCATTTACAGCTCGCAATAGTGCAGAGTTATCTCAAAGAAAGGGGCCACGGTGTTTCTGTATCTCTATTATGTTGGTGCGGCTTCGGAACTTTTAAATATCTTGATATATCTCGAGAACTACGCATCTGATCAAAAAATATCATAGAACATAAAAAGTAGGAAACTTAATTCTCTACAAAAAAGGTCTCTTAACATTTTGCCATAGCTCGCTTCGTTTCCGAGATATTTGCAGATATATCTCAAGGGAAGGGGCCTGACGGACATATTTCGAGATATTACTTCTTCTTGTTGTTCTTCTTCTGCACAGCTAAGCTGGAAGTGGCATTTGCAGCTCGCACTAGTGCAGAGTTATCTCAAAGAAAGTGGCCACGGTGTTTCTGTATCTCTATTATGTTGGTGCGGCTTCGGAACTTTTAAATATCTTGATATATCTCGAGAACTACGCATCTGATCAAAAAATATCATAGAACATAAAAAGTAGGAAACTTAATTCTCTACAAAAAAGGTCTTTTAACATTTTGCCATAGCTCGCTTCGTTTCCGAGACATTTGCAGATTTATCTCAAGGGAAGGGGCCTGACGGACATATTTCGAGATATTTCTTCTTCTTGTTGTTCTTCTGCTGCACAGCTAAGCTAGAAGTTGCATTTGCGGCTCGCACTAGTGCACAGTTATCTCAAAGAAAGGGGCCACGGTGTTTCTGTATCTCTATTATGTTGGTGCGGCTTCGGAACTTTTAAATATCTCGATATATCTCGAAAACTACGCTTCTGATCAAAAAATATCATTGAACATAAATTGTAGGAAACATAATTCTCTACAAAAAAGGTCTCTTAACATTTTGCCATCGCTCGCTTCCTTTCCGAGATATTTGCAGATATATCTCAAGGGAAGGGGCCTGACGGACATATTTCGAGATATTTCTTCTTCTTGTTGTTCTTCTTCTGCACAGCTAAGCTGGAAGTTGCATTTGCGGCTCGCACTGGTGCACAGTTATCTCAAAGAAAGGGGCCACGGTGTTTCTGTATCTCTATTATGTTGGTGCGGCTTCGGAACTTTTAAATATCTCGATATATCTCGAAAACTACGCTTCTGATCAAAAAATATCATAGAACATAAATTGTAGGAAACATAATTCTCTACAAAAAACGTCTCTTAACATTTTGCCATAGCTCGCTTCGTTTCCGAGATATTTGCAGATTCAGCTCAAAGGAACTGGCCTGACGGACATATTTCGAGATATTTCTTCTTCTTGTTGTTCTTCCTCTGCACAGCTAAGCTGGAAGTGGCATTTGCAGCTCGCAATAGTGCAGAGTTATCTCAAAGAAAGGGGCCACGGTGTTTCTGTATCTCTATTATGTTGGTGCGGCTTCGGAACTTTTAAATATCTCGATATATCTCGAAAACTACGCTTCTGATCAAAAAATATCATAGAACGTAAATTGTAGGAAACATTATTCTCTACAAAAAAGGTCTCTTAACATTTTGCCATAGCTCGCTTCGTTTCCGAGATATTTGCAGATTCATCTCAAGGGAAGGGTTCTGACGGACATATTTCGAGATATTTCTTCTTCTTGTTGTTCTTCTTCTGCACAGCTAAGCTCGAAGCGGCATTTGCAGCTCGCAATAGTGCAGAGTTATCTCAAAGAAAGAGGCCACGGTGTTTCTGTACCTCTATTATGTTGGTGCAGCTTCGGAACTTTTAAATATCTTGATATATCTCGAGAACTACGCATCTGATCAAAAAATATCATCGAACATAAAAAGTAGGAAACTTAATTCTCTACAAAAAAGGTCTCTTAACATTTTGCCATAGCTCGCTTCGTTTCCGAGATATTTGCAGATTTATCTCAAGGGAAGTGGCCTGACGGACATATTTCGAGATATTTCTTCTTCTTGTTGTTCTTGTTCTGCACAGCTAAGCTGGAAGTGGCATTTGCAGCTCGCAATAGTGCAGAGTTATCTCAAAGAGAGGGGCCACGGTGTTTCTGTATCTCTATTATGTTGGTGCGGCTTCGGAACTTTTAAATATCTTGATATATCTCGAGAACTACGCATCTCATCAAAAAATATCATAGAACATAAAAAGTAGGAAACTTAATTCTCTACAAAAAAGGTCTCTTAATATTTCGCCAGAGCTCGCTTCGTTTCCGAGACATTTGCAGATTTATCTCAAGGGAAGGGGCCTGACGGACATATTTCGAGATATTTCTTCTTCTTGTTGTTCTTCTTCTGCACAGCTAAGCTGGAAGTGGCATTTGCGGCTCGCACTAGTGCACAGTTATCTCAGAGAAAGGGGCCACGGTGTTTCTGTATCTCTATTATGTTGGTGGGTCTTCGGAACTTTTAAATATCTCGATATATCTCGAAAACTACGCTTCTGATCAAAAAATATCATAGAACATAAATTGTAGGAAACATAATTCCCTACAAAAAACGTCTCTTAACATTTTGCCATAGCTCGCTTCGTTTCCGAGATATTTGCAGATTCAGCTCAAAGGAACTGGCCTGACGGACATATTTCGAGATATTTCTTCTTCTTGTTGTTCTTCCTCTGCACAGCTAAGCTGGAAGTGGCATTTGCGGCTCTCACTAGTGCAGAGTTATCTCAAAGAAAGGGGCCACGGTGTTTCTGTATCTCTATTATGTTGGTGCGGCTTCGGAACTTTTAAATATCTCGATATATCTCGAAAACTACGCTTCTGATCAAAAAATATCATAGAACATAAAAAGTAGGAAACCTAATTCTCTACAAAAAAGGTCTCTTAACATTTTGCCATAGCTCGCTTCGTTTCCGAGATATTTGCAGATTTATCTCAAGGGAAGGGGCCTAACGGACATATTTCGAGATATTTCTTCTTCTTGTTGTTCTTCTTCTGCACAGCTAAACTGGAAGTGGCATTTGCAGCTCGCAATAGTGCAGAGTTATCCCAAAGAAAGGGGCCACGGTGTTTCTGTATCTCTATTATGTTGGTGCGGCTTCGGAACTTTTAAATATCTTGATATATCTCGAGAACTACGCATCTGATCAAAAAATATCATACTACATAAAAAGTAGGAAACTTAATTCTCTACAAGAAAGGTCTCTAAACATTTTGCCATAGCTCGCTTTGTTTCCGAGATATTTGCAGATTTATCTCAAGGGAAGGGGCCTGACGGACATATTTCGAGATATTTCTTCTTCTTGTTGTTCTTCTTCTGCACAGCTAAGCTGGAAGTGGCATTTGCAGCTCGCAATAGTGCAGAGTTATCTCAAAGAGAGGGGCCACGGTGTTTCTGTATCTCTATTATGTTGGTGCGGCTTCGGAACTTTTAAATATCTCGATATATCTCGAAAACTACGCTTCTGATCAAAAAATATCATAGAACATAAATTGTAGGAAACATAATTCTCTACAAAAAACGTCTCTTAACATTTTGCCATAGCTCGCTTCGTTTCCGAGATATTTGCAGATTCAGCTCAAAGGAACTGGCCTGACGGACATATTTCGAGATATTTCTTCTTCTTGTTGTTCTTCCTCTGCACAGCTAAGCTGGAACTGGCATTTGCAGCTCGCAATAGTGCAGAGTTATCTCAAAGAAAGGGGCCACGGTGTTTCTGTATCTCTATTATGTTGGTGCGGCTTCGGAACTTTTAAATATCTTGATATATCTCGAGAACTACGCATCTGATCAAAAAATATCATAGAACATAAAAAGTAGGAAACTTAATTCTCTACAAAAAAGGTCTCTTAACATTTTGCCATAGCTCGCTTCGTTTCCGAGATATTTGCATATTTATCTCAAGGGAAGGGGCCTGACGGACATATTTCGAGATATTTCTTCTTCTTGTTGTTCTTCTTCGGCACAGCTGAGCTGGAAGTGGCACTTGCGGCTCGCACTAGTGCAGAGTTATCTCAAAGAAAGGGGCCACGGTGTTTCTGTATCTCTATTATGTTGGTGCGGCTTCGGAACTTTTAAATATCTCGATATATCTCGAAAACTACGCTTCTGATCAAAAAATATCATAGAACATAAAAAGTAGGAAACTTAATTCTCTACAAAAAAGGTCTCTTAACATTTTGCCATAGCTCGCTTCGTTTCCGAGATATTTGCAGATTTATCTCAAGGGAAGGGGCCTGACGGACATATTTCGAGATATTTCTTCTTCTTGTTGTTCTTCTTCTGCACAGCTAAACTGGAAGTGGCATTTCCAGCTCGCAATAGTGCAGAGTTATCTCAAAGAAAGGGGCCACGGTGTTTCTGTATCTCTATTATGTTGGTGCGGTTTCGGAACTTTTAAATATCTTGATATATCTCGAGAACTACGCATCTGATCAAAAAATATCACAGAACATAAAAAGTAGGAAACTTAATTCTCTACAAAAAACGTCTCTTAACATTTTGCCATAGCTCGCTTCGTTTCCGAGGTATTTGCAGATTCAGCTCAAAGGAACTGGCCTGACGGACATATTTCGAGATATTTCTTCTTCTTGTTGTTCTTCCTCTGCACAGCTAAGCTGGAAGTGGCATTTGCAGCTCGCAATAGTGCAGAGTTATCTCAAAGAAAGGGGCCACGGTGTTTCTGTATCTCTATTATGTTGGTGCGGCTTCGGAACTTATAAATATCTCGATATATCTCGAAAACTACGCTTCTGATCAAAAAATATCATAGAACGTAAATTGTAGGAAACATTATTCTCTACAAAAAAGGTCTCTTAACATTTTGCCATAGCTCGCTTCGTTTCCGAGATATTTGCAGATTCATCTCAAGGGAAGGGTTCTGACGGACATATTTCGAGATATATCTTCTTCTTGTTGTTCTTCTTCTGCACAGCTAAGCTCGAAGCGGCATTTGCAGCTCGCAATAGTGCAGAGTTATCCCAAAGAAAGAGGCCACGGTGTTTCTGTACCTCTATTATGTTGGTGCAGCTTCGGAACTTTTAAATATCTTGATATATCTCGAGAACTACGCATCTGATCAAAAAATATCATCGAACATAAAAAGTAGGAAACTTAATTCTCTACAAAAAAGGTCTCTTAACATTTTGCCATAGCTCGCTTCGTTTCCGAGATATTTGCATATTTATCTCAAGGGAAGGGGCCTGACGGACATATTTCGAGATATTTCTTCTTCTTGTTGTTCTTCTTCTGCACAGCTGAGCTGGAAGTGGCACTTGCGGCTCGCACTAGTGCAGAGTTATCTCAAAGAAAGGGGCCACGGTGTTTCTGTATCTCTATTATGTTGGTGCGGCTTCGGAACTTTTAAATATCTCGATATATCTCGAAAACTACGCTTCTGATCAAAAAATATCATAGAACATAAAAAGTAGGAAACTTAATTCTCTACAAAAAAGGTCTCTTAACATTTTGCCATAGCTCGCTTCGTTTCCGAGATATTTGCAGATTTATCTCAAGGGAAGGGGCCTGACGGACATATTTCGAGATATTTCTTCTTCTTGTTGTTCTTCTTCTGCACAGCTAAACTGGAAGTGGCATTTCCAGCTCGCAATAGTGCAGAGTTATCTCAAAGAAAGGGGCCACGGTGTTTCTGTATCTCTATTATGTTGGTGCGGTTTCGGAACTTTTAAATATCTTGATATATCTCGAGAACTACGCATCTGATCAAAAAATATCACAGAACATAAAAAGTAGGAAACTTAATTCTCTACAAAAAACGTCTCTTAACATTTTGCCATAGCTCGCTTCGTTTCCGAGGTATTTGCAGATTCAGCTCAAAGGAACTGGCCTGACGGACATATTTCGAGATATTTCTTCTTCTTGTTGTTCTTCCTCTGCACAGCTAAGCTGGAAGTGGCATTTGCAGCTCGCAATAGTGCAGAGTTATCTCAAAGAAAGGGGCCACGGTGTTTCTGTATCTCTATTATGTTGGTGCGGCTTCGGAACTTATAAATATCTCGATATATCTCGAAAACTACGCTTCTGATCAAAAAATATCATAGAACGTAAATTGTAGGAAACATTATTCTCTACAAAAAAGGTCTCTTAACATTTTGCCATAGCTCGCTTCGTTTCCGAGATATTTGCAGATTCATCTCAAGGGAAGGGTTCTGACGGACATATTTCGAGATATATCTTCTTCTTGTTGTTCTTCTTCTGCACAGCTAAGCTCGAAGCGGCATTTGCAGCTCGCAATAGTGCAGAGTTATCCCAAAGAAAGAGGCCACGGTGTTTCTGTACCTCTATTATGTTGGTGCAGCTTCGGAACTTTTAAATATCTTGATATATCTCGAGAACTACGCATCTGATCAAAAAATATCATCGAACATAAAAAGTAGGAAACTTAATTCTCTACAAAAAAGGTCTCTTAACATTTTGCCATAGCTCGCTTCGTTTCCGAGATATTTGCAGATTTATCTCAAGGGAAGTGGCCTGACGGACATATTTCGAGATATTTCTTCTTCTTGTTGTTCTTGTTCTGCACAGCTAAGCTGGAAGTGGCATTTGCAGCTCGCAATAGTGCAGAGTTATCCCAAAGAAAGGGGCCACGGTGTTTCTGTATCTCTATTATGTTGGTGCGGCTTCGGAACTTTTAAATATCTTGATATATCTCGAGAACTACGCATCTGATCAAAAAATATCATACTACATAAAAAGTAGGAAACTTAATTCTCTACAAGAAAGGTCTCTAAACATTTTGCCATAGCTCGCTTCGTTTCCGAGATATTTGCAGATTTATCTCAAGGGAAGGGGCCTGACGGACATATTTCGAGATATTTCTTCTTCTTGTTGTTCTTCTTCTGCACAGCTAAGCTGGAAGCGGCATTTGCAGCTCGCAATAGTGCAGAGTTATCTCAAAGAGAGGGGCCACGGTGTTTCTGTATCTCTATTATGTTGGTGCGGCTTCGGAACTTTTAAATATCTTGATATATCTCGAGAACTACGCATCTCATCAAAAAATATCATAGAAGATAAAAAGTAGGAAACTGAATTCTCTACAAAAAAGGTCTCTTAACATTTCGCCATAGCTCACTTCGTTTCCGAGATATTTGCAGATATATCTCAAGGGAAGGGGCCTGACGGACATATTTCGAGATATTTCTTCTTCTTGTTGTTCTTCTTCTGCACAGCTAAGCTGGAAGTGGCATTTGCAGCTCGCAATAGTGCACAGCTATCTCAAAGAAAGGGGCCACGGTGTTTCTGTATCTCTATTATGTTGGTGCGTCTTCGGAACTTTTAAATATCTCGATATATCTCGAAAACTACGCTTCTGATCAAAAAATATCATAGAACATAAATTGTAGGAAACATAATTCTCTACAAAAAACGTCTCTTAACATTTTGCCATAGCTCGCTTCGTTTCCGAGATATTTGCAGATTCAGCTCAAAGGAACTGGCCTGACGGACATATTTCGAGATATTTCTTCTTCTTGTTGTTCTTCTTCTGCACAGCTAAGCTGGAAGTGGCATTTGCGGCTCGCACTAGTGCAGAGTTATCTCAAAGAAAGGGGCCACGGTGTTTCTGTATCTCTATTATGTTGGTGCGGCTTCGGAACTTTTAAATATCTCGATATATCTCGAAAACTACGCTTCTGATCAAAAAATATCATAGAACGTAAATTGTAGGAAACATTATTCTCTACAAAAAAGGTCTCTTAACATTTTGCCATAGCTCGCTTCGTTTCCGAGATATTTGCAGATTCATCTCAAGGGAAGGGGTCTGACGGACATATTTCGAGATATTTCTTCTTCTTGTTGTTCTTCTTCTGCACAGCTAAGCTCGAAGCGGCATTTGCAGCTCGCAATAGTGCAGAGTTATCTCAAAGAAAGAGGCCACGGTGTTTCTGTACCTCTATTATGTTGGTGCAGCTTCGGAACTTTTAAATATCTTGATATATCTCGAGAACTACGCATCTGATCAAAAAATATCATCGAACATAAAAAGTAGGAAACTTAATTCTCTACAAAAAAGGTCTCTTAACATTTTGCCATAGCTTGCTTCCTTTCCGAGATATTTGCAGATTTATCTCAAGGGAAGTGGCCTGACGGACATATTTCGAGATATTTCTTCTTCTTGTTGTTCTTGTTCTGCACAGCTAAGCTGGAAGTGGCATTTGCAGCTCGCAATAGTGCAGAGTTATCCCAAAGAAAGGGCCACGGTGTTTCTGTATCTCTATTATGTTGGTGCGGCTTCGGAACTTTTAAATATCTTGATATATCTCGAGAACTACGCATCTGATCAAAAAATATCATACTACATAAAAAGTAGGAAACTTAATTCTCTACAAGAAAGGTCTCTAAACATTTTGCCATAGCTCGCTTCGTTTCCGAGATATTTGCAGATTTATCTCAAGGGAAGGGGCCTGACGGACATATTTCGAGATATTTCTTCTTCTTGTTGTTCTTCTTCTGCACAGCTAAGCTGGAAGTGGCATTTGCAGCTCGCAATAGTGCAGAGTTATCTCAAAGAGAGGGGCCACGGTGTTTCTGTATCTCTATTATGTTGGTGCGTCTTCGGAACTTTTAAATATCTCGATATATCTCGAAAACTACGCTTCTGATCAAAAAATATCATAGAACATTAATTGTAGGAAACATAATTCCCTACAAAAAACGTCTCTTAACATTTTGCCATAGCTCGCTTCGTTTCCGAGATATTTGCAGATTCAGCTCAAAGGAACTGGCCTGACGGACATATTTCGAGATATTTCTTCTTCTTGTTGTTCTTCCTCTGCACAGCTAAGCTGGAAGTGGCATTTGCGGCTCTCACTAGTGCAGAGTTATCTCAAAGAAAGGGGCCACGGTGTTTCTGTATCTCTATTATGTTGGTGCGGCTTCGGAACTTTTAAATATCTCGATATATCTCGAAAACTACGCTTCTGATCAAAAAATATCATAGAACATAAAAAGTAGGAAACTTAATTCTCTACAAAAAAGGTCTCTTAACATTTTGCCATAGCTCGCTTCGTTTCCGAGATATTTGCAGATTTATCTCAAGGGAAGGGGCCTAACGGACATATTTCGAGATATTTCTTCTTCTTGTTGTTCTTCTTCTGCACAGCTAAACTGGAAGTGGCATTTGCAGCTCGCAATAGTGCAGAGTTATCCCAAAGAAAGGGGCCACGGTGTTTCTGTATCTCTATTATGTTGGTGCGGCTTCGGAACTTTTAAATATCTTGATATATCTCGAGAACTACGCATCTGATCAAAAAATATCATACTACATAAAAAGTAGGAAACTTAATTCTCTACAAGAAAGGTCTCTAAACATTTTGCCATAGCTCGCTTCGTTTCCGAGATATTTGCAGATTTATCTCAAGGGAAGGGGCCTGACGGACATATTTCGAGATATTTCTTCTTCTTGTTGTTCTTCTTCTGCACAGCTAAGCTGGAAGTGGCATTTGCAGCTCGCAATAGTGCAGAGTTATCTCAAAGAGAGGGGCCACGGTGTTTCTGTATCTCTATTATGTTGGTGCGGCTTCGGAACTTTTAAATATCTTGATATATCTCGAGAACTACGCATCTGATCAAAAAATATCATAGAAGATAAAAAGTAGGAAACTTAATTCTCTACAAAAAAGGTCTCTTAACATTTCGCCATAGCTCGCTTCGTTTCCGAGATATTTGCAGATATATCTCAAGGGAAGGGGCCTGACGGACATATTTCGAGATATTTCTTCTTCTTGTTGTTCTTCTTCTGCACAGCTAAGCTGGAAGTGGCATTTGCGGCTCGCACTAGTGCACAGTTATCTCAAAGAAAGGGGCCACGGTGTTTCTGTATCTCTATTATGTTGGTGCGTCTTCGGAACTTTTAAATATCTCGATATATCTCGAAAACTACGCATCTGATCAAAAAATATCATCGAACATAAAAAGTAGGAAACTTAATTCTCTACAAAAAAGGTCTCTTAACATTTTGCCATAGCTCGCTTCGTTTCCGAGATATTTGCAGATTTATCTCAAGGGAAGTGGCCTGACGGACATATTTCGAGATATTTCTTCTTCTTGTTGTTCTTGTTCTGCACAGCTAAGTTGGAAGTGGCATTTGCAGCTCGCAATAGTGCAGAGTTATCCCAAAGAAAGGGGCCACGGTGTTTCTGTATCTCTATTATGTTGGTGCGGCTTCGGAACTTTTAAATATCTTGATATATCTCGAGAACTACGCATCTGATCAAAAAATATCATACTACATAAAAAGTAGGAAACTTAATTCTCTACAAGAAAGATCTCTAAACATTTTGCCATAGCTCGCTTCGTTTCCGAGATATTTGCAGATTTATCTCAAGGGAAGGGGCCTGACGGACATATTTCGAGATATTTCTTCTTCTTGTTGTTCTTCTTCTGCACAGCTAAGCTGGAAGTGGCATTTGCAGCTCGCAATAGTGCAGAGTTATCTCAAAGAGAGGGGCCACGGTGTTTCTGTATCTCTATTATGTTGGTGCGGCTTCGGAACTTTTAAATATCTTGATATATCTCGAGAACTACGCATCTCATCAAAAAATATCATAGAACATAGAAAGTAGGAAACTTAATTCTCTACAAAAAAGGTCTCTTAATATTTCGCCATAGCTCGCTTCGTTTCCGAGACATTTGCAGATTTATCTCAAGGGAAGGGGCCTGACGGACATATTTCGAGATATTTCTTCTTCTTGTTGTTCTTCTTCTGCACAGCTAAGCTGGAAGTGGCATTTGGGGCTCGCACTAGTGCACAGTTATCTCAAAGAAAGGGGCCACGGTGTTTCTGTATCTCTATTATGTTGGTGCGTCTTCGGAACTTTTAAATATCTCGATATATCTCGAAAACTACGCTTCTGATCAAAAAATATCATAGAACATAAATTGTAGGAAACATAATTCTCTACAAAAAACGTCTCTTAACATTTTGCCATAGCTCGCTTCGTTTCCGAGATATTTGCAGATTCAGCTCAAAGGAACTGGCCTGACGGACATATTTCGAGATATTTCTTCTTCTTGTTGTTCTTCTTCTGCACAGCTAAGCTCGAAGCGGCATTTGCAGCTCGCAATAGTGCAGAGTTATCCCAAAGAAAGAGGCCACGGTGTTTCTGTACCTCTATTATGTTGGTGCGGTTTCGGAACTTTTAAATATCTTGATATATCTCGAGAACTACGCACCTGATCAAAAAATATCATAGAACATAGAAAGTAGGAAACTTAATTCTCTACAAAAAAGGTCTCTTAACATTTTGCCATAGCTCGCTTCGTTTCCGAGATATTTGCAGATTTATCTCAAGGGAAGGGGCCTGACGGACGTATTTCGAGATATTTCCTCTTCTTGTTGTTCTTCTTCTGCACAGCTAAGCTGGAAGTGGCATTTGCAGCTCGCACTAGTGCAGAGTTATCTCACCGAAATGGGCCACGGTGTTTCTGTATCTCTATTATGTTGGTGCGGCTTCGGAACTTTTAAATATCTCGATATATCTCGAAAACTACGCTTCTGATCAAAAAATATCATACTACATAAAAAGTAGGAAACTTAATTCTCTACAAGAAAGGTCTCTAAACATTTTGCCATAGCTCGCTTCGTTTCCGAGATATTTGCAGATTTATCTCAAGGGAAGGGGCCTGACGGACATATTTCGAGATATTTCTTCTTCTTGTTGTTCTTCTTCTGCACAGCTAAGCTGGAAGCGGCATTTGCAGCTCGCAATAGTGCAGAGTTATCTCAAAGAGAGGGGCCACGGTGTTTCTGTATCTCTATTATGTTGGTGCGGCTTCGGAACTTTTAAATATCTTGATATATCTCGAGAACTACGCATCTCATCAAAAAATATCATAGAAGATAAAAAGTAGGAAACTGAATTCTCTACAAAAAAGGTCTCTTAACATTTCGCCATAGCTCACTTCGTTTCCGAGATATTTGCAGATATATCTCAAGGGAAGGGGCCTGACGGACATATTTCGAGATATTTCTTCTTCTTGTTGTTCTTCTTCTGCACAGCTAAGCTGGAAGTGGCATTTGCAGCTCGCAATAGTGCACAGCTATCTCAAAGAAAGGGGCCACGGTGTTTCTGTATCTCTATTATGTTGGTGCGTCTTCGGAACTTTTAAATATCTCGATATATCTCGAAAACTACGCTTCTGATCAAAAAATATCATAGAACATAAATTGTAGCAAACATAATTCTCTACAAAAAACGTCTCTTAACATTTTGCCATAGCTCGCTTCGTTTCCGAGATATTTGCAGATTCAGCTCAAAGGAACTGGCCTGACGGACATATTTCGAGATATTTCTTCTTCTTGTTGTTCTTCTTCTGCACAGCTAAGCTGGAAGTGGCATTTGCGGCTCGCACTAGTGCAGAGTTATCTCAAAGAAAGGGGCCACGGTGTTTCTGTATCTCTATTATGTTGGTGCGGCTTCGGAACTTTTAAATATCTCGATATATCTCGAAAACTACGCTTCTGATCAAAAAATATCATAGAACGTAAATTGTAGGAAACATTATTCTCTACAAAAAAGGTCTCTTAACATTTTGCCATAGCTCGCTGCGTTTCCGAGATATTTGCAGATTCATCTCAAGGGAAGGGGTCTGACGGACATATTTCGAGATATTTCTTCTTCTTGTTGTTCTTCTTCTGCACAGCTAAGCTCGAAGCGGCATTTGCAGCTCGCAATAGTGCAGAGTTATCTCAAAGAAAGAGGCCACGGTGTTTCTGTACCTCTATTATGTTGGTGCAGCTTCGGAACTTTTAAATATCTTGATATATCTCGAGAACTACGCATCTGATCAAAAAATATCATCGAACATAAAAAGTAGGAAACTTAATTCTCTACAAAAAAGGTCTCTTAACATTTTGCCATAGCTTGCTTCGTTTCCGAGATATTTGCAGATTTATCTCAAGGGAAGTGGCCTGACGGACATATTTCGAGATATTTCTTCTTCTTGTTGTTCTTGTTCTGCACAGCTAAGCTGGAAGTGGCATTTGCAGCTCGCAATAGTGCAGAGTTATCCCAAAGAAAGGGCCACGGTGTTTCTGTATCTCTATTATGTTGGTGCGGCTTCGGAACTTTTAAATATCTTGATATATCTCGAGAACTACGCATCTGATCAAAAAATATCATACTACATAAAAAGTAGGAAACTTAATTCTCTACAAGAAAGGTCTCTAAACATTTTGCCATAGCTCGCTTCGTTTCCGAGATATTTGCAGATTTATCTCAAGGGAAGGGGCCTGACGGACATATTTCGAGATATTTCTTCTTCTTGTTGTTCTTCTTCTGCACAGCTAAGCTGGAAGTGGCATTTGCAGCTCGCAATAGTGCAGAGTTATCTCAAAGAGAGGGGCCACGGTGTTTCTGTATCTCTATTATGTTGGTGCGGCTTCGGAACTTTTAAATATCTTGATATATCTCGAGAACTACGCATCTGATCAAAAAATATCATAGAAGATAAAAAGTAGGAAACTTAATTCTCTACAAAAAAGGTCTCTTAACATTTCGCCATAGCTCGCTTCGTTTCCGAGATATTTGCAGATATATCTCAAGGGAAGGGGCCTGACGGACATATTTCGAGATATTTCTTCTTCTTGTTGTTCTTCTTCTGCACAGCTAAGCTGGAAGTGGCATTTGCGGCTCGCACTAGTGCACAGTTATCTCAAAGAAAGGGGCCACGGTGTTTCTGTATCTCTATTATGTTGGTGCGTCTTCGGAACTTTTAAATATCTCGATATATCTCGAAAACTACGCATCTGATCAAAAAATATCATCGAACATAAAAAGTAGGAAACTTAATTCTCTACAAAAAAGGTCTCTTAACATTTTGCCATAGCTCGCTTCGTTTCCGAGATATTTGCAGATTTATCTCAAGGGAAGTGGCCTGACGGACATATTTCGAGATATTTCTTCTTCTTGTTGTTCTTGTTCTGCACAGCTAAGTTGGAAGTGGCATTTGCAGCTCGCAATAGTGCAGAGTTATCCCAAAGAAAGGGGCCACGGTGTTTCTGTATCTCTATTATGTTGGTGCGGCTTCGGAACTTTTAAATATCTTGATATATCTCGAGAACTACGCATCTGATCAAAAAATATCATACTACATAAAAAGTAGGAAACTTAATTCTCTACAAGAAAGATCTCTAAACATTTTGCCATAGCTCGCTTCGTTTCCGAGATATTTGCAGATTTATCTCAAGGGAAGGGGCCTGACGGACATATTTCGAGATATTTCTTCTTCTTGTTGTTCTTCTTCTGCACAGCTAAGCTGGAAGTGGCATTTGCAGCTCGCAATAGTGCAGAGTTATCTCAAAGAGAGGGGCCACGGTGTTTCTGTATCTCTATTATGTTGGTGCGGCTTCGGAACTTTTAAATATCTTGATATATCTCGAGAACTACGCATCTCATCAAAAAATATCATAGAACATAGAAAGTAGGAAACTTAATTCTCTACAAAAAAGGTCTCTTAATATTTCGCCATAGCTCGCTTCGTTTCCGAGACATTTGCAGATTTATCTCAAGGGAAGGGGCCTGACGGACATATTTCGAGATATTTCTTCTTCTTGTTGTTCTTCTTCTGCACAGCTAAGCTGGAAGTGGCATTTGGGGCTCGCACTAGTGCACAGTTATCTCAAAGAAAGGGGCCACGGTGTTTCTGTATCTCTATTATGTTGGTGCGTCTTCGGAACTTTTAAATATCTCGATATATCTCGAAAACTACGCTTCCGATCAAAAAATATCATAGAACATAAATTGTAGGAAACATAATTCTCTACAAAAAACGTCTCTTAACATTTTGCCATAGCTCGCTTCGTTTCCGAGATATTTGCAGATTCAGCTCAAAGGAACTGGCCTGACGGACATATTTCGAGATATTTCTTCTTCTTGTTGTTCTTCCTCTGCACAGCTAAGCTGGAAGTGGCATTTGCAGCTCGCAATAGTGCAGAGTTATCTCAAAGAAAGGGGCCACGGTGTTTCTGTATCTCTATTATGTTGGTGCGGTTTCGGAACTTTTAAATATCTTGATATATCTCGAGAACTACGCACCTGATCAAAAAATATCATAGAACATAGAAAGTAGGAAACTTAATTCTCTACAAAAAAGGTCTCTTAACATTTTGCCATAGCTCGCTTCGTTTCCGAGATATTTGCAGATTTATCTCAAGGGAAGGGGCCTGACGGACGTATTTCGAGATATTTCCTCTTCTTGTTGTTCTTCTTCTGCACAGCTAAGCTGGAAGTGGCATTTGCAGCTCGCACTAGTGCAGAGTTATCTCACCGAAATGGGCCACGGTGTTTCTGTATCTCTATTATGTTGGTGCGGCTTCGGAACTTTTAAATATCTCGATATATCTCGAAAACTACGCTTCTGATCAAAAAATATCATAGAACATAAATTGTAGAAAACATAATTCTCTACAAAAAAGGTCTCTTAACATTTTGCCATAGCTCGCTTCGTTTCCGAGATATTTGCAGATTTATCTCAAGGGAAGGGGCCTGACGGACATATTTCGAGATATTTCTTCTTCTTGTTGTTCTTCTTCTGGACAGCTAAGCTGGAAGTGGCATTTGCAGCTCGCACTAGTGCAGAGTTATCTCAAAGAAAGGGGCCACGGTGTTTCTGTATCTCTATTATGTTGGTGCGTCTTCGGAACTTTTAAATATCTCGATATATCTCGAAAACTACGCTTCTGATCAAAAAATATCATAGAACATAAATTGTAGGAAACATAATTCTCTACAAAAAACGTCTCTTAACATTTTGCCATAGCTCGCTTCGTTTCCGAGATATTTGCAGATTCAGCTCAAAGGAACTGGCCTGACGGACATATTTCGAGATATTTCTTCTTCTTGTTGTTCTTCTTCTGCACAGCTAAGCTGGAAGTGGCATTTGCGGCTCGCACTAGTGCAGAGTTATCTCAAAGAAAGGGGCCACGGTGTTTCTGTATCATTATTATGTTGGTGCGGCTTCGGAACTTTTAAATATCTCGATATATCTCGAAAACTACGCTTCTGATCAAAAAATATCATAGAACGTAAATTGTAGGAAACATTATTCTCTACAAAAAAGGTCTCTTAACATTTTGCCATAGCTCGCTGCGTTTCCGAGATATTTGCAGATTCATCTCAAGGGAAGGGGTCTGACGGACATATTTCGAGATATTTCTTCTTCTTGTTGTTCTTCTTCTGCACAGCTAAGCTCGAAGCGGCATTTGCAGCTCGCAATAGTGCAGAGTTATCTCAAAGAAAGAGGCCACGGTGTTTCTGTACCTCTATTATGTTGGTGCAGCTTCGGAACTTTTAAATATCTTGATATATCTCGAGAACTACGCATCTGATCAAAAAATATCATCGAACATAAAAAGTAGGAAACTTAATTCTCTACAAAAAAGGTCTCTTAACATTTTGCCATAGCTTGCTTCGTTTCCGAGATATTTGCAGATTTATCTCAAGGGAAGTGGCCTGACGGACATATTTCGAGATATTTCTTCTTCTTGTTGTTCTTGTTCTGCACAGCTAAGCTGGAAGTGGCATTTGCAGCTCGCAATAGTGCAGAGTTATCCCAAAGAAAGGGCCACGGTGTTTCTGTATCTCTATTATGTTGGTGCGGCTTCGGAACTTTTAAATATCTTGATATATCTCGAGAACTACGCATCTGATCAAAAAATATCATACTACATAAAAAGTAGGAAACTTAATTCTCTACAAGAAAGGTCTCTAAACATTTTGCCATAGCTCGCTTCGTTTCCGAGATATTTGCAGATTTATCTCAAGGGAAGGGGCCTGACGGACATATTTCGAGATATTTCTTCTTCTTGTTGTTCTTCTTCTGCACAGCTAAGCTGGAAGTGGCATTTGCGGCTCTCACTAGTGCAGAGTTATCTCAAAGAAAGGGGCCACGGTGTTTCTGTATCTCTATTATGTTGGTGCGGCTTCGGAACTTTTAAATATCTCGATATATCTCGAAAACTACGCTTCTGATCAAAAAATATCATACAACATAAAAAGTAGGAAACTTAATTCTCTACAAAAAAGGTCTCTTAACATTTTGCCATAGCTCGCTTCGTTTCCGAGATATTTGCAGATTTATCTCAAGGGAAGGGGCCTAACGGACATATTTCGAGATATTTCTTCTTCTTGTTGTTCTTCTTCTGCACAGCTAACCTGGAAGTGGCATTTGCAGCTCGCAATAGTGCAGAGTTATCCCAAAGAAAGGGGCCACGGTGTTTCTGTATCTCTATTATGTTGGTGCGGCTTCGGAACTTTTAAATATCTTGATATATCTCGAGAACTACGCATCTGATCAAAAAATATCATACTACATAAAAAGTAGGAAACTTAATTCTCTACAAGAAAGGTCTCTAAACATTTTGCCATAGCTCGCTTCGTTTCCGAGATATTTGCAGATTTATCTCAAGGGAAGGGGCCTGACGGACATATTTCGAGATATTTCTTCTTCTTGTTGTTCTTCTTCTGCACAGCTAAGCTGGAAGTGGCATTTGCAGCTCGCAATAGTGCAGAGTTATCTCAAAGAGAGGGGCCACGGTGTTTCTGTATCTCTATTATGTTGGTGCGGCTTCGGAACTTTTAAATATCTTGATATATCTCGAGAACTACGCATCTGATCAAAAAATATCATAGAAGATAAAAAGTAGGAAACTTAATTCTCTACAAAAAAGGTCTCTTAACATTTCGCCATAGCTCGCTTCGTTTCCGAGATATTTGCAGATATATCTCAAGGGAAGGGGCCTGACGGACATATTTCGAGATATTTCTTCTTCTTGTTGTTCTTCTTCTGCACAGCTAAGCTGGAAGTGGCATTTGCGGCTCGCACTAGTGCACAGTTATCTCAAAGAAAGGGGCCACGGTGTTTCTGTATCTCTATTATGTTGGTGCGTCTTCGGAACTTTTAAATATCTCGATATATCTCGAAAACTACGCATCTGATCAAAAAATATCATCGAACATAAAAAGTAGGAAACTTAATTCTCTACAAAAAAGGTCTCTTAACATTTTGCCATAGCTCGCTTCGTTTCCGAGATATTTGCAGATTTATCTCAAGGGAAGTGGCCTGACGGACATATTTCGAGATATTTCTTCTTCTTGTTGTTCTTGTTCTGCACAGCTAAGTTGGAAGTGGCATTTGCAGCTCGCAATAGTGCAGAGTTATCCCAAAGAAAGGGGCCACGGTGTTTCTGTATCTCTATTATGTTGGTGCGGCTTCGGAACTTTTAAATATCTTGATATATCTCGAGAACTACGCATCTGATCAAAAAATATCATACTACATAAAAAGTAGGAAACTTAATTCTCTACAAGAAAGATCTCTAAACATTTTGCCATAGCTCGCTTCGTTTCCGAGATATTTGCAGATTTATCTCAAGGGAAGGGGCCTGACGGACATATTTCGAGATATTTCTTCTTCTTGTTGTTCTTCTTCTGCACAGCTAAGCTGGAAGTGGCATTTGCAGCTCGCAATAGTGCAGAGTTATCTCAAAGAGAGGGGCCACGGTGTTTCTGTATCTCTATTATGTTGGTGCGGCTTCGGAACTTTTAAATATCTTGATATATCTCGAGAACTACGCATCTCATCAAAAAATATCATAGAACATAGAAAGTAGGAAACTTAATTCTCTACAAAAAAGGTCTCTTAATATTTCGCCATAGCTCGCTTCGTTTCCGAGACATTTGCAGATTTATCTCAAGGGAAGGGGCCTGACGGACATATTTCGAGATATTTCTTCTTCTTGTTGTTCTTCTTCTGCACAGCTAAGCTGGAAGTGGCATTTGGGGCTCGCACTAGTGCACAGTTATCTCAAAGAAAGGGGCCACGGTGTTTCTGTATCTCTATTATGTTGGTGCGTCTTCGGAACTTTTAAATATCTCGATATATCTCGAAAACTACGCTTCCGATCAAAAAATATCATAGAACATAAATTGTAGGAAACATAATTCTCTACAAAAAACGTCTCTTAACATTTTGCCATAGCTCGCTTCGTTTCCGAGATATTTGCAGATTCAGCTCAAAGGAACTGGCCTGACGGACATATTTCGAGATATTTCTTCTTCTTGTTGTTCTTCCTCTGCACAGCTAAGCTGGAAGTGGCATTTGCAGCTCGCAATAGTGCAGAGTTATCTCAAAGAAAGGGGCCACGGTGTTTCTGTATCTCTATTATGTTGGTGCGGTTTCGGAACTTTTAAATATCTTGATATATCTCGAGAACTACGCACCTGATCAAAAAATATCATAGAACATAGAAAGTAGGAAACTTAATTCTCTACAAAAAAGGTCTCTTAACATTTTGCCATAGCTCGCTTCGTTTCCGAGATATTTGCAGATTTATCTCAAGGGAAGGGGCCTGACGGACGTATTTCGAGATATTTCCTCTTCTTGTTGTTCTTCTTCTGCACAGCTAAGCTGGAAGTGGCATTTGCAGCTCGCACTAGTGCAGAGTTATCTCACCGAAATGGGCCACGGTGTTTCTGTATCTCTATTATGTTGGTGCGGCTTCGGAACTTTTAAATATCTCGATATATCTCGAAAACTACGCTTCTGATCAAAAAATATCATAGAACATAAATTGTAGAAAACATAATTCTCTACAAAAAAGGTCTCTTAACATTTTGCCATAGCTCGCTTCGTTTCCGAGATATTTGCAGATTTATCTCAAGGGAAGGGGCCTGACGGACATATTTCGAGATATTTCTTCTTCTTGTTGTTCTTCTTCTGGACAGCTAAGCTGGAAGTGGCATTTGCAGCTCGCACTAGTGCAGAGTTATCTCAAAGAAAGGGGCCACGGTGTTTCTGTATCTCTATTATGTTGGTGCGGCTTCGGAACTTTTAAATATCTCGATATATCTCGAAAACTACGCTTCTGATCAAAAAATATCATAGAACATAAATTGTAGGAAACATAATTCTCTACCAAAAAGGTCTCTTAACATTTTGCGATAGCTCGCTTCGTTTCCGAGATATTTGCAGATTTATCTCAAGGGAAGGGGCCTGACGGCCATATTTCGAGATATTTCTTCTTCTTGTTGTTCTTCTTCTGCACAGCTAAGCTGGAAGTGGCATTTGCGGCTCGCACTAGTGCAGAGTTATCTCAAAGAAAGGGGCCACGGTGTTTCTGTATCTCTATTATGTTGGTGCGGCTTCGGAACTTTTAAATATCTTGATATATCTCGAGAACTACGCGTCTGATCAAAAAATATCATAGAACATAAAAAGTAGGAAACATAATTCTCTACAAAAACGGTCTCTTAACATTTTGCCATAGCTCGCTTCGTTTCCGAGATATTTGCAGATATATCTCAAGGGAAGGGGCCTGACGGACATATTTCGAGATATTTCTTCTTCTTCTTGTTCTTCTTCTGCACAGCTAAGCTGAAAGTGGCATTTGCGGCTCGCACTGGTGCACAGTTATCTCAAAGAAAGGGGCCACGGTGTTTCTGTATCTCTATTATGTTGGTGCGTCTTCGGAACTTTTAAATATCTCGATATATCTCGAAAACTACGCTTCTGATCAAAAAATATCATAGAACATAAATTGTAGGAAACATAATTCTCTACAAAAAACGGCTCTTAACATTTTGCCATAGCTCGATTCGTTTCCGAGATATTTGCAGATTCAGCTCAAAGGAACTGGCCTGACGGACATATTTCGAGATATTTCTTCTTCTTGTTGTTCTTCCTCTGCACAGCTAAGCTGGAAGTGGCATTTGCAGCTCGCAATAGTGCAGAGTTATCTCAAAGAAAGGGGCCACGGTGTTTCTGTATCTCTATTATGTTGGTGCGGCTTCGGAACTTTTAAATATCTCGATATATCTCGAAAACTACGCATCTGATCAAAAAATATCATCGAACATAAAAAGTAGGAAACTTAATTCTCTACAAAAAAGGTCTCTTAACATTTTGCCATAGCTCGCTTCGTTTCCGAGATATTTGCAGATTTATCTCAAGGGAAGTGGCCTGACGGACATATTTCGAGATATTTCTTCTTCTTGTTGTTCTTGTTCTGCACAGCTAAGCTGGAAGTGGCATTTGCAGCTCGCAATAGTGCAGAGTTATCCCAAAGAAAGGGGCCACGGTGTTTCTGTATCTCTATTATGTTGGTGCGGCTTCGGAACTTTTAAATATCTTGATATATCTCGAGAACTACGCATCTGATCAAAAAATATCATACTACATAAAAAGTAGGAAACTTAATTCTCTACAAGAAAGGTCTCTAAACATTTTGCCATAGCTCGCTTCGTTTCCGAGATATTTGCAGATTTATCTCAAGGGAAGGGGCCTGACGGACATATTTCGAGATATTTCTTCTTCTTGTTGTTCTTCTTCTGCACAGCTAAGCTGGAAGTGGCATTTGCAGCTCGCAATAGTGCAGAGTTATCTCAAAGAGAGGGGCCACGGTGTTTCTGTATCTCTATTATGTTGGTGCGGCTTCGGAACTTTTAAATATCTTGATATATCTCGAGAACTACGCATCTCATCAAAAAATATCATACAACATAAAAAGTAGGAAACTTAATTCTCTACAAAAAAGGTCTCTTAATATTTCGCCATAGCTCCCTTCGTTTCCGAGACATTTGCAGATTTATCTCAAGGGAAGGGGCCTGACGGACATATTTCGAGATATTTCTTCTTCTTGTTGTTCTTCTTCTGCACAGCTAAGCTGGAAGTGGCATTTGCGGCTCGCACTAGTGCACAGTTATCTCAAAGAAAGGGGCCACGGTGTTTGTGTATCTCTATTATGTTGGTGCGTCTTCGGAACTTTTAAATATCTCGATATATCTCGAAAACTACGCTTCTGATAAAAAAATATCATAGAACATAAATTGTAGGAAACATAATTCTCTACAAAAAACGTCTCTCAACATTTTGCCATAGCTCGCTTCGTTTCCGAGATATTTGCAGATTCAGCTCAAAGGAACTGGCCTGACGGACATATTTCGAGATATTTCTTCTTCTTGTTGTTCTTCCTCTGCACAGCTAAGCTGGAAGTGGCATTTGCAGCTCGCAATAGTGCAGAGTTATCTCAAAGAAAGGGGCCACGGTGTTTCTGTATCTCTATTATGTTGGTGCGGTTTCGGAACTTTTAAATATCTTGATATATCTCGAGAACTACGCATCTGATCAAAAAATATCATAGAACATAAAAAGTAGGAAACTTAATTCTCTACAAAAAAGGTCTCTTAACATTTTGCCATAGCTCGCTTCGTTTCCGAGATATTTGCAGATTTATCTCAAGGGAAGGGGCCTGACGGACGTATTTCGAGATATTTCCTCTTCTTGTTGTTCTTCTTCTGCACAGCTAAGCTGGAAGTGGCATTTGCAGCTCGCACTAGTGCAGAGTTATCTCACCGAAATGGGCCACGGTGTTTCTGTACCTCTATTATGTTGGTGCGGCTTCGGAACTTTTAAATATCTCGATATATCTCGAAAACTACGCTTCTGATCAAAAAATATCATAGAACATAAATTGTAGGAAACATAATTCTCTACAAAAAAGGTCTCTTAACATTTTGCCATAGCTCGCTTCGTTTCCGAGATATTTGCAGATTTATCTCAAGGGAAGGGGCCTGACGGACATATTTCGAGATATTTCTTCTTCTTGTTGTTCTTCTTCTGCACAGCTAAGCTGGAAGTGGCATTTGCAGCTTGCACTAGTGCAGAGTTATCTCAAAGAAAGGGGCCACGGTGTTTCTGTATCTCTATTATGTTGGTGCGGCTTCGGAACTTTTAAATATCTTGATATATCTCGAGAACTACGCGTCTGATCAAAAAATATCATAGAACATAAAAAGTAGGATACATAATTCTCTACAAAAACGGTCTCTTAACATTTTGCCATAGCTCGCTTCGTTTCCGAGATATTTGCAGATATATCTCAAGGGAAGGGGCCTAACGGACATATTTCGAGATATTTCTTCTTCTTGTTGTTCTTCTTCTGCACAGCTAAACTGGAAGTGGCATTTGCGGCTCGCAATAGTGCAGAGTTATCTCAAAGAAAGGGGCCACGGTGTTTCTGTATCTCTATTATGTTGGTGCCGTTTCGGAACTTTTAAATATCTTGATATATCTCGAGAACTACGCATCTGATCAAAAAATACCATAGAACATGAAAAGTAGGAAACTTAATTCTCTACAAAAAAGGTCTCTTAACATTTTGCCATAGCTCTCTTCGTTTCCGAGATATTTGCAGATTTATCTCAAGGGAAGGGGCCTGACGGACATATTTCGAGATATTTCTTCTTCTTGTTGTTCTTCTTCTGCACAGCTAAGCTGGAAGTGGCATTTGCAGCTCGCAATAGTGCAGAGTTATCTCAAAGAAAGGGGCCACGGTGTTTCTGTATCTCTATTATGTTGGTGCGGCTTCGGAACTTTTAAATATCTTGATATATCTCGAGAACTACGCCTCTGATCGAAAAATATCATAGAACAGAAAAAGTAGGAAACTTAATTCTCTACAAAAAACGTCTCTTAACATTTTGCCATAGCTCGCTTCGTTTCCGAGATATTTGCAGATTTATCTCAAGGGAAGGGGCCTGACGGACATATTTCGAGATATTTCTTCTTCTTGTTGTTCTTCTTCTGCACAGCTAAGCTGGAAGTGGCATTTGCAGCGCGCAATAGTGCAGAGTTATCTCAAAGAAAGGGGCCACGGTGTTTCTGTATCTCTATTATGTTGGTGCGGCTTCGGAACTTTTAAATATCTTGATATATCTCGAGAACTACGCATCTGATCAAAAAATATCATACTACATAAAAAGTAGGAAACTTAATTCTCTACAAGAAAGGTCTCTAAACATTTTGCCATAGCTCGCTTCGTTTCCGAGATATTTGCAGATTTATCTCCAGGGAAGGGGCCTGACGGACATATTTCGAGATGTTTCTTCTTCTTGTTGCTCTTCTTCTGCACAGCTAAGCTGGAAGTGGCATTTGCAGCTCGCAATAGTGCAGAGTTATCTCAAAGAGAGGGGCCACGGTATTTCTGTATCTCTATTATGTTGGTGCGGCTTCGGAACTTTTAAATATCTTGATATATCTCGAGAACTACGCATCTGATCAAAAAATATCATAGAAGATAAAACGTAGGAAACTTGATTCTCTACAAAAAAGGTCTCTTAACATTTCGCCATAGCTCGCTTCGTTTCCGAGATATTTGCAGATTTATCTCAAGGGAAGGGGCCTGTCGGACATATTTCGAGATATTTCTTCTTCTTGTTGTTCTTCTTCTGCACAGCTAAGCTGGAAGTGGCATTTGCGGCTCGCACTAGTGCAGAGTTATCTCAAAGAAAGGGGCCACGGTGTTTCTGTATCTCTATTATGTTGGTGCGGCTTCGGAACTTTTAAATATCTCGATATATCGCGAAAACTACGCTTCTGATCAAAAAATATCATAGAACATAAAAAGTAGGAAACTTAATTCTCTACAAAAAAGGTCTGTAAACATTTTGCCATAGCTCGCTTCGTTTCCGAGATATTTGCAGATTTATCTCAAGGGAAGGGGCCTGACGGACATATTTCGAGATATTTCTTCTTCTTGTTGTTCTTCTTCTGCACAGCTAAGCTGGAAGTGGCATTTGCGGCTCGCACTAGTGCAGAGTTATCTCAACGAAAGGGGCCACGGTGTTTCTGTATCTCTATTATGTTGGTGCGGCTTCGGAACTTTTAAATATCTTGATATATCTCGAGAACTACGCATCTGATCAAAAAATATCATAGAACATGAAAAGTAGGAAACTTAATTCTCTACAAAAAACGTCTCTTAACATTTTGCCATAGCTCTCTTCGTTTCCGAGATATTTGCAGATTTATCTCAAGGGAAGGGGCCTGACGGACATATTTCGAGATATTTCTTCTTCTTGTTGTTCTTCTTCTGTACAGCTAAGCTGGAAGTGGCATTTGCGGCTCGCACTAGTGCAGAGTTATCTCAAAGAAAGGGGCCACGGTGTTTCTGTATCCCTATTATGTTGGTGCGGCTTCGGAACTTTTAAATATCTTGATATATCTCGAGAACTACGCATCTGATCAAAAAATATCATAGAACATAAAAAGTAGGAAACTTAATTCTCTACAAAAAAGGTCTCTTAACATTTTGCCATAGCTCGCTTCGTTTCCGAGATATTTGCAGATTTATCTCAAGGGAAGGGGCCTGACGGACATATTTCGAGATATTTCTTCTTCTTGTTGTTCTTCTTCTGCACAGCTAAACTGGAAGTGGCATTTGCGGCTCGCACTAGTGCAGCGTTATCTCAAAGAAAGGGGCCACGGTGTTTCTGTATCTCTATTATGTTGGTGCGGCTTCGGAACTTTTAAATATCTCGATATATCTCGAAAACTACGCTTCTGATCAAAAAATATCATAGAACATAAATTGTAGGAAACATAATTCTCTACAAAAAACGTCTCTTAACATTTTGCAATAGCTCGCTTCGTTTCCGAGATATTTGCAGATTTATCTCAAGGGAAGGGGCCTGACGGACATATTTCGAGATATTTCTTCTTCTTGTTGTTCTTCTTCTGCACAGCTAAGCTGGAAGTGGCATTTGCGGCTCGCACTAGTGCAGCGTTATCTCAAAGAAAGGGGCCACGGTGTTTCTGTATCTCTATTATGTTGGTGCGGCTTCGGAACTTTTAAATATCTCGATATATCTCGAAAACTACGCTTCTGATGAAAAAATATCATAGAACATAAATTGTAGGAAACATAATTCTCTACAAAAAACGTCTCTTAACATTTTGCCATAGCTCGCTTCGTTTCCGAGATATTTGCAGATTTATCTCAAGGGAAGGGGCCTGACGGACATATTTCGAGATATTTCTTCTTCTTGTTGTTCTTCTTCTGTACAGCTAAGCTGGAAGTGGCATTTGCAGCTCGCACTAGTGCAGAGTTATCTCAAAGAAAGGGGCCACGGTGTTTCTGTATCCCTATTATGTTGGTGCGGCTTCGGAACTTTTAAATATCTTGATATATCTCGAGAACTACGCATCTGATCAAAAAATATCATAGAACATAAAAAGTAGGAAACTTAATTCTCTACAAAAAAGGTCTCCTAACATTTTGCCATAGCTCGCTTCGTTTCCGAGATATTTGCAGATTTATCTCAAGGGAAGGGGCCTGACGGACATATTTCGAGATATTTCTTCTTCTTGTTGTTCTTCTTCTGCACAGCTAAGCTGGAAGTGGCATTTGCGGCTCGCACTAGTGCAGCGTTATCTCAAAGAAAGGGGCCACGGTGTTTCTGTATCTCTATTATGTTGGTGCGGCTTCGGAACTTTTAAATATCTCGATATATCTCGAAAACTACGCTTCTGATCAAAAAATATCATAGAACATAAATTGTAGGAAACATAATTCTCTACAAAAAACGTCTCTTAACATTTTGCCATAGCTCGCTTCGTTTCCGAGATATTTGCAGATTCAGCTCAAAGGAACTGGCCTGACGGACATATTTCGAGATATTTCTTCTTCTTGTTGTTCTTCCTCTGCACAGCTGAGCTGGAAGTGGCATTTGCAGCTCGCAATAGTGCAGAGTTATCTCAAAGAAAGGGGCCACGGTGTTTCTGTATCTCTATTATGTTGGTGCGGCTTCGGAACTTTTAAATATCTTGGTATATCTCGAGAACTACGCATCTGATCAAAAAATATCATAGAACATAAAAAGTAGGAAACTTAATTCTCTACAAAAAAGGTCTCTTAACATTTTGCCATAGCTCGCTTCGTTTCCGAGATATTTGCAGATTTATCTCAAGGGAAGGGGCCTAACGGACATATTTCGAGATATTTCTTCTTCTTGTTGTTCTTCTTCTGCACAGCTAAACTGGAAGTGGCATTTCCAGCTCGCAATAGTGCAGAGTTATCTCAAAGAAAGGGGCCACGGTGTTTCTGTATCTCTATTATGTTGGTGCGGCTTCGGAACTTTTAAATATCTTGATATATCTCGAGAACTACGCGTCTGATCAAAAAATATCATAGAAGATAAATTGTAGGAAACATAATTCTCTACAAAAAAGGTCTCTTAACATTTTGCCATAGCTCGCTTCGTTTCCGAGATATTTGCAGATTTATCTCAAGGGAAGGGGCCTGACGGACATATTTCGAGATATTTCTTCTTCTTGTTGTTCTTCTTCTGCACAGCTAAGTTGGAAGTGGCATTTGCAGCTCGCAATAGTGCAGAGTTATCTCAAAGAAAGGGGCCACGGTGTTTCTGTATCTCTATTATGTTGGTGCGGCTTCGGAACTTTTAAATATCTCGATATATCGCGAAAACTACGCTTCTGATCAAAAAATATCATAGAACATAAGAAGTAGGAAACTTAATTCTCTACAAAAAAGGTCTCTTAACATTTTCCCATAGCTGGCATCGTTTCCGAGATATTTGCAGATTTAGCTCAAGGGAAGGGGCCTGACGACATATTCCGAGATATTTCTTCTTCTTGTTGTTCCTCTTCTGCACAGCTAAGCTGGAAGTGGCATTTGCAGCTCGCAATAGTGCAGAGTTATCTCAAAGAAAGGGGCCACGGTGTTTCTGTATCTCTATTATGTTGGTGAGGCTTGGGAACTTTTAAATATCTTGATATATCTCGAGAACTACGCATCTGATCAAAAAATATCGTAGAACATAAAAAGTAGGAAACTTAATTCTCTACAAATAAGGTCTCCTAACATTTTGCCATAGCTCGCTTGGTTTCCGAGATATTTGCAGATTTATCTCAAGGGAAGGGGTCTGAGGGACATATTTCGAGATATTTCTTCTTCTTGTTGTTCTTCTTCTGCACAGCTAAACTGGAAGTGGCATTTCCAGCTCGCAATCGTGCAGAGTTATCTCAAAGAGAGGGGCCACGGTGTTTCTGTATCTCTATTATGTTGGTGCGGCTTCGGAACTTTTAAATATCTTGATATATCTGGAGAACTACGCCTCTGATCGAAAAATATCATAGAACATAAAAAGTAGGAAACTTAATTCTCTACAAAAAAGGTCTCTTAATATTTTGCCATAGCTCGCTTCGTTTCCGAGATATTTGCAGATTTATCTCAAGGGAAGGGGCCTGACGGACATATTTCGAGATATTTCTTCTTCTTGTTGTTCTTCTTCTGCACAGCTAAGCTGGAAGTGGCATTTGCAGCGCGCAATAGTGCAGAGTTATCTCAAGGAAAGGGGCCACGGTGTTTCTGTATCTCTATTATGTTGGTGTGGCTTCGGAACTTTTAAATATCTTGATATATCTCGAGAACTACGCATCTGATCAAAAAATATCGTAGAACATAAAAAGTAGGAAACCTAGTTTTCTACAAAAAAGGTCGCTTAACATTTTGCCGTAGCTCGCTTCGTTTCCGAGATATTTGCAGATTTATCTCAAGGGAAGGGGCCTGACGGACATATTTCGAAATATTTCTTATTCTTGTTGTTCTTCTTCTGCACAGCTAAGCTGGAAGTGGCATTTGCAGCTCGCAATAGTGCAGAGTTATCTCAAAGAAAGGGGCCACGGTGTTTCTGTACCTCTATTATGTTGGTGCAGCTTCGGAGCTTTTAAATATCTTGATATATCTCGAGAACTACGCATCTGATCAAAAAATATCATAGAACATAAAAAGTAGGAAACTTAATTCTCTACAAAAAAGGTCTCTTAACGTTTTGCAATAGCTCGCTTCGTTTCCGAGATATTTGCAGGTTTATCTCAAGGGAAGGGTCCTGACGGACATATTTCGAGATATTTCTTCT
This sequence comes from Osmia lignaria lignaria, assembly GCF_051020975.1. Lineage (NCBI taxonomy): Eukaryota > Metazoa > Arthropoda > Insecta > Hymenoptera > Megachilidae > Osmia > Osmia lignaria. The sequence continues at coordinate 21,326,775 of NW_027478159.1, forward strand.
TCTTGTTGTTCTTCTTCTGCACAGCTAAACTGGAAGTGGCATTTCCAGCTCGCAATCGTGCAGAGTTATCTCAAAGAAAGGGGCCACGGTGTTTCTGTATCTCTATTATGTTGGTGCGGCTTCGGAACTTTTACATATCTTGATATATCTCGAGAACTACGCCTCTGATCGAAAAATATCATAGAACATAAAAAGTAGGAAACCTAATTTTCTACAAAAAAGGTCTCTCAACATTTTGCCGTAGCTCGCTTCGTTTCCGAGATATTTGCAGATTTATCTCAAGGGAAGGTGCCTGACGGACATATTTCGAAATATTTCTTATTCTTGTTGTTCTTCTTCTGCACAGCTAAGCTGGAAGTGGCATTTGCAGCTCGCAATAGTGCAGAGTTATCTCAAAGAAAGGGGCCACGGTGTTTCTGTACCTCTATTATGTTGGTGCAGCTTCGGAGCTTTTAAATATCTTGATATATCTCGAGAACTACGCATCTGATCAAAAAATATCATAGAACATAAAAAGTAGGAAACTTAATTCTCTACAAAAAAGGTCTCTTAACATTTTGCCATAGCTCGCTTCGTTTCCGAGATATTTGCAGATTTATCTCAAGGGAAGGGGCCTGACGGACATATTTCGAGATATTTCTTCTTCTTGTTGTTCTTCTTCTGCACAGCTAAGCTGGAAGTGGCATTTGCAGCGTGCAATAGTGCAGAGTTATCTCAAAGAAAGGGGCCACGTTGTTTCTGTATCTCTATTATGTTGGTGCGGCTTCGGAACTTTTAAATATCTTGATATATCTCGAGAACTACGCATCTGATCAAAAAATATCATAGAACATAAAAAGTAGGAAACTTAATTCTCTACAAAAAAGGTCTCTTAACATTTTCCCATAGCTGGCATCGTTTCCGAGATATTTGCAGATTTAGCTCAAGGGAAGGGGCCTGACGGACATATTTCGAGATATTTCTTCTTCTTGTTGTTCTTCTTCTGCACAGCTAAACTGGAAGTGGCATTTCCAGCTCGCAATCGTGCAGAGTTATCTCAAAGAGAGGGGCCACGGTGTTTCTGTATCTCTATTATGTTGGTGCGGCTTCGGAACTTTTAAATATCTTGCTATATCTCGAGAACTACGCATCTGATCAAAAAATATCATAGAACATAAAAAGTAGGAAACTTAATTCTCTACAAAAAAGGTCTCTTAACATTTTGCCATAGCTCGCTTCGTTTCCGAGATATTTGCAGATTTATCTCAAGGGAAGGGGCCTGACGGACATATTTCGAGATATTTCTTCTTCTTGTTGTTCTTCTTCTGCACAGCTAAGCTGGAAGTGGCATTTGCGGCTCGCACTAGTGCAGCGTTATCTCAAAGAAAGGGGCCACGGTGTTTCTGTATCTCTATTATGTTGGTGCGGCTTCGGAACTTTTAAATATCTCGATATATCTCGAAAACTACGCTTCTGATCAAAAAATATCATAGAACATAAATTGTAGGAAACATAATTCTCTACAAAAAACGTCTCTTAACATTTTGCCATAGCTCGCTTCGTTTCCGAGATATTTGCAGATTCAGCTCAAAGGAACTGGCCTGACGGACATATTTCGAGATATTTCTTCTTCTTGTTGTTCTTCCTCTGCACAGCTGAGCTGGAAGTGGCATTTGCAGCTCGCAATAGTGCAGAGTTATCTCAAAGAAAGGGGCCACGGTGTTTCTGTATCTCTATTATGTTGGTGCGGCTTCGGAACTTTTAAATATCTTGGTATATCTCGAGAACTACGCATCTGATCAAAAAATATCATAGAACATAAAAAGTAGGAAACTTAATTCTCTACAAAAAAGGTCTCTTAACATTTTGCCATAGCTCGCTTCGTTTCCGAGATATTTGCAGATTTATCTCAAGGGAAGGGGCCTAACGGACATATTTCGAGATATTCCTTCTTCTTGTTGTTCTTCTTCTGCACAGCTAAACTGGAAGTGGCATTTCCAGCTCGCAATAGTGCAGAGTTATCTCAAAGAAAGGGGCCACGGTGTTTCTGTATCTCTATTATGTTGGTGCGGCTTCGGAACTTTTAAATATCTTGATATATCTCGAGAACTACGCGTCTGATCAAAAAATATCATAGAAGATAAATTGTAGGAAACATAATTCTCTACAAAAAAGGTCTCTTAACATTTTGCCATAGCTCGCTTCGTTTCCGAGATATTTGCAGATTTATCTCAAGGGAAGGGGCCTGACGGACATATTTCGAGATATTTCTTCTTCTTGTTGTTCTTCTTCTGCACAGCTAAGTTGGAAGTGGCATTTGCAGCTCGCAATAGTGCAGAGTTATCTCAAAGAAAGGGGCCACGGTGTTTCTGTATCTCTATTATGTTGGTGCGGCTTCGGAACTTTTAAATATCTCGATATATCGCGAAAACTACGCTTCTGATCAAAAAATATCATAGAACATAAGAAGTAGGAAACTTAATTCTCTACAAAAAAGGTCTCTTAACATTTTCCCATAGCTGGCATCGTTTCCGAGATATTTGCAGATTTAGCTCAAGGGAAGGGGCCTGACGACATATTCCGAGATATTTCTTCTTCTTGTTGTTCCTCTTCTGCACAGCTAAGCTGGAAGTGGCATTTGCAGCTCGCAATAGTGCAGAGTTATCTCAAAGAAAGGGGCCACGGTGTTTCTGTATCTCTATTATGTTGGTGAGGCTTGGGAACTTTTAAATATCTTGATATATCTCGAGAACTACGCATCTGATCAAAAAATATCGTAGAACATAAAAAGTAGGAAACTTAATTCTCTACAAATAAGGTCTCCTAACATTTTGCCATAGCTCGCTTGGTTTCCGAGATATTTGCAGATTTATCTCAAGGGAAGGGGTCTGAGGGACATATTTCGAGATATTTCTTCTTCTTGTTGTTCTTCTTCTGCACAGCTAAGCTGGAAGTGGCATTTGCAGCTCGCAATAGTGCAGAGCTACCTCAAAGAAAGGGGCCACGGTGTTTCTGTATCTCTATTATGTTGGTGCCGCTTCGGAACTTTTAAATATCTTGATATATCTCGAGAACTACGCCTCTGATCAAAAAATATCATAGAACGTAAATTGTAGGAAACATTATTCTCTACAAAAAAGGTCTCTTAACATTTTGCCATAGCTCGCTTTGTTTCCGAGATATTTGCAGATTTATCTCAAGGGAAGGGTCCTGATGGACATATTTCGAGATATTTCTTCTTCTTGTTGTTCTTCTTCTGCACAGCTAAACTGGAAGTGGCATTTCCAGCTCGCAATCGTGCAGAGTTATCTCAAAGAAAGGGGCCACGGTGTTTCTGTACCTCTATTATGTTGGTGCAGCTTCGGAGCTTTTAAATATCTTGATATATCTCGAGAACTACGCATCTGATCAAAAAATATCATAGAACATAAAAAGTAGGAAACTTAATTCTCTACAAAAAAGGTCTCTTAACATTTTGCCATAGCTCGCTTCGTTTCCGAGATATTTGCAGATTTATCTCAAGGGAAGGGGCCTGACGGACATATTTCGAGATATTTCTTCTTCTTGTTGTTCTTCTTCTGCACTGCTAAGCTGGAAGTGGCATTTGCAGCTCGCAATAGTGCAGAGTTATCTCAAAGAAAGGGGCCACGGTGTTTCTGTATCTCTATTATGTTGGTGCGGCTTCGGAACTTTTAAATATCTTGATATATCTCGAGAACTACGCATCTGATCAAAAAATATCATAGAACATAAAAAGTAGGAAACTTAATTCTCTACAAAAAAGGTCTCTTAACATTTTGCCATAGCTCGCTTCGTTCCCGAGATATTTGCAGATTTATCTCAAGTTAAGGGGCCTGACGGACATATTTCGAGATATTTCTTCCTCTTGTTGTTCTTCTTCTGCACAGCTAAGCTGGAAGTGGCATTTGCGGCTCGCACTAGTGCAGAGTTATCTCAAAGAAAGGGGCCACGGTGTTTCTGTATCTCTATTATGTTGGTGCGGCTTCGGAACTTTTAAATATCTCGATATATCTCGAGAACTACGCGTCTGATGGAAAAATATCATAGAACATAAAAAGTAGGAAACTTAATTCTCTACAAAAAAGGTCTCTTAACATTTTGCCATAGCTCGCTTCGTTTCCGAGATATTTGCAGATTTATCTCAAGGGAAGGGGCCTGACGGACATATTTCGAGATATTTCTTCTTCTTGTTGTTCTTCTTCTGCACAGCTAAGCTGGAAGTGGCATTTGCAGCTCGCAATAGTGCAGAGTTATCTCTAAGAAAGGGGCCACGGTGTTTCTGTATCTCTATTATGTTGGTGCGGCTTCGGAACTTTTAAATATCTTGATATATCTCGAGAACCACGCATCTGATCAAAAAATATCATAGAACATAAAAAGTAGGAAACTTAATTCTCTACAAAAACGGTCTCTTAACATTTTGCCATAGCTCGCTTTGTTTCCGAGATATTTGCAGATTTATCTCAAGGGAAGGGGCCTGACGGACATATTTCGAGATATTTCTTCTTCTTGTTGTTCTTCTTCTGCACAGCTGAGCTGGAAGTGGCATTTGCAGGTCGCAATAGTGCAGAGTTATCTCAAAGAAAGGGGCCACGGTGTTTCTGTATCTCTATTATGTTGGTGCGGCTTCGGAACTTTTAAATATCTTGATATATCTCGAGAACTACGCCTCTGATCGAAAAATATCATAGAACATAAAAAGTAGGAAACTTAATTCTCTACAAAAAAGGTCTCTTAACATTTTGCCATAGCTCGCTTCGTTTCCGAGATATTTGCAGATTTATCTCAAGGGAAGGGGCCTGACGGACATATTTCGAGATATTTCTTCTTCTTGTTGTTCTTTTTCTGCACAGCTAAGCTGGAAGTGGCATTTGCAGCGCGCAATAGTGCAGAGTTATCTCAAAGAAAGGGGCCACGGTGTTTCTGTATCTCTATTATGTTGGTGCGGCTTCGGAACTTTTAAATATCTTGATATATCTCGAGAACTACGCATCTGATCAAAAAATATCATAGAAGATAAAAAGTAGGAAACTTAATTCTCTACAAAAAAGATCTCTTAACATTTCGCCATAGCTCGCTTCGTTTCCGAGATATTTGCAGATTTATCTCAAGGGAAGGGGCCTGTCGGACATATTTCGAGATATTTCTTCTTCTTGTTGTTCTTCTTCTGCACAGCTAAGCTGGAAGTGGCATTTGCGGCTCGCACTAGTGCAGCGTTATCTCAAAGAAAGGAGCCACGGTGTTTCTGTATCTCTATTATGTTGGTGCGGCTTCGGAACTTTTAAATATCTCGATATATCTCGAAAACTACGCTTCTGATCAAAAAATATCATAGAACATAAATTGTAGGAAACATAATTCACTACAAAAAACGTCTCTTAACATTTTGCCATAGCTCGCTTCGTTTCCGAGATATTTGCAGATTCAGCTCAAAGGAACGGGCCTGACGGACATATTTCGAGATACTTCTTCTTCTTGTTGTTCTTCCTCTGCACAGCTAAGCAGGAAGTGGCATTTGCAGCTCGCAATAGTGCAGAGTTATCTCAAAGAAAGGGGCCACGGTGTTTCTGTATCTCTATTATGTTGGTGCGGCTTCGGAACTTTTAAATATCTTGATATATCTCGAGAACTACGCATCTGATCAAAAAATATCATAGAACATAAAAAGTAGGAAACTTAATTCTCTACAAAAAAGGTCTCTTAACATTTTGCCATAGCTCGCTTCGTTCCCGAGATATTTGCAGATTTATCTCAAGGGAAGGGGCCTGACGGACATATTTCGAGATATTTCTTCTTCTTGTTGTTCTTCTTCTGCACAGCTAAGCTGGAAGTGGCATTTGCGGCTCGCACTAGTGCAGAGTTATCTCAAAGAAAGGGGCCACGGTGCTTCTGTATCTCTATTATGTTGGTGCGGCTTCGGAACTTTTAAATATCTCGATATATCTCGAGAACTACGCGTCTGATCGAAAAATATCATAGAACATAAAAAGTAGGAAACTTAATTCTCTACAAAAAAGGTCTCTTAACATTTTGCCATAGCTCGCTTCGTTTCCGAGATATTTGCAGATTTATCTCAAGGGAAGGGGCCTGACGGACATATTTCGAGATATTTCTTCTTCTTGTTGTTCTTCTTCAGCACAGCTGAGCTGGAAGTGGCATTTGCAGGTCGCAATAGTGCAGAGTTATCTCAAAGAAAGGGGCCACGGTGTTTCTGTATCTCTATTATGTTGGTGCGGCTTCGGAACTTTTAAATATCTTGGTATATCTCGAGAACTACGCATCTGATCAAAAAATATCATAGAACATAAAAAGTAGGAAACTTAATTCTCTACAAAAAAGGTCTCTTAACATTTTGCCATAGCTCGCTTCGTTTCCGAGATATTTGCAGATTTATCTCAAGGGAAGGGGCCTAACGGACATATTTCGAGATATTTCTTCTTCTTGTTGTTCTTCTTCTGCACAGCTAAACTGGAAGTGGCATTTCCAGCTCGCAATAGTGCAGAGTTATCTCAAAGAAAGGGGCCACGGTGTTTCTGTATCTCTATTATGTTGGTGCGGCTTCGGAACTTTTAAATATCTTGATATATCTCGAGAACTACGCGTCTGATCAAAAAATATCATAGAAGATAAATTGTAGGAAACATAATTCTCTACAAAAAAGGTCTCTGAACATTTTGCCATAGCTCGCTTCGTTTCCGAGATATTTGCAGATTTATCTCAAGGGAAGGGGCCTGACGGACATATTTCGAGATATTTCTTCTTCTTGTTGTTCTTCTTCTGCACAGCTAAGTTGGAAGTGGCATTTGCAGCTCGCAATAGTGCAGAGTTATCTCAAAGAAAGGGGCCACGGTGTTTCTGTATCTCTATTATGTTGGTGCGGCTTCGGAACTTTTAAATATCTCGATATATCGCGAAAACTACGCTTCTGATCAAAAAATATCATAGAACATAAGAAGTAGGAAACTTAATTCTCTACAAAAAAGGTCTCTTAACATTTTCCCATAGCTGGCATCGTTTCCGAGATATTTGCAGATTTAGCTCAAGGGAAGGGGCCTGACGACATATTCCGAGATATTTCTTCTTCTTGTTGTTCCTCTTCTGCACAGCTAAGCTGGAAGTGGCATTTGCAGCTCGCAATAGTGCAGAGTTATCTCAAAGAAAGGGGCCACGGTGTTTCTGTATCTCTATTATGTTGGTGAGGCTTGGGAACTTTTAAATATCTTGATATATCTCGAGAACTACGCATCTGATCAAAAAATATCGTAGAACATAAAAAGTAGGAAACTTAATTCTCTACAAATAAGGTCTCCTAACATTTTGCCATAGCTCGCTTGGTTTCCGAGATATTTGCAGATTTATCTCAAGGGAAGGGGTCTGAGGGACATATTTCGAGATATTTCTTCTTCTTGTTGTTCTTCTTCTGCACAGCTAAGCTGGAAGTGGCATTTGCAGCTCGCAATAGTGCAGAGCTACCTCAAAGAAAGGGGCCACGGTGTTTCTGTATCTCTATTATGTTGGTGCCGCTTCGGAACTTTTAAATATCTTGATATATCTCGAGAACTACGCCTCTGATCAAAAAATATCATAGAACGTAAATTGTAGGAAACATTATTCTCTACAAAAAAGGTCTCTTAACATTTTGCCATAGCTCGCTTTGTTTCCGAGATATTTGCAGATTTATCTCAAGGGAAGGGTCCTGATGGACATATTTCGAGATATTTCTTCTTCTTGTTGTTCTTCTTCTGCACAGCTAAACTGGAAGTGGCATTTCCAGCTCGCAATCGTGCAGAGTTATCTCAAAGAAAGGGGCCACGGTGTTTCTGTACCTCTATTATGTTGGTGCAGCTTCGGAGCTTTTAAATATCTTGATATATCTCGAGAACTACGCATCTGATCAAAAAATATCATAGAACATAAAAAGTAGGAAACTTAATTCTCTACAAAAAAGGTCTCTTAACATTTTGCCATAGCTCGCTTCGTTTCCGAGATATTTGCAGATTTATCTCAAGGGAAGGGGCCTGACGGACATATTTCGAGATATTTCTTCTTCTTGTTGTTCTTCTTCTGCACAGCTAAGCTGGAAGTGGCATTTGCAGCTCGCAATAGTGCAGAGTTATCTCAAAGAAAGGGGCCACGGTGTTTCTGTATCTCTATTATGTTGGTGCGGCTTCGGAACTTTTAAATATCTTGATATATCTCGAGAACTACGCATCTGATCAAAAAATATCATAGAACATAAAAAGTAGGAAACTTAATTCTCTACAAAAAAGGTCTCTTAACATTTTGCCATAGCTCGCTTCGTTCCCGAGATATTTGCAGATTTATCTCAAGTTAAGGGGCCTGACGGACATATTTCGAGATATTTCTTCCTCTTGTTGTGCTTCTTCTGCACAGCTAAGCTGGAAGTGGCATTTGCGGCTCGCACTAGTGCAGAGTTATCTCAAAGAAAGGGGCCACGGTGTTTCTGTATCTCTATTATGTTGGTGCGGCTTCGGAACTTTTAAATATCTCGATATATCTCGAGAACTACGAGTCTGATGGAAAAATATCATAGAACATAAAAAGTAGGAAACTTAATTCTCTACAAAAAAGGTCTCTTAACATTTTGCCATAGCTCGCTTCGTTTCCGAGATATTTGCAGATTTATCTCAAGGGAAGGGGCCTGACGGACATATTTCGAGATATTTCTTCTTCTTGTTGTTCTTCTTCTGCACAGCTAAGCTGGAAGTGGCATTTGCAGCTCGCAATAGTGCAGAGTTATCTCTAAGAAAGGGGCCACGGTGTTTCTGTATCTCTATTATGTTGGTGCGGCTTCGGAACTTTTAAATATCTTGATATATCTCGAGAACCACGCATCTGATCAAAAAATATCATAGAACATAAAAAGTAGGAAACTTAATTCTCTACAAAAACGGTCTCTTAACATTTTGCCATAGCTCGCTTTGTTTCCGAGATATTTGCAGATTTATCTCAAGGGAAGGGGCCTGACGGACATATTTCGAGATATTTCTTCTTCTTGTTGTTCTTCTTCTGCACAGCTGAGCTGGAAGTGGCATTTGCAGGTCGCAATAGTGCAGAGTTATCTCAAAGAAAGGGGCCACGGTGTTTCTGTATCTCTATTATGTTGGTGCGGCTTCGGAACTTTTAAATATCTTGATATATCTCGAGAACTACGCCTCTGATCGAAAAATATCATAGAACATAAAAAGTAGGAAACTTAATTCTCTACAAAAAAGGTCTCTTAACATTTTGCCATAGCTCGCTTCGTTTCCGAGATATTTGCAGATTTATCTCAAGGGAAGGGGCCTGACGGACATATTTCGAGATATTTCTTCTTCTTGTTGTTCTTTTTCTGCACAGCTAAGCTGGAAGTGGCATTTGCAGCGCGCAATAGTGCAGAGTTATCTCAAAGAAAGGGGCCACGGTGTTTCTGTATCTCTATTATGTTGGTGCGGCTTCGGAACTTTTAAATATCTTGATATATCTCGAGAACTACGCATCTGATCAAAAAATATCATAGAAGATAAAAAGTAGGAAACTTAATTCTCTACAAAAAAGATCTCTTAACATTTCGCCATAGCTCGCTTCGTTTCCGAGATATTTGCAGATTTATCTCAAGGGAAGGGGCCTGTCGGACATATTTCGAGATATTTCTTCTTCTTGTTGTTCTTCTTCTGCACAGCTAAGCTGGAAGTGGCATTTGCGGCTCGCACTAGTGCAGCGTTATCTCAAAGAAAGGAGCCACGGTGTTTCTGTATCTCTATTATGTTGGTGCGGCTTCGGAACTTTTAAATATCTCGATATATCTCGAAAACTACGCTTCTGATCAAAAAATATCATAGAACATAAATTGTAGGAAACATAATTCACTACAAAAAACGTCTCTTAACATTTTGCCATAGCTCGCTTCGTTTCCGAGATATTTGCAGATTCAGCTCAAAGGAACGGGCCTGACGGACATATTTCGAGATACTTCTTCTTCTTGTTGTTCTTCCTCTGCACAGCTAAGCAGGAAGTGGCATTTGCAGCTCGCAATAGTGCAGAGTTATCTCAAAGAAAGGGGCCACGGTGTTTCTGTATCTCTATTATGTTGGTGCGGCTTCGGAACTTTTAAATATCTTGATATATCTCGAGAACTACGCATCTGATCAAAAAATATCATAGAACATAAAAAGTAGGAAACTTAATTCTCTACAAAAAAGGTCTCTTAACATTTTGCCATAGCTCGCTTCGTTCCCGAGATATTTGCAGATTTATCTCAAGGGAAGGGGCCTGACGGACATATTTCGAGATATTTCTTCTTCTTGTTGTTCTTCTTCTGCACAGCTAAGCTGGAAGTGGCATTTGCGGCTCGCACTAGTGCAGAGTTATCTCAAAGAAAGGGGCCACGGTGCTTCTGTATCTCTATTATGTTGGTGCGGCTTCGGAACTTTTAAATATCTCGATATATCTCGAGAACTACGCGTCTGATCGAAAAATATCATAGAACATAAAAAGTAGGAAACTTAATTCTCTACAAAAAAGGTCTCTTAACATTTTGCCATAGCTCGCTTCGTTTCCGAGATATTTGCAGATTTATCTCAAGGGAAGGGGCCTGACGGACATATTTCGAGATATTTCTTCTTCTTGTTGTTCTTCTTCAGCACAGCTGAGCTGGAAGTGGCATTTGCAGGTCGCAATAGTGCAGAGTTATCTCAAAGAAAGGGGCCACGGTGTTTCTGTATCTCTACTATGTTGGTGCGGCTTCGGAACTTTTAAATATCTTGATATATCTCGAGAACTACGCCTCTGATCGAAAAATATCATAGAACATAAAAAGTAGGAAACTTAATTCTCTACAAAAAAGGTCTCTTAACATTTTGCCATAGCTCGCTTCGTTTCCGAGATATTTGCAGATTTATCTCAAGGGAAGGGGCCTGACGGACATATTTCGAGATATTTCTTCTTCTTGTTGTTCTTTTTCTGCACAGCTAAGCTGGAAGTGGCATTTGCAGCGCGCAATAGTGCAGAGTTATCTCAAAGAAAGGGGCCACGGTGTTTCTGTATCTCTATTATGTTGGTGCGGCTTCGGAACTTTTAAATATCTTGATATATCTCGAGAACTACGCATCTGATCAAAAAATATCATAGAAGATAAAAAGTAGGAAACTTAATTCTCTACAAAAAAGGTCTCTTAACATTTCGCCATAGCTCGCTTCGTTTCCGAGATATTTGCAGATTTATCTCAAGGGAAGGGGCCTGTCGGACATATTTCGAGATATTTCTTCTTCTTGTTGTTCTTCTTCTGCACAGCTAAGCTGGAAGTGGCATTTGCGGCTCGCACTAGTGCAGAGTTATCTCAAAGAAAGGGGCCACGGTGTTTCTGTATCTCTATTATGTTGGTGCGGCTTCGGAACTTTTAAATATCTCGATATATCTCGAAAACTACGCTTCTGATCAAAAAATATCATAGAACATAAATTGTAGGAAACATAATTCTCTACAAAAAACGTCTCCTAACATTTTGCCATAGCTCGCTTCGTTTCCGAGATATTTGCAGATATATCTCAAGGGAAGGGGCCTGACGGACATATTTCGAGATATTTCTTCTTCTTGTTGTTCTTCTTCTGCACAGCTAAGCTGGAAGTGGCATTTGCAGCTCGCAATAGTGCAGAGTTATCTCTAAGAAAGGGGCCACGGTGTATCTGTATCTCTATTATGTTGGTGCGGCTTCGGAACTTTTAAATATCTTGATATATCTCGAGAACCACGCATCTGATCAAAAAATATCATAGAACATAAAAAGTAGGAAACTTAATTCTCTACAAAAACGGTCTCTTAACATTTTGCCATAGCTCGCTTCGTTTCCGAGATATTTGCAGATTTATCTCAAGGGAAGGGTCCTGATGGACATATTTCGAGATATTTCTTCTTCTTGTTGTTCTTCTTCTGCACAGCTAAGCTGGAAGTGGCATTTGCAGCGCGCAATAGTGCAGAGTTATCTCAAAGAAAGGGGCCACGGTGTTTCTGTATCTCTATTATGTTGGTGCGGCTTCGGAACTTTTAAATATCTCGATATATCTCGAAAACTACGCTTCTGATCAAAAAATATCATAGAACATAAATTGTCGGAAACATAATTCACTACAAAAAACGTCTCTTAACATTTTGCCATAGCTCGCTTCGTTTCCGAGATATTTGCAGATTCAGCTCAAAGGAACGGGCCTGACGGACATATTTCGAGATACTTCTTCTTCTTGTTGTTCTTCCTCTGCACAGCTAAGCTGGAAGTGGCATTTGCAGCTCGCAATAGTGCAGAGTTATCTCAAAGAAAGGGGCCACGATGTTTCTGTATCTCTATTATGTTGGTGCGGCTTCGGAACTTTTAAATATCTTGATATATCTCGAGAACTACGCATCTCATCAAAAAATATCATAGAAGATAAAAAGTAGGAAACTTAATTCTCTACAAAAAAGGTCTCTTAACATTTTGCCATAGCTCGCTTCGTTCCCGAGATATTTGCAGATTTATCTCAAGGGAAGGGGCCTGACGGACATATTTCGAGATATTTCTTCTTCTTGTTGTACTTCTTCTGCACAGCTAAGCTGGAAGTGGCATTTGCGGCTCGCACTAGTGCAGAGTTATCTCAAAGAAAGGAGCCACGGTGTTTCTGTATCTCTATTATGTTGGTGCGGCTTCGGAACTTTTAAATATCTCGATATATCTCGAAAACTACGCTTCTGATCAAAAAATATCATAGAACATAAATTGTAGAAAACATAATTCACTACAAAAAACGTCTCTTAACATTTTGCCATAGCTCGCTTCGTTTCCGAGATATTTGCAGATTCAGCTCAAAGGAACGGGCCTGACGGACATATTTCGAGATACTTCTTCTTCTTGTTGTTCTTCCTCTGCACAGCTAAGCAGGAAGTGGCATTTGCAGCTCGCAATAGTGCAGTGTTATCTCAAAGAAAGGGGCCACGGTGTTTCTGTATCTCTATTATGTTGGTGCGGCTTCGGAACTTTTAAATATCTTGATATATCTCGAGAACTACGCATCTGATCAAAAAATATCATAGAACATAAAAAGTAGGAAACTTAATTCTCTACAAAAAAGGTCTCTTAACATTTTGCCATAGCTCGCTTCGTTCCCGAGATATTTGCAGATTTATCTCAAGGGAAGGGGCCTGACGGACATATTTCGAGATATTTCTTCTTCTTGTTGTTCTTCTTCTGCACAGCTAAGCTGGAAGTGGCATTTGCGGCTCGCACTAGTGCAGAGTTATCTCAAAGAAAGGGGCCACGGTGTTTCTGTATCTCTATTATGTTGGTCCGGCTTCGGAACTTTTAAATATCTCGATATATCTCGAAAACTACGCTTCTGATCAAAAAATATCATAGAACATAAAAAGTAGGAAACTTAATTCTCTACAAAAAAGGTCTCTTAACATTTTGCCATAGCTCGCTTCGTTTCCGAGATATTTGCAGATTTATCTCAAGGGAAGGGGCCTGACGGACATATTTCGAGATATTTCTTCTTCTTGTTGTTCTTCTTCTGCACAGCTGAGCTGGAAGTGGCATTTGCAGGTCGCAATAGTGCAGAGTTATCTCAAAGAAAGGGGCCACGGTGTTTCTGTATCTCTATTATGTTGGTGCGGCTTCGGAACTTTTAAATATCTCGATATATCTCGAAAACTACGCTTCTGATCAAAAAATGTCATAGAACGTAAATTGTAGGAAACATTATTCTCTACAAAAAAGGTCTCTTAACATTTTGCCATAGCTCGCTTCGTTTCCGAGATATTTGCAGATTTATCTCAAGGGAAGGGTCCTGATGGACATATTTCGAGATATTTCTTCTTCTTGTTGTTCTTCTTCTGCACAGCTAAGCTGGAAGTGGCATTTGCAGCTCGCAATAGTGCAGAGTTATCTCAAAGAAAGGGGCCACGGTGTTTCTGTATCTCTATTATGTTGGTGCGGCTTCGGAACTTTTAAATATCTTGATATATCTCGAGAACTACGCATCTGATCAAAAAATATCATAGAACATAAAAAGTAGGAAACTTAATTCTCTACAAAAACGGTCTCTTAAGATTTTGCCATAGCTCGCTTCGTTTCCGAGATATTTGCAGATTTATCTCAAGGGAAGGGGCCTGACGGACATATTTCGAGATATTTCTTCTTCTTGTTGTTCTTCTTCTGCACAGCTGAGCTGGAAGTGGCATTTGCAGGTCGCAATAGTGCAGAGTTATCTCAAAGAAAGGGGCCACGGTGTTTCTGTATCTCTATTATGTTGGTGCGGCTTCGGAACTTTTAAATATCTTGATATATCTCGAGAACTACGCCTCTGATCGAAAAATATCATAGAACATAAAAAGTAGGAAACTTAATTCTCTACAAAAAAGGTCTCTTAACATTTTGCCATAGCTCGCTTCGTTTCCGAGATATTTGCAGATTTATCTCAAGGGAAGGGGCCTGACGGACATATTTCGAGATATTTCTTCTTCTTGTTGTTCTTTTTCTGCACAGCTAAGCTGGAAGTGGCATTTGCAGCGCGCAATAGTGCAGAGTTATCTCAAAGAAAGGGGCCACGGTGTTTCTGTATCTCTATTATGTTGGTGCGGCTTCGGAACTTTTAAATATCTTGATATATCTCGAGAACTACGCATCTGATCAAAAAATATCATAGAAGATAAAAAGTAGGAAACTTAATTCTCTACAAAAAAGATCTCTTAACATTTCGCCATAGCTCGCTTCGTTTCCGAGATATTTGCAGATTTATCTCAAGGGAAGGGGCCTGTCGGACATATTTCGAGATATTTCTTCTTCTTGTTGTTCTTCTTCTGCACAGCTAAGCTGGAAGTGGCATTTGCGGCTCGCACTAGTGCAGCGTTATCTCAAAGAAAGGAGCCACGGTGTTTCTGTATCTCTATTATGTTGGTGCGGCTTCGGAACTTTTAAATATCTCGATATATCTCGAAAACTACGCTTCTGATCAAAAAATATCATAGAACATAAATTGTAGGAAACATAATTCACTACAAAAAACGTCTCTTAACATTTTGCCATAGCTCGCTTCGTTTCCGAGATATTTGCAGATTCAGCTCAAAGGAACGGGCCTGACGGACATATTTCGAGATACTTCTTCTTCTTGTTGTTCTTCCTCTGCACAGCTAAGCAGGAAGTGGCATTTGCAGCTCGCAATAGTGCAGAGTTATCTCAAAGAAAGGGGCCACGGTGTTTCTGTATCTCTATTATGTTGGTGCGGCTTCGGAACTTTTAAATATCTTGATATATCTCGAGAACTACGCATCTGATCAAAAAATATCATAGAACATAAAAAGTAGGAAACTTAATTCTCTACAAAAAAGGTCTCTTAACATTTTGCCATAGCTCGCTTCGTTCCCGAGATATTTGCAGATTTATCTCAAGGGAAGGGGCCTGACGGACATATTTCGAGATATTTCTTCTTCTTGTTGTTCTTCTTCTGCACAGCTAAGCTGGAAGTGGCATTTGCGGCTCGCACTAGTGCAGAGTTATCTCAAAGAAAGGGGCCACGGTGCTTCTGTATCTCTATTATGTTGGTGCGGCTTCGGAACTTTTAAATATCTCGATATATCTCGAGAACTACGCGTCTGATCGAAAAATATCATAGAACATAAAAAGTAGGAAACTTAATTCTCTACAAAAAAGGTCTCTTAACATTTTGCCATAGCTCGCTTCGTTTCCGAGATATTTGCAGATTTATCTCAAGGGAAGGGGCCTGACGGACATATTTCGAGATATTTCTTCTTCTTGTTGTTCTTCTTCAGCACAGCTGAGCTGGAAGTGGCATTTGCAGGTCGCAATAGTGCAGAGTTATCTCAAAGAAAGGGGCCACGGTGTTTCTGTATCTCTACTATGTTGGTGCGGCTTCGGAACTTTTAAACATCTTGATATATCTCGAGAACTACGCCTCTGATCGAAAAATATCATAGAACATAAAAAGTAGGAAACTTCATTCTCTACAAAAAAGGTCTCTTAACATTTTGCCATAGCTCGCTTCGTTTCCGAGATATTTGCAGATTTATCTCAAGGGAAGGGGCCTGACGGACATATTTCGAGATATTTCTTCTTCTTGTTGTTCTTTTTCTGCACAGCTAAGCTGGAAGTGGCATTTGCAGCGCGCAATAGTGCAGAGTTATCTCAAAGAAAGGGGCCACGGTGTTTCTGTATCTCTATTATGTTGGTGCGGCTTCGGAACTTTTAAATATCTTGATATATCTCGAGAACTACGCATCTGATCAAAAAATATCATAGAAGATAAAAAGTAGGAAACTTAATTCTCTACAAAAAAGGTCTCTTAACATTTCGCCATAGCTCGCTTCGTTTCCGAGATATTTGCAGATTTATCTCAAGGGAAGGGGCCTGTCGGACATATTTCGAGATATTTCTTCTTCTTGTTGTTCTTCTTCTGCACAGCTAAGCTGGAAGTGGCATTTGCGGCTCGCACTAGTGCAGAGTTATCTCAAAGAAAGGGGCCACGGTGTTTCTGTATCTCTATTATGTTGGTGCGGCTTCGGAACTTTTAAATATCTCGATATATCTCGAAAACTACGCTTCTGATCAAAAAATATCATAGAACATAAATTGTAGGAAACATAATTCTCTACAAAAAACGTCTCTTAACATTTTGCCATAGCTCGCTTCGTTTCCGAGATATTTGCAGATATATCTCAAGGGAAGGGGCCTGACGGACATATTTCGAGATATTTCTTCTTCTTGTTGTTCTTCTTCTGCACAGCTAAGCTGGAAGTGGCATTTGCAGCTCGCAATAGTGCAGAGTTATCTCTAAGAAAGGGGCCACGGTGTATCTGTATCTCTATTATGTTGGTGCGGCTTCGGAACTTTTAAATATCTTGATATATCTCGAGAACCACGCATCTGATCAAAAAATATCATAGAACATAAAAAGTAGGAAACTTAATTCTCTACAAAAACGGTCTCTTAACATTTTGCCATAACTCGCTTCGTTTCCGAGATATTTGCAGATTTATCTCAAGGGAAGGGTCCTGATGGACATATTTCGAGATATTTCTTCTTCTTGTTGTTCTTCTTCTGCACAGCTAAGCTGGAAGTGGCATTTGCAGCGCGCAATAGTGCAGAGTTATCTCAAAGAAAGGGGCCACGGTGTTTCTGTATCTCTATTATGTTGGTGCGGCTTCGGAACTTTTAAATATCTCGATATATCTCGAAAACTACGCTTCTGATCAAAAAATATCATAGAACATAAATTGTCGGAAACATAATTCACTACAAAAAACGTCTCTTAACATTTTGCCATAGCTCGCTTCGTTTCCGAGATATTTGCAGATTCAGCTCAAAGGAACGGGCCTGACGGACATATTTCGAGATACTTCTTCTTCTTGTTGTTCTTCCTCTGCACAGCTAAGCTGGAAGTGGCATTTGCAGCTCGCAATAGTGCAGAGTTATCTCAAAGAAAGGGGCCACGATGTTTCTGTATCTCTATTATGTTGGTGCGGCTTCGGAACTTTTAAATATCTTGATATATCTCGAGAACTACGCATCTCATCAAAAAATATCATAGAAGATAAAAAGTAGGAAACTTAATTCTCTACAAAAAAGGTCTCTTAACATTTTGCCATAGCTCGCTTCGTTCCCGAGATATTTGCAGATTTATCTCAAGGGAAGGGGCCTGACGGACATATTTCGAGATATTTCTTCTTCTTGTTGTACTTCTTCTGCACAGCTAAGCTGGAAGTGGCATTTGCGGCTCGCACTAGTGCAGAGTTATCTCAAAGAAAGGAGCCACGGTGTTTCTGTATCTCTATTATGTTGGTGCGGCTTCGGAACTTTTAAATATCTCGATATATCTCGAAAACTACGCTTCTGATCAAAAAATATCATAGAACATAAATTGTAGAAAACATAATTCACTACAAAAAACGTCTCTTAACATTTTGCCATAGCTCGCTTCGTTTCCGAGATATTTGCAGATTCAGCTCAAAGGAACAGGCCTGACGGACATATTTCGAGATACTTCTTCTTCTTGTTGTTCTTCCTCTGCACAGCTAAGCAGGAAGTGGCATTTGCAGCTCGCAATAGTGCAGTGTTATCTCAAAGAAAGGGGCCACGGTGTTTCTGTATCTCTATTATGTTGGTGCGGCTTCGGAACTTTTAAATATCTTGATATATCTCGAGAACTACGCATCTGATCAAAAAATATCATAGAACATAAAAAGTAGGAAACTTAATTCTCTACAAAAAAGGTCTCTTAACATTTTGCCATAGCTCGCTTCGTTCCCGAGATATTTGCAGATTTATCTCAAGGGAAGGGGCCTGACGGACATATTTCGAGATATTTCTTCTTCTTGTTGTTCTTCTTCTGCACAGCTAAGCTGGAAGTGGCATTTGCGGCTCGCACTAGTGCAGAGTTATCTCAAAGAAAGGGGCCACGGTGTTTCTGTATCTCTATTATGTTGGTCCGGCTTCGGAACTTTTAAATATCTCGATATATCTCGAAAACTACGCTTCTGATCAAAAAATATCATAGAACATAAAAAGTAGGAAACTTAATTCTCTACAAAAAAGGTCTCTTAACATTTTGCCATAGCTCGCTTCGTTTCCGAGATATTTGCAGATTTATCTCAAGGGAAGGGGCCTGACGGACATATTTCGAGATATTTCTTCTTCTTGTTGTTCTTCTTCTGCACAGCTGAGCTGGAAGTGGCATTTGCAGGTCGCAATAGTGCAGAGTTATCTCAAAGAAAGGGGCCACGGTGTTTCTGTATCTCTATTATGTTGGTGCGGCTTCGGAATTTTTAAATATCTCGATATATCTCGAAAACTACGCTTCTGATCAAAAAATGTCATAGAACGTAAATTGTAGGAAACATTATTCTCTACAAAAAAGGTCTCTTAACATTTTGCCATAGCTCGCTTCGTTTCCGAGATATTTGCAGATTTATCTCAAGGGAAGGGTCCTGATGGACATATTTCGAGATATTTCTTCTTCTTGTTGTTCTTCTTCTGCACAGCTAAGCTGGAAGTGGCATTTGCAGCTCGCAATAGTGCAGAGTTATCTCAAAGAAAGGGGCCACGGTGTTTCTGTATCTCTATTATGTTGGTGCGGCTTCGGAACTTTTAAATATCTTGATATATCTCGAGAACTACGCATCTGATCAAAAAATATCATAGAACATAAAAAGTAGGAAACTTAATTCTCTACAAAAACGGTCTCTTAAGATTTTGCCATAGCTCGCTTCGTTTCCGAGATATTTGCAGATTTATCTCAAGGGAAGGGGCCTGACGGACATATTTCGAGATATTTCTTCTTCTTGTTGTTCTTCTTCTGCACAGCTGAGCTGGAAGTGGCATTTGCAGGTCGCAATAGTGCAGAGTTATCTCAAAGAAAGGGGCCACGGTGTTTCTGTATCTCTATTATGTTGGTGCGGCTTCGGAACTTTTGAATATCTCGATATATCTCGAAAACTACGCTTCTGATCAAAAAATATCATAGAACGTAAATTGTAGGAAACATTATTCTCTACAAAAAAGGTCTCTTAACATTTTGCCATAGCTCGCTTCGTTTCCGAGATATTTGCAGATTTATCTCAAGGGAAGGGGCCTGACGGACATATTTCGAGATATTTCTTCTTCTTGTTGTTCTTCTTCTGCACAGCTAAGCTGGAAGTGGCATTTGCGGCTCGCACTAGTGCAGAGTTATCTCAAAGAAAGGAGCCACGGTGTTTCTGTATCTCTATTATGTTGGTGCGGCTTCGGAACTTTTAAATATCTCGATATATCTCGAAAACTGCGCTTCTGATCAAAAAATATCATAGAACATAAATTGTAGAAAACATAATTCACTACAAAAAACGTCTCTTAACATTTTGCCATAGCTCGCTTCGTTTCCGAGATATTTGCAGATTCAGCTCAAAGGAACGGGCCTGACGGACATATTTCGAGATACTTCTTCTTCTTGTTGTTCTTCCTCTGCACAGCTAAGCAGGAAGTGGCATTTGCAGCTCGCAATAGTGCAGTGTTATCTCAAAGAAAGGGGCCACGGTGTTTCTGTATCTCTATTATGTTGGTGCGGCTTCGGAACTTTTAAATATCTTGATATATCTCGAGAACTACGCATCTGATCAAAAAATATCATAGAACATAAAAAGTAGGAAACTTAATTCTCTACAAAAAAGGTCTCTTAACATTTTGCCATAGCTCGCTTCGTTCCCGAGATATTTGCAGATTTATCTCAAGGGAAGGGGCCTGACGGACATATTTCGAGATATTTCTTCTTCTTGTTGTTCTTCTTCTGCACAGCTAAGCTGGAAGTGGCATTTGCGGCTCGCACTAGTGCAGAGTTATCTCAAAGAAAGGGGCCACGGTGTTTCTGTATCTCTATTATGTTGGTCCGGCTTCGGAACTTTTAAATATCTCGATATATCTCGAAAACTACGCTTCTGATCAAAAAATATCATAGAACATAAAAAGTAGGAAACTTAATTCTCTACAAAAAAGGTCTCTTAACATTTTGCCATAGCTCCCTTCGTTTCCGAGATATTTGCAGATTTATCTCAAGGGAAGGGGCCTGACGGACATATTTCGAGATATTTCTTCTTCTTGTTGTTCTTCTTCTGCACAGCTGAGCTGGAAGTGGCATTTGCAGGTCGCAATAGTGCAGAGTTATCTCAAAGAAAGGGGCCACGGTGTTTCTGTATCTCTATTATGTTGGTGCGGCTTCGGAACTTTTAAATATCTCGATATATCTCGAAAACTACGCTTCTGATCAAAAAATGTCATAGAACGTAAATTGTAGGAAACATTATTCTCTACAAGAAAGGTCTGTAAACATTTTGCCATAGCTCGCTTCGTTTCCGAGATATTTGCAGATTTATCTCAAGGGAAGGGGCCTGACGGACATATTTCGAGATATTTCTTCTTCTTGTTGTTCTTCTTCTGCACAGCTAAGCTGGAAGTGGCATTTGCAGCTCGCAATAGTGCAGAGTTATCTCAAAGAGAGGGGCCACGGTGTTTCTGTATCTCTATTATGTTGGTGCGGCTTCGGAACTTTTAAATATCTTGATATATCTCGAGAACTACGCATCTGATCAAAAAATATCATAGAAGATAAAAAGTAGGAAACTTAATTCTCTACAGAAAAGGTCTCTTAACATTTCGTCATAGCTCACTTCGTTTCCGAGATATTTGCAGATTTATCTCAAGGGAAGGGGCCTGTCGGACATATTTCGAGATATTTCTTCTTCTTGTTGTTCTTCTTCTGCACAGCTAAGCTGGAAGTGGCATTTGCGGCTCGCACTAGTGCAGAGTTATCTCAAAGAAAGGGGCCACGGTGTTTCTGTATCTCTATTATGTTGGTGCGGCTTCGGAACTTTTAAATATCTCGATATATCTCGAAAACTACGCTTCTGATCAAAAAATATCATAGAACATAAATTATAGGAAATATAATTCTCTACAAAAAAGGTCTCTTAACATTTTGCCATAGCTCGCTTCGTTTCCGAGATATTTGCAGATATATCTCAAGGGAAGGGGCCTGACGGACATATTTCGAGATATTTCTTCTTCTTGTTGTTCTTCTTCTGCACAGCTAAGCTGGAAGTGGCATTTGCGGCTCGCACTAGTGCAGAGTTATCTCAAAGAAAGGGGCCACGGTGTTTCTGTATCCCTATTATGTTGGTGCGGCTTCGGAACTTTTAAATATCTCGATATATCTCGAAAACTACGCTTCTGATCAAAAAATATCATAGAACATAAATTGTAGGAAACATGATTCTCTACAAAAAACGTCTCTTAACATTTTGCCATAGCTCGCTTCGTTTCCGAGATATTTGCAGATTTATCTCAAGGGAAGGGGCCTGACGGACATATTTCGAGATATTTCTTCTTCTTGTTGTTCTTCTTCTGCACAGCTGAGCTGGAAGTGGCATTTGCAGGTCGCAATAGTGCAGAGTTATCTCAAAGAAAGGGGCCACGGTGTTTCTGTATCTCTATTATGTTGGTGCGGCTTCGGAACTTTTAAATATCTCGATATATCTCGAAAACTACGCTTCTGATCAAAAAATGTCATAGAACGTAAATTGTAGGAAACATTATTCTCTACAAAAAAGGTCTCTTAACATTTTGCCATAGCTCGCTTCGTTTCCGAGATATTTGCAGATTCAGCTCAAAGGAACTGGCCTGACGGACATATTTCGAGATATTTCTTCTTCTTGTTGTTCTTCCTCTGCACAGCTAAGCTGGAAGTGGCATTTGCAGCTCGCAATAGTGCAGAGTTATCTCAAAGAAAGGGGCCACGGTGTTGATGTATCTCTATTATGTTGGTGCGGCTTCGGAACTTTTAAATATCTTGATATATCTCGAGAACTACGCATCTGATCAGAAAATATCATAGAACATAAAAAGTAGGAAACTTAATTCTCTACAAAAAAGGTCTCTTAACATTTCGCCATAGCTCGCTTCGTTTCCGAGATATTTGCAGATTTATCTCAAGGGAAGGGGCCTGACGGACATATTTCGAGATATTTCTTCTTCTTGTTGTTCTTCTTCTGCACAGCTAAGCTGGAAGTGGCATTTGCGGCTCGCACTAGTGCAGAGTTATCTCAAAGAAAGGGGCCACGGTGTTTCTGTATCCCCATTATGTTGGTGCGGCTTCGGAACTTTTAAATATCTCGATATATCTCGAAAACTACGCTTCTGATCAAAAAATATCATAGTACATAAATTGTAGGAAACATAATTCTCTACAAAAAACGTCTCTTAACATTTTGCCATACCTCATTTCGTTTCCGAGATATTTGCAGATTCAGCTCAAAGGAACTGGCCTGACGGACATATTTCGAGATATTTCTTCTTCTTGTTGTTCTTCCTCTGCACAGCTAAGCTGGAAGTGGCATTTGCAGCTCGCAATAGTGCAGAGTTATCTCAAAGAAAGGGGCCACGGTGTTTCTGTATCTCTATTATGTTGGTGCGGCTTCGGAACTTTTAAATATCTTGATATATCTCGAGAACTACGCATCTGATCAAAAAATATCATACAACATAAAAAGTAGGAAACTTAATTCTCTACAAAAAAGGTCTCTTAACATTTTGCCATAGCTCGCTTCGTTTCCGAGATATTTGCAGATTTATCTCAAGGGAAGGGGCCTGACGGACATATTTCGAGATATTTCTTCTTCTTGTTGTTCTTCTTCTGCACAGCTAAGCTGGAACTGGCATTTGCGGCTCGCACTAGTGCAGAGTTATCTCAAAGAATGGGGCCACGGTGTTTCTGTATCTCTATTATGTTGGTGCGGCTTCGGAACTTTTAAATATCTCGATGTATCTCGAAAACTACGCTTCTGATCAAAAAATATCATAGAACATAAATTGTAGGAAGCATAATTCTCTACAAAAAAGGTCTCTTAACATTTTGCCATAGCTCGCTTCGTTTCCGAGATATTTGCAGATATATCTCAAGGGAAGGGGCCTGACCGACATATTTCGAGATATTTCTTCTTCTTGTTGTTCTTCTTCTGCACAGCTAAGCTGGAAGTGGCATTTGCGGCTCGCACTAGTGCAGAGTTATCTCAAAGAAAGGGGCCACGGTGTTTCTGTATCTCTATTATGTTGGTGCGGCTTCGGAACTTTTAAATATCTCGATGTATCTCGAAAACTACGCTTCTGATCAAAAAATATCATAGAACATAAATTGTAGGAAGCATAATTCTCTACAAAAAAGGTCTCTCAACATTATGCCATAGCTCGCTTCGTTTCCGAGATATTTGCAGATATATCTCAAGGGAAGGGGCCTGACGGACATATTTCGAGATATTTCTTCTTCTTGTTGTTCTTCTTCTGCACAGCTAAGCTGGAAGTGGCATTTGCGGCTCGCACTAGTGCAGAGTTATCTCAAAGAAAGGGGCCACGGTGTGTCTGTATCCCTATTATGTTGGTGCGGCTTCGGAACTTTTAAATATCTCGATATATCTCGAAAACTACGCTTCTGATCAAAAAATATCATAGAACATAAATTGTAGGAAACATAATTCTCTATAAAAAACGTCTCTTAACATTTTGCCATAGCTCGCTTCGTTTCCGAGATATTTGCAGATTCAGCTCAAAGGAACTGGCCTGACGGACATATTTCGAGATATTTCTTCTTCTTGTTGTTCTTCCTCTGCACAGCTAAGCTGGAAGTGGCATTTGCAGCTCGCAATAGTGCAGAGTTATCTCAAAGAAAGGGGCCACGGTGTTGATGTATCTCTATTATGTTGGTGCGGCTTCGGAACTTTTAAATATCTTAATATATCTCGAGAACTACGCATCTGATCAAAAAATATCATACAACATAAAAAGTAGGAAACTTAATTCTCTACAAAAAAGGTCTCTTAACATTTTGCCATAGCTGGCTTCGTTTCCGAGATATTTGCAGATTTATCTCAAGGGAAGGGGCCTGACGGACATATTTCGAGATATTTCATCTTCTTGTTGTTCTTCTTCTGCACAGCTAAGCTGGAACTGGCATTTGCGGCTCGCACTAGTGCAGAGTTATCTCAAAGAAAGGGGCCACGGTGTTTCTGTATCTCTATTATGTTGGTGCGGCTTCGGAACTTTTAAATATCTCGATGTATCTCGAAAACTACGCTTCTGATCAAAAAATATCATAGAACATAAATTGTAGGAAGCATAATTCTCTACAAAACAGGTCTGTTAACATTTTGCCATAGCTCGCTTCGTTTCCGAGATATTTGCAGATATATCTCAAGGGAAGGGGCCTGACCGACATATTTCGAGATATTTCTTCTTCTTGTTGTTCTTCTTCTGCACAGCTAAGCTGGAAGTGGCATTTGCGGCTGGCACTAGTGCAGAGTTATCTCAAAGAAAGGGGCCACGGTGTTTCTGTATCCCTATTATGTTGGTGCGGCTTCGGAACTTTTAAATATCTCGATATATCTCGAAAACTACGCTTCTGATCAAAAAATATCATAGAACATAAATTGTAGGAAACATAATTCTCTATAAAAAACGTCTCTTAACATTTTGCCATAGCTCGCTTCGTTTCCGAGATATTTGCAGATTCAGCTCAAAGGAACTGGCCTGACGGACATATTTCGAGATATTTCTTCTTCTTGTTGTTCTTCCTCTGCACAGATAAGCTGGAAGTGGCATTTGCAGCTCGCAACAGTGCAGAGTTATCTCAAAGAAAGGGGCCACGGTGTTTCTGTATCTCTATTATGTTGGTGCGGCTTCGGAACTTTTAAATATCTTGATATATCTCGAGAACTACGCTTCTGATCAAAAAATATCATAGAACATAAATTATAGGAAATATAATTCTCTACAAAAAAGGTCTCTTAACATTTTGCCATAGCTCGCTTCGTTTCCGAGATATTTGCAGATATATCTCAAGGGAAGGGGCCTGACGGACATATTTCGAGATATTTCTTCTTCTTGTTGTTCTTCTTCTGCACAGCTAAGCTGGAAGTGGCATTTGCGGCTCGCACTAGTGCAGAGTTATCTCAAAGAAAGGGGCCACGGTGTTTCTGTATCCCTATTATGTTGGTGCGGCTTCGGAACTTTTAAATATCTCGATATATCTCGAAAACTACGCTTCTGATCAAAAAATATCATAGAACATAAATTGTAGGAAACATGATTCTCTACAAAAAACGTCTCTTAACATTTTGCCATAGCTCGCTTCGTTTCCGAGATATTTGCAGATTTATCTCAAGGGAAGGGGCCTGACGGACATATTTCGAGATATTTCTTCTTCTTGTTGTTCTTCTTCTGCACAGCTGAGCTGGAAGTGGCATTTGCAGGTCGCAATAGTGCAGAGTTATCTCAAAGAAAGGGGCCACGGTGTTTCTGTATCTCTATTATGTTGGTGCGGCTTCGGAACTTTTAAATATCTCGATATATCTCGAAAACTACGCTTCTGATCAAAAAATGTCATAGAACGTAAATTGTAGGAAACATTATTCTCTACAAAAAAGGTCTCTTAACATTTTGCCATAGCTCGCTTCGTTTCCGAGATATTTGCAGATTCAGCTCAAAGGAACTGGCCTGACGGACATATTTCGAGATATTTCTTCTTCTTGTTGTTCTTCCTCTGCACAGCTAAGCTGGAAGTGGCATTTGCAGCTCGCAATAGTGCAGAGTTATCTCAAAGAAAGGGGCCACGGTGTTGATGTATCTCTATTATGTTGGTGCGGCTTCGGAACTTTTAAATATCTTGATATATCTCGAGAACTACGCATCTGATCAGAAAATATCATAGAACATAAAAAGTAGGAAACTTAATTCTCTACAAAAAAGGTCTCTTAACATTTCGCCATAGCTCGCTTCGTTTCCGAGATATTTGCAGATTTATCTCAAGGGAAGGGGCCTGACGGACATATTTCGAGATATTTCTTCTTCTTGTTGTTCTTCTTCTGCACAGCTAAGCTGGAAGTGGCATTTGCGGCTCGCACTAGTGCAGAGTTATCTCAAAGAAAGGGGCCACGGTGTTTCTGTATCCCCATTATGTTGGTGCGGCTTCGGAACTTTTAAATATCTCGATATATCTCGAAAACTACGCTTCTGATCAAAAAATATCATAGTACATAAATTGTAGGAAACATAATTCTCTACAAAAAACGTCTCTTAACATTTTGCCATACCTCATTTCGTTTCCGAGATATTTGCAGATTCAGCTCAAAGGAACTGGCCTGACGGACATATTTCGAGATATTTCTTCTTCTTGTTGTTCTTCCTCTGCACAGCTAAGCTGGAAGTGGCATTTGCAGCTCGCAATAGTGCAGAGTTATCTCAAAGAAAGGGGCCACGGTGTTTCTGTATCTCTATTATGTTGGTGCGGCTTCGGAACTTTTAAATATCTTGATATATCTCGAGAACTACGCATCTGATCAAAAAATATCATACAACATAAAAAGTAGGAAACTTAATTCTCTACAAAAAAGGTCTCTTAACATTTTGCCATAGCTCGCTTCGTTTCCGAGATATTTGCAGATTTATCTCAAGGGAAGGGGCCTGACGGACATATTTCGAGATATTTCTTCTTCTTGTTGTTCTTCTTCTGCACAGCTAAGCTGGAACTGGCATTTGCGGCTCGCACTAGTGCAGAGTTATCTCAAAGAATGGGGCCACGGTGTTTCTGTATCTCTATTATGTTGGTGCGGCTTCGGAACTTTTAAATATCTCGATGTATCTCGAAAACTACGCTTCTGATCAAAAAATATCATAGAACATAAATTGTAGGAAGCATAATTCTCTACAAAAAAGGTCTCTTAACATTTTGCCATAGCTCGCTTCGTTTCCGAGATATTTGCAGATATATCTCAAGGGAAGGGGCCTGACCGACATATTTCGAGATATTTCTTCTTCTTGTTGTTCTTCTTCTGCACAGCTAAGCTGGAAGTGGCATTTGCGGCTCGCACTAGTGCAGAGTTATCTCAAAGAAAGGGGCCACGGTGTTTCTGTATCTCTATTATGTTGGTGCGGCTTCGGAACTTTTAAATATCTCGATGTATCTCGAAAACTACGCTTCTGATCAAAAAATATCATAGAACATAAATTGTAGGAAGCATAATTCTCTACAAAAAAGGTCTCTCAACATTATGCCATAGCTCGCTTCGTTTCCGAGATATTTGCAGATATATCTCAAGGGAAGGGGCCTGACGGACATATTTCGAGATATTTCTTCTTCTTGTTGTTCTTCTTCTGCACAGCTAAGCTGGAAGTGGCATTTGCGGCTCGCACTAGTGCAGAGTTATCTCAAAGAAAGGGGCCACGGTGTGTCTGTATCCCTATTATGTTGGTGCGGCTTCGGAACTTTTAAATATCTCGATATATCTCGAAAACTACGCTTCTGATCAAAAAATATCATAGAACATAAATTGTAGGAAACATAATTCTCTATAAAAAACGTCTCTTAACATTTTGCCATAGCTCGCTTCGTTTCCGAGATATTTGCAGATTCAGCTCAAAGGAACTGGCCTGACGGACATATTTCGAGATATTTCTTCTTCTTGTTGTTCTTCCTCTGCACAGCTAAGCTGGAAGTGGCATTTGCAGCTCGCAATAGTGCAGAGTTATCTCAAAGAAAGGGGCCACGGTGTTGATGTATCTCTATTATGTTGGTGCGGCTTCGGAACTTTTAAATATCTTAATATATCTCGAGAACTACGCATCTGATCAAAAAATATCATACAACATAAAAAGTAGGAAACTTAATTCTCTACAAAAAAGGTCTCTTAACATTTTGCCATAGCTGGCTTCGTTTCCGAGATATTTGCAGATTTATCTCAAGGGAAGGGGCCTGACGGACATATTTCGAGATATTTCATCTTCTTGTTGTTCTTCTTCTGCACAGCTAAGCTGGAACTGGCATTTGCGGCTCGCACTAGTGCAGAGTTATCTCAAAGAAAGGGGCCACGGTGTTTCTGTATCTCTATTATGTTGGTGCGGCTTCGGAACTTTTAAATATCTCGATGTATCTCGAAAACTACGCTTCTGATCAAAAAATATCATAGAACATAAATTGTAGGAAGCATAATTCTCTACAAAACAGGTCTGTTAACATTTTGCCATAGCTCGCTTCGTTTCCGAGATATTTGCAGATATATCTCAAGGGAAGGGGCCTGACCGACATATTTCGAGATATTTCTTCTTCTTGTTGTTCTTCTTCTGCACAGCTAAGCTGGAAGTGGCATTTGCGGCTGGCACTAGTGCAGAGTTATCTCAAAGAAAGGGGCCACGGTGTTTCTGTATCCCTATTATGTTGGTGCGGCTTCGGAACTTTTAAATATCTCGATATATCTCGAAAACTACGCTTCTGATCAAAAAATATCATAGAACATAAATTGTAGGAAACATAATTCTCTATAAAAAACGTCTCTTAACATTTTGCCATAGCTCGCTTCGTTTCCGAGATATTTGCAGATTCAGCTCAAAGGAACTGGCCTGACGGACATATTTCGAGATATTTCTTCTTCTTGTTGTTCTTCCTCTGCACAGATAAGCTGGAAGTGGCATTTGCAGCTCGCAACAGTGCAGAGTTATCTCAAAGAAAGGGGCCACGGTGTTTCTGTATCTCTATTATGTTGGTGCGGCTTCGGAACTTTTAAATATCTTGATATATCTCGAGAACTACGCATCTGATCAAAAAATATCATAGGACATAAAAAGTAGGAAACTTAATTCTCTACAAAAAAGGTCTCTTAACATTTCGCCATAGCTCGCTTCGTTTCCGAGATATTTGCAGATTTATCTCAAGGGAAGGGGCCTGACGGACATATTTCGAGATATTTCTTCTTCTTGTTGTCCTTCTTCTGCACAGCTAAGCTGGAAGTGGCATTTACAGCTCGCAATCGTGCAGAGTTATCTCAAAGAAAGGGGCCACGGTGTTTCTGTATCTCTATTATGTTGGTGCGGCTTCGGAACTTTTAAATATCTTGATATATCTCGAGAACTACGCAACTGATCAAAAAATATCATAGAACATGAAAAGTAGGAAACATAATTCTCTACAAAAAACGTCTCTTAACATTTTGCCATAGCTCGCTTCGTTTCCGAGATATTTGCAGATTCAGCTCAAAGGAACTGGCCTGACGGACATATTTCGAGATATTTCTTCTTCTTGTTGTTCTTCCTTTGCACAGCTAAGCTGGAAGTGGCATTTGCAGCTCGCAATAGTGCAGAGTTATCTCAAAGAAAGGGGCCACGGTGTTTCTGTATCTCTATTATGTTGGTGCGGCTTCGGAACTTTTAAATATCTTGATATATCTCGAGAACTACGCATCTGATCAAAAAATATCATACAACATAAAAAGTAGGAAACTTAATTCTCTACAAAAAAGGTCTCTTAAGATTTTGCCATAGCTCGCTTCGTTTCCGAGATATTTGCAGATTTATCTCAAGGGAAGGGGCCTGACGGACATATTTCGAGATATTTCATCTTCTTGTTGTTCTTCTTCTGCACAGCTAAGCTGGAACTGGCATTTGCGGCTCGCACTAGTGCAGAGTTATCTCAAAGAAAGGGGCCACGGTGTTTCTGTATCTCTATTATGTTGGTGCGGCTTCGGAACTTTTAAATATCTCGATGTATCTCGAAAACTACGCTTCTGATCAAAAAATCTCATAGAACATAAATTGTAGGAAGCATAATTCTCTACAAAAAAGGTCTCTTAACATTTTGCCATAGCTCGCTTCGTTTCCGAGATATTTGCAGATATATCTCAAGGGAAGGGACCTGACCGACATATTTCGAGATATTTCTTCTTCTTGTTGTTCTTCTTCTGCACAGCTAAGCTGGAAGTGGCATTTGCGGTTCGCACTAGTGCAGAGTTATCTCAAAGAAAGGGGCCACGGTGTTTCTGTATCCCTATTATGTTGGTGCGGCTTCGGAACTTTTAAATATCTCGATATATCTCGAAAACTACGCTTCTGATCAAAAAATATCATAGAACATAAATTGTAGGAAACATAATTCTCTATAAAAAACGTCTCTTAACATTTTGCCATAGCTCGCTTCGTTTCCGAGATATTTGCAGATTCAGCTCAAAGGAACTGGCCTGACGGACATATTTCGAGATATTTCTTCTTCTTGTTGTTCTTCCTCTGCACAGCTAAGCTGGAAGTGGCATTTGCAGCTCGCAATAGTGCAGAGTTATCTCAAAGAAAGGGGCCACGGTGTTTCTGTATCTCTATTATGTTGGTGCGCCTTCGGAGCTTTTAAATATCTTGATATATCTCGAGAACTACGCATCTGATCAAAAAATATCATAGAAGATAAAAAGTAGGAAACTTAATTCTCTACAAAAAAGGTCTCTTAACATTTCGCCATAGCTCGCTTCGTTTCCGAGATATTTGCAGATTTATCTCAAGGGAAGGGGCCTGACGGACATATTTCGAGATATTTCTTCTTCTTGTTGTCCTTCTTCTGCACAGCTCAGCTGGAAGTGGCATTTACAGCTCGCAATCGTGCAGAGTTATCTCAAAGAAAGGGGCCACGGTGTTTCTGTATCTCTATTATGTTGGTGCGGCTTCGGAACTTTTAAATATCTTGATATATCTCGAGAACTACGCATCTGATCAAAAAATATCATAGAACATAAAAAGTAGGAAACTTAATTCTCTACAAAAAAGGTCTCTTAACATTTCGCCATAGCTCGCTTCGTTTCCGAGATATTTGCAGATTTATCTCAAGGGAAGGGGCCTGACGGACATATTTCGAGATATTTCTTCTTCTTGTTGTTCTTCTTCTGCACAGCTAAGCTGGAAGTGGCATTTGCAGCTCGCAATAGTGCAGAGTTATCTCAAAGAAAGGGGCCACGGTGTTTCTGTATCTCTATTATGTTGGTGCGGCTTCGGAACTTTTAAATATCTTGATATATCTCGAGAACTACGCGTCTGATCAAAAAATATCATAGAACATAAAAAGTAGGAAACATAATTCCATACAAAAAAGGTCTCTTAACATTTTGCCATAGCTCGCTTCGTTTCCGAGATATTTGCAGATTTATCTCAAGGGAAGGGGCCTGACGGACATATTTCGAGATATTTCTTCTTCTTGTTGTTCTTCTTCTGCACAGCTAAGCTGGAAGTGGCATTTGCAGCTCGCAATAGTGCAGAGTTATCTCAAAGAAAGGGGCCACGGTGTTTCTGTATCTCTATTATGTTGTTGCGGCTTCGGAACTTTTAAATATCTTGATATATCTCGAGATCTACGCATCTGATCAAAAAATATCATAGAACATAAAAAGTAGGAAACTTAATTCTCTACAAAAAAGGTCTCTCAACATTTTGCCATAGCTCGCTTCGTTTCCGAGATACTTGCCGATTTATCTCAAGGGAAGGGGCCTGACGGACATATTTCGAGATATTTCTTCTTCTTGTTGTTCTTCTTCTGCACAGCTAAGCTGGAAGTGGCATTTGCAGCTCGCAATTGTGCAGAGTTATCTCAAAGAGAGGGGCCACGGTGTTTCTGTATCTCTATTATGTTGGTGCGGCTTCGGAACTTTTAAATATCTTGATATATCTCGAGAACTACGAATCTGATCAGAAAATATCATAGAACATAAAAAGTAGGAAACTTAATTCTCTACAAAAAAGGTCTCTTAACATTTTGCCATAGCTCGCTTCGTTTCCGAGATATTTGCAGATTTATCTCAAGGGAAGGGGCCTGACGGACATATTTCGAGATATTTCTTCTTCTTGTTGTTCTTCTTCTGCACAGCTAAGCTGGAAGTGGCATTTGCAGCTCGCAATAGTGCACAGTTATCTCAAAGAAAGGGGCCACGGTGTTTCTGTATCTCTATTATGTTGGTGCGGCTTCGGAACTTTTAAATATCTCGATATATCTCGAGAACTACGCATCTCATCAAAAAATATCATAGAACATAAAAAGTAGGAAACTTAATTCTCTACAAATAAGGTCTCTTAACATTTTGGCATAGCTCGCTTCGTTTCCGAGATATTTGCAGATTTATCTCAAGGGAAGGGGCCTGACGGACATATTTCGAGATATTTCTTCTTCTTGTTGTTCTTCTTCTGCACAGCTAAGCTGGAAGTGGCATTTGCAGCTCGCAATAGTGCAGAGTTATCGCAAAGAAAGGGGCCACGGTGTTTCTGTATCTCTATTATGTTGGTGCGGCTTCGGAACTTTTAAATATCTTGATATATCTCGAGAACTACGCATCTGATGAAAAAATATCATAGAACATAAAAAGTAGGAAACCTAATTTTCTACAAAAAAGGTCTCTTAACATTTTGCCGTAGCTCGCTTCGTTTCCGAGATATTTGCAGATTTATCTCAAGGGAGGGGGCCTGACGGACATATTTCGAAATATTTCTTATTCTTGTTGTTCTTCTTCTCCACAGCTAAGCTGGAAGTGGCATTTGCAGCTCGCAATAGTGCAGAGTTATCTCAAAGAAAGGGGCCACGGTGTTTCTGTACCTCTATTATGTTGGTGCAGCTTCGGAGCTTTTAAATATCTTGATATATCTCGAGAACTACACCTCTGATCAAAAAATATCATAGAACATAAAAAGTAGGAAACTTAATTCTCTACAAAAAAGGTCTCTTAACGTTTTGCAATAGCTCGCTTCGTTTCCGAGATATTTGCAGATTTATCTCAAGGGAAGGGGCCTGACGGACATATTTCGAGATATTTCTTCTTCTTGTTGTTCTTCTTCTGCACAGCTAAGCTGGAAGTGGCATTTGCAGCTCGCAATAGTGCACAGTTATCTCAAAGAAAGGGGCCACGGTGTTTCTGTATCTCTATTATGTTGGTGCGGCTTCGGAACTTTTAAATATCTCGATATATCTCGAGAACTACGCATCTCATCAAAAAATATCATAGAACATAAAAAGTAGGAAACTTAATTCTCTACAAATAAGGTCTCTTAACATTTTGGCATAGCTCGCTTCGTTTCCGAGATATTTGCAGATTTATCTCAAGGGAAGGGGCCTGACGGACATATTTCGAGATATTTCTTCTTCTTGTTGTTCTTCTTCTGCACAGCTAAGCTGGAAGTGGCATTTGCAGCTCGCAATAGTGCAGAGTTATCGCAAAGAAAGGGGCCACGGTGTTTCTGTATCTCTATTATGTTGGTGCGGCTTCGGAACTTTTAAATATCTTGATATATCTCGAGAACTACGCATCTGATCAAAAAATATCATAGAACATAAAAAGTAGGAAACCTAATTTTCTACAAAAAAGGTCTCTTAACATTTTGCCGTAGCTCGCTTCGTTTCCGAGATATTTGCAGATTTATCTCAAGGGAAGGGGCCTGACGGACATATTTCGAAATATTTCTTATTCTTGTTGTTCTTCTTCTCCACAGCTAAGCTGGAAGTGGCATTTGCAGCTCGCAATAGTGCAGAGTTATCTCAAAGAAAGGGGCCACGGTGTTTCTGTACCTCTATTATGTTGGTGCAGCTTCGGAGCTTTTAAATATCTTGATATATCTCGAGAACTACGCCTCTGATCAAAAAATATCATAGAACATAAAAAGTAGGAAACTTAATTCTCTACAAAAAAGGTCTCTTAACGTTTTGCAATAGCTCGCTTCGTTTCCGAGATATTTGCAGATTTATCTCAAGGGAAGGGTCCTGATGGACATATTTCGAGATATTTCTTCTTCTTGTTGTTCTTATTCTGCACAGCTAAACTGGAGGTGGCATTTCCAGCTCGCAGTAGTGCCGAGTTATCTCAAAGAAAGGGGCCACGGTGTTTCTGTATCTCTATTATGTTGGTGCGGCTTCGGAACTTTTAAATATCTTGATATATCTCGAGAACTACGCATCTGATCAAAAAATATCATAGAACATAAAAAGTAGAAAACTTAATTCTCTACAAAAAAGGTCTCTCAACATTTTGCCATAGCTCGCTTCGTTTCCGAGATATATGCAGATTTATCTCAAGGGAAGGGGCCTGACGGACATATTTCGAGATATTTCTTCTTCTTGTTGTTCTTCTTCTGCACAGCTAAGCTGGAAGTGGCATTTGCAGCTCGCAATAGTGCAGAGTTATCTCAAAGAAAGGGGCCACGGTGTTTCTGTATCTCTATTATGTTGGTGCGGCTTCGGAACTTTTAAATATCTTGATATATCTCGAGAACTACGCATCTGATCAAAAAATATCATAGAACATAAAAAGTAGGAAACTTAATTCTCCACAAATAAGGTCTCTTAACATTTTGCCATAGCTCGCTTCGTTTCCGAGATATTTGCAGATTTATCTCAAGGGAAGGGGCCTGACGGACATATTTCGAGATATTTCTTCTTCTTGTTGGTCTTCTTCTGCACAGCTAAACTGGAAGTGGCATTTGCAGCTCGCAATAGTGCAGAGTTATCTCAAAGAGAGGGGCCACGGTGTTTCTGTATCTCTATTATGTTGGTGCGCCTTCGGAGCTTTTAAATATCTTGATATATCTCGAGAACTACGCATCTGATCAAAAAATATCATAGAAGATAAAAAGTAGGAAACTTAATTCTCTACAAAAAAGGTCTCTTAACATTTCGCCATAGCTCGCTTCGTTTCCGAGATATTTGCAGATTTATCTCAAGGGAAGGGGCCTGACGGACATATTTCGAGATATTTCTTCTTCTTGTTGTCCTTCTTCTGCACAGCTAAGCTGGAAGTGGCATTTACAGCTCGCAATCGTGCAGAGTTATCTCAAAGAAAGGGGCCACGGTGTTTCTGTATCTCTATTATGTTGGTGCGGCTTCGGAACTTTTAAATATCTTGATATATCTCGAGAACTACGCATCTGATCAAAAAATATCATAGAACATAAAAAGTAGGAAACTTAATTCTCTACAAAAAAGGTCTCTTAACATTTCGCCATAGCTCGCTTCGTTTCCGAGATATTTGCAGATTTATCTCAAGGGAAGGGGCCTGACGGACATATTTCGAGATATTTCTTCTTCTTGTTGTTCTTCTTCTGCACAGCTAAGCTGGAAGTGGCATTTGCAGCTCGCAATAGTGGAGAGTTATCTCAAAGAAAGGGGCCACGGTGTTTCTGTATCTCTATTATGTTGGTGCGGCTTCGGAACTTTTAAATATCTTGATATATCTCGAGAACTACGCGTCTGATCAAAAAATATCATAGAACATAAAAAGTAGGAAACTTAATTCTCTACAAAAAAGGTCTCTTAACATTTTGCCATAGCTCGCTTCGTTTCCGAGATATTTGCAGATTTATCTCAAGGGAAGGGGCCTAACGGACTTATTTCGAGATATTTCTTCTTCTTGTTGTTCTTCTTCTGCACAGCTAAACTGGAAGTGGCATTTCCAGGTCGCAATAGTGCAGAGTTATCTAAAAGAAAGGAGCCACGGTGTTTCTGTATCTCTATTATGTTGGTGCGGCTTCGGAACTTTTAAATATCTTGATATATCTCGAGAACTACGCGTCTGATCAAAAAATATCATAGAACATAAAAAGTAGGAAACATAATTCCATACAAAAAAGGTCTCTTAACATTTTGCCATAGCTCGCTTCGTTTCCGAGATATTTGCAGATTTATCTCAAGGGAAGGGGCCTGACGGACATATTTCGAGATATTTCTTCTTCTTGTTGTTCTTCTTCTGCACAGCTAAGCTGGAAGTGGCATTTGCAGCTCGCAATAGTGCAGAGTTATCTCAAAGAAAGGGGCCACGGTGTTTCTGTATCTCTATTATGTTGGTGCGGCTTCGGAACTTTTAAATATCTTGATATATCTCGAGATCTACGCATCTGATCAAAAAATATCATAGAACATAAAAAGTAGGAAACTTAATTCTCTACAAAAAAGGTCTCTCAACATTTTGCCATAGCTCGCTTCGTTTCCGAGATACTTGCCGATTTATCTCAAGGGAAGGGGCCTGACGGACATATTTCGAGATATTTCTTCTTCTTGTTGTTCTTCTTCTGCACAGCTAAGCTGGAAGTGGCATTTGCAGCTCGCAATTGTGCAGAGTTATCTCAAAGAGAGGGGCCACGGTGTTTCTGTATCTCTATTATGTTGGTGCGGCTTCGGAACTTTTAAATATCTTGATATATCTCGAGAACTACGAATCTGATCAGAAAATATCATAGAACATAAAAAGTAGGAAACTTAATTCTCTACAAAAAAGGTCTCTTAACATTTTGCCATAGCTCGCTTCGTTTCCGAGATATTTGCAGATTTATCTCAAGGGAAGGGGCCTGACGGACATATTTCGAGATATTTCTTCTTCTTGTTGTTCTTCTTCTGCACAGCTAAGCTGGAAGTGGCATTTGCAGCTCGCAATAGTGCACAGTTATCTCAAAGAAAGGGGCCACGGTGTTTCTGTATCTCTATTATGTTGGTGCGGCTTCGGAACTTTTAAATATCTCGATATATCTCGAGAACTACGCATCTCATCAAAAAATATCATAGAACATAAAAAGTAGGAAACTTAATTCTCTACAAATAAGGTCTCTTAACATTTTGGCATAGCTCGCTTCGTTTCCGAGATATTTGCAGATTTATCTCAAGGGAAGGGGCCTGACGGACATATTTCGAGATATTTCTTCTTCTTGTTGTTCTTCTTCTGCACAGCTAAGCTGGAAGTGGCATTTGCAGCTCGCAATAGTGCAGAGTTATCGCAAAGAAAGGGGCCACGGTGTTTCTGTATCTCTATTATGTTGGTGCGGCTTCGGAACTTTTAAATATCTTGATATATCTCGAGAACTACGCATCTGATCAAAAAATATCATAGAACATAAAAAGTAGGAAACCTAATTTTCTACAAAAAAGGTGTCTTAACATTTTGCCGTAGCTCGCTTCGTTTCCGAGATATTTGCAGATTTATCTCAAGGGAAGGGGCCTGACGGACATATTTCGAAATATTTCTTATTCTTGTTGTTCTTCTTCTCCACAGCTAAGCTGGAAGTGGCATTTGCAGCTCGCAATAGTGCAGAGTTATCTCAAAGAAAGGGGCCACGGTGTTTCTGTACCTCTATTATGTTGGTGCAGCTTCGGAGCTTTTAAATATCTTGATATATCTCGAGAACTACGCCTCTGATCAAAAAATATCATAGAACATAAAAAGTAGGAAACTTAATTCTCTACAAAAAAGGTCTCTTAACATTTCGCCATAGCTCGCTTCGTTTCCGAGATATTTGCAGATTTATCTCAAGGGAAGGGGCCTGACGGACATATTTCGAGATATTTCTTCTTCTTGTTGTTCTTCTTCTGCACAGCTAAGCTGGAAGTGGCATTTGCAGCTCGCAATAGTGCACAGTTATCTCAAAGAAAGGGGCCACGGTGTTTCTGTATCTCTATTATGTTGGTGCGGCTTCGGAACTTTTAAATATCTCGATATATCTCGAGA
Source organism: Osmia lignaria lignaria (assembly GCF_051020975.1). Lineage (NCBI taxonomy): Eukaryota > Metazoa > Arthropoda > Insecta > Hymenoptera > Megachilidae > Osmia > Osmia lignaria. Next base: position 21,364,602 of record NW_027478159.1, read on the forward strand.
ACTACGCATCTCATCAAAAAATATCATAGAACATAAAAAGTAGGAAACTTAATTCTCTACAAATAAGGTCTCTTAACATTTTGGCATAGCTCGCTTCGTTTCCGAGATATTTGCAGATTTATCTCAAGGGAAGGGGCCTGACGGACATATTTCGAGATATTTCTTCTTCTTGTTGTTCTTCTTCTGCACAGCTAAGCTGGAAGTGGCATTTGCAGCTCGCAATAGTGCAGAGTTATCGCAAAGAAAGGGGCCACGGTGTTTCTGTATCTCTATTATGTTGGTGCGGCTTCGGAACTTTTAAATATCTTGATATATCTCGAGAACTACGCATCTCATCAAAAAATATCATAGAACATAAAAAGTAGGAAACCTAATTTTCTACAAAAAAGGTCTCTTAACATTTTGCCGTAGCTCGCTTCGTTTCCGAGATATTTGCAGATTTATCTCAAGGGAAGGGGCCTGACGGACATATTTCGAAATATTTCTTATTCTTGTTGTTCTTCTTCTCCACAGCTAAGCTGGAAGTGGCATTTGCAGCTCGCAATAGTGCAGAGTTATCTCAAAGAAAGGGGCCACGGTGTTTCTGTACCTCTATTATGTTGGTGCAGCTTCGGAGCTTTTAAATATCTTGATATATCTCGAGAACTACGCCTCTGATCAAAAAATATCATAGAACATAAAAAGTAGGAAACTTAATTCTCTACAAAAAAGGTCTCTTAACGTTTTGCAATAGCTCGCTTCGTTTCCGAGATATTTGCAGATTTATCTCAAGGGAAGGGTCCTGATGGACATATTTCGAGATATTTCTTCTTCTTGTTGTTCTTATTCTGCACAGCTAAACTGGAGGTGGCATTTCCAGCTCGCAGTAGTGCCGAGTTATCTCAAAGAAAGGGGCCACGGTGTTTCTGTATCTCTATTATGTTGGTGCGGCTTCGGAACTTTTAAATATCTTGATATATCTCGAGAACTACGCATCTGATCAAAAAATATCATAGAACATAAAAAGTAGAAAACTTAATTCTCTACAAAAAAGGTCTCTCAACATTTTGCCATAGCTCGCTTCGTTTCCGAGATATATGCAGATTTATCTCAAGGGAAGGGGCCTGACGGACATATTTCGAGATATTTCTTCTTCTTGTTGTTCTTCTTCTGCACAGCTAAGCTGGAAGTGGCATTTGCAGCTCGCAATAGTGCAGAGTTATCTCAAAGAAAGGGGCCACGGTGTTTCTGTATCTCTATTATGTTGGTGCGGCTTCGGAACTTTTAAATATCTTGATATATCTCGAGAACTACGCATCTGATCAAAAAATATCATAGAACATAAAAAGTAGGAAACTTAATTCTCCACAAATAAGGTCTCTTAACATTTTGCCATAGCTCGCTTCGTTTCCGAGATATTTGCAGATTTATCTCAAGGGAAGGGGCCTGACGGACATATTTCGAGATATTTCTTCTTCTTGTTGGTCTTCTTCTGCACAGCTAAACTGGAAGTGGCATTTGCAGCTCGCAATAGTGCAGAGTTATCTCAAAGAGAGGGGCCACGGTGTTTCTGTATCTCTATTATGTTGGTGCGGCTTCGGAACTTTTAAATATCTTGATATATCTCGAGAACTACGCATCTGATCAAAAAATATCATACAACATAAAACGTAGGAAACTTAATTCTCTACAAAAAAGGTCTCTTAACATTTTGCCATAGCTCGCTTCGTTTCCGAGATATTTGCAGATTTATCTCAAGGGAAGGGGCCTGACGGACATATTTCGAGATATTTCTTCTTCTTGTTGGTCTTCTTCTGCACAGCTAAACTGGAAGTGGCATTTGCAGCTCGCAATAGTGCAGAGTTATCTCAAAGAGAGGGGCCACGGTGTTTCTGTATCTCTATTATGTTGGTGCGGCTTCGGAACTTTTAAATATCTTGATATATCTCGAGAACTACGCATCTGATCAAAAAATATCATACAACATAAAACGTAGGAAACTTAATTCTCTACAAAAAAGGTCTCTTAACATTTTGCCATAGCTCGCTTCGTTTCCGAGATATTTGCAGATTTATCTCAAGGGAAGGGGCCTGACGGACATATTTCGAGATATTTCTTCTTCTTGTTGTTCTTCTTCTGCACAGCTAAGCTGGAAGTGGCATTTGCAGCTCGCAATAGTGCAGAGTTATCTCAAAGAAAGGGGCCACGGTGTTTCTGTATCTCTATTATGTTGGTGCGGCTTCGGAACTTTTAAATATCTTGATATATCTCGAGAACTACGCATCTGATCAAATAATATCATAGAACATAAAAAGTAGGAAACTTAATTCTCCACAAATAAGGTCTCTTAACATTTTGCCATAGCTCGCTTCGTTTCCGAGATATTTGCAGATTTATCTCAAGGGAAGGGGCCTGACGGACATATTTCGAGATATTTCTTCTTCTTGTTGGTCTTCTTCTGCACAGCTAAGCTGGAAGTGGCATTTGCAGCTCGCAATAGTGCAGAGTTATCTCGAAGAAAGGGGCCACGGTGTTTCTGTATCTCTATTATGTTGGTGCGGCTTCGGATCTTTTAAATATCTCGATATATCTCGAGAACTACGCATCTGATCAAAAAATATCATAGAACATAAAAAGTAGGAAACCTAATTTTCTACAAAAAAGGTCTCTTAACATTTTGCCGTAGCTCGCTTCGTTTCCGAGATATTTGCAGATTTATCTCAAGGGAAGGGGCCTGACGGACATATTTCGAAATATTTCTTATTCTTGTTGTTCTTCTTCTCCACAGCTAAGCTGGAAGTGGCATTTGCAGCTCGCAATAGTGCAGAGTTATCTCAAAGAAAGGGGCCACGGTGTTTCTGTACCTCTATTATGTTGGTGCAGCTTCGGAGCTTTTAAATATCTTGATATATCTCGAGAACTACGCCTCTGATCAAAAAATATCATAGAACATAAAAAGTAGGAAACTTAATTCTCTACAAAAAAGGTCTCTTAACGTTTTGCAATAGCTCGCTTCGTTTCCGAGATATTTGCAGATTTATCTCAAGGGAAGGGTCCTGATGGACATATTTCGAGATATTTCTTCTTCTTGTTGTTCTTATTCTGCACAGCTAAACTGGAGGTGGCATTTCCAGCTCGCAGTAGTGCCGAGTTATCTCAAAGAAAGGGGCCACGGTGTTTCTGTATCTCTATTATGTTGGTGCGGCTTCGGAACTTTTAAATATCTTGATATATCTCGAGAACTACGCATCTGACCAAAAAATATCATAGAACATAAAAAGTAGAAAACTTAATTCTCTACAAAAAAGGTCTCTCAACATTTTGCCATAGCTCGCTTCGTTTCCGAGATATATGCAGATTTATCTCAAGGGAAGGGGCCTGACGGACATATTTCGAGATATTTCTTCTTCTTGTTGTTCTTCTTCTGCACAGCTAAGCTGGAAGTGGCATTTGCAGCTCGCAATAGTGCAGAGTTATCTCAAAGAAAGGGGCCACGGTGTTTCTGTATCTCTATTATGTTGGTGCGGCTTCGGAACTTTTAAATATCTTGATATATCTCGAGAACTACGCATCTGATCAAAAAATATCATAGAACATAAAAAGTAGGAAACTTAATTCTCCACAAATAAGGTCTCTTAACATTTTGCCATAGCTCGCTTCGTTTCCGAGATATTTGCAGATTTATCTCAAGGGAAGGGGCCTGACGGACATATTTCGAGATATTTCTTCTTCTTGTTGGTCTTCTTCTGCACAGCTAAACTGGAAGTGGCATTTGCGGCTCGCACTAGTGCAGAGTTATCTGAAAGAAAGGGGCCACGGTGTTTCTGTATCTCTATTATGTTGGTGCGGCTTCGGAACTTTTAAATATCTTGATATATCTCGAGAACTACGCATCTGATCAAAAAGTATCATAAAACATAAAAAGTAGGAAACTTAATTCTCTACAAAAAAGGTATCTTAGCATTTTGCCATAGCTCGCTTCGTTTCCGAGATATTTGCAGATTTATCTCAAGGGAAGGGGCCTGACGGACATATTTTGAGACTTTTCTTCTTCTTGTTGTTCTTCTTCTGCACAGCTAAACTGGAAGTGGCATTTCCAGCTCGCAATACTGCAGAGTTATCTCAAAGAAAGGGGCCACGGTGTTTCTGAATCTCTATTATGTTGGTGCGGCTTCGGAACTTTTAAATATCTCGATATATCTCGAAAACTACGCTTCTGATCAAAAAATATCATAGAACATAAATTGTAGGAAACATAATTCTCTACAAAAAACGTCTCCTAACATTTTGCCATAGCTCGCTTCGTTTCCGAGATATTTGCAGATTCAGCTCAAAGGAACGGGCCTGACGGACATATTTCGAGATATTTCTTCTTCTTGTTGTTCTTCTTCTGCACAGCTAAGCTGGAAGTGGCATTTGCAGCTCGCAATAGTGCAGAGTAATCTCAAAGAAAGGGGCCACGGTGTTTCTGTATCTCTATTATGTTGGTGCGGCTTCGGAACTTTTAAATATCTTGATATATCTCGAGAACTACGCATCTGACCGAAAAATATCATAGAAGATAAAAAGTAGGAAACTTAATTCTCTACAAAAAAGGTCTCTTAACATTTTGCCATAGCTCGCTTCGTTTCCGAGATATATGCAGATTTATCTCAAGGGAAGGAGCCTGACGGGCATATTTCGAGATATTTCTTCTTCTTGTTGTTCTTCTTCTGCACAGCTAAGCTGGAAGTGGCATTTGCAGCTCGCAATAGTGCAGAGTTATCTCAAAGAAAGGGGCCACGGTGCTTCTGTATCTCTATTATGTTGGTGCGGCTTCGGAAGTTTTAAATATCTCGATATATCTTGAAAACTACGCTACTGATCAAAAAATATCATAGAACATAAAAAGTAGGAAACTTAATTCTCTACAAATAAAGTCTCTTAACATTTTGCCATAGCTCGCTTCGTTTCCGAGATATTTGCAGATTTATCTCGAGGGAAGGGGCCTGACGGACATATTTCGAGATATTTCTTCTTCTTGTTGTTCTTCTTCTGCACAGCTAAGCTGGAAGTGGCATTTGCGGCTCGCACTAGTGCAGAGTTATCTCAAAGAAAGGGGCCACGGTGTTTCTGTATCTCTATTATGTTGGTGCGGCTTCGGAACTTTTAAATATCTTGATATATCTCGAGAACTACGCATCTGATCAAAAAATATCATAAAACATAAAAAGTAGGAAACTTAATTCTCTACAAAAAAGGTATCTTAGCATTTTGCCATAGCTCGCTTCGTTTCCGAGATATTTGCAGATTTATCTCAAGGGAAGGGGCCTGACGGACATATTTTGAGACTTTTCTTCTTCTTGTTGTTCTTCTTCTGCACAGCTAAACTGGAAGTGGCATTTCCAGCTCGCAATACTGCAGAGTTATCTCAAAGAAAGGGGCCACGGTGTTTCTGTATCTCTATTATGTTGGTGCGGCTTCGGAACTTTTAAATATCTTGATCGATCTCGAGAACTACGCATCTGATCAAAAAATATCATACAACATAAAAAGTAGGAAACTTAATTCTCTACAAAAAAGGTCTCTTAACATTTTGCCATAGCTTGCTTCGTTTCCGAGATATTTGCAGATTTATCTCAAGAGAAGGGGCCTGACGGACATATTTCGAGATATTTCTTCTTCTTCTTGTTCTTCTTCTGCACAGCTAAGCTGGAAGAGGCATTTGCAGCTCGCAATAGTGCAGAGTTATCTCAAAGAAAGGGGCCACGGTGTTTCTGTATCTCTATTATGTTGGTGCGGCTTCGGAACTTTTAAATATCTTGATATATCTCGAGAACTACGCATCTGATCAAAAAATATCATACAACATAAAAAGTAGGAAACTTAATTCTCTACAAAAAAGGTCTCTTAACGTTTTGCCATAGCTCGCTTCGTTTCCGAGATATTTGCAGATTTATCTCAAGGGAAGGGGCCTGGCGGACATATTTCGAGATATTTCTTCTTCTTGTTGTTCTTCTTCTGCACAGCTAAGCTGGAAGTGGCATTTGCAGCTCGCAATAGTGCAGAGTTATATCAAAGAGAGGGGCCACGGTGTTTCTGTATCTCTATTATGTTGGTGCGGCTTCGGAACTTTTAAATATCTTGATATATCTCGAGAACTACGCATCTGATCAAAAAATATCATAGAAGATAAAAAGTAGGAAACTTAATTCTCTACAAAAAAGGTCTCTTAACATTTTGCCATAGCTCGCTTCGTTTCCGAGATATTTGCAGATATATCTCAAGGGAAGGGGCCTGACGGACATATTTCGAGATATTTCTTCTTCTTGTTGTTCTTCTTCTGCACAGCTAAGCTGGAAGTGGCATTTGCAGCTCGCAATAGTGCAGAGTTATCTCAAAGAAGGGGGCCACGGTGTTTCTGTATCTCTATTATGTTGGTGCGGCTTCGGAACTTTTAAATATCTTGATATATCTCGAGAACTACGCATCTGATCAAAAAATATCATAGAACATAAAAAGTAGGAGACTTAATTCTCTACAAAAAAGGTCTCTTAACATTTTGCCATAGCTCGCTTCGTTTCCGAGATATTTGCCGATTTATCTCCAGGGAAGGGGCCTGACGGACATATTTCGAGATATTTCTTCTTCTTGTTGTTCTTCTTCTGCACAGCTAAGCTGGAAGTGGCATTTGCAGCTCGCAATAGTGCAGAGTTATCTCAAAGAAAGGGGCCACGGTGTTTCTGTATCTCTATTATGTTGGTGCGGCTTCGGAACTTTTAAATATCTTGATATATCTCGAGAACTACGCATCTGATCAAAAAATATCATAGAACATAAAAAGTAGAAAACTTAATTCTCTACAAAAAAGGTCTCTTAACATTTTGCCATAGCTCGCTTCGTTTCCGAGATATTTGCAGATTTATCTCAAGGGAAGGGGCCTGACGGACATATTTCGAGATATTTCTTCTTCTTGTTGTTCTTCTTCGTGCACAGCTAAGCTGGAAGTGGCATTTGCGGCTCGCACTAGTGCAGAGTTATCTCAAAGAAAGGGGCCACGGTGTTTCTGAATCTCTATTATGTTGGTGCGGCTTCGGAACTTTTAAATATGTCGATATATCTCGAAAACTACGCTTCTGATCAAAAAATATCATAGAACATAAATTGTAGGAAACATAATTCTCTACAAAAAACGTCTCTTAACATTTTGCCATAGCTCGCTTCGTTTCCGAGATATTTGCAGATTCAGCTCAAAGGAACGGGCCTGACGGACATATTTCGAGATATTTCTTCTTCTTGTTGTTCTTCTTCTGCACAGCTAAGCTGGAAGTGGCATTTGCAGCTCGCAATAGTGCAGAGTTATCTCAAAGAAAGGGGCCACGGTGTTTCTGTATCTCTATTATGTTGGTGCGGCTTCGGAACTTTTAAATATCTTGATATATCTCGAGAACTACGCATCTGATCAAAAAATATCATAGAACATAAAAAGTAGGAAACATAATTCTCTACAAAAAAAGTCTCTTAACATTTTGCCATAGCTCGCTTCGTTTCCGAGATATTTGCAGATTCAGCTCAAAGGAACGGGCCTGACGGGCATGTTTCGAGATGTTTCTTCTTCTTGTTGTTCTTCTTCTGCACAGCTAAGCTGGAAGTGGCATTTGCAGCTCGCAATAGTGCAGAGTAATCTCAAAGAAAGGGGCCACGGTGTTTCTGTATCTCTATTATGTTGGTGCGGCTTCGGAACTTTTAAATATCTTGATATATCTCGAGAACTACGCATCTGATCAAAAAATACCATAGAACATAAAAAGTAGGAAACTTAATTCTCTACAAAAAAGGTCTCTTAACATTTTGCCATAGCTCGCTTCGTTTCCGAGATATTTGCAGATTTATCTCAAGGGAAGGGGCCTGACGGACATATTTCGAGATATTTCTTCTTCTTGTTGTTCTTCTTCTGCACAGCTAAGCTGGAAGTGGCATTTACAGCTCGCAATAGTGCAGAGTTATCTCAAAGAAAGGGGCCACGGTGTTTCTGTATCTCTATTATGTTGGTGCGGCTTCGGAACTTTTAAATATCTTGATATATCTCGAGAACTACGCATCTGATCGAAAAATATCATAGAAGATAAAAAGTAGGAAACTTAATTCTCTACAAAAAAGGTCTCTTAACATTTTGCCATAGCTCGCTTCGTTTCCGAGATATTTGCAGATATATCTCAAGGGAAGGGGCCTGACGGACATATTTCGAGATATTTCTTCTTCTTGTTGTTCTTCTTCTGCACAGCTAAGCTGGAAGTGGCATTTGCAGCTCGCAATAGTGCAGAGTTATCTCAAAGAAGGGGGCCACGGTGTTTCTGTATCTCTATTATGTTGGTGCGGCTTCGGAACTTTTAAATATCTTGATATATCTCGAGAACTACGCATCTGCTCAAAAAAGATCATAGAACATAAATAGTAGGAAACTTAATTCTCTACAAAAAGGTCCCTCAACATTTTGCCATAGCTCGCTTCGTTTCCGAGATATTTGCACATTTATCTCAAGGGAAGGGGCCTAACGGACATATTTCGAGATATTTCTTCTTCTTGTTGTTCTTCTTCTGCACAGCTAAGCTGGAAGTGGCATTTGCGGCTCGCACTAGTGCAGAGTTATCTCAAAGAAAGGGGCCACGGTGTTTCTGAATCTCTATTATGTTGGTGCGGCTTCGGAACTTTTAAATATCTCGATATATCTCGAAAACTACGCTTCTGATCAAAAAATATCATAGAACATAAATTGTAGGAAACATAATTCTCTACAAAAAACGTCTCTTAACATTTTGCCATAGCTCGCTTCGTTTCCGAGATATTTGCAGATTCAGCTCAAAGGAACGGGCCTGACGGACATATTTCGAGATATTTCTTCTTCTTGTTGTTCTTCTTCTGCACAGCTAAGCTGGAAGTGGCATTTGCGGCTCGCACTAGTGCAGAGTTATCTCGAAGAAAGGGGCCGCGGTGTTTCTGTATCTCTATTATGTTGGTGCGGCTTCGGAACTTTTAAATATCTCGATATATCTCGAAAACTACGCTTCTGATCAAAAAATATCATAGAACATAAATAGTAGGAAACTTAATTCTCTACAAAAAGGTCCCTCAACATTTTGCCATAGCTCGCTTCGTTTCCGAGATATTTGCACATTTATCTCAAGGGAAGGGGCCTAACGGACATATTTCGAGATATTTCTTCTTCTTGTTGTTCTTCTTCTGCACAGCAAAGCTGGAAGTGGCATTTGCTGCTCGCACTAGTGCAGAGTTATCTCAAAGAAAGGGGCCACGGTGTTTCTGTATCTCTATTATGTTGGTGCGGCTTCGGAACTTTTAAATATCTCGATATATCTCGAAAACTACGCTTCTGATCAAAAAATATCATAGCACATAAATTGTGGGAAACATAATTCTCTACAAAAAACGTCTCTTAACATTTTGCCATAGCTCGCTTCGTTTCCGAGATATTTGCAGATTTATCTCAAGGGAAGGGGCCTGACGGACATATTTCGAGATATTTCTTCTTCTTGTTGTTCTTCTTCTGCACAGCTAAGCTGGAAGTGGCATTTGCAGCTCGCAATAGTGCAGAGTTATCTCAAAGAGAGGGGCCACGGTGTTTCTGTATCTCTATTATGTTGGTGCGGCTTCGGAACTTTTAAATATCTTGATATATCTCGAGAACTACGCATCTGATCAAAAAATATCATAGAAGATAAAAAGTAGGAAACTTAATTCTCTACAAAAAAGGTCTCTTAACATTTTGCCATAGCTCGCTTCGTTTCCGAGATATTTGCAGATTTATCTCCAGGGAAGGGGCCTGACGGACATATTTCGAGATATTTCTTCTTCTTGTTGTTCTTCTTCTGCACAGCTAAGCTGGAAGTGGCATTTGCAGCTCGCAATAGTGCAGAGTTATCTCAAAGAAAGGGGCCACGGTGTTTCTGTATCTCTATTATGTTGGTGCGGCATCGGAACTTTTAAATATCTTGATATATCTCGAGAACTACGCATCTGATCAAAAAATATCATAGAACATAAAAAGTAGGAAACATAATTCTCTACAAAAAAAGTCTCTTAACATTTTGCCATAGCTCGCTTCGTTTCCGAGATATTTGCAGATTCAGCTCAAAGGAACGGGCCTGACGGGCATGTTTCGAGATGTTTCTTCTTCTTGTTGTTCTTCTTCTGCACAGCTAAGCTGGAAGTGGCATTTGCAGCTCGCAATAGTGCAGAGTAATCTCAAAGAAAGGGGCCACGGTGTTTCTGTATCTCTATTATGTTGGTGCGGCTTCGGAACTTTTAAATATCTCGATATATCTCGAAAACTACGCATCTGATCAAAAAATACCATAGAACATAAAAAGTAGGAAACTTAATTCTCTACAAAAAAGGTCTCTTAACATTTTGCCATAGCTCGCTTCGTTTCCGAGATATTTGCAGATTTATCTCCAGGGAAGGGGCCTGACGGACATATTTCGAGATATTTCTTCTTCTTGTTGTTCTTCTTCTGCACAGCTAAGCTGGAAGTGGCATTTGCAGCTCGCAATAGTGCAGAGTTATCTCAAAGAAAGGGGCCACGGTGTTTCTGTATCTCTATTATGTTGGTGCGGCTTCGGAACTTTTAAATATCTTGATATATCTCGAGAACTACGCATCTGATCAAAAAATATCATACAACATAAAAAGTAGAAAACTTAATTCTCTACAAAAAAGATCTCTTAACATTTTGCCATAGCTCGCTTCGTTTCCGAGATATTTGCAGATTTATCTCAAGGGAAGGGGCCTGACGGACATATTTCGAGATATTTCTTCTTCTTGTTGTTCTTCTTCGTGCACAGCTAAGCTGGAAGTGGCATTTGCGGCTCGCACTAGTGCAGAGTTATCTCAAAGAAAGGGGCCACGGTGTTTCTGAATCTCTGTTATGTTGGTGCGGCTTCGGAACTTTTAAATATGTCGATATATCTCGAAAACTACGCTTCTGATCAAAAAATATCATAGAACATAAATTGTAGGAAACATAATTCTCTACAAAAAACGTCTCTTAACATTTTGCCATAGCTCGCTTCGTTTCCGAGATATTTGCAGATTCAGCTCAAAGGAACGGGCCTGACGGACATATTTCGAGATATTTCTTCTTCTTGTTGTTCTTCTTCTGCACAGCTAAGCTGGAAGTGGCATTTGCAGCTCGCAATAGTGCAGAGTTATCTCAAAGAAAGGGGCCACGGTGTTTCTGTATCTCTATTATGTTGGTGCGGCTTCGGAACTTTTAAATATCTTGATATATCTCGAGAACTACGCATCTGATCAAAAAATATCATAGAACATAAAAAGTAGGAAACATAATTCTCTACAAAAAAAGTCTCTTAACATTTTGCCATAGCTCGCTTCGTTTCCGAGATATTTGCAGATTCAGCTCAAAGGAACGGGCCTGACGGGCATGTTTCGAGATGTTTCTTCTTCTTGTTGTTCTTCTTCTGCACAGCTAAGCTGGAAGTGGCATTTGCAGCTCGCAATAGTGCAGAGTAATCTCAAAGAAAGGGGCCACGGTGTTTCTGTATCTCTATTATGTTGGTGCGGCTTCGGAACTTTTAAATATCTTGATATATCTCGAGAACTACGCATCTGATCGAAAAATATCATAGAAGATAAAAAGTAGGAAACTTAATTCTCTACAAAAAAGGTCTCTTAACATTTTGCCATAGCTCGCTTCGTTTCCGAGATATTTGCAGATATATCTCAAGGGAAGGGGCCTGACGGACATATTTCGAGATATTTCTTCTTCTTGTTGTTCTTCTTCTGCACAGCTAAGCTGGAAGTGGCATTTGCAGCTCGCAATAGTGCAGAGTTATCTCAAAGAAGGGGGCCACGGTGTTTCTGTATCTCTATTATGTTGGTGCGGCTTCGGAACTTTTAAATATCTTGATATATCTCGAGAACTACGCATCTGCTCAAAAAATATCATAGAACATAAATAGTAGGAAACTTAATTCTCTACAAAAAGGTCCCTCAACATTTTGCCATAGCTCGCTTCGTTTCCGAGATATTTGCACATTTATCTCAAGGGAAGGGGCCTAACGGACATATTTCGAGATATTTCTTCTTCTTGTTGTTCTTCTTCTGCACAGCTAAGCTGGAAGTGGCATTTGCGGCTCGCACTAGTGCAGAGTTATCTCAAAGAAAGGGGCCACGGTGTTTCTGAATCTCTATTATGTTGGTGCGGCTTCGGAACTTTTAAATATCTCGATATATCTCGAAAACTACGCTTCTGATCAAAAAATATCATAGAACATAAATTGTAGGAAACATAATTCTCTACAAAAAACGTCTCTTAACATTTTGCCATAGCTCGCTTCGTTTCCGAGATATTTGCAGATTCAGCTCAAAGGAACGGGCCTGACGGACATATTTCGAGATATTTCTTCTTCTTGTTGTTCTTCTTCTGCACAGCTAAGCTGGAAGTGGCATTTGCGGCTCGCACTAGTGCAGAGTTATCTCGAAGAAAGGGGCCGCGGTGTTTCTGTATCTCTATTATGTTGGTGCGGCTTCGGAACTTTTAAATATCTCGATATATCTCGAAAACTACGCTTCTGATCAAAAAATATCATAGAACATAAATAGTAGGAAACTTAATTCTCTACAAAAAGGTCCCTCAACATTTTGCCATAGCTCGCTTCGTTTCCGAGATATTTGCACATTTATCTCAAGGGAAGGGGCCTAACGGACATATTTCGAGATATTTCTTCTTCTTGTTGTTCTTCTTCTGCACAGCAAAGCTGGAAGTGGCATTTGCTGCTCGCACTAGTGCAGAGTTATCTCAAAGAAAGGGGCCACGGTGTTTCTGTATCTCTATTATGTTGGTGCGGCTTCGGAACTTTTAAATATCTCGATATATCTCGAAAACTACGCTTCTGATCAAAAAACATCATAGCACATAAATTGTGGGAAACATAATTCTCTACAAAAAACGTCTCTTAACATTTTGCCATAGCTCGCTTCGTTTCCGAGATATTTGCAGATTTATCTCAAGGGAAGGGGCCTGACGGACATATTTCGAGATATTTCTTCTTCTTGTTGTTCTTCTTCTGCACAGCTAAGCTGGAAGTGGCATTTGCAGCTCGCAATAGTGCAGAGTTATCTCAAAGAGAGGGGCCACGGTGTTTCTGTATCTCTATTATGTTGGTGCGGCTTCGGAACTTTTAAATATCTTGATATATCTCGAGAACTACGCATCTGATCAAAAAATATCATAGAAGATAAAAAGTAGGAAACTTAATTCTCTACAAAAAAGGTCTCTTAACATTTTGCCATAGCTCGCTTCGTTTCCGAGATATTTGCAGATATATCTCAAGGGAAGGGGCCTGACGGACATATTTCGAGATATTTCTTCTTCTTGTTGTTCTTCTTCTGCACAGCTAAGCTGGAAGTGGCATTTGCAGCTCGCAATAGTGCAGAGTTATCTCAAAGAAGGGGGCCACGGTGTTTCTGTATCTCTATTATGTTGGTGCGGCTTCGGAACTTTTAAATATCTTGATATATCTCGAGAACTACGCATCTGATCAAAAAATATCATAGAACATAAAAAGTAGGAAACTTAATTCTCTACAAAAAAGGTCTCTTAACATTTTGCCATAGCTCGCTTCGTTTCCGAGATATTTGCAGATTTATCTCCAGGGAAGGGGCCTGACGGACATATTTCGAGATATTTCTTCTTCTTGTTGTTCTTCTTCTGCACAGCTAAGCTGGAAGTGGCATTCGCAGCTCGCAATAGTGCAGAGTTATCTCAAAGAAAGGGGCCACGGTGTTTCTGTATCTCTATTATGTTGGTGCGGCTTCGGAACTTTTAAATATCTTGATATATCTCGAGAACTACGCATCTGATCAAAAAATATCATAGAACATAAAAAGTAGGAAACATAATTCTCTACAAAAAAAGTCTCTTAACATTTTGCCATAGCTCGCTTCGTTTCCGAGATATTTGCAGATTCAGCTCAAAGGAACGGGCCTGACGGACATATTTCGGGATATTTCTTCTTCTTGTTGTTCTTCTTCTGCACAGCTAAGCTGGAAGTGGCATTTGCAGCTCGCAGTAGTGCAGAGTTATCTCAAAGAAAGGGGCCACGGTGTTTCTGTATCTCTATTATGTTGGTGCGGCTTCGGAACTTTTAAATATCTTGATATATCTCGAGAACTACGCATCTGATCAAAAAATATCATAAAACATAAAAAGTAGGAAACTTAATTCTCTACAAAAAAGGTCTCTTAACATTTTGCCATAGCTCTCTTCGTTTCCGAGATATTTGCAGATTTATCTCCAGGGAAGGGGCCTGACGGACATATTTCGGGATATTTCTTCTTCTTGTTGTTCTTCTTCTGCACAGCTAAGCTGGAAGTGGCATTTGCAGCTCGCAGTAGTGCAGAGTTATCTCAAAGAAAGGGGCCACGGTGTTTCTGTATCTCTATTATGTTGGTGCGGCTTCGGAACTTTTAAATATCTTGATATATCTCGAGAACTACGCATCTGATCAAAAAATATCATAGAACATAAAAAGTAGGAAACTTAATTCTCTACAAAAAAGGTCTCTTAACATTTTGCCATAGCTCGCTTCGTTTCCGAGATATTTGCAGATTTATCTCAAGGGAAGGGGCCTGACGGACATATTTCGAGATATTTCTTCTTCTTGTTGTTCTTCTTCTGCACAGCTAAGCTGGAAGTGGCATTTGCGGCTCGCACTAGTGCAGAGTTATCTCAAAGAAAGGGGCCACGGTGTTTCTGTATCTCTATTATGTTGGTGCGGCTTCGGAACTTTTAAATATCTTGATATATCTCGAGAACTACGCATCTGATCAAAAAATATCATAGAATATAAAAAGTAGGAAACTTAATTCTCTACAAAAAAGGTCTCTTAACATTTTGCGATAGCTCGCTTCGGTTCCGAGATATTTGCAGATTTATCTCCAGGGAAGGGGCCTGACGGTCATATTTCGAGATATTTCTTCTTCTTGTTGTTCTTCTTCTGCACAGCTAAGCTGGAAGTGGCATTTGCGGCTCGCACTAGTGCAGAGTTATCTCAAAGAAAGGGGCCACGGTGTTTCTGAATCTCTATTATGTTGGTGCGGCTTCGGAACTTTTAAATATCTCGATATATCTCGAAAACTACGCTTCTGATCAAAAAATATCATAGAACGTAAATTGTAGGAAACATAATTCTCTACAAAAAACGTCTCTTAACATTTTGCCATAGCTCGCTTCGTTTCCGAGATATTTGCAGATTCAGCTCAAAGGAACGGGCCTGACGGACATATTTCGAGATATTTCTTCTTCTTGTTGTTCTTCTTCTGCACAGCTAAGCTGGAAGTGGCATTTGCGGCTCGCACTAGTGCAGAGTTATCTCAAAGAAAGGGGCCACGGTGTTTCTGAATCTCTATTATGTCGGTGCGGCTTCGGAACTTTTAAATATCTCGATATATCTCGAAAACTACGCTTCTGATCAAAAAATATCATAGATCATAAATTGTAGGAAACATAATTCTCTACAAAAAACGTCTCTTACACATTTTGCCATAGCTCGCTTCGTTTCCGAGATATTTGCAGATTCAGCTCAAAGGAACGGGCCTGACGGACATATTTCGAGATATTTCTTCTTCTTGTTGTTCTTCTTCTGCACAGCTAAGCTGGAAGTGGCATTTACAGTTCGCAATAGTGCAGAGTTATCTCAAAGAAAGGGGCCACGGTGTTTCTGTATCTCTATTATGTTGGTGCGGCTTCGGAACTTTTAAATATCTCGATATATCTCGAAAACTACGCTTCTGATCAAAAAATATCATAGAACATAAATTGTAGGAAACATAATTCTCTACAAAAAAGGTCTCTTAACATTTTGCCATAGCTCGCTTCGTTTCCGAGATATTTGCAGATTTTGTCTCAAGGGAAGGGGCCTGACGGACATATTTCGAGATATTTCTTCTTCTTGTTGTTCTTCTTCTGCACAGCTAAGCTGGAAGTGGCATTTGCGGCTCGCACTAGTGCAGAGTTATCTCGAAGAAAGGGGCCACGGTGTTTCTGTATCTCTATTATGTTGGTGCGGCTTCGGAACTTTTAAATATCTTGATATATCTCGAGAACTACGCATCTGATCAAAAAATATCATAAAACATAAAAAGTAGGAAACTTGATTCTCTACAAAAAAGGTCTCTTAACATTTTGCCATAGCTCTCTTCGTTTCCGAGATATTTGCAGATTTATCTCCAGGGAAGGGGCCTGACGGACATATTTCGGGATATTTCTTCTTCTTGTTGTTCTTCTTCTGCACAGCTAAGCTGGAAGTGGCATTTGCAGCTCGCAGTAGTGCAGAGTTATCTCAAAGAAAGGGGCCACGGTGTTTCTGAATCTCTATTATGTTGGTGCGGCTTCGGAACTTTTAAATATCTCGATATATCTCGAAAACTACGCTTCTGATCAAAAAATATCATAGAACATAAATTGTAGGAAACATAATTCTCTACAAAAAACGTCTCTTACACATTTTGCCATAGCTCGCTTCGTTTCCGAGATATTTGCAGATTCAGCTCAAAGGAACGGGCCTGACGGACATATTTCGAGATATTTCTTCTTCTTGTTGTTCTTCTTCTGCACAGCTAAGCTGGAAGTGGCATTTGCGGCTCGCACTAGTGCAGAGTTATCTCGAAGAAAGGGGCCACGGTGTTTCTGTATCTCTATTATGTTGGTGCGGCTTCGGAACTTTTAAATATCTTGATATATCTCGAGAACTACGCATCTGATCAAAAAATATCATAAAACATAAAAAGTAGGAAACTTAATTCTCTACAAAAAAGGTCTCTTAACATTTTGCCATAGCTCTCTTCGTTTCCGAGATATTTGCAGATTTATCTCCAGGGAAGGGGCCTGACGGACATATTTCGGGATATTTCTTCTTCTTGTTGTTCTTCTTCTGCACAGCTAAGCTGGAAGTGGCATTTGCAGCTCGCAGTAGTGCAGAGTTATCTCAAAGAAAGGGGCCACGGTGTTTCTGTATCTCTATTATGTTGGTGCGGCTTCGGAACTTTTAAATATCCTGATATATCTCGAGAACTACGCATCTGATCAAAAAATATCATAAAACATAAAAAGTAGGAAACTTAATTCTCTACAAAAAAGGTCTCTTAACATTTTGCCATAGCTCGCTTCGTTTCCGAGATATTTGCAGATTTATCTCCAGGGAAGGGGCCTGACGGTCATATTTCGAGATATTTCTTCTTCTTGTTGTTCTTCTTCTGCACAGCTAAGCTGGAAGTGGCATTTGCGGCTCGCACTAGTGCAGAGTTATCTCAAAGAAAGGGGCCACGGTGTTTCTGAATCTCTATTATGTTGGTGCGGCTTCGGAACTTTTAAATATCTCGATATATCTCGAAAACTACGCTTCTGATCAAAAAATATCATAGAACGTAAATTGTAGGAAACATAATTCTCTACAAAAAACGTCTCTTAACATTTTGCCATAGCTCGCTTCGTTTCCGAGATATTTGCAGATTCAGCTCAAAGGAACGGGCCTGACGGACATATTTCGAGATATTTCTTCTTCTTGTTGTTCTTCTTCTGCACAGCTAAGCTGGAAGTGGCATTTACAGCTCGCAATAGTGCAGAGTTATCTCAAAGAAAGGGGCCACGGTGTTTCTGTATCTCTATTATGTTGGTGCGGCTTCGGAACTTTTAAATATCTTGATATATCTCGAGAACTACGCATCTGATCAAAAAATATCATAGAACATAAAAAGTAGGAAACTTAATTCTCTACAAAAAAGGTCTCTTAACATTTTGCCATAGCTCTCTTCGTTTCCGAGATATTTGCAGATTTATCTCCAGGGAAGGGGCCTGACGGACATATTTCGAGATATTTCTTCTTCTTGTTGTTCTTCTTCTGCACATGTAAGCTGGAACTGGCATTTGCAGCTCGCAGTAGTGCAGAGTTATCTCAAAGAAAGGGGCCACGGTGTTTCTGTATCTCTATTATGTTGGTGCGGCTTCGGAACTTTTAAATATCTTGATACATCTCGAGAACTACGCATCTGATCAAAAAATATCATAGAACATAAAAAGTAGGAAACTTAATTCTCTACAAAAAAGGTCTCTTAACATTTTGCCATAGCTCGCTTCGTTTCCGAGATATTTGCAGATTTATCTCCAGGGAAGGGGCCTGACGGACATATTTCGAGATATTTCTTCTTCTTGTTGTTCTTCTTCTGCACAGCTAAGCTGGAAGTGGCATTTGCAGCTCGCAATAGTGCAGAGTTATCTCAAAGAAAGGGGCCACGGTGTTTCTGTATCTCTATTATGTTGGTGCGGCTTCGGAACTTTTAAATATCTTGATATATCTCGAGAACTACGCATCTGATCAAAAAATATCATAGAACATAAAAAGTAGGAAACTTAATTCTCTACAAAAAAGGTCTCTTAACATTTTGCCATAGCTCGCTTCGTTTCCGAGATATTTGCAGATTCATCTCAAGGGAAGGGGCCTGACGGACATATTTCGAGATATTTCTTCTTCTTGTTGTTCTTCTTCTGCACAGCTAAGCTGGAAGTGGCATTTGCGGCTCGCACTAGTGCAGAGTTATCTCAAAGAAAGGGGCCACGGTGTTTCTGAATCTCTATTATGTCGGTGCGGCTTCGGAACTTTTAAATATCTCGATATATCTCGAAAACTACGCTTCTGATCAAAAAATATCATAGAACATAAATTGTAGGAAACATAATTCTCTACAAAAAACGTCTCTTAACATTTTGCCATAGCTCGCTTCGTTTCCGAGATATTTGCAGATTCAGCTCAAAGGAACGGGCCTGACGGACATATTTCGAGATATTTCTTCTTCTTGTTGTTCTTCTTCTGCACAGCTAAGCTGGAAGTGGCATTTACAGCTCGCAATAGTGCAGAGTTATCTCAAAGAAAGGGGCCACGGTGTTTCTGTATCTCTATTATGTTGGTGCGGCTTCGGAACTTTTAAATATCTCGATATATCTCGAAAACTACGCTTCTGATCAAAAAATATCATAGAACATAAATTGTAGGAAACATAATTCTCTACAAAAAACGTCTCTTAACATTTTGCCATAGCTCGCTTCGTTTCCGAGATATTTGCAGATTCAGCTCAAAGGAACGGGCCTGACGGACATGTTTCGAGATATTTCTTCTTCTTGTTGTTCTTCTTCTGCACAGCTAAGCTGGAAGTGGCATTTGCAGCTCGCAATAGTGCAGAGTAATCTCAAAGAAAGGGGCCACGGTGTTTCTGTATCTCTATTATGTTGGTGCGGCTTCGGAACTTTTAAATATCTCGATATATCTCGACAACTACGCTTCTGATCAAAAAATATCATAGAACATAAATTGTAGGAAACATAATTCTCTACAAAAAAGGTCTCTTAACATTTTGCCATAGCTCGCTTCGTTTCCGAGATATTTGCAGATATATCTCAAGGGAAGGGGCCTGACGGACATATTTCGAGATATTTCTTCTTCTTGTTGTTCTTCTTCTGCACAGCTAAGCTGGAAGTGGCATTTACAGCTCGCAATAGTGCAGAGTTATCTCAAAGAAAGGGGCCACGGTGTTTCTGTATCTCTATTATGTTGGTGCGGCTTCGGAACTTTTAAATATCTTGATATATCTCGAGAACTACGCATCTGATCAAAAAATATCATAAAACATAAAAAGTAGGAAACTTAATTCTCTACAAAAAAGGTCTCTTAACATTTTGCCATAGCTCTCTTCGTTTCCGAGATATTTGCAGATTTATCTCCAGGGAAGGGGCCTGACGGACATATTTCGGGATATTTCTTCTTCTTGTTGTTCTTCTTCTGCACAGCTAAGCTGGAAGTGGCATTTGCAGCTCGCAGTAGTGCAGAGTTATCTCAAAGAAAGGGGCCACGGTGTTTCTGTATCTCTATTATGTTGGTGCGGCTTCGGAACTTTTAAATATCTTGATATATCTCGAGAACTACGCATCTGACCAAAAAATATCATAAAACATAAAAAGTAGGAAACTTAATTCTCTACAAAAAAGGTCTCTTAACATTTTGCCATAGCTCTCTTCGTTTCCGAGATATTTGCAGATTTATCTCCAGGGAAGGGGCCTGACGGACATATTTCGGGATATTTCTTCTTCTTGTTGTTCTTCTTCTGCACAGCTAAGCTGGAAGTGGCATTTGCAGCTCGCAGTAGTGCAGAGTTATCTCAAAGAAAGGGGCCACGGTGTTTCTGTATCTCTATTATGTTGGTGCGGCTTCGGAACTTTTAAATATCTTGATATATCTCGAGAACTACGCATCTGATCAAAAAATATCATAGAACATAAAAAGTAGGAAACTTAATTCTCTACAAAAAAGGTCTCTTAACATTTTGCCATAGCTCGCTTCGTTTCCGAGATATTTGCAGATTTATCTCAAGGGAAGGGGCCTGACGGACATATTTCGAGATATTTCTTCTTCTTGTTGTTCTTCTTCTGCACAGCTAAGCTGGAAGTGGCATTTGCGGCTCGCACTAGTGCAGAGTTATCTCAAAGAAAGGGGCCACGGTGTTTCTGTATCTCTATTATGTTGGTGCGGCTTCGGAACTTTTAAATATCTTGATATATCTCGAGAACTACGCATCTGATCAAAAAATATCATAAAACATAAAAAGTAGGAAACTTAATTCTCTACAAAAAAGGTCTCTTAACATTTTGCCATAGCTCGCTTCGTTTCCGAGATATTTGCAGATTTATCTCCAGGGAAGGGGCCTGACGGTCATATTTCGAGATATTTCTTCTTCTTGTTGTTCTTCTTCTGCACAGCTAAGCTGGAAGTGGCATTTGCGGCTCGCACTAGTGCAGAGTTATCTCAAAGAAAGGGGCCACGGTGTTTCTGAATCTCTATTATGTTGGTGCGGCTTCGGAACTTTTAAATATCTCGATATATCTCGAAAACTACGCTTCTGATCAAAAAATATCATAGAACGTAAATTGTAGGAAACATAATTCTCTACAAAAAACGTCTCTTAACATTTTGCCATAGCTCGCTTCGTTTCCGAGATATTTGCAGATTTATCTCCAGGGAAGGGGCCTGACGGTCATATTTCGAGATATTTCTTCTTCTTGTTGTTCTTCTTCTGCACAGCTAAGCTGGAAGTGGCATTTGCGGCTCGCACTAGTGCAGAGTTATCTCAAAGAAAGGGGCCACGGTGTTTCTGTATCTCTATTATGTTGGTGCGGCTTCGGAACTTTTAAATATCTTGATATATCTCGAGAACTACGCATCTGATCAAAAAATATCATAAAACATAAAAAGTGGGAAACTTAATTCTCTACAAAAAAGGTCTCTTAACATTTTGCCATAGCTCGCTTCGTTTCCGAGATATTTGCAGATTTATCTCCAGAGAAGGGGCCTGACGGTCATATTTCGAGATATTTCTTCTTCTTGTTGTTCTTCTTCTGCACAGCTAAGCTGGAAGTGGCATTTGCGGCTCGCACTAGTGCAGAGTTATCTCAAAGAAAGGGGCCACGGTGTTTCTGAATCTCTATTATGTTGGTGCGGCTTCGGAACTTTTAAATATCTCGATATATCTCGAAAACTACGCTTCTGATCAAAAAATATCATAGAACGTAAATTGTAGGAAACATAATTCTCTACAAAAAACGTCTCTTAACATTTTGCCATAGCTCGCTTCGTTTCCGAGATATTTGCAGATTCAGCTCAAAGGAACGGGCCTGACGGACATATTTCGAGATATTTCTTCTTCTTGTTGTTCTTCTTCTGCACAGCTAAGCTGGAAGTGGCATTTACAGCTCGCAATAGTGCAGAGTTATCTCAAAGAAAGGGGCCACGGTGTTTCTGAATCTCTGTTATGTTGGTGCGGCTTCGGAACTTTTAAATATGTCGATATATCTCGAAAACTACGCTTCTGATCAAAAAATATCATAGAACATAAATTGTAGGAAACATAATTCTCTACAAAAAACGTCTCTTAACATTTTGCCATAGCTCGCTTCGTTTCCGAGATATTTGCAGATTCAGCTCAAAGGAACGGGCCTGACGGACATATTTCGAGATATTTCTTCTTCTTGTTGTTCTTCTTCTGCACAGCTAAGCTGGAAGTGGCATTTGCAGCTCGCAATAGTGCAGAGTTATCTCAAAGAAAGGGGCCACGGTGTTTCTGTATCTCTATTATGTTGGTGCGGCTTCGGAACTTTTAAATATCTTGATATATCTCGAGAACTACGCATCTGATCAAAAAATATCGTAGAACATAAAAAGTAGGAAACTTAATTCTCTACAAAAAAGGTCTCTTAACATTTTGCCATAGCTCTCTTCGTTTCCGAGATATTTGCAGATTTATCTCCAGGGAAGGGGCCTGACGGACATATTTCGAGATATTTCTTCTTCTTGTTGTTCTTCTTCTGCACATCTAAGCTGGAACTGGCATTTGCAGCTCGCAGTAGTGCAGAGTTATCTCAAAGAAAGGGGCCACGGTGTTTCTGTATCTCTATTATGTTGGTGCGGCTTCGGAACTTTTAAATATCTTGATATATCTCGAGAACTACGCATCTGATCAAAAAATATCATAGAACATAAAAAGTAGGAAACTTAATTCTCTACAAAAAAGGTCTCTTAACATTTTGCCATAGCTCGCTTCGTTTCCGAGATATTTGCAGATTTATCTCCAGGGAAGGGGCCTGACGGACATATTTCGAGATATTTCTTCTTCTTGTTGTTCTTCTTCTGCACAGCTAAGCTGGAAGTGGCATTTGCAGCTCGCAATAGTGCAGAGTTATCTCAAAGAAAGGGGCCACGGTGTTTCTGTATCTCTATTATGTTGGTGCGGCTTCGGAACTTTTAAATATCTTGATATATCTCGAGAACTACGCATCTGATCAAAAAATATCATAGAACATAAAAAGTAGGAAACTTAATTCTCTACAAAAAAGGTCTCTTAACATTTTGCCATAGCTCGCTTCGTTTCCGAGATATTTGCAGATTTATCTCAAGGGAAGGGGCCTGACGGACATATTTCGAGATATTTCTTCTTCTTGTTGTTCTTCTTCTGCACAGCTAAGCTGGAAGTGGCATTTGCGGCTCGCACTAGTGCAGAGTTATCTCAAAGAAAGGGGCCACGGTGTTTCTGAATCTCTATTATGTCGGTGCGGCTTCGGAACTTTTAAATATCTCGATATATCTCGAAAACTACGCTTCTGATCAAAAAATATCATAGAACATAAATTGTAGGAAACATAATTCTCTACAAAAAACGTCTCTTAAAATTTTGCCATAGCTCGCTTCGTTTCCGAGATATTTGCAGATTCAGCTCAAAGGAACGGGCCTGACGGACATGTTTCGAGATATTTCTTCTTCTTGTTGTTCTTCTTCTGCACAGCTAAGCTGGAAGTGGCATTTGCAGCTCGCAATAGTGCAGAGTAATCTCAAAGAAAGGGGCCACGGTGTTTCTGTATCTCTATTATGTTGGTGCGGCTTCGGAACTTTTAAATATCTTGATATATCTCGAGAACTACGCATCTGATCAAAAAATACCATAGAACATAAAAAGTAGGAAACTTAATTCTCTACAAAAAAGGTCTCTCAAGATTTTGCCATAGCTCGCTTCGTTTCCGAGATATTTGCAGATTTATCTCCAGGGAAGGGGCCTGACGGACATATTTCGAGATATTTCTTCTTCTTGTTGTTCTTCTTCTGCACAGCTAAGCTGGAAGTGGCATTTGCAGCTCGCAATAGTGCAGAGTTATCTCAAAGAAAGGGGCCACGGTGTTTCTGTATCTCTATTATGTTGGTGCGGCTTCGGAACTTTTAAATATCTTGATATATCTCGAGAACTACGCATCTGATCAAAAAATATCATAGAACATAAAAAGTAGGAAACTTAATTCTCTACAAAAAAGGTCTCTTAACATTTTGCCATAGCTCGCTTCGTTTCCGAGATATTTGCAGATTTATCTCAAGGGAAGGGGCCTGACGGACATATTTCGAGATATTTCTTCTTCTTGTTGTTCTTCTTCTGCACAGCTAAGCTGGAAGTGGCATTTGCGGCTCGCACTAGTGCAGAGTTATCTCAAAGAAAGGGGCCACGGTGTTTCTGAATCTCTATTATGTCGGTGCGGCTTCGGAACTTTTAAATATCTCGATATATCTCGAAAACTACGCTTCTGATCAAAAAATATCATAGAACGTAAATTGTAGGAAACATAATTCTCTACAAAAAACGTCTCTTAACATTTTGCCATAGCTCGCTTCGTTTCCGAGATATTTGCAGATTCAGCTCAAAGGAGCGGGCCTGACGGACATATTTCGAGATATTTCTTCTTCTTGTTGTTCTTCTTCTGCACAGCTAAGCTGGAAGTGGCATTTACAGCTTGCAATAGTGCAGAGTTATCTCAAAGAAAGGGGCCACGGTGTTTCTGTATCTCTATTATGTTGGTGCGGCTTCGGAACTTTTAAATATCTCGATATATCTCGAAAACTACGCTTCTGATCAAAAAATATCATAGAACATAAATTGTAGGAAACATAATTCTCTACAAAAAAGGTCTCTTAACATTTTGCCATAGCTCGCTTCGTTTCCGAGATATTTGCAGATTTATCTCCAGGGAAGGGGCCTGACGGACATATTTCGGGATATTTCTTCTTCTTGTTGTTCTTCTTCTGCACAGCTAAGCTGGAAGTGGCATTTGCAGCTCGCAGTAGTGCAGAGTTATCTCAAAGAAAGGGGCCACGGTGTTTCTGTATCTCTATTATGTTGGTGCGGCTTCGGAACTTTTAAATATCTTGATATATCTCGAGAACTACGCATCTGATCAAAAAATATCATAAAACATAAAAAGTAGGAAACATAATTCTCTACAAAAAAGGTCTCTTAACATTTTGCCATAGCTCTCTTCGTTTCCGAGATATTTGCAGATTTATCTCCAGGGAAGGGGCCTGACGGACATATTTCGGGATATTTCTTCTTCTTGTTGTTCTTCTTCTGCACAGCTAAGCTGGAAGTGGCATTTGCAGCTCGCAGTAGTGCAGAGTTATCTCAAAGAAAGGGGCCACGGTGTTTCTGTATCTCTATTATGTTGGTGCGGCTTCGGAACTTTTAAATATCTTGATATATCTCGAGAACTACGCATCTGATCAAAAAATACCATAGAACATAAAAAGTAGGAAACTTAATTCTCTACAAAAAAGGTCTCTCAAGATTTTGCCATAGCTCGCTTCGTTTCCGGGATATTTGCAGATTTATCTCCAGGGAAGGGGCCTGACGGACATATTTCGAGATATTTCTTCTTCTTGTTGTTCTTCTTCTGCACAGCTAAGCTGGAAGTGGCATTTGCAGCTCGCAATAGTGCAGAGTTATCTCAAAGAAAGGGGCCACGGTGTTTCTGTATCTCTATTATGTTGGTGCGGCTTCGGAACTTTTAAATATCTTGATATATCTCGAGAACTACGCATCTGATCAAAAAATATCATAGAACATAAAAAGTAGGAAACTTAATTCTCTACAAAAAAGGTCTCTTAACATTTTGCCATAGCTCGCTTCGTTTCCGAGATATTTGCAGATTTATCTCAAGGGAAGGGGCCTGACGGACATATTTCGAGATATTTCTTCTTCTTGTTGTTCTTCTTCTGCACAGCTAAGCTGGAAGTGGCATTTGCGGCTCGCACTAGTGCAGAGTTATCTCAAAGAAAGGGGCCACGGTGTTTCTGAATCTCTATTATGTCGGTGCGGCTTCGGAACTTTTAAATATCTCGATATATCTCGAAAACTACGCTTCTGATCAAAAAATATCATAGAACATAAATTGTAGGAAACATAATTCTCTACAAAAAACGTCTCTTAACATTTTGCCATAGCTCGCTTCGTTTCCGAGATATTTGCAGATTCAGCTCAAAGGAACGGGCCTGACGGACATATTTCGAGATATTTCTTCTTCTTGTTGTTCTTCTTCTGCACAGCTAAGCTGGAAGTGGCATTTACAGCTCGCAATAGTGCAGAGTTATCTCAAAGAAAGGGGCCACGGTGTTTCTGTATCTCTATTATGTTGGTTCGGCTTCGGAACTTTTAAATATCTCGATATATCTCGAAAACTACGCTTCTGATCAAAAAATATCATAGAACATAAATTGTAGGAAACATAATTCTCTACAAAAAAGGTCTCTTAACATTTTGCCATAGCTCGCTTCGTTTCCGAGATATTTGCAGATTTATCTCCAGGGAAGGGGCCTGACGGACATATTTCGAGATATTTCTTCTTCTTGTTGTTCTTCTTCTGCACATCTAAGCTGGAACTGGCATTTGCAGCTCGCAGTAGTGCAGAGTTATCTCAAAGAAAGGGGCCACGGTGTTTCTGTATCTCTATTATGTTGGTACGGCTTCGGAACTTTTAAATATCTTGATATATCTCGAGAACTACGCATCTGATCAAAAAATATCATACAACATAAAAAGTAGGAAACTTAATTCTCTACAAAAAAGGTCTCTTAACATTTTGCCATAGCTCGCTTCGTTTCCGAGATATTTGCAGATTTATCTCCAGGGAAGGGGCCTGACGGACATATTTCGAGATATTTCTTCTTCTTGTTGTTCTTCTTCTGCACAGCTAAGCTGGAAGTGGCATTTGCGGCTCGCACTAGTGCAGAGTTATCTCAAAGAAAGGGGCCACGGTGTTTCTGAATCTCTATTATGTCGGTGCGGCTTCGGAACTTTTAAATATCTCGATATATCTCGAAAACTACGCTTCTGATCAAAAAATATCATAGAACATAAATTGTAGGAAACATAATTCTCTACAAAAAAGGTCTCTTAACATTTTGCCATAGCTCGCTTCGTTTCCGAGATATTTGCAGATTTATCTCCAGGGAAGGGGCCTGACGGACATATTTCGGGATATTTCTTCTTCTTGTTGTTCTTCTTCTGCACAGCTAAGCTGGAAGTGGCATTTGCAGCTCGCAGTAGTGCAGAGTTATCTCAAAGAAAGGGGCCACGGTGTTTCTGTATCTCTATTATGTTGGTGCGGCTTCGGAACTTTTAAATATCTTGATATATCTCGAGAACTACGCATCTGATCAAAAAATATCATAAAACATAAAAAGTAGGAAACTTAATTCTCTACAAAAAAGGTCTCCTAACATTTTGCCATAGCTCTCTTCGTTTCCGAGATATTTGCAGATTTATCTCCAGGGAAGGGGCCTGACGGACATATTTCGGGATATTTCTTCTTCTTGTTGTTCTTCTTCTGCACAGCTAAGCTGGAAGTGGCATTTGCGGCTCGCACTAGTGCAGTGTTATCTCAAAGAAAGGGGCCACGGTGTTTCTGAATCTCTATTATGTTGGTGCGGCTTCGGAACTTTTAAATATCTCGATATATCTCGAAAACTACGCTTCTGATCAAAAAATATCATAGAACATAAATTGTAGGAAACATAATTCTCTACAAAAAACGTCTCTTAACATTTTGCCATAGCTCGCTTCGTTTCCGAGATATTTGCAGATTCAGCTCAAAGGAACGGGCCTGACGGACATGTTTCGAGATATTTCTTCTTCTTGTTGTTCTTCTTCTGCACAGCTAAGCTGGAAGTGGCATTTGCAGCTCGCAATAGTGCAGAGTAATCTCAAAGAAAGGGGCCACGGTGTTTCTGTATCTCTATTATGTTGGTGCGGCTTCGGAACTTTTAAATATCTCGATATATCTCGAAAACTACGCTTCTGATCAAAAAATATCATAGAACATAAATTGTAGGAAACATAATTCTCTACAAAAAACGTCTCTTAACATTTTGCCATAGCTCGCTTCGTTTCCGAGATATTTGCAGATTCAGCTCAAAGGAACGGGCCTGACGGACATGTTTCGAGATATTTCTTCTTCTTGTTGTTCTTCTTCTGCACAGCTAAGCTGGAAGTGGCATTTGCAGCTCGCAATAGTGCAGAGTAATCTCAAAGAAAGGGGCCACGGTGTTTCTGTATCTCTATTATGTTGGTGCGGCTTCGGAACTTTTAAATATCTCGATATATCTCGACAACTACGCTTCTGATCAAAAAATATCATAGAACATAAATTGTAGGAAACATAATTCTCTACAAAAAAGGTCTCTTAACATTTTGCCATAGCTCGCTTCGTTTCCGAGATATTTGCAGATATATCTCAAGGGAAGGGGCCTGACGGACATATTTCGAGATATTTCTTCTTCTTGTTGTTCTTCTTCTGCACAGCTAAGCTGGAAGTGGCATTTACAGCTCGCAATAGTGCAGAGTTATCTCAAAGAAAGGGGCCACGGTGTTTCTGTATCTCTATTATGTTGGTGCGGCTTCGGAACTTTTAAATATCTTGATATATCTCGAGAACTACGCATCTGATCAAAAAATATCATAGAACATAAAAAGTAGGAAACTTAATTCTCTACAAAAAAGGTCTCTTAACATTTTGCCATAGCTCGCTTCGTTTCCGAGATATTTGCAGATTTATCTCCAGGGAAGGGGCCTGACGGACATATTTCGAGATATTTCTTCTTCTTGTTGTTCTTCTTCTGCACAGCTAAGCTGGAAGTGGCATTTGCAGCTCGCAATAGTGCAGAGTTATCTCAAAGAAAGGGGCCACGGTGTTTCTGTATCTCTATTATGTTGGTGCGGCTTCGGAACTTTTAAATATCTTGATATATCTCGAGAACTACGCATCTGATCAAAAAATATCATAGAACATAAAAAGTAGGAAACTTAATTCTCTACAAAAAAGGTCTCTTAACATTTTGCCATAGCTCGCTTCGTTTCCGAGATATTTGCAGATTTATCTCAAGGGAAGGGGCCTGACGGACATATTTCGAGATATTTCTTCTTCTTGTTGTTCTTCTTCTGCACAGCTAAGCTGGAAGTGGCATTTGCGGCTCGCACTAGTGCAGAGTTATCTCAAAGAAAGGGGCCACGGTGTTTCTGAATCTCTATTATGTCGGTGCGGCTTCGGAACTTTTAAATATCTCGATATATCTCGAAAACTACGCTTCTGATCAAAAAATATCATAGAACATAAATTGTAGGAAACATAATTCTCTACAAAAAACGTCTCTTAACATTTTGCCATAGCTCTCTTCGTTTCCGAGATATTTGCAGATTTATCTCCAGGGAAGGGGCCTGACGGACATATTTCGGGATATTTCTTCTTCTTGTTGTTCTTCTTCTGCACAGCTAAGCTGGAAGTGGCATTTGCAGCTCGCAGTAGTGCAGAGTTGTCTCAAAGAAAGGGGCCACGGTGTTTCTGTATCTCTATTATGTTGGTGCGGCTTCGGAACTTTTAAATATCTTGATATATCTCGAGAACTACGCATCTGAACAAAAAATATCATAGAACATAAAAAGTAGGAAACTTAATTCTCTACAAAAAAGGTCTCTTAACATTTTGCCATAGCTCGCTTCGTTTCCGAGATATTTGCAGATTTATCTCAAGGGAAGGGGCCTGACGGACATATTTCGAGATATTTCTTCTTCTTGTTGTTCTTCTTCTGCACAGCTACGCTGGAAGTGGCATTTGCGGCTCGCACTAGTGCAGAGTTATCTCAAAGAAAGGGGCCACGGTGTTTCTGTATCTCTATTATGTTGATGCGGCTTCGGAACTTTTAAATATCTCGATATATCTCGAAAACTACGCTTCTGATCAAAAAATATCATAGAACATAAATTGTAGGAAACATAATTCTCTACAAAAAACGTCTCTTAACATTTTGCCATAGCTCGCTTCGTTTCCGAGATATTTGCAGATTCAGCTCAAAGGAACGGGCCTGACGGACATGTTTCGAGATATTTCTTCTTCTTGTTGTTCTTCTTCTGCACAGCTAAGCTGGAAGTGGCATTTGCAGCTCGCAATAGTGCAGAGTAATCTCAAAGAAAGGGGCCACGGTGTTTCTGTATCTCTATTATGTTGGTGCGGCTTCGGAACTTTTAAATATCTCGATATATCTCGAAAACTACGCTTCTGATCAAAAAATATCATAGAACATAAATTGTAGGAAACATAATTCTCTACAAAAAACGTCTCTTAACATTTTGCCATAGCTCGCTTCGTTTCCGAGATATTTGCAGATTCAGCTCAAAGGAACGGGCCTGACGGACATGTTTCGAGATATTTCTTCTTCTTGTTGTTCTTCTTCTGCACAGCTAAGCTGGAAGTGGCATTTGCAGCTCGCAATAGTGCAGAGTAATCTCAAAGAAAGGGGCCACGGTGTTTCTGTATCTCTATTATGTTGGTGCGGCTTCGGAACTTTTAAATATCTTGATATATCTCGAGAACTACGCATCTGATCAAAAAATACCATAGAACATAAAAAGTAGGAAACTTAATTCTCTACAAAAAAGGTCTCTCAAGATTTTGCCATAGCTCGCTTCGTTTCCGAGATATTTGCAGATTTATCTCCAGGGAAGGGGCCTGACGGACATATTTCGAGATATTTCTTCTTCTTGTTGTTCTTCTTCTGCACAGCTAAGCTGGAAGTGGCATTTGCAGCTCGCAATAGTGCAGAGTTATCTCAAAGAAAGGGGCCACGGTGTTTCTGTATCTCTATTATGTTGGTGCGGCTTCGGAACTTTTAAATATCTTGATATATCTCGAGAACTACGCATCTGATCAAAAAATATCATAGAACATAAAAAGTAGGAAACTTAATTCTCTACAAAAAAGGTCTCTTAACATTTTGCCATAGCTCGCTTCGTTTCCGAGATATTTGCAGATTTATCTCAAGGGAAGGGGCCTGACGGACATATTTCGAGATATTTCTTCTTCTTGTTGTTCTTCTTCTGCACAGCTAAGCTGGAAGTGGCATTTGCGGCTCGCACTAGTGCAGAGTTATCTCAAAGAAAGGGGCCACGGTGTTTCTGAATCTCTATTATGTCGGTGCGGCTTCGGAACTTTTAAATATCTCGATATATCTCGAAAACTACGCTTCTGATCAAAAAATATCATAGAACGTAAATTGTAGGAAACATAATTCTCTACAAAAAACGTCTCTTAACATTTTGCCATAGCTCGCTTCGTTTCCGAGATATTTGCAGATTCAGCTCAAAGGAACGGGCCTGACGGACATATTTCGAGATATTTCTTCTTCTTGTTGTTCTTCTTCTGCACAGCTAAGCTGGAAGTGGCATTTACAGCTTGCAATAGTGCAGAGTTATCTCAAAGAAAGGGGCCACGGTGTTTCTGTATCTCTATTATGTTGGTGCGGCTTCGGAACTTTTAAATATCTCGATATATCTCGAAAACTACGCTTCTGATCAAAAAATATCATAGAACATAAATTGTAGGAAACATAATTCTCTACAAAAAAGGTCTCTTAACATTTTGCCATAGCTCGCTTCGTTTCCGAGATATTTGCAGATTTATCTCCAGGGAAGGGGCCTGACGGACATATTTCGGGATATTTCTTCTTCTTGTTGTTCTTCTTCTGCACAGCTAAGCTGGAAGTGGCATTTGCAGCTCGCAGTAGTGCAGAGTTATCTCAAAGAAAGGGGCCACGGTGTTTCTGTATCTCTATTATGTTGGTGCGGCTTCGGAACTTTTAAATATCTTGATATATCTCGAGAACTACGCATCTGATCAAAAAATATCATAAAACATAAAAAGTAGGAAACTTAATTCTCTACAAAAAAGGTCTCTTAACATTTTGCCATAGCTCTCTTCGTTTCCGAGATATTTGCAGATTTATCTCCAGGGAAGGGGCCTGACGGACATATTTCGGGATATTTCTTCTTCTTGTTGTTCTTCTTCTGCACAGCTAAGCTGGAAGTGGCATTTGCAGCTCGCAGTAGTGCAGAGTTATCTCAAAGAAAGGGGCCACGGTGTTTCTGTATCTCTATTATGTTGGTGCGGCTTCGGAACTTTTAAATATCTTGATATATCTCGAGAACTACGCATCTGATCAAAAAATATCATAGAACATAAAAAGTAGGAAACTTAATTCTCTACAAAAAAGGTCTCTTAACATTTTGCCATAGCTCGCTTCGTTTCCGAGATATTTGCAGATTTATCTCAAGGGAAGGGGCCTGACGGACATATTTCGAGATATTTCTTCTTCTTGTTGTTCTTCTTCTGCACAGCTAAGCTGGAAGTGGCATTTGCGGCTCGCACTAGTGCAGAGTTATCTCAAAGAAAGGGGCCACGGTGTTTCTGAATCTCTATTATGTCGGTGCGGCTTCGGAACTTTTAAATATCTCGATATATCTCGAAAACTACGCTTCTGATCAAAAAATATCATAGAACGTAAATTGTAGGAAACATAATTCTCTACAAAAAACGTCTCTTAACATTTTGCCATAGCTCGCTTCGTTTCCGAGATATTTGCAGATTCAGCTCAAAGGAACGGGCCTGACGGACATATTTCGAGATATTTCTTCTTCTTGTTGTTCTTCTTCTGCACAGCTAAGCTGGAAGTGGCATTTACAGCTTGCAATAGTGCAGAGTTATCTCAAAGAAAGGGGCCACGGTGTTTCTGTATCTCTATTATGTTGGTGCGGCTTCGGAACTTTTAAATATCTCGATATATCTCGAAAACTACGCTTCTGATCAAAAAATATCATAGAACATAAATTGTAGGAAACATAATTCTCTACAAAAAAGGTCTCTTAACATTTTGCCATAGCTCGCTTCGTTTCCGAGATATTTGCAGATTTATCTCCAGGGAAGGGGCCTGACGGACATATTTCGGGATATTTCTTCTTCTTGTTGTTCTTCTTCTGCACAGCTAAGCTGGAAGTGGCATTTGCAGCTGGCAGTAGTGCAGAGTTATCTCAAAGAAAGGGGCCACGGTGTTTCTGTATCTCTATTATGTTGGTGCGGCTTCGGAACTTTTAAATATCTTGATATATCTCGAGAACTACGCATCTGATCAAAAAATATCATAAAACATAAAAAGTAGGAAACTTAATTCTCTACAAAAAAGGTCTCTTAACATTTTGCCATAGCTCTCTTCGTTTCCGAGATATTTGCAGATTTATCTCCAGGGAAGGGGCCTGACGGACATATTTCGGGATATTTCTTCTTCTTGTTGTTCTTCTTCTGCACAGCTAAGCTGGAAGTGGCATTTGCAGCTCGCAGTAGTGCAGAGTTATCTCAAAGAAAGGGGCCACGGTGTTTCTGTATCTCTATTATGTTGGTGCGGCTTCGGAACTTTTAAATATCTTGATATATCTCGAGAACTACGCATCTGAACAAAAAATATCATAGAACATAAAAAGTAGGAAACTTAATTCTCTACAAAAAACGTCTCTTAACATTTTGCCATAGCTCGCTTCGTTTCCGAGATATTTGCAGATTCAGCTCAAAGGAACGGGCCTGACGGACATATTTCGAGATATTTCTTCTTCTTGTTGTTCTTCTTCTGCACAGCTAAGCTGGAAGTGGCATTTACAGCTCGCAATAGTGCAGGGTTATCTCAAAGAAAGGGGCCACGGTGTTTCTGTATCTCTATTATGTTGGTGCGGCTTCGGAACTTTTAAATATCTTGATATATCTCGAGAACTACGCATCTGATCAAAAAATATCATAAAACATAAAAAGTAGGAAACTTAATTCTCTACAAAAAAGGTCTCTTAACATTTTGCCATAGCTCGCTTCGTTTCCGAGATATTTGCAGATTTATCTCCAGGGAAGGGGCCTGACGGACATATTTCGGGATATTTCTTCTTCTTGTTGTTCTTCTTCTGCACAGCTAAGCTGGAAGTGGCATTTGCAGCTCGCAGTAGTGCAGAGTTGTCTCAAAGAAAGGGGCCACGGTGTTTCTGTATCTCTATTATGTTGGTGCGGCTTCGGAACTTTTAAATATCTTGATATATCTCGAGAACTACGCATCTGAACAAAAAATATCATACAACATAAAAAGTAGGAAACTTAATTCTCTACAAAAAAGGTCTCTTAACATTTTGCCATAGCTCGCTTCGTTTCCGAGATATTTGCAGATTTATCTCAAGGGAAGGGGCCTGACGGACATATTTCGAGATATTTCTTCTTCTTGTTGTTCTTCTTCTGCACAGCTAAGCTGGAAGTGGCATTTGCGGCTCGCACTAGTACAGAGTTATCTCAAAGAAAGGGGCCACGGTGTTTCTGTATCTCTATTATGTTGGTGCGGCTTCGGAACTTTTAAATATCTCGATATATCTCGAAAACTACGCTTCTGATCAAAAAATATCATAGAACATAAATTGTAGGAAACATAATTCTCTACAAAAAACGTCTCTTAACATTTTGCCATAGCTCGCTTCGTTTCCGAGATATTTGCAGATTCAGCTCAAAGGAACGGGCCTGACGGACATGTTTCGAGATATTTCTTCTTCTTGCTGTTCTTCTTCTGCACAGCTAAGCTGGAAGTGGCATTTGCAGCTCGCAATAGTGCAGAGTAATCTCAAAGAAAGGGGCCACGGTGTTTCTGTATCTCTATTATGTTGGTGCGGCTTCGGAACTTTTAAATATCTCGATATATCTCGAAAACTACGCTTCTGATCAAAAAATATCATAGAACATAAATTGTAGGAAACATAATTCTCTACAAAAAAGGTCTCTTAACATTTTGCCATAGCTCGCTTCGTTTCCGAGATATTTGCAGATTTATCTCCAGGGAAGGGGCCTGACGGACATATTTCGGGATATTTCTTCTTCTTGTTGTTCTTCTTCTGCACAGCTAAGTTGGAAGTCGCATTTGCAGCTCGCAGTAGTGCAGAGTTATCTCAAAGAAAGGGGCCACGGTGTTTCTGTATCTCTATTATGTTGGTGCGGCTTCGGAACTTTTAAATATCTTGATATATCTCGAGAACTACGCATCTGATCAAAAAATATCATAAAACATAAAAAGTAGGAAACTTAATTCTCTACAAAAAAGGTCTCTTAACATTTTGCCATAGCTCGCTTCGTTTCCGAGATATTTGCAGATTTATCTCCAGGGAAGGGGCCTGACGGTCATATTTCGAGATATTTCTTCTTCTTGTTGTTCTTCTTCTGCACAGCTAAGCTGGAAGTGGCATTTGCGGCTCGCACTAGTGCAGAGTTATCTCAAAGAAAGGGGCCACGGTGTTTCTGAATCTCTATTATGTTGGTGCGGCTTCGGAACTTTTAAATATCTCGATATATCTCGAAAACTACGCTTCTGATCAAAAAATATCATAGAACGTAAATTGTAGGAAACATAATTCTCTACAAAAAACGTCTCTTAACATTTTGCCATAGCTCGCTTCGTTTCCGAGATATTTGCAGATTCAGCTCAAAGGAACGGGCCTGACGGACATATTTCGAGATATTTCTTCTTCTTGTTGTTCTTCTTCTGCACAGCTAAGCTGGAAGTGGCATTTACAGCTCGCAATAGTGCAGAGTTGTCTCAAAGAAAGGGGCCACGGTGTTTCTGTATCTCTATTATGTTGGTGCGGCTTCGGAACTTTTAAATATCTTGATATATCTCGAGAACTACGCATCTGATCAAAAAATATCATAGAACATAAAAAGTAGGAAACTTAATTCTCTACAAAAAAGGTCTCTTAACATTTTGCCATAGCTCTCTTCGTTTCCGAGATATTTGCAGATTTATCTCCAGGGAAGGGGCCTGACGGACATATTTCGAGATATTTCTTCTTCTTGTTGTTCTTCTTCTGCACATCTAAGCTGGAACTGGCATTTGCAGCTCGCAGTAGTGCAGAGTTATCTCAAAGAAAGGGGCCACGGTGTTTCTGTATCTCTATTATGTTGGTGCGGCTTCGGAACTTTTAAATATCTTGATATATCTCGAGAACTACGCATCTGATCAAAAAATATCATAGAACATAAAAAGTAGGAAACTTAATTCTCTACAAAAAAGGTCTCTTAACATTTTGCCATAGCTCGCTTCGTTTCCGAGATATTTGCAGATTTATCTCCAGGGAAGGGGCCTGACGGACATATTTCGAGATATTTCTTCTTCTTGTTGTTCTTCTTCTGCACAGCTAAGCTGGAAGTGGCATTTGCAGCTCGCAATAGTGCAGAGTTATCTCAAAGAAAGGGGCCACGGTGTTTCTGTATCTCTATTATGTTGGTGCGGCTTCGGAACTTTTAAATATCTTGATATATCTCGAGAACTACGCATCTGATCAAAAAATATCATAGAACATAAAAAGTAGGAAACTTAATTCTCTACAAAAAAGGTCTCTTAACATTTTGCCATAGCTCGCTTCGTTTCCGAGATATTTGCAGATTTATCTCAAGGGAAGGGGCCTGACGGACATATTTCGAGATATTTCTTCTTCTTGTTGTTCTTCTTCTGCACAGCTAAGCTGGAAGTGGCATTTGCGGCTCGCACTAGTGCAGAGTTATCTCAAAGAAAGGGGCCACGGTGTTTCTGAATCTCTATTATGTCGGTGCGGCTTCGGAACTTTTAAATATCTCGATATATCTCGAAAACTACGCTTCTGATCAAAAAATATCATAGAACATAAATTGTAGGAAACATAATTCTCTACAAAAAAGGTCTCTTAACATTTTGCCATAGCTCGCTTCGTTTCCGAGATATTTGCAGATTTATCTCCAGGGAAGGGGCCTGACGGACATATTTCGGGATATTTCTTCTTCTTGTTGTTCTTCTTCTGCACAGCTAAGCTGGAAGTGGCATTTGCAGCTCGCAGTAGTGCAGAGTTATCTCAAAGAAAGGGGCCACGGTGTTTCTGTATCTCTATTATGTTGGTGCGGCTTCGGAACTTTTAAATATCTTGATATATCTCGAGAACTACGCATCTGATCAAAAAATATCATAAAACATAAAAAGTAGGAAACTTAATTCTCTACAAAAAAGGTCTCTTAACATTTTGCCATAGCTCTCTTCGTTTCCGAGATATTTGCAGATTTATCTCCAGGGAAGGGGCCTGACGGACATATTTCGGGATATTTCTTCTTCTTGTTGTTCTTCTTCTGCACAGCTAAGCTGGAAGTGGCATTTGCAGCTCGCAGTAGTGCAGAGTTGTCTCAAAGAAAGGGGCCACGGTGTTTCTGTATCTCTATTATGTTGGTGCGGCTTCGGAACTTTTAAATATCTTGATATATCTCGAGAACTACGCATCTGAACAAAAAATATCATAGAACATAAAAAGTAGGAAACTTAATTCTCTACAAAAAAGGTCTCTTAACATTTTGCCATAGCTCGCTTCGTTTCCGAGATATTTGCAGATTTATCTCAAGGGAAGGGGCCTGACGGACATATTTCGAGATATTTCTTCTTCTTGTTGTTCTTCTTCTGCACAGCTAAGCTGGAAGTGGCATTTGCGGCTCGCACTAGTGCAGAGTTATCTCAAAGAAAGGGGCCACGGTGTTTCTGTATCTCTATTATGTTGATGCGGCTTCGGAACTTTTAAATATCTCGATATATCTCGAAAACTACGCTTCTGATCAAAAAATATCATAGAACATAAATTGTAGGAAACATAATTCTCTACAAAAAACGTCTCTTAACATTTTGCCATAGCTCGCTTCGTTTCCGAGATATTTGCAGATTCAGCTCAAAGGAACGGGCCTGACGGACATGTTTCGAGATATTTCTTCTTCTTGTTGTTCTTCTTCTGCACAGCTAAGCTGGAAGTGGCATTTGCAGCTCGCAATAGTGCAGAGTAATCTCAAAGAAAGGGGCCACGGTGTTTCTGTATCTCTATTATGTTGGTGCGGCTTCGGAACTTTTAAATATCTCGATATATCTCGAAAACTACGCTTCTGATCAAAAAATATCATAGAACATAAATTGTAGGAAACATAATTCTCTACAAAAAACGTCTCTTAACATTTTGCCATAGCTCGCTTCGTTTCCGAGATATTTGCAGATTCAGCTCAAAGGAACGGGCCTGACGGACATGTTTCGAGATATTTCTTCTTCTTGTTGTTCTTCTTCTGCACAGCTAAGCTGGAAGTGGCATTTGCAGCTCGCAATAGTGCAGAGTAATCTCAAAGAAAGGGGCCACGGTGTTTCTGTATCTCTATTATGTTGGTGCGGCTTCGGAACTTTTAAATATCTCGATATATCTCGACAACTACGCTTCTGATCAAAAAATATCATAGAACATAAATTGTAGGAAACATAATTCTCTACAAAAAACGTCTCTTAACATTTTGCCATAGCTCGCTTCGTTTCCGAGATATTTGCAGATTCAGCTCAAAGGAACGGGCCTGACGGACATATTTCGAGATATTTCTTCTTCTTGTTGTTCTTCTTCTGCACAGCTAAGCTGGAAGTGGCATTTGCAGCTCGCAATAGTGCAGAGTTATCTCAAAGAAAGGGGCCACGGTGTTTCTGTATCTCTATTATGTTGGTGCGGCTTCGGAACTTTTAAATATCTTGATATATCTCGAGAACTACGCATCTGATCAAAAAATATCATAGAACATAAAAAGTAGGAAACATAATTCTCTACAAAAAAAGTCTCTTAACATTTTGCCATAGCTCGCTTCGTTTCCGAGATATTTGCAGATTCAGCTCAAAGGAACGGGCCTGACGGGCATGTTTCGAGATGTTTCTTCTTCTTGTTGTTCTTCTTCTGCACAGCTAAGCTGGAAGTGGCATTTGCAGCTCGCAATAGTGCAGAGTAATCTCAAAGAAAGGGGCCACGGTGTTTCTGTATCTCTATTATGTTGGTGCGGCTTCGGAACTTTTAAATATCTTGATATATCTCGAGAACTACGCATCTGATCAAAAAATATCATAAAACATAAAAAGTAGGAAACTTAATTCTCTACAAAAAAGGTCTCTTAACATTTTGCCATAGCTCTCTTCGTTTCCGAGATATTTGCAGATTTATCTCCAGGGAAGGGGCCTGACGGACATATTTCGGGATATTTCTTCTTCTTGTTGTTCTTCTTCTGCACAGCTAAGCTGGAAGTGGCATTTGCAGCTCGCAGTAGTGCAGAGTTATCTCAAAGAAAGGGGCCACGGTGTTTCTGTATCTCTATTATGTTGGTGCGGCTTCGGAACTTTTAAATATCTTGATATATCTCGAGAACTACGCATCTGATCAAAAAATATCATAGAACATAAAAAGTAGGAAACTTAATTCTCTACAAAAAAGGTCTCTTAACATTTTGCCATAGCTCGCTTCGTTTCCGAGATATTTGCAGATTTATCTCAAGGGAAGGGGCCTGACGGACATATTTCGAGATATTTCTTCTTCTTGTTGTTCTTCTTCTGCACAGCTAAGCTGGAAGTGGCATTTGCGGCTCGCACTAGTGCAGAGTTATCTCAAAGAAAGGGGCCACGGTGTTTCTGTATCTCTATTATGTTGGTGCGGCTTCGGAACTTTTAAATATCTTGATATATCTCGAGAACTACGCATCTGATCAAAAAATATCATAAAACATAAAAAGTAGGAAACTTAATTCTCTACAAAAAAGGTCTCTTAACATTTTGCCATAGCTCGCTTGGTTTCCGAGATATTTGCAGATTTATCTCCAGGGAAGGGGCCTGACGGTCATATTTCGAGATATTTCTTCTTCTTGTTGTTCTTCTTCTGCACAGCTAAGCTGGAAGTGGCATTTGCGGCTCGCACTAGTGCAGAGTTATATCAAAGAAAGGGGCCACGGTGTTTCTGAATCTCTATTATGTTGGTGCGGCTTCGGAACTTTTAAATATCTCGATATATCTCGAAAACTACGCTTCTGATCAAAAAATATCAT
Source organism: Osmia lignaria lignaria (assembly GCF_051020975.1). NCBI lineage: Eukaryota > Metazoa > Arthropoda > Insecta > Hymenoptera > Megachilidae > Osmia > Osmia lignaria. The sequence continues at coordinate 21,404,236 of NW_027478159.1, forward strand.
AGAACGTAAATTGTAGGAAACATAATTCTCTACAAAAAACGTCTCTTAACATTTTGCCATAGCTCGCTTCGTTTCCGAGATATTTGCAGATTTATCTCCAGGGAAGGGGCCTGACGGTCATATTTCGAGATATTTCTTCTTCTTGTTGTTCTTCTTCTGCACAGCTAAGCTGGAAGTGGCATTTGCGGCTCGCACTAGTGCAGAGTTATCTCAAAGAAAGGGGCCACGGTGTTTCTGTATCTCTATTATGTTGGTGCGGCTTCGGAACTTTTAAATATCTTGATATATCTCGAGAACTACGCATCTGATCAAAAAATATCATAAAACATAAAAAGTGGGAAACTTAATTCTCTACAAAAAAGGTCTCTTAACATTTTGCCATAGCTCGCTTCGTTTCCGAGATATTTGCAGATTTATCTCCAGAGAAGGGGCCTGACGGTCATATTTCGAGATATTTCTTCTTCTTGTTGTTCTTCTTCTGCACAGCTAAGCTGGAAGTGGCATTTGCGGCTCGCACTAGTGCAGAGTTATCTCAAAGAAAGGGGCCACGGTGTTTCTGAATCTCTATTATGTTGGTGCGGCTTCGGAACTTTTAAATATCTCGATATATCTCGAAAACTACGCTTCTGATCAAAAAATATCATAGAACGTAAATTGTAGGAAACATAATTCTCTACAAAAAACGTCTCTTAACATTTTGCCATAGCTCGCTTCGTTTCCGAGATATTTGCAGATTCAGCTCAAAGGAACGGGCCTGACGGACATATTTCGAGATATTTCTTCTTCTTGTTGTTCTTCTTCTGCACAGCTAAGCTGGAAGTGGCATTTACAGCTCGCAATAGTGCAGAGTTATCTCAAAGAAAGGGGCCACGGTGTTTCTGTATCTCTATTATGTTGGTGCGGCTTCGGAACTTTTAAATATCTTGATATATCTCGAGAACTACGCATCTGATCAAAAAATATCATAGAACATAAAAAGTAGGAAACTTAATTCTCTACAAAAAAGGTCTCTTAACATTTTGCCATAGCTCTCTTCGTTTCCGAGATATTTGCAGATTTATCTCCAGGGAAGGGGCCTGACGGACATATTTCGAGATATTTCTTCTTCTTGTTGTTCTTCTTCTGCACATCTAAGCTGGAACTGGCATTTGCAGCTCGCAGTAGTGCAGAGTTATCTCAAAGAAAGGGGCCACGGTGTTTCTGTATCTCTATTATGTTGGTGCGGCTTCGGAACTTTTAAATATCTTGATATATCTCGAGAACTACGCATCTGATCAAAAAATATCATAGAACATAAAAAGTAGGAAACTTAATTCTCTACAAAAAAGGTCTCTTAACATTTTGCCATAGCTCGCTTCGTTTCCGAGATATTTGCAGATTTATCTCCAGGGAAGGGGCCTGACGGACATATTTCGAGATATTTCTTCTTCTTGTTGTTCTTCATCTGCACAGCTAAGCTGGAAGTGGCATTTGCAGCTCGCAATAGTGCAGAGTTATCTCAAAGAAAGGGGCCACGGTGTTTCTGTATCTCTATTATGTTGGTGCGGCTTCGGAACTTTTAAATATCTTGATATATCTCGAGAACTACGCATCTGATCAAAAAATATCATAGAACATAAAAAGTAGGAAACTTAATTCTCTACAAAAAAGGTCTCTTAACATTTTGCCATAGCTCGCTTCGTTTCCGAGATATTTGCAGATTTATCTCAAGGGAAGGGGCCTGACGGACATATTTCGAGATATTTCTTCTTCTTGTTGTTCTTCTTCTGCACAGCTAAGCTGGAAGTGGCATTTGCGGCTCGCACTAGTGCAGAGTTATCTCAAAGAAAGGGGCCACGGTGTTTCTGAATCTCTATTATGTCGGTGCGGCTTCGGAACTTTTAAATATCTCGATATATCTCGAAAACTACGCTTCTGATCAAAAAATATCATAGAACATAAATTGTAGGAAACATAATTCTCTACAAAAAACGTCTCTTAACATTTTGCCATAGCTCTCTTCGTTTCCGAGATATTTGCAGATTTATCTCCAGGGAAGGGGCCTGACGGACATATTTCGGGATATTTCTTCTTCTTGTTGTTCTTCTTCTGCACAGCTAAGCTGGAAGTGGCATTTGCAGCTCGCAGTAGTGCAGAGTTGTCTCAAAGAAAGGGGCCACGGTGTTTCTGTATCTCTATTATGTTGGTGCGGCTTCGGAACTTTTAAATATCTTGATATATCTCGAGAACTACGCATCTGAACAAAAAATATCATAGAACATAAAAAGTAGGAAACTTAATTCTCTACAAAAAAGGTCTCTTAACATTTTGCCATAGCTCGCTTCGTTTCCGAGATATTTGCAGATTTATCTCAAGGGAAGGGGCCTGACGGACATATTTCGAGATATTTCTTCTTCTTGTTGTTCTTCTTCTGCACAGCTAAGCTGGAAGTGGCATTTGCGGCTCGCACTAGTGCAGAGTTATCTCAAAGAAAGGGGCCACGGTGTTTCTGTATCTCTATTATGTTGATGCGGCTTCGGAACTTTTAAATATCTCGATATATCTCGAAAACTACGCTTCTGATCAAAAAATATCATAGAACATAAATTGTAGGAAACATAATTCTCTACAAAAAACGTCTCTTAACATTTTGCCATAGCTCGCTTCGTTTCCGAGATATTTGCAGATTCAGCTCAAAGGAACGGGCCTGACGGACATGTTTCGAGATATTTCTTCTTCTTGTTGTTCTTCTTCTGCACAGCTAAGCTGGAAGTGGCATTTGCAGCTCGCAATAGTGCAGAGTAATCTCAAAGAAAGGGGCCACGGTGTTTCTGTATCTCTATTATGTTGGTGCGGCTTCGGAACTTTTAAATATCTCGATATATCTCGAAAACTACGCTTCTGATCAAAAAATATCATAGAACATAAATTGTAGGAAACATAATTCTCTACAAAAAACGTCTCTTAACATTTTGCCATAGCTCGCTTCGTTTCCGAGATATTTGCAGATTCAGCTCAAAGGAACGGGCCTGACGGACATGTTTCGAGATATTTCTTCTTCTTGTTGTTCTTCTTCTGCACAGCTAAGCTGGAAGTGGCATTTGCAGCTCGCAATAGTGCAGAGTAATCTCAAAGAAAGGGGCCACGGTGTTTCTGTATCTCTATTATGTTGGTGCGGCTTCGGAACTTTTAAATATCTTGATATATCTCGAGAACTACGCATCTGATCAAAAAATACCATAGAACATAAAAAGTAGGAAACTTAATTCTCTACAAAAAAGGTCTCTCAAGATTTTGCCATAGCTCGCTTCGTTTCCGAGATATTTGCAGATTTATCTCCAGGGAAGGGGCCTGACGGACATATTTCGAGATATTTCTTCTTCTTGTTGTTCTTCTTCTGCACAGCTAAGCTGGAAGTGGCATTTGCAGCTCGCAATAGTGCAGAGTTATCTCAAAGAAAGGGGCCACGGTGTTTCTGTATCTCTATTATGTTGGTGCGGCTTCGGAACTTTTAAATATCTTGATATATCTCGAGAACTACGCATCTGATCAAAAAATATCATAGAACATAAAAAGTAGGAAACTTAATTCTCTACAAAAAAGGTCTCTTAACATTTTGCCATAGCTCGCTTCGTTTCCGAGATATTTGCAGATTTATCTCAAGGGAAGGGGCCTGACGGACATATTTCGAGATATTTCTTCTTCTTGTTGTTCTTCTTCTGCACAGCTAAGCTGGAAGTGGCATTTGCGGCTCGCACTAGTGCAGAGTTATCTCAAAGAAAGGGGCCACGGTGTTTCTGAATCTCTATTATGTCGGTGCGGCTTCGGAACTTTTAAATATCTCGATATATCTCGAAAACTACGCTTCTGATCAAAAAATATCATAGAACGTAAATTGTAGGAAACATAATTCTCTACAAAAAACGTCTCTTAACATTTTGCCATAGCTCGCTTCGTTTCCGAGATATTTGCAGATTCAGCTCAAAGGAACGGGCCTGACGGACATATTTCGAGATATTTCTTCTTCTTGTTGTTCTTCTTCTGCACAGCTAAGCTGGAAGTGGCATTTACAGCTTGCAATAGTGCAGAGTTATCTCAAAGAAAGGGGCCACGGTGTTTCTGTATCTCTATTATGTTGGTGCGGCTTCGGAACTTTTAAATATCTCGATATATCTCGAAAACTACGCTTCTGATCAAAAAATATCATAGAACATAAATTGTAGGAAACATAATTCTCTACAAAAAAGGTCTCTTAACATTTTGCCATAGCTCGCTTCGTTTCCGAGATATTTGCAGATTTATCTCCAGGGAAGGGGCCTGACGGACATATTTCGGGATATTTCTTCTTCTTGTTGTTCTTCTTCTGCACAGCTAAGCTGGAAGTGGCATTTGCAGCTCGCAGTAGTGCAGAGTTATCTCAAAGAAAGGGGCCACGGTGTTTCTGTATCTCTATTATGTTGGTGCGGCTTCGGAACTTTTAAATATCTTGATATATCTCGAGAACTACGCATCTGATCAAAAAATATCATAAAACATAAAAAGTAGGAAACTTAATTCTCTACAAAAAAGGTCTCTTAACATTTTGCCATAGCTCTCTTCGTTTCCGAGATATTTGCAGATTTATCTCCAGGGAAGGGGCCTGACGGACATATTTCGGGATATTTCTTCTTCTTGTTGTTCTTCTTCTGCACAGCTAAGCTGGAAGTGGCATTTGCAGCTCGCAGTAGTGCAGAGTTATCTCAAAGAAAGGGGCCACGGTGTTTCTGTATCTCTATTATGTTGGTGCGGCTTCGGAACTTTTAAATATCTTGATATATCTCGAGAACTACGCATCTGAACAAAAAATATCATAGAACATAAAAAGTAGGAAACTTAATTCTCTACAAAAAACGTCTCTTAACATTTTGCCATAGCTCGCTTCGTTTCCGAGATATTTGCAGATTCAGCTCAAAGGAACGGGCCTGACGGACATATTTCGAGATATTTCTTCTTCTTGTTGTTCTTCTTCTGCACAGCTAAGCTGGAAGTGGCATTTACAGCTCGCAATAGTGCAGGGTTATCTCAAAGAAAGGGGCCACGGTGTTTCTGTATCTCTATTATGTTGGTGCGGCTTCGGAACTTTTAAATATCTTGATATATCTCGAGAACTACGCATCTGATCAAAAAATATCATAAAACATAAAAAGTAGGAAACTTAATTCTCTACAAAAAAGGTCTCTTAACATTTTGCCATAGCTCGCTTCGTTTCCGAGATATTTGCAGATTTATCTCCAGGGAAGGGGCCTGACGGACATATTTCGGGATATTTCTTCTTCTTGTTGTTCTTCTTCTGCACAGCTAAGCTGGAAGTGGCATTTGCAGCTCGCAGTAGTGCAGAGTTGTCTCAAAGAAAGGGGCCACGGTGTTTCTGTATCTCTATTATGTTGGTGCGGCTTCGGAACTTTTAAATATCTTGATATATCTCGAGAACTACGCATCTGAACAAAAAATATCATACAACATAAAAAGTAGGAAACTTAATTCTCTACAAAAAAGGTCTCTTAACATTTTGCCATAGCTCGCTTCGTTTCCGAGATATTTGCAGATTTATCTCAAGGGAAGGGGCCTGACGGACATATTTCGAGATATTTCTTCTTCTTGTTGTTCTTCTTCTGCACAGCTAAGCTGGAAGTGGCATTTGCGGCTCGCACTAGTACAGAGTTATCTCAAAGAAAGGGGCCACGGTGTTTCTGTATCTCTATTATGTTGGTGCGGCTTCGGAACTTTTAAATATCTCGATATATCTCGAAAACTACGCTTCTGATCAAAAAATATCATAGAACATAAATTGTAGGAAACATAATTCTCTACAAAAAACGTCTCTTAACATTTTGCCATAGCTCGCTTCGTTTCCGAGATATTTGCAGATTCAGCTCAAAGGAACGGGCCTGACGGACATGTTTCGAGATATTTCTTCTTCTTGCTGTTCTTCTTCTGCACAGCTAAGCTGGAAGTGGCATTTGCAGCTCGCAATAGTGCAGAGTAATCTCAAAGAAAGGGGCCACGGTGTTTCTGTATCTCTATTATGTTGGTGCGGCTTCGGAACTTTTAAATATCTCGATATATCTCGAAAACTACGCTTCTGATCAAAAAATATCATAGAACATAAATTGTAGGAAACATAATTCTCTACAAAAAACGTCTCTTAACATTTTGCCATAGCTCGCTTCGTTTCCGAGATATTTGCAGATTCAGCTCAAAGGAACGGGCCTGACGGACATGTTTCGAGATATTTCTTCTTCTTGTTGTTCTTCTTCTGCACAGCTAAGCTGGAAGTGGCATTTGCAGCTCGCAATAGTGCAGAGTTATCTCAAAGAAAGGGGCCACGGTGTTTCTGTATCTCTATTATGTTGGTGCGGCTTCGGAACTTTTAAATATCTGGATATATCTCGAGAACTACGCATCTGATCAAAAAATATCATAGAACATAAAAAGTAGGAAACTTAATTCTCTACAAAAAAGGTCTCTTAACATTTTGCCATAGCTCGCTTCGTTTCCGAGATATATGCAGATTTATCTCAAGGGAAGGGGCCTGACGGACATATTTCGAGATATTTCTTCTTCTTGTTGTTCTTCTTCTGCACAGCTAAGCTGGAAGTGGCATTTGCGGCTCGCACTAGTGCAGAGTTATCTCAAAGAAAGGGGCCACGGTGTTTCTGTATCTCTATTATGTTGGTGCGGCTTCGGAACTTTTAAATATCTTGATATATCTCGAGAACTACGCATCTGATCAAAAAATACCATAGAACATAAAAAGTAGGAAACTTAATTCTCTACAAAAAAGGTCTCTCAAGATTTTGCCATAGCTCGCTTCGTTTCCGAGATATTTGCAGATTTATCTCCAGGGAAGGGGCCTGACGGACATATTTCGAGATATTTCTTGTTCTTGTTGTTCTTCTTCTGCACAGCTAAGCTGGAAGTGGCATTTGCAGCTCGCAATAGTGCAGAGTTATCTCAAAGAAAGGGGCCACGGTGTTTCTGTATCTCTATTATGTTGGTGCGGCTTCGGAACTTTTAAATATCTTGATATATCTCGAGAACTACGCATCTGATCCAAAAATATCATAGAACATAAAAAGTAGGAAACTTAATTCTCTACAAAAAAGGTCTCTTAACATTTTGCCATAGCTCGCTTCGTTTCCGAGATATTTGCAGATTTATCTCAAGGGAAGGGGCCTGACGGACATATTTCGAGATATTTCTTCTTCTTGTTGTTCTTCTTCAGCACAGCTAAGCTGGAAGTGGCATTTGCGGCTCGCACTAGTGCAGAGTTATCTCAAAGAAAGGGGCCACGGTGTTTCTGAATCTCTATTATGTCGGTGCGGCTTCGGAACTTTTAAATATCTCGATATATCTCGAAAACTACGCTTCTGATCAAAAAATATCATAGAACATAAATTGTAGGAAACATAATTCTCTACAAAAAAGGTCTCTTAACATTTTGCCATAGCTCGCTTCGTTTCCGAGATATTTGCAGATTTATCTCAAGGGAAGGGGCCTGACGGACATATTTCGAGATATTTCTTCTTCTTGTTGTTCTTCTTCTGCACAGCTAAGCTGGAAGTGGCATTTGCGGCTCGCACTAGTGCAGAGTTATCTCAAAGAAAGGGGCCACGGTGTTTCTGTATCTCTATTATGTTGGTGCGGCTTCGGAACTTTTAAATATCTTGATATATCTCGAGAACTACGCATCTGATCAAAAAATATCATAGAACATAAAAAGTAGGAAACATAATTCTCTACAAAAAACGTCTCTTAACATTTTGCCATAGCTCGCTTCGTTTCCGAGATATTTGCAGATTCAGCTCAAAGGAACGGGCCTGACGGACATGTTTCGAGATATTTCTTCTTCTTGTTGTTCTTCTTCTGCACAGCTAAGCTGGAAGTGGCATTTGCAGCTCGCAATAGTGCAGAGTAATCTCAAAGAAAGGGGCCACGGTGTTTCTGTATCTCTATTATGTTGGTGCGGCTTCGGAACTTTTAAATATCTCGATATATCTCGAAAACTACGCTTCTGATCAAAAAATATCATAGAACATAAATTGTAGGAAACATAATTCTCTACAAAAAACGTCTCTTAACATTTTGCCATAGCTCGCTTCGTTTCCGAGATATTTGCAGATTCAGCTCAAAGGAACGGGCCTGACGGACATGTTTCGAGATATTTCTTCTTCTTGTTGTTCTTCTTCTGCACAGCTAAGCTGGAAGTGGCATTTGCAGCTCGCAATAGTGCAGAGTAATCTCAAAGAAAGGGGCCACGGTGTTTCTGTATCTCTATTATGTTGGTGCGGCTTCGGAACTTTTAAATATCTTGATATATCTCGAGAACTACGCATCTGATCAAAAAATACCATAGAACATAAAAAGTAGGAAACTTAATTCTCTACAAAAAAGGTCTCTCAAGATTTTGCCATAGCTCGCTTCGTTTCCGAGATATTTGCAGATTTATCTCAAGGGAAGGGGCCTGACGGACATATTTCGAGATATTTCTTCTTCTTGTTGTTCTTCTTCTGCACAGCTAAGCTGGAAGTGGCATTTGCGGCTCGCACTAGTGCAGAGTTATCTCGAAGAAAGGGGCCACGGTGTTTCTGTATCTCTATTATGTTGGTGCGGCTTCGGAACTTTTAAATATCTCGATATATCTCGACAACTACGCTTCTGATCAAAAAATATCATAGAACATAAATTGTAGGAAACATAATTCTCTACAAAAAAGGTCTCTTAACATTTTGCCATAGCTCGCTTCGTTTCCGAGATATTTGCAGATATATCTCAAGGGAAGGGGCCTGACGGACATATTTCGAGATATTTCTTCTTCTTGTTGTTCTTCTTCTGCACAGCTAAGCTGGAAGTGGCATTTACAGCTCGCAATAGTGCAGAGTTATCTCAAAGAAAGGGGCCACGGTGTTTCTGTATCTCTATTATGTTGGTGCGGCTTCGGAACTTTTAAATATCTTGATATATCTCGAGAACTACGCATCTGATCAAAAAATATCATAAAACATAAAAAGTAGGAAACTTAATTCTCTACAAAAAAGGTCTCTTAACATTTTGCCATAGCTCTCTTCGTTTCCGAGATATTTGCAGATTTATCTCCAGGGAAGGGGCCTGACGGACATATTTCGGGATATTTCTTCTTCTTGTTGTTCTTCTTCTGCACAGCTAAGCTGGAAGTGGCATTTGCAGCTCGCAGTAGTGCAGAGTTATCTCAAAGAAAGGGGCCACGATGTTTCTGTATCTCTATTATGTTGGTGCGGCTTCGGAACTTTTAAATATCTTGATATATCTCGAGAACTACGCATCTGATCAAAAAATATCATAGAACATAAAAAGTAGGAAACTTAATTCTCTACAAAAAAGGTCTCTTAACATTTTGCCATAGCTCGCTTCGTTTCCGAGATATTTGCAGATTTATCTCACGGGAAGGGGCCTGACGGACATATTTCGAGATATTTCTTCTTCTTGTTGTTCTTCTTCTGCACAGCTAAGCTGGAAGTGCCATTTGCGGCTCGCACTAGTGCAGAGTTATCTCAAAGAAAGGGGCCACGGTGTTTCTGAATCTCTATTATGTTGGTGCGGCTTCGGAACTTTTAAATATCTCGATATATCTCGAAAACTACGCTTCTGATCAAAAAATATCATAGAACATAAATTGTAGGAAACATAATTCTCTACAAAAAACGTCTCTTAACATTTTGCCATAGCTCGCTTCGTTTCCGAGATATTTGCAGATTCAGCTCAAAGGAACGGGCCTGACGGACATGTTTCGAGATATTTCTTCTTCTTGTTGTTCTTCTTCTGCACAGCTAAGCTGGAAGTGGCATTTGCAGCTCGCAATAGTGCAGAGTAATCTCAAAGAAAGGGGCCACGGTGTTTCTGTATCTCTATTATGTTGGTGCGGCTTCGGAACTTTTAAATATCTCGATATATCTCGAAAACTACGCTTCTGATCAAAAAATATCATAGAACATAAATTGTAGGAAACATAATTCTCTACAAAAAACGTCTCTTAACATTTTGCCATAGCTCGCTTCGTTTCCGAGATATTTGCAGATTCAGCTCAAAGGAACGGGCCTGACGGACATGTTTCGAGATATTTCTTCTTCTTGTTGTTCTTCTTCTGCACAGCTAAGCTGGAAGTGGCATTTGCAGCTCGCAATAGTGCAGAGTAATCTCAAAGAAAGGGGCCACGGTGTTTCTGTATCTCTATTATGTTGGTGCGGCTTCGGAACTTTTAAATATCTTGATATATCTCGAGAACTACGCATCTGATCAAAAAATACCATAGAACATAAAAAGTAGGAAACTTAATTCTCTACAAAAAAGGTCTCTCAAGATTTTGCCATAGCTCGCTTCGTTTCCGAGATATTTGCAGATTTATCTCAAGGGAAGGGGCCTGACGGACATATTTCGAGATATTTCTTCTTCTTGTTGTTCTTCTTCTGCACAGCTAAGCTGGAAGTGGCATTTGCGGCTCGCACTAGTGCAGAGTTATCTCGAAGAAAGGGGCCACGGTGTTTCTGTATCTCTATTATGTTGGTGCGGCTTCGGAACTTTTAAATATCTTGATATATCTCGACAACTACGCTTCTGATCAAAAAATATCATAGAACATAAATTGTAGGAAACATAATTCTCTACAAAAAAGGTCTCTTAACATTTTGCCATAGCTCGCTTCGTTTCCGAGATATTTGCAGATATATCTCAAGGGAAGGGGCCTGACGGACATATTTCGAGATATTTCTTCTTCTTGTTGTTCTTCTTCTGCACAGCTAAGCTGGAAGTGGCATTTACAGCTCGCAATAGTGCAGAGTTATCTCAAAGAAAGGGGCCACGGTGTTTCTGTATCTCTATTATGTTGGTGCGGCTTCGGAACTTTTAAATATCTTGATATATCTCGAGAACTACGCATCTGATCAAAAAATATCATAAAACATAAAAAGTAGGAAACTTAATTCTCTACAAAAAAGGTCTCTTAACATTTTGCCATAGCTCTCTTCGTTTCCGAGATATTTGCAGATTTATCTCCAGGGAAGGGGCCTGACGGACATATTTCGGGATATTTCTTCTTCTTGTTGTTCTTCTTCTGCACAGCTAAGCTGGAAGTGGCATTTGCAGCTCGCAGTAGTGCAGAGTTATCTCAAAGAAAGGGGCCACGGTGTTTCTGTATCTCTATTATGTTGGTGCGGCTTCGGAACTTTTAAATATCTTGATATATCTCGAGAACTACGCATCTGATCAAAAAATATCATAGAACATAAAAAGTAGGAAACTTAATTCTCTACAAAAAAGGTCTCTTAACATTTTGCCATAGCTCGCTTCGTTTCCGAGATATTTGCAGATTTATCTCACGGGAAGGGGCCTGACGGACATATTTCGAGATATTTCTTCTTCTTGTTGTTCTTCTTCTGCACAGCTAAGCTGGAAGTGGCATTTGCGGCTCGCACTGGTGCAGAGTTATCTCAAAGAAAGGGGCCACGGTGTTTCTGTATCTCTATTATGTTGGTGCGGCTTCGGAACTTTTAAATATCTTGATATATCTCGAGAACTACGCATCTGATCAAAAAATATCATAGAACATAAAAAGTAGGAAACTTAATTCTCTACAAAAAAGGTCTCTTAACATTTTGCCATAGCTCGCTTCGTTTCCGAGATATTTGCAGATTTATCTCCAGGGAAGGGGCCTGACGGACATATTTCGAGATATTTCTTCTTCTTGTTGTTCTTCTTCTGCACAGCTAAGCTGGAAGTGGCATTTGCAGCTCGCAATAGTGCAGAGTTATCTCAAAGAAAGGGGCCACGGTGTTTCTGTATCTCTATTATGTTGGTGCGGCTTCGGAACTTTTAAATATCTTGATATATCTCGAGAACTACGCATCTGATCAAAAAATATCATAGAACATAAAAAGTAGGAAACTTAATTCTCAACAAAAAACGTCTCTTAACATTTTGCCATAGCTCGCTTCGTTTCCGAGATATTTGCAGATTCAGCTCAAAGGAACGGGCCTGACAGACATATTTCGAGATATTTCTTCTTCTTGTTGTTCTTCTTCTGCACAGCTAAGCTGGAAGTGGCATTTGCAGCTCGCAATAGTGCAGAGTAATCTCAAAGAAAGGGGCCACGGTGTTTCTGTATCTCTATTATGTTGGTGCGGCTTCGGAACTTTTAAATATCTTGATATATCTCGAGAACTACGCATCTGATCAAAAAATATCATAGAACATAAAAAGTAGGAAACTTAATTCTCTACAAAAAAGGTCTCTTAACATTTTGCCATAGCTCTCTTCGTTTCCGAGATATTTGCAGATTTATCTCCAGGGAAGCGGCCTGACGGACATATTTCGAGATATTTCTTCTTCTTGTTGTTCTTCTTCTGCACAGCTAAGCTGGAAGTGGCATTTGCAGCTCGCAGTAGTGCAGAGTTATCTCAAAGAAAGGGGCCACGGTGTTTCTGTATCTCTATTATGTTGGTGCGGCTTCGGAACTTTTAAATATCTTGATATATCTCGAGAACTACGCATCTGATCAAAAAATATCATAGAACATAAAAAGTAGGAAACTTAATTCTCTACAAAAAAGGTCTCTTAACATTTTGCCATAGCTCGCTTCGTTTCCGAGATATTTGCAGATTTATCTCAAGGGAAGGGGCCTGACGGACATATTTCGAGATATTTCTTCTTCTTGTTGTTCTTCTTCTGCACAGCTAAGCTGGAAGTGGCATTTGCGGCTCGCAATAGTGCAGAGTTATCTCAAAGAAAGGGGCCACGGTGTTTCTGTATCTCTATTATGTTGGTGCGGCTTCGGAACTTTTAAATATCTTGATATATCTCGAGAACTACGCATCTGATCAAAAAATATCATAGAACATAAAAAGTAGGAAACTTAATTCTCTACAAAAAAGGTCTCTTAACATTTTGCCATAGCTCGCTTCGTTTCCGAGATATTTGCAGATTTATCTCCAGGGAAGGGGCCTGACGGACATATTTCGAGATATTTCTTCTTCTTGTTGTTCTTCTTCTGCACAGCTAAGCTGGAAGTGGCATTTGCAGCTCGCAATAGTGCAGAGTTATCTCAAAGAAAGGGGCCACGGTGTTTCTGTATCTCTATTATGTTGGTGCGGCTTCGGAACTTTTAAATATCTTGATATATCTCGAGAACTACGCATCTGATCAAAAAATATCATAGAACATAAAAAGTAGGAAACTTAATTCTCTACAAAAAAGGTCTCTTAACATTTTGCCATAGCTCGCTTCGTTTCCGAGATATTTGCAGATTTATCTCCAGGGAAGGGGCCTGACGGACATATTTCGAGATATTTCTTCTTCTTGTTGTTCTTCTTCTGCACAGCTAAGCTGGAAGTGGCATTTGCGGCTCGCACTAGTGCAGAGTTCTCTCAAAGAAAGGGGCCACGGTGTTTCTGTATCTCTATTATGTTGGTGCGGCTTCGGAACTTTTAAATATCTTGATATATCTCGAGAACTACGCATCTGATCAAAAAATATCATAGAACATAGAAAGTAGGAAACTTAATTCTCTACAAAAAAGGTCTCTTAACATTTTGCCATGGCTCGCTTCGTTTCCGAGATATTTGCAGATTTATCTCCAGGGAAGGGGCCTGACGGACATATTTCGAGATATTTCTTCTTCTTGTTGTTCTTCTTCTGCACAGCTAAGCTGGAAGTGGCATTTGCAGCTCGCAATAGTGCAGAGTTATCTCAAAGAAAGGGGCCACGGTGTTTCTGTATCTCTATTATGTTGGTGCGGCTTCGGAACTTTTAAATATCTTGATATATCTCGAGAACTACGCATCTGATCAAAAAATATCATAGAACATAAAAAGTAGGAAACTTAATTCTCTACAAAAAAGGTCTCTTAACATTTTGCCATAGCTCGCTTCGTTTCCGAGATATTTGCAGATTTATCTCCAGGGAAGGGGCCTGACGGACATATTTCGAGATATTTCTTCTTCTTGTTGTTCTTCTTCTGCACAGCTAAGCTGGAAGTGGCATTTGCAGCTCGCAATAGTGCAGAGTTATCTCAAAGAAAGGGGCCACGGTGTTTCTGTATCTCTATTATGTTGGTGCGGCTTCGGAACTTTTAAATATCTTGATATAGCTCGAGAACTACGCATCTGATCAAAAAATATCATAGAACATAAAAAGTAGGAAACTTAATTCTCTACAAAAAAGGTCTCTTAACATTTTGCCATAGCTCGCTTCGTTTCCGAGATATTTGCAGATTTATCTCCAGGGAAGGGGCCTGACGGACATATTTCGAGATATTTCTTCTTTTTGTTGTTCTTCTTCTGCACAGCTAAGCTGGAAGTGGCATTTGCAGCTCGCAATAGTGCAGAGTTATCTCAAAGAAAGGGGCCACGGTGTTTCTGTATCTCTATTATGTTGGTGCGGCTTCGGAACTTTTAAATATCTTGATATATCTCGAGAACTACGCATCTGATCAAAAAATATCATAGAACATAAAAAGTAGCAAACTTAATTCTCTACAAAAAAGGTCTCTTAACATTTTGCCATAGCTCGCTTCGTTTCCGAGATATTTGCAGATTTATCTCCAGGGAAGGGGCCTGACGGACATATTTCGAGATATTTCTTCTTCTTGTTGTTCTTCTTCTGCACAGCTAAGCTGGAAGTGGCATTTGCAGCTCGCAATAGTGCAGAGTTATCTCAAAGAAAGGGGCCACGGTGTTTCTGTATCTCTATTATGTTGGTGCGGCTTCGGAACTTTTAAATATCTTGATATATCTCGAGAACTACGCATCTGATCAAAAAATATCATAGAACATAAAAAGTAGGAAACTTAATTCTCTACAAAAAAGGTCTCTTAACATTTTGCCATAGCTCGCTTCGTTTCCGAGATATTTGCAGATTTATCTCCAGGGAAGGGGCCTGACGGACATATTTCGAGATATTTCTTCTTCTTGTTGTTCTTCTTCTGCACAGCTAAGCTGGAAGTGGCATTTGCGGCTCGCACTAGTGCAGAGTTATCTCAAAGAAAGGGGCCACGGTGTTTCTGTATCCCTATTATGTTGGTGCGGCTTCGGAACTTTTAAATATCTTGATATATCTCGAGAACTACGCATCTGATCAAAAAATATCATAGAACATAAAAAGTAGGAAACTTAATTCTCTACAAAAAAGGTCTCTTAACATTTTGCCATAGCTCGCTTCGTTTCCGAGATATTTGCAGATTTATCTCCAGGGAAGGGGCCTGACGGACATATTTCGAGATATTTCTTCTTTTTGTTGTTCTTCTTCTGCACAGCTAAGCTGGAAGTGGCATTTGCAGCTCGCAATAGTGCAGAGTTATCTCAAACAAAGGGGCCACGGTGTTTCTGTATCTCTATTATGTTGGTGCGGCTTCGGAACTTTTAAATATCTTGATATATCTCGAGAACTACGCATCTGATCAAAAAATATCATAGAACATAAAAAGTAGGAAACTTAATTCTCTACAAAAAAGGTCTCTTAACATTTTGCCATAGCTCGCTTCGTTTCCGAGATATTTGCAGATTTATCTCCAGGGAAGGGGCCTGACGGACATATTTCGAGATATTTCTTCTTCTTGTTGTTCTTCTTCTGCACAGCTAAGCTGGAAGTGGCATTTGCAGCTCGCAATAGTGCAGAGTTATCTCAAAGAAAGGGGCCACGGTGTTTCTGTATCTCTATTATGTTGGTGCGGCTTCGGAACTTTTAAATATCTTGATATATCTCGAGAACTACGCATCTGATCAAAAAATATCATAGAACATAAAAAGTAGGAAACTTAATTCTCTACAAAAAAGGTCTCTTAACATTTTGCCATAGCTCGCTTCCTTTCCGAGATATTTGCAGATTTATCTCCAGGGAAGGGGCCTGACGGACATATTTCGAGATATTTCTTCTTCTTGTTGTTCTTCTTCTGCACAGCTAAGCTGGAAGTGGCATTTGCAGCTCGCAATAGTGCAGAGTTATCTCAAAGAAAGGGGCCACGGTGTTTCTGTATCTCTATTATGTTGGTGCGGCTTCGGAACTTTTAAATATCTTGATATATCTCGAGAACTACGCATCTGATCAAAAAATATCATAGAACATAAATTGTAGGAAACATAATTCTGTACAAAAAACGTCTCTTAACATTTTGCCATAGCTCGCTTCGTTTCCGAGATATTTGCAGATTCAGCTCAAAGGAACGGGCCTGACGGACATATTTCGAGATATTTCTTCTTCTTGTTGTTCTTCCTCTGCACAGCTAAGCTGGAAGTGGCATTTGCGGCTCGCACTAGTGCAGAGTTATCTCAAAGAAAGGGGCCACGGTGTTTCTGTATCTCTATTATGTTGGTGCGGCTTCGGAACTTTTAAATATCTTGATATATCTCGAGAACTACGCATCTGATCAAAAAATGTCATAGAACATAAAAAGTAGGAAACTTAATTCTCTACAAAAAAGGTGTCTTAACATTTTGCCATAGCTCGCTTGGTTTCCGAGATATTTGCAGATTTATCTCAAGGGAAGGGGCCTGACGGACATATTTCGAGATATTTCTTCTTCTTGTTGTCCTTCTTCTGCACAGCTAAGCTGGAAGTGGCACTTGCGGCTCGCACTAGTGCAGAGTTATCTCAAAGAAAGGGGCCACGGTGTTTCGGTATCTCTATTATGTTGGTGCGGCTTCGGAACTTTTAAATATCTCGATATATCTCGAAAACTACGCTTCTGATCAAAAAATATCATAGAACATAAATTGTAGGAAACATAATTCTCTACAAAAAACGTCTCTTAACATTTTGCCATAGCTCGCTTCGTTTCCGAGATATTTGCAGATTTATCTCAAGGGAAGGGGCCTAACGGACATATTTCGAGATATTTCTTCTTCTTGTTGTTCTTCCTCTGCACAGCTAAGCTGGAAGTGGCATTTGCAGCTCGCAATAGTGCAGAGTAATCTCAAAGAAAGGGGCCACGGTGTTTCTGTATCTCTATTATGTTGGTGCGGCTTCGGAACTTTTAAATATCTTGATATATCTCGAGAACTACGCATCTGATCAAAAAATATCATAGAACATAAAAAGTAGGAAACTTAATTCTCTACAAAAAAGGTCTCTTAACATTTTGCCATAGCTCGCTTCGTTTCCGAGATATTTGCAGATTTATCTCAAGGGAAGGGGCCTGACGGACATATTTCGAGATATTTCTTCTTCTTGTTGTTCTTCTTCTGCACAGCTAAGCTGGAAGTGGCATTTGCGGCTCGCACTAGTGCAGAGTTATCTCGAAGAAAGGGGCCACGGTGTTTCTGTATCTCTATTATGTTGGTGCGGCTTCGGAACTTTTAAATATCTTGATATATCTCGAGAACTACGCATCTGATCAAAAAATATCATAGAACATAAATTGTAGGAAACATAATTCTGTACAAAAAACGTCTCTTAACATTTTGCCATAGCTCGCTTCGTTTCCGAGATATTTGCAGATTCAGCTCAAAGGAACGGGCCTGACGGACATATTTCGAGATATTTCTTCTTCTTGTTGTTCTTCCTCTGCACAGCTAAGCTGGAAGTGGCATTTGCGGCTCGCACTAGTGCAGAGTTATCTCAAAGAAAGGGGCCACGGTGTTTCTGTATCTCTATTATGTTGGTGCGGCTTCGGAACTTTTAAATATCTTGATATATCTCGAGAACTACGCATCTGATCAAAAAATGTCATAGAACATAAAAAGTAGGAAACTTAATTCTCTACAAAAAAGGTGTCTTAACATTTTGCCATAGCTCGCTTGGTTTCCGAGATATTTGCAGATTTATCTCAAGGGAAGGGGCCTGACGGACATATTTCGAGATATTTCTTCTTCTTGTTGTCCTTCTTCTGCACAGCTAAGCTGGAAGTGGCACTTGCGGCTCGCACTAGTGCAGAGTTATCTCAAAGAAAGGGGCCACGGTGTTTCGGTATCTCTATTATGTTGGTGCGGCTTCGGAACTTTTAAATATCTCGATATATCTCGAAAACTACGCTTCTGATCAAAAAATATCATAGAACATAAATTGTAGGAAACATAATTCTCTACAAAAAACGTCTCTTAACATTTTGCCATAGCTCGCTTCGTTTCCGAGATATTTGCAGATTTATCTCAAGGGAAGGGGCCTGACGGACATATTTCGAGATATATCTTCTTCTTGTTGTTCTTCTTCTGCACAGCTAAGCTGGAAGTGGCATTTGCGGCTCGCACTAGTGCAGAGTTATCTCGAAGAAAGGGGCCACGGTGTTTCTGTATCTCTATTATGTTGGTGCGGCTTCGGAACTTTTAAATATCTTGATATATCTCGAGAACTACGCATCTGATCAAAAAATATCATAGAACATAAAAAGTAGGAAACTTAATTCTCTTCAAAAAAGGTCTCTTAACATTTTGCCATAGCTCGCTTCGTTTCCGAGATATTTGCAGATTTATCTCAAGGGAAGGGGCCTGACGGACATATTTCGAGATATTTCTTCTTCTTGTTGTTCTTCTTCTGCACAGCTAAGCTGGAAGTGGCATTTGCGGCTCGCACTAGTGCAGAGTTATCTCGAAGGAAGGGGCCACGGTGTTTCTGTATCTCTATTATGTTGGTGCGGCTTCGGAACTTTTAAATATCTTGATATATCTCGAGAACTACGCATCTGATCAAAAAATATCATAGAACATAAAAAGTAGGAAACTTAATTCTCTACAAAAAAGGTCTCTTAACATTTTGCCATAGCTCGCTTCGTTTCCGAGATATTTGCAGATTTATCTCAAGGGAAGGGGCCTGACGGACATATTTCGAGATATTTCTTCTTCTTGTTGTTCTTCCTCTGCACAGCTAAGCTGGAAGTGGCATTTGCAGCTCGCAATAGTGCAGAGTAATCTCAAAGAAAGGGGCCACGGTGTTTCTGTATCTCTATTATGTTGGTGCGGCTTCGGAACTTTTAAATATCTTGATATATCTCGAGAACTACGCATCTGATCAAAAAATATCATAGAACATAAAAAGTAGGAAACTTAATTCTCTACAAAAAAGGTCTCTTAACATTTTGCCATAGCTCGCTTCGTTTCCGAGATATTTGCAGATTTATCTCAAGGGAAGGGGCCTGACGGACATATTTCGAGATATTTCTTCTTCTTGATGTTCTTCTTCTGCACAGCTAAGCTGGAAGTGGCATTTACAGCTCGCAATAGTGCAGAGTTATCTCAAAGAAAGGGGCCACGGTGTTTCTGTATCTCTATTATGTTGGTGCGGCTTCGGAACTTTTAAATATCTTGATATATCTCGAGAACTACGCATCTGATCAAAAAATATCATAGAACATAAAAAGTAGGAAACTTAATTCTCTACAAAAAAGTTCTCTTAACATTTTGCCATAGCTCGCTTCGTTTCCGAGATATTTGCAGATTTATCTCAAGGGAAGGGGCCTAACGGACATATTTCGAGATATTTCTTCTTCTTGTTGTTCTTCTTCTGCACAGCTAAGCTGGAAGTGGCATTTGCGGCTCGCACTACTGCAGAGTTATCTCAAAGAAAGGGGCCACGGTGTTTCTGTATCTCTATTATGTTGGTGCGGCTTCGGAACTTTTAAATATCTCGATATATCTCGAAAACTACGCTTCTGGTCAAAAAATATCATAGCACATAAATTGTAGGAAACATAATTCTTTACAAAAAACGTCTCTTAACATTTTGCCATAGCTCGCTTCGTTTCCGAGATATTTGCAGATTCATCTCAAGGGAAGGGGCCTGACGGACATATTTCGAGATATTTCTTCTTCTTGTTGTTCTTCTTCTGCACAGCTAAGCTGGAAGTGGCATTTGCGGCTCGCACTAGTGCAGAGTTATCTCAAAGAAAGGGGCCGCGGTGTTTCTGTATCTCTATTATGTTGATGCGGCTTCGGAACTTTTAAATATCTTGATATATCTCGAGAACTACGCATCTGATAAAAAAATATCATAGAACATAAAAAGTAGGAAACTTAATTCTCTACAAAAAAGGTCTCTTAACATTTTGCCATAGCTCGCTTGGTTTCCGAGATATTTGCAGATTTATCTCAAGGGAAGGGGCCTGACGGACATATTTCGAGATATTTCTTCTTCTTGTTGTACTTCTTCTGCACAGCTAAGCTGGAAGTGGCATTTGCGGCTCGCACTAGTGCAGAGTTATCTCAAAGAAAGGGGCCACGGTGTTTCTGTATCTCTATTATGTTGGTGCGGCTTCGGAACTTTTAAATATCTCGATATATCTCGAAAACTACGCTTCTGATCAAAAAATATCATAGAACATAAATTGTAGGAAACATAATTCTCTACAAAAAACGTCTCTTAACATTTTGCCATAGCTCGCTTCGTTTCCGAGATATTTGCAGATTCAGCTCAAAGGAACGGGCCTGACGGACATATTTCGAGATATTTCTTCTTCTTGTTGTTCTTCCTCTGCACAGCTAAGCTGGAAGTGGCATTTGCAGCTCGCAATAGTGCAGAGTTATCTCAAAGAGAGGGGCCACGGTGTTTCTGTGTCTCTATTATGTTGGTGCGGCTTCGGAACTTTTAAATATCTTGATATATCTCGAGAACTACGCATCTGATCAAAAAATATCATAGAACATAAAAAGTAGGAAACTTAATTCTCTACAAAAAAGGTCTCTTAACATTTTGCCATAGCTCGTTTCGTTTCCGAGATATTTGCAGATTTATCTCAAGTGAAGGGGCCTGACGGACATATTTCGAGATATTTCTTCTTCTTGTTGTCCTTCTTCTGCACAGCTAAGCTGGAAGTGGCATTTGCGGCTCGCACTAGTGCAGAGTTATCTCAAAGAAAGGGGCCACGGTGTTTCTGTATCTCTATTATGTTGGTGCGGCTTCGGAACTTTTGAATATCTCGATATATCTCGAAAACTACGCTTCTGATCAAAAAACATCATAGAACATAAATTGTAGGAAACATAATTCTCTACAAAAAAGGTCTCTTAACATTTTGCCATATCTCGCTTCGTTTCCGAGATATTTGCAGATTTATCTCAAGTGAAGGGGCCTGACGGACATATTTCGAGATATTTCTTCTTCTTGTTGTCCTTCTTCTGCACAGCTAAGCTGGAAGTGGCATTTGCGGCTCGCACTAGTGCAGAGTTATCTCAAAGAAAGGGGCCACGTTGTTTCTGTATCTCTATTATGTTGGTGCGGCTTCGGAACTTTTAAATCTCTCGATATATCTCGAAAACTACGCTTCTGATCAAAAAACATCATAGAACATAAATTGTAGGAAACATAATTCTCTACATAAAACGTCTCTTAACATTTTGCCATAGCTCGCTTCGTTTCCGAGATATTTGCAGATTCAGCTCAAAGGAACGGGCCTGACGGACATATTTCGAGATATTTCTTCTTCTTGTTGTTCTTCCTCTGCACAGCTAAGCTGGAAGTGGCATTTGCAGCTCGCAATAGTGCAGAGTTATCTCAAAGAAAGGGGCCACGGTGTTTCTGTATCTCTATTATGTTGGTGCGGCTTCGGAACTTTTAAATATCTTGATATATCTCGAGAACTACGCATCTGATCAAAAAATATCATAGAACATAAAAAGTAGGAAACTTAATTCTCTACAAAAAAGGTCTCTTAACATTTTGCCATAGCTCGCTTCGTTTCCGAGATATTTGCAGATTTATCTCAAGGGAAGGGGCCTGACGGACATATTTCGAGATATTTCTTCTTCTTGTTGTTCTTCTTCTGCATAGCTAAGCTGGAAGTGGCATTTGCGGCTCGCACTAGTGCAGAGTTATCTCAAAGAAAGAGGCCACGGTGTTTCTGTATCTCTATTATGTTGGTGCGGCTTCGGAACTTTTAAATATCTTGATATATCTCGAGAACTACGCATCTGATCAAAAAATATCATAGAACATAAAAAGTAGGAAACTTAATTCTCTACAAAAAAGGTCTCTTAACATTTTGCCATAGCTCGCTTCGTTTCCGAGATATTTGCAGATTTATCTCAAGGGAAGGGGCCTAACGGACATATTTCGAGATATTTCTTCTTCTTGTTGTTCTTCTTCTGCACAGCTAAACTGGAAGTGGCATTTCCAGCTAGCAATAGTGCAGAGTTATCTCAAAGAGAGGGGCCACGGTGTTTCTGTATCTCTATTATGTTGGTGCGGCTTCGGAACTTTTAAATATCTTGATATATCTCGAGAACTACGCATCTGATCAAAAAATATCATAGAACATAAAAAGTAGGAAACTTAATTCTCTACAAAAAAGGTCTCTTAACATTTTGCCATAGCTCGCTTCGTTTCCGAGATATTTGCAGATTTATCTCAAGGGAAGGGGCCTGACGGACATATTTCGAGATATTTCTTCTTCTTGTTGTTCTTCTTCTGCATAGCTAAGCTGGAAGTGGCATTTGCGGCTCGCACTAGTGCAGAGTTATCTCAAAGAAAGGGGCCACGGTGTTTCTGTATCTCTATTATGTTGGTGCGACTTCGGAACTTTTAAATATCTTGATATATCTCGAGAACTACGCATCTGATCAAAAAATATCATAGAACATAAAAAGTAGGAAACTTAATTCTCTACAAAAAAGGTCTCTTAACATTTTGCCATAGCTCGCTTGGTTTCCGAGATATTTGCAGATTTATCTTAAGGGAAGGGGCCTGACGGACATATTTCGAGATATTTCTTCTTCTTGTTGTCCTTCTTCTGCACAGCTAAGCTGGAAGTGGCATTTGCGGCTCGCACTAGTGCAGAGTTATCTCAAAGAAAGGGGCCACGGTGTTTCTGTATCTCTATTATGTTGGTGCGGCTTCGGAACTTTTAAATATCTCGATATATCTCGGAAACTACGCTTCTGATCAAAAAATATCGTAGAACGTAAATTGTAGGAAACATAATTCTCTACAAAAAACGTCTCTTAACATTTTGCCATAGCTCGCTTCGTTTCCGAGATATTTGCAGATTCAGCTCAAAGGAACGGGCCTGACGGACATATTTCGAGATATTTCTTCTTCTTGTTGTTCTTCCTCTGCACAGCTAAGCTGGAAGTGGCATTTGCAGCTCGCAATAGTGCAGAGTTATCTCAAAGAAAGGGGCCACGGCGTTTCTGTATCTCTATTATGTTGGTGCGGCTTCGGAACTTTTAAGTATCTTGATATATCTCGAGAACTACGCATCTGATCAAAAAATATCATAGAACATAAAAAGCAGGAAACTTAATTCTCTACAAAAAAGGTCTCTTAACATTTTGCCATAGCTCGCCGGCGTTTCCGAGATATTTGCAGATTTATCTCAAGTGAAGGGGCCTGACGGACATATTTCGAGATATTTCTTCTTCTTGTTGTCCTTCTTCTGCACAGCTAAGCTGGAAGTGGCATTTGTGGCTCGCACTAGTGCAGAGTTATCTCAAAGAAAGGGGCCACGGTGTTTCTGTATCTCTATTACGTTGGTGCGGCTTCGGAACTTTTAAATATCTCGATATATCTCGAAAACTACGCTTCTGATCAAAAAATATCATAGAACATAAATTGTAGGAAACATAATTCTCTACACAAAATGTCTCTTAACATTTTGCCATAGCTCGCTTCGTTTCCGAGATATTTGCAGATTCAGCTCAAAGGAACGGGCCTGACGGACATATTTCGAGATATTTCTTCTTCTTGTTGTTCTTCCTCTGCACAGCTAAGCTGGAAGTGGCATTTGCAGCTCGCAATAGTGCAGAGTTATCTCAAAGAACGGGGCCACGGCGTTTCTGTATCTCTATTATGTTGGTGCGGCTTCGGAACTTTTAAATATCTTGATATATCTCGAAAACTACGCTTCTGATCAAAAAATATCATAGAACGTAACTTGTAGCAAACATAATTCTCTACAAAAAAGGTCTCTTAGCATTTTGCCATAGCTCGCTTCGTTTCCGAGATATTTGCAGATATATCTCAAGGGAAGGGGCCTGACGGACATATTTCGAGATATTTCTTCTTCTTGTTGTTCTTCTTCTGCACAGCTAAACTGGAAGTGGCATTTCCAGCTCGCAATAGTGCAGAGTTATCTGAAAGAAAGGGGCCACGGTGTTTCTGTATCTCTAATATGTTGGTGCGGCTTCGGAACTTTTAAATATCTTGATATATCTCGAGAACTACGCATCTGATCAAAAAATATCATAGAACATAAAAAGTAGGAAACTTAATTCTCTACAAAAAAGGTCTCTTAACATTTTGCCATAGCTCGCTTCGTTTCCGGGATATTTGCAGATTTATCTCGAGGGAAGGGGCCTGACGGACATATTTCGAGATATTTCTTCTTCTTGTTGTTCTTCTTCTGCACAGCAAAGCTGGAAGTGGCATTTGCAGCTCGCAATAGTGCAGAGTTATCTCAAAGAAAGGGGCCACGGTGTT
This sequence comes from Osmia lignaria lignaria, assembly GCF_051020975.1. Taxonomy (NCBI): domain Eukaryota; kingdom Metazoa; phylum Arthropoda; class Insecta; order Hymenoptera; family Megachilidae; genus Osmia; species Osmia lignaria. The sequence continues at coordinate 21,428,620 of NW_027478159.1, forward strand.
TCTGTATCTCTAATATGTTGGTGCGGCTTCGGAACTTTTAAATATCTTGATATATCTCGAGAACTACGCATCTGATCAAAAAATATCATAGAACATAAAAAGTAGGAAACTTAATTCTCTACAAAAACGGTCTCTTAACATTTTGCCATAGCTCGCTTCGTTTCCGGGATATTTGCAGATTTATCTCGAGGGAAGGGGCCTGACGGACATATTTCGAGATATTTCTTCTTCTTGTTGTTCTTCTTCTGCACAGCTAAGCTGGAAGTGGCTTTTGCGGCTCGCAGTAGTGCAGAGTTATCTCAAAGAAAGGGGCCACGGTGTTTCTGTATCTCTATTATGTTGGTGCGGCTTCGGAACTTTTAAATATCTCGATATATCTCGAAAACTACGCTTCTGATCAAAAAATATCATAGAACATAAATTGTAGAAAACATAATTCTCTACAAAAAAGGTCTCTTAAGATTTTGCCATAGCTCGTTTCGTTTCCGAGATATTTGCAGATATATCTCAAGGGAAGGGGCCTGACGGACATATTTCGAGATATTTCTTCTTCTTGTTGTTGTCCTTCTGCACAGCTAAACTGGAAGTGGCATTTTCAGCTCGCAATAGTGCAGAGTTATCTCAAAGCAAGGGGCCACGGTGTTTCTGTATCTCTATTATGTTGGTGCGGCTTCGGAACTTTTAAATATCTTGATATATCTCGAGAACTACGCATCTGATCAAAAAATATCATAGAACATAAAAAGCAGGAAACTTAATACTCTACAAAAAAGGTCTCTTAACATTTTGCCATAGCTCGCTTCGTTTCCGAGATATTTGCAGATTTATCTCAAGGGAAGGGGCCTGACGGACATATTTCGAGATATTTCTTCTTCTTGATGTTCTTCTTCTGCACAGCTAAGCTGGAAGTGGCATTTACAGCTCGCAATAGTGCAGAGTTATCTCAAAGAAAGGGGCCACGGTGTTTCTGTATCTCTATTATGTTGGTGCGGCTTCGGAACTTTTAAATATCTTGATATATCTCTAGAACTACGCATCTGATCAAAAAATATCATAGAACATATAAAGTAGGAAACTTAATTCTCTACAAAAAAGGTCTCTTAACATTTTGCCATAGCTCGTATCGTTTCCGAGATATTTGCAGATTTATCTCAAGGGAAGGGGCCTGACGGACATATTTCGAGATATTTCTTCTTCTTGTTGTTCTTCTTCTGCACAGCTAAGCTGGAAGTGGCATTTACAGCTCGCAATAGTGCAGAGTTATCTCAAAGAAAGGGGCCACGGTGTTTCTGTATCTCTATTATGTTGGTGCGGCTTCGGAACTTTTAAATATCTTGATATATCTCTAGAACTACGCATCTGATCAAAAAATATCATAGAACATATAAAGTAGGAAACTTAATTCTCTACAAAAAAGGTCTCTTAACATTTTGCCATAGCTCACTTCGTTTCCGAGATATTTGCAGATTTATCTCAAGGGAAGGGGCCTGACGGAAATATTTCGAAATATTTCTTCTTCTTGTTGTTCTTCTTCTGCACAGCTAAACTGGAAGTGGCATTTGCAGCTGGCAATAGTGCAGAGTTATCTCAAAGAAAGGGGCCACGGTGTTTCTGTATCTCTATTATGTTAGTGCGGCTTCGGAACTTTTAAATATCTCGATATATCTCGAAAACTACGCTTCTGATCAAAAAATATCATAGAACATAAATTGTAGGAAACATAATTCTCTACAAAAAAGGTCTCTTAACATTTTGCCATAGCTCGTTTCGTTTCCGAGATATTTGCAGATATATCTCAAGGGAAGGGGCCTGACGGACATATTTCGAGATATTTCTTCTTCTTGTTGTTCTTCTTCTGCACAGCTAAGCTGGAAGTGGCATTTGCAGCTCGCAATAGTGCAGAGTTATCTCAAAGAAAGAGGCCACGATGTTTCTGTATCTCTATTATGTTGGTGCGGCTTCGGAACTTTTAAATATCTTGATATATCTCGAGAACTACGCATCTGATCAAAAAATATCATAGAACATAAAAAGTAGGAAACTTAATTCTCTACAAATAAAGTCTCTTAACATTTTGCCATAGCTCGCTTCGTTTCCGAGATATTTGCAGATTTATCTCAAGGGAAGGGGCCTGACGGACATATTTCGGGATATTTCTTCTTCTTGTTGTTCTTCTTCTGCACAGCTAAGCTGGAAGTGGCGTTTCCAGCTCGCAATAGCGCAGAGTTATCTCAAAGAAAGGGGCCACGGTGTTTCTGTATCTCTATTATGTTGGTGCGGCTTCGGAACTTTTAAATATCTTGATATATCTCGAGAACTACGCGTCTGATCAAAAAATATCATAGAACATAAAAAGTAGGAAACTTAATTCTCTACAAATAAAGTCTCTTAACATTTTGCCATAGCTCGCTTCGTTTCCGAGATATATGCAGATTTATCTCAAGGGAAGGGGCCTGACGGACATATTTCGAGATATTTCTTCTTCTTGTTGTTCTTCTTCTGCACAGCTAAGCTGGAAGTGGCATTTGCAGCTCGCAATAGTGCAGAGTTATCTCAAAGAAAGGGGCCACGGTGTTTCTGTATCTCTATTATGTTGGTGCGGCTTTGGAACTTTTAAATATCTCCATATATCTCGAAAACTACGCTTCTGATCAAAAAATATCATAGAACATAACTTGTAGGAAACATAATTCTCTACAAAAAAGGTCTCTTAACATTTTGCCATAGCTCGCTTCGTTTCCGAGATATTTGCAGATATATCTCAAGGGAAGGGGCCTGACGGACATATTTCGAGATATTTCTTCTTCTTGTTGTTCTTCTTCTGCACAGCTAAACTGGAAGTGGCATTTCCAGCTCGCAATAGTGCAGAGTTATCTGAAAGAAAGGGGCCACGGTGTTTCTGTATCTCTAATATGTTGGTGCGGCTTCGGAACTTTTAAATATCTTGATATATCTCGAGAACTACGCATCTGATCAAAAAATATCATAGAACCTAAAAAGTAGGAAACTTAATTCTCTACAGAAAAGGTCTCTTAACATTTTGCCATAGCTCGCTTCGTTTCCGGGATATTTGCAGATTTATCTCGAGGGAAGGGGCCTAACGGACATATTTCGAGATATTTCTTCTTCTTGTTGTTGTCCTTCTGCACAGCTAAACTGGAAGTGGCATTTCCAGCTCGCAATAGTGCAGAGTTATCTCAAAGAAAGGGGCCACGGTGTTTCTGTATCTCTATTATGTTGGTGCGGCTTCGGAACTTTTAAATATCTTGATATATCTCGAGAACTACGCATCTGATCAAAAAATATCATAGAACATCAAAAGCAGGAAACTTAATTCTCTACAAAAAAGGTCTCTTAACATTTTGCCATAGCTCGCTTCGTTTCCGAGATATTTGCAGATTTATCTCAAGGGAAGGGGCCTGACGGACATATTTCGAGATATTTCTTCTTCTTGATGTTCTTCTTCTGCACAGCTAAGCTGGAAGTGGCATTTACAGCTCGCAATAGTGCAGAGTTATCTCAAAGAAAGGGGCCACGGTGTTTCTGTATCTCTATTATGTTGGTGCGGCTTCGGAACTTTTAAATATCTTGATATATCTCTAGAACTACGCATCTGATCAAAAAATATCATAGAACATATAAAGTAGGAAACTTAATTCTCTACAAAAAAGGTCTCTTAACATTTTGCCATAGCTCGCTTCGTTTCTGAGATATGTGCAGATTTATCTCAAGGGAAGGGGCCTGACGGACATATTTCGAGATATTTCTTCTTCTTGTTGTTCTTCTTCTGCACAGCTAAGCTGGAAGTGGCTTTTGCGGCGCGCACTAGTGCAGAGTTATCTCAAAGAAAGGGGCCACGGTGTTTCTGTATCTCTATTACGTTGGTGCGGCTTCGGAACTTTTAAATATCTCGATATATCTCGAAAACTACGCTTCTGATCGAAAAAAATCATAGAACATAAATTGTAGAAAACATAATTCTCTACAAAAAAGGTCTCTTAAGATTTTGCCATAGCTCGTTTCGTTTCCGAGATATTTGCAGATATATCTCAAGGGAAGGGGCCTGACGGACATATTTCGAGATATTTCTTCTTCTTGTTGTTCTCCTTCTGCACAGCTAAACTGGAAGTGGCATTTCCAGCTCGCAATAGTGCAGAGTTATCTCAAAGAAAGGGGCCACGGTGTTTCTGTATCTCTATTATGTTGGTGCGGCGTCGGAACTTTTAAATATCTTGATATATCTCGAGAACTACGCATCTGATCAAAAAATATCATACAACATAAAAAGTAGGAAACTTAATTCTCTACAAAAAAGGTCTCTTAACATTTTGCAATAGCTCGCTTCGTTTCCGAGATATTTGCAGATATATCTCAAGGGAAGGGGCCTGACGGACATATTTCGAGATATTTCTTCTTCTTGTTGTTCTTCTTCTGCACAGCTAAACTGGAAGTGGCATTTCCAGCTCGCAATAGTGCAGAGTTATCTGAAAGAAAGGGGCCACGGTGTTTCTGTATCTCTAATATGTTGGTGCGGCTTCGGAACTTTTAAATATCTTGATATATCTCGAGAACTACGCATCTGATCAAAAAATATCATAGAACCTAAAAAGTAGGAAACTTAATTCTCTACAGAAAAGGTCTCTTAACATTTTGCCATAGCTCGCTTCGTTTCCGAGATATTTGCAGATTTATCTCAAGGGAAGGGGCCTGACGGACATATTTCGAGATATTTCTTCTTCTTGTTGTTCTTCTTCTGCACAGCTAAGCTGGAAGTGGCATTTACAGCTCGCAATAGTGCAGAGTTATCTCAAAGAAAGGGGCCACGGTGTTTCTGTATCTCTATTATGTTGGTGCGGCTTCGGAACTTTTAAATATCTTGATATATCTCGAGAACTACGCATCTGATCAAAAAATATCATAGAACCTAAAAAGTAGGAAACTTAATTCTCTACAGAAAAGGTCTCTTAACATTTTGCCATAGCTCGCTTCGTTTCCGAGATATTTGCAGATTTATCTCAAGGGAAGGGGCCTGACGGACATATTTCGAGATATTTCTTCTTCTTGTTGTTCTTCTTCTGCACAGCTAAGCTGGAAGTGGCATTTACCGCTCGCAATAGTGCAGAGTTATCTCAAAGAAAGGGGCCACGGTGTTTCTGTATCTCTATTATGTTGGTGCGGCTTCGGAACTTTTAAATATCTTGATATATCTCTAGAACTACGCATATGATCAAAAAATATCATAGAACATATAAAGTAGGAAACTTAATTCTCTACAAAAAAGGTCTCTTAACATTTTGCCATAGCTCACTTCGTTTCCGAGATATTTGCAGATTTATCTCAAGGGAAGGGGCCTGACGGACATATTTCGAAATATTTCTTCTTCTTGTTGTTCTTCTTCTGCACAGCTAAGCTGGAAGTGGCATTTGCGGCCCGCACTAGTGCAGAGTTATCTCAAAGAAAGGGGCCGCGGTGTTTCTGAATCTCTATTATGTTGGTGCGGCTTCGGAACTTTTAAATATCTCGATATATCTCGAGAACTACGCTTCTGATCAAAAAATATCATAGAACATAAATTGTAGGAAACATAATTCTCTACAAAAAAGGTCTCTTAACATTTTGCCATAGCTCGCTTCGTTTCCGAGATATATGCAGATTTATCTCAAGGGAAGGGGCCTGACGGACATATTTCGAGATATTTCTTCTTCTTGTTGTTCTTCTTCTGCACAGCTAAACTGGAAGTGGCATTTCCAGCTCGCAATAGTGCAGAGTTATCTCAAAGAAAGGGGCCACGGTGTTTCTGTATCTCTATTATGTTGGTGCGGCTTCGGAACTTTTAAATATCTCGATATATCTCGAAAACTACGCCTCTGATCAAAAAATATCATAGAACATTACTTGTAGGAAACATAATTCTCTACAAAAAAGGTCTCTTACCATTTTGCCATAGCTCGCTTCGTTTCCGAGATATTTGCAGATATATCTCAAGGGAAGGGGCCTGACGGATATATTTCGAGATATTTCTTCTTCTTGTTGTTCTTCTTCTGCACAGCTAAACTGGAAGTGGCATTTGCAGCTCGCAATAGTGCGGAGTTATCTCAAAGAAAGGGGCCACGGTGTTTCTGTATCTCTATTATGTTGGTGCGGCTTCGGAACTTTTAAATATCTTGATATATCTCGAGAACTACGCATCTGATCAAAAAATATCATAGAACATAAAAAGTAGGAAACTTAATTCTCTACAAATAAGGTCTCTTAACATTTTGCCATAGCTCACTTCGTTTCCGAGATATTTGCAGATATATCTCAAGGGAAGGGGCCTGACGGACATATTTCGAGATATTTCTTCTTCTTGTTGTTCTTCTTCTGCACAGCTAAACTGGAAGTGGCATTTCCAGCTCGCAATAGTGCAGAGTTATCTCAGAGAAAGGGGCCACGGTGTTTCTGTATCTCTATTATGTTGGTGCGGCTTCGGAACTTTTAAATATCTTGATATATCTCGAGAACTACGCATCTGATCAAAAATATCATACAACATAAAAAGTAGGAAACTTAATTCTCTACAAATAAAGTCTCTTAACATTTTGCCATAGCTCGCTTCGTTTCCGAGATATTTGCAGATTTATCTCAAGGGAAGGGGCCTGACGGACATATTTCGAGATATTTCTTCTTCTTGTTGTTCTTCTTCTGCACAGCTAAGCTGTAAGTGGCGTTTGCGGCCCGCACTAGTGCAGAGTTATCTCAAAGGAAGGGGCCACGGTGTTTCTGAATCTCTATTACGTTGGTGCGGCTTCGGAACTTTTAAATATCTCGATATATCTCGAAAACTACGCTTCTGATCGAAAAAAATCATAGAACATAAATTGTAGAAAACATAATTCTCTACAAAAAAGGTCTCTTAAGATTTTGCCATAGCTCGTTTCGTTTCCGAGATATTTGCAGATATATCTCAAGGGAAGGGGCCTGACGGACATATTTCGAGATATTTCTTCTTCTTGTTGTTCTCCTTCTGCACAGCTAAACTGGAAGTGGCATTTCCAGCTCGCAATAGTGCAGAGTTATCTCAAAGAAAGGGGCCACGGTGTTTCTGTATCTCTATTATGTTGGTGCGGCGTCGGAACTTTTAAATATCTTGATATATCTCGAGAACTACGCATCTGATCAAAAAATATCATACAACATAAAAAGTAGGAAACTTAATTCTCTACAAAAAAGGTCTCTTAACATTTTGCAATAGCTCGCTTCGTTTCCGAGATATTTGCAGATATATCTCAAGGGAAGGGGCCTGACGGACATATTTCGAGATATTTCTTCTTCTTGTTGTTCTTCTTCTGCACAGCTAAACTGGAAGTGGCATTTCCAGCTCGCAATAGTGCAGAGTTATCTGAAAGAAAGGGGCCACGGTGTTTCTGTATCTCTAATATGTTGGTGCGGCTTCGGAACTTTTAAATATCTTGATATATCTCGAGAACTACGCATCTGATCAAAAAATATCATAGAACCTAAAAAGTAGGAAACTTAATTCTCTACAGAAAAGGTCTCTTAACATTTTGCCATAGCTCGCTTCGTTTCCGAGATATTTGCAGATTTATCTCAAGGGAAGGGGCCTGACGGACATATTTCGAGATATTTCTTCTTCTTGTTGTTCTTCTTCTGCACAGCTAAGCTGGAAGTGGCATTTACAGCTCGCAATAGTGCAGAGTTATCTCAAAGAAAGGGGCCACGGTGTTTCTGTATCTCTATTATGTTGGTGCGGCTTCGGAACTTTTAAATATCTTGATATATCTCGAGAACTACGCATCTGATCAAAAAATATCATAGAACCTAAAAAGTAGGAAACTTAATTCTCTACAGAAAAGGTCTCTTAACATTTTGCCATAGCTCGCTTCGTTTCCGAGATATTTGCAGATTTATCTCAAGGGAAGGGGCCTGACGGACATATTTCGAGATATTTCTTCTTCTTGTTGTTCTTCTTCTGCACAGCTAAGCTGGAAGTGGCATTTACCGCTCGCAATAGTGCAGAGTTATCTCAAAGAAAGGGGCCACGGTGTTTCTGTATCTCTATTATGTTGGTGCGGCTTCGGAACTTTTAAATATCTTGATATATCTCTAGAACTACGCATATGATCAAAAAATATCATAGAACATATAAAGTAGGAAACTTAATTCTCTACAAAAAAGGTCTCTTAACATTTTGCCATAGCTCACTTCGTTTCCGAGATATTTGCAGATTTATCTCAAGGGAAGGGGCCTGACGGACATATTTCGAAATATTTCTTCTTCTTGTTGTTCTTCTTCTGCACAGCTAAGCTGGAAGTGGCATTTGCGGCCCGCACTAGTGCAGAGTTATCTCAAAGAAAGGGGCCGCGGTGTTTCTGAATCTCTATTATGTTGGTGCGGCTTCGGAACTTTTAAATATCTCGATATATCTCGAGAACTACGCTTCTGATCAAAAAATATCATAGAACATAAATTGTAGGAAACATAATTCTCTACAAAAAAGGTCTCTTAACATTTTGCCATAGCTCGCTTCGTTTCCGAGATATATGCAGATTTATCTCAAGGGAAGGGGCCTGACGGACATATTTCGAGATATTTCTTCTTCTTGTTGTTCTTCTTCTGCACAGCTAAACTGGAAGTGGCATTTCCAGCTCGCAATAGTGCAGAGTTATCTCAAAGAAAGGGGCCACGGTGTTTCTGTATCTCTATTATGTTGGTGCGGCTTCGGAACTTTTAAATATCTCGATATATCTCGAAAACTACGCCTCTGATCAAAAAATATCATAGAACATTACTTGTAGGAAACATAATTCTCTACAAAAAAGGTCTCTTACCATTTTGCCATAGCTCGCTTCGTTTCCGAGATATTTGCAGATATATCTCAAGGGAAGGGGCCTGACGGATATATTTCGAGATATTTCTTCTTCTTGTTGTTCTTCTTCTGCACAGCTAAACTGGAAGTGGCATTTGCAGCTCGCAATAGTGCGGAGTTATCTCAAAGAAAGGGGCCACGGTGTTTCTGTATCTCTATTATGTTGGTGCGGCTTCGGAACTTTTAAATATCTTGATATATCTCGAGAACTACGCATCTGATCAAAAAATATCATAGAACATAAAAAGTAGGAAACTTAATTCTCTACAAATAAGGTCTCTTAACATTTTGCCATAGCTCACTTCGTTTCCGAGATATTTGCAGATATATCTCAAGGGAAGGGGCCTGACGGACATATTTCGAGATATTTCTTCTTCTTGTTGTTCTTCTTCTGCACAGCTAAGCTGGAAGTGGCATTTACAGCTCGCAATGAAGCAGAGTTATCTCAAAGAAAGGGGCCACGGTGTTTCTGTATCTCTATTATGTTGGTGCGGCTTCGGAACTTTTAAATATCTTGATATATCTCTAGAACTACGCATCTGATCAAAAAATATCATAGAACATATAAAGTAGGAAACTTAATTCTCTACAAAAAAGGTCTCTTAACATTTTGCCATAGCTCGCTTCGTTTCCGAGATATTTGCAGATTTATCTCAAGGGAAGGGGCCTGACGGACATATTTCGAGATATTTCTTCTTCTTGATGTTCTTCTTCTGCACAGCTAAGCTGGAAGTGGCATTTACAGCTCGCAATGAAGCAGAGTTATCTCAAAGAAAGGGGCCACGGTGTTTCTGTATCTCTATTATGTTGGTGCGGCTTCGGAACTTTTAAATATCTTGATATATCTCTAGAACTACGCATCTGATCAAAAAATATCATAGAACATATAAAGTAGGAAACTTAATTCTCTACAAAAAAGGTCTCTTAACATTTTGCCATAGCTCGCTTCGTTTCCGAGATATTTGCAGATTTATCTCAAGGGAAGGGGCCTGACGGACATATTTCGAGATATTTCTTCTTCTTGTTGTTCTTCTTCTGCACAGCTAAACTGGAAGTGGCATTTCCAGCTCGCAATAGTGCAGAGTTATCTCAGAGAAAGGGGCCACGGTGTTTCTGTATCTCTATTATGTTGGTGCGGCTTCGGAACTTTTAAATATCTTGATATATCTCGAGAACTACGCATCTGATCAAAAATATCATACAACATAAAAAGTAGGAAACTTAATTCTCTACAAATAAAGTCTCTTAACATTTTGCCATAGCTCGCTTCGTTTCCGAGATATTTGCAGATTTATCTCAAGGGAAGGGGCCTGACGGACATATTTCGAGATATTTCTTCTTCTTGTTGTTCTTCTTCTGCACAGCTAAGCTGTAAGTGGCGTTTGCGGCCCGCACTAGTGCAGAGTTATCTCAAAGGAAGGGGCCACGGTGTTTCTGAATCTCTATTATGTTGGTGCGGCTTCGGAACTTTTAAATATCTCGATATATCTCGAGAACTACGCTTCTGATCAAAAAATATCATAGAACATAAATTGTAGGAAACATAATTCTCTACAAAAAAGGTCTCTTAACATTTTGCCATAGCTCGCTTCGTTTCCGAGATATATGCAGATTTATCTCAAGGGAAGGGGCCTGACGGACATATTTCGAGATATTTCTTCTTCTTGTTGTTCTTCTTCTGCACAGCTAAACTGGAAGTGGCATTTCCAGCTCGCAATAGTGCAGAGTTATCTGAAAGAAAGGGGCCACGGTGTTTCTGTATCTCTAATATGTTGGTGCGGCTTCGGAACTTTTAAATATCTTGATATATCTCGAGAACTACGCATCTGATCAAAAAATATCATAGAACCTAAAAAGTAGGAAACTTAATTCTCTACAGAAAAGGTCTCTTAACATTTTGCCATAGCTCGCTTCGTTTCCGAGATATTTGCAGATTTATCTCAAGGGAAGGGGCCTGACGGACATATTTCGAGATATTTCTTCTTCTTGTTGTTCTTCTTCTGCACAGCTAAGCTGGAAGTGGCATTTACAGCTCGCAATAGTGCAGAGTTATCTCAAAGAAAGGGGCCACGGTGTTTCTGTATCTCTATTATGTTGGTGCGGCTTCGGAACTTTTAAATATCTTGATATATCTCGAGAACTACGCATCTGATCAAAAAATATCATAGAACCTAAAAAGTAGGAAACTTAATTCTCTACAGAAAAGGTCTCTTAACATTTTGCCATAGCTCGCTTCGTTTCCGAGATATTTGCAGATTTATCTCAAGGGAAGGGGCCTGACGGACATATTTCGAGATATTTCTTCTTCTTGTTGTTCTTCTTCTGCACAGCTAAGCTGGAAGTGGCATTTACCGCTCGCAATAGTGCAGAGTTATCTCAAAGAAAGGGGCCACGGTGTTTCTGTATCTCTATTATGTTGGTGCGGCTTCGGAACTTTTAAATATCTTGATATATCTCTAGAACTACGCATATGATCAAAAAATATCATAGAACATATAAAGTAGGAAACTTAATTCTCTACAAAAAAGGTCTCTTAACATTTTGCCATAGCTCACTTCGTTTCCGAGATATTTGCAGATTTATCTCAAGGGAAGGGGCCTGACGGACATATTTCGAAATATTTCTTCTTCTTGTTGTTCTTCTTCTGCACAGCTAAGCTGGAAGTGGCATTTGCGGCCCGCACTAGTGCAGAGTTATCTCAAAGAAAGGGGCCGCGGTGTTTCTGAATCTCTATTATGTTGGTGCGGCTTCGGAACTTTTAAATATCTCGATATATCTCGAGAACTACGCTTCTGATCAAAAAATATCATAGAACATAAATTGTAGGAAACATAATTCTCTACAAAAAAGGTCTCTTAACATTTTGCCATAGCTCGCTTCGTTTCCGAGATATATGCAGATTTATCTCAAGGGAAGGGGCCTGACGGACATATTTCGAGATATTTCTTCTTCTTGTTGTTCTTCTTCTGCACAGCTAAACTGGAAGTGGCATTTCCAGCTCGCAATAGTGCAGAGTTATCTCAAAGAAAGGGGCCACGGTGTTTCTGTATCTCTATTATGTTGGTGCGGCTTCGGAACTTTTAAATATCTCGATATATCTCGAAAACTACGCCTCTGATCAAAAAATATCATAGAACATTACTTGTAGGAAACATAATTCTCTACAAAAAAGGTCTCTTACCATTTTGCCATAGCTCGCTTCGTTTCCGAGATATTTGCAGATATATCTCAAGGGAAGGGGCCTGACGGATATATTTCGAGATATTTCTTCTTCTTGTTGTTCTTCTTCTGCACAGCTAAACTGGAAGTGGCATTTGCAGCTCGCAATAGTGCGGAGTTATCTCAAAGAAAGGGGCCACGGTGTTTCTGTATCTCTATTATGTTGGTGCGGCTTCGGAACTTTTAAATATCTTGATATATCTCGAGAACTACGCATCTGATCAAAAAATATCATAGAACATAAAAAGTAGGAAACTTAATTCTCTACAAATAAGGTCTCTTAACATTTTGCCATAGCTCACTTCGTTTCCGAGATATTTGCAGATATATCTCAAGGGAAGGGGCCTGACGGACATATTTCGAGATATTTCTTCTTCTTGTTGTTCTTCTTCTGCACAGCTAAGCTGGAAGTGGCATTTACAGCTCGCAATGAAGCAGAGTTATCTCAAAGAAAGGGGCCACGGTGTTTCTGTATCTCTATTATGTTGGTGCGGCTTCGGAACTTTTAAATATCTTGATATATCTCTAGAACTACGCATCTGATCAAAAAATATCATAGAACATATAAAGTAGGAAACTTAATTCTCTACAAAAAAGGTCTCTTAACATTTTGCCATAGCTCGCTTCGTTTCCGAGATATTTGCAGATTTATCTCAAGGGAAGGGGCCTGACGGACATATTTCGAGATATTTCTTCTTCTTGATGTTCTTCTTCTGCACAGCTAAGCTGGAAGTGGCATTTACAGCTCGCAATGAAGCAGAGTTATCTCAAAGAAAGGGGCCACGGTGTTTCTGTATCTCTATTATGTTGGTGCGGCTTCGGAACTTTTAAATATCTTGATATATCTCTAGAACTACGCATCTGATCAAAAAATATCATAGAACATATAAAGTAGGAAACTTAATTCTCTACAAAAAAGGTCTCTTAACATTTTGCCATAGCTCGCTTCGTTTCCGAGATATTTGCAGATTTATCTCAAGGGAAGGGGCCTGACGGACATATTTCGAGATATTTCTTCTTCTTGTTGTTCTTCTTCTGCACAGCTAAACTGGAAGTGGCATTTCCAGCTCGCAATAGTGCAGAGTTATCTCAGAGAAAGGGGCCACGGTGTTTCTGTATCTCTATTATGTTGGTGCGGCTTCGGAACTTTTAAATATCTTGATATATCTCGAGAACTACGCATCTGATCAAAAATATCATACAACATAAAAAGTAGGAAACTTAATTCTCTACAAATAAAGTCTCTTAACATTTTGCCATAGCTCGCTTCGTTTCCGAGATATTTGCAGATTTATCTCAAGGGAAGGGGCCTGACGGACATATTTCGAGATATTTCTTCTTCTTGTTGTTCTTCTTCTGCACAGCTAAGCTGTAAGTGGCGTTTGCGGCCCGCACTAGTGCAGAGTTATCTCAAAGGAAGGGGCCACGGTGTTTCTGAATCTCTATTATGTTGGTGCGGCTTCGGAACTTTTAAATATCTCGATATATCTCGAGAACTACGCTTCTGATCAAAAAATATCATAGAACATAAATTGTAGGAAACATAATTCTCTACAAAAAAGGTCTCTTAACATTTTGCCATAGCTCGCTTCGTTTCCGAGATATATGCAGATTTATCTCAAGGGAAGGGGCCTGACGGACATATTTCGAGATATTTCTTCTTCTTGTTGTTCTCCTTCTGCACAGCTAAACTGGAAGTGGCATTTCCAGCTCGCAATAGTGCAGAGTTATCTCAAAGAAAGGGGCCACGGTGTTTCTGTATCTCTATTATGTTGGTGCGGCTTCGGAACTTTTAAATATCTTGATATATCTCGAGAACTACGCATCTGATCAAAAAATATCATAGAACATAAAAAGTAGGAAACTTAATTCTCTACAAATAAGGTCTCTTAACATTTTGCCATAGCTCACTTCGTTTCCGAGATATTTGCAGATATATCTCAAGGGAAGGGGCCTGACGGACATATTTCGAGATATTTCTTCTTCTTGTTGTTCTTCTTCTGCACAGCTAAGCTGGAAGTGGCATTTACAGCTCGCAATGAAGCAGAGTTATCTCAAAGAAAGGGGCCACGGTGTTTCTGTATCTCTATTATGTTGGTGCGGCTTCGGAACTTTTAAATATCTTGATATATCTCTAGAACTACGCATCTGATCAAAAAATATCATAGAACATATAAAGTAGGAAACTTAATTCTCTACAAAAAAGGTCTCTTAACATTTTGCCATAGCTCGCTTCGTTTCCGAGATATTTGCAGATTTATCTCAAGGGAAGGGGCCTGACGGACATATTTCGAGATATTTCTTCTTCTTGATGTTCTTCTTCTGCACAGCTAAGCTGGAAGTGGCATTTACAGCTCGCAATGAAGCAGAGTTATCTCAAAGAAAGGGGCCACGGTGTTTCTGTATCTCTATTATGTTGGTGCGGCTTCGGAACTTTTAAATATCTTGATATATCTCTAGAACTACGCATCTGATCAAAAAATATCATAGAACATATAAAGTAGGAAACTTAATTCTCTACAAAAAAGGTCTCTTAACATTTTGCCATAGCTCGCTTCGTTTCCGAGATATTTGCAGATTTATCTCAAGGGAAGGGGCCTGACGGACATATTTCGAGATATTTCTTCTTCTTGTTGTTCTTCTTCTGCACAGCTAAACTGGAAGTGGCATTTCCAGCTCGCAATAGTGCAGAGTTATCTCAGAGAAAGGGGCCACGGTGTTTCTGTATCTCTATTATGTTGGTGCGGCTTCGGAACTTTTAAATATCTTGATATATCTCGAGAACTACGCATCTGATCAAAAATATCATACAACATAAAAAGTAGGAAACTTAATTCTCTACAAATAAAGTCTCTTAACATTTTGCCATAGCTCGCTTCGTTTCCGAGATATTTGCAGATTTATCTCAAGGGAAGGGGCCTGACGGACATATTTCGAGATATTTCTTCTTCTTGTTGTTCTTCTTCTGCACAGCTAAGCTGTAAGTGGCGTTTGCGGCCCGCACTAGTGCAGAGTTATCTCAAAGGAAGGGGCCACGGTGTTTCTGAATCTCTATTATGTTGGTGCGGCTTCGGAACTTTCAAATATCTCGATATATCTCGAGAACTACGCTTCTGATCAAAAAATATCATAGAACATAAATTGTAGGAAACATAATTCTCTACAAAAAAGGTCTCTTAACATTTTGCCATAGCTCGCTTCGTTTCCGAGATATATGCAGATTTATCTCAAGGGAAGGGGCCTGACGGACATATTTCGAGATATTTCTTCTTCTTGTTGTTCTCCTTCTGCACAGCTAAACTGGAAGTGGCATTTCCAGCTCGCAATAGTGCAGAGTTATCTCAAAGAAAGGGGCCACGGTGTTTCTGTATCTCTATTATGTTGGTGCGGCTTCGGAACTTTTAAATATCTTGATATATCTCTAGAACTACGCATCTGATCAAAAAATATCATAGAACATATAAAGTAGGAAACTTAATTCTCTACAAAAAGGGTCTCTTAACATTTTGCCATAGCTCGCTTCGTTTCCGAGATATTTGCAGATTTATCTCAAGGGAAGGGGCCTGACGGACATATTTCGAGATATTTCTTCTTCTTGTTGTTCTTCTTCTGCACAGCTAAACTGGAAGTGGCATTTCCAGCTCGCAATAGTGCAGAGTTATCTCAAAGAAAGGGGCCACGGTGTTTCTGTATCTCTATTATGTTGGTGCGGCTTCGGAACTTTTAAATATCTTGATATATCTCGAGAACTACGCATCTGATCAAAAATATCATACAACATAAAAAGTAGGAAACTTAATTCTCTACAAATAAAGTCTCTTAACATTTTGCCATAGCTCGCTTCGTTTCCGAGATATTTGCAGATTTATCTCAAGGGAAGGGGCCTGACGGACATATTTCGAGATATTTCTTCTTCTTGTTGTTCTTCTTCTGCACAGCTAAGCTGGAAGTGGCATTTGCGGCCCGCACTAGTGCAGAGTTATCTCAAAGAAAGGGGCCACGGTGTTTCTGAATCTCTATTATGTTGGTGCGGCTTCGGAACTTTTAAATATCTTGATATATCTCGAGAACTACGCATCTGATCAAAAAATATCATAGAACATAAAAAGTAGGAAACTTAATTCTCTACAAATAAGGTCTCTTAACATTTTGCCATAGCTCACTTCGTTTCCGAGATATTTGCAGATATATCTCAAGGGAAGGGGCCTGACGGACATATTTCGAGATATTTCTTCTTCTTGTTGTTCTTCTTCTGCACAGCTAAGCTGGAAGTGGCATTTACAGCTCGCAATGAAGCAGAGTTATCTCAAAGAAAGGGGCCACGGTGTTTCTGTATCTCTATTATGTTGGTGCGGCTTCGGAACTTTTAAATATCTTGATATATCTCTAGAACTACGCATCTGATCAAAAAATATCATAGAACATATAAAGTAGGAAACTTAATTCTCTACAAAAAAGGTCTCTTAACATTTTGCCATAGCTCGCTTCGTTTCCGAGATATTTGCAGATTTATCTCAAGGGAAGGGGCCTGACGGACATATTTCGAGATATTTCTTCTTCTTGATGTTCTGCTTCTGCACAGCTAAGCTGGAAGTGGCATTTACAGCTCGCAATGAAGCAGAGTTATCTCAAAGAAAGGGGCCACGGTGTTTCTGTATCTCTATTATGTTGGTGCGGCTTCGGAACTTTTAAATATCTTGATATATCTCTAGAACTACGCATCTGATCAAAAAATATCATAGAACATATAAAGTAGGAAACTTAATTCTCTACAAAAAAGGTCTCTTAACATTTTACCATAGCTCGCTTCGTTTCCGAGATATTTGCAGATTTATCTCAAGGGAAGGGGCCTGACGGACATATTTCGAGATATTTCTTCTTCTTGTTGTTCTTCTTCTGCACAGCTAAGCTGTAAGTGGCGTTTGCGGCCCGCACTAGTGCAGAGTTATCTCAAAGAAAGGGGCCACGGTGTTTCTGAATCTCTATTATGTTGGTGCGGCTTCGGAACTTTTAAATATCTCGATATATCTCGAGAACTACGCTTCTGATCAAAAAATATCATAGAACATAAATTGTAGGAAACATAATTCTCTACAAAAAAGGTCTCTTAACATTTTGCCATAGCTCGCTTCGTTTCCGAGATATATGCAGATTTATCTCAAGGGAAGGGGCCTGACGGACATATTTCGAGATATTTCTTCTTCTTGTTGTTCTTCTTCTGCACAGCTAAGCTGTAAGTGGCGTTTGCGGCCCGCACTAGTGCAGAGTTATCTCAAAGAAAGGGGCCACGGTGTTTCTGAATCTCTATTATGTTGGTGCGGCTTCGGAACTTTTAAATATCTCGATATATCTCGAGAACTACGCTTCTGATCAAAAAATATCATAGAACATAAATTGTGGGAAACATAATTCTCTACAAAAAAGGTCTCTTAACATTTTGCCATAGCTCGCTTCGTTTCCGAGATATATGCAGATTTATCTCAAGGGAAGGGGCCTGACGGACATATTTCGAGATATTTCTTCTTCTTGTTGTTCTCCTTCTGCACAGCTAAACTGGAAGTGGCATTTCCAGCTCGCAATAGTGCAGTGTTATCTCAAAGAAAGGGGCCACGGTGTTTCTGTATCTCTATTATGTTGGTGCGGCGTCGGAACTTTTAAATATCTTGATATATCTCGAGAACTACGCATCTGATCAAAAAATATCATACAACATAAAAAGTAGGAAACTTAATTCTCTACAAAAAAGGTCTCTTAACATTTTGCCATAGCTCGCTTCGTTTCCGAGATATATGCAGATTTATCTCAAGGGAAGGGGCCTGACGGACATATTTCGAGATATTTCTTCTTCTTGTTGTTCTTCTTCTGCACAGCTAAACTGGAAGTGGCGTTTCCAGCTCGCAATAGCGCAGAGTTATCTCAAAGAAAGGGGCCACGGTGTTTCTGTATCTCTATTATGTTGGTGCGGCTTCGGAACTTTTAAATATCTTGATATATCTCGGGAACTACGCATCTGATAAAAAAATATCATATAACATAAAAAGTAGGAAACTTAATTCTCTACAAAAAAGGTCTCTTAACATTTTGCCATAGCTCGCTTCGTTTCCGAGATATATGCAGATTTATCTCAAGGGAAGGGGCCTGACGGACATATTTCGAGATATTTCTTCTTCTTGTTGTTCTTCTTCTGCACAGCTAAGCTGGAAGTGGCATTTGCGGCTCGCACTAGTGCAGAGTTATCTCAAAGAAAGGGGCCACGGTGTTTCTGTATCTCTATTATGTTGGTGCGGCTTCGGAACTTTTAAATATCTCGATATATCTCGAAAACTACGCTTCTGATCAAAAAATATCATAGAACATAAATTGTAGGAAACATAATTCTCTACAAAAAAGGTCTCTTAACATTTTGCCATAGCTCGTTTCGTTTCCGAGATATTTGCAGATATATCTCAAGGGAAGGGGCCTGACGGACATATTTCGAGATATTTCTTCTTCTTGTTGTTCTTCTTCTGCACAGCTAAGCTGGAAGTGGCATTTACAGCTCGCAATAGTGCAGAGTTATCTCAAAGAAAGGGGCCACGGTGTTTCTGTATCTCTATTATGTTGGTGCGGCTTCGGAACTTTTAAATATCTTGATATATCTCTAGAACTACGCATCTGATCAAAAAATATCATAGAACATATAAAGTAGGAAACTTAATTCTCTACAAAAAGGGTCTCTTAACATTTTGCCATAGCTCGCTTCGTTTCCGAGATATTTGCAGATTTATCTCAAGGGAAGGGGCCTGACGGACATATTTCGAGATATTTCTTCTTCTTGTTGTTCTTCTTCTGCACAGCTAAACTGGAAGTGGCATTTCCAGCTCGCAATAGTGCAGAGTTATCTCAAAGAAAGGGGCCACGGTGTTTCTGTTTCTCTATTATGTTGGTGCGGCTTCGGAACTTTTAAATATCTCGATATATCTCGAGAACTACGCTTCTGATCAAAAAATATCATAGAACATAAATTGTAGGAAACATAATTCTCTACAAAAAAGGTCTCTTAACATTTTGCCATAGCTCGCTTCGTTTCCGAGATATATGCAGATTTATCTCAAGGGAAGGGGCCTGACGGACATATTTCGAGATATTTCTTCTTCTTGTTGTTCTCCTTCTGCACAGCTAAACTGGAAGTGGCATTTCCAGCTCGCAATAGTGCAGTGTTATCTCAAAGAAAGGGGCCACGGTGTTTCTGTATCTCTATTATGTTGGTGCGGCGTCGGAACTTTTAAATATCTTGATATATCTCGAGAACTACGCATCTGATCAAAAAATATCATACAACATAAAAAGTAGGAAACTTAATTCTCTACAAAAAAGGTCTCTTAACATTTTGCCATAGCTCGCTTCGTTTCCGAGATATATGCAGATTTATCTCAAGGGAAGGGGCCTGACGGACATATTTCGAGATATTTCTTCTTCTTGTTGTTCTTCTTCTGCACAGCTAAACTGGAAGTGGCGTTTCCAGCTCGCAATAGCGCAGAGTTATCTCAAAGAAAGGGGCCACGGTGTTTCTGTATCTCTATTATGTTGGTGCGGCTTCGGAACTTTTAAATATCTTGATATATCTCGGGAACTACGCATCTGATAAAAAAATATCATATAACATAAAAAGTAGGAAACTTAATTCTCTACAAATAAAGTCTCTTAACATTTTGCCATAGCTCGCTTCGTTTCCGAGATATTTGCAGATTTATCTCAAGGGAAGGGGCCTGACGGACATATTTCGAGACATTTCTTCTTCTTGTTGTTCCACTTCTGCACAGCTAAGCTGGAAGTGGCATTTGCAGCTCGCAATAGTGCAGAGTTATCTCAAAGAAAGGGGCCACGGTGTTTCTGTATCTCTATTATGTTGGTGCGGCTTCGGAACTTTTAAATATCTGGATATATCTCGAGAACTACGCATCTGATCAAAAAATATCATAGAACATAAAAAGTAGGAAACTTAATTCTCTACAAAAAAGGTCTCTTAACATTTTGCCATAGCTCGCTTCGTTTCCGAGATATATGCAGATTTATCTCAAGGGAAGGGGCCTGACGGACATATTTCGAGATATTTCTTCTTCTTGTTGTTCTTCTTCTGCACAGCTAAGCTGGAAGTGGCATTTGCGGCTCGCACTAGTGCAGAGTTATCTCAAAGAAAGGGGCCACGGTGTTTCTGTATCTCTATTATGTTGGTGCGGCTTCGGAACTTTTAAATATCTCGATATATCTCGAAAACTACGCTTCTGATCAAAAAATATCATAGAACATAAATTGTAGGAAACATAATTCTCTACAAAAAAGGTCTCTTAACATTTTGCCATAGCTCGTTTCGTTTCCGAGATATTTGCAGATATATCTCAAGGGAAGGGGCCTGACGGACATATTTCGAGATATTTCTTCTTCTTGTTGTTCTTCTTCTGCACAGCTAAGCTGGAAGTGGCATTTACAGCTCGCAATAGTGCAGAGTTATCTCAAAGAAAGGGGCCACGGTGTTTCTGTATCTCTATTATGTTGGTGCGGCTTCGGAACTTTTAAATATCTTGATATATCTCTAGAACTACGCATCTGATCAAAAAATATCATAGAACATATAAAGTAGGAAACTTAATTCTCTACAAAAAGGGTCTCTTAACATTTTGCCATAGCTCGCTTCGTTTCCGAGATATTTGCAGATTTATCTCAAGGGAAGGGGCCTGACGGACATATTTCGAGATATTTCTTCTTCTTGTTGTTCTTCTTCTGCACAGCTAAACTGGAAGTGGCATTTCCAGCTCGCAATAGTGCAGAGTTATCTCAAAGAAAGGGGCCACGGTGTTTCTGTTTCTCTATTATGTTGGTGCGGCTTCGGAACTTTTAAATATCTTGATATATCTCGAGAACTACGCATCTGATCAAAAAATATCATAGAACATAAAAAGTAGGAAACTTAATTCTCTACAAATAAGGTCTCTTAACATTTTGCCATAGCTCACTTCGTTTCCGAGATATTTGCAGATATATCTCAAGGGAAGGGGCCTGACGGACATATTTCGAGATATTTCTTCTTCTTGTTGTTCTTCTTCTGCACAGCTAAGCTGGAAGTGGCATTTACAGCTCGCAATAAAGCAGAGTTATCTCAAAGAAAGGGGCCACGGTGTTTCTGTATCTCTATTATGTTGGTGCGGCTTCGGAACTTTTAAATATCTTGATATATCTCTAGAACTACGCATCTGATCAAAAAATATCATAGAACATATAAAGTAGGAAACTTAATTCTCTACAAAAAAGGTCTCTTAACATTTTGCCATAGCTCGCTTCGTTTCCGAGATATTTGCAGATTTATCTCAAGGGAAGGGGCCTGACGGACATATTTCGAGATATTTCTTCTTCTTGTTGTTCTTCTTCTGCACAGCTAAACTGGAAGTGGCATTTCCAGCTCGCAATAGTGCAGAGTTATCTCAAAGAAAGGGGCCACGGTGTTTCTGTATCTCTATTATGTTGGTGCGGCTTCGGAACTTTTAAATATCTTGATATATCTCGAGAACTACGCATCTGATCAAAAATATCATACAACATAAATTGTAGGAAACATAATTCTCTACAAAAAAGGTCTCTTAACATTTTGCCATAGCTCGCTTCGTTTCCGAGATATATGCAGATTTATCTCAAGGGAAGGGGCCTGACGGACATATTTCGAGATATTTCTTCTTCTTGTTGTTCTTCTTCTGCACAGCTAAACTGGAAGTGGCGTTTCCAGCTCGCAATAGCGCAGAGTTATCTCAAAGAAAGGGGCCACGGTGTTTCTGTATCTCTATTATGTTGGTGCGGCATCGGAACTTTTAAATATCTTGATATATCTCGGGAACTACGCATCTGATAAAAAAATATCATAGAACATAAAAAGTAGGAAACTTAATTCTCTACAAATAAAGTCTCTTAACATTTTGCCATAGCTCGCTTCGTTTCCGAGATATTTGCAGATTTATCTCAAGGGAACGGGCCTGACGGACATATTTCGAGATATTTCTTCTTCTTGTTGTTCTTCTTCTGCACAGCTAAGCTGGAAGTGGCATTTGCGGCCCGCACTAGTGCAGAGTTATCTCAAAGAAAGGGGCCACGGTGTTTCTGAATCTCTATTATGTTGGTGCGGCTTCGGAACTTTTAAATATCTCGATATATCTCGAGAACGACGCTTCTGATCAAAAAATATCATAGAACATAAATTGTAGGAAATATAATTCTCTACAAAAAAGGTCTCTTAACATTTTGCCATAGCTCGCTTCGTTTCCGAGATATATGCAGATTTATCTCAAGGGAAGGGGCCTGACGGACATATTTCGAGATATTTCTTCTTCTTGTTGTTCTTCTTCTGCACAGCTAAACTGGAAGTGGCGTTTCCAGCTCGCAATAGCGCGGAGTTATCTCAAAGAAAGGGGCCACGGTGTTTCTGTATCTCTATTATGTTGGTGCGGCATCGGAACTTTTAAATATCTTGATATATCTCGGGAACTACGCATCTGATAAAAAAATATCATAGAACATAAAAAGTAGGAAACTTAATTCTCTACAAATAAAGTCTCTTAACATTTTGCCATAGCTCGCTTCGTTTCCGAGATATTTGCAGATTTATCTCAAGGGAACGGGCCTGACGGACATATTTCGAGATATTTCTTCTTCTTGTTGTTCTTCTTCTGCACAGCTAAGCTGGAAGTGGCATTTGCGGCCCGCACTAGTGCAGAGTTATCTCAAAGAAAGGGGCCACGGTGTTTCTGAATCTCTATTATGTTGGTGCGGCTTCGGAACTTTTAAATATCTCGATATATCTCGAGAACGACGCTTCTGATCAAAAAATATCATAGAACATAAATTGTAGGAAATATAATTCTCTACAAAAAAGGTCTCTTAACATTTTGCCATAGCTCGCTTCGTTTCCGAGATATATGCAGATTTATCTCAAGGGAAGGGGCCTGACGGACATATTTCGAGATATTTCTTCTTCTTGTTGTTCTTCTTCTGCACAGCTAAACTGGAAGTGGCGTTTCCAGCTCGCAATAGCGCAGAGTTATCTCAAAGAAAGGGGCCACGGTGTTTCTGTATCTCTATTATGTTGGTGCGGCATCGGAACTTTTAAATATCTTGATATATCTCGGGAACTACGCATCTGATAAAAAAATATCATAGAACATAAAAAGTAGGAAACTTAATTCTCTACAAATAAAGTCTCTTAACATTTTGCCATAGCTCGCTTCGTTTCCGTGATATTTGCAGATTTATCTCAAGGGAACGGGCCTGACGGACATATTTCGAGATATTTCTTCTTCTTGTTGTTCTTCTTCTGCACAGCTAAGCTGGAAGTGGCATTTGCGGCCCGCACTAGTGCAGAGTTATCTCAAAGAAAGGGGCCACGGTGTTTCTGAATCTCTATTATGTTGGTGCGGCTTCGGAACTTTTTAATATCTCGATATATCTCGAGAACTACGCTTCTGATCAAAAAATATCATAGAACATAAATTGTAGGAAATATAATTCTCTACAAAAAAGGTCTCTTAACATTTTGCCATAGCTCGCTTCGTTTCCGAGATATATGCAGATTTATCTCAAGGGAAGGGGCCTGACGGACATATTTCGAGATATTTCTTCTTCTTGTTGTTCTTCTTCTGCACAGCTAAACTGGAAGTGGCGTTTCCAGCTCGCAATAGCGCAGAGTTATCTCAAAGAAAGGGGCCACGGTGTTTCTGTATCTCTATTATGTTGGTGCGGCATCGGAACTTTTAAATATCTTGATATATCTCGGGAACTACGCATCTGATAAAAAAATATCATAGAACATAAAAAGTAGGAAATTTAATTCTCTACAAATAAAGTCTCTTAACATTTTGCCATAGCTCGCTTCGTTTCCGAGATATTTGCAGATTTATCTCAAGGGAACGGGCCTGACGGACATATTTCGAGATATTTCTTCTTCTTGTTGTTCTTCTTCTGCACAGCTAAGCTGGAAGTGGCATTTGCGGCCCGCACTAGTGCAGAGTTATCTCAAAGAAAGGGGCCACGGTGTTTCTGTATCTCTATTATGTTGGTGCGGCTTCGGAACTGTTAAATATCTCGATATATCTCGAAAACTACGCTTCTGATCAAAAAATATCATAGAACATAAATTGTAGGAAGCATAATTCTCTACAAAAAACGTCTCTTAACATTTTGCCATAGCTCGCTTCGTTTCCGAGATATTTGCAGATTCAGCTCAAAGGATCGGGCCTGACGGACATATTTCCAGATATTTCTTCTTCTTGTTGTTCTTCCTCTGCACAGCTAAGCTGGAAGTGGCATTTGCAGCTCGCAAGAGTGCAGAGTTATCTCAAAGAGAGGGGCCACGGTGTTTCTGTGTCTCTATTATGTTGGTGCGGCTTCGGAACTTTTAAGTATCTTGATATATCTCGAGAACTACGCATGTGATCAAAAAATATCATAGAACATAAAAAGTAGGAAACTTCATTCTCTACAAAAAAGGTCTCTTAACATTTTGCCATAGCTCGCTTCGTTTCCGAGATATTTGCAGAGTTATCTCAAGTGAAGGGGCCTGACGGACATATTTCGAGATATTTCTTCTTCTTGTTGTCCTTCTTCTGCACAGCTAAGCTGGAAGTGGCATTTGCGGCTCGCACTAGTGCAGAGTTATCTCAAAGAAAGGGGCCACGGTGTTTCTGTATCTCTATTATGTTGGTGCGGCTTCGGAACTTTTGAATATCTCGATATATCTCGAAAACTACGCTTCTGATCAAAAAACATCACAGAACATAAATTGTAGGAAACATAATTCTCTACACAAAACGTCTCTTAACATTTTGCCATAGCTCGCTTCGTTTCCGAGATATTTGCAGATTCAGCTCAAAGGAACGGGCCTGACGGACATATTTCGAGATATTTCTTCTTCTTGTTGTTCTTCCTCTGCACAGCTAAGCTGGAAGTGGCATTTGCAGCTCGCAATAGTGCAGAGTTATCTCAAAGAAAGGGGCCACGGTGTTTCTGTATCTCTATTATGTTGGTGCGGCTTCGGAACTTTTAAATATCTTGATATATCTCGAGAACTACGCATCTGATCAAAAAATATCATAGAACATAAAAAGTAGGAAACTTAATTCTCTACAAAAAAGGTCTCTTAACATTTTGCCATAGCTCGCTTCGTTTCCGAGATATTTGCAGATTTATCTCAAGGGAAGAGGCCTGGCGGAAATATTTCGAGATATTTCTTCTTCTTGTTGTTCTTCTTCTGCACAGCTAAGCTGGAAGTGGCATTTGCGGCTCGCACTAGTGCAGAGTTATCTCAAAGAAAGGGGCCACGGTGTTTCTGTATCTCTATTATGTTGGTGCGGCTTCGGAACTTTTAAATATCTTGATATATCTCGAGAACTACGCATCTGATCAAAAAATATCATAGAACATAAAAAGTAGGAAACTTAATTCTCTACAAATAAGGTCTCTTAACATTTTGCCATAGCTCGCTTCGTTTCCGAGATATTTGCAAATTTATCTCAAGGGAAGGGGCCTGACGGACATATTTCGAGATATTTCTTCTTCTTGTTGTTCTTCTTCTGCACAGCTAAGCTGGAAGTGGCATTTGCGGCTCGCACTAGTGCAGAGTTATCTCAAAGAAAGGGGCCACGGTGTTTCTGTATCTCTATTATGTTGGTGCGGCTTCGGAACTTTTAAATATCTTGATATATCTCGAGAACTACGCATCTGATCAAAAAATATCATAGAACATAAAAAGTAGGAAACTTAATTCTCTACAAATAAGGTCTCTTAACATTTTGCCATAGCTCGCTTCGTTTCCGAGATATTTGCAAATTTATCTCCAGGGAAGGGGCCTGACGGACATATTTCGAGATATTTCTTCTTCTTGTTGTTCTTCTTCTGCACAGCTAAGATGGAAGTGGCATTTGCAGCTCGCAATAGTGCAGAGTTATCGCAAAGAAAGGGGCCACGGTGTTTCTGTATCTCTATTATGTTGGTGCGGCTTCGGAACTTTTAAATATCTTGATATATCTCGAGAACTACGCATCTGATCAAAAAATATCATAGAACATAAAAAGTAGGAAACTTAATTGTCTACAAATAAGGTCTCTTAACATTTTGCCATAGCTCGCTTCGTTTCCGAGATATTTGCAGATTTATCTCAAGGGAAGGGGCTTGACGGACATATTTCGAGATATTTCTTCTTCTCGTTGTTCTTCTTCTGCACAGCTAAGCTGGGAGTGGCGTTTGCAGCTCGCAATAGTGCAGAGTTATCTCAAAGAAAGGGGCCACGGTGTTTCTGTATCTCTATTATGTTGGTGCGGCTTCGGAACTTTTGAATATCTCGATATATCTCGAAAACTACGCTTCTGATCAAAAAACATCATAGAACATAAATTGTAGGAAACATAATTCTCTACACAAAACGTCTCTTAACATTTTGCCATAGCTCGCTTCGTTTCCGAGATATTTGCAGATTCAGCTCAAAGGAACGGGCCTGACGGACATATTTCGAGATATTTCTTCTTCTTGTTGTTCTTCCTCTGCACAGCTAAGCTGGAAGTGGCATTTGCAGCTCGCAATAGTGCAGAGTTATCTCAAAGAAAGGGGCCCCGGTGTTTCTGTATCTCTATTATGTTGGTGCGGCTTCGGAACTTTTAAATATCTTGATATATCTCGAGAACTACGCATCTGATCAAAAAATATCATAGAACATAAAAAGTAGGAAACTTAATTCTCTACAAAAAAGGTCTCTTAACATTTTGCCATAGCTCGCTTCGTTTCCGAGATATTTGCAGATTTATCTCAAGGGAAGGGGCCTGACTGACATGTTTCGAGATATTTCTTCTTCTTGTTGTTCTTCTTCTGCACAGCTAAGCTGGAAGTGGCATTTGCGGCTCGCACTAGTGCAGAGTTATCTCAAAGAAAGGGGCCACGGTGTTTCTGTATCTCTATTATGTTGGTGCGGCTTCGGAACTTTTAAATATCTTGATATATCTCGAGAACTACGCATCTGATCAAAAAATATCATAGAACATAAAAAGTAGGAAACTTAATTCTCTACAAATAAGGTCTCTTAACATTTTGCCATAGCTCGCTTCGTTTCCGAGATATTTGCAGATATATCTCAAGGGAAGGGGCCTGACGGACATATTTCGAGATATTTCTTCTTCTTGTTGTTCTTCTTCTGCACAGCTAAACTGGAAGTGGCATTTCCAGCTCGCAATAGTGCAGAGTTATCTCAAAGAAAGGGGCCACGGTGTTTCTGTATCTCTATTATGTTAGTGCGGCTTCGGAACTTTTAAATATCTTGATATATCTCGAGAACTACGCATCTGATCAAAAAATATCATAGAACATAAAAAGTAGGAAACTTAATTCTCTACAAAAAAGGTCTCTTAACATTATGCCATAGCTCGCTTCGTTTCCGAGATATTTGCTGATTTATCTCAAGGGAAGGGGCCTGACGGACATATTTCGAGATATTTCTTCTTCTTGTTGTTCTTCTTCTGCACAGCTAAACTGGAAGTGGCATTTCCAGCTCGCAATAGTGCAGAGTTATCTCAAAGAAAGGGGCCACGGTGTTTCTGTATCTCTATTATGTTGGTGCGGCTTCGGAACTTTTAAATATCTTGATATATCTCGAGAACTACGCATCTGATCAAAAAATATCATAGAACATAAAAAGTAGGAAACTTAATTCTCTACAAGAAAGGTCTCTTAACATTTTGCCATAGCTCGCTTCGTTTCCGAGATATTTGCAGATTTATCTCAAGGGATGGGGCCTGACGGACATATTTCGAGATATTTCTTCTTCTTGTTGTTCTTCTTCTGCACAGCTAAGCTGGAAGTGGCATTTGCGGCTCGCACTAGTGCAGAGTTATCTCAAAGAAAGGGGCCACGGTGTTTCTGTATCTCTATTATGTTGGTGCGGCTTCGGAACTTTTAAATATCTTGATATATCTCGAGAACTACGCATCTGATCAAAAAATATCATACTACATAAAAAGTAGGAAACTTAATTCTCTACAAGAAAGGTCTCTTAACATTCTGCCATAGCTCGCTTCGTTTTCGAGGTATTTGCAGATTTATCTCAAGGGAAGGGGCCTGACGGACATATTTCGAGATATTTCTTCTTCTTGTTGTTCTTCTTCTGCACAGCTAAGCTGGAAGTGGCATTTGCAGCTCGCAATAGTGCATAGTTATCTCAAAGAAAGGGGCCACGGTGTTTCTGTATCTCTATTATGTTGGTGCGGCTTCGGAACTTTTAAATATCTTGATATATCTCAAGAACAACGCATCTGATCAAAAAATATCATAGAACATAAAAAGTAGGAAACTTAATTCTCTACAACAAAGGTCTCTAAACATTGTGCCATAGCTCGCTTCGTTTCCGAGATATTTGCAGATTTATCTCGAGGGAAGGGGCCTGACGGACATATTTCGAGATATTTCTTCTTCTTGTTGTTCTTCTTCTGCACAGCTAAGCTGGAAGTGGCATTTGCGGCTCGCACTAGTGCAGAGTTATCTCAAAGAAAGGGGCCACGGTGTTTCTGGATCTCTATTATGTTGGTGCGGCTTCGGAACTTTTAAATATCTCGATATATCTCGAAAACTACGCTTCTGATCAAAAAATATCATAGAACATAAATTGTAGGAAACATAATTCTCTACAAAAAAGGTCTCTTAACATTTTGCCATAGCTCGTTTCGTTTCCGAGATATTTGCAGATATATCTCAAGGGAAGGGGCCTGACGGACATATTTCGAGATATTTCTTCTTCTTGTTGTTCTTCTTCTGCACAGCTAAACTGGAAGTGGCATTTCCAGCTCGCAATAGTGCAGAGTTATCTCAAAGAAAGGGGCCACGGTGTTTCTGTATCTCTATTATGTTAGTGCGGCTTCGGAACTTTTAAATATCTTGATATATCTCGAGAACTACGCATCTGATCAAAAAATATCACAGAACATAAAAAGTAGGAAACTTAATTCTCTACAAAAAAGGTCTCTTAACATTATGCCATAGCTCGCTTCGTTTCCGAGATATTTGCTGATTTATCTCAAGGGAAGGGGCCTGACGGACATATTTCGAGATATTTCTTCTTCTTGTTGTTCTTCTTCTGCACAGCTAAACTGGAAGTGGCATTTCCAGCTCGCAATAGTGCAGAGTTATCTCAAAGAAAGGGGCCACGGTGTTTCTGTATCTCTATTATGTTGGTGCGGCTTCGGAACTTTTAAATATCTTGATATATCTCGAGAACTACGCATCTGATCAAAAAATATCATAGAACATAAAAAGTAGGAAACTTAATTCTCTACAAATAAGGTCTCTTAACATTTTGCCATAGCTCGCTTCGTTTCAGAGATATTTGCAGATTTATCTCAAGGGAAGGGGCCTGACGGACATATTTCGAGATATTTCTTCTTCTTGTTGTTCTTCTTCTGCACAGCTAAGCTGGAAGTCGCATTAGCAGCTCGCAATAGTGCAGAGTTATCTCAAAGAAAGGGTCCACGGTGTTTCTGTATCTCTATTATGCTGGTGCGGCTTCGGAACTTTTAAATATCTTGATATATCTCGAGAACTACGCATCTGATCAAAAAATATCATAGAACATAAGAAGTACGAAACTTAATTCTCTACAAAAAAGGTCTCTTAACATTTTGCCATAGCTCACCTGGTTTCCGAGATATATGCAGATTTATCTCAAGGGAAGGGGCCTGACGGACATATTTCGAGATATTTCTTCTTCTTGTTGTTCTTCTTCTGCACAGCTAAGCTGGAAGTGGCATTTGCGGCTCGCACAAGTGCAGAGTTATCTCAAAGAAAGGGGCCACGGTGTTTCTGTATCTCTATTATGTTGGTGCGGCTTCGAAACTTTTAAATATCTTGATATATCTCGAGAACTACGCATCTGATCAAAAAATATCATACTACATAAAAAGTAGGAAACTTAATTCTCTACAAGAAAGGTCTCTTAACATTCTGCCATAGCTCGCTTCGTTTTCGAGGTATTTGCAGATTTATCTCAAGGGAAGGGGCCTGACGGACATATTTCGAGATATTTCTTCTTCTTGTTGTTCTTCTTCTGCACAGCTAAGCTGGAAGTGGCATTTGCAGCTCGCAATAGTGCATAGTTATCTCAAAGAAAGGGGCCACGGTGTTTCTGTATCTCTATTATGTTGGTGCGGCTTCGGAACTTTTAAATATCTTGATATATCTCGAGAACTACGCATCTGATCAAAAAATATCATAGAACATAAAACGTAGGAAACTTAATTCTCTACAAAAAAGGTCTCGTAACATTTTGCCATAGCTCGCTTCGTTTCCGAGATATTTGCAGATTTATCTCGAGGGAAGGGGCCTGACGGACATATTTCGAGATATTTCTTCTTCTTGTTGTTCTTCTTCTGCACAGCTAAGCTGGAAGTGGCATTTGCGGCTCGCACTAGTGCAGGGTTATCTCAAAGAAAGGGGCCACGGTGTTTCTGGATCTCTATTATGTTGGTGCGGCTTCGGAACTTTTAAATATCTCGATATATCTCGAAAACTACGCTTCTGATCAAAAAATATCATAGAAGATAAATTGTAGGAAACATAATTCTCTACAAAAAAGGTCTCTTAACATTTTGCCATAGCTCGTTTCGTTTCCGAGATATTTGCAGATATATCTCAAGGGAAGGGGCCTGACGGACATATTTCGAGATATTTCTTCTTCTTGTTGTTCTTCTTCTGCACAGCTAAACTGGAAGTGGCATTTCCAGCTCGCAATAGTGCAGAGTTATCTCAAAGAAAGGGGCCACGGTGTTTCTGTATCTCTATTATGTTGGTGCGGCTTCGGAACTTTTAAATATCTTGATATATCTCGAGAACTACGCATCTGATCAAAAAATATCATAGAACATAAAAAGTAGGAAACTTAATTCTCTACAAAAAAGGTCTCTTAACATTATGCCATAGCTCGCTTCGTTTCCGAGATATTTGCTGATTTATCTCAAGGGAAGGGGCCTGACGGACATATTTCGAGATATTTCTTCTTCTTGTTGTTCTTCTTCTGCACAGCTAAACTGGAAGTGGCATTTCCAGCTCGCAATAGTGCAGAGTTATCTCAAAGAAAGGGGCCACGGTGTTTCTGTATCTCTATTATGTTGGTGCGGCTTCGGAACTTTTAAATATCTTGATATATCTCGAGAACTACGCATCTGATCAAAAAATATCATAGAACATAAAAAGTAGGAAACTTAATTCTCTACAAATAAGGTCTCTTAACATTTTGCCATAGCTCGCTTCGTTTCGGAGATATTTGCAGATTTATCTCAAGGGAAGGGGCCTGACGGACATATTCCGAGATATTTCTTCTTCTTGTTGTTCCTTTTCTGCACAGCTAAGCTGGAAGTGGCATTTGCAGCTCGCAATAGTGCAGAGTTATCTCAAAGAAAGAGGCCACGGTGTTTCTGTACCTCTATTATGTTGGTGCAGCTTCGGAACTTTTACATATCTTGATATATCTCAAGAACTACGCATCTGATAAAAAAATATCATAGAACATAAAAAGTAGGAAACCTAATTTTCTACAAAAAAGGTCTGTTAACATTTTGCCGTAGCTTGCTTCGTTTCCGAGATATTTGCAGATTTATCTCAAGGGAAGGGGCCTGACGGACATATTTCGAGATATTTCTTCTTCTTGTTGTTCTTCTTCTGCACAGCTAAGCTGGAAGTGGCATTTGCAGCTCGCAATAGTGCAGAGTTATCTCAAAGGAAGAGGCCAACGTGTTTCTGTACCTCTATTATGTTGGTGCAGCTTCGGAACTTTTAAATATCTTGATATATCTCGAGAACTACGCTTCTGATCAAAAAATATCATAGAACATAAATTGTAGGAAACATAATTCTCTACAAAAAAGGTTTCTTAACGTTTTGCCATAGCTCGCTTCGTTTCCGAGATATTTGCAGATTTATCTCAAGGGAAGGGACCTGACGGACATATTTCGAGATATTTCTTCTTCTTGTTGTTCTTCTTCTGCACAGCTAAGCTGGAAGTGGCATTTGCAGCGCGCAATAGTGCAGAGTTATCTCAAAGAAAGAGGCCACGGTGTTTCTGTATCTCTATTATGTTGGTGCGGCTTCGGAACTTTTAGATATCTTGATATATCTCGAGAACTACGCATCTGATCAAAAAATATCATTGGACATAAAAAGTAGGAAACTTAATTCTCTACAAAAAAGGTCTCTTAACATTTTCCCATAGCTGGCATCGTTTCCGAGATATTTGCAGATTTATCTCAAGGGAAGGGGCCTGACGGACATATTTCGAGATATTTCTTCTTCTTGTTGTTCTTCTTCTTCACAGCTAAGCTGGAAGTGGCATTTGCAGCTCGCAATAGTGCAGAGTTATCTCAAAGAAAGGGGCCACGGTGTTTCTGTATCTCTATTATGTTGGTGCGGCTTCGGCACTTTTAAATATCTCGATATATCTCGAAAACTACGCTTCTGATCAAAAAATATCATACAACATAAATTGTAGGAAACATAATTCTCTACAAAAAAGGTTTCTTAACGTTTTGCCATAGCTCGCTTCGTTTCCGAGATATTTGCAGATTTATCACAAGGGAAGGGTCCTGACGGACATATTTCCGGATATTTCTTCTTCTTGTTGTTCTTCTTCTGCACAGCTAAACTGGAAGTGGCATTTCCAGCTCGCAATAGTGCAGAGTTATCCCAAAGAAAGGGGCCACGGTGATTCTGTATCTCTATTATGTTGGTGCGGCTTCGGAACTTTTAAATATCTCGATATATCTCGAAAACTACGCTTCTGATCAAAAAATATCATAGAACATAAAAAGTAGGAAACTTAATTCTCTACAAAAAAGGTCTCTTAACATTTTCCCATAGCTGGCATCGTTTCCGAGATATTTGCAGATTTAGCTCAAGGGAAGGGGCCTGACGGACATATTCCGAGATATTTCTTCTTCTTGTTGTTCTTCTTCTTCACAGCTAAGCTGGAAGCGGCATTTGCAGCTCGCAACAGTGCAGAGTTATCTCAAAGAAAGGGGCCACGGTGTTTCTGTATCTCTATTATGTTGGTGCGGCTTCGGAACTTTTATATATCTCGATATATCTCGAAAACTACGCTTCTGATCAAAAAATATCATAGAACATAAATTGTAGGAAACATAATTCTCTACAAAAAAGGTTTCTTAACGTTTTGCCATAGCTCGCTTCGTTTCCGAGATATTTGCAGATTTATCTCAAGGGAAGGGACCTGACGGACATATTTCGAGATATTTCTTCTTCTTGTTGTTCTTCTTCTGCACAGCTAAGCTGGAAGTGGCATTTGCAGCGCGCAATAGTGCAGAGTTATCTCAAAGAAAGAGGCCACGGTGTTTCTGTATCTCTATTATGTTGGTGCGGCTTCGGAACTTTTAGATATCTTGATATATCTCGAGAACTACGCATCTGATCAAAAAATATCATTGGACATAAAAAGTAGGAAACTTAATTCTCTACAAAAAAGGTCTCTTAACATTTTCCCATAGCTGGCATCGTTTCCGAGATATTTGCAGATTTAGCTCAAGGGAAGGGGCCTGACGGACATATTCCGAGATATTTCTTCTTCTTGTTGTTCCTCTTC
Source organism: Osmia lignaria lignaria (assembly GCF_051020975.1). Taxonomy (NCBI): domain Eukaryota; kingdom Metazoa; phylum Arthropoda; class Insecta; order Hymenoptera; family Megachilidae; genus Osmia; species Osmia lignaria. The sequence continues at coordinate 21,462,348 of NW_027478159.1, forward strand.
TGCACAGCTAAGATGGAAGTGGCATTTGCAGCTCGCAATAGTGCAGAGTTATCTCAAAGAAAGAGGCCACGTTGTTTCTGTATCTCTATTATGTTGGTGCGGCTTCGGACCTTTTATATATCTCGATATATCTCGAAAACTACGCTTCTGATGAAAAAATATCAGAGAACGTAAATTGTAGGAAACATAATTCTCTACAAAAAAGGTCTCTTAACATTTTGCCATAGCTTGCTTCGTTTCCGAGATATTTGCAGATTTATCTCAAGGGAAGGGGCCTGACGGACATATTTCGAGATATTTCTTCTTCTTGTTGTTCTTCTTCTGCACAGCTAAGCTGGAAGTGGCATTTGCAGGTCGCAATAGTGCAGAGTTATCTCAAAGAATGGGGCCACGGTGTTTCTGTATCTCTATTATGTTGCTGCGGCTTCGGAACTTTTAAATATCTTGATATATCTCGAGAAATACGAATCTGATCAAAAAATATCATACAACATAAAATGTAGGAACCTTAATTCTCTACAAAAAAGGTCTCTTAACATTTTGCCATAGCTAGCTTGGTTTTCGAGATATTTGCAGATTTATCTCAAGGGAAGGGGCCTGACGGACATATTTCGAGATATTTCTTCTTCTTGTTGTTCTTCTTCTGCACAGCTAAGCTGGAAGTGGCATTTGCAGGTCGCAATAGTGCAGAGTTATCTCAAAGAATGGGGCCACGGTGTTTCTGTATCTCTATTATGTTGGTGCGGCTTCGGAACTTTTAAATATCTCGATATATCTCGAGAAATACGAATCTGATCAAAAAATATCATACAACATAAAATGTAGGAACCTTAATTCTCTACAAAAAAGGTCTCTTAACATTTTGCCATAGCTAGCTTGGTTTTCGAGATATTTGCAGATTTATCTCAAGGGAAGGGGCCTGACGGACATATTTCGAGATATTTCTTCTTCTTGTTGTTCTTCTTCTGCACAGCTAAGCTGGAAGTGGCATTTGCAGGTCGCAATAGTGCAGAGTTATCTCAAAGAAAGGGGCCACGGTGTTTCTGTATCTCTATTATGTTGGTGCGGCTTCGGAACTTTTAAATATCTCGATATATCTCGAAAACTACGCTTCTGATCAAAAAATATCATAGAACATAAATTGTAGGAAACATAATTCTCTACAAAAAAGGTTTCTTAACGTTTTGCCATAGCTCGCTTCGTTTCCGAGATATTTGCAGATTTATCTCAAGGGAAGGGACCTGACGGACATATTTCGAGATATTTCTTCTTCTTGTTGTTCTTCTTCTGCACAGCTAAGCTGGAAGTGGCATTTGCAGCGCGCAATAGTGCAGAGTTATCTCAAAGAAAGAGGCCACGGTGTTTCTGTATCTCTATTATGTTGGTGCGGCTTCGGAACTTTTAGATATCTTGATATATCTCGAGAACTACGCATCTGATCAAAAAATATCATTGGACATAAAAAGTAGGAAACTTAATTCTCTACAAAAAAGGTCTCTTAACATTTTCCCATAGCTGGCATCGTTTCCGAGATATTTGCAGATTTAGCTCAAGGGAAGGGGCCTGACGGACATATTCCGAGATATTTCTTCTTCTTGTTGTTCCTCTTCTGCACAGCTAAGATGGAAGTGGCATTTGCAGCTCGCAATAGTGCAGAGTTATCTCAAAGAAAGAGGCCACGGTGTTTCTGTATCTCTATTATGTTGGTGCGGCTTCGGACCTTTTATATATCTCGATATATCTCGAAAACTACGCTTCTGATCAAAAAATATCAGAGAACGCAAATTGTAGGAAACATAATTCTCTACAAAAAAGGTCTCTTAACATTTTGCCATAGCTTGCTTCGTTTCCGAGATATTTGCAGATTTATCTCAAGGGAAGGGGCCTGACGGACATATTTCGAGATATTTCTTCTTCTTGTTGTTCTTCTTCTGCACAGCTAAGCTGGAAGTGGCATTTGCAGGTCGCAATAGTGCAGAGTTATCTCAAAGAATGGGGCCACGGTGTTTCTGTATCTCTATTATGTTGCTGCGGCTTCGGAACTTTTAAATATCTTGATATATCTCGAGAAATACGAATCTGATCAAAAAATATCATACAACATAAAATGTAGGAACCTTAATTCTCTACAAAAAAGGTCTCTTAACATTTTGCCATAGCTAGCTTGGTTTTCGAGATATTTGCAGATTTATCTCAAGGGAAGGGGCCTGACGGACATATTTCGAGATATTTCTTCTTCTTGTTGTTCTTCTTCTGCACAGCTAAGCTGGAAGTGGCATTTGCAGGTCGCAATAGTGCAGAGTTATCTCAAAGAAAGGGGCCACGGTGTTTCTGTATCTCTATTATGTTGGTGCGGCTTCGGAACTTTTAAATATCTCGATATATCTCGAAAACTACGCTTCTGATCAAAAAATATCATAGAACATAAATTGTAGGAAACATAATTCTCTACAAAAAAGGTTTCTTAACGTTTTGCCATAGCTCGCTTCGTTTCCGAGATATTTGCAGATTTATCTCAAGGGAAGGGACCTGACGGACATATTTCGAGATATTTCTTCTTCTTGTTGTTCTTCTTCTGCACAGCTAAGCTGGAAGTGGCATTTGCAGCTCGCAATAGTGCAGAGTTATCTGAAAGAAAGGGGCCACGGTGTTTCTGTATCTCTATTATGTTGGTGCGGCTCCGGAACTTTTAAATATCTTGATATATCTCGAGAACTACGCATCTGATCAAAAAATATCATAGAACATAAAAAGTAGGAAACTGAATTCTCTACAAAAAAGGTCTCTTAACATTTTGCCATAGCTCCCTTCGTTTCCGATATATTTGCAGATTTATCTCGAGGGAAGGGGCCTGACGGACATATTTCGAGATATTTCTTCTTCTTGTTGTTCTTCTTCTGCACAGCTAAGCTGGAAGTGGCTTTTGCGGCTAGCACTAGTGCAGAGTTATCTCAAAGAAAGGGGCCACGGTGTTTCTGTATCTCTATTATGTTGGTGCGGCTTCGGAACTTTTAAATATCTCGATATATCTCGAGAACCACGCATCTGATCAAAAAATATCATAGAACATAAAAAGCAGGAAACTTAATTCTCTACAAAAAAGGTCTCTTAACATTTTGCCATAGCTCGCTTCGTTTCCGAAATATATGCAGATTTATCTCAAGGGAAGGGGCCTGACGGACATATTTCGAGATATTTCTTCTTCTTGTTGTTCTTCTTCTGCACAGCTGAACTGGAAGTGGCATTTCCAGCTTGCAATAGTGCAGAGTTATCTCAAAGAAAGGGGCCACGGTGTTTCTGTATCTCTATTATGTTGGTGCGGCTTCGGAACTTTTAAATATCTTGATATATCTCGGGAACTACGCATCTGATAAAAAAATATCATGGAACATAAAAAGTAGGAAACTTAATTCTCTACAAATAAAGTGTCAAAACATGTTGCCATAGCTCGCTTCGTTTCCGAGATATTTGCAGATTTATCTCAAGGGAAGGGGCCTGACGGACATATTTCGAGATATTTCTTCTTCTTGTTGTTCTTCTTCTGCACAGCTAAGCTGGAAGTGGCATTTACAGCTCGCAATAGTGCAGAGTTATCTCAAAGAAAGGGGCCACGGTGTTTCTGTATCTCTATTATGTTGGTGCGGCTTCGGAACTTTTAAGTATCTCGATATATCTCGAAAACTACGCTTCTGATCAAAAAATATCATAGAACATAAATTGTAGGAAACATAATTCTCTACAAAAAAGGTCTCTTAACATTTTGCCATAGCTCGCTTCGTTTCCGAGATATTTGCAGATTTATCTCAAGGGAAGGGGCCTGACGGACATATTTCGAGATATTTCTTCTTCTTGTTGTTCTTCTTCTGCACAGCTAAGCTGGAAGTGGCATTTGCAGCTCGCACTAGTGCAGAGTTATCTCAAAGAAAGGGGCCACGGTGTTTCTGTATCTCTATTATGTTGGTGCAGCTTCGGAACTTTTAAATATCTCGATATATCTCGAAAACTACGCTTCTGATCAAAAAATATCATAGAACATAAATTGTAGGAAACATAATTCTCTACAAAAAAGGTCTCTTAACATTTTGCGATAGCTCGCTTCGTTTCCGAGATATTTGCAGATTTATCTCAAGGGAAGGGGCCTGACGGACATATTTCGAGATATTTCTTCTTCTTGTTGTTCTTCTTCTGCACAGCTAAGCTGGAAGTGGCATTTGCGGCTCGCACTAGGGCAGAGTTATCTCAAAGAAAGGGGCCACGGTGTTTCTGTATCCCTATTATGTTGGTGCGTCTTCGGAACTTTTAAATATCTCGATATATCTCGAAAACTACGCTTCTGATCAAAAAATATCATAGAACATAAATTGTAGGAAACATAATTCTCTACAAAAAAGGTCTCTTAACATTTTGCGATAGCTCGCTTCGTTTCCGAGATATTTGCAGATTTATCTCAAGGGAAGGGGCCTGACGGACATATTCCGAGATATTTCTTCTTCTTGTTGTTCTTCTTCTGCACAGCTAAGCTGGAAGTGGCATTTGCGGCTCGCACTAGTGCAGAGTTATCTCACCGAAATGGGCCACGGTGTTTCTGTATCTCTATTATGTTGGTGCGGCTTCGGAACTTTTAAATATCTCGATATATCTCGAAAACTACGCTTCTGATCAAAAAATATCATAGAACATAAATTGTAGGAAACATAATTCTCTACAAAAAAGGTCTCTTAACATTTTGCCATAGCTCGCTTTGTTTCCGAGATATTTGCAGATTTATCTCAAGGGAAGGGGCCTGACGGACATATTTCGAGATATTTCTTCTTCTTGTTGTTCTTCTTCTGCACAGCTAAGCTGGAAGTGGCATTTGCAGCTCGCACTAGTGCAGAGTTATCTCACCGAAATGGGCCACGGTGTTTCTGTATCTCTATTATGTTGGTGCGGCTTCGGAACTTTTAAATATCTCGATATATCTCGAAAACTACGCTTCTGATCAAAAAATATCATAGAACATAAATTGTAGGAAACATAATTCTCTACAAAAAAGGTCTCTCAACATTTTGCCATAGCTCGCTTGGTTTCCGAGATATTTGCAGATTTATCTCAAGGGAAGGGGCCTGAGGGACATATTTCGAGATATTTCTTCTTCTTGTTGTTCTTCTTCTGCACAGCTAAGCTGGAAGTGGCATTTACAGCTCGCAATAGTGCAGAGTTATCTCAAAGAAAGGGGCCACGGTGTTTCTGTATCTCTATTATGTTGGTGCGGCTTCGGAACTTTTAAGTATCTCGATATATCTCGAAAACTACGCTTCTGATCAAAAAATATCATAGAACATAAATTGTAGGAAACATAATTCTCTACAAAAAAGGTCTCTTAACATTTTGCCATAGCTCGCTTCGTTTCCGAGATATTTGCAGATTTATCTCAAGGGAAGGGGCCTGACGGACATATTTCGAGATATTTCTTCTTCTTGTTGTTCTTCTTCTGCACAGCTAAGCTGGAAGTGGCATTTGCAGCTCGCACTAGTGCAGAGTTATCTCAAAGAAAGGGGCCACGGTGTTTCTGTATCTCTATTATGTTGGTGCAGCTTCGGAACTTTTAAATATCTCGATATATCTCGAAAACTACGCTTCTGATCCAAAAATATCATAGAACATAAATTGTAGGAAACATAATTCTCTACAAAAAAGGTCTCTTAACATTTTGCGATAGCTCGCTTGGTTTCCGAGATATTTGCAGATTTATCTCAAGGGAAGGGGCCTGACGGACATATTTCGAGATATTTCTTCTTCTTGTTGTTCTTCTTCTGCACAGCTAAGCTGGAAGTGGCATTTGCGGCTCGCACTAGGGCAGAGTTATCTCAAAGAAAGGGGCCACGGTGTTTCTGTATCCCTATTATGTTGGTGCGTCTTCGGAACTTTTAAATATCTCGATATATCTCGAAAACTACGCTTCTGATCAAAAAATATCATAGAACATAAATTGTAGGAAACATAATTCTCTCCAAAAACGTCTCTTAACATTTTGCCATAGCTCGCTTCGTTTCCGAGATATTTGCAGATTTATCTCAAGGGAAGGGGCCTGACGGACATATTTCGAGATATTTCTTCTTCTTGTTGTTCTTCTTCTGCACAGCTAAGCTGGAAGTGGCATTTGCAGCTCGCACTAGTGCAGAGTTATCTCAAAGAAAGGGGCCACGGTGTTTCTGTATCTCTATTATGTTGGTGCGGCTTCGGAACTTTTAAATATCTCGATATATCTCGAAAACTACGCTTCTGATCAAAAAATATCGTAGAACATAAATTGTAGGAAACATAATTCTCTACAAAAAAAGTCTCTTAACATTTTGCGATAGCTCGCTTCGTTTCCGAGATATTTGCAGATTTATCTCAAGGGAAGGGGCCTGACGGACATATTCCGAGATATTTCTTCTTCTTGTTGTTCTTCTTCTGCACAGCTAAGCTGGAAGTGGCATTTGCGGCTCGCACTAGTGCAGAGTTATCTCAAAGAAAGGGGCCACGGTGTTTCTGTATCCCTATTATGTTGGTGCGGCTTCGGAACTTTTAAATATCTTGATATATCTCGAGAACTACGCATCTGATCAAAAAATATCATAGAACATAAAAAGTAGGAAACTTAATTCTCTACAAAAAAGGTCTCTCAACATTTTGCCATAGCTCGCTTCGTTTCCGAGATATTTGCAGATTTATCTCAAGGGAAGGGGCCTGACGGACATATTTCGAGATATTTCTTCTTCTTGTTGTTCTTCTTCTGCACAGCTAAGCTGGAAGTGGCATTTGCAGCTCGCACTAGTGCAGAGTTATCTCACCGAAATGGGCCACGGTGTTTCTGTATCTCTATTATGTTGGTGCGGCTTCGGAACTTTTAAATATCTCGATATATCTCGAAAACTACGCTTCTGATCAAAAAATATCATAGAACATAAATTGTAGGAAACATAATTCTCTACAAAAAAGGTCTCTTAACATTTTGCCATAGCTCGCTTCGTTTCCGAGATATTTGCAGATTTATCTCAAGGGAAGGGGCCTGACGGACATATTTCGAGATATTTCGCCTTCTTGTTGTTCTTCTTCTGCACAGCTAAGCTGGAAGTGGCATTTGCAGCTCGCACTAGTGCAGAGTTATCTCACCGAAATGGGCCACGGTGTTTCTGTATCTCTATTATGTTGGTGCGGCTTCGGAACTTTTAAATATCTCGATATATCTCGAAAACTACGCTTCTGATCAAAAAATATCATAGAACATAAATTGTAGGAAACATAATTCTCTACAAAAAAGGTCTCTTAACATTTTGCCATAGCTCGCTTCGTTTCCGAGATATTTGCAGATTTATCTCAAGGGAAGGGGCCTGACGGACATATTTCGAGATATTTCTTCTTCTTGTTGTTCTTCTTCTGCACAGCTAAGCTGGAAGTGGCATTTGCAGCTCGCACTAGTGCAGAGTTATCTCAAAGAAAGGGGCCACGGTGTTTCTGTATCTCTATTATGTTGATGCGGCTTCGGAACTTTTAAATATCTCGATATATCTCGAAAACTACGCTTCTGATCAAAAAATATCATAGAACATAAATTGTAGGAAACATAATTCTCTACAAAAAAAGTCTCTTAACATTTTGCCATAGCTCGCTTCGTTTCCGAGATATTTGCAGATTTATCTCAAGGGAAGGGGCCTGACGGACATATTTCGAGATATTTCTTCTTCTTGTTGTTCTTCTTCTGCACAGCTAAGCTGGAAGTGGCATTTGCAGCTCGCACTAGTGCAGAGTTATCTCAAAGAAAGGGGCCACGGTGTTTCTGTATCTCTATTATGTTGGTGCGGCTTCGGAACTTTTAAATATCCCGATATATCTCGAAAACTACGCTTCTGATCAAAAAATATCATAGAACATAAATTGTAGGAAACATAATTCTCTACAAAAAAGGTCTCTTAACATTTTGCCATAGCTCGCTTCGTTTCCGAGATATTTGCAGATTTATCTCAAGGGAAGGGGCCTGACGGACATATTTCGAGATATTGCTTCTTCTTGTTGTTCTTCTTCTGCACAGCTAAGCTGGAAGTGGCATTTGCGGCTCGCACTAGTGCAGAGTTATCTCAAAGAAAGGGGCCACGGTGTTTCTGTATCCCTATTATGTTGGTGCGGCTTCGGAACTTTTAAATATCTTGATATATCTCGAGAACTACGCATCTGATCAAAAAATATCATAGAACATAAAAAGTAGGAAACTTAATTCTCTACAAAAAAGGTCTCTTAACATTTTGCCATAGCTCGCTTCGTTTCCGAGATATTTGCAGATTTATCTCAAGGGAAGGGGCCTGACGGACATATTTCGAGATATTTCTTCTTCTTGTTGTTCTTCTTCTGCACAGCTAAGCTGGAAGTGGCATTTGCGGCTCGCACTAGTGCAGAGTTATCTCAAAGAAAGGGGCCACGGTGTTTCTGTATCTCTATTATGTTGGTGCGGCTTCGGAACTTTTAAATATCTCGATATATCTCGAAAACTACGCTTCTGATCAAAAAATATCATAGAACATAAATTGTAGGAAACATAATTCTCTACAAAAAAGGTCTCTTAACATTTTGCCATAGCTCGCTTCGTTTCCGAGATATTTGCAGATTCAGCTCAAAGGAACTGGCCTGACGGACATATTTCGAGATATTTCTTCTTCTTGTTGTTCTTCCTCTGCACAGCTAAGCTGGAAGTGGCATTTGCAGCTCGCAATAGTGCAGAGTTATCTCAAAGAAAGGGGCCACGGTGTTTCTGTATCTCTATTATGTTGGTGCGGCTTCGGAACTTTTAAATATCTTGATATATCTCGAGAGCTACGCATCTGATCAAAAAATATCATAGAACATAAAAAGTAGGAAACTTAATTCTCTACAAAAAAGGTCTCTTAACATTTTGCCATAGCTCGCTTCGTTTCCGAGATATTTGCAGATTTATCTCAAGGGAAGGGGCCTGACGGACATATTTCGAGATATTTCTTCTTCTTGTTGTTCTTCTTCTGCACAGCTAAGCTGGAAGTGGCATTTGCAGCTCGCACTAGTGCAGAGTTATCTCAAAGAAAGGGGCCACGGTGTTTCTGTATCTCTATTATGTTGGTGCGGCTTCGGAACTTTTAAATATCTCGATATATCTCGAAAACTACGCTTCTGATCAAAAAATATCATAGAACATAAATTGTAGGAAACATAATTCTCTACAAAAAAGGTCTCTTAACATTTTGCCATAGCTCGCTTCGTTTCCGAGATATTTGCAGATTTATCTCAAGGGAAGGGGCCTGACGGACATATTTCGAGATATTTCGCCTTCTTGTTGTTCTTCTTCTGCACAGCTAAGCTGGAAGTGGCATTTGCAGCTCGCACTAGTGCAGAGTTATCTCACCGAAATGGGCCACGGTGTTTCTGTATCTCTATTATGTTGGTGCGGCTTCGGAACTTTTAAATATCTCGATATATCTCGAAAACTACGCTTCTGATCAAAAAATATCATAGAACATAAATTGTAGGAAACATAATTCTCTACAAAAAAGGTCTCTTAACATTTTGCCATAGCTCGCTTCGTTTCCGAGATATTTGCAGATTTATCTCAAGGGAAGGGGCCTGACGGACATATTTCGAGATATTTCTTCTTCTTGTTGTTCTTCTTCTGCACAGCTAAGCTGGAAGTGGCATTTGCAGCTCGCACTAGTGCAGAGTTATCTCAAAGAAAGGGGCCACGGTGTTTCTGTATCTCTATTATGTTGATGCGGCTTCGGAACTTTTAAATATCTCGATATATCTCGAAAACTACGCTTCTGATCAAAAAATATCATAGAACATAAATTGTAGGAAACATAATTCTCTACAAAAAAGGTCTCTTAACATTTTGCCATAGCTCGCTTCGTTTCCGAGATATTTGCAGATTTATCTCAAGGGAAGGGGCCTGACGGACATATTTCGAGATATTTCTTCTTCTTGTTGTTCTTCTTCTGCACAGCTAAGCTGGAAGTGGCATTTGCAGCTCGCACTAGTGCAGAGTTATCTCAAAGAAAGGGGCCACGGTGTTTCTGTATCTCTATTATGTTGGTGCGGCTTCGGAACTTTTAAATATCCCGATATATCTCGAAAACTACGCTTCTGATCAAAAAATATCATAGAACATAAATTGTAGGAAACATAATTCTCTACAAAAAAGGTCTCTTAACATTTTGCCATAGCTCGCTTCGTTTCCGAGATATTTGCAGATATATCTCAAGGGAAGGGGCCTGACGGACATATTTCGAGATATTTCTTCTTCTTGTTGTTCTTCTTCTGCACAGCTAAGCTGGAAGTGGCATTTACAGCTCGCAATAGTGCAGAGTTATCTCAAAGAAGGGGGCCACGGTGTTTCTGTATCTCTATTATGTTGGTGCGGCTTCGGAACTTTTAAATATCTTGATATATCTCGAGAACTACGCGTCTGATCAAAAAATATCATAGAACATGAAAAGTAGGAAACTTAATTCTCTACAAAAAAGGTATCTTAACATTTTGCCATAGCTCTCTTCGTTTCCGAGATATTTGCAGATTTATCTCAAGGCAAGGGGCCTGACGGACATATTTCGAGATATTTCTTCTTCTTGTTGTTCTTCTTCTGCACAGCTAAGCTGGAAGTGGCATTTGCAGCTCGCAATAGTGCAGAGTTATCTCAAAGAAAGGGGCCACGGTGTTTCTGTATCTCTATTATGTTGGTGCGGCTTCGGAACTTTTAAATATCTTGATATATCTCGAGAACTACGCGTCTGATCAAAAAATATCATAGAACATAAAAAGTAGGAAACATAATTCTCTACAAACACGGTCTCTTAACATTTTGCCATAGCTCGCTTCGTTTCCGAGATATTTGCAGATATATCTCAAGGGAAGGGGCCTGACGGACATATTTCGAGATATTTCTTCTTCTTGTTGTTCTTCTTCTGCACAGCTAAGCTGGAAGTGGCATTTGCGGCTCGCACTGGTGCACAGTTATCTCAAAGAAAGGGGCCACGGTGTTTCTGTATCTCTATTATGTTGGTGCGTCTTCGGAACTTTTAAATATCTCGATATATCTCGAAAACTACGCTTCTGATCAAAAAATATCATAGAACATAAATTGTAGGAAACATAATTCTCTCCAAAAACGTCTCTTAACATTTTGCCATAGCTCGCTTCGTTTCCGAGATATTTGCAGATTCAGCTCAAAGGAACTGGCCTGACGGACATATTTCGAGATATTTCTTCTTCTTGTTGTTCTTCCTCTGCACAGCTAAGCTGGAAGTGGCATTTGCAGCTCGCAATAGTGCAGAGTTATCTCAAAGAAAGGGGCCACGGTGTTTCTGTATCTCTATTATGTTGGTGCGGCTTCGGAACTTTTAAATATCTTGATATATCTCGAGAACTACGCATCTGATCAAAAAATATCATAGAACATAAAAAGTAGGAAACTTAATTCTCTACAAAAAAGGTCTCTTAACATTTTGCCATAGCTCGCTTCGTTTCCGAGATATTTGCAGATTTATCTCAAGGGAAGGGGCCTGACGGACATATTTCGAGATATTTCTCCTTCTTGTTGTTCTTCTTCTGCACAGCTAAGCTGGAAGTGGCATTTGCAGCTCGCACTAGTGCAGAGTTATCTCAAAGAAAGGGGCCACGGTGTTTCTGTATCTCTATTATGTTGGTGCGGCTTCGGAACTTTTAAATATCTCGATATATCTCGAAAACTACGCTTCTGATCAAAAAATATCGTAGAACATAAATTGTAGGAAACATAATTCTCTACAAAAAAGGTCTCTTAACATTTTGCGATAGCTCGCTTCGTTTCCGAGATATTTGCAGATTTATCTCAAGGGAAGGGGCCTGACGGACATATTTCGAGATATTTCTTCTTCTTGTTGTTCTTCTTCTGCACAGCTAAGCTGGAAGTGGCATTTGCGGCTCGCACTAGTGCAGAGTTATCTCAAAGAAAGGGGCCACGGTGTTTCTGTATCCCTATTATGTTGGTGCGGCTTCGGAACTTTTAAATATCTTGATATATCTCGAGAACTACGCATCTGATCAAAAAATATCATACTACATAGAAAGTAGGAAACTTAATTCTCTACAAGAAAGGTCTCTAAACATTTTGCCATAGCTCGCTTCGTTTCCGAGATATTTGCAGATTTATCTCAAGGGAAGGGGCCTGACGGACATATTTCGAGATATTTCTTCTTCTTGTTGTTCTTCTTCTGCACAGCTAAGCTGGAAGTGGCATTTGCAGCTCGCAATAGTGCAGAGTTATCTCAAAGAAAGGGGCCACGGTGTTTCTGTATCTCTATTATGTTGGTGCGTCTTCGGAACTTTTAAATATCTTGATATATCTCGAGAACTACGCATCTGATCAAAAAATATCATAGAACATAAAAAGTAGGAAACCTAATTCTCTACAAAAAAGGTCTCTTAACATTTTGCCATAGCTCTCTTCGTTTCCGAGATATTTGCAGATTTATCTCAAGGGAAGGGGCCTGACGGACATATTTCGAGATATTTCTTCTTCTTGTTGTTCTTCTTCTGCACAGCTAAGCTGAAAGTGGCATTTGCAGCTCGCAATACTGCAGAGTTATCTCAAAGAAAGGGGCCACGGTGTTTCTGTATCTCTATTCTGTTGGTGCGGCTTCGGAACTTTTAAATATCTTGATATATCTCGAGAACTACGCATCTGATCAAAAAATATCATAGAACATAAAAAGTAGGAAACTTAATTCTCTACAAAAAAGGTCGCTTAACATTTTGCCATAGCTCGCTTCGTTTCCGAGATATTTGCATATTTATCTCAAGGGAAGGGGCCTGACGGACATATTTCGAGATATTTCTTCTTCTTGTTGTTCTTCTTCTGCACAGCTAAGCTGGAAGTGGCATTTGCGGCTCGCACTAGTGCAGAGTTATCTCAAAGAACGGGGCCACGGTGTTTCTGTATCCCTATTATGTTGGTGCGGCTTCGGAACTTTTAAATATCTTGATATATCTCGAGAACTACGCATCTGATCAAAAAATATCATAGAACATAAAAAGTAGGAAACTTAATTCTCTACGAAAAAGGTCTCTTAACATTTTGCCATAGCTCGCTTCGTTTCCGAGATATTTGCAGATTTATCTCAAGGGAAGGGGCCTGACGGACATATTTCGAGATATTTCTTCTTCTTGTTGTTCTTCTTCTGCACAGCTAAGCTGGAAGTGGCATTTGCGGCTCGCACTAGTGCAGAGTTATCTCAAAGAAAGGGGCCACGGTGTTTCTGTATCTCTATTATGTTGGTGCGGCTTCGGAACTTTTAAATATCTCGATATATCTCGAAAACTACGCTTCTGATCAAAAAATATCATAGAACATAAATTGTAGGAAGCATAATTCTCTACAAAAAAGGTCTCTTAACATTTTGCCATAGCTCGCTTCGTTTCCGAGATATTTGCAGATATATCTCAAGGGAAGGGGCCTGACGGACATATTTCGAGATATTTCTTCTTCTTGTTGTTCTTCCTCTGCACAGCTAAGCTGGAAGTGGCATTTACAGCTCGCCATAGTGCAGAGTTATCTCAAAGAAAGGGGCCACGGTGTTTCTGTATCTCTATTATGTTGGTGCGGCTTCGGAACTTTTAAATATCTTGATATATCTCGAGAACTACGCATCTGATCAAAAAATATCATAGAACATAAAAAGTAGGAAACTTAATTCTCTACAAAAAAGGTCTCTTAACATTTTGCCATAGCTCGCTTCGTTTCCGAGATATTTGCAGATTTATCTCAAGGGAAGGGGCCTGACGGACATATTTCGAGATATTTCTTCTTCTTGTTGTTCTTCTTCTGCACAGCTAAGCTGGAAGTGGCATTTGCAGCTCGCACTAGTGCAGAGTTATCTCAAAGAAAGGGGCCACGGTGTTTCTGTATCTCTATTATGTTGGTGCGGCTTCGGAACTTTTAAATATCTCGATATATCTCGAAAACTACGCTTCTGATCAAAAAATATCGTAGAACATAAATTGTAGGAAACATAATTCTCTACAAAAAAGGTCTCTTAACATTTTGCGATAGCTCGCTTCGTTTCCGAGATATTTGCAGATTTATCTCAAGGGAAGGGGCCTGACGGACATATTTCGAGATATTTCTTCTTCTTGTTGTTCTTCTTCTGCACAGCTAAGCTGGAAGTGGCATTTGCGGCTCGCACTAGTGCAGAGTTATCTCAAAGAAAGGGGCCACGGTGTTTCTGTATCCCTATTATGTTGGTGCGGCTTCGGAACTTTTAAATATCTTGATATATCTCGAGAACTACGCATCTGATCAAAAAATATCATAGAACATAAAAAGTAGGAAACTTAATTCTCTACAAAAAAGGTCTCTTAACATTTTGCCATAGCTCGCTTCGTTTCCGAGATATTTGCAGATTTATCTCAAGGGAAGGGGCCTGACGGACATATTTCGAGATATTTCTTCTTCTTGTTGTTCTTCTTCTGCACAGCTAAGCTGGAAGTGGCATTTGCGGCTCGCACTAGTGCAGAGTTATCTCAAAGAAAGGGGCCACGGTGTTTCTGTATCCCTATTATGTTGGTGCGGCTTCGGAACTTTTAAATATCTTGATATATCTCGAGAACTACGCATCTGATCAAAAAATATCATAGAACATAAAAAGTAGGAAACTTAATTCTCTACAAAAAAGGTCTCTTAACATTTTGCCATAGCTCGCTTCGTTTCCGAGATATTTGCAGATTTATCTCAAGGGAAGGGGCCTGACGGACATATTTCGAGATATTTCTTCTTCTTGTTGTTCTTCTTCTGCACAGCTAAGCTGGAAGTGGCATTTGCGGCTCGCACTAGTGCAGAGTTATCTCAAAGAAAGGGGCCACGGTGTTTCTGTATCTCTATTATGTTGGTGCGGCTTCGGAACTTTTAAATATCTCGATATATCTCGAAAACTACGCTTCTGATCAAAAAATATCATAGAACATAAATTGTAGGAAACATAATTCTCTACAAAAAAGGTCTCTTAACATTTTGCCATAGCTCGCTTGGTTTCCGAGATATTTGCAGATTTATCTCAAGGGAAGGGGCCTGAGGGACATATTTCGAGATATTTCTTCTTCTTGTTGTTCTTCTTCTGCACAGCTAAGCTGGAAGTGGCATTTACAGCTCGCAATAGTGCAGAGTTATCTCAAAGAAAGGGGCCACGGTGTTTCTGTATCTCTATTATGTTGGTGCGGCTTCGGAACTTTTAAATATCTTGATATATCTCGAGAACTACGCATCTGATCAAAAAATATCATAGAACATAAAAAGTAGGAAACTTAATTCTCTACAAAAAAGGTCTCTTAACATTTTGCCATAGCTCGCTTCGTTTCCGAGATATTTGCAGATTTATCTCAAGGGAAGGGGCCTGACGGACATATTTCGAGATATTTCTTCTTCTTGTTGTTCTTCTTCTGCACAGCTAAGCTGGAAGTGGCATTTGCAGCTCGCACTAGTGCAGAGTTATCTCAAAGAAAGGGGCCACGGTGTTTCTGTATCTCTATTATGTTGGTGCGGCTTCGGAACTTTTAAATATCTCGATATATCTCGAAAACTACGCTTCTGATCAAAAAATATCGTAGAACATAAATTGTAGGAAACATAATTCTCTACAAAAAAGGTCTCTTAACATTTTGCGATAGCTCGCTTCGTTTCCGAGATATTTGCAGATTTATCTCAAGGGAAGGGGCCTGACGGACATATTTCGAGATATTTCTTCTTCTTGTTGTTCTTCTTCTGCACAGCTAAGCTGGAAGTGGCATTTGCGGCTCGCACTAGTGCAGAGTTATCTCAAAGAAAGGGGCCACGGTGTTTCTGTATCCCTATTATGTTGGTGCGGCTTCGGAACTTTTAAATATCTTGATATATCTCGAGAACTACGCATCTGATCAAAAAATATCATAGAACATAAAAAGTAGGAAACTTAATTCTCTACAAAAAAGGTCTCTTAACATTTTGCCATAGCTCGCTTCGTTTCCGAGATATTTGCAGATTTATCTCAAGGGAAGGGGCCTGACGGACATATTTCGAGATATTTCTTCTTCTTGTTGTTCTTCTTCTGCACAGCTAAGCTGGAAGTGGCATTTGCGGCTCGCACTAGTGCAGAGTTATCTCAAAGAAAGGGGCCACGGTGTTTCTGTATCTCTATTATGTTGGTGCGGCTTCGGAACTTTTAAATATCTCGATATATCTCGAAAACTACGCTTCTGATCAAAAAATATCATAGAACATAAATTGTAGGAAACATAATTCTCTACAAAAAAGGTCTCTTAACATTTTGCCATAGCTCGCTTGGTTTCCGAGATATTTGCAGATTTATCTCAAGGGAAGGGGCCTGAGGGACATATTTCGAGATATTTCTTCTTCTTGTTGTTCTTCTTCTGCACAGCTAAGCTGGAAGTGGCATTTACAGCCCGCAATAGTGCAGAGTTATCTCAAAGAAAGGGGCCACGGTGTTTCTGTATCTCTATTATGTTGGTGCGGCTTCGGAACTTTTAAATATCTTGATATATCTCGAGAACTACACATCTGATCAAAAAATATCATAGAACATGAAAAGTAGGAAACTTAATTCTCTACAAAAAAGGTCTCTTAACATTTTGCCATAGCTCGCTTCGTTTCCGAGATATTTGCAGATTTATCTCAAGGGAAGGGGCCTGACGGACATATTTCGAGATATTTCTTCTTCTTGTTGTTCTTCTTCTGCACAGCTAAGCTGGAAGTGGCATTTGCAGCTCGCACTAGTGCAGAGTTATCTCAAAGAAAGGGGCCACGGTGTTTCTGTATCTCTATTATGTTGGTGCGGCTTCGGAACTTTTAAATATCTCGATATATCTCGAAAACTACGCTTCTGATCAAAAAATATCATAGAACATAAATTGTAGGAAACATAATTCTCTACAAAAAAGGTCTCTAAACATTTTGCCATAGCTCGCTTCGTTTCCGAGATATTTGCAGATTTATCTCAAGGGAAGGGGCCTGACGGACATATTTCGAGATATTTCTTCTTCTTGTTGTTCTTCTTCTGCACAGCTAAGCTGGAAGTGGCATTTGCAGCTCGCAATAGTGCAGAGTTATCTCAAAGAGAGGGGCCACGGTGTTTCTGTATCTCTATTATGTTGGTGCGGCTTCGGAACTTTTAAGTATCTTGATCTATCTCGAGAACTACGCATCTGATCAAAAAATATCATAGAACATAAAAAGTAGGAAACATAATTCTCTACAAAAACGGTCTCTTAACATTTTGCCATAGCTCGCTTCGTTTCCGAGATATTTTCAGATACATCTCAAGGGAAGGGGCCTGACGGACATATTTCGAGATATTTCTTCTTCTTGTTGTTCTTCTTCTGCACAGCTAAGCTGGAAGTGGCATTTGCGGCTCGCACTAGTGCAGAGTTATCTCAACGAAAGGGGCCACGGTGTTTCTGTATCTCTATTATGTTGGTGCGGCTTCGGAACTTTTAAATATCTCGATATATCTCGAAAACTACGCTTCTGAACAAAAAATATCATACAACATAAATTGTAGGAAACATAATTCTCTACAAAAAAGGTCTCTTAACATTTTGCCATAGCTCGCTTCGTTTCCGAGATATTTGCAGATATATCTCAAGGGAAGGGGCCTGACGGACATATTTCGAGATATTTCTTCTTCTTGTTGTTCTTCTTCTGCAGAGCTTAACTGGAAGTGGCATTTACAGCTCGCAATAGTGCAGAGTTATCTCAAAGAAAGGGGCCACGGTGTTTCTGTATCTCTATTATGTTGGTGCGGCTTCGGAACTTTTAAATATCTTGATATATCTCGAGAACTACGCATCTGATCAAAAAATATCATACTACATAAAAAGTAGGAAACTTAATTCTCTACAAGAAAGGTCTCTAAACATTTTGCCATAGCTCGCTTCGTTTCCGAGATATTTGCAGATTTATCTCAAGGGAAGGGGCCTGACGGACATATTTCGAGATATTTCTTCTTCTTGTTGTTCTTCTTCTGCACAGCTAAGCTGGAAGTGGCATTTGCAGCTCGCAATAGTGCAGAGTTATCTCAAAGAAAGGGGCCACGGTGTTTCTGTATCTCTATTATGTTGGTGCGTCTTCGGAACTTTTAAATATCTTGATATATCTCGAGAACTACGCATCTGATCAAAAAATATCATAGAACATAAAAAGTAGGAAACTTAATTCTCTACAAAAAAGGTCTCTTAACATTTTGCCATAGCTCGCTTCGTTTCCGAGATATTTGCATATTTATCTCAAGGGAAGGGGCCTGACGGACATATTTCGAGATATTTCTTCTTCTTGTTGTTCTTCTTCTGCACAGCTGAGCTGGAAGTGGCATTTGCGGCTCGCAATAGTGCAGAGTTATCTCAAAGAAAGGGGCCACGGTGTTTCTGTATCTCTATTATGTTGGTGCGGCTTCGGAACTTTTAAATATCTCGATATATCTCGAAAACTACGCTTCTGATCAAAAAATATCATAGAACGTAAATTGTAGGAAATATTATTCTCTACAAAAAAGGTCTCTTAACGTTTTGCCATAGCTCGCTTCGTTTCCGAGATATTTGCACATTCATCTCAAGGGAAGGGGTCTGACGGACATATTTCGAGATATTTCTTCTTCTTGTTGTTCTTCTTCTGCACAGCTAAGCTGGAAGTGGCATTTGCAGCTCGCAATAGTGCAGAGTTATCCCAAAGAAAGGGGCCACGGTGTTTCTGTATCTCTATTATGTTGGTGCGGCTTCGGAACTTTTAAATATCTCGATATATCTCGAAAACTACGCTTCTGATCAAAAAATATCATAGAACATAAATTGTAGGAAACATAATTCTCTACAAAAAAGGTCTCTTAACATTTTGCCATAGCTCGCTTCGTTTCCGAGATATTTGCAGATTTATCTCAAGGGAAGGGGCCTGACGGACATATTTCGAGATATTTCTTCTTCTTGTTGTTCTTCTTCTGCACAGCTAAGCTGGAAGTGGCATTTGCAGCGCGCAATAGTGCAGAGTTATCTCAAAGAAAGGGGCCACGGTGTTTCTGTATCTCTATTATGTTGGTGCGGCTTCGGAACTTTTAAATATCTTGATATATCTCGAGAACTACGCATCTGATCAGAAAATATCATAGAAGATAAAAAGTAGGAAACTTAATTCTCTACAAAAAAGGTCTCTTAACATTTTGCCATAGCTCGCTTCGTTTCCGAGATATTTGCAGATTTATCTCAAGGTAAGGGGCCTGACGGACATATTTCGAGATATTTCTTCTTCTTGTTGTTCTTCTTCTGCACAGCTAAGCTGGAAGTGGCATTTGCAGCTCGCAATAGTGCATAGCTATCTGAAAGAAAGGGGCCACGGTGTTTCTGTATCTCTATTATGTTGGTGCGGCTTCGGAACTTTTAAATATCTTGATATATCTCGAGAACTACGCATCTGATCAAAAAATATCATAGAACATAAAAAGTAGGAAACCTAATTCGCTACAAAAAAGGTCTCTTAACATTTTACCATAGCTCGCTTCGTTTCCGAGATATTTGCAGATTTATCTCAAGGGAAGGGGCCTGACGGACATATTTCGAGATATTTCTTCTTCTTGTTGTTCTTCTTCTGCACAGCTAAGCTGTAAGTGGCATTTGCGGCTCGCACTAGTGCAGAGTTATCTCAAAGAAAGGGGCCACGGTGTTTCTGTATCTCTATTATGTTGGTGCGGCTTCGGAACTTTTAAATATCTTGATATATCTCGAGAACTACGCATCTAATCAAAAAATATCATAGAAGATAAAAAGTAGGGAACTTAATTCTCTACAAAAAAGGTCTCTTAACATTTTCCCATAGCTGGCATCGTTTCCGAGATATTTGCAGATTTATCTCAAGGGAAGGGGCCTGACGGACATATTTCGAGATATTTCTTCTTCTTGTTGTTCTTCTTCTGCACAGCTAAGCTGGAAGTGGCATTTGCAGCGCGCAATAGTGCAGAGTTATCTCAAAGAAAGGGGCCACGGTGTTTCTGTATCTCTATTATGTTGGTGCGGCTTCGGAACTTTTAAATATCTTGATATATCTCGAGAACTACGCATCTGATCAGAAAATATCATAGAAGATAAAAAGTAGGAAACTTAATTCTCTACAAAAAAGGTCTCTTAACATTTTGCCATAGCTCGCTTCGTTTCCGAGATATTTGCAGATTTATCTCAAGGTAAGGGGCCTGACGGACATATTTCGAGATATTTCTTCTTCTTGTTGTTCTTCTTCTGCACAGCTAAGCTGGAAGTGGCATTTGCAGCTCGCAATAGTGCATAGCTATCTGAAAGAAAGGGGCCACGGTGTTTCTGTATCTCTATTATGTTGGTGCGGCTTCGGAACTTTTAAATATCTTGATATATCTCGAGAACTACGCATCTGATCAAAAAATATCATAGAACATAAAAAGTAGGAAACCTAATTCGCTACAAAAAAGGTCTCTTAACATTTTACCATAGCTCGCTTCGTTTCCGAGATATTTGCAGATTTATCTCAAGGGAAGGGGCCTGACGGACATATTTCGAGATATTTCTTCTTCTTGTTGTTCTTCTTCTGCACAGCTAAGCTGTAAGTGGCATTTGCGGCTCGCACTAGTGCAGAGTTATCTCAAAGAAAGGGGCCACGGTGTTTCTGTATCTCTATTATGTTGGTGCGGCTTCGGAACTTTTAAATATCTTGATATATCTCGAGAACTACGCATCTAATCAAAAAATATCATAGAAGATAAAAAGTAGGGAACTTAATTCTCTACAAAAAAGGTCTCTTAACATTTTCCCATAGCTGGCATCGTTTCCGAGATATTTGCAGATTTATCTCAAGGGAAGGGGCCTGACGGACATATTCCGAGATATTTCTTCTTCTTGTTGTTCCTCTTCTGTACAGCTAAGCTGGAAGTGGCATTTGCAGCTCGCAATAGTGCAGAGTTATCTCAAAGAGAGGGGCCACGGTGTTTCTGTATCTCTATTATGTTGGTGCGGCTTCGGAACTTTTAAATACCTTGATATATCTCGAGAACTACGCATCTGATCAGAAAATATCATAGAAGATAAAAAGTAGGAAACTTAATTCTCTACAAAAAAGGTCTCTTAACATTTTGCCATAGCTCGCTTCGTTTCCGAGATATTTGCAGATTTATCTCAAGGTAAGGGGCCTGACGGACATATTTCGAGATATTTCTTCTTCTTGTTGTTCTTCTTCTGCACAGCTAAGCTGGAAGTGGCATTTGCGGCTCGCACTAGTGCAGAGTTATCTCAACGAAAGGGGCCACGGTGTTTCTGTATCTCTATTATGTTGGTGCGGCTTCGGAACTTTTAAATATCTCGATATATCTCGAAAACTACGCTTCTGAACAAAAAATATCATAGAACATAAATTGTAGGAAACATAATTCTCTACAAAAAAGGTCTCTTAGCATTTTGCCATAGCTCGCTTCGTTTCCGAGATATTTGCAGATATATCTCAAGGGAAGGGGCCTGACGGACATATTTCGAGATATTTCTTCTTCTTGTTGTTCTTCTTCTGCACAGCTTAACTGGAAGTGGCATTTACAGCTCGCAATAGTGCAGAGTTATCTCAAAGAAAGGGGCCACGGTGTTTCTGTATCTCTATTATGTTGGTGCGGCTTCGGAACTTTTAAATATCTTGATATATCTCGAGAACTACGCATCTGATCAAAAAATATCATAGAACATAAAAAGTAGGAAACCTAATTCTCTACAAAAAAGGTCTCTTAACATTTTGCCATAGCTCTCTTCGTTTCCGAGATATTTGCAGATTTATCTCAAGGGAAGGGGCCTGACGGACATATTTCGAGATATTTCTTCTTCTTGTTGTTCTTCTTCTGCACAGCTAAGCTGAAAGTGGCATTTGCAGCTCGCAATACTGCAGAGTTATCTCAAAGAAAGGGGCCACGGTGTTTCTGTATCTCTATTCTGTTGGTGCGGCTTCGGAACTTTTAAATATCTTGATATATCTCGAGAACTACGCATCTGATCAAAAAATATCATAGAACATAAAAAGTAGGAAACTTAATTCTCTACAAAAAAGGTCGCTTAACATTTTGCCATAGCTCGCTTCGTTTCCGAGATATTTGCATATTTATCTCAAGGGAAGGGGCCTGACGGACATATTTCGAGATATTTCTTCTTCTTGTTGTTCTTCTTCTGCACAGCTAAGCTGGAAGTGGCATTTGCGGCTCGCACTAGTGCAGAGTTATCTCAAAGAACGGGGCCACGGTGTTTCTGTATCCCTATTATGTTGGTGCGGCTTCGGAACTTTTAAATATCTTGATATATCTCGAGAACTACGCATCTGATCAAAAAATATCATAGAACATAAAAAGTAGGAAACTTAATTCTCTACAAAAAAGGTCTCTTAACATTTTGCCATAGCTCGCTTCGTTTCCGAGATATTTGCAGATTTATCTCAAGGGAAGGGGCCTGACGGACATATTTCGAGATATTTCTTCTTCTTGTTGTTCTTCTTCTGCACAGCTAAGCTGGAAGTGGCATTTGCGGCTCGCAATAGTGCAGAGGTATCTCGACGAAAGGGGCCACGGTGTTTCTGTATCTCTATTATGTTGGTGCGGCTTCGGAACTTTTAAATATCTCGATATATCTCGAAAACTACGCTTCTGATCAAAAAATATCATAGAACATAAATTGTAGGAAACATAATTCTCTACAAAAAAGGTCTCTTAACATTTTGCCATAGCTCGCTTCGTTTCCGAGATATTTGCAGATTTATCTCAAGGGAAGGGTCCTGATGGACATATTTCGAGATATTTCTTCTTCTTGTTGTTCTTCTTCTGCACAGCTAAGCTGGAAGTGGCATTTGCAGCTCGCAATAGTGCATAGCTATCTGAAAGAAAGGGGCCACGGTGTTTCTGTATCTCTATTATGTTGGTGCGGCTTCGGAACTTTTAAATATCTTGATATATCTCGAGAACTACGCATCTGATAAAAAAATATCATAGAACATAAAAAGTAGGAAACTTAATTCGCTACAAAAAAGGTCTCTTAACATTTTGCCATAGCTCGCTTCGTTTCCGAGATATTTGCAGATTTATCTCAAGGGAAGGGGCCTAACGGACATATTTCGTGATATTTCTTCTTCTTGTTGTTCTTCTTCTGCACAGCTAAGCTGGAAGTGGCATTTGCAGCTCGCAATAGTGCAGAGTTATCTCAACGAAAGGGGCCACGGTGTTTCTGTATCTCTATTATGTTGGTGCGGCTTCGGAACTTTTAAATATCTCGATATATCTCGAAAACTACGCTTCTGATCAAAAAATATCATAGAACATAAAAAGTAGGAAACATAATTCTCTACAAAAACGGTCTCTTAACATTTTGCCATAGCTCGCTTCGTTTCCGAGATATTTTCAGATACATCTCAAGGGAAGGGGCCTGACGGACATATTTCGAGATATTTCTTCTTCTTGTTGTTCTTCTTCTGCACAGCTAAGCTGGAAGTGGCATTTGCGGCTCGCACTAGTGCAGAGTTATCTCAACGAAAGGGGCCACGGTGTTTCTGTATCTCTATTATGTTGGTGCGGCTTCGGAACTTTTAAATATCTCGATATATCTCGAAAACTACGCTTCTGAACAAAAAATATCATAGAACATAAATTGTAGGAAACATAATTCTCTACAAAAAAGGTCTCTTAGCATTTTGCCATAGCTCGCTTCGTTTCCGAGATATTTGCAGATATATCTCAAGGGAAGGGGCCTGACGGACATATTTCGAGATATTTCTTCTTCTTGTTGTTCTTCTTCTGGACAGCTTAACTGGAAGTGGCATTTACAGCTCGCAATAGTGCAGAGTTATCTCAAAGAAAGGGGCCACGGTGTTTCTGTATCTCTATTATGTTGGTGCGGCTTCGGAACTTTTAAATATCTTGATATATCTCGAGAACTACGCATCTGATCAAAAAATATCATAGAACATAAAAAGTAGGAAACCTAATTCTCTACAAAAAAGGTCTCTTAACATTTTGCCATAGCTCTCTTCGTTTCCGAGATATTTGCAGATTTATCTCAAGGGAAGGGGCCTGACGGACATATTTCGAGATATTTCTTCTTCTTGTTGTTCTTCTTCTGCACAGCTAAGCTGAAAGTGGCATTTGCAGCTCGCAATACTGCAGAGTTATCTCAAAGAAAGGGGCCACGGTGTTTCTGTATCTCTATTCTGTTGGTGCGGCTTCGGAACTTTTAAATATCTTGATATATCTCGAGAACTACGCATCTGATCAAAAAATATCATAGAACATAAAAAGTAGGAAACTTAATTCTCTACAAAAAAGGTCGCTTAACATTTTGCCATAGCTCGCTTCGTTTCCGAGATATTTGCATATTTATCTCAAGGGAAGGGGCCTGACGGACATATTTCGAGATATTTCTTCTTCTTGTTGTTCTTCTTCTGCACAGCTAAGCTGGAAGTGGCATTTGCGGCTCGCACTAGTGCAGAGTTATCTCAAAGAACGGGGCCACGGTGTTTCTGTATCCCTATTATGTTGGTGCGGCTTCGGAACTTTTAAATATCTTGATATATCTCGAGAACTACGCATCTGATCAAAAAATATCATAGAACATAAAAAGTAGGAAACTTAATTCTCTACAAAAAAGGTCTCTTAACATTTTGCCATAGCTCGCTTCGTTTCCGAGATATTTGCAGATTTATCTCAAGGGAAGGGG
This sequence comes from Osmia lignaria lignaria, assembly GCF_051020975.1. NCBI lineage: Eukaryota > Metazoa > Arthropoda > Insecta > Hymenoptera > Megachilidae > Osmia > Osmia lignaria. Next base: position 21,487,092 of record NW_027478159.1, read on the forward strand.
CCTGACGGACATATTTCGAGATATTTCTTCTTCTTGTTGTTCTTCTTCTGCACAGCTAAGCTGGAAGTGGCATTTGCGGCTCGCAATAGTGCAGAGGTATCTCGACGAAAGGGGCCACGGTGTTTCTGTATCTCTATTATGTTGGTGCGGCTTCGGAACTTTTAAATATCTCGATATATCTCGAAAACTACGCTTCTGATCAAAAAATATCATAGAACATAAATTGTAGGAAACATAATTCTCTACAAAAAAGGTCTCTTAACATTTTGCCATAGCTCGCTTCGTTTCCGAGATATTTGCAGATTTATCTCAAGGGAAGGGTCCTGATGGACATATTTCGAGATATTTCTTCTTCTTGTTGTTCTTCTTCTGCACAGCTAAACTGGAAGTGGCATTTCCAGCTCGCAATCGTGCAGAGTTGTCTCAAAGAAAGGGGCCACGGTGTTTCTGTATCTCTATTAAGTTGGTGCGGCTTCGGAACTTTTAAATATCTTGATATATCTCGAGAACTACGCCTCTGATCGAAAAATATCATAGAACATAAAAAGTAGGAAACTTAATTCTCTACGAAAAAGGTCTCTTAACATTTTGCCATAGCTCGCTTGGTTTCCGAGGTATTTGCAGATTTATCTCAAGGGAAGGGGCCTGACGGACATATTTCGAGATATTTCTTCTTCTTGTTATTCTTCTTCTGCACAGCTAAGCTGGAAGTGGCATTTGCAGCTCGCAATAGTGCAGAGTTATCGCAAAGAAAGGGGCCACGGTGTTTCTGTATCTCTATTATGTTGGTGCGGCTTCGGAACTTTTAAATATCTTGATATATCTCGAGAACTACGCATCTGATCAAAAAATATCATAGAACATAAAAAGTAGGAAACTTAATTCGCTACAAAAAAGGTCTCTTAACATTTTACCATAGCTCGCTTCGTTTCCGAGATATTTGCAGATTTATCTCAAGGGAAGGGGCCTGACGGACATATTTCGAGATATTTCTTCTTCTTGTTGTTCTTCTTCTGCACAGCTAAGCTGGAAGTGGCATTTGCAGCTCGCAATAGTGCATAGCTATCTGAAAGAAAGGGGCCACGGTGTTTCTGTATCTCTATTATGTTGGTGCGGCTTCGGAACTTTTAAATATCTCGATATATCTCGAAAACTACGCTTCTGAACAAAAAATATCATAGAACATAAAAAGTAGGAAACTTAATTCTCTACAAAAAAGATCTCTTAACATTTTGCCATAGCTCGCTTCGTTTCCGAGATATTTGCAGATTTATCTCAAGGGAAGGGGCCTAACGGACATATTTCGAGATATTTCTTCTTCTTGTTGTTCTTCTTCTGCACAGCTAAGCTGGAAGTGGCATTTGCGGCTCGCAATAGTGCAGAGGTATCTCGACGAAAGGGGCCACGGTGTTTCTGTATCTCTATTATGTTGGTGCGGCTTCGGAACTTTTAAATATCTCGATATATCTCGAAAACTACGCTTCTGATCAAAAAATATCATAGAACATAAATTGTAGGAAACATAATTCTCTACAAAAAAGGTCTCTTAACATTTTGCCATAGCTCGCTTCGTTTCCGAGATATTTGCAGATTTATCTCAAGGGAAGGGTCCTGATGGACATATTTCGAGATATTTCTTCTTCTTGTTGTTCTTCTTCTGCACAGCTAAACTGGAAGTGGCATTTCCAGCTCGCAATCGTGCAGAGTTGTCTCAAAGAAAGGGGCCACGGTGTTTCTGTATCTCTATTATGTTGGTGCGGCTTCGGAACTTTTAAATATCTTGATATATCTCGAGAACTACGCCTCTGATCGAAAAATATCATAGAACATAAAAAGTAGGAAACTTAATTCTCTACGAAAAAGGTCTCTTAACATTTTGCCATAGCTCGCTTGGTTTCCGAGGTATTTGCAGATTTATCTCAAGGGAAGGGGCCTGACGGACATATTTCGAGATATTTCTTCTTCTTGTTATTCTTCTTCTGCACAGCTAAGCTGGAAGTGGCATTTGCAGCTCGCAATAGTGCAGAGTTATCGCAAAGAAAGGGGCCACGGTGTTTCTGTATCTCTATTATGTTGGTGCGGCTTCGGAACTTTTAAATATCTTGATATATCTCGAGAACTACGCATCTGATCAAAAAATATCATAGAACATTAAAAGTAGGAAACTTAATTCGCTACAAAAAAGGTCTCTTAACATTTTACCATAGCTCGCTTCGTTTCCGAGATATTTGCAGATTTATCTCAAGGGAAGGGGCCTGACGGACATATTTCGAGATATTTCTTCTTCTTGTTGTTCTTCTTCTGCACAGCTAAGCTGTAAGTGGCATTTGCGGCTCGCACTAGTGCAGAGTTATCTCAAAGAAAGGGGCCACGGTGTTTCTGTATCTCTATTATGTTGGTGCGGCTTCGGAACTTTTAAATATCTTGATATATCTCGAGAACTACGCATCTAATCAAAAAATATCATAGAAGATAAAAAGTAGGGAACTTAATTCTCTACAAAAAAGGTCTCTTAACATTTTCCCATAACTGGCATCGTTTCCGAGATATTTGCAGATTTATCTCAAGGGAAGGGGCCTGACGGACATATTCCGAGATATTTCTTCTTCTTGTTGTTCCTCTTCTGTACAGCTAAGCTGGAAGTGGCATTTGCAGCTCGCAATAGTGCAGAGTTATCTCAAAGAGAGGGGCCACGGTGTTTCTGTATCTCTATTATGTTGGTGCGGCTTCGGAACTTTTAAATATCTTGATATATCTCGAGAACTACGCATCTGATCAGAAAATATCATAGAAGATAAAAAGTAGGAAACTTAATTCTCTACAAAAAAGGTCTCTTAACATTTTGCCATAGCTCGCTTCGTTTCCGAGATATTTGCAGATTTATCTCAAGGTAAGGGGCCTGACGGACATATTTCCAGATATTTCTTCTTCTTGTTGTTCTTCTTCTGCACAGCTAAGCTGGAAGTGGCATTTGCAGCTCGCAATAGTGCATAGCTATCTGAAAGAAAGGGGCCACGGTGTTTCTGTATCTCTATTATGTTGGTGCGGCTTCGGAACTTTTAAATATCTCGATATATCTCGAAAACTACGCTTCTGAACAAAAAATATCATAGAACATAAAAAGTAGGAAACTTAATTCTCTACAAAAAAGGTCTCTTAACATTTTGCAATAGCTCGCTTGGTTTCCGAGATATTTGCAGATTTATCTCAAGGGAAGGGGCCTGACGGACATATTTCGAGATACTTCTTCTTCTTGTTGTTCTTCTTCTGCACAGCTAAGCTGGAAGTGGCATTTGCGGCTCGCACTAGTGCAGAGTTATCTCAAAGAAAGGGGCCACGGTGTTTCTGTATCTCTATTATGTTGGTGCGGCTTCGGAACTTTTAAATATCTCGATATATCTCGAAAACTACGCTTCTGATCAAAAAATATCATAGAACATAAAAAGTAGGAAACATAATTCTCTACAAAAACGGTCTCTTAACATTTTGCCATAGCTCGCTTCGTTTCCGAGATATTTTCAGATACATCTCAAGGGAAGGGGCCTGACGGACATATTTCGAGATATTTCTTCTTCTTGTTGTTCTTCTTCTGCACAGCTAAGCTGGAAGTGGCATTTGCGGCTCGCACTAGTGCAGAGTTATCTCAACGAAAGGGGCCACGGTGTTTCTGTATCTCTATTATGTTGGTGCGGCTTCGGAACTTTTAAATATCTCGATATATCTCGAAAACTACGCTTCTGAACAAAAAATATCATAGAACATAAATTGTAGGAAACATAATTCTCTACAAAAAAGGTCTCATAACATTTTGCCATAGCTCGCTTCGTTTCCGAGATATTTGCAGATATATCTCAAGGGAAGGGGCCTGACGGACATATTTCGAGATATTTCTTCTTCTTGTTGTTCTTCTTCTGCACAGCTTAACTGGAAGTGGCATTTACAGCTCGCAATAGTGCAGAGTTGTCTCAAAGAATGGGGCCACGGTGTTTCTGTATCTCTATTATGTTGGTGCGGCTTCGGAACTTTTAAATATCTTGATATATCTCGAGAACTACGCCTCTGATCGAAAAATATCATAGAACATAAAAAGTAGGAAACTTAATTCTCTACGAAAAAGGTCTCTTAACATTTTGCCATTGCTCGCTTGGTTTCCGAGGTATTTGCAGATTTATCTCAAGGGAAGGGGCCTGACGGACATATTTCGAGATATTTCTTCTTCTTGTTATTCTTCTTCTGCACAGCTAAGCTGGAAGTGGCATTTGCAGCTCGCAATAGTGCAGAGTTATCGCAAAGAAAGGGGCCACGGTGTTTCTGTATCTCTATTATGTTGGTGCGGCTTCGGAACTTTTAAATATCTTGATATATCTCGAGAACTACGCATCTGATCAAAAAATATCCTAGAACATAAAAAGTAGGAAACCTAATTTTCTACAAAAAAGGTCTCTTAACATTTTGCCGTAGCTCGCTTCGTTTCCGAGATATTTGCAGATTTATCTCAAGGGAAGGGGCCTGACGGACATATTTCGAAATATTTCTTATTCTTGTTGTTCTTCTTCTGCACAGCTAAGCTGGAAGTGGCATTTGCAGCTCGCAATAGTGCAGAGTTATCTCAAAGAAAGGGGCCACGGTGTTTCTGTACCTCTATTATGTTGGTGCAGCTTCGGAGCTTTTAAATATCTTGATATATCTCGAGAACTACGCATCTGATCAAAAAATATCATACAACATAAAAAGTAGGAAACTTAATTCTCTACAAAAAAGGTCTCTTAACGTTTTGCAATAGCTCGCTTCGTTTCCGAGATATTTGCAGATTTATCTCAAGGGAAGGGTCCTGACGGACATATTTCGAGATATTTCTTCTTCTTGTTGTTCTTCTTCTGCACAGCTAAACTGGAAGTGGCATTTCCAGCTCGCAATAGTGCAGAGTTATCCCAAAGAAAGGGGCCACGGTGTTTCTGTATCTCTATTATGTTGGTGCGGCTTCGGCACTTTTAAATATCTCGATATATCTCGAGAACTACGCCTCTGATCGAAAAATATCATAGAACATAAAAAGTAGGAAACTGAATTCTCTACAAAAAAGATCTCTTAACATTTTGCCATAGCTCGCTTCGTTTCCGAGATATTTGCAGATTTATCTCAAGGGAAGGGGCCGACGGACATATTTCGAGATATTTCTTCTTCTTGTTGTTCTTCTTCTGCACAGCTAAGCTGGAAGTGGCATTTGCAGCTCGCAATAGTGCAGAGTTATCTCAAAGAAAGGGGCCACGGTGTTTCTGTATCTCTATTATGTTGGTGCGGCTTCGGAACTTTTAAATATCTTGATATATCTCGAGAACTACGCATCTGATCAAAAACTATCGTAGAACATAAAAAGTAGGAAACTTAATTCTCTACAAATAAGGTCTCTTAACATTTTGCCATAGCTCGCTTGGTTTCCGAGATATTTGCAGATTTATCTCAAGGGAAGGGGCCTGAGGGACATATTTCGAGATATTTCTTCTTCTTGTTGTTCTTCTTCTGCACAGCTAAGCTGGAAGTGGCATTTGCAGCTCGCAATAGTGCAGAGTTACCTCAAAGAAAGGGGCCACGGTGTTTCTGTATCTTTATTATGTTGGTGCCGCTTCGGAACTTTTAAATATCTGGATATATCTCGAGAACTACGCTTCTGATCAAAAAATATCATAGAACATAAATTGTAGGAAACATAATTCTCTACACAAAAGGTCTCTTAACATTTTGCCATAGCTCGCTTCGTTTCCGAGATATTTGCAGATTTATCTCAAGGGAAGGGGCCTGACGGACATATTTCGAGATATTTCTTCTTCTTGTTGTTCTTCTTCTGCACAGCTAAGCTGGAAGTGGCATTTGCAGGTCGCAATAGTGCAGAGTTATCTCAAAGAAAGGGGCCACGGTGTTTCTGTATCTCTATTATGTTGGTGCGGCTTCGGAACTTTTAAATATCTCGATATATCTCGAAAACTACGCTTCTGATCAAAAAATATCAGAGAACGTAAATTGTAGGAAACATAATTCTCTACAAAAAAGGTCTCTTAACATTTTGCCATAGCTCGCTTGGTTTCCGAGATATTTGCAGATTTATCTCAAGGGAAGGGGCCTGACGGACATATTTCGAGATATTTCTTCTTCTTGTTGTTCTTCTTCTGCACAGCTAAGCTGGAAGTGGCATTTGCAGCTCGCAATAGTGCAGAGTTACCTCAAAGAAAGGGGCCACGGTGTTTCTGTATCTCTATTATGTTGGTGCGGCTTCGGAAGTTTTAAATATCTTGATATATCTCGAGAACTACGCATCTGATCAAAAAATATCATACAACATAAAAAGTAGGAAACTTAATTCTCTACAAAAAAGGTCTCTTAACGTTTTGCAATAGCTCGCTTCGTTTCCGAGATATTTGCAGATTTATCTCAAGGGAAGGGTCCTGACGGACATATTTCGAGATATTTCTTCTTCTTGTTGTTCTTCTTCTGCACAGCTAAACTGGAAGTGGCATTTCCAGCTCGCAATAGTGCAGAGTTATCCCAAAGAAAGGGGCCACGGTGTTTCTGTATCTCTATTATGTTGGTGCGGCTTCGGAACTTTTAAATATCTCGATATATCTCGAAAACTACGCTTCTGATCAAAAAATATCATAGAACATAAATTGTAGGAAACATAATTCTCTACAAAAAAGGTTTCTTAACATTTTGCCATAGCTCGCTTCGTTTCCGAGATATTTGCAGATTTATCTCAAGGGAAGGGTCCTGATGGACATATTTCGAGATGTTTCTTCTTCTTGTTGTTCTTCTTCTGCACAGCTAAACTGGAAGTGGCATTTCCAGCTCGCAGTAGTGCAGAGTTATCACAAAGAAAGGGGCCACGGTGTTTCTGTATCTCTATTATGTTGGTGCGGCTTCGGAACTTTTAAATATCTCGATATATCTCGAAAACTACGCTTCTGATCAAAAAATATCAGAGAACGTAAATTGTAGGAAACATAATTCTCTACAAAAAAGGTCTCTTAACATTTTGCCATAGCTCGCTTGGTTTCCGAGATATTTGCAGATTTATCTCAAGGGAAGGGGCCTGACGGACATATTTCGAGATATTTCTTCTTCTTGTTGTTCTTCTTCTGCACAGCTAAGCTGGAAGTGGCATTTGCAGCTCGCAATAGTGCAGAGTTACCTCAAAGAAAGGGGCCACGGTGTTTCTGTATCTCTATTATGTTGGTGCGGCTTCGGAACTTTTAAATATCTCGATATATCTCGAAAACTACGCTTCTGATCAAAAAATATCATAGAACATAAATTGTAGGAAACATAATTCTCTACAAAAAAGGTTTCTTAACATTTTGCCATAGCTCGCTTCGTTTCCGAGATATTTGCAGATTTATCTCAAGGGAAGGGTCCTGATGGACATATTTCGAGATGTTTCTTCTTCTTGTTGTTCTTCTTCTGCACAGCTAAACTGGAAGTGGCATTTCCAGCTCGCAGTAGTGCAGAGTTATCACAAAGAAAGGGGCCACGGTGTTTCTGTATCTCTATTATGTTGGTGCGGCTTCGGAACTTTTAAATATCTCGATATATCTCGAAAACTACGCTTCTGATCAAAAAATATCAGAGAACGTAAATTGTAGGAAACATAATTCTCTACAAAAAAGGTCTCTTAAGATTTTGCCATAGCTCGCTTCGTTTCCGACATAATTGCAGATTTATCTCAAGGGAAGGGGCCTGACGGACATATTTCGAGATATTTCTTCTTCTTGTTGTTCTTCTTCTGCACAGCTAAGCTGGAAGTGGCATTTGCAGCTCGCAATAGTGCAGAGTTATCTCAAAGAAAGGGGCCACGGTGTTTCTGTATCTCTATTATGTTGGTGCGGCTTCGCAACTTTTAAATATCTTGATATATCTCGAGAACTACGCATCTGATCAAAAAATATCGTAGAACATAAAAAATTGGAAACTTAATTCTCTACAAATAAGGTCTCTTAACATTTTGCCATAGCTCGCTTGGTTTCCGAGATATTTGCAGATTTATCTCAAGGGAAGGGGCCTGAGGGACATATTTCGAGATATTTCTTCTTCTTGTTGTTCTTCTTCTGCACAGCTAAGCTGGAAGTGGCATTTGCAGGTCGCAATAGTGCAGAGTTATCTCAAAGAAAGGGGCCACGGTGTTTCTGTATCTCTATTATGTTGGTGCGGCTTCGGAACTTTTAAATATCTTGATATATCTCGAGAACTACGCATCTGATCAAAAAATATCATAGAACATAAAAAGCAGGAAACTTAATTCTCTACAAAAAAGGTCTCTTAACATTTTGCCATAGCTCGCTTCGTTTCCGAGATATTTGCAGATTTATCTCAAGGGAAGGGGCCTGACGGACATATTTCGAGATATTTCTTCTTCTTGTTGTTCTTCTTCTGCTCAGCTAAGCTGGAAGTGGCATTTGCAGCGCGCAATAGTGCAGAGTTATCTCAAAGAAAGGGGCCACGGTGTTTCTGTATCTCTATTATGTTGGTGCGGCTTCGGAACTTTTAAATATCTTGATATATCTCGAGAACTACGCATCTGATCAAAAAATATCATAGAACGTGAAAAGTAGGAAACTTAATTCTCTACAAAAAAGGTCTCTTAACATTTTGCCATAGCTCTCTTCGTTTCCGAGATATTTGCAGATTTATCTCGAGGGAAGGGGTCTGACGGACATATTTCGAGATATTTCTTCTTCTTGTTGTTCTTCTTCTGCACAGCTAAGCTGGAAGTGGCATTTGCAGCTCGCAATAGTGCAGAGTTATCTCAAAGAAAGGGGCCACGGTGTTTCTGTATCTCTATTATGTTGGTGCGGCTTCGGAACTTTTAAATATCTTGATATATCTCGAGAACTACGCATCCGATCAAAAAATATCATAGAACATAAAAAGTAGGAAACTTAATTCTCTACAAAAAAGGTCTCTTAACATTTTGCCATAGCTAGCTTCGTTTCCGAGATATTTGCAGATTTATCTCGAGGGAAGGGGCCTGACGGACATATTTCGAGATATTTCTTCTTCTTGTTGTTCTTCTTCTGCACAGCTAAGCTGGAAGCGGCATTTGCGGCTCGCACTAGTGCAGAGTTATATCAAAGAAAGGGGCCACGGTGTTTCTGTATCTCTATTATGTTGGTGCGGCTTCGGATCTTTTAAATATCTCGATATATCTCGAAAACTACGCATCTGATCAAAAAATATCATAGAACATAAATTGTAGGAAACATAATTGTCTACAAAAAAGGTCTCTTAACATTTTGGCATAGCTCGCTTCGTTTCCGAGATATTTGCAGATATATCTCAAGGGAAGGGGCCTGACGGACATATTTCGAGATATTTCTTCTTCTTGTTGTCCTTCTTCTGCACAGCTAAGCTGGAAGTGGCATTTGCAGCTCGCAATAGTGCAGAGTTATATCAAAGAAAGGGGCCACGGTGTTTCTGTATCTCTATTATGTTGGTGCGGCTTCGGAACTTTTAAATATCTTGATATATCTCGAGAACTACGCCTCTGATCGAAAAATATCATAGAACATAAAAAGTAGGAAACTTAATTCTCTACAAAAAAGGTCTCTTAACATTTTGCCATAGCTCGCTTCGTTTCCGAGATATTTACAGATTTATCTCAAGGGAAGGGGCCTGACGGACATATTTCGAGATATTTCTTCTTCTTGTTGTTCTTCTTCTGCACAGCTAAGCTGGAAGTGGCATTTGCAGCTCGCAATAGTGCAGAGTTATCGCAAAGAAAGGGGCCACGGTGTTTCTGTATCTCTATTATGTTGGTGCGGCTTCGGAACTTTTAAATATCTTGATATATCTCGAGAACTACGCATCTGATCAAAAAATATCATAGAACATAAAAAGTAGGAAACCTAATTTTCTACAAAAAAGGTCTCTTAACATTTTGCCGTAGCTCGCTTCGTTTCCGAGATATTTGCAGATTTATCTCAAGGGAAGGGGCCTGACGGACATATTTCGAAATATTTCTTATTCTTGTTGTTCTTCTTCTGCACAGCTAAGCTGGAAGTGGCATTTGCAGCTCGCAATAGTGCAGAGTTATCTCAAAGAAAGGGGCCACGGTGTTTCTGTATCTCTATTATGTTGGTGCGGCTTCGGAACTTTTAAATATCTTGATATATCTCGAGAACTCCGCATCCGATCAAAAAATATCATAGAACATAAAAAGTAGGAAACTTAATTCTCTACAAAAAAGGTCTCTTAACATTTTGCCATAGCTCGCTTCGTTTCCGAGATATTTGCAGATTTATCTCGAGGGAAGGGGCCTGACGGACATATTTCGAGATATTTCTTCTTCTTGTTGTTCTTCTTCTGCACAGCTAAGCTGGAAGCGGCATTTGCGGCTCGCACTAGTGCAGAGTTATATCAAAGAAAGGGGCCACGGTGTTTCTGTATCTCTATTATGTTGGTGCGGCTTCGGATCTTTTAAATATCTCGATATATCTCGAAAACTACGCATCTGATCAAAAAATATCATAGAACATAAATTGTAGGAAACATAATTGTCTACAAAAAAGGTCTCTTAACATTTTGCCATAGCTCGCTTCGTTTCCGAGATATTTGCAGATTTATCTCAAGGGAAGGGGCCTGACGGACATATTTCGAGATATTTCTTCTTCTTGTTGTTCTTCTTCTGCACAGCTAAGCTGGAAGTGGCATTTGCAGCTCGCAATAGTGCAGAGTTATCGCAAAGAAAGGGGCCACGGTGTTTCTGTATCTCTATTATGTTGGTGCGGCTTCGGAACTTTTAAATATCTTGATATATCTCGAGAACTCCGCATCCGATCAAAAAATATCATAGAACATAAAAAGTAGGAAACTTAATTCTCTACAAAAAAGGTCTCTTAACATTTTGCCATAGCTCGCTTCGTTTCCGAGATATTTGCAGATTTATCTCGAGGGAAGGGGCCTGACGGACATATTTCGAGATATTTCTTCTTCTTGTTGTTCTTCTTCTGCACAGCTAAGCTGGAAGCGGCATTTGCGGCTCGCACTAGTGCAGAGTTATATCAAAGAAAGGGGCCACGGTGTTTCTGTATCTCTATTATGTTGGTGCGGCTTCGGATCTTTTAAATATCTCGATATATCTCGAAAACTACGCATCTGATCAAAAAATATCATAGAACATAAATTGTAGGAAACATAATTGTCTACAAAAAAGGTCTCTTAACATTTTGCCATAGCTCGCTTCGTTTCCGAGATATTTGCAGATTTATCTCAAGGGAAGGGGCCTGACGGACATATTTCGAGATATTTCTTCTTCTTGTTGTTCTTCTTCTGCACAGCTAAGCTGGAAGTGGCATTTGCAGCTCGCAATAGTGCAGAGTTATCGCAAAGAAAGGGGCCACGGTGTTTCTGTATCTCTATTATGTTGGTGCGGCTTCGGAACTTTTAAATATCTTGATATATCTCGAGAACTACGCATCTGATCAAAAAATATCATAGAACATAAGAAGTAGGAAACCTAATTTTCTACAAAAAAGGTCTCTTAACATTTTGCCGTAGCTCGCTTCGTTTCCGAGATATTTGCAGATTTATCTCAAGGGAAGGGGCCTGACGGACATATTTCGAAATATTTCTTATTCTTGTTGTTCTTCTTCTGCACAGCTAAGCTGGAAGCGGCATTTGCGGCTCGCACTAGTGCAGAGTTATATCAAAGAAAGGGGCCACGGTGTTTCTGTATCTCTATTATGTTGGTGCGGCTTCGGAACTTTTAAATATCTTGATATATCTCGAGAACTACGCATCTGATCAAAAAATATCATAGAACATAAAAAGTAGGAAACTTAATTCTCTACAAAAAAGATCTCTTAACATTTTGCCATAGCTCGCTTCGTTTCCGAGATATTTGCAGATTTATCTCAAGGGAAGGGGCCTAACGGACATATTTCGAGATATTTCTTCTTCTTGTTGTTCTTCTTCTGCACAGCTAAGCTGTAAGTGGCATTTGCGGCACGCACTAGTGCAGAGTTATCTCAAAGAAAGGGGCCACGGTGTTTCTGTATCTCTATTATGTTGGTGCGGCTTCGGATCTTTTAAATATCTCGATATATCTCGAAAACTACGCATCTGATCAAAAAATATCATAGAACATAAATTGTAGGAAACATAATTGTCTACAAAAAAGGTCTCTTAACATTTTGGCATAGCTCGCTTCGTTTCCGAGATATTTGCAGATATATCTCAAGGGAAGGGGCCTGACGGACATATTTCGAGATATTTCTTCTTCTTGTTGTCCTTCTTCTGCACAGCTAAGCTGGAAGTGGCATTTGCAGCTCGCAATAGTGCAGAGTCATCTCAAAGAAAGGGGCCACGGTGTTTCTGTATCTCTATTATGTTGGTGCGGCTTCGGAACTTTTAAATATCTCGATATATCTCGAAAACTACGCTTCTGATCAAAAAATATCATAGAACATAAATTGTAGGAAACTTAATTCTCTACAAAAAAGGTCTCTTAACATTTTGCCATAGCTCTCTTCGTTTCCGAGATATTTCCAGATTTATCTCAAGGGAAGGGGCCTGACGGACATATTTCGAGATATTTCTTCTTCTTGTTGTTCTTCTTCTGCACAGCTAAGCTGGAAGTGGCATTTGCAGCTCGCAATAGTGCAGAGTTATCTCAAAGAAAGGGGCCACGGTGTTTCTGTATCTCTATTATGTTGGTGCGGCTTCGGAACTTTTAAATATCTTGATATATCTCGAGAACTGCGCATCTGATCAAAAAATATCATAGAACATAAAAAGTAGGAAACTTAATTCTCTACAAAAAAGGTCTCTTAACATTTTGCCATAGCTCGCTTCGTTTCCGAGATATTTGCAGATTTATCTCAAGGGAAGGGGCCTGACGGACATATTTCGAGATATTTCTTCTTCTTGTTGTTCTTCTTCTGCACAGCTAAGCTGGAAGTGGCATTTGCGGCTCGCACTAGTGCAGAGTTAGCTCAAAGAAAGGGGCCACGGTGTTTCTGTATCTCTATTATGTTGGTGCGGCTTCGGAACTTTTAAATATCTTGATATATCTCGAGAACTACGCATCTGATCAAAAAATATCATAGAACATAAAAAGTAGGAAACCTAATTCTCTACAAAAAAGGTCTCTTAACATTTTGCCATAGCTCGCTTCGTTTCCGAGATATTTGCAGATTTATCTCAAGGGAAGGGGCCTGACGGACATATTTCGAGATATTTCTTCTTCTTGTTGTTCTTCTTCTGCACAGCTAAGCTGGAAGTGGCATTTGCGGCTCGCACTAGTGCAGAGTTATCTCAAAGAAAGGGGCCACGGTGTTTCTGTATCTCTATTATGTTGGTGCGGCTTCGGAACCTTTAAATATCTCGATATATCTCGAAAACTACGCTTCTGATCAAAAAATATCATAGAACATAAATTGTAGGAAACATAATTCTCTACAAAAAAGGTCTCTTAACATTTTGCCATAGCTCGCTTCGTTTCCGAGATATTTGCAGATATATCTCAAGGGCAGGGGCCTGACGGACATATTTCGAGATATTTCTTCTTCTTGTTGTTCTTCTTCTGCACAGCTAAGCTGGAAGTGGCATTTACAGCTCGCAATAGTGCAGAGTTATCTCAAAGAAAGGGGCCACGGTGTTTCTGTATCTCTATTATGTTGGTGCGGCTTCGGAACTTTTAAATATCTTGATATATCTCGAGAACTACGCATCTGATCAAAAAATATCATAGAACATAAAAAGTAGGAAACTTAATTCTCTACAAAAAAGGTCTCTTAACATTTTGCCATAGCTCTCTTCGTTTCCGAGATATTTGCAGATTTATCTCAAGGGAAGGGGCCTGACGGACATATTTCGAGATACTTCTTCTTCTTGTTGTTCTTCTTCTGCACAGCTAAGCTGGAAGTGGCATTTGCAGCTCGCAATAGTGCAGAGTTATCTCAAAGAAAGGGGCCACGGTGCTTCTGTATCTCTATTATGTTGGTGCGGCTGCGGAACTTTTAAATATCTTAATATATCTCGAGAACTACGCATCTGATCAAAAAATATCATAGAACATAAAAAGTAGGAAACTTAATTCTCTACAAAAAAGGTCTCTTAACATTTTGCCATAGCTCGCTTCGTTTCCGAGATATTTGCAGATTTATCTCAAGGGAAGGGGCCTAACGGACATATTTCGAGATATTTCTTCTTCTTGTTGTTCTTCTTCTGCACAGCTAAGCTGGAAGTGGCATTTACAGCTCGCAATAGTGCAGAGTTATCTCAAAGAAAGGGGCCACGGTGTTTCTGTATCTCTATTATGTTGGTGCGGCTTCGGAACCTTTAAATATCTTGATATATCTCGAGAACTACGCATCTGATCAAAAAATATCATAGAACATAAAAAGTAGGAAACTTAATTCTCTACAAAAAAGGTCTCTTAACATTTTGCCGTAGCTCGCTTCGTTTCCGAGATATTTGCAGATTTATCTCAAGGGAAGGGGCCTGACGGACATATTTCGAGATATTTCTTCTTCTCGTTGTTCTTCTTCTGCACAGCTAAGCTGTAAGTGGCATTTGCGGCTCGCGCTAGTGCAGAGTTATCTCAAAGAAAGGGGCCACGGTGTTTCTGTATATCTATTATGTTGGTGCGGCTTCGGAACTTTTAAATATCTTGATATATCTCGAGAACTACGCATCTCATCAAAAAATATCATAGAACATAAAAAGTAGGAAACTTAATTCTCTACAAAAAAGATCTCTTAACATTTTGCCATAGCTCGCTTCGTTTCCGAGATATTTGCAGATTTATCTCAAGGGAAGGGGCCTGACGGACATATTTCGAGATATTTCTTCTTCTTGTTGTTCTTCTTCTGCACAGCTAAGCTGGAAGTGGCATTTGCGGCTCGCACTAGTGCAGAGTTATCTCAAAGAAAGGGGCCACGGTGTTTCTGTATCTCTATTATGTTGGTGCGGCTTCGGAACTTTTAAATATCTTGATATATCTCGAGAACTACGCATCTGATCAAAAAATGTCATAGAACGTAAAAAGTAGGAAACTTAATTCTCTACAAAAAAGGTCTCTTAACATTTTGCCATAGCTCTCTTCGTTTCCGAGATATTTCCAGATTTATCTCAAGGGAAGGGGCCTGACGGACATATTTCGAGATATTTCTTCTTCTTGTTGTTCTTCTTCTGCACAGCTAAGCTGGAAGTGGCATTTACAGCTCGCAATAGTGCAGAGTTATCTCAAAGAAAGGGGCCACGGTGTTTCTGTATCTCTATTATGTTGGTGCGGCTTCGGAACCTTTAAATATCTTGATATATCTCGAGAACTACGCATCTGATCAAAAAATATCATAGAACATAAAAAGTAGGAAACTTAATTCTCTACAAAAAAGGTCTCTTAACATTTTGCCGTAGCTCGCTACGTTTCCGAGATATTTGCAGATTTATCTCAACGGAAGGGGCCTGACGGACATATTTCGAGATATTTCTTCTTCTCGTTGTTCTTCTTCTGCACAGCTAAGCTGTAAGTGGCATTTGCGGCTCGCGCTAGTGCAGAGTTATCTCAAAGAAAGGGGCCACGGTGTTTCTGTATATCTATTATGTTGGTGCGGCTTCGGAACTTTTAAATATCTTGATATATCTCGAGAACTACGCATCTGATCAAAAAATATCATAGAACATAAAAAGTAGGAAACTTAATTCTCTACAAAAAAGATCTCTTAACATTTTGCCATAGCTCGCTTCGTTTCCGAGATATTTGCAGATTTATCTCAAGGGAAGGGGCCTGACGGACATATTTCGAGATATTTCTTCTTCTCGTTGTTCTTCTTCTGCACAGCTAAGCTGTAAGTGGCATTTGCGGCTCGCGCTAGTGCAGAGTTATCTCAAAGAAAGGGGCCACGGTGTTTCTGTATCTCTATTATGTTGGTGCGGCTTCGGAACTTTTAAATATCTTGATATATCTCGAGAACTACGCATCTGATCAAAAAATATCATAGAACATAAAAAGTAGGAAACTTAATTCTCTACAAAAAAGATCTCTTAACATTTTGCCATAGCTCGCTTCGTTTCCGAGATATTTGCAGATTTATCTCAAGGGAAGGGGCCTGACGGACATATTTCGAGATACTTCTTCTTCTTGTTGTTCTTCTTCTGCACAGCTAAGCTGGAAGTGGCATTTGCAGCTCGCAATAGTGCAGAGTTATCTCAAAGAAAGGGGCCACGGTGTTTCTGTATCTCTATTATGTTGGTGCGGCTTCGGAACTTTTAAATATCTTAATATATCTCGAGAACTACGCATCTGATCAAAAAATATCATAGAACATAAAAAGTAGGAAAGTTAATTCTCTACAAAAAAGGTCTCTTAACATTTTGCCATAGCTCGCTTCGTTTCCGAGATATTTGCAGATTTATCTCAAGGGAAGGGGCCTGACGGACATATTTCGAGATATTTCTCCTTCTCGTTGTTCTTCTTCTGCACAGCTAAGCTGTAAGTGGCATTTGCGGCTCGCGCTAGTGCAGAGTTATCTCAAAGAAAGGGGCCACGGTGTTTCTGTATCTCTATTATGTTGGTGCGGCTTCGGAACTTTTAAATATCTTGATATATCTCGAGAACTACGCATCTGATCAAAAAATATCATAGAACATAAAAAGTAGGAAACTTAATTCTCTACAAAAAAGGTCTCTTAACATTTTGCCATAGCTCTCTTCGTTTCCGAGATATTTCCAGATTTATCTCAAGGGAAGGGGCCTCACGGACATATTTCGAGATATTTCTTCTTCTTGTTGTTCTTCTTCTGCACAGCTAAACTGGAAGTGGCATTTCCAGCTCGCAATAGTGCAGAGTTATCTCAGAGAAAGGAGCCACGGTGTTTCTGTATCTCTATTATGTTGGTGCGGCTTCGGAACTTTTAAATATCTTGATATATCTCGAGAACTACGCGTCTGATCAAAAAATATCATAAAACATAAAAAGTAGGAAACATAATTCTGTACAAAAAAGGTCTCTTAACATTTTGCCATAGCTCGCATCGTTTCCGAGATATTTGCAGATTTATCTCAAGGGAAGGGGCCTGACGGACATATTTCGAGATATTTCTTCTTCTTGTTGTTCTTCTTCTGCACAGCTAAGCTGGAAGTGGCATTTACAGCTCGCAATAGTGCAGAGTTATCTCAAAGAAAGGGGCCACGGTGTTTCTGTATCTCTATTATGTTGGTGCGGCTTCGGAACCTTTAAATATCTTGATATATCTCGAGAACTACGCATCTGATCAAAAAATATCATAGAACATAAAAAGTAGGAAACTTAATTCTCTACAAAAAAGGTCTCTTAACATTTTGCCGTAGCTCGCTTCGTTTCCGAGATATTTGCAGATTTATCTCAACGGAAGGGGCCTGACGGACATATTTCGAGATATTTCTTCTTCTTGTTGTTCTTCTTCTGCACAGCTAAGCTGGAAGTGGCATTTGCGGCTCGCACTAGTGCACAGTTATCTCAAAGAAAGGGGCCACGGTGTTTCTGTATCTCTATTATGTTGGTGCGGATTCGGAACTTTTAAGTATCTCGATATATCTCGAAAACTACGCTTCTGATCAAAAAATATCATAGAACATAAAAAGTAGGAAACTTAATTCTCTACAAAAAAGATCTCTTAACATTTTGCCATAGCTCGCTTCGTTTCCGAGATATTTGCAGATATATCTCAAGGGAAGGGGCCTGACGGACATATTTCGAGATATTTCTTCTTCTCGTTGTTCTTCTTCTGCACAGCTAAGCTGTAAGTGGCATTTGCGGCTCGCGCTAGTGCAGAGTTATCTCAAAGAAAGGGGCCACGGTGTTTCTGTATCTCTATTATGTTGGTGCGGCTTCGGAACTTTTAAATATCTTGATATATCTCGAGAACTACGCATCTGATCAAAAAATATCATAGAACATAAAAAGTAGGAAACTTAATTCTCTACAAAAAAGATCTCTTAACATTTTGCCATAGCTCGCTTCGTTTCCGAGATATTTGCAGATTTATCTCAAGGGAAGGGGCCTGACGGACATATTTCGAGATACTTCTTCTTCTTGTTGTTCTTCTTCTGCACAGCTAAGCTGGAAGTGGCATTTGCAGCTCGCAATAGTGCAGAGTTATCTCAAAGAAAGGGGCCACGGTGTTTCTGTATCTCTATTATGTTGGTGCGGCTTCGGAACTTTTAAATATCTTAATATATCTCGAGAACTACGCATCTGATCAAAAAATATCATAGAACATAAAAAGTAGGAAAGTTAATTCTCTACAAAAAAGGTCTCTTAACATTTTGCCATAGCTCGCTTCGTTTCCGAGATATTTGCAGATTTATCTCAAGGGAAGGGGCCTCACGGACATATTTCGAGATATTTCTTCTTCTTGTTGTTCTTCTTCTGCACAGCTAAGCTGGAAGTGGCATTTGCAGCTCGCAATAGTGCAGAGATATCTCAAAGAAAGGGGCCACGGTGTTTCTGTATCTCTATTATGTTGGTGCGGCTTCGGAACTTTTAAATATCTTGATATATCTCGAGAACTACGCGTCTGATCAAAAAATATCATAGAACATAAAAAGTAGGAAACATAATTCTGTACAAAAAAGGTCTCCTAACATTTTGCCATAGCTCGCTTCGTTTCCGAGATATTTGCAGATTTATCTCAAGGGAAGGGGCCTGACGGACATATTTCGAGATATTTCTTCTTCTTGTTGTTCTTCTTCTGCACAGCTAAGCTGGAAGTGGCATTTGCGGCTCGCACTAGTGCACAGTTATCTCAAAGAAAGGGGCCACGGTGTTTCTGTATCTCTATTATGTTGGTGCGGCTTCGGAACTTTTAAGTATCTCGATATATCTCGAAAACTACGCTTCTGATCAAAAAATATCATAGAACATAAAAAGTAGGAAACTTAATTCTCTACAAAAAAGATCTCTTAACATTTTGCCATAGCTCGCTTCGTTTCCGAGATATTTGCAGATTTATCTCAAGGGAAGGGGCCTGACGGACATATTTCGGGGATATTTCTTCTTCTCGTTGTTCTTCTTCTGCACAGCTAAGCTGTAAGTGGCATTTGCGGCTCGCGCTAGTGCAGAGTTATCTCAAAGAAAGGGGCCACGGTGTTTCTGTATCTCTATTATGTTGGTGCGGCTTCGGAACTTTTAAATATCTTGATATATCTCGAGAACTACGCATCTGATCAAAAAATATCATAGAACATAAAAAGTAGGAAACTTAATTCTCTACAAAAAAGATCTCTTAACATTTTGCCACAGCTCGCTTCGTTTCCGAGATATTTGCAGATTTATCTCAAGGGAAGGGGCCTGACGGACATATTTCGAGATACTTCTTCTTCTTGTTGTTCTTCTTCTGCACAGCTAAGCTGGAAGTGGCATTTGCAGCTCGCAATAGTGCAGAGTTATCTCAAAGAAAGGGGCCACGGTGTTTCTGTATCTCTATTATGTTGGTGCGGCTTCGGAACTTTTAAATATCTTAATATATCTCGAGAACTACGCATCTGATCAAAAAATATCATAGAACATAAAAAGTAGGAAAGTTAATTCTCTACAAAAAAGGTCTCTTAACATTTTGCCATAGCTCGCTTCGTTTCCGAGATATTTGCAGATTTATCTCAAGGGAAGGGGCCTGACGGACATATTTCGAGATATTTCTCCTTCTCGTTGTTCTTCTTCTGCACAGCTAAGCTGTAAGTGGCATTTGCGGCTCGCGCTAGTGCAGAGTTATCTCAAAGAAAGGGGCCACGGTGTTTCTGTATCTCTATTATGTTGGTGCGGCTTCGGAACTTTTAAATATCTTGATATATCTCGAGAACTACGCATCTGATCAAAAAATATCATAGAACATAAAAAGTAGGAAACTTAATTCTCTACAAAAAAGGTCTCTTAACATTTTGCCATAGCTCTCTTCGTTTCCGAGATATTTCCAGATTTATCTCAAGGGAAGGGGCCTCACGGACATATTTCGAGATATTTCTTCTTCTTGTTGTTCTTCTTCTGCACAGCTAAACTGGAAGTGGCATTTCCAGCTCGCAATAGTGCAGAGTTATCTCAGAGAAAGGAGCCACGGTGTTTCTGTATCTCTATTATGTTGGTGCGGCTTCGGAACTTTTAAATATCTTGATATATCTCGAGAACTACGCGTCTGATCAAAAAATATCATAAAACATAAAAAGTAGGAAACATAATTCTGTACAAAAAAGGTCTCTTAACATTTTGCCATAGCTCGCATCGTTTCCGAGATATTTGCAGATTTATCTCAAGGGAAGGGGCCTGACGGACATATTTCGAGATATTTCTTCTTCTTGTTGTTCTTCTTCTGCACAGCTAAGCTGGAAGTGGCATTTACAGCTCGCAATAGTGCAGAGTTATCTCAAAGAAAGGGGCCACGGTGTTTCTGTATCTCTATTATGTTGGTGCGGCTTCGGAACCTTTAAATATCTTGATATATCTCGAGAACTACGCATCTGATCAAAAAATATCATAGAACATAAAAAGTAGGAAACTTAATTCTCTACAAAAAAGGTCTCTTAACATTTTGCCGTAGCTCGCTTCGTTTCCGAGATATTTGCAGATTTATCTCAACGGAAGGGGCCTGACGGACATATTTCGAGATATTTCTTCTTCTTGTTGTTCTTCTTCTGCACAGCTAAGCTGGAAGTGGCATTTGCGGCTCGCACTAGTGCACAGTTATCTCAAAGAAAGGGGCCACGGTGTTTCTGTATCTCTATTATGTTGGTGCGGATTCGGAACTTTTAAGTATCTCGATATATCTCGAAAACTACGCTTCTGATCAAAAAATATCATAGAACATAAAAAGTAGGAAACTTAATTCTCTACAAAAAAGATCTCTTAACATTTTGCCATAGCTCGCTTCGTTTCCGAGATATTTGCAGATATATCTCAAGGGAAGGGGCCTGACGGACATATTTCGAGATATTTCTTCTTCTCGTTGTTCTTCTTCTGCACAGCTAAGCTGTAAGTGGCATTTGCGGCTCGCGCTAGTGCAGAGTTATCTCAAAGAAAGGGGCCACGGTGTTTCTGTATCTCTATTATGTTGGTGCGGCTTCGGAACTTTTAAATATCTTGATATATCTCGAGAACTACGCATCTGATCAAAAAATATCATAGAACATAAAAAGTAGGAAACTTAATTCTCTACAAAAAAGATCTCTTAACATTTTGCCATAGCTCGCTTCGTTTCCGAGATATTTGCAGATTTATCTCAAGGGAAGGGGCCTGACGGACATATTTCGAGATACTTCTTCTTCTTGTTGTTCTTCTTCTGCACAGCTAAGCTGGAAGTGGCATTTGCAGCTCGCAATAGTGCAGAGTTATCTCAAAGAAAGGGGCCACGGTGTTTCTGTATCTCTATTATGTTGGTGCGGCTTCGGAACTTTTAAATATCTTAATATATCTCGAGAACTACGCATCTGATCAAAAAATATCATAGAACATAAAAAGTAGGAAAGTTAATTCTCTACAAAAAAGGTCTCTTAACATTTTGCCATAGCTCGCTTCGTTTCCGAGATATTTGCAGATTTATCTCAAGGGAAGGGGCCTCACGGACATATTTCGAGATATTTCTTCTTCTTGTTGTTCTTCTTCTGCACAGCTAAGCTGGAAGTGGCATTTGCAGCTCGCAATAGTGCAGAGATATCTCAAAGAAAGGGGCCACGGTGTTTCTGTATCTCTATTATGTTGGTGCGGCTTCGGAACTTTTAAATATCTTGATATATCTCGAGAACTACGCGTCTGATCAAAAAATATCATAGAACATAAAAAGTAGGAAACATAATTCTGTACAAAAAAGGTCTCCTAACATTTTGCCATAGCTCGCTTCGTTTCCGAGATATTTGCAGATTTATCTCAAGGGAAGGGGCCTGACGGACATATTTCGAGATATTTCTTCTTCTTGTTGTTCTTCTTCTGCACAGCTAAGCTGGAAGTGGCATTTGCGGCTCGCACTAGTGCACAGTTATCTCAAAGAAAGGGGCCACGGTGTTTCTGTA
Source organism: Osmia lignaria lignaria (assembly GCF_051020975.1). Lineage (NCBI taxonomy): Eukaryota > Metazoa > Arthropoda > Insecta > Hymenoptera > Megachilidae > Osmia > Osmia lignaria. Next base: position 21,509,118 of record NW_027478159.1, read on the forward strand.
TCTCTATTATGTTGGTGCGGCTTCGGAACTTTTAAGTATCTCGATATATCTCGAAAACTACGCTTCTGATCAAAAAATATCATAGAACATAAAAAGTAGGAAACTTAATTCTCTACAAAAAAGATCTCTTAACATTTTGCCATAGCTCGCTTCGTTTCCGAGATATTTGCAGATTTATCTCAAGGGAAGGGGCCTGACGGACATATTTCGGGGATATTTCTTCTTCTCGTTGTTCTTCTTCTGCACAGCTAAGCTGTAAGTGGCATTTGCGGCTCGCGCTAGTGCAGAGTTATCTCAAAGAAAGGGGCCACGGTGTTTCTGTATCTCTATTATGTTGGTGCGGCTTCGGAACTTTTAAATATCTTGATATATCTCGAGAACTACGCATCTGATCAAAAAATATCATAGAACATAAAAAGTAGGAAACTTAATTCTCTACAAAAAAGATCTCTTAACATTTTGCCACAGCTCGCTTCGTTTCCGAGATATTTGCAGATTTATCTCAAGGGAAGGGGCCTGACGGACATATTTCGAGATACTTCTTCTTCTTGTTGTTCTTCTTCTGCACAGCTAAGCTGGAAGTGGCATTTGCAGCTCGCAATAGTGCAGAGTTATCTCAAAGAAAGGGGCCACGGTGTTTCTGTATCTCTATTATGTTGGTGCGGCTTCGGAACTTTTAAATATCTTAATATATCTCGAGAACTACGCATCTGATCAAAAAATATCATAGAACATAAAAAGTAGGAAACTTAACTCTCTACAAAAAAGGTCTCTTAACATTTTGCCATAGCTCGCTTCGTTTCCGAGATATTTGCAGATTTATCTCAAGGGAAGGGGCCTCACGGACATATTTCGAGATATTTCTTCTTCTTGTTGTTCTTCTTCTGCACAGCTAAGCTGGAAGTGGCATTTGCAGCTCGCAATAGTGCAGAGATATCTCAAAGAAAGGGGCCACGGTGTTTCTGTATCTCTATTATGTTGGTGCGGCTTCGGAACTTTTAAATATCTTGATATATCTCGAGAACTACGCGTCTGATCAAAAAATATCATAGAACATAAAAAGTAGGAAACATAATTCTGTACAAAAAAGGTCTCCTAACATTTTGCCATAGCTCGCTTCGTTTCCGAGATATTTGCAGATATATCTCAAGGGCAGGGGCCTGACGGACATATTTCGAGATATTTCTTCTTCTTGTTGTTCTTCTTCTGCACAGCTAAGCTGGAAGTGGCATTTACAGCTCGCAATAGTGCAGAGTTATCTCAAAGAAAGGGGCCACGGTGTTTCTGTATCTCTATTATGTTGGTGCGGCTTCGGAACTTTTAAATATCTTGATATATCTCGAGAACTACGCATCTGATCAAAAAATATCGTAGAACATAAAAAGTAGGAAACTTAATTCTCTACAAAAAAGGTCCCTTAACATTTTGCCATAGCTCTCTTCGTTTCCGAGATATTTGCAGATTTATCTCAAGGGAAGGGGCCTGACGGACATATTTCGAGATACTTCTTCTTCTTGTTGTTCTTCTTCTGCACAGCTAAGCTGGAAGTGGCATTTGCAGCTCGCAATAGTGCAGAGTTATCTCAAAGAAAGGGGCCACGGTGTTTCTGTATCTCTATTATGTTGGTGCGGCTGCGGAACTTTTAAATATCTTAATATATCTCGAGAACTACGCATCTGATCAAAAAATATCATAGAACATAAAAAGTAGGAAACTTAATTCTCTACAAAAAAGGTCTCTTAACATTTTGCCATAGCTCGCTTCGTTTCCGAGATATTTGCAGATATATCTCAAGGGCAGGGGCCTGACGGACATATTTCGAGATATTTCTTCTTCTTGTTGTTCTTCTTCTGCACAGCTAAGCTGGAAGTGGCATTTACAGCTCGCAATAGTGCAGAGTTATCTCAAAGAAAGGGGCCACGGTGTTTCTGTATCTCTATTATGTTGGTGCGGCTTCGGAACTTTTAAATATCTTGATATATCTCGAGAACTACGCATCTGATCAAAAAATATCATAGAACATAAAAAGTAGGAAACTTAATTCTCTACAAAAAAGGTCTCTTAACATTTTGCCATAGCTCTCTTCGTTTCCGAGATATTTGCAGATATATCTCAAGGGAAGGGGCCTGACGGACATATTTCGAGATACTTCTTCTTCTTGTTGTTCTTCTTCTGCACAGCTAAGCTGGAAGTGGCATTTGCAGCTCGCAATAGTGCAGAGTTATCTCAAAGAAAGGGGCCACGGTGTTTCGGTATCTCTATTATGTTGGTGCGGCTTCGGAACTTTTAAATATCTTAATATATCTCGAGAACTACGCATCTCATCAAAAAATATCATAGAACATAAAAAGTAGGAAACTTAATTCTCTACAAAAAAGGTCTCTTAACATTTTGCCATAGCTCGCTTCGTTTCCGAGATATTTGCAGATTTATCTCAAGGGAAGGGGCCTGACGGACATATTTCGAGATACTTCTTCTTCTTGTTGTTCTTCTTCTGCACAGCTAAGCTGGAAGTGGCATTTGCAGCTCCCAATAGTGCAGAGTTAGCTCAAAGAAAGGGGCCACGGTGTTTCTGTATCTCTATTATGTTGGTGCGGCTTCGGAACTTTTAAATATCTTGATATATCTCGAGAACTGCGCATCTGATCAAAAAATATCATAGAACATAAAAAGTAGGATACCTAATTCTCTACAAAAAAGGTCTCTTAACATTTTGCCATAGCTCGCTTCGTTTCCGAGATATTTGCAGATTTATCTCAAGGGAAGGGGCCTGACGGACATATTTCGAGATATTTCTTCTTCTTGTTGTTCTTCTTCTGCACAGCTAAGCTGGAAGTGGCATTTGCGGCTCGCACTAGTGCAGAGTTATCTCAAAGAAAGGGGCCACGGTGTTTCTGTATCTCTATTATGTTGGTGCGGCTTCGGAACCTTTAAATATCTCGATATATCTCGAAAACTACGCTTCTGATCAAAAAATATCATAGAACATAAATTGTAGGAAACATAATTCTCTACAAAAAAGGTCTCTTAACATTTTGCCATAGCTCGCTTCGTTTCCGAGATATTTGCAGATATATCTCAAGGGCAGGGGCCTGACGGACATATTTCGAGATATTTCTTCTTCTTGTTGTTCTTCTTCTGCACAGCTAAGCTGGAAGTGGCATTTACAGCTCGCAATAGTGCAGAGTTATCTCAAAGAAAGGGGCCACGGTGTTTCTGTATCTCTATTATGTTGGTGCGGCTTCGGAACTTTTAAATATCTTGATATATCTCGAGAACTACGCATCTGATCAAAAAATATCGTAGAACATAAAAAGTAGGAAACTTAATTCTCTACAAAAAAGGTCTCTTAACATTTTGCCATAGCTCTCTTCGTTTCCGAGATATTTGCAGATTTATCTCAAGGGAAGGGGCCTGACGGACATATTTCGAGATACTTCTTCTTCTTGTTGTTCTTCTTCTGCACAGCTAAGCTGGAAGTGGCATTTGCAGCTCGCAATAGTGCAGAGTTATCTCAAAGAAAGGGGCCACGGTGTTTCTGTATCTCTATTATGTTGGTGCGGCTGCGGAACTTTTAAATATCTTAATATATCTCGAGAACTACGCATCTGATCAAAAAATATCATAGAACATAAAAAGTAGGAAACTTAATTCTCTACAAAAAAGGTCTCTTAACATTTTGCCGTAGCTCGCTTCGTTTCCGAGATATTTGCAGATTTATCTCAACGGAAGGGGCCTGACGGACATATTTCGAGATATTTCTTCTTCTCGTTGTTCTTCTTCTGCACAGCTAAGCTGGAAGTGGCATTTGCAGCTCGCAATAGTGCAGAGATATCTCAAAGAAAGGGGCCACGGTGTTTCTGTATCTCTATTATGTTGGTGCGGCTTCGGAACTTTTAAATATCTTGATATATCTCGAGAACTACGCGTCTGATCAAAAAATATCATAGAACATAAAAAGTAGGAAACATAATTCTGTACAAAAAAGGTCTCCTAACATTTTGCCATAGCTCGCTTCGTTTCCGAGATATTTGCAGATTTATCTCAAGGGAAGGGGCCTGACGGACATATTTCGAGATATTTCTTCTTCTTGTTGTTCTTCTTCTGCACAGCTAAGCTGGAAGTGGCATTTGCGGCTCGCACTAGTGCACAGTTATCTCAAAGAAAGGGGCCACGGTGTTTCTGTATCTCTATTATGTTGGTGCGGCTTCGGAACTTTTAAGTATCTCGATATATCTCGAAAACTACGCTTCTGATCAAAAAATATCATAGAACATAAAAAGTAGGAAACTTAATTCTCTACAAAAAAGATCTCTTAACATTTTGCCATAGCTCGCTTCGTTTCCGAGATATTTGCAGATTTATCTCAAGGGAAGGGGCCTGACGGACATATTTCGGGGATATTTCTTCTTCTCGTTGTTCTTCTTCTGCACAGCTAAGCTGTAAGTGGCATTTGCGGCTCGCGCTAGTGCAGAGTTATCTCAAAGAAAGGGGCCACGGTGTTTCTGTATCTCTATTATGTTGGTGCGGCTTCGGAACTTTTAAATATATTGATATATCTCGAGAACTACGCATCTGATCAAAAAATATCATAGAACATAAAAAGTAGGAAACTTAATTCTCTACAAAAAAGATCTCTTAACATTTTGCCATAGCTCGCTTCGTTACCGAGATATTTGCAGATTTATCTCAAGGGAAGGGGCCTGACGGACATATTTCGAGATACTTCTTCTTCTTGTTGTTCTTCTTCTGCACAGCTAAGCTGGAAGTGGCATTTGCAGCTCGCAATAGTGCAGAGTTATCTCAAAGAAAGGGGCCACGGTGTTTCTGTATCTCTATTATGTTGGTGCGGCTTCGGAACTTTTAAATATCTTAATATATCTCGAGAACTACGCATCTGATCAAAAAATATCATAGAACATAAAAAGTAGGAAACTTAACTCTCTACAAAAAAGGTCTCTTAACATTTTGCCATAGCTCGCTTCGTTTCCGAGATATTTGCAGATTTATCTCAAGGGAAGGGGCCTCACGGACATATTTCGAGATATTTCTTCTTCTTGTTGTTCTTCTTCTGCACAGCTAAGCTGGAAGTGGCATTTGCAGCTCGCAATAGTGCAGAGATATCTCAAAGAAAGGGGCCACGGTGTTTCTGTATCTCTATTATGTTGGTGCGGCTTCGGAACTTTTAAATATCTTGATATATCTCGAGAACTACGCGTCTGATCAAAAAATATCATAGAACATAAAAAGTAGGAAACATAATTCTGTACAAAAAAGGTCTCCTAACATTTTGCCATAGCTCGCTTCGTTTCCGAGATATTTGCAGATATATCTCAAGGGCAGGGGCCTGACGGACATATTTCGAGATATTTCTTCTTCTTGTTGTTCTTCTTCTGCACAGCTAAGCTGGAAGTGGCATTTACAGCTCGCAATAGTGCAGAGTTATCTCAAAGAAAGGGGCCACGGTGTTTCTGTATCTCTATTATGTTGGTGCGGCTTCGGAACTTTTAAATATCTTGATATATCTCGAGAACTACGCATCTGATCAAAAAATATCGTAGAACATAAAAAGTAGGAAACTTAATTCTCTACAAAAAAGGTCCCTTAACATTTTGCCATAGCTCTCTTCGTTTCCGAGATATTTGCAGATTTATCTCAAGGGAAGGGGCCTGACGGACATATTTCGAGATACTTCTTCTTCTTGTTGTTCTTCTTCTGCACAGCTAAGCTGGAAGTGGCATTTGCAGCTCGCAATAGTGCAGAGTTATCTCAAAGAAAGGGGCCACGGTGTTTCTGTATCTCTATTATGTTGGTGCGGCTGCGGAACTTTTAAATATCTTAATATATCTCGAGAACTACGCATCTGATCAAAAAATATCATAGAACATAAAAAGTAGGAAACTTAATTCTCTACAAAAAAGGTCTCTTAACATTTTGCCATAGCTCGCTTCGTTTCCGAGATATTTGCAGATATATCTCAAGGGCAGGGGCCTGACGGACATATTTCGAGATATTTCTTCTTCTTGTTGTTCTTCTTCTGCACAGCTAAGCTGGAAGTGGCATTTACAGCTCGCAATAGTGCAGAGTTATCTCAAAGAAAGGGGCCACGGTGTTTCTGTATCTCTATTATGTTGGTGCGGCTTCGGAACTTTTAAATATCTTGATATATCTCGAGAACTACGCATCTGATCAAAAAATATCATAGAACATAAAAAGTAGGAAACTTAATTCTCTACAAAAAAGGTCTCTTAACATTTTGCCATAGCTCTCTTCGTTTCCGAGATATTTGCAGATATATCTCAAGGGAAGGGGCCTGACGGACATATTTCGAGATACTTCTTCTTCTTGTTGTTCTTCTTCTGCACAGCTAAGCTGGAAGTGGCATTTGCAGCTCGCAATAGTGCAGAGTTATCTCAAAGAAAGGGGCCACGGTGTTTCGGTATCTCTATTATGTTGGTGCGGCTTCGGAACTTTTAAATATCTTAATATATCTCGAGAACTACGCATCTCATCAAAAAATATCATAGAACATAAAAAGTAGGAAACTTAATTCTCTACAAAAAAGGTCTCTTAACATTTTGCGATAGCTCGCTTCGTTTCCGAGATATTTGCAGATTTATCTCAAGGGAAGGGGCCTGACGGACATATTTCGAGATACTTCTTCTTCTTGTTGTTCTTCTTCTGCACAGCTAAGCTGGAAGTGGCATTTGCAGCTCCCAATAGTGCAGAGTTAGCTCAAAGAAAGGGGCCACGGTGTTTCTGTATCTCTATTATGTTGGTGCGGCTTCGGAACTTTTAAATATCTTGATATATCTCGAGAACTGCGCATCTGATCAAAAAATATCATAGAACATAAAAAGTAGGAAACCTAATTCTCTACAAAAAAGGTCTCTTAACATTTTGCCATAGCTCGCTTCGTTTCCGAGATATTTGCAGATTTATCTCAAGGGAAGGGGCCTGACGGACATATTTCGAGATATTTCTTCTTCTTGTTGTTCTTCTTCTGCACAGCTAAGCTGGAAGTGGCATTTGCGGCTCGCACTAGTGCAGAGTTATCTCAAAGAAAGGGGCCACGGTGTTTCTGTATCTCTATTATGTTGGTGCGGCTTCGGAACCTTTAAATATCTCGATATATCTCGAAAACTACGCTTCTGATCAAAAAATATCATAGAACATAAATTGTAGGAAACATAATTCTCTACAAAAAAGGTCTCTTAACATTTTGCCATAGCTCGCTTCGTTTCCGAGATATTTGCAGATATATCTCAAGGGCAGGGGCCTGACGGACATATTTCGAGATATTTCTTCTTCTTGTTGTTCTTCTTCTGCACAGCTAAGCTGGAAGTGGCATTTACAGCTCGCAATAGTGCAGAGTTATCTCAAAGAAAGGGGCCACGGTGTTTCTGTATCTCTATTATGTTGGTGCGGCTTCGGAACTTTTAAATATCTCGATATATCTCGAAAACTACGCTTCTGATCAAAAAATATCGTAGAACATAAATTGTAGGAAACATAATTCTCTACAAAAAACGTCTCTTAACATTTTGCCATAGCTCGCTTCGTTTCCGAGATATTTGCAGATTCAGCTCAAAGGAACGGGCCTGACGGACATATTTCGAGATACTTCTTCTTCTTGTTGTTCTTCCTCTGCACAGCTAAGCTGGAAGTGGCATTTGCAGCTCGCAATAGTGCAGAGTTACCTCAAAGAAAGGGGCCACGGTGTTTCTGTATCTCTATTATGTTGGTGCGGCTTCGGAACTTTTAAATATCTTGAAATATCTCGAGAACTACGCGTCTGATCAAAAAATATCATAGAACATAAAAAGTAGGAAACATAATTCTGTACAAAAAAGGTCTCCTAACATTTTGCCATAGCTCGCTTCGTTTCCGAGATATTTGCAGATATATCTCAAGGGCAGGGGCCTGACGGACATATTTCGAGATATTTCTTCTTCTTGTTGTTCTTCTTCTGCACAGCTAAGCTGGAAGTGGCATTTACAGCTCGCAATAGTGCAGAGTTATCTCAAAGAAAGGGGCCACGGTGTTTCTGTATCTCTATTATGTTGGTGCGGCTTCGGAACTTTTAAATATCTTGATATATCTCGAGAACTACGCATCTGATCAAAAAATATCGTAGAACATAAAAAGTAGGAAACTTAATTCTCTACAAAAAAGGTCCCTTAACATTTTGCCATAGCTCTCTTCGTTTCCGAGATATTTGCAGATTTATCTCAAGGGAAGGGGCCTGACGGACATATTTCGAGATACTTCTTCTTCTTGTTGTTCTTCTTCTGCACAGCTAAGCTGGAAGTGGCATTTGCAGCTCGCAATAGTGCAGAGTTATCTCAAAGAAAGGGGCCACGGTGTTTCTGTATCTCTATTATGTTGGTGCGGCTGCGGAACTTTTAAATATCTTAATATATCTCGAGAACTACGCATCTGATCAAAAAATATCATAGAACATAAAAAGTAGGAAACTTAATTCTCTACAAAAAAGGTCTCTTAACATTTTGCCATAGCTCGCTTCGTTTCCGAGATATTTGCAGATATATCTCAAGGGCAGGGGCCTGACGGACATATTTCGAGATATTTCTTCTTCTTGTTGTTCTTCTTCTGCACAGCTAAGCTGGAAGTGGCATTTACAGCTCGCAATAGTGCAGAGTTATCTCAAAGAAAGGGGCCACGGTGTTTCTGTATCTCTATTATGTTGGTGCGGCTTCGGAACTTTTAAATATCTTGATATATCTCGAGAACTACGCATCTGATCAAAAAATATCATAGAACATAAAAAGTAGGAAACTTAATTCTCTACAAAAAAGGTCTCTTAACATTTTGCCATAGCTCTCTTCGTTTCCGAGATATTTGCAGATATATCTCAAGGGAAGGGGCCTGACGGACATATTTCGAGATACTTCTTCTTCTTGTTGTTCTTCTTCTGCACAGCTAAGCTGGAAGTGGCATTTGCAGCTCGCAATAGTGCAGAGTTATCTCAAAGAAAGGGGCCACGGTGTTTCGGTATCTCTATTATGTTGGTGCGGCTTCGGAACTTTTAAATATCTTAATATATCTCGAGAACTACGCATCTCATCAAAAAATATCATAGAACATAAAAAGTAGGAAACTTAATTCTCTACAAAAAAGGTCTCTTAACATTTTGCCATAGCTCGCTTCGTTTCCGAGATATTTGCAGATTTATCTCAAGGGAAGGGGCCTGACGGACATATTTCGAGATACTTCTTCTTCTTGTTGTTCTTCTTCTGCACAGCTAAGCTGGAAGTGGCATTTGCAGCTCCCAATAGTGCAGAGTTAGCTCAAAGAAAGGGGCCACGGTGTTTCTGTATCTCTATTATGTTGGTGCGGCTTCGGAACTTTTAAATATCTTGATATATCTCGAGAACTGCGCATCTGATCAAAAAATATCATAGAACATAAAAAGTAGGAAACCTAATTCTCTACAAAAAAGGTCTCTTAACATTTTGCCATAGCTCGCTTCGTTTCCGAGATATTTGCAGATTTATCTCAAGGGAAGGGGCCTGACGGACATATTTCGAGATATTTCTTCTTCTTGTTGTTCTTCTTCTGCACAGCTAAGCTGGAAGTGGCATTTGCGGCTCGCACTAGTGCAGAGTTATCTCAAAGAAAGGGGCCACGGTGTTTCTGTATCTCTATTATGTTGGTGCGGCTTCGGAACCTTTAAATATCTCGATATATCTCGAAAACTACGCTTCTGATCAAAAAATATCATAGAACATAAATTGTAGGAAACATAATTCTCTACAAAAAAGGTCTCTTAACATTTTGCCATAGCTCGCTTCGTTTCCGAGATATTTGCAGATATATCTCAAGGGCAGGGGCCTGACGGACATATTTCGAGATATTTCTTCTTCTTGTTGTTCTTCTTCTGCACAGCTAAGCTGGAAGTGGCATTTACAGCTCGCAATAGTGCAGAGTTATCTCAAAGAAAGGGGCCACGGTGTTTCTGTATCTCTATTATGTTGGTGCGGCTTCGGAACTTTTAAATATCTTGATATATCTCGAGAACTACGCATCTGATCAAAAAATATCGTAGAACATAAAAAGTAGGAAACTTAATTCTCTACAAAAAAGGTCTCTTAACATTTTGCCATAGCTCTCTTCGTTTCCGAGATATTTGCAGATTTATCTCAAGGGAAGGGGCCTGACGGACATATTTCGAGATACTTCTTCTTCTTGTTGTTCTTCTTCTGCACAGCTAAGCTGGAAGTGGCATTTGCAGCTCGCAATAGTGCAGAGTTATCTCAAAGAAAGGGGCCACGGTGTTTCTGTATCTCTATTATGTTGGTGCGGCTGCGGAACTTTTAAATATCTTAATATATCTCGAGAACTACGCATCTGATCAAAAAATATCATAGAACATAAAAAGTAGGAAACTTAATTCTCTACAAAAAAGGTCTCTTAACATTTTGCCATAGCTCGCTTCGTTTCCGAGATAGTTGCAGATTTATCTCAAGGGAAGGGGCCTAACGGACATATTTCGAGATATTTCTTCTTCTTGTTGTTCTTCTTCTGCACAGCTAAGCTGTAAGTGGCATTTGCGGCTCGCACTAGTGCAGAGTTATCTCAAAGAAAGGGGCCACGGTGTTTCTGTATCTCTATTATGTTGGTGCGGCTTCGGAACTTTTAAATATCTTGATATATCTCGAGAACTACGCATCTGATCAAAAAATGTCATAGAACGTAAAAAGTAGGAAACTTAATTCTCTACAAAAAAGGTCTCTTAACATTTTGCCATAGCTCTCTTCGTTTCCGAGATATTTCCAGATTTATCTCAAGGGAAGGGGCCTCACGGACATATTTCAAGATATTTCTTCTTCTTGTTGTTCTTCTTCTGCCCAGCTAAACTGGAAGTGGCATTTCCAGCTCGCAATAGTGCAGAGTTATCTCAAAGAAAGGAGCCACGGTGTTTCTGTATCTCTATTATGTTGGTGCGGCTTCGGAACTTTTAAATATCTTGATATATCTCGAGAACTACGCGTCTGATCAAAAAATATCATAAAACATAAAAAGTAGGAAACATAATTCTGTACAAAAAAGGTCTCTTAACATTTTGCCATAGCTCGCTTCGTTTCCGAGATATTTGCAGATTTATCTCAAGGGAAGGGGCCTGACGGACATATTTCGAGATATTTCTTCTTCTTGTTGTTCTTCTTCTGCACAGCTAAGCTGGAACTGGCATTTACAGCTCGCAATAGTGCAGAGTTATCTCAAAGAAAGGGGCCACGGTGTTTCTGTATCTCTATTATGTTGGTGCGGCTTCGGAACTTTTAAATATCTCGATATATCTCGAAAACTACGCTTCTGATCAAAAAATATCGTAGAACATAAATTGTAGGAAACATAATTCTCTACAAAAAACGTCTCTTAACATTTTGCCATAGCTCGCTTCGTTTCCGAGATATTTGCAGATTCAGCTCAAAGGAACGGGCCTGACGGACATATTTCGAGATACTTCTTCTTCTTGTTGTTCTTCCTCTGCACAGCTAAGCTGGAAGTGGCATTTGCAGCTCGCAATAGTGCAGAGTTACCTCAAAGAAAGGGGCCACGGTGTTTCTGTATCTCTATTATGTTGGTGCGGCTTCGGAACTTTTAAATATCTTGATATATCTCGAGAACTACGCATCTGATCAAAAAATATCATAGAACATAAAAAGTAGGAAACTTAATTCTCTACAAAAAAGATCTCTTAACATTTTGCCATAGCTCGCTTCGTTTCCGAGATATTTGCAGATTTATCTCAAGGGAAGGGGCCTGACGGACATATTTCGAGATATTTCTTCTTCTCGTTGTTCTTCTTCTGCACAGCTAAGCTGTAAGTGGCATTTGCGGCTCGCGCTAGTGCAGAGTTATCTCAAAGAAAGGGGCCACGGTGTTTCTGTATCTCTATTATGTTGGTGCGGCTTCGGAACTTTTAAATATCTTGATATATCTCGAGAACTACGCATCTGATCAAAAAATATCATAGAACATAAAAAGTAGGAAACTTAATTCTCTACAAAAAAGATCTCTTAACATTTTGCCATAGCTCGCTTCGTTTCCGAGATATTTGCAGATTTATCTCAAGGGAAGGGGCCTGACGGACATATTTCGAGATACTTCTTCTTCTTGTTGTTCTTCTTCTAAGCTGGAAGTGGCATTTGCAGCTCGCAATAGTGCAGAGTTATCTCAAAGAAAGGGGCCACGGTGTTTCTGTATCTCTATTATGTTGGTGCGGCTTCGGAACTTTTAAATATCTTAATATATCTCGAGAACTACGCATCTGATCAAAAAATATCATAGAACATAAAAAGTAGGAAACTTAATTCTCTACAAAAAAGGTCTCTTAACATTTTGCCATAGCTCGCTTCGTTTCCGAGATATTTGCAGATTTATCTCAAGGGAAGGGGCCTCACGGACATATTTCGAGATATTTCTTCTTCTTGTTGTTCTTCTTCTGCACAGCTAAGCTGGAAGTGGCATTTGTAGCTCGCAATAGTGCAGAGATATCTCAAAGAAAGGGGCCACGGTGTTTCTGTATCTCTATTATGTTGGTGCGGCTTCGGAACTTTTAAGTATCTCGATATATCTCGAAAACTACGCTTCTGATCAAAAAATATCATAGAACATAAAAAGTAGGAAACTTAATTCTCTACAAAAAAGATCTCTTAACATTTTGCCATAGCTCGCTTCGTTTCCGAGATATTTGCAGATTTATCTCAAGGGAAGGGGCCTGACGGACATATTTCGAGATATTTCTTCTTCTCGTTGTTCTTCTTCTGCACAGCTAAGCTGGAAGTGGCATTTGCAGCTCGCAATAGTGCAGAGATATCTCAAAGAAAGGGGCCACGGTGTTTCTGTATCTCTATTATGTTGGTGCGGCTTCGGAACTTTTAAATATCTTGATATATCTCGAGAACTACGCGTCTGATCAAAAAATATCATAGAACATAAATTGTAGGAAACATAATTCTCTACAAAAAACGTCTCTTAACATTTTGCCATAGCTCGCTTCGTTTCCGAGATATTTGCAGATTCAGCTCAAAGGAACTGGCCTGACGGACATATTTCGAGATATTTCTTCTTCTTGTTGTTCTTCCTCTGCACAGCTAAGCTGGAAGTGGCATTTGCAGCTCGCAATAGTGCAGAGTTATCTCTAAGAAAGGGGCCACGGTGTTTCTGTATCTCTATTATGTTGGTGGGGCTTCGGAATTTTTAAATATCTTGATATATCTCGAGAACTACGCATCTGATCAAAAAATATCATAGAACATAAAAAGTAGGACACTTAATTCTCTACAAAAAAGGTCGCTTAACATTTTGCCATAGCTCGCTTCGTTTCCGAGATATTTGCATATTTATCTCAAGGGAAGGGGCCTGACGGACATATTTCGAGATATTTCTTCTTCTTGTTGTTCTTCTTCTGCACAGCTGAGCTGGAAGTGGCATTTGCAGGTCGCAATAGTGCAGAGTTATCTCAAAGAAAGGGGCCACGGTGTTTCTGTATCTCTATTATGTTGGTGCGGCTTCGGAACTTTTAAATATCTCGATATATCTCGAAAACTACGCTTCTGATCAAAAAATGTCATAGAACGTAAAAAGTAGGAAACTTAATTCTCTACAAAAAAGGTCTCTTAACATTTTGCCATAGCTCTCTTCGTTTCCGAGATATTTCCAGATTTATCTCAAGGGAAGGGGCCTCACGGACATATTTCAAGATATTTCTTCTTCTTGTTGTTCTTCTTCTGCCCAGCTAAACTGGAAGTGGCATTTCCAGCTCGCAATAGTGCAGAGTTATCTCAAAGAAAGGAGCCACGGTGTTTCTGTATCTCTATTATGTTGGTGCGGCTTCGGAACTTTTAAATATCTTGATATATCTCGAGAACTACGCGTCTGATCAAAAAATATCATAAAACATAAAAAGTAGGAAACATAATTCTGTACAAAAAAGGTCTCTTAACATTTTGCCATAGCTCGCTTCGTTTCCGAGATATTTGCAGATTTATCTCAAGGGAAGGGGCCTGACGGACATATTTCGAGATATTTCTTCTTCTTGTTGTTCTTCTTCTGCACAGCTAAGCTGGAACTGGCATTTACAGCTCGCAATAGTGCAGAGTTATCTCAAAGAAAGGGGCCACGGTGTTTCTGTATCTCTATTATGTTGGTGCGGCTTCGGAACTTTTAAATATCTCGATATATCTCGAAAACTACGCTTCTGATCAAAAAATATCGTAGAACATAAATTGTAGGAAACATAATTCTCTACAAAAAACGTCTCTTAACATTTTGCCATAGCTCGCTTCGTTTCCGAGATATTTGCAGATTCAGCTCAAAGGAACGGGCCTGACGGACATATTTCGAGATACTTCTTCTTCTTGTTGTTCTTCCTCTGCACAGCTAAGCTGGAAGTGGCATTTGCAGCTCGCAATAGTGCAGAGTTACCTCAAAGAAAGGGGCCACGGTGTTTCTGTATCTCTATTATGTTGGTGCGGCTTCGGAACTTTTAAATATCTTGATATATCTCGAGAACTACGCATCTGATCAAAAAATATCATAGAACATAAAAAGTAGGAAACTTAATTCTCTACAAAAAAGGTCTCTTAACATTTTGCCATAGCTCGCTTCGTTTCCGAGATATTTGCAGATTTATCTCAAGGGAAGGGGCCTGACGGACATATTTCGAGATATTTCTTCTTCTCGTTGTTCTTCTTCTGCACAGCTAAGCTGTAAGTGGCATTTGCGGCTCGCGCTAGTGCAGAGTTATCTCAAAGAAAGGGGCCACGGTGTTTCTGTATCTCTATTATGTTGGTGCGGCTTCGGAACTTTTAAATATCTTGATATATCTCGAGAACTACGCATCTGATCAAAAAATATCATAGAACATAAAAAGTAGGAAACTTAATTCTCTACAAAAAAGATCTCTTAACATTTTGCCATAGCTCGCTTCGTTTCCGAGATATTTGCAGATTTATCTCAAGGGAAGGGGCCTGACGGACATATTTCGAGATATTTCTTCTTCTCGTTGTTCTTCTTCTGCACAGCTAAGCTGTAAGTGGCATTTGCGGCTCGCGCTAGTGCAGAGTTATCTCAAAGAAAGGGGCCACGGTGTTTCTGTATCTCTATTATGTTGGTGCGGCTTCGGAACTTTTAAATATCTTGATATATCTCGAGAACTACGCATCTGATCAAAAAATATCATAGAACATAAAAAGTAGGAAACTTAATTCTCTACAAAAAAGATCTCTTAACATTTTGCCATAGCTCGCTTCGTTTCCGAGATATTTGCAGATTTATCTCAAGGGAAGGGGCCTGACGGACATATTTCGAGATACTTCTTCTTCTTGTTGTTCTTCTTCTGCACAGCTAAGCTGGAAGTGGCATTTGCAGCTCGCAATAGTGCAGAGTTATCTCAAAGAAAGGGGCCACGGTGTTTCTGTATCTCTATTATGTTGGTGCGGCTTCGGAACTTTTAAATATCTTAATATATCTCGAGAACTACGCATCTGATCAAAAAATATCATAGAACATAAAAAGTAGGAAACTTAATTCTCTACAAAAAAGGTCTCTTAACATTTTGCCATAGCTCGCTTCGTTTCCGAGATATTTGCAGATTTATCTCAAGGGAAGGGGCCTCACGGACATATTTCGAGATATTTCTTCTTCTTGTTGTTCTTCTTCTGCACAGCTAAGCTGGAAGTGGCATTTGTAGCTCGCAATAGTGCAGAGATATCTCAAAGAAAGGGGCCACGGTGTTTCTGTATCTCTATTATGTTGGTGCGGCTTCGGAACTTTTAAATATCTTGATATATCTCGAGAACTACGCGTCTGATCAAAAAATATCATAGAACATAAAAAGTAGGAAACATAATTCTGTACAAAAAAGGTCTCCTAACATTTTGCCATAGCTCGCTTCGTTTCCGAGATATTTGCAGATTTATCTCAAGGGAAGGGGCCTGACGGACATATTTCGAGATATTTCTTCTTCTTGTTGTTCTTCTTCTGCACAGCTAAGCTGGAAGTGGCATTTGCGGCTCGCACTAGTGCACAGTTATCTCAAAGAAAGGGGCCACGGTGTTTCTGTATCTCTATTATGTTGGTGCGGCTTCGGAACTTTTAAGTATCTCGATATATCTCGAAAACTACGCTTCTGATCAAAAAATATCATAGAACATAAAAAGTAGGAAACTTAATTCTCTACAAAAAAGATCTCTTAACATTTTGCCATAGCTCGCTTCGTTTCCGAGATATTTGCAGATTTATCTCAAGGGAAGGGGCCTGACGGACATATTTCGAGATATTTCTTCTTCTCGTTGTTCTTCTTCTGCACAGCTAAGCTGGAAGTGGCATTTGCAGCTCGCAATAGTGCAGAGATATCTCAAAGAAAGGGGCCACGGTGTTTCTGTATCTCTATTATGTTGGTGCGGCTTCGGAACTTTTAAATATCTTGATATATCTCGAGAACTACGCGTCTGATCAAAAAATATCATAGAACATAAATTGTAGGAAACATAATTCTCTACAAAAAACGTCTCTTAACATTTTGCCATAGCTCGCTTCGTTTCCGAGATATTTGCAGATTCAGCTCAAAGGAACTGGCCTGACGGACATATTTCGAGATATTTCTTCTTCTTGTTGTTCTTCCTCTGCACAGCTAAGCTGGAAGTGGCATTTGCAGCTCGCAATAGTGCAGAGTTATCTCAAAGAAAGGGGCCACGGTGTTTCTGTATCTCTATTATGTTGGTGGGGCTTCGGAACTTTTAAATATCTTGATATATCTCGAGAACTACGCATCTGATCAAAAAATATCATAGAACATAAAAAGTAGGACACTTAATTCTCTACAAAAAAGGTCGCTTAACATTTTGCCATAGCTCGCTTCGTTTCCGAGATATTTGCATATTTATCTCAAGGGAAGGGGCCTGACGGACATATTTCGAGATATTTCTTCTTCTTGTTGTTCTTCTTCTGCACAGCTGAGCTGGAAGTGGCATTTGCAGGTCGCAATAGTGCAGAGTTATCTCAAAGAAAGGGGCCACGGTGTTTCTGCATCTCTATTATGTTGGTGCGGCTTCGGAACTTTTAAATATCTCGATATATCTCGAAAACTACGCTTCTGATCAAAAAATGTCATAGAACGTAAAAAGTAGGAAACTTAATTCTCTACAAAAAAGGTCTCTTAACATTTTGCCATAGCTCTCTTCGTTTCCGAGATATTTCCAGATTTATCTCAAGGGAAGGGGCCTCACGGACATATTTCAAGATATTTCTTCTTCTTGTTGTTCTTCTTCTGCCCAGCTAAACTGGAAGTGGCATTTCCAGCTCGCAATAGTGCAGAGTTATCTCAAAGAAAGGAGCCACGGTGTTTCTGTATCTCTATTATGTTGGTGCGGCTTCGGAACTTTTAAATATCTTGATATATCTCGAGAACTACGCGTCTGATCAAAAAATATCATAAAACATAAAAAGTAGGAAACATAATTCTGTACAAAAAAGGTCTCTTAACATTTTGCCATAGCTCGCTTCGTTTCCGAGATATTTGCAGATTTATCTCAAGGGAAGGGGCCTGACGGACATATTTCGAGATATTTCTTCTTCTTGTTGTTCTTCTTCTGCACAGCTAAGCTGGAACTGGCATTTACAGCTCGCAATAGTGCAGAGTTATCTCAAAGAAAGGGGCCACGGTGTTTCTGTATCTCTATTATGTTGGTGCGGCTTCGGAACTTTTAAATATCTCGATATATCTCGAAAACTACGCTTCTGATCAAAAAATATCGTAGAACATAAATTGTAGGAAACATAATTCTCTACAAAAAACGTCTCTTAACATTTTGCCATAGCTCGCTTCGTTTCCGAGATATTTGCAGATTCAGCTCAAAGGAACGGGCCTGACGGACATATTTCGAGATACTTCTTCTTCTTGTTGTTCTTCCTCTGCACAGCTAAGCTGTAAGTGGCATTTGCGGCTCGCGCTAGTGCAGAGTTATCTCAAAGAAAGGGGCCACGGTGTTTCTGTATCTCTATTATGTTGGTGCGGCTTCGGAACTTTTAAATATCTTGATATATCTCGAAAACTACGCTTCTGATCAAAAAATATCATAGAACATAAATTGTAGGAAACATAATTCTCTACAAAAAACGTCTCTTAACATTTTGCCATAGCTCGCTTCGTTTCCGAGATATTTGCAGATTCAGCTCAAAGGAACTGGCCTGACGGACATATTTCGAGATATTTCTTCTTCTTGTTGTTCTTCCTCTGCACAGCTAAGCTGGAAGTGGCATTTGCAGCTCGCAATAGTGCAGAGTTATCTCAAAGAAAGGGGCCACGGTGTTTCTGTATCTCTATTATGTTGGTGGGGCTTCGGAACTTTTAAATATCTTGATATATCTCGAGAACTACGCATCTGATCAAAAAATATCATAGAACATAAAAAGTAGGACACTTAATTCTCTACAAAAAAGGTCGCTTAACATTTTGCCATAGCTCGCTTCGTTTCCGAGATATTTGCATATTTATCTCAAGGGAAGGGGCCTGACGGACATATTTCGAGATATTTCTTCTTCTTGTTGTTCTTCTTCTGCACAGCTAAGCTGGAAGTGGCATTTGCGGCTCGCACTAGTGCAGAGTTATCTCAAAGAAAGGGGCCACGGTGTTTCTGTATCTCTATTATGTTGGTGCGGCTTCGGAACTTTTAAATATCTCGATATATCTCGAAAACTACGCTTCTGATCAAAAAATGTCATAGAACATAAATTGTAGGAAACATAATTCTCTACAAAAAAGGTCTCTCAACATTTTGCCATAGCTCGCTTCGTTTCCGAGATATTTGCAGATATATCTCAAGGGCAGGGGCCTGACGGACATATTTCGAGATATTTCTTCTTCTTGTTGTTCTTCTTCTGCACAGCTAAACTGGAAGTGGCATTTCCAGCTCGCAATAGTGCAGAGTTATCTCAAAGAAAGGAGCCACGGTGTTTCTGTATCTCTATTATGTTGGTGCGGCTTCGGAACTTTGAAATATCTTGATATATCTCGAGAACTACGCATCTGATCAAAAAATATCATAGAACATGAAATGTAGGAAACTTAATTCTCTACAAAAAAGGTCTGTTAACATTTTGCCATAGCTCGCTTCGTTTCCGAGATATTTGCAGATTTATCTCAAGGGAAGGGGCCTGACGGACATATTTCGAGATATTTCTTCTTCTCGTTGTTCTTCTTCTGCACAGCTAAGCTGTAAGTGGCATTTGCGGCTCGCACTAGTGCAGAGTTATCTCAAAGAAAGGGGCCACGGTGTTTCTGTATCTCTATTATGTTGGTGCGGCTTCGGAACCTTTAAATATCTCGATATATCTCGAAAACTACGCTTCTGATCAAAAAATATCATAGAACATAAATTGTAGGAAACATAATTCTCTACAAAAAAGTTCTCTTAACATTTTGCCATAGCTCGCTTCGTTTCCGAGATATTTGCAGATTTATCTCAAGGGAAGGGACCTCACGGACATATTTCGAGATATTTCTTCTTCTTGTTGTTCTTCTTCTGCACAGCTAAGCTGGAAGTGGCATTTGTAGCTCGCAATAGTGCAGAGATATCTCAAAGAAAGGGGCCACGGTGTTTCTGTATCTCTATTATGTTGGTGCGGCTTCGGAACTTTTAAATATCTTGATATATCTCGAGAACTACGCGTCTGATCAAAAAATATCATAGAACATAAAAAGTAGGAAACATAATTCTGTACAAAAAAGGTCTCCTAACATTTTGCCATAGCTCGCTTCGTTTCCGAGATATTTGCAGATTTATCTCAAGGGAAGGGGCCTGACGGACATATTTCGAGATATTTCTTCTTCTTGTTGTTCTTCTTCTGCACAGCTAAGCTGGAAGTGGCATTTGCGGCTCGCACTAGTGCACAGTTATCTCAAAGA
Source organism: Osmia lignaria lignaria (assembly GCF_051020975.1). Classification (NCBI taxonomy): domain Eukaryota; kingdom Metazoa; phylum Arthropoda; class Insecta; order Hymenoptera; family Megachilidae; genus Osmia; species Osmia lignaria. Next base: position 21,529,054 of record NW_027478159.1, read on the forward strand.
AAGGGGCCACGGTGTTTCTGTATCTCTATTATGTTGGTGCGGCTTCGGAACTTTTAAGTATCTCGATATATCTCGAAAACTACGCTTCTGATCAAAAAATATCATAGAACATAAAAAGTAGGAAACTTAATTCTCTACAAAAAAGATCTCTTAACATTTTGCCATAGCTCGCTTCGTTTCCGAGATATTTGCAGATTTATCTCAAGGGAAGGGGCCTGACGGACATATTTCGAGATATTTCTTCTTCTCGTTGTTCTTCTTCTGCACAGCTAAGCTGTAAGTGGCATTTGCGGCTCGCGCTAGTGCAGAGTTATCTCAAAGAAAGGGGCCACGGTGTTTCTGTATCTCTATTATGTTGGTGCGGCTTCGGAACTTTTAAATATCTTGATATATCTCGAGAACTACGCATCTGATCAAAAAATATCATAGAACATAAAAAGTAGGAAACTTAATTCTCTACAAAAAAGATCTCTTAACATTTTGCCATAGCTCGCTTCGTTTCCGAGATATTTGCAGATTTATCTCAAGGGAAGGGGCCTCACGGACATATTTCGAGATATTTCTTCTTCTTGTTGTTCTTCTGCACAGCTAAGCTGGAAGTGGCATTTGCAGCTCGCAATAGTGCAGAGATATCTCAAAGAAAGGGGCCACGGTGTTTCTGTATCTCTATTATGTTGGTGCGGCTTCGGAACTTTTAAATATCTTGATATATCTCGAGAACTACGCGTCTGATCAAAAAATATCATAGAACATAAAAAGTAGGAAACATAATTCTGTACAAAAAAGTTGTCCTAACATTTTGCCATAGCTCGCTTCGTTTCCGAGATATTTGCAGATTTATCTCAAGGGAAGGGGCCTGACGGACATATTTCGCGATATTTCTTCTTCTTGTTGTTCTTCTTCTGCACAGCTAAGCTGGAAGTGGCATTTGCGGCTCGCACTAGTGCACAGTTATCTCAAAGAAAGGGGCCACGGTGTTTCTGTATCTCTATTATGTTGGTGCGGCTTCGGAACTTTTAAGTATCTCGATATATCTCGAAAACTACGCTTCTGATCAAAAAATATGATAGAACATAAATTGTAGGAAACATAATTCTCTACAAAAAACGTCTCTTAACATTTTGCCATAGCTCGCTTCGTTTCCGAGATATTTGCAGATTCAGCTCAAAGGAACTGGCCTGACGGACATATTTCGAGATATTTCTTCTTCTTGTTGTTCTTCCTCTGCACAGCTAAGCTGGAAGTGGCATTTGCAGCTCGCAATAGTGCAGAGTTATCTCAAAGAAAGGGGCCACGGTGTTTCTGTATCTCTATTATGTTGGTGGGGCTTCGGAACTTTTAAATATCTTGATATATCTCGAGAACTACGCATCTGATCAAAAAATATCATAGAACATAAAAAGTAGGACACTTAATTCTCTACAAAAAAGGTCGCTTAACATTTTGCCATAGCTCGCTTCGTTTCCGAGATATTTGCATATTTATCTCAAGGGAAGGGGCCTGACGGACATATTTCGAGATATTTCTTCTTCTTGTTGTTCTTCTTCTGCACAGCTAAGCTGGAAGTGGCATTTGCGGCTCGCACTAGTGCAGAGTTATCTCAAAGAAAGGGGCCACGGTGTTTCTGTATCTCTATTATGTTGGTGCGGCTTCGGAACTTTTAAATATCTCGATATATCTCGAAAACTACGCTTCTGATCAAAAAATATCATAGAACATAAATTGTAGGAAACATAATTCTCTACAAAAAAGGTCTCTTAACATTTTGCCATAGCTCGCTTCGTTTCCGAGATATTTGCAGATTTATCTCAAGGGAAGGGGCCTGACGGACATATTTCGAGATATTTCTTCTTCTTGTTGTTCTTCTTCTGCACAGCTAAGCTGGAAGTGGCATTTGCGGCTCGCACTAGTGCACAGTTATCTCAAAGAAAGGGGCCACGGTGTTTCTGTATCTCTATTATGTTGGTGCGGCTTCGGAACTTTTAAGTATCTCGATATATCTCGAAAACTACGCTTCTGATCAAAAAATATCATAGAACATAAATTGTAGGAAACATAATTCTCTACAAAAAACGTCTCTTAACATTTTGCCATAGCTCGCTTCGTTTCCGAGATATTTGCAGATTCAGCTCAAAGGAACTGGCCTGACGGACATATTTCGAGATATTTCTTCTTCTTGTTGTTCTTCCTCTGCACAGCTAAGCTGGAAGTGGCATTTGCAGCTCGCAATAGTGCAGAGTTATCTCAAAGAAAGGGGCCACGGTGTTTCTGTATCTCTATTATGTTGGTGGGGCTTCGGAACTTTTAAATATCTTGATATATCTCGAGAACTACGCATCTGATCAAAAAATATCATAGAACATAAAAAGTAGGACACTTAATTCTCTACAAAAAAGGTCGCTTAACATTTTGCCATAGCTCGCTTCGTTTCCGAGATATTTGCATATTTATCTCAAGGGAAGGGGCCTGACGGACATATTTCGAGATATTTCTTCTTCTTGTTGTTCTTCTTCTGCACAGCTAAGCTGGAAGTGGCATTTGTAGCTCGCAATAGTGCAGAGATATCTCAAAGAAAGGGGCCACGGTGTTTCTGTATCTCTATTATGTTGGTGCGGCTTCGGAACTTTTAAATATCTTGATATATCTCGAGAACTACGCGTCTGATCAAAAAATATCATAGAACATAAAAAGTAGGAAACATAATTCTGTACAAAAAAGGTCTCCTAACATTTTGCCATAGCTCGCTTCGTTTCCGAGATATTTGCAGATTTATCTCAAGGGAAGGGGCCTGACGGACATATTTCGAGATATTTCTTCTTCTTGTTGTTCTTCTTCTGCACAGCTAAGCTGGAAGTGGCATTTGCGGCTCGCACTAGTGCACAGTTATCTCAAAGAAAGGGGCCACGGTGTTTCTGTATCTCTATTATGTTGGTGCGGCTTCGGAACTTTTAAGTATCTCGATATATCTCGAAAACTACGCTTCTGATCAAAAAATATCATAGAACATAAAAAGTAGGAAACTTAATTCTCTACAAAAAAGATCTCTTAACATTTTGCCATAGCTCGCTTCGTTTCCGAGATATTTGCAGATTTATCTCAAGGGAAGGGGCCTGACGGACATATTTCGAGATATTTCTTCTTCTCGTTGTTCTTCTTCTGCACAGCTAAGCTGTAAGTGGCATTTGCGGCTCGCGCTAGTGCAGAGTTATCTCAAAGAAAGGGGCCACGGTGTTTCTGTATCTCTATTATGTTGGTGCGGCTTCGGAACTTTTAAATATCTTGATATATCTCGAGAACTACGCATCTGATCAAAAAATATCATAGAACATAAAAAGTAGGAAACTTAATTCTCTACAAAAAAGATCTCTTAACATTTTGCCATAGCTCGCTTCGTTTCCGAGATATTTGCAGATTTATCTCAAGGGAAGGGGCCTCACGGACATATTTCGAGATATTTCTTCTTCTTGTTGTTCTTCTTCTGCACAGCTAAGCTGGAAGTGGCATTTGCAGCTCGCAATAGTGCAGAGATATCTCAAAGAAAGGGGCCACGGTGTTTCTGTATCTCTATTATGTTGGTGCGGCTTCGGAACTTTTAAATATCTTGATATATCTCGAGAACTACGCGTCTGATCAAAAAATATCATAGAACATAAAAAGTAGGAAACATAATTCTGTACAAAAAAGGTCTCCTAACATTTTGCCATAGCTCGCTTCGTTTCCGAGATATTTGCAGATTTATCTCAAGGGAAGGGGCCTGACGGACATATTTCGCGATATTTCTTCTTCTTGTTGTTCTTCTGCACAGCTAAGCTGGAAGTGGCATTTGCGGCTCGCACTAGTGCACAGTTATCTCAAAGAAAGGGGCCACGGTGTTTCTGTATCTCTATTATGTTGGTGCGGCTTCGGAACTTTTAAGTATCTCGATATATCTCGAAAACTACGCTTCTGATCAAAAAATATGATAGAGCATAAATTGTAGGAAACATAATTCTCTACAAAAAACGTCTCTTAACATTTTGCCATAGCTCGCTTCGTTTCCGAGATATTTGCAGATTCAGCTCAAAGGAACTGGCCTGACGGACATATTTCGAGATATTTCTTCTTCTTGTTGTTCTTCCTCTGCACAGCTAAGCTGGAAGTGGCATTTGCAGCTCGCAATAGTGCAGAGTTATCTCAAAGAAAGGGTCCACGGTGTTTCTGTATCTCTATTATGTTGGTGGGGCTTCGGAACTTTTAAATATCTTGATATATCTCGAGAACTACGCATCTGATCAAAAAATATCATAGAACATAAAAAGTAGGACACTTAATTCTCTACAAAAAAGGTCGCTTAACATTTTGCCATAGCTCGCTTCGTTTCCGAGATATTTGCATATTTATCTCAAGGGAAGGGGCCTGACGGACATATTTCGAGATATTTCTTCTTCTTGTTGTTCTTCTTCTGCACAGCTAAGCTGGAAGTGGCATTTGCGGCTCGCACTAGTGCAGAGTTATCTCAAAGAAAGGGGCCACGGTGTTTCTGTATCTCTATTATGTTGGTGCGGCTTCGGAACTTTTAAATATCTCGATATATCTCGAAAACTACGCTTCTGATCAAAAAATATCATAGAACATAAATTGTAGGAAACATAATTCTCTACAAAAAAGGTCTCTCAACATTTCGCCATAGCTCGCTTCGTTTCCGAGATATTTGCAGATATATCTCAAGGGCAGGGGCCTGACGGACATATTTCGAGATATTTCTTCTTCTTGTTGTTCTTCTTCTGCACAGCTAAACTGGAAGTGGCATTTCCAGCTCGCAATAGTGCAGAGTTATCTCAAAGAAAGGAGCCACGGTGTTTCTGTATCTCTATTATGTTGGTGCGGCTTCGGAACTTTGAAATATCTTGATATATCTCGAGAACTACGCATCTGATCAAAAAATATCATAGAACATGAAATGTAGGAAACTTAATTCTCTACAAAAAAGGTCTCTTAACATTTTGCCATAGCTCGCTTCGTTTCCGAGATATTTGCAGATTTATCTCAAGGGAAGGGGCCTGACGGACATATTTCGAGATATTTCTTCTTCTCGTTGTTCTTCTTCTGCACAGCTAAGCTGTAAGTGGCATTTGCGGCTCGCACTAGTGCAGAGTTATCTCAAAGAAAGGGGCCACGGTGTTTCTGTATCTCTATTATGTTGGTGCGGCTTCGGAACCTTTAAATATCTCGATATATCTCGAAAACTACGCTTCTGATCAAAAAATATCATAGAACATAAATTGTAGGAAACATAATTCTCTACAAAAAAGGTCTCTTAACATTTTGCCATAGCTCGCTTCGTTTCCGAGATATTTGCAGATTTATCTCAAGGGAAGGGGCCTAACGGACATATTTCGAGATATTTCTTCTTCTTGTTGTTCTTCTTCTGCACAGCTAAGCTGGAAGCGGCATTTGCGGCTCGCACTAGTGCAGAGTTATCTCAAAGAATGGGGCCACGGTGTTTCTGTATCTCTGTTATGTTGGTGCGGTTTCGGAACTTTTAAATATCTTGATATATCTCGAGAACTACGCATCTGATCAAAAAATATCATAGAACATAAATTGTAGGAAACATAATTCTCTACAAAAAAGGTCTCTTAACATTTTGCCATAGCTCGCTTCGTTTCCGAGATATTTGCAGATATATCTCAAGGGCAGGGGCCTGACGGACATATTTCGAGATATTTCTTCTTCTTGTTGTTCTTCTTCTGCACAGCTAAACTGGAAATGGCATTTCCAGGTCGCAATCGTGCAGAGTTATCTCAAAGAAAGGGGCCACGGTGTTTCTGTATCTCTATTATGTTGGTGCGGCTTCGGAACTTTTAAATATCTTGATATATCTCGAGAACTACGCCTCTGATCGAAAAATATCATAGAACATAAAAAGTAGGAAACTTAATTTTCTACAAAAAAGGTCTCTTAACATTTTGCCATAGCTCGCTTCGTTTCCGAGATATTTGCAGATTTATCTCAAGGGAAGGGGCCTGACGGACATATTTCGAGATATTTCTTCTTCTTGTTGTTCTTCTTCTGCACAGCTAAGCTGGAAGTGGCATTTGCAGCGCGCAATAGTGCAGAGTTATCTCAAAGAAAGGGGCCACGGTGTTTCTGTATCTCTATTATGTTGGTGCGGCTTCGGAACTTTTAAATATCTCGATATATCTCGAAAACTACGCTTCTGATCAAAAAATATCGTAGAACATAAATTGTAGGAAACATAATTCTCTACAAAAAACGTCTCTTAACATTTTGCCATAGCTCGCTTCGTTTCCGAGATATTTGCAGATTCAGCTCAAAGGAACGGGCCTGACGGACATATTTCGAGATACTTCTTCTTCTTGTTGTTCTTCCTCTGCACAGCTAAGCTGGAAGTGGCATTTGCAGCTCGCAATAGTGCAGAGTTACCTCAAAGAAAGGGGCCACGGTGTTTCTGTATCTCTATTATGTTGGTGCGGCTTCGGAACTTTTAAATATCTTGATATATCTCGAGAACTACGCATCTGATCAAAAAATATCATAGAACATAAAAAGTAGGAAACTTAATTCTCTACAAAAAAGGTCTCTTAACATTTTGCCATAGCTCGCTTCGTTTCCGAGATATTTGCAGATTTATCTCAAGGGAAGGGGCCTGACGGACATATTTCGAGATATTTCTTCTTCTTGTTGTTCTTCTTCTGCACAGCTGAGCTGGAAGTGGCATTTGCAGGTCGCAATAGTGCAGAGTTATCTCAAAGAAAGGGGCCACGGTGTTTCTGTATCTCTATTATGTTGGTGCGGCTTCGGAACTTTTAAATATCTCGATATATCTCGAAAACTACGCTTCTGATCAAAAAATATCATAGAACATAAATTGTAGGCAACATAATTCTCTACAAAAAACGTCTCTTAACATTTTGCCATAGCTCGCTTCGTTTCCGAGATATTTGCAGATTCAGCTCAAAGGAACTGGCCTGACGGACATATTTCGAGATATTTCTTCTTCTTGTTGTTCTTCCTCTGCACAGCTAAGCTGGAAGTGGCATTTGCAGCTCGCAATAGTGCAGAGTTATCTCAAAGAAAGGGGCCACGGTGTTTCTGTATCTCTATTATGTTGGTGCGGCTTCGGAACTTTTAAATATCTTGATATATCTCGAGAACTACGCCTCTGATCAAAAAATATCATAGAACGTAAATTGTAGGAAACATTATTCTCTACAAAAAAGGTCTCTTAACATTTTGCCATAGCTCGCTTCGTTTCCGAGATATTTGCAGATTTATCTCAAGGGAAGGGTCCTGATGGACATATTTCGAGATATTTCTTCTTCTTGTTGTTCTTCTTCTGCACAGCTAAACTGGAAGTGGCATTTCCAGCTCGCAATCGTGCAGAGTTATCTCAAAGAACGGGGCCACGGTGTTTCTGTATCTCTATTATGTTGGTGCGGCTTCGGAACTTTTAAATATCTTGATATATCTCGAGAACTACGCCTCTGATCGAAAAATATCATAGAACGTAAAAAGTAGGAAACTTAATTCTCTACAAAAAAGGTCTCTTAACATTTTGCCATAGCTCGCTTCGTTTCCGAGATATTTGCAGATTTATCTCAAGGGAAGGGGCCTGACGGACATATTTCGAGATATTTCTTCTTCTTGTTGTTCTTCTTCTGCACAGCTAAGCTGGAAGTGGCATTTGCAGCGCGCAATAGTGCAGAGTTATCTCAAAGAAAGGGGCCACGGTGTTTCTGTATCTCTATTATGTTGGTGCGGCTTCGGAACTTTTAAATATCTTGATACATCTCGAGAACTACGCATCTGATCAAAAAATATCATAGAAGATAAAAAGTAGGAAACTTAATTGTCTACAAAAAAGGTCTCTTAAAATTTCGCCATAGCTCGCTTCGTTTCCGAGATATTTGCAGATTTATCTCAAGGGAAGGGGCCTGTCGGACATATTTCGAGATATTTCTTCTTCTTGTTGTTCTTCTTCTGCACAGCTAAGCTGGAAGTGGCATTTGCGGCTCGCACTAGTGCAGAGTTATCTCAAAGAAAGGGGCCACGGTGTTTCTGTATCTCTATTATGTTGGTGCGGCTTCGGAACTTTTAAATATCTCGATATATCTCGAAAACTACGCTTCTGATCAAAAAATATCATAGAACATAAATTGTAGGAAACATAATTCTCTACAAAAAACGTCTCTTAACATTTTGCCATAGCTCGCTTCGTTTCCGAGATATTTGCAGATTCAGCTCAAAGGAACGGGCCTGACGGACATATTTCGAGATACATCTTCTTCTTGTTGTTCTTCCTCTGCACAGCTAAGCTGGAAGTGGCATTTGCAGCTCGCAATAGTGCAGAGTTATCTCAAAGAAAGGGGCCACGGTGTTTCTGTATCTCTATTATGTTGGTGCGGCTTCGGAACTTTTAAATATCTTGATATATCTCGAAAACTACGCATCTGATCAAAAAATATCATAGAACATAAAAAGTAGGAAACTTAATTCTCTACAAAAAAGGTCTCTTAACATTTTGCCATAGCTCGCTTCGTTTCCGAGATATTTGCAGATTTATCTCAAGGGAAGGGGCCTGACGGACATATTTCGAGATATTTCTTCTTCTTGTTGTTCTTCTTCTGCACAGCTAACCTGGAAGTGGCATTTGCAGGTCGCAATAGTGCAGAGTTATCTCAAAGAAAGGGGCCACGGTGTTTCTGTATCTCTATTATGTTGGTGCGGCTTCGGAACTTTTAAATATCTCGATATATCTCGAAAACTACGCTTCTGATCAAAAAATATCATAGAACATAAATTGTAGGAAACATAATTCTCTACAAAAAACGTCTCTTAACATTTTGCCATAGCTCGCTTCGTTTCCGAGATATTTGCAGATTCAGCTCAAAGGAACTGGCCTGACGGACATATTTCGAGATATTTCTTCTTCTTGTTGTTCTTCCTCTGCACAGCTAAGCTGGAAGTGGCATTTGCAGCTCGCAATAGTGCAGAGTTATCTCAAAGAAAGGGGCCACGGTGTTTCTGTATCTCTATTATGTTGGTGCGGCTTCGGAACTTTTAAATATCTTGATATATCTCGAGAACTACGCATCTGATCAAAAAATATCATAGAACATAAAAAGTAGGAAACTTAATTCTCTACAAAAAAGGTCTCTTAACATTTTGCCATAGCTCGCTTCGTTTCCGAGATATTTGCAGATATATCTCAAGGGAAGGGGCCTGCCGGACATATTTCGAGATATTTCTTCTTCTTGTTGTTCTTCTTCTGCACAGCTAAGCTGGAAGTGGCATTTACAGCTCGCAATAGTGCAGAGTTATCTCAAAGAAAGGGGCCACGGTGTTTCTGTATCTCTATTATGTTGGTGCTGCTTCGGAACTTTTAAATATCTTGATATATCTCGAGAACTACGCATCTGATCAAAAAATATCATAGAACATGAAAAGTAGGAAACTTAATTCTCTACAAAAAAGGTCTCTTAACATTTTGCCATAGCTCGCTTCGTTTCCGAGATATTTGCAGATTTATCTCAAGGGAAGGGGCCTGACGGACATATTTCGAGATATTTCTTCTTCTTGTTGTTCTTCTTCTGCACAGCTAAGCTGGAAGTGGCATTTGCGGCTCGCACTAGTGCAGAGTTATCTCAAAGAAAGGAGCCACGGTGTTTCTGTATCTCTATTATGTTGGTGCGGCTTCGGAACTTTTAAATATTTCGATATATCTCGAAAACTACGCTTCTGATCAAAAAATATCATAGAACGTAAATTGTAGGAAACATTATTCTCTACAAAAAAGGTCTCTTAACATTTTGCCATAGCTCAATTCGTTTCCGAGATATTTGCAGATTTATCTCAAGGGAAGGGGCCTGACGGACATATTTCGAGATATTTCTTCTTCTTGTTGTTCTTCTTCTGCACAGCTAAGCTGGAAGTGGCATTTGCAGCGCGCAATAGTGCAGAGTTATCTCAAAGAAAGGGGCCACGGTGTTTCTGTATCTCTATTATGTTGGTGCGGCTTCGGAACTTTTAAATATCTTGATATATCTCGAGAACTACGCATCTGATCAAAAAATATCATAGAAGATAAAAAGTAGGAAACTTAATTCTCTACAAAAAAGGTCTCTTAACATTTCGCCATAGCTCGCTTCGTTTCCGAGATATTTGCAGATTTATCTCAAGGGAAGGGCCCTGTCGGACATATTTCGAGATATTTCTTCTTCTTGTTGTTCTTCTTCTGCACAGCTAAGCTGGAAGTGGCATTTGCGGCTCGCACTAGTGCAGAGTTATCTCAAAGAAAGGGGCCACGGTGTTTCTGTATCTCTATTATGTTGGTGCGGCTTCGGAACTTTTAAATATCTCGATATATCTCGAAAACTACGCTTCTGATCAAAAAATATCATAGAACATAAATTGTAGGAAACATAATTCTCTACAAAAAACGTCTCTTAACATTTTGCCATAGCTCGCTTCGTTTCCGAGATATTTGCAGATTCAGCTCAAAGGAACGGGCCTGACGGACATATTTCGAGATACTTCTTCTTCTTGTTGTTCTTCCTCTGCACAGCTAAGGTGGAAGTGGCATTTGCAGCTCGCAATAGTGCAGAGTTATCTCAAAGAAAGGGGCCACGGTGTTTCTGTATCTCTATTATGTTGGTGCGGCTTCGGAACTTTTAAATATCTTGATATATCTCGAGAACTACGCATCTGATCAAAAAATATCATAGAACATAAAAAGTAGGAAACTTAATTCTCTACAAAAAAGGTCTCTTAACAATTTGCCATAGCTCGCTTCGTTTCCGAGATATTTGCAGATATATCTCAAGGGAAGGGGCCTGCCGGACATATTTCGAGATATTTCTTCTTCTTGTTGTTCTTCTTCTGCACAGCTAAGCTGGAAGTGGCATTTACAGCTCGCAATAGTGCAGAGTTATCTCAAAGAAAGGGGCCACGGTGTTTCTGTATCTCTATTATGTTGGTGCTGCTTCGGAACTTTTAAATATCTTGATATATCTCGAGAACTACGCATCTGATCAAAAAATATCATAGAACATGAAAAGTAGGAAACTTAATTCTCTCCAAAAAAGGTCTCTTAACATTTTGCCATAGCTCGCTTCGTTCCCGAGATATTTGCAGATTTATCTCAAGGGAAGGGGCCTGACCGACATATTTCGAGATATTTCTTCTTCTTGTTGTTCTTCTTCTGCACAGCTAAGCTGGAAGTGGCATTTGCGGCTCGCACTAGTGCAGAGTTATCTCAAAGAAAGGGGCCACGGTGTTTCTGTATCTCTATTATGTTGGTGCGGCTTCGGAACTTTTAAATATCTTGATATATCTCGAGAACTACGCCTCTGATCGAAAAATATCATAGAACATAAAAAATAGGAAACTTAATTTTCTACAAAAAAGGTCTCTTAAAATTTCGCCATAGCTCGCTTCGTTTCCGAGATATTTGCAGATATATCTCAAGGGAAGGGGCCTGACGGACATATTTCAAGATATTTCTTCTTCTTGTTGTTCTTCTTCTGCACAGCTAAGCTGGAAGTGGCATTTACAGCTCGCAATAGTGCAGAGTTATCTCAAAGAAAGGGGCCACGGTGTTTCTGTATCTCTATTATGTTGGTGCGGCTTCGGAACTTTTAAATATCTTGATATATCTCGAGAACTACGCATCTGATCAAAAAATGTCATAGAACGTAAAAAGTAGGAAACTTAATTCTCTACAAAAAAGGTCTCTTAACATTTTGCCATAGCTCTCTTCGTTTCCGAGATATTTCCAGATTTATCTCAAGGGAAGGGGCCTGACGGACATATTTCGAGATATTTCTTCTTCTTGTTGTTCTTCTTCTGCACAGCTAAGCTGGAAGTGGCATTTACAGCTCGCAATAGTGCAGAGTTATCTCAAAGAAAGGGGCCACGGTGTTTCTGTATCTCTATTATGTTGGTGCGGCTTCGGAACTTTTAAATATCTTGATATATCTCGAGAACTACGCATCTGATCAAAAAATATCATAGAACATGAAAAGTAGGAAACTTAATTCTCTACAAAAAAGGTCTCTTAACATTTTGCCATAGCTCTCTTCGTTTCCGAGATATTTGCAGATTTATCTCAAGGGAAGGGGCCTGACGGACATATTTCGAGATATTTCTTCTTCTTGTTGTTCTTCTTCTGCACAGCTAAACTGGAAGTGGCATTTCCAGCTCGCAATCGTGCAGAGTTATCTCAAAGAAAGGGGCCACGGTGTTTCTGTATCTCTATTATGTTGGTGCGGCTTCGGAACTTTTAAATATCTTGATATATCTCGAGAACTACGCCTCTGATCGAAAAATATCATAGAACATAAAAAGTAGGAAACTTAATTCTCTACAAAAAAGGTCTCTTAACATTTTGCCATAGCTCGCTTCGTTTCCGAGATATTTGCAGATTTATCTCAAGGGAAGGGGCCTGACGGACATATTTCGAGATATTTCTTCTTCTTGTTGTTCTTCTTCTGCACAGCTAAGCTGGAAGTGGCATTTGCAGCTCGCACTAGTGCAGAGTTATCTCAAAGAAAGGGGCCACGGTGTTTCTGTATCTCTATTATGTTGGTGCGGCTTCGGAACTTTTAAGTATCTTGATATATCTCGAGAACTACGCATCTGATCAAAAAATATCATAGAAGATAAAAAGTAGGAAACTTAATTCTCTACAAAAAAGGTCTCTTAACATTTCGCTATAGCTCGCTTCGTTTCCGAGATATTTGCAGATTTATCTCAAGGGAAGGGGCCTGTCGGATATATTTCGAGATATTTCTTCTTCTTGTTGTTCTTCTTCTGCACAGCTAAACTGGAAGTGGCATTTACAGCTCGCAATAGTGCAGAGTTATCTCAAAGAAAGGGGCCACGGTGTTTCTGTATCTCTATTATGTTGGTGCTGCTTCGGAACTTTTAAATATCTTGATATATCTCGAGAACTACGCATCTGATCAAAAAATATCATAGAACATGAAAAGTAGGAAACTTAATTCTCTACAAAAAAGGTCTCTTAACATTTTGCCATAGCTCTCTTCGTTTCCGAGATATTTGCAGATTTATCTCAAGGGAAGGGGCCTGACGGACATATTTCGAGATATTTCTTCTTCTTGTTGTTCTTCTTCTGCACAGCTAAACTGGAAGTGGCATTTCCAGCTCGCAATCGTGCAGAGTTATCTCAAAGAAAGGGGCCACGGTGTTTCTGTATCTCTATTATGTTGGTGCGGCTTCGGAACTTTTAAATATCTTGATATATCTCGAGAACTACGCCTCTGATCGAAAAATATCATAGAACACAAAAAGTAGGAAACTTAATTCTCTACAAAAAAGGTCTCTTAACATTTTGCCATAGCTCGCTTCGTTTCCGAGATATTTGCAGATTTATCTCAAGGGAAGGGGCCTGACGGACATATTTCGAGATATTTCTTCTTCTTGTTGTTCTTCTTCTGCACAGCTAAGCTGGAAGTGGCATTTGCGGCTCGCACTAGTGCAGAGTTATCTCAAAGAAAGGAGCCACGGTGTTTCTGTATCTCTATTATGTTGGTGCGGCTTCGGAACTTTTAAATATCTCGATATATCTCGAAAACTACGCTTCTGACCAAAAAATATCATAGAACCTAAATTGTAGGAAACATAATTCTCTACAAAAAAGGTCTCTTAACATTTTGCCATAGCTCGCTTCGTTTCCGAGATATTTGCAGATTTATCTCAAGGGAAGGGGCCTAACGGACATATTTCGAGATATTTCTTCTTCTTGTTGTTCTTCTTCTGCACAGCTAAGCTGGAAGCGGCATTTGCGGCTCGCACTAGTGCAGAGTTATCTCAAAGAATGGGGCCACGGTGTTTCTGTATCTCTGTTATGTTGGTGCGGTTTCGGAACTTTTAAATATCTTGATATATCTCGAGAACTACGCATCTGATCAAAAAATATCATAGAACATAAATTGTAGGAAACATAATTCTCTACAAAAAAGGTCTCTTAACATTTTGCCATAGCTCGCTTGGTTTCCGAGATATTTGCAGATATATCTCAAGGGCAGGGGCCTGACGGACATATTTCGAGATATTTCTTCTTCTTGTTGTTCTTCTTCTGCACAGCTAAACTGGAAGTGGCATTTCCAGGTCGCAATCGTGCAGAGTTATCTCAAAGAAAGGGGCCACGGTGTTTCTGTATCTCTATTATGTTGGTGCGGCTTCGGAACTTTTAAATATCTTGATATATCTCGAGAACTACGCCTCTGATCGAAAAATATCATAGAACATAAAAAATAGGAAACTTAATTTTCTACAAAAAAGGTCTCTTAAAATTTCGCCATAGCTCGCTTCGTTTCCGAGATATTTGCAGATATATCTCAAGGGAAGGGGCCTGACGGACATATTTCAAGATATTTCTTCTTCTTGTTGTTCTTCTTCTGCACAGCTAAGCTGGAAGTGGCATTTACAGCTCGCAATAGTGCAGAGTTATCTCAAAGAAAGGGGCCACGGTGTTTCTGTATCTCTATTATGTTGGTGCGGCTTCGGAACTTTTAAATATCTTGATATATCTCGAGAACTACGCATCTGATCAAAAAATGTCATAGAACGTAAAAAGTAGGAAACTTAATTCTCTACAAAAAAGGTCTCTTAACATTTTGCCATAGCTCTCTTCGTTTCCGAGATATTTCCAGATTTATCTCAAGGGAAGGGGCCTGACGGACATATTTCGAGATATTTCTTCTTCTTGTTGTTCTTCTTCTGCACAGCTAAGCTGGAAGTGGCATTTACAGCTCGCAATAGTGCAGAGTTATCTCAAAGAAAGGGGCCACGGTGTTTCTGTATCTCTATTATGTTGGTGCGGCTTCGGAACTTTTAAATATCTTGATATATCTCGAGAACTACGCATCTGATCAAAAAATATCATAGAACATGAAAAGTAGGAAACTTAATTCTCTACAAAAAAGGTCTGTTAACATTTTGCCATAGCTCTCTTCGTTTGCGAGATATTTGCAGATTTATCTCAAGGGAAGGGGCCTGACGGACATATTTCGAGATATTTCTTCTTCTTGTTGTTCTTCTTCTGCACAGCTAAGCTGGAAGTGGCATTTGCAGCTCGCAATAGTGCAGAGTTATCTCAAAGGAAGGGGCCACGGTGTTTCTGTATCTCTATTATGTTGGTGCGGCTTCGGAACTTTTAAGTATCTTGATATATCTCGAGAACTACGCATCTGATCAAAAAATATCATAGAACATAAGAAGTAGGAAACTTAATTCTCTACAAAAAAGGTCTCTTAACATTTTGCCATAGCTCGCTTCGTTTCCGAGATATTTGCAGATTTATCTCAAGGGAAGGGGCCTGACGGACATATTTCGAGATATTTCTTCTTCTTGTTGTTCTTCTTCTGCACAGCTAAGCTGGAAGTGGCATTTGCAGCTCGCACTAGTGCAGAGTTATCTCAAAGAAAGGGGCCACGGTGTTTCTGTATCTCTATTATGTTGGTGCGGCTTCGGAACTTTTAAGTATCTTGATATATCTCGAGAACTACGCATCTGATCAAAAAATATCATAGAAGATAAAAAGTAGGAAACTTAATTCTCTACAAAAAAGGTCTCTTAACATTTCGCTATAGCTCGCTTCGTTTCCGAGATATTTGCAGATTTATCTCAAGGGAAGGGGCCTGTCGGATATATTTCGAGATATTTCTTCTTCTTGTTGTTCTTCTTCTGCACAGCTAAGCTGGAAGTGGCATTTGCGGCTCGCACTAGTGCAGAGTTATCTCAAAGAAAGGGGCCACGGTGTTTCTGTATCTCTATTATGTTGGTGCGGCTTCGGAACTTTTAAATATCTCGATATATCTCGAAAACTACGCTTCTGATCAAAAAATATCATAGAACATAAATTGTAGGAAACATAATTCTCTACAAAAAACGTCTCTTAACATTTTGCCATAGCTCGCTTCGTTTCCGAGATATTTGCAGATTCAGCTCAAAGGAACGGGCCTGACGGACATATTTCGAGATACATCTTCTTCTTGTTGTTCTTCCTCTGCACAGCTAAGCTGGAAGTGGCATTTACAGCTCGCAATAGTGCAGAGTTATCTCAAAGAAAGGGGCCACGGTGTTTCTGTATCTCTATTATGTTGGTGCTGCTTCGGAACTTTTAAATATCTTGATATATATCGAGAACTACGCATCTGATCAAAAAATATCATAGAACATGAAAAGTAGGAAACTTAATTCTCTACAAAAAAGGTCTCTTAACATTTTGCCATAGCTCTCTTCGTTTCCGAGATATTTGCAGATTTATCTCAAGGGAAGGGGCCTGACGGACATATTTCGAGATATTTCTTCTTCTTGTTGTTCTTCTTCTGCACAGCTAAACTGGAAGTGGCATTTCCAGCTCGCAATCGTGCAGAGTTATCTCAAAGAAAGGGGCCACGGTGTTTCTGTATCTCTATTATGTTGGTGCGGCTTCGGAACTTTTAAATATCTTGATATATCTCGAAAACTACGCTTCTGATCAAAAAATATCATAGAACGTAAATTGTAGGAAACATTATTCTCTACAAAAAAGGTCTCTTAACATTTTGCCATAGCTCGCTTCGTTTCCGAGATATTTGCAGATATATCTCAAGGGAAGGGGCCTGACGGACATATTTCGAGATATTTCTTCTTCTTGTTGTTCTTCTCCTGCACAGCTAAGCTGGAAGTGGCATTTACAGCTCGCAATAGTGCAGAGTTATCTCAAAGAAAGGGGCCACGGTGTTTCTGTATCTCTATTATGTTGGTGCTGCTTCGGAACTTTTAAATATCTTGATATATCTCGAGAACTACGCATCTGATCAAAAAATATCATAGAACATGAAAAGTAGGAAACTTAATTCTCTACAAAAAAGGTCTCTTAACATTTTGCCATAGCTCTCTTCGTTTCCGAGATATTTGCAGATTTATCTCAAGGGAAGGGGCCTGACGGACATATTTCGAGATATTTCTTCTTCTTGTTGTTCTTCTTCTGCACAGCTAAACTGGAAGTGGCATTTCCAGCTCGCAAT
The DNA here is from genome assembly GCF_051020975.1 of Osmia lignaria lignaria. Taxonomy (NCBI): domain Eukaryota; kingdom Metazoa; phylum Arthropoda; class Insecta; order Hymenoptera; family Megachilidae; genus Osmia; species Osmia lignaria. The sequence goes on from NW_027478159.1 coordinate 21,546,093, forward strand.
CGTGCAGAGTTATCTCAAAGAAAGGGGCCACGGTGTTTCTGTATCTCTATTATGTTGGTGCGGCTTCGGAACTTTTAAATATCTTGATATATCTCGAGAACTACGCCTCTGATCGAAAAATATCATAGAACATAAAAAGTAGGAAACTTAATTCTCTACAAAAAAGGTCTCTTAACATTTTGCCATAGCTCGCTTCGTTTCCGAGATATTTGCAGATTTATCTCAAGGGAAGGGGCCTGACGGACATATTTCGAGATATTTCTTCTTCTTGTTGTTCTTCTTCTGCACAGCTAAGCTGGAAGTGGCATTTGCGGCTCGCACTAGTGCAGAGTTATCTCAAAGAAAGGAGCCACGGTGTTTCTGTATCTCTATTATGTTGGTGCGGCTTCGGAACTTTTAAATATTTCGATATATCTCGAAAACTACGCTTCTGATCAAAAAATATCATAGAACGTAAATTGTAGGAAACATTATTCTCTACAAAAAAGGTCTCTTAACATTTTGCCATAGCTCGATTCGTTTCCGAGATATTTGCAGATTTATCTCAAGGGAAGGGGCCTGACGGACATATTTCGAGATATTTCTTCTTCTTGTTGTTCTTCTTCTGCACAGCTAAGCTGGAAGTGGCATTTGCAGCGCGCAATAGTGCAGAGTTATCTCAAAGAAAGGGGCCACGGTGTTTCTGTATCTCTATTATGTTGGTGCGGCTTCGGAACTTTTAAATATCTTGATATATCTCGAGAACTACGCATCTGATCAAAAAATATCATAGAAGATAAAAAGTAGGAAACTTAATTCTCTACAAAAAAGGTCTCTTAACGTTTCGCCATAGCTCGCTTCGTTTCCGAGATATTTGCAGATTTATCTCAAGGGAAGGGGCCTGTCGGACATATTTCGAGATATTTCTTCTTCTTGTTGTTCTTCTTCTGCACAGCTAAGCTGGAAGTGGCATTTGCGGCTCGCACTAGTGCAGAGTTATCTCAAAGAAAGGGGCCACGGTGTTTCTGTATCTCTATTATGTTGGTGCGGCTTCGGAACTTTTAAATATCTCGATATATCTCGAAAACTACGCTTCTGATCAAAAAATATCATAGAACATAAATTGTAGGAAACATAATTCTCGACAAAAAAGGTCTCTTAACATTTTGCCATAGCTCGCTTCGTTTCCGAGATATTTGCAGATATATCTCAAGGGAAGGGGCCTGACGGACATATTTCGAGATATTTCTTCTTCTTGTTGTTCTTCTTCTGCACAGCTAAGCTGGAAGTGGCATTTACAGCTCGCAATAGTGCAGAGTTATCTCAAAGAAAGGGGCCACGGTGTTTCTGTATCTCTATTATGTTGGTGCGGCTTCGGAACTTTTAAATATCTTGATATATCTCGAGAACTACGCATCTGATCAAAAAATATCATAGAACATGAAAAGTAGGAAACTTAATTCTCTACAAAAAAGGTCTCTTAATATTTTGCCATAGCTCTCTTCGTTTCCGAGATATTTGCAGATTTATCTCAAGGGAAGGGGCCTGACGGACATATTTCGAGATATTTCTTCTTCTTGTTGTTCTTCTTCTGCACAGCTAAGCTGGAAGTGGCATTTGCAGCTCGCAATAGTGCAGAGTTATCTCAAAGAAAGGGGCCACGGTGTTTCTGTATCTCTATTATGTTGGTGCGGCTTCGGAACTTTTAAATATCTTGATATATCTCGAGAACTACGCATCTGATCAAAAAATATCATAGAACATAAAAAGTAGGAAACTTAATTCTCTACAAAAAAGTTCTCTGAACATTTTGCCATAGCTCGCTTCGTTTCCGAGATATTTGCAGATTTATCTCAAGGGAAGGGGCCTAACGGACATATTTCGAGATATTTCTTCTTCTTGTTGTTCTTCTTCTGCACAGCTGAGCTGGAAGTGGCATTTGCGGCTCGCACTAGTGCAGAGTTATCTCAAAGAAAGGGGCCACGGTGTTTCTGTATCTCTATTATGTTGGTGCGGCTTCGCAACTTTTAAATATCTCGATATATCTCGAAAACTACGCTTCTGATCAAAAAATATCATAGAACATAAATTGTAGGAAACATAATTCTCTACAAAAAACGTCTCTTAACATTTTGCCATAGCTCGCTTCGTTTCCGAGATATTTGCAGATTCAGCTCAAAGGAACGGGCCTGACGGACATATTTCGAGATACATCTTCTTCTTGTTGTTCTTCCTCTGCACAGCTAAGCTGGAAGTGGCATTTGCAGCTCGCAATAGTGCAGAGTTATCTCAAAGAAAGGGGCCGCGGTGTTTCTGTATCTCTATTATGTTGGTGCGGCTTCGGAACTTTTAAATATCTCGATATATCTCGAAAACTACGCTTCTGATCAAAAAATATCATAGAACATAAATTGTAGGAAACATAATTCTCGACAAAAAAGGTCTCTTAACATTTTGCCATAGCTCGCTTCGTTTCCGAGATATTTGCAGATATATCTCAAGGGAAGGGGCCTGACGGACATATTTCGAGATATTTCTTCTTCTTGTTGTTCTTCTTCTGCACAGCTAAGCTGGAAGTGGCATTTACAGCTCGCAATAGTGCAGAGTTATCTCAAAGAAAGGGGCCACGGTGTTTCTGTATCTCTATTATGTTGGTGCGGCTTCGGAACTTTTAAATATCTTGATATATCTCGAGAACTACGCATCTGATCAAAAAATATCATAGAACATGAAAAGTAGGAAACTTAATTCTCTACAAAAAAGGTCTCTTAATATTTTGCCATAGCTCTCTTCGTTTCCGAGATATTTGCAGATTTATCTCAAGGGAAGGGGCCTGACGGACATATTTCGAGATATTTCTTCTTCTTGTTGTTCTTCTTCTGCACAGCTAAGCTGGAAGTGGCATTTGCAGCTCGCAATAGTGCAGAGTTATCTCAAAGAAAGGGGCCACGGTGTTTCTGTATCTCTATTATGTTGGTGCGGCTTCGGAACTTTTAAATATCTTGATATATCTCGAGAACTACGCATCTGATCAAAAAATATCATAGAACATAAAAAGTAGGAAACTTAATTCTCTACAAAAAAGTTCTCTTAACATTTTGCCATAGCTCGCTTCGTTTCCGAGATATTTGCAGATTTATCTCAAGGGAAGGGGCCTAACGGACATATTTCGAGATATTTCTTCTTCTTGTTGTTCTTCTTCTGCACAGCTGAGCTGGAAGTGGCATTTGCGGCTCGCACTAGTGCAGAGTTATCTCAAAGAAAGGGGCCACGGTGTTTCTGTATCTCTATTATGTTGGTGCGGCTTCGCAACTTTTAAATATCTCGATATATCTCGAAAACTACGCTTCTGATCAAAAAATATCATAGAACATAAATTGTAGGAAACATAATTCTCTACAAAAAACGTCTCTTAACATTTTGCCATAGCTCGCTTCGTTTCCGAGATATTTGCAGATTCAGCTCAAAGGAACGGGCCTGACGGACATATTTCGAGATACATCTTCTTCTTGTTGTTCTTCCTCTGCACAGCTAAGCTGGAAGTGGCATTTGCAGCTCGCAATAGTGCAGAGTTATCTCAAAGAAAGGGGCCGCGGTGTTTCTGTATTTCTATTATGTTGGTGCGGCTTCGGAACTTTTAAATATCTCGATATATCTCGAAAACTACGCTTCTGATCAAAAAATATCATAGAACATAAATTGTAGGAAACATAATTCTCGACAAAAAAGGTCTCTTAACATTTTGCCATAGCTCGCTTCGTTTCCGAGATATTTGCAGATATATCTCAAGGGAAGGGGCCTGACGGACATATTTCGAGATATTTCTTCTTCTTGTTGTTCTTCTTCTGCACAGCTAAGCTGGAAGTGGCATTTACAGCTCGCAATAGTGCAGAGTTATCTCAAAGAAAGGGGCCACGGTGTTTCTGTATCTCTATTATGTTGGTGCGGCTTCGGAACTTTTAAATATCTTGATATATCTCGAGAACTACGCATCTGATCAAAAAATATCATAGAACATGAAAAGTAGGAAACTTAATTCTCTACAAAAAAGGTCTCTTAATATTTTGCCATAGCTCTCTTCGTTTCCGAGATATTTGCAGATTTATCTCAAGGGAAGGGGCCTGACGGACATATTTCGAGATATTTCTTCTTCTTGTTGTTCTTCTTCTGCACAGCTAAGCTGGAAGTGGCATTTGCAGCTCGCAATAGTGCAGAGTTATCTCAAAGAAAGGGGCCACGGTGTTTCTGTATCTCTATTATGTTGGTGCGGCTTCGGAACTTTTAAATATCTTGATATATCTCGAGAACTACGCATCTGATCAAAAAATATCATAGAACATAAAAAGTAGGAAACTTAATTCTCTACAAAAAAGTTCTCTTAACATTTTGCCATAGCTCGCTTCGTTTCCGAGATATTTGCAGATTTATCTCAAGGGAAGGGGCCTAACGGACATATTTCGAGATATTTCTTCTTCTTGTTGTTCTTCTTCTGCACAGCTGAGCTGGAAGTGGCATTTGCGGCTCGCACTAGTGCAGAGTTATCTCAAAGAAAGGGGCCACGGTGTTTCTGTATCTCTATTATGTTGGTGCGGCTTCGCAACTTTTAAATATCTCGATATATCTCGAAAACTACGCTTCTGATCAAAAAATATCATAGAACATAAATTGTAGGAAACATAATTCTCTACAAAAAACGTCTCTTAACATTTTGCCATAGCTCGCTTCGTTTCCGAGATATTTGCAGATTCAGCTCAAAGGAACGGGCCTGACGGACATATTTCGAGATACATCTTCTTCTTGTTGTTCTTCCTCTGCACAGCTAAGCTGGAAGTGGCATTTGCAGCTCGCAATAGTGCAGAGTTATCTCAAAGAAAGGGGCCGCGGTGTTTCTGTATCTCTATTATGTTGGTGCGGCTTCGGAACTTTTAAATATCTTGATATATCTCGAAAACTACGCATCTGATCAAAAAATATCATAGAACATAAATTGTAGGAAACTTAATTCTCTACAAAAAAGGTCTCTTAACATTTTGCCATAGCTCGCTTCGTTTCCGAGATATTTGCAGATTTATCTCAAGGGAAGGGGCCTGACGGACATATTTCGAGATATTTCTTCTTCTTGTTGTTCTTCTTCTGCACAGCTAAGCTGGAAGTGGCATTTGCAGCGCGCAATAGTGCAGAGTTATCTCAAAGAAAGGGGCCACGGTGTTTCTGTATCTCTATTATGTTGGTGCGGCTTCGGAACTTTTAAATATCTTGATATATCTCGAGAACTACGCATCTGATCAAAAAATATCATAGAACATGAAAAGTAGGAAACTTAATTCTCTACAAAAAAGGTCTCTTAATATTTTGCCATAGCTCTCTTCGTTTCCGAGATATTTGCAGATTTATCTCCAGGGAAGGGGCCTGACGGACATATTTCGAGATATTTCTTCTTCTTGTTGTTCTTCTTCTGCACAGCTAAGCTGGAAGTGGCATTTGCAGCTCGCAGTAGTGCAGAGTTATCTCAAAGAAAGGGGCCACGGTGTTTCTGTATCTCTATTATGTTGGTGCGGCTTCGGAACTTTTAAATATCTTGATATATCTCGAGAACTACGCATCTGATCAAAAAATATCATAGAACATAAAAAGTAGGAAACTTAATTCTCTACAAAAAAGTTCTCTTAACATTTTGCCATAGCTCGCTTCGTTTCCGAGATATTTGCAGATTTATCTCAAGGGAAGGGGCCTAACGGACATATTTCGAGATATTTCTTCTTCTTGTTGTTCTTCTTCTGCACAGCTGAGCTGGAAGTGGCATTTGCGGCTCGCACTAGTGCAGAGTTATCTCAAAGAAAGGGGCCACGGTGTTTCTGTATCTCTATTATGTTGGTGCGGCTTCGCAACTTTTAAATATCTCGATATATCTCGAAAACTACGCTTCTGATCAAAAAATATCATAGAACATCAATTGTAGGAAACATAATTCTCTACAAAAAACGTCTCTTAACATTTTGCCATAGCTCGCTTCGTTTCCGAGATATTTGCAGATTCATCTCAAAGGAACGGGCCTGACGGACATATTTCGAGATACATCTTCTTCTTGTTGTTCTTCCTCTGCACAGCTAATCTGGAAGTGGCATTTGCAGGTCGCAATAGTGCAGAGTTATCTCAAAGAAAGGGGCCACGGTGTTTCTGTATCTCTATTATGTTGGTGCGGCTTCGGAACTTTTAAATATCTTGATATATCTCGAGAACTACGCATCTGATCAAAAAATATCATAGAACATAAAAAGTAGGAAACTTAATTCTCTACAAAAAAGTTCTCTTAACATTTTGCCATAGCTCGCTTCGTTTCCGAGATATTTGCAGATTTATCTCAAGGGAAGGGGCCTAACGGACATATTTCGAGATATTTCTTCTTCTTGTTGTTCTTCTTCTGCACAGCTGAGCTGGAAGTGGCATTTGCAGGTCGCAATAGTGCAGAGTTATCTCAAAGAAAGGGGCCACGGTGTTTCTGTATCTCTATTATGTTGGTGCGGCTTCGGAACTTTTAAATATCTCGATATATCTCGAAAACTACGCTTCTGATCAAAAAATATCATAGAACGTAAATTGTAGGAAACATAATTCTCGACAAAAAAGGTCTCTTAACATTTTGCCATAGCTCGCTTCGTTTCCGAGATATTTGCAGATATATCTCAAGGGAAGGGGCCTGACGGACATATTTCGAGATATTTCTTCTTCTTGTTGTTCTTCTTCTGCACAGCTAAGCTGGAAGTGGCATTTACAGCTCGCAATAGTGCAGAGTTATCTCAAAGAAAGGGGCCACGGTGTTTCTGTATCTCTATTATGTTGGTGCGGCTTCGGAACTTTTAAATATCTTGATATATCTCGAGAACTACGCATCTGATCAAAAAATATCATAGAACATGAAAAGTAGGAAACTTAATTCTCTACAAAAAAGGTCTCTTAATATTTTGCCATAGCTCTCTTCGTTTCCGAGATATTTGCAGATTTATCTCAAGGGAAGGGGCCTGACGGACATATTTCGAGATATTTCTTCTTCTTGTTGTTCTTCTTCTGCACAGCTAAGCTGGAAGTGGCATTTGCAGCTCGCAATAGTGCAGAGTTATCTCAAAGAAAGGGGCCACGGTGTTTCTGTATCTCTATTATGTTGGTGCGGCTTCGGAACTTTTAAATATCTTGATATATCTCGAGAACTACGCATCTGATCAAAAAATATCATAGAACATAAAAAGTAGGAAACTTAATTCTCTACAAAAAAGTTCTCTTAACATTTTGCCATAGCTCGCTTCGTTTCCGAGATATTTGCAGATTTATCTCAAGGGAAGGGGCCTAACGGACATATTTCGAGATATTTCTTCTTCTTGTTGTTCTTCTTCTGCACAGCTGAGCTGGAAGTGGCATTTGCGGCTCGCACTAGTGCAGAGTTATCTCAAAGAAAGGGGCCACGGTGTTTCTGTATCTCTATTATGTTGGTGCGGCTTCGCAACTTTTAAATATCTCGATATATCTCGAAAACTACGCTTCTGATCAAAAAATATCATAGAACATAAATTGTAGGAAACATAATTCTCTACAAAAAACGTCTCTTAACATTTTGCCATAGCTCGCTTCGTTTCCGAGATATTTGCAGATTCAGCTCAAAGGAACGGGCCTGACGGACATATTTCGAGATACATCTTCTTCTTGTTGTTCTTCCTCTGCACAGCTAAGCTGGAAGTGGCATTTGCAGCTCGCAATAGTGCAGAGTTATCTCAAAGAAAGGGGCCGCGGTGTTTCTGTATCTCTATTATGTTGGTGCGGCTTCGGAACTTTTAAATATCTTGATATATCTCGAAAACTACGCATCTGATCAAAAAATATCATAGAACATAAATTGTAGGAAACTTAATTCTCTACAAAAAAGGTCTCTTAACATTTTGCCATAGCTCGCTTCGTTTCCGAGATATTTGCAGATTTATCTCAAGGGAAGGGGCCTGACGGACATATTTCGAGATATTTCTTCTTCTTGTTGTTCTTCTTCTGCACAGCTAAGCTGGAAGTGGCATTTGCAGCGCGCAATAGTGCAGAGTTATCTCAAAGAAAGGGGCCACGGTGTTTCTGTATCTCTATTATGTTGGTGCGGCTTCGGAACTTTTAAATATCTTGATATATCTCGAGAACTACGCATCTGATCAAAAAATATCATAGAACATGAAAAGTAGGAAACTTAATTCTCTACAAAAAAGGTCTCTTAATATTTTGCCATAGCTCTCTTCGTTTCCGAGATATTTGCAGATTTATCTCAAGGGAAGGGGCCTGACGGACATATTTCGAGATATTTCTTCTTCTTGTTGTTCTTCTTCTGCACAGCTAAGCTGGAAGTGGCATTTGCAGCTCGCAATAGTGCAGAGTTATCTCAAAGAAAGGGGCCACGGTGTTTCTGTATCTCTATTATGTTGGTGCGGCTTCGGAACTTTTAAATATCTTGATATATCTCGAGAACTACGCATCTGATCAAAAAATATCATAGAACATAAAAAGTAGGAAACTTAATTCTCTACAAAAAAGTTCTCTTAACATTTTGCCATAGCTCGCTTCGTTTCCGAGATATTTGCAGATTTATCTCAAGGGAAGGGGCCTAACGGACATATTTCGAGATATTTCTTCTTCTTGTTGTTCTTCTTCTGCACAGCTGAGCTGGAAGTGGCATTTGCGGCTCGCACTAGTGCAGAGTTATCTCAAAGAAAGGGGCCACGGTGTTTCTGTATCTCTATTATGTTGGTGCGGCTTCGCAACTTTTAAATATCTCGATATATCTCGAAAACTACGCTTCTGATCAAAAAATATCATAGAACATAAATTGTAGGAAACATAATTCTCTACAAAAAACGTCTCTTAACATTTTGCCATAGCTCGCTTCGTTTCCGAGATATTTGCAGATTCAGCTCAAAGGAACGGGCCTGACGGACATATTTCGAGATACATCTTCTTCTTGTTGTTCATCCTCTGCACAGCTAAGCTGGAAGTGGCATTTGCAGCTCGCAATAGTGCAGAGTTATCTCAAAGAAAGGGGCCGCGGTGTTTCTGTATCTCTATTATGTTGGTGCGGCTTCGGAACTTTTAAATATCTTGATATATCTCGAAAACTACGCATCTGATCAAAAAATATCATAGAACATAAATTGTAGGAAACTTAATTCTCTACAAAAAAGGTCTCTTAACATTTTGCCATAGCTCGCTTCGTTTCCGAGATATTTGCAGATTTATCTCAAGGGAAGGGGCCTGACGGACATATTTCGAGATATTTCTTCTTCTTGTTGTTCTTCTTCTGCACAGCTAAGCTGGAAGTGGCATTTGCAGCGCGCAATAGTGCAGAGTTATCTCAAAGAAAGGGGCCACGGTGTTTCTGTATCTCTATTATGTTGGTGCGGCTTCGGAACTTTTAAATATCTTGATATATCTCGAGAACTACGCATCTGATCAAAAAATATCATAGAACATGAAAAGTAGGAAACTTAATTCTCTACAAAAAAGGTCTCTTAACATTTTGCCATAGCTCGCTTCGTTTCCGAGATATTTGCAGATTTATCTCAAGGGAAGGGGCCTGACGGACATATTTCGAGATATTTCTTCTTCTTGTTGTTCTTCTTCTGCACAGCTAAGCTGGAAGTGGCATTTGCAGCGCGCAATAGTGCAGAGTTATCTCAAAGAAAGGGGCCACGGTGTTTCTGTATCTCTATTATGTTGGTGCGGCTTCGGAACTTTTAAATATCTTGATATATCTCGAGAACTACGCATCTGATCAAAAAATATCATAGAACATGAAAAGTAGGAAACTTAATTCTCTACAAAAAAGGTCTCTTAATATTTTGCCATAGCTCTCTTCGTTTCCGAGATATTTGCAGATTTATCTCAAGGGAAGGGGCCTGACGGACATATTTCGAGATATTTCTTCTTCTTGTTGTTCTTCTTCTGCACAGCTAAGCTGGAAGTGGCATTTGCAGCTCGCAATAGTGCAGAGTTATCTCAAAGAAAGGGGCCACGGTGTTTCTGTATCTCTATTATGTTGGTGCGGCTTCGGAACTTTTAAATATCTTGATATATCTCGAGAACTACGCATCTGATCAAAAAATATCATAGAACATAAAAAGTAGGAAACTTAATTCTCTACAAAAAAGGTCTCTTAACATTTTGCCATAGCTCGCTTGGTTTCCGAGATATTTGCAGATTTATCTCAAGGGAAGGGGCCTAACGGACATATTTCGAGATATTTCTTCTTCTTGTTGTTCTTCTTCTGCACAGCTAAACTGGAAGTGGCATTTCCAGCTCGCAATAGTGCAGAGTCATCTCAAAGAAAGGGGCCACGGTGTTTCTGTATCTCTATTATGTTGGTGCGGCTTCGGAACTTTTAAATATCTCGATATATCTCGAAAACTACGCTTCTGATCAAAAAATATCATAGAACATAAATTGTAGGAAACATAATTCTCGACAAAAAAGGTCTCTTAACATTTTGCCATAGCTCGCTTCGTTTCCGAGATATTTGCAGATATATCTCAAGGGAAGGGGCCTGACGGACATATTTCGAGATATTTCTTCTTCTTGTTGTTCTTCTTCTGCACAGCTAAGCTGGAAGTGGCATTTACAGCTCGCAATAGTGCAGAGTTATCTCAAAGAAAGGGGCCACGGTGTTTCTGTATCTCTATTATGTTGGTGCGGCTTCGGAACTTTTAAATATCTTGATATATCTCGAGAACTACGCATCTGATCAAAAAATATCATAGAACATGAAAAGTAGGAAACTTAATTCTCTACAAAAAAGGTCTCTTAATATTTTGCCATAGCTCTCTTCGTTTCCGAGATATTTGCAGATTTATCTCAAGGGAAGGGGCCTGACGGACATATTTCGAGATATTTCTTCTTCTTGTTGTTCTTCTTCTGCACAGCTAAGCTGGAAGTGGCATTTGCAGCTCGCAATAGTGCAGAGTTATCTCAAAGAAAGGGGCCACGGTGTTTCTGTATCTCTATTATGTTGGTGCGGCTTCGGAACTTTTAAATATCTTGATATATCTCGAGAACTACGCATCTGATCAAAAAATATCATAGAAAATAAAAAGTAGGAAACTTAATTCTCTACAAAAAAGTTCTCTTAACATTTTGCCATAGCTCGCTTCGTTTCCGAGATATTTGCAGATTTATCTCAAGGGAAGGGGCCTAACGGACATATTTCGAGATATTTCTTCTTCTTGTTGTTCTTCTTCGGCACAGCTAAACTGGAAGTGGCATTTCCAGCTCGCAATAGTGCAGAGTCATCTCAAAGAAAGGGGCCACGGTGTTTCTGTATCTCTATTATGTTGGTGCGGCTTCGGAACTTTTAAATATCTCGATATATCTCGAAAACTACGCTTCTGATCAAAAAATATCATAGAACATAAATTGTAGGAAACATAATTCTCGACAAAAAAGGTCTCTTAACATTTTGCCATAGCTCGCTTCGTTTCCGAGATATTTGCAGATATATCTCAAGGGAAGGGGCCTGACGGACATATTTCAAGATATTTCTTCTTCTTGTTGTTCTTCTTCTGCACAGCTAAGCTGGAAGTGGCATTTACAGCTCGCAATAGTGCAGAGTTATCTCAAAGAAAGGGGCCACGGTGTTTCTGTATCTCTATTATGTTGGTGCGGCTTCGGAACTTTTAAATATCTTGATATATCTCGAGAACTACGCATCTGATCAAAAAATGTCATAGAACGTAAAAAGTAGGAAACTTAATTCTCTACAAAAAAGGTCTCTTAACATTTTGCCATAGCTCTCTTCGTTTCCGAGATATTTCCAGATTTATCTCAAGGGAAGGGGCCTGACGGACATATTTCGAGATATTTCTTCTTCTTGTTGTTCTTCTTCTGCACAGCTAAGCTGGAAGTGGCATTTACAGCTCGCAATAGTGCAGAGTTATCTCAAAGAAAGGGGCCACGGTGTTTCTGTATCTCTATTATGTTGGTGCGGCTTCGGAACTTTTAAATATCTTGATATATCTCGAGAACTACGCATCTGATCAAAAAATATCATAGAACATAAAAAGTAGGAAACATGATTCTCTACAAAAAAGGTCTCTTAACATTTTGCCATAGCTCGCTTCGTTTCCGAGATATTTGCAGATTTATCTCAAGGGAAGGGGCCTGACGGACGTATTTCGAGATATTTCTTCTTCTTGTTGTTCTTCCTCTGCACAGCTAAGCTGGAAGTGGCATTTGCAGCTCGCAATAGTGCAGAGTTATCTCAAAGAAAGGGGCCACGGTGTTTCTGTATCTCTATTATGTTGGTGCGGCTTCGGAACTTTTAAGTATCTTGATATATCTCGAGAACTACGCATCTGATCAAAAAATATCATAGAAGATAAAAAGTAGGAAACTTAATTCTCTACAAAAAAGGTCTCTTAACATTTCGCTATAGCTCGCTTCGTTTCCGAGATATTTGCAGATTTATCTCAAGGGAAGGGGCCTGTCGGATATATTTCGAGATATTTCTTCTTCTTGTTGTTCTTCTTCTGCACAGCTAAGCTGGAAGTGGCATTTGCGGCTCGCACTAGTGCAGAGTTATCTCAAAGAAAGGGGCCACGGTGTTTCTGTATCTCTATTATGTTGGTGCGGCTTCGGAACTTTTAAATATCTCGATATATCTCGAAAACTACGCTTCTGATCAAAAAATATCATAGAACATAAATTGTAGGAAACATAATTCTCTACAAAAAACGTCTCTTAACATTTTGCCATAGCTCGCTTCGTTTCCGAGATATTTGCAGATTCAGCTCAAAGGAACGGGCCTGACGGACATATTTCGAGATACATCTTCTTCTTGTTGTTCTTCCTCTGCACAGCTAAGCTGGAAGTGGCATTTGCAGCTCGCAATAGTGCAGAGTTATCTCAAAGAAAGGGGCCACGGTGTTTCTGTATCTCTATTATGTTGGTGCGGCTTCGGAACTTTTAAATATCTTGATATATCTCGAAAACTACGCATCTGATCAAAAAATATCATAGAACATAAAAAGTAGGAAACTTAATTCTCTACAAAAAAGGTCTCTTAACATTTTGCCATTGCTCGCTTCGTTTCCGAGATATTTGCAGATTTATCTCAAGGGAAGGGGCCTGACGGACATATTTCGAGATATTTCTTCTTCTTGTTGTTCTTCTTCTGCACAGCTGAGCTGGAAGTGGCATTTGCAGGTCGCAATAGTGCAGAGTTATCTCAAAGAAAGGGGCCACGGTGTTTCTGTATCTCTATTATGTTGGTGCGGCTTCGGAACTTTTAAATATCTCGATATATCTCGAAAACTACGCTTCTGATCAAAAAATATCATAGAACATAAATTGTAGGAAACATAATTCTCTACAAAAAACGTCTCTTAACATTTTGCCATAGCTCGCTTCGTTTCCGAGATATTTGCAGATTCAGCTCAAAGGAACTGGCCTGACGGACATATTTCGAGATATTTCTTCTTCTTGTTGTTCTTCCTCTGCACAGCTAAGCTGGAAGTGGCATTTGCAGCTCGCAATAGTGCAGAGTTATCTCAAAGAAAGGGGCCACGGTGTTTCTGTATCTCTATTATGTTGGTGCGGCTTCGGAACTTTTAAATATCTCGATATATCTCGAAAACTACGCTTCTGACCAAAAAATATCATAGAACCTAAATTGTAGGAAACATAATTCTCTACAAAAAAGGTCTCTTAACATTTTGCCATAGCTCGCTTCGTTTCCGAGATATTTGCAGATATATCTCAAGGGAAGGGGCCTGACGGACATATTTCGAGATATTTCTTCTTCTTGTTGTTCTTCTCCTGCACAGCTAAGCTGGAAGTGGCATTTACAGCTCGCAATAGTGCAGAGTTATCTCAAAGAAAGGGGCCACGGTGTTTCTGTATCTCTATTATGTTGGTGCTGCTTCGGAACTTTTAAATATCTTGATATATCTCGAGAACTACGCATCTGATCAAAAAATATCATAGAAGATAAAAAGTAGGAAACTTAATTCTCTACAAAAAAGGTCTCTTAACATTTTGCCATAGCTCGCTTCGTTTCCGAGATATTTGCAGATTTATCTCAAGGGAAGGGGCCTGACGGACATATTTCGAGATATTTCTTCTTCTTGTTGTTCTTCTTCTGCACAGCTAAGCTGGAAGTGGCATTTGCAGCTCGCAATAGTGCAGAGTTATCTCAAAGAAAGGGGCCACGGTGTTTCTGTATCTCTATTATGTTGGTGCGGCTTCGGAACTTTTAAATATCTTGATATATCTCGAGAACTACGCATCTGATCAAAAAATATCATAGAACGTGAAAAGTATGAAACTTAATTCTCTACAAAAAAGGTCTCTTAACATTTTGCCATAGCTCTCTTCGTTTCCGAGATATTTGCAGATTTATCTCAAGGGAAGGGGCCTGACGGACATATTTCGAGATATTTCTTCTTCTTGTTGTTCTTCTTCTGCACAGCTAAGCTGGAAGTGGCATTTGCAGCTCGCAATAGTGCAGAGTCATCTCAAAGAAAGGGGCCACGGTGTTTCTGTATCTCTATTATGTTGGTGCGGCTTCGGAACTTTTAAATATCTCGATATATCTCGAAAACTACGCTTCTGATCAAAAAATATCATAGAACATAAATTGTAGGAAACATAATTCTCGACAAAAAAGGTCTCTTAACATTTTGCCATAGCTCGCTTCGTTTCCGAGATATTTGCAGATATATCTCAAGGGAAGGGGCCTGACGGACATATTTCGAGATATTTCTTCTTCTTGTTGTTCTTCTTCTGCACAGCTAAGCTGGAAGTGGCATTTACAGCTCGCAATAGTGCAGAGTTATCTCAAAGAAAGGGACCACGGTGTTTCTGTATCTCTATTATGTTGGTGCGGCTTCGGAACTTTTAAATATCTCGATATATCTCGAAAACTACGCTTCTGATCAAAAAATATCATAGAACATAAATTGTAGGAAACTTAATTCTCTACAAAAAAGGTCTCTTAACATTTTGCCATAGCTCGCTTCGTTTCCGAGATATTTGCAGATTTATCTCAAGGGAAGGGGCCTGACGGACATATTTCGAGATATTTCTTCTTCTTGTTGTTCTTCTTCTGCACAGCTAAACTGGAAGTGGCATTTCCAGCTCGCAATAGTGCAGAGTCATCTCAAAGAAAGGGGCCACGGTGTTTCTGTATCTCTATTATGTTGGTGCGGCTTCGGAACTTTTAAATATCTTGATATATCTCGAGAACTACGCATCTGATCAAAAAATATCATAGAACATGAAAAGTAGGAAACTTAATTCTCTACAAAAAAGGTCTCTTAACATTTTGCCATAGCTCTCTTCGTTTGCGAGATATTTGCAGATTTATCTCAAGGGAATAGGCCTGACGGACATATTTCGAGATATTTCTTCTTCTTGTTGTTCTTCTTCTGCACAGCTAAGCTGGAAGTGGCATTTACAGCTCGCAATAGTGCAGAGTTATCTCAAAGAAAGGGACCACGGTGTTTCTGTATCTCTATTATGTTGGTGCGGCTTCGGAACTTTTAAATATCTCGATATATCTCGAGAACCACGCATCTGATCAAAAAATATCATAGAACATAAAAAGTAGGAAACTTAATTCTCTACAAAAAAGGTCTCTTAACATTTTGCCATAGCTCGCTTCGTTTCCGAGATATTTGCAGATTTATCTCAAGGGAAGGGGCCTGACGGACATATTTCGAGATACTTCTTCTTCTTGTTGTTCTTCTTCTGCACAGCTAAGCTGGAAGTGGCATTTGCAGCTCGCAATAGTGCAGAGTTATCTCAAAGAAAGGGGCCACGGTGTTTCTGTATCTCTATTATGTTGGTGCGGCTGCGGAACTTTTAAATATCTCGATATATATCGAGAACCACGCATCTGATCAAAAAATATCATAGAACATAAAAAGTAGGAAACTTAATTCTCTACAAAAAAGGTCTCTTAACATTTTGCCATAGCTCGCTTCGTTTCCGAGATATTTGCAGATATATCTCAAGGGAAGGGGCCTGACGGACATATTTCGAGATATTTCTTCTTCTCGTTGTTCTTCTTCTGCACAGCTAAGCTGTAAGTGGCATTTGCGGCTCGCGCTAGTGCAGAGTTATCTCAAAGAAAGGGGCCACGGTGTTTCTGTATCTCTATTATGTTGGTGCGGCTTCGGAACTTTTAAATATTTTGATATATCTCGAGAACTACGCATCTGATCAAAAAATATCATAGAACATAAAAAGTAGGAAACTTAATTCTCTACAAAAAAGATCTCTTAACATTTTGCCATAGCTCGCTTCGTTTCCGAGATATTTGCAGATTTATCTCAAGGGAAGGGGCCTGACGGACATATTTCGAGATATTTCTTCTTCTCGTTGTTCTTCTTCTGCACAGCTAAGCTGTAAGTGGCATTTGCGGCTCGCGCTAGTGCAGAGTTATCTCAAAGAAAGGGGCCACGGTGTTTCTGTATCTCTATTATGTTGGTGCGGCTTCGGACCTTTTAAATATCTTGATATATCTCGAGAACTACGCATCTGATCAAAAAATATCATAGAACATAAAAAGTAGGAAACTTAATTCTCTACAAAAAAGATCTCTTAACATTTTGCCATAGCTCGCTTCGTTTCCGAGATATTTGCAGATTTATCTCAAGGGAAGGGGCCTGACGGACATATTTCGAGATACTTCTTCTTCTTGTTGTTCTTCTTCTGCACAGCTAAGCTGGAAGTGGCATTTGCAGCTCGCAATAGTGCAGAGTTATCTCAAAGAAAGGGGCCACGGTGTTTCTGTATCTCTATTATGTTGGTGCGGCTTCGGAACTTTTAAATATCTTAATATATCTCGAGAACTACGCGTCTGATCAAAAAATATCATAGAACATAAAAAGTAGGAAACATAATTCTGTACAAAAAAGGTCTCCTAACATTTTGCCATAGCTCGCTTCGTTTCCGAGATATTTGCAGATTTATCTCAAGGGAAGGGGCCTGACGGACATATTTCGAGATATTTTTTCTTCTTGTTGTTCTTCTTCTGCACAGCTAAGCTGGAAGTGGCATTTGCGGCTCGCACTAGTGCACAGTTATCTCAAAGAAAGGGGCCACGGTGTATCTGTATCTCTATTATGTTGGTGCGGCTTCGGAACTTTTAAGTATCTCGATATATCTCGAAAACTACGCTTCTGATCAAAAAATATCATAGAACATAAAAAGTAGGAAACTTAATTCTCTACAAAAAAGATCTCTTTACATTTTGCCATAGCTCGCTTCGTTTCCGAGATATTTGCAGATTTATCTCAAGGGAAGGGGCCTGACGGACATATTTCGAGATATTTCTTCTTCTCGTTGTTCTTCTTCTGCACAGCTAAGCTGTAAGTGGCATTTGCGGCTCGCTCTAGTGCAGAGTTATCTCAAAGAAAGGGGCCACGGTGTTTCTGTATCTCTATTATGTTGGTGCGGCTTCGGACCTTTTAAATATCTTGATATATCTCGAGAACCACGCATCTGATCAAAAAATATCATAGAACATAAAAAGTAGGAAACTTAATTCTCTACAAAAAAGATCTCTTAACATTTTGCCATAGCTCGCTTTGTTTCCGAGATATTTGCAGATTTATCTCAAGGGAAGGGGCCTGACGGACATATTTCGAGATACTTCTTCTTCTTGTTGTTCTTCTTCTGCACAGCTAAGCGGGAAGTGGCATTTGCGGCTCGCGCTAGTGCAGAGTTATCTCAAAGAAAGGGGCCACGGTGTTTCTGTATCTCTATTATGTTGGTGCGGCTTCGGAACTTTTAAATATCTTGATATATCTCGAGAACTACGCATCTGATCAAAAAATATCATAGAACATAAAAAGTAGGAAACTTAATTCTCTACAAAAAAGATCTCTTAACATTTTGCCATAGCTCGCTTCGTTTCCGAGATATTTGCAGATTTATCTCAAGGGAAGGGGCCTGACGGACATATTTCGAGATACTTCTTCTTCTTGTTGTTCTTCTTCTGCACAGCTAAGCTGGAAGTGGCATTTGCAGCTCGCAATAGTGCAGAGTTATCTCAAAGAAAGGGGCCACGGTGTTTCTGTATCTCTATTATGTTGGTGCGGCTTCGGAACTTTTAAATATCTTAATATATCTCGAGAACTACGCGTCTGATCAAAAAATATCATAGAACATAAAAAGTAGGAAACATAATTCTGTACAAAAAAGGTCTCCTAACATTTTGCCATAGCTCGCTTCGTTTCCGAGATATTTGCAGATTTATCTCAAGGGAAGGGGCCTGACGGACATATTTCGAGATATTTCTTCTTCTTGTTGTTCTTCTTCTGCACAGCTAAGCTGGAAGTGGCACTTGCAGCTCGCACTAGTGCACAGTTATCTCAAAGAAAGGGGCCACGGTGTTTCTGTATCTCTATTATGTTGGTGCGGCTTCGGAACTTTTAAGTATCTCGATATATCTCGAAAACTACGCTTCTGATCAAAAAATATCATAGAACATAAAAAGTAGGAAACTTAATTCTCTACAAAAAAGATCTCTTAACATTTTGCCATAGCTCGCTTCGTTTCCGAGATATTTGCAGATTTATCTCAAGGGAAGGGGCCTGACGGACATATTTCGAGATACTTCTTCTTCTTGTTGTTCTTCTTCTGCACAGCTAAGCTGGAAGTGGCATTTGCAGCTCGCAATAGTGCAGAGTTATCTCAAAGAAAGGGGCCACGGTATTTCTGTATCTCTATTATGTTGGTGCGGCTTCGGAACTTTTAAATATCTTAATATATCTCGAGAACTACGCATCTGATCAAAAAATATCATAGAACATAAAAAGTAGGAAACTTAATTCTCTACAAAAAAGGTCTCTCAACATTTTGCCATAGCTCGCTTCGTTTCCGAGATATTTGCAGATTTATCTCAAGGGAAGGGGCCTGACGGACATATTTCGAGATATTTCTTCTTCTTGTTGTTCTTCTTCTGCACAGCTAAGCTGGAAGTGGCATTTGCAGCGCGCAATAGTGCAGAGTTATCTCAAAGAAAGGGGCCACGGTGTTTCTGTATCTCTATTATGTTGGTGCGGCTTCGGAACTTTTAAATATCTTGATATATCTCGAGAACTACGCATCTGATCAAAAAATATCGCAGAAGATAAAAAGTAGGAAACTTAATTCTCTACAAAAAAGGTCTCTTAACATTTCGCCATAGCTCGCTTCGTTTCCGAGATATTTGCAGATTTATCTCAAGGGAAGGGGCCTGTCGGACATATTTCGAGATATTTCTTCTTCTTGTTGTTCTTCTTCTGCACAGCTAAGCTGGAAGTGGCATTTGCGGCTCGCACTAGTGCAGACTTATCTCAAAGAAAGGGGCCACGGTGTTTCTGTATCTCTATTATGTTGGTGCGGCTTCGGAACTTTTAAATATCTCGATATATCTCGAAAACTACGCTTCTGATCAAAAAATATGATAGAACATAAATTGTAGGAAACATAATTCTCTACAAAAAACGTCTCTTAACATTTTGCCATAGCTCGCTTCGTTTCCGAGATATTTGCAGATTCAGCTCAAAGGAACTGGCCTGACGGACATATTTCGAGATATTTCTTCTTCTTGTTGTTCTTCCTCTGCACAGCTAAGCTGGAAGTGGCATTAGCAGCTCGCAATAGTGCAGAGTTATCTCAAAGAAAGGGGCCACGGTGTTTCTGTATCTCTATTATGTTGGTGCGGCTTCGGAACTTTTAAATATCTCGATATATCTCGAAAACTACGCTTCTGATCAAAAAATGTCATAGAACGTAAATTGTAGGAAACATTATTCTCTACAAAAAAGGTCTGTTAACATTTTGCCATAGCTCGCTTCGTTTCCGAGATATTTGCAGATTTATCTCAAGGGAAGGGGCCTGACGGACATATTTCGAGATATTTCTTCTTCTTGTTGTTCTTCTTCTGCACAGCTGAGGTGGAAGTGGCATTTGCAGGTCGCAATAGTGCAGAGTTATCTCAAAGAAAGGGGCCACGGTGTTTCGGTATCTCTATTATGTTGGTGCGGCTTTGGAACTTTTAAATATCTCGATATATCTCGAAAACCACGCTTCTGATCAAAAAATATCATAGAACATAAATTGTAGGAAACTTAATTCTCTACAAAAAAGGTCTCTTAACATTTTGCCATAGCTCGCTTCGTTTCCGAGATATTTGCAGATTTATCTCAAGGGAAGGGGCCTGACGGGCATATTTCGAGATATTTCTTCTTCTTGTTGTTCTTCTTCTGCACAGCTAAGCTGGAAGTGGCATTTGCAGCGCGCAATAGTGCAGAGTTATCTCAAAGAAAGGGGCCACGGTGTTTCTGTATCTCTATTATGTTGGTGCGGCTTCGGAACTTTTAAATATCTTGATATATCTCGAGAACTACGCATCTGATCAAAAAATATCGTAGAAGATAAAAAGTAGGAAACTTAATTCTCTACAAAAAAGGTCTCTTAACATTTCGCCATAGCTCGCTTCGTTTCCGAGATATTTGCAGATTTATCTCAAGGGAAGGGGCCTGTCGGACATATTTCGAGATATTTCTTCTTCTTGTTGTTCTTCTTCTGCACAGCTAAGCTGGAAGTGGCATTTGCGGCTCGCACTAGTGCAGAGTTATCTCAAAGAAAGGGGCCACGGTGTTTCTGTATCTCTATTATGTTGGTGCGGCTTCGGAACTTTTAAATATCTCGATATATCTCGAAAACTACGCTTCTGATCAAAAAATATGATAGAACATAAATTGTAGGAAACATAATTCTCTACAAAAAACGTCTCTTAACATTTTGCCATAGCTCGCTTCGTTTCCGAGATATTTGCAGATTCAGCTCAAAGGAACGGGCCTGACGGACATATTTCGAGATACTTCTTCTTCTTGTTGTTCTTCCTCTGCACAGCTAAGCTGGAAGTGGCATTTGCAGCTCGCAATAGTGCAGAGTTATCAAAGAAAGGGGCCACGGTGTTTCTGTATCTCTATTATGTTGGTGCGGCTTCGGAACTTTTAAATATCTTGATATATCTCGAGAACTACGCATCTGATCAAAAAATATCATAGAACATAAAAAGTAGGAAACTTAATTCTCTACAAAAAAGGTCTCTGAACATTTTGCCATAGCTCGCTTCGTTTCCGAGATATTTGCAGATTTATCTCAAGGGAAGGGGCCTGACGGACATATTTCGAGATATTTCTTCTTCTTGTTGTTCTTCTTCTGCACAGCTAAGCTGGAAGTGGCATTTGCGGCTCGCACTAGTGCAGAGTTATCTCAAAGAAAGGGGCCACGGTGTTTCTGTATCTCTATTATGTTGGTGCGGCTTCGGAACTTTTAAATATCTCGATATATCTCGAAAACTACGCTTCTGATCAAAAAATATCATACAACATAAATTGTAGGAAACAGAATTCTCTACAAAAAAGGTCTCTTAACATTTTGCCATAGCTCGCTTCGTTTCCGAGATATTTGCAGATATATCTCAAGGGAAGGGGCCTGACGGACATATTTCGAGATATTTCTTCTTCTTGTTGTTCTTCTTCTGCACAGCTAAGCTGGAAGTGGCATTTGCAGCTCGCAATAGTGCAGAGTTATCTCAAAGAAAGGGGCCACGGTGTTTCTGTATCTCTATTATGTTGGTGCGGCTTCGGAACTTTTAAATATCTTAATATATCTCGAGAACTACGCGTCTGATCAAAAAATATCATAGAACATAAAAAGTAGGAAACATAATTCTGTACCAAAAAGGTCTCCTAACATTTTGCCATAGCTCGCTTCGTTTCCGAGATATTTGCAGATTTATCTAAAGGGAAGGGGCCTGTCGGACATATTTCGAGATATTTCTTCTTCTTGTTGTTCTTCTTCTGCACAGCTAAGCTGGAAGTGGCATTTGCGGCTCGCACTAGTGCAGACTTATCTCAAAGAAAGGGGCCACGGTGTTTCTGTATCTCTATTATGTTGGTGCGGCTTCGGAACTTTTAAATATCTCGATATATCTCGAAAACTACGCTTCTGATCAAAAAATATGATAGAACATAAATTATAGGAAACATAATTCTCTACAAAAAACGTCTCTTAACATTTTGCCATAGCTCGCTTCGTTTCCGAGATATTTGCAGATTCAGCTCAAAGGAACTGGCCTGACGGACATATTTCGAGATATTTCTTCTTCTTGTTGTTCTTCCTCTGCACAGCTAAGCTGGAAGTGGCATTAGCAGCTCGCAATAGTGCAGAGTTATCTCAAAGAAAGGGGCCACGGTGTTTCTGTATCTCTATTATGTTGGTGCGGCTTCGGAACTTTTAAATATCTCGATATATCTCGAAAACTACGCTTCTGATCAAAAAATGTCATAGAACGTAAATTGTAGGAAACATTATTCTCTACAAAAAAGGTCTTTTAACATTTTGCCATAGCTCGCTTCGTTTCCGAGATATTTGCAGATTTATCTCAAGGGAAGGGGCCTGACGGACATATTTCGAGATACTTCTTCTTCTTGTTGTTCTTCCTCTGCACAGCTAAGCTGGAAGTGGCATTTGCAGCTCGCAATAGTGCAGAGTTATCAAAGAAAGGGGCCACGGTGTTTCTGTATCTCTATTATGTTGGTGCGGCTTCGGAACTTTTAAATATCTTGATATATCTCGAGAACTACGCATCTGATCAAAAAATATCATAGAACATAAAAAGTAGGAAACATAATTCTCTATAAAAAACGTCTCTTAACATTTTGCCATAGCTCGCTTCGTTTCCGAGATATTTGCAGATTCAGCTCAAAGGAACTGGCCTGACGGACATATTTCGAGATATTTCTTCTTCTTGTTGTTCTTCCTCTGCACAGCTAAGCTGGAAGTGGCATTTGCAGCTCGCAATAGTGCAGAGTTATCTCAAAGAAAGGGGCCACGGTGTTTCTGTATCTCTATTATGTTGGTGCGGCTTCGGAACTTTTAAATATCTCGATATATCTCGAAAACTACGCTTCTGATCAAAAAATATCATAGAACATAAATTGTAGGAAACAGAATTCTCTACAAAAAAGGTCTCTTAACATTTTGCCATAGCTCGCTTCGTTTCCGAGATATTTGCAGATATATCTCAAGGGAAGGGGCCTGACGGACATATTTCGAGATATTTCTTCTTCTTGTTGTTCTT
Organism: Osmia lignaria lignaria; assembly: GCF_051020975.1. Classification (NCBI taxonomy): domain Eukaryota; kingdom Metazoa; phylum Arthropoda; class Insecta; order Hymenoptera; family Megachilidae; genus Osmia; species Osmia lignaria. The sequence continues at coordinate 21,569,230 of NW_027478159.1, forward strand.
CTTCTGCACAGCTAAGCGGGAAGTGGCATTTGCGGCTCGCACTAGTGCAGAGTTATCTCAAAGAAAGGGGCCACGGTGTTTCTGTATCCCTATTATGTTGGTGCGGCTTCGGAACTTTTAAATATCTCGATATATCTCGAAAACTACGCTTCTGATCAAAAAATATCATAGAACATAAATTGTAGGAAACATAATTCTCTACAAAAAACGTCTCTTAACATTTTGCCATAGCTCGCTTCGTTTCCGAGATATTTGCAGATTCAGCTCAAAGGAACTGGCCTGACGGACATATTTCGAGATATTTCTTCTTCTTGTTGTTCTTCCTCTGCACAGCTAAGCTGGAAGTGGCATTTGCAGCTCGCAATAGTGCAGAGTTATCTCAAAGAAAGGGGCCACGGTGTTTCTGTATCTCTATTATGTTGGTGCGGCTTCGGAACTTTTAAATATCTTGATATATCTCGAGATCTACGCATCTCATCAAAAAATATCATACAACATAAAAAGTAGGAAACTTAATTCTCTACAAAAAAGGTCTCTTAACATTTTGCCATAGCTCGCTTCGTTTCCGAGATATTTGCAGATTTATCTCAAGGGAAGGGGCCTGACGGACATATTTCGAGATATTTCTTCTTCTTGTTGTTCTTCTTCTGCACAGCTAAGCTGGAAGTGGCATTTGCGGCTCGCACTAGTGCAGAGTTATCTCAAAGAAAGGGGCCACGGTGTTTCTGTATCTCTATTATGTTGGTGCGGCTTCGGAACTTTTAAATATCTTGATATATCTCGAGAACTACGCATCTGATCAAAAAATATCATAGAACATAAAAAGTAGGAAACTTAATTCTCTACAAAAAAGGTCTCTTAACATTTCGCCATAGCTCGCTTCGTTTCCGAGATATTTGCAGATTTATCTCAAGGGAAGGGGCCTGACGGACATATTTCGAGATATTTCTTCTTCTTGTTGTTCTTCTTCTGCACAGCTAAGCTGGAAGTGGCATTTGCGGCTCGCAATCGTGCAGAGTTATCTCAAAGAAAGGGGCCACGGTGTTTCTGTATCTCTTATTATGTTGGTGCGGCTTCGGAACTTTTAAATATCTTGATATATCTCGAGAACTACGCATCTGATCAAAAAATATCATAGAACATAAAAAGTAGGAAACTTAATTCTCTACAAAAAAGGTCTCTTAACATTTCGCCATAGCTCGCTTCGTTTCCGAGATATTTGCAGATTTATCTCAAGGGAAGGGGCCTGACGGACATATTTCGAGATATTTCTTCTTCTTGTTGTTCTTCTTCTGCACAGCTAAGCTGGAAGTGGCATTTGCGGCTCGCACTAGTGCAGAGTTATCTCAAAGAAAGGGGCCACGGTGTTTCTGTATCCCTATTATGTTGGTGCGGCTTCGGAACTTTTAAATATCTCGATATATCTCGAAAACTACGCTTCTGATCAAAAAATATCATAGAACATAAATTGTAGGAAACATAATTCTCTATAAAAAACGTCTCTTAACATTTTGCCATAGCTCGCTTCGTTTCCGAGATATTTGCAGATTCAGCTCAAAGGAACTGGCCTGACGGACATATTTCGAGATATTTCTTCTTCTTGTTGTTCTTCCTCTGCACAGCTAAGCTGGAAGTGGCATTTGCAGCTCGCAATAGTGCAGAGTTATCTCAAAGAAAGGGGCCACGGTGTTTCTGTATCTCTATTATGTTGGTGCGGCTTCGGAACTTTTAAATATCTTGATATATCTCGAGAACTACGCATCTGATCAAAAAATATCGTAGAACATAAAAAGTAGGAAACTTAATTCTCTACAAAAAAGGTCTCTCAACATTTTGCCATAGCTCGCTTCGTTTCCGAGATATTTGCAGATTTATCTCAAGGGAAGGGGCCTGACGGACATATTTCGAGATATTTCTTCTTCTTGTTGTTCTTCTTCTGCACAGCTAAGCTGGAAGCGGCATTTGCGGCTCGCACTAGTGCAGAGTTATCTCAAAGAAAGGGGCCACGGTGTTTCTGTATCTCTATTATGTTGGTGCGGCTTCGGAACTTTTAAATATCTCGATATATCTCGAAAACTACGCTTCTGATCAAAAAATATCATAGAACATAAATTGTAGGAAACAGAATTCTCTACAAAAAAGGTCTCTTAACATTTTGCCATAGCTCGCTTCGTTTCCGAGATATTTGCAGATATATCTCAAGGGAAGGGGCCTGACGGACATATTTCGAGATATTTCTTCTTCTTGTTGTTCTTCTTCTGCACAGCTAAGCTGGAAGTGGCATTTACAGCTCGCAATAGTGCAGAGTTATCTCAAAGAAAGGGGCCACGGTGTTTCTGTATCTCTATTATGTTGGTGCGGCTTCGGAACTTTTAAATATCTTGATATATCTCGAGAACTACGCATCTGATCAAAAAATATCATAGACCATAAAAAGTAGGAAACTTAATTCTCTACAAAAAAGGTCTCTTAACATTTTGCCATAGCTCGCTTCGTTTCCGAGATATTTGCAGATTTATCTCAAGGGAAGGGGCCTGACGGACATATTTCGAGATATTTCATCTTCTTGTTGTTCTTCTTCTGCACAGCTAAGCTGGAAGTGGCATTTGCGGCTCGCACTAGTGCAGAGTTATCTCAAAGAAAGGGGCCACGGTGTTTCTGTGTCCCTATTATGTTGGTGCGGCTTCGGAACTTTTAAATATCTCGATATATCTCGAAAACTACGCTTCTCATCAAAAAATATCATAGAACATAAATTGTAGGAAACATAATTCTCTACAAAAAACGTCTCTTACCATTTTGCCATAGCTCGCTTCGTTTCCGAGATATTTGCAGATTCAGCTCAAAGGAACTGGCCTGACGGACATATTTCGAGATATTTCTTCTTCTTGTTGTTCTTCCTCTGCACAGCTAAGCTGGAAGTGGCATTTGCAGCCCGCAATAGTGCAGAGTTATCTCAAAGAAAGGGGCCACGGTGTTTCTGTATCTCTATTATGTTGGTGCGGCTTCGGAACTTTTAAATATCTTGATATATCTCGAGAACTACGCATCTGATCAAAAAATATCATACAACATAAAAAGTAGGAAACTTAATTCTCTACAAAAAAGGTCTCTTAACATTTTGCCATAGCTCGCTTCGTTTCCGAGATATTTGCAGATATATCTCAAGGGAAGGGGCCTGACGGACATATTTCGAGATATTTCTTCTTCTTGTTGTTCTTCTTCTGCACAGCTAAACTGGAAGTGGCATTTCCAGCTCGCAATAGTGCAGAGTTATCTCAAAGAGAGGGGCCACGGTGTTTCTGTATCTCTATTATGTTGGTGCGGCTTCGGAACTTTTAAATATCTTGATATATCTCGAGAGCTACGCGTCTGATCAAAAAATATCATAGAAGATAAAAAGTGGGAAACATAATTCTCTACAAAAAAGGTCTCTTAACATTTTGCCATAGCTCGCTTCGTTTCCGAGATATTTGCAGATTTATCTCAAGGGAAGTGGCCTGACGGACATATTTCGAGATATTTCTTCTTCTTGTTGTTCTTCTTCTGCACAGCTAAGCTGGAAGTGGCATTTGCGGCTCGCACTAGTGCAGAGTTATCTCAAAGAAAGGGGCCACGGTGTTTCTGTATCTCTATTATGTTGGTGCGGCTTTGGAACTTTTAAATATCTCGATATATCTCGAAAACTACGCTTCTGATCAAAAAATATCATAGAACATAAATTGTAGGAAACATAATTCTCTACAAAAAAGGTCTCTTAACATTTTGCCATAGCTCGCTTCGTTTCCGAGATATTTGCAGATATATCTCAAGGGAAGGGGCCTGACGGACATATTTCGAGATATTTCTTCTTCTTGTTGTTCTTCTCCTGCACAGCTAAGCTGGAAGTGGCATTTACAGCTCGCAATACTGCAGAGTTATCTCAAAGAAAGGGGCCACGGTGTTTCTGTATCTCTATTATGTTGGTGCGGCTTCGGAACTTTTAAATATCTTGATATATCTCGAGAACTACGCATCTGATCAAAAAATATCATAGAACATAAAAAGTAGGAAACTTAATTCTCTACAAAAAAGGTCTCTTAACATTTTGCCATAGCTCGCTTCGTTTCCGAGATATTTGCAGATTTATCTCAAGGGAAGGGGCCTGACGGACATATTTCGAGATATTTCTTCTTCTTGTTGTTCTTCTTCTGCACAGCTAAGCTGGAAGTGGCATTTGCGGCTCGCACTAGTGCAGAGTTATCTCAAAGAAAGGGGCCACGGTGTTTCTGTATCTCTATTATGTTGGTGCGGCTTCGGAACTTTTAAATATCTTGATATATCTCGAGAACTACGCATCTGATCAGAAAATATCATAGAAGATAAAAAGTAGGAAACTTAATTCTCTACAAAAAAGGTCTCTTAACATTTTGCCATAGCTCGCTTCGTTTCCGAGATATTTGCAGATTTATCTCAAGGGAAGGGGCCTGACGGACATATTTCGAGATATTTCTTCTTCTTGTTGTTCTTCTCCTGCACAGCTAAGCTGGAAGTGGCATTTACAGCTCGCAATACTGCAGAGTTATCTCAAAGAAAGGGGCCACGGTGTTTCTGTATCTCTATTATGTTGGTGCGGCTTCGGAACTTTTAAATATCTTGATATATCTCGAGAACTACGCATCTGATCAAAAAATATCATAGAACATAAAAAGTAGGAAACTTAATTCTCTACAAAAAAGGTCTCTTAACATTTTGCCATAGCTCGCTTCGTTTCCGAGATATTTGCAGATTTATCTCAAGGGAAGGGGCCTGACGGACATATTTCGAGATATTTCTTCTTCTTGTTGTTCTTCTTCTGCACAGCTAAGCTGGAAGTGGCATTTGCGGCTCGCACTAGTGCAGAGTTATCTCAAAGAAAGGGGCCACGGTGTTTCTGTATCCCTATTATGTTGGTGCGGCTTCGGAACTTTTAAATATCTCGATACATCTCGAAAACTACGCTTCTGATCAAAAAATATCATAGAACATAAATTGTAGGAAACATAATTCTCTACAAAAAACGTCTCTTAACATTTTGCCATAGCTCGCTTCGTTTCCGAGATATTTGCAGATATATCTCAAGGGAAGGGGCCTGACGGACATATTTCGAGATATGTCTTCTTCTTGTTGTTCTTCTTCTGCACAGCTAAGCTGGAAGTGGCATTTGCGGCTCGCACTAGTGCAGAGTTATTTCAAAGAAAGGGGCCACGGTGTTTCTGTATCTCTATTATGTTGGTGCGGCTTCGGAACTTTTAAATATCTTGATATATCTCGAGAACTACGCATCTGATCAGAAAATATCATAGAAGATAAAAAGTAGGAAACTTAATTCTCTACAAAAAAGGTCTCTTAACATTTTGCCATAGCTCGCTTCGTTTCCGAGATATTTGCAGATTCAGCTCAAAGGAACTGGCCTGACGGACATATTTCGAGATATTTCTTCTTCTTGTTGTTCTTCCTCTGCACAGCTAAGCTGGAAGTGGCATTTGCAGCTCGCAATAGTGCAGAGTTATCTCAAAGAAAGGGGCCACGGTGTTTCTGTATCTCTATTATGTTGGTGCGGCTTCGGAACTTTTAAATATCTCGATATATCTCGAAAACTACGCTTCTGATCAAAAAATATCATAGAACATAAAAAGTAGGAAACATAATTCTCTACAAAAAAGGTCTCTTAACATTTTGCCATAGCTCGCTTCGTTTCCGAGATATTTGCAGATTTATCTCAAGGGAAGGGGCCTAACGGACATATTTCGAGATATTTCTTCTTCTTGTTGTTCTTCTTCTGCACAGCTAAACTGGAAGTGGCATTTCCAGCTCGCAATAGTGCAGAGTTATCTCAAAGAGAGGGGCCACGGTGTTTCTGTATCTCTATTATGTTGGTGCGGCTTCGGAACTTTTAAATATCTTGATATATCTCGAGAGCTACGCGTCTGATCAAAAAATATCATAGAACATAAAAAGTAGGAAACATAATTCTGTACAAAAAAGGTCTCTTAACATTTTGCCATAGCTCGCTTCGTTTCCGAGATATTTGCTGATTTATCTCAAGGGAAGTGGCCTGACGGACATATTTCGAGATATTTCTTCTTCTTGTTGTTCTTCTTCTGCACCGCTAAGCTGGAAGTGGCATTTGCGGCTCGCACTAGTGCAGAGTTATCTCAAAGAAAGGGGCCACGGTGTTTCTGTATCTCTATTATGTTGGTGCGGCTTCGGAACTTTTAAATATCTTGATATATCTCGAGAACTACGCATCTGATCAGAAAATATCATAGAAGATAAAAAGTAGGAAACTTAATTCTCTACAAAAAACGTCTCTTAACATTTTGCCATAGCTCGCTTCGTTTCCGAGATATTTGCAGATTTATCTCAAGGTAAGGGGCCTGACGGACATATTTCGAGATATTTCTTCTTCTTGTTGTTCTTCTTCTGCACAGCTAAGCTGGAAGTGGCATTTACAGCTCGCAATAGTGCATAGTTATCTGAAAGAAAGGGGCCACGGTGTTTCTGTATCTCTATTATGTTGGTGCGGCTTCGGAACTTTTAAATATCTTGATATATCTCGAGAACTACGCATCTGATCAAAAAATATCATAGAACATAAAAAGTAGGAAACTCAATTCTCTACAAAAAAGGTCTCTTAACATTTTGCAATAGCTCGCTTCGTTTCCGAGATATTTGCAGATTTATCTCAAGGGAAGGGGCCTGACGGACATATTTCGAGATATTTCTTCTTCTTGTTGTTCTTCTTCTGCACAGCTAAGCTGGAAGTGGCATTTGCGGCTCGCACTAGTGCAGAGTTATCTCAAAGAAAGGGGCCACGGTGTTTCTGTATCCCTATTATGTTGGTGCGGCTTCGGAACTTTTAAATATCTCGATACATCTCGAAAACTACGCTTCTGATCAAAAAATATCATAGAACATAAATTGTAGGAAACATAATTCTCTACAAAAAACGTCTCTTAACATTTTGCCATAGCTCGCTTCGTTTCCGAGATATTTGCAGATATATCTCAAGGGAAGGGGCCTGACGGACATATTTCGAGATATGTCTTCTTCTTGTTGTTCTTCTTCTGCACAGCTAAGCTGGAAGTGGCATTTGCGGCTCGCACTAGTGCAGAGTTATTTCAAAGAAAGGGGCCACGGTGTTTCTGTATCTCTATTATGTTGGTGCGGCTTCGGAACTTTTAAATATCTTGATATATCTCGAGAACTACGCATCTGATCAGAAAATATCATAGAAGATAAAAAGTAGGAAACTTAATTCTCTACAAAAAAGGTCTCTTAACATTTTGCCATAGCTCGCTTCGTTTCCGAGATATTTGCAGATTCAGCTCAAAGGAACTGGCCTGACGGACATATTTCGAGATATTTCTTCTTCTTGTTGTTCTTCCTCTGCACAGCTAAGCTGGAAGTGGCATTTGCAGCTCGCAATAGTGCAGAGTTATCTCAAAGAAAGGGGCCACGGTGTTTCTGTATCTCTATTATGTTGGTGCGGCTTCGGAACTTTTAAATATCTCGATATATCTCGAAAACTACGCTTCTGATCAAAAAATATCATAGAACATAAAAAGTAGGAAACATAATTCTCTACAAAAAAGGTCTCTTAACATTTTGCCATAGCTCGCTTCGTTTCCGAGATATTTGCAGATTTATCTCAAGGGAAGGGGCCTAACGGACATATTTCGAGATATTTCTTCTTCTTGTTGTTCTTCTTCTGCACAGCTAAACTGGAAGTGGCATTTCCAGCTCGCAATAGTGCAGAGTTATCTCAAAGAGAGGGGCCACGGTGTTTCTGTATCTCTATTATGTTGGTGCGGCTTCGGAACTTTTAAATATCTTGATATATCTCGAGAGCTACGCGTCTGATCAAAAAATATCATAGAACATAAAAAGTAGGAAACATAATTCTGTACAAAAAAGGTCTCTTAACATTTTGCCATAGCTCGCTTCGTTTCCGAGATATTTGCTGATTTATCTCAAGGGAAGTGGCCTGACGGACATATTTCGAGATATTTCTTCTTCTTGTTGTTCTTCTTCTGCACCGCTAAGCTGGAAGTGGCATTTGCGGCTCGCACTAGTGCAGAGTTATCTCAAAGAAAGGGGCCACGGTGTTTCTGTATCTCTATTATGTTGGTGCGGCTTCGGAACTTTTAAATATCTTGATATATCTCGAGAACTACGCATCTGATCAGAAAATATCATAGAAGATAAAAAGTAGGAAACTTAATTCTCTACAAAAAACGTCTCTTAACATTTTGCCATAGCTCGCTTCGTTTCCGAGATATTTGCAGATTTATCTCAAGGTAAGGGGCCTGACGGACATATTTCGAGATATTTCTTCTTCTTGTTGTTCTTCTTCTGCACAGCTAAGCTGGAAGTGGCATTTACAGCTCGCAATAGTGCATAGTTATCTGAAAGAAAGGGGCCACGGTGTTTCTGTATCTCTATTATGTTGGTGCGGCTTCGGAACTTTTAAATATCTTGATATATCTCGAGAACTACGCATCTGATCAAAAAATATCATAGAACATAAAAAGTAGGAAACTCAATTCTCTACAAAAAAGGTCTCTTAACATTTTGCAATAGCTCGCTTCGTTTCCGAGATATTTGCAGATTTATCTCAAGGGAAGGGGCCTGACGGACATATTTCGAGATATTTCTTCTTCTTGTTGTTCTTCTTCTGCACAGCTAAGCTGGAAGTGGCATTTGCGGCTCGCACTAGTGCAGAGTTATCTCAAAGAAAGGGGCCACGGTGTTTCTGTATCCCTATTATGTTGGTGCGGCTTCGGAACTTTTAAATATCTCGATACATCTCGAAAACTACGCTTCTGATCAAAAAATATCATAGAACATAAATTGTAGGAAACATAATTCTCTACAAAAAACGTCTCTTAACATTTTGCCATAGCTCGCTTCGTTTCCGAGATATTTGCAGATATATCTCAAGGGAAGGGGCCTGACGGACATATTTCGAGATATGTCTTCTTCTTGTTGTTCTTCTTCTGCACAGCTAAGCTGGAAGTGGCATTTGCGGCTCGCACTAGTGCAGAGTTATTTCAAAGAAAGGGGCCACGGTGTTTCTGTATCTCTATTATGTTGGTGCGGCTTCGGAACTTTTAAATATCTTGATATATCTCGAGAACTACGCATCTGATCAGAAAATATCATAGAAGATAAAAAGTAGGAAACTTAATTCTCTACAAAAAAGGTCTCTTAACATTTTGCCATAGCTCGCTTCGTTTCCGAGATATTTGCAGATTCAGCTCAAAGGAACTGGCCTGACGGACATATTTCGAGATATTTCTTCTTCTTGTTGTTCTTCCTCTGCACAGCTAAGCTGGAAGTGGCATTTGCAGCTCGCAATAGTGCAGAGTTATCTCAAAGAAAGGGGCCACGGTGTTTCTGTATCTCTATTATGTTGGTGCGGCTTCGGAACTTTTAAATATCTCGATATATCTCGAAAACTACGCTTCTGATCAAAAAATATCATAGAACATAAAAAGTAGGAAACATAATTCTCTACAAAAAAGGTCTCTTAACATTTTGCCATAGCTCGCTTCGTTTCCGAGATATTTGCAGATTTATCTCAAGGGAAGGGGCCTAACGGACATATTTCGAGATATTTCTTCTTCTTGTTGTTCTTCTTCTGCACAGCTAAACTGGAAGTGGCATTTCCAGCTCGCAATAGTGCAGAGTTATCTCAAAGAGAGGGGCCACGGTGTTTCTGTATCTCTATTATGTTGGTGCGGCTTCGGAACTTTTAAATATCTTGATATATCTCGAGAGCTACGCGTCTGATCAAAAAATATCATAGAACATAAAAAGTAGGAAACATAATTCTGTACAAAAAAGGTCTCTTAACATTTTGCCATAGCTCGCTTCGTTTCCGAGATATTTGCAGATTTATCTCAAGGGAAGTGGCCTGACGGACATATTTCGAGATATTTCTTCTTCTTGTTGTTCTTCTTCTGCACCGCTAAGCTGGAAGTGGCATTTGCGGCTCGCACTAGTGCAGAGTTATCTCAAAGAAAGGGGCCACGGTGTTTCTGTATCTCTATTATGTTGGTGCGGCTTCGGAACTTTTAAATATCTTGATATATCTCGAGAACTACGCATCTGATCAGAAAATATCATAGAAGATAAAAAGTAGGAAACTTAATTCTCTACAAAAAACGTCTCTTAACATTTTGCCATAGCTCGCTTCGTTTCCGAGATATTTGCAGATTTATCTCAAGGTAAGGGGCCTGACGGACATATTTCGAGATATTTCTTCTTCTTGTTGTTCTTCTTCTGCACAGCTAAGCTGGAAGTGGCATTTACAGCTCGCAATAGTGCATAGTTATCTGAAAGAAAGGGGCCACGGTGTTTCTGTATCTCTATTATGTTGGTGCGGCTTCGGAACTTTTAAATATCTTGATATATCTCGAGAACTACGCATCTGATCAAAAAATATCATAGAACATAAAAAGTAGGAAACTCAATTCTCTACAAAAAAGGTCTCTTAACATTTTGCAATAGCTCGCTTCGTTTCCGAGATATTTGCAGATTTATCTCAAGGGAAGGGGCCTGACGGACATATTTCGAGATATTTCTTCTTCTTGTTGTTCTTCTTCTGCACAGCTAAGCTGGAAGTGGCATTTGCGGCTCGCACTAGTGCAGAGTTATCTCAAAGAAAGGGGCCACGGTGTTTCTGTATCCCTATTATGTTGGTGCGGCTTCGGAACTTTTAAATATCTCGATACATCTCGAAAACTACGCTTCTGATCAAAAAATATCATAGAACATAAATTGTAGGAAACATAATTCTCTACAAAAAACGTCTCTTAACATTTTGCCATAGCTCGCTTCGTTTCCGAGATATTTGCAGATATATCTCAAGGGAAGGGGCCTGACGGACATATTTCGAGATATGTCTTCTTCTTGTTGTTCTTCTTCTGCACAGCTAAGCTGGAAGTGGCATTTGCGGCTCGCACTAGTGCAGAGTTATTTCAAAGAAAGGGGCCACGGTGTTTCTGTATCTCTATTATGTTGGTGCGGCTTCGGAACTTTTAAATATCTTGATATATCTCGAGAACTACGCATCTGATCAGAAAATATCATAGAAGATAAAAAGTAGGAAACTTAATTCTCTACAAAAAAGGTCTCTTAACATTTTGCCATAGCTCGCTTCGTTTCCGAGATATTTGCAGATTCAGCTCAAAGGAACTGGCCTGACGGACATATTTCGAGATATTTCTTCTTCTTGTTGTTCTTCCTCTGCACAGCTAAGCTGGAAGTGGCATTTGCAGCTCGCAATAGTGCAGAGTTATCTCAAAGAAAGGGGCCACGGTGTTTCTGTATCTCTATTATGTTGGTGCGGCTTCGGAACTTTTAAATATCTCGATATATCTCGAAAACTACGCTTCTGATCAAAAAATATCATAGAACATAAAAAGTAGGAAACATAATTCTCTACAAAAAAGGTCTCTTAACATTTTGCCATAGCTCGCTTCGTTTCCGAGATATTTGCAGATTTATCTCAAGGGAAGGGGCCTAACGGACATATTTCGAGATATTTCTTCTTCTTGTTGTTCTTCTTCTGCACAGCTAAACTGGAAGTGGCATTTCCAGCTCGCAATAGTGCAGAGTTATCTCAAAGAGAGGGGCCACGGTGTTTCTGTATCTCTATTATGTTGGTGCGGCTTCGGAACTTTTAAATATCTTGATATATCTCGAGAGCTACGCGTCTGATCAAAAAATATCATAGAACATAAAAAGTAGGAAACATAATTCTGTACAAAAAAGGTCTCTTAACATTTTGCCATAGCTCGCTTCGTTTCCGAGATATTTGCTGATTTATCTCAAGGGAAGTGGCCTGACGGACATATTTCGAGATATTTCTTCTTCTTGTTGTTCTTCTTCTGCACCGCTAAGCTGGAAGTGGCATTTGCGGCTCGCACTAGTGCAGAGTTATCTCAAAGAAAGGGGCCACGGTGTTTCTGTATCTCTATTATGTTGGTGCGGCTTCGGAACTTTTAAATATCTTGATATATCTCGAGAACTACGCATCTGATCAGAAAATATCATAGAAGATAAAAAGTAGGAAACTTAATTCTCTACAAAAAACGTCTCTTAACATTTTGCCATAGCTCGCTTCGTTTCCGAGATATTTGCAGATTTATCTCAAGGTAAGGGGCCTGACGGACATATTTCGAGATATTTCTTCTTCTTGTTGTTCTTCTTCTGCACAGCTAAGCTGGAAGTGGCATTTACAGCTCGCAATAGTGCATAGTTATCTGAAAGAAAGGGGCCACGGTGTTTCTGTATCTCTATTATGTTGGTGCGGCTTCGGAACTTTTAAATATCTTGATATATCTCGAGAACTACGCATCTGATCAAAAAATATCATAGAACATAAAAAGTAGGAAACTCAATTCTCTACAAAAAAGGTCTCTTAACATTTTGCAATAGCTCGCTTCGTTTCCGAGATATTTGCAGATTTATCTCAAGGGAAGGGGCCTGACGGACATATTTCGAGATATTTCTTCTTCTTGTTGTTCTTCTTCTGCACAGCTAAGCTGGAAGTGGCATTTGCGGCTCGCACTAGTGCAGAGTTATCTCAAAGAAAGGGGCCACGGTGTTTCTGTATCCCTATTATGTTGGTGCGGCTTCGGAACTTTTAAATATCTCGATACATCTCGAAAACTACGCTTCTGATCAAAAAATATCATAGAACATAAATTGTAGGAAACATAATTCTCTACAAAAAACGTCTCTTAACATTTTGCCATAGCTCGCTTCGTTTCCGAGATATTTGCAGATATATCTCAAGGGAAGGGGCCTGACGGACATATTTCGAGATATGTCTTCTTCTTGTTGTTCTTCTTCTGCACAGCTAAGCTGGAAGTGGCATTTGCGGCTCGCACTAGTGCAGAGTTATTTCAAAGAAAGGGGCCACGGTGTTTCTGTATCTCTATTATGTTGGTGCGGCTTCGGAACTTTTAAATATCTTGATATATCTCGAGAACTACGCATCTGATCAGAAAATATCATAGAAGATAAAAAGTAGGAAACTTAATTCTCTACAAAAAAGGTCTCTTAACATTTTGCCATAGCTCGCTTCGTTTCCGAGATATTTGCAGATTCAGCTCAAAGGAACTGGCCTGACGGACATATTTCGAGATATTTCTTCTTCTTGTTGTTCTTCCTCTGCACAGCTAAGCTGGAAGTGGCATTTGCAGCTCGCAATAGTGCAGAGTTATCTCAAAGAAAGGGGCCACGGTGTTTCTGTATCTCTATTATGTTGGTGCGGCTTCGGAACTTTTAAATATCTCGATATATCTCGAAAACTACGCTTCTGATCAAAAAATATCATAGAACATAAAAAGTAGGAAACATAATTCTCTACAAAAAAGGTCTCTTAACATTTTGCCATAGCTCGCTTCGTTTCCGAGATATTTGCAGATTTATCTCAAGGGAAGGGGCCTAACGGACATATTTCGAGATATTTCTTCTTCTTGTTGTTCTTCTTCTGCACAGCTAAACTGGAAGTGGCATTTCCAGCTCGCAATAGTGCAGAGTTATCTCAAAGAGAGGGGCCACGGTGTTTCTGTATCTCTATTATGTTGGTGCGGCTTCGGAACTTTTAAATATCTTGATATATCTCGAGAGCTACGCGTCTGATCAAAAAATATCATAGAACATAAAAAGTAGGAAACATAATTCTGTACAAAAAAGGTCTCTTAACATTTTGCCATAGCTCGCTTCGTTTCCGAGATATTTGCAGATTTATCTCAAGGGAAGTGGCCTGACGGACATATTTCGAGATATTTCTTCTTCTTGTTGTTCTTCTTCTGCACCGCTAAGCTGGAAGTGGCATTTGCGGCTCGCACTAGTGCAGAGTTATCTCAAAGAAAGGGGCCACGGTGTTTCTGTATCTCTATTATGTTGGTGCGGCTTCGGAACTTTTAAATATCTTGATATATCTCGAGAACTACGCATCTGATCAGAAAATATCATAGAAGATAAAAAGTAGGAAACTTAATTCTCTACAAAAAACGTCTCTTAACATTTTGCCATAGCTCGCTTCGTTTCCGAGATATTTGCAGATTTATCTCAAGGTAAGGGGCCTGACGGACATATTTCGAGATATTTCTTCTTCTTGTTGTTCTTCTTCTGCACAGCTAAGCTGGAAGTGGCATTTACAGCTCGCAATAGTGCATAGTTATCTGAAAGAAAGGGGCCACGGTGTTTCTGTATCTCTATTATGTTGGTGCGGCTTCGGAACTTTTAAATATCTTGATATATCTCGAGAACTACGCATCTGATCAAAAAATATCATAGAACATAAAAAGTAGGAAACTTAATTCTCTACAAAAATGGTCTCTTAACATTTTGCCATAGCTCTCTTCGTTTCCGAGATATTTGCAGATTTATCTCAAGGGAAGGGGCCTGACGGATACATTTCGAGATATTTCTTCTTCTTGTTGTTCTTCTTCTGCACAGCTAAGCTGGAAGTGGCATTTGCAGCTCGCAATAGTGCAGAGTTATCTCAAAGAGAGGCGCCACGGTGTTTCTGTATCTCTATTATGTTGGTGCGGCTTCGGAACTTTTAAATATCTTGATATATCTCGAGAACTACGCATCTGATCAAAAAATATCATAGAACATAAAAAGTAGGAAACTTAATTCTCTACAAAAAGGTCTCTCAACATTTTGCCATAGCTCGCTTCGTTTCCGAGATATTTGCAGATTTATCTCAAGGGAAGGGGCCTGACGGACATATTTCGAGATATTTCTTCTTCTTGTTGTTCTTCTTCTGCACAGCTAAGCTGGAAGTGGCATTTGCGGCTCGCACTAGTGCAGAGTTATCTCAAAGAAAGGGGCCACGGTGTTTCTGTATCTCTATTATGTTGGTGCTGCTTCGGAACTTTTAAATATCTCGATATATCTCGAAAACTACGCTTCTGATCAAAAAATATCATAGAACATAAATTGTAGGAAACATAATTCTCTACAAAAAACGTCTCTTAACATTTTGCCATAGCTCGCTTCGTTTCCGAGATATTTGCAGATTTATCTCAAGGGAAGGGGCCTAACGGACATATTTCGAGATATTTCTTCTTCTTGTTGTTCTTCTTCTGCACAGCTAAACTGGAAGTGGCATTTCCAGCTCGCAATAGTACAGAGTTATCTCAAAGAAAGGGGCCACGGTGTTTCTGTATCTCTATTATGTTGGTGCGGCTTCGGAACTTTTAAATATCTTGATATATCTCGAGAACTACGCATCTGATCAAAAAATATCATAGAACATAAAAAGTAGGAAACTTAATTCTCTACAAAAATGGTCTCTTAACATTTTGCCATAGCTCTCTTCGTTTCCGAGATATTTGCAGATTTATCTCAAGGGAAGGGGCCTGACGGACACATTTCGAGATATTTCTTCTTCTTGTTGTTCTTCTTCTGCACAGCTAAGCTGGAAGTGGCATTTGCAGCTCGCAATAGTGCAGAGTTATCTCAAAGAGAGGCGCCACGGTGTTTCTGTATCTCTATTATGTTGGTGCGGCTTCGGAACTTTTAAATATCTTGATATATCTCGAGAACTACGCATCTGATCAAAAAATATCATAGAACATAAAAAGTAGGAAACTTAATTCTCTACAAAAAAGGTCTCTCAACATTTTGCCATAGCTCGCTTCGTTTCCGAGATATTTGCAGATTTATCTCAAGGGAAGGGGCCTGACGGACATATTTCGAGATATTTCTTCTTCTTGTTGTTCTTCTTCTGCACAGCTAAGCTGGAAGTGGCATTTGCGGCTCGCACTAGTGCAGAGTTATCTCAAAGAAAGGGGCCACGGTGTTTCTGTATCTCTATTATGTTGGTGCGGCTTTGGAACTTTTAAATATCTCGATATATCTCGAAAACTACGCTTCTGATCAAAAAATATCATAGAACATAAATTGTAGGAAACATAATTCTCTACAAAAAAGGTCTCTTAATATTTTGCCATAGCTCGCTTCGTTTCCGAGATATTTGCAGATATATCTCAAGGGAAGGGGCCTGACGGACATATTTCGAGATATTTCTTCTTCTTGTTGTTCTTCTCCTGCACAGCTAAGCTGGAAGTGGCATTTACAGCTCGCAATACTGCAGAGTTATCTCAAAGAAAGGGGCCACGGTGTTTCTGTATCTCTATTATGTTGGTGCGGCTTCGGGACTTTTAAATATCTTGATATATCTCGAGAACTACGCATCTGATCAAAAAATATCATAGAACATAAAAAGTAGGAAACTTAATTCTCTACAAAAAAGGTCTCTTAACATTTTGCCATAGCTCGCTTCGTTTCCGAGATATTTGCAGATTTATCTCAAGGGAAGGGGCCTGACGGACATATTTCGAGATATTTCTTCTTCTTGTTGTTCTTCTTCTGCACAGCTAAGCTGGAAGTGGCATTTGCGGCTCGCACTAGTGCAGAGTTATCTCAAAGAAAGGGGCCACGGTGTTTCTGTATCCCTATTATGTTGGTGCGGCTTCGGAACTTTTAAATATCTCGATATATCTCGAGAACTACGCTTCTGATCAAAAAATATCATAGAACATAAATTGTAGGAAACATAATTCTCTACAAAAAACGTCTCTTAACATTTTGCCATAGCTCGCTTCGTTTCCGAGATATTTGCAGATTCAGCTCAAAGGAACTGGCCTGACGGACATATTTCGAGATATTTCTTCTTCTTGTTGTTCTTCCTCTGCACAGCTAAGCTGGAAGTGGCATTTGCAGCTCGCAATAGTGCAGAGTTATCTCAAAGAAAGGGGCCACGGTGTTTCTGTATCTCTATTATGTTGGTGCGGCTTCGGAACTTTTAAATATCTTGATATATCTCGAGAACTACGCATCTGATCAAAAAATATCATAGAACATAAAAAGTAGGAAACTTAATTCTCTACAAAAAAGGTCTCTCAACATTTTACCATAGCTCGCTTCGTTTCCTAGATATTTGCAGATTTATCTCAAGGGAAGGGGCCTGACGGACATATTTCGAGATATTTCTTCTTCTTGTTGTTCTTCTTCTGCACAGCTAAACTGGAAGTGGCATTTCCAGCTCGCAATAGTGCAGAGTTATCTCAAAGAGAGGGGCCACGGTGTTTCTGTATCTCTATTATGTTGGTGCGGCTTCGGAACTTTTAAATATCTTGATATATCTCGAGAGCTACGCGTCTGATCAAAAAATATCATAGAACATAAAAAGTAGGAAACATAATTCTCTACAAAAAAGGTCTCTTAACATTTTGCCATAGCTCGCTTCGTTTCCGAGATATTTGCAGATTTATCTCAAGGGAAGTGGCCTGACGGACATATTTCGAGATATTTCTTCTTCTTGTTGTTCTTCTGCTGCACAGCTAAGCTGGAAGTGGCATTTGCGGCTCGCACTAGTGCAGAGTTATTTCAAAGAAAGGGGCCACGGTGTTTCTGTATCTCTATTATGTTGGTGCGGCTTCGGAACTTTTAAATATCTTGATATATCTCGAGAACTACGCATCTGATCAGAAAATATCATAGAAGATAAAAAGTAGGAAACTTAATTCTCTACAAAAAAGGTCTCTTAACATTTTGCCATAGCTCGCTTCTTTTCCGAGATATTTGCAGATTCAGCTCAAAGGAACTGGCCTGACGGACATATTTCGAGATATTTCTTCTTCTTGTTGTTCTTCCTCTGCACAGCTAAGCTGGAAGTGACATTTGCAGCTCGCAATAGTGCAGAGTTATCTCAAAGAAAGGGGCCACGGTGTTTCTGTATCTCTATTATGTTGGTGCGGCTTCGGAACTTTTAAATATCTCGATATATCTCGAAAACTACGCGTCTGATCAAAAAATATCATAGAACATAAAAAGTAGGAAACATAATTCTCTACAAAAAAGGTCTCTTAACATTTTGCCATAGCTCGCTTCGTTTCCGAGATATTTGCAGATTTATCTCAAGGGAAGTGGCCTGACGGACATATTTCGAGATATTCCTTCTTCTTGTTGTTCTTCTTCTGCACAGCTAAACTGGAAGTGGCATTTCCAGCTCGCAATAGTGCAGAGTTATCTCAAAGAGAGGGGCCACGGTGTTTCTGTATCTCTATTATGTTGGTGCTGCTTCGGAACTTTTAAATATCTTGATATATCTCGAGAACTACGCATCTGATCAAAAAATATCATAGAACATAAAAAGTAGGAAACTCAATTCTCTACAAAAAAGGTCTGTTAACATTTTGCAATAGCTCGCTTCGTTTCCGAGATGTTTGCAGATTTATCTCAAGGGAAGGGGCCTGACGGACATATTTCGAGATATTTCTTCTTCTTGTTGTTCTTCTTCTGCACAGCTAAACTGGAAGTGGCATTTCCAGCTCGCAATAGTACAGAGTTATCTCAAAGAAAGGGGCCACGGTGTTTCTGTATCTCTATTATGTTGGTGCGGCTTCGGAACTTTTAAATATCTTGATATATCTCGAGAACTACGCATCTGATCAAAAAATATCATAGAACATAAAAAGTAGGAAACTTAATTCTCTACAAAAAAGGTCTCTTAACATTTTGCCATAGCTCTCTTCGTTTCCGAGATATTTGCAGATTTATCTCAAGGGAAGGGGCCTGACGGACACATTTCGAGATATTTCTTCTTCTTGTTGTTCTTCTTCTGCACAGCTAAGCTGGAAGTGGCATTTGCGGCTCGCACTAGTGCAGAGTTATCTCAAAGAAAGGGGCCACGGTGTTTCTGTATCCCTATTATGTTGGTGCGGCTTCGGAACTTTTAAATATCTCGATATATCTCGAGAACTACGCTTCTGATCAAAAAATATCATAGAACATAAATTGTAGGAAACATAATTCTCTACAAAAAACGTCTCTTAACATTTTGCCATAGCTCGCTTCGTTTCCGAGATATTTGCAGATTTATCTCAAGGGAAGTGGCCTGACGGACATATTTCGAGATATTTCTTCTTCTTGTTGTTCTTCTGCTGCACAGCTAAGCTGGAAGTGGCATTTGCGGCTCGCACTAGTGCAGAGTTATTTCAAAGAAAGGGGCCACGGTGTTTCTGTATCTCTATTATGTTGGTGCGGCTTCGGAACTTTTAAATATCTTGATATATCTCGAGAACTACGCATCTGATCAGAAAATATCATAGAAGATAAAAAGTAGGAAACTTAATTCTCTACAAAAAAGGTCTCTTAACATTTTGCCATAGCTCGCTTCTTTTCCGAGATATTTGCAGATTCAGCTCAAAGGAACTGGCCTGACGGACATATTTCGAGATATTTCTTCTTCTTGTTGTTCTTCCTCTGCACAGCTAAGCTGGAAGTGACATTTGCAGCTCGCAATAGTGCAGAGTTATCTCAAAGAAAGGGGCCACGGTGTTTCTGTATCTCTATTATGTTGGTGCGGCTTCGGAACTTTTAAATATCTCGATATATCTCGAAAACTACGCGTCTGATCAAAAAATATCATAGAACATAAAAAGTAGGAAACATAATTCTCTACAAAAAAGGTCTCTTAACATTTTGCCATAGCTCGCTTCGTTTCCGAGATATTTGCAGATTTATCTCAAGGGAAGTGGCCTGACGGACATATTTCGAGATATTCCTTCTTCTTGTTGTTCTTCTTCTGCACAGCTAAACTGGAAGTGGCATTTCCAGCTCGCAATAGTGCAGAGTTATCTCAAAGAGAGGGGCCACGGTGTTTCTGTATCTCTATTATGTTGGTGCTGCTTCGGAACTTTTAAATATCTTGATATATCTCGAGTACTACGCATCTGATCAAAAAATATCATAGAACATAAAAAGTAGGAAACTCAATTCTCTACAAAAAAGGTCTGTTAACATTTTGCAATAGCTCGCTTCGTTTCCGAGATGTTTGCAGATTTATCTCAAGGGAAGGGGCCTGACGGACATATTTCGAGATATTTCTTCTTCTTGTTGTTCTTCTTCTGCACAGCTAAACTGGAAGTGGCATTTCCAGCTCGCAATAGTACAGAGTTATCTCAAAGAAAGGGGCCACGGTGTTTCTGTATCTCTATTATGTTGGTGCGGCTTCGGAACTTTTAAATATCTTGATATATCTCGAGAACTACGCATCTGATCAAAAAATATCATAGAACATAAAAAGTAGGAAACTTAATTCTCTACAAAAAAGGTCTCTTAACATTTTGCCATAGCTCTCTTCGTTTCCGAGATATTTGCAGATTTATCTCAAGGGAAGGGGCCTGACGGACACATTTCGAGATATTTCTTCTTCTTGTTGTTCTTCTTCTGCACAGCTAAGCTGGAAGTGGCATTTGCGGCTCGCACTAGTGCAGAGTTATCTCAAAGAAAGGGGCCACGGTGTTTCTGTATCCCTATTATGTTGGTGCGGCTTCGGAACTTTTAAATATCTCGATATATCTCGAGAACTACGCTTCTGATCAAAAAATATCATAGAACATAAATTGTAGGAAACATAATTCTCTACAAAAAACGTCTCTTAACATTTTGCCATAGCTCGCTTCGTTTCCGAGATATTTGCAGATTCAGCTCAAAGGAACTGGCCTGACGGACATATTTCGAGATATTTCTTCTTCTTGTTGTTCTTCCTCTGCACAGCTAAGCTGGAAGTGGCATTTGCAGCTCGCAATAGTGCAGAGTTATCTCAAAGAAAGGGGCCACGGTGTTTCTGTATCTCTATTATGTTGGTGCGGCTTCGGAACTTTTAAATATCTTGATATATCTCGAGAACTACGCATCTGATCAAAAAATATCATAGAACATAAAAAGTAGGAAACTTAATTCTCTACAAAAAAGGTCTCTCAACATTTTACCATAGCTCGCTTCGTTTCCTAGATATTTGCAGATTTATCTCAAGGGAAGGGGCCTGACGGACATATTTCGAGATATTTCTTCTTCTTGTTGTTCTTCTTCTGCACAGCTAAACTGGAAGTGGCATTTCCAGCTCGCAATAGTGCAGAGTTATCTCAAAGAGAGGGGCCACGGTGTTTCTGTATCTCTATTATGTTGGTGCGGCTTCGGAACTTTTAAATATCTTGATATATCTCGAGAGCTACGCGTCTGATCAAAAAATATCATAGAACATAAAAAGTAGGAAACATAATTCTCTACAAAAAAGGTCTCTTAACATTTTGCCATAGCTCGCTTCGTTTCCGAGATATTTGCAGATTTATCTCAAGGGAAGTGGCCTGACGGACATATTTCGAGATATTTCTTCTTCTTGTTGTTCTTCTGCTGCACAGCTAAGCTGGAAGTGGCATTTGCGGCTCGCACTAGTGCAGAGTTATTTCAAAGAAAGGGGCCACGGTGTTTCTGTATCTCTATTATGTTGGTGCGGCTTCGGAACTTTTAAATATCTTGATATATCTCGAGAACTACGCATCTGATCAGAAAATATCATAGAAGATAAAAAGTAGGAAACTTAATTCTCTACAAAAAAGGTCTCTTAACATTTTGCCATAGCTCGCTTCTTTTCCGAGATATTTGCAGATTCAGCTCAAAGGAACTGGCCTGACGGACATATTTCGAGATATTTCTTCTTCTTGTTGTTCTTCCTCTGCACAGCTAAGCTGGAAGTGACATTTGCAGCTCGCAATAGTGCAGAGTTATCTCAAAGAAAGGGGCCACGGTGTTTCTGTATCTCTATTATGTTGGTGCGGCTTCGGAACTTTTAAATATCTCGATATATCTCGAAAACTACGCGTCTGATCAAAAAATATCATAGAACATAAAAAGTAGGAAACATAATTCTCTACAAAAAAGGTCTCTTAACATTTTGCCATAGCTCGCTTCGTTTCCGAGATATTTGCAGATTTATCTCAAGGGAAGTGGCCTGACGGACATATTTCGAGATATTCCTTCTTCTTGTTGTTCTTCTTCTGCACAGCTAAACTGGAAGTGGCATTTCCAGCTCGCAATAGTGCAGAGTTATCTCAAAGAGAGGGGCCACGGTGTTTCTGTATCTCTATTATGTTGGTGCTGCTTCGGAACTTTTAAATATCTTGATATATCTCGAGAACTACGCATCTGATCAAAAAATATCATAGAACATAAAAAGTAGGAAACTCAATTCTCTACAAAAAAGGTCTGTTAACATTTTGCAATAGCTCGCTTCGTTTCCGAGATGTTTGCAGATTTATCTCAAGGGAAGGGGCCTGACGGACATATTTCGAGATATTTCTTCTTCTTGTTGTTCTTCTTCTGCACAGCTAAACTGGAAGTGGCATTTCCAGCTCGCAATAGTACAGAGTTATCTCAAAGAAAGGGGCCACGGTGTTTCTGTATCTCTATTATGTTGGTGCGGCTTCGGAACTTTTAAATATCTTGATATATCTCGAGAACTACGCATCTGATCAAAAAATATCATAGAACATAAAAAGTAGGAAACTTAATTCTCTACAAAAAAGGTCTCTTAACATTTTGCCATAGCTCTCTTCGTTTCCGAGATATTTGCAGATTTATCTCAAGGGAAGGGGCCTGACGGACACATTTCGAGATATTTCTTCTTCTTGTTGTTCTTCTTCTGCACAGCTAAGCTGGAAGTGGCATTTGCAGCTCGCAATAGTGCAGAGTTATCTCAAAGAAAGGGGCCACGGTGTTTCTGTATCTCTATTATGTTGGTGCGGCTTCGGAACTTTTAAATATCTTGATATATCTCGAGAACTACGCATCTGATCAAAAAATATCATAGAACATAAAAAGTAGGAAACTTAATTCTCTACAAAAAAGTCTCGTAAGATTTTGCCATAGCTCGCTTCGTTTCCGAGATATTTGCAGATTTATCTCAAGGGAAGGGGCCTGACGGACATATTTCGAGATATTTCTTCTTCTTGTTGTTCTTCTTCTGCACAGCTAAGCTGGAAGTGGCATTTGCAGCTCGCAATTGTGCAGAGTTATCTCAAAGAGAGGGGCCACGGTGTTTCTGTATCTCTATTATGTTGGTGCGGCTTCGGAA
Organism: Osmia lignaria lignaria; assembly: GCF_051020975.1. NCBI lineage: Eukaryota > Metazoa > Arthropoda > Insecta > Hymenoptera > Megachilidae > Osmia > Osmia lignaria. Next base: position 21,592,205 of record NW_027478159.1, read on the forward strand.
CTTTTAAATATCTTGATATATCTCGAGAACTACGCATCTGATCAAAAAATATCATAGAACATAAAAAGTAGGAAACTTAATTCTCTACAAAAAAGTCTCGTAAGATTTTGCCATAGCTCGCTTCGTTTCCGAGATATTTGCAGATTTATCTCAAGGGAAGGGGCCTGACGGACATATTTCGAGATATTTCTTCTTCTTGTTGTTCTTCTTCTGCACAGCTAAGCTGGAAGTGGCATTTGCGGCTCGCACTAGTGCACAGTTATCTCAAAGAAAGGGGCCACGGTGTGTCTGTATCTCTATTATGTTGGTGCGGCTTCGGAACTTTTAAGTATCTTGATATATCTCGAGAACTACGCATCTGATCAAAAAATATCATAGAACATAAAAAGTAGGAAACTTAATTCGCTACAAAAAGGTCTCTTAACATTTTGCCATAGCTCGCTTCGTTTCCGAGATATTTGCAGATTTATCTCAAGGGAAGGGGCCTAACGGACATATTTCGTGATATTTCTTCTTCTTGTTGTTCTTCTTCTGCACAGCTAAGCTGGAAGTGGCATTTGCAGCTCGCATTAGTGCAGAGTTATGTCAAAGAAAGGGGCCACGGTGTTTCTGTATCTCTATTATGTTGGTGCGGCTTCTGAACTTTTAAATATCTTGATATATCTCGAGAACTACGCATCTGATCAAAAAATATCATAGAACATAGAAAGTAGGAAACTCAATCCTCTACAAAAAAGGTCTCTTAACATTTTGCAATAGCTCGCTTCGTTTCCGAGATATTTGCAGATTTATCTCAAGGGAAGGGGCCTGACGGACATATTTCGAGATATTTCTTCTTCTTGTTGTTCTTCTTCTGCACAGCTAAGCTGGAAGTGGCATTTGCAGCTCGCAATTGTGCAGAGTTATCTCAAAGAGAGGGGCCACGGTGTTTCTGTATCTCTATTATGTTGGTGCGGCTTCGGAACTTTTAAATATCTTGATATATCTCGAGAACTACGCATCTGATCAAAAAATATCATAGAACATAGAAAGTAGGAAACTCAATCCTCTACAAAAAAGGTCTCTTAACATTTTGCAATAGCTCGCTTCGTTTCCGAGATATTTGCAGATTTATCTCAAGGGAAGGGGCCTGACGGACATATTTCGAGATATTTCTTCTTCTTGTTGTTCTTCTTCTGCACAGCTAAGCTGGAAGTGGCATTTGCAGCTCGCAATTGTGCAGAGTTATCTCAAAGAGAGGGGCCACGGTGTTTCTGTATCTCTATTATGTTGGTGCGGCTTCGGAACTTTTAAATATCTTGATATATCTCGAGAACTACGCATCTGATCAAAAAATATCATAGAACATAAAAAGTAGGAAACTTAATTCTCTACAAAAAAGTCTCGTAAGATTTTGCCATCGCTCGCTTCGTTTCCGAGATATTTGCAGATTTATCTCAAGGGAAGGGGCCTGACGGACATATTTCGAGATATTTCTTCTTCTTGTTGTTCTTCTTCTGCACAGCTAAGCTGGAAGTGGCATTTGCGGCTCGCACTAGTGCAGAGTTATCTCAAAGAAAGGGGCCACGGTGTTTCTGTATCTCTATTATGTTGGTGCGTCTTCGGAACTTTTAAGTATCTTGATATATCTCGAGAACTACGCATCTGATCAAAAAATATCATAGAACATAAAAAGTAGGAAACTTAATTCGCTACAAAAAGGTCTCTTAACATTTTGCCATAGCTCGCTTCGTTTCCGAGATATTTGCAGATTTATCTCAAGGGAAGGGGCCTAACGGACATATTTCGTGATATTTCTTCTTCTTGTTGTTCTTCTTTTGCACAGCTAAGCTGGAAGTGGCATTTGCAGCTCGCATTAGTGCAGAGTTATCTCAAAGAGAGGGGCCACGGTGTTTCTGTATCTCTATTATGTTGGTGCGGCTTCGGAACTTTTAAATATCTTGATATATCTCGAGAACTACGCATCTGATCAAAAAATATCATAGAACATAGAAAGTAGGAAACTCAATCCTCTACAAAAAAGGTCTCTTAACATTTTGCAATAGCTCGCTTCGTTTCCGAGATATTTGCAGATTTATCTCAAGGGAAGGGGCCTGACGGACATATTTCGAGATATTTCTTCTTCTTGTTGTTCTTCTTCTGCACAGCTAAGCTGGAAGTGGCATTTGCAGCTCGCAATTGTGCAGAGTTATCTCAAAGAGAGGGGCCACGGTGTTTCTGAATCTCTATTATGTTGGTGCGGCTTCGGAACTTTTAAATATCTTGATATATCTCGAGAACTACGCATCTGATCAAAAAATATCATAGAACATAGAAAGTAGGAAACTCAATCCTCTACAAAAAAGGTCTCTTAACATTTTGCAATAGCTCGCTTCGTTTCCGAGATATTTGCAGATTTATCTCAAGGGAAGGGGCCTGACGGACATATTTCGAGATATTTCTTCTTCTTGTTGTTCTTCTTCTGCACAGCTAAGCTGGAAGTGGCATTTGCAGCTCGCAATTGTGCAGAGTTATCTCAAAGAGAGGGGCCACGGTGTTTCTGTATCTCTATTATGTTGGTGCGGCTTCGGAACTTTTAAATATCTTGATATATCTCGAGAACTACGCATCTGATCAAAAAATATCATAGAACATAAAAAGTAGGAAACTTAATTCGCTACAAAAAAGGTCTCTTAACATTTTGCCATAGCTCGCTTCGTTTCCGAGATATTTGCAGATTTATCTCAAGGGAAGGGGCCTGACGGACATATTTCGAGATATTTCTTCTTCTTGTTGTTCTTCTTCTGCACAGCTAAGCTGGAAGTGGCATTTGCAGCTCGCAGTAGTGCAGAGTTGTCTCAAAGAAAGGGGCCACGGTGTTTCTGTATCTCTATTATGTTGGTGCGGCTTCGGAACTTTTAAATATCTCGATATATCTCGAGAACTACGCATCTGATCAAAAAATATCATAGAACATAAAAAGTAGGAAACTTAATTCTCTACAAATAAGGTCTCTTAACATTTTGGCATAGCTCGCATTCGTTTCCGAGATATTTGCAGATTTATCTCAAGGGAAGGGGCCAGACGGACATATTTCGAGATATTTCTTCTTCTTGTTGTTCTTCTTCTCCACAGCTAAGCTGGAAGTGGCATTTGCAGCTCGCAATAGTGCAGAGTTATCTCAAAGAAAGGGGCCACGGTGTTTCTGTACCTCTATTATGTTGGTGCAGCTTCGGAGCTTTTAAATATCTTGATATATCTCGAGAACTACGCATCTGATCAAAAAATATCATAGAACATAAAAAGTAGGAAACCTAATTTTCTACAAAACAGGTCTCTTAACATTTTGCCATAGCTCGCTTCGTTTCCGAGATATTTGCAGATTTATCTCAAGGGAAGGGGCCTGACGGACATATTTCGAGATATTTCTTCTTCTTGTTGTTCTTCTTCTGCACAGCTAAGCTGGAAGTGGCATTTGCAGCTCGCAATAGTGCAGAGTTATCTCAAAGAAAGGGGCCACGGTGTTTCTGTATCTCTATTATGTTGGTGCGGCTTCGGAACTTTTAAATATCTTGATATATCTCGAAAACTACGCTTCTGATAAAAAAATATCATAGAACATAAATTGTAGGAAACATAATTCTCTACAAAAAAGGTCTCTTAACATTTTGCCATAGCTCGCTTCGCTTCCGAGATATATGCAGATTTATCTCAAGGGAAGGGGCCTGACGGACATATTTCGAGATATTTCTTCTTCTTGTTGTTCTTCTTCTGCACAGCTAAGCTGGAAGTGGCATTTGCAGCTCGCAATGGTGCAGAGTTATCTCAAAGAAAGGGGTCACGGTGTTTCTGTATCTCTATTATGTTGGTGCGGCTTCGGAACTTTTAAATATCTTGATATATCTCGAGAACTACGCATCTGATCAAATAATATCATAGAACATAAAAAGTAGGAAACTTAATTCTCCACAAATAAGGTCTCTTAACATTTTGCCATAGCTCGCTTCGTTTCCGAGATATTTGCAGATTTATCTCAAGGGAAGGGGCCTGACGGACATATTTCGAGATATTTCTTCTTCTTGTTGGTCTTCTTCTGCACAGCTAAGCTGGAAGTGGCATTTGCAGCTCGCAATAGTGCAGAGTTATCTCGAAGAAAGGGGCCACGGTGTTTCTGTATCTCTATTATGTTGGTGCGGCTTCGGATCTTTTAAATATCTCGATATATCTCGAAAACTACGCTTCTGATCAAAAAATATCATAGAACGTAAATTGTGGGAAACATAATTCTCTACAAAAAATGTCTCTTAACATTTTGCCATAGCTCGCTTCGTTTCCGAGATATTTGCAGATTTATCTCAAGGGAAGGGGTCTGACGGACATATTTCGAGATATTTCTTCTTCTTGTTGTTCTTCTTCTGCACAGCTAAACTGGAAGTGGCATTTCCAGCTCGCAGTAGTGCCGAGTTATCTCAAAGAAAGGGGCCACGGTGTTTCTGTATCTCTATTATGTTGGTGCGGCTTCGGAACTTTTAAATATCTTGATATATCTCGAGAACTACGCATCTGATCAAAAAATATCATACAACATAAAAAGTAGAAAACTTAATTCTCTACAAAAAAGGTCTCTCAACATTTTGCCATAGCTCGCTTCGTTTCCGAGATATATGCAGATTTATCTCAAGGGAAGGGGCCTGACGGACATATTTCGAGATATTTCTTCTTCTTGTTGTTCTTCTTCTGCACAGCTAAGCTGGACGTGGCATTTACAGCTCGCAATAGTGCAGAGTTATCTCAAAGAAAGGGGCCACGGTGTTTCTGTATCTCTATTATGTTGGTGCGGCTTCGGAACTTTTAAATATCTTGATATATCTCGAGAACTACGCATCTGATCAAAAAATATCATAGAACATAAAAAGTAGGAAACATAATTCTCTACAAAAAAGGTCTCTTAACATTTTGCCATAGCTCGCTTCGCTTCCGAGATATATGCAGATTTATCTCAAGGGAAGGGGCCTGACGGACATATTTCGAGATATTTCTTCTTCTTGTTGTTCTTCTTCTGCACAGCTAAGCTGGAAGTGGCATTTGCAGCTCGCAATAGTGCAGAGTTATCTCAAAGAAAGGGGCCACGGTGTTTCTGTATCTCTATTATGTTGGTGCGGCTTCGGAACTTTTAAATATCTTGATATATCTCGAGAACTACGCATCTGATCAAATAATATCATAGAACATAAAAAGTAGGAAACTTAATTCTCCACAAATAAGGTCTCTTAACATTTTGCCATAGCTCGCTTCGTTTCCGAGATATTTGCAGATTTATCTCAAGGGAAGGGGCCTGACGGACATATTTCGAGATATTTCTTCTTCTTGTTGTTCTTCTTCTGCACAGCTAAGCTGGACGTGGTATTTACAGCTCGCAATAGTGCAGAGTTATCTCAAAGAAAGGGGCCACGGTCTTTCTGTATCTCTATTATGTTGGTGCGGCTTCGGAACTTTTAAATATCTTGATATATCTCGAGAACTACGCATCTGATCAAAAAATATCATAGAACATAAAAGGTAGGAAACTTAATTCTCTACAAATAAGGTCTCTTAACATTTTGCCATAGCTCGCTTCGTTTCCAAGATACTTGCAGATTTATCTCAAGGGAAGGGGCCTGACGGACATATTTCGAGATATTTCTTCTTCTTGTTGTTCTTCTTCTGCACAGCTAAACTGGAAGTGGCATTTCCAGCTCGCAGTAGTGCCGAGTTATCTCAAAGAAAGGGGCCACGGTGTTTCTGTATCTCTATTATGTTGGTGCGGCTTCGGAACTTTTAAATATCTTGATATATCTCGAGAACTACGCATCTGATCAAAAAATATCATAGAACATAAAAAGTAGAAAACTTAATTCTCTACAAAGAAGGTCTCTCAACATTTTGCCATAGCTCGCTTCGTTTCCGAGATATATGCAGATTTATCTCAAGGGAAGGGGCCTGACGGACATATTTCGAGATATTTCTTCTTCTTGTTGTTCTTCTTCTGCACAGCTAAACTGGAAGTGGCATTTCCAGCTCGCAATAGTGCAGAGTTATCTGAAAGAAAGGGGCCACGGTGTTTCTGTATCTCTATTATGTTGGTGCGGCTTCGGAACTTTTAAATATCTTGATATATCTCGAAAACTACGCTTCTGATCAAAAAATATCATAGAACATAAATTATAGGAAACATAATTCTCTACAAAAAAGGTCTCTTAACATTTTGCCATAGCTCGCTTCGCTTCCGAGATATATGCAGATTTATCTCAAGGGAAGGGGCCTGACGGACATATTTCGAGATATTTCTTCTTCTTGTTGTTCTTCTTCTGCACAGCTAAGCTGGAAGTGGCATTTGCAGCTCGCAATAGTGCAGAGTTATCTCAAAGAAAGGGGCCACGGTGTTTCTGTATCTCTATTATGTTGGTGCGGCTTCGGAACTTTTAAATATCTTGATATATCTCGAGAACTACGCATTTGATCAAATAATATCATAGAACATAAAAAGTAGGAAACTTAATTCTCCACAAATAAGGTCTCTTAACATTTTGCCATAGCTCGCTTCGTTTCCGAGATATTTGCAGATTTATCTCAAGGGAAGGGGCCTGACGGACATATTTCGAGATATTTCTTCTTCTTGTTGGTCTTCTTCTGCACAGCTAAGCTGGAAGTGGCATTTGCAGCTCGCAATAGTGCAGAGTTATCTCGAAGAAAGGGGCCACGGTGTTTCTGTATTTCTATTATGTTGGTGCGGCTTCGGAACTTTAAAATATCTTGATATATCTCGAGAACTACGCATCTGATCAAAAAATATCATAGAACGTAAAAAGTAGGAAACTTAATTCTCTACAAATAAAGTCGCTTAACATTTTGCCATAGCTCGCTTCGTTTCCGAGATATTTGCAGATTTATCTCAAGGGAAGGGGCCTGACGGACATATTTCGAGATATTTCTTCTTCTTGTTGTTCTTCTTCTGCACAGCTAAGCTGGAAGTGGCATTTGCAGCTCGCAATAGTGCAGAGTTATCTCAAAGAAAGGGGCCACGGTGTTTCTGTATCTCTATTATGTTGGTGCGGCTTCGGAACTTTTAAATATCTTGATATATCTCGAGAACTACGCATCTGATCAAAAAATATCATAGAACATAAAAAGTAGGAAACTTCATTCTCTACCAAAAAGGTCTCTTAAAATTTTGCCATAGCTCGCTTCGTTTCCGAGATATATGCAGATTTATCTCAAGGGAAGGGGCCTGACGGACATATTTCGGGATATTTCTTCTTCTTGTTGTTCTTCTTCTGCACAGCTAAACAGGAAGTGGCATTTCCAGCTCGCAATAGTGCAGAGTTATCTGAAAGAAAGGGGCCACGGTGTTTCTGTGTCTCTATTATGTTGGTGCGGCTTCGGAACTTTTAAATATCTTGATATATCTCGAGAACTACGCATCTGATCAAAAAATATCATAGAACATAAAAAGTAGAAAACTTAATTCTCTACAAAAAAGGTCTCTCAACATTTTGCCATAGCTCGCTTCGTTTCCGAGATATATGCAGATTTATCTCAAGGGAAGGGGCCTGACGGACATATTTCGAGATATTTCTTCTTCTTGTTGTTCTTCTTCTGCACAGCTAAACTGGAAGTGGCATTTCCAGCTCGCAATAGTGCAGAGTTATCTGAAAGAAAGGGGCCACGGTGTTTCTGTATCTCTATTATGTTGGTGCGGCTTCGGAACTTTTAAATATCTTGATATATCTCGAAAACTACGCTTCTGATCAAAAAATATCATAGAACATAAATTGTAGGAAACATAATTCTCTACAAAAAAGGTCTCTTAACATTTTGCCATAGCTCGCTTCGCTTCCGAGATATATGCAGATTTATCTCAAGGGAAGGGGCCTGACGGACATATTTCGAGATATTTCTTCTTCTTGTTGTTCTTCTTCTGCACAGCTAAGCTGGAAGTGGCATTTGCAGCTCGCAATAGTGCAGAGTTATCTCAAAGAAAGGGGCCACGGTGTTTCTGTATCACTATTATGTTGGTGCGGCTTCGGAACTTTTAAATATCTTGATATATCTCGAGAACTCCGCATCTGATCAAAAAATATCATACAACATAAAAAGTAGGAAACTTCATTCTCTACCAAAAAGGTCTCTTAACATTTTGCCATAGCTCGCTTCGTTTCCGAGATATATGCAGATTTATCTCAAGGGAAGGGGCCTGACGGACATATTTCGGGATATTTCTTCTTCTTGTTGTTCTTCTTCTGCACAGCTAAACAGGAAGTGGCATTTCCAGCTCGCAATAGTGCAGAGTTATCTGAAAGAAAGGGGCCACGGTGTTTCTGTATCTCTATTATGTTGGTGCGGCTTCGGAACTTTTAAATATCTTGATATATCTCGAGAACTACGCATCTGATCAAATAATATCATAGAACATAAAAAGGAGGAAACTTAATTCTCTACAAAAAAGGTCTCTTAACATTTTGCCATAGCTCGCTTCGTTTCCGAGATATATGCAGATTTATCTCAAGGGAAGGGGCCTGACGGACATATTTCGAGATATTTCTTCTTCTTGTTGGTCTTCTTCTGCACAGCTAAGCTGGAAGTGGCATTTGCAGCTCGCAATGGTGCAGAGTTATCTCAAAGAAAGGGGCCACGGTGTTTCTGTATCTCTATTATGTTGGTGCGGCTTCGGATCTTTTAAATATCTTGATATATCTCGAGAACTACGCATCTGATCAAATAATATCATAGAACATAAAAAGTAGGAAACTTAATTCTCTACAAAAAAGGTCTCTTAACATTTTGCCATAGCTCGTTTCGTTTCCGAGATATTTGCAGATATATCTCAAGGGAAGGGGCCTGACGGACATATTTCGAGATATTTCCTCTTCTTGTTGTTCTTCTTCTGCACAGCTAAACTGGAAGTGGCATTTCCAGCTCGCAATAGCGCAGAGTTATCTCAAAGAAAGGGGCCACGGTGTTTCTGTATCTCTATTATGTTGGTGCGGCTTCGGAACTTTTAAATATCTTGATATATCTCGAGAACTACGCATCTGATCAAAAAATATCATAGAACATAAAAAGTAGGAAACTTAATTCTCTACAAATAAGGTCTCTTAACATTTTGCCATAGCTCGCTTCGTTTCCGAGATATTTGCAGATTTATCTCAAGGGAAGGGGCCTGACGAACATTTTTCGAGATATTTCTTCTTCTTGTTGTTCTTCTTCTGCACAGCTAAGCTGGAAGTGGCATTTGCAGCTCGCAATAGTGCAGAGTTATCTCGAAGAAAGGGGCCACGGTGTTTCTGTATCTCTATTATGTTGGTGCGGCTTCGGAACTTTTAGATATCTTGATAGATCTCGAGAACTACGCATCTGATCAAATAATATCATAGAACATAAAAAGTAGGAAACTTAATTCTCTACAAAAAAGGTCTCTTAACATTTTGCCATAGCTCGCTTCGTTTCCGAGATATTTGCAGATTTATCTCGAGGGAAGGGGCCTGACGGACATATTTCGAGATATTTCTTCTTCTTGTTGTTCTTCTTCTGCACAGCTAAGCTGGAAGCGGCATTTGCGGCTCGCACTAGTGCAGAGTTATCTCAAAGAAAGGGGCCACGGTGTTTCTGTATCTCTATTATGTTGGTGCAGCTTCGGATCTTTTAAATATCTCGATATATCTCGAAAACTACGCTTCTGATCAAAAAATATCATAGAACATAAATTGTAGGAAACATAATTCTCTACAAAAAAGGTCTCTTAACATTTTGCCATAGCTCGTTTCGTTTCCGAGATATTTGCAGATATATCTCAAGGAAAGGGGCCTGACTGACATATTTCGAGATATTTCCTCTTCTTGTTGTTCTTCTTCTGCACAGCTAAACTGGAAGTGGCATTTCCAGCTCGCAATAGCGCAGAGTTATCTCAAAGAAAGGGGCCACGGTGTTTCTGTATCTCTATTAAGTTGGTGCGGCTTCGGAACTTTTAAATATCTTGATATATCTCGAGAACTACGCATCTGATCAAAAAATATCATAGAACATAAAAAGTAGGAAACCTAATTCTCTACAAATAAGGTCTCTTAACATTTTGCCATAGCTCGCTTCGTTTCCGAGATATTTGCAGATTTATCTCAAGGGAAGGGGCCTGACGGACATTTTTCGAGATATTTCTTCTTCTTGTTGTTCTTCTTCTGCACAGCTAAGCTGGAAGTGGCATTTGCAGCTCGCAATAGTGCAGAGTTATCTCGAAGAAAGGGGCCACGGTGTTTCTGTATCTCTATTATGTTGGTGCGGCTTCGGAACTTTTAGATATCTTGGTATATCTCGAGAACTACGCATCTGATCAGAAAATATCATAGAACATAAAAAGTAGGAAACTTAATTCTCTACCAAAAAGGTCTCTTAACATTTTGCCATAGCTCGCTTCGTTTCCGAGATATTTGCAGATTTATCTCGAGGGAAGGGGCCTGACGGACATATTTCGAGATATTTCTTCTTCTTGTTGTTCTTCTTCTGCACAGCTAAGCTGGAAGTGGCATTTGCAGCTCGCAATAGTGCAGAGTTATCTCAAAGAAAGGGGCCACGGTGTTTCTGTATCTCTATTATGTTGGTGCGGCTTCGGAACTTTTAAATATCTTGATATATCTCGAGAACTACGCATCCGATCAAAAAATATCATAGAACATAAAAAGTAGGAAACTTAATTCTCTACAAAAAAGGTCTCTTAACATTTTGCCATAGCTCGCTTCGTTTCCGAGATATTTGCAGATTTATCTCGAGGGAAGGGGCCTGACGGACATATTTCGAGATATTTCTTCTTCTTGTTGTTCTTCTTCTGCACAGCTAAGCTGGAAGCGGCATTTGCGGCTCGCACTAGTGCAGAGTTATCTCAAAGAAAGGGGCCACGGTGTTTCTGTATCTCTATTATGTTGGTGCAGCTTCGGATCTTTTAAATATCTCGATATATCTCGAAAACTACGCATCTGATCAAAAAATATCATAGAACATAAAAAGTAGGAAACTTAATTCTCTACAAATAAGGTCTCTTAACATTTTGCCATAGCTCGCTTCGTTTCCGAGATATTTGCAGATATATCTCAAGGGAAGGGGCCTGACTGACATATTTCGAGATATTTCCTCTTCTTGTTGTTCTTCTTCTGCACAGCTAAACTGGAAGTGGCATTTCCAGCTCGCAATAGCGCAGAGTTATCTCAAAGAAAGGGGCCACGGTGTTTCTGTATCTCTATTATGTTGGTGCGGCTTCGGAACTTTTAAATATCTTGATATATCTCGAGAACTACGCATCTGATCAAAAAATATCATAGAACATAAAAAGTAGGAAACCTAATTCTCTACAAATAAGGTCTCTTAACATTTTGCCATAGCTGGCTTCGTTTCCGAGATATTTGCAGATTTATCTCAAGGGAAGGGGCCTGACGGACATTTTTCGAGATATTTCTTCTTCTTGTTGTTCTTCTTCTGCACAGCTAAGCTGGAAGTGGCATTTGCAGCTCGCAATAGTGCAGAGTTATCTCGAAGAAAGGGGCCACGGTGTTTCTGTATCTCTATTATGTTGGTGCGGCTTCGGAACTTTTAGATATCTTGATATATCTCGAGAACTACGCATCTGATCAAAAAATATCATAGAACATAAAAAGTAGGAAACTTAATTCTCTACCAAAAAGGTCTCTTAACATTTTGCCATAGCTCGCTTCGTTTCCGAGATATTTGCAGATTTATCTCGAGGGAAGGGGCCTGACGGACATATTTCGAGATATTTCTTCTTCTTGTTGTTCTTCTTCTGCACAGCTAAGCTGGAAGTGGCATTTGCAGCTCGCAATAGTGCAGAGTTATCTCAAAGAAAGGGGCCACGGTGTTTCTGTATCTCTATTATGTTGGTGCGGCTTCGGATCTTTTAAATATCTCGATATATCTCGAAAACTACGCTTCTGATTAAAAAATATCATAGAACATAAAAAGTAGGAAACTTCATTCTCTACCAAAAAGGTCTCTTAACATTTTGCCATAGCTCGCTTCGTTTCCGAGATATATGCAGATTTATCTCAAGGGAAGGGGCCTGACGGACATATTTCGGGATATTTCTTCTTCTTGTTGTTCTTCTTCTGCACAGCTAAACTGGAAGTGGCATTTCCAGCTCGCAATAGTGCAGAGTTATCTGAAAGAAAGGGGCCACGGTGTTTCTGTATCTCTATTATGTTCGTGCGGCTTCGGAACTTTTAAATATCTTGATATATCTCGAGAACTACGCATCTGATCAAATAATATCATAGAACATAAAAAGTAGGAAACTTAATTCTCTACAAAAAAGGTCTCTTAACATTTTGCCATAGCTCGCTTCGTTTCCGAGATATTTGCAGATTTATCTCGAGGGAAGGGGCCTGACGGACATATTTCGAGATATTTCTTCTTCTTGTTGTTCTTCTTCTGCACAGCTAAGCTGGAAGCGGCATTTGCGGCTCGCACTAGTGCAGAGTTATCTCAAAGAAAGGGGCCACGGTGTTTCTGTATCTCTATAATGTTGGTGCAGCTTCGGATCTTTTAAATATCTCGATATATCTCGAAAACTACGCTTCTGATCAAAAAATATCATAGAACATAAATTGTAGGAAACATAATTCTCTACAAAAAAGGTCTCTTAACATTTTGCCATAGCTCGTTTCGTTTCCGAGATATTTGCAGATATATCTCAAGGGAAGGGGCCTGACGGACATATTTCGAGATATTTCCTCTTCTTGTTGTTCTTCTTCTGCACAGCTAAACTGGAAGTGGCATTTCCAGCTCGCAATAGCGCAGAGTTATCTCAAAGAAAGGGGCCACGGTGTTTCTGTATCTCTATTATGTTGGTGCGGCTTCGGAACTTTTAAATATCTTGATATATCTCGAGAACTACGCATCTGATCAAAAAATATCATAGAACATAAAAAGTAGGAAACTTAATTCTCTACAAATAAGGTCTCTTAACATTTTGCCATAGCTCGCTTCGTTTCCGAGATATTTGCAGATTTATCTCAAGGGAAGGGGCCTGACGGACATTTTTCGCGATATTTCTTCTTCTTGTTGTTCTTCTTCTGCACAGCTAAGCTGGAAGTGGCATTTGCAGCTCGCAATAGTGCAGAGTTATCTCGAAGAAAGGGGCCACGGTGTTTCTGTATCTCTATTATGTTGGTGCGGCTTCGGAACTTTTAGATATCTTGATATATCTCGAGAACTACGCATCTGATCAAAAAATATCATAGAACATAAAAAGGAGGAAACTTAATTCTCTACAAAAAAGGTCTCTTAACATTTTGCCATAGCTCGCTTCGTTTCCGAGATATATGCAGATTTATCTCAAGGGAAGGGGCCTGACGGACATATTTCGGGATATTTCTTCTTCTTGTTGTTCTTCTTCTGCACAGCTAAACTGGAAGTGGCATTTCCAGCTCGCAATAGTGCAGAGTTATCTGAAAGAAAGGGGCCACGGTGTTTCTGTATCTCTATTATGTTGGTGCGGCTTCGGAACTTTTAAATATCTTGATATATCTCGAGAACTACGCATCTGATCAAATAATATCATAGAACATAAAAAGTAGGAAACTTAATTCTCTACAAATAAGGTCTCTTAACATTTTGCCATAGCTCGCTTCGTTTCCGAGATATTTGCAGATTTATCTCAAGGGAAGGGGCCTGACGGACATATTTCGAGATATTTCTTCTTCTTGTTGGTCGTCTTCTGCACAGCTAAGCTGGAAGTGGCATTTGCAGCTCGCAATGGTGCAGAGTTATCTCAAAGAAAGGGGCCACGGTGTTTCTGTATCTCTATTATGTTGGTGCGGCTTCGGAACTTTTAAATATCTTGATATATCTCGAGAACTACGCATCCGATCAAAAAATATCATAGAACATAAAAAGTAGGAAACTTAATTCTCTACAAAAAAGGTCTCTTAACATTTTGCCATAGCTCGCTTCGTTTCCGAGATATTTGCAGATTTATCTCGAGGGAAGGGGCCTGACGGACATATTTCGAGATATTTCTTCTTCTTGTTGTTCTTCTTCTGCACAGCTAAGCTGGAAGCGGCATTTGCGGCTCGCACTAGTGCAGAGTTATCTCAAAGAAAGGGGCCACGGTGTTTCTGTATCTCTATTATGTTGGTGCAGCTTCGGATCTTTTAAATATCTCGATATATCTCGAAAACTACGCTTCTGATCAAAAAATATCATAGAACATAAATTGTAGGAAACATAATTCTCTACAAAAAAGGTCTCTTAACATTTTGCCATAGCTCGTTTCGTTTCCGAGATATTTGCAGATATATCTCAAGGGAAGGGGCCTGACTGACATATTTCGAGATATTTCCTCTTCTTGTTGTTCTTCTTCTGCACAGCTAAACTGGAAGTGGCATTTCCAGCTCGCAATAGCGCAGAGTTATCTCAAAGAAAGGGGCCACGGTGTTTCTGTATCTCTATTATGTTGGTGCGGCTTCGGAACTTTTAAATATCTTGATATATCTCGAGAACTACGCATCTGATCAAAAAATATCATAGAACATAAAAAGTAGGAAACCTAATTCTCTACAAATAAGGTCTCTTAACATTTTGCCATAGCTCGCTTCGTTTCCGAGATATTTGCAGATTTATCTCAAGGGAAGGGGCCTGACGGACATTTTTCGAGATATTTCTTCTTCTTGTTGTTCTTCTTCTGCACAGCTAAGCTGGAAGTGGCATTTGCAGCTCGCAATAGTGCAGAGTTATCTCGAAGAAAGGGGCCACGGTGTTTCTGTATCTCTATTATGTTGGTGCGGCTTCGGAACTTTTAGATATCTTGATATATCTCGAGAACTACGCATCTGATCAAAAAATATCATAGAACATAAAAAGTAGGAAACTTAATTCTCTACCAAAAAGGTCTCTTAACATTTTGCCATAGCTCGCTTCGTTTCCGAGATATTTGCAGATTTATCTCGAGGGAAGGGGCCTGACGGACATATTTCGAGATATTTCTTCTTCTTGTTGTTCTTCTTCTGCACAGCTAAGCTGGAAGTGGCATTTGCAGCTCGCAATAGTGCAGAGTTATCTCAAAAGAAAGGGGCCACGGTGTTTCTGTATCTCTATTATGTTGGTGCGGCTTCGGATCTTTTAAATATCTCGATATATCTCGAAAACTACGCTTCTGATCAAAAAATATCATAGAACCTAAATTGTGTGAAATATAATTCTCTACAAAAAAGGTCTCTTAACATTTTGCCGTAGCTCGCTTCGTTTCCGAGATATTTGCAGATTTATCTCAAGGGAAGGGGCCTGACGGACATATTTCGAGATATTTCTTCTTCTTGTTGTTCTTCTTCTGCACAGCTAAGCTGGAAGCGGCATTTGCGGCTCGCACTAGTGCAGGATTATCTCAAAGAAAGGGGCCACGGTGTTTCTGTATCTCTATTATGTTGGTGCGGCTTCGGATCTTTTAAATATCTCGATATATCTCGAAAACTACGCTTCTGATTAAAAAATATCATAGAACATAAATTGTAGGAAACATAATTCTCTACAAAAAAGGTCTCTTAACATTTTGCCATAGCTCGTTTCGTTTCCGAGATATTTGCAGATATATCTCAAGGGAAGGGGCCTGACGGACATATTTCGAGATATTTCCTCTTCTTGTTGTTCTTCTTCTGCACAGCTAAACTGGAAGTGGCATTTCCAGCTCGCAATAGCGCAGAGTTATCTCAAAGAAAGGGGCCACGGTGTTTCTGTATCTCTATTATGTTGGGGCGGCTTCGGAACTTTTAAATATCTCGATATATCTCGAAAACTACGCTTCTGATCAAAAAATATCATAGAACATAAATTGTAGGAAACATAATTCTCTACAAAAAAGGTCTCTTAACATTTTGCCATAGCTCTCTTCGTTTCCGAGATATTTGCAGATTTATCTC
The DNA here is from genome assembly GCF_051020975.1 of Osmia lignaria lignaria. Classification (NCBI taxonomy): domain Eukaryota; kingdom Metazoa; phylum Arthropoda; class Insecta; order Hymenoptera; family Megachilidae; genus Osmia; species Osmia lignaria. Next base: position 21,608,134 of record NW_027478159.1, read on the forward strand.
AAGGGAAGGGGCCTGACGGACATATTTCGAGATATTTCTTCTTCTTGTTGTTCTTCTTCTGCACAGCTTAGCTGGAAGTGGCATTTGCAGCTCGCAATAGTGCACAGTTATCTCAAAGAAAGGGGCCACGGTGTTTCTGTACCTCTATTATGTTGGTGCAGCTTCGGAACTTTTAAATATCTCGATATATCTCGAAAACTACGCTTCTGATCAAAAAATATCATAGAACATAAATTGTAGGAAACATAATTCTCTACAAAAAAGGTCTCTTAACATTTTGCCATAGCTCGCTTCGTTTCCGAGATATTTGCAGATTCAACTCAAAGGAACTGGCCTGACGGACATACTTCGAGATATTTCTTCTTCTTGTTGTTCTTCTTCTGCACAGCTAAGCTGGAAGTGGCATTTGCGGCTCGCACTAGTGCACAGTTATCTCAAAGAAAGGGGCCACGGTGTTTCTGTATCTCTATTATGTTGGTGCGGCTTCGGAACTTTTAAGTATCTCGATATATCTCGAAAACTACGCTTCTGATCAAAAAATATCATAGAACATAAATTGTAGGAAACATAATTCTCTACAAAAAACGTCTCTTAATATTTTGCCATAGCTCGCTTCGTTTCCGAGATATTTGCAGATTTATCTCAAGGGAAGGGGCCTGACGGACATATTTCGAGATATTTCTTCTTCTCGTTGTTCTTCTTCTGCACAGCTAAGCTGTAAGTGGCATTTGCGGCTCGCACTAGTGCAGAGTTATCTCAAAGAAAGGGGCCGCGGTGTTTTTGTATCTCTATTATGTTGGTGCGGCTTCGGAACCTTTAAATATCTCGATATATCTCGAAAACTACGCTTCTGATCAAAAAATATCATAGAACATAAATTGTAGGAAACATAATTCTCTACAAAAAAGGTCTCTTAACATTTTGCCATAGCTCGCTTCGTTTCCGAGGTATTTGCAGATATATCTCAAGGGCAGGGGCCTGACGGACATATTTCGAGATACTTCTTCTTCTTGTTGTTCTTCTTCTGCACAGCTAAGCTGGAAGTGGCATTTGCAGCTCGCAATAGTGCAGAGTTATCTCAAAGAAAGGGGCCACGGTGTTTCTGTATCTCTATTATGTTGGTGCGGCTTCGGAACTTTTAAATATCTTAATATATCTCGAGAACTACGCATCTCATCAAAAAATATCATAGAACATAAAAAGTAGGAAACTTAATTCTCTACAAAAAAGGTCTCTTAACATTTTGCCATAGCTCGCTTCGTTTCCGAGATATTTGCAGATTTATCTCAAGGGAAGGGGCCTGACGGACATATTTCGAGATACTTCTTCTTCTTGTTGTTCTTCTTCTGCACAGCTAAGCTGGAAGTGGTATTTGCAGCTCGCAATAGTGCAGAGTTAGCTCAAAGAAAGGGGCCACGGTGTTTCTGTATCTCTATTATGTTGGTGCGGCTTCGGAACTTTTAAATATCTTGATATATCTCGAGAACTACGCATCTGATCAAAAAATATCATAGAACATAAAAAGTAGGAAACCTAATTCTCTACGAAAAAGGTCTCTTAACATTTTGCCATAGCTCGCTTCGTTTCCGAGATATTTGCAGATTTATCTCAAGGGAAGGGGCCTGACGGACATATTTCGAGATATTTCTTCTTCTTGTTGTTCTTCTTCTGCACAGCTAAGCTGGAAGTGGCATTTGCGGCTCGCACTAGTGCAGAGTTATCTCAAAGAAAGGGGCCACGGTGTTTCTGTATCTCTATTATGTTGGTGCGGCTTCGGAACCTTTAAATATCTCGATATATCTCGAAAACTACGCTTCTGATCAAAAAATATCATAGAACATAAATTGTAGGAAACATAATTCTCTACAAAAAAGGTCTCTTAACATTTTGCCATAGCTCGCTTCGTTTCCGAGATATTTGCAGATATATCTCAAGGGCAGGGGCCTGACGGACATATTTCGAGATATTTCTTCTTCTTGTTGTTCTTCTTCTGCACAGCTAAGCTGGAAGTGGCATTTGCAGCCCGCAATAGTGCAGAGTTATCTCAAAGAAAGGGGCCACGGTGTTTCTGTATCTCTATTATGTTGGTGCGGCTTCGGAACTTTTAAATATCTTGATATATCTCGAGAACTACGCGTCTGATCAAAAAATATCATAGAACATAAAAAGTAGGAAACATAATTCTGTACAAAAAAGGTCTCCTAACATTTTGCCATAGCTCGCTTCGTTTCCGAGATATTTGCAGATTTATCTCAAGGGAAGGGGCCTGACGGACATATTTCGAGATATTTCTTCTTCTTGTTGTTCTTCTTCTGCACAGCTAAGCTGGAAGTGGCATTTGCGGCTCGCACTAGTGCAGAGTTATCTCAAAGAAAGGGGCCACGGTGTTTCTGTATCTCTATTATGTTGGTGCGGCTTCGGAACCTTTAAATATCTCGATATATCTCGAAAACTACGCTTCTGATCAAAAAATATCATAGAACATAAATTGTAGGAAACATAATTCTCTACAAAAAAGGTCTCTTAACATTTTGCCATAGCTCGCTTCGTTTCCGAGATATTTGCAGATATATCACAAGGGCAGGGGCCTGACGGACATATTTCGAGATATTTCTTCTTCTTGTTGTTCTTCTTCTGCACAGCTAAGCTGGAAGTGGCATTTACAGCTCGCAATAGTGCAGAGTTATCTCAAAGAAAGGGGCCACGGTGTTTCTGTATCTCTATTATGTTGGTGCGGCTTCGGAACTTTTAAATATCTTAATATATCTCGAGAACTACGCATCTCATCAAAAAATATCATAGAACATAAAAAGTAGGAAACTTAATTGTCTACAAAAAAGGTCTCTTAACATTTTGCCATAGCTCGCTTCGTTTCCGAGATATTTGCAGATTTATCTCAAGTGAAGGGGCCTGACGGACATATTTCGAGATACTTCTTGTTCTTGTTGTTCTTCTTCTGCACAGCTAAGCTGGAAGTGGCATTTGCAGCCCGCAATAGTGCAGAGTTATCTCAAAGAAAGGGGCCACGGTGTTTCTGCATCTCTATTATGTTGGTGCGGCTTCGGAACTTTTAAATATCTTAATATATCTCGAGAACTACGCATCTGATCAAAAAATATCATAGAACATAAAAAGTAGGAAACTTAATTCTCTACAAAAAAGGTCTCTTAACATTTTGCCATAGCTCGCTTCGTTTCCGAGATATTTGCAGATTTATCTCAAGGGAAGGGGCCTGACGGACATATTTCGAGATATTTCTTCTTCTCGTTGTTCTTCTTCTGCACAGCTAAGCTGTAAGTGGCATTTGCGGCTCGCGCTAGTGCAGAGTTATCTCAAAGAAAGGGGCCACGGTGTTTCTGTATCTCTATTATGTTGGTGCGGCTTCGGAACTTTTAAATATCTTGATATATCTCGAGAACTACGCGTCTGATCAAAAAATATCATAGAACATAAAAAGTAGGAAACATAATTCTGTACAAAAAAGGTCTCCTAACATTTTGCCATAGCTCGCTTCGTTTCCGAGATATTTGCAGATTTATCTCAAGGGAAGGGGCCTGACGGACATATTTCGAGATATTTCTTCTTCTTGTTGTTCTTCTTCTGCACAGCTAAGCTGGAAGTGGCATTTGCGGCCCGCACTAGTGCACAGTTATCTCAAAGAAAGGGGCCACGGTGTTTCTGTATCTCTATTATGTTGGTGCGGCTTCGGAACTTTTAAATACCTTAATATATCTCGAGAACTACGCATCTGATCAAAAAATATCATAGAACATAAAAAGTAGGAAACTTAATTCTCTACAAAAAAGATCTCTTAACATTTTGCCATAGCTCGCTTCGTTTCCGAGATATTTGCAGATTTATCTCAAGGGAAGGGGCCTGACGGACATATTTCGAGATACGTCTTCTTCTTGTTGTTCTTCTTCTGCACAGCTAAGCTGGAAGTGGCATTTGCAGCTCGCAATAGTGCAGAGTTATCTCAAAGAAAGGGGCCACGGTGTTTCTGTATCTCTATTATGTTGGTGCGGTTTCGGAACTTTTAAATATCTTAATATATCTCGAGAACTACGCATCTGATCAAAAAATATCATAGAACATAAAAAGTAGGAAACTTAATTCTCTACAAAAAAGGTCTCTTAACATTTTGCCATAGCTCGCTTCGTTTCCGAGATATTTGCAGATTTATCTCAAGGGAAGGGGCCTCACGGACATATTTCGAGATATTTCTTCTTCTTGTTGTTCTTCCTCTGCACAGCTAAGCTGGAAGTGGCATTTGCAGCTCGCAATAGTGCAGAGATATCTCAAAGAAAGGGGCCACGGTGTTTCTGTATCTCTATTATGTTGGTGCGGCTTCGGAACTTTTAAGTATCTCGATATATCTCGAAAACTACGCTTCTGATCAAAAAATATCATAGAACATAAAAAGTAGGAAACTTAATTCTCTACAAAAAAGATCTCTTAACATTTTGCCATAGCTCGCTTCGTTTCCGAGATATTTGCAGATTTATCTCAAGGGAAGGGGCCTGACGGACATATTTCGAGATATTTCTTCTTCTCGTTGTTCTTCTTCTGCACAGCTAAGCTGTAAGTGGCATTTGCGGCTCGCGCTAGTGCAGAGTTATCTCAAAGAAAGGGGCCACGGTGTTTCTGTATCTCTATTATGTTGGTGCGGCTTCGGAACTTTTAAATATCTTGATATATCTCGAGAACTACGCATCTGATCAAAAAATATCATAGAACATAAAAAGTAGGAAACTTAATTCTCTACAAAAAAGATCTCTTAACATTTTGCCATAGCTCGCTTCGTTTCCGAGATATTTGCAGATTTATCTCAAGGGAAGGGGCCTGACGGACATATTTCGAGATACTTCTTCTTCTTGTTGTTCTTCTTCTGCACAGCTAAGCTGGAAGTGGCATTTGCAGCTCGCAATAGTGCAGAGTTATCTCAAAGAAAGGGGCCACGGTGTTTCTGTATCTCTATTATGTTGGTGCGGTTTCGGAACTTTTAAATATCTTAATATATCTCGAGAACTACGCATCTGATCAAAAAATATCATAGAACATAAAAAGTAGGAAACTTAATTCTCTACAAAAAAGGTCTCTAAACATTTTGCCATAGCTCGCTTCGTTTCCGAGATATTTGCAGATTTATCTCAAGGGAAGGGGCCTCACGGACATATTTCGAGATATTTCTTCTTCTTGTTGTTCTTCTTCTGCACAGCTAAGCTGGAAGTGGCATTTGCAGCTCGCAATAGTGCAGAGATATCTCAAAGAAAGGGGCCACGGTGTTTCAGTATCTCTATTATGATGGTGCGGCTTCGGAACTTTTAAATATCTTGATATATCTCGAGAACTACGCGTCTGATCAAAAAATATCATAGAACATAAAAAGTAGGAAACATAATTCTGTACAAAAAAGGTCTCCTAACATTTTGCCATAGCTCGCTTCGTTTCCGAGATATTTGCAGATTTATCTCAAGGGAAGGGGCCTGACGGACATATTTCGAGATATTTCTTCTTCTTGTTGTTCTTCTTCTGCACAGCTAAGCTGGAAGTGGCATTTGCGGCTCGCACTAGTGCACAGTTATCTCAAAGAAAGGGGCCACGGTGTTTCTGTATCTCTATTATGTTGGTGCGGCTTCGGAACTTTTAAGTATCTCGATATATCTCGAAAACTACGCTTCTGATCAAAAAATATCATAGAACATAAATTGTAGGAAACATAATTCTCTACAAAAAACGTCTCTTAACATTTTGCCATAGCTCGCTTCGTTTCCGAGATATTTGCAGATTCAGCTCAAAGGAACTGGCCTGACGGACATATTTCGAGATATTTCTTCTTCTTGTTGTTCTTCCTCTGCACAGCTAAGCTGGAAGTGGCATTTGCAGCTCGCAATAGTGCAGAGTTATCTCAAAGAAAGGGGCCACGGTGTTTCTGTATCTCTATTATGTTGGTGGGGCTTCGGAACTTTTAAATATCTTGATATATCTCGAGAACTACGCATCTGCTCAAAAAATATCATAGAACATAAAAAGTAGGACACTTAATTCTCTACAAAAAAGGTCGCTTAACATTTTGCCATAGCTCGCTTCGTTTCCGAGATATTTGCATATTTATCTCAAGGGAAGGGGCCTGACGGACATATTTCGAGATATTTCTTCTTCTTGTTGTTCTTCTTCTGCACAGCTAAGCTGGAAGTGGCATTTGCGGCTCGCACTAGTGCAGAGTTATCTCAAAGAAAGGGGCCACGGTGTTTCTGTATCTCTATTATGTTGGTGCGGCTTCGGAACTTTTAAATATCTCGATATATCTCGAGAACTACGCATCTCATCAAAAAATATCATAGAACATAAAAAGTAGGAAACTTAATTCTCTACAAAAAAGGTCTCTTAACATTTTGCCATAGCTCGCTTCGTTTCCGAGATATTTGCAGATTTATCTCAAGGGAAGGGGCCTGACGGACATATTTCGAGATACTTCTTCTTCTTGTTGTTCTTCTTCTGCACAGCTAAGCTGGAAGTGGCATTTGCAGCTCGCAATAGTGCAGAGTTATCTCAAAGAAAGGGGCCACGGTGTTTCTGTATCTCTATTATGTTGGTGCGGCTTCGGAACTTTTAAATATCTTAATATATCTCGAGAACTACGCATCTGATCAAAAAACATCATAGAACATAAAATGTAGGAAACTTAATTCTCTACAAAAAAGGTCTCTTAACATTTTGCCATAGCTCGCTTCGTTTCCGAGATATTTGCAGATTTATCTCAAGGGAAGGGGCCTAACGGACATATTTCGAGATATTTCTTCTTCTTGTTGTTCTTCTTCTGCACAGCTAAGCTGGAAGTGGCATTTACAGCTCGCAATAGTGCAGAGTTATCTCAAAGAAAGGGGCCACGGTGTTTCTGTATCTCTATTATGTTGGTGCGGCTTCGGAACTTTTAAATATCTTGATATATCTCGAGAACTACGCATCTGATAAAAAAATATCATAGAACATAAAAAGTAGGAAACTTAATTCTCTAGAAAAAAGGTCTCTTAACATTTTGCCATAGCTCGCTTCGTTTCCCAGATATTTGCAGATTTATCTCAAGGGAAGGGGCCTGACGGACATATTTCGAGATACTTCTTCTTCTTGTTGTTCTTCTTCTGCACAGCTAAGCTGGAAGTGGCATTTGCAGCTCGCAATAGTGCAGAGTTATCTCAAAGAAAGGGGCCACGGTGTTTCTGTATCTCTATTATGTTGGTGCGGCTTCGGAACTTTTAAATATCTTAATATATCTCGAGAACTACGCATCTCATCAAAAAATATCATAGAACATAAAAAGTAGGAAACTTAATTCTCTACAAAAAAGGTCTCTTAACATTTTGCCATAGCTCGCTTCGTTTCCGAGATATTTGCAGATTTATCTCAAGGGAAGGGGCCTGACGGACATATTTCGAGATACTTCTTCTTCTTGTTGTTCTTCTTCTGCACAGCTAAGCTGGAAGTGGCATTTGCAGCTCGCAATAGTGCAGAGTTATCTCAAAGAAAGGGGCCACGGTGTTTCTGTATCTCTATTATGTTGGTGCGGCTTCGGAACTTTTAAATATCTTAATATATCTCGAGAACTACGCATCTGATCAAAAAATATCATAGAACATAAAATGTAGGAAACTTAATTCTCTACAAAAAAGGTCTCTTAACATTTTGCCATAGCTCGCTTCGTTTCCGAGATATTTGCAGATTTATCTCAAGGGAAGGGGCCTAACGGACATATTTCGAGATATTTCTTCTTCTTGTTGTTCTTCTTCTGCACAGCTAAGCTGGAAGCGGCATTTGCGGCTCGCACTAGTGCAGAGTTATCTCAAAGAATGGGGCCACGGTGTTTCTGTATCTCTGTTATGTTGGTGCGGTTTCGGAACTTTTAAATATCTTGATATATCTCGAGAACTACGCATCTGATCAAAAAATATCATAGAACATAAATTGTAGGAAACATAATTCTCTACAAAAAAGGTCTCTTAACATTTTGCCATAGCTCGCTTCGTTTCCGAGATATTTGCAGATATATCTCAAGGGCAGGGGCCTGACGGACATATTTCGAGGTACTACTTCTTCTTGTTGTTCTTCTTCTGCACAGCTAAGCTGGAGGTGGCATTTACAGCTCGCAATAGTGCAGAGTTATCTCAAAGAAAGGGGCCACGGTGTTTCTGTATCTCTATTATGTTGGTGCGGCTTCGGAACTTTTAAATATCTCGATATATCTCGAAAACTACGCTTCTGATCAAAAAATAACGGAGAACATAAATTGTAGGAAACATAATTCTCTACAAAAAACGTCTCTTAACATTTTGCCATAGCTCGCTTCGTTTCCGAGATATTTGCAGATTTATCTCAAGGGAAGGGGCCTGACGGACATATTTCGAGATACTTCTTCTTCTTGTTGTTCTTCTTCTGCACAGCTAAGCTGGAAGTGGCATTTGCAGCTCGCAATAGTGCAGAGTTATCTCAAAGAAAGGGGCCACGGTGTTTCTGTATCTCTATTATGTTGGTGCGGCTTCGGAACTTTTAAATATCTTAATATATCTCGAGAACTACGCATCTGATCAAAAAATATCATAGAACATAAAATGTAGGAAACTTAATTCTCTACAAAAAAGGTCTCTTAAGATTTTGCCATAGCTCGCTTCGTTTCCGAGATATTTGCAGATTTATCTCAAGGGAAGGGGCCTAACGGACATATTTCGAGATATTTCTTCTTCTTGTTGTTCTTCTTCTGCACAGCTAAGCTGGAAGTGGCATTTACAGCTCGCAATAGTGCAGAGTTATCTCAAAGAAAGGGGCCACGGTGTTTCTGTATCTCTATTATGTTGGTGCGGCTTCGGAACTTTTAAATATCTTGATATATCTCGAGAACTACGCATCTGATAAAAAAATATCATAGAACATAAAAAGTAGGAAACTTAATTCTCTACAAAAAAGGTCTCTTAACATTTTGCCATAGCTCGCTTCGTTTCCCAGATATTTGCAGATTTATCTCAAGGGAAGGGGCCTGACGGACATATTTCGAGATACTTCTTCTTCTTGTTGTTCTTCTTCTGCACAGCTAAGCTGGAAGTGGCATTTGCAGCTCGCAATAGTGCAGAGTTATCTCAAAGAAAGGGGCCACGGTGTTTCTGTATCTCTATTATGTTGGTGCGGCTTCGGAACTTTTAAATATCTTAATATATCTCGAGAACTACGCATCTCATCAAAAAATATCATAGAACATAAAAAGTAGGAAACTTAATTCTCTACAAAAAAGGTCTCTTAACATTTTGCCATAGCTCGCTTCGTTTCCGAGATATTTGCAGATTCAGCTCAAAGGAACTGGCCTGACGGACATATTTCGAGATATTTCTTCTTCTTGTTGTTCTTCCTCTGCACAGCTAAGCTGGAAGTGGCATTTGCAGCTCGCAATAGTGCAGAGTTATCTCAAAGAAAGGGGCCACGGTGTTTCTGTATCTCTATTATGTTGGTGCGGCTTCGGAACTTTTAAATATCTTGATATATCTCGAGAACTACGCCTCTGATCAAAAAATATCATAGAACGTAAATTGTAGGAAACATTATTCTCTACAAAAAAGGTCTCTTAACATTTTGCCATAGCTCGCTTCGTTTCCGAGATATTTGCAGATTTATCTCAAGGGAAGGGTCCTGATGGACATATTTCGAGATATTTCTTCTTCTTGTTGTTCTTCTTCTGCACAGCTAAACTGGAAGTGGCATTTCCAGCTCGCAATCGTGCAGAGTTATCTCAAAGAACGGGGCCACGGTGTTTCTGTATCTCTATTATGTTGGTGCGGCTTCGGAACTTTTAAATATCTTGATATATCTCGAGAACTACGCCTCTGATCGAAAAATATCATAGAACGTAAAAAGTAGGAAACTTAATTCTCTACAAAAAAGGTCTCTTAACATTTTGCCATAGCTCGCTTCGTTTCCGAGATATTTGCAGATTTATCTCAAGGGAAGGGGCCTGACGGACATATTTCGAGATATTTCTTCTTCTTGTTGTTCTTCTTCTGCACAGCTAAGCTGGAAGTGGCATTTGCAGCGCGCAATAGTGCAGAGTTATCTCAAAGAAAGGGGCCACGGTGTTTCTGTATCTCTATTATGTTGGTGCGGCTTCGGAACTTTTAAATATCTCGATATATCTCGAAAACTACGCTTCTGATCAAAAAATATCGGAGAACATAAATTGTAGGAAACATAATTCTCTACAAAAAACGTCTCTTAACATTTTGCCATAGCTCGCTTCGTTTCCGAGATATTTGCAGATTCAGCTCAAAGGAACGGGCCTGACGGACATATTTCGAGATACTTCTTCTTCTTGTTGTTCTTCCTCTGCACAGCTAAGCTGGAAGTGGCATTTGCAGCTCGCAATAGTGCAGAGTTATCTCAAAGAAAGGGGCCACGGTGTTTCTGTATCTCTATTATGTTGGTGCGGCTTCGGAACTTTTAAATATCTTGATATATCTCGAGAACTACGCATCTGATCAAAAAATATCATAGAACATAAAAAGTAGGAAACTTAATTCTCTACAAAAAAGGTCTCTTAACATTTTGCCATAGCTCGCTTCGTTTCCGAGATATTTGCAGATTTATCTCAAGGGAAGGGGCCTGACGGACATATTTCGAGATATTTCTTCTTCTTGTTGTTCTTCTTCTGCACAGCTGAGCTGGAAGTGGCATTTGCAGGTCGCAATAGTGCAGAGTTATCTCAAAGAAAGGGGCCACGGTGTTTCTGTATCTCTATTATGTTCGTGCGGCTTCGGAACTTTTAAATATCTCGATATATCTCGAAAACTACGCTTCTGATCAAAAAATATCATAGAACATAAATTGTAGGAAACATAATTCTCTACAAAAAACGTCTCTTAACATTTTGCCATAGCTCGCTTCGTTTCCGAGATATTTGCAGATTCAGCTCAAAGGAACTGGCCTGACGGACATATTTCGAGATATTTCTTCTTCTTGTTGTCCTTCCTCTGCACAGCTAAGCTGGAAGTGGCATTTGCAGCTCGCAATAGTGCAGAGTTATCTCAAAGAAAGGGGCCACGGTGTTTCTGTATCTCTATTATGTTGGTGCGGCTTCGGAACTTTTAAATATCTTGATATATCTCGAGAACTACGCCTCTGATCAAAAAATATCATAGAACGTAAATTGTAGGAAACATTATTCTCTACAAAAAAGGTCTCTTAACATTTTGCCATAGCTCGCTTCGTTTCCGAGATATTTGCAGATTTATCTCAAGGGAAGGGTCCTGATGGACATATTTCGAGATATTTCTTCTTCTTGTTGTTCTTCTTCTGCACAGCTAAACTGGAAGTGGCATTTCCAGCTCGCAATCGTGCAGAGTTATCTCAAAGAACGGGGCCACGGTGTTTCTGTATCTCTATTATGTTGGTGCGGCTTCGGAACTTTTAAATATCTTAATATATCTCGAGAACTACGCATCTCATCAAAAAATATCATAGAACATAAAAAGTAGGAAACTTAATTCTCTACAAAAAAGGTCTCTTAACATTTTGCCATAGCTCGCTTCGTTTCCGAGATATTTGCAGATTTATCTCAAGGGAAGGGGCCTGACGGACATATTTCGAGATACTTCTTCTTCTTGTTGTTCTTCTTCTGCACAGCTAAGCTGGAAGTGGCATTTGCAGCTCGCAATAGTGCAGAGTTATCTCAAAGAAAGGGGCCACGGTGTTTCTGTATCTCTATTATGTTGGTGCGGCTTCGGAACCTTTAAATATCTTAATATATCTCGAGAACTACGCATCTGATCAAAAAATATCATAGAACATAAAATGTAGGAAACTTAATTCTCTACAAAAAAGGTCTCTTAACATTTTGCCATAGCTCGCTTCGTTTCCGAGATATTTGCAGATTTATCTCAAGGGAAGGGGCCTAACGGACATATTTCGAGATATTTCTTCTTCTTGTTGTTCTTCTTCTGCACAGCTAAGCTGGAAGCGGCATTTGCGGCTCGCAATAGTGCAGAGTTATCTCAAAGAAAGGGGCCCCGGTGTTTCTGTATCTCTATTATGTTGGTGCGGCTTCGGAACTTTTAAATATCTTAATATATCTCGAGAACTACGCATCTGATCAAAAAATATCATAGAACATAAAATGTAGGAAACTTAATTCTCTACAAAAAAGGTCTCTTAAGATTTTGCCATAGCTCGCTTCGTTTCCGAGATATTTGCAGATTTATCTCAAGGGAAGGGGCCTAACGGACATATTTCGAGATATTTCTTCTTCTTGTTGTTCTTCTTCTGCACAGCTAAGCTGGAAGTGGCATTTACAGCTCGCAATAGTGCAGAGTTATCTCAAAGAAAGGGGCCACGGTGTTTCTGTATCTCTATTATGTTGGTGCGGCTTCGGAACTTTTAAATATCTTGATATATCTCGAGAACTACGCATCTGATAAAAAAATATCATAGAACATAAAAAGTAGGAAACTTAATTCTCTACAAAAAAGGTCTCTTAACATTTTGCCATAGCTCGCTTCGTTTCCCAGATATTTGCAGATTTATCTCAAGGGAAGGGGCCTGACGGACATATTTCGAGATACTTCTTCTTCTTGTTGTTCTTCTTCTGCACAGCTAAGCTGGAAGTGGCATTTGCAGCTCGCAATAGTGCAGAGTTATCTCAAAGAAAGGGGCCACGGTGTTTCTGTATCTCTATTATGTTGGTGCGGCTTCGGAACTTTTAAATATCTTAATATATCTCGAGAACTACGCATCTCATCAAAAAATATCATAGAACATAAAAAGTAGGAAACTTAATTCTCTACAAAAAAGGTCTCTTAACATTTTGCCATAGCTCGCTTCGTTTCCGAGATATTTGCAGATTCAGCTCAAAGGAACTGGCCTGACGGACATATTTCGAGATATTTCTTCTTCTTGTTGTTCTTCCTCTGCACAGCTAAGCTGGAAGTGGCATTTGCAGCTCGCAATAGTGCAGAGTTATCTCAAAGAAAGGGGCCACGGTGTTTCTGTATCTCTATTATGTTGGTGCGGCTTCGGAACTTTTAGATATCTTGATATATCTCGAGAACTACGCCTCTGATCAAAAAATATCATAGAACGTAAATTGTAGGAAACATTATTCTCTACAAAAAAGGTCTCTTAACATTTTGCCATAGCTCGCTTCGTTTCCGAGATATTTGCAGATTTATCTCAAGGGAAGGGTCCTGATGGACATATTTCGAGATATTTCTTCTTCTTGTTGTTCTTCTTCTGCACAGCTAAACTGGAAGTGGCATTTCCAGCTCGCAATCGTGCAGAGTTATCTCAAAGAACGGGGCCACGGTGTTTCTGTATCTCTATTATGTTGGTGCGGCTTCGGAACTTTTAAATATCTTGATATATCTCGAGAACTACGCCTCTGATCGAAAAATATCATAGAACGTAAAAAGTAGGAAACTTAATTCTCTACAAAAAAGGTCTCTTAACATTTTGCCATAGCTCGCTTCGTTTCCGAGATATTTGCAGATTTATCTCAAGGGAAGGGGCCTGACGGACATATTTCGAGATATTTCTTCTTCTTGTTGTTCTTCTTCTGCACAGCTAAGCTGGAAGTGGCATTTGCAGCGCGCAATAGTGCAGAGTTATCTCAAAGAAAGGGGCCACGGTGTTTCTGTATCTCTATTATGTTGGTGCGGCTTCGGAACTTTTAAATATCTCGATATATCTCGAAAACTACGCTTCTGATCAAAAAATATCGGAGAACATAAATTGTAGGAAACATAATTCTCTACAAAAAACGTCTCTTAACATTTTGCCATAGCTCGCTTCGTTTCCGAGATATTTGCAGATTCAGCTCAAAGGAACGGGCCTGACGGACATATTTCGAGATACTTCTTCTTCTTGTTGTTCTTCCTCTGCACAGCTAAGCTGGAAGTGGCATTTGCAGCTCGCAATAGTGCAGAGTTATCTCAAAGAAAGGGGCCACGGTGTTTCTGTATCTCTATTATGTTGGTGCGGCTTCGGAACTTTTAAATATCTTGATATATCTCGAGAACTACGCATCTGATCAAAAAATATCATAGAACATAAAAAGTAGGAAACTTAATTCTCTACAAAAAAGGTCTCTTAACATTTTGCCATAGCTCGCTTCGTTTCCGAGATATTTGCAGATTTATCTCAAGGGAAGGGGCCTGACGGACATATTTCGAGATATTTCTTCTTCTTGTTGTTCTTCTTCTGCACAGCTGAGCTGGAAGTGGCATTTGCAGGTCGCAATAGTGCAGAGTTATCTCAAAGAAAGGGGCCACGGTGTTTCTGTATCTCTATTATGTTCGTGCGGCTTCGGAACTTTTAAATATCTCGATATATCTCGAAAACTACGCTTCTGATCAAAAAATATCATAGAACATAAATTGTAGGAAACATAATTCTCTACAAAAAACGTCTCTTAACATTTTGCCATAGCTCGCTTCGTTTCCGAGATATTTGCAGATTCAGCTCAAAGGAACTGGCCTGACGGACATATTTCGAGATATTTCTTCTTCTTGTTGTCCTTCCTCTGCACAGCTAAGCTGGAAGTGGCATTTGCAGCTCGCAATAGTGCAGAGTTATCTCAAAGAAAGGGGCCACGGTGTTTCTGTATCTCTATTATGTTGGTGCGGCTTCGGAACTTTTAAATATCTTGATATATCTCGAGAACTACGCCTCTGATCAAAAAATATCATAGAACGTAAATTGTAGGAAACATTATTCTCTACAAAAAAGGTCTCTTAACATTTTGCCATAGCTCGCTTCGTTTCCGAGATATTTGCAGATTTATCTCAAGGGAAGGGTCCTGATGGACATATTTCGAGATATTTCTTCTTCTTGTTGTTCTTCTTCTGCACAGCTAAACTGGAAGTGGCATTTCCAGCTCGCAATCGTGCAGAGTTATCTCAAAGAGCGGGGCCACGGTGTTTCTGTATCTCTATTATGTTGGTGCGGCTTCGGAACTTTTAAATATCTTGATATATCTCGAGAACTACGCCTCTGATCGAAAAATATCATAGAACGTAAAGAGTAGGAAACTTAATTCTCTACAAAAAAGGTCTCTTAACATTTTGCCATAGCTCGCTTCGTTTCCGAGATATTTGCAGATTTATCTCAAGGGAAGGGGCCTGACGGACATATTTCGAGATATTTCTTCTTCTTGTTGTTCTTCTTCTGCACAGCTAAGCTGGAAGTGGCATTTGCGGCTCGCACTAGTGCAGAGTTATCTCAAAGAAAGGAGCCACGGTGTTTCTGTATCTCTATTATGTTGGTGCGGCTTCGGAACTTTTAAATATCTCGATATATCTCGAAAACTACGCTTCTGATCAAAAAATATCATAGAACATAAATTGTAGGAAACATAATTCACTACAAAAAACGTCTCTTAACATTTTGCCATAGCTCGCTTCGTTTCCGAGATATTTGCAGATTCAGCTCAAAGGAACGGGCCTGACGGACATATTTCGAGATACTTCTTCTTCTTGTTGTTCTTCCTCTGCACAGCTAAGCTGGAAGTGGCATTTGCAGCTCGCAATAGTGCAGAGTTATCTCAAAGAAAGGGGCCACGGTGTTTCTGTATCTCTATTATGTTGGTGCGGCTTCGGAACTTTTAAATATCTTGATATATCTCGAGAACTACGCATCTGATAAAAAAATATCATAGAACATAAAAAGTAGGAAACTTAATTCTCTACAAAAAAGGTCTCTTAACATTTTGCCATAGCTCGCTTCGTTTCCCAGATATTTGCAGATTTATCTCAAGGGAAGGGGCCTGACGGACATATTTCGAGATACTTCTTCTTCTTGTTGTTCTTCTTCTGCACAGCTAAGCTGGAAGTGGCATTTGCAGCTCGCAATAGTGCAGAGATATCTCAAAGAAAGGGGCCACGGTGTTTCTGTATCTCTATTATGTTGGTGCGGCTTCGGAACTTTTAAATATCTTGATATATCTCGAGAACTACGCATCTGATCAAAAAATATCATAGAACATAAAAAGTAGGAAACTTAATTCTCTACAAAAAACGTCTCTTAACATTTTGCCATAGCTCGCTTCGTTTCCGAGATATTTGCAGATTCAGCTCAAAGGAACGGGCCTGACGGACATATTTCGAGATACTTCTTCTTCTTGTTGTTCTTCCTCTGCACAGCTAAGCTGGAAGTGGCATTTGCAGCTCGCAATAGTGCAGAGTTATCTCAAAGAAAGGGGCCACGGTGTTTCTGTATCTCTATTATGTTGGTGCGGCTTCGGAACTTTTAAATATCTTGATATATCTCGAGAACTACGCATCTGATAAAAAAATATCATAGAACATGAAAAGTAGGAAACTTAATTCTCTACAAAAAAGGTCTCTTAACATTTTGCCATAGCTCGCTTCGTTTCCCAGATATTTGCAGATTTATCTCAAGGGAAGGGGCCTGACGGACATATTTCGAGATACTTCTTCTTCTTGTTGTTCTTCTTCTGCACAGCTAAGCTGGAAGTGGCATTTGCAGCTCGCAATAGTGCAGAGTTATCTCAAAGAAAGGGGCCACGGTGTTTCTGTATCTCTATTATGTTGGTGCGGCTTCGGAACTTTTAAATATCTTAATATATCTCGAGAACTACGCATCTCATCAAAAAATATCATAGAACATAAAAAGTAGGAAACTTAATTCTCTACAAAAAAGGTCTCTTAACATTTTGCCATAGCTCGCTTCGTTTCCGAGATATTTGCAGATTTATCTCAAGGGAAGGGGCCTGACGGACATATTTCGAGATACTTCTTCTTCTTGTTGTTCTTCTTCTGCACAGCTAAGCTGGAAGTGGCATTTGCAGCTCGCAATAGTGCAGAGTTATCTCAAAGAAAGGGGCCACGGTGTTTCTGTATCTCTATTATGTTGGTGCGGCTTCGGAACTTTTAAATATCTCGATATATCTCGAAAACTACGCTTCTGATCAAAAAATATCATAGAACGTAAATTGTAGGAAACATTATTCTCTACAAAAAAGGTCTCTTAACATTTTGCCATAGCTCGCTTCGTTTCCGAGATATTTGCAGATATATCTCAAGGGAAGGGGCCTGCCGGACATATTTCGAGATATTTCTTCTTCTTGTTGTTCTTCTTCTGCACAGCTAAGCTGGAAGTGGCATTTACAGCTCGCAATAGTGCAGATTTATCTCAAAGAAAGGGGCCGCGGTGTTTCTGTATCTCTATTATGTTGGTGCGGCTTCGGAACTTTTAAATATCTTGATATATCTTGAGAACTACGCCTCTGATCGAAAAATATCATAGAACATAAAAAGTAGGAAACTTAATTCTCTACAAAAAAGGTCTCTTAACATTTTGCCATAGCTCGCTTCGTTTCCGAGATATTTGCAGATTTATCTCAAGGGAAGGGGCCTGACGGACATATTTCGAGATATTTCTTCTTCTTGTTGTTCTTCTTCTGCACAGCTAAGCTGGAAGTGGCATTTGCGGCTCGCACTAGTGCAGAGTTATCTCAAAGAAAGGAGCCACGGTGTTTCTGTATCTCTATTATGTTGGTGCGGCTTCGGAACTTTTAAATATCTCGATATATCTCGAAAACTACGCTTCTGATCAAAAAATATCATAGAACATAAATTGTAGGAAACATAATTCACTACAAAAAACGTCTCTTAACATTTTGCCATAGCTCGCTTCGTTTCCGAGATATTTGCAGATTCAGCTCAAAGGAACGGGCCTGACGGACATATTTCGAGATACTTCTTCTTCTTGTTGTTCTTCCTCTGCACAGCTAAGCTGGAAGTGGCATTTGCAGCTCGCAATAGTGCAGAGTTATCTCAAAGAAAGGGGCCACGGTGTTTCTGTATCTCTATTATGTTGGTGCGGCTTCGGAACTTTTAAATATCTTGATATATCTCGAGAACTACGCATCTGATAAAAAAATATCATAGAACATAAAAAGTAGGAAACTTAATTCTCTACAAAAAAGGTCTCTTAACATTTTGCCATAGCTCGCTTCGTTTCCCAGATATTTGCAGATTTATCTCAAGGGAAGGGGCCTGACGGACATATTTCGAGATACTTCTTCTTCTTGTTGTTCTTCTTCTGCACAGCTAAGCTGGAAGTGGCATTTGCAGCTCGCAATAGTGCAGAGTTATCTCAAAGAAAGGGGCCACGGTGTTTCTGTATCTCTATTATGTTGGTGCGGCTTCGGAACTTTTAAATATCTTAATATATCTCGAGAACTACGCATCTCATCAAAAAATATCATAGAACATAAAAAGTAGGAAACTTAATTCTCTACAAAAAAGGTCTCTTAACATTTTGCCATAGCTCGCTTCGTTTCCGAGATATTTGCAGATTTATCTCAAGGGAAGGGGCCTGACGGACATATTTCGAGATACTTCTTCTTCTTGTTGTTCTTCTTCTGCACAGCTAAGCTGGAAGTGGCATTTGCAGCTCGCAATAGTGCAGAGTTATCTCAAAGAAAGGGGCCACGGTGTTTCTGTATCTCTATTATGTTGGTGCGGCTTCGGAACTTTTAAATATCTCGATATATCTCGAAAACTACGCTTCTGATCAAAAAATATCATAGAACGTAAATTGTAGGAAACATTATTCTCTCCAAAAAAGGTCTCTTAACATTTTGCCATAGCTCGCTTCGTTTCCGAGATATTTGCAGATATATCTCAAGGGAAGGGGCCTGCCGGACATATTTCGATATATTTCTTCTTCTTGTTGTTCTTCTTCTGCACAGCTAAGCTGGAAGTGGCATTTGCGGCTCGCACTAGTGCAGAGTTATCTCAAAGAATGGGGCCACGGTGTTTCTGTATCTCTGTTATGTTGGTGCGGTTTCGGAACTTTTAAATATCTTGATATATCTCGAGAACTACGCATCTGATCAAAAAATATCATAGAACATAAATTGTAGGAAACATAATTCTCTACAAAAAAGGTCTCTTAACATTTTGCCATAGCTCGCTTCGTTTCCGAGATATTTGCAGATATATCTCAAGGGCAGGGGCCTGACGGACATATTTCGAGGTACTTCTTCTTCTTGTTGTTCTTCTTCTGCACAGCTAAGCTGGAGGTGGCATTTACAGCTCGCAATAGTGCAGAGTTATCTCAAAGAAAGGGGCCACGGTGTTTCTGTATCTCTATTATGTTGGTGCGGCTTCGGAACTTTTAAATATCTCGATATATCTCGAAAACTACGCTTCTGATCAAAAAATATCGGAGAACATAAATTGTAGGAAACATAATTCTCTACAAAAAACGTCTCTTAACATTTTGCCATAGCTCGCTTCGTTTCCGAGATATTTGCAGATTCAGCTCAAAGGAACGGGCCTGACGGACATATTTCGAGATACTTCTTCTTCTTGTTGTTCTTCTTCTGCACAGCTAAGCTGGAAGTGGCATTTGCAGCTCGCAATAGTGCAGAGTTATCTCAAAGAAAGGGGCCACGGTGTTTCTGTATCTCTATTATGTTGGTGCGGCTTCGGAACTTTTAAATATCTTAATATATCTCGAGAACTACGCATCTCATCAAAAAATATCATAGAACATAAAAAGTAGGAAACTTAATTCTCTACAAAAAAGGTCTCTTAACATTTTGCCATAGCTCGCTTCGTTTCCGAGATATTTGCAGATTTATCTCAAGGGAAGGGGCCTGACGGACATATTTCGAGATACTTCTTCTTCTTGTTGTTCTTCTTCTGCACAGCTAAGCTGGAAGTGGCATTTGCAGCTCGCAATAGTGCAGAGTTATCTCAAAGAAAGGGGCCACGGTGTTTCTGTATCTCTATTATGTTGGTGCGGCTTCGGAACTTTTAAATATCTCGATATATCTCGAAAACTACGCTTCTGATCAAAAAATATCATAGAACGTAAATTGTAGGAAACATTATTCTCTACAAAAAAGGTCTCTTAACATTTTGCCATAGCTCGCTTCGTTTCCGAGATATTTGCAGATATATCTCAAGGGAAGGGGCCTGCCGGACATATTTCGAGATATTTCTTCTTCTTGTTGTTCTTCTTCTGCACAGCTAAGCTGGAAGTGGCATTTGCGGCTCGCACTAGTGCAGAGTTATCTCAAAGAATGGGGCCACGGTGTTTCTGTATCTCTGTTATGTTGGTGCGGTTTCGGAACTTTTAAATATCTTGATATATCTCGAGAACTACGCATCTGATCAAAAAATATCATAGAACATAAATTGTAGGAAACATAATTCTCTACAAAAAAGGTCTCTTAACATTTTGCCATAGCTCGCTTCGTTTCCGAGATATTTGCAGATATATCTCAAGGGCAGGGGCCTGACGGACATATTTCGAGGTACTTCTTCTTCTTGTTGTTCTTCTTCTGCACAGCTAAGCTGGAGGTGGCATTTACAGCTCGCAATAGTGCAGAGTTATCTCAAAGAAAGGGGCCACGGTGTTTCTGTATCTCTATTATGTTGGTGCGGCTTCGGAACTTTTAAATATCTCGATATATCTCGAAAACTACGCTTCTGATCAAAAAATATCGGAGAACATAAATTGTAGGAAACATAATTCTCTACAAAAAACGTCTCTTAACATTTTGCCATAGCTCGCTTCGTTTCCGAGATATTTGCAGATTCAGCTCAAAGGAACGGGCCTGACGGACATATTTCGAGATACTTCTTCTTCTTGTTGTTCTTCTTCTGCACAGCTAAGCTGGAAGTGGCATTTGCAGCTCGCAATAGTGCAGAGTTATCTCAAAGAAAGGGGCCACGGTGTTTCTGTATCTCTATTATGTTGGTGCGGCTTCGGAACTTTTAAATATCTTAATATATCTCGAGAACTACGCATCTCATCAAAAAATATCATAGAACATAAAAAGTAGGAAACTTAATTCTCTACAAAAAAGGTCTCTTAACATTTTGCCATAGCTCGCTTCGTTTCCGAGATATTTGCAGATTTATCTCAAGGGAAGGGGCCTGACGGACATATTTCGAGATACTTCTTCTTCTTGTTGTTCTTCTTCTGCACAGCTAAGCTGGAAGTGGCATTTGCAGCTCGCAATAGTGCAGAGTTATCTCAAAGAAAGGGGCCACGGTGTTTCTGTATCTCTATTATGTTGGTGCGGCTTCGGAACTTTTAAATATCTCGATATATCTCGAAAACTACGCTTCTGATCAAAAAATATCATAGAACGTAAATTGTAGGAAACATTATTCTCTACAAAAAAGGTCTCTTAACATTTTGCCATAGCTCGCTTCGTTTCCGAGATATTTGCAGATATATCTCAAGGGAAGGGGCCTGCCGGACATATTTCGAGATATTTCTTCTTCTTGTTGTTCTTCTTCTGCACAGCTAAGCTGGAAGTGGCATTTGCGGCTCGCACTAGTGCAGAGTTATCTCAAAGAATGGGGCCACGGTGTTTCTGTATCTCTGTTATGTTGGTGCGGTTTCGGAACTTTTAAATATCTTGATATATCTCGAGAACTACGCATCTGATCAAAAAATATCATAGAACATAAATTGTAGGAAACATAATTCTCTACAAAAAAGGTCTCTTAACATTTTGCCATAGCTCGCTTCGTTTCCGAGATATTTGCAGATATATCTCAAGGGCAGGGGCCTGACGGACATATTTCGAGGTACTTCTTCTTCTTGTTGTTCTTCTTCTGCACAGCTAAGCTGGAGGTGGCATTTACAGCTCGCAATAGTGCAGAGTTATCTCAAAGAAAGGGGCCACGGTGTTTCTGTATCTCTATTATGTTGGTGCGGCTTCGGAACTTTTAAATATCTCGATATATCTCGAAAACTATGCTTCTGATCAAAAAATATCGGAGAACATAAATTGTAGGAAACATAATTCTCTACAAAAAACGTCTCTTAACATTTTGCCATAGCTCGCTTCGTTTCCGAGATATTTGCAGATTCAGCTCAAAGGAACGGGCCTGACGGACATATTTCGAGATACTTCTTCTTCTTGTTGTTCTTCCTCTGCACAGCTAAACTGGAAGTGGCATTTCCAGCTCGCAATCCTGCAGAGTTATCTCAAAGAACGGGGCCACGGTGTTTCTGTATCTCTATTATGTTGGTGCGGCTTCGGAACTTTTAAATATCTTGATATATCTCGAGAACTACGCCTCTGATCGAAAAATATCATAGAACGTAAAAAGTAGGAAACTTAATTCTCTACAAAAAAGGTCTCTTAACATTTTGCCATAGCTCGCTTCGTTTCCGAGATATTTGCAGATTTATCTCAAGGGAAGGGGCCTGACGGACATATTTCGAGATATTTCTTCTTCTTGTTGTTCTTCTTCTGCACAGCTAAGCTGGAAGTGGCATTTGCGGCTCGCACTAGTGCAGAGTTATCTCAAAGAAAGGAGCCACGGTGTTTCTGTATCTCTATTATGTTGGTGCGGCTTCGGGACTTTTAAATATCTCGATATATCTCGAAAACTACGCTTCTGATCAAAAAATATCATAGAACATAAATTGTAGGAAACATAATTCACTACAAAAAACGTCTCTTAACATTTTGCCATAGCTCGCTTCGTTTCCGAGATATTTGCAGATTCAGCTCAAAGGAACGGGCCTGACGGACATATTTCGAGATACTTCTTCTTCTTGTTGTTCTTCCTCTGCACAGCTAAGCTGGAAGTGGCATTTGCAGCTCGCAATAGTGCAGAGTTATCTCAAAGAAAGGGGCCACGGTGTTTCTGTATCTCTATTATGTTGGTGCGGCTTCGGAACTTTTAAATATCTTGATATATCTCGAGAACTACGCATCTGATCAAAAAATATCATAGAACATAAAAAGTAGGACACTTAATTCTCTACAAAAAAGGTCTCTTAACATTTTGCCATAGCTCGCTTCGTTCCCAAGATATTTGCAGATTTATCTCAAGGGAAGGGGCCTGACGGACATATTTCGAGATATTTCTTCTTCTTGTTGTTCTTCTTCTGCACAGCTAAGCTGGAAGTGGCATTTGCGGCTCGCACTAGTGCAGAGTTATCTCAAAGAAAGGGGCCACGGTGTTTCTGTATCTCTATTATGTTGGTGCGGCTTCGGAACTTTTAAATATCTCGATATATCTCGAAAACTACGCTTCTGATCAAAAAATATCATAGAACATAAATTGTAGGAAACAGAATTCTCTACAAAAAAGGTCTCTTAACATTTTGCCATAGCTCGCTTCGTTTCCGAGATATTTGCAGATTTATCTCAAGGGAAGGGGCCTGACGGACATATTTCGAGATATTTCTTCTTCTTGTTGTTCTTCTTCTGCACAGCTAAGCTGGAAGTGGCATTTGCAGCTCGCACTAGTGCAGAGTTATCTCAAAGAAAGGGGCCACGGTGTTTCTGTATCTCTATTATGTTGGTGCGGCTTCGGAACTTTTAAATATCTCGATATATCTCGAAAACTACGCTTCTGATCAAAAAATATCATAGAACATAAATTGTAGGAAACATAATTCTCTACAAAAAAGGTCTCTTAACATTTTGCCATAGCTCGCTTCGTTTCCGAGATATTTGCAGATATATCTCAAGGGAAGGGGCCTGACGGACATATTTCGAGATATTTCTTCTTCTTGTTGTTCTTCTTCTGCACAGCTAAGCTGGAAGTGGCATTTGCAGCTCGCAATAGTGCAGAGTTATCTCTAAGAAAGGGGCCACGGTGTTTCTGTATCTCTATTATGTTGGTGCGGCTTCGGAACTTTTAAATATCTTGATATATCTCGAGAACCACGCATCTGATCAAAAAATGTCATAGAACATAAAAAGTAGGAAGCTTAATTCTCTACAAAAACGGTCTCTTAACATTTTGCCATAGCTCGCTTCGTTTCCGAGATATTTGCAGATTTATCTCAAGGGAAGGGGCCTGACGGACATATTTCGAGATATTTCTTCTTCTTGTTGTTCTTCTTCTGCACAGCTGAGCTGGAAGTGGCATTTGCAGGTCGCAATAGTGCAGAGTTATCTCAAAGAAAGGGGCCACGGTGTTTCTGTATCTCTATTATGTTGGTGCGGCTTCGGAACTTTTAAATATCTCGATATATCTCGAAAACTACGCTTCTGATCGACAAATATCATAGAACATAAATTGTAGGAAACATAATTCTCTACAAAAAACGTCTCTTCACATTTTGCCATAGCTCGCTTCGTTTCCCAGATATTTGCAGATTCAGTTCAAAGGAACGGGCCTGACGGACATATTTCGAGATACTTCTTCTTCTTGTTGTTCTTCCTCTGCACAGCTAAGCTGGAAGTGGCATTTGCAGCTCGCAATAGTGCAGAGTTATCTCAAAGGATGGGGCCACGGTGTTTCTGTATCTCTATTATGTTGGTGCGGCTTCGGAACTTTTAAGTATCTTGATATATCTCGAGAACTACGCCTCTGATCGAAAAATATCATAGAACGTAAAAAGTAGGAAACTTAATTCTCTACAAAAAAGGTCTCTTAACATTTTGCCATAGCTCGCTTCGTTTCCGAGATATTTGCAGATTTATCTCAAGGGAAGGGGCCTGACGGACATATTTCGAGATATTTCTTCTTCTTGTTGTTCTTCTTCTGCACAGCTAAGCTGGAAGTGGCATTTGCGGCTCGCACTAGTGCAGAGTTATCTCAAAGAAAGGAGCCACGGTGTTTCTGTATCTCTATTATGTTGGTGCGGCTTCGGAACTTTTAAATATCTCGATATATCTCGAAAACTACGCTTCTGATCAAAAAATATCATAGAACATAAATTGTAGGAAACATAATTCACTACAAAAAACGTCTCTTAACATTTTGCCATAGCTCGCTTCGTTTCCGAGATATTTGCAGATTCAGCTCAAAGGAACGGGCCTGACGGACATATTTCGAGATACTTCTTCTTCTTGTTGTTCTTCCTCTGCACAGCTAAGCTGGAAGTGGCATTTGCAGCTCGCAATAGTGCAGAGTTATCTCAAAGAAAGGGGCCACGGTGTTTCTGTATCTCTATTATGTTGGTGCGGCTTCGGAACTTTTAAATATCTTGATATATCTCGAGAACTACGCATCTGATCAAAAAATATCATAGAACATAAAAAGTAGGACACTTAATTCTCTACAAAAAAGGTCTCTTAACATTTTGCCATAGCTCGCTTCGTTCCCGAGATATTTGCAGATTTATCTCAAGGGAAGGGGCCTGACGGACATATTTCGAGATATTTCTTCTTCTTGTTGTTCTTCTTCTGCACAGCTAAGCTGGAAGTGGCATTTGCGGCTCGCACTAGTGCAGAGTTATCTCAAAGAAAGGGGCCACGGTGTTTCTGTATCTCTATTATGTTGGTGCGGCTTCGGAACTTTTAAATATCTCGATATATCTCGAAAACTACGCTTCTGATCAAAAAATATCATAGAACATAAATTGTAGGAAACAGAATTCTCTACAAAAAAGGTCTCTTAACATTTTGCCATAGCTCGCTTCGTTTCCGAGATATTTGCAGATTTATCTCAAGGGAAGGGGCCTGACGGACATATTTCGAGATATTTCTTCTTCTTGTTGTTCTTCTTCTGCACAGCTAAGCTGGAAGTGGCATTTGCAGCTCGCACTAGTGCAGAGTTATCTCAAAGAAAGGGGCCACGGTGTTTCTGTATCTCTATTATGTTGGTGCGGCTTCGGAACTTTTAAATATCTCGATATATCTCGAAAACTACGCTTCTGATCAAAAAATATCATAGAACATAAATTGTAGGAAACATAATTCTCTACAAAAAAGGTCTCTTAACATTTTGCCATAGCTCGCTTCGTTTCCGAGATATTTGCAGATATATCTCAAGGGAAGGGGCCTGACGGACATATTTCGAGATATTTCTTCTTCTTGTTGTTCTTCTTCTGCACAGCTAAGCTGGAAGTGGCATTTGCAGCTCGCAATAGTGCAGAGTTATCTCTAAGAAAGGGGCCACGGTGTTTCTGTATCTCTATTATGTTGGTGCGGCTTCGGAACTTTTAAATATCTTGATATATCTCGAGAACCACGCATCTGATCAAAAAATGTCATAGAACATAAAAAGTAGGAAGCTTAATTCTCTACAAAAACGGTCTCTTAACATTTTGCCATAGCTCGCTTCGTTTCCGAGATATTTGCAGATTTATCTCAAGGGAAGGGGCCTGACGGACATATTTCGAGATATTTCTTCTTCTTGTTGTTCTTCTTCTGCACAGCTGAGCTGGAAGTGGCATTTGCAGGTCGCAATAGTGCAGAGTTATCTCAAAGAAAGGGGCCACGGTGTTTCTGTATCTCTATTATGTTGGTGCGGCTTCGGAACTTTTAAATATCTCGATATATCTCGAAAACTACGCTTCTGATCGACAAATATCATAGAACATAAATTGTAGGAAACATAATTCTCTACAAAAAACGTCTCTTCACATTTTGCCATAGCTCGCTTCGTTTCCCAGATATTTGCAGATTCAGTTCAAAGGAACGGGCCTGACGGACATATTTCGAGATACTTCTTCTTCTTGTTGTTCTTCCTCTGCACAGCTAAGCTGGAAGTGGCATTTGCAGCTCGCAATAGTGCAGAGTTATCTCAAAGGATGGGGCCACGGTGTTTCTGTATCTCTATTATGTTGGTGCGGCTTCGGAACTTTTAAGTATCTTGATATATCTCGAGAACTACGCATCTGATCAAAAAATATCATAGAACATAAAAAGTAGGAAACTTAATTCTCTACAAAAAAGGTCTCTTAACATTTTGCCATAGCTCGCTTCGTTTCCGAGATATTTGCAGATATATCTCAAGGGAAGGGGCCTGCCGGACATATTTCGAGATATTTCTTCTTCTTGTTGTTCTTCTTCTGCACAGCTAAGCTGGAAGTGGCATTTACAGCTCGCAATAGTGCAGAGCTATCTCAAAGAAAGGGGCCACGGTGTTTCTGTATCTCTATTATGTTGGTGCTGCTTCGAAACTTTTAAATATCTTGATATATCTCGAGAACTACGCATCTGATCAAAAAATATCATAGAACATAAAAAGTAGGAAACTTAATTCTCTACAAAAAAGGTCTCTTAACATTTTGCCATAGCTCGCTTTGTTTCCGAGATATTTGCAGATTTATCTCAAGGGAAGGGGCCTGACGGACATATTTCGAGATATTTCTTCTTCTTGTTGTTCTTCTTCTGCACAGCTAAACTGGAAGTGGCATTTCCAGCTCGCAATCGTGCAGAGTTATCTCAAAGAAAGGGGCCACGGTGTTTCTGTATCTCTATTATGTTGGTGCGGCTTCGGAACTTTTAAATATCTCGATATATCTCGAAAACTACGCTTCTGATCAAAAAATATCATAGAACATAAATTGTAGGAAACATAATTCACTACAAAAAACGTCTCTTAACATTTTGCCATAGCTCGCTTCGTTTCCGAGATATTTGCAGATTCAGCTCAAAGGAACGGGCCTGACGGACATATTTCGAGATACTTCTTCTTCTTGTTGTACTTCCTCTGCACAGCTAAGCTGGAAGTGGCATTTGCAGCTCGCACTAGTGCAGAGTTATCTCAAAGAAAGGGGCCACGGTGTTTCTGTATCTCTATTATGTTGGTGCTGCTTCGGAACTTTTAAATATCTTGATATATCTCGAGAACTACGCATCTGATCAAAAAATATCATAGAACATGAAAAGTAGGAAACTTAATTCTCTACAAAAAAGGTCTCTTAACATTTTGCCATAGCTCTCTTCGTTTCCGAGATATTTGCAGATTTATCTCAAGGGAAGGGGCCTGACGGACATATTTCGAGATATTTCTTCTTCTTGTTGTTCTTCTTCTGCACAGCTAAGCTGGAAGTGGCATTTGCAGCTCGCAATAGTGCAGAGTTATCTCAGAGAAAGGGGCCACGGTGTTTCTGTATCTCTATTATGTTGGTGCGGCTTCGGAACTTTTAAATATCTTGATATATCTCGAGAACTACGCATCTGATCAAAAAATGTCATAGAACATAAAAAGTAGGAAACTTAATTCTCTACAAATAAGGTCTCTCAACATTTTGCCATAGCTCGCTTCGTTTCCGAGATATTTGCAGATTTATCTCAAGGGAAGGGTCCTGATGGACATATTTCGAGATATTTCTTCTTCTTGTTGTTCTTCTTCTGCACAGCTAAGCTGGAAGTGGCATTTGCGGCTCGCACTAGTGCAGAGTTATCTCAAAGAAAGGAGCCACGGTGTTTCTGTATCTCTATTATGTTGGTGCGGCTTCGGAACTTTTAAATATCTCGATATATCTCGAGAACTACGCATCTGATCAAAAAATATCATAGAACATAAATTGTAGGAAACATAATTCACTACAAAAAAGGTCTGTTAACATTTTGCCATAGCTCGCTTCGTTCCCGAGATATTTGCAGATTTATCTCAAGGGAAGGGGCCTGACGGACATATTTCGAGATATTTCTTCTTCTTGTTGTTCTTCTTCTGCACAGCTAAGCTGGAAGTGGCATTTGCGGCTCGCACTAGTGCAGAGTTATCTCAAAGAAAGGGGCCACGGTGTTTCTGTATCTCTATTATGTTGGTGCGGCTTCGGAACTTTTAAATATCTCGATATATCTCGAAAACTACGCATCTGACCAAAAAATATCATAGAACCTAAATTGTAGGAAACATAATTCTCTACAAAAAAGGTCTCTTAACATTTTGCCATAGCTCGCTTCGTTTCCGAGATATTTGCAGATATATCTCAAGGGAAGGGGCCTGACGGACATATTTCGAGATATTTCTTCTTCTTGTTGTTCTTCTTCTGCACAGCTAAACTGGAAGTGGCATTTCCAGCTCGCAATCGTGCAGAGTTATCTCAAAGAAAGGGGCCACGGTGTTTCTGTATCTCTATTATGTTGATGCGGCTTCGGCACTTTTAAATATCTTGATATATCTCGAGAACTACGCATCTGATCAAAAAATATCATAGAAGATAAAAAGTAGGAAACTTAATTCTCTACAAAAAAGGTCTCTTAACATTTCGCCATAGCTCGCTTCGTTTCCGAGATATTTGCAGATTTATCTCAAGGGAAGGGGCCTGTCGGACATATTTCGAGATATTTCTTCTTCTTGTTGTTCTTCTTCTGCACAGCTAAGCTGGAAGTGGCATTTGCGGCTCGCACTAGTGCAGAGTTATCTCAAAGAAAGGAGCCACGGTGTTTCTGTATCTCTATTATGTTGGTGCGGCTTCGGAACTTTTAAATATCTCGATATATCTCGAGAACTACGCATCTGATCAAAAAATATCATAGAACATAAATTGTAGGAAACATAATTCACTACAAAAAAGGTCTGTTAACATTTTGCCATAGCTCGCTTCGTTCCCGAGATATTTGCAGATTTATCTCAAGGGAAGGGGCCTGACGGACATATTTCGAGATATTTCTTCTTCTTGTTGTTCTTCTTCTGCACAGCTAAGCTGGAAGTGGCATTTGCGGCTCGCACTAGTGCAGAGTTATCTCAAAGAAAGGGGCGACGGTGTTTCTGTATCTCTATTATGTTGGTGCGGCTTCGGAACTTTTAAATATCTCGATATATCTCGAAAACTACGCATCTGACCAAAAAATATCATAGAACCTAAATTGTAGGAAACATAATTCTCTACAAAAAAGGTCTCTTAACATTTTGCCATAGCTCGCTTCGTTTCCGAGATATTTGCAGATATATCTCAAGGGAAGGGGCCTGACGGACATATTTCGAGATATTTCTTCTTCTTGTTGTTCTTCTTCTGCACAGCTAAACTGGAAGTGGCATTTCCAGCTCGCAATCGTGCAGAGTTATCTCAAAGAAAGGGGCCACGGTGTTTCTGTATCTCTATTATGTTGGTGCGGCTTCGGAACTTTTAAATATCTTGATATATCTCGAGAACTACGCATCTGATCAAAAAATATCATAGAACATAAAAAGTGGGAAACTTAATTCTCTACAAAAAAGGTCTCTTAACATTTTGCCATAGCTCGCTTCGTTTCCGAGATATTTGCAGATTTATCTCAAGGGAAGGGGCCTGACGGACATATTTCGAGATATTTCTTCTTCTTGTTGTTCTTCTTCTGCACAGCTGAGCTGGAAGTGGCATTTGCAGGTCGCAATAGTGCAGACTTATCTCAAAGAAAGGGGCCACGGTGTTTCTGTATCTCTATTATGTTGGTGCGGCTTCGGAACTTTTAAATATCTCGATATATCTCGAAAACTACGCTTCTGATCAAAAAATATCATAGAACGTAAATTGTAGGAAACATTATTCTCTACAAAAAAGGTCTCTTAACATTTTGCCATAGCTCGCTTCGTTCCCGAGATATTTGCAGATTTATCTCAAGGGAAGGGTCCTGATGGACATATTTCGAGATATTTCTTCTTCTTGTTGTTCTTCTTCTGCACAGCTAAGCTGGAAGTGGCATTTGCGGTTCGCACTAGTGCAGAGTTATCTCAAAGAAAGGGGCCACGGTGTTTCTGTATCTCTATTATGTTGGTGCGGCTTCGGAACTTTTAAATATCTCGATATATCTCGAAAACTACGCTTCTGACCAAAAAATATCATAGAACCTAAATTGTAGGAAACATAATTCTCTACAAAAAAGGTCTCTTAACATTTTGCCATAGCTCGCTTCGTTTCCGAGATATTTGCAGATATATCTCAAGGGAAGGGGCCTGACGGACATATTTCGAGATATTTCTTCTTCTTGTTGTTCTTCTTCTGCACAGCTAAGCTGGAAGTGGCATTTGCAGCGCGCTATAGTGCAGAGTTATCTCAAAGAAAGGGGCCACGGTGTTTCTGTATCCCTATTATGTTGGTGCGGCATCGGAACTTTTAAATATCTCGATATATCTCGAAAACTACGCTTCTGATCAAAAAATATCATAGAACATAAATTGTAGGAAACATAATTCTCTACAAAAAACGTCTCTTAACATTTTGCCATAGCTCGCTTCGTTTCCGAGATATTTGCAGATTCAGCTCAAAGGAACTGGCCTGACGGACATATTTCGAGATATTTCTTCTTCTTGTTGTTCTTCCTCTGCACAGCTAAGCTGGAAGTGGCATTTGCAGCTCGCAATAGTGCAGAGTTATCTCAAAGAAAGGGGCCACGGTGTTTCTGTATCTCTATTATGTTGGTGCGGCTTCGGAACTTTTAAATATCTTGATATATCTCGAGAACTACGCATCTGATCAAAAAATATTATAGAACATAAAAAGTAGGAAACTTAATTCTCTACAAAAAAGGTCTCTTAACATTTTGCCATAGCTCGCTTCGTTTCCGAGATATTTGCAGATTTATCTCAAGGGAAGGGGCCTGACGGACATATTTCGAGATATTCCTTCTTCTTGTTGTTCTTCTTCTGCACAGCTGAGCTGGAAGTGGCATTTGCAGGTCGCAATAGTGCAGAGTTATCTCAAAGAAAGGGGCCACGGTGTTTCTGTATCTCTATTATGTTGGTGCGGCTTCGGAACTTTTAAATATCTCGATATATCTCGAAAACTACGCTTCTGATCAAAAAATATCATAGAACGTAAATTGTAGGAAACATTATTCTCTACAAAAAAGGTCTCTTAACATTTTGCCATAGCTCGCTTCGTTTCCGAGATATTTGCAGATTTATCTCAAGGGAAGGGTCCTGATGGACATATTTCGAGATATTTCTTCTTCTTGTTGTTCTTCTTCTGCACAGCTAAACTGGAAGTGGCATTTCCAGCTCGCAATAGTGCAGAGTTATCTCAAAGAAAGGGGCCACGGTGTTTCTGTATCTCTATTATGTTGGTGCGGCTTCGGAACTTTTAAATATCTTGATATATCTCGAGAACTACGCATCTGATCAAAAAATATCATAGAACATAAAAAGTAGGAAACTTAATTCTCTACAAAAAAGGTCTCTTAACATTTTGCCATAGCTCGCTTCGTTCCCGAGATATTTGCAGATTTATCTCAAGGGAATGGTCCTGATGGACATATTTCGAGATATTTCTTCTTCTTGTTGTTCTTCTTCTGCACAGCTAAGCTGGAAGTGGCATTTGCGGCTCGCACTAGTGCAGAGTTATCTCAAAGAAAGGGGCCACGGTGTTTCTGTATCTCTATTATGTTGGTGCGGCTTCGGAACTTTTAAATATCTCGATATATCTCGAAAACTACGCTTCTGACCAAAAAATATCATAGAACCTAAATTGTAGGAAACATAATTCTCTACAAAAAAGGTCTCTTAACATTTTCCCATAGCTCGCTTCGCTTCCGAGATATTTGCAGATTTATCTCAAGGGAAGGGGCCTGACGGACATATTTCGAGATATTTCTTCTTCTTGTTGTTCTTCTTCTGCACAGCTAAGCTGGAAGTGGCATTTGCGGCTCGCACTAGTGCAGAGTTATCTCAAAGAAAGGGGCCACGGTGTTTCTGTATCCCTATTATGTTGGTGCGGCATCGGAACTTTTAAATATCTCGATATATCTCGAAAACTACGCTTCTGATCAAAAAATATCATAGAACATAAATTGTAGGAAACATAATTCTCTACAAAAAACGTCTCTTAACATTTTGCCATAGCTCGCTTCGTTTCCGAGATATTTGCAGATTCAGCTCAAAGGAACTGGCCTGACGGACATATTTCGAGATATTTCTTCTTCTTGTTGTTCTTCCTCTGCACAGCTAAGCTGGAAGTGGCATTTGCAGCTCGCAATAGTGCAGAGTTATCTCAAAGAAAGGGGCCACGGTGTTTCTGTATCTCTATTATGTTGGTGCTGCTTCGAAACTTTTAAATATCTTGATATATCTCGAGAACTACGCATCTGATCAAAAAATATCATAGAACATGAAAAGTAGGAAACTTAATTCTCTACAAAAAAGGTCTCTTAACATTTTGCCATAGCTCTCTTCATTTCCGAGATATTTGCAGATTTATCTCAAGGGAAGGGGCCTGACGGACATATTTCGAGATATTTCTTCTTCTTGTTGTTCTTCTTCTGCACAGCTAAGCTGGAAGTGGCATTTGCAGCTCGCAATAGTGCAGAGTTATCTCAGAGAAAGGGGCCACGGTGTTTCTGTATCTCTATTATGTTGGTGCGGCTTCGGAACTTTTAAATATCTTGATATATCTCGAGAACTACGCATCTGATCAAAAAATGTCATAGAACATAAAAAGTAGGAAACTTAATTCTCTACAAAAAAGGTCTCTTAACATTTTGCCATAGCTCGCTTCGTTTCCGAGATATTTGCAGATTTATCTCAAGGGAAGGGTCCTGATGGACATATTTCGAGATATTTCTTCTTCTTGTTGTTCTTCTTCTGCACAGCTAAGCTGGAAGTGGCATTTGCAGCTCGCAATAGTGCAGAGTTATCTCAAAGAAAGGGGCCACGGTGTTTCTGTATCTCTATTATGTTGGTGCGGCTTCGGAACTTTTAAATATCTTGATATATCTCGAGAACTACGCATCTGATCAAAAAATATCATAGAACATAAAAAGTAGGAAACTTAATTCTCTACAAAAAAGGTCTCTTAACATTTTGCCATAGCTCGCTTCGTTCCCGAGATATTTGCAGATTTATCTCAAGGGAAGGGTCCTGATGGACATATTTCGAGATATTTCTTCTTCTTGTTGTTCTTCTTCTGCACAGCTAAGCTGGAAGTGGCATTTGCGGTTCGCACTAGTGCAGAGTTATCTCAAAGAAAGGGGCCACGGTGTTTCTGTATCTCTATTATGTTGGTGCGGCTTCGGAACTTTTAAATATCTCGATATATCTCGAGAACTACGCATCTGATCAAAAAATATCATAGAACATAAATTGTAGGAAACATAATTCACTACAAAAAAGGTCTCTTAACATTTTGCCATAGCTCTCTTCGTTTCCGAGATATTTGCAGATTTATCTCAAGGGAAGGGGCCTGACGGACATATTTCGAGATATTTCTTCTTCTTGTTGTTCTTCTTCTGCACAGCTAAGCTGGAAGTGGCATTTGCGGCTCGCACTAGTGCAGAGTTATCTCAAAGAAAGGGGCCACGGTGTTTCTGTATCTCTATTATGTTGGTGCGGCTTCGGAAATTTTAAATATCTCGATATATCTCGAAAACTACGCTTCTGATCAAAAAATATGATAGAACATAAATTGTAGGAAACATAATTCTCTACAAAAAAGGTCTCTTAACATTTCGCCATAGCTCGCTTTGTTTCCGAGATATTTGCAGATTTATCTCAAGGGAAGGGGCCTGTCGGACATATTTCGAGATATTTCTTCTTCTTGTTGTTCTTCTTCTGCACAGCTAAGCTGGAAGTGGCATTTGCGGCTCGCACTAGTGCAGAGTTATCTCAAAGAAAGGGGCCACGGTGTTTCTGTATCTCTATTATGTTGGTGCGGCTTCGGAACTTTTAAATATCTCGATATATCTCGAAAACTACGCTTCTGATCAAAAAATATGATAGAACATAAATTGTAGGAAACATAATTCTCTACAAAAAACGTCTCTTAACATTTTGCCATAGCTCGCTTCGTTTCCGAGATATTTGCAGATTCAGCTCAAAGGAACGGGCCTGACGGACATATTTCGAGATACTTCTTCTTCTTGTTGTTCTTCCTCTGCACAGCTAAGCTGGAAGTGGCATTTGCAGCTCGCAATAGTGCAGAGTTATCTCAAAGAAAGGGGCCACGGTGTTTCTGTATCTCTATTATGTTGGTGCGGCTTCGGAACTTTTAAATATCTTGATATATCTCGAGAACTACGCATCTGATCAAAAAATATCATAGAACATAAAAAGTAGGAAACTTAATTCTCTACAAAAAAGGTCTCTTAACATTTTGCCATAGCTCGCTTCGTTTCCGAGATATTTGCAGATTTATCTCAAGGGAAGGGGCCTGACGGACATATTTCGAGATATTTCTTCTTCTTGTTGTTCTTCTTCTGCACAGCTGAGCTGGAAGTGGCATTTGCAGGTCGCAATAGTGCAGAGTTATCTCAAAGAAAGGGGCCACGGTGTTTCTGTATCTCTATTATGTTGGTGCGGCTTCGGAACTTTTAAATATCTCGATATATCTCGAAAACTACGCTTCTGATCAAAAAATATCATAGAACGTAAATTGTAGGAAACTTAATTCTCTACAAAAAAGGTCTCTTAACATTTTGCCATAGCTCGCTTCGCTTCCGAGATATTTGCAGATTTATCTCAAGGGAAGGGGCCTGACGGACATATTTCGAGATATTTCTTCTTCTTGTTGTTCTTCTTCTGCACAGCTAAGCTGGAAGTGGCATTTGCGGCTCGCACTAGTGCAGAGTTATCTCAAAGAAAGGGGCCACGGTGTTTCTGTATCCCTATTATGTTGGTGCGGCATCGGAACTTTTAAATATCTCGATATATCTCGAAAACTACGCTTCTGATCAAAAAATATCATAGAACATAAATTGTAGGAAACATAATTCTCTACAAAAAACGTCTCTTAACATTTTGCCATAGCTCGCTTCGTTTCCGAGATATTTGCAGATTCAGCTCAAAGGAACTGGCCTGACGGACATATTTCGAGATATTTCTTCTTCTTGTTGTTCTTCCTCTGCACAGCTAAGCTGGAAGTGGCATTTGCAGCTCGCAATAGTGCAGAGTTATCTCAAGGAAAGGGGCCACGGTGTTTCTGTATCTCTATTATGTTGGTGCGGCTTCGGAACTTTTAAATATCTTGATATATCTCGAGAACTACGCATCTGATCAAAAAATATCATAGAACATAAAAAGTAGGAAACTTAATTCTCTACAAAAAAGGTCTCTTAACATTTTGCCATAGCTCGCTTCGTTTCCGAGATATTTGCAGATTTATCTCAAGGGAAGGGGCCTGACGGACATATTTCGAGATATTTCTTCTTCTTGTTGTTCTTCTTCTGCACAGCTAAGCTGGAAGTGGCATTTGCGGCTCGCACTAGTGCAGAGTTATCTCAAAGAAAGGGGCCACGGTGTTTCTGTATCCCTATTATGTTGGTGCGGCTTCGGATCTTTTAAATATCTCGATATATCTCGAAAACTACGCTTCTGATCAAAAAATATCATAGAACATAAATTGTAGGAAACATAATTCTCTATAAAAAACGTCTCTTAACATTTTGCCATAGCTCGCTTCGTTTCCGAGATATTTGCAGATTCAGCTCAAAGGAACTGGCCTGACGGACATATTTCGAGATATTTCTTCTTCTTGTTGTTCTTCCTCTGCACAGCTAAGCTGGAAGTGGCATTTGCAGCTCGCAATAGTGCAGAGTTATCTCAAAGAAAGGGGCCACGGTGTTTCTGTATCTCTATTATGTTGGTGCGGCTTCGGAACTTTTAAATATCTCGATATATCTCGAAAACTACGCTTCTGATCAAAAAATATCATAGAACATAAATTGTAGGACACATAATTCTCTACAAAAAACGTCTCTTAACATTTTGCCATAGCTCGCTTCGTTTCCGAGATATTTGCAGATTCAGCTCAAAGGAACTGGCCTGACGGACATATTTCGAGATATTTCTTCTTCTTGTTGTTCTTCCTCTGCACAGCTAAGCTGGAAGTGGCATTAGCAGCTCGCAATAGTGCAGAGTTATCTCAAAGAAAGGGGCCACGGTGTTTCTGTATCTCTATTATGTTGGTGCGGCTTCGGAACTTTTAAATATCTTGATATATCTCGAGAACTACGCATCTGATCAAAAAATATCATAGCACATAAAAAGTAGGAAACTTAATTCTCTACAAAAAAGGTCTCTTAACATTTTGCCATAGGTCGCTTCGTTTCCGAGATATTTGCAGATTTATCTCAAGGGAAGGGGCCTAACGGACATATTTCGAGATATTTCTTCTTCTTGTTGTCCTTCTTCTGCACAGCTAAACTGGAAGTGGCATTTCCAGCTCGCAATAGTGCAGAGTTATCTCAAAGAGAGGGGCCACGGTGTTTCTGTATCTCTATTATGTTGGTGCGGCTTCGGAACTTTTAAATATCTTGATATATCTCGAGAACTACGCATCTGATCAAAAAATATCATAGAAGATAAAAAGTAGGAAACTTAATTCTCTACAAAAAAGCTCTCTTAACATTTTGCCATAGTTCGCTTCGTTTCCGAGATATTTGCAGATTTATCTCAAGGAACGGGGCCTGACGGACATATTTCGAGATATTTCTTCTTCTTGTTGTTCTTCTTCTGCACAGCTAAGCTGGAAGTGACATTTGCGGCTCGCACTAGTGCAGAGTTATCTCAAAGAAAGGGGCCACGGTGTTTCTGTATCCCTATTATGTTGGTGCGGCTTCGGAACTTTTAAATATCTCGATATATCTCGAAAACTACGCTTCTGATCAAAAAATATCATAGAACATAAATTGTAGGAAACATAATTCTCTATAAAAAACGTCTCTTAACATTTTGCCATAGCTCGCTTCGTTTCCGAGATATTTGCAGATTCAGCTCAAAGGAACTAGCCTGACGGACATATTTCGAGATATTTCTTCTTCTTGTTGTTCTTCCTCTGCACAGCTAAGCTGGAAGTGGCATTTGCAGCTCGCAATAGTGCAGAGTTATCTCAAAGAAAGGGGCCACGGTGTTTCTGTATCTCTATTATGTTGGTGCGGCTTCGGAACTTTTAAATATCTTGATATATCTCGAGAACTACGCATCTGATCAAAAAATATCATCGAACATAAAAAGTAGGAAACTTAATTCTCTACAAAAAAGGTCTCTGAACATTTTGCCATAGCTCGCTTCGTTTCCGAGATATTTGCAGATTTATCTCAAGGAACGGGGCCTGACGGACATATTTCGAGATATTTCTTCTTCTTGTTGTTCTTCTTCTGCACAGCTAAGCTGGAAGTGACATTTGCGGCTCGCACTAGTGCAGAGTTATCTCAAAGAAAGGGGCCACGGTGTTTCTGTATCCCTATTATGTTGGTGCGGCTTCGGAACTTTTAAATATCTCGATATATCTCGAAAACTACGCTTCTGATCAAAAAATATCATAGAACATAAATTGTAGGAAACATAATTCTCTATAAAAAACGTCTCTTAACATTTTGCCATAGCTCGCTTCGTTTCCGAGATATTTGCAGATTCAGCTCAAAGGAACTAGCCTGACGGACATATTTCGAGATATTTCTTCTTCTTGTTGTTCTTCCTCTGCACAGCTAAGCTGGAAGTGGCATTTGCAGCTCGCAATAGTGCAGAGTTATCTCAAAGAAAGGGGCCACGGTGTTTCTGTATCTCTATTATGTTGGTGCGGCTTCGGAACTTTTAAATATCTTGATATATCTCGAGAACTACGCATCTGATCAAAAAATATCATAGAACATAAAAAGTAGGAAACTTAATTCTCTACAAAAAAGGTCTCTGAACATTTTGCCATAGCTCGCTTCGTTTCCGAGATGTTTGCAGATTTATCTCAAGGGAAGGGGCCTGACGGACATATTTCGAGATATTTCTTCTTCTTGTTGTTCTTCTTCTGCACAGCTAAGCTGGAAGTGGCATTTGCGGCTCGCACTAGTGCAGAGTTATCTCAAAGAAAGGGGCCACGGTGTTTCTGAATCTCTATTATGTTGGTGCGGCTTCGGAACTTTTAAATATCTCGATATATCTCGAAAACTACGCTTCTGATCAAAAAATATCATAGAACATAAATTGTAGGAAACAGAATTCTCTACAAAAAAGGTCTCTTAACATTTTGCCATAGCTCGCTTCGTTTCCGAGATATTTGCAGATATATCTCAAGGGAAGGGGCCTGACGGACATATTTCGAGATATTTCTTCTTCTTGTTGTTCTTCTTCTGCACAGCTAAGCTGGAAGTGGCATTTACAGCTCGCAATAGTGCAGAGTTATCTCAAAGAAAGGGGCCACGGTGTTTCTGTATCTCTATTATGTTGGTGCGGCTTCGGAACTTTTAAATATCTTGATATATCTCGAGAACTACGCATCTGATCAAAAAATATCATAGAAGATAAAAAGTAGGAAACGGAATTCTCTACAAAAAAGGTCTCTTAACATTTTGCCACAGCTCGCTTCGTTTCCGAGATATTTGCAGATATATCTCAAGGGAAGGGGCCTGACGGACATATTTCGAGATATTTCTTCTTCTTGTTGTTCTTCTTCTGCACAGCTAAGCTGGAAGTGGCATTTACAGCTCGCAATAGTGCAGAGTTATCTCAAAGAAAGGGGCCACGGTGTTTCTGTATCTCTATTATGTTGGTGCGGCTTCGGAACTTTTAAATATCTTGATATATCTCGAGAACTACGCATCTGATCAAAAAATATCATAGAACATAAAAAGTAGGAAACTTAATTCTCTACAAAAAAGGTCTCTGAACATTTTGCCATAGCTCGCTTCGTTTCCGAGATATTTGCAGATTTATCTCAAGGGAAGGGGCCTGACGGACATATTTCGAGATATTTCTTCTTCTTGTTGTTCTTCTTCTGCACAGCTAAGCTGGAAGTGGCATTTGCGGCTCGCACTAGTGCAGAGTTATCTCAAAGAAAGGGGCCACGGTGTTTCTGAATCTCTATTATGTTGGTGCGGCTTCGGAACTTTTAAATATCTCGATATATCTCGAAAACTACGCTTCTGATCAAAAAATATCATAGAACATAAATTGTAGGAAACAGAATTCTCTACAAAAAAGGTCTCTTAACATTTTGCCATAGCTCGCTTCGTTTCCGAGATATTTGCAGATATATCTCAAGGGAAGGGGCCTGACGGACATATTTCGAGATATTTCTTCTTCTTGTTGTTCTTCTTCTGCACAGCTAAGCTGGAAGTGGCATTTGCGGCTCGCACTAGTGCAGAGTTATCTCAAAGAAAGGGGCCACGGTGTTTCTGTATCTCTATTATGTTGGTGCGGCTTCGGAACTTTTAAATATCTCGATATATCTCGAAAACTACGCTTCTCATCAAAAAATATCATAGAACATAAATTGTAGGAAACGGAATTCTCTACAAAAAAGGTCTCTTAACATTTTGCCACAGCTCGCTTCGTTTCCGAGATATTTGCAGATATATCTCAAGGGAAGGGGCCTGACGGACATATTTCGAGATATTTCTTCTTCTTGTTGTTCTTCTTCTG
This sequence comes from Osmia lignaria lignaria, assembly GCF_051020975.1. Lineage (NCBI taxonomy): Eukaryota > Metazoa > Arthropoda > Insecta > Hymenoptera > Megachilidae > Osmia > Osmia lignaria. The sequence continues at coordinate 21,648,123 of NW_027478159.1, forward strand.
CACAGCTAAGCTGGAAGTGGCATTTACAGCTCGCAATAGTGCAGAGTTATCTCAAAGAAAGGGGCCACGGTGTTTCTGTATCTCTATTATGTTGGTGCGGCTTCGGAACTTTTAAATATCTTGATATATCTCGAGAACTACGCATCTGATCAAAAAATATCATAGAAGATAAAAAGTAGGAAACTTAATTCTCTACAAAAAAGGTCTCTTAACATTTTGCCATAGCTCGCTTCGTTTCCGAGATATTTGCAGATTTATCTCAAGGGAAGGGGCCTGACGGACATATTTCGAGATATTTCTTCTTCTTGTTGTTCTTCTTCTGCACAGCTAAGCTGGAAGTGGCATTTGCGGCTCGCACTAGTGCAGAGTTATCTCAAAGAAAGGGGCCACGGTGTTTCTGTATCCCTATTATGTTGGTGCGGCTTCGGAACTTTTAAATATCTCGATATATCTCGAAAACTACGCTTCTGATCAAAAAATATCATAGAACATGAATTGTAGGAAACATAATTCTCTACAAAAAACGTCTCTTAACATTTTGCCATAGCTCGCTTCGTTTCCGAGATATTTGCAGATTCAGCTCAAAGGAACTGGCCTGACGGACATATTTCGAGATATTTCTTCTTCTTGTTGTTCTTCCTCTGCACAGCTAAGCTGGAAGTGGCATTTGCAGCTCGCAATAGTGCAGAGTTATCTCAAAGAAAGGGGCCACGGTGTTTCTGTATCTCTATTATGTTGGTGCGGCTTCGGAACTTTTAAATATCTTGATATATCTCGAGAACTACGCATCTGATCAAAAAATATCATAGAACATAAAAAGTAGGAAACTTAATTCTCTACAAAAAAGGTCTCTTAACATTTTGCCATAGCTCGCTTCGTTTCCGAGATATTTGCAGATTTATCTCAAGGGAAGGGGCCTGACGGACATATTTCGAGATATTTCTTCTTCTTGTTGTCCTTCTTCTGCACAGCTAAACTGGAAGTGGCATTTCCAGCTCGCAATAGTGCAGAGTTATCTCAAAGAGAGGGGCCACGGTGTTTCTGTATCTCTATTATGTTGGTGCGGCTTCGGAACTTTTAAATATCTTGATATATCTCGAGAACTACGCATCTGATCAAAAAATATCATAGAAGATAAAAAGTAGGAAACTTAATTCTCTACAAAAAAGCTCGCTTAACATTTTGCCATAGTTCGCTTCGTTTCCGAGATATTTGCAGATTTATCTCAAGGAACGGGGCCTGACGGACATATTTCGAGATATTTCTTCTTCTTGTTGTTCTTCTTCTGCACAGCTAAGCTGGAAGTGACATTTGCGGCTCGCACTAGTGCAGAGTTATCTCAAAGAAAGGGGCCACGGTGTTTCTGTATCCCTATTATGTTGGTGCGGCTTCGGAACTTTTAAATATCTCGATATATCTCGAAAACTACGCTTCTGATCAAAAAATATCATAGAACATAAATTGTAGGAAACATAATTCTCTATAAAAAACGTCTCTTAACATTTTGCCATAGCTCGCTTCGTTTCCGAGATATTTGCAGATTCAGCTCAAAGGAACTAGCCTGACGGACATATTTCGAGATATTTCTTCTTCTTGTTGTTCTTCCTCTGCACAGCTAAGCTGGAAGTGGCATTTGCAGCTCGCAATAGTGCAGAGTTATCTCAAAGAAAGGGGCCACGGTGTTTCTGTATCTCTATTATGTTGGTGCGGCTTCGGAACTTTTAAATATCTTGATATATCTCGAGAACTACGCATCTGATCAAAAAATATCATAGAACATAAAAAGTAGGAAACTTAATTCTCTACAAAAAAGGTCTCTGAACATTTTGCCATAGCTCGCTTCGTTTCCGAGATATTTGCAGATTTATCTCAAGGGAAGGGGCCTGACGGACATATTTCGAGATATTTCTTCTTCTTGTTGTTCTTCTTCTGCACAGCTAAGCTGGAAGTGGCATTTGCGGCTCGCACTAGTGCAGAGTTATCTCAAAGAAAGGGGCCACGGTGTTTCTGTATCTCTATTATGTTGGTGCGGCTTCGGAACTTTTAAATATCTCGATATATCTCGAAAACTACGCTTCTCATCAAAAAATATCATAGAACATAAATTGTAGGAAACGGAATTCTCTACAAAAAAGGTCTCTTAACATTTTGCCACAGCTCGCTTCGTTTCCGAGATATTTGCAGATATATCTCAAGGGAAGGGGCCTGACGGACATATTTCGAGATATTTCTTCTTCTTGTTGTTCTTCTTCTGCACAGCTAAGCTGGAAGTGACATTTGCGGCTCGCACTAGTGCAGAGTTATCTCAAAGAAAGGGGCCACGGTGTTTCTGTATCCCTATTATGTTGGTGCGGCTTCGGAACTTTTAAATATCTCGATATATCTCGAAAACTACGCTTCTGATCAAAAAATATCATAGAACATAAATTGTAGGAAACATAATTCTCTATAAAAAACGTCTCTTAACATTTTGCCATAGCTCGCTTCGTTTCCGAGATATTTGCAGATTCAGCTCAAAGGAACTAGCCTGACGGACATATTTCGAGATATTTCTTCTTCTTGTTGTTCTTCCTCTGCACAGCTAAGCTGGAAGTGGCATTTGCAGCTCGCAATAGTGCAGAGTTATCTCAAAGAAAGGGGCCACGGTGTTTCTGTATCTCTATTATGTTGGTGCGGCTTCGGAACTTTTAAATATCTTGATATATCTCGAGAACTACGCATCTGATCAAAAAATATCATAGAACATAAAAAGTAGGAAACTTAATTCTCTACAAAAAAGGTCTCTGAACATTTTGCCATAGCTCGCTTCGTTTCCGAGATATTTGCAGATTTATCTCAAGGGAAGGGGCCTGACGGACATATTTCGAGATATTTCTTCTTCTTGTTGTTCTTCTTCTGCACAGCTAAGCTGGAAGTGGCATTTGCGGCTCGCACTAGTGCAGAGTTATCTCAAAGAAAGGGGCCACGGTGTTTCTGTATCTCTATTATGTTGGTGCGGCTTCGGAACTTTTAAATATCTCGATATATCTTGAAAACTACGCTTCTGATCAAAAAATATCATAGAACATAAATTGTAGGAAACAGAATTCTCTACAAAAAAGGTCTCTTAACATTTTGCCATAGCTCGCTTCGTTTCCGAGATATTTGCAGATATATCTCAAGGGAAGGGGCCTGACGGACATATTTCGAGATATTTCTTCTTCTTGTTGTTCTTCTTCTGCACAGCTAAGCTGGAAGTGGCATTTACAGCTCGCAATAGTGCAGAGTTATCTCAAAGAAAGGGGCCACGGTGTTTCTGTATCTCTATTATGTTGGTGCGGCTTCGGAACTTTTAAATATCTTGATATATCTCGAGAACTACGCATCTGATCAAAAAATATCATAGAAGATAAAAAGTAGGAAACTTAATTCTCTACAAAAAAGGTCTCTTAACATTTTGCCATAGCTCGCTTCGTTTCCGAGATATTTGCAGATTTATCTCAAGGGAAGGGGCCTGACGGACATATTTCGAGATATTTCTTCTTCTTGTTGTTCTTCTTCTGCACAGCTAAGCTGGAAGTGGCATTTGCGGCTCGCACTAGTGCAGAGTTATCTCAAAGAAAGGGGCCACGGTGTTTCTGTATCCCTATTATGTTGGTGCGGCTTCGGAACTTTTAAATATCTCGATATATCTCGAAAACTACGCTTCTGATCAAAAAATATCATAGAACATGAATTGTAGGAAACATAATTCTCTACAAAAAACGTCTCTTAACATTTTGCCATAGCTCGCTTCGTTTCCGAGATATTTGCAGATTCAGCTCAAAGGAACTGGCCTGACGGACATATTTCGAGATATTTCTTCTTCTTGTTGTTCTTCCTCTGCACAGCTAAGCTGGAAGTGGCATTTGCAGCTCGCAATAGTGCAGAGTTATCTCAAAGAAAGGGGCCACGGTGTTTCTGTATCTCTATTATGTTGGTGCGGCTTCGGAACTTTTAAATATCTTGATATATCTCGAGAACTACGCATCTGATCAAAAAATATCATAGAACATAAAAAGTAGGAAACTTAATTCTCTACAAAAAAGGTCTCTTAACATTTTGCCATAGCTCGCTTCGTTTCCGAGATATTTGCAGATTTATCTCAAGGGAAGGGGCCTGACGGACATATTTCGAGATATTTCTTCTTCTTGTTGTTTTTCTTCTGCACAGCTAAGCTGGAAGTGGCATTTGCGGCTCGCACTAGTGCAGAGTTATCTCAAAGAAAGGGGCCACGGTGTTTCTGTATCCCTATTATGTTGGTGCGGCTTCGGAACTTTTAAATATCTCGATATATCTCGGAAACTACGCTTCTGATCAAAAAATATCATAGAACATGAATTGTAGGAAACATAATTCTCTACAAAAAACGTCTCTTAACATTTTGCCATAGCTCGCTTCGTTTCCGAGATATTTGCAGATTCAGCTCAAAGGAACTGGCCTGACGGACATATTTCGAGATATTTCTTCTTCTTGTTGTTCTTCCTCTGCACAGCTAAGCTGGAAGTGGCATTTGCAGCTCGCAATAGTGCAGAGTTATCTCAAAGAAAGGGGCCACGGTGTTTCTGTATCTCTATTATGTTGGTGCGGCTTCGGAACTTTTAAATATCTTGATATATCTCGAGAACTACGCATCTGATCAAAAAATATCATAGAACATAAAAAGTAGGAAACTTAATTCTCTACAAAAAAGGTCTCTTAACATTTTGCCATAGCTCGCTTCGTTTCCGAGATATTTGCAGATTTATCTCAAGGGAAGGGGCCTGACGGACATATTTCGAGATATTTCTTCTTCTTGTTGTTTTTCTTCTGCACAGCTAAGCTGGAAGTGGCATTTGCGGCTCGCACTAGTGCAGAGTTATCTCAAAGAAAGGGGCCACGGTGTTTCTGTATCCCTATTATGTTGGTGCGGCTTCGGAACTTTTAAATATCTTGATATATCTCGAGAACTACGCATCTGATCAAAAAATGTCATAGAACATAAAAAGTAGGAAACTTAATTCTCTACAAAAAAGGTCTCTTAACATTTTGCCATAGCTCGCTTCGTTTCCGAGATATTTGCAGATATATCTCAAGGGAAGGGGCCTGACGGACATATTTCGAGATATTTCTTCTTCTTGTTGTTCTTCTTCTGCACAGCTAAGCTGGAAGTGGCATTTACAGCTCGCAATAGTGCAGAGTTATCTCAAAGAAAGGGGCCACGGTGTTTCTGTATCTCTATTATGTTGGTGCGGCTTCGGAACTTTTAAATATCTTGATATATCTCGAGAACTACGCATCTGATCAAAAAATATCATAGAAGATAAAAAGTAGGAAACTTAATTCTCTACAAAAAAGGTCTCTTAACATTTTGCCATAGCTCGCTTCGTTTCCGAGATATTTGCAGATTTATCTCAAGGGAAGGGGCCTGACGGACATATTTCGAGATATTTCTTCTTCTTGTTGTTCTTCTTCTGCACAGCTAAGCTGGAAGTGGCATTTGCGGCTCGCACTAGTGCAGAGTTATCTCAAAGAAAGGGGCCACGGTGTTTCTGTATCCCTATTATGTTGGTGCGGCTTCGGAACTTTTAAATATCTCGATATATCTCGAAAACTACGCTTCTGATCAAAAAATATCATAGAACATGAATTGTAGGAAACATAATTCTCTACAAAAAACGTCTCTTAACATTTTGCCATAGCTCGCTTCGTTTCCGAGATATTTGCAGATTCAGCTCAAAGGAACTGGCCTGACGGACATATTTCGAGATATTTCTTCTTCTTGTTGTTCTTCCTCTGCACAGCTAAGCTGGAAGTGGCATTTGCAGCTCGCAATAGTGCAGAGTTATCTCAAAGAAAGGGGCCACGGTGTTTCTGTATCTCTATTATGTTGGTGCGGCTTCGGAACTTTTAAATATCTTGATATATCTCGAGAACTACGCATCTGATCAAAAAATATCATAGAACATAAAAAGTAGGAAACTTAATTCTCTACAAAAAAGGTCTCTTAACATTTTGCCATAGCTCGCTTCGTTTCCGAGATATTTGCAGATTTATCTCAAGGGAAGGGGCCTGACGGACATATTTCGAGATATTTCTTCTTCTTGTTGTTTTTCTTCTGCACAGCTAAGCTGGAAGTGGCATTTGCGGCTCGCACTAGTGCAGAGTTATCTCAAAGAAAGGGGCCACGGTGTTTCTGTATCCCTATTATGTTGGTGCGGCTTCGGAACTTTTAAATATCTCGATATATCTCGAAAACTACGCTTCTGATCAAAAAATATCATAGAACATGAATTGTAGGAAACATAATTCTCTACAAAAAACGTCTCTTAACATTTTGCCATAGCTCGCTTCGTTTCCGAGATATTTGCAGATTCAGCTCAAAGGAACTGGCCTGACGGACATATTTCGAGATATTTCTTCTTCTTGTTGTTCTTCCTCTGCACAGCTAAGCTGGAAGTGGCATTTGCAGCTCGCAATAGTGCAGAGTTATCTCAAAGAAAGGGGCCACGGTGTTTCTGTATCTCTATTATGTTGGTGCGGCTTCGGAACTTTTAAATATCTTGATATATCTCGAGAACTACGCATCTGATCAAAAAATATCATAGAACATAAAAAGTAGGAAACTTAATTCTCTACAAAAAAGGTCTCTTAACATTTTGCCATAGCTCGCTTCGTTTCCGAGATATTTGCAGATTTATCTCAAGGGAAGGGGCCTGACGGACATATTTCGAGATATTTCTTCTTCTTGTTGTTTTTCTTCTGCACAGCTAAGCTGGAAGTGGCATTTGCGGCTCGCACTAGTGCAGAGTTATCTCAAAGAAAGGGGCCACGGTGTTTCTGTATCCCTATTATGTTGGTGCGGCTTCGGAACTTTTAAATATCTCGATATATCTCGAAAACTACGCTTCTGATCAAAAAATATCATAGAACATGAATTGTAGGAAACATAATTCTCTACAAAAAACGTCTCTTAACATTTTGCCATAGCTCGCTTCGTTTCCGAGATATTTGCAGATTCAGCTCAAAGGAACTGGCCTGACGGACATATTTCGAGATATTTCTTCTTCTTGTTGTTCTTCCTCTGCACAGCTAAGCTGGAAGTGGCATTTGCAGCTCGCAATAGTGCAGAGTTATCTCAAAGAAAGGGGCCACGGTGTTTCTGTATCTCTATTATGTTGGTGCGGCTTCGGAACTTTTAAATATCTTGATATATCTCGAGAACTACGCATCTGATCAAAAAATATCATAGAACATAAAAAGTAGGAAACTTAATTCTCTACAAAAAAGGTCTCTTAACATTTTGCCATAGCTCGCTTCGTTTCCGAGATATTTGCAGATTTATCTCAAGGGAAGGGGCCTGACGGACATATTTCGAGATATTTCTTCTTCTAGTTGTTCTTCTTCTGCACAGCTAAGCTGGAAGTGGCATTTGCGGCTCGCACTAGTGCAGAGTTATCTCAAAGAAAGGGGCCACGGTGTTTCTGTATCTCTATTATGTTGGTGCGGCTTCGGAACTTTTAAATATCTCGATATATCTCGAAAACTACGCTTCTGATCAAAAAATATCATAGAACATAAAAAGTAGGAAACTTAATTCTCTACAAAAAAGGTCTCTCAACATTTTGCCATAGCTCGCTTCGTTCCCGAGATATTTGCAGATTTATCTCAAGGGAAGGGTCCTGATGGACATATTTCGAGATATTTCTTCTTCTTGTTGTTCTTCTTCTGCACAGCTAAGCTGGAAGTGGCATTTGCGGTTCGCACTAGTGCAGAGTTATCTCAAAGAAAGGGGCCACGGTGTTTCTGTATCTCTATTATGTTGGTGCGGCTTCGGAACTTTTAAATATCTCGATATATCTCGAAAACTACGCTTCTGACCAAAAAATATCATAGAACCTAAATTGTAGGAAACATAATTCTCTACAAAAAAGGTCTCTTAACATTTTGCCATAGCTCGCTTGGTTTCCGAGATATTTGCAGATATATCTCAAGGGAAGGGGCCTGACGGACATATTTCGAGATACTTCTTCTTCTTGTTGTTCTTCCTCTGCACAGCTAAGCTGGAAGTGGCATTTGCAGCTCGCAATAGTGCAGAGTTATCTCAAAGAAAGGGGCCACGGTGTTTCTGTATCTCTATTATGTTGGTGCGGCTTCGGAACTTTTAAATATCTTGATATATCTCGAGAACTACGCATCTGATCAAAAAATATCATAGAACATAAAAAGTGGGAAACTTAATTCTCTACAAAAAAGGTCTCTTAACATTTTGCCATAGCTCGCTTCGTTTCCGAGATATTTGCAGATTTATCTCAAGGGAAGGGGCCTGACGGACATATTTCGAGATATTTCTTCTTCTAGTTGTTCTTCTTCTGCACAGCTAAGCTGGAAGTGGCATTTGCGGCTCGCACTAGTGCAGAGTTATCTCAAAGAAAGGGGCCACGGTGTTTCTGTATCTCTATTATGTTGGTGCGGCTTCGGAACTTTTAAATATCTCGATATATCTCGAAAACTACGCTTCTGATCAAAAAATATCATAGAACATAAAAAGTAGGAAACTTAATTCTCTACAAAAAAGGTCTCTCAACATTTTGCCATAGCTCGCTTCGTTCCCGAGATATTTGCAGATTTATCTCAAGGGAAGGGTCCTGATGGACATATTTCGAGATATTTCTTCTTCTTGTTGTTCTTCTTCTGCACAGCTAAGCTGGAAGTGGCATTTGCGGTTCGCACTAGTGCAGAGTTATCTCAAAGAAAGGGGCCACGGTGTTTCTGTATCTCTATTATGTTGGTGCGGCTTCGGAACTTTTAAATATCTCGATATATCTCGAAAACTACGCTTCTGACCAAAAAATATCATAGAACCTAAATTGTAGGAAACATAATTCTCTACAAAAAAGGTCTCTTAACATTTTGCCATAGCTCGCTTGGTTTCCGAGATATTTGCAGATATATCTCAAGGGAAGGGGCCTGACGGACATATTTCGAGATACTTCTTCTTCTTGTTGTTCTTCCTCTGCACAGCTAAGCTGGAAGTGGCATTTGCAGCTCGCAATAGTGCAGAGTTATCTCAAAGAAAGGGGCCACGGTGTTTCTGTATCTCTATTATGTTGGTGCGGCTTCGGAACTTTTAAATATCTTGATATATCTCGAGAACTACGCATCTGATCAAAAAATATCATAGAACATAAAAAGTGGGAAACTTAATTCTCTACAAAAAAGGTCTCTTAACATTTTGCCATAGCTCGCTTCGTTTCCGAGATATTTGCAGATTTATCTCAAGGGAAGGGGCCTGACGGACATATTTCGAGATATTTCTTCTTCTTGTTGTTCTTCTTCTGCACAGCTGAGCTGGAAGTGGCATTTGCAGGTCGCAATAGTGCAGACTTATCTCAAAGAAAGGGGCCACGGTGTTTCTGTATCTCTATTATGTTGGTGCGGCTTCGGAACTTTTAAATATCTCGATATATCTCGAAAACTACGCTTCTGATCAAAAAATATCATAGAACGTAAATTGTAGGAAACATTATTCTCTACAAAAAAGGTCTCTTAACATTTTGCCATAGCTCGCTTCGTTCCCGAGATATTTGCAGATTTATCTCAAGGGAAGGGTCCTGATGGACATATTTCGAGATATTTCTTCTTCTTGTTGTTCTTCTTCTGCACAGCTAAGCTGGAAGTGGCATTTGCGGTTCGCACTAGTGCAGAGTTATCTCAAAGAAAGGGGCCACGGTGTTTCTGTATCTCTATTATGTTGGTGCGGCTTCGGAACTTTTAAATATCTCGATATATCTCGAAAACTACGCTTCTGACCAAAAAATATCATAGAACCTAAATTGTAGGAAACATAATTCTCTACAAAAAAGGTCTCTTAACATTTTGCCATAGCTCGCTTCGTTTCCGAGATATTTGCAGATATATCTCAAGGGAAGGGGCCTGACGGACATATTTCGAGATATTTCTTCTTCTTGTTGTTCTTCTTCTGCACAGCTAAGCTGGAAGTGGCATTTGCAGCGCGCTATAGTGCAGAGTTATCTCAAAGAAAGGGGCCACGGTGTTTCTGTATCCCTATTATGTTGGTGCGGCATCGGAACTTTTAAATATCTCGATATATCTCGAAAACTACGCTTCTGATCAAAAAATATCATAGAACATAAATTGTAGGAAACATAATTCTCTACAAAAAACGTCTCTTAACATTTTGCCATAGCTCGCTTCGTTTCCGAGATATTTGCAGATTCAGCTCAAAGGAACTGGCCTGACGGACATATTTCGAGATATTTCTTCTTCTTGTTGTTCTTCCTCTGCACAGCTAAGCTGGAAGTGGCATTTGCAGCTCGCAATAGTGCAGAGTTATCTCAAAGAAAGGGGCCACGGTGTTTCTGTATCTCTATTATGTTGGTGCGGCTTCGGAACTTTTAAATATCTTGATATATCTCGAGAACTACGCATCTGATCAAAAAATATTATAGAACATAAAAAGTAGGAAACTTAATTCTCTACAAAAAAGGTCTCTTAACATTTTGCCATAGCTCGCTTCGTTTCCGAGATATTTGCAGATTTATCTCAAGGGAAGGGGCCTGACGGACATATTTCGAGATATTTCTTCTTCTTGTTGTTCTTCTTCTGCACAGCTGAGCTGGAAGTGGCATTTGCAGGTCGCAATAGTGCAGAGTTATCTCAAAGAAAGGGGCCACGGTGTTTCTGTATCTCTATTATGTTGGTGCGGCTTCGGAACTTTTAAATATCTCGATATATCTCGAAAACTACGCTTCTGATCAAAAAATATCATAGAACGTAAATTGTAGGAAACATTATTCTCTACAAAAAAGGTCTCTTAACATTTTGCCATAGCTCGCTTCGTTTCCGAGATATTTGCAGATTTATCTCAAGGGAAGGGTCCTGATGGACATATTTCGAGATATTTCTTCTTCTTGTTGTTCTTCTTCTGCACAGCTAAACTGGAAGTGGCATTTCCAGCTCGCAATAGTGCAGAGTTATCTCAAAGAAAGGGGCCACGGTGTTTCTGTATCTCTATTATGTTGGTGCGGCTTCGGAACTTTTAAATATCTTGATATATCTCGAGAACTACGCATCTGATCAAAAAATATCATAGAACATAAAAAGTAGGAAACTTAATTCTCTACAAAAAAGGTCTCTTAACATTTTGCCATAGCTCGCTTCGTTCCCGAGATATTTGCAGATTTATCTCAAGGGAATGGTCCTGATGGACATATTTCGAGATATTTCTTCTTCTTGTTGTTCTTCTTCTGCACAGCTAAGCTGGAAGTGGCATTTGCGGCTCGCACTAGTGCAGAGTTATCTCAAAGAAAGGGGCCACGGTGTTTCTGTATCTCTATTATGTTGGTGCGGCTTCGGAACTTTTAAATATCTCGATATATCTCGAAAACTACGCTTCTGACCAAAAAATATCATAGAACCTAAATTGTAGGAAACATAATTCTCTACAAAAAAGGTCTCTTAACATTTTCCCATAGCTCGCTTCGCTTCCGAGATATTTGCAGATTTATCTCAAGGGAAGGGGCCTGACGGACATATTTCGAGATATTTCTTCTTCTTGTTGTTCTTCTTCTGCACAGCTAAGCTGGAAGTGGCATTTGCGGCTCGCACTAGTGCAGAGTTATCTCAAAGAAAGGGGCCACGGTGTTTCTGTATCCCTATTATGTTGGTGCGGCATCGGAACTTTTAAATATCTCGATATATCTCGAAAACTACGCTTCTGATCAAAAAATATCATAGAACATAAATTGTAGGAAACATAATTCTCTACAAAAAACGTCTCTTAACATTTTGCCATAGCTCGCTTCGTTTCCGAGATATTTGCAGATTCAGCTCAAAGGAACTGGCCTGACGGACATATTTCGAGATATTTCTTCTTCTTGTTGTTCTTCCTCTGCACAGCTAAGCTGGAAGTGGCATTTGCAGCTCGCAATAGTGCAGAGTTATCTCAAAGAAAGGGGCCACGGTGTTTCTGTATCTCTATTATGTTGGTGCTGCTTCGAAACTTTTAAATATCTTGATATATCTCGAGAACTACGCATCTGATCAAAAAATATCATAGAACATGAAAAGTAGGAAACTTAATTCTCTACAAAAAAGGTCTCTTAACATTTTGCCATAGCTCGCTTCGTTCCCGAGATATTTGCAGATTTATCTCAAGGGAAGGGTCCTGATGGACATATTTCGAGATATTTCTTCTTCTTGTTGTTCTTCTTCTGCACAGCTAAGCTGGAAGTGGCATTTGCGGTTCGCACTAGTGCAGAGTTATCTCAGAGAAAGGGGCCACGGTGTTTCTGTATCTCTATTATGTTGGTGCGGCTTCGGAACTTTTAAATATCTCGATATATCTCGAAAACTACGCTTCTGACCAAAAAATATCATAGAACCTAAATTGTAGGAAACATAATTCTCTACAAAAAAGGTCTCTTAACATTTTGCCATAGCTCGCTTCGTTTCCGAGATATTTGCAGATATATCTCAAGGGAAGGGGCCTGACGGACATATTTCGAGATATTTCTTCTTCTTGTTGTTCTTCTTCTGCACAGCTAAGCTGGAAGTGGCATTTACAGCTCGCAATAGTGCAGAGTTATCTCAAAGAAAGGGGCCACGGTGTTTCTGTATCTCTATTATGTTGGTGCTGCTTCGGAACTTTTAAATATCTTGATATATCTCGAGAACTACGCATCTGATCAAAAAATATCATAGAACATGAAAAGTAGGAAACTTAATTCTCTACAAAAAAGGTCTCTTAACATTTTGCCATAGCTCTCTTCATTTCCGAGATATTTGCAGATTTATCTCAAGGGAAGGGGCCTGACGGACATATTTCGAGATATTTCTTCTTCTTGTTGTTCTTCTTCTGCACAGCTAAGCTGGAAGTGGCATTTGCAGCTCGCAATAGTGCAGAGTTATCTCAGAGAAAGGGGCCACGGTGTTTCTGTATCTCTATTATGTTGGTGCGGCTTCGGAACTTTTAAATATCTTGATATATCTCGAGAACTACGCATCTGATCAAAAAATGTCATAGAACATAAAAAGTAGGAAACTTAATTCTCTACAAAAAAGGTCTCTTAACATTTTGCCATAGCTCGCTTCGTTTCCGAGATATTTGCAGATTTATCTCAAGGGAAGGGTCCTGATGGACATATTTCGAGATATTTCTTCTTCTTGTTGTTCTTCTTCTGCACAGCTAAGCTGGAAGTGGCATTTGCAGCTCGCAATAGTGCAGAGTTATCTCAAAGAAAGGGGCCACGGTGTTTCTGTATCTCTATTATGTTGGTGCGGCTTCGGAACTTTTAAATATCTTGATATATCTCGAGAACTACGCATCTGATCAAAAAATATCATAGAACATAAAAAGTAGGAAACTTAATTCTCTACAAAAAAGGTCTCTTAACATTTTGCCATAGCTCGCTTCGTTCCCGAGATATTTGCAGATTTATCTCAAGGGAAGGGTCCTGATGGACATATTTCGAGATATTTCTTCTTCTTGTTGTTCTTCTTCTGCACAGCTAAGCTGGAAGTGGCATTTGCGGTTCGCACTAGTGCAGAGTTATCTCAAAGAAAGGGGCCACGGTGTTTCTGTATCTCTATTATGTTGGTGCGGCTTCGGAACTTTTAAATATCTCGATATATCTCGAGAACTACGCATCTGATCAAAAAATATCATAGAACATAAATTGTAGGAAACATAATTCACTACAAAAAAGGTCTCTTAACATTTTGCCATAGCTCTCTTCGTTTCCGAGATATTTGCAGATTTATCTCAAGGGAAGGGGCCTGACGGACATATTTCGAGATATTTCTTCTTCTTGTTGTTCTTCTTCTGCACAGCTAAGCTGGAAGTGGCATTTGCGGCTCGCACTAGTGCAGAGTTATCTCAAAGAAAGGGGCCACGGTGTTTCTGTATCTCTATTATGTTGGTGCGGCTTCGGAAATTTTAAATATCTCGATATATCTCGAAAACTACGCTTCTGATCAAAAAATATGATAGAACATAAATTGTAGGAAACATAATTCTCTACAAAAAAGGTCTCTTAACATTTCGCCATAGCTCGCTTTGTTTCCGAGATATTTGCAGATTTATCTCAAGGGAAGGGGCCTGTCGGACATATTTCGAGATATTTCTTCTTCTTGTTGTTCTTCTTCTGCACAGCTAAGCTGGAAGTGGCATTTGCGGCTCGCACTAGTGCAGAGTTATCTCAAAGAAAGGGGCCACGGTGTTTCTGTATCTCTATTATGTTGGTGCGGCTTCGGAACTTTTAAATATCTCGATATATCTCGAAAACTACGCTTCTGATCAAAAAATATGATAGAACATAAATTGTAGGAAACATAATTCTCTACAAAAAACGTCTCTTAACATTTTGCCATAGCTCGCTTCGTTTCCGAGATATTTGCAGATTCAGCTCAAAGGAACGGGCCTGACGGACATATTTCGAGATACTTCTTCTTCTTGTTGTTCTTCCTCTGCACAGCTAAGCTGGAAGTGGCATTTGCAGCTCGCAATAGTGCAGAGTTATCTCAAAGAAAGGGGCCACGGTGTTTCTGTATCTCTATTATGTTGGTGCGGCTTCGGAACTTTTAAATATCTTGATATATCTCGAGAACTACGCATCTGATCAAAAAATATCATAGAACATAAAAAGTAGGAAACTTAATTCTCTACAAAAAAGGTCTCTTAACATTTTGCCATAGCTCGCTTCGTTTCCGAGATATTTGCAGATTTATCTCAAGGGAAGGGGCCTGACGGACATATTTCGAGATATTTCTTCTTCTTGTTGTTCTTCTTCTGCACAGCTGAGCTGGAAGTGGCATTTGCAGGTCGCAATAGTGCAGAGTTATCTCAAAGAAAGGGGCCACGGTGTTTCTGTATCTCTATTATGTTGGTGCGGCTTCGGAACTTTTAAATATCTCGATATATCTCGAAAACTACGCTTCTGATCAAAAAATATCATAGAACGTAAATTGTAGGAAACATTATTCTCTACAAAAAAGGTCTCTTAACATTTTGCCATAGCTCGCTTCGTTTCCGAGATATTTGCAGATTTATCTCAAGGGAAGGGTCCTGATGGACATATTTCGAGATATTTCTTCTTCTTGTTGTTCTTCTTCTGCACAGCTAAACTGGAAGTGGCATTTCCAGCTCGTAATCGTGCAGAGTTATCTCAAAGAAAGGGGCCACGGTGTTTCTGTATCTCCATTATGTTGGTGCGGCTTCGGAACTTTTAAATATCTTGATATATCTCGAGAACTACGCATCTGATCAAAAAATATCATAGAACATAAAAAGTAGGAAACTTAATTCTCTACAAAAAAGGTCTCTTAACATTTTGCCATAGCTCGCTTCGCTTCCGAGATATTTGCAGATTTATCTCAAGGGAAGGGGCCTGACGGACATATTTCGAGATATTTCTTCTTCTTGTTGTTCTTCTTCTGCACAGCTAAGCTGGAAGTGGCATTTGCGGCTCGCACTAGTGCAGAGTTATCTCAAAGAAAGGGGCCACGGTGTTTCTGTATCCCTATTATGTTGGTGCGGCATCGGAACTTTTAAATATCTCGATATATCTCGAAAACTACGCTTCTGATCAAAAAATATCATAGAACATAAATTGTAGGAAACATAATTCTCTACAAAAAACGTCTCTTAACATTTTGCCATAGCTCGCTTCGTTTCCGAGATATTTGCAGATTCAGCTCAAAGGAACTGGCCTGACGGACATATTTCGAGATATTTCTTCTTCTTGTTGTTCTTCCTCTGCACAGCTAAGCTGGAAGTGGCATTTGCAGCTCGCAATAGTGCAGAGTTATCTCAAGGAAAGGGGCCACGGTGTTTCTGTATCTCTATTATGTTGGTGCGGCTTCGGAACTTTTAAATATCTTGATATATCTCGAGAACTACGCATCTGATCAAAAAATATCATAGAACATAAAAAGTAGGAAACTTAATTCTCTACAAAAAAGGTCTCTTAACATTTTGCCATAGCTCGCTTCGTTTCCGAGATATTTGCAGATTTATCTCAAGGGAAGGGGCCTGACGGACATATTTCGAGATATTTCTTCTTCTTGTTGTTCTTCTTCTGCACAGCTAAGCTGGAAGTGGCATTTGCGGCTCGCACTAGTGCAGAGTTATCTCAAAGAAAGGGGCCACGGTGTTTCTGTATCCCTATTATGTTGGTGCGGCTTCGGATCTTTTAAATATCTCGATATATCTCGAAAACTACGCTTCTGATCAAAAAATATCATAGAACATAAATTGTAGGAAACATAATTCTCTATAAAAAACGTCTCTTAACATTTTGCCATAGCTCGCTTCGTTTCCGAGATATTTGCAGATTTATCTCAAGGGAAGGGGCCTGTCGGACATATTTCGAGATATTTCTTCTTCTTGTTGTTCTTCTTCTGCACAGCTAAGCTGGAAGTGGCATTTGCGGCTCGCACTAGTGCAGAGTTATCTCAAAGAAAGGGGCCACGGTGTTTCTGTATCTCTATTATGTTGGTGCGGCTTCGGAACTTTTAAATATCTCGATATATCTCGAAAACTACGCTTCTGATCAAAAAATATGATAGAACATAAATTGTAGGAAACATAATTCTCTACAAAAAACGTCTCTTAACATTTTGCCATAGCTCGCTTCGTTTCCGAGATATTTGCAGATTCAGCTCAAAGGAACGGGCCTGACGGACATATTTCGAGATACTTCTTCTTCTTGTTGTTCTTCCTCTGCACAGCTAAGCTGGAAGTGGCATTTGCAGCTCGCAATAGTGCAGAGTTATCTCAAAGAAAGGGGCCACGGTGTTTCTGTATCTCTATTATGTTGGTGCGGCTTCGGAACTTTTAAATATCTTGATATATCTCGAGAACTACGCATCTGATCAAAAAATATCATAGAACATAAAAAGTAGGAAACTTAATTCTCTACAAAAAAGGTCTCTTAACATTTTGCCATAGCTCGCTTCGTTTCCGAGATATTTGCAGATTTATCTCAAGGGAAGGGGCCTGACGGACATATTTCGAGATATTTCTTCTTCTTGTTGTTCTTCTTCTGCACAGCTGAGCTGGAAGTGGCATTTGCAGGTCGCAATAGTGCAGAGTTATCTCAAAGAAAGGGGCCACGGTGTTTCTGTATCTCTATTATGTTGGTGCGGCTTCGGAACTTTTAAATATCTCGATATATCTCGAAAACTACGCTTCTGATCAAAAAATATCATAGAACGTAAATTGTAGGAAACATTATTCTCTACAAAAAAGGTCTCTTAACATTTTGCCATAGCTCGCTTCGTTTCCGAGATATTTGCAGATTTATCTCAAGGGAAGGGTCCTGATGGACATATTTCGAGATATTTCTTCTTCTTGTTGTTCTTCTTCTGCACAGCTAAACTGGAAGTGGCATTTCCAGCTCGTAATCGTGCAGAGTTATCTCAAAGAAAGGGGCCACGGTGTTTCTGTATCTCCATTATGTTGGTGCGGCTTCGGAACTTTTAAATATCTTGATATATCTCGAGAACTACGCATCTGATCAAAAAATATCATAGAACATAAAAAGTAGGAAACTTAATTCTCTACAAAAAAGGTCTCTTAACATTTTGCCATAGCTCGCTTCGCTTCCGAGATATTTGCAGATTTATCTCAAGGGAAGGGGCCTGACGGACATATTTCGAGATATTTCTTCTTCTTGTTGTTCTTCTTCTGCACAGCTAAGCTGGAAGTGGCATTTGCGGCTCGCACTAGTGCAGAGTTATCTCAAAGAAAGGGGCCACGGTGTTTCTGTATCCCTATTATGTTGGTGCGGCATCGGAACTTTTAAATATCTCGATATATCTCGAAAACTACGCTTCTGATCAAAAAATATCATAGAACATAAATTGTAGGAAACATAATTCTCTACAAAAAACGTCTCTTAACATTTTGCCATAGCTCGCTTCGTTTCCGAGATATTTGCAGATTCAGCTCAAAGGAACTGGCCTGACGGACATATTTCGAGATATTTCTTCTTCTTGTTGTTCTTCCTCTGCACAGCTAAGCTGGAAGTGGCATTTGCAGCTCGCAATAGTGCAGAGTTATCTCAAGGAAAGGGGCCACGGTGTTTCTGTATCTCTATTATGTTGGTGCGGCTTCGGAACTTTTAAATATCTTGATATATCTCGAGAACTACGCATCTGATCAAAAAATATCATAGAACATAAAAAGTAGGAAACTTAATTCTCTACAAAAAAGGTCTCTTAACATTTTGCCATAGCTCGCTTCGTTTCCGAGATATTTGCAGATTTATCTCAAGGGAAGGGGCCTGACGGACATATTTCGAGATATTTCTTCTTCTTGTTGTTCTTCTTCTGCACAGCTAAGCTGGAAGTGGCATTTGCGGCTCGCACTAGTGCAGAGTTATCTCAAAGAAAGGGGCCACGGTGTTTCTGTATCCCTATTATGTTGGTGCGGCTTCGGATCTTTTAAATATCTCGATATATCTCGAAAACTACGCTTCTGATCAAAAAATATCATAGAACATAAATTGTAGGAAACATAATTCTCTATAAAAAACGTCTCTTAACATTTTGCCATAGCTCGCTTCGTTTCCGAGATATTTGCAGATTTATCTCAAGGGAAGGGGCCTGTCGGACATATTTCGAGATATTTCTTCTTCTTGTTGTTCTTCTTCTGCACAGCTAAGCTGGAAGTGGCATTTGCGGCTCGCACTAGTGCAGAGTTATCTCAAAGAAAGGGGCCACGGTGTTTCTGTATCTCTATTATGTTGGTGCGGCTTCGGAACTTTTAAATATCTCGATATATCTCGAAAACTACGCTTCTGATCAAAAAATATGATAGAACATAAATTGTAGGAAACATAATTCTCTACAAAAAACGTCTCTTAACATTTTGCCATAGCTCGCTTCGTTTCCGAGATATTTGCAGATTCAGCTCAAAGGAACGGGCCTGACGGACATATTTCGAGATACTTCTTCTTCTTGTTGTTCTTCCTCTGCACAGCTAAGCTGGAAGTGGCATTTGCAGCTCGCAATAGTGCAGAGTTATCTCAAAGAAAGGGGCCACGGTGTTTCTGTATCTCTATTATGTTGGTGCGGCTTCGGAACTTTTAAATATCTTGATATATCTCGAGAACTACGCATCTGATCAAAAAATATCATAGAACATAAAAAGTAGGAAACTTAATTCTCTACAAAAAAGGTCTCTTAACATTTTGCCATAGCTCGCTTCGTTTCCGAGATATTTGCAGATTTATCTCAAGGGAAGGGGCCTGACGGACATATTTCGAGATATTTCTTCTTCTTGTTGTTCTTCTTCTGCACAGCTGAGCTGGAAGTGGCATTTGCAGGTCGCAATAGTGCAGAGTTATCTCAAAGAAAGGGGCCACGGTGTTTCTGTATCTCTATTATGTTGGTGCGGCTTCGGAACTTTTAAATATCTCGATATATCTCGAAAACTACGCTTCTGATCAAAAAATATCATAGAACGTAAATTGTAGGAAACATTATTCTCTACAAAAAAGGTCTCTTAACATTTTGCCATAGCTCGCTTCGTTTCCGAGATATTTGCAGATTTATCTCAAGGGAAGGGTCCTGATGGACATATTTCGAGATATTTCTTCTTCTTGTTGTTCTTCTTCTGCACAGCTAAACTGGAAGTGGCATTTCCAGCTCGTAATCGTGCAGAGTTATCTCAAAGAAAGGGGCCACGGTGTTTCTGTATCTCCATTATGTTGGTGCGGCTTCGGAACTTTTAAATATCTTGATATATCTCGAGAACTACGCATCTGATCAAAAAATATCATAGAACATAAAAAGTAGGAAACTTAATTCTCTACAAAAAAGGTCTCTTAACATTTTGCCATAGCTCGCTTCGCTTCCGAGATATTTGCAGATTTATCTCAAGGGAAGGGGCCTGACGGACATATTTCGAGATATTTCTTCTTCTTGTTGTTCTTCTTCTGCACAGCTAAGCTGGAAGTGGCATTTGCGGCTCGCACTAGTGCAGAGTTATCTCAAAGAAAGGGGCCACGGTGTTTCTGTATCCCTATTATGTTGGTGCGGCATCGGAACTTTTAAATATCTCGATATATCTCGAAAACTACGCTTCTGATCAAAAAATATCATAGAACATAAATTGTAGGAAACATAATTCTCTACAAAAAACGTCTCTTAACATTTTGCCATAGCTCGCTTCGTTTCCGAGATATTTGCAGATTCAGCTCAAAGGAACTGGCCTGACGGACATATTTCGAGATATTTCTTCTTCTTGTTGTTCTTCCTCTGCACAGCTAAGCTGGAAGTGGCATTTGCAGCTCGCAATAGTGCAGAGTTATCTCAAGGAAAGGGGCCACGGTGTTTCTGTATCTCTATTATGTTGGTGCGGCTTCGGAACTTTTAAATATCTTGATATATCTCGAGAACTACGCATCTGATCAAAAAATATCATAGAACATAAAAAGTAGGAAACTTAATTCTCTACAAAAAAGGTCTCTTAACATTTTGCCATAGCTCGCTTCGTTTCCGAGATATTTGCAGATTTATCTCAAGGGAAGGGGCCTGACGGACATATTTCGAGATATTTCTTCTTCTTGTTGTTCTTCTTCTGCACAGCTAAGCTGGAAGTGGCATTTGCGGCTCGCACTAGTGCAGAGTTATCTCAAAGAAAGGGGCCACGGTGTTTCTGTATCCCTATTATGTTGGTGCGGCTTCGGATCTTTTAAATATCTCGATATATCTCGAAAACTACGCTTCTGATCAAAAAATATCATAGAACATAAATTGTAGGAAACATAATTCTCTATAAAAAACGTCTCTTAACATTTTGCCATAGCTCGCTTCGTTTCCGAGATATTTGCAGATTCAGCTCAAAGGAACTGGCCTGACGGACATATTTCGAGATATTTCTTCTTCTTGTTGTTCTTCCTCTGCACAGCTAAGCTGGAAGTGGCATTTGCAGCTCGCAATAGTGCAGAGTTATCTCAAAGAAAGGGGCCACGGTGTTTCTGTATCTCTATTATGTTGGTGCGGCTTCGGAACTTTTAAATATCTCGATATATCTCGAAAACTACGCTTCTGATCAAAAAATATCATAGAACATAAATTGTAGGACACATAATTCTCTACAAAAAACGTCTCTTAACATTTTGCCATAGCTCGCTTCGTTTCCGAGATATTTGCAGATTCAGCTCAAAGGAACTGGCCTGACGGACATATTTCGAGATATTTCTTCTTCTTGTTGTTCTTCCTCTGCACAGCTAAGCTGGAAGTGGCATTAGCAGCTCGCAATAGTGCAGAGTTATCTCAAAGAAAGGGGCCACGGTGTTTCTGTATCTCTATTATGTTGGTGCGGCTTCGGAACTTTTAAATATCTTGATATATCTCGAGAACTACGCATCTGATCAAAAAATATCATAGCACATAAAAAGTAGGAAACTTAATTCTCTACAAAAAAGGTCTCTTAACATTTTGCCATAGGTCGCTTCGTTTCCGAGATATTTGCAGATTTATCTCAAGGGAAGGGGCCTAACGGACATATTTCGAGATATTTCTTCTTCTTGTTGTCCTTCTTCTGCACAGCTAAACTGGAAGTGGCATTTCCAGCTCGCAATAGTGCAGAGTTATCTCAAAGAGAGGGGCCACGGTGTTTCTGTATCTCTATTATGTTGGTGCGGCTTCGGAACTTTTAAATATCTTGATATATCTCGAGAACTACGCATCTGATCAAAAAATATCATAGAAGATAAAAAGTAGGAAACTTAATTCTCTACAAAAAAGCTCTCTTAACATTTTGCCATAGTTCGCTTCGTTTCCGAGATATTTGCAGATTTATCTCAAGGAACGGGGCCTGACGGACATATTTCGAGATATTTCTTCTTCTTGTTGTTCTTCTTCTGCACAGCTAAGCTGGAAGTGACATTTGCGGCTCGCACTAGTGCAGAGTTATCTCAAAGAAAGGGGCCACGGTGTTTCTGTATCCCTATTATGTTGGTGCGGCTTCGGAACTTTTAAATATCTCGATATATCTCGAAAACTACGCTTCTGATCAAAAAATATCATAGAACATAAATTGTAGGAAACATAATTCTCTATAAAAAACGTCTCTTAACATTTTGCCATAGCTCGCTTCGTTTCCGAGATATTTGCAGATTCAGCTCAAAGGAACTAGCCTGACGGACATATTTCGAGATATTTCTTCTTCTTGTTGTTCTTCCTCTGCACAGCTAAGCTGGAAGTGGCATTTGCAGCTCGCAATAGTGCAGAGTTATCTCAAAGAAAGGGGCCACGGTGTTTCTGTATCTCTATTATGTTGGTGCGGCTTCGGAACTTTTAAATATCTTGATATATCTCGAGAACTACGCATCTGATCAAAAAATATCATAGAACATAAAAAGTAGGAAACTTAATTCTCTACAAAAAAGGTCTCTGAACATTTTGCCATAGCTCGCTTCGTTTCCGAGATATTTGCAGATTTATCTCAAGGGAAGGGGCCTGACGGACATATTTCGAGATATTTCTTCTTCTTGTTGTTCTTCTTCTGCACAGCTAAGCTGGAAGTGGCATTTGCGGCTCGCACTAGTGCAGAGTTATCTCAAAGAAAGGGGCCACGGTGTTTCTGAATCTCTATTATGTTGGTGCGGCTTCGGAACTTTTAAATATCTCGATATATGTCGAAAACTACGCTTCTGATCAAAAAATATCATAGAACATAAATTGTAGGAAACAGAATTCTCTACAAAAAAGGTCTCTTAACATTTTGCCATAGCTCGCTTCGTTTCCGAGATATTTGCAGATATATCTCAAGGGAAGGGGCCTGACGGACATATTTCGAGATATTTCTTCTTCTTGTTGTTCTTCTTCTGCACAGCTAAGCTGGAAGTGGCATTTGCGGCTCGCACTAGTGCAGAGTTATCTCAAAGAAAGGGGCCACGGTGTTTCTGTATCTCTATTATGTTGGTGCGGCTTCGGAACTTTTAAATATCTCGATATATCTCGAAAACTACGCTTCTCATCAAAAAATATCATAGAACATAAATTGTAGGAAACGGAATTCTCTACAAAAAAGGTCTCTTAACATTTTGCCACAGCTCGCTTCGTTTCCGAGATATTTGCAGATATATCTCAAGGGAAGGGGCCTGACGGACATATTTCGAGATATTTCTTCTTCTTGTTGTTCTTCTTCTGCACAGCTAAGCTGGAAGTGGCATTTACAGCTCGCAATAGTGCAGAGTTATCTCAAAGAAAGGGGCCACGGTGTTTCTGTATCTCTATTATGTTGGTGCGGCTTCGGAACTTTTAAATATCTTGATATATCTCGAGAACTACGCATCTGATCAAAAAATATCATAGAAGATAAAAAGTAGGAAACTTAATTCTCTACAAAAAAGGTCTCTTAACATTTTGCCATAGCTCGCTTCGTTTCCGAGATATTTGCAGATTTATCTCAAGGGAAGGGGCCTGACGGACATATTTCGAGATATTTCTTCTTCTTGTTGTTCTTCTTCTGCACAGCTAAGCTGGAAGTGGCATTTGCGGCTCGCACTAGTGCAGAGTTATCTCAAAGAAAGGGGCCACGGTGTTTCTGTATCCCTATTATGTTGGTGCGGCTTCGGAACTTTTAAATATCTCGATATATCTCGAAAACTACGCTTCTGATCAAAAAATATCATAGAACATGAATTGTAGGAAACATAATTCTCTACAAAAAACGTCTCTTAACATTTTGCCATAGCTCGCTTCGTTTCCGAGATATTTGCAGATTCAGCTCAAAGGAACTGGCCTGACGGACATATTTCGAGATATTTCTTCTTCTTGTTGTTCTTCCTCTGCACAGCTAAGCTGGAAGTGGCATTTGCAGCTCGCAATAGTGCAGAGTTATCTCAAAGAAAGGGGCCACGGTGTTTCTGTATCTCTATTATGTTGGTGCGGCTTCGGAACTTTTAAATATTTTGATATATCTCGAGAACTACGCATCTGATCAAAAAATATCATAGAACATAAAAAGTAGGAAACTTAATTCTCTACAAAAAAGGTCTCTTAACATTTTGCCATAGCTCGCTTCGTTTCCGAGATATTTGCAGATTTATCTCAAGGGAAGGGGCCTGACGGACATATTTCGAGATATTTCTTCTTCTTGTTGTCCTTCTTCTGCACAGCTAAACTGGAAGTGGCATTTCCAGCTCGCAATAGTGCAGAGTTATCTCAAAGAGAGGGGCCACGGTGTTTCTGTATCTCTATTATGTTGGTGCGGCTTCGGAACTTTTAAATATCTTGATATATCTCGAGAACTACGCATCTGATCAAAAAATATCATAGAAGATAAAAAGTAGGAAACTTAATTCTCTACAAAAAAGCTCTCTTAACATTTTGCCATAGTTCGCTTCGTTTCCGAGATATTTGCAGATTTATCTCAAGGAACGGGGCCTGACGGACATATTTCGAGATATTTCTTCTTCTTGTTGTTCTTCTTCTGCACAGCTAAGCTGGAAGTGACATTTGCGGCTCGCACTAGTGCAGAGTTATCTCAAAGAAAGGGGCCACGGTGTTTCTGTATCCCTATTATGTTGGTGCGGCTTCGGAACTTTTAAATATCTCGATATATCTCGAAAACTACGCTTCTGATCAAAAAATATCATAGAACATAAATTGTAGGAAACATAATTCTCTATAAAAAACGTCTCTTAACATTTTGCCATAGCTCGCTTCGTTTCCGAGATATTTGCAGATTCAGCTCAAAGGAACTAGCCTGACGGACATATTTCGAGATATTTCTTCTTCTTGTTGTTCTTCCTCTGCACAGCTAAGCTGGAAGTGGCATTTGCAGCTCGCAATAGTGCAGAGTTATCTCAAAGAAAGGGGCCACGGTGTTTCTGTATCTCTATTATGTTGGTGCGGCTTCGGAACTTTTAAATATCTTGATATATCTCGAGAACTACGCATCTGATCAAAAAATATCATAGAACATAAAAAGTAGGAAACTTAATTCTCTACAAAAAAGGTCTCTGAACATTTTGCCATAGCTCGCTTCGTTTCCGAGATATTTGCAGATTTATCTCAAGGGAAGGGGCCTGACGGACATATTTCGAGATATTTCTTCTTCTTGTTGTTCTTCTTCTGCACAGCTAAGCTGGAAGTGGCATTTGCGGCTCGCACTAGTGCAGAGTTATCTCAAAGAAAGGGGCCACGGTGTTTCTGTATCTCTATTATGTTGGTGCGGCTTCGGAACTTTTAAATATCTCGATATATCTTGAAAACTACGCTTCTGATCAAAAAATATCATAGAACATAAATTGTAGGAAACAGAATTCTCTACAAAAAAGGTCTCTTAACATTTTGCCATAGCTCGCTTCGTTTCCGAGATATTTGCAGATATATCTCAAGGGAAGGGGCCTGACGGACATATTTCGAGATATTTCTTCTTCTTGTTGTTCTTCTTCTGCACAGCTAAGCTGGAAGTGGCATTTGCGGCTCGCACTAGTGCAGAGTTATCTCAAAGAAAGGGGCCACGGTGTTTCTGTATCTCTATTATGTTGGTGCGGCTTCGGAACTTTTAAATATCTCGATATATCTCGAAAACTACGCTTCTCATCAAAAAATATCATAGAACATAAATTGTAGGAAACGGAATTCTCTACAAAAAAGGTCTCTTAACATTTTGCCACAGCTCGCTTCGTTTCCGAGATATTTGCAGATATATCTCAAGGGAAGGGGCCTGACGGACATATTTCGAGATATTTCTTCTTCTTGTTGTTCTTCTTCTGCACAGCTAAGCTGGAAGTGACATTTGCGGCTCGCACTAGTGCAGAGTTATCTCAAAGAAAGGGGCCACGGTGTTTCTGTATCCCTATTATGTTGGTGCGGCTTCGGAACTTTTAAATATCTCGATATATCTCGAAAACTACGCTTCTGATCAAAAAATATCATAGAACATAAATTGTAGGAAACATAATTCTCTATAAAAAACGTCTCTTAACATTTTGCCATAGCTCGCTTCGTTTCCGAGATATTTGCAGATTCAGCTCAAAGGAACTAGCCTGACGGACATATTTCGAGATATTTCTTCTTCTTGTTGTTCTTCCTCTGCACAGCTAAGCTGGAAGTGGCATTTGCAGCTCGCAATAGTGCAGAGTTATCTCAAAGAAAGGGGCCACGGTGTTTCTGTATCTCTATTATGTTGGTGCGGCTTCGGAACTTTTAAATATCTTGATATATCTCGAGAACTACGCATCTGATCAAAAAATATCATAGAACATAAAAAGTAGGAAACTTAATTCTCTACAAAAAAGGTCTCTGAACATTTTGCCATAGCTCGCTTCGTTTCCGAGATATTTGCAGATTTATCTCAAGGGAAGGGGCCTGACGGACATATTTCGAGATATTTCTTCTTCTTGTTGTTCTTCTTCTGCACAGCTAAGCTGGAAGTGGCATTTGCGGCTCGCACTAGTGCAGAGTTATCTCAAAGAAAGGGGCCACGGTGTTTCTGTATCTCTATTATGTTGGTGCGGCTTCGGAACTTTTAAATATCTCGATATATCTTGAAAACTACGCTTCTGATCAAAAAATATCATAGAACATAAATTGTAGGAAACAGAATTCTCTACAAAAAAGGTCTCTTAACATTTTGCCATAGCTCGCTTCGTTTCCGAGATATTTGCAGATATATCTCAAGGGAAGGGGCCTGACGGACATATTTCGAGATATTTCTTCTTCTTGTTGTTCTTCTTCTGCACAGCTAAGCTGGAAGTGGCATTTACAGCTCGCAATAGTGCAGAGTTATCTCAAAGAAAGGGGCCACGGTGTTTCTGTATCTCTATTATGTTGGTGCGGCTTCGGAACTTTTAAATATCTTGATATATCTCGAGAACTACGCATCTGATCAAAAAATATCATAGAAGATAAAAAGTAGGAAACTTAATTCTCTACAAAAAAGGTCTCTTAACATTTTGCCATAGCTCGCTTCGTTTCCGAGATATTTGCAGATTTATCTCAAGGGAAGGGGCCTGACGGACATATTTCGAGATATTTCTTCTTCTTGTTGTTCTTCTTCTGCACAGCTAAGCTGGAAGTGGCATTTGCGGCTCGCACTAGTGCAGAGTTATCTCAAAGAAAGGGGCCACGGTGTTTCTGTATCCCTATTATGTTGGTGCGGCTTCGGAACTTTTAAATATCTCGATATATCTCGAAAACTACGCTTCTGATCAAAAAATATCATAGAACATGAATTGTAGGAAACATAATTCTCTACAAAAAACGTCTCTTAACATTTTGCCATAGCTCGCTTCGTTTCCGAGATATTTGCAGATTCAGCTCAAAGGAACTGGCCTGACGGACATATTTCGAGATATTTCTTCTTCTTGTTGTTCTTCCTCTGCACAGCTAAGCTGGAAGTGGCATTTGCAGCTCGCAATAGTGCAGAGTTATCTCAAAGAAAGGGGCCACGGTGTTTCTGTATCTCTATTATGTTGGTGCGGCTTCGGAACTTTTAAATATCTTGATATATCTCGAGAACTACGCATCTGATCAAAAAATATCATAGAACATAAAAAGTAGGAAACTTAATTCTCTACAAAAAAGGTCTCTTAACATTTTGCCATAGCTCGCTTCGTTTCCGAGATATTTGCAGATTTATCTCAAGGGAAGGGGCCTGACGGACATATTTCGAGATATTTCTTCTTCTTGTTGTTTTTCTTCTGCACAGCTAAGCTGGAAGTGGCATTTGCGGCTCGCACTAGTGCAGAGTTATCTCAAAGAAAGGGGCCACGGTGTTTCTGTATCCCTATTATGTTGGTGCGGCTTCGGAACTTTTAAATATCTCGATATATCTCGGAAACTACGCTTCTGATCAAAAAATATCATAGAACATGAATTGTAGGAAACATAATTCTCTACAAAAAACGTCTCTTAACATTTTGCCATAGCTCGCTTCGTTTCCGAGATATTTGCAGATTCAGCTCAAAGGAACTGGCCTGACGGACATATTTCGAGATATTTCTTCTTCTTGTTGTTCTTCCTCTGCACAGCTAAGCTGGAAGTGGCATTTGCAGCTCGCAATAGTGCAGAGTTATCTCAAAGAAAGGGGCCACGGTGTTTCTGTATCTCTATTATGTTGGTGCGGCTTCGGAACTTTTAAATATCTTGATATATCTCGAGAACTACGCATCTGATCAAAAAATATCATAGAACATAAAAAGTAGGAAACTTAATTCTCTACAAAAAAGGTCTCTTAACATTTTGCCATAGCTCGCTTCGTTTCCGAGATATTTGCAGATTTATCTCAAGGGAAGGGGCCTGACGGACATATTTCGAGATATTTCTTCTTCTTGTTGTTTTTCTTCTGCACAGCTAAGCTGGAAGTGGCATTTGCGGCTCGCACTAGTGCAGAGTTATCTCAAAGAAAGGGGCCACGGTGTTTCTGTATCCCTATTATGTTGGTGCGGCTTCGGAACTTTTAAATATCTTGATATATCTCGAGAACTACGCATCTGATCAAAAAATGTCATAGAACATAAAAAGTAGGAAACTTAATTCTCTACAAAAAAGGTCTCTTAACATTTTGCCATAGCTCGCTTCGTTTCCGAGATATTTGCAGATATATCTCAAGGGAAGGGGCCTGACGGACATATTTCGAGATATTTCTTCTTCTTGTTGTTCTTCTTCTGCACAGCTAAGCTGGAAGTGGCATTTACAGCTCGCAATAGTGCAGAGTTATCTCAAAGAAAGGGGCCACGGTGTTTCTGTATCTCTATTATGTTGGTGCGGCTTCGGAACTTTTAAATATCTTGATATATCTCGAGAACTACGCATCTGATCAAAAAATATCATAGAAGATAAAAAGTAGGAAACTTAATTCTCTACAAAAAAGGTCTCTTAACATTTTGCCATAGCTCGCTTCGTTTCCGAGATATTTGCAGATTTATCTCAAGGGAAGGGGCCTGACGGACATATTTCGAGATATTTCTTCTTCTTGTTGTTCTTCTTCTGCACAGCTAAGCTGGAAGTGGCATTTGCGGCTCGCACTAGTGCAGAGTTATCTCAAAGAAAGGGGCCACGGTGTTTCTGTATCCCTATTATGTTGGTGCGGCTTCGGAACTTTTAAATATCTCGATATATCTCGAAAACTACGCTTCTGATCAAAAAATATCATAGAACATGAATTGTAGGAAACATAATTCTCTACAAAAAACGTCTCTTAACATTTTGCCATAGCTCGCTTCGTTTCCGAGATATTTGCAGATTCAGCTCAAAGGAACTGGCCTGACGGACATATTTCGAGATATTTCTTCTTCTTGTTGTTCTTCCTCTGCACAGCTAAGCTGGAAGTGGCATTTGCAGCTCGCAATAGTGCAGAGTTATCTCAAAGAAAGGGGCCACGGTGTTTCTGTATCTCTATTATGTTGGTGCGGCTTCGGAACTTTTAAATATCTTGATATATCTCGAGAACTACGCATCTGATCAAAAAATATCATAGAACATAAAAAGTAGGAAACTTAATTCTCTACAAAAAAGGTCTCTTAACATTTTGCCATAGCTCGCTTCGTTTCCGAGATATTTGCAGATTTATCTCAAGGGAAGGGGCCTGACGGACATATTTCGAGATATTTCTTCTTCTTGTTGTTTTTCTTCTGCACAGCTAAGCTGGAAGTGGCATTTGCGGCTCGCACTAGTGCAGAGTTATCTCAAAGAAAGGGGCCACGGTGTTTCTGTATCCCTATTATGTTGGTGCGGCTTCGGAACTTTTAAATATCTCGATATATCTCGAAAACTACGCTTCTGATCAAAAAATATCATAGAACATGAATTGTAGGAAACATAATTCTCTACAAAAAACGTCTCTTAACATTTTGCCATAGCTCGCTTCGTTTCCGAGATATTTGCAGATTCAGCTCAAAGGAACTGGCCTGACGGACATATTTCGAGATATTTCTTCTTCTTGTTGTTCTTCCTCTGCACAGCTAAGCTGGAAGTGGCATTTGCAGCTCGCAATAGTGCAGAGTTATCTCAAAGAAAGGGGCCACGGTGTTTCTGTATCTCTATTATGTTGGTGCGGCTTCGGAACTTTTAAATATCTTGATATATCTCGAGAACTACGCATCTGATCAAAAAATATCATAGAACATAAAAAGTAGGAAACTTAATTCTCTACAAAAAAGGTCTCTTAACATTTTGCCATAGCTCGCTTCGTTTCCGAGATATTTGCAGATTTATCTCAAGGGAAGGGGCCTGACGGACATATTTCGAGATATTTCTTCTTCTTGTTGTTTTTCTTCTGCACAGCTAAGCTGGAAGTGGCATTTGCGGCTCGCACTAGTGCAGAGTTATCTCAAAGAAAGGGGCCACGGTGTTTCTGTATCCCTATTATGTTGGTGCGGCTTCGGAACTTTTAAATATCTCGATATATCTCGAAAACTACGCTTCTGATCAAAAAATATCATAGAACATGAATTGTAGGAAACATAATTCTCTACAAAAAACGTCTCTTAACATTTTGCCATAGCTCGCTTCGTTTCCGAGATATTTGCAGATTCAGCTCAAAGGAACTGGCCTGACGGACATATTTCGAGATATTTCTTCTTCTTGTTGTTCTTCCTCTGCACAGCTAAGCTGGAAGTGGCATTTGCAGCTCGCAATAGTGCAGAGTTATCTCAAAGAAAGGGGCCACGGTGTTTCTGTATCTCTATTATGTTGGTGCGGCTTCGGAACTTTTAAATATCTTGATATATCTCGAGAACTACGCATCTGATCAAAAAATATCATAGAACATAAAAAGTAGGAAACTTAATTCTCTACAAAAAAGGTCTCTTAACATTTTGCCATAGCTCGCTTCGTTTCCGAGATATTTGCAGATTTATCTCAAGGGAAGGGGCCTGACGGACATATTTCGAGATATTTCTTCTTCTAGTTGTTCTTCTTCTGCACAGCTAAGCTGGAAGTGGCATTTGCGGCTCGCACTAGTGCAGAGTTATCTCAAAGAAAGGGGCCACGGTGTTTCTGTATCTCTATTATGTTGGTGCGGCTTCGGAACTTTTAAATATCTCGATATATCTCGAAAACTACGCTTCTGATCAAAAAATATCATAGAACATAAATTGTAGGAAACAGAATTCTCTACAAAAAAGGTCTCTTAACATTTTGCCACAGCTCGCTTCGTTTCCGAGATATTTGCAGATATATCTCAAGGGAAGGGGCCTGACGGACATATTTCGAGATATTTCTTCTTCTTGTTGTTCTTCTTCTGCACAGCTAAGCTGGAAGTGGCATTTACAGCTCGCAATAGTGCAGAGTTATCTCAAAGAAAGGGGCCACGGTGTTTCTGTATCTCTATTATGTTGGTGCGGCTTCGGAACTTTTAAATATCTTGATATATCTCGAGAACTACGCATCTGATCAAAAAATATCATAGAACATAAAAAGTAGGAAACTTAATTCTCTACAAAAAAGGTCTCTTAACATTTTGCCATAGCTCGCTTCGTTTCCGAGATATTTGCAGATATATCTCAAGGGAAGGGGCCTGACGGACATATTTCGAGATATTTCTTCTTCTTGTTGTTCTTCTTCTGCACAGCTAAGCTGGAAGTGGCATTTACAGCTCGCAATAGTGCAGAGTTATCTCAAAGAAAGGGGCCACGGTGTTTCTGTATCTCTATTATGTTGGTGCGGCTTCGGAACTTTTAAATATCTTGATATATCTCGAGAACTACGCATCTGATCAAAAAATATCATAGAACATAAAAAGTAGGAAACTTAATTCTCTACAAAAAAGGTCTCTTAACATTTTGCCATAGCTCGCTTCGTTTCCGAGATATTTGCAGATTTATCTCAAGGGAAGGGGCCTGACGGACATATTTCGAGATATTTCTTCTTCTTGTTGTTCTTCTTCTGCACAGCTAAGCTGGAAGTGGCATTTGCGGCTCGCACTAGTGCAGAGTTATCTCAAAGAAAGGGGCCACGGTGTTTCTGTATCCCTATTATGTTGGTGCGGCTTCGGAACTTTTAAATATCTCGATATATCTCGAAAACTACGCTTCTGATCAAAAAATATCATAGAACATAAATTATAGGAAACATAATTCTCTACAAAAAACGTCTCTTAACATTTTGCCATAGCTCGCTTCGTTTCCGAGATATTTGCAGATTCAGCTCAAAGGAACTGGCCTGACGGACATATTTCGAGATATTTCTTCTTCTTGTTGTTCTTCCTCTGCACAGCTAAGCTGGAAGTGGCATTTGCGGCTCGCACTAGTGCAGAGTTATCTCAAAGAAAGGGGCCACGGTGTTTCTGTATCCCTATTATGTTGGTGCGGCTTCGGAACTTTTAAATATCTCGATATATCTCGAAAACTACGCTTCTAATCAAAAAATATCATAGAACATAAATTGTAGGAAACACAATTCTCTACAAAAAACGTCTGTTAACATTTTGCCACAGCTCGCTTCGTTTCCGAGATATTTGCAGATTCAGCTCAAAGGAACTGGCCTGACGGACATATTTCGAGATATTTCATCTTCTTGTTGTTCTTCCTCTGCACAGCTAAGCTGGAAGTGGCATTAGCAGCTCGCAATAGTGCAGAGTTATCTCAAAGAAAGGGGCCACGGTGTTTCTGTATCTCTATTATGTTGGTGCGGCTTCGGAACTTTTAAATATCTCGATATATCTCGAAAACTACGCTTCTGATCAAAAAATATCATAGAACATAAATTGTAGGAAACAGAATTCTCTACAAAAAACGTCTCTTAACATTTTGCCATAGCTCGCTTCGTTTCCGAGATATTTGCAGATTCAGCTCAAAGGAACTGGCCTGACGGACATATTTCGAGATATTTCTTCTTCTTGTTGTTCTTCCTCTGCACAGCTAAGCTGGAAGTGGCATTTGCAGCTCGCAATAGTGCAGAGTTATCTCAAAGAAAGGGGCCACGGTGTTTCTGTATCTCTATTATGTTGGTGCGGCTTCGGAACTTTTAAATATCTTGATATATCTCGAGAACTACGCATCTGATCAAAAAATATCATAGAACATAAAAAGTAGGAAACTTAATTCTCTACAAAAAAGGTCTCTTAACATTTTGCCATAGCTCGCTTCGTTTCCGAGATATTTGCAGATATATCTCAAGGGAAGGGGCCTGACGGACATATTTCGAGATATTTCTTCTTCTTGTTGTTCTTCTTCTGCACAGCTAAGCTGGAAGTGGCATTTACAGCTCGCAATAGTGCAGAGTTATCTCAAAGAAAGGGGCCACGGTGTTTCTGTATCTCTATTATGTTGGTGCGGCTTCGGAACTTTTAAATATCTTGATATATCTTGAGATCTACGCATCTCATCAAAAAATATCATAGAACATAAAAAGTAGGAAACTTAATTCTCTACAAAAAAGGTCTCTTAACATTTCGCCATAGCTCGCTTCGTTTCCGAGATATTTGCAGATTTATCTCAAGGGAAGGGGCCTGACGGACATATTTCGAGATATTTCTTCTTCTTGTTGTTCTTCTTCTGCACAGCTAAGCTGGAAGTGGCATTTGCGGCTCGCACTAGTGCAGAGTTATCTCAAAGAAAGGGGCCACGGTGTTTCTGTATCCCTATTATGTTGGTGCGGCTTCGGAACTTTTAAATATCTTGATATATCTCGAAAACTACGCTTCTGATCAAAAAATATCATAGAACATAAATTGTAGGAAACATAATTCTCTACAAAAAACGTCTCTTAACATTTTGCCATAGCTCGCTTCGTTTCCGAGATATTTGCAGATTCAGCTCAAAGGAACTGGCCTGACGGACATATTTCGAGATATTTCTTCTTCTTGTTGTTCTTCCTCTGCACAGCTAAGCTGGAAGTGGCATTTGCAGCTCGCAATAGTGCAGAGTTATCTCAAAGAAAGGGGCCACGGTGTTTCTGTATCTCTATTATGTTGGTGCGGCTTCGGAACTTTTAAATATCTTGATATATCTCGAGAACTACGCATCTGATCAAAAAATATCATAGAACATAAAAAGTAGGAAACTTAATTCTCTACAAAAAAGGTCTCTTAACATTTTGCCATAGCTCGCTTCGTTTCCGAGATATTTGCAGATATATGTCAAGGGAAGGGGCCTGACGGACATATTTCGAGATATTTCTTCTTCTTGTTGTTATTCTTCTGCACAGCTAAGCTGGAAGTGGCAGTTACAGCTCGCAATAGTGCAGAGTTATCTCAAAGAAAGGGGCCACGGTGTTTCTGTATCTCTATTATGTTGGTGCGGCTTCGGAACTTTTAAATATCTTGATATATCTCGAGAACTACGCATCTGATCAAAAAATATCATAGAACATAAAAAGTAGGAAACTTAATTCTCTACAAAAAAGGTCTCTTAACATTTTGCCATAGCTCGCTTCGTTTCCGAGATATTTGCAGATTCAGCTCAAAGGAACTGGCCTGACGGACATATTTCGAGATATTTCTTCTTCTTGTTGTTCTTCCTCTGCACAGCTAAGCTGGAAGTGGCATTTGCAGCTCGCAATAGTGCAGAGTTATCTCAAAGAAAGGGGCCACGGTGTTTCTGTATCTCTATTATGTTGGTGCGGCTTCGGAACTTTTAAATATCTTGATATATCTTGAGATCTACGCATCTCATCAAAAAATATCATAGAACATAAAAAGTAGGAAACTTAATTCTCTACAAAAAAGGTCTCTTAACATTTTGCCATAGCTCGCTTCGTTTCCGAGATATTTGCAGATTTATCTCAAGGGAAGGGGCCTGACGGACATATTTCGAGATATTTCTTCTTCTTGTTGTTATTCTTCTGCACAGCTAAGCTGGAAG
Organism: Osmia lignaria lignaria; assembly: GCF_051020975.1. Lineage (NCBI taxonomy): Eukaryota > Metazoa > Arthropoda > Insecta > Hymenoptera > Megachilidae > Osmia > Osmia lignaria. The sequence continues at coordinate 21,682,916 of NW_027478159.1, forward strand.
TGGCATTTGCGGCTCGCACTAGTGCAGAGTTATCTCAAAGAAAGGGGCCACGGTGTTTCTGTATCTCTATTATGTTGGTGCGGCTTCGGAACTTTTAAATATCTTGATATATCTCGAGAACTACGCATCTGATCAAAAAATATCATAGAACGTAAAAAGTAGGAAACTTAATTCTCTACAAAAAAGGTCTCTCAATATTTCGCCATAGCTCGCTTCGTTTCCGAGATATTTGCAGATTTATCTCAAGGGAAGGGGCCTGACGGACATATTTCGAGATATTTCTTCTTCTTGTTGTTCTTCTTCTGCACAGCTAAGCTGGAAGTGGCATTTACAGCTCGCAATCGTGCAGAGTTATCTCAAAGAAAGGGGCCACGGTGTTTCTGTATCTCTTATTATGTTGGTGCGGCTTCGGAACTTTTAAATATCTTGATATATCTCGAGAACTACGCATCTGATCAAAAAATATCATAGAACATAAAAAGTAGGAAACTTAATTCTCTACAAAAAAGGTCTCTTAAAATTTCGCCATAGCTCGCTTCGTTTCCGAGATATTTGCAGAGTTATCTCAAAGAAAGGGGCCACGGTGTTTCTGTATCCCTATTATGTTGGTGCGGCTTCGGAACTTTTAAATATCTCGATATATCTCGAAAACTACGCTTCTGATCAAAAAATATCATAGAACATAAATTGTAGGAAACATAATTCTCTATAAAAAACGTCTCTTAACATTTTGCCATAGCTCGCTTCGTTTCCGAGATATTTGCAGATTCAGCTCAAAGGAACTGGCCTGACGGACATATTTCGAGATATTTCTTCTTCTTCTTGTTCTTCCTCTGCACAGCTAAGCTGGAAGTGGCATTTGCAGCTCGCAATAGTGCAGAGATATCTCAAAGAAAGGGGCCACGGTGTTTCTGTATCTCTATTATGTTGGTGCGGCTTCGGAACTTTTAAATATCTTGATATATCTCGAGAACTACGCATCTGATCAAAAAATATCATAGAACATAAAAAGTAGGAAACTTAATTCTCTACAAAAAAGGTCTCTTAACATTTTGCCATAGCTCGCTTCGTTTCCGAGATATTTGCAGATTCAGCTCAAAGGAACTGGCCTGACGGACATATTTCGAGATATTTCTTCTTCTTGTTGTTCTTCCTCTGCACAGCTAAGCTGGAAGTGGCATTTGCAGCTCGCAATAGTGCAGAGTTATCTCAAAGAAAGGGGCCACGGTGTTTCTGTATCTCTATTATGTTGGTGCGGCTTCGGAACTTTTAAATATCTTGATATATCTCGAGAACTACGCATCTGATCAAAAAATATCATAGAACATAAAAAGTAGGAAACTTAATTCTCTACAAAAAAGGTCTCTTAACATTTTGCCATAGCTCGCTTCGTTTCCGAGATATTTGCAGATTTATCTCAAGGGAAGGGGCCTGACGGACATATTTCGAGATATTTCTTCTTCTTGTTGTTCTTCTTCTGCACAGCTAAGCTGGAAGTGGCATTTGCGGCTCGCACTAGTGCAGAGTTATCTCAAAGAAAGGGGCCACGGTGTTTCTGTATCTCTATTATGTTGGTGCGGCTTCGGAACTTTTAAATATCTCGATATATCTCGAAAACTACGCTTCTGATCAAAAAATATCATAGAACATAAATTGTAGGAAACAGAATTCTCTACAAAAAAGGTCTCTTAAGATTTTGCCATAGCTCGCTTCGTTTCCGAGATATTTGCAGATATATCTCAAGGGAAGGGGCCTGACGGACATATTTCGAGATATTTCTTCTTCTTCTTGTTCTTCTTCTGCACAGCTAAGCTGGAAGTGGCATTTACAGCTCGCAATAGTGCAGAGTTATCTCAAAGAAAGGGGCCACGGTGTTTCTGTATCTCTATTATGTTGGTGCGGCTTCGGAACTTTTAAATATCCTGATATATCTCGAGAACTACGCATCTGATCAAAAAATATCATAGACCACAAAAAGTAGGAAACTTAATTCTCTACAAAAAAGGTCTCTTAACATTTTGCCATAGCTCGCTTCGTTTCCGAGATATTTGCAGATTTATCTCAAGGGAAGGGGCCTGACGGACATATTTCGAGATATTTCTTCTTCTTGTTGTTCTTCTTCTGCACAGCTAAGCTGGAAGTGGCATTTGCGGCTCGCACTAGTGCAGAGTTATCTCAAAGAAAGGGGCCACGGTGTTTCTGTATCCCTATTATGTTGGTGCGGCTTCGGAACTTTTAAATATCTCGATATATCTCGAAAACTACGCTTCTGATCAAAAAATATCATAGAACATAAAAAGTAGGAAACTTAATTCTCTACAAAAAAGGTCTCTTAACATTTTGCCATAGCTCGCTTCGTTTCCGAGATATTTGCAGATTTATCTCAAGGGAAGGGGCCTGACGGACATATTTCGAGATATTTCTTCTTCTTGTTGTTCTTCTTCTGCACAGCTAAGCTGGAAGTGGCATTTGCGGCTCGCACTAGTGCAGAGTTATCTCAAAGAAAGGGGCCACGGTGTTTCTGTATCTCTATTATGTTGGTGCGGCTTCGGAACTTTTAAATATCTTGATATATCTCGAGAACTACGCATCTGATCAAAAAATATCATAGAACATAAAAAGTAGGAAACTTAATTCTCTACAAAAAAGGTCTCTTAACATTTCGCCATAGCTCGCTTCGTTTCCGAGATATTTGCAGATTTATCTCAAGGGAAGGGGCCTGACGGACATATTTCGAGATATTTCTTCTTCTTGTTGTCCTTCTTCTGCACAGCTAAGCTGGAAGTGGCATTTACAGCTCGCAATCGTGCAGAGTTATCTCACAGAAAGGGGCCACGGTGTTTCTGTATCTCTATTATGTTGGTGCGGCTTCGGAACTTTTAAATATCTTGATATATCTCGAGAACTACGCATCTGATCAAAAAATATCATAGAACATAAAAAGTAGGAAACTTAATTCTCTACAAAAAAGGTCTCTTAACATTTCGCCATAGCTCGCTTCGTTTCCGAGATATTTGCAGATTTATCTCAAGGGAAGGGGCCTGACGGACATATTTCGAGATATTTCTTCTTCTTGTTGTTCTTCTTCTGCACAGCTAAGCTGGAAGTGGCATTTGCGGCTCGCACTAGTGCAGAGTTATCTCAAAGAAAGGGGCCACGGTGTTTCTGTATCCCTATTATGTTGGTGCGGCTTCGGAACTTTTAAATATCTCGATATATCTCGAAAACTACGCTTCTGATCAAAAAATATCATAGAACATAAATTGTAGGAAACATAATTCTCTACAAAAAAGCTCTCTTAACATTTTGCCATAGCTCGCTTCGTTTCCGAGATATTTGCAGATTTATCTCAAGGGAAGGGGCCTGACGGACATATTTCGAGATATTTCTTCTTCTTGTTGTTCTTCTTCTGCACAGCTAAGCTGGAAGTGGCATTTGCGGCTCGCACTAGTGCAGAGTTATCTCAAAGAAAGGGGCCACGGTGTTTCTGTATCTCTATTATGTTGGTGCGGTTTCGGAACTTTTAAATATCTTGATATATCTCGAGAACTACGCATCTGATCAAAAAATATCATAGAACATAAAAAGTAGGAAACTTAATTCTCTGCAAATAAGGTCTCTCAACATTTTGCCATAGCTCGCTTCGTTTCCGAGATATTTGCAGATTTATCTCAAGGGAAGGGGCCTGACGGACATATTTCGAGATATTTCTTCTTGTTGTTGTTCTTCTGCACAGCTAAGCTGGAAGTGGCATTTGCAGCTCGCAATAGTGCATAGTTATCTGAAAGAAAGGGGCCACGGTGTTTCTGTATCTCTATTATGTTGGTGCGGCTTCGGAACTTTTAGATATCTTGATATATCTCGAGAACTACGCATCTGATCAAAAAATATCATAGAACATAAATTGTAGGAAACTTAATTCTCTACAAAAAAGGTCTCTTAACATTTTGCCATAGCTCTCTTCGTTTCCGAGATATTTGCAGATTTATCTCAAGGGAAGGGGCCTGACGGACATATTTCGAGATATTTCTTCTTCTTGTTGTTCTTCTGCACAGCTAAGCTGGAAGTGGCATTTGCAGCTCGCAATAGTGCATAGTTATCTGAAAGAAAGGGGCCACGGTGTTTCTGTATCTCTATTATGTTGGTGCGGCTTCGGAACTTTTAAATATCTTGATATATCTCGAGAACTACGCATCTAATCAAAAAATATCATAGAACATAAAAAGTAGGAAACTTAATTCTCTACAAAAAAGGTCTCTTAACATTTTGCCATAGCTCTCTTCGTTTCCGAGATATTTGCAGATTTATCTCAAGGGAAGGGGCCTGACGGACATATTTCGAGATATTTCTTCTTCTTGTTGTTCTTCTTCTGCACAGCTAAGCTGGAAGTGGCATTTGCAGCTCGCAATAGTGCAGAGTTATCTCAAAGAAAGGGGCCACGGTGTTTCTGTATCTCTATTATGTTGGTGCGGCTTCGGAACTTTTAAATATCTCGATATATCTCGAAAACAACGCTTCTGATCAAAAAATATCATAGAACATAAATTGTAGGAAACATAATTCTCTACAAAAAAGGTCTCTTAACATTTTGTCATAACACGCTTCGTTTCCGAGATATTTGTAGATATATCTCAAGGGAAGGGGCCTGACGGACATATTTCGAGATATTGCTTCTTCTTGTTGTTCTTCTGCACAGCTAAGCTGGAAGTGGCATTTGCAGCTCGCAATAGTGCATAGTTATCTGAAAGAAAGGGGCCACGGTGTTTCTGTATCTCTATTATGTTGGTGCGGCTTCGGAACTTTTAAATATCTTGATATATCTCGAGAACTACGCATCTAATCAAAAAATATCATAGAACATAAAAAGTAGGAAACTTAATTCTCTACAAAAAAGGTCTCTTAACATTTTGCCATAGCTCTCTTCGTTTCCGAGATATTTGCAGATTTATCTCAAGGGAAGGGGCCTGACGGACATATTTCGAGATATTTCTTCTTCTTGTTGTTCTTCTTCTGCACAGCTAAGCTGGAAGTGGCATTTGCAGCTCGCAATAGTGCAGAGTTATCTCAAAGAAAGGGGCCACGGTGTTTCTGTATCTCTATTATATTGGTGCGGCTTCGGAACTTTTAGATATCTTGATATATCTCGAGAACTACGCATCTGATCAAAAAATATCATAGAACACAAAAAGTAGGAAACTTAATTCTCTACAAAAAAGGTCTCTTAACATTTTGCCATAGCTCGCTTCGTTTCCGAGATATTTGCAGATTTATCTCAAGGGAAGGGGCCTGACGGACATATTTCGAGATATTTCTTCTTCTTGTTGTTCTTCTTCTGCACAGCTAAGCTGGAAGTGGCATTTGCGGCTCGCACTAGTGCAGAGTTATCTCAACGAAAGGGGCCACGGTGTTTCTGTATCTCTATTATGTTGGTGCGGCTTCGGAACTTTTAAATATCTCGATATATCTCGAAAACTACGCTTCTGATCAAAAAATATCATAGAACATAAATTGTAGGAAACTTAATTCTCTACAAAAAAGGTCTCTTAACATTTTGCCATAGCTCTCTTCGTTTCCGAGATATTTGCAGATTTATCTCAAGGGAAGGGGCCTGACGGACATATTTCGAGATATTTCTTCTTCTTGTTGTTCTTCTTCTGCACAGCTAAGCTGGAAGTGGCATTTCCAGCTCGCAGTAGTGCAGAGTTATCTCAAAGAGAGGGGCCACGGTGTTTCTGTATCTCTATTATGTTGGTGCGGCTTCGGAACTTTTAAATATCTCGATATATCTCGAAAACTACGCTTCTGATCAAAAAATATCATAGAACATAGATTATAGGAAACATAATTCTCTACAAAAAAGTTCTCTTAACATTTTGCCATAGCTCGCTTCGTTTCCGAGATATTTGCAGATATATCTCAAGGGAAGGGGCCTGACGGACATATTTCGAGATATTTCTTCTTCTTGATGTTCTTCTTCTGCACAGCTAAGCTGGAAGTGGCATTTGCAGCTCGCAATAGTGCAGAGTTATCTCAAAGAAAGGGGCCACGGTGTTTCTGTATCTCTATTATGTTGGTGCGGCTTCGGAACTTTTAAATATCTTGATATATCTCGAGAACTACGCATCTGATCAAAAAATATCATAGAACATAAAACGTAGGAAACTTAATTCTCTACAAAAAAGGTCTCTCAACATTTTGCCATAGCTCGCTTCGTTTCCGAGATATTTGCAGATTTATCTCAAGGGAAGGGGCCTGACGGACATATTTCGAGATATTTCTTCTTCTTGTTGTTCTTCTTCTGCACAGCTAAGCTGGAAGTGGCATTTGCGGCTCGCACTAGTGCAGAGTTATCTCAAAGAAAGGGGCCACGGTGTTTCTGTATCTCTATTATGTTGGTGCGGCTTTGGAACTTTTAAATATCTCGATATATCTCGAAAAGTACGCTTCTGACCAAGAAATATCATAGAACATAAAAAGTAGGAAACTTAATTCTCTACAAAAAAGGTCTGTTAACATTTTGCCATAGCACTCTTCGTTTCCGAGATATTTGCAGATTTATCTCAAGGGAAGGGGCCTGACGGACATATTTCGAGATATTTGTTCTTCTTGTTGTTCTTCTTCTGCACAGCTAAGCTGGAAGTGGCATTTGCAGCTCGCAATAGTGCAGAGTTATCTCAAAGAAAGGGGCCACGGTGTTTCTGTATCTCTATTATGTTGGTGCGGCTTTGGAACTTTTAAATATCTCGATATATCTCGAAAACTACGCTTCTGACCAAAAAATATCATAGAACATAAATTGTACGAAACATAATTCTCTACAAAAAAGGTCTCTTAACATTTTGCCATAGCTCGCTTCGTTTCCGAGATATTTGCAGATATATCTCAAGGGAAGGGGCCTGACGGACATATTTCGAGATATTTCTTCTTCTTGTTGTTCTTCTTCTGCACAGCTAAGCTGGAAGTGGCATTTACAGCTCGCAATAGTGCAGAGTTATCTCAAAGAAAGGGGCCACGGTGTTTCTGTATCTCTATTATGTTGGTGCGGCTTCGGAACTTTTAAATATCTTGATATATCTCGAGAACTACGCATCAGATCAAAAAATATCATAGAACATAAAAAGTAGGAAACTTAATTCTCTACACAAAAGGTCTCTTAACATTTTGCGATAGCTCTCTTCGTTTCCGAGATATTTGCAGATTTATCTCAAGGGAAGGGGCCTGACGGACATATTTCGAGATATTTCTTCTTCTTGTTGTTCTTCTTCTGCACAGCTAAGCTGGAAGTGGCATTTACAGCTCGCAATACTGCAGAGTTATCTCAAAGAAAGGGGCCACGGTGTTTCTGTATCCCTATTATGTTGGTGCGGCTTCGGAACTTTTAAATATCTCGATATATCTCGAAAACTACGCTTCTGATCAAAAAATATCATAGAACATAAATTGTAGGAAACATAATTCTCTACAAAAAACGTCTCTTAACATTTTGCCATCGCTCGCTTCGTTTCCGAGATATTTGCAGATATATATCAAGGGAAGGGGCCTGACGGACATATTTCGAGATATTTCTTCTTCTTGTTGTTCTTCCTCTGCACAGCTAAGCTGGAAGTGGCATTTGCAGCTCGCAACAGTGCAGAGTTATCTCAAAGAAAGGGGCCACGGTGTTTCTGTATCTCTATTATGTTGGTGCGGCTTTGGAACTTTTAAATATCTCGATATATCTCGAAAACTACGCGTCTGATCAAAAAATATCATAGAACATAAATTGTAGGAAACATAATTCTCTACAAAAAAGGTCTCTTAACATTTTGCCATAGCTCTCTTCGTTTCCGAGATATTTGCAGATTTATCTCAAGGGAAGGGGCCTGACGGACATATTTCGAGATATTTCTTCTTCTTGATGTTCTTCTTCTGCACAGCTAAGCCGGAAGTGGCATTTGCAGCTCGCAATAGTGCAGAGTTATCTCAAAGAAAGGGGCCACGGTGTTTCTGTATCTCTATTATGTTGGTGCGGCTTCGGAACTTTTAAATATCTCGATATATCTCGAAAACTACGCGTCTGATCAAAAAATATCATAGCACATAAATTGTAGGAAACATAATTCTCTACAAAAAAGGTCTCTTAACATTTTGCCATAGCTCTCTTCGTTTCCGAGATATTTGCAGATTTATCTCAAGGGAAGGGGCCTGACGGACATATTTCGAGATATTTCTTCTTCTTGTTGTTCTTCTTCTGCACAGCTAAGCTGGAAGTGGCATTTGCGGCTCGCACTAGTGCAGTGTTATCTCAAAGAAAGGGGCCACGGTGTTTCTGTATCTCTATTATGTTGGTGCGGCTTTGGAACTTTTAAATATCTCGATATATCTCGAAAACTACGCTTCTGACCAAAAAATATCATGGAACATAAATTGTACGAAACATAATTCTCTACAAAAAAGGTCTCTCAACATTTTGCCATAGCTCGCTTCGTTTCCGAGATATTTGCAGATATATCTCAAGGGAAGGGGCCTGACGGACATATTTCGAGATATTTCTTCTTCTTGTTGTTCTTCTTCTGCACAGCTAAGCTGGAAGTGGCATTTACAGCTCGCAATAGTGCAGAGTTATCTCAAAGAAAGGGGCCACGGTGTTTCTGTATCTCTATTATGTTGGTGCGGCTTCGGAACTTTTAAATATCTTGATATATCTCGAAAACTACGCATCAGATCAAAAAATATCATAGAACATAAAAAGTAGGAAACTTAATTCTCTACACAAAAGGTCTCTTAACATTTTGCCATAGCTCTCTTTGTTTCCGAGATATTTGCAGATTTATCTCAAGGGAAGGGGCCTGACGGACATATTTCGAGATATTTCTTCTTCTTGTTGTTCTTCTTCTGCACAGCTAAGCTGGAAGTGGCATTTACAGCTCGCAATACTGCAGAGTTATCTCAAAGAAAGGGGGCACGGTGTTTCTGTATCCCTATTATGTTGGTGCGGCTTCGGAACTTTTAAATATCTCGATATATCTCGAAAACTACGCTTCTGATCAAAAAATATCATAGAACATAGATTGTAGGAAACATAATTCTCTACAAAAAACGTCTCTTAACATTTTGCCATAGCTCGCTTCGTTTCCGAGATATTTGCAGATTCAGCTCAAAGGAACTGGCCTGACGGACATATTTCGAGATATTTCTTCTTCTTGTTGTTCTTCCTCTGCACAGCTAAGCTGGAAGTGGCATTTGCAGCTCGCAATAGTGCAGAGTTATCTCAAAGAAAGGGGCCACGGTGTTTCTGTATCTCTATTATGTTGGTGCGGCTTCGGAACTTTTAAATATCTTGATATATCTCGAGAGCTACGCGTCTGATCAAAAAATATCATAGAACATAAAAAGTAGGAAACATAATTCTCTACAAAAAAGGTCTCTTAACATTTTGCCATAGCTCGCTTCGTTTCCGAGATATTTGCAGATTTATCTCAAGGGAAGTGGCCTGACGGACATATTTCGAGATATTTCTTCTTCTTGTTGTTCTTCTGCTGCACAGCTAAGCTGGAAGTGGCATTTGCGGCTCGCACTAGTGCAGAGTTATTTCAAAGAAAGGGGCCACGGTGTTTCTGTATCTCTATTATGTTGGTGCGGCTTCGGAACTTTTAAATATCTTGATATATCTCGAGAACTACGCATCTGATCAAAAAATATCATAGAAGATAAAAAGTAGGAAACTTAATTCTCTACAAAAAAGGTCTCTTAACATTTTGCCATAGCTCGCTTCGTTTCCGAGATATTTGCAGATTCAGCTCAAAGGAACTGGCCTGACGGACATATTTCGAGATATTTCTTCTTCTTGTTGTTCTTCCTCTGCACAGCTAAGCTGGAAGTGGCATTTGCAGCTCGCAATAGTGCAGAGTTATCTCAAAGAAAGGGGCCACGGTGTTTCTGTATCTCTATTATGTTGGTGCGGCTTCGGAACTTTTAAATATCTCGATATATCTCGAAAACTACGCTTCTGATCAAAAAATATCATGGAACATAAAAAGTAGGAAACATAATTCTCTACAAAAAAGGTCTCTTAACATTTTGCCATAGCTCGCTTCGTTTCCGAGATATTTGCAGATTTATCTCAAGGGAAGGGGCCTAACGGACATATTTCGAGATATTTCTTCTTCTTGTTGTTCTTCTTCTGCACAGCTAAACTGGAAGTGGCATTTCCAGCTCGCAATAGTGCAGAGTTATCTCAAAGAGAGGGGCCACGGTGTTTCTGTATCTCTATTATGTTGGTGCGGCTTCGGAACTTTTAAATATCTTGATATATCTCGAGAGCTACGCGTCTGATCAAAAAATATCATAGAACATAAAAAGTAGGAAACATAATTCTCTACAAAAAAGGTCTCTTAACATTTTGCCATAGCTCGCTTCGTTTCCGAGATATTTGCAGATTTATCTCAAGGGAAGGGGCCTAACGGACATATTTCGAGATATTTCTTCTTCTTGTTGTTCTTCTTCTGCACAGCTAAGCTGGAAGTGGCATTTGCGGCTCGCACTAGTGCAGAGTTATCTCAAAGAAAGGGGCCACGGTGTTTCTGTATCTCTATTATGTTGGTGCGGCTTCGGAACTTTTAAACATCTTGATATATCTCGAGAACTACGCATCTGATCAGAAAATATCATAGAAGATAAAAAGTAGGAAACTTAATTCTCTACAAAAAACGTCTCTTAACATTTTGCCATAGCTCGCTTCGTTTCCGAGATATTTGCAGATTTATCTCAAGGTAAGGGGCCTGACGGACATATTTCGAGATATTTCTTCTTCTTGTTGTTCTTCTTCTGCACAGCTAAGCTGGAAGTGGCATTTACAGCTCGCAATAGTGCATAGTTATCTGAAAGAAAGGGGCCACGGTGTTTCTGTATCTCTATTATGTTGGTGCGGCTTCGGAACTTTTAAATATCTTGATATATATCGAGAACTACGCATCTGATCAAAAAATATCATAGAACATAAAAAGTAGGAAACTCAATTCTCTACAAAAAAGGTCTCTTAACATTTTGCAATAGCTCGCTTCGTTTCCGAGATATTTGCAGATTTATCTCAAGGGAAGGGGCCTGACGGACATATTTCGAGATATTTCTTCTTCTTGTTGTTCTTCTTCTGCACAGCTAAGCTGGAAGTGGCATTTGCGGCTCGCACTAGTGCAGAGTTATCTCAAAGAAAGGGGCCACGGTGTTTCTGTATCTCTATTATGTTGGTGCGGCTTCGGAACTTTCAAATATCTTGATATATCTCGAGAACTACGCATCTGATCAAAAAATATCATAGAACATAAAAAGTAGGAAACTTAATTCTCTACAAAAAAGGTCTCTTAACATTTTGCCATAGCTCTCTTCGTTTCCGAGATATTTGCAGATTTATCTCAAGGGAAGGGGCCTGACGGACACATTTCGAGATATTTCTTCTTCTTGTTGTTCTTCTTCTGCACAGCTAAGCTGGAAGTGGCATTTGCAGCTCGCAATAGTGCAGAGTTATCTCAAAGAGAGGGGCCACGGTGTTTCTGTATCTCTATTATGTTGGTGCGGCTTCGGAACTTTTACATATCTTGATATATCTCGAGAACTACGCATCTGATCAAAAAATATCATAGAACATAAAAAGTAGGAAACTTAATTCTCTACAAAAAAGGTCTCTCAACATTTTGCCATAGCTCGCTTCGTTTCCGAGATATTTGCAGATTTATCTCAAGGGAAGGGGCCTGACGGACATATTTCGAGATATTTCTTCTTCTTGTTGTTCTTCTTCTGCACAGCTAAGCTGGAAGTGGCATTTGCGGCTCGCACTAGTGCAGAGTTATCTCAAAGAAAGGGGCCACGGTGTTTCTGTATCTCTATTATGTTGGTGCGGCTTTGGAACTTTTAAATATCTCGATATATCTCGAAAACTACGCTTCTGATCAAAAAATATCATAGAACATAAATTGTAGGAAACATAATTCTCTACAAAAAACGTCTCTTAACATTTTGCCATAGCTCGCTTCGTTTCCGAGATATTTGCAGATATATCTCAAGGGAAGGGGCCTGACGGACATATTTCGAGATGTTTCTTCTTCTTGTTGTTCTTCTCCTGCACAGCTAAACCGGAAGTGGCATTTCCAGCTCGCAATAGTGCAGAGTTACCTCAAAGAGAGGGGCCACGGTGTTTCTGTATCTCTATTATGTTGGTGCGGCTTCGGAACTTTTAAATATCTTGATATATCTCGAGAGCTACGCGTCTGATCAAAAAATATCATAGAACATAAAAAGTAGGAAACATAATTCTCTACAAAAAAGGTCTCTTAACATTTTGCCATAGCTCGCTTCGTTTCCGAGATATTTGCAGATTTATCTCAAGGGAAGTGGCCTGACGGACATATTTCGAGATATTTCTTCTTCTTGTTGTTCTTCTGCTGCACAGCTAAGCTGGAAGTGGCATTTGCGGCTCGCACTAGTGCAGAGTTATTTCAAAGAAAGGGGCCACGGTGTTTCTGTATCTCTATTATGTTGGTGCGGCTTCGGAACTTTTAAATATCTTGATATATCTCGAGAACTACGCATCTGATCAAAAAATATCATAGAAGATAAAAAGTAGGAAACTTAATTCTCTACAAAAAAGGTCTCTTAACATTTTGCCATAGCTCGCTTCGTTTCCGAGATATTTGCAGATTTATCTCAAGGTAAGGGGCCTGACGGACATATTTCGAGATATTTCTTCTTCTTGTTGTTCTTCTTCTGCACAGCTAAGCTGGAAGTGGCATTTACAGCTCGCAATAGTGCATAGTTATCTGAAAGAAAGGGGCCACGGTGTTTCTGTATCTCTATTATGTTGGTGCGGCTTCGGAACTTTTAAATATCTTGATATATCTCGAGAACTACGCATCTGATCAAAAAATATCATAGAACATAAAAAGTAGGAAACTCAATTCTCTACAAAAAAGGTCTCTTAACATTTTGCAATAGCTCGCTTCGTTTCCGAGATATTTGCAGATTTATCTCAAGGGAAGGGGCCTGACGGACATATTTCGAGATATTTCTTCTTCTTGTTGTTCTTCTTCTGCACAGCTAAGCTGGAAGTGGCATTTGCGGCTCGCACTAGTGCAGAGTTATCTCAAAGAAAGGGGCCACGGTGTTTCTGTATCTCTATTATGTTGGTGCGGCTTCGGAACTTTCAAATATCTTGATATATCTCGAGAACTACGCATCTGATCAAAAAATATCATAGAACATAAAAAGTAGGAAACTTAATTCTCTACAAAAAAGGTCTCTTAACATTTTGCCATAGCTCTCTTCGTTTCCGAGATATTTGCAGATTTATCTCAAGGGAAGGGGCCTGACGGACACATTTCGAGATATTTCTTCTTCTTGTTGTTCTTCTTCTGCACAGCTAAGCTGGAAGTGGCATTTGCAGCTCGCAATAGTGCAGAGTTATCTCAAAGAGAGGGGCCACGGTGTTTCTGTATCTCTATTATGTTGGTGCGGCTTCGGAACTTTTACATATCTTGATATATCTCGAGAACTACGCATCTGATCAAAAAATATCATAGAACATAAAAAGTAGGAAACTTAATTCTCTACAAAAAAGGTCTCTCAACATTTTGCCATAGCTCGCTTCGTTTCCGAGATATTTGCAGATTTATCTCAAGGGAAGGGGCCTGACGGACATATTTCGAGATATTTCTTCTTCTTGTTGTTCTTCTTCTGCACAGCTAAGCTGGAAGTGGCATTTGCGGCTCGCACTAGTGCAGAGTTATCTCAAAGAAAGGGGCCACGGTGTTTCTGTATCTCTATTATGTTGGTGCGGCTTTGGAACTTTTAAATATCTCGATATATCTCGAAAACTACGCTTCTGATCAAAAAATATCATAGAACATAAATTGTAGGAAACATAATTCTCTACAAAAAACGTCTCTTAACATTTTGCCATAGCTCGCTTCGTTTCCGAGATATTTGCAGATATATCTCAAGGGAAGGGGCCTGACGGACATATTTCGAGATATTTCTTCTTCTTGTTGTTCTTCTGCTGCACAGCTAAGCTGGAAGTGGCATTTGCGGCTCGCACTAGTGCAGAGTTATTTCAAAGAAAGGGGCCACGGTGTTTCTGTATCTCTATTATGTTGGTGCGGCTTCGGAACTTTTAAATATCTTGATATATCTCGAGAACTACGCATCTGATCAAAAAATATCATAGAAGATAAAAAGTAGGAAACTTAATTCTCTACAAAAAAGGTCTCTTAACATTTTGCCATAGCTCGCTTCGTTTCCGAGATATTTGCAGATTTATCTCAAGGTAAGGGGCCTGACGGACATATTTCGAGATATTTCTTCTTCTTGTTGTTCTTCTTCTGCACAGCTAAGCTGGAAGTGGCATTTACAGCTCGCAATAGTGCATAGTTATCTGAAAGAAAGGGGCCACGGTGTTTCTGTATCTCTATTATGTTGGTGCGGCTTCGGAACTTTTAAATATCTTGATATATCTCGAGAACTACGCATCTGATCAAAAAATATCATAGAACATAAAAAGTAGGAAACTCAATTCTCTACAAAAAAGGTCTCTTAACATTTTGCAATAGCTCGCTTCGTTTCCGAGATATTTGCAGATTTATCTCAAGGGAAGGGGCCTGACGGACATATTTCGAGATATTTCTTCTTCTTGTTGTTCTTCTTCTGCACAGCTAAGCTGGAAGTGGCATTTGCGGCTCGCACTAGTGCAGAGTTATCTCAAAGAAAGGGGCCACGGTGTTTCTGTATCTCTATTATGTTGGTGCGGCTTCGGAACTTTCAAATATCTTGATATATCTCGAGAACTACGCATCTGATCAAAAAATATCATAGAACATAAAAAGTAGGAAACTTAATTCTCTACAAAAAAGGTCTCTTAACATTTTGCCATAGCTCTCTTCGTTTCCGAGATATTTGCAGATTTATCTCAAGGGAAGGGGCCTGACGGACACATTTCGAGATATTTCTTCTTCTTGTTGTTCTTCTTCTGCACAGCTAAGCTGGAAGTGGCATTTGCAGCTCGCAATAGTGCAGAGTTATCTCAAAGAGAGGGGCCACGGTGTTTCTGTATCTCTATTATGTTGGTGCGGCTTCGGAACTTTTACATATCTTGATATATCTCGAGAACTACGCATCTGATCAAAAAATATCATAGAACATAAAAAGTAGGAAACTTAATTCTCTACAAAAAAGGTCTCTCAACATTTTGCCATAGCTCGCTTCGTTTCCGAGATATTTGCAGATTTATCTCAAGGGAAGGGGCCTGACGGACATATTTCGAGATATTTCTTCTTCTTGTTGTTCTTCTTCTGCACAGCTAAGCTGGAAGTGGCATTTGCGGCTCGCACTAGTGCAGAGTTATCTCAAAGAAAGGGGCCACGGTGTTTCTGTATCTCTATTATGTTGGTGCGGCTTTGGAACTTTTAAATATCTCGATATATCTCGAAAACTACGCTTCTGATCAAAAAATATCATAGAACATAAATTGTAGGAAACATAATTCTCTACAAAAAACGTCTCTTAACATTTTGCCATAGCTCGCTTCGTTTCCGAGATATTTGCAGATATATCTCAAGGGAAGGGGCCTGACGGACATATTTCGAGATGTTTCTTCTTCTTGTTGTTCTTCTCCTGCACAGCTAAACCGGAAGTGGCATTTCCAGCTCGCAATAGTGCAGAGTTACCTCAAAGAGAGGGGCCACGGTGTTTCTGTATCTCTATTATGTTGGTGCGGCTTCGGAACTTTTAAATATCTTGATATATCTCGAGAGCTACGCGTCTGATCAAAAAATATCATAGAACATAAAAAGTAGGAAACATAATTCTCTACAAAAAAGGTCTCTTAACATTTTGCCATAGCTCGCTTCGTTTCCGAGATATTTGCAGATTTATCTCAAGGGAAGTGGCCTGACGGACATATTTCGAGATATTTCTTCTTCTTGTTGTTCTTCTGCTGCACAGCTAAGCTGGAAGTGGCATTTGCGGCTCGCACTAGTGCAGAGTTATTTCAAAGAAAGGGGCCACGGTGTTTCTGTATCTCTATTATGTTGGTGCGGCTTCGGAACTTTTAAATATCTTGATATATCTCGAGAACTACGCATCTGATCAAAAAATATCATAGAAGATAAAAAGTAGGAAACTTAATTCTCTACAAAAAAGGTCTCTTAACATTTTGCCATAGCTCGCTTCGTTTCCGAGATATTTGCAGATTCAGCTCAAAGGAACTGGCCTGACGGACATATTTCGAGATATTTCTTCTTCTTGTTGTTCTTCCTCTGCACAGCTAAGCTGGAAGTGGCATTTGCAGCTCGCAATAGTGCAGAGTTATCTCAAAGAAAGGGGCCACGGTGTTTCTGTATCTCTATTATGTTGGTGCGGCTTCGGAACTTTTAAATATCTTGATATATCTCGAGAGCTACGCATCTGATCAAAAAATATCATAGAACATAAAAAGTAGGAAACATAATTCTCTACAAAAAAGGTCTCTTAACATTTTGCCATAGCTCGCTTCGTTTCCGAGATATTTGCAGATTTATCTCAAGGGAAGGGGCCTAACGGACATATTTCGAGATATTTCTTCTTCTTGTTGTTCTTCTTCTGCACAGCTAAGCTGGAAGTGGCATTTGCGGCTCGCACTAGTGCAGAGTTATCTCAAAGAAAGGGGCCACGGTGTTTCTGTATCTCTATTATGTTGGTGCGGCTTCGGAACTTTTAAACATCTTGATATATCTCGAGAACTACGCATCTGATCAGAAAATATCATAGAAGATAAAAAGTAGGAAACTTAATTCTCTACAAAAAACGTCTCTTAACATTTTGCCATAGCTCGCTTCGTTTCCGAGATATTTGCAGATTTATCTCAAGGTAAGGGGCCTGACGGACATATTTCGAGATATTTCTTCTTCTTGTTGTTCTTCTTCTGCACAGCTAAGCTGGAAGTGGCATTTACAGCTCGCAATAGTGCATAGTTATCTGAAAGAAAGGGGCCACGGTGTTTCTGTATCTCTATTATGTTGGTGCGGCTTCGGAACTTTTAAATATCTTGATATATCTCGAGAACTACGCATCTGATCAAAAAATATCATAGAACATAAAAAGTAGGAAACTCAATTCTGTACAAAAAAGGTCTCTTAACATTTTGCAATAGCTCGCTTCGTTTCCGAGATATTTGCAGATTTATCTCAAGGGAAGGGGCCTGACGGACATATTTCGAGATATTTCTTCTTCTTGTTGTTCTTCTTCTGCACAGCTAAGCTGGAAGTGGCATTTGCGGCTCGCACTAGTGCAGAGTTATCTCAAAGAAAGGGGCCACGGTGTTTCTGTATCTCTATTATGTTGGTGCGGCTTCGGAACTTTCAAATATCTTGATATATCTCGAGAACTACGCATCTGATCAAAAAATATCATAGAACATAAAAAGTAGGAAACTTAATTCTCTACAAAAAAGGTCTCTTAACATTTTGCCATAGCTCTCTTCGTTTCCGAGATATTTGCAGATTTATCTCAAGGGAAGGGGCCTGACGGACACATTTCGAGATATTTCTTCTTCTTGTTGTTCTTCTTCTGCACAGCTAAGCTGGAAGTGGCATTTGCAGCTCGCAATAGTGCAGAGTTATCTCAAAGAGAGGGGCCACGGTGTTTCTGTATCTCTATTATGTTGGTGCGGCTTCGGAACTTTTACATATCTTGATATATCTCGAGAACTACGCATCTGATCAAAAAATATCATAGAACATAAAAAGTAGGAAACTTAATTCTCTACAAAAAAGGTCTCTCAACATTTTGCCATAGCTCGCTTCGTTTCCGAGATATTTGCAGATTTATCTCAAGGGAAGGGGCCTGACGGACATATTTCGAGATATTTCTTCTTCTTGTTGTTCTTCTTCTGCACAGCTAAGCTGGAAGTGGCATTTGCGGCTCGCACTAGTGCAGAGTTATCTCAAAGAAAGGGGCCACGGTGTTTCTGTATCTCTATTATGTTGGTGCGGCTTTGGAACTTTTAAATATCTCGATATATCTCGAAAACTACGCTTCTGATCAAAAAATATCATAGAACATAAATTGTAGGAAACATAATTCTCTACAAAAAACGTCTCTTAACATTTTGCCATAGCTCGCTTCGTTTCCGAGATATTTGCAGATTCAGCTCAAAGGAACTGGCCTGACGGACATATTTCGAGATATTTCTTCTTCTTGTTGTTCTTCCTCTGCACAGCTAAGCTGGAAGTGGCATTTGCAGCTCGCAATAGTGCAGAGTTATCTCAAAGAAAGGGGCCACGGTGTTTCTGTATCTCTATTATGTTGGTGCGGCTTCGGAACTTTTAAATATCTTGATATATCTCGAGAACTACGCATCTGATCAAATAATATCATAGAACATAAAAAGTAGGAAACTTAATTCTCCACAAATAAGGTCTCTTAACATTTTGCCATAGCTCGCTTCGTTTCCGAGATATTTGCAGATTTATCTCAAGGGAAGGGGCCTGACGGACATATTTCGAGATATTTCTTCTTCTTGTTGGTCTTCTTCTGCACAGCTAAGCTGGAAGTGGCATTTGCAGCTCGCAATAGTGCAGAGTTATCTCGAAGAAAGGGGCCACGGTGTTTCTGTATCTCTATTATGTTGGTGCGGCTTCGGATCTTTTAAATATCTCGATATATCTCGAAAACTACGCTTCTGACCAAAAAATATCATAGAACGTAAATTGTGGGAAACATAATTCTCTACAAAAAATGTCTCTTAACATTTTGCCATAGCTCGCTTCGTTTCCGAGATATTTGCAGATTTATCTCAAGGGAAGGGGTCTGACGGACATATTTCGAGATATTTCTTCTTCTTGTTGTTCTTCTTCTGCACAGCTAAACTGGAAGTGGCATTCCCAGCTCGCAGTAGTGCCGAGTTATCTCAAAGAAAGGGGCCACGGTGTTTCTGTATCTCTATTATGTTGGTGCGGCTTCGGAACTTTTAAATATCTTGATATATCTCGAGAACTACGCATCTGATCAAAAAATATCATAGAACATAAAAAGTAGAAAACTTAATTCTCTACAAAAAAGGTCTCTCAACATTTTGCCATAGCTCGCTTCGTTTCCGAGATATATGCAGATTTATCTCAAGGGAAGGGGCCTGACGGACATATTTCGAGATATTTCTTCTTCTTGTTGTTCTTCTTCTGCACAGCTAAGCTGGAAGTGGCATTTGCAGCTCGCAATAGTGCAGAGTTATCTCAAAGAAAGGGGCCACGGTGTTTCTGTATCTCTATTATGTTGGTGCGGCTTCGGAACTTTTAAATATCTTGATATATCTCGAGAACTACGCATCTGATCAAAAAATATCATAGAACATAAAAAGTAGAAAACTTAATTCTCTACAAAAAAGGTCTCTCAACATTTTGCCATAGCTCGCTTCGTTTCCGAGATATATGCAGATTTATCTCAAGGGAAGGGGCCTGACGGACATTTTTCGAGATATTTCTTCTTCTTGTTGTTCTTCTTCTGCACAGCTAAACTGGAAGTGGCATTTCCAGCTCGCAATAGTGCAGAGTTATCTGAAAGAAAGGGGCCACGGTGTTTCTGTATCTCTATTATGTTGGTGCGGCTTCGGAACTTTTAAATATCTTGATATATCTCGAAAACTACGCTTCTGATCAAAAAATATCATAGAACATAAATTGTAGGAAGCATAATTCTCTACAAAAAAGGTCTCTTAACATTTTGCCATAGCTCGCTTCGCTTCCGAGATATATGCAGATTTATCTCAAGGGAAGGGGCCTGACGGACATATTTCGAGATATTTCTTCTTCTTGTTGTTCTTCTTCTGCACAGCTAAGCTGGAAGTGGCATTTGCAGCTCGCAATAGTGCAGAGTTATCTCAAAGAAAGGGGCCACGGTGTTTCTGTATCTCTATTATGTTGGTGCGGCTTCGGAACTTTTAAATATCTTGATATATCTCGAGAACTACGCATCTGATCAAATAATATCATAGAACATAAAAAGTAGGAAACTTAATTCTCCACAAATAAGGTCTCTTAACATTTTGCCGTAGCTCGCTTCGTTTCCGAGATATTTGCAGATTTATCTCAAGGGAAGGGGCCTGACGGACATATTTCCAGATATTTCTTCTTCTTGTTGTTCTTCTTCTGCACAGCTAAGCTGGAAGTGGCATTTGCAGCTCGCAATAGTGCAGAGTTATCTCAACGAAAGGGGCCACGGTGTTTCTGTATCTCTATTATGTTGGTGCGGCTTCGGAACTTTTAAATATCTTGATATATCTCGAGAACTACGCATCCGATCAAAAAATATCATAGAACATAAAAAGTAGGAAACTTAATTCGCTACAAAAAAGATCTCTTAACATTTTGCCATAGCTCGCTTCGTTTCCGAGATATTTGCAGATTTATCTCGAGGGAAGGGGCCTGACGGACATATTTCGAGATATTTCTTCTTCTTGTTGTTCTTCTTCTGCACAGCTAAGCTGGAAGCGGCATTTGCGGCTCGCACTAGTGCAGAGTTATCTCAAAGAAAGGGGCCACGGTGTTTCTGTATCTCTATTATGTTGGTGCGGCTTCGGAACTTTTAAATATCTTGATATATCTCGAGAACTACGCATCTGATCAAAAAATATTATAGAACGTAAATTGTAGGAAACATAATTCTCTACAAATAAGGTCTCTTAACATTTTGCCATAGCTCGCTTCGTTTCCGAGATATTTGCAGATTTATCTCAAGGGAAGGGGCCTGACGGACATATTTCGAGATATTTCTTCTTCTTGTTGTTCTTCTTCTGCACAGCTAAGCTGGAAGTGGCATTTGCAGCTCGCAATAGTGCAGAGTTATCTCAAAGAAAGGGGCCACGGTGTTTCTGTATCTCTATTATGTTGGTGCGGCTTCGGATTTTTTAAATATCTTGATATATCTCGAGAACTACGCATCCGATCAAAAAATATCATACAGCATAAAAAGTAGGAAACTTAATTCTCTACAAAAAAGGTCTCTTAACATTTTGCCATAGCTCGCTTCGTTTCCGAGATATTTGCAGATTTATCTCGAGGGAAGGGACCTGACGGACATATTTCGAGATATTTCTTCTTCTTGTTGTTCTTCTTCTGCACAGCTAAGCTGCAAGCGGCATTTGCGGCTCGCACTAATGCAGGGTTATCTCAAAGAAAGGGGCCACGGTGTTTCTGTATCTCTATTATGTTGGTGCGGCTTCGGATCTTTTAAATATCTCGATATATCTCGAAAACTACGCTTCTGATTAAAAAATATCATAGAACATAAATTGTAGGAAACATAATTCTCTACAAAAAAGGTCTCTTAACATTTTGCCATAGCTCGTTTCGTTTCCGAGATATTTGCAGATTTATCTCGAGGGAAGGGGCCTGACGGACATATTTCGAGATATTTCTTCTTCTTGTTGTTCTTCTTCTGCACAGCTAAGCTGGACGTGGCATTTACAGCTCGCAATAGTGCAGAGTTATCTCAAAGAAAGGGGCCACGGTGTTTCTGTATCTCTATTATGTTGGTGCGGCTTCGGAACTTTTAAATATCTTGATATATCTCGAGAACTACGCATCTGATCAAAAAATATCATAGAACATAAAAAGTAGGAAACTTCATTCTCTACCAAAAAGGTCTCTTAACATTTTGCCATAGCTCGTTTCGTTTCCGAGATATTTGCAGATTTATCTCAAGGGAAGGGGCCTGACGGACATATTTCGGGATATTTCTTCTTCTTGTTGTTCTTCTTCTGCACAGCTAAACAGGAAGTGGCATTTCCAGCTCGCAATAGTGCAGAGTTATCTGAAAGAAAGGGGCCACGGTGTTTCTGTATCTCTATTATGTTGGTGCGGCTTCGGAACTTTTAAATATCTTGATATATCTCGAGAACTACGCATCTGATCAAATAATATCATAGAACATAAAAAGTAGGAAACTTAATTCTCTACAAAAAAGGTCTCTTAACATTTTGCCATAGCTCGCTTCGTTTCCAAGATACTTGCAGATTTATCTCAAGGGAAGGGGCCTGACGGACATATTTCGAGATATTTCTTCTTCTTGTTGTTCTTCTTCTGCACAGCTAAACAGGAAGTGGCATTTCCAGCTCGCAGTAGTGCCGAGTTATCTCAAAGAAAGGGGCCACGGTGTTTCTGTATCTCTATTATGTTGGTGCGGCTTCGGAACTTTTAAATATCTTGATATATCTCGAGAACTACGCATCTGATCAAAAAATATCATAGAACATAAAAAGTAGAAAACTTAATTCTCTACAAAAAAGGTCTCTCAACATTTTGCCATAGCTCGCTTCGTTTCCGAGATATATGCAGATTTATCTCAAGGGAAGGGGCCTGACGGACATATTTCGAGATATTTCTTCTTCTTGTTGGTCTTCTTCTGCACAGCTAAGCTGGAAGTGGCATTTGCAGCTCGCAATAGTGCAGAGTTATCTCGAAGAAAGGGGCCACGGTGTTTCTGTATCTCTATTATGTTGGTGCGGCTTCGGAACTTTTAAATATCTCGATATATCTCGAAAACTACGCTTCTGATCAAAAAATATCATAGAACATAAATTGTATGAAACATAATTCTCTACAAAAAAGGTCTCTTAACATTTTGCCATAGCTCGCTTCGTTTCCGAGATATTTGCAGATTCAACTCAAAGGAACTGGCCTGACGGACATATTTCGAGATATTTCTTCTTCTTGTTGTTCTTCCTCTGCACAGCTAAGCTGGAAGTGGCATTTGCAGCTCGCAATAGTGCAGAGTTATCTCAAAGAAAGGGGCCACGGTGTTTCTGTATCTCTATTATGTTGGTGCGGCTTCGGAACTTTTAAATATCTTGATATATCTCGAGAACTACGCATCTGATCAAAAAATATCATAGAACATAAAAAGTAGGAAACTTAATTCTCTACAAAAAAGGTCTGTTAACATTTTGCCATAGCTCGCTTCGTTTCCGAGATATTTGCAGATTTATCTCGAGGGAAGGGGCCTGACGGACATATTTCGAGATATTTCTTCTTCTTGTTGTTCTTCTTCTGCACAGCTAAGCTGGAAGCGGCATTTGCGGCTCGCACTAGTGCAGAGTTATCTCAAAGAAAGGGGCCACGGTGTTTCTGTATCTCTATAATGTTGGTGCAGCTTCGGATCTTTTAAATATCTCGATATATCTCGAAAACTACGCTTCTGATCAAAAAATATCATAGAACATAAATTGTAGGAAACATAATTCTCTACAAAAAAGGTCTCTTAACATTTTGCCATAGCTCGTTTCGTTTCCGAGATATTTGCAGATATATCTCAAGGGAAGGGGCCTGACGGACATATTTCGAGATATTTCCTCTTCTTGTTGTTCTCCTTCTGCACAGCTAAACTGGAAGTGGCATTTCCAGCTCGCAATAGCGCAGAGTTATCTCAAAGAAAGGGGCCACGGTGTTTCTGTATCTCTATTATGTTGGTGCGGCTTCGGAACTTTTAAATATCTCGATATATCTCGAAAACTACGCTTCTGATCAAAAAATATCATAGAACATAAATTGTAGGAAACATAATTCTCTACCAAAAAGGTCTCTTAAGATTTTGCCATAGCTCGCTTCGTTTCCGAGATATTTGCAGATTCAACTCAAAGGAACTGGCCTGACGGACATATTTCGAGATATTTCTTCTTCTTGTTGTTCTTCCTCTGCACAGCTAAGCTGGAAGTGGCATTTGCAGCTCGCAATAGTGCAGAGTTATCTCGAAGAAAGGGGCCACGGTGTTTCTGTATCTCTATTATGTTGGTGCGGCTTCGGAACTTTAAAATATCTTTATATATCTCGAGAACTACGCATCTGATTAAAAAATATCATAGAACGTAAAAAGTAGGTAACTTAATTCTCTACAAATAAAGTCGCTTAACATTTTGCCATAGCTCGCTTCGTTTCCGAGATATTTGCAGATTTATCTCAAGGGAAGGGGCCTGACGGACATATTTCGAGATATTTCTTCTTCTTGTTGTTCTTCTTCTGCACAGCTAAGCTGGAAGTGGCATTTGCAGCTCGCAATAGTGCAGGGTTATCTCAAAGAAAGGGGCCACGGTGTTTCTGTATCTCTATTATGTTGGTGCGGCTTCGGAACTTTTAAATATCTTGATATATCTCGAGAACTACGCATCTGATCAAAAAATATCATAGAACATAAAAAGTAGGAAACTTAATTCTCTACACAAAAGGTCTCTTAACATTTTGCCATAGCTCGCTTCGTTTCCGAGATATTTGCAGATTTATCTCGAGGGAAGGGGCCTGACGGACATATTTCGAGATATTTCTTCTTCTTGTTGTTCTTCTTCTGCACAGCTAAGCTGGAAGCGGCATTTGCGGCTCGCACTAGTGCAGAGTTATCTCAAAGAACGGGGCCACGGTGTTTCTGTATCTCTATAATGTTGGTGCAGCTTCGGATCTTTTAAATATCTCGATATATCTCGAAAACTACGCTTCTGATCAAAAAATATCATAGAACATAAATTGTAGGAAACATAATTCTCTACAAAAAAGGTCTCTTAACATTTTGCCATAGCTCGTTTCGTTTCCGAGATATTTGCAGATATATCTCAAGGGAAGGGGCCTGACGGACATATTTCGAGATATTTCCTCTTCTTGTTGTTCTTCTTCTGCACAGCTAAACTGGAAGTGGCATTTCCAGCTCGCAATAGCGCAGAGTTATCTCAAAGAAAGGGGCCACGGTGTTTCTGTATCTCTATTATGTTGGTGCGGCTTCGGAACTTTTAAATATCTCGATATATCTCGAAAACTACGCTTCTGATCAAAAAATATCATAGAACATAAATTGTAGGAAACATAATTCTCTACAAAAAAGGTCTCTTAACATTTTGCCATAGCTCGCTTCGTTTCCGAGATATTTGCAGATTCAACTCAAAGGAACTGGCCTGACGGACATATTTCGAGATATTTCTTCTTCTTGTTGTTCTTCCTCTGCACAGCTAAGCTGGAAGTGGCATTTGCAGCTCGCAATAGTGCAGAGTTATCTCGAAGAAAGGGGCCACGGTGTTTCTGTATCTCTATTATGTTGGTGCGGCTTCGGAACTTTAAAATATCTTTATATATCTCGAGAACTACGCATCTGATTAAAAAATATCATAGAACGTAAAAAGTAGGTAACTTAATTCTCTACAAATAAAGTCGCTTAACATTTTGCCATAGCTCGCTTCGTTTCCGAGATATTTGCAGATTTATCTCAAGGGAAGGGGCCTGACGGACATATTTCGAGATATTTCTTCTTCTTGTTGTTCTTCTTCTGCACAGCTAAGCTGGAAGTGGCATTTGCAGCTCGCAATAGTGCAGGGTTATCTCAAAGAAAGGGGCCACGGTGTTTCTGTATCTCTATTATGTTGGTGCGGCTTCGGAACTTTTAAATATCTTGATATATCTCGAGAACTACGCATCTGATCAAAAAATATCATAGAACATAAAAAGTAGGAAACTTAATTCTCTACACAAAAGGTCTCTTCACATTTTGCCATAGCTCGCTTCGTTTCCGAGATATGTGCAGATTTATCTCAAGGGAAGGGGCCTGACGGACATATTTCGAGATATTTCTTCTTCTTGTTGTTCTTCTTCTGCACAGCTAAGCTGGAAGTGGCATTTGCGGCTCGCACTAGTGCAGAGTTATCTCAAAGAAAGGGGCCACGGTGTTTCTGTATCTCTATTATGTTGGTGCGGCTTCGGAACTTTTAAATATCTCGATATATCTCGAAAACTACGCTTCTGATCAAAAAATATCATAGAACATAAATTGTAGGAAACATAATTCTCTACAAAAAAGGTCTCTTAACATTTTGCCATAGCTCGCTTCGTTTCCGAGATATTTGCAGATTCAACTCAAAGGAACTGGCCTGACGGACATATTTCGAGATATTTCTTCTTCTTGTTGTTCTTCCTCTGCACAGCTAAGCTGGAAGTGGCATTTGCAGCTCGCAATAGTGCAGAGTTATCTCAAAGAAAGGGGCCACGGTGTTTCTGTATCTCTATTATGTTGGTGCGGCTTCGGAACTTTTAAATATCTTGATATATCTCGAGAACTACGCATCTGATCAAAAAATATCATAGAACATAAAAAGTAGGAAACTTAATTCTCTACAAAAAAGGTCTCTTAACATTTTGCAATAGCTCGCTTCGTTTCCGAGATATTTGCATATTTATCTCAAGGGAAGGGGCCTGACGGACATATTTCGAGATATTTCTTCTTCTTGTTGTTCTTCTTCTGCACAGCTAAGCTGGAAGTGGCATTTGCGGCTCGCACTAGTGCAGAGTTATCTCAAAGAAAGGGGCCACGGTGTTTCTGTATCTCTATTATGTTGGTGCGGCTTCGGAACTTTTAAATATCTTGATATATCTCGAGAACTACGCTTCTGATCAAAAAATATCATAGAACGTAAATTGTAGGAAACATTATTCCCTACAAAAAAGGTCTCTTAACATTTTAACATAGCTCGCTTCGTTTCCGAGATATTTGCAGATTCATCTCAAGGGAAGGGGTCTGACGGACATATTTCGAGATATTTCTTCTTCTTGTTGTTCTTCTTCTGCACAGCTAAGCTCGAAGTGGCATTTGCAGCTCGCAATAGTGCAGAGTTATCTCAAAGAAAGAGGCCACGGTGTTTCTGTACCTCTATTATGTTGGTGCAGCTTCGGAACTTTTAAATATCTTGATATATCTCGAGAACTACGCATCTGATCAAAAAATATCATAGAAGATAAAAAGTAGGAAACTTAATTCTCTACACAAAAGGTCTCTTCACATTTTGCCATAGCTCGCTTCGTTTCCGAGATATGTGCAGATTTATCTCAAGGGAAGGGGCCTGACGGACATATTTCGAGATATTTCTTCTTCTTGTTGTTCTTCTTCTGCACAGCTAAGCTGGAAGTGGCATTTGCGGCTCGCACTAGTGCAGAGTTATCTCAAAGAAAGGGGCCACGGTGTTTCTGTATCTCTATTATGTTGGTGCGGCTTCGGAACTTTTAAATATCTCGATATATCTCGAAAACTACGCTTCTGATCAAAAAATATCATAGAACATAAATTGTAGGAAACATAATTCTCTACAAAAAAGGTCTCTTAACATTCTGCCATAGCTCGCTTCGTTTCCGAGATATTTGCAGATTCAACTCAAAGGAACTGGCCTGACGGACATATTTCGAGATATTTCTTCTTCTTGTTGTTCTTCCTCTGCACAGCTAAGCTGGAAGTGGCATTTGCAGCTCGCAATAGTGCAGAGTTATCTCGAAGAAAGGGGCCACGGTGTTTCTGTATCTCTATTATGTTGGTGCGGCTTCGGAACTTTAAAATATCTTTATATATCTCGAGAACTACGCATCTGATTAAAAAATATCATAGAACGTAAAAAGTAGGAAACCTAATTCTCTACAAATAAAGTCGCTTAACATTTTGCCATAGCTCGCTTCGTTTCCGAGATATTTGCAGATTTATCTCAAGGGAAGGGGCCTGACGGACATATTTCGAGATATTTCTTCTTCTTGTTGTTCTTCTTCTGCACAGCTAAGCTGGAAGTGGCATTTGCAGCTCGCAATAGTGCAGAGTTATCTCAAAGAAAGGGGCCACGGTGTTTCTGTATCTCTATTATGTTGGTGCGGCTTCGGAACTTTTAAATATCTTGATATATCTCGAGAACTACGCATCTGATCAAAAAATATCATAGAACATAAAAAGTAGGAAACTTAATTCTCTACAAAAAAGGTCTCTTAACATTTTGCCATAGCTCGCTTCGTTTCCGAGATATTTGCAGATATATATCAAGGGAAGGGGCCTGACGGACATATTTCGAGATATTTCTTCTTCTTGTTGTTCTTCCTCTGCACAGCTAAGCTGGAAGTGGCATTTGCGGCTCGCACTAGTGCACAGTTATCTCAAAGAAAGGGGCCACGGTCTTTCTGTATCTCTATTATGTTGGTGCGTCTTCGGAACTTTTAAATATCTCGATATATCTCGAAAACTACGCTTCTGATCAAAAAATATCATAGAACATTAATTGTAGGAAACATAATTCTCTACAAAAAACGTCTCTTAACATTTTGCCATAGCTCGCTTCGTTTCCGAGATATTTGCAGATTCAGCTCAGAGGAACTGGCCTGACGGACATATTTCGAGATATTTCTTCTTCTTGTTGTTCTTCCTCTGCACAGCTAAGCTGGAAGTGGCATTTGCAGCTCGCAATAGTGCAGAGTTATCTCAAAGAAAGGGGCCACGGTGTTTCTGTATCTCTATTATGTTGGTGCGGCTTCGGAACTTTTAAATATCTTGATATATCTCGAGAACTACGCATCTGATCAAAAAATATCATAGAACATAAAAAGTAGGAAACTCAATTCTCTACAAAAAAGGTCTCTTAACATTTTGCCATACCTCGCTTCGTTTCCGAGATATTTGCATATTTATCTCAAGGGAAGGGGCCTGACGGACATATTTCGAGATATTTCTTCTTCTTGTTGTTCTTCTTCTGCACAGCTAAGCTGGAAGTGGCATTTGCGGCTCGCACCAGTGCAGAGTTATCTCAAAGAAAGGGGCCACGGTGTTTCTGTATCTCTATTATGTTGGTGCGGCTTCGGAACTTTTAAATATCTCGATATATCTCGAAAACTACGCTTCTGATCAAAAAATATCATAGAACCTAAATTGTAGGAAACATAATTCTCTACAAAAAAGGTCTCTTAACATTTTGCCATAGCTCGCTTCGTTTCCGAGATATTTGCAGATATATCTCAAGGGAAGGGGCCTGACGGACATATTTCGAGATATTTCTTCTTCTTGTTGTTCTTCTTCTGCACAGCTAAGCTGGAAGTGGCATTTGCAGCTCGCAATAGTGCAGAGTTATCTCAAAGAAAGGGGCCACGGTGTTTCTGTATCTCTATTATGTTGGTGCGGCTTCGGAACTTTTAAATATCTTGATATATCTCGAGAACTACGCATCTGATCAAAAAATATCATAGAACATAAAAAGTAGGAAACTTAATTCTCTACAAAAAAGGTCTCTTAACATTTTGCCATAGCTCGCTTCGTTTCCGAGATATTTGCAGATTTATCTCAAGGGAAGGGGCCTAACGGACATATTTCGAGATATTTCTTCTTCTTGTTGTTCTTCTTCTGCACAGCTAAACTGGAAGTGGCATTTCCAGCTCGCAATAGTGCAGAGTTATCTCAAAGAAAGGGGCCACGGTGTTTCTGTATCTCTATTATGTTGGTGCGGCTTCGGAACTTTTAAATATCTTGATATATCTCGAGAACTACGCATCTGATCAAAAAATATCATAGAACATAAAAAGTAGGAAACTTAATTCTCTACAAAAAAGGTCTCTTAACATTTTGCCATAACTCGCTTCGTTTCCGAGATATTTGCAGATTTATCTCAAGGGAAGGGTCCTGATGGACATATTTCGAGATATTTCTTCTTCTTGTTGTTCTTCTTCTGCACAGCTAAACTGGAAGTGGCATTTCCAGCTCGCAATCGTGCAGAGTTATCTCAAAGAAAGGGGCCACGGTGTTTCTGTATCTCTATTATGTTGGTGCGGCTTCGGAACTTTTAAATATCTTGATATATCTCGAGAACTACGCATCTGATCAAAAAATATCATAGAACATAAAAAGTAGGAAACTTAATTCTCTACAAAAAAGGTCTCTTAACATTTTGCCATAACTCGCTTCGTTTCCGAGATATTTGCAGATTTATCTCAAGGGAAGGGTCCTGATGGACATATTTCGAGATATTTCTTCTTCTTGTTGTTCTTCTTCTGCACAGCTAAACTGGAAGTGGCATTTCCAGCTCGCAATCGTGCAGAGTTATCTCAAAGAAAGGGGCCACGGTGTTTCTGTATCTCTATTATGTTGGTGCGGCTTCGGAACTTTTAAATATCTTGATATATCTCGAGAACTACGCCTCTGATCGAAAAATATCATAGAACATAAAAAGTAGGAAACTTAATTCTCTACAAAAAAGGTCTCTTAACATTTTGCCATAGCTCGCTTCGTTTCCGAGATATTTGCAGATTTATCTCAAGGGAAGGGGCCTGACGGACATATTTCGAGATATTTCTTCTTCTTGTTGTTCTTCTTCTGCACAGCTAAGCTGGAAGTGGCATTTGCAGCGCGCAATAGTGCAGAGTTATCGCAAAGAAAGGGGCCACGGTGTTTCTGTATCTCTATTATGTTGGTGCGGCTTCGGAACTTTTAAATATCTTGATATATCTCGAGAACTACGCATCTGATCAAAAAATATCATAGAACATAAAAAGTAGGAAACTTAATTCCCTACAAAAAAGGTCTCTTAACATTTTGCCATAGCTCGCTTCGTTTCCGAGATATTTGCAGATTTATCTCAAGGGAAGGGGCCTGACGGACATATTTCGAGATATTTCTTCTTCTTGTTGTTCTTCTTCTGCACAGCTAAGCTGGAAGTGGCATTTGCGGCTCGCACTAGTGCAGAGTTATCTCAAAGAAAGGGGCCACGGTGTTTCTGTATCCCTATTATGTTGGTGCGGCTTCGGAACTTTTAAATATCTCGATATATCTCGAAAACTACGCTTCTGATCAAAAAATATCATAGAACATAAATTGTAGGAAACATAATTCTCTATAAAAAACGTCTCTTAACATTTTGCCATAGCTCGCTTCGTTTCCGAGATATTTGCAGATTCAGCTCAAAGGAACTGGCCTGACGGACATATTTCGAGATATTTCTTCTTCTTGTTGTTCTTCCTCTGCACAGCTAAGCTGGAAGTGGCATTTGCAGCTCGCAATAGTGCAGAGTTATCTCAAAGAAAGGGGCCACGGTGTTTCTGTATCTCTATTATGTTGGTGCGGCTTCGGAACTTTTAAATATCTTGATATATCTCGAGAACTACGCATCTGATCAAAAAATATCATAGAATATAAAAAGTAGGAAACTTAATTCCCTACAAAAAAGGTCTCTTAACATTTTGCCATAGCTCGCTTCGTTTCCGGGATATTTGCAGATTTATCTCAAGGGAAGGGGCCTGCCGGACATATTTCGAGATATTTCTTCTTCTTGTTGTTCTTCTTCTGCACAGCTAAGCTGGAAGTGGCATTTGCGGCTCGCACTAGTGCAGAGTTATCTCAAAGAAAGGGGCCACGGTGTTTCTGTATCTCTATTATGTTGGTGCGGCTTCGGAACTTTTAAATATCTCGATGTATCTCGAAAACTACGCTTCTGATCAAAAAATATCATAGAACATAAATTGTAGGAAACATAATTCTCTACAAAAAAGGTCTCTTAACATGTTGCCATAGCTCGCTTCGTTTCCGAGATATTTGCATATATATCTCAAGGGAAGGGGCCTGACGGACATATTTCGAGATATTTCTTCTTCTTGTTGTTCTTCTTCTGCACAGCTAAGCTGGAAGTGGCATTTACAGCTCGCAATAGTGCAGAGTTATCTCAAAGAAAGGGGCCACGGTGTTTCTGTATCTCTATTATGTTGGTGCGGCTTCGGAACTTTTAAATATCTTGATATATCTCGGGAACTACGCATCTGATCAAAAAATATCATAGAACATAAAAAGTAGGAAACTTAATTCTCTACACAAAAGGTCTCTTAACATTTTGCCATAGCTAGCTTCGTTTCCGAGATATTTGCAGATTTATCTCAAGGGAAGGGGCCTGACGGACATATTGCGAGATATTTCTTCTTCTTGTTGTTCTTCTTCTGCACAGCTAAGCTGGAAGTGGCATTTGCGGCTCGCACTAGTGCAGAGTTATCTCAAAGAAAGGGGCCACGGTGTTTCTGTATCTCTATTATGTTGGTGCGGCTTCGGAACTTTTAAATATCTTGATATATCTCGAGAACTACGCATCAGATCAAAAAATATCATAGAACATAAAAAGTAGGAAACTTAATTCTCTACAAAAAAAGTCTCTTAACATTTTGCCATAGCTCTCTTCGTTTCCGAGATATTTGCAGATTTATCTCAAGGGAAGGGGCCTGACGGACATATTTCGAGATATTTCTTCTTCTTGTTGTTCTTCTGCACAGCTAAGCTGGAAGTGGCATTTGCAGCTCGCAATAGTGCATAGTTATCTGAAAGAAAGGGGCCACGGTGCTTCTGTATCTCTATTATGTTGGTGCGGCTTCGGAACTTTTAAATATCTCGATGTATCTCGAAAACTACGCTTCTGATCAAAAAATATCATAGAACATAAATTGTAGGAAACATAATTCTCTACAAAAAAGGTCTCTTAACATTTTGCCATAGCTCGCTTCGTTTCCGAGATATTTGCAGATATATCTCAAGGGACGGGGCCTGACGGACATATTTCGAGATATTTCTTCTTCTTGTTGTTCTTCTTCTGCACAGCTAAGCTGGAAGTGGCATTTACAGCTCGCAATAGTGCAGAGTTATCTCAAAGAAAGGGGCCACAGTGTTTCTGTATCTCTATTATGTTGGTGCGGCTTCGGAACTTTTAAATATCTTGATATATCTCGAGAACTACGCATCTGATCAAAAAATATCATAGAACATAAAAAGTAGGAAACTTAATTCTCTACAAAAAAGGTCTCTTAACATTTTGCCATAGCTCGCTTCGTTTCCGAGATATTTGCAGATTTATCTCAAGGGAAGGGGCCTGACGGACATATTTCGAGATATTTCTTCTTCTTGTTGTTCTTCTTCTGCACAGCTAAGCTGGAAGTGGCATTTGCGGCTCGCAATAGTGCAGAGTTATCTCAAAGAAAGGGGCCACGGTGTTTCTGTATCCCTATTATGTTGGTGCGGTTTCGGAACTTTTAAATATCTCGATATATCTCGAAAACTACGCTTCTGATCAAAAAATATCATAGAACATAAATTGTAGGAAACATAATTCTCTACAAAAAAGGTCTCTTAACATTTTGCCATAGCTCGCTTCGTTTCCGAGATATTTGCAGATTCAGCTCAAAGGAACTGGCCTGACGGACATATTTCGAGATATTTCTTCTTCTTGTTGTTCTTCCTCTGCACAGCTAAGCTGGAAGTGGCATTTGCAGCTCGCAATAGTGCAGAGTTATCTCAAAGAAAGGGGCCACGGTGTTTCTGTATCTCTATTATGTTGGTGCGGCTTCGCAACTTTTAAATATCTTGATATATCTC
The DNA here is from genome assembly GCF_051020975.1 of Osmia lignaria lignaria. Classification (NCBI taxonomy): domain Eukaryota; kingdom Metazoa; phylum Arthropoda; class Insecta; order Hymenoptera; family Megachilidae; genus Osmia; species Osmia lignaria. The sequence goes on from NW_027478159.1 coordinate 21,716,072, forward strand.
GAGAACTACGCATCTGATCAAAAAATATCATAGAATATAAAAAGTAGGAAACTTAATTCCCTACAAAAAAGGTCTCTTAACATTTTGCCATAGCTCGCTTCGTTTCCGGGATATTTGCAGATTTATCTCAAGGGAAGGGGCCTGACGGACATATTTCGAGATATTTCTTCTTCTGCACAGCTAAGCTGGAAGTGGCATTTGCGGCTCGCACTAGTGCAGAGTTATCTCAAAGAAAGGGGCCACGGTGTTTCTGTATCTCTATTATGTTGGTGCGGCTTCGGAACTTTTAAATATCTCGATGTATCTCGAAAACTACGCTTCTGATCAAAAAATATCATAGAACATAAATTGTAGGAAACATAATTCTCTACAAAAAAGGTCTCTTAACATGTTGCCATAGCTCGCTTCGTTTCCGAGATATTTGCATATATATCTCAAGGGAAGGGGCCTGACGGACATATTTCGAGATATTTCTTCTTCTTGTTGTTCTTCTTCTGCACAGCTAAGCTGGAAGTGGCATTTACAGCTCGCAATAGTGCAGAGTTATCTCAAAGAAAGGGGCCACGGTGTTTCTGTATCTCTATTATGTTGGTGCGGCTTCGGAACTTTTAAATATCTTGATATATCTCGGGAACTACGCATCTGATCAAAAAATATCATAGAACATAAAAAGTAGGAAACTTAATTCTCTACACAAAAGGTCTCTTAACATTTTGCCATAGCTAGCTTCGTTTCCGAGATATTTGCAGATTTATCTCAAGGGAAGGGGCCTGACGGACATATTGCGAGATATTTCTTCTTCTTGTTGTTCTTCTTCTGCACAGCTAAGCTGGAAGTGGCATTTGCGGCTCGCACTAGTGCAGAGTTATCTCAAAGAAAGGGGCCACGGTGTTTCTGTATCTCTATTATGTTGGTGCGGCTTCGGAACTTTTAAATATCTCGATGTATCTCGAAAACTACGCTTCTGATCAAAAAATATCATAGAACATAAATTGTAGGAAACATAATTCTCTACAAAAAAGGTCTCTTAACATGTTGCCATAGCTCGCTTCGTTTCCGAGATATTTGCATATATATCTCAAGGGAAGGGGCCTGACGGACATATTTCGAGATATTTCTTCTTCTTGTTGTTCTTCTTCTGCACAGCTAAGCTGGAAGTGGCATTTACAGCTCGCAATAGTGCAGAGTTATCTCAAAGAAAGGGGCCACGGTGTTTCTGTATCTCTATTATGTTGGTGCGGCTTCGGAACTTTTAAATATCTTGATATATCTCGGGAACTACGCATCTGATCAAAAAATATCATAGAACATAAAAAGTAGGAAACTTAATTCTCTACACAAAAGGTCTCTTAACATTTTGCCATAGCTAGCTTCGTTTCCGAGATATTTGCAGATTTATCTCAAGGGAAGGGGCCTGACGGACATATTGCGAGATATTTCTTCTTCTTGTTGTTCTTCTTCTGCACAGCTAAGCTGGAAGTGGCATTTGCGGCTCGCACTAGTGCAGAGTTATCTCAAAGAAAGGGGCCACGGTGTTTCTGTATCTCTATTATGTTGGTGCGGCTTCGGAACTTTTAAATATCTTGATATATCTCGAGAACTACGCATCAGATCAAAAAATATCATAGAACATAAAAAGTAGGAAACTTAATTCTCTACAAAAAAAGTCTCTTAACATTTTGCCATAGCTCTCTTCGTTTCCGAGATATTTGCAGATTTATCTCAAGGGAAGGGGCCTGACGGACATATTTCGAGATATTTCTTCTTCTTGTTGTTCTTCTGCACAGCTAAGCTGGAAGTGGCATTTGCAGCTCGCAATAGTGCATAGTTATCTGAAAGAAAGGGGCCACGGTGCTTCTGTATCTCTATTATGTTGGTGCGGCTTCGGAACTTTTAAATATCTCGATGTATCTCGAAAACTACGCTTCTGATCAAAAAATATCATAGAACATAAATTGTAGGAAACATAATTCTCTACAAAAAAGGTCTCTTAACATTTTGCCATAGCTCGCTTCGTTTCCGAGATATTTGCAGATATATCTCAAGGGACGGGGCCTGACGGACATATTTCGAGATATTTCTTCTTCTTGTTGTTCTTCTTCTGCACAGCTAAGCTGGAAGTGGCATTTACAGCTCGCAATAGTGCAGAGTTATCTCAAAGAAAGGGGCCACAGTGTTTCTGTATCTCTATTATGTTGGTGCGGCTTCGGAACTTTTAAATATCTTGATATATCTCGAGAACTACGCATCTGATCAAAAAATATCATAGAACATAAAAAGTAGGAAACTTAATTCTCTACAAAAAAGGTCTCTTAACATTTTGCCATAGCTCGCTTCGTTTCCGAGATATTTGCAGATTTATCTCAAGGGAAGGGGCCTGACGGACATATTTCGAGATATTTCTTCTTCTTGTTGTTCTTCTTCTGCACAGCTAAGCTGGAAGTGGCATTTGCGGCTCGCAATAGTGCAGAGTTATCTCAAAGAAAGGGGCCACGGTGTTTCTGTATCCCTATTATGTTGGTGCGGTTTCGGAACTTTTAAATATCTCGATATATCTCGAAAACTACGCTTCTGATCAAAAAATATCATAGAACATAAATTGTAGGAAACATAATTCTCTACAAAAAAGGTCTCTTAACATTTTGCCATAGCTCGCTTCGTTTCCGAGATATTTGCAGATATATCTCAAGGGAAGGGGCCAGACGGACATATTTCGAGATATTTCTTCTTCTTGTTGTTCTTCTTCTGCACAGCTAAGCTGGAAGTGGCATTTGCGGCTCGCACTAGTGCAGAGTTATCTCAAAGAAAGGGGCCACGGTGTTTCTGTATCTCTATTATGTTGGTGCGGCTTCGGAACTTTTAAATATCTCGATGTATCTCGAAAACTACGCTTCTGATCAAAAAATATCATAGAACATAAATTGTAGGAAACATAATTCTCTACAAAAAAGGTCTCTTAACATTTTGCCATAGCTCGCTTCGTTTCCGAGATATTTGCTGATATATCTCAAGGGAAGGGGCCTGACGGACATATTTCGAGATATTTCTTCTTCTTGTTGTTCTTCTTCTGCACAGCTAAGCTGGAAGTGGCATTTGCAGCTCGCAATAGTGCAGAGTTATCTCAAAGAAAGGGGCCACGGTGTTTCTGTATCTCTATTATGTTGGTGCGGCTTCGGAACTTTTAAATATCTTGATATATCTCGAGAACTACGCATCAGATCAAAAAATATCATAGAACATAAAAAGTAGGAAACTTAATTCTCTACAAAAAAAGTCTCTTAACATTTTGCCATAGCTCTCTTCGTTTCCGAGGTATTTGCAGATTTATCTCAAGGGAAGGGGCCTGACGGACATATTTCGAGATATTTCTTCTTCTTGTTGTTCTTCTGCACAGCTAAGCTGGAAGTGGCATTTGCAGCTCGCAATAGTGCATAGTTATCTGAAAGAAAGGGGCCACGGTGTTTCTGTATCTCTATTATGTTGGTGCGGCTTCGGAACTTTTAAATATCTTGATATATCTCGAGAACTACGCATCTGATCAAAAAATATCATAGAACATAAAAAGTAGGAAACTTAATTCTCTACAAAAAAGGTCTCTTAACATTTTGCCATAGCTCTCTTCGTTTCCGAGATATTTGCAGATTTATCTCAAGGGAAGGGGCCTGACGGACATATTTCGAGATATTTCTTCTTCTTGTTGTTCTTCTTCTGCACAGCTAAGCTGGAAGTGGCATTTGCAGCTCGCAATAGTGCAGAGTTATCTCAAAGAAAGGGGCCACGGTGTTTCTGTATCTCTATTATGTTGGTGCGGCTTCGGAACTCTTAAATATCTTGATATATCTCGAGAACTACGCATCTGATCAAAAAATATCATAGAACATAAAAAGTAGGAAACCTAATTCTCTACAAAAGAGGTCTCTTAACATTTTGCCATAGCTCGCTTCGTTTCCGAGATATTTGCAGATTTATCTCACGGGAAGGGGCCTAACGGACATATTTCGAGATATTTCTTCTTCTTGTTGTTCTTCTTCTGCACAGCTAAACTGGAAGTGGCATTTCCAGCTCGCAATAGTGCAGAGTTATCTCAAAGAAAGGGGCCACGGTGTTTCTGTATCCCTATTATGTTGGTGCGGCTTCGGAACTTTTAAATATCTCGATATATCTCGAAAACTACGCTTCTGATGAAAAATATCATAGAACATAAATTGTAGGAAACATAATTCTCTACAAAAAACGTCTCTTAACATTTTGCCATAGTTCGCTTCGTTTCCGAGATATTTGCAGATTCAGCTCAAAGGAACTGGCCTAACGGACATATTTCGAGATATTTCTTCTTCTTGTTGTTCTTCTTCTGCACAGCTAAACTGGAAGTGGCATTTCCAGCTCGCAATAGTGCAGAGTTATCTCAAAGAGAGGGGCCACGGTGTTTCTGTATCTCTATTATGTTGGTGCGGCTTCGGAACTTTATATATCTTGATATATCTCGAGAACTACGCATCTGATCAAAAAATATCATAGAAGATAAAAAGTAGGAAACTTAATTCTCTACACAAAAGGTCTCTTCACATTTTGCCATAGCTCGCTTCGTTTCCGAGATATGTGCAGATTTATCTCAAGGGAAGGGGCCTGACGGACATATTTCGAGATATTTCTTCTTCTTGTTGTTCTTCCTCTGCACAGCTAAGCTGGAAGTGGCATTTGCGGCTCGCACTAGTGCAGAGTTATCTCAAAGAAAGGGGCCACGGTGTTTCTGTATCTCTATTATGTTGGTGCGGCTTCGGAACTTTTAAATATCTTGATATATCTCGAGAACTACGCATCTGATCGAAAAATATCATAGAAGATAAAAAGTAGGAAACTTAATTCTCTACAAAAAAGGTCTCTTAACATTTTGCCATAGCTCGCTTCGTTTCCGAGATATTTGCAGATTTATCTCAAGGGAAGGGGCCTGACGGACATAGTTCGAGATATTTCTTCTTCTTGTTGTTCTTCTTCTGCACAGCTAAGCTGGAAGTGGCATTTGCGGCTCGCACTAGTGCAGAGTTATCTCAAAGAAAGCGGCCACGGTGTTTCTGTATCTCTATTATGTTGGTGCGGCTTCGGAACTTTTAAATATCTCGATATATCTCGAAAACTACGGTTCTGATCAAAAAATATCATAGAACATAAATTGTAGGAAACATAACTCTCTACAAAAAACGTCTCTTAACATTTTGCCATAGCTCGCTTCGTTTCCGAGATATTTGCAGATTCAGCTCAAAGGAACTGGCCTGACGGACATATTTCGAGATATTTCTTCTTCTTGTTGTTCTTCTTCTGCACAGCTAAGCTGGAAGTGGCATTTGCAGCTCGCAATAGTGCAGAGTTATCTCAAAGAAAGGGGCCACGGTGTTTCTGTATCTCTATTATGTTGGTGCGGCTTCGGAACTTTTAAATATCTTGATATATCTCGAGAACTACGCATCTGATCAAAAAATATCATAGAACATAAAAAGTAGGAAACTTAATTCTGTACAAAAAAGGTCTCTTAACATTTTGCCATAGCTCGCTTCGTTTCCGAGATATTTGCAGATTTATCTCAAGGGAAGGGGCCTGACGGACATATTTCGAGATATTTCTTCTTCTTGTTGTTCTTCTTCTGCACAGCTAAGCTGGAAGTGGCATTTGCGGCTCGCACTAGTGCAGAGTTATCTCAAAGAAAGGGGCCACGGTGTTTCTGTATCTCTATTATGTTGGTGCGGCTTCGGAACTTTTAAATATCTCGATGTATCTCGAAAACTACGCTTCTGATCAAAAAATATCATAGAACATAAATTGTAGGAAACATAATTCTCTACAAAAAAGGTCTCTTAACATTTTGCCATAGCTCGCTTCGTTTCCGAGATATTTGCAGATATATCTCAAGGGAAGGGGCCTGACGGACATATTTCGAGATATTTCTTCTTCTTGTTGTTCTTCTTCTGCACAGCTAAGCTGGAAGTGGCATTTACAGCTCGCAATAGTGCAGAGTTATCTCAAAGAAAGGGGCCACGGTGTTTCTGTATCTCTATTATGTTGGTGCGGCTTCGGAACTTTTAAATATCTTGATATATCTCGAGAACTACGCATCTGATCAAAAAATATCATAGAACATAAAAAGTAGGAAACTTAATTCTCTACAAAAAAGGTCTCTTAACATTTTGCCATAGCTCGCTTCGTTTCCGAGATATTTGCAGATTTATCTCAAGGGAAGGGGCCTGACGGACATATTTCGAGATATTTCTTCTTCTTGTTGTTCTTCTTCTGCACAGCTAAGCTGGAAGTGGCATTAGCGGCTCGCACTAGTGCAGAGTTATCTCAAAGAAAGGGGCCACGGTGTTTCTGTATCCCTATTATGTTGGTGCGGCTTCGGAACTTTTAAATATCTCGATATATCTCGAAAACTTCGCTTCTGATCAAAAAATATCATAGAACATATATTGTAGGAAACATAATTCTCTATAAAAAACGTCTCTTAACATTTTGTCATAGCTCGCTTCGTTTCCGAGATATTTGCAGATTCAGCTCAAAGGAACTGGCCTGACGGACATATTTCGAGATATTTCTTCTTCTTGTTGTTCTTCCTCTGCACAGCTAAGCTGGAAGTGGCATTTGCAGCTCGCAATAGTGCAGAGTTATCTCAAAGAAAGGGGCCACGGTGTTTCTGTATCTCTATTATGTTGGTGCGGCTTCGGAACTTTTAGATATCTTGATATATCTCGAGAACTACGCATCTGATCAAAAAATATCATAGAACATAAAAAGTAGGAAACTTAATTCTCTACAAAAAAGGTCTCTTAACATTTTGCCATAGCTCGCTTCGTTTCTGAGATATTTGCAGATATATCTCAAGGGAAGGGGCCAGACGGACATATTTCGAGATATTTCTTCTTCTTGTTGTTCTTCTTCTGCACAGCTAAGCTGGAAGTGGCATTTGCGGCTCGCACTAGTGCAGAGTTATCTCAAAGAAAGGGGCCACGGTGTTTCTGTATCTCTATTATGTTGGTGCGGCTTCGGAACTTTTAAATATCTCGATGTATCTCGAAAACTACGCTTCTGATCAAAAAATATCATAGAACATAAATTGTAGGAAACATAATTCTCTACAAAAAAGGTCTCTTAACATTTTGCCATAGCTCGCTTCGTTTCCGAGATATTTGCTGATATATCTCAAGGGAAGGGGCCTGACGGACATATTTCGAGATATTTCCTCTTCTTGTTGTTCTTCTTCTGCACAGCTAAGCTGGAAGTGGCATTTGCAGCTCGCAATAGTGCAGAGTTATCTCAAAGAAAGGGGCCACGGTGTTTCTGTATCTCTATTATGTTGGTGCGGCTTCGGAACTTTTAAATATCTTGATATATCTCGAGAACTACGCATCAGATCAAAAAATATCATAGAACATAAAAAGTAGGAAACTTAATTCTCTACAAAAAAAGTCTCTTAACATTTTGCCATAGCTCTCTTCGTTTCCGAGGTATTTGCAGATTTATCTCAAGGGAAGGGGCCTGACGGACATATTTCGAGATATTTCTTCTTCTTGTTGTTCTTCTGCACAGCTAAGCTGGAAGTGGCATTTGCAGCTCGCAATAGTGCATAGTTATCTGAAAGAAAGGGGCCACGGTGTTTCTGTATCTCTATTATGTTGGTGCGGCTTCGGAACTTTTAAATATCTTGATATATCTCGAGAACTACGCATCTGATCAAAAAATATCATAGAACATAAAAAGTAGGAAACTTAATTCTCTACAAAAAAGGTCTCTTAACATTTTGCCATAGCTCTCTTCGTTTCCGAGATATTTGCAGATTTATCTCAAGGGAAGGGGCCTGACGGACATATTTCGAGATATTTCTTCTTCTTGTTGTTCTTCTTCTGCACAGCTAAGCTGGAAGTGGCATTTGCAGCTCGCAATAGTGCAGAGTTATCTCAAAGAAAGGGGCCACGGTGTTTCTGTATCTCTATTATGTTGGTGCGGCTTCGGAACTCTTAAATATCTTGATATATCTCGAGAACTACGCATCTGATCAAAAAATATCATAGAACATAAAAAGTAGGAAACCTAATTCTCTACAAAAGAGGTCTCTTAACATTTTGCCATCGCTCGCTTCGTTTCCGAGATATTTGCAGATTTATCTCACGGGAAGGGGCCTAACGGACATATTTCGAGATATTTCTTCTTCTTGTTGTTCTTCTTCTGCACAGCTAAACTGGAAGTGGCATTTCCAGCTCGCAATAGTGCAGAGTTATCTCAAAGAAAGGGGCCACGGTGTTTCTGTATCCCTATTATGTTGGTGCGGCTTCGGAACTTTTAAATATCTCGATATATCTCGAAAACTACGCTTCTGATGAAAAATATCATAGAACATAAATTGTAGGAAACATAATTCTCTACAAAAAACGTCTCTTAACATTTTGCCATAGTTCGCTTCGTTTCCGAGATATTTGCAGATTCAGCTCAAAGGAACTGGCCTAACGGACATATTTCGAGATATTTCTTCTTCTTGTTGTTCTTCTTCTGCACAGCTAAACTGGAAGTGGCATTTCCAGCTCGCAATAGTGCAGAGTTATCTCAAAGAGAGGGGCCACGGTGTTTCTGTATCTCTATTATGTTGGTGCGGCTTCGGAACTTTATATATCTTGATATATCTCGAGAACTACGCATCTGATCAAAAAATATCATAGAAGATAAAAAGTAGGAAACTTAATTCTCTACACAAAAGGTCTCTTCACATTTTGCCATAGCTCGCTTCGTTTCCGAGATATGTGCAGATTTATCTCAAGGGAAGGGGCCTGACGGACATATTTCGAGATATTTCTTCTTCTTGTTGTTCTTCCTCTGCACAGCTAAGCTGGAAGTGGCATTTGCGGCTCGCACTAGTGCAGAGTTATCTCAAAGAAAGGGGCCACGGTGTTTCTGTATCTCTATTATGTTGGTGCGGCTTCGGAACTTTTAAATATCTTGATATATCTCGAGAACTACGCATCTGATCGAAAAATATCATAGAAGATAAAAAGTAGGAAACTTAATTCTCTACAAAAAAGGTCTCTTAACATTTTGCCATAGCTCGCTTCGTTTCCGAGATATTTGCAGATTTATCTCAAGGGAAGGGGCCTGACGGACATAGTTCGAGATATTTCTTCTTCTTGTTGTTCTTCTTCTGCACAGCTAAGCTGGAAGTGGCATTTGCGGCTCGCACTAGTGCAGAGTTATCTCAAAGAAAGCGGCCACGGTGTTTCTGTATCTCTATTATGTTGGTGCGGCTTCGGAACTTTTAAATATCTCGATATATCTCGAAAACTACGGTTCTGATCAAAAAATATCATAGAACATAAATTGTAGGAAACATAACTCTCTACAAAAAACGTCTCTTAACATTTTGCCATAGCTCGCTTCGTTTCCGAGATATTTGCAGATTCAGCTCAAAGGAACTGGCCTGACGGACATATTTCGAGATATTTCTTCTTCTTGTTGTTCTTCTTCTGCACAGCTAAGCTGGAAGTGGCATTTGCAGCTCGCAATAGTGCAGAGTTATCTCAAAGAAAGGGGCCACGGTGTTTCTGTATCTCTATTATGTTGGTGCGGCTTCGGAACTTTTAAATATCTTGATATATCTCGAGAACTACGCATCTGATCAAAAAATATCATAGAACATAAAAAGTAGGAAACTTAATTCTGTACAAAAAAGGTCTCTTAACATTTTGCCATAGCTCGCTTCGTTTCCGAGATATTTGCAGATTTATCTCAAGGGAAGGGGCCTGACGGACATATTTCGAGATATTTCTTCTTCTTGTTGTTCTTCTTCTGCACAGCTAAGCTGGAAGTGGCATTTGCGGCTCGCACTAGTGCAGAGTTATCTCAAAGAAAGGGGCCACGGTGTTTCTGTATCTCTATTATGTTGGTGCGGCTTCGGAACTTTTAAATATCTCGATGTATCTCGAAAACTACGCTTCTGATCAAAAAATATCATAGAACATAAATTGTAGGAAACATAATTCTCTACAAAAAAGGTCTCTTAACATTTTGCCATAGCTCGCTTCGTTTCCGAGATATTTGCAGATATATCTCAAGGGAAGGGGCCTGACGGACATATTTCGAGATATTTCTTCTTCTTGTTGTTCTTCTTCTGCACAGCTAAGCTGGAAGTGGCATTTACAGCTCGCAATAGTGCAGAGTTATCTCAAAGAAAGGGGCCACGGTGTTTCTGTATCTCTATTATGTTGGTGCGGCTTCGGAACTTTTAAATATCTTGATATATCTCGAGAACTACGCATCTGATCAAAAAATATCATAGAACATAAAAAGTAGGAAACTTAATTCTCTACAAAAAAGGTCTCTTAACATTTTGCCATAGCTCGCTTCGTTTCCGAGATATTTGCAGATTTATCTCAAGGGAAGGGGCCTGACGGACATATTTCGAGATATTTCTTCTTCTTGTTGTTCTTCTTCTGCACAGCTAAGCTGGAAGTGGCATTAGCGGCTCGCACTAGTGCAGAGTTATCTCAAAGAAAGGGGCCACGGTGTTTCTGTATCCCTATTATGTTGGTGCGGCTTCGGAACTTTTAAATATCTCGATATATCTCGAAAACTTCGCTTCTGATCAAAAAATATCATAGAACATATATTGTAGGAAACATAATTCTCTATAAAAAACGTCTCTTAACATTTTGTCATAGCTCGCTTCGTTTCCGAGATATTTGCAGATTCAGCTCAAAGGAACTGGCCTGACGGACATATTTCGAGATATTTCTTCTTCTTGTTGTTCTTCCTCTGCACAGCTAAGCTGGAAGTGGCATTTGCAGCTCGCAATAGTGCAGAGTTATCTCAAAGAAAGGGGCCACGGTGTTTCTGTATCTCTATTATGTTGGTGCGGCTTCGGAACTTTTAGATATCTTGATATATCTCGAGAACTACGCATCTGATCAAAAAATATCATAGAACATAAAAAGTAGGAAACTTAATTCTCTACAAAAAAGGTCTCTTAACATTTTGCCATAGCTCGCTTCGTTTCCGAGATATTTGCAGATTTATCTCAAGGGAAGGGGCCTGACGGACATATTTCGAGATATTTCTTCTTCTTGTTGTTCTTCTTCTGCACAGCTAAGCTGGAAGTGGCATTTGAGGCTCGCACTAGTGCAGAGTTATCTCAAAGAAAGGGGCCACGGTGTTTCTGTATCTCTATTATGTTGGTGCGGCTTCGGAACTTTTAAATATCTCGATATATCTCGAAAACTACGCTTCTGATCAAAAAATATCATAGAACATAAATTGTAGGAAACAGAATTCTCTACAAAAGAGGTCTCTTAACATTTTGCCATAGCTCGCTTCGTTTCCGAGATATTTGCAGATATATCTCAAGGGAAGGGGCCTGACGGGCATATTTCGAGATATTTCTTCTTCTTGTTGTTCTTCTTCTGCACAGCTAAGCTGGAAGTGGCATTTGCGGCTCGCACTAGTGCAGAGTTATCTCAAAGAAAGGGGCCACGGTGTTTCTGTATCTCTATTATGTTGGTGCGGCTTCGGAACTTTTAAATATCTCGATGTATCTCGAAAACTACGCTTCTGATCAAAAAATATCATAGAACATAAATTGTAGGAAACATAATTCTCTACAAAAAAGGTCTCTTAACATTTTGCCATAGCTCGCTTCGTTTCCCAGATATTTGCTGATATATCTCAAGGGAAGGGGCCTGACGGACATATTTCGAGATATTTCTTCTTCTTGTTGTTCTTCTTCTGCACAGCTAAGCTGGAAGTGGCATTTCCAGCTCGCAATAGTGCAGAGTTATCTCAAAGAAAGGGGCCACGGTGTTTCTGTATCACTATTATGTTGGTGCGGCTTCGGAACTTTTAAATATCTTGATATATCTCGAGAACTACGCATCAGATCAAAAAATATCATAGAACATAAAAAGTAGGAAACTTAATTCTCTACAAAAAAAGTCTCTTAACATTTTGCCATAGCTCTCTTCGTTTCCGAGATATTTGCAGATTTATCTCAAGGGAAGGGGCCTGACGGACATATTTCGAGATATTTCTTCTTCTTGTTGTTCTTCTTCTGCACAGCTAAGCTGGAAGTGGCATTTGCAGCTCGCAATAGTGCAGAGTTATCTCAAAGAAAGGGGCCACGGTGTTTCTGTATCTCTATTATGTTGGTGCGGCTTCGGAACTTTTAAATATCTCGATATATCTCGAAAACTACGCTTCTGATCAAAAAATATCATAGAACATAAATTGTAGGAAACATAATTCTCTACAAAAAACGTCTCTTAACATTTTTCCATAGCTCGCTTCGTTTCCGAGATATTTGCAGATTCAGCTCAAAGGAACTGGCCTGACGGACATATTTCGAGATATTTCTTCTTCTTGTTGTTCTTCCTCTGCACAGCTAAGCTGGAAGTGGCATTTGCAGCTCGCAATAGTGCAGAGTTATCTCAAAGAAAGGGGCCACGGTGTTTCGGTATCTCTATTATGTTGGTGCGGCTTCGGAACTTTTAAATATCTTGATATATCTCGAGAACTACGCATCTGATCAAAAAATATCATAGAACATAAAAAGTAGGAAACTTAATTCTCTACAAAAAAGGTCTCTTAACATTTTGCCATAGCTCGCTTCGTTTCCGAGATATTTGCATATTTATCTCAAGGGAAGGGGCCTGACGGACATATTTCGAGATATTTCTTCTTCTTGTTGTTCTTCTTCTGCACAGCTAAGCTGGAAGTGGCATTTGCGGCTCGCACTAGTGCAGAGTTATCTCAAAGAAAGGGGCCACGGTGTTTCTGTATCTCTATTATGTTGGTGCGGCTTCGGAACTTTTAAATATCTCGATATATCTCGAAAACTACGCTTCTGATCAAAAAATATCATAGACCATAAAAAGTAGGAAACTTAATTCTCTACAAAAAAGGTCTCTTAACATTTTGCCATAGCTCGCTTTGTTTCCGAGATATTTGCAGATTTATCTCAAGGGAAGGGGCCTAACGGACATATTTCGAGATATTTCTTCTTCTTGTTGTTCTTCTTCTGCACAGCTAAACTGGAAGTGGCATTTCCAGCTCGCAATAGTGCAGAGTTATCTCAAAGAAAGGGGCCACGGTGTTTCTGTATCCCTATTATGTTGGTGCGGCTTCGGAACTTTTAAATATCTCGATATATCTCGAAAACTACGCTTCTGATCAAAAAATATCATAGAACATAAATTGTAGGAAACATAATTCTCTATAAAAAACGTCTCTTAACATTTTGCCATAGCTCGCTTCGTTTCCGAGATATTTGCAGATTCAGCTCAAAGGAACTGGCCTGACGGACATATTTCGAGATATTTCTTCTTCTTGTTGTTCTTCCTCTGCACAGCTAAGCTGGAAGTGGCATTTGCAGCTCGCAATAGTGCAGAGTTATCTCAAAGAAAGGGGCCACGGTGTTTCTGTATCTCTATTATGTTGGTGCGGCTTCGGAACTTTTAAATATCTTGATATATCTCGAGAACTACGCATCTGATCAAAAAATATCATAGAACATAAAAAGTAGGAAACTTAATTCTCTACAAAAAAGGTCTCTTAACATTTTGCCATAGCTCGCTTCGTTTCCGAGATATTTGCAGATATATCTCAAGGGAAGGGGCCTGACGGACATATTTCGAGATATTTCTTCTTCTTGTTGTTCTTCTTCTGCACAGCTAAGCTGGAAGTGGCATTTGCGGCTCGCACTAGTGCAGAGTTATCTCAAAGAAAGGGGCTACGGTGTTTCTGTATCTCTATTATGTTGGTGCGGCTTCGGAACTTTTAAATATCTCGATGTATCTCGAAAACTACGCTTCTGATCAAAAAATATCATAGAACATAAATTGTAGGAAACATAATTCTCTACAAAAAAGGTCTCTTAACATTTTGCCATAGCTCGCTTCGTTTCCGAGATATTTGCAGATTTATCCCAAGGGAAGGGGCCTGACGGACATATTTCGAGATATTTCTTCTTCTTGTTGTTCTTCTTCTGCACAGCTAAGCTGGAAGTGGCATTTGCGGCTCGCACTAGTGCAGAGTTATCTCAAAGAAAGGGGCCACGGTGTTTCTGTATCTCTATTATGTTGGTGCGGCTTCGGAACTTTTAAATATCTTGATATATCTCGAGAACTACGCATCTGATCAAAAAATATCATAGAACATGAAAAGTAGGAAACTTAATTCTCTACAAAAAAGGTCTCTTAACATTTTGCCATAGCTCTCTTCGTTTCCGAGATATTTGCAGATTTATCTCAAGGGAAGGGGCCTGACGGACATATTTCGAGATATTTCTTCTTCTTGTTGTTCTCCTTCTGCACAGCTAAGCTGGAAGTGGCATTTGCAGCTCGCAATAGTGCAGAGTTATCTCAAAGAAAGGGGCCACGGTGTTTCTGTATCTCTATTATGTTGGTGCGGCTTCGGAACTTTTAAATATCTTGATATATCTCGAGAACTACGCGTCTCATCAAAAAATATCATAGAACATAAAAAGTAGGAAGCTTAATTCTCTACAAAAACGGTCTCTTAACATTTTGCCATAGCTCGCTTCGTTTCCGAGATATTTGCAGATTGAGCTCAAAGGAACTGGCCTGACGGACATATTTCGAGATATTTCTTCTTCTTGTTGTTCTTCCTCTGCACAGCTAAGCTGGAAGTGGCATTTGCAGCTCGCAATAGTGCAGAGTTATCTCAAAGAAAGGGGCCACGGTGTTTCTGTATCTCTATTATGTTGGTGCGGCTTCGGAACTTTTAAATATCTTGATATATCTCGAGAACTACGCATCTGATCAAAAAATATCATAGAACATAAAAAGTAGGAAACTTAATTCTCTACAAAAAAAGTCTCTTAACATTTTGCCATAGCTCTCTTCGTTTCCGAGATATTTGCAGATTTATCTCAAGGGAAGGGGCCTGACGGACATATTTCGAGATATTTCTTCTTCTTGTTGTTCTTCTGCACAGCTAAGCTGGAAGTGGCATTTGCAGCTCGCAATAGTGCATAGTTATCTGAAAGAAAGGGGCCACGGTGTTTCTGTATCTCTATTATGTTGGTGCGGCTTCGGAACTTTTAAATATCTTGATATATCTCGAGAACTACGCATCTGATCAAAAAATATCATAGAACATAAAAAGTAGGAAACTTAATTCTCTACAAAAGAGGTCTCTTAACATTTTGCCATAGCTCGCTTCGTTTCCGAGATATTTGCAGATTTATCTCACGGGAAGGGGCCTAACGGACATATTTCGAGATATTTCTTCTTCTTGTTGTTCTTCTTCTGCACAGCTAAACTGGAAGTGGCATTTCCAGCTCGCAATAGTGCAGAGTTATCTCAAAGAAAGGGGCGACGGTGTTTCTGTATCCCTATTATGTTGGTGCGGCTTCGGAACTTTTAAATATCTCGATATATCTCGAAAACTACGCTTCTGATCACAAAATATCATAGAACATAAATTGTAGGAAACATAATTCTCTATAAAAAACGTCTCTTAACATTTTGTCATAGCTCGCTTCGTTTCCGAGATATTTGCAGATTCAGCTCAAAGGAACTGGCCTGACGGACATATTTCGAGATATTTCTTCTTCTTGTTGTTCTTCC
This sequence comes from Osmia lignaria lignaria, assembly GCF_051020975.1. Classification (NCBI taxonomy): domain Eukaryota; kingdom Metazoa; phylum Arthropoda; class Insecta; order Hymenoptera; family Megachilidae; genus Osmia; species Osmia lignaria. The sequence goes on from NW_027478159.1 coordinate 21,731,683, forward strand.
TCTGCACAGCTAAGCTGGAAGTGGCATTTGCAGCTCGCAATAGTGCAGAGTTATCTCAAAGAAAGGGGCCACGGTGTTTCTGTATCTCTATTATGTTGGTGCGGCTTCGGAACTTTTAAATATCTTGATATATCTCGAGAACTACGTATCTGATCAAAAAATATCATAGAACATGAAAAGTAGGAAACTTAATTCTCTACAAAAAAGGTCTCTGAACATTTTGCCATAGCTCGCTTCGTTTCCGAGATATTTGCAGATTTATCTCAAGGGAAGGGGCCTGACGGACATATTTCGAGATATTTCTTCTTCTTGTTGTTCTTCTTCTGCACAGCTAAGCTGGAAGTGGCATTTGCAGCTCGCAATAGTGCAGAGTTATCTCAAAGAAAGGGGCCACGGTGTTTCTGTATCTCTATTATGTTGGTGCGGCTTCGGAACTTTTAAATATCTTGATATATCTCGAGAACTACGCATCTGATCAAAAAATATCATAGAACATAAAAAGTAGGAAACTTAATTCTCTACAAAAAAGGTCTCTTAACATTTTGCCATAGCTCGCTTCGTTTCCGAGATATTTGCAGATATATCTCAAGGGAAGGGGCCTGACGGACATATTTCGAGATATTTCTTCTTCTTGTTGTTCTTCTTCTGCACAGCTAAGCTGGAAGTGGCATTTGCGGCTCGCACTAGTGCAGAGTTACCTCAAAGAAAGGGGCCACGGTGTTTCTGTATCTCTATTATGTTGGTGCGGCTTCGGAACTTTTAAATATCTCGATGTATCTCGAAAACTACGCTTCTGATCAAAAAATATCATAGAACATAAATTGTAGGAAACATAATTCTCTACAAAAAAGGTCTCTTAACATTTTGCCATAGCTCGCTTCGTTTCCGAGATATTTGCAGATTTATCCCAAGGGAAGGGGCCTGACGGACATATTTCGAGATATTTCTTCTTCTTGTTGTTCTTCTTCTGCACAGCTAAGCTGGAAGTGGCATTTGCGGCTCGCACTAGTGCAGAGTTATCTCAAAGAAAGGGGCCACGGTGTTTCTGTATCTCTATTATGTTGGTGCGGCTTCGGAACTTTTAAATATCTTGATATATCTCGAGAACTACGCATCTGATCAAAAAATATCATAGAACATGAAAAGTAGGAAACTTAATTCTCTACAAAAAAGGTCTCTTAACATTTTGCCATAGCTCTCTTCGTTTCCGAGATATTTGCAGATTTATCTCAAGGGAAGGGGCCTGACGGACATATTTCGAGATATTTCTTCTTCTTGTTGTTCTTCTTCTGCACAGCTAAGCTGGAAGTGGCATTTGCAGCTCGCAATAGTGCAGAGTTATCTCAAAGAAAGGGGCCACGGTGTTTCTGTATCTCTATTATGTTGGTGCGGCTTCGGAACTTTTAAATATCTCGATGTATCTCGAAAACTACGCTTCTGATCAAAAAATATCATAGAACATAAATTGTAGGAAACATAATTCTCTACAAAAAACGTCTCTTAACATTTTTCCATAGCTCGCTTCGTTTCCGAGATATTTGCAGATTCAGCTCAAAGGAACTGGCCTGACGGACATATTTCGAGATATTTGTTTATTCCTCACGTTTGGTTTAACGGGAGGTCGGGACAACTTGAGGATTGGTAATGATGTCCAAATAAATTGACCCGTTGCAAATCGTATTCGTAGTTGATTATAATTTTTAATATTATAAACAGTTCGGTTAATAACTAGTTTTCGGAGCTTATCCGTTCGACAGAAAATGTTTTCGATGGATGAGTTGTTTCACGAGAGTGGTCTGAACTACAATGTCTGATTAGGGAACTTGCTTCAGGTTTTTATATTCTGGGCAAGGAGTACAATTTTCGGATGAGCCATGCTTATTGGCCTGATTTTTGTGGAGGTGGAAAATATTCCTTCTTCGCTTTCAAGGGTGCCTTAGTGACGTACGCGGTGGGTCCGCGTGTACTCGCTGACCGTAGCGAGCAATAAAACTAAGCAATACCTCGACATGAATAGAAAACTGCAAACAAAGGCTCTACTGCTAAGGTTAAGGGTTCTGGCAACCAGATGTGACTAATAAACCAAATTACTAGATAGGATGTAACGATTCCTTGGGTTTTATTGCTGCTACAGGTAAAAATCTATTGATTTGAAAAAATGTATGCTGGTTGAAAGCAAACTTGAATTAAGGTCTAATCTCATCGTAGAATATTTTATTCTACTACCTGACAAAAATTAAGTTAATAACTCGTCGAAACTCGGGTTTACGAAAATGAACTTCATAATGGGTATTGTTGGTGCGACCCGACATGCCGGCCCCCTTGAACGGATACGTTCAACGCAACCCTAACGTTATGAGCGTCGTGATGGTTTACTTGGTAGAACGAGTACATAAAATATAAGATAGGTGTAGACGCTAATATACATACTATCGAAACCACAGCCACCATGATCGACAATGATAAAAATTAATATAAGAAAAATTAATAACAATAAAGATAGTAGAAAGTAATAGTATAATATGTGTAAAAATCCTCTTGAAGTAATCTAACCGTGCGCAATGATGTGGTTAACTTAAATTTAATTTTACACAATTTAATTCTAACAATTTAGGTATTTGACGTTGAATTATGTGAACACAATTTGGTGTTCTCGTCCGCTTTGGACGAACACTCGATAGGGAGCGGGCAGAGCTTCTTAACGCAGCGCTTACATTCGCCCGTATCAGTTTTTATGGTTGCCACCCTTGTGATGCCGTCTGGACCAGGATGGGTGGCCACGATGCGTCCGAGTTTCCACCGCAACGGAGGAAGGTTGTCTTCCTTGATGACAACCAGGGTACCAGGGTGGATGCAATGGTTCAAATTTGATTGCCATTTGCTGCGGATCGTTAATTGGTGCAGGTATTCTTTCTGCCATCGACGCCAGAAATGTTGACGCAGCTTCTGTGCGTGCTGCCAGGCTGACAGCCGATTGGATGCCGTGTCTGTGAGATCCATCTCAGGAAAGCTCGTTAGTGGACCACCAATTAGGAAGTGGCCCGGAGTCAAAGGTTGAAGGTCATTGGGATCGGGAGACATAGGCGAAAGAGGTCGGGAGTTGAGTATCGCCTCGATTTCGATGATGCAAGTTTCTAGCTGCTCGAACGTTAATAAGGTATCTCCTACCGTGCGGACAAGGTGATGTTTAAATGACCTTACTGCTGCCTCCCAAAGACCGCCGAAATGGGGGGATCGTGGTGGAATAAAGTTCCACGTGACCTTTTGTTCCGCTAAAAATTTCTGAATCGCTGTATTGTGTTCATCCGATTGAATTAATTTATGAAGTGCAATGAGTTCTCTACTTGCGCCGACAAAATTCGTCGCATTATCGGAATGGATTGTTCTTGATATTCCTCTCCTAGAGAAAAGCCTTTTTAAGCATGCCATAAAGGCTTCTGTTGTCAAATCACTAACCAATTCGAGGTGCACTGCCTTGGTGCTCATGCATACAAAAATGGCGACGTACACCTTAATTTTATTACGATTACGAAATCGTTTTTCCTTGATGTACAATGGACCGCAATAGTCGACACCGACATCGAGGAAAGGTCGAGAACACGATACGCGTTCTTGTGGAAGATCTCCCATTATATAGTCTACGCTCCGTGGTTTAGCGCGAAAGCATCGAACACATTTATGAATAATTATTCGCGTAACATTTCGACCATTGAGAGGCCAGAAGGTCTCACGAACGGAGTACAAGGTTGCTTGGGTTCCCGCGTGATTGAGCCTTTCGTGTTCCTCACGAATGATGAGGCGAGTTATATGATGATCGGAAGGTAGTATGATTTGATGTTTTTGTTCTTTTGGCAATTCCGAATGGATTAGCCTGCCACCCACCCTAAGGATTCCCTGTTTGTCCAAGAAGGGTTTCAATGGGATCAGCCGACTTTTATTGTCTACCCGTCCGTCGATTTTTAGAGAGTAAATTTCTCTTGCAAAAGCAATCGACTGTGTAATTAAAACTAGAATTCGAGTAGAAGCTTCGAATTCTGTCGCACTGATGGGACCAGTATGTTTTTGCGACTTGTTTCTCAGATTATGTATGAAACGCATAACATACGCGATCACCCGTTTAAGGGATTTAAGTGAACTGTAATCCTTGATAAGATCGTCATCAATTATATTTGCATTAGCGAAACTTGGCGCGGCAATAATTGCACGTTTCTCTGGGATTTCAACCAAGTGAATTTTCTTTTGAGGCCAGAAGTTTTCTTCGTGCGAGAGCCAGTGAGGACCATTTTTCCAGATCCTCGTATCTACAAATTCTTGAGGCATTTGACCTCTCGACACTAAATCTGCGGGATTGTCTTGCGTAGGCACGTGTCGCCATTCGCAAGATTCTGATAAATTTTGAATCTCCGCGATTCGATTTGAGACGAAAGTTTTTAGTAAATGAGGTTCTGTATTAATCCAATGAAGGGTTATGGTGGAATCTGACCATAAATAAACCTTATTGATTTCAAGTTGAAGAGCTAGTTTGACTGTTGTATACAAACGTGCCAATAGAAGGGCAGCGCATAGCTCTAGGCGTGGCAACGTCAATGATTTTACAGGTGCTACTCTTGATTTTGAACAAACTAAGGAAACATGATGGTTCCCGTGGATATCGGTTGAGCGCATGTAAATGCAAGCCCCGTAAGCCTTTTCACTTGCATCAGAAAAACCATGCATTTGTATCTTGACAAAATTAGGAGCGATAGTGAGTCGATTAAAACTGACTTTGACCAACAGTGGTAGTTGTTCTTTGAATTCTAGCCACATAGTGTGGATATCTGCTGGAACTGATTCATCCCATGAAACTCCAGCTTTCCACAGAAGCTGAATCATTATTTTTGCTTTAACGATAATTGGACCAAGTAGTCCTAGAGGATCAAATAATTTTGCGACTTGCGACAGAATTGAACGTTTGGTCACGGTTTTTACCAAATTTGGTGTATTGACCTTATAAAATATTATGTCCTCCCGAGAATTCCAATGAATACCTAACGTTTTGATAGTAGCATTTGGATCCAGTGACATATGTGTACTGGATGAATTATCCGAATTTTCGGGCACCAGTGAAGGGTCGTTGGAAGCCCATTTTCGAATGGGAAATCCGCCCTTTTGCAAGAGTGCGATCAAATCGTCGCGAAGAAATGCAGCTTCTTGGCGTGTACCTGCACCTGTTAGCAGATCGTCTACGTAAAAGTCTTGCTTTAGTACAGAGGCTGCAACGGGATGCTGAGCTCCTTCATCATTAGCGAGCTGATGAAGGGTGCGAATGGCGAGAAAAGGAGCACAAGAGGTGCCGTAGGTAACGGTATCGAGAGAGAGTTCATTTACCGTTTCGTCTGGATTTTTCCGAAATAGAATTTTTTGATATGGAGTGTCGTCTGGATGCACTTGTATCTGTCTATACATTTTTTCTATGTCGGCGGTAAGCGCGTATCTGCGAGATCGAAACCGAGTTAATAGCGTGAATAAATCGTCCTGAATTGTAGGACCGACCATCAAGGCGTTGTTCAAAGATACGCCAGACGAAGTCCTTGCCGACCCATCGAAGACGACACGAATTTTTGTGGTAATACTATCTTCCCTGATTACCGCGTGGTGGGGGAGATAAAAGCCAGGCATAGTGAGGGTTTTATTTTCTAATAACGATAGGTGATTTAGCTGCTTATATTCGTCTAAGAAATGGCAGTATTCCACCTTTAGTTGGGGATTTTTTTCGAAACGTTTCTCTAGAAAGTGGAAACGACGAAGAGCCATAGAACGAGACTCTCCTAGGTTTTCTTTATTTTCATTGAAGGGTAACCTAACGATATAACGACCTTCTGAGTTGCGTTGCGTATTGCTTTTAAAGTGCGCCTCACACGCCTGCTCCTCCTGGGATAATACTTTAACTGAGGGAATGTTCTCTAATTCCCAAAATTTGGTAAGAGTCGCGTCTAACGGAGTTGAATGCGTTGTAAAATGACATTGAACCGCATTTCTGGAGGAAGAACCATTTATTTCTCCTGCTACGATCCAGCCGAGCTGAGTTTTTTGCAACACAGCCTCAGGATGATTTTTTAACGAGATCTGTCCTACACATAGTAGTTTGTAAAACAATTTAACGCCAATGAGCACCTCAATTTGCGACGGATCGTAGAATTTAGGATCAGCCAAAACTACGTTGTTTGGAATATCAAGATTTGTTTGATTGACCGCGATTGAGGGCATAGGTTTAGTGATTCGATTCAAAACGAGAAACTCGAGAGTTTTGGAGTATTTACTAAATCGCGATTTTAGTATCGCCGATACCGAGTGTTTTATCTCTGTAGAAATGTCTTCAACACCAGAAACTGAAATATCGACTGATTTTCTGGGTAACCTTAAAAACGAGGCTACACTTTCAGTTATGAAATGTGCTTGTGATCCAGCATCCAAAAACGCTCGACACGTTTTGGACTTTCCTTGGGCGTTAACGATATCTACCATTGCAGTGGCTAATAAACCTTCAGAAGAAACTTGAGCATGCAAATTGACGACAGACTGACTCGACGAGACGGGTTCTGAGGCACTAGTTGCCTCAGGTGGTTGTTTTTCGAAATGTAAGAGAGTATTGTGTTTCTTGTGGCATTTACGACAAGGTGCTCCTGTGCAGTCCATAACGCGATGATTAGGACGCAAACAATTGATGCAGAGAGTTGCCTTTTTAGCGGCTTCAAAACGCGCAGATGGCGAGAGTTTTTTAAAGGTTTCGCAATTATGAATCGAATGTTTTCCTCGACAATGAGAACAAGAATGATTTGCCGTTGCCGTCGGATACGCGTGTTGTGAACGTTGTTTCACGTGAGCATGAGAGGGTTTTCTATCCGAAAGATTCTGAGCACCTACAAAATCTTGATGAGATTTTACATCTTCAAACTGTGCACGACGCTGTAGGAACGTTATCAATTCCTTAAAGGTTGGACTAACCGACTCGCCACTAAACTCTTCCCATTTTTCACGAATGACATTATTTAATTTTTGACTAATTATTTCGACTAAGAGAGTATTCCAATGATCAACGGGTTCTTTCAAAGCGTCAAGTGCTCTGACATGCTTTTGCACCTGATCGAGTAGCGAGCGAACGGGAAATTCTTTCGAAACATGTTTTAAATTCAATAAAGCTTTCACGTGGGTTTGGCGAATAATTTTTCGATTATCATAGCGCTCCTTTAGCAACGACCAAGCAACCCTGTAATTTTCTGCTGATAATTCAATCGACGCGAGAACCTCCGCGGCCTCGTCACGTAAGCAGCCCTTCAAATGATACAATTTCTCGATTTCAGGAATATTTTGATCATCATCGACAAGAGACTTAAAGAGATCGTGAAACCCCAACCAAGCTTCATAGGATCCGCTAAACGACGGTAGATTTACTCGCGGAAGACTACGTTTGGAAGTTTGAACGATGTTTGTATTAACTCCGTTGACAATACTTTGTGAATGAGTTGAAGCGATAGGATCGGCTAGATTATTAATTGGAGCCGCGACATCCTTTAAAAACAACATTAATTTACCGTACGCCGCGTAATATTTTTCTTCGTATTCGGTACGGATGTCTGCGTGGGTAGGATCCTCCACAAGCGCTTCTAATTCCGTATACCAATTTTCAAATTCCGTGAATTCTTTATCAATATCCTGCTTTCTTTTCTCTAAGACAGGATAATCACGTTCCGCTACGTAGCCCTCGACAAATTTTGCTACATTTGTTATTTTTCTTTTTGCGTTCGCGATTTTAACCTTTAACCGCGATATTTGTTCAGCCATTTTGGAACTTATGATAAATTACTAACACGAGCAACTAGATTTTTGCGATACTATGATCAAAATACGGACTAATAGACGGGAATGGTTGGTGGTACAATAACTTGCTTACCCTTATGACGACCCTTGGACCCTTACGATTAATGCCGCCAAAGTGTTGCTCCCTGGACTGCGATGGGATCCTGGCCAGCTTCTTCCTTTGAGACGTAGATAGACCCAGATGTGCTGGCCGACCAAGGTGTCTTCTGATTCCTTCCCTCAAACCAAGTCCAAGGTTGTGATGATGATGACAGCTTTACTAGCTCGTCAATACACCAATGACTTTTGTGTCGCTTCACGAAGCGCACCGAACGACAGTTGTGTACTTGTTCGATACGATGAAATCATCAACACGAGATGTTATGCTCTTTAGTCAAATTTGATTCGATACGAAAATTGCCACTAGCACGACACTTGCTATGATGGCACGACAGTTGTTAAATATGTTTAACGTTCAATATTCACTCCCGAAACACGTTAATTGTTTTCGACAATCACTAGGTATCACTTTTCTACGTGTATCCGGCTCGAAGGACCATGTTTATTCCTCACGTTTGGTTTAACGGGAGGTCGGGACAACTTGAGGATTGGTAATGATGTCCAAATAAATTGACCCGTTGCAAATCGTATTCGTAGTTGATTATAATTTTTAATATTATAAACAGTTCGGTTAATAACTAGTTTTCGGAGCTTATCCGTTCGACAGAAAATGTTTTCGATGGATGAGTTGTTTCACGAGAGTGGTCTGAACTACAATGTCTGATTAGGGAACTTGCTTCAGGTTTTTATATTCTGGGCAAGGAGTACAATTTTCGGATGAGCCATGCTTATTGGCCTGATTTTTGTGGAGGTGGAAAATATTCCTTCTTCGCTTTCAAGGGTGCCTTAGTGACGTACGCGGTGGGTCCGCGTGTACTCGCTGACCGTAGCGAGCAATAAAACTAAGCAATACCTCGACATGAATAGAAAACTGCAAACAAAGGCTCTACTGCTAAGGTTAAGGGTTCTGGCAACCAGATGTGACTAATAAACCAAATTACTAGATAGGATGTAACGATTCCTTGGGTTTTATTGCTGCTACAGGTAAAAATCTATTGATTTGAAAAAATGTATGCTGGTTGAAAGCAAACTTGAATTAAGGTCTAATCTCATCGTAGAATATTTTATTCTACTACCTGACAAAAATTAAGTTAATAACTCGTCGAAACTCGGGTTTACGAAAATGAACTTCATAATGGGTATTGTTGGTGCGACCCGACAATATTTCTTCTTCTTGTTGTTCTTCCTCTGCACAGCTAAGCTGGAAGTGGCATTTGCAGCTCGCAATAGTGCAGAGTTATCTCAAAGAAAGGGGCCACGGTGTTTCTGTATCTCTATTATGTTGGTGCGGCTTCGGAACTTTTAAATATCTTGATATATCTCGAGAACTACGTATCTGATCAAAAAATATCATAGAACATGAAAAGTAGGAAACTTAATTCTCTACAAAAAAGGTCTCTTAACATTTTGCCATAGCTCGCTTCGTTTCCGAGATATTTGCAGATTTATCTCAAGGGAAGGGGCCTGACGGACATATTTCGAGATATTTCTTCTTCTTGTTGTTCTTCTTCTGCACAGCTAAGCTGGAAGTGGCATTTGCAGCTCGCAATAGTGCAGAGTTATCTCAAAGAAAGGGGCCACGGTGTTTCTGTATCTCTATTATGTTGGTGCGGCTTCGGAACTTTTAAATATCTTGATATATCTCGAGAACTACGCATCTGATCAAAAAATATCATAGAACATAAAAAGTAGGAAACTTAATTCTCTACAAAAAAGGTCTCTTAACATTTTGCCATAGCTCGCTTCGTTTCCGAGATATTTGCAGATATATCTCAAGGGAAGGGGCCTGACGGACATATTTCGAGATATTTCTTCTTCTTGTTGTTCTTCTTCTGCACAGCTAAGCTGGAAGTGGCATTTGCAGCTCGCAATAGTGCAGAGTTATCTCAAAGAAAGGGGCCACGGTGTTTCTGTATCTCTATTATGTTGGTGCGGCTTCGGAACTTTTAAATATCTCGATATATCTCGAAAACTACGCTTCTGATCAAAAAATATCATAGAACATAAATTGTAGGAAACATAATTCTCTACAAAAAAGGTCTCTTAACATTTTGCCATAGCTCGCTTCGTTTCCGAGATATTTGCATATTTATCTCAAGGGAAGGGGGCTGACGCTCATATTTCGAGATATTTCTTCTTCTTGTTGTTCTTCTTCTGCACAGCTAAGCTGGAAGTGGCATTTGCGGCTCGCACTAGTGCAGAGTTATCTCAAAGAAAGGGGCCACGGTGTTTCTGTATCTCTATTATGATGGTGCGGCTTCGGAACTTTTAAATATCTTGATATATCTCGAGAACTACGCATCTGATCAAAAAATATCATAGAACATGAAAAGTAGGAAACTTAATTCTCTACAAAAAAGGTCTCTTAACATTTTGCCATAGCTCTCTTCGTTTCCGAGATATTTGCAGATTGAGCTCAAAGGAACTGGCCTGACGGACATATTTCGAGATATTTCTTCTTCTTGTTGTTCTTCCTCTGCACAGCTAAGCTGGAAGTGGCATTTGCAGCTCGCAATAGTGCAGAGTTATCTCAAAGAAAGGGGCCACGGTGTTTCTGTATCTCTATTATGTTGGTGCGGCTTCGGAACTTTTAAATATCTCGATATATCTCGAAAACTACGCTTCTGATCAAAAAATATCATAGAACATAAATTGTAGGAAACATAATTCTCTACAAAAAAGGTCTCTTAACATTTTGCCATAGCTCGCTTCGTTTCCGAGATATTTGCAGATATATCTCAAGGGAAGGGGCCTGACGGACATATTTCGAGATATTTCTTCTTCTTGTTGTTCTTCTTCTGCACAGCTAAGCTGGAAGTGGCATTTGCGGCTCGCACTAGTGCAGAGTTATCTCAAAGAAAGGGGCCACGGTGTTTCTGTATCTCTATTATGTTGGTGCGGCTTCGGAACTTTTAAATATCTTGATATATCTCGAGAACTACGCATCTGATCAAAAAATATCATAGAACATAAAAAGTAGGAAACTTAATTCTCTACAAAAAAGGTCTCTTAACATTTTGCCATAGCTCGCTTCGTTTCCGAGATATTTGCATATTTATCTCAAGGGAAGGGGCCTGACGGACATATTTCGAGATATTTCTGCTTCTTGTTGTTCTTCTTCTGCACAGCTAAGCTGGACGTGGCATTTGCGGCTCGCACTAGTGCAGAGTTATCTCAAAGAAAGGGGCCACGGTGTTTCTGTATCTCTATTATGTTGGTGCGGCTTCGGAACTTTTAAATATCTCGATATATCTCGAAAACTACGCTTCTGATCAAAAAATATCATAGACCATAAAAAGTAGGAAACTTAATTCTCTACAAAAAAGGTCTCTTAACATTTTGCCATAGCTCGCTTTGTTTCCGAGATATTTGCATATTTATCTCAAGGGAAGGGGCCTGACGGACATATTTCGAGATATTTCTGCTTCTTGTTGTTCTTCTTCTGCACAGCTAAGCTGGAAGTGGCATTTGCGGCTCGCACTAGTGCAGAGTTATCTCAAAGAAAGGGGCCACGGTGTTTCTGTATCTCTATTATGTTGGTGCGGCTTCGGAACTTTTAAATATCTCGATATATCTCGAAAACTACGCTTCTGATCAAAAAATATCATAGACCATAAAAAGTAGGAAACTTAATTCTCTACAAAAAAGGTGTCTTAACATTTTGCCATAGCTCGCTTTGTTTCCGAGATATTTGCAGATTTATCTCAAGGGAAGGGGCCTAACGGACATATTTCGAGATATTTCTTCTTCTTGTTGTTCTTCTTCTGCACAGCTAAACTGGAAGTGGCATTTCCAGCTCGCAATAGTGCAGAGTTATCTCAAAGAAAGGGGCCACGGTGTTTCTGTATCTCTATTATGTTGGTGCGGCTTCGGAACTTTTAAATATCTTGATATATCTCGAGAACTACGTATCTGATCAAAAAATATCATAGAACATGAAAAGTAGGAAACTTAATTCTCTACAAAAAAGGTCTCTTAACATTTTGCCATAGCTCGCTTCGTTTCCGAGATATTTGCATATTTATCTCAAGGGAAGGGGCCTGACGGACATATTTCGAGATATTTCTTCTTCTTGTTGTTCTTCTTCTGCACAGCTAAGCTGGACGTGGCATTTGCGGCTCGCACTAGTGCAGAGTTATCTCAAAGAAAGGGGCCACGGTGTTTCTGTATCTCTATTATGTTGGTGCGGCTTCGGAACTTTTAAATACCTTGATATATCTCGAGAACTACGCATCTGATCAAAAAATATCATAGAACATAAAAAGTAGGAAACTTAATTCTCTACAAAAAAGGTCTCTTAACATTTTGCCATAGCTCGCTTCGTTTCCGAGATATTTGCATATTTATCTCAAGGGAAGGGGCCTGACGGACATATTTCGAGATATTTCTGCTTCTTGTTGTTCTTCTTCTGCACAGCTAAGCTGGAAGTGGCATTTGCGGCTCGCACTAGTGCAGAGTTATCTCAAAGAAAGGGGCCACGGTGTTTCTGTATCTCTATTATGTTGGTGCGGCTTCGGAACTTTTAAATATCTCGATATATCTCGAAAACTACGCTTCTGATCAAAAAATATCATAGACCATAAAAAGTAGGAAACTTAATTCTCTACAAAAAAGGCCTCTTAACATTTTGCCATAGCTCGCTTTGTTTCCGAGATATTTGCAGATTTATCTCAAGGGAAGGGGCCTAACGGACATATTTCGAGATATTTCTTCTTCTTGTTGTTCTTCTTCTGCACAGCTAAACTGGAAGTGGCATTTCCAGCTCGCAATAGTGCAGAGTTATCTCAAAGAAAGGGGCCACGGTGTTTCTGTATCTCTATTATGTTGGTGCGGCTTCGGAACTTTTAAATATCTTGATATATCTCGAGAACTACGTATCTGATCAAAAAATATCATAGAACATAAAAAGTAGGAAACTTAATTCTCTACAAAAAAGGTCTCTTAACATTTTGCCATAGCTCGCTTCGTTTCCGAGATATTTGCATATTTATCTCAAGGGAAGGGGCCTGACGGACATATTTCGAGATATTTCTTCTTCTTGTTGTTCTTCTTCTGCACAGCTAAGCTGGAAGTGGCATTTGCGGCTCGCACTAGTGCAGAGTTATCTCAAAGAAAGGGGCCACGGTGTTTCTGTATCTCTATTATGTTGGTGCGGCTTCGGAACTTTTAAATATCTCGATATATCTCGAAAACTACGCTTCTGATCAAAAAATATCATAGAACATAAATTGTAGGAAACATAATTCTCTACAAAAAAGGTCTCTTAACATTTTGCCATAGCTCGCTTCGTTTCCGAGATATTTGCAGATATATCTCAAGGGAAGGGGCCTGACGGACATATTTCGAGATATTCCTTCTTCTTGTTGTTCTTCCTCTACACAGCTAAGCTGGAAGTGGCATTTGCAGCTCGCAATAGTGCAGAGTTATCTCAAAGAAAGGGGCCACGGTGTTTCTGTATCTCTATTATGTTGGTGCGGCTTCGGAACTTTTAAATATCTTGATATATCTCGAGAACTACGCATCTGATCAAAAAATATCATAGAACATAGAAGGTAGGAAACTTAATTCTCTACAAAAAAGGTCTCTTAACATTTTGCCATAGCTCGCTTCGTTTCCGAGATATTTGCATATTTATCTCAAGGGAAGGGGCCTGACGGACATATTTCGAGATATTTCTTCTTCTTGTTGTTCTTCTTCTGCACAGCTAAGCTGGAAGTGGCATTTGCGGCTCGCACTAGTGCAGAGTTATCTCAAAGAAAGGGGCCACGGTGTTTCTGTATCTCTATTATGTTGGTGCGGCTTCGGAACTTTTAAATATCTCGATATATCTCGAAAACTACGCTTCTGATCAAAAAATATCATAGAACATAAAAAGTAGGAAACTTAATTCTCTACAAAAAAGGTCTCTTAACATTTTGCCATAGCTCGCTTCGTTTCCGAGATATTTGCAGATTTATCTCAAGGGAAGGGGCCTAACGGACATATTTCGAGATATTTCTTCTTCTTGTTGTTCTTCTTCTGCACAGCTAAACTGGAAGTGGCATTTCCAGCTCGCAATAGTGCAGAGTTATCTCAAAGAAAGGGGCCACGGTGTTTCTGTATCTCTATTATGTTGGTGCGGCTTCGGAACTTTTAAATATCTTGATATATCTCGAGAACTACGCATCTGATCAAAAAATATCATAGAACATAAAAAGTAGGAAACTTAATTCTCTACAAAAAAGGTCTCTTAACATTTTGCCATAGCTCGCTTCGTTTCCGAGATATTTGCAGATTTATCTCAAGGGAAGGGGCCTGACGGATATATTTCGAGATATTTCTTCTTCTTGTTGTTCTTCTTCTGCACAGCTAAGCTGGAAGTGGCATTTGCGGCTCGCACTAGTGCAGAGTTATCTCAAAGAAAGGGGCCACGGTGTTTCTGTATCTCTATTATGTTGGTGCGGCTTCGGGACTTTTAAATATCTTGATATATCTCGAGAACTACGCATCTGATCAAAAAATATCATAGAACATAAAAAGTAGGAAACTTAATTCTCTACAAAAAAGGTCTCTTAACATTTTGCCATCGCTCGCTTCGTTTCCGAGATATTTGCATATTTATCTCAAGGGAAGGGGCCTGACGGACATATTTCGAGATATTTCTTCTTCTTGTTGTTCTTCTTCTGCACAGCTAAGCTGGAAGTGGCATTTGCGGCTCGCACTAGTGCAGAGTTATCTCAAAGAAAGGGGCCACGGTGTTTCTGTATCTCTATTATGTTGGTGCGGCTTCGGAACTTTTAAATATCTCGATATATCTCGAAAACTACGCTTCTGATCAAAAAATATCATAGAACATAAATTGTAGGAAACATAATTCTCTACAAAAAAGGTCTCTTAACATTTTGCCATAGCTCGCTTCGTTTCCGAGATATTTGCAGATTCATCTCAAGGGAAGGGGTCTGACGGACAAATTTCGAGATATTTCTTCTTCTTGTTGTTCTTCTTCTGCACAGCTAAGCTCGAAGTGGCATTTGCAGCTCGCAATAGTGCAGAGTTATCTCAAAGAAAGAGGCCACGGTGTTTCTGTACCTCTATTATGTTGGTGCAGCTTCGGAACTTTTAAATATCTTCATATATCTCGAGAACTACGCATCTGATCAAAAAATATCATCGAACATAAAAAGTAGGAAACTTAATTCTCTACAAAAAAGGTCTCTTAACATTTTGCCATAGCTCGCTTCGTTTCCGAGATATTTGCAGACTCAGCTCAAAGGAACTGGCCTGACGGACATATTTCGAGATATTTCTTCTTCTTGTTGTTCTTCCTCTGCACAGCTAAGCTGGAAGTGGCATTTGCAGCTCGCAATATTGCAGAGTTATCTCACAGAAAGGGGCCACGGTGTTTCTGTATCTCTATTATGTTGGTGCGGCTTCGGAACTTTTAAATATCTTGATATATCTCGAGAACTAAGCATCTGATCAAAAAATATCATAGAACATAAAAAGTAGGAAACTTAATTCTCTACAAAAAAGGTCTCCTAACATTTTGCCATAGCTCGCTTCGTTTCCGAGATATTTGCATATTTATCTCAAGGGAAGGGGCCTGACGGACATATTTCGAGATATTTCTTCTTCTTGTTGTTCTTCTTCTGCACAGCTAAGCTGGAAGTGGCATTTGCGGCTCGCACTAGTGCAGAGTTATCTCAAAGAAAGGGGCCACGGTGTTTCTGTATCTCTATTATGTTGGTGCGGCTTCGGAACTTTTAAATATCTCGATATATCTCGAAAACTACGCTTCTGATCAAAAAATATCATAGAACATAAATTGTAGGAAACATAATTCTCTACAAAAAAGGTCTCTTAACATTTTGCCATAGCTCGCTTCGTTTCCGAGATATTTGCAGATTCATCTCAAGGGAAGGGGTCTGACGGACAAATTTCGAGATATTTCTTCTTCTTGTTGTTCTTCTTCTGCACAGCTAAGCTCGAAGTGGCATTTGCAGCTCGCAATAGTGCAGAGTTATCTCAAAGAAAGAGGCCACGGTGTTTCTGTACCTCTATTATGTTGGTGCAGCTTCGGAACTTTTAAATATCTTCATATATCTCGAGAACTACGCATCTGATCAAAAAATATCATCGAACATAAAAAGTAGGAAACTTAATTCTCTACAAAAAAGGTCTCTTAACATTTTGCCATAGCTCGCTTCGTTTCCGAGATATTTGCAGACTCAGCTCAAAGGAACTGGCCTGACGGACATATTTCGAGATATTTCTTCTTCTTGTTGTTCTTCCTCTGCACAGCTAAGCTGGAAGTGGCATTTGCAGCTCGCAATATTGCAGAGTTATCTCACAGAAAGGGGCCACGGTGTTTCTGTATCTCTATTATGTTGGTGCGGCTTCGGAACTTTTAAATATCTTGATATATCTCGAGAACTAAGCATCTGATCAAAAAATATCATAGAACATAAAAAGTAGGAAACTTAATTCTCTACAAAAAAGGTCTCCTAACATTTTGCCATAGCTCGCTTCGTTTCCGAGATATTTGCATATTTATCTCAAGGGAAGGGGCCTGACGGACATATTTCGAGATATTTCTTCTTCTTGTTGTTCTTCTTCTGCACAGCTAAGCTGGAAGTGGCATTTGCGGCTCGCACTAGTGCAGAGTTATCTCAAAGAAAGGGGCCACGGTGTTTCTGTATCTCTATTATGTTGGTGCGGCTTCGGAACTTTTAAATATCTCGATATATCTCGAAAACTACGCTTCTGATCAAAAAATATCATAGAACATAAATTGTAGGAAACATAATTCTCTACAAAAAAGGTCTCTTAACATTTTGCCATAGCTCGCTTCGTTTCCGAGATATTTGCAGATTCATCTCAAGGGAAGGGGTCTGACGGACAAATTTCGAGATATTTCTTCTTCTTGTTGTTCTTCTTCTGCACAGCTAAGCTCGAAGTGGCATTTGCAGCTCGCAATAGTGCAGAGTTATCTCAAAGAAAGAGGCCACGGTGTTTCTGTACCTCTATTATGTTGGTGCAGCTTCGGAACTTTTAAATATCTTCATATATCTCGAGAACTACGCATCTGATCAAAAAATATCATCGAACATAAAAAGTAGGAAACTTAATTCTCTACAAAAAAGGTCTCTTAACATTTTGCCATAGCTCGCTTCGTTTCCGAGATATTTGCAGACTCAGCTCAAAGGAACTGGCCTGACGGACATATTTCGAGATATTTCTTCTTCTTGTTGTTCTTCCTCTGCACAGCTAAGCTGGACGTGGCATTTGCGGCTCGCACTAGTGCAGAGTTATCTCAAAGAAAGGGGCCACGGTGTTTCTGTATCTCTATTATGTTGGTGCGGCTTCGGAACTTTTAAATATCTCGATATATCTCGAAAACTACGCTTCTGATCAAAAAATATCATAGAACATAAATTGTAGGAAACATAATTCTCTACAAAAAAGGTCTCTTAACATTTTGCCATAGCTCTCTTCGTTTCCGAGATATTTGCAGATTTATCTCAAGGGAAGGGGCCTGACGGACATATTTCGAGATATTTCTTCTTCTTGTTGTTCTTCTTCTGCACAGCTAAGCTGGAAGTGGCATTTGCAGCTCGCAATAGTGCACAGTTATCTCAAAGAAAGGGGCCACGGTGTTTCTGTATCTCTATTATGTTGGTGCGGCTTCGGAACTTTTAAATATCTTGATATATCTCGAGAACTACGCGTCTGATCAAAAAATATCATAGAACAGAAAAAGTAGGAAACTTAATTCTCTACCACAACGGTCTCTTAACATTTTGCCACAGCTCGCTTCGTTTCCGAGATATTTGCATATTTATCTCAAGGGAAGGGGCCTGACGGACATATTTCGAGATATTTCTTCTTCTTGTTGTTCTTCTTCTGCACAGCTAAGCTGGAAGTGGCATTTGCGGCTCGCACTAGTGCAGAGTTATCTCAAAGAAAGGGGCCACGGTGTTTCTGTATCTCTATTATGTTGGTGCGGCTTCGGAACTTTTAAATATCTCGATATATCTCGAAAACTACGCTTCTGATCAAAAAATATCATAGAACATAAATTGTAGGAAACATAATTCTCTACAAAAAAGGTCTCTTAACATTTTGCCATAGCTCGCTTCGTTTCCGAGATATTTGCAGATTCATCTCAAGGGAAGGGGTCTGACGGACATATTTCGAGATATTTCTTCTTCTTGTTGTTCTTCTTCTGCACAGCTAAGCTCGAAGTGGCATTTGCAGCTCGCAATAGTGCAGAGTTATCTCAAAGAAAGAGGCCACGGTGATTCTGTACCTCTATTATGTTGGTGCAGCTTCGGAACTTTTAAATATCTTGATATATCTCGAGAACTACGCATCTGATCATAAAATATCATCGAACATAAAAAGTAGGAAACATAATTCTCTACAAAAAAGGTCTCTTAACATTTTGCCATAGCTCGCTTCGTTTCCGAGATATTTGCAGATTTATCTCAAGGGAAGTGGCCTGACGGACATATTTCGAGATATTTCTTCTTCTTGTTGTTCTTCTTCTGCACAGCTAAGCTGGAAGTGGCATTTGCCGCTCGCACTAGTGCAGAGTTATCTCAAAGAAAGGGGCCACGGTGTTTCTGTATCTCTATTATGTTGGTGCGGCTTCGGAACTTTTAAATATCTTGATATATCTCGAGAACCACGCATCTGATCAAAAAATATCATAGAATATAAAAAGTAGGAAACTTAATTCTCTACCACAACGGTCTCTTAACATTTTGCCATAGCTCGCTTCGTTTCCGAGATATTTGCATATTTATCTCAAGGGAAGGGGCCTGACGGACATATTTCGAGATATTTCTTCTTCTTGTTGTTCTTCTTCTGCACAGCTAAGCTGGAAGTGGCATTTGCGGCTCGCACTAGTGCAGAGTTATCTCAAAGAAAGGGGCCACGGTGTTTCTGTATCTCTATTATGTTCGTGCGGCTTCGGAACTTTTAAATATCTCGATATATCTCGAAAACTACGCTTCTGATCAAAAAATATCATAGAACATAAATTGTAGGAAACATACTTCTCTACAAAAAAGGTCTCTTAACATTTTGCCATAGCTCTCTTCGTTTCCGAGATATTTGCAGATTTATCTCAAGGGAAGGGGCCTGACGGACATATTTCGAGATATTTCTTCTTCTTGTTGTTCTTCTTCTGCACAGCTAAGCTGGAAGTGGCATTTGCAGCTCGCAATAGTGCAGAGTTATCTCAAAGAAAGGGGCCACGGTGTTTCTGTATCTCTATTATGTTGGTGCGGCTTCGGAACTTTTAAATATCTTGATATATCTCGAGAACTACGCATCTGATCAAAAAATATCATAGAACATAAAAAGTAGGAAACTTAATTCTCTACAAAAAAGGTCTCTTAACATTTTGCCATAGCTCGCTTCGATTCCGAGATATTTGCAGATTCAGCTCAAAGGAACGGGCCTGACGGACATATTTCGAGATACTTCTTCTTCTTCTTGTTCTTCCTCTGCACAGCTAAGCTGGAAGTGGCATTTGCAGCTCGCAATAGTGCAGAGTTATCTCAAAGAAAGGGGCCACGGTGTTTCTGTATCTCTATTATGTTGGTGCGGCTTCGGAACTTTTAAATATCTTGATATATCTCGAGAACTACGCATCTGATCAAAAAATATCATAGAACATAAAAAGTAGGAAACTTAATTCTCTACAAAAAAGGTCTCTTAACATTTTGCCATAGCTCGCTTCGTTTCCGAGATATTTGCAGATTTATCTCAAGGGAAGGGGCCTGACGGACATATTTCGAGATATTTCTTCTTCTTGTTGTTCTTCTTCTGCACAGCTAAGCTGGAAGTGGCATTTGCAGCTCGCACTAGTGCAGAGTTATCTCAGAGAAAGGGGCCACGGTGTTTCTGTATCTCTATTATGTTGGTGCGGCTTCGGAACTTTTAAATATCTCGATATATCTCGAAAACTACGCTTCTGATCAAAAAATATCATAGAACATAAATTGTAGGAAACATAATTCTCTACAGAAAAGATCTCTTAACATTTTGCCATAGCTCGCTTCGTTTCCGAGATATTTGCAGATTTATCTCAAGGGAAGGGGCCTGACGGACATATTTCGAGATATTTCTTCTTCTTGTTGTTCTTCCTCTGCACAGCTAAGCTGGAAGTGGCATTTGCAGCTCGCAATAGTGCAGAGTTATCTCAAAGAAAGGGGCCACGGTGTTTCTGTATCTCTATTATGTTGGTGCGGCTTCGGAACTTTTAAATATCTTGATATATCTCGAGAACTACGCATCTGATCAAAAAATATCATAGAACATAAAAGGTAGGAAACTTAATTCTCTACAAAAAAGGTCTCTTAACATTTTGCCATAGCTCGCTTCGTTTCCGAGATATTTGCATATTTATCTCAAGGGAAGGGGCCTGACGGACATATTTCGAGATATTTCTTCTTCTTGTTGTTCTTCTTCTGCACAGCTAAGCTGGAAGTGGCATTTGCAGCTCGCAATAGTGCAGAGTTATCCCACAGAAAGGGGCCACGTATCTCTATTATGTTGGTGCGGCTTCGGAACTTTTAAATATCTTGATATATCTCGAGAACTACGCATCTGATCAAAAAATATCATAGAACATAAAAAGTAGGAAACTTAATTCTCTACAACAACGGTCTCTTAACATTTTGCGACAGCTCGCTTCGTTTCCGAGATATTTGCATATTTATCTCAAGGGAAGGGGCCTGACGGACATATTTCGAGATATTTCTTCTTCTTGTTGTTCTTCTTCTGCACAGCTAAGCTGGAAGTGGCATTTGCGGCTCGCACTAGTGCAGAGTTATCTCAAAGAAAGGGGCCACGGTGTTTCTGTATCTCTATTATGTTGGTGCGGCTTCGGAACTTTTAAATATCTTGATATATCTCGAGAACTACGCGTCTGATCAAAAAATATCATAGAACATAAAAAGTAGGAAACTTAATTCTCTACAACAACGGTCTCTTAACATTTTGCCATAGCTCGCTTCGTTTCCGAGATATTTGCATATTTATCTCAAGGGAAGGGGCCTGACGGACATATTTCGAGATATTTCTTCTTCTTGTTGTTCTTCTTCTGCACAGCTAAGCTGGAAGTGGCATTTGCGGCTCGCACTAGTGCAGAGTTATCTCAAAGAAAGGGGCCACGGTGTTTCTGTATCTCTATTATGTTGGTGCGGCTTCGGAACTTTTAAATATCTTGATATATCTCGAGAACTACGCTTCTGATCAAAAAATATCATAGAACGTAAATTGTAGGAAACATTATTCTCTACAAAAAAGGTCTCTTAACATTTTGCCATAGCTCGCTTCGTTTCCGAGATATTTGCAGATTCATCTCAAGGGAAGGGGTCTGACGGACATATTTCGAGATATTTCTTCTTCTTGTTGTTCTTCTTCTGCACAGCTAAGCTCGAAGTGGCATTTGCAGCTCGCAATAGTGCAGAGTTATCTCAAAGAAAGAGGCCACGGTGTTTCTGTACCTCTATTATGTTGGTGCAGCTTCGGAACTTTTAAATATCTTGATATATCTCGAGAACTACGCATCTGATCAAAAAATATCATCGAACATAAAAAGTAGGAAACTTAATTCTCTACAAAAAAGGTCTCTTAACATTTTGCCATAGCTCGCTTCGTTTCCGAGATATTTGCAGATTTATCTCAAGGGAAGTGGCCTGACGGACATATTTCGAGATATTTCTTCTTCTTGTTGTTCTTCTTCTGCACAGCTAAGCTGGAAGTGGCATTTGCAGCTCGCAATAGTGCAGAGTTATCCCAAAGAAAGGGGCGACGTATCTCTATAATGTTGGTGCGGCTTCGGAACTTTTAAATATCTCGATATATCTCGAAAACTACGCTTCTGATCAAAAAATATCATAGAACATAAATTGTAGGAAACATAATTCTTTACAAAAAAGGTCTCTTAACATTTTGCCATAGCTCGCTTCGTTTCCGAGATATTTGCAGATTTATCTTAAGGGAAGGGTCCTGATGGACATATTTCGAGATATTTCTTCTTCTTGTTGTTCTTCTTCTGCACAGCTAAACTGGAAGTGGCATTTCCAGCTCGCAATCGTGCAGAGTTATCTCAAAGAAAGGGGCCATGGTGTTTCTGTATCTCTATTATGTTGGTGCGGCTTCGGAACTTTTAAATATCTTGATATATCTCGAGAACTACGCCTCTGATCAAAAAATATCATACAACATAAAAAGTGGGAAACTTAATTCTCTACAAAAAAGATCTCTTAACATTTTGCCATAGCTCGCTTCGTTTCCGAGATATTTGCAGATTTATCTCAAGGGAAGGGGCCTGACGGAAATATTTCGAGATATTTCTTCTTTTTGTTGTTCTTCTTCTGCACAGCTAAGCTGGAAGTGGCATTTGCAGCGCGCAATAGTGCAGAGTTATCTCCAAGAAAGGGGCCACGGTGTTTCTGTATCTCTATTATGTTGGTGCGGCTTCGGAACTTTTGAATATCTTGATATATCTCGAGAACTACGCATCTGATCAAAAAATATCATACTACATAAAAAGTAGGAAACTTAATTCTCTACAAGAAAGGTCTCTAAACATTTTGCCATAGCTCGCTTCGTTTCCGAGATATTTGCAGATTTATCTCAAGGGAAGGGGCGTGACGGACATATTTCGAGATATTTCTTCTTCTTGTTGTTCTTCTTCTGCACAGCTAAGCTGGAAGTGGCATTTGCAGCTCGCAATAGTGCAGAGTTATCTCAAAGAGAGGGGCCACGGTGTTTCTGTATCTCTATTATGTTCGTGCGGCTTCGGAACTTTTAAATATCTTGATATATTTCGAGAACTACGCATCTGATCAAAAAATATCATAGAAGATAAAAAGTAGGAAACTTAATTCTCTACAAAAAAGGTCTCTTAACATTTCGCCATAGCTCGCTTCGTTTCCGAGATATTTGCAGATTTATCTCAAGGGAAGGGGCCTGTCGGACATATTTCGAGATATTTCTTCTTCTTGTTGTTCTTCTTCTGCACAGCTAAGCTGGAAGTGGCATTTGCGGCTCGCACTAGTGCAGAGTTATCTCAAAGAAAGGGGCCACGGTGTTTCTGTATCTCTATTATGTTGGTGCGGCTTCGGAACTTTTAAATATCTCGATATATCTCGAAAACTACGCTTCTGATCAAAAAATATCATAGAAAATAAATTGTAGGAAACATAATTCTCTACAAAAAACGTCTCTTAACATTTTGCCATAGCTCGCTTCGATTCCGAGATATTTGCAGATTCAGCTCAAAGGAACGGGCCTGACGGACATATTTCGAGATACTTCTTCTTCTTCTTGTTCTTCCTCTGCACAGCTAAGCTGGAAGTGGCATTTGCAGCTCGCAATAGTGCAGAGTTATCTCAAAGAAAGGGGCCACGGTGTTTCTGTATCTCTATTATGTTGGTGCGGCTTCGGAACTTTTAAATATCTTGATATATCTCGAGAACTACGCATCTGATCAAAAAATATCATAGAACATAAAAAGTAGGAAACTTAATTCTCTACAAAAAAGGTCTCTTAACATTTTGCCATAGCTCGCTTCGTTTCCGAGATATTTGCAGATTTATCTCAAGGGAAGGGGCCTGACGGACATATTTCGAGATATTTCTTCTTCTTGTTGTTCTTCTTCTGCACAGCTAAGCTGGAAGTGGCATTTGCAGCTCGCACTAGTGCAGAGTTATCTCAAAGAAAGGGGCCACGGTGTTTCTGTATCTCTATTATGTTGGTGCGGCTTCGGAACTTTTAAATATCTTGATATATCTCGAAAACTACGCTTCTGATCAAAAAATATCATAGAACATAAATTGTAGGAAACATAATTCTCTACAAAAAAGGTCTCTTAACATTTTGCCATAGCTCGCTTCGTTTCCGAGATATTTGCAGATATATCTCAAGGGAAGGGGCCTGACGGACATATTTCGAGATATTCCTTCTTCTTGTTGTTCTTCCTCTACACAGCTAAGCTGGAAGTGGCATTTGCAGCTCGCAATAGTGCAGAGTTATCTCAAAGAAAGGGGCCACGGTGTTTCTGTATCTCTATTATGTTGGTGCGGCTTCGGAACTTTTAAATATCTTGATATATCTCGAGAACTACGCATCTGATCAAAAAATATCATAGAACATAGAAGGTAGGAAACTTAATTCTCTACAAAAAAGGTCTCTTAACATTTTGCCATAGCTCGCTTCGTTTCCGAGATATTTGCATATTTATCTCAAGGGAAGGGGCCTGACGGACATATTTCGAGATATTTCTTCTTCTTGTTGTTCTTCTTCTGCACAGCTAAGCTGGAAGTGGCATTTGCGGCTCGCACTAGTGCAGAGTTATCTCAAAGAAAGGGGCCACGGTGTTTCTGTATCTCTATTATGTTGGTGCGGCTTCGGAACTTTTAAATATCTCGATATATCTCGAAAACTACGCTTCTGATCAAAAAATATCATAGAACATAAAAAGTAGGAAACTTAATTCTCTACAAAAAAGGTCTCTTAACATTTTGCCATAGCTCGCTTCGTTTCCGAGATATTTGCAGATTTATCTCAAGGGAAGGGGCCTAACGGACATATTTCGAGATATTTCTTCTTCTTGTTGTTCTTCTTCTGCACAGCTAAACTGGAAGTGGCATTTCCAGCTCGCAATAGTGCAGAGTTATCTCAAAGAAAGGGGCCACGGTGTTTCTGTATCTCTATTATGTTGGTGCGGCTTCGGAACTTTTAAATATCTTGATATATCTCGAGAACTACGCATCTGATCAAAAAATATCATAGAACATAAAAAGTAGGAAACTTAATTCTCTACAAAAAAGGTCTCTTAACATTTTGCCATAGCTCGCTTCGTTTCCGAGATATTTGCAGATTTATCTCAAGGGAAGGGGCCTGACGGATATATTTCGAGATATTTCTTCTTCTTGTTGTTCTTCTTCTGCACAGCTAAGCTGGAAGTGGCATTTGCGGCTCGCACTAGTGCAGAGTTATCTCAAAGAAAGGGGCCACGGTGTTTCTGTATCTCTATTATGTTGGTGCGGCTTCGGAACTTTTAAATATCTCGATATATCTCGAAAACTACGCTTCTGATCAAAAATATCATAGAACATAAATTGTAGGAAACATAATTCTCTACAAAAAAGGTCTCTTAACATTTTGCCATAGCTCGCTTCGTTTCCGAGATATTTGCAGATTCATCTCAAGGGAAGGGGTCTGACGGACAAATTTCGAGATATTTCTTCTTCTTGTTGTTCTTCTTCTGCACAGCTAAGCTCGAAGTGGCATTTGCAGCTCGCAATAGTGCAGAGTTATCTCAAAGAAAGAGGCCACGGTGTTTCTGTACCTCTATTATGTTGGTGCAGCTTCGGAACTTTTAAATATCTTGATATATCTCGAGAACTACGCATCTGATCAAAAAATATCATAGAACATAAATTGTAGGAAACATAATTCTCTACAAAAAAGGTCTCTTAACATTTTGCCATAGCTCGCTTCGTTTCCGAGATATTTGCAGATATATCTCAAGGGAAGGGGCCTGACGGACATATTTCGAGATATTCCTTCTTCTTGTTGTTCTTCCTCTACACAGCTAAGCTGGAAGTGGCATTTGCAGCTCGCAATAGTGCAGAGTTATCTCAAAGAAAGGGGCCACGGTGTTTCTGTATCTCTATTATGTTGGTGCGGCTTCGGAACTTTTAAATATCTTGATATATCTCGAGAACTACGCATCTGATCAAAAAATATCATAGAACATAGAAGGTAGGAAACTTAATTCTCTACAAAAAAGGTCTCTTAACATTTTGCCATAGCTCGCTTCGTTTCCGAGATATTTGCATATTTATCTCAAGGGAAGGGGCCTGACGGACATATTTCGAGATATTTCTTCTTCTTGTTGTTCTTCTTCTGCACAGCTAAGCTGGAAGTGGCATTTGCGGCTCGCACTAGTGCAGAGTTATCTCAAAGAAAGGGGCCACGGTGTTTCTGTATCTCTATTATGTTGGTGCGGCTTCGGAACTTTTAAATATCTCGATATATCTCGAAAACTACGCTTCTGATCAAAAAATATCATAGAACATAAAAAGTAGGAAACTTAATTCTCTACAAAAAAGGTCTCTTAACATTTTGCCATAGCTCGCTTCGTTTCCGAGATATTTGCAGATTTATCTCAAGGGAAGGGGCCTAACGGACATATTTCGAGATATTTCTTCTTCTTGTTGTTCTTCTTCTGCACAGCTAAACTGGAAGTGGCATTTCCAGCTCGCAATAGTGCAGAGTTATCTCAAAGAAAGGGGCCACGGTGTTTCTGTATCTCTATTATGTTGGTGCGGCTTCGGAACTTTTAAATATCTTGATATATCTCGAGAACTACGCATCTGATCAAAAAATATCATAGAACATAAAAAGTAGGAAACTTAATTCTCTACAAAAAAGGTCTCTTAACATTTTGCCATAGCTCGCTTCGTTTCCGAGATATTTGCAGATTTATCTCAAGGGAAGGGGCCTGACGGATATATTTCGAGATATTTCTTCTTCTTGTTGTTCTTCTTCTGCACAGCTAA
This sequence comes from Osmia lignaria lignaria, assembly GCF_051020975.1. Taxonomy (NCBI): domain Eukaryota; kingdom Metazoa; phylum Arthropoda; class Insecta; order Hymenoptera; family Megachilidae; genus Osmia; species Osmia lignaria. The sequence continues at coordinate 21,758,208 of NW_027478159.1, forward strand.
GCTGGAAGTGGCATTTGCGGCTCGCACTAGTGCAGAGTTATCTCAAAGAAAGGGGCCACGGTGTTTCTGTATCTCTATTATGTTGGTGCGGCTTCGGAACTTTTAAATATCTCGATATATCTCGAAAACTACGCTTCTGATCAAAAAATATCATAGAACATAAATTGTAGGAAACATAATTCTCTACAAAAAAGGTCTCTTAACATTTTGCCATAGCTCGCTTCGTTTCCGAGATATTTGCAGATTCATCTCAAGGGAAGGGGTCTGACGGACAAATTTCGAGATATTTCTTCTTCTTGTTGTTCTTCTTCTGCACAGCTAAGCTCGAAGTGGCATTTGCAGCTCGCAATAGTGCAGAGTTATCTCAAAGAAAGAGGCCACGGTGTTTCTGTACCTCTATTATGTTGGTGCAGCTTCGGAACTTTTAAATATCTTGATATATCTCGAGAACTACGCATCTGATCAAAAAATATCATCGAACATAAAAAGTAGGAAACTTAATTCTCTACAAAAAAGGTCTCTTAACATTTTGCCATAGCTCGCTTCGTTTCCGAGATATTTGCAGACTCAGCTCAAAGGAACTGGCCTGACGGACATATTTCGAGATATTTCTTCTTCTTGTTGTTCTTCCTCTGCACAGCTAAGCTGGAAGTGGCATTTGCAGCTCGCAATATTGCAGAGTTATCTCACAGAAAGGGGCCACGGTGTTTCTGTATCTCTATTATGTTGGTGCGGCTTCGGAACTTTTAAATATCTTGATATATCTCGAGAACTAAGCATCTGATCAAAAAATATCATAGAACATAAAAAGTAGGAAACTTAATTCTCTACAAAAAAGGTCTCTTAACATTTTGCCATAGCTCGCTTCGTTTCCGAGATATTTGCATATTTATCTCAAGGGAAGGGGCCTGACGGACATATTTCGAGATATTTCTTCTTCTTGTTGTTCTTCTTCTGCACAGCTAAGCTGGAAGTGGCATTTGCAGCTCGCAATAGTGCAGAGTTATCCCAAAGAAAGGGGCCACGTATCTCTATTATGTTGGTGCGGCTTCGGAACTTTTAAATATCTCGATATATCTCGAAAACTACGCTTCTGATCAAAAAATATCATAGAACATAAATTGTAGGAAACATAATTCTTTACAAAAAAGGTCTCTTAACATTTTGCCATAGCTCGCTTCGTTTCCGAGATATTTGCAGATTTATCTTAAGGGAAGGGTCCTGATGGACATATTTCGAGATATTTCTTCTTCTTGTTGTTCTTCTTCTGCACAGCTAAACTGGAAGTGGCATTTCCAGCTCGCAATCGTGCAGAGTTATCTCAAAGAAAGGGGCCATGGTGTTTCTGTATCTCTATTATGTTGGTGCGGCTTCGGAACTTTTAAATATCTTGATATATCTCGAGAACTACGCCTCTGATCAAAAAATATCATAGAACATAAAAAGTAGGAAACTTAATTCTCTACAAAAAAGGTCTCTTAACATTTTGCCATAGCTCTCTTCGTTTCCGAGATATTTGCAGATTTATCTCAAGGGAAGGGGCCTGACGGACATATTTCGAGATATTTCTTCTTCTTGTTGTTCTTCTTCTGCACAGCTAAGCTGGAAGTGGCATTTGCGGCTCGCACTAGTGCAGAGTTATCTCAAAGAAAGGGGCCACGGTGTTTCTGTATCTCTATTATGTTGGTGCGGCTTCGGAACTTTTAAATATCTTGATATATCTCGAGAACTACGCATCTGATCAAAAAATATCATAGAACATAAAAAGTAGGAAACTTAATTCTCTACAACAACGGTCTCTTAACATTTTGCCACAGCTCGCTTCGTTTCCGAGATATTTGCATATTTATCTCAAGGGAAGGGGCCTGACGGACATATTTCGAGATATTTCTTCTTCTTGTTGTTCTTCTTCTGCACAGCTAAGCTGGAAGTGGCATTTGCGGCTCGCACTAGTGCAGAGTTATCTCAAAGAAAGGGGCCACGGTGTTTCTGTATCTCTATTATGTTGGTGCGGCTTCGGAACTTTTAAATATCTTGATATATCTCGAGAACTACGCGTCTGATCAAAAAATATCATAGAACATAAAAAGTGGGAAACTTAATTCTCTACAACAACGGTCTCTTAACATTTTGCCATAGCTCGCTTCGTTTCCGAGATATTTGCATATTTATCTCAAGGGAAGGGGCCTGACGGACATATTTCGAGATATTTCTTCTTCTTGTTGTTCTTCTTCTGCACAGCTAAGCTGGAAGTGGCATTTGCGGCTCGCACTAGTGCAGAGTTATCTCAAAGAAAGGGGCCACGGTGTTTCTGTATCTCTATTATGTTGGTGCGGCTTCGGAACTTTTAAATATCTTGATATATCTCGAGAACTACGCTTCTGATCAAAAAATATCATAGAACGTAAATTGTAGGAAACATTATTCTCTACAAAAAAGGTCTCTTAACATTTTGCCATAGCTCGCTTCGTTTCCGAGATATTTGCAGATTCATCTCAAGGGAAGGGGTCTGACGGACATATTTCGAGATATTTCTTCCTCTTGTTGTTCTTCTTCTGCACAGCTAAGCTCGAAGTGGCATTTGCAGCTCGCAATAGTGCAGAGTTATCTCAAAGAAAGAGGCCACGGTGTTTCTGTACCTCTATTATGTTGGTGCAGCTTCGGAACTTTTAAATATCTTGATATATCTCGAGAACTACGCATCTGATCAAAAAATATCATCGAACATAAAAAGTAGGAAACTTAATTCTCTACAAAAAAGGTCTCTTAACATTTTGCCATAGCTCGCTTCGTTTCCGAGATATTTGCAGATTTATCTCAAGGGAAGTGGCCTGACGGACATATTTCGAGATATTTCTTCTTCTTGTTGTTCTTCTTCTGCACAGCTAAGCTGGAAGTGGCATTTGCAGCTCGCAATAGTGCAGAGTTATCCCAAAGAAAGGGGCCACGTATCTCTATTATGTTGGTGCGGCTTCGGAACTTTTAAATATCTCGATATATCTCGAAAACTACGCTTCTGATCAAAAAATATCATAGAACATAAATTGTAGGAAACATAATTCTTTACAAAAAAGGTCTCTTAACATTTTGCCATAGCTCGCTTCGTTTCCGAGATATTTGCAGATTTATCTTAAGGGAAGGGTCCTGATGGACATATTTCGAGATATTTCTTCTTCTTGTTGTTCTTCTTCTGCACAGCTAAACTGGAAGTGGCATTTCCAGCTCGCAATCGTGCAGAGTTATCTCAAAGAAAGGGGCCATGGTGTTTCTGTATCTCTATTATGTTCTTGCGGCTTCGGAACTTTTAAATATCTTGATATATCTCGAGAACTACGCCTCTGATCAAAAAATATCATAGAACATAGAAAGTGGGAAACTTAATTCTCTACAAAAAAGATCTCTTAACATTTTGCCATAGCTCGCTTCGTTTCCGAGATATTTGCAGATTTATCTCAAGGGAAGGGGCCTGACGGAAATATTTCGAGATATTTCTTCTTTTTGTTGTTCTTCTTCTGCACAGCTAAGCTGGAAGTGGCATTTGCAGCGCGCAATAGTGCAGAGTTATCTCCAAGAAAGGGGCCACGGTGTTTCTGTATCTCTATTATGTTGGTGCGGCTTCGGAACTTTTGAATATCTTGATATATCTCGAGAACTACGCATCTGATCAAAAAATATCATACTACATAAAAAGTAGGAAACTTAATTCTCTACAAGAAAGGTCTCTAAACATTTTGCCATAGCTCGCTTCGTTTCCGAGATATTTGCAGATTTATCTCAAGGGAAGGGGCGTGACAGACATATTTCGAGATATTTCTTCTTCTTGTTGTTCTTCTTCTGCACAGCTAAGCTGGAAGTGGCATTTGCAGCTCGCAATAGTGCAGAGTTATCTCAAAGAGAGGGGCCACGGTGTTTCTGTATCTCTATTATGTTCGTGCGGCTTCGGAACTTTTAAATATCTTGATATATTTCGAGAACTACGCATCTGATCAAAAAATATCATAGAAGATAAAAAGTAGGAAACTTAATTCTCTACAAAAAAGGTCTCTTAACATTTCGCCATAGCTCGCTTCGTTTCCGAGATATTTGCAGATTTATCTCAAGGGAAGGGGCCTGTCGGACATATTTCGAGATATTTCTTCTTCTTGTTGTTCTTCTTCTGCAAAGCTAAGCTGGAAGTGGCATTTGCGGCTCGCACTAGTGCAGAGTTATCTCAAAGAAAGGGGCCACGGTGTTTCTGTATCTCTATTATGTTGGTGCGGCTTCGGAACTTTTAAATATCTCGATATATCTCGAAAACTACGCTTCTGATCAAAAAATATCATAGAAAATAAATTGTAGGAAACATAATTCTCTACAAAAAACGTCTCTTAACATTTTGCCATAGCTCGCTTCGATTCCGAGATATTTGCAGATTCAGCTCAAAGGAACGGGCCTGACGGACATATTTCGAGATACTTCTTCTTCTTCTTGTTCTTCCTCTGCACAGCTAAGCTGGAAGTGGCATTTGCAGCTCGCAATAGTGCAGAGTTATCTCAAAGAAAGGGGCCACGGTGTTTCTGTATCTCTATTATGTTGGTGCGGCTTCGGAACTTTTAAATATCTTGATATATCTCGAGAACTACGCATCTGATCAAAAAATATCATAGAACATAAAAAGTAGGAAACTTAATTCTCTACAAAAAAGGTCTCTTAACATTTTGCCATAGCTCGCTTCGTTTCCGAGATATTTGCAGATTTATCTCAAGGGAAGGGGCCTGACGGACATATTTCGAGATATTTCTTCTTCTTGTTGTTCTTCTTCTGCACAGCTAAGCTGGAAGTGGCATTTGCAGCTCGCACTAGTGCAGAGTTATCTCAAAGAAAGGGGCCACGGTGTTTCTGTATCTCTATTATGTTGGTGCGGCTTCGGAACTTTTAAATATCTCGATATATCTCGAAAACTACGCTTCTGATCAAAAAATATCATAGAACATAAATTGTAGGAAACATAATTCTCTACAGAAAAGGTCTCTTAACATTTTGCCATAGCTCGCTTCGTTTCCGAGATATTTGCAGATTTATCTCAAGGGAAGGGGCCTGACGGACATATTTCGAGATATTTCTTCTTCTTGTTCTTCTTCTTCTGCACAGCTAAGCTGGAAGTGGCATTTGCGGCTCGCACTAGTGCAGAGTTATCTCAAAGAAAGGGGCCACGGTGTTTCTGTATCTCTATTATGTTGGTGCGGCTTCGGAACTTTTAAATATCTCGATATATCTCGAAAACTACGCTTCTGATCAAAAAATATCATAGAACATAAATTGTAGGAAACATAATTCTCTACAGAAAAGGTCTCTTAACATTTTGCCATAGCTCGCTTCGTTTCCGAGATATTTGCAGATTTATCTCAAGGGAAGGGGCCTGACGGACATATTTCGAGATATTTCTTCTTCTTGTTATTCTTCTTCTGCACAGCTAAGCTGGAAATGGCATTTGCGGCTCGCACTAGTGCAGAGTTATCTCAAAGAAAGGGGCCACGGTGTTTCTGTATCTCTATTATGTTGGTGCGGCTTCGGAACTTTTAAGTATCTTAATATATCTCGAGAACTACGCATCTGATCAAAAAATATCATAGAACATAAAAAGTAGGAAACTTAATTCTCTACAAAAAAGGACTCTTAACATTTTGCCATAGCTCGCTTCGTTTCCGAGATATTTGCAGATTTATCTCAAGGGAAGGGGCCTGACGGACATATTTCGAGATATTTCTTCTTCTTGTTGTTCTTCTTCTGCACAGCTAAGCTGGAAGTGGCATTTGCAGCTCGCACTAGTGCAGAGTTATCTCAAAGAAAGGGGCCACGGTGTTTCTGTATCTCTATTATGTTGGTGCGGCTTCGGAACTTTTAAATATCTCGATATATCTCGAAAACTACGCTTCTGATCAAAAAATATCATAGAACATAAATTGTAGAAAACATAATTCTCTACAAAAAAGGTCTCTTAACATTTTGCCATAGCTCGCTTCGTTTCCGAGATATTTGCAGATATATCTCAAGGGAAGGGGCCTGACGGAAATATTTCGAGATATTTCTTCTTTTTGTTGTTCTTCTTCTGCACAGCTAAGCTGGAAGTGGCATTTGCAGCGCGCAATAGTGCAGAGTTATCTCCAAGAAAGGGGCCACGTCGTTTCTGTATCTCTATTATGTTGGTGCGGCTTCGGAACTTTTGAATATCTTGATATATCTCGAGAACTACGCATCTGATCAAAAAATATCATACTACATAAAAAGTAGGAAACTTAATTCTCTACAAGAAAGGTCTCTAAACATTTTGCCATAGCTCGCTTCGTTTCCGAGATATTTGCAGATTTATCTCAAGGGAAGGGGCGTGACGGACATATTTCGAGATATTTCTTCTTCTTGTTGTTCTTCTTCTGCACAGCTAAGCTGGAAGTGGCATTTGCAGCTCGCAATAGTGCAGAGTTATCTCAAAGAGAGGGGCCACGGTGTTTCTGTATCTCTATTATGTTCGTGCGGCTTCGGAACTTTTAAATATCTTGATATATTTCGAGAACTACGCATCTGATCAAAAAATATCATAGAAGATAAAAAGTAGGAAACTTAATTCTCTACAAAAAAGGTCTCTTAACATTTTGCCATAGCTCGCTTCGATTCCGAGATATTTGCAGATTCAGCTCAAAGGAACGGGCCTGACGGACATATTTCGAGATACTTCTTCTTCTTGTTGTTCTTCCTCTGCACAGCTAAGCTGGAAGTGGCATTTGCGGCTCGCACTAGTGCAGAGTTATCTCAAAGAAAGGGGCCACGGTGTTTCTGTATCTCTATTATGTTGGTGCGGCTTCGAAACTTTTAAATATCTTAATATATCTCGAGAACTACGCATCTGATCAAAAAATATCATAGAACATAAAAAGTAGGAAACTTAATTCTCTACAAAATAGGTCTCTTAACATTTTGCACATAGCTCGCTTCGTTTCCGAGATATTTGCAGATTTATCTCAAGGGAAGGGGCCTGACGGACATATTTCGAGATATTTCTTCTTCTTGTTGTTCTTCTTCTGCACAGCTAAGCTGGAAGTGGCATTTGCAGCTCGCACTAGTGCAGAGTTATCTCAAAGAAAGGGGCCACGGTGTTTCTGTATCTCTATTATGTTGGTGCGGCTTCGGAACTTTTAAATATCTCGATATATCTCGAAAACTACGCTTCTGATCAAAAAATATCATAGAACATAAATTGTAGAAAACATAATTCTCTACAAAAAAGGTCTCTTAACATTTTGCCATAGCTCGCTTCGTTTCCGAGATATTTGCAGATTTATCTCAAGGGAAGGGGCCTGACGGACATATTTCGAGATATTTCTTCTTCTTGTTGTTCTTCTTCTGCACAGCTACGCTGGAAGTGGCATTTGCGGCTCGCACTAGTGCAGAGTTATCTCAAAGAAAGGGGCCACGGTGTTTCTGTATCCCTATTATGTTGGTGCGGCTTCGGAACTTTTAAATATCTCGATATATCTCGAAAACTACGCTTCTGATCAAAAAATATCATAGAACATAAATTGTAGGAAACATAATTCTCTACAAAAAACGTCTCTTAACATTTTGCCATAGCTCGCTTCGTTTCCGAGATATTTGCAGATTCAGCTCAAAGGAACTGGCCTGACGGACATATTTCGAGATATTTCTTCTTCTTGTTGTTCTTCCTCTGCACAGCTAAGCTGGAAGTGGCATTTGCAGCTCGCAATAGTGCAGAGTTATCTCAAAGAGAGGGGCCACGGTGTTTCTGTATCTCTATTATGTTGGTGCGGCTTCGGAACTTTTAAATATCTTGATATATTTCGAGAACTACGCATCTGATCAAAAAATATCATACAAGATAAAAAGTAGGAAACTTAATTCTCTACAAAAAAGGTCTCTTAATATTTCGCCATAGCTCGCTTCGTTTCCGAGATATTTGCAGATTTATCTCAAGGGAAGGGGCCTGTCGGACATATTTCGAGATATTTCTTCTTCTTGTTGTTCTTCTTCTGCACAGCTAAGCTGGAAGTGGCATTTGCGGCTCGCACTAGTGCAGAGTTATCTCAAAGAAAGGGGCCACGGTGTTTCTGTATCTCTATTATGTTGGTGCGGCTTCGGAACTTTTAAATATCTCGATATATCTCGAAAACTACGCTTCTGATCAAAAAATATCATAGAACATAAATTGTAGGAAACATAATTCTCTACAAAAAACGTCTCTTAACATTTTGCCATAGCTCGCTTGGATTCCGAGATATTTGCAGATTCAGCTCAAAGGAACGGGCCTGACGGACATATTTCGAGATACTTCTTCTTCTTGTTGTTCTTCCTCTGCACAGCTAAGCTGGAAGTGGCATTTGCAGCTCGCAATAGTGCAGAGTTATCTCAAAGAAAGGGGCCACGGTGTTTCTGTATCTCTATTATGTTGGTGCGGCTTCGGAACTTTTAAATATCTTGATATATCTCGAGAACTACGCATCTGATCAAAAAATATCATAGAACATAAATTGTAGGAAACATAATTCTCTACAGAAAAGGTCTCTTAACATTTTGCCATAGCTCGCTTCGTTTCCGAGATATTTGCAGATTTATCTCAAGGGAAGGGGCCTGACGGACATATTTCGAGATATTTCTTCTTCTTGTTGTTCTTCTTCTGCACAGCTAAGCTGGAAGTGGCATTTGCGGCTCGCACTAGTGCAGAGTTATCTCAAAGAAAGGGGCCACGGTGTTTCTGTATCTCTATTATGTTGGTGCGGCTTCGGAACTTTTAAATATCTTGATATATCTCGAGAACTACGCATCTGATCAAAAAATATCATAGAACATGAAAAGTAGGAAACTTAATTCTCTACAAAAAAGGTCTCTTAACATTTTGCCATAGCTCGCTTCGTTTCCGAGATATTTGCAGATTTATCTCAAGGGAAGGGGCCTGACGGACATATTTCGAGATATTTCTTCTTCTTGTTGTTCTTCTTCTGCACAGCTACGCTGGAAGTGGCATTTGCAGCTCGCACTAGTGCAGAGTTATCTCAAAGAAAGGGGCCACGGTGTTTCTGTATCTCTATTATGTTGGTGCGGCTTCGGAACTTTTAAATATCTCGATATATCTCGAAAACTACGCTTCTGATCAAAAAATATCATAGAACATAAATTGTAGAAAACATAATTCTCTACAAAAAAGGTCTCTTAACATTTTGCCATAGCTCGCTTCGTTTCCGAGATATTTGCAGATTTATCTCAAGGGAAGGGGCCTGACGGACATATTTCGAGATATTTCTTCTTCTTGTTGTTCTCCTTCTGCACAGCTAAGCTGGAAGTGGCATTTGCGGCTCGCACTAGTGCAGAGTTATCTCAAAGAAAGGGGCCACGGTGTTTCTGTATCCCTATTATGTTGGTGCGGCTTCGGAACTTTTAAATATCTCGATATATCTCGAAAACTACGCTTCTGATCAAAAAATATCATAGAACATAAATTGTAGGAAACATAATTCTCTACAAAAAACGTCTCTTAACATTTTGCCATAGCTCGCTTCGTTTCCGAGATATTTGCAGATTCAGCTCAAAGGAACTGGCCTGACGGACATATTTCGAGATATTTCTTCTTCTTGTTGTTCTTCCTCTGCACAGCTAAGCTGGAAGTGGCATTTGCAGCTCGCAATAGTGCAGAGTTATCTCAAAGAGAGGGGCCACGGTGTTTCTGTATCTCTATTATGTTGGTGCGGCTTCGGAACTTTTAAATATCTTGATATATTTCGAGAACTACGCATCTGATCAAAAAATATCATACATGATAAAAAGTAGGAAACTTAATTCTCTACAAAAAAGGTCTCTTAACATTTCGCCATAGCTCGCTTCGTTTCCGAGATATTTGCAGATTTATCTCAAGGGAAGGGGCCTGTCGGACATATTTCGAGATATTTCTTCTTCTTGTTGTTCTTCTTCTGCACAGCTAAGCTGGAAGTGGCATTTGCGGCTCGCACTAGTGCAGAGTTATCTCAAAGAAAGGGGCCACGGTGTTTCTGTATCTCTATTATGTTGGTGCGGCTTCGGAACTTTTAAATATCTCGATATATCTCGAAAACTACGCTTCTGATCAAAAAATATCATAGAACATAAATTGTAGGAAACATAATTCTCTACAAAAAACGTCTCTTAACATTTTGCCATAGCTCGCTTCGATTCCGAGATATTTGCAGATTCAGCTCAAAGGAACGGGCCTGACGGACATATTTCGAGATACTTCTTCTTCTTGTTGTTCTTCCTCTGCACAGCTAAGCTGGAAGTGGCATTTGCAGCTCGCAATAGTGCAGAGTTATCTCAAAGAAAGGGGCCACGGTGTTTCTGTATCTCTATTATGTTGGTGCGGCTTCGGAACTTTTAAATATCTTGATATATCTCGAGAACTACGCATCTGATCAAAAAATATCATAGAACATAAATTGTAGGAAACATAATTCTCTACAGAAAAGGTCTCTTAACATTTTGCCATAGCTCGCTTCGTTTCCGAGATATTTGCAGATTTATCTCAAGGGAAGGGGCCTGACGGACATATTTCGAGATATTTCTTCTTCTTGTTGTTCTTCTTCTGCACAGCTAAGCTGGAAGTGGCATTTGCGGCTCGCACTAGTGCAGAGTTATCTCAAAGAAAGGGGCCACGGTGTTTCTGTATCTCTATTATGTTGGTGCGGCTTCGGAACTTTTAAATATCTTGATATATCTCGAGAACTACGCATCTGATCAAAAAATATCATAGAACATAAAAAGTAGGAAACTTAATTCTCTACAAAAAAGGTCTCTTAACATTTTGCCATAGCTCGCTTCGTTTCCGAGATATTTGCAGATTTATCTCAAGGGAAGGGGCCTGACGGACATATTTCGAGATATTTCTTCTTCTTGTTGTTCTTCTTCTGCACAGCTAAGCTGGAAGTGGCATTTGCAGCTCGCACTAGTGCAGAGTTATCTCAAAGAAAGGGGCCACGGTGTTTCTGTATCTCTATTATGTTGGTGCGGCTTCGGAACTTTTAAATATCTCGATATATCTCGAAAACTACGCTTCTGATCAAAAAATATCATAGAACATAAATTGTAGAAAACATAATTCTCTACAAAAAAGGTCTCTTAACATTTTGCCATAGCTCGCTTCGTTTCCGAGATATTTGCAGATTTATCTCAAGGGAAGGGGCCTGACGGACATATTTCGAGATATTTCTTCTTCTTGTTGTTCTTCTTCTGCACAGCTAAGCTGGAAGTGGCATTTGCGGCTCGCACTAGTGCAGAGTTATCTCAAAGAAAGGGGCCACGGTGTTTCTGTATCCCTATTATGTTGGTGCGGCTTCGGAACTTTTAAATATCTCGATATATCTCGAAAACTACGCTTCTGATCAAAAAATATCATAGAACATAAATTGTAGGAAACATAATTCTCTACAAAAAACGTCTCTTAACATTTTGCCATAGCTCGCTTCGTTTCCGAGATATTTGCAGATTCATCTCAAAGGAACTGGCCTGACGGACATATTTCGAGATATTTCTTCTTCTTGTTGTTCTTCCTCTGCACAGCTAAGCTGGAAGTGGCATTTGCAGCTCGCAATAGTGCAGAGTTATCTCAAAGAGAGGGGCCACGGTGTTTCTGTATCTCTATTATGTTGGTGCGGCTTCGGAACTTTTAAATATCTTGATATATTTCGAGAACTACGCATCTGATCAAAAAATATCATACAAGATAAAAAGTAGGAAACTTAATTCTCTACAAAAAAGGTCTCTTAACATTTCGCCATAGCTCGCTTCGTTTCCGAGATATTTGCAGATTTATCTCAAGGGAAGGGGCCTGTCGGACATATTTCGAGATATTTCTTCTTCTTGTTGTTCTTCTTCTGCACAGCTAAGCTGGAAGTGGCATTTGCGGCTCGCACTAGTGCAGAGTTATCTCAAGGAAAGGGGCCACGGTGTTTCTGTATCTCTATTATGTTGGTGCGGCTTCGGAACTTTTAAATATCTTGATATATCTCGAGAACTACGCATCTGATCAAAAAATATCATAGAACATAAATTGTAGGAAGCATAATTCTCTACAAAAAAGGTCTCTTAACATTTTGCCATAGCTCGCTTCGTTTCCGAGATATTTGCAGATATATCTCAAGGGAAGGGGCCTGACGGACATATTTCGAGATATTTCTTCTTCTTGTTGTTCTTCTTCTGCACAGATAAGCTGGAAGTGGCATTTACAGCTCGCACTAGTGCAGAGTTATCTCAAAGAAAGGGGCCACGGTGTTTCTGTATCCCTATTATGTTGGTGCGGCTTCGGAACTTTTAAATATCTCGATATATCTCGAAAACTACGCTTCTGATCAAAAAATATCATAGAACATAAATTGTAGGAAACATAATTCTCTACAAAAAACGTCTCTTAACATTTTGCCATAGCTCGCTTCGTTTCCGAGATATTTGCAGATTCAGCTCAAAGGAACTGGCCTGACGGACATATTTCGAGATATTTCTTCTTCTTGTTGTTCTTCCTCTGCACAGCTAAGCTGGAAGTGGCATTTGCAGCTCGCAATAGTGCAGAGTTATCTCAAAGAAAGGGGCCACGGTGTTTCTGTATCTCTATTATGTTGGTGCGGCTTCGGAACTTTTAAATATCTCGATATATCTCGAAAACTACGCTTCTGATCAAAAAATATCATAGAACATAAATTGTAGAAAACATAATTCTCTACAAAAAAGGTCTCTTAAGATTTTGCCATAGCTCGCTTCGTTTCCGAGATATTTGCAGATTTATCTCAAGGGAAGGGGCCTGTCGGACATATTTCGAGATATTTCTTCTTCTTGTTGTTCTTCTTCTGCACAGCTAAGCTGGAAGTGGCATTTGCGGCTCGCACTAGTGCAGAGTTATCTCAAAGAAAGGGGCCACGGTGTTTCTGTATCACTATTATGTTGGTGCGGCTTCGGAACTTTTAAATATCTCGATATATCTCGAAAACTACGCTTCTGATCAAAAAATATCATAGAACATAAATTGTAGGAAACATAATTCTCTACAAAAAACGTCTCTTAACATTTTGCCATAGCTCGCTTCGTTTCCGAGATATTTGCAGATTCAGCTCAAAGGAACTGGCCTGACGGACATATTTCGAGATATTTCTTCTTCTTGTTGTTCTTCCTCTGCACAGCTAAGCTGGAAGTGGCATTTGCAGCTCGCAATAGTGCAGAGTTATCTCAAAGAGAGGGGCCACGGTGTTTCTGTATCTCTATTATGTTGGTGCGGCTTCGGAACTTTTAAATATCTTGATATATTTCGAGAACTACGCATCTGATCAAAAAATATCATACAAGATAAAAAGTAGGAAACTTAATTCTCTACAAAAAAGGTCTCTTAACATTTCGCCATAGCTCGCTTCGTTTCCGAGATATTTGCAGATTTATCTCAAGGGAAGGGGCCTGTCGGACATATTTCGAGATATTTCTTCTTCTTGTTGTTCTTCTTCTGCACAGCTAAGCTGGAAGTGGCATTTGCGGCTCGCACTAGTGCAGAGTTATCTCAAAGAAAGGGGCCACGGTGTTTCTGTATCTCTATTATGTTGGTGCGGCTTCGGAACTTTTAAATATCTTGATATATCTCGAGAACTACGCATCTGATCAAAAAATATCATAGAACATAAATTGTAGGAAGCATAATTCTCTACAAAAAAGGTCTCTTAACATTTTGCCATAGCTCGCTTCGTTTCCGAGATATTTGCAGATATATCTCAAGGGAAGGGGCCTGACGGACATATTTCGAGATATTTCTTCTTCTTGTTGTTCTTCTTCTGCACAGCTAAGCTGGAAGTGGCATTTACAGCTCGCACTAGTGCAGAGTTATCTCAAAGAAAGGGGCCACGGTGTTTCTGTATCTCTATTATGTTGGTGCGGCTTCGGAACTTTTAAATATCTCGATATATCTCGAAAACTACGCTTCTGATCAAAAAATATCATAGAACATAAATTGTAGAAAACATAATTCTCTACAAAAAAGGTCTCTTAACATTTTGCCATAGCTCGCTTCGTTTCCGAGATATTTGCAGATTTATCTCAAGGGAAGGGGCCTGACGGACATATTTCGAGATATTTCTTCTTCTTGTTGTTCTTCTTCTGCACAGCTAAGCTGGAAGTGGCATTTGCGGCTCGCACTAGTGCAGAGTTATCTCAAAGAAAGGGGCCACGGTGTTTCTGTATCCCTATTATGTTGGTGCGGCTTCGGAACTTTTAAATATCTCGATATATCTCGAAAACTACGCTTCTGATCAAAAAATATCATAGAACATAAATTGTAGGAAACATAATTCTCTACAAAAAACGTCTCTTAACATTTTGCCATAGCTCGCTTCGTTTCCGAGATATTTGCAGATTCAGCTCAAAGGAACTGGCCTGACGGACATATTTCGAGATATTTCTTCTTCTTGTTGTTCTTCCTCTGCACAGCTAAGCTGGAAGTGGCATTTGCAGCTCGCAATAGTGCAGAGTTATCTCAAAGAAAGGGGCCACGGTGTTTCTGTATCTCTATTATGTTGGTGCGGCTTCGGAACTTTTAAATATCTCGATATATCTCGAAAACTACGCTTCTGATCAAAAAATATCATAGAACATAAATTGTAGAAAACATAATTCTCTACAAAAAAGGTCTCTTAACATTTTGCCATAGCTCGCTTCGTTTCCGAGATATTTGCAGATTTATCTCAAGGGAAGGGGCCTGTCGGACATATTTCGAGATATTTCTTCTTCTTGTTGTTCTTCTTCTGCACAGCTAAGCTGGAAGTGGCATTTGCGGCTCGCACTAGTGCAGAGTTATCTCAAAGAAAGGGGCCACGGTGTTTCTGTATCCCTATTATGTTGGTGCGGCTTCGGAACTTTTAAATATCTCGATATATCTCGAAAACTACGCTTCTGATCAAAAAATATCATAGAACATAAATTGTAGGAAACATAATTCTCTACAAAAAACGTCTCTTAACATTTTGCCATAGCTCGCTTCGTTTCCGAGATATTTGCAGATTCAGCTCAAAGGAACAGGCCTGACGGACATATTTCGAGATATTTCTTCTTCTTGTTGTTCTTCCTCTGCACAGCTAAGCTGGAAGTGGCATTTGCAGCTCGCAATAGTGCAGAGTTATCTCAAAGAGAGGGGCCACGGTGTTTCTGTATCTCTATTATGTTGGTGCGGCTTCGGAACTTTTAAATATCTTGATATATTTCGAGAACTACGCATCTGATCAAAAAATATCATACAAGATAAAAAGTAGGAAACTTAATTCTCTACAAAAAAGGTCTCTTAACATTTCGCCATAGCTCGCTTCGTTTCCGAGATATTTGCAGATTTATCTCAAGGGAAGGGGCCTGTCGGACATATTTCGAGATATTTCTTCTTCTTGTTGTTCTTCTTCTGCACAGCTAAGCTGGAAGTGGCATTTGCGGCTCGCACTAGTGCAGAGTTATCTCAAAGAAAGGGGCCACGGTGTTTCTGTATCTCTATTATGTTGGTGCGGCTTCGGAACTTTTAAATATCTCGATATATCTCGAAAACTACGCTTCTGATCAAAAAATATCATAGAACATAAATTGTAGGAAACATAATTCTCTACAAAAAACGTCTCTTAACATTTTGCCATAGCTCGCTTCGATTCCGAGATATTTGCAGATTCAGCTCAAAGGAACGGGCCTGACGGACATATTTCGAGATACTTCTTCTTCTTGTTGTTCTTCCTCTGCACAGCTAAGCTGGAAGTGGCATTTGCAGCTCGCAATAGTGCAGAGTTATCTCAAAGAAAGGGGCCACGGTGTTTCTGTATCTCTATTATGTTGGTGCGGCTTCGGAACTTTTAAATATCTTGATATATCTCGAGAACTACGCATCTGATCAAAAAATATCATAGAACATAAATTGTAGGAAACATAATTCTCTACAGAAAAGGTCTCTTAACATTTTGCCATAGCTCGCTTCGTTTCCGAGATATTTGCAGATTTATCTCAAGGGAAGGGGCCTGACGGACATATTTCGAGATATTTCTTCTTCTTGTTGTTCTTCTTCTGCACAGCTAAGCTGGAAGTGGCATTTGCGGCTCGCACTAGTGCAGAGTTATCTCAAAGAAAGGGGCCACGGTGTTTCTGTATCCCTATTATGTTGGTGCGGCTTCGGAACTTTTAAATATCTCGATATATCTCGAAAACTACGCTTCTGATCAAAAAATATCATAGAACATAAATTGTAGGAAACATAATTCTCTACAAAAAACGTCTCTTAACATTTTGCCATAGCTCGCTTCGTTTCCGAGATATTTGCAGATTCAGCTCAAAGGAACTGGCCTGACGGACATATTTCGAGATATTTCTTCTTCTTGTTGTTCTTCCTCTGCACAGCTAAGCTGGAAGTGGCATTTGCAGCTCGCAATAGTGCAGAGTTATCTCAAAGAAAGGGGCCACGGTGTTTCTGTATCTCTATTATGTTGGTGCGGCTTCGGAACTTTTAAATATCTCGATATATCTCGAAAACTACGCTTCTGATCAAAAAATATCATAGAACATAAATTATAGAAAACATAATTCTCTACAAAAAAGGTCTCTTAACATTTCGCCATAGCTCGCTTCGTTTCCGAGATATTTGCAGATTTATCTCAAGGGAAGGGGCCTGTCGGACATATTTCGAGATATTTCTTCTTCTTGTTGTTCTTCTTCTGCACAGCTAAGCTGGAAGTGGCATTTGCGGCTCGCACTAGTGCAGAGTTATCTCAAAGAAAGGGGCCACGGTGTTTCTGTATCTCTATTATGTTGGTGCGGCTTCGGAACTTTTAAATATCTTGATATATCTCGAGAACTACGCATCTGATCAAAAAATATCATAGAACATAAATTGTAGGAAGCATAATTCTCTACAAAAAAGGTCTCTTAACATTTTGCCATAGCTCGCTTCGTTTCCGAGATATTTGCAGATATATCTCAAGGGAAGGGGCCTGACGGACATATTTCGAGATATTTCTTCTTCTTGTTGTTCTTCTTCTGCACAGCTAAGCTGGAAGTGGCATTTACAGCTCGCACTAGTGCAGAGTTATCTCAAAGAAAGGGGCCACGGTGTTTCTGTATCTCTATTATGTTGGTGCGGCTTCGGAACTTTTAAATATCTCGATATATCTCGAAAACTACGCTTCTGATCAAAAAATATCATAGAACATAAATTGTAGAAAACATAATTCTCTACAAAAAAGGTCTCTTAACATTTTGCCATAGCTCGCTTCGTTTCCGAGATATTTGCAGATTTATCTCAAGGGAAGGGGCCTGACGGACATATTTCGAGATATTTCTTCTTCTTGTTGTTCTTCTTCTGCACAGCTAAGCTGGAAGTGGCATTTGCGGCTCGCACTAGTGCAGAGTTATCTCAAAGAAAGGGGCCACGGTGTTTCTGTATCCCTATTATGTTGGTGCGGCTTCGGAACTTTTAAATATCTCGATATATCTCGAAAACTACGCTTCTGATCAAAAAATATCATAGAACATAAATTGTAGGAAACATAATTCTCTACAAAAAACGTCTCTTAACATTTTGCCATAGCTCGCTTCGTTTCCGAGATATTTGCAGATTCAGCTCAAAGGAACTGGCCTGACGGACATATTTCGAGATATTTCTTCTTCTTGTTGTTCTTCCTCTGCACAGCTAAGCTGGAAGTGGCATTTGCAGCTCGCAATAGTGCAGAGTTATCTCAAAGAAAGGGGCCACGGTGTTTCTGTATCTCTATTATGTTGGTGCGGCTTCGGAACTTTTAAATATCTCGATATATCTCGAAAACTACGCTTCTGATCAAAAAATATCATAGAACATAAATTGTAGAAAACATAATTCTCTACAAAAAAGGTCTCTTAACATTTTGCCATAGCTCGCTTCGTTTCCGAGATATTTGCAGATTTATCTCAAGGGAAGGGGCCTGTCGGACATATTTCGAGATATTTCTTCTTCTTGTTGTTCTTCTTCTGCACAGCTAAGCTGGAAGTGGCATTTGCGGCTCGCACTAGTGCAGAGTTATCTCAAAGAAAGGGGCCACGGTGTTTCTGTATCCCTATTATGTTGGTGCGGCTTCGGAACTTTTAAATATCTCGATATATCTCGAAAACTACGCTTCTGATCAAAAAATATCATAGAACATAAATTGTAGGAAACATAATTCTCTACAAAAAACGTCTCTTAACATTTTGCCATAGCTCGCTTCGTTTCCGAGATATTTGCAGATTCAGCTCAAAGGAACTGGCCTGACGGACATATTTCGAGATATTTCTTCTTCTTGTTGTTCTTCCTCTGCACAGCTAAGCTGGAAGTGGCATTTGCAGCTCGCAATAGTGCAGAGTTATCTCAAAGAGAGGGGCCACGGTGTTTCTGTATCTCTATTATGTTGGTGCGGCTTCGGAACTTTTAAATATCTTGATATATTTCGAGAACTACGCATCTGATCAAAAAATATCATACAAGATAAAAAGTAGGAAACTTAATTCTCTACAAAAAAGGTCTCTTAACATTTCGCCATAGCTCGCTTCGTTTCCGAGATATTTGCAGATTTATCTCAAGGGAAGGGGCCTGTCGGACATATTTCGAGATATTTCTTCTTCTTGTTGTTCTTCTTCTGCACAGCTAAGCTGGAAGTGGCATTTGCGGCTCGCACTAGTGCAGAGTTATCTCAAAGAAAGGGGCCACGGTGTTTCTGTATCTCTATTATGTTGGTGCGGCTTCGGAACTTTTAAATATCTCGATATATCTCGAAAACTACGCTTCTGATCAAAAAATATCATAGAACATAAATTGTAGGAAACATAATTCTCTACAAAAAACGTCTCTTAACATTTTGCCATAGCTCGCTTCGATTCCGAGATATTTGCAGATTCAGCTCAAAGGAACGGGCCTGACGGACATATTTCGAGATACTTCTTCTTCTTGTTGTTCTTCCTCTGCACAGCTAAGCTGGAAGTGGCATTTGCAGCTCGCAATAGTGCAGAGTTATCTCAAAGAAAGGGGCCACGGTGTTTCTGTATCTCTATTATGTTGGTGCGGCTTCGGAACTTTTAAATATCTTGATATATCTCGAGAACTACGCATCTGATCAAAAAATATCATAGAACATAAATTGTAGGAAACATAATTCTCTACAGAAAAGGTCTCTTAACATTTTGCCATAGCTCGCTTCGTTTCCGAGATATTTGCAGATTTATCTCAAGGGAAGGGGCCTGACGGACATATTTCGAGATATTTCTTCTTCTTGTTGTTCTTCTTCTGCACAGCTAAGCTGGAAGTGGCATTTGCGGCTGGCACTAGTGCAGAGTTATCTCAAAGAAAGGGGCCACGGTGTTTCTGTATCTCTATTATGTTGGTGCGGCTTCGGAACTTTTAAATATCTTGATATATCTCGAGAACTACGCATCTGATCAAAAAATATCATAGAACATAAAAAGTAGGAAACTTAATTCTCTACAAAAAAGGTCTCTTAACATTTTGCCATAGCTCGCTTCGTTTCCGAGATATTTGCAGATTTATCTCAAGGGAAGGGGCCTGACGGACATATTTCGAGATATTTCTTCTTCTTGTTGTTCTTCTTCTGCACAGCTAAGCTGGAAGTGGCATTTGCAGCTCGCACTAGTGCAGAGTTATCTCAAAGAAAGGGGCCACGGTGTTTCTGTATCTCTATTATGTTGGTGCGGCTTCGGAACTTTTAAATATCTCGATATATCTCGAAAACTACGCTTCTGATCA
The DNA here is from genome assembly GCF_051020975.1 of Osmia lignaria lignaria. Classification (NCBI taxonomy): domain Eukaryota; kingdom Metazoa; phylum Arthropoda; class Insecta; order Hymenoptera; family Megachilidae; genus Osmia; species Osmia lignaria. The sequence continues at coordinate 21,777,976 of NW_027478159.1, forward strand.
AAAAATATCATAGAACATAAATTGTAGAAAACATAATTCTCTACAAAAAAGGTCTCTTAACATTTTGCCATAGCTCGCTTCGTTTCCGAGATATTTGCAGATTTATCTCAAGGGAAGGGGCCTGACGGACATATTTCGAGATATTTCTTCTTCTTGTTGTTCTTCTTCTGCACAGCTAAGCTGGAAGTGGCATTTGCGGCTCGCACTAGTGCAGAGTTATCTCAAAGAAAGGGGCCACGGTGTTTCTGTATCCCTATTATGTTGGTGCGGCTTCGGAACTTTTAAATATCTCGATATATCTCGAAAACTACGCTTCTGATCAAAAAATATCATAGAACATAAATTGTAGGAAACATAATTCTCTACAAAAAACGTCTCTTAACATTTTGCCATAGCTCGCTTCGTTTCCGAGATATTTGCAGATTCAGCTCAAAGGAACTGGCCTGACGGACATATTTCGAGATATTTCTTCTTCTTGTTGTTCTTCCTCTGCACAGCTAAGCTGGAAGTGGCATTTGCAGCTCGCAATAGTGCAGAGTTATCTCAAAGAGAGGGGCCACGGTGTTTCTGTATCTCTATTATGTTGGTGCGGCTTCGGAACTTTTAAATATCTTGATATATTTCGAGAACTACGCATCTGATCAAAAAATATCATACAAGATAAAAAGTAGGAAACTTAATTCTCTACAAAAAAGGTCTCTTAACATTTCGCCATAGCTCGCTTCGTTTCCGAGATATTTGCAGATTTATCTCAAGGGAAGGGGCCTGTCGGACATATTTCGAGATATTTCTTCTTCTTGTTGTTCTTCTTCTGCACAGCTAAGCTGGAAGTGGCATTTGCGGCTCGCACTAGTGCAGAGTTATCTCAAAGAAAGGGGCCACGGTGTTTCTGTATCTCTATTATGTTGGTGCGGCTTCGGAACTTTTAAATATCTTGATATATCTCGAGAACTACGCATCTGATCAAAAAATATCATAGAACATAAATTGTAGGAAGCATAATTCTCTACAAAAAAGGTCTCTTAACATTTTGCCATAGCTCGCTTCGTTTCCGAGATATTTGCAGATATATCTCAAGGGAAGGGGCCTGACGGACATATTTCGAGATATTTCTTCTTCTTGTTGTTCTTCTTCTGCACAGCTAAGCTGGAAGTGGCATTTACAGCTCGCACTAGTGCAGAGTTATCTCAAAGAAAGGGGCCACGGTGTTTCTGTATCTCTATTATGTTGGTGCGGCTTCGGAACTTTTAAATATCTCGATATATCTCGAAAACTACGCTTCTGATCAAAAAATATCATAGAACATAAATTGTAGAAAACATAATTCTCTACAAAAAAGGTCTCTTAACATTTTGCCATAGCTCGCTTCGTTTCCGAGATATTTGCAGATTTATCTCAAGGGAAGGGGCCTGACGGACATATTTCGAGATATTTCTTCTTCTTGTTGTTCTTCTTCTGCACAGCTAAGCTGGAAGTGGCATTTGCGGCTCGCACTAGTGCAGAGTTATCTCAAAGAAAGGGGCCACGGTGTTTCTGTATCCCTATTATGTTGGTGCGGCTTCGGAACTTTTAAATATCTCGATATATCTCGAAAACTACGCTTCTGATCAAAAAATATCATAGAACATAAATTGTAGGAAACATAATTCTCTACAAAAAACGTCTCTTAACATTTTGCCATAGCTCGCTTCGTTTCCGAGATATTTGCAGATTCAGCTCAAAGGAACTGGCCTGACGGACATATTTCGAGATATTTCTTCTTCTTGTTGTTCTTCCTCTGCACAGCTAAGCTGGAAGTGGCATTTGCAGCTCGCAATAGTGCAGAGTTATCTCAAAGAAAGGGGCCACGGTGTTTCTGTATCTCTATTATGTTGGTGCGGCTTCGGAACTTTTAAATATCTCGATATATCTCGAAAACTACGCTTCTGATCAAAAAATATCATAGAACATAAATTGTAGAAAATATAATTTTCTACAAAAAAGGTCTCTTAACATTTTGCCATAGCTCGCTTCGTTTCCGAGATATTTGCAGATTTATCTCAAGGGAAGGGGCCTGTCGGACATATTTCGAGATATTTCTTCTTCTTGTTGTTCTTCTTCTGCACAGCTAAGCTGGAAGTGGCATTTGCGGCTCGCACTAGTGCAGAGTTATCTCAAAGAAAGGGGCCACGGTGTTTCTGTATCTCTATTATGTTGGTGCGGCTTCGGAACTTTTAAATATCTTGATATATCTCGAGAACTACGCATCTGATCAAAAAATATCATAGAACATAAATTGTAGGAAGCATAATTCTCTACAAAAAAGGTCTCTTAACATTTTGCCATAGCTCGCTTCGTTTCCGAGATATTTGCAGATATATCTCAAGGGAAGGGGCCTGACGGACATATTTCGAGATATTTCTTCTTCTTGTTGTTCTTCTTCTGCACAGCTAAGCTGGAAGTGGCATTTACAGCTCGCACTAGTGCAGAGTTATCTCAAAGAAAGGGGCCACGGTGTTTCTGTATCTCTATTATGTTGGTGCGGCTTCGGAACTTTTAAATATCTCGATATATCTCGAAAACTACGCTTCTGATCAAAAAATATCATAGAACATAAATTGTAGAAAACATAATTCTCTACAAAAAAGGTCTCTTAACATTTTGCCATAGCTCGCTTCGTTTCCGAGATATTTGCAGATTTATCTCAAGGGAAGGGGCCTGACGGACATATTTCGAGATATTTCTTCTTCTTGTTGTTCTTCTTCTGCACAGCTAAGCTGGAAGTGGCATTTGCGGCTCGCACTAGTGCAGAGTTATCTCAAAGAAAGGGGCCACGGTGTTTCTGTATCCCTATTATGTTGGTGCGGCTTCGGAACTTTTAAATATCTCGATATATCTCGAAAACTACGCTTCTGATCAAAAAATATCATAGAACATAAATTGTAGGAAACATAATTCTCTACAAAAAACGTCTCTTAACATTTTGCCATAGCTCGCTTCGATTCCGAGATATTTGCAGATTCAGCTCAAAGGAACGGGCCTGACGGACATATTTCGAGATACTTCTTCTTCTTGTTGTTCTTCCTCTGCACAGCTAAGCTGGAAGTGGCATTTGCAGCTCGCAATAGTGCAGAGTTATCTCAAAGGAAGGGGCCACGGTGTTTCTGTATCTCTATTATGTTGGTGCGGCTTCGGAACTTTTAAATATCTTGATATATCTCGAGAACTACGCATCTGATCAAAAAATATCATAGAACATAAAAAGTAGGAAACTTAATTCTCTACAAAAAAGGTCTCTTAACATTTTGCCATAGCTCGCTTCGTTTCCGAGATATTTGCAGATTTATCTCAAGGGAAGGGGCCTGACGGACATATTTCGAGATATTTCTTCCTCTTGTTGTTCTTCTTCTGCACAGCTAAGCTGGAAGTGGCATTTGCAGCTCGCACTAGTGCAGAGTTATCTCAAAGAAAGGGGCCACGGTGTTTCTGTATCTCTATTATGTTGGTGCGGCTTCGGAACTTTTAAATATCTCGATATATCTGGAAAACTACGCTTCTGATCAAAAAATATCATAGAACATAAATTGTAGGAAACATAATTCTCTACAGAAAAGGTCTCTTAACATTTTGCCATAGCTCGCTTCGTTTCCGAGATATTTGCAGATTTATCTCAAGGGAAGGGGCCTGACGGACATATTTCGAGATATTTCTTCTTCTTGTTGTTCTTCTTCTGCACAGCTAAGCTGGAAGTGGCATTTGCGGCTCGCACTAGTGCAGAGTTATCTCAAAGAAAGGGGCCACGGTGTTTCTGTATCTCTATTATGTTGGTGCGGCTTCGGAACTTTTAAATATCTTGATATATCTCGAGAACTACGCATCTGATCAAAAAATATCATAGAACATAAATTGTAGGAAGCATAATTCTCTACAAAAAAGGTCTCTTAACATTTTGCCATAGCTCGCTTCGTTTCCGAGATATTTGCAGATATATCTCAAGGGAAGGGGCCTGACGGACATATTTCGAGATATTTCTTCTTCTTGTTGTTCTTCTTCTGCACAGCTAAGCTGGAAGTGGCATTTACAGCTCGCAACAGTGCAGAGTTATCTCAAAGAAAGGGGCCACGGTGTTTCTGTATCTCTATTATGTTGGTGCGGCTTCGGAACTTTTAAATATCTCGATATATCTCGAGAACTACGCGTCTGATCAAAAAATATCATAGAACATAAAAAGTAGGAAACTTAATTCTCTACAAAAACGGTCTCTTAACATTTTGCCATAGCTCGCTTCGTTTCCGAGATATTTGCAGATATATTTCAAGGGAAGGGGCCTGACGGGCATATTTCGAGATATTTCTTCTTCTTGTTGTTCTTCTTCTGCACAGCTAAGCTGGAAGTGGCATTTGCGGCTCGCACTAGTGCACAGTTATCTCAAAGAAAGGGGCCACGGTGTTTCTGTATCTCTATTATGTTGGTGCGTCTTCGGAACTTTTAAATATCTCGATATATCTCGAAAACTACGCTTCTGATCAAAAAATATCATAGAACATAAATTGTAGGAAACATAATTCTCTACAAAAAACGTCTCTTAACATTTTGCCATAGCTCGCTTCGTTTCCGAGATATTTGCAGATTCAGCTCAAAGGAACTGGCCTGACGGACATATTTCGAGATATTTCTTCTTCTTGTTGTTCTTCTTCTGCACAGCTAAGCTGGAAGTGGCATTTGCAGCTCGCAATAGTGCAGAGTTATCTCAAAGAAAGGGGCCACGGTGTTTCTGTATCTCTATTATGTTGGTGCGGCTTCGGAACTTTTAAATATCTTGATATATCTCGAGAACTACGCGTCTGATCAAAAAATGTCATAGAACATAAAAAGTAGGAAACTTAATTCTCTACAAAAACGGTCTCTTAATATTTTGCCATAGCTCACTTCGTTTCCGAGATATTTGCAGATATATCTCAAGGGAAGGGGCCTGACGGACATATTTCGAGATATTTCTTCTTCTTGTTGTTCTTCTTCTGCACAGCTAAGCTGGAAGTGGCATTTGCGGCTCGCACTAGCGCACAGTTATCTCAAAGAAAGGGGCCACGGTGTTTCTGTATCTCTATTATGTTGGTGCGTCTTCGGAACTTTTAAATATCTCGATATATCTCGAAAACTACGCTTCTGATCAAAAAATATCATAGAACGTAAATTGTAGGAAACATTATTCTCTACAAAAAAGGTCTCTTAACATTTTGCCATAGCTCGCTTCGTTTCCGAGATATTTGCAGATTCATCTCAAGGGAAGGGGTCTGACGGACATATTTCGAGATATTTCTTCTTCTTGTTGTCCTTCTTCTGCACAGCTAAGCTCGAAGTGGCATTTGCAGCTCGCAGTAGTGCAGAGTTATCTCAAAGAAAGAGGCCACGGTGTTTCTGTACCTCTATTATGTTGGTGCAGCTTCGGAACTTTTAAATATCTTGATATATCTCGAGAACTACGCATCTGATCAAAAAATATCATCGAACATAAAAAGTAGGAAACTTAATTCTCTACAAAAAAGGTCTCTTAACATTTTGCCATAGCTCGCTTCGTTTCCGAGATATTTGCATATTTATCTCAAGGGAAGGGGCCTGACGGACATATTTCGAGATATTTCTTCTTCTTGTTGTTCTTCTTCTGCACAGCTAAGCTGGAAGTGGCATTTGCGGCTCGCACTAGTGCAGAGTTATCTCAAAGAAAGGGGCCACGGTGTTTCTGTATCTCTATTATGTTGGTGCGGCTTCGGAACTTTTAAATATCTTGATATATCTCGAGAACTACGCGTCTGATCAAAAAATATCATAGAACATAAAAAGTAAGAAACATAATTCTCTACAAAAAAGGTCTCTTAACATTTTGCCATAGCTCGCTTCGTTTCCGAGATATTTGCAGATATATCTCAAGGGAAGGGGCCTGACGGACATATTTCGAGATATTTCTTCTTCTTGTTGTTCTTCCTCTGCACAGCTAAGCTGGAAGTGGCATTTGCAGCTCGCAATAGTGCAGAGTTATCTCAAAGAGAGGGGCCACGGTGTTTCTGTATCTCTATTATGTTGGTGCGGCTTCGGAACTTTTAAATATCTTGATATATTTCGAGAACTACGCATCTGATCAAAAAATATCATACAAGATAAAAAGTAGGAAACTTAATTCTCTACAAAAAAGGTCTCTTAACATTTCGCCATAGCTCGCTTCGTTTCCGAGATATTTGCAGATTTATCTCAAGGGAAGGGGCCTGTCGGACATATTTCGAGATATTTCTTCTTCTTGTTGTTCTTCTTCTGCACAGCTAAGCTGGAAGTGGCATTTGCGGCTCGCACTAGTGCAGAGTTATCTCAAAGAAAGGGGCCACGGTGTTTCTGTATCTCTATTATGTTGGTGCGGCTTCGGAACTTTTAAATATCTCGATATATCTCGAAAACTACGCTTCTGATCAAAAAATATCATAGAACGTAAATTGTAGGAAACATTATTCTCTACAAAAAAGGTCTCTTAACATTTTGCCATAGCTCGCTTCGTTTCCGAGATATTTGCAGATTCATCTCAAGGGAAGGGGTCTGACGGACATATTTCGAGATATTTCTTCTTCTTGTTGTCCTTCTTCTGCACAGCTAAGCTCGAAGTGGCATTTGCAGCTCGCAGTAGTGCAGAGTTATCTCAAAGAAAGAGGCCACGGTGTTTCTGTACCTCTATTATGTTGGTGCAGCTTCGGAACTTTTAAATATCTTGATATATCTCGAGAACTACGCATCTGATCAAAAAATATCATCGAACATAAAAAGTAGGAAACTTAATTCTCTACAAAAAAGGTCTCTTAACATTTTGCCATAGCTCGCTTCGTTTCCGAGATATTTGCATATTTATCTCAAGGGAAGGGGCCTGACGGACATATTTCGAGATATTTCTTCTTCTTGTTGTTCTTCTTCTGCACAGTTAAGCTGGAAGTGGCATTTGCGGCTCGCACTAGTGCAGAGTTATCTCAAAGAAAGGGGCCACGGTGTTTCTGTATCTCTATTATGATTGTGCGGCTTCGGAACTTTTAAATATCTTGATATATCTCGAGAACTACGCGTCCGATCAAAAAATATCATAGAACATAAAAAGTAGGAAACTTAATTCTCTACAAAAACGGTTTCTTAACATTTTGCCATAGCTCGCTTCGTTTCCGAGATATTTGCAGATATATTTCAAGGGAAGGGGCCTGACGGACATATTTCGAGATATTTCTTCTTCTTGTTGTTCTTCTTCTGCACAGCTAAGCTGGAAGTGGCATTTGCGGCTCGCACTAGTGCAGAGTTATCTCAAAGAAAGGGGCCACGGTGTTTCTGTATCTCTATTATGTTGGTGCGGCTTCGGAACTTTTAAATATCTCGATATATCTCGAAAACTACGCTTCTGATCAAAAAATATCATAGAACATAGATTGTAGGAAACATAATTCTCTACAAAACACGTCTCTTAACATTTTGCCATAGCTCGCTTCGTTTCCGAGATATGTGCAGATTTATCTCAAGGGAAGGGGCCTGACGGACATATTTCGAGATATTTCTTCTTCTTGTTGTTCTTCTTCTGCACAGCTAAGCTGGAAGTGGCATTTGCGGCTCGCACTAGTGCAGAGTTATCTCAAAGAAAGGGGCCACGGTGTTTCTGTATCTCTATTATGTTGGTGCGGCTTCGGAACTTTTAAATATCTCGATATATCTCGAGAACTACGCATCTGATCAAAAAATATCATAGAACATAAATTGTAGGAAACATAATTCTCTACAAAAAACGTCTCTTAACATTTTGCCATAGCTCGCTTCGTTTCCGAGATATTTGCAGATTCAGCTCAAAGGAACTGGCCTGACGGACATATTTCGAGATATTTCTTCTTCTTGTTGTTCTTCTTCTGCACAGCTAAGCTGGAAGTGGCATTTGCAGTTCGCAATAGTGCAGAGTTATCTCAAAGAAAGGGGCCACGGTGTTTCTGTATCTCTATTATGTTGGTGCGGCTTCGGAACTTTTAAATATCTTGATATATCTCGAGAACTACGCATCTAATCAAAAAATATCGTAGAACATAAAAAGTAGGAAACTTAATTCTCTACAAATAAGGTCTCTTAACATTTTGCCATAGCTCGCTTGGTTTCCGAGATATTTGCAGATATATCTCAAGGGAAGGGGCCTGACGGACATATTTCGAGATATTTCTTCTTCTTGTTGTTCTTCTTCTGCACAGCTAAGCTGGAAGTGGCATTTGCAGCTCGCAATAGTGCAGAGTTATCTCAAAGAAAGGGGCCACGGTGTTTCTGTATCTCTATTATGTTGGTGCGGCTTCGGAACTTTTAAATATCTTGATATATCTCGAGAACAACGCATCTGATCAAAAAATATCATAGAACATAAAAAGTAGGAAACTTAATTCTCTACAAAAAAGGTCTGTTAACATTTTGCCATAGCTCGCTTCGTTTCCGAGATATTTGCATATTTATCTCAAGGGAAGGGGCCTGACGGACATATTTCGAGATATTTCTTCTTCTTGTTGTTCTTCTTCTGCACAGCTAAGCTGGAAGTGGCATTTGCGGCTCGCACTAGTGCAGAGTTATCTCAAAGAAAGGGGCCACGGTGTTTCGGTATCTCTATTATGTTGGTGCAGCTTCGGAACTTTTAAATATCTCGATATATCTCGAGAACTACGCGTCTGATCAAAAAATATCATAGAACATAAAAAGTAGGAAACTTAATTCTCTACAAAAACGGTCTCTTAACATTTTGCCATAGCTCGCTTCGTTTCCGAGATATTTGCAGATATATTTCAAGGGAAGGGGCCTGACGGGCATATTTCGAGATATTTCTTCTTCTTGTTGTTCTTCTTCTGCACAGCTAAGCTGGAAGTGGCATTTGCGGCTCGCACTAGTGCACAGTTATCTCAAAGAAAGGGGCCACGGTGTTTCTGTATCTCTATTATGATGGTGCGTCTTCGGAACTTTTAAATATCTCGATATATCTCGAAAACTACGCTTCTGATCAAAAAATATCATAGAACATAAATTGTAGGAAACATAATTCTCTACAAAAAACGTCTCTTAACATTTTGCCATAGCTCGCTTCGTTTCCGAGATATTTGCAGATTCAGCTCAAAGGAACTGGCCTGACGGACATATTTCGAGATATTTCTTCTTCTTGTTGTTCTTCTTCTGCACAGCTAAGCTGGAAGTGGCATTTGCAGCTCGCAATAGTGCAGAGTTATCTCAAAGAAAGGGGCCACGGTGTTTCTGTATCTCTATTATGTTGGTGCGGCTTCGGAACTTTTAAATATCTTGATATATCTCGAGAACTACGCGTCTGATCAAAAAATGTCATAGAACATAAAAAGTAGGAAACTTAATTCTCTACAAAAACGGTCTCTTAATATTTTGCCATAGCTCACTTCGTTTCCGAGATATTTGCAGATATATCTCAAGGGAAGGGGTCTGACGGACATATTTCGAGATATTTCTTCTTCTTGTTGTTCTTCTTCTGCACAGCTAAGCTGGAAGTGGCATTTGCGGCTCGCACTAGCGCACAGTTATCTCAAAGAAAGGGGCCACGGTGTTTCTGTATCTCTATTATGTTGGTGCGTCTTCGGAACTTTTAAATATCTCGATATATCTCGAAAACTACGCTTCTGATCAAAAAATATCATAGAACGTAAATTGTAGGAAACATTATTCTCTACAAAAAAGGTCTCTTAACATTTTGCCATAGCTCGCTTCGTTTCCGAGATATTTGCAGATTCATCTCAAGGGAAGGGGTCTGACGGACATATTTCGAGATATTTCTTCTTCTTGTTGTCCTTCTTCTGCACAGCTAAGCTCGAAGTGGCATTTGCAGCTCGCAATAGTGCAGAGTTATCTCAAAGAAAGAGGCCACGATGTTTCTGTACCTCTATTATGTTGGTGCAGCTTCGGAACTTTTAAATATCTTGATATATCTCGAGAACTACGCATCTGATCAAAAAATATCATCGAACATAAAAAGTAGGAAACTTAATTCTCTACAAAAAAGGTCTCTTAACATTTTGCCATAGCTCGCTTCGTTTCCGAGATATTTGCATATTTATCTCAAGGGAAGGGGCCTGACGGACATATTTCGAGATATTTCTTCTTCTTGTTGTTCTTCTTCTGCACAGCTAAGCTGGAAGTGGCATTTGCGGCTCGCACTAGTGCACAGTTATCTCAAAGAAAGGGGCCACGGTGTTTCTGTATCTCTATTATGTTGGTGCGGCTTCGGAACTTTTAAATATCTTGATATATCTCGAGAACTACGCGTCTGATCAAAAAATATCATAGAACATAAAAAGTAAGAAACATAATTCCCTACAAAAAAGGTCTCTTAACATTTTGCCATAGCTCGCTTCGTTTCCGAGATATTTGCAGATTTATCTCAAGGGAAGGGGCCTGACGGACATATCTCGAGATATTTCTTCTTCTTGTTGTTCTTCTTCTGCACAGCTAAGCTGGAAGTGGCATTTGCGGCTCGCACTAGTGCACAGTTATCTCAAAGAAAGGGGCCACGGTGTTTCTGTATCTCTATTATGTTGGTGCGTCTTCGGAACTTTTAAATATCTCGATATATCTCGAAAACTACGCTTCTGATCAAAAAATATCATAGAACGTAAATTGTAGGAAACATTATTCTCTACAAAAAAGGTCTCTTAACATTTTGCCATAGCTCGCTTCGTTTCCGCGATATTTGCAGATTCATCTCAAGGGAAGGGGTCTGACGGACATATTTCGAGATATTTCTTCTTCTTGTTGTTCTTCTTCTGCACAGCTAAGCTCGAAGTGGCATTTGCAGCTCGCAATAGTGCAGAGTTATCTCAAAGAAAGAGGCCACGGTGTTTCTGTACCTCTATTATGTTGGTGCAGCTTCGGAACTTTTAAATATCTTGATATATCTCGAGAACTACGCATCTGATCAAAAAATATCATCGAACATAAAAAGTAGGAAACTTAATTCTCTACAAAAAAGGTCTCTTAACATTTTGCCATAGCTCGCTTCGTTTCCGAGATATTTGCAGATTTATCTCAAGGGAAGTGGCCTGACGGACATATTTCGAGATATTTCTTCTTCTTGTTGTTCTTCTTCTGCACAGCTAAGCTGGAAGTGGCATTTGCAGCTCGCAATAGTGCGGAGATATCTCAAAGAAAGGGGCCACGGTGTTTCTGTATCTCTATTATGTTGGTGCGGCTTCGGAACTTTTAAATATCTTGATATATCTCGAGAACTACGCATCTGATCAAAAAATATCATAGAACATAAATTGTAGGAAGCATAATTCTCTACAAAAAAGGTCTCTTAACATTTTGCCATAGCTCGCTTCGTTTCCGAGATATTTGCAGATATATCTCAAGGGAAGGGGCCTGACGGACATATTTCGAGATATTTCTTCTTCTTGTTGTTCTTCTTCTGCACAGCTAAGCTGGAAGTGGCATTTACAGCTCGCAACAGTGCAGAGTTATCTCAAAGAAAGGGGCCACGGTGTTTCTGTATCTCTATTATGTTGGTGCGGCTTCGGAACTTTTAAATATCTCGATATATCTCGAGAACTACGCGTCTGATCAAAAAATATCATAGAACATAAAAAGTAGGAAACTTAATTCTCTACAAAAACGGTCTCTTAACATTTTGCCATAGCTCGCTTCGTTTCCGAGATATTTGCAGATATATTTCAAGGGAAGGGGCCTGACGGGCATATTTCGAGATATTTCTTCTTCTTGTTGTTCTTCTTCTGCACAGCTAAGCTGGAAGTGGCATTTGCGGCTCGCACTAGTGCACAGTTATCTCAAAGAAAGGGGCCACGGTGTTTCTGTATCTCTATTATGTTGGTGCGTCTTCGGAACTTTTAAATATCTCGATATATCTCGAAAACTACGCTTCTGATCAAAAAATATCATAGAACATAAATTGTAGGAAACATAATTCTCTACAGAAAACGTCTCTTAACATTTTGCCATAGCTCGCTTCGTTTCCGAGATATTTGCAGATTCAGCTCAAAGGAACTGGCCTGACGGACATATTTCGAGATATTTCTTCTTCTTGTTGTTCTTCTTCTGCACAGCTAAGCTGGAAGTGGCATTTGCAGCTCGCAATAGTGCAGAGTTATCTCAAAGAAAGGGGCCACGGTGTTTCTGTATCTCTATTATGTTGGTGCGGCTTCGGAACTTTTAAATATCTTGATATATCTCGAGAACTACGCGTCTGATCAAAAAATGTCATAGAACATAAAAAGTAGGAAAGTTAATTCTCTACAAAAACGGTCTCTTAATATTTTGCCATAGCTCACTTCGTTTCCGAGATATTTGCAGATATATCTCAAGGGAAGGGGCCTGACGGACATATTTCGAGATATTTCTTCTTCTTGTTGTTCTTCTTCTGCACAGCTAAGCTGGAAGTGGCATTTGCGGCTCGCACTAGCGCACAGTTATCTCAAAGAAAGGGGCCACGGTGTTTCTGTATCTCTATTATGTTGTTGCGTCTTCGGAACTTTTAAATATCTCGATATATCTCGAAAACTACGCTTCTGATCAAAAAATATCATAGAACGTAAATTGTAGGAAACATTATTCTCTACAAAAAAGGTCTCTTAACATTTTGCCATAGCTCGCTTCGTTTCCGAGATATTTGCAGATTCATCTCAAGGGAAGGGGTCTGACGGACATATTTCGAGATATTTCTTCTTCTTGTTGTCCTTCTTCTGCACAGCTAAGCTCGAAGTGGCATTTGCAGCTCGCAGTAGTGCAGAGTTATCTCAAAGAAAGAGGCCACGGTGTTTCTGTACCTCTATTATGTTGGTGCAGCTTCGGAACTTTTAAATATCTTGATATATCTCGAGAACTACGCATCTGATCAAAAAATATCATCGAACATAAAAAGTAGGAAACTTAATTCTCTACAAAAAAGGTCTCTTAACATTTTGCCATAGCTCGCTTCGTTTCCGAGATATTTGCATATTTATCTCAAGGGAAGGGGCCTGACGGACATATTTCGAGATATTTCTTCTTCTGCACAGCTAAGCTGGAAGTGGCATTTGCGGCTCGCACTAGTGCAGAGTTATCTCAAAGAAAGGGGCCACGGTGTTTCTGTATCTCTATTATGTTGGTGCGGCTTCGGAACTTTTAAATATCTTGATATATCTCGAGAACTACGCGTCTGATCAAAAAATATCATAGAACATAAAAAGTAAGAAACATAATTCTCTACAAAAAAGGTCTCTTAACATTTTGCCATAGCTCGCTTCGTTTCCGAGATATTTGCAGATTTATCTCAAGGGAAGGGGCCTGACGGACATATCTCGAGATATTTCTTCTTCTTGTTGTTCTTCTTCTGCACAGCTAAGCTGGAAGTGGCATTTGCGGCTCGCACTAGTGCACAGTTATCTCAAAGAAAGGGGCCACGGTGTTTCTGTATCTCTATTATGTTGGTGCGTCTTCGGAACTTTTAAATATCTCGATATATCTCGAAAACTACGCTTCTGATCAAAAAATATCATAGAACGTAAATTGTAGGAAACATTATTCTCTACAAAAAAGGTCTCTTAACATTTTGCCATAGCTCGCTTCGTTTCCGCGATATTTGCAGATTCATCTCAAGGGAAGGGGTCTGACGGACATATTTCGAGATATTTCTTCTTCTTGTTGTTCTTCTTCTGCACAGCTAAGCTGGAAGTGGCATTTGCGGCTCGCACTAGTGCAGAGTTATCTCAAAGAAAGGGGCCACGGTGTTTCTGTATCTCTATTATGTTGGTGCGGCTTCGGAACTTTTAAATATCTCGATATATCTCGAAAACTACGCTTCTGATCAAAAAATATCATAGAACATAGATTGTAGGAAACATAATTCTCTACAAAACACGTCTCTTAACATTTTGCCATAGCTCGCTTCGTTTCCGAGATATGTGCAGATTTATCTCAAGGGAAGGGGCCTGACGGACATATTTCGAGATATTTCTTCTTCTTGTTGTTCTTCTTCTGCACAGCTAAGCTGGAAGTGGCATTTGCGGCTCGCACTAGTGCAGAGTTATCTCAAAGAAAGGGGCCACGGTGTTTCTGTATCTCTATTATGTTGGTGCGGCTTCGGAACTTTTAAATATCTCGATATATCTCGAAAACTACGCTTCTGATCAAAAAATATCATAGAACATAAATTGTAGGAAACATAATTCTCTACAAAAAACGTCTCTTAACATTTTGCCATAGCTCGCTTCGTTTCCGAGATATTTGCAGATTCAGCTCAAAGGAACTGGCCTGACGGACATATTTCGAGATATTTCTTCTTCTTGTTGTTCTTCTTCTGCACAGCTAAGCTGGAAGTGGCATTTGCAGTTCGCAATAGTGCAGAGTTATCTCAAAGAAAGGGGCCACGGTGTTTCTGTATCTCTATTATGTTGGTGCGGCTTCGGAACTTTTGAATATCTTGATATATCTCGAGAACTACGCATCTAATCAAAAAATATCGTAGAACATAAAAAGTAGGAAACTTAATTCTCTACAAATAAGGTCTCTTAACATTTTGCCATAGCTCGCTTGGTTTCCGAGATATTTGCAGATATATCTCAAGGGAAGGGGCCTGACGGACATATTTCGAGATATTTCTTCTTCTTGTTGTTCTTCTTCTGCACAGCTAAGCTGGAAGTGGCATTTGCAGCTCGCAATAGTGCAGAGTTATCTCAAAGAAAGGGGCCACGGTGTTTCTGTATCTCTATTATGTTGGTGCGGCTTCGGAACTTTTAAATACCTTGATATATCTCGAGAACAACGCATCTGATCAAAAAATATCATAGAACATAAAAAGTAGGAAACTTAATTCTCTACAAAAAAGGTCTGTTAACATTTTGCCATAGCTCGCTTCGTTTCCGAGATATTTGCATATTTATCTCAAGGGAAGGGGCCTGACGGACATATTTCGAGATATTTCTTCTTCTTGTTGTTCTTCTTCTGCACAGCTAAGCTGGAAGTGGCATTTGCGGCTCGCACTAGTGCAGAGTTATCTCAAAGAAAGGGGCCACGGTGTTTCGGTATCTCTATTATGTTGGTGCGGCTTCGGAACTTTTAAATATCTCGATATATCTCGAGAACTACGCATCTGATCAAAAAATATCATAGAACATAAAAAGTAGGAAACTTAATTCTCTACAAAAAAGGTCTCTTAACATTTTGCCATAGCTCGCTTCGTTTCCGACATATTTGCAGATTTATCTCAAGGGAAGGGGTCTGACGGACATATTTCGAGATATTTCTTCTTCTTGTTGTTCTTCTTCTGCACAGCTAAGCTGGAAGTGGCATTTGCAGCTCGCAGTAGTGCAGAGTTATCTCAAAGAAAGGGGCCACGGTGTTTCTGTATCTCTATTATGTTGGTGCGGCTTCGGAACTTTTAAATATCTTGATATATCTCGAGAACTACGCATCCGATCAAAAAATATCATAGAACATAAAAAGTAGGAAACTTAATTCTCTACAAAAAAGGTCTCTTAAGATTTTGCCATAGCTCGCTTCGTTTCCGAGATATTTGCAGATATATCTCAAGGGAAGGGGCCTGACGGACATATTTCGAGATATTTCTTCTTCTTGTTGTTCTTCTTCTGCACAGCTAAGCTGGGAGTGGCATTTGCAGCTCGCAATAGTGCAGAGTTATCTCAAAGAAAGGGGCCACGGTGTTTCTGTATCTCTATTATGTTGGTGCGGCTTCGGAACTTTTAAATATCTCGATATATCTCGAAAACTACGCTTCTGATCAAAAAATATCATAGAACATAAATTGTAGGAAACTTAATTCTCTACAAAAAACGTCTCTTAACATTTTGCCATAGCTCGCTTCGTTTCCGAGATATTTGCAGATTTATCTCAAGGGAAGGGGCCTGACGGACATATTTCGAGATATTTCTTCTTCTTGTTGTTCTTCTTCTGCACAGCTAAGCTGGAAGTGGCATTTGCAGCGCGCAATAGTGCAGAGTTATCTCAAAGAAAGGGGCCACGGTGTTTCTGTATCTCTATTATGTTGGTGCGGCTTCGGAACTTTTAAATATCTTGATATATCTCGAGAACTACGCATCTGATCAAAAAATATCATACTACATAAAAAGTAGGAAACTTAATTCTCTACAAGAAAGGTCTCTAAACATTTTGCCATAGCTCGCTTCGTTTCCGAGATATTTGCAGATTTATCTCAAGGGAAGGGGCCTGACGGACATATTTCGAGATGTTTCTTCTTCTTGTTGTTCTTCTTCTGCACAGCTAAGCTGGAAGTGGCATTTGCAGCTCGCAATAGTGCAGAGTTATCTCAAAGAAAGAGGCCACGGTGTTTCTGTACCTTTATTATGTGGGTGCAGCTTCGGAACTTTTAAATATCTTGATATATCTCGAGAACTACGCATCCGATCAAAAAATATCATAGAACATAAAAAGTAGGAAACTTAATTCTCTACAAAAAAGGTCTCTCAACATTTTGCCATAGCTCGCTTCGTTTCCGAGATATTTGCAGATATATCTCAAGGGAAGGGGCCTGACAGACATATTTCGAGATATTTCTTCTTCTTGTTGTTCTTCTTCTGCACAGCTAAGCTGGAAGTGGCATTTGCAGCTCGCAATAGTGCAGAGTTATCTCAAAGAAAGGGGCCACGGTGTTTCTGTATCTCTATTATGTTGGTGCGGCTTCGGAACTTTTAAATATCTTGATATATCTCGAGAACAACGCATCTGATCAAAAAATATCATAGAACATAAAAAGTAGGAAACTTAATTCTCTACAAAAAAGGTCTCTTAACATTTTGCCATAGCTCGCTTCGTTTCCGAGATATTTGCATATTTATCTCAAGGGAAGGGGCCTGACGGACATATTTCGCCATATTTCTTCTTCTTGTTGTTCTTCTTCTGCACAGCTAAGCTGGAAGTGGCATTTGCGGCTCGCACTAGTGCAGAGTTATCTCAAAGAAAGGGGCCACGGTGTTTCTGTATCTCTATTATGTTGGTGCGGCTTCGGAACTTTTAAATATCTCGATATATCTCGAGAACTACGCATCTGATCAAAAAATATCATAGAACATAAAAAGTAGGAAACTTAATTCTCTACAAAAAAGGTCTCTTAACATTTTGCCATAGCTCGCTTCGTTTCCGAGATATTTGCAGATTTATCTCAAGGGAAGGGGTCTGACGGACATATTTCGAGATATTTCTTCTTCTTGTTCTTCTTCTTCTGCACAGCTAAACTGGAAGTGGCATTTGCAGTTCGCAATAGTGCAGAGTTATCTCAAAGAAAGGGGCCACGGTGTTTCTGTCTCTATTATGTTGGTGCGGCTTCGGAACTTTTAAATATCTTGATATATCTCGAGAACTACGCATCTAATCAAAAAATATCGCAGAACATAGAAAGTAGGAAACTTAATTCTCTACAAATAAGGTCTCTTAACATTTTGCCATAGCTCGCTTGGTTTCCGAGATATTTGCAGATTTATCTCAAGGGAAGGGGCCTGACGGACATATTTCGAGATATTTCTTCTTCTTGTTGTTCTTCTTCTGCACAGCTAAGCTGGAAGTGGCATTTGCAGCTCGCAGTAGTGCAGAGTTATCTCAAAGAAAGGGGCCACGGTGTTTCTGTATCTCTATTATGTTGGTGCGGCTTCGGAACTTTTAAATATCTTGATATATCTCGAGAACTACGCATCTGATCAAAAAATATCATAGAACATAAAAAGTAGGAAACTTAATTCTCTACAAAAAAGGTCTCTTAACATTTTGCCATAGCTCGCTTCGTTTCCGAGATATTTGCAGATTTATCTCAAGGGAAGGGGCCTGACGGACATATTTCGAGATATTTCTTCTTCTTGTTGTTCTTCTTCTGCACAGCTAAGCTGGAAGTGGCATTTGCAGCGCGCAATAGTGCAGAGTTATCTCAAAGAAAGGGGCCACGGTGTTTCTGTATCTCTATTATGTTGGTGCGGCTTCGTAACTTTTAAATATCTTGATATATCTCGAGAACTACGCATCTGATCAGAAAATATCATACTACATAAAAAGTAGGAAACTTAATTCTCTACAAGAAAGGTCTCTAAACATTTTGCCATAGCTCGCTTCGTTTCCGAGATATTTGCAGATTTATCTCAAGGGAAGGGGCCTGACGGACATATTTCGAGATGTTTCTTCTTCTTGTTGTTCTTCTTCTGCACAGCTAAGCTGGAAGTGGCATTTGCAGCTCGCAATAGTGCAGAGTTATCTCAAAGAAAGAGGCCACGGTGTTTCTGTACCTCTATTATGTGGGTGCAGCTTCGGAACTTTTAAATATCTTGATATATCTCGAGAACTACGCATCTGATCAAAAAATATCATCGAACATAAAAAGTAGGAAACTTAATTCTCTACAAAAAAGGTCTCTTAACATTTTGCCATAGCTCGCTTCGTTTCCGAGATATTTGCAGATTTATCTCAATGGAAGGGGCCTGACGGGCATATTTCGAGATATTTCTTCTTCTTGTTGTTCTTCTTCTGCACAGCTAAGCTGGAAGTGGCATTTGCAGCGCGCAATAGTGCAGAGTTATCTCAAAGAAAGGGGCCACGGTGTTTCTGTATCTCTATTATGTTGGTGCGGCTTCGGAACTTTTAAATATCTTGATATATCTCGAGAACAACGCATCTGATCAAAAAATATCATAGAACATAAAAAGTAGGAAACTTAATTCTCTACAAAAAAGGTCTCTTAACATTTTGCCATAGCTCGCTTCGTTTCCGAGATATTTGCATATTTATCTCAAGGGAAGGGGCCTGACGGACATATTTCGAGATATTTCTTCTTCTTGTTGTTCTTCTTCTGCACAGCTAAGCTGGAAGTGGCATTTGCGGCTCGCACTAGTGCAGAGTTATCTCAAAGAAAGGGGCCACGGTGTTTCTGTATCTCTATTATGTTGGTGCGGCTTCGGAACTTTTAAATATCTCGATATATCTCGAAAACTACGCTTCTGATCAAAAAATATCACAGAACATAAATTGTAGGAAACTTAATTCTCTACAAAAAACGTCTCTTAACATTTTGCCATAGCTCGCTTCGTTTCCGAGATATTTGCAGATTTATCTCAAGGGAAGGGGCCTGACGGACATATTTCGAGATATTTCTTCTTCTTGTTGTTCTTCTTCTGCACAGCTAAGCTGGAAGTGGCATTTGCAGCGCGCAATAGTGCAGAGTTATCTCAAAGAAAGGGGCCACGGTGTTTCTGTATCTCTATTATGTTGGTGCGGCTTCGTAACTTTTAAATATCTTGATATATCTCGAGAACTACGCATCTGATCAGAAAATATCATACTACATAAAAAGTAGGAAACTTAATTCTCTACAAGAAAGGTCTCTAAACATTTTGCCATAGCTCGCTTCGTTTCCGAGATATTTGCAGATTTATCTCAAGGGAAGGGGCCTGACGGACATATTTCGAGATATTTCTTCTTCTTGTTGT
Organism: Osmia lignaria lignaria; assembly: GCF_051020975.1. Taxonomy (NCBI): domain Eukaryota; kingdom Metazoa; phylum Arthropoda; class Insecta; order Hymenoptera; family Megachilidae; genus Osmia; species Osmia lignaria. The sequence goes on from NW_027478159.1 coordinate 21,797,439, forward strand.
TCTTCTTCTGCACAGCTAAGCTGGAAGTGGCATTTGCGGCTCGCACTAGTGCAGAGTTATCTCAAAGAAAGGGGCCACGGTGTTTCTGTATCTCTATTATGTTGGTGCGGCTTCGGAACTTTTAAATATCTCGATATATCTCGAAAACTACGCTTCTGATCAAAAAATATTATAGAACATAAATTGTAGGAAACTGAATTCTCTACAAAAAACGTCTCTTAACATTTTGCCATAGCTCGCTTCGTTTCCGAGATATTTGCAGATTTATCTCAAGGGAAGGGGCCTGACGGACATATTTCGAGATATTTCTTCTTCTTGTTGTTCTTCTTCTGCACAGCTAAGCTGGAAGTGGCATTTGCAGCGCGCAATAGTGCAGAGTTATCTCAAAGAAAGGGGCCACGGTGTTTCTGTATCTCTATTATGTTGGTGCGGCTTCGGAACTTTTAAATATCTTGATATATCTCGAGAACTACGCATCTGATCAAAAAATATCATACTACATAAAAAGTAGGAAACTTAATTCTCTACAAGAATGGTCTCTAAACATTTTGCCATAGCTCGCTTCGTTTCCGAGATATTTGCAGATTTATCTCAAGGGAAGGGGCCTGACGGACATATTTCGAGATGTTTCTTCTTCTTGTTGTTCTTCTTCTGCACAGCTAAGCTGGAAGTGGCATTTGCAGCTCGCAATAGTGCAGAGTTATCTCAAAGAAAGAGGCCACGGTGTTTCTGTACCTCTATTATGTGGGTGCAGCTTCGGAACTTTTAAATATCTTGATATATCTCGAGAACTACGCATCTGATCAAAAAATATCATCGAACATAAAAAGTAGGAAACTTAATTCTCTACAAAAAAGGTCTCTTAACATTTTGCCATAGCTCGCTTCGTTTCCGAGATATTTGCAGATTTATCTCAATGGAAGGGGCCTGACGGGCATATTTCGAGATATTTCTTCTTCTTGTTGTTCTTCTTCTGCACAGCTAAGCTGGAAGTGGCATTTGCAGCGCGCAATAGTGCAGAGTTATCTCAAAGAAAGGGGCCACGGTGTTTCTGTATCTCTATTATGTTGGTGCGGCTTCGGAACTTTTAAATATCTTGATATATCTCGAGAACTACGCATCCGATCAAAAAATATCATAGAACATAAAAAGTTGGAAACTTAATTCTCTACAAAAAAGGTCTCTTAACATTTTGCCATAGCTCGCTTCGTTTCCGAGATATTTGCAGATTTATCTCAAGGGAAGGGGTCTGACGGACATATTTCGAGATATTTCTTCTTCTTGTTGTTCTTCTTCTGCACAGCTAAGCTGGAAGTGGCATTTGCAGCTCGCAGTAGTGCAGAGTTATCTCAAAGAAAGGGGCCACGGTGTTTCTGTATCTCTATTATGTTGGTGCGGCTTCGGAACTTTTAAATATCTTGATATATCTCGAGAACTACGCATCTGATCAAAAAATATCATAGAACATAAAAAGTAGGAAACTTAATTCTCTACAAAAAAGGTCTCTTAACATTTTGCCATAGCTCGCTTCGTTTCCGAGATATTTGCAGATTTATCTCAATTGAAGGGGCCTGACGGGCATATTTCGAGATATTTCTTCTTCTTGTTGTTCTTCTTCTGCACAGCTAAGCTGGAAGTGGCATTTGCGGCTCGCACTAGTGCAGAGTTATCTCAAAGAAAGGGGCCACGGTGTTTCTGTATCTCTATTATGTTGGTGCGGCTTCGGAACTTTTAAATATCTCGATATATCTCGAAAACTACGCTTCTGATCAAAAAATATCGTAGAACATAAAAAGTAGGAAACTTAGTTCTCTACAAATAAGGTCTCTTAACATTTTGCCATAGCTCGCTTGGTTTCCGAGATATTTGCAGATTTATCTCAAGGGAAGGGGCCTGACGGACATATTTCGAGATATTTCTTCTTCTTGTTGTTCTTCTTCTGCACAGCTAAGCTGGAAGTGGCATTTGCAGCTCGCAATAGTGCAGAGTTACCTCAAAGAAAGGGGCCACGGTGTTTCTGTATCTCTATTATCTTGGTGCCGCTTCGGAACTTTTAAATATCTGGATATATCTCGAGAACTACGCATCTGATCAAAAAATATCATAGAACATAAAAAGTAGGAAACTTAATTCTCTACAAAAAAGGTCTCTTAACATTTTGCCATAGCTCGCTTCGTTTCCGAGATATTTGCCGATTTATCTCAATGGAAGGGGCCTGACGGGCATATTTCGAGATATTTCTTCTTCTGGTTGTTCTTCTTCTGCACAGCTAAGCTGGAAGTGGCATTTGCAGCGCGCAATAGTGCAGAGTTATCTCAAAGAAAGGGGCCACGGTGTTTCTGTATCTCTATTATGTTGGTGCGGCTTCGGAACTTTTAAATATCTTGATATATCTCGAGAACTACGCATCCGATCAAAAAATATCATAGAACATAAAAAGTAGGAAACTTAATTCTCTACAAAAAAGGTCTCTTAACATTTTGCCATAGCTCGCTTCGTTTCCGAGATATTTGCAGATTTATCTCAAGGGAAGGGGCCTGACGGACATATTTCGAGATATTTCTTCTTCTTGTTGTTCTTCTTCTGCACAGCTAAGCTGGAAGTGGCATTTGCAGCGCGCAATAGTGCAGAGTTATCTCAAAGAAAGGGGCCACGGTGTTTCTGTATCTCTATTATGTTGGTGCGGCTTCGGAACTTTTAAATATCTCGATATATCTCGAAAACTACGCTTCTGATCAAAAAATATCGTAGAACATAAAAAGTAGGAAACTTAGTTCTCTACAAATAAGGTCTCTTAACATTTTGCCATAGCTCGCTTGGTTTCCGAGATATTTGCAGATTTATCTCAAGGGAAGGGGCCTGACGGACATATTTCGAGATATTTCTTCTTCTTGTTGTTCTTCTTCTGCACAGCTAAGCTGGAAGTGGCATTTGCAGCTCGCAATAGTGCAGAGTTACCTCAAAGAAAGGGGCCACGGTGTTTCTGTATCTCTATTATCTTGGTGCCGCTTCGGAACTTTTAAATATCTGGATATATCTCGAGAACTACGCATCTGATCAAAAAATATCATAGAACATAAAAAGTAGGAAACTTAATTCTCTACAAAAAAGGTCTCTTAACATTTTGCCATAGCTCGCTTCGTTTCCGAGATATTTGCCGATTTATCTCAATGGAAGGGGCCTGACGGGCATATTTCGAGATATTTCTTCTTCTGGTTGTTCTTCTTCTGCACAGCTAAGCTGGAAGTGGCATTTGCAGCGCGCAATAGTGCAGAGTTATCTCAAAGAAAGGGGCCACGGTGTTTCTGTATCTCTATTATGTTGGTGCGGCTTCGGAACTTTTAAATATCTTGATATATCTCGAGAACTACGCATCCGATCAAAAAATATCATAGAACATAAAAAGTAGGAAACTTAATTCTCTACAAAAAAGGTCTCTTAACATTTTGCCATAGCTCGCTTCGTTTCCGAGATATTTGCAGATTTATCTCAAGGGAAGGGGCCTGACGGACATATTTCGAGATATTTCTTCTTCTTGTTGTTCTTCTTCTGCACAGCTAAGCTGGAAGTGGCATTTGCAGCGCGCAATAGTGCAGAGTTATCTCAAAGAAAGGGGCCACGGTGTTTCTGTATCTCTATTATGTTGGTGCGGCTTCGGAACTTTTAAATATCTTGATATATCTCGAGAACTACGCCTCTGATCGAAAAATATCATAGAACATAAAAAGTAGGAAACATAATTCTCTACAAAAAACGTCTCTTAACATTCTTCCATAGCTCGCTTCGTTTCCGAGATATTTGCAGATTTATCTCAAGGGAAGGGGCCTGACGGACATATTTCGAGATATTTCTTCTTCTTGTTGTTCTTCTTCTGCACAGCTAAGCTGGAAGTGGCATTTGCGGCGCGCAATAGTGCAGAGTTATCTCAAAGAAAGGGGCCACGGTGTTTCTGTATCTCTATTATGTTGGTGCGGCTTCGGAACTTTTAAATATCTTGATATATCTCGAGAACTACGCATCTGATCAAAAAATATCATACTACATAAAAAGTAGGAAACTTAATTCTCTACAAGAAAGGTCTCTAAACATTTTGCCATAGCTCGCTTCGTTTCCGAGATATTTGCAGATTTATCTCAAGGGAAGGGGCCTGACGGACATATTTCGAGATGTTTCTTCTTCTTGTTGTTCTTCTTCTGCACAGCTAAGCTGGAAGTGGCATTTGCAGCTCGCAATAGTGCAGAGTTATCTCAAAGAAAGAGGCCACGGTGTTTCTGTACCTCTATTATGTGGGTGCAGCTTCGGAACTTTTAAATATCTTGATATATCTCGGGAACTACGCATCTGATCAAAAAATATCATCGAACATAAAAAGTAGGAAACTTAATTCTCTACAAAAAAGGTCTCTTAACATTTTGCCATAGCTCGCTTCGTTTCCGAGATATTTGCAGATTTATCTCAATGGAAGGGGCCTGACGGGCATATTTCGAGATATTTCTTCTTCTTGTTGTTCTTCTTCTGCACAGCTAAGCTGGAAGTGGCATTTGCAGCGCGCAATAGTGCAGAGTTATCTCAAAGAAAGGGGCCACGGTGTTTCTGTATCTCTATTATGTTGGTGCGGCTTCGGAACTTTTAAATATCTTGATATATCTCGAGAACTACGCATCCGATCAAAAAATATCATAGAACATAAAAAGTAGGAAACTTAATTCTCTACAAAAAAGGTCTCTTAACATTTTGCCATAGCTCGCTTCGTTTCCGAGATATTTGCAGATTTATCTCAAGGGAAGGGGTCTGACGGACATATTTCGAGATATTTCTTCTTCTTGTTGTTCTTCTTCTGCACAGCTAAGCTGGAAGTGGCATTTGCAGCTCGCAGTAGTGCAGAGTTATCTCAAAGAAAGGGGCCACGGTGTTTCTGTATCTCTATTATGTTGGTGCGGCTTCGGAACTTTTAAATATCTTGATATATCTCGAGAACTACGCATCTGATCAAAAAATATCATAGAACATAAAAAGTAGGAAACTTAATTCTCTACAAAAAAGGTCTCTTAACATTTTGCCATAGCTCGCTTCGTTTCCGAGATATTTGCAGATTTATCTCAATGGAAGGGGCCTGACGGGCATATTTCGAGATATTTCTTCTTCTTGTTGTTCTTCTTCTGCACAGCTAAGCTGGAAGTGGCATTTGCGGCTCGCACTAGTGCAGAGTTATCTCAAAGAAAGGGGCCACGGTGTTTCTGTATCTCTATTATGTTGGTGCGGCTTCGGAACTTTTAAATATCTCGATATATCTCGAAAACTACGCTTCTGATCAAAAAATATCGTAGAACATAAAAAGTAGGAAACTTAATTCTCTACAAATAAGGTCTCTTAACATTTTGCCATAGCTCGCTTGGTTTCCGAGATATTTGCAGATTTATCTCAAGGGAAGGGGCCTGACGGACATATTTCGAGATATTTCTTCTTCTTGTTGTTCTTCTTCTGCACAGCTAAGCTGGAAGTGGCATTTGCAGCTCGCAATAGTGCAGAGTTATCTCAAAGAAAGGGGCCACGGTGTTTCTGTATCTCTATTATGTTGGTGCGGCTTCGGAACTTTTAAATATCTTGATATATCACGAGAACTACGCATCTGATCAAAAAATATCATAGAACATAAAAAGTAGGAAACTTAATTCTCTACAAAAAACGTCTCTTAACATTTTGCCATAGCTCGCTTCGTTTCCGAGATATTTGCAGATTTATCTCAAGGGAAGGGGCCTGACGGACATATTTCGAGATATTTCTTCTTCTTGTTGTTCTTCTTCTGCACAGCTAAGCTGGAAGTGGCATTTGCGGCTCGCACTAGTGCAGAGTTATCTCAAAGAAAGGGGCCACGGTGTTTCTGTATCCCTATTATGTTGGTGCGGCTTCGGAACTTTTAAATATCTTGATATATCTCGAGAACTACGCATCTGATCAAAAAATATCATAGAACATAAAAAGTAGGAAACTTAATTCTCTACAAAAAAGGTCTCTTAACATTTTGCCATAGCTCGCTTCGTTTCCGAGATATTTGCAGATTTATCTCAAGGGAAGGGGCCTAACGGACATATTTCGAGATATTTCTTCTTCTTGTTGTTCTTCTTCTGCACAGCTAAACTGGAAGTGGCATTTCCAGCTCGCAATAGTGCAGAGTTATCTCAAAGAAAGGGGCCACGGTGTTTCTGTATCTCTATTATGTTGGTGCGGCTTCGGAACTTTTAAATATCTTGATATATCTCGAGAACTACGCATCTGATCAAAAAATATCATAGAACATAAAAAGTAGGAAACTTAATTCTCTACAAAAAAGGTCTCTTAACATTTTGCCATAGCTCGCTTCGTTTCCGAGATATTTGCAGATTTATCTCAAGGGAAGGGGACTAACGGACATATTTCGAGATATTTCTTCTTCTTGTTGTTCTTCTTCTGCACAGCTAAGCTGGAAGTGGCATTTCCAGCTCGCAATAGTGCAGAGTTATCTCAAAGAAAGGGGCCACGGTGTTTCTGTATCTCTATTATGTTGGTGCGGCTTCGGAACTTTTAAATATCTCGATATATCTCGAAAACTACGCTTCTGATCAAAAAATATCATAGAACATAAATTGTAGGAAACATAATTCTCTACAAAAAAGGTCTCTTAACATTTTGCCATAGCTCGCTTCGTTTCCGAGATATTTAAGATATATCTCAAGGGAAGGGGCCTGACGGACATATTTCGAGATATTTCTTCTTCTTGTTGTTCTTCTTCTGCACAGCTAAGCTGGAAGTGGCATTTACAGCTCGGAATAGTGCAGAGTTATCTCAAAGAGAGGGGCCACGGTGTTTCTGTATCTCTATTATGTTGGTGCGGCTTCGGAACTTTTAAATATCTCGATATATCTCGAAAACTACGCTTCTGATCAAAAAATATCATAGAACATAAATTGTAGGAAACATAATTCTCTACAAAAAAGGTCTCTTAACATTTTGCCATAGCTCGCTTCGTTTCCGAGATATTTGCAGATATATCTCAAGGGAAGGGGCCTGACGGACATATTTCGAGATATTTCTTCTTCTTGTTGTTCTTCTTCTGCACAGCTAAGCTGGAAGTGGCATTTGCGGCTCGCACTAGTGCAGAGTTATCTCAAAGAAAGGGGCCACGGTGTTTCTGTATCCCTATTATGTTGGTGCGGCTTCGGAACTTTTAAATATCTCGATATATCTCGAGAACTACGCTTCTGATCAAAAAATATCATAGAACATAAATTGTAGGAAACATAATTCTCGACAAAAAAGGTCTCTTAACATTTTGCCATAGCTCGCTTCGTTTCCGAGATATTTGCAGATATATCACAAGGGAAGGGGCCTGACGGACATATTTCGAGATATTTCTTCTTCTTGTTGTTCTTCTTCTGCACAGCTAAGCTGGAAGTGGCATTTGCAGCTCGCAATAGTGCAGAGTTATCTCAAAGAAAGGGGCCACGGTGTTTCTGTATCTCTATTATGTTGGTGCGGCTTCGGAACTTTTAAATATCTTGATATATCTCGAGAACTACGCATCTGATCAAAAAATATCATAGAACATAAAAAGTAGGAAACTTAATTCTCTACAAAAAAGGTCTCTTAACATTTTGCCATAGCTCGCTTCGTTTCCGAGATATTTGCAGATTTATCTCAAGGGAAGGGGCCTGACGGACATATTTCGAGATATTTCTTCTTCTTGTTGTTCTTCTTCTGCACAGCTAAGCTGGAAGTGGCATTTGCAGCTCGCAATAGTGCAGAGTTATCTCAAAGAAAGGGGCCACGGTGTTTCTGTATCTCTATTATGTTGGTGCGGCTTCGGAACTTTTAAATATCTTGATATATCTCGAGAACTACGCGTCTGATCAAAAAATATCATAGAACATAGAAAGTAGGAAACTTAATTCTCTACAAAAACGGTCTCTTAACATTTTGCCATAGCTCGCTTCGTTTCCGAGATATTTGCAGATATATCTCAAGGGAAGGGGCCTGACGGACATATTTCGAGATATTTCTTCTTCTTGTTGTTCTTCTTCTGCACAGCTAAGCTGGAAGTGGCATTTGCAGCTCGCAATAGTGCAGAGTTATCTCAAAGAAAGGGGCCACGGTGTTTCTGTATCTCTATTATGTTGGTGCGGCTTCGGAACTTTTAAATATCTTGATATATCTCGAGAACTACGCGTCTGATCAAAAAATATCATAGAACATAAAAAGTAGGAAACTTAATTCTCTACAAAAACGGTCTCTTAACATTTTGCCATAGCTCGCTTCGTTTCCGAGATATTTGCAGATATATCTCAAGGGAAGGGGCCTGACGGACATATTTCGAGATATTTCTTCTTCTTGTTGTTCTTCTTCTGCACAGCTAAGCTGGAAGTGGCATTTGCGGCTCGCACTAGTGCACAGTTATCTCAAAGAAAGGGGCCACGGTGTTTCTGTATCTCTATTATGTTGGTGCGGCTTCGGAACTTTTAAATATCTCGATATATCTCGAAAACTACGCTTCTGATCAAAAAATATCATAGAACATAAATTGTAGGAAACATAATTCTCGACAAAAAAGGTCTCTTAACATTTTGCCATAGCTCGCTTCGTTTCCGAGATATTTGCAGATATATCACAAGGGAAGGGGCCTGACGGACATATTTCGAGATATTTCTTCTTCTTGTTGTTCTTCTTCTGCACAGCTAAGCTGGAAGTGGCATTTGCAGCTCGCAATAGTGCAGAGTTATCTCAAAGAAAGGGGCCACGGTGTTTCTGTATCTCTATTATGTTGGCGCGGCTTCGGAACTTTTAAATATCTTGATATATCTCGAGAACTACGCGTCTGATCAAAAAATATCATAGAACATAAAAAGTAGGAAACTTAATTCTCTACAAAAGGGTCTCTTAACATTTTGCCATAGCTCGCTTCGTTTCCGAGATATTTGCAGATATATCTCAAGGGAAGGGGCCTGACGGACATATTTCGAGATATTTCTTCTTCTTGTTGTTCTTCTTCTGCACAGCTAAGCTGGAAGTGGCATTTGCAGCTCGCAATAGTGCAGAGTTATCTCAAAGAAAGGGGCCACGGTGTTTCTGTATCTCTATTATGTTGGTGCGGCTTCGGAACTTTTAAATATCTTGATATATCTCGAGAACTACGCGTCTGATCAAAAAATATCATAGAACATAAAAAGTAGGAGACTTAATTCTCTACAAAAACGGTCTCTTAACATTTTGCCATAGCTCGCTTCGTTTCCGAGATATTTGCAGATATATCTCAAGGGAAGGGGCCTGACGGACATATTTCGAGATATTTCTTCTTCTTGTTGTTCTTCTTCTGCACAGCTAAGCTGGAAGTGGCATTTGCGGCTCGCACTAGTGCACAGTTATCTCAAAGAAAGGGGCCACGGTGTTTCTGTATCTCTATTATGTTGGTGCGGCTTCGGAACTTTTAAATATCTCGATATATCTCGAAAACTACGCTTCTGATCAAAAAATATCATAGAACATAAATTGTAGGAAACATAATTCTCTACAAAAAAGGTCTCTTAACATTTTGCCATAGCTCGCTTCGTTTCCGAGATATTTGCAGATATATCTCAAGGGAAGGGGCCTGACGGACATATTTCGAGATATTTCTTCTTCTTGTTGTTCTTCTTCTGCACAGCTAAGCTGGAAGTGGCATTTACAGCTCGGAATAGTGCAGAGTTATCTCAAAGAAAGGGGCCACGGTGTTTCTGTATCCCTATTATGTTGGTGCGGCTTCGGAACTTTTAAATATCTCGATATATCTCGAGAACTACGCTTCTGATCAAAAAATATCATAGAACATAAATTGTAGGAAACATAATTCTCGACAAAAAAGGTCTCTTAACATTTTGCCATGGCTCGCTTCGTTTCCGAGATATTTGCAGATATATCACAAGGGAAGGGGCCTGACGGACATATTTCGAGATATTTCTTCTTCTTGTTGTTCTTCTTCTGCACAGCTAAGCTGGAAGTGGCATTTGCAGCTCGCAATAGTGCAGAGTTATCTGAAAGAAAGGGGCCACGGTGTTTCTGTATCTCTATTATGTTGGTGCGGCTTCGGAACTTTTAAATATCTTGATATATCTCGAGAACTACGCGTCTGATCAAAAAATATCATAGAACATAGAAAGTAGGAAACTTAATTCTCTACAAAAACGGTCTCTTAACATTTTGCCATAGCTCGCTTCGTTTCCGAGATATTTGCAGATATATCTCAAGGGAAGGGGCCTGACGGACATATTTCGAGATATTTCTTCTTCTTGTTGTTCTTCTTCTGCACAGCTAAGCTGGAAGTGGCATTTGCAGCTCGCAATAGTGCAGAGTTATCTCAAAGAAAGGGGCCACGGTGTTTCTGTATCTCTATTATGTTGGTGCGGCTTCGGAACTTTTAAATATCTTGATATATCTCGAGAACTACGCGTCTGATCAAAAAATATCATAGAACATAAAAAGTAGGAAACTGAATTCTCTACAAAAACGGTCTCTTAACATTTTGCCATAGCTCGCTTCGTTTCCGAGATATTTGCAGATATATCTCAAGGGAAGGGGCCTGACGGACATATTTCGAGATATTTCTTCTTCTTGTTGTTCTTCTTCTGCACAGCTAAGCTGGAAGTGGCATTTGCGGCTCGCACTAGTGCACAGTTATCTCAAAGAAAGGGGCCACGGTGTTTCTGTATCTCTATTATGTTGGTGCGGCTTCGGAACTTTTAAATATCTCGATATATCTCGAAAACTACGCTTCTGATCAAAAAATATCATAGAACATAAATTGTAGGAAACATAATTCTCTACAAAAAAGGTCTCTGAACATTTTGCCATAGCTCGCTTCGTTTCCGAGATATTTGCAGATTTATCTCAAGGGAAGGGGCCTGACGGACATATTTCGAGATATTTCTTCTTCTTGTTGTTCTTCTTCTGCACAGCTAAGCTGGAAGTGGCATTTGCGGCTCGCACTAGTGCAGAGTTATCTCAAAGAAAGGGGCCACGGTGTTTCTGTATCCCTATTATGTTGGTGCGGCTTCGGAACTTTTAAATATCTCGATATATCTCGAGAACTACGCTTCTGATCAAAAAATATCATAGAACATAAATTGTAGGAAACATAATTCTCGACAAAAAAGGTCTCTTAACATTTTGCCATAGCTCGCTTCGTTTCCGAGATATTTGCAGATATATCACAAGGGAAGGGGCCTGACGGACATATTTCGAGATATTTCTTCTTCTTGTTGTTCTTCTTCTGCACAGCTAAGCTGGAAGTGGCATTTGCAGCTCGCAATAGTGCAGAGTTATCTCAAAGAAAGGGGCCACGGTGTTTCTGTATCTCTATTATGTTGGTGCGGCTTCGGAACTTTTAAATATCTTGATATATCTCGAGAACTACGCGTCTGATCAAAAAATATCATAGAACATAAAAAGTAGGAAACTTAATTCTCTACAAAAGGGTCTCTTAACATTTTGCCATAGCTCGCTTCGTTTCCGAGATATTTGCAGATATATCTCAAGGGAAGGGGCCTGACGGACATATTTCGAGATATTTCTTCTTCTTGTTGTTCTTCTTCTGCACAGCTAAGCTGGAAGTGGCATTTGCAGCTCGCAATAGTGCAGAGTTATCTCAAAGAAAGGGGCCACGGTGTTTCTGTATCTCTATTATGTTGGTGCGGCTTCGGAACTTTTAAATATCTTGATATATCTCGAGAACTACGCGTCTGATCAAAAAATATCATAGAACATAAAAAGTAGGAGACTTAATTCTCTACAAAAACGGTCTCTTAACATTTTGCCATAGCTCGCTTCGTTTCCGAGATATTTGCAGATATATCTCAAGGGAAGGGGCCTGACGGACATATTTCGAGATATTTCTTCTTCTTGTTGTTCTTCTTCTGCACAGCTAAGCTGGAAGTGGCATTTGCGGCTCGCACTAGTGCACAGTTATCTCAAAGAAAGGGGCCACGGTGTTTCTGTATCTCTATTATGTTGGTGCGGCTTCGGAACTTTTAAATATCTCGATATATCTCGAAAACTACGCTTCTGATCAAAAAATATCATAGAACATAAATTGTAGGAAACATAATTCTCTACAAAAAAGGTCTCTTAACATTTTGCCATAGCTCGCTTCGTTTCCGAGATATTTGCAGATATATCTCAAGGGAAGGGGCCTGACGGACATATTTCGAGATATTTCTTCTTCTTGTTGTTCTTCTTCTGCACAGCTAAGCTGGAAGTGGCATTTACAGCTCGGAATAGTGCAGAGTTATCTCAAAGAAAGGGGCCACGGTGTTTCTGTATCCCTATTATGTTGGTGCGGCTTCGGAACTTTTAAATATCTCGATATATCTCGAGAACTACGCTTCTGATCAAAAAATATCATAGAACATAAATTGTAGGAAACATAATTCTCGACAAAAAAGGTCTCTTAACATTTTGCCATGGCTCGCTTCGTTTCCGAGATATTTGCAGATATATCACAAGGGAAGGGGCCTGACGGACATATTTCGAGATATTTCTTCTTCTTGTTGTTCTTCTTCTGCACAGCTAAGCTGGAAGTGGCATTTGCAGCTCGCAATAGTGCAGAGTTATCTCAAAGAAAGGGGCCACGGTGTTTCTGTATCTCTATTATGTTGGTGCGGCTTCGGAACTTTTAAATATCTTGATATATCTCGAGAACTACGCGTCTGATCAAAAAATATCATAGAACATAAAAAGTAGGAAACTTAATTCTCTACAAAAACGGTCTCTTAACATTTTGCCATAGCTCGCTTCGTTTCCGAGATATTTGCAGATATATCTCAAGGGAAGGGGCCTGACGGACATATTTCGAGATATTTCTTCTTCTTGTTGTTCTTCTTCTGCACAGCTAAGCTGGAAGTGGCATTTGCAGCTCGCAATAGTGCAGAGTTATCTCAAAGAAAGGGGCCACGGTGTTTCTGTATCTCTATTATGTTGGTGCGGCTTCGGAACTTTTAAATATCTTGATATATCTCGAGAACTACGCGTCTGATCAAAAAATATCATAGAACATAAAAAGTAGGAGACTTAATTCTCTACAAAAACGGTCTCTTAACATTTTGCCATAGCTCGCTTCGTTTCCGAGATATTTGCAGATATATCTCAAGGGAAGGGGACTGACGGACATATTTCGAGATATTTCAGCTTCTTGTTGTTCTTCTTCTGCACAGCTAAGCTGGAAGTGGCATTTGCGGCTCGCACTAGTGCACAGTTATCTCAAAGAAAGGGGCCACGGTGTTTCTGTATCTCTATTATGTTGGCGCGGCTTCGGAACTTTTAAATATCTCGATATATCACGAAAACTACGCTTCTGATCAAAAAATATCATAGAACATAAATTGTAGGAAACATAATTCTCTACAAAAAAGGTCTCTTAACATTTTGCCATAGCTCGCTTCGTTTCCGAGATATTTGCAGATATATCTCAAGGGAAGGGGCCTGACGGACATATTTCGAGATATTTCTTCTTCTTGTTGTTCTTCTTCTGCACAGCTAAGCTGGAAGTGGCATTTACAGTTCGGAATAGTGCAGAGTTATCTCAAAGAAAGGGGCCACGGTGTTTCTGTATCTCTATTATGTTGGTGCGGCTTCGGAACTTTTAAATATCTTGATATATCTCGAGAACTACGCATCTGATCAAAAAATATCATAGAACATAAAAAGTAGGAAACTTAATTCTCTACAAAAAAGGTCTCTTAACATTTTGCCATAGCTCGCTTCGTTTCCGAGATATTTGCAGATATATCTCAAGGGAAGGGGCCTGACGGACATATTTCGAGATATTTCTTCTTCTTGTTGTTCTTCTTCTGCACAGCTAAGCTGGAAGTGGCATTTACAGCTCGGAATAGTGCAGAGTTATCTCAAAGAAAGGGGCCACGGTGTTTCTGTATCTCTATTATGTTGGTGCGGCTTCGGAACTTTTAAATATCTTGATATATCTCGAGAACTACGCATCTGATCAAAAAATATCATAGAACATAAAAAGTAGGAAACTTAATTCTCTACAAAAAACGTCTCTAAACATTTTGCCATAGCTCGCTTCGTTTCCGAGATATTTGCAGATTTATCTCAAGGGAAGGGGCCTGACGGACATATTTCGAGATATTTCTTCTTCTTGTTGTTCTTCTTCTGCACAGCTAAGCTGGAAGTGGCATTTGCGGCTCGCACTAGTGCAGAGTTATCTCAAAGAAAGGGGCCACGGTGTTTCTGTATCCCTATTATGTTGGTGCGGCTTCGGAACTTTTAAATATCTCGATATATCTCGAGAACTCCGCTTCTGATCAAAAAATATCATAGAACATAAATTGTAGGAAACATAATTCTCTACAAAAAACGTCTCTTAACATTCTGCCATAGCTCGCTTCGTTTCCGAGATATTTGCAGATTTATCTCAAGGGAAGGGGCCTGACGGACATATTTCGAGATATTTCTTCTTCTTGTTGTTCTTCTTCTGCACAGCCAAGCTGGAAGTGGCATTTGCGGCTCGCACTAGTGCAGAGTTATCTCAAAGAAAGGGGCCACGGTGTTTCTGTATCCCTATTATGTTGGTGCGGCTTCGGAACTTTTAAATATCTCGATATATCTCGAGAACTACGCTTCTGATCAAAAAATATCATAGAACATAAATTGTAGGAAACATAATTCTCTACAAAAAAGGTCTCTTAACATTTTGCCATAGCTCGCTTCGTTTCCGAGATATTTGCAGATATATCTCAAGAGAAGGGGCCTGACGGACATATTTCGAGATATTTCTTCTTCTTGTTGTTCTTCTTCTGCACAGCTAAGCTGGAAGTGGCATTTACAGCTCGGAATAGTGCAGAGTTATCTCAAAGAGAGGGGCCACGGTGTTTCTGTATCTCTATTATGTTGGTGCGGCTTCGGAACTTTTAAATATCTTGATATATCTCGAGAACTACGCATCTGATCAAAAAATATCATACAACATAAAAAGTAGGAAACCTAATTCTCTACAAAAAAGGTCTCTTAACATTTTGCCATAGCTCGCTTCGTTTCCGAGATATTTGCAGATTTATCTCAAGGGAAGGGGCCTAACGGACATATTTCGAGATATTTCTTCTTCTTGTTGTTCTTCTTCTGCACAGCTAAACTGGAAGTGGCATTTCCAGCTCGCAATAGTGCAGAGTTATCTCAAAGAGAGGGGCCACGGTGTTTCTGTATCTCTATTATGTTGGTGCGGCTTCGGAACTTTTAAATATCTTGATATATCTCGAGAACTACGCGTCTGATCAAAACATATCATAGAACATAAAAAGTAGGAAACTTAATTCTCTACAAAAACGGTCTCTTAACATTTTGCCATAGCTCGCTTCGTTTCCGAGATATTTGCAGATATATCTCAAGGGAAGGGGCCTGACGGACATATTTCGAGATATTTCTTCTTCTTGTTGTTCTTCTTCTGCACAGCTAAGCTGGAAGTGGCATTTGCGGCTCGCACTAGTGCAGAGTTATCTCAAAGAAAGGGGCCACGGTGTTTCTGTATCCCTATTATGTTGGTGCGGCTTCGGAACTTTTAAATATCTCGATATATCTCGAGAACTACGCTTCTGATCAAAAAATATCATAGAACATAAATTGTAGGAAACATAATTCTCTACAAAAAAGGTCTCTTAACATTTTGCCATAGCTCGCTTCGTTTCCGAGATATTTGCAGATTTATCTCAAGGGAAGGGGACTAACGGACATATTTCGAGATATTTCTTCTTCTTGTTGTTCTTCTTCTGCACAGCTAAACTGGAAGTGGCATTTCCAGCTCGCAATAGTGCAGAGTTATCTCAAAGAAAGGGGCCACGGTGTTTCTGTATCTCTATTATGTTGGTGCGGCTTCGGAACTTTTAAATATCTCGATATATCTCGAAAACTACGCTTCTGATCAAAAAATATCATAGAACATAAATTGTAGGAAACATAATTCTCGACAAAAAAGGTCTCTTAACATTTTGCCATAGCTCGCTTCGTTTCCGAGATATTTGCAGATATATCTCAAGGGAAGGGGCCTGACGGACATATTTCGAGATATTTCTTCTTCTTGTTGTTCTTCTTTTGCACAGCTAAGCTGGAAGTGGCATTTGCGGCTCGCACTAGTGCACAGTTATCTCAAAGAAAGGGGCCACGGTGTTTCTGTATCTCTATTATGTTGGTGCGGCTTCGGAACTTTTAAATATCTCGATATATCTCGAAAACTACGCTTCTGATCAAAAAATATCATAGAAGATAAATTGTAGGAAACATAATTCTCTACAAAAAAGGTCTCTTAACATTTTGCCATAGCTCGCTTCGTTTCCGAGATATTTGCAGATATATCTCAAGGGAAGGGGCCTGACGGACATATTTCGAGATATTTCTTCTTCTTGTTGTTCTTCTTCTGCACAGCTAAGCTGGAAGTGGCATTTGCAGCTCGCAATAGTGCAGAGTTATCTCAAAGAAAGGGGCCACGGTGTTTCTGTATCTCTATTATGTTGGTGCGGCTTCGGAACTTTTAAATATCTTGATATATCTCGAGAACTACGCATCTGATCAAAAAATATCATAGAACATAAAAAGTAGGAAACTTAATTCTCTACAAAAAAGGTCTGTTAACATTTTGCCATAGCTCGCTTCGTTTCCGAGATATTTGCAGATATATCTCAAGGGAAGGGGCCTGACGGACATATTTCGAGATATTTCTTCTTCTTGTTGTTCTTCTTCTGCACAGCTAAGCTGGAAGTGGCATGTGCAGCTCGCAATAGTGCAGAGTTATCTCAAAGAAAGTGGCCACGGTGTTTCTGTATCTCTATTATGTTGGTGCGGCTTCGGAACTTTTAAATATCTTGATATATCTCGAGAACTACGCGTCTGATCAAAAAATATCATAGAACATAAAAAGTAGGAAACTTAATTCTCTACAAAAACGGTCTCTTAACATTTTGCCATAGCTCGCTTCGTTTCCGAGATATTTGCAGATATATCTCAAGGGAAGGGGCCTGACGGACATATTTCGAGATATTTCTTCTTCTTGTTGTTCTTCTTCTGCACAGCTAAGCTGGAAGTGGCATTTGCGGCTCGCACTAGTGCACAGTTATCTCAAAGAAAGGGGCCACGGTGTTTCTGTATCTCTATTATGTTGGTGCGGCTTCGGAACTTTTAAATATCTCGATATATCTCGAAAACTACGCTTCTGATCAAAAAATATCATAGAACATAAATTGTAGGAAACATAATTCTCTACAAAAAAGGTCTCTTAACATTTTGCCATAGCTCGCTTCGTTTCCGAGATATTTGCAGATATATCTCAAGGGAAGGGGCCTGACGGACATATTTCGAGATATTTCTTCTTCTTGTTGTTCTTCTTCTGCACAGCTAAGCTGGAAGTGGCATTTACAGCTCGGAATAGTGCAGAGTTATCTCAAAGAAAGGGGCCACGGTGTTTCTGTATCTCTATTATGTTGGTGCGGCTTCGGAACTTTTAAATATCTTGATATATCTCGAGAACTACGCATCTGATCAAAAAATATCATAGAACATAAAAAGTAGGAAACTTAATTCTCTACAAAAAAGGTCTCTTAACATTTTGCCATAGCTCGCTTCGTTTCCGAGATATTTGCAGATTTATCTCAAGGGAAGGGGCCTGACGGACATATTTCGAGATATTTCTTCTTCTTGTTGTTCTTCTTCTGCACAGCTAAGCTGGGAGTGGCATTTGCAGCTCGCAATAGTGCAGAGTTATCTCAAAGAAAGGGGCCACGGTGTTTCTGTATCTCTATTATGTTGGTGCGGCTTCGGAACTTTTAAATATCTTGATATATCTCGAGAACTACGCGTCTGATCAAAAAATATCATAGAACATAAAAAGTAGGAAACTTAATTCTCTACAAAAACGGTCTCTTAACATTTTGCCATAGCTCGCTTCGTTTCCGAGATATTTGCAGATATATCTCAAGGGAAGGGGCCAGACGGACATATTTCGAGATATTTCTTCTTCTTGTTGTTCTTCTTCTGCACAGCTAAGCTGGAAGTGGCATTTGCGGCTCGCACTAGTGCACAGTTATCTCAAAGAAAGGGGCCACGGTGTTTCTGTATCTCTATTATGTTGGTGCGGCTTCGGAACTTTTAAATATCTCGATATATCTCGAAAACTACGCTTCTGATCAAAAAATATCATAGAACATAAATTGTAGGAAACATAATTCTCTACAAAAAAGGTCTCTTAACATTTTGCCATAGCTCGCTTCGTTTCCGAGATATTTGCAGATATATCTCAAGGGAAGGGGCCTGACGGACATATTTCGAGATATTTCTTCTTCTTGTTGTTCTTCTTCTGCACAGCTAAGCTGGAAGTGGCATTTACAGCTCGCACTAGTGCAGAGTTATCTCAAAGAAAGGGGCCACGGTGTTTCTGTATCCCTATTATGTTGGTGCGGCTTCGGAACTTTTAAATATCTCGATATATCTCGAGAACTACGCTTCTGATCAAAAAATATCATAGAACATAAATTGTAGGAAACATAATTCTCTACAAAAAACGTCTCTTAACATTCTGCCATAGCTCGCTTCGTTTGCGAGATATTTGCAGATTTATCTCAAGGGAAGGGGCCTGACGGACATATTTCGAGATATTTCTTCTTCTTGTTGTTCTTCTTCTGCACAGCTAAGCTGGAAGTGGCATTTGCGGCTCGCACTAGTGCAGAGTTATCTCAAAGAAAGGGGCCACGGTGTTTCTGTATCCCTATTATGTTGGTGCGGCTTCGGAACTTTTAAATATCTTGATATATCTCGAGAACTACGCATCTGATCAAAAAATATCATACAACATAAAAAGTAGGAAACCTAATTCTCTACAAAAAAGGTCTCTTAACATTTTGCCATAGCTCGCTTCGTTTCCGAGATATTTGCAGATTTATCTCAAGGGAAGGGGCCTAACGGACATATTTCGAGATATTTCTTCTTCTTGTTGTTCTTCTTCTGCACAGCTAAACTGGAAGTGGCATTTCCAGCTCGCAATAGTGCAGAGTTATCTCAAAGAGAGGGGCCACGGTGTTTCTGTATCTCTATTATGTTGGTGCGGCTTCGGAACTTTTAAATATCTTGATATATCTCGAGAACTACGCGTCTGATCAAAACATATCATAGAACATAAAAAGTAGGAAACTTAATTCTCTACAAAAACGGTCTCTTAACATTTTGCCATAGCTCGCTTCGTTTCCGAGATATTTGCAGATATATCTCAAGGGAAGGGGCCTGACGGACATATTTCGAGATATTTCTTCTTCTTGTTGTTCTTCTTCTGCACAGCTAAGCTGGAAGTGGCATTTGCGGCTCGCACTAGTGCAGAGTTATCTCAAAGAAAGGGGCCACGGTGTTTCTGTATCCCTATTATGTTGGTGCGGCTTCGGAACTTTTAAATATCTCGATATATCTCGAGAACTACGCTTCTGATCAAAAAATATCATAGAACATAAATTGTAGGAAACATAATTCGCGACAAAAAAGGTCTCTTAACATTTTGCCATAGCTCGCTTCGTTTCCGAGATATTTGCAGATATATCTCAAGGGAAGGGGCCTGACGGACATATTTCGAGATATTTCTTCTTCTTGTTGTTCTTCTTTTGCACAGCTAAGCTGGAAGTGGCATTTGCGGCTCGCACTAGTGCACAGTTATCTCAAAGAAAGGGGCCACGGTGTTTCTGTATCTCTATTATGTTCGTGCGGCTTCGGAACTTTTAAATATCTCGATATATCTCGAAAACTACGCTTCTGATCAAAAAATATCATAGAAGATAAATTGTAGGAAACATAATTCTCTACAAAAAAGGTCTCTTAACATTTTGCCATAGCTCGCTTCGTTTCCGAGATATTTGCAGATATATCTCAAGGGAAGGGGCCTGACGGACATATTTCGAGATATTTCTTCTTCTTGTTGTTCTTCTTCTGCACAGCTAAGCTGGAAGTGGCATTTGCAGCTCGCAATAGTGCAGAGTTATCTCAAAGAAAGGGGCCACGGTGTTTCTGTATCTCTATTATGTTGGTGCGGCTTCGGAACTTTTAAATATCTTGATATATCTCGAGAACTACGCATCTGATCAAAAAATATCATAGAACATAAAAAGTAGGAAACTTAATTCTCTACAAAAAAGGTCTCTTAACATTTTGCCATAGCTCGCTTCGTTTCCGAGATATTTGCAGATTTATCTCAAGGGAAGGGGACTAACGGACATATTTCGAGATATTTCTTCTTCTTGTGGTTCTTCTTCTGCACAGCTAAACTGGAAGTGGCATTTCCAGCTCGCAATAGTGCAGAGTTATCTCAAAGAAAGGGGCCACGGTGTTTCTGTATCTCTATTATGTTGGTGCGGCTTCGGAACTTTTAAATATCTCGATATATCTCGAAAACTACGCTTCTGATCAAAAAATATCATAGAACATAAATTGTAGGAAACATAATTCTCGACAAAAAAGTCTCTTAACATTTTGCCATAGCTCGCTTCGTTTCCGAGATATTTGCAGATATATCTCAAGGGAAGGGGCCTGACGGACATATTTCGAGATATTTCTTCTTCTTGTTGTTCTTCTTCTGCACAGCTAAGCTGGAAGTGGCATGTGCAGCTCGCAATAGTGCAGAGTTATCTCAAAGAAAGTGGCCACGGTGTTTCTGTATCTCTATTATGTTGGTGCGGCTTCGGAACTTTTAAATATCTTGATATATCTCGAGAACTACGCGTCTGATCAAAAAATATCATAGAACATAAAAAGTAGGAAACTTAATTCTCTACAAAAACGGTCTCTTAACATTTTGCCATAGCTCGCTTCGTTTCCGAGATATTTGCAGATATATCTCAAGGGAAGGGGCCTGACGGACATATTTCGAGATATTTCTTCTTCTTGTTGTTCTTCTTCTGCACAGCTAAGCTGGAAGTGGCATTTACAGCTCGGAATAGTGCAGAGTTATCTCAAAGAAAGGGGCCACGGTGTTTCTGTATCTCTATTATGTTGGTGCGGCTTCGGAACTTTTAAATATCTTGATATATCTCGAGAACTACGCATCTGATCAAAAAATATCATAGAACATAAAAAGTAGGAAACTTAATTCTCTACAAAAAAGGTCTCTTAACATTTTGCTATAGCTCGCTTCGTTTCCGAGATATTTGCAGATTTATCTCAAGGGAAGGGGCCTGACGGACATATTTCGAGATATTTCTTCTTCTTGTTGTTCTTCTTCTGCACAGCTAAGCTGGGAGTGGCATTTGCAGCTCGCAATAGTGCAGAGTTATCTCAAAGAAAGGGGCCACGGTGTTTCTGTATCTCTATTATGTTGGTGCGGCTTCGGAACTTTTAAATATCTTGATATATCTCGAGAACTACGCGTCTGATCAAAAAATATCATAGAACATAAAAAGTAGGAAACTTAATTCTCTACAAAAACGGTCTCTTAACATTTTGCCATAGCTCGCTTCGTTTCCGAGATATTTGCAGATATATCTCAAGGGAAGGGGCCTGACGGACATATTTCGAGATATTTCTTCTTCTTGTTGTTCTTCTTCTGCACAGCTAAGCTGGAAGTGGCATTTGCGGCTCGCACTAGTGCACAGTTATCTCAAAGAAAGGGGCCACGGTGTGTCTGTATCTCTATTATGTTGGTGCGGCTTCGGAACTTTTAAATATCTCGATATATCTCGAAAACTACGCTTCTGATCAAAAAATATCATAGAACATAAATTGTAGGAAACATAATTCTCTACAAAAAAGGTCTCTTAACATTTTGCCATAGCTCGCTTCGTTTCCGAGATATTTGCAGATATATCTCAAGGGAAGGGGCCTGACGGACATATTTCGAGATATTTCTTCTTCTTGTTGTTCTTCTTCTGCACAGCTAAGCTGGAAGTGGCATTTACAGCTCGCACTAGTGCAGAGTTATCTCAAAGAAAGGGGCCACGGTGTTTCTGTATCCCTATTATGTTGGTGCGGCTTCGGAACTTTTAAATATCTCGATATATCTCGAGAACTACGCTTCTGATCAAAAAATATCATAGAACGTAAATTGTAGGAAACATAATTCTCTACAAAAAACGTCTCTTAACATTCTGCCATAGCTCGCTTCGTTTGCGAGATATTTGCAGATTTATCTCAAGGGAAGGGGCCTGACGGACATATTTCGAGATATTTCTTCTTCTTGTTGTTCTTCTTCTGCACAGCTAAGCTGGAAGTGGCATTTGCGGCTCGCACTAGTGCAGAGTTATCTCAAAGAAAGGGGCCACGGTGTTTCTGTATCCCTATTATGTTGGTGCGGCTTCGGAACTTTTAAATATCTCGATATATCTCGAGAACTACGCTTCTGATCAAAAAATATCATAGAACATAAATTGTAGGAAACATAATTCTCGACAAAAAAGGTCTCTTAACATTTTGCCATAGCTCGCTTCGTTTCCGAGATATTTGCAGATATATCTCAAGGGAAGGGGCCTGACGGACATATTTCGAGATATTTCTTCTTCTTGTTGTTCTTCTTCTGCACAGCTAAGCTGGAAGTGGCATTTACAGCTCGGAATAGTGCAGAGTTATCTCAAAGAAAGGGGCCACGGTGTTTCTGTATCTCTATTATGTTGGTGCGGCTTCGGAACTTTTAAATATCTTGATATATCTCGAGAACTACGCATCTGATCAAAAAATATCATAGC
Source organism: Osmia lignaria lignaria (assembly GCF_051020975.1). Lineage (NCBI taxonomy): Eukaryota > Metazoa > Arthropoda > Insecta > Hymenoptera > Megachilidae > Osmia > Osmia lignaria. Next base: position 21,820,151 of record NW_027478159.1, read on the forward strand.
ACATAAAAAGTAGGAAACTTAATTCTCTACAAAAAACGTCTCTTAACATTTTGCCATAGCTCGCTTCGTTTCCGAGATATTTGCAGATTTATCTCAAGGGAAGGGGCCTGACGGACATATTTCGAGATATTTCTTCTTCTTGATGTTCTTCTTCTGCACAGCTAAGCTGGAAGTGGCATTTGCGGCTCGCACTAGTGCAGAGTTATCTCAAAGAAAGGGGCCACGGTGTTTCTGTATCCCTATTATGTTGGTGCGGCTTCGGAACTTTTAAATATCTCGATATATCTCGAGAACTACGCTTCTGATCAAAAAATATCATACAACATAAATTGTAGGAAACATAATTCTCTACAAAAAACGTCTCTTAACATTCTGCCATAGCTCGCTTCGTTTCCGAGATATTTGCAGATTTATCTCAAGGGAAGGGGCCTGACGGACATATTTCGAGATATTTCTTCTTCTTGTTGTTCTTCTTCTGCACAGCTAAGCTGGAAGTGGCATTTGCGGCTCGCACTAGTGCACAGTTATCTCAAAGAAAGGGGCCACGGTGTTTCTGTATCTCTAATATGTTGGTGCGGCTTCGGAACTTTTAAATATCTCGATATATCTCGAAAACTACGCTTCTGATCAAAAAATATCATAGAACATAAATTGTAGGAAACATAATTCTCGACAAAAAAGGTCTCTTAACATTTTGCCATAGCTCGCTTCGTTTCCGAGATATTTGCAGATATATCTCAAGGGAAGGGGCCTGACGGACATATTTCGAGATATTTCTTCTTCTTGTTGTTCTTCTTCTGCACAGCTAAGCTGGAAGTGGCATTTGCGGCTCGCACTAGTGCAGAGTTATCTCAAAGAAAGGGGCCACGGTGTTTCTGTATCCCTATTATGTTGGTGCGGCTTCGGAACTTTTAAATATCTCGATATATCTCGAGAACTACGCTTCTGATCAAAAAATATCATAGAACATAAATTGTAGGAAACATAATTCTCTACAAAAAACGTCTCTTAACATTCTGCCATAGCTCGCTTCGTTTCCGAGATATTTGCAGATTTATCTCAAGGGAAGGGGCCTGACGGACATATTTCGAGATATTTCTTCTTCTTGTTGTTCTTCTTCTGCACAGCTAAGCTGGAAGTGGCATTTGCAGCTCGCAATAGTGCAGAGTTATCTCAAAGAAAGGGGCCACGGTGTTTCTGTATCCCTATTATGTTGGTGCGGCTTCGGAACTTTTAAATATCTCGATATATCTCGAGAACTACGCTTCTGATCAAAAAATATCATAGAACATAAATTGTAGGAAACATAATTCTCTACAAAAAACGTCTCTTAACATTCTGCCATAGCTCGCTTCGTTTCCGAGATATTTGCAGATTTATCTCAAGGGAAGGGGCCTGACGGACATATTTCGAGATATTTCTTCTTCTTGTTGTTCTTCTTCTGCACAGCTAAGCTGGAAGTGGCATTTGCAGCTCGCAATAGTGCAGAGTTATCTCAAAGAAAGGGGCCACGGTGTTTCTGTATCTCTATTATATTGGTGCGGCTTCGGAACTTTTAAATATCTTGATATATCTCGAGAACTACGCGTCTGATCAAAAAATATCATAGAACATAAAAAGTAGGAAACTTAATTCTCTACAAAAACGGTCTCTTAACATTTTGCCATAGCTCGCTTCGTTTCCGAGATATTTGCAGATATATCTCAAGGGAAGGGGCCTGACGGACATATTTCGAAATATTTCTTCTTCTTGTTGTTCTTCTTCTGCACAGCTAAGCTGGAAGTGGCATTTACAGCTCGCACTAGTGCAGAGTTATCTCAAAGAAAGGGGCCACGGTGTTTCTGTATCCCTATTATGTTGGTGCGGCTTCGGAACTTTTAAATATCTCGATATATCTCGAGAACTACGCTTCTGATCAAAAAATATCATAGAACATAAATTGTAGGAAACATAATTCTCTACAAAAAACGTCTCTTAACATTCTGCCATAGCTCGCTTCGTTTGCGAGATATTTGCAGATTTATCTCAAGGGAAGGGGCCTGACGGACATATTTCGAGATATTTCTTCTTCTTGTTGTTCTTCTTCTGCACAGCTAAGCTGGAAGTGGCATTTGCGGCTCGCACTAGTGCAGAGTTATCTCAAAGAAAGGGGCCACGGTGTTTCTGTATCCCTATTATGTTGGTGCGGCTTCGGAACTTTTAAATATCTCGATATATCTCGAGAACTACGCTTCTGATCAAAAAATATCATAGAACATAAATTGTAGGAAACATAATTCTCTACAAAAAAGGTCTCTTAACATTTTGCCATAGCTCGCTTCGTTTCCGAGATATTTGCAGATATATCTCAAGGGAAGGGGCCTGACGGACATATTTCGAGATATTTCTTCTTCTTGTTGTTCTTCTTCTGCACAGCTAAGCTGGAAGTGGCATTTGCGGCTCGCACTAGTGCACAGTTATCTCAAAGAAAGGGGCCACGGTGTTTCTGTATCTCTATTATGTTGGTGCGGCTTCGGAACTTTTAAATATCTCGATATATCTCGAAAACTACGCTTCTGATCAAAAAATATCATAGAACATAAATTGTAGGAAACATAATTCTCTACAAAAAAGGTCTCTTAACATTTTGCCATAGCTCGCTTCGTTTCCGAGATATTTGCAGATATATCTCAAGGGAAGGGGCCTGACGGACATATTTCGAGATATTTCTTCTTCTTGTTGTTCTTCTTCTGCACAGCTAAGCTGGAAGTGGCATTTACAGCTCGGAATAGTGCAGAGTTATCTCAAAGAAAGGGGCCACGGTGTTTCTGTATCTCTATTATGTTGGTGCGGCTTCGGAACTTTTAAATATCTTGATATATCTCGAGAACTACGCATCTGATCAAAAAATATCATAGAACATAAAAAGTAGGAAACTTAATTCTCTACAAAAAAGGTCTCTTAACATTTTGCCATAGCTCGCTTGGTTTCCGAGATATTTGCAGATTTATCTCAAGGGAAGGGGCCTAACGGACATATTTCGAGATATTTCTTCTTCTTGTTGTTCTTCTTCTGCACAGCTAAATTGGAAGTGGCATTTCCAGCTCGCAATAGTGCAGAGTTATCTTAAAGAAAGGGGCCACGGTGTTTCTGTATCTCTATTATGTTGGTGCGGCTTCGGAACTTTTAAATATCTTGATATATCTCGAGAACTACGCGTCTGATCAAAAAATATCATAGAACATAAAAAGTAGGAAACTTAATTTTCTACAAAAACGGTCTCTTAACATTTTGCCATAGCTCGCTTCGTTTCCGAGATATTTGCAGATATATCTCAAGGGAAGGGGCCTGACGGACATATTTCGAGATATTTCTTCTTCTTGTTGTTCTTCTTCTGCACAGCTAAGCTGGAAGTGGCATTTGCGGCTCGCACTAGTGCACAGTTATCTCAAAGAAAGGGGCCACGGTGTTTCTGTATCTCTATTATGTTGGTGCGGCTTCGGAACTTTTAAATATCTCGATATATCTCGAAAACTACGCTTCTGATCAAAAAATATCATAGAACATAAATTGTAGGAAACATAATTCTCTACAAAAAAGGTCTCTTAACATTTTGCCATAGCTCGCTTCGTTTCCGAGATATTTGCAGATATATCTCAAGGGAAGGGGCCTGACGGACATATTTCGAGATATTTCTTCTTCTTGTTGTTCTTCTTCTGCACAGCTAAGCTGGAAGTGGCATTTACAGCTCGGAATAGTGCAGAGTTATCTCAAAGAAAGGGGCCACGGTGTTTCTGTATCTCTATTATGTTGGTGCGGCTTCGGAACTTTTAAATATCTTGATATATCTCGAGAACTACGCATCTGATTAAAAAATATCATGGAACATAAAAAGTAGGAAACTTAATTCTCTACAAAAAACGTCTCTTAACATTTTGCCATAGCTCGCTTCGTTTCCGAGATATTTGCAGATTTATCTCAAGGGAAGGGGCCTGACGGACATATTTCGAGATATTTCTTCTTCTTGTTGTTCTTCTTCTGCACAGCTAAGCTGGAAGTGGCATTTGCGGCTCGCACTAGTGCAGAGTTATCTCAAAGAAAGGGGCCACGGTGTTTCTGTATCCCTATTATGTTGGTGCGGCTTCGGAACTTTTAAATATCTCGATATATCTCGAGAACTACGCTTCTGATCAAAAAATATCATAGAACATAAATTGTAGGAAACATAATTCTCTACAAAAAAGGTCTCTTAACATTTTGCCATAGCTCGCTTCGTTTCCGAGATATTTGCAGATATATCTCAAGGGAAGGGGCCTGACGGACATATTTCGAGATATTTCTTCTTCTTGTTGTTCTTCTTCTGCACAGCTAAGCTGGAAGTGGCATTTACAGCTCGGAATAGTGCAGAGTTATCTCAAAGAAAGGGGCCACGGTGTTTCTGTATCTCTATTATGTTGGTGCGGCTTCGGAACTTTTAAATATCTTGATATATCTCGAGAACTACGCATCTGATCAAAAAATATCATAGCACATAAAAAGTAGGAAACTTAATTCTCTACAAAAAACGTCTCTTAACATTTTGCCATAGCTCGCTTCGTTTCCGAGATATTTGCAGATTTATCTCAAGGGAAGGGGCCTGACGGACATATTTCGAGATATTTCTTCTTCTTGTTGTTCTTCTTCTGCACAGCTAAGCTGGAAGTGGCATTTGCGGCTCGCACTAGTGCAGAGTTATCTCAAAGAAAGGGGCCACGGTGTTTCTGTATCCCTATTATGTTGGTGCGGCTTCGGAACTTTTAAATATCTCGATATATCTCGAGAACTACGCTTCTGATCAAAAAATATCATAGAACATAAATTGTAGGAAACATAATTCTCTACAAAAAAGGTCTCTTAACATTTTGCCATAGCTCGCTTCGTTTCCGAGATATTTGCAGATATATCTCAAGGGAAGGGGCCTGACGGACATATTTCGAGATATTTCTTCTTCTTGTTGTTCTTCTTCTGCACAGCTAAGCTGGAAGTGGCATTTGCGGCTCGCACTAGTGCACAGTTATCTCAAAGAAAGGGGCCACGGTGTTTCTGTATCTCTATTATGTTGGTGCGGCTTCGGAACTTTTAAATATCTCGATATATCTCGAAAACTACGCTTCTGATCAAAAAATATCATAGAACATAAATTGTAGGAAACATAATTCTCTACAAAAAAGGTCTCTTAACATTTTGCCATAGCTCGCTTCGTTTCCGAGATATTTGCAGATATATCTCAAGGGAAGGGGCCTGACGGACATATTTCGAGATATTTCTTCTTCTTGTTGTTCTTCTTCTGCACAGCTAAGCTGGAAGTGGCATTTGCGGCTCGCACTAGTGCAGAGTTATCTCAAAGAAAGGGGCCACGGTGTTTCTGTATCCCTATTATGTTGGTGCGGCTTCGGAACTTTTAAATATCTCGATATATCTCGAGAACTACGCTTCTGATCAAAAAATATCATAGAACATAAATTGTAGGAAACATAATTCTCTACAAAAAAGGTCTCTTAACATTTTGCCATAGCTCGCTTCGTTTCCGAGATATTTGCAGATATATCTCAAGGGAAGGGGCCTGACGGACATATTTCGAGATATTTCTTCTTCTTGTTGTTCTTCTTCTGCACAGCTAAGCTGGAAGTGGCATTTACAGCTCGGAATAGTGCAGAGTTATCTCAAAGAAAGGGGCCACGGTGTTTCTGTATCTCTATTATGTTGGTGCGGCTTCGGAACTTTTAAATATCTTGATATATCTCGAGAACTACGCATCTGATCAAAAAATATCATAGCACATAAAAAGTAGGAAACTTAATTCTCTACAAAAAACGTCTCTTAACATTTTGCCATAGCTCGCTTCGTTTCCGAGATATTTGCAGATTTATCTCAAGGGAAGGGGCCTGACGGACATATTTCGAGATATTTCTTCTTCTTGTTGTTCTTCTTCTGCACAGCTAAGCTGGAAGTGGCATTTGCGGCTCGCACTAGTGCAGAGTTATCTCAAAGAAAGGGGCCACGGTGTTTCTGTATCCCTATTATGTTGGTGCGGCTTCGGAACTTTTAAATATCTCGATATATCTCGAGAACTACGCTTCTGATCAAAAAATATCATAGAACATAAATTGTAGGAAACATAATTCTCTACAAAAAAGGTCTCTTAACATTTTGCCATAGCTCGCTTCGTTTCCGAGATATTTGCAGATATATCTCAAGGGAAGGGGCCTGACGGACATATTTCGAGATATTTCTTCTTCTTGTTGTTCTTCTTCTGCACAGCTAAGCTGGAAGTGGCATTTGCGGCTCGCACTAGTGCACAGTTATCTCAAAGAAAGGGGCCACGGTGTTTCTGTATCTCTATTATGTTGGTGCGGCTTCGGAACTTTTAAATATCTCGATATATCTCGAAAACTACGCTTCTGATCAAAAAATATCATAGAACATAAATTGTAGGAAACATAATTCTCTACAAAAAAGGTCTCTTAACATTTTGCCATAGCTCGCTTCGTTTCCGAGATATTTGCAGATATATCTCAAGGGAAGGGGCCTGACGGACATATTTCGAGATATTTCTTCTTCTTGTTGTTCTTCTTCTGCACAGCTAAGCTGGAAGTGGCATTTACAGCTCGGAATAGTGCAGAGTTATCTCAAAGAAAGGGGCCACGGTGTTTCTGTATCTCTATTATGTTGGTGCGGCTTCGGAACTTTTAAATATCTTGATATATCTCGAGAACTACGCATCTGATCAAAAAATATCATAGAACATAAAAAGTAGGAAACTTAATTCTCTACAAAAAAGGTCTCTTAACATTTTGCCATAGCTCGCTTGGTTTCCGAGATATTTGCAGATTTATCTCAAGGGAAGGGGCCTAACGGACATATTTCGAGATATTTCTTCTTCTTGTTGTTCTTCTTCTGCACAGCTAAATTGGAAGTGGCATTTCCAGCTCGCAATAGTGCAGAGTTATCTTAAAGAAAGGGGCCACGGTGTTTCTGTATCTCTATTATGTTGGTGCGGCTTCGGAACTTTTAAATATCTTGATATATCTCGAGAACTACGCGTCTGATCAAAAAATATCATAGAACATAAAAAGTAGGAAACTTAATTTTCTACAAAAACGCTCTCTTAACATTTTGCCATAGCTCGCTTCGTTTCCGAGATATTTGCAGATATATCTCAAGGGAAGGGGCCTGACGGACATATTTCGAGATATTTCTTCTTCTTGTTGTTCTTCTTCTGCACAGCTAAGCTGGAAGTGGCATTTGCGGCTCGCACTAGTGCACAGTTATCTCAAAGAAAGGGGCCACGGTGTTTCTGTATCTCTATTATGTTGGTGCGGCTTCGGAACTTTTAAATATCTCGATATATCTCGAAAACTACGCTTCTGATCAAAAAATATCATAGAACATAAATTGTAGGAAACATAATTCTCTACAAAAAAGGTCTCTTAACATTTTGCCATAGCTCGCTTCGTTTCCGAGATATTTGCAGATATATCTCAAGGGAAGGGGCCTGACGGACATATTTCGAGATATTTCTTCTTCTTGTTGTTCTTCTTCTGCACAGCTAAGCTGGAAGTGGCATTTACAGCTCGGAATAGTGCAGAGTTATCTCAAAGAAAGGGGCCACGGTGTTTCTGTATCTCTATTATGTTGGTGCGGCTTCGGAACTTTTAAATATCTTGATATATCTCGAGAACTACGCATCTGATTAAAAAATATCATGGAACATAAAAAGTAGGAAACTTAATTCTCTACAAAAAACGTCTCTTAACATTTTGCCATAGCTCGCTTCGTTTCCGAGATATTTGCAGATTTATCTCAAGGGAAGGGGCCTGACGGACATATTTCGAGATATTTCTTCTTCTTGTTGTTCTTCTTCTGCACAGCTAAGCTGGAAGTGGCATTTGCGGCTCGCACTAGTGCAGAGTTATCTCAAAGAAAGGGGCCACGGTGTTTCTGTATCCCTATTATGTTGGTGCGGCTTCGGAACTTTTAAATATCTCGATATATCTCGAGAACTACGCTTCTGATCAAAAAATATCATAGAACATAAATTGTAGGAAACATAATTCTCTACAAAAAAGGTCTCTTAACATTTTGCCATAGCTCGCTTCGTTTCCGAGATATTTGCAGATATATCTCAAGGGAAGGGGCCTGACGGACATATTTCGAGATATTTCTTCTTCTTGTTGTTCTTCTTCTGCACAGCTAAGCTGGAAGTGGCATTTACAGCTCGGAATAGTGCAGAGTTATCTCAAAGAAAGGGGCCGCGGTGTTTCTGTATCTCTATTATGTTGGTGCGGCTTCGGAACTTTTAAATATCTTGATATATCTCGAGAACTACGCATCTGATCAAAAAATATCATAGAACATAAAAAGTAGGAAACTTAATTCTCTACAAAAAACGTCTCTTAACATTTTGCCATAGCTCGCTTCGTTTCCGAGATATTTGCAGATATATCACAAGGGAAGGGGCCTGACGGACATATTTCGAGATATTTCTTCTTCTTGTTGTTCTTCTTCTGCACAGCTAAGCTGGAAGTGGCATTTGCAGCTCGCAATAGTGCAGAGTTATCTCAAAGAAAGGGGCCACGGTGTTTCTGTATCTCTATTATATTGGTGCGGCTTCGGAACTTTTAAATATCTTGATATATCTCGAGAACTACGCGTCCGATCAAAAAATATCGTAGAACATAAAAAGTAGGAAACTTAATTCTCTACAAAAACGGTCCCTTAACATTTTGCCATAGCTCGCTTCGTTTCCGAGATATTTGCAGATATATCTCAAGGGAAGGGGCCTGACGGACATATTTCGAGATATTTCTTCTTCTTGTTGTTCTTCTTCTGCACAGCTAAGCTGGAAGTGGCATTTACAGCTCGCACTAGTGCAGAGTTATCTCAAAGAAAGGGGCCACGGTGTTTCTGTATCCCTATTATGTTGGTGCGGCTTCGGAACTTTTAAATATCTCGATATATCTCGAGAACTACGCTTCTGATCAAAAAATATCATAGAACATAAATTGTAGGAAACATAATTCTCTACAAAAAACGTCTCTTAACATTCTGCCATAGCTCGCTTCGTTTGCGAGATATTTGCAGATTTATCTCAAGGGAAGGGGCCTGACGGACATATTTCGAGATATTTCTTCTTCTTGTTGTTCTTCTTCTGCACAGCTAAGCTGGAAGTGGCATTTGCGGCTCGCACTAGTGCAGAGTTATCTCAAAGAAAGGGGCCACGGTGTTTCTGTATCCCTATTATGTTGGTGCGGCTTCGGAACTTTTAAATATCTCGATATATCTCGAGAACTACGCTTCTGATCAAAAAATATCATAGAACATAAATTGTAGGAAACATAATTCTCTACAAAAAAGGTCTCTTAACATTTTGCCATAGCTCGCTTCGTTTCCGAGATATTTGCAGATATATCTCAAGGGAAGGGGCCTGACGGACATATTTCGAGATATTTCTTCTTCTTGTTGTTCTTCTTCTGCACAGCTAAGCTGGAAGTGGCATTTGCGGCTCGCACTAGTGCACAGTTATCTCAAAGAAAGGGGCCACGGTGTTTCTGTATCTCTATTATGTTGGTGCGGCTTCGGAACTTTTAAATATCTCGATATATCTCGAAAACTACGCTTCTGATCAAAAAATATCATAGAACATAAATTGTAGGAAACATAATTCTCTACAAAAAAGGTCTCTTAACATTTTGCCATAGCTCGCTTCGTTTCCGAGATATTTGCAGATATATCTCAAGGGAAGGGGCCTGACGGACATATTTCGAGATATTTCTTCTTCTTGTTGTTCTTCTTCTGCACAGCTAAGCTGGAAGTGGCATTTACAGCTCGGAATAGTGCAGAGTTATCTCAAAGAAAGGGGCCACGGTGTTTCTGTATCTCTATTATGTTGGTGCGGCTTCGGAACTTTTAAATATCTTGATATATCTCGAGAACTACGCATCTGATCAAAAAATATCATAGAACATAAAAAGTAGGAAACTTAATTCTCTACAAAAAAGGTCTCTTAACATTTTGCCATGGCTCGCTTGGTTTCCGAGATATTTGCAGATTTATCTCAAGGGAAGGGGCCTAACGGACATATTTCGAGATATTTCTTCTTCTTGTTGTTCTTCTTCTGCACAGCTAAATTGGAAGTGGCATTTCCAGCTCGCAATAGTGCAGAGTTATCTTAAAGAAAGGGGCCACGGTGTTTCTGTATCTCTATTATGTTGGTGCGGCTTCGGAACTTTTAAATATCTTGATATATCTCGAGAACTACGCGTCTGATCAAAAAATATCATAGAACATAAAAAGTAGGAAACTTAATTTTCTACAAAAACGGTCTCTTAACATTTTGCCATAGCTCGCTTCGTTTCCGAGATATTTGCAGATATATCTCAAGGGAAGGGGCCTGACGGACATATTTCGAGATATTTCTTCTTCTTGTTGTTCTTCTTCTGCACAGCTAAGCTGGAAGTGGCATTTGCGGCTCGCACTAGTGCACAGTTATCTCAAAGAAAGGGGCCACGGTGTTTCTGTATCTCTATTATGTTGGTGCGGCTTCGGAACTTTTAAATATCTCGATATATCTCGAAAACTACGCTTCTGATCAAAAAATATCATAGAACATAAATTGTAGGAAACATAATTCTCTACAAAAAAGGTCTCTTAACATTTTGCCATAGCTCGCTTCGTTTCCGAGATATTTGCAGATATATCTCAAGGGAAGGGGCCTGACGGACATATTTCGAGATATTTCTTCTTCTTGTTGTTCTTCTTCTGCACAGCTAAGCTGGAAGTGGCATTTACAGCTCGGAATAGTGCAGAGTTATCTCAAAGAAAGGGGCCACGGTGTTTCTGTATCTCTATTATGTTGGTGCGGCTTCGGAACTTTTAAATATCTTGATATATCTCGAGAACTACGCATCTGATTAAAAAATATCATGGAACATAAAAAGTAGGAAACTTAATTCTCTACAAAAAACGTCTCTTAACATTTTGCCATAGCTCGCTTCGTTTCCGAGATATTTGCAGATTTATCTCAAGGGAAGGGGCCTGACGGACATATTTCGAGATATTTCTTCTTCTTGTTGTTCTTCTTCTGCACAGCTAAGCTGGAAGTGGCATTTGCGGCTCGCACTAGTGCAGAGTTATCTCAAAGAAAGGGGCCACGGTGTTTCTGTATCCCTATTATGTTGGTGCGGCTTCGGAACTTTTAAATATCTCGATATATCTCGAGAACTACGCTTCTGATCAAAAAATATCATAGAACATAAATTGTAGGAAACATAATTCTCTACAAAAAAGGTCTCTTAACATTTTGCCATAGCTCGCTTCGTTTCCGAGATATTTGCAGATATATCTCAAGGGAAGGGGCCTGACGGACATATTTCGAGATATTTCTTCTTCTTGTTGTTCTTCTTCTGCACAGCTAAGCTGGAAGTGGCATTTACAGCTCGGAATAGTGCAGAGTTATCTCAAAGAAAGGGGCCACGGTGTTTCTGTATCTCTATTATGTTGGTGCGGCTTCGGAACTTTTAAATATCTTGATATATCTCGAGAACTACGCATCTGATCAAAAAATATCATAGCACATAAAAAGTAGGAAACTTAATTCTCTACAAAAAACGTCTCTTAACATTTTGCCATAGCTCGCTTCGTTTCCGAGATATTTGCAGATTTATCTCAAGGGAAGGGGCCTGACGGACATATTTCGAGATATTTCTTCTTCTTGTTGTTCTTCTTCTGCACAGCTAAGCTGGAAGTGGCATTTGCGGCTCGCACTAGTGCAGAGTTATCTCAAAGAAAGGGGCCACGGTGTTTCTGTATCCCTATTATGTTGGTGCGGCTTCGGAACTTTTAAATATCTCGATATATCTCGAGAACTACGCTTCTGATCAAAAAATATCATAGAACATAAATTGTAGGAAACATAATTCTCTACAAAAAACGTCTCTTAACATTCTGCCATAGCTCGCTTCGTTTCCGAGATATTTGCAGATTTATCTCAAGGGAAGGGGCCTGACGGACATATTTCGAGATATTTCTTCTTCTTGTTGTTCTTCTTCTGCACAGCTAAGCTGGAAGTGGCATTTGCAGCTCGCAATAGTGCAGAGTTATCTCAAAGAAAGAGGCCACGGTGTTTCTGTATCTCTATTATGTTGGTGCGGCTTCGGAACTTTTAAATATCTCGATATATCTCGAAAACTACGCTTCTGATCAAAAAATATCATAGAACATAAATTGTAGGAAACATAATTCTCTACAAAAAAGGTCTCTTAACATTTTGCCATAGCTCGCTTCGTTTCCGAGATATTTGCAGATATATCTCAAGGGAAGGGGCCTGACGGACATATTTCGAGATATTTCTTCTTCTTGTTGTTCTTCTTCTGCACAGCTAAGCTGGAAGTGGCATTTACAGCTCGGAATAGTGCAGAGTTATCTCAAAGAAAGGGGCCACGGTGTTTCTGTATCTCTATTATGTTGGTGCGGCTTCGGAACTTTTAAATATCTTGATATATCACGAGAACTACGCATCTGATCAAAAAATATCATAGAACATAAAAAGTAGGAAACTTAATTCTCTACAAAAAACGTCTCTTAACATTTTGCCATAGCTCGCTTCGTTTCCGAGATATTTGCAGATTTATCTCAAGGGAAGGGGCCTGACGGACATATTTCGAGATATTTCTTCTTCTTGTTGTTCTTCTTCTGCACAGCTAAGCTGGAAGTGGCATTTGCGGCTCGCACTAGTGCAGAGTTATCTCAAAGAAAGGGGCCACGGTGTTTCTGTATCCCTATTATGTTGGTGCGGCTTCGGAACTTTTAAATATCTTGATATATCTCGAGAACTACGCATCTGATCAAAAAATATCATAGAACATAAAAAGTAGGAAACTTAATTCTCTACAAAAAAGGTCTCTTAACATTTTGCCATAGCTCGCTTCGTTTCCGAGATATTTGCAGATTTATCTCAAGGGAAGGGGCCTAACGGACATATTTCGAGATATTTCTTCTTCTTGTTGTTCTTCTTCTGCACAGCTAAACTGGAAGTGGCATTTCCAGCTCGCAATAGTGCAGAGTTATCTCAAAGAAAGGGGCCACGGTGTTTCTGTATCTCTATTATGTTGGTGCGGCTTCGGAACTTTTAAATATCTTGATATATCTCGAGAACTACGCATCTGATCAAAAAATATCATAGAACATAAAAAGTAGGAAACTTAATTCTCTACAAAAAAGGTCTCTTAACATTTTGCCATAGCTCGCTTCGTTTCCGAGATATTTGCAGATATATCTCAAGGGAAGGGGCCTGACGGACATATTTCGAGATATTTCTTCTTCTTGTTGTTCTTCTTCTGCACAGCTAAGCTGGAAGTGGCATTTGCGGCTCGCACTAGTGCACAGTTATCTCAAAGAAAGGGGCCACGGTGTTTCTGTATCTCTATTATGTTGGTGCGGCTTCGGAACTTTTAAATATCTCGATATATCTCGAAAACTACGCTTCTGATCAAAAAATATCATAGAACATAAATTGTAGGAAACATAATTCTCTACAAAAAAGGTCTCTTAACATTTTGCCATAGCTCGCTTCGTTTCCGAGATATTTGCAGATATATCTCAAGGGAAGGGGCCTGACGGACATATTTCGAGATATTTCTTCTTCTTGTTGTTCTTCTTCTGCACAGCTAAGCTGGAAGTGGCATTTACAGCTCGGAATAGTGCAGAGTTATCTCAAAGAAAGGGGCCACGGTGTTTCTGTATCTCTATTATGTTGGTGCGGCTTCGGAACTTTTAAATATCTTGATATATCTCGAGAACTACGCATCTGATTAAAAAATATCATGGAACATAAAAAGTAGGAAACTTAATTCTCTACAAAAAACGTCTCTTAACATTTTGCCATAGCTCGCTTCGTTTCCGAGATATTTGCAGATTTATCTCAAGGGAAGGGGCCTGACGGACATATTTCGAGATATTTCTTCTTCTTGTTGTTCTTCTTCTGCACAGCTAAGCTGGAAGTGGCATTTGCGGCTCGCACTAGTGCAGAGTTATCTCAAAGAAAGGGGCCACGGTGTTTCTGTATCCCTATTATGTTGGTGCGGCTTCGGAACTTTTAAATATCTCGATATATCTCGAGAACTACGCTTCTGATCAAAAAATATCATAGAACATAAATTGTAGGAAACATAATTCTCTACAAAAAAGGTCTCTTAACATTTTGCCATAGCTCGCTTCGTTTCCGAGATATTTGCAGATATATCTCAAGGGAAGGGGCCTGACGGACATATTTCGAGATATTTCTTCTTCTTGTTGTTCTTCTTCTGCACAGCTAAGCTGGAAGTGGCATTTACAGCTCGGAATAGTGCAGAGTTATCTCAAAGAAAGGGGCCACGGTGTTTCTGTATCTCTATTATGTTGGTGCGGCTTCGGAACTTTTAAATATCTTGATATATCTCGAGAACTACGCATCTGATCAAAAAATATCATAGCACATAAAAAGTAGGAAACTTAATTCTCTACAAAAAACGTCTCTTAACATTTTGCCATAGCTCGCTTCGTTTCCGAGATATTTGCAGATTTATCTCAAGGGAAGGGGCCTGACGGACATATTTCGAGATATTTCTTCTTCTTGTTGTTCTTCTTCTGCACAGCTAAGCTGGAAGTGGCATTTGCGGCTCGCACTAGTGCAGAGTTATCTCAAAGAAAGGGGCCACGGTGTTTCTGTATCCCTATTATGTTGGTGCGGCTTCGGAACTTTTAAATATCTCGATATATCTCGAGAACTACGCTTCTGATCAAAAAATATCATAGAACATAAATTGTAGGAAACATAATTCTCTACAAAAAACGTCTCTTAACATTCTGCCATAGCTCGCTTCGTTTCCGCGATATTTGCAGATTTATCTCAAGGGAAGGGGCCTGACGGACATATTTCGAGATATTTCTTCTTCTTGTTGTTCTTCTTCTGCACAGCTAAGCTGGAAGTGGCATTTGCAGCTCGCAATAGTGCAGAGTTATCTCAAAGAAAGAGGCCACGGTGTTTCTGTATCTCTATTATGTTGGTGCGGCTTCGGAACTTTTAAATATCTCGATATATCTCGAAAACTACGCTTCTGATCAAAAAATATCATAGAACATAAATTGTAGGAAACATAATTCTCTACAAAAAAGGTCTCTTAACATTTTGCCATAGCTCGCTTCGTTTCCGAGATATTTGCAGATATATCTCAAGGGAAGGGGCCTGACGGACATATTTCGAGATATTTCTTCTTCTTGTTGTTCTTCTTCTGCACAGCTAAGCTGGAAGTGGCATTTACAGCTCGGAATAGTGCAGAGTTATCTCAAAGAAAGGGGCCACGGTGTTTCTGTATCTCTATTATGTTGGTGCGGCTTCGGAACTTTTAAATATCTTGATATATCACGAGAACTACGCATCTGATCAAAAAATATCATAGAACATAAAAAGTAGGAAACTTAATTCTCTACAAAAAACGTCTCTTAACATTTTGCCATAGCTCGCTTCGTTTCCGAGATATTTGCAGATTTATCTCAAGGGAAGGGGCCTGACGGACATATTTCGAGATATTTCTTCTTCTTGTTGTTCTTCTTCTGCACAGCTAAGCTGGAAGTGGCATTTGCGGCTCGCACTAGTGCAGAGTTATCTCAAAGAAAGGGGCCACGGTGTTTCTGTATCCCTATTATGTTGGTGCGGCTTCGGAACTTTTAAATATCTTGATATATCTCGAGAACTACGCATCTGATCAAAAAATATCATAGAACATAAAAAGTAGGAAACTTAATTCTCTACAAAAAAGGTCTCTTAACATTTTGCCATAGCTCGCTTCGTTTCCGAGATATTTGCAGATTTATCTCAAGGGAAGGGGCCTAACGGACATATTTCGAGATATTTCTTCTTCTTGTTGTTCTTCTTCTGCACAGCTAAACTGGAAGTGGCATTTCCAGCTCGCAATAGTGCAGAGTTATCTCAAAGAAAGGGGCCACGGTGTTTCTGTATCTCTATTATGTTGGTGCGGCTTCGGAACTTTTAAATATCTTGATATATCTCGAGAACTACGCATCTGATCAAAAAATATCATAGAACATAAAAAGTAGGAAACTTAATTCTCTACAAAAAAGGTCTCTTAACATTTTGCCATAGCTCGCTTCGTTTCCGAGATATTTGCAGATTTATCTCAAGGGAAGGGGACTAACGGACATATTTCGAGATATTTCTTCTTCTTGTTGTTCTTCTTCTGCACAGCTAAGCTGGAAGTGGCATTTCCAGCTCGCAATAGTGCAGAGTTATCTCAAAGAAAGGGGCCACGGTGTTTCTGTATCTCTATTATGTTGGTGCGGCTTCGGAACTTTTAAATATCTCGATATATCTCGAAAACTACGCTTCTGATCAAAAAATATCATAGAACATAAATTGTAGGAAACATAATTCTCTACAAAAAAGGTCTCTTAACATTTTGCCATAGCTCGCTTCGTTTCCGAGATATTTAAGATATATCTCAAGGGAAGGGGCCTGACGGACATATTTCGAGATATTTCTTCTTCTTGTTGTTCTTCTTCTGCACAGCTAAGCTGGAAGTGGCATTTACAGCTCGGAATAGTGCAGAGTTATCTCAAAGAGAGGGGCCACGGTGTTTCTGTATCTCTATTATGTTGGTGCGGCTTCGGAACTTTTAAATATCTCGATATATCTCGAAAACTACGCTTCTGATCAAAAAATATCATAGAACATAAATTGTAGGAAACATAATTCTCTACAAAAAACGTCTCTTAACATTCTGCCATAGCTCGCTTCGTTTCCGAGATATTTGCAGATTTATCTCAAGGGAAGGGGCCTGACGGACATATTTCGAGATATTTCTTCTTCTTGTTGTTCTTCTTCTGCACAGCTAAGCTGGAAGTGGCATTTGCGGCTCGCACTAGTGCACAGTTATCTCAAAGAAAGGGGCCACGGTGTTTCTGTATCTCTAATATGTTGGTGCGGCTTCGGAACTTTTAAATATCTCGATATATCTCGAAAACTACGCTTCTGATCAAAAAATATCATAGAACATAAATTGTAGGAAACATAATTCTCTACAAAAAAGGTCTCTTAACATTTTGCCATAGCTCGCTTCGTTTCCGAGATATTTGCAGATATATCTCAAGGGAAGGGGCCTGACGGACATATTTCGAGATATTTCTTCTTCTTGTTGTTCTTCTTCTGCACAGCTAAGCTGGAAGTGGCATTTACAGCTCGGAATAGTGCAGAGTTATCTCAAAGAAAGGGGCCACGGTGTTTCTGTATCTCTATTATGTTGGTGCGGCTTCGGAACTTTTAAATATCTTGATATATCTCGAGAACTACGCATCTGATCAAAAAATATCATAGAACATAAAAAGTAGGAAACTTAATTCTCTACAAAAAACGTCTCTTAACATTTTGCCATAGCTCGCTTCGTTTCCGAGATATTTGCAGATATATCACAAGGGAAGGGGCCTGACGGACATATTTCGAGATATTTCTTCTTCTTGTTGTTCTTCTTCTGCACAGCTAAGCTGGAAGTGGCATTTGCAGCTCGCAATAGTGCAGAGTTATCTCAAAGAAAGGGGCCACGGTGTTTCTGTATCTCTATTATGTTGGTGCGGCTTCGGAACTTTTAAATATCTTGATATATCTCGAGAACTACGCGTCTGATCAAAAAATATCATAGAACATAAAAAGTAGGAAACTTAATTCTCTACAAAAACGGTCTCTTAACATTTTGCCATAGCTCGCTTCGTTTCCGAGATATTTGCAGATATATCTCAAGGGAAGGGGCCTGACGGACATATTTCGAGATATTTCTTCTTCTTGTTGTTCTTCTTCTGCACAGCTAAGCTGGAAGTGGCATTTGCAGCTCGCAATAGTGCAGAGTTATCTCAAAGAAAGAGGCCACGGTGTTTCTGTATCTCTATTATGTTGGTGCGGCTTCGGAACTTTTAAATATCTCGATATATCTCGAAAACTACGCTTCTGATCAAAAAATATCATAGAACATAAATTGTAGGAAACATAATTCTCTACAAAAAAGGTCTCTTAACATTTTGCCATAGCTCGCTTCGTTTCCGAGATATTTGCAGATATATCTCAAGGGAAGGGGCCTGACGGACATATTTCGAGATATTTCTTCTTCTTGTTGTTCTTCTTCTGCACAGCTAAGCTGGAAGTGGCATTTACAGCTCGGAATAGTGCAGAGTTATCTCAAAGAAAGGGGCCACGGTGTTTCTGTATCTCTATTATGTTGGTGCGGCTTCGGAACTTTTAAATATCTTGATATATCACGAGAACTACGCATCTGATCAAAAAATATCATAGAACATAAAAAGTAGGAAACTTAATTCTCTACAAAAAACGTCTCTTAACATTTTGCCATAGCTCGCTTCGTTTCCGAGATATTTGCAGATTTATCTCAAGGGAAGGGGCCTGACGGACATATTTCGAGATATTTCTTCTTCTTGTTGTTCTTCTTCTGCACAGCTAAGCTGGAAGTGGCATTTGCGGCTCGCACTAGTGCAGAGTTATCTCAAAGAAAGGGGCCACGGTGTTTCTGTATCCCTATTATGTTGGTGCGGCTTCGGAACTTTTAAATATCTTGATATATCTCGAGAACTACGCATCTGATCAAAAAATATCATAGAACATAAAAAGTAGGAAACTTAATTCTCTACAAAAAAGGTCTCTTAACATTTTGCCATAGCTCGCTTCGTTTCCGAGATATTTGCAGATTTATCTCAAGGGAAGGGGCCTAACGGACATATTTCGAGATATTTCTTCTTCTTGTTGTTCTTCTTCTGCACAGCTAAACTGGAAGTGGCATTTCCAGCTCGCAATAGTGCAGAGTTATCTCAAAGAAAGGGGCCACGGTGTTTCTGTATCTCTATTATGTTGGTGCGGCTTCGGAACTTTTAAATATCTTGATATATCTCGAGAACTACGCATCTGATCAAAAAATATCATAGAACATAAAAAGTAGGAAACTTAATTCTCTACAAAAAAGGTCTCTTAACATTTTGCCATAGCTCGCTTCGTTTCCGAGATATTTGCAGATTTATCTCAAGGGAAGGGGCCTAACGGACATATTTCGAGATATTTCTTCTTCTTGTTGTTCTTCTTCTGCACAGCTAAACTGGAAGTGGCATTTCCAGCTCGCAATAGTGCAGAGTTATCTCAAAGAAAGGGGCCACGGTGTTTCTGTATCTCTATTATGTTGGTGCGGCTTCGGAACTTTTAAATATCTTGATATATCTCGAGAACTACGCATCTGATCAAAAAATATCATAGAACATAAAAAGTAGGAAACTTAATTCTCTACAAAAAAGGTCTCTTAACATTTTGCCATAGCTCGCTTCGTTTCCGAGATATTTGCAGATTTATCTCAAGGGAAGGGGACTAACGGACATATTTCGAGATATTTCTTCTTCTTGTTGTTCTTCTTCTGCACAGCTAAGCTGGAAGTGGCATTTCCAGCTCGCAATAGTGCAGAGTTATCTCAAAGAAAGGGGCCACGGTGTTTCTGTATCTCTATTATGTTGGTGCGGCTTCGGAACTTTTAAATATCTCGATATATCTCGAAAACTACGCTTCTGATCAAAAAATATCATAGAACATAAATTGTAGGAAACATAATTCTCTACAAAAAAGGTCTCTTAACATTTTGCCATAGCTCGCTTCGTTTCCGAGATATTTAAGATATATCTCAAGGGAAGGGGCCTGACGGACATATTTCGAGATATTTCTTCTTCTTGTTGTTCTTCTTCTGCACAGCTAAGCTGGAAGTGGCATTTACAGCTCGGAATAGTGCAGAGTTATCTCAAAGAGAGGGGCCACGGTGTTTCTGTATCTCTATTATGTTGGTGCGGCTTCGGAACTTTTAAATATCTCGATATATCTCGAAAACTACGCTTCTGATCAAAAAATATCATAGAACATAAATTGTAGGAAACATAATTCTCTACAAAAAAGGTCTCTTAACATTTTGCCATAGCTCGCTTCGTTTCCGAGATATTTGCAGATATATCTCAAGGGAAGGGGCCTGACGGACATATTTCGAGATATTTCTTCTTCTTGTTGTTCTTCTTCTGCACAGCTAAGCTGGAAGTGGCATTTACAGCTCGGAATAGTGCAGAGTTATCTCAAAGAAAGGGGCCACGGTGTTTCTGTATCTCTATTATGTTGGTGCGGCTTCGGAACTTTTAAATATCTTGATATATCTCGAGAACTACGCGTCTGATCAAAAAATATCATAGAACATAAAAAGTAGGAAACTTAATTTTCTACAAAAACGGTCTCTTAACATTTTGCCATAGCTCGCTTCGTTTCCGAGATATTTGCAGATATATCTCAAGGGAAGGGGCCTGACGGACATATTTCGAGATATTTCTTCTTCTTGTTGTTCTTCTTCTGCACAGCTAAGCTGGAAGTGGCATTTGCGGCTCGCACTAGTGCACAGTTATCTCAAAGAAAGGGGCCACGGTGTTTCTGTATCTCTATTATGTTGGTGCGGCTTCGGAACTTTTAAATATCTCGATATATCTCGAAAACTACGCTTCTGATCAAAAAATATCATAGAACATAAATTGTAGGAAACATAATTCTCTACAAAAAAGGTCTCTTAACATTTTGCCATAGCTCGCTTCGTTTCCGAGATATTTGCAGATATATCTCAAGGGAAGGGGCCTGACGGACATATTTCGAGATATTTCTTCTTCTTGTTGTTCTTCTTCTGCACAGCTAAGCTGGAAGTGGCATTTACAGCTCGGAATAGTGCAGAGTTATCTCAAAGAAAGGGGCCACGGTGTTTCTGTATCTCTATTATGTTGGTGCGGCTTCGGAACTTTTAAATATCTTGATATATCTCGAGAACTACGCATCTGATCAAAAAATATCATAGAACATAAAAAGTAGGAAACTTAATTCTCTACAAAAAAGGTCTCTTAACATTTTGCCATAGCTCGCTTGGTTTCCGAGATATTTGCAGATTTATCTCAAGGGAAGGGGCCTAACGGACATATTTCGAGATATTTCTTCTTCTTGTTGTTCTTCTTCTGCACAGCTAAATTGGAAGTGGCATTTCCAGCTCGCAATAGTGCAGAGTTATCTTAAAGAAAGGGGCCACGGTGTTTCTGTATCTCTATTATGTTGGTGCGGCTTCGGAACTTTTAAATATCTTGATATATCTCGAGAACTACGCGTCTGATCAAAAAATATCATAGAACATAAAAAGTAGGAAACTTAATTTTCTACAAAAACGGTCTCTTAACATTTTGCCATAGCTCGCTTCGTTTCCGAGATATTTGCAGATATATCTCAAGGGAAGGGGCCTGACGGACATATTTCGAGATATTTCTTCTTCTTGTTGTTCTTCTTCTGCACAGCTAAGCTGGAAGTGGCATTTGCGGCTCGCACTAGTGCACAGTTATCTCAAAGAAAGGGGCCACGGTGTTTCTGTATCTCTATTATGTTGGTGCGGCTTCGGAACTTTTAAATATCTCGATATATCTCGAAAACTACGCTTCTGATCAAAAAATATCATAGAACATAAATTGTAGGAAACATAATTCTCTACAAAAAAGGTCTCTTAACATTTTGCCATAGCTCGCTTCGTTTCCGAGATATTTGCAGATATATCTCAAGGGAAGGGGCCTGACGGACATATTTCGAGATATTTCTTCTTCTTGTTGTTCTTCTTCTGCACAGCTAAGCTGGAAGTGGCATTTACAGCTCGGAATAGTGCAGAGTTATCTCAAAGAAAGGGGCCACGGTGTTTCTGTATCTCTATTATGTTGGTGCGGCTTCGGAACTTTTAAATATCTTGATATATCTCGAGAACTACGCATCTGATTAAAAAATATCATGGAACATAAAAAGTAGGAAACTTAATTCTCTACAAAAAACGTCTCTTAACATTTTGCCATAGCTCGCTTCGTTTCCGAGATATTTGCAGATTTATCTCAAGGGAAGGGGCCTGACGGACATATTTCGAGATATTTCTTCTTCTTGTTGTTCTTCTTCTGCACAGCTAAGCTGGAAGTGGCATTTGCGGCTCGCACTAGTGCAGAGTTATCTCAAAGAAAGGGGCCACGGTGTTTCTGTATCCCTATTATGTTGGTGCGGCTTCGGAACTTTTAAATATCTCGATATATCTCGAGAACTACGCTTCTGATCAAAAAATATCATAGAACATAAATTGTAGGAAACATAATTCTCGACAAAAAAGGTCTCTTAACATTTTACCATAGCTCGCTTCGTTTCCGAGATATTTGCAGATATATCTCAAGGGAAGGGGCCTGACGGACATATTTCGAGATATTTCTTCTTCTTGTTGTTCTTCTTCTGCACAGCTAAGCTGGAAGTGGCATTTACAGCTCGGAATAGTGCAGAGTTATCTCAAAGAAAGGGGCCACGGTGTTTCTGTATCTCTATTATGTTGGTGCGGCTTCGGAACTTTTAAATATCTTGATATATCTCGAGAACTACGCATCTGATCAAAAAATATCATAGCACATAAAAAGTAGGAAACTTAATTCTCTACAAAAAACGTCTCTTAACATTTTGCCATAGCTCGCTTCGTTTCCGAGATATTTGCAGATTTATCTCAAGGGAAGGGGCCTGACGGACATATTTCGAGATATTTCTTCTTCTTGTTGTTCTTCTTCTGCACAGCTAAGCTGGAAGTGGCATTTGCGGCTCGCACTAGTGCAGAGTTATCTCAAAGAAAGGGGCCACGGTGTTTCTGTATCCCTATTATGTTGGTGCGGCTTCGGAACTTTTAAATATCTCGATATATCTCGAGAACTACGCTTCTGATCAAAAAATATCATAGAACATAAATTGTAGGAAACATAATTCTCTACAAAAAACGTCTCTTAACATTCTGCCATAGCTCGCTTCGTTTCCGAGATATTTGCAGATTTATCTCAAGGGAAGGGGCCTGACGGACATATTTCGAGATATTTCTTCTTCTTGTTGTTCTTCTTCTGCACAGCTAAGCTGGAAGTGGCATTTACAGCTCGCAATAGTGCAGAGTTATCTCAAAGAAAGGGGCCACGGTGTTTCTGTATCTCTATTATGTTGGTGCGGCTTCGGAACTTTTAAATATCTTGATATATCTCGAGAACTACGCATCTGATCAAAAAATATTATAGAACATGAAAAGTAGGAAACTTAATTCTCTACAAAAAAGGTCTCTTAACATTTTGCCATAGCTCTCTTCGTTTCCGAGATATTTGCAGATTTATCTCAAGGGAAGGGGCCTGTCGGACATATTTCGAGATATTGCTCCTTCTTGTTGTTCTTCTTCTGCACAGCTAAGCTGGAAGTGGCATTTGCAGCTCGCAATAGTGCAGAGTTATCTCAAAGAAAGGGGCCACGGTGTTTCTGTATCTCTATTATGTTGGTGCGGCTTCGGAACTTTTAAATATCTTGATATATCTCGAGAACTACGCATCTGATCAAAAAATATCATAGAACATAAAAAGTAGGAAACTTAATTCTCTACAAAAAAGGTCTCTTAACATTTTGCCATAGCTCGCTTCGTTTCCGAGATATTTGCAGATTTATCTCAAGGGAAGGGTCCTGATGGACATATTTCGAGATATTTCTTCTTCTTGTTGTTCTTCTTCTGCACAGCTAAACTGGAAGTGGCATTTCCAGCTCGCAATCGTGCAGAGTTATCTCAAAGAAAGGGGCCACGGTGTTTCTGTATCTCTATTATGTTGGTGCGGCTTCGGAACTTTTACATATCTTGATATATCTCGAGAACTACGCCTCTGATCGAAAAATATCATAGAACATAAAAAGTAGGAAACTTAATTCTCTACAAAAAAGGTCTCTTAACATTTTGCCATAGCTCGCTTCGTTTCCGAGATATTTGCAGATTTATTTCAAGGGAAGGGGCCTGACGGACATATTTCGAGATATTTCTTCTTCTTGTTGTTCTTCTTCTGCACAGCTAAGCTGGAAGTGGCATTTGCGGCTCGCACTAGTGCAGAGTTATCTCAAAGAAAGGAGCCACGGTGTTTCTGTATCTCTATTATGTTGGTGCGGCTTCGGAACTTTTAAATATCTCGATATATCTCGAAAACTACGCTTCTGATCAAAAAATATCATAGAACATAAATTGTAGGAAACATAATTCTCTACAAAAAAGGTCTCTTAACATTTTGCCATAGCTCGCTTCGTTCCCGAGATATTTGCAGATTTATCTCAAGGGAAGGGGCCTGACGGACATATTTCGAGATATTTCTTCTTCTTGTTGTTCTTCTTCTGCACAGCTAAGCTGGAAGTGGCATATGCAGCTCGCAATAGTGCAGAGTTATCTCAAAGAAAGGGGCCACGGTGTTTCTGTATCTCTATTATGTTGGTGCGGCTTCGGAACTTTTAAATATCTTGATATATCTCGAGAACTACGCATCTGATCAAAAAATATCATAGAACATAAAAAGTAGGAAACTTAATTCTCTACAAAAAAGG
Organism: Osmia lignaria lignaria; assembly: GCF_051020975.1. NCBI lineage: Eukaryota > Metazoa > Arthropoda > Insecta > Hymenoptera > Megachilidae > Osmia > Osmia lignaria. The sequence continues at coordinate 21,844,659 of NW_027478159.1, forward strand.
TCTCTTAACATTTTGCCATAGCTCGCTTCGTTTCCGAGATATTTGCAGATTTATCTCAAGGGAAGGGTCCTGATGGACATATTTCGAGATATTTCTTCTTCTTGTTGTTCTTCTTCTGCACAGCTAAACTGGAAGTGGCATTTCCAGCTCGCAATCGTGCAGAGTTATCTCAAAGAAAGGGGCCACGGTGTTTCTGTATCTCTATTATGTTGGTGCGGCTTCGGAACTTTTAAATATCTTGATATATCTCGAGAACTACGCCTCTGATCGAAAAATATCATAGAACATAAAAAGTAGGAAACTTAATTCTCTACAAAAAAGGTCTCTTAACATTTTGCCATAGCTCGCTTCGTTTCCGAGATATTTGCAGATTTATCTCAAGGGAAGGGGCCTGACGGACATATTTCGAGATATTTCTTCTTCTTGTTGTTCTTCTTCTGCACAGCTAAGCTGGAAGTGGCATTTGCGGCTCGCACTAGTGCAGAGTTATCTCAAAGAAAGGAGCCACGGTGTTTCTGTATCTCTATTATGTTGGTGCGGCTTCGGAACTTTTAAACATCTCGATATATCTCGAAAACTACGCTTCTGATCAAAAAATATCATAGAACATAAATTGTAGGAAACATAATTCACTACAAAAAACGTCTCTTAACATTTTGCCATAGCTCGCTTCGTTTCCGAGATATTTGCAGATTCAGCTCAAAGGAACGGGCCTGACGGACATATTTCGAGATACTTCTTCTTCTTGTTGTTCTTCTTCTGCACAGCTAAGCTGGAAGTGGCATTTGCGGCTCGCACTAGTGCAGGGTTATCTCAAAGAAAGGGGCCACGGTGTTTCTGTATCTCTATTATGTTGGTGCGGCTTCGGAACTTTTAAATATCTCGATATATCTCGAAAACTACGCTTCTGACCAAAAAATATCATAGAACCTAAATTGTAGGAAACATAATTCTCTACAAAAAAGGTCTCTTAACATTTTGCCATAGCTGGCTTCGTTTCCGAGATATTTGCAGATATATCTCAAGGGAAGGGGCCTGACGGACATATTTCGAGATATTTCTTCTTCTTGTTGTTCTTCTTCTGCACAGCTAAGCTGGAAGTGGCATTTGCAGCTCGCAATAGTGCAGAGTTATCTCAAAGAAAGGGGCCACGGTGTTTCTGTATCTCTATTATGTTGGTGCGGCTTCGGAACTTTTAAATATTTCGATATATCTCGAAAACTACGCTTCTGATCAAAAAATATCATAGAACGTAAATTGTAGGAAACATTATTCTCTACAAAAAAGGTCTCTTAACATTTTGCCATAGCTCGCTTCGTTTCCGAGATATTTGCAGATTTATCTCAAGGGAAGGGTCCTGATGGACATATTTCGAGATATTTCTTCTTCTTGTTGTGCTTCTTCTGCACAGCTAAACTGGAAGTGGCATTTCCAGCTCGCAATCGTGCAGAGTTATCTCAAAGAAAGGGGCCACGGTGTTTCTGTATCTCTATTATGTTGGCGCGGCTTCGGAACTTTTAAATATCTTGATATATCTCGAGAACTACGCCTCTGATCGAAAAATATCATAGAACATAAAAAGTAGGAAACTTAATTCTCTACAAAAAAGGTCTCTTAACATTTTGCCATAGCTCGCTTCGTTTCCGAGATATTTGCAGATTTATCTCAAGGGAAGGGGCCTGACGGACATATTTCGAGATATTTCTTCTTCTTGTTGTTCTTCTTCTGCACAGCTAAGCTGGAAGTGGCATTTGCAGCTCGCAGTAGTGCAGAGTTATCTCAAAGAAAGGGGCCACGGTGTTTCTGTATCTCTATTATGTTGGTGCGGCTTCGGAACTTCTAAATATCTTGATATATCTCGAGAACTACGCATCTGATCAAAAAATATCATAGAACATAAAAAGTAGGAAACTTAATTCTCTACAAAAAAGGTCTCTTAACAATTTGCCATAGCTCGCTTCGTTTCCGAGATATTTGCAGATTTATCTCAAGGGAAGGGGCCTGACGGACATATTTCGAGATATTTCTTCTTCTTGTTGTTCTTCTTCTGCACAGCTGAGCTGGAAGTGGCATTTGCAGGTCGCAATAGTGCAGAGTTATCTCAAAGAAAGGGGCCACGGTGTTTCTGTATCTCTATTATGTTGGTGCGGCTTCGGAACTTTTAAATATCTCGATATATCTCGAAAACTACGCTTCTGATCAAAAAATGTCATAGAACGTAAATTGTAGGAAACATTATTCTCTACAAAAAACGTCTCTTAACATTTTGCCATAGCTCGCTTCGTTTCCGAGATATTTGCAGATTCAGCTCAAAGGAACGGGCCTGACGGACATATTTCGAGATACTTCTTCTTCTTGTTGTTCTTCCTCTGCACAGCTAAGCTGGAAGTGGCATTTGCAGCTCGCAATAGTGCAGAGTTATCTCAAAGAAAGGGGCCACGGTGTTTCTGTATCTCTATTATGTTGGTGCGGCTTCGGAACTTTTAAATATCTTGATATATCTCGAGAACTACGCATCTGATCAAAAAATATCATAGAACATAAAAAGTAGGAAACTGAATTCTCTACAAAAAAGGTCTCTTAACATTTTGCCATAGCTCGCTTCGTTTCCGAGATATTTGCAGATTTATCTCAAGGGAAGGGGCCTGACGGACATATTTCGAGATATTTCTTCTTCTGCACAGCTGAGCTGGAAGTGGCATTTGCAGGTCGCAATAGTGCAGAGTTATCTCAAAGAAAGGGGCCACGGTGTTTCTGTATCTCTATTATGTTGGTGCGGCTTCGGAACTTTTAAATATCTCGATATATCTCGAAAACTACGCTTCTGATCAAAAAATGTCATAGAACGTAAATTGTAGGAAACATTATTCTCTACAAAAAAGGTCTCTTAACATTTTGCCATAGCTCGCTTCGTTTCCGAGATATTTGCAGATTTATCTCAAGGGAAGGGTCCTGATGGACATATTTCGAGATATTTCTTCTTCTTGTTGTTCTTCTTCGGCACAGCTAAACTGGAAGTGGCATTTCCAGCTCGCAATCGTGCAGAGTTATCTCAAAGAAAGGGGCCACGGTGTTTCTGTATCTCTATTATGTTGGTGCGGCTTCGGAACTTTTAAATATCTTGATATATCTCGAGAACTACGCATCTGATCAAAAAATATCATAGAAGATAAAAAGTAGGAAACTTAATTCTCTTTAAAAAAGGTCTCTTAACATTTTGCCATAGCTCGCTTCGTTTCCGAGATATTTGCAGATTTATCTCAAGGGAAGGGGCCTGACGGACATATTTCGAGATATTTCTTCTTCTTGTTGTTCTTCTTCTGCACAGCTGAGCTGGAAGTGGCATTTGCAGGTCGCAATAGTGCAGAGTTATCTCAAAGAAAGGGGCCACGGTGTTTCTGTATCTCTATTATGTTGGTGCGGCTTCGGAACTTTTAAATATCTCGATATATCTCGAAAACTACGCTTCTGATCAAAAAATATCATAGAACGTAAATTGTAGCAAACATTATTCTCTACAAAAAAGGTCTCTTAACATTTTGCCATAGCTCGCTTCGTTTCCGAGATATTTGCAGATTTATCTCAAGGGAAGGGTCCTGATGGACATATTTCGAGATATTTCTTCTTCTTGTTGTTCTTCTTCTGCACAGCTAAACTGGAAGTGGCATTTCCAGCTCGCAATCGTGCAGAGTTATCTCAAAGAAAGGGGCCACGGTGTTTCTGTATCTCTATTATGTTGGTGCGGCTTCGGAACTTTTAAATATCTCGATATATCTCGAAAACTACGCTTCTGATCAAAAAATATCATAGAACATAAATTGTAGGAAACATAATTCACTACAAAAAACGTCTCTTAACATTTTGCCATAGCTCGCTTCGTTTCCGAGATATTTGCAGATTCAGCTCAAAGGAACGGGCCTGACGGACATATTTCGAGATACTTCTTCTTCTTGTTGTTCTTCCTCTGCACAGCTAAGCTGGAAGTGGCATTTGCAGCTCGCAATAGTGCAGAGTTATCTCAAAGAAAGGGGCCACGGTGTTTCTGTATCTCTATTATGTTGGTGCGGCTTCGGAACTTTTAAATATCTCGATATATCTCGAAAACTACGCTTCTGACCAAAAAATATCATAGAACCTAAATTGTAGGAAACATAATTCTCTACAAAAAAGGTCTCTTAACATTTTGCCATAGCTCGCTTCGTTTCCGAGATATTTGCAGATATATCTCAAGGGAAGGGGCCTGACGGACATATTTCGAGATATTTCTTCTTCTTGTTGTTCTTCTTCTGCACAGCTAAGCTGGAAGTGGCATTTGCAGCTCGCAATAGTGCAGAGTTATCTCAAAGAAAGGGGCCACGGTGTTTCTGTATCTCTATTATGTTGGTGCGGCTTCGGAACTTTTAGATATCTTGATATATCTCGAGAACTACGCATCTGATCAAAAAATATCATAGAACATAAAAAGTAGGAAACTTAATTCTCTACAAAAAAGGTCTCTTAACATTTTGCCATAGCTCGCTTCGTTTCCGAGATATTTGCAGATTTATCTCAAGGGAAGGGGCCTGACGGACATATTTCGAGATATTTCTTCTACTTGTTGTTCTTCTTCTGCACAGCTAAGCTGGAAGTGGCATTTGCGGCTCGCACTAGTGCAGAGTTATCTCAAAGAAAGGGGCCACGGTGTTTCTGTATCTCTATTATGTTGGTGCGGCTTCGGAACTTTTAAATATCTCGATATATCTCGAAAACTACGCTTCTGATCAAAAAATATCATAGAACATAAATTGTAGGAAACATAATTCTCTACAAAAAAGGTCGCTTAACATTTTGCCATAGCTCGCTTCGTTTCCGAGATATTTGCAGATATATCTCAAGGGAAGGGGCCTGACGGACATATTTCGAGATATTTCTTCTTCTTGTTGTTCTTCTTCTGCACAGCTAAGCTGGAAGTGGCATTTACAGCTCGCAATAGTGCAGAGTTATCTCAAAGAAAGGGGCCACGGTGTTTCTGTATCTCTATTATGTTGGTGCGGCTTCGGAGCTTTTAAATATCTTGATATATACGAGAACTACGCATCTGATCAAAAAATATCATAGAACATGAAAAGTAGGAAACTTAATTCTCTACAAAAAAGGTCTCTTAACATTTTGCCATAGCTCGCTTCAGTTCCGAGATATTTGCAGATTTATCTCAAGGGAAGGGGCCTGACGGACATATTTCGAGATATTTCTTCTTCTTGTTGTTCTTCTTCTGCACAGCTAAGCTGGAAGTGGCATTTGCAGCTCGCACTAGTGCAGAGTTATCTCAAAGAAAGGGGCCACGGTGTTTCTGTATCTCTATTATGTTGGTGCGGCTTCGGAACTTTTAAATATCTCGATATATCTCGAAAACTACGCTTCTGATCAAAAAATATCGTAGAACATAAATTGTAGGAAACATAATTCTTTACAAAAAAGGTCTCTTAACATTTTGCGATAGCTCGCTTCGTTTCCGAGATATTTGCAGATTTATCTCAAGGGAAGGGGCCTGACGGACATATTTCGAGATATTTCTTCTTCTTGTTGTTCTTCTTCTGCACAGCTAAGCTGGAAGTGGCATTTGCGGCTCGCACTAGTGCAGAGTTATCTCAAAGAAAGGGGCCACGGTGTTTCTGTATCCCTATTATGTTGGTGCGGCTTCGGAACTTTTAAATATCTTGATATATCTCGAGAACTACGCATCTGATCAAAAAATATCATAGAACATAAAAAGTAGGAAACTTAATTCTCTACAAAAAAGGTCTCTTAACATTTTGCCATAGCTCGCTTCGTTTCCGAGATATTTGCAGATTTATCTCAAGGGAAGGGGCCTGACGGACATATTTCGAGATATTTCTTCTTCTTGTTGTTCTTCTTCTGCACAGCTAAGCTGGAAGTGGCATTTGCGGCTCGCACTAGTGCAGAGTTATCTCAAAGAAAGGGGCCACGGTGTTTCTGTATCTCTATTATGTTGGTGCCGCTTCGGAACTTTTAAATATCTAGATATATCTCGAAAACTACGCTTCTGATCAAAAAATATCATAGAACATAAATTGTAGGAAACATAATTCTCTACAAAAAAGGTCTCTTAAGATTTTGCCATAGCTCGCTTCGTTTCCGAGATATTTGCAGATATATCTCAAGGGAAGGGGCCTGACGGACATATTTCGAGATATTTCTTCTTCTTGTTGTTCTTCTTCTGCACAGCTAAGCTGGAAGTGGCATTTACAGCTCGCAATAGTGCAGAGTTATCTCAAAGAAAGGGGCCACGGTGTTTCTGTATCTCTATTATGTTGGTGCGGCTTCGGAACTTTTAAATATCTTGATATATCTCGAGAACTACGCATCTGATCAAAAAATATCATAGAACATAAAAAGTAGGAAACTTAATTCTCTACAAAAAAGGTCTCTTAACATTTTGCCATAGCTCGCTTCGTTTCCGAGATATTTGCAGATTTATCTCAAGGGAAGGGGCCTGACGGACATATTTCGAGATATTTCTTCTTCTTGTTGTTCTTCTCCTGCACAGCTAAGCTGGAAGTGGCATTTGCAGCTCGCACTAGCGCAGAGTTATCTCAAAGAAAGGGGCCACGGTGTTTCTGTATCTCTATTATGTTGGTGCGGCTTCGGAACTTTTAAATATCTCGATATATCTCGAAAACTACGCTTCTGATCAAAAAATATCATAGAACATAAAAAGTAGGAAACTTAATTCTCTACAAAAAAGGTCTCTTAACATTTTGCCATAGCTCGCTTCGTTTCCGAGATATTTGCAGATTTATCTCAAGGGAAGGGGCCTAACGGACATATTTCGAGATATTTCTTCTTCTTGTTGTTCTTCTTCTGCACAGCTAAACTGGAAGTGGCATTTCCAGCTCGCAATAGTGCAGAGTTATCTCAAAGAAAGGGGCCACGGTGTTTCTGTATCTCTATTATGTTGGTGCGGTTTCGGAACTTTTAAATATCTTGATATATCTCGAGAACTACGCATCTGATCAAAAAATATCATAGAACATAAAAAGTAGGAAACTTAATTCTCTACAAAAAAGGTCTCTCAACATTTTGCCATAGCTCGCTTCGTTTCCGAGATATTTGCAGATTTATCTCAAGGGAAGGGGCCTGACGGACGTATTTCGAGATATTTCTTCTTCTTGTTGTTCTTCTTCTGCACAGCTGAGCTGGAAGTGGCATTTGCAGGTCGCAATAGTGCAGAGTTATCTCAAAGAAAGGGGCCACGGTGTTTCTGTATCTCTATTATGTTGGTGCGGCTTCGGAACTTTTAAATATCTCGATATATCTCGAAAACTACGCTTCTGATCAAAAAATATCATAGAACGTAAATTGTAGGAAACATGATTCTCTACAAAAAAGGTCTCTTAACATTTTGCCATAGCTCGCTTCGTTTCCGAGATATTTGCAGATTCATCTCAAGGGAAGGGGTCTGACGGACATATTTCGAGATATTTCTTCTTCTTGTTGTTCTTCTTCTGCACAGCTAAGCTCGAAGCGGCATTTGCAGCTCGCAATAGTGCAGAGTTATCTCAAAGAAAGAGGCCACGGTGTTTCTGTACCTCTATTATGTTGGTGCGGCTTCGGAACTTTTAAATATCTTGATATATCTCGAGAACTACGCATCTGATCAAAAAATATCATCGAACATAAAAAGTAGGAAACTTAATTCTCTACAAAAAAGGTCTCTTAACATTTTGCCATAGCTCGCTTCGTTTCCGAGATATTTGCAGATTTATCTCAAGGGAAGTGGCCTGACGGACATATTTCGAGATATTTCTTCTTCTTGTTGTTCTTGTTCTGCACAGCTAAGCTGGAAGTGGCATTTGCAGCTCGCAATAGTGCAGAGTTATCCCAAAGAAAGGGGCCACGGTGTTTCTGTATCTCTATTATGTTGGTGCGGCTTCGGAACTTTTAAATATCTTGACATATCTCGAGAACTACGCATCTGATCAAAAAATATCATACTACATAAAAAGTAGGAAACTTAATTCTCTACAAGAAAGGTCTCTAAACATTTTGCCATAGCTCGCTTCGTTTCCGAGATATTTGCAGATTTATCTCAAGGGAAGGGGCCTGACGGACATATTTCGAGATATTTCTTCTTCTTGTTGTTCTTCTTCTGCACAGCTAAGCTGGAAGTGGCATTTGCAGCTCGCAATAGTGCAGAGTTATCTCAAAGAGAGGGGCCACGGTGTTTCTGTATCTCTATTATGTTGGTGCGGCTTCGGAACTTTTAAATATCTTGATATATCTCGAGAACTACGCATCTCATCAAAAAATATCATAGAAAATAAAAAGTAGGAAACTTAATTCTCTACAAAAAAGGTCTCTTAACATTTCGCCATAGCTCGCTTCGTTTCCGAGATATTTGCAGATATATCTCAAGGGAAGGGGCCTGACGGACATATTTCGAGATATTTCTTCTTCTTGTTGTTCTTCTTCTGCACAGCTAAGCTGGAAGTGGCATTTGCGGCTCGCACTAGTGCACAGTTATCTCAAAGAAAGGGGCCACGGTGTTTCTGTATCTCTATTATGTTGGTGCGTCTTCGGAACTTTTAAATATCTCGATATATCTCGAAAACTACGCTTCTGATCAAAAAATATCATACAACATAAATTGTAGGAAACATAATTCTCTACAAAAAAGGTCTCTTAACATTTTGCCATAGCTCGCTTCGTTTCCGAGATATTTGCAGATTCAGCTCAAAGGAACTGGCCTGACGGACATATTTCGAGATATTTCTCCTTCTTGTTGTTCCGCCTCTGCACAGCTAAGCTGGAAGTGGCATTTGCAGCTCGCAATAGTGCAGAGTTATCTTAAAGAAAGGGGCCACGGTGTTTCTGTATCTCTATTATGTTGGTGCGGCTTCGGAACTTTTAAATATCCTGATATATCTCGAGAACTACGCATCTGATCAAAAAATGTCATAGAACATAAAAAGTAGGAAACTTAATTCTCTACAAAAAAGCTCTCTTAACATTTTGCCATAGCTCGCTTCGTTTCCGAGATATTTGCATATTTATCTCAAGGGAAGGGGCCTGACGGACATATTTCGAGATATTTCTTCTTCTTGTTGTTCTTCTTCTGCACAGCTAAGCTGGAAGTGGCATTTGCGGCTCGCACTAGTGCAGAGTTATCTCAAAGAAAGGGGCCACGGTGTTTCTGTATCTCTATTATGTTGGTGCGGCTTCGGAACTTTTAAATATCTCGATATATCTCGAAAACTACGCTTCTGATCAAAAAATATCATAGAACGTAAATTGTAGGAAACATTATTCTCTACAAAAAAGGTCTCTTAACATTTTGCCATAGCTCGCTTCGTTTCCGAGATATTTGCAGATTCATCTCAAGGGAAGGGGTCTGACGGACATATTTCGAGATATTTCTTCTTCTTGTTGTTCTTCTTCTGCACAGCTAAGCTCGAAGCGGCATTTGCAGCTCGCAATAGTGCAGAGTTATCTCAAAGAAAGAGGCCACGGTGTTTCTGTACCTCTATTATGTTGGTGCAGCTTCGGAACTTTTAAATATCTTGATATATCTCGAGAACTACGCATCTGATCAAAAAATATCATCGAACATAAAAAGTAGGAAACTTAATTCTCTACAAAAAAGGTCTCTTAACATTTTTCCATAGCTCGCTTCGTTTCCGAGATATTTGCAGATTTATCTCAAGGGAAGTGGCCTGACGGACATATTTCGAGATATTTCTTCTTCTTGTTGTTCTTGTTCTGCACAGCTAAGCTGGAAGTGGCATTTGCAGCTCGCAACAGTGCAGAGTTATCCCAAAGAAAGGGGCCACGGTGTTTCTGTATCTCTATTATGTTGGTGCGGCTTCGGAACTTTTAAATATCTTGATATATCTCGAGAACTACGCATCTGATCAAAAAATATCATACTACATAAAAAGTAGGAAACTTAATTCTCTACAAGAAAGGTCTCTAAACATTTTGCCATAGCTCGCTTCGTTTCCGAGATATTTGCAGATTTATCTCAAGGGAAGGGGCCTGACGGACATATTTCGAGATATTTCTTCTTCTTGTTGTTCTTCTTCTGCACAGCTAAGCTGGAAGTGGCATTTGCAGCTCGCAATAGTGCAGAGTTATCTCAAAGAGAGGGGCCACGGTGTTTCTGTATCTCTATTATGTTGGTGCGGCTTCGGAACTTTTAAATATCTTGATATATCTCGAGAACTACGCATCTGATCAAAAAATATCATAGAAAATAAAAAGTAGGAAACTTAATTCTCTACAAAAAAGGTCTCTTAACATTTCGCCATAGCTCGCTTCGTTTCCGAGATATTTGCAGATATATCTCAAGGGAAGGGGCCTGACGGACATATTTCGAGATATTTCTTCTTCTTGTTGTTCTTCTTCTGCACAGCTAAGCTGGAAGTGGCATTTGCGGCTCGCACTAGTGCACAGTTATCTCAAAGAAAGGGGCCACGGTGTTTCTGTATCTCTATTATGTTGGTGCGTCTTCGGAACTTTTAAATATCTCGATATATCTCGAAAACTACGCTTCTGATCAAAAAATATCATACAACATAAATTGTAGGAAACATAATTCTCTACAAAAAAGGTCTCTTAACATTTTGCCATAGCTCGCTTCGTTTCCGAGATATTTGCAGATTCAGCTCAAAGGAACTGGCCTGACGGACATATTTCGAGATATTTCTTCTTCTTGTTGTTCTTCTTCTGCACAGCTAAGCTCGAAGCGGCATTTGCAGCTCGCAATAGTGCAGAGTTATCTCAAAGAAAGAGGCCACGGTGTTTCTGTACCTCTATTATGTTGGTGCAGCTTCGGAACTTTTAAATATCTTGATATATCTCGAGAACTACGCATCTGATCAAAAAATATCATCGAACATAAAAAGTAGGAAACTTAATTCTCTACAAAAAAGGTCTCTTAACATTTTTCCATAGCTCGCTTCGTTTCCGAGATATTTGCAGATTTATCTCAAGGGAAGTGGCCTGACGGACATATTTCGAGATATTTCTTCTTCTTGTTGTTCTTGTTCTGCACAGCTAAGCTGGAAGTGGCATTTGCAGCTCGCAATAGTGCAGAGTTATCCCAAAGAAAGGGGCCACGGTGTTTCTGTATCTCTATTATGTTGGTGCGGCTTCGGAACTTTTAAATATCTTGATATATCTCGAGAACTACGCATCTGATCAAAAAATATCATACTACATAAAAAGTAGGAAACTTAATTCTCTACAAGAAAGGTCTCTAAACATTTTGCCATAGCTCGCTTCGTTTCCGAGATATTTGCAGATTTATCTCAAGGGAAGGGGCCTGACGGACATATTTCGAGATATTTCTTCTTCTTGTTGTTCTTCTTCTGCACAGCTAAGCTGGAAGTGGCATTTGCAGCTCGCAATAGTGCAGAGTTATCTCAAAGAGAGGGGCCACGGTGTTTCTGTATCTCTATTATGTTGGTGCGGCTTCGGAACTTTTAAATATCTTGATATATCTCGAGAACTACGCATCTGATCAAAAAATATCATAGAAAATAAAAAGTAGGAAACTTAATTCTCTACAAAAAAGGTCTCTTAACATTTCGCCATAGCTCGCTTCGTTTCCGAGATATTTGCAGATATATCTCAAGGGAAGGGGCCTGACGGACATATTTCGAGATATTTCTTCTTCTTGTTGTTCTTCTTCTGCACAGCTAAGCTGGAAGTGGCATTTGCGGCTCGCACTAGTGCACAGTTATCTCAAAGAAAGGGGCCACGGTGTTTCTGTATCTCTATTATGTTGGTGCGTCTTCGGAACTTTTAAATATCTCGATATATCTCGAAAACTACGCTTCTGATCAAAAAATATCATAGAACATAAATTGTAGGAAACATAATTCTCTACAAAAAAGGTCTCTTAACATTTTGCCATAGCTCGCTTCGTTTCCGAGATATTTGCAGATTCAGCTCAAAGGAACTGGCCTGACGGACATATTTCGAGATATTTCTCCTTCTTGTTGTTCTTCCTCTGCACAGCTAAGCTGGAAGTGGCATTTGCAGCTCGCAATAGTGCAGAGTTATCTCAAAGAAAGGGGCCACGGTGTTTCTGTATCTCTATTATGTTGGTGCGGCTTCGGAACTTTTAAATATCTTGATATACCTCGAGAACTACGCATCTGATCAAAAAATATCATAGAACATAAAAAGTAGGAAACTTAATTCTCTACAAAAAAGGTCTCTTAACATTTTGCCAAGGCTCGCTTCGTTTCCGAGATATTTGCAGATTTATCTCAAGGGAAGGGGCCTGACGGACATACTTCGAGATACTTCTTCTTCTTGTTGTTCTTCTTCTGCACAGCTAAGCTGGAAGTGGCATTTGCGGCTCGCACTAGTGCAGAGTTATCTCAAAGAAAGGGGCCACGGTGTTTCTGTATCTCTATTATGTTGGTGCGGCTTCGGAACTTTTAAATATCTCGATATATCTCGAAAACTACGCTTCTGATCAAAAAATATCATACAACATAAATTGTAGGAAACATAATTCTCTACAAAAAAGGTCTCTTAACATTTTGCCATAGCTCGCTTCGTTTCCGAGATATTTGCAGATTCAGCTCAAAGGAACTGGCCTGACGGACATATTTCGAGATATTTCTTCTTCTTGTTGTTCCTCCTCTGCACAGCTAAGCTGGAAGTGGCATTTGCAGCTCGCAATAGTGCAGAGTTATCTTAAAGAAAGGGGCCACGGTGTTTCTGTATCTCTATTATGTTGGTGCGGCTTCGGAACTTTTAAATATCTTGATATATCTCGAGAACTACGCATCTGATCAAAAAATGTCATACAACATAAAAAGTAGGAAACTTAATTCTCTACAAAAAAGGTCTCTTAACATTTTGCCATAGCTCGCTTCGTTTCCGGGATATTTGCATATTTATCTCAAGGGAAGGGGCCTGACGGACATATTTCGAGATATTTCTTCTTCTTGTTGTTCTTCTTCTGCACAGCTAAGCTGGAAGTGGCATTTGCGGCTCGCACTAGTGCAGAGTTATCTCAAAGAAAGGGGCCACGGTGTTTCTGTATCTCTATTATGTTGGTGCGGCTTCGGAACTTTTAAATATCTCGATATATCTCGAAAACTACGCTTCTGATCAAAAAATATCATAGAACATAAAAAGTAGGAAACTTAATTCTCTACAAAAAAGGTCTCTTAACATTTTGCCATAGCTCGCTTCGTTTCCGAGATATTTGCAGATTTATCTCAAGGGAAGGGGCCTAACGGACATATTTCGAGATATTTCTTCTTCTTGTTGTTCTTCTTCTGCACAGCTAAACTGGAAGTGGCATTTCCAGCTCGCAATAGTGCAGAGTTATCTCAAGGAAAGGGGCCACGGTGTTTCTGTATCTCTATTATGTTGGTGCGGTTTCGGAACTTTTAAATATCTTGATATATCTCGAGAACTACGCATCTGATCAAAAAATATCATAGAACATAAAAAGTAGGAAACTTAATTCTCTACAAAAAAGGTCTCTTAACATTTTGCCATAGCTCGCTTCGTTTCCGAGATATTTGCAGATTTATCTCAAGGGAAGGGGCCTGACGGACGTATTTCGAGATATTTCTTCTTCTTGTTGTTCTTCTTCTGCACAGCTGAGCTGGAAGTGGCATTTGCAGGTCGCAATAGTGCAGAGTTATCTCAAAGAAAGGGGCCACGGTGTTTCTGTATCTCTATTATGTTGGTGCGGCTTCGGAACTTTTAAATATCTTGATATATACGAGAACTACGCATCTGATCAAAAAATATCATAGAACATGAAAAGTAGGAAACTTAATTCTCTACAAAAAAGGTCTCTTAACATTTTGCCATAGCTCGCTTCGTTTCCGAGATATTTGCAGATTTATCTCAAGGGAAGGGGCCTGACGGACATATTTCGAGATATTTCTTCTTCTTGTTGTTCTTCTTCTGCACAGCTAAGCTGGAAGTGGCATTTGCAGCTCGCACTAGTGCAGAGTTATCTCAAAGAAAGGGGCCACGGTGTTTCTGTATCTCTATTATGTTGGTGCGGCTTCGGAACTTTTAAATATCTCGATATATCTCGAAAACTACGCTTCTGATCAAAAAATATCGTAGAACATAAATTGTAGGAAACATAATTCTCTACAAAAAAGGTCTCTTAACATTTTGCGATAGCTCGCTTCGTTTCCGAGATATTTGCAGATTTATCTCAAGGGAAGGGGCCTGACGGACATATTTCGAGATATTTCTTCTTCTTGTTGTTCTTCTTCTGCACAGCTAAGCTGGAAGTGGCATTTGCGGCTCGCACTAGTGCAGAGTTATCTCAAAGAAAGGGGCCACGGTGTTTCTGTATCCCTATTATGTTGGTGCGGCTTCGGAACTTTTAAATATCTTGATATATCTCGAGAACTACGCATCTGATCAAAAAATATCATAGAACATAAAAAGTAGGAAACTTAATTCTCTACAAAAAAGGTCTCTTAACATTTTGCCATAGCTCGCTTCGTTTCCGAGATATTTGCAGATTTATCTCAAGGGAAGGGGCCTGACGGACATATTTCGAGATATTTCTTCTTCTTGTTGTTCTTCTTCTGCACAGCTAAGCTGGAAGTGGCATTTGCGGCTCGCACTAGTGCAGAGTTATCTCAAAGAAAGGGGCCACGGTGTTTCTGTATCTCTATTATGTTGGTGCCGCTTCGGAACTTTTAAATATCTAGATATATCTCGAAAACTACGCTTCTGATCAAAAAATATCATACAACATAAATTGTAGGAAACATAATTCTCTACAAAAAAGGTCTCTTAACATTTTGCCATAGCTCGCTTCGTTTCCGAGATATTTGCAGATATATCTCAAGGGAAGGGGCCTGACGGACATATTTCGAGATATTTCTTCTTCTTGTTGTTCTTCTTCTGCACAGCTAAGCTGGAAGTGGCATTTACAGCTCGCAATAGTGCAGAGTTATCTCAAAGAAAGGGGCCACGGTGTTTCTGTATCTCTATTATGTTGGTGCGGCTTCGGAACTTTTAAATATCTTGATATATCTCGAGAACTACGCATCTGATCAAAAAATATCATAGAACATGAAAAGTAGGAAACTTAATTCTCTACAAAAAAGGTCTCTTAACATTTTGCCATAGCTCTCTTCGTTTCCGAGATATTTGCAGATTTATCTCAAGGGAAGGGGCCTGACGGACATATTTCGAGATATTTCTACTTCTTGTTGTTCTTCTTCTGCACAGCTAAGCTGGAAGTGGCATTTGCAGCTCGCAATAGTGCAGAGTTATCTCAAAGAAAGGGGCCACGGTGTTTCTGTATCTCTATTATGTTGGTGCGGCTTCGGAACTTTTAAATATCTTGATATATACGAGAACTACGCATCTGATCAAAAAATATCATAGAACATGAAAAGTAGGAAACTTAATTCTCTACAAAAAAGGTCTCTTAACATTTTGCCATAGCTCGCTTCGTTTCCGAGATATTTGCAGATTTATCTCAAGGGAAGGGGCCTGACGGACATATTTCGAGATATTTCTTCTTCTTGTTGTTCTTCTTCTGCACAGCTAAGCTGGAAGTGGCATTTGCAGCTCGCACTAGTGCAGAGTTATCTCAAAGAAAGGGGCCACGGTGTTTCTGTATCTCTATTATGTTGGTGCGGCTTCGGAACTTTTAAATATCTCGATATATCTCGAAAACTACGCTTCTGATCAAAAAATATCGTAGAACATAAATTGTAGGAAACATAATTCTCTACAAAAAAGGTCTCTTAACATTTTGCGATAGCTCGCTTCGTTTCCGAGATATTTGCAGATTTATCTCAAGGGAAGGGGCCTGACGGACATATTTCGAGATATTTCTTCTTCTTGTTGTTCTTCTTCTGCACAGCTAAGCTGGAAGTGGCATTTGCGGCTCGCACTAGTGCAGAGTTATCTCAAAGAAAGGGGCCACGGTGTTTCTGTATCCCTATTATGTTGGTGCGGCTTCGGAACTTTTAAATATCTTGATATATCTCGAGAACTACGCATCTGATCAAAAAATATCATAGAACATAAAAAGTAGGAAACTTAATTCTCTACAAAAAAGGTCTCTTAACATTTTGCCATAGCTCGCTTCGTTTCCGAGATATTTGCAGATTTATCTCAAGGGAAGGGGCCTGACGGACATATTTCGAGATATTTCTTCTTCTTGTTGTTCTTCTTCTGCACAGCTAAGCTGGAAGTGGCATTTGCGGCTCGCACTAGTGCAGAGTTATCTCAAAGAAAGGGGCCACGGTGTTTCTGTATCTCTATTATGTTGGTGCCGCTTCGGAACTTTTAAATATCTAGATATATCTCGAAAACTACGCTTCTGATCAAAAAATATCATACAACATAAATTGTAGGAAACATAATTCTCTACAAAAAAGGTCTCTTAACATTTTGCCATAGCTCGCTTCGTTTCCGAGATATTTGCAGATATATCTCAAGGGAAGGGGCCTGACGGACATATTTCGAGATATTTCTTCTTCTTGTTGTTCTTCTTCTGCACAGCTAAGCTGGAAGTGGCATTTACAGCTCGCAATAGTGCAGAGTTATCTCAAAGAAAGGGGCCACGGTGTTTCTGTATCTCTATTATGTTGGTGCGGCTTCGGAACTTTTAAATATCTTGATATATCTCGAGAACTACGCATCTGATCAAAAAATATCATAGAACATGAAAAGTAGGAAACTTAATTCTCTACAAAAAAGGTCTCTTAACATTTTGCCATAGCTCTCTTCGTTTCCGAGATATTTGCAGATTTATCTCAAGGGAAGGGGCCTGACGGACATATTTCGAGATATTTCTACTTCTTGTTGTTCTTCTTCTGCACATCTAAGCTGGAAGTGGCATTTGCAGCTCGCAATAGTGCAGAGTTATCTCAAAGAAAGGGGCCACGGTGTTTCTGTATCTCTATTATGTTGGTGCGGCTTCGGAACTTTTAAATATCTTGATATATCTCGAGAACTACGCTTCTGATCAAAAAATATCATACAACATAAATTGTAGGAAACATAATTCTCTACAAAAAAGGTCTCTTAACATTTTGCCATAGCTCGCTTCGTTTCCGAGATATTTGCAGATTCAGCTCAAAGGAACTGGCCTGACGGACATATTTCGAGCTATTTCTTCTTCTTGTTGTTCCTCCTCTGCACAGCTAAGCTGGAAGTGGCATTTGCAGCTCGCAATAGTGCAGAGTTATCTCAAAGAAAGGGGCCACGGTGTTTCTGTATCTCTATTATGTTGGTGCGGCTTCGGAACTTTTAAATATCTTGATATATCTCGAGAACTACGCATCTGATCAAAAAATATCATAGAACATAAAAAGTAGGAAACTTAATTCTCTACAAAAAAGGTCTCTTAACATTTTGCCATAGCTCGCTTCGTTTCCGAGATATTTGCAGATTTATCTCAAGGGAAGGGGCCTGACGGACATATTTCGAGATATTTCTTCTTCTTGTTGTTCTTCTTCTGCACAGCTAAGCTGGAAGTGGCATTTGCAGCTCGCACTAGTGCAGAGTTATCTCAAAGAAAGGGGCCACGGTGTTTCTGTATCTCTATTATGTTGGTGCGGCTTCGGAACTTTTAAATATCTCGATATATCTCGAAAACTACGCTTCTGATCAAAAAATATCATAGAACATAAAAAGTAGGAAACTTAATTCTCTACAAAAAAGGTCTCTTAACATTTTGCCATAGCTCGTTTCGTTTCCGAGATATTTGCAGATTTATCTCAAGGGAAGGGGCCTGACGGACATATTTCGAGATATTTCTTCTTCTTGTTGTTCTTCTTCTGCACAGCTAAGCTGGAAGTGGCATTTGCGGCTCGCACTAGTGCAGAGTTATCTCAAAGAAAGGGGCCACGGTGTTTCTGTATCTCTATTATGTTGGTGCGGCTTCGGAACTTTTAAATATCTCGATATATCTCGAAAACTACGCTTCTGATCAAAAAATATCATACAACATAAATTGTAGGAAACATAATTCTCTACAAAAAAGGTCTCTTAACATTTTGCCATAGCTCGCTTCGTTTCCGAGATATTTGCAGATTCAGCTCAAAGGAACTGGCCTGACGGACATATTTCGAGATATTTCTTCTTCTTGTTGTTCCTCCTCTGCACAGCTAAGCTGGAAGTGGCATTTGCAGCTCGCAATAGTGCAGAGTTATCTTAAAGAAAGGGGCCACGGTGTTTCTGTATCTCTATTATGTTGGTGCGGCTTCGGAACTTTTAAATATCTTGATATATCTCGAGAACTACGCATCTGATCAAAAAATGTCATACAACATAAAAAGTAGGAAACTTAATTCTCTACAAAAAAGGTCTCTTAACATTTTGCCATAGCTCGCTTCGTTTCCGGGATATTTGCATATTTATCTCAAGGGAAGGGGCCTGACGGACATATTTCGAGATATTTCTTCTTCTTGTTGTTCTTCTTCTGCACAGCTAAGCTGGAAGTGGCATTTGCGGCTCGCACTAGTGCAGAGTTATCTCAAAGAAAGGGGCCACGGTGTTTCTGTATCTCTATTATGTTGGTGCGGCTTCGGAACTTTTAAATATCTCGATATATCTCGAAAACTACGCTTCTGATCAAAAAATATCATAGAACATAAAAAGTAGGAAACTTAATTCTCTACAAAAAAGGTCTCGTAACATTTTGCCATGGCTCGCTTCGTTTCCGAGATATTTGCAGATTTATCTCAAGGGAAGGGGCCTAACGGACATATTTCGAGATATTTCTTCTTCTTGTTGTTCTTCTTCTGCACAGCTAAATTGGAAGTGGCATTTCCAGCTCGCAATAGTGCAGAGTTATCTCAAAGAAAGGGGCCACGGTGTTTCTGTATCTCTATTATGTTGGTGCGGTTTCGGAACTTTTAAATATCTTGATATATCTCGAGAACTACGCATCTGATCAAAAAATATCATAGAACATAAAAAGTAGGAAACTTAATTCTCTACAAAAAAGGTCTCTTAACATTTTGCCATAGCTCGCTTCGTTTCCGAGATATTTGCAGATTTATCTCAAGGGAAGGGGCCTGACGGACGTATTTCGAGATATTTCTTCTTCTTGTTGTTCTTCTTCTGCACAGCTGAGCTGGAAGTGGCATTTGCAGGTCGCAATAGTGCAGAGTTATCTCAAAGAAAGGGGCCACGGTGTTTCTGTATCTCTATTATGTTGGTGCGGCTTCGGAACTTTTAAATATCTCGATATATCTCGAAAACTACGCTTCTGATCAAAAAATATCATAGAACGTAAATTGTAGGAAACATTATTCTCTACAAAAAAGGTCTCTTAACATTTTGCCATAAATCGCTTCGTTTCCGAGATATTTGCAGATTCATCTCAAGGGAAGGGGTCTGACGGACATATTTCGAGATATTTCTTCTTCTTGTTGTTCTTCTTCTGCACAGCTAAGCTGGAAGTGGCATTTGCGGCTCGCACTAGTGCAGAGTTATCTCAAAGAAAGGGGCCACGGTGTTTCTGTATCTCTATTATGTTGGTGCGGCTTCGGAACTTTTAAATATCTCGATATATCTCGAAAACTACGCTTCTGATCAAAAAATATCATACAACATAAATTGTAGGAAACATAATTCTCTACAAAAAAGGTCTCTTAACATTTTGCCATAGCTCGCTTCGTTTCCGAGATATTTGCAGATTCAGCTCAAAGGAACTGGCCTGACGGACATATTTCGAGATATTTCTTCTTCTTGTTGTTCCTCCTCTGCACAGCTAAGCTGGAAGTGGCATTTGCAGCTCGCAATAGTGCAGAGTTATCTCAAAGAAAGGGGCCACGGTGTTTCTGTATCTCTATTATGTTGGTGCGGCTTCGGAACTTTTAAATATCTTGATATATACGAGAACTACGCATCTGATCAAAAAATATCATAGAACATGAAAAGTAGGAAACTTAATTCTCTACAAAAAAGGTCTCTTAACATTTTGCCATAGCTCGCTTCGTTTCCGAGATATTTGCAGATTTATCTCAAGGGAAGGGGCCTGACGGACATATTTCGAGATATTTCTTCTTCTTGTTGTTCTTCTTCTGCACAGCTAAGCTGGAAGTGGCATTTGCAGCTCGCACTAGTGCAGAGTTATCTCAAAGAAAGGGGCCACGGTGTTTCTGTATCTCTATTATGTTGGTGCGGCTTCGGAACTTTTAAATATCTCGATATATCTCGAAAACTACGCTTCTGATCAAAAAATATCATAGAACATAAAAAGTAGGAAACTTAATTCTCTACAAAAAAGGTCTCTTAACATTTTGCCATAGCTCGCTTCGTTTCCGAGATATTTGCAGATTTATCTCAAGGGAAGGGGCCTGACGGACATATTTCGAGATATTTCTTCTTCTTGTTGTTCTTCTTCTGCACAGCTAAGCTGGAAGTGGCATTTACGGCTCGCACTAGTGCAGAGTTATCTCAAAGAAAGGGGCCACGGTGTTTCTGTATCTCTATTATGTTGGTGCCGCTTCGGAACTTTTAAATATCTAGATATATCTCGAAAACTACGCTTCTGATCAAAAAATATCATACAACATAAATTGTAGGAAACATAATTCTCTACAAAAAAGGTCTCTTAACATTTTGCCATAGCTCGCTTCGTTTCCGAGATATTTGCAGATATATCTCAAGGGAAGGGGCCTGACGGACATATTTCGAGATATTTCTTCTTCTTGTTGTTCTTCTTCTGCACAGCTAAGCTGGAAGTGGCATTTACAGCTCGCAATAGTGCAGAGTTATCTCAAAGAAAGGGGCCACGGTGTTTCTGTATCTCTATTATGTTGGTGCGGCTTCGGAACTTTTAAATATCTTGATATATCTCGAGAACTACGCATCTGATCAAAAAATATCATAGAACATGAAAAGTAGGAAACTTAATTCTCTACAAAAAAGGTCTCTTAACATTTTGCCATAGCTCTCTTCGTTTCCGAGATATTTGCAGATTTATCTCAAGGGAAGGGGCCTGACGGACATATTTCGAGATATTTCTACTTCTTGTTGTTCTTCTTCTGCACAGCTAAGCTGGAAGTGGCATTTGCAGCTCGCAATAGTGCAGAGTTATCTCAAAGAAAGGGGCCACGGTGTTTCTGTATCTCTATTATGTTGGTGCGGCTTCGGAACTTTTAAATATCTTGATATATCTCGAGAACTACGCTTCTGATCAAAAAATATCATACAACATAAATTGTAGGAAACATAATTCTCTACAAAAAAGGTCTCTTAACATTTTGCCATAGCTCGCTTCGTTTCCGAGATATTTGCAGATTCAGCTCAAAGGAACTGGCCTGACGGACATATTTCGAGATATTTCTTCTTCTTGTTGTTCCTCCTCTGCACAGCTAAGCTGGAAGTGGCATTTGCAGCTCGCAATAGTGCAGAGTTATCTCAAAGAAAGGGGCCACGGTGTTTCTGTATCTCTATTATGTTGGTGCGGCTTCGGAACTTTTAAATATCTTGATATATCTCGAGAACTACGCATCTGATCAAAAAATATCATAGAACATAAAAAGTAGGAAACTTAATTCTCTACAAAAAAGGTCTCTTAACATTTTGCCATAGCTCGCTTCGTTTCCGAGATATTTGCAGATTTATCTCAAGGGAAGGGGCCTGACGGACATATTTCGAGATATTTCTTCTTCTTGTTGTTCTTCTTCTGCACAGCTAAGCTGGAAGTGGCATTTGCAGCTCGCACTAGTGCAGAGTTATCTCAAAGAAAGGGGCCACGGTGTTTCTGTATCTCTATTATGTTGGTGCGGCTTCGGAACTTTTAAATATCTCGATATATCTCGAAAACTACGCTTCTGATCAAAAAATATCATAGAACATAAAAAGTAGGAAACTTAATTCTCTACAAAAAAGGTCTCTTAACATTTTGCCATAGCTCGTTTCGTTTCCGAGATATTTGCAGATTTATCTCAAGGGAAGGGGCCTGACGGACATATTTCGAGATATTTCTTCTTCTTGTTGTTCTTCTTCTGCACAGCTAAGCTGGAAGTGGCATTTGCGGCTCGCACTAGTGCAGAGTTATCTCAAAGAAAGGGGCCACGGTGTTTCTGTATCTCTATTATGTTGGTGCGGCTTCGGAACTTTTAAATATCTCGATATATCTCGAAAACTACGCTTCTGATCAAAAAATATCATACAACATAAATTGTAGGAAACATAATTCTCTACAAAAAAGGTCTCTTAACATTTTGCCATAGCTCGCTTCGTTTCCGAGATATTTGCAGATTCAGCTCAAAGGAACTGGCCTGACGGACATATTTCGAGATATTTCTTCTTCTTGTTGTTCCTCCTCTGCACAGCTAAGCTGGAAGTGGCATTTGCAGCTCGCAATAGTGCAGAGTTATCTTAAAGAAAGGGGCCACGGTGTTTCTGTATCTCTATTATGTTGGTGCGGCTTCGGAACTTTTAAATATCTTGATATATCTCGAGAACTACGCATCTGATCAAAAAATGTCATACAACATAAAAAGTAGGAAACTTAATTCTCTACAAAAAAGGTCTCTTAACATTTTGCCATAGCTCGCTTCGTTTCCGGGATATTTGCATATTTATCTCAAGGGAAGGGGCCTGACGGACATATTTCGAGATATTTCTTCTTCTTGTTGTTCTTCTTCTGCACAGCTAAGCTGGAAGTGGCATTTGCGGCTCGCACTAGTGCAGAGTTATCTCAAAGAAAGGGGCCACGGTGTTTCTGTATCTCTATTATGTTGGTGCGGCTTCGGAACTTTTAAATATCTCGATATATCTCGAAAACTACGCTTCTGATCAAAAAATATCATAGAACATAAAAAGTAGGAAACTTAATTCTCTACAAAAAAGGTCTCGTAACATTTTGCCATGGCTCGCTTCGTTTCCGAGATATTTGCAGATTTATCTCAAGGGAAGGGGCCTAACGGACATATTTCGAGATATTTCTTCTTCTTGTTGTTCTTCTTCTGCACAGCTAAATTGGAAGTGGCATTTCCAGCTCGCAATAGTGCAGAGTTATCTCAAAGAAAGGGGCCACGGTGTTTCTGTATCTCTATTATGTTGGTGCGGTTTCGGAACTTTTAAATATCTTGATATATCTCGAGAACTACGCATCTGATCAAAAAATATCATAGAACATAAAAAGTAGGAAACTTAATTCTCTACAAAAAAGGTCTCTTAACATTTTGCCATAGCTCGCTTCGTTTCCGAGATATTTGCAGATTTATCTCAAGGGAAGGGGCCTGACGGACGTATTTCGAGATATTTCTTCTTCTTGTTGTTCTTCTTCTGCACAGCTGAGCTGGAAGTGGCATTTGCAGGTCGCAATAGTGCAGAGTTATCTCAAAGAAAGGGGCCACGGTGTTTCTGTATCTCTATTATGTTGGTGCGGCTTCGGAACTTTTAAATATCTCGATATATCTCGAAAACTACGCTTCTGATCAAAAAATATCATAGAACGTAAATTGTAGGAAACATTATTCTCTACAAAAAAGGTCTCTTAACATTTTGCCATAAATCGCTTCGTTTCCGAGATATTTGCAGATTCATCTCAAGGGAAGGGGTTTGACGGACATATTTCGAGATATTTCTTCTTCTTGTTGTTCTTCTTCTGCACAGCTAAGCTCGAAGCGGCATTTGCAGCTCGCAATAGTGCAGAGTTATCTCAAAGAAAGAGGCCACGGTGTTTCTGTACCTCTATTATGTTGGTGCAGCTTCGGAACTTTTAAATATCTCGATATATCTCGAGAACTACGCATCTGATCAAAAAATATCATCGAACATAAAAAGTAGGAAACTTAATTCTCTACAAAAAAGGTCTCTTAACATTTTGCCATAGCTCGCTTCGTTTCCGAGATATTTGCAGATTTATCTCAAGGGAAGTGGCCTGACGGACATATTTCGAGATATTTCTTCTTCTTGTTGTTCTTCCTCTGCACAGCTAAGCTGGAAGTGGCATTTGCAGCTCGCAATAGTGCAGAGTTATCTCAAAGAAAGGGGCCACGGTGTTTCTGTATCTCTATTATGTTGGTGCGGCTTCGGAACTTTTAAATATCTTGATATATACGAGAACTACGCATCTGATCAAAAAATATCATAGAACATGAAAAGTAGGAAACTTAATTCTCTACAAAAAAGGTCTCTTAACATTTTGCCATAGCTCGCTTCGTTTCCGAGATATTTGCAGATTTATCTCAAGGGAAGGGGCCTGACGGACATATTTCGAGATATTTCTTCTTCTTGTTGTTCTTCTTCTGCACAGCTAAGCTGGAAGTGGCATTTGCAGCTCGCACTAGTGCAGAGTTATCTCAAAGAAAGGGGCCACGGTGTTTCTGTATCTCTATTATGTTGGTGCGGCTTCGGAACTTTTAAATATCTCGATATATCTCGAAAACTACGCTTCTGATCAAAAAATATCATAGAACATAAAAAGTAGGAAACTTAATTCTCTACAAAAAAGGTCTCTTAACATTTTGCCATAGCTCGCTTCGTTTCCGAGATATTTGCAGATTTATCTCAAGGGAAGGGGCCTGACGGACATATTTCGAGATATTTCTTCTTCTTGTTGTTCTTCTTCTGCACAGCTAAGCTGGAAGTGGCATTTGCGGCTCGCACTAGTGCAGAGTTATCTCAAAGAAAGGGGCCACGGTGTTTCTGTATCCCTATTATGTTGGTGCGGCTTCGGAACTTTTAAATATCTTGATATATCTCGAGAACTACGCATCTGATCAAAAAATATCATAGAACATAAAAAGTAGGAAACTTAATTCTCTACAAAAAAGGTCTCTTAACATTTTGCCATAGCTCGCTTCGTTTCCGAGATATTTGCAGATTTATCTCAAGGGAAGGGGCCTGACGGACATATTTCGAGATATTTCTTCTTCTTGTTGTTCTTCTTCTGCACAGCTAAGCTGGAAGTGGCATTTACGGCTCGCACTAGTGCAGAGTTATCTCAAAGAAAGGGGCCACGGTGTTTCTGTATCTCTATTATGTTGGTGCCGCTTCGGAACTTTTAAATATCTAGATATATCTCGAAAACTACGCTTCTGATCAAAAAATATCATACAACATAAATTGTAGGAAACATAATTCTCTACAAAAAAGGTCTCTTAACATTTTGCCATAGCTCGCTTCGTTTCCGAGATATTTGCAGATATATCTCAAGGGAAGGGGCCTGACGGACATATTTCGAGATATTTCTTCTTCTTGTTGTTCTTCTTCTGCACAGCTAAGCTGGAAGTGGCATTTACAGCTCGCAATAGTGCAGAGTTATCTCAAAGAAAGGGGCCACGGTGTTTCTGTATCTCTATTATGTTGGTGCGGCTTCGGAACTTTTAAATATCTTGATATATCTCGAGAACTACGCATCTGATCAAAAAATATCATAGAACATGAAAAGTAGGAAACTTAATTCTCTACAAAAAAGGTCTCTTAACATTTTGCCATAGCTCTCTTCGTTTCCGAGATATTTGCAGATTTATCTCAAGGGAAGGGGCCTGACGGACATATTTCGAGATATTTCTACTTCTTGTTGTTCTTCTTCTGCACAGCTAAGCTGGAAGTGGCATTTGCAGCTCGCAATAGTGCAGAGTTATCTCAAAGAAAGGGGCCACGGTGTTTCTGTATCTCTATTATGTTGGTGCGGCTTCGGAACTTTTAAATATCTTGATATATCTCGAGAACTACGCTTCTGATCAAAAAATATCATACAACCTAAATTGTAGGAAACATAATTCTCTACAAAAAAGGTCTCTTAACATTTTGCCATAGCTCGCTTCGTTTCCGAGATATTTGCAGATTCAGCTCAAAGGAACTGGCCTGACGGACATATTTCGAGATATTTCTTCTTCTTGTTGTTCCTCCTCTGCACAGCTAAGCTGGAAGTGGCATTTGCAGCTCGCAATAGTGCAGAGTTATCTCAAACAAAGGGGCCACGGTGTTTCTGTATCTCTATTATGTTGGTGCGGCTTCGGAACTTTTAAATATCTTGACATATCTCGAGAACTACGCATCTGATCAAAAAATGTCATACAAGATAAAAAGTAGGAAACTTAATTCTCTACAAAAAAGGTCTCTTAACATTTTGCCATAGCTCGCTTCGTTTCCGGGATATTTGCATATTTATCTCAAGGGAAGGGGCCTGACGGACATATTTCGAGATATTTCTTCTTCTTGTTGTTCTTCTTCTGCACAGCTAAGCTGGAAGTGGCATTTGCGGCTCGCACTAGTGCAGAGTTATCTCAAAGAAAGGGGCCACGGTGTTTCTGTATCTCTATTATGTTGGTGCGGCTTCGGAACTTTTAAATATCTCGATATATCTCGAAAACTACGCTTCTGATCAAAAAATATCATAGAACATAAAAAGTAGGAAACTTAATTCTCTACAAAAAAGGTCTCTTAACATTTTGCCATAGCTCGCTTCGTTTCCGAGATATTTGCAGATTTATCTCAAGGGAAGGGGCCTGACGGACGTATTTCGAGATATTTCTTCTTCTTGTTGTTCTTCTTCTGCACAGCTGAGCTGGAAGTGGCATTTGCAGGTCGCAATAGTGCAGAGTTATCTCAAAGAAAGGGGCCACGGTGTTTCTGTATCTCTATTATGTTGGTGCGGCTTCGGAACTTTTAAATATCTCGATATATCTCGAAAACTACGCTTCTGATCAAAAAATATCATAGAACGTAAATTGTAGGAAACATTATTCTCTACAAAAAAGGTCTCTTAACATTTTGCCATAGCTCGCTTCGTTTCCGAGATATTTGCAGATTCATCTCAAGGGAAGGGGTCTGACGGACATATTTCGAGATATTTCTTCTTCTTGTTGTTCTTCTTCTGCACAGCTAAGCTCGAAGCGGCATTTGCAGCTCGCAATAGTGCAGAGTTATCTCAAAGAAAGAGGCCACGGTGTTTCTGTACCTCTATTATGTTGGTGCAGCTTCGGAACTTTTAAATATCTCGATATATCTCGAGAACTACGCATCTGATCAAAAAATATCATCGAACATAAAAAGTAGGAAACTTAATTCTCTACAAAAAAGGTCTCTTAACATTTTGCCATAGCTCGCTTCGTTTCCGAGATATTTGCAGATTTATCTCAAGGGAAGTGGCCTGACGGACATATTTCGAGATATTTCTTCTTCTTGTTGTTCTTCCTCTGCACAGCTAAGCTGGAAGTGGCATTTGCAGCTCGCAATAGTGCAGAGTTATCTCAAAGAAAGGGGCCACGGTGTTTCTGTATCTCTATTATGTTGGTGCGGCTTCGGAACTTTTAAATATCTTGATAAATACGAGAACTACGCATCTGATCAAAAAATATCATAGAACATGAAAAGTAGGAAACTTAATTCTCTACAAAAAAGGTCTCTTAACCTTTTGCCATAGCTCGCTTCGTTTCCGAGATATTTGCAGATTTATCTCAAGGGAAGGGGCCTGACGGACATATTTCGAGATATTTCTTCTTCTTGTTGTTCTTCTTCTGCACAGCTAAGCTGGAAGTGGCATTTGCAGCTCGCACTAGTGCAGAGTTATCTCAAAGAAAGGGGCCACGGTGTTTCTGTATCTCTATTATGTTGGTGCGGCTTCGGAACTTTTAAATATCTCGATATATCTCGAAAACTACGCTTCTGATCAAAAAATATCGTAGAACATAAATTGTAGGAAACATAATTCTCTACAAAAAAGGTCTCTTAACATTTTGCGATAGCTCGCTTCGTTTCCGAGATATTTGCAGATTTATCTCAAGGGAAGGGGCCTGACGGACATATTTCGAGATATTTCTTCTTCTTGTTGTTCTTCTTCTGCACAGCTAAGCTGGAAGTGGCATTTGCGGCTCGCACTAGTGCAGAGTTATCTCAAAGAAAGGGGCCACGGTGTTTCTGTATCCCTATTATGTTGGTGCGGCTTCGGAACTTTTAAATATCTTGATATATCTCGAGAACTACGCATCTGATCAAAAAATATCATAGAACATAAAAAGTAGGAAACTTAATTCTCTACAAAAAAGGTCTCTTAACATTTTGCCATAGCTCGCTTCGTTTCCGAGATATTTGCAGATATATCTCAAGGGAAGGGGCCTGACGGACATATTTCGAGATATTTCTTCTTCTTGTTGTTCTTCTTCTGCACAGCTAAGCTGGAAGTGGCATTTACAGCTCGCAATAGTGCAGAGTTATCTCAAAGAAAGGGGCCACGGTGTTTCTGTATCCCTATTATGTTGGTGCGGCTTCGGAACTTTTAAATATCTCGATATTTCTCGAAAACTACGCTTCTGATCAAAAAATATCATAGAACATAAATTGTAGGAAACATAATTCTCTACAAAAAACGTCTCTTAACATTTTGCCATAGCTCGCTTCGTTTCCGAGATATTTGCAGATTCAGCTCAAAGGAACTGGCCTGACGGACATATTTCGAGATATTTCTTCTTCTTGTTGTTCTTCCTCTGCACAGCTAAGCTGGAAGTGGCATTTGCAGCTCGCAATAGTGCAGAGTTATCTCAAAGAAAGGGGCCACGGTGTTTCTGTATCTCTATTATGTTGGTGCGGCTTCGGAACTTTTAAATATCTTGATATATCTCGAGAACTACGCATCTGATCAAAAAATATCATAGAACATAAAAAGTAGGAAACTTAATTCTCTACAAAAAAGGTCTCTTAACATTTTGCCATAGCTCGCTTCGTTTCCGAGATATTTGCAGATTTATCTCAAGGGAAGGGGCCTGACGGACATATTTCGAGATATTTCTTCTTCTTGTTGTTCTTCTTCTGCACAGCTAAGCTGGAAGTGGCATTTGCGGCTCGCACTAGTGCAGAGTTATCTCAAAGAAAGGGGCCACGGTGTTTCTGTATCTCTATTATGTTTGTGCGGCTTCGGAACTTTTAAATATCTCGATATATCTCGAAAACTACGCTTCTGATCAAAAAATATCATAGAACATAAAAAGTAGGAAACTTAATTCTCTACAAAAAAGGTCTCTTAACATTTTGCCATAGCTCGCTTCGTTTCCGAGATATTTGCAGATTTATCTCAAGGGAAGGGGCCTGACGGACATATTTCGAGATATTTCTTCTTCTTGTTGTTCTTCTTCTGCACAGCTAAGCTGGAAGTGGCATTTGCGGCTCGCACTAGTGCAGAGTTATCTCAAAGAAAGGGGCCACGGTGTTTCTGTATCTCTATTATGTTGGTGCCGCTTCGGAACTTTTAAATATCTAGATATATCTCGAAAACTACGCTTCTGATCAAAAAATATCATACAACATAAATTGTAGGAAACATAATTCTCTACAAAAAAGGTCTCTTAACATTTTGCCATAGCTCGCTTCGTTTCCGAGATATTTGCAGATATATCTCAAGGGAAGGGGCCTGACGGACATATTTCGAGATATTTCTTCTTCTTGTTGTTCTTCTTCTGCACAGCTAAGCTGGAAGTGGCATTTACAGCTCGCAATAGTGCAGAGTTATCTCAAAGAAAGGGGCCACGGTGTTTCTGTATCTCTATTATGTTGGTGCGGCTTCGGAACTTTTAAATATCTTGATATATCTCGAGAACTACGCATCTGATCAAAAAATATCATAGAACATGAAAAGTAGGAAACTTAATTCTCTACAAAAAAGGTCTCTTAACATTTTGCCATAGCTCTCTTCGTTTCCGAGATATTTGCAGATTTATCTCAAGGGAAGGGGCCTGACGGACATATTTCGAGATATTTCTACTTCTTGTTGTTCTTCTTCTGCACAGCTA
The DNA here is from genome assembly GCF_051020975.1 of Osmia lignaria lignaria. NCBI lineage: Eukaryota > Metazoa > Arthropoda > Insecta > Hymenoptera > Megachilidae > Osmia > Osmia lignaria. The sequence goes on from NW_027478159.1 coordinate 21,874,388, forward strand.
AGCTGGAAGTGGCATTTGCAGCTCGCAATAGTGCAGAGTTATCTCAAAGAAAGGGGCCACGGTGTTTCTGTATCTCTATTATGTTGGTGCGGCTTCGGAACTTTTAAATATCTTGATATATCTCGAGAACTACGCGTCTGATCAAAAAATATCATAGAACATAAAAAGTAGGAAACTTAATTCTCTACAAAAAAGGTCTCTTAACATTTTGCCATAGCTCGTTTCGTTTCCGAGATATTTGCAGATTTATCTCAAGGGAAGGGGCCTGACGGACATATTTCGAGATATTTCTTCTTCTTGTTGTTCTCCTTCTGCACAGCTAAGCTGGAAGTGGCATTTGCGGCTCGCACTAGTGCAGAGTTATCTCAAGGAAAGGGGCCACGGTGTTTCTGTATCCCTATTATGTTGGTGCGGCTTCGGAACTTTTAAATATCTCGATATATCTCGAAAACTACGCTTCTGATCAAAAAATATCATAGAACATAAATTGTAGGAAACATAATTCTCTACAAAAAACGTCTCTTAACATTTTGCCATAGCTCGCTTCGTTTCCGAGATATTTGCAGATTCAGCTCAAAGGAACTGGCCTGACGGACATATTTCGAGATATTTCTTCTTCTTGTTGTTCTTCCTCTGCACAGCTAAGCTGGAAGTGGCATTTGCAGCTCGCAATAGTGCAGAGTTATCTCAAAGAAAGGGGCCACGGTGTTTCTGTATCTCTATTATGTTGGTGCGGCTTCGGAACTTTTAAATATCTTGATATATCTCGAGAACTACGCATCTGATCAAAAAATATCATAGAACATAAAAAGTAGGAAACTTAATTCTCTACAAAAAAGGTCTCTTAACATTTTGCCATAGCTCGCTTCGTTTCCGAGATATTTGCAGATTTATCTCAAGGGAAGGGGCCTGACGGACATATTTCGAGATATTTCTTCTACTTGTTGTTCTTCTTCTGCACAGCTAAGCTGGAAGTGGCATTTGCGGCTCGCACTAGTGCAGAGTTATTTCAAAGAAAGGGGCCACGGTGTTTCTGTATCTCTATTATGTTGGTGCGGCTTCGGAACTTTTAAATATCTCGATATATCTCGAAAACTACGCTTCTGATCAAAAAATATCATAGAACATAAAAAGTAGGAAACATAATTCTCTACAAAAACGTCTCTTAACATTTTGCCATAGCTCGCTTCGTTTCCGAGATATTTGCAGATTTATCTCAAGGGAAGTGGCCTGACGGACATATTTCGAGATATTTCTTCTTCTTGTTGTTCTTCTTCTGCACAGCTAAGCTGGAAGTGGCATTTGCGGCTCGCACTAGTGCAGAGTTATCTCAAAGAAAGGGGCCACGGTGTTTCTGTATCCCTATTATGTTGGTGCGGCTTCGGAACTTTTAAATATCTCGATATATCTCGAAAACTACGCTTCTGATCAAAAAATATCATAGAACATAAATTGTAGGAAACATAATTCTCTACAAAAAACGTCTCTTAACATTTTGCCATAGCTCGCTTCGTTTACGAGATATTTGCAGATTTATCTCAAGGGAAGGGGCCTGACGGACATATTTCTAGATATTTCTTCTTCTTGTTGTTCTTCTTCTGCACAGCTAAGCTGGAAGTGGCATTTACAGCTCGCAATAGTGCAGACTTATCTCAAAGAAAGGGGCCACGGTGTTTCTGTATCTCTATTATGTTGGTGCGGCTTCGGAACTTTTAAATATCTTGATATATCTCGAGAACTACGCATCTGATCAAAAAATATCATAGAACATAAAAAGTAGGAAACTTAATTCTCTACAAAAAAGGTCTCTTAACATTTTGCCATAGCTCGCTTCGTTTCCGAGATATTTGCAGATATATCTCAAGGGAAGGGGCCTGCCGGACATATTTCGAGATATTTCTTCTTCTTGTTGTTCTTCTTCTGCACAGCTAAGCTGGAAGTGGCATTTACAGCTCGCAATAGTGCAGAGTTATCTCAAAGAAAGGGGCCACGGTGTTTCTGTATCTCTATTATGTTGGTGCTGCTTCGGAACTTTTAAATATCTTGATATATCTCGAGAACTACGCATCTGATCAAAAAATATTATAGAACATGAAAAGTAGGAAACTTAATTCTCTACAAAAAAGGTCTCTTAACATTTTGCCATAGCTCTCTTCGTTTCCGAGATATTTGCAGATTTATCTCAAGGGAAGGGGCCTGACGGACATATTTCGAGATATTTCTTCTTCTTGTTGTTCTTCTTCTGCACAGCTAAGCTGGAAGTGGCATTTGCAGCTCGCAATAGTGCAGAGTTATCTCAAAGAAAGGGGCCACGGTGTTTCTGTATCTCTATTATGTTGGTGCCGCTTCGGAACTTTTAAATATCTAGATATATCTCGAAAACTACGCTTCTGATCAAAAAATATCATAGAACATGAAAAGTAGGAAACTTAATTCTCTACAAAAAAGGTCTCTTAACATTTTGCAATAGCTCTCTTCGTTTCCGAGATATTTGCAGATTTATCTCAAGGGAAGGGGCCTGACGGACATATTTCGAGATATTTCTACTTCTTGTTGTTCTTCTTCTGCACAGCTAAGCTGGAAGTGGCATTTGCAGCTCGCAATAGTGCAGAGTTATCTCAAAGAAAGGGGCCACGGTGTTTCTGTATCTCTATTATGTTGGTGCCGCTTCGGAACTTTTAAATATCTAGATATATCTCGAAAACTACGCTGCTGATCAAAAAATATCATAGAACATGAAAAGTAGGAAACTTAATTCTCTACAAAAAAGGTCTCTTAACATTTTGCAATAGCTCTCTTCGTTTCCGAGATATTTGCAGATTTATCTCAAGGGAAGGGGCCTGACGGACATATTTCGAGATATTTCTACTTCTTGTTGTTCTTCTTCTGCACAGCTAAGCTGGAAGTGGCATTCGCAGCTCGCAATAGTGCAGAGTTATCTCAAAGAAAGGGGCCACGGTGTTTCTGTATCTCTATTATGTTGGTGCGGCTTCGGAACTTTTAAATATCTTGATATATCTCGAGAACTACGCGTCTGATCAAAAAATATCATAGAACATAAAAAGTAGGAAACATAATTCTCTACAAAAACGTCTGTTAACATTTTGCCATAGCTCGCTTCGTTTCCGAGATATTTGCAGATTTATCTCAAGGGAAGTGGCCTGACGGACATATTTCGAGATATTTCTTCTTCTTGTTGTTCTTCTTCTGCACAGCTAAGCTGGAAGTGGCATTTGCGGCTCGCACTAGTGCAGAGTTATCTCAAAGAAAGGGGCCACGGTGTTTCTGTATCCCTATTATGTTGGTGCGGCTTCGGAACTTTTAAATATCTCGATATATCTCGAAAACTACGCTTCTGATCAAAAAATATCATAGAACATAAATTGTAGGAAACATAATTCTCTACAAAAAACGTCTCTTAACATTTTGCCATAGCTCGCTTCGTTTACGAGATATTTGCAGATTTATCTCAAGGGAAGGGGCCTGACGGACATATTTCGAGATATTTCTTCTTCTTGTTGTTCTTCTTCTGCACAGCTAAGCTGGAAGTGGCATTTACAGCTCGCAATAGTGCAGAGTTATCTCAAAGAAAGGGGCCACGGTGTTTCTGTATCTCTATTATGTTGGTGCGGCTTCGGAACTTTTAAATATCTTGATATATCTCGAGAACTACGCATCTGATCAAAAAATATCATAGAACATAAAAAGTAGGAAACTTAATTCTCTACAAAAAAGGTCTCTTAACATTTTGCCATAGCTCGCTTCGTTTCCGAGATATTTGCAGATATATCTCAAGGGAAGGGGCCTGCCGGACATATTTCGAGATATTTCTTCTTCTTGTTGTTCTTCTTCTGCACAGCTAAGCTGGAAGTGGCATTTACAGCTCGCAATAGTGCAGAGTTATCTCAAAGAAAGGGGCCACGGTGTTTCTGTATCTCTATTATGTTGGTGCTGCTTCGGAACTTTTAAATATCTTGATATATCTCGAGAACTACGCATCTGATCAAAAAATATTATAGAACATGAAAAGTAGGAAACTTAATTCTCTACAAAAAAGGTCTCTTAACATTTTGCCATAGCTCGCTTCGTTTCCGAGATATTTGCAGATATATCTCAAGGGAAGGGGCCTGCCGGACATATTTCGAGATATTTCTTCTTCTTGTTGTTCTTCTTCTGCACAGCTAAGCTGGAAGTGGCATTTACAGCTCGCAATAGTGCAGAGTTATCTCAAAGAAAGGGGCCACGGTGTTTCTGTATCTCTATTATGTTGGTGCTGCTTCGGAACTTTTAAATATCTTGATATATCTCGAGAACTACGCAGCTGATCAAAAAATATTATAGAACATGAAAAGTAGGAAACTTAATTCTCTACAAAAAAGGTCTCTTAACATTTTGCCATAGCTCTCTTCGTTTCCGAGATATTTGCAGATTTATCTCAAGGGAAGGGGCCTGACGGACATATTTCGAGATATTTCTTCTTCTTGTTGTTCTTCTTCTGCACAGCTAAGCTGGAAGTGGCATTTGCAGCTCGCAATAGTGCAGAGTTATCTCAAAGAAAGGGGCCACGGTGTTTCTGTATCTCTATTATGTTGGTGCCGCTTCGGAACTTTTAAATATCTAGATATATCTCGAAAACTACGCTTCTGATCAAAAAATATCATAGAACATGAAAAGTAGGAAACTTAATTCTCTACAAAAAAGGTCTCTTAACATTTTGCAATAGCTCTCTTCGTTTCCGAGATATTTGCAGATTTATCTCAAGGGAAGGGGCCTGACGGACATATTTCGAGATATTTCTACTTCTTGTTGTTCTTCTTCTGCACAGCTAAGCTGGAAGTGGCATTTGCAGCTCGCAATAGTGCAGAGTTATCTCAAAGAAAGGGGCCACGGTGTTTCTGTATCTCTATTATGTTGGTGCGGCTTCGGAACTTTTAAATATCTTGATATATCTCGAGAACTACGCGTCTGATCAAAAAATATCATAGAACATAAAAAGTAGGAAACATAATTCTCTACAAAAACGTCTCTTAACATTTTGCCATAGCTCGCTTCGTTTCCGAGATATTTGCAGATTTATCTCAAGGGAAGTGGCCTGACGGACATATTTCGAGATATTTCTTCTTCTTGTTGTTCTTCTTCTGCACAGCTAAGCTGGAAGTGGCATTTGCGGCTCGCACTAGTGCAGAGTTATCTCAAAGAAAGGGGCCACGGTGTTTCTGTATCCCTATTATGTTGGTGCGGCTTCGGAACTTTTAAATATCTCGATATATCTCGAAAACTACGCTTCTGATCAAAAAATATCATAGAACATAAATTGTAGGAAACATAATTCTCTACAAAAAACGTCTCTTAACATTTTGCCATAGCTCGCTTCGTTTACGAGATATTTGCAGATTTATCTCAAGGGAAGGGGCCTGACGGACATATTTCGAGATATTTCTTCTTCTTGTTGTTCTTCTTCTGCACAGCTAAGCTGGAAGTGGCATTTACAGCTCGCAATAGTGCAGAGTTATCTCAAAGAAAGGGGCCACGGTGTTTCTGTATCTCTATTATGTTGGTGCTGCTTCGGAACTTTTAAATATCTTGATATATCTCGAGAACTACGCATCTGATCAAAAAATATTATAGAACATGAAAAGTAGGAAACTTAATTCTCTACAAAAAAGGTCTCTTAACATTTTGCCATAGCTCTCTTCGTTTCCGAGATATTTGCAGATTTATCTCAAGGGAAGGGGCCTGACGGACATATTTCGAGATATTTCTTCTTCTTGTTGTTCTTCTTCTGCACAGCTAAGCTGGAAGTGGCATTTGCAGCTCGCAATAGTGCAGAGTTATCTCAAAGAAAGGGGCCACGGTGTTTCTGTATCTCTATTATGTTGGTGCGGCTTCGGAACTTTTAAATATCTTGATATATCTCGAGAACTACGCATCTGATCAAAAAATATCATAGAACATAAAAAGTAGGAAACTTAATTCTCTACAAAAAAGGTCTCTTAACATTTTGCCATAGCTCGCTTCGTTTCCGAGATATTTGCAGATTTATCTCAAGGGAAGGGTCCTGATGGACATATTTCGAGATATTTCTTCTTCTTGTTGTTCTTCTTCTGCACAGCTAAACTGGAAGTGGCATTTCCAGCTCGCAATCGTGCAGAGTTATCTCAAAGAAAGGGGCCACGGTGTTTCTGTATCTCTATTATGTTGGTGCGGCTTCGGAACTTTTAAATATCTTGATATATCTCGAGAACTACGCCTCTGATCGAAAAATATCATAGAACATAAAAAGTAGGAAACTTAATTCTCTACAAAAAAGGTCTCTTAACATTTTGCCATAGCTCGCTTCGTTTCCGAGATATTTGCAGATTTATTTCAAGGGAAGGGGCCTGACGGACATATTTCGAGATATTTCTTCTTCTTGTTGTTCTTCTTCTGCACAGCTAAGCTGGAAGTGGCATTTGCGGCTCGCACTAGTGCAGAGTTATCTCAAAGAAAGGAGCCACGGTGTTTCTGTATCTCTATTATGTTGGTGCGGCTTCGGAACTTTTAAATATCTCGATATATCTCGAAAACTACGCTTCTGATCAAAAAATATCATAGAACATAAATTGTAGGAAACATAATTCTCTACAAAAAAGGTCTCTTAACATTTTGCCATAGCTCGCTTCGTTCCCGAGATATTTGCAGATTTATCTCAAGGGAAGGGGCCTGACGGACATATTTCGAGATATTTCTTCTTCTTGTTGTTCTTCTTCTGCACAGCTAAGCTGGAAGTTGCATTTGCGGCTCGCACTAGTGCAGAGTTATCTCAAAGAAAGGGGCCACGGTGTTTCTGTATCTCTATTATGTTGGTGCGGCTTCGGAACTTTTAAATATCTCGATATATCTCGAAAACTACGCTTCTGACCAAAAAATATCATAGAACCTAAATTGTAGGAAACATAATTCTCTACAAAAAAGGTCTCTTAACATTTTGCCATAGCTCGCTTCGTTTCCGAGATATTTGCAGATATATCTCAAGGGAAGGGGCCTGACGGACATATTTCGAGATATTTCTTCTTCTTGTTGTTCTTCTTCTGCACAGCTAAGCTGGAAGTGGCATTTACAGCTCGCAATAGTGCAGAGTTATCTCAAAGAAAGGGGCCACGGTGTTTCTGTATCCCTATTATGTTGGTGCGGCTTCGGAACTTTTAAATATCTCGATATATCTCGAAAACTACGCTTCTGATCAAAAAATATCATAGAACATAAATTGTAGGAAACATAATTCTCTACAAAAAACGTCTCTTAACATTTTGCCATAGCTCGCTTCGTTTACGAGATATTTGCAGATTTATCTCAAGGGAAGGGGCCTGACGGACATATTTCGAGATATTTCTTCTTCTTGTTGTTCTTCTTCTGCACAGCTAAGCTGGAAGTGGCATTTACAGCTCGCAATAGTGCAGAGTTATCTCAAAGAAAGGGGCCACGGTGTTTCTGTATCTCTATTATGTTGGTGCGGCTTCGGAACTTTTAAATATCTTGATATATCTCGAGAACTACGCATCTGATCAAAAAATATCATAGAACATAAAAAGTAGGAAACTTAATTCTCTACAAAAAAGGTCTCTTAACATTTTGCCATAGCTCGCTTCGTTTCCGAGATATTTGCAGATATATCTCAAGGGAAGGGGCCTGCCGGACATATTTCGAGATATTTCTTCTTCTTGTTGTTCTTCTTCTGCACAGCTAAGCTGGAAGTGGCATTTACAGCTCGCAATAGTGCAGAGTTATCTCAAAGAAAGGGGCCACGGTGTTTCTGTATCTCTATTATGTTGGTGCTGCTTCGGAACTTTTAAATATCTTGATATATCTCGAGAACTACGCATCTGATCAAAAAATATTATAGAACATGAAAAGTAGGAAACTTAATTCTCTACAAAAAAGGTCTCTTAACATTTTGCCATAGCTCGCTTCGTTTCCGAGATATTTGCAGATATATCTCAAGGGAAGGGGCCTGCCGGACATATTTCGAGATATTTCTTCTTCTTGTTGTTCTTCTTCTGCACAGCTAAGCTGGAAGTGGCATTTACAGCTCGCAATAGTGCAGAGTTATCTCAAAGAAACGGGCCACGGTGTTTCTGTATCTCTATTATGTTGGTGCGGCTTCGGAACTTTTAAATATCTTGATATATCTCGAGAACTACGCCTCTGATCGAAAAATATCATAGAACATAAAAAGTAGGAAACTTAATTCTCTACAAAAAAGGTCTCTTAACATTTTGCCATAGCTCGCTTCGTTTCCGAGATATTTGCAGATTTATCTCAAGGGAAGGGGCCTGACGGACATATTTCGAGATATTTCTTCTTCTTGTTGTTCTTCTTCTGCACAGCTAAGCTGGAAGTGGCATTTGCGGCTCGCACTAGTGCAGAGTTATCTCAAAGAAAGGAGCCACGGTGTTTCTGTATCTCTATTATGTTGGTGCGGCTTCGGAACTTTTAAACATCTCGATATATCTCGAAAACTACGCTTCTGATCAAAAAATATCATAGAACATAAATTGTAGGAAACATAATTCACTACAAAAAACGTCTCTTAACATTTTGCCATAGCTCGCTTCGTTTCCGAGATATTTGCAGATTCAGCTCAAAGGAACGGGCCTGACGGACATATTTCGAGATACTTCTTCTTCTTGTTGTTCTTCTTCTGCACAGCTAAGCTGGAAGTGGCATTTGCGGCTCGCACTAGTGCAGAGTTATCTCAAAGAAAGGGGCCACGGTGTTTCTGTATCTCTATTATGTTGGTGCGGCTTCGGAACTTTTAAATATCTCGATATATCTCGAAAACTACGCTTCTGACCAAAAAATATCATAGAACCTAAATTGTAGGAAACATAATTCTCTACAAAAAAGGTCTCTTAACATTTTGCCATAGCTGGCTTCGTTTCCGAGATATTTGCAGATATATCTCAAGGGAAGGGGCCTGACGGACATATTTCGAGATATTTCTTCTTCTTGTTGTTCTTCTTCTGCACAGCTAAGCTGGAAGTGGCATTTGCAGCTCGCAATAGTGCAGAGTTATCTCAAAGAAAGGGGCCACGGTGTTTCTGTATCTCTATTATGTTGGTGCGGCTTCGGAACTTTTAAATATTTCGATATATCTCGAAAACTACGCTTCTGATCAAAAAATATCATAGAACGTAAATTGTAGGAAACATTATTCTCTACAAAAAAGGTCTCTTAACATTTTGCCATAGCTCGCTTCGTTTCCGAGATATTTGCAGATTTATCTCAAGGGAAGGGTCCTGATGGACATATTTCGAGATATTTCTTCTTCTTGTTGTTCTTCTTCTGCACAGCTAAACTGGAAGTGGCATTTCCAGCTCGCAATCGTGCAGAGTTATCTCAAAGAAAGGGGCCACGGTGTTTCTGTATCTCTATTATGTTGGTGCGGCTTCGGAACTTTTAAATATCTTGATATATCTCGAGAACTACGCCTCTGATCGAAAAATATCATAGAACATAAAAAGTAGGAAACTTAATTCTCTACAAAAAAGGTCTCTTAACATTTTGCCATAGCTCGCTTCGTTTCCGAGATATTTGCAGATTTATCTCAAGGGAAGGGGCCTGACGGACATATTTCGAGATATTTCTTCTTCTTGTTGTTCTTCTTCTGCACAGCTAAGCTGGAAGTGGCATTTGCAGCTCGCAGTAGTGCAGAGTTATCTCAAAGAAAGGGGCCACGGTGTTTCTGTATCTCTATTATGTTGGTGCGGCTTCGGAACTTCTAAATATCTTGATATATCTCGAGAACTACGCATCTGATCAAAAAATATCATAGAACATAAAAAGTAGGAAACTTAATTCTCTACAAAAAAGGTCTCTTAACAATTTGCCATAGCTCGCTTCGTTTCCGAGATATTTGCAGATTTATCTCAAGGGAAGGGGCCTGACGGACATATTTCGAGATATTTCTTCTTCTTGTTGTTCTTCTTCTGCACAGCTGAGCTGGAAGTGGCATTTGCAGGTCGCAATAGTGCAGAGTTATCTCAAAGAAAGGGGCCACGGTGTTTCTGTATCTCTATTATGTTGGTGCGGCTTCGGAACTTTTAAATATCTCGATATATCTCGAAAACTACGCTTCTGATCAAAAAATGTCATAGAACGTAAATTGTAGGAAACATTATTCTCTACAAAAAACGTCTCTTAACATTTTGCCATAGCTCGCTTCGTTTCCGAGATATTTGCAGATTCAGCTCAAAGGAACGGGCCTGACGGACATATTTCGAGATACTTCTTCTTCTTGTTGTTCTTCCTCTGCACAGCTAAGCTGGAAGTGGCATTTGCAGCTCGCAATAGTGCAGAGTTATCTCAAAGAAAGGGGCCACGGTGTTTCTGTATCTCTATTATGTTGGTGCGGCTTCGGAACTTTTAAATATCTTGATATATCTCGAGAACTACGCATCTGATCAAAAAATATCATAGAACATAAAAAGTAGGAAACTGAATTCTCTACAAAAAAGGTCTCTTAACATTTTGCCATAGCTCGCTTCGTTTCCGAGATATTTGCAGATTTATCTCAAGGGAAGGGGCCTGACGGACATATTTCGAGATATTTCTTCTTCTGCACAGCTGAGCTGGAAGTGGCATTTGCAGGTCGCAATAGTGCAGAGTTATCTCAAAGAAAGGGGCCACGGTGTTTCTGTATCTCTATTATGTTGGTGCGGCTTCGGAACTTTTAAATATCTCGATATATCTCGAAAACTACGCTTCTGATCAAAAAATGTCATAGAACGTAAATTGTAGGAAACATTATTCTCTACAAAAAAGGTCTCTTAACATTTTGCCATAGCTCGCTTCGTTTCCGAGATATTTGCAGATTTATCTCAAGGGAAGGGTCCTGATGGACATATTTCGAGATATTTCTTCTTCTTGTTGTTCTTCTTCTGCACAGCTAAACTGGAAGGGGCATTTCCAGCTCGCAATCGTGCAGAGTTATCTCAAAGAAAGGGGCCACGGTGTTTCTGTATCTCTATTATGTTGGTGCGGCTTCGGAACTTTTAAATATTTCGATATATCTCGAAAACTACGCTTCTGATCAAAAAATATCATAGAACGTAAATTGTAGGAAACATTATTCTCTACAAAAAAGGTCTCTTAACATTTTGCCATAGCTCGCTTCGTTTCCGAGATATTTGCAGATTTATCTCAAGGGAAGGGTCCTGATGGACATATTTCGAGATATTTCTTCTTCTTGTTGTTCTTCTTCTGCACAGCTAAACTGGAAGTGGCATTTCCAGCTCGCAATCGTGCAGAGTTATCTCAAAGAAAGGGGCCACGGTGTTTCTGTATCTCTATTATGTTGGTGCGGCTTCGGAACTTTTAAATATCTTGATATATCTCGAGAACTACGCCTCTGATCGAAAAATATCATAGAACATAAAAAGTAGGAAACTTAATTCTCTACAAAAAAGGTCTCTTAACATTTTGCCATAGCTCGCTTCGTTTCCGAGATATTTGCAGATTTATCTCAAGGGAAGGGGCCTGACGGACATATTTCGAGATATTTCTTCTTCTTGTTGTTCTTCTTCTGCACAGCTAAGCTGGAAGTGGCATTTGCAGCTCGCAGTAGTGCAGAGTTATCTCAAAGAAAGGGGCCACGGTGTTTCTGTATCTCTATTATGTTGGTGCGGCTTCGGAACTTTTAAATATCTCGATATATCTCGAAAACTACGCTTCTGATCAAAAAATGTCATAGAACGTAAATTGTAGGAAACATTATTCTCTACAAAAAACGTCTCTTAACATTTTGCCATAGCTCGCTTCGTTTCCGAGATATTTGCAGATTCAGCTCAAAGGAACGGGCCTGACGGACATATTTCGAGATACTTCTTCTTCTTGTTGTTCTTCCTCTGCACAGCTAAGCTGGAAGTGGCATTTGCAGCTCGCAATAGTGCAGAGTTATCTCAAAGAAAGGGGCCACGGTGTTTCTGTATCTCTATTATGTTGGTGCGGCTTCGGAACTTTTAAATATCTTGATATATCTCGAGAACTACGCATCTGATCAAAAAATATCATAGAACATAAAAAGTAGGAAACTGAATTCTCTACAAAAAAGGTCTCTTAACATTTTGCCATAGCTCGCTTCGTTTCCGAGATATTTGCAGATTTATCTCAAGGGAAGGGGCCTGACGGACATATTTCGAGATATTTCTTCTTCTGCACAGCTGAGCTGGAAGTGGCATTTGCAGGTCGCAATAGTGCAGAGTTATCTCAAAGAAAGGGGCCACGGTGTTTCTGTATCTCTATTATGTTGGTGCGGCTTCGGAACTTTTAAATATCTCGATATATCTCGAAAACTACGCTTCTGATCAAAAAATGTCATAGAACGTAAATTGTAGGAAACATTATTCTCTACAAAAAAGGTCTCTTAACATTTTGCCATAGCTCGCTTCGTTTCCGAGATATTTGCAGATTTATCTCAAGGGAAGGGTCCTGATGGACATATTTCGAGATATTTCTTCTTCTTGTTGTTCTTCTTCTGCACAGCTAAACTGGAAGGGGCATTTCCAGCTCGCAATCGTGCAGAGTTATCTCAAAGAAAGGGGCCACGGTGTTTCTGTATCTCTATTATGTTGGTGCGGCTTCGGAACTTTTAAATATTTCGATATATCTCGAAAACTACGCTTCTGATCAAAAAATATCATAGAACGTAAATTGTAGGAAACATTATTCTCTACAAAAAAGGTCTCTTAACATTTTGCCATAGCTCGCTTCGTTTCCGAGATATTTGCAGATTTATCTCAAGGGAAGGGTCCTGATGGACATATTTCGAGATATTTCTTCTTCTTGTTGTTCTTCTTCTGCACAGCTAAACTGGAAGTGGCATTTCCAGCTCGCAATCGTGCAGAGTTATCTCAAAGAAAGGGGCCACGGTGTTTCTGTATCTCTATTATGTTGGTGCGGCTTCGGAACTTTTAAATATCTTGATATATCTCGAGAACTACGCCTCTGATCGAAAAATATCATAGAACATAAAAAGTAGGAAACTTAATTCTCTACAAAAAAGGTCTCTTAACATTTTGCCATAGCTCGCTTCGTTTCCGAGATATTTGCAGATTTATCTCAAGGGAAGGGGCCTGACGGACATATTTCGAGATATTTCTTCTTCTTGTTGTTCTTCTTCTGCACAGCTAAGCTGGAAGTGGCATTTGCAGCTCGCAGTAGTGCAGAGTTATCTCAAAGAAAGGGGCCACGGTGTTTCTGTATCTCTATTATGTTGGTGCGGCTTCGGAACTTCTAAATATCTTGATATATCTCGAGAACTACGCATCTGATCAAAAAATATCATAGAACATAAAAAGTAGGAAACTTAATTCTCTACAAAAAAGGTCTCTTAACAATTTGCCATAGCTCGCTTCGTTTCCGAGATATTTGCAGATTTATCTCAAGGGAAGGGGCCTGACGGACATATTTCGAGATATTTCTTCTTCTTGTTGTTCTTCTTCTGCACAGCTAAGCTGGAAGTGGCATTTGCAGCTCGCAATAGTGCAGAGTTATCTCAAAGAAAGGGGCCACGGTGTTTCTGTATCTCTATTATGTTGGTGCGGCTTCGGAACTTTTAAATATCTTGATATATCTCGAGAACTACGCATCTGATCAAAAAATATCATAGAACATAAAAAGTAGGAAACTGAATTCTCTACAAAAAAGGTCTCTTAACATTTTGCCATAGCTCGCTTCGTTTCCGAGATATTTGCAGATTTATCTCAAGGGAAGGGGCCTGACGGACATATTTCGAGATATTTCTTCTTCTGCACAGCTGAGCTGGAAGTGGCATTTGCAGGTCGCAATAGTGCAGAGTTATCTCAAAGAAAGGGGCCACGGTGTTTCTGTATCTCTATTATGTTGGTGCGGCTTCGGAACTTTTAAATATCTCGATATATCTCGAAAACTACGCTTCTGATCAAAAAATGTCATAGAACGTAAATTGTAGGAAACATTATTCTCTACAAAAAAGGTCTCGTAACATTTTGCCATAGCTCGCTTCGTTTCCGAGATATTTGCAGATTTATCTCAAGGGAAGGGTCCTGATGGACATATTTCGAGATATTTCTTCTTCTTGTTGTTCTTCTTCTGCACAGCTAAACTGGAAGGGGCATTTCCAGCTCGCAATCGTGCAGAGTTATCTCAAAGAAAGGGGCCACGGTGTTTCTGTATCTCTATTATGTTGGTGCGGCTTCGGAACTTTTAAATATCTTGATATATCTCGAGAACTACGCCTCTGATCGAAAAATATCATAGAACATAAAAAGTAGGAAACTTAATTTTCTACAAAAAAGGTCTCTTAACATTTTGCCATAGCTCGCTTCGTTTCCGAGATATTTGCAGATTTATCTCAAGGGAAGGGGCCTGACGGACATATTTCGAGATATTTCTTCTTCTTGTTGTTCTTCTTCTGCACAGCTAAGCTGGCAGTGGCATTTGCAGCGCGCAATAGTGCAGAGTTATCTCAAAGAAAGGGGCCACGGTGTTTCTGTATCTCTATTATGTTGGTGCGGCTTCGGAACTTTTAAATATCTTGATATATCTCGAGAACTACGCATCTGATCAAAAAATATCATAGAAGATAAAAAGTAGGAAACTTAATTCTCTACAAAAAAGGTCTCCTAACATTTTGCCATAGCTCGCTTCGTTTCCGAGATATTTGCAGATTTATCTCAAGGGAAGGGGCCTGACGGACATATTTCGAGATATTTCTTCTTCTTGTTGTTCTTCTTCTGCACAGCTGAGCTGGAAGTGGCATTTGCAGGTCGCAATAGTGCAGAGTTATCTCAAAGAAAGGGGCCACGGTGTTTCTGTATCTCTATTATGTTGGTGCGGCTTCGGAACTTTTAAATATCTCGATATATCTCGAAAACTACGCTTCTGATCAAAAAATGTCATAGAACGTAAATTGTAGGAAACATTATTCTCTACAAAAAAGGTCTCTTAACATTTTGCCATAGCTCGCTTCGTTTCCGAGATATTTGCAGATTTATCTCAAGGGAAGGGTCCTGATGGACATATTTCGAGATATTTCTTCTTCTTGTTGTTCTTCTTCTGCACAGCTAAACTGGAAGTGGTATTTCCAGCTCGCAATCGTGCAGAGTTATCTCAAAGAAAGGGGCCACGGTGTTTCTGTATCTCTATTATGTTGGTGCGGCTTCGGAACTTTTAAATATCTTGATATATCTCGAGAACTACGCATCTGATCAAAAAATATCATAGAACATAAAAAGTAGGAAACTTAATTCTCTACAAAAACGGTCTCTTAACATTTTGCCATAGCTCGCTTCGTTTCCGAGATATTTGCAGATTTATCTCAAGGGAAGGGGCCTGACGGACATATTTCGAGATATTTCTTCTTCTTGTTGTTCTTCTTCTGCACAGCTGAGCTGGAAGTGGCATTTGCAGGTCGCAATAGTGCAGAGTTATCTCAAAGAAAGGGGCCACGGTGTTTCTGTATCTCTATTATGTTGGTGCGGCTTCGGAACTTTTAAATATCTCGATATATCTCGAAAACTACGCTTCTGATCAAAAAATATCATAGAACGTAAATTGTAGCAAACATTATTCTCTACAAAAAAGGTCTCTTAACATTTTGCCATAGCTCGCTTCGTTTCCGAGATATTTGCAGATTTATCTCAAGGGAAGGGTCCTGATGGACATATTTCGAGATATTTCTTCTTCTTGTTGTTCTTCTTCTGCACAGCTAAACTGGAAGTGGCATTTCCAGCTCGCAATCGTGCAGAGTTATCTCAAAGAAAGGGGCCACGGTGTTTCTGTATCTCTATTATGTTGGTGCGGCTTCGGAACTTTCAAATATCTCGATATATCTCGAAAACTACGCTTCTGATCAAAAAATATCATAGAACATAAATTGTAGGAAACATAATTCACTACAAAAAACGTCTCTTAACATTTTGCCATAGCTCGCTTCGTTTCCGAGATATTTGCAGATTCAGCTCAAAGGAACGGGCCTGACGGACATATTTCGAGATACTTCTTCTTCTTCTTGTTCTTCCTCTGCACAGCTAAGCTGGAAGTGGCATTTGCAGCTCGCAATAGTGCAGAGTTATCTCAAAGAAAGGGGCCACGGTGTTTCTGTATCTCTATTATGTTGGTGCGGCTTCGGAACTTTTAAATATCTCGATATATCTCGAAAACTACGCTTCTGACCAAAAAATATCATAGAACCTAAATTGTAGGAAACATAATTCTCTACAAAAAAGGTCTCTTAACATTTTGCCATAGCTCGCTTCGTTTCCGAGATATTTGCAGATTTATCTCAAGGGAAGGGGCCTGACGGACATATTTCGAGATATTTCTTCTTCTTGTTGTTCTTCTTCTGCACAGCTAAGCTGGAAGTGGCATTTGCGGCTTGCACTAGTGCAGAGTTATCTCAAAGAAAGGGGCCACGGTGTTTCTGTATCTCTATTATGTTGGTGCGGCTTCGGAACTTTTAAATATCTCGATATATCTCGAAAACTACGCTTCTGATCAAAAAATATCATAGAACATAAATTGTAGGAAACATAATTCTCTACAAAAAAGGTCTCTTAACATTTTGCCATAGCTCGCTTCGTTTCCGAGATATTTGCAGATTTATCTCAAGGGAAGGGGCCTGACGGACATATTTCGAGATATTTCTTCTTCTTGTTGTTCTTCTTCTGCACAGCTGAGCTGGAAGTGGCATTTGCAGGTCGCAATAGTGCAGAGTTATCTCAAAGAAAGGGGCCACGGTGTTTCTGTATCTCTATTATGTTGGTGCGGCTTCGGAACTTTTAAATATCTCGATATATCTCGAAAACTACGCTTCTGATCAAAAAATGTCATAGAACGTAGATTGTAGGAAACATAATTCTCTACAAAAAACGTCTCTTAACATTTTGCCATAGCTCGCTTCGTTTCCGAGATATTTGCAGATTCAGCTCAAAGGAACTGGCCTGACGGACATATTTCGAGATATTTCTTCTTCTTGTTGTTCTTCCTCTGCACAGCTAAGCTGGAAGTGGCATTTGCAGCTCGCAATAGTGCAGAGTTATCTCAAAGAAAGGGGCCACGGTGTTTCTGTATCTCTATTATGTTGGTGCGGCTTCGGAACTTTTAAATATCTTGATATATCTCGAGAACTACGCATCTAATCAAAAAATATCATAGAACATAAAAAGTAGGAAACTTAATTCTCTACAAAAAAGGTCTCTTAACATTTTGCCATAGCTCTCTTTGTTTCCGAGATATTTGCAGATTTATCTCAAGGGAAGGGGCCTGACGGACATATTTCGAGATATTTCTTCTTCTTGTTGTTCTTCTTCTGCACAGCTAAGCTGGAAGTGGCATTTGCAGCTCGCAATAGTGCAGAGTTATCTCAAAGAAAGGGGCCACGGTGTTTCTGTATCTCTATTATGTTGGTGCGGCTTCGGAACTTTTAGATATCTTGATATATCTCGAGAACTACGCATCTGATCAAAAAATATCATAGAACATAAAAAGTAGGAAACTTAATTCTCTACAAAAAAGGTCTCTTAACATTTTGCCATAGCTCGCTTCGTTTCCGAGATATTTGCAGATTTATCTCAAGGGAAGGGGCCTGATGGACATATTTCGAGATATTTCTTCTTCTTGTTGTTCTTCTTCTGCACAGCTAAGCTGGAAGTGGCATTTGCAGCTCGCAATAGTGCAGAGTTATCTCAAAGAAAGGGGCCACGGTGTTTCTGTATCTCTATTATGTTGGTGCGGCTTCGGAACTTTTAGATATCTTGATATATCTCGAGAACTACGCATCTGATCAAAAAATATCATAGAACATAAAAAGTAGGAAACTTAATTCTCTACAAAAAAGGTCTCTTAACATTTTGCCATAGCTCGCTTCGTTTCCGAGATATTTGCAGATTTATCTCAAGGGAAGGGGCCTGACGGACATATTTCGAGATATTTCTACTTCTTGTTGTTCTTCTTCTGCACAGCTAAGCTGGAAGTGGCATTTGCAGCTCGCAATAGTGCAGAGTTATCTCAAAGAAAGGGGCCACGGTGTTTCTGTATCCCTATTATGTTGGTGCGGCTTCGGAACTTTTAAATATCTCGATATATCTCGAAAACTACGCTTCTGATCAAAAAATATCATAGAACATAAATTGTAGGAAACATAATTCTCTACAAAAAACGTCTCTTAACATTTTGCCATAGCTCGCTTCGTTTCCGAGATATTTGCAGATTCAGCTCAAAGGAACTGGCCTGACGGACATATTTCGAGATATTTCTTCTTCTTGTTGTTCTTCCTCTGCACAGCTAAGCTGGAAGTGGCATTTGCAGCTCGCAATAGTGCAGAGTTATCTCAAAGAAAGGGGCCACGGTGTTTCTGTATCTCTATTATGTTGGTGCGGCTTCGGAACTTTTAAATATCTTGATATATCTCGAGAACTACGCATCTGATCAAAAAATATCATAGAACATAAAAAGTAGGAAACTTAATTCTCTACAAAAAAGGTCTCTTAACATTTTGCCATAGCTCGCTTCGTTTCCGAGATATTTGCAGATTTATCTCAAGGGAAGGGGCCTGACGGACATATTTCGAGATATTTCTTCTACTTGTTGTTCTTCTTCTGCACAGCTAAGCTGGAAGTGGCATTTGCGGCTCGCACTAGTGCAGAGTTATCTCAAAGAAAGGGGCCACGGTGTTTCTGTATCTCTATTATGTTGGTGCGGCTTCGGAACTTTTAAATATCTCGATATATCTCGAAAACTACGCTTCTGATCAAAAAATATCGTAGAACATAAATTGTAGGCAACATAATTCTTTACAAAAAAGGTCTCTTAACATTTTGCGATAGCTCGCTTCGTTTCCGAGATATTTGCAGATTTATCTCAAGGGAAGGGGCCTGACGGACATATTTCGAGATATTTCTTCTTCTTGTTGTTCTTCTTCTGCACAGCTAAGCTGGAAGTGGCATTTGCAGCGCGCAATAGTGCAGAGTTATCTCAAAGAAAGGGGCCACGGTGTTTCTGTATCTCTATTATGTTGGTGCGGCTTCGGAACTTTTAAATATCTCGATATATCTCGAAAACTACGCTTCTGATCAAAAAATATCATAGAACATAAATTGTAGGAAACATAATTCTCTACAAAAAACGTCTCTTAACATTTTGCCATAGCTCGCTTCGTTTCCGAGATATTTGCAGATTCAGCTCAAAGGAACTGGCCTGACGGACATATTTCGAGATATTTCTTCTTCTTGTTGTTCTTCCTCTGCACAGCTAAGCTGGAAGTGGCATTTGCAGCTCGCAATAGTGCAGAGTTATCTCAAAGAAAGGGGCCACGGTGTTTCTGTATCTCTATTATGTTGGTGCGGCTTCGGAACTTTTAAATATCTTGATATATCTCGAGAACTACGCATCTGATCAAAAAATATCATAGAACATAAAAAGTAGGAAACTTAATTCTCTACAAAAAAGGTCTCTTAACATTTTGCCATAGCTCGCTTCGTTTCCGAGATATTTGCAGATTTATCTCAAGGGAAGGGGCCTGACGGACATATTTCGAGATATTTCTTCTACTTGTTGTTCTTCTTCTGCACAGCTAAGCTGGAAGTGGCATTTGCGGCTCGCACTAGTGCAGAGTTATCTCAAAGAAAGGGGCCACGGTGTTTCTGTATCTCTATTATGTTGGTGCGGCTTCGGAACTTTTAAATATCTCGATATATCTCGAAAACTACGCTTCTGATCAAAAAATATCGTAGAACATAAATTGTAGGCAACATAATTCTTTACAAAAAAGGTCTCTTAACATTTTGCGATAGCTCGCTTCGTTTCCGAGATATTTGCAGATTTATCTCAAGGGAAGGGGCCTGACGGACATATTTCGAGATATTTCTTCTTCTTGTTGTTCTTCTTCTGCACAGCTAAGCTGGAAGTGGCATTTGCAGCGCGCAATAGTGCAGAGTTATCTCAAAGAAAGGGGCCACGGTGTTTCTGTATCTCTATTATGTTGGTGCGGCTTCGGAACTTTTAAATATCTCGATATATCTCGAAAACTACGCTTCTGATCAAAAAATATCATAGAACATAAATTGTAGGAAACATAATTCTCTACAAAAAAGGTCTCTCAACATTTTGCCATAGCTCTCTTCGTTTCCGAGATATTTGCAGATTTATCTCAAGGGAAGGGGCCTGACGGACATATTTCGAGATATTTCTTCTTCTTGTTGTTCTTCTTCTGCACAGCTAAGCTGGAAGTGGCATTTGCGGCTCGCACTGGTGCACAGTTATCTCAAAGAAAGGGGCCACGGTGTTTCTGTATCTCTATTATGTTGGTGCGTCTTCGGAACTTTTAAATATCTCGATATATCTCGAAAACTACGCTTCTGATCAAAAAATATCATAGAACATAAATTGTAGGAAACATAATTCTCTACAAAAAACGTCTCTTAACATTTTGCCATAGCTCGCTTCGTTTCCGAGATATTTGCAGATTCAGCTCAAAGGAACTGGCCTGACGGACATATTTCGAGATATTTCTTCTTCTTGTTGTTCTTCCTCTGCACAGCTAAGCTGGAAGTGGCATTTGCAGCTCGCAATAGTGCAGAGTTATCTCAAAGAAAGGGGCCACGGTGTTTCTGTATCTCTATTATGTTGGTGCGGCTTCGGAACTTTTAAATATCTTGATATATCTCGAGAACTACGCATCTCATCAAAAAATATCATAGAACATAAAAAGTAGGAAACTTAATTCTCTACAAAAAAGGTCTCTTAACATTTTGCCATAGCTCGCTTCGTTTCCGAGATATTTGCATATTTATCTCAAGGGAAGGGGCCTGACGGACATATTTCGAGATATTTCTTCTTCTTGTTGTTCTTCTTCTGCACAGCTAAGCTCGAAGTGGCATTTGCAGCTCGCAATAGTGCAGAGTTATCTCAAAGAAAGAGGCCACGGTGTTTCTGTACCTCTATTATGTTGGTGCAGCTTCGGAACTTTTAAATATCTTGATATATCTCGAGAACTACGCATCTGATCAAAAAATATCATCGAACATAAAAAGTAGGAAACTTAATTCTCTACAAAAAAGGTCTCTTAACATTTTGCCATAGCTCGCTTCGTTTCCGAGATATTTGCAGATTTATCTCAAGGGAAGTGGCCTGACGGACATATTTCGAGATATTTCTTCTTCTTGTTGTTCTTCTTCTGCACAGCTAAGCTGGAAGTAGCATTTGCAGCTCGCAATAGTGCAGAGTTATCTCAAAGAAAGGGGCCACGGTGTTTCTGTATCTCTATTATGTTGGTGCGGCTTCGGAACTTTTAAATATCTCGATATATCTCGAAAACTACGCTTCTGATCAAAAAATATCATAGAACATAAATTGTAGGAAACATAATTCTCTACAAAAAAGGTCTCTCAACATTTTGCCATAGCTCTCTTCGTTTCCGAGATATTTGCAGATTTATCTCAAGGGAAGGGGCCTGACGGACATATTTCGAGATATTTCTTCTTCTTGTTGTTCTTCTTCTGCACAGCTAAGCTGGAAGTGGCATTTGCGGCTCGCACTGGTGCACAGTTATCTCAAAGAAAGGGGCCACGGTGTTTCTGTATCTCTATTATGTTGGTGCGTCTTCGGAACTTTTAAATATCTCGATATATCTCGAAAACTACGCTTCTGATCAAAAAATATCATAGAACATAAATTGTAGGAAACATAATTCTCTACAAAAAACGTCTCTTAACATTTTGCCATAGCTCGCTTCGTTTCCGAGATATTTGCAGATTCAGCTCAAAGGAACTGGCCTGACGGACATATTTCGAGATATTTCTTCTTCTTGTTGTTCTTCCTCTGCACAGCTAAGCTGGAAGTGGCATTTGCAGCTCGCAATAGTGCAGAGTTATCTCAAAGAAAGGGGCCACGGTGTTTCTGTATCTCTATTATGTTGGTGCGGCTTCGGAACTTTTAAATATCTTGATATATCTCGAGAACTACGCATCTCATCAAAAAATATCATAGAACATAAAAAGTAGGAAACTTAATTCTCTACAAAAAAGGTCTCTTAACATTTTGCCATAGCTCGCTTCGTTTCCGAGATATTTGCATATTTATCTCAAGGGAAGGGGCCTGACGGACATATTTCGAGATATTTCTTCTTCTTGTTGTTCTTCTTCTGCACAGCTAAGCTCGAAGTGGCATTTGCAGCTCGCAATAGTGCAGAGTTATCTCAAAGAAAGAGGCCACGGTGTTTCTGTACCTCTATTATGTTGGTGCAGCTTCGGAACTTTTAAATATCTTGATATATCTCGAGAACTACGCATCTGATCAAAAAATATCATCGAACATAAAAAGTAGGAAACTTAATTCTCTACAAAAAAGGTCTCTTAACATTTTGCCATAGCTCGCTTCGTTTCCGAGATATTTGCAGATTTATCTCAAGGGAAGTGGCCTGACGGACATATTTCGAGATATTTCTTCTTCTTGTTGTTCTTCTTCTGCACAGCTAAGCTGGAAGTAGCATTTGCAGCTCGCAATAGTGCAGAGTTATCTCAAAGAAAGGGGCCACGGTGTTTCTGTATCTCTATTATGTTGGTGCGGCTTCGGAACTTTTAAATATCTCGATATATCTCGAAAACTACGCTTCTGATCAAAAAATATCATAGAACATAAATTGTAGGAAACATAATTCTCTACAAAAAAGGTCTCTCAACATTTTGCCATAGCTCTCTTCGTTTCCGAGATATTTGCAGATTTATCTCAAGGGAAGGGGCCTGACGGACATATTTCGAGATATTTCTTCTTCTTGTTGTTCTTCTTCTGCACAGCTAAGCTGGAAGTGGCATTTGCGGCTCGCACTGGTGCACAGTTATCTCAAAGAAAGGGGCCACGGTGTTTCTGTATCTCTATTATGTTGGTGCGTCTTCGGAACTTTTAAATATCTCGATATATCTCGAAAACTACGCTTCTGATCAAAAAATATCATAGAACATAAATTGTAGGAAACATAATTCTCTACAAAAAACGTCTCTTAACATTTTGCCATAGCTCGCTTCGTTTCCGAGATATTTGCAGATTCAGCTCAAAGGAACTGGCCTGACGGACATATTTCGAGATATTTCTTCTTCTTGTTGTTCTTCCTCTGCACAGCTAAGCTGGAAGTGGCATTTGCAGCTCGCAATAGTGCAGAGTTATCTCAAAGAAAGGGGCCACGGTGTTTCTGTATCTCTATTATGTTGGTGCGGCTTCGGAACTTTTAAATATCTTGATATATCTCGAGAACCACGCACCTCATGAAAAAATATCATAGAACATAAAAAGTAGGAAACTTAATTCTCTACAAAAAAGGTCTCTTAACATTTTGCCATAGCTCGCTTCGTTTCCGAGATATTTGCATATTTATCTCAAGGGAAGGGGCCTGACGGACATATTTCGAGATATTTCTTCTTCTTGTTGTTCTTCTTCTGCACAGCTAAGCTCGAAGTGGCATTTGCAGCTCGCAATAGTGCAGAGTTATCTCAAAGAAAGAGGCCACGGTGTTTCTGTACCTCTATTATGTTGGTGCAGCTTCGGAACTTTTAAATATCTTGATATATCTCGAGAACTACGCATCTGATCAAAAAATATCATCGAACATAAAAAGTAGCAAACTTAATTCTCTACAAAAAAGGTCTCTTAACATTTTGCCATAGCTCGCTTCGTTTCCGAGATATTTGCAGATTTATCTCAAGGGAAGTGGCCTGACGGACATATTTCGAGATATTTCTTCTTCTTGTTGTTCTTCTTCTGCACAGCTAAGCTGGAAGTAGCATTTGCAGCTCGCAATAGTGCAGAGTTATCTCAAAGAAAGGGGCCACGGTGTTTCTGTATCTCTATTATGTTGGTGCGGCTTCGGAACTTTTAAATATCTCGATATATCTCGAAAACTACGCTTCTGATCAAAAAATATCATAGAACATAAATTGTAGGAAACATAATTCTCTACAAGAAAGGTCTCTTAACATTTTGCGATAGCTCGCTTCGTTTCCGAGATATTTGCAGATTTATCTCAAGGGAAGGGGCCTGACGGACATATTTCGAGATATTTCTTCTTCTTGTTGTTCTTCTTCTGCACAGCTAAGCTGGAAGTGGCATTTGCGGCTCGCACTAGTGCAGAGTTATCTCAAAGAAAGGGGCCACGGTGTTTCTGTATCCCTATTATGTTGGTGCGGCTTCGGTACTTTTAAATATCTTGATATATCTCGAGAACTACGCATCTGATCAAAAAATATCATAGAACATAAAAAGTAGGAAACTTAATTCTCTACGAAAAAGGTCTCTTAACATTTTGCCATAGCTCGCTTCGTTTCCGAGATATTTGCAGATTTATCTCAAGGGAAGGGGCCTGACGGACATATTTCGAGATATTTCTTCTTCTTGTTGTTCTTCTTCTGCACAGCTAAGCTGGAAGTGGCATTTGCGGCTCGCACTGGTGCACAGTTATCTCAAAGAAAGGGGCCACGGTGTTTCTGTATCTCTATTATGTTGGTGCGTCTTCGGAACTTTTAAATA
The DNA here is from genome assembly GCF_051020975.1 of Osmia lignaria lignaria. Taxonomy (NCBI): domain Eukaryota; kingdom Metazoa; phylum Arthropoda; class Insecta; order Hymenoptera; family Megachilidae; genus Osmia; species Osmia lignaria. The sequence continues at coordinate 21,898,922 of NW_027478159.1, forward strand.
TCTCGATATATCTCGAAAACTACGCTTCTGATCAAAAAATATCATAGAACATAAATTGTAGGAAACATAATTCTCTACAAAAAACGTCTCTTAACATTTTGCCATAGCTCGCTTCGTTTCCGAGATATTTGCAGATTCAGCTCAAAGGAACTGGCCTGAGGGACATATTTCGAGATATTTCTTCTTCTTGTTGTTCTTCCTCTGCACAGCTAAGCTGGAAGTGGCATTTGCAGCTCGCAATAGTGCAGAGTTATCTCAAAGAAAGGGGCCACGGTGTTTCTGTATCTCTATTATGTTGGTGCGGCTTCGGAACTTTTAAATATCTTGATATATCTCGAGAACTACGCATCTCATCAAAAAATATCATAGAACATAAAAAGTAGGAAACTTAATTCTCTACAAAAAAGGTCTCTTAACATTTTGCCATAGCTCGCTTCGTTTCCGAGATATTTGCATATTTATCTCAAGGGAAGGGGCCTGACGGACATATTTCGAGATATTTCTTCTTCTTGTTGTTCTTCTTCTGCACAGCTAAGCTCGAAGTGGCATTTGCAGCTCGCAATAGTGCAGAGTTATCTCAAAGAAAGAGGCCACGGTGTTTCTGTACCTCTATTATGTTGGTGCAGCTTCGGAACTTTTAAATATCTTGATATATCTCGAGAACTACGCATCTGATCAAAAAATATCATCGAACATAAATTGTAGGAAACATAATTCTCTACAAAAAAGGTCTCTTAACATTTTGCCATAGCTCGCTTCGTTTCCGAGATATTTGCAGATTTATCTCAAGGGAAGGGGCCTGACGGACATATTTCGAGATATTTCTTCTTCTTGTTGTTCTTCTTCTGCACAGCTAAGCTGGAAGTGGCATTTGCAGCGCGCAATAGTGCAGAGTTATCTCAAAGAAAGGGGCCACGGTGTTTCTGTATCTCTATTATGTTGGTGCGGCTTCGGAACTTTTAAATATCTTGATATATCTCGAGAACTACGCATCTGATCACAAAATGTCATACTACATAAAAAGTAGGAAACTTAATTCTCTACAAGAAAGGTCTCTAAACATTTTGCCATAGCTCGCTTCGTTTCCGAGATATTTGCAGATTTATCTCAAGGGAAGGGGCTTGACGGACATATTTCGAGATATTTCTTCTTCTTGTTGTTCTTCTTCCGCACAGCTAAGCTGGAAGTGGCATTTGCAGCTCGCAATAGTGCAGAGTTATCTCAAAGAGAGGGGACACGGTGTTTCTGTATCTCTATTATGTTGGTGCGGCTTCGGAACTTTTAAGTATCTTGATATATCTCGAGAACTACGCATCTGATCAAAAAATATCATACTACATAAAAAGTAGGAAACTTAATTCTCTACAAGAAAGGTCTCTAAACATTTTGCCATAGCTCGCTTCGTTTCCGAGATATTTCCAGATTCAGCTCAAAGGAACTGGCCTGACGGACATATTTCGAGATATTTCTTCTTCTTGTTGTTCTTCCTCTGCACAGCTAAGCTGGAAGTGGCATTTGCAGCTCGCAATAGTGCAGAGTTATCTCAAAGAAAGGGGCCACGGTGTTTCTGTATCTCTATTATGTTGGTGCGGCTTCGGAACTTTTAAATATCTTGATATATCTCGAGAACTACGCATCTGATCAAAAAATATCATAGAACGTAAAAAGTAGGAAACTTAATTCTCTACAAAAAAGGTCTCTTAACATTTTGCCATAGCTCGCTTCGTTTCCGAGATATTTGCAGATTTATCTCAAGGGAAGGGGCCTGACGGACATATTTCGAGATATTTCTTCTTCTTGTTGTTCTTCTTCTGCACAGCTAAGCTGGAAGTGGCATTTGCAGCTCGCAATAGTGCAGAGTTATCTCAAAGAAAGGGGCCACGGTGTTTCTGTATCTCTATTATGTTGGTGCGGCTTCGGAACTTTTAAATATCTTGATATATCTCGAGAACTACGCATCTCATCAAAAAATATCATAGAACATAAAAAGTAGGAAACTTAATTCTCTACAAAAAAGGTCTCTTAACATTTTGCCATAGCTCGCTTCGTTTCCGAGATATTTGCATATTTATCTCAAGGGAAGGGGCCTGACGGACATATTTCGAGATATTTCTTCTTCTTGTTGTTCTTCTTCTGCACAGCTAAGCTCGAAGTGGCATTTGCAGCTCGCAATAGTGCAGAGTTATCTCAAAGAAAGAGGGCACGGTGTTTCTGTACCTCTATTATGTTGGTGCAGCTTCGGAACTTTTAAATATCTTGATATATCTCGAGAACTACGCATCTGATCAAAAAATATCATCGAACATAAAAAGTAGCAAACTTAATTCTCTACAAAAAAGGTCTCTTAACATTTTGCCATAGCTCGCTTCGTTTCCGAGATATTTGCAGATTTATCTCAAGGGAAGTGGCCTGACGGACATATTTCGAGATATTTCTTCTTCTTGTTGTTCTTCTTCTGCACAGCTAAGCTGGAAGTGGTATTTGCAGCTCGCAATAGTGCAGAGTTATCCCAAAGAAAGGGGCCACGGTGTTTCTGTATCTCTATTATGTTGGTGCGGCTTCGGAACTTTTAAATATCTCGATATATCTCGAAAACTACGCTTCTGATAAAAAATATCATACAACATAAAAAGTAGGAAACTTAATTCTCTACAAAAAAGGTCTCTAAACATTTTGCCATAGCTCGCTTCGTTTCCGAGATATTTGCAGATTTATCTCAAGGGAAGGGGCTTGACGGACATATTTCGAGATATTTCTTCTTCTTGTTGTTCTTCTTCCGCACAGCTAAGCTGGAAGTGGCATTTGCAGCTCGCAATAGTGCAGAGTTATCTCAAAGAGAGGGGACACGGTGTTTCTGTATCTCTATTATGTTGGTGCGGCTTCGGAACTTTTAAGTATCTTGATATATCTCGAGAACTACGCATCTGATCAAAAAATATCATACTACATAAAAAGTAGGAAACTTAATTCTCTACAAGAAAGGTCTCTAAACATTTTGCCATAGCTCGCTTCGTTTCCGAGATATTTCCAGATTCAGCTCAAAGGAACTGGCCTGACGGACATATTTCGAGATATTTCTTCTTCTTGTTGTTCTTCCTCTGCACAGCTAAGCTGGAAGTGGCATTTGCAGCTCGCAATAGTGCAGAGTTATCTCAAAGAAAGGGGCCACGGTGTTTCTGTATCTCTATTATGTTGGTGCGGCTTCGGAACTTTTAAATATCTTGATATATCTCGAGAACTACGCATCTGATCAAAAAATATCATAGAACCTAAAAAGTAGGAAACTTAATTCTCTACAAAAAAGGTCTCTTAACATTTTGCCATAGCTCGCTTCGTTTCCGAGATATTTGCAGATTTATCTCAAGGGAAGGGGCCTGACGGACATATTTCGAGATATTTCTTCTTCTTGTTGTTCTTCTTCTGCACAGCTAAGCTGGAAGTGGCATTTGCAGCTCGCAATAGTGCAGAGTTATCTCAAAGAAAGGGGCCACGGTGTTTCTGTATCTCTATTATGTTGGTGCGGCTTCGGAACTTTTAAATATCTTGATATATCTCGAGAACTACGCATCTCATCAAAAAATATCATAGAACATAAAAAGTAGGAAACTTAATTCTCTACAAAAAAGGTCTCTTAACATTTTGCCATAGCTCGCTTCGTTTCCGAGATATTTGCATATTTATCTCAAGGGAAGGGGCCTGACGGACATATTTCGAGATATTTCTTCTTCTTGTTGTTCTTCTTCTGCACAGCTAAGCTCGAAGTGGCATTTGCAGCTCGCAATAGTGCAGAGTTATCTCAAAGAAAGAGGGCACGGTGTTTCTGTACCTCTATTATGTTGGTGCAGCTTCGGAACTTTTAAATATCTTGATATATCTCGAGAACTACGCATCTGATCAAAAAATATCATCGAACATAAAAAGTAGCAAACTTAATTCTCTACAAAAAAGGTCTCTTAACATTTTGCCATAGCTCGCTTCGTTTCCGAGATATTTGCAGATTTATCTCAAGGGAAGTGGCCTGACGGACATATTTCGAGATATTTCTTCTTCTTGTTGTTCTTCTTCTGCACAGCTAAGCTGGAAGTGGTATTTGCAGCTCGCAATAGTGCAGAGTTATCCCAAAGAAAGGGGCCACGGTGTTTCTGTATCTCTATTATGTTGGTGCGGCTTCGGAACTTTTAAATATCTCGATATATCTCGAAAACTACGCTTCTGATAAAAAATATCATACAACATAAAAAGTAGGAAACTTAATTCTCTACAAAAAAGGTCTCTTAACGTTTTGCAATAGCTCGCTTCGTTTCCGAGATATTTGCAGATTTATCTCAAGGGAAGGGTCCTGACGGTCATATTTCGAGATATTTCTTCTTCTTGTTGTTCTTCTTCTGCACAGCTAAACTGGAAGTGGCATTTCCAGCTCGCAATAGTGCAGAGTTATCCCAAAGAAAGGGGCCACGATGTTTCTGTATCTCTATTATGTTGGTGCGGCTTCGGAACTTTTAAATATCTTGATATATCTCGAGAACTACGCATCTGATCACAAAATGTCATACTACATAAAAAGTAGGAAACTTAATTCTCTACAAGAAAGGTCTCTAAACATTTTGCCATAGCTCGCTTCGTTTCCGAGATATTTGCAGATTTATCTCAAGGGAAGGGGCCTGACGGACATATTTCGAGATATTTCTTCTTCTTGTTGTTCTTCTTCTGCACAGCTAAGCTGGAAGTGGCATTTGCAGCTCGCAATAGTGCAGAGTTATCTCAAAGAGAGGGGACACGGTGTTTCTGTATCTCTATTATGTTGGTGCGGCTTCGGAACTTTTAAGTATCTTGATATATCTCGAGAACTACGCATCTGATCAAAAAATATCATACTACATAAAAAGTAGGAAACTTAATTCTCTACAAGAAAGGTCTCTAAACATTTTGCCATAGCTCGCTTCGTTTCCGAGATATTTCCAGATTCAGCTCAAAGGAACTGGCCTGACGGACATATTTCGAGATATTTCTTCTTCTTGTTGTTCTTCCTCTGCACAGCTAAGCTGGAAGTGGCATTTGCAGCTCGCAATAGTGCAGAGTTATCTCAAAGAAAAGGGCCACGGTGTTTCTGTATCTCTATTATGTTGGTGCGGCTTCGGAACTTTTAAATATCTTGATATATCTCGAGAACTACGCATCTGATCAAAAAATATCATAGAACATAAAAAGTAGGAAACTTAATTCTCTACAAAAAAGGTCTCTTAACATTTTACTATAGCTCGCTTCGTTTCCGAGATATTTGCAGATTTATCTCAAGGGAAGGGGCCTGACGGATATATTTCGAGATATTTCTTCTTCTTGTTGTTCTTCTTCTGCACAGCTAAGCTGGAAGTGGCATTTGCAGCTCGCACTAGTGCAGAGTTATCTCAAAGAAAGGGGCCACGGTGTTTCTGTATCTCTATTATGTTGGTGCGGCTTCGGAACTTTTAAATATCTCGATATATCTCGAAAACTACGCTTCTGATCAAAAAATATCGTAGAACATAAATTGTAGGAAACATAATTCTCAACAAAAAAGGTCTCTTAACATTTTGCCATAGCTCGCTTCGTTTCCGAGATATTTGCAGATTTATCTCAAGGGAAGGGGCCTGACGGACATATTTCGAGATATTTCTTCTTCTTGTTGTTCTTCTTCTGCACAGCTAAGCTGGAAGTGGCATTTGCGGCTCGCACTAGTGCAGAGTTATCTCAAAGAAAGGGGCCACGGTGTTTCTGTATCTCTATTATGTTGGTGCGGCTTCGGAACTTTTAAATATCTTGATATATCTCGAGAACTACGCATCTGATCAAAAAATATCATAGAACATCAAAAGTAGGAAACTTAATTCTCTACAAAAATGGTCTCTTAACATTTTGCCATAGCTCTCTTCGTTTCCGAGATATTTGCAGATTTATCTCAAGGGAAGGGGCCTGACGGACATATTTCGAGATATTTCTTCTTCTTGTTGTTCTTCTTCTGCACAGCTAAGCTGGAAGTGGCATTTGCAGCTCGCAATAGTGCAGAGTTACCTCAAAGAAAGAGGCCACGGTGTTTCTGTATCTCTATTATGTTGGTGCGGCTTCGGAACTTTTAAATATCTCGATATATCTCGAAAACTACGCTTCTGAACAAAAAATATCATAGAACAGAAATTGTAGGAAACCTAATTCTCTACAAAAAAGGTCTCTTAACATTTTGCCATAGCTCGCTTCGTTTCCGAGATATTTGCAGATTTATCTCAAGGGAAAGGGCCTGACGGACATATTTCGAGATATTTCTTCTTCTTGTTGTTCTTCTTCTGCACAGCTAAGCTGGAAGTGGCATTTGCGGCTCGCACTAGTGCAGAGTTATCTCAACGAAAGGGGCCACGGTGTTTCTGTATCTCTATTATGTTGGTGCGGCTTCGGAACTTTTAAATATCTCGATATATCTCGAAAACTACGCTTCTGAACAAAAAATATCATACAACATAAATTGTAGGAAACATAATTCTCTACAAGAAAGGTCTCTAAACATTTTGCCATAGCTCGCTTCGTTTCCGAGATATTTGCAGATATATCTCAAGGGAAGGGGCCTGACGGACATATTTCGAGATATTTCTTCTTCTTGTTGTTCTTCTTCTGCACAGCTTAACTGGAAGTGGCATTTACAGCTCGCAATAGTGCAGAGTTATCTCAACGAAAGGGGCCACGGTGTTTCTGTATCTCTATTATGTTGGTGCGGCTTCGGAACTTTTAAATATCTCGATATATCTCGAAAACTACGCTTCTGAACAAAAAATATCATAGAACATAAATTGTAGGAAACATAATTCGCTACAAAAGAGGTCTCTTAACATTTTGCCATAGCTCGCTTCGTTTCCGAGATATTTGCAGATATATCTCAAGGGAAGGGGCCTGACGGACATATTTCGAGATACTTCTTCTTCTTGTTGTTCTTCTTCTGCGCAGCTAAGCTGGAAGTGGCATTTGCAGCTCGCAATAGTGCAGAGATATCTCAAAGAAAGCGGCCACGGTGTTTCTGTATCTCTATTATGTTGGTGCGGCTTCGGAACTTTTAAATATCTTGATATATCTCGAGAACTACGCGTCTGATCAAAAAATATCATAGAACATACAAAGTAGGAAACTTAATTCGCTACAAAAAAGGTCTCTTAACATTTTGCCATAGCTCGCTTCGTTTCCGAGATATTTGCAGATTTATCTCAAGGGAAGGGGCCTGACGGACATATTTCGAGATATTTCTTCTTCTTGTTGTTCTTCTTCTGCACAGCTAAGCTGGAAGTGGCATTTGCGGCTCGCACTAGTGCAGAGTTATCTCAACGAAAGGGGCCACGGTGTTTCTGTATCTCTATTATGTTGGTGCGGCTTCGGAACTTTTAAATATCTCGATATATCTCGAAAACTACGCTTCTGAACAAAAAATATCATAGAGCGTAAATTGTAGGAAACATAATTCTCTACAAAAAAGGTCTCTTAACATTTTGCCATAGCTCGCTTCGTTTCCGAGATATTTGCAGATATATCTCAAGGGAAGGGGCCTGACGGACATATTTCGAGATATTTCTTCTTCTTGTTGTTCTTCTTCTGCACAGCTTAACTGGAAGTGGCATTTACAGCTCGCAATAGTGCAGAGTTCTCTCAAAGAAAGGGGCCACGGTGTTTCTGTATCTCTATTATGTTGGTGCGGCTTCGGAACTTTTAAATATCTTGATATATCTCGAGAACTACTCATCTGATCAAAAAATATCATAGAACATAAAAAGTAGGAAACCTAATTCTCTACAAAAAAGGTCTCTTAACATTTTGCCATAGCTCTCTTCGTTTCCGAGATATTTGCAGATTTATCTCAAGGGAAGGGGCCTGACGGACATATTTCGAGATATTTCTTCTTCTTGTTGTTCTTCTTCTGCACAGCTAAGCTGGAAGTTGCATTTGCGGCTCGCACTAGTGCAGAGTTATCTCAACGAAAGGGGCCACGGTGTTTCTGTATCTCTATTATGTTGGTGCGGCTTCGGAACTTTTAAATATCTCGATATATCTCGAAAACTACGCTTCTGATCAAAAAATATCATAGAACATAAATTGTAGGAAACATAATTCTCTACAAAAAAGGTCTCTTAACATTTTGCCATAGCTCGCTTCGTTTCCGAGATATTTGCAGATTTATCTCAAGGGAAGGGGCCTGACGGACATATTTCGAGATATTTCTTCTTCTTGTTGTTCTTCTTCTGCACAGCTAAGCTGGAAGTGGTATTTGCAGCTCGCAATAGTGCAGAGTTACCTCAAAGAAAGGGGCCACGGTGTTTCTGTATCTCTATTATGTTGGTGCCGCTTCGGAACTTTTAAATATCTGGATATATCTCGAGAACTACGCATCTGATCAAAAAATATCATATAACATAAAAAGTAGGAAACTTAATTCTCTACAAAAAAGGTCTCTTAACATTTTGCCATAGCTCGCTTCGTTGCCGAGATATTTGCAGATTTATCCCAAGGGAAGGGGCCTGACGGACATATTTCGAGATATTTCTTCTTCTTGTTGTTCTTCTTCTGCACAGCTAAGCTGGAAGTGGCATTTGCAGCTCGCAGTAGTGCAGAGTTATCTCAAAGAAAGGGGCCACGGTGTTTCTGTATCTCTATTATGTTGGTGCGGCTTCGGAACTTTTAAATATCTTGATATATCTCGAGAACTACGCATCTGATCAAAAAATATCATAGAACATAAAAAGTAGGAAACTTAATTCTCTACAAAAAAGGTCTCTTAACGTTTTGAAATAGCTCGCTTCGTTTCCGAGATATTTGCAGATTTATCTCAAGGGAAGGGTCCTGACGGACATATTTCGAGATATTTCTTCTTCTTGTTGTTCTTCTTCTGCACAGCTAAACTGGAAGTGGCATTTCCAGCTCGCAATAGTGCAGAGTTATCCCAAAGAAAGGGGCCACGATGTTTCTGTATCTCTATTATGTTGGTGCGGCTTCGGAACTTTTAAATATCTCGATATATCTCGAAAACTACGCTTCTGAACAAAAAATATCATAGAGCGTAAATTGTAGGAAACATAATTCTCTACAAAAAAGGTCTCTTAACATTTTGCCATAGCTCGCTTCGTTTCCGAGATATTTGCAGATATATCTCAAGGGAAGGGGCCTGACGGACATATTTCGAGATATTTCTTCTTCTTGTTGTTCTTCTTCTGCACAGCTTAACTGGAAGTGGCATTTACAGCTCGCAATAGTGCAGAGTTCTCTCAAAGAAAGGGGCCACGGTGTTTCTGTATCTCTATTATGTTGGTGCGGCTTCGGAACTTTTAAATATCTTGATATATCTCGAGAACTACTCATCTGATCAAAAAATATCATAGAACATAAAAAGTAGGAAACCTAATTCTCTACAAAAAAGGTCTCTTAACATTTTGCCATAGCTCTCTTCGTTTCCGAGATATTTGCAGATTTATCTCAAGGGAAGGGGCCTGACGGACATATTTCGAGATATTTCTTCTTCTTGTTGTTCTTCTTCTGCACAGCTAAGCTGGAAGTTGCATTTGCGGCTCGCACTAGTGCAGAGTTATCTCAACGAAAGGGGCCACGGTGTTTCTGTATCTCTATTATGTTGGTGCGGCTTCGGAACTTTTAAATATCTCGATATATCTCGAAAACTACGCTTCTGATCAAAAAATATCATAGAACATAAATTGTAGGAAACATAATTCTCTACAAAAAAGGTCTCTTAACATTTTGCCATAGCTCGCTTCGTTTCCGAGATATTTGCAGATTTATCTCAAGGGAAGGGGCCTGACGGACATATTTCGAGATATTTCTTCTTCTTGTTGTTCTTCTTCTGCACAGCTAAGCTGGAAGTGGTATTTGCAGCTCGCAATAGTGCAGAGTTACCTCAAAGAAAGGGGCCACGGTGTTTCTGTATCTCTATTATGTTGGTGCCGCTTCGGAACTTTTAAATATCTGGATATATCTCGAGAACTACGCATCTGATCAAAAAATATCATATAACATAAAAAGTAGGAAACTTAATTCTCTACAAAAAAGGTCTCTTAACATTTTGCCATAGCTCGCTTCGTTGCCGAGATATTTGCAGATTTATCCCAAGGGAAGGGGCCTGACGGACATATTTCGAGATATTTCTTCTTCTTGTTGTTCTTCTTCTGCACAGCTAAGCTGGAAGTGGCATTTGCAGCTCGCAGTAGTGCAGAGTTATCTCAAAGAAAGGGGCCACGGTGTTTCTGTATCTCTATTATGTTGGTGCGGCTTCGGAACTTTTAAATATCTTGATATATCTCGAGAACTACGCATCTGATCAAAAAATATCATAGAACATAAAAAGTAGGAAACTTAATTCTCTACAAAAAAGGTCTCTTAACGTTTTGAAATAGCTCGCTTCGTTTCCGAGATATTTGCAGATTTATCTCAAGGGAAGGGTCCTGACGGACATATTTCGAGATATTTCTTCTTCTTGTTGTTCTTCTTCTGCACAGCTAAACTGGAAGTGGCATTTCCAGCTCGCAATAGTGCAGAGTTATCCCAAAGAAAGGGGCCACGATGTTTCTGTATCTCTATTATGTTGGTGCGGCTTCGGAACTTTTAAATATCTCGATATATCTCGAAAACTACGCTTCTGAACAAAAAATATCATAGAGCGTAAATTGTAGGAAACATAATTCTCTACAAAAAAGGTCTCTTAACATTTTGCCATAGCTCGCTTCGTTTCCGAGATATTTGCAGATATATCTCAAGGGAAGGGGCCTGACGGACATATTTCGAGATATTTCTTCTTCTTGTTGTTCTTCTTCTGCACAGCTTAACTGGAAGTGGCATTTACAGCTCGCAATAGTGCAGAGTTCTCTCAAAGAAAGGGGCCACGGTGTTTCTGTATCTCTATTATGTTGGTGCGGCTTCGGAACTTTTAAATATCTTGATATATCTCGAGAACTACTCATCTGATCAAAAAATATCATAGAACATAAAAAGTAGGAAACCTAATTCTCTACAAAAAAGGTCTCTTAACATTTTGCCATAGCTCTCTTCGTTTCCGAGATATTTGCAGATTTATCTCAAGGGAAGGGGCCTGACGGACATATTTCGAGATATTTCTTCTTCTTGTTGTTCTTCTTCTGCACAGCTAAGCTGGAAGTTGCATTTGCGGCTCGCACTAGTGCAGAGTTATCTCAACGAAAGGGGCCACGGTGTTTCTGTATCTCTATTATGTTGGTGCGGCTTCGGAACTTTTAAATATCTCGATATATCTCGAAAACTACGCTTCTGATCAAAAAATATCATAGAACATAAATTGTAGGAAACATAATTCTCTACAAAAAAGGTCTCTTAACATTTTGCCATAGCTCGCTTCGTTTCCGAGATATTTGCAGATTTATCTCAAGGGAAGGGGCCTGACGGACATATTTCGAGATATTTCTTCTTCTTGTTGTTCTTCTTCTGCACAGCTAAGCTGGAAGTGGCATTTGCGGCTCGCAATAGTGCAGAGTTATCTCAACGAAAGGGGCCACGGTGTTTCTGTATCTCTATTATGTTGGTGCGGCTTCGGAACTTTTAAATATCTCGATATATCTCGAAAACTACGCTTCTGAACAAAAAATATCATAGAACATAAATTGTAGGAAACATAATTCTCTACAAAAAAGGTCTCTTAACATTTTGCCATAGCTCGCTTCGTTTCCGAGATATTTGCAGATTTATCTCAAGGGAAGGGGCCTGACGGACATATTTCGAGATATTTCTTCTTCTTGTTGTTCTTCTTCTGCACAGCTAAGCTGGAAGTGGCATTTGCAGCTCGCAATAGTGCAGAGTTACCTCAAAGAAAGGGGCCACGGTGTTTCTGTATCTCTATTATGTTGGTGCCGCTTCGGAACTTTTAAATATCTGGATATATCTCGAGAACTACGCATCTGATCAAAAAATATCATATAACATAAAAAGTAGGAAACTTAATTCTCTACAAAAAAGGTCTCTTAACATTTTGCCATAGCTCGCTTCGTTGCCGAGATATTTGCAGATTTATCCCAAGGGAAGGGGCCTGACGGACATATTTCGAGATATTTCTTCTTCTTGTTGTTCTTCTTCTGCACAGCTAAGCTGGAAGTGGCATTTGCAGCTCGCAGTAGTGCAGAGTTATCTCAAAGAAAGGGGCCACGGTGTTTCTGTATCTCTATTATGTTGGTGCGGCTTCGGAACTTTTAAATATCTTGATATATCTCGAGAACTACGCATCTGATCAAAAAATATCATAGAACATAAAAAGTAGGAAACTTAATTCTCTACAAAAAAGGTCTCTTAACGTTTTGAAATAGCTCGCTTCGTTTCCGAGATATTTGCAGATTTATCTCAAGGGAAGGGTCCTGACGGACATATTTCGAGATATTTCTTCTTCTTGTTGTTCTTCTTCTGCACAGCTAAACTGGAAGTGGCATTTCCAGCTCGCAATAGTGCAGAGTTATCCCAAAGAAAGGGGCCACGATGTTTCTGTATCTCTATTATGTTGGTGCGGCTTCGGAACTTTTAAATATCTCGATATATCTCGAAAACTACGCTTCTGATCAAAAAATATAATAGAACATAAATTGTAGGAAACATAATTCTCTACAAAAAAGGTCTCTTAACATTTTGCCATAGCTCGCTTCGTTTCCGAGATATTTGCAGATTTATCTCAAGGGAAGGGGCCTGACGGACATATTTCGAGATATTTCTTCTTCTTGTTGTTCTTCTTCTGCACAGCTAAGCTGGAAGTGGCATTTGCAGCTCGCAATTGTGCAGAGTTATCTCAAAGAGAGGGGCCACGGTGTTTCTGTATCTCTATTATGTTGGTGCGGCTTCGGAACTTTTAAATATCTTGATATATCTCGAGAACTACGCATCTGATTAAAAAATATCGTAGAACATAAAAAGTAGGAAACTTAATTCTCTACAAATAAGGTCTCTTAACATTTTGCCATAGCTCGCTTGGTTTCCGAGATATTTGCAGATTTATCTCAAGGGAAGGGGCCTGAGGGACATATTTCGAGATATTTCTTCTTCTTGTTGTTCTTCTTCTGCACAGCTAAGCTGCAAGTGGCATTTGCCGGTCGCAATAGTGCAGAGTTATCTCAAAGAAAGGGGCTACGGTGTTTCTGTATCTCTATTATGTTGGTGCGGCTTCGGAACTTTTAAATATCTCGATATATCTCGAAAACTACGCTTCTGATCAAAAAATATCAGAGAACGTAAATTGTAGGAAACATAATTCTCTACAAAAAAGGTCTCTTAACGTTTTGCCATAGCTCGCTTCGTTTCCGAGATATTTGCAGATTTATCTGAAGGGAAGGGGCCTGACGGACATATTTCGAGATATTTCTTCTTCTTGTTGTTCTTCTTCTGCACAGCTAAGCTGGAAGTGGCATTTGCAGCTCGCAGTAGTGCAGAGTTATCTCAAAGAAAGGGGCCACGGTGTTTCTGTATCTCTATTATGTTGGTGCGGCTCCGGAACTTTTAAATATCTTGATATATCTCGAGAACTACGCATCTGATCAAAAAATATCATAGAACATAAAAAGTAGGAAACTTAATTCTCTACAAAAAAGGTCTCTTAACATTTTGCCATAGCTCGCATCGTTTCCGAGATATTTGCAGATTTATCTCAAGGGAAGGGGCCTGACGGACATATTTCGAGATATTTCTTCTTCTTGTTGTTCTTCTTCTGCACAGCTAAGCTGGAAGTGCCATTTGCAGCGCGCAATAGTGCAGAGTTATCTCAAAGAAAGGGGCCACGGTGTTTCTGTATCTCTATTATGTTGGTGCGGCTTCGGAACTTTTAAATATCTTGATATATCTCGAGAACTACGCATCTGTTCAAAAAATATCATAGAACATAAAAAGTAGGAATTCTAATTTTCTACAAAAAAGGTCTCTTAACATTTTGCCATAGCTCGCTTCGTTTCCGAGATATTTGCAGATTTATCTCAAGGGAAGGGGCCTGACGGACATATTTCGAGATATTTCTTCTTCTCGTTGTTCTTCTTCTGCACAGCTAAGCTGTAAGTGGCATTTGCGGCTCGCGCTAGTGCAGAGTTATCTCAAAGAAAGGGGCCACGGTGTTTCTGTATCTCTATTATGTTGGTGCGGCTTCGGAACTTTTAAATATCTTGATATATCTCGAGAACTACGCATCTGATCAAAAAATATCGTAGAACATAAAAAGTAGGAAACTTAATTCTCTACAAATAAGGTCTCTTAACATTTTGCCATAGCTCGCTTGGTTTCCGAGATATTTGCAGATTTATCTCAAGGGAAGGGGCCTGAGGGACATATTTCGAGATATTTCTTCTTCTTGTTGTTCTTCTTCTGCACAGCTAAGCTGCAAGTGGCATTTGCAGGTCGCAATAGTGCAGAGTTATCTCAAAGAAAGGGGCTACGGTGTTTCTGTATCTCTATTATGTTGGTGCGGCTCCGGAACTTTTAAATATCTTGATATATCTCGAGAACTACGCATCTGATCAAAAAATATCATAGAACATAAAAAGTAGGAAACTTAATTCTCTACAAAAAAGGTCTCTTAACATTTTGCCATAGCTCGCATCGTTTCCGAGATATTTGCAGATTTATCTCAAGGGAAGGGGCCTGAGGGACATATTTCGAAATATTTCTTCTTCTTGTTGTTCTTCTTCTGCACAGCTAAGCTGCAAGTGGCATTTGCAGGTCGCAATAGTGCAGAGTTATCTCAAAGAAAGGGGCTACGGTGTTTCTGTATCTCTATTATGTTGGTGCGGCTTCGGAACTTTTAAATATCTCGATATATCTCGAAAACTACGCTTCTGATCAAAAAATATCAGAGAACGTAAATTGTAGGAAACATAATTCTCTACAAAAAAGGTCTCTTAACGTTTTGCCATAGCTCGCTTCGTTTCCGAGATATTTGCAGATTTATCTGAAGGGAAGGGGCCTGACGGACATATTTCGAGATATTTCTTCTTCTTGTTGTTCTTCTTCTGCACAGCTAAGCTGGAAGTGGCATTTGCAGCTCGCAATAGTGCAGAGTTATCTCAAAGAAAGGGGCCACGGTGTTTCTGTATCTCTATTATGTTGGTGCGGCTTCGGAACTTTTAAATATCTTGATATATCTCGAGAACTACGCATCTGATCAAAAAATATCGTAGAACATAAAAAGTAGGTAACTTAATTCTCTACAAATAAGGTCTCTTAACATTTTGCCATAGCTCGCTTGGTTTCCGAGATATTTGCAGATTTATCTCAAGGGAAGGGGCCTGAGGGACATATTTCGAGATATTTCTTCTTCTTGTTGTTCTTCTTCTGCACAGCTAAGCTGGAAGTGGCATTTGCAGCTCGCAATAGTGCAGAGTTACCTCAAAGAAAGGGGCCACGGTGTTTCTGTATCTCTATTATGTTGGTGCCGCTTCGGAACTTTTAAATATCTGGATATATCTCGAGAACTACGCATCTGATCAAAAAATATCATAGAACATAAAAAGTAGGAAACTTAATTCTCTACAAAAAAGGTCTCTTAACATTTTGCCATAGCTCGCTTCGTTTCCGAGATATTTGCAGATTTATCCCAAGGGAAGGGGCCTGACGGACATATTTCGAGATATTTCTTCTTCTTGTTGTTCTTCTTCTGCACAGCTAAGCTGGAAGTGGCATTTGCAGCTCGCAGTAGTGCAGAGTTATCTCAAAGAAAGGGGCCACGGTGTTTCTGTATCTCTATTATGTTGGTGCGGCTCCGGAACTTTTAAATATCTTGATATATCTCGAGAACTACGCATCTGATCAAAAAATATCATAGAACATAAAAAGTAGGAAACTTAATTCTCTACAAAAAAGGTCTCTTAACATTTTGCCATAGCTCGCATCGTTTCCGAGATATTTGCAGATTTATCTCAAGGGAAGGGGCCTGACGGACATATTTCGAGATATTTCTTCTTCTTGTTGTTCTTCTTCTGCACAGCTAAGCTGGAAGTGCCATTTGCAGCGCGCAATAGTGCAGAGTTATCTCAAAGAAAGGGGCCACGGTGTTTCTGTATCTCTATTATGTTGGTGCGGCTTCGGAACTTTTAAATATCTTGCTATATCTCGAGAACTACGCGTCTGATCAAAAAATATCATAGAACATAAAAAGTAGGAAACATAATTCTGTACAAAAAAGGTCTCTTAACATTTTGCCATAGCTCGCTTCGTTTCCGAGATATTTGCAGATTTATCTCAAGGGAAGGGGCCTGACGGACATATTTCGAGATATTTCTTCTTCTTGTTGTTCTTCTTCTGCACAGCTAAGCTGGAAGTGGCATTTACAGCTCGCAATAGTGCAGAGTTACCTCAAAGAAAGGGGCCACGGTGTTTCTGTATCTCTATTATGTTGGTGCCGCATCGGAACTTTTAAATATCTGGATATATCTCGAGAACTACCCATCTGATCAAAAAATATCATAGAACATAAAAAGTAGGAAACTTAATTCTCTACAAAAAAGCTCTCTTAACATTTTGCCATAGCTCGCTTCGTTTCCGAGATATTTGCAGATTTATCTCAAGGGAAGGGGCCTAACGGACATATTTCGAGATATTTCTTCTTCTTGTTGTTCTTCTTCTGCACAGCTAGACTGGAAGTGGCATTTCCAGCTCGCAATAGTGCAGAGTTATCTCAAAGAAAGGAGCCACGGTGTTTCTGTATCTCTATTATGTTGGTGCGGCTTCGGAACTTTTAAATATCTCGATATATCTCGAGAACTACGCATCTGATCAAAAAATATCATAGAACATAAAATGTAGGAAACTTAATTCTCTACAAAAAAGGTCTCTTAACATTTTGCCATAGCTCGCTTCGTTTCCGAGATATTTGCAGATTTATCACAAGGGAAGGGGCCTGACGGACATATTTCGAGATATTTCTTCTTCTTGTTGTTCTTCTTCTGCACAGCTGAGCTGGAAGTGGCATTTGCAGGTCGCAATAGTGCAGAGTTATCTCAAAGAAAGGGGCCACGGTGTTTCTGTATCTCTATTATGTTGGTGCGGCTTCGGAACTTTTAAATATCTCGATATATCTCGAAAACTACGCTTCTGATCAAAAAATATCATAGAACGTAAATTGTAGGAAACATTATTCTCTACAAAAAAGGTCTCTTAACATTTTGCCATAGCTCGCTTCGTTTCCGAGATATTTGCAGATTCAGCTCAAAGGAACGGGCCTGACGGACATATTTCGAGATACTTCTTCTTCTTGTTGTTCTTCCTCTGCACAGCTAAGCTGGAAGTGGCATTTGCGGCTCGCAATAGTGCAGAGTTATCTCAAAGAAAGGGGCCACGGTGTTTCTGTATCTCTATTATGTTGGTGCGGCTTCGGAACTTTTAAATATCTCGATATATCTCGAAAACTACGCTTCTGATCAAAAAATATCATAGAACATAAATAGTAGGAAACATAATTCTCTACAAAAAAGGTCTCTTAACATTTTGCCATAGCTCGCTTCGTTTCCGAGATATTTGCAGATATATCTCAAGGGAAGGGGCCTGACGGACATATTTCGAGATATTTCTTCTTCTTGTTGTTCTTCTTCTGCACAGCTAAGCTGGAAGCGGCATTTGCGGCTCGCACTAGTGCAGAGTTATCTCAAAGAAAGGGGCCACGGTGTTTCTGTATCCCTATTATGTTGGTGCGGCTTTGGAACTTTTAAATATCTCGATATATCTCGAAAACTGCGCTTCTGATCAAAAAATATCATAGAACCTAAATTGTAGGAAACATAATTCTCTACAAAAAACGTCTCTTAGCATTTTGCCATAGCTCGCTTCGTTTCCGAGATATTTGCAGATATATCTCAAGGGAAGGGGCCTGACGGACATATTTCGAGATATTTCTTCTTCTTGTTGTTCTTCTTCTGCACAGCTAAGCTGGAAGTGGCATTTGCAGCTCGCAATAGTGCAGAGTTATCTCAAAGAAAGAGGCCACGGTGTTTCTGTATCTCTATTATGTTGGTGCGGCTTCGGAACTTTTAAATATCTTGATATATCTCGAGAACTACGCGTCTGATCAAAAAATATCATAGAACATAAAAAGTAGGAAACATAATTCTCTACAAAAACGGTCTCTTAACATTTTGCCATAGCTCGCTTCGTTTCCGAGATATTTGCAGATATATCTCAAGGGAAGGGGCCTGACGGACATATTTCGAGATATTTCTTCTTCTTGTTGTTCTTCTTCTGCACAGCTAAGCTGGAAGTGGCATTTGCAGCTCGCACTAGTGCAGAGTTATCTCAAAGAAAGGGGCCACGGTGTTTCTGTATCTCTATTATGTTGGTGCGGCTTCGGAACTTTTAAATATCTCGATATATCTCGAAAACTACGCTTCTGATCGAAAAATATCGTAGAACATAAATTGTAGGAAACATAATTCTCTACAAAAAAGGTCTCTTAACATTTTGCGATAGCTCGCTTCGTTTCCGAGATATTTGCAGATTTATCTCAAGGGAAGGGGCCTGACGGACATATTTCGAGATATTTCTTCTTCTTGTTGTTCTTCTTCTGCACAGCTAAGCTGGAAGTGGCATTTGCGGCTCGCACTAGTGCAGAGTTATCTCAAAGAAAGGGGCCACGGTGTTTCTGTATCTCTATTATGTTGGTGCGGCTTCGGAACTTTTAAATATCTCGATATATCTCGAAAACTACGCTTCTGATCAAAAAATATCATAGAACATAAAAAGTAGGAAACTTAATTCTCTACAAAAAACGTCTCTTAACATTTTGCCATAGATCGCTTCGTTTCCGAGATATTTGCAGATTCAGCTCAAAGGAACTGGCCTGACGGACATATTTCGAGATATTTCTTCTTCTTGTTGTTCTTCCCCTGCACAGCTAAGCTGGAAGTGGCATTTGCAGCTCGCAATAGTGCAGAGTTATCTCAAAAAAAGGGGCCACGGTGTTTCTGTATCTCTATTATGTTGTTGCGGCTTCGGAACTTTTAAATATCTTGATATATCTCGAGAACTACGCATCTGATCAAAAAATATCATAGAACATAAAAAGTAGGAAACTTAATTCTCTACAAAAAAGGTCTCTTAACATTTTGCCATAGCTCGCTTCGTTTCCGAGACATTTGCAGATTTATCTCAAGGGAAGGGGCCTGACGGACATATTTCGAGATATTTCTTCTTCTTGTTGTTCTTCTTCTGCACAGCTAAGCTGGAAGTTGCATTTGCGGCTCGCACTAGTGCACAGTTATCTCAAAGAAAGGGGCCACGGTGTTTCTGTATCTCTATTATGTTGGTGGGTCTTCGGAACTTTTAAATATCTCGATATATCTCGAAAACTACGCTTCTGATCAAAAAATATCATAGAACATAAATTGTAGGAAACATAATTCTCTACAAAAAACGTCTCTTAACATTTTGCCATAGCTCGCTTCGTTTCCGAGATATTTGCAGATTCAGCTCAAAGGAACTGGCCTGACGGACATATTTCGAGATATTTCTTCTTCTTGTTGTTCTTCCTCTGCACAGCTAAGCTGGAAGTGGCATTTGCAGCTCGCAATAGTGCAGAGTTATCTCAAAGAAAGGGGCCACGGTGTTTCTGTATCTCTATTATGTTGGTGCGGCTTCGGAACTTTTAAATATCTTGATATATCTCGAGAACTACGCATCTGATCAAAAAATATCATAGAACATAAAAAGTAGGAAACTTAATTCTCTACAAAAAAGGTCTCTTAACATTTTGCCATAGCTCGCTTCGTTTCCGACATATTTGCAGATTTATCTCAAGGGAAGGGGCCTAACGGACATATTTCGAGATATTTCTTCTTCTTGTTGTTCTTCTTCTGCACAGCTAAACTGGAAGTGGCATTTCCAGCTCGCAATAGTGCAGAGTTATCTCAAAGAAAGGGGCCACGGTGTTTCTGTATCTCTATTATGTTGGTGCGGTTTCGGAACTTTTAAATATCTTGATATATCTCGAGAACTACGCATCTGATCAAAAAATATCATAGAACATAAAAAGTAGGAAACTTAATTCTCTACAAAAAAGGTCTCTTAACATTTTGCCATAGCTCGCTTCGTTTCCGAGATATTTGCAGATTTATCTCAAGGGAAGGGGCCTGACGGACGTATTTCGAGATATTTCTTCTTCTTGTTGTTCTTCTTCTGCACAGCTGAGCTGGAAGTGGCATTTGCAGGTCGCAATAGTGCAGAGTTATCTCAAAGAAAGGGGCCACGGTGTTTCTGTATCTCTATTATGTTGGTGCGGCTTCGGAACTTTTAAATATCTCGATATATCTCGAAAACTACGCTTCTGATCAAAAAATATCATAGAACGTAAATTGTAGGAAACATTATTCTCTACAAAAAAGGTCTCTTAACATTTTGCCATAGCTCGCTTCGTTTCCGAGATATTTGCAGATTCATCTCAAGGGAAGGGGTCTGACGGACATATTTCGAGATATTTCTTCTTCTTGTTGTTCTTCTTCTGCACAGCTAAGCTCGAAGCGGCATTTGCAGCTCGCAATAGTGCAGAGTTATCTTAAAGAAAGAGGCCACGGTGTTTCTGTACCTCTATTATGTTGGTGCAGCTTCGGAACTTTTAAATATCTTGATATATCTCGAGAACTACGCATCTGATCAAAAAATATCATCGAACATAAAAAGTAGGAAACCTAATTCTCTACAAAAAAGGTCTCTTAAGATTTTGCCATAGCTCGCTTCGTTTCCGAGATATTTGCAGATTTATCTCAAGGGAAGTGGCCTGACGGACATATTTCGAGATATTTCTTCTTCTTGTTGTTCTTGTTCTGCACAGCTAAGCTGGAAGTGGCATTTGCAGCTCGCAATAGTGCAGAGTTATCCCAAAGAAAGGGGCCACGGTGTTTCTGTATCTCTATTATGTTGGTGCGGCTTCGGAACTTTTAAATATCTTGATATATCTCGAGAACTACGCATCTGATCAAAAAATATCATACTACATAAAAAGTAGGAAACTTAATTCTCTACAAGAAAGGTCTCTAAACATTTTGCCATAGCTCGCTTCGTTTCCGAGATATTTGCAGATTCAGCTCAAAGGAACTGGCCTGACGGACATATTTCGAGATATTTCTTCTTCTTGTTGTTCTTCCTCTGCACAGCTAAGCTGGAAGTGGCATTTGCAGCTCGCAATAGTGCAGAGTTATCTCAAAGAAAGGGGCCACGGTGTTTCTGTATCTCTATTATGTTGGTGCGGCTTCGGAACTTTTAAATATCTTGATATATACGAGAACTACGCATCTGATCAAAAAATATCATAGAACATGAAAAGTAGGAAACTTAATTCTCTACAAAAAAGGTCTCTTAACATTTTGCCATAGCTCGCTTCGTTTCCGAGATATTTGCAGATTTATCTCAAGGGAAGGGGCCTGACGGACATATTTCGAGATATTTCTTCTTCTTGTTGTTCTTCTTCTGCACAGCTAAGCTGGAAGTGGCATTTGCGGCTCGCACTAGTGCAGAGTTATCTCAAAGAAAGGGGCCACGGTGTTTCTGTATCCCTATTATGTTGGTGCGGCTTCGGAACTTTTAAATATCTTGATATATCTCGAGAACTACGCATCTGATCAAAAAATATCATCGAACATAAAAAGTAGGAAACTTAATTCTCTACAAAAAAGGTCTCTTAACATTTCGCCATAGCTCGCTTCGTTTCCGAGATATTTGCAGATATATCTCAAGGGAATGGGCCTGACCGACATATTTCGAGATATTTCTTCTTCTTGTTGTTCTTCTTCTGCACAGCTAAGCTGGAAGTGGCATTTGCGGCTCGCACTAGTGCACAGTTATCTCAAAGAAAGGGGCCACGGTGTTTCTGTATCTCTATTATGTTGGTGCGTCTTCGGAACTTTTAAATATCTCGATATATCTCGAAAACTACGCTTCTGATCAAAAAATATCATAGAACATAAATTGTAGGAAACATAATTCTCTACAAAAAAGGTCTCTTAACATTTTGCCATAGCTCGCTTCGTTTCCGAGATATTTGCAGATTCAGCTCAAAGGAACTGGCCTGACGGACATATTTCGAGATATTTCTTCTTCTTGTTGTTCTTCCTCTGCACAGCTAAGCTGGAAGTGGCATTTGCAGCTCGCAATAGTGCAGAGTTATCTCAAAGAAAGGGGCCACGGTGTTTCTGTATCTCTATTATGTTGGTGCGGCTTCGGAACTTTTAAATATCTTGATATATCTCGAGAACTACGCATCTGATCAAAAAATATCATAGAACATAAAAAGTAGGAAACTTAATTCTCTACAAAAAAGGTCTCTTAACATTTTGCCATAGCTCGCTTCGTTTCCGACATATTTGCAGATTTATCTCAAGGGAAGGGGCCTAACGGACATATTTCGAGATATTTCTTCTTCTTGTTGTTCTTCTTCTGCACAGCTAAACTGGAAGTGGCATTTCCAGCTCGCAATAGTGCAGAGTTATCTCAAAGAAAGGGGCCACGGTGTTTCTGTATCTCTATTATGTTGGTGCGGTTTCGGAACTTTTAAATATCTTGATATATCTCGAGAACTACGCATCTGATCAAAAAATATTATAGAACATAAAAAGTAGGAAACTTAATTCTCTACAAAAAAGGTCTCTTAACATTTTGCCATAGCTCGCTTCGTTTCCGAGATATTTGCAGATTTATCTCAAGGGAAGGGGCCTGACGGACGTATTTCGAGATATTTCTTCTTCTTGTTGTTCTTCTTCTGCACAGCTGAGCTGGAAGTGGCATTTGCAGGTCGCAATAGTGCAGAGTTATCTCAAAGAAAGGGGCCACGGTGTTTCTGTATCTCTATTATGTTGGTGCGGCTTCGGAACTTTTAAATATCTCGATATATCTCGAAAACTACGCTTCTGATCAAAAAATATCATAGAACGTAAATTGTAGGAAACATTATTCTCTACAAAAAAGGTCTCTTAACATTTTGCCATAGCTCGCTTCGTTTCCGAGATATTTGCAGATTCATCTCAAGGGAAGGGGTCTGACGGACATATTTCGAGATATTTCTTCTTCTTGTTGTTCTTCTTCTGCACAGCTAAGCTCGAAGCGGCATTTGCAGCTCGCAATAGTGCAGAGTTATCTCAAAGAAAGGGGCCACGGTGTTTCTGTATCTCTATTATGTTGGTGCGGTTTCGGAACTTTTAAATATCTTGATATATCTCGAGAACTACGCATCTGATCAAAAAATATTATAGAACATAAAAAGTAGGAAACTTAATTCTCTACAAAAAAGGTCTCTTAACATTTTGCCATAGCTCGCTTCGTTTCCGAGATATTTGCAGATTTATCTCAAGGGAAGGGGCCTGACGGACGTATTTCGAGATATTTCTTCTTCTTGTTGTTCTTCTTCTGCACAGCTGAGCTGGAAGTGGCATTTGCAGGTCGCAATAGTGCAGAGTTATCTCAAAGAAAGGGGCCACGGTGTTTCTGTATCTCTATTATGTTGGTGCGGCTTCGGAACTTTTAAATATCTCGATATATCTCGAAAACTACGCTTCTGATCAAAAAATATCATAGAACGTAAATTGTAGGAAACATTATTCTCTACAAAAAAGGTCTCTTAACATTTTGCCATAGCTCGCTTCGTTTCCGAGATATTTGCAGATTCATCTCAAGGGAAGGGGTCTGACGGACATATTTCGAGATATTTCTTCTTCTTGTTGTTCTTCTTCTGCACAGCTAAGCTCGAAGCGGCATTTGCAGCTCGCAATAGTGCAGAGTTATCTCAAAGAAAGAGGCCACGGTGTTTCTGTACCTCTATTATGTTGGTGCAGCTTCGGAACTTTTAAATATCTTGATATATCTCGAGAACTACGCATCTGATCAAAAAATATCATCGAACATAAAAAGTAGGAAACTTAATTCTCTACAAAAAAGGTCTCTTAAGATTTTGCCATAGCTCGCTTCGTTTCCGAGATATTTGCAGATTTATCTCAAGGGAAGTGGCCTGACGGACATATTTCGAGATATTTCTTCTTCTTGTTGTTCTTGTTCTGCACAGCTAAGCTGGAAGTGGCATTTGCAGCTCGCAATAGTGCAGAGTTATCCCAAAGAAAGGGGCCACGGTGTTTCTGTATCTCTATTATGTTGGTGCGGCTTCGGAACTTTTAAATATCTTGATATATCTCGAGAACTACGCATCTGATCAAAAAATATCATAGAACATGAAAAGTAGGAAACTTAATTCTCTACAAAAAAGGTCTCTTAACATTTCGCCATAGCTCGCTTCGTTTCCGAGATATTTGCAGATATATCTCAAGGGAAGGGGCCTGACGGACATATTTCGAGATATTTCTTCTTCTTGTTGTTCTTCTTCTGCACAGCTAAGCTGGAAGTGGCATTTGCGGCTCGCACTAGTGCACAGTTATCTCAAAGAAAGGGGCCACGGTGTTTCTGTATCTCTATTATGTTGGTGCGTCTTCGGAACTTTTAAATATCTCGATATATCTCGAAAACTACGCTTCTGATCAAAAAATATCATAGAACATAAATTGTAGGAAACATAATTCTCTACAAAAAAGGTCTCTTAACATTTTGCCATAGCTCGCTTCGTTTCCGAGATATTTGCAGATTCAGCTCAAAGGAACTGGCCTGACGGACATATTTCGAGATATTTCTTCTTCTTGTTGTTCTTCCTCTGCACAGCTAAGCTGGAAGTGGCATTTGCAGCTCGCAATAGTGCAGAGTTATCTCAAAGAAAGGGGCCACGGTGTTTCTGTATCTCTATTATGTTGGTGCGGCTTCGGAACTTTTAAATATCTTGATATATCTCGAGAACTACGCCTCTGATCAAAAAATATCATAGAACATAAAAAGTAGGAAACTTAATTCTCTACAAAAAAGGTCTCTTAACATTTTGCCATAGCTCGCTTCGTTTCCGAGATATTTGCAGATTTATCTCAAGGGAAGGGGCCTGACGGACATATTTCGAGATATTTCTTCTTCTTGTTGTTCTTCTTCTGCACAGCTAAGCTGGAAGTGGCATTTGCAGCTCGCACTAGTGCAGAGTTATCTCAAAGAAAGGGGCCACGGTGTTTCTGTATCTCTATTATGTTGGTGCGGCTTCGGAACTTTTAAATATCTCGATATATCTCGAAAACTACGCTTCTGATCAAAAAATATCATAGAACATAAAAAGTAGGAAACTTAATTCGCTACAAAAAAGGTCTCTTAACATTTTGCCATAGCTCGTTTCGTTTCCGAGATATTTGCAGATTTATCTCAAGGGAAGGGGCCTGACGGACATATTTCGAGATATTTCTTCTTCTTGTTGTTCTTCTTCTGCACAGCTAAGCTGGAAGTGGCATTTGCGGCTCGCACTAGTGCAGAGTTATCTCAAAGAAAGGGGCCACGGTGTTTCTGTATCCCTATTATGTTGGTGCGGCTTCGGAACTTTTAAATATCTCGATATATCTCGAAAACTACGCATCTGATCAAAAAATATCATAGAACATGAAAAGTAGGAAACTTAATTCTCTACAAAAAAGGTCTCTTAACATTTCGCCATAGCTCGCTTCGTTTCCGAGATATTTGCAGATATATCTCAAGGGAAGGGGCCTGACGGACATATTTCGAGATATTTCTTCTTCTTGTTGTTCTTCTTCTGCACAGCTAAGCTGGAAGTGGCATTTGCGGCTCGCACTAGTGCACAGTTATCTCAAAGAAAGGGGCCACGGTGTTTCTGTATCTCTATTATGTTGGTGCGTCTTCGGAACTTTTAAATATCTCGATATATCTCGAAAACTACGCTTCTGATCAAAAAATATCATAGAACATAAATTGTAGGAAACATAATTCTCTACAAAAAAGGTCTCTTAACATTTTGCCATAGCTCGCTTCGTTTCCGAGATATTTGCAGATTCAGCTCAAAGGAACTGGCCTGACGGACATATTTCGAGATATTTCTTCTTCTTGTTGTTCTTCCTCTGCACAGCTAAGCTGGAAGTGGCATTTGCAGCTCGCAATAGTGCAGAGTTATCTCAAAGAAAGGGGCCACGGTGTTTCTGTATCTCTATTATGTTGGTGCGGCTTCGGAACTTTTAAATATCTTGATATATACGAGAACTACGCATCTGATCAAAAAATATCATAGAACATGAAAAGTAGGAAACTTAATTCTCTACAAAAAAGGTCTCTTAACATTTTGCCATAGCTCGCTTCGTTTCCGAGATATTTGCAGATTTATCTCAAGGGAAGGGGCCTGACGCACATATTGCGAGATATTTCTTCTTCTTGTTGTTCTTCTTGTGCACAGCTAAGCTGGAAGTGGCATTTGCGGCTCGCACTAGTGCAGAGTTATCTCAACGAAAGGGGCCACGGTGTTTCTGTATCTCTATTATGTTGGTGCGGCTTCGGAACTTTTAAATATCTCGATATATCTCGAAAACTACGCTTCTGATCAAAAAATATCGTAGAACATAAATTGTAGGAAACATAATTCTCTACAAAAAAGGTCTCTTAACATTTTGCGATAGCTCGCTTCGTTTCCGAGATATTTGCAGATTTATCTCAAGGGAAGGGGCCTGACGGACATATTTCGAGATATTTCTTCTTCTTGTTGTTCTTCTTCTGCACAGCTAAGGTGGAAGTGGCATTTGCGGCTCGCACTAGTGCAGAGTTATCTCAAAGAAAGGGGCCACGGTGTTTCTGTATCCCTATTATGTTGGTGCGGCTTCGGAACTTTTAAATATCTTGATATATCTCGAGAACTACGCATCTGATCAAAAAATATCATAGAACATAAAAAGTAGGAAACTTAATTCTCTACAAAAAAGGTCTCTTAACATTTTGCCATAGCTCGCTTCGTTTCCGAGATATTTGCAGATTTATCTCAAGGGAAGGGGCCTGTCGGACATATTTCGAGATATTTCTTCTTCTTGTTGTTCTCCTTCTGCACAGCTAAGCTGGAAGTGGCATTTGCGGCTCGCACTAGTGCAGAGTTATCTCAAAGAAAGGGGCCACGGTGTTTCTGTATCTCTATTATGTTGGTGCGGCTTCGGAACTTTTAAATATCTTGATATATCTCGAGAACTACGCGTCTGATCAAAAAATATCATAGAACATAAAAAGTAGGAAACTTAATTCTCTACAAAAAAGGTCTCTTAACATTTTGCCATAGCTCGTTTCGTTTCCGAGATATTTGCAGATTTATCTCAAGGGAAGGGGCCTGACGGCCATATTTCGAGATATTTCTTCTTCTTGTTGTTCTCCTTCTGCACAGCTAAGCTGGAAGTGGCATTTGCGGCTCGCACTAGTGCAGAGTTATCTCAAAGAAAGGGGCCACGGTGTTTCTGTATCCCTATTGTGTTGGTGCGGCTTCGGAACTTTTAAATATCTCGATATTTCTCGAAAACTACGCTTCTGATCAAAAAATATCATAGAACATAAATTGTAGGAAACATAATTCTCTACAAAAAACGTCTCTTAACATTTTGCCATGGCTCGCTTCGTTTCCGAGATATTTGCAGATTCAGCTCAAAGGAACTGGCCTGACGGACATATTTCGAGATATTTCTTCTTCTTGTTGTTCTTCCTCTGCACAGCTAAGCTGGAAGTGGCATTTGCAGCTCGCAATAGTGCAGAGTTATCTCAAAGAAAGGGGCCACGGTGTTTCTGTATCTCTATTATGTTGGTGCCGCTTCGGAACTTTTAAATATCTAGATATATCTCGAAAACTACATTTCTGATCAAAAAATATCATACAACATAAATTGTAGGAAACATAATTCTCTACAAAAAAGGTCTCTTAACATTTTGCCATAGCTCGTTTCGTTTCCGAGATATTTGCAGATTTATCTCAAGGGAAGGGGCCTGACGGACATATTTCGAGATATTTCTTCTTCTTGTTGTTCTCCTTCTGCACAGCTAAGCTGGAAGTGGCATTTGCGGCTCGCACTAGTGCAGAGTTATCTCAAAGAAAGGGGCCACGGTGTTTCTGTATCCCTATTATGTTGGTGCGGCTTCGGAACTTTTAAATATCTCGATATATCTCGAAAACTACGCTTCTGATCAAAAAATATCATAGAACATAAATTGTAGGAAATATAATTCTCTACAAAAAACGTCTCTTAACATTTTGCCATAGCTCGCTTCGTTTCCGAGATATTTGCAGATTCAGCTCAAAGGAACTGGCCTGACGGACATATTTCGAGATATTTCTTCTTCTTGTTGTTCTTCCTCTGCACAGCTAAGCTGGAAGTGGCATTTGCAGCTCGCAATTGTGCAGAGTTATCTCAAAGAAAGGGGCCACGGTGTTTCTGTATCTCTATTATGTTGGTGCGGCTTCGGAACTTTTAAATATCTTGATATATACGAGAACTACGCATCTGATCAAAAAATATCATAGAACAGGAAAAGTAGGAAACTTAATTCTCTACAAAAAAGGTCTCTTAACATTTTGCCATAGCTCGCTTCGTTTCCGAGATATTTGCAGATTTATCTCAAGGGAAGGGGCCTGACGGACATATTTCGAGATATTTCTTCTTCTTGTTGTTCTTCTTCTGCACAGCTAAGCTGGAAGTGGCATTTGCGGCTCGCACTAGTGCAGAGTTATCTCAACGAAAGGGG
The DNA here is from genome assembly GCF_051020975.1 of Osmia lignaria lignaria. Lineage (NCBI taxonomy): Eukaryota > Metazoa > Arthropoda > Insecta > Hymenoptera > Megachilidae > Osmia > Osmia lignaria. The sequence goes on from NW_027478159.1 coordinate 21,927,521, forward strand.
CCACGGTGTTTCTGTATCTCTATTATGTTGGTGCGGCTTCGGAACTTTTAAATATCTCGATATATCTCGAAAACTACGCTTCTGATCAAAAAATATCGTAGAACATAAATTGTAGGAAACATAATTCTCTACAAAAAAGGTCTCTTAACATTTTGCGATAGCTCGCTTCGTTTCCGAGATATTTGCAGATTTATCTCAAGGGAAGGGGCCTGACGGACATATTTCGAGATATTTCTTCTTCTTGTTGTTCTTCTTCTGCACAGCTAAGCTGGAAGTGGCATTTGCGGCTCGCACTAGTGCAGAGTTATCTCAAAGAAAGGGGCCACGGTGTTTCTGTATCCCTATTATGTTGGTGCGGCTTCGGAACTTTTAAATATCTTGATATATCTCGAGAACTACGCATCTGATCAAAAAATATCATAGAACATAAAAAGTAGGAAACTTAATTCTCTACAAAAAAGGTCTCTTAACATTTTGCCATAGCTCGCTTCGTTTCCGAGATATTTGCAGATTTATCTCAAGGGAAGGGGCCTGACGGACATATTTCGAGATATTTCTTCTTCTTGTTGTTCTCCTTCTGCACAGCTAAGCTGGAAGTGGCATTTGCGGCTCGCACTAGTGCAGAGTTATCTCAAAGAAAGGGGCCACGGTGTTTCTGTATCTCTATTATGTTGGTGCGGCTTCGGAACTTTTAAATATCTTGATATATCTCGAGAACTACGCGTCTGATCAAAAAATATCATAGAACATAAAAAGTAGGAAACTTAATTCTCTACAAAAAAGGTCTCTTAACATTTTGCCATAGCTCGTTTCGTTTCCGAGATATTTGCAGATTCATCTCAAGGGAAGGGGCCTGACGGACATATTTCGAGATATTTCTTCTTCTTGTTGTTCTCCTTCTGCACAGCTAAGCTGGAAGTGGCATTTGCGGCTCGCACTAGTGCAGAGTTATCTCAAAGAAAGGGGCCACGGTGTTTCTGTATCCCTATTATGTTGGTGCGGCTTCGGAACTTTTAAATATCTCGATATTTCTCGAAAACTACGCTTCTGATCAAAAAATATCATAGAACATAAATTGTAGGAAACATAATTCTCTACAAAAAACGTCTCTTAACATTTTGCCATGGCTCGCTTCGTTTCCGAGATATTTGCAGATTCAGCTCAAAGGAACTGGCCTGACGGACATATTTCGAGATATTTCTTCTTCTTGTTGTTCTTCCTCTGCACAGCTAAGCTGGAAGTGGCATTTGCAGCTCGCAATAGTGCAGAGTTATCTCAAAGAAAGGGGCCACGGTGTTTCTGTATCTCTATTATGTTGGTACGGCTTCGGAACTTTTAAATATCTTTGTATATCTCGAGAACTACGCATCTGATCAAAAAATATCATAGAACATAAAAAGTAGGAAACTTAATTCTCTACAAAAAAGGTCTCTCCACATTTTGCCATAGCTCGCTTCGTTTCCGAGATATTTGCAGATTTATCTCAAGGGAAGGGGCCTGACGGACATATTTCGAGATATTTCTTCTTCTTGTTGTTCTTCTTCTGCACAGCTAAGCTGGAAGTGGCATTTGCGGCTCGCACTAGTGCAGAGTTATCTCAAAGAAAGGGGCCACGGTGTTTCTGTATCTCTATTATGTTGGTGCGGCTTCGGAACTTTTAAATATCTCGATATATCTCGAAAACTACGCTTCTGACCAAAAAATATCATAGAACCTAAATTGTAGGAAACATAATTCTCTACAAAAAAGGTCTCTTAACATTTTGCCATAGCTCGCTTCGTTTCCGAGATATTTGCAGATATATCTCAAGGGAAGGGGCGTGACGGGCATATTTCGAGATATTTCATCTTCTTGTTGTTCTTCTTCTGCACAGCTAAGCTGGAAGTGGCATTTACAGCTCGCAATAGTGCAGAGTTATCTCAAAGAAAGGGGCCACGGTGTTTCTGTATCTCTATTATGTTGGTGCTGCTTCGGAACTTTTAAATATCTTGATATATCTCGAGAACTACGCATCTGATCAAAAAATGTCATACAACATGAAAAGTAGGAAACTTAATTCTCTACAAAAAAGGTCTCTTAACATTTTGCCATAGCTCTCTTCGTTTCCGAGATATTTGCAGATTTATCTCAAGGGAAGGGGCCTGACGGACATATTTCGAGATATTTCTTCTTCTTGTTGTTCTTCTTCTGCACAGCTAAGCTGGAAGTGGCATTTGCAGCTCGCAATAGTGCAGAGTTATCTCAAAGAAAGGGGCCACGGTGTTTCTGTATCTCTATTATGTTGGTGCGGCTTCGGAACTTTTAAATATCTTGATATATCTCGAGAACTACGCATCTGATCAAAAAATATCATAGAACATAAAAAGTAGGAAACTTAATTCTCTACAAAAAAGGTCTCTTAACATTTTGCCATAGCTCGCTTCGTTTCCGAGATATTTGCAGATTTATCTCAAGGGAAGGGGCCTGACGGACATATTTCGAGATATTTCTTCTTCTTGTTGTTCTTCTTCTGCACAGCTAAGCTGGAAGTGGCATTTGCGGCTCGCACTAGTGCAGAGTTATCTCAAAGAAAGGAGCCACGGTGTTTCTGTATCTCTATTATGTTGGTGCGGCTTCGGAACTTTTAAATATCTCGATATATCTCGAAAACTACGCTTCTGACCAAAAAATATCATAGAACCTAAATTGTAGGAAACATAATTCTCTACAAAAAAGGTCTCTTAACATTTTGCCATAGCTCGCTTCGTTTCCGAGATATTTGCAGATATATCTCAAGGGAAGGGGCGTGACGGGCATATTTCGAGATATTTCATCTTCTTGTTGTTCTTCTTCTGCACAGCTAAGCTGGAAGTGGCATTTACAGCTCGCAATAGTGCAGAGTTATCTCAAAGAAAGGGGCCACGGTGTTTCTGTATCTCTATTATGTTGGTGCTGCTTCGGAACTTTTAAATATCTTGATATATCTCGAGAACTACGCATCTGATCAAAAAATGTCATACAACATGAAAAGTAGGAAACTTAATTCTCTACAAAAAAGGTCTCTTAACATTTTGCCATAGCTCGCTTCGTTTCCGAGATATTTGCAGATTTATCTCAAAGGAACGGGCCTGACGGACATATTTCGAGATACTTCTTCTTCTTGTTGTTCTTCTTCTGCACAGCTAAGCTGGAAGTGGCATTTGCGGCTCACACTAGTGCAGAGTTATCTCAAAGAAAGGGGCCACGGTGTTTCTGTATCTCTATTATGTTGGTGCGGCTTCGGAACTTTTAAATATCTCGATATATCTCGAAAACTACGCTTCTGACCAAAAAATATCATAGAACCTAAATTGTAGGAAACATAATTCTCTACAAAAAAGGTCTCTTAACATTTTGCCATAGCTGGCTTCGTTTCCGAGATATTTGCAGATATATCTCAAGGGAAGGGGCCTGACGGACATATTTCGAGATATTTCTTCTTCTTGTTGTTCTTCTTCTGCACAGCTAAGCTGGAAGTGGCATTTGCAGCTCGCAATAGTGCAGAGTTATCTCAAAGAAAGGGGCCACGGTGTTTCTGTATCTCTATTATGTTGGTGCGGTTTCGGAACTTTTAAATATTTCGATATATCTCGAAAACTACGCTTCTGATCAAAAAATATCATAGAACGTAAATTGTAGGAAACATTATTCTCTACAAAAAAGGTCTCTTAACATTTTGCCATAGCTCGCTTCGTTTCCGAGATATTTGCAGATTTATCTCAAGGGAAGGGGCCTGACGGACATATTTCGAGATATTTCTTCTTCTTGTTGTTCTTCTTCTGCACAGCTAAGCTGGAAGTGGCATTTGCAGCTCGCAATAGTGCAGAGTTATCTCAAAGAAAGGGGCCACGGTGTTTCTGTATCTCTATTATGTTGGTGCGGCTTCGGAACTTTTAAATATCTTGATATATCTCGAGAACTACGCATCTGATCAAAAAATATCATAGAACATAAAAAGTAGGAAACTTAATTCTCTACAAAAAAGGTCTCTTAACATTTTGCCATAGCTCGCTTCGTTTCCGAGATATTTGCAGATTTATCTCAAGGGAAGGGGCCTGACGGACATATTTCGAGATATTTCTTCTTCTTGTTGTTCTTCTTCTGCACAGCTAAGCTGGAAGTGGCATTTGCGGCTCGCACTAGTGCAGAGTTATCTCAAAGAAAGGAGCCACGGTGTTTCTGTATCTCTATTATGTTGGTGCGGCTTCGGAACTTTTAAATATCTCGATATATCTCGAAAACTACGCTTCTGATCAAAAAATATCATAGAACATAAATTGTAGGAAACATAATTCACTACAAAAAACGTCTCTTAACATTTTGCCATAGCTCGCTTCGTTTCCGAGATATTTGCAGATTCATCTCAAAGGAACGGGCCTGACGGACATATTTCGAGATACTTCTTCTTCTTGTTGTTCTTCTTCTGCACAGCTAAGCTGGAAGTGGCATTTGCGGCTCGCACTAGTGCAGAGTTATCTCAAAGAAAGGGGCCACGGTGTTTCTGTATCTCTATTATGTTGGTGCGGCTTCGGAACTTTTAAATATCTCGATATATCTCGAAAACTACGCTTCTGACCAAAAAATATCATAGAACCTAAATTGTAGGAAACATAATTCTCTACAAAAAAGGTCTCTTAACATTTTGCCATAGCTGGCTTCGTTTCCGAGATATTTGCAGATATATCTCAAGGGAAGGGGCCTGACGGACATATTTCGAGATATTTCTTCTTCTTGTTGTTCTTCTTCTGCACAGCTAAGCTGGAAGTGGCATTTACAGCTCGCAATAGTGCAGAGTTATCTCAAAGAAAGGGGCCACGGTGTTTCTGTATCTCTATTATGTTGGTGCGGCTTCGGAACTTTTAAATATCTCGATATATCTCGAAAACTACGCTTCTGATCAAAAAATATCATAGAACATAAATTGTAGGAAACATAATTCACTACAAAAAACGTCTCTTAACATTTTGCCATAGCTCGCTTCGTTTCCGAGATATTTGCAGATTCATCTCAAAGGAACGGGCCTGACGGACATATTTCGAGATACTTCTTCTTCTTGTTGTTCTTCTTCTGCACAGCTAAGCTGGAAGTGGCATTTGCGGCTCGCACTAGTGCAGAGTTATCTCAAAGAAAGGGGCCACGGTGTTTCTGTATCTCTATTATGTTGGTGCGGCTTCGGAACTTTTAAATATCTCGATATATCTCGAAAACTACGCTTCTGACCAAAAAATATCATAGAACCTAAATTGTAGGAAACATAATTCTCTACAAAAAAGGTCTCTTAACATTTTGCCATAGCTGGCTTCGTTTCCGAGATATTTGCAGATATATCTCAAGGGAAGGGGCCTGACGGACATATTTCGAGATATTTCTTCTTCTTGTTGTTCTTCTTCTGCACAGCTAAGCTGGAAGTGGCATTTGCAGCTCGCAATAGTGCAGAGTTATCTCAAAGAAAGGGGCCACGGTGTTTCTGTATCTCTATTATGTTGGTGCGGTTTCGGAACTTTTAAATATTTCGATATATCTCGAAAACTACGCTTCTGATCAAAAAATATCATAGAACGTAAATTGTAGGAAACATTATTCTCTACAAAAAAGGTCTCTTAACATTTTGCCATAGCTCGCTTCGTTTCCGAGATATTTGCAGATTTATCTCAAGGGAAGGGGCCTGACGGACATATTTCGAGATATTTCTTCTTCTTGTTGTTCTTCTTCTGCACAGCTAAGCTGGAAGTGGCATTTGCAGCTCGCACTAGTGCAGAGTTATCTCAAAGAAAGGGGCCACGGTGTTTCTGTATCCCTATTATGTTGGTGCGGCTTCGGAACTTTTGAATATCTTGATATATCTCGAGAACTACGCATCTGATCAAAAAATATCATAGAACATAAAAAGTAGGAAACTTAATTCTCTACAAAAAAGGTCTCTTAACATTTTGCCATAGCTCGCTTCGTTTCCGAGATATTTGCAGATTTATCTCAAGGGAAGGGGCCTGACGGACATATTTCGAGATATTTCTTCTTCTTGTTGTTCTTCTTCTGCACAGCTAAGCAGGAAGTGGCATTTGCGGCTCGCACTAGTGCAGAGTTATCTCAAAGAAAGGGGCCACGGTGTTTCTGTATCTCTATTATGTTGGTGCCGCTTCGGAACTTTTAAATATCTAGATATATCTCGAAAACTACGCTTCTGATCAAAAAATATCATAGAACATAAATTGTAGGAAACATAATTCTCTACAAAAAAGGTCTCTTAACATTTTGCCATAGCTCGCTTCGTTTCCGAGATATTTGCAGATATATCTCAAGGGAAGGGGCCTGACGGACATATTTCGAGATATTTCTTCTTCTTGTTGTTCTTCTTCTGCACAGCTAAGCTGGAAGTGGCATTTACAGCTCGCAATAGTGCAGAGTTATCTCAAAGAAAGGGGCCACGGTGTTTCTGTATCTCTATTATGTTGGTGCGGCTTCGGAACTTTTAAATATCTTGATATATCTCGAGAACTACGCATCTGATCAAAAAATATCATAGAACATGAAAAGTAGGAAACTTAATTCTCTACAAAAAAGGTCTCTTAACATTTTGCAATAGCTCTCTTCGTTTCCGAGATATTTGCAGATTTATCTCAAGGGAAGGGGCCTGACGGACATATTTCGAGATATTTCTACTTCTTGTTGTTCTTCTTCTGCACAGCTAAGCTGGAAGTGGCATTTGCAGCTCGCACTAGCGCAGAGTTATCTCAAAGAAAGGGGCCACGGTGTTTCTGTATCTCTATTATGTTGGTGCGGCTTCGGAACTTTTAAATATCTCGATATATCTCGAAAACTACGCTTCTGATCAAAAAATATCATAGAACATAAAAAGTAGGAAACTTAATTCTCTACAAAAAACGTCTCTTAACATTTTGCCATAGATCGCTTCGTTTCCGAGATATTTGCAGATTCAGCTCAAAGGAACTGGCCTGACGGACATATTTCGAGATATTTCTTCTTCTTGTTGTTCTTCCTCTGCACAGCTAAGCTGGAAGTGGCATTTGCAGCTCGCAATAGTGCAGAGTTATCTCAAAGAAAGGGGCCACGGTGTTTCTGTATCTCTATTATGTTGGTGCGGCTTCGGAACTTTTGAATATCTTGATATATCTCGAGAACTACGCATCTGATCAAAAAATATCATAGAACATAAAAAGTAGGAAACTTAATTCTCTACAAAAAAGGTCTCTTAACATTTTGCCATAGCTCGCTTCGTTTCCGAGATATTTGCAGATTTATCTCAAGGGAAGAGGCCTAACGGACATATTTCGAGATATTTCTTCTTCTTGTTGTTCTTCTTCTGCACAGTTAAACTGGAAGTGGCATTTCCAGCTCGCAATAGTGCAGAGTTATCTCAAAGAAAGGGGCCACGGTGTTTCTGTATCTCTATTATGTTGGTGCGGTTTCGGAACTTTTAAATATCTTGATATATCTCGAGAACTACGCATCTGATCAAAAAATATCATAGAACATAAAAAGTAGGAAACTTAATTCTCTACAAAAAAGGTCTCTCAACATTTTGCCATAGCTCGCTTCGTTTCCGAGATATTTGCAGATTTATCTCAAGGGAAGGGGCCTGACGGACGTATTTCGAGATATTTCTTCTTCTTGTTGTTCTTCTTCTGCACAGCTGAGCTGGAAGTGGCATTTGCAGGTCGCAATAGTGCAGAGTTATCTCAAAGAAAGGGGCCACGGTGTTTCTGTATCTCTATTATGTTGGTGCGGCTTCGGAACTTTTAAATATCTCGATATATCTCGAAAACTACGCTTCTGATCAAAAAATATCATAGAACGTAAATTGTAGGAAACATGATTCTCTACAAAAAAGGTCTCTTAACATTTTGCCATAGCTCGCTTCGTTTCCGAGATATTTGCAGATTCATCTCAAGGGAAGGGGTCTGACGGACATATTTCGAGATATTTCTTCTTCTTGTTGTTCTTCTTCTGCACAGCTAAGCTCGAAGCGGCATTTGCAGCTCGCAATAGTGCAGAGTTATCTCAAAGAAAGAGGCCACGGTGTTTCTGTACCTCTATTATGTTGGTGCGGCTTCGGAACTTTTAAATATCTTGATATATCTCGAGAACTACGCATCTGATCAAAAAATATCATCGAACATAAAAAGTAGGAAACTTAATTCTCTACAAAAAAGGTCTCTTAACATTTTGCCATAGCTCGCTTCGTTTCCGAGATATTTGCAGATTTATCTCAAGGGAAGTGGCCTGACGGACATATTTCGAGATATTTCTTCTTCTTGTTGTTCTTGTTCTGCACAGCTAAGCTGGAAGTGGCATTTGCAGCTCGCAATAGTGCAGAGTTATCCCAAAGAAAGGGGCCACGGTGTTTCTGTATCTCTATTATGTTGGTGCGGCTTCGGAACTTTTAAATATCTTGATATATCTCGAGAACTACGCATCTGATCAAAAAATATCATACTACATAAAAAGTAGGAAACTTAATTCTCTACAAGAAAGGTCTCTAAACATTTTGCCATAGCTCGCTTCGTTTCCGAGATATTTGCAGATTTATCTCAAGGGAAGGGGCCTGACGGACATATTTCGAGATATTTCTTCTTCTTGTTGTTCTTCTTCTGCACAGCTAAGCTGGAAGTGGCATTTGCAGCTCGCAATAGTGCAGAGTTATCTCAAAGAGAGGGGCCACGGTGTTTCTGTATCTCTATTATGTTGGTGCGGCTTCGGAACTTTTAAATATCTTGATATATCTCGAGAACTACGCATCTGATCAAAAAATATCATAGAAAATAAAAAGTAGGAAACTTAATTCTCTACAAAAAAGGTCTCTTAACATTTCGCCATAGCTCGCTTCGTTTCCGAGATATTTGCAGATATATCTCAAGGGAAGGGGCCTGACGGACATATTTCGAGATATTTCTTCTTCTTGTTGTTCTTCTTCTGCACAGCTAAGCTGGAAGTGGCATTTGCGGCTCGCACTAGTCCACAGTTATCTCAAAGAAAGGGGCCACGGTGTTTCTGTATCTCTATTATCTTGGTGCGTCTTCGGAACTTTTAAATATCTCGATATATCTCGAAAACTACGCTTCTGATCAAAAAATATCATACAACATAAATTGTAGGAAACATAATTCTCTACAAAAAAGGTCTCTTAACATTTTGCCATAGCTCGCTTCGTTTCCGAGATATTTGCAGATTCAGCTCAAAGGAACTGGCCTGACGGACATATTTCGAGATATTTCTTCTTCTTGTTGTTCCGCCTCTGCACAGCTAAGCTGGAAGTGGCATTTGCAGCTCGCAATAGTGCAGAGTTATCTTAAAGAAAGGGGCCACGGTGTTTCTGTATCTCTATTATGTTGGTGCGGCTTCGGAACTTTTAAATATCCTGATATATCTCGAGAACTATGCATCTGATCAAAAAATGTCATACAACATAAAAAGTAGGAAACTTAATTCTCTACAAAAAAGGTCTCTTAACATTTTGCCATAGCTCGCTTCGTTTCCGGGATATTTGCATATTTATCTCAAGGGAAGGGGCCTGACGGACATATTTCGAGATATTTCTTCTTCTTGTTGTTCTTCTTCTGCACAGCTAAGCTGGAAGTGGCATTTGCGGCTCGCACTAGTGCAGAGTTATCTCAAAGAAAGGGGCCACGGTGTTTCTGTATCTCTATTATGTTGGTGCGGCTTCGGAACTTTTAAATATCTCGATATATCTCGAAAACTACGCTTCTGATCAAAAAATATCATAGAACATAAAAAGTAGGAAACTTAATTCTCTACAAAAAAGGTCTCTTAACATTTTGCCATAGCTCGCTTCGTTTCCGAGATATTTGCAGATTTATCTCAAGGGAAGGGGCCTAACGGACATATTTCGAGATATTTCTTCTTCTTGTTGTTCTTCTTCTGCACAGCTAAACTGGAAGTGGCATTTCCAGCTCGCAATAGTGCAGAGTTATCTCAAGGAAAGGGGCCACGGTGTTTCTGTATCTCTATTATGTTGGTGCGGTTTCGGAACTTTTAAATATCTTGATATATCTCGAGAACTACGCATCTGATCAAAAAATATCATAGAACATAAAAAGTAGGAAACTTAATTCTCTACAAAAAAGGTCTCTTAGCATTTTGCGATAGCTCGCTTCGTTTCCGAGATATTTGCAGATTTATCTCAAGGGAAGGGGCCTGACGGATATATTTCGAGATATTTCTTCTTCTTGTTGTTCTTCTTCTGCACAGCTAAGCTGGAAGTGGCATTTGCAGCTCGCACTAGTGCAGAGTTATCTCAAAGAAAGGGGCCACGGTGTTTCTGTATCTCTATTATGTTGGTGCGGCTTCGGAACTTTTAAATATCTCGATATATCTCGAAAACTACGCTTCTGATCAAAAAATATCATAGGACATAAAAAGTAGGAAACTTAATTCTCTACAAAAAAGGTCTCTTAACATTTTGCCATAGCTCGTTTCGTTTCCGAGATATTTGCAGATTTATCTCAAGGGAAGGGGCCTGACGGACATATTTCGAGATATTTCTTCTTCTTGTTGTTCTTCTTCTGCACAGCTAAGCTGGAAGTGGCATTTGCGGCTCGCACTAGTGCAGAGTTATCTCAAAGAAAGGGGCCACGGTGTTTCTGTATCTCTATTATGTTGGTGCGGCTTCGGAACTTTTAAATATCTCGATATATCTCGAAAACTACGCTTCTGATCAAAAAATATCATAGAACATAAAAAGTAGGAAACTTAATTCTCTACAAAAAAGGTCTCTTAACATTTTGCCATAGCTCGCTTCGTTTCCGAGATATTTGCAGATTTATCTCAAGGGAAGGGGCCTAACGGACATATTTCGAGATATTTCTTCTTCTTGTTGTTCTTCTTCTGCACAGCTAAGCTGGAAGTGGCATTTGCGGCTCGCACTAGTGCAGAGTTATCTCAAAGAAAGGGGCCACGGTGTTTCTGTATCTCTATTATGTTGGTGCGGCTTCGGAACTTTTAAATATCTCGATATATCTCGAAAACTACGCTTCTGATCAAAAAATATCATAGAACATAAAAAGTAGGAAACTTAATTCTCTACAAAAAAGGTCTCTTAACATTTTGCCATAGCTCGCTTCGTTTCCGAGATATTTGCAGATTTATCTCAAGGGAAGGGGCCTAACGGACATATTTCGAGATATTTCTTCTTCTTGTTGTTCTTCTTCTGCACAGCTAAACTGGAAGTGGCATTTCCAGCTCGCAATAGTGCAGAGTTATCTCAAGGAAAGGGGCCACGGTGTTTCTGTATCTCTATTATGTTGGTGCGGTTTCGGAACTTTTAAATATCTTGATATATCTCGAGAACTACGCATCTGATCAAAAAATATCATAGAACATAAAAAGTAGGAAACTTAATTCTCTACAAAAAAGGTCTCTTAACATTTTGCGATAGCTCGCTTCGTTTCCGAGATATTTGCAGATTTATCTCAAGGGAAGGGGCCTGACGGATATATTTCGAGATATTTCTTCTTCTTGTTGTTCTTCTTCTGCACAGCTAAGCTGGAAGTGGCATTTGCAGCTCGCACTAGTGCAGAGTTATCTCAAAGAAAGGGGCCACGGTGTTTCTGTATCTCTATTATGTTGGTGCGGCTTCGGAACTTTTAAATATCTCGATATATCTCGAAAACTACGCTTCTGATCAAAAAATATCATAGGACATAAAAAGTAGGAAACTTAATTCTCTACAAAAAAGGTCTCTTAACATTTTGCCATAGCTCGTTTCGTTTCCGAGATATTTGCAGATTTATCTCAAGGGAAGGGGCCTGACGGACATATTTCGAGATATTTCTTCTTCTTGTTGTTCTTCTTCTGCACAGCTAAGCTGGAAGTGGCATTTGCGGCTCGCACTAGTGCAGAGTTATCTCAAAGAAAGGGGCCACGGTGTTTCTGTATCTCTATTATGTTGGTGCGGCTTCGGAACTTTTAAATATCTCGATATATCTCGAAAACTACGCTTCTGATCAAAAAATATCATAGAACATAAAAAGTAGGAAACTTAATTCTCTACAAAAAAGGTCTCTTAACATTTTGCCATAGCTCGCTTCGTTTCCGAGATATTTGCAGATTTATCTCAAGGGAAGGGGCCTAACGGACATATTTCGAGATATTTCTTCTTCTTGTTGTTCTTCTTCTGCACAGCTAAGCTGGAAGTGGCATTTGCGGCTCGCACTAGTGCAGAGTTATCTCAAAGAAAGGGGCCACGGTGTTTCTGTATCTCTATTATGTTGGTGCGGCTTCGGAACTTTTAAATATCTCGATATATCTCGAAAACTACGCTTCTGATCAAAAAATATCATAGAACATAAAAAGTAGGAAACTTAATTCTCTACAAAAAAGGTCTCTTAACATTTTGCCATAGCTCGCTTCGTTTCCGAGATATTTGCAGATTTATCTCAAGGGAAGGGGCCTAACGGACATATTTCGAGATATTTCTTCTTCTTGTTGTTCTTCTTCTGCACAGCTAAACTGGAAGTGGCATTTCCAGCTCGCAATAGTGCAGAGTTATCTCAAGGAAAGGGGCCACGGTGTTTCTGTATCTCTATTATGTTGGTGCGGTTTCGGAACTTTTAAATATCTTGATATATCTCGAGAACTACGCATCTGATCAAAAAATATCATAGAACATAAAAAGTAGGAAACTTAATTCTCTACAAAAAAGGTCTCTTAACATTTTGCGATAGCTCGCTTCGTTTCCGAGATATTTGCAGATTTATCTCAAGGGAAGGGGCCTGACGGATATATTTCGAGATATTTCTTCTTCTTGTTGTTCTTCTTCTGCACAGCTAAGCTGGAAGTGGCATTTGCAGCTCGCACTAGTGCAGAGTTATCTCAAAGAAAGGGGCCACGGTGTTTCTGTATCTCTATTATGTTGGTGCGGCTTCGGAACTTTTAAATATCTCGATATATCTCGAAAACTACGCTTCTGATCAAAAAATATCATAGGACATAAAAAGTAGGAAACTTAATTCTCTACAAAAAAGGTCTCTTAACATTTTGCCATAGCTCGTTTCGTTTCCGAGATATTTGCAGATTTATCTCAAGGGAAGGGGCCTGACGGACATATTTCGAGATATTTCTTCTTCTTGTTGTTCTTCTTCTGCACAGCTAAGCTGGAAGTGGCATTTGCGGCTCGCACTAGTGCAGAGTTATCTCAAAGAAAGGGGCCACGGTGTTTCTGTATCTCTATTATGTTGGTGCGGCTTCGGAACTTTTAAATATCTCGATATATCTCGAAAACTACGCTTCTGATCAAAAAATATCATACAACATAAATTGTAGGAAACATAATTCTCTACAAAAAAGGTCTCTTAACATTTTGCCATAGCTCGCTTCGTTTCCGAGATATTTGCAGATTCAGCTCAAAGGAACTGGCCTGACGGACATATTTCGAGATATTTCTTCTTCTTGTTGTTCCTCCTCTGCACAGCTAAGCTGGAAGTGGCATTTGCAGCTCGCAATAGTGCAGAGTTATCTTAAAGAAAGGGGCCACGGTGTTTCTGTATCTCTATTATGTTGGTGCGGCTTCGGAACTTTTAAATATCTTGATATATCTCGAAAACTACGCTTCTGATCAAAAAATATCATAGAACATAAAAAGTAGGACACTTAATTCTCTACAAAAAAGGTCTCTTAACATTTTGCCATAGCTCGCTTCGTTTCCGAGATATTTGCAGATTTATCTCAAGGGAAGGGGCCTAACGGACATATTTCGAGATATTTCTTCTTCTTGTTGTTCTTCTTCTGCACAGCTAAACTGGAAGTGGCATTTCCAGCTCGCAATAGTGCAGAGTTATCTCAAGGAAAGGGGCCACGGTGTTTCTGTATCTCTATTATGTTGGTGCGGTTTCGGAACTTTTAAATATCTTGATATATCTCGAGAACTACGCATCTGATCAAAAAATATCATAGAACATAAAAAGTAGGAAACTTAATTCGCTACAAAAAAGGTCTCTTAACATTTTGCGATAGCTCGCTTCGTTTCCGAGATATTTGCAGATTTATCTCAAGGGAAGGGGCCTGACGGACATATTTCGAGATATTTCTTCTTCTTGTTGTTCTTCTTCTGCACAGCTAAGCTGGAAGTGGCATTTGCAGCTCGCACTAGTGCAGAGTTATCTCAAAGAAAGGGGCCACGGTGTTTCTGTATCTCTATTATGTTGGTGCGGCTTCGGAACTTTTAAATATCTCGATATATCTCGAAAACTACGCTTCTGATCAAAAAATATCATAGAACATAAAAAGTAGGAAACTTAATTCTCTACAAAAAAGGTCTCTTAACATTTTGCCATAGCTCGTTTCGTTTCCGAGATATTTGCAGATTTATCTCAAGGGAAGGGGCCTGACGGACATATTTCGAGATATTTCTTCTTCTTGTTGTTCTTCTTCTGCACAGCTAAGCTGGAAGTGGCATTTGCGGCTCGCACTAGTGCAGAGTTATCTCAAAGAAAGGGGCCACGGTGTTTCTGTATCTCTATTATGTTGGTGCGGCTTCGGAACTTTTAAATATCTCGATATATCTCGAAAACTACGCTTCTGATCAAAAAATATCATACAACATAAATTGTAGGAAACATAATTCTCTACAAAAAAGGTCTCTTAACATTTTGCCATAGCTCGCTTCGTTTCCGAGATATTTGCAGATTCAGCTCAAAGGAACTGGCCTGACGGACATATTTCGAGATATTTCTTCTTCTTGTTGTTCCTCCTCTGCACAGCTAAGCTGGAAGTGGCATTTGCAGCTCGCAATAGTGCAGAGTTATCTTAAAGAAAGGGGCCACGGTGTTTCTGTATCTCTATTATGTTGGTGCGGCTTCGGAACTTTTAAATATCTTGATATATCTCGAGAACTACGCATCTGATCAAAAAATGTCATACAACATAAAAAGTAGGAAACTTAATTCTCTACAAAAAAGGTCTCTTAACATTTTGCCATAGCTCGCTTCGTTTCCGGGATATTTGCATATTTATCTCAAGGGAAGGGGCCTGACGGACATATTTCGAGATATTTCTTCTTCTTGTTGTTCTTCTTCTGCACAGCTAAGCTGGAAGTGGCATTTGCGGCTCGCACTAGTGCAGAGTTATCTCAAAGAAAGGGGCCACGGTGTTTCTGTATCTCTATTATGTTGGTGCGGCTTCGGAACTTTTAAATATCTCGATATATCTCGAAAACTACGCTTCTGATCAAAAAATATCATAGAACATAAAAAGTAGGAAACTTAATTCTCTACAAAAAAGGTCTCTTAACATTTTGCCATAGCTCGCTTCGTTTCCGAGATATATGCAGATTTATCTCAAGGGAAGGGGCCTAACGGACATATTTCGAGATATTTCTTCTTCTTGTTGTTCTTCTTCTGCACAGCTAAACTGGAAGTGGCATTTCCAGCTCGCAATAGTGCAGAGTTATCTCAAGGAAAGGGGCCACGGTGTTTCTGTATCTCTATTATGTTGGTGCGGTTTCGGAACTTTTAAATATCTTGATATATCTCGAGAACTACGCATCTGATCAAAAAATATCATAGAACATAAAAAGTAGGAAACTTAATTCTCTACAAAAAAGGTCTCTTAACATTTTGCGATAGCTCGCTTCGTTTCCGAGATATTTGCAGATTTATCTCAAGGGAAGGGGCCTGACGGACATATTTCGAGATATTTCTTCTTCTTGTTGTTCTTCTTCTGCACAGCTAAGCTGGAAGTGGCATTTGCGGCTCGCACTAGTGCAGAGTTATCTCAAAGAAAGGGGCCACGGTGTTTCTGTATCCCTATTATGTTGGTGCGGCTTCGGAACTTTTAAATATCTTGATATATCTCGAGAACTACGCATCTGATCAAAAAATATCATAGAACATAAAAAGTAGGAAACTTAATTCTCTACAAAAAAGGTCTCTTAACATTTTGCCATAGCTCGCTTCGTTTCCGAGATATTTGCAGATTTATCTCAAGGGAAGGGGCCTGACGGACATATTTCGAGATATTTCTTCTTCTTGTTGTTCTTCTTCTGCACAGCTAAGCTGGAAGTGGCATTTGCGGCTCGCACTAGTGCAGAGTTATCTCAAAGAAAGGGGCCACGGTGTTTCTGTATCTCTATTATGTTGGTGCCGCTTCGGAACTTTTAAATATCTAGATATATCTCGAAAACTACGCTTCTGATCAAAAAATATCATACAACATAAATTGTAGGAAACATAATTCTCTACAAAAAAGGTCTCTTAACATTTTGCCATAGCTCGCTTCGTTTCCGAGATATTTGCAGATATATCTCAAGGGAAGGGGCCTGACGGACATATTTCGAGATATTTCTTCTTCTTGTTGTTCTTCTTCTGCACAGCTAAGCTGGAAGTGGCATTTACAGCTCGCAATAGTGCAGAGTTATCTCAAAGAAAGGGGCCACGGTGTTTCTGTATCTCTATTATGTTGGTGCGGCTTCGGAACTTTTAAATATCTTGATATATCTCGAGAACTACGCATCTGATCAAAAAATATCATAGAACATGAAAAGTAGGAAACTTAATTCTCTACAAAAAAGGTCTCTTAACATTTTGCCATAGCTCTCTTCGTTTCCGAGATATTTGCAGATTTATCTCAAGGGAAGGGGCCTGACGGACATATTTCGAGATATTTCTACTTCTTGTTGTTCTTCTTCTGCACAGCTAAGCTGGAAGTGGCATTTGCAGCTCGCAATAGTGCAGAGTTATCTCAAAGAAAGGGGCCACGGTGTTTCTGTATCTCTATTATGTTGGTGCGGCTTCGGAACTTTTAAATATCTTGATATATCTCGAGAACTACGCTTCTGATCAAAAAATATCATACAACATAAATTGTAGGAAACATAATTCTCTACAAAAAAGGTCTCTTAACATTTTGCCATAGCTCGCTTCGTTTCCGAGATATTTGCAGATTCAGCTCAAAGGAACTGGCCTGACGGACATATTTCGAGATATTTCTTCTTCTTGTTGTTCTTGTTCTGCACAGCTCAGCTGGAAGTGGCATTTGCAGCTCGCAATAGTGCAGAGTTATCCCAAAGAAAGGGGCCACGGTGTTTCTGTATCTCTATTATGTTGGTGCGGCTTCGGAACTTTTAAATATCTTGATATATCTCGAGAACTACGCATCTGATCAAAAAATATCATACTACATAAAAAGTAGAAACTTAATTATCTACAAGAAAGGTCTCTAAACATTTTGCCATAGCTCGCTTCGTTTCCGAGATATTTGCAGATTTATCTCAAGGGAAGTGGCCTGACGGACATATTTCGAGATATTTCTTCTTCTTGTTGTTCTTCTTCTGCACAGCTAAGCTGGAAGTGGCATTTGCGGCTCGCACTAGTGCAGAGTTATCTCAAAGAAAGGGGCCACGGTGTTTCTGTATCCCTATTATGTTGGTGCGGCTTCGGAACTTTTAAATATCTCGATATATCTCGAAAACTACGCTTCTGATCAAAAAATATCATAGAACATAAATTGTAGGAAACATAATTCTCTACAAAAACGTCTCTTAACATTTTGCCATAGCTCGCTTCGTTTACGAGATATTTGCAGATTTATCTCAAGGGAAGGGGCCTGACGGACATATTTCGAGATATTTCTTCTTCTAGTTGTTCTTCTTCTGCACAGCTAAGCTGGAAGTGGCATTTACAGCTCGCAATAGTGCAGAGTTATCTCAAAGAAAGGGGCCACGGTGTTTCTGTATCTCTATTATGTTGGTGCGGCTTCGGAACTTTTAAATATCTTGATATATCTCGAGAACTACGCATCTGATCAAAAAATATCATAGAACATAAAAAGTAGGAAACTTAATTCTCTACAAAAAAGGTCTCTTAACATTTTGCCATAGCTCGCTTCGTTTCCGAGATATTTGCAGATTTATCTCAACGGAAGGGGCCTGACGGACATATTTCGAGATATTTCTTCTTCTTGTTGTTCTTCTTCTGCACAGCTAAGCTGGAAGTGGCATTTGCGGCTCGCACTAGTGCAGAGTTATCTCAAAGAAAGGGGCCACGGTGTTTCTGTATCTCTATTATGTTGGTGCCGCTTCGGAACTTTTAAATATCTAGATATATCTCGAAAACTACGCTTCTGATCAAAAAATATCATAGAACATAAATTGTAGGAAACATAATTCTCTACAAAAAAGGTCTCTTAACATTTTGCCATAGCTCACTTCGTTTCCGAGATATTTGCAGATATATCTCAAGGGAAGGGGCCTGACGGACATATTTCGAGATATTTCTTCTTCTTGTTGTTCTTCTTCTGCACAGCTAAGCTGGAAGTGGCATTTACAGCTCGCAATAGTGCAGAGTTATCTCAAAGAAAGGGGCCACGGTGTTTCTGTATCTCTATTATGTTGGTGCGGCTTCGGAACTTTTAAATATCTTGATATATCTCGAGAACTACGCATCTGATCAAAAAATATCATAGAACATGAAAAGTAGGAAACTTAATTCTCTACAAAAAAGGTCTCTTAACATTTTGCAATAGCTCTCTTCGTTTCCGAGATATTTGCAGATTTATCTCAAGGGAAGGGGCCTGACGGACATATTTCGAGATATTTCTACTTCTTGTTGTTCTTCTTCTGCACAGCTAAGCTGGAAGTGGCATTTGCAGCTCGCAATAGTGCAGAGTTATCTCAAAGAAAGGGGCCACGGTGTTTCTGTATCTCTATTATGTTGGTGCGGCTTCGGAACTTTTAAATATCTTGATATATCTCGAGAACTACGCGTCTGATCAAAAAATATCATAGAACATAAAAAGTAGGAAACATAATTCTCTACAAAAACGTCTCTTAACATTTTGCCATAGCTCGCTTCGTTTCCGAGATATTTGCAGATTTATCTCAAGGGAAGTGGCCTGACGGACATATTTCGAGATATTTCTTCTTCTTGTTGTTCTTCTTCTGCACAGCTAAGCTGGAAGTGGCATTTGCGGCTCGCACTAGTGCAGAGTTATCTCAAAGAAAGGGGCCACGGTGTTTCTGTATCCCTATTATGTTGGTGCGGCTTCGGAACTTTTAAATATCTCGATATATCTCGAAAACTACGCTTCTGATCAAAAAATATCATAGAACATAAATTGTAGGAAACATAATTCTCTACAAAAAACGTCTCTTAACATTTTGCCATAGCTCGCTTCGTTTACGAGATATTTGCAGATTTATCTCAAGGGAAGGGGCCTGACGGACATATTTCGAGATATTTCTTCTTCTAGTTGTTCTTCTTCTGCACAGCTAAGCTGGAAGTGGCATTTACAGCTCGCAATAGTGCAGAGTTATCTCAAAGAAAGGGGCCACGGTGTTTCTGTATCTCTATTATGTTGGTGCGGCTTCGGAACTTTTAAATATCTTGATATATCTCGAGAACTACGCATCTGATCAAAAAATATCATAGAACATAAATTGTAGGAAACATTATTCTCTACAAAAAAGGTCTCTTAACATTTTGCCATAGCTCGCTTCGTTTCCGAGATATTTGCAGATTTATCTCAAGGGAAGGGGCCTGACGGACATATTTCGAGATATTTCTTCTTCTTGTTGTTCTTCTTCTGCACAGCTAAGCTGGAAGTGGCATTTGCAGCGCGCAATAGTGCAGAGTTATCTCAAAGAAAGGGGCCACGGTGTTTCTGTATCTCTATTATGTTGGTGCGGCTTCGGAACTTTTAAATATCTTGATATATCTCGAGAACTACGCATCTGATCAAAAAATATCATACAACATAAAAAGTAGGAAGCTTAATTCTCTACAAAAAAGGTCTCTTAACATTTTGCCATAGCTCGCTTCGTTTCCGAGATATTTGCAGATTTATCTCAAGGGAAGGGGCCTGACGGACATATTTCGAGATATTTCTTCTTCTTGTTGTTCTTCTTCTGCACAGCTGAGCTGGAAGTGGCATTTGCAGGTCGCAATAGTGCAGAGTTATCTCAAAGAAAGGGGCCACGGTGTTTCTGTATCTCTATTATGTTGGTGCGGCTTCGGAACTTTTAAATATCTCGATATATCTCGAAAACTACGCTTCTGATCAAAAAATGTCATAGAACGTAGATTGTAGGAAACATTATTCTCTACAAAAAAGGTCTCTTAACATTTTGCCATAGCTCGCTTCGTTTCCGAGATATTTGCAGATTCAGCTCAAAGGAACTGGCCTGACGGACATATTTCGAGATATTTCTTCTTCTTGTTGTTCTTCCTCTGCACAGCTAAGCTGGAAGTGGCATTTGCAGCTCGCAATAGTGCAGAGTTATCTCAAAGAAAGGGGCCACGGTGTTTCTGTATCTCTATTATGTTGGTGCGGCTTCGGAACATTTAAATATCTTGATATAT
Organism: Osmia lignaria lignaria; assembly: GCF_051020975.1. Taxonomy (NCBI): domain Eukaryota; kingdom Metazoa; phylum Arthropoda; class Insecta; order Hymenoptera; family Megachilidae; genus Osmia; species Osmia lignaria. The sequence goes on from NW_027478159.1 coordinate 21,947,869, forward strand.
CTCGAGAACTACGCATCTAATCAAAAAATATCATAGAACATAAAAAGTAGGAAACTTAATTCTCTACAAAAAAGGTCTCTTAACATTTTGCCATAGCTCTCTTTGTTTCCGAGATATTTGCAGATTTATCTCAAGGGAAGGGGCCTGACGGACATATTTCGAGATATTTCTTCTTCTTGTTGTTCTTCTTCTGCACAGCTAAGCTGGAAGTGGCATTTGCAGCTCGCAATAGTGCAGAGTTATCTCAAAGAAAGGGGCCACGGTGTTTCTGTATCTCTATTATGTTGGTGCCGCTTCGGAACTTTTAAATATCTAGATATATCTCGAAAACTACGCTTCTGATCAAAAAATATCATAGAACATAAATTGTAGGAAACATAATTCTCTACAAAAAAGGTCTCTTAACATTTTACCATAGCTCGCTTTGTTTCCGAGATATTTGCAGATATATCTCAAGGGAAGGGGCCTGACGGACATATTTCGAGATATTTCTTCTTCTTGTTGTTCTTCTTCTGCACAGCTAAGCTGGAAGTGGCATTTACAGCTCGCAATAGTGCAGAGTTATCTCAAAGAAAGGGGCCACGGTGTTTCTGTATCTCTATTATGTTGGTGCGGCTTCGGAACTTTTAAATATCTCGATATATCTCGAGAACTACGCGTCTGATCAAAAAATATCATAGAACATAAAAAGTAGGAAACATAATTCTCTACAAAAACGTCTGTTAACATTTTGCCATAGCTCGCTTCGTTTCCGAGATATTTGCAGATTTATCTCAAGGGAAGTGGCCTGACGGACATATTTCGAGATATTTCTTCTTCTTGTTGTTCTTCTTCTGCACAGCTAAGCTGGAAGTGGCATTTGCGGCTCGCACTAGTGCAGAGTTATCTCAAAGAAAGGGGCCACGGTGTTTCTGTATCCCTATTATGTTGGTGCGGCTTCGGAACTTTTAAATATCTCGATATATCTCGAAAACTACGCTTCTGATCAAAAAATATCATAGAACATAAATTGTAGGAAACATAATTCTCTACAAAAAACGTCTCTTAACATTTTGCCATAGCTCGCTTCGTTTACGAGATATTTGCAGATTTATCTCAAGGGAAGGGGCCTGACGGACATATTTCGAGATATTTCTTCTTCTTGTTGTTCTTCTTCTGCACAGCTAAGCTGGAAGTGGCATTTACAGCTCGCAATAGTGCAGAGTTATCTCAAAGAAAGGGGCCACGGTGTTTCTGTATCTCTATTATGTTGGTGCGGCTTCGGAACTTTTAAATATCTTGATATATCTCGAGAACTACGCATCTGATCAAAAAATATCATAGAACATAAAAAGTAGGAAACTTAATTCTCTACAAAAAAGGTCTCTTAACATTTTGCCATAGCTCGCTTCGTTTCCGAGATATTTGCAGATTTATCTCAAGGGAAGGGTCCTGATGGACATATTTCGAGATATTTCTTCTTCTTGTTGTTCTTCTTCTGCACAGCTAAACTGGAAGTGGCATTTCCAGCTCGCAATCGTGCAGAGTTATCTCAAAGAAAGGGGCCACGGTGTTTCTGTATCTCTATTATGTTGGTGCGGCTTCGGAACTTTTAAATATCTTGATATATCTCGAGAACTACGCCTCTGATCGAAAAATATCATAGAACATAAAAAGTAGGAAACTTAATTCTCTACAAAAAAGGTCTCTTAACATTTTGCCATAGCTCGCTTCGTTTCCGAGATATTTGCAGATTTATTTCAAGGGAAGGGGCCTGACGGACATATTTCGAGATATTTCTTCTTCTTGTTGTTCTTCTTCTGCACAGCTAAGCTGGAAGTGGCATTTGCGGCTCGCACTAGTGCAGAGTTATCTCAAAGAAAGGAGCCACGGTGTTTCTGTATCTCTATTATGTTGGTGCGGCTTCGGAACTTTTAAATATCTCGATATATCTCGAAAACTACGCTTCTGATCAAAAAATATCATAGAACATAAATTGTAGGAAACATAATTCTCTACAAAAAAGGTCTCTTAACATTTTGCCATAGCTCGCTTCGTTCCCGAGATATTTGCAGATTTATCTCAAGGGAAGGGGCCTGACGGACATATTTCGAGATATTTCTTCTTCTTGTTGTTCTTCTTCTGCACAGCTAAGCTGGAAGTGGCATTTGCGGCTCGCACTAGTGCAGAGTTATCTCAAAGAAAGGGGCCACGGTGTTTCTGTATCTCTATTATGTTGGTGCGGCTTCGGAACTTTTAAATATCTCGATATATCTCGAAAACTACGCTTCTGACCAAAAAATATCATAGAACCTAAATTGTAGGAAACATAATTCTCTACAAAAAAGGTCTCTTAACATTTTGCCATAGCTCGCTTCGTTTCCGAGATATTTGCAGATATATCTCAAGGGAAGGGGCCTGACGGACATATTTCGAGATATTTCTTCTTCTTGTTGTTCTTCTTCTGCACAGCTAAGCTGGAAGTGGCATTTACAGCTCGCAATAGTGCAGAGTTATCTCAAAGAAAGGGGCCACGGTGTTTCTGTATCTCTATTATGTTGGTGCTGCTTCGGAACTTTTAAATATCTTGATATATCTCGAGAACTACGCATCTGATCAAAAAATATCATAGAACATGAAAAGTAGGAAACTTAATTCTCTACAAAAAAGGTCTCTTAACATTTTGCCATAGCTCTCTTCGTTTCCGAGATATTTGCAGATTTATCTCAAGGGAAGGGGCCTGACGGACATATTTCGAGATATTTCTTCTTCTTGTTGTTCTTCTTCTGCACAGCTAAGCTGGAAGTGGCATTTGCAGCTCGCAATAGTGCAGAGCTATCTCAAAGAAAGGGGCCACGGTGTTTCTGTATCTCTATTATGTTGGTGCGGCTTCGGAACTTTTAAATATCTTGATATATCTCGAGAACTACGCCTCTGATCGAAAAATATCATAGAACATAAAAAGTAGGAAACTTAATTCTCTACAAAAAAGGTCTCTTAACATTTTGCCATAGCTCGCTTCGTTTCCGAGATATTTGCAGATTTATCTCAAGGGAAGGGGCCTGACGGACATATTTCGAGATATTTCTTCTTCTTGTTGTTCTTCTTCTGCACAGCTAAGCTGGAAGTGGCATTTGCGGCTCGCACTAGTGCAGAGTTATCTCAAAGAAAGGAGCCACGGTGTTTCTGTATCTCTATTATGTTGGTGCGGCTTCGGAACTTTTAAACATCTCGATATATCTCGAAAACTACGCTTCTGATCAAAAAATATCATAGAACATAAATTGTAGGAAACATAATTCACTACAAAAAACGTCTCTTAACATTTTGCCATAGCTCGCTTCGTTTCCGAGATATTTGCAGATTCAGCTCAAAGGAACGGGCCTGACGGACATATTTCGAGATACTTCTTCTTCTTGTTGTTCTTCTTCTGCACAGCTAAGCTGGAAGTGGCATTTGCGGCTCGCACTAGTGCAGAGTTATCTCAAAGAATGGGGCCACGGTGTTTCTGTATCTCTATTATGTTGGTGCGGCTTCGGAACTTTTAAATATCTCGATATATCTCGAAAACTACGCTTCTGACCAAAAAATATCATAGAACCTAAATTGTAGGAAACATAATTCTCTACAAAAAAGGTCTCTTAACATTTTGCCATAGCTGGCTTCGTTTCCGAGATATTTGCAGATATATCTCAAGGGAAGGGGCCTGACGGACATATTTCGAGATATTTCTTCTTCTTGTTGTTCTTCTTCTGCACAGCTAAGCTGGAAGTGGCATTTGCGGCTCGCACTAGTGCAGAGTTATCTCAAAGAAAGGAGCCACGGTGTTTCTGTATCTCTATTATGTTGGTGCGGCTTCGGAACTTTTAAATATTTCGATATATCTCGAAAACTACGCTTCTGATCAAAAAATATCATAGAACGTAAATTGTAGGAAACATTATTCTCTACAAAAAAGGTCTCTTAACATTTTGCCATAGCTCGCTTCAGTTCCGAGATATTTGCAGATTTATCTCAAGGGAAGGGGCCTGACGGACATATTTCGAGATATTTCTTCTTCTTGTTGTTCTTCTTCTGCACAGCTAAGCTGGAAGTGGCATTTGCAGCTCGCACTAGTGCAGAGTTATCTCAAAGAAAGGGGCCACGGTGTTTCTGTATCTCTATTATGTTGGTGCGGCTTCGGAACTTTTAAATATCTCGATATATCTCGAAAACTACGCTTCTGATCAAAAAATATCGTAGAACATAAATTGTAGGAAACATAATTGTTTACAAAAAAGGTCTCTTAACATTTTGCGATAGCTCGCTTCGTTTCCGAGATATTTGCAGATTTATCTCAAGGGAAGGGGCCTGACGGACATATTTCGAGATATTTCTTCTTCTTGTTGTTCTTCTTCTGCACAGCTAAGCTGGAAGTGGCATTTGCGGCTCGCACTAGTGCAGAGTTATCTCAAAGAAAGGAGCCACGGTGTTTCTGTATCTCTATTATGTTGGTGCGGCTTCGGAACTTTTAAACATCTCGATATATCTCGAAAACTACGCTTCTGATCAAAAAATATCATAGAACATAAATTGTAGGAAACATAATTCACTACAAAAAACGTCTCTTAACATTTTGCCATAGCTCGCTTCGTTTCCGAGATATTTGCAGATTCAGCTCAAAGGAACGGGCCTGACGGACATATTTCGAGATACTTCTTCTTCTTGTTGTTCTTCTTCTGCACAGCTAAGCTGGAAGTGGCATTTGCGGCTCGCACTAGTGCAGAGTTATCTCAAAGAATGGGGCCACGGTGTTTCTGTATCTCTATTATGTTGGTGCGGCTTCGGAACTTTTAAATATCTCGATATATCTCGAAAACTACGCTTCTGACCAAAAAATATCATAGAACCTAAATTGTAGGAAACATAATTCTCTACAAAAAAGGTCTCTTAACATTTTGCCATAGCTGGCTTCGTTTCCGAGATATTTGCAGATATATCTCAAGGGAAGGGGCCTGACGGACATATTTCGAGATATTTCTTCTTCTTGTTGTTCTTCTTCTGCACAGCTAAGCTGGAAGTGGCATTTGCGGCTCGCACTAGTGCAGAGTTATCTCAAAGAAAGGAGCCACGGTGTTTCTGTATCTCTATTATGTTGGTGCGGCTTCGGAACTTTTAAATATTTCGATATATCTCGAAAACTACGCTTCTGATCAAAAAATATCATAGAACGTAAATTGTAGGAAACATTATTCTCTACAAAAAAGGTCTCTTAACATTTTGCCATAGCTCGCTTTAGTTCCGAGATATTTGCAGATTTATCTCAAGGGAAGGGGCCTGACGGACATATTTCGAGATATTTCTTCTTCTTGTTGTTCTTCTTCTGCACAGCTAAGCTGGAAGTGGCATTTGCAGCTCGCACTAGTGCAGAGTTATCTCAAAGAAAGGGGCCACGGTGTTTCTGTATCTCTATTATGTTGGTGCGGCTTCGGAACTTTTAAATATCTCGATATATCTCGAAAACTACGCTTCTGATCAAAAAATATCGTAGAACATAAATTGTAGGAAACATAATTGTTTACAAAAAAGGTCTCTTAACATTTTGCGATAGCTCGCTTCGTTTCCGAGATATTTGCAGATTTATCTCAAGGGAAGGGGCCTGACGGACATATTTCGAGATATTTCTTCTTCTTGTTGTTCTTCTTCTGCACAGCTAAGCTGGAAGTGGCATTTGCGGCTCGCACTAGTGCAGAGTTATCTCAAAGAAAGGGGCCACGGTGTTTCTGTATCCCTATTATGTTGGTGCGGCTTCGGAACTTTTAAATATCTTGATATATCTCGAGAACTACGCATCTGATCAAAAAATATCATAGAACATAAAAAGTAGGAAACTTAATTCTCTACAAAAAAGGTCTCTTAACATTTTGCCATAGCTCGCTTCGTTTCCGAGATATTTGCAGATTTATCTCAAGGGAAGGGGCCTGACGGACATATTTCGAGATATTTCTTCTTCTTGTTGTTCTTCTTCTGCACAGCTAAGCTGGAAGTGGCATTTGCGGCTCGCACTAGTGCAGAGTTATCTCAAAGAAAGGGGCCACGGTGTTTCTGTATCTCTATTATGTTGGTGCCGCTTCGGAACTTTTAAATATCTAGATATATCTCGAAAACTACGCTTCTGATCAAAAAATATCATAGAACATAAATTGTAGGAAACATAATTCTGTACAAAAAAGGTCTCTTAACATTTTGCCATAGCTCACTTCGTTTCCGAGATATTTGCAGATATATCTCAAGGGAAGGGGCCTGACGGACATATTTCGAGATATTTCTTCTTCTTGTTGTTCTTCTTCTGCACAGCTAAGCTGGAAGTGGCATTTACAGCTCGCAATAGTGCAGAGTTATCTCAAAGAAAGGGGCCACGGTGTTTCTGTATCTCTATTATGTTGGTGCGGCTTCGGAACTTTTAAATATCTTGATATATCTCGAGAACTACGCGTCTGATCAAAAAATATCATAGAACATGAAAAGTAGGAAACTTAATTCTCTACAAAAAAGGTCTCTTAACATTTTGCAATAGCTCTCTTCGTTTCCGAGATATTTGCAGATTTATCTCAAGGGAAGGGGCCTGACGGACATATTTCGAGATATTTCTACTTCTTGTTGTTCTTCTTCTGCACAGCTAAGCTGGAAGTGGCATTTGCAGCTCGCAATAGTGCAGAGTTATCTCAAAGAAAGGGGCCACGGTGTTTCTGTATCTCTATTATGTTGGTGCGGCTTCGGAACTTTTAAATATCTCGATATATCTCGAGAACTACGCGTCTGATCAAAAAATATCATAGAACATAAAAAGTAGGAAACATAATTCTCTACAAAAACGTCTCTTAACATTTTGCCATAGCTCGCTTCGTTTCCGAGATATTTGCAGATTTATCTCAAGGGAAGTGGCCTGATGGACATATTTCGAGATATTTCTTCTTCTTGTTGTTCTTCTTCTGCACAGCTAAGCTGGAAGTGGCATTTACAGCTCGCAATAGTGCAGAGTTATCTCAAAGAAAGGGGCCACGGTGTTTCTGTATCTCTATTATGTTGGTGCGGCTTCGGAACTTTTAAATATCTTGATATATCTCGAGAACTACGCATCTGATCAAAAAATATCATAGAACATAAAAAGTAGGAAACTTAATTCTCTACAAAAAAGGTCTCTTAACATTTTGCCATAGCTCGCTTCGTTTCCGACATATTTGCAGATATATCTCAAGGGAAGGGGCCTGCCGGACATATTTCGAGATATTTCTTCTTCTTGTTGTTCTTCTTCTGCACAGCTAAGCTGGAAGTGGCATTTGCAGCTCGCAATAGTGCAGAGTTATCTCAAAGAAAGGGGCCACGGTGTTTCTGTATCTCTATTATGTTGGTGCGGCTTCGGAACTTTTAAATATCTTGATATATCTCGAGAACTACGCATCTGATCAAAAAATATCATAGAACATAAAAAGTAGGAAACTTAATTCTCTACAAAAAAGGTCTCTTAACATTTTGCCATAGCTCGCTTCGTTTCCGAGATATTTGCAGATTTATCTCAAGGGAAGGGTCCTGATGGACATATTTCGAGATATTTCTTCTTCTTGTTGTTCTTCTTCTGCACAGCTAAACTGGAAGTGGCATTTCCAGCTCGCAATCGTGCAGAGTTATCTCAAAGAAAGGGGCCACGGTGTTTCTGTATCTCTATTATGTTGGTGCGGCTTCGGAACTTTTAAATATCTTGATATATCTCGAGAACTACGCCTCTGATCGAAAAATATCATAGAACATAAAAAGTAGGAAACTTAATTCTCTACAAAAAAGGTCTCTTAACTTTTTGCCATAGCTCGCTTCGTTTCCGAGATATTTGCAGATTTATTTCAAGGGAAGGGGCCTGACGGACATATTTCGAGATATTTCTTCTTCTTGTTGTTCTTCTTCTGCACAGCTAAGCTGGAAGTGGCATTTGCGGCTCGCACTAGTGCAGAGTTATCTCAAAGAAAGGAGCCACGGTGTTTCTGTATCTCTATTATGTTGGTGCGGCTTCGGAACTTTTAAATATCTCGATATATCTCGAAAACTACGCTTCTGATCAAAAAATATCATAGAACATAAATTGTAGGAAACATAATTCTCTACAAAAAAGGTCTCTTAACATTTTGCCATAGCTCGCTTCGTTCCCGAGATATTTGCAGATTTATCTCAAGGGAAGGGGCCTGACGGACATATTTCGAGATATTTCTTCTTCTTGTTGTTCTTCTTCTGCACAGCTAAGCTGGAAGTGGCATTTGCGGCTCGCACTAGTGCAGAGTTATCTCAAAGAAAGGGGCTACGGTGTTTCTGTATCTCTATTATGTTGGTGCGGCTTCGGAACTTTTAAACATCTCGATATATCTCGAAAACTACGCTTCTGATCAAAAAATATCATAGAACATAAATTGTAGGAAACATAATTCACTACAAAAAACGTCTCTTAACATTTTGCCATAGCTCGCTTCGTTTCCGAGATATTTGCAGATTCAGCTCAAAGGAACGGGCCTGACGGACATATTTCGAGATACTTCTTCTTCTTGTTGTTCTTCTTCTGCACAGCTAAGCTGGAAGTGGCATTTGCGGCTCGCACTAGTGCAGAGTTATCTCAAAGAATGGGGCCACGGTGTTTCTGTATCTCTATTATGTTGGTGCGGCTTCGGAACTTTTAAATATCTCGATATATCTCGAAAACTACGCTTCTGACCAAAAAATATCATAGAACCTAAATTGTAGGAAACATAATTCTCTACAAAAAAGGTCTCTTAACATTTTGCCATAGCTGGCTTCGTTTCCGAGATATTTGCAGATATATCTCAAGGGAAGGGGCCTGACGGACATATTTCGAGATATTTCTTCTTCTTGTTGTTCTTCTTCTGCACAGCTAAGCTGGAAGTGGCATTTGCGGCTCGCACTAGTGCAGAGTTATCTCAAAGAAAGGAGCCACGGTGTTTCTGTATCTCTATTATGTTGGTGCGGCTTCGGAACTTTTAAATATTTCGATATATCTCGAAAACTACGCTTCTGATCAAAAAATATCGTAGAACATAAATTGTAGGAAACATAATTGTTTACAAAAAAGATCTCTTAACATTTTGCGATAGCTCGCTTCGTTTCCGAGATATTTGCAGATTTATCTCAAGGGAAGGGGCCTGACGGACATATTTCGAGATATTTCTTCTTCTTGTTGTTCTTCTTCTGCACAGCTAAGCTGGAAGTGGCATTTGCGGCTCGCACTAGTGCAGAGTTATCTCAAAGAAAGGGGCCACGGTGTTTCTGTATCCCTATTATGTTGGTGCGGCTTCGGAACTTTTAAATATCTCGATATATCTCGAGAACTACGCGTCTGATCAAAAAATATCATAGAACATAAAAAGTAGGAAACGTAATTCTCTACAAAAACGTCTCTTAACATTTTGCCATAGCTCGCTTCGTTTCCGAGATATTTGCAGATTTATCTCAAGGGAAGTGGCCTGATGGACATATTTCGAGATATTTCTTCTTCTTGTTGTTCTTCTTCTGCACAGCTAAGCTGGAAGTGGCATTTACAGCTCGCAATAGTGCAGAGTTATCTCAAAGAAAGGGGCCACGGTGTTTCTGTATCTCTATTATGTTGGTGCGGCTTCGGAACTTTTAAATATCTTGATATATCTCGAGAACTACGCATCTGATCAAAAAATATCATAGAACATAAAAAGTAGGAAACTTAATTCTCTACAAAAAAGGTCTCTTAACATTTTGCCATAGCTCGCTTCGTTTCCGAGATATTTGCAGATATATCTCAAGGGAAGGGGCCTGCCGGACATATTTCGAGATATTTCTTCTTCTTGTTGTTCTTCTTCTGCACAGCTAAGCTGGAAGTGGCATTTGCAGCTCGCAATAGTGCAGAGTTATCTCAAAGAAAGGGGCCACGGTGTTTCTGTATCTCTATTATGTTGGTGCGGCTTCGGAACTTTTAAATATCTCGATATATCTCGAAAACTACGCTTCTGATCAAAAAATATCATAGAACATAAATTGTAGGAAACATAATTCTCTACAAAAAAGGTCTCTTAACATTTTGCCATAGCTCGCTTCGTTCCCGAGATATTTGCAGATTTATCTCAAGGGAAGGGGCCTGACGGACATATTTCGAGATATTTCTTCTTCTTGTTGTTCTTCTTCTGCACAGCTAAGCTGGAAGTGGCATTTGCGGCTCGCACTAGTGCAGAGTTATCTCAAAGAAAGGGGCTACGGTGTTTCTGTATCTCTATTATGTTGGTGCGGCTTCGGAACTTTTAAACATCTCGATATATCTCGAAAACTACGCTTCTGATCAAAAAATATCATAGAACATAAATTGTAGGAAACATAATTCACTACAAAAAACGTCTCTTAACATTTTGCCATAGCTCGCTTCGTTTCCGAGATATTTGCAGATTCAGCTCAAAGGAACGGGCCTGACGGACATATTTCGAGATACTTCTTCTTCTTGTTGTTCTTCTTCTGCACAGCTAAGCTGGAAGTGGCATTTGCGGCTCGCACTAGTGCAGAGTTATCTCAAAGAATGGGGCCACGGTGTTTCTGTATCTCTATTATGTTGGTGCGGCTTCGGAACTTTTAAATATCTCGATATATCTCGAAAACTACGCTTCTGACCAAAAAATATCATAGAACCTAAATTGTAGGAAACATAATTCTCTACAAAAAAGGTCTCTTAACATTTTGCCATAGCTGGCTTCGTTTCCGAGATATTTGCAGATATATCTCAAGGGAAGGGGCCTGACGGACATATTTCGAGATATTTCTTCTTCTTGTTGTTCTTCTTCTGCACAGCTAAGCTGGAAGTGGCATTTGCGGCTCGCACTAGTGCAGAGTTATCTCAAAGAAAGGAGCCACGGTGTTTCTGTATCTCTATTATGTTGGTGCGGCTTCGGAACTTTTAAATATTTCGATATATCTCGAAAACTACGCTTCTGATCAAAAAATATCATAGAACGTAAATTGTAGGAAACATTATTCTCTACAAAAAAGGTCTCTTAACATTTTGCCATAGCTCGCTTCGTTTCCGAGATATTTGCAGATTTATCTCAAGGGAAGGGTCCTGATGGACATATTTCGAGATATTTCTTCTTCTTGTTGTTCTTCTTCTGCACAGCTAAACTGGAAGTGGCATTTCCAGCTCGCAATCGTGCAGAGTTATCTCAAAGAAAGGGGCCACGGTGTTTCTGTATCTCTATTATGTTGGTGCGGCTTCGGAACTTTTAAATATCTTGATATATCTCGAGAACTACGCCTCTGATCGAAAAATATCATAGAACATAAAAAGTAGGAAACTTAATTCTCTACAAAAAAGGTCTCTTAACATTTTGCCATAGCTCGCTTCGTTTCCGAGATATTTGCAGATATATCTCAAGGGAAGGGGCCTGACGGACATATTTCGAGATATTTCTTCTTCTTGTTGTTCTTCTTCTGCACAGCTAAGCTGGAAGTGGCATTTACAGCTCGCAATAGTGCAGAGTTATCTCAAAGAAAGGGGCCACGGTGTTTCTGTATCTCTATTATGTTGGTGCGGCTTCGGAACTTTTAAATATCTTGATATATCTCGAGAACTACGCGTCTGATCAAAAAATATCATAGAACATGAAAAGTAGGAAACTTAATTCTCTACAAAAAAGGTCTCTTAACATTTTGCAATAGCTCTCTTCGTTTCCGAGATATTTGCAGATTTATCTCAAGGGAAGGGGCCTGACGGACATATTTCGAGATATTTCTACTTCTTGTTGTTCTTCTTCTGCACAGCTAAGCTGGAAGTGGCATTTGCAGCTCGCAATAGTGCAGAGTTATCTCAAAGAAAGGGGCCACGGTGTTTCTGTATCTCTATTATGTTGGTGCGGCTTCGGAACTTTTAAATATCTCGATATATCTCGAGAACTACGCGTCTGATCAAAAAATATCATAGAACATAAAAAGTAGGAAACATAATTCTCTACAAAAACGTCTCTTAACATTTTGCCATAGCTCGCTTCGTTTCCGAGATATTTGCAGATTTATCTCAAGGGAAGTGGCCTGACGGACATATTTCGAGATATTTCTTCTTCTTGTTGTTCTTCTTCTGCACAGCTAAGCTGGAAGTGGCATTTGCGGCTCGCACTAGTGCAGAGTTATCTCAAAGAAAGGGGCCACGGTGTTTCTGTATCCCTATTATGTTGGTGCGGCTTCGGAACTTTTAAATATCTCGATATATCTCGAAAACTACGCTTCTGATCAAAAAATATCATAGAACATAAATTGTAGGAAACATAATTCTCTACAAAAAACGTCTCTTAACATTTTGCCATAGCTCGCTTCGTTTACGAGATATTTGCAGATTTATCTCAAGGGAAGGGGCCTGACGGACATATTTCGAGATATTTCTTCTTCTTGTTGTTCTTCTTCCGCACAGCTAAGCTGGGAGTGGCATTTACAGCTCGCAATAGTGCAGAGTTATCTCAAAGAAAGGGGCCACGGTGTTTCTGTATCTCTATTATGTTGGTGCGGCTTCGGAACTTTTAAATATCTTGATATATCTCGAGAACTACGCATCTGATCAAAAAATATCATAGAACATAAAAAGTAGGAAACTTAATTCTCTACAAAAAAGGTCTCTTAACATTTTGCCATAGCTCGCTTCGTTTCCGAGATATTTGCAGATATATCTCAAGGGAAGGGGCCTGCCGGACATATTTCGAGATATTTCTTCTTCTTGTTGTTCTTCTTCTGCACAGCTAAGCTGGAAGTGGCATTTGCAGCTCGCAATAGTGCAGAGTTATCTCAAAGAAAGGGGCCACGGTGTTTCTGTATCTCTATTATGTTGGTGCGGCTTCGGAACTTTTAAATATCTTGATATATCTCGAGAACTACGCATCTGATCAAAAAATATCATAGAACATAAAAAGTAGGAAACTTAATTCTCTACAAAAAAGGTCTCTTAACATTTTGCCATAGCTCGCTTCGTTTCCGAGATATTTGCAGATTTATCTCAAGGGAAGGGTCCTGATGGACATATTTCGAGATATTTCTTCTTCTTGTTGTTCTTCTTCTGCACAGCTAAACTGGAAGTGGCATTTCCAGCTCGCAATCGTGCAGAGTTATCTCAAAGAAAGGGGCCACGGTGTTTCTGTATCTCTATTATGTTGGTGCGGCTTCGGAACTTTTAAATATCTTGATATATCTCGAGAACTACGCCTCTAATCGAAAAATATCATAGAACATAAAAAGTAGGAAACTTAATTCTCTACAAAAAAGGTCTCTTAACATTTTGCCATAGCTCGCTTCGTTTCCGAGATATTTGCAGATTTATTTCAAGGGAAGGGGCCTGACGGACATATTTCGAGATATTTCTTCTTCTTGTTGTTCTTCTTCTGCACAGCTAAGCTGGAAGTGGCATTTGCGGCTCGCACTAGTGCAGAGTTATCTCAAAGAAAGGAGCCACGGTGTTTCTGTATCTCTATTATGTTGGTGCGGCTTCGGAACTTTTAAATATCTCGATATATCTCGAAAACTACGCTTCTGATCAAAAAATATCATAGAACATAAATTGTAGGAAACATAATTCTCTACAAAAAAGGTCTCTTAACATTTTGCCATAGCTCGCTTCGTTCCCGAGATATTTGCAGATTTATCTCAAGGGAAGGGGCCTGACGGACATATTTCGAGATATTTCTTCTTCTTGTTGTTCTTCTTCTGCACAGCTAAGCTGGAAGTGGCATTTGCGGCTCGCACTAGTGCAGAGTTATCTCAAAGAAAGGGGCCACGGTGTTTCTGTATCTCTATTATGTTGGTGCGGCTTCGGAACTTTTAAATATCTCGATATATCTCGAAAACTACGCTTCTGACCAAAAAATATCATAGAACCTAAATTGTAGGAAACATAATTCTCTACAAAAAAGGTCTCTTAACATTTTGCCATAGCTCGCTTCGTGTCCGAGATATTTGCAGATATATCTCAAGGGAAGGGGCCTGACGGACATATTTCGAGATATTTCTTCTTCTTGTTGTTCTTCTTCTGCACAGCTAAGCTGGAAGTGGCATTTACAGCTCGCAATAGTGCAGAGTTATCTCAAAGAAAGGGGCCACGGTGTTTCTGTATCTCTATTATGTTGGTGCTGCTTCGGAACTTTTAAATATCTTGATATATCTCGAGAACTACGCATCTGATCAAAAAATATCATAGAACATGAAAAGTAGGAAACTTAATTCTCTACAAAAAAGCTCTCTTAACATTTTGCCATAGCTCTCTTCGTTTCCGAGATATTTGCAGATTTATCTCAAGGGAAGGGGCCTGACGGACATATTTCGAGATATTTCTTCTTCTTGTTGTTCTTCTTCTGCACAGCTAAGCTGGAAGTGGCATTTGCAGCTCGCAATAGTGCAGAGCTATCTCAAAGAAAGGGGCCACGGTGTTTCTGTATCTCTATTATGTTGGTGCGGCTTCGGAACTTTTAAATATCTTGATATATCTCGAGAACTACGCCTCTGATCGAAAAATATCATAGAACATAAAAAGTAGGAAACTTAATTCTCTACAAAAAAGGTCTCTTAACATTTTGCCATAGCTCGCTTCGTTTCCGAGATATTTGCAGATTTATCTCAAGGGAAGGGGCCTGACGGACATATTTCGAGATATTTCTTCTTCTTGTTGTTCTTCTTCTGCACAGCTAAGCTGGAAGTGGCATTTGCGGCTCGCACTAGTGCAGAGTTATCTCAAAGAAAGGAGCCACGGTGTTTCTGTATCTCTATTATGTTGGTGCGGCTTCGGAACTTTTAAACATCTCGATATATCTCGAAAACTACGCTTCTGATCAAAAAATATCATAGAACATAAATTGTAGGAAACATAATTCACTACAAAAAACGTCTCTTAACATTTTGCCATAGCTCGCTTCGTTTCCGAGATATTTGCAGATTCAGCTCAAAGGAACGGGCCTGACGGACATATTTCGAGATACTTCTTCTTCTTGTTGTTCTTCTTCTGCACAGCTAAGCTGGAAGTGGCATTTGCGGCTCGCACTAGTGCAGAGTTATCTCAAAGAATGGGGCCACGGTGTTTCTGTATCTCTATTATGTTGGTGCGGCTTCGGAACTTTTAAATATCTCGATATATCTCGAAAACTACGCTTCTGACCAAAAAATATCATAGAACCTAAATTGTAGGAAACATAATTCTCTACAAAAAAGGTCTCTTAACATTTTGCCATAGCTGGCTTCGTTTCCGAGATATTTGCAGATATATCTCAAGGGAAGGGGCCTGACGGACATGTTTCGAGATATTTCTTCTTCTTGTTGTTCTTCTTCTGCACAGCTAAGCTGGAAGTGGCATTTGCGGCTCGCACTAGTGCAGAGTTATCTCAAAGAAAGGAGCCACGGTGTTTCTGTATCTCTATTATGTTGGTGCGGCTTCGGAACTTTTAAATATTTCGATATATCTCGAAAACTACGCTTCTGATCAAAAAATATCATAGAACGTAAATTGTAGGAAACATTATTCTCTACAAAAAAGGTCTCTTAACATTTTGCCATAGCTCGCTTCGTTTCCGAGATATTTGCAGATTTATCTCAAGGGAAGGGTCCTGATGGACATATTTCGAGATATTTCTTCTTCTTGTTGTTCTTCTTCTGCACAGCTAAACTGGAAGTGGCATTTCCAGCTCGCAATCGTGCAGAGTTATCTCAAAGAAAGGGGCCACGGTGTTTCTGTATCTCTATTATGTTGGTGCGGCTTCGGAACTTTTAAATATCTTGATATATCTCGAGAACTACGCCTCTGATCGAAAAATATCATAGAACATAAAAAGTAGGAAACTTAATTCTCTACAAAAAAGGTCTCTTAACATTTTGCCATAGCTCGCTTCGTTTCCGAGATATTTGCAGATTTATCTCAAGGGAAGGGGCCTGACGGACATATTTCGAGATATTTCTTCTTCTTGTTGTTCTTCTTCTGCACAGCTAAGCTGGAAGTGGCATTTGCAGCTCGCAGTAGTGCAGAGTTATCTCAAAGAAAAGGGCCACGGTGTTTCTGTATCTCTATTATGTTGGTGCGGCTTCGGAACTTTTAAATATTTCGATATATCTCGTAAACTACGCTTCTGATCAAAAAATATCATAGAACGTAAATTGTAGGAAACATTATTCTCTACAAAAAAGGTCTCTTAACATTTTGCCATAGCTCGCTTCGTTTCCGAGATATTTGCAGATTTATCTCAAGGGAAGGGTCCTGATGGACATATTTCGAGATATTTCTTCTTCTTGTTGTTCTTCTTCTGCACAGCTAAACTGGAAGTGGCATTTCCAGCTCGCAATCGTGCAGAGTTATCTCAAAGAAAGGGGCCACGGTGTTTCTGTATCTCTATTATGTTGGTGCGGCTTCGGAACTTTTAAATATCTTGATATATCTCGAGAACTACGCCTCTGATCGAAAAATATCATACAACATAAAAAGTAGGAAACTTAATTCTCTACAAAAAAGGTCTCTTAACATTTTGCCATAGCTCGCTTCGTTTCCGAGATATTTGCAGATTTATCTCAAGGGAAGGGGCCTGACGGACATATTTCGAGATATTTCTTCTTCTTGTTGTTCTTCTTCTGCACAGCTAAGCTGGCAGTGGCATTTGCAGCGCGCAATAGTGCAGAGTTATCTCAAAGAAAGGGGCCACGGTGTTTCTGTATCTCTATTATGTTGGTGCGGCTTCGGAACTTTTAAATATCTTGATATATCTCGAGAACTACGCATCTGATCAAAAAATATCATAGAAGATAAAAAGTAGGAAACTTAATTCTCTACAAAAAAGGTCTCCTAACATTTTGCCATAGCTCGCTTCGTTTCCGAGATATTTGCAGATTTATCTCAAGGGAAGGGTCCTGATGGACATATTTCGAGATATTTCTTCTTCTTGTTGTTCTTCTTCTGCACAGCTAAGCTGGAAGTGGCATTTGCGGCTCGCACTAGTGCAGAGTTATCTCAAAGAAAGGGGCCACGGTGTTTCTGTATCTCTATTATGTTGGTGCGGCTTCGGAACTTTTAAATATCTCGATATATCTCGAAAACTACGCTTCTGACCAAAAAATATCATAGAACCTAAATTGTAGGAAACATAATTCTCTACAAAAAAGGTCTCTTAACATTTTGCCATAGCTCGCTTCGTTTCCGAGATATTTGCAGATTTATCTCAAGGGAAGGGGCCTGACGGACATATTTCGAGATATTTCTTCTTCTTGTTGTTCTTCTCCTGCACAGCTAAGCTGGAAGTGGCATTTACAGCTCGCAATACTGCAGAGTTATCTCAAAGATAGGGGCCACGGTGTTTCTGTATCTCTATTATGTTGGTGCGGCTTCGGAACTTTTAAACATCTTGATATATCTCGAGAACTACGCATCTGATCAAAAAATATCATAGAACATAAAAAGTAGGAAACTTAATTCTCTACAAAAAAGGTCTCTTAACATTTTGCCATAGCTCGCTTCGTTTCCGAGATATTTGCAGATTTATCTCAAGGGAAGGGGCCTGACGGACATATTTCGAGATATTTCTTCTTCTTGTTGTTCTTCTTCTGCACAGCTAAGCTGGAAGTGGCATTTGCGGCTCGCACTAGTGCAGAGTTATCTCAAAGAAAGGGGCCACGGTGTTTCTGTATCCCTATTATGTTGGTGCGGCTTCGGAACTTTTAAATATCTCGATATATCTCGAAAACTACGCTTCTGATCAAAAAATATCATAGAACATAAATTGTACGAAACATAATTCTCTGCAAAAAACGTCTCTTAACATTTTGCCATAGCTCGCTTCGTTTCCGAGATATTTGCAGATTCAGCTCAGAGGAACTGGCCTGACGGACATATTTCGAGATATTTCTTCTTCTTGTTGTTCTTCCTCTGCACAGCTAAGCTGGAAGTGGCATTTGCAGCTCGCAATAGTGCAGAGTTATCTCAAAGAAAGGGGCCACGGTGTTTCTGTATCTCTATTATGTTGGTGCGGCTTCGGAACTTTTAAATATCTTGATATATCTCGAGAACTACGCATCTGATCAAAAAATATCATAGAACATAAAAAGTAGGAAACTTAATTCTCTACAAAAAAGGTCTCTTAACATTTTGCCATAGCTCGCTTCGTTTCCGAGATATTTGCAGATTTATCTCGAGGGAAGGGGCCTGACCGACATATTTCGAGATATTTCTTCTTCTTGTTGTTCTTCTTCTGCACAGCTAAGCTGGAAGCGGCATTTGGGGCTCGCAATAGTGCAGAGTTATCTCAAAGAAAGGGGCCACGGTGTTTCTGTATCTCTATTATGTTGGTGCTGCTTCGGAACTTTTAAATATCTTGATATATCTCGAGAACTACGCATCTGATCAAAAAATATCATAGAACATGAAAAGTAGGAAACTTAATTCTCTACAAAAAAGGTCTCTTAACATTTTGCCATAGCTCTCTTCGTTTCCGAGATATTTGCAGATTTATCTCAAGGGAAGGGGCCTGACGGACATATTTCGAGATGTTTCTTCTTCTTGTTGTTCTTCTTCTGCACAGCTAAGCTGGAAGTGGCATTTGCAGCTCGCAATAGTGCAGAGCTATCTCAAAGAAAGGGGCCACGGTGTTTCTGTATCTCTATTATGTTGGTGCGGCTTCGGAACTTTTAAATATCTTGATATATCTCGAGAACTACGCCTCTGATCGAAAAATATCATAGAACATAAAAAGTAGGAAACTTAATTCTCTACAAAAAAGGTCTCTTAACATTTTGCCATAGCTCGCTTCGTTTCCGAGATATTTGCAGATTTATCTCAAGGGAAGGGGCCTGACGGACATATTTCGAGATATTTCTTCATCTTGTTGTTCTTCTTCTGCACAGCTAAGCTGGAAGTGGCATTTGCGGCTCGCACTAGTGCAGAGTTATCTCAAAGAAAGGAGCCACGGTGTTTCTGTATCTCTATTATGTTGGTGCGGCTTCGGAACTTTTAAACATCTCGATATATCTCGAAAACTACGCTTCTGATCAAAAAATATCATAGAACATAAATTGTAGGAAACATAATTCACTACAAAAAACGTCTCTTAACATTTTGCCATAGCTCGCTTCGTTTCCGAGATATTTGCAGATTCAGCTCAAAGGAACGGGCCTGACGGACATATTTCGAGATACTTCTTCTTCTTGTTGTTCTTCTTCTGCACAGCTAAGCTGGAAGTGGCATTTGCGGCTCGCACTAGTGCAGAGTTATCTCAAAGAATGGGGCCACGGTGTTTCTGTATCTCTATTATGTTGGTGCGGCTTCGGAACTTTTAAATATCTCGATATATCTCGAAAACTACGCTTCTGACCAAAAAATATCATAGAACCTAAATTGTAGGAAACATAATTCTCTACAAAAAAGGTCTCTTAACATTTTGCCATAGCTGGCTTCGTTTCCGAGATATTTGCAGATATATCTCAAGGGAAGGGGCCTGACGGACATGTTTCGAGATATTTCTTCTTCTTGTTGTTCTTCTTCTGCACAGCTAAGCTGGAAGTGGCATTTGCGGCTCGCACTAGTGCAGAGTTATCTCAAAGAAAGGAGCCACGGTGTTTCTGTATCTCTATTATGTTGGTGCGGCTTCGGAACTTTTAAATATTTCGATATATCTCGAAAACTACGCTTCTGATCAAAAAATATCATAGAACGTAAATTGTAGGAAACATTATTCTCTACAAAAAAGGTCTCTTAACATTTTGCCATAGCTCGCTTCGTTTCCGAGATATTTGCAGATTTATCTCAAGGGAAGGGTCCTGATGGACATATTTCGAGATATTTCTTCTTCTTGTTGTTCTTCTTCTGCACAGCTAAACTGGAAGTGGCATTTCCAGCTCGCAATCGTGCAGAGTTATCTCAAAGAAAGGGGCCACGGTGTTTCTGTATCTCTATTATGTTGGTGCGGCTTCGGAACTTTTAAATATCTTGATATATCTCGAGAACTACGCCTCTGATCGAAAAATATCATAGAACATAAAAAGTAGGAAACTTAATTCTCTACAAAAAAGGTCTCTTAACATTTTGCCATAGCTCGCTTCGTTTCCGAGATATTTGCAGATTTATCTCAAGGGAAGGGGCCTGACGGACATATTTCGAGATATTTCTTCTTCTTGTTGTTCTTCTTCTGCACAGCTAAGCTGGAAGTGGCATTTGCAGCTCGCAGTAGTGCAGAGTTATCTCAAAGAAAAGGGCCACGGTGTTTCTGTATCTCTATTATGTTGGTGCGGCTTCGGAACTTTTAAATATTTCGATATATCTCGAAAACTACGCTTCTGATCAAAAAATATCATAGAACGTAAATTGTAGGAAACATTATTCTCTACAAAAAAGGTCTCTTAACATTTTGCCATAGCTCGCTTCGTTTCCGAGATATTTGCAGATTTATCTCAAGGGAAGGGTCCTGATGGACATATTTCGAGATATTTCTTCTTCTTGTTGTTCTTCTTCTGCACAGCTAAACTGGAAGTGGCATTTCCAGCTCGCAATCGTGCAGAGTTATCTCAAAGAAAGGGGCCACGGTGTTTCTGTATCTCTATTATGTTGGTGCGGCTTCGGAACTTTTAAATATCTTGATATATCTCGAGAACTACGCCTCTGATCGAAAAATATCATACAACATAAAAAGTAGGAAACTTAATTCTCTACAAAAAAGGTCTCTTAACATTTTGCCATAGCTCGCTTCGTTTCCGAGATATTTGCAGATTTATCTCAAGGGAAGGGGCCTGACGGACATATTTCGAGATATTTCTTCTTCTTGTTGTTCTTCTTCTGCACAGCTAAGCTGGCAGTGGCATTTGCAGCGCGCAATAGTGCAGAGTTATCTCAAAGAAAGGGGCCACGGTGTTTCTGTATCTCTATTATGTTGGTGCGGCTTCGGAACTTTTAAATATCTTGATATATCTCGAGAACTACGCATCTGATCAAAAAATATCATAGAAGATAAAAAGTAGGAAACTTAATTCTCTACAAAAAAGGTCTCCTAACATTTTGCCATAGCTCGCTTCGTTTCCGAGATATTTGCAGATTTATCTCAAGGGAAGGGTCCTGATGGACATATTTCGAGATATTTCTTCTTCTTGTTGTTCTTCTTCTGCACAGCTAAACTGGAAGTGGCATTTCCAGCTCGCAATCGTGCAGAGTTATCTCAAAGAAAGGGGCCACGGTGTTTCTGTATCTCTATTATGTTGGTGCGGCTTCGGAACTTTTAAATATCTTGATATATCTCGAGAACTACGCATCTGATCAAAAAATATCATAGAACATAAAAAGTAGGAAACTTAATTCTCTACAAAAACGGTCTCTTAACATTTTGCCATAGCTCGCTTCGTTTCCGAGATATTTGCAGATTTATCTCAAGGGAAGGGGCCTGACGGACATATTTCGAGATATTTCTTCTTCTTGTTGTTCTTCTTCTGCACAGCTGAGCTGGAAGTGGCATTTGCAGGTCGCAATAGTGCAGAGTTATCTCAAAGAAAGGGGCCACGGTGTTTCTGTATCTCTATTATGTTGGTGCGGCTTCGGAACTTTTAAATATCTCGATATATCTCGAAAACTACGCTTCTGACCAAAAAATATCATAGAACCTAAATTGTAGGAAACATAATTCTCTACAAAAAGGGTCTCTTAACATTTTGCCATAGCTCGCTTCGTTTCCGAGATATTTGCAGATATATCTCAAGGGAAGGGGCCTGACGGACATATTTCGAGATATTTCTTCTTCTTGTTGTTCTTCTTCTGCACAGCTAAGCTGGAAGTGGCATTTGCAGCTCGCAATAGTGCAGAGTTATCTCAAAGAAAGGGGCCACGGTGTTTCTGTATCTCTATTATGTTGGTGCGGCTTCGGAACTTTTAAATATCTTGATATATCTCGAGAACTACGCATCTGATCAAAAAATATCATACAAGATAAAAAGTAGGAAACTTAATTCTCTACAAAAAAGGTCTCTTAACATTTCGCCATAGCTCGCTTCGTTTCCGAGATATTTGCAGATTTATCTCAAGGGAAGGGGCCTGTCGGACATATTTCGAGATATTTCTTCTTCTTGTTGTTCTTCTTCTGCACAGCTAAGCTGGAAGTGGCATTTGCGGCTCGCACTAGTGCAGAGTTATCTCAAAGAAAGGGGCCACGGTGTTTCTGTATCTCTATTATGTTGGTGCGGCTTCGGAACTTTTAAATATCTCGATATATCTCGAAAACTACGCTTCTGATCAAAAAATATCATAGAACATAAATTGTAGGAAACATAATTCTCTACAAAAAACGTCTCTTAACATTTTGCCATAGCTCGCTTCGTTTCCGAGATATTTGCAGATTCAGCTCAAAGGAACGGGCCTGACGGACATATTTCGAGATACTTCTTCTTCTTGTTGTTCTTCCTCTGCACAGCTAAGCTGGAAGTGGCATTTGCAGCTCGCAATAGTGCAGAGTTATCTCAAAGAAAGGGGCCACGGTGTTTCTGTATCTCTATTATGTTGGTGCGGCTTCGGAACTTTTAAATATCTTGATATATCTCGAGAACTACGCATCTGATCAAAAAATATCATAGAACATAAAAAGTAGGAAGCTTAATTCTCTACAAAAAAGGTCTCTTAACATTTTGCCATAGCTCGCTTCGTTTCCGAGATATTTGCAGATTTATCTCAAGGGAAGGGGCCTGACGGACATATTTCGAGATATTTCTTCTTCTTGTTGTTCTTCTTCTGCACAGCTAAGCTGGAAGTGGCATTTGCGGCTCGCACTAGTGCAGAGTTATCTCAAAGAAAGGGGCCACGGTGTTTCTGTATCTCTATTATGTTGGTGCGGCTTCGGAACTTTTAAATATCTCGATATATCTCGAAAACTACGCTTCTGACCAAAAAATATCATAGAACCTAAATTGTAGGAAACATAATTCTCTACAAAAAAGGTCTCTTAACATTTTGCCATAGCTCGCTTCGTTTCCGAGATATTTGCAGATTTATCTCAAGGGAAGGGGCCTGACGGACATATTTCGAGATATTTCTTCTTCTTGTTGTTCTTCTCCTGCACAGCTAAGCTGGAAGTGGCATTTACAGCTCGCAATACTGCAGAGTTATCTCAAAGATAGGGGCCACGGTGTTTCTGTATCTCTATTATGTTGGTGCGGCTTCGGAACTTTTAAACATCTTGATATATCTCGAGAACTACGCATCTGATCAAAAAATATCATAGAACATAAAAAGTAGGAAACTTAATTCTCTACAAAAAAGGTCTCTTAACATTTTGCCATAGCTCGCTTCGTTTCCGAGATATTTGCAGATTTATCTCAAGGGAAGGGGCCTGACGGACATATTTCGAGATATTTCTTCTTCTTGTTGTTCTTCTTCTGCACAGCTAAGCTGGAAGTGGCATTTGCGGCTCGCACTAGTGCAGAGTTATCTCAAAGAAAGGGGCCACGGTGTTTCTGTATCCCTATTATGTTGGTGCGGCTTCGGAACTTTTAAATATCTCGATATATCTCGAAAACTACGCTTCTGATCAAAAAATATCATAGAACATAAATTGTACGAAACATAATTCTCTGCAAAAAACGTCTCTTAACATTTTGCCATAGCTCGCTTCGTTTCCGAGATATTTGCAGATTCAGCTCAGAGGAACTGGCCTGACGGACATATTTCGAGATATTTCTTCTTCTTGTTGTTCTTCCTCTGCACAGCTAAGCTGGAAGTGGCATTTGCAGCTCGCAATAGTGCAGAGTTATCTCAAAGAAAGGGGCCACGGTGTTTCTGTATCTCTATTATGTTGGTGCGGCTTCGGAACTTTTAAATATCTTGATATATCTCGAGAACTACGCATCTGATCAAAAAATATCATAGAACATAAAAAGTAGGAAACTTAATTCTCTACAAAAAAGGTCTCTTAACATTTTGCCATAGCTCGCTTCGTTTCCGAGATATTTGCAGATTTATCTCAAGGGAAGGGGCCTGACGGACATATTTCGAGATATTTCTTCTTCTTGTTGTTCTTCTTCTGCACAGCTAAGCTGGAAGTGGCATTTGCGGCTCGCACTAGTGCAGAGTTATCTCAAAGAAAGGGGCCACGGTGTTTCTGTATCTCTATTATGTTGGTGCGGCTTTGGAACTTTTAAATATCTCGATATATCTCGAAAACGACGCTTCTGATCAAAAAATATCATAGAACATAAAAAGTAGGAAACATAATTCTCTACAAAAAAGGTCTCTTAACATTTTGCCATAGCTCGCTTCGTTTCCGAGATATTTGCAGATATATCTCAAGGGAAGGGGCCTGACGGACATATTTCGAGATATTTCTTCTTCTTGTTGTTCTTCTCCTGCACAGCTAAGCTGGAAGTGGCATTTACAGCTCGCAATACTGCAGAGTTATCTCAAAGATAGGGGCCACGGTGTTTCTGTATCTCTATTATGTTGGTGCGGCTTCGGAACTTTTAAACATCTTGATATATCTCGAGAACTACGCATCTGATCAAAAAATATCATAGAACATAAAAAGTAGGAAACTTAATTCTCTACAAAAAAGGTCTCTTAACATTTTGCCATAGCTCGCTTCGTTTCCGAGATATTTGCAGATTTATCTCAAGGGAAGGGGCCTGACGGACATATTTCGAGATATTTCTTCTTCTTGTTGTTCTTCTTCTGCACAGCTAAGCTGGAAGTGGCATTTGCGGCTCGCACTAGTGCAGAGTTATCTCAAAGAAAGGGGCCACGGTGTTTCTGTATCCCTATTATGTTGGTGCGGCTTCGGAACTTTTAAATATCTCGATATATCTCGAAAACTACGCTTCTGATCAAAAAATATCATAGAACATAAATTGTACGAAACATAATTCTCTACAAAAAACGTCTCTTAACATTTTGCCATAGCTCGCTTCGTTTCCGAGATATTTGCAGATTCAGCTCAAAGGAACTGGCCTGACGGACATATTTCGAGATATTTCTTCTTCTTGTTGTTCTTCCTCTGCACAGCTAAGCTGGAAGTGGCATTTGCAGCTCGCAATAGTGCAGAGTTATCTCAAAGAAAGGGGCCACGGTGTTTCTGTATCTCTATTATGTTGGTGCGGCTTCGGAACTTTTAAATATCTTGATATATCTCGAGAACTACGCATCTGATCAAAAAATATCATAGAACATAAAAAGTAGGAAACTTAATTCTCTACAAAAAAGGTCTCTTAACATTTTGCCATAGCTCGCTTCGTTTCCGAGATATTTGCAGATTTATCTCAAGGGAAGGGGCCTGACGGACATATTTCGAGATATTTCTTCTTCTTGTTGTTCTTCTTCTGCACAGCTAAGCTGGAAGTGGCATTTGCGGCTCGCACTAGTGCAGAGTTATCTCAAAGAAAGGGGCCACGGTGTTTCTGTATCTCTATTATGTTGGTGCGGCTTTGGAACTTTTAAATATCTCGATATATCTCGAAAACTACGCTTGTGATCAAAAAATATCATAGAACATAAATTGTAGGAAACATAATTCTCTACACAAAAGGTCTCTTAACATTTTGCCATAGCTCGCTTCGTTTCCGAGATGTTTGCAGATATATCTCAAGGGAAGGGGCCTGACGGACATATTTCGAGATATTTCTTCTTCTTGTTGTTCTTCTCCTGCACAGCTAAGCTGGAAGTGGCATTTACAGCTCGCAATACTGCAGAGTTATCTCAAAGAAAGGGGCCACGGTGTTTCTGTATCTCTATTATGTTGGTGCGGCTTCGGAACTTTTAAATATCTTGATATATCTCGAGAACTACGCATCTGATCAAAAAATATTATAGAACATAAAAAGTAGGAAACTTAATTCTCTACAAAAAAGGTCTCTTAACATTTTGCCATAGCTCGCTTCGTTTCCGAGATATTTGCAGATTTATCTCAAGGGAAGGGGCCTGACGGACATATTTCGAGATATTTCTTCTTCTTGTTGTTCTTCTTCTGCACAGCTAAGCTGGAAGTGGCATTTGCGGCTCGCACTAGTGCAGAGTTATCTCAAAGAAAGGGGCCACGGTGTTTCTGTATCTCTATTATGTTGGTGCGGCTTTGGAACTTTTAAATATCTCGATATATCTCGAAAACTACGCTTCTGATCAAAAAATATCATAGAACATAAAAAGTAGGAAACTTAATTCTCTACAAAAAAGGTCTCTTAACATTTTGCCATAGCTCGCTTCGTTTCCGAGATATTTGCAGATTTATCTCAAGGGAAGGGGCCTGACGGACATATTTCGAGATATTTCTTCTTCTTGTTGTACTTCTTCTGCACAGCTAAGCTGGAAGTGGCATTTGCGGCTCGCACTAGTGCAGAGTTATCTCAAAGAAAGGGGCCACGGTGTTTCTGTATCCCTATTATGTTGGTGCGGCTTCGGAACTTTTAAATATCTCGATATATCTCGAAAACTACGCTTCTGATCAAAAAATATCATAGAACATAAATTGTAGGAAACATAATTCTCTACAAAAAACGTCTCTTAACATTTTGCCATAGCTCGCTTCGTTTCCGAGATATTTGCAGATTCAGCTCAAAGGAACTGGCCTGACGGACATATTTCGAGATATTTCTTCTTCTTGTTGTTCTTCCTCTGCACAGCTAAGCTGGAAGTGGCATTTGCAGCTCGCAATAGTGCAGAGTTATCTCAAAGAAAGGGGCCACGGTGTTTCTGTATCTCTATTATGTTGGTGCGGCTTCGGAACTTTTAAATATCTTGATATATCTCGAGAACTACGCCTCTGATCAAAAAATATCATAGAACATAAAAAGTAGGAAACTTAATTCTCTACAAAAAAGGTCTCTTAACATTTTACCATAGCTCGCTTCGTTTCCGAGATATTTGCAGATTTATCTCAAGGGACGGGGCCTGACGGACATATTTCGAGATATTTCTTCTTCTTGTTGTTCTTCTTCTGCACAGCTAAGCTGGAAGTGGCATTTGCGGCTCGCACTAGTGCAGAGTTATCTCAAAGAAAGGGGCCACGGTGTTTCTGTATCTCTATTATGTTGGTGCGGCTTTGGAACTTTTAAATATCTCGATATATCTCGAAAACTACGCTTCTGATCAAAAAATATCATAGAACATAAATTGTAGGAAACATAATTCTCTACACAAAAGGTCTCTTAACATTTTGCCATAGCTCGCTTCGTTTCCGAGATGTTTGCAGATATATCTCAAGAGAAGGGGCCTGACGGACATATTTCGAGATATTTCTTCTTCTTGTTGTTCTTCTCCTGCACA
Organism: Osmia lignaria lignaria; assembly: GCF_051020975.1. Taxonomy (NCBI): domain Eukaryota; kingdom Metazoa; phylum Arthropoda; class Insecta; order Hymenoptera; family Megachilidae; genus Osmia; species Osmia lignaria. The sequence goes on from NW_027478159.1 coordinate 21,975,110, forward strand.
GCTAAGCTGGAAGTGGCATTTGCGGCTCGCACTAGTGCAGAGTTATCTCAAAGAAAGGGGCCACGGTGTTTCTGTATCTCTATTATGTTGGTGCGGCTTCGGAACTTTTAAATATCTTGATATATCTCGAGATCTACGCATCTGATCAAAAGATATCATAGAACATAAAAAGTAGGAAACTTAATTCTCTACAAAAAAGGTCTCTTAACATTTTGCCATAGCTCGCTTCGTTTCCGAGATATTTGCAGATTTATCTCAAGGGAAGGGGCCTGACGGACATATTTCGAGATATTTCTTCTTCTTGTTGTTCTTCTTCTGCACAGCTAAGCTGGAGGTGGCATTTGCGGCTCGCACTAGTGCAGAGTTATCTCAAAGAAAGGGGCCACGGTGTTTCTGTATCTCTATTATGTTGGTGCGGCTTCGGAACTTTTGAATATCTTGATATATCTCGAGAACTACGCATCTGATCAAAAAATATCATAGAACATAAAAAGTAGGAAACTTAATTCGCTACAAAAAGGTCTCTTAACATTTTGCCATAGATCGCTTCGTTTCCGAGATATTTGCAGATTTATCTCAAGGGAAGGGGCCTAACGGACATATTTCGTGATATTTCTTCTTCTTGTTGTTCTTCTTCTGCACAGCTAAGCTGGAAGTGGCATTTGCAGCTCGCAATTGTGCAGAGTTATCTCAAAGAGAGGGGCCACGGTGTTTCTGTATCTCTATTATGTTGGTGCGGCTTCGGAACTTTTAAATATCTTGATATATCTCGAGATCTACGCATCTGATCAAAAAATATCATAGAACATAAAAAGTAGGAAACTTAATTCTCTACAAAAAAGGTCTCTTAACATTTTGCCATAGCTCGCTTCGTTTCCGAGATATTTGCAGATTTATCTCAAGGGAAGGGGCGTAACGGACTTATTTCGAGATATTTCTTCTTCTTGTTGTTCTTCTTCTGCACAGCTAAACTGGAAGTGGCATTTCCAGGTCGCAATAGTGCAGAGTTATCTAAAAGAAAGGAGCCACGGTGTTTCTGTATCTCTATTATGTTGGTGCGGCTTCGGAACTTTTAAATATCTCGATATATCTCGAAAACTACGCTTCTGATCAAAAAATATCATAGAACATAAATTGTAGGAAACATAATTCTCTACAAAAAACGTCTCTTAATATTTTGCCATAGCTCGCTTCGTTTCCGAGATATTTGCAGATTCAGCTCAAAGGAACTGGCCTGACGGACATATTTCGAGATATTTCTTCTTCTTGTTGTTCTTCCTCTGCACAGCTAAGCTGGAAGTGGCATTTGCAGCTCGCAATAGTGCAGAGTTATCTCAAAGAAAGGGGCTACGGTGTTTCTGTATCTCTATTATGTTGGTGCGGCTTCGGAACTTTTAAATATCTTGATATATCTCGAGAACTACGCATCTGATCAAAAAATATCATACAACATAAAAAGTAGGAAACTTAATTCTCTACAAAAAAGGTCTCTTAACATTTTACCATAGCTCGCTTCGTTTCCGAGATATTTGCAGATTTATCTCAAGGGACGGGGCCTGACGGACATATTTCGAGATATTTCTTCTTCTTGTTGTTCTTCTTCTGCACAGCTAAACTGGAAGTGGCATTTCCAGCTCGCAATAGTGCAGAGTTATCTCAAAGAGAGGGGCCACGGTGTTTCTGTATCTCTATTATGTTGGTGCGGCTTCGGAACTTTTAAATATCTTGATATATCTCGAGAGCTACGCGTCTGATCAAAAAATATCATAGAACATAAAAAGTAGGAAACATAATTCTCTACAAAAAAGGTCTCTTAACATTTTGCCATAGCTCGCTTCGTTTCCGAGATATTTGCAGATTTATCTCAAGGGAAGTGGCCTGACGGACATATTTCGAGATATTTCTTCTTCTTGTTGTTCTTCTGCTGCACAGCTAAGCTGGAAGTGGCATTTGCGGCTCGCACTAGTGCAGAGTTATCTCAAAGAAAGGGGCCACGGTGTTTCTGTATCTCTATTATGTTGGTGCGGTTTCGGAACTTTTAAATATCTTGATATATCTCGAGAACTACGCATCTGATCAAAAAATATCATAGAACATAAAAAGTAGGAAAATTAATTCTCTACAAAAAAGTCTCGTAAGATTTTGCCATAGCTCGCTTCGTTTCCGAGATATTTGCAGATTTATCTCTAGGGAAGGGGCCTGACGGACATATTTCGAGATATTTCTTCTTCTTGTTGTTCTTCTTCTGCACAGCTAAGCTGGAAGTGGCATTTGCAGCTCGCAATAGTGCAGAGTTATCTCAAAGAAAGGGGCCACGGTGTTTCTGTATCTCTATTATGTTGGTGCGGCTTCGGAACTTTTAAATATCTTGATATATCTCGAGATCTACGCATCTGATCAAAAAATATCATAGAACATAAAAAGTAGGAAACTTAATTCTCTACAAAAAAGGTGTCTCAACATTTTGCCATAGCTCGCTTCGTTTCCGAGATACTTGCCGATTTATCTCAAGGGAAGGGGCCTGACGGACATATTTCGAGATATTTCTTCTTCTTGTTGTTCTTCTTCTGCACAGCTAAGCTGGAAGTGGCATTTGCAGCTCGCAATTGTGCAGAGTTATCTCAAAGAGAGGGGCCACGGTGTTTCTGTATCTCTATTATGTTGGTGCGGCTTCGGAACTTTTAAATATCTTGATATATCTCGGGAACTACGAATCTGATCAGAAAATATCATAGAAGATAAAAAGTAGGAAACTTAATTCTCTACAAAAAAGGTCTCTTAACATTTTGCCATAGCTCGCTTCGTTTCCGAGATATTTGCAGATTTATCTCAAGGGAAGGGGCGTAACGGACTTATTTCGAGATATTTCTTCTTCTTGTTGTTCTTCTTCTGCACAGCTAAGCTGGAAGTGGCATTTGCAGCTCGCAATAGTGCACAGTTATCTCAAAGAAAGGGGCCACGGTGTTTCTGTATCTCTATTATGTTGGTGCGGCTTCGGAACTTTTAAATATCTCGATATATCTCGAGAACTACGCATCTGATCAAAAAATATCATAGAACATAAAAAGTAGGAAACTTAATTCTCTACAAATAAGGTCTCTTAACATTTTGGCATAGCTCGCTTCGTTTCCGAGATATTTGCAGATTTATCTCAAGGGAAGGGGCCTGACGGACATATTTCGAGATATTTCTTCTTCTTGTTGTTCTTCTTCTGCACAGCTAAGCTGGAAGTGGCATTTGCAGCTCGCAATAGTGCAGAGTTATCGCAAAGAAAGGGGCCACGGTGTTTCTGTATCTCTATTATGTTGGTGCGGCTTCGGAACTTTTAAATATCTTGATATATCTCGAGAACTACGCATCTGATCAAAAAATATCATAGAACATAAAAAGTAGGAAACCTAATTTTCTACAAAAAAGGTCTCTTAACATTTTGCCGTAGCTCGCTTCGTTTCCGAGATATTTGCAGATTTATCTCAAGGGAAGGGGCCTGACGGACATATTTCGAAATATTTCTTATTCTTGTTGTTCTTCTTCTCCACAGCTAAGCTGGAAGTGGCATTTGCAACTCGCAATAGTGCAGAGTTATCGCAAAGAAAGGGGCCACGGTGTTTCTGTATATCTATTATGTTGGTGCGGCTTCGGAACCTTTAAATATCTTGATATATCTCGAGAACTACGCATCTGATCAAAAAATATCATAGAACATAAAAAGTAGGAAACCTAATTTTCTACAAAAAAGGTCTCTTAACATTTTGCCGTAGCTCGCTTCGTTTCCGAGATACTTGCCGATTTATCTCAAGGGAAGGGGCCTAACGGACATATTTCGAGATATTTCTTCTTCTTGTTGTTCTTCTTCTGCACAGCTAAACTGGAAGTGGCATTTGCAGCTCGCAATAGTGCAGAGTTATCTCAAAGAGAGGGGCCACGGTGTTTCTGTATCTCTATTATGTTGGTGCGGCTTCGGAACTTTTAAATATCTTGATATATCTCGAGAACTACGCATCTGATCAAAAAATATCATACAACATAAAACGTAGGAAACTTAATTCTCTACAAAAAAGGTCTCTTAACATTTTGCCATAGCTCGCTTCGTTTCCGAGATATTTGCAGATTTATCTCAAGGGAAGGGGCCTAACGGACTTATTTCGAGATATTTCTTCTTCTTGTTGTTCTTCTTCTGCACAGCTAAACTGGAAGTGGCATTTCCAGGTCGCAATAGTGCAGAGTTATCTAAAAGAAAGGAGCCACGGTGTTTCTGTATCTCTATTATGTTGGTGCGGCTTCGGAACTTTTAAATATCTTGATATATCTCGAGAACTACGCGTCTGATCAAAAAATATCATAGAACATAAAAAGTAGAAAACATAATTCCATACAAAAAAGGTCTCTTAACATTTTGCCATAGCTCGCTTCGTTTCCGAGATATTTGCAGATTTATCTCAAGGGAAGGGGCCTGACGGACATATTTCGAGATATTTCTTCTTCTTGTTGTTCTTCTTCTGCACAGCTAAGCTGGAAGTGGCATTTGCAGCTCGCAATAGTGCAGAGTTATCTCAAAGAAAGGGGCCACGGTGTTTCTGTATCTCTATTATGTTGGTGCGGCTTCGGAACTTTTAAATATCTTGATATATCTCGAGAACTACGCATCTGATCAAAAAATATCATAGAACATAAAAAGTACGAAACCTAATTTTCTACAAAAAAGGTCTCTTAACATTTTGCCGTAGCTCGCTTCGTTTCCGAGATATTTGCAGATTTATCTCAAGGGAAGGGGCCTGACGGACATATTTCGAAATATTTCTTATTCTTGTTGTTCTTCTTCTCCACAGCTAAGCTGGAAGTGGCATTTGCAACTCGCAATAGTGCAGAGTTATCGCAAAGAAAGGGGCCACGGTGTTTCTGTATATCTATTATGTTGGTGCGGCTTCGGAACTTTTAAATATCTTGATATATCTCGAGAACTACGCATCTGATCAAAAAATATCATAGAACATAAAAAGTAGGAAACCTAATTTTCTACAAAAAAGGTCTCTTAACATTTTGCCGTAGCTCGCTTCGTTTCCGAGATACTTGCCGATTTATCTCAAGGGAAGGGGCCTAACGGACATATTTCGAGATATTTCTTCTTCTTGTTGTTCTTCTTCTGCACAGCTAAACTGGAAGTGGCATTTGCAGCTCGCAATAGTGCAGAGTTATCTCAAAGAGAGGGGCCACGGTGTTTCTGTATCTCTATTATGTTGGTGCGGTTTCGGAACTTTTAAATATCTTGATATATCTCGAGAACTACGCATCTGATCAAAAAATATCATAGAACATAAAAAGTAGGAAAATTAATTCTCTACAAAAAAGTCTCGTAAGATTTTGCCATAGCTCGCTTCGTTTCCGAGATATTTGCAGATTTATCTCTAGGGAAGGGGCCTGACGGACATATTTCGAGATATTTCTTCTTCTTGTTGTTCTTCTTCTGCACAGCTAAGCTGGAAGTGGCATTTGCAGCTCGCAATAGTGCAGAGTTATCTCAAAGAAAGGGGCCACGGTGTTTCTGTATCTCTATTATGTTGGTGCGGCTTCGGAACTTTTAAATATCTTGATATATCTCGAGATCTACGCATCTGATCAAAAAATATCATAGAACATAAAAAGTAGGAAACTTAATTCTCTACAAAAAAGGTCTCTCAACATTTTGCCATAGCTCGCTTCGTTTCCGAGATACTTGCCGATTTATCTCAAGGGAAGGGGCCTGACGGACATATTTCGAGATATTTCTTCTTCTTGTTGTTCTTCTTCTGCACAGCTAAGCTGGAAGTGGCATTTGCAGCTCGCAATTGTGCAGAGTTATCTCAAAGAGAGGGGCCACGGTGTTTCTGTATCTCTATTATGTTGGTGCGGCTTCGGAACTTTTAAATATCTTGATATATCTCGGGAACTACGAATCTGATCAGAAAATATCATAGAAGATAAAAAGTAGGAAACTTAATTCTCTACAAAAAAGGTCTCTTAACATTTTGCCATAGCTCGCTTCGTTTCCGAGATATTTGCAGATTTATCTCAAGGGAAGGGGCGTAACGGACTTATTTCGAGATATTTCTTCTTCTTGTTGTTCTTCTTCTGCACAGCTAAGCTGGAAGTGGCATTTGCAGCTCGCAATAGTGCACAGTTATCTCAAAGAAAGGGGCCACGGTGTTTCTGTATCTCTATTATGTTGGTGCGGCTTCGGAACTTTTAAATATCTCGATATATCTCGAGAACTACGCATCTGATCAAAAAATATCATAGAACATAAAAAGTAGGAAACTTAATTCTCTACAAATAAGGTCTCTTAACATTTTGGCATAGCTCGCTTCGTTTCCGAGATATTTGCAGATTTATCTCAAGGGAAGGGGCCTGACGGACATATTTCGAGATATTTCTTCTTCTTGTTGTTCTTCTTCTGCACAGCTAAGCTGGAAGTGGCATTTGCAGCTCGCAATAGTGCAGAGTTATCGCAAAGAAAGGGGCCACGGTGTTTCTGTATCTCTATTATGTTGGTGCGGCTTCGGAACTTTTAAATATCTTGATATATCTCGAGAACTACGCATCTGATCAAAAAATATCATAGAACATAAAAAGTAGGAAACCTAATTTTCTACAAAAAAGGTCTCTTAACATTTTGCCGTAGCTCGCTTCGTTTCCGAGATATTTGCAGATTTATCTCAAGGGAAGGGGCCTGACGGACATATTTCGAAATATTTCTTATTCTTGTTGTTCTTCTTCTCCACAGCTAAGCTGGAAGTGGCATTTGCAACTCGCAATAGTGCAGAGTTATCGCAAAGAAAGGGGCCACGGTGTTTCTGTATATCTATTATGTTGGTGCGGCTTCGGAACTTTTAAATATCTTGATATATCTCGAGAACTACGCATCTGATCAAAAAATATCATAGAACATAAAAAGTAGGAAACCTAATTTTCTACAAAAAAGGTCTCTTAACATTTTGCCGTAGCTCGCTTCGTTTCCGAGATACTTGCCGATTTATCTCAAGGGAAGGGGCCTAACGGACATATTTCGAGATATTTCTTCTTCTTGTTGTTCTTCTTCTGCACAGCTAAACTGGAAGTGGCATTTGCAGCTCGCAATAGTGCAGAGTTATCTCAAAGAGAGGGGCCACGGTGTTTCTGTATCTCTATTATGTTGGTGCGGCTTCGGAACTTTTAAATATCTTGATATATCTCGAGAACTACGCATCTGATCAAAAAATATCATACAACATAAAACGTAGGAAACTTAATTCTCTACAAAAAAGGTCTCTTAACATTTTGCCATAGCTCGCTTCGTTTCCGAGATATTTGCAGATTTATCTCAAGGGAAGGGGCCTAACGGACTTATTTCGAGATATTTCTTCTTCTTGTTGTTCTTCTTCTGCACAGCTAAACTGGAAGTGGCATTTCCAGGTCGCAATAGTGCAGAGTTATCTAAAAGAAAGGAGCCACGGTGTTTCTGTATCTCTATTATGTTGGTGCGGCTTCGGAACTTTTAAATATCTTGATATATCTCGAGAACTACGCGTCTGATCAAAAAATATCATAGAACATAAAAAGTAGAAAACATAATTCCATACAAAAAAGGTCTCTTAACATTTTGCCATAGCTCGCTTCGTTTCCGAGATATTTGCAGATTTATCTCAAGGGAAGGGGCCTGACGGACATATTTCGAGATATTTCTTCTTCTTGTTGTTCTTCTTCTGCACAGCTAAGCTGGAAGTGGCATTTGCAGCTCGCAATAGTGCAGAGTTATCTCAAAGAAAGGGGCCACGGTGTTTCTGTATCTCTATTATGTTGGTGCGGCTTCGGAACTTTTAAATATCTTGATATATCTCGAGAACTACGCATCTGATCAAAAAATATCATAGAACATAAAAAGTAGGAAACCTAATTTTCTACAAAAAAGGTCTCTTAACATTTTGCCGTAGCTCGCTTCGTTTCCGAGATATTTGCAGATTTATCTCAAGGGAAGGGGCCTGACGGACATATTTCGAAATATTTCTTATTCTTGTTGTTCTTCTTCTCCACAGCTAAGCTGGAAGTGGCATTTGCAACTCGCAATAGTGCAGAGTTATCGCAAAGAAAGGGGCCACGGTGTTTCTGTATATCTATTATGTTGGTGCGGCTTCGGAACTTTTAAATATCTTGATATATCTCGAGAACTACGCATCTGATCAAAAAATATCATAGAACATAAAAAGTAGGAAACCTAATTTTCTACAAAAAAGGTCTCTTAACATTTTGCCGTAGCTCGCTTCGTTTCCGAGATACTTGCCGATTTATCTCAAGGGAAGGGGCCTAACGGACATATTTCGAGATATTTCTTCTTCTTGTTGTTCTTCTTCTGCACAGCTAAACTGGAAGTGGCATTTCCAGGTCGCAATAGTGCAGAGTTATCTAAAAGAAAGGAGCCACGGTGTTTCTGTATCTCTATTATGTTGGTGCGGCTTCGGAACTTTTAAATATCTTGATATATCTCGAGAACTACGCGTCTGATCAAAAAATATCATAGAACATAAAAAGTAGAAAGCATAATTCCATACAAAAAAGGTCTCTTAACATTTTGCCATAGCTCGCTTCGTTTCCGAGATATTTGCAGATTTATCTCAAGGGAAGGGGCCTGACGGACATATTTCGAGATATTTCTTCTTCTTGTTGTTCTTCTTCTGCACAGCTAAGCTGGAAGTGGCATTTGCAGCTCGCAATAGTGCAGAGTTATCTCAAAGAAAGGGGCCACGGTGTTTCTGTATCTCTATTATGTTGGTGCGGCTTCGGAACTTTTAAATATCTTGATATATCTCGAGATCTACGCATCTGATCAAAAAATATCATAGAACATAAAAAGTAGGAAACTTAATTCTCTACAAAAAAGGTCTCTCAACATTTTGCCATAGCTCGCTTCGTTTCCGAGATACTTGCCGATTTATCTCAAGGGAAGGGGCCTGACGGACATATTTCGAGATATTTCTTCTTCTTGTTGTTCTTCTTCTGCACAGCTAAGCTGGAAGTGGCATTTGCAGCTCGCAATTGTGCAGAGTTATCTCAAAGAGAGGCGCCACGGTGTTTCTGTATCTCTATTATGTTGGTGCGGCTTCGGAACTTTTAAATATCTTGATATATCTCGAGAACTAGGAATCTGATCAGAAAATATCATAGAACATAAAAAGTAGGAAACTTAATTCTCTACAAAAAAGGTCTCTTAACATTTTGCCATAGCTCGCTTCGTTTCCGAGATATTTGCAGATTTATCTCAAGGGAAGGGGCCTGACGGACATATTTCGAGATATTTCTTCTTCTTGTTGTTCTTCTTCTGCACAGCTAAACTGGAAGTGGCATTTGCAGCTCGCAATAGTGCAGAGTTATCTCAAAGGGAGGGGCCACGGTGTTTCTGTATCTCTATTATGTTGGTGCGGCTTCGGAACTTTTAAATATCTTGATATATCTCGAGAACTACGCATCTGATCAAAAAATATCATAGAACATAAAAAGTAGGAAACCTAATTTTCTACAAAAAAGGTCTCTTAACATTTTGCCATAGCTCGCCTCGTTTCCGAGATATTTTCAGATTTATCTCAAGGGAAGGGGCCTGACGAACATATTTCGAGATATTTCTTCTTCTTGTTGTTCTTCTTCTGCACAGCTAAGCTGGAAGTGGCATTTGCAGCTCGCAATAGTGCAGAGTTATCGCAAAGAAAGGGGCCACGGTGTTTCTGTATCTCTATTATGTTGGTGCGGCTTCGGAACTTTTAAATATCTTGATATATCTCGAGAACTACGCATCTGATCAAAAAATATCATAGAACATAAAAAGTAGGAAACCTAATTTTCTACAAAAAAGGTCTCTTAACATTTTGCCGTAGCTCGCTTCGTTTCCGAGATATTTGCAGATTTATCTCAAGGGAAGGGGTCTGACGGACATATTTCGAGATATTTCTTCTTCTTGTTGTTCTTCTTCTGCACAGCTAAGCTGGAAGTGGCATTTGCAGCTCGCAATAGTGCAGAGTTATCTCAAAGAAAGGGGCCACGGTGTTTCTGTATCTCTATTATGTTGGTGCGGCTTCGGAACTTTTAAATATCTTGATATATCTCGAGAACTACGCGTCTGATCAAAAAATATCATAGAACATAAAAAGTAGAAAACATAATTCCATACAAAAAAGGTCTCTTAACATTTTGCCATAGCTCGCTTCGTTTCCGAGATATTTGCAGATTTATCTCAAGGGAAGGGGCCTGACGGACATATTTCGAGATATTTCTTCTTCTTGTTGTTCTTCTTCTGCACAGCTAAGCTGGAAGTGGCATTTGCAGCTCGCAATAGTGCAGAGTTATCTCAAAGAAAGGGGCCACGGTGTTTCTGTATCTCTATTATGTTGGTGCGGCTTCGGAACTTTTAAATATCTTGATATATCTCGAGATCTACGCATCTGATCAAAAAATATCATAGAACATAAAAAGTAGGAAACTTAATTCTCTACAAAAAAGGTCTCTCAACATTTTGCCATAGCTCGCTTCGTTTCCGAGATACTTGCCGATTTATCTCAAGGGAAGGGGCCTGACGGACATATTTCGAGATATTTCTTCTTCTTGTTGTTCTTCTTCTGCACAGCTAAGCTGGAAGTGGCATTTGCAGCTCGCAATTGTGCAGAGTTATCTCAAAGAGAGGGGCCACGGTGTTTCTGTATCTCTATTATGTTGGTGCGGCTTCGGAGCTTTTAAATATCTTGATATATCTCGAGAACTAGGAATCTGATCAGAAAATATCATAGAACATAAAAAGTAGGAAACTTAATTCTCTACAAAAAAGGTCTCTTAACATTTTGCCATAGCTCGCTTCGTTTCCGAGATATTTGCAGATTTATCTCAAGGGAAGGGGCCTGACGGACATATTTCGAGATATTTCTTCTTCTTGTTGTTCTTCTTCTGCACAGCTAAACTGGAAGTGGCATTTGCAGCTCGCAATAGTGCAGAGTTATCTCAAAGGGAGGGGCCACGGTGTTTCTGTATCTCTATTATGTTGGTGCGGCTTCGGAACTTTTAAATATCTTGATATATCTCGAGAACTACGCATCTGATCAAAAAATATCATAGAACATAAAAAGTAGGAAACCTAATTTTCTACAAAAAAGGTCTCTTAACATTTTGCCATAGCTCGCCTCGTTTCCGAGATATTTTCAGATTTATCTCAAGGGAAGGGGCCTGACGAACATATTTCGAGATATTTCTTCTTCTTGTTGTTCTTCTTCTGCACAGCTAAGCTGGAAGTGGCATTTGCAGCTCGCAATAGTGCAGAGTTATCGCAAAGAAAGGGGCCACGGTGTTTCTGTATCTCTATTATGTTGGTGCGGCTTCGGAACTTTTAAATATCTTGATATATCTCGAGAACTACGCATCTGATCAAAAAATATCATAGAACATAAAAAGTAGGAAACCTAATTTTCTACAAAAAAGGTCTCTTAACATTTTGCCGTAGCTCGCTTCGTTTCCGAGATATTTGCAGATTTATCTCAAGGGAAGGGGTCTGACGGACATATTTCGAGATATTTCTTCTTCTTGTTGTTCTTCTTCTGCACAGCTAAGCTGGAAGTGGCATTTGCAGCTCGCAATAGTGCAGAGTTATCTCAAAGAAAGGGGCCACGGTGTTTCTGTATCTCTATTATGTTGGTGCGGCTTCGGAACTTTAAAATATCTTGATATATCTCGAGAACTACGCATCTGATCGAAAAATATCATAGAACATAAAAAGTAGGAAACTTAATTCTCTACAAAACAGGTCTCTTAACATTTTGCCATAGCTCGCTTTGTTTCCGAGATATTTGCAGATTTATCTCAAGGGAAGGGGCCTGACGGACATATTTCGAGATATTTCTTCTTCTTGTTGTTCTTCTTCTGCACAGCTAAGCTGGAAGTGGCATTTGCAGCTCGCAGTAGTGCAGAGTTATCTCAAAGAAAGGGGCCACGGTGTTTCTGTATCTCTATTATGTTGGTGCGGCTTCGGAACTTTTAAATATCTTGATATATCTCGAGAAGTACGCATCTGATCAAAAAATATCATAGAACATAAAAAGTAGGAATCCTAATTTTCTACAAAAAAGGTCTCTTAACATTTTGCCGTAGCTCGCTTCGTTTCCGAGATATTTGCAGATTTATCTCAAGGGAAGGGGCCTGACGGACATATTTCCAGATATTTCTTCTTCTTGTTGTTCTTCTTCTGCACAGCTAAGCTGGAAGTGGCATTTGCAGCTCGCAATAGTGCAGAGTTATCTCAAAGAAAGGGGCCACGGTGTGTCTGTATCTCTATTATGTTGGTGCGGCTTCGGAACTTTTAAATATCTTGATATATCTCGAGAACTACGCATCTGATCGAAAAATATCATAGAACATAAAAAATAGGAAACTTAATTCTCTACAAAAGAGGTCTCTTAACATTTTGCCATAGCTCGCTTCGTTTCCGAGATATTTGCAGATTTATCTCAAGGGAAGGGGCCTGACGGACATATTTCGAGATATTTCTTCTTTTTGTTGTTCTTCTTCTGCACAGCTAAGCTGGAAGTGGCATTTGCAGCTCGCAATAGTGCAGAGTTATCACAAAGAAAGGGGCCACGGTGTTTCTGTATCTCTATTATGTTGGTGCGGCTTCGGAACTTTTAAATATCTTGATATATCTCGAGAACTACGCATCCGATCAAAAAATATCATAGAAGATAAAAAGTAGGAAACTTAATTCTCTACAAAAAAGGTCTCTCAACATTTTGCCATAGCTCGCTTCGTTTCCGAGATATTTGCAGATTTATCTCGAGGGAAGGGGCCTGACCGACATATTTCGAGATATTTCTTCTTCTTGTTGTTCTTCTTCTGCACAGCTAAGCTGGAAGCGGCATTTGGGGCTCGCACTAGTGCAGAGTTATCTCAAAGAAAGGGGCCACGGTGTTTCTGTATCTCTATTATGTTGGTGCAGCTTCGGATCTTTTAAATATCTCGATATATCTCGAAAACTACGCTTCTGATCAAAAAATATCATAGAACATAAATTGTAGCAAACATAATTCTCTACAAAAAAGGTCTCTTAACATTTTGCCATAGCTCGTTTCGTTTCCGAGATATTTGCAGATATATCTCAAGGGAAGGGGCCTGACGGACATATTTCGAGATATTTCCTCTTCTTGTTGTTCTTCTTCTGCACAGCTAAACTGGAAGTGGCATTTCCAGCTCGCAATAGCGCAGAGTTATCTCAAAGAAAGGGGCCACGGTGTTTCTGTATCTCTATTATGTTGGTGCGGCTTCGGAACTTTTAACTATCTTGATATATCTCGAGAACTACGCATCTGATCAAAAAATATCATAGAACATAAAAAGTAGGAAACTTAATTCTCTACAAATAAGGTCTCTAAACATTTTGCCATAGCTCGCTTCGTTTCCGAGATATTTGCAGATTTATCTCAAGGGAAGGGGCCTGACGGACATTTTTCGAGATATTTCTTCTTCTTGTTGTTCTTCTTCTGCACAGCTAAGCTGGAAGTGGCATTTGCAGCTCGCAATAGTGCAGAGTTATCTCGAAGAAAGGGGCCACGGTGTTTCTGTATCTCTATTATGTTGGTGCGGCTTCGGAACTTTAAAATATCTTTATATATCTCGAGAACTACGCATCTGATCAAAAAATATCAATGAACATAAAAAGTAGGAAACTTAATTCTCTACACAAAAGGTCTCTCAACATTTTGCCATAGCTCGCTTCGTTTCCGAGATATATGCAGATTTATCTCAAGGGAAGGGGCCTGACGAACATATTTCGAGATATTTCTTCTTCTTGTTGTTCTTCTTCTGCACAGCTAAACTGGAAGTGGCATTTCCAGCTCGCAATAGTGCAGAGTTATCTGAAAGAAAGGGGCCACGATGTTTCTGTATCTGTATTATGTTGGTGCGGCTTCGGAACTTTAAAATATCTTTATATATCTCGAGAACTACGCATCTGATTAAAAAATATCATAGAACGTAAAAAGTAGGAAACTTAATTCTCTACAAATAAAGTCGCTTAACATTTTGCCATAGCTCGCTTCGTTTCCGAGATATTTGCAGATTTATCTCAAGGGAAGGGGCCTGACGGACATATTTCGAGATATTTCTTCTTCTTGTTGTTCTTCTTCTGCACAGCTAAGCTGGAAGTGGCATTTGCAGCTCGCAATAGTGCAGAGTTATCTCAAAGAAAGGGGCCACGGTGTTTCTGTATCTCTATTATGTTGGTGCGGCTTCGGAACTTTTAAATATCTTGATATATCTCGAGAACTACGCATCTGATCAAATAATATCATAGAACATAAAAAGTAGGAAACTTAATTCTCCACAAATAAGGTCTCTTAACATTTTGCCATAGCTCGCTTCGTTTCCGAGATACTTGCAGATTTATCTCAAGGGAAGGGGCCTGACGGACATATTTCGAGATATTTCTTCTTCTTGTTGGTCTTCTTCTGCACAGCTAAGCTGGAAGTGGCATTTGCAGCTCGCAATAGTGCAGAGTTATCTCAAAGAAAGGGGCCACGGTGTTTCTGTATCTCTATTATGTTGGTGCGGCTTCGGAACTTTTAAATAGCTTGATATATCTCGAGAACTACGCATCCGATCAAAAAATATCATAGAACATAAAAAGTAGGAAACTTAATTCTCTACAAAAAAGGTCTCTTAACATTTTGCCATAGCTCGCTTCGTTTCCGAGATATTTGCAGATTTATCTCGAGGGAAGGGGCCTGACGGACATATTTCGAGATATTTCTTCTTCTTGTTGTTCTTCTTCTGCACAGCTAAGCTGGAAGTGGCATTTGCAGCTCGCAATAGTGCAGAGTTATCTCAAAGAAAGGGGCCACGGTGTTTCTGTATCTCTATTATGTTGGTGCGGCTTCGGAACTTTTAAATAGCTTGATATATCTCGAGAACTACGCATCCGATCAAAAAATATCATAGAACATAAAAAGTAGGAAACTTAATTCTCTACAAAAAAGGTCTCTTAACATTTTGCCATAGCTCGCTTCGTTTCCGAGATATTTGCAGATTTATCTCGAGGGAAGGGGCCTGACGGACATATTTCGAGATATTTCTTCTTCTTGTTGTTCTTCTTCTGCACAGCTAAGCTGGACGTGGCATTTACAGCTCGCAATAGTGCAGAGTTATCTCAAAGAAAGGGGCCACGGTGTTTCTGTATCTCTATTATGTTGGTGCGGCTTCGGAACTTTTAAATATCTTGATATATCTCGAGAACTACGCATCTGATCAAAAAATATCATGGAACATAAAAAGTAGGAAACTTAATTCTCAACAAAAAAGGTCTCTTAACATTTTGCCATAGCTCGCTTCGTTTCCGAGATATTTGCAGATTTATCTCAAGGGAAGGGGCCTGACGGACATATTTCGAGATATTTCTTCTTCTTGTTGTTCTTCTTCTGCACAGCTAAACTGGAAGTGGCATTTCCAGCTCGCAGTAGTGCAGAGTTATCTCAAAGAAAGGGGCCACGGTGTTTCTGTATCTCTATTATGTTGGTGCGGCTTCGGAACTTTAAAATATCTTTATATATCTCGAGAACTACGCATCTGATTAAAAAATATCATAGAACGTAAAAAGTAGGAAACTTAATTCTCTACAAATAAAGTCGCTTAACATTTTGCCATAGCTCGCTTCGTTTCCGAGATATTTGCAGATTTATCTCAAGGGAAGGGGCCTGACGGACATATTTCGAGATATTTCTTCTTCTTGTTGTTCTTCTTCTGCACAGCTAAGCTGGAAGTGGCATTTGCAGCTCGCAATAGTGCAGAGTTATCTCAAAGAAAGGGGCCACGGTGTTTCTGTATCTCTATTATGTTGGTGCGGCTTCGGAACTTTTAAATATCTTGATATATCTCGAGAACTACGCATCTGATCAAAAAATATCATAGAACATAAAAAGTAGGAAACTTAATTCTCTACAAAAAAGGTCTCTTAACATTTTGCCATAGCTCGCTTCGTTTCCAAGATACTTGCAGATTTATCTCAAGGGAAGGGGCCTGACGGACATATTTCGAGATATTTCTTCTTCTTGTTGGTCTTCTTCTGCACAGCTAAGCTGGAAGTGGCATTTGCAGCTCGCAATAGTGCAGAGTTATCTCGAAGAAAGGGGCCACGGTGTTTCTGTATCTCTATTATGTTGGTGCGGCTTCGGATCTTTTAAATATCTCGATATATCTCGAAAACTACGCTTCTGATCAAAAAATATCATAGAACGTAAATTGTGGGAAACATAATTCTCTACAAAAAAGGTCTCTTAACATTTTGCCATAGCTCGCTTCATTTCCGAGATATTTGCAGATTTATCTCAAGGGAAGGGGTCTGACGGACATATTTCGAGATATTTCTTCTTCTTGTTGTTCTTCTTCTGCACAGCTAAGCTGGAAGTGGCATTTGCAGCTCGCAATAGTGCAGAGTTATCTCAAAGAAAGGGGCCACGGTGTTTCTGTATCTCTATTATGTTGGTGCGGCTTCGGAACTTTTAAATAGCTTGATATATCTCGAGAACTACGCATCCGATCAAAAAATATCATAGAACATAAAAAGTAGGAAACTTAATTCTCTACAAAAAAGGTCTCTTAACATTTTGCCATAGCTCGCTTCGTTTCCGAGATATTTGCAGATTTATCTCGAGGGAAGGGGCCTGACGGACATATTTCGAGATATTTCTTCTTCTTGTTGTTCTTCTTCTGCACAGCTAAGCTGGAAGTGGCATTTGCAGCTCGCAATAGTGCAGAGTTATCTCAAAGAAAGGGGCCACGGTGTTTCTGTATCTCTATTATGTTGGTGCGGCTTCGGAACTTTTAAATAGCTTGATATATCTCGAGAACTACGCATCCGATCAAAAAATATCATAGAACACAAAAAGTAGGAAACTTAATTCTCTACAAAAAAGGTCTCTTAACATTTTGCCATAGCTCGCTTCGTTTCCGAGATATTTGCAGATTTATCTCGAGGGAAGGGGCCTGACGGACATATTTCGAGATATTTCTTCTTCTTGTTGTTCTTCTTCTGCACAGCTAAGCTGGACGTGGCATTTACAGCTCGCAATAGTGCAGAGTTATCTCAAAGAAAGGGGCCACGGTGTTTCTGTATCTCTATTATGTTGGTGCGGCTTCGGAACTTTTAAATATCTTGATATATCTCGAGAACTACGCATCTGATCAAAAAATATCATGGAACATAAAAAGTAGGAAACTTAATTCTCAACAAAAAAGGTCTCTTAACATTTTGCCATAGCTCGCTTCGTTTCCGAGATATTTGCAGATTTATCTCAAGGGAAGGGGCCTGACGGACATATTTCGAGATATTTCTTCTTCTTGTTGTTCTTCTTCTGCACAGCTAAACTGGAAGTGGCATTTCCAGCTCGCAGTAGTGCAGAGTTATCTCAAAGAAAGGGGCCACGGTGTTTCTGTATCTCTATTATGTTGGTGCGTCTTCGGAACTTTTAAATATCTCGATATATCTCGAAAACTACGCTTCTGATCAAAAAATATCATAGAACATAAATTGTAGGAAACATAATTCTCTACAAAAAACGTCTCTTAACATTTTGCCATAGCTCGCTTCGTTTCCGAGATATTTGCAGATTCAGCTCAAAGGAACTGGCCTGACGGACATATTTCGAGATATTTCTTCTTCTTGTTGTTCTTCCTCTGCACAGCTAAGCTGGAAGTGGCATTTGCAGCTCGCAATAGTGCAGAGCTATCTCAAAGAAAGGGGCCACGGTGTTCCTGTATCTCTATTATGTTGGTGCGGCTTCGGAACTTTTAAATATCTTGATATATCTCGAGAACTACGCATCTGATCAAAAAATATCATAGAACATAAAAAGTAGGAAACTTCATTCTCTACCAAAAAGGTCTCTTAACATTTTGCCATAGCTCGTTTCGTTTCCGAGATATTTGCAGATTTATCTCAAGGGAAGGGGCCTGACGGACATTTTTCGAGATATTTCTTCTTCTTGTTGTTCTTCTCCTGCACAGCTAAGCTGGAAGTGGCATTTGCAGCTCGCAATAGTGCAGAGTTATCTCGAAGAAAGGGGCCACGGTGTTTCTGTATCTCTATTATGTTGGTGCAGCTTCGGATCTTTTAAATATCTCGATATATCTCGAAAACTACGCTTCTGATCAAAAAATATCATAGAACATAAATTGTAGGAAACATAATTCTCTACAAAAAAGGTCTCTTAACATTTTGCCATAGCTCGTTTCATTTCCGAGATATTTGCAGATATATCTCAAGGGAAGGGGCCTGACGGACATATTTCGAGATATTTCCTCTTCTTGTTGTTCTTCTTCTGCACAGCTAAACTGGAAGTGGCATTTCCAGCTCGCAATAGCGCAGAGTTATCTCAAAGAAAGGGGCCACGGTGTTTCTGTATCTCTATTATGTTGGTGCGGCTTCGGAACTTTTAAATATCTTGATATATCTCGAGAACTACGCATCTGATCAAAAAATATCATAGAACCTAAATTGTGGGAAATATAATTCTCTACAAAAAAGGTCTCTTAACATTTTGCCATAGCTCGCTTCGTTTCCGAGATATTTGCAGATTTATCTCGAGGGAAGGGGCCTGACGGACATATTTCGAGATATTTCTTCTTCTTGTTGTTCTTCTTCTGCACAGCTAAGCTGGAAGCGGCATTTGCGGCTCGCACTAGTGCAGAGTTATCTCAAAGAAAGGGGCCACGGTGTTTCTGTATCTCTATTATGTTGGTGCAGCTTCGGATCTTTTAAATATCTCGATATATCTCGAAAACTACGCTTCTGATCAAAAAATATCATAGAACATAAAAAGTAGGAAACCTAATTTTCTACAAAAAAGGTCTCTTAACATTTTGCCGTAGCTCGCTTCGTTTCCGAGATATTTGCAGATTTATCTCAAGGGAAGGGGTCTGACGGACATATTTCGAGATATTTCTTCTTCTTGTTGTTCTTCTTCTGCACAGCTAAGCTGGAAGTGGCATTTGTAGCTCGCAATAGTGCAGAGTTATCGCAAAGAAAGGGGCCAGGGTGTTTCTGTATCTCTATTATGTTGGTGCGGCTTCGGAACTTTTAAATATCTTGATATATCTCGAGAACTACGCATCTGATCAAAAAATATCATAGAACATAAAAAGTAGGAAACTTAATTCTCTACAAATAAGGTCTCTTAACATTTTGCCAGAGCTCGCTTCGTTTCCGAGATATTTGCAGATTTATCTCAAGGGAAGGGGCCTGACGGACATTTTTCGAGATATTTCTTCTTCTTGTTGTTCTTCTTCTGCACAGCTAAGCTGGAAGTGGCATTTGCAGCTCGCAATAGTGCACAGTTATCTCGAAGAAAGGGGCCACGGTGTTTCTGTATCTCTATTATGTTGGTGCGGCTTCGGAACTTTTAGATATCTTGATATATCTCGAGAACTACGCATCTGATCAAAAAATATCATAGAACATAAAAAGTAGGAAACTTAATTCTCTACAAAAAAGGTCTCTTAACATTTTGCCATAGCTCGCTTCGTTTCCGAGATATTTGCAGATTTATCTCAAGGGAAGGGGCCTGACGGACATATTTCGAGATATTTCTTCTTCTTGTTGTTCTTCTTCTGCACAGCTAAGCTGGAAGTGGCATTTGCAGCTCGCAATAGTGCAGAGTTATCTCAAAGAAAGGGGCCACGGTGTTTCTGTATCTCTATTATGTTGGTGCGGCTTCGGATCTTTTAAATATCTCGATATATCTCGAAAACTACGCTTCTGATCAAAAAATATCATAGAACCTAAATTGTGGGAAATATAATTCTCTACAAAAAAGGTCTCTTAACATTTTGCCATAGCTCGCTTCGTTTCCGAGATATTTGCAGATTTATCTCGAGGGAAGGGGCCTGACGGACATATTTCGAGATATTTCTTCTTCTTGTTGTTCTTCTTCTGCACAGCTAAGCTGGAAGCGGCATTTGCGGCTCGCACTAGTGCAGAGTTATCTCAAAGAAAGGGGCCACGGTGTTTCTGTATCTCTATTATGTTGGTGCAGCTTCGGATCTTTTAAATATCTCGATATATCTCGAAAACTACGCTTCTGATCAAAAAATATCATAGAACATAAATTGTAGGAAACATAATTCTCTACAAAAAAGCTCTCTTAACATTTTGCCATAGCTCGTTTCGTTTCCGAGATATTTGCAGATATATCTCAAGGGAAGGGGCCTGACGGACAGATTTCGAGATATTTCCTCTTCTTGTTGTTCTTCTTCTGCACAGCTAAACTGGAAGTGGCATTTCCAGCTCGCAATAGCGCAGAGTTATCTCAAAGAAAGGGGCCACGGTGTTTCTGTATCTCTATTATGTTGGTGCGGCTTCGGAACTTTTAAATATCTTGATATATCTCGAGAACTACGCATCTGATCAAAAAATATCATAGAACATAAAAAGTAGGAAACTTAATTCTCTACAAATAAGGTCTCTTAACATTTTGCCATAGCTCGCTTCGTTTCCGAGATATTTGCAGATTTATCTCAAGGGAAGGGGCCTGACGGACATTTTTCGAGATATTTCTTCTTCTTGTTGTTCTTCTTCTGCACAGCTAAGCTGGAAGTGGCATTTGCGGCTCGCACTAGTGCAGAGTTATCTCAAAGAAAGGGGCCACGGTGTTTCTGTATCTCTATTATGTTGGTGCGGCTTCGGAACTTTTAAATATCTCGATATATCTCGAAAACTACGCTTCTGATCAAAAAATATCATAGAACATAAATTGTAGGAAACATAATTCTCTACAAAAAAGGTCTCTTAACATTTTGCCATAGCTCGCTTCGTTTCCGAGATATTTGCAGATTCAACTCAAAGGAACTGGCCTGACGGACATATTTCGAGATATTTCTTCTTCTTGTTGTTCTTCTTCTGCACAGCTAAGCTCGAAGTGGCATTTGCAGCTCGCAATAGTGCAGAGTTATCTCAAAGAAAGAGGCCACGGTGTTTCTGTACCTCTATTATGTTGGTGCAGCTTCGGAACTTTTAAATATCTTGATATATCTCGAGAACTACGCATCTGATCAAAAAATATCATAGAACATAAATTGTAGGAAACATAATTCTCTACAAAAAACGTCTCTTAACATTTTGCCATAGCTCGCTTCGTTTCCGAGATATTTGCAGATTCAGCTCAAAGGACCTGGCCTGACGGACATATTTCGAGATATTTCTTCTTCTTGTTGTTCTTCCTCTGCACAGCTAAGCTGGAAGTGGCATTTGCAGCTCGCAATAGTGCAGAGTTATCTCAAAGAAAGGGGCCACGGTGTTTCGGTATCTCTATTATGTTGGTGCGTCTTCGGAACTTTTAAATATCTCGATATATCTCGAAAACTACGCTTCTGATCAAAAAATATCATAGAACATAAATTGTAGGAAACATAATTCTCTACAAAAAACGTCTCTTAACATTTTGCCATAGCTCGCTTCGTTTCCGAGATATTTGCAGATTCAGCTCAAAGGAACTGGCCTGACGGACATATTTCGAGATATTTCTTCTTCTTGTTGTTCTTCCTCTGCACAGCTAAGCTGGAAGTGGCATTTGCAGCTCGCAATAGTGCAGAGTTATCTCAAAGAAAGGGGCCACGGTGTTCCTGTATCTCTATTATGTTGGTGCGGCTTCGGAACTTTTAAATATCTTGATATATCTCGAGAACTACGCATCTGATCAAAAAATATCATAGAACATAAAAAGTAGGAAACTTAATTCTCTACAAAAAAGGTCTCTTAACATTTTGCCATACCTCGCTTCGTTTCCGAGATATTTGCATATTTATCTCAAGGGAAGGGGCCTGACGGACATATTTCGAGATATTTCTTCTTCTTGTTGTTCTTCTTCTGCACAGCTAAGCTGGAAGTGGCATTTGCGGCTCGCACTAGTGCAGAGTTATCTCAAAGAAAGGGGCCACGGTGTTTCTGTATCTCTATTATGTTGGTGCGGCTTCGGATTTTTTAAATATCTTGATATATCTCGAGAACTACGCATCTGATCAAAAAATATCATAGAACATAAAAAGTAGGAAACTTAATTCTCTACAAAAAAGGTCTCTTAACATTTTGCCATAGCTCGCTTCGTTTCCGAGATATTTGCAGATTTATCTCAAGGGAAGGGGCCTAACGGACATATTTCGAGATATTTCTTCTTCTTGTTGTTCTTCTTCTGCACAGCTAAACTGGAAGTGGCATTTCCAGCTCGCAATAGTGCAGAGTTATCTCAAAGAAAGGGGCCACGGTGTTTCTGTATCTCTATTATGTAGGTGCGGCTTCGGAACTTTTAAATATCTCGATATATCTCGAAAACTACGCTTCTGATCAAAAAATATCATAGAACGTAAATTGTAGGAAACATTATTCTCTACAAAAAAGGTCTCTTAACATTTTGCCATAGCTCGCTTCGTTTCCGAGATATTTGCAGATTCATCTCAAGGGAAGGGGTCTGACGGACATATTTCGAGATATTTCTTCTTCTTGTTGTTCTTCTTCTGCACAGCTAAGCTGGAAGTGGCATTTGCAGCTCGCAATAGTGCAGAGTTATCCCAAAGAAAGGGGCCACGGTGTTTCTGTATCTCTATTATGTTGGTGCGGCTTCGGAACTTTTAAATATCTCGATATATCTCGAAAACTACGCTTCTGATCAAAAAATATCATAGAACATAAATTGTAGGAAACATAATTCTCTACAAAAACGGTCTCTTAACATTTTGCCATAGCTCGCTTCGTTTCCGAGATATTTGCACATTTATCTCAAGGGAAGGGGCCTAACGGACATATTTCGAGATATTTCCTCTTCTTGTTGTTCTTCTTCTGCACAGCTAAGCTGGAAGTGGCATTTGCAGCTCGCAATAGTGCAGAGTTATCTCAAAGAAAGGGGCCACGGTGTTTCTGTATCTCTATTATGTTGGTGCGGCTTCGGAACTTTTAAATATCTTGATATATCTCGAGAACTACGCATCTGATCAAAAAATATCATAGAACATAAAAAGTAGGAAACTTAATTCTCTACAAAAAAGGTCTCTTAACATTTTGCCATAGCTCGCTTCGTTTCCGAGATATTTGCAGATTTATCTCAAGGGAAGGGGCCTAACGGACATATTTCGAGATATTTCTTCTTCTTGTTGTTCTTCTTCTGCACAGCTAAACTGGAAGTGGCATTTCCAGCTCGCAATAGTGCAGAGTTATCCCAAAGAAAGGGGCCACGGTGTTTCTGTATCTCTATTATGTTGGTGCGGCTTCGGAACTTTTAAATATCTCGATATATCTCGAAAACTACGCTTCTGATCAAAAAATATCATAGAACATAAATTGTAGGAAACATAATTCTCTACAAAAAAGGTCTCTTAACATTTTGCCATAGCTCGCTTCGTTTCCGAGATATTTGCAGATTTATCTCAAGGGAAGGGGCCTAACGGACATATTTCGAGATATTTCTTCTTCTTGTTGTTCTTCTTCTGCACAGCTAAGCTGGAAGTGGCATTTGCAGCTCGCAATAGTGCAGAGTTATCTCAAAGAAAGGGGCCACGGTGTTTCTGTATCTCTATTATGTTGGTGCGGCTTCGGAACTTTTAAATATCTTGATATATCTCGAGAACTACGCATCTGATCAAAAAATATCATAGAACATAAAAAGTAGGAAACTTAATTCTCTACAAAAAAGGTCTCTTAACATTTTGCCATAGCTCGCTTCGTTTCCGAGATATTTGCAGATTTATCTCAAGGGAAGGGGCCTAACGGACATATTTCGAGATATTTCTTCTTCTTGTTGTTCTTCTTCTGCACAGCTAAACTGGAAGTGGCATTTCCAGCTCGCAATAGTGCAGAGTTATCTCAAAGAAAGGGGCCACGGTGTTTCTGTATCTCTATTATGTAGGTGCGGCTTCGGAACTTTTAAATATCTCGATATATCTCGAAAACTACGCTTCTGATCAAAAAATATCATAGAACGTAAATTGTAGGAAACATTATTCTCTACAAAAAAGGTCTCTTAACATTTTGCCATAGCTCGCTTCGTTTCCGAGATATTTGCAGATTCATCTCAAGGGAAGGGGTCTGACGGACATATTTCGAGATATTTCTTCTTCTTGTTGTTCTTCTTCTGCACAGCTAAGCTGGAAGTGGCATTTGCAGCTCGCAATAGTGCAGAGTTATCCCAAAGAAAGGGGCCACGGTGTTTCTGTATCTCTATTATGTTGGTGCGGCTTCGGAACTTTTAAATATCTCGATATATCTCGAAAACTACGCTTCTGATCAAAAAATATCATAGAACATAAATTGTAGCAAACATAGTTCTCTACAAAAAAGGTCTCTTAACATTTTGCCATAGCTCGCTTCGTTTCCGAGATATTTGCAGATTTATCTCAAGGGAAGGGGCCTAACGGACATATTTCGAGATATTTCTTCTTCTTGTTGTTCTTCTTCTGCACAGCTAAACTGGAAGTGGCATTTCCAGCTCGCAATAGTGCAGAGTTATCTCAAAGAAAGGGGCCACGGTGTTTCTGTATCTCTATTATGTTGGTGCGGCTTCGGAACTTTTAAATATCTTGATATATCTCGAGAACTACGCCTCTGATCGAAAAATATCATAGAACATAAAAAGTAGGAAACTTAATTCTCTACAAAAAAGGTCTCTTAACATTTTGCCATAGCTCGCTTCGTTTCCGAGATATTTGCAGATTTATCTCAAGGGAAGGGGCCTGACGGACATATTTCGAGATATTTCTTCTTTTTGTTGTTATTCTTCTGCACAGCTAAGCTGGAAGTGGCATTTGCAGCTCGCAATAGTGCAGAGTTATCTCAAAGAAAGGGGCCACGGTGTTTCTGTACCTCTATTATGTTGGTGCGGCTTCGGAACTTTTAAATATCTTGATATATCTCGAGAACTACGCATCCGATCAAAAAATATCATAGAACATAAAAAGTAGGAAACTTAATTCTCTACAAAAAAGGTCTCTTAACATTTTGCCATAGCTCGCTTCGTTTCCGAGATATTTGCAGATTTATCTCGAGGGAAGGGGCCTGACGGACATATTTCGAGATATTTCTTCTTCTTGTTGTTCTTCTTCTGCACAGCTAAGCTGGAAGCGGCATTTGCGGCTCGCACTAGTGCAGAGTTATCTCAAAGAAAGGGGCCACGGTGTTTCTGTATCTCTATTATGTTGGTGCAGCTTCGGATCTTTTAAATATCTCGATATATCTCGAAAACTACGCTTCTGATCAAAAAATATCATAGAACATAAATTGTAGGAAACATAATTCTCTACAAAAAAGGTCTCTTAACATTTTGCCATAGCTCGTTTCGTTTCCGAGATATTTGCAGATATATCTCAAGGAAAGGGGCCTGACGGACATATTTCGAGATATTTCCTCTTCTTGTTGTTCTTCTTCTGCACAGCTAAACTGGAAGTGGCATTTCCAGCTCGCAATAGCGCAGAGTTATCTCAAAGAAAGGGGCCACGGTGTTTCTGTATCTCTATTATGTTGGTGCGGCTTCGGAACTTTTAAATATCTTGATATATCTCGAGAACTACGCATCTGATCAAAAAATATCATAGAACATAAAAAGTAGGAAACTTAATTCTCTACAAATAAGGTCTCTTAACATTTTGCCATAGCTCGCTTCGTTTCCGAGATATTTGCAGATTTATCTCAAGGGAAGGGGCCTGACGGACATATTTCGAGATATTTCCTCTTCTTGTTGTTCTTCTCCTGCACAGCTAAACTGGAAATGGCATTTCCAGCTCGCAATAGCGCAGAGTTATCTCAAAGAAAGGGGCCACGGTGTTTCTGTATCTCTATTATGTTGGTGCGGCTTCGGAACTTTTAAATATCTCGATATATCTCGAAAACTACGCTTCTGATCAAGAAATATCATAGAACGTAAATTGTAGGAAACATTATTCTCTACAAAAATGGTCTCTTAACATTTTGCCATAGCTCGCTTCGTTTCCGAGATATTTGCAGATTCATCTCAAGGGAAGGGGTCTGACGGACATATTTCGAGATATTTCTTCTTCTTGTTGTTCTTCTTCTGCACAGCTAAGCTGGAAGTGGCATTTGCAGCTCGCAATAGTGCAGAGTTATCCCAAAGAAAGGGGCCACCGTGTTTCTGTATCTCTATTATGTTGGTGCGGCTTCGGAACTTTTAAATATCTTGATATATCTCGAGAACTACGAATCTGATCAGAAAATATCATAGAAGATAAAAAGTAGGAAACTTAATTCTCTACAAAAAAGGTCTCTTAACATTTTGCCATAGCTCGCTTCGTTTCCGAGATATTTGCAGATTTATCTCAAGGGAAGGGGCCTGACGGACATATTTCGAGATATTTCTTCTTCTTGTTGTTCTTCTTCTGCACAGCTAAGCTGGAAGTGGCATTTGCAGCTCGCAATAGTGCACAGTTATCTCAAAGAAAGGGGCCACGGTGTTTCTGTATCTCTATTATGTTGGTGCGGCTTCGGAACTTTTAAATATCTCGATATATCTCGAGAACTACGCATCTCAACAAAAAATATCATAGAACATAAAAAGTAGGAAACCTAATTTTCTACAAAAAAGGTCTCTTAACATTTTGCCGTAGCTCGCTTCGTTTCCGAGATATTTGCAGATTTATCTCGAGGGAAGGGGCCTGACGGACATATTTCGAGATATTTCTTCTTCTTGTTGTTCTTCTTCTGCACAGCTAAGCTGGAAGTGGCATTTGCAGCTCGCAATAGTGCAGAGTTATCGCAAAGAAAGGGGCCACGGTGTTTCTGTACCTCTATTATGTTGGTGCAGCTTCGGAGCTTTTAAATATCTTGATATATCTCGAGAACTACGCATCTGATCAAAAAATATCATAGAACATAAAAAGTAGGAAACTTAGTTTTCTACAAAAAAGGTCTCTTAACGTTTTGCAATAGCTCGCTTCGTTTCCGAGATATTTGCAGATTTATCTCAAGGGAAGGGTCCTGATGGACATATTTCGAGATATTTCTTCTTCTTGTTGTTCTTCTTCTGCACAGCTAAACTGGAAGTGGCATTTCCAGCTCGCAATCGTGCAGAGTTATCTCAAAGAAAGGGGCCACGGTGTTTCTGTATCTCTATTATGTTGGTGCGGCTTCGGAACTTTTAAATATCTTGATATATCTCGAGAACTACGCCTCTGATCGAAAAATATCATAGAACATAAAAAGTAGGAAACTTAATTCTCTACAAAAAAGGTCTCTTAACATTTTGCCATAGCTCGCTTCGTTTCCGAGATATTTGCAGATTTATCTCAAGGGAAGGGGCCTGACGGACATATTTCGAGATATTTCTTCTTTTTGTTGTTATTCTTCTGCACAGCTAAGCTGGAAGTGGCATTTGCAGCTCGCAATAGTGCAGAGTTATCTCAAAGAAAGGGGCCACGGTGTTTCTGTACCTCTATTATGTTGGTGCGGCTTCGGAACTTTTAAATATCTTGATATATCTCGAGAACTACGCATCCGATCAAAAAATATCATAGAACATAAAAAGTAGGAAACTTAATTCTCTACAAAAAAGGTCTCTTAACATTTTGCCATAGCTCGCTTCGTTTCCGAGATATTTGCAGATTTATCTCGAGGGAAGGGGCCTGACGGACATATTTCGAGATATTTCTTCTTCTTGCTGTTCTTCTTCTGCACAGCTAAGCTGGAAGCGGCATTTGCGGCTCGCACTAGTGCAGAGTTATCTCAAAGAAAGGGGCCACGGTGTTTCTGTATCTCTATTATGTTGGTGCAGCTTCGGATCTTTTAAATATCTCGATATATCTCGAAAACTACGCTTCTGATCAAAAAATATCATAGAACATAAATTGTAGGAAACATAATTCTCTACAAAAAAGGTCTCTTAACATTTTGCCATAGCTCGTTTCGTTTCCGAGATATTTGCAGATATATCTCAAGGAAAGGGGCCTGACGGACATATTTCGAGATATTTCCTCTTCTTGTTGTTCTTCTTCTGCACAGCTAAACTGGAAGTGGCATTTCCAGCTCGCAATAGCGCAGAGTTATCTCAAAGAAAGGGGCCACGGTGTTTCTGTATCTCTATTATGTTGGTGCGGCTTCGGAACTTTTAAATATCTTGATATATCTCGAGAACTACGCATCTGATCAAAAAATATCATAGAACATAAAAAGTAGGAAACTTAATTCTCTACAAATAAGGTCTCTTAACATTTTGCCATAGCTCGCTTCGTTTCCGAGATATTTGCAGATTTATCTCAAGGGAAGGGGCCTGACGGACATATTTCGAGATATTTCCTCTTCTTGTTGTTCTTCTTCTGCACAGCTAAACTGGAAATGGCATTTCCAGCTCGCAATAGCGCAGAGTTATCTCAAAGAAAGGGGCCACGGTGTTTCTGTATCTCTATTATGTTGGTGCGGCTTCGGAACTTTTAAATATCTCGATATATCTCGAAAACTACGCTTCTGATCAAAAAATATCATAGAACGTAAATTGTAGGTACCATTATTCTCTACAAAAATGGTCTCTTAACATTTTGCCATAGCTCGCTTCGTTTCCGAGATATTTGCAGATTCATCTCAAGGGAAGGGGTCTGACGGACATATTTCGAGATATTTCTTCTTCTTGTTGTTCTTCTTCTGCACAGCTAAGCTGGATGTGGCATTTGCAGCTCGCAATAGTGCAGAGTTATCCCAAAGAAAGGGGCCACCGTGTTTCTGTATCTCTATTATGTTGGTGCGGCTTCGGAACTTTTAAATATCTTGATATATCTCGAGAACTACGCATCTGATCAAAAAATATCAAAGAACATAAAAAGTAGGAAACATAATTCCATACAAAAAAGGTCTCTTAACATTTTGCCATAGCTCGCTTCGTTTCCGAGATATTTGCAGATTTATCTCAAGGGAAGTGGCCTGACGGACATATTTCGAGATATTTCTTCTTCTTGTTGTTCTTCTTCTGCACAGCTAAGCTGGAAGTGGCGTTCGCGGCTCGCACTAGTGCAGAGTTATCTCAAAGAAAGGGGCCACGGTGTTTCTGTATCTCTATTATGTTGGTGCGGCTTCGGAACTTTTAAATATCTTGATATATCTCGAGAACTACGCATCTGATCAAAAAATATCATACAACATAAAACGTAGGAAACTTAATTCTCTACAAAAAAGGTCTCTTAACATTTTGCCATAGCTCGCTTCGTTTCCGAGATATTTGCAGATTTATCTCAAGGGAAGGGGCCTAACGGACATATTTCGAGATATTTCTTCTTCTTGTTGTTCTTCTTCTGCACAGCTAAGCTGGAAGTGGCATTTGCAGCTCGCAATTGTGCAGAGTTATCTCAAAGAGAGGGGCCACGGTGTTTCTGTATCTCTATTATGTTGGTGCGGCTTCGGAACTTTTAAATATCTTGATATATCTCGAGAACTACGAATCTGATCAGAAAATATCATAGAAGATAAAAAGTAGGAAACTTAATTCTCTACAAAAAAGGTCTCTTAACATTTTGCCATAGCTCGCTTCGTTTCCGAGATATTTGCAGATTTATCTCAAGGGAAGGGGCCTGACGGACATATTTCGAGATATTTCTTCTTCTTGTTGTTCTTCTTCTGCACAGCTAAGCTGGAAGTGGCATTTGCAGCTCGCAATAGTGCACAGTTATCTCAAAGAAAGGGGCCACGGTGTTTCTGTATCTCTATTATGTTGGTGCGGCTTCGGAACTTTTAAATATCTCGATATATCTCGAGAACTACGCATCTCAACAAAAAATATCATAGAACATAAAAAGTAGGAAACCTAATTTTCTACAAAAAAGGTCTCTTAACATTTTGCCGTAGCTCGCTTCGTTTCCGAGATATTTGCAGATTTATCTCGAGGGAAGGGGCCTGACGGACATATTTCGAGATATTTCTTCTTCTTGTTGTTCTTCTTCTGCACAGCTAAGCTGGAAGTGGCATTTGCAGCTCGCAATAGTGCAGAGTTATCGCAAAGAAAGGGGCCACGGTGTTTCTGTACCTCTATTATGTTGGTGCAGCTTCGGAGCTTTTAAATATCTTGATATATCTCGAGAACTACGCATCTGATCAAAAAATATCATAGAACATAAAAAGTAGGAAACTTAGTTTTCTACAAAAAAGGTCTCTTAACGTTTTGCAATAGCACGCTTCGTTTCCGAGATATTTGCAGATTTATCTCAAGGGAAGGGTCCTGATGGACATATTTCGAGATATTTCTTCTTCTTGTTGTTCTTCTTCTGCACAGCTAAACTGGAAGTGGCATTTCCAGCTCGCAATCGTGCAGAGTTATCTCAAAGAAAGGGGCCACGGTGTTTCTGTATCTCTATTATGTTGGTGCGGCTTCGGAACTTTTAAATATCTTGATATATCTCGAGAACTACGCCTCTGATCGAAAAATATCATAGAACATAAAAAGTAGGAAACTTAATTCTCTACAAAAAAGGTCTCTTAACATTTTGCCATAGCTCGCTTCGTTTCCGAGATATTTGCAGATTTATCTCAAGGGAAGGGGCCTGACGGACATATTTCGAGATATTTCTTCTTTTTGTTGTTATTCTTCTGCACAGCTAAGCTGGAAGTGGCATTTGCAGCTCGCAATAGTGCAGAGTTATCTCAAAGAAAGGGGCCACGGTGTTTCTGTACCTCTATTATGTTGGTGCGGCTTCGGAACTTTTAAATATCTTGATATATCTCGAGAACTACGCATCCGATCAAAAAATATCATAGAACATAAAAAGTAGGAAACTTAATTCTCTACAAAAAAGGTCTCTTAACATTTTGCCATAGCTCGCTTCGTTTCCGAGATATTTGCAGATTTATCTCGAGGGAAGGGGCCTGACGGACATATTTCGAGATATTTCTTCTTCTTGTTGTTCTTCTTCTGCACAGCTAAGCTGGAAGCGGCATTTGCGGCTCGCACTAGTGCAGAGTTATCTCAAAGAAAGGGGCCACGGTGTTTCTGTATCTCTATTATGTTGGTGCAGCTTCGGATCTTTTAAATATCTCGATATATCTCGAAAACTACGCTTCTGATCAAAAAATATCATAGAACATAAATTGTAGGAAACATAATTCTCTACAAAAAAGGTCTCTTAACATTTTGCCATAGCTCGTTTCGTTTCCGAGATATTTGCAGATATATCTCAAGGAAAGGGGCCTGACGGACATATTTCGAGATATTTCCTCTTCTTGTTGTTCTTCTTCTGCACAGCTAAACTGGAAGTGGCATTTCCAGCTCGCAATAGCGCAGAGTTATCTCAAAGAAAGGGGCCACGGTGTTTCTGTATCTCTATTATGTTGGTGCGGCTTCGGAACTTTTAAATATCTTGATATATCTCGAGAACTACGCATCTGATCAAAAAATATCATAGAACATAAAAAGTAGGAAACTTAATTCTCTACAAATAAGGTCTCTTAACATTTTGCCATAGCTCGCTTCGTTTCCGAGATATTTGCAGATTTATCTCAAGGGAAGGGGCCTGACGGACATATTTCGAGATATTTCCTCTTCTTGTTGTTCTTCTTCTGCACAGCTAAACTGGAAATGGCATTTCCAGCTCGCAATAGCGCAGAGTTATCTCAAAGAAAGGGGCCACGGTGTTTCTGTATCTCTATTATGTTGGTGCGGCTTCGGAACTTTTAAATATCTCGATATATCTCGAAAACTACGCTTCTGATCAAAAAATATCATAGAACGTAAATTGTAGGTACCATTATTCTCTACAAGAATGGTCTCTTAACATTTTGCCATAGCTCGCTTCGTTTCCGAGATATTTGCAGATTCATCTCAAGGGAAGGGGTCTGACGGACATATTTCGAGATATTTCTTCTTCTTGTTGTTCTTCTTCTGCACAGCTAAGCTGGATGTGGCATTTGCAGCTCGCAATAGTGCAGAGTTATCCCAAAGAAAGGGGCCACCGTGTTTCTGTATCTCTATTATGTTGGTGCGGCTTCGGAACTTTTAAATATCTTGATATATCTCGAGAACTACGCATCTGATCAAAAAATATCAAAGAACATAAAAAGTAGGAAACATAATTCCATACAAAAAAGGTCTCTTAACATTTTGCCATAGCTCGCTTCGTTTCCGAGATATTTGCAGATTTATCTCAAGGGAAGTGGCCTGACGGACATATTTCGAGATATTTCTTCTTCTTGTTGTTCTTCTTCTGCACAGCTAAGCTGGAAGTGGCATTCGCGGCTCGCACTAGTGCAGAGTTATCTCAAAGAAAGGGGCCACGGTGTTTCTGTATCTCTATTATGTTGGTGCGGCTTCGGAACTTTTAAATATCTTGATATATCTCGAGAACTACGCATCTGATCAAAAAATATCATACAACATAAAACGTAGGAAACTTAATTCTCTACAAAAAAGGTCTCTTAACATTTTGCCATAGCTCGCTTCGTTTCCGAGATATTTGCAGATTTATCTCAAGGGAAGGGGCCTGACGGACATATTTCGAGATATTTCTTCTTCTTGTTGTTCTTCTTCTGCACAGCTAAGCTGGAAGTGGCATTTGCAGCTCGCAATAGTGCACAGTTATCTCAAAGAAAGGGGCCACGGTGTTTCTGTATCTCTATTATGTTGGTGCGGCTTCGGAACTTTTAAATATCTCGATATATCTCGAGAACTACGCATCTCAACAAAAAATATCATAGAACATAAAAAGTAGGAAACCTAATTTTCTACAAAAAAGGTCTCTTAACATTTTGCCGTAGCTCGCTTCGTTTCCGAGATATTTGCAGATTTATCTCGAGGGAAGGGGCCTGACGGACATATTTCGAGATATTTCTTCTTCTTGTTGTTCTTCTTCTGCACAGCTAAGCTGGAAGTGGCATTTGCAGCTCGCAATAGTGCAGAGTTATCGCAAAGAAAGGGGCCACGGTGTTTCTGTACCTCTATTATGTTGGTGCAGCTTCGGAGCTTTTAAATATCTTGATATATCTCGAGAACTACGCATCTGATCAAAAAATATCATAGAACATAAAAAGTAGGAAACTTAGTTTTCTACAAAAAAGGTCTCTTAACGTTTTGCAATAGCACGCTTCGTTTCCGAGATATTTGCAGATTTATCTCAAGGGAAGGGTCCTGATGGACATATTTCGAGATATTTCTTCTTCTTGTTGTTCTTCTTCTGCACAGCTAAACTGGAAGTGGCATTTCCAGCTCGCAATCGTGCAGAGTTATCTCAAAGAAAGGGGCCACGGTGTTTCTGTATCTCTATTATGTTGGTGCGGCTTCGGAACTTTTAAATATCTTGATATATCTCGAGAACTACGCCTCTGATCGAAAAATATCATAGAACATAAAAAGTAGGAAACTTAATTCTCTACAAAAAAGGTCTCTTAACATTTTGCCATAGCTCGCTTCGTTTCCGAGATATTTGCAGATTTATCTCAAGGGAAGTGGCCTGACGGACATATTTCGAGATATTTCTTCTTCTTGTTGTTCTTCTTCTGCACAGCTAAGCTGGAAGTGGCATTCGCGGCTCGCACTAGTGCAGAGTTATCTCAAAGAAAGGGGCCACGGTGTTTCTGTATCTCTATTATGTTGGTGCGGCTTCGGAACTTTTAAATATCTTGATATATCTCGAGAACTACGCATCTGATCAAAAAATATCATACAACATAAAACGTAGGAAACTTAATTCTCTACAAAAAAGGTCTCTTAACATTTTGCCATAGCTCGCTTCGTTTCCGAGATATTTGCAGATTTATCTCAAGGGAAGGGGCCTAACGGACATATTTCGAGATATTTCTTCTTCTTGTTGTTCTTCTTCTGCACAGCTAAGCTGGAAGTGGCATTTGCAGCTCGCAATTGTGCAGAGTTATCTCAAAGAGAGGGGCCACGGTGTTTCTGTATCTCTATTATGTTGGTGCGGCTTCGGAACTTTTAAATATCTTGATATATCTCGAGAACTACGAATCTGATCAGAAAATATCATAGAAGATAAAAAGTAGGAAACTTAATTCTCTACAAAAAAGGTCTCTTAACATTTTGCCATAGCTCGCTTCGTTTCCGAGATATTTGCAGATTTATCTCAAGGGAAGGGGCCTGACGGACATATTTCGAGATATTTCTTCTTCTTGTTGTTCTTCTTCTGCACAGCTAAGCTGGAAGTGGCATTTGCAGCTCGCAATAGTGCACAGTTATCTCAAAGAAAGGGGCCACGGTGTTTCTGTATCTCTATTATGTTGGTGCGGCTTCGGAACTTTTAAATATCTCGATATATCTCGAGAACTACGCATCTCAACAAAAAATATCATAGAACATAAAAAGTAGGAAACCTAATTTTCTACAAAAAAGGTCTCTTAACATTTTGCCGTAGCTCGCTTCGTTTCCGAGATATTTGCAGATTTATCTCGAGGGAAGGGGCCTGACGGACATATTTCGAGATATTTCTTCTTCTTGTTGTTCTTCTTCTGCACAGCTAAGCTGGAAGTGGCATTTGCAGCTCGCAATAGTGCAGAGTTATCGCAAAGAAAGGGGCCACGGTGTTTCTGTACCTCTATTATGTTGGTGCAGCTTCGGAGCTTTTAAATATCTTGATATATCTCGAGAACTACGCATCTGATCAAAAAATATCATAGAACATAAAAAGTAGGAAACTTAGTTTTCTACAAAAAAGGTCTCTTAACGTTTTGCAATAGCACGCTTCGTTTCCGAGATATTTGCAGATTTATCTCAAGGGAAGGGTCCTGATGGACATATTTCGAGATATTTCTTCTTCTTGTTGTTCTTCTTCTGCACAGCTAAACTGGAAGTGGCATTTCCAGCTCGCAATCGTGCAGAGTTATCTCAAAGAAAGGGGCCACGGTGTTTCTGTATCTCTATTATGTTGGTGCGGCTTCGGAACTTTTAAATATCTTGATATATCTCGAGAACTACGCCTCTGATCGAAAAATATCATAGAACATAAAAAGTAGGAAACTTAATTCTCTACAAAAAAGGTCTCTTAACATTTTGCCATAGCTCGCTTCGTTTCCGAGATATTTGCAGATTTATCTCAAGGGAAGGGGCCTGACGGACATATTTCGAGATATTTCTTCTTTTTGTTGTTATTCTTCTGCACAGCTAAGCTGGAAGTGGCATTTGCAGCTCGCAATAGTGCAGAGTTATCTCAAAGAAAGGGGCCACGGTGTTTCTGTACCTCTATTATGTTGGTGCGGCTTCGGAACTTTTAAATATCTTGATATATCTCGAGAACTACGCATCCGATCAAAAAATATCATAGAACATAAAAAGTAAGAAACTTAATTCTCTACAAAAAAGGTCTCTTAACATTTTGCCATAGCTCGCTTCGTTTCCGAGATATTTGCAGATTTATCTCGAGGGAAGGGGCCTGACGGACATATTTCGAGATATTTCTTCTTCTTGTTGTTCTTCTTCTGCACAGCTAAGCTGGAAGCGGCATTTGCGGCTCGCACTAGTGCAGAGTTATCTCAAAGAAAGGGGCCACGGTGTTTCTGTATCTCTATTATGTTGGTGCAGCTTCGGATCTTTTAAATATCTCGATATATCTCGAAAACTACGCTTCTGATCAAAAAATATCATAGAACATAAATTGTAGGAAACATAATTCTCTACAAAAAAGGTCTCTTAACATTTTGCCATAGCTCGTTTCGTTTCCGAGATATTTGCAGATATATCTCAAGGAAAGGGGCCTGACGGACATATTTCGAGATATTTCCTCTTCTTGTTGTTCTTCTTCTGCACAGCTAAACTGGAAGTGGCATTTCCAGCTCGCAATAGCGCAGAGTTATCTCAAAGAAAGGGGCCACGGTGTTTCTGTATCTCTATTATGTTGGTGCGGCTTCGGAACTTTTAAATATCTTGATATATCTCGAGAACTACGCATCTGATCAAAAAATATCATAGAACATAAAAAGTAGGAAACTTAATTCTCTACAAATAAGGTCTCTTAACATTTTGCCATAGCTCGCTTCGTTTCCGAGATATTTGCAGATTTATCTCAAGGGAAGGGGCCTGACGGACATATTTCGAGATATTTCCTCTTCTTGTTGTTCTTCTTCTGCACAGCTAAACTGGAAATGGCATTTCCAGCTCGCAATAGCGCAGAGTTATCTCAAAGAAAGGGGCCACGGTGTTTCTGTATCTCTATTATGTTGGTGCGGCTTCGGAACTTTTAAATATCTTGATATATCTCGAGAACTACGCATCTGATCAAAAAATATCATAGAAGATAAAAAGTAGGAAACTTAATTCTCTACAAATAAGGTCTCTTAACATTTTGCCATAGCTCGCTTCGTTTCCGAGATATTTGCAGATTTATCTCAAGGGAAGGGGCCTGACGGACATATTTCGAGATATTTCTTCTTCTTGTTGTTCTTCTTCTGCACAGCTAAGCTGGAAGTGGCATTTGCAGCTCGCAATAGTGCAGAGTTATCTCAAAGAAAGGGGCCACGGTGTTTCTGTATCTCTATTATGTTGGTGCGGCTTCGGAACTTTTAAATATCTTGATATATCTCGAGAACTACGCATCTGATCAAATAATATCATAGAACATAAAAAGTAGGAAACTTAATTCTCCACAAATAAGGTCTCTTAACATTTTGCCATAGCTCGCTTCGTTTCCGAGATATTTGCAGATTTATCTCAAGGGAAGGGGCCTGACGGACATATTTCGAGATATTTCTTCTTCTTGTTGGTCTTCTTCTGCACAGCTAAGTTGGAAGTGGCATTTGCAGCTCGCAATAGTGCAGAGTTATCTCGAAGAAAGGGGCCACGGTGTTTCTGTATCTCTATTATGTTGGTGCGGCTTCGGAACTTTAAAATATCTTGATATATCTCGAGAACTACGCATCTGATCAAAAAATATCATAGAACATAAAAAGTAGGAAACTTAATTCTCTACAAAAAAGGTCTCTTAACATTTTGCCATAGCTCGTTTCGTTTCCGAGATATTTGCAGATATATCTCAAGGGAAGGGGCCTGACGGACATATTTCGAGATATTTCCTCTTCTTGTTGTTCTTCTTCTGCACAGCTAAACTGGAAGTGGCATTTCCAGCTCGCAATAGCGCAGAGTTATCTCAAAGAAAGGGGCCACGGTGTTTCTGTATCTCTATTATGTTGGTGCGGCTTCGGAACTTTTAAATATCTTGATATATCTCGAGAACTACGAATCTGATCAGAAAATATCATAGAAGAGAAAAAGTAGGAAACTTAATTCTCTACAAAAAAGGTCTCTTAACATTTTGCCATAGCTCGCTTCGTTTCCGAGATATTTGCAGATTTATCTCAAGGGAAGGGGCCTGACGGACATATTTCGAGATATTTCTTCTTCTTGTTGTTCTTCTTCTGCACAGCTAAGCTGGAAGTGGCATTTGCAGCTCGCAATAGTGCACAGTTATCTCAAAGAAAGGGGCCACGGTGTTTCTGTATCTCTATTATGTTGGTGCGGCTTCGGAACTTTTAAATATCTCGATATATCTCGAGAACTACGCATCTCATCAAAAAATATCATAGAACATAAAAAGTAGGAAACCTAATTTTCTACAAAAAAGGTCTCTTAACATTTTGCCGTAGCTCGCTTCGTTTCCGAGATATTTGCAGATTTATCTCGAGGGAAGGGGCCTGACGGACATATTTCGAGATATTTCTTCTTCTTGTTGTTCTTCTTCTGCACAGCTAAGCTGGAAGTGGCATTTGCAGCTCGCAATAGTGCAGAGTTATCGCAAAGAAAGGGGCCACGGTGTTTCTGTACCTCTATTATGTTGGTGCAGCTTCGGAGCTTTTAAATATCTTGATATATCTCGAGAACTACGCATCTGATCAAAAAATATCATAGAACATAAAAAGTAGGAAACTTAGTTTTCTACAAAAAAGGTCTCTTAACGTTTTGCAATAGCTCGCTTCGTTTCCGAGATATTTGCAGATTTATCTCAAGGGAAGGGTCCTGATGGACATATTTCGAGATATTTCTTCTTCTTGTTGTTCTTCTTCTGCACAGCTAAACTGGAAGTGGCATTTCCAGCTCGCAATCGTGCAGAGTTATCTCAAAGAAAGGGGCCACGGTGTTTCTGTATCTCTATTATGTTGGTGCGGCTTCGGAACTTTTAAATATCTTGATATATCTCGAGAACTACGCCTTTGATCGAAAAATATCATAGAACATAAAAAGTAGGAAACTTAATTCTCTACAAAAAAGGTCTCTTAACATTTTGCCATAGCTCGCTTCGTTTCCGAGATATTTGCAGATTTATCTCAAGGGAAGGGGCCTGACGGACATATTTCGAGATATTTCTTCTTTTTGTTGTTATTCTTCTGCACAGCTAAGCTGGAAGTGGCATTTGCAGCTCGCAATAGTGCAGAGTTATCTCAAAGAAAGGGGCCACGGTGTTTCTGTACCTCTATTATGTTGGTGCGGCTTCGGAACTTTTAAATATCTTGATATATCTCGAGAACTACGCATCCGATCAAAAAATATCATAGAACATAAAAAGTAGGAAACTTAATTCTCTACAAAAAAGGTCTCTTAACATTTTGCCATAGCTCGCTTCGTTTCCGAGATATTTGCAGATTTATCTCGAGGGAAGGGGCCTGACGGACATATTTCGAGATATTTCTTCTTCTTGTTGTTCTTCTTCTGCACAGCTAAGCTGGAAGCGGCATTTGCGGCTCGCACTAGTGCAGAGTTATCTCAAAGAAAGGGGCCACGGTGTTTCTGTATCTCTATTATGTTGGTGCAGCTTCGGATCTTTTAAATATCTCGATATATCTCGAAAACTACGCTTCTGATCAAAAAATATCATAGAACATAAATTGTGGGAAACATAATTCTCTACAAAAAAGGTCTCTTAACATTTTGCCATAGCTCGTTTCGTTTCCGAGATATTTGCAGATATATCTCAAGGGAAGGGGCCTGACGGACATATTTCGAGATATTTCCTCTTCTTGTTGTTCTTCTTCTGCACAGCTAAACTGGAAGTGGCATTTCCAGCTCGCAATAGCGCAGAGTTATCTCAAAGAAAGGGGCCACGGTGTTTCTGTATCTCTATTATGTTGGTGCGGCTTCGGAACTTTTAAATATCTTGATATATCTCGAGAACTACGCATCTGATCAAAAAATATCATAGAACATAAAAAGTAGGAAACTTAATTCTCTACAAATAAGGTCTCTTAACATTTTGCCATAGCTCGCTTCGTTTCCGAGATATTTGCAGATTTATCTCAAGGGAAGGGGCCTGACGGACATATTTCGAGATATTTCCTCTTCTTGTTGTTCTTCTTCTGCACAGCTAAACTGGAAATGGCATTTCCAGCTCGCAATAGCGCAGAGTTATCTCAAAGAAAGGGGCCACGGTGTTTCTGTATCTCTATTATGTTGGTGCGGCTTCGGAACTTTTAAATATCTTGATATATCTCGAGAACTACGCATCTGATCAAAAAATATCATAGAACATAAAAAGTAGGAAACTTAATTCTCTACAAATAAGGTCTCTTAACATTTTGCCATAGCTCGCTTCGTTTCCGAGATATTTGCAGATTTATCTCAAGGGAAGGGGCCTGACGGACATATTTCGAGATATTTCTTCTTCTTGTTGTTCTTCTTCTGCACAGCTAAGCTGGAAGTGGCATTTGCAGCTCGCAATAGTGCAGAGTTATCTCAAAGAAAGGGGCCACGGTGTTTCTGTATCTCTATTATGTTGGTGCGGCTTCGGAACTTTTAAATATCTTGATATATCTCGAGAACTACGCATCTGATCAAATAATATCATAGAACATAAAAAGTAGGAAACTTAATTCTCCACAAATAAGGTCTCTTAACATTTTGCCATAGCTCGCTTCGTTTCCGAGATATTTGCAGATTTATCTCAAGGGAAGGGGCCTGACGGACATATTTCGAGATATTTCTTCTTCTTGTTGGTCTTCTTCTGCACAGCTAAGTTGGAAGTGGCATTTGCAGCTCGCAATAGTGCAGAGTTATCTCGAAGAAAGGGGCCACGGTGTTTCTGTATCTCTATTATGTTGGTGCGGCTTCGGAACTTTAAAATATCTTGATATATCTCGAGAACTACGCATCTGATCAAAAAATATCATAGAACATAAAAAGTAGGAAACTTAATTCTCTACAAAAAAGGTCTCTTAACATTTTGCCATAGCTCGTTTCGTTTCCGAGATATTTGCAGATATATCTCAAGGGAAGGGGCCTGACGGACATATTTCGAGATATTTCCTCTTCTTGTTGTTCTTCTTCTGCACAGCTAAACTGGAAGTGGCATTTCCAGCTCGCAATAGCGCAGAGTTATCTCAAAGAAAGGGGCCACGGTGTTTCTGTATCTCTATTATGTTGGTGCGGCTTCGGAACTTTTAAATATCTTGATATATCTCGAGAACTACGCATCTGATCAAAAAATATCATAGAACGTAAAAAGTAGGAAACTTAATTCTCTACAAATAAGGTCTCTTAACATTTTGCCATAGCTCGCTTCGTTTCCGAGATATTTGCAGATTTATCTCAAGGGAAGGGGCCTGACGGACATATTTCGAGATATTTCCTCTTCTTGTTGTTCTTCTTCTGCACAGCTAAACTGGAAATGGCATTTCCAGCTCGCAATAGCGCAGAGTTATCTCAAAGAAAGGGGCCACGGTGTTTCTGTATCTCTATTATGTTGGTGCGGCTTCGAAACTTTTAAATATCTTGATATATCTCGAGAACTACGCATCTGATCAAAAAATATCATAGAACATAAAAAGTAGGAAACTTAATTCTCTACAAATAAGGTCTCTTAACATTTTGCCATAGCTCGCTTCGTTTCCGAGATATTTGCAGATTTATCTCAAGGGAAGGGGCCTGACGGACATATTTCGAGATATTTCTTCTTCTTGTTGTTCTTCTTCTGCACAGCTAAGCTGGAAGTGGCATTTGCAGCTCGCAATAGTGCAGAGTTATCTCAAAGAAAGGGGCCACGGTGTTTCTGTATCTCTATTATGTTGGTGCGGCTTCGGAACTTTTAAATATCTTGATATATCTCGAGAACTACGCATCTGATCAAATAATATCATAGAACATAAAAAGTAGGAAACTTAATTCTCCACAAATAAGGTCTCTTAACATTTTGCCATAGCTCGCTTCGTTTCCGAGATATTTGCAGATTTATCTCAAGGGAAGGGGCCTGACTGACATATTTCGAGATATTTCTTCTTCTTGTTGGTCTTCTTCTGCACAGCTAAGTTGGAAGTGGCATTTGCAGCTCGCAATAGTGCAGAGTTATCTCGAAGAAAGGGGCCACGGTGTTTCTGTATCTCTATTATGTTGGTGCGGCTTCGGAACTTTAAAATATCTTGATATATCTCGAGAACTACGCATCTGATCAAAAAATATCATAGAACATAAAAAGTAGGAAACTTAATTCTCTACAAAAAAGGTCTCTTAACATTTTGCCATAGCTCGTTTCGTTTCCGAGATATTTGCAGATATATCTCAAGGGAAGGGGCCTGACGGACATATTTCGAGATATTTCCTCTTCTTGTTGTTCTTCTTCTGCACAGCTAAACTGGAAGTGGCATTTCCAGCTCGCAATAGCGCAGAGTTATCTCAAAGAAAGGGGCCACGGTGTTTCTGTATCTCTATTATGTTGGTGCGGCTTCGGAACTTTTAAATATCTTGATATATCTCGAGAACTACGCATCTGATCAAAAAATATCATAGAACGTAAAAAGTAGGAAACTTAATTCTCTACAAATAAGGTCTCTTAACATTTTGCCATAGCTCGCTTCGTTTCCGAGATATTTGCAGATTTATCTCAAGGGAAGGGGCCTGACGGACATATTTCGAGATATTTCCTCTTCTTGTTGTTCTTCTTCTGCACAGCTAAACTGGAAATGGCATTTCCAGCTCGCAATAGCGCAGAGTTATCTCAAAGAAAGGGGCCACGGTGTTTCTGTATCTCTATTATGTTGGTGCGGCTTCGGAACTTTTAAATATCTTGATATATCTCGAGAACTACGCATCTGATCAAAAAATATCATAGAACATAAAAAGTAGGAAACTTAATTCTCTACAAATAAGGTCTCTTAACATTTTGCCATAGCTCGCTTCGTTTCCGAGATATTTGCAGATTTATCTCAAGGGAAGGGGCCTGACGGACATATTTCGAGATATTTCTTCTTCTTGTTGTTCTTCTTCTGCACAGCTAAGCTGGAAGTGGCATTTGCAGCTCGCAATAGTGCAGAGTTATCTCAAAGAAAGGGGCCACGGTGTTTCTGTATCTCTATTATGTTGGTGCGGCTTCGGAACTTTTAAATATCTTGATATATCTCGAGAACTACGCATCTGATCAAATAATATCATAGAACATAAAAAGTAGGAAACTTAATTCTCCACAAATAAGGTCTCTTAACATTTTGCCATAGCTCGCTTCGTTTCCGAGATATTTGCAGATTTATCTCAAGGGAAGGGGCCTGACGGACATATTTCGAGATATTTCTTCTTCTTGTTGGTCTTCTTCTGCACAGCTAAGTTGGAAGTGGCATTTGCAGCTCGCAATAGTGCAGAGTTATCTCGAAGAAAGGGGCCACGGTGTTTCTGTATCTCTATTATGTTGGTGCGGCTTCGGAACTTTAAAATATCTTGATATATCTCGAGAACTACGCATCTGATCAAAAAATATCATAGAACATAAAAA
Source organism: Osmia lignaria lignaria (assembly GCF_051020975.1). Lineage (NCBI taxonomy): Eukaryota > Metazoa > Arthropoda > Insecta > Hymenoptera > Megachilidae > Osmia > Osmia lignaria. Next base: position 22,017,782 of record NW_027478159.1, read on the forward strand.
GTAGGAAACTTAATTCTCTACAAAAAAGGTCTCTTAACATTTTGCCATAGCTCGTTTCGTTTCCGAGATATTTGCAGATATATCTCAAGGGAAGGGGCCTGACGGACATATTTCGAGATATTTCCTCTTCTTGTTGTTCTTCTTCTGCACAGCTAAACTGGAAGTGGCATTTCCAGCTCGCAATAGCGCAGAGTTATCTCAAAGAAAGGGGCCACGGTGTTTCTGTATCTCTATTATGTTGGTGCGGCTTCGGAACTTTTAAATATCTTGATATATCTCGAGAACTACGCATCTGATCAAAAAATATCATAGAACGTAAAAAGTAGGAAACTTAATTCTCTACAAATAAGGTCTCTTAACATTTTGCCATAGCTCGCTTCGTTTCCGAGATATTTGCAGATTTATCTCAAGGGAAGGGGCCTGACGGACATATTTCGAGATATTTCCTCTTCTTGTTGTTCTTCTTCTGCACAGCTAAACTGGAAATGGCATTTCCAGCTCGCAATAGCGCAGAGTTATCTCAAAGAAAGGGGCCACGGTGTTTCTGTATCTCTATTATGTTGGTGCGGCTTCGGAACTTTTAAATATCTTGATATATCTCGAGAACTACGCATCTGATCAAAAAATATCATAGAACATAAAAAGTAGGAAACTTAATTCTCTACAAATAAGGTCTCTTAACATTTTGCCATAGCTCGCTTCGTTTCCGAGATATTTGCAGATTTATCTCAAGGGAAGGGGCCTGACGGACATATTTCGAGATATTTCTTCTTCTTGTTGTTCTTCTTCTGCACAGCTAAGCTGGAAGTGGCATTTGCAGCTCGCAATAGTGCAGAGTTATCTCAAAGAAAGGGGCCACGGTGTTTCTGTATCTCTATTATGTTGGTGCGGCTTCGGAACTTTTAAATATCTTGATATATCTCGAGAACTACGCATCTGATCAAATAATATCATAGAACATAAAAAGTAGGAAACTTAATTCTCCACAAATAAGGTCTCTTAACATTTTGCCATAGCTCGCTTCGTTTCCGAGATATTTGCAGATTTATCTCAAGGGAAGGGGCCTGACGGACATATTTCGAGATATTTCTTCTTCTTGTTGGTCTTCTTCTGCACAGCTAAGTTGGAAGTGGCATTTGCAGCTCGCAATAGTGCAGAGTTATCTCGAAGAAAGGGGCCACGGTGTTTCTGTATCTCTATTATGTTGGTGCGGCTTCGGATCTTTTAAATATCTCGATATATCTCGAAAACTACGCTTCTGATCAAAAAATATCATAGAACGTAAATTGTGGGAAACATAATTCTCTACAAAAAAGGTCTCTTAACATTTTGCCATAGCTCGCTTCGTTTCCGAGATATTTGCAGATTTATCTCAAGGGAAGGGGTCTGACGGACATATTTCGAGATATTTCTGCTTCTTGTTGTTCTTCTTCTGCACAGCTAAGCTGGAAGTGGCATTTGCAGCTCGCAATAGTGCAGAGTTATCTCAAAGAAAGGGGCCACGGTGTTTCTGTATCTCTATTATGTTGGTGCGGCTTCGGAACTTTTAAATATCTTGATATATCTCGAGAGCTACGCATCCGATCAAAAAATATCATACAACATAAAAAGTAGGAAACGTAATTCTCTACAAAAAAGGTCTCTTAACATTTTGCCATAGCTCGCTTCGTTTCCGAGATATTTGCAGATTTATCTCGAGGGAAGGGGCCTGACGGACATATTTCGAGATATTTCTTCTTCTTGTTGTTCTTCTTCTGCACAGCTAAGCTGGAAGTGGCATTTGCAGCTCGCAATAGTGCAGAGTTATCTCGAAGAAAGGGGCCACGGTGTTTCTGTATCTCTATTATGTTGGTGCGGCTTCGGATCTTTTAAATATCTCGATATATCTCGAGAACTACGCATCTGATCAAATAATATCATAGAACATAAAAAGTAGGAAACTTAATTCTCCACAAATAAGGTCTCTTAACATTTTGCCATAGCTCGCTTCGTTTCCGAGATATTTGCAGATTTATCTCAAGGGAAGGGGCCTGACGGACATATTTCGAGATATTTCTTCTTCTTGTTGGTCTTCTTCTGCACAGCTAAGCTGGAAGCGGCATTTGCGGCTCGCACTAGTGCAGAGTTATCTCAAAGAAAGGGGCCACGGTGTTTCTGTATCTCTATTATGTTGGTGCAGCTTCGGATCTTTTAAATATCTCGATATATCTCGAAAACTACGCTTCTGATCAAAAAATATCATAGAACATAAATTGTAGGAAACATAATTCTCTACAAAAAAGGTCTCTTAACATTTTGCCATAGCTCGTTTCGTTTCCGAGATATTTGCAGATATATCTCAAGGGAAGGGGCCTGACGGACATATTTCGAGATATTTCCTCTTCTTGTTGTTCTTCTTCTGCACAGCTAAACTGGAAGTGGCATTTCCAGCTCGCAATAGCGCAGAGTTATCTCAAAGAAAGGGGCCACGGTGTTTCTGTATCTCTATTATGTTGGTGCGGCTTCGGAACTTTTAAATATCTTGATATATCTCGAGAACTACGCATCTGATCAAAAAATATCATAGAACATAAAAAGTAGGAAACTTAATTCTCTACAAATAAGGTCTCTTAACATTTTGCCATAGCTCGCTTCGTTTCCGAGATATTTGCAGATTTATCTCAAGGGAAGGGGCCTGACGGACATATTTCGAGATATTTCTTCTTCTTGTTGTTCTTCTTCTGCACAGCTAAGCTGGAAGTGGCATTTGCAGCTCGCAATAGTGCAGAGTTATCTCAAAGAAAGGGGCCACGGTGTTTCTGTATCTCTATTATGTTGGTGCGGCTTCGGAACTTTTAAATATCTTGATATATCTCGAGAACTACGCATCTGATCAAATAATATCATAGAACATAAAAAGTAGGAAACTTAATTTTCCACAAATAAGGTCTCTTAACATTTTGCCATAGCTCGCTTCGTTTCCGAGATATTTGCAGATTTATCTCAAGGGAAGGGGCCTGACGGACATATTTCGAGATATTTCTTCTTCTTGTTGGTCTTCTTCTGCACAGCTAAGTTGGAAGTGGCATTTGCAGCTCGCAATAGTGCAGAGTTATCTCGAAGAAAGGGGCCACGGTGTTTCTGTATCTCTATTATGTTGGTGCGGCTTCGGATCTTTTAAATATCTCGATATATCTCGAAAACTACGCTTCTGATCAAAAAATATCATAGAACGTAAATTGTGGGAAACATAATTCTCTACAAAAAAGGTCTCTTAACATTTTGCCATAGCTCGCTTCGTTTCCGAGATATTTGCAGATTTATCTCAAGGGAAGGGGTCTGACGGACATATTTCGAGATATTTCTGCTTCTTGTTGTTCTTCTTCTGCACAGCTAAGCTGGACGTGGCATTTACAGCTCGCAATAGTGCAGAGTTATCTCAAAGAAAGGGGCCACGGTGTTTCTGTATCTCTATTATGTTGGTGCGGCTTCGGAACTTTTAAATATCTTGATATATCTCGAGAGCTACGCATCCGATTAAAAAATATCATAGAACATAAATTGTAGGAAACATAATTCTCTACAAAAAAGGTCTCTTAACATTTTGCCATAGCTCGTTTCGTTTCCGAGATATTTGCAGATATATCTCAAGGGAAGGGGCCTGACGGACATATTTCGAGATATTTCCTCTTCTTGTTGTTCTTCTTCTGCACAGCTAAACTGGAAGTGGCATTTCCAGCTCGCAATAGCGCAGAGTTATCTCAAAGAAAGGGGCCACGGTGTTTCTGTATCTCTATTATGTTGGTGCGGCTTCGGAACTTTTAAATATCTGGATATATCTCGAGAACTACGCATCTGATCAAAAAATATCATAGAACATAAAAAGTAGGAAACTTAATTCTCTACAAATAAGTTCTCTTAACATTTTGCCATAGCTCGCTTCGTTTCCGAGATATTTGCAGATTTATCTCAAGGGAAGGGGCCTGACGGACATTTTTCGAGATATTTCTTCTTCTTGTTGTTCTTCTTGTGCACAGCTAAGCTGGAAGTGGCATTTGCAGCTCGCAATAGTGCAGAGTTATCTCGAAGAAAGGGGCCACGGTGTTTCTGTATCTCTATTATGTTGGTACGGCTTCGGAACTTTTAGATATCTTGATATATCTCGAGAACTACGCATCTGATCAAAAAATATCATAGAACATAAAAAGTAGGAAACTTAATTCTCTACAAAAAAGGCCTCTTAACATTTTGCCATAGCTCGCTTCGTTTCCGAGATATTTGCAGATTTATCTCAAGGGAAGGGGCCTGACGGACATATTTCGAGATATTTCTTCTTCTTGTTGTTCTTCTTCTGCACAGCTAAGCTGGAAGTGGCATTTGCAGCTCGCAATAGTGCAGAGTTATCTCAAAGAAAGGGGCCACGGTGTTTCTGTATCTCTATTATGTTGGTGCGGCTTCGGAACTTTTAAATATCTCGATATATCTCGAGAACTACGCATCTGATCGAAAAATATCATAGAACATAAAAAGTAGGAAACTTAATTCTCTACAAAAGAGGTCTCTTAACATTTTGCCATAGCTCGCTTCGTTTCCGAGATATTTGCAGATATATCTCAAGGGAAGGGGCCTGACGGACATATTTCGAGATATTTCCTCTTCTTGTTGTTCTTCTTCTGCACAGCTAAACTGGAAGTGGCATTTCCAGCTCGCAATAGCGCAGAGTTATCTCAAAGAAAGGGGCCACGGTGTTTCTGTATCTCTATTATGTTGGTGCGGCTTCGGAACTTTTAAATATCTGGATATATCTCGAGAACTACGCATCTGATCAAAAAATATCATAGAACATAAAAAGTAGGAAACTTAATTCTCTACAAATAAGGTCTCTTAACATTTTGCCATAGCTCGCTTCGTTTCCGAGATATTTGCAGATTTATCTCAAGGGAAGGGGCCTGACGGACATTTTTCGAGATATTTCTTCTTCTTGTTGTTCTTCTTCTGCACAGCTAAGCTGGAAGTGGCATTTGCAGCTCGCAATAGTGCAGAGTTATCTCGAAGAAAGGGGCCACGGTGTTTCTGTATCTCTATTATGTTGGTGCGGCTTCGGAACTTTTAGATATCTTGATATATCTCGAGAACTACGCATCTGATCAAAAAATATCATAGAACATAAAAAGTAGGAAACTTAATTCTCTACAAAAAAGGTCTCTTAACATTTTGCCATAGCTCGCTTCGTTTCCGAGATATTTGCAGATTTATCTCAAGGGAAGGGGCCTGACGGACATATTTCGAGATATTTCTTCTTCTTGTTGTTCTTCTTCTGCACAGCTAAGCTGGAAGTGGCATTTGCAGCTCGCAATAGTGCAGAGTTATCTCAAAGAAAGGGGCCACGGTGTTTCTGTATCTCTATTATGTTGGTGCGGCTTCGGAACTTTTAAATATCTCGATATATCTCGAGAACTACGCATCTGATCGAAAAATATCATAGAACATAAAAAGTAGGAAACTTAATTCTCTAAAAAAGAGGTCTCTTAACATTTTGCCATAGCTCGCTTCGTTTCCGAGATATTTGCAGATTTATCTCGAGGGAAGGGGCCTGACGGACATATTTCGAGATATTTCTTCTTCTTGTTGTTCTTCTTCTGCACAGCTAAGCTGGAAGCGGCATTTGCGGCTCGCACTAGTGCAGGGTTATCTCAAAGAAAGGGGCCACGGTGTTTCTGTATCTCTATTATGTTGGTGCGGCTTCGGATCTTTTAAATATCTCGATATATCTCGAAAACTACGCTTCTGATTAAAAAATATCATAGAACATAAATTGTAGGAACCATAATTCTCTACAAAAAAGGTCTCTTAACATTTTGCCATAGCTCGTTTCGTTTCCGAGATATTTGCAGATATATCTCAAGGGAAGGGGCCTGACGGACATATTTCGAGATATTTCCTCTTCTTGTTGTTCTTCTTCTGCACAGCTAAACTGGAAGTGGCATTTCCAGCTCGCAATAGCGCAGAGTTATCTCAAAGAAAGGGGCCACGGTGTTTCTGTATCTCTATTATGTTGGTGCGTCTTCGGAACTTTTAAATATCTCGATATATCTCGAAAACTACGCTTCTGATCAAAAAATATCATAGAACATAAATTGTAGGAAACATAATTCTCTACAAAAAACGTCTCTTAACATTTTGCCATAGCTCGCTTCGTTTCCGAGATATTTGCAGATTCAGCTCAAAGGAACTGGCCTGACGGACATATTTCGAGATATTTTTTCTTCTTGTTGTTCTTCCTCTGCACAGCTAAGCTGGAAGTGGCATCTGCAGCTCGCAATAGTGCAGAGTTATCTCAAAGAAAGGGGCCACGGTGTTTCTGTATCTCTATTATGTTGGGGCGGCTTCGGAACTTTTAAATATCTCGATATATCTCGAAAACTACGCTTCTGATCAAAAAATATCATAGAACATAAATTGTAGGAAACATAATTCTCTACAAAAAAGGTCTCTTAACATTTTGCCATAGCTCGCTTCGTTTCCGAGATATTTGCAGATATATCTCAAGGGAAGGGGCCTGACGGACATATTTCGAGATATTTCCTCTTCTTGTTGTTCTTCTTCTGCACAGCTAAGCTGGAAGTGGCATTTCCAGCTCGCAATAGCGCAGAGTTATCTCAAAGAAAGGGGCCACGGTGTTTCTGTATCTCTATTATGTTGGTGCGGCTTCGGAACTTTTAGATATCTTGATATATCTCGAGAACTACGCATCTGATCAAAAAATATCATAGAACATAAAAAGTAGGAAACTTAATTCTCTACAAAAAAGGTCTCTTAACATTTTGCCATAGCTCGCTTCGTTTCCGAGATATTTGCAGATTTATCTCAAGGGAAGGGGCCTGACGGACATATTTCGAGATATTTCTTCTTCTTGTTGTTCTTCTTCTGCACAGCTAAGCTGGAAGTGGCATTTGCAGCTCGCAATAGTGCAGAGTTATCTCAAAGAAAGGGCCACGGTGTTTCTGTATCTCTATTATGTTGGTGCGGCTTCGGATCTTTTAAATATTTCGATATATCTCGAAAACTACGCTTCTGTTCAAAAAATATCATAGAACCTAAATTGTGGGAAATATAATTCTCTACAAATAAGGTCTCTTAACATTTTGCCATAGCTCGCTTCGTTTCCGAGATATTTGCAGATTTATCTCAAGGGAAGGGGCCTGACGGACATTTTTCGAGATATTTCCTCTTCTTGTTGTTCTTCTTCTGCACAGCTAAACTGGAAGTGGCATTTCCAGCTCGCAATAGCGCAGAGTTATCTCAAAGAAAGGGGCCACGGTGTTTCTGTATCTCTATTATGTTGGTGCGGCTTCGGAACTTTTAAATATCTTGATATATCTCGAGAACTACGCATCTGATCAAAAAATATCATAGAACATAAAAAGTAGGAAACTTAATTCTCTACAAATAAGGTCTCTTAACATTTTGCCATAGCTCGCTTCGTTTCCGAGATATTTGCAGATTTATCTCAAGGGAAGGGGCCTGACGGACATATTTCGAGATATTTCTTCTTTTTGTTGTTCTTCTTCTGCACAGCTAAGCTGGAAGTGGCATTTGCAGCTCGCAATAGTGCAGAGTTATCTCAAAGAAAGGGGCCACGGTGTTTCTGTATCTCTATTATGTTGGTGCGGCTTCGGATTTTTTAAATATCTTGATATATCTCGAGAACTACGCATCCGATCAAAAAATATCATAGAGCATAAAAAGTAGGAAACTTAATTCTCTACAAAAAAGGTCTCTTAACATTTTGCCATAGCTCGCTTCGTTTCCGAGATATTTGCAGATTTATCTCGAGGGAAGGGGCCTGACGGACATATTTCGAGATATTTCTTCTTCTTGTTGTTCTTCTTCTGCACAGCTAAGCTGGAAGCGGCATTTGCGGCTCGCACTAGTGCAGGGTTATCTCAAAGAAAGGGGCCACGGTGTTTCTGTATCTCTATTATGTTGGTGCGGCTTCGGATCTTTTAAATATCTCGATATATCTCGAAAACTACGCTTCTGATTAAAAAATATCGTAGAACATAAATTGTAGGAAACATAATTCTCTACAAAAAAGGTCTCTTAACATTTTGCCATAGCTCGTTTCGTTTCCGAGATATTTGCAGATATATCTCAAGGGAAGGGGCCTGACGGACATATTTCGAGATATTTCCTCTTCTTGTTGTTCTTCTTCTGCACAGCTAAACTGGAAGTGGCATTTCCAGCTCGCAATAGCGCAGAGTTATCTCAAAGAAAGGGGCCACGGTGTTTCTGTATCTCTATTATGTTGGTGCGTCTTCGGAACTTTTAAATATCTCGATATATCTCGAAAACTACGCTTCTGATCAAAAAATATCATAGAACATAAATTGTAGGAAACATCATTCTCTACAAAAAACGTCTCTTAACATTTTGCCATAGCTCGCTTCGTTTCCGAGATATTTGCAGATATATCTCAAGGGAAGGGGCCTGACGGACATATTTCGAGATATTTCTTCTTCTTGTTGTTCTTCCTCTGCACAGCTAAGCTGGAAGTGGCATTTGCAGCTCGCAATAGTGCAGAGTTATCTCAAAGAAAGGGGCCACGGTGTTTCTGTATCTCTATTATGTTGGTGCGGCTTCGGAACTTTTAAATATCTTGATATATCTCGAGAACTACGTATCTGATCAAAAAATATCATAGAACATAAAAAGTAGGAAACTTAATTCTCTACAAAAAAGGTCTCTTAACATTTTGCCATAGCTCGCTTCGTTTCCGAGATATTTGCATATTTATCTCCAGGGAAGGGGCCTGACGGACATATTTCGAGATATTTCTTCTTCTTGTTGTTCTTCTTCTGCACAGCTAAGCTGGAAGTGGCATTTGCGGCTCGCACTAGTGCAGAGTTATCTCAAAGAAAGGGGCCACGGTGTTTCTGTATCTCTATTATGTTGGTGCGGCTTCGGAACTTTTAAATATCTTGATATATCTCGAGAACTACGCATCTGATCAAAAAATATCATAGAACATAAAAAGTAGGAAACTTAATTCTCTACAAAAAAGGTCTCTTAACATTTTGCCATAGCTCGCTTCGTTTCCGAGATATTTGCATATTTATCTCAAGGGAAGGGGCCTGACGGACATATTTCGAGATATTCCTTCTTCTTGTTGTTCTTCTTCTGCACAGCTAAGCTGGAAGTGGCATTTGCGGCTCGCACTAGTGCAGAGTTATCTCAAAGAAAGGGGCCACGGTGTTTCTGTATCTCTATTATGTTGGTGCGGCTTCGGAACTTTTAAATATCTTGATATATCTCGAGAACTCCGCATCTGATCAAAAAATATCATAGAAGATAAAAAGTAGGAAACTTAATTCTCTACAAAAAAGGTCTCTTAACATTTTGCCATAGCTCGCTTCGTTTCCGAGATATTTGCAGATTTATCTCAAGGGAAGGGGCCTGACGGACATATTTCGAGATATTTCTTCTTCTTGTTGTTCTTCTTCTGCACAGCTAAGCTGGAAGTGGCATTTGCAGCTCGCAATAGTGCAGAGTTATCTCAAAGAAAGGGGCCACGGTGTTTCTGTATCTCTATTATGTTGGTGCGGCTTCGGATCTTTTAAATATCTCGATATATCTCGAAAACTACGCTTCTGATCAAAAAATATCATAGAACCTAAATTGAGGGAAATATAATTCTCTACAAAAAAGGTCTCTTAACATTTTGCCGTAGCTCGCTTCGTTTCCGAGATATTTGCAGATTTATCTCAAGGGAAGGGGCCTGACGGACATATTTCCAGATATTTCTTCTTCTTGTTGTTCTTCTTCTGCACAGCTAAGCTGGAAGTGGCATTTGCAGCTCGCAATAGTGCAGAGTTATCTCAAAGAAAGGGGCCACGGTGTTTCTGTATCTCTATTATGTTGGTGCGGCTTCGGAACTTTTAAATATCTTGATATATCTCGAGAACTACGCATCCGATCAAAAAATATCATAAAACATAAAAAGTAGGAAACTTAATTCTCTACAAAAAAGGTCTCTTAACATTTTGCCATAGCTCGCTTCGTTTCCGAGATATTTGCAGATTTATCTCGAGGGAAGGGGCCTGACGGACATATTTCGAGATATTTCTTCTTCTTGTTGTTCTTCTTCTGCACAGCTAAGCTGGAAGCGGCATTTGCGGCTCGCACTAGTGCAGAGTTATCTCAAAGAAAGGGGCCACGGTGTTTCTGTATCTCTATTATGTTGGTGCAGCTTCGGATCTTTTAAATATCTCGATATATCTAGAAAACTACGCTTCTGATCAAAAAATATCATAGAACATAAATTGTAGGAAACATAATTCTCTACAAAAAAGGTCTCTTAACATTTTGCCATAGCTCGTTTCGTTTCCGAGATATTTGCAGATATATCTCAAGGGAAGGGGCCTGACGGACATATTTCGAGATATTTCCTCTTCTTGTTGTTCTTCTTCTGCACAGCTAAACTGGAAGTGGCATTTCCAGCTCGCAATAGCGCAGAGTTATCTCAAAGAAAGGGGCCACGGTGTTTCTGTATCTCTATTATGTTGGTGCGGCTTCGGAACTTTTAAATATCTTGATATATCTCGAGAACTACGCATCCGATCAAAAAATATCATAAAACATAAAAAGTAGGAAACTTAATTCTCTACAAAAAAGGTCTCTTAACATTTTGCCATAGCTCGCTTCGTTTCCGAGATATTTGCAGATTTATCTCGAGGGAAGGGGCCTGACGGACATATTTCGAGATATTTCTTCTTCTTGTTGTTCTTCTTCTGCACAGCTAAGCTGGAAGCGGCATTTGCGGCTCGCACTAGTGCAGAGTTATCTCAAAGAAAGGGACCACGGTGTTTCTGTATCTCTATTATGTTGGTGCAGCTTCGGATCTTTTAAATATCTCGATATATCTCGAAAACTACGCTTCTGATCAAAAAATATCATAGAACATAAATTGTAGGAAACATAATTCTCTACAAAAAAGGTCTCTTAACATTTTGCCATAGCTCGTTTCGTTTCCGAGATATTTGCAGATATATCTCAAGGGAAGGGGCCTGACGGACATATTTCGAGATATTTCCTCTTCTTGTTGTTCTTCTTCTGCACAGCTAAACTGGAAGTGGCATTTCCAGCTCGCAATAGCGCAGAGTTATCTCAAAGAAAGGGGCCACGGTGTTTCTGTATCTCTATTATGTTGGTGCGGCTTCGGAACTTTTAAATATCTGGATATATCTCGAGAACTACGCATCTGATCAAAAAATATCATAGAACATAAAAAGTAGGAAACTTAATTCTCTACAAATAAGGTCTCTTAACATTTTGCCATAGCTCGCTTCGTTTCCGAGATATTTGCAGATTTATCTCAAGGGAAGGGGCCTGACGGACATTTTTCGAGATATTTCTTCTTCTTGTTGTTCTTCTTCTGCACAGCTAAGCTGGAAGTGGCATTTGCAGCTCGCAATAGTGCAGAGTTATCTCGAAGAAAGGGGCCACGGTGTTTCTGTATCTCTATTATGTTGGTGCGGCTTCGGAACTTTTAGATATCTTGATATATCTCGAGAACTACGCATCTGATCAAAAAATATCATAGAACATAAAAAGTAGGAAACTTGATTCTCTACAAAAAAGGTCTCTTAACATTTTGCCATAGCTCGCTTCGTTTCCGAGATATTTGCAGATTTATCTCGAGGGAAGGGGCCTGACGGACATATTTCGAGATATTTCTTCTTCTTGTTGTTCTTCTTCTGCACAGCTAAGCTGGAAGCGGCATTTGCGGCTCGCACTAGTGCAGAGTTATCTCAAAGAAAGGGGCCACGGTGTTTCTGTATCTCTATTATGTTGGTGCGGCTTCGGAACTTTTAAATATCTTGATATATCTCGAAAACTAAGCTTCTGATCAAAAAATATCATAGAACATAAATGGTAGGAAACATAATTCTCTACAAAAAACGTCTCTTAACATTTTGCCATAGCTCGCTTCGTTTCCGAGATATTTGCAGATTCAGCTCAAAGGAACGGGCCTGACGGACATATTTCGAGATACTTCTTCTTCTTGTTGTTCTTCTTCTGCACAGCTAAGCTGGAAGTGGCATTTGCGGCTCGCACTAGTGCAGAGTTATCTCAAAGAAAGGGGCCACGGTGTTTCTGTATCTCTATTATGTTGGTGCGGCTTCGGAACTTTTAAATATCTCGATATATCTCGAAAACTACGCTTCTGATCAAAAAATATCATAGAACATAAATTGTAGGAAACATAATTCTCTACAAAAAAGGTCTCTTAACATTTTGCCATAGCTCACTTCGTTTCCGAGATATTTGCAGATATATCTCAAGGGAAGGGGCCTGACGGACATATTTCGAGATATTTCTTCTTCTTGTTGTTCTTCTTCTGCACAGCTAAGCTGGAAGTGGCATTTACAGCTCGCAATAGTGCAGAGTTATCTCAAAGAAAGGGGCCACGGTGTTTCTGTATCTCTATTATGTTGGTGCGGCTTCGGAACTTTTAAATATCTTGATATATCTCGAGAACTACGCATCTGATCAAAAAATATCATAGAACATAAAAAGTAGGAAACTTAATTCTCTACAAAAAAGGTCTCTTAACATTTTGCCATAGCTCGCTTCGTTTCCGAGATATTTGCAGATTTATCTCAAGGGAAGGGGCCTGACGGACATATTTCGAGATATTTCTTCTTCTTGTTGTTCTTCTTCTGCACAGCTAAGCTGGAAGTGGCATTTCCAGCTCGCAATCGTGCAGAGTTATCTCAAAGAAAGGGGCCACGGTGTTTCTGTATCTCTATTATGTTGGTGCGGCTTCGGAACTTTTAAATATCTTGATATATCTCGAGAACTACGCCTCTGATCGAAAAATATCATAGAACATAAAAAGTAGGAAACTTAATTCTCTACAAAAACGGTCTCTTAACATTTTGCCATAGCTCGCTTCGTTTCCGAGATATTTGCACATATATCTCAAGGGAAGGGGCCTGACGGACATATTTCGAGATATTTCTTCTTCTTGTTGTTCTTCTTCTGCACAGCTAAGCTGGAAGTGGCATTTGCGGCTCGCACTAGTGCACAGTTATCTCAAAGAAAGGGGCCACGGTGTTTCTGTATCTCTATTATGTTGGTGCGGCTTCGGAACTTTTAAATATCTCGATATATATCGAAAACTACGCTTCTGATCAAAAAATATCATAGAACCTAAATTGTAGGAAACATAATTCTCTACAAAAAAGGTCTCTTAACATTTTGCCATAGCTCGCTTCGTTTCCGAGATATTTGCAGATATATCTCAAGGGAAGGGTCCTGACGGACATATTTTGAGATATTTCTTCTTCTTGTTGTTCTTCTTCTGCACAGCTAAGCTGGAAGTGGGATTTGCAGCTCGCAATAGTGCAGAGTTATCTCAAAGAAAGGGGCCACGGTGTCTCTGTATCTCTATTATGTTGGTGCGACTTCGGAACTTTTAAATATCTTGATATATCTCGAGAACTACGCATCTGATCTAAAAATATCATACTACATAAAAAGTAGGAAACTTAATTCTCTACAAGAAAGGTCTCTAAACATTTTGCCATAGCTCGCTTCGTTTCCGAGATATTTGCAGATTTATCTCAAGGGAAGGGGCCTGACGGACGTATTTCGAGATATTTCTTCTTCTTGTTGTTCTTCCTCTGCACAGCTAAGCTGGAAGTGGCATTTGCAGCTCGCAATAGTGCAGAGTTATCTCAAAGAGAGGGGCCGCGGTGTTTCTGTATCTCTATTATGTTGGTGCGGCTTCGGAACTTTTAAATATCTTGATATATCTCGAGAACTACGCATCTGACCAAAAAATATCATAGAACATAAAAAGTAGGAAACTTAATTCTCTACAAAAAAGGTCTCTTAACATTTTGCCATAGCTCGCTTCGTTTCCGAGATATTTGCAGATTCAACTCAAAGGAACTGGCCTGACGGACATATTTCGAGATATTTCTTCTTCTTGTTGTTCTTCCTCTGCACAGCTAAGCTGGAAGTGGCATTTGCAGCTCGCAATAGTGCAGAGTTATCTCAAAGAAAGGGGCCACGGTGTTTCTGTATCTCTATTATGTTGGTGCGGCTTCGGAACTTTTAAATATCTCGATATATCTCGAAAACTACGCTTCTGATCAAAAAATATCATAGAACGTAAATTGTAGGAAACATTATTCTCTACAAAAAAGGTCTCTTAACATTTTGCCATAGCTCGCTTCGTTTCCGAGATATTTGCAGATTCATCTCAAGGGAAGGGGTCTGACGGACATATTTCGAGATATTTCTTCTTCTTGTTGTTCTTCTTCTGCACAGCTAAGCCGGAAGTGGCATTTGCAGCTCGCAATAGTGCAGAGTTATCCCAAAGAAAGGGGCCACGGTGTTTCTGTATCTCTATTATGTTGGTGCGGCTTCGGAACTTTTAAATATCTCGATATATCTCGAAAACTACGCTTCTGATCAAAAAATATCATAGAACATAAATTGTAGGAAACATAATTCTCTACAAAAAAGGTCTCTTAACATTTTGCCATAGCTCGCTTCGTTTCCGAGATATTTGCAGATTTATCTCAAGGGAAGGGTCCTGATGGACATATTTCGAGATATTTCTTCTTCTTGTTGTTCTTCTTCTGCACAGCTAAACTGGAAGTGGCATTTCCAGCTCGCAATCGTGCAGAGTTATCTCAAAGAAAGGGACCACGGTGTTTCTGTATCTCTATTATGTTGGTGCGGCTTCGGAACTTTTAAATATCTTGATATATCTCGAGAACTACGCCTCTGATCGAAAAATATCATAGAACATAAAAAGTAGGAAACTTAATTCTCTACAAAAACGGTCCCTTAACATTTTGCCATAGCTCGCTTCGTTTCCGAGATATTTGCACATATATCTCAAGGGAAGGGGCCTGACGGACATATTTCGAGATATTTCTTCTTCTTGTTGTTCTTCTTCTGCACAGGTAAGCTGGAAGTGGCATTTGCGGCTCGCACTAGTGCAGAGTTATCTCAAAGAAAGGGGCCACGGTGTTTCTGTATCTCTATTATGTTGGTGCGGCTTCGGAACTTTTAAATATCTTGATATATCTCGAAAACTAAGCTTCTGATCAAAAAATATCATAGAACATAAATGGTAGGAAACATAATTCTCTACAAAAAACGTCTCTTAACATTTTGCCATAGCTCGCTTCGTTTCCGAGATATTTGCAGATTCAGCTCAAAGGAACGGGCCTGACGGACATATTTCGAGATACTTCTTCTTCTTGTTGTTCTTCTTCTGCACAGCTAAGCTGGAAGTGGCATTTGCGGCTCGCACTAGTGCAGAGTTATCTCAAAGAAAGGGGCCACGGTGTTTCTGTATCTCTATTATGTTGGTGCGGCTTCGGAACTTTTAAATATCTCGATATATCTCGAAAACTACGCTTCTGATCAAAAAATATCATAGAACATAAATTGTAGGAAACATAATTCTCTACAAAAAAGGTCTCTTAACATTTTGCCATAGCTCACTTCGTTTCCGAGATATTTGCAGATATATCTCAAGGGAAGGGGCCTGACGGACATATTTCGAGATATTTCTTCTTCTTGTTGTTCTTCTTCTGCACAGCTAAGCTGGAAGTGGCATTTACAGCTCGCAATAGTGCAGAGTTATCTCAAAGAAAGGGGCCACGGTGTTTCTGTATCTCTATTATGTTGGTGCGGCTTCGGAACTTTTAAATATCTTGATATATCTCGAGAACTACGCATCTGATCAAAAAATATCATAGAACATAAAAAGTAGGAAACTTAATTCTCTACAAAAAAGGTCTCTTAACATTTTGCCATAGCTCGCTTCGTTTCCGAGATATTTGCAGATTTATCTCAAGGGAAGGGGCCTGACGGACATATTTCGAGATATTTCTTCTTCTTGTTGTTCTTCTTCTGCACAGCTAAGCTGGAAGTGGCATTTCCAGCTCGCAATCGTGCAGAGTTATCTCAAAGAAAGGGGCCACGGTGTTTCTGTATCTCTATTATGTTGGTGCGGCTTCGGAACTTTTAAATATCTTGATATATCTCGAGAACTACGCCTCTGATCGAAAAATATCATAGAACATAAAAAGTAGGAAACTTAATTCTCTACAAAAACGGTCTCTTAACATTTTGCCATAGCTCGCTTCGTTTCCGAGATATTTGCACATATATCTCAAGGGAAGGGGCCTGACGGACATATTTCGAGATATTTCTTCTTCTTGTTGTTCTTCTTCTGCACAGCTAAGCTGGAAGTGGCATTTGCGGCTCGCACTAGTGCACAGTTATCTCAAAGAAAGGGGCCACGGTGTTTCTGTATCTCTATTATGTTGGTGCGGCTTCGGAACTTTTAAATATCTCGATATATATCGAAAACTACGCTTCTGATCAAAAAATATCATAGAACCTAAATTGTAGGAAACATAATTCTCTACAAAAAAGGTCTCTTAACATTTTGCCATAGCTCGCTTCGTTTCCGAGATATTTGCAGATATATCTCAAGGGAAGGGTCCTGACGGACATATTTTGAGATATTTCTTCTTCTTGTTGTTCTTCTTCTGCACAGCTAAGCTGGAAGTGGGATTTGCAGCTCGCAATAGTGCAGAGTTATCTCAAAGAAAGGGGCCACGGTGTCTCTGTATCTCTATTATGTTGGTGCGACTTCGGAACTTTTAAATATCTTGATATATCTCGAGAACTACGCATCTGATCTAAAAATATCATACTACATAAAAAGTAGGAAACTTAATTCTCTACAAGAAAGGTCTCTAAACATTTTGCCATAGCTCGCTTCGTTTCCGAGATATTTGCAGATTTATCTCAAGGGAAGGGGCCTGACGGACGTATTTCGAGATATTTCTTCTTCTTGTTGTTCTTCCTCTGCACAGCTAAGCTGGAAGTGGCATTTGCAGCTCGCAATAGTGCAGAGTTATCTCAAAGAGAGGGGCCGCGGTGTTTCTGTATCTCTATTATGTTGGTGCGGCTTCGGAACTTTTAAATATCTTGATATATCTCGAGAACTACGCATCTGACCAAAAAATATCATAGAACATAAAAAGTAGGAAACTTAATTCTCTACAAAAAAGGTCTCTTAACATTTTGCCATAGCTCGCTTCGTTTCCGAGATATTTGCAGATTCAACTCAAAGGAACTGGCCTGACGGACATATTTCGAGATATTTCTTCTTCTTGTTGTTCTTCCTCTGCACAGCTAAGCTGGAAGTGGCATTTGCAGCTCGCAATAGTGCAGAGTTATCTCAAAGAAAGGGGCCACGGTGTTTCTGTATCTCTATTATGTTGGTGCGGCTTCGGAACTTTTAAATATCTCGATATATCTCGAAAACTACGCTTCTGATCAAAAAATATCATAGAACGTAAATTGTAGGAAACATTATTCTCTACAAAAAAGGTCTCTTAACATTTTGCCATAGCTCGCTTCGTTTCCGAGATATTTGCAGATTCATCTCAAGGGAAGGGGTCTGACGGACATATTTCGAGATATTTCTTCTTCTTGTTGTTCTTCTTCTGCACAGCTAAGCCGGAAGTGGCATTTGCAGCTCGCAATAGTGCAGAGTTATCCCAAAGAAAGGGGCCACGGTGTTTCTGTATCTCTATTATGTTGGTGCGGCTTCGGAACTTTTAAATATCTCGATATATCTCGAAAACTACGCTTCTGATCAAAAAATATCATAGAACATAAATTGTAGGAAACATAATTCTCTACAAAAAAGGTCTCTTAACATTTTGCCATAGCTCGCTTCGTTTCCGAGATATTTGCAGATTTATCTCAAGGGAAGGGTCCTGATGGACATATTTCGAGATATTTCTTCTTCTTGTTGTTCTTCTTCTGCACAGCTAAACTGGAAGTGGCATTTCCAGCTCGCAATCGTGCAGAGTTATCTCAAAGAAAGGGACCACGGTGTTTCTGTATCTCTATTATGTTGGTGCGGCTTCGGAACTTTTAAATATCTTGATATATCTCGAGAACTACGCCTCTGATCGAAAAATATCATAGAACATAAAAAGTAGGAAACTTAATTCTCTACAAAAACGGTCCCTTAACATTTTGCCATAGCTCGCTTCGTTTCCGAGATATTTGCACATATATCTCAAGGGAAGGGGCCTGACGGACATATTTCGAGATATTTCTTCTTCTTGTTGTTCTTCTTCTGCACAGGTAAGCTGGAAGTGGCATTTGCGGCTCGCACTAGTGCACAGTTATCTCAAAGAAAGGGGCCACGGTGTTTCTGTATCTCTATTATGTTGGTGCGGCTTCGGAACTTTTAAATATCTCGATATATATCGAAAACTACGCTTCTGATCAAAAAATATCATAGAACCTAAATTGTAGGAAACATAATTCTCTACAAAAAAGGTCTCTTAACATTTTCCCATAGCTAGCTTCGTTTCCGAGATATTTGCAGATATATCTCAAGGGAAGGGTCCTGACGGACATATTTTGAGATATTTCTTCTTCTTGTTGTTCTTCTTCTGCACAGCTAAGCTGGAAGTGGGATTTGCAGCTCGCAATAGTGCAGAGTTATCTCAAAGAAAGGGGCCACGGTGTTTCTGTATCTCTATTATGTTGGTGCGACTTCGGAACTTTTAAATATCTTGATATATCTCGAGAACTACGCATCTGATCTAAAAATATCATACTACATAAAAAGTAGGAAACTTAATTCTCTACAAGAAAGGTCTCTAAACATTTTGCCATAGCTCGCTTCGTTTCCGAGATATTTGCAGATTTATCTCAAGGGAAGGGGCCTGACGGACATATTTCGAGATATTTCTTCTTCTTGTTGTTCTTCTTCTGCACAGCTAAGCTGGAAGTGGCATTTACAGCTCGCAATAGTGCAGAGTTATCTCAAAGAAAGGGGCCACGGTGTTTCTGTATCTCTATTATGTTGGTGCGGCTTCGGAACTTTTAAATATCTTGATATATCTCGAGAACTACGCATCTGATCAAAAAATATCATAGAAGATAAAAAGTAGGAAACTTAATTCTCTACACAAAAGGTCTCTTCACATTTTGCCATAGCTCGCTTCGTTTCCGAGTTATGTGCAGATTTATCTCAAGGGAAGGGGCCTGACGGACATATTTCGAGATATTTCTTCTTCTTGTTGTTCTTCTTCTGCACAGCTAAGCTGGAAGTGGCATTTGCGGCTCGCACTAGTGCAGAGTTATCTCAAAGAAAGGGGCCACGGTGTTTCTGTATCTCTATTATGTTGGTGCGGCTTCGGAACTTTTAAATATCTCGATATATCTCGAAAACTACGCTTCTGATCAAAAAACATCATAGAACATAAATTGTAGGAAACATAATTCTCTATAAAAAACGTCTCTTAACATTTTGTCATTGCTCGCTTCGTTTCCGAGATATTTGCAGATTCAGCTCAAAGGAACTGGCCTGACGGACATATTTCGAGATATTTCTTCTTCTTGTTGTTCTTCTTCTGCACAGCTAAGCTGGAAGTGGCATTTGCGGCTCGCACTAGTGCAGAGTTATCTCAAAGAAAGGGGCCACGGTGTTTCTGTATCTCTATTATGTTGGTGCGGCTTCGGAACTTTTAAATATCTCGATGTATCTCGAAAACTACGCTTCTGATCAAAAAATATCATAGAACATAAATTGTAGGAAACATAATTCTCTACAAAAAAGGTCTCTTAACATTTTGCCATAGCTCGCTTCGTTTCCGAGATATTTGCAGATATATCTCAAGGGAAGGGGCCTGACGGACATATTTCGAGATATTTCTTCTTCTTGTTGTTCTTCTTCTGCACAGCTAAGCTGGAAGTGGCATTTACAGCTCGCAATAGTGCAGAGTTATCTCAAAGAAAGGGGCCACGGTGTTTCTGTATCTCTATTATGTTGGTGCGGCTTCGGAACTTTTAAATATCTTGATATATCTCGAGAACTACGCATCTGATCAAAAAATATCATAGAACATAAAAAGTAGGAAACTTAATTCTCTACAAAAGAGGTCTCTTAACATTTTGCCATAGCTCGCTTCGTTTCCGAGATATTTGCAGATTTATCTCACGGGAAGGGGCCTGACGGACATATTTCGAGATATTTCTTCTTCTTGTTGTTCTTCTTCTGCACAGCTAAGCTGGAAGTGGGATTTGCAGCTCGCAATAGTGCAGAGTTATCTCAAAGAAAGGGGCCACGGTGTCTCTGTATCTCTATTATGTTGGTGCGACTTCGGAACTTTTAAATATCTTGATATATCTCGAGAACTACGCATCTGATCTAAAAATATCATACTACATAAAAAGTAGGAAACTTAATTCTCTACAAGAAAGGTCTCTAAACATTTTGCCATAGCTCGCTTCGTTTCCGAGATATTTGCAGATTTATCTCAAGGGAAGGGGCCTGACGGACGTATTTCGAGATATTTCTTCTTCTTGTTGTTCTTCCTCTGCACAGCTAAGCTGGAAGTGGCATTTGCAGCTCGCAATAGTGCAGAGTTATCTCAAAGAGAGGGGCCGCGGTGTTTCTGTATCTCTATTATGTTGGTGCGGCTTCGGAACTTTTAAATATCTTGATATATCTCGAGAACTACGCATCTGACCAAAAAATATCATAGAACATAAAAAGTAGGAAACTTAATTCTCTACAAAAAAGGTCTCTTAACATTTTGCCATAGCTCGCTTCGTTTCCGAGATATTTGCAGATTCAACTCAAAGGAACTGGCCTGACGGACATATTTCGAGATATTTCTTCTTCTTGTTGTTCTTCCTCTGCACAGCTAAGCTGGAAGTGGCATTTGCAGCTCGCAATAGTGCAGAGTTATCTCAAAGAAAGGGGCCACGGTGTTTCTGTATCTCTATTATGTTGGTGCGGCTTCGGAACTTTTAAATATCTCGATATATCTCGAAAACTACGCTTCTGATCAAAAAATATCATAGAACGTAAATTGTAGGAAACATTATTCTCTACAAAAAAGGTCTCTTAACATTTTGCCATAGCTCGCTTCGTTTCCGAGATATTTGCAGATTCATCTCAAGGGAAGGGGTCTGACGGACATATTTCGAGATATTTCTTCTTCTTGTTGTTCTTCTTCTGCACAGCTAAGCCGGAAGTGGCATTTGCAGCTCGCAATAGTGCAGAGTTATCCCAAAGAAAGGGGCCACGGTGTTTCTGTATCTCTATTATGTTGGTGCGGCTTCGGAACTTTTAAATATCTCGATATATCTCGAAAACTACGCTTCTGATCAAAAAATATCATAGAACATAAATTGTAGGAAACATAATTCTCTACAAAAAAGGTCTCTTAACATTTTGCCATAGCTCGCTTCGTTTCCGAGATATTTGCAGATTTATCTCAAGGGAAGGGTCCTGATGGACATATTTCGAGATATTTCTTCTTCTTGTTGTTCTTCTTCTGCACAGCTAAACTGGAAGTGGCATTTCCAGCCTCGCAATCGTGCAGAGTTATCTCAAAGAAAGGGACCACGGTGTTTCTGTATCTCTATTATGTTGGTGCGGCTTCGGAACTTTTAAATATCTTGATATATCTCGAGAACTACGCCTCTGATCGAAAAATATCATAGAACATAAAAAGTAGGAAACTTAATTCTCTACAAAAACGGTCCCTTAACATTTTGCCATAGCTCGCTTCGTTTCCGAGATATTTGCACATATATCTCAAGGGAAGGGGCCTGACGGACATATTTCGAGATATTTCTTCTTCTTGTTGTTCTTCTTCTGCACAGGTAAGCTGGAAGTGGCATTTGCGGCTCGCACTAGTGCACAGTTATCTCAAAGAAAGGGGCCACGGTGTTTCTGTATCTCTATTATGTTGGTGCGGCTTCGGAACTTTTAAATATCTCGATATATATCGAAAACTACGCTTCTGATCAAAAAATATCATAGAACCTAAATTGTAGGAAACATAATTCTCTACAAAAAAGGTCTCTTAACATTTTCCCATAGCTAGCTTCGTTTCCGAGATATTTGCAGATATATCTCAAGGGAAGGGTCCTGACGGACATATTTTGAGATATTTCTTCTTCTTGTTGTTCTTCTTCTGCACAGCTAAGCTGGAAGTGGGATTTGCAGCTCGCAATAGTGCAGAGTTATCTCAAAGAAAGGGGCCACGGTGTTTCTGTATCTCTATTATGTTGGTGCGACTTCGGAACTTTTAAATATCTTGATATATCTCGAGAACTACGCATCTGATCTAAAAATATCATACTACATAAAAAGTAGGAAACTTAATTCTCTACAAGAAAGGTCTCTAAACATTTTGCCATAGCTCGCTTCGTTTCCGAGATATTTGCAGATTTATCTCAAGGGAAGGGGCCTGACGGACATATTTCGAGATATTTCTTCTTCTTGTTGTTCTTCTTCTGCACAGCTAAGCTGGAAGTGGCATTTACAGCTCGCAATAGTGCAGAGTTATCTCAAAGAAAGGGGCCACGGTGTTTCTGTATCTCTATTATGTTGGTGCGGCTTCGGAACTTTTAAATATCTTGATATATCTCGAGAACTACGCATCTGATCAAAAAATATCATAGAAGATAAAAAGTAGGAAACTTAATTCTCTACACAAAAGGTCTCTTCACATTTTGCCATAGCTCGCTTCGTTTCCGAGTTATGTGCAGATTTATCTCAAGGGAAGGGGCCTGACGGACATATTTCGAGATATTTCTTCTTCTTGTTGTTCTTCTTCTGCACAGCTAAGCTGGAAGTGGCATTTGCGGCTCGCACTAGTGCAGAGTTATCTCAAAGAAAGGGGCCACGGTGTTTCTGTATCTCTATTATGTTGGTGCGGCTTCGGAACTTTTAAATATCTCGATATATCTCGAAAACTACGCTTCTGATCAAAAAACATCATAGAACATAAATTGTAGGAAACATAATTCTCTATAAAAAACGTCTCTTAACATTTTGTCATTGCTCGCTTCGTTTCCGAGATATTTGCAGATTCAGCTCAAAGGAACTGGCCTGACGGACATATTTCGAGATATTTCTTCTTCTTGTTGTTCTTCTTCTGCACAGCTAAGCTGGAAGTGGCATTTGCGGCTCGCACTAGTGCAGAGTTATCTCAAAGAAAGGGGCCACGGTGTTTCTGTATCTCTATTATGTTGGTGCGGCTTCGGAACTTTTAAATATCTCGATGTATCTCGAAAACTACGCTTCTGATCAAAAAATATCATAGAACGTAAATTGTAGGAAACATAATTCTCTACAAAAAAGGTCTCTTAACATTTTGCCATAGCTCGCTTCGTTTCCGAGATATTTGCAGATATATCTCAAGGGAAGGGGCCTGACGGACATATTTCGAGATATTTCTTCTTCTTGTTGTTCTTCTTCTGCACAGCTAAGCTGGAAGTGGCATTTACAGCTCGCAATAGTGCAGAGTTATCTCAAAGAAAGGGGCCACGGTGTTTCTGTATCTCTATTATGTTGGTGCGGCTTCGGAACTTTTAAATATCTTGATATATCTCGAGAACTACGCATCTGATCAAAAAATATCATAGAACATAAAAAGTAGGAAACTTAATTCTCTACAAAAGAGGTCTCTTAACATTTTGCCATAGCTCGCTTCGTTTCCGAGATATTTGCAGATTTATCTCACGGGAAGGGGCCTGACGGACATATTTCGAGATATTTCTTCTTCTTGTTGTTCTTCTTCTGCACAGCTAAACTGGAAGTGGCATTTCCAGCTCGCAATAGTGCAGAGTTATCTCAAAGAAAGGGGCCACGGTGTTTCTGTATCCCTATTATGTTGGTGCGGCTTCGGAACTTTTAAATATCTCGATATATCTCGAAAACTACGCTTCTGATCAAAAAATATCATAGAACATAAATTGTAGGAAACATAATTCTCTATAAAAAACGTCTCTTAACATTTTGTCATTGCTCGCTTCGTTTCCGAGATATTTGCAGATTCAGCTCAAAGGAACTGGCTGACGGACATATTTCGAGATATTTCTTCTTCTTGTTGTTCTTCCTCTGCACAGCTAAGCTGGAAGTGGCATTTGCAGCTCGCAATAGTGCAGAGTTATCTCAAAGAAAGGGGCCACGGTGTTTCTGTATCTCTATTATGTTGGTGCGGCTTCGGAACTTTTAAATATCTTGATATATCTCGAGAACTACGCATCTGATCAAAAAATATCATAGAACATAAAAAGTAGGAAACTTAATTCTCTACAAAAAAGGTCTCTTAACATTTTGCCATAGCTCGCTTCGTTTCCGAGATATTTGCAGATATATCTCAAGGGAAGGGGCCTGACGGACATATTTCGAGATATTTCTTCTTCTTGTTGTTCTTCTTCTGCACAGCTAAGCTGGAAGTGGCATTTACAGCTCGCAATAGTGCAGAGTTATCTCAAAGAAAGGGGCCACGGTGTTTCTGTATCTCTATTATGTTGGTGCGGCTTCGGAACTTTTAAATATCTTGATATATCTCGAGAACTACGCATCTGATCAAAAAATATCATAGAACATAAAAAGTAGGAAACTTAATTCTCTACAAAAGAGGTCTCTTAACATTTTGCCATAGCTCGCTTCGTTTCCGAGATATTTGCAGATTTATCTCACGGGAAGGGGCCTAACGGACATATTTCGAGATATTTCTTCTTCTTGTTGTTCTTCTTCTGCACAGCTAAACTGGAAGTGGCATTTCCAGCTCGCAATAGTGCAGAGTGATCTCAAAGAAAGGGGCCACGGTGTTTCTGTATCCCTATTATGTTGGTGCGGCTTCGGAACTTTTAAATATCTCGATATATCTCGAAAACTACGCTTCTGATCAAAAAATATCATAGAACATAAATTGTAGGAAACATAATTCTCTATAAAAAACGTCTCTTAGCATTTTGTCATAGCTCGCTTCGTTTCCGAGATATTTGCAGATTCAGCTCAAAGGAACTGGCCTGACGGACATATTTCGAGATATTTCTTCTTCTTGTTGTTCTTCCTCTGCACAGCTAAGCTGGAAGTGGCATTTGCAGCTCGCAATAGTGCAGAGTTATCTCAAAGAAAGGGGCCACGGTGTTTCTGTATCTCTATTATGTTGGTGCGGCTTCGGAACTTTTAAATATCTCGATATATCTCGAAAACTACGCTTCTGATCAAAAAATATCATAGAACATAAATTGTAGGAAACAGAATTCTCTACAAAAAAGGTCTCTTAACATTTTGCCATAGCTCGCTTCGTTTCCGAGATATTTGCAGATATATCTCAAGGGAAGGGGCCTGACGGACATATTTCGAGATATTTCTTCGTCTTGTTGTTCTTCTTCTGCACAGCTAAGCTGGAAGTGGCATTTGCGGCTCGCACTAGTGCAGAGTTATCTCAAAGAAAGGGGCCACGGTGTTTCTGTATCTCTATTATGTTGGTGCGGCTTCGGAACTTTTAAATATCTCGATATATCTCGAAAACTACGCTTCTGATCAAAAAATATCATAGAACATAAATTGTAGGAAACATAATTCTCTATAAAAAACGTCTCTTAACATTTTGCCATAGCTCGCTTCGTTTCCGAGATATTTGCAGATTCAGCTCAAAGGAACTGGCCTGACGGACATATTTCGAGATATTTATTCTTCTTGTTGTTCTTCCTCTGCACAGCTAAGCTGGAAGTGGCATTTGCAGCTCGCAATAGTGCAGAGTTATTTCAAAGAAAGGGGCCACGGTGTTTCTGTATCTCTATTATGTTGGTGCGGCTTCGGAACTTTTAAATATCTTGATATATCTCGAGAACTACGCATCTGATCAAAAAATATCATAGAACATAAAAAGTAGGAAACTTAATTCTCTACAAAAAAGGTCTCTTAACATTTTGCCATAGCTCGCTTCGTTTCCGAGATATTTGCAGATTTATCTCAAGGGAAGGGGCCTGACGGACATATTTCGAGATATTTCTTCTTCTTGTTGTTCTTCTTCTGCACAGCTAAGCTGGAAGTGGCATTTGCGGCTCGCACTAGTGCAGAGTTATCTCAAAGAAAGGGGCCACGGTGTTTCTGTATCTCTATTATGTTGGTGCGGCTTCGGAACTTTTAAATATCTCGATGTATCTCGAAAACTACGCTTCTGATCAAAAAATATCATAGAACATAAAAAGTAGGAAACATAATTCTCTACAAAAAAGGTCTCTTAACATTTTGCCATAGCTCTCTTCGTTTCCGAGATATTTGCAGATTTATCTCAAGGGAAGGGGCCTGACGGACATATTTCGAGATATTTCTTCTTCTTGTTGTTCTTCTTCTGCACAGCTAAGCTGGAAGTGGCATTTGCAGCTCGCAATAGTGCAGAGTTATCTCAAAGAAAGGGGCCACGGTGTTTCTGTATCTCTATTATGTTGGTGCGGCTTCGGAACTTTTAAATATCTTGATATATCTCGAGAACTACGCATCTGATCAAAAAATATCATAGAACATAAAAAGTAGGAAACTTAATTCTCTACAAAAAAGGTCTCTTAACATTTTGCCATAGCTCGCTTCGTTTCCGAGATATTTGCAGATTTATCTCAAGGGAAGGGGCCTGACGGACATATTTCGAGATACTTCTTCTTCTTGTTGTTCTTCTTCTGCACAGCTAAGCTGGAAGTGGCATTTGGGGCTCGCACTAGTGCAGAGTTATCTCAAAGAAAGGGGCCACGGTGTTTCTGTATCCCTATTATATTGGTGCGGCTTCGGAACTTTTAAATATCTTGATATATCTCGAGAACTACGCATCTGATCAAAAAATATCGTAGAACATAAAAAGTAGGAAACATAATTCTCTATAAAAAACGTCTCTTAACATTTTGTCATTGCTCGCTTCGTTTCCGAGATATTTGCAGATTCAGCTCAAAGGAACTGGCCTGACGGACATATTTCGAGATATTTCTTCTTCTTGTTGTTCTTCCTCTGCACAGCTAAGCTGGAAGTGGCATTTGCAGCTCGCAATAGTGCAGAGTTATCTCAAAGAAAGGGGCCACGGTGTTTCTGTATCTCTATTATGTTGGTGCGGCTTCGGAACTTTTAAATATCTCGATATATCTCGAAAACTACGCTTCTGATCAAAAAATATCATAGAACATAAATTGTAGGAAATAGAATTCTCTACAAGAAAGGTCTCTTAACATTTTGCCATAGCTCGCTTCGTTTCCGAGATATTTGCAGATATATCTCAAGGGAAGGGGCCTGACGGACATATTTCGAGATATTTCTTCGTCTTGTTGTTCTTCTTCTGCACAGCTAAGCTGCAAGTGGCATTTCCAGCTCGCAATAGTGGAGAGTTATCTCAAAGAAAGGGGCCACGGTGTTTCTGTATCTCTATTATGTTGGTGCGGCTTCGGAACTTTTAAATATCTTGATATATCTCGAGAACTACGCCTCTGATCGAAAAATATCATAGAACATAAAAAGTAGGAAACTTAATTCTCTACAAAAAAGGTCTCTTAACATTTTGCCATAGCTCGCTTCGTTTCCGAGAGATTTGCAGATTTATCTCAAGGGAAGGGGCCTGACGGACATATTTCGAGATATTTCTTCTTCTTGTTGTTCTTCTTCTGCACAGCTAAGCTGGAAGTGGCATCTGCAGCGCGCAATAGTGCAGAGTTATCTCAAAGAAAGGGGCCACGGTGTTTCTGTATCTCTATTATGTTGGTGCGACTTCGGAACTTTTAAATATCTTGATATATCTCGAGAACTACGCATCTGATCTAAAAATATCATACTACATAAAAAGTAGGAAACTTAATTCTCTACAAGAAAGGTCTCTAAACATTTTGCCATAGCTCGCTTCGTTTCCGAGATATTTGCAGATCTATCTCAAGGGAAGGGGCCTGACGGACGTATTTCGAGATATTTCTTCTTCTTGTTGTTTTTCCTCTGCACAGCTAAGCTGGAAGTGGCATTTGCAGCTCGCAATAGTGCAGAGTTATCTCAAAGAGAGGGGCCACGGTGTTTCTGAATCTCTATTATGTTGGTGCGGCTTCGGAACTTTTAAATATCTTGATATATCTCGAGAACTACGCATCTGATCAAAAAATATCATAGAACATAAAAAGTAGGAAACTTAATTCTCTACAAAAAAGGTCTCTTAACATTTTGCCATAGCTCGCTTCGTTTCCGAGATATTTGCAGATATATCTCAAGGGAAGGGGCCTGACGGACATATTTCGAGATATTTCTTCTTCTTGTTGTTCTTCTTCTGCACAGCTAAGCTGGAAGTGGCATTTACAGCTCGCAATAGTGCAGAGTTATCTCAAAGAAAGGGGCCACGGTGTTTCTGTATCTCTATTATGTTGGTGCGGCTTCGGAACTTTTAAATATCTTGATATATCTCGAGAACTACGCATCTGATCAAAAAATATCATAGAACATAAAAAGTAGGAAACTTAATTCTCTACAAAAAAGGTCTCTTAACATTTTGCCATAGCTCGCTTCGTTTCCGAGATATTTGCAGATATATCTCAAGGGAAGGGGCCTGACGGACATATTTCGAGATATTTCTTCTTCTTGTTGTTCTTCTTCTGCACAGCTAAACTGGAAGTGGCATTTCCAGCTCGCAATAGTGCAGAGTTATCTCAAAGAAAGGGGCCACGGTGTTTCTGTATCCCTATTATGTTGGTGCGGCTTCGGAACTTTTAAATATCTCGATATATCTCGAAAACTACGCTTCTGATCAAAAAATATCATAGAACATAAATTGTAGGAAACATAATTCTCTATAAAAAACGTCTCTTAACATTTTGTCATTGCTCGCTTCGTTTCCGAGATATTTGCAGATTCAGCTCAAAGGAACTGGCCTGACGGACATATTTCGAGATATTTCTTCTTCTTGTTGTTCTTCCTCTGCACAGCTAAGCTGGAAGTGGCATTTGCAGCTCGCAATAGTGCAGAGTTATCTCAAAGAAAGGGGCCACGGTGTTTCTGTATCTCTATTATGTTGGTGCGGCTTCGGAACTTTTAAATATCTCGATATATCTCGAAAACTACTCTTCTGATCAAAAAATATCATAGAACATAAATTGTAGGAAACAGAATTCTCTACAAAAAAGGTCTCTTAACATTTTGCCATAGCTCGCTTCGTTTCCGAGATATTTGCAGATATATCTCAAGGGAAGGGGCCTGACGGACATATTTCGAGATATTTCTTCTTCTTGTTGTTCTTCTTCTGCACAGCTAAGCTGGAAGTGGCATTTACAGCTCGCAATAGTGCAGAGTTATCTCAAAGAAAGGGGCCACGGTGTTTCTGTATCTCTATTATGTTGGTGCGGCTTCGGAACTTTTAAATATCTTGATATATCTCGAGAACTACGCATCTGATCAAAAAATATCATAGAACATAAAAAGTAGGAAACTTAATTCTCTACAAAAAAGGTCTCTTAACATTTTGCCATAGCTCGCTTCGTTTCCGAGATATTTGCAGATATATCTCAAGGGAAGGGGCCTGACGGACATATTTCGAGATATTTCTTCTTCTTGTTGTTCTTCTTCTGCACAGCTAAGCTGGAAGTGGCATTTACAGCTCGCAATAGTGCAGAGTTATCTCAAAGAAAGGGGCCACGGTGTTTCTGTATCTCTATTATGTTGGTACGGCTTCGGAGCTTTTAAATATCTCGATATATCTCGAAAACTACGCTTCTGATCAAAAAATATCATAGAACATAAATTGTAGGAAACAGAATTCTCTACAAAAAAGGTCTCTTAACATTTTGCCATAGCTCGCTTCGTTTCCGAGATATTTGCAGATATATCTCAAGGGAAGGGGCCTGACGGACATATTTCGAGATATTTCTTCGTCTTGTTGTTCTTCTTCTGCACAGCTAAGCTGGAAGTGGCATTTGCGGCTCGCACTAGTGCAGAGATATCTCAAAGAAAGGGGCCACGGTGTTTCTGTATCTCTATTATGTTGGTGCGGCTTCGGAACTTTTAAATATCTCGATGTATCTCGAAAACTACGCTTCTGATCAAAAAATATCATAGAACATAAATTGTAGGAAACATAATTCTCTACAAAAAAGGTCTCTTAACATTTTGCCATAGCTCGCTTCGTTTCCGAGATATTTGCTGATATATCTCAAGGGAAGGGGCCTGACGGACATATTTCGAGATATTTCTTCTTCTTGTTGTTCTTCTTCTGCACAGCTAAGCTGGAAGTGGCATTTCCAGCTCGCAATAGTGCAGAGTTATCTCAAAGAAAGGGGCCACGGTGTTTCTGTATCTCTATTATGTTGGTGCGGCTTCGGAACTTTTAAATATCTTGATATATCTCGAGAACTACGCATCAGATCAAAAAATATCATAGAACATAAAAAGTAGGAAACTTAATTCTCTACAAAAAAAGTCTCTTAACATTTTGCCATAGCTCTCTTCGTTTCCGAGATATTTGCAGATTTATCTCAAGGGAAGGGGCCTGACGGACATATTTCGAGATATTTCTTCTTCTTGTTGTTCTTCTGCACAGCTAAGCTGGAAGTGGCATTTGCAGCTCGCAATAGTGCATAGTTATCTCAAAGAAAGGGGCCACGGTGTTTCTGTATCTCTATTATGTTGGTGCGGCTTCGGAACTTTTAAATATCTCGATGTATCTCGAAAACTACGCTTCTGATCAAAAAATATCATAGAACATAAATTGTAGGAAACATAATTCTCTACAAAAAAGGTCTCTTAACATTTTGCTATAGCTCGCTTCGTTTCCGAGATATTTGCAGATATATCTCAAGGGAAGGGGCCTGACGGACATATTTCGAGATATTTCTTCTTCTTGTTGTTCTTCTTCTGCACAGCTAAGCTGGAAGTGGCATTTACAGCTCGCAATAGTGCAGAGTTATCTCAAAGAAAGGGGCCACGGTGTTTCTGTATCTCTATTATGTTGGTGCGGCTTCGGAACTTTTAAATATCTTGATATATCTCGAGAACTACGCATCTGATCAAAAAATATCATAGAACATAAAAAGTAGGAAACTTAATTCTCTACAAAAAAGGTCTCTTAACATTTTGCCATAGCTCGCTTCGTTTCCGAGATATTTGCAGATTTATCTCAAGGGAAGGGGCCTGACGGACATATTTCGAGATATTTCTTCTTCTTGTTGTTCTTCTTCTGCACAGCTAAGCTGGAAGTGGCATTTGCGGCTCGCACTAGTGCAGAGTTATCTCAAAGAAAGGGGCCACGGTGTTTCTGTATCCCTATTATGTTGGTGCGGCTTCGGAACTTTTAAATATCTCGATATATCTCGAAAACTACGCTTCTGATCAAAAAATATCATAGAACATAAATTGTAGGAAACATAATTCTCTACAAAATACGTCTCTTAACATTTTGCCATAGCTCGCTTCGTTTCCGAGATATTTGCAGATTCAGCTCAAAGGAACTGGCCTGACGGACATATTTCGAGATATTTCTTCTTCTTGTTGTTCTTCCTCTGCACAGCTAAGCTGGGAGAGGCATTTGCAGCTCGCAATAGTGCAGAGTTATCTCAAAGAAAGGGTCCACGGTGTTTCTGTATCTCTATTATGTTGGTGCGGCTTCGGAACTTTTAAATATCTTGATATATCTCGAGAACTACGCATCTGATCAAAAAATATCATAGAACATAAAAAGTAGGAAACTTAATTCTCTACAAAAAAGGTCTCTTAACATTTTGCCATAGCTCGCTTCGTTTCCGAGATATTTGCAGATTTATCTCAAGGGAAGGGGCCTGACGGACATATTTCGAGATATTTCTTCTTCTTGTTGTTCTTCTGCACAGCTAAGCTGGAAGTGGCATTTGCAGCTCGCAATAGTGCATAGTTATCTGAAAGAAAGGGGCCACGGTGTTTCTGTATCTCTATTATGTTGGTGCGGCTTCGGAACTTTTAAATATCTTGATATATCTCGAGAACTACGCATCTGATCAAAAAATATCATAGAACATAAAAAGTAGGTAACTTAATTCTCTACAAAAAAGGTCTCTTAACATTTTGCCATAGCTCTCTTCGTTTCCGAGATATTTGCAGATTTATCTCAAGGGAAGGGGCCTGACGGACATATTTCGAGATATTTCTTCTTCTTGTTGTTCTTCTTCTGCACCGCTAAGCTGGAAGTGGCATTTGCAGCTCGCAATAGTGCAGAGTTATCTCAAAGAAAGGGGCCACGGTGTTTCTGTATCTCTATTATGTTGGTGCGGCTTCGGAACTTTTAAATATCTTGATATATCTCGAGAACTACGCATCTGATCAAAAAATATCATAGAACACAAAAAGTAGGAAACTTAATTCTCTACAAAAAAGGTCTCTTAACATTTTGCCATAGCTCGCTTCGTTTCCGAGATATTTGCAGATTTATCTCAAGGGAAGGGGCCTGACGGACATATTTCGAGATATTTCTTCTTCTTGTTGTTCTTCTTCTGCACAGCTAAGCGGGAAGTGGCATTTGCGGCTCGCACTAGTGCAGAGTTATCTCAAAGAAAGGGGCCACGGTGTTTCTGTATCTCTATTATGTTGGTGCGGCTTTGGAACTTTTAAATATCTCGATATATCTCGAAAACTACGCTTCTGACCAACAAATATCATAGAACATAAATTGTAGGAAACACAATTCTCTACAAAAAAGGTCTCTTAACATTTTGCCATACCTCGCTTCGTTTCCGAGATATTTGCAGATTTATCTCAAGGGAAGGGGCCTAACGGACATATTTCGAGATATTTCTTCTTCTTGTTGTTCTTCTTCTGCACAGCTAAGCTGGAAGTGGCATTTGCAGCTCGCAATAGCGCAGAGTTATCTCAAAGAAAGGGGCCACGGTGTTTCTGTATCTCTATTATGTTGGTGCGGCTTCGGAACTTTTAAATATCTTGATATATCTCGAGAACTACGCATCTGATCAAAAAATATCATAGAACATAAAAAGTAGGAAACTTAATTCTCTACAAAAAAGGTCTCTTAACATTTTGCCATAGCTCGCTTCGTTTCCGAGATATTTGCAGATATATCTCAAGGGAAGGGGCCTGACGGACATATTTCGAGATATTTCTTCTTCTTGTTGTTCTTCTTCTGCACAGCTAAGCTGGAAGTGGCATTTACAGCTCGCAATAGTGCAGAGTTATCTCAAAGAAAGGGGCCACGGTGTTTCTGTATCTCTATTATGTTGGTGCGGCTTCGGAACTTTTAAATATCTTGATATATCTCGAGAACTACGCATCTGATCAAAAAATATCATAGAACATAAAAAGTAGGAAACTTAATTCTCTACAAAAAAGGTCTCTTAACATTTTGCCATAGCTCGCTTCGTTTCCGAGATATTTGCAGATATATCTCAAGGGAAGGGGCCTGACGGACATATTTCGAGATATTTCTTCTTCTTGTTGTTCTTCTTCTGCACAGCTAAACTGGAAGTGGTATTTCCAGCTCGCAATAGTGCAGAGTTATCTCAAAGAAAGGGGCCACGGTGTTTCTGTATCCCTATTATGTTGGTGCGGCTTCGGAACTTTTAAATATCTCGATATATCTCGAAAACTACGCTTCTGATCAAAAAATATCATAGAACATAAATTGGAGGAAACATAATTCTCTATAAAAAACGTCTCTTAACATTTTGTCATTGCTCGCTTCGTTTCCGAGATATTTGCAGATTCAGCTCAAAGGAACTGGCCTGACGGACATATTTCGAGATATTTCTTCTTCTTGTTGTTCTTCCTCTGCACAGCTAAGCTGGAAGTGGCATTTGCAGCTCGCAATAGTGCAGAGTTATCTCAAAGAAAGGGGCCACGGTGTTTCTGTATCTCTATTATGTTGGTGCGGCTTCGGAACTTTTAAATATCTCGATATATCTCGAAAACTACTCTTCTGATCAAAAAATATCATAGAACATAAATTGTAGGAAACAGAATTCTCTACAAAAAAGGTCTCTTAACATTTTGCCATAGCTCGCTTCGTTTCCGAGATATTTGCAGATATATCTCAAGGGAAGGGGCCTGACGGACATATTTCGAGATATTTCTTCTTCTTGTTGTTCTTCTTCTGCACAGCTAAGCTGGAAGTGGCATTTACAGCTCGCAATAGTGCAGAGTTATCTCAAAGAAAGGGGCCACGGTGTTTCTGTATCTCTATTATGTTGGTGCGGCTTCGGAACTTTTAAATATCTTGATATATCTCGAGAACTACGCATCTGATCAAAAAATATCATAGAACATAAAAAGTAGGAAACTTAATTCTCTACAAAAAAGGTCTCTTAACATTTTGCCATAGCTCGCTTCGTTTCCGAGATATTTGCAGATATATCTCAAGGGAAGGGGCCTGACGGACATATTTCGAGATATTTCTTCTTCTTGTTGTTCTTCTTCTGCACAGCTAAGCTGGAAGTGGCATTTACAGCTCGCAATAGTGCAGAGTTATCTCAAAGAAAGGGGCCACGGTGTTTCTGTATCTCTATTATGTTGGTACGGCTTCGGAGCTTTTAAATATCTCGATATATCTCGAAAACTACGCTTCTGATCAAAAAATATCATAGAACATAAATTGTAGGAAACAGAATTCTCTACAAAAAAGGTCTCTTAACATTTTGCCATAGCTCGCTTCGTTTCCGAGATATTTGCAGATATATCTCAAGGGAAGGGGCCTGACGGACATATTTCGAGATATTTCTTCGTCTTGTTGTTCTTCTTCTGCACAGCTAAGCTGGAAGTGGCATTTGCGGCTCGCACTAGTGCAGAGATATCTCAAAGAAAGGGGCCACGGTGTTTCTGTATCTCTATTATGTTGGTGCGGCTTCGGAACTTTTAAATATCTCGATGTATCTCGAAAACTACGCTTCTGATCAAAAAATATCATAGAACATAAATTGTAGGAAACATAATTCTCTACAAAAAAGGTCTCTTAACATTTTGCCATAGCTCGCTTCGTTTCCGAGATATTTGCTGATATATCTCAAGGGAAGGGGCCTGACGGACATATTTCGAGATATTTCTTCTTCTTGTTGTTCTTCTTCTGCACAGCTAAGCTGGAAGTGGCATTTCCAGCTCGCAATAGTGCAGAGTTATCTCAAAGAAAGGGGCCACGGTGTTTCTGTATCTCTATTATGTTGGTGCGGCTTCGGAACTTTTAAATATCTTGATATATCTCGAGAACTACGCATCAGATCAAAAAATATCATAGAACATAAAAAGTAGGAAACTTAATTCTCTACAAAAAAAGTCTCTTAACATTTTGCCATAGCTCTCTTCGTTTCCGAGATATTTGCAGATTTATCTCAAGGGAAGGGGCCTGACGGACATATTTCGAGATATTTCTTCTTCTTGTTGTTCTTCTGCACAGCTAAGCTGGAAGTGGCATTTGCAGCTCGCAATAGTGCATAGTTATCTGAAAGAAAGGGGCCACGGTGTTTCTGTATCTCTATTATGTTGGTGCGGCTTCGGAACTTTTAAATATCTTGATATATCTCCAGAACTACGCATCTGATCAAAAAATATCATAGAACATAAAAAGTAGGAAACTTAATTCTCTACAAAAAAGGTCTCTTAACATTTTGCCATAGCTCTCTTCGTTTCCGAGATATTTGCAGATTTATCTCAAGGGAAGGGGCCTGACGGACATATTTCGAGATATTTCTTCTTCTTGTTGTTCTTCTTCTGCACAGCTAAGCTGGAAGTCGCATTTGCAGCTCGCAATAGTGCAGAGTTATCTCAAAGAAAGGGGCCACGGTGTTTCTGTATCTCTATTATGTTGGTGCGGCTTCGGAACTTTTAAATATCTCGATGTATCTCGAAAACTACGCTTCTGATCAAAAAATATCATAGAACATAAATTGTAGGAAACATAATTCTCTACAAAAAAGGTCTCTTAACATTTTGCTATAGCTCGCTTCGTTTCCGAGATATTTGCAGATATATCTCAAGGGAAGGGGCCTGACGGACATATTTCGAGATATTTCTTCTTCTTGTTGTTCTTCTTCTGCACAGCTAAGCTGGAAGTGGCATTTACAGCTCGCAATAGTGCAGAGTTATCTCAAAGAAAGGGGCCACGGTGTTTCTGTATCTCTATTATGTTGGTGCGGCTTCGGAACTTTTAAATATCTTGATATATCTCGAGAACTACGCATCTGATCAAAAAATATCATAGAACATAAAAAGTAGGAAACTTAATTCTCTACAAAAAAGGTCTCTTAACATTTTGCCATAGCTCGCTTCGTTTCCGAGATATTTGCAGATTTATCTCAAGGGAAGGGGCCTGACGGACATATTTCGAGATATTTCTTCTTCTTGTTGTTCTTCTTCTGCACAGCTAAGCTGGAAGTGGCATTTGCGGCTCGCACTAGTGCAGCGTTATCTCAAAGAAAGGGGCCACGGTGTTTCTGTATCCCTATTATGTTGGTGCGGCTTCGGAACTTTTAAATATCTCGATATATCTCGAAAACTACGCTTCTGATCAAAAAATATCATAGAACATAAATTGTAGGAAACATAATTCTCTACAAAATACGTCTCTTAACATTTTGCCATAGCTCGCTTCGTTTCCGAGATATTTGCAGATTCAGCTCAAAGGAACTGGCCTGACGGACATATTTCGAGATATTTCTTCTTCTTGTTGTTCTTCCTCTGCACAGCTAAGCTGGGAGAGGCATTTGCAGCTCGCAATAGTGCAGAGTTATCTCAAAGAAAGGGTCCACGGTGTTTCTGTATCTCTATTATGTTGGTGCGGCTTCGGAACTTTTAAATATCTTGATATATCTCGAGAACTACGCATCTGATCAAAAAATATCATAGAACATAAAAAGTAGGAAACTTAATTCTCTACAAAAAAGGTCTCTTAACATTTTGCCATAGCTCGCTTCGTTTCCGAGATATTTGCAGATTTATCTCAAGGGAAGGGGCCTGACGGACATATTTCGAGATATTTCTTCTTCTTGTTGTTCTTCTGCACAGCTAAGCTGGAAGTGGCATTTGCAGCTCGCAATAGTGCATAGTTATCTGAAAGAAAGGGGCCACGGTGTTTCTGTATCTCTATTATGTTGGTGCGGCTTCGGAACTTTTAAATATCTTGATATATCTCGAGAACTACGCATCTGATCAAAAAATATCATAGAACATAAAAAGTAGGTAACTTAATTCTCTACAAAAAAGGTCTCTTAACATTTTGCCATAGCTCTCTTCGTTTCCGAGATATTTGCAGATTTATCTCAAGGGAAGGGGCCTGACGGACATATTTCGAGATATTTCTTCTTCTTGTTGTTCTTCTTCTGCACCGCTAAGCTGGAAGTGGCATTTGCAGCTCGCAATAGTGCAGAGTTATCTCAAAGAAAGGGGCCACGGTGTTTCTGTATCTCTATTATGTTGGTGCGGCTTCGGAACTTTTAAATATCTTGATATATCTCGAGAACTACGCATCTGATCAAAAAATATCATAGAACACAAAAAGTAGGAAACTTAATTCTCTACAAAAAAGGTCTCTTAACATTTTGCCATAGCTCGCTTCGTTTCCGAGATATTTGCAGATTTATCTCAAGGGAAGGGGCCTGACGGACATATTTCGAGATATTTCTTCTTCTTGTTGTTCTTCTTCTGCACAGCTAAGCGGGAAGTGGCATTTGCGGCTCGCACTAGTGCAGAGTTATCTCAAAGAAAGGGGCCACGGTGTTTCTGTATCTCTATTATGTTGGTGCGGCTTTGGAACTTTTAAATATCTCGATATATCTCGAAAACTACGCTTCTGACCAACAAATATCATAGAACATAAATTGTAGGAAACACAATTCTCTACAAAAAAGGTCTCTTAACATTTTGCCATACCTCGCTTCGTTTCCGAGATATTTGCAGATTTATCTCAAGGGAAGGGGCCTAACGGACATATTTCGAGATATTTCTTCTTCTTGTTGTTCTTCTTCTGCACAGCTAAGCTGGAAGTGGCATTTGCAGCTCGCAATAGCGCAGAGTTATCTCAAAGAAAGGGGCCACGGTGTTTCTGTATCTCTATTATGTTGGTGCGGCTTCGGAACTTTTAAATATCTTGATATATCTCGAGAACTACGCATCTGATCAAAAAATATCATAGAACATAAAAAGTAGGAAACTTAATTCTCTACAAAAAAGGTCTCTTAAGATTTTGCCATAGCTCACTTCGTTTCCGAGATATTTGCAGATTTATCTCAAGGGAAGGGGCCTAACGGACATATTTCGAGATATTTCTTCTTCTTGTTGTTCTTCTTCTGCACAGCTAAACTGGAAGTGGCATTTCCAGCTCGCAATAGTGCAGAGTTATCTCAAAGAAAGGGGCCACGGTGTTTCTGTATCTCTATTATGTTGGTGCGGCTTCGGAACTTTTAAATATCTTGATATATCTCGAGAACTACGCATCTGATCGAAGAATATCATAGAACATAAAAAGTAGGAAACTTAATTCTCTACAAAAAAGGTCTCTTACCATTTTGCCATAGCTCGCTTCGTTTCCGAGATATTTGCAGATTTATCTCAAGGGAAGGGGCCTAACGGACATATTTCGAGATATTTCTTCTTCTTGTTGTTCTTCTTCTGCACAGCTAAGCTGGAAGTGGCATTTGCGGCTCGCACTAGTGCAGAGTTATCTCAAAGAAAGGGGTCACGGTGTTTATGTATCTCTATTATGTTGGTGCGGTTTCGGAACTTTTAAATATCTTGATATATCTCGAGAACTACGCATCTGATCAAAAAATATCATAGAACGTAAAAGGTAGGAAACTTAATTCTCTACAAAAAAGGTCTCTTAAGATTTTGCCATAGCTCGCTTCGTTTCCGAGATATTTGCAGATTTATCTCAAGGGAAGGGGCCTAACGGACATATTTCGAGATATTTCTTCTTCTTGTTGTTCTTCTTCTGCACAGCTAAACTGGAAGTGGCATTTCCAGCTCGCAATAGTGCAGAGTTATCTC
The DNA here is from genome assembly GCF_051020975.1 of Osmia lignaria lignaria. NCBI lineage: Eukaryota > Metazoa > Arthropoda > Insecta > Hymenoptera > Megachilidae > Osmia > Osmia lignaria. The sequence goes on from NW_027478159.1 coordinate 22,056,609, forward strand.
AAAGAAAGGGGCCACGGTGTTTCTGTATCTCTATTATGTTGGTGCGGCTTCGGAACTTTTAAATATCTTGATATATCTCGAGAACTACGCATCTGATCGAAAAATATCATAGAACATAAAAAGTAGGAAACTTAATTCTCTACAAGAAAGGTCTCTTAACATTTTGCCATAGCTCGCTTCGTTTCCGAGATATTTGCAGATTTATCTCAAGGGAAGGGGCCTGACGGACATATTTCGAGATATTTCTTCGTCTTGTTGTTCTTCTTCTGCACAGCTAAGCTGGAAGTGGCATTTGCAGCTCGCAATAGTGCATAGTTATCTGAAAGAAAGGGGCCACGGTGTTTCTGTATCTCTATTATGTTGGTGCGGCTTCGGAACTTTTAAATATCTTGATATATCTCGAGAACTACGCATCTGATCAAAAAATATCATAGAACATAAAAAGTAGGAAACTTAATTCTCTACAAAAAAGGTCTCTTAACATTTTGCCATAGCTCTCTTCGTTTCCGAGATATTTGCAGATTTATCTCAAGGGAAGGGGCCTGACGGACATATTTCGAGATATTTCTTCTTCTTGTTGTTCTTCTTCTGCACAGCTAAGCTGGAAGTGGCATTTGCAGCTCGCAATAGTGCAGAGTTATCTCAAAGAAAGGGGCCACGGTGTTTCTGTATCTCTATTATGTTGGTGCGGCTTCGGAACTTTTAAATATCTGGATATATCTCGAGAACTACGCATCTGATCAAAAAATATCATAGAACATAAAAAGTAGGAAACTTAATTCTCTACAAAAGAGGTCTCTTAACATTTTGCCATAGCTCGCTTCGTTTCCGAGATATTTGCAGATTTATCTCACGGGAAGGGGCCTAACGGACATATTTCGAGATATTTCTTCTTCTTGTTGTTCTTCTTCTGCACAGCTAAACTGGAAGTGGCATTACCAGCTCGCAATAGTGCAGAGTTATCTCAAAGAAAGGGGCCACGGTGTTTCTGTATCTCTATTATGTTGGTGCGGCTTCGGAACTTTTAAATATCTCGATGTATCTGGAAAACTACGCTTCTGATCAAAAAATATCATAGAACATAAATTGTAGGAAACATAATTCTCTACAAAAAAGGTCTCTTAACATTTTGCCATAGCTCGCTTCGTTTCCGAGATATTTGCAGATATATCTCAAGGGAAGGGGCCTGACGGACATATTTCGAGATATTTCTTCTTCTTGTTGTTCTTCTTCTGCACAGCTAAGCTGGAAGTGGCATTTACAGCTCGCAATAGTGCAGAGTTATCTCAAAGAAAGGGGCCACGGTGTTTCTGTATCTCTATTATGTTGGTGCGGCTTCGGAACTTTTAAATATCATGATATATCTCGAGAACTACGCATCTGATCAAAAAATATCATAGAACATAAAAAGTAGGAAACTTAATTCTCTACAAAAAAGGTCTCTTAACATTTTGCCATAGCTCGCTTCGTTTCCGAGATATTTGCAGATTTATCTCAAGGGAAGGGGCCTGACGGACATATTTCGAGATATTTCTTCTTCTTGTTGTTCTTCTTCTGCACAGCTAAGCTGGAAGTGGCATTTGCGGCTCGCACTAGTGCAGAGTTATCTCAAAGAAAGGGGCCACGGTGTTTCTGTATCCCTATTATGTTGGTGCGGCTTCGGAACTTTTAAATATCTCGATATATCTCGAGAACTACGCTTCTGATCAAAAAATATCATAGAACATAAATTGTAGGAAACATAATTCTCTATAAAAAACGTCTCTTAACATTTTGCCATAGCTCGCTTCGTTTCCGAGATATTTGCAGATTCAGCTCAAAGGAACTGGCCTGACGGACATATTTCGAGATATTTCTTCTTCTTGTTGTTCTTCCTCTGCACAGCTAAGCTGTTAGAGGCATTTGCAGCTCGCAATAGTGCAGAGTTATCTCAAAGAAAGGGTCCACGGTGTTTCTGTATCTCTACTATGTTGGTGCGGCTTCGGAACTTTTAAATATCTTGATATATCTCGAGAACTACGCATCTGATCAAAAAATATCATAGAACATAAAAAGTAGGAAACTTAATTCTCTACAAAAAAGGTCTCTTAACATTTTGCCATAGCTCGCTTCGTTTCCGAGATATTTGCAGATTTATCTCAAGGGAAGGGGCCTGACGGACATATTTCGAGATATTTCTTCTTCTTGTTGTTCTTCTTCTGCACAGCTAAGCTGGAAGTGGCATTTGCGGCTCGCACTAGTGCAGAGTTATCTCAAAGAAAGGGGCCACGGTGTTTCTGTATTTCTATTATGTTGGTGCGGCTTCGGAACTTTTAAATATCTCGATATATCTCGAAAACTACGCTTCTGATCAAAAAATATCATAGAACATAAATTGTAGGAAACAGAATTCTCTACAAAAAAGGTCTCTTAACATTTTGCCATAGCTCGCTTCGTTTCCGAGATATTTGCAGATTTATCTCAAGAGAAGGGGCCTAACGGACATATTTCGAGATATTTCTTCTTCTTGTTGTTCTTCTTCTGCACAGCTAAGCTGGAAGTGGCATTTGCGGCTCGCACTAGTGCAGAGTTATCTCAAGGCAAGGGGTCACGGTGCTTCTGTATCTCTATTATGTTGGTGTGGTTTCGGAACTTTGAAATATCTTGATATATCTCGAGAACTACGCATCTGATCAAAAAATATCATAGAACGTAAAAAGTAGGAAACTTAATTCTCTACAAATAAGGTCTCTTCACATTTTGCCATAGCTCGCTTCGTTTCCGAGATATTTGCAGATTTATCTCAAGGGAAGGGGCCTGACGGACATATTTCGAGATATTTCTTCTTCTTGTTGTTCTTCTTCTGCACAGCTAAGCTGGAAGTGGCATTTACAGCTCGCAATAGTGCAGAGTTATCTCAAAGAAAGGGGCCACGGTGTTTCTGTATCTCTATTATGTTGGTGCGGCTTCGGAACTTTTAAATATCTTGATATATCTCGAGAACTACGCATCGGATCAAAAAATGTCATAGAACATAAAAAGTAGGAAACTTAATTCTCTACAAAAAAGGTCTCTTAACATTTTGCCATAGCTCTCTTCGTTTCCGAGATATTTCCAGATTTATCTCAAGGGAAGGGGCCTGACGGACATATTTCGAGATATTCCTTCTTCTTGTTGTTCTTCTTCTGCACAGCTAAGCTGGAAGTGGCATTTGCAGCTCGCTATAGTGCAGAGTTATCTCAAAGAAAGGGGCCACGGTGTTTCTGTATCTCTATTATGTTGGTGCGGCTTCGGAACTTTTAAATATCTTGATATATCTCGAGAACTACGCATCTGATCAAAAAATATCATAGAACATAAAAAGTAGGAAACTTAATTCTCTACAAAAAAGGTCTCTTAACATTTTGCCATAGCTCGCTTCGTTTCCGAGATATTTGCATATTTATCTCAAGGGAAGGGGCCTGACGGACATATTTCGAGATATTCCTTCTTCTTGTTGTTCTTCTTCTGCACAGCTAAGCTGGAAGTGGCATTTGCGGCTCGCACTAATGCTGAGTTATCTCAAAGAAAGGGGCCACGGTGTTTCTGTATCTCTATTATGTTGGTGCGGCTTCGGAACTTTTAAATATCTCGATATATCTCGAAAACTACGCTTCTGATCCAAAAATATCATAGAACATAAAAAGTAGGAAACTTAATTCTCTACAAAAAAGGTCTCTTAACATTTTGCCATAGCTCGCTTCGTTTCCGAGATATTTGCAGATATATCTCAAGGGAAGGGGCCTGACGGACATATTTCGAGATATTTCTTTTTCTTGTTGTTCTTCCTCTGCACAGCTAAGCTGGAAGTGGCATTTGCGGCTCGCACTAGTGCAGAGTTATCTCAAAGAAAGGGGCCACGGTGTTTCTGTATCTCTATTATGTTGGTGCGGCTTCGGAACTTTTAAATATCTTGATATATCTCGAGAACTACGCATCTGATCAAAAAATATCATAGAACATAAAAAGTAGGAAACTTAATTCTCTACAAAAAAGGTCTCTTAACATTTTGCCATAGCTCGCTTCGTTTCCGAGATATTTGCAGATTTATCTCAAGGGAAGGGGCCTGACGGACATATTTCGAGATATTTCTTCTTCTTGTTGTTCTTCTTCTGCACAGCTAAGCTGGAAGTGGCATTTGCAGCTCGCAATAGTGCAGAGATATCTCAAAGAAAGGGGCCACGGTGTTTCTGTATCTCTATTATGTTGGTGCGGTTTCGGAACTTTTAAATATCTTGATATATCTCGAGAACTACGCATCTGATCAAAAAATATCATAGAACGTAAAAAGTAGGAAACTTAATTCTCTACAAAAAAGGTCTCTTAACATTTTGCCATAGCTCGCTTCGTTTCCGAGATATTTGCAGATTTATGTCAAGGGAAGGGGCCTGACGGACATATTTCGAGATATTTCTTCTTCTTGTTGTTCTTCTTCTGCACAGCTAAGCTGGAAGTGGCATTTGCGGCTCGCACTAGTGCAGAGTTATCTCAAAGAAAGGGGCCACGGTGTTTCTGTATCTCTATTATGTTGGTGCGGCTTCGGAACTTTTAAATATCTTGATATATCTCGAGAACTACGCATCTGATCAAAAAATATCATAGAACATAAAAAGTAGGAAACTTAATTCTCTACAAAAAAGGTCTCTTAACATTTTGCCATAGCTCGCTTCGTTTCCGAGATATTTGCATATTTATCTCAAGGGAAGGGGCCTGACGGACATATTTCGAGATATTTCTTCTTCTTGTTGTTCTTCTTCTGCACAGCTAAGCTGGAAGTGGCATTTGCGGCTCGCACTAGTGCAGAGTTATCTCAAAGAAAGGGGCCACGGTGTTTCTGTATCTCTATTATGTTGGTGCGGCTTCGGAACTTTTAAATATCTTGATATATCTCGAGAACTACGCATCTGATCAAAAAATATCATAGAAAATAAAAAGTAGGAAACTTAATTCTCTACAAAAAAGGTCTCTTAACATTTTGCCATAGCTCGCTTCGTTTCCGAGATATTTGCATATTTATCGCAAGTGAAGGGGCCTGACGGACATATTTCGAGATATTTCTTCTTCTTGTTGTTCTTCTTCTGCACAGCTAAGCTGGAAGTGGCATTTGCGGCTCGCACTAGTGCAGAGTTATCTCAAAGAAAGGGGCCACGGTGTTTCTGTATCTCTATTATGTTGGTGCGGCTTCGGAACTTTTAAATATCTCGATATATCTCGAAAACTACGCTTCTGATCAAAAAATATCATAGAACATAAATTGTAGGAAACATAATTCTCTACAAAAAAGGTCTCTTAACATTTTGCCATAGCTCGCTTCGTTTCCGAGATATTTGCAGATATATCTCAAGGGAAGGGGCCTGACGGACATATTTCGAGATATTTCTTCTTCTTGTTGTTCTTCCTCTGCACAGCTAAGCTGGAAGTGGCATTTGCAGCTCGCAATAGTGCAGAGTTATCCCAAAGAAAGGGGCCACGGTGTTTCTGTATCTCTATTATGTTGGTGCGGCTTCGGAACTTTTAAATATCTTGATATATCTCGAGAACTACGCATCTGATCAAAAAATATCATAGAACATAAAAAGTAGGAAACTTAATTCTCTACAAAAAAGGTCTCTTAATATTTTGCCATAGCTCGCTTCGTTTCCGAGATTTTTGCATATTTATCTCAAGGGAAGGGGCCTGACGGACATATTTCGAGATATTTCTTCTTCTTGTTGTTCTTCTTCTGCACAGCTAAGCTGGAAGTGGCATTTGCGGCTCGCACTAGTGCAGAGTTATCTCAAAGAAAGGGGCCACGGTGTTTCTGTATCTCTATTATGTTGGTGCGGCTTCGGAACTTTTAAATATCTTGATATATCTCGAGAACTACGCATCTGATCAAAAAATATCCTAGAACCTAAAAAGTAGGAAACTTAATTCTCTACAAAAAAGGTCTCTTAACATTTTGCCATAGCTCGCTTCGTTTCCGAGATATTTGCATATATATCTCAAGGGAAGGGGCCTGACGGACATATTTCGAGATATTTCTTCTTCTTGTTGTTCTTCTTCTGCACAGCTAAGCTGGAAGTGGCATTTGCGGCTCGCACTAGTGCAGAGTTATCTCAAAGAAAGGGGCCACGGTGTTTCTGTATCTCTATTATGTTGGTGCGGCTTCGGAACTTTTAAATATCTTGATATATCTCGAGAACTACGCAGCTGATCAAAGAATATCATAGAACATAAAAAGTAGGAAACTTAATTCTCTACAAAAAAGGTCTCTTAACATTTTGCCATAGCTCGCTTCGTTTCCGAGATATTTGCATATATATCTCAAGGGAAGGGGCCTGACGGACATATTTCGAGATATTTCTTCTTCTTGTTGTTCTTCTTCTGCACAGCTAAGCTGGAAGTGGCATTTGCGGCTCGCACTAGTGCAGAGTTATCTCAAAGAAAGGGGCCACGGTGTTTCTGTATCTCTATTATGTTGGTGCGGCTTCGGAACTTTTAAATATCTTGATATATCTCGAGAACTACGGATCTGATCAAAAAATATCATAGAACATAAAAAGTAGAAAACTTAATTCTCTACAAAAAAGGTCTCTTAACATTTTGCCATAGCTCGCTTCGTTTCCGAGATATTTGCATATTTATCGCAAGGGAAGGGGCCTGACGGACATATTTCGAGATATTTCTTCTTCTTGTTGTTCTTCTTCTGCACAGCTAAGCTGGAAGTGGCATTAAGGCTCGCACTAGTGCAGAGTTATCTCAAAGAAAGGGGCCACGGTGTTTCTGTATCTCTATTATGTTGGTGCGGCTTCGGAACTTTTAAATATCTCGATATATCTCGAAAACTACGCTTCTGATCAAAAAATATCGTAGAACATAAAAAGTAGGAAACTTAATTCTCTACAAAAAATGTCTCTTAACATTTTGCCATAGCTCGCTGCGTTTCCGAGATATTTGCAGATATATCTCAAGGGAAGGGGCCTGACGGACATATTTCGAGATATTTCTTCTTCTTGTTGTTCTTCCTCTGCACAGCTAAGCTGGAAGTGGCATTTGCAGCTCGCAATAGTGCAGAGTTATCTCAAAGAAAGGGGCCACGGTGTTTCTGTATCTCTATTATGTTGGTGCGGCTTCGGAACTTTTAAATATCTTGATATATCTCGAGAACTACGCATCTGATCAAAAAATATCATAGAACATAAAAGGTAGGAAACTTAATTCTCTACAAAAAAGGTCTCTTAACATTTTGCCATAGCTCGCTTCGTTTCCGAGATATTTGCATATTTATCTCAAGGGAAGGGGCCTGACGGACATATTTCGAGATATTTCTTCTTCTTGTTGTTCTTCTTCTGCACAGCTAAGCTGGAAGTGGCATTTGCGGCTCGCACTAGTGCAGAGTTATCTCAAAGAAAGGGGCCACGGTGTTTCTGTATCTCTATTATGTTGGTGCGGCTTCGGAACTTTTAAATATCTCGATATATCTCGAAAACTACGCTTCTGATCAAAAAATATCATAGAACATAAATTGTAGGAAACATAATTCTCTACAAAAAAGGTCTCTTAACATTTTGCCATAGCTCTCTTCGTTTCCGAGATATTTGCAGATTTATCTCACGGGAAGGGGCCTGACGGACATATTTCGAGATATTTCTTCTTCTTGTTGTTCTTCTTCTGCACAGCTAAGCTGGAAGTGGCATTTGCAGCTCGCAATAGTGCAGAGTTATCTCAAAGAAAGGGGCCACGGTGTTTCTGTATCTCTATTATGTTGGTGCGGCTTCGGAACTTTTAAATATCTTGATATATCTCGAGAACTACGCGTCTGATCAAAAAATATCATAGAACATAAAAAGTAGGAAACTTAATTCTCTACAACAACGGTCTCTTAACATTTTGCCACAGCTCGCTTCGTTTCCGAGATATTTGCATATTTATCTCAAGGGGAGGGGCCTGACGGACATATTTCGAGATATTTCTTCTTCTTGTTGTTCTTCTTCTGCACAGCTAAGCTGGAAGTGGCATTAAGGCTCGCACTAGTGCAGAGTTATCTCAAAGAAAGGGGCCACGGTGTTTCTGTATCTCTATTATGTTGGTGCGGCTTCGGAACTTTTAAATATCTCGATATATCTCGAAAACTACGCTTCTGATCAAAAAATATCATAGAACATAAAAAGTAGGAAACTTAATTCTCTACAAAAAATGTCTCTTAACATTTTGCCATAGCTCGCTGCGTTTCCGAGATATTTGCAGATATATCTCAAGGGAAGGGGCCTGACGGACATATTTCGAGATATTTCTTCTTCTTGTTGTTCTTCCTCTGCACAGCTAAGCTGGAAGTGGCATTTGCAGCTCGCAATAGTGCAGAGTTATCTCAAAGAAAGGGGCCACGGTGTTTCTGTATCTCTATTATGTTGGTGCGGCTTCGGAACTTTTAAATATCTTGATATATCTCGAGAACTACGCATCTGATCAAAAAATATCATAGAACATAAAAGGTAGGAAACTTAATTCTCTACAAAAAAGGTCTCTTAACATTTTGCCATAGCTCGCTTCGTTTCCGAGATATTTGCATATTTATCTCAAGGGAAGGGGCCTGACGGACATATTTCGAGATATTTCTTCTTCTTGTTGTTCTTCTTCTGCACAGCTAAGCTGGAAGTGGCATTTGCGGCTCGCACTAGTGCAGAGTTATCTCAAAGAAAGGGGCCACGGTGTTTCTGTATCTCTATTATGTTGGTGCGGCTTCGGAACTTTTAAATATCTCGATATATCTCGAAAACTACGCTTCTGATCAAAAAATATCATAGAACATAAATTGTAGGAAACATAATTCTCTACAAAAAAGGTCTCTTAACATTTTGCGATAGCTCTCTTCGTTTCCGAGATATTTGCAGATTTATCTCACGGGAAGGGGCCTGACGGACATATTTCGAGATATTTCTTCTTCTTGTTGTTCTTCTTCTGCACAGCTAAGCTGGAAGTGGCATTTGCAGCTCGCAATAGTGCAGAGTTATCTCAAAGAAAGGGGCCACGGTGTTTCTGTATCTCTATTATGTTGGTGCGGCTTCGGAACTTTTAAATATCTTGATATATCTCGAGAACTACGCGTCTGATCAAAAAATATCATAGAACATAAAAAGTAGGAAACTTAATTCTCTACAACAACGGTCTCTTAACATTTTGCCACAGCTCGCTTCGTTTCCGAGATATTTGCATATTTATCTCAAGGGGAGGGGCCTGACGGACATATTTCGAGATATTTCTTCTTCTTGTTGTTCTTCTTCTGCACAGCTAAGCTGGAAGTGGCATTAAGGCTCGCACTAGTGCAGAGTTATCTCAAAGAAAGGGGCCACGGTGTTTCTGTATCTCTATTATGTTGGTGCGGCTTCGGAACTTTTAAATATCTCGATATATCTCGAAAACTACGCTTCTGATCAAAAAATATCATAGAACATAAAAAGTAGGAAACTTAATTCTCTACAAAAAATGTCTCTTAACATTTTGCCATAGCTCGCTGCGTTTCCGAGATATTTGCAGATATATCTCAAGGGAAGGGGCCTGACGGACATATTTCGAGATATTTCTTCTTCTTGTTGTTCTTCCTCTGCACAGCTAAGCTGGAAGTGGCATTTGCAGCTCGCAATAGTGCAGAGTTATCTCAAAGAAAGGGGCCACGGTGTTTCTGTATCTCTATTATGTTGGTGCGGCTTCGGAACTTTTAAATATCATGATATATCTCGAGAACTACGCATCTGATCAAAAAATATCATAGAACATAAAAGGTAGGAAACTTAATTCTCTACAAAAAAGGTCTCTTAACATTTTGCCATAGCTCGCTTCGTTTCCGAGATATTTGCATATTTATCTCAAGGGAAGGGGCCTGACGGACATATTTCGAGATATTTCTTCTTCTTGTTGTTCTTCTTCTGCACAGCTAAGCTGGAAGTGGCATTTGCGGCTCGCATTAGTGCAGAGTTATCTCAAAGAAAGGGGCCACGGTGTTTCTGTATCTCTATTATGTTGGTGCGGCTTCGGAACTTTTAAATATCTCGATATATCTCGAAAACTACGCTTCTGATCAAAAAATATCATAGAACATAAAAAGTAGGAAACTTAATTCTCTACAAAAAAGGTCTCTTAACATTTTGCCATAGCTCGCTTCGTTTCCGAGATATTTGCAGATTCATCTCAAGGGAAGGGGTCTGACGGACATATTTCGAGATATTTCTTCTTCTTGTTGTTCTTCTTCTGCACAGCTAAGCTCGAAGTGGCATTTGCAGCTCGCAATAGTGCAGAGTTATCTCAAAGAAAGAGGCCACGGTGTTTCTGTACCTCTATTATGTTGGTGCAGCTTCGGAACTTTTAAATATCTTGATATATCTCGAGAACTACGCATCTGTTCAAAAAATATCATCGAACATAAAAAGTAGGAAACTTAATTCTCTACAAAAAAGGTCTCTTAACATTTTGCCATAGCTCGCTTCGTTTCCGAGATATTTGCAGATTCAGCTCAAAGGAACTGGCCTGACGGACATATTTCGAGATATTTCTTCTTCTTGTTGTTCTTCCTCTGCACAGCTAAGCTGGAAGTGGCATTTGCAGCTCGCACTAGTGCAGAGTTATCTCAAAGAAAGGGGCCACGGTGTTTCTGTATCTCTATTATGTTGGTGCGGCTTCGGAACTTTTAAATATCTTGATATATCTCGAGAACTACGCATCTGATCAAAAAATATCATAGAACATAAAAAGTAGGAAACTTAATTCTCTACAAAAAAGGTCTCTTAACATTTTGCCATAGCTCGCTTCGTTTCCGAGATATTTGCATATTTATCTCAAGGGAAGGGGCCTGACGGACATATTTCGAGATATTTCTTCTTCTTGTTGTTCTTCTTCTGCACAGCTAAGCTGGAAGTGGCATTTGCGGCTCGCACTAGTGCAGAGTTATCTCAAAGAAAGGGGCCACGGTGTTTCTGTATCTCTATTATGTTGGTGCGGCTTCGGAACTTTTAAATATCTTGATATATCTCGAGAACTACGCATCTGATCAAAAAATATCATAGAACATAAAAAGTAGGAAACTTAATTCTCTACAAAAAAGGTCTCTTAACATTTTGCCATAGCTCGCTTCGTTTCCGAGATATTTGCATATTTATCTCAAGGGAAGGGGCCTGACGGACATATTTCGAGTTATTTCTTCTTCTTGTTGTTCTTCTTCTGCACAGCTAAGCTGGAAGTGGCATTTGCGGCTCGCACTAGTGCAGAGTTATCTCAAAGAAACGGGCCACGGTGTTTCTGTATCTCTATTATGTTGGTGCGGCTTCGGAACTTTTAAATATCTTGATATATCTCGAGAACTACGCATCTGATCAAAAAATATCATAGAACGTAAAAAGTAGGAAACTTAATTCTCTACAAAAAAGGTCTCTTAACATTTTGCCATAGCTCGCTTCGTTTCCGAGATATTTGCAGATTTATCTCAAGGGCAGGGGCCTGACGGACATATTTCGAGATATTTCTTCTTCTTGTTGTTCTTCTTCTGCACAGCTAAGCTGGAAGTGGCATTTGCGGCTCGCACTAGTGCAGAGTTATCTCAAAGAAAGGGGCCACGGTGTTTCTGTATCTCTATTATGTTGGTGCGGCTTCGGAACTTTTAAATATCTCGATATATCTCGAAAACTACGCTTCTGATCAAAAAATATCATAGAACATAAAAAGTAGGAAACTTAATTCTCTACAAAAAAGGTCTCTTAACATTTTGCCATAGCTCGCTTCGTTTCCGAGATATTTGCAGATTCATCTCAAGGGAAGGGGTCTGACGGACATATTTCGAGATATTTCTTCTTCTTGTTGTTCTTCTTCTGCACAGCTAAGCTCGAAGTGGCATTTGCAGCTCGCAATAGTGCAGAGTTATCTCAAAGAAAGAGGCCACGGTGTTTCTGTACCTCTATTATGTTGGTGCAGCTTCGGAACTTTTAAATATCTTGATATATCTCGAGAACTACGCATCTGTTCAAAAAATATCATCGAACATAAAAAGTAGGAAACTTAATTCTCTACAAAAAAGGTCTCTTAACATTTTGCCATAGCTCGCTTCGTTTCCGAGATATTTGCAGATTCAGCTCAAAGGAACTGGCCTGACGGACATATTTCGAGATATTTCTTCTTCTTGTTGTTCTTCCTCTGCACAGCTAAGCTGGAAGTGGCATTTGCAGCTCGCACTAGTGCAGAGTTATCTCAAAGAAAGGGGCCACGGTGTTTCTGTATCTCTATTATGTTGGTGCGGCTTCGGAACTTTTAAATATCTTGATATATCTCGAGAACTACGCATCTGATCAAAAAATATCATAGAACATAAAAAGTAGGAAACTTAATTCTCTACAAAAAAGGTCTCTTAACATTTTGCCATAGCTCGCTTCGTTTCCGAGATATTTGCATATTTATCTCAAGGGAAGGGGCCTGACGGACATATTTCGAGTTATTTCTTCTTCTTGTTGTTCTTCTTCTGCACAGCTAAGCTGGAAGTGGCATTTGCGGCTCGCACTAGTGCAGAGTTATCTCAAAGAAAGGGGCCACGGTGTTTCTGTATCTCTATTATGTTGGTGCGGCTTCGGAACTTTTAAATATCTCGATATATCTCGAAAACTACGCTTCTGATCAAAAAATATCATAGAACATAAAAAGTAGGAAACTTAATTCTCTACAAAAAAGGTCTCTTAACATTTTGCCATAGCTCGCTTCGTTTCCGAGATATTTGCAGATTCATCTCAAGGGAAGGGGTCTGACGGACATATTTCGAGATATTTCTTCTTCTTGTTGTTCTTCTTCTGCACAGCTAAGCTCGAAGTGGCATTTGCAGCTCGCAATAGTGCAGAGTTATCTCAAAGAAAGAGGCCACGGTGTTTCTGTACCTCTATTATGTTGGTGCAGCTTCGGAACTTTTAAATATCTTGATATATCTCGAGAACTACGCATCTGTTCAAAAAATATCATCGAACATAAAAAGTAGGAAACTTAATTCTCTACAAAAAAGGTCTCTTAACATTTTGCCATAGCTCGCTTCGTTTCCGAGATATTTGCAGATTCAGCTCAAAGGAACTGGCCTGACGGACATATTTCGAGATATTTCTTCTTCTTGTTGTTCTTCCTCTGCACAGCTAAGCTGGAAGTGGCATTTGCAGCTCGCACTAGTGCAGAGTTATCTCAAAGAAAGGGGCCACGGTGTTTCTGTATCTCTATTATGTTGGTGCGGCTTCGGAACTTTTAAATATCTTGATATATCTCGAGAACTACGCATCTGATCAAAAAATATCATAGAACATAAAAAGTAGGAAACTTAATTCTCTACAAAAAAGGTCTCTTAACATTTTGCCATAGCTCGCTTCGTTTCCGAGATATTTGCATATTTATCTCAAGGGAAGGGGCCTGACGGACATATTTCGAGATATTTCTTCTTCTTGTTGTTCTTCTTCTGCACAGCTAAGCTGGAAGTGGCATTTGCGGCTCGCACTAGTGCAGAGTTATCTCAAAGAAAGGGGCCACGGTGTTTCTGTATCTCTATTATGTTGGTGCGGCTTCGGAACTTTTAAATATCTTGATATATCTCGAGAACTACGCATCTGATCAAAAAATATCATAGAACATAAAAAGTAGGAAACTTAATTCTCTACAAAAAAGGTCTCTTAACATTTTGCCATAGCTCGCTTCGTTTCCGAGATATTTGCATATTTATCTCAAGGGAAGGGGCCTGACGGACATATTTCGAGTTATTTCTTCTTCTTGTTGTTCTTCTTCTGCACAGCTAAGCTGGAAGTGGCATTTGCGGCTCGCACTAGTGCAGAGTTATCTCAAAGAAACGGGCCACGGTGTTTCTGTATCTCTATTATGTTGGTGCGGCTTCGGAACTTTTAAATATCTTGATATATCTCGAGAACTACGCATCTGATCAAAAAATATCATAGAACGTAAAAAGTAGGAAACTTAATTCTCTACAAAAAAGGTCTCTTAACATTTTGCCATAGCTCGCTTCGTTTCCGAGATATTTGCAGATTTATCTCAAGGGCAGGGGCCTGACGGACATATTTCGAGATATTTCTTCTTCTTGTTGTTCTTCTTCTGCACAGCTAAGCTGGAAGTGGCATTTGCGGCTCGCACTAGTGCAGAGTTATCTCAAAGAAAGGGGCCACGGTGTTTCTGTATCTCTATTATGTTGGTGCGGCTTCGGAACTTTTAAATATCTCGATATATCTCGAAAACTACGCTTCTGATCAAAAAATATCATAGAACATAAATTGTAGGAAACATAATTCTCTACAAAAAAGGTCTCTTAACATTTTGCCATAGCTCTCTTCGTTTCCGAGATATTTGCAGATTTATCTCAAGGGAAGGGGCCTGACGGACATATTTCGAGATATTTCTTCTTCTTGTTGTTCTTCTTCTGCACAGCTAAGCTGGAAGTGGCATTTGCAGCTCGCAATAGTGCAGAGTTATCTCAAAGAAAGGGGCCACGGTGTTTCTGTATCTCTATTATGTTGGTGCGGCATCGGAACTTTTAAATATCTTGATATATCTCGAGAACTACACGTCTGATCAAAAAATATCATAGAACATAAAAAGTAGGAAACTTAATTCTCTACAACAACGGTCTCTTAACATTTTGCCATAGCTCGCTTCGTTTCCGAGATATTTGCATATTTATCTCAAGGGAAGGGGCCTGACGGACATATTTCGAGATATTTCTTCTTCTTGTTGTTCTTCTTCTGCACAGCTAAGCTGGAAGTGGCATTTGCGGCTCGCACTAGTGCAGAGTTATCTCAAAGAAAGGGGTCACGGTGTTTCTGTATCTCTATTATGTTGGTGCGGCTTCGGAACTTTTAAATATCTTGATATATCTCGAGAACTACGCTTCTGATCAAAAAATATCATAGAACGTAAATTGTAGGAAACATTATTCTCTACAAAAAAGGTCTCTTAACATTTTGCCATAGCTCGCTTCGTTTCCGAGATATTTGCAGATTCATCTCAAGGGAAGGGGTCTGACGGACATATTTCGAGATATTTCTTCTTCTTGTTGTTCTTCTTCTGCACAGCTAAGCTGGAAGTGGCATTTGCAGCTCGCAATAGTGCAGAGTTATCTCAAAGAGAGGGGCCGCGGTGTTTCTGTATCTCTATTATGTTGGTGCGGCTTCGGAACTTTTAAATATCTTGATATATTTCGAGAACTACGCATCTGATCAAAAAATATCATAGAAGATAAAAAGTAGGAAACTTAATTCTCTACAAAAAAGGTCTCTTAACATTTTGCCATAGCTCGCTTCGTTTCCGAGATATTTGCAGATATATCTCAAGGGCAGGGGCCTGACGGACATATTTCGAGATATTTCTTCTTCTTGTTGTTCTTCTTCTGCACAGCTAAGCTGGAGGTGGCATTTACAGCTCGCAATAGTGCAGAGTTATCTCAAAGAAAGGGGCCACGGTGTTTCTGTATCTCTATTATGTTGGTGCGGCTTCGGAACTTTTAAATATCTTGATATATCTCGAGAACTACGCCTCTGATCGAAAAATATCATAGAACATAAATTGTAGGAAACATAATTCTCTACAAAAAAGGTCTCTTAACATTTTGCCATAGCTCGCTTCGTTTCCGAGATATTTGCAGATATATCTCAAGGGAAGGGGCCTGACGGACATATTTCGAGATATTTCTTCTTCTTGTTGTTCTTCTTCTGCACAGCTAAGCTGGAAGTGGCATTTGCGGCTCGCACTAGTGCAGAGTTATCTCAAAGAAAGGGGCCACGGTGTTTCTGTATCGCTATTATGTTGGTGCGGCTTCGGAACTTTTAATTATCTCGATATATCTCGAAAACTACGCTTCTGATCAAAAAATATCATAGAACATAAATTGTAGGAAACATAATTCTCTACAAAAGACGTCTCTTAACATTTTGCCATAGCTCGCTTCGTTTCCGAGATATTTGCAGATTCAGCTCAAAGGAACTGGCCTGACGGACATATTTCGAGATATTTCTTCTTCTTGTTGTTCTTCTTCTGCACAGCTAAACTGGAAGTGGCATTTCCAGCTCGCAATCGTGCAGAGTTATCTCAAAGAAAGGGGCCACGGTGTTTCTGTATCTCTATTATGTTGGTGCGGCTTCGGAACTTTTAAATATCTTGATATATCTCGAGAACTACGCCTCTGATCGAAAAATATCATAGAACATAAGAAGTAGGAAACTTAATTCTCTACAAAAAAGGTCTCTTAACATTTTGCCATAGCTCGCTTCGTTTCCGAGATATTTGCAGGTTTCTCTCAAGGGAAGGGTCCTGATGGACATATTTCGAGATATTTCTTCTTCTTGTTGTTCTTCTTCTGCACAGCTAAACTGGAAGTGGCATTTCCAGCTCGCAATCGTGCAGAGTTATCTCAAAGAAAGGGGCAACGGTGTTTCTGTATCTCTATTATGTTGGTGCGGCTACGGAACTTTTAAATATCTTGATATATCTCGAGAACTACGCCTCTGATCGAAAAATATCATAGAACATAAAAAGTAGGAAATTTAATTCTCTACAAAAAAGGTCTCTTAACATTTTGCCATAGCTCGCTTCGTTTCCGAGATATTTGCAGATATATCTCAAGGGCAGGGGCCTGACGGACATATTTCGAGATATTTCTTCTTCTTGTTGTTCTTCTTCTGCACAGCTAAGCTGGAAGTGGCATTTACAGCTCGCAATAGTGCAGAGTTATCTCAAAGAAAGGGGCCACGGTGTTTCTGTATCTCTATTATGTTGGTGCGGCTTCGGAACTTTTAAATATCTTGATATATCTCGAAAACTACGCTCCTGATCAAAAAATATCATAGAACATAAATTGTAGGAAACATGAGTCTCTACAAAAAAGGTCTCTTAGCATTTTGCCATAGCTCGCTTCGTTTCCGAGATATTTGCAGATTTATCTGAAGGGAAAGGGCCTGACGGACATATTTCGAGATATTTCTTCTTCTTGTTGTTCTTCTTCTGCACAGCTAAGCTGGAAGTGGCATTTGCAGCTCGCAATAGTGCAGAGTTATCTCAAAGAAAGGGGCCACTGTGTTTCTGTATCTCTATTATGTTGGTGCGGCTTCGGAACTTTTAAATATCTTGATATATCTCGAGAACTGCGCATCTGATCAAAAAATATCATAGAACATAAAAAGTAGGAAACTTAATTCTCTACAAAAAAGGTCTCTTAACATTTTGCAATAGCTCGCTTCGTTTCCGAGATATTTGCAGATATATCTCAAGGGAAGGGGCCTGACGGACATATTTCGAGATATTTCTTCTTCTTGTTGTACTTCTTCTGCACAGCTAAGCTGGAAGTGGCATTTACAGCTCGCAATAGTGCAAAGTTATCTCAAAGAAAGGGGCGACGGTGTTTCTGTATCTCTATTATGTTGGTGCGGCTTCGGAACTTTTAAATATCTTGATATATCTCGAGAACTACGCGTCTGATCAAAAAATATCATAGAACATAAAAAGTAGGAAACATAATTCTCTACAAAGAAGGTCTCTTAACATTTTGCCATAGCTCGCTTCGTTTCCGAGATATTTGCTGATTTATCTCAAGGCAAGGGGCCTGACGGACATATTTCGAGACATTTCTTCTTCTTGTTGTTCTTCTTCTGCACCGCTAAGCTGGAAGTGGCATTTGCGGCTCGCACTAGTGCAGAGTTATCTCAAAGAAAGGGGCCACGGTGTTTCTGTATCTCTATTATGTTGGTGCGGCTTCGGAACTTTTAAATATCTTGATATATCTCGAGAACTACGCATCTGATCAAAAAATATCATAGAACATAAAAAGTAGGAAACTTAATTCTCTACAAAAACAGTCTCTTAACATTTTGCCATAGCTCGCTTCGTTTCCGAGATATTTGCAGATTTATCTCAAGGCAAGGGGCATGACGGACATATTTCGAGATATTTCTTCTTCTTGTTGTTCTTCTTCTGCACAGCTAAGCTGGAAGTGGCATTTGCGGCTCGCACTAGTGCAGAGTTATCTCAAAGAAAGGGGCCACGGTGTTTCTGTATCTCTATCATCTTGGTGCGGCTTCGGAACTTTTAAATATCTTGATATATCTGGAGAACTACGCATCTGATCAAAAAATATCATAGAACATAAATAGTAGGAAACTTAATTCTCTACAAAAAAGGTCTCTCAACATTTTGCCATAGCTCTCTTCGTTTCCGAGATATTTGCAGATTTATCTCAAGGGAAGGGGCCTGACGGACATATTTCGAGATATTTCTTATTCTTGTTGTTCATCTTCTGCACAGCTAAGCTGGAAGTGGCATTTGCAGCTCGCAATAGTGCAGAGTTATCTCAAAGAAAGGGGCCACGGTGTTTCTGTATCTCTATTATGTTGGTGCGGCTTCGGAACTTTTAAATATCTCGATATATCTCGAAAACTACGCTTCTGATCAAAAAATATCATAGAACATAAATTGTAGGAAACATAATTCTCTACAAAAAAGCTCTCTTAACATTTTGCCATAGCTCGCTTCGTTTCCGAGATATTTGCAGATATATCTCAAGGGAAGGGGCCTGACGGACATATTTCGAGATATTTCTTCTTCTTGTTGTACTTCTACTGCACAGCTAAGCTGGAAGTGGCATTTGCGGCTCGCACTAGTGCAGAGTTATCTCAAAGAAAGGGGCCACGGTGTTTCTGTATCTCTATTATGTTGGTGCGGCTTCGGAACTTTTAAATATCTTGATATATCTCGAGAACTACGCATCTGATCAAAAAATATCATAGAACATAAAAAGTAGGAAACTTAATTCTCTACAAAAAAGGTCTCTTAACATTTTGCCATAGCTCGCTTCGTTTCCGAGATATTTGCAGATTTATCTCAAGGGAAGGGGCCTGACGGACATATTTCGAGATATTTCTTCTTCTTGTTGTTCTTCTTCTGCACAGCTAAGCTGGAAGTGGCATTTGCGGCTCGCACTAGTGCAGAGTTATCTCAAAGAAAGGGGCCACGGTGTTTCTGTATCTCTATTATGTTGGTGCGGCTTCGGAACTTTTAAATATCTCGATATATCTCGAAAACTACGCTCCTGATCAAAAAATATCATAGAACATAAATTGTAGGAAACATAAGTCTCTACAAAAAAGGTCTCTTAGCATTTTGCCATAGCTCGCTTCGTTTCCGAGATATTTGCAGATTTATCTGAAGGGAAAGGGCCTGACGGACATATTTCGAGATATTTCTTCTTCTTGTTGTTCTTCTTCTGCACAGCTAAGCTGGAAGTGGCATTTGCGGCTCGCACTAATGCAGAGTTATCTCAAAGAAAGGGGCCACGGTGTTTCTGTATCTCTATTATGTTGGTGCGGCTTCGGAACTTTTAAATATCTCGATATATCTCGAAAACTACGCTTCTGATCAAAAAATATCATAGAACATAAAAAGTAGGAAACTTAATTCTCTACAAAAAAGGTCTCTTAACATTTTGCAATAGCTCGCTTCGTTTCCGAGATATTTGCAGATATATCTCAAGGGAAGGGGCCTGACGGACATATTTCGAGATATTTCTTTTTCTTGTTGTTCTTCCTCTGCACAGCTAAGCTGGAAGTGGCATTTGCGGCTCGCACTAGTGCAGAGTTATCTCAAAGAAAGGGGCCACGGTGTTTCTGTATCTCTATTATGTTGGTGCGGCTTCGGAACTTTAAAATATCTTGATATATCTCGAGAACTACGCATCTGATCAAAAAATATCATAGAACATAAAAAGTAGGAAACTTAATTCTCTACAAAAAAGGTCTCTTAACATTTTGCCATAGCTCGCTTCGTTTCCGAGATATTTGCAGATTTATCTCAAGGGAAGGGGCCTGACGGACATATTTCGAGATATTTCTTCTTCTTGTTGTTCTTCTTCTGCACAGCTAAGCTGGAAGTGGCATTTGCAGCTCGCAATAGTGCAGAGATATCTCAAAGAAAGGGGCCACGGTGTTTCTGTATCTCTATTATGTTGGTGCGGTTTCGGAACTTTTAAATATCTTGATATATCTCGAGAACTACGCATCTGATCAAAAAATATCATAGAACGTAAAAAGTAGGAAACTTAATGCTCTACAAAAAAGGTCTCTTAACATTTTGCCATTCCTCGCTTCGTTTCCGAGATATTTGCAGATTTATGTCAAGGGAAGGGGCCTGACGGACATATTTCGAGATATTTCTTCTTCTTGTTGTTCTTCTTCTGCACAGCTAAGCTGGAAGTGGCATTTGCAGCTCGCAATAGTGCAGAGATATCTCAAAGAAAGGGGCCACGGTGTTTCTGTATCTCTATTATGTTGGTGCGGCTTCGGAACTTTTAAATATCTTGATATATCTCGAGAACTACGGGTCTGATCAAAAAATATCATAGAACATAAAAAGTAGGAAACATAATTCTCTACAAAAAAGGTCTCTTAACATTTTGCCATAGCTCGCTTCGTTTCCGAGATATTTGCAGATATATCTCAAGGGAAGGGGCCTGACGGACATATTTCGAGATATTTCTTTTTCTTGTTGTTCTTCCTCTGCACAGCTAAGCTGGAAGTGGCATTTGCGGCTCGCACTAGTGCAGAGTTATCTCAAAGAAAGGGGCCACGGTGTTTCTGTATCTCTATTATGTTGGTGCGGCTTCGGAACTTTAAAATATCTTGATATATCTCGAGAACTACGCATCTGATCAAAAAATATCATAGAACATAAAAAGTAGGAAACTTAATTCTCTACAAAAAAGGTCTCTTAACATTTTGCCATAGCTCGCTTCGTTTCCGAGATATTTGCAGATTTATCTCAAGGGAAGGGGCCTGACGGACATATTTCGAGATATTTCTTCTTCTTGTTGTTCTTCTTCTGCACAGCTAAGCTGGAAGTGGCATTTGCAGCTCGCAATAGTGCAGAGATATCTCAAAGAAAGGGGCCACGGTGTTTCTGTATCTCTATTATGTTGGTGCGGTTTCGGAACTTTTAAATATCTTGATATATCTCGAGAACTACGCATCTGATCAAAAAATATCATAGAACGTAAAAAGTAGGAAACTTAATTCTCTACAAAAAAGGTCTCTTAACATTTTGCCATAGCTCGCTTCGTTTCCGAGATATTTGCAGATTTATCTCAAGGGAAGGGGCCTGACGGACATATTTCGAGATATTTCTTCTTCTTGTTGTTCTTCTTCTGCACAGCTAAGCTGGAAGTGGCATTTGCGGCTCGCACTAGTGCAGAGTTATCTCAAAGAAAGGGGCCACGGTGTTTCTGTATCTCTATTATGTTGGTGCGGCTTCGGAACTTTTAAATATCTCGATATATCTCGAAAACTACGCTCCTGATCAAAAAATATCATAGAACATAAATTGTAGGAAACATAAGTCTCTACAAAAAAGGTCTCTTAGCATTTTGCCATAGCTCGCTTCGTTTCCGAGATATTTGCAGATTTATCTGAAGGGAAAGGGCCTGACGGACATATTTCGAGATATTTCTTCTTCTTGTTGTTCTTCTTCTGCACAGCTAAGCTGGAAGTGGCATTTGCGGCTCGCACTAATGCAGAGTTATCTCAAAGAAAGGGGCCACGGTGTTTCTGTATCTCTATTATGTTGGTGCGGCTTCGGAACTTTTAAATATCTCGATATATCTCGAAAACTACGCTTCTGATCAAAAAATATCATAGAACATAAAAAGTAGGAAACTTAATTCTCTACAAAAAAGGTCTCTTAACATTTTGCCATAGCTCGCTTCGTTTCCGAGATATTTGCAGATATATCTCAAGGGAAGGGGCCTGACGGACATATTTCGAGATATTTCTTTTTCTTGTTGTTCTTCCTCTGCACAGCTAAGCTGGAAGTGGCATTTGCGGCTCGCACTAGTGCAGAGTTATCTCAAAGAAAGGGGCCACGGTGTTTCTGTATCTCTATTATGTTGGTGCGGCTTCGGAACTTTAAAATATCTTGATATATCTCGAGAACTACGCATCTGATCAAAAAATATCATAGAACATAAAAAGTAGGAAACTTAATTCTCTACAAAAAAGGTCTCTTAACATTTTGCCATAGCTCGCTTCGTTTCCGAGATATTTGCAGATTTATCTCAAGGGAAGGGGCCTGACGGACATATTTCGAGATATTTCTTCTTCTTGTTGTTCTTCTTCTGCACAGCTAAGCTGGAAGTGGCATTTGCAGCTCGCAATAGTGCAGAGATATCTCAAAGAAAGGGGCCACGGTGTTTCTGTATCTCTATTATGTTGGTGCGGTTTCGGAACTTTTAAATATCTTGATATATCTCGAGAACTACGCATCTGATCAAAAAATATCATAGAACGTAAAAAGTAGGAAACTTAATGCTCTACAAAAAAGGTCTCTTAACATTTTGCCATTCCTCGCTTCGTTTCCGAGATATTTGCAGATTTATGTCAAGGGAAGGGGCCTGACGGACATATTTCGAGATATTTCTTCTTCTTGTTGTTCTTCTTCTGCACAGCTAAGCTGGAAGTGGCATTTGCAGCTCGCAATAGTGCAGAGATATCTCAAAGAAAGGGGCCACGGTGTTTCTGTATCTCTATTATGTTGGTGCGGCTTCGGAACTTTTAAATATCTTGATATATCTCGAGAACTACGGGTCTGATCAAAAAATATCATAGAACATAAAAAGTAGGAAACATAATTCTCTACAAAAAAGGTCTCTTAACATTTTGCCATAGCTCGCTTCGTTTCCGAGATATTTGCAGATATATCTCAAGGGAAGGGGCCTGACGGACATATTTCGAGATATTTCTTTTTCTTGTTGTTCTTCCTCTGCACAGCTAAGCTGGAAGTGGCATTTGCGGCTCGCACTAGTGCAGAGTTATCTCAAAGAAAGGGGCCACGGTGTTTCTGTATCTCTATTATGTTGGTGCGGCTTCGGAACTTTAAAATATCTTGATATATCTCGAGAACTACGCATCTGATCAAAAAATATCATAGAACATAAAAAGTAGGAAACTTAATTCTCTACAAAAAAGGTCTCTTAACATTTTGCCATAGCTCGCTTCGTTTCCGAGATATTTGCAGATTTATCTCAAGGGAAGGGGCCTGACGGACATATTTCGAGATATTTCTTCTTCTTGTTGTTCTTCTTCTGCACAGCTAAGCTGGAAGTGGCATTTGCAGCTCGCAATAGTGCAGAGATATCTCAAAGAAAGGGGCCACGGTGTTTCTGTATCTCTATTATGTTGGTGCGGTTTCGGAACTTTTAAATATCTTGATATATCTCGAGAACTACGCATCTGATCAAAAAATATCATAGAACGTAAAAAGTAGGAAACTTAATGCTCTACAAAAAAGGTCTCTTAACATTTTGCCATAGCTCGCTTCGTTTCCGAGATATTTGCAGATTTATGTCAAGGGAAGGGGCCTGACGGACATATTTCGAGATATTTCTTCTTCTTGTTGTTCTTCTTCTGCACAGCTAAGCTGGAAGTGGCATTTGCAGCTCGCAATAGTGCAGAGATATCTCAAAGAAAGGGGCCACGGTGTTTCTGTATCTCTATTATGTTGGTGCGGCTTCGGAACTTTTAAATATCTTGATATATCTCGAGAACTACGTGTCTGATCAAAAAATATCATAGAACATAAAAAGTAGGAAACATAATTCTCTACAAAAAAGGTCTCTTAACATTTTGCCATAGCTCGCTTCGTTTCCGAGATATTTGCAGATTTATCTCAAGGGAAGGGGCCTGACGGACATATTTCGAGATATTTCTTCTTCTTGTTGTTCTTCTTCTGCACAGCTAAGCTGGAAGTGGCATTTGCGGCTCGCACTAGTGCAGAGTTATCTCAAAGAAAGGGGCCACGGTGTTTCTGTATCTCTATTATGTTGGTGCGGCTTCGGAACTTTTAAATATCTTGATATATCTCGAGAACTACGCATCTGATCAAAAAATATCATAGAACATAAAAAGTAGGAAACTTAATTCTCTACAAAAAAGGTCTCTTAACATTTTACCATAGCTCGCTTCGTTTCCGAGATATTTGCAGATTTATCTCAAGAGAAGGGGCCTAACGGACATATTTCGAGATATTTCTTCTTCTTGTTGTTCTTCTTCTGCACAGCTAAGCTGGAAGTGGCATTTGCGGCTCGCACTAGTGCAGAGTTATCTCAAAGAAAGGGGTCACGGTGCTTCTGTATCTCTATTATGTTGGTGTGGTTTCGGAACTTTGAAATATCTTGATATATCTCGAGAACTACGCATCTGATCAAAAAATATCATAGAACGTAAAAAGTAGGAAACTTAATTCTCTACAAATAAGGTCTCTTCACATTTTGCCATAGCTCGCTTCGTTTCCGAGATATTTGCAGATTTATCTCAAGGGAAGGGGCCTGACGGACATATTTCGAGATATTTCCTCTTCTTGTTGTTCTTCTTCTGCACAGCTAAGCTGGAAGTGGCATTTACAGCTCGCAATAGTGCAGAGTTATCTCAAAGAAAGGGGCCACGGTGTTTCTGTATCTCTATTATGTTGGTGCGGCTTCGGAACTTTTAAATATCTTGATATATCTCGAGAACTACGCATCTGATCAAAAAATGTCATAGAACATAAAAAGTAGGAAACTTAATTCTCTACAAAAAAGGTCTCTTAACATTTTGCCATAGCTCTCTTCGTTTCCGAGATATTTCCAGATTTATCTCAAGGGAAGGGGCCTGACGGACATATTTCGAGATATTTCTTCTTCTTGTTGTTCTTCTTCTGCACAGCTAAGCTGGAAGTGGCGTTTGCAGTGCGCTATAGTGCAGAGTTATCTCAAAGAAAGGGGCCACGGTGTTTCTGTATCTCTATTATGTTGGTGCGGCTTCGGAACTTTTAAATATCTTGATATATCTCGAGAACTGCGCATCTGATCAAAAAATATCATAGAACATAAAAAGTAGGAAACTTAATTCTCTACAAAAAAGGTCTCTCAACATTTTGCCATAGCTCGCTTCGTTTCCGAGATATTTGCAGATTTATCTCAAGGGAAGGGGCCTAACGGACATATTTCGAGATATTTCTTCTTGTTGTTCTTCTTCTGCACAGCTAAACTGGAAGTGGCATTTCCAGCTCGCAATAGTGCAGAGTTATCTCAAAGAAAGGGGCCACGGTGTTTCTGTATCTCTATTATGTTGGTGCGGCTTCGGAACTTTTAAATATCTTGATATATCTCGAGAACTACGCATCTGATCAAAAAATATCATAGAACATAAAAAGTAGGAAACTTAATTCTCTACAAAAAAGGTCTCTTAACATTTTGCCATAGCTCGCTTCGTTTCCGAGATATTTGCATATTTATCTCAAGGGAAGGGGCCTGACGGACATATTTCGAGATATTTCTTCTTCTTGTTGTTCTTCTTCTGCACAGCTAAGCTGGAAGTGGCATTTGCGGCTCGCACTAGTGCAGAGTTATCTCAAAGAAAGGGGCCACGGTGTTTCTGTATCTCTATTATGTTGGTGCGGCTTCGGAACTTTTAAATATCTTGATATATCTCGAGAACTACGCATCTGATCAAAAAATATCATAGAACATAAAAAGTAGGAAACTTAATTCTCTACAAAAAAGGTCTCTTAACATTTTGCCATAGCTCGCTTCGTTTCCGAGATATTTGCATATTTATCTCAAGGGAAGGGGCCTGACGGACATATTTCGAGATATTTCTTCTTCTTGTTGTTCTTCTTCTGCACAGCTAAGCTGGAAGTGGCATTTGCGGCTCGCACTAGTGCAGAGTTATCTCAAAGAAAGGGGCCACGGTGTTTCTGTATCTCTATTATGTTGGTGCGGCTTCGGAACTTTTAAATATCTTGATATATCTCGAGAACTACGCATCTGATCAAAAAATATCATAGAACATAAAAAGTAGGAAACTTAATTCTCTACAAAAAAGGTCTCTTAACATTTTGCCATAGCTCGCTTCGTTTCCGAGATATTTGCATATTTATCTCAAGGGAAGGGGCCTGACGGACATATTTCGAGATATTTCTTCTTCTTGTTGTTCTTCTTCTGCACAGCTAAGCTGGAAGTGGCATTTGCGGCTCGCACTAGTGCAGAGTTATCTCAAAGAAAGGGGCCACGGTGTTTCTGTATCTCTATTATGTTGGTGCGGCTTCGGAACTTTTAAATATCTCGATATATCTCGAAAACTACGCTTCTGATCCAAAAATATCATAGAACATAAAAAGTAGGAAACTTAATTCTCTACAAAAAAGGTATCTTAACATTTTGCCATAGCTCGCTTCGTTTCCGAGATATTTGCAGATATATCTCAAGGGAAGGGGCCTGACGGACATATTTCGAGATATTTCTTCTTCTTGTTGTTCTTCTTCTGCACAGCTAAGCTGGAAGTGGCATTTGCGGCTCGCACTAGTGCAGAGTTATCTCAAAGAAAGGGGCCACGGTATTTCTGTATCTCTATTATGTTGGTGCGGCTTCGGAACTTTTAAATATCTTGATATATCTCGAGAACTACGCATCTGATCAAAAAATATCATAGAACATAAAAAGTAGGAAACTTAATTCTCTACAAAAAAGGTCTCTTAACATTTTGCCATAGCTCGCTTCGTTTCCGAGATATTTGCATATTTATCTCAAGGGAAGGGGCCTGACGGACATATTTCGAGATATTTCTTCTTCTTGTTGTTCTTCTTCTGCACAGCTAAGCTGGAAGTGGCATTTGCGGCTCGCACTAGTGCAGAGTTATCTCAAAGAAAGGGGCCACGGTGTTTCTGTATCTCTATTATGTTGGTGCGGCTTCGGAACTTTTAAATATCTTGATATATCTCGAGAACTACGCATCTGATCAAAAAATATCATAGAACATAAAAAGTAGGAAACTTAATTCTCTACAAAAAAGGTCTCTTAACATTTTGCCATAGCTCGCTTCGTTTCCGAGATATTTGCATATTTATCTCAAGGGAAGGGGCCTGACGGACATATTTCGAGATATTTCTTCTTCTTGTTGTTCTTCTTCTGCACAGCTAAGCTGGAAGTGGCATTTGCGGCTCGCACTAGTGCAGAGTTATCTCAAAGAAAGGGGCCACGGTGTTTCTGTATCTCTATTATGTTGGTGCGGCTTCGGAACTTTTAAATATCTTGATATATCTCGAGAACTACGCATCTGATCAAAAAATATCATAGAACATAAAAAGTAGGAAACTTAATTCTCTACAAAAAAGGTCTCTTAACATTTTGCCATAGCTCGCTTCGTTTCCGAGATATTTGCATATTTATCTCAAGGGAAGGGGCCTGACGGACATATTTCGAGATATTTCTTCTTCTTGTTGTTCTTCTTCTGCACAGCTAAGCTGGAAGTGGCATTTGCGGCTCGCACTAGTGCAGAGTTATCTCAAAGAAAGGGGCCACGGTGTTTCTGTATCTCTATTATGTTGGTGCGGCTTCGGAACTTTTAAATATCTTGATATATCTCGAGAACTACGCATCTGATCAAAAAATATCATAGAACATAAAAAGTAGGAAACTTAATTCTCTACAAAAAAGGTCTCTTAATATTTTGCCATAGCTCGCTTCGTTTCCGAGATATTTGCATATTTATCTCAAGGGAAGGGGCCTGACGGACATATTTCGAGATATTTCTTCTTCTTGTTGTTCTTCTTCTGCACAGCTAAGCTGGAAGTGGCATTTGCGGCTCGCACTAGTGCAGAGTTATCTCAAAGAAAGGGGCCACGGTGTTTCTGTATCTCTATTATGTTGGTGCGGCTTCGGAACTTTTAAATATCTTGATATATCTCGAGAACTACGCATCTGATCAAAAAATATCATAGAACATAAAAAGTAGGAAACTTAATTCTCTACAAAAAAGGTCTCTTAACATTTTGCCATAGCTCGCTTCGTTTCCGAGATATTTGCATATTTATCTCAAGGGAAGGGGCCTGACGGACATATTTCGAGATATTTCTTCTTCTTGTTGTTCTTCTTCTGCACAGCTAAGCTGGAAGTGGCATTTGCGGCTCGCACTAGTGCAGAGTTATCTCAAAGAAAGGGGCCACGGTGTTTCTGTATCTCTATTATGTTGGTGCGGCTTCGGAACTTTTAAATATCTTGATATATCTCGAGAACTACGCATCTGATCAAAAAATATCATAGAAAATAAAAAGTAGGAAACTTAATTCTCTACAAAAAAGGTCTCTTAACATTTTGCCATAGCTCGCTTCGTTTCCGAGATATTTGCATATTTATCGCAAGTGAAGGGGCCTGACGGACATATTTCGAGATATTTCTTCTTCTTGTTGTTCTTCTTCTGCACAGCTAAGCTGGAAGTGGCATTTGCGGCTCGCACTAGTGCAGAGTTATCTCAAAGAAAGGGGCCACGGTGTTTCTGTATCTCTATTATGTTGGTGCGGCTTCGGAACTTTTAAATATCTCGATATATCTCGAAAACTACGCTTCTGATCAAAAAATATCATAGAACATAAATTGTAGGAAACATAATTCTCTACAAAAAAGGTCTCTTAACATTTTGCCATAGCTCGCTTCGTTTCCGAGATATTTGCAGATATATCTCAAGGGAAGGGGCCTGACGGACATATTTCGAGATATTTCTTCTTCTTGTTGTTCTTCCTCTGCACAGCTAAGCTGGAAGTGGCATTTGCAGCTCGCAATAGTGCAGAGTTATCCCAAAGAAAGGGGCCACGGTGTTTCTGTATCTCTATTATGTTGGTGCGGCTTCGGAACTTTTAAATATCTTGATATATCTCGAGAACTACGCATCTGATCAAAAAATATCATAGAACATAAAAAGTAGGAAACTTAATTCTCTACAAAAAAGGTCTCTTAACATTTTGCCATAGCTCGCTTCGTTTCCGAGATATTTGCATATTTATCTCAAGGGAAGGGGCCTGACGGACATATTTCGAGATATTTCTTCTTCTTGTTGTTCTTCTTCTGCACAGCTAAGCTGGAAGTGGCATTTGCGGCTCGCACTAGTGCAGAGTTATCTCAAAGAAAGGGGCCACGGTGTTTCTGTATCTCTATTATGTTGGTGCGGCTTCGGAACTTTTAAATATCTTGATATATCTCGAGAACTACGCATCTGATCAAAAAATATCATAGAACATAAAAAGTAGGAAACTTAATTCTCTACAAAAAAGGTCTCTTAACATTTTGCCATAGCTCGCTTCGTTTCCGAGATATTTGCATATTTATCTCAAGGGAAGGGGCCTGACGGACATATTTCGAGATATTTCTTCTTCTTGTTGTTCTTCTTCTGCACAGCTAAGCTGGAAGTGGCATTTGCGGCTCGCACTAGTGCAGAGTTATCTCAAAGAAAGGGGCCACGGTGTTTCTGTATCTCTATTATGTTGGTGCGGCTTCGGAACTTTTAAATATCTTGATATATCTCGAGAACTACGCATCTGATCAAAAAATATCATAGAACATAAAAAGTAGGAAACTTAATTCTCTACAAAAAAGGTCTCTTAACATTTTGCCATAGCTCGCTTCGTTTCCGAGATATTTGCATATTTATCTCAAGGGAAGGGGCCTGACGGACATATTTCGAGATATTTCTTCTTCTTGTTGTTCTTCTTCTGCACAGCTAAGCTGGAAGTGGCATTTGCGGCTCGCACTAGTGCAGAGTTATCTCAAAGAAAGGGGCCACGGTGTTTCTGTATCTCTATTATGTTGGTGCGGCTTCGGAACTTTTAAATATCTTGATATATCTCGAGAACTACGCATCTGATCAAAAAATATCATAGAACATAAAAAGTAGGAAACTTAATTCTCTACAAAAAAGGTCTCTTAACATTTTGCCATAGCTCGCTTCGTTTCCGAGATATTTGCATATTTATCTCAAGGGAAGGGGCCTGACGGACATATTTCGAGATATTTCTTCTTCTTGTTGTTCTTCTTCTGCACAGCTAAGCTGGAAGTGGCATTTGCGGCTCGCACTAGTGCAGAGTTATCTCAAAGAAAGGGGCCACGGTGTTTCTGTATCTCTATTATGTTGGTGCGGCTTCGGAACTTTTAAATATCTTGATATATCTCGAGAACTACGCATCTGATCAAAAAATATCATAGAAAATAAAAAGTAGGAAACTTAATTCTCTACAAAAAAGGTCTCTTAACATTTTGCCATAGCTCGCTTCGTTTCCGAGATATTTGCATATTTATCGCAAGTGAAGGGGCCTGACGGACATATTTCGAGATATTTCTTCTTCTTGTTGTTCTTCTTCTGCACAGCTAAGCTGGAAGTGGCATTTGCGGCTCGCACTAGTGCAGAGTTATCTCAAAGAAAGGGGCCACGGTGTTTCTGTATCTCTATTATGTTGGTGCGGCTTCGGAACTTTTAAATATCTCGATATATCTCGAAAACTACGCTTCTGATCAAAAAATATCATAGAACATAAATTGTAGGAAACATAATTCTCTACAAAAAAGGTCTCTTAACATTTTGCCATAGCTCGCTTCGTTTCCGAGATATTTGCAGATATATCTCAAGGGAAGGGGCCTGACGGACATATTTCGAGATATTTCTTCTTCTTGTTGTTCTTCCTCTGCACAGCTAAGCTGGAAGTGGCATTTGCAGCTCGCAATAGTGCAGAGTTATCCCAAAGAAAGGGGCCACGGTGTTTCTGTATCTCTATTATGTTGGTGCGGCTTCGGAACTTTTAAATATCTTGATATATCTCGAGAACTACGCATCTGATCAAAAAATATCATAGAACATGAAAAGTAGGAAACATAATTCTCTACAAAGAAGGTCTCTTAACATTTTGCCATAGCTCGCTTCGTTTCCGAGATATTTGCTGATTTATCTCAAGGCAAGGGGCCTGACGGACATATTTCGAGACATTTCTTCTTCTTGTTGTTCTTCTTCTGCACCGCTAAGCTGGAAGTGGCATTTGCGGCTCGCACTAGTGCAGAGTTATCTCAAAGAAAGGGGCCACGGTGTTTCTGTATCTCTATTATGTTGGTGCGGCTTCGGAACTTTTAAATATCTTGATATATCTCGAGAACTACGCATCTGATCAAAAAATATCATAGAACATAAAAAGTAGGAAACTTAATTCTCTACAAAAAAGGTCTCTTAACATTTTGCCATAGCTCGCTTCGTTTCCGAGATATTTGCAGATTTATCTCAAGGGAAGGGGCCTGACGGACATATTTCGAGATATTTCTTCTTCTTGTTGTTCTTCTTCTGCACAGCTAAGCTGGAAGTGGCATTTGCGGCTCGCACTAGTGCAGAGTTATCTCAAAGAAAGGGGCCACGGTGTTTCTGTATCTCTATTATGTTGGTGCGGCGTCGGAACTTTTAAATATCTCGATATATCTCGAAAACTACGCTCCTGATCAAAAAATATCATAGAACATAAATTGTAGGAAACATAAGTCTCTACAAAAAAGGTCTCTTAGCATTTTGCCATAGCTCGCTTCGTTTCCGAGATATTTGCAGATTTATCTGAAGGGAAAGGGCCTGACGGACATATTTCGAGATATTTCTTCTTCTTGTTGTTCTTCTTCTGCACAGCTAAGCTGGAAGTGGCATTTGCAGCTCGCAATAGTGCAGAGTTATCTCAAAGAAAGGGGCCACTGTGTTTCTGTATCTCTATTATGTTGGTGCGGCTTCGGAACTTTTAAATATCTTGATATATCTCGAGAACTGCGCATCTGATCAAAAAATATCATAGAACATAAAAAGTAGGAAACTTGATTCTCTACAAAAAAGGTCTCTTAACATTTTGCCATAGCTCGCTTCGTTTCCGAGATATTTGCAGATTTATCTGAAGGGAAGGGGCCTAACGGACATATTTCGAGATATTTCTTCTTCTTGTTGTTCTTCTTCTGCACAGCTAAACTGGAAGTGGCATTTCCAGCTCGCAATAGTGCAGAGTTATCTCAAAGAAAGGGGCCACGGTGTTTCTGTATCTCTATTATGTTGGTGCGGCTTCGGAACTTTTAAATATCTTGACATATCTCGAGAACTGCGCATCTGATCAAAAAATATCATAGAACATAAAAAGTAGGAAACTTAATTCTCTACAAAAAAGGTCTCTTAACATTTTGCCATAGCTCGCTTCGTTTCCGAGATATTTGCAGATTTATCTCAAGGGAAGGGGCCTGACGGACATATTTCGAGATATTTCTTCTTCTTGTTGTTCTTCTTCTGCACAGCTAAGCTGGAAGTGGCATTTGCGGCTCGCACTAGTGCAGAGTTATCTCAAAGAAAGGGGCCACGGTGTTTCTGTATCTCTATTATGTTGGTGCGGCTTCGGAACGTTTAAATATCTCGATATATCTCGAAAACTACGCTTCTGATCAAAAAATATCATAGAACATAAATTGTAGGAAACATAATTCTCTACAAAAAAGGTCTCTTAACATTTTGCCATAGCTCGCTTCGTTTCCGAGATATTTGCAGATATATCTCAAGGGAAGGGGCCTGACGGACATATTTCGAGATATTTCTTCTTCTTGTTGTTCTTCTTCTGCACAGCTAAGCTGGAAGTGGCATTTACAGCTCGCAATAGTGCAAAGTTATCTCAAAGAAAGGGGCCACGGTGTTTCTGTATCTCTATTATGTTGGTGCGGCTTCGGAACTTTTAAATATCTTGATATATCTCGAGAACTACGCATCTGATCAAAAAATATCATAGAACATAAAAACTAGGAAACTTAATTCTCTACAAAAAAGGTCTCTTAACATTTTGCCATAGCTCGCTTCGTTTCCGAGATATTTGCAGATTTACCTCAAGGGAAGGGGCCTGACGGACATATTTCGAGATATTTCTTCTTCTTGTTGTTCTTCTTCTGCACAGCTAAGCTGGAAGTGGCATTTGCGGCTCGCACTAGTGCAGAGTTATCTCAAAGAAAGGGGCCACGGTGTTTCTGTATCTCTATTATGTTGGTGCGGCTTCGGAACTTTTAAATATCTTGATATATCTCGAGAACTACGCATCTGATCAAAAAATATCATAGAACATAAAAAGTAGGAAACTTAATTCTCTACAAAAAAGGTCTCTTAACATTTTGCCATAGCTCGCTTCGTTTCCGAGATATTTGCAGATTTATCTCAAGGGAAGGGGCCTGACGGACATATTTCGAGATATTTCTTCTTCTTGTTGTTCTTCTTCTGCACAGCTAAGCTGGAAGTGGCATTTGCGGCTCGCACTAGTGCAGAGTTATCTCAAAGAAAGGGGCCACGGTGTTTCTGTATCTCTATTATGTTGGTGCGGCTTCGGAACTTTTAAATATCTCGATATATCTCGAAAACTACGCTCCTGATCAAAAAATATCATAGAACATAAATTGTAGGAAACATAAGTCTCTACAAAAAAGGTCTCTTAGCATTTTGCCATAGCTCGCTTCGTTTCCGAGATATTTGCAGATTTATCTGAAGGGAAAGGGCCTGACGGACATATTTCGAGATATTTCTTCTTCTTGTTGTTCTTCTTCTGCACAGCTAAGCTGGAAGTGGCATTTGCAGCTCGCAATAGTGCAGAGTTATCTCAAAGAAAGGGGCCACGGTGTTTCTGTATCTCTATTATGTTGGTGCGGCTTCGGAACTTTTAAATATCTTGACATATCTCGAGAACTGCGCATCTGATCAAAAAATATCATAGAACATAAAAAGTAGGAAACTTGATTCTCTACAAAAAAGGTCTCTTAACATTTTGCCATAGCTCTCTTCGTTTCCGAGATATTTGCAGATTTATCTCAAGGGAAGGGGCCTGACGGACATATTTCGAGATATTTCTTCTTCTTGTTGTTCTTCTTCTGCACAGCTAAGCTGGAAGTGGCATTTGCGGCTCGCACTAGTGCAGAGTTATCTCAAAGAAAGGGGCCACGGTGTTTCTGTATCTCTATTATGTTGGTGCGGCTTCGGAACGTTTAAATATCTCGATATATCTCGAAAACTACGCTTCTGATCAAAAAATATCATAGAACATAAATTGTAGGAAACATAATTCTCTACAAAAAAGGTCTCTTAACATTTTGCCATAGCTCGCTTCGTTTCCGAGATATTTGCAGATATATCTCAAGGGAAGGGGCCTGACGGACATATTTCGAGATATTTCTTCTTCTTGTTGTTCTTCTTCTGCACAGCTAAGCTGGAAGTGGCATTTACAGCTCGCAATAGTGCAAAGTTATCTCAAAGAAAGGGGCCACGGTGTTTCTGTATCTCTATTATGTTGGTGCGGCTTCGGAACTTTTAAATATCTTGATATATCTCGAGAACTACGCATCTGATCAAAAAATATCATAGAACATAAAAACTAGGAAACTTAATTCTCTACAAAAAAGGTCTCTTAACATTTTGCCATAGCTCGCTTCGTTTCCGAGATATTTGCAGATTTACCTCAAGGGAAGGGGCCTGACGGACATATTTCGAGATATTTCTTCTTCTTGTTGTTCTTCTTCTGCACAGCTAAGCTGGAAGTGGCATTTGCGGCTCGCACTAGTGCAGAGTTATCTCAAAGAAAGGGGCCACGGTGTTTCTGTATCTCTATTATGTTGGTGCGGCTTCGGAACTTTTAAATATCTTGATATATCTCGAGAACTACGCATCTGATCAAAAAATATCATAGAACATAAAAAGTAGGAAACTTAATTCTCTACAAAAAAGGTCTCTTAACATTTTGCCATAGCTCGCTTCGTTTCCGAGATATTTGCAGATTTATCTCAAGGGAAGGGGCCTGACGGACATATTTCGAGATATTTCTTCTTCTTGTTGTTCTTCTTCTGCACAGCTAAGCTGGAAGTGGCATTTGCGGCTCGCACTAGTGCAGAGTTATCTCAAAGAAAGGGGCCACGGTGTTTCTGTATCTCTATTATGTTGGTGCGGCTTCGGAACTTTTAAATATCTCGATATATCTCGAAAACTACGCTCCTGATCAAAAAATATCATAGAACATAAATTGTAGGAAACATAAGTCTCTACAAAAAAGGTCTCTTAGCATTTTGCCATAGCTCGCTTCGTTTCCGAGATATTTGCAGATTTATCTGAAGGGAAAGGGCCTGACGGACATATTTCGAGATATTTCTTCTTCTTGTTGTTCTTCTTCTGCACAGCTAAGCTGGAAGTGGCATTTGCAGCTCGCAATAGTGCAGAGTTATCTCAAAGAAAGGGGCCACTGTGTTTCTGTATCTCTATTATGTTGGTGCGGCTTCGGAACTTTTAAATATCTTGATATATCTCGAGAACTGCGCATCTGATCAAAAAATATCATAGAACATAAAAAGTAGGAAACTTGATTCTCTACAAAAAAGGTCTCTTAACATTTTGCCATAGCTCGCTTCGTTTCCGAGATATTTGCAGATTTATCTCAAGGGAAGGGGCCTGACGGACATATTTCGAGATATTTCTTCTTCTTGTTGTTCTTCTTCTGCACAGCTAAGCTGGAAGTGGCATTTCCGGCTCGCACTAGTGCAGAGTTATCTCAAAGAAAGGGGCCACGGTGTTTCTGTATCTCTATTATGTTGGTGCGGCTTCGGAACGTTTAAATATCTCGATATATCTCGAAAACTACGCTTCTGATCAAAAAATATCATAGAACATAAATTGTAGGAAACATAATTCTCTACAAAAAAGGTCTCTTAACATTTTGCCATAGCTCGCTTCGTTTCCGAGATATTTGCAGATATATCTCAAGGGAAGGGGCCTGACGGACATATTTCGAGATATTTCTTCTTCTTGTTGTTCTTCTTCTGCACAGCTAAGCTGGAAGTGGCATTTACAGCTCGCAATAGTGCAAAGTTATCTCAAAGAAAGGGGCCACGGTGTTTCTGTATCTCTATTATGTTGGTGCGGCTTCGGAACTTTTAAATATCTTGATATATCTCGAGAACTACGCATCTGATCAAAAAATATCATAGAACATAAAAACTAGGAAACTTCATTCTCTACAAAAAAGGTCTCTTAACATTTTGCCATAGCTCGCTTCGTTTCCGAGATATTTGCAGATTTACCTCAAGGGAAGGGGCCTGACGGACATATTTCGAGATATTTCTTCTTCTTGTTGTTCTTCTTCTGCACAGCTAAGCTGGAAGTGGCATTTGCGGCTCGCACTAGTGCAGAGTTATCTCAAAGAAAGGGGCCACGGTGTTTCTGTATCTCTATTATGTTGGTGCGGCTTCGGAACTTTTAAATATCTCGATATATCTCGAAAACTACGCTCCTGATCAAAAAATATCATAGAACATAAATTGTAGGGAACATAAGTCTCTACAAAAAAGGTCTCTTAGCATTTTGCCATAGCTCGCTTCGTTTCCGAGATATTTGCAGATTTATCTGAAGGGAAAGGGCCTGACGGACATATTTCGAGATATTTCTTCTTCTTGTTGTTCTTCTTCTGCACAGCTAAGCTGGAAGTGGCATTTGCAGCTCGCAATAGTGCAGAGTTATCTCAAAGAAAGGGGCCACTGTGTTTCTGTATCTCTATTATGTTGGTGCGGCTTCGGAACTTTTAAATATCTTGATATATCTCGAGAACTGCGCATCTGATCAAAAAATATCATAGAACATAAAAAGTAGGAAACTTAATTCTCTACACAAAAGGTCTCTTAACATTTTGCCATAGCTCGCTTCGTTTCCGAGATATTTGCAGATTTATCTGAAGGGAAGGGGCCTAACGGACATATTTCGAGATATTTCTTCTTCTTGTTGTTCTTCTTCTGCACAGCTAAACTGGAAGTGGCATTTCCAGCTCGCAATAGTGCAGAGTTATCTCAAAGAAAGGGGCCACGGTGTTTCTGTATCTCTATTATGTTGGTGCGGCTTCGGAACTTTTAAATATCTTGATATATCTCGAGAACTGCGCATCTGATCAAAAAATATCATAGAACATAAAAAGTAGGAAACTTAATTCTCTACAAAAAAGGTCTCTTAACATTTTGCCATAGCTCGCTTCGTTTCCGAGATATTTGCAGATTTATCTCAAGGGAAGGGGCCTGACGGACATATTTCGAGATATTTCTTCTTCTTGTTGTTCTTCTTCTGCACAGCTAAGCTGGAAGTGGCATTTGCGGCTCGCACTAGTGCAGAGTTATCTCAAAGAAAGGGGCCACGGTGTTTCTGTATCTCTATTATGTTGGTGCGGCTTCGGAACGTTTAAATATCTCGATATATCTCGAAAACTACGCTTCTGATCAAAAAATATCATAGAACATAAATTGTAGGAAACATAATTCTCTACAAAAAAGGTCTCTTAACATTTTGCCATAGCTCGCTTCGTTTCCGAGATATTTGCAGATATATCTCAAGGGAAGGGGCCTGACGGACATATTTCGAGATATTTCTTCTTCTTGTTGTTCTTCTTCTGCACAGCTAAGCTGGAAGTGGCATTTACAGCTCGCAATAGTGCAAAGTTATCTCAAAGAAAGGGGCCACGGTGTTTCTGTATCTCTATTATGTTGGTGCGGCTTCGGAACTTTTAAATATCTTGATATATCTCGAGAACTACGCATCTGATCAAAAAATATCATAGAACATAAAAACTAGGAAACTTAATTCTCTACAAAAAAGGTCTCTTAACATTTTGCCATAGCTCGCTTCGTTTCCGAGATATTTGCAGATTTACCTCAAGGGAAGGGGCCTGACGGACATATTTCGAGATATTTCTTCTTCTTGTTGTTCTTCTTCTGCACAGCTAAGCTGGAAGTGGCATTTGCGGCTCGCACTAGTGCAGAGTTATCTCAAAGAAAGGGGCCACGGTGTTTCTGTATCTCTATTATGTTGGTGCGGCTTCGGAACTTTTAAATATCTCGATATATCTCGAAAACTACGCTTCTGATCAAAAAATATCATAGAACATAAATTGTAGGAAACATAATTCTCTACAAAAAAGGTCTCTTAACATTTTGCCATAGCTCGCTTCGTTTCCGAGATATTTGCAGATATATCTCAAGGGAAGGGGCCTGACGGACATATTTCGAGATATTTCTTCTTCTTGTTGTTCTTCTTCTGCACAGCTAAGCTGGAAGTGGCATTTGCAGCTCGCAATAGTGCAGAGTTATCTCAAAGAAAGGGGCCACTGTGTTTCTGTATCTCTATTATGTTGGTGCGGCTTCGGAACTTTTAAATATCTTGATATATCTCGAGAACTGCGCATCTGATCAAAAAATATCATAGAACATAAAAAGTAGGAAACTTAATTCTCTACAAAAAAGGTCTCTTAACATTTTGCCATAGCTCGCTTCGTTTCCGAGATATTTGCAGATATATCTCAAGGGAAGGGGCCTGACGGACATATTTCGAGATATTTCTTCTTCTTGTTGTTCTTCTTCTGCACAGCTAAGCTGGAAGTGGCATTTGCGGCTCGCACTAGTGCAGAGTTATCTCAAAGAAAGGGGCCACGGTGTTTCTGTATCTCTATTATGTTGGTGCGGCTTCGGAACTTTTAAATATCTCGATATATCTCGAAAACTACGCTCCTGATCAAAAAATATCATAGAACATAAAACGTAGGAAACTTAATTCTCTACAGAAAAGGTCTCTTAACATTTTGCCATAGCTCTCTTCGTTTCCGAGATATTTGCAGATTTATCTCAAGGGAAGGGGCCTGACGGACATATTTCGAGATATTTCTTCTTCTTGTTGTTCTTCTTCTGCACAGCTAAGCTGGAAGTGGCATTTACAGCTCGCAATAGTGCAAAGTTATCTCAAAGAAAGGGGCCACGGTGTTTCTGTATCTCTATTATGTTGGTGCGGCTTCGGAACTTTTAAATATCTTGATATATCTCGAGAACTACGCATCTGATCAAAAAATATCATAGAACATAAAAACTAGGAAACTTCATTCTCTACAAAAAAGGTCTCTTAACATTTTGCCATAGCTCGCTTCGTTTCCGAGATATTTGCAGATTTACCTCAAGGGAAGGGGCCTGACGGACATATTTCGAGATATTTCTTCTTCTTGTTGTTCTTCTTCTGCACAGCTAAGCTGGAAGTGGCATTTGCGGCTCGCACTAGTGCAGAGTTATCTCAAAGAAAGGGGCCACGGTGTTTCTGTATCTCTATTATGTTGGTGCGGCTTCGGAACTTTTAAATATCTCGATATATCTCGAAAACTACGCTCCTGATCAAAAAATATCATAGAACATAAATTGTAGGAAACATAAGTCTCTACAAAAAAGGTCTCTTAGCATTTTGCCATAGCTCGCTTCGTTTCCGAGATATTTGCAGATTTATCTGAAGGGAAAGGGCCTGACGGACATATTTCGAGATATTTCTTCTTCTTGTTGTTCTTCTTCTGCACAGCTAAGCTGGAAGTGGCATTTGCAGCTCGCAATAGTGCAGAGTTATCTCAAAGAAAGGGGCCACTGTGTTTCTGTATCTCTATTATGTTGGTGCGGCTTCGGAACTTTTAAATATCTTGATATATCTCGAGAACTGCGCATCTGATCAAAAAATATCATAGAACATAAAAAGTAGGAAACTTAATTCTCTACACAAAAGGTCTCTTAACATTTTGCCATAGCTCGCTTCGTTTCCGAGATATTTGCAGATTTATCTGAAGGGAAGGGGCCTAACGGACATATTTCGAGATATTTCTTCTTCTTGTTGTTCTTCTTCTGCACAGCTAAACTGGAAGTGGCATTTCCAGCTCGCAATAGTGCAGAGTTATCTCAAAGAAAGGGGCCACGGTGTTTCTGTATCTCTATTATGTTGTTGCGGCTTCGGAACTTTTAAATATCTTGATATATCTCGAGAACTGCGCATCTGATCAAAAAATATCATAGAACATAAAAAGTAGGAAACTTAATTCTCTACAAAAAAGGTCTCTTAACATTTTGCCATAGCTCGCTTCGTTTCCGAGATATTTGCAGATTTATCTCAAGGGAAGGGGCCTGACGGACATATTTCGAGATATTTCTTCTTCTTGTTGTTCTTCTTCTGCACAGCTAAGCTGGAAGTGGCATTTGCGGCTCGCACTAGTGCAGAGTTATCTCAAAGAAAGGGGCCACGGTGTTTCTGTATCTCTATTATGTTGGTGCGGCTTCGGAACGTTTAGATATCTCGATATATCTCGAAAACTACGCTTCTGATCAAAAAATATCATAGAACATAAATTGTAGGAAACATAATTCTCTACAAAAAAGGTCTCTTAACATTTTGCCATAGCTCGCTTCGTTTCCGAGATATTTGCAGATATATCTCAAGGGAAGGGGCCTGACGGACATATTTCGAGATATTTCTTCTTCTTGTTGTTCTTCTTCTGCACAGCTAAGCTGGAAGTGGCATTTACAGCTCGCAATAGTGCAAAGTTATCTCAAAGAAAGGGGCCACGGTGTTTCTGTATCTCTATTATGTTGGTGCGGCTTCGGAACTTTTAAATATCTTGATATATCTCGAGAACTACGCATCTGATCAAAAAATATCATAGAACATAAAAACTAGGAAACTTAATTCT
Source organism: Osmia lignaria lignaria (assembly GCF_051020975.1). Taxonomy (NCBI): domain Eukaryota; kingdom Metazoa; phylum Arthropoda; class Insecta; order Hymenoptera; family Megachilidae; genus Osmia; species Osmia lignaria. The sequence continues at coordinate 22,096,992 of NW_027478159.1, forward strand.
CTACAAAAAAGGTCTCTTAACATTTTGCCATAGCTCGCTTCGTTTCCGAGATATTTGCAGATTTACCTCAAGGGAAGGGGCCTGACGGACATATTTCGAGATATTTCTTCTTCTTGTTGTTCTTCTTCTGCACAGCTAAGCTGGAAGTGGCATTTGCGGCTCGCACTAGTGCAGAGTTATCTCAAAGAAAGGGGCCACGGTGTTTCTGTATCTCTATTATGTTGGTGCGGCTTCGGAACTTTTAAATATCTCGATATATCTCGAAAACTACGCTTCTGATCAAAAAATATCATAGAACATAAATTGTAGGAAACATAATTCTCTACAAAAAAGGTCTCTTAACATTTTGCCATAGCTCGCTTCGTTTCCGAGATATTTGCAGATATATCTCAAGGGAAGGGGCCTGACGGACATATTTCGAGATATTTCTTCTTCTTGTTGTTCTTCTTCTGCACAGCTAAGCTGGAAGTGGCATTTGCAGCTCGCAATAGTGCAGAGTTATCTCAAAGAAAGGGGCCACTGTGTTTCTGTATCTCTATTATGTTGGTGCGGCTTCGGAACTTTTAAATATCTTGATATATCTCGAGAACTGCGCATCTGATCAAAAAATATCATAGAACATAAAAAGTAGGAAACCTAATTCTCTACAAAAAAGGTCTCTTAACATTTTGCCATAGCTCGCTTCGTTTCCGAGATATTTGCAGATATATCTCAAGGGAAGGGGCCTGACGGACATATTTCGAGATATTTCTTCTTCTTGTTGTTCTTCTTCTGCACAGCTAAGCTGGAAGTGGCATTTGCGGCTCGCACTAGTGCAGAGTTATCTCAAAGAAAGGGGCCACGGTGTTTCTGTATCTCTATTATGTTGGTGCGGCTTCGGAACTTTTAAATATCTCGATATATCTCGAAAACTACGCTCCTGATCAAAAAATATCATAAAACGTAGGAAACTTAATTCTCTACAGAAAAGGTCTCTTAACATTTTGCCATAGCTCTCTTCGTTTCCGAGATATTTGCAGATTTATCTCAAGGGAAGGGGCCTGACGGACATATTTCGAGATATTTCTTCTTCTTGTTGTTCTTCTTCTGCACAGCTAAGCTGGAAGTGGCATTTGCGGCTCGCACTAGTGCACAGTTATCTCAAAGAAAGGGGCCACGGTGTTTCTGTATCTCTATTATGTTGGTGCGGCTTCGGAACTTTTAAATATCTCGATATATCTCGAAAACTACGCTTCTGATCAAAAAATATCATAGAACATAAATTGTAGGAAACATAATTCTCTACAAATAAGGTCTCTTAACATTTTGCCATAGCTCGCTTCGTTTCCGAGATATTTGCAGATTTATCTCAAGGGAAGGGGCCTGACGGACATATTTCGAGATATTACTTCTTCTTGTTGTTCTTCTTCTGCACAGCTAAGCTGGAAGTGGCATTTGCGGCTCGCACTAGTGCAGAGTTATCTCAAAGAAAGGGGCCACGGTGTTTCTGTATCTCTATTATGTTGGTGCGGCTTCGGAACTTTTAAATATCTTGATATATCTCGAGAACTACGGATCTGATCAAAAAATATCATAGAACATAAAACGTAGGAAACTTAATTCTCTACAAAAAAGGTCTCTCAACATTTTGCCATAGCTCTCTTCGTTTCCGAGATATTTGCAGATTTATCTCAAGGGAAGGGGCCTGACGGACATATTTCGAGATATTTCTTATTCTTGTTGTTCTTCTTCTGCACAGCTAAGCTGGAAGTGGCATTTGCAGGTCGCAATAGTGCAGAGTTATCTCAAAGAAAGGGGCCACGGTGTTTCTGTATCTCTATTATGTTGGTGCGGCTTCGGAACTTTTAACTATCTTGATATATCTCGAGAACTACGCATCTGATCAAAAAATATCATAGAACATAAAAAGTAGGAAACTTAATTGTCTACAAAAACGGTCTCTTAACATTTTGCCATAGCTCGCTTCGTTTCCGAGATATTTGCAGATTTATCTCAAGGGAAGGGGCCTGACGGACATATTTCGAGATATTTCTTCTTCTTGTTGTTCTTCTTCTGCACAGCTAAGCTGGAAGTGGCATTTGCGGCTCGCACTAGTGCAGAGTTATCTCAAAGAAAGGGGCCACGGTGTTTCTGTATCTCTATTATATTGGTGCGGCTTCGGAACTTTTAAATATGTTGATATATCTCGAGAACTACGCATCTGATCAAAAAATATCATAGAACATAAATAGTAGGAAACTTAATTCTCTACAAAAAAGGTCTCTCAACATTTTGCCATAGCTCTCTTCGTTTCCGAGATATTTGCAGATTTATCTCAAGGGAAGGGGCCTGACGGACATATTTCGAGATATTTCTTATTCTTGTTGTTCTTCCTCTGCACAGCTAAGCTGGAAGTGGCATTTGCAGCTCGCAATAGTGCAGAATTATCTCAAAGAAAGGGGCCACGGTGTTTCTGTATCTCTATTATGTTGGTGCGGCTTCGGAACTTTTAAATATCTTGATATATCTCGAGAACTACGCATCTGATCAAAAAATATCATAGAACATAAAAAGTAGGAAACTTAATTCTCTACAAAAACGGTCTCTTAACATTTTGCCATAGCTCTCTTCGTTTCCGAGATATTTGCAGATTTATCTCAAGGGAAGGGGCCTGACGGACATATTTCGAGATATTTCTTCTTCTTGTTGTTCTTCTTCTGCACAGCTAAGCTGGAAGTGGCATTTGCGGCTCGCACTAGTGCACAGTTATCTCAAAGAAAGGGGCCACGGTGTTTCTGTATCTCTATTATGTTGGTGCGGCTTCGGAACTTTTAAATATCTCGATATATCTCGAAAACTACGCTTCTGATCAAAAAATATCATAGAACATAAATTGTAGGAAACATAATTCTCTACAAATAAGGTCTCTTATCATTTTGCCATAGCTCGCTTCGTTTCCGAGATATTTGCAGATTTATCTCAAGGGAAGGGGCCTGACGGACATATTTCGAGATATTACTTCTTCTTGTTGTTCTTCTTCTGCACAGCTAAGCTGGAAGTGGCATTTGCGGCTCGCACTAGTGCAGCGTTATCTCAAAGAAAGGGGCCACGGTGTTTCTGTATCTCTATTATGTTGGTGCGGCTTCGGAACTTTTAAATATCTTGATATATCTCGAGAACTACGCATCTGATCAAAAAATATCATAGAACATAAATAGTAGGAAACTTAATTCTCTACAAAAAAGGTCTCTCAACATTTTGCCATAGCTCTCTTCGTTTCCGAGATATTTGCAGATTTATCTCAAGGGAAGGGGCCTGACGGACATATTTCGAGATATTTCTTATTCTTGTTGTTCTTCTTCTGCACAGCTAAGCTGGAAGTGGCATTTGCAGCTCGCAATAGTGCAGAATTATCTCAAAGAAAGGGGCCACGGTGTTTCTGTATCTCTATTATGTTGGTGGGGCTTCGGAACTTTTAAATATCTTGATATATCTCGAGAACTACGCATCTGATCAAAAAATTTCATAGAACATAAAACGTAGGAAACTTAATTCTCTACAAAAAAGGTCTCTCAACATTTTGCCATAGCTCTCTTCGTTTCCGAGATATTTGCAGATTTATCTCAAGGGAAGGGGCCTGACGGACATATTTCGAGATATTTCTTATTCTTGTTGTTCTTCTTCTGCACAGCTAAGCTGGAAGTGGCATTTGCAGGTCGCAATAGTGCAGAGTTATCTCAAAGAAAGGGGCCACGGTGTTTCTGTATCTCTATTATGTTGGTGCGGCTTCGGAACTTTTAACTATCTTGATATATCTCGAGAACTACGCATCTGATCAAAAAATATCATAGAACATAAAAAGTAGGAAACTTAATTGTCTACAAAAACGGTCTCTACACATTTTGCCATAGCTCGCTTCGTTTCCGAGATATTTGCAGATTTATCTCAAGGGAAGGGGCCTGACGGACATATTTCGAGATATTTCTTCTTCTTGTTGTTCTTCTTCTGCACAGCTAAGCTGGAAGTGGCATTTGCGGCTCGCACTAGTGCAGAGTTATCTCAAAGAAAGGGTCCACGGTGTTTCTGTATCTCTATTATATTGGTGCGGCTTCGGAACTTTTAAATATCTTGATATATCTCGAGAACTACGCATCTGATCAAAAAATATCATAGAACATAAATAGTAGGAAACTTAATTCTCTACAAAAAAGGTCTCTCAACATTTTGCCATAGCTCTCTTCGTTTCCGAGATATTTGCAGATTTATCTCAAGGGAAGGGGCCTGACGGACATATTTCGAGATATTTCTTATTCTTGTTGTTCTTCTTCTGCACAGCTAAGCTGGAAGTGGCATTTGCAGCTCGCAATAGTGCAGAATTATCTCAAAGAAAGGGGCCACGGTGTTTCTGTATCTCTATTATGTTGGTGCGGCTTCGGAACTTTTAAATATCTTGATATATCTCGAGAACTACGCATCTGATCAAAAAATATCATAGAACATAAAAAGTAGGAAACTTAATTCTCTACAAAAACGGTCTCTTAACATTTTGCCATAGCTCGCTTCGTTTCCGAGATATTTGCAGATTTATCTCAAGGGAAGGGGCCTGACGGACATATTTCGAGATATTTCTTCTTCTTGTTGTTCTTCTTCTGCACAGCTAAGCTGGAAGTGGCATTTGCGGCTCGCACTAGTGCAGAGTTATCTCAAAGAAAGGGGCCACGGTGTTTCTGTATCTCTATTATGTTGGTGCGGCTTCGGAACTTTTAAATATCTTGATATATCTCGAGAACTACGCATCTGATCAAAAAATATCATAGAACATAAATAGTAGGAAACTTAATTCTCTACAAAAAAGGTCTCTCAACATTTTGCAATAGCTCTCTTCGTTTCCGAGATATTTGCAGATTTATCTCAAGGGAAGGGGCCTGACGGACATATTTCGAGATATTTCTTATTCTTGTTGTTCTTCTTCTGCACAGCTAAGCTGGAAGTGGCATTTGCAGCTCGCAATAGTGCAGAGTTATCTCAAAGAAAGGGGCCACGGTGTTTCTGTATCTCTATTATGTTGGTGCGGCTTCGGAACTTTTAAATATCTTGATATATCTCGAGAACTACGCATCTGATCAAAAAATATCATAGAACATAAAAAGTAGGAAACTTAATTCTCTACAAAAACGGTCTCTTAACATTTTGCCATAGCTCGCTTCGTTTCCGAGATATTTGCAGATTTATCTCAAGGGAAGGGGCCTGACGGACATATTTCGAGATATTTCTTCTTCTTGTTGTTCTTCTTCTGCACAGCTAAGCTGGAAGTGGCATTTGCGGCTCGCACTAGTGCAGAGTTATCTCAAAGAAAGGGGCCACGGTGTTTCTGTATCTCTATTATATTGGTGCGGCTTCGGAACTTTTAAATATCTTGATATATCTCGAGAACTACGCATCTGATCAAAAAATATCATAGAACATAAATAGTAGGAAACTTAATTCTCTACAAAAAAGGTCTCTTAACATTTTGCCATAGCTCGCTTCGTTTCCGAGATATTTGCAGATATATCCCAAGGGAAGGGGCCTGACGGACATATTTCGAGATATTTCTTCTTCTTGTTGTTCTTCTTCTGCACAGCTAAGCTGGAAGTGGCATTTGTAGGTCGCAATAGTGCAGAGTTATCTCAAAGAAAGGGGCCACGGTGTTTCTGTATCTCTATTATGTTGGTGCGCCTTCGGAACTTTTAAATATCTCGATATATCTCGAAAACTACGCTTCTGATCAAAAAATATCATAGAACGTAAATTGTAGGAAACATTATTCTCTACAAAAAAGGTCTCTTAACATTTTGCCATAGCTCGCTTCGTTTCCGAGATATTTGCAGATTTATCTCAAGGGAAGGTGCCTGACGGACATATTTCGAGATATTTCTTCTTCATGTTGTTCTTCTTCTGCACAGGTAAGCTGGAAGTGGCATTTGCAGCGCGCAATAGTGCAGAGTTATCTCAAAGAAAGGGGCCACGGTGTTTCTGTATCTATGTTATGTTGGTGCGGCTTCGGAACTTTTAAATATCTTGATATATCTCGAGAACTACGCATCTGATCAAAAAATATCATACTACATAAAAAGTAGGAAACTTAATTCTCTACAAGAAAGGTCTCTCAACATTTTGCCATAGCTCGCTTCGTTTCCGAGATATTTGCAGATTTATCTCAAGGGAAGGGGCCTGACGGACATATTTCGAGATATTTCTTCTTCTTGTTGTTCTTCTTCTGCACAGCTAAGCTGGAAGTGGCATTTGCGGCTCGCACTAGTGCACAGTTATCTCAAAGAAAGGGGCCACGGTGTTTCTGTATCTCTATTATGTTGGTGCGGCTTCGGAACTTTTAAATATCTTGATATATCTCGAGAACTACGCATCTGATCAAAAAATATCATAGAACATAAAAAGTAGGAAACTTAATTCTCTACAAAAACGGTCTCTTAACATTTTGCCATAGCTCGCTTCGTTTCCGAGATATTTGCAGATTTATCTCAAGGCAAGGGGCCTGACGGACATATTTCGAGATATTTCCTCTTCTTGTTGTTCTTCTTCTGCACAGCTAAGCTGGAAGTGGCATTTGCGGCTCGCACTAGTGCAGAGTTATCTCAAAGAAAGGGGCCACGGTGTTTCTGTATCTCTATTATGTTGGTGCGGCTTCGGAACTTTTAAATATCTTGATATATCTCGAGAACTACGCATCTGATCAAAAAATATCATAGAACATAAATAGTAGGCAACTTAATTCTCTACAAAAAAGGTCTCTCAACATTTTGCCATAGCTCTCTTCGTTTCCGAGATATTTGCAGATTTATCTCAAGGGAAGGGGCCTGACGGATATATTTCGAGATATTTCTTATTCTTGTTGTTCATCTTCTGCACAGCTAAGCTGGAAGTGGCATTTGCAGCTCGCAATAGTGCAGAGTTATCTCAAAGAAAGGGGCCACGGTGTTTCTGTATCTATGTTATGTTGGTGCGGCTTCGGAACTTTTAAATATCTTGATATATCTCGAGAACTACGCATCTGATCAAAAAATATCATAGAACATAAAAAGTAGGAAACTTAATTCTCTACAAAAACGGTCTCTTAACATTTTGCCATAGCTCGCTTCGTTTCCGAGATATTTGCAGATTTATCTCAAGGCAAGGGGCCTGACGGACATATTTCGAGATATTTCTTCTTCTTGTTGTTCTTCTTCTGCACAGCTAAGCTGGAAGTGGCATTTGCGGCTCGCACTAGTGCAGAGTTATCTCAAAGAAAGGGGCCACGGTGTTTCTGTATCTCTATTATGTTGGTGCGGCTTCGGAACTTTTAAATATCTTGATATATCTCGAGAACTACGCATCTGATCAAAAAATATCATAGAACATAAATAGTAGGAAACTTAATTCTCTACAAAAAAGGTCTCTCAACATTTTGCCATAGCTCTCTTCGTTTCCGAGATATTTGCAGATTTATCTCAAGGGAAGGGGCCTGACGGACATATTTCGAGATATTTCTTATTCTTGTTGTTCTTCTTCTGCACAGCTAAGCTGGAAGTGGCATTTGCAGCTCGCAATAGTGCAGAGTTATCTCAAAGAAAGGGGCCACGGTGTTTCTGTATCTCTATTATGTTGGTGCGGCTTCGGAACTTTTAAATATCTTGATATATCTCGAGAACTACGCATCTGATCAAAAAATATCATAGAACATAAAAAGTAGGAAACTTAATTCTCTACAAAAACGGTCTCTTAACATTTTGCCATAGCTCGCTTCGTTTCCGAGATATTTGCAGATTTATCTCAAGGGAAGGGGCCTGACGGACATATTTCGAGATATTTCTTCTTCTTGTTGTTCTTCTTCTGCACAGCTAAGCTGGAAGTGGCATTTGCGGCTCGCACTAGTGCAGAGTTATCTCAAAGAAAGGGGCCACGGTGTTTCTGTATCTCTATTATATTGGTGCGGCTTCGGAACTTTTAAATATCTTGATATATCTCGAGAACTACGCATCTGATCAAAAAATATCATAGAACATAAATAGTAGGAAACTTAATTCTCTACAAAAAAGGTCTCTTAACATTTTGCCATAGCTCGCTTCGTTTCCGAGATATTTGCAGATATATCCCAAGGGAAGGGGCCTGACGGACATATTTCGAGATATTTCTTCTTCTTGTTGTTCTTCTTCTGCACAGCTAAGCTGGAAGTGGCATTTGTAGGTCGCAATAGTGCAGAGTTATCTCAAAGAAAGGGGCCACGGTGTTTCTGTATCTCTATTATGTTGGTGCGCCTTCGGAACTTTTAAATATCTCGATATATCTCGAAAACTACGCTTCTGATCAAAAAATATCATAGAACGTAAATTGTAGGAAACATTATTCTCTACAAAAAAGGTCTCTTAACATTTTGCCATAGCTCGCTTCGTTTCCGAGATATTTGCAGATTTATCTCAAGGGAAGGGGCCTGACGGACATATTTCGAGATATTTCTTCTTCATGTTGTTCTTCTTCTGCACAGGTAAGCTGGAAGTGGCATTTGCAGCGCGCAATAGTGCAGAGTTATCTCAAAGAAAGGGGCCACGGTGTTTCTGTATCTATGTTATGTTGGTGCGGCTTCGGAACTTTTAAATATCTTGATATATCTCGAGAACTACGCATCTGATCAAAAAATATCATACTACATAAAAAGTAGGAAACTTAATTCTCTACAAGAAAGGTCTCTTAACATTTTGCCATAGCTCGCTTCGTTTCCGAGATATTTGCAGATTTATCTCAAGGGAAGGGGCCTGACGGACATATTTCGAGATATTTCTTCTTCTTGTTGTTCTTCTTCTGCACAGCTAAGCTGGAAGTGGCATTTGCGGCTCGCACTAGTGCACAGTTATCTCAAAGAAAGGGGCCACGGTGTTTCTGTATCTCTATTATGTTGGTGCGGCTTCGGAACTTTTAAATATCTCGATATATCTCGAAAACTACGCTTCTGATCAAAAAATATCATAGAACATAAATAGTAGGAAACTTAATTCTCTACAAAAAAGGTCTCTCAACATTTTGCCATAGCTCTCTTCGTTTCCGAGATATTTGCAGATTTATCTCAAGGGAAGGGGCCTGACGGACATATTTCGAGATATTTCTTATTCTTGTTGTTCTTCTTCTGCACAGCTAAGCTGGAAGTGGCATTTGCAGCTCGCAATAGTGCAGAATTATCTCAAAGAAAGGGGCCACGGTGTTTCTGTATCTCTATTATGTTGGTGCGGCTTCGGAACTTTTAAATATCTTGATATATCTCGAGAACTACGCATCTGATCAAAAAATATCATAGAACATAAAAAGTAGGAAACTTAATTCTCTACAAAAACGGTCTCTTAACATTTTGCCATAGCTCGCTTCGTTTCCGAGATATTTGCAGATTTATCTCAAGGCAAGGGGCCTGACGGACATATTTCGAGATATTTCTTCTTCTTGTTGTTCTTCTTCTGCACAGCTAAGCTGGAAGTGGCATTTGCGGCTCGCACTAGTGCAGAGTTATCTCAAAGAAAGGGGCCACGGTGTTTCTGTATCTCTATTATGTTGGTGCGGCTTCGGAACTTTTAAATATCTTGATATATCTCGAGAACTACGCATCTGATCAAAAAATATTATAGAACATAAATAGTAGGCAACTTAATTCTCTACAAAAAAGGTCTCTCAACATTTTGCCATAGCTCTCTTCGTTTCCGAGATATTTGCAGATTTATCTCAAGGGAAGGGGCCTGACGGACATATTTCGAGATATTTCTTATTCTTGTTGTTCATCTTCTGCACAGCTAAGTTGGAAGTGGCATTTGCAGCTCGCAATAGTGCAGAGTTATCTCAAAGAAAGGGGCCACGGTGTTTCTGTATCTCTATTATGTTGGTGCGGCTTCGGAACTTTTAAATATCTCGATATATCTCGAAAACTACGCATCTGATCAAAAAATATCATAGAACATAAATTGTAGGAAACATAATTCTCTACAAAAATGTTCTCTTAACATTTTGCCATAGCTCGCTTCGTTTCCGAGATATTTGCAGATTTATCTCAAGGCAAGGGGCCTGACGGACATATTTCGAGATATTTCTTCTTCTTGTTGTTCTTCTTCTGCACAGCTAAGCTGGAAGTGGCATTTGCGGCTCGCACTAGTGCAGAGTTATCTCAAAGAAAGGGGCCACGGTGTTTCTGTATCTCTATTATGTTGGTGCGGCTTCGGAACTTTTAAATATCTTGATATATCTCGAGAACTACGCATCTGATCAAAAAATATCATAGAACATAAATAGTAGGAAACTTAATTCTCTACAAAAAAGGTCTCTCAACATTTTGCCATAGCTCTCTTCGTTTCCGAGATATTTGCAGATTTATCTCAAGGGAAGGGGCCTGACGGACATATTTCGAGATATTTCTTATTCTTGTTGTTCTTCTTCTGCACAGCTAAGCTGGAAGTGGCATTTGCAGCTCGCAATAGTGCAGAGTTATCTCAAAGAAAGGGGCCACGGTGTTTCTGTATCTCTATTATGTTGGTGCGGCTTCGGAACTTTTAAATATCTTGATATATCTCGAGAACTACGCATCTGATCAAAAAATATCATAGAACATAAATAGTAGGAAACTTAATTCTCTACAAAAAAGGTCTCTTAACATTTTGCCATAGCTCGCTTCGTTTCCGAGATATTTGCAGATATATCCCAAGGGAAGGGGCCTGACGGACATATTTCGAGATATTTCTTCTTCTTGTTGTTCTTCTTCTGCACAGCTAAGCTGGAAGTGGCATTTGTAGGTCGCAATAGTGCAGAGTTATCTCAAAGAAAGGGGCCACGGTGTTTCTGTATCTCTATTATGTTGGTGCGCCTTCGGAACTTTTAAATATCTCGATATATCTCGAAAACTACGCTTCTGATCAAAAAATATCATAGAACGTAAATTGTAGGAAACATTATTCTCTACAAAAAAGGTCTCTTAACATTTTGCCATAGCTCGCTTCGTTTCCGAGATATTTGCAGATTTATCTCAAGGGAAGGGGCCTGACGGACATATTTCGAGATATTTCTTCTTCATGTTGTTCTTCTTCTGCACAGGTAAGCTGGAAGTGGCATTTGCAGCGCGCAATAGTGCAGAGTTATCTCAAAGAAAGGGGCCACGGTGTTTCTGTATCTATGTTATGTTGGTGCGGCTTCGGAACTTTTAAATATCTTGATATATCTCGAGAACTACGCATCTGATCAAAAAATATCATAGAACATAAAAAGTAGGAAACTTAATTCTCTACAAAAACGGTCTCTTAACATTTTGCCATAGCTCGCTTCGTTTCCGAGATATTTGCAGATTTATCTCAAGGCAAGGGGCCTGACGGACATATTTCGAGATATTTCTTCTTCTTGTTGTTCTTCTTCTGCACAGCTAAGCTGGAAGTGGCATTTGCGGCTCGCACTAGTGCAGAGTTATCTCAAAGAAAGGGGCCACGGTGTTTCTGTATCTCTATTATGTTGGTGCGGCTTCGGAACTTTTAAATATCTCGATATATCTCGAGAACTACGCATCTGATCAAAAAATATCATAGAACATAAATAGTAGGAAACTTAATTCTCTACAAAAAAGGTCTGTCAACATTTTGCCATAGCTCTCTTCGTTTCCGAGATATTTGCAGATTTATCTCAAGGGAAGGGGCCTGACGGACATATTTCGAGATATTTCTTATTCTTGTTGTTCTTCTTCTGCACAGCTAAGCTGGAAGTGGCATTTGCAGGTCGCAATAGTGCAGAGTTATCTCAAAGAAAGGGGCCGCGGTGTTTCTGTATCTCTATTATGTTGGTGCGGCTTCGGAACTTTTAACTATCTTGATATATCTCGAGAACTACGCATCTGATCAAAAAATATCATAGAACATAAAAAGTAGGAAACATAATTGTCTACAAAAACGGTCTCTTAACATTTTGCCATAGCTCGCTTCGTTTCCGAGATATTTGCAGATTTATCTCAAGGGAAGGGGCCTGACGGACATATTTCGAGATATTTCTTCTTCTTGTTGTTCTTCTTCTGCACAGCTAAGCTGGAAGTGGCATTTGCGGCTCGCACTAGTGCAGAGTTATCTCAAAGAAAGGGGCCACGGTGTTTCTGTATCTCTATTATATTGGTGCGGCTTCGGAACTTTTAAATATCTTGATATATCTCGAGAACTACGCATCTGATCAAAAAATATCATAGAACATAAATAGTAGGAAACTTAATTCTCTACAAAAACGGTCTCTTAACATTTTGCCATAGCTCGCTTCGTTTCCGAGATATTTGCAGATTTATCTCAAGGGAAGGGGCCTGACGGACATATTTCGAGATATTTCTTCTTCTTGTTGTTCTTCTTCTGCACAGTTAAGCTGAAAGTGGCATTTACAGCTCGCAATAGTGCAAAGTTATCTCAAAGAAAGGGGCCACGGTGTTTCTGTATCTCTATTATGTTGGTGCGGCTTCGGAACTTTTAAATATCTCGATATATCTCGAAAACTACGCTTCTGATCAAAAAATATCATAGAACATAAATTGTAGGAAACTTAATTCTCTACAAAAAAGGTCTCTTAACATTTTGCCATAGCTCTCTTCGTTTCCGAGATATTTGCAGATTTATCTCAAGGGAAGGGGCCTGACGGACATATTTCGAGATATTTCTTCTTCTTGTTGTTCTTCTTCTGCACAGCTAAGCTGGAAGTGGCATTTGCAGCTCCCAATAGTGCAGAGTTATCTCAAAGAAAGGGGCCACGGTGTTTCTGTATCTCTGTTATGTTGGTGCGGCTTCGGAACTTTTAAATATCTTGATATATCTCGAGAACTACGCATCTTATCAAAAAATATCATACTACATAAAAAGTAGGAAACTTAATTCTCTACAAGAAAGGTCTCTCAACATTTTGCCATAGCTCGCTTCGTTTCCGAGATATTTGCAGATTTATCTCAAGGGAAGGGGCCTGACGGACATATTTCGAGATATTTCTTCTTCTTGTTGTTCTTCTTCTGCACAGCTAAGCTGGAAGTGGCATTTGCGGCTCGCACTAGTGCAGAGTTATCTCAAAGAAAGGGGCCACGGTGTTTCTGTATCTCTATTATGTTGGTGCGGCTTCGGAACTTTTAAATATCTTGATATATCTCGAGAACTACGCATCTGATCAAAAAATATCATAGAACATAAATAGTAGGAAACTTAATTCTCTACAAAAACGGTCTCTTAACATTTTGCCATAGCTCGCTTCGTTTCCGAGATATTTGCAGATTTATCTCAAGGGAAGGGGCCTGACGGACATATTTCGAGATATTTCTTCTTCTTGTTGTTCTTCTTCTGCACAGCTAAGCTGGAAGTGGCATTTGCGGCTCGCAATAGTGCAGAGTTATCTCAAAGAAAGGGGCCACGGTGTTTCTGTATCTCTATTATGTTGGTGCGGCTTCGGAACTTTTAAATATCTCGATATATCTCGAAAACTACGCTTCTGATCAAAAAATATCATAGAACATAAATTGTAGGAAACATAATTCTCTACAAATAAGGTCTCTTAACATTTTGCCATAGCTCGCTTCGTTTCCGAGATATTTGCAGGTTTATCTCAAGGGAAGGGGCCTAACGGACATATTTCGAGATATTTCTTCTTCTTGTTGTTCTTCTTCTGCACAGCTAAGCTGGAAGTGGCATTTGCGGCTCGCACTAGTACACAGTTATCTCAAAGAAAGGGGCCACGGTGTTTCTGTATCTCTATTATGTTGGTGCGGCTTCGGAACTTTTAAATATCTCGATATATCTCGAAAACTACGCTTCTGATCAAAAAATATCATAGAACATAAATTGTAGGAAACATAATTCTCTACAAAAACCGTCTCTTAACATTTTGCCATAGCTCGCTTCGTTTCCGAGATATTTGCAGATATATCCCAAGGGAAGGGTCCTAACGGACATATTTCGAGATATTTCTTCTTCTTGTTGTTCTTCTTCTGCACAGCTAAGCTGGAAGTGGCATTTGTAGGTCGCAATAGTGCAGAGTTATCTCAAAGAAAGGGGCCACGGTGTTTCTGTATCTCTATTATGTTGGTGCGCCTTCGGAACTTTTAAATATCTCGATATATCTCGAAAACTACGCTTCTGATCAAAAAATATCATAGAACGTAAATTGTAGGAAACATTATTCTCTACAAAAAAGGTCTCTTAACATTTTGCCATAGCTCGCTTCGTTTCCGAGATATTTGCAGATTTATCTCAAGGGAAGGGGCCTGACGGACATATTTCGAGATATTTCTTCTTCATGTTGTTCTTCTTCTGCACAGCTAAGCTGGAAGTGGCATTTGCAGCGCGCAATAGTGCAGAGTTATCTCAAAGAAAGGGGCCACGGTGTTTCTGTATCTCTGTTATGTTGGTGCGGCTTCGGAACTTTTAAATATCTTGATATATCTCGAGAACTACGCATCTTATCAAAAAATATCATACTACATAAAAAGTAGGAAACTTAATTCTCTACAAGAAAGGTCTCTCAACATTTTGCCATAGCTCGCTTCGTTTCCGAGATATTTGCAGATTTATCTCAAGGGAAGGGGCCTGACGGACATATTTCGAGATATTTCTTCTTCTTGTTGTTCTTCTTGTGCACAGCTAAGCTGGAAGTGGCATTTGCAGCGCGCAATAGTGCAGAGTTATCTCAAAGAAAGGGGCCACGGTGTTTCTGTATCTCTGTTATGTTGGTGCGGCTTCGGAACTTTTAAATATCTTGATATATCTCGAGAACTACGCATCTTATCAAAAAATATCATACTACATAAAAAGTAGGAAACTTAATTCTCTACAAGAAAGGTCTCTCAACATTTTGCCATAGCTCGCTTCGTTTCCGAGATATTTGCAGATTTATCTCAAGGGAAGGGGCCTGACGGACATATTTCGAGATATTTCTTCTTCTTGTTGTTCTTCTTCTGCACAGCTAAGCTGGAAGTGGCATTTGCGGCTCGCACTAGTGCAGAGTTATCTCAAAGAAAGGGGCCACGGTGTTTCTGTATCTCTATTATGTTGGTGCGGCTTCGGAACTTTTAAATATCTTGATATATCTCGAGAACTACGCATCTGATCAAAAAATATCATAGAACATAAAAAGTAGGAAACTTAATTCTCTACAAAAAAGGTCTCTTAACATTTTGCCATAGCTCGCTTCGTTTCCGAGATATTTGCAGATTTATCTCAAGGGAAGGGGCCTGACGGACATATTTCGAGATATTTCTTCTTCTTGTTGTTCTTCTTCTGCACAGCTAAGCTGGAAGTGGCATTTGCGGCTCGCACTAGTGCAGCGTTATCTCAAAGAAAGGGGCCACGGTGTTTCTGTATCTCTATTATGTTGGTGCGGCTTCGGAACTTTTAAATATCTTGATATATCTCGAGAACTACGCATCTGATCAAAAAATATCATAGAACATAAAAAGTAGGAAACTTAATTCTCTACAAAAAAGGTCTCTTAACATTTTGCCATAGCTCGCTTCGTTTCCGAGATATTTGCAGATTTATCTCAAGGGAAGGGGCATGACGGACATATTTCGAGATATTTCTTCTTCTTGTTGTTCTTCTTCTGCACAGCTAAGCTGGAAGTGGCATTTGCGGCTCGCACTAGTGCAGAGTTATCTCAAAGAAAGGGGCCACGGTGTTTCTGTATCTCTATTATGTTGGTGCGGCTTCGGAACTTTTAAATATCTCGATATATCTCGAAAACTACGCTTCTGATCAAAAAATATCATAGAACATAAATTGTAGGAAACATAATTCTCTACAAAAAAGGTCTCTTAACATTTTGCCATAGCTCGCTTCGTTTCCGAGATATTTGCAGATATATCTCAAGGGAAGGGGCCTGACGGACATATTTCGAGATATTTCTTCTTCTTGTTGTTCTTCTTCTGCACAGCTAAGCTGAAAGTGGCATTTACAGCTCGCAATAGTGCAAAGTTATCTCAAAGAAAGGGGCCACGGTGTTTCTGTATCTCTATTATGTTGGTGCGGCTTCGGAACTTTTAAATATCTCGATATATCTCGAAAACTACGCTTCTGATCAAAAAATATCATAGAACATAAATTGTAGGAAACTTAATTCTCTACAAAAAAGGTCTCTTAACATTTTGCCATAGCTCTCTTCGTTTCCGAGATATTTGCAGATTTATCTCAAGGGAAGGGGCCTGACGGACATATTTCGAGATATTTCTTCTTCTTGTTGTTCTTCTTCTGCACAGCTAAGCTGGAAGTGGCATTTGCAGCTCGCAATAGTGCAGAGTTATCTCAAAGAAAGGGGCCACGGTGTTTCTGTATCTCTATTATGTTTGTGCGGCTTCGGAACTTTTAAATATCTTGATATATCTCGAGAACTACGCATCTGATCAAAAAATATCATAGAACATAAAAAGTAGGAAACTTAATTCTCTACAAACAAGGTCTCTTAACATTTTGCCATAGCTCGCTTCGTTTCCGAGATATTTGCAGGTTTATCTCAAGGGAAGGGGCCTAACGGACATATTTCGAGATATTTCTTCTTCTTGTTGTTCTTCTTCTGCACAGCTAAGCTGGAAGTGGCATTTGCGGCTCGCACTAGTGCAGAGTTATCTCAAAGAAAGGGGCCACGGTGTTTCTGTATCTCTATTATGTTGGTGCGGCCTCGGAACTTTTAAATATCTTGATATATCTCGAGAACTACGCATCTGATCAAAAAATATCATAGAACATAAAAAGTAGGAAACTTAATTCTCTACAAAAAAGGTCTCTTAACATTTTGCCATAGCTCGCTTCGTTTCCGAGATATTTGCAGGTTTATCTCAAGGGAAGGGGCCTAACGGACATATTTCGAGATATTTCTTCTTCTTGTTGTTCTTCTTCTGCACAGCTAAGCTGGAAGTGGCATTTGCGGCTCGCACTAGTACACAGTTATCTCAAAGAAAGGGGCCACGGTGTTTCTGTATCTCTATTATGTTGGTGCGGCTTCGGAACTTTTAAATATCTCGATATATCTCGAAAACTACGCTTCTGATCAAAAAATATCATAGAACATAAATTGTAGGAAACATAATTCTCTACAAAAAACGTCTCTTAACATTTTGCCATAGCTCGCTTCGTTTCCGAGATATTTGCAGATATATCCCAAGGGAAGGGGCCTGACGGACATATTTCGAGATATTTCTTCTTCTTGTTGTTCTTCTTCTGCACAGCTAAGCTGGAAGTGGCATTTGTAGGTCGCAATAGTGCAGAGTTATCTCAAAGAAAGGGGCCACGGTGTTTCTGTATCTCTATTATGTTGGTGCGCCTTCGGAACTTTTAAATATCTCGATATATCTCGAAAACTACGCTTCTGATCAAAAAATATCATAGAACGTAAATTGTAGGAAACATTATTCTCTACAAAAAAGGTCTCTTAACATTTTGCCATAGCTCGCTTCGTTTCCGAGATATTTGCAGATTTATCTCAAGGGAAGGGGCCTGACGGACATATTTCGAGATATTTCTTCTTCATGTTGTTCTTCTTCTGCACAGCTAAGCTGGAAGTGGCATTTGCAGCGCGCAATAGTGCAGCGTTATCTCAAAGAAAGGGGCCACGGTGTTTCTGTATCTCTGTTATGTTGGTGCGGCTTCGGAACTTTTAAATATCTTGATATATCTCGAGAACTACGCATCTTATCAAAAAATATCATACTACATAAAAAGTAGGAAACTTAATTCTCTACAAGAAAGGTCTCTCAACATTTTGCCATAGCTCGCTTCGTTTCCGAGATATTTGCAGATTTATCTCAAGGGAAGGGGCCTGACGGACATATTTCGAGATATTTCTTCTTCTTGTTGTTCTTCTTCTGCACAGCTAAGCTGGAAGTGGCATTTGCGGCTCGCACTAGTGCAGAGTTATCTCAAAGAAAGGGGCCACGGTGTTTCTGTATCTCTATTATGTTGGTGCGGCTTCGGAACTTTTAAATATCTTGATATATCTCGAGAACTACGCATCTGATCAAAAAATATCATAGAACATAAAAAGTAGGAAACTTAATTCTCTACAAAAAAGGTCTCTTAACATTTTGCCATAGCTCGCTTCGTTTCCGAGATATTTGCAGATTTATCTCAAGGGAAGGGGCCTGACGGACATATTTCGAGATATTTCTTCTTCTTGTTGTTCTTCTTCTGCACAGCTAAGCTGGAAGTGGCATTTGCAGCGCGCAATAGTGCAGAGTTATCTCAAAGAAAGGGGCCACGGTGTTTCTGTATCTCTGTTATGTTGGTGCGGCTTCGGAACTTTTAAATATCTTGATATATCTCGAGAACTACGCATCTTATCAAAAAATATCATACTACATAAAAAGTAGGAAACTTAATTCTCTACAAGAAAGGTCTCTCAACATTTTGCCATAGCTCGCTTCGTTTCCGAGATATTTGCAGATTTATCTCAAGGGAAGGGGCCTGACGGACATATTTCGAGATATTTCTTCTTCTTGTTGTTCTTCTTCTGCACAGCTAAGCTGGAAGTGGCATTTGCGGCTCGCACTAGTGCAGAGTTATCTCAAAGAAAGGGGCCACGGTGTTTCTGTATCTCTATTATGTTGGTGCGGCTTCGGAACTTTTAAATATCTTGATATATCTCGAGAACTACGCATCTGATCAAAAAATATCATAGAACATAAAAAGTAGGAAACTTAATTCTCTACAAAAAAGGTCTCTTAACATTTTGCCATAGCTCGCTTCGTTTCCGAGATATTTGCAGATTTATCTCAAGGGAAGGGGCCTGACGGACATATTTCGAGATATTTCTTCTTCTTGTTGTTCTTCTTCTGCACAGCTAAGCTGGAAGTGGCATTTGCGGCTCGCACTAGTGCAGCGTTATCTCAAAGAAAGGGGCCACGGTGTTTCTGTATCTCTATTATGTTGGTGCGGCTTCGGAACTTTTAAATATCTTGATATATCTCGAGAACTACGCATCTGATCAAAAAATATCATAGAACATAAAAAGTAGGAAACTTAATTCTCTACAAAAAAGGTCTCTTAACATTTTGCCATAGCTCGCTTCGTTTCCGAGATATTTGCAGATTTATCTCAAGGGAAGGGGCATGACGGACATATTTCGAGATATTTCTTCTTCTTGTTGTTCTTCTTCTGCACAGCTAAGCTGGAAGTGGCATTTGCGGCTCGCACTAGTGCAGAGTTATCTCAAAGAAAGGGGCCACGGTGTTTCTGTATCTCTATTATGTTGGTGCGGCTTCGGAACTTTTAAATATCTCGATATATCTCGAAAACTACGCTTCTGATCAAAAAATATCATAGAACATAAATTGTAGGAAACATAATTCTCTACAAAAAAGGTCTCTTAACATTTTGCCATAGCTCGCTTCGTTTCCGAGATATTTGCAGATATATCTCAAGGGAAGGGGCCTGACGGACATATTTCGAGATATTTCTTCTTCTTGTTGTTCTTCTTCTGCACAGCTAAGCTGAAAGTGGCATTTACAGCTCGCAATAGTGCAAAGTTATCTCAAAGAAAGGGGCCACGGTGTTTCTGTATCTCTATTATGTTGGTGCGGCTTCGGAACTTTTAAATATCTCGATATATCTCGAAAACTACGCTTCTGATCAAAAAATATCATAGAACATAAATTGTAGGAAACTTAATTCTCTACAAAAAAGGTCTCTTAACATTTTGCCATAGCTCTCTTCGTTTCCGAGATATTTGCAGATTTATCTCAAGGGAAGGGGCCTGACGGACATATTTCGAGATATTTCTTCTTCTTGTTGTTCTTCTTCTGCACAGCTAAGCTGGAAGTGGCATTTGCAGCTCGCAATAGTGCAGAGTTATCTCAAAGAAAGGGGCCACGGTGTTTCTGTATCTCTATTATGTTTGTGCGGCTTCGGAACTTTTAAATATCTTGATATATCTCGAGAACTACGCATCTGATCAAAAAATATCATAGAACATAAAAAGTAGGAAACTTAATTCTCTACAAACAAGGTCTCTTAACATTTTGCCATAGCTCGCTTCGTTTCCGAGATATTTGCAGGTTTATCTCAAGGGAAGGGGCCTAACGGACATATTTCGAGATATTTCTTCTTCTTGTTGTTCTTCTTCTGCACAGCTAAGCTGGAAGTGGCATTTGCGGCTCGCACTAGTGCAGAGTTATCTCAAAGAAAGGGGCCACGGTGTTTCTGTATCTCTATTATGTTGGTGCGGCCTCGGAACTTTTAAATATCTTGATATATCTCGAGAACTACGCATCTGATCAAAAAATATCATAGAACATAAAAAGTAGGAAACTTAATTCTCTACAAAAAAGGTCTCTTAACATTTTGCCATAGCTCGCTTCGTTTCCGAGATATTTGCAGGTTTATCTCAAGGGAAGGGGCCTAACGGACATATTTCGAGATATTTCTTCTTCTTGTTGTTCTTCTTCTGCACAGCTAAGCTGGAAGTGGCATTTGCGGCTCGCACTAGTACACAGTTATCTCAAAGAAAGGGGCCACGGTGTTTCTGTATCTCTATTATGTTGGTGCGGCTTCGGAACTTTTAAATATCTCGATATATCTCGAAAACTACGCTTCTGATCAAAAAATATCATAGAACATAAATTGTAGGAAACATAATTCTCTACAAAAAACGTCTCTTAACATTTTGCCATAGCTCGCTTCGTTTCCGAGATATTTGCAGATATATCCCAAGGGAAGGGGCCTGACGGACATATTTCGAGATATTTCTTCTTCTTGTTGTTCTTCTTCTGCACAGCTAAGCTGGAAGTGGCATTTGTAGGTCGCAATAGTGCAGAGTTATCTCAAAGAAAGGGGCCACGGTGTTTCTGTATCTCTATTATGATGGTGCGCCTTCGGAACTTTTAAATATCTCGATATATCTCGAAAACTACGCTTCTGATCAAAAAATATCATAGAACGTAAATTGTAGGAAACATTATTCTCTACAAAAAAGGTCTCTTAACATTTTGCCATAGGTCGCTTCGTTTCCGAGATATTTGCAGATTTATCTCAAGGGAAGGGGCCTGACGGACATATTTCGAGATATTTCTTCTTCATGTTGTTCTTCTTCTGCACAGCTAAGCTGGAAGTGGCATTTGCAGCGCGCAATAGTGCAGCGTTATCTCAAAGAAAGGGGCCACGGTGTTTCTGTATCTCTGTTATGTTGGTGCGGCTTCGGAACTTTTAAATATCTTGATATATCTCGAGAACTACGCATCTTATCAAAAAATATCATACTACATAAAAAGTAGGAAACTTAATTCTCTACAAGAAAGGTCTCTCAACATTTTGCCATAGCTCGCTTCGTTTCCGAGATATTTGCAGATTTATCTCAAGGGAAGGGGCCTGACGGACATATTTCGAGATATTTCTTCTTCTTGTTGTTCTTCTTCTGCACAGCTAAGCTGGAAGTGGCATTTGCGGCTCGCACTAGTGCAGAGTTATCTCAAAGAAAGGGGCCACGGTGTTTCTGTATCTCTATTATGTTGGTGCGGCTTCGGAACTTTTAAATATCTTGATATATCTCGAGAACTACGCATCTGATCAAAAAATATCATAGAACATAAATAGTAGGAAACTTAATTCTCTACAAAAACGGTCTCTTAACATTTTGCCATAGCTCGCTTCGTTTCCGAGATATTTGCAGATTTATCTCAAGGGAAGGGGCCTGACGGACATATTTCGAGATATTTCTTCTTCTTGTTGTTCTTCTTCTGCACAGCTAAGCTGAAAGTGGCATTTACAGCTCGCAATAGTGCAAAGTTATCTCAAAGAAAGGGGCCACGGTGTTTCTGTATCTCTATTATGTTGGTGCGGCTTCGGAACTTTTAAATATCTCGATATATCTCGAAAACTACGCTTCTGATCAAAAAATATCATAGAACATAAATTGTAGGAAACTTAATTCTCTACAAAAAAGGTCTCTTAACATTTTGCCATAGCTCTCTTCGTTTCCGAGATATTTGCAGATTTATCTCAAGGGAAGGGGCCTGACGGACATATTTCGAGATATTTCTTCTTCTTGTTGTTCTTCTTCTGCACAGCTAAGCTGGAAGTGGCATTTGCGGCTCGCAATAGTGCAGAGTTATCTCAAAGAAAGGGGCCACGGTGTTTCTGTATCTCTATTATGTTGGTGCGGCTTCGGAACTTTTAAATATCTCGATATATCTCGAAAACTACGCTTCTGATCAAAAAATATCATAGAACATAAATTGTAGGAAACATAATTCTCTACAAATAAGGTCTCTTAATATTTTGCCATAGCTCGCTTCGTTTCCGAGATATTTGCAGATATATCTCAAGGGAAGGGGCCTGACGGACATATTTCGAGATATTTCTTCTTCTTGTTGTTCTTCATCTGCACAGCTAAGCTGAAAGTGGCATTTACAGCTCGCAATAGTGCAAAGTTATCTCAAAGAAAGGGGCCACGGTGTTTCTGTATCTCTATTATGTTGGTGCGGCTTCGGAACTTTTAAATATCTCGATATATCTCGAAAACTACGCTTCTGATCAAAAAATATCATAGAACATAAATTGTAGGAAACTTAATTCTCTACAAAAAAGGTCTCTTAACATTTTGCCATAGCTCTCTTCGTTTCCGAGATATTTGCAGATTTATCTCAAGGGAAGGGGCCTGACGGACATATTTCGAGATATTTCTTCTTCTTGTTGTTCTTCTTCTGCACAGCTAAGCTGGAAGTGGCATTTGCAGCTCCCAATAGTGCAGAGTTATCTCAAAGAAAGGGGCCACGGTGTTTCTGTATCTCTATTATGTTGGTGCGGCTTCGGAACTTTTAAATATCTTGATATATCTCGAGAACTACGCATCTGATCAAAAAATATCATAGAACATAAAAAGTAGGAAACTTAATTCTCTACAAAAAAGGTTTCTTAACATTTTGCCATAGCTCGCTTCGTTTCCGAGATATTTGCAGGTTTATCTCAAGGGAAGGGGCCTAACGGACATATTTCGAGATATTTCTTCTTCTTGTTGTTCTTCTTCTGCACAGCTAAGCTGGAAGTGGCATTTGCGGCTCGCACTAGTACACAGTTATCTCAAAGAAAGGGGCCACGGTGTTTCTGTATCTCTATTATGTTGGTGCGGCTTCGGAACTTTTAAATATCTCGATATATCTCGAAAACTACGCTTCTGATCAAAAAATATCATAGAACATAAATTGTAGGAAACATAATTCTCTACAAAAACCGTCTCTTAACATTTTGCCATAGCTCGCTTCGTTTCCGAGATATTTGCAGATATATCCCAAGGGAAGGGGCCTGACGGACATATTTCGAGATATTTCTTCTTCTTGTTGTTCTTCTTCTGCACAGCTAAGCTGGAAGTGGCATTTGTAGGTCGCAATAGTGCAGAGTTATCTCAAAGAAAGGGGCCACGGTGTTTCTGTATCTCTATTATGTTGGTGCGCCTTCGGAACTTTTAAATATCTCGATATATCTCGAAAACTACGCTTCTGATCAAAAAATATCATAGAACGTAAATTGTAGGAAACATCATTCTCTACAAAAAAGGTCTCTTAACATTTTGCCATAGCTCGCTTCGTTTCCGAGATATTTGCAGATTTATCTCAAGGGAAGGGGCCTGACGGACATATTTCGAGATATTTCTTCTTCATGTTGTTCTTCTTCTGCACAGCTAAGCTGGAAGTGGCATTTGCAGCGCGCAATAGTGCAGAGTTATCTCAAAGAAAGGGGCCACGGTGTTTCTGTATCTCTGTTATGTTGGTGCGGCTTCGGAACTTTTAAATATCTTGATATATCTCGAGAACTACGCATCTTATCAAAAAATATCATACTACATAAAAAGTAGGAAACTTAATTCTCTACAAGAAAGGTCTCTCAACATTTTGCCATAGCTCGCTTCGTTTCCGAGATATTTGCAGATTTATCTCAAGGGAAGGGGCCTGACGGACATATTTCGAGATATTTCTTCTTCTTGTTGTTCTTCTTCTGCACAGCTAAGCTGGAAGTGGCATTTGCGGCTCGCACTAGTGCAGAGTTATCTCAAAGAAAGGGGCCACGGTGTTTCTGTATCTCTATTATGTTGGTGCGGCTTCGGAACTTTTAAATATCTTGATATATCTCGAGAACTACGCATCTGATCAAAAAATATCATAGAACATAAAAAGTAGGAAACTTAATTCTCTACAAAAAAGGTCTCTTAACATTTTGCCATAGCTCGCTTCGTTTCCGAGATATTTGCAGATTTATCTCAAGGGAAGGGGCCTGACGGACATATTTCGAGATATTTCTTCTTCTTGTTGTTCTTCTTCTGCACAGCTAAGCTGGAAGTGGCATTTGCAGCGCGCAATAGTGCAGAGTTATCTCAAAGAAAGGGGCCACGGTGTTTCTGTATCTCTGTTATGTTGGTGCGGCTTCGGAACTTTTAAATATCTTGATATATCTCGAGAACTACGCATCTTATCAAAAAATATCATACTACATAAAAAGTAGGAAACTTAATTCTCTACAAGAAAGGTCTCTCAACATTTTGCCATAGCTCGCTTCGTTTCCGAGATATTTGCAGATTTATCTCAAGGGAAGGGGCCTGACGGACATATTTCGAGATATTTCTTCTTCTTGTTGTTCTTCTTCTGCACAGCTAAGCTGGAAGTGGCATTTGCGGCTCGCACTAGTGCAGAGTTATCTCAAAGAAAGGGGCCACGGTGTTTCTGTATCTCTATTATGTTGGTGCGGCTTCGGAACTTTTAAATATCTTGATATATCTCGAGAACTACGCATCTGATCAAAAAATATCATAGAACATAAAAAGTAGGAAACTTAATTCTCTACAAAAAAGGTCTCTTAACATTTTGCCATAGCTCGCTTCGTTTCCGAGATATTTGCAGATTTATCTCAAGGGAAGGGGCCTGACGGACATATTTCGAGATATTTCTTCTTCTTGTTGTTCTTCTTCTGCACAGCTAAGCTGGAAGTGGCATTTGCGGCTCGCACTAGTGCAGCGTTATCTCAAAGAAAGGGGCCACGGTGTTTCTGTATCTCTATTATGTTGGTGCGGCTTCGGAACTTTTAAATATCTTGATATATCTCGAGAACTACGCATCTGATCAAAAAATATCATAGAACATAAAAAGTAGGAAACTTAATTCTCTACAAAAAAGGTCTCTTAACATTTTGCCATAGCTCGCTTCGTTTCCGAGATATTTGCAGATTTATCTCAAGGGAAGGGGCATGACGGACATATTTCGAGATATTTCTTCTTCTTGTTGTTCTTCTTCTGCACAGCTAAGCTGGAAGTGGCATTTGCGGCTCGCACTAGTGCAGAGTTATCTCAAAGAAAGGGGCCACGGTGTTTCTGTATCTCTATTATGTTGGTGCGGCTTCGGAACTTTTAAATATCTCGATATATCTCGAAAACTACGCTTCTGATCAAAAAATATCATAGAACATAAATTGTAGGAAACATAATTCTCTACAAAAAAGGTCTCTTAACATTTTGCCATAGCTCTCTTCGTTTCCGAGATATTTGCAGATTTATCTCAAGGGAAGGGGCCTGACGGACATATTTCGAGATATTTCTTCTTCTTGTTGTTCTTCTTCTGCACAGCTAAGCTGGAAGTGGCATTTGCAGCTCGCAATAGTGCAGAGTTATCTCAAAGAAAGGGGCCACGGTGTTTCTGTATCTCTATTATGTTTGTGCGGCTTCGGAACTTTTAAATATCTTGATATATCTCGAGAACTACGCATCTGATCAAAAAATATCATAGAACATAAAAAGTAGGAAACTTAATTCTCTACAAACAAGGTCTCTTAACATTTTGCCATAGCTCGCTTCGTTTCCGAGATATTTGCAGATTTATCTCAAGGGAAGGGGCATGACGGACATATTTCGAGATATTTCTTCTTCTTGTTGTTCTTCTTCTGCACAGCTAAGCTGGAAGTGGCATTTGCGGCTCGCACTAGTGCAGAGTTATCTCAAAGAAAGGGGCCACGGTGTTTCTGTATCTCTATTATGTTGGTGCGGCTTCGGAACTTTTAAATATCTCGATATATCTCGAAAACTACGCTTCTGATCAAAAAATATCATAGAACATAAATTGTAGGAAACATAATTCTCTACAAAAAAGGTCTCTTAACATTTTGCCATAGCTCGCTTCGTTTCCGAGATATTTGCAGATATATCTCAAGGGAAGGGGCCTGACGGACATATTTCGAGATATTTCTTCTTCTTGTTGTTCTTCTTCTGCACAGCTAAGCTGAAAGTGGCATTTACAGCTCGCAATAGTGCAAAGTTATCTCAAAGAAAGGGGCCACGGTGTTTCTGTATCTCTATTATGTTGGTGCGGCTTCGGAACTTTTAAATATCTTGATATATCTCGAGAACTACGCATCTGATCAAAAAATATCATGGAACATAAAAAGTAGGAAACTTAATTCTCTACAAAAAAGGTCTCTTAACATTTTGCCATAGCTCCCTTCGTTTCCGAGATATTTGCAGATTTATCTCAAGGGAAGGGGCCTGACGGACATATTTCGAGATATTTCTTCTTCTTGTTGTTCTTCTTCTGCACAGCTAAGCTGGAAGTGGCATTTGTAGGTCGCAATAGTGCAGAGTTATCTCAAAGAAAGGGGCCACGGTGTTTCTGTATCTCTATTATGTTGGTGCGCCTTCGGAACTTTTAAATATCTCGATATATCTCGAAAACTACGCTTCTGATCAAAAAATATCATAGAACGGAAATTGTAGGAAACATTATTCACTACAAAAAAGGTCTCTTAACATTTTGCCATAGCTCGCTTCGTTTCCGAGATATTTGCAGATTTATCTCAAGGGAAGGGGCCTGACGGACATATTTCGAGATATTTCTTCTTCTTGTTGTTCTTCTTCTGCACAGCTAAGCTGGAAGTGGCATTTGCAGCTCGCAATAGTGCAGAGTTATCTCAAAGAAAGGGGCCACGGTGTTTCTGTATCTCTATTATGTTTGTGCGGCTTCGGAACTTTTAAATATCTTGATATATCTCGAGAACTACGCATCTGATCAAAAAATATCATAGAACATAAAAAGTAGGAAACTTAATTCTCTACAAACAAGGTCTCTTAACATTTTGCCATAGCTCGCTTCGTTTCCGAGATATTTGCAGGTTTATCTCAAGGGAAGGGGCCTAACGGACATATTTCGAGATATTTCTTCTTCTTGTTGTTCTTCTTCTGCACAGCTAAGCTGGAAGTGGCATTTGCGGCTCGCACTAGTGCAGAGTTATCTCAAAGAAAGGGGCCACGGTGTTTCTGTATCTCTATTATGTTGGTGCGGCTTCGGAACTTTTAAATATCTTGATATATCTCGAGAACTACGCATCTGATCAAAAAATATCATAGAACATAAAAAGTAGGAAACTTAATTCTCTACAAAAAAGGTCTCTTAACATTTTGCCATAGCTCGCTTCGTTTCCGAGATATTTGCAGATTTATCTCAAGGGAAGGGGCCTGACGGACATATTTCGAGATATTTCTTCTTCTTGTTGTTCTTCTTCTGCACAGCTAAGCTGGAAGTGGCATTTGCGGCTCGCCCTAGTGCAGCGTTATCTCAAAGAAAGTGGCCACGGTGTTTCTGTATCTCTATTATGTTGGTGCGGCTTCGGAACTTTTAAATATCTTGATATATCTCGAGAACTACGCATCTGATCAAAAAATATCATAGAACATAAAAAGTAGGAAACTTAATTCTCTACAAAAAAGGTCTCTTAACATTTTGCCATAGCTCGCTTCGTTTCCGAGATATTTGCAGATTTATCTCAAGGGAAGGGGCATGACGGACATATTTCGAGATATTTCTTCTTCTTGTTGTTCTTCTTCTGCACAGCTAAGCTGGAAGTGGCATTTGCGGCTCGCACTAGTGCAGAGTTATCTCAAAGAAAGGGGCCACGGTGTTTCTGTATCTCTATTATGTTGGTGCGGCTTCGGAACTTTTAAATATCTCGATATATCTCGAAAACTACGCTTCTGATCAAAAAATATCATAGAACATAAATTGTAGGAAACATAATTCTCTACAAAAAACGTCTCTAAACATTTTGCCATAGCTCGCTTCGTTTCCGAGATATTTGCAGATATATCCCAAGGGAAGGGGCCTGACGGACATATTTCGAGATATTTCTTCTTCTTGTTGTTCTTCTTCTGCACAGCTAAGCTGGAAGTGGCATTTGTAGGTCGCAATAGTGCAGAGTTGTCTCAAAGAAAGGGGCCACGGTGTTTCTGTATCTCTATTATGTTGGTGCGCCTTCGGAACTTTTAAATATCTCGATATATCTCGAAAACTACGCTTCTGATCAAAAAATATCATAGAACGTAAATTGTAGGAAACATTATTCTCTACAGAAAACGTCTCTTAACATTTTGCCATAGCTCGCTTCGTTTCCGAGATATTTGCAGATTTATCTCAAGGGAAGGGGCCTGACGGACATATTTCGAGATATTTCTTCTTCATGTTGTTCTTCTTCTGCACAGCTAAGCTGGAAGTGGCATTTGCAGCGCGCAATAGTGCAGAGTTATCTCAAAGAAAGGGGCCACGGTGTTTCTGTATCTCTGTTCTGTTGGTGCGGCTTCGGAACTTTTAAATATCTTGATATATCTCGAGAACTACGCATCTTATCAAAAAATATCATACTACATAAAAAGTAGGAAACTTAATTCTCTACAAGAAAGGTCTCTTAACATTTTGCCATAGCTCGCTTCGTTTCCGAGATATTTGCAGATTTATCTCAAGGGAAGGGGCCTGACGGACATATTTCGAGATATTTCTTCTTCTTGTTGTTCTTCTTCTGCACAGCTAAGCTGGAAGTGGCATTTGCGGCACGCAATAGTGCAGAGTTATCTCAAAGAAAGGGGCCACGGTGTTTCTGTATCTCTGTTATGTTGGTGCGGCTTCGGAACTTTTAAATATCTTGATATATCTCGAGAACTACGCATCTTATCAAAAAATATCATACTACATAAAAAGTAGGAAACTTAATTCTCTACAAGAAAGGTCTCTTAACATTTTGCCATAGCTCGCTTCGTTTCCGAGATATTTGCAGATTTATCTCAAGGGAAGGGGCCTGACGGACATATTTCGAGATATTTCTTCTTCTTGTTGTTCTTCTTCTGCACAGCTAAGCTGGAAGTGGCATTTGCGGCTCGCACTAGTGCAGAGTTATCTCAAAGAAAGGGGCCACGGTGTTTCTGTATCTCTATTATGTTGGTGCGGCTTCGGAACTTTTAAATATCTCGATATATCTCGAAAACTACGCTTCTGATCAAAAAATATCATAGAACATAAATTGTAGGAAACATAATTCTCTACAAGAAAGGTCTCTCAACATTTTGCCATAGCTCGCTTCGTTTCCGAGATATTTGCAGATTTATCTCAAGGGAAGGGGCCTGACGGACATATTTCGAGATATTTCTTCTTCTTGTTGTTCTTCTTCTGCACAGCTAAGCTGGAAGTGGCATTTGCGGCTCGCACTAGTGCAGAGTTATCTCAAAGAAAGGGGCCACGGTGTTTCTGTATCTCTATTATGTTGGTGCGGCTTCGGAACTTTTAAATATCTTGATATATCTCGAGAACTACGCATCTGATCAAAAAATATCATAGAACATAAAAAGTAGGAAACTTAATTCTCTACAAAAAAGGTCTCTTAACATTTTGCCATAGCTCGCTTCGTTTCCGAGATATTTGCAGATTTATCTCAAGGGAAGGGGCCTGACGGACATATTTCGAGATATTTCTTCTTCTTGTTGTTCTTCTTCTGCACAGCTAAGCTGGAAGTG
Source organism: Osmia lignaria lignaria (assembly GCF_051020975.1). Classification (NCBI taxonomy): domain Eukaryota; kingdom Metazoa; phylum Arthropoda; class Insecta; order Hymenoptera; family Megachilidae; genus Osmia; species Osmia lignaria. The sequence goes on from NW_027478159.1 coordinate 22,126,758, forward strand.
GCATTTGCGGCTCGCACTAGTGCAGCGTTATCTCAAAGAAAGGGGCCACGGTGTTTCTGTATCTCTATTATGTTGGTGCGGCTTCGGAACTTTTACATATCTTGATATATCTCGAGAACTACGCATCTGATCAAAAAATATCATAGAACATAAAAAGTAGGAAACTTAATTCTCTACAAAAAAGGTCTCTTAACATTTTGCCATAGCTCGCTTCGTTTCCGAGATATTTGCAGATTTATCTCAAGGGAAGGGGCATGACGGACATATTTCGAGATATTTCTTCTTCTTGTTGTTCTTCTTCTGCACAGCTAAGCTGGAAGTGGCATTTGCGGCTCGCACTAGTGCAGAGTTATCTCAAAGAAAGGGGCCACGGTGTTTCTGTATCTCTATTATGTTGGTGCGGCTTCGGAACTTTTAAATATCTCGATATATCTCGAAAACTACGCTTCTGATCAAAAAATATCATAGAACATAAATTGTAGGAAACATAATTCTCTACAAAAAAGGTCTCTTAACATTTTGCCATTGCTCGCTTCGTTTCCGAGATATTTGCAGATATATCTCAAGGGAAGGGGCCTGACGGACATATTTCGAGATATTTCTTCTTCTTGTTGTTCTTCTTCTGCACAGCTAAGCTGAAAGTGGCATTTACAGCTCGCAATAGTGCAAAGTTATCTCAAAGAAAGGGGCCACGGTGTTTCTGTATCTCTATTATGTTGGTACGGCTTCGGAACTTTTAAATATCTCGATATATCTCGAAAACTACGCTTCTGATCAAAAAATATCATAGAACATAAATTGTAGGAAACTTAATTCTCTACAAAAAAGGTCTCTTAACATTTTGCCATAGCTCTCTTCGTTTCCGAGATATTTGCAGATTTATCTCAAGGGAAGGGGCCTGACGGACATATTTCGAGATATTTCTTCTTCTTGTTGTTCTTCTTCTGCACAGCTAAGCTGGAAGTGGCATTTGCAGCTCGCAATAGTGCAGAGTTATCTCAAAGAAAGGGGCCACGGTGTTTCTGTATCTCTATTATGTTTGTGCGGCTTCGGAACTTTTAAATATCTTGATATATCTCGAGAACTACGCATCTGATCAAAAAATATCATAGAACATAAAAAGTAGGAAACTTAATTCTCTACAAACAAGGTCTCTTAACATTTTGCCATAGCTCGCTTCGTTTCCGAGATATTTGCAGGTTTATCTCAAGGGAAGGGGCCTAACGGACATATTTCGAGATATTTCTTCTTCTTGTTGTTCTTCTTCTGCACAGCTAAGCTGGAAGTGGCATTTGCGGCTCGCAGTAGTGCAGAGTTATCTCAAAGAAAGGGGCCACGGTGTTTCTGTATCTCTATTATGTTGGTGCGGCTTCGGAACTTTTAAATATCTTGATATATCTCGAGAACTACGCATCTGATCAAAAAATATCATAGAACATAAAAAGTAGGAAACTTAATTCTCTACAAAAAAGGTCTCTTAAGATTTTGCCATAGCTCGCTTCGTTTCCGAGATATTTGCAGATTTATCTCAAGGGAAGGGGCATGACGGACATATTTCGAGATATTTCTTCTTCTTGTTGTTCTTCTTCTGCACAGCTAAGCTGGAAGTGGCATTTGCGGCTCGCACTAGTGCAGAGTTATCTCAAAGAAAGGGGCCACGGTGTTTCTGTATCTCTATTATGTTGGTGCGGCTTCGGAACTTTTAAATATCTCGATATATCTCGAAAACTACGCTTCTGATCAAAAAATATCATAGAACATAAATTGTAGGAAACATAATTCTCTACAAAAAAGGTCTCTTAACATTTTGCCATAGCTCGCTTCGTTTCCGAGATATTTGCAGATATATCTCAAGGGAAGGGGCCTGACGGACATATTTCGAGATATTTCTTCTTCTTGTTGTTCTTCTTCTGCACAGCTAAGCTGGAAGTGGCATTTGCGGCTCGCACTAGTGCAGAGTTATCTCAAAGAAAGGGGCCACGGTGTTTCTGTATCTCTATTATGTTGGTGCGGCTTCGGAACTTTTAAATATCTCGATATATCTCGAAAACTACGCTTCTGATCAAAAAATATCATAGAACATAAATTGTAGGAAACATAATTCTCTACAAAAAACGTCTCTTAACATTTTGCCATAGCTCGCTTCGTTTCCGAGATATTTGCAGATATATCCCAAGGGAAGGGGCCTGACGGACATATTTCGAGATATTTCTTCTTCTTGTTGTTCTTCTTCTGCACAGCTAAGCTGGAAGTGGCATTTGTAGGTCGCAATAGTGCAGAGTTATCTCAAAGAAAGGGGCCACGGTGTTTCTGTATCTCTATTATGTTGGTGCGCCTTCGGAACTTTTAAATATCTCGATATATCTCGAAAACTACGCTTCTGATCAAAAAATATCATAGAACGTAAATTGTAGGAAACATTATTCTCTACAAAAAAGGTCTCTTAACATTTTGCCATAGCTCGCTTCGTTTCCGAGATATTTGCAGATTTATCTCAAGGGAAGGGGCCTGACGGACATATTTCGAGATATTTCTTCTTCTTGTTGTTCTTCTTCTGCACAGCTAAGCTGGAAGTGGCATTTGCAGCTCCCAATAGTGCAGAGTTATCTCAAAGAAAGGGGCCACGGTGTTTCTGTATCTCTATTATGTTGGTGCGGCTTCGGAACTTTTAAATATCTTGATATATCTCGAGAACTACGCATCTGATCAAAAAATATCATAGAACATAAAAAGTAGGAAACTTAATTCTCTACAAAAAAGGTCTCTTAACATTTTGCCATAGCTCGCTTCGTTTCCGAGATATTTGCAGGTTTATCTCAAGGGAAGGGGCCTAACGGACATATTTCGAGATATTTCTTCTTCTTGTTGTTCTTCTTCTGCACAGCTAAGCTGGAAGTGGCATTTGCGGCTCGCACTAGTGCAGCGTTATCTCAAAGAAAGGGGCCACGGTGTTTCTGTATCTCTGTTATGTTGGTGCGGCTTCGGAACTTTTAAATATCTTGATATATCTCGAGAACTACGCATCTTATCAAAAAATATCATACTACATAAAAAGTAGGAAACTTAATTCTCTACAAGAAAGGTCTCTTAACATTTTGCCATAGCTCGCTTCGTTTCCGAGATATTTGCAGATTTATCTCAAGGGAAGGGGCCTGACGGACATATTTCGAGATATTTCTTCTTCTTGTTGTTCTTCTTCTGCACAGCTAAGCTGGAAGTGGCATTTGCGGCTCGCACTAGTGCAGAGTTATCTCAAAGAAAGGGGCCACGGTGTTTCTGTATCTCTATTATGTTGGTGCGGCTTCGGAACTTTTAAATATCTCGATATATCTCGAAAACTACGCTTCTGATCAAAAAATATCATAGAACATAAATTGTAGGAAACATAATTCTCTACAAAAAAGGTCTCTAAACATTTTGCCATAGCTCGCTTCGTTTCCGAGATATTTGCAGATATATCTCAAGGGAAGGGGCCTGACGGACATATTTCGAGATATTTCTTCTTCTTGTTGTTCTTCTTCTGCACAGCTAAGCTGGAAGTGGCATTTGCGGCTCGCACTAGTGCAGAGTTATCTCAAAGAAAGGGGCCACGGTGTTTCTGTATCTCTATTATGTTGGTGCGGCTTCGGAACTTTTAAATATCTTGATATATCTCGAGAACTACGCATCTGATCAAAAAATATCATAGAACATAAAAAGTAGGAAACTTAATTCTCTACAAAAAAGGTCTCTTAACATTTTGCCATAGCTCGCTTCCTTTCCGAGATATTTGCAGGTTTATCTCAAGGGAAGGGGCCTAACGGACATATTTCGAGATATTTCTTCTTCTTGTTGTTCTTCTTCTGCACAGCTAAGCTGGAAGTGGCATTTGCGGCTCGCACTAGTGCAGCGTTATCTCAAACAAAGGGGCCACGGTGTTTCTGTATCTCTATTATGTTGGTGCGGCTTCGGAACTTTTAAATATCTTGATATATCTCGAGAACTACGCATCTGATCAAAAAATATCATAGAACATAAAAAGTAGGAAACTTAATTCTCTACAAAAAAGGTCTCTTAACATTTTGCCATAGCTCGCTTCGTTTCCGAGATATTTGCAGATTTATCTCAAGGGAAGGGGCATGACGGACATATTTCGAGATATTTCTTCTTCTTGTTGTTCTTCTTCTGCACAGCTAAGCTGGAAGTGGCATTTCCGGCTCGCACTAGTGCAGAGTTATCTCAAAGAAAGGGGCCACGGTGTTTCTGTATCTCTATTATGTTGGTGCGGCTTCGGAACTTTTAAATATCTCGATATATCTCGAAAACTACGCTTCTGATCAAAAAATATCATAGAACATAAATTGTAGGAAACATAATTCTCTACAAAAAAGGTCTCTTAACATTTTGCCATAGCTCGCTTCGTTTCCGAGATATTTGCAGATATATCTCAAGGGAAGGGGCCTGACGGACATATTTCGAGATATTTCTTCTTCTTGTTGTTCTTCTTCTGCACAGCTAAGCTGAAAGTGGCATTTACAGCTCGCAATAGTGCAAAGTTATCTCAAAGAAAGGGGCCACGGTGTTTCTGTATCTCTATTATGTTGGTGCGGCTTCGGAACTTTTAAATATCTCGATATATCTCGAAAACTACGCTTCTGATCAAAAAATATCATAGAACATAAATTGTAGGAAACTTAATTCTCTACAAAAAAGGTCTCTTAACATTTTGCCATAGCTCTCTTCGTTTCCGAGATATTTGCAGATTTATCTCAAGGGAAGGGGCCTGACGGACATATTTCGAGATATTTCTTCTTCTTGTTGTTCTTCTTCTGCACAGCTAAGCTGGAAGTGGCATTTGCAGCTCGCAATAGTGCAGAGTTATCTCAAAGAAAGGGGCCACGGTGTTTCTGTATCTCTATTATGTTTGTGCGGCTTCGGAACTTTTAAATATCTTGATATATCTCGAGAACTACGCATCTGATCAAAAAATATCATAGAACATAAAAAGTAGGAAACTTAATTCTCTACAAACAAGGTCTCTTAACATTTTGCCATAGCTCGCTTCGTTTCCGAGATATTTGCAGGTTTATCTCAAGGGAAGGGGCCTAACGGACATATTTCGAGATATTTCTTCTTCTTGTTGTTCTTCTTCTGCACAGCTAAGCTGGAAGTGGCATTTGCGGCTCGCACTAGTGCCGAGTTATCTCAAAGAAAGGGGCCACGGTGTTTCTGTATCTCTATTATGTTGGTGCGGCTTCGGAACTTTTAAATATCTTGATATATCTCGAGAACTACGCATCTGATCAAAAAATATCATAGAACATAAAAAGTAGGAAACTTAATTCTCTACAAAAAAGGTCTCTTAACATTTTGCCATAGCTCGCTTCGTTTCCGAGATATTTGCAGATTTATCTCAAGGGAAGGGGCCTGACGGACATATTTCGAGATATTTCTTCTTCTTGTTGTTCTTCTTCTGCACAGCTAAGCTGGAAGTGGCATTTGCGGCTCGCCCTAGTGCAGCGTAATCTCAAAGAAAGTGGCCACGGTGTTTCTGTATCTCTATTATGTTGGTGCGGCTTCGGAACTTTTAAATATCTTGATATATCTCGAGAACTACGCATCTGATCAAAAAATATCATAGAACATAAAAAGTAGGAAACTTAATTCTCTACAAAAAAGGTCTCTTAACATTTTGCCATAGCTCGCTTCGTTTCCGAGATATTTGCAGATTTATCTCAAGGGAAGGGGCATGACGGACATATTTCGAGATATTTCTTCTTCTTGTTGTTCTTCTTCTGCACAGCTAAGCTGGAAGTGGCATTTGCGGCTCGCACTAGTGCAGAGTTATCTCAAAGAAAGGGGCCACGGTGTTTCTGTATCTCTATTATGTTGGTGCGGCTTCGGAACTTTTAAATATCTCGATATATCTCGAAAACTACGCTTCTGATCAAAAAATATCATACAACATAAATTGTAGGAAACATAATTCTCTACAAAAAACGTCTATTAACATTTTGCCATAGCTCGCTTCCTTTCCGAGATATTTGCAGATATATCCCAAGGGAAGGGGCCTGACGGACATATTTCGAGATATTTCTTCTTCTTGTTGTTCTTCTTCTGCACAGCTAAGCTGGAAGTGGCATTTGTAGGTCGCAATAGTGCAGAGTTATCTCAAAGAAAGGGGCCACGGTGTTTCTGTATCTCTATTATGTTGGTGCGCCTTCGGAACTTTTAAATATCTCGATATATCTCGAAAACTACGCTTCTGATCAAAAAATATCATAGAACGTAAATTGTAGGAAACATTATTCTCTACAGAAAACGTCTCTTAACATTTTGCCATAGCTCGCTTCGTTTCCGAGATATTTGCAGATTTATCTCAAGGGAAGGGGCCTGACGGACATATTTCGAGATATTTCTTCTTCATGTTGTTCTTCTTCTGCACAGCTAAGCTGGAAGTGGCATTTGCAGCGCGCAATAGTGCAGAGTTATCTCAAAGAAAGGGGCCACGGTGTTTCTGTATCTCTGTTATGTTGGTGCGGCTTCGGAACTTTTAAATATCTTGATATATCTCGAGAACTACGCATCTTATCAAAAAATATCAGACTACATAAAAAGTAGGAAACATAATTCTCTACAAAAAAGGTCTCTTAACATTTTGCCATAGCTCGCTTCGTTTCCGAGATATTTGCAGATATATCTCAAGGGAAGGGGCCTGACGGACATATTTCGAGATATTTCTTCTTCTTGTTGTTCTTCTTCTGCACAGCTAAGCTGAAAGTGGCATTTACAGCTCGCAATAGTGCAAAGCTATCTCAAAGAAAGGGGCCACGGTGTTTCTGTATCTCTATTATGTTGGTGCGGCTTCGGAACTTTTAAATATCTCGATATATCTCGAAAACTACGCTTCTGATCAAAAAATATCATAGAACATAAATTGTAGGAAACATAATTCTCTACAAAAAAGGTCTCTAAACATTTTGCCATAGCTCGCTTCGTTTCCGAGATATTTGCAGATATATCTCAAGGGAAGGGGCCTGACGGACATATTTCGAGATATTTCTTCTTCTTGTTGTTCTTCTTCTGCACAGCTAAGCTGGAAGTGGCATTTGCGGCTCGCACTAGTGCAGAGTTATCTCAAAGAAAGGGGCCACGGTGTTTCTGTATCTCTATTATGTTGGTGCGGCTTCGGAACTTTTAAATATCTTGATATATCTCGAGAACTACGCATCTGATCAAAAAATATCATAGAACATAAAAAGTAGGAAACTTAATTCTCTACAAAAAAGGTCTCTTAACATTTTGCCATAGCTCGCTTCCTTTCCGAGATATTTGCAGGTTTATCTCAAGGGAAGGGGCCTAACGGACATATTTCGAGATATTTCTTCTTCTTGTTGTTCTTCTTCTGCACAGCTAAGCTGGAAGTGGCATTTGCGGCTCGCACTAGTGCAGCGTTATCTCAAACAAAGGGGCCACGGTGTTTCTGTATCTCTATTATGTTGGTGCGGCTTCGGAACTTTTAAATATCTTGATATATCTCGAGAACTACGCATCTGATCAAAAAATATCATAGAACATAAAAAGTAGGAAACTTAATTCTCTACAAAAAAGGTCTCTTAACATTTTGCCATAGCTCGCTTCGTTTCCGAGATATTTGCAGATTTATCTCAAGGGAAGGGGCATGACGGACATATTTCGAGATATTTCTTCTTCTTGTTGTTCTTCTTCTGCACAGCTAAGCTGGAAGTGGCATTTCCGGCTCGCACTAGTGCAGAGTTATCTCAAAGAAAGGGGCCACGGTGTTTCTGTATCTCTATTATGTTGGTGCGGCTTCGGAACTTTTAAATATCTCGATATATCTCGAAAACTACGCTTCTGATCAAAAAATATCATAGAACATAAATTGTAGGAAACATAATTCTCTACAAAAAAGGTCTCTTAACATTTTGCCATAGCTCGCTTCGTTTCCGAGATATTTGCAGATATATCTCAAGGGAAGGGGCCTGACGGACATATTTCGAGATATTTCTTCTTCTTGTTGTTCTTCTTCTGCACAGCTAAGCTGAAAGTGGCATTTACAGCTCGCAATAGTGCAAAGTTATCTCAAAGAAAGGGGCCACGGTGTTTCTGTATCTCTATTATGTTGGTGCGGCTTCGGAACTTTTAAATATCTCGATATATCTCGAAAACTACGCTTCTGATCAAAAAATATCATAGAACATAAATTGTAGGAAACTTAATTCTCTACAAAAAAGGTCTCTTAACATTTTGCCATAGCTCTCTTCGTTTCCGAGATATTTGCAGATTTATCTCAAGGGAAGGGGCCTGACGGACATATTTCGAGATATTTCTTCTTCTTGTTGTTCTTCTTCTGCACAGCTAAGCTGGAAGTGGCATTTGCAGCTCGCAATAGTGCAGAGTTATCTCAAAGAAAGGGGCCACGGTGTTTCTGTATCTCTATTATGTTTGTGCGGCTTCGGAACTTTTAAATATCTTGATATATCTCGAGAACTACGCATCTGATCAAAAAATATCATAGAACATAAAAAGTAGGAAACTTAATTCTCTACAAACAAGGTCTCTTAACATTTTGCCATAGCTCGCTTCGTTTCCGAGATATTTGCAGGTTTATCTCAAGGGAAGGGGCCTAACGGACATATTTCGAGATATTTCTTCTTCTTGTTGTTCTTCTTCTGCACAGCTAAGCTGGAAGTGGCATTTGCGGCTCGCACTAGTGCCGAGTTATCTCAAAGAAAGGGGCCACGGTGTTTCTGTATCTCTATTATGTTGGTGCGGCTTCGGAACTTTTAAATATCTTGATATATCTCGAGAACTACGCATCTGATCAAAAAATATCATAGAACATAAAAAGTAGGAAACTTAATTCTCTACAAAAAAGGTCTCTTAACATTTTGCCATAGCTCGCTTCGTTTCCGAGATATTTGCAGATTTATCTCAAGGGAAGGGGCCTGACGGACATATTTCGAGATATTTCTTCTTCTTGTTGTTCTTCTTCTGCACAGCTAAGCTGGAAGTGGCATTTGCGGCTCGCCCTAGTGCAGCGTAATCTCAAAGAAAGTGGCCACGGTGTTTCTGTATCTCTATTATGTTGGTGCGGCTTCGGAACTTTTAAATATCTTGATATATCTCGAGAACTACGCATCTGATCAAAAAATATCATAGAACATAAAAAGTAGGAAACTTAATTCTCTACAAAAAAGGTCTCTTAACATTTTGCCATAGCTCGCTTCGTTTCCGAGATATTTGCAGATTTATCTCAAGGGAAGGGGCATGACGGACATATTTCGAGATATTTCTTCTTCTTGTTGTTCTTCTTCTGCACAGCTAAGCTGGAAGTGGCATTTGCGGCTCGCACTAGTGCAGAGTTATCTCAAAGAAAGGGGCCACGGTGTTTCTGTATCTCTATTATGTTGGTGCGGCTTCGGAACTTTTAAATATCTCGATATATCTCGAAAACTACGCTTCTGATCAAAAAATATCATACAACATAAATTGTAGGAAACATAATTCTCTACAAAAAACGTCTATTAACATTTTGCCATAGCTCGCTTCGTTTCCGAGATATTTGCAGATATATCCCAAGGGAAGGGGCCTGACGGACATATTTCGAGATATTTCTTCTTCTTGTTGTTCTTCTTCTGCACAGCTAAGCTGGAAGTGGCATTTGTAGGTCGCAATAGTGCAGAGTTATCTCAAAGAAAGGGGCCACGGTGTTTCTGTATCTCTATTATGTTGGTGCGCCTTCGGAACTTTTAAATATCTCGATATATCTCGAAAACTACGCTTCTGATCAAAAAATATCATAGAACGTAAATTGTAGGAAACATTATTCTCTACAGAAAACGTCTCTTAACATTTTGCCATAGCTCGCTTCGTTTCCGAGATATTTGCAGATTTATCTCAAGGGAAGGGGCCTGACGGACATATTTCGAGATATTTCTTCTTCATGTTGTTCTTCTTCTGCACAGCTAAGCTGGAAGTGGCATTTGCAGCGCGCAATAGTGCAGAGTTATCTCAAAGAAAGGGGCCACGGTGTTTCTGTATCTCTGTTATGTTGGTGCGGCTTCGGAACTTTTAAATATCTTGATATATCTCGAGAACTACGCATCTTATCAAAAAATATCAGACTACATAAAAAGTAGGAAACATAATTCTCTACAAAAAAGGTCTCTTAACATTTTGCCATAGCTCGCTTCGTTTCCGAGATATTTGCAGATATATCTCAAGGGAAGGGGCCTGACGGACATATTTCGAGATATTTCTTCTTCTTGTTGTTCTTCTTCTGCACAGCTAAGCTGAAAGTGGCATTTACAGCTCGCAATAGTGCAAAGCTATCTCAAAGAAAGGGGCCACGGTGTTTCTGTATCTCTATTATGTTGGTGCGGCTTCGGAACTTTTAAATATCTTGATATATCTCGAGAACTACGCATCTGATCAAAAAATATCATAGAACATAAAAAGTAGGAAACTTAATTCTCTACAAAAAAGGTCTCTTAATATTTTGCCATAGCTCCCTTCGTTTCCGAGATATTTGCAGATTTATCTCAAGGGAAGGGGCCTGACGGACATATTTCGAGATATTTCTTCTTCTTGTTGTTCTTCTTCTGCACAGCTAAGCTGGAAGTGGCATTTGCGGCTGGCACTAGTGCAGCGTTATCTCAAAGAAAGGGGCCACGGTGTTTCTGTATCTCTATTATGTTGGTGCGGCTTCGGAACTTTTAAATATCTTGATATATCTCGAGAACTACGCATCTGATCAAAAAATATCATAGAACATAAAAAGTAGGAAACTTAATTCTCTACAAAAAAGGTCTCTTAACATTTTGCCATAGCTCGCTTCGTTTCCGAGATATTTGCAGGTTTATCTCAAGGGAAGGGGCCTAACGGACATATTTCGAGATATTTCTTCTTCTTGTTGTTCTTCTTCTGCACAGCTAAGCTGGAAGTGGCATTTGCGGCTCGCACTAGTGCAGAGTTATCTCAAAGAAAGGGGCCACGGTGTTTCTGTATCTCTATTATGTTGGTGCGGCTTCGGAACTTTTAAATATCTTGATATATCTCGAGAACTACGCATCTGATCAAAAAATATCATAGAACATAAAAAGTAGGAAACTTAATTCTCTACAAAAAAGGTCTCTTAACATTTTGCCATAGCTCGCTTCGTTTCCGAGATATTTGCAGATTTATCTCAAGGGAAGGGGCCTAACGGACATATTTCGAGATATTTCTTCTTCTTGTTGTTCTTCTTCTGCACAGCTAAGCTGGAAGTGGCATTTGCGGCTCGCCCTAGTGCAGCGTAATCTCAAAGAAAGTGGCCACGGTGTTTCTGTATCTCTATTATGTTGGTGCGGCTTCGGAACTTTTAAATATCTTGATATATCTCGAGAACTACGCATCTGATCAAAAAATATCATAGAACATAAAAAGTAGGAAACTTAATTCTCTACAAAAAAGGTCTCTTAACATTTTGCCATAGCTCGCTTCGTTTCCGAGATATTTGCAGATTTATCTCAAGGGAAGGGGCATGACGGACATATTTCGAGATATTTCTTCTTCTTGTTGTTCTTCTTCTGCACAGCTAAGCTGGAAGTGGCATTTGCGGCTCGCACTAGTGCAGAGTTATCTCAAAGAAAGGGGCCACGGTGTTTCTGTATCTCTATTATGTTGGTGCGGCTTCGGAACTTTTAAATATCTCGATATATCTCGAAAACTACGCTTCTGATCAAAAAATATCATACAACATAAATTGTAGGAAACATAATTCTCTACAAAAAACGTCTATTAACATTTTGCCATAGCTCGCTTCCTTTCCGAGATATTTGCAGATATATCCCAAGGGAAGGGGCCTGACGGACATATTTCGAGATATTTCTTCTTCTTGTTGTTCTTCTTCTGCACAGCTAAGCTGGAAGTGGCATTTGTAGGTCGCAATAGTGCAGAGTTATCTCAAAGAAAGGGGCCACGGTGTTTCTGTATCTCTATTATGTTGGTGCGCCTTCGGAACTTTTAAATATCTCGATATATCTCGAAAACTACGCTTCTGATCAAAAAATATCATAGAACGTAAATTGTAGGAAACATTATTCTCTACAGAAAACGTCTCTTAACATTTTGCCATAGCTCGCTTCGTTTCCGAGATATTTGCAGATTTATCTCAAGGGAAGGGGCCTGACGGACATATTTCGAGATATTTCTTCTTCATGTTGTTCTTCTTCTGCACAGCTAAGCTGGAAGTGGCATTTGCAGCGCGCAATAGTGCAGAGTTATCTCAAAGAAAGGGGCCACGGTGTTTCTGTATCTCTGTTATGTTGGTGCGGCTTCGGAACTTTTAAATATCTTGATATATCTCGAGAACTACGCATCTTATCAAAAAATATCAGACTACATAAAAAGTAGGAAACATAATTCTCTACAAAAAAGGTCTCTTAACATTTTGCCATAGCTCGCTTCGTTTCCGAGATATTTGCAGATATATCTCAAGGGAAGGGGCCTGACGGACATATTTCGAGATATTTCTTCTTCTTGTTGTTCTTCTTCTGCACAGCTAAGCTGAAAGTGGCATTTACAGCTCGCAATAGTGCAAAGCTATCTCAAAGAAAGGGGCCACGGTGTTTCTGTATCTCTATTATGTTGGTGCGGCTTCGGAACTTTTAAATATCTCGATATATCTCGAAAACTACGCTTCTGATCAAAAAATATCATAGAACATAAATTGTAGGAAACATAATTCTCTACAAAAAAGGTCTCTAAACATTTTGCCATAGCTCGCTTCGTTTCCGAGATATTTGCAGATATATCTCAAGGGAAGGGGCCTGACGGACATATTTCGAGATATTTCTTCTTCTTGTTGTTCTTCTTCTGCACAGCTAAGCTGGAAGTGGCATTTGCGGCTCGCACTAGTGCAGAGTTATCTCAAAGAAAGGGGCCACGGTGTTTCTGTATCTCTATTATGTTGGTGCGGCTTCGGAACTTTTAAATATCTTGATATATCTCGAGAACTACGCATCTGATCAAAAAATATCATAGAACATAAAAAGTAGGAAACTTAATTCTCTACAAAAAAGGTCTCTTAACATTTTGCCATAGCTCGCTTCCTTTCCGAGATATTTGCAGGTTTATCTCAAGGGAAGGGGCCTAACGGACATATTTCGAGATATTTCTTCTTCTTGTTGTTCTTCTTCTGCACAGCTAAGCTGGAAGTGGCATTTGCGGCTCGCACTAGTGCAGCGTTATCTCAAACAAAGGGGCCACGGTGTTTCTGTATCTCTATTATGTTGGTGCGGCTTCGGAACTTTTAAATATCTTGATATATCTCGAGAACTACGCATCTGATCAAAAAATATCATAGAACATAAAAAGTAGGAAACTTAATTCTCTACAAAAAAGGTCTCTTAACATTTTGCCATAGCTCGCTTCGTTTCCGAGATATTTGCAGATTTATCTCAAGGGAAGGGGCATGACGGACATATTTCGAGATATTTCTTCTTCTTGTTGTTCTTCTTCTGCACAGCTAAGCTGGAAGTGGCATTTCCGGCTCGCACTAGTGCAGAGTTATCTCAAAGAAAGGGGCCACGGTGTTTCTGTATCTCTATTATGTTGGTGCGGCTTCGGAACTTTTAAATATCTCGATATATCTCGAAAACTACGCTTCTGATCAAAAAATATCATAGAACATAAATTGTAGGAAACATAATTCTCTACAAAAAAGGTCTCTTAACATTTTGCCATAGCTCGCTTCGTTTCCGAGATATTTGCAGATATATCTCAAGGGAAGGGGCCTGACGGACATATTTCGAGATATTTCTTCTTCTTGTTGTTCTTCTTCTGCACAGCTAAGCTGAAAGTGGCATTTACAGCTCGCAATAGTGCAAAGTTATCTCAAAGAAAGGGGCCACGGTGTTTCTGTATCTCTATTATGTTGGTGCGGCTTCGGAACTTTTAAATATCTCGATATATCTCGAAAACTACGCTTCTGATCAAAAAATATCATAGAACATAAATTGTAGGAAACTTAATTCTCTACAAAAAAGGTCTCTTAACATTTTGCCATAGCTCTCTTCGTTTCCGAGATATTTGCAGATTTATCTCAAGGGAAGGGGCCTGACGGACATATTTCGAGATATTTCTTCTTCTTGTTGTTCTTCTTCTGCACAGCTAAGCTGGAAGTGGCATTTGCAGCTCGCAATAGTGCAGAGTTATCTCAAAGAAAGGGGCCACGGTGTTTCTGTATCTCTATTATGTTTGTGCGGCTTCGGAACTTTTAAATATCTTGATATATCTCGAGAACTACGCATCTGATCAAAAAATATCATAGAACATAAAAAGTAGGAAACTTAATTCTCTACAAACAAGGTCTCTTAACATTTTGCCATAGCTCGCTTCGTTTCCGAGATATTTGCAGGTTTATCTCAAGGGAAGGGGCCTAACGGACATATTTCGAGATATTTCTTCTTCTTGTTGTTCTTCTTCTGCACAGCTAAGCTGGAAGTGGCATTTGCGGCTCGCACTAGTGCCGAGTTATCTCAAAGAAAGGGGCCACGGTGTTTCTGTATCTCTATTATGTTGGTGCGGCTTCGGAACTTTTAAATATCTTGATATATCTCGAGAACTACGCATCTGATCAAAAAATATCATAGAACATAAAAAGTAGGAAACTTAATTCTCTACAAAAAAGGTCTCTTAACATTTTGCCATAGCTCGCTTCGTTTCCGAGATATTTGCAGATTTATCTCAAGGGAAGGGGCCTGACGGACATATTTCGAGATATTTCTTCTTCTTGTTGTTCTTCTTCTGCACAGCTAAGCTGGAAGTGGCATTTGCGGCTCGCCCTAGTGCAGCGTAATCTCAAAGAAAGTGGCCACGGTGTTTCTGTATCTCTATTATGTTGGTGCGGCTTCGGAACTTTTAAATATCTTGATATATCTCGAGAACTACGCATCTGATCAAAAAATATCATAGAACATAAAAAGTAGGAAACTTAATTCTCTACAAAAAAGGTCTCTTAACATTTTGCCATAGCTCGCTTCGTTTCCGAGATATTTGCAGATTTATCTCAAGGGAAGGGGCATGACGGACATATTTCGAGATATTTCTTCTTCTTGTTGTTCTTCTTCTGCACAGCTAAGCTGGAAGTGGCATTTGCGGCTCGCACTAGTGCAGAGTTATCTCAAAGAAAGGGGCCACGGTGTTTCTGTATCTCTATTATGTTGGTGCGGCTTCGGAACTTTTAAATATCTCGATATATCTCGAAAACTACGCTTCTGATCAAAAAATATCATACAACATAAATTGTAGGAAACATAATTCTCTACAAAAAACGTCTATTAACATTTTGCCATAGCTCGCTTCGTTTCCGAGATATTTGCAGATATATCCCAAGGGAAGGGGCCTGACGGACATATTTCGAGATATTTCTTCTTCTTGTTGTTCTTCTTCTGCACAGCTAAGCTGGAAGTGGCATTTGTAGGTCGCAATAGTGCAGAGTTATCTCAAAGAAAGGGGCCACGGTGTTTCTGTATCTCTATTATGTTGGTGCGCCTTCGGAACTTTTAAATATCTCGATATATCTCGAAAACTACGCTTCTGATCAAAAAATATCATAGAACGTAAATTGTAGGAAACATTATTCTCTACAGAAAACGTCTCTTAACATTTTGCCATAGCTCGCTTCGTTTCCGAGATATTTGCAGATTTATCTCAAGGGAAGGGGCATGACGGACATATTTCGAGATATTTCTTCTTCTTGTTGTTCTTCTTCTGCACAGCTAAGCTGGAAGTGGCATTTGCGGCTCGCACTAGTGCAGAGTTATCTCAAAGAAAGGGGCCACGGTGTTTCTGTATCTCTATTATGTTGGTGCGGCTTCGGAACTTTTAAATATCTTGATATATCTCGAGAACTACGCATCTGATCAAAAAATATCATAGAACATAAAAAGTAGGAAACTTAATTCTCTACAAAAAAGGTCTCTTAACATTTTGCCATAGCTCGCTTCGTTTCCGAGATATTTGCAGATTTATCTCAAGGGAAGGGGCATGACGGACATATTTCGAGATATTTCTTCTTCTTGTTGTTCTTCTTCTGCACAGCTAAGCTGGAAGTGGCATTTGCGGCTCGCACTAGTGCAGAGTTATCTCAAAGAAAGGGGCCACGGTGTTTCTGTATCTCTATTATGTTGGTGCGGCTTCGGAACTTTTAAATATCTCGATATATCTCGAAAACTACGCTTCTGATCAAAAAATATCATACAACATAAATTGTAGGAAACATAATTCTCTACAAAAAACGTCTATTAACATTTTGCCATAGCTCGCTTCGTTTCCGAGATATTTGCAGATATATCCCAAGGGAAGGGGCCTGACGGACATATTTCGAGATATTTCTTCTTCTTGTTGTTCTTCTTCTGCACAGCTAAGCTGGAAGTGGCATTTGTAGGTCGCAATAGTGCAGAGTTATCTCAAAGAAAGGGGCCACGGTGTTTCTGTATCTCTATTATGTTGGTGCGCCTTCGGAACTTTTAAATATCTCGATATATCTCGAAAACTACGCTTCTGATCAAAAAATATCATAGAACGTAAATTGTAGGAAACATTATTCTCTACAGAAAACGTCTCTTAACATTTTGCCATAGCTCGCTTCGTTTCCGAGATATTTGCAGATTTATCTCAAGGGAAGGGGCCTGACGGACATATTTCGAGATATTTCTTCTTCATGTTGTTCTTCTTCTGCACAGCTAAGCTGGAAGTGGCATTTGCAGCGCGCAATAGTGCAGAGTTATCTCAAAGAAAGGGGCCACGGTGTTTCTGTATCTCTGTTATGTTGGTGCGGCTTCGGAACTTTTAAATATCTTGATATATCTCGAGAACTACGCATCTTATCAAAAAATATCAGACTACATAAAAAGTAGGAAACATAATTCTCTACAAAAAAGGTCTCTTAACATTTTGCCATAGCTCGCTTCGTTTCCGAGATATTTGCAGATATATCTCAAGGGAAGGGGCCTGACGGACATATTTCGAGATATTTCTTCTTCTTGTTGTTCTTCTTCTGCACAGCTAAGCTGAAAGTGGCATTTACAGCTCGCAATAGTGCAAAGCTATCTCAAAGAAAGGGGCCACGGTGTTTCTGTATCTCTATTATGTTGGTGCGGCTTCGGAACTTTTAAATATCTTGATATATCTCGAGAACTACGCATCTGATCAAAAAATATCATAGAACATAAAAAGTAGGAAACTTAATTCTCTACAAAAAAGGTCTCTTAATATTTTGCCATAGCTCCCTTCGTTTCCGAGATATTTGCAGATTTATCTCAAGGGAAGGGGCCTGACGGACATATTTCGAGATATTTCTTCTTCTTGTTGTTCTTCTTCTGCACAGCTAAGCTGGAAGTGGCATTTGCGGCTGGCACTAGTGCAGCGTTATCTCAAAGAAAGGGGCCACGGTGTTTCTGTATCTCTATTATGTTGGTGCGGCTTCGGAACTTTTAAATATCTTGATATATCTCGAGAACTACGCATCTGATCAAAAAATATCATAGAACATAAAAAGTAGGAAACTTAATTCTCTACAAAAAAGGTCTCTTAACATTTTGCCATAGCTCGCTTCGTTTCCGAGATATTTGCAGGTTTATCTCAAGGGAAGGGGCCTAACGGACATATTTCGAGATATTTCTTCTTCTTGTTGTTCTTCTTCTGCACAGCTAAGCTGGAAGTGGCATTTGCGGCTCGCACTAGTGCAGAGTTATCTCAAAGAAAGGGGCCACGGTGTTTCTGTATCTCTATTATGTTGGTGCGGCTTCGGAACTTTTAAATATCTTGATATATCTCGAGAACTACGCATCTGATCAAAAAATATCATAGAACATAAAAAGTAGGAAACTTAATTCTCTACAAAAAAGGTCTCTTAACATTTTGCCATAGCTCGCTTCGTTTCCGAGATATTTGCAGATTTATCTCAAGGGAAGGGGCCTGACGGACATATTTCGAGATATTTCTTCTTCTTGTTGTTCTTCTTCTGCACAGCTAAGCTGGAAGTGGCATTTGCGGCTCGCCCTAGTGCAGCGTTATCTCAAAGAAAGTGGCCACGGTGTTTCTGTATCTCTATTATGTTGGTGCGGCTTCGGAACTTTTAAATATCTTGATATATCTCGAGAACTACGCATCTGATCAAAAAATATCATAGAACATAAAAAGTAGGAAACTTAATTCTCTACAAAAAAGGTCTCTTAACATTTTGCCATAGCTCGCTTCGTTTCCGAGATATTTGCAGATTTATCTCAAGGGAAGGGGCATGACGGACATATTTCGAGATGTTTCTTCTTCTTGTTGTTCTTCTTCTGCACAGCTAAGCTGGAAGTGGCATTTGCGGCTCGCACTAGTGCAGAGTTATCTCAAAGAAAGGGGCCACGGTGTTTCTGTATCTCTATTATGTTGGTGCGGCTTCGGAACTTTTAAATATCTCGATATATCTCGAAAACTACGCTTCTGATCAAAAAATATCATAGAACATAAATTGTAGGAAACATAATTCTCTACAAAAAACGTCTCTTAACATTTTGCCATAGCTCGCTTCGTTTCCGAGATATTTGCAGATATATCCCAAGGGAAGGGGCCTGACGGACGTATTTCGAGATATTTCTTCTTCTTGTTGTTCTTCTTCTGCACAGCTAAGCTGGAAGTGGCATTTGTAGGTCGCAATAGTGCAGAGTTATCTCAAAGAAAGGGGCCACGGTGTTTCTGTATCTCTATTATGTTGGTGCGCCTTCGGAACTTTTAAATATCTCGATATATCTCGAAAACTACGCTTCTGATCAAAAAATATCATAGAGCGTAAATTGTAGGAAACATTATTCTCTACAAAAAAGGTCTCTTAACATTTTGCCATAGCTCGCTTCGTTTCCGAGATATTTGCAGATTTATCTCAAGGGAAGGGGCCTGACGGACATATTTCGAGATATTTCTTCTTCATGTTGTTCTTCTTCTGCACAGCTAAGCTGGTAGTGGCATTTGCAGCGCGCAATAGTGCAGAGTTATCTCAAAGAAAGTGGCCACGGTGTTTCTGTATCTCTGTTATGTTGGTGCGGCTTCGGAACTTTTAAATATCTTGATATATCTCGAGAACTACGCATCTTATCAAAAAATATCATACTACATAAAAAGTAGGAAACTTAATTCTCTACAAGAAAGGTCTCTTAACATTTTGCCATAGCTCGCTTCGTTTCCGAGATATTTGCAGATTTATCTCAAGGGAAGGGGCCTGACGGACATATTTCGAGATATTTCTTCTTCTTGTTGTTCTTCTTCTGCACAGCTAAGCTGGAAGTGGCATTTGCGGCTCGCACTAGTGCAGAGTTATCTCAAAGAAAGGGGCCACGGTGTTTCTGTATCTCTATTATGTTGGTGCGGCTTCGGAACTTTTAAATATCTTGATATATCTCGAGAACTACGCATCTGATCAAAAAATATCATAGAACATAAAAAGTAGGAAACTTAATTCTCTACAAAAAAGGTCTCTTAACATTTTGCCATAGCTCGCTTCGTTTCCGAGATATTTGCAGATTTATCTCAAGGGAAGGGGCCTGACGGACATATTTCGAGATATTTCTTCTTCTTGTTGTTCTTCTTCTGGACAGCTAAGCTGGAAGTGGCATTTGCGGCTCGCACTAGTGCAGCGTTATCTCAAAGAAAGGGGCCACGGTGTTTCTGTATCTCTATTATGTTGGTGCGGCTTCGGAACTTTTAAATATCTTGATATATCTCGAGAACTACGCATCTGATCAAAAAATATCATAGAACATAAAAAGTAGGAAACTTAATTCTCTACAAAAAAGGTCTCTTAACATTTTGCCATAGCTCGCTTCGTTTCCGAGATATTTGCAGATATATCCCAAGGGAAGGGGCCTGACGGACATATTTCGAGATATTTCTTCTTCTTGTTGTTCTTCTTCTGCACAGCTAAGCTGGAAGTGGCATTTGTAGGTCGCAATAGTGCAGAGTTATCTCAAAGAAAGGGGCCACGGTGTTTCTGTATCTCTATTATGTTGGTGCGCCTTCGGAACTTTTAAATATCTCGATATATCTCGAAAACTACGCTTCTGATCAAAAAATATCATAGAGCGTAAATTGTAGGAAACATTATTCTCTACAAAAAAGGTCTCTTAACATTTTGCCATAGCTCGCTTCGTTTCCGAGATATTTGCAGATTTATCTCAAGGGAAGGGGCCTGACGGACATATTTCGAGATATTTCTTCTTCATGTTGTTCTTCTTCTGCACAGCTAAGCTGGTAGTGGCATTTGCAGCGCGCAATAGTGCAGAGTTATCTCAAAGAAAGGGGCCACGGTGTTTCTGTATCTCTGTTATGTTGGTGCGGCTTCGGAACTTTTAAATATCTTGATATATCTCGAGAACTACGCATCTTATCAAAAAATATCATACTACATAAAAAGTAGGAAACTTAATTCTCTACAAGAAAGGTCTCTTAACATTTTGCCATAGCTCGCTTCGTTTCCGAGATATTTGCAGATTAATCTCAAGGGAAGGGGCCTGACGGACATATTTCGAGATATTTCTTCTTCTTGTTGTTCTTCTTCTGCACAGCTAAGCTGGAAGTGGCATTTGCGGCTCGCACTAGTGCAGAGTTATCTCAAAGAAAGGGGCCACGGTGTTTCTGTATCTCTATTATGTTGGTGCGGCTTCGGAACTTTTAAATATCTTGATATATCTCGAGAACTACGCATCTGATCAAAAAATATCATAGAACATAAAAAGTAGGAAACTTAATTCTCTACAAAAAAGGTCTCTTAACATTTTGCCATAGCTCGCTTCGTTTCCGAGATATTTGCAGATTTATCTCAAGGGAAGGGGCCTGACGGACATATTTCGAGATATTTCTTCTTCTTGTTGTTCTTCTTCTGCACAGCTAAGCTGGAAGTGGCATTTGCGGCTCGCACTAGTGCAGCGTTATCTCAAAGAAAGGGGCCACGGTGTTTCTGTATCTCTATTATTTTGGTGCGGCTTCGGAACTTTTAAATATCTTGATATATCTCGAGAACTACGCATCTGATCAAAAAATATCATAGAACATAAAAAGTAGGAAACTTAATTCTCTACAAAAAAGGTCTCTTAACATTTTGCCATAGCTCGCTTCGTTTCCGAGATATTTGCAGATATATCCCAAGGGAAGGGGCCTGACGGACATATTTCGAGATATTTCTTCTTCTTGTTGTTCTTCTTCTGCACAGCTAAGCTGGAAGTGGCATTTGTAGGTCGCAATAGTGCAGAGTTATCTCAAAGAAGCCACGGTGTTTCTGTATCTCTATTATGTTGGTGCGCCTTCGGAACTTTTAAATATCTCGATATATCTCGAAAACTACGCTTCTGATCAAAAAATATCATAGAACGTAAATTGTAGGAAACATTATTCTCTACAAAAAAGGTCTCTTAACATTTTGCCATAGCTCGCTTCGTTTCCGAGATATTTGCAGATTTATCTCAAGGGAAGGGGCCTGACGGACATATTTCGAGATATTTCTTCTTCATGTTGTTCTTCTTCTGCACAGCTAAGCTGGAAGTGGCATTTGCAGCGCGCAATAGTGCAGAGTTATCTCAAAGAAAGGGGCCACGGTGTTTCTGTATCTCTGTTATGTTGGTGCGGCTTCGGAACTTTTAAATATCTTGATATATCTCGAGAACTACGCATCTTATCAAAAAATATCATACTACATAAAAAGTAGGAAACTTAATTTTCTACAAGAAAGGTCTCTTAACATTTTGCCATAGCTCGCTTCGTTTCCGAGATATTTGCAGATTTATCTCAAGGGAAGGGGCCTGACGGACATATTTCGAGATATTTCTTCTTCTTGTTGTTCTTCTTCTGCACAGCTAAGCTGGAAGTGGCATTTGCGGCTCGCACTAGTGCAGCGTTATCTCAAAGAAAGGGGCCACGGTGTTTCTGTATCTCTATTATTTTGGTGCGGCTTCGGAACTTTTAAATATCTTGATATATCTCGAGAACTACGCATCTGATCAAAAAATATCATAGAACATAAAAAGTAGGAAACTTAATTCTCTACAAAAAAGGTCTCTTAACATTTTGCCATAGCTCGCTTCGTTTCCGAGATATTTGCAGATATATCCCAAGGGAAGGGGCCTGACGGACATATTTCGAGATATTTCTTCTTCTTGTTGTTCTTCTTCTGCACAGCTAAGCTGGAAGTGGCATTTGTAGGTCGCAATAGTGCAGAGTTATCTCAAAGAAGCCACGGTGTTTCTGTATCTCTATTATGTTGGTGCGCCTTCGGAACTTTTAAATATCTCGATATATCTCGAAAACTACGCTTCTGATCAAAAAATATCATAGAACGTAAATTGTAGGAAACATTATTCTCTACAAAAAAGGTGTCTTAACATTTTGCCATAGCTCGCTTCGTTTCCGAGATATTTGCAGATTTATCTCAAGGGAAGGGGCCTGACGGACATATTTCGAGATATTTCTTCTTCATGTTGTTCTTCTTCTGCACAGCTAAGCTGGAAGTGGCATTTGCAGCGCGCAATAGTGCAGAGTTATCTCAAAGAAAGGGGCCACGGTGTTTCTGTATCTCTGTTATGTTGGTGCGGCTTCGGAACTTTTAAATATCTTGATATATCTCGAGAACTACGCATCTTATCAAAAAATATCATACTACATAAAAAGTAGGAAACTTAATTTTCTACAAGAAAGGTCTCTTAACATTTTGCCATAGCTCGCTTCGTTTCCGAGATATTTGCAGATTTATCTCAAGGGAAGGGGCCTGACGGACATATTTCGAGATATTTCTTCTTCTCGTTGTTCTTCTTCTGCACAGCTAAGCTGGAAGTGGCATTTGCGGCTCGCACTAGTGCAGAGTTATCTCAAAGAAAGGGGCCACGGTGTTTCTGTATCTCTGTTATGTTGGTGCGGCTTCGGAACTTTTAAATATCTTGATATATCTCGAGAACTACGCATCTTATCAAAAAATATCATACTACATAAAAAGTAGGAAACTTAATTCTCTACAAGAAAGGTCTCTTAACATTTTGCCATAGCTCGCTTCGTTTCCGAGATATTTGCAGATTTATCTCAAGGGAAGGGGCCTGACGGACATATTTCGAGATATTTCTTCTTCTTGTTGTTCTTCTTCTGCACAGCTAAGCTGGAAGTGGCATTTGCGGCTCGCACTAGTGCAGAGTTATCTCAAAGAAAGGGGCCACGGTGTTTCTGTATCTCTATTATGTTGGTGCGGCTTCGGAACTTTTAAATATCTCGATATATCTCGAAAACTACGCTTCTGATCAAAAAATATCATAGAACATAAATTGTAGGAAACATAATTCTCTACAAAAAAGGTCTCTCAACATTTTGCCATAGCTCGCTTCGTTTCCGAGATATTTGCAGATATATCTCAAGGGAAGGGGCCTGACGGACATATTTCGAGATATTTCTTCTTCTTGTTGTTCTTCTTCTGCACAGCTAAGCTGAAAGTGGCATTTACAGCTCGCAATAGTGCAAAGTTATCTCAAAGAAAGGGGCCACGGTGTTTCTGTATCTCTATTATGTTGGTGCGGCTTCGGAACTTTTAAATATCTTGATATATCTCGAGAACTACGCATCTGATCAAAAAATATCATAGAACATAAAAAGTAGGAAACTTAATTCTCTACAAAAAAGGTCTCTTAACATTTTGCCATAGCTCCCTTCGTTTCCGAGATATTTGCAGATTTATCTCAAGGGAAGGGGCCTGACGGACATATTTCGAGATATTTCTTCTTCTTGTTGTTCTTCTTCTGCACAGCTAAGCTGGAAGTGGCATTTGTAGGTCGCAATAGTGCAGAGTTATCTCAAAGAAAGGGGCCACGGTGTTTCTGTATCTCTATTATGTTGGTGCGCCTTCGGAACTTTTAAATATCTCGATATATCTCGAAAACTACGCTTCTGATCAAAAAATATCATAGAACGTAAATTGTAGGAAACATTATTCTCTACAAAAAAGGTCTCTTAACATTTTGCCATAGCTCGCTTCGTTTCCGAGATATTTGCAGATTTATCTCAAGGGAAGGGGCCTGACGGACATATTTCGAGATATTTCTTCTTCATGTTGTTCTTCTTCTGCACAGCTAAGCTGGAAGTGGCATTTGCAGCGCGCAATAGTGCAGAGTTATCTCAAAGAAAGGGGCCACGGTGTTTCTGTATCTCTGTTATGTTGGTGCGGCTTCGGAACTTTTAAATATCTTGATATATCTCGAGAACTACGCATCTTATCAAAAAATATCATACTACATAAAAAGTAGGAAACTTAATTCTCTACAAGAAAGGTCTCTTAACATTTTGCCATAGCTCGCTTCGTTTCCGGGATATTTGCAGATTTATCTCAAGGGAAGGGGCCTGACGGACATATTTCGAGATATTTCTTCTTCTCGTTGTTCTTCTTCTGCACAGCTAAGCTGGAAGTGGCATTTGCGGCTCGCACTAGTGCAGAGTTATCTCAAAGAAAGGGGCCACGGTGTTTCTGTATCTCTATTATGTTTGTGCGGCTTCGGAACTTTTAAATATCTTGATATATCTCGAGAACTACGCATCTGATCAAAAAATATCATAGAACATAAAAAGTAGGAAACTTAATTCTCTACAAAAAAGGTCTCTTAACATTTTGCCATAGCTCGCTTCGTTTCCGAGATATTTGCAGGTTTATCTCAAGGGAAGGGGCCTAACGGACATATTTCGAGATATTTCTTCTTCTTGTTGTTCTTCTTCTGCACAGCTAAGCTGGAAGTGGCATTTGCGGCTCGCACTAGTGCAGAGTTATCTCAAAGAAAGGGGCCACGGTGTTTCTGTATCTCTATTATGTTGGTGCGGCTTCGGAACTTTTAAATATCTTGATATATCTCGAGAACTACGCATCTGATCAAAAAATATCATAGAACATAAAAAGTAGGAAACTTAATTCTCTACAAAAAAGGTCTCTTAACATTTTGCCATAGCTCGCTTCGTTTCCGAGATATTTGCAGATTTATCTCAAGGGAAGGGGCCTGACGGACATATTTCGAGATATTTCTTCTTCTTGTTGTTCTTCTTCTGCACAGCTAAGCTGGAAGTGGCATTTGCGGCTCGCACTAGTGCAGCGTTGTCTCAAAGAAAGGGGCCACGGTGTTTCTGTATCTCTATTATGTTGGTGCGGCTTCGGAACTTTTAAATATCTTGATATATCTCGAGAACTACGCATCTGATCAAAAAATATCATAGAACGTAAATTGTAGGAAACATTATTCTCTACAAAAAAGGTCTCTTAACATTTTCCCATAGCTCGCTTCGTTTCCGAGATATTTGCAGATTTATCTCAAGGGAAGGGGCCTGGCGGACATATTTCGAGATATTTCTTCTTCATGTTGTTCTTCTTCTGCACAGCTAAGCTGGAAGTGGCATTTGCAGCGCGCAATAGTGCAGAGTTATCTCAAAGAAAGGGGCCACGGTGTTTCTGTATCTCTGTTATGTTGGTGCGGCTTCGGAAATTTTAAATATCTTGATATATCTCGAGAACTACGCATCTTATCAAAAAATATCATACTACATAAAAAGTAGGAAACTTAATTCTCTACAAGAAAGGTCTCTTAACATTTTGCCATAGCTCGCTTCGTTTCCGAGATATTTGCAGATTTATCTCAAGGGAAGGGGCCTGACGGACATATTTCGAGATATTTCTTCTTCTCGTTGTTCTTCTTCTGCACAGCTAAGCTGGAAGTGGCATTTGCGGCTCGCACTAGTGCAGCGTTATCTCAAAGAAAGGGGCCACGGTGTTTCTGTATCTCTATTATGTTGGTGCGGCTTCGGAACTTTTAAATATCTCGATATATCTCGAAAACTACGCTTCTGATCAAAAAATATCATAGAACATAAATTGTAGGAAACATAATTCTCTACAAAAAAGGTCTCTTAACATTTTGCCATAGCTCGCTTCGTTTCCGAGATATTTGCAGATATATCTCAAGGGAAGGGGCCTGACGGACATATTTCGAGATATTTCTTCTTCTTGTTGTTCTTCTTCTGCACAGCTAAGCTGAAAGTGGCATTTACAGCTCGCAATAGTGCAAAGTTATCTCAAAGAAAGGGGCCACGGTGTTTCTGTATCTCTATTATGTTGGTGCGGCTTCGGAACTTTTAAATATCTCGATATATCTCGAAAACTACGCTTCTGATCAAAAAATATCATAGAACATAAATTGTAGGAAACATAATTCTCTACAAAAAAGGTCTCTTAACATTTTGCCATAGCTCGCTTCGTTTCCGAGATATTTGCAGATATATCTCAAGGGAAGGGGCCTGACGGACATATTTCGAGATATTTCTTCTTCTTGTTGTTCTTCTTCTGCACAGCTAAGCTGAAAGTGGCATTTACAGCTCGCAATAGTGCAAAGTTATCTCAAAGAAAGGGGCCACGGTGTTTCTGTATCTCTATTATGTTGGTGCGGCTTCGGAACTTTTAAATATCTCGATATATCTCGAAAACTACGCTTCTGATCAAAAAATATCATAGAACATAAATTGTAGGAAACATAATTCTCTACAAAAAAGGTCTCTTAACATTTTGCCATAGCTCGCTTCGTTTCCGAGATATTTGCAGATATATCTCAAGGGAAGGGGCCTGACGGACATATTTCGAGATATTTCTTCTTCTTGTTGTTCTTCTTCTGCACAGCTAAGCTGAAAGTGGCATTTACAGCTCGCAATAGTGCAAAGTTATCTCAAAGAAAGGGGCCACGGTGTTTCTGTATCTCTATTATGTTGGTGCGGCTTCGGAACTTTTAAATATCTTGATATATCTCGAGAACTACGCATCTGATCAAAAAATATCATAGAACATAAAAAGTAGGAAACTTAATTCTCTACAAAAAAGGTCTCTTAACATTTTGCCATAGCTCGCTTCCTTTCCGAGATATTTGCAGATTTATCTCAAGGGAAGGGGCATGACGGACATATTTCGAGATATTTCTTCTTCTTGTTGTTCTTCTTCTGCACAGCTAAGCTGGAAGTGGCATTTGCGGCTCGCACTAGTGCAGAGTTATCTCAAAGAAAGGGGCCACGGTGTTTCTGTATCTCTATTATGTTGGTGCGGCTTCGGAACTTTTAAATATCTCGATATATCTCGAAAACTACGCTTCTGATCAAAAAATATCATAGAACATAAATTGTAGGAAATATAATTCTCTACAAAAAAGGTCTCTTAACATTTTGCCATAGCTCGCTTCGTTTCCGAGATATTTGCAGATATATCTCAAGGGAAGGGGCCTGACGGACATATTTCGAGATATTTCTTCTTCTTGTTGTTCTTCTTCTGCACAGCTAAGCTGAAAGTGGCATTTACAGCTCGCAATAGTGCAAAGTTATCTCAAAGAAAGGCGCCACGGTGTTTCTGTATCTCTATTATGTTGGTGCGGCTTCGGAACTTTTAAATATCTCGATATATCTCGAGAACTACGCTTCTGATCAAAAAATATCATAGAACATAAATTGTAGGAAACATAATTCTCTACAAAAAAGGTCTCTTAACATTTTGCCATAACTCGCTTCGTTTCCGAGATATTTGCAGATATATCTCAAGGGAAGGGGCCTGACGGACATATTTCGAGATATTTCTTCTTCTTGTTGTTCTTCTTCTGCACAGCTAAGCTGAAAGTGGCATTTACAGCTCGCAATAGTGCATAGTTATCTCAAAGAAAGGGGCCACGGTGTTTCTGTATCTCTATTATGTTGGTGCGGCTTCGGAACTTTTAAATATCTCGATATATCTCGAAAACTACGCTTCTGATCAAAAAATATCATAGAACATAAATTGTAGGAAACTTAATTCTCTACAAAAAAGGTCTCTTAACATTTTGCCATAGCTCTCTTCGTTTCCGAGATATTTGCAGATTTATCTCAAGGGAAGGGGCCTGACCGACATATTTCGAGATATTTCTTCTTCTTGTTGTTCTTCTTCTGCACAGCTAAGCTGGAAGTGGCATTTGCAGCTCCCAATAGGGCAGAGTTATCTCAAAGAAAGGGGCCACGGTGTTTCTGTATCTCTATTATGTTGGTGCGGCTTCGGAACTTTTAAATATCTTGATATATCTCGAGAACTACGCATCTGATCAAAAAATATCATAGAACATAAAAATTGGGAAACTTAATTCTCTACAAAAAAGGTCTCTTAACATTTTGCCATAGCTCGCTTCGTTTCCGAGATATTTGCAGATTTATCTCAAGGGAAGGGTCCTGACGGACATATTTCGAGATATTTCTTCTTCTTGTTGTTCTTCTTCTGCACAGCTAAGCTGGAAGTGGCATTTGCGGCTCGCACTAGTACACAGTTATCTCAAAGAAAGGGGCCACGGTGTATCTGTATCTCTATTATGTTGGTGCGGCTTCGGAACTTTTAAATATCTCGATATATCTCGAAAACTACGCTTCTGATCAAAAAATATCATAGAACATAAATTGTAGGAAACATAATTCTCTACAAAAAACGTCTCTTAACATTTTGCCATAGCTCGCTTCGTTTCCGAGATATTTGCAGATATATCTCAAGGGAAGGGTCCTGATGGACATATTTCGAGATATTTCTTCTTCTTGTTGTTCTTCTTCTGCACAGCTAAACTGGAAGTGGCATTTCCAGCTCGCAATCGTGCAGAGTTATCTCAAAGAAAGGGGCCACGGTGTTTCTGTATCTCTATTATGTTGGTGCGGCTTCGGAACTTTTAAATATCTTGATATATCTCGAGAACTACGCCTCTGATCGAAAAATATCATAGAACATAAAAAGTAGGAAACTTAATTCTCTACAAAAAAGGTCTCTTAACATTTTGCCATAGCTCGCTTCGTTTCCGAGATATTTGCAGATTTATCTCAAGGGAAGGGGCCTGACGGACATATTTCGAGATATTTCTTCTTCTGCACAGCTAAGCTGGAAGTGGCATTTGCAGCGCGCAATAGTGCAGAGTTATCTCAAAGAAAGGGGCCACGGTGTTTCTGTATCTCTGTTATGTTGGTGCGGCTTCGGAACTTTTAAATATCTTGATATATCTCGAGAACTACGCATCTGATCAAAAAATATCATAGAACATAAAAAGTAGGAAACTTAATTCTCTACAAAAAAGGTCTCTTAACATTTTGCCATAGCTCGCTTCGTTTCCGAGATATTTGCAGGTTTATCTCAAGGGATGGGGCCTAACGGACATATTTCGAGATATCCCTTCTTCTTGTTGTTCTTCTTCTGCACAGCTAAGCTGGAAGTGGCATTTGCGGCTCGCACTAGTACACAGTTATCTCAAAGAAAGGGGCCACGGTGTTTCTGTATCTCTATTATGTTGGTGCGGCTTCGGAACTTTTAAATATCTCGATATATCTCGAAAACTACGCTTCTGATAAAAAAATATCATAGAACATAAATTGTAGGAAACATAATTCTCTACAAAAAACGTCTCTTAACATTTTGCCAGAGCTCGCTTCGTTTCCGAGATATTTGCAGATATATCCCAAGGGAAGGGGCCTGACGGACATATTTCGAGATATTTCTTCTTCTTGTTGTTCTTCTTCTGCACAGCTAAGCTGGAAGTGGCATTTGTAGGTCGCAATAGTGCAGAGTTATCTCAAAGAAAGGGGCCACGGTGTTTCTGTATCTCTATTATGTTGGTGCGCCTTTGGAACTTTTAAATATCTCGATATATCTCGAAAACTACGCTTCTGATCAAAAAATATCATAGAACGTAAATTGTAGGAAACATTATTCTCTACAAAAAAGGTCTCTTAATATTTTGCCATAGCTCGCTTCGTTTCCGAGATATTTGCAGATTTATCTCAAGGGAAGGGGCCTGACGGACATATTTCGAGATATTTCTTCTTCTTGTTGTTCTTCTTCTGCACAGCTAAGCTGGAAGTGGCATTTGCGGCTCGCACTAGTGCAGAGTTACCTCAAAGAAAGGGGCCACGGTGTTTCTGTATCTCTATTATGTTGGTGCGGCTTCGGAACTTTTAAATATCTTGATATATCTCGAGAACTACGCATCTGATCAAAAAATATCATAGAACATAAAAATTGGGAAACTTAATTCTCTACAAAAAAGGTCTCTTAACATTTTGCCATAGCTCGCTTCGTTTCCGAGATATTTGCAGATTTATCTCAAGGGAAGGGTCCTGACGGACATATTTCGAGATATTTCTTCTTCTTGTTGTTCTTCTTCTGCACAGCTAAGCTGGAAGTGGCATTTGCGGCTCGCACTAGTACACAGTTATCTCAAAGAAAGGGGCCACGGTGTATCTGTATCTCTATTATGTTGGTGCGGCTTCGGAACTTTTAAATATCTCGATATATCTCGAAAACTACGCTTCTGATCAAAAAATATCATAGAACATAAATTGTAGGAAACATAATTCTCTACAAAAAACGTCTCTTAACATTTTGCCATAGCTCGCTTCGTTTCCGAGATATTTGCAGATATATCTCAAGGGAAGGGTCCTGATGGACATATTTCGAGATATTTCTTCTTCTTGTTGTTCTTCTTCTGCACAGCTAAACTGGAAGTGGCATTTCCAGCTCGCAATCGTGCAGAGTTATCTCAAAGAAAGGGGCCACGGTGTTTCTGTATCTCTATTATGTTGGTGCGGCTTCGGAACTTTTAAATATCTTGATATATCTCGAGAACTACGCCTCTGATCGAAAAATATCATAGAACATAAAAAGTAGGAAACTTAATTCTCTACAAAAAAGGTCTCTTAACATTTTGCCATAGCTCGCTTCGTTTCCGAGATATTTGCAGATTTATCTCAAGGGAAGGGGCCTGACGGACATATTTCGAGATATTTCTTCTTCTGCACAGCTAAGCTGGAAGTGGCATTTGCAGCGCGCAATAGTGCAGAGTTATCTCAAAGAAAGGGGCCACGGTGTTTCTGTATCTCTGTTATGTTGGTGCGGCTTCGGAACTTTTAAATATCTTGATATATCTCGAGAACTACGCATCTGATCAAAAAATATCATAGAACATAAAAAGTAGGAAACTTAATTCTCTACAAAAAAGGTCTCTTAACATTTTGCCATAGCTCGCTTCGTTTCCGAGATATTTGCAGGTTTATCTCAAGGGATGGGGCCTAACGGACATATTTCGAGATATCCCTTCTTCTTGTTGTTCTTCTTCTGCACAGCTAAGCTGGAAGTGGCATTTGCGGCTCGCACTAGTACACAGTTATCTCAAAGAAAGGGGCCACGGTGTTTCTGTATCTCTATTATGTTGGTGCGGCTTCGGAACTTTTAAATATCTCGATATATCTCGAAAACTACGCTTCTGATAAAAAAATATCATAGAACATAAATTGTAGGAAACATAATTCTCTACAAAAAACGTCTCTTAACATTTTGCCAGAGCTCGCTTCGTTTCCGAGATATTTGCAGATATATCCCAAGGGAAGGGGCCTGACGGACATATTTCGAGATATTTCTTCTTCTTGTTGTTCTTCTTCTGCACAGCTAAGCTGGAAGTGGCATTTGTAGGTCGCAATAGTGCAGAGTTATCTCAAAGAATGGGGCCACGGTGTTTCTGTATCTCTATTATGTTGGTGCGCCTTTGGAACTTTTAAATATCTCGATATATCTCGAAAACTACGCTTCTGATCAAAAAATATCATAGAACGTAAATTGTAGGAAACATTATTCTCTACAAAAAAGGTCTCTTAACATTTTGCCATAGCTCGCTTCGTTTCCGAGATATTTGCAGATTTATCTCAAGGGAAGGGGCCTGACGGACATATTTCGAGATATTTCTTCTTCTTGTTGTTCTTCTTCTGCACAGCTAAGCTGGAAGTGGCATTTGCGGCTCGCACTAGTGCAGAGTTACCTCAAAGAAAGGGGCCACGGTGTTTCTGTATCTCTATTATGTTGGTGCGGCTTCGGAACTTTTAAATATCTTGATATATCTCGAGAACTACGCATCTGATCAAAAAATATCATAGAACATAAAAAGTAGGAAACTTAATTCTCTACAAAAAAGGTCTCTTAACATTTTGCCATAGCTCGCTTCGTTTCCGAGATATTTGCAGATTTATCTCAAGGGAACGGGGCCTGACGGACATATTTCGAGATATTTCTTCTTCTTGTTGTTCTTCTTCTGCACAGCTAAGCTGGAAGTGGCATTTGCGGCTCGCACTAGTGCAGCGTTATCTCAAAGAAAGGGGCCACGGTGTTTCTGTATCTCTATTATGTTGGTGCGGCTTCGGAACTTTTAAATATCTCGATATATCTCGAAAACTACGCTTCTGATCAAAAAATATCATAGAACATAAATTGTAGGAAACATAATTGTCTACAAAAAAGGTCTCTTAACATTTTGCCATAGCTCGCTTCGTTTCCGAGATATTTGCAGATATATCTCAAGGGAAGGGGCCTGACGGACATATTTCGAGATATTTCTTCTTCTTGTTGTTCTTCTTCTGCACAGCTAAGCTGAAAGTGGCATTTACAGCTCGCAATAGTGCAAAGTTATCTCAAAGAAAGGGGCCACGGTGTTTCTGTATCTCTATTATGTTGGTGCGGCTTCGGAACTTTTAAATATCTCGATATATCTCGAAAACTACGCTTCTGATCAAAAAATATCATAGAACATAAATTGTAGGAAACATAATTCTCTACAAAAAAGGTCTCTTAACATTTTGCCATAGCTCGCTTCGTTTCCGAGATATTTGCAGATATATCTCAAGGGAAGGGGCCTGACGGACATATTTCGAGATATTTCTTCTTCTTGTTGTTCTTCTTCTGCACAGCTAAGCTGAAAGTGGCATTTACAGCTCGCAATAGTGCAAAGTTATCTCAAAGAAAGGGGCCACGGTGTTTCTGTATCTCTATTATGTTGGTGCGGCTTCGGAACTTTTAAATATCTCGATATATCTCGAAAACTACGCTTCTGATCAAAAAATATCATAGAACATAAATTGTAGGAAACTTAATTCTCTACAAAAAAGGTCTCTTAACATTTTGCCATAGCTCTCTTCGTTTCCGAGATATTTGCAGATTTATCTCAAGGGAAGGGGCCTGACCGACATATTTCGAGATATTTCTTCTTCTTGTTGTTCTTCTTCTGCACAGCTAAGCTGGAAGTGGCATTTGCAGCTCCCAATAGTGCAGAGTTATCTCAAAGAAAGGGGCCACGGTGTTTCTGTATCTCTATTATGTTGGTGCGGCTTCGGAACTTTTAAATATCTTGATATATCTCGAGAACTACGCATCTGATCAAAAAATATCATAGAACATAAAAAGTAGGAAACTTAATTCTCTACAAAAAAGGTCTCTTAACATTTTGCCATAGCTCGCTTCGTTTCCGAGATATTTGCAGATTTATCTCAAGGGAAGGGTCCTGATGGACATATTTCGAGATATTTCTTCTTCTTGTTGTTCTTCTTCTGCACAGCTAAACTGGAAGTGGCATTTCCAGCTCGCAATCGTGCAGAGTTATCACAAAGAAAGGGGCCACGGTGTTTCTGTATCTCTATTATGTTGGTGCGGCTTCGGAACTTTTAAATATCTTGATATATCTCGAGAACTACGCCTCTGATCGAAAAATATCATAGAACATAAAAAGTAGGAAACTTAATTCTCTACAAAAAAGGTCTCTTAACATTTTGCCATAGCTCGCTTCGTTTCCGAGATATTTGCAGATTTATCTCAAGGGAAGGGGCCTGACGGACATATTTCGAGATATTTCTTCTTCTGCACAGCTAAGCTGGAAGTGGCATTTGCAGCGCGCAATAGTGCAGAGTTATCTCAAAGAAAGGGGCCACGGTGTTTCTGTATCTCTGTTATGTTGGTGCGGCTTCGGAACTTTTAAATATCTTGATATATCTCGAGAACTACGCATCTGATCAAAAAATATCATAGAACATAAAAAGTAGGAAACTTAATTCTCTACAAAAAAGGTCTCTTAACATTTTGCCATAGCTCGCTTCGTTTCCGAGATATTTGCAGGTTTATCTCAAGGGATGGGGCCTAACGGACATATTTCGAGATATCTCTTCTTCTTGTTGTTCTTCTTCTGCACAGCTAAGCTGGAAGTGGCATTTGCGGCTCGCACTAGTACACAGTTATCTCAAAGAAAGGGGCCACGGTGTTTCTGTATCTCTATTATGTTGGTGCGGCTTCGGAACTTTTAAATATCTCGATATATCTCGAAAACTACGCTTCTGATCAAAAAATATCATAGAACATAAATTGTAGGAAACATAATTCTCTACAAAAAACGTCTCTTAACATTTTGCCAGAGCTCGCTTCGTTTCCGAGATATTTGCAGATATATCCCAAGGGAAGGGGCCTGACGGACATATTTCGAGATATTTCTTCTTCTTGTTGTTCTTCTTCTGCACAGCTAAGCTGGAAGTGGCATTTGTAGGTCGCAATAGTGCAGAGTTATCTCAAAGAAAGGGGCCACGGTGTTTCTGTATCTCTATTATGTTGGTGCGCCTTTGGAACTTTTAAATATCTCGATATATCTCGAAAACTACGCTTCTGATCAAAAAATATCATAGAACGTAAATTGTAGGAAACATTATTCTCTACAAAAAAGGTCTCTTAACATTTTGCCATAGCTCGCTTCGTTTCCGAGATATTTGCAGATTTATCTCAAGGGAAGGGGCCTGACGGACATATTTCGAGATATTTCTTCTTCTTGTTGTTCTTCTTCTGCACAGCTAAGCTGGAAGTGGCATTTGCGGCTCGCACTAGTGCAGAGTTACCTCAAAGGAAGGGGCCACGGTGTTTCTGTATCTCTATTATGTTGGTGCGGCTTCGGAACTTTTAAATATCTTGATATATCTCGAGAACTACGCATCTGATCAAAAAATATCATAGAACATAAAAAGTAGGAAACTTAATTCTCTACAAAAAAGGTCTCTTAACATTTTGCCATAGCTCGCTTCGTTTCCGAGATATTTGCAGATTTATCTCAAGGGAACGGGGCCTGACGGACATATTTCGAGATATTTCTTCTTCTTGTTGTTCTTCTTCTGCACAGCTAAGCTGGAAGTGGCATTTGCGGCTCGCACTAGTGCAGCGTTATCTCAAAGAAAGGGGCCACGGTGTTTCTGTATCTCTATTATGTTGGTGCGGCTTCGGAACTTTTAAATATCTTGATATATCTCGAGAACTACGCATCTGATCAAAAAATATCATAGAAGATAAAAAGTAGGAAACTTAATTCTCTACAAAAAAGGTCTCTTAACATTTTGCCATAGCTCGCTTCGTTTCCGAGATATTTGCAGATTTATCTCAAGGGAAGGGGCATGACGGACATATTTCGAGATATTTCTTCTTCTTGTTGTTCTTCTTCTGCACAGCTAAGCTGGAAGTGGCATTTGCGGCTCGCACTAGTGCAGAGTTATCTCAAAGAAAGGGGCCACGGTGTTTCTGTATCTCTATTATGTTGGTGCGGCTTCGGAACTTTTAAATATCTCGATATATCTCGAAAACTACGCTTCTGATCAAAAAATATCATAGAACATAAATTGTAGGAAACATAATTCTCTACAAAAAAGGTCTCTTAACATTTTGCCATAGCTCGCTTCGTTTCCGAGATATTTGCAGATATATCTCAAGGGAAGGGGCCTGACGGACATATTTCGAGATATTTCTTCTTCTTGTTGTTCTTCTTCTGCACAGCTAAGCTGAAAGTGGCATTTACAGCTCGCAATAGTGCAAAGTTATCTCAAAGAAAGGGGCCACGGTG
This sequence comes from Osmia lignaria lignaria, assembly GCF_051020975.1. Lineage (NCBI taxonomy): Eukaryota > Metazoa > Arthropoda > Insecta > Hymenoptera > Megachilidae > Osmia > Osmia lignaria. Next base: position 22,162,502 of record NW_027478159.1, read on the forward strand.
TTTCTGTATCTCTATTATGTTGGTGCGGCTTCGGAACTTTTAAATATCTCGATATATCTCGAAAACTACGCTTCTGATCAAAAAATATCATAGAACATAAATTGTAGGAAACATAATTCTCTACAAAAAAGGTCTCTTAACATTTTGCCATAGCTCGCTTCGTTTCCGAGATATTTGCAGATATATCTCAAGGGAAGGGGCCTGACGGACATATTTCGAGATATTTCTTCTTCTTGTTGTTCTTCTTCTGCACAGCTAAGCTGAAAGTGGCATTTACAGCTCGCAATAGTGCAAAGTTATCTCAAAGAAAGGGGCCACGGTGTTTCTGTATCTCTATTATGTTGGTGCGGCTTCGGAACTTTTAAATATCTCGATATATCTCGAAAACTACGCTTCTGATCAAAAAATATCATAGAACATAAATTGTAGGAAACTTAATTCTCTACAAAAAAGGTCTCTTAACATTTTGCCATAGCTCTCTTCGTTTCCGAGATATTTGCAGATTTATCTCAAGGGAAGGGGACTGACCGACATATTTCGAGATATTTCTTCTTCTTGTTGTTCTTCTTCTGCACAGCTAAGCTGGAAGTGGCATTTGCAGCTCCCAATAGTGCAGAGTTATCTCAAAGAAAGGGGCCACGGTGTTTCTGTATCTCTATTATGTTGGTGCGGCTTCGGAACTTTTAAATATCTTGATATATCTCGAGAACTACGCATCTGATCAAAAAATATCATAGAACATAAAAAGTAGGAAACTTAATTCTCTACAAAAAAGGTCTCTTAACATTTTGCCATAGCTCGCTTCGTTTCCGAGATATTTGCAGGTTTATCTCAAGGGATGGGGCCTAACGGACATATTTCGAGATATCTCTTCTTCTTGTTGTTCTTCTTCTGCACAGCTAAGCTGGAAGTGGCATTTGCGGCTCGCACTAGTACACAGTTATCTCAAAGAAAGGGGCCACGGTGTTTCTGTATCTCTATTATGTTGGTGCGGCTTCGGAACTTTTAAATATCTCGATATATCTCGAAAACTACGCTTCTGATCAAAAAATATCATAGAACATAAATTGTAGGAAACATAATTCTCTACAAAAAACGTCTCTTAACATTTTGCCAGAGCTCGCTTCGTTTCCGAGATATTTGCAGATATATCCCAAGGGAAGGGGCCTGACGGACATATTTCGAGATATTTCTTCTTCTTGTTGTTCTTCTTCTGCACAGCTAAGCTGGAAGTGGCATTTGTAGGTCGCAATAGTGCAGAGTTATCTCAAAGAAAGGGGCCACGGTGTTTCTGTATCTCTATTATGTTGGTGCGCCTTTGGAACTTTTAAATATCTCGATATATCTCGAAAACTACGCTTCTGATCAAAAAATATCATAGAACGTAAATTGTAGGAAACATTATTCTCTACAAAAAAGGTCTCTTAACATTTTGCCATAGCTCGCTTCGTTTCCGAGATATTTGCAGATTTATCTCAAGGGAAGGGGCCTGACGGACATATTTCGAGATATTTCTTCTTCTTGTTGTTCTTCTTCTGCACAGCTAAGCTGGAAGTGGCATTTGCGGCTCGCACTAGTGCAGAGTTACCTCAAAGGAAGGGGCCACGGTGTTTCTGTATCTCTATTATGTTGGTGCGGCTTCGGAACTTTTAAATATCTTGATATATCTCGAGAACTACGCATCTGATCAAAAAATATCATAGAACATAAAAAGTAGGAAACTTAATTCTCTACAAAAAAGGTCTCTTAACATTTTGCCATAGCTCGCTTCGTTTCCGAGATATTTGCAGATTTATCTCAAGGGAACGGGGCCTGACGGACATATTTCGAGATATTTCTTCTTCTTGTTGTTCTTCTTCTGCACAGCTAAGCTGGAAGTGGCATTTGCGGCTCGCACTAGTGCAGCGTTATCTCAAAGAAAGGGGCCACGGTGTTTCTGTATCTCTATTATGTTGGTGCGGCTTCGGAACTTTTAAATATCTTGATATATCTCGAGAACTACGCATCTGATCAAAAAATATCATAGAAGATAAAAAGTAGGAAACTTAATTCTCTACAAAAAAGGTCTCTTAACATTTTGCCATAGCTCGCTTCGTTTCCGAGATATTTGCAGATTTATCTCAAGGGAAGGGGCATGACGGACATATTTCGAGATATTTCTTCTTCTTGTTGTTCTTCTTCTGCACAGCTAAGCTGGAAGTGGCATTTGCGGCTCGCACTAGTGCAGAGTTATCTCAAAGAAAGGGGCCACGGTGTTTCTGTATCTCTATTATGTTGGTGCGGCTTCGGAACTTTTAAATATCTCGATATATCTCGAAAACTACGCTTCTGATCAAAAAATATCATAGAACATAAATTGTAGGAAACATAATTCTCTACAAAAAAGGTCTCTTAACATTTTGCCATAGCTCGCTTCGTTTCCGAGATATTTGCAGATATATCTCAAGGGAAGGGGCCTGACGGACATATTTCGAGATATTTCTTCTTCTTGTTGTTCTTCTTCTGCACAGCTAAGCTGAAAGTGGCATTTACAGCTCGCAATAGTGCAAAGTTATCTCAAAGAAAGGGGCCACGGTGTTTCTGTATCTCTATTATGTTGGTGCGGCTTCGGAACTTTTAAATATCTCGATATATCTCGAAAACTACGCTTCTGATCAAAAAATATCATAGAACATAAATTGTAGGAAACTTAATTCTCTACAAAAAAGGTCTCTTAACATTTTGCCATACCTCTCTTCGTTTCCGAGATATTTGCAGATTTATCTCAAGGGAAGGGGACTGACCGACATATTTCGAGATATTTCTTCTTCTTGTTGTTCTTCTTCTGCACAGCTAAGCTGGAAGTGGCATTTGCAGCTCCCAATAGTGCAGAGTTATCTCAAAGAAAGGGGCCACGGTGTTTCTGTATCTCTATTATGTTGGTGCGGCTTCGGAACTTTTAAATATCTTGATATATCTCGAGAACTACGCATCTGATCAAAAAATATCATAGAACATAAAAAGTAGGAAACTTAATTCTCTACAAAAAAGGTCTCTAAACATTTTGCCATAGCTCGCTTCGTTTCCGAGATATTTGCAGATTTATCTCAAGGGAAGGGTCCTGATGGACATATTTCGAGATATTTCTTCTTCTTGTTGTTCTTCTTCTGCACAGCTAAACTGGAAGTGGCATTTCCAGCTCGCAATCGTGCAGAGTTATCTCAAAGAAAGGGGCCACGGTGTTTCTGTATCTCTATTATGTTGGTGCGGCTTCGGAACTTTTAAATATCTTGATATATCTCGAGAACTACGCCTCTGATCGAAAAATATCATAGAACATAAAAAGTAGGAAACTTAATTCTCTACAAAAAAGGTCTCTTAACATTTTGCCATAGCTCGCTTCGTTTCCGAGATATTTGCAGATTTATCTCAAGGGAAGGGGCCTGACGGACATATTTCGAGATATTTCTTCTTCTGCACAGCTAAGCTGGAAGTGGCATTTGCAGCGCGCAATAGTGCAGAGTTATCTCAAAGAAAGGGGCCACGGTGTTTCTGTATCTCTGTTATGTTGGTGCGGCTTCGGAACTTTTAAATATCTTGATATATCTCGAGAACTACGCATCTGATCAAAAAATATCATAGAACATAAAAAGTAGGAAACTTAATTCTCTACAAAAAAGGTCTCTTAACATTTTGCCATCGCTCGCTTCGTTTCCGAGATATTTGCAGGTTTATCTCAAGGGATGGGGCCTAACGGACATATTTCGAGATATCTCTTCTTCTTGTTGTTCTTCTTCTGCACAGCTAAGCTGGAAGTGGCATTTGCGGCTCGCACTAGTACACAGTTATCTCAAAGAAAGGGGCCACGGTGTTTCTGTATCTCTATTATGTTGGTGCGGCTTCGGAACTTTTAAATATCTCGATATATCTCGAAAACTACGCTTCTGATCAAAAAATATCATAGAACATAAATTGTAGGAAACATAATTCTCTACAAAAAACGTCTCTTAACATTTTGCCAGAGCTCGCTTCGTTTCCGAGATATTTGCAGATATATCCCAAGGGAAGGGGCCTGACGGACATATTTCGAGATATTTCTTCTTCTTGTTGTTCTTCTTCTGCACAGCTAAGCTGGAAGTGACATTTGTAGGTCGCAATAGTGCAGAGTTATCTCAAAGAAAGGGGCCACGGTGTTTCTGTATCTCTATTATGTTGGTGCGCCTTTGGAACTTTTAAATATCTCGATATATCTCGAAAACTACGCTTCTGATCAAAAAATATCATAGAACATAAATTGTAGGAAACATAATTCTCTACAAAAAAGGTCTCTTAACATTTTGCCATAGCTCGCTTCGTTTCCGAGATATTTGCAGATATATCTCAAGGGAAGGGGCCTGACGGACATATTTCGAGATATTTCTTCTTCTTGTTGTTCTTCTTCTGCACAGCTAAGCTGAAAGTGGCATTTACAGCTCGCAATAGTGCAAAGTTATCTCAAAGAAAGGGGCCACGGTGTTTCTGTATCTCTATTATGTTGGTGCGCCTTTGGAACTTTTAAATATCTCGATATATCTCGAAAACTACGCTTCTGATCAAAAAATATCATAGAACATAAATTGTAGGAAACATAATTCTCTACAAAAAAGGTCTCTTAACATTTTGCCATAGCTCGCTTCGTTTCCGAGATATTTGCAGATTTATCTCAAGGGAAGGGGCCTGACCGACATATTTCGAGATATTTCTTCTTCTTGTTGTTCTTCTTCTGCACAGCTAAGCTGGAAGTGGCATTTGCAGCTCCCAATAGTGCAGAGTTATCTCAAAGAAAGGGGCCACGGTGTTTCTGTATCTCTATTATGTTGGTGCGGCTTCGGAACTTTTAAATATCTTGATATATCTCGAGAACTACGCATCTGATCAAAAAATATCATACAACATAAAAAGTAGGAAACTTAATTCTCTACAAAAAAGGTCTCTTAACATTTTGCCATAGCTCGCTTCGTTTCCGAGATATTTGCAGATTTATCTCAAGGGAAGGGGCCTGACGGACATATTTCGAGATATTTCTTCTTCATGTTGTTCTTCTTCTGCACAGCTAAGCTGGAAGTGGCATTTGCAGCGCGCAATAGTGCAGAGTTATCTCAAAGAAAGGGGCCACGGTGTTTCTGTATCTCTGTTATGTTGGTGCGGCTTCGGAACTTTTAAATATCTTGATATATCTCGAGAACTACGCATCTGATCAAAAAATATCATACTACATAAAAAGTAGGAAACTTAATTCTCTACAAGAAAGGTCTCTTAACATTTTGCCATAGCTGGCTTCGTTTCCGAGATATTTGCAGATTTATCTCAAGGGAAGAGGCCTGACGGACATATTTCGAGATATTTCTTCTTCTTGTTGTTCTTCTTCTGCACAGCTAAGCTGGAAGTGGCATTTGCGGCTCGCACTAGTACACAGTTATCTCAAAGAAAGGGGCCACGGTGTTTCTGTATCTCTATTATGTTGGTGCGGCTTCGGAACTTTTAAATATCTTGATATATCTCGAGAACTACGCCTCTGATCGAAAAATATCATAGAACATAAAAAGTAGGAAACTTAATTCTCTACAAAAAAGGTCTCTTAACATTTTGCCATAGCTCGCTTCGTTTCCGAGATATTTGCAGATTTATCTCAAGGGAAGGGGCCTGACGGACATATTTCGAGATATTTCTTCTTCTGCACAGCTAAGCTGGAAGTGGCATTTGCAGCGCGCAATAGTGCAGAGTTATCTCAAAGAAAGGGGCCACGGTGTTTCTGTATCTCTGTTATGTTGGTGCGGCTTCGGAACTTTTAAATATCTTGATATATCTCGAGAACTACGCATCTGATCAAAAAATATCATAGAACATAAAAAGTAGGAAACTTAATTCTCTACAAAAAAGGTCTCTTAACATTTTGCCATCGCTCGCTTCGTTTCCGAGATATTTGCAGGTTTATCTCAAGGGATGGGGCCTAACGGACATATTTCGAGATATCTCTTCTTCTTGTTGTTCTTCTTCTGCACAGCTAAGCTGGAAGTGGCATTTGCGGCTCGCACTAGTACACAGTTATCTCAAAGAAAGGGGCCACGGTGTTTCTGTATCTCTATTATGTTGGTGCGGCTTCGGAACTTTTAAATATCTCGATATATCTCGAAAACTACGCTTCTGATCAAAAAATATCATAGAACATAAATTGTAGGAAACATAATTCTCTACAAAAAAGGTCTCTTAACATTTTGCCAGAGCTCGCTTCGTTTCCGAGATATTTGCAGATATATCCCAAGGGAAGGGGCCTGACGGACATATTTCGAGATATTTCTTCTTCTTGTTGTTCTTCTTCTGCACAGCTAAGCTGGAAGTGACATTTGTAGGTCGCAATAGTGCAGAGTTATCTCAAAGAAAGGGGCCACGGTGTTTCTGTATCTCTATTATGTTGGTGCGCCTTTGGAACTTTTAAATATCTCGATATATCTCGAAAACTACGATTCTGATCAAAAAATATCATAGAACATAAATTGTAGGAAACATAATTCTCTACAAAAAAGATCTCTTAACATTTTGCCATAGCTCGCTTCGTTTCCGAGATATTTGCAGATATATCTCAAGGGAAGGGGCCTGACGGACATATTTCGAGATATTTCTTCTTCTTGTTGTTCTTCTTCTGCACAGCTAAACTGGAAGTGGCATTTCCAGCTCGCAATCGTGCAGAGTTATCTCAAAGAGAGGGGCCACGGTGTTTCTGTATCTCTATTATGTTGGTGCGGCTTCGGAACTTTTAGATATCTTGATATATCTCGAAAACTACGCTTCTGATCAAAAAATATCATAGAAAATAAATTGTAGGAAACATAATTCTCTACAAGAAAGGTCTCTTAACATTTTGCCATAGCTCGCTTCGTTTCCGAGATATTTGCAGATATATCTCAAGGGAAGGGGCCTGACGGACATATTTCGAGATATTTCTTCTTCTTGTTGTTCTTCTTCTGCACAGCTAAGCTGAAAGTGGCATTTACAGCTCGCAATAGTGCAAAGTTATCTCAAAGAAAGGGGCCACGGTGTTTCTGTATCTCTATTATGTTGGTGCGGCTTCGGAACTTTTAAATATCTCGATATATCTCGAAAACTACGCTTCTGATCAAAAAATATCATAGAACATAAATTGTAGGAAACATAATTCTCTACAAAAAAGGTCTCTTAACATTTTGCCATAGCTCGCTTCGTTTCCGAGATATTTGCAGATTTATCTCAAGGGAAGGGTCCTGATGGACATATTTCGAGATATTTCTTCTTCTTGTTGTTCTTCTTCTGCACAGCTAAACTGGAAGTGGCATTTCCAGCTCGCAATCGTGCAGAGTTATCTCAAAGAAAGGGGCCACGGTGTTTCTGTATCTCTATTATGTTGGTGCGGCTTCGGAACTTTTAAATATCTTGATATATCTCGAGAACTACGCCTCTGATCGAAAAATATCATAGAACATAAAAAGTAGGAAACTTAATTCTCTACAAAAAAGGTCTCTTAACATTTTGCCATAACTCGCTTCGTTTCCGAGATATTTGCAGATTTATCTCAAGGGAAGGGGCCTGACGGACATATTTCGAGATATTTCTTCTTCTGCACAGCTAAGCTGGAAGTGGCATTTGCAGCGCGCAATAGTGCAGAGTTATCTCAAAGAAAGGGGCCACGGTGTTTCTGTATCTCTGTTATGTTGGTGCGGCTTCGGAACTTTTAAATATCTTGATATATCTCGAGAACTACGCATCTGATCAAAGAATATCATACTACATAAAAAGTAGGAAACTTAATTCTCTACAAGAAAGGTCTCTTAACATTTTGCCATAGCTCGCTTCGTTTCCGAGATATTTGCAGATTTATCTCAAGGGAAGGGGCCTGTCGGACATATTTCGAGATATTTCTTCTTCTTGTTGTTCTTCTTCTGCACAGCTAAGCTGAAAGTGGCATTTACAGCTCGCAATAGTGCAAAGTTATCTCAAAGAAAGGGGCCACGGTGTTTCTGTATCTCTATTATGTTGGTGCGCCTTTGGAACTTTTAAATATCTCGATATATCTCGAAAACTACGCTTCTGATCAAAAAATATCATAGAACATAAATTGTAGGAAACATAATTCTCTACAAAAAAGGTCTCTTAACATTTTGCCATAGCTCGCTTCGTTTCCGAGATATTTGCAGATTTATCTCAAGGGAAGGGGCCTGACCGACATATTTCGAGATATTTCTTCTTCTTGTTGTTCTTCTTCTGCACAGCTAAACTGGAAGTGGCATTTCCAGCTCGCAATCGTGCAGAGTTATCTCAAAGAAAGGGGCCACGGTGTTTCTGTATCTCTATTATGTTGGTGCGGCTTCGGAACTTTTAAATATCTTGATATATCTCGAGAACTACGCCTCTGATCGAAAAATATCATAGAACATAAAAAGTAGGAAACTTAATTCTCTACAAAAAAGGTCTCTTAACATTTTGCCATAGCTCGCTTCGTTTCCGAGATATTTGCAGATTTATCTCAAGGGAAGGGTCCTGATGGACATATTTCGAGATATTTCTTCTTCTTGTTGTTCTTCTTCTGCACAGCTAAACTGGAAGTGGCATTTCCAGCTCGCAATCGTGCAGAGTTATCTCAAAGAAAGGGGCCACGGTGTTTCTGTATCTCTATTATGTTGGTGCGGCTTCGGAACTTTTAAATATCTTGATATATCTCGAGAACTACGCCTCTGATCGAAAAATATCATAGAACATAAAAAGTAGGAAACTTAATTCTCTACAAAAAAGGTCTCTTAACATTTTGCCATAACTCGCTTCGTTTCCGAGATATTTGCAGATTTATCTCAAGGGAAGGGGCCTGACGGACATATTTCGAGATATTTCTTCTTCTGCACAGCTAAGCTGGAAGTGGCATTTGCAGCGCGCAATAGTGCAGAGTTATCTCAAAGAAAGGGGCCACGGTGTTTCTGTATCTCTGTTATGTTGGTGCGGCTTCGGAACTTTTAAATATCTTGATATATCTCGAGAACTACGCATCTGATCAAAAAATATCATACTACATAAAAAGTAGGAAACTTAATTCTCTACAAGAAAGGTCTCTTAACATTTTGCCATAGCTGGCTTCGTTTCCGAGATATTTGCAGATTTATCTCAAGGGAAGAGGCCTGACGGACATATTTCGAGATATTTCTTCTTCTTGTTGTTCTTCTTCTGCACAGCTAAGCTGGAAGTGGCATTTGCGGCTCGCACTAGTACACAGTTATCTCAAAGAAAGGGGCCACGGTGTTTCTGTATCTCTATTATGTTGGTGCGGCTTCGGAACTTTTAAATATCTCGATATATCTCGAAAACTACGCTTCTGATCAAAAAATATCATAGAACATAAATTGTAGGAAACATAATTCTCTACAAAAAACGTCTCTTAACATTTTGCCATAGCTCGCTTCGTTTCCGAGATATTTGCAGATATATCTCAAGGGAAGGGTCCTGATGGACATATTTCGAGATATTGCTTCTTCTTGTTGTTCTTCTTCTGCACAGCTAAACTGGAAGTGGCATTTCCAGCTCGCAATCGTGCAGAGTTATCTCAAAGAAAGGGGCCACGGTGTTTCTGTATCTCTATTATGTTGGTGCGGCTTCGGAACTTTTAAATATCTTGATATATCTCGAGAACTACGCCTCTGATCGAAAAATATCATAGAACATAAAAAGTAGGAAACTTAATTCTCTACAAAAAAGGTCTCTTAACATTTTGCCATAGCTCGCTTCGTTTCCGAGATATTTGCAGATTTATCTCAAGGGAAGGGGCCTGACGGACATATTTCGAGATATTTCTTCTTCTGCACAGCTAAGCTGGAAGTGGCATTTGCAGCGCGCAATAGTGCAGAGTTATCTCAAAGAAAGGGGCCACGGTGTTTCTGTATCTCTGTTATGTTGGTGCGGCTTCGGAACTTTTAAATATCTTGATATATCTCGAGAACTACGCATCTGATCAAAAAATATCATACTACATAAAAAGTAGGAAACTTAATTCTCTACAAGAAAGGTCTCTTAACATTTTGCCATAGCTCGCTTCGTTTCCGAGATATTTGCAGATTTATCTCAAGGGAAGGGGCCTGACGGACATATTTCGAGATATTTCTTCTTCTTGTTGTTCTTCTTCTGCACAGCTAAGCTGGAAGTGGCATTTGCGGCTCGCATTAGTACACAGTTATCTCAAAGAAAGGGGCCACGGTGTTTCTGTATCTCTATTATGTTGGTGCGGCTTCGGAACTTTTAAATATCTCGATATATCTCGAAAACTACGCTTCTGATCAAAAAATATCATAGAACATAAATTGTAGGAAACATAATTCTCTACAAAAAACCTCTCTTAACATTTTGCCATAGCTCGCTTCGTTTCCGAGATATTTGCAGATTTATCTCAACGGAAGGGGCCTGACGGACATATTTCGAGATATTTCTTCTTCTTGTTGTTCTTCTTCTGCACAGCTAAGCTGGAAGTGGCATTTGCAGCTCGCAATAGTGCGGAGTTATCTCAAAGAGAGGGGCCACGGTGTTTCTGTATCTCTATTATGTTGGTGCGGCTTCGGAACTTTTAAATATCTTGATATATCTCGAGAACTACGCATCTGATCAAAAAATATCATACTACATAAAAAGTAGGAAACTTAATTCTCTACAAGAGAGGTCTCTAAACATTTTGCCATAGCTCGCTTCGTTTCCGAGATATTTGCAGGTTTATCTCAAGGGAAGGGGCCTGTCGGACATATTTCGAGATATTTCTTCTTCTTGTTGTTCTTCTTCTGCACAGCTAAACTGGAAGTGGCATTTACAGCTCGCAATAGTGCAGAGTTATCTCAAAGAAAGGGGCCACGGTGTTTCTGTATCTCTATTATGTTGGTGCGGCTTCGGAACTTTTAAATATCTTGATATATCTCGAGAACTACGCATCTGATCAAAAAATATCATAGAACATAAAAAGTGGGAAACTTAATTCTCTACAAAAAAGGTCTCTTAACATTTTGCCATAGCTCGCTTCCTTTCCGAGATATTTGCAGATTTATCTCAACGGAAGGGGCCTGACGGACATATTTCGAGATATTTCTTCTTCTTGTTGTTCTTCTTCTGCACAGCTAAGCTGGAAGTGGCATTTGCAGCTCGCAATAGTGCAGAGTTATCTCAAAGAACGGGGCCACGGTGTTTCTGTATCTCTATTATGTTGGTGCGGCTTCGGAACTTTTAAATATCTTGATATATCTCGAGAACTACGCATCTGATCAAGAAATATCATAGAACATAAAAAGTAGGAAACTTAATTCTCTACAAAAAAGGTCTCTTAACATTTTGCCATAGCTCGCTTCGTTTCCGAGATATTTGCAGATTTATCTCAAGGGAAGGGGCCTAACGGACATATTTCGAGATATTTCTTCTTCTTGTTGTTCTTCTTCTGCACAGCTAAACTGGAAGTGGCATTTACAGCTCGCAATAGTGCAGAGTTATCTCAAAGAGAGGGGCCACGGTGTTTCTGTATCTCTATTATGTTGGTGCGGCTTTGGAACTTTTAAATATCTCGATATATCTCGAAAACTACGCTTCTGATCAAAAAATATCATAGAACATAAATTGTAGGAAACATAATTCTCTACAAAAAACGTCTCTTAACATTTTGCCATAGCTCGCTTCGTTTCCGAGATATTTGCAGATTCAGCTCAAAGGAACTGGCCTGACGGACATATTTCGAGATATTTCTTCTTCTTGTTGTTCTTCCTCTGCACAGCTAAGCTGGAAGTGGCATTTGCAGCTCGCAATAGTGCAGAGTTATCTCAAAGAAAGGGGCCACGGTGTTTCTGTATCTCTATTATGTTGGTGCGGCTTCGGAACTTTTAAATATCTCGATATATCTCGAAAACTACGCTTCTGATCAAAAAATATTATAGAACATAAATTGTAGGAAATATAATTCTCTACAAAAAAGGTCTCTTAACATTTTGCCATAGCTCGCTTCGTTTCCGAGATATTTGCAGATTTATCTCAAGGGAAGGGGCCTGACGGACATATTTCGAGATATTTCTTCTTCTTGTTGTTCTTCTTCTGCACAGCTAAGCTGGAAGTGGCATTTGCGGCTCGCACTAGTGCAGAGTTATCTCAAAGAAAGGGGCCACGGTGTTTCTGTATCCCTATTATGCTGGTGCGGCTTCGGAACTTTTAAATATCTCAATATATCTCGAAAACTACGCTTCTGAACAAAAAATATCATAGAACCTAAATTGTAGGAAACATAATTCTCTACAAAAAAGGTCTCTTAACATTTTGCCATAGGTCACTTCGTTTCCGAGATATTTGCAGATATATCTCAAGGGAAGGGGCCTGACGGACATATTTCGAGATATTTCTTCTTCTTGTTGTTCTTCTTCTGCACAGCTAAGCTGGAAGTGGCATTTACAGCTCGCAATAGTGCAGAGTTATATCAAAGAAAGGGGCCACGGTGTTTCTGTATCTCTATTATGTTGGTGCGGCTTCGGAACTTTTAAATATCTTGATATATCTCGAGAACTACGCATCTGATCAAAAAATATCATAGAACATAAAAAGTAGGAAACTTAATTCTCTACAAAAAAGGTCTCTTAACATTTTGCCATAGCTCGCTTCGTTTCCGAGATATTTGCAGATTTATCTCAAGGGAAGGGGCCTGACGGACATATTTCGAGATATTTCTTCTTCTTGTTGTTCTTCTTCTGCACAGCTAACCTGGAAGTGGCATTTGCGGCTCGCACTAGTGCAGAGTTATCTCAAAGAAAGGGGCCACGGTGTTTCTGTATCTCTATTATGTTGGTGCGGCTTCGGAACTTTTAAATATCTCGATATATCTCGAAAACTACGCTTCTGATCAAAAAATATCATAGAACATAAATTGTAGGAAACATAATTCTCTACAAAAAACGTCTCTTAACATTTTGCCATAGCTCGCTTCGTTTCCGAGATATTTGCAGATTCAGCTCAAAGGAACTGGCCTGACGGACATATTTCGAGATATTTCTTCTTCTTGTTGTTCTTCCTCTGCACAGCTAAGCTGGAAGTGGCATTTGCAGCGCGCAATAGTGCAGAGTTATCTCAAAGAAAGGGGCCACGGTGTTTCTGTATCTCTGTTATGTTGGTGCGGCTTCGGAACTTTTAAATATCTTGATATATCTCGAGAACTACGCATCTGATCAAAAAATATCATACTACATAAAAAGTAGGAAACTTAATTCTCTACAAGAAAGGTCTCTAAACATTTTGCCATAGCTCGCTTCGTTTCCGAGATATTTGCAGATTTATCTCAAGGGAAGGGGCCTGACGGACATATTTCGAGATATTTCTTCTTCTTGTTGTTCTTCTTCTGCACAGCTAAACTGGAAGTGGCATTTACAGCTCGCAATAGTGCAGAGTTATCTCAAAGAAAGGGGCCACGGTGTTTCTGTATCTCTATTATGTTGGTGCGGCTTCGGAACTTTTAAATATCTTGATATATCTCGAGAACTACGCATCTGATCAAAAAATATCATAGAAGGTAAAAAGTAGGAAACTTAATTCTCTACAAAAAAGGTCTCTTAACATTTTGCCATAGCTCGCTTCGTTTCCGAGATATTTGCAGATTTATCTCAAGGGAAGGGGCCTGACGGACATATTTCGAGATATTTCTTCTTCTTGTTATTCTTCTTCTGCACAGCTAAGCTGGAAGTGGCATTTGCAGCTCGCAATAGTGCAGAGTTATCTCAAAGAAAGGGGCCACGGTGTTTCTGTATCTCTATTATGTTGGTGCGGCTTCGGAACTTTTAAATATCTTGATATATCTCGAGAACTACGCATCTGATCAAAAAATATCATAGAACATCAAAAGTAGGAAACTTAATTCTCTACAAAAAAGGTCTCTTAACATTTTGCCATAGCTCGCTTCGTTTCCGAGATATTTGCAGATTTATCTCAAGGGAAGGGGCCTGACGGACATATTTCGAGATATTTCTTCTTCTTGTTATTCTTCTTCTGCACAGCTAAGCTGGAAGTGGCATTTGCAGCTCGCAATAGTGCAGAGTTATCTCAAAGAAAGGGGCCACGGTGTTTCTGTATCTCTATTATGTTGGTGCGGCTTCGGAACTTTTAAATATCTTGATATATCTCGAGAACTACGCATCTGATCAAAAAATATCATAGAACATCAAAAGTAGGAAACTTAATTCTCTACAAAAAAGGTCTCTTAACATTTTGCCATAGCTCGCTTCGTTTCCGAGATATTTGCAGATTTATCTCAAGGGAAGGGGCCTGACGGACATATTTCGAGATATTTCTTCTTCTTGTTGTTCTTCTTCTGCACAGCTAAGCTGGAAGTGGCATTTGCGGCTCGCACTAGTGCAGAGTTATCTCAAAGAAAGGGGCCACGGTGTTTCTGTATCCCTATTATGCTGGTGCGGCTTCGGAACTTTTAAATATCTCAATATATCTCGAAAACTACGCTTCTGAACAAAAAATATCATAGAACCTAAATTGTAGGAAACATAATTCTCTACAAAAAAGGTCTCTTAACATTTTGCCATAGGTCACTTCGTTTCCGAGATATTTGCAGATATATCTCAAGGGAAGGGGCCTGACGGACATATTTCGAGATATTTCTTCTTCTTGTTGTTCTTCTTCTGCACAGCTAAGCTGGAAGTGGCATTTACAGCTCGCAATAGTGCAGAGTTATATCAAAGAAAGGGGCCACGGTGTTTCTGTATCTCTATTATGTTGGTGCGGCTTCGGAACTTTTAAATATCTTGATATATCTCGAGAACTACGCATCTGATCAAAAAATATCATAGAACATGAAAAGTAGGAAACTTAATTCTCTACAAAAAAGGTCTCTTAACATTTTGCCATAGCTCTCTTCGTTTCCGAGATATTTGCAGATTTATCTCAAGGGAAGGGGCCTGACGGACATATTTCGCGATATTTCTTCTTCTTGTTGTTCTTCTTCTGCACAGCTAAGCTGGAAGTGGCATTTGCAGCTCGCAATAGTGCAGAGTTATCTCAAAGAAAGGGGCCACGGTGTTTCTGTATCTCTATTATGTTGGTGCGGCTTCGGAACTTTTAAATATCTTGATATATCTCGAGAACTACGCATCTGATCAAAAAATATCATAGAACATAAAAAGTAGGAAACTTAATTCTCTACAAAAAAGGTCTGTTAACATTTTGCCATAGCTCGCTTCGTTTCCGAGATATTTGCACATTTATCTCAAGGGAAGGGGCCTAACGGACATATTTCGAGATATTTCTTCTTCTTGTTGTTCTTCTTCTGCACAGCTAAGCTGGAAGTGGCATTTCAGCTCGCAATAGTGCAGAGTTATCTCAAAGAGAGGGGCCACGGTGTTTCTGTATCTCTATTATGTTGGTGCGGCTTCGGAACTTTTAAATATCTCGATATATCTCGAAAACTACGCTTCTGATCAAAAAATATCATAGAACATAAATTGTAGGAAACATAATTCTCTACAAAAAACGTCTCTTAACATTTTGCCATAGCTCGCTTCGTTTCCGAGATATTTGCAGATTCAGCTCAAAGGAACTGGCCTGACGGACATATTTCGAGATATTTCTTCTTCTTGTTGTTCTTCTTCTGCACAGCTAAGCTGGAAGTGGCATTTCAGCTCGCAATAGTGCAGAGTTATCTCAAAGAGAGGGGCCACGGTGTTTCTGTATCTCTATTATGTTGGTGCGGCTTCGGAACTTTTAAATATCTTGATATATCTCGAGAACTACGCATCTGATCAAAAAATATCATAGAAGATAAAAAGTAGGAAACCCAATTCTCTACAAAAAAGGTCTCTTAACATTTTGCCATAGCTCGCTTCGTTTCCGAGATATTTGCAGATTTATCTCAAGGGAAGGGGCCTGACGGACATATTTCGAGATATTTCTTCTTCTTGTTGTTCCTCTTCTGCACAGCTAAGCTGGAAGTGGCATTCGCGGCTCGCACTAGTGCAGAGTTATCTCAAAGAAAGGGGCCACGGTGTTTCTGTATCTCTATTATGTTGGTGCGGCTTCGGAACTTTTAAATATCTCGATATATCTCGAAAACTACGCTTCTGATCAAAAAATATCATAGAACATAAAAAGTAGGAAACTTAATTCTATACAAAAAAGGTCTCTCAACATTTTGCCATTGCTCGCTTCGTTTCCGAGATATTTGCAGATTTATCTCAAGGGAAGGGGCCTAACGGACATATTTCGAGATATTTCTTCTTCTTGTTGTTCTTCTTCTGCACAGCTAAGCTGGAAGTGGCATTTCAGCTCGCAATAGTGCAGAGTTATCTCAAAGAGAGGGGCCACGGTGTTTCTGTATCTCTATTATGTTGGTGCGGCTTCGGAACTTTTAAATATCTCGATATATCTCGAAAACTACGCTTCTGATCAAAAAATATCATAGAACATAAATTGTAGGAAACATAATTCTCTACAAAAAACGTCTCTTAACATTTTGCCATAGCTCGCTTCGTTTCCGAGATATTTGCAGATTCAGCTCAAAGGAGCTGGCCTGACGGACATATTTCGAGATATTTCTTCTTCTTGTTGTTCTTCTTCTGCACAGCTAAGCTGGAAGTGGCATTTACAGCTCGCAATAGTGCAGAGTTATCTCAAAGAGAGGGGCCACGGTGTTTCTGTATCTCTATTATGTTGGTGCGGCTTCGGAACTTTTAAATATCTTGATATATCTCGAGAACTACGCATCTGATCAAAAAATATCATAGAACATAAAAAGTGGGAAACTTGATTCTCTACAAAAAAGGTCTCTCAACATTTTGCCATTGCTCGCTTCGTTTCCGAGATATTTGCAGATTTATCTCAAGGGAAGGGGCCTAACGGACATATTTCGAGATATTTCTTCTTCTTGTTGTTCTTCTTCTGCACAGCTAAGCTGGAAGTGGCATTTCAGCTCGCAATAGTGCAGAGTTATCTCAAAGAGAGGGGCCACGGTGTTTCTGTATCTCTATTATGTTGGTGCGGCTTTGGAACTTTTAAATATCTCGATATATCTCGAAAACTACGCTTCTGATCAAAAAATATTATAGAACATAAATTGTAGGAAACATAATTCTCTACAAAAAACGTCTCTTAACATTTTGCCATAGCTCGCTTCGTTTCCGAGATATTTGCAGATTCAGCTCAAAGGAACTGGCCTGACGGACATATTTCGAGATATTTCTTCTTCTTGTTGTTCTTCCTCTGCACAGCTAAGCTGGAAGTGGCATTTGCAGCTCGCAATAGTGCAGAGTTATCTCAAAGAAAGGGGCCACGGTGTTTCTGTATCTCTATTATGTTGGTGCGGCTTCGGAACTTTTAAATATCTCGATATATCTCGAAAACTACGCTTCTGATCAAAAAATATTATAGAACATAAATTATAGGAAACATAATTCTCTACAAAAAAGGTCTCTTAACATTTTGCCATAGCTCGCTTCGTTTCCGAGATATTTGCAGATTTATCTCAAGGGAAGGGGCCTGACGGACATATTTCGCGATATTTCTTCTTCTTGTTGTTCTTCTTCTGCACAGCTAAGCTGGAAGTGGCATTTGCAGCTCGCAATAGTGCAGAGTTATCTCAAAGAAAGGGGCCACGGTGTTTCTGTATCTCTATTATGTTGGTGCGGCTTCGGAACTTTTAAATATCTTGATATATCTCGAGAACTACGCATCTGATCAAAAAATATCATAGAACATAAAAAGTAGGAAACTTAATTCTCTACAAAAAAGGTCTCTTAACATTTTGCCATAGCTCTCTTCGTTTCCGAGATATTTGCAGATTTATCTCAAGGGAAGGGGCCTGACGGACATATTTCGAGATATTTCTTCTTCTTGTTATTCTTCTTCTGCACAGCTAAGCTGGAAGTGGCATTTGCAGCTCGCAATAGTGCAGAGTTATCTCAAAGAAAGGGGCCACGGTGTTTCTGTATCTCTATTATGTTGGTGCGGCTTCGGAACTTTTAAATATCTTGATATATCTCGAGAACTACGCATCTGATCAAAAAATATCATAGAACATCGAAAGTAGGAAACTTAATTCTCTACAAAAAAGGTCTCTTAACATTTTGCCATAGCTCGCTTCGTTTCCGAGATATTTGCAGATTTATCTCAAGGGAAGGGGCCTGACGGACATATTTCGAGATATTTCTTCTTCTTGTTGTTCTTCTTCTGCACAGCTAACCTGGAAGTGGCATTTGCGGCTCGCACTAGTGCAGAGTTGTCTCAAAGAAAGGGGCCACGGTGTTTCTGTATCTCTATTATGTTGGTGCGGCTTCGGAACTTTTAAATATCTCGATATATCTCGAAAACTACGCTTCTGATCAAAAAATATCATAGAACATAAATTGTAGGAAACATAATTCTCTACAAAAAACGTCTCTTAACATTTTGCCATAGCTCGCTTCGTTTCCGAGATATTTGCAGATTCAGCTCAAAGGAACTGGCCTGACGGACATATTTCGAGATATTTCTTCTTCTTGTTGTTCTTCCTCTGCACAGCTAAGCTGGAAGTGGCATTTGCAGCTCGCAATAGTGCAGAGTTATCTCAAAGAAAGGGGCCACGGTGTTTCTGTATCTCTATTATGTTGGTGCGGCTTCGGAACTTTTAAATATCTCGATATATCTCGAAAACTACGCTTCTGATCAAAAAATATCATAGAACATAAATTGTAGGAAACATAATTCTCTACAAAAAACGTCTCTTAACATTTTGCCATAGCTCGCTTCGTTTCCGAGATATTTGCAGATTCAGCTCAAAGGAACTGGCCTGACGGACATATTTCGAGATATTTCTTCTTCTTGTTGTTCTTCTTCTGCACAGCTAAGCTGGAAGTGGCATTTACAGCTCGCAACAGTGTAGAGTTATCTCAAAGAGAGGGGCCACGGTGTTTCTGTATCTCTATTATGTTGGTGCGGCTTCGGAACTTTTAAATATCTTGATATATCTCGAGAACTACGCATCTCATCAAAAAATATCATAGAAGATAAAAAGTAGGAAACTTAATTCTCTACAAAAAAGGTCTCTTAACATTTTGCCATAGCTCTCTTCGTTTCCGAGATATTTGCAGATTTATCTCAAGGGAAGGGGCCTGACGGACATATTTCGAGATATTTCTTCTTCTTGTTATTCTTCTTCTGCACAGCTAAGCTGGAAGTGGCATTTGCAGCTCGCAATAGTGCAGAGTTATCTCAAAGAAAGGGGCCACGGTGTTTCTGTATCTCTATTATGTTGGTGCGGCTTCGGAACTTTTAAATATCTTGATATATCTCGAGAACTACGCATCTGATCAAAAAATATCATAGAACATCAAAAGTAGGAAACTTAATTCTCTACAAAAAAGGTCTCTTAACATTTTGCCATAGCTCGCTTCGTTTCCGAGATATTTGCAGATTTATCTCAAGGGAAGGGGCCTGACGGACATATTTCGAGATATTTCTTCTTCTTGTTGTTCTTCTTCTGCACAGCTAAGCTGGAAGTGGCATTTGCGGCTCGCACTAGTGCAGAGTTATCTCAAAGAAAGGGGCCACGGTGTTTCTGTATCCCTATTATGCTGGTGCGGCTTCGGAACTTTTAAATATCTCAATATATCTCGAAAACTACGCTTCTGAACAAAAAATATCATAGAACCTAAATTGTAGGAAACATAATTCTCTACAAAAAAGGTCTCTTAACATTTTGCCATAGGTCACTTCGTTTCCGAGATATTTGCAGATATATCTCAAGGGAAGGGGCCTGACGGACATATTTCGAGATATTTCTTCTTCTTGTTGTTCTTCTTCTGCACAGCTAAGCTGGAAGTGGCATTTACAGCTCGCAATAGTGCAGAGTTATATCAAAGAAAGGGGCCACGGTGTTTCTGTATCTCTATTATGTTGGTGCGGCTTCGGAACTTTTAAATATCTTGATATATCTCGAGAACTACGCATCTGATCAAAAAATATCATAGAACATGAAAAGTAGGAAACTTAATTCTCTACAAAAAAGGTCTCTTAACATTTTGCCATAGCTCTCTTCGTTTCCGAGATATTTGCAGATTTATCTCAAGGGAAGGGGCCTGACGGACATATTTCGCGATATTTCTTCTTCTTGTTGTTCTTCTTCTGCACAGCTAAGCTGGAAGTGGCATTTGCAGCTCGCAATAGTGCAGAGTTATCTCAAAGAAAGGGGCCACGGTGTTTCTGTATCTCTATTATGTTGGTGCGGCTTCGGAACTTTTAAATATCTTGATATATCTCGAGAACTACGCATCTGATCAAAAAATATCATAGAACATAAAAAGTAGGAAACTTAATTCTCTACAAAAAAGGTCTGTTAACATTTTGCCATAGCTCGCTTCGTTTCCGAGATATTTGCACATTTATCTCAAGGGAAGGGGCCTAACGGACATATTTCGAGATATTTCTTCTTCTTGTTGTTCTTCTTCTGCACAGCTAAGCTGGAAGTGGCATTTCAGCTCGCAATAGTGCAGAGTTATCTCAAAGAGAGGGGCCACGGTGTTTCTGTATCTCTATTATGTTGGTGCGGCTTCGGAACTTTTAAATATCTCGATATATCTCGAAAACTACGCTTCTGATCAAAAAATATCATAGAACATAAATTGTAGGAAACATAATTCTCTACAAAAAACGTCTCTTAACATTTTGCCATAGCTCGCTTCGTTTCCGAGATATTTGCAGATTCAGCTCAAAGGAACTGGCCTGACGGACATATTTCGAGATATTTCTTCTTCTTGTTGTTCTTCTTCTGCACAGCTAAGCTGGAAGTGGCATTTCAGCTCGCAATAGTGCAGAGTTATCTCAAAGAGAGGGGCCACGGTGTTTCTGTATCTCTATTATGTTGGTGCGGCTTCGGAACTTTTAAATATCTCGATATATCTCGAAAACTACGCTTCTGATCAAAAAATATCATAGAACATAAATTGTAGGAAACATAATTCTCTACAAAAAACGTCTCTTAACATTTTGCCATAGCTCGCTTCGTTTCCGAGATATTTGCAGATTCAGCTCAAAGGAACTGGCCTGACGGACATATTTCGAGATATTTCTTCTTCTTGTTGTTCTTCTTCTGCACAGCTAAGCTGGAAGTGGCATTTACAGCTCGCAATAGTGCAGAGTTATCTCAAAGAGAGGGGCCACGGTGTTTCTGTATCTCTATTATGTTGGTGCGGCTTCGGAACTTTTAAATATCTTGATATATCTCGAAAACTACGCTTCTGAACAAAAAATATCATAGAACCTAAATTGTAGGAAACATAATTCTCTACAAAAAAGGTCTCTTAACATTTTGCCATAGCTCGCTTCGTTTCCGAGATATTTGCAGATTTATCTCAAGGGAAGGGGCCTGACGGACATATTTCGAGATATTTCTTCTTCTTGTTGTTCCTCTTCTGCACAGCTAAGCTGGAAGTGGCATTCGCGGCTCGCACTAGTGCACAGTTATCTCAAAGAAAGGGGCCACGGTGTTTCTGTATCTCTATTATGTTGGTGCGGCTTCGGAACTTTTAAATATCTCGATATATCTCGAAAACTACGCTTCTGATCAAAAAATATCATAGAACATAAAAAGTAGGAAACTTAATTCTCTACAAAAAAGGTCTCTCAACATTTTGCCATTGCTCGCTTCGTTTCCGAGATATTTGCAGATTTATCTCAAGGGAAGGGGCCTAACGGACATATTTCGAGATATTTCTTCTTCTTGTTGTTCTTCTTCTGCACAGCTAAGCTGGAAGTGGCATTTCAGCTCGCAATAGTGCAGAGTTATCTCAAAGAGAGGGGCCACGGTGTTTCTGTATCTCTATTATGTTGGTGCGGCTTCGGAACTTTTAAATATCTCGATATATCTCGAAAACTACGCTTCTGATCAAAAAATATCATAGAACATAAATTGTAGGAAACATAATTCTCTACAAAAAACGTCTCTTAACATTTTGCCATAGCTCGCTTCGTTTCCGAGATATTTGCAGATTCAGCTCAAAGGAGCTGGCCTGACGGACATATTTCGAGATATTTCTTCTTCTTGTTGTTCTTCTTCTGCACAGCTAAGCTGGAAGTGGCATTTACAGCTCGCAATAGTGCAGAGTTATCTCAAAGAGAGGGGCCACGGTGTTTCTGTATCTCTATTATGTTGGTGCGGCTTCGGAACTTTTAAATATCTTGATATCTCTCGAGAACTACGCATCTGATCAAAAAATATCATAGAAGATAAAAAGTAGGAAACTTAATTCTCTACAAAAAAGGTCTCTTAACATTTTGCCATAGCTCGCTTCGTTTCCGAGATATTTGCAGATTTATCTCAAGGGAAGTGACCTGACGGACATATTTCGAGATATTTCTTCTTCTTGTTGTTCTTCTTCTGCACAGCTAAGCTGGAAGTGGCATTTGCGGCTCGCACTAGTGCAGAGTTATCTCAAAGAAAGGGGCCACGGTGTTTCTGTATCTCTATTATGTTGGTGCGGCTTCGGAACTTTTAAATATCTCGATATATCTCGAGAACTACGCATCTGATCAAAAAATATCATAGAACATCAAAAGTAGGAAACTTAATTCTCTACAAAAAAGGTCTCTTAACATTTTGCCATAGCTCTCTTCGTTTCCGAGATATTTGCAGATTTATCTCAAGGGAAGGGGCCTGACGGACATATTTCGAGATATTTCTTCTTCTTGTTATTCTTCTTCTGCACAGCTAAGCTGGAAGTGGCATTTGCAGCTCGCAATAGTGCAGAGTTATCTCAAAGAAAGGGGCCACGGTGTTTCTGTATCTCTATTATGTTGGTGCGGCTTCGGAACTTTTAAATATCTTGATATATCTCGAGAACTACGCATCTGATCAAAAAATATCATAGAAGATAAAAAGTAGGAAACTTAATTCTCTACAAAAAAGGTCTCTTAACATTTTGCCATAGCTCGCTTCGTTTCCGAGATATTTGCAGATTTATCTCAAGGGAAGGGGCCTGACGGACATATTTCGAGACATTTCTTCTTCTTGTTGTTCTTCTTCTGCACAGCTAAGCTGGAAGTGGCATTTGCGGCTCGCAATAGTGCAGAGTTATCTCAAAGAAAGGGGCCACGGTGTTTCTGTATCTCTATTATGTTGGTGCGGCTTCCGAACTTTTAAATATCTTGATATATCTCGAGAACTGCGCATCTGATCAAAAAATATCATAGAACATAAAAAGTAGGAAACTTAATTCTCTACAAAAAAGGTCTCTTAACATTTTGCCATAGCTCGCTTCGTTTCCGAGATATTTGCAGATTTATCTCAAGGGAAGGGGCCTGACGGACATATTTCGAGATATTTCTTCTTCTTGTTGTTCTTCTTCTGCACAGCTAAACTGGAAGTGGCATTTCCAGCTCGCAATAGTGCAGAGTTATCTCAAAGAGAGGGGCCACGGTGTTTCTGTATCTCTATTATGTTGGTGCGGCATCGGAACTTTTAAATATCTTGATATATCTCGAGAACTACGCATCTGATCAAAAAATATCATAGAACACAAAAAGTAGGAAACTTAATTCTCTACAAAAAAGGTCTCTTAACATTTTGCCATAGCTCGCTTCGTTTCCGAGATATTTGCAGATTTATCTCAAGGGAAGGGGCCTAACGGACATATTTCGAGATATTTCTGCTTCTTGTTGTTCTTCTTCTGCACAGCTAAACTGGAAGTGGCATTTCCAGCTCGCACTAGTGCAGCGTTATCTCAAAGAAAGGGGCCACGGTGTTTCTGTATCTCCATTATGTTGGTGCGGCTTCGGAACTTTTAAATATCTCGATATATCTCGAAAACTACGCTTCTGATCAAAAAATATCATAGAACATAAATTGTAGGAAACATAATTCTCTACAAAAAACGTCTCTTAACATTTTGCCATAGCTCGCTTCGTTTCCGAGATATTTGCAGATTCAGCTCAAAGGAACTGGCCTGACGGACATATTTCGAGATATTTCTTCTTCTTGTTGTTCTTGCTCTGCACAGCTAAGCTGGAAGTGGCATTTGCAGCTCGCAATAGTGCAGAGTTATCTCAAAGAAAGGGGCCACGGTGTTTCTGTATCTCTATTATGTTGGTGCGGCTTCGGAACTTTTAAATATCTCGATATATCTCGAGAACTACGCATCTGATCAAAAAATATCATAGAACATAAATTGTAGGAAACATAATTCTCTACAAAAAAGGTCTCTTAACATTTTACCATAGCTCGCTTCGTTTCCGAGATATTTGCAGATTTATCTCAAGGGAAGGGGCCTAACGGACATATTTCGAGATATTTCTTCTTCTTGTTGTTCTTCTTCTGCACAGCTAAGCTGGAAGTGGCATTTGCGGCTCGCACTAGTGCAGAGTTATCTCAAAGAAAGGGGCCACGGTGTTTCTGTATCTCTATTATGTTGGTGCGGCTTCGGAACTTTTAAATATCTTGATATATCTCGAGAACTACGCATCTGATCAAAAAATATCATAGAACATAAAAAGTAGGAAACTTAATTCTCTACAAAAAAGGTCTCTTAACATTTTGCCATAGCTCGCTTCGTTTCCGAGATATTTGCAGATTTATCTCAAGGGAAGGGGCCTGACGGACATATTTCGAGATATTTCTTCTTCTTGTTGTTCTTCTTCTGCACAGCTAAGCTGGAAGTGGCATTTGCGGCTCGCACTATTGCAGAGTTATCTCAAAGAAAGGGGCCACGGTGTTTCTGTATCTCTATTATGTTGGTGCGGCTTCGTAACTTTTAAATATCTCGATATATCTCGAAAACTACGCTTCTGATCAAAAAATATCATAGAACATAAATTGTAGGAAACATAATTCTCTACAAAAAAGGTCTCTTAACATTTTGCCATAGCTCGCTTCGTTTCCGAGATATTTGCAGATATATCTCAAGGGCAGGGGCCTGACGGACATATTTCGAGATATTTCTTCTTCTTGTTGTTCTTCTTCTGCACAGCTAAGCTGGAAGTGGCATTTGCAGCTCGCAATAGTGCAGAGTTATCTCAAAGAAAGAGGCCACGGTGTTTCTGTATCTCTATTATGTTGGTGCGGCTTCGGAGCTTTTAAATATCTTGATATATCTCGAGAACTACGCTTCTGATCAAAAAATATCATAGAACATAAATTGTAGGAAACATAATTCTCTACAAAAAACGTCTCTTAACATTTTGCCATAGCTCGCTTCGTTTCCGAGATATTTGCAGATTCAGCTCAAAGGAACTGGCCTGACGGACATATTTCGAGATATTTCTTCTTCTTGTTGTTCTTCCTCTGCACAGCTAAGCTGGAAGTGGCATTTGCGGCTCGCACTAGTGCAGAGTTATCTCAAAGAAAGGGGCCACGGTGTTTCTGTATCTCTATTATGTTGGTGCGGCTTCGGAACTTTTAAATATCTCGATATATCTCGAAAACTACGCTTCTGATCAAAAAATATCATAGAACATAAATTGTAGGAAACATAATTCTCTACAAAAAACGTCTCTTAACATTTTGCCATAGCTCGCTTCGTTTCCGAGATATTTGCAGATTCAGCTCAAAGGAACTGGCCTGACGGACATATTTCGAGATATTTCTTCTTCTTGTTGTTCTTCCTCTGCACAGCTAAGCTGGAAGTGGCATTTGCACCTCGCAATAGTGCAGAGTTATCTCAAAGAAAGGGGCCACGGTGTTTCTGTATCTCTATTATGTTGGTGCGGCTTCGGAACTTTTAAATATCTCGATATATCTCGAGAACTACGCATCTGATCAAAAAATATCATAGAACATAAATTGTAGGAAACATAATTCTCTACAAAAAAGGTCTCTTAACATTTTACCATAGCTCGCTTCGTTTCCGAGATATTTGCAGATTTATCTCAAGGGAAGGGGCCTAACGGACATATTTCGAGATATTTCTTCTTCTTGTTGTTCTTCTTCTGCACAGCTAAGCTGGAAGTGGCATTTGCGGCTCGCACTAGTGCAGAGTTATCTCAAAGAAAGGGGCCACGGTGTTTCTGTATCTCTATTATGTTGGTGCGGCTTCGGAACTTTTAAATATCTTGATATATCTCGAGAACTACGCATCTGATCAAAAAATATCATAGAACATAAAAAGTAGGAAACTTAATTCTCTACAAAAAAGGTCTCTTAACATTTTGCCATAGCTCGCTTCGTTTCCGAGATATTTGCAGATTTATCTCAAGGGAAGGGGCCTGACGGACATATTTCGAGATATTTCTTCTTCTTGTTGTTCTTCTTCTGCACAGCTAAGCTGGAAGTGGCATTTGCGGCTCGCACTATTGCAGAGTTATCTCAAAGAAAGGGGCCACGGTGTTTCTGTATCTCTATTATGTTGGTGCGGCTTCGTAACTTTTAAATATCTCGATATATCTCGAAAACTACGCTTCTGATCAAAAAATATCATAGAACATAAATTGTAGGAAACATAATTCTCTACAAAAAAGGTCTCTTAACATTTTGCCATAGCTCGCTTCGTTTCCGAGATATTTGCAGATATATCTCAAGGGCAGGGGCCTGACGGACATATTTCGAGATATTTCTTCTTCTTGTTGTTCTTCTTCTGCACAGCTAAGCTGGAAGTGGCATTTGCAGCTCGCAATAGTGCAGAGTTATCTCAAAGAAAGAGGCCACGGTGTTTCTGTATCTCTATTATGTTGGTGCGGCTTCGGAGCTTTTAAATATCTTGATATATCTCGAGAACTACGCTTCTGATCAAAAAATATCATAGAACATAAATTGTAGGAAACATAATTCTCTACAAAAAACGTCTCTTAACATTTTGCCATAGCTCGCTTCGTTTCCGAGATATTTGCAGATTCAGCTCAAAGGAACTGGCCTGACGGACATATTTCGAGATATTTCTTCTTCTTGTTGTTCTTCCTCTGCACAGCTAAGCTGGAAGTGGCATTTGCGGCTCGCACTAGTGCAGAGTTATCTCAAAGAAAGGGGCCACGGTGTTTCTGTATCTCTATTATGTTGGTGCGGCTTCGGAACTTTTAAATATCTCGATATATCTCGAAAACTACGCTTCTGATCAAAAAATATCATAGAACATAAATTGTAGGAAACATAATTCTCTACAAAAAACGTCTCTTAACATTTTGCCATAGCTCGCTTCGTTTCCGAGATATTTGCAGATTCAGCTCAAAGGAACTGGCCTGACGGACATATTTCGAGATATTTCTTCTTCTTGTTGTTCTTCCTCTGCACAGCTAAGCTGGAAGTGGCATTTGCACCTCGCAATAGTGCAGAGTTATCTCAAAGAAAGGGGCCACGGTGTTTCTGTATCTCTATTATGTTGGTGCGGCTTCGGAACTTTTAAATATCTCGATATATCTCGAAAACTACGCTTCTGATCAAAAAATATCATAGAACATAAATTGTAGGAAACATAATTCTCTACAAAAAAGGTCTCTTAACATTTTGCCATAGCTCGCTTCGTTTCCGAGATATTTGCAGATTTATCTCAAGGGAAGGGGCCTGACGGACATATTTCTAGATATTTCTTCTTCTTGTTGTTCTTCTTCTGCACAGCTAAGCTGGAAGTGGCATTTGCGGCTCGCACTAGTGCAGAGTTATCTCAAAGAAAGGGGCCACGGTGTTTCTGTATCTCTATTATGTTGCTGCGGCTTCGGAACTTTTAAATATCTCGATATATCTCGAAAACTACGCTTCTGATCAAAAAATATCATAGAACATAAATTGTAGGAAACATAATTCTCTACAAAAAAGGTCTCTCAACATTTTGCCATAGCTCACTTCGTTTCCGAGATATTTGCAGATATATCTCAAGGGAAGGGGCCTGACGGACATATTTCGAGATATTTCTTCTTCTTGTTGTTCTTCTTCTGCACAGCTAAGCTGGAAGTGGCATTTCCAGCTCGCAATAGTGCAGAGTTATCTCAAAGAGAGGGGCCACGGTGTTTCTGTATCTCTATTATGTTGGTGCGGCTTCGGAACTTTTAAATATCTTGATATATCTCGAGAACTACGCATCTGATCAAAAAATATCATAGAAGGTAAAAAGTAGGAAACTTAATTCTCTACAAAAAAGGTCTCTTAACATTTTGCCATAGCTCGCTTCGTTTCCGAGATAATTGCCGATTTATCTCAAGGGAAGGGGCCTGACGGAAATATTTCGAGATATTTCTTCTTCTTGTTGTTCTTCTTCTGCACAGCTAAGCTGGAAGTGGCATTTGCGGCTCGCACTAGTGCAGAGTTATCTCAAAGAAAGGGGCCACGGTGATTCTGTATCTCTATTATGTTGGTGCGGCATCGGAACTTTTAAATATCTCGATATATCTCGAAAACTACGCTTCTGATCAAAAAATATCATAGAACATAAATTGTAGGAAACATAATTCTCTACAAAAAAGGTCTCTTAACATTTTGCCATAGCTCGCTTCGTTTCCGAGATATTTGCAGATATATCTCAAGGGAAGGGGCCTGACGGACATATTTCGAGATATTTCTTCTTCTTGTTGTTCTTCTTCTGCACAGCTAAGCTGGAAGTGGCATTTACAGCTCGCACTAGTGCAGAGTTATCTCAAAGAAAGGGGCCACGGTGTTTCTGTATCTCTATTATGTTGGTGCGGCTTCGGAACTTTTAAATATCTTGATATATCTCGAGAACTACGCATCTGATCAAAAAATATCATAGAACATAAAAAGTAGGAAACTTAATTCTCTACAAAAAAGGTCTCTTAACATTTTGCCATAGCTCTCTTCGTTTCCGAGATATTTCCAGATTTATCTCAAGGGAAGGGGCCCGACGGACATATTTCGAGATATTTCTTCTTCTTGTTGTTCTTCTTCTGCACAGCTACGCTGGAAGTGGCATGTGCAGCTCGCAATAGTGCAGAGTTATCTCAAAGAAAGGGGCCACGGTGTTTCTGTATCTCTATTATGTTGGTGCGGCTTCGGAACTTTTAAATATCTTGATATATCTCGAGAACTACGCATCTGATCAAAAAATATCATAGAACATAAATTGTAGGAAACATAATTCTCTACAAAAAAGGTCTCTTAACATTTTGCCATAGCTCGCTTCGTTTCCGAGATATTTGCAGATATATCTCAAGGGAAGGGGCCTGACGGACATATTTCGAGATATTTCTTCTTCTTGTTGTTCTTCTTCTGCACAGCTAAGCTGGAAGTGGCATTTACAGCTCGCAATAGTGCAGAGTTATCTCAAAGAAAGGGGCCACGGTGTTTCTGTATCTCTATTATGTTGGTGCGGCTTCGGAACTTTTAAATATCTTGATATATCTCGAGAACTACGCATCTGATCAAAAAATATCATAGAACATAAAAAGTAGGAAACTTAATTCTCTACAAAAAAGGTCTCTTAACATTTTGCCATAGCTCTCTTCGTTTCCGAGATATTTCCAGATTTATCTCAAGGGAAGGGGCCTGACGGACATATTTCGAGATATTTCTTCTTCTTGTTGTTCTTCTTCTGCACAGCTACGCTGGAAGTGGCATTTGCAGCTCGCAATAGTGCAGAGTTATCTCAAAGAAAGGGGCCACGGTGTTTCTGTATCTCTATTATGTTGGTGCGGCTTCGGAACTTTTAAATATCTTGATATATCTCGAGAACTACGCATCTGATCAAAAAATATCATAGAACATAAAAAGTAGGAAACTTAATTCTCTACAAAAAACGTCTCTTAACATTTTGCCATAGCTCGCTTCGTTTCCGAGATATTTGCAGATTCAGCTCAAAGGAACTGGCCTGACGGACATATTTCGAGATATTTCTTCTTCTTGTTGTTCTTCCTCTGCACAGCTAAGCTGGAAGTGGCATTTGCACCTCGCAATAGTGCAGAGTTATCTCAAAGAAAGGGGCCACGGTGTTTCTGTATCTCTATTATGTTGGTGCGGCTTCGGAACTTTTAAATATCTCGATATATCTCGAAAACTACGCTTCTGATCAAAAAATATCATAGAACATAAATTGTAGGAAACATAATTCTCTACAAAAAAGGTCTCTTAACATTTTGCCATAGCTCGCTTCGTTTCCGAGATATTTGCAGATTTATCTCAAGGGAATGGGCCTAACGGACATATTTCGAGATATTTCTTCTTCTTGTTGTTCTTCTTCTGCACAGCTAAGCTGGAAGTGGCATTTACAGCTCGCAATAGTGCAGAGTTATCTCAAAGAAAGGGGCCACGGTGTTTCTGTATCTCTATTATGTTGGTGCGGCTTCGGAACTTTTAAATATCTTGATATATCTCGAGAACTACGCATCTGATCAAAAAATATCATAGAACATAAAAAGTAGGAAACTTAATTCTCTACAAAAAAGGTCTCTTAACATTTTGCCATAGCTCTCTTCGTTTCCGAGATATTTCCAGATTTATCTCAAGGGAAGGGGCCTGACGGACATATTTCGAGATATTTCTTCTTCTTGTTGTTCTTCTTCTGCACAGCTACGCTGGAAGTGGCATTTGCAGCTCGCAATAGTGCAGAGTTATCTCAAAGAAAGGGGCCACGGTGTTTCTGTATCTCTATTATGTTGGTGCGGCTTCGGAACTTTTAAATATCTTGATATATCTCGAGAACTACGCATCTGATCAAAAAATATCATAGAACATAAATTGTAGGAAACATAATTCTCTACAAAAAAGGTCTCTTAACATTTTGCCATAGCTCGCTTCGTTTCCGAGATATTTGCAGATATATCTCAAGGGAAGGGGCCTGACGGACATATTTCGAGATATTTCTTCTTCTTGTTGTTCTTCTTCTGCACAGCTAAGCTGGAAGTGGCATTTACAGCTCGCAATAGTGCAGAGTTATCTCAAAGAAAGGGGCCACGGTGTTTCTGTATCTCTATTATGTTGGTGCGGCATCGGAACTTTTAAATATCTTGATATATCTCGAGAACTACGCTTCTGATCAAAAAATATCATAGAACATAAATTGTAGGAAACATAATTCTCTACAAAAAACGTCTCTTAACATTTTGCCATAGCTCGCTTCGTTTCCGAGATATTTGCAGATTCAGCTCAAAGGAACTGGCCTGACGGACATATTTCGAGATATTTCTTCTTCTTGTTGTTCTTCCTCTGCACAGCTAAGCTGGAAGTGGCATTTGCGGCTCGCACTAGTGCAGAGTTATCTCAAAGAAAGGGGCCACGGTGTTTCTGTATCTCTATTATGTTGGTGCGGCTTCGGAACTTTTAAATATCTCGATATATCTCGAAAACTACGCTTCTGATCAAAAAATATCATAGAACATAAATTGTAGGAAACATAATTCTCTACAAAAAACGTCTCTTAACATTTTGCCATAGCTCGCTTCGTTTCCGAGATATTTGCAGATTCAGCTCAAAGGAACTGGCCTGACGGACATATTTCGAGATATTTCTTCTTCTTGTTGTTCTTCCTCTGCACAGCTAAGCTGGAAGTGGCATTTGCACCTCGCAATAGTGCAGAGTTATCTCAAAGAATGGGGCCACGGTGTTTCTGTATCTCTATTATGTTGGTGCGGCTTCGGAACTTTTAAATATCTCGATATATCTCGAAAACTACGCTTCTGATCAAAAAATATCATAGAACATAAATTGTAGGAAACATAATTCTCTACAAAAAAGGTCTCTTAACATTTTGCCATAGCTCGCTTCGTTTCCGAGATATTTGCAGATTTATCTCAAGGGAAGGGGCCTAACGGACATATTTCGAGATATTTCTTCTTCTTGTTGTTCTTCTTCTGCACAGCTAAGCTGGAAGTGGCATGTGCAGCTCGCAATAGTGCAGAGTTATCTCAAAGAAAGGGGCCACGGTGTTTCTGTATCTCTATTATGTTGCTGCGGCTTCGGAACTTTTAAATATCTCGATATATCTCGAAAACTACGCTTCTGATCAAAAAATATCATAGAACATAAATTGTAGGAAACATAATTCTCTACAAAAAAGGTCTCTCAACATTTTGCCATAGCTCACTTCGTTTCCGAGATATTTGCAGATATATCTCAAGGGAAGGGGCCTGACGGACATATTTCGAGATATTTCTTCTTCTTGTTGTTCTTCTTCTGCACAGCTAAGCTGGAAGTGGCATTTCCAGCTCGCAATAGTGCAGAGTTATCTCAAAGAGAGGGGCCACGGTGTTTCTGTATCTCTATTATGTTGGTGCGGCTTCGGAACTTTTAAATATCTTGATATATCTCGAGAACTACGCATCTGATCAAAAAATATCATAGAACATAAAAAGTAGGAAACTTAATTCTCTACAAAAAAGGTCTCTTAACATTTTGCCATAGCTCTCTTCGTTTCCGAGATATTTCCAGATTTATCTCAAGGGAAGGGGCCTGACGGACATATTTCGAGATATTTCTTCTTCTTGTTGTTCTTCTTCTGCACAGCTACGCTGGAAGTGGCATTTGCAGCTCGCAATAGTGCAGAGTTATCTCAAAGAAAGGGGCCACGGTGTTTCTGTATCTCTATTATGTTGGTGCGGCTTCGGAACTTTTAAATATCTTGATATATCTCGAGAACTACGCATCTGATCAAAAAATATCGTAGAACATAAATTGTAGGAAACATAATTCTCTACAAAAAAGGTCTCTTAACATTTTGCCATAGCTCGCTTCGTTTCCGAGATATTTGCAGATATATCTCAAGGGAAGGGGCCTGACGGACATATTTCGAGATATTTCTTCTTCTTGTTGTTCTTCTTCTGCACAGCTAAGCTGGAAGTGGCATTTCCAGCTCGCAATAGTGCAGAGTTATCTCAAAGAGAGGGGCCACGGTGTTTCTGTATCTCTATTATGTTGGTGCGGCTTCGGAACTTTTAAATATCTTGATATATCTCGAGAACTACGCATCTGATCAAAAAATATCATAGAAGGTAAAAAGTAGGAAACTTAATTCTCCACAAAAAAGGTCTCTTAACATTTTGCCATAGCTCGCTTCGTTTCCGAGATATTTGCCGATTTATCTCAAGGGAAGGGGCCTGACGGACATATTTCGAGATATTTCTTCTTCTTGTTGTTCTTCTTCTGCACAGCTAAGCTGGAAGTGGCATTTGCGGCTCGCACTAGTGCAGAGTTATCTCAAAGAAAGGGGCCACGGTGATTCTGTATCTCTATTATGTTGGTGCGGCATCGGAACTTTTAAATATCTCGATATATCTCGAAAACTACGCTTCTGATCAAAAAATATCATAGAACATAAATTGTAGGAAACATAATTCTCTACAAAAAAGGTCTCTTAACATTTTGCCATAGCTCGCTTCGTTTCCGAGATATTTGCCGATTTATCTCAAGGGAAGGGGCCTGACGGACATATTTCGAGATATTTCTTCTTCTTGTTGTTCTTCTTCTGCACAGCTAAGCTGGAAGTGGCATTTGCGGCTCGCACTAGTGCAGAGTTATCTCAAAGAAAGGGGCCACGGTGTTTCTGTATCTCTATTATGTTGGTGCGGCTTCGGAACTTTTAAATATCTTGATATATCTCGAGAACTACGCATCTGATCAAAAAATATCATAGAACATAAAAAGTAGGAAACTTAATTCTCTACAAAAAAGGTCTCTTAACATTTTGCCATAGCTCTCTTCGTTTCCGAGATATTTCCAGATTTATCTCAAGGGAAGGGGCCTGACGGACATATTTCGAGATATTTCTTCTTCTTGTTGTTCTTCTTCTGCACAGCTACGCTGGAAGTGGCATTTGCAGCTCGCAATAGTGCAGAGTTATCTCAAAGAAAGGGGCCACGGTGTTTCTGTATCTCTATTATGTTGGTGCGGCTTCGGAACTTTTAAATATCTTGATATATCTCGAGAACTACGCATCTGATCAAAAAATATCATAGAACATAAAAAGTAGGAAACTTAATTCTCTAGAAAAAAGGTCTCTTAACATTTTGCCATAGCTCGCTTCGTTTCCGAGATATTTGCACATATATCTCAAGGGAAGGGGCCTAACGGACATATTTCGAGATATTTCTTCTTCTTGTTGTTCTTCTTCTGCACAGCTAAACTGGAAGTGGCATTTACAGCTCGCAATAGTGCACAGTTATCTCAAAGAAAGGGGCCACGGTGTTTCTGTATCTCTATTATGTTGGTGCGGCTTCGGAACTTTTAAATATCTTGATATATCTCGAGAACTACGCATCTGATCAAAAAATATCATAGAACATAAAAAGTAGGAAACTTAATTCTCTACAAAAAAGGTCTCTTAACATTTTGCCATAGCTCTCTTCGTTTCCGAGATATTTCCAGATTTATCTCAAGGGAAGGGGCCTGACGGACATATTTCGAGATATTTCTTCTTCTTGTTGTTCTTCTTCTGCACAGCTACGCTGGAAGTGGCATTTGCAGCTCGCAATAGTGCAGAGTTATCTCAAAGAAAGGGGCCACGGTGTTTCTGTATCTCTATTATGTTGGTGCGGCTTCGGAACTTTTAAATATCTTGATATATCTCGAGAACTACGCATCTGATCAAAAAATCTCATAGAAGGTAAAAAGTAGGAGACTTAATTCTCTACAAAAAAGGTCTCTTAACATTTTGCCATAGCTCGCTTCGTTTCCGAGATATTTGCCGATTTATCTCAAGGGAAGGGGCCTGACGGACATATTTCGAGATATTTCTTCTTCTTGTTGTTCTTCTTCTGCACAGCTAAGCTGGAAGTGGCATTTGCGGCTCGCACTAGTGCAGAGATATCTCAAAGAAAGGGGCCACGGTGTTTCTGTATCTCTATTATGTTGCTGCGGCTTCGGAACTTTTAAATATCTCGATATATCTCGAAAACTACGCTTCTGATCAAAAAATATCATAGAACATAAATTGTAGGAAACATAATTCTCTACAAAAAAGGTCTGTCAACATTTTGCCATAGCTCACTTCGTTTCCGAGATATTTGCAGATATATCTCAAGGGAAGGGGCCTGTCGGACATATTTCGAGATATTTCTTCTTCTTGTTGTTCTTCTTCTGCACAGCTAAGCTGGAAGTGGCATTTCCAGCTCGCAATAGTGCAGAGTTATCTCAAAGAGAGGGGCCACGGTGTTTCTGTATCTCTATTATGTTGGTGCGGCTTCGGAACTTTTAAATATCTTGATATATCTCGAGAACTACGCATCTGATCAAAAAATATCATAGAACATAAAAAGTAGGAAACTTAATTCTCTACAAAAAAGGTCTCTTAACATTTTGCCATAGCTCTCTTCGTTTCCGAGATATTTCCAGATTTATCTCAAGGGAAGGGGCCTGACGGACATATTTCGAGATATTTCTTCTTCTTGTTGTTCTTCTTCTGCACAGCTACGCTGGAAGTGGCATTTGCAGCTCGCAATAGTGCAGAGTTATCTCAAAGAAAGGGGCCACGGTGTTTCTGTATCTCTATTATGTTGGTGCGGCTTCGGAACTTTTAAATATCTTGATATATCTCGAGAACTACGCATCTGATCAAAAAATATCATAGAACATAAAAAGTAGGAAACTTAATTCTCTAGAAAAAAGGTCTCTTAACATTTTGCCATAGCTCGCTTCGTTTCCGAGATATTTGCACATATATCTCAAGGGAAGGGGCCTAACGGACATATTTCGAGATATTTCTTCTTCTTGTTGTTCTTCTTCTGCACAGCTAAACTGGAAGTGGCATTTCCAGCTCGCAATAGTGCAGAGTTATCTCAAAGAGAGGGGCCACGGTGTTTCTGTATCTCTATTATGTTGGTGCGGCTTCGGAACTTTTAAATATCTTGATATATCTCGAGAACTACGCATCTGATCAAAAAATATCATAGAAGGTAAAAAGTAGGAAACTTAATTCTCTACAAAAAAGGTCTCTTAACATTTTGCCATAGCTCGCTTCGTTTCCGAGATATTTGCCGATTTATCTCAAGGGAAGGGGCCTGACGGACATATTTCGAGATATTTCTTCTTCTTGTTGTTCTTCTTCTGCACAGCTAAGCTGGAAGTGGCATTTGCGGCTCGCACTAGTGCAGAGTTATCTCAAAGAAAGGGGCCACGGTGATTCTGTATCTCTATTATGTTGGTGCGGCATCGGAACTTTTAAATATCTCGATATATCTCGAAAACTACGCTTCTGATCAAAAAATATCATAGAACATAAATTGTAGGAAACATAATTCTCTACAAAAAAGGTCTCTTAACATTTTGCCATAGCTCGCTTCGTTTCCGAGATATTTGCAGATATATCTCAAGGGAAGGGGCCTGACGGACATATTTCGAGATATTTCTTCTTCTTGTTGTTCTTCTTCTGCACAGCTAAGCTGGAAGTGGCATTTACAGCTCGCAATAGTGCAGAGTTATCTCAAAGAAAGGGGCCACGGTGTTTCTGTATCTCTATTATGTTGGTGCGGGTTCGGAACTTTTAAATATCTTGATATATCTCGAGAACTACGCATCTGATCAAAAAATATCATAGAACATAAAAAGTAGCAAACTTAATTCTCTACAAAAAAGGTCTCTTAACATTTTGCCATAGCTCTCTTCGTTTCCGAGATATTTCCAGATTTATCTCAAGGGAAGGGGCCTGACGGACATATTTCGAGATATTTCTTCTTCTTGTTGTTCTTCTTCTGCACAGCTAAGCTGGAAGTGGCATTTGCGGCTCGCACTAGTGCAGAGTTATCTCAAAGAAAGGGGCCACGGTGATTCTGTATCTCTATTATGTTGGTGCGGCATCGGAACTTTTAAATATCTCGATATATCTCGAAAACTACGCTTCTGATCAAAAAATATCATAGAACATAAATTGTAGGAAACATAATTCTCTACAAAAAAGGTCTCTTAACATTTTGCCATAGCTCGCTTCGTTTCCGAGATATTTGCAGATATATCTCAAGGGAAGGGGCCTGACGGACATATTTCGAGATATTTCTTCTTCTTGTTGTTCTTCTTCTGCACAGCTAAGCTGGAAGTGGCATTTACAGCTCGCAATAGTGCAGAGTTATCTCAAAGAAAGGGGCCACGGTGTTTCTGTATCTCTATTATGTTGGTGCGGCTTCGGAACTTTTAAATATCTTGATATATCTCGAGAACTACGCATCTGATCAAAAAATATCATAGAACATAAAAAGTAGCAAACTTAATTCTCTACAAAAAAGGTCTCTTAACATTTTGCCATAGCTCTCTTCGCTTCCGAGATATTTCCAGATTTATCTCAAGGGAAGGGGCCTGACGGACATATTTCGAGATATTTCTTCTTCTTGTTGTTCTTCTTCTGCACAGCTAAGCTGGAAGTGGCATTTGCGGCTCGCACTAGTGCAGAGTTATCTCAAAGAAAGGGGCCACGGTGATTCTGTATCTCTATTATGTTGGTGCGGCATCGGAACTTTTAAATATCTCGATATATCTCGAAAACTACGCTTCTGATCAAAAAATATCATAGAACATAAATTGTAGGAAACATAATTCTCTACAAAAAAGGTCTCTTAACATTTTGCCATAGCTCGCTTCGTTTCCGAGATATTTGCAGATATATCTCAAGGGAAGGGGCCTGACGGACATATTTCGAGATATTTCTTCTTCTTGTTGTTCTTCTTCTGCACAGCTAAGCTGGAAGTGGCATTTACAGCTCGCAATAGTGCAGAGTTATCTCAAAGAAAGGGGCCACGGTGTTTCTGTATCTCTATTATGTTGGTGCGGCTTCGGAACTTTTAAATATCTTGATATATCTCGAGAACTACGCATCTGATCAAAAAATATCATAGAACATAAAAAGTAGGAAACTTAATTCTCTACAAAAAAGGTCTCTTAACATTTTGCCATAGCTGTCTTCGTTTCCGAGATATTTCCAGATTTATCTCAAGGGAAGGGGCCTGACGGACATATTTCGAGATATTTCTTCTTCTTGTTGTTCTTCTTCTGCACAGCTACGCTGGAAGTGGCATTTGCAGCTCGCAATAGTGCAGAGTTATCTCAAAGAAAGGGGCCACGGTGTTTCTGTATCTCTATTATGTTGGTGCGGCTTCGGAACTTTTAAATATCTTGATATATCTCGAGAACTACGCATCTGATCAAAAAATATCATAGAACATAAAAAGTAGGAAACTTAATTCTCTAGAAAAAAGGTCTCTTAACATTTTGCCATAGCTCGCTTCGTTTCCGAGATATTTGCACATATATCTCAAGGGAAGGGGCCTAACGGACATATTTCGAGATATTTCTTCTTCTTGTTGTTCTTCTTCTGCACAGCTAAACTGGTAGTGGCATTTCCAGCTCGCAATAGTGCAGAGTTATCTCAAAGAGAGGGGCCACGGTGTTTCTGTATCTCTATTATGTTGGTGCGGCATCGGAACTTTTAAATATCTTGATATATCTCGAGAACTACGCATCTGATCAAAAAATATCATAGAACATAAAAAGAAGGAAACTTAATTCTCTACAAAAAAGGTCTCTTAACATTTTGCCATAGCTCGCTTCGTTTCCGAGATATTTGCAGATTTATCTCAAGGGAAGGGGCCTAACGGACATATTTCGAGATATTTCTGCTTCTTGTTGTTCTTCTTCTGCACAGCTAAACTGGAAGTGGCATTTCCAGCTCGCACTAGTGCAGCGTTATCTCAAAGAAAGGGGCCACGGTGTTTCTGTATCTCTATTATGTTGGTGCGGCTTCGGAACTTTTAAATATCTTGATATATCTCGAGAACTACGCATCTGATCAAAAAATATCATAGAACATAAAAAGTAGGAAACTTAATTCTCTACAAAAAAGGTCTCTTAACATTTTGCCATAGCTCGCTTCGTTTCCGAGATATTTGCACATATATCTCAAGGGAAGGGGCCTAACGGACATATTTCGAGATATTTCTTCTTCTTGTTGTTCTTCTTCTGCACAGCTAAACTGGTAGTGGCATTTCCAGCTCGCAATAGCGCAGAGTTATCTCAAAGAGAGGGGCCACGGTGTTTCTGTATCTCTATTATGTTGGTGCGGCATCGGAACTTTTAAATATCTTGATATATCTCGAGAACTACGCATCTGATCAAAAAATATCATAGAACATAAAAAGAAGGAAACTTAATTCTCTACAAAAAAGGTCTCTTAACATTTTGCCATAGCTCGCTTCGTTTCCGAGATATTTGCAGATTTATCTCAAGGGAAGGGGCCTAACGGACATATTTCGAGATATTTCTGCTTCTTGTTGTTCTTCTTCTGCACAGCTAAACTGGAAGTGGCATTTCCAGCTCGCACTAGTGCAGCGTTATCTCAAAGAAAGGGGCCACGGTGTTTCTGTATCTCTATTATGTTGGTGCGGCTTCGGAACTTTTAAATATCTTGATATATCTCGAGAACTGCGCATCTGATCAAAAAATATCATAGAACATAAAAAGTAGGAAACTTAATTCTCTACAAAAAAGGTCTCTTAACATTTTGCCATAGCTCGCTTCGTTTCCGAGATATTTGCAGATTTATCTCAAGGGAAGGGGCCTGACGGACATATTTCGAGATATTTCTTCTTCTTGTTGTTCTTCTTCTGCACAGCTAAGCTGGAAGTGGCATTTGCGGCTCGCACTAGTGCAGAGTTATCTCAAAGAAAGGGGCCACGGTGTTTCTGTATCTCTATTATGTTGCTGCGGCTTCGGAACTTTTAAATATCTCGATATATCTCGAAAACTACGCTTCTGATCAAAAAATATCATAGAACATAAATTGTAGGAAACATAATTCTCTACAAAAAACGTCTCTTAACATTTTGCCATAGCTCGCTTCGTTTCCGAGATATTTGCAGATTCAGCTCAAAGGAACTGGCCTGACGGACATATTTCGAGATATTCCTTCTTCTTGTTGTTCTTCCTCTGCACAGCTAAGCTGGAAGTGGCATTTGCAGCTCGCAATAGTGCAGAGTTATCTCAAAGAAAGGGGCCACGGTGTTTCTGTATCTCTATTATGTTGGTGCGGCTTCGGAACTTTTAAATATCTTGATATATCTCGAGAACTACGCATCTGATCAGAAAATATCATAAAAGATAAAAAGTAGGAAACTCAATTCTCTACAAAAAAGGTCTCTTAACATTTTGCAATGGCTCGCTTCGTTTCCGAGATATTTGCAGATTTATCTCAAGGGAAGGTGCCTCACGGACATATTTCGAGATATTTCTTCTTCTTGTTGTTCTTGTTCTGCACAGCTAAGCTGGAAGTGGCATTTGCGGCTCGCACTAGTGCAGAGTTATCTCAAAGAAAGGGGCCACGGTGTTTCTGTATCTCTATTATGTTGGTGCGGCTTCGGAACTTTTAAATATCTCGATATATCTCGAAAACTACGCTTCTGATCAAAAAATATCATAGAACATAAATTGTAGGAAACATAATTCTCTACAAAAAAGGTCTGTCAACATTTTGCCATAGCTCACTTCGTTTCCGAGATATTTGCAGATATATCTCAAGGGAAGGGGCCTGACGGACATATTTCGAGATATTTCTTCTTCTTGTTGTTCTTCTTCTGCACAGCTAAGCTGGAAGTGGCATTTCCAGCTCGCAATAGTGCAGAGTTATCTCAAAGAGAGGGGCCACGGTGTTTCTGTATCTCTATTATGTTGGTGCGGCTTCGGAACTTTTAAATATCTTGATATATCTCGAGAACTACGCATCTGATCAAAAAATATCATAGAACATAAAAAGTAGGAAACTTAATTCTCTAGAAAAAAGGTCTCTTAACATTTTGCCATAGCTCGCTTCGTTTCCGAGATATTTGCACATATATCTCAAGGGAAGGGGCCTAACGGACATATTTCGAGATATTTCTTCTTCTTGTTGTTCTTCTTCTGCACAGCTAAACTGGAAGTGGCATTTCCAGCTCGCAATAGTGCAGAGTTATCTCAAAGAGAGGGGCCACGGTGTTTCTGTATCTCTATTATGTTGGTGCGGCTTCGGAACTTTTAAATATCTTGATATATCTCGAGAACTACGCATCTGATCAAAAAATATCATAGAAGGTAAAAAGTAGGAAACTTAATTCTCTACAAAAAAGGTCTCTTAGCATTTTGCCATAGCTCGCTTCGTTTCCGAGATATTTGCCGATTTATCTCAAGGGAAGGGGCCTGACGGACATATTTCGAGATATTTCTTCTTCTTGTTGTTCTTCTTCTGCACAGCTAAGCTGGAAGTGGCATTTGCGGCTCGCACTAGTGCAGAGTTATCTCAAAGAAAGGGGCCACGGTGATTCTGTATCTCTATTATGTTGGTGCGGCATCGGAACTTTTAAATATCTCGATATATCTCGAAAACTACGCTTCTGATCAAAAAATATCATAGAACATAAATTGTAGGAAACATAATTCTCTACAAAAAAGGTCTCTTAACATTTTGCCATAGCTCGCTTCGTTTCCGAGATATTTGCAGATATATCTCAAGGGAAGGGGCCTGACGGACATATTTCGAGATATTTCTTCTTCTTGTTGTTCTTCTTCTGCACAGCTAAGCTGGAAGTGGCATTTACAGCTCGCAATAGTGCAGAGTTATCTCAAAGAAAGGGGCCACGGTGTTTCTGTATCTCTATTATGTTGGTGCGGCTTCGGAACTTTTAAATATCTTGATATATCTCGAGAACTACGCATCTGATCAAAAAATATCATAGAACATAAAAAGTAGCAAACTTAATTCTCTACAAAAAAGGTCTCTTAACATTTTGCCATAGCTCTCTTCGTTTCCGAGATATTTCCAGATTTATCTCAAGGGAAGGGGCCTGACGGACATATTTCGAGATATTTCTTCTTCTTGTTGTTCTTCTTCTGCACAGCTACGCTGGAAGTGGCATTTGCAGCTCGCAATAGTGCAGAGTTATCTCAAAGAAAGGGGCCACGGTGTTTCTGTATCTCTATTATGTTGGTGCGGCTTCGGAACTTTTAAATATCTTGATATATCTCGAGAACTACGCATCTGATCAAAAAATATCATAGAACATAAAAAGTAGGAAACTTAATTCTCTAGAAAAAAGGTCTCTTAACATTTTGCCATAGCTCGCTTCGTTTCCGAGATATTTGCACATATATCTCAAGGGAAGGGGCCTAACGGACATATTTCGAGATATTTCTTCTTCTTGTTGTTCTTCTTCTGCACAGCTAAACTGGAAGTGGCATTTCCAGCTCGCAATAGTGCAGAGTTATCTCAAAGAGAGGGGCCACGGTGTTTCTGTATCTCTATTATGTTGGTGCGGCATCGGAACTTTTAAATATCTTGATATATCTCGAGAACTACGCATCTGATCAAAAAATATCATAGAACATAAAAAGAAGGAAACTTAATTCTCTACAAAAAAGGTCTCTTAACATTTTGCCATAGCTC
This sequence comes from Osmia lignaria lignaria, assembly GCF_051020975.1. Taxonomy (NCBI): domain Eukaryota; kingdom Metazoa; phylum Arthropoda; class Insecta; order Hymenoptera; family Megachilidae; genus Osmia; species Osmia lignaria. The sequence continues at coordinate 22,204,759 of NW_027478159.1, forward strand.
GCTTCGTTTCCGAGATATTTGCAGATTTATCTCAAGGGAAGGGGCCTAACGGACATATTTCGAGATATTTCTGCTTCTTGTTGTTCTTCTTCTGCACAGCTAAACTGGAAGTGGCATTTCCAGCTCGCACTAGTGCAGCGTTATCTCAAAGAAAGGGGCCACGGTGTTTCTGTATCTCCATTATGTTGGTGCGGCTTCGGAACTTTTAAATATCTCGATATATCTCGAAAACTACGCTTCTGATCAAAAAATATCATAGAACATAAATTGTAGGAAACATAATTCTCTACAAAAAACGTCTCTTAACATTTTGCCATAGCTCGCTTCGTTTCCGAGATATTTGCAGATTCACCTCAAAGGAACTGGCCTGACGGACATATTTCGAGATATTTCTTCTTCTTGTTGTTCTTGCTCTGCACAGCTAAGCTGGAAGTGGCATTTGCAGCTCGCAATAGTGCAGAGTTATCTCAAAGAAAGGGGCCACGGTGTTTCTGTATCTCTATTATGTTGGTGCGGCTTCGGAACTTTTAAATATCTCGATATATCTCGAAAACTACGCTTCTGATCAAAAAATATCATAGAACATAAATTGTAGGAAACATAATTCTCTACAAAAAAGGTCTGTCAACATTTTGCCATAGCTCTCTTCGTTTCCGAGATATTTCCAGATTTATCTCAAGGGAAGGGGCCTGACGGACATATTTCGAGATATTTCTTCTTCTTGTTGTTCTTCTTCTGCACAGCTAAGCTGGAAGTGGCATTTCCAGCTCGCAATAGTGCAGAGTTATCTCAAAGAGAGGGGCCACGGTGTTTCTGTATCTCTATTATGTTGGTGCGGCTTCGGAACTTTTAAATATCTTGATATATCTCGAGAACTACGCATCTGATCAAAAAATATCATAGAAGGTAAAAAGTAGGAAACTTAATTCTCTACAAAAAAGGTCTCTTAACATTTTGCCATAGCTCGCTTCGTTTCCGAGATATTTGCCGATTTATCTCAAGGGAAGGGGCCTGACGGACATATTTCGAGATATTTCTTCTTCTTGTTGTTCTTCTTCTGCACAGCTAAGCTGGAAGTGGCATTTGCGGCTCGCACTAGTGCAGAGTTATCTCAAAGAAAGGGGCCACGGTGATTCTGTATCTCTATTATGTTGGTGCGGCATCGGAACTTTTAAATATCTCGATATATCTCGAAAACTACGCTTCTGATCAAAAAATATCATAGAGCATAAATTGTAGGAAACATAATTCTCTACAAAAAAGGTCTCTTAACATTTTGCCATAGCTCGCTTCGTTTCCGAGATATTTGCAGATATATCTCAAGGGAAGGGGCCTGACGGACATATTTCGAGATATTTCTTCTTCTTGTTGTTCTTCTTCTGCACAGCTAAGCTGGAAGTGGCATTTACAGCTCGCAATAGTGCAGAGTTATCTCAAAGAAAGGGGCCACGGTGTTTCTGTATCTCTATTATGTTGGTGCGGCTTCGGAACTTTTAAATATCTTGATATATCTCGAGAACTACGCATCTGATCAAAAAATATCATAGAACATAAAAAGTAGCAAACTTAATTCTCTACAAAAAAGGTCTCTTAACATTTTGCCATAGCTCTCTTCGTTTCCGAGATATTTCCAGATTTATCTCAAGGGAAGGGGCCTGACGGACATATTTCGAGATATTTCTTCTTCTTGTTGTTCTTCTTCTGCACAGCTACGCTGGAAGTGGCATTTGCAGCTCGCAATAGTGCAGAGTTATCTCAAAGAAAGGGGCCACGGTGTTTCTGTATCTCTATTATGTTGGTGCGGCTTCGGAACTTTTAAATATCTTGATATATCTCGAGAACTACGCATCTGATCAAAAAATATCATAGAACATAAAAAGTAGGAAACTTAATTCTCTAGAAAAAAGGTCTCTTAACATTTTGCCATAGCTCGCTTCGTTTCCGAGATATTTGCACATATATCTCAAGGGAAGGGGCCTAACGGACATATTTCGAGATATTTCTTCTTCTTGTTGTTCTTCTTCTGCACAGCTAAACTGGTAGTGGCATTTCCAGCTCGCAATAGTGCAGAGTTATCTCAAAGAGAGGGGCCACGGTGTTTCTGTATCTCTATTATGTTGGTGCGGCATCGGAACTTTTAAATATCTTGATATATCTCGAGAACTACGCATCTGATCAAAAAATATCATAGAACATAAAAAGAAGGAAACTTAATTCTCTACAAAAAAGGTCTCTTAACATTTTGCCATAGCTCGCTTCGTTTCCGAGATATTTGCAGATTTATCTCAAGGGAAGGGGCCTAACGGACATATTTCGAGATATTTCTGCTTCTTGTTGTTCTTCTTCTGCACAGCTAAACTGGAAGTGGCATTTCCAGCTCGCACTAGTGCAGCGTTATCTCAAAGAAAGGGGCCACGGTGTTTCTGTATCTCTATTATGTTGGTGCGGCTTCGGAACTTTTAAATATCTTGATATATCTCGAGAACTACGCATCTGATCAAAAAATATCATAGAACATAAAAAGTAGGAAACTTAATTCTCTACAAAAAAGGTCTCTTAACATTTTGCCATAGCTCGCTTCGTTTCCGAGATATTTGCACATATATCTCAAGGGAAGGGGCCTAACGGACATATTTCGAGATATTTCTTCTTCTTGTTGTTCTTCTTCTGCACAGCTAAACTGGTAGTGGCATTTCCAGCTCGCAATAGCGCAGAGTTATCTCAAAGAGAGGGGCCACGGTGTTTCTGTATCTCTATTATGTTGGTGCGGCATCGGAACTTTTAAATATCTTGATATATCTCGAGAACTACGCATCTGATCAAAAAATATCATAGAACATAAAAAGAAGGAAACTTAATTCTCTACAAAAAAGGTCTCTTAACATTTTGCCATAGCTCGCTTCGTTTCCGAGATATTTGCAGATTTATCTCAAGGGAAGGGGCCTAACGGACATATTTCGAGATATTTCTGCTTCTTGTTGTTCTTCTTCTGCACAGCTAAACTGGAAGTGGCATTTCCAGCTCGCACTAGTGCAGCGTTATCTCAAAGAAAGGGGCCACGGTGTTTCTGTATCTCTATTATGTTGGTGCGGCTTCGGAACTTTTAAATATCTTGATATATCTCGAGAACTGCGCATCTGATCAAAAAATATCATAGAACATAAAAAGTAGGAAACTTAATTCTCTACAAAAAAGGTCTCTTAACATTTTGCCATAGCTCGCTTCGTTTCCGAGATATTTGCAGATTTATCTCAAGGGAAGGGGCCTGACGGACATATTTCGAGATATTTCTTCTTCTTGTTGTTCTTCTTCTGCACAGCTAAGCTGGAAGTGGCATTTGCGGCTCGCACTAGTGCAGAGTTATCTCAAAGAAAGGGGCCACGGTGTTTCTGTATCTCTATTATGTTGCTGCGGCTTCGGAACTTTTAAATATCTCGATATATCTCGAAAACTACGCTTCTGATCAAAAAATATCATAGAACATAAATTGTAGGAAACATAATTCTCTACAAAAAAGGTCTGTCAACATTTTGCCATAGCTCACTTCGTTTCCGAGATATTTCCAGATTTATCTCAAGGGAAGGGGCCTGACGGACATATTTCGAGATATTTCTTCTTCTTGTTGTTCTTCTTCTGCACAGCTAAGCTGGAAGTGGCATTTCCAGCTCGCAATAGTGCAGAGTTATCTCAAAGAGAGGGGCCACGGTGTTTCTGTATCTCTATTATGTTGGTGCGGCTTCGGAACTTTTAAATATCTTGATATATCTCGAGAACTACGCATCTGATCAAAAAATATCATAGAAGGTAAAAAGTAGGAAACTTAATTCTCTACAAAAAAGGTCTCTTAACATTTTGCCATAGCTCTCTTCGTTTCCGAGATATTTCCAGATTTATCTCAAGGGAAGGGGCCTGACGGACATATTTCGAGATATTTCTTCTTCTTGTTGTTCTTCTTCTGCACAGCTACGCTGGAAGTGGCATTTGCAGCTCGCAATAGTGCAGAGTTATCTCAAAGAAAGGGGCCACGGTGTTTCTGTATCTCTATTATGTTGGTGCGGCTTCGGAACTTTTAAATATCTTGATATATCTCGAGAACTACGCATCTGATCAAAAAATATCATAGAACATAAAAAGTAGGAAACTTAATTCTCTAGAAAAAAGGTCTCTTAACATTTTGCCATAGCTCGCTTCGTTTCCGAGATATTTGCACATATATCTCAAGGGAAGGGGCCTAACGGACATATTTCGAGATATTTCTTCTTCTTGTTGTTCTTCTTCTGCACAGCTAAACTGGTAGTGGCATTTCCAGCTCGCAATAGTGCAGAGTTATCTCAAAGAGAGGGGCCACGGTGTTTCTGTATCTCTATTATGTTGGTGCGGCATCGGAACTTTTAAATATCTTGATATATCTCGAGAACTACGCATCTGATCAAAAAATATCATAGAACATAAAAAGAAGGAAACTTAATTCTCTACAAAAAAGGTCTCTTAACATTTTGCCATAGCTCGCTTCGTTTCCGAGATATTTGCAGATTTATCTCAAGGGAAGGGGCCTAACGGACATATTTCGAGATATTTCTGCTTCTTGTTGTTCTTCTTCTGCACAGCTAAACTGGAAGTGGCATTTCCAGCTCGCACTAGTGCAGCGTTATCTCAAAGAAAGGGGCCACGGTGTTTCTGTATCTCTATTATGTTGGTGCGGCTTCGGAACTTTTAAATATCTTGATATATCTCGAGAACTACGCATCTGATCAAAAAATATCATAGAACATAAAAAGTAGGAAACTTAATTCTCTACAAAAAAGGTCTCTTAACATTTTGCCATAGCTCGCTTCGTTTCCGAGATATTTGCACATATATCTCAAGGGAAGGGGCCTAACGGACATATTTCGAGATATTTCTTCTTCTTGTTGTTCTTCTTCTGCACAGCTAAACTGGTAGTGGCATTTCCAGCTCGCAATAGCGCAGAGTTATCTCAAAGAGAGGGGCCACGGTGTTTCTGTATCTCTATTATGTTGGTGCGGCATCGGAACTTTTAAATATCTTGATATATCTCGAGAACTACGCATCTGATCAAAAAATATCATAGAACATAAAAAGAAGGAAACTTAATTCTCTACAAAAAAGGTCTCTTAACATTTTGCCATAGCTCGCTTCGTTTCCGAGATATTTGCAGATTTATCTCAAGGGAAGGGGCCTAACGGACATATTTCGAGATATTTCTGCTTCTTGTTGTTCTTCTTCTGCACAGCTAAACTGGAAGTGGCATTTCCAGCTCGCACTAGTGCAGCGTTATCTCAAAGAAAGGGGCCACGGTGTTTCTGTATCTCTATTATGTTGGTGCGGCTTCGGAACTTTTAAATATCTTGATATATCTCGAGAACTGCGCATCTGATCAAAAAATATCATAGAACATAAAAAGTAGGAAACTTAATTCTCTACAAAAAAGGTCTCTTAACATTTTGCCATAGCTCGCTTCGTTTCCGAGATATTTGCAGATTTATCTCAAGGGAAGGGGCCTGACGGACATATTTCGAGATATTTCTTCTTCTTGTTGTTCTTCTTCTGCACAGCTAAGCTGGAAGTGGCATTTGCGGCTCGCACTAGTGCAGAGTTATCTCAAAGAAAGGGGCCACGGTGTTTCTGTATCTCTATTATGTTGCTGCGGCTTCGGAACTTTTAAATATCTCGATATATCTCGAAAACTACGCTTCTGATCAAAAAATATCATAGAACATAAATTGTAGGAAACATAATTCTCTACAAAAAAGGTCTGTCAACATTTTGCCATAGCTCACTTCGTTTCCGAGATATTTGCAGATATATCTCAAGGGAAGGGGCCTGACGGACATATTTCGAGATATTTCTTCTTCTTGTTGTTCTTCTTCTGCACAGCTAAGCTGGAAGTGGCATTTCCAGCTCGCAATAGTGCAGAGTTATCTCAAAGAGAGGGGCCACGGTGTTTCTGTATCTCTATTATGTTGGTGCGGCTTCGGAACTTTTAAATATCTTGATATATCTCGAGAACTACGCATCTGATCAAAAAATATCATAGAACATAAAAAGTAGGAAACTTAATTCTCTAGAAAAAAGGTCTCTTAACATTTTGCCATAGCTCGCTTCGTTTCCGAGATATTTGCACATATATCTCAAGGGAAGGGGCCTAACGGACATATTTCGAGATATTTCTTCTTCTTGTTGTTCTTCTTCTGCACAGCTAAACTGGAAGTGTCATTTCCAGCTCGCAATAGTGCAGAGTTATCTCAAAGAGAGGGGCCACGGTGTTTCTGTATCTCTATTATGTTGGTGCGGCTTCGGAACTTTTAAATATCTTGATATATCTCGAGAACTACGCATCTGATCAAAAAATATCATAGAAGGTAAAAAGTAGGAAACTTAATTCTCTACAAAAAAGGTCTCTTAGCATTTTGCCATAGCTCGCTTCGTTTCCGAGATATTTGCCGATTTATCTCAAGGGAAGGGGCCTGACGGACATATTTCGAGATATTTCTTCTTCTTGTTGTTCTTCTTCTGCACAGCTAAGCTGGAAGTGGCATTTGCGGCTCGCACTAGTGCAGAGTTATCTCAAAGAAAGGGGCCACGGTGATTCTGTATCTCTATTATGTTGGTGCGGCATCGGAACTTTTAAATATCTCGATATATCTCGAAAACTACGCTTCTGATCAAAAAATATCATAGAACATAAATTGTAGGAAACATAATTCTCTACAAAAAAGGTCTCTTAACATTTTGCCATAGCTCGCTTCGTTTCCGAGATATTTGCAGATATATCTCAAGGGAAGGGGCCTGACGGACATATTTCGAGATATTTCTTCTTCTTGTTGTTCTTCTTCTGCACAGCTAAGCTGGAAGTGGCATTTACAGCTCGCAATAGTGCAGAGTTATCTCAAAGAAAGGGGCCACGGTGTTTCTGTATCTCTATTATGTTGGTGCGGCTTCGGAACTTTTAAATATCTTGATATATCTCGAGAACTACGCATCTGATCAAAAAATATCATAGAACATAAAAAGTAGCAAACTTCATTCTCTACAAAAAAGGTCTCTTAACATTTTGCCATAGCTCTCTTCGTTTCCGAGATATTTCCAGATTTATCTCAAGGGAAGGGGCCTGACGGACATATTTCGAGATATTTCTTCTTCTTGTTGTTCTTCTTCTGCACAGCTACGCTGGAAGTGGCATTTGCAGCTCGCAATAGTGCAGAGTTATCTCAAAGAAAGGGGCCACGGTGTTTCTGTATCTCTATTATGTTGGTGCGGCTTCGGAACTTTTAAATATCTTGATATATCTCGAGAACTACGCATCTGATCAAAAAATATCATAGAACATAAAAAGTAGGAAACTTAATTCTCTAGAAAAAAGGTCTCTTAACATTTTGCCATAGCTCGCTTCGTTTCCGAGATATTTGCACATATATCTCAAGGGAAGGGGCCTAACGGACATATTTCGAGATATTTCTTCTTCTTGTTGTTCTTCTTCTGCACAGCTAAACTGGAAGTGGCATTTCCAGCTCGCAATAGTGCAGAGTTATCTCAAAGAGAGGGGCCACGGTGTTTCTGTATCTCTATTATGTTGGTGCGGCTTCGGAACTTTTAAATATCTTGATATATCTCGAGAACTACGCATCTGATCAAAAAATATCATAGAAGGTAAAAAGTAGGAAACTTAATTCTCTACAAAAAAGGTCTCTTAGCATTTTGCCATAGCTCGCTTCGTTTCCGAGATATTTGCCGATTTATCTCAAGGGAAGGGGCCTGACGGACATATTTCGAGATATTTCTTCTTCTTGTTGTTCTTCTTCTGCACAGCTAAGCTGGAAGTGGCATTTGCGGCTCGCACTAGTGCAGAGTTATCTCAAAGAAAGGGGCCACGGTGATTCTGTATCTCTATTATGTTGGTGCGGCATCGGAACTTTTAAATATCTCGATATATCTCGAAAACTACGCTTCTGATCAAAAAATATCATAGAACATAAATTGTAGGAAACATAATTCTCTACAAAAAAGGTCTCTTAACATTTTGCCATAGCTCGCTTCGTTTCCGAGATATTTGCAGATATATCTCAAGGGAAGGGGCCTGACGGACATATTTCGAGATATTTCTTCTTCTTGTTGTTCTTCTTCTGCACAGCTAAGCTGGAAGTGGCATTTACAGCTCGCAATAGTGCAGAGTTATCTCAAAGAAAGGGGCCACGGTGTTTCTGTATCTCTATTATGTTGGTGCGGCTTCGGAACTTTTAAATATCTTGATATATCTCGAGAACTACGCATCTGATCAAAAAATATCATAGAACATAAAAAGTAGCAAACTTAATTCTCTACAAAAAAGGTCTCTTAACATTTTGCCATAGCTCTCTTCGTTTCCGAGATATTTCCAGATTTATCTCAAGGGAAGGGGCCTGACGGACATATTTCGAGATATTTCTTCTTCTTGTTGTTCTTCTTCTGCACAGCTACGCTGGAAGTGGCATTTGCAGCTCGCAATAGTGCAGAGTTATCTCAAAGAAAGGGGCCACGGTGTTTCTGTATCTCTATTATGTTGGTGCGGCTTCGGAACTTTTAAATATCTTGATATATCTCGAGAACTACGCATCTGATCAAAAAATATCATAGAACATAAAAAGTAGGAAACTTAATTCTCTAGAAAAAAGGTCTCTTAACATTTTGCCATAGCTCGCTTCGTTTCCGAGATATTTGCACATATATCTCAAGGGAAGGGGCCTAACGGACATATTTCGAGATATTTCTTCTTCTTGTTGTTCTTCTTCTGCACAGCTAAACTGGAAGTGGCATTTCCAGCTCGCAATAGTGCAGAGTTATCTCAAAGAGAGGGGCCACGGTGTTTCTGTATCTCTATTATGTTGGTGCGGCATCGGAACTTTTAAATATCTTGATATATCTCGAGAACTACGCATCTGATCAAAAAATATCATAGAACATAAAAAGAAGGAAACTTAATTCTCTACAAAAAAGGTCTCTTAACATTTTGCCATAGCTCGCTTCGTTTCCGAGATATTTGCAGATATATCTCAAGGGAAGGGGCCTAACGGACATATTTCGAGATATTTCTGCTTCTTGTTGTTCTTCTTCTGCACAGCTAAACTGGAAGTGGCATTTCCAGCTCGCACTAGTGCAGCGTTATCTCAAAGAAAGGGGCCACGGTGTTTCTGTATCTCCATTATGTTGGTGCGGCTTCGGAACTTTTAAATATCTCGATATATCTCGAAAACTACGCTTCTGATCAAAAAATATCATAGAACATAAATTGTAGGAAACATAATTCTCTACAAAAAACGTCTCTTAACATTTTGCCATAGCTCGCTTCGTTTCCGAGATATTTGCAGATTCACCTCAAAGGAACTGGCCTGACGGACATATTTCGAGATATTTCTTCTTCTTGTTGTTCTTGCTCTGCACAGCTAAGCTGGAAGTGGCATTTGCAGCTCGCAATAGTGCAGAGTTATCTCAAAGAAAGGGGCCACGGTGTTTCTGTATCTCTATTATGTTGGTGCGGCTTCGGAACTTTTAAATATCTCGATATATCTCGAAAACTACGCTTCTGATCAAAAAATATCATAGAACATAAATTGTAGGAAACATAATTCTCTACAAAAAAGGTCTGTCAACATTTTGCCATAGCTCTCTTCGTTTCCGAGATATTTCCAGATTTATCTCAAGGGAAGGGGCCTGACGGACATATTTCGAGATATTTCTTCTTCTTGTTGTTCTTCTTCTGCACAGCTAAGCTGGAAGTGGCATTTCCAGCTCGCAATAGTGCAGAGTTATCTCAAAGAGAGGGGCCACGGTGTTTCTGTATCTCTATTATGTTGGTGCGGCTTCGGAACTTTTAAATATCTTGATATATCTCGAGAACTACGCATCTGATCAAAAAATATCATAGAAGGTAAAAAGTAGGAAACTTAATTCTCTACAAAAAAGGTCTCTTAACATTTTGCCATAGCTCGCTTCGTTTCCGAGATATTTGCCGATTTATCTCAAGGGAAGGGGCCTGACGGACATATTTCGAGATATTTCTTCTTCTTGTTGTTCTTCTTCTGCACAGCTAAGCTGGAAGCGGCATTTGCGGCTCGCACTAGTGCAGAGTTATCTCAAAGAAAGGGGCCACGGTGATTCTGTATCTCTATTATGTTGGTGCGGCATCGGAACTTTTAAATATCTCGATATATCTCGAAAACTACGCTTCTGATCAAAAAATATCATAGAACATAAATTGTAGGAAACATAATTCTCTACAAAAAAGGTCTCTTAACATTTTGCCATAGCTCGCTTCGTTTCCGAGATATTTGCAGATATATCTCAAGGGAAGGGGCCTGACGGACATATTTCGAGATATTTCTTCTTCTTGTTGTTCTTCTTCTGCACAGCTAAGCTGGAAGTGGCATTTACAGCTCGCAATAGTGCAGAGTTATCTCAAAGAAAGGGGCCACGGTGTTTCTGTATCTCTATTATGTTGGTGCGGCTTCGGAACTTTTAAATATCTTGATATATCTCGAGAACTACGCATCTGATCAAAAAATATCATAGAACATAAAAAGTAGCAAACTTATTTCTCTACAAAAAAGGTCTCTTAACATTTTGCCATAGCTCTCTTCGTTTCCGAGATATTTCCAGATTTATCTCAAGGGAAGGGGCCTGACGGACATATTTCGAGATATTTCTTCTTCTTGTTGTTCTTATCCTGCACAGCTACGCTGGAAGTGGCATTTGCAGCTCGCAATAGTGCAGAGTTATCTCAAAGAAAGAGGCCACGGTGTTTCTGTATCTCTATTATGTTGGTGCGGCTTCGGAACTTTTAAATATCTTGATATATCTCGAGAACTACGCATCTGATCAAAAAATATCATAGAACATAAAAAGTAGGAAACTTAATTCTCTAGAAAAAAGGTCTCTTAACATTTTGCCATAGCTCGCTTCGTTTCCGAGATATTTGCACATATATCTCAAGGGAAGGGGCCTAACGGACATATTTCGAGATATTTCTTCTTCTTGTTGTTCTTCTTCTGCACAGCTAAACTGGAAGTGGCATTTCCAGCTCGCAATAGTGCAGAGTTATCTCAAAGAGAGGGGCCACGGTGTTTCTGTATCTCTATTATGTTGGTGCGGCATCGGAACTTTTAAATATCTTGATATATCTCGAGAACTACGCATCTGATCAAAAAATATCATAGAACATAAAAAGAAGGAAACTTAATTCTCTACAAAAAAGGTCTCTTAACATTTTGCCATAGCTCGCTTCGTTTCCGAGATATTTGCAGATTTATCTCAAGGGAAGGGGCCTAACGGACATATTTCGAGATATTTCTGCTTCTTGTTGTTCTTCTTCTGCACAGCTAAACTGGAAGTGGCATTTCCAGCTCGCACTAGTGCAGCGTTATCTCAAAGAAAGGGGCCACGGTGTTTCTGTATCTCCATTATGTTGGTGCGGCTTCGGAACTTTTAAATATCTCGATATATCTCGAAAACTACGCTTCTGATCAAAAAATATCATAGAACATAAATTGTAGGAAACATAATTCTCTACAAAAAACGTCTCTTAACATTTTGCCATAGCTCGCTTCGTTTCCGAGATATTTGCAGATTCAGCTCAAAGGAACTGGCCTGACGGACATATTTCGAGATATTTCTTCTTCTTGTTGTTCTTGCTCTGCACAGCTAAGCTGGAAGTGGCATTTGCAGCTCGCAATAGTGCAGAGTTATCTCAAAGAAAGGGGCCACGGTGTTTCTGTATCTCTATTATGTTGGTGCGGCTTCAGAACTTTTAAATATCTCGATATATCTCGAAAACTACGCTTCTGATCAAAAAATATCATAGAACATAAATTGTAGGAAACTTAATTCTCTACAAAAAAGGTCTCTTAACATTTTGCCATAGCTCTCTTCGTTTCCGAGACATTTGCAGATTTATCTCAAGGGAAGGGGCCTGACGGACATATTTCGAGATATTTCTTCTTCTTGTTATTCTTCTTCTGCACAGCTAAGCTGGAAGTGGCATTTGCAGCTCGCCATAGTGCAGAGTTATCTCAAAGAAAGGGGCCACGGAGTTTCTGTATCTCTATTATGTTGGTGCGGCTTCGGAACTTTTAAATATCTTGATATATCTCGAGAACTACGCATCTGATCAAAAAATATCATAGAAGATAAAAAGTAGGAAACTTAATTCTCTACAAAAAAGGTCTCTTAACATTTTGCCATAGCTCGCTTCGTTTCCGAGATATTTGCAGATTTATCTCAAGGGAAGGGGCCTGACGGACATATTTCGAGATATTTCTTCTTCTTGTTGTTCTTCTTCTGCACAGCTAAGCTGGAAGTGGCATTTGCGGCTCGCACTAGTGCAGAGTTATCTCAAAGAAAGGGGCCACGGTGTTTCTGTATCTCTATTATGTTGGTGCGGCTTCGGAACTTTTAAATATCTCGATATATCTCGAAAACTACGCTTCTGATCAAAAAATATCATAGAACATAAATTGTAGGAAACATAATTCTCTACAAAAAACGTCTCTTAACATTTTGCCATAGCTCGCTTCGTTTCCGAGATATTTGCAGATTCAGCTCAAAGGAACTGGCCTGACGGACATATTTCGAGATATCTCTTCTTCTTGTTGTTCTTCCTCTGCACAGCTAAGCTGGAAGTGGCATTTGCACCTCGCAATAGTGCAGAGTTATCTCAAAGAAAGGGGCCACGGTGTTTCTGTATCTCTATTATGTTGGTGCGGCTTCGGAACTTTTAAATATCTTGATATATCTCGAGAACTGCGCATCTGATCAAAAAATATCATAGAACATAAAAAGTAGGAAACTTAATTCTCTACAAAAAAGGTCTCTTAACATTTTGCCATAGCTCGCTTCGTTTCCGAGATATTTGCAGATTTATCTCAAGGGAAGGGGCCTGACGGACATATTTCGAGATATTTCTTCTTCTTGTTGTTCTTCTTCTGCACAGCTAAGCTGGAAGTGGCATTTGCGGCTCGCACTAGTGCAGAGTTATCTCAAAGAAAGGGGCCACGGTGTTTCTGTATCTCTATTATGTTGGTGCGGCTTCGGAACTTTTAAATATCTTGATATATCTCGAGAATTACGCATCTGATCAAAAAATATCATAGAACATAAAAAGTAGGAAACTTAATTCTCTACAAAAAAGGTCTCTTAACATTTTGCCATAGCTCTCTTCGTTTCCGAGATATTTCCAGATTTATCTCAAGGGAAGGGGCCTGACGGACATATTTCGAGATATTTCTTCTTCTTGTTGTTCTTCTTCTGCACAGCTACGCTGGAAGTGGCATTTGCAGCTCGCAATAGTGCAGAGTTATCTCAAAGAATGGGGCCACGGTGTTTCTGTATCTCTATTATATTGGTGCGGCTTCGGAACTTTTAAATATCTTGATATATCTCGAGAACTACGCATCTGATCAAAAAATATCATAGAACATAAAAAGTAGGAAACTTAATTCTCTAGAAAAAAGGTCTCTTAACATTTTGCCATAGCTCGCTTCGTTTCCGAGATATTTGCACATATATCTCAAGGGAAGGGGCCTAACGGACATATTTCGAGATATTTCTTCTTCTTGTTGTTCTTCTTCTGCACAGCTAAACTGGAAGTGGCATTTCCAGCTCGCAATAGTGCAGAGTTATCTCAAAGAGAGGGGCCAGGGTGTTTCTGTATCTCTATTATGTTGGTGCGGCATCGGAACTTTTAAATATCTTGATATATCTCGAGAACTACGCATCTGATCAAAAAATATCATAGAACATAAAAAGAAGGAAACTTAATTCTCTACAAAAAAGGTCTCTTAACATTTTGCCATAACTCGCTTCGTTTGCGAGATATATTCAGATTTATCTCAAGGGAAGGGGCCTAACGGACATATTTCGAGATATTTCTGCTTCTTGTTATTCTTCTTCTGCACAGCTAAACTGGAATTGGCATTTCCAGCTCGCACTAGTGCAGCGTTATCTCAAAGAAAGGGGCCACGGTGTTTCTGTATCTCCATTATGTTGGTGCGGCTTCGGAACTTTTAAATATCTCGATATATCTCGAAAACTACGCTTCTGATCAAAAAATATCATAGAACATAAATTGTAGGAAACATAATTCTCTACAAAAAACGTCTCTTAACATTTTGCCATAGCTCGCTTCGTTTCCGAGATATTTGCAGATTCAGCTCAAAGGAACTGGCCTGACGGACATATTTCGAGATATTTCTTCTTCTTGTTGTTCTTGCTCTGCACAGCTAAGCTGGAAGTGGCATTTGCAGCTCGCAATAGTGCAGAGTTATCTCAAAGAAAGGGGCCACGGTGTTTCTGTATCTCTATTATGTTGGTGCGGCTTCGGAACTTTTAAATATCTCGATATATCTCGAAAACTACGCTTCTGATCAAAAAATATCATAGAACATAAATTGTAGGAAACTTAATTCTCTACAAAAAAGGTCTCTTAACATTTTGCCATAGCTCTCTTCGTTTCCGAGACATTTGCAGATTTATCTCAAGGGAAGGGGCCTGACGGACATATTTCGAGATATTTCTTCTTCTTGTTGTTCTTCTTCTGCACAGCTAAGCTGGAAGTGGCATTTGCGGCTCGCACTAGTGCAGAGTTATCTCAAAGAAAGGGGCCACGGTGTTTCTGTATCTCTATTATGTTGGTGCGGCTTCGGAACTTTTAAATATCTCGATATATCTCGAAAACTACGCTTCTGATCAAAAAATATCATAGAACATAAATTGTAGGAAACATAATTCTCTACAAAAAACGTCTCTTAACATTTTGCCATAGCTCGCTTCGTTTCCGAGATATTTGCAGATTCAGCTCAAAGGAACTGGCCTGACTGACATATTTCGAGATATTTCTTCTTCTTGTTGTTCTTCCTCTGCACAGCTAAGCTGGAAGTGGCATTTGCACCTCGCAATAGTGCAGAGTTATCTCAAAGAAAGGGGCCACGGTGTTTCTGTATCTCTATTACGTTGGTGCGGCTTCGGAACTTTTAAACATCTCGATATATCTCGAAAACTACGCTTCTGATCAAAAAATATCATAGAACATAAATTGTAGGAAACATAATTCTCTACAAAAAAGGTCTCTTAACATTTTGCCATAGCTCGCTTCGTTTCCGAGATATTTGCAGATTTATCTCAAGGGAAGGGGCCTAACGGACATATTTCGAGATATTTCTTCTTCTTGTTGTTCTTCTTCTGCACAGCTAAGCTGGAAGTGGCATTTGCGGCTCGCACTAGTGCAGAGTTATCTCAAAGAAAGGGGCCACGGTGTTTCTGTATCTCTATTATGTTGCTGCGTCTTCGGAACTTTTAAATATCTCGATATATCTCGAAAACTACGCTTCTGATCAAAAAATATCATAGAACATAAATTGTAGGAAACATAATTCTCTACAAAAAAGGTCTCTCAACATTTTGCCATAGCTCACTTCGTTTCCGAGATATTTGCAGATATATCTCAAGGGAAGGGGCCTGACGGACATATTTCGAGATATTTCTTCTTCTTGTTGTTCTTCTTCTGCACAGCTAAGCTGGAAGTGGCATTTACAGCTCGCAATAGTGCAGAGTTATCTCAAAGAAAGAGGCCACGGTGTTTCTGTATCTCTATTATGTTGGTGCGGCTTCGGAACTTTTAAATATCTTGATATATCTCGAGAACTACGCGTCTGGTCAAAAAATATCATAGAACATAAAAAGTAGGAAACATAATTCTCTACAAAAACGGTCTCTTAACATTTTGCCATAGCTCGCTTCGTTTCCGAGATATTTGCAGATATATCTCAAGGAAAGGGGCCTGACGGACATATTTCGAGATATTTCTTCTTCTTGTTGTTCTTCTTCTGCACAGCTAAGCTGGAAGTGGCATTTGCGGCTCGCACTAGTGCAGAGTTATCTCAAAGAAAGGGGCCACGGTGTTTCTGTATCC
The DNA here is from genome assembly GCF_051020975.1 of Osmia lignaria lignaria. NCBI lineage: Eukaryota > Metazoa > Arthropoda > Insecta > Hymenoptera > Megachilidae > Osmia > Osmia lignaria. The sequence continues at coordinate 22,220,714 of NW_027478159.1, forward strand.
CTATCATGTTGGTGCGGCTTCGGAACTTTTAAATATCTTGATATATCTCGAGAACTACGCATCTGATCAAAAAATATCATAGAACATAAAAAGTAGGAAACTTAATTCTCTACAAAAAAGGTCTCTTAACATTTTGCCATAGCTCACTTCGTTTCCGAGATATGTGCAGATTTATCTCAAGGGAAGGGGCCTGACGGACATATTTCGAGATATTTCTTCTTCTTGTTGTTCTTCTTCTGCACAGCTAAGCTGGAAGTGGCATTTGCAGCTCGCACTAGTGCAGAGTTATCTCAAAGAAAGGGGCCACGGTGTTTCTGTATCTCTATTATGTTGGTGCGGCTTCGGAACTTTTAAATATCTCGATATATCTCGAAAACTACGCTTCTGATCAAAAAATATCGTAGAACATAAATTGTAGGAAACATAATTCTTTACAAAAAAGGGCTCTTAACATTTTGCCATAGCTCGCTTCGTTTCCGAGATATTTGCAGATATATCTCAAGGGAAGGGGCCTGACGGACATATTTCGAGATATTTCTTCTTCTTGTTGTTCTTCTTCTGCACAGCTAAGCTGGAAGTGGCATTTACAGCTCGCAATAGTGCAGAGTTATCTCAAAGAAAGGGGCCACGGTGTTTCTGTATCTCTATTATGTTGGTGCGGCTTCGGAACTTTTAAATATCTTGATATATCTCGAGAACTACGCATCTGATCAAAAAATATCATAGAACATAAAAAGTAGGAAACTTAATTCTCTACAAAAAAGGTCTCTTAACATTTTGCCATAGCTCGCTTCGTTTCCGAGATATTTGCATATTTATCTCAAGGGAAGGGGCCTGACGGACATATTTCGAGATATTTCTTGTTCTTGTTGTTCTTCTTCTGCACAGCTAAGCTGGAAGTGGCATTTGCGGCTCGCACTAGTGCAGAGTTATCTCAAAGAAGGGGCCACGGTGTTTCTGTATCTCTATTATTTTGGTGCGGCTTCGGAACTTTTAAATATCTTGATATATCTCGAGAACTACGCATCTGATCAAAAAATATCATAGAACATAGAAAGTAGGAAACGTAATTCTCTACAAAAAAGGTCTCTTAACATTTTGCCATAGCTCGCTTCGTTTCCGAGATATTTGCAGATTTATCTCAAGGGAAGGGGCCTGACGGAAATATTTCGAGATATTTCTTCTTCTTGTTGTTCTTCTTCTGCACAGCTAAGCTGGAAGTGGCATTTGCAGCTCGCAATAGTGCAGAGTTATCTCAAAGAAAGGGGCCACGGTGTTTCTGTATCTCTATTATGTTGGGGCGGCTTCGGAACTTTTAAATATCTTGATATATCTCGAGAACTACGCATCTGATCGAAAAATATCATAGAACATAAAAAGTAGGAAACTTAATTCTCTACAAAAGGGGTCTCTTAACATTTTGCCATAGCTCGCTTCGTTTCCGAGATATTTGCAGATTTATCTCAAGGGAAGGGGCCTGACGGACATATTTCGAGATATTTCTTCTTTTTGTTGTTCTTCTTCTGCACAGCTAAGCTGGAAGTGGCATTTGCAGCTCGCAATAGTGCAGAGTTATCTCAAAGAAAGGGGCCACGGTGTTTCTGTATCTCTATTATGTTGGTGCGGCTTCGGAACTTTTAAATATCTTGATATATCTCGAGAACTACGCATCCGATCAAAAAATATCATACAACATAAAAAGTAGGAAACTTAATTCTCTACAAAAAAGGTCTCTTAACATTTTGCCATAGCTCGCTTCGTTTCCGAGATATTTGCAGATTTATCTCGAGGGAAGGGGCCTGACGGACATATTTCGAGATATTTCTTCTTCTTGTTGTTCTTCTTCTGCACAGCTAAGCTGGAAGTGGCATTTGCAGCGCGCAATAGTGCAGAGTTATCTCAAAGAAAGGGGCCACGGTGTTTCTGTATCTCTATTATGTTGGTGCGGCTTCGGAACTTTTAAATATCTTGATATATCTCGAGAACTACGCATCCGATCAAAAAATATCATAGAACATGAAAAGTAGGAAACTTAATTCTCTACAAAAAAGGTCTCTTAACATTTTGCCATAGCTCGCTTCGTTTCCGAGATATTTGCAGATTTATCTCGAGGGAAGGGGCCTGACGGACATATTTCGAGATATTTCTTCTTCTTGTTGTTCTTCTTCTGCACAGCTAAGCTGGAAGCGGCATTTGCGGCTCGCACTAGTGCAGGGTTATCTCAAAGAAAGGGGCCACGGTGTTTCTGTATCTCTATTATGTTGGTGCGGCTTCGGATCTTTTAAATATCTCGATATATCTCGAAAACTACGCTTCTGATCAAAAAATATCATAGAACATAAATTGTAGGAAACATAATTCTCTACAAAAAACGTCTCTTAACATTTTGCCATAGCTCGCTTCGTATCCGAGATATTTGCAGATTCAGCTCAAAGGAACTGGCCTGACGGACATATTTCGAGATATTTCTTCTTTTTGTTGTTCTTCTTCTGCACAGCTAAGCTGGAAGTGGCATTTGCAGCTCGCAATAGTGCAGAGTTATCTCAAAGAAAGGGGCCACGGTGTTTCTGTACCTCTATTATGTTGGTGCGGCTTCGGAACTTTTAAATATCTTGATATATCTCGAGAACTACGCATCCGATCAAAAAATATCATAGAACATAAAAAGTAGGAAACTTAATTCTCTACAAAACAGGTCTCTTAACATTTTGCCATAGCTCGCTTCGTTTCCGAGATATTTGCATATTTATCTCAAGGGAAGGGGCCTGACGGACATATTTCGAGATATTTCTTGTTCTTGTTGTTCTTCTTCTGCACAGCTAAGCTGGAAGTGGCATTTGCGGCTCGCACTAGTGCAGAGTTATCTCAAAGAAGGGGCCACGGTGTTTCTGTATCTCTATTATTTTGGTGCGGCTTCGGAACTTTTAAATATCTTGATATATCTCGAGAACTACGCATCTGATCGAAAAATATCATAGAACATAAAAAGTAGGAAACTTAATTCTCTACAAAAGATGTCTCTTAACATTTTGCTATAGCTCGCTTCGTTTTCGAGATATTTGCAGATTTATCTCAAGGGAAGGGGCCTGACGGACATATTTCGAGATATTTCTTCTTTTTGTTGTTCTTCTTCTGCACAGCTAAGCTGGAAGTGGCATTTGCAGCTCGCAATAGTGCAGAGTTATCTCAAAGAAAGGGGCCACGGTGTTTCTGTATCTCTATTATGTTGGTGCGGCTTCGGAACTTTTAAATATCTTGATATATCTCGAGAACTACGCATCCGATCAAAAAATATCATACAACATAAAAAGTAGGAAACTTAATTCTCTACAAAAAAGGTCTCTTAACATTTTGCCATAGCTCGCATCGTTTCCGAGATATTTGCAGATTTATCTCGAGGGAAGGGGCCTGACGGACATATTTCGAGATATTTCTTCTTCTTGTTGTTCTTCTTCTGCACAGCTAAGCTGGAAGTGGCATTTGCAGCGCGCAATAGTGCAGAGTTATCTCAAAGAAAGGGGCCACGGTGTTTCTGTATCTCTATTATGTTGGTGCGGCTTCGGAACTTTTAAATATCTTGATATATCTCGAGAACTACGCATCTGATCAAAAAATATCATAGAACATAAAAAGTAGGAAACTTAATTCTCTACAAAAAAGGTCTCTTAACATTTTGCCATAGCTCTCTTCGTTTCCGAGATATTTGCAGATTTATCTCAAGGGAAGGGGCCTGACGGACATATTTCGAGATATTTCTTCTTCTTGTTGTTCTTCTTCTGCACAGCTAAGCTGGAAGTGGCATTTGCGGCTCGCACTAGTGCAGAGTTATCTCAAAGAAAGGGGCCACGGTGTTTCTGTATCTCTATTATGTTGGTGCGGCTTCGGAACTTTTAAATATCTTGATATATCTCGAGAACTACGCATCTGATCAAAAAATATCATAGAACATAAAAAGTAGGAAACTTAATTCTCTACAAAAAAGGTCTCTTAACATTTTGCCATAGCTCTCTTCGTTTCCGAGATATTTGCAGATTTATCTCAAGGGAAGGGGCCTGACGGACATATTTCGAGATATTTCTTCTTCTTGTTGTTCTTCTTCTGCACAGCTAAGCTGGAAGTGGCATTTGCGGCTCGCACTAGTGCAGAGTTATCTCAAAGAAAGGGGCCACGGTGTTTCTGTATCTCTATTATGTTGGTGCGGCTTCGGAACTTTTAAATATCTCGATGTATCTCGAAAACTACGCTTCTGATCAAAAAATATCATAGAACATAAATTGTAGGAAACATAATTCTCTATAAAAAACGTCTCTTAACATTTTGCCATAGCTCGCTTCGTTTCCGAGATATTTGCAGATTCATCTCAAAGGAACTGGCCTGACGGACATATTTCGAGATATTTCTTCTTCTTGTTGTTCTTCCTCTGCACAGCTAAGCTGGAAGTGGCATTTGCAGCTCGCAATAGTGCAGAGTTATCTCAAAGAAAGGGGCCACGGCGTTTCTGTATCTCTATTATGTTGGTGCGGCTTCGGAACTTTTAAATATCTTGATATATCTCGAGAACTACGCATCTGATCAAAAAATATCATAGAACATAAAAAGTAGGAAACTTAATTCTCTACAAAAAAGGTCTCTTAACATTTTGCCATAGGTCGCTTCGTTTCCGAGATATCTGCAGATTTATCTCAAGGGAAGGGGCCTAACGGACATATTTCGAGATATTTCTTCTTCTTGTTGTCCTTCTTCTGCACAGCTAAACTGGAAGTGGCATTTCCAGCTCGCAATAGTGCAGAGTTATCTCAAAGAGAGGGGCCACGGTGTTTCTGTATCTCTATTATGTTGGTGCGGCTTCGGAACTTTTAAATATCTTGATATATCTCGAGAACTACGCATCTGATCAAAAAATATCATAGAAGATAAAAAGTAGGAAACTTAATTATCTACAAAAAAGGTCTCTTAACATTTTGCCATAGCTCGCTTCGTTTCCGAGATATTTGCAGATTTATCTCAAGGGAAGGGGCCTGACGGACATATTTCGAGATATTTCTTCTTCTTGTTGTTCTTCTTCTGCACAGCTAAGCTGGAAGTGGCATTTGCGGCTCGCACTAGTGCAGAGTTATCTCAAAGAAAGGGGCCACGGTGTTTCTGTATCCCTATTATGTTGGTGCGGCTTCGGAACTTTTAAATATCTGGATATATCTCGAAAACTACGCTTCGGATCAAAAAATATCATAGAACATAAATAGTAGGAAACATAATTCTCTACAAAAAACGTCTCTTAACATTTTGCCATAGCTCGCTTCGTTTCCGAGATGTGTGCAGATTTATCTCAAGGGAAGGGGCCTGACGGACATATTTCGAGATATTTCTTCTTCTTGTTGTTCTTCTTCTGCACAGCTAAGCTGGAAGTGGCATTTGCGGCTCGCACTAGTGCAGAGTTATCTCAACGAAAGGGGCCACGGTGTTTCTGTATCTCTATTATGTTGGTGCGGCTTCGGAACTTTTAAATATCTCGATATATCTCGAAAACTACGCTTCTGATCAAAAAATATCATAGAACATAAATTGTAGGAAACATAATTCTCTACAAAAAAGGTCTCTCAACATTTTGCCATAGCTCGCTTCGTTTCCGAGATATTTGCAGATATATCTCAAGGGAAGGGGCCTGACGGACATATTTCGAGGTATTTCTTCTTCTTGTTTTTCTTCTTCTGCACAGCTAAGCTGGAAGTGGCATTTACAGCTCGCAATAGTGCAGAGTTGTCTCAAAGAAAGGGGCCACGGTGTTTCTGTATCTCTATTATGTTGGTGCGGCTTCGGAACTTTTAAATATCTTGATATATCTCGAGAACTACGCATCTGATCAAAAAATATCATAGAAGATAAAAAGTAGGAAACTTAATTATCTACAAAAAAGGTCTCTTAACATTTTGCCATAGCTCGCTTCGTTTCCGAGATATTTGCAGATTTATCTCAAGGGAAGGGGCCTGACGGACATATTTCGAGATATTTCTTCTTCTTGTTGTTCTTCTTCTGCACAGCTAAGCTGGAAGTGGCATTTGCGGCTCGCACTAGTGCAGAGTTATCTCAAAGAAAGGGGCCACGGTGTTTCTGTATCCCTATTATGTTGGTGCGGCTTCGGAACTTTTAAATATCTGGATATATCTCGAAAACTACGCTTCGGATCAAAAAATATCATAGAACATAAATAGTAGGAAACATAATTCTCTACAAAAAACGTCTCTTAACATTTTGCCATAGCTCGCTTCGTTTCCGAGATGTGTGCAGATTTATCTCAAGGGAAGGGGCCTGACGGACATATTTCGAGATATTTCTTCTTCTTGTTGTTCTTCTTCTGCACAGCTAAGCTGGAAGTGGCATTTGCGGCTCGCACTAGTGCAGAGTTATCTCAACGAAAGGGGCCACGGTGTTTCTGTATCTCTATTATGTTGGTGCGGCTTCGGAACTTTTAAATATCTCGATATATCTCGAAAACTACGCTTCTGATCAAAAAATATCATAGAACATAAATTGTAGGAAACATAATTCTCTACAAAAAAGGTCTCTCAACATTTTGCCATAGCTCGCTTCGTTTCCGAGATATTTGCAGATATATCTCAAGGGAAGGGGCCTGACGGACATATTTCGAGGTATTTCTTCTTCTTGTTGTTCTTCTTCTGCACAGCTAAGCTGGAAGTGGCATTTACAGCTCGCAATAGTGCAGAGTTGTCTCAAAGAAAGGGGCCACGGTGTTTCTGTATCTCTATTATGTTGGTGCGGCTTCGGAACTTTTAAATATCTTGATATATCTCGAGAACTACGCATCTGATCAAAAAATATCATAGAACATAAAAAGTAGGAAACTTAATTCTATACAAAAAAGGTCTCTTAACATTTTGCCATAGCTCGCTTGGTTTCCGAGATATTTGCAGATTTATCTCAAGGGAAGGGGCCTGACGGACATATTTCGAGATATTTCTTCTTCTTGTTGTTCTTCTTCTGCACAGATAAGCTGGAAGTGGCATTTGCGGCTCGCACTAGTGCAGAGTTATCTCAAAGAAAGGGGCCACGGTGTTTCTGTATCTCTATTATGTTGGTGCGGCTTCGGAACTTTTAAATATCTCGATATATCTCGAAAACTACGCTTCTGATCAAAAAATATCATAGAACATAAATTGTAGGAAAGATAATTCTCTACAAAAAACGTCTCTTAACATTTTGCCATAGCTCGCTTCGTTTCCGAGATATTTGCAGGTTCAGCTCAAAGGGACGGGCCTGACGGACATATTTCGAGATACTTCTTCTTCTTGTTGTTCTTCCTCTGCACAGCTAAGCTGGAAGTGGCATTTGCAGCTCGCAATAGTGCAGAGTTATCTCAAAGAAAGGGGCCACGGTGTTTCTGTATCTCTATTATGTTGGTGCGGCTTCGGAACTTTTAAATATCTTGATATATCTCGAGAACTACGCATCTGATCAAAAAATATCATAGAACATAAAAAGTAGGAAACTTAATTCTCTACAAAAAAGGTCTCTTAACATTTTGCCATAGCTCTCTTCGTTTCCGAGATATTTGCAGATTTATCTCAAGGGAAGGGGCCTGACGGACATATTTCGAGATATTTCTTCTTCTTGTTGTTCTTCTTCTGCACAGCTAAGCTGGAAGTGGCATTTGCGGCTCGCACTAGTGCAGAGTTATCTCAAAGAAAGGGGCCACGGTGTTTCTGTATCCCTATTATGTTGGTGCGGCTTCGGAACTTTTAAATATCTGGATATATCTCGAAAACTACGCTTCGGATCAAAAAATATCATAGAACATAAATAGTAGGAAACATAATTCTCTACAAAAAACGTCTCTTAACATTTTGCCATAGCTCGCTTCGTTTCCGAGATGTGTGCAGATTTATCTCAAGGGAAGGGGCCTGACGGACATATTTCGAGATATTTCTTCTTCTTGTTGTTCTTCTTCTGCACAGCTAAGCTGGAAGTGGCATTTGCGGCTCGCACTAGTGCAGAGTTATCTCAACGAAAGGGGCCACGGTGTTTCTGTATCTCTATTATGTTGGTGCGGCTTCGGAACTTTTAAATATCTCGATATATCTCGAAAACTACGCTTCTGATCAAAAAATATCATAGAACATAAATTGTAGGAAACATAATTCTCTACAAAAAAGGTCTCTCAACATTTTGCCATAGCTCGCTTCGTTTCCGAGATATTTGCAGATATATCTCAAGGGAAGGGGCCTGACGGACATATTTCGAGGTATTTCTTCTTCTTGTTTTTCTTCTTCTGCACAGCTAAGCTGGAAGTGGCATTTACAGCTCGCAATAGTGCAGAGTTGTCTCAAAGAAAGGGGCCACGGTGTTTCTGTATCTCTATTATGTTGGTGCGGCTTCGGAACTTTTAAATATCTTGATATATCTCGAGAACTACGCATCTGATCAAAAAATATCATAGAAGATAAAAAGTAGGAAACTTAATTATCTACAAAAAAGGTCTCTTAACATTTTGCCATAGCTCGCTTCGTTTCCGAGATATTTGCAGATTTATCTCAAGGGAAGGGGCCTGACGGACATATTTCGAGATATTTCTTCTTCTTGTTGTTCTTCTTCTGCACAGCTAAGCTGGAAGTGGCATTTGCGGCTCGCACTAGTGCAGAGTTATCTCAAAGAAAGGGGCCACGGTGTTTCTGTATCCCTATTATGTTGGTGCGGCTTCGGAACTTTTAAATATCTGGATATATCTCGAAAACTACGCTTCGGATCAAAAAATATCATAGAACATAAATAGTAGGAAACATAATTCTCTACAAAAAACGTCTCTTAACATTTTGCCATAGCTCGCTTCGTTTCCGAGATGTGTGCAGATTTATCTCAAGGGAAGGGGCCTGACGGACATATTTCGAGATATTTCTTCTTCTTGTTGTTCTTCTTCTGCACAGCTAAGCTGGAAGTGGCATTTGCGGCTCGCACTAGTGCAGAGTTATCTCAACGAAAGGGGCCACGGTGTTTCTGTATCTCTATTATGTTGGTGCGGCTTCGGAACTTTTAAATATCTCGATATATCTCGAAAACTACGCTTCTGATCAAAAAATATCATAGAACATAAATTGTAGGAAACATAATTCTCTACAAAAAAGGTCTCTCAACATTTTGCCATAGCTCGCTTCGTTTCCGAGATATTTGCAGATATATCTCAAGGGAAGGGGCCTGACGGACATATTTCGAGGTATTTCTTCTTCTTGTTGTTCTTCTTCTGCACAGCTAAGCTGGAAGTGGCATTTACAGCTCGCAATAGTGCAGAGTTGTCTCAAAGAAAGGGGCCACGGTGTTTCTGTATCTCTATTATGTTGGTGCGGCTTCGGAACTTTTAAATATCTTGATATATCTCGAGAACTACGCATCTGATCAAAAAATATCATAGAACATAAAAAGTAGGAAACTTAATTCTATACAAAAAAGGTCTCTTAACATTTTGCCATAGCTCGCTTGGTTTCCGAGATATTTGCAGATTTATCTCAAGGGAAGGGGCCTGACGGACATATTTCGAGATATTTCTTCTTCTTGTTGTTCTTCTTCTGCACAGATAAGCTGGAAGTGGCATTTGCGGCTCGCACTAGTGCAGAGTTATCTCAAAGAAAGGGGCCACGGTGTTTCTGTATCTCTATTATGTTGGTGCGGCTTCGGAACTTTTAAATATCTCGATATATCTCGAAAACTACGCTTCTGATCAAAAAATATCATAGAACATAAATTGTAGGAAAGATAATTCTCTACAAAAAACGTCTCTTAACATTTTGCCATAGCTCGCTTCGTTTCCGAGATATTTGCAGGTTCAGCTCAAAGGGACGGGCCTGACGGACATATTTCGAGATACTTCTTCTTCTTGTTGTTCTTCCTCTGCACAGCTAAGCTGGAAGTGGCATTTGCAGCTCGCAATAGTGCAGAGTTATCTCAAAGAAAGGGGCCACGGTGTTTCTGTATCTCTATTATGTTGGTGCGGCTTCGGAACTTTTAAATATCTTGATATATCTCGAGAACTACGCATCTGATCAAAAAATATCATAGAACATAAAAAGTAGGAAACTTAATTCTCTACAAAAAAGGTCTCTTAACATTTTGCCATAGCTCGCTTCGTTTCCGAGATATTTGCAGATTTATCTCAAGGGAAGGGGCCTGACGGACATATTTCGAGATATTTCTTCTTCTTGTTGTTCTTCTTCTGCACAGCTAAGCTGGAAGTGGCATTTACAGCTCGCAATAGTGCAGAGTTATCTCAAAGAAAGGGGCCACGGTGTTTCTGTATCTCTATTATGTTGGTGCGGCTTCGGAACTTTTAAATATCTCGATATATCTCGAAAACTACGCTTCTGATCAAAAAATATCATAGAACATAAATTGTAGGAAACATAATTCTCTACAAAAAAGGTCTCTCAACATTTTGCCATAGCTCGCTTCGTTTCCGAGATATTTGCAGATTTATCTCGAGGGAAGGGGCCTGACGGACATATTTCGAGATATTTCTTCTTCTTGTTGTTCTTCTTCTGCACAGCTAAGCTGGAAGTGGCATTTGCAGCGCGCAATAGTGCAGAGTTATCTCAAAGAAAGGGGCCACGGTGTTTCTGTATCTCTATTATGTTGGTGCGGCTTCGGAACTTTTAAATATCTTGATATATCTCGAGAACTACGCATCTGATCAAAAAATATCATAGAACATAAAAAGTAGGAAACTTAATTCTCTACAAAAAAGGTCTCTTAACATTTTGCCATAGCTCTCTTCGTTTCCGAGATATTTGCAGATTTATCTCAAGGGAAGGGGCCTGACGGACATATTTCGAGATATTTCTTCTTCTTGTTGTTCTTCTTCTGCACAGCTAAGCTGGAAGTGGCATTTGCGGCTCGCACTAGTGCAGAGTTATCTCAAAGAAAGGGGCCACGGTGTTTCTGTATCTCTATTATGTTGGTGCGGCTTCGGAACTTTTAAATATCTTGATATATCTCGAGAACTACGCATCTGATCAAAAAATATCATAGAACATAAAAAGTAGGAAACTTAATTCTCTACAAAAAAGGTCTCTTAACATTTTGCCATAGCTCTCTTCGTTTCCGAGATATTTGCAGATTTATCTCAAGGGAAGGGGCCTGACGGACATATTTCGAGATATTTCTTCTTCTTGTTGTTCTTCTTCTGCACAGCTAAGCTGGAAGTGGCATTTGCGGCTCGCACTAGTGCAGAGTTATCTCAAAGAAAGGGGCCACGGTGTTTCTGTATCTCTATTATGTTGGTGCGGCTTCGGAACTTTTAAATATCTCGATGTATCTCGAAAACTACGCTTCTGATCAAAAAATATCATAGAACATAAATTGTAGGAAACATAATTCTCTATAAAAAACGTCTCTTAACATTTTGCCATAGCTCGCTTCGTTTCCGAGATATTTGCAGATTCATCTCAAAGGAACTGGCCTGACGGACATATTTCGAGATATTTCTTCTTCTTGTTGTTCTTCCTCTGCACAGCTAAGCTGGAAGTGGCATTTGCAGCTCGCAATAGTGCAGAGTTATCTCAAAGAAAGGGGCCACGGCGTTTCTGTATCTCTATTATGTTGGTGCGGCTTCGGAACTTTTAAATATCTTGATATATCTCGAGAACTACGCATCTGATCAAAAAATATCATAGAACATAAAAAGTAGGAAACTTAATTCTCTACAAAAAAGGTCTCTTAACATTTTGCCATAGGTCGCTTCGTTTCCGAGATATCTGCAGATTTATCTCAAGGGAAGGGGCCTAACGGACATATTTCGAGATATTTCTTCTTCTTGTTGTCCTTCTTCTGCACAGCTAAACTGGAAGTGGCATTTCCAGCTCGCAATAGTGCAGAGTTATCTCAAAGAGAGGGGCCACGGTGTTTCTGTATCTCTATTATGTTGGTGCGGCTTCGGAACTTTTAAATATCTTGATATATCTCGAGAACTACGCATCTGATCAAAAAATATCATAGAAGATAAAAAGTAGGAAACTTAATTATCTACAAAAAAGGTCTCTTAACATTTTGCCATAGCTCGCTTCGTTTCCGAGATATTTGCAGATTTATCTCAAGGGAAGGGGCCTGACGGACATATTTCGAGATATTTCTTCTTCTTGTTGTTCTTCTTCTGCACAGCTAAGCTGGAAGTGGCATTTGCGGCTCGCACTAGTGCAGAGTTATCTCAAAGAAAGGGGCCACGGTGTTTCTGTATCCCTATTATGTTGGTGCGGCTTCGGAACTTTTAAATATCTGGATATATCTCGAAAACTACGCTTCGGATCAAAAAATATCATAGAACATAAATAGTAGGAAACATAATTCTCTACAAAAAACGTCTCTTAACATTTTGCCATAGCTCGCTTCGTTTCCGAGATGTGTGCAGATTTATCTCAAGGGAAGGGGCCTGACGGACATATTTCGAGATATTTCTTCTTCTTGTTGTTCTTCTTCTGCACAGCTAAGCTGGAAGTGGCATTTGCGGCTCGCACTAGTGCAGAGTTATCTCAACGAAAGGGGCCACGGTGTTTCTGTATCTCTATTATGTTGGTGCGGCTTCGGAACTTTTAAATATCTCGATATATCTCGAAAACTACGCTTCTGATCAAAAAATATCATAGAACATAAATTGTAGGAAACATAATTCTCTACAAAAAAGGTCTCTCAACATTTTGCCATAGCTCGCTTCGTTTCCGAGATATTTGCAGATATATCTCAAGGGAAGGGGCCTGACGGACATATTTCGAGGTATTTCTTCTTCTTGTTGTTCTTCTTCTGCACAGCTAAGCTGGAAGTGGCATTTACAGCTCGCAATAGTGCAGAGTTGTCTCAAAGAAAGGGGCCACGGTGTTTCTGTATCTCTATTATGTTGGTGCGGCTTCGGAACTTTTAAATATCTTGATATATCTCGAGAACTACGCATCTGATCAAAAAATATCATAGAAGATAAAAAGTAGGAAACTTAATTATCTACAAAAAAGGTCTCTTAACATTTTGCCATAGCTCGCTTCGTTTCCGAGATATTTGCAGATTTATCTCAAGGGAAGGGGCCTGACGGACATATTTCGAGATATTTCTTCTTCTTGTTGTTCTTCTTCTGCACAGCTAAGCTGGAAGTGGCATTTGCGGCTCGCACTAGTGCAGAGTTATCTCAAAGAAAGGGGCCACGGTGTTTCTGTATCCCTATTATGTTGGTGCGGCTTCGGAACTTTTAAATATCTGGATATATCTCGAAAACTACGCTTCGGATCAAAAAATATCATAGAACATAAATAGTAGGAAACATAATTCTCTACAAAAAACGTCTCTTAACATTTTGCCATAGCTCGCTTCGTTTCCGAGATGTGTGCAGATTTATCTCAAGGGAAGGGGCCTGACGGACATATTTCGAGATATTTCTTCTTCTTGTTGTTCTTCTTCTGCACAGCTAAGCTGGAAGTGGCATTTGCGGCTCGCACTAGTGCAGAGTTATCTCAACGAAAGGGGCCACGGTGTTTCTGTATCTCTATTATGTTGGTGCGGCTTCGGAACTTTTAAATATCTCGATATATCTCGAAAACTACGCTTCTGATCAAAAAATATCATAGAACATAAATTGTAGGAAACATAATTCTCTACAAAAAAGGTCTCTCAACATTTTGCCATAGCTCGCTTCGTTTCCGAGATATTTGCAGATATATCTCAAGGGAAGGGGCCTGACGGACATATTTCGAGATATTTCTTCTTCTTGTTGTTCTTCTTCTGCACAGATAAGCTGGAAGTGGCATTTGCGGCTCGCACTAGTGCAGAGTTATCTCAAAGAAAGGGGCCACGGTGTTTCTGTATCTCTATTATGTTGGTGCGGCTTCGGAACTTTTAAATATCTCGATATATCTCGAAAACTACGCTTCTGATCAAAAAATATCATAGAACATAAATTGTAGGAAAGATAATTCTCTACAAAAAACGTCTCTTAACATTTTGCCATAGCTCGCTTCGTTTCCGAGATATTTGCAGGTTCAGCTCAAAGGGACGGGCCTGACGGACATATTTCGAGATACTTCTTCTTCTTGTTGTTCTTCCTCTGCACAGCTAAGCTGGAAGTGGCATTTGCAGCTCGCAATAGTGCAGAGTTATCTCAAAGAAAGGGGCCACGGTGTTTCTGTATCTCTATTATGTTGGTGCGGCTTCGGAACTTTTAAATATCTTGATATATCTCGAGAACTACGCATCTGATCAAAAAATATCATAGAACATAAAAAGTAGGAAACTTAATTCTCTACAAAAAAGGTCTCTTAACATTTTGCCATAGCTCGCTTCGTTTCCGAGATATTTGCAGATTTATCTCAAGGGAAGGGGCCTGACGGACATATTTCGAGATATTTCTTCTTCTTGTTGTTCTTCTTCTGCACAGCTAAGCTGGAAGTGGCATTTACAGCTCGCAATAGTGCAGAGTTATCTCAAAGAAAGGGGCCACGGTGTTTCTGTATCTCTATTATGTTGGTGCGGCTTCGGAACTTTTAAATATCTCGATATATCTCGAAAACTACGCTTCTGATCAAAAAATATCATAGAACATAAATTGTAGGAAACATAATTCTCTACAAAAAAGGTCTCTCAACATTTTGCCATAGCTCGCTTCGTTTCCGAGATATTTGCAGATATATCTCAAGGGAAGGGGCCTGACGGACATATTTCGAGATATTTCTTCTTCTTGTTGTTCTTCTTCTGCACAGCTAAGCTGGAAGTGGCATTTACAGCTCGCAATAGTGCAGAGTTATCTCAAAGAAAGGGGCCACGGTGTTTCTGTATCTCTATTATGTTGGTGCGGCTTCGGAACTTTTAAATATCTTGATATATCTCGAGAACTACGCATCTGATCAAAAAATATCATAGAACATAAAAAGTAGGAAACTTAATTCTCTACAAAAAAGGTCTCTTAACATTTTGCCATAGCTCTCTTCGTTTCCGAGATATTTGCAGATTTATCTCAAGGGAAGGGGCCTGACGGACATATTTCGAGATATTTCTTCTTCTTGTTGTTCTTCTTCTGCACAGCTAAGCTGGAAGTGGCATTTGCGGCTCGCACTAGTGCAGAGTTACCTCAAAGAAAGGGGCCACGGTGTTTCTGTATCTCTATTATGTTGGTGCGGCTTCGGAACTTTTAAATATCTCGATGTATCTCGAAAACTACGCTTCTGATCAAAAAATATCATAGAACATAAATTGTAGGAAACATAATTCTCTATAAAAAACGTCTCTTAACATTTTGCGATAGCTCGCTTCGTTTCCGAGATATTTGCAGATTCATCTCAAAGGAACTGGCCTGACGGACATATTTCGAGATATTTCTTCTTCTTGTTGTTCTTCCTCTGCACAGCTAAGCTGGAAGTGGCATTTGCAGCTCGCAATAGTGCAGAGTTATCTCAAAGAAAGGGGCCACGGCGTTTCTGTATCTCTATTATGTTGGTGCGGCTTCGGAACTTTTAAATATCTTGATATATCTCGAGAACTACGCATCTGATCAAAAAATATCATAGAACATAAAAAGTAGGAAACTTAATTCTCTACAAAAAAGGTCTCTTAACATTTTGCCATAGGTCGCTTCGTTTCCGAGATATTTGCAGATTTATCTCAAGGGAAGGGGCCTAACGGACATATTTCGAGATATTTCTCCTTCTTGTTGTCCTTCTTCTGCACAGCTAAACTGGAAGTGGCATTTCCAGCTCGCAATAGTGCAGAGTTATCTCAAAGAGAGGGGCCACGGTGTTTCTGTATCTCTATTACGTTGGTGCGGCTTCGGAACTTTTAAATATCTTGATATATCTCGAGAACTACGCATCTGATCAAAAAATATCATAGAAGATAAAAAGTAGGAAACTTAATTCTCTACAAAAAAGGTCTCTTAACATTTTGCCATAGCTCGCTTCGTTTCCGAGATATTTGCAGATTTATCTCAAGGGAAGGGGCCTGACGGACATATTTCGAGATATTTCTTTTTCTTGTTGTTCTTCTTCTGCACAGCTAAGCTGGAAGTGGCATTTGCGGCTCGCACTAGTGCAGAGTTATCTCAAAGAAAGGGGCCACGGTGTTTCTGTATCCCTATTATGTTGGTGCGGCTTCGGAACTTTTAAATATCTGGATATATCTCGAAAACTACGCTTCGGATCAAAAAATATCATAGAACATAAATAGTAGGATACATAAATCTCTACAAAAAATGTCTCTTAACATTTTGCCATAGCTCGCTTCGTTTCCGAGATATGGGCAGATTTATCTCAAGGGAAGGGGCCTGACGGACATATTTCGAGATATTTCTTCTTCTTGTTGTTCTTCTTCTGCACAGCTAAGCTGGAAGTGGCATTTGCGGCTCGCACTAGTGCAGAGTTATCTCAACGAAAGGGGCCACGGTGTTTCTGCATCTCTATTATGTTGGTGCGGCTTCGGAACTTTTAAATATCTCGATATATCTCGAAAACTACGCTTCTGATCAAAAAATATCATAGAACATAAATTGTAGGAAACATAATTCTCTACAAAAAAGGTCTCTCAACATTTTGCCATAGCTCGCTTCGTTTCCGAGATATTTGCAGATTTATCTCAAGGGAAGGGGCCTGACGGACATATTTCGAGATATTTCTTCTTCTTGTTGTTCTTCCTCTGCACAGCTAAGCTGGAAGTGGCATTTGCAGCTCGCAATAGTGCAGAGTTATCTCAAAGAAAGGGGCCACGGCGTTTCTGTATCTCTATTATGTTGGTGCGGCTTCGGAACTTTTAAATATCTTGATATATCTCGAGAACTACGCATCTGATCAAAAAATATCATAGAACATAAAAAGTAGGAAACTTAATTCTCTACAAAAAAGGTCTCTTAACATTTTGCCATAGGTCGCTTCGTTTCCGAGATATTTGCAGATTTATCTCAAGGGAAGGGGCCTAACGGACATATTTCGAGATATTTCTCCTTCTTGTTGTCCTTCTTCTGCACAGCTAAACTGGAAGTGGCATTTCCAGCTCGCAATAGTGCAGAGTTATCTCAAAGAGAGGGGCCACGGTGTTTCTGTATCTCTATTACGTTGGTGCGGCTTCGGAACTTTTAAATATCTTGATATATCTCGAGAACTACGCATCTGATCAAAAAATATCATAGAAGATAAAAAGTAGGAAACTTAATTCTCTACAAAAAAGGTCTCTTAACATTTTGCCATAGCTCGCTTCGTTTCCGAGATATTTGCAGATTTATCTCAAGGGAAGGGGCCTGACGGACATATTTCGAGATATTTCTTTTTCTTGTTGTTCTTCTTCTGCACAGCTAAGCTGGAAGTGGCATTTGCGGCTCGCACTAGTGCAGAGTTATCTCAAAGAAAGGGGCCACGGTGTTTCTGTATCCCTATTATGTTGGTGCGGCTTCGGAACTTTTAAATATCTGGATATATCTCGAAAACTACGCTTCGGATCAAAAAATATCATAGAACATAAATAGTAGGATACATAAATCTCTACAAAAAATGTCTCTTAACATTTTGCCATAGCTCGCTTCGTTTCCGAGATATGGGCAGATTTATCTCAAGGGAAGGGGCCTGACGGACATATTTCGAGATATTTCTTCTTCTTGTTGTTCTTCTTCTGCACAGCTAAGCTGGAAGTGGCATTTGCGGCTCGCACTAGTGCAGAGTTATCTCAACGAAAGGGGCCACGGTGTTTCTGCATCTCTATTATGTTGGTGCGGCTTCGGAACTTTTAAATATCTCGATATATCTCGAAAACTACGCTTCTGATCAAAAAATATCATAGAACATAAATTGTAGGAAACATAATTCTCTACAAAAAAGGTCTCTCAACATTTTGCCATAGCTCGCTTCGTTTCCGAGATATTTGCAGATTTATCTCAAGGGAAGGGGCCTGACGGACATATTTCGAGATATTTCTTCTTCTTGTTGTTCTTCATCTGCACAGCTAAGCTGGAAGTGGCATTTGCGGCTCGCACTAGTGCAGAGTTATCTCAAAGAAAGGGGCCACGGTGTTTCTGTATCCCTATTATGTTGGTGCGGCTTCGGAACTTTTAAATATCTCGATATATCTCGAAAACTACGCTTCTGATCAAAAAATATCATAGAACATAAATTGTAGGAAACATAATTCTCTATAAAAAACGTCTCTTAACATTTTGCCATAGCTCGCTTCGTTTCCGAGATATTTGCAGATTCATCTCAAAGGAACTGGCCTGACGGACATATTTCGAGATATTTCTTCTTCTTGTTGTTCTTCCTCTGCACAGCTAAGCTGGAAGTGGCATTTGCAGCTCGCAATAGTGCAGAGTTATCTCAAAGAAAGGGGCCACGGCGTTTCTGTATCTCTATTATGTTGGTGCGGCTTCGGAACTTTTAAATATCTTGATATATCTCGAGAACTACGCATCTGATCAAAAAATATCATAGAACATAAAAAGTAGGAAACTTAATTCTCTACAAAAAAGGTCTCTTAACATTTTGCCATAGGTCGCTTCGTTTCCGAGATATCTGCAGATTTATCTCAAGGGAAGGGGCCTAACGGACATATTTCGAGATATTTCTTCTTCTTGTTGTTCTTCTTCTGCACAGCTAAGCTGGAAGTGGCATTTGCGGCTCGCACTAGTGCAGAGTTATCTCAAAGAAAGGGGCCACGGTGTTTCTGTATCCCTATTATGTTGGTGCGGCTTCGGAACTTTTAAATATCTGGATATATCTCGAAAACTACGCTTCGGATCAAAAAATATCATAGAACATAAATAGTAGGAAACATAATTCTCTACAAAAAACGTCTCTTAACATTTTGCCATAGCTCGCTTCGTTTCCGAGATATTTGCAGATTCATCTCAAAGGAACTGGCCTGACGGACATATTTCGAGATATTTCTTCTTCTTGTTGTTCTTCCTCTGCACAGCTAAGCTGGAAGTGGCATTTGCAGCTCGCAATAGTGCAGAGTTATCTCAAAGAAAGGGGCCACGGTGTTTCTGTATCCCTATTATGTTGGTGCGGCTTCGGAACTTTTAAATATCTCGATGTATCTCGAAAACTACGCTTCTGATCAAAAAATATCATAGAACATAAATTGTAGGAAACATAATTCTCTACAAAAAAGGTCTCTTAACATTTTGCCATAGCTCGCTTCGTTTCCGAGATATTTGCAGATATATCTCAAGGGAAGGGGCCTGACGGACAGATTTCGAGATATTTCTTCTTCTTGTTGTTCTTCTTCTGCACAGCTAAACTGGAAGTGGCATTTCCAGCTCGCAATAGTGCAGAGTTATCTCAAAGAGAGGGGCCACGGTGTTTCTGTATCTCTATTATGTTGGTGCGGCTTCGGAACTTTTAAATATCTTGATATATCTCGAGAACTACGCATCTGATCAAAAAATATCATAGAAGATAAAAAGTAGGAAGCTTAATTCTCTACAAAAAAGGTCTCTTAACATTTTGCCATAGCTCGCTTCGTTTCCGAGATATTTGCAGATTTATCTCAAGGGAAGGGGCCTGACGGACATATTTCGAGATATTTCTTCTTCTTGTTGTTCTTCTTCTGCACAGCTAAGCTGGAAGTGGCATTTGCGGCTCGCACTAGTGCAGAGTTATCTCAAAGAAAGGGGCCACGGTGTTTCTGTATCTCTATTATGTTGGTGCGGCTTCGGAACTTTTAAATATCTCGATGTATCTCGAAAACTACGCTTCTGATCAAAAAATATCATACAACATGAATTGTAGGAAACATAATTCTCTACAAAAAAGGTCTCTTAACATTTTGCCATAGCTCGCTTCGTTTCCGAGATATTTGCAGATATATCTCAAGGGAAGGGGCCTGACAGACATATTTCGAGATATTTCTTCTTCTTGTTGTTCTTCTTCTGCACAGCTAAGCTGGAAGTGGCATTTACAGCTCGCACTAGTGCAGAGTTATCTCAAAGAAAGGGGCCACGGTGTTTCTGTATCTCTATTATGTTGGTGCGGCTTCGGAACTTTTAAATATCTCGATGTATCTCGAAAACTACGCTTCTGATCAAAAAATATCATAGAACATAAATTGTAGGAAACATAATTCTCTACAAAAAATGTCTCTTAACATTTTGCCATAGCTCGCTTCGTTTCCGAGATATTTGCAGATATATCTCAAGGGAAGGGGCCTGACGGACAGATTTCGAGATATTTCTTCTTCTTGTTGTTCTTCTTCTGCACAGCTAAGCTGGAAGTGGCATTTCCAGCTCGCAATAGTGCAGAGTTATCTCAAAGAGAGGGGCCACGGTGTTTCTGTATCTCTATTATGTTGGTGCGGCTTCGGAACTTTTAAATATCTTGATATATCTCGAGAACTACGCATCTGATCAGAAAATATCATAAAAGATAAAAAGTAGGAAACTCAATTCTCTACAAAAAAGGTCTCTTAACATTTTGCAATAGCTCGCTTCGTTTCCGAGATATTTGCAGATTTATCTCAAGGGAAGGTGCCTCACGGACATATTTCGAGATATTTCTTCTTCTTGTTGTTCTTGTTCTGCACAGCTAAGCTGGAAGTGGCATTTGCGGCTCGCACTAGTGCAGAGTTATCTCAAAGAAAGGGGCCATGGTGTTTCTGTATCTCTATTATGTTGGTGCGGCTTCGGAACTTTTAAATATCTCGATATATCTCGAAAACTACGCTTCTGATCAAAAAATATCATAGAACATAAATTGTAGGAAACATAATTCTCTACAAAAAACGTCTCTTAACATTTTGCCATAGCTCGCTTCGTTTCCGAGATATTTGCAGATTCAGCTCAAAGGAACTGGCCTGACGGACATATTTCGAGATATTCCTTCTTCTTGTTGTTCTTCCTCTGCACAGCTAAGCTGGAAGTGGCATTTGCAGCTCGCAATAGTGCAGAGTTATCTCAAAGAAAGGGGCCACGGTGTTTCTGTATCTCTATTATGTTGGTGCGGCTTCGGAACTTTTGAATATCTTGATATATCTCGAGAACTACGGATCTGATCAAAAAATATCATAGAACCTAAAAAGTAGGAAACTTAATTCGCTACAAAAAAGGTCTCTTAACATTTTGCCATAGCTCGCTTCGTTTCCGAGATATTTGCAGATTTATCTCAAGGGAAGGGGCCTGACGGACATATTTCGAGATATTTCTTCTTCTTGTTGTTCTTCTTCTGCACAGCTAAGCTGGAAGTGGCATTCGCGGCTCGCACTAGTGCAGAGTTATCTCAAAGAAAGGGGCCACGGTGTTTCTGTATCTCTATTATGTTGGTGCGGCTTCGGAACTTTTAAATATCTTGATATATCTCGAGAACTACGCGTCTGATCAAAAAATATCATAGAACATAAAAAGTAGGAAACTTAATTCTCTACAAAAAAGTCTGTTAACATTTTGCCATAGCTCGCTTCGTTTCCGAGATATTTGCAGATTTATCTCAAGGGAAGGGGCCTGACGGACATATTTCGAGATATTTCTTCTTCTTGTTGTTCTTCTTCTGCACAGCTAAGCTGGAAGTGGCATTTACAGCTCGCAATAGTGCATAGTTATCTCAAAGAGAGGGGCCACGGTGTTTCTGTATCTCTATTATGTTGGTGCGGCTTCGGAACTTTTAAATATCTTGATATATCTCGAGAACTACGCATCTGATCCAAAAATATCATAGAACATAAATAGTAGGAAACTTAATTCTCTACAAAAAAGGTCTCTCAACATTTTGCCATAGCTCGCTTCGTTTCCGAGATATTTGCAGATTTATCTCAAGGGAAGGGGCCTAACGGACATATTTCCAGATATTTCTTCTTCTTGTTGTTCTTCCTCTGCACAGCTAAGCTGGAAGTGGCATTTGCGGCTCGCACTAGTGCAGAGTTATCTCAAAGAAAGGGGCCACGGTGTTTCTGTATCTCTATTATGTTGGTGCGGCTTCGGAACTTTTAAATATCTTGATATATCTCGAGAACTACGCATCTGATCAAAAAATATCATAGAACATAAAAAGTAGGAAACATAATTCCATACAAAAAAGGTCTCTTAACATTTTGCCATAGCTCGCTTCGTTTCCGAGATATTTGCAGATTTATCTCAAGGGAAGTGGCCTGACGGACATATTTCGAGATATTTCTTCTTCTTGTTGTTCTTCTTCTGCACAGCTAAGCTGGAAGTAGCATTTGCGGCTCGCACTAGTGCAGAGTTATCTCAAAGAAAGGGGCCACGGTGTTTCTGTATCTCTATTATGTTGGTGCGGCTTCGGAACTTTTAAATATCTTGATATATCTCGAGAACTACGCATCTGATCAAAAAATATCATAGAACATGAAAAGTAGGAATCCTAATTTTCTACAAAAAAGGTCTCTTAACATTTTGCCGTAGCTCGCTTCGTTTCCGAGATATTTGCAGATTTATCTCAAGGGAAGGGGCCTGACGGACATATTTCCAGATATTTCTTCTTTTTGTTGTTCTTCTTCTGCACAGCTAAGCTGGAAGTGGCATTTGCAGCTCGCAATAGTGCAGAGTTATCTCAAAGAAAGGGGCCACGGTGTGTCTGTATCTGTATTATGTTGGTGCGGCTTCGGAACTTTTAAATATCTTGGTATATCTCGAGAACTACGCATCTGATCAAAAAATATCATAGAACATAAATTGTAGGAAACATAATTCTCTACAAAAAAGGTCTCTTAACATTTTGCCATAGCTCGCTTCGTTTCCGAGATATTTGCAGATATATCTCAAGGGAAGGGGCCTGACGGACATATTTCGATATATTTCTTCTTCTTGTTGTTCTTCTTCTGCGCAGCTAAGCTGAAAGTGGCATTTGCAGCTCGCAATAGTGCAGAGATATCTCAAAGAAAGGGGCCACGGTGTTTCTGTATCTCTATTATGTTGGTGCGGCTTCGGAACTTTTGAATATCTTGATATATCTCGAGAACTACGCATCTGATCAAAAAATATCATAGAACATAAAAAGTAGGAAACTTAATTCTCTACAAAAAAGGTCTCTTAACATTTTGCCATAGCTCGCTTCGTTTCCGAGATATTTGCAGATTTATCTCAAGGGAAGGGGCCTGACGGACATATTTCGAGATATTTCTTCTTCTTGTTGTTCTTCTTCTGCACAGCTAAGCTGGAAGTGGCATTTGCGGCTCGCACTAGTGCAGAGTTATCTCAACGAAAGGGGCCACGGTGTTTCTGTATCTCTATTATGTTGGTGCGGCTTCGGAACTTTTAAATATCTCGATATATCTCGAAAACTACGCTTCTGATCAAAAAATATCATAGAACATAAATTGTAGGAAACATAATTCTCTACAAAAAAGGTCTCTTAACATTTTGCCATAGCTCGCTTCGTTTCCGAGATATTTGAAGATTTATCTCAAGGGAAGGGGCCTGACGGACATATTTCGAGATATTTCTTCTTCTTGTTGTTCTTCTTCTGCACAGCTAAGCTGAAAGTGGCATTTGCAGCTCGCAATAGTGCAGAGTTATCTCAAAGAAAGGGGCCACGGTGTTTCTGTATCTCTATTATGTTGGTGCGGCTTCGGAACTTTTAAATATCTTGATATATCTCGAGAACTACGCATCTGATCAGAAAATATCATAAAAGATAAAAAGTAGGAAACTCAATTCTCTACAAAAAAGGTCTCTTAACATTTTGCAATAGCTCGCTTCGTTTCCGAGATATTTGCAGATTTATCTCAAGGGAAGGTGCCTCACGGACATATTTCGAGATATTTCTTCTTCTCGTTGTTCTTGTTCTGCACAGCTAAGCTGGAAGTGGCATTTGCGGCTCGCACTAGTGCAGAGTTATCTCAAAGAAAGGGGCCACGGTGTTTCTGTATCTCTATTATGTTGGTGCAGCTTCGGATCTTTTAAATATCTCGATATATCTCGAAAACTACGCTTCTGATCAAAAAATATCATAGAACATAAATTGTAGGAAACATAATTCTCTACAAAAAAGGTCTCTTAACATTTTGCCATAGCTCGTTTCGTTTCCGAGATATTTGCAGATATATCTCAAGGGAACGGGCCTGACGGACATATTTCGAGATATTTCCTCTTCTTGTTGTTCTTCTTCTGCACAGCTAAACTGGAAGTGGCATTTCCAGCTCGCAATAGCGCAGAGTTATCTCAAAGAAAGGGGCCACGGTGTTTCTGTATCTCCATTATGTTGGTGCGGCTTCGGAACTTTTAAATATCTTGATATATCTCGAGAAATACGCATCTGATCAAAAAATATCATAGAACATAAAAAGTAGGAAACTTAATTCTCTACAAATAAGGTCTCTTAACATTTTGCCATAGCTCGCTTCGTTTCCGAGATATTTGCAGATTTATCTCAAGGGAAGGGGCCTGACGGACATATTTCGAGATATTTCTTCTTCTTGTTGTTCTTCTTCTGCACAGCTAAGCTGGAAGTGGCATTTGCAGCTCGCAATAGTGCAGAGTTATCTCAAAGAAAGGGGCCACGGTGTTTCTGTATCTCTATTATGTTGGTGCGGCTTCGGAACTTTTAAATATCTTGATATATCTCGAGAACTACGCATCTGATCAAAAAATATCATAGAACATAAAAAGTAGGAAACTTAATTCTCTACAAAAAAGGTCTCTTAACATTTTGCCATAGCTCGCTTCGTTTCCAAGATACTTGCAGAGTTATCTCAAGGGAAGGGGCCTGACGGACATATTTCGAGATATTTCTTCTTCTTGTTGTTCTTCTTCTGCACAGCTAAACTGGAAGTGGCATTTCCAGCTCGCAGTAGTGCCGAGTTATCTCAAAGAAAGGGGCCACGGTGTTTCTGTATCTCTATTATGTTGGTGCGGCTTCGGAACTTTTAAATATCTTGATATATCTCGAGAACTACGCATCTGATCAAAAAATATCATAGAACATAAAAAGTAGAAAACTTAATTCTCTACAAAAAAGGTCTCTCAACATTTTGCCATAGCTCGCTTCGTTTCCGAGATATATGCAGATTTATCTCAAGGGAAGGGGCCTGACGGACATATTTCGAGATATTTCTTCTTCTTGTTGTTCTTCTTCTGCACAGCTAAGCTGGAAGTGGCATTTGCAGCTCGCAATAGTGCAGAGTTATCTCAAAGAAAGGGGCCACGGTGTTTCTGTATCTCTATTATGTTGGTGCGGCTTCGGAACTTTTAAATATCTTGATATATCTCGAGAACTACGCATCTGATCGAAAAATATCATAGAACATAAAAAGTAGGAAACTTAATTGTCTACAAAAAAGGTCTCTCAACATTTTGCCATAGCTCGCTTCGTTTCCGAGATATATGCAGATTTATCTCAAGGGAAGGGGCCTGACGGACATATTTCGAGATATTTCTTCTTCTTGTTGTTCTTCTTCTGCACAGCTAAGCTGGAAGTGGCATTTGCAGCTCGCAATAGTGCAGAGTTATCTCAAAGAAAGGGGCCACGGTGTTTCTGTATCTCTATTATGTTGGTGCGGCTTCGGAACTTTTAAATATCTTGATATATCTCGAGAACTACGCATTTGATCGAAAAATATCATAGAACATTAAAAGTAGGAAACTTAATTCTCTACAAAAGAGGTCTCTTAACATTTTGCCATAGCTCGCTTCGTTCCGAGATATTTGCAGATTTATCTCAAGGGAAGGGGCCTGACGGACATATTTCGAGATATTTCTTCTTCTTGTTGTTCTTCTTCTGCACAGCTAAGCTGGAAGTGGCATTTGCAGCTCGCAGTAGTGCAGAGTTATCTCAAAGAAAGGGGCCACGGTGTTTCTGTATCTCTATTATGTTGGTGCGGCTTCGGAACTTTTAAATATCTTGATATATCTCGAGAACTACGCATCTGATCAAAAAATATCATAGAACATAAAAAGTAGGAATCCTAATTTTCTACAAAAAAGGTCTCTTAACATTTTGCCGTAGCTCGCTTCGTTTCCGAGATATTTGCAGATTTATCTCAAGGGAAGGGGCCTGACGGACATATTTCCAGATATTTCTTCTTCTTGTTGTTCTTCTTCTGCACAGCTAAGCTGGAAGTGGCATTTGCAGCTCGCAATAGTGCAGAGTTATCTCAAAGAAAGGGGCCACGGTGTGTCTGTATCTCTATTATGTTGGTGCGGCTTCGGAACTTTTAAATATCTTGATATATCTCGAGAACTACGCATCTGATCAAAAAATATCATAGAACATAAAAAGTAGGAAACTTAATTCTCTACAAATAAGGTCTCTTAACATTTTGCCATAGCTCGCTTCGTTTCCGAGATATTTGCAGATTTATCTCAAGGGAAGGGGCCTGACGGACATATTTCGAGATATTTCTTCTTCTTGTTGTTCTTCTTCTGCACAGCTAAGCTGGAACTGGCATTTGCAGCTCGCAATAGTGCAGAGTTATCTCAAAGAAAGGGGCCACGGTGTTTCTGTATCTCTATTATGTTGGTGCGGCTTCGGAACTTTTAAATATCTTGATATATCTCGAGAACTACGCATCTGATCAAAAAATATCATAGAACATAAAAAGTAGGAAACTTAATTCTCTACAAAAAAGGTCTCTTAACATTTTGCCATAGCTCGCTTCGTTTCCAAGATACTTGCAGATTTATCTCAAGGGAAGGGGCCTGACGGACATATTTCGAGATATTTCTTCTTCTTGTTGTTCTTCTTCTGCACAGCTAAACTGGAAGTGGCATTTCCAGCTCGCAGTAGTGCCGAGTTATCTCAAAGAAAGGGGCCACGGTGTTTCTGTATCTCTATTATGTTGGTGCGGCTTCGGAACTTTTAAATATCTTGATATATCTCGAGAACTACGCATCTGATCAAAAAATATCATAGAACATAAAAAGTAGAAAACTTAATTCTCTACAAAAAAGGTCTCTCCACATTTTGCCATAGCTCGCTTCGTTTCCGAGATATATGCAGATTTATCTCAAGGGAAGGGGCCTGACGGACATATTTCGAGATATTTCTTCTTCTTGTTGTTCTTCTTCTGCACAGCTAAGCTGGAAGTGGCATTTGCAGCTCGCAATAGAGCAGAGTTATCTCAAAGAAAGGGGCCACGGTGTTTCTGTATCTCTATTATGTTGGTGCGGCTTCCGAACTTTTAAATATCTTGATATATCTCGAGAACTACGCATCTGATCAAATAATATCATAGAACATAAAAAGTAGGAAACTTAATTCTCCACAAATAAGGTCTCTTAACATTTTGCCATAGCTCGCTTCGTTTCCGAGATATTTGCAGATTTATCTCAAGGGAAGGGGCCTGACGGACATATTTCGAGATATTTCTTCTTCTTGTTGGTCTTCTTCTGCACAGCTAAGCTGGAAGTGGCATTTGCAGCTCGCAATAGTGCAGAGTTATCTCGAAGAAAGGGGCCACGGTGTTTCTGTATCTCTATTATGTTGGTGCGGCTTCGGATCTTTTAAATATCTCGATATATCTCGAAAACTACGCTTCTGATCAAAAAATATCATAGAACGTAAATTGTGGGAAACATAATTCTCTACAAAAAAGGTCTCTTAACATTTTGCCATATCTCGCTTCGTTTCCGAGATATTTGCAGATTTATCTCAAGGGAAGGGGTCTGACGGACATATTTCGAGATATTTCTTCTTCTTGTTGTTCTTCTTCTGCACAGCTAAGCTGGAAGTGGCATTTGCAGCTCGCAATAGTGCAGAGTTATCTCAAAGAAAGTGGCCACGGTGTTTCTGTATCTCTATTATGTTGGTGCGGCTTCGGAACTTTTAAATATCTTGATATATCCCGAGAGCTACGCATCCGATCAAAAAATATCATAGAACATAAAAAGTAGGAAACTTAATTCTCTACAAAAAAGGTCTCTTAACATTTTGCCATAGCTCGCTTCGTTTCCGAGATATTTGCAGATTTATCTCGAGGGAAGGGGCCTGACGGACATATTTCGAGATATTTCTTCTTCTTGTTGTTCTTCTTCTGCACAGCTAAACTGGAAGTGGCATTTCCAGCTCGCAGTAGTGCCGAGTTATCTCAAAGAAAGGGGCCACGGTGTTTCTGTATCTCTATTATGTTGGTGCGGCTTCGGAACTTTTAAATATCTTGATATATCTCGAGAACTACGCATCTGATCAAAAAATATCATAGAACATAAAAAGTAGAAAACTTAATTCTCTACAAAAAAGGTCTCTCAACATTTTGCCATAGCTCGCTTCGTTTCCGAGATATATGCAGATTTATCTCAAGGGAAGGGGCCTGACGGACATATTTCGAGATATTTCTTCTTCCTGTTGTTCTTCTTCTGCACAGCTAAGCTGGAAGTGGCATTTGCAGCTCGCAATAGTGCAGAGTTATCTCAAAGAAAGGGGCCACGGTGTTTCTGTATCTCTATTATGTTGGTGCGGCTTCCGAACTTTTAAATATCTTGATATATCTCGAGAACTACGCATCTGATCAAATAATATCATAGAACATAAAAAGTAGGAAACTTAATTCTCCACAAATAAGGTCTCTTAACATTTTGCCATAGCTCGCTTCGTTTCCGAGATATTTGCAGATTTATCTCAAGGGAAGGGGCCTGACGGACATATTTCGAGATATTTCTTCTTCTTGTTGGTCTTCTTCTGCACAGCTAAGCTGGAAGTGGCATTTGCAGCTCGCAATAGTGCAGAGTTATCTCGAAGAAAGGGGCCACGGTGTTTCTGTATCTCTATTATGTTGGTGCGGCTTCGGATCTTTTAAATATCTCGATATATCTCGAAAACTACGCTTCTGATCAAAAAATATCATAGAACGTAAATTGTGGGAAACATAATTCTCTACAAAAAAGGTCTCTTAACATTTTGCCATATCTCGCTTCGTTTCCGAGATATTTGCAGATTTATCTCAAGGGAAGGGGTCTGACGGACATATTTCGAGATATTTCTTCTTCTTGTTGTTCTTCTTCTGCACAGCTAAGCTGGAAGTGGCATTTGCAGCTCGCAATAGTGCAGAGTTATCTCAAAGAAAGTGGCCACGGTGTTTCTGTATCTCTATTGTGTTGGTGCGGCTTCGGAACTTTTAAATATCTTGATATATCCCGAGAGCTACGCATCCGATCAAAAAATATCATAGAACATAAAAAGTAGGAAACTTAATTCTCTACAAAAAAGGTCTCTTAACATTTTGCCATAGCTCGCTTCGTTTCCGAGATATTTGCAGATTTATCTCGAGGGAAGGGGCCTGACGGACATATTTCGAGATATTTCTTCTTCTTGTTGTTCTTCTTCTGCACAGCTAAGCTGGAAGTGGCATTTGCAGCTCGCAATAGTGCAGAGTTATCTCAAAGAAAGGGGCCACGGTGTTTCTGTATCTCTATTATGTTGGTGCGGCTTCGGAACTTTAAAATATCTTGATATATCTCGAGAACTACGCATCTGATCAAAAAATATCATAGAACATAAAAAGTAGGAAACTTAATTCTCTACAAATAAGGTCTCTTAACATTTTGCCATAGCTCGCTTCGTTTCCGAGATATTTGCAGATTTATCTCAAGGGAAGGGGCCTGACGGACATATTTCGAGATATTTCTTCTTCTTGTTGTTCTTCTTCTGCACAGCTAAGCTGGAAGTGGCATTTGCAGCTCGCAATAGTGCAGAGTTATCTCAAAGAAAGGGGCCACGGTGTTTCTGTATCTCTATTATGTTGGTGCGGCTTCGGAACTTTAAAATATCTTTATATATCTCGAGAACTACGCATCTGATTAAAAAATATCATAGAACGTAAAAAGTAGGAAACTTAATTCTCTACAAATAAAGTCGCTTAACATTTTGCCATAGCTCGCTTCGTTTC
Organism: Osmia lignaria lignaria; assembly: GCF_051020975.1. NCBI lineage: Eukaryota > Metazoa > Arthropoda > Insecta > Hymenoptera > Megachilidae > Osmia > Osmia lignaria. Next base: position 22,250,489 of record NW_027478159.1, read on the forward strand.
CGAGATATTTGCAGATTTATCTCAAGGGAAGGGGCCTGACGGACATATTTCGAGATATTTCTTCTTCTTGTTGTTCTTCTTCTGCACAGCTAAGCTGGAAGTGGCATTTGCAGCTCGCAATAGTGCAGAGTTATCTCAAAGAAAGGGGCCACGGTGTTTCTGTATCTCTATTATGTTGGTGCGGCTTCGGAACTTTTAAATATCTTGATATATCTCGAGAACTACGCATCTGATCAAAAAATATCATAGAACATAAAAAGTAGGAAACTTAATTCTCTACAAAAAAGGTCTCTTAACATTTTGCCATAGCTCGCTTCGTTTCCAAGATACTTGCAGATTTATCTCAAGGGAAGGGGCCTGACGGACATATTTCGAGATATTTCTTCTTCTTGTTGTTCTTCTTCTGCACAGCTAAACTGGAAGTGGCATTTCCAGCTCGCAGTAGTGCCGAGTTATCTCAAAGAAAGGGGCCACGGTGTTTCTGTATCTCTATTATGTTGGTGCGGCTTCGGAACTTTTAAATATCTTGATATATCTCGAGAACTACGCATCTGATCAAAAAATATCATAGAACATAAAAAGTAGAAAACTTAATTCTCTACAAAAAAGGTCTCTCAACATTTTGCCATAGCTCGCTTCGTTTCCGAGATATATGCAGATTTATCTCAAGGGAAGGGGCCTGACGGACATATTTCGAGATATTTCTTCTTCTTGTTGTTCTTCTTCTGCACAGCTAAACTGGAAGTGGCATTTCCAGCTCGCAATAGTGCAGAGTTATCTGAAAGAAAGGGGCCACGGTGTTTCTGTATCTCTATTATGTTGGTGCGGCTTCGGAACTTTAAAATATCTTGATATATCTCTAGAACTACGCATCTGATCAAATAATATCATAGAACATAAAAAGTAGGAAACTTAATTCTCCACAAAAAAGGTCTCTTAACATTTTGCCATAGCTCGCTTCGCTTCCGAGATATATGCAGATTTATCTCAAGGGAAGGGGCCTGACGGACATATTTCGAGATATTTCTTCTTCTTGTTGTTCTTCTTCTGCACAGCTAAGCTGGAAGCGGCATTTGCAGCTCGCAATAGTGCAGAGTTATCTCAAAGAAAGGGGCCACGGTGTTTCTGTATCTCTATTATGTTGGTGCGGCTTCGGAACTTTTAAATATCTTGATATATAATTTGAGAACTACGCATCTGATCAAATAATATCATAGAACATAAAAAGTAGGAAACTTAATTCTCCACAAATAAGGTCTCTTAACATTTTGCCATAGCTCGCTTCGTTTCCGAGATATTTGCAGATTTATCTCAAGGGAAGGGGCCTGACGGACATATTTCGAGATATTTCTTCTTCTTGTTGTTCTTCTTCTGCACAGCTAAGCTGGAAGTGGCATTTGCAGCTCGCAATAGTGCAGAGTTATCTCGAAGAAAGGGGCCACGGTGTTTCTGTATCTCTATTATGTTGGTGCGGCTTCGGAACTTTAAAATATCTTTATATATCTCGAGAACTACGCATCTGATTAAAAAATATCATAGAACGTAAAAAGTAGGAAACTTAATTCTCTACAAATAAAGTCGCTTAACATTTTGCCATAGCTCGCTTCGTTTCCGAGATATTTGCAGATTTATCTCAAGGGAAGGGGCCTGACGGACATATTTCGAGATATTTCTTCTTCTTGTTGTTCTTCTTCTGCACAGCTAAGCTGGAAGTGGCATTTGCAGCTCGCAATAGTGCAGAGTTATCTCAAAGAAAGGGGCCACGGTGTTTCTGTATCTCTATTATGTTGGTGCGGCTTCGGAACTTTTAAATATCTTGATATATCTCGAGAACTACGCATCTGATCAAATAATATCATAGAACATAAAAAGTAGGAAACTTAATTCTCCACAAATAAGGTCTCTTAACATTTTGCCATAGCTCGCTTCGTTTCCGAGATATTTGCAGATTTATCTCAAGGGAAGGGGCCTGACGGACATATTTCGAGATATTTCTTCTTCTTGTTGGTCTTCTTCTGCACAGCTAAGCTGGAAGTGGCATTTGCAGCTCGCAATAGTGCAGAGTTATCTCGAAGAAAGGGGCCACGGTGTTTCTGTATCTCTATTATGTTGGTGCGGCTTCGGATCTTTTAAATATCTCGATATATCTCGAAAACTACGCTTCTGATCAAAAAATATCATAGAACGTAAATTGTGGGAAACATAATTCTCTACAAAAAAGGTCTCTTAACATTTTGCCATAGCTCGCTTCGTTTCCGAGATATTTGCAGATTTATCTCAAGGGAAGGGGTCTGACGGACATATTTCGAGATATTTCTTCTTCTTGTTGTTCTTCTTCTGCACAGCTAAGCTGGAAGTGGCATTTGCTTCTCGCAATAGTGCAGAGTTATCTCAAAGAAAGGGGCCACGGTGTTTCTGTATCTCTATTATGTTGGTGCGGCTTCGGAACTTTTAAATATCTTGATATATCTCGAGAACTACGCATCCGATCAAAAAATATCATAGAACATAAAAAGTAGCAAACTTAATTCTCTACAAAAAAGGTCTCTTAACATTTTGCCATAGCTCGCTTCGTTTCCGAGATATTTGCAGATTTATCTCGAGGGAAGGGGCCTGACGGACATATTTCGAGATATTTCTTCTTCTTGTTGTTCTTCTTCTGCACAGCTAAGCTGGACGTGGCATTTACAGCTCGCAATAGTGCAGAGTTATCTCAAAGAAAGGGGCCACGGTGTTTCTGTATCTCTATTATGTTGGTGCGGCTTCGGAACTTTTAAATATCTTGATATATCTCGAGAACTACGCATCTGATCAAAAAATATCATGGAACATAAAAAGGAGGAAACTTAATTCTCAACAAAAAAGGTCTCTTAACATTTTGCCATAGCTCGCTTCGTTTCCGAGATATTTGCAGATTTATCTCAAGGGAAGGGGCCTGACGGACATATTTCGAGATATTTCTTCTTCTTGTTGTTCTTCATCTGCACAGCTAAACTGGAAGTGGCATTTCCAGCTCGCAGTAGTGCAGAGTTATCTCAAAGAAAGGGGCCACGGTGTTTCTGTATCTCTATTATGTTGGTGCGGCTTCGGAACTTTAAAATATCTTGATATATCTCGAGAACTACGCATCTGATCAAAAAATATCATAGAACGTAAAAAGTAGGAAACTTAATTCTCTACAAATAAAGTCGCTTAACATTTTGCCATAGCTCGCTTCGTTTCCGAGATATTTGCAGATTTATCTCAAGGGAAGGGGCCGGACGGACATATTTCGAGATATTTCTTCTTCTTGTTGTTCTTCTTCTGCACAGCTAAGCTGGAAGTGGCATTTGCAGCTCGCAATGGTGCAGAGTTATCTCAAAGAAAGGGGCCACGGTGTTTCTGTATCTCTATTATGTTGGTGCGGCTTCGGAACTTTTAAATATCTTGATATATCTCGAGAACTACGCATCTGATCAAAAAATATCATAGAACATAAAAAGTAGGAAACTTCATTCTCTACCAAAAAGGGCTCTTAACATTTTGCCATAGCTCGCTTCGTTTCCGAGATATATGCAGATTTATCTCAAGGGAAGGGGCCTGACGGACATATTTCGGGATATTTCTTCTTCTTGTTGTTCTTCTTCTGCACAGCTAAACAGGAAGTGGCATTTCCAGCTCGCAATAGTGCAGAGTTATCTGAAAGAAAGGGGCCACGGTGTTTCTGTATCTCTATTATGTCGGTGCGGCTTCGGAACTTTTAAATATCTTGATATATCTCGAGAACTACGCATCTGATCAAATAATATCATAGAACGTAAAAAGTAGGAAACTTAATTCTCTACAAATAAGGTCTCTTAACATTTTGCCATAGCTCGCTTCGTTTCCGAGATATTTGCAGATTTATCTCAAGGGAAGGGGCCTGACGGACATATTTCGAGATATTTCTTCTTCTTGTTGGTCTTCTTCTGCACAGCTAAGCTGGAAGTGGCATTTGCAGCTCGCAATAGTGCAGAGTTATCTCGAAGAAAGGGGCCACGGTGTTTCTGTATCTCTATTATGTTGGTGCGGCTTCGGATCTTTTAAATATCTCGATATATCTCGAAAACTACGCTTCTGATCAAAAAATATCATAGAACGTAAATTGTGGGAAACATAATTCTCTACAAAAAAGGTCTCTTAACATTTTGCCATAGCTCGCTTCGTTTCCGAGATATTTGCAGATTTATCTCAAGGGAAGGGGTCTGACGGACATATTTCGAGATATTTCTTCTTCTTGTTGTTCTTCTTCTGCACAGCTAAGCTGGAAGTGGCATTTGCTTCTCGCAATAGTGCAGAGTTATCTCAAAGAAAGGGGCCACGGTGTTTCTGTATCTCTATTATGTTGGTGCGGCTTCGGAACTTTTAAATATCTTGATATATCTCGAGAACTACGCATCCGATCAAAAAATATCATAGAACATAAAAAGTAGGAAACTTAATTCTCTACAAAAAAGGTCTCTTAACATTTTGCCATAGCTCGCTTCGTTTCCGAGATATTTGCAGATTTATCTCGAGGGAAGGGGCCTGACGGACATATTTCGAGATATTTCTTCTTCTTGTTGTTCTTCTTCTGCACAGCTAAGCTGGACGTGGCATTTACAGCTCGCAATAGTGCAGAGTTATCTCAAAGAAAGGGGCCACGGTGTTTCTGTATCTCTATTATGTTGGTGCGGCTTCGGAACTTTTAAATATCTTGATATATCTCGAGAACTACGCATCTGATCAAAAAATATCATGGAACATAAAAAGGAGGAAACTTAATTCTCAACAAAAAAGGTCTCTTAACATTTTGCCATAGCTCGCTTCGTTTCCGAGATATTTGCAGATTTATCTCAAGGGAAGGGGCCTGACGGACATATTTCGAGATATTTCTTCTTCTTGTTGTTCTTCATCTGCACAGCTAAACTGGAAGTGGCATTTCCAGCTCGCAGTAGTGCAGAGTTATCTCAAAGAAAGGGGCCACGGTGTTTCTGTATCTCTATTATGTTGGTGCGGCTTCGGAACTTTAAAATATCTTGATATATCTCGAGAACTACGCATCTGATCAAAAAATATCATAGAACGTAAAAAGTAGGAAACTTAATTCTCTACAAATAAAGTCGCTTAACATTTTGCCATAGCTCGCTTCGTTTCCGAGATATTTGCAGATTTATCTCAAGGGAAGGGGCCGGACGGACATATTTCGAGATATTTCTTCTTCTTGTTGTTCTTCTTCTGCACAGCTAAGCTGGAAGTGGCATTTGCAGCTCGCAATGGTGCAGAGTTATCTCAAAGAAAGGGGCCACGGTGTTTCTGTATCTCTATTATGTTGGTGCGGCTTCGGAACTTTTAAATATCTTGATATATCTCGAGAACTACGCATCTGATCAAAAAATATCATAGAACATAAAAAGTAGGAAACTTCATTCTCTACCAAAAAGGGCTCTTAACATTTTGCCATAGCTCGCTTCGTTTCCGAGATATATGCAGATTTATCTCAAGGGAAGGGGCCTGACGGACATATTTCGGGATATTTCTTCTTCTTGTTGTTCTTCTTCTGCACAGCTAAACAGGAAGTGGCATTTCCAGCTCGCAATAGTGCAGAGTTATCTGAAAGAAAGGGGCCACGGTGTTTCTGTATCTCTATTATGTCGGTGCGGCTTCGGAACTTTTAAATATCTTGATATATCTCGAGAACTACGCATCTGATCAAATAATATCATAGAACGTAAAAAGTAGGAAACTTAATTCTCTACAAATAAGGTCTCTTAACATTTTGCCATAGCTCGCTTCGTTTCCGAGATATTTGCAGATTTATCTCAAGGGAAGGGGCCTGACGGACATATTTCGAGATATTTCTTCTTCTTGTTGGTCTTCTTCTGCACAGCTAAGCTGGAAGTGGCATTTGCAGCTCGCAATAGTGCAGAGTTATCTCAAAGAAAGGGGCCACGGTGTTTCTGTATCTCTATTATGTTGGTGCGGCTTCGGAACTTTTAAATATCTTGATATATCTCGAGAACTACGCATCCGATCAAAAAATATCATAGAACATAAAAAGTAGGAAACTTAATTCTCTACAAAAAAGGTCTCTTAACATTTTGCCATACCTCGCTTCGTTTCCGAGATATTTGCAGATTTATCTCGAGGGAAGGGGCCTGACGGACATATTTCGAGATATTTCTTCTTCTTGTTGTTCTTCTTCGGCACAGCTAAGCTGGAAGCGGCATTTGCGGCTCGCACTAGTGCAGAGTTATCTCAAAGAAAGGGGCCACGGTGTTTCTGTATCTCTATTATGTTGGTGCAGCTTCGGATCTTTTAAATATCTCGATATATCTCGAAAACTACGCTTCTGATCAAAAAATATCATAGAACATAAATTGTAGGAAACATAATTCTCTACAAAAAAGGTCTCTTCACATTTTGCCATAGCTCGTTTCGTTTCCGAGATATTTGCAGATATATCTCAAGGGAAGGGGCCTGACGGACATATTTCGAGATATTTCCTCTTCTTGTTGTTCTTCTTCTGCACAGCTAAACTGGAAGTGGCATTTCCAGCTCGCAATAGCGCAGAGTTATCTCAAAGAAAGGGGCCACGGTGTTTCTGTATCTCTATTATGTTGGTGCGGCTTCGGAACTTTTAAATATCTTGATATATCTCGAGAACTACGCATCTGATCAAATAATATCATAGAACGTAAAAAGTAGGAAACTTAATTCTCTACAAATAAGGTCTCTTAACATTTTGCCATAGCTCGCTTCGTTTCCGAGATATTTGCAGATTTATCTCAAGGGAAGGGGCCTGACGGACATATTTCGAGATATTTCTTCTTCTTGTTGGTCTTCTTCTGCACAGCTAAGCTGGAAGTGGCATTTGCAGCTCGCAATGGTGCAGAGTTATCTCAAAGAAAGGGGCCACGGTGTTTCTGTATCTCTATTATGTTGGTGCGGCTTCGGATCTTTTAAATATCTCGATATATCTCGAAAACTACGCTTCTGATCAAAAAATATCATAGAACCTAAATTGTGGGAAATATAATTCTCTACAAAAAAGGTCTCTTAACATTTTGCCATAGCTCGTTTCGTTTCCGAGATATTTGCAGATATATCTCAAGGGAAGGGGCCTGACGGACATATTTCGAGATATTTCCTCTTCTTGTTGTTCTTCTTCTGCACAGCTAAACTGGAAGTGGCATTTCCAGCTCGCAATAGCGCAGAGTTATCTCAAAGAAAGGGGCCACGGTGTTTCTGTATCTCTATTATGTTGGTGCGGCTTCGGAACTTTTAAATATCTTGATATATCTCGAGAACTACGCATCTGATCAAAAAATATCATAGAACATAAAAAGTAGGAAACCTAATTCTCTACAAATAAGGTCTCTTAACATTTTGCCATAGCTCGCTTCGTTTCCGAGATATTTGCAGATTTATCTCAAGGGAAGGGGCCTGACGGACATTTTTCGAGATATTTCTTCTTCTTGTTGTTCTTCTTCTGCACAGCTAAGCTGGAAGTGGCATTTGCGGCTCGCACTAGTGCACAGTTATCTCAAAGAAAGGGGCCACGGTGTTTCTGTGTCTCTATTATGTTGGTGCGGCTTCGGAACTTTTAAATATCTCGATATATCTCGAAAACTACGCTTCTGATCAAAAAATATCATAGAACATAAATTGTAGGAAACATAATTCTCTACAAAAAAGGTCTCTGAATATTTTGCCATAGCTCGCTTCGTTTCCGAGATATTTGCAGATTCAGCTCAAAGGAACTGGCCTGGCGGACATATTTCGAGATATTTCTTCTTCTTGTTGTTCTTCCTCTGCACAGCTAAGCTGGAAGTGGCATTTGCAGCTCGCAATAGTGCAGAGTTATCTCAAAGAAAGGGGCCACGGTGTTTCTGTATCTCTATTATGTTGGTGCGGCTTCGGAACTTTTAAATAACTTGATATATCTCGAGAACTACGCATCTGATCAAAAAATATCATAGAACATAAAAAGTAGGAAACTTAATTCTCTACAAAAAAGGTCTCTTAACATTTTGCCATAGCTCGCTTCGTTTCCGAGATATTTGCAGATATATCTCAAGGGAAGGGGCCTGACGGACATATTTCGAGATATTTCTTCTTCTTGTTGTTCTTCTTCTGCACAGCTAAGCTGGAAGTGGCATTTGCGGCTCGCACTAGTGCAGAGTTATCTCAAAGAAAGGGGCCACGGTGTTTCTGTATCCCTATTATGTTGGTGCGGCTTCGGAACTTTTAAATATCTCGATGTATCTCGAAAACTACGCTTCTGATCAAAAAATATCATAGAACATAAATTGTAGGAAACATAATTCTCTACAAAAAAGGTTTCTTAACATTTTGCCATAGCTCGCTTCGTTTCCGAGATATTTGCAGATATATCTCAAGGGAAGGGGCCTGACGGACAGATTTCGAGATATTTCTTCTTCTTGTTGTTCTTCTTCTGCACAGCTAAACTGGAAGTGGCATTTCCAGCTCGCAATAGTGCAGAGTTATCTCAAAGAGAGGGGCCACGGTGTTTCTGTATCTCTATTATGTTGGTGCGGCTTCGGAACTTTTAAATATCTTGATATATCTCGAGAACTACGCATCTGATCAAAAAATATCATAGAAGATAAAAAGTAGGAAGCTTAATTCTCTACAAAAAAGGTCTCTTAACATTTTGCCATAGCTCGCTTCGTTTCCGAGATATTTGCAGATTTATCTCAAGGGAAGGGGCCTGACGGACATATTTCGAGATATTTCTTCTTCTTGTTGTTCTTCTTCTGCACAGCTAAGCTGGAAGTGGCATTTGCGGCTCGCACTAGTGCAGAGTTATCTCAAAGAAAGGGGCCACGGTGTTTCTGCATCTCTATTATGTTGGTGCGGCTTCGGAACTTTTAAATATCTCGATGTATCTCGAAAACTACGCTTCTGATCAAAAAATATCATAGAACATAAATTGTAGGAAACATAATTCTCTACAAAAAATGTCTCTTAACATTTTGCCATAGCTCGCTTCGTTTCCGAGATATTTGCAGATTCAGCTCAAAGGAACTGGCCTGACGGACATATTTCGAGATATTTCTTCTTCTTGTTGTTCCTCCTCTGCACAGCTAAGCTGGAAGTGGCATTTGCAGCTCGCAATAGTGCAGAGTTATCTCAAAGAAAGGGGCCACGGTGTTTCTGTATCTCTATTATGTTGGTGCGGCTTCGGAACTTTTAAATATCTTAATATATCTCGAGAACTACGCATCTGATCAAAAAATATCATAGAACACAAAAAGTAGGAAACTTAATTCTCTACAAAAAAGGTCTCTTCTCATTTTGCCATAGCTCGCTTCGTTTCCGAGATATTTGCAGATTTATCTCAAGGGAAGGGGCCTGACGGACATATTTCGAGATATTTCTTCTTCTTGTTGTTCTTCTTCTGCACAGCTAAGCTGGAAGTGGCATTTGCGGCTCGCACTAGTGCAGAGTTATCTCAAAGAAAGGGGCCACGGTGTTTCTGTATCTCTATTATGTTGGTGCGGTTTCGGAACTTTTAAATATCTTGATATATCTCGAGAACTACGCATCTGATCAAAAAATATCATGGAAGATAAAAAGTAGGAAACTCAATTCTCTACAAAAAAGGTCTCTTAACATTTTGCCATAGCTCGCTTCGTTTCCGAGATATTTGCAGATTTATCTCAAGGGAAGGGGCCTGACGGACATATTTCGAGATATTTCTTCTTCTTGTTGTTCTTCTTCTGCACAGCTAAGCTGGAAGTGGCATTTGCGGCTCGCACTAGTGCAGAGTTATCTCAAAGAAAGGGGCCACGGTGTTTCTGTATCTCTATTATGTTGGTGCGGCTTCGGAACTTTTAAATATCTCGATGTATCTCGAAAACTACGCTTCTGATCAAAAAATATCATAGAACATAAATTGTAGGAAACATAATTCTCTACAAAAAAGGTCTCTTAACATTTTGCCATAGCTCGCTTCGTTTCCGAGATATTTGCAGATATATCTCAAGGGAAGGGGCCTGACGGACATATTTCGAGATATTTCTTCTTCTTGTTGTTCTTCTTCTGCACAGCTAAGCTGGAAGTGGCATTTACAGCTCGCAATAGTGCAGAGTTATCTCAAAGAAAGGGGCCACGGTGTTTCTGTATCTCTATTATGTTGGTGCGGCTTCGGAACTTTTAAATATCTTGATATATCTCGAGAACTACGCATCTGATCAAAAAATATCATAGAACATGAAAAGTAGGAAACTTAATTCTCTACAAAAAAGGTCTCTTAACATTTTGCCATAGCTCTCTTCGTTTCCGAGATATTTGCAGATTTATCTCAAGGGAAGGGGCCTGACGGACATATTTCGAGATATTTCTTCTTCTTGTTGTTCTTCTTCTGCACAGCTAAGCTGGAAGTGGCATTTGCGGCTCGCACTAGAGCAGAGTTATCTCAAAGAAAGGGGCCACGGTGTTTCTGTATCTCTATTATGTTGGTGCGGCTTCGGAACTTTTAAATATCTTGATATATCTCGAGAACTACGCGTCTGATCAAAAAATATCATAGAACATAAAAAGTAGGAAACTTAATTCTCTACAAAAACGGTCTCTTAACATTTTGCCATAGCTCGCTTCGTTTCCGAGATATTTGCAGATATATCTCAAGGGAAGGGGCCTGACGGACATATTTCGAGATATTTCTTCTTCTTGTTGTTCTTCTTCCGCACAGCTAAGCTGGAAGTGGCATTTACAGTTCGCAATAGTGCAGAGTTATCGCAAAGAAAGGGGCCACGGTGTTTCTGTATCTCTATTATGTTGGTGCGGCTTCGGAACTTTTAAATATCTTGATATATCTCGAGAACTACGCATCTGATTAAAAAATATCATAGAACATAAAAAGTAGGAAACCTAATTTTCTACAAAAAAGGTCTCTTAACATTTTGCCGTAGCTCGCTTCGTTTCCGAGATATTTGCAGATTTATCTCAAGGGAAGGGGCCTGACGGACATATTTCGAGATATTTCTTCTTCTTGTGATTCTTCTTCTGCACAGCTAAGCTGGAAGTGGCATTTGCAGCGCGCAATAGTGCAGTGTTATCTCAAAGAAAGGGGCCACGGTGTTTCTGTATCTCTATTATGTTGGTGCGGCTTCGGAACTTTTAAATATCTTGATATATCTCGAGAACTACGCATCTGATCAAAAAATATCATAGAACATAAAAAGTAGGAAACTTAATTCTCTACAAAAAAGGTCTCTTAACATTTTCCCATAACTGGCATCGTTTCCGAGATATTTGCAGATTTAGCTCAAGGGAAGGGGCCTGACGGACATATTCCGAGATATTTCTTCTTCTTGTTGTTCCTCTTCTGCACAGCTAAGCTGGAAGTGGCATTTGCAGGTCGCAATAGTGCAGAGTTATCTCAAAGAAAGGGGCCACCGTGTTTCTGTATCTCTATTATGTTGGTGCGGCTTCGGAACTTTTAAATATCTCGATATATCTCGAAAACTACGCTTCTGATCAAAAAATATCAGAGAAGGTAAATTGTAGGAAACATAATTCTCTACAAAAAAGGTCTCTTAACATTTTGCCATAGCTCGCTTCGTTTCCGAGATATTTGCAGATATATCTGAAGGGAAGGGGCCTGACGGACATATTTCGAGATATTTCTTCTTCTTGTTGTTCTTCTTTTGCACAGCTAAGCTGGAGGTGGCATTTAGAGCTCGCAATAGTGCAGAGTTATCTCAAAGAAAGGGGCCACGGTGTTTCTGTATCTCTATTATGTTGGTGCGGCTTCGGAACTTTTAAATATCTTGATATATCTCGAGAACTACGCATCTGATCAAAAAATATCGTAGAACATAAAAAGTAGGAAACTTAATTCTCTACAAATAAGGTCTCTAAACGTTTTGCCATAGCTCGCATGGTTTCCGAGATATTTGCAGATTTATCTCAAGGGAAGGGGCCTGACGGACATATTTCGAGATATTCCTTCTTCTTGTTGTTCTTCTTCTGCACAGCTAAGCTGGAAGTGGCATTTGCAGCTCGCAATAGTGCAGAGTTACCTCAAAGAAAGGGGCCACGGTGTTTCTGTATCTCTATTATGTTGGTGCGGCTTCGGAACTTTTAAATATCTCGATGTATCTCGAAAACTACGCTTCTGATCAAAAAATATCATAGAACATAAATTGTAGGAAACATAATTCTCTACAAAAAAGGTCTCTTAACATTTTGCCATAGCTCGCTTAGTTTCCGAGATATTTGCAGATATATCTCAAGGGAAGGGGCCTGACGGACATATTTCGAGATATTTCTTCTTCTTGTTGTTCTTCTTCTGCACAGCTAAGCTGGAAGTGGCATTTACAGCTCGCAATAGTGCAGAGTTATCTCAAAGAAAGGGGCCACGGTGTTTCTGTATCTCTATTATGTTGGTGCGGCTTCGGAACTTTTAAATATCTTGATATATCTCGAGAACTACGCATCTGATCAAAAAATATCATAGAACATGAAAAGTAGGAAACTTAATTCTCTACAAAAAAGGTCTCTTAACATTTTGCCATAGCTCTCTTCGTTTCCGAGATATTTGCAGATTTATCTCAAGGGAAGGGGCCTGACGGACATATTTCGAGATATTTCTTCTTCTTGTTGTTCTTCTTCTGCACAGCTAAGCTGGAAGTGGCATTTGCAGCGCGCAATAGTGCAGAGTTATCTCAAAGAAAGGGGCCACGGTGTTTCTGTATCTCTATTATGTTGGTGCGGCTTCGGAACTTTTAAATATCTTGATATATCTCGAGAACTACGCATCTGTTCAAAAAATATCATAGAACATAAAAAGTAGGAATCCTAATTTTCTACAAAAAAGGTCTCTTAACATTTTGCCGTAGCTCGCTTCGTTTCCGAGATATTTGCAGATTTATCTCAAGGGAAGGGGCCTGACGGACATATTTCCAGATATTTCTTCTTCTTGTTGTTCTTCTTCTGCACAGCTAAGCTGGAAGTGGCATTTGCAGCTCGCAATAGTGCAGAGTTATCTCAAAGAAAGGGGCCACGGTGTTTCTGTATCTCTATTATGTTGGTGCGGCTTCGGAACTTTTAAATATCTTGATATATCTCGAGAACTACGCATCTGATCGAAGAATATCATAGAACATAAATTGTAGGAAACATAATTCTCTACAAAAAAGGTCTCTTAACATTTTGCCGTAGCTCGCTTCGTTTCCGAGATATTTGCAGATTTATCTCAAGGGAAGGGGCCTGACGGACATATTTCCAGATATTTCTTCTTCTTGTTGTTCTTCTTCTGCACAGCTAAGCTGGAAGTGGCATTTGCAGCTCGCAATAGTGCAGAGTTATCTCAAAGAAAGGGGCCACGGTGTTTCTGTATCTCTATTATGTTGGTGCGGCTTCGGAACTTTTAAATATCTTGATATATCTCGAGAACTACGCATCTGATCAAAAAATATCATAGAACATAAAAAGTAGGAAACTTAATTCTCTACAAAAAAGGTCTCTTAACATTTTCCCATAACTGGCATCGTTTCCGAGATATTTGCAGATTTAGCTCAAGGGAAGGGGCCTGACGGACATATTCCGAGATATTTCTTCTTCTTGTTGTTCCTCTTCTGCACAGCTAAGCTGGAAGTGGCATTTGCAGGTCGCAATAGTGCAGAGTTATCTCAAAGAAAGGGGCCACGGTGTTTCTGTATCTCTATTATGTTGGTGCGGCTTCGGAACTTTTAAATATCTTGATATATCTCGAGAACTTCGCATCTGATCAAAAAATATCATAGAAGATAAAAAGTAGGAAACTTAATTCTCTACAAAAATGGTCTCTTAACATTTTGCCATAGCTCGCTTCGTTTCCGAGATATTTGCAGATTTATCTCAAGGGAAGGGGCCTGACGGACATATTTCGAGATATTTCTTCTTCTTGTTGTTCTTCTTCTGCACAGCTAAGCTGGAAGTGGCATTTGCAGCTCGCAGTAGTGCAGAGTTATCTCAAAGAAAGGGGCCACGGTGTTTCTGTATCTCTATTATGTTGGTGCGGCTTCGGAACTTTTAAATATCTTGATATATTTCGAGAACTACGCATCTGATCAGAAAATATCATAGAACATAAAAAGTAGGAAACTTAATTCTCTACAAAAAAGATCTCTTAACATTTTGCCATAGCTCGCTTCGTTTCCGAGATATTTGCAGATTTATCTCAAGGGAAGGGGCCTGACGGACATATTTCGAGATATTTCTTCTTCTTGTTGTTCTTCTTCTGCACAGCTAAGCTGGAAGTGGCATTTGCAGCGCGCAATAGTGCAGAGTTATCTCAAAGAAAGGGGCCACGGTGTTTCTGTATCTCTATTATGTTGGTGCGGCTTCGGAACTTTTAAATATCTTGATATATCTCGAGAACTACGCATCTGTTCAAAAAATATCATAGAACATAAAAAGTAGGAATCCTAATTTTCTACAAAAAAGGTCTCTTAACATTTTGCCGTAGCTCGCTTCGTTTCCGAGATATTTGCAGATTTATCTCAAGGGAAGGGGCCTGACGGACATATTTCCAGATATTTCTTCTTCTTGTTGTTCTTCTTCTGCACAGCTAAGCTGGAAGTGGCATTTGCAGCTCGCAATAGTGCAGAGTTATCTCAAAGAAAGGGGCCACGGTGTTTCTGTATCTCTATTATGTTGGTGCGGCTTCGGAACTTTTAAATATCTTGATATATCTCGAGAACTACGCATCTGATCGAAGAATATCATAGAACATAAATTGTAGGAAACATAATTCTCTACAAAAAAGGTCTCTTAACATTTTGCCGTAGCTCGCTTCGTTTCCGAGATATTTGCAGATTTAGCTCAAGGGAAGGGGCCTGACGGACATATTTCCAGATATTTCTTCTTCTTGTTGTTCCTCTTCTGCACAGCTAAGCTGGAAGTGGCATTTGCAGCTCGCAATAGTGCAGAGTTATCTCAAAGAAAGGGGCCACGGTGTTTCTGTATCTCTATTATGTTGGTGCGGCTTCGGAACTTTTAAATATCTCGATATATCTCGAAAACTACGCTTCTGATCAAAAAATATCAGAGAAGGTAAATTGTAGGAAACATAATTCTCTACAAAAAAGGTCTCTTAACATTTTGCCATAGCTCGCTTCGTTTCCGAGATATTTGCAGATATATCTCAAGGGAAGGGGCCTGACGGACATATTTCGAGATATTTCTTCTTCTTGTTGTTCTTCTTCTGCACAGCTAAGCTGGAGGTGGCATTTACAGCTCGCAATAGTGCAGAGTTATCTCAAAGAAAGGGGCCACGGTGTTTCTGTATCTCTATTATGTTGGTGCGGCTTCGGAACTTTTAAATATCTTGATATATCTCGAGAACTACGCATTCGATCAAAAAATATCATAGAACATAAAAAGTAGGAAACTTAATTCTCTACAAAAAAGGTCTCTTAACATTTTGCCATAATTCGCTTCGTTTCCGAGATATTTGCAGATTTATCTCGAGGGAAGGGGCCTGACGGACATATTTCGAGATATTTCTTCTTCTTGTTGTTCTTCTTCTGCACAGCTAAGCTGGAAGTGGCATTTGCAGCGCGCAATAGTGCAGAGTTATCTCAAAGAAAGGGGCCACGGTGTTTCTGTATCTCTATTATGTTGGTGCGGCTTCGGATCTTTTAAATATCTCGATATATCTCGAAAACAACGCTTCTGATCAAAAAATATCATAGAACATAAATTGTAGGAAACATAATTCTCTACAAAAAAGGTCTCTTAACATTTTGCCGTAGCTCGCTTCGTTTCCGAGATATTTGCAGATTTATCTCAAGGGAAGGGGCCTGACGGACATATTTCCAGATATTTCTTCTTCTTGTTGTTCTTCTTCTGCACAGCTAAGCTGGAAGTGGCATTTGCAGCTCGCAATAGTGCAGAGTTATCTCAAAGAGAGGGGCCACGGTGTTTCTGTATCTCTATTATGTTGGTGCGGCTTCGGAACTTTTAAATATCTTGATATATCTCGAGAACTACGCATCTGATCGAAAAATATCATAGAACATAAAAAGTAGGAAACTTAATTCTCTACAAAAGAGGTCTCTTAACATTTTGCCATAGCTCGCTTCGTTTCCGAGATATTTGCAGATTTATCTCAAGGGAAGGGGCCTGACGGACATATTTCGAGATATTTCTTCTTTTTGTTGTTCTTCTTCTGCACAGCTAAGCTGGAAGTGGCATTTGCAGCTCGCAATAGTGCAGAGTTATCTCAAAGAAAGGGGCCACGGTGTTTCTGTACCTCTATTATGTTGGTGCGGCTTCGGAACTTTTAAATATCTTGATATATCTCGAGAACTACGCATCCGATCAAAAAATATCATAGAACATAAAAAGTAGGAAACTTAATTCTCTACAAAAAAGGTCTCTTAACATTTTGCCATAGCTCGCTTCGTTTCCGAGATATTTGCAGATTTATCTCGAGGGAAGGGGCCTGACGGACATATTTCGAGATATTTCTTCTTCTTGTTGTTCTTCTTCTGCACAGCTAAGCTGGAAGTGGCATTTGCAGCGCGCAATAGTGCAGAGTTATCTCAAAGAAAGGGGCCACGGTGTTTCTGTATCTCTATTATGTTGGTGCGGCTTGGATCTTTTAAATATCTCGATATATCTCGAAAACAACGCTTCTGATCAAAAAATATCATAGAACATAAATTGTAGGAAACATAATTCTCTACAAAAAAGGTCTCTTAACATTTTGCCGTAGCTCGCTTCGTTTCCGAGATATTTGCAGATTTATCTCAAGGGAAGGGGCCTGACGGACATATTTCCAGATATTTCTTCTTCTTGTTGTTCTTCTTCTGCACAGCTAAGCTGGAAGTGGCATTTGCAGCTCGCAATAGTGCAGAGTTATCTCAAAGAGAGGGGCCACGGTGTTTCTGTATCTCTATTATGTTGGTGCGGCTTCGGAACTTTTAAATATCTTGATATATCTCAAGAACTACGCATCTGATCGAAAAATATCATAGAACATAAAAAGTAGGAAACTTAATTCTCTACAAAAGAGGTCTCTTAACATTTTGCCATAGCTCGCTTCGTTTCCGAGATATTTGCAGATTTATCTCAAGGGAAGGGGCCTGACGGACATATTTCGAGATATTTCTTCTTCTTGTTGTTCTTCTTCTGCACAGCTAAGCTGGAAGTGGCATTTGCAGCTCGCAATAGTGCAGAGTTATCTCAAAGAAAGGGGCCACGGTGTTTCTGTATCTCTATTATGTTGGTGCGGCTTCGGAACTTTTAAATATCTTGATATATCTCGAGAACTACGCATCTGATCAAAAAATATCGTAGAACATAAAAAGTAGGAAACTTAATTCTCTACAAATAAGGTCTCTAAACATTTTGCCATAGCTCGCATGGTTTCCGAGATATTTGCAGATTTATCTCAAGGGAAGGGGCCTGACGGACATATTTCGAGATATTCCTTCTTCTTGTTGTTCTTCTTCTGCACAGCTAAGCTGGAAGTGGCATTTGCAGCTCGCAATAGTGCAGAGTTACCTCAAAGAAAGGGGCCACGGTGTTTCTGTATCTCTATTATGTTGGTGCCGCTTCGGAACTTTTAAATATCAGGATATATCTCGAGAACTACGCATCTGATCAAAAAATATCATAGAACATAAAAAGTAGGAAACTTAATTCTCTACAAAAATGGTCTCTTAACATTTTGCCATAGCTCGCTTCGTTTCCGAGATATTTGCAGATTTATCTCAAGGGAAGGGGCCTGACGGACATATTTCGAGATATTTCTTCTTCTTGTTGTTCTTCTTCTGCACAGCTGAGCTGGAAGTGGCATTTGCAGCTCGCAGTAGTGCAGAGTTATCTCAAAGAAAGGGGCCACGGTGTTTCTGTATCTCTATTATGTTGGTGCGGCTTCGGAACTTTTAAATATCTTGATATATTTCGAGAACTACGCATCTGATCAGAAAATATCATAGAACATAAAAAGTAGGAAACTTAATTCTATACAAAAAAGATCTCTTAACATTTTGCCATAGCTCGCTTCGTTTCCGAGATATTTGCAGATTTATCTCAAGGGAAGGGGCCTGACGGACATATTTCGAGATATTTCTTCTTCTTGTTGTTCTTCTTCTGCACAGCTAAGCTGGAAGTGGCATTTGCAGCGCGCAATAGTGCAGAGTTATCTCAAAGAAAGGGGCCACGGTGTTTCTGTATCTCTATTATGTTGGTGCGGCTTCGGAACTTTTAAATATCTTGATATATCTCGAGAACTACGCATCTGTTCAAAAAATATCATAGAACATAAAAAGTAGGAATCCTAATTTTCTACAAAAAAGGTCTCTTAACATTTTGCCGTAGCTCGCTTCGTTTCCGAGATATTTGCAGATTTATCTCAAGGGAAGGGGCCTGACGGACATATTTCCAGATATTTCTTCTTCTTGTTGTTCTTCTTCTGCACAGCTAAGCTGGAAGTGGCATTTGCAGCTCGCAATAGTGCAGAGTTATCTCAAAGAAAGGGGCCACGGTGTTTCTGTATCTCTATTATGTTGGTGCGGCTTCGGAACTTTTAAATATCTTGATATATCTCGAGAACTACGCATCTGATCGAAAAATATCATAGAACATAAATTGTAGGAAACATAATTCTCTACAAAAAAGGTCTCTTAACATTTTGCCGTAGCTCGCTTCGTTTCCGAGATATTTGCAGATTTATCTCAAGGGAAGGGGCCTGACGGACATATTTCCAGATATTTCTTCTTCTTGTTGTTCTTCTTCTGCACAGCTAAGCTGGAAGTGGCATTTGCGGCTCGCACTAGTGCAGAGTTATCTCAAAGAAAGGGGCCACGGTGTTTCTGTATCTCTATTATGTTGGTGCGGCTTCGGAACTTTTAAATATCTCGATGTATCTCGAAAACTACGCTTCTGATCAAAAAATATCATAGAACATAAATTGTAGGAAACATAATTCTCTACAAAAAAGGTCTCTTAACATTTTGCCATAGCTCGCTTCGTTTCCGAGATATTTGCAGATATATCTCAAGGGAAGGGGCCTGACGGACATATTTCGAGATATTTCTTCTTCTTGTTGTTCTTCTTCTGCACAGCTAAGCTGGAAGTGGCATTTACAGCTCGCAATAGTGCAGAGTTATCTCAAAGAAAGGGGCCACGGTGTTTCTGTATCTCTATTATGTTGGTGCGGCTTCGGAACTTTTAAATATCTTGATATATCTCGAGAACTACGCATCTGATCAAAAAATATCATAGAACATGAAAAGTAGGAAACTTAATTCTCTACAAAAAAGGTCTCTTAACATTTTGCCATAGCTCTCTTCGTTTCCGAGATATTTGCAGATTTATCTCAAGGGAAGGGGCCTGACGGACATATTTCGAGATATTTCTTCTTCTTGTTGTTCTTCTTCTGCACAGCTAAGCTGGAAGTGGCATTTGCGGCTCGCACTAGTGCAGAGTTATCTCAAAGAAAGGGGCCACGGTGTTTCTGTATCTCTATTATGTTGGTGCGGCTTCGGAACTTTTAAATATCTTGATATATCTCGAGAACTACGCGTCTGATCAAAAAATATCATAGAACATAAAAAGTAGGAAACTTAATTCTCTACAAAAAAGGTCTCTTAACATTTTGCCATAGCTCGCTTCGTTTCCGAGATATTTGCAGATTTATCTCAAGGGAAGGGGCCTGACGGACATATTTCGAGATATTTCTTCTTCTTGTTGTTCTTCTTCTGCACAGCTAAGCTGGAAGTGGCATTTGCAGCTCGCAATAGTGCAGAGTTATCTCAAAGAAAGGGGCCACGGTGTTTCTGTATCTCTATTATGTTGGTGCGGCTTCGGAACTTTTAAATATCTTGATATATCTCGAGAACTACGCATCTGATCAAAAAATATCGTAGAACATAAAAAGTAGGAAACTTAATTCTCTACAAATAAGGTCTCTAAACATTTTGCCATAGCTCGCATGGTTTCCGAGATATTTGCAGATTTATCTCAAGGGAAGGGGCCTGACGGACATATTTCGAGATATTCCTTCTTCTTGTTGTTCTTCTTCTGCACAGCTAAGCTGGAAGTGGCATTTGCAGCTCGCAATAGTGCAGAGTTACCTCAAAGAAAGGGGCCACGGTGTTTCTGTATCTCTATTATGTTGGTGCCGCTTCGGAACTTTTAAATATCAGGATATATCTCGAGAACTACGCATCTGATCAAAAAATATCATAGAACATAAAAAGTAGGAAACATAATTCTCTACAAAAAAGGTCTCTTAACATTTTGCCGTAGCTCGCTTCGTTTCCGAGATATTTGCAGATTTATCTCAAGGGAAGGGGCCTGACGGACATATTTCCAGATATTTCTTCTTCTTGTTGTTCTTCTTCTGCACAGCTAAGCTGGAAGTGGCATTTGCAGCTCGCAATAGTGCAGAGTTATCTCAAAGAGAGGGGCCACGGTGTTTCTGTATCTCTATTATGTTGGTGCGGCTTCGGAACTTTTAAATATCTTGATATATCTCGAGAACTACGCATCTGATCGAAAAATATCATAGAACATAAAAAGTAGGAAACTTAATTCTCTACAAAAGAGGTCTCTTAACATTTTGCCATAGCTCGCTTCGTTTCCGAGATATTTGCAGATTTATCTCAAGGGAAGGGGCCTGACGGACATATTTCGAGATATTTCTTCTTTTTGTTGTTCTTCTTCTGCACAGCTAAGCTGGAAGTGGCATTTGCAGCTCGCAATAGTGCAGAGTTATCTCAAAGAAAGGGGCCACGGTGTTTCTGTATCTCTATTATGTTGGTGCGGCTTCGGAACTTTTAAATATCTTGATATATCTCGAGAACTACGCATCCGATCAAAAAATATCATACAACATAAAAAGTAGGAAACTTAATTCTCTACAAAAAAGGTCTCTTAACATTTTGCCATAGCTCGCTTCGTTTCCGAGATATTTGCAGATTTATCTCGAGGGAAGGGGCCTGACGGACATATTTCGAGATATTTCTTCTTCTTGTTGTTCTTCTTCTGCACAGCTAAGCTGGAAGTGGCATTTGCAGCGCGCAATAGTGCAGAGTTATCTCAAAGAAAGGGGCCACGGTGTTTCTGTATCTCTATTATGTTGGTGCGGCTTCGGAACTTTTAAATATATTGATATATCTCGAGAACTACGCATCTGATCCAAAAATATCATAGAACATAAAAAGTAGGAATCCTAATTTTCTACAAAAAAGGTCTCTTAACATTTTGCCGTAGCTCGCTTTGTTTCCGAGATATTTGCAGATTTATCTCAAGGGAAGGGGCCTGACGGACATATTTCGAGATATTTCTTCTTTTTGTTGTTCTTCTTCTGCACAGCTAAGCTGGAAGTGGCATTTGCAGCTCGCAATAGTGCAGAGTTATCTCAAAGAAAGGGGCCACGGTGTTTCTGTACCTCTATTATGTTGGTGCGGCTTCGGAACTTTTAAATATCTTGATATATCTCGAGAACTACGCATCCGATCAAAAAATATCATAGAACATAAAAAGTAGGAAACTTAATTCTCTACAAAAAAGGTCTCTTAACATTTTGCCATAGCTCGCTTCGTTTCCGAGATATTTGCAGATTTATCTCGAGGGAAGGGGCCTGACGGACATATTTCGAGATATTTCTTCTTCTTGTTGTTCTTCTTCTGCACAGCTAAGCTGGAAGTGGCATTTGCAGCGCGCAATAGTGCAGAGTTATCTCAAAGAAAGGGGCCACGGTGTTTCTGTATCTCTATTATGTTGGTGCGGCTTGGATCTTTTAAATATCTCGATATATCTCGAAAACAACGCTTCTGATCAAAAAATATCATAGAACATAAATTGTAGGAAACATAATTCTCTACAAAAAAGGTCTCTTAACATTTTGCCGTAGCTCGCTTCGTTTCCGAGATATTTGCAGATTTATCTCAAGGGAAGGGGCCTGACGGACATATTTCCAGATATTTCTTCTTCTTGTTGTTCTTCTTCTGCACAGCTAAGCTGGAAGTGGCATTTGCAGCTCGCAATAGTGCAGAGTTATCTCAAAGAGAGGGGCCACGGTGTTTCTGTATCTCTATTATGTTGGTGCGGCTTCGGAACTTTTAAATATCTTGATATATCTCAAGAACTACGCATCTGATCGAAAAATATCATAGAACATAAAAAGTAGGAAACTTAATTCTCTACAAAAGAGGTCTCTTAACATTTTGCCATAGCTCGCTTCGTTTCCGAGATATTTGCAGATTTATCTCAAGGGAAGGGGCCTGACGGACATATTTCGAGATATTTCTTCTTCTTGTTGTTCTTCTTCTGCACAGCTAAGCTGGAAGTGGCATTTGCAGCTCGCAATAGTGCAGAGTTATCTCAAAGAAAGGGGCCACGGTGTTTCTGTATCTCTATTATGTTGGTGCGGCTTCGGAACTTTTAAATATCTTGATATATCTCGAGAACTACGCATCTGATCAAAAAATATCGTAGAACATAAAAAGTAGGAAACTTAATTCTCTACAAATAAGGTCTCTAAACATTTTGCCATAGCTCGCATGGTTTCCGAGATATTTGCAGATTTATCTCAAGGGAAGGGGCCTGACGGACATATTTCGAGATATTCCTTCTTCTTGTTGTTCTTCTTCTGCACAGCTAAGCTGGAAGTGGCATTTGCAGCTCGCAATAGTGCAGAGTTACCTCAAAGAAAGGGGCCACGGTGTTTCTGTATCTCTATTATGTTGGTGCCGCTTCGGAACTTTTAAATATCAGGATATATCTCGAGAACTACGCATCTGATCAAAAAATATCATAGAACATAAAAAGTAGGAAACTTAATTCTCTACAAAAATGGTCTCTTAACATTTTGCCATAGCTCGCTTCGTTTCCGAGATATTTGCAGATTTATCTCAAGGGAAGGGGCCTGACGGACATATTTCGAGATATTTCTTCTTCTTGTTGTTCTTCTTCTGCACAGCTAAGCTGGAAGTGGCATTTGCAGCTCGCAGTAGTGCAGAGTTATCTCAAAGAAAGGGGCCACGGTGTTTCTGTATCTCTATTATGTTGGTGCGGCTTCGGAACTTTTAAATATCTTGATATATTTCGAGAACTACGCATCTGATCAGAAAATATCATAGAACATAAAAAGTAGGAAACTTAATTCTATACAAAAAAGATCTCTTAACATTTTGCCATAGCTCGCTTCGTTTCCGAGATATTTGCAGATTTATCTCAAGGGAAGGGGCCTGACGGACATATTTCGAGATATTTCTTCTTCTTGTTGTTCTTCTTCTGCACAGCTAAGCTGGAAGTGGCATTTGCAGCGCGCAATAGTGCAGAGTTATCTCAAAGAAAGGGGCCACGGTGTTTCTGTATCTCTATTATGTTGGTGCGGCTTCGGAACTTTTAAATATCTTGATATATCTCGAGAACTACGCATCTGTTCAAAAAATATCATAGAACATAAAAAGTAGGAATCCTAATTTTCTACAAAAAAGGTCTCTTAACATTTTGCCGTAGCTCGCTTCGTTTCCGAGATATTTGCAGATTTATCTCAAGGGAAGGGGCCTGACGGACATATTTCCAGATATTTCTTCTTCTTGTTGTTCTTCTTCTGCACAGCTAAGCTGGAAGTGGCATTTGCAGCTCGCAATAGTGCAGAGTTATCTCAAAGAAAGGGGCCACGGTGTTTCTGTATCTCTATTATGTTGGTGCGGCTTCGGAACTTTTAAATATCTTGATATATCTCGAGAACTACGCATCTGATCAAAAAATATCATAGAACATAAATTGTAGGAAACATAATTCTCTACAAAAAAGGTCTCTTAACATTTTGCCATAGCTCGCTTCGTTTCCGAGATATTTGCAGATATATCTCAAGGGAAGGGGCCTGACGGACATATTTCGAGATATTTCTTCTTCTTGTTGTTCTTCTTCTGCACAGCTAAGCTGGAAGTGGCATTTACAGCTCGCAATAGTGCAGAGTTATCTCAAAGAAAGGGGCCACGGTGTTTCTGTATCTCTATTATGTTGGTGCGGCTTCGGAACTTTTAAATATCTTGATATATCTCGAGAACTACGCATCTGATCAAAAAATATCATAGAACATGAAAAGTAGGAAACTTAATTCTCTACAAAAAAGGTCTCTTAACATTTTGCCATAGCTCTCTTCGTTTCCGAGATATTTGCAGATTTATCTCAAGGGAAGGGGCCTGACGGACATATTTCGAGATATTTCTTCTTCTTGTTGTTCTTCTTCTGCACAGCTAAGCTGGAAGTGGCATTTGCGGCTCGCACTAGTGCAGAGTTATCTCAAAGAAAGGGGCCACGGTGTTTCTGTATCTCTATTATGTTGGTGCGGCTTCGGAACTTTTAAATATCTTGATATATCTCGAGAACTACGCGTCTGATCAAAAAATATCATAGAACATAAAAAGTAGGAAACTTAATTCTCTACAAAAACGGTCTCTTAACATTTTGCCATAGCTCGCTTCGTTTCCGAGATATTTGCAGATATATCTCAAGGGAAGGGGCCTGACGGACATATTTCGAGATATTTCTTCTTCTTGTTGTTCTTCTTCTGCACAGCTAAGCTGGAAGTGGCATTTGCAGCGCGCAATAGTGCAGAGTTATCTCAAAGAAAGGGGCCACGGTGTTTCTGTATCTCTATTATGTTGGTGCGGCTTCGGAACTTTTAAATATCTTGATATATCTCGAGAACTACGCATCTGATCAAAAAATATCATAGAACATAAAAAGTAGGAAACTTAATTCTCTACAAAAAAGGTCTCTTAACATTTTCCCATAACTGGCATCGTTTCCGAGATATTTGCAGATTTAGCTCAAGGGAAGGGGCCTGACGGACATATTCCGAGATATTTCTTCTTCTTGTTGTTCCTCTTCTGCACAGCTAAGCTGGAAGTGGCATTTGCAGCTCGCAATAGTGCAGAGTTATCTCAAAGAAAGGGGCCACGGTGTTTCTGTACCTCTATTATGTTGGTGCAGCTTCGGAGCTTTTAAATATCTTGATATATCTCGAGAACTACGCATCTGATCAAACAATATCATAGAACATAAAAAGTAGGAAACTTAATTCTCTACAAAAAAGTCTCTTAACATTTTCCCATAGCTGGCATCGTTTCCGAGATATTTGCAGATTTAGCTCAAGGGAAGGGGCCTGACGGACATATTCCGAGATATTTCTTCTTCTTGTTGTTCCTCTTCTGCACAGCTAAGCTGGAAGTGGCATTTGCAGGTCGCAATAGTGCAGAGTTATCTCAAAGAAAGGGGCCACGGTGTTTCTGTATCTCTATTATGTTGGTGCGGCTTCGGAACTTTTAAATATCTCGATATATCTCGAAAACTACGCTTCTGATCAAAAAATATCAGAGAAGGTAAATTGTAGGAAACATAATTCTCTACAAAAAAGGTCTCTTAACATTTTGCCATAGCTCGCTTCGTTTCCGAGATATTTGCAGATTTATCTCAAGGGAAGGGGCCTGACGGACATATTTCGAGATATTTCTTCTTCTTGTTGTTCTTCTTCTGCACAGCTAAGCTGGAAGTGGCATTTGCAGCTCGCAATAGTGCAGAGTTATCTCAAAGAAAGGGGCCACGGTGTTTCTGTATCTCTATTATGTTGGTGCGGCTTCGGAACTTTTAAATATCTTGATATATCTCGAGAACTACGCATCTGATCAAAAAATATCGTAGAACATAAAAAGTAGGAAACTTAATTCTCTACAAATAAGGTCTCTAAACATTTTGCCATAGCTCGCATGGTTTCCGAGATATTTGCAGATTTATCTCAAGGGAAGGGGCCTGACGGACATATTTCGAGATATTCCTTCTTCTTGTTGTTCTTCTTCTGCACAGCTAAGCTGGAAGTGGCATTTGCAGCTCGCAATAGTGCAGAGTTACCTCAAAGAAAGGGGCCACGGTGTTTCTGTATCTCTATTATGTTGGTGCCGCTTCGGAACTTTTAAATATCAGGATATATCTCGAGAACTACGCATCTGATCAAAAAATATCATAGAACATAAAAAGTAGGAAACATAATTCTCTACAAAAAAGGTCTCTTAACATTTTGCCGTAGCTCGCTTCGTTTCCGAGATATTTGCAGATTTATCTCAAGGGAAGGGGCCTGACGGACATATTTCCAGATATTTCTTCTTCTTGTTGTTCTTCTTCTGCACAGCTAAGCTGGAAGTGGCATTTGCAGCTCGCAATAGTGCAGAGTTATCTCAAAGAGAGGGGCCACGGTGTTTCTGTATCTCTATTATGTTGGTGCGGCTTCGGAACTTTTAAATATCTTGATATATCTCGAGAACTACGCATCTGATCGAAAAATATCATAGAACATAAAAAGTAGGAAACTTAATTCTCTACAAAAGAGGTCTCTTAACATTTTGCCATAGCTCGCTTCGTTTCCGAGATATTTGCAGATTTATCTCAAGGGAAGGGGCCTGACGGACATATTTCGAGATATTTCTTCTTTTTGTTGTTCTTCTTCTGCACAGCTAAGCTGGAAGTGGCATTTGCAGCGCGCAATAGTGCAGAGTTATCTCAAAGAAAGGGGCCACGGTGTTTCTGTATCTCTATTATGTTGGTGCGGCTTCGGAACTTTTAAATATATTGATATATCTCGAGAACTACGCATCTGATCCAAAAATATCATAGAACATAAAAAGTAGGAATCCTAATTTTCTACAAAAAAGGTCTCTTAACATTTTGCCGTAGCTCGCTTTGTTTCCGAGATATTTGCAGATTTATCTCAAGGGAAGGGGCCTGACGGACATATTTCGAGATATTTCTTCTTTTTGTTGTTCTTCTTCTGCACAGCTAAGCTGGAAGTGGCATTTGCAGCTCGCAATAGTGCAGAGTTATCTCAAAGAGAGGGGCCACGGTGTTTCTGTATCTCTATTATGTTGGTGCGGCTTCGGAACTTTTAAATATCTTGATATATCTCGAGAACTACGCATCTGATCGAAAAATATCATAGAACATAAAAAGTAGGAAACTTAATTCTCTACAAAAGAGGTCTCTTAACATTTTGCCATAGCTCGCTTCGTTTCCGAGATATTTGCAGATTTATCTCAAGGGAAGGGGCCTGACGGACATATTTCGAGATATTTCTTCTTTTTGTTGTTCTTCTTCTGCACAGCTAAGCTGGAAGTGGCATTTGCAGCTCGCAATAGTGCAGAGTTATCTCAAAGAAAGGGGCCACGGTGTTTCTGTATCTCTATTATGTTGGTGCGGCTTCGGAACTTTTAAATATCTTGATATATCTCGAGAACTACGCATCCGATCAAAAAATATCATACAACATAAAAAGTAGGAAACTTAATTCTCTACAAAAAAGATCTCTTAACATTTTGCCATAGCTCGCTTCGTTTCCGAGATATTTGCAGATTTATCTCGAGGGAAGGGGCCTGACGGACATATTTCGAGATATTTCTTCTTTTTGTTGTTCTTCTTCTGCACAGCTAAGCTGGAAGTGGCATTTGCAGCTCGCAATAGTGCAGAGTTATCTCAAAGAAAGGGGCCACGGTGTTTCTGTATCTCTATTATGTTGGTGCGGCTTCGGAACTTTTAAATATCTTGATATATTTCGAGAACTACGCATCTGATCAGAAAATATCATAGAACATAAAAAGTAGGAAACTTAATTCTCTACAAAAAAGATCTCTTAACATTTTGCCATAGCTCGCTTCGTTTCCGAGATATTTGCAGATTTATCTCAAGGGAAGGGGCCTGACGGACATATTTCGAGATATTTCTTCTTCTTGTTGTTCTTCTTCCGCACAGCTAAGCTGGAAGTGGCATTTACAGTTCGCAATAGTGCAGAGTTATCGCAAAGAAAGGGGCCACGGTGTTTCTGTATCTCTATTATGTTGGTGCGGCTTCGGAACTTTTAAATATCTTGATATATCTCGAGAACTACGCATCTGATCAAAAAATATCATAGAACATAAAAAGTAGGAAACCTAATTTTCTACAAAAAAGGTCTCTTAACATTTTGCCGTAGCTCGCTTCGTTTCCGAGATATTTGCAGATTTATCTCAAGGGAAGGGGCCTGACGGACATATTTCGAGATATTTCTTCTTCTTGTTGTTCTTCTTCTGCACAGCTAAGCTGGAAGTGGCATTTGCAGCGCGCAATAGTGCAGAGTTATCTCAAAGAAAGGGGCCACGGTGTTTCTGTATCTCTATTATGTTGGTGCGGCTTCGGAACTTTTAAATATCTTGATATATCTCGAGAACTACGCATCTGATCAAAAAATATCATAGAACATAAAAAGTAGGAAACTTAATTCTCTACAAAAAAGGTCTCTTAACATTTTCCCATAACTGGCATCGTTTCCGAGATATTTGCAGATTTAGCTCAAGGGAAGGGGCCTGACGGACATATTCCGAGATATTTCTTCTTTTTGTTGTTCTTCTTCTGCACAGCTAAGCTGGAAGTGGCATTTGCAGCTCGCAATAGTGCAGAGTTATCTCAAAGAAAGGGGCCACGGTGTTTCTGTATCTCTATTATGTTGGTGCGACTTCGGAACTTTTAAATATCTTGATATATCTCGAGAACTACGCATCCGATCAAAAAATATCATACAACATAAAAAGTAGGAAACTTAATTCTCTACAAAAAAGGTCTCTTAACATTTTGCCATAGCTCGCTTCGTTTCCGAGATATTTGCAGATTTATCTCGAGGGAAGGGGCCTGACGGACATATTCCGAGATATTTCTTCTTCTTGTTGTTCCTCTTCTGCACAGCTAAGCTGGAAGTGGCATTTGCAGGTCGCAATAGTGCAGAGTTATCTCAAAGAAAGGGGCCACGGTGTTTCTGTATCTCTATTATGTTGGTGCGGCTTCGGAACTTTTAAATATCTCGATATATCTCGAAAACTACGCTTCTGATCAAAAAATATCAGAGAACGTAAATTGTAGGAAACATAATTCTCTACAAAAAAGGTCTCTTAACATTTTGCCATAGCTCGCTTCGTTTTCGAGATATTTGCAGATTTATCTCAAGGGAAGGGGCCTGACGGACATATTTCGAGATATTTCTTCTTCTTGTTGTTCTTCTTCTGCACAGCTAAGCTGGAAGTGGCATTTGCAGCTCGCAATAGTGCAGAGTTATCTCAAAGAAAGGGGCCACGGTGTTTCTGTATCTCTATTATGTTGGTGCGGCTTCGGAACTTTTAAATATCTTGATATATCTCGAGAACTACGCATCTGATCAAAAAATATCGTAGAACATAAAAAGTAGGAAACTTAATTCTCTACAAATAAGGTCTCTAAACATTTTGCCATAGCTCGCATGGTTTCCGAGATATTTGCAGATATATCTCAAGGGAAGGGGCCTGACGGACATATTTCGAGATATTCCTTCTTCTTGTTGTTCTTCTTCTGCACAGCTAAGCTGGAAGTGGCATTTGCAGCTCGCAATAGTGCAGAGTTACCTCAAAGAAAGGGGCCACGGTGTTTCTGTATCTCTATTATGTTGGTGCCGCTTCGGAACTTTTAAATATCAGGATATATCTCGAGAACTACGCATCTGATCAAAAAATATCATAGAACATAAAAAGTAGGAAACATAATTCTCTACAAAAAAGGTCTCTTAACATTTTGCCGTAGCTCGCTTCGTTTCCGAGATATTTGCAGATTTATCTCAAGGGAAGGGGCCTGACGGACATATTTCCAGATATTTCTTCTTCTTGTTGTTCTTCTTCTGCACAGCTAAGCTGGAAGTGGCATTTGCAGCTCGCAATAGTGCAGAGTTATCTCAAAGAGAGGGGCCACGGTGTTTCTGTATCTCTATTATGTTGGTGCGGCTTCGGAACTTTTAAATATCTTGATATATCTCGAGAACTACGCATCTGATCGAAAAATATCATAGAACATAAAAAGTAGGAAACTTAATTCTCTACAAAAGAGGTCTCTTAACATTTTGCCATAGCTCGCTTCGTTTCCGAGATATTTGCAGATTTATCTCAAGGGAAGGGGCCTGACGGACATATTTCGAGATATTTCTTCTTTTTGTTGTTCTTCTTCTGCACAGCTAAGCTGGAAGTGGCATTTGCAGCTCGCAATAGTGCAGAGTTATCTCAAAGAAAGGGGCCACGGTGTTTCTGTATCTCTATTATGTTGGTGCGGCTTCGGAACTTTTAAATATCTTGATATATCTCGAGAACTACGCATCCGATCAAAAAATATCATACAACATAAAAAGTAGGAAACTTAATTCTCTACAAAAAAGGTCTCTTAACATTTTGCCATAGCTCGCTTCGTTTCCGAGATATTTGCAGATTTATCTCGAGGGAAGGGGCCTGACGAACATATTTCGAGATATTTCTTCTTCTTGTTGTTCTTCTTCTGCACAGCTAAGCCGGAAGTGGCATTTGCAGCGCGCAATAGTGCAGAGTTATCTCAAAGAAAGGGGCCACGGTGTTTCTGTATCTCTATTATGTTGGTGCGGCTTCGGAACTTTTAAATATATTGATATATCTCGAGAACTACGCATCTGATCCAAAAATATTATAGAACATAAAAAGTAGGAATCCTAATTTTCTACAAAAAAGGTCTCTTAGCATTTTGCCGTAGCTCGCTTTGTTTCCGAGATATTTGCAGATTTATCTCAAGGGAAGGGGCCTGACGGACATATTTCGAGATATTTCTTCTTTTTGTTGTTCTTCTTCTGCACAGCTAAGCTGGAAGTGGCATTTGCAGCTCGCAATAGTGCAGAGTTATCTCAAAGAGAGGGGCCACGGTGTTTCTGTATCTCTATTATGTTGGTGCGGCTTCGGAACTTTTAAATATCTTGATATATCTCGAGAACTACGCATCCGATCAAAAAATATCATACAACATAAAAAGTAGGAAACTTAATTCTCTACAAAAAAGATCTCTTAACATTTTGCCATAGCTCGCTTCGTTTCCGAGATATTTGCAGATTTATCTCGAGGGAAGGGGCCTGACGGACATATTTCGAGATATTTCTTCTTCTTGTTGTTCTTCTTCTGCACAGCTAAGCTGGAAGTGGCATTTGCAGCTCGCAATAGTGCAGAGTTATCTCAAAGAAAGGGGCCACGGTGTTTCTGTATCTCTATTATGTTGGTGCGGCTTCGGAACTTTTAAATATCTTGATATATCTCGAGAACTACGCATCTAATCAAAAAATATCGTAGAACATAAAAAGTAGGAAACTTAATTCTCTACAAATAAGGTCTCTAAACATTTTGCCATAGCTCGCATGGTTTCCGAGATATTTGCAGATTTATCTCAAGGGAAGGGGCCTGACGGACATATTTCGAGATATTTCTTCTTTTTGTTGTTCTTCTTCTGCACAGCTAAGCTGGAAGTGGCATTTGCAGCTCGCAATAGTGCAGAGTTATCTCAAAGAGAGGGGCCACGGTGTTTCTGTATCTCTATTATGTTGGTGCGGCTTCGGAACTTTTAAATATCTTGATATATCTCGAGAACTACGCATCTGATCGAAAAATATCATAGAACATAAAAAGTAGGAAACTTAATTCTCTACAAAAGAGGTCTCTTAACATTTTGCCATAGCTCGCTTCGTTTCCGAGATATTTGCAGATTTATCTCAAGGGAAGGGGCCTGACGGACATATTTCGAGATATTTCTTCTTTTTGTTGTTCTTCTTCTGCACAGCTAAGCTGGAAGTGGCATTTGCAGCTCGCAATAGTGCAGAGTTATCTCAAAGAAAGGGGCCACGGTGTTTCTGTATCTCTATTATGTTGGTGCGGCTTCGGAACTTTTAAATATCTTGATATATCTCGAGAACTACGCATCCGATCAAAAAATATCATACAACATAAAAAGTAGGAAACTTAATTCTCTACAAAAAAGATCTCTTAACATTTTGCCATAGCTCGCTTCGTTTCCGAGATATTTGCAGATTTATCTCGAGGGAAGGGGCCTGACGGACATATTTCGAGATATTTCTTCTTTTTGTTGTTCTTCTTCTGCACAGCTAAGCTGGAAGTGGCATTTGCAGCTCGCAATAGTGCAGAGTTATCTCAAAGAAAGGGGCCACGGTGTTTCTGTATCTCTATTATGTTGGTGCGGCTTCGGAACTTTTAAATATCTTGATATATTTCGAGAACTACGCATCTGATCAGAAAATATCATAGAACATAAAAAGTAGGAAACTTAATTCTCTACAAAAAAGATCTCTTAACATTTTGCCATAGCTCGCTTCGTTTCCGAGATATTTGCAGATTTATCTCAAGGGAAGGGGCCTGACGGACATATTTCGAGATATTTCTTCTTCTTGTTGTTCTTCTTCCGCACAGCTAAGCTGGAAGTGGCATTTACAGTTCGCAATAGTGCAGAGTTATCGCAAAGAAAGGGGCCACGGTGTTTCTGTATCTCTATTATGTTGGTGCGGCTTCGGAACTTTTAAATATCTTGATATATCTCGAGAACTACGCATCTGATCAAAAAATATCATAGAACATAAAAAGTAGGAAACCTAATTTTCTACAAAAAAGGTCTCTTAACATTTTGCCGTAGCTCGCTTCGTTTCCGAGATATTTGCAGATTTATCTCAAGGGAAGGGGCCTGACGGACATATTTCGAGATATTTCTTCTTCTTGTTGTTCTTCTTCTGCACAGCTAAGCTGGAAGTGGCATTTGCAGCGCGCAATAGTGCAGAGTTATCTCAAAGAAAGGGGCCACGGTGTTTCTGTATCTCTATTATGTTGGTGCGGCTTCGGAACTTTTAAATATCTTGATATATCTCGAGAACTACGCATCTGATCAAAAAATATCATAGAACATAAAAAGTAGGAAACTTAATTCTCTACAAAAAAGGTCTCTTAACATTTTCCCATAACTGGCATCGTTTCCGAGATATTTGCAGATTTAGCTCAAGGGAAGGGGCCTGACGGACATATTCCGAGATATTTCTTCTTTTTGTTGTTCTTCTTCTGCACAGCTAAGCTGGAAGTGGCATTTGCAGCTCGCAATAGTGCAGAGTTATCTCAAAGAAAGGGGCCACGGTGTTTCTGTATCTCTATTATGTTGGTGCGACTTCGGAACTTTTAAATATCTTGATATATCTCGAGAACTACGCATCCGATCAAAAAATATCATACAACATAAAAAGTAGGAAACTTAATTCTCTACAAAAAAGGTCTCTTAACATTTTGCCATAGCTCGCTTCGTTTCCGAGATATTTGCAGATTTATCTCGAGGGAAGGGGCCTGACGGACATATTCCGAGATATTTCTTCTTCTTGTTGTTCCTCTTCTGCACAGCTAAGCTGGAAGTGGCATTTGCAGGTCGCAATAGTGCAGAGTTATCTCAAAGAAAGGGGCCACGGTGTTTCTGTATCTCTATTATGTTGGTGCGGCTTCGGAACTTTTAAATATCTCGATATATCTCGAAAACTACGCTTCTGATCAAAAAATATCAGAGAACGTAAATTGTAGGAAACATAATTCTCTACAAAAAAGGTCTCTTAACATTTTGCCATAGCTCGCTTCGTTTTCGAGATATTTGCAGATTTATCTCAAGGGAAGGGGCCTGACGGACATATTTCGAGATATTTCTTCTTCTTGTTGTTCTTCTTCTGCACAGCTAAGCTGGAAGTGGCATTTGCAGCTCGCAATAGTGCAGAGTTATCTCAAAGAAAGGGGCCACGGTGTTTCTGTATCTCTATTATGTTGGTGCGGCTTCGGAACTTTTAAATATCTTGATATATCTCGAGAACTACGCATCTGATCGAAAAATATCATAGAACATAAAAAGTAGGAAACTTAATTCTCTACAAAAGAGGTCTCTTAACATTTTGCCATAGCTCGCTTCGTTTCCGAGATATTTGCAGATTTATCTCAAGGGAAGGGGCCTGACGGACATATTTCGAGATATTTCTTCTTTTTGTTGTTCTTCTTCTGCACAGCTAAGCTGGAAGTGGCATTTGCAGCTCGCAATAGTGCAGAGTTATCTCAAAGAAAGGGGCCACGGTGTTTCTGTATCTCTATTATGTTGGTGCGGCTTCGGAACTTTTAAATATCTTGATATATCTCGAGAACTACGCATCCGATCAAAAAATATCATACAACATAAAAAGTAGGAAACTTAATTCTCTACAAAAAAGGTCTCTTAACATTTTGCCATAGCTCGCTTCGTTTCCGAGATATTTGCAGATTTATCTCGAGGGAAGGGGCCTGACGAACATATTTCGAGATATTTCTTCTTCTTGTTGTTCTTCTTCTGCACAGCTAAGCCGGAAGTGGCATTTGCAGCGCGCAATAGTGCAGAGTTATCTCAAAGAAAGGGGCCACGGTGTTTCTGTATCTCTATTATGTTGGTGCGGCTTCGGAACTTTTAAATATATTGATATATCTCGAGAACTACGCATCTGATCCAAAAATATTATAGAACATAAAAAGTAGGAATCCTAATTTTCTACAAAAAAGGTCTCTTAGCATTTTGCCGTAGCTCGCTTTGTTTCCGAGATATTTGCAGATTTATCTCAAGGGAAGGGGCCTGACGGACATATTTCGAGATATTTCTTCTTTTTGTTGTTCTTCTTCTGCACAGCTAAGCTGGAAGTGGCATTTGCAGCTCGCAATAGTGCAGAGTTATCTCAAAGAGAGGGGCCACGGTGTTTCTGTATCTCTATTATGTTGGTGCGGCTTCGGAACTTTTAAATATCTTGATATATCTCGAGAACTACGCATCCGATCAAAAAATATCATACAACATAAAAAGTAGGAAACTTAATTCTCTACAAAAAAGATCTCTTAACATTTTGCCATAGCTCGCTTCGTTTCCGAGATATTTGCAGATTTATCTCGAGGGAAGGGGCCTGACGGACATATTTCGAGATATTTCTTCTTCTTGTTGTTCTTCTTCTGCACAGCTAAGCTGGAAGTGGCATTTGCAGCTCGCAATAGTGCAGAGTTATCTCAAAGAAAGGGGCCACGGTGTTTCTGTATCTCTATTATGTTGGTGCGGCTTCGGAACTTTTAAATATCTTGATATATCTCGAGAACTACGCATCTAATCAAAAAATATCGTAGAACATAAAAAGTAGGAAACTTAATTCTCTACAAATAAGGTCTCTAAACATTTTGCCATAGCTCGCATGGTTTCCGAGATATTTGCAGATTTATCTCAAGGGAAGGGGCCTGACGGACATATTTCGAGATATTCCTTCTTCTTGTTGTTCTTCTTCTGCACAGCTAAGCTGGAAGTGGCATTTGCAGCTCGCAATAGTGCAGAGTTACCTCAAAGAAAGGGGCCACGGTGTTTCTGTATCTCTATTATGTTGGTGCCGCTTCGGAACTTTTAAATATCAGGATATATCTCGAGAACTACGCATCTGATCAAAAAATATCATAAAACATAAAAAGTAGGAAACTTAATTCTCTACAAAAATGGTCTCTTAACATTTTGCCATAGCTCGCTTCGTTTCCGAGATATTTGCAGATTTATCTCAAGGGAAGGGGCCTGACGGACATATTTCGAGATATTTCTTCTTCTTGTTGTTCTTCTTCTGCACAGCTAAGCTGGAAGTGGCATTTGCAGCTCGCAGTAGTGCAGAGTTATCTCAAAGAAAGGGGCCACGGTGTTTCTGTATCTCTATTATGTTGGTGCGGCTTCGGAACTTTTGAATATCTTGATATATTTCGAGAACTACGCATCTGATCAGAAAATATCATAGAATATAAGAAGTAGGAAACTTAATTCTCTACAAAAAAGATCTCTTAACATTTTGCCATAGCTCGCTTCGTTTCCGAGATATTTGCAGATTTATCTCAAGGGAAGGGGCCTGACGGACATATTTCGAGATATTTCTTCTTCTTGTTGTTCTTCTTCTGCACAGCTAAGCTGGAAGTGGCATTTGCAGCGCGCAATAGTGCAGAGTTATCTCAAAGAAAGGGGCCACGGTGTTTCTGTATCTCTATTATGTTGGTGCGGCTTCGGAACTTTTAAATATCTTGATATATCTCGAGAACTACGCATCTGTTCAAAAAATATCATAGAACATAAAAAGTAGGAATCCTAATTTTCTACAAAAAAGGTCTCTTAACATTTTGCCGTAGCTCGCTTCGTTTCCGAGATATTTGCAGATTTATCTCAAGGGAAGGGGCCTGACGGACATATTTCCAGATATTTCTTCTTCTTGTTGTTCTTCTTCTGCACAGCTAAGCTGGAAGTGGCATTTGCAGCTCGCAATAGTGCAGAGTTATCTCAAAGAAAGGGGCCACGGTGTTTCTGTATCTCTATTATGTTGGTGCGGCTTCGGAACTTTTAAATATCTTGATATATCTCGAGAACTACGCATCTAATCGAAAAATATCATAGAACATAAACTGTAGGAAACATAATTCTCTACAAAAAAGGTCTCTTAACATTTTGCCGTAGCTCGCTTCGTTTCCGAGATATTTGCAGATTTATCTCAAGGGAAGGGGCCTGACGGACATATTTCCAGATATTTCTTCTTCTTGTTGTTCTTCTTCTGCACAGCTAAGCTGGAAGTGGCATTTGCAGCTCGCAATAGTGCAGAGTTATCTCAAAGAAAGGGGCCACGGTGTTTCTGTATCTCTATTATGTTGGTGCGGCTTCGGAACTTTTAAATATCTTGATATATCTCGAGAACTACGCATCTGATCGAAAAATATCATAGAACATAAATTGTAGGAAACATAATTCTCTACAAAAAAGGTCTCTTAACATTTTGCCGTAGCTCGCTTCGTTTCCGAGATATTTGCAGATTTATCTCAAGGGAAGGGGCCTGACGGACATATTTCCAGATATTTCTTCTTCTTGTTGTTCTTCTTCTGCACAGCTAAGCTGGAGGTGGCATTTGCGGCTCGCACTAGTGCAGAGTTATCTCAAAGAAAGGGGCCACGGTGTTTCTGTATCTCTATTATGTTGGTGCGGCTTCGGAACTTTTAAATATCTCGATGTATCTCGAAAACTACGCTTCTGATCAAAAAATATCATAGAACATAAATTGTAGGAAACATAATTCTCTACAAAAAAGGTCTCTTAACATTTTGCCATACCTCGCTTCGTTTCCGAGATATTTGCAGATATATCTCAAGGGAAGGGGCCTGACGGACATATTTCGAGATATTTCTTCTTCTTGTTGTTCTTCTTCTGCACAGCTAAGCTGGAAGTGGCATTTACAGCTCGCAATAGTGCAGAGTTATCTCAAAGAAAGGGGCCACGGTGTTTCTGTATCTCTATTATGTTGGTGCGGCTTCGGAACTTTTAAATATCTTGATATATCTCGAGAACTACGCATCTGATCAAAAAATATCATAGAACATGAAAAGTAGGAAACTTAATTCTCTACAAAAAAGGTCTCTTAACATTTTGCCATAGCTCTCTTCGTTTCCGAGATATTTGCAGATTTATCTCAAGGGAAGGGGCCTGACGGACATATTTCGAGATATTTCTTCTTCTTGTTGTTCTTCTTCTGCACAGCTAAGCTGGAAGTGGCATTTGCGGCTCGCACTAGTGCAGAGTTATCTCAAAGAAAGGGGCCACGGTGTTTCTGTATCTCTATTATGTTGGTGCGGCTTCGGAACTTTTAAATATCTTGATATATCTCGAGAACTACGCGTCTGATCAAAAAATATCATAGAACATAAAAAGTAGGAAACTTAATTCTCTACAAAAACGGTCTCTTAACATTTTGCCATAGCTCGCTTCGTTTCCGAGATATTTGCAGATATATCTCAAGGGAAGGGGCCTGACGGACATATTTCGAGATATTTCTTCTTCTTGTTGTTCTTCTTCCGCACAGCTAAGCTGGAAGTGGCATTTACAGTTCGCAATAGTGCAGAGTTATCGCAAAGAAAGGGGCCACGGTGTTTCTGTATCTCTATTATGTTGGTGCGGCTTCGGAACTTTTAAATATCTTGATATATCTCGAGAACTACGCATCTGATCAAAAAATATCATAGAACATAAAAAGTAGGAAACCTAATTTTCTACAAAAAAGGTCTCTTAACATTTTGCCGTAGCTCGCTTCGTTTCCGAGATATTTGCAGATTTATCTCAAGGGAAGGGGCCTGACGGACATATTTCGAGATATTCCTTCTTCTTGTTGTTCTTCTTCTGCACAGCTAAGCTGGAAGTGGCATTTGCAGCTCGTAATAGTGCAGAGTTACCTCAAAGAAAGGGGCCACGGTGTTTCTGTATCTCTATTATGTTGGTGCCGCTTCGGAACTTTTAAATATCAGGATATATCTCGAGAACTACGCATCTGATCAAAAAATATCATAGAACATAAAAAGTAGGAAACATAATTCTCTACAAAAAAGGTCTCTTAACATTTTGCCGTAGCTCGCTTCGTTTCCGAGATATTTGCAGATTTATCTCAAGGGAAGGGGCCTGACGGACATATTTCCAGATATTTCTTCTTCTTGTTGTTCTTCTTCTGCACAGCTAAGCTGGAAGTGGCATTTGCAGCTCGCAATAGTGCAGAGTTATCTCAAAGAGAGGGGCCACGGTGTTTCTGTATCTCTATTATGTTGGTGCGGCTTCGGAACTTTTAAATATCTTGATATATCTCGAGAACTACGCATCTGATCGAAAAATATCATAGAACATAAAAAGTAGGAAACTTAATTCTCTACAAAAGAGGTCTCTTAACATTTTGCCATAGCTCGCTTCGTTTCCGAGATATTTGCAGATTTATCTCAAGGGAAGGGGCCTGACGGACATATTTCGAGATATTTCTTCTTTTTGTTGTTCTTCTTCTGCACAGCTAAGCTGGAAGTGGCATTTGCAGCTCGCAATAGTGCAGAGTTATCTCAAAGAAAGGGGCCACGGTGTTTCTGTATCTCTATTATGTTGGTGCGGCTTCGGAACTTTTAAATATCTTGATATATCTCGAGAACTACGCATCCGATCAAAAAATATCATACAACATAAAAAGTAGGAAACTTAATTCTCTACAAAAAAGGTCTCTTAACATTTTGCCATAGCTCGCTTCGTTTCCGAGATATTTGCAGATTTATCTCGAGGGAAGGGGCCTGACGGACATATTTCGAGATATTTCTTCTTCTTGTTGTTCTTCTTCTGCACAGCTAAGCCGGAAGTGGCATTTGCAGCGCGCAATAGTGCAGAGTTATCTCAAAGAAAGGGGCCACGGTGTTTCTGTATCTCTATTATGTTGGTGCGGCTTCGGAACTTTTAAATATATTGATATATCTCGAGAACTACGCATCTGATCCAAAAATATTATAGAACATAAAAAGTAGGAATCCTAATTTTCTACAAAAAAGGTCTCTTAACATTTTGCCGTAGCTCGCTTTGTTTCCGAGATATTTGCAGATTTATCTCAAGGGAAGGGGCCTGACGGACATATTTCGAGATATTTCTTCTTTTTGTTGTTCTTCTTCTGCACAGCTAAGCTGGAAGTGGCATTTGCAGCTCGCAATAGTGCAGAGTTATCTCAAAGAGAGGGGCCACGGTGTTTCTGTATCTCTATTATGTTGGTGCGGCTTCGGAACTTTTAAATATCTTGATATATCTCGAGAACTACGCATCTGATCGAAAAATATCATAGAACATAAAAAGTAGGAAACTTAATTCTCTACAAAAGAGGTCTCTTAACATTTTGCCATAGCTCGCTTCGTTTCCGAGATATTTGCAGATTTATCTCAAGGGAAGGGGCCTGACGGACATATTTCGAGATATTTCTTCTTTTTGTTGTTCTTCTTCTGCACAGCTAAGCTGGAAGTGGCATTTGCAGCTCGCAATAGTGCAGAGTTATCTCAAAGAAAGGGGCCACGGTGTTTCTGTATCTCTATTATGTTGGTGCGGCTTCGGAACTTTTAAATATCTTGATATATCTCGAGAACTACGCATCCGATCAAAAAATATCATACAACATAAAAAGTAGGAAACTTAATTCTCTACAAAAAAGATCTCTTAACATTTTGCCATAGCTCGCTTCGTTTCCGAGATATTTGCAGATTTATCTCGAGGGAAGGGGCCTGACGGACATATTTCGAGATATTTCTTCTTCTTGTTGTTCTTCTTCTGCACAGCTAAGCTGGAAGTGGCATTTGCAGCTCGCAATAGTGCAGAGTTATCTCAAAGAAAGGGGCCACGGTGTTTCTGTATCTCTATTATGTTGGTGCGGCTTCGGAACTTTTAAATATCTTGATATATCTCGAGAACTACGCATCTAATCAAAAAATATCGTAGAACATAAAAAGTAGGAAACTTAATTCTCTACCAATAAGGTCTCTAAACATTTTGCCATAGCTCGCATGGTTTCCGAGATATTTGCAGATTTATCTCAAGGGAAGGGGCCTGACGGACATATTTCCAGATATTTCTTCTTCTTGTTGTTCTTCTTCTGCACAGCTAAGCTGGAAGTGGCATTTGCAGCTCGCAATAGTGCAGAGTTATCTCAAAGAAAGGGGCCACGGTGTTTCTGTATCTCTATTATGTTGGTGCGGCTTCGGAACTTTTGAATATCTTGATATATTTCGAGAACTACGCATCTGATCAGAAAATATCATAGAACATAAGAAGTAGGAAACTTAATTCTCTACAAAAAAGATCTCTTAACATTTTGCCATAGCTCGCTTCGTTTCCGAGATATTTGCAGATTTATCTCAAGGGAAGGGGCCTGACGGACATATTTCGAGATATTTCTTCTTCTTGTTGTTCTTCTTCTGCACAGCTAAGCTGGAAGTGGCATTTGCAGCGCGCAATAGTGCAGAGTTATCTCAAAGAAAGGGGCCACGGTGTTTCTGTATCTCTATTATGTTGGTGCGGCTTCGGAACTTTTAAATATCTTGATATATCTCGAGAACTACGCATCTGTTCAAAAAATATCATAGAACATAAAAAGTAGGAATCCTAATTTTCTACAAAAAAGGTCTCTTAACATTTTGCCGTAGCTCGCTTCGTTTCCGAGATATTTGCAGATTTATCTCAAGGGAAGGGGCCTGACGGACATATTTCCAGATATTTCTTCTTCTTGTTGTTCTTCTTCTGCACAGCTAAGCTGGAAGTGGCATTTGCAGCTCGCAATAGTGCAGAGTTATCTCAAAGAAAGGGGCCACGGTGTTTCTGTATCTCTATTATGTTGGTGCGGCTTCGGAACTTTTAAATATCTTGATATATCTCGAGAACTACGCATCTGATCGAAAAATATCATAGAACATAAAAAGTAGGAAACTTAATTCTCTACAAAAGAGGTCTCTTAACATTTTGCCATAGCTCGCTTCGTTTCCGAGATATTTGCAGATTTATCTCAAGGGAAGGGGCCTGACGGACATATTTCGAGATATTTCTTCTTTTTGTTGTTCTTCTTCTGCACAGCTAAGCTGGAAGTGGCATTTGCAGCTCGCAATAGTGCAGAGTTATCTCAAAGAAAGGGGCCACGGTGTTTCTGTATCTCTATTATGTTGGTGCGGCTTCGGAACTTTTAAATATCTTGATATATCTCGAGAACTACGCATCCGATCAAAAAATATCATACAACATAAAAAGTAGGAAACTTAATTCTCTACAAAAAAGGTCTCTTAACATTTTGCCATAGCTCGCTTCGTTTCCGAGATATTTGCAGATTTATCTCGAGGGAAGGGGCCTGACGGACATATTTCGAGATATTTCTTCTTCTTGTTGTTCTTCTTCTGCACAGCTAAGCCGGAAGTGGCATTTGCAGCGCGCAATAGTGCAGAGTTATCTCAAAGAAAGGGGCCACGGTGTTTCTGTATCTCTATTATGTTGGTGCGGCTTCGGAACTTTTAAATATATTGATATATCTCGAGAACTACGCATCTGATCCAAAAATATTATAGAACATAAAAAGTAGGAATCCTAATTTTCTACAAAAAAGGTCTCTTAACATTTTGCCGTAGCTCGCTTTGTTTCCGAGATATTTGCAGATTTATCTCAAGGGAAGGGGCCTGACGGACATATTTCGAGATATTTCTTCTTTTTGTTGTTCTTCTTCTGCACAGCTAAGCTGGAAGTGGCATTTGCAGCTCGCAATAGTGCAGAGTTATCTCAAAGAAAGGGGCCACGGTGTTTCTGTATCTCTATTATGTTGGTGCGGCTTCGGAACTTTTAAATATCTTGATATATCTCGAGAACTACGCATCCGATCAAAAAATATCATACAACATAAAAAGTAGGAAACTTAATTCTCTACAAAAAAGATCTCTTAACATTTTGCCATAGCTCGCTTCGTTTCCGAGATATTTGCAGATTTATCTCGAGGGAAGGGGCCTGACGG
This sequence comes from Osmia lignaria lignaria, assembly GCF_051020975.1. Classification (NCBI taxonomy): domain Eukaryota; kingdom Metazoa; phylum Arthropoda; class Insecta; order Hymenoptera; family Megachilidae; genus Osmia; species Osmia lignaria. The sequence goes on from NW_027478159.1 coordinate 22,292,712, forward strand.
ACATATTTCGAGATATTTCTTCTTCTTGTTGTTCTTCTTCTGCACAGCTAAGCTGGAAGTGGCATTTGCAGCTCGCAATAGTGCAGAGTTATCTCAAAGAAAGGGGCCACGGTGTTTCTGTATCTCTATTATGTTGGTGCGGCTTCGGAACTTTTGAATATCTTGATATATTTCGAGAACTACGCATCTGATCAGAAAATATCATAGAACATAAGAAGTAGGAAACTTAATTCTCTACAAAAAAGATCTCTTAACATTTTGCCATAGCTCGCTTCGTTTCCGAGATATTTGCAGATTTATCTCAAGGGAAGGGGCCTGACGGACATATTTCGAGATATTTCTTCTTCTTGTTGTTCTTCTTCTGCACAGCTAAGCTGGAAGTGGCATTTGCAGCGCGCAATAGTGCAGAGTTATCTCAAAGAAAGGGGCCACGGTGTTTCTGTATCTCTATTATGTTGGTGCGGCTTCGGAACTTTTAAATATCTTGATATATCTCGAGAACTACGCATCTGTTCAAAAAATATCATAGAACATAAAAAGTAGGAATCCTAATTTTCTACAAAAAAGGTCTCTTAACATTTTGCCGTAGCTCGCTTCGTTTCCGAGATATTTGCAGATTTATCTCAAGGGAAGGGGCCTGACGGACATATTTCCAGATATTTCTTCTTCTTGTTGTTCTTCTTCTGCACAGCTAAGCTGGAAGTGGCATTTGCAGCTCGCAATAGTGCAGAGTTATCTCAAAGAAAGGGGCCACGGTGTTTCTGTATCTCTATTATGTTGGTGCGGCTTCGGAACTTTTAAATATCTTGATATATCTCGAGAACTACGCATCTAATCGAAAAATATCATAGAACATAAACTGTAGGAAACATAATTCTCTACAAAAAAGGTCTCTTAACATTTTGCCGTAGCTCGCTTCGTTTCCGAGATATTTGCAGATTTATCTCAAGGGAAGGGGCCTGACGGACATATTTCCAGATATTTCTTCTTCTTGTTGTTCTTCTTCTGCACAGCTAAGCTGGAAGTGGCATTTGCAGCTCGCAATAGTGCAGAGTTATCTCAAAGAAAGGGGCCACGGTGTTTCTGTATCTCTATTATGTTGGTGCGGCTTCGGAACTTTTAAATATCTTGATATATCTCGAGAACTACGCATCTGATGGAAAAATATCATAGAACATAAAAAGTAGGAAACTTGATTCTCTACAAAAGAGGTCTCTTAACATTTTGCCATAGCTCGCTTCGTTTCCGAGATATTTGCAGATTTATCTCAAGGGAAGGGGCCTGACGGACATATTTCGAGATATTTCTTCTTTTTGTTGTTCTTCTTCTGCACAGCTAAGCTGGAAGTGGCATTTGCAGCTCGCAATAGTGCAGAGTTATCTCAAAGAAAGGGGCCACGGTGTTTCTGTACCTCTATTATGTTGGTGCGGCTTCGGAACTTTTAAATATCTTGATATATCTCGAGAACTACGCATCCGATCAAAAAATATCATAGAACATAAAAAGTAGGAAACTTAATTCTCTACAAAAAAGGTCTCTTAACATTTTGCCATAGCTCGCTTCGTTTCCGAGATATTTGCAGATTTATCTCGAGGGAAGGGGCCTGACGGACATATTTCGAGATATTTCTTCTTCTTGTTGTTCTTCTTCTGCGCAGCTAAGCTGGAAGTGGCATTTGCAGCGCGCAATAGTGCAGAGTTATCTCAAAGAAAGGGGCCACGGTGTTTCTGTATCTCTATTATGTTGGTGCGGCTTCGGATCTTTTAAATATCTCGATATATCTCGAAAACAACGCTTCTGATCAAAAAATATCATAGAACATAAATTGTAGGAAACATAATTCTCTACAAAAAAGGTCTCTTAACATTTTGCCGTAGCTCGCTTCGTTTCCGAGATATTTGCAGATTTATCTCAAGGGAAGGGGCCTGACGGACATATTTCCAGATATTTCTTCTTCTTGTTGTTCTTCTTCTGCACAGCTAAGCTGGAAGTGGCATTTGCAGCTCGCAATAGTGCAGAGTTATCTCAAAGAGAGGGGCCACGGTGTTTCTGTATCTCTATTATGTTGGTGCGGCTTCGGAACTTTTAAATATCTTGATATATCTCGAGAACTACGCATCTGATCAAAAAATATCATAGAACATGAAAAGTAGGAAACTTAATTCTCTACAGAAAAGGTCTCTTAACATTTTGCCATAGCTCTCTTCGTTTCCGAGATATTTGCAGATTTATCTCAAGGGAAGGGGCCTGACGGACATATTTCGAGATATTCCTTCTTCTTGTTGTTCTTCTTCTGCACAGCTAAGCTGGAAGTGGCATTTGCAGCTCGTAATAGTGCAGAGTTACCTCAAAGAAAGGGGCCACGGTGTTTCTGTATCTCTATTATGTTGGTGCCGCTTCGGAACTTTTAAATATCAGGATATATCTCGAGAACTACGCATCTGATCAAAAAATATCATAGAACATAAAAAGTAGGAAACATAATTCTCTACAAAAAAGGTCTCTTAACATTTTGCCGTAGCTCGCTTCGTTTCCGAGATATTTGCAGATTTATCTCAAGGGAAGGGGCCTGACGGACATATTTCCAGATATTTCTTCTTCTTGTTGTTCTTCTTCTGCACAGCTAAGCTGGAAGTGGCATTTGCAGCTCGCAATAGTGCAGAGTTATCTCAAAGAGAGGGGCCACGGTGTTTCTGTATCTCTATTATGTTGGTGCGGCTTCGGAACTTTTAAATATCTTGATATATCTCGAGAACTACGCATCTGATCGAAAAATATCATAGAACATAAAAAGTAGGAAACTTAATTCTCTACAAAAGAGGTCTCTTAACATTTTGCCATAGCTCGCTTCGTTTCCGAGATATTTGCAGATTTATCTCAAGGGAAGGGGCCTGACGGACATATTTCGAGATATTTCTTCTTTTTGTTGTTCTTCTTCTGCACAGCTAAGCTGGAAGTGGCATTTGCAGCTCGCAATAGTGCAGAGTTATCTCAAAGAAAGGGGCCACGGTGTTTCTGTATCTCTATTATGTTGGTGCGGCTTCGGAACTTTTAAATATCTTGATATATCTCGAGAACTACGCATCCGATCAAAAAATATCATACAACATAAAAAGTAGGAAACTTAATTCTCTACAAAAAAGGTCTCTTAACATTTTGCCATAGCTCGCTTCGTTTCCGAGATATTTGCAGATTTATCTCGAGGGAAGGGGCCTGACGGACATATTTCGAGATATTTCTTCTTCTTGTTGTTCTTCTTCTGCACAGCTAAGCCGGAAGTGGCATTTGCAGCGCGCAATAGTGCAGAGTTATCTCAAAGAAAGGGGCCACGGTGTTTCTGTATCTCTATTATGTTGGTGCGGCTTCGGAACTTTTAAATATATTGATATATCTCGAGAACTACGCATCTGATCCAAAAATATTATAGAACATAAAAAGTAGGAATCCTAATTTTCTACAAAAAAGGTCTCTTAACATTTTGCCGTAGCTCGCTTTGTTTCCGAGATATTTGCAGATTTATCTCAAGGGAAGGGGCCTGACGGACATATTTCGAGATATTTCTTCTTTTTGTTGTTCTTCTTCTGCACAGCTAAGCTGGAAGTGGCATTTGCAGCTCGCAATAGTGCAGAGTTATCTCAAAGAGAGGGGCCACGGTGTTTCTGTATCTCTATTATGTTGGTGCGGCTTCGGAACTTTTAAATATCTTGATATATCTCGAGAACTACGCATCTGATCGAAAAATATCATAGAACATAAAAAGTAGGAAACTTAATTCTCTACAAAAGAGGTCTCTTAACATTTTGCCATAGCTCGCTTCGTTTCCGAGATATTTGCAGATTTATCTCAAGGGAAGGGGCCTGACGGACATATTTCGAGATATTTCTTCTTTTTGTTGTTCTTCTTCTGCACAGCTAAGCTGGAAGTGGCATTTGCAGCTCGCAATAGTGCAGAGTTATCTCAAAGAAAGGGGCCACGGTGTTTCTGTATCTCTATTATGTTGGTGCGGCTTCGGAACTTTTAAATATCTTGATATATCTCGAGAACTACGCATCCGATCAAAAAATATCATACAACATAAAAAGTAGGAAACTTAATTCTCTACAAAAAAGATCTCTTAACATTTTGCCATAGCTCGCTTCGTTTCCGAGATATTTGCAGATTTATCTCGAGGGAAGGGGCCTGACGGACATATTTCGAGATATTTCTTCTTCTTGTTGTTCTTCTTCTGCACAGCTAAGCTGGAAGTGGCATTTGCAGCTCGCAATAGTGCAGAGTTATCTCAAAGAAAGGGGCCACGGTGTTTCTGTATCTCTATTATGTTGGTGCGGCTTCGGAACTTTTAAATATCTTGATATATCTCGAGAACTACGCATCTAATCAAAAAATATCGTAGAACATAAAAAGTAGGAAACTTAATTCTCTACCAATAAGGTCTCTAAACATTTTGCCATAGCTCGCATGGTTTCCGAGATATTTGCAGATTTATCTCAAGGGAAGGGGCCTGACGGACATATTTCCAGATATTTCTTCTTCTTGTTGTTCTTCTTCTGCACAGCTAAGCTGGAAGTGGCATTTGCAGCTCGCAATAGTGCAGAGTTATCTCAAAGAAAGGGGCCACGGTGTTTCTGTATCTCTATTATGTTGGTGCGGCTTCGGAACTTTTGAATATCTTGATATATTTCGAGAACTACGCATCTGATCAGAAAATATCATAGAACATAAGAAGTAGGAAACTTAATTCTCTACAAAAAAGATCTCTTAACATTTTGCCATAGCTCGCTTCGTTTCCGAGATATTTGCAGATTTATCTCAAGGGAAGGGGCCTGACGGACATATTTCGAGATATTTCTTCTTCTTGTTGTTCTTCTTCTGCACAGCTAAGCTGGAAGTGGCATTTGCAGCGCGCAATAGTGCAGAGTTATCTCAAAGAAAGGGGCCACGGTGTTTCTGTATCTCTATTATGTTGGTGCGGCTTCGGAACTTTTAAATATCTTGATATATCTCGAGAACTACGCATCTGTTCAAAAAATATCATAGAACATAAAAAGTAGGAATCCTAATTTTCTACAAAAAAGGTCTCTTAACATTTTGCCGTAGCTCGCTTCGTTTCCGAGATATTTGCAGATTTATCTCAAGGGAAGGGGCCTGACGGACATATTTCCAGATATTTCTTCTTCTTGTTGTTCTTCTTCTGCACAGCTAAGCTGGAAGTGGCATTTGCAGCTCGCAATAGTGCAGAGTTATCTCAAAGAAAGGGGCCACGGTGTTTCTGTATCTCTATTATGTTGGTGCGGCTTCGGAACTTTTAAATATCTTGATATATCTCGAGAACTACGCATCTGATCGAAAAATATCATAGAACATAAAAAGTAGGAAACTTAATTCTCTACAAAAGAGGTCTCTTAACATTTTGCCATAGCTCGCTTCGTTTCCGAGATATTTGCAGATTTATCTCAAGGGAAGGGGCCTGACGGACATATTTCGAGATATTTCTTCTTTTTGTTGTTCTTCTTCTGCACAGCTAAGCTGGAAGTGGCATTTGCAGCTCGCAATAGTGCAGAGTTATCTCAAAGAAAGGGGCCACGGTGTTTCTGTATCTCTATTATGTTGGTGCGGCTTCGGAACTTTTAAATATCTTGATATATCTCGAGAACTACGCATCCGATCAAAAAATATCATACAACATAAAAAGTAGGAAACTTAATTCTCTACAAAAAAGGTCTCTTAACATTTTGCCATAGCTCGCTTCGTTTCCGAGATATTTGCAGATTTATCTCGAGGGAAGGGGCCTGACGGACATATTTCGAGATATTTCTTCTTCTTGTTGTTCTTCTTCTGCACAGCTAAGCCGGAAGTGGCATTTGCAGCGCGCAATAGTGCAGAGTTATCTCAAAGAAAGGGGCCACGGTGTTTCTGTATCTCTATTATGTTGGTGCGGCTTCGGAACTTTTAAATATATTGATATATCTCGAGAACTACGCATCTGATCCAAAAATATTATAGAACATAAAAAGTAGGAATCCTAATTTTCTACAAAAAAGGTCTCTTAACATTTTGCCGTAGCTCGCTTTGTTTCCGAGATATTTGCAGATTTATCTCAAGGGAAGGGGCCTGACGGACATATTTCGAGATATTTCTTCTTTTTGTTGTTCTTCTTCTGCACAGCTAAGCTGGAAGTGGCATTTGCAGCTCGCAATAGTGCAGAGTTATCTCAAAGAAAGGGGCCACGGTGTTTCTGTATCTCTATTATGTTGGTGCGGCTTCGGAACTTTTAAATATCTTGATATATCTCGAGAACTACGCATCCGATCAAAAAATATCATACAACATAAAAAGTAGGAAACTTAATTCTCTACAAAAAAGATCTCTTAACATTTTGCCATAGCTCGCTTCGTTTCCGAGATATTTGCAGATTTATCTCGAGGGAAGGGGCCTGACGGACATATTTCGAGATATTTCTTCTTCTTGTTGTTCTTCTTCTGCACAGCTAAGCTGGAAGTGGCATTTGCAGCTCGCAATAGTGCAGAGTTATCTCAAAGAAAGGGGCCACGGTGTTTCTGTATCTCTATTATGTTGGTGCGGCTTCGGAACTTTTGAATATCTTGATATATTTCGAGAACTACGCATCTGATCAGAAAATATCATAGAACATAAGAAGTAGGAAACTTAATTCTCTACAAAAAAGATCTCTTAACATTTTGCCATAGCTCGCTTCGTTTCCGAGATATTTGCAGATTTATCTCAAGGGAAGGGGCCTGACGGACATATTTCGAGATATTTCTTCTTCTTGTTGTTCTTCTTCTGCACAGCTAAGCTGGAAGTGGCATTTGCAGCGCGCAATAGTGCAGAGTTATCTCAAAGAAAGGGGCCACGGTGTTTCTGTATCTCTATTATGTTGGTGCGGCTTCGGAACTTTTAAATATCTTGATATATCTCGAGAACTACGCATCTGTTCAAAAAATATCATAGAACATAAAAAGTAGGAATCCTAATTTTCTACAAAAAAGGTCTCTTAACATTTTGCCGTAGCTCGCTTCGTTTCCGAGATATTTGCAGATTTATCTCAAGGGAAGGGGCCTGACGGACATATTTCCAGATATTTCTTCTTCTTGTTGTTCTTCTTCTGCACAGCTAAGCTGGAAGTGGCATTTGCAGCTCGCAATAGTGCAGAGTTATCTCAAAGAAAGGGGCCACGGTGTTTCTGTATCTCTATTATGTTGGTGCGGCTTCGGAACTTTTAAATATCTTGATATATCTCGAGAACTACGCATCTAATCGAAAAATATCATAGAACATAAACTGTAGGAAACATAATTCTCTACAAAAAAGGTCTCTTAACATTTTGCCGTAGCTCGCTTCGTTTCCGAGATATTTGCAGATTTATCTCAAGGGAAGGGGCCTGACGGACATATTTCCAGATATTTCTTCTTCTTGTTGTTCTTCTTCTGCACAGCTAAGCTGGAAGTGGCATTTGCAGCTCGCAATAGTGCAGAGTTATCTCAAAGAAAGGGGCCACGGTGTTTCTGTATCTCTATTATGTTGGTGCGGCTTCGGAACTTTTAAATATCTTGATATATCTCGAGAACTACGCATCTGATGGAAAAATATCATAGAACATAAAAAGTAGGAAACTTGATTCTCTACAAAAGAGGTCTCTTAACATTTTGCCATAGCTCGCTTCGTTTCCGAGATATTTGCAGATTTATCTCAAGGGAAGGGGCCTGACGGACATATTTCGAGATATTTCTTCTTTTTGTTGTTCTTCTTCTGCACAGCTAAGCTGGAAGTGGCATTTGCAGCTCGCAATAGTGCAGAGTTATCTCAAAGAAAGGGGCCACGGTGTTTCTGTACCTCTATTATGTTGGTGCGGCTTCGGAACTTTTAAATATCTTGATATATCTCGAGAACTACGCATCCGATCAAAAAATATCATAGAACATAAAAAGTAGGAAACTTAATTCTCTACAAAAAAGGTCTCTTAACATTTTGCCATAGCTCGCTTCGTTTCCGAGATATTTGCAGATTTATCTCGAGGGAAGGGGCCTGACGGACATATTTCGAGATATTTCTTCTTCTTGTTGTTCTTCTTCTGCGCAGCTAAGCTGGAAGTGGCATTTGCAGCGCGCAATAGTGCAGAGTTATCTCAAAGAAAGGGGCCACGGTGTTTCTGTATCTCTATTATGTTGGTGCGGCTTCGGATCTTTTAAATATCTCGATATATCTCGAAAACAACGCTTCTGATCAAAAAATATCATAGAACATAAATTGTAGGAAACATAATTCTCTACAAAAAAGGTCTCTTAACATTTTGCCGTAGCTCGCTTCGTTTCCGAGATATTTGCAGATTTATCTCAAGGGAAGGGGCCTGACGGACATATTTCCAGATATTTCTTCTTCTTGTTGTTCTTCTTCTGCACAGCTAAGCTGGAAGTGGCATTTGCAGCTCGCAATAGTGCAGAGTTATCTCAAAGAGAGGGGCCACGGTGTTTCTGTATCTCTATTATGTTGGTGCGGCTTCGGAACTTTTAAATATCTTGATATATCTCGAGAACTACGCATCTGATCAAAAAATATCATAGAACATGAAAAGTAGGAAACTTAATTCTCTACAGAAAAGGTCTCTTAACATTTTGCCATAGCTCTCTTCGTTTCCGAGATATTTGCAGATTTATCTCAAGGGAAGGGGCCTGACGGACATATTTCGAGATATTTCTTCTTCTTGTTGTTCTTCTTCTGCACAGCTAAGCTGGAAGTGGCATTTGCAGCTCGCAATAGTGCAGAGTTATCTCAAAGAAAGGGGCCACGGTGTTTCTGTATCTCTATTATGTTGGTGCGGCTTCGGAACTTTTAAATATCTTGATATATCTCGAGAACTACGCATCTGATCAAAAAATATCATAGAACATAAAAAGTAGGAAACTTAATTCTCTACAAAAAAGGTCTCTTAACATTTTGCCATAGCTCGCTTCGTTTCCGAGATATTTGCAGATTTATCTCAAGGGAAGGGGCCTAACGGACATATTTCGAGATATTTCTTCTTCTTGTTGTTCTTCTTCTGCACAGCAAAACTGGAAGTGGCATTTCCAGCTCGCAATAGTGCTGAGTTATCTCAAAGAAAGGGGCCACGGTGTTTCTGTATCTCTATTATGTTGGTGCGGCTTCGGAACTTTTAAATATCTCGATTTATCTCGAAAACTACGCTTCTGATCAAAAAATATCATAGAACATAAATTGTAGGAAACATAATTCTCGACAAAAAAGGTCTCTTAACATTTTGCCATAGCTCGCTTCGTTTCCGAGATATTTGCAGATTTATCTCAAGGGAAGGGGCCTGACGGACATATTTCGAGATATTTCTTCTTCTTGTTATTCTTCTTCTGCACAGCTAAGCTGGAAGTGGCATTTGCGGCTCGCACTAGTGAAGAGTTATCTCAACGAAAGGGGCCACGGTGCTTCTGTATCTCTATTATGTTGGTGCGGCTTCGGAACTTTTAAATATCTGGATATATCTCGAAAACTACGCTTCTGATCAAAAAATATCATAGAACATAAATTGTAGGAAGCATAATTCTCTACAAAAAAGATCTCTTAACATTTTGCCATAGCTCGCTTCGTTTCCGAGATATTTGCAGATTTATCTCAAGGGAAGGGGCCTGACGGACATATTTCGAGATATTTCTTCTTCTTGTTGTTCTTCTTCTGCACAGCTAAGCTGGAAGTGGCATTTGCGGCTCGCACTAGTGAAGAGTTATCTCAACGAAAGGGGCCACGGTGCTTCCGTATCTCTATTATGTTGGTGCGGCTTCGGAACTTTTAAATATCTCGATATATCTCGAAAACTACGCTTCTGATCAAAAAATATCATAGAACATAAATTGTAGGAAGCATAATTCTCTACAAAAAAGGTCTCTTAACATTTTGCCATAGCTCGCTTCGTTTCCGAGATATGTGCAGATTCATCTCAAGGGAAGGGGTCTGACGGACATATTTCGAGATATTTCTTCTTCTTGTTGTTCTTCTTCTGCACAGCTAAGCTCGAAGTGGCATTTGCAGCTCGCAATAGTGCAGAGTTATCTCAAAGAAAGAGGCCACGGTGTTTCTGTACCTCTATTATGTTGGTGCAGCTTCGGAACTTTTAAATATCTTGATATATCTCGAGAACTACGCATCTGATCAAAAAATATCATCGAACATAAAAAGTAGGAAACATAATTCTCTACAAAAAAGGTCTCTTAACATTTTGCCATAGCTCGCTTCGTTTCCGAGATATTTGCAGATATATCTCAAGGGAAGGGGCCTGACGGACATATTTCGAGATATTTCTTCTTCTTGTTGTTCTTCTTCTGCACAGCTAAGCTGGAAGTGGCATTTACAGCTCGCAATAGTGCAGAGTTATCTCAAAGAAAGGGGCCACGGTGTTTCTGTATCTCTATTATGTTGGTGCGGCTTCGGAACTTTTAAATATCTTGATATATCTCGAGATCTACGCATCTGATCAAAAAATATCATAGAACATGAAAAGTAGGAAACTTAATTCTCTACAAAAAAGGTCTCTTAACATTTTGCCATAGCTCGCTTCGTTTCCGAGATATTTGCAGATTTATCTCAAGGGAAGGGGCCTGTCGGACATATTTCGAGATATTTCTTCTTCTTGTTGTTCTTCTTCTGCACAGCTAAGCTGGAAGTGGCATTTGCGGCTCGCACTAGTGCAGAGTTATCTCAAAGAAAGGGGCCACGGTGTTTCTGTATCCCTATTATGTTGGTGCGGCTTCGGAACTTTTAAATATCTCGATATATCTCGAAAACTACGCTTCTGATCAAAAAATATCATAGATCATAAATTGTAGGAAAGATAATTCTCTACAAAAAACGTCTCTTAACATTTTGCCACAGCTCGCTTCGTTTCCGAGATATTTGCAGATTCAGCTCAAAGGAACGGGCCTGACGGACATATTTCGAGATACTTCTTCTTCTTGTTGTTCTTCCTCTGCACAGCTAAGCTGGAAGTGGCATTTGCAGCTCGCAATAGTGCAGAGTTATCTCAAAGAAAGGGGCCACGGTGTTTCTGTATCTCTATTATGTTGGTGCGGCTTCGGAACTTTTAAATATCTTGATATATCTCGAGATCTACGCATCTGATCAAAAAATATCATAGAACATGAAAAGTAGGAAACTTAATTCTCTACAAAAAAGGTCTCTTAACATTTTGCCATAGCTCGCTTCGTTTCCGAGATATTTGCAGATTTATCTCAAGGGAAGGGGCCTGACGGACATATTTCGAGATATTTCTTCTTCTTGTTGTTCTTCTTCTGCACAGCTAAGCTGGAAGTGGCATTTGCGGCTCGCACTAGTGCAGAGTTATCTCAAAGAAAGGGGCCACGGTGTTTCTGTATCCCTATTATGTTGGTGCGGCTTCGGAACTTTTAAATATCTCGATATATCTCGAAAACTACGCTTCTGATCAAAAAATATCATAGATCATAAATTGTAGGAAAGATAATTCTCTACAAAAAACGTCTCTTAACATTTTGCCACAGCTCGCTTCGTTTCCGAGATATTTGCAGATTCAGCTCAAAGGAACGGGCCTGACGGACATATTTCGAGATACTTCTTCTTCTTGTTGTTCTTCCTCTGCACAGCTAAGCTGGAAGTGGCATTTGCAGCTCGCAATAGTGCAGAGTTATCTCAAAGAAAGGGGCCACGGTGTTTCTGTATCTCTATTATGTTGGTGCGGCTTCGGAACTTTTAAATATCTTGATATATCTCGAGAACTACGCATCTGATCAAAAAATATCATAGAACATAAAAAGTAGGAAACTTAATTCTCTACAAAAAAGGTCTCTTAAGATTTTGCCATAGCTCGCTTCGTTTCCGAGATATTTGCAGATTTATCTCAAGGGAAGGGGCCTGACGGACATATTTCGAGATATTTCTTCTTCTTGTTGTTCTTCTTCTGCACAGCTAAGCTGGAAGTGGCATTTACAGCTCGCAATAGTGCAGAGTTATCTCAAAGAAAGGGGCCACGGTGTTTCTGTATCTCTATTATGTTGGTGCGGCTTCGGAACTTTTAAATATCTCGATGTATCTCGAGAACTACGCTTCTGATCAAAAAATATCATAGAACATAAATTGTAGGAAACATAATTCTCTATAAAAAACGTCTCTTAACATTTTGCCATAGCTCGCTTCGTTTCCGAGATATTTGCAGATTCATCTCAAAGGAACTGGCCTGACGGACATATTTCGAGATATTTCTTCTTCTTGTTGTTCTTCCTCTGCACAGCTATGCTGGAAGTGGCATTTGCAGCTCGCAATAGTGCAGAGTTATCTCAAAGAAAGGGGCCACGGCGTTTCTGTATCTCTATTATGTTGGTGCGGCTTCGGAACTTTTAAATATCTTGATATATCTCGAGAACTACGCATCTGATCAAAAAATATCATAGAACATAAAAAGTAGGAAACTTAATTCTCTACAAAAAAGGTCTCTCAACATTTTGCCATAGCCCGCTTCGTTTCCGAGATATTTGCAGATTTATCTCAAGGGAAGGGGCCTGACGGACATATTTCGAGATATTTCTTCTTCTTGTTGTTCTTCTTCTGCACAGCTAAGCTGGAAGTGGCATTTGCGGCTCGCACTAGTGCAGAGTTATCTCAAAGAAAGGGGCCACGGTGTTTCTGTATCTCTATTATGTTTGTGCGGCTTTGGAACTTTTAAATATCTCGATATATCTCGAAAACTACGCTTCTGATCAAAAAATATCATAGAACATAAATTGTAGGAAACATAATTCTCTACAAAAAAGGTCTCTTAACATTTTGCCATAGCTCGCTTCGTTTCCGAGATATTTGCAGATATATCTCAAGGGAAGGGGCCTGACGGACATATTTCGAGATATTTCTTCTTCTTGTTGTTCTTCTTCTGCACAGCTAAGCTGGAAGTGGCATTTACAGCTCGCAATAGTGCAGAGTTATCTCAAAGAAAGGGGCCACGGTGTTTCTGTATCTCTATTATGTTGGTGCGGCTTCGGAACTTTTAAATATCTTGATATATCTCGAGAACTACGCATCTGATCAAAAAATATCATAGATCATAAATTGTAGGAAAGATAATTCTCTACAAAAAACGTCTCTTAACATTTTGCCACAGCTCGCTTCGTTTCCGAGATATTTGCAGATTCAGCTCAAAGGAACGGGCCTGACGGACATATTTCGAGATACTTCTTCTTCTTGTTGTTCTTCCTCTGCACAGCTAAGCTGGAAGTGGCATTTGCAGCTCGCAATAGTGCAGAGTTATCTCAAAGAAAGGGGCCACGGTGTTTCTGTATCTCTATTATGTTGGTGCGGCTTCGGAACTTTTAAATATCTTGATATATCTCGAGAACTACGCATCTGATCAAAAAATATCATAGAACATAAACAGTAGGAAACTTAATTCTCTACAAAAAAGGTCTCTTAACATTTTGCCATAGCTCGCTTCGTTTCCGAGATATTTGCAGATTTATCTCAAGGGAAGGGGCCTGACGGACATATTTCGAGATATTTCTTCTTCTTGTTGTTCTTCTTCTGCACAGCTAAGCTGGAAGTGGCATTTACAGCTCGCAATAGTGCAGAGTTATCTCAAAGAAAGGGGCCACGGTGTTTCTGTATCTCTATTATGTTGGTGCGGCTTCGGAACTTTTAAATATCTCGATGTATCTCGAGAACTACGCTTCTGATCAAAAAATATCATAGAACATAAATTGTAGGAAACATAATTCTCTATAAAAAACGTCTCTTAACATTTTGCCATAGCTCGCTTCGTTTCCGAGATATTTGCAGATTCATCTCAAAGGAACTGGCCTGACGGACATATTTCGAGATATTTCTTCTTCTTGTTGTTCTTCCTCTGCACAGCTATGCTGGAAGTGGCATTTGCAGCTCGCAATAGTGCAGAGTTATCTCAAAGAAAGGGGCCACGGCGTTTCTGTATCTCTATTATGTTGGTGCGGCTTCGGAACTTTTAAATATCTTGATATATCTCGAGAACTACGCATCTGATCAAAAAATATCATAGAACATAAAAAGTAGGAAACTTAATTCTCTACAAAAAAGGTCTCTCAACATTTTGCCATAGCCCGCTTCGTTTCCGAGATATTTGCAGATTTATCTCAAGGGAAGGGGCCTGACGGACATATTTCGAGATATTTCTTCTTCTTGTTGTTCTTCTTCTGCACAGCTAAGCTGGAAGTGGCATTTGCGGCTCGCACTAGTGCAGAGTTATCTCAAAGAAAGGGGCCACGGTGTTTCTGTATCTCTATTATGTTTGTGCGGCTTTGGAACTTTTAAATATCTCGATATATCTCGAAAACTACGCTTCTGATCAAAAAATATCATAGAACATAAATTGTAGGAAACATAATTCTCTACAAAAAAGGTCTCTTAACATTTTGCCATAGCTCGCTTCGTTTCCGAGATATTTGCAGATATATCTCAAGGGAAGGGGCCTGACGGACATATTTCGAGATATTTCTTCTTCTTGTTGTTCTTCTTCTGCACAGCTAAGCTGGAAGTGGCATTTACAGCTCGCAATAGTGCAGAGTTATCTCAAAGAAAGGGGCCACGGTGTTTCTGTATCTCTATTATGTTGGTGCGGCTTCGGAACTTTTAAATATCTTGATATATCTCGAGAACTACGCATCTGATCAAAAAATATCATAGAACATAAAAAGTAGAAAACTTAATTCTCTACAAAAAAGGTCTCTTAACATTTTGCCATAGCTCTCTTCGTTTCCGAGATATTTGCAGATTTATCTCAAGGGAAGGGGCCAGACGGACATATTTCGAGATATTTCTTCTTCTTGTAGTTCTTCTTCTGCACAGCTAAGCCGGAAGTGGCATTTGCGGCTCGCACTAGTGCAGAGTTATCTCAAAGAAAGGGGCCACGGTGTTTCTGTATCTCTATTATGTTGGTGCGGCTTCGGAACTTTTAAATATCTCGATGTATCTCGAGAACTACGCTTCTGATAAAAAATATCATAGAACATAAATTGTAGGAAACATAATTCTCTATAAAAAACGTCTCTTAACATTTTGCCATAGCTCGCTTCGTTTCCGAGATATTTGCAGATTCATCTCAAAGGAACTGGCCTGACGGACATATTTCGAGATATTTCTTCTTCTTGTTGTTCTTCCTCTGCACAGCTAAGCTGGAAGTGGCATTTGCAGCTCGCAATAGTGCAGAGTTATCTCAAAGAAAGGGGCCACGGTGTTTCTGTATCTCTATTATGTTTGTGCGGCTTTGGAACTTTTAAATATCTCGATATATCTCGAAAACTACGCTTCTGATCAAAAAATATCATAGAACATAAATTGTAGGAAACATAATTCTCTACAAAAAAGGTGTCTTAACATTTTGCCATAGCTCGCTTCGTTTCCGAGATATTTGCAGATATATCTCAAGGGAAGGGGCCTGACGGACATATTTCGAGATATTTCTTCTTCTTGTTGTTCTTCTTCTGCACAGCTAAGCTGGAAGTGGCATTTACAGCTCGCACTAGTGCAGAGTTATCTCAAAGAAAGGGGCCACGGTGTTTCTGTATCTCTATTATGTTGGTGCGGCTTCGGAACTTTTAAATATCTCGATGTATCTCGAAAACTACGCTTCTGATCAAAAAATATCATAGAACATAAATTGTAGGAAACATAATTCTCTACAAAAAATGTCTCTTAACATTTTGCCATAGCTCGCTTCGTTTCCGAGATATTTGCAGATTTATCTCAAGGGAAGGGGCCTGACGGACATATTTCGAGATATTTCTTCTTCTTGTTGTTCTTCTTCTGCACAGCTAAGCTGGAAGCGGCATTTGCGGCTCGCACTAGTGCAGAGTTATCTCAAAGAAAGGGGCCACGGTGTTTCTGTATCCCTATTATGTTGGTGCGGCTTCGGAACTTTTAAATATCTCGATGTATCTCGAAAACTACGCTTCTGATCAAAAAATATCATAGAACATAAATTGTAGGAAACATAATTCTCTACAAAAAAGGTCTCTTAACATTTTGCCATAGCTCGCTTCGTTTCCGAGATATTTGCAGATATATCTCAAGGGAAGGGGCCTGACGGACATATTTCGAGATATTTCTTCTTCTTGTTGTTCTTCTTCTGCACAGCTAAGCTGGAAGTGGCATTTGCGGCTCGCACTAGTGCAGAGTTATCTCAAAGAAAGGGGCCACGGTGTTTCTGTATCTCTATTATGTTGGTGCGGCTTCGGAACTTTTAAATATCTCGATGTATCTCGAAAACTACGCTTCTGATCAAAAAATATCATAGAACATAAATTGTAGGAAACATAATTCTCTACAAAAAAGGTCTCTTAACATTTTGCCATAGCTCGCTTCGTTTCCGAGATATTTGCAGATATATCTCAAGGGAAGGGGCCTGACGGACAGATTTCGAGATATTTCTTCTTCTTGTTGTTCTTCTTCTGCACAGCTAAGCTGGAAGTGGCATTTGCGGCTCGCACTAGTGCAGAGTTATCTCAAAGAAAGGGGCCACGGTGTTTCTGTATCTCTATTATGTTGGTGCGGCTTCGGAACTTTTAAATATCTCGATGTATCTCGAAAACTACGCTTCTGATCAAAAAATATCCTAGAACATAAATTGTAGGAAACATAATTCTCTACAAAAAATGTCTCTTAACATTTTGCCATAGCTCGGTTCGTTTCCGAGATATTTGCAGATTCAGCTCAAACGAACTGGCCTGACGGACATATTTCGAGATATTTCTTCTTCTTGTTGTTCTTCCTCTGCACAGCTAAGCTGGAAGTGGCATTTGCAGCTCGCAATAGTGCAGAGTTATCTCAAAGAAAGGGGCCACGGTGTTTCTGTATCTCTATTATGTTGGTGCGGCTTCGGAACTTTTAAATATCTCGATGTATCTCGAAAACTACGCTTCTGATCAAAAAATATCATAGAGCATAAATTGTAGGAAACAGAATTCTCTACAAAAAAGGTCTCTTAACATTTTGCCATAGCTCGCTTCCTTTCCGAGATATTTGCAGATATATCTCAAGGGAAGGGGCCTGACAGACATATTTCGAGATATTTCTTCTTCTTGTTGTTCTTCTTCTGCACAGCTCAGCTGGAAGTGGCATTTGCGGCTCGCACTAGTGCAGAGTTATCTCAAAGAAAGGGGCCACGGTGTTTCTGTATCTCTATTATGTTGGTGCGGCTTCGGAACTTTTAAATATCTCGATGTATCTCGAAAACTACGCTTCTGATCAAAAAATATCATAGAACATAAATTGTAGGAAACATAATGCTCTACAAAAAAGGTCTCTGAACATTTTGCCATAGCTCGCTTCGTTTCCGAGATATTTGCAGATATATCTCAAGGGAAGGGGCCTGACGGACATATTTCGAGATATTTCTTCTTCTTGTTGTTCTTCTTCTGCACAGCTAAGCTGGAGGTGGCATTTACAGCTCGCAATAGTGCAGAGTTATCTCAAAGAAAGGGGCCACGGTGTTTCTGTATCGCTATTATGTTGGTGCGGCTTCGGAACTTTTAAATAACTTGATATATCTCGAGAACTACGCATCTGATCAAAAAATATCATAGAACATAAAAAGTAGGAAACTTAATTCTCTACAAAAAAGGTCTCTTAACATTTTGCCATAGCTCGCTTCGTTTCCGAGATATGTGCAGATTTATCTCAAGGGAAGGGGCCTGACGGACATATTTCGAGATATTCCTTCTTCTTGTTGTTCTTCTTCTGCACAGCTAAGCTGGAAGTGGCATTTGCGGCTCGCACTAGTGCAGAGTTATCTCAACGAAAGGGGCCACGGTGTTTCTGTATCTCTATTATGTTGGTGCGGCTTCGGAACTTTTAAATATCTCGATATATCTCGAAAACTACGCTTCTGATCAAAAAATATCATAGAACATAAATTGTAGGAAACATAATTCTCTACAAAAAAGCTCTCTTAACATTTTGGCATAGCTCGCTTCGTTTCCGAGATATTTGCAGATATATCTCAAGGGAAGGGGCCTGACGGACATATTTCGAGATATTTCTTCTTCTTGTTGTTCTTCTTCTGCACAGCTAAGCTGGAAGAGGCACTTACAGCTCGCAATAGTGCAGAGTTATCTCAAAGAAAGGGGCCACGGTGTTTGTGTATCTCTATTATGTTGGTGCGGCTTCGGAACTTTTAAATATCTTGATATATCTCGAGAACTACGCATCTGATCAAAAAATATCATAGAACATAAAAAGTAGGAAACTTAATTCTCTACAAAAGAGGTCTCTTAACATTTTGCCATAGCTCGCTTCGTTTCCGAGATATTTGCAGATATATCTCAAGGGAAGGGGCCTGACGGACATATTTCGAGATATTTCTTCTTCTTGTTGTTCTTCTTCTGCACAGCTAAGCTGGAAGTGGCATTTACAGCTCGCACTAGTGCAGAGTTATCTCAAAGAAAGGGGCCACGGTGTTTCTGTATCTCTATTATGTTGGTGCGGCTTCGGAACTTTTAAATATCTCGATGTATCTCGAAAACTACGCTTCTGATCAAAAAATATCATAGAACATAAATTGTAGGAAACATAATTCTCTACAAAAAATGTCTCTTAACATTTTGCCATAGCTCGCTTCGCTTCCGAGATATTTGCAGATTTATCTCAAGGGAAGGGGCCTGACGGACATATTTCGAGATATTTCTTCTTCTTGTTGTTCTTCTTCTGCACAGCTAAGCTGGAAGTGGCATTTGCGGCTCGCACTAGTGCAGAGTTATCTCAAAGAAAGGGGCCACGGTGTTTCTGTATCCCTATTATGTTGGTGCGGCTTCGGAACTTTTAAATATCTCGATGTATCTCGAAAACTACGCTTCTGATCAAAAAATATCATAGAACATAAATTGTAGGAAACATAATTCTCCACAAAAAAGGTCTCTTAACATTTTGCCATAGCTCGCTTCGTTTCCGAGATATTTGCAGATATATCTCAAGGGAAGGGGCCTGACGGACATATTTCGAGATATTTCTTCTTCTTGTTGTTCTTCTTCTGCACAGCTAAGCTGGAGGTGGCATTTGCGGCTCGCACTAGTGCAGAGTTATCTCAAAGAAAGGGGCCACGGTGTTTCTGTATCCCTATTATGTTGGTGCGGCTTCGGAACTTTTAAATATCTCGATGTATCTCGAAAACTACGCTTCTGATCAAAAAATAACCTAGAACATAAATTGTAGGAAACATAATTCTCTACAAAAAAGGTCTCTTAACATTTTGTCATAGCTCGCTTCGTTTCCGAGATATTTGCAGATATATCTCAAGGGAAGGGGCCTGACGGACAGATTTCGAGATATTTCTTCTTCTTGTTGTTCTTCTTCTGCACAGCTAAACTGGAAGTGGCATTTCCAGCTCGCAATAGTGCAGAGTTATCTCAAAGAGAGGGGCCACGGTGTTTCTGTATCTCTATTATGTTGGTGCGGCTTCGGAACTTTTAAATATCTCGATGTATCTCGAAAACTACGCTTCTGATCAAAAAATATCATAGAACATAAATTGTAGGAAACATAATTCTCCACAAAAAAGGTCTCTTAACATTTTGCCATAGCTCGCTTCGTTTCCGAGATATTTGCAGATATATCTCAAGGGAAGGGGCCTGACGGACATATTTCGAGATATTTCTTCTTCTTGTTGTTCTTCTTCTGCACAGCTAAGCTGGAAGTGGCATTTGCGGCTCGCACTAGTGCAGAGTTATCTCAAAGAAAGGGGCCACGGTGTTTCTGTATCTCTATTATGTTGGTGCGGCTTCGGAACTTTTATATATCTCGATGTATCTCGAAAACTACGCTTCTGATCAAAAAATATCATAGAACATAAATTGTAGGAAACATAATTCTCTACAAAAAAGGTCTCTTAACATTTTGCCATAGCTCGCTTCGTTTCCGAGATATTTGCAGATATATCTCAAGGGAAGGGGCCTGACGGACAGATTTCGAGATATTTCTTCTTCTTGTTGTTCTTCTTCTGCACAGCTAAACTGGAAGTGGCATTTCCAGCTCGCAATAGTGCAGAGTTATCTCAAAGAGAGGGGCCACGGTGTTTCTGTATCTCTATTATGTTGGAGCGGCTTCGGAACTTTTAAATATCTTGATATATCTCGAGAACTACGCATCTGATCAAAAAATATCATAGAAGGTAAAAAGTAGGAAGCTTAATTCTCTACAAAAAAGGTCTCTTAACATTTTGCCATAGCTCGCTTCGTTTCCGAGATATTTGCAGATTTATCTCAAGGGAAGGGGCCTGACGGACATATTTCGAGATATTTCTTCTTCTTGTTGTTCTTCTTCTGCACAGCTAAGCTGGAGGTGGCATTTGCGGCTCGCACTAGTGCAGAGTTATCTCAAAGAAAGGGGCCACGGTGTTTCTGTATCCCTATTATGTTGGTGCGGCTTCGGAACTTTTAAATATCTCGATGTATCTCGAAAACTACGCTTCTGATCAAAAAATAACCTAGAACATAAATTGTAGGAAACATAATTCTCTACAAAAAAGGTCTCTTAACATTTTGTCATAGCTCGCTTCGTTTCCGAGATATTTGCAGATATATCTCAAGGGAAGGGGCCTGACGGACAGATTTCGAGATATTTCTTCTTCTTGTTGTTCTTCTTCTGCACAGCTAAACTGGAAGTGGCATTTCCAGCTCGCAATAGTGCAGAGTTATCTCAAAGAGAGGGGCCACGGTGTTTCTGTATCTCTATTATGTTGGTGCGGCTTCGGAACTTTTAAATATCTTGATATATCTCGAGAACTACGCATCTGATCAAAAAATATCATAGAAGATAAAAAGTAGGAAGCTTAATTCTCTACAAAAAAGGTCTCTTAACATTTTGCCATAGCTCGCTTCGTTTCCGAGATATTTGCAGATTTATCTCAAGGGAAGGGGCCTGACGGACATATTTCGAGATATTTCTTCTTCTTGTTGTTCTTCTTCTGCACAGCTAAGCTGGAAGTGGCATTTGCGGCTCGCACTAGTGCAGAGTTATCTCAAAGAAAGGGGCCACGGTGTTTCTGTATCTCTATTATGTTGGTGCGGCTTCGGAACTTTTAAATATCTCGATGTATCTCGAAAACTACGCTTCTGATCAAAAAATATCATACAACATAAATTGTAGGAAACATAATTCTCTACAAAAAAGGTCTCTTAACATTTTGCCATAGCTCGCTTCGTTTCCGAGATATTTGCAGATATATCTCAAGGGAAGGGGCCTTACGGACATATTTCGAGATATTTCTTCTTCTTGTTGTTCTTCTTCTGCACAGCTAAGCTGGAAGTGGCATTTACAGCTCGCACTAGTGCAGAGTTATCTCAAAGAAAGGGGCCACGGTGTTTCTGTATCCCTATTATGTTGGTGCGGCTTCGGAACTTTTAAATATCTCGATATATCTCGAAAACTACGCTTCTGATCAAAAAATATCATAGAACATAAATTGTAGGAAACATAATTCTCTACAAAAAATGTCTCTTAACATTTTGCCATAGCTCGCTTCGTTTCCGAGATATTTGCAGATTCAGCTCAAAGGAACTGGCCTGACGGACATATTTCGAGATATTTCTTCTTCTTGTTGTTCTTCTTCTGCACAGCTAAGCTGGAAGTGGCATTTACAGCTCGCAATAGTGCAGAGTTATCTCAAAGAAAGGGGCCACGGTGTTTCTGTATCTCTATTATGTTGGTGCGGCTTCGGAACTTTTAAATATCTTGATATATCTCGAGAACTACGCATCTGATCAAAAAATATCATAGAAGATAAAAAGTAGGAAACTTAATTCTCTACAAAAAAGGTCTCTTAACATTTTGCCATAGCTCGCTTCGTTTCCGAGATATTTGCAGATATATCTCAAGGGAAGGGGCCTGACGGACATATTTCGAGATATTTCTTCTTCTTGTTGTTCTTCTTCTGCACAGCTAAGCTGGAAGTGGCATTTACAGCTCGCAATAGTGCAGAGTTATCTCAAAGAAAGGGGCCACGGTGTTTCTGTATCTCTATTATGTTGGTGCGGCTTCGGAACTTTTAAATATCTTGATATATCTCGAGAACTACGCATCTGATCAAAAAATATCATAGAAGATAAAAAGTAGGAAACTTAATTCTCTACAAAAAAGGTCTCTTAACATTTTGCCATAGCTCGCTTCGTTTCCGAGATATTTGCAGATATATCTCAAGGGAAGGGGCCTGACGGACATATTTCGAGATATTTCTTCTTCTTGTTGTTCTTCTTCTGCACAGCTAAGCTGGAAGTGGCATTTACAGCTCGCAATAGTGCAGAGTTATCTCAAAGAAAGGGGCCACGGTGTTTCTGTATCCCTATTATGTTGGTGCGGCTTCTGAACTTTTAAATATCTCGATATATCTCGAAAACTACGCTTCTGACCAAAAAATATCATAGAACATAAATTGTAGGAAACATAATTCTCTACAAAAAACGTCTCTTAACATTTTGCCATAGCTCGCTTCGTTTCCGAGATATTTGCAGATTCAGCTCAAAGGAACTGCCTGACGGACATATTTCGAGATATTTCTTCTTCTTGTTGTTCTTCCTCTGCACAGCTAAGCTGGAAGTGGCATTTGCGGCTCGCACTAGTGCAGAGTTATCTCAAAGAAAGGGGCCACGCTGTTTCTGTATCTCTATTATGTTGGTGCGGCTTCGGAACTTTTAAATATCTTGATATATCTCGAGAACTACGCATCTGATCAAAAAATATCATAGAACATAAAAAGTAGGAAACTTAATTCTCTACAAAAAAGGTCTCTTAACATTTTGCCATAGCTTGCTTCGTTTCCGAGATATTTGCAGATTTATCTCAAGGGAAGGGGCCTGACGGACATATTTCGAGATATTTCTTCTTCTTGTTGTTCTTCTTCTGCACAGCTAAGCTGGAAGTGGCATTTGCGGCTCGCACTAGTGCAGAGTTATCTCAAAGAAAGGGGCCACGGTGTTTCTGTATCCCTATTATGTTGGTGCGGCTTCGGAACTTTTAAATATCTCGATGTATCTCGAAAACTACGCTTCTGATCAAAAAATATCATAGAACATAAATTGTAGGAAACATAATTCTCTATAAAAAACGTCTCTTAACATGTTGCCATAGCTCGCTTCGTTTCCGAGATATTTGCAGATTCATCTCAAAGGAACTGGCCTGACGGACATATTTCGAGATATTTCTTCTTCTTGTTGTTCTTCTTCTGCACAGCTAAGCTGGAAGTGGCATTTGCGGCTCGCACTACTGCAGAGTTATCTCAAAGAAAGGGGCCACGGTGTTTCTGTATCCCTATTATGTTGGTGCGGCTTCGGAACTTTTAAATATCTCGATATATCTCGAAAACTACGCTTCTGATCAAAAAATATCATAGAACTTAAATTGTAGGAAACATAATTCTCTACAAAAAACGTCTCTTAACATTTTGCCATAGCTCGCTTCGTTTCCGAGATATTTGCAGATTCAGCTCAAAGGAACTGGCCTGACGGACATATTTCGAGATATTTCTTCTTCTTGCTGTTCTTCCTCTGCACAGCTAAGCTGGAAGTGGCATTTGCAGCTCGCAATAGTGCAGAGTTATCTCAAAGAAAGGGGCCACGGTGTTTCTGTATCTCTATTATGTTGGTGCGGCTTCGGAACTTTTAAATATCTTGATATATCTCGAGAACTACGCATCTGCTCAAAAAACATCATAGAACATGAAAAGTAGGAAACTTAATTCTCTACACAAAAGGTCTCTTAACATTTTGCCATAGCTCGCTTCGTTTCCGAGATATTTGCAGATTTATCTCAAGGGAAGGGGCCTGACGGACATATTTCGAGATATTTCTTCTTCTTGTTGTTCATCTTCTGCACAGCTAAGCTGGAAGTGGCATTTGCGGCTCGCACTAGTGCAGAGTTATCTCAAAGAAAGGGGCCACGGTGTTTCTGTATCTCTATTATGTTGGTGCGGCTTCGGAACTTTTAAATATCTCGATGTATCTCGAAAACTACGCTTCTGATCAAAAAATATCATAGAATATAAATTGTAGGAAACATAATTCTCTACAAAAAAGGTCTCTTAACATTTTGCCATAGCTCGCTTCGTTTCCGAGATATTTGCAGATTTATCTCGAGGGAAGGGGCCTGACGGACATATTTCGAGATATTTCTTCTTCTTGTTGTTCTTCTTCTGCACAGCTAAGCTGGAAGTGGCATTTGCAGCGCGCAATAGTGCAGAGTTATCTCAAAGAAAGGGGCCACGGTGTTTCTGTATCTCTATTATGTTGGTGCGGCTTCGGAACTTTTAAATATATTGATATATCTCGAGAACTACGCATCTGATCCAAAAATATCATAGAACATAAAAAGTAGGAATCCTAATTTTCTACAAAAAAGGTCTCTTAACATTTTGCCGTAGCTCGCTTCGTTTCCGAGATATTTGCAGATTTATCTCGAGGGAAGGGGCCTGACGGACATATTTCGAGATATTTCTTCTTCTTGTTGTTCTTCTTCTGCACAGCTAAGCTGGAAGTGGCATTTGCGGCTCGCACTAGTGCAGAGTTATCTCAAAGAAAGGGGCAACGGTGTTTCTGTATCTCTATTTTGTTGGTGCGGCTTCGGAACTTTTAAATATCTTGATATATCTCGAGAACTACGCATCTGATCAAAAAATATCATAGACCATAAAAAGTAGGAAACTTAATTCTCTACAAAAAAGGTCTCTTAACATTTTGCCATAGCTCGCTTCGTTTCCGAGATATTTGCAGATTTATCTCAAGGGAAGGGGCCTGACGGACATATTTCGAGATACTTCTTCTTCTTGTTGTTCTTCTTCTGCACAGCTAAGCTGGAAGTGGCATTTGCGGCTCGCACTAGTGCAGAGTTATCTCAAAGAAAGGGGCCACGGTGTTTCTGTATCTCTATTATGTTGGTGCGGCTTCGGAACTTTTAAATATCTCGATATATCTCGAAAACTACGCTTCTGATCAAAAAATATCATAGAGCATAAATTGTAGGAAACAGAATTCTCTACAAAAAAGGTCTCTTAACATTTTGCCATAGCTCGCTTCGTTTCCGAGATATTTGCAGATATATCTCAAGGGAAGGGGCCTGACGGACATATTTCGAGATATTTCTTCTTCTTGTTGTTCTTCTTCTGCACAGCTAAGCTGGAAGTGGCATTTGCGGCTCGCACTAGTGCAGAGTTATCTCAAAGAAAGGGGCCAGGGTGTTTCTGTATCTCTGTTATGTTGGTGCGGCTTCGGAACTTTTAAATATCTCGATGTATCTCGAAAACTACGCTTCTGATCAAAAAATACCATAGAACATAAATTCTAGGAAACATAATTCTCTACAAAAAAGGTCTCTTAACATTTTGCCATAGCTCGCTTTGTTTCCGAGATATTTGCAGATATATCTCAAGGGAAGGGGCCTGACGGACATATTTCGAGATATTTCTTCTTCTTGTTGTTCTTCTTCTGCACAGCTAAGCTGGAAGTGGCATTTACAGCTCGCAATAGTGCAGAGTTATCTCAAAGAAAGGGGCCACGGTGTTTCTGTATCTCTATTATGTTGGTGCGGCTTCGGAACTTTTAAATATCTTGATATATCTCGAGAACTACGCATCTGATCAAAAAATATCATAGAAGGTAAAAAGTAGGAAACTTAATTCTCTACAAAAAAGGTCTCTTAACATTTTGCCATAGCTCGCTTCGTTTCCGAGATATTTGCAGATTTATCTCAAGGGAAGGGGCCTGACGGACATATTTCGAGATATTTCTTCTTCTTGTTGTTCTTCTTCTGCACAGCTAAGCTGGAAGTGGCATTTGCGGCTCGCACTAGTGCAGAGTTATCTCAAAGAAAGGGGCCACGGTGTTCCTGTATCCCTATTATGTTGGTGCGGCTTCGGAACTTTTAAATATCTCGATATATCTCGAAAACTACGCTTCTGATCAAAAAATATCATAGAACATAAATTGTAGGAAACATAATTCTCTACAAAAAATGTCTCTTAACATTTTGCCATAGCTCGCTTCGTTTCCGAGATATTTGCAGATTCAGCTCAAAGGAACTGGCCTGACGGACATATTTCGAGATATTTCTTCTTCTTGTTGTTCTTCTTCTGCACAGCTAAGCTGGAAGTGGCATTTACAGCTCGCAATAGTGCAGAGTTATCTCAAAGAAAGGGGCCACGGTGTTTCTGTATCTCTATTATGTTGGTGCGGCTTCGGAACTTTTAAATATCTTGATATATCTCGAGAACTACGCATCTGATCAAAAAATATCATAGAAGATAAAAAGTAGGAAACTTAATTCTCTACAAAAAAGGTCTCTTAACATTTTGCCATAGCTCGCTTCGTTTCCGAGATATTTGCAGATATATCTCAAGGGAAGGGGCCTGACGGACATATTTCGAGATATTTCTTCTTCTTGTTGTTCTTCTTCTGCACAGCTAAGCTGGAAGTGGCATTTACAGCTCGCAATAGTGCAGAGTTATCTCAAAGAAAGGGGCCACGGTGTTTCTGTATCTCTATTATGTTGGTGCGGCTTCGGAACTTTTAAATATCTTGATATATCTCGAGAACTACGCATCTGATCAAAAAATATCATAGAAGATAAAAAGTAGGAAACTTAATTCTCTACAAAAAAGGTCTCTTAACATTTTGCCATAGCTCGCTTCGTTTCCGAGATATTTGCAGATTCAGCTCAAAGGAACTGCCTGACGGACATATTTCGAGATATTTCTTCTTCTTGTTGTTCTTCCTCTGCACAGCTAAGCTGGAAGTGGCATTTGCGGCTCGCACTAGTGCAGAGTTATCTCAAAGAAAGGGGCCACGCTGTTTCTGTATCTCTATTATGTTGGTGCGGCTTCGGAACTTTTAAATATCTTGATATATCTCGAGAACTACGCATCTGATCAAAAAATATCATAGAACATAAAAAGTAGGAAACTTAATTCTCTACAAAAAAGGTCTCTTAACATTTTGCCATAGCTCGCTTCGTTTCCGAGATATTTGCAGATTTATCTCAAGGGAAGGGGCCTGACGGACATATTTCGAGATATTTCTTCTTCTTGTTGTTCTTCTTCTGCACAGCTAAGCTGGAAGTGGCATTTGCGGCTCGCACTAGTGCAGAGTTATCTCAAAGAAAGGGGCCACGGTGTTTCTGTATCCCTATTATGTTGGTGCGGCTTCGGAACTTTTAAATATCTCGATGTATCTCGAAAACTACGCTTCTGATCAAAAAATATCATAGAACATCAATTGTAGGAAACATAATTCTCTATAAAAAACGTCTCTTAACATGTTGCCATAGCTCGCTTCGTTTCCGAGATATTTGCAGATTCATCTCAAAGGAACTGGCCTGACGGACATATTTCGAGATATTTCTTCTTCTTGTTGTTCTTCTTCTGCACAGCTAAGCTGGAAGTGGCATTTGCGGCTCGCACTAGTGCAGAGTTATCTCAAAGAAAGGGGCCACGGTGTTTCTGTATCCCTATTATGTTGGTGCGGCTTCGGAACTTTTAAATATCTCGATATATCTCGAAAACTACGCTTCTGATCAAAAAATATCATAGAACTTAAATTGTAGGAAACATAATTCTCTACAAAAAACGTCTCTTAACATTTTGCCATAGCTCGCTTCGTTTCCGAGATATTTGCAGATTCAGCTCAAAGGAACTGGCCTGACGGACATATTTCGAGATATTTCTTCTTCTTGCTGTTCTTCCTCTGCACAGCTAAGCTGGAAGTGGCATTTGCAGCTCGCAATAGTGCAGAGTTATCTCAAAGAAAGGGGCCACGGTGTTTCTGTATCTCTATTATGTTGGTGCGGCTTCGGAACTTTTAAATATCTTGATATATCTCGAGAACTACGCATCTGCTCAAAAAATATCATAGAACATGAAAAGTAGGAAACTTAATTCTCTACACAAAAGGTCTCTTAACATTTTGCCATAGCTCGCTTCGTTTCCGAGATATTTGCAGATTTATCTCAAGGGAAGGGGCCTGACGGACATATTTCGAGATATTTCTTCTTCTTGTTGTTCATCTTCTGCACAGCTAAGCTGGAAGTGGCATTTGCGGCTCGCACTAGTGCAGAGTTATCTCAAAGAAAGGGGCCACGGTGTTTCTGTATCTCTATTATGTTGGTGCGGCTTCGGAACTTTTAAATATCTCGATGTATCTCGAAAACTACGCTTCTGATCAAAAAATATCATAGAATATAAATTGTAGGAAACATAATTCTCTACAAAAAAGGTCTCTTAACATTTTGCCATAGCTCGCTTCGTTTCCGAGATATTTGCAGATATATCTCAAGGGAAGGGGCCTGACGGACAGATTTCGAGATATTTCTTCTTCTTGTTGTTCTTCTTCTGCACAGCTAAGCTGGAAGTGGCATTTACAGCTCGCAATAGTGCAGAGTTATCTCAAAGAAAGGGGCCACGGTGTTTCTGTATCTCTATTATGTTGGTGCGGCTTCGGAACTTTTAAATATCTTGATATATCTCGAGAACTACGCATCTGATCAAAAAATATCATAGAATATAAAAAGTAGGAAACTTAATTCTCTACAAAAAAGGTCTCTTAACATTTTGCCATAGCTCGCTTCGTTTCCGAGATATTTGCAGATTTATCTCAAGGGAAGGGGCCTGACGGACATATTTCGAGATATTTCTTCTTCTTGTTGTTCTTCTTCTGCACAGCTAAGCTGGAAGTGGCATTTGCGGCTCGCACTAGTGCAGAGTTATCTCAAAGAAAGGGGCCACGGTGTTTCTGTATCCCTATTATGTTGGTGCGGCTTCTGAACTTTTAAATATCTCGATATATCTCGAAAACTACGCTTCTGACCAAAAAATATCATAGAACATAAATTGTAGGAAACATAATTCTCTACAAAAAACGTCTCTTAACATTTTGCCATAGCTCGCTTCGTTTCCGAGATATTTGCAGATTCAGCTCAAAGGAACTGGCCTGACGGACATATTTCGAGATATTTCTTCTTTTTGTTGTTCTTGTTCTGCACAGCTAAGCTGGAAGTGGCATTTGCAGCTCGCAATAGTGCAGAGTTATCTCAAAGAAAGGGGCCACGGTGTTTCTGTATCTCTATTATGTTGGTGCGGCTTCGGAACTTTTAAATATCTTGATATATCTCGAGAACTACGCATCCGATCAAAAAATATCATACAACATAAAAAGTAGGAAACTTAATTCTCTACAAAAAAGGTCTCTTAACATTTTGCCATAGCTCGCTTCGTTTCCGAGATATTTGCAGATTTATCTCGAGGGAAGGGGCCTGACGGACATATTTCGAGATATTTCTTCTTCTTGTTGTTCTTCTTCTGCACAGCTAAGCTGGAAGTGGCATTTGCAGCGCGCAATAGTGCAGAGTTATCTCAAAGAAAGGGGCCACGGTGTTTCTGTATCTCTATTATGTTGGTGCGGCTTCGGAACTTTTAAATATATTGATATATCTCGAGAACTACGCATCTGATCCAAAAATATCATAGAACATAAAAAGTAGGAATCCTAATTTTCTACAAAAAAGGTCTCTTAACATTTTGCCGTAGCTCGCTTCGTTTCCGAGATATTTGCAGATTTATCTCGAGGGAAGGGGCCTGACGGACATATTTCGAGATATTTCTTCTTTTTGTTGTTCTTCTTCTGCACAGCTAAGCTGGAAGTGGCATTTGCAGCTCGCAATAGTGCAGAGTTATCTCAAAGAAAGGGGCCACGGTGTTTCTGTATCTCTATTATGTTGGTGCGGCTTCGGAACTTTTAAATATCTTGATATATTTCGAGAACTACGCATCTGATCAGAAAATATCATAGAAGATAAAAAGTAGGAAACTTAATTCTCTACAAAAAAGATCTCTTAACATTTTGCCATAGCTCGCTTCGTTTCCGAGATATTTGCAGATTTATCTCAAGGGAAGGGGCCTGACGGACATATTTCCAGATATTTCTTCTTCTTGTTGTTCTTCTTCTGCACAGCTAAGCTGGAAGTGGCATTTGCAGCTCGCAATAGTGCAGAGTTATCTCAAAGAAAGGGGCCACGGTGTTTCTGTATCTCTATTATGTTGGTGCGGCTTCGGAACTTTTAAATATCTTGATATATCTCGAGAACTACGCATCTGATCGAAAAATATCATAGAACATAAATTGTAGGAAACATAATTCTCTACAAAAAAGGTCTCTTAACATTTTGCCGTAACTCGCTTCGTTTCCGAGATATTTGCAGATTTATCTCAAGGGAAGGGGCCTGACGGACATATTTCCAGATATTTCTTCTTCTTGTTGTTCTTCTTCTGCACAGCTAAGCTGGAGGTGGCATTTGCGGCTCGCACTAGTGCAGAGTTATCTCAAAGAAAGGGGCCACGGTGTTTCTGTATCTCTATTATGTTGGTGCGGCTTCGGAACTTTTAAATATCTCGATGTATCTCGAAAACTACGCTTCTGATCAAAAAATATCATAGAACATAAATTGTAGGAAACATAATTCTCTACAAAAAAGGTCTCTTAACATTTTGCCATACCTCGCTTCGTTTCCGAGATATTTGCAGATATATCTCAAGGGAAGGGGCCTGACGGACATATTTCGAGATATTTCTTCTTCTTGTTGTTCTTCTTCTGCACAGCTAAGCTGGAAGTGGCATTTACAGCTCGCAATAGTGCAGAGTTATCTCAAAGAAAGGGGCCACGGTGTTTCTGTATCTCTATTATGTTGGTGCGGCTTCGGAACTTTTAAATATCTTGATATATCTCGAGAACTACGCATCTGATCAAAAAATATCATAGAAGATAAAAAGTAGGAAACTTAATTCTCTACAAAAAAGGTCTCTTAACATTTTGCCATAGCTCGCTTCGTTTCCGAGATATTTGCAGATATATCTCAAGGGAAGGGGCCTGACGGACATATTTCGAGATATTTCTTCTTCTTGTTGTTCTTCTTCTGCACAGCTAAGCTGGAAGTGGCATTTACAGCTCGCAATAGTGCAGAGTTATCTCAAAGAAAGGGGCCACGGTGTTTCTGTATCTCTATTATGTTGGTGCGGCTTCGGAACTTTTAAATATCTTGATATATCTCGAGAACTACGCATCTGATCAAAAAATATCATAGAAGATAAAAAGTAGGAAACTTAATTCTCTACAAAAAAGGTCTCTTAACATTTTGCCATAGCTCGCTTCGTTTCCGAGATATTTGCAGATATATCTCAAGGGAAGGGGCCTGACGGACATATTTCGAGATATTTCTTCTTCTTGTTGTTCTTCTTCTGCACAGCTAAGCTGGAAGTGGCATTTACAGCTCGCAATAGTGCAGAGTTATCTCAAAGAAAGGGGCCACGGTGTTTCTGTATCCCTATTATGTTGGTGCGGCTTCTGAACTTTTAAATATCTCGATATATCTCGAAAACTACGCTTCTGATCAAAAAATATCATAGAACATAAATTGTAGGAAACATAATTCTCTATAAAAAACGTCTCTTAACATGTTGCCATAGCTCGCTTCGTTTCCGAGATATTTGCAGATTCATCTCAAAGGAACTGGCCTGACGGACATATTTCGAGATATTTCTTCTTCTTGTTGTTCTTCTTCTGCACAGCTAAGCTGGAAGTGGCATTTGCGGCTCGCACTAGTGCAGAGTTATCTCAAAGAAAGGGGCCACGGTGTTTCTGTATCCCTATTATGTTGGTGCGGCTTCGGAACTTTTAAATATCTCGATATATCTCGAAAACTACGCTTCTGATCAAAAAATATCATAGAACTTAAATTGTAGGAAACATAATTCTCTACAAAAAACGTCTCTTAACATTTTGCCATAGCTCGCTTCGTTTCCGAGATATTTGCAGATTCAGCTCAAAGGAACTGGCCTGACGGACATATTTCGAGATATTTCTTCTTCTTGCTGTTCTTCCTCTGCACAGCTAAGCTGGAAGTGGCATTTGCAGCTCGCAATAGTGCAGAGTTATCTCAAAGAAAGGGGCCACGGTGTTTCTGTATCTCTATTATGTTGGTGCGGCTTCGGAACTTTTAAATATCTTGATATATCTCGAGAACTACGCATCTGCTCAAAAAATATCATAGAACATAAAAAGTAGGAAACTTAATTCTCTACACAAAAGGTCTCTTAACATTTTGCCATAGCTCGCTTCGTTTCCGAGATATTTGCAGATTTATCTCAAGGGAAGGGGCCTGACGGACATATTTCGAGATATTTCTTCTTCTTGTTGTTCATCTTCTGCACAGCTAAGCTGGAAGTGGCATTTGCGGCTCGCACTAGTGCAGAGTTATCTCAAAGAAAGGGGCCACGGTGTTTCTGTATCTCTATTATGTTGGTGCGGCTTCGGAACTTTTAAATATCTCGATGTATCTCGAAAATTACGCTTCTGATCAAAAAATATCATAGAATATAAATTGTAGGAAACATAATTCTCTACAAAAAAGGTCTCTTAACATTTTGCCATAGCTCGCTTCGTTTCCGAGATATTTGCAGATATATCTCAAGGGAAGGGGCCTGACGGACAGATTTCGAGATATTTCTTCTTCTTGTTGTTCTTCTTCTGCACAGCTAAGCTGGAAGTGGCATTTACAGCTCGCAATAGTGCAGAGTTATCTCAAAGAAAGGGGCCACGGTGTTTCTGT
Organism: Osmia lignaria lignaria; assembly: GCF_051020975.1. NCBI lineage: Eukaryota > Metazoa > Arthropoda > Insecta > Hymenoptera > Megachilidae > Osmia > Osmia lignaria. Next base: position 22,325,352 of record NW_027478159.1, read on the forward strand.
ATCTCTATTATGTTGGTGCGGCTTCGGAACTTTTAAATATCTTGATATATCTCGAGAACTACGCATCTGATCAAAAAATATCATAGAATATAAAAAGTAGGAAACTTAATTGTCTACAAAAAAGGTCTCTTAACATTTTGCCATAGCTCGCTTCGTTTCCGAGATATTTGCAGATTTATCTCAAGGGAAGGGGCCTGACGGACATATTTCGAGATATTTCTTCTTCTTGTTGTTCTTCTTCTGCACAGCTAAGCTGGAAGTGGCATTTGCGGCTCGCACTAGTGCAGAGTTATCTCAAAGAAAGGGGCCACGGTGTTTCTGTATCCCTATTATGTTGGTGCGGCTTCGGAACTTTTAAATATCTCGATATATCTCGAAAACTACGCTTCTGATCAAAAAATATCATAGAACATAAATTGTAGGAAACATAATTCTCTACAAAAAGCGTCTCTTAACATTTTGCCATAGCTCGCTTCGTTTCCGAGATATTTGCCGATTCAGCTCAAAGGAACTGGCCTGACGGACATAATTCGAGATATTTCTTCTTCTTGATGTTCTTCTTCTGCACAGCTAAGCTGGAAGTGGCATTTGCAGCTCGCAATAGTGCAGAGTTATCTCAAAGAAAGGGGCCACGGTGTTTCTGTATCTCTATTATGTTGGTGCGGCTTCGGAACTTTTAAATACCTTGATATATCTCGAGAACTACGCATCTGATCAAAAAATATCATAGAACATAAAAAGTAGGAAACTTAATTCTCTACAAAAAAGGTCTCTCAACATTTTGCCATAGCTCGCTTCGTTTCCGAGATATTTGCAGATTTATCTCAAGGGAAGGGGCCTGACGGACATATTTCGAGATATTTCTTCTTCTTGTTGTTCTTCTTCTGCACAGCTAAGCTGGAAGTGGCATTTGCGGCTCGCACTAGTGCAGAGTTATCTCAAAGAAAGGGGCCACGGTGTTTCTGTATCTCTATTATGTTGGTGCGGCTTCGGAACTTTTAAATATCTCGATATATCTCGAAAACTACGCTTCTGATCAAAAAATATCATAGAACATAAATTGTAGGAAACATAATTCGCTACAAAAAAGTTCTCTCAACATTTTGCCATAGCTCGCTTCGTTTCCGAGATATTTGCAGATATATCTCAAGGGCAGGGGCCTGACGGACATATTTCGAGATATTTCTTCTTCTTGTTGTTCTTCTTCTGCACAGCTAAGCTGGAAGTGGCATTTACAGCTCGCAATAGTGCAGAGTTATCTCAAAGAAAGGGGCCACGGTGTTTCTGTATCTCTATTATGTTGGTGCGGCTTCGGAACTTTTAAATATCTTGATATATCTCGAGAACTACGCATCTGATCAAAAAATATCATAGAACATAAAAAGTAGGAAACTTAATTCTCTACAAAAAAGGTCTCTTAACATTTTGCCATAGCTCGCTTCGTTTCCGAGATATTTGCAGATTTATCTCAAGGGAAGGGGCCTGACGGACATATTTCGAGATACTTCTTCTTCTTGTTGTTCTTCCTCTGCACAGCTAAGCTCGAAGTGGCATTTGCAGCTCGCAATAGTGCAGAGTTATCTCAAAGAAAGGGGCCACGGTGTTTCTGTATCTCTATTATGTTGGTGCGGCTTCGGAACTTTTAAATATCTCGATATATCTCGAAAACTACGCTTCTGATCAAAAAATATCATAGAATATAAATTGTAGGAAACATAATTCGCTACAAAAAAGGTCTCTCAACATTTTGCCATAGCCCGCTTCGTTTCCGAGATATTTGCAGATATATCTCAAGGGCAGGGGCCTGACGGACATATTTCGAGATATTTCTTCTTCTTGTTGTTCTTCTTCTGCACAGCTAAGCTGGAAGTGGCATTTACAGCTCGCAATAGTGCAGAGTTATCTCAAAGAAAGGGGCCACGGTGTTTCTGTATCTCTATTATGTTGGTGCGGCTTCGGAACTTTTAAATATCTTGATATATCTCGAGAACTACGCATCTGATCAAAAAATATCATAGAACATAAAAAGTAGGAAACTTAATTCTCTACAAAAAAGGTCTCTTAACATTTTGCCATAGCTCGCTTCGTTTCCGAGATATTTGCAGATTTATCTCAAGGGAAGGGGCCTGACGGACATATTTCGAGATATTTCTTCTTCTTGTTGTTCTTCTTCTGCACAGCTAAGCTGGAAGTGGCATTTGCGGCTCGCACTATTGCAGAGTTATCTCAAAGAAAGGGGCCACGGTGTTTCTGTATCTCTATTATGTTGGTGCGGCTTCGGAACTTTTAAATATCTCGATATATCTCGAAAACTACGCTTCTGATCAAAAAATATCATAGAACATAAATTGTAGGAAACATAATTCTCTACAAAAAAGGTCTCTCAACATTTTGCCATAGCTCGCTTCGTTTCCGAGATATTTGCAGATATATCTCAAGGGCAGGGGCCTGACGGACATATTTCGAGATATTTCTTCTTCTTGTTGTTCTTCTTCTGCACAGCTAAGCTGGAAGTGGCATTTACAGCTCGCAATAGTGCAGAGTTATCTCAAAGAAAGGGGCCACGGTGTTTCTGTATCTCTATTATGTTGGTGCGGCTTCGGAACTTTTAAATATCTTGATATATCTCGAGAACTACGCATCTGATCAAAAAATATCATAGAACATAAAAAGTAGGAAACTTAATTCTCTACAAAAAAGGTCTCTTAACATTTTGCCATACCTCGCTTCGTTTCCGAGATATTTGCAGATTTATCTCAAGGGAAGGGGCCTGACGGACATATTTCGAGATATTTCTTCTTCTTGTTGTTCTTCTTCTGCACAGCTAAGCTGGAAGTGGCATTTGCGGCTCGCACTAGTGCAGAGTTATCTCAAAGAAAGGGGCCACGGTGTTTCTGTATCTCTATTATGTTGGTGCGGCTTCGGAACTTTTAAATATCTCGATATATCTCGAAAACTACGCTTCTGATCAAAAAATATCATAGAACATAAAAAGTAGGAAACTTAATTCTCTACAAAAAAGGTCTCTTAACATTTTGCCATAGCACGCTTCGTTTCCGAGATATTTGCAGATTTATCTCAAGGGAAGGGGCCTGACGGACATATTTCGAGATATTTCTTCTTCTTGTTGTTCTTCTTCTGCACAGCTAAGCTGGAAGTGGCATTTGCGGCTCGCCCTAGTGCAGAGTTATCTCAAAGAAAGGGGCCACGGTGTTTCTGTATCTCTATTATGTTGGTGCGGCTTCGGAACTTTTAAATATCTCGATATATCTCGAAAACTACGCTTCTGATCAAAAAATATCATAGAACATAAATTGTAGGAAACATAATTCTCTACAAAAAACGTCTCTTAACATTTTGCCATAGCTCGCTTCGTTTCCGAGATATTTGCAGATTCAGCTCAAAGGAACGGGCCTGACGGACATATTTCGAGATACTTCTTTTTCTTGTTGTTCTTCCTCTGCACAGCTAAGCTGGAAGTGGCATTTGCAGCTCGCAATAGTGCAGAGTTATCTCAAAGAAAGGGGCCACGGTGTTTCTGTATCTCTATTATGTTGGTGCGGCTTCGGAACTTTTAAATATCTTGATATATCTCGAGAACTACGCATCTGATCAAAAAATATCATAGAACATAAAAAGTAGGAAACTTAATTCTCTACAAAAAAGGTCTCTTAATATTTTGCCATAGCTCGCTTCGTTTCCGAGATATTTGCAGATTTATCTCAAGGGAAGGGGCCTGACGGACATATTTCGAGATATTTCTTCTTCTTGTTGTTCTTCTTCTGCACAGCTAAGCTGGAAGTGGCATTTGCGGCTCGCACTAGTGCAGAGTTATCTCAAAGAAAGGGGCCACGGTGTTTCTGTATCTCTATTATGTTGGTGGGGCTTCGGAACTTTTAAATATCTTGATATATCTCGAGAACTACGCATCTGATCAAAAAATATCATAGAACATAAAAAGTAGGAAACTTAATTCTCTACAAAAAAGGTCTCTCAACATTTTGCCATAGCTCGCTTCGTTTCCGAGATATTTGCAGATTTATCTCAAGGGAAGGGGCCTGACGGACATATTTCGAGATATTTCTTCTTCTTGTTGTTCTTCTTCTGCACAGCTAAGCTGGAAGTGGCATTTGCGGCTCGCACTATTGCAGAGTTATCTCAAAGAAAGGGGCCACGGTGTTTCTGTATCTCTATTATGTTGGTGCGGCTTCGGAACTTTTAAATATCTCGATATATCTCGAAAACTACGCTTCTGATCAAAAAATATCATAGAACATAAATTGTAGGAAACATAATTCTCTACAAAAAAGGTCTCTCAACATTTTGCCATAGCTCGCTTCGTTTCCGAGATATTTGCAGATATATCTCAAGGGCAGGGGCCTGACGGACATATTTCGAGATATTTCTTCTTCTTGTTGTTCTTCTTCTGCACAGCTAAGCTGGAAGTGGCATTTACAGCTCGCAATAGTGCAGAGTTATCTCAAAGAGAGGGGCCACGGTGTTTCTGTATCTCTATTATGTTGGTGCGGCTTCGGAACTTTTAAATATCTTGATATATCTCGAGAACTACGCATCTGATCAAAAAATATCATAGAACATAAAAAGTAGGAAACTTAATTCTCTACAAAAAAGGTCTCTTAACATTTTGCCATAGCTCGCTTGGTTTCCGAGATATTTGCAGATTTACCTCAAGGGAAGGGGCCCGACGGACATATTTCGAGATATTTCTTTTTCTTGTTGTTCTTCTTCTGCACAGCTAAGCTGGAAGTGGCATTTGCGGCTCGCACTAGTGCAGAGTTATCTCAAAGAAAGGGGCCACGGTGTTTCTGTATCTCTATTATGTTGGTGCGGCTTCGGAACTTTTAAATATCTCGATATATCTCGAAAACTACGCTTCTGATCAAAAAATATCATAGAACATAAATTGTAGGAAACATAATTCTCTACAAAAAACGTCTCTTAACATTTTGCCATAGCTCGCTTCGTTTCCGAGATATTTGCAGATTCAGCTCAAAGGAACGGGCCTGACGGACATATTTCGAGATACTTCTTCTTCTTGTTGTTCTTCCTCTGCACAGCTAAGCTGGAAGTGGCATTTGCAGCTCGCAATAGTGCAGAGTTATCTCAAAGAAAGGGGCCACGGTGTTTCTGTATCTCTATTATGTTGGTGCGGCTTCGGAACTTTTAAATATCTCGATATATCTCGAAAACTACGCTTCTGATCAAAAAATATCATAGAACATAAATTGTAGGAAACATAATTCGCTACAACAAAGGTCTCTCAACATTTTGCCATAGCTCGCTTCGTTTCCGAGATATTTGCAGATATATCTCAAGGGAAGGGGCCTGACGGACATATTTCGAGATATTTCTTCTTCTTGTTGTTCTTCTTCTGCACAGCTAAGCTGGAAGTGGCATTTGCGGCTCGCACTATTGCAGAGTTATCTCAAAGAAAGGGGCCACGGTGTTTCTGTATCTCTATTATGTTGGTGCGGCTTCGGAACTTTTAAATATCTCGATATATCTCGAAAACTACGCTTCTGATCAAAAAATATCATAGAACATAAATTGTAGGAAACATAATTCTCTACAAAAAAGGTCTCTCAACATTTTGCCATAGCTCGCTTCGTTTCCGAGATATTTGCAGATATATCTCAAGGGCAGGGGCCTGACGGACATATTTCGAGATATTTCTTCTTCTTGTTGTTCTTCTTCTGCACAGCTAAGCTGGAAGTGGCATTTACAGCTCGCAATAGTGCAGAGTTATCTCAAAGAAAGGGGCCACGGTGTTTCTGTATCTCTATTATGTTGGTGCGGCTTCGGAACTTTTAAATATCTTGATATATCTCGAGAACTGCGCATCTGATCAAAAAATATCATAGAACATAAAAAGTAGGAAACTTAATTCTCTACAAAAAAGGTCTCTTAACATTTTGCCATAGCTCGCTTCGTTTCCGAGATATTTGCAGATTTATCTCAAGGGAAGGGGCCTAACGGACATATTTCGAGATATTTCTTCTTCTTGTTGTTCTTCTTCTGCACAGCTAAGCTGGAAGTGGCATTTGCGGCTCGCACTATTGCAGAGTTATCTCAAAGAAAGGGGCCACGGTGTTTCTGTATCTCTATTATGTTGGTGCGGCTTCGGAACTTTTAAATATCTTGATATATCTCGAGAACTACGCATCTGATCAAAAAATATCATAGAACATAAAAAGTAGGAAACTTAATTCTCTACAAAAAAGGTCTCTTAACATTTTGCCATACCTCGCTTCGTTTCCGAGATATTTGCAGATTTATCTCAAGGGAAGGGGCCTGACGGACATATTTCGAGATATTTCTTCTTCTTGTTGTTCTTCTTCTGCACAGCTAAGCTGGAAGTGGCATTTGCGGCTCGCACTAGTGCAGAGTTATCTCAAAGAAAGGGGCCACGGTGTTTCTGTATCTCTATTATGTTGGTGCGGCTTCGGAACTTTTAAATATCTCGATATATCTCGAAAACTACGCTTCTGATCAAAAAATATCATAGAACATAAAAAGTAGGAAACTTAATTCTCTACAAAAAAGGTCTCTTAACATTTTGCCATAGCTCGCTTCGTTTCCGAGATATTTGCAGATTTATCTCAAGGGATGGGGCCTGACGGACATATTTCGAGATACTTCTTTTTCTTGTTGTTCTTCCTCTGCACAGCTAAGCTGGAAGTGGCATTTGCAGCTCGCAATAGTGCAGAGTTATCTCAAAGAAAGGGGCCACGGTGTTTCTGTATCTCTATTATGTTGGTGCGGCTTCGGAACTTTTAAATATCTTGATATATCTCGAGAACTACGCATCTGATCGAAGAATATCATAGAACATAAATTGTAGGAAACATAATTCTCTACAAAAAAGGTCTCTTAACATTTTGCCGTAGCTCGCTTCGTTTCCGAGATATTTGCAGATTTATCTCAAGGGAAGGGGCCTGACGGACATATTTCCAGATATTTCTTCTTCTTGTTGTTCTTCTTCTGCACAGCTAAGCTGGAAGCGGCATTTGCAGCTCGCAATAGTGCAGAGTTATCTCAAAGAAAGGGGCCACGGTGTTTCTGTATCTCTATTATGTTGGTGCGGCTTCGGAACTTTTAAATATCTCGATGTATCTCGAAAACTACGCTTCTGATCAAAAAATATCATAGAACATAAATTGTAGGAAACATAATTCTCTACAAAAAAGGTCTCTTAACATTTTGCCATAGCTCGCTTCGTTTCCGAGATATTTGCAGATATATCTCAAGGGAAGGGGCCTGACGGACATATTTCGAGATATTTCTTCTTCTTGTTGTTCTTCTTCTGCACAGCTAAGCTGGAAGTGGCATTTACAGCTCGCAATAGTGCAGAGTTATCTCAAAGAAAGGGGCCACGGTGTTTCTGTATCTCTATTATGTTGGTGCGGCTTCGGAACTTTTAAATATCTTGATATATCTCGAGAAGTACGCATCTGATCAAAAAATATCATAGAACATGAAAAGTAGGAAACTTAATTCTCTACAAAAAAGGTCTCTTAACATTTTGCCATAGCTCTCTTCGTTTCCGAGATATTTGCAGATTTATCTCAAGGGAAGGGGCCTGACGGACATATTTCGAGATATTTCTTCTTCTTGTTGTTCTTCTTCTGCACAGCTAAGCTGGAAGTGGCATTTGCAGCTCGCAGTAGTGCAGAGTTATCTCAAAGAAAGGGGCCACGGTGTTTCTGTATCTCTATTATGTTGGTGCGGCTTCGGAACTTTTAAATATCTTGATATATTTCGAGAACTACGCATCTGATCAGAAAATATCATAGAACATAAAAAGTAGGAAACTTAATTCTCTACAAAAAAGATCTCTTAACATTTTGCCATAGCTCGCTTCGTTTCCGAGATATTTGCAGATTTATCTCAAGGGAAGGGGCCTGACGGACATATTTCCAGATATTTCTTCTTCTTGTTGTTCTTCTTCTGCACAGCTAAGCTGGAAGTGGCATTTGCAGCTCGCAATAGTGCAGAGTTATCTCAAAGAAAGGGGCCACGGTGTTTCTGTATCTCTATTATGTTGGTGCGGCTTCGGAACTTTTAAATATCTTGATATATCTCGAGAACTACGCATCTGATCGAAGAATATCATAGAACATAAATTGTAGGAAACATAATTCTCTACAAAAAAGGTCTCTTAACATTTTGCCGTAGCTCGCTTCGTTTCCGAGATATTTGCAGATTTATCTCAAGGGAAGGGGCCTGACGGACATATTTCCAGATATTTCTTCTTCTTGTTGTTCCTCTTCTGCACAGCTAAGCTGGAAGTGGCATTTGCAGCTCGCAATAGTGCAGAGTTATCTCAAAGAAAGGGGCCACGGTGTTTCTGTATCTCTATTATGTTGGTGCGGCTTCGGAACTTTTAAATATCTTGATATATCTCGAGAACTACGCATCTGATCGAAAAATATCATAGAACATAAAAAGTAGGAAACTTAATTCTCTACAAAAGAGGTCTCTTAACATTTTGCCATAGCTCGCTTCGTTTCCGAGATATTTGCAGATTTATCTCAAGGGAAGGGGCCTGACGGACATATTTCGAGATATTTCTTCTTTTTGTTGTTCTTCTTCTGCACAGCTAAGCTGGAAGTGGCATTTGCAGCTCGCAATAGTGCAGAGTTATCTCAAAGAAAGGGGCCACGGTGTTTCTGTACCTCTATTATGTTGGTGCGGCTTCGGAACTTTTAAATATCTTGATATATCTCGAGAACTACGCATCCGATCAAAAAATATCATAGAACATAAAAAGTAGGAAACTTAATTCTCTACAAAAAAGGTCTCTTAACATTTTGCCATAGCTCGCTTCGTTTCCGAGATATTTGCAGATTTATCTCGAGGGAAGGGGCCTGACGGACATATTTCGAGATATTTCTTCTTCTTGTTGTTCTTCTTCTGCACAGCTAAGCTGGAAGTGGCATTTGCTGCGCGCAATAGTGCAGAGTTATCTCAAAGAAAGGGGCCACGGTGTTTCTGTATCTCTATTATGTTGGTGCGGCTTGGATCTTTTAAATATCTCGATATATCTCGAAAACAACGCTTCTGATCAAAAAATATCATACAACATAAATTGTAGGAAACATAATTCTCTACAAAAAAGGTCTCTTAACATTTTGCCGTAGCTCGCTTCGTTTCCGAGATATTTGCAGATTTATCTCAAGGGAAGGGGCCTGACGGACATATTTCCAGATATTTCTTCTTCTTGTTGTTCTTCTTCTGCACAGCTAAGCTGGAAGTGGCATTTGCAGCTCGCAATAGTGCAGAGTTATCTCAAAGAGAGGGGCCACGGTGTTTCTGTATCTCTATTATGTTGGTGCGGCTTCGGAACTTTTAAATATCTTGATATATCTCAAGAACTACGCATCTGATCGAAAAATATCATAGAACATAAAAAGTAGGAAACTTAATTCTCTACAAAAGAGGTCTCTTAACATTTTGCCATAGCTCGCTTCGTTTCCGAGATATTTGCAGATTTATCTCAAGGGAAGGGGCCTGACGGACATATTTCGAGATATTTCTTCTTCTTGTTGTTCTTCTTCTGCACAGCTAAGCTGGAAGTGGCATTTGCAGCTCGCAGTAGTGCAGAGTTATCTCAAAGAAAGGGGCCACGGTGTTTCTGTATCTCTATTATGTTGGTGCGGCTTCGGAACTTTTAAATATCTTGATATATTTCGAGAACTACGCATCTGATCAGAAAATATCATAGAACATAAAAAGTAGGAAACTTAATTCTATACAAAAAAGATCTCTTAACATTTTGCCATAGCTCGCTTCGTTTCCGAGATATTTGCAGATTTATCTCAAGGGAAGGGGCCTGACGGACATATTTCGAGATATTTCTTCTTCTTGTTGTTCTTCTTCTGCACAGCTAAGCTGGAAGTGGCATTTGCAGCTCGCAGTAGTGCAGAGTTATCTCAAAGAAAGGGGCCACGGTGTTTCTGTATCTCTATTATGTTGGTGCGGCTTCGGAACTTTTAAATATCTTGATATATTTCGAGAACTACGCATCTGATCAGAAAATATCATAGAACATAAAAAGTAGGAAACTTAATTCTCTACAAAAAAGATCTCTTAACATTTTGCCATAGCTCGCTTCGTTTCCGAGATATTTGCAGATTTATCTCAAGGGAAGGGGCCTGACGGACATATTTCGAGATATTTCTTCTTCTTGTTGTTCTTCTTCTGCACAGCTAAGCTGGAAGTGGCATTTGCAGCGCGCAATAGTGCAGAGTTATCTCAAAGAAAGGGGCCACGGTGTTTCTGTATCTCTATTATGTTGGTGCGGCTTCGGAACTTTTAAATATCTTGATATATCTCGAGAACTACGCATCTGTTCAAAAAATATCATAGAACATAAAAAGTAGGAATCCTAATTTTCTACAAAAAAGGTCTCTTAACATTTTGCCGTAGCTCGCTTCGTTTCCGAGATATTTGCAGATTTATCTCAAGGGAAGGGGCCTGACGGACATATTTCCAGATATTTCTTCTTCTTGTTGTTCTTCTTCTGCACAGCTAAGCTGGAAGTGGCATTTGCAGCTCGCAATAGTGCAGAGTTATCTCAAAGAAAGGGGCCACGGTGTTTCTGTATCTCTATTATGTTGGTGCGGCTTCGGAACTTTTAAATATCTTGATATATCTCGAGAACTACGCATCTGATCGAAAAATATCATAGAACATAAATTGTAGGAAACATAATTCTCTACAAAAAAGGTCTCTTAACATTTTGCCGTAGCTCGCTTCGTTTCCGAGATATTTGCAGATTTATCTCAAGGGAAGGGGCCTGACGGACATATTTCCAGATATTTCTTCTTCTTGTTGTTCTTCTTCTGCACAGCTAAGCTGGAGGTGGCATTTGCGGCTCGCACTAGTGCAGAGTTATCTCAAAGAAAGGGGCCACGGTGTTTCTGTATCTCTATTATGTTGGTGCGGCTTCGGAACTTTTAAATATCTCGATGTATCTCGAAAACTACGCTTCTGATCAAAAAATATCATAGAACATAAATTGTAGGAAACATAATTCTCTACAAAAAAGGTCTCTTAACATTTTGCCATACCTCGCTTCGTTTCCGAGATATTTGCAGATATATCTCAAGGGAAGGGGCCTGACGGACATATTTCGAGATATTTCTTCTTCTTGTTGTTCTTCTTCTGCACAGCTAAGCTGGAAGTGGCATTTACAGCTCGCAATAGTGCAGAGTTATCTCAAAGAAAGGGGCCACGGTGTTTCTGTATCTCTATTATGTTGGTGCGGCTTCGGAACTTTTAAATATCTTGATATATCTCGAGAACTACGCATCTGATCAAAAAATATCATAGAACATGAAAAGTAGGAAACTTAATTCTCTACAAAAAAGGTCTCTTAACATTTTGCCATAGCTCTCTTCGTTTCCGAGATATTTGCAGATTTATCTCAAGGGAAGGGGCCTGACGGACATATTTCGAGATATTTCTTCTTCTTGTTGTTCTTCTTCTGCACAGCTAAGCTGGAAGTGGCATTTGCGGCTCGCACTAGTGCAGAGTTATCTCAAAGAAAGGGGCCACGGTGTTTCTGTATCTCTATTATGTTGGTGCGGCTTCGGAACTTTTAAATATCTTGATATATCTCGAGAACTACGTGTCTGATCAAAAAATATCATAGAACATAAAAAGTAGGAAACTTAATTCTCTACAAAAACGGTCTCTTAACATTTTGCCATAGCTCGCTTCGTTTCCGAGATATTTGCAGATATATCTCAAGGGAAGGGGCCTGACGGACATATTTCGAGATATTTCTTCTTCTTGTTGTTCTTCTTCCGCACAGCTAAGCTGGAAGTGGCATTTACAGTTCGCAATAGTGCAGAGTTATCGCAAAGAAAGGGGCCACGGTGTTTCTGTATCTCTATTATGTTGGTGCGGCTTCGGAACTTTTAAATATCTTGATATATCTCGAGAACTACGCATCTGATCAAAAAATATTATAGAACATAAAAAGTAGGAAACCTAATTTTCTACAAAAAAGGTCTCTTAACATTTTGCCGTAGCTCGCTTCGTTTCCGAGATATTTGCAGATTTATCTCAAGGGAAGGGGCCTGACGGACATATTTCGAGATATTTCTTCTTCTTGTTGTTCTTCTTCTGCACAGCTAAGCTGGAAGTGGCATTTGCAGCGCGCAATAGTGCAGAGTTATCTCAAAGAAAGGGGCCACGGTGTTTCTGTATCTCTATTATGTTGGTGCGGCTTCGGAACTTTTAAATATCTTGATATATCTCGAGAACTACGCATCTGATCAAAAAATATCATAGAACATAAAAAGTAGGAAACTTAATTCTCTACAAAAAAGGTCTCTTAACATTTTCCCATAACTGGCATCGTTTCCGAGATATTTGCAGATTTAGCTCAAGGGAAGGGGCCTGACGGACATATTCCGAGATATTTCTTCTTCTTGTTGTTCCTCTTCTGCACAGCTAAGCTGGAAGTGGCATTTGCAGCTCGCAATAGTGCAGAGTTATCTCAAAGAAAGGGGCCACGGTGTTTCTGTACCTCTATTATGTTGGTGCAGCTTCGGAGCTTTTAAATATCTTGATATATCTCGAGAACTACGCATCTGATCAAACAATATCATAGAACATAAAAAGTAGGAAACTTAATTCTCTACAAAAAAGTCTCTTAACATTTTCCCATAGCTGGCATCGTTTCCGAGATATTTGCAGATTTAGCTCAAGGGAAGGGGCCTGACGGACATATTCCGAGATATTTCTTCTTCTTGTTGTTCCTCTTCTGCACAGCTAAGCTGGAAGTGGCATTTGCAGGTCGCAATAGTGCAGAGTTATCTCAAAGAAAGGGGCCACGGTGTTTCTGTATCTCTATTATGTTGGTGCGGCTTCGGAACTTTTAAATATCTCGATATATCTCGAAAACTACGCTTCTGATCAAAAAATATCGTAGAACATAAAAAGTAGGAAACTTAATTCTCTACAAATAAGGTCTCTAAACATTTTGCCATAGCTCGCATGGTTTCCGAGATATTTGCAGATTTATCTCAAGGGAAGGGGCCTGACGGACATATTTCGAGATATTCCTTCTTCTTGTTGTTCTTCTTCTGCACAGCTAAGCTGGAAGTGGCATTTGCAGCTCGCAATAGTGCAGAGTTATCTCAAAGAAAGGGGCCACGGTGTTTCTGTACCTCTATTATGTTGGTGCAGCTTCGGAGCTTTTAAATATCTTGATATATCTCGAGAACTACGCATCTGATCAAACAATATCATAGAACATAAAAAGTAGGAAACTTAATTCTCTACAAAAAAGTCTCTTAACATTTTCCCATAGCTGGCATCGTTTCCGAGATATTTGCAGATTTAGCTCAAGGGAAGGGGCCTGACGGACATATTCCGAGATATTTCTTCTTCTTGTTGTTCCTCTTCTGCACAGCTAAGCTGGAAGTGGCATTTGCAGGTCGCAATAGTGCAGAGTTATCTCAAAGAAAGGGGCCACGGTGTTTCTGTATCTCTATTATGTTGGTGCGGCTTCGGAACTTTTAAATATCTCGATATATCTCGAAAACTACGCTTCTGATCAAAAAATATCGTAGAACATAAAAAGTAGGAAACTTAATTCTCTACAAATAAGGTCTCTAAACATTTTGCCATAGCTCGCATGGTTTCCGAGATATTTGCAGATTTATCTCAAGGGAAGGGGCCTGACGGACATATTTCGAGATATTTCTTCTTCTTGTTGTTCTTCTTCTGCACAGCTAAGCTGGAAGTGGCATTTGCAGCTCGCAGTAGTGCAGAGTTATCTCAAAGAAAGGGGCCACGGTGTTTCTGTATCTCTATTATGTTGGTGCGGCTTCGGAACTTTTAAATATCTTGATATATTTCGAGAACTACGCATCTGATCAGAAAATATCATAGAACATAAAAAGTAGGAAACTTAATTCTATACAAAAAAGATCTCTTAACATTTTGCCATAGCTCGCTTCGTTTCCGAGATATTTGCAGATTTATCTCAAGGGAAGGGGCCTGACGGACATATTTCGAGATATTTCTTCTTCTTGTTGTTCTTCTTCTGCACAGCTAAGCTGGAAGTGGCATTTGCAGCTCGCAGTAGTGCAGAGTTATCTCAAAGAAAGGGGCCACGGTGTTTCTGTATCTCTATTATGTTGGTGCGGCTTCGGAACTTTTAAATATCTTGATATATTTCGAGAACTACGCATCTGATCAGAAAATATCATAGAACATAAAAAGTAGGAAACTTAATTCTCTACAAAAAAGATCTCTTAACATTTTGCCATAGCTCGCTTCGTTTCCGAGATATTTGCAGATTTATCTCAAGGGAAGGGGCCTGACGGACATATTTCGAGATATTTCTTCTTCTTGTTGTTCTTCTTCTGCACAGCTAAGCTGGAAGTGGCATTTGCAGCGCGCAATAGTGCAGAGTTATCTCAAAGAAAGGGGCCACGGTGTTTCTGTATCTCTATTATGTTGGTGCGGCTTCGGAACTTTTAAATATCTTGATATATCTCGAGAACTACGCATCTGTTCAAAAAATATCATAGAACATAAAAAGTAGGAATCCTAATTTTCTACAAAAAAGGTCTCTTAACATTTTGCCGTAGCTCGCTTCGTTTCCGAGATATTTGCAGATTTATCTCAAGGGAAGGGGCCTGACGGACATATTTCCAGATATTTCTTCTTCTTGTTGTTCTTCTTCTGCACAGCTAAGCTGGAAGTGGCATTTGCAGCTCGCAATAGTGCAGAGTTATCTCAAAGAAAGGGGCCACGGTGTTTCTGTATCTCTATTATGTTGGTGCGGCTTCGGAACTTTTAAATATCTTGATATATCTCGAGAACTACGCATCTGATCGAAAAATATCATAGAACATAAATTGTAGGAAACATAATTCTCTACAAAAAAGGTCTCTTAACATTTTGCCGTAGCTCGCTTCGTTTCCGAGATATTTGCAGATTTATCTCAAGGGAAGGGGCCTGACGGACATATTTCCAGATATTTCTTCTTCTTGTTGTTCTTCTTCTGCACAGCTAAGCTGGAGGTGGCATTTGCGGCTCGCACTAGTGCAGAGTTATCTCAAAGAAAGGGGCCACGGTGTTTCTGTATCTCTATTATGTTGGTGCGGCTTCGGAACTTTTAAATATCTCGATGTATCTCGAAAACTACGCTTCTGATCAAAAAATATCATAGAACATAAATTGTAGGAAACATAATTCTCTACAAAAAAGGTCTCTTAACATTTTGCCATACCTCGCTTCGTTTCCGAGATATTTGCAGATATATCTCAAGGGAAGGGGCCTGACGGACATATTTCGAGATATTTCTTTTTCTTGTTGTTCTTCTTCTGCACAGCTAAGCTGGAAGTGGCATTTACAGCTCGCAATAGTGCAGAGTTATCTCAAAGAAAGGGGCCACGGTGTTTCTGTATCTCTATTATGTTGGTGCGGCTTCGGAACTTTTAAATATCTTGATATATCTCGAGAACTACGCATCTGATCAAAAAATATCATAGAACATGAAAAGTAGGAAACTTAATTCTCTACAAAAAAGGTCTCTTAACATTTTGCCATAGCTCTCTTCGTTTCCGAGATATTTGCAGATTTATCTCAAGGGAAGGGGCCTGACGGACATATTTCGAGATATTTCTTCTTCTTGTTGTTCTTCTTCTGCACAGCTAAGCTGGAAGTGGCATTTGCGGCTCGCACTAGTGCAGAGTTATCTCAAAGAAAGGGGCCACGGTGTTTCTGTATCTCTATTATGTTGGTGCGGCTTCGGAACTTTTAAATATCTTGATATATCTCGAGAACTACGTGTCTGATCAAAAAATATCATAGAACATAAAAAGTAGGAAACTTAATTCTCTACAAAAACGGTCTCTTAACATTTTGCCATAGCTCGCTTCGTTTCCGAGATATTTGCAGATATATCTCAAGGGAAGGGGCCTGACGGACATATTTCGAGATATTTCTTCTTCTTGTTGTTCTTCTTCCGCACAGCTAAGCTGGAAGTGGCATTTACAGTTCGCAATAGTGCAGAGTTATCGCAAAGAAAGGGGCCACGGTGTTTCTGTATCTCTATTATGTTGGTGCGGCTTCGGAACTTTTAAATATCTTGATATATCTCGAGAACTACGCATCTGATCAAAAAATATTATAGAACATAAAAAGTAGGAAACCTAATTTTCTACAAAAAAGGTCTCTTAACATTTTGCCGTAGCTCGCTTCGTTTCCGAGATATTTGCAGATTTATCTCAAGGGAAGGGGCCTGACGGACATATTTCGAGATATTTCTTCTTCTTGTTGTTCTTCTTCTGCACAGCTAAGCTGGAAGTGGCATTTGCAGCGCGCAATAGTGCAGAGTTATCTCAAAGAAAGGGGCCACGGTGTTTCTGTATCTCTATTATGTTGGTGCGGCTTCGGAACTTTTAAATATCTTGATATATCTCGAGAACTACGCATCTGATCAAAAAATATCATAGAACATAAAAAGTAGGAAACTTAATTCTCTACAAAAAAGGTCTCTTAACATTTTCCCATAACTGGCATCGTTTCCGAGATATTTGCAGATTTAGCTCAAGGGAAGGGGCCTGACGGACATATTCCGAGATATTTCTTCTTCTTGTTGTTCCTCTTCTGCACAGCTAAGCTGGAAGTGGCATTTGCAGCTCGCAATAGTGCAGAGTTATCTCAAAGAAAGGGGCCACGGTGTTTCTGTACCTCTATTATGTTGGTGCAGCTTCGGAGCTTTTAAATATCTTGATATATCTCGAGAACTACGCATCTGATCAAACAATATCATAGAACATAAAAAGTAGGAAACTTAATTCTCTACAAAAAAGTCTCTTAACATTTTCCCATAGCTGGCATCGTTTCCGAGATATTTGCAGATTTAGCTCAAGGGAAGGGGCCTGACGGACATATTCCGAGATATTTCTTCTTCTTGTTGTTCCTCTTCTGCACAGCTAAGCTGGAAGTGGCATTTGCAGGTCGCAATAGTGCAGAGTTATCTCAAAGAAAGGGGCCACGGTGTTTCTGTATCTCTATTATGTTGGTGCGGCTTCGGAACTTTTAAATATCTCGATATATCTCGAAAACTACGCTTCTGATCAAAAAATATCGTAGAACATAAAAAGTAGGAAACTTAATTCTCTACAAATAAGGTCTCTAAACATTTTGCCATAGCTCGCATGGTTTCCGAGATATTTGCAGATTTATCTCAAGGGAAGGGGCCTGACGGACATATTTCGAGATATTCCTTCTTCTTGTTGTTCTTCTTCTGCACAGCTAAGCTGGAAGTGGCATTTGCAGCTCGCAATAGTGCAGAGTTATCTCAAAGAAAGGGGCCACGGTGTTTCTGTACCTCTATTATGTTGGTGCAGCTTCGGAGCTTTTAAATATCTTGATATATCTCGAGAACTACGCATCTGATCAAACAATATCATAGAACATAAAAAGTAGGAAACTTAATTCTCTACAAAAAAGTCTCTTAACATTTTCCCATAGCTGGCATCGTTTCCGAGATATTTGCAGATTTAGCTCAAGGGAAGGGGCCTGACGGACATATTCCGAGATATTTCTTCTTCTTGTTGTTCCTCTTCTGCACAGCTAAGCTGGAAGTGGCATTTGCAGGTCGCAATAGTGCAGAGTTATCTCAAAGAAAGGGGCCACGGTGTTTCTGTATCTCTATTATGTTGGTGCGGCTTCGGAACTTTTAAATATCTCGATATATCTCGAAAACTACGCTTCTGATCAAAAAATATCGTAGAACATAAAAAGTAGGAAACTTAATTCTCTACAAATAAGGTCTCTAAACATTTTGCCATAGCTCGCATGGTTTCCGAGATATTTGCAGATTTATCTCAAGGGAAGGGGCCTGACGGACATATTTCGAGATATTCCTTCTTCTTGTTGTTCTTCTTCTGCACAGCTAAGCTGGAAGTGGCATTTGCAGCTCGCAATAGTGCAGAGTTACCTCAAAGAAAGGGGCCACGGTGTTTCTGTATCTCTATTATGTTGGTGCCGCTTCGGAACTTTTAAATATCAGGATATATCTCGAGAACTACGCATCTGATCAAAAAATATCATAGAACATAAAAAGTAGGAAACATAATTCTCTACAAAAAAGGTCTCTTACATTTTGCCGTAGCTCGCTTCGTTTCCGAGATATTTGCAGATTTATCTCAAGGGAAGGGGCCTGACGGACATATTTCCAGATATTTCTTCTTCTTGTTGTTCTTCTTCTGCACAGCTAAGCTGGAAGTGGCATTTGCAGCTCGCAATAGTGCAGAGTTATCTCAAAGAGAGGGGCCACGGTGTTTCTGTATCTCTATTATGTTGGTGCGGCTTCGGAACTTTTAAATATCTTGATATATCTCGAGAACTACGCATCTGATCGAAAAATATCATAGAACATAAAAAGTAGGAAACTTAATTCTCTACAAAAGAGGTCTCTTAACATTTTGCCATAGCTCGCTTCGTTTCCGAGATATTTGCAGATTTATCTCAAGGGAAGGGGCCTGACGGACATATTTCGAGATATTTCTTCTTTTTGTTGTTCTTCTTCTGCACAGCTAAGCTGGAAGTGGCATTTGCAGCTCGCAATAGTGCAGAGTTATCTCAAAGAAAGGGGCCACGGTGTTTCTGTATCTCTATTATGTTGGTGCGGCTTCGGAACTTTTAAATATCTTGATATATCTCGAGAACTACGCATCCGATCAAAAAATATCATACAACATAAAAAGTAGGAAACTTAATTCTCTACAAAAAAGGTCTCTTAACATTTTGCCATAGCTCGCTTCGTTTCCGAGATATTTGCAGATTTATCTCGAGGGAAGGGGCCTGACGGACATATTTCGAGATATTTCTTCTTCTTGTTGTTCTTCTTCTGCACAGCTAAGCTGGAAGTGGCATTTGCAGCGCGCAATAGTGCAGAGTTACCTCAAAGAAAGGGGCCACGGTGTTTCTGTATCTCTATTATGTTGGTGCGGCTTCGGAACTTTTAAATATATTGATATATCTCGAGAACTACGCATCTGATCCAAAGATATTATAGAACATAAAAAGTAGGAATCCTAATTTTCTACAAAAAAGGTCTCTTAACATTTTGCCGTAGCTCGCTTTGTTTCCGAGATATTTGCAGATTTATCTCAAGGGAAGGGGCCTGACGGACATATTTCGAGATATTTCTTCTTTTTGTTGTTCTTCTTCTGCACAGCTAAGCTGGAAGTGGCATTTGCAGCTCGCAATAGTGCAGAGTTATCTCAAAGAGAGGGGCCACGGTGTTTCTGTATCTCTATTATGTTGGTGCGGCTTCGGAACTTTTAAATATCTTGATATATCTCGAGAACTACGCATCTGATCGAAAAATATCATAGAACATAAAAAGTAGGAAACTTAATTCTCTACAAAAGAGGTCTCTTAACATTTTGCCATAGCTCGCTTCGTTTCCGAGATATTTGCAGATTTATCTCAAGGGAAGGGGCCTGACGGACATATTTCGAGATATTTCTTCTTTTTGTTGTACTTCTTCTGCACAGCTAAGCTGGAAGTGGCATTTGCAGCTCGCAATAGTGCAGAGTTATCTCAAAGAAAGGGGCCACGGTGTTTCTGTATCTCTATTATGTTGGTGCGGCTTCGGAACTTTTAAATATCTTGATATATCTCGAGAACTACGCATCCGATCAAAAAATATCATACAACATAAAAAGTAGGAAACTTAATTCTCTACAAAAAAGATCTCTTAACATTTTGCCATAGCTCGCTTCGTTTCCGAGATATTTGCAGATTTATCTCGAGGGAAGGGGCCTGACGGACATATTTCGAGATATTTCTTCTTCTTGTTGTTCTTCTTCTGCACAGCTAAGCTGGAAGTGGCATTTGCAGCGCGCAATAGTGCAGAGTTATCTCAAAGAAAGGGGCCACGGTGTTTCTGTATCTCTATTATGTTGGTGCGGCTTCGGAACTTTTAAATATCTTGATATATCTCGAGAACTACGCATCTGATCCAAAAATATCATAGAACATAAAAAGTAGGAATCCTAATTTTCTACAAAAAAGGTCTCTTAACATTTTGCCGTAGCTCGCTTTGTTTCCGAGATATTTGCAGATTTATCTCAAGGGAAGGGGCCTGACGGACATATTTCGAGATATTTCTTCTTTTTGTTGTTCTTCTTCTGCACAGCTAAGCTGGAAGTGGCATTTGCAGTTCGCAATAGTGCAGAGTTATCTCAAAAACAGGGGCGACGGTGTTTCTGTATCTCTATTATGTTGGTGCGGCTTCGGAACTTTTAAATATCTCGATATATCTCGAAAACTACGCTTCTGATCAAAAAATATCAGAGAACGTAAATTGTAGGAAACATAATTCTCTACAAAAAAGGTCTCTTAACATTTTGCCATAGCTCGCTTCGTTTCCGAGATATTTGCAGATTTATCTCAAGGGAAGGGGCCTGACGGACATATTTCGGGATATTTCTTCTTCTTGTTGTTCTTCTTCTGCACAGCTAAGCTGGAAGTGGCATTTGCAGCTCGCAATAGTGCAGAGTTATCTCAAAGAAAGGGGCCACGGTGTTTCTGTATCTCTATTATGTTGGTGCGGCATCGGAACTTTTAAATATCTTGATATATCTCGAGAACTACGCATCTAATCAAAAAATATCGTAGAACATAAAAAGTAGGAAACTTAATTCTCTACAAATAAGGTCTCTAAACATTTTGCCATAGCTCGCATGGTTTCCGAGATATTTGCAGATTTATCTCAAGGGAAGGCGCCTGACGGACATATTTCGAGATATTCCTTCTTCTTGTTGTTCTTCTTCTGCACAGCTAAGCTGGAAGTGGCATTTGCAGCTCGCAATAGTGCAGAGTTACCTCAAAGAAAGGGGCCACGGTGTTTCTGTATCTCTATTATGTTGGTGCCGCTTCGGAACTTTTAAATATCAGGATATATCTCGAGAACTACGCATCTGATCAAAAAATATCATAAAACATAAAAAGTAGGAAACTTAATTCTCTACAAAAATGGTCTCTTAACATTTTGCCATAGCTCGCTTCGTTTCCGAGATATTTGCAGATTTATCTCAAGGGAAGGGGCCTGACGGACATATTTCGAGATATTTCTTCTTCTTGTTGTTCTTCTTCTGCACAGCTAAGCTGGAAGTGGCATTTGCAGCTCGCAGTAGTGCAGAGTTATCTCAAAGAAAGGGGCCACGGTGTTTCTGTATCTCTATTATGTTGGTGCGGCTTCGGAACTTTTAAATATCTTGATATATTTCGAGAACTACGCATCTGATCAGAAAATATCATAGAACATAAGAAGTAGGAAACTTAATTCTCTACAAAAAAGATCTCTTAACATTTTGCCATAGCTCGCTTCGTTTCCGAGATATTTGCAGATTTATCTCAAGGGAAGGGGCCTGACGGACATATTTCGAGATATTTCTTCTTCTTGTTGTTCTTCTTCTGCACAGCTAAGCTGGAAGTGGCATTTGCAGCGCGCAATAGTGCAGAGTTATCTCAAAGAAAGGGGCCACGGTGTTTCTGTATCTCTATTATGTTGGTGCGGCTTCGGAACTTTTAAATATCTTGATATATCTCGAGAACTACGCATCTGTTCAAAAAATATCATAGAACATAAAAAGTAGGAATCCTAATTTTCTACAAAAAAGGTCTCTTAACATTTTGCCGTAGCTCGCTTCGTTTCCGAGATATTTGCAGATTTATCTCAAGGGAAGGGGCCTGACGGACATATTTCCAGATATTTCTTCTTCTTGTTGTTCTTCTTCTGCACAGCTAAGCTGGAAGTGGCATTTGCAGCTCGCAATAGTGCAGAGTTATCTCAAAGAAAGGGGCCACGGTGTTTCTGTATCTCTATTATGTTGGTGCGGCTTCGGAACTTTTAAATATCTTGATATATCTCGAGAACTACGCATCTAATCGAAAAATATCATAGAACATAAACTGTAGGAAACATAATTCTCTACAAAAAAGGTCTCTTAACATTTTGCCGTAGCTCGCTTCGTTTCCGAGATATTTGCAGATTTATCTCAAGGGAAGGGGCCTGACGGACATATTTCCAGATATTTCTTCTTCTTGTTGTTCTTCTTCTGCACAGCTAAGCTGGAAGTGGCATTTGCAGCTCGCAATAGTGCAGAGTTATCTCAAAGAAAGGGGCCACGGTGTTTCTGTATCTCTACTATATTGGTGCGGCTTCGGAACTTTTAAATATCTTGATATATCTCGAGAACTACGCATCTGTTCAAAAAATATCATAGAACATAAAAAGTAGGAATCCTAATTTTCTACAAAAAAGGTCTCTTAACATTTTGCCGTAGCTCGCTTCGTTTCCGAGATATTTGCAGATTTATCTCAAGGGAAGGGGCCTGACGGACATATTTCCAGATATTTCTTCTTCTTGTTGTTCTTCTTCTGCACAGCTAAGCTGGAAGTGGCATTTGCAGCTCGCAATAGTGCAGAGTTATCTCAAAGAAAGGGGCCACGGTGTTTCTGTATCTCTATTATGTTGGTGCGGCTTCGGAACTTTTAAATATCTTGATATATCTCGAGAACTACGCATCTGATCGAAAAATATCATAGAACATAAACTGTAGGAAACATAATTCTCTACAAAAAAGGTCTCTTAACATTTTGCCGTAGCTCGCTTCGTTTCCGAGATATTTGCAGATTTATCTCAAGGGAAGGGGCCTGACGGACATATTTCCAGATATTTATTCTTCTTGTTGTTCTTCTTCTGCACAGCTAAGCTGGAAGTGGCATTTGCAGCTCGCAATAGTGCAGAGTTATCTCAAAGAAAGGGGCCACGGTGTTTCTGTATCTCTATTATGTTGGTGCGGCTTCGGAACTTTTAAATATCTTGATATATCTCGAGAACTACGCATCTGATCGAAAAATATCATAGAACATAAAAAGTAGGAAACTTGATTCTCTACAAAAGAGGTCTCTTAACATTTTGCCATAGCTCGCCTCGTTTCCGAGATATTTGCAGATTTATCTCAAGGGAAGGGGCCTGACGGACATATTTCGAGATATTTCTTCTTTTTGTAGTTCTTCTTCTGCACAGCTAAGCTGGAAGTGGCATTTGCAGCTCGCAATAGTGCAGAGTTATCTCAAAGAAAGGGGCCACGGTGTTTCTGTACCTCTATTATGTTGGTGCGGCTTCGGAACTTTTAAATATCTTGATATATCTCGAGAACTACGCATCCGATCAAAAAATATCATAGAACATAAAAAGTAGGAAACCTAATTCTCTACAAAAAAGGTCTCTTAACATTTTGCCATAGCTCGCTTCGTTTCCGAGATATTTGCAGATTTATCTCGAGGGAAGGGGCCTGACGGACATATTTCGAGATATTTCTTCTTCTTGTTGTTCTTCTTCTGCACAGCTAAGCTGGAAGTGGCATTTGCAGCGCGCAATAGTGCAGAGTTATCTCAAAGAAAGGGGCCACGGTGTTTCTGTATCTCTATTATGTTGGTGCGGCTTCGGATCTTTTAAATATCTCGATATATCTCGAAAACAACGCTTCTGATCAAAAAATATCATAGAACATAAATTGTAGGAAACATAATTCTCTACAAAAAAGGTCTCTTAACATTTTGCCGTAGCTCGCTTCGTTTCCGAGATATTTGCAGATTTATCTCAAGGGAAGGGGCCTGACGGACATATTTCCAGATATTTCTTCTTCTTGTTGTTCTTCTTCTGCACAGCTAAGCTGGAAGTGGCATTTGCAGCTCGCAATAGTGCAGAGTTATCTCAAAGAGAGGGGCCACGGTGTTTCTGTATCTCTATTATGTTGGTGCGGCTTCGGAACTTTTAAATATCTTGATATATCTCGAGAACTACGCATCTGATCGAAAAATATCATAGAACATAAAAAGTAGGAAACTTAATTCTCTACAAAAGAGGTCTCTTAACATTTTGCCATAGCTCGCTTCGTTTCCGAGATATTTGCAGATTTATCTCAAGGGAAGGGGCCTGACGGACATATTTCGAGATATTTCTTCTTTTTGTTGTTCTTCTTCTGCACAGCTAAGCTGGAAGTGGCATTTGCAGCTCGCAATAGTGCAGAGTTATCTCAAAGAAAGGGGCCACGGTGTTTCTGTATCTCTATTATGTTGGTGCGGCTTCGGAACTTTTAAATATCTTGATATATCTCGAGAACTACGCATCCGATCAAAAAATATCATACAACATAAAAAGTAGGAAACTTAATTCTCTACAAAAAAGGTCTCTTAACATTTTGCCATAGCTCGCTTCGTTTCCGAGATATTTGCAGATTTATCTCGAGGGAAGGGGCCTGACGGACATATTTCGAGATATTTCTTCTTCTTGTTGTTCTTCTTCTGCACAGCTAAGCTGGAAGTGGCATTTGCAGCGCGCAATAGTGCAGAGTTATCTCAAAGAAAGGGGCCACGGTGTTTCTGTATCTCTATTATGTTGGTGCGGCTTCGGAACTTTTAAATATCTTGATATATCTCGAGAACTACGCATCCGATCAAAAAATATCATAGAACATAAAAAGTAGGAAACTTAATTCTCTACAAAAAAGGTCTCTTAACATTTTGCCATAGCTCGCTTCGTTTCCGAGATATTTGCAGATTTATCTCGAGGGAAGGGGCCTGACGGACATATTTCGAGATATTTCTTCTTCTTGTTGTTCTTCTTCTGCACAGCTAAGCTGGAAGCGGCATTTGCGGCTCGCACTAGTGCAGAGTTATCTCAAGGAAAGGGGCCACGGTGTTTCTGTATCTCTATTATGTTGGTGCGGCTTCGGATCTTTTAAATATCTCGATATATCTCGAAAACTACGCTTCTGATCAAAAAATATCATAGAACATAAATTGTAGGAAACATAATTCTCTATAAAAAACGTCTCTTAACATTTTGCCATAGCTCGCTTCGTTTCCGAGATATTTGCAGATATATCTCAAGGGAAGGGGCCTGACGGACATATTTCGAGATATTTCTTCTTCTTGTTGTTCTTCTTCTGCACAGCTAAGCTGGAAGTGGCATTTACAGCTCGCAATAGTGCAGAGTTATCTCAAAGAAAGGGGCCACGGTGTTTCTGTATCTCTACTATATTGGTGCGGCTTCGGAACTTTTAAATATCTTGATATATCTCGAGAACTACGCATCTGATCAAAAAATATCATAGAACATGAAAAGTAGGAAACTTAATTCTCTACAAAAAAGGTCTCTTAACATTTTGCCATAGCTCTCTTCGTTTCCGAGATATTTGCAGATTTATCTCAAGGGAAGGGGCCTGACGGACATATTTCGAGATATTTCTTCTTCTTGTTGTTCTTCTTCTGCACAGCTAAGCTGGAAGTGGCATTTGCAGCTCGCAATAGTGCAGAGTTATCTCAAAGAAAGGGGCCACGGTGTTTCTGTATCTCTATTATGTTGGTGCGGCTTCGGAACTTTTAAATATCTTGATATATCTCGAGAACTACGCATCTGATCAAAAAATATCATAGAACATAAAAAGTAGGAAACTTAATTCTCTACAAAAAAGGTCTCTTAACATTTTGCCATAGCTCGCTTCGTTTCCGAGATATTTGCAGATTTATCTCAAGGGAAGGGGCCTAACGGACATATTTCGAGATATTTCTTCTTCTTGTTGTTCTTCTTCTGCACAGCTGAACTGGAAGTGGCATTTCCAGCTCGCAATAGTGCTGAGGTATCTCAAAGAAAGGGGCCACGGTGTTTCTGTATCTCTATTATGTTGGTGCGGCTTCGGAACTTTTAAATATCTCGATTTATCTCGAAAACTACGCTTCTGATCAAAAAATATCATAGAACATAAATTGTAGGAAACATAATTCTCGACAAAAAAGGTCTCTTAACATTTTGCCATAGCTCGCTTCGTTTCCGAGATATTTGCAGATTTATCTCAAGGGAAGGGGCCTGACGGACATATTTCGAGATATTTCTTCTTCTTGTTATTCTTCTTCTGCACAGCTAAGCTGGAAGTGGCATTTGCGGCTCGCACTAGTGAAGAGTTATCTCAACGAAAGGGGCCACGGTGCTTCTGTATCTCTATTATGTTGGTGCGGCTTCGGAACTTTTAAATATCTCGATATATCTCGAAAACTACGCTTCTGATCAAAAAATATCATAGAACATAAATTGTAGGAAGCATAATTCTCTACAAAAAAGGTCTCTTAACATTTTGCCATAGCTCGCTTCGTTTCCGAGATATGTGCAGATTCATCTCAAGGGAAGGGGTCTGACGGACATATTTCGAGATATTTCTTCTTCTTGTTGTTCTTCTTCTGCACAGCTAAGCTCGAAGTGGCATTTGCAGCTCGCAATAGTGCAGAGTTATCTCAAAGAAAGAGGCCACGGTGTTTCTGTACCTCTATTATGTTGGTGCAGCTTCGGAACTTTTAAATATCTTGATATATCTCGAGAACTACGCATCTGATCAAAAAATATCATCGAACATAAAAAGTAGGAAACATAATTCTCTACAAAAAAGGTCTCTTAACATTTTGCCATAGCTCGCTTCGTTTCCGAGATATTTGCAGATTTATCTCAAGGGAAGGGGCCTGACGGACATATTTCGAGATATTTCTTCTTCTTGTTGTTCTTCTTCTGCACAGCTAAGCTAGAAGTGGCATTTACAGCTCGCAATAGTGCAGAGTTATCTCAAAGAAAGGGGCCACGGTGTTTCTGTATCTCTACTATGTTGGTGCGGCTTCGGAACTTTTAAATATCTTGATATATCTCGAGAACTACGCATCTGATCAAAAAATATCATAGAACATTAAAAGTAGCAAACTTAATTCTCTACAAAAAAGGTCTCTTAAGATTTTGCCATAGCTCGCTTCGTTTCCGAGATATTTGCAGATATATCTCAAGGGAAGGGGCCTGACGGACATATTTCGAGATATTTCTTCTTCTTGTTGTTCTTCTTCTGCACAGCTGAGCTGGAAGTGGCATTTGCAGGTCGCAATAGTGCAGAGTTATCTCAAAGAAAGGGGCCACGGTGTTTCTGTATCTCTATTATGTTGGTGCGGCTTCGGAACTTTTAAATATCTCGATATATCTCGAAAACTACGCTTCTGATCAAAAAATATCATAGAACGTAAATTGTAGGAAACATAATTCTCTACAAAAAAGGTCTCTTAACATTTTGCCATAGCTTGCTTCGTTTCCGAGATATTTGCAGATTTATCTCAAGGGAAGGGGCCTGACGGACATATTTCGAGATATTTCTTCTTCTTGTTGTTCTTCTTCTGCACAGCTAAGCTGGAAGTGGCATTTACAGCTCGCAATAGTGTAGAGTTATCTCAAAGAAAGGGGCCACGGTGTTTCTGTATCTCTACTATGTTGGTGCGGCTTCGGAACTTTTAAATATCTTGATATATCTCGAGAACTACGCATCTGATCAAAAAATATCATAGAACATGAAAAGTAGGAAACTTAATTCTCTACAAAAAAGGTCTCTTAACATTTTGCCATAGCTCTCTTCGTTTCCGAGATATTTGCAGATTTATCTCAAGGGAAGGGGCCTGACGGACATATTTCGAGATATTTCTTCTTCTTGTTGTTCTTCTTCTGCACAGCTAAGCTGGAAGTGGCATTTGCAGCTCGCAATAGTGCAGAGTTATCTCAAAGAAAGGGGCCACGGTGTTTCTGTATCTCTATTATGTTGGTGCGGCTTCGGAACTTTTAAATATCTCGATTTATCTCGAAAACTACGCTTCTGATCAAAAAATATCATAGAACATAAATTGTAGGAAGCATAATTCTCTACAAAAAAGGTCTCTTACCATTTTGCCATAGCTCGCTTCGTTTCCGAGATATTTGCAGATATATCTCAAGGGAAGGGGCCTGACGGACATATTTCGAGATATTTCTTCTTCTTGTTGTTCTTCTTCTGCACAGCTAAACTGGAAGTGGCATTTCCAACTCGCAATAGTGCTGAGTTATCTCAAAGAAAGGGGCCACGGTGTTTCTGTATCTCTATTATGTTGGTGCGGCTTCGGAACTTTTAAATATCTCGATATATCTCGAAAACTACGCTTCTGATCAAAAAATATCATAGAACATAAATTGTAGGAAGCATAATTCTCTACAAAAAAGGTCTCTTAACATTTTGCCATAGCTCTCTTCGTTTCCGAGATATTTGCAGATTTATCTCAAGGGAAGGGGCCTGACGGACATATTTCGAGATATTTCTTCTTCTTGTTGTTCTTCTTCTGCACAGCTAAGCTGGAAGTGGCATTTGCAGCTCGCAATAGTGCAGAGTTATCTCAAAGAAAGGGGCCACGGTGTTTCTGTATCTCTATTATGTTGGTGCGGCTTCGGAACTTTTAAATATCTTGATATATCTCGAGAACTACGCGTCTGATCAAAAAATATCATAGAACATAAAAAGTAGGAAACTTAATTCTCTACAAAAACGGTCTCTTAACATTTTGCCATAGCTCGCTTCGTTTCCGAGATATTTGCAGATATATCTCAAGGGAAGGGGCCTGACGGACATATTTCGAGATATTTCTTCTTCTTGTTGTTCTTCTTCTGCACAGCTAAGCTGGAAGTGGCATTTGCGGCTCGCACTAGTGCAGAGTTATCTCAAAGAAAGGAGCCACGGTGTTTCTGTATCTCTATTATGTTGGTGCGGCTTCGGAACTTTTAAATATCTCGATTTATCTCGAAAACTACGCTTCTGATCAAAAAATATCATAGAACATAAATTGTAGGAAACATAATTCTCGACAAAAAAGGTCTCTTAACATTTTGCCATAGCTCGCTTCGTTTCCGAGATATTTGCAGATTTATCTCAAGGGAAGGGGCCTGACGGACATATTTCGAGATATTTCTTCTTCTTGTTATTCTTCTTCTGCACAGCTAAGCTGGAAGTGGCATTTGCGGCTCGCACTAGTGAAGAGTTATCTCAACGAAAGGGGCCACGGTGCTTCTGTATCTCTATTATGTTGGTGCGGCTTCGGAACTTTTAAATATCTCGATATATCTCGAAAACTACGCTTCTGATCAAAAAATATCATAGAACATAAATTGTAGGAAGCATAATTCTCTACAAAAAAGGTCTCTTAACATTTTGCCATAGCTCGCTTCGTTTCCGAGATATGTGCAGATTCATCTCAAGGGAAGGGGTCTGACGGACATATTTCGAGATATTTCTTCTTCTTGTTGTTCTTCTTCTGCACAGCTAAGCTCGAAGTGGCATTTGCAGCTCGCAATAGTGCAGAGTTATCTCAAAGAAAGAGGCCACGGTGTTTCTGTACCTCTATTATGTTGGTGCAGCTTCGGAACTTTTAAATATCTTGATATATCTCGAGAACTACGCATCTGATCAAAAAATATCATCGAACATAAAAAGTAGGAAACATAATTCTTTTCCAAAAACTCTCTTAACATTTTGCCATAGCTCGCTTCGTTTCCGAGATATTTGCAGATTTATCTCAAGGGAAGGGGCCTGACGGACATATTTCGAGATATTTCTTCTTCTTGTTGTTCTTCTTCTGCACAGCTAAGCTAGAAGTGGCATTTACAGCTCGCAATAGTGCAGAGTTATCTCAAAGAAAGGGGCCACGGTGTTTCTGTATCTCTACTATGTTGGTGCGGCTTCGGAACTTTTAAATATCTTGATATATCTCGAGAACTACGCATCTGATCAAAAAATATCATAGAACATTAAAAGTAGGAAACTTAATTCTCTACAAAAAAGGTCTCTTAAGATTTTGCCATAGCTCGCTTCGTTTCCGAGATATTTGCAGATATATCTCAAGGGAAGGGGCCTGACGGACATATTTCGAGATATTTCTTCTTCTTGTTGTTCTTCTTCTGCACAGCTGAGCTGGAAGTGGCATTTGCAGGTCGCAATAGTGCAGAGTTATCTCAAAGAAAGGGGCCACGGTGTTTCTGTATCTCTATTATGTTGGTGCGGCTTCGGAACTTTTAAATATCTCGATATATCTCGAAAACTACGCTTCTGATCAAAAAATATCATAGAACGTAAATTGTAGGAAACATAATTCTCTACAAAAAAGGTCTCTTAACATTTTGCCATAGCTTGCTTCGTTTCCGAGATATTTGCAGATTTATCTCAAGGGAAGGGGCCTGACGGACATATTTCGAGATATTTCTTCTTCTTGTTGTTCTTCTTCTGCACAGCTAAGCTGGAAGTGGCATTTACAGCTCGCAATAGTGTAGAGTTATCTCAAAGAAAGGGGCCACGGTGTTTCTGTATCTCTACTATGTTGGTGCGGCTTCGGAACTTTTAAATATCTTGATATATCTCGAGAACTACGCATCTGATCAAAAAATATCATAGAACATGAAAAGTAGGAAACTTAATTCTCTACAAAAAAGGTCTCTTCACATTTTGCCATAGCTCTCTTCGTTTCCGAGATATTTGCAGATTTATCTCAAGGGAAGGGGCCTGACGGACATATTTCGAGATATTTCTTCTTCTTGTTGTTCTTCTTCTGCACAGCTAAGCTGGAAGTGGCATTTGCAGCTCGCAATAGTGCAGAGTTATCTCAAAGAAAGGGGCCACGGTGTTTCTGTATCTCTATTATGTTGGTGCGGCTTCGGAACTTTTAAATATCTCGATTTATCTCGAAAACTACGCTTCTGATCAAAAAATATCATAGAACATAAATTGTAGGAAGCATAATTCTCTACAAAAAAGGTCTCTTACCATTTTGCCATAGCTCGCTTCGTTTCCGAGATATTTGCAGATATATCTCAAGGGAAGGGGCCTGACGGACATATTTCGAGATATTTCTTCTTCTTGTTGTTCTTCTTCTGCACAGCTAAACTGGAAGTGGCATTTCCAACTCGCAATAGTGCTGAGTTATCTCAAAGAAAGGGGCCACGGTGTTTCTGTATCTCTATTATGTTGGTGCGGCTTCGGAACTTTTAAATATCTCGATATATCTCGAAAACTACGCTTCTGATCAAAAAATATCATAGAACATAAATTGTAGGAAGCATAATTCTCTACAAAAAAGGTCTCTTAACATTTTGCCATAGCTCTCTTCGTTTCCGAGATATTTGCAGATTTATCTCAAGGGAAGGGGCCTGACGGACATATTTCGAGATATTTCTTCTTCTTGTTGTTCTTCTTCTGCACAGCTAAGCTGGAAGTGGCATTTGCAGCTCGCAATAGTGCAGAGTTATCTCAAAGAAAGGGGCCACGGTGTTTCTGTATCTCTATTATGTTGGTGCGGCTTCGGAACTTTTAAATATCTTGATATATCTCGAGAACTACGCGTCTGATCAAAAAATATCATAGAACATAAAAAGTAGGAAACTTAATTCTCTACAAAAACGGTCTCTTAACATTTTGCCATAGCTCGCTTCGTTTCCGAGATATTTGCAGATATATCTCAAGGGAAGGGGCCTGACGGACATATTTCGAGATATTTCTTCTTCTTGTTGTTCTTCTTCTGCACAGCTAAGCTGGAAGTGGCATTTGCGGCTCGCACTAGTGCAGAGTTATCTCAAAGAAAGGAGCCACGGTGTTTCTGTATCTCTATTATGTTGGTGCGGCTTCGGAACTTTTAAATATCTTGATATATCTCGAGAACTACGCATCTGATCAAAAAATATCATAGAACATAAAAAGTAGGAAACATAATTCTCTACAAAAAAGGTCTCTTAACATTTTGCCATAGCTCGCTTCGTTTCCGAGATATTTGCAGATTTATCTCAAGGGAAGGGGCCTGACGGACATATTTCGAGATATTTCTTCTTCTTGTTGTTCTTCTTCTGCACAGCTAAGCTGGAAGTGGCATTTGCGGCTCGCACTAGTGCAGAGTTGTCTCAACGAAAGGGGCCACGGTGTTTCTGTATCTCTATTATGTTGGTGCGGCTTCGGAACTTTTAAATATCTCGATATATCTCGAAAACTACGCTTCTGATCAAAAAATATCATAGAACATAAATTGTAGGAAGCATAATTCTCTACAAAAAAGGTCTCTTAACATTTTGCCATAGCTCGCTTCGTTTCCGAGATATTTGCAGATATATCTCAAGGGAAGGGGCCTGACGGACATATTTCGAGATATTTCTTCTTCTTGTTGTTCTTCTTCTGCACAGCTAAGCTGGAAGTGGCATTTACAGCTCGCAATAGTGCAGAGTTATCTCAAAGAAAGGGGCCACGGTGTTTCTGTATCTCTATTATGTTGGTGCGGCTTCGGAACTTTTAAATATCTTGATATATCTCGAGATCTACGCATCTGATCAAAAAATATCATAGAACATGAAAAGTAGGAAACTTAATTCTCTACAAAAAAGGTCTCTTAACATTTTGCCATAGCTCGCTTCGTTTCCGAGATATTTGCAGATTTATCTCAAGGGAAGGGGCCTGTCGGACATATTTCGAGATATTTCTTCTTCTTGTTGTTCTTCTTCTGCACAGCTAAGCTGGAAGTGGCATTTGCGGCTCGCACTAGTGCAGAGTTATCTCAAAGAAAGGGGCCACGGTGTTTCTGTATCTCTATTATGTTGTTGCGGCTTCGGAACTTTTAAATATCTTGATATATCTCGAGAACTACGCATCTGATCAAAAAATATCATAGATCATAAATTGTAGGAAAGATAATTCTCTACAAAAAACGTCTCTTAACATTTTGCCACAGCTCGCTTCGTTTCCGAGATATTTGCAGATTCAGCTCAAAGGAACGGGCCTGACGGACATATTTCGAGATACTTCTTCTTCTTGTTGTTCTTCCTCTGCACAGCTAAGCTGGAAGTGGCATTTGCAGCTCGCAATAGTGCAGAGTTATCTCAAAGAAAGGGGCCACGGTGTTTCTGTATCTCTATTATGTTGGTGCGGCTTCGGAACTTTTAAATATCTTGATATATCTCGAGAACTACGCATCTGATCAAAAAATATCATAGAACATAAAAAGTAGGAAACTTAATTCTCTACAAAAAAGGTCTCTTAACATTTTGCCATAGCTCGCTTCGTTTCCGAGATATTTGCAGATTTATCTCAAGGGAAGGGGCCTGACGGACATATTTCGAGATATTTCTTCTTCTTGTTGTTCTTCTTCTGCACAGCTAAGCTGGAAGTGGCATTTACAGCTCGCAATGGTGCAGAGTTATCTCAAAGAAAGGGGCCACGGTGTTTCTGTATCTCTATTATGTTGGTGCGGCTTCGGAACTTTTAAATATCTCGATGTATCTCGAGAACTACGCTTCTGATCAAAAAATATCATAGAACATAAATTGTAGGAAACATAATTCTCTATAAAAAACGTCTCTTAACATTTTGCCATAGCTCGCTTCGTTTCCGAGATATTTGCAGATTCATCTCAAAGGAACTGGCCTGACGGACATATTTCGAGATATTTCTTCTTCTTGTTGTTCTTCCTCTGCACAGCTAAGCTGGAAGTGGCATTTGCAGCTCGCAATAGTGCAGAGTTATCTCAAAGAAAGGGGCCACGGCGTTTCTGTATCTCTATTATGTTGGTGCGGCTTCGGAACTTTTAAATATCTTGATATATCTCGAGAACTACGCATCTGATCAAAAAATATCATAGAACATAAAAAGTAGGAAACTTAATTCTCTACAAAAAAGGTCTCTCAACATTTTGCCATAGCCCGCTTCGTTTCCGAGATATTTGCAGATTTATCTCAAGGGAAGGGGCCTGACGGACATATTTCGAGATATTTCTTCTTCTTGTTGTTCTTCTTCTGCACAGCTAAGCTGGAAGTGGCATTTGCGGCTCGCACTAGTGCAGAGTTATCTCAAAGAAAGGGGCCACGGTGTTTCTGTATCTCTATTATGTTTGTGCGGCTTTGGAACTTTTAAATATCTCGATATATCTCGAAAACTACGCTTCTGATCAAAAAATATCATAGAACATAAATTGTAGGAAGCATAATTCTCTACAAAAAAGGTCTCTTAACATTTTGCCATAGCTCGCTTCGTTTCCGAGATATGTGCAGATTCATCTCAAGGGAAGGGGTCTGACGGACATATTTCGAGATATTTCTTCTTCTTGTTGTTCTTCTTCTGCACAGCTAAGCTCGAAGTGGCATTTGCAGCTCGCAATAGTGCAGAGTTATCTCAAAGAAAGAGGCCACGGTGTTTCTGTACCTCTATTATGTTGGTGCAGCTTCGGAACTTTTAAATATCTTGATATATCTCGAGAACTACGCATCTGATCAAAAAATATCATCGAACATAAAAAGTAGGAAACATAATTCTCTACAAAAAAGGTCTCTTAACATTTTGCCATAGCTCGCTTCGTTTCCGAGATATTTGCAGATTTATCTCAAGGGAAGGGGCCTGACGGACATATTTCGAGATATTTCTTCTTCTTGTTGTTCTTCTTCTGCACAGCTAAGCTAGAAGTGGCATTTACAGCTCGCAATAGTGCAGAGTTATCTCAAAGAAAGGGGCCACGGTGTTTCTGTATCTCTACTATGTTGGTGCGGCTTCGGAACTTTTAAATATCTTGATATATCTCGAGAACTACGCATCTGATCAAAAAATATCATAGAACATTAAAAGTAGCAAACTTAATTCTCTACAAAAAAGGTCTCTTAAGATTTTGCCATAGCTCGCTTCGTTTCCGAGATATTTGCAGATATATCTCAAGGGAAGGGGCCTGACGGACATATTTCGAGATATTTCTTCTTCTTGTTGTTCTTCTTCTGCACAGCTGAGCTGGAAGTGGCATTTGCAGGTCGCAATAGTGCAGAGTTATCTCAAAGAAAGGGGCCACGGTGTTTCTGTATCTCTATTATGTTGGTGCGGCTTCGGAACTTTTAAATATCTCGATATATCTCGAAAACTACGCTTCTGATCAAAAAATATCATAGAACGTAAATTGTAGGAAACATAATTCTCTACAAAAAAGGTCTCTTAACATTTTGCCATAGCTTGCTTCGTTTCCGAGATATTTGCAGATTTATCTCAAGGGAAGGGGCCTGACGGACATATTTCGAGATATTTCTTCTTCTTGTTGTTCTTCTTCTGCACAGCTAAGCTGGAAGTGGCATTTACAGCTCGCAATAGTGTAGAGTTATCTCAAAGAAAGGGGCCACGGTGTTTCTGTATCTCTACTATGTTGGTGCGGCTTCGGAACTTTTAAATATCTTGATATATCTCGAGAACTACGCATCTGATCAAAAAATATCATAGAACATGAAAAGTAGGAAACTTAATTCTCTACAAAAAAGGTCTCTTAACATTTTGCCATAGCTCTCTTCGTTTCCGAGATATTTGCAGATTTATCTCAAGGGAAGGGGCCTGACGGACATATTTCGAGATATTTCTTCTTCTTGTTGTTCTTCTTCTGCACAGCTAAGCTGGAAGTGGCATTTGCAGCTCGCAATAGTGCAGAGTTATCTCAAAGAAAGGGGCCACGGTGTTTCTGTATCTCTATTATGTTGGTGCGGCTTCGGAACTTTTAAATATCTCGATTTATCTCGAAAACTACGCTTCTGATCAAAAAATATCATAGAACATAAATTGTAGGAAGCATAATTCTCTACAAAAAAGGTCTCTTACCATTTTGCCATAGCTCGCTTCGTTTCCGAGATATTTGCAGATATATCTCAAGGGAAGGGGCCTGACGGACATATTTCGAGATATTTCTTCTTCTTGTTGTTCTTCTTCTGCACAGCTAAACTGGAAGTGGCATTTCCAACTCGCAATAGTGCTGAGTTATCTCAAAGAAAGGGGCCACGGTGTTTCTGTATCTCTATTATGTTGGTGCGGCTTCGGAACTTTTAAATATCTCGATATATCTCGAAAACTACGCTTCTGATCAAAAAATATCATAGAACATAAATTGTAGGAAGCATAATTCTCTACAAAAAAGGTCTCTTAACATTTTGCCATAGCTCTCTTCGTTTCCGAGATATTTGCAGATTTATCTCAAGGGAAGGGGCCTGACGGACATATTTCGAGATATTTCTTCTTCTTGTTGTTCTTCTTCTGCACAGCTAAGCTGGAAGTGGCATTTGCAGCTCGCAATAGTGCAGAGTTATCTCAAAGAAAGGGGCCACGGTGTTTCTGTATCTCTATTATGTTGGTGCGGCTTCGGAACTTTTAAATATCTTGATATATCTCGAGAACTACGCGTCTGATCAAAAAATATCATAGAACATAAAAAGTAGGAAACTTAATTCTCTACAAAAACGGTCTCTTAACATTTTGCCATAGCTCGCTTCGTTTCCGAGATATTTGCAGATATATCTCAAGGGAAGGGGCCTGACGGACATATTTCGAGATATTTCTTCTTCTTGTTGTTCTTCTTCTGCACAGCTAAGCTGGAAGTGGCATTTGCGGCTCGCACTAGTGCAGAGTTATCTCAAAGAAAGGAGCCACGGTGTTTCTGTATCTCTATTATGTTGGTGCGGCTTCGGAACTTTTAAATATCTCGATTTATCTCGAAAACTACGCTTCTGATCAAAAAATATCATAGAACATAAATTGTAGGAAACATAATTCTCGACAAAAAAGGTCTCTTAACATTTTGCCATAGCTCGCTTCGTTTCCGAGATATTTGCAGATTTATCTCAAGGGAAGGGGCCTGACGGACATATTTCGAGATATTTCTTCTTCTTGTTATTCTTCTTCTGCACAGCTAAGCTGGAAGTGGCATTTGCGGCTCGCACTAGTGAAGAGTTATCTCAACGAAAGGGGCCACGGTGCTTCTGTATCTCTATTATGTTGGTGCGGCTTCGGAACTTTTAAATATCTCGATATATCTCGAAAACTACGCTTCTGATCAAAAAATATCATAGAACATAAATTGTAGGAAGCATAATTCTCTACAAAAAAGGTCTCTTAACATTTTGCCATAGCTCGCTTCGTTTCCGAGATATGTGCAGATTCATCTCAAGGGAAGGGGTCTGACGGACATATTTCGAGATATTTCTTCTTCTTGTTGTTCTTCTTCTGCACAGCTAAGCTCGAAGTGGCATTTGCAGCTCGCAATAGTGCAGAGTTATCTCAAAGAAAGAGGCCACGGTGTTTCTGTACCTCTATTATGTTGGTGCAGCTTCGGAACTTTTAAATATCTTGATATATCTCGAGAACTACGCATCTGATCAAAAAATATCATCGAACATAAAAAGTAGGAAACATAATTCTCTACAAAAAAGGTCTCTTAACATTTTGCCATAGCTCGCTTCGTTTCCGAGATATTTG
The DNA here is from genome assembly GCF_051020975.1 of Osmia lignaria lignaria. NCBI lineage: Eukaryota > Metazoa > Arthropoda > Insecta > Hymenoptera > Megachilidae > Osmia > Osmia lignaria. Next base: position 22,362,545 of record NW_027478159.1, read on the forward strand.
CAGATTTATCTCAAGGGAAGGGGCCTGACGGACATATTTCGAGATATTTCTTCTTCTTGTTGTTCTTCTTCTGCACAGCTAAGCTAGAAGTGGCATTTACAGCTCGCAATAGTGCAGAGTTATCTCAAAGAAAGGGGCCACGGTGTTTCTGTATCTCTACTATGTTGGTGCGGCTTCGGAACTTTTAAATATCTTGATATATCTCGAGAACTACGCATCTGATCAAAAAATATCATAGAACATGAAAAGTAGGAAACTTAATTCTCTACAAAAAAGGTCTCTTCACATTTTGCCATAGCTCTCTTCGTTTCCGAGATATTTGCAGATTTATCTCAAGGGAAGGGGCCTGACGGACATATTTCGAGATATTTCTTCTTCTTGTTGTTCTTCTTCTGCACAGCTAAGCTGGAAGTGGCATTTGCAGCTCGCAATAGTGCAGAGTTATCTCAAAGAAAGGGGCCACGGTGTTTCTGTATCTCTATTATGTTGGTGCGGCTTCGGAACTTTTAAATATCTCGATTTATCTCGAAAACTACGCTTCTGATCAAAAAATATCATAGAACATAAATTGTAGGAAGCATAATTCTCTACAAAAAAGGTCTCTTACCATTTTGCCATAGCTCGCTTCGTTTCCGAGATATTTGCAGATATATCTCAAGGGAAGGGGCCTGACGGACATATTTCGAGATATTTCTTCTTCTTGTTGTTCTTCTTCTGCACAGCTAAACTGGAAGTGGCATTTCCAACTCGCAATAGTGCTGAGTTATCTCAAAGAAAGGGGCCACGGTGTTTCTGTATCTCTATTATGTTGGTGCGGCTTCGGAACTTTTAAATATCTCGATATATCTCGAAAACTACGCTTCTGATCAAAAAATATCATAGAACATAAATTGTAGGAAGCATAATTCTCTACAAAAAAGGTCTCTTAACATTTTGCCATAGCTCTCTTCGTTTCCGAGATATTTGCAGATTTATCTCAAGGGAAGGGGCCTGACGGACATATTTCGAGATATTTCTTCTTCTTGTTGTTCTTCTTCTGCACAGCTAAGCTGGAAGTGGCATTTGCAGCTCGCAATAGTGCAGAGTTATCTCAAAGAAAGGGGCCACGGTGTTTCTGTATCTCTATTATGTTGGTGCGGCTTCGGAACTTTTAAATATCTTGATATATCTCGAGAACTACGCGTCTGATCAAAAAATATCATAGAACATAAAAAGTAGGAAACTTAATTCTCTACAAAAACGGTCTCTTAACATTTTGCCATAGCTCGCTTCGTTTCCGAGATATTTGCAGATATATCTCAAGGGAAGGGGCCTGACGGACATATTTCGAGATATTTCTTCTTCTTGTTGTTCTTCTTCTGCACAGCTAAGCTGGAAGTGGCATTTGCGGCTCGCACTAGTGCAGAGTTATCTCAAAGAAAGGAGCCACGGTGTTTCTGTATCTCTATTATGTTGGTGCGGCTTCGGAACTTTTAAATATCTTGATATATCTCGAGAACTACGCATCTGATCAAAAAATATCATAGAACATAAAAAGTAGGAAACATAATTCTCTACAAAAAAGGTCTCTTAACATTTTGCCATAGCTCGCTTCGTTTCCGAGATATTTGCAGATTTATCTCAAGGGAAGGGGCCTGACGGACATATTTCGAGATATTTCTTCTTCTTGTTGTTCTTCTTCTGCACAGCTAAGCTGGAAGTGGCATTTGCGGCTCGCACTAGTGCAGAGTTGTCTCAACGAAAGGGGCCACGGTGTTTCTGTATCTCTATTATGTTGGTGCGGCTTCGGAACTTTTAAATATCTCGATATATCTCGAAAACTACGCTTCTGATCAAAAAATATCATAGAACATAAATTGTAGGAAGCATAATTCTCTACAAAAAAGGTCTCTTAACATTTTGCCATAGCTCGCTTCGTTTCCGAGATATTTGCAGATATATCTCAAGGGAAGGGGCCTGACGGACATATTTCGAGATATTTCTTCTTCTTGTTGTTCTTCTTCTGCACAGCTAAGCTGGAAGTGGCATTTACAGCTCGCAATAGTGCAGAGTTATCTCAAAGAAAGGGGCCACGGTGTTTCTGTATCTCTATTATGTTGGTGCGGCTTCGGAACTTTTAAATATCTTGATATATCTCGAGATCTACGCATCTGATCAAAAAATATCATAGAACATGAAAAGTAGGAAACTTAATTCTCTACAAAAAAGGTCTCTTAACATTTTGCCATAGCTCGCTTCGTTTCCGAGATATTTGCAGATTTATCTCAAGGGAAGGGGCCTGTCGGACATATTTCGAGATATTTCTTCTTCTTGTTGTTCTTCTTCTGCACAGCTAAGCTGGAAGTGGCATTTGCGGCTCGCACTAGTGCAGAGTTATCTCAAAGAAAGGGGCCACGGTGTTTCTGTATCTCTATTATGTTGGTGCGGCTTCGGAACTTTTAAATATCTTGATATATCTCGAGAACTACGCATCTGATCAAAAAATATCATAGATCATAAATTGTAGGAAAGATAATTCTCTACAAAAAACGTCTCTTAACATTTTGCCACAGCTCGCTTCGTTTCCGAGATATTTGCAGATTCAGCTCAAAGGAACGGGCCTGACGGACATATTTCGAGATACTTCTTCTTCTTGTTGTTCTTCCTCTGCACAGCTAAGCTGGAAGTGGCATTTGCAGCTCGCAATAGTGCAGAGTTATCTCAAAGAAAGGGGCCACGGTGTTTCTGTATCTCTATTATGTTGGTGCGGCTTCGGAACTTTTAAATATCTTGATATATCTCGAGAACTACGCATCTGATCAAAAAATATCATAGAACATAAAAAGTAGGAAACTTAATTCTCTACAAAAAAGGTCTCTTAACATTTTGCCATAGCTCGCTTCGTTTCCGAGATATTTGCAGATTTATCTCAAGGGAAGGGGCCTGACGGACATATTTCGAGATATTTCTTCTTCTTGTTGTTCTTCTTCTGCACAGCTAAGCTGGAAGTGGCATTTACAGCTCGCAATGGTGCAGAGTTATCTCAAAGAAAGGGGCCACGGTGTTTCTGTATCTCTATTATGTTGGTGCGGCTTCGGAACTTTTAAATATCTCGATGTATCTCGAGAACTACGCTTCTGATCAAAAAATATCATAGAACATAAATTGTAGGAAACATAATTCTCTATAAAAAACGTCTCTTAACATTTTGCCATAGCTCGCTTCGTTTTCGAGATATTTGCAGATTCATCTCAAAGGAACTGGCCTGACGGACATATTTCGAGATATTTCTTCTTCTTGTTGTTCTTCCTCTGCACAGCTAAGCTGGAAGTGGCATTTGCAGCTCGCAATAGTGCAGAGTTATCTCAAAGAAAGGGGCCACGGCGTTTCTGTATCTCTATTATGTTGGTGCGGCTTCGGAACTTTTAAATATCTTGATATATCTCGAGAACTACGCATCTGATCAAAAAATATCATAGAACATAAAAAGTAGGAAACTTAATTCTCTACAAAAAAGGTCTCTCAACATTTTGCCATAGCCCGCTTCGTTTCCGAGATATTTGCAGATTTATCTCAAGGGAAGGGGCCTGACGGACATATTTCGAGATATTTCTTCTTCTTGTTGTTCTTCTTCTGCACAGCTAAGCTGGAAGTGGCATTTGCGGCTCGCACTAGTGCAGAGTTATCTCAAAGAAAGGGGCCACGGTGTTTCTGTATCTCTATTATGTTTGTGCGGCTTTGGAACTTTTAAATATCTCGATATATCTCGAAAACTACGCTTCTGATCAAAAAATATCATAGAACATAAATTGTAGGAAACATAATTCTCTACAAAAAAGGTCTCTTAACATTTTGCCATAGCTCGCTTCGTTTCCGAGATATTTGCAGATATATCTCAAGGGAAGGGGCCTGTCGGACATATTTCGAGATATTTCTTCTTCTTGTTGTTCTTCTTCTGCACAGCTAAGCTGGAAGTGGCATTTACAGCTCGCAATAGTGCAGAGTTATCTCAAAGAAAGGGGCCACGGTGTTTCTGTATCTCTATTATGTTGGTGCGGCTTCGGAACTTTTAAATATCTTGATATATCTCGAGAACTACGCATCTGATCAAAAAATATCATAGAACATAAAAAGTAGAAAACTTAATTCTCTACAAAAAAGGTCTCTTAACATTTTGTCATAGCTCTCTTCGTTTCCGAGATATTTGCAGATTTATCTCAAGGGAAGGGGCCAGACGGACATATTTCGAGATATTTCTTCTTCTTGTAGTTCTTCTTCTGCACAGCTAAGCCGGAAGTGGCATTTGCGGCTCGCACTAGTGCAGAGTTATCTCAAAGAAAGGGGCCACGGTGTTTCTGTATCTCTATTATGTTGGTGCGGCTTCGGAACTTTTAAATATCTCGATGTATCTCGAGAACTACGCTTCTGATCAAAAAATATCATAGAACATAAATTGTAGGAAACATAATTCTCTATAAAAAACGTCTCTTAACATTTTGCCATAGCTCGCTTCGTTTCCGAGATATTTGCAGATTCATCTCAAAGGAACTGGCCTGACGGACATATTTCGAGATATTTCTTCTTCTTGTTGTTCTTCCTCTGCACAGCTAAGCTGGAAGTGGCATTTGCAGCTCGCAATAGTGCAGAGTTATCTCAAAGAAAGGGGCCACGGCGTTTCTGTATCTCTATTATGTTGGTGCGGCTTCGGAACTTTTAAATATCTTGATATATCTCGAGAACTACGCATCTGATCAAAAAATATCATAGAACATAAAAAGTACGAAACTTAATTCTCTACAAAAAAGGTCTCTCAACATTTTGCCATAGCTCGCTTCGTTTCCGAGATATTTGCAGATTTATCTCAAGGGAAGGGGCCTGACGGACATATTTCGAGATATTTCTTCTTCTTGTTGTTCTTCTTCTGCACAGCTAAGCTGGAAGTGGCATTTGCGGCTCGCACTAGTGCAGAGTTATCTCAAAGAAAGGGGCCACGGTGTTTCTGTATCTCCATTATGTTTGTGCGGCTTTGGAACTTTTAAATATCTCGATATATCTCGAAAACTACGCTTCTGATCAAAAAATATCATAGAACATAAATTGTAGGAAACATAATTCTCTACAAAAAAGGTCTCTTAACATTTTGCCATAGCTCGCTTCGTTTCCGAGATATTTGCAGATATATCTCAAGGGAAGGGGCCTGACGGACATATTTCGAGATATTTCTTCTTCTTGTTGTTCTTCTTCTGCACAGCTAAGCTGGAGGTGGCATTTACAGCTCGCAATAGTGCAGAGTTATCTCAAAGAAAGGGGCCACGGTGTTTCTGTATCTCTATTATGTTGGTGCGGCTTCGGAACTTTTAAATATCTTGATATATCTCGAGAACTACGCATCTGATCAAAAAATATCATGGAAGATAAAAAGTAGGAAACTTAATTCTCTACAAAAAAGGTCTCTTAACATTTTGCAATAGCTCGCTTCGTTTCCGAGATATTTGCAGATTTATCTCAAGGGAAGGGGCCTGACGGACATATTTCGAGATATTTCTTCTTCTTGTTGTTCTTCTTCTGCACAGCTAAGCTGGAAGTGGCATTTGCAGCTCGCAATAGTGCAGAGTTATCTCAAAGAAAGGGGCCACGGTGTTTCTGTATCTCTATTATGTTGGTGCGGCTTCGGAACTTTTAAATATCTTGATATATCTCGAGAACTACGCGTCAGATCAAAAAATATCATAGAACATAAAAAGTAGGAAACTTAATTCTCTACAAAAACGGTCTCTTAATATTTTGCCATAGCTCGCTTCGTTTCCGAGATATTTGCAGATTTATCTCAAGGGAAGGGGCCTGACGGACATATTTCGAGATATTTCTTCTTCTTGTTGTTCTTCTTCTGCACAGCTAAGCTGGAAGTGGCATTTGCGGCTCGCACTAGTGCAGAGTTATCTCAAAGAAAGGGGCCACGGTGTTTCTGTATCTCTATTATGTTGGTGCGGCTTCGGAACTTTTAAATATCTCGATGTATCTCGAAAACTACGCTTCTGATCAAAAAATATCATACAACATAAATTGTAGGAAACATAATTCTCTACAAAAAAGGTCTCTTAACATTTTGCCATAGCTCGCTTCGTTTCCGAGATATTTGCAGATATATCTCAAGGGAAGGGGCCTGACGGACATATTTCGAGATATTTCTTCTTCTTGTTGTTCTTCTTCTGCACAGCTAAGCTGGAAGTGGCATTTACAGCTCGCACTAGTGCAGAGTTATCTCAAAGAAAGGGGCCACGGTGTTTCTGTATCTCTATTATGTTGGTGCGGCTTCGGAACTTTTAAATATCTTGATATATCTCGAGAACTACGCATCTGATCAAAAAATATCATAGAAGGTAAAAAGTAGGAAACTTAATTCTCTACAAAAAAGGTCTCTTAACATTTTGCCATAGCTCGCTTCGTTTCCGAGATATTTGCAGATTTATCTCAAGGGAAGGGGCCTGACGGACATATTTCGAGATATTTCTTCTTCTTGTTGTTCTTCTTCTGCACAGCTAAGCTGGAAGTGGCATTTGCGGCTCGCACTAGTGCAGAGTTATCTCAAAGAAAGGGGCCACGGTGTTCCTGTATCCCTATTATGTTGGTGCGGCTTCGGAACTTTTAAATATCTCGATATATCTCGAAAACTACGCTTCTGATCAAAAAATATCATAGAACATAAATTGTAGGAAACATAATTCTCTACAAAAAATGTCTCTTAACATTTTGCCATAGCTCGCTTCGTTTCCGAGATATTTGCAGATTCAGCTCAAAGGAACTGGCCTGACGGACATATTTCGAGATATTTCTTCTTCTTGTTGTTCTTCTTCTGCACAGCTAAGCTGGAAGTGGCATTTACAGCTCGCAATAGTGCAGAGTTATCTCAAAGAAAGGGGCCACGGTGTTTCTGTATCTCTATTATGTTGGTGCGGCTTCGGAACTTTTAAATATCTTGATATATCTCGAGAACTACGCATCTGATCAAAAAATATCATAGAAGATAAAAAGTAGGAAACTTAATTCTCTACAAAAAAGGTCTCTTAACATTTTGCCATAGCTCGCTTCGTTTCCGAGATATTTGCAGATATATCTCAAGGGAAGGGGCCTGACGGACATATTTCGAGATATTTCTTCTTCTTGTTGTTCTTCTTCTGCACAGCTAAGCTGGAAGTGGCATTTACAGCTCGCAATAGTGCAGAGTTATCTCAAAGAAAGGGGCCACGGTGTTTCTGTATCTCTATTATGTTGGTGCGGCTTCGGAACTTTTAAATATCTTGATATATCTCGAGAACTACGCATCTGATCAAAAAATATCATAGAAGATAAAAAGTAGGAAACTTAATTCTCTACAAAAAAGGTCTCTCAACATTTTGCCATAGCTCGCTTCGTTTCCGAGATATTTGCAGATATATCTCAAGGGAAGGGGCCTGACGGACATATTTCGAGATATTTCTTCTTCTTGTTGTTCTTCTTCTGCACAGCTAAGCTGGAAGTGGCATTTACAGCTCGCAATAGTGCAGAGTTATCTCAAAGAAAGGGGCCACGGTGTTTCTGTATCCCTATTATGTTGGTGCGGCTTCTGAACTTTTAAATATCTCGATATATCTCGAAAACTACGCTTCTGACCAAAAAATATCATAGAACATAAATTGTAGGAAACATAATTCTCTACAAAAAACGTCTCTTAACATTTTGCCATAGCTCGCTTCGTTTCCGAGATATTTGCAGATTCAGCTCAAAGGAACTGCCTGACGGACATATTTCGAGATATTTCTTCTTCTTGTTGTTCTTCCTCTGCACAGCTAAGCTGGAAGTGGCATTTGCGGCTCGCACTAGTGCAGAGTTATCTCAAAGAAAGGGGCCACGGTGTTTCTGTATCCCTATTATGTTGGTGCGGCTTCGGAACTTTTAAATATCTCGATATATCTCGAAAACTACGCTTCTGACCAAAAAATATCATAGAACATAAATTGTAGGAAACATAATTCTCTACAAAAAACGTCTCTTAACATTTTGCCATAGCTCGCTTCGTTTCCGAGATATTTGCAGATTCAGCTCAAAGGAACTGGCCTGACGGACATATTTCGAGATATTTCTTCTTCTTGCTGTTCTTCCTCTGCACAGCTAAGCTGGAAGTGGCATTTGCAGCTCGCAATAGTGCAGAGTTATCTCAAAGAAAGGGGCCACGGTGTTTCTGTATCTCTATTATGTTGGTGCGGCTTCGGAACTTTTAAATATCTTGATATATCTCGAGAACTACGCATCTGCTCAAAAAATATCATAGAACATAAAAAGTAGGAAACTTAATTCTCTACACAAAAGGTCTCTTAACATTTTGCCATAGCTCGCTTCGTTTCCGAGATATTTGCAGATTTATCTCAAGGGAAGGGGCCTGACGGACATATTTCGAGATATTTCTTCTTCTTGTTGTTCATCTTCTGCACAGCTAAGCTGGAAGTGGCATTTGCGGCTCGCACTAGTGCAGAGTTATCTCAAAGAAAGGGGCCACGGTGTTTCTGTATCTCTATTATGTTGGTGCGGCTTCGGAACTTTTAAATATCTCGATGTATCTCGAAAACTACGCTTCTGATCAAAAAATATCATAGAATATAAATTGTAGGAAACATAATTCTCTACAAAAAAGGTCTCTTAACATTTTGCCATAGCTCGCTTCGTTTCCGAGATATTTGCAGATATATCTCAAGGGAAGGGGCCTGACGGACAGATTTCGAGATATTTCTTCTTCTTGTTGTTCTTCTTCTGCACAGCTAAGCTGGAAGTGGCATTTACAGCTCGCAATAGTGCAGAGTTATCTCAAAGAAAGGGGCCACGGTGTTTCTGTATCTCTATTATGTTGGTGCGGCTTCGGAACTTTTAAATATCTCGATATATCTCGAAAACTACGCTTCTGATCAAAAAATATCATAGAATATAAATTGTAGGAAACATAATTCGCTACAAAAAAGGTCTCTCAACATTTTGCCATAGCTCGCTTCGTTTCCGAGATATTTGCAGATATATCTCAAGGGAAGGGGCCTGACGGACATATTTCGAGATATTTCTTCTTCTTGTTGTTCTTCTTCTGCACAGCTAAGCTGGAAGTGGCATTTGCGGCTCGCACTAGTGCAGAGTTATCTCAAAGAAAGGGGCCACGCTGTTTCTGTATCTCTATTATGTTGGTGCGGCTTCGGAACTTTTAAATATCTCGATGTATCTCGAAAACTACGCTTCTGATCAAAAAATATCATAGAACATAAATTGTAGGAAACATAATTCTCTATAAAAAACGTCTCTTAACATTTTGCCATAGCTCGCTTCGTTTCCGAGATATTTGCAGATTCATCTCAAAGGAACTGGCCTGACGGACATATTTCGAGATATTTCTTCTTCTTGTTGTTCTTCCTCTGCACAGCTAAGCTGGAAGTGGCATTTGCAGCTCGCAATAGTGCAGAGTTATCTCAAAGAAAGGGGCCACGGCGGTTCTGTATCTCTATTATGTTGGTGCGGCTTCGGAACTTTTAAATATCTTGATATATCTCGAGAACTACGCATCTGATCAAAAAATATCATAGAACATAAAAAGTAGGAAACTTAATTCTCTACAAAAAAGGTCTCTTAACATTTTGCCATAGCTCGCTTCGTTTCCGAGATATTTGCAGATTTATCTCAAGGGAAGGGGCCTGACGGACATATTTCGAGATATTTCTTCTTCTTGTTGTTCTTCTTCTGCACAGCTAAGCTGGAAGTGGCATTTGCGGCTCGCACTAGTGCAGAGTTATCTCAAAGAAAGGGGCAACGGTGTTTCTGTATCTCTATTTTGTTGGTGCGGCTTCGGAACTTTTAAATATCTTGATATATCTCGAGAACTACGCATCTGATCAAAAAATATCATAGACCATAAAAAGTAGGAAACTTAATTCTCTACAAAAAAGGTCTCTTAACATTTTGCCATAGCTCGCTTCGTTTCCGAGATATTTGCAGATTTATCTCAAGGGAAGGGGCCTGACGGACATATTTCGAGATACTTCTTCTTCTTGTTGTTCTTCTTCTGCACAGCTAAGCTGGAAGTGGCATTTGCGGCTCGCACTAGTGCAGAGTTATCTCAAAGAAAGGGGCCACGGTGTTTCTGTATCTCTATTATGTTGGTGCGGCTTCGGAACTTTTAAATATCTCGATATATCTCGAAAACTACGCTTCTGATCAAAAAATATCATAGAACATAAATTGTAGGAAACATAATTCTCTACAAAAAATGTCTCTTAACATTTTGCCATAGCTCGCTTCGTTTCCGAGATATTTGCAGATTCAGCTCAAAGGAACTGGCCTGACGGACATATTTCGAGATATTTCTTCTTCTTGTTGTTCTTCTTCTGCACAGCTAAGCTGGAAGTGGCATTTACAGCTCGCAATAGTGCAGAGTTATCTCAAAGAAAGGGGCCACGGTGTTTCTGTATCTCTATTATGTTGGTGCGGCTTCGGAACTTTTAAATATCTTGATATATCTCGAGAACTACGCATCTGATCAAAAAATATCATAGAAGATAAAAAGTAGGAAACTTAATTCTCTACAAAAAAGGTCTCTTAACATTTTGCCATAGCTCGCTTCGTTTCCGAGATATTTGCAGATATATCTCAAGGGAAGGGGCCTGACGGACATATTTCGAGATATTTCTTCTTCTTGTTGTTCTTCTTCTGCACAGCTAAGCTGGAAGTGGCATTTACAGCTCGCAATAGTGCAGAGTTATCTCAAAGAAAGGGGCCACGGTGTTTCTGTATCTCTATTATGTTGGTGCGGCTTCGGAACTTTTAAATATCTTGATATATCTCGAGAACTACGCATCTGATCAAAAAATATCATAGAAGATAAAAAGTAGGAAACTTAATTCTCTACAAAAAAGGTCTCTCAACATTTTGCCATAGCTCGCTTCGTTTCCGAGATATTTGCAGATATATCTCAAGGGAAGGGGCCTGACGGACATATTTCGAGATATTTCTTCTTCTTGTTGTTCTTCTTCTGCACAGCTAAGCTGGAAGTGGCATTTACAGCTCGCAATAGTGCAGAGTTATCTCAAAGAAAGGGGCCACGGTGTTTCTGTATCCCTATTATGTTGGTGCGGCTTCGGAACTTTTAAATATCTCGATATATCTCGAAAACTACGCTTCTGACCAAAAAATATCATAGAACATAAATTGTAGGAAACATAATTCTCTACAAAAAACGTCTCTTAACATTTTGCCATAGCTCGCTTCGTTTCCGAGATATTTGCAGATTCAGCTCAAAGGAACTGGCCTGACGGACATATTTCGAGATATTTCTTCTTCTTGCTGTTCTTCCTCTGCACAGCTAAGCTGGAAGTGGCATTTGCAGCTCGCAATAGTGCAGAGTTATCTCAAAGAAAGGGGCCACGGTGTTTCTGTATCTCTATTATGTTGGTGCGGCTTCGGAACTTTTAAATATCTTGATATATCTCGAGAACTACGCATCTGCTCAAAAAATATCATAGAACATAAAAAGTAGGAAACTTAATTCTCTACACAAAAGGTCTCTTAACATTTTGCCATAGCTCGCTTCGTTTCCGAGATATTTGCAGATTTATCTCAAGGGAAGGGGCCTGACGGACATATTTCGAGATATTTCTTCTTCTTGTTGTTCATCTTCTGCACAGCTAAGCTGGAAGTGGCATTTGCGGCTCGCACTAGTGCAGAGTTATCTCAAAGAAAGGGGCCACGGTGTTTCTGTATCTCTATTATGTTGGTGCGGCTTCGGAACTTTTAAATATCTCGATGTATCTCGAAAACTACGCTTCTGATCAAAAAATATCATAGAATATAAATTGTAGGAAACATAATTCTCTACAAAAAAGGTCTCTTAACATTTTGCCATAGCTCGCTTCGTTTCCGAGATATTTGCAGATATATCTCAAGGGAAGGGGCCTGACGGACAGATTTCGAGATATTTCTTCTTCTTGTTGTTCTTCTTCTGCACAGCTAAGCTGGAAGTGGCATTTACAGCTCGCAATAGTGCAGAGTTATCTCAAAGAAAGGGGCCACGGTGTTTCTGTATCTCTATTATGTTGGTGCGGCTTCGGAACTTTTAAATATCTCGATATATCTCGAAAACTACGCTTCTGATCAAAAAATATCATAGAATATAAATTGTAGGAAACATAATTCGCTACAAAAAAGGTCTCTCAACATTTTGCCATAGCTCGCTTCGTTTCCGAGATATTTGCAGATATATCTCAAGGGAAGGGGCCTGACGGACATATTTCGAGATATTTCTTCTTCTTGTTGTTCTTCTTCTGCACAGCTAAGCTGGAAGTGGCATTTGCGGCTCGCACTAGTGCAGAGTTATCTCAAAGAAAGGGGCCACGCTGTTTCTGTATCTCTATTATGTTGGTGCGGCTTCGGAACTTTTAAATATCTCGATGTATCTCGAAAACTACGCTTCTGATCAAAAAATATCATAGAACATAAATTGTAGGAAACATAATTCTCTATAAAAAACGTCTCTTAACATTTTGCCATAGCTCGCTTCGTTTCCGAGATATTTGCAGATTCATCTCAAAGGAACTGGCCTGACGGACATATTTCGAGATATTTCTTCTTCTTGTTGTTCTTCCTCTGCACAGCTAAGCTGGAAGTGGCATTTGCAGCTCGCAATAGTGCAGAGTTATCTCAAAGAAAGGGGCCACGGCGGTTCTGTATCTCTATTATGTTGGTGCGGCTTCGGAACTTTTAAATATCTTGATATATCTCGAGAACTACGCATCTGATCAAAAAATATCATAGAACATAAAAAGTAGGAAACTTAATTCTCTACAAAAAAGGTCTCTTAACATTTTGCCATAGCTCGCTTCGTTTCCGAGATATTTGCAGATTTATCTCAAGGGAAGGGGCCTGACGGACATATTTCGAGATATTTCTTCTTCTTGTTGTTCTTCTTCTGCACAGCTAAGCTGGAAGTGGCATTTGCGGCTCGCACTAGTGCAGAGTTATCTCAAAGAAAGGGGCAACGGTGTTTCTGTATCTCTATTTTGTTGGTGCGGCTTCGGAACTTTTAAATATCTTGATATATCTCGAGAACTACGCATCTGATCAAAAAATATCATAGACCATAAAAAGTAGGAAACTTAATTCTCTACAAAAAAGGTCTCTTAACATTTTGCCATAGCTCGCTTCGTTTCCGAGATATTTGCAGATTTATCTCAAGGGAAGGGGCCTGACGGACATATTTCGAGATACTTCTTCTTCTTGTTGTTCTTCTTCTGCACAGCTAAGCTGGAAGTGGCATTTGCGGCTCGCACTAGTGCAGAGTTATCTCAAAGAAAGGGGCCACGGTGTTTCTGTATCTCTATTATGTTGGTGCGGCTTCGGAACTTTTAAATATCTCGATATATCTCGAAAACTACGCTTCTGATCAAAAAATATCATAGAGCATAAATTGTAGGAAACAGAATTCTCTACAAAAAAGGTCTCTTAACATTTTGCCATAGCTCGCTTCGTTTCCGAGATATTTGCAGATATATCTCAAGGGAAGGGGCCTGACGGACATATTTCGAGATATTTCTTCTTCTTGTTGTTCTTCTTCTGCACAGCTAAGCTGGAAGTGGCATTTGCGGCTCGCACTAGTGCAGAGTTATCTCAAAGAAAGGGGCCAGGGTGTTTCTGTATCTCTATTATGTTGGTGCGGCTTCGGAACTTTTAAATATCTCGATGTATCTCGAAAACTACGCTTCTGATCAAAAAATACCATAGAACATAAATTCTAGGAAACATAATTCTCTACAAAAAAGGTCTCTTAACATTTTGCCATAGCTCGCTTTGTTTCCGAGATATTTGCAGATATATCTCAAGGGAAGGGGCCTGACGGACATATTTCGAGATATTTCTTCTTCTTGTTGTTCTTCTTCTGCACAGCTAAGCTGGAAGTGGCATTTACAGCTCGCAATAGTGCAGAGTTATCTCAAAGAAAGGGGCCACGGTGTTTCTGTATCTCTATTATGTTGGTGCGGCTTCGGAACTTTTAAATATCTTGATATATCTCGAGAACTACGCATCTGATCAAAAAATATCATAGAAGGTAAAAAGTAGGAAACTTAATTCTCTACAAAAAAGGTCTCTTAACATTTTGCCATAGCTCGCTTCGTTTCCGAGATATTTGCAGATTTATCTCAAGGGAAGGGGCCTGACGGACATATTTCGAGATATTTCTTCTTCTTGTTGTTCTTCTTCTGCACAGCTAAGCTGGAAGTGGCATTTGCGGCTCGCACTAGTGCAGAGTTATCTCAAAGAAAGGGGCCACGGTGTTCCTGTATCCCTATTATGTTGGTGCGGCTTCGGAACTTTTAAATATCTCGATATATCTCGAAAACTACGCTTCTGATCAAAAAATCTCATAGAACATAAATTGTAGGAAACATAATTCTCTACAAAAAATGTCTCTTAACATTTTGCCATAGCTCGCTTCGTTTCCGAGATATTTGCAGATTCAGCTCAAAGGAACTGGCCTGACGGACATATTTCGAGATATTTCTTCTTCTTGTTGTTCTTCTTCTGCACAGCTAAGCTGGAAGTGGCATTTACAGCTCGCAATAGTGCAGAGTTATCTCAAAGAAAGGGGCCACGGTGTTTCTGTATCTCTATTATGTTGGTGCGGCTTCGGAACTTTTAAATATCTTGATATATCTCGAGAACTACGCATCTGATCAAAAAATATCATAGAAGATAAAAAGTAGGAAACTTAATTCTCTACAAAAAAGGTCTCTTAACATTTTGCCATAGCTCGCTTCGTTTCCGAGATATTTGCAGATATATCTCAAGGGAAGGGGCCTGACGGACATATTTCGAGATATTTCTTCTTCTTGTTGTTCTTCTTCTGCACAGCTAAGCTGGAAGTGGCATTTACAGCTCGCAATAGTGCAGAGTTATCTCAAAGAAAGGGGCCACGGTGTTTCTGTATCTCTATTATGTTGGTGCGGCTTCGGAACTTTTAAATATCTTGATATATCTCGAGAACTACGCATCTGATCAAAAAATATCATAGAAGATAAAAAGTAGGAAACTTAATTCTCTACAAAAAAGGTCTCTTAACATTTTGCCATAGCTCGCTTCGTTTCCGAGATATTTGCAGATATATCTCAAGGGAAGGGGCCTGACGGACATATTTCGAGATATTTCTTCTTCTTGTTGTTCTTCTTCTGCACAGCTAAGCTGGAAGTGGCATTTACAGCTCGCAATAGTGCAGAGTTATCTCAAAGAAAGGGGCCACGGTGTTTCTGTATCCCTATTATGTTGGTGCGGCTTCTGAACTTTTAAATATCTCGATATATCTCGAAGACTACGCTTCTGACCAAAAAATATCATAGAACATAAATTGTAGGAAACATAATTCTCTACAAAAAACGTCTCTTAACATTTTGCCATAGCTCGCTTCGTTTCCGAGATATTTGCAGATTCAGCTCAAAGGAACTGCCTGACGGACATATTTCGAGATATTTCTTCTTCTTGTTGTTCTTCCTCTGCACAGCTAAGCTGGAAGTGGCATTTGCGGCTCGCACTAGTGCAGAGTTATCTCAAAGAAAGGGGCCACGCTGTTTCTGTATCTCTATTATGTTGGTGCGGCTTCGGAACTTTTAAATATCTTGATATATCTCGAGAACTACGCATCTGATCAAAAAATATCATAGAACATAAAAAGTAGGAAACTTAATTCTCTACAAAAAAGGTCTCTTAACATTTTGCCATAGCTCGCTTCGTTTCCGAGATATTTGCAGATTTATCTCAAGGGAAGGGGCCTGACGGACATATTTCGAGATATTTCTTCTTCTTGTTGTTCTTCTTCTGCACAGCTAAGCTGGAAGTGGCATTTGCGGCTCGCACTAGTGCAGAGTTATCTCAAAGAAAGGGGCCACGGTGTTTCTGTATCCCTATTATGTTGGTGCGGCTTCGGAACTTTTAAATATCTCGATGTATCTCGAAAACTACGCTTCTGATCAAAAAATATCATAGAACATAAATTGTAGGAAACATAATTCTCTATAAAAAACGTCTCTTAACATGTTGCCATAGCTCGCTTCGTTTCCGAGATATTTGCAGATTCATCTCAAAGGAACTGGCCTGACGGACATATTTCGAGATATTTCTTCTTCTTGTTGTTCTTCTTCTGCACAGCTAAGCTGGAAGTGGCATTTGCGGCTCGCACTAGTGCAGAGTTATCTCAAAGAAAGGGGCCACGGTGTTTCTGTATCCCTATTATGTTGGTGCGGCTTCGGAACTTTTAAATATCTCGATATATCTCGAAAACTACGCTTCTGATCAAAAAATATCATAGAACTTAAATTGTAGGAAACATAATTCTCTACAAAAAACGTCTCTTAACATTTTGCCATAGCTCGCTTCGTTTCCGAGATATTTGCAGATTCAGCTCAAAGGAACTGGCCTGACGGACATATTTCGAGATATTTCTTCTTCTTGCTGTTCTTCCTCTGCACAGCTAAGCTGGAAGTGGCATTTGCAGCTCGCAATAGTGCAGAGTTATCTCAAAGAAAGGGGCCACGGTGTTTCTGTATCTCTATTATGTTGGTGCGGCTTCGGAACTTTTAAATATCTTGATATATCTCGAGAACTACGCATCTGCTCAAAAAATATCATAGAACATAAAAAGTAGGAAACTTAATTCTCTACACAAAAGGTCTCTTAACATTTTGCCATAGCTCGCTTCGTTTCCGAGATATTTGCAGATTTATCTCAAGGGAAGGGGCCTGACGGACATATTTCGAGATATTTCTTCTTCTTGTTGTTCATCTTCTGCACAGCTAAGCTGGAAGTGGCATTTGCGGCTCGCACTAGTGCAGAGTTATCTCAAAGAAAGGGGCCACGGTGTTTCTGTATCTCTATTATGTTGGTGCGGCTTCGGAACTTTTAAATATCTCGATGTATCTCGAAAACTACGCTTCTGATCAAAAAATATCATAGAATATAAATTGTAGGAAACATAATTCTCTACAAAAAAGGTCTCTTAACATTTTGCCATAGCTCGCTTCGTTTCCGAGATATTTGCAGATATATCTCAAGGGAAGGGGCCTGACGGACAGATTTCGAGATATTTCTTCTTCTTGTTGTTCTTCTTCTGCACAGCTAAGCTGGAAGTGGCATTTACAGCTCGCAATAGTGCAGAGTTATCTCAAAGAAAGGGGCCACGGTGTTTCTGTATCTCTATTATGTTGGTGCGGCTTCGGAACTTTTAAATATCTTGATATATCTCGAGAACTACGCATCTGATCAAAAAATATCATAGAACATAAAAAGTAGGAAACTTAATTCTCTACAAAAAAGGTCTCTTAACATTTTGCCATAGCTCGCTTCGTTTCCGAGATATTTGCAGATTTATCTCAAGGGAAGGGGCCTGACGGACATATTTCGAGATACTTCTTCTTCTTGTTGTTCTTCCTCTGCACAGCTAAGCTCGAAGTGGCATTTGCAGCTCGCAATAGTGCAGAGTTATCTCAAAGAAAGGGGCCACGGTGTTTCTGTATCTCTATTATGTTGGTGCGGCTTCGGAACTTTTAAATATCTCGATATATCTCGAAAACTACGCTTCTGATCAAAAAATATCATAGAATATAAATTGTAGGAAACATAATTCGCTACAAAAAAGGTCTCTCAACATTTTGCCATAGCCCGCTTCGTTTCCGAGATATTTGCAGATATATCTCAAGGGCAGGGGCCTGACGGACATATTTCGAGATATTTCTTCTTCTTGTTGTTCTTCTTCTGCACAGCTAAGCTGGAAGTGGCATTTACAGCTCGCAATAGTGCAGAGTTATCTCAAAGAAAGGGGCCACGGTGTTTCTGTATCTCTATTATGTTGGTGCGGCTTCGGAACTTTTAAATATCTTGATATATCTCGAGAACTACGCATCTGATCAAAAAATATCATAGAACATAAAAAGTAGGAAACTTAATTCTCTACAAAAAAGGTCTCTTAACATTTTGCCATAGCTCGCTTCGTTTCCGAGATATTTGCAGATTTATCTCAAGGGAAGGGGCCTGACGGACATATTTCGAGATATTTCTTCTTCTTGTTGTTCTTCTTCTGCACAGCTAAGCTGGAAGTGGCATTTGCGGCTCGCACTATTGCAGAGTTATCTCAAAGAAAGGGGCCACGGTGTTTCTGTATCTCTATTATGTTGGTGCGGCTTCGGAACTTTTAAATATCTCGATATATCTCGAAAACTACGCTTCTGATCAAAAAATATCATAGAACATAAATTGTAGGAAACATAATTCTCTACAAAAAAGGTCTCTCAACATTTTGCCATAGCTCGCTTCGTTTCCGAGATATTTGCAGATATATCTCAAGGGCAGGGGCCTGACGGACATATTTCGAGATATTTCTTCTTCTTGTTGTTCTTCTTCTGCACAGCTAAGCTGGAAGTGGCATTTACAGCTCGCAATAGTGCAGAGTTATCTCAAAGAAAGGGGCCACGGTGTTTCTGTATCTCTATTATGTTGGTGCGGCTTCGGAACTTTTAAATATCTTGATATATCTCGAGAACTACGCATCTGATCAAAAAATATCATAGAACATAAAAAGTAGGAAACTTAATTCTCTACAAAAAAGGTCTCTTAACATTTTGCCATACCTCGCTTCGTTTCCGAGATATTTGCAGATTTATCTCAAGGGAAGGGGCCTGACGGACATATTTCGAGATATTTCTTCTTCTTGTTGTTCTTCTTCTGCACAGCTAAGCTGGAAGTGGCATTTGCGGCTCGCACTAGTGCAGAGTTATCTCAAAGAAAGGGGCCACGGTGTTTCTGTATCTCTATTATGTTGGTGCGGCTTCGGAACTTTTAAATATCTCGATATATCTCGAAAACTACGCTTCTGATCAAAAAATATCATAGAACATAAAAAGTAGGAAACTTAATTCTCTACAAAAAAGGTCTCTTAACATTTTGCCATAGCACGCTTCGTTTCCGAGATATTTGCAGATTTATCTCAAGGGAAGGGGCCTGACGGACATATTTCGAGATATTTCTTCTTCTTGTTGTTCTTCTTCTGCACAGCTAAGCTGGAAGTGGCATTTGCGGCTCGCACTAGTGCAGAGTTATCTCAAAGAAAGGGGCCACGGTGTTTCTGTATCTCTATTATGTTGGTGCGGCTTCGGAACTTTTAAATATCTCGATATATCTCGAAAACTACGCTTCTGATCAAAAAATATCATAGAACATAAATTGTAGGAAACATAATTCTCTACAAAAAACGTCTCTTAACATTTTGCCATAGCTCGCTTCGTTTCCGAGATATTTGCAGATTCAGCTCAAAGGAACGGGCCTGACGGACATATTTCGAGATACTTCTTTTTCTTGTTGTTCTTCCTCTGCACAGCTAAGCTGGAAGTGGCATTTGCAGCTCGCAATAGTGCAGAGTTATCTCAAAGAAAGGGGCCACGGTGTTTCTGTATCTCTATTATGTTGGTGCGGCTTCGGAACTTTTAAATATCTTGATATATCTCGAGAACTACGCATCTGATGAAAAAATATCATAGAACATAAAAAGTAGGAAACTTAATTCTCTACAAAAAAGGTCTCTTAATATTTTGCCATAGCTCGCTTCGTTTCCGAGATATTTGCAGATTTATCTCAAGGGAAGGGGCCTGACGGACATATTTCGAGATATTTCTTCTTCTTGTTGTTCTTCTTCTGCACAGCTAAGCTGGAAGTGGCATTTGCGGCTCGCACTAGTGCAGAGTTATCTCAAAGAAAGGGGCCACGGTGTTTCTGTATCTCTATTATGTTGGTGGGGCTTCGGAACTTTTAAATATCTTGATATATCTCGAGAACTACGCATCTGATCAAAAAATATCATAGAACATAAAAAGTAGGAAACTTAATTCTCTACAACAAAGGTCTCTTAACATTTTGCCATAGCTCGCTTCGTTTCCGAGATATTTGCAGATTTATCTCAAGGGAAGGGGCCTGACGGACATATTTCGAGATATTTCTTCTTCTTGTTGTTCTTCTTCTGCACAGCTAAGCTGGAAGTGGCATTTGCGGCTCGCACTATTGCAGAGTTATCTCAAAGAAAGGGGCCACGGTGTTTCTGTATCTCTATTATGTTGGTGCGGCTTCGGAACTTTTAAATATCTCGATATATCTCGAAAACTACGCTTCTGATCAAAAAATATCATAGAACATAAATTGTAGGAAACATAATTCTCTACAAAAAAGGTCTCTCAACATTTTGCCATAGCTCGCTTCGTTTCCGAGATATTTGCAGATATATCTCAAGGGCAGGGGCCTGACGGACATATTTCGAGATATTTCTTCTTCTTGTTGTTCTTCTTCTGCACAGCTAAGCTGGAAGTGGCATTTACAGCTCGCAATAGTGCAGAGTTATCTCAAAGAGAGGGGCCACGGTGTTTCTGTATCTCTATTATGTTGGTGCGGCTTCGGAACTTTTAAATATCTTGATATATCTCGAGAACTACGCATCTGATCAAAAAATATCATAGAACATAAAAAGTAGGAAACTTAATTCTCTACAAAAAAGGTCTCTTAACATTTTGCCATAGCTCGCTTGGTTTCCGAGATATTTGCAGATTTACCTCAAGGGAAGGGGCCCGACGGACATATTTCGAGATATTTCTTTTTCTTGTTGTTCTTCTTCTGCACAGCTAAGCTGGAAGTGGCATTTGCGGCTCGCACTAGTGCAGAGTTATCTCAAAGAAAGGGGCCACGGTGTTTCTGTATCTCTATTATGTTGGTGCGGCTTCGGAACTTTTAAATATCTCGATATATCTCGAAAACT
Source organism: Osmia lignaria lignaria (assembly GCF_051020975.1). Taxonomy (NCBI): domain Eukaryota; kingdom Metazoa; phylum Arthropoda; class Insecta; order Hymenoptera; family Megachilidae; genus Osmia; species Osmia lignaria. The sequence goes on from NW_027478159.1 coordinate 22,383,363, forward strand.
ACGCTTCTGATCAAAAAATATCATAGAACATAAATTGTAGGAAACATAATTCTCTACAAAAAACGTCTCTTAACATTTTGCCATAGCTCGCTTCGTTTCCGAGATATTTGCAGATTCAGCTCAAAGGAACGGGCCTGACGGACATATTTCGAGATACTTCTTCTTCTTGTTGTTCTTCCTCTGCACAGCTAAGCTGGAAGTGGCATTTGCAGCTCGCAATAGTGCAGAGTTATCTCAAAGAAAGGGGCCACGGTGTTTCTGTATCTCTATTATGTTGGTGCGGCTTCGGAACTTTTAAATATCTCGATATATCTCGAAAACTACGCTTCTGATCAAAAAATATCATAGAACATAAATTGTAGGAAACATAATTCGCTACAAAAAAGGTCTCTCAACATTTTGCCATAGCTCGCTTCGTTTCCGAGATATTTGCAGATATATCTCAAGGGAAGGGGCCTGACGGACATATTTCGAGATATTTCTTCTTCTTGTTGTTCTTCTTCTGCACAGCTAAGCTGGAAGTGGCATTTGCGGCTCGCACTATTGCAGAGTTATCTCAAAGAAAGGGGCCACGGTGTTTCTGTATCTCTATTATGTTGGTGCGGCTTCGGAACTTTTAAATATCTCGATATATCTCGAAAACTACGCTTCTGATCAAAAAATATCATAGAACATAAATTGTAGGAAACATAATTCTCTACAAAAAAGGTCTCTCAACATTTTGCCATAGCTCGCTTCGTTTCCGAGATATTTGCAGATATATCTCAAGGGCAGGGGCCTGACGGACATATTTCGAGATATTTCTTCTTCTTGTTGTTCTTCTTCTGCACAGCTAAGCTGGAAGTGGCATTTACAGCTCGCAATAGTGCAGAGTTATCTCAAAGAAAGGGGCCACGGTGTTTCTGTATCTCTATTATGTTGGTGCGGCTTCGGAACTTTTAAATATCTTGATATATCTCGAGAACTGCGCATCTGATCAAAAAATATCATAGAACATAAAAAGTAGGAAACTTAATTCTCTACAAAAAAGGTCTCTTAACATTTTGCCATAGCTCGCTTCGTTTCCGAGATATTTGCAGATTTATCTCAAGGGAAGGGGCCTAACGGACATATTTCGAGATATTTCTTCTTCTTGTTGTTCTTCTTCTGCACAGCTAAGCTGGAAGTGGCATTTGCGGCTCGCACTATTGCAGAGTTATCTCAAAGAAAGGGGCCACGGTGTTTCTGTATCTCTATTATGTTGGTGCGGCTTCGGAACTTTTAAATATCTTGATATATCTCGAGAACTACGCATCTGATCAAAAAATATCATAGAACATAAAAAGTAGGAAACTTAATTCTCTACAAAAAAGGTCTCTTAACATTTTGCCATACCTCGCTTCGTTTCCGAGATATTTGCAGATTTATCTCAAGGGAAGGGGCCTGACGGACATATTTCGAGATATTTCTTCTTCTTGTTGTTCTTCTTCTGCACAGCTAAGCTGGAAGTGGCATTTGCGGCTCGCACTAGTGCAGAGTTATCTCAAAGAAAGGGGCCACGGTGTTTCTGTATCTCTATTATGTTGGTGCGGCTTCGGAACTTTTAAATATCTCGATATATCTCGAAAACTACGCTTCTGATCAAAAAATATCATAGAACATAAAAAGTAGGAAACTTAATTCTCTACAAAAAAGGTCTCTCAACATTTTGCCATAGCTCGCTTCGTTTCCGAGATATTTGCAGATTTATCTCAAGGGAAGGGGCCTGACGGACATATTTCGAGATATTTCTTCTTCTTGTTGTTCTTCTTCTGCACAGCTAAGCTGGAAGTGGCATTTGCGGCTCGCACTAGTGCAGAGTTATCTCAAAGAAAGGGGCCACGGTGTTTCTGTATCTCTATTATGTTGGTGCGGCTTCGGAACTTTTAAATATCTCGATATATCTCGAAAACTACGCTTCTGATCAAAAAATATCATAGAACATAAATTGTAGGAAACATAATTCTCTACAAAAAACGTCTCTTAACATTTTGCCATAGCTCGCTTCGTTTCCGAGATATTTGCAGATTCAGCTCAAAGGAACGGGCCTGACGGACATATTTCGAGATACTTCTTTTTCTTGTTGTTCTTCCTCTGCACAGCTAAGCTGGAAGTGGCATTTGCAGCTCGCAATAGTGCAGAGTTATCTCAAAGAAAGGGGCCACGGTGTTTCTGTATCTCTATTATGTTGGTGCGGCTTCGGAACTTTTAAATATCTTGATATATCTCGAGAACTACGCATCTGATCAAAAAATATCATAGAACATAAAAAGTAGGAAACTTAATTCTCTACAAAAAAGGTCTCTTAACATTTTGCCATAGCTCGCTTCGTTTCCGAGATATTTGCAGATTTATCTCAAGGGAAGGGGCCTGACGGACATATTTCGAGATATTTCTTCTTCTTGTTGTTCTTCTTCTGCACAGCTAAGCTGGAAGTGGCATTTGCGGCTCGCACTAGTGCAGAGTTATCTCAAAGAAAGGGGCCACGGTGTTTCTGTATCTCTATTATGTTGGTGCGGCTTCGGAACTTTTAAATATCTCGATATATCTCGAAAACTACGCTTCTGATCAAAAAATATCATAGAACATAAATTGTAGGAAACATAATTCTCTACAAAAAAGGTCTCTCAACATTTTGCCATAGCTCGCTTCGTTTCCGAGATATTTGCAGATATATCTCAAGGGCAGGGGCCTGACGGACATATTTCGAGATATTTCTTCTTCTTGTTGTTCTTCTTCTGCACAGCTAAGCTGGAAGTGGCATTTACAGCTCGCAATAGTGCAGAGTTATCTCAAAGAAAGGGGCCACGGTGTTTCTGTATCTCTATTATGTTGGTGCGGCTTCGGAACTTTTAAATATCTTGATATATCTCGAGAACTGCGCATCTGATCAAAAAATATCATAGAACATAAAAAGTAGGAAACTTAATTCTCTACAAAAAAGGTCTCTTAACATTTTGCCATAGCTCGCTTCGTTTCCGAGATATTTGCAGATTTATCTCAAGGGAAGGGGCCTAACGGACATATTTCGAGATATTTCTTCTTCTTGTTGTTCTTCTTCTGCACAGCTAAGCTGGAAGTGGCATTTGCGGCTCGCACTATTGCAGAGTTATCTCAAAGAAAGGGGCCACGGTGTTTCTGTATCTCTATTATGTTGGTGAGGCTTCGGAACTTTTAAATATCTTGATATATCTCGAGAACTACGCATCTGATCAAAAAATATCATAGAACATAAAAAGTAGGAAACTTAATTCTCTACAAAAAAGGTCTCTTAACATTTTGCCATATCTCGCTTCGTTTCCGAGATATTTGCAGATTTATCTCAAGGGAAGGGGCCTGTCGGACATATTTCGAGATATTTCTTCTTCTTGTTGTTCTTCTTCTGCACAGCTAAGCTGGAAGTGGCATTTGCGGCTCGCACTAGTGCAGAGTTATCTCAAAGAAAGGGGCCACGGTGTTTCGGTATCTCTATTATGTTGGTGCGGCTTCGGAACTTTTAAATATCTCGATATATCTCGAAAACTACGCTTCTGATCGAAAAATATCATAGAACATAAATTGTAGGAAACATAATTCTCTACAAAAAACGTCTCTAAACATTTTGCCATAGCTCGCTTCGTTTCGGAGATATTTGCAGATTCAGCTCAAAGGAACGGGCCTGACGGACATATTTCGAGATACTTCTTCTTCTTGTTGTTCTTCCTCTGCACAGCTAAGCTGGAAGTGGCATTTGCAGCTCGCAATAGTGCAGAGTTATCTCAAAGAAAGGGGCCACGGTGTTTCTGTATCTCTATTATGTTGGTGCGGCTTCGGAACTTTTAAATATCTTGATATATCTCGAGAACTACGCATCTGATCAAAAAATATCATAGAACATAAAAAGTAGGAAACTTAATTCTCTACAAAAAAGGTCTCTTAACATTTTGCCATAGCTCGCTTCGTTTCCGAGATATTTGCAGATTTATCTCAAGGGAAGGGGCCTAACGGACATATTTCGAGATATTTCTTCTTCTTGTTGTTCTTCTTCTGCACAGCTAAGCTGGAAGTGGCATTTGCGGCTCGCACTAGTGCAGAGTTATCTCAAAGAAAGGGGCCACGGTGTTTCTGTATCTGTATTATGTTGGTGCGGCTTCGGAACTTTTAAATATCTTGATATATCTCGAGAACTACGCATCTGATCAAAGAATATCATAGAACATAAAAAGTAGGAAACTTAATTCTCTACAAAAAAGGTCTCTTAACATTTTGCCATAGCTCACTTCGTTTCCGAGATATTTGCAGATTTATCTCAAGGGAAGGGGCCTGACGGACATATCTCGAGATATTTCTTCTTCTTGTTGTTCTTCTTCTGCACAGCTAAGCTGGAAGTGGCATTTGCGGCTCGCACTATTGCAGAGTTATCTCAAAGAAAGGGGCCACGGTGTTTCTGTATCTCTATTATGTTGGTGCGGCTTCGGAACTTTTAAATATCTCGATATATCTCGAAAACTACGCTTCTGATCAAAAAATATCATAGAACATAAATTGTAGGAAACATAATTCTCTACAAAAAAGGTCTCTCAACATTTTGCCATAGCTCGCTTCGTTTCCGAGATATTTGCAGATATATCTCAAGGGCAGGGGCCTGACGGACATATTTCGAGATATTTCTTCTTCTTGTTGTTCTTCTTCTGCACAGCTAAGCTGGAAGTGGCATTTACAGCTCGCAATAGTGCAGAGTTATCTCAAAGAAAGGGGCCACGGTGTTTCTGTATCTCTATTATGTTGGTGCGGCTTCGGAACTTTTAAATATCTTGATATATCTCGAGAACTGCGCATCTGATCAAAAAATATCATAGAACATAAAAAGTAGGAAACTTAATTCTCTACAAAAAAGGTCTCTTAACATTTTGCCATAGCTCGCTTCGTTTCCGAGATATTTGCAGATTTATCTCAAGGGAAGGGGCCTAACGGACATATTTCGAGATATTTCTTCTTCTTGTTGTTCTTCTTCTGCACAGCTAAGCTGGAAGTGGCATTTGCGGCTCGCACTATTGCAGAGTTATCTCAAAGAAAGGGGCCACGGTGTTTCTGTATCTCTATTATGTTGGTGCGGCTTCGGAACTTTTAAATATCTTGATATATCTCGAGAACTACGCATCTGATCAAAAAATATCATAGAACATAAAAAGTAGGAAACTTAATTCTCTACAAAAAAGGTCTCTTAACATTTTGCCATACCTCGCTTCGTTTCCGAGATATTTGCAGATTTATCTCAAGGGAAGGGGCCTGACGGACATATTTCGAGATATTTCTTCTTCTTGTTGTTCTTCTTCTGCACAGCTAAGCTGGAAGTGGCATTTGCGGCTCGCACTAGTGCAGAGTTATCTCAAAGAAAGGGGCCACGGTGTTTCTGTATCTCTATTATGTTGGTGCGGCTTCGGAACTTTTAAATATCTCGATATATCTCGAAAACTACGCTTCTGATCAAAAAATATCATAGAACATAAAAAGTAGGAAACTTAATTCTCTACAAAAAAGGTCTCTCAACATTTTGCCATAGCTCGCTTCGTTTCCGAGATATTTGCAGATTTATCTCAAGGGAAGGGGCCTGACGGACATATTTCGAGATATTTCTTCTTCTTGTTGTTCTTCTTCTGCACAGCTAAGCTGGAAGTGGCATTTGCGGCTCGCACTAGTGCAGAGTTATCTCAAAGAAAGGGGCCACGGTGTTTCTGTATCTCTATTATGTTGGTGCGGCTTCGGAACTTTTAAATATCTCGATATATCTCGAAAACTACGCTTCTGATCAAAAAATATCATAGAACATAAATTGTAGGAAACATAATTCTCTACAAAAAACGTCTCTTAACATTTTGCCATAGCTCGCTTCGTTTCCGAGATATTTGCAGATTCAGCTCAAAGGAACGGGCCTGACGGACATATTTCGAGATACTTCTTTTTCTTGTTGTTCTTCCTCTGCACAGCTAAGCTGGAAGTGGCATTTGCAGCTCGCAATAGTGCAGAGTTATCTCAAAGAAAGGGGCCACGGTGTTTCTGTATCTCTATTATGTTGGTGCGGCTTCGGAACTTTTAAATATCTTGATATATCTCGAGAACTACGCATCTGATCAAAAAATATCATAGAACATAAAAAGTAGGAAACTTAATTCTCTACAAAAAAGGTCTCTTAACATTTTGCCATAGCTCGCTTCGTTTCCGAGATATTTGCAGATTTATCTCAAGGGAAGGGGCCTAACGGACATATTTCGAGATATTTCTTCTTCTTGTTGTTCTTCTTCTGCACAGCTAAGCTGGAAGTGGCATTTGCGGCTCGCACTAGTGCAGAGTTATCTCAAAGAAAGGGGCCACGGTGTTTCTGTATCTGTATTATGTTGGTGCGGCTTCGGAACTTTTAAATATCTTGATATATCTCGAGAACTACGCATCTGATCAAAGAATATCATAGAACATAAAAAGTAGGAAACTTAATTCTCTACAAAAAAGGTCTCTTAACATTTTGCCATAGCTCACTTCGTTTCCGAGATATTTGCAGATTTATCTCAAGGGAAGGGGCCTGACGGACATATCTCGAGATATTTCTTCTTCTTGTTGTTCTTCTTCTGCACACCTAAGCTGGAAGTGGCATTTGCGGCTCGCACTAGTGCAGAGTTATCTCAAAGAAAGGGGCCACGGTGTTTCTGTATCTGTATTATGTTGGTGCGGCTTCGGAACTTTTAAATATCTTGATATATCTCGAGAACTACGCGTCTGATCAAAAAATATCATAGAACATAAAATGTAGGAAACATAATTCTCTACAAAAAAGGTCTCTTAACATTTTGCCATAGCTCGCTTCGTTTCCGAGATATTTGCAGATTTATCTCAAGGGAAGGGGCCTGACGGACATATTTCGAGATATTTCTTCTTCTTGTTGTTCTTCTTCTGCACAGCTAAGCTGGAAGTGGCATTTGCGGCTCGCACTAGTGCACAGTTATCTCAAAGAAAGGGGCCACGGTGTTTCTGTATCTCTATTATGTTGGTGCGGCTTCGGAACTTTTAAATATCTTGATATATCTCGAGAACTACGCATCTGATCAAAAAATATCATAGAACATAAAAAGTAGGAAACTTAATTCTCTACAAAAAAGGTCTCTTAACATTTTGCCATAGCTCGCTTGGTTTCCGAGATATTTGCAGATTTACCTCAAGGGAAGGGGCCCGACGGACATATTTCGAGATATTTCTTTTTCTTGTTGTTCTTCTTCTGCACAGCTAAGCTGGAAGTGGCATTTGCGGCTCGCACTAGTGCAGAGTTATCTCAAAGAAAGGGGCCACGGTGTTTCTGTATCTCTATTATGTTGGTGCGGCTTCGGAACTTTTAAATATCTCGATATATCTCGAAAACTACGCTTCTGATCAAAAAATATCATAGAACATAAATTGTAGGAAACATAATTCTCTACAAAAAACGTCTCTTAACATTTTGCCATAGCTCGCTTCGTTTCCGAGATATTTGCAGATTCAGCTCAAAGGAACGGGCCTGACGGACATATTTCGAGATACTTCTTTTTCTTGTTGTTCTTCCTCTGCACAGCTAAGCTGGAAGTGGCATTTGCAGCTCGCAATAGTGCAGAGTTATCTCAAAGAAAGGGGCCACGGTGTTTCTGTATCTCTATTATGTTGGTGCGGCTTCGGAACTTTTAAATATCTCGATATATCTCGAGAACTACGCATCTGATCAAAAAATATCATAGAACATAAAAAGTAGGAAACTTAATTCTCTACAAAAAAGGTCTCTTAACATTTTGCCATAGCTCGCTTCGTTTCCGAGATATTTGCAGATTTATCTCAAGGGAAGGGGCCTGACGGACATATTTCGAGATATTTCTTCTTCTTGTTGTTCTTCTTCTGCACAGCTAAGCTGGAAGTGGCATTTGCGGCTCGCCCTAGTGCAGAGTTATCTCAAAGAAAGGGGCCACGGTGTTTCTGTATCTCTATTATGTTGGTGCGGCTTCGGAACTTTTAAATATCTCGATATATCTCGAAAACTACGCTTCTGATCAAAAAATATCATAGAACATAAATTGTAGGAAACATAATTCTCTACAAAAAAGGTCTCTCAACATTTTGCCATAGCTCGCTTCGTTTCCGAGATATTTGCAGATATATCTCAAGGGCAGGGGCCTGACGGACATATTTCGAGATATTTCTTCTTCTTGTTGTTCTTCTTCTGCACAGCTAAGCTGGAAGTGGCATTTACAGCTCGCAATAGTGCAGAGTTATCTCAAAGAAAGGGGCCACGGTGTTTCTGTATCTCTATTATGTTGGTGCGGCTTCGGAACTTTTAAATATCTTGATATATCTCGAGAACTGCGCATCTGATCAAAAAATATCATAGAACATAAAAAGTAGGAAACTTAATTCTCTACAAAAAAGGTCTCTTAACATTTTGCCATAGCTCGCTTCGTTTCCGAGATATTTGCAGATTTATCTCAAGGGAAGGGGCCTAACGGACATATTTCGAGATATTTCTTCTTCTTGTTGTTCTTCTTCTGCACAGCTAAGCTGGAAGTGGCATTTGCGGCTCGCACTATTGCAGAGTTATCTCAAAGAAAGGGGCCACGGTGTTTCTGTATCTCTATTATGTTGGTGAGGCTTCGGAACTTTTAAATATCTTGATATATCTCGAGAACTACGCATCTGATCAAAAAATATCATAGAACATAAAAAGTAGGAAACTTAATTCTCTACAAAAAGGTCTCTTAACATTTTGCCATACCTCGCTTCGTTTCCGAGATATTTGCAGATTTATCTCAAGGGAAGGGGCCTGTCGGACATATTTCGAGATATTTCTTCTTCTTGTTGTTCTTCTTCTGCACAGCTAAGCTGGAGGTGGCATTTGCGGCTCGCACTAGTGCAGAGTTATCTCAAAGAAAGGGGCCACGGTGTTTCGGTATCTCTATTATGTTGGTGCGGCTTCGGAACTTTTAAATATCTCGATATATCTCGAAAACTACGCTTCTGATCGAAAAATATCATAGAACATAAATTGTAGGAAACATAATTCTCTACAAAAAACGTCTCTAAACATTTTGCCATAGCTCGCTTCGTTTCGGAGATATTTGCAGATTCAGCTCAAAGGAACGGGCCTGACGGACATATTTCGAGATACTTCTTTTTCTTGTTGTTCTTCCTCTGCACAGCTAAGCTGGAAGTGGCATTTGCAGCTCGCAATAGTGCAGAGTTATCTCAAAGAAAGGGGCCACGGTGTTTCTGTATCTGTATTATGTTGGTGCGGCTTCGGAACTTTTAAATATCTTGATATATCTCGAGAACTACGCATCTGATCAAAGAATATCATAGAACATAAAAAGTAGGAAACTTAATTCTCTACAAAAAAGGTCTCTTAACATTTTGCCATAGCTCACTTCGTTTCCGAGATATTTGCAGATTTATCTCAAGGGAAGGGGCCTGACGGACATATCTCGAGATATTTCTTCTTCTTGTTGTTCTTCTTCTGCACAGCTAAGCTGGAAGTGGCATTTGCGGCTCGCACTAGTGCAGAGTTATCTCAAAGAAAGGGGCCACGGTGTTTCTGTATCTGTATTATGTTGGTGCGGCTTCGGAACTTTTAAATATCTTGATATATCTCGAGAACTACGCGTCTGATCAAAAAATATCATAGAACATAAAAAGTAGGAAACATAATTCTCTACAAAAAAGGTCTCTTAACATTTTGCCATAGCTCGCTTCGTTTCCGAGATATTTGCAGATTTATCTCAAGGGAAGGGGCCTGACGGACATATTTCGAGATATTTCTTCTTCTTGTTGTTCTTCTTCTGCACAGCTAAGCTGGAAGTGGCATTTGCGGCTCGCACTAGTGCACAGTTATCTCAAAGAAAGGGGCCACGGTGTTTCTGTATCTCTAATATGTTGGTGCGGCTTCGGAACTTTTAAGTATCTCGATATATCTCGAAAACTACGCTTCTGATCAAAGAATATCATAGAAGATAAATTGTAGGAAACATAATTCTCTACAAAAAACGTCTCTTAACATTTTGCCATAGCTCGCTTCGTTTCCGAGATATTTGCAGATTAAGCTCAAAGGAACTGGCCTGACGGACATATTTCGAGATATTTCTTCTTCTTGTTGTTCTTCCTCTGCACAGCTCAGCTGGAAGTGGCATTTGCAGCTCGCAATAGTGCAGAGTTATCTCAAAGAAAGGGGCCACGGTGTTTCTGTATCTGTATTATGTTGGTGCGGCTTCGGAACTTTTAAATATCTTGATATATCTCGAGAACTACGCATCTGATCAAAAAATATCATAGAAGATAAAAAGTAGGAAACTTAATTCTCTACAAAAAAGGTCTCTTAACATTTTGCCATAGCTCGCTTCGTTTCCGAGATATTTGCAGATTTATCTCAAGGGAAGGGGCCTGACGGACATATTTCGAGATATTTCTTCTTCTTGTTGTTCTTCTTCTGCACAGCTAAGCTGGAAGTGGCATTTGCGGCTCGCACTAGTGCACAGTTATCTCAAAGAAAGGGGCCACGGTGTTTCTGTATCTCTAATATGTTGGTGCGGCTTCGGAACTTTTAAGTATCTCGATATATCTCGAAAACTACGCTTCTGATCAAAAAATATCATAGAACATAAATTGTAGGAAACATAATTCTCTACAAAAAACGTCTCTTAACATTTTGCCATAGCTCGCTTCGTTTCCGAGATATTTGCAGATTCAGCTCAAAGGAACTGGCCTGACGGACATATTTCGAGATATTTCTTCTTCTTGTTGTTCTTCCTCTGCACAGCTAAGCTGGAAGTGGCATTTGCAGCTCGCAATAGTGCAGAGTTATCTCAAAGAAAGGGGCCACGGTGTTTCTGTATCTGTATTATGCTGGTGCGGCTTCGGAACTTTTAAATATCTTGATATATCTCGAGAACTACGCATCTGATCAAAAAATATCATAGAACATAAAAAGTAGGAAACTTAATTCTCTACAAAAAAGGTCTCTTAACATTTTGCCATAGCTCGCTTCGTTTCCGAGATATTTGCAGATTTATCTCAAGGGAAGGGGCCTGACGGACATATTTCGAAATATTTCTTCTTCTTGTTGTTCTTCTTCTGCACAGCTAAGCTGGAAGTGGCATTTGCGGCTCGCACTATTGCAGAGTTATCTCAAAGAAAGGGGCCACGGTGTTTCTGTATCGCTATTATGTTGGTGCGGCTTCGTAACTTTTAAATATCTCGATATATCTCGAAAACTACGCTTCTGATCAAAAAATATCATAGAACATAAATTGTAGGAAACATAATTCTCTACAAAAAAGGTCTCTTAACATTTTGCCATAGCTCGCTTCGTTTCCGAGATATTTGCAGATATATCTCAAGGGCAGGGGCCTGACGGACATATTTCGAGATATTTCTTCTTCTTGTTGTTCTTCTTCTGCACAGCTAAGCTGGAAGTGGCATTTGCAGCTCGCAATAGTGCAGAGTTATCCCAAAGAAAGGGGCCACGGTGTTTCTGTATCTCTATTATGTTGGTGCGGCTTCGGAACTTTTAAATATCTTGATATATCTCGAGAACTACGCATCTGATCAAAAAATATCATACCACATAAAAAGTAGGAAACTTAATTCTCTACAAGAAAGGTCTCTAAACATTTTGCCATAGCTCGCTTCGTTTCCGAGATATTTGCAGATTTATCTCAAGGGAAGGGGCCTGACGGACATATTTCGAGATATTTCTTCTTCTTGTTGTTCTTCTTCTGCACAGCTAAGCTGGAAGTGGCATTTGCAGCTCGCAATAGTGCAGAGTTATCTCAAAGAAAGGGGCCACGGTGTTTCTGTATCTCTATTATGTTGGTGCGGCTTCGGAACTTTTAAATATCTCGATATATCTCGAAAACTACGCTTCTGATCAAAAAATATCATAGAACATAAAAAGTAGGAAACTTAATTCTCTACACAAAAGGTCTCTTAACATTTTGCCATAGCTCGCTTCGTTTCCGAGATATTTGCAGATTCATCTCAAGGGAAGGGGTCTGACGGACATATTTCGAGATATTTCTTCTTCTTGTTGTTCTTCTTCTGCACAGCTAAGCTCGAAGCGGCATTTGCAGCTCGCAATAGTGCAGAGTTATCTCAAAGAAAGAGGCCACGGTGTTTCTGTACCTCTATTATGTTGGTGCAGCTTCGGAACTTTTAAATATCTTGATATATCTCGAGAACTACGCATCTGATCAAAAAATATCATCGAACATAAAAAGTAGGAAACTTAATTCTCTACAAAAAAGGTCTCTTATGATTTTGCCATAGCTCGCTTCGTTTCCGAGATATTTGCAGATTTATCTCAAGGGAAGTGGCCTGACGGACATATTTCGAGATATTTCTTCTTCTTGTTGTTCTTCTTCTGCACAGCTAAGCTGGAAGTGGCATTTGCAGCTCGCAATAGTGCAGAGTTATCCCAAAGAAAGGGGCCACGGTGTTTCTGTATCTCTATTATGTTGGTGCGGCTTCGGAACTTTTAAATATCTTGATATATCTCGAGAACTACGCATCTGATCAAAAAATATCATACTACATAAAAAGTAGGAAACTTAATTCTCTACAAGAAAGGTCTCTAAACATTTTGCCATAGCTCGCTTCGTTTCCGAGATAATTGCAGATTTATCTCAAGGGAAGGGGCCTGACGGACATATTTCGAGATATTTCTTCTTCTTGTTGTTCTTCTTCTGCACAGCTAAGCTGGAAGTGGCATTTGCAGCTCGCAATAGTGCAGAGTTATCTCAAAGAAAGGGGCCACGGTGTTTCTGTATCTCTATTATGTTGGTGCGGCTTCGGAACTTTTAAATATCTCGATATATCTCGAAAACTACGCTTCTGATCAAAAAATATCATAGAACATAAAAAGTAGGAAACTTAATTCTCTACAAAAAAGGTCTCTTAACATTTTGCCATAGTTCGCTTCGTTTCCGAGATATTTGCAGATTCATCTCAAGGGAAGGGGTCTGACGGACATATTTCGAGATATTTCTTCTTCTTGTTGTTCTTCTTCTGCACAGCTAAGCTCGAAGCGGCATTTGCAGCTCGCAATAGTGCTGAGTTATCTCAAAGAAAGAGGCCACGGTGTTTCTGTACCTCTATTATGTTGGTGCAGCTTCGGAACTTTTAAATATCTTGATATATCTCGAGAACTACGCATCTGATCAAAAAATATCATCGAACATAAAAAGGAGGAAACTTAATTCTCTACAAAAAAGGTCTCTTAACATTTTGCCATAGCTCGCTTCGTTTCCGAGATATTTGCAGATTTATCTCAAGGGAAGTGGCCTGACGGACATATTTCGAGATATTTCTTCTTCTTGTTGTTCTTCTTCTGCACAGCTAAGCTGGAAGTGGCATTTGCAGCTCGCAATAGTGCAGAGTTATCCCAAAGAAAGGGGCCACGGTGTTTCTGTATCTCTATTATGTTGGTGCGGCTTCGGAACTTTTAAATATCTTGATATATCTCGAGAACTACGCATCTGATCAAAAAATATCATACTACATAAAAAGTAGGAAACTTAATTCTCTACAAGAAAGATCTCTAAACATTTTGCCATAGCTCGCTTCGTTTCCGAGATATTTGCAGATTTATCTCAAGGGAAGGGGCCTGACGGACATATTTCGAGATATTTCTTCTTCTTGTTGTTCTTCTTCTGCACAGCTAAGCTGGAAGTGGCATTTGCAGCTCGCAATAGTGCAGAGTTATCCCAAAGAAAGGGGCCACGGTGTTTCTGTATCTCTATTATGTTGGTGCGGCTTCGGAACTTTTAAATATCTCGATATATCTCGAAAACTACGCTTCTGATCAAAAAATATCATAGAACATAAAAAGTAGGAAACTTAATTCTCTACAAAAAAGGTCTCTTAACATTTTGCCATAGCTCGCTTCGTTTCCGAGATATTTGCAGATTTATCTCAAGGGAAGGGGCCTAACGGACATATTTCGAGATATTTCTTCTTCTTGTTGTTCTTCTTCTGCACAGCTAAACTGGAAGTGGCATTTCCAGCTCGCAATAGTGCAGAGTTATCTCAAAGAAAGGGGCCACGGTGTTTCTGTATCTCTATTATGTTGGTGCGGCTTCGGAACTTTTAAATATCTTGATATATCTCGAGAACTACGCATCTGATCAAAAAATATCATAGAACATAAAAAGTAGGAAACTTAATTCTCTACAAAAAAGGTCTCTTAACATTTTGCCATAGCTCGCTTGGTTTCCGAGATATTTGCAGATTTATCTCAAGGGAAGGGGCCTGACGGACATATTTCGAGATATTTCTTCTTCTTGTTGTTCTTCTTCTGCACAGCTGAGCTGGAAGTGGCATTTGCAGGTCGCAATAGTGCAGAGTTATCTCAAAGAAAGGGGCCACGGTGTTTCTGTATCTCTATTATGTTGGTGCGGCTTCGGAACTTTTAAATATCTCGATATATCTCGAAAACTACGCTTCTGATCAAAAAATATCATAGAACGTAAATTGTAGGAAACATTATTCTCTACAAAAAAGGTCTCTTAACATTTTGCCATAGCTCGCTTCGTTTCCGAGATATTTGCAGATTCATCTCAAGGGAAGGGGTCTGACGGACATATTTCGAGATATTTCTTCTTCTTGTTGTTCTTCTTCTGCACAGCTAAGCTGGAAGTGGCATTTGCAGCTCGCAATAGTGCAGAGTTATCTCAAAGAAAGGGGCCACGGTGTTTCTGTATCTCTATTATGTTGGTGCGGCTTCGGAACTTTTAAATATCTCGATATATCTCGAAAACTACGCTTCTGATCGAAAAATATCATACAACGTAAATTGTAGGAAACATAATTCTCTACAAAAAACGTCTCTTAACATTTTGCCATAGCTCGCTTCGTTTCCGAGATATTTGCAGATTCAGCTCAAAGGAACGGGCCTGACGGACATATTTCGAGATACTTCTTTTCCTTGTTGTTCTTCCTCTGCACAGCTAAGCTGGAAGTGGCATTTGCAGCTCGCAATAGTGCAGAGTTATCTCAAAGAAAGGGGCCACGGTGTTTCTGTATCTCTATTATGTTGGTGCGGCTTCGGAACTTTTAAATATCTTGATATATCTCGAGAACTACGCATCTGATCAAAAAATGTCATAGAACATAAAAAGTAGGAAACTTAATTCTCTACAAAAAAGGTCTCTTAACATTTTGCCATAGCTCGCTTCGTTTCCGAGATATTTGCATATTTATCTCAAGGGAAGGGGCCTGACGGACATATTTCGAGATATTTCTTCTTCTTGTTGTTCTTCTTCTGCACAGCTAAGCTGGAAGTGGCATTTGCGGCTCGCACTAGTGCAGAGTTATCTCAAAGAAAGGGGCCACGGTGTTTCTGTATCTTTATTATGTTGGTGCGGCTTCGGAACTTTTAAATATCTCGATATATCTCGACAACTACGCTTCTGATCAAAAAATATCATAGAACATAAAAAGTAGGAAACTTAATTCTCTACAAAAAAGGTCTCTTAACATTTTGCCATAGCTCGCTTCGTTTCCGAGATATTTGCAGATTTATCTCAAGGGAAGGGGCCTAACGGACATATTTCGAGATATTTCTTCTTCTTGTTGTTCTTCTTCTGCACAGCTAAGCTGGAAGTGGCATTTGCGGCTCGCAATAGTGCAGAGTTATCTCAAAGAAAGGGGCCACGGTGTTTCTGTATCTCTATTATGTTGGTGCGGCTTCGGAACTTTTAAATATCTCGATATATCTCGAGAACTACGCATCTGATCAAAAAATGTCATAGAGCATAAAAAGTAGGAAACTTAATTCTCTACAAAAAAGGTCTCTTAAGATTTTGCCATAGCTCGCTTCGTTTCCGAGATATTTGCATATTTATCTCAAGGGAAGGGGCCTGACGGACATATTTCGAGATATTTCTTCTTCTTGTTGTTCTTCTTCTGCACAGCTAAGCTGGAAGTGGCATTTGCGGCTCGCACTAGTGCAGAGTTATCTCAAAGAAAGGGGCCACGGTGTTTCTGTATCTTTATTATGTTGGTGCGGCTTCGGAACTTTTAAATATCTCGATATATCTCGACAACTACGCTTCTGATCAAAAAATATCATAGAACATAAAAAGTAGGAAACTTAATTCTCTACAAAAAAGGTCTCTTAACATTTTGCCATAGCTCGCTTCGTTTCCGAGATATTTGCAGATTTATCTCAAGGGAAGTGGCCTGACGGACATATTTCGAGATATTTCTTCTTCTTGTTGTTCTTCTTCTGCACAGCTAAGCTGGAAGTGGCATTTGCAGCTCGCAATAGTGCAGAGTTATCCCAAAGAAAGGGGCCACGGTGTTTCTGTATCTCTATTATGTTGGTGCGGCTTCGGAACTTTTAAATATCTTGATATATCTCGAGAACTACGCATCTGATCAAAAAATATCATACCACATAAAAAGTAGGAAACTTAATTCTCTACAAGAAAGGTCTCTAAACATTTTGCCATAGCTCGCTTCGTTTCCGAGATATTTGCAGATTTATCTCAAGGGAAGGGGCCTGACGGACATATTTCGAGATATTTCTTCTTCTTGTTGTTCTTCTTCTGCACAGCTAAGCTGGAAGTGGCATTTGCAGCTCGCAATAGTGCAGAGTTATCTCAAAGAAAGGGGCCACGGTGTTTCTGTATCTCTATTATGTTGGTGCGGCTTCGGAACTTTTAAATATCTCGATATATCTCGAAAACTACGCTTCTGATCAAAAAATATCATAGAACATAAAAAGTAGGAAACTTAATTCTCTACACAAAAGGTCTCTTAACATTTTGCCATAGCTCGCTTCGTTTCCGAGATATTTGCAGATTCATCTCAAGGGAAGGGGTCTGACGGACATATTTCGAGATATTTCTTCTTCTTGTTGTTCTTCTTCTGCACAGCTAAGCTCGAAGCGGCATTTGCAGCTCGCAATAGTGCTGAGTTATCTCAAAGAAAGAGGCCACGGTGTTTCTGTACCTCTATTATGTTGGTGCAGCTTCGGAACTTTTAAATATCTTGATATATCTCGAGAACTACGCATCTGATCAAAAAATATCATCGAACATAAAAAGTAGGAAACTTAATTCTCTACAAAAAAGGTCTCTTAACATTTTGCCATAGCTCGCTTCGTTTCCGAGATATTTGCAGATTTATCTCAAGGGAAGTGGCCTGACGGACATATTTCGAGATATTTCTTCTTCTTGTTGTTCTTCTTCTGCACAGCTAAGCTGGAAGTGGCATTTGCAGCTCGCAATAGTGCAGAGTTATCCCAAAGAAAGGGGCCACGGTGTTTCTGTATCTCTATTATGTTGGTGCGGCTTCGGAACTTTTAAATATCTTGATATATCTCGAGAACTACGCATCTGATCAAAAAATATCATACTACATAAAAAGTAGGAAACTTAATTCTCTACAAGAAAGGTCTCTAAACATTTTGCCATAGCTCGCTTCGTTTCCGAGATATTTGCAGATTTATCTCAAGGGAAGGGGCCTGACGGACATATTTCGAGATATTTCTTCTTCTTGTTGTTCTTCTTCTGCACAGCTAAGCTGGAAGTGGCATTTGCAGCTCGCAATAGTGCAGAGTTATCTCAAAGAAAGGGGCCACGGTGTTTCTGTATCTCTATTATGTTGGTGCGGCTTCGGAACTTTTAAATATCTCGATATATCTCGAAAACTACGCTTCTGATCAAAAAATATCATAGAACATAAAAAGTAGGAAACTTAATTCTCTACAAAAAAGGTCTCTTAACATTTTGCCATAGCTCGCTTCGTTTCCGAGATATTTGCAGATTTATCTCAAGGGAAGGGGCCTGACGGACATATTTCGAGATATTTCTTCTTCTTGTTGTTCTTCTTCTGCACAGCTAAGCTGGAAGTGGCATTTGCAGCTCGCAATAGTGCAGAGTTATCTCAAAGAAAGGGGCCACGGTGTTTCTGTATCTCTATTATGTTGGTGCGGCTTCGGAACTTTTAAATATCTCGATATATCTCGAAAACTACGCTTCTGATCAAAAAATATCATAGAACATAAAAAGTAGGAAACTTAATTCTCTACAAAAAAGGTCTCTTAACATTTTGCCATAGCTCGCTTCGTTTCCGAGATATTTGCAGATTCATCTCAAGGGAAGGGGTCTGACGGACATATTTCGAGATATTTCTTCTTCTTGTTGTTCTTCTTCTGCACAGCTAAGCTCGAAGCGGCATTTGCAGCTCGCAATAGTGCTGAGTTATCTCAAAGAAAGAGGCCACGGTGTTTCTGTACCTCTATTATGTTGGTGCAGCTTCGGAACTTTTAAATATCTTGATATATCTCGAGAACTACGCATCTGATCAAAAAATATCATCGAACATAAAAAGTAGGAAACTTAATTCTCTACAAAAAAGGTCTCTTAACATTTTGCCATAGCTCGCTTCGTTTCCGAGATATTTGCAGATTTATCTCAAGGGAAGTGGCCTGACGGACATATTTCGAGATATTTCTTCTTCTTGTTGTTCTTCTTCTGCACAGCTAAGCTGGAAGTGGCATTTGCAGCTCGCAATAGTGCAGAGTTATCCCAAAGAAAGGGGCCACGGTGTTTCTGTATCTCTATTATGTTGGTGCGGCTTCGGAACTTTTAAATATCTTGATATATCTCGAGAACTACGCATCTGATCAAAAAATGTCATACTACATAAAAAGTAGGAAACTTAATTCTCTACAAGAAAGGTCTCTAAACATTTTGCCATAGCTCGCTTCGTTTCCGAGATATTTGCAGATTTATCTCAAGGGAAGGGGCCTGACGGACATATTTCGAGATATTTCTTCTTCTTGTTGTTCTTCTTCTGCACAGCTAAGCTGGAAGTGGCATTTGCAGCTCGCAATAGTGCAGAGTTATCTCAAAGAAAGGGGCCACGGTGTTTCTGTATCTCTATTATGTTGGTGCGGCTTCGGAACTTTTAAATATCTCGATATATCTCGAAAACTACGCTTCTGATCAAAAAATATCATAGAACATAAAAAGTAGGAAACTTAATTCTCTACAAAAAAGGTCTCTTAACATTTTGCCATAGCTCGCTTCGTTTCCGAGATATTTGCAGATTCATCTCAAGGGAAGTGGCCTGACGGACATATTTCGAGATATTTCTTCTTCTTGTTGTTCTTCTTCTGCACAGCTAAGCTGGAAGTGGCATTTGCAGCTCGCAATAGTGCAGAGTTATCCCAAAGAAAGGGGCCACGGTGTTTCTGTATCTCTATTATGTTGGTGCGGCTTCGGAACTTTTAAATATCTTGATATATCTCGAGAACTACGCATCTGATCAAAAAATATCATACTACATAAAAAGTAGGAAACTTAATTCTCTACAAGAAAGGTCTCTAAACATTTTGCCATAGCTCGCTTCGTTTCCGAGATATTTGCAGATTTATCTCAAGGGAAGGGGCCTGACGGACATATTTCGAGATATTTCTTCTTCTTGTTGTTCTTCTTCTGCACAGCTAAGCTGGAAGTGGCATTTGCAGCTCGCAATAGTGCAGAGTTATCTCAAAGAAAGGGGCCACGGTGTTTCTGTATCTCTATTATGTTGGTGCGGCTTCGGAACTTTTAAATATCTCGATATATCTCGAAAACTACGCTTCTGATCAAAAAATATCATAGAACATAAAAAGTAGGAAACTTAATTCTCTACAAAAAAGGTCTCTTAACATTTTGCCATAGCTCGCTTCGTTTCCAAGATATTTGCAGATTTATCTCAAGGGAAGGGGCCTAACGGACATATTTCGAGATATTTCTTCTTCTTGTTGTTCTTCTTCTGCACAGCTAAGCTGGAAGTGGCATTTGCGGCTCGCACTAGTGCAGAGGTATCTCAAAGAAAGGGGCCACGGTGTTTCTGTATCCCTATTATGTTGGTGCGGCTTCGGAACTTTTAAATATCTCGATATATCTCGAAAACTACGCTTCTGATCAAAAAATATCATAGAACATAAATTGTAGGAAACATAATTCTCTACAAAAAACGTCTCTTAACATTTTGCCATAGATCGCTTCGTTTCCGAGATATTTGCAGATTCAGCTCAAAGGAACTGGCCTGACGGACATATTTCGAGATATTTCTTCTTCTTGTTGTTCCTCCTCTGCACAGCTAAGCTGGAAGTGGCATTTGCAGCTCGCAATAGTGCAGAGTTATCTCAAAGAAAGGGGCCACGGTGTTTCTGTATCTCTATTATGTTGGTGCGGCTTCGGAACTTTTAAATATCTTGATATATCTCGAGAACTACGCATCTGATCAAAAAATATCATAGAACATAAAAAGTAGGAAACTTAATTCTCTACAAAAAAGGTCTCTTAACATTTTGCCATAGCTCGCTTCGTTTCCGAGACATTTGCAGATTTATCTCAAGGGAAGGGGCCTGACGGACATATTTCGAGATATTTCTTCTTCTTGTTGTTCTTCTTCTGCACAGCTAAGCCGGAAGTTGCATTTGCGGCTCGCACTAGTGCACAGTTATCTCAAAGAAAGGGGCCACGGTGTTTCTGTATCTCTATTATGTTGGTGCGGCTTCGGAACTTTTAAATATCTCGATATATCTCGAAAACTACGCTTCTGATCAAAAAATATCATAGAACATAAATAGTAGGAAACATAATTCTCTACAAAAAAGGTCTCTTAACATTTTGCCATAGCTCGCTTCGTTTCCGAGATATTTGCAGATTTATCTCAAGGGAAGGGGCCTGACGGACATATTTCGAGATATTTCTTCTTCTTGTTGTTCTTCTTCTGCACAGCTAAGCTGGAAGTGGCATTTGCAGCTCGCACTAGTGCAGAGTTATCTCACCGAAATGGGCCACGGTGTTTCTGTATCTCTATTATGTTGGTGCGGCTTCGAAACTTTTAAATATCTCGATATATCTCGAAAACTACGCTTCTGATCAAAAAATATCATAGAACATAAATTGTAGGAAACATAATTCTCTACAAAAAAGGTCTCTTAACATTTTGCCATAGCTCGCTTCGTTTCCGAGATATTTGCAGATTTATCTCAAGGGAAGGGGCCTGACGGACATATTTCGAGATATTTCTTCTTCTTGTTGTTCTTCTTCTGCACAGCTAAGCTGGAAGTGGCATTTGCAGCTCGCACTAGTGCAGAGTTATCTCAAAGAAAGGGGCCACGGTGTTTCTGTATCTCTATTATGTTGGTGCGTCTTCGGAACTTTTAAATATCTCGATATATCTCGAAAACTACGCTTCTGATCAAAAAATATCATAGAACATAAATTGTAGGAAACATAATTCTCTACAAAAAACGTCTCTTAACATTTTGCCATAGCTCGCTTCGTTTCCGAGATATTTGCAGATTCAGCTCAAAGGAACTGGCCTGACGGACATATTTCGAGATATTTCTTCTTCTTGTTGTTCTTCCTCTGCACAGCTAAGCTGGAAGTGGCATTTGCAGCTCGCAATAGTGCAGAGTTATCTCAAAGAAAGGGGCCACGGTGTTTCTGTATCTCTATTATGTTGGTGCGGCTTCGGAACTTTTAAATATCTTGATATATCTCGAGAACTACGCATCTGATCAAAAAATATCATAGAACATAAAAAGTAGGAAACTCAATTCTCTACAAAAAAGGTCTCTTAACATTTTGCCATAGCTCGCTTCGTTTCCGAGATATTTGCAGATTTATCTCAAGGGAAGGGGCCTGACGGACATATTTCGAGATATTTCTTCTTCTTGTTGTTCTTCTTCTGCACAGCTAAACTGGAAGTGGCATTTCCAGCTCGCAATAGTGCAGAGTTATCTCAAAGAAAGGGGCCACGGTGTTTCTGTATCTCTATTATGTTGGTGCGGTTTCGGAACTTTTAAATATCTTGATATATCTCGAGAACTACGCATCTGATCAAAAAATATCATAGAACATAAAAAGTAGGAAACTTAATTCTCTGCAAAAAAGGTCTCTCAACATTTTGCCATAGCTCGCTTCGTTTCCGAGATATTTGCAGATTTATCTCAAGGGAAGGGGCCTGACGGACATATTTCGAGATATTTCTTCTTCTTGTTGTTCTTCTTCTGCACAGCTAAGCTGGAAGTGGCATTTGCGGCTCGCACTAGTGCAGAGTTATCTCAAAGAAAGGGGCCACGGTGTTTCTGTATCTCTATTATGTTGGTGCGGCTTCGGAACTTTTAAATATCTCGATATATCTCGAAAACTACGCTTCTGATCAAAAAATATCATACAACATAAATTGTAGGAAACATAATTCTCTACAAAAAAGGTCTCTTAACATTTTGCCATAGCTCGCTTCGTTTCCGAGATATTTGCAGATTCAGCTCAAAGGAACTGGCCTGACGGACATATTTCGAGATATTTCTTCTTCTTGTTGTTCCTCCTCTGCACAGCTAAGCTGGAAGTGGCATTTGCAGCTCGCAATAGTGCAGAGTTATCTTAAAGAAAGGGGCCACGGTGTTTCTGTATCTCTATTATGTTGGTGCGGCTTCGGAACTTTTAAATATCTTGATATATCTCGAGAACTACGCATCTGATCAAAAAACGTCATAGAACATAAAAAGTAGGAAACTTAATTCTCTACAAAAAAGGTCTCTTAACATTTTGCCATAGCTCGCTTCGTTTCCGAGATATTTGCATATTTATCTCAAAGGAACTGGCCTGACGGACATATTTCGAGATATTTCTTCTTCTTGTTGTTCTTCCTCTGCACAGCTAAGCTGGAAGTGGCATTTGCAGCTCGCAATAGTGCAGAGTTATCTCAAAGAAAGGGGCCACGGTGTTTCTGTATCTATTATGTTGGTGCGGCTTCGGAACTTTTAAATATCTTGATATATCTCGAGAACTACGCATCTGATCAAAAAATATCATAGAACATAAAAAGTAGGAAACTTAATTCTCTACAAAAAAGGTCTCTTAACATTTTCCCATAGCTCGCTTCGTTTCCGAGATATTTGCATATTTATCTCAAGGGAAGGGGCCTGACGGACATATTTCGAGATATTTCTTCTTCTTGTTGTTCTTCTTCTGCACAGCTAAGCTGGAAGTGGCATTTGCGGCTCTCACTAGTGCAGAGTTATCTCAAAGAAAGGGGCCACGGTGTTTCTGTATCTCTATTATGTTGGTGCGGCTTCGGAACTTTTAAATATCTCGATATATCTCGAAAACTACGCTTCTGATCAAAAAATATCATAGAACATAAATTGTAGGAAACATAATTCTCTACAAAAAAGGTCTCTTAACATTTTGCCATAGCTCGCTTCGTTTCCGAGATATTTGCAGATTTATCTCAAGGGAAGGGTCCTGATGGACATATTTCGAGATATTTCTTCTTCTTGTTGTTCTTCTTCTGCACAGCTAAACTGGAAGTGGCATTTCCAGCTCGCAATCGTGCAGAGTTATCTCAAAGAAAGGGGCCACGGTGTTTCTGTATCTCTATTATGTTGGTGCGGCTTCGGAACTTTTAAATATCTTGATATATCTCGAGAACTACGCATCTGATCAAAAAATATCATAGAACATAAAAAGTAGGAAACTTAATTCTCTACAAAAAAGGTCTCTTAACATTTTGCCATAGCTCGCTTCCTTTCCGAGACATTTACAGATTTATCTCAAGGGAAGGGGCCTGACGGACATATTTCGAGATATTTCTTCTTCTTGTTGTTCTTCTTCTGCACAGCTAAGCTGGAAGTGGCATTTGCGGCTCGCACTAGTGCAGAGTTATCTCAAAGAAAGGGGCCACGGTGTTTCTGTATCTCTATTATGTTGGTGCGGCTTCGGAACTTTTAAATATCTCGATATATCTCGAAAACTACGCTTCTGATCAAAAAATATCATACAACATAAATTGTAGGAAACATAATTCTCTACAAAAAAGGTCTCTTAACATTTTGCCATAGCTCGCTTCGTTTCCGAGATATTTGCGGCTCGCACTAGTGCAGAGTTATCTCAAAGAAAGGGGCCACGGTGTTTCTGTATCTCTATTATGTTGGTGCGGCTTCGGAACTTTTAAATATCTCGATATATCTCGAAAACTACGCTTCTGATCAAAAAATATCATAGAACATAAAAAGTAGGAAACTTAATTCTCTACAAAAAAGGTCTCTTAACATTTTGCCATAGCTCGCTTCGTTTCCGAGATATTTGCAGATTTATCTCAAGGGAAGGGGCCTAACGGACATATTTCGAGATATTTCTTCTTCTTGTTGTTCTTCTTCTGCACAGCTAAACTGGAAGTGGCATTTCCAGCTCGCAATAGTGCAGAGTTATCTCAAAGAAAGGGGCCACGGTGTTTCTGTATCTCTATTATGTTGGTGCGGCTTCGGAACTTTTAAATATCTCGATATATCTCGAAAACTACGCTTCTGATCAAAAAATATCATAGAACGTGAATTGTAGGAAACATTATTCTCTACAAAAAAGGTCTCTTAACATTTTGCCATAGCTCGCTTCGTTTCCGAGATATTTGCAGATTCATCTCAAGGGAAGGGGTCTGACGGACATATTTCGAGATATTTCTTCTTCTTGTTGTTCTTCTTCTGCACAGCTAAGCTCGAAGCGGCATTTGCAGCTCGCAATAGTGCAGAGTTATCTCAAAGAAAGAAGCCACGGTGTTTCTGTACCTCTATTATGTTGGTGCAGCTTCGGAACTTTTAAATATCTTGATATATCTCGAGAACTACGCATCTGATCAAAAAATATCACCGAACATAAAAAGTAGGAAACATAATTCTCTACAAAAAACGTCTCTTAACATTTTGCCATAGCTCGCTTCGTTTCCGAGATATTTGCAGATTCACCTCAAAGGAACTGGCCTGACGGACATATTTCGAGATATTTCTTCTTCTTGTTGTTCTTCCTCTGCACAGCTAAGCTGGAAGTGGCATTTGCAGCTCGCAATAGTGCAGAGTTATCTCAAAGAAAGGGGCCACGGTGTTTCTGTATCTCTATTATGTTGGTGCGGCTTCGGAACTTTTAAATATCTTGATATATCTCGAGAACTACGCATCTGATCAAAAAATATCATAGAACATAAAAAGTAGGAAACTTAATTCTCTACAAAAAAGGTCGCTGAACATTTTGCCATAGCTCGCTTCGTTTCCGAGATATTTGCAGATTTATCTCAAGGGAAGGGGCCTGACGGACATATTTCGAGATATTTCTTCTTCTTGTTGTTCTTCTTCTGCACAGCTAAGCTGGAAGTGGCATTTGCAGCTCGCACTAGTGCAGAGTTATCTCACCGAAATGGGCCACGGTGTTTCTGTATCTCTATTATGTTGGTGCGGCTTCGGAACTTTTAAATATCTCGATATATCTCGAAAACTACGCTTCTGATCAAAAAATATCATAGAACATAAATTGTAGGAAACATAATTCTCTACAAAAAAGGTCTCTTAACATTTTGCCATAGCTCGCTTCGTTTCCGAGATATTTGCAGATTTATCTCAAGGGAAGGGGCCTGACGGACATATTTCGAGATATTTCTTCTTCTTGTTGTTCTTCTTCTGCACAGCTAAGCTGGAAGTGGCATTTGCAGCTCGCACTAGTGCCGAGTTATCTCACCGAAATGGGCCACGGTGTTTCTGTATCTCTATTATGTTGGTGCGGCTTCGGAACTTTTAAATATCTCGATATATCTCGAAAACTACGCTTCTGATCAAAAAATATCATAGAACATAAATTGTAGGAAACATAATTCTCTACAAAAAAGGTCTCTTAACATTTTGCCATAGCTCGCTTCGTTTCCGAGATATTTGCAGATTTATCTCAAGGGAAGGGGCCTGACGGACATATTTCGAGATATTTCTTCTTCTTGTTGTTCTTCTTCTGCACAGCTAAGCTGGAAGTGGCATTTGCAGCTCGCACTAGTGCAGAGTTATCTCAAAGAAAGGGGCCACGGTGTTTCTGTATCTCTATTATGTTGGTGCGTCTTCGGAACTTTTAAATATCTCGATATATCTCGAAAACTACGCTTCTGATCAAAAAATATCATAGAACATAAATTGTAGGAAACATAATTCTCTACAAAAAACGTCTCTTAACATTTTGCCATAGCTCGCTTCGTTTCCGAGATATTTGCAGATTCAGCTCAAAGGAACTGGCCTGACGGACATATTTCGAGATATTTCTTCTTCTTGTTGTTCTTCCTCTGCACAGCTAAGCTGGAAGTGGCATTTGCAGCTCGCAATAGTGCAGAGTTATCTCAAAAAAAGGGGCCACGGTGTTTCTGTATCTCTATTATGTTGGTGCGGCTTCGGAACTTTTAAATATCTTGATATATCTCGAGAACTACGCATCTGATCAAAAAATATCATAGAACATAAAAAGTAGGAAACTTAATTCTCTACAAAAAAGGTCTCTTAACATTTTGCCATAGCTCGCTTCGTTTCCGAGATATTTGCAGATTTATCTCAAGGGAAGGGGCCTGACGGACATATTTCGAGATATTTCTTCTTCTTGTTGTTCTTCTTCTGCACAGCTAAGCTGGCGGTGGCATTTACAGCTCGCAATAGTGCAGAGTTATCTCAAAGAAAGGGGCCACGGTGTTTCTGTATCTCTATTATGTTGGTGTGGCTTCGGAACTTTTAAATATCTTGATATATCTCGAGAACTACGCATCTGATCAAAGAATATCATAGAACATAAATTGTAGGAAACATAATTCTCTACAAAAAAGGTCTCTTAACATTTTGCCATAGCTCGCTTCGTTTCCGAGATATTTGCAGATTTATCACAAGGGAAGGGGCCTGACGGACATATTTCGAGATATTTCTTCTTCTTGTTGTTCTTCTTCTGCACAGCTAAGCTGGAAGTGGCATTTGCGGCTCGCACTAGTGCAGAGTTATCTCAAAGAAAGGGGCCACGGTGTTTCTGTATCCCTATTATGTTGGTGCGGCTTCGGAACTTTTAAATATCTCGATATATCTCGAAAACTACGCTTCTGATCAAAAAATATCATAGAACATAAATTGTAGGAAACATAATTCTCTACAAAAAAGTTCTCTTAACATTTTGCCATAGCTCGCTTCGTTTCCGAGATATTTGCAGATATATCTCTAGGGAAGGGGCCTGACGGACATATTTCGAGATATTTCTTCTTCTTGTTGTTCTTGTTCTGCACAACTAAGCTGGAAGTGGCATTTGCAGCTCGCAATAGTGCAGAGTTATCCCAAAGAAAGGGGCCACGGTGTTTCTGTATCTCTATTATGTTGGTGCGGCTTCGGAACTTTTAAATATCTCGATATATCTCGAAAACTACGCTTCTGATCAAAAAATATCATAGAACATAAATTGTAGGAAACATAATTCTCTACAAAAAAGGTCTCTTAACATTTTGCCATAGCTCGCTTCGTTTCCGAGATATTTGCAGATTCACCTCAAAGGAACTGGCCTGACGGACATATTTCGAGATATTTCTTCTTCTTGTTGTTCTTCCTCTGCACAGCTAAGCTGGAAGTGGCATTTGCAGCTCGCAATAGTGCAGAGTTATCTCAAAGAAAGGGGCCACGGTGTTTCTGTATCTCTATTATGTTGGTGCGGCTTCGGAACTTTTAAATATCTTGATATATCTCGAGAACTACGCATCTGATCAAAAAATATCATAGAACATAAAAAGTAGGAAACTTAATTCTCTACAAAAAAGGTCGCTTAACATTTTGCCATAGCTCGCTTCGTTTCCGAGATATTTGCAGATTTATCTCAAGGGAAGGGGCCTGACGGACATATTTCGAGATATTTCTTCTTCTTGTTGTTCTTCTTCTGCACAGCTAAGCTGGAAGTGGCATTTGCAGCTCGCACTAGTGCAGAGTTATCTCACCGAAATGGGCCACGGTGTTTCTGTATCTCTATTATGTTGGTGCGGCTTCGGAACTTTTAAATATCTCGATATATCTCGAAAACTACGCTTCTGATCAAAAAATATCATAGAACATAAATTGTAGGAAACATAATTCTCTACAAAAAAGGTCTCTTAACATTTTGCCATAGCTCGCTTCGTTTCCGAGATATTTGCAGATTTATCTCAAGGGAAGGGGCCTGACGGACATATTTCGAGATATTTCTTCTTCTTGTTGTTCTTCTTCTGCACAGCTAAGCTGGAAGTGGCATTTGCAGCTCGCACTAGTGCCGAGTTATCTCACCGAAATGGGCCACGGTGTTTCTGTATCTCTATTATGTTGGTGCGGCTTCGGAACTTTTAAATATCTCGATATATCTCGAAAACTACGCCTCTGATCAAAAAATATCATAGAACATAAATTGTAGGAAACATAATTCTCTACAAAAAAGGTCTCTTAACATTTTGCCATAGCTCGCTTCGTTTCCGAGATATTTGCAGATATATCTCAAGGGAAGGGGCCTGGCGGACATATTTCGAGATATTTCTTCTTCTTGTTGTTCTTCTTCTGCACAGCTAAGCTGGAAGTGGCATTTGCAGCTCGCACTAGTGCAGAGTTATCTCAAAGAAAGGGGCCACGGTGTTTCTGTATCTCTATTATGTTGGTGCGTCTTCGGAACTTTTAAATATCTCGATATATCTCGAAAACTACGCTTCTGATCAAAAAATATCATAGAACATAAATTGTAGGAAACATAATTCTCTACAAAAAACGTCTCTTAACATTTTGCCATAGCTCGCTTCGTTTCCGAGATATTTGCAGATTCACCTCAAAGGAACTGGCCTGACGGACATATTTCGAGATATTTCTTCTTCTTGTTGTTCTTCCTCTGCACAGCTAAGCTGGAAGTGGCATTTGCAGCTCGCAATAGTGCAGAGTTATCTCAAAGAAAGGGGCCACGGTGTTTCTGTATCTCTATTATGTTGGTGCGGCTTCGGAACTTTTAAATATCTTGATATATCTCGAGAACTACGCATCTGATCAAAAAATATCATAGAACATAAAAAGTAGGAAACTTAATTCTCTACAAAAAAGGTCGCTTAACATTTTGCCATAGCTCGCTTCGTTTCCGAGATATTTGCAGATTTATCTCAAGGGAAGGGGCCTGACGGACATATTTCGAGATATTTCTTCTTCTTGTTGTTCTTCTTCTGCACAGCTAAGCTGGAAGTGGCATTTGCAGCTCGCACTAGTGCAGAGTTATCTCACCGAAATGGGCCACGGTGTTTCTGTATCTCTATTATGTTGGTGCGGCTTCGGAACTTTTAAATATCTCGATATATCTCGAAAACTACGCTTCTGATCAAAAAATATCATAGAACATAAATTGTAGGAAACATAATTCTCTACAAAAAAGGTCTCTTAACATTTTGCCATAGCTCGCTTCGTTTCCGAGATATTTGCAGATTTATCTCAAGGGAAGGGGCCTGACGGACATATTTCGAGATATTTCTTCTTCTTGTTGTTCTTCTTCTGCACAGCTAAGCTGGAAGTGGCATTTGCAGCTCGCACTAGTGCCGAGTTATCTCACCGAAATGGGCCACGGTGTTTCTGTATCTCTATTATGTTGGTGCGGCTTCGGAACTTTTAAATATCTCGATATATCTCGAAAACTACGCCTCTGATCAAAAAATATCATAGAACATAGATTGTAGGAAACATAATTCTCTACAAAAAAGGTCTCTTAACATTTTGCCATAGCTCGCTTCGTTTCCGAGATATTTGCAGATATATCTCAAGGGAAGGGGCCTGGCGGACATATTTCGAGATATTTCTTCTTCTTGTTGTTCTTCTTCTGCACAGCTAAGCTGGAAGTGGCATTTGCAGCTCGCACTAGTGCAGAGTTATCTCAAAGAAAGGGGCCACGGTGTTTCTGTATCTCTATTATGTTGGTGCGTCTTCGGAACTTTTAAATATCTCGATATATCTCGAAAACTACGCTTCTGATCAAAAAATATCATAGAACATAAATTGTAGGAAACATAATTCTCTACAAAAAACGTCTCTTAACATTTTGCCATAGCTCGCTTCGTTTCCGAGATATTTGCAGATTCAGCTCAAAGGAACTGGCCTGACGGACATATTTCGAGATATTTCTTCTTCTTGTTGTTCTTCCTCTGCACAGCTAAGCTGGAAGTGGCATTTGCAGCTCGCAATAGTGCAGAGTTATCTCAAAAAAAGGGGCCACGGTGTTTCTGTATCTCTATTATGTCGGTGCGGCTTCGGAACTTTTAAATATCTTGATATATCTCGAGAACTACGCATCTGATCAAAAAATATCATAGAACATAAAAAGTAGGAAACTTAATTCTCTACAAAAAAGGTCTCTTAACATTTTGCCATAGCTCGCTTCGTTTCCGAGATATTTGCAGATTTATCTCAAGGGAAGGGGCCTGACGGACATATTTCGAGATATTTCTTCTTCTTGTTGTTCTTCTTCTGCACAGCTAAGCTGGCAGTGGCATTTACAGCTCGCAATAGTGCAGAGTTATCTCAAAGAAAGGGGCCACGGTGTTTCTGTATCTCTATTATGTTGGTGTGGCTTCGGAACTTTTAAATATCTTGATATATCTCGAGAACTACGCATCTGATCAAAGAATATCATAGAACATAAATTGTAGGAAACATAATTCTCTACAAAAAAGGTCTCTTAACATTTTGCCATAGCTCGCTTCGTTTCCGAGATATTTGCAGATTTATCACAAGGGAAGGGGCCTGACGGACATATTTCGAGATATTTCTTCTTCTTGTTGTTCTTCTTCTGCACAGCTAAGCTGGAAGTGGCATTTGCGGCTCGCACTAGTGCAGAGTTATCTCAAAGAAAGGGGCCACGGTGTTTCTGTATCCCTATTATGTTGGTGCGGCTTCGGAACTTTTAAATATCTCGATATATCTCGAAAACTACGCTTCTGATCAAAAAATATCATAGAACATAAATTGTAGGAAACATAATTCTCTACAAAAAAGGTCTCTTAACATTTTGCCATAGCTCGCTTCGTTTCCGAGATATTTGCAGATATATCTCAAGGGAAGGGGCCTGACGGACATATTTCGAGATATTTCTTCTTCTTGTTGTTCTTGTTCTGCACAACTAAGCTGGAAGTGGCATTTGCAGCTCGCAATAGTGCAGAGTTATCCCAAAGAAAGGGGCCACGGTGTTTCTGTATCTCTATTATGTTGGTGCGGCTTCGGAACTTTTAAATATCTTGATATATCTCGAGAACTACGCATCTGATCAAAAAATATCATACTACATAAAAAGTAGGAAACTTAATTCTCTACAAGAAAGGTCTCTAAACATTTTGCCATAGCTCGCTTCGTTTCCGAGATATTTGCAGATTTATCTCAAGGGAAGGGGCCTGACGGACATATTTCGAGATATTTCTTCTTCTTGTTGTTCTTCTTCTGCACAGCTAAGCTGGAAGTGGCATTTGCAGCTCGCAATAGTGCAGAATTATCTCAAAGAGAGGGGCCACGGTGTTTCTGTATCTCTATTATGTTGGTGCGGCTTCGGAACTTTTAAATATCTTGATATATCTCGAGAACTACGCATCTGATCAAAAAATATCATAGAAGATAAAAAGTAGGAAACTTAATTCTCTACAAAAAAGGTCTCTTAACATTTCGCCATAGCTCGCTTCGTTTCCGAGATATTTGCAGATATATCTCAAGGGAAGGGGCCTGACGGACATATTTCGAGATATTTCTTCTTCTTGTTGTTCTTCTTCTGCACAGCTAAGCTGGAAGTGGCATTTGCGGCTCGCACTAGTGCACAGTTATCTCAAAGAAAGGGGCCACGGTGTTTCTGTATCTCTATTATGTTGGTGCGGCTTCGGAACTTTTAAATATCTCGATATATCTCGAAAACTACGCTTCTGATCAAAAAATATCATAGAACATAAATTGTAGGAAACATAATTCTCTACAAAAAAGGTCTCTTAACATTTTGCCATAGCTCGCTTCGTTTCCGAGATATTTGCAGATTTATCTCAAGGGAAGGGGCCTGACGGACATATTTCGAGATATTTCTTCTTCTTGTTGTTCTTCTTCTGCACAGCTAAGCTGGAAGTGGCATTTGCAGCTCGCACTAGTGCCGAGTTATCTCACCGAAATGGGCCACGGTGTTTCTGTATCTCTATTATGTTGGTGCGGCTTCGGAACTTTTAAATATCTCGATATATCTCGAAAACTACGCTTCTGATCAAAAAATATCATAGAACATAAATTGTAGGAAACATAATTCTCTACAAAAAACGTCTCTTAACATTTTGCCATAGATCGCTTCGTTTCCGAGATATTTGCAGATTCAGCTCAAAGGAACTGGCCTGACGGACATATTTCGAGATATTTCTTCTTCTTGTTGTTCTTCCTCTGCACAGCTAAGCTGGAAGTGGCATTTGCAGCTCGCAATAGTGCAGAGTTATCTCAAAGAAAGGGGCCACGGTGTTTCTGTATCTCTATTATGTTGGTGCGGCTTCGGAACTTTTAAATATCTTGATATATCTCGAGAACTACGCATCTGATCAAAAAATATCATAGAACATAAAAAGTAGGAAACTTAATTCTCTACAAAAAAGGTCTCTTAACATTTTGCCATAGCTCGCTTCGTTTCCGAGACATTTGCAGATTTATCTCAAGGGAAGGGGCCTGACGGACATATTTCGAGATATTTCTTCTTCTTGTTGTTCTTCTTCTGCACAGCTAAGCCGGAAGTTGCATTTGCGGCTCGCACTAGTGCACAGTTATCTCAAAGAAAGGGGCCACGGTGTTTCTGTATCTCTATTATGTTGGTGCGGCTTCGGAACTTTTAAATATCTCGATATATCTCGAAAACTACGCTTCTGATCAAAAAATATCATAGAACATAAATAGTAGGAAACTTAATTCTCTACAAAAAAGGTCTCTTAACATTTTGCCATAGCTCGCTTCGTTTCCGAGATATTTGCAGATTTATCTCAAGGGAAGTGGCCTGACGGACATATTTCGAGATATTTCTTCTTCTTGTTGTTCTTGTTCTGCACAACTAAGCTGGAAGTGGCATTTGCAGCTCGCAATAGTGCAGAGTTATCCCAAAGAAAGGGGCCACGGTGTTTCTGTATCTCTATTATGTTGGTGCGGCTTCGGAACTTTTAAATATCTTGATATATCTCGAGAACTACGCATCTGATCAAAAAATATCATACAACATAAAAAGTAGGAAACTTAATTCTCTACAAGAAAGGTCTCTAAACATTTTGCCATAGCTCGCTTCGTTTCCGAGATATTTGCAGATTTATCTCAAGGGAAGGGGCCTGACGGACATATTTCGAGATATTTCTTCTTCTTGTTGTTCTTCTTCTGCACAGCTAAGCTGGAAGTGGCATTTGCAGCTCGCAATAGTGCAGAGTTATCTCAAAGAGAGGGGCCACGGTGTTTCTGTATCTCTATTATGTTGGTGCGGCTTCGGAACTTTTAAATATCTTGATATATCTCGAGAACTACGCATCTGATCAAAAAATATCATAGAAGATAAAAAGTAGGAAACTTAATTCTCTACAAAAAAGGTCTCTTAACATTTCGCCATAGCTCGCTTCGTTTCCGAGATATTTGCAGATATATCTCAAGGGAAGGGGCCTGACGGACATATTTCGAGATATTTCTTCTTCTTGTTGTTCTTCTTTTGCACAGCTAAGCTGGAAGTGGCATTTGCGGCTCGCACTAGTGCACAGTTATCTCAAGGAAAGGGGCCACGGTGTTTCTGTATCTCTATTATGTTGGTGCGTCTTCGGAACTTTTAAATATCTCGATATATCTCGAAAACTACGCTTCTGATCAAAAAATATCATAGAACATAAATTGTAGGAAACATAATTCTCTACAAAAAACGTCTCTCAACATTTTGCCATAGCTCGCTTCGTTTCCGAGATATTTGCAGATTCACCTCAAAGGAACTGGCCTGACGGACATATTTCGAGATATTTCTTCTTCTTGTTGTTCTTCCTCTGCACAGCTAAGCTGGAAGTGGCATTTGCAGCTCGCAATAGTGCAGAGTTATCTCAAAGAAAGGGGCCACGGTGTTTCTGTATCTCTATTATGTTGGTGCGGCTTCGGAACTTTTAAATATCTTGATATATCTCGAGAACTACGCATCTGATCAAAAAATATCATAGAACATAAAAAGTAGGAAACTTAATTCTCTACAAAAAAGGTCGCTTAACATTTTGCCATAGCTCGCTTCGTTTCCGAGATATTTGCAGATTTATCTCAAGGGAAGGGGCCTGACGGACATATTTCGAGATATTTCTTCTTCTTGTTGTTCTTCTTCTGCACAGCTAAGCTGGAAGTGGCATTTGCAGCTCGCACTAGTGCAGAGTTATCTCACCGAAATGGGCCACGGTGTTTCTGTATCTCTATTATGTTGGTGCGGCTTCGGAACTTTTAAATATCTCGATATATCTCGAAAACTACGCTTCTGATCAAAAAATATCATAGAACATAAATTGTAGGAAACATAATTCTCTACAAAAAAGGTCTCTTAACATTTTGCCATAGCTCGCTTCGTTTCCGAGATATTTGCAGATTTATCTCAAGGGAAGGGGCCTGACGGACATATTTCGAGATATTTCTTCTTCTTGTTGTTCTTCTTCTGCACAGCTAAGCTGGAAGTGGCATTTGCAGCTCGCACTAGTGCCGAGTTATCTCACCGAAATGGGCCACGGTGTTTCTGTATCTCTATTATGTTGGTGCGGCTTCGGAACTTTTAAATATCTCGATATATCTCGAAAACTACGCTTCTGATCAAAAAATATCATAGAACATAAATTGTAGGAAACATAATTCTCTACAAAAAAGGTCTCTTAACATTTTGCCATAGCTCGCTTCGTTTCCGAGATATTTGCAGATTTATCTCAAGGGAAGGGGCCTGACGGACATATTTCGAGATATTTCTTCTTCTTGTTGTTCTTCTTCTGCACAGCTAAGCTGGAAGTGGCATTTGCAGCTCGCACTAGTGCAGAGTTATCTCAAAGAAAGGGGCCACGGTGTTTCTGTATCTCTATTATGTTGGTGCGTCTTCGGAACTTTTAAATATCTCGATATATCTCGAAAACTACGCTTCTGATCAAAAAATATCATAGAACATAAATTGTAGGAAACATAATTCTCTACAAAAAACGTCTCTTAACATTTTGCCATAGCTCGCTTCGTTTCCGAGATATTTGCAGATTCAGCTCAAAGGAACTGGCCTGACGGACATATTTCGAGATATTTCTTCTTCTTGTTGTTCTTCCTCTGCACAGCTAAGCTGGAAGTGGCATTTGCAGCTCGCAATAGTGCAGAGTTATCTCAAAAAAAGGGGCCACGGTGTTTCTGTATCTCTATTATGTTGGTGCGGCTTCGGAACTTTTAAATATCTTGATATATCTCGAGAACTACGCATCTGATCAAAAAATATCATAGAACATAAAAAGTAGGAAACTTAATTCTCTACAAAAAAGGTCTCTTAACATTTTGCCATAGCTCGCTTCGTTTCCGAGATATTTGCAGATTTATCACAAGGGAAGGGGCCTGACGGACATATTTCGAGATATTTCTTCTTCTTGTTGTTCTTCTTCTGCACAGCTAAGCTGGAAGTGGCATTTGCGGCTCGCACTAGTGCAGAGTTATCTCAAAGAAAGGGGCCACGGTGTTTCTGTATCCCTATTATGTTGGTGCGGCTTCGGAACTTTTAAATATCTCGATATATCTCGAAAACTACGCTTCTGATCAAAAAATATCATAGAACATAAATTGTAGGAAACAAAATTCTCTACAAAAAAGTTCTCTTAACATTTTGCCATAGCTCGCTTCTTTTCCGAGATATTTGCAGATATACCTCTAGGGAAGGGGCCTGACGGACATATTTCGAGATATTTCTTCTTCTTGTTGTTCTTGTTCTGCACAACTAAGCTGGAAGTGGCATTTGCAGCTCGCAATAGTGCAGAGTTATCCCAAAGAAAGGGGCCACGGTGTTTCTGTATTTCTATTATGTTGGTGCGGCTTCGGAACTTTTAAATATCTCGATATATCTCGAAAACTACGCTTCTGATCAAAAAATATCATAGAACATAAATTGTAGGAAACATAATTCTCTACAAAAAAGGTCTCTTAACATTTTGCCATAGCTCGCTTCGTTTCCGAGATATTTGCAGATTCACCTCAAAGGAACTGGCCTGACGGACATATTTCGAGATATTTCTTCTTCTTGTTGTTCTTCCTCTGCACAGCTAAGCTGGAAGTGGCATTTGCAGCTCGCAATAGTGCAGAGTTATCTCAAAGAAAGGGGCCACGGTGTTTCTGTATCTCTAGTATGTTGGTGCGGCTTCGGAACTTTTAAATATCTTGATATATCTCGAGAACTACGCATCTGATCAAAAAATATCATAGAACATAAAAAGTAGGAAACTTAATTCTCTACAAAAAAGGTCGCTTAACATTTTGCCATAGCTCGCTTCGTTTCCGAGATATTTGCAGATTTATCTCAAGGGAAGGGGCCTGACGGACATATTTCGAGATATTTCTTCTTCTTGTTGTTCTTCTTCTGCACAGCTAAGCTGGAAGTGGCATTTGCAGCTCGCACTAGTGCAGAGTTATCTCACCGAAATGGGCCACGGTGTTTCTGTATCTCTATTATGTTGGTGCGTCTTCGGAACTTTTAAATATCTCGATATATCTCGAAAACTACGCTTCTGATCAAAAAATATCATAGAACATAAATTGTAGGAAACATAATTCTCTACAAAAAACGTCTCTTAACATTTTGCCATAGCTCGCTTCGTTTCCGAGATATTTGCAGATTCACCTCAAAGGAACTGGCCTGACGGACATATTTCGAGATATTTCTTCTTCTTGTTGTTCTTCCTCTGCACAGCTAAGCTGGAAGTGGCATTTGCAGCTCGCAATAGTGCAGAGTTATCTCAAAGAAAGGGGCCACGGTGTTTCTGTATCTCTAGTATGTTGGTGCGGCTTCGGAACTTTTAAATATCTTGATATATCTCGAGAACTACGCATCTGATCAAAAAATATCATAGAACATAAAAAGTAGGAAACTTAATTCTCTACAAAAAAGGTCTCTTAACATTTTGCCATAGCTCGCTTCGTTTCCGAGATATTTGCAGATTTATCTCAAGGGAAGGGGCCTGACGGACATATTTCGAGATATTTCTTCTTCTTGTTGTTCTTCTTCTGCACAGCTAAGCTGGCAGTGGCATTTACAGCTCGCAATAGTGCAGAGTTATCTCAAAGAAAGGGGCCACGGTGTTTCTGTATCTCTATTATGTTGGTGTGGCTTCGGAACTTTTAAATATCTTGATATATCTCGAGAACTACGCATCTGATCAAAGAATATCATAGAACATAAATTGTAGGAAACATAATTCTCTACAAAAAAGGTCTCTTAACATTTTGCCATAGCTCGCTTCGTTTCCGAGATATTTGCAGATTTATCACAAGGGAAGGGGCCTGACGGACATATTTCGAGATATTTCTTCTTCTTGTTGTTCTTCTTCTGCACAGCTAAGCTGGAAGTGGCATTTGCGGCTCGCACTAGTGCAGAGTTATCTCAGAGAAAGGGGCCACGGTGTTTCTGTATCCCTATTATGTTGGTGCGGCTTCGGAACTTTTAAATATCTCGATATATCTCGAAAACTACGCTTCTGATCAAAAAATATCATAGAACATAAATTGTAGGAAACATAATTCTCTACAAAAAAGGTCTCTTAACATTTTGCCATAGCTCGCTTCGTTTCCGACATATTTGCAGATATATCTCAAGGGAAGGGGCCTGACGGACATATTTCGAGATATTTCTTCTTCTTGTTGTTCTTGTTCTGCACAACTAAGCTGGAAGTGGCATTTGCAGCTCGCAATAGTGCAGAGTTATCCCAAAGAAAGGGGCCACGGTGTTTCTGTATCTCTATTATGTTGGTGCGGCTTCGGAACTTTTAAATATCTTGATATATCTCGAGAACTACGCATCTGATCAAAAAATATCATACTACATAAAAAGTAGGAAACTTAATTCTCTACAAGAAAGGTCTCTAAACATTTTGCCATAGCTCGCTTCGTTTCCGAGATATTTGCAGATTTATCTCAAGGGAAGGGGCCTGACGGACATATTTCGAGATATTTCTTCTTCTTGTTGTTCTTCTTCTGCACAGCTAAGCTGGAAGTGGCATTTGCAGCTCGCAATAGTGCAGAGTTATCTCAAAGAGAGGGGCCACGGTGTTTCTGTATCTCTATTATGTTGGTGCGGCTTCGGAACTTTTAAATATCTTGATATATCTCGAGAACTACGCATCTGATCAAAAAATATCATAGAAGATAAAAAGTGGGAAACTTAATTCTCTACAAAAAAGGTCTCTTAACATTTCGCCATAGCTCGCTTCGTTTCCGAGATATTTGCAGATATATCTCAAGGGAAGGGGCCTGACGGACATATTTCGAGATATTTCTTCTTCTTGTTGTTCTTCTTCTGCACAGCGAAGCCGGAAGTTGCATTTGCGGCTCGCACTAGTGCACAGTTATCTCAAAGAAAGGGGCCACGGTGTTTCTGTATCTCTATTATGTTGGTGCGGCTTCGGAACTTTTAAATATCTCGATATATCTCGAAAACTACGCTTCTGATCAAAAAATATCATAGAACATAAAAAGCAGGAAACTTAATTCTCTACAAAAAAGGTCTCTTAACATTTTGTCATAGCTCGCTTCGTTTCCGAGATATTTGCAGATTTATCTCAAGGGAAGGGGCCTAACGGACATATTTCGAGATATTTCTTCTTCTTGTTGTTCTTCTTCTGCACAGCTAAACTGGAAGTGGCATTTCCAGCTCGCAATAGTGCAGAGTTATCTCAAAGAGAGGGGCCACGGTGTTTCTGTATCTCTATTATGTTGGTGCGGCTTCGGAACTTTTAAATATCTTGATATATCTCGAGAACTACGCATCTGATCAAAAAATATCATAGAGGATAAAAAGTAGGAAACTTAATTCTCTACACAAAAGGTCTCTTGACATTTTGCCATAGCTCGCTTCGTTTCCGAGATATGTGCAGATTTATCTCAAGGGAAGGGGCCTCACGGACATATTTCGAGATATTTCTTCTTCTTGTTGTTCTTCTTCTGCACAGCTAAGCTGGAAGTGGCATTTGCGGCTCGCACTAGTGCAGAGTTATCTCAAAGAAAGGGGCCACGGTGTTTCTGTATCTCTATTATGTTGGTGCGTCTTCGGAACTTTTAAATATCTCGATATATCTCGAAAACTACGCTTCTGATCAAAAAATATCATAGAACATAAATTATAGGAAACATAATTCTCTACAAAAAAGGTCTCTTAACATTTTGCCATAGCTCGCTTCGTTTCCGAGATATTTGCAGATTCAACTCAAAGGAACTGGCCTGACGGACATATTTCGAGATATTTCTTCTTCTTGTTGTTCTTCCTCTGCACAGCTAAGCTGGAAGTGGCATTTGCAGCTCGCAATAGTGCAGAGTTATCTCAAAGAAAGGGGCCACGGTGTTTCTGTATCTCTATTATGTTGGTGCGGCTTCGGAACTTTTAAATATCTTGATATATCTCGAGAACTACGCATCTGATCAAAAAATATCATAGAACATAAAAAGTAGGAAACTTAATTCTCTACAAAAAAGGTCTCTTAACATTTTGCCATAGCTCGCTTCGTTTCCGAGACATTTGCAGATTTATCTCAAGGGAAGGGGCCTGACGGACATATTTCGAGATATTTCTTCTTCTTGTTGTTCTTCTTCTGCACAGCGAAGCCGGAAGTTGCATTTGCGGCTCGCACTAGTGCACAGTTATCTCAAAGAAAGGGGCCACGGTGTTTCTGTATCTCTATTATGTTGGTGCGGCTTCGGAACTTTTAAATATCTCGATATATCTCGAAAACTACGCTTCTGATCAAAAAATATCATAGAACATAAAAAGCAGGAAACTTAATTCTCTACAAAAAAGGTCTCTTAACATTTTGTCATAGCTCGCTTCGTTTCCGAGATATTTGCAGATTTATCTCAAGGGAAGGGGCCTAACGGACATATTTCGAGATATTTCTTCTTCTTGTTGTTCTTCTTCTGCACAGCTAAACTGGAAGTGGCATTTCCAGCTCGCAATAGTGCAGAGTTATCTCAAAGAGAGGGGCCACGGTGTTTCTGTATCTCTATTATGTTGGTGCGGCTTCGGAACTTTTAAATATCTTGATATATCTCGAGAACTACGCATCTGATCAAAAAATATCATAGAGGATAAAAAGTAGGAAACTTAATTCTCTACACAAAAGGTCTCTTGACATTTTGCCATAGCTCGCTTCGTTTCCGAGATATGTGCAGATTTATCTCAAGGGAAGGGGCCTCACGGACATATTTCGAGATATTTCTTCTTCTTGTTGTTCTTCTTCTGCACAGCTAAGCTGGAAGTGGCATTTGCGGCTCGCACTAGTGCAGAGTTATCTCAAAGAAAGGGGCCACGGTGTTTCTGTATCTCTATTATGTTGGTGCGGCTTCGGAACTTTTAAATATCTCGATATATCTCGAAAACTACGCTTCTGATCAAAAAATATCATAGAACATAAATTATAGGAAACATAATTCTCTACAAAAAAGGTCTCTTAACATTTTGCCATAGCTCGCTTCGTTTCCGAGATATTTGCAGATTCAACTCAAAGGAACTGGCCTGACGGACATATTTCGAGATATTTCTTCTTCTTGTTGTTCTTCCTCTGCACAGCTAAGCTGGAAGTGGCATTTGCAGCTCGCAATAGTGCAGAGTTATCTCGAAGAAAGGGGCCACGGTGTTTCTGTATCTCTATTATGTTGGTGCGGCTTCGGAACTTTAAAATATCTTTATATATCTCGAGAACTACGCATCTGATCAAAAAATATCATAGAACATAAAAAGTAGGAAACTTAATTCTCTACAAAAAAGGTCTCTTAACATTTTGCCATAGCTCGCTTCGTTTCCGAGATATTTGCATATTTATCTCAAGGGAAGGGGCCTGACGGACATATTTCGAGATATTTCTTCTTCTTGTTGTTCTTCTTCTGCACAGCTAAGCTGGAAGTGGCATTTGCGGCTCGCACTAGTGCAGAGTTATCTCAAAGAAAGGGGCCACGGTGTTTCTGTATCTCTATTATGTTGGTGCGGCTTCGGAACTTTTAAATATCTTGATATATCTCGAGAACTACGCTTCTGATCGAAAAATATCATAGAACGTAAATTGTAGGAATCATTATTCTCTACAAAAAAGGTCTCTTAACATTTTGCCATAGCTCGCTTCGTTCCCGAGATATTTGCAGATTCATCTCAAGGGAAGGGGTCTGAGGGACATATTTCGAGATATTTCTTCTTCTTGTTGTTCTTCTTCTGCACAGCTAAGTTCGAAGTGGCATTTGCAGCTCGCAATAGTGCAGAGTTATCTCAAAGAAAGAGGCCACGGTGATTCTGTACCTCTATTATGTTGGTGCAGCTTCGGAACTTTTAAATATCTTGATATATCTCGAGAACTACGCATCTGATCAAAAAATATCATCGAACATAAAAAGTAGGAAACATAATTCTCTACAAAAAAGGTCTCTTAACATTTTGCCATAGCTCGCTTGGTTTCCGAGATATTTGCAGATTTATCTCAAGGGAAGTGGCCTGACGGACATATTTCGAGATATTTCTTCTTCTTGTTGTTCTTCTTCTGCACAGCTAAGCTGGAAGTGGCATTTGCAGCTCGCAATAGTGCAGAGTTATCCCAAAGAAAGGGGCCACGGTGTTTCTGTATCTCTATTATGTTGGTGCGGCTTCGGAACTTTTAAATATCTTGATATATCTCGAGAACTACGCATCTGATCAAAAAATATCATAGAAGATAAAAAGTAGGAAACTTAATTCTCTACACAAAAGGTCTCTTAACATTTTGCCATAGCTCGCTTCGTTTCCGAGATATTTGCAGATTCAACTCAAAGGAACTGGCCTGACGGACATATTTCGAGATATTTCTTCTTCTTGTTGTTCTTCCTCTGCACAGCTAAGCTGGAAGTGGCATTTGCAGCTCGCAATAGTGCAGAGTTAGCTCGAAGAAAGGGGCCACGGTGTTTCTGTATCTCTATTATGTTGGTGCGGCTTCGGAACTTTAAAATATCTTTATATATCTCGAGAACTACGCATCTGATTAAAAAATATCATAGAACGTAAAAAGTAGGAAACTTAATTCTCTACAAATAAAGTCGCTTAACATTTTGCCATAGCTCGCTTCGTTTCCGAGATATTTGCAGATTTATCTCAAGGGAAGGGGCCTGACGGACATATTT
This sequence comes from Osmia lignaria lignaria, assembly GCF_051020975.1. Lineage (NCBI taxonomy): Eukaryota > Metazoa > Arthropoda > Insecta > Hymenoptera > Megachilidae > Osmia > Osmia lignaria. Next base: position 22,425,592 of record NW_027478159.1, read on the forward strand.
CGAGATATTTCTTCTTCTTGTTGTTCTTCTTCTGCACAGCTAAGCTGGAAGTGGCATTTGCAGCTCGCAATAGTGCAGAGTTATCTCAAAGAAAGGGGTCACGGTGTTTCTGTATCTCTATTATGTTGGTGCGGCTTCGGAACTTTTAAATATCTTGATATATCTCGAGAACTACGCATCTGATCAAAAAATATCATAGAACATAAAAAGTAGGAAACTTAATTCTCTACAAAAAAGGTCTCTTAACATTTTGCCATAGCTCGCTTCGTTTCCGAGATATTTGCACATTTATCTCAAGGGAAGGGGCCTAACGGACATATTTCGAGATATTTCTTCCTCTTGTTGTTCTTCTTCTGCACAGCTAAACTGGAAGTGGCATTTCCAGCTCGCAATAGGGCAGAGTTATCTCAAAGAGAGGGGCCACGGTGTTTCTGTATCTCTATTATGATGGTGCGGCTTCGGAACTTTTAAATATCTTGATATATCTCGAGAACTACGCATCTGATCAAAAAATATCATAGAACATAAAAAGTAGGAAACTTAATTCTCTACAAAAAAGGTCTCTTAACATTTTGCCATAGCTCGCTTCGTTTCCGAGATATTTGCAGATATATCTCAAGGGAAGGGGCCTGACGGACATATTTCGAGATATTTCTTCTTCTTGTTGTTCTTCTTCTGCACAGCTAAGCTGGAAGTGGCATTTGCAGCTCGCAATAGTGCAGAGTTATCTCAAAGAAAGGGGCCACGGTGTTTCTGTATCTCTATTATGTTGGTGCGGCTTCGGAACTTTTAAATATCTTGATATATCTCGAGAACTACGCATCTGATCAAAAAATATCATAGAACATAAAAAGTAGGAAACTTAATTCTCTACAAAAAAGGTCTCTTAGCATTTTGCCATAGCTCGCTTCGTTTCCGAGATATTTGCAGATTTATCTCAAGGGAAGGGGCCTAACGGACATATTTCGAGATATTTCTTCTTCTTGTTGTTCTTCTTCTGCACAGCTAAACTTGAGGTGGCATTTCCAGCTCGCAATAGTGCAGAGTTATCTCAAAGAAAGGGGCCACGGTGTTTCTGTATCTCTATTATGTTGGTGCGGCTTCGGAACTCTTAAATATCTCGATATATCTCGAAAACTACGCTTCTGATCAAAAAATATCATAGAACGTAAATTGTAGGAAACATTATTCTCTACAAAAAAGGTCTCTTAACATTTTGCCATAGCTCGCTTCGTTTCCGAGATATTTGCAGATTCATCTCAAGGGAAGGGGTCTGACGGACATATTTCGAGATATTTCTTCGTCTTGTTGTTCTTCTTCTGCACAGCTAAGCTGGAAGTGGCATTTGCAGCTCGCAATAGTGCAGAGTTATCTCAAAGAAAGGGGCCACGGTGTTTCTGTATCTCTATTATGTTGGTGCGGCTTCGGAACTTTTAAATATCTTGATATATCTCGAGAACTACGCATCTGATCAAAAAATATCATTGAACATAAAAAGTAGGAAACTTAATTCTCTACAAAAAAGGTCTCTTAACATTTTGCCATAGCTCGCTTCGTTTCCGAGATATTTGCAGATATATCTCAAGGGAAGGGGCCTGACGGACATATTTCGAGATATTTCTTCTTCTTGTTGTTCTTCTTCTGCACAGCTAAGCTGGAAGTGGCATTTGCAGCTCGCAATAGTGCAGAGTTATCTCAAAGAAAGGGGCCACGGTGTTTCTGTATCTCTATTATGTTGGTGCGGCTTCGGAACTTTTAAATATCTTGATATATCTCGAGAACTACGCATCTGATCAAAAAATATCATAGAACATAAAAAGTAGGAAACTTAATTCTCTACAAAAAAGGTCTCTTAACATTTTGCCATAGCTCGCTTCGTTTCCGAGATATTTGCAGATTTATCTCAAGGGAAGGGTCCTGATGGACATATTTCGAGATATTTCTTCTTCTTGTTGTTCTTCTTCTGCACAGCTAAACTGGAAGTGGCATTTCCAGCTCGCAATCGTGCAGAGTTATCTCAAAGAAAGGGGCCACGGTGTTTCTGTATCTCTATTATGTTGGTGCGGCTTCGGAACTTTTAAATATCTTGATATATCTCGAGAACTACGCCTCTGATCGAAAAATATCATAGAACATAAAAAGTAGGAAACTTAATTCTCTACAAAAACGGTCTCTAAACATTTTGCCATAGCTCGCTTCGTTTCCGAGATATTTGCACATATCTCTCAAGGGAAGGGGCCTGACGGACATATTTCGAGATATTTCTTCTTCTTGTTGTTCTTCTTCTGCACAGCTAAGCTGGAAGTGGCATTTGCGGCTCGCACTAGTGCACAGTTATCTCAAAGAAAGGGGCCACGGTGTTTCTGTATCTCTATTATGTTGGTGCGTCTTCGGAACTTTTAAATATCTCGATATATCTCGAAAACTACGCTTCTGATCAAAAAATATCATAGAACATAAATTGTAGGAAACATAATTCTCTACAAAAAACGTCTCTTAACATTTTGCCATAGCTCGCTTCGTTTCCGAGATATTTGCAGATTCAGCTCAAAGGAGCTGGCCTGACGGACATATTTCGAGATATTTCTTCTTCTTGTTGTTCTTCCTCTGCACAGCTAAGCTGGAAGTGGCATTTGCAGCTCGCAATAGTGCAGAGTTATCTCAAAGAAAGGGGCCACGGTGTTTCTGTATCTCTATTATGTTGGTGCGGCTTCGGAACTTTTAAATATCTTGATATATCTCGAGAACTACGCATCTGATCAAAAAATATCATTGAACATAAAAAGTAGGAAACTTAATTCTCTACAAAAAAGGTCTCTTAACATTTTGCCATAGCTCGCTTCGTTTCCGAGATATTTGCAGATATATCTCAAGGGAAGGGGCCTGACGGACATATTTCGAGATATTTCTTCTTCTTGTTGTTCTTCTTCTGCACAGCTAAGCTGGAAGTGGCATTTGCAGCTCGCAATAGTGCAGAGTTATCTCAAAGAAAGGGGCCACGGTGTTTCTGTATCTCTATTATGTTGGTGCGGCTTCGGAACTTTTAAATATCTTGATATATCTCGAGAACTACGCATCTGATCAAAAAATATCATAGAACATAAAAAGTAGGAAACTTAATTCTCTACAAAAAAGGTCTCTTAACATTTTGCCATAGCTCGCTTCGTTTCCGAGATATTTGCAGATTTATCTCAAGGGAAGGGTCCTGATGGACATATTTCGAGATATTTCTTCTTCTTGTTGTTCTTCTTCTGCACAGCTAAACTGGAAGTGGCATTTCCAGCTCGCAATCGTGCAGAGTTATCTCAAAGAAAGGGGCCACGGTGTTTCTGTATCTCTATTATGTTGGTGCGGCTTCGGAACTTTTAAATATCTTGATATATCTCGAGAACTACGCCTCTGATCGAAAAATATCATAGAACATAAAAAGTAGGAAACTTAATTCTCTACAAAAACGGTCTCTAAACATTTTGCCATAGCTCGCTTCGTTTCCGAGATATTTGCACATATCTCTCAAGGGAAGGGGCCTGACGGACATATTTCGAGATATTTCTTCTTCTTGTTGTTCTTCTTCTGCACAGCTAAGCTGGAAGTGGCATTTGCGGCTCGCACTAGTGCACAGTTATCTCAAAGAAAGGGGCCACGGTGTTTCTGTATCTCTATTATGTTGGTGCGTCTTCGGAACTTTTAAATATCTCGATATATCTCGAAAACTACGCTTCTGATCAAAAAATATCATAGAACATAAATTGTAGGAAACATAATTCTCTACAAAAAACGTCTCTTAACATTTTGCCATAGCTCGCTTCGTTTCCGAGATATTTGCAGATTTATCTCAAGGGAAGGGGCCTAACGGACATATTTCGAGATATTTCTTCTTCTTGTTGTTCTTCTTCTGCACAGCTAAACTGGAAGTGGCATTTCCAGCTCGCAATAGTGCAGAGTTATCTCAAAGAGAGGGGCCACGGTGTTTCTGTATCTCTATTATGTTGGTGCGGCTTCGGAACTTTTAAATATCTTGATATATCTCGAGAACTACGCATCTGATCAAAAAATATCATAGAGGATAAAAAGTAGGAAACTTAATTCTCTACACAAAAGGTCTCTTGACATTTTGCCATAGCTCGCTTCGTTTCCGAGATATGTGCAGATTTATCTCAAGGGAAGGGGCCTCACGGACATATTTCGAGATATTTCTTCTTCTTGTTGTTCTTCTTCTGCACAGCTAAGCTGGAAGTGGCATTTGCGGCTCGCACTAGTGCAGAGTTATCTCAAAGAAAGGGGCCACGGTGTTTCTGTATCTCTATTATGTTGGTGCGGCTTCGGAACTTTTAAATATCTCGATATATCTCGAAAACTACGCTTCTGATCAAAAAATATCATAGAACATAAATTATAGGAAACATAATTCTCTACAAAAAAGGTCTCTTAACATTTTGCCATAGCTCGCTTCGTTTCCGAGATATTTGCAGATTCAACTCAAAGGAACTGGCCTGACGGACATATTTCGAGATATTTCTTCTTCTTGTTGTTCTTCCTCTGCACAGCTAAGCTGGAAGTGGCATTTGCAGCTCGCAATAGTGCAGAGTTATCTCGAAGAAAGGGGCCACGGTGTTTCTGTATCTCTATTATGTTGGTGCGGCTTCGGAACTTTAAAATATCTTTATATATCTCGAGAACTACGCATCTGATCAAAAAATATCATAGAACATAAAAAGTAGGAAACTTAATTCTCTACAAAAAAGGTCTCTTAACATTTTGCCATAGCTCGCTTCGTTTCCGAGATATTTGCATATTTATCTCAAGGGAAGGGGCCTGACGGACATATTTCGAGATATTTCTTCTTCTTGTTGTTCTTCTTCTGCACAGCTAAGCTGGAAGTGGCATTTGCGGCTCGCACTAGTGCAGAGTTATCTCAAAGAAAGGGGCCACGGTGTTTCTGTATCTCTATTATGTTGGTGCGGCTTCGGAACTTTTAAATATCTTGATATATCTCGAGAACTACGCTTCTGATCGAAAAATATCATAGAACGTAAATTGTAGGAATCATTATTCTCTACAAAAAAGGTCTCTTAACATTTTGCCATAGCTCGCTTCGTTCCCGAGATATTTGCAGATTCATCTCAAGGGAAGGGGTCTGAGGGACATATTTCGAGATATTTCTTCTTCTTGTTGTTCTTCTTCTGCACAGCTAAGCTGGAAGTGGCATTTGCAGCTCGCAATAGTGCAGAGTTATCCCAAAGAAAGGGGCCACGGTGTTTCTGTATCTCTATTATGTTGGTGCGGCTTCGGAACTTTTAAATATCTTGATATATCTCGAGAACTACGCATCTGATCAAAAAATATCATAGAAGATAAAAAGTAGGAAACTTAATTCTCTACACAAAAGGTCTCTTAACATTTTGCCATAGCTCGCTTCGTTTCCGAGATATTTGCAGATTCAACTCAAAGGAACTGGCCTGACGGACATATTTCGAGATATTTCTTCTTCTTGTTGTTCTTCCTCTGCACAGCTAAGCTGGAAGTGGCATTTGCAGCTCGCAATAGTGCAGAGTTAGCTCGAAGAAAGGGGCCACGGTGTTTCTGTATCTCTATTATGTTGGTGCGGCTTCGGAACTTTAAAATATCTTTATATATCTCGAGAACTACGCATCTGATTAAAAAATATCATAGAACGTAAAAAGTAGGAAACTTAATTCTCTACAAATAAAGTCGCTTAACATTTTGCCATAGCTCGCTTCGTTTCCGAGATATTTGCAGATTTATCTCAAGGGAAGGGGCCTGACGGACATATTTCGAGATATTTCTTCTTCTTGTTGTTCTTCTTCTGCACAGCTAAGCTGGAAGTGGCATTTGCAGCTCGCAATAGTGCAGAGTTATCTCAAAGAAAGGGGTCACGGTGTTTCTGTATCTCTATTATGTTGGTGCGGCTTCGGAACTTTTAAATATCTTGATATATCTCGAGAACTACGCATCTGATCAAAAAATATCATAGAACATAAAAAGTAGGAAACTTAATTCTCTACAAAAAAGGTCTCTTAACATTTTGCCATAGCTCGCTTCGTTTCCGAGATATTTGCACATTTATCTCAAGGGAAGGGGCCTAACGGACATATTTCGAGATATTTCTTCCTCTTGTTGTTCTTCTTCTGCACAGCTAAACTGGAAGTGGCATTTCCAGCTCGCAATAGGGCAGAGTTATCTCAAAGAGAGGGGCCACGGTGTTTCTGTATCTCTATTATGATGGTGCGGCTTCGGAACTTTTAAATATCTTGATATATCTCGAGAACTACGCATCTGATCAAAAAATATCATAGAACATAAAAAGTAGGAAACTTAATTCTCTACAAAAAAGGTCTCTTAACATTTTGCCATAGCTCGCTTCGTTTCCGAGATATTTGCAGATATATCTCAAGGGAAGGGGCCTGACGGACATATTTCGAGATATTTCTTCTTCTTGTTGTTCTTCTTCTGCACAGCTAAGCTGGAAGTGGCATTTGCAGCTCGCAATAGTGCAGAGTTATCTCAAAGAAAGGGGCCACGGTGTTTCTGTATCTCTATTATGTTGGTGCGGCTTCGGAACTTTTAAATATCTTGATATATCTCGAGAACTACGCATCTGATCAAAAAATATCATAGAACATAAAAAGTAGGAAACTTAATTCTCTACAAAAAAGGTCTCTTAGCATTTTGCCATAGCTCGCTTCGTTTCCGAGATATTTGCAGATTTATCTCAAGGGAAGGGGCCTAACGGACATATTTCGAGATATTTCTTCTTCTTGTTGTTCTTCTTCTGCACAGCTAAACTTGAGGTGGCATTTCCAGCTCGCAATAGTGCAGAGTTATCTCAAAGAAAGGGGCCACGGTGTTTCTGTATCTCTATTATGTTGGTGCGGCTTCGGAACTCTTAAATATCTCGATATATCTCGAAAACTACGCTTCTGATCAAAAAATATCATAGAACGTAAATTGTAGGAAACATTATTCTCTACAAAAAAGGTCTCTTAACATTTTGCCATAGCTCGCTTCGTTTCCGAGATATTTGCAGATTCATCTCAAGGGAAGGGGTCTGACGGACATATTTCGAGATATTTCTTCGTCTTGTTGTTCTTCTTCTGCACAGCTAAGCTGGAAGTGGCATTTGCAGCTCGCAATAGTGCAGAGTTATCTCAAAGAAAGGGGCCACGGTGTTTCTGTATCTCTATTATGTTGGTGCGGCTTCGGAACTTTTAAATATCTTGATATATCTCGAGAACTACGCATCTGATCAAAAAATATCATTGAACATAAAAAGTAGGAAACTTAATTCTCTACAAAAAAGGTCTCTTAACATTTTGCCATAGCTCGCTTCGTTTCCGAGATATTTGCAGATATATCTCAAGGGAAGGGGCCTGACGGACATATTTCGAGATATTTCTTCTTCTTGTTGTTCTTCTTCTGCACAGCTAAGCTGGAAGTGGCATTTGCAGCTCGCAATAGTGCAGAGTTATCTCAAAGAAAGGGGCCACGGTGTTTCTGTATCTCTATTATGTTGGTGCGGCTTCGGAACTTTTAAATATCTTGATATATCTCGAGAACTACGCATCTGATCAAAAAATATCATAGAACATAAAAAGTAGGAAACTTAATTCTCTACAAAAAAGGTCTCTTAACATTTTGCCATAGCTCGCTTCGTTTCCGAGATATTTGCAGATTTATCTCAAGGGAAGGGTCCTGATGGACATATTTCGAGATATTTCTTCTTCTTGTTGTTCTTCTTCTGCACAGCTAAACTGGAAGTGGCATTTCCAGCTCGCAATCGTGCAGAGTTATCTCAAAGAAAGGGGCCACGGTGTTTCTGTATCTCTATTATGTTGGTGCGGCTTCGGAACTTTTAAATATCTTGATATATCTCGAGAACTACGCCTCTGATCGAAAAATATCATAGAACATAAAAAGTAGGAAACTTAATTCTCTACAAAAACGGTCTCTAAACATTTTGCCATAGCTCGCTTCGTTTCCGAGATATTTGCACATATCTCTCAAGGGAAGGGGCCTGACGGACATATTTCGAGATATTTCTTCTTCTTGTTGTTCTTCTTCTGCACAGCTAAGCTGGAAGTGGCATTTGCGGCTCGCACTAGTGCACAGTTATCTCAAAGAAAGGGGCCACGGTGTTTCTGTATCTCTATTATGTTGGTGCGTCTTCGGAACTTTTAAATATCTCGATATATCTCGAAAACTACGCTTCTGATCAAAAAATATCATAGAACATAAATTGTAGGAAACATAATTCTCTACAAAAAACGTCTCTTAACATTTTGCCATAGCTCGCTTCGTTTCCGAGATATTTGCAGATTCAGCTCAAAGGAGCTGGCCTGACGGACATATTTCGAGATATTTCTTCTTCTTGTTGTTCTTCCTCTGCACAGCTAAGCTGGAAGTGGCATTTGCAGCTCGCAATAGTGCAGAGTTATCTCAAAGAAAGGGGCCACGGTGTTTCTGTATCTCTATTATGTTGGTGCGGCTTCGGAACTTTTAAATATCTTGATATATCTCGAGAACTACGCATCTGATCAAAAAATATCATTGAACATAAAAAGTAGGAAACTTAATTCTCTACAAAAAAGGTCTCTTAACATTTTGCCATAGCTCGCTTCGTTTCCGAGATATTTGCAGATATATCTCAAGGGAAGGGGCCTGACGGACATATTTCGAGATATTTCTTCTTCTTGTTGTTCTTCTTCTGCACAGCTAAGCTGGAAGTGGCATTTGCAGCTCGCAATAGTGCAGAGTTATCTCAAAGAAAGGGGCCACGGTGTTTCTGTATCTCTATTATGTTGGTGCGGCTTCGGAACTTTTAAATATCTTGATATATCTCGAGAACTACGCATCTGATCAAAAAATATCATAGAACATAAAAAGTAGGAAACTTAATTCTCTACAAAAAAGGTCTCTTAACATTTTGCCATAGCTCGCTTCGTTTCCGAGATATTTGCAGATTTATCTCAAGGGAAGGGTCCTGATGGACATATTTCGAGATATTTCTTCTTCTTGTTGTTCTTCTTCTGCACAGCTAAACTGGAAGTGGCATTTCCAGCTCGCAATCGTGCAGAGTTATCTCAAAGAAAGGGGCCACGGTGTTTCTGTATCTCTATTATGTTGGTGCGGCTTCGGAACTTTTAAATATCTTGATATATCTCGAGAACTACGCCTCTGATCGAAAAATATCATAGAACATAAAAAGTAGGAAACTTAATTCTCTACAAAAACGGTCTCTAAACATTTTGCCATAGCTCGCTTCGTTTCCGAGATATTTGCACATATCTCTCAAGGGAAGGGGCCTGACGGACATATTTCGAGATATTTCTTCTTCTTGTTGTTCTTCTTCTGCACAGCTAAGCTGGAAGTGGCATTTGCGGCTCGCACTAGTGCACAGTTATCTCAAAGAAAGGGGCCACGGTGTTTCTGTATCTCTATTATGTTGGTGCGTCTTCGGAACTTTTAAATATCTCGATATATCTCGAAAACTACGCTTCTGATCAAAAAATATCATAGAACATAAATTGTAGGAAACATAATTCTCTACAAAAAACGTCTCTTAACATTTTGCCATAGCTCGCTTCGTTTCCGAGATATTTGCAGATTCAGCTCAAAGGAGCTGGCCTGACGGACATATTTCGAGATATTTCTTCTTCTTGTTGTTCTTCCTCTGCACAGCTAAGCTGGAAGTGGCATTTGCAGCTCGCAATAGTGCAGAGTTATCTCAAAGAAAGGGGCCACGGTATTTCTGTATCTCTATTATGTTGGTGCGGCTTCGGAACTTTTAAATATCTTGATATATCTCGAGAACTACGCATCTGATCAAAAAACATCATTGAACATAAATAGTAGGAAACTTAATTCTCTACAAAAAAGGTCTCTTAACATTTTGCCATAGCTCGCTTCGTTTCCGAGATATTTGCAGATATATCTCAAGGGAAGGGGCCTGACGGACATATTTCGAGATATTTCTTCTTCTTGTTGTTCTTCTTCTGCACAGCTAAGCTGGAAGTGGCATTTGCAGCTCGCAATAGTGCAGAGTTATCTCAAAGAAAGGGGCCACGGTGTTTCTGTATCTCTATTATGTTGGTGCGGCTTCGGAACTTTTAAATATCTTGATATATCTCGAGAACTACGCATCTGATCAAAAAATATCATAGAAGATAAAAAGTAGGAAACTTAATTCTCTACACAAAAGGTCTCTTAACATTTTGCCATAGCTCGCTTCGTTTCCGAGATATTTGCAGATTCAACTCAAAGGAACTGGCCTGACGGACATATTTCGAGATATTTCTTCTTCTTGTTGTTCTTCCTCTGCACAGCTAAGCTGGAAGTGGCATTTGCAGCTCGCAATAGTGCAGAGTTAGCTCGAAGAAAGGGGCCACGGTGTTTCTGTATCTCTATTATGTTGGTGCGGCTTCGGAACTTTAAAATATCTTTATATATCTCGAGAACTACGCATCTGATTAAAAAATATCATAGAACGTAAAAAGTAGGAAACTTAATTCTCTACAAATAAAGTCGCTTAACATTTTGCCATAGCTCGCTTCGTTTCCGAGATATTTGCAGATTTATCTCAAGGGAAGGGGCCTGACGGACATATTTCGAGATATTTCTTCTTCTTGTTGTTCTTCTTCTGCACAGCTAAGCTGGAAGTGGCATTTGCAGCTCGCAATAGTGCAGAGTTATCTCAAAGAAAGGGGTCACGGTGTTTCTGTATCTCTATTATGTTGGTGCGGCTTCGGAACTTTTAAATATCTTGATATATCTCGAGAACTACGCATCTGATCAAAAAATATCATAGAACATAAAAAGTAGGAAACTTAATTCTCTACAAAAAAGGTCTCTTAACATTTTGCCATAGCTCGCTTCGTTTCCGAGATATTTGCACATTTATCTCAAGGGAAGGGGCCTAACGGACATATTTCGAGATATTTCTTCCTCTTGTTGTTCTTCTTCTGCACAGCTAAACTGGAAGTGGCATTTCCAGCTCGCAATAGTGCAGAGTTATCTCAAAGAGAGGGGCCACGGTGTTTCTGTATCTCTATTATGATGGTGCGGCTTCGGAACTTTTAAATATCTTGATATATCTCGAGAACTACGCATCTGATCAAAAAATATCATAGAACATAAAAAGTAGGAAACTTAATTCTCTACAAAAAAGGTCTCTTAACATTTTGCCATAGCTCGCTTCGTTTCCGAGATATTTGCAGATATATCTCAAGGGAAGGGGCCTGACGGACATATTTCGAGATATTTCTTCTTCTTGTTGTTCTTCTTCTGCACAGCTAAGCTGGAAGTGGCATTTGCAGCTCGCAATAGTGCAGAGTTATCTCAAAGAAAGGGGCCACGGTGTTTCTGTATCTCTATTATGTTGGTGCGGCTTCGGAACTTTTAAATATCTTGATATATCTCGAGAACTACGCATCTGATCAAAAAATATCATAAAACATAAAAAGTAGGAAACTTAATTCTCTACAAAAAAGGTCTCTCAGCATTTTGCCATAGCTCGCTTCGTTTCCGAGATATTTGCAGATTTATCTCAAGGGAAGGGGCCTAACGGACATATTTCGAGATATTTCTTCTTCTTGTTGTTCTTCTTCTGCACAGCTAAACTTGAGGTGGCATTTCCAGCTCGCAATAGTGCAGAGTTATCTCAAAGAAAGGGGCCACGGTGTTTCTGTATCTCTATTATGTTGGTGCGGCTTCGGAACTTTTAAATATCTCGATATATCTCGAAAACTACGCTTCTGATCAAAAAATATCATAGAACGTAAATTGTAGGAAACATTATTCTCTACAAAAAAGGTCTCTCAACATTTTGCCATAGCTCGCTTCGTTTCCGAGATATTTGCAGATTCATCTCAAGGGAAGGGGTCTGACGGACATATTTCGAGATATTTCTTCGTCTTGTTGTTCTTCTTCTGCACAGCTAAGCTGGAAGTGGCATTTGCAGCTCGCAATAGTGCAGAGTTATCTCAAAGAAAGGGGCCACGGTGTTTCTGTATCTCTATTATGTTGGTGCGGCTTCGGAACTTTTAAATATCTTGATATATCTCGAGAACTACGCATCTGATCAAAAAATATCAAAGAACATAAAAAGTAGGAAACTTAATTCTCTACAAAAAAGGTCTCTTAGCATTTTGCCATAGCTCGCTTCGTTTCCGAGATATTTGCAGATTTATCTCAAGGGAAGGGGCCTAACGGACATATTTCGAGATATTTCTTCTTCTTGTTGTTCTTCTTCTGCACAGCTAAACTGGAAGTGGCATTTCCAGCTCGCAATAGTGCAGAGTTATCTCAAAGAAAGGGGCCACGGTGTTTCTGTATCTCTATTATGTTGGTGCGGCTTCGGAACTTTTAAATATCTCGATATATCTCGAAAACTACGCTTCTGATCAAAAAATATCATAGAACGTAAATTGTAGGAAACATTATTCTCTACAAAAAAGGTCTCTTAACATTTTGCCATAGCTCGCTTCGTTTCCGAGATATTTGCATATTTATCTCAAGGGAAGGGGCCTGACGGACATATTTCGAGATATTTCTTCTTCTTGTTGTTCTTCTTCTGCACAGCTAAGCTGGAAGTAGCATTTGCGGCTCGCACTAGTGCAGAGTTATCTCAAAGAAAGGGGCCACGGTGTTTCTGTATCTCTATTATGTTGGTGCGGCTTCGGAACTTTTAAATATCTTGATATATCTCGAGAAGTACGCCTCTGATCGAAAAATATCATAGAACATAAAAAGTAGCAAACTTAATTCTCTACAAAAACGGTCTCTAAACATTTTGCCATAGCTCGCTTCGTTTCCGAGATATTTGCACATATATCTCAAGGGAAGGGGCCTGACGGACATATTTCGAGATATTTCTTCTTCTTGTTGTTCTTCTTCTGCACAGCTAAGCTGGAAGTGGCATTTGCGGCTCGCACTAGTGCACAGTTATTTCAAAGAAAGGGGCCACGGTGTTTCTGTATCTCTATTATGTTGGTGCGTCTTCGGAACTTTTAAATATCTCGATATATCTCGAAAACTACGCTTCTGATCAAAAAATATCATAAAACATAAATTGTAGGAAACATAATTCTCTACAAAAAACGTCTCCTAACATTTTGCCATAGCTCGCTTCGTTTCCGAGATATTTGCAGATTCAGCTCAAAGGAGCTGGCCTGACGGACATATTTCGAGATATTTCTTCTTCTTGTTGTTCTTCCTCTGCACAGCTAAGCTGGAAGTGGCATTTGCAGCTCGCAATAGTGCAGAGTTATCTCAAAGAAAGGGGCCACGGTGTTTCTGTATCTCTATTATGTTGGTGCGGCTTCGGAACTTTTAAATATCTTGATATATCTCGAGAACTACGCATCTGATCAAAAAATATCATTGAACATAAAAAGTAGGAAACTTAATTCTCTACAAAAAAGGTCTCTTAACATTTTGCCATAGCTCGCTTCGTTTCCGAGATATTTGCGGATTTATCTCAAGGGAAGGGGCCTAACGGACATATTTCGAGATATTTCTTCTTCTTGTTGTTCTTCTTCTGCACAGCTAAACTGGAAGTGGCATTTCCAGCTCGCAATAGTGCAGAGTTATCTCAAAGAAAGGGGCCACGGTGTTTCTGTATCTCTATTATGTTGGTGCGGCTTCGGAACTTTTAAATATCTCGATATATCTCGAAAACTACGCTTCTGATCAAAAAATATCATAGAACGTAAATTGTAGGAAACATTATTCTCTACAAAAAAGGTCTCTTAACATTTTGCCATAGTTCGCTTCGTTTCCGAGATATTTGCAGATTCATCTCAAGGGAAGGGGTCTGACGGACATATTTCGAGATATTTCTTCTTCTTGTTGTTCTTCTTCTGCACAGCTAAGCTGGAAGTGGCATTTGCAGCTCGCAATAGTGCAGAGTTATCCCAAAGAAAGGGGCCACGGTGTTTCTGTATCTCTATTATGTTGGTGCGGCTTCGGAACTTTTAAATATCTCGATATATCTCGAAAACTACGCTTCTGATCAAAAAATATCATAGAACATAAATTGTAGGAAACATAATTCTCCACAAAAAAGGTCTCTTAACATTTTGCCATAGCTCGCTTCGTTTCCGAGATATTTGCAGATTTATCTCAAGGGAAGGGTCCTGATGGACATATTTCGAGATATTTCTTCTTCTTGTTGTTCTTCTTCTGCACAGCTAAACTGGAAGTGGCATTTCCAGCTCGCAATCGTGCAGAGTTATCTCAAAGAAAGGGGCCACGGTGTTTCTGTATCTCTATTATGTTGGTGCGGCTTCGGAACTTTTAAATATCTCGATATATCTCGAAAACTACGCTTCTGATCAAAAAATATCATAGAACATAAATTGTAGGAAACATAATTCTCTACAAAAAACGTCTCTTAACATTTTGCCATAGCTCGCTTCGTTTCCGAGATATTTGCAGATTCAGCTCAAAGGAGCTGGCCTGACGGACATATTTCGAGATATTTCTTCTTCTTGTTGTTCTTCCTCTGCACAGCTAAGCTGGAAGTGGCATTTGCAGCTCGCAATAGTGCAGAGTTATCTCAAAGAAAGGGGCCACGGTGTTTCTGTATCTCTATTATGTTGGTGCGGCTTCGGAACTTTTAAATATCTTGATATATCTCGAGAACTACGCATCTGATCAAAAAATATCATTGAACATAAAAAGTAGGAAACTTAATTCTCTACAAAAAAGGTCTCTTAACATTTTGCCATAGCTCGCTTCGTTTCCGAGATATTTGCAGATATATCTCAAGGGAAGGGGCCTGACGGACATATTTCGAGATATTTCTTCTTCTTGTTGTTCTTCTTCTGCACAGCTAAGCTGGAAGTGGCATTTGCAGCTCGCAATAGTGCAGAGTTATCTCAAAGAAAGGGGCCACGGTGTTTCTGTATCTCTATTATGTTGGTGCGGCTTCGGAACTTTTAAATATCTTGATATATCTCGAGAACTACGCATCTGATCAAAAAATATCATAGAACATAAAAAGTAGGAAACTTAATTCTCTACAAAAAAGGTCTCTTAACATTTTGCCATAGCTCGCTTCGTTTCCGAGATATTTGCACATTTATCTCAAGGGAAGGGGCCTAACGGACATATTTCGAGATATTTCTTCCTCTTGTTGTTCTTCTTCTGCACAGCTAAACTGGAAGTGGCATTTCCAGCTCGCAATAGTGCAGAGTTATCTCAAAGAGAGGGGCCACGGTGTTTCTGTATCTCTATTATGATGGTGCGGCTTCGGAACTTTTAAATATCTTGATATATCTCGAGAACTACGCATCTGATCAAAAAATATCATAGAACATAAAAAGTAGGAAACTTAATTCTCTACAAAAAAGGTCTCTTAACATTTTGCCATAGCTCGCTTCGTTTCCGAGATATTTGCAGATATATCTCAAGGGAAGGGGCCTGACGGACATATTTCGAGATATTTCTTCTTCTTGTTGTTCTTCTTCTGCACAGCTAAGCTGGAAGTGGCATTTGCAGCTCGCAATAGTGCAGAGTTATCTCAAAGAAATGGGCCACGGTGTTTCTGTATCTCTATTATGTTGGTGCGGCTTCGGAACTTTTAAATATCTTGATATATCTCGAGAACTACGCATCTGATCAAAAAATATCATTGAACATAAAAAGTAGGAAACTTAATTCTCTACAAAAAAGGTCTCTTAACATTTTGCCATAGCTCGCTTCGTTTCCGAGATATTTGCAGATATATCTCAAGGGAAGGGGCCTGACGGACATATTTCGAGATATTTCTTCTTCTTGTTGTTCTTCTTCTGCACAGCTAAACTTGAGGTGGCATTTCCAGCACGCAATAGTGCAGAGTTATCTCAAAGAAAGGGGCCACGGTGTTTCTGTATCTCTATTATGTTGGTGCGGCTTCGGAACTTTTAAATATCTCGATATATCTCGAAAACTACGCTTCTGATCAAAAAATATCATAGAACGTAAATTGTAGGAAACATTATTCTCTACAAAAAAGGTCTCTTAACATTTTGCCATAGCTCGCTTCGTTTCCGAGATATTTGCAGATTCATCTCAAGGGAAGGGGTCTGACGGACATATTTCGAGATATTTCTTCGTCTTGTTGTTCTTCTTCTGCACAGCTAAGCTGGAAGTGGCATTTGCAGCTCGCAATAGTGCAGAGTTATCTCAAAGAAAGGGGCCACGGTGTTTCTGTATCTCTATTATGTTGGTGCGGCTTCGGAACTTTTAAATATCTTGATATATCTCGAGAACTACGCATCTGATCAAAAAATATCATAGAACATAAAAAGTAGGAAACTTAATTCTCTACAAAAACGGTCTCTAAACATTTTGCCATAGCTCGCTTCGTTTCCGAGATATTTGCACATATATCTCAAGGGAAGGGGCCTGACGGACATATTTCGAGATATTTCTTCTTCTTGTTGTTCTTCTTCTGCACAGCTAAGCTGGAAGTGGCATTTGCGGCTCGCACTAGTGCACAGTTATCTCAAAGAAAGGGGCCACGGTGTTTCTGTATCTCTATTATGTTGGTGCGTCTTCGGAACTTTTAAATATCTCGATATATCTCGAAAACTACGCTTCTGATCAAAAAATATCATAGAACATAAATTGTAGGAAACATAATTCTCTACAAAAAATGTCTCCTAACATTTTGCCATAGCTCGCTTCGTTTCCGAGATATTTGCAGATTCAGCTCAAAGGAGCTGGCCTGACGGACATATTTCGAGATATTTCTTCTTCTTGTTGTTCTTCCTCTGCACAGCTAAGCTGGAAGTGGCATTTGCAGCTCGCAATAGTGCAGAGTTATCTCAAAGAAAGGGGCCACGGTGTTTCTGTATCTCTATTATGTTGGTGCGGCTTCGGAACTTTTAAATATCTTGATATATCTCGAGAACTACGCATCTGATCAAAAAATATCATAGAACATAAAAAGTAGGAAACTTAATTCTCTACAAAAAAGGTCTCTTAGCATTTTGCCATAGCTCGCTTCGTTTCCGAGATATTTGCAGATTTATCTCAAGGGAAGGGGCCTAACGGACATATTTCGAGATATTTCTTCTTCTTGTTGTTCTTCTTCTGCACAGCTAAACTGGAAGTGGCATTTCCAGCTCGCAATAGTGCAGAGTTATCTCAAAGAAAGGGGCCACGGTGTTTCTGTATCTCTATTATGTTGGTGCGGCTTCGGAACTTTTAAATATCTCGATATATCTCGAAAACTACGCTTCTGCTCAAAAAATATCATAGAACATAAATTGTAGGAAACATTATTCTCTACAAAAAAGGTCTCTTAACATTTTGCCATAGCTCGCTTCGTTTCCGAGATATTTGCAGATTCATCTCAAGGGAAGGGGTCTGACGGACATATTTCGAGATATTTCTTCTTCTTGTTGTTCTTCCTCTGCACAGCTAAGCTGGAAGTGGCATTTGCAGCTCGCAATAGTGCAGGGTTATCCCAAAGAAAGGGGCCACGGTGTTTCTGTATCTCTATTATGTTGGTGCGGCTTCGGAACTTTTAAATATCTCGATATATCTCGAGAACTACGCATCTGATCAAAAAATATCATAGAACATAAAAAGTAGGAAACTTAATTCTCTACAAAAAAGGTCTCTTAACATTTTGCCATACCTCGCTTCGTTTCCGAGATATTTGCATATTTATCTCAAGGGAAGGGGCCTGACGGACATATTTCGAGATATTTCTTCTTCTTGTTGTTCTTCTTCTGCACAGCTAAGCTGGAAGTAGCATTTGCGGCTCGCACTAGTGCAGAGTTATCTCAAAGAAAGGGGCCACGGTGTTTCTGTATCTCTATTATGTTGGTGCGGCTTCGGAACTTTTAAATATCTTGATATATCTCGAGAACTACGCCTCTGATCGAAAAATATCATAGAACATAAAAAGTAGGAAACTTAATTCTCTACAAAAACGGTCTCTAAACATTTTGCCATAGCTCGCTTCGTTTCCGAGATATTTGCACATATATCTCAAGGGAAGGGGCCTGACGGACATATTTCGAGATATTTCTTCTTCTTGTTGTTCTTCTTCTGCACAGCTAAGCTGGAAGTGGCATTTGCGGCTCGCACTAGTGCACAGTTATCTCAAAGAAAGGGGCCACGGTGTTTCTGTATCTCTATTATGTTGGTGCGTCTTCGGAACTTTTAAATATCTCGATATATCTCGAAAACTACGCTTCTGATCAAAAAATATCATAAAACATAAATTGTAGGAAACATAATTCTCTACAAAAAACGTCTCCTAACATTTTGCCATAGCTCGCTTCGTTTCCGAGATATTTGCAGATTCAGCTCTAAGGAGCTGGCCTGACGGACATATTTCGAGATATTTCTTCTTCTTGTTGTTCTTCCTCTGCACAGCTAAGCTGGAAGTGGCATTTGCAGCTCGCAATAGTGCAGAGTTATCTCAAAGAAAGGGGCCACGGTGTTTCTGTATCTCTATTATGTTGGTGCGGCTTCGGAACTTTTAAATATCTTGATATATCTCGAGAACTACGCATCTGATCAAAAAATATCATTGAACATAAAAAGTAGGAAACTTAATTCTCTACACGAAAGGTCTCTTAACATTTTGCCATAGCTCGCTTCGTTTCCGAGATATTTGCGGATTTATCTCAAGGGAAGGGGCCTAACGGACATATTTCGAGATATTTCTTCTTCTTGTTGTTCTTCTTCTGCACAGCTAAACTGGAAGTGGCATTTCCAGCTCGCAATAGTGCAGAGTTATCTCAAAGAAAGGGGCCACGGTGTTTCTGTATCTCTATTATGTTGGTGCGGCTTCGGAACTTTTAAATATCTCGATATATCTCGAAAACTACGCTTCTGATCAAAAAATATCATAGAACGTAAATTGTAGGAAACATTATTCTCTACAAAAAAGGTCTCTTAACATTTTGCCATAGTTCGCTTCGTTTCCGAGATATTTGCAGATTCATCTCAAGGGAAGGGGTCTGACGGACATATTTCGAGATATTTCTTCTTCTTGTTGTTCTTCTTCTGCACAGCTAAGCTGGAAGTGGCATTTGCAGCTCGCAATAGTGCAGAGTTATCCCAAAGAAAGGGGCCACGGTGTTTCTGTATCTCTATTATGTTGGTGCGGCTTCGGAACTTTTAAATATCTCGATATATCTCGAAAACTACGCTTCTGATCAAAAAATATCATAGAACATAAATTGTAGGAAACATAATTCTCTACAAAAAAGGTCTCTTAACATTTTGCCATAGCTCGCTTCGTTTCCGAGATATTTGCAGATTTATCTCAAGGGAAGGGTCCTGATGGACATATTTCGAGATATTTCTTCTTCTTGTTGTTCTTCTTCTGCACAGCTAAACTGGAAGTGGCATTTCCAGCTCGCAATCGTGCAGAGTTATCTCAAAGAAAGGGGCCACGGTGTTTCTGTATCTCTATTATGTTGGTGCGGCTTCGGAACTTTTAAATATCTTGATATATCTCGAGAACTACGCCTCTGATCGAAAAATATCATAGAACATAAAAAGTAGGAAACTTAATTCTCTACAAAAACGGTCTCTAAACATTTTGCCATAGCTCGCTTCGTTTCCGAGACATTTGCACATATATCTCAAGGGAAGGGGCCTGACGGACATATTTCGAGATATTTCTTCTTCTTGTTGTTCTTCTTCTGCACAGCTAAGCTGGAAGTGGCATTTGCGGCTCGCACTAGTGCACAGTTATCTCAAAGAAAGGGGCCACGGTGTTTCTGTATCTCTATTATGTTGGTGCGGCTTCGGAACTTTTAAATATCTTGATATATCTCGAGAACTACGCCTCTGATCGAAAAATATCATAGAACATAAAAAGTAGGAAACTTAATTCTCTACAAAAACGGTCTCTAAACATTTTGCCATAGCTCGCTTCGTTTCCGAGATATTTGCACATATATCTCAAGGGAAGGGGCCTGACGGACATATTTCGAGATATTTCTTCTTCTTGTTGTTCTTCTTCTGCACAGCTAAGCTGGAAGTGGCATTTGCGGCTCGCACTAGTGCACAGTTATCTCAAAGAAAGGGGCCACGGTGTTTCTGTATCTCTATTATGTTGGTGCGTCTTCGGAACTTTTAAATATCTCGATATATCTCGAAAACTACGCTTCTGATCAAAAAATATCATAGAACATAAATTGTAGGAAACATAATTCTCTACAAAAAACGTCTCTTAACATTTTGCCATAGCTCGCTTCGTTTCCGAGATATTTGCAGATTCAGCTCAAAGGAGCTGGCCTGACGGACATATTTCGAGATATTTCTTCTTCTTGTTGTTCTTCCTCTGCACAGCTAAGCTGGAAGTGGCATTTGCAGCTCGCAATAGTGCAGAGTTATCTCAAAGAAAGGGGCCACGGTGTTTCTGTATCTCTATTATGTTGGTGCGGCTTCGGAACTTTTAAATATCTTGATATATCTCGAGAACTACGCATCTGATCAAAAAATATCATTGAACATAAAAAGTAGGAAACTTAATTCTCTACAAAAAAGGTCTCTTAACATTTTGCCATAGCTCGCTTCGTTTCCGAGATATTTGCGGATTTATCTCAAGGGAAGGGGCCTAACGGACATATTTCGAGATATTTCTTCTTCTTGTTGTTCTTCTTCTGCACAGCTAAACTGGAAGTGGCATTTCCAGCTCGCAATAGTGCAGAGTTATCTCAAAGAAAGGGGCCACGGTGTTTCTGTATCTCTATTATGTTGGTGCGGCTTCGGAACTTTTAAATATCTCGATATATCTCGAAAACTACGCTTCTGATCAAAAAATATCATAGAACGTAAATTGTAGGAAACATTATTCTCTACAAAAAAGGTCTCTTAACATTTTGCCATAGTTCGCTTCGTTTCCGAGATATTTGCAGATTCATCTCAAGGGAAGGGGTCTGACGGACATATTTCGAGATATTTCTTCTTCTTGTTGTTCTTCTTCTGCACAGCTAAGCTGGAAGTGGCATTTGCAGCTCGCAATAGTGCAGAGTTATCCCAAAGAAAGGGGCCACGGTGTTTCTGTATCTCTATTATGTTGGTGCGGCTTCGGAACTTTTAAATATCTCGATATATCTCGAAAACTACGCTTCTGATCAAAAAATATCATAGAACATAAATTGTAGGAAACATAATTCTCTACAAAAAAGGTCTCTTAACATTTTGCCATAGCTCGCTTCGTTTCCGAGATATTTGCAGATTTATCTCAAGGGAAGGGTCCTGATGGACATATTTCGAGATATTTCTTCTTCTTGTTGTTCTTCTTCTGCACAGCTAAACTGGAAGTGGCATTTCCAGCTCGCAATCGTGCAGAGTTATCTCAAAGAAAGGGGCCACGGTGTTTCTGTATCTCTATTATGTTGGTGCGGCTTCG
Organism: Osmia lignaria lignaria; assembly: GCF_051020975.1. NCBI lineage: Eukaryota > Metazoa > Arthropoda > Insecta > Hymenoptera > Megachilidae > Osmia > Osmia lignaria. The sequence continues at coordinate 22,446,983 of NW_027478159.1, forward strand.
GAACTTTTAAATATCTTGATATATCTCGAGAACTACGCCTCTGATCGAAAAATATCATAGAACATAAAAAGTAGGAAACTTAATTCTCTACAAAAACGGTCTCTAAACATTTTGCCATAGCTCGCTTCGTTTCCGAGACATTTGCACATATATCTCAAGGGAAGGGGCCTGACGGACATATTTCGAGATATTTCTTCTTCTTGTTGTTCTTCTTCTGCACAGCTAAGCTGGAAGTGGCATTTGCGGCTCGCACTAGTGCACAGTTATCTCAAAGAAAGGGGCCACGGTGTTTCTGTATCTCTATTATGTTGGTGCGGCTTCGGAACTTTTAAATATCTTGATATATCTCGAGAACTACGCCTCTGATCGAAAAATATCATAGAACATAAAAAGTAGGAAACTTAATTCTCTACAAAAACGGTCTCTAAACATTTTGCCATAGCTCGCTTCGTTTCCGAGATATTTGCACATATATCTCAAGGGAAGGGGCCTGACGGACATATTTCGAGATATTTCTTCTTCTTGTTGTTCTTCTTCTGCACAGCTAAGCTGGAAGTGGCATTTGCGGCTCGCACTAGTGCACAGTTATCTCAAAGAAAGGGGCCACGGTGTTTCTGTATCTCTATTATGTTGGTGCGTCTTCGGAACTTTTAAATATCTCGATATATCTCGAAAACTACGCTTCTGATCAAAAAATATCATAGAACATAAATTGTAGGAAACATAATTCTCTACAAAAAACGTCTCTTAACATTTTGCCATAGCTCGCTTCGTTTCCGAGATATTTGCAGATTCAGCTCAAAGGAGCTGGCCTGACGGACATATTTCGAGATATTTCTTCTTCTTGTTGTTCTTCCTCTGCACAGCTAAGCTGGAAGTGGCATTTGCAGCTCGCAATAGTGCAGAGTTATCTCAAAGAAAGGGGCCACGGTGTTTCTGTATCTCTATTATGTTGGTGCGGCTTCGGAACTTTTAAATATCTTGATATATCTCGAGAACTACGCATCTGATCAAAAAATATCATTGAACATAAAAAGTAGGAAACTTAATTCTCTACAAAAAAGGTCTCGTAACATTTTGCCATAGCTCGCTTCGTTTCCTAGATATTTGCAGATATATCTCAAGGGAAGGGGCCTGACGGACATATTTCGAGATATTTCTTCTTCTTGTTGTTCTTCTTCTGCACAGCTAAGCTGGAAGTGGCATTTGCAGCTCGCAATAGTGCAGAGTTATCTCAAAGAAAGGGGCCACGGTGTTTCTGTATCTCTATTATGTTGGTGCGGCTTCGGAACTTTTAAATATCTTGATATATCTCGAGAACTACGCATCTGATCAAAAAATATCATAGAACATAAAAAGTAGGAAACTTAATTCTCTACAAAAAAGGTCTCTTAGCATTTTGCCATAGCTCGCTTCGTTTCCGAGATATTTGCAGATTTATCTCAAGGGAAGGGGCCTAACGGACATATTTCGAGATATTTCTTCTTCTTGTTGTTCTTCTTCTGCACAGCTAAACTGGAAGTGGCATTTCCAGCTCGCAATAGTGCAGAGTTATCTCAAAGAAAGGGGCCACGGTGTTTCTGTATCTCTATTATGTTGGTGCGGCTTCGGAACTTTTAAATATCTCGATATATCTCGAAAACTACGCTTCTGATCAAAAAATATCATAGAACGTAAATTGTAGCAAACATTATTCTCTACAAAAAAGGTCTCTTAACATTTTGCCATAGCTCGCTTCGTTTCCGAGATATTTGCAGATTCATCTCAAGGGAAGGGGTCTGACGGACATATTTCGAGATATTTCTTCTTCTTGTTGTTCTTCCTCTGCACAGCTAAGCTGGAAGTGGCATTTGCAGCTCGCAATAGTGCAGGGTTATCCCAAAGAAAGGGGCCACGGTGTTTCTGTATCTCTATTATGTTGGTGCGGCTTCGGAACTTTTAAATATCTCGATATATCTCGAGAACTACGCATCTGACCAAAAAATATCATAGAACATAAAAAGTAGGAAACTTAATTCTCTACAAAAAAGGTCTCTTAACATTTTGCCATACCTCGCTTCGTTTCCGAGATATTTGCATATCTATCTCAAGGGAAGGGGCCTGACGGACATATTTCGAGATATTTCTTCTTCTTGTTGTTCTTCTTCTGCACAGCTAAGCTGGAAGTAGCATTTGCGGCTCGCACTAGTGCAGAGTTATCTCAAAGAAAGGGGCCACGGTGTTTCTGTATCTCTATTATGTTGGTGCGGCTTCGGAACTTTTAAATATCTTGATATATCTCGAGAACTACGCCTCTGATCGAAAAATATCATAGAACATAAAAAGTAGGAAACTTAATTCTCTACAAAAACGGTCTCTAAACATTTTGCCATAGCTCGCTTCGTTTCCGAGATATTTGCACATATATCTCAAGGGAAGGGGCCTGACGGACATATTTCGAGATATTTCTTCTTCTTGTTGTTCTTCTTCTGCACAGCTAAGCTGGAAGTGGCATTTGCAGCTCGCAATAGTGCAGAGTTATCTCAAAGAAAGGGGCCACGGTGTTTCTGTATCTCTATTATGTTGGTGCGGCTTCGGAACTTTTAAATATCTTGATATATCTCGAGAACTACGCATCTGGTCAAAAAATATCATAGAACGTAAAAGGTAGGAAACTTAATTCTCTACAAATGAGGTCTCTTAACATTTTGCCATAGCTCGCTTCGTTTCCGAGATATTTGCAGATTTATCTCAAGGGAAGGGGCCTAACGGACATATTTCGAGATATTTTTGCTTCTTGTTGTTCTTCTTCTGCACAGCTAAACTGGAAGTGGCATTTCCAGCTCGCAATAGTGCAGAGTTATCTCAAAGAAAGGGGCCACGGTGTTTCTGTATCTCTATTATGTTGGTGCGGCTTCGGAACTTTTAAATATCTTGATATATCTCGAGAACTACGCATCTGATCAAAAAATATCATAGAACATAAAAAGTAGGAAACTTAATTCTCTACAAAAGAGGTCTCTTAACATTTTGCCATAGCTCGCTTCGTTTCCGAGATATTTGCAGATTTATCTCACGGGAAGGGGCCTAACGGACATATTTCGAGATATTTCTTCTTCTTGTTGTTCTTCTTCTGCACAGCTAAACTGGAAGTGGCATTTCCAGCTCGCAATAGTGCAGAGTTATCTCAAAGAAAGGGGCCACGGTGTTTCTGTATCCCTATTATGTTGGTGCGGCTTCGGAACTTTTAAATATCTCGATATATCTCGAAAACTACGCTTCTGATCAAAAAATATCATAGAACATAAATTGTAGGAAACATAATTCTCTATAAAAAACGTCTCTTAACATTTTGCCATAGCTCGCTTCGTTTCCGAGATATTTGCAGATTCAGATCAAAGGAACTGGCCTGACGGACATATTTCGAGATATTTCTTCTTCTTGTTGTTCTTCTTCTGCACAGCTAAGCTGGAAGTGGCATTTGCAGCTCGCAATAGTGCAGAGTTATCTCAAAGAAAGGGGCCACGGTGTTTCTGTATCTCTATTATGTTGGTGCGGCTTCGGAACTTTTAAATATCTTGATATATCTCGAGAACTACGCATCTGATCAAAAAATATCATAGAACATAAAAAGTAGGAAACTTAATTCTCTACAAAAAAGGTCTCTTAACATTTTGCCATAGCTCGCTTCGTTTCCGAGATATTTGCAGATTTATCTCAAGGGAAGGGGCCTGACGGACATATTTCGAGATATTTCTTCTTCTTGTTGTTCTTCTTCTGCACAGCTAAGCTGGAAGTGGCATTTGCGGCTCGCACTAGTGCAGAGTTATCTCAAAGAAAGGGGCCACGGTGTTTCTGTATCTCTATTATGTTGGTGCGGCTTCGGAACTTTTAAATATCTCGATGTATCTCGAAAACTACGCTTCTGATCAAAAAATATCGTAGAACATAAATTGTAGGAAACATAATTCTCTACAAAAAAGGTCTCTTAACATTTTGCCATAGCTCGCTTCGTTTCCGAGATATTTGCAGATATATCTCAAGGGAAGGGGCCTGACGGACATATTTCGAGATATTTCTTCTTCTTGTTGTTCTTCTTCTGCACAGCTAAGCTGGAAGTGGCATTTACAGCTCGCAATAGTGCAGAGTTTTCTCAAAGAAAGGGGCCACGGTGTTTCTGTATCTCTATTATGTTGGTGCGGCTTCGGAACTTTTAAATATCTTGATATATCTCGAGAACTATGCGTCTGATCAAAAAATATCATAGAACATAAATTGTAGGAAACATAATTCTCTATAAAAAACATCTCTTAACATTTTGTCATAGCTCGCTTCGTTTCCGAGATATTTGCAGATTCAGCTCAAAGGAACTGGCCTGACGGACATATTTCGAGATATTTCTTCTTCTTGTTGTTCTTCTTCTGCACAGCTAAGCTGGAAGTGGCATTTACAGCTCGCAATAGTGCAGAGTTATCTCAAAGAAAGGGGCCACGGTGTTTCTGTATCTCTATTATGTTGGTGCGGCTTCGGAACTTTTAAATATCTTGATATATCTCGAGAACTACGCATCTGATCAAAAAATATCATAGAACATAAAAAGTAGGAAACTTAATTCTCTACAAAAAAGGTCTCTTAACATTTTGCCATAGCTCGCTTCGTTTCCGAGATATTTGCAGATTTATCTCAAGGGAAGGGGCCTGACGGACATATTTCGAGATATTTCTTCTTCTTGTTGTTCTTCTTCTGCACAGCTAAGCTGGAAGTGGCATTTGCGGCTCGCACTAGTGCAGAGTTATCTCAAAGAAAGGGGCCACGGTGTTTCTGTTTCTCTATTATGTTGGTGCGGCTTCGGAACTTTTAAATATCTCGATATATCTCGAAAACTACGCTTCTGATCAAAAAATATCATAGAACATAAATTGTAGGAAACATAATTCTCTACAAAAAAGGTCTCTTAACATTTTCCCATAGCTCGCTTCGTTTCCGAGATATTTGCAGATTTATCTCAAGGGAAGGGGCCTAACGGACATATCTCGAGATATTTCTTCTTCTTGTTGTTCTTATTCTGCACAGCTAAGCTGGAAGTGGCATTTGCGGCTCGCACTAGTGCAGAGTTATCTCAAAGAAAGGGGTCACGGTGTTTATGTATCTCTATTATGTTGGTGCGGTTTCGGAACTTTTAAATATCTTGATATATCTCGAGAACTACGCATCTGGTCAAAAAATATCATAGAACGTAAAAGGTAGGAAACTTAATTCTCTACAAATGAGGTCTCTTAACATTTTGCCATAGCTCGCTTCGTTTCCGAGATATTTGCAGATTTATCTCAAGGGAAGGGGCCTAACGGACATATTTCGAGATATTTTTGCTTCTTGTTGTTCTTCTTCTGCACAGCTAAACTGGAAGTGGCATTTCCAGCTCGCAATAGTGCAGAGTTATCTCAAAGAAAGGGGCCACGGTGTTTCTGTATCTCTATTATGTTGGTGCGGCTTCGGAACTTTTAAATATCTTGATATATCTCGAGAACTACGCATCTGATCAAAAAATATCATAGAACATAAAAAGTAGGAAACTTAATTCTCTACAAAAGAGGTCTCTTAACATTTTGCCATAGCTCGCTTCGTTTCCGAGATATTTGCAGATTTATCTCACGGGAAGGGGCCTAACGGACATATTTCGAGATATTTCTTCTTCTTGTTGTTCTTCTTCTGCACAGCTAAACTGGAAGTGGCATTTCCAGCTCGCAATAGTGCAGAGTTATCTCAAAGAAAGGGGCCACGGTGTTTCTGTATCCCTATTATGTTGGTGCGGCTTCGGAACTTTTAAATATCTCGATATATCTCGAAAACTACGCTTCTGATCAAAAAATATCATAGAACATAAATTGTAGGAAACATAATTCTCTATAAAAAACGTCTCTTAACATTTTGCCATAGCTCGCTTCGTTTCCGAGATATTTGCAGATTCAGATCAAAGGAACTGGCCTGACGGACATATTTCGAGATATTTCTTCTTCTTGTTGTTCTTCTTCTGCACAGCTAAGCTGGAAGTGGCATTTGCAGCTCGCAATAGTGCAGAGTTATCTCAAAGAAAGGGGCCACGGTGTTTCTGTATCTCTATTATGTTGGTGCGGCTTCGGAACTTTTAAATATCTTGATATATCTCGAGAACTACGCATCTGATCAAAAAATATCATAGAACATAAAAAGTAGGAAACTTAATTCTCTACAAAAAAGGTCTCTTAACATTTTGCCATAGCTCGCTTCGTTTCCGAGATATTTGCAGATTTATCTCAAGGGAAGGGGCCTGACGGACATATTTCGAGATATTTCTTCTTCTTGTTGTTCTTCTTCTGCACAGCTAAGCTGGAAGTGGCATTTGCGGCTCGCACTAGTGCAGAGTTATCTCAAAGAAAGGGGCCACGGTGTTTCTGTATCTCTATTATGTTGGTGCGGCTTCGGAACTTTTAAATATCTCGATGTATCTCGAAAACTACGCTTCTGATCAAAAAATATCGTAGAACATAAATTGTAGGAAACATAATTCTCTACAAAAAAGGTCTCTTAACATTTTGCCATAGCTCGCTTCGTTTCCGAGATATTTGCAGATATATCTCAAGGGAAGGGGCCTGACGGACATATTTCGAGATATTTCTTCTTCTTGTTGTTCTTCTTCTGCACAGCTAAGCTGGAAGTGGCATTTACAGCTCGCAATAGTGCAGAGTTTTCTCAAAGAAAGGGGCCACGGTGTTTCTGTATCTCTATTATGTTGGTGCGGCTTCGGAACTTTTAAATATCTTGATATATCTCGAGAACTATGCGTCTGATCAAAAAATATCATAGAACATAAATTGTAGGAAACATAATTCTCTATAAAAAACATCTCTTAACATTTTGTCATAGCTCGCTTCGTTTCCGAGATATTTGCAGATTCAGCTCAAAGGAACTGGCCTGACGGACATATTTCGAGATATTTCTTCTTCTTGTTGTTCTTCCTCTGCACAGCTAAGCTGGAAGTGGCATTTCCAGCTCGCAATAGTGCAGAGTTATCTCAAAGAAAGGGGCCACGGTGTTTCTGTATCTCTATTATGTTGGTGCGGCTTCGGAACTTTTAAATATCTTGATATATCTCGAGAACTACGCATCAGATCAAAAAATATCATAGAACATAAAAAGTAGGAAACTTAATTCTCTACAAAAAAAGTCTCTTAACATTTTGCCATAGCTCTCTTCGTTTCCGAGATATTTGCAGATTTATCTCAAGGGAAGGGGCCTGACGGACATATTTCGAGATATTTCTTCTTCTTGTTGTTCTTCTGCACAGCTAAGCTGGAAGTGGCATTTGCAGCTCGCAATAGTGCATAGTTATCTGAAAGAAAGGGGCCACGGTGTTTCTGTATCTCTATTATGTTGGTGCGGCTTCGGAACTTTTAAATATCTTGATATATCTCGAGAACTACGCATCTGATCAAAAAATATCATAGAACATAAAAAGTAGGAAACATAATTCTCTACAAAAAAGGTCTCTTAACATTTTGCCATAGCTCGCTTCGTTTCCGAGATATTTGCAGATATATCTCAAGGGAAGGGGCCTGACGGACATATTTCGAGATATTTCTTCTTCTTGTTGTTCTTCTTCTGCACAGCTAAGCTGGAAGTGGCATTTACAGCTCGCAATAGTGCAGAGTTATCTCAAAGAAAGGGGCCACGGTGTTTCTGTATCTCTATTATGTTGGTGCGGCTTCGGAACTTTTAAATATCTTGATATATCTCGAGAACTACGCATCTGATCAAAAAATATCATAGAACATAAAAAGTAGGAAACTTAATTCTCTACAAAAAAGGTCTCTTAACATTTTGCCATAGCTCGCTTCGTTTCCGAGATATTTGCAGATTTATCTCAAGGGAAGGGGCCTGACGGACATATTTCGAGATATTTCTTCTTCTTGTTGTTCTTCTTCTGCACAGCTAAGCTGGAAGTGGCATTTGCGGCTCGCACTAGTGCAGAGTTATCTCAAAGAAAGGGGTCACGGTGTTTATGTATCTCTATTATGTTGGTGCGGTTTCGGAACTTTTAAATATCTTGATATATCTCGAGAACTACGCATCTGGTCAAAAAATATCATAGAACGTAAAAGGTAGGAAACTTAATTCTCTACAAATGAGGTCTCTTAACATTTTGCCATAGCTCGCTTCGTTTCCGAGATATTTGCAGATTTATCTCAAGGGAAGGGGCCTAACGGACATATTTCGAGATATTTTTGCTTCTTGTTGTTCTTCTTGTGCACAGCTAAACTGGAAGTGGCATTTCCAGCTCGCAATAGTGCAGAGTTATCTCAAAGAAAGGGGCCACGGTGTTTCTGTATCTCTATTATGTTGGTGCGGCTTCGGAACTTTTAAATATCTTGATATATCTCGAGAACTACGCACCTGATCAAAAAATATCATAGAACATAAAAAGTAGGAAACTTAATTCTCTACAAAAGAGGTCTCTTAACATTTTGCCATAGCTCGCTTCGTTTCCGAGATATTTGCAGATTTATCTCACGGGAAGGGGCCTAACGGACATATTTCGAGATATTTCTTCTTCTTGTTGTTCTTCTTCTGCACAGCTAAACTGGAAGTGGCATTTCCAGCTCGCAATAGTGCAGAGTTATCTCAAAGAAAGGGGCCACGGTGTTTCTGTATCCCTATTATGTTGGTGCGGCTTCGGAACTTTTAAATATCTCGATATATCTCGAAAACTACGCTTCTGATCAAAAAATATCATAGAACATAAATTGTAGGAAACATAATTCTCTATAAAAAACGTCTCTTAACATTTTGCCATAGCTCGCTTCGTTTCCGAGATATTTGCAGATTCAGATCAAAGGAACTGGCCTGACGGACATATTTCGAGATATTTCTTCTTCTTGTTGTTCTTCTTCTGCACAGCTAAGCTGGAAGTGGCATTTGCAGCTCGCAATAGTGCAGAGTTATCTCAAAGAAAGGGGCCACGGTGTTTCTGTATCTCTATTATGTTGGTGCGGCTTCGGAACTTTTAAATATCTTGATATATCTCGAGAACTACGCATCTGATCAAAAAATATCATAGAACATAAAAAGTAGGAAACTTAATTCTCTACAAAAAAGGTCTCTTAACATTTTGCCATAGCTCGCTTCGTTTCCGAGATATTTGCAGATTTATCTCAAGGGAAGGGGCCTGACGGACATATTTCGAGATATTTCTTCTTCTTGTTGTTCTTCTTCTGCACAGCTAAGCTGGAAGTGGCATTTGCGGCTCGCACTAGTGCAGAGTTATCTCAAAGAAAGGGGCCACGGTGTTTCTGTATCTCTATTATGTTGGTGCGGCTTCGGAACTTTTAAATATCTCGATGTATCTCGAAAACTACGCTTCTGATCAAAAAATATCATAGAACATAAATTGTAGGAAACATAATTCTCTACAAAAAAGGTCTCTTAACATTTTGCCATAGCTCGCTTCGTTTCGGAGATATTTGCAGATATATCTCAAGGGAAGGGGCCTGACGGACATATTTCGAGATATTTCTTCTTCTTGTTGTTCTTCTTCTGCACAGCTAAGCTGGAAGTGGCATTTACAGCTCGCAATAGTGCAGAGTTATCTCAAAGAAAGGGGCCACGGTGTTTCTGTATCTCTATTATGTTGGTGCGGCTTCGGAACTTTTAAATATCTTGATATATCTCGAGAACTACGCATCTGATCAAAAAATATCATAGAACGTAAAAAGTAGGAAACTTAATTCTCTACAAAAAAGGTCTCTTAACATTTTGCCATAGCTCTCTTCGTTTCCGAGATATTTGCAGATTTATCTCAAGGGAAGGGGCCTAACGGACATATTTCGAAATATTTCTTCATCTTGTTGTTCTTCTTCTGCACAGCTAAGCTGGAAGTGGCATTTGCAGCTCGCAATAGTGCAGAGTTATCTCAAAGAAAGGGGCCACGGTGTTTCTGTATCTCTATTATGTTGGTGCGGCTTCGGAACTTTTAAATATCTTGATATATCTCGAGAACTACGCATCTGATCAAAAAATATCATAGAACATAAAAAATAGGAAACTTAATTCTCTACAAAAAAGATCTCTTAAGATTTTGCCATAGCTCGCTTCGTTTCCGAGATATTTGCAGATTTATCTCAAGGGAAGGGGCCTAACGGACATATTTCGAGATATTTCTTCTTCTTGTTGTTCTTCTTCTGCACAGCTAAGCTGGAAGTGGCATTTGCAGCTCGCAATAGTGCAGAGTTATCTCAAAGAAAGGGGCCACGGTGTTTCTGTATCTCTATTATGTTGGTGCGGCTTCGGAACTTTTAAATATCTTGATATATCTCGAGAACTACGCATCTGATCAAAAAATATCATAGAACGTAAAAGGTAGGAAACTTAATTCTCTACAAATAAGGTCTCTTAACATTTTGCCATAGCTCGCTTCGTTTCCGAGATATTTGCAGATTTATCTCAAGGGAAGGGGCCTAACGGACATATTTCGAGATATTTCTTCTTCTTGTTGTTCTTCTTCTGCACAGCTAAGCTGGAAGTGGCATTTGCGGCTCGCACTAGTGCAGAGTTATCTCAAAGAAAGGGGCCACGGTGTTTCTGTATCTCTATTATGTTGGTGCGGCTTCGGAACTTTTAAATATCTTGATATATCTCGAGAACTACGGGTCTGATCAAAAAATATCATAGAACATAAAAAGTAGGAAACATAATTCTCTACAAAAAAGGTCTCTTAACATTTTGCCATAGCTCGCTTCGTTTCCGAGATATTTGCAGATTTATCTCAAGGGAAGGGGCCTGACGGACATATTTCGAGATATTTCTTCTTCTTGTTGTTCTTCTTCTGCACAGCTAAGCTGGAAGTGGCATTTGCGGCTCGCACTAGTGCAGAGTTATCTCAAAGAAAGGGGCCACGGTGTTTCTGTATCTCTATTATGTTGGTGCGGCTTCGGAACTTTTAAATATCTTGATATATCTCGAGAACTACGCATCTGATCACAAAATATCATAGAACATGAAAAGTAGGAAACTTAATTCTCTACAAAAAAGGTCTCTTAACATTTTACCATAGCTCTCTTCGTTTCCGAGATATTTGCAGATTTATCTCAAGGGAAGGGGCCTGACGGACATATTTCGAGATATTTCTTCTTCTTGTTGTTCTTCTTCTGCACAGCTAAGCTGGAAGTGGCATTTGCGGCTCGCACTAGTGCAGAGTTATCTCAAAGATAGGGGCCACGGTGTTTCGGTATCTCTATTATGTTGGTGCGGCTTCGGAACTTTTAAATATCTTGATATATCTCGAGAACTACGGGTCTGATCAAAAAATATCATAGAACATAAAAAGTAGGAAACTTAATTCTCCACAAATAATGTCTCTTAACATTTTGCCATAGCTCGCTTCGTTTCCGAGATATTTGCAGATTTATCTCAAGGGAAGGGGCCTAACGGACATATTTCGAGATATTTTTGCTTCTTGTTGTTCTTCTTCTGCACAGCTAAACTGGAAGTGGCATTTCCAGCTCGCAATAGTGCAGAGTTATCTCAAAGAGAGGGGCCACGGTGTTTCTGTATCTCTATTATGTTGGTGCGGCTTCGGAACTTTTAAATATCTTGATATATCTCGAGAACTACGCATCTGATCAAAAAATATCATAGAACATAAAAAGTAGGAAACTTAATTCTCTACAAAAAAGGTCTCTTAACATTTTGCCATAGCTCGCTTCGTTTCCGAGATATTTGCAGATTTATCTCAAGGGAAGGGGCCTGACGGACATATTTCGAGATATTTCTTCTTCTTGTTGTTCTTCTTCTGCACAGCTAAGCTGGAAGTGGCATTTGCGGCTCGCACTAGTGCAGAGTTATCTCAAAGAAAGGGGCCACGGTGTTTCGGTATCTCTATTATGTTGGTGCGGCTTCGGAACTTTTAAATATCTTGATATATCTCGAGAACTACGGGTCTGATCAAAAAATATCATAGAACATAAAAAGTAGGAAACTTAATTCTCCACAAATAATGTCTCTTAACATTTTGCCATAGCTCGCTTCGTTTCCGAGATATTTGCAGATTTATCTCAAGGGAAGGGGCCTGACGGACATATTTCGAGATATTTCTTCTTCTAGTTGTTCTTCTTCTGCACAGCTAAGCTGGAAGTGGCATTTGCGGCTCGCACTAGTGCAGAGTTATCTCAAAGAAAGGGGCCACGGTGTTTCTGTATCTCTATTATGTTGGTGCGGCTTCGGAACTTTTAAATATCTTGATATATCTCGAGAACTACGCATCTGATCAAAAAATATCATAGAACATAAAAAGTAGGAAACTTAATTCTCTACAAAAAAGGTCTCTTAACATTTTGCCATAGCTCGCTTCGTTTCCGAGATATTTGCAGATTTATCTCAAGGGAAGGGGCCTGACGGACATATTTCGAGATATTTCTTCTTCTTGTTGTTCTTCTTCTGCACAGCTAAGCTGGAAGTGGCATTTGCGGCTCGCACTAGTGCAGAGTTATCTCAAAGAAAGGGGCCACGGTGTTTCTGTATCTCTATTATGTTGGTGCAGCTTCGGAACTTTTAAATATCTCGATATATCTCGAAAACTACGCTTCTGATCAAAAAATATCATAGAACATAAATTGTAGGAAACATAATTCTCTACAAAAAAGGTCTCTTAACATTTTGCCATAGCTCGCTTCGTTTCCGAGATATTTGCAGATATATCTCAAGGGAAGGGGCCTGACGGACATATTTCGAGATATTTCTTCTTCTTGTTGTTCTTCTTCTGCACAGCTAAGCTGGAAGTGGCATTTACAGCTCGCAATAGTGCAGAGTTATCTCAAAGAAAGGGGCCACGGTGTTTCTGTATCTCTATTATGTTGGTGCGGCTTCGGAACTTTTAAATATCTTGATATATCTCGAGAACTACGCATCTGATCAAAAAATATCATAGAACGTAAAAAGTAGGAAACTTAATTCTCTACAAAAAAGGTCTCTTAACATTTTGCCATAGCTCTCTTCGTTTCCGAGATATTTGCAGATTTATCTCAAGGGAAGGGGCCTAACGGACATATTTCGAAATATTTCTTCATCTTGTTGTTCTTCTTCTGCACAGCTAAGCTGGAAGTGGCATTTGCAGCTCGCAATAGTGCAGAGTTATCTCAAAGAAAGGGGCCACGGTGTTTCTGTATCTCTATTATGTTGGTGCGGCTCCGGAACTTTTAAATATCTTGATATATCTCGAGAACTACGCATCTGATCAAAAAATATCATAGAACATAAAAGGTAGGAAACTTAATTCTCTACAAATAAGGTCTCTTAACATTTTGCCATAGCTCGCTTCGTTTCCGAGATATTTGCAGATTTATCTCAAGGGAAGGGGCCTAACGGACATATTTCGAGATATTTTTGCTTCTTGTTGTTCTTCTTCTGCACAGCTAAACTGGAAGTGGCATTTCCAGCTCGCAATAGTGCAGAGTTATCTCAAAGAAAGGGGCCACGGTGTTTCCGTATCTCTATTATGTTGGTGCGGCTTCGGAACTTTTAAATATCTTCATATATCTCGAGAACTACGGGTCTGATCAAAAAATATCATAGAACATAAAAAGTAGGAAACATAATTCTCTACAAAAAAGGTCTCTTAACATTTTGCCATAGCTCGCTTCGTTTCCGAGATATTTGCAGATTTATCTCAAGGGAAGGGGCCTGACGGACATATTTCGAGATATTTCTTCTTCTTGTTGTTCTTCTTCTGCACAGCTAAGCTGGAAGTGGCATTTGCGGCTCGCACTAGTGCAGAGTTATCTCAAAGAAAGGGGCCACGGTGTTTCTGTATCTCTATTATGTTGGTGCGGCTTCGGAACTTTTAAATATCTTGATATATCTCAAGAACTACGCATCTGATCAAAAAATATCATAGAACATAAAAAGTAGGAAACTTAATTCTCTACAAAAAAGGTCTCTCAACATTTTGCCATAGCTCGCTTCGTTTCTGAGATATTTGCAGATTTATCTCAAGGGAAGGGGCCTGACGGACATATTTCGAGATATTTCTTCTTCTTGTTGTTCTTCTTCTGCACAGCTAAGCTGGAAGTGGCATTTGCGGCTCGCACTAGTGCAGAGTTATCTCAAAGAAAGGGGCCACGGTGCTTCTGTATCTCTATTATGTTGGTGCGGCTTTGGAACTTTTAAATATCTCGATATATCTCGAAAACTACGCTTCTGACCAAAAAATATCATAGAACATAAATTGTAGGAATCATAATTCTCTACAAAAAAGGTCTCTTAACATTTTGCCATAGCTCGCTTCGTTTCCGAGATATTTGCAGATATATCTCAAGGGAAGGGGCCTGACGGACATATTTCGAGATATTTCTTCTTCTTGTTGTTCTTCTTCTGCACAGCTAAGCTGGAAGTGGCATTTACAGCTCGCAATAGTGCAGAGTTATCTCAAAGAAAGGGGCCACGGTGTTTCTGTATCTCTATTATGTTGGTGCGGCTTCGGAACTTTTAAATATCTTGATATATCTCGAGAACTACGCATCTGATCAAAAAATATCATAGAACATAAAAAGTAGGAAACTTAATTCTCTACAAAAAAGGTCTCTTAACATTTTGCCATAGCTCTCTTCGTTTCCGAGATATTTGCAGATTTATCTCAAGGGAAGGGGCCTAACGGACATATTTCGAAATATTTCTTCATCTTGTTGTTCTTCTTCTGCACAGCTAAGCTGGAAGTGGCATTTGCAGCTCGCAATAGTGCAGAGTTATCTCAAAGAAAGGGGCCACGGTGTTTCTGTATCTCTATTATGTTGGTGCGGCTTCGGAACTTTTAAATATCTTGATATATCTCGAGAACTACGCATCTGATCAAAAAATATCATAGAACATAGAAAATAGGAAACTTAATTCTCTACAAAAAAGGTCTCTTAACATTTTGCCATAGCTCGCTTCGTTTCCGAGATATTTGCAGATTTATCTCAAGGGAAGGGGCCTAACGCACATATTTCGAGATATTTCTTCTTCTTGTTGTTCTTCTTCTGCACAGCTAAGCTGGAAGTGGCATTTGCAGCTCGCAATAGTGCAGAGTTATCGCAAAGAAAGGGGCCACGGTGTTTCTGTATCTCTATTATGTTGGTGCGGCTTCGGAACTTTTAAATATCTTGATATATCTCGAGAACTACGCATCTGATCAAAAAATATCATAGAACGTAAAAGGTAGGAAACTTAATTCTCTACAAATAAGGTCTCTTAACATTTTGCCATAGCTCGCTTCGTTTCCGAGATATTTGCAGATTTATCTCAAGGGAAGGGGCCTAACGGACATATTTCGAGATATTTTTGCTTCTTGTTGTTCTTCTTCTGCACAGCTAAACTGGAAGTGGCATTTCCAGCTCGCAATAGTGCAGAGTTATCTCAAAGAGAGGGGCCACGGTGTTTCTGTATCTCTATTATGTT
Organism: Osmia lignaria lignaria; assembly: GCF_051020975.1. Lineage (NCBI taxonomy): Eukaryota > Metazoa > Arthropoda > Insecta > Hymenoptera > Megachilidae > Osmia > Osmia lignaria. The sequence goes on from NW_027478159.1 coordinate 22,462,424, forward strand.
GGTGCGGCTTCGGAACTTTTAAATATCTTGATATATCTCGAGAACTACGCATCTGATCAAAAAATATCATACAACATAAAAAGTAGGAAAGTTAATTCTCTACAAAAAAGGTCTCTTAACATTTTGCCATAGCTCGCTTCGTTTCCGAGATATTTCCAGATTTATCTCAAGGGAAGGGGCCTGACGGACATATTTCGAGATATTTCTTCTTCTTGTTGTTCCTCTTCTGCACAGCTAAGCTGGAAGTGGCATTTGCGGCTCGCACTAGTGCAGAGTTATCTCAAAGAAAGGGGCCACGGTGTTTCTGTATCTCTATTATGTTGGTGCGGCTTCGGAACTTTTAAATATCTTGATATATCTCGAGAACTACGGGTCTGATCAAAAAATATCATAGAACATAAAAAGTAGGAAACATAATTCTCTACAAAAAAGGTCTCTTAACATTTTGCCATAGCTCGCTTCGTTTCCGAGATATTTGCAGATATATCTCAAGGGAAGGGGCCTGACGGACATATTTCGAGATATTTCTTCTTCTTGTTGTTCTTCTTCTGCACAGCTAAGCTGGAAGTGGCATTTGCGGCTCGCACTAGTGCAGAGTTATCTCAAAGAAAGGGGCCACGGTGTTTCTGTATCTCTATTATGTTGGTGCGGCTTCGGAACTTTTAAATATCTTGATATATCTCGAGAACTACGCCTCTGATCAAAAAATATCATAGAACATGAAAAGTAGGAAACTTAATTCTCTACAAAAAAGGTCTCTTAACATTTTGCCATAGCTCTCTTCGTTTCCGAGATATTTGCAGATTTATCTCAAGGGAAGGGGCCTGACGGACATATTTCGAGATATTTCTTCTTCTTGTTGTTCTTCTTCTGCACAGCTAAGCTGGAAGTGGCATTTGCAGCTCGCAATAGTGCAGAGTTATCTCAAAGAAAGGGGCCACGGTGTTTCTGTATCTCTATTATGTTGGTGCGGCTTCGGAACTTTTAAATATCTTGATATATCTCGAGAACTACGTGTCTGATCAAAAAATATCATAGAACATAAAAAGTAGGAAACTTAATTCTCTACAAAAACGGTCTCTTAACATTTTGCCATAGCTCGCTTCGTTTCCGAGATATTTGCAGATTTATCTCAAGGGAAGGGGCCTGACGGACATATTTCGAGATATTTCTTCTTCTTGTTGTTCTTCTTCTGCACAGCTAAGCTGGAAGTGGCATTTGCGGCTCGCACTAGTGCACAGTTATCTCAAAGAAAGGGGCCACGGTGTTTCTGGATCTTTATTATGTTGGTGCGGCTTCGGAACTTTTAAATATCTCGATATATCTCGAAAACTACGCTTCTGATCAAAAAATATCATAGAACATAAAAAGTAGGAAACTTAATTCTCTACAAAAAAGGTCTCTTAACATTTTGCCATAGCTCGCTTCGTTTCCGAGATATTTGCAGATATATCTCAAGGGAAGGGGCCTGACGGACATATTTCGAGATATTTCTTCTTCTTGTTGTTCTTCTTCTGCACAGCTAAGCTGGAAGTGGCATTTGCGGCTCGCACTAGTGCACAGTTATCTCAAAGAAAGGGGCCACGGTGTTTCTGTATCTCTATTATGTTGGTGCGGCTTCGGAACTTTTAAATATCTTGATATATCTCGAGAACTACGCATCTGATCAAAAAATATCATAGAACGTAAAAAGTAGGAAACTTAATTCTCTACAAATAAGGTATCTTAACATTTTGCCATAGCTCGCTTCGTTTCCGAGATATTTGCGGATTTATGTCAAGGGAAGGGGCCTGACGGACATATTTCGAGATATTTCTTCTTCTTGTTGTTCTTCTTCTGCACAGCTAAGCTGGAAGTGGCATTTGCAGCTCGCAATAGTGCAGAGATATCTCAAAGAAAGAGGCCACGGTGTTTCTGTATCTCTATTATGTTGGTGCGGTTTCGGAACTTTTAAATATCTTGATATATCTCGAGAACTACGCATCTGATCAAAAAATATCATAGAACGTAAAAAGTAGGAAACTTAATTCTCTACAAATAAGGTCTCTTAACATTTTGCCATAGCTCGCTTCGTTTCCGAGATATTTGCAGATTTATGTCAAGGGAAGGGGCCTGACGGACATATTTCGAGATATTTCTTCTTCTTGTTGTTCTTCTTCTGCACAGCTAAGCTGGAAGTGGCATTTGCAGCTCGCAATAGTGCAGAGATATCTCAAAGAAAGGGGCCACGGTGTTTCTGTATCTCTATTATGTTGGTGCGGCTTCGGAACTTTTAAATATCTTGATATATCTCGAGAACTACGGGTCTGATCAAAAAATATCATAGAACATAAAAAGTAGGAAACATAATTCTCTACAATAAACGTCTCTTAACATTTTGCCATAGCTCGGTTCGTTTCCGAGATATTTGCAGATTCAGCTCAAAGGAACTGGCCTGACGGACATATTTCGAGATATTTCTTCTTCTTGTTGTTCTTCCTCTGCACAGCTAAGCTGGAAGTGGCATTTGCAGCTCGCAATAGTGCAGAGTTATCTCAAAGAAAGGGGCCACGGTGTTTCTGTATCTCTATTATGTTGGTGCGGCTTCGGAACTTTTAAATATCTTGATATATCTCGAGAACTACGCATCTGATCAAAAAATATCATAGAACATAAAAAGTAGGAAAGTTAATTCTCTACAAAAAAGGTCTCTTAACATTTTGCCATAGCTCGCTTCGTTTCCGAGATATTTGCATATTTATCTCAAGGGAAGGGGCCTGACGGACATATTTCGAGATATTTCTTCTTCTTGTTGTTCTTCTTCTGCACAGCTAAGCTGGAAGTGGCATTTGCGGCTCGCACTAGTGCAGAGATATCTCAAAGAAAGGGCCACGGTGTTTCTGTATCTCTATTATGTTGGTGCGGCTTCGGAACTTTTAAATATCTCGATATATCTCGAAAACTACGCTTCTGATCAAAAAATATCATAGAACATAAATTGTAGGAAACATAATTCTCTACAAAAAAGGTCTCTTAACATTTTGCCATAGCTCGCTTCGTTTCCGAGATATTTGCAGATTTATCTCAAGGGAAGGGGCCTAACGGACATATTTCGAGATATTTTTGCTTCTTGTTGTTCTTCTTCTGCACAGCTAAACTGGAAGTGGCATTTCCAGCTCGCAGTAGTGCAGAGTTATCTCAAAGAGAGGGGCCACGGTGTTTCTGTATCTCTATTATGTTGGTGCGGCTTCGGAAGTTTTAAATATCTTGATATATCTCGAGAACTACGCATCTGATCAAAAAATATCATAGAACGTAAAAAGTAGGAAACTTAATTCTCTACAAATAAGGTCTCTTAACATTTTGCCATAGCTCGCTTCGTTTCCGAGATATTTGCAGATTTATGTCAAGGGAAGGGGCCTGACGGACATATTTCGAGATATTTCTTCTTCTTGTTGTTCTTCTTCTGCACAGCTAAGCTGGAAGTGGCATTTGCAGCTCGCAATAGTGCAGAGATATCTCAAAGAAAGGGGCCACGGTGTTTCTGTATCTCTATTATGTTGGTGCGGTTTCGGAACTTTTAAATATCTTGATATATCTCGAGAACTACGCATCTGATCAAAAAATATCATAGAACGTAAAAAGTAGGAAACTTAATTCTCTACAAATAAGGTCTCTTAACATTTTGCCATAGCTCGCTTCGTTTCCGAGATATTTGCAGATTTATGTCAAGGGAAGGGGCCTGACGGACATATTTCGAGATATTTCTTCTTCTTGTTGTTCTTCTTCTGCCCAGCTAAGCTGGAAGTGGCATTTGCAGCTCGCACTAGTGCAGAGTTATCTCAAAGAAAGGGGCCACGGTGTTTCTGTATCTCTATTATGTTGGTGCGGCTTCGGAAGTTTTAAATATCTTGATATATCTCGAGAACTACGCATCTGATCAAAAAATATCATAGAACGTAAAAAGTAGGAAACTTAATTCTCTACAAATAAGGTCTCTTAACATTTTGCCATAGCTCGCTTCGTTTCCGAGATATTTGCAGATTTATGTCAAGGGAAGGGGCCTGACGGACATATTTCGAGATATTTCTTCTTCTTGTTGTTCTTCTTCTGCACAGCTAAGCTGGAAGTGGCATTTGCAGCTCGCAATAGTGCAGAGATATCTCAAAGAAAGGGGCCACGGTGTTTCTGTATCTCTATTATGTTGGTGCGGTTTCGGAACTTTTAAATATCTTGATATATCTCGAGAACTACGCATCTGATCAAAAAATATCATAGAACGTAAAAAGTAGGAAACTTAATTCTCTACAAATAAGGTCTCTTAACATTTTGCCATAGCTCGCTTCGTTTCCGAGATATTTGCAGATTTATGTCAAGGGAAGGGGCCTGACGGACATATTTCGAGATATTTCTTCTTCTTGTTGTTCTTCTTCTGCACAGCTAAGCTGGAAGTGGCATTTGCAGCTCGCACTAGTGCAGAGTTATCTCAAAGAAAGGGGCCACGGTGTTTCTGTATCTCTATTATGTTGGTGCGGCTTCGGAACTTTTAAATATCTTGATATATCTCGAGAACTACGCATCTGATCAAAAAATATCATAGAACATGAAAAGTAGGAAACTTAATTCTCTACAAAAAAGGTCTCTTAACATTTTGCCATAGCTCTCTTCGTTTCCGAGATATTTGCAGATTTATCTCAAGGGAAGGGGCCTGACGGACATATTTCGAGATATTTCTTCTTCTTGTTGTTCTCCTTCTGCACAACTAAGCTGGAAGTGGCATTTGCAGCTCGCAATAGTGCAGAGTTATCTCAAAGAAAGGGGCCACGGTGTTTCTGTATCTCTAATATGTTGGTGCGGCTTCGGAACTTTTAAATATCTTGATATATCTCGAGAACTACGCGTCTCATCAAAAAATATCATAGAACATAAAAAGTAGGAAACTTAATTCTCTACAAAAACGGTCTCTTAACATTTTGCCATAGCTCGCTTCGTTTCCGAGATATTTGCAGATTTATCTCAAGGGAAGGGGCCTGACGGACATATTTCGAGATATTTCTTCTTCTTGTTGTTCTTCTTCTGCACAGCTAAGCTGGAAGTGGCATTTGCGGCTCGCACTAGTGCACAGTTATCTCAAAGAAAGGGGCCACGGTGTTTCTGTATCTTTATTATGTTGGTGCGGCTTCGGAACTTTTAAATATCTCGATATATCTCGAAAACTACGCTTCTGATCAAAAAATATCATAGAACATAAATTGTAGGAAACATAATTCTCTACAAAAAACGTCTCTTAACATTTTGCCATAGCTCGCTTCGTTTCCGAGATATTTGCAGATTCAGCTCAAAGGAACTGGCCTGACGGACATATTTCGAGATATTTCTTCTTCTTGTTGTTCTTCCTCTGCACAGCTAAGCTGGAAGTGGCATTTGCAGCTCGCAATAGTGCAGAGTTATCTCAAAGAAAGGGGCCACGGTGTTTCTGTATCTCTATTATGTTGGTGCGGCTTCGGAACTTTTAAATATCTTGATATATCTCGAGAACTACGCATCTGATCAAAAAATATCATAGAACATAAAAAGTAGGAAACTTAATTCTCTACAAAAAAGGTCTCTTAACATTTTGCCATGGCTCGCTTCGTTTCCGAGATATTTGCATATTTATCTCAAGGGAAGGGGCCTGACGGACATATTTCGAGATATTTCTTCTTCTTGTTGTTCTTCTTCTGCACAGCTAAGCTGGAAGTGGCATTTGCGGCTCGCACTAGTGCAGAGTTATCTCAAAGAAAGGGGCCACGGTGTTTCTGTATCTCTATTATGTTGGTGCGGCTTTGGAACTTTTAAATATCTCGATATATCTCGTAAACTACGCTTCTGATCAAAAAATATCATACAACATAAATTGTAGGAAACATAATTCTCTACAAAAAAGGTCTCTTAACATTTTGCCATAGCTCGCTTCGTTTCCGAGATATTTGCAGATATATCTCAAGGGAAGGGGCCTGACGGACATATTTCGAGATATTTCTTCTTCTTGTTGTTCTTCCTCTGCACAGCTAAGCTGGAAGTGGCATTTGCTGCTCGCAATAGTGCAGAGTTATCTCAAAGAAAGGGGCCACGGTGTTTCTGTATCTCTATTATGTTGGTGCGGCTTCGGAACTTTTAAATATCTTGATATATCTCGAGAACTACGCATCTGATCAAAAAATATCATAGAACATGAAAAGTAGGAAACTTAATTCTCTACAAAAAAGGTCTCTTAACATTTTGCCATAGCTCTCTTCGTTTCCGAGATATTTGCAGATTTATCTCAAGGGAAGGGGCCTGACGGACATATTTCGAGATATTTCTTCTTCTTGTTGTTCTTCTTCTGCACAGCTAAGCTGGAAGTGGCATTTGCGGCTCGCACTAGTGCACAGTTATCTCAAAGAAAGGGGCCACGGTGTTTCTGTATCTTTATTATGTTGGTGCGGCTTCGGAACTTTTAAATATCTCGATATATCTCGAAAACTACGCTTCTGATCAAAAAATATCATAGAACATAAATTGTAGGAAACATAATTCTCTACAAAAAACGTCTCTTAACATTTTGCCATAGCTCGCTTCGTTTCCGAGATATTTGCAGATTCAGCTCAAAGGAACTGGCCTGACGGACATATTTCGAGATATTTCTTCTTCTTGTTGTTCTTCCTCTGCACAGCTAAGCTGGAAGTGGCATTTGCAGCTCGCAATAGTGCAGAGTTATCTCAAAGAAAGGGGCCACGGTGTTTCTGTATCTCTATTATGTTGGTGCGGCTTTGGAACTTTTAAATATCTCGATATATCTCGAAAACTACGCTTCTGATCAAAAAATATCATAGAACATAAATTGTAGGAAACATAATTCTCTACAAAAAAGGTCTCTTAACATTTTGCCATAGCTCGCTTCGTTTCCGAGATATTTGCAGATATATCTCAAGGGAAGGGGCCTGACGGACATATTTCGAGATATTTCTTCTTCTTGTTGTTCTTCTTCTGCACAGCTAAGCTGGAAGTGGCATTTGCGGCTCGCACTAGTGCAGAGTTATCTCAAAGAAAGGGGCCACGGTGTTTCTGTATCTCTATTATGTTGGTGCGGCTTCGGAACTTTCAAATATCTCGATATATCTCGAAAACTACGCTTCTGATCAAAAAATATCATAGTACATAAAAAGTAGGAAACTTAATTCTCTACAAAAACGGTCTCTTAACATTTTGCCATAGCTCGCTTCGTTTCCGAGATATTTGCAGATTCAGCTCAAAGGAACTGGCCTGACGGACATATTTCGAGATATTTCTTCTTCTTGTTGTTCTTCCTCTGCACAGCTAAGCTGGAAGTGGCATTTGCAGCTCGCAATATTGCAGAGTTATCTCACAGAAAGGGGCCACGGTGTTTCTGTATCTCTATTATGTTGGTGCGGCTTCGGAACTTTTAAATATCTCGATATATCTCGAAAACTACGCTTCTGATCAAAAAATATCATAGAACATAAATTGTAGGAAACATAATTCTCTACAAAAAAGGTCTCTTAACATTTTGCCATAGCTCTCTTCGTTTCCGAGATATTTGCAGATTTATCTCAAGGGAAGGGGCCTGACGGACATATTTCGAGATATTTCTTCTTCTTGTTGTTCTTCTTCTGCACAGCTAAGCTGGAAGTGGCATTTGCAGCTCGCAATAGTGCAGAGTTATCTCAAAGAAAGGGGCCACGGTGTTTCTGTACCTCTATTATGTTGGTGCGGCATCGGAACTTTTAAATATCTTGATATATCTCGAGAACTACGCATCTGATCAAAAAATATCATCGAACATAAAAAGTAGGAAACTTAATTCTCTACAACAACGGTCTCTTAACATTTTGCCATAGCTCGCTTCGTTTCCGAGATATTTGCATATTTATCTCAAGGGAAGGGGCCTGACGGACATATTTCGAGATATTTCTTCTTCTTGTTGTTCTTCCTCTGCACAGCTAAGCTGGAAGTGGCATTTGCAGCTCGCAATAGTGCAGAGTTATCTCAAAGAAAGGGGCCACGGTGTTTCTGTATCTCTATTATGTTGGTGCGGCTTCGGAACTTTTAAATATCTTGATATATCTCGAGAACTACGCATCTGATCAAAAAATATCATAGAACATAAAAAGTAGGAAACTTAATTCTCTACAAAAAAGGTCTCTTAATATTTTGCCATAGCTCGCTTCGTTTCCGAGATATTTGCATATTTATCTCAAGGGAAGGGGCCTGACGGACATATTTCGAGATATTTCTTCTTCTTGTTGTTCTTCCTCTGCACAGCTAAGCTGGAAGTGGCATTTGCAGCTCGCAATAGTGCAGAGTTATCTCAAAGAAAGGGGCCACGGTGTTTCTGTATCTCTATTATGTTGGTGCGGCTTCGGAACTTTTAAATATCTTGATATATCTCGAGAACTACGCATCTGATCAAAAAATATCATAGAACATAAAAAGTAGGAAACTTAATTCTCTACAAAAAAGGTCTCTTAACATTTTGCCATAGCTCGCTTCGTTTCCGAGATATTTGCATATTTATCTCATGGGAAGGGGCCTGACGGACATATTTCGAGATATTTCTTCTTCTTGTTGTTCTTCTTCTGCACAGCTAAGCTGGAAGTGGCATTTGCGGCTCGCACTAGTGCAGAGTTATCTCAAAGAAAGGGGCCACGGTGTTTCTGTATCTCTATTATGTTGGTGCGGCTTCGGAACTTTTAAATATCTCGATATATCTCGAGAACTACGCTTCTGATCAAAAAATATCATAGAACATAAAAAGTAGGAAACTTAATTCTCTACAAAAAAGGTCTCTTAACATTTTGCCATAGCTCGCTTCGTTTCCGAGATATTTGCAGATTTATCTCAAGGGAAGGGGCCTAACGGACATATTTCGAGATATTTCTTCTTCTTGTTGTTCTTCTTCTGCACAGCTAAACTGGAAGTGGCATTTCCAGCTCGCAATAGTGCAGAGTTATCTCAAAGAAAGGGGCCACGGTGTTTCTGTATCTCTATTATGTTGGTGCGGCTTCGGAACTTTTAAATATCTCGATATATCTCGAAAACTACGCTTCTGATCAAAAAATATCATAGAACATAAATTGTAGGAAACATAATTCTCTACAAAAAAGGTCTCTTAACATTTTGCCATAGCGCGCTTCGTTTCCGAGATATTTGCAGATTTATCTCAAGGGAAGGGGCCTGACGGACATATTTCGAGATATTTCTTCTTTTTGTTGTTCTTCTTCTGCACAGCTAAGCTGGAAGTGGCATTTGCAGCGCGCAATAGTGCAGAGTTATCTCAAAGAAAGGGGCCACGGTGTTTCTTTATCTCTATTATGTTGGTGCGGCTTCGGAACTTTTAAATATCTTGATATATCTCGAGAATTACGCATCTGATCAAAAAATATCATAGAACATAAAAGGTAGGAAACTTAATTCTCTACAAAAAAGGTCTCTTAACATTTTGCCATAGCTCGCTTCGTTTCCGAGATATTTGCATATTTATCTCAAGGGAAGGGGCCTGACGGACATATTTCGAGATATTTCTTCTTCTTGTTGTTCTTCTTCTGCACAGCTAAGCTGGAAGTGGCATTTGCGGCTCGCACTAGTGCAGAGTTATCTCAAAGAAAGGGGCCACGGTGTTTCTGTATCTCTATTATGTTGGTGCGGCTTCGGAACTTTCAAATATCTCGATATATCTCGAAAACTACGCTTCTGATCAAAAAATATCATAGTACATAAATTGTAGGAAACATAATTCTCTACAAAAAAGGTCTCTTAACATTTTGCCATAGCTCTCTTGATTTCCGAGATATTTGCAGATTTATCTCAAGGGAAGGGGCCTGACGGACATATTTCGAGATATTTCTTCTTCTTGTTGTTCTTCTTCTGCACAGCTAAGCTCGAAGTGGCATTTGCAGCTCGCAATAGTGCAGAGTTATCTCAAAGAAAGAGGCCACGGTGTTTCTGTACCTCTATTATGTTGGTGCAGCTTCGGAACTTTTAAATATCTTGATATATCTCGAGAACTACGCATCTGATCAAAAAATATCATCGAACATAAAAAGTAGGAAACTTAATTCTCTACAAAAAAGGTCTCTTAACATTTTGCCATAGCTCGCTTCGTTTCCGAGATATTTGCAGATTTATCTCAAGGGAAGTGGCCTGACGGACATATTTCGAGATATTTCTTCTTCTTGTTGTTCTTCCTCTGCACAGCTAAGCTGGAAGTGGCATTTGCAGCTCGCAATAGTGCAGAGTTATCTCAAAGAAAGGGGCCACGGTGTTTCTGTATCTCTATTATGTTGGTGCGGCTTCGGAACTTTTAAATATCTTGATATATCTCGAGAACTACGCATCTGATCAAAAAATATCATAGAACATAAAAAGTAGGAAACTTAATTCTCTACAAAAAAGGTCTCTTAACATTTTGCCATAGCTCGCTTCGTTTCCGAGATATTTGCATATTTATCTCAAGGGAAGGGGCCTGACGGACATATTTCGAGATATTTCTTCTTCTTGTTGTTCTTCCTCTGCACAGCTAAGCTGGAAGTGGCATTTGCAGCTCGCAATAGTGCAGAGTTATCTCAAAGAAAGGGGCCACGGTGTTTCTGTATCTCTATTATGTTGGTGCGGCTTCGGAACTTTTAAATATCTTGATATATCTCGAGAACTACGCATCTGATCAAAAAATATCATAGAACATAAAAAGTAGGAAACTTCATTCTCTACAAAAAAGGTCTCTTAACATTTTGCCATAGCTCGCTTCGTTTCCGAGATATTTGCAGATTTATCTCAAGGGAAGGGGCCTAACGGACATATTTCGAGATATTTCTTCTTCTTGTTGTTCTTCTTCTGCACAGCTAAACTGGAAGTGGCATTTCCAGCTCGCAACAATTGCAGAGTTATCTCAAAGAAAGGGGCCACGGTGTTTCTGTATCTCTATTATGTTGGTGCGGCTTCGGAACTTTTAAATATCTCGATATATCTCGAAAACTACGCTTCTGATCAAAAAATATCATAGAACATAAATTGTAGGAAACATAATTCTCTACAAAAAAGGTCTCTTAACATTTTGCCATAGCGCGCTTCGTTTCCGAGATATTTGCAGATTTATCTCAAGGGAAGGGGCCTGACGGACATATTTCGAGATATTTCTTCTTTTTGTTGTTCTTCTTCTGCACAGCTAAGCTGGAAGTGGCATTTGCGGCTCGCACTAGTGCAGAGTTATCTCAAAGAAAGGGGCCACGGTGTTTCTGTATCTCTATTATGTTGGTGCGGCTTCGGAACTTTCAAATATCTCGATATATCTCGAAAACTACGCTTCTGATCAAAAAATATCATAGTACATAAATTGTAGGAAACATAATTCTCTACAAAAAAGGTCTCTTAACATTTTGCCATAGCTCTCTTGGTTTCCGAGATATTTGCAGATTTATCTCAAGGGAAGGGGCCTGACGGACATATTTCGAGATATTTCTTCTTCTTGTTGTTCTTCTTCTGCACAGCTAAGCTGGAAGTGGCATTTGCAGCTCGCAATAGTGCAGAGTTATCTCAAAGAAAGGGGCCACGGTGTTTCTGTATCTCTATTATGTTGGTGCGGCATCGGAACTTTTAAATATCTTGATATATCTCGAGAACTACGCGTCTGATCAAAAAATATCATAGAACATAAAAAGTAGCAAACTTAATTCTCTACAACAACGGTCTCTTAACATTTTGCCATAGCTCGCTTCGTTTCCGAGATATTTGCATATTTATCTCAAGGGAAGGGGCCTGACGGACATATTTCGAGATATTTCTTCTTCTTGTTGTTCTTCTTCTGCACAGCTAAGCTGGAAGTGGCATTTGCGGCTCGCACTAGTGCAGAGTTATCTCAAAGAAAGGGGCCACGGTGTTTCTGTATCTCTATTATGTTGGTGCGGCTTCGGAACTTTTAAATATCTCGATATATCTCGAGAACTACGCTTCTGATCAAAAAATATCATAGAACATAAAAAGTAGGAAACTTAATTCTCTACAAAAAAGGTCGCTTAACATTTTGCCATAGCTCGCTTCGTTTCCGAGATATTTGCAGATTTATCTCAAGGGAAGGGGCCTAACGGACATATTTCGAGATATTTCTTCTTCTTGTTGTTCTTCTTCTGCACAGCTAAACTGGAAGTGGCATTTCCAGCTCGCAATAGTGCAGAGTTATCTCAAAGAAAGGGGCCACGGTGTTTCTGTATCTCTATTATGTTGGTGCGGCTTCGGAACTTTTAAATATCTCGATATATCTCGAAAACTACGCTTCTGATCAAAAAATATCATAGAACATAAATTGTAGGAAACATAATTCTCTACAAAAAAGGTCTCTTAACATTTTGCCATAGCTCGCTTCGTTTCCGAGATATTTGCAGATTTATCTCAAGGGAAGGGGCCTGACGGACATATTTCGAGATATTTCTTCTTTTTGTTGTTCTTCTTCCGCACAGCTAAGCTGGAAGTGGCATTTGCAGCGCGCAATAGTGCAGAGTTATCTCAAAGAAAGGGGCCACGGTGTTTCTTTATCTCTATTATGTTGGTGCGGCTTCGGAACTTTTAAATATCTTGATATATCTCGAGAATTACGCATCTGATCAAAAAATATCATAGAACATAAAAGGTAGGAAACTTAATTCTCTACAAAAAAGGTCTCTTAACATTTTGCCATAGCTAGCTTCGTTTCCGAGATATTTGCATATTTATCTCAAGGGAAGGGGCCTGACGGACATATTTCGAGATATTTCTTCTTCTTGTTGTTCTTCTTCTGCACAGCTAAGCTGGAAGTGGCATTTGCGGCTCGCACTAGTGCAGAGTTATCTCAAAGAAAGGGGCCACGGTGTTTCTGTATCTCTATTATGTTGGTGCGGCTTCGGAACTTTCAAATATCTCGATATATCTCGAAAACTACGCTTCTGATCAAAAAATATCATAGTACATAAAAAGTAGGAAACTTAATTCTCTACAAAAAAGGTCTCTTAACATTTTGCCATAGCTCGCTTCGTTTCCGAGATATTTGCAGATTTATCTCAAGGGAAGGGGCCTGACGGACATATTTCGAGATATTTCTTCTTCTTGTTGTTCTTCTTCTGCACAGCTAAGCTGGAAGTGGCATTTGCAGCTCGCAATAGTGCAGAGTTATCCCAAAGAAAGGGGCCACGGTGTTTCTGTATCTCTATTATGTTGGTGCGGCTTCGGAACTTTTAAATATCTCGATATATCTCGAAAACTACGCTTCTGATCAAAAAATATCATAGAACATAAATTGTAGGAAACATAATTCTTTACAGAAAAGGTCTCTTAACATTTTGCCATAGCTCGCTTCGTTTCCGAGATATTTGCAGATTTATCTCAAGGGAAGGGTCCTGATGGACATATTTCGAGATATTTCTTCTTCTTGTTGTTCTTCTTCTGCACAGCTAAACTGGAAGTGGCATTTCCAGCTCGCAATCGTGCAGTGTTATCTCAAAGAAAGGGGCCATGGTGTTTCTGTATCTCTATTATGTTGGTGCGGCTTCGGAACTTTTAAATATCTTGATATATCTCGAGAACTACGCCTCTGATCGAAAAATATCATAGAACATAAAAAGTAGGAAACTTAATTCTCTACAAAAAAGGTCTCTTAACATTTTGCCATAGCTCGATTCGTTTCCGAGATATTTGCAGATTTATCTCAAGGGAAGGGGCCTGACGGACATATTTCGAGATATTTCTTCTTTTTGTTGTTCTTCTTCTGCACAGCTAAGCTGGAGGTGGCATTTGCAGCGCGCAATAGTGCAGAGTTATCTCAAAGAAAGGGGCCACGGTGTTTCTGTATCTCTATTATGTTGGTGCGGCTTCGGAACTTTTAAATATCTTGATATATCTCGAGAACTACGCATCTGATCAAAAAATATCATACTACATAAAAAGTTGGAAACTTAATTCTCTACAAGAAAGGTCTCTGAACATTTTGCCATAGCTCGCTTCGTTTCCGAGATATTTGCAGATTTATCTCAAGGGAAGGGGCGTGACGGACATATTTCGAGATATTTCTTCTTCTTGTTGTTCTTCTTCTGCACAGCTAAGCTGGAAGTGGCATTTGCGGCTCGCACTAGTGCAGAGTTATCTCAAAGAAAGGGGCCACGGTGTTTCTGTATCTCTATCATGTTGGTGCGGCTTCGGAACTTTTAAATATCTCGATATATCTCGAAAACTACGCTTCTGATCAAAAAATATTTTAGAACATAAATTGTAGGAAACATAATTCTCTACAAAAAACGTCTCTTAACATTTTGCCATAGCTCGCTTCGTTTCCGAGATATTTGCAGATTCAGCTCAAAGGAACTGGCCTGACGGACATATTTCGAGATATTTCTTCTTCTTGTTGTTCTTCTTCTGCACAGCTAAGCTGGAAGTGGCATTTACAGCTCGCAACAGTGCAGAGTTATCTCAAAGAAAGGGGCCACGGTGTTTCTGTATCTCTATTATGTTGGTGCGGCTTCGGAACTTTTAAATATCTTGATATATCTCGAGAACTACGCATCTGATCAAAAAATATCATAGAACATGAAAAGTAGGAAACTTAATTCTCTACAAAACAGGTCTCTTAACATTTTGCCATAGCTCTCTTCGTTTCCGAGATATTTGCAGATTTATCTCAAGGGAAGGGGCCTGGCGGACATATTTCGAGATATTTCTTCTTCTTGTTGTTCTTCTTCTGCACAGCTAAGCTGGAAGTGGCATTTGCAGCTCGCAATAGTTCAGAGTTATCTCAAAGAAAGGGGCCACGGTATTTCTGTATCTCTATTATGTTGGTGCGGCTTCGGAACTTTTAAATATCTTGATATATCTCGAGAACTACGCATCTGATCAAAAAATGTCATAGAACATGAAAAGTAGGAAACTTAATTCTCTACAAAAAAGGTCTCTTAACATTTTGCCATAGCTCTCTTCGTTTCCGAGATATTTGCAGATTTATCTCAAGGGAAGGGGCCTGACGGACATATTTCGAGATATTTCTTCTTCTTGTTGTTCTTCTTCTGCACAGCTAAGCTGGAAGTGGCATTTGCGGCTCGCACTAGTGCAGAGTTATCTCAACGAAAGGGGCCACGGTGTTTCTGTATCTCTATTATGTTGGTGCGGCTTCGGAACTTTTAAATATCTAGATATATCTCGAGAACTACGCGTCTGATCAAAAAATATCATAGAACATAAAAAGTAGGAAACTTAATTCTCTACAAAAACGGTCTCTTAACATTTTGCCATAGCTCGCTTCGTTTCCGAGATATTTGCAGATATATTTCAAGGGAAGGGGCCTGACGGGCATATTTCGAGATATTTCTTCTTC
This sequence comes from Osmia lignaria lignaria, assembly GCF_051020975.1. Classification (NCBI taxonomy): domain Eukaryota; kingdom Metazoa; phylum Arthropoda; class Insecta; order Hymenoptera; family Megachilidae; genus Osmia; species Osmia lignaria. The sequence goes on from NW_027478159.1 coordinate 22,477,770, forward strand.
TTGTTGTTCTTCTTCTGCACAGCTAAGCTGGAAGTGGCATTTGCGGCTCGCACTAGTGCACAGTTATCCCAAAGAAAGGGGCCACGGTGTTTCTGTATCTCTATTATGTTGGTGCGGCTTCGGAACTTTTAAATATCTCGATATATCTCGAAAACTACGCTTCTGATCAAAAAATATCATAGAACATAAATTGTAGGAAACATAATTCTTTACAAAAAAGGTCTCTTAACATTTTGCCATAGCTCGCTTCGTTTCCGAGATATTTGCAGATTTATCTCAAGGGAAGGGTCCTGATGGACATATTTCGAGATATTTCTTCTTCTTGTTGTTCTTCTTCTGCACAGCTAAGCTGGAAGTGGCATTTGCAGCTCGCAATAGTTCAGAGTTATCTCAAAGAAAGGGGCCACGGTGTTTCTGTATCTCTATTATGTTGGTGCGGCTTCGGAACTTTTAAATATCTTGATATATCTCGAGAACTACGCATCTGATCAAAAAATATCATAGAACATGAAAAGTAGGAAACTTAATTCTCTACAAAAAAGGTCTCTTAACATTTTGCCATAGCTCTCTTCGTTTCCGAGATATTTGCAGATTTATCTCAAGGGAAGGGGCCTGACGGACATATTTCGAGATATTTCTTCTTCTTGTTGTTCTTCTTCTGCACAGCTAAGCTGGAAGTGGCATTTGCGGCTCGCACTAGTGCAGAGTTATCTCAACGAAAGGGGCCACGGTGTTTCTGTATCTCTATTATGTTGGTGCGGCTTCGGAACTTTTAAATATCTTGATATATCTCGAGAACTACGCGTCTGATCAAAAAATATCATAGAACATAAAAAGTAGGAAACTTAATTCTCTACAAAAACGGTCTCTTATCATTTTGCCATAGCTCGCTTCGTTTCCGAGATATTTGCAGATATATTTCAAGGGAAGGGGCCTGACGGGCATATTTCGAGATATTTCTTCTTCTTGTTGTTCTTCTTCTGCACAGCTAAGCTGGAAGTGGCATTTGCGGCTCGCACTAGTGCACAGTTATCTCAAAGAAAGGGGCCACGGTGTTTCTGTATCTCTATTATGTTGGTGCGTCTTCGGAACTTTTAAATATCTCGATATATCTCGAAAACTACGCTTCTGATAAAAAAATATCATAGAACAAAATTGTAGGAAACATAATTCTCTACAAAAAACGTCTCTTAACATTTTGCCATAGCTCGCTTCGTTTCCGAGATATTTGCAGATTCATCTCAAGGGAAGGGGTCTGACGGACATATTTCGAGATATTTCTTCTTCTTGTTGTTCTTCTTCTGCACAGCTAAGCTCGAAGTGGCATTTGCAGCTCGCAATAGTGCAGAGTTATCTCAAAGAAAGAGGCCACGGTGTTTCTGTACCTCTATTATGTTGGTGCAGCTTCGGAACTTTTAAATATCTTGATATATCTCGAGAACTACGCATCTGATCAAAAAATATCATCGAACATAAAAAGTAGGAAACTTAATTCTCTACAAAAAAGGTCTCTTAACATTTTGCCATAGCTCGCTTCGTTTCCGAGATATTTGCAGATTTATCTCAAGGGAAGTGGCCTGACGGACATATTTCGAGATATTTCTTCTTCTTGTTGTTCTTCTTCTGCACAGCTAAGCTGGAAGTGGCATTTGCAGCTCGCAATAGTGCAGAGATATCTCAAAGAAAGGGGCCACGGTGTTTCTGTATCTCTATTATGTTGGTGCGGCTTCGGAACTTTTAAATATCTTGATATATCTCGAGAACTACGCGTCTGATCAAAAAATATCATAGAACATAAAAAGTAAGAAACATAATTCTCTACAAAAAAGGTCTCTTAACATTTTGCCATAGCTCGCTTCGTTTCCGAGATATTTGCAGATTTATCTCAAGGGAAGGGGCCTGATGGACATATTTCGAGATATTTCTTCTTCTTGTTGTTCTTCTTCTACACAGCTGAGCTGGAAGTGGCATTTGCGGCTTGCACTAGTGCAGAGTTATCTCAACGAAAGGGGCCACGGTGTTTCTGTATCTCTATTATGTTGGTGCGGCTTCGGAACTTTTAAATATCTTGATATATCTCGAGAACTACGCGTCTGATCAAAAAATATCATAGAACATAAGAAGTAGGAAACTTAATTCTCTACAAAAACGGTCTCTTAACATTTTGCCATAGCTCGCTTCGTTTCCGAGATATTTGCAGATATATTTCAAGGGAAGGGGCCTGACGGGCATATTTCGAGATATTTCTTCTTCTTGTTGTTCTTCTTCTGCACAGCTAAGCTGGAAGTGGCATTTGCAGCTCGCAATAGTGCAGAGTTATCTCAAAGAAAGGGGCCACGGTGTTTCTGTATCTCTATTATGTTGGTGCGGCTTCGGAACTTTTAAATATCTCGATATATCTCGAAAACTACGCTTCTGATCAAAAAATATCATAGAACATAAATTGTAGGAAACATAATTCTCTACAAAAAACGTCTGTTAACATTTTGCCATAGCTCGCTTCGTTTCCGAGATATTTGCAGATTCAGCTCAAAGGAACTGGCCTGACGGACATATTTCGAGATATTTCTTCTTCTTGTTGTTCTTCCTCTGCACAGCTAAGCTGGAAGTGGCATTTGCAGCTCGCACTAGTGCAGAGTTATCTCAAAGAAAGGGGCCACGGTGTTTCTGTATCTCTATTATGTTGGTGCGGCTTCGGAACTTTTAAATATCTTGATATATCTCGAGAACTACGCATCTGCTCAAAAAATATCATAGAACATAAAAAGTAGGAAACTTAATTCTCTACAAAAAAGGTCTCTTAACATTTTGCCATAGCTCGCTTCGTTTCCGAGATATTTGCATATTTATCTCAAGGGAAGGGGCCTGACGGACATATTTCGAGATATTTCTTCTTCTTGTTGTTCTTCTTCTGCACAGCTAAGCTGGAAGTGGCATTTGCGGCTCGCACTAGTGCAGAGTTATCTCAAAGAAAGGGGCCACGGTGTTTCTGTATCTCTATTATGTTGGTGCGGCTTCGGAACTTTTAAATATCTCGATATATCTCGAAAACTACGCTTCTGATCAAAAAATACCATAGAACATAAATTGTAGGAAACATAATTCTCTACAAAAAAGGTCTCTTAACATTTTGCCATAGCTCGCTTCGTTTCCGAGATATTTGCAGATATATCTCAAGGGAAGGGGCCTGACGGACATATTTCGAGATATTTCTTCTTTTTGTTGTTCTTCTTCTGCACAGCTAAGCTGGAAGTGGCATTTGCAGCGCGCAATAGTGCAGAGTTATCTCAAAGAAAGGGGCCACGGTGTTTCTTTATCTCTATTATGTTGGTGCGGCTTCGGAACTTTTAAATATCTTGATATATCTCGAGAATTACGCATCTGATCAAAAAATATCATCGAACATAAAAAGTAGGAAACTTAATTCTCTACAAAAAAGGTCTCTTAACATTTTGCCATAGCTCGCTTCGTTTCCGAGATATTTGCAGATTTATCTCAAGGGAAGTGGCCTGACGGACATATTTCGAGATATTTCTTCTTCTTGTTGTTCTTCTTCTGCACAGCTAAGCTGGAAGTGGCATTTGCAGCTCGCAATAGTGCAGAGATATCTCAAAGAAAGGGGCCACGGTGTTTCTGTATCTCTATTATGTTGGTGCGGCTTCGGAACTTTTAAATATCTTGATATATCTCGAGAACTACGCATCTGATCAAAAAATATCATAGAACATGAAAAGTAGGAAACTTAATTCTCTACCAAAAAGGTCTCTTAACATTTTGCCATAGCTCGCTTCGTTTCCGAGATATTTGCATATTTATCTCAAGGGAAGGGGCCTGACGGACATATTTCGAGATATTTCTTCTTCTTGTTGTTCTTCTTCTGCACAGCTAAGCTGGAAGTGGCATTTGCAGCTCGCAATAGTGCAGAGTTATCTCAAAGAAAGGGGCCACGGTGTTTCTGTATCTCTATTATGTTGGTGCGGCTTCGGAACTTTTAAATATCTTGATATATCTCGAGAACTACGCGTCTGATCAAAAAATATCATAGAACATAAAAAGTAGGAAACTTAATTCTCTACAACAACGGTCTCTTAACATTTTGCCACAGCTCGCTTCGTTTCCGAGATATTTGCATATTTATCTCAAGGGAAGGGGCCTGACGGACATATTTCGAGATATTTCTTCTTCTTGTTGTTCTTCTTCTGCACAGCTAAGCTGGAAGTGGCATTTGCAGCTCGCAATAGTGCAGAGTTATCTCAAAGAAAGGGGCCACGGTGTTTCTGTATCTCTATTATGTTGGTGCGGCATCGGAACTTTTAAATATCTTGATATATCTCGAGAACTACGCGTCTGATCAAAATATATCATAGAACATAAAAAGTAGCAAACTTAATTCTCTACAACAACGGTCTCTTAACATTTTGCCATAGCTCGCTTCGTTTCCGAGATATTTGCATATTTATCTCAAGGGAAGGGGCCTGACGGACATATTTCGAGATATTTCTTCTTCTTGTTGTTCTTCTTCTGCACAGCTAAGCTGGAAGTGGCATTTGCGGCTCGCACTAGTGCAGAGTTATCTCAAAGAAAGGGGCCACGGTGTTTCTGTATCTCTATTATGTTGGTGCGGCTTCGGAACTTTTAAATATCTTGATATATCTCGAGAACTACGCTTCTGATCAAAAAATATCATAGAACGTAAATTGTAGGAAACATTATTCTCTACAAAAAAGGTCTCTTAACATTTTGCCATAGCTCGCTTCGTTTCCGAGATATTTGCAGATTCATCTCAAGGGAAGGGGTCTGACGGACATATTTCGAGATATTTCTTCTTCTTGTTGTTCTTCTTCTGCACAGCTAAGCTCGAAGTGGCATTTGCAGCTCGCAATAGTGCAGAGTTATCTCAAAGAAAGAGGCCACGGTGTTTCTGTACCTCTATTATGTTGGTGCAGCTTCGGAACTTTTAAATATCTTGATATATCTCGAGAACTACGCATCTGATCAAAAAATATCATCGAACATAAAAAGTAGGAAACTTAATTCTCTACAAAAAAGGTCTCTTAACATTTTGCCATAGCTCGCTTCGTTTCCGAGATATTTGCAGATTTATCTCAAGGGAAGTGGCCTGACGGACATATTTCGAGATATTTCTTCTTCTTGTTGTTCTTCTTCTGCACAGCTAAACTGGAAGTGGCATTTCCAGCTCGCAATCGTGCAGAGTTATCTCAAAGAAAGGGGCCATGGTGTTTCTGTATCTCTATTATGTTGGTGCGGCTTCGGAACTTTTAAATATCTTGATATATCTCGAGAACTACGCCTCTGATCGAAAAATATCATAGAACATAAAAAGTAGGAAACTTAATTCTCTACAACAACGGTCTCTTAACATTTTGCCACAGCTCGCTTCGTTTCCGAGATATTTGCATATTTATCTCAAGGGAAGGGGCCTGACGGACATATTTCGAGATATTTCTTCTTCTTGTTGTTCTTCTTCTGCACAGCTAAGCTGGAAGTGGCATTTGCAGCTCGCAATAGTGCAGAGTTATCTCAAAGAAAGGGGCCACGGTGTTTCTGTATCTCTATTATGTTGGTGCGGCATCGGAACTTTTAAATATCTTGATATATCTCGAGAACTACGCGTCTGATCAAAATATATCATAGAACATAAAAAGTAGCAAACTTAATTCTCTACAACAACGGTCTCTTAACATTTTGCCATAGCTCGCTTCGTTTCCGAGATATTTGCATATTTATCTCAAGGGAAGGGGCCTGACGGACATATTTCGAGATATTTCTTCTTCTTGTTGTTCTTCTTCTGCACAGCTAAGCTGGAAGTGGCATTTGCGGCTCGCACTAGTGCAGAGTTATCTCAAAGAAAGGGGCCACGGTGTTTCTGTATCTCTATTATGTTGGTGCGGCTTCGGAACTTTTAAATATCTTGATATATCTCGAGAACTACGCTTCTGATCAAAAAATATCATAGAACGTAAATTGTAGGAAACATTATTCTCTACAAAAAAGGTCTCTTAACATTTTGCCATAGCTCGCTTCGTTTCCGAGATATTTGCAGATTCATCTCAAGGGAAGGGGTCTGACGGACATATTTCGAGATATTTCTTCTTCTTGTTGTTCTTCTTCTGCACAGCTAAGCTCGAAGTGGCATTTGCAGCTCGCAATAGTGCAGAGTTATCTCAAAGAAAGAGGCCACGGTGTTTCTGTACCTCTATTATGTTGGTGCAGCTTCGGAACTTTTAAATATCTTGATATATCTCGAGAACTACGCATGTGATCAAAAAATATCATCGAACATAAAAAGTAGGAAACTTAATTCTCTACAAAAAAGGTCTCTTAACATTTTGCCATAGCTCGCTTCGTTTCCGAGATATTTGCAGATTTATCTCAAGGGAAGTGGCCTGACGGACATATTTCGAGATATTTCTTCTTCTTGTTGTTCTTCTTCTGCACAGCTAAACTGGAAGTGGCATTTCCAGCTCGCAATCGTGCAGAGTTATCTCAAAGAAAGGGGCCATGGTGTTTCTGTATCTCTATTATGTTGGTGCGGCTTCGGAACTTTTAAATATCTTGATATATCTCGAGAACTACGCCTCTGATCGAAAAATATCATAGAACATAAAAAGTAGGAAACTTAATTCTCTACAAAAAAGGTCTCTTAACATTTTGCCATAGCTCGCTTCGTTTCCGAGATATTTGCAGATTTATCTCAAGGGAAGGGGCCTGACGGACATATTTCGAGATATTTCTTCTTTTTGTTGTTCTTCTTCTGCACAGCTAAGCTGGAAGTGGCATTTGCAGCGCGCAATAGTGCAGAGTTATCTCAAAGAAAGGGGCCACGGTGTTTCTGTATCTCTATTATGTTGGTGCGGCTTCGGAACTTTTAAATATCTTGATATATCTCGAGAACTACGCATCTGATCAAAAAATATCATACTACATAAAAAGTAGGAAACTTAATTCTCTACAAGAAAGGTCTCTAAACATTTTGCCATAGCTCGCTTCGTTTCCGAGATATTTGCAGATTTATCTCAAGGGAAGGGGCGTGACGGACATATTTCGAGATATTTCTTCTTCTTGTTGTTCTTCTTCTGCACAGCTAAGCTGGAAGCGGCATTTGCGGCTCGCACTAGTGCAGAGTTATCTCAAAGAAAGGGGCCACGGTGTTTCTGTATCTCTATCATGTTGGTGCGGCTTCGGAACTTTTAAATATCTCGATATATCTCGAAAACTACGCTTCTGATCAGAAAATATCATAGAACATAAATTGTAGGAAACATAATTCTCTACAAAAAACGTCTCTTAACATTTTGCCATAGCTCGCTTCGTTTCCGAGATATTTGCAGATTTATCTGAAGGGAAGGGGCCTAACGGACATATTTCGAGATATTTCTTCTTCTTGTTGTTCTTCTTCTGCACAGCTGAGCTGGAAGTGGCATTTGCAGGTCGCAATAGTGCAGAGTTATCTCAAAGAAAGGGGCCACGGTGTTTCTGTATCTCTATTATGTTGGTGCGGCTTCGGAACTTTTAAATATCTCGATATATCTCGAAAACTACGCTTCTGATCAAAAAATATCATAGAACATAAATTGTAGGAAACATAATTCTCTACAAAAAAGGTCTCTTAACATTTTGCCATAGCTCGCTTCGTTTCCGAGATATTTGCAGATTTATCTCATGGGAAGGGGCCTGACGGACATATTTCGAGATATTTCTTCTTCTTGTTGTTCTTCTTCTGCACAGCTAAGCTGGAAGTGGCATTTGCAGCTCGCAATAGTGCAGAGTTATCTCAAAGAAAGGGGCCACGGTGTTTCTGTATCTCTATTATGTTGGTGCGGCTTCGGAACTTTTAAATATCTTGATATATCTCGAGAACTACGCCTCTGATCGAAAAATATCATAGAACATAAAAAGTAGGAAACTTAATTCTCTACAAAAAAGGTCTCTTAACATTTTGCCATAGCTCGCTTCGTTTCCGAGATATTTGCAGATTTATCTCAAGGGAAGGGGCCTGACGGACATATTTCGATATATTTCTTCTTCTTGTTGTTCTTCTTCTGCACAGCTAAGCTTGAAGTGGCATTTCCAGCTCGCAATGGTGCAGAGTTATCTCAAAGAAAGGGGCCATGGTGTTTCTGTATCTCTATTATGTTGGTGCGGCTTCGGAACTTTTAAATATCTTAATATATCTCGAGAACTACGCCTCTGATCGAAAAATATCATAGAACATAAAAAGTAGGAAACTTAATTCTCTACAAAAAAGGTCTCTTAACATTTTGCCATAGCTCGCTTCGTTTCCGAGATATTTGCAGATTTATCTCAAGGGAAGGGGCCTGACGGACATATTTCGAGATATTTCTTCTTTTTGTTGTTCTTCTTCTGCACAGCTAAGCTGGAAGTGGCATTTGCAGCGCGCAATAGTGCAGAGTTATCTCAAAGAAAGGGGCCACGGTGTTTCTGTATCTCTATTATGTTGGTGCGGCTTCGGAACTTTTAAATATCTTGATATATCTCGAGAACTACGCATCTGATCAAAAAATATCATACTACATAAAAAGTAGGAAACTTAATTCTCTACAAGAAAGGTCTCTAAACATTTTGCCATAGCTCGCTTCGTTTCCGAGATATTTGCAGATTTATCTCAAGGGAAGGGGCGTGACGGACATATTTCGAGATATTTCTTCTTCCTGTTGTTCTTCTTCTGCACAGCTAAGCTGGAAGTGGCATTTGCGGCTCGCACTAGTGCAGAGTTATCTCAAAGAAAGGGGCCACGGTGTTTCTGTATCTCTATCATGTTGGTGCGGCTTCGGAACTTTTAAATATCTCGATATATCTCGAAAACTACGCTTCTGATCAGAAAATATCATAGAACATAGATTGTAGGAAACATAATTCTCTACAAAAAACGTCTCTTAACATTTTGCCATAGCTCGCTTCGTTTCCGAGATATTTGCAGATTTATCTCAAGGGAAGGGGCCTGACGGACATATTTCGAGATATTTCTTCTTTTTGTTGTTCTTCTTCTGCACAGCTAAGCTGGAAGTGGCATTTGCAGCGCGCAATAGTGCAGAGTTATCTCAAAGAAAGGGGCCACGGTGTTTCTGTATCTCTATTATGTTGGTGCGGCTTCGGAACTTTTAAATATCTTGATATATCTCGAGAACTACGCATCTGATCAAAAAATATCATACTACATAAAAAGTAGGAAACTTAATTCTCTACAAGAAAGGTCTCTAAACATTTTGCCATAGCTCGCTTCGTTTCCGAGATATTTGCAGATTTATCTCAAGGGAAGGGGCGTGACGGACATATTTCGAGATATTTCTTCTTCCTGTTGTTCTTCTTCTGCACAGCTAAGCTGGAAGTGGCATTTGCGGCTCGCACTAGTGCAGAGTTATCTCAAAGAAAGGGGCCACGGTGTTTCTGTATCTCTATCATGTTGGTGCGGCTTCGGAACTTTTAAATATCTCGATATATCTCGAAAACTACGCATCTGATCAAAAAATATCATAGAACATAAAAAGTAGGAAACTTAATTCTCTACAAAAAAGGTCTCTTAACATTATGCCATAGCTCGCTTCGTTTCCGAGATATTTGCTGATTTATCTCAAGGGAAGGGGCCTGACGGACATATTTCGAGATATTTCTTCTTCTTGTTGTTCTTCTTCTGCACAGCTAAACTGGAAGTGGCATTTCCAGCTCGCAATAGTGCAGAGTTATCTCAAAGAAAGGGGCCACGGTGTTTCTGTATCTCTATTATGTTGGTGCGGCTTCGGAACTTTTAAATATCTTGATATATCTCGAGAACTACGCATCTGATCGAAAAATATCATAGAACATAAAAAGTAGGAAACTTAATTCTCTACAAAAAAGGTCTCTTAACATTTTGCCATAGCTCGCTTCGTTTCCGAGATATTTGCAGATTTATCTCAAGGGAAGGGGCCTAACGGACATATTTCGAGATATTTCTTCTTCTTGTTGTTCTTCTTCTGCACAGCTAAGCTGGAAGTGGCATTTGCGGCTCGCACTAGTGCAGAGTTATCTCAAAGAAAGGGGTCACGGTGTTTATGTATCTCTATTATGTTGGTGCGGTTTCGGAACTTTTAAATATCTTGATATATCTCGAGAACTACGCATCTGGTCAAAAAATATCATAGAACGTAAAAGGTAGGAAACTTAATTCTCTACAAATAAGGTCTCTTAACATTTTGCCATAGCTCGCTTCGTTTCCGAGATATTTGCAGATTTATCTCAAGGGAAGGGGCCTAACGGACATATTTCGAGATATTTTTGCTTCTTGTTGTTCTTCTTCTGCACAGCTAAACTGGAAGTGGCATTTCCAGCTCGCAATAGTGCAGAGTTATCTCAAAGAGAGGGGCCACGGTGTTTCTGTATCTCTATTATGTTGGTGCGGCTTCGGAACTTTTAAATATCTTGATATATCTCGAGAACTACGCTTCAGATCAAAAAATATCATAGAACATAAAAAGTAGCAAACTTAATTCTCTACAAAAAAGGTCTCTTAACATTTTGCCATAGCTCTCTTCGTTTCCGAGATATTTGCAGATTTATCTCAAGGGAAGGGGCCTGACGGACATATTTCGAGATATTTCTTCTTCTTGATGTTCTTCTTCTGCACAGCTAAGCTGGAAGTGGCATTTGCAGCTCGCAATAGTGCAGAGTTATCTCAAAGAAAGGGGCCACGGTGTTTCTGTATCTCTATTATGTTGGTGCGGCTTCGGAACTTTTAAATATCTTGATATATCTCAAGAACTACGCATCTGATCAAAAAATATCATAGAACATAAAAAGTAGGAAACTTAATTCTCTACAAAAAAGGTCTCTCAACATTTTGCCATAGCTCACTTCGTTTCTGAGATATTTGCAGATTTATCTCAAGGGAAGGGGCCTGACGGACATATTTCGAGATATTTCTTCTTCTTGTTGTTCTTCTTCTGCACAGCTAAGCTGGAAGTGGCATTTGCGGCTCGCACTAGTGCAGAGTTATCTCAAAGAAAGGGGCCACGGTGCTTCTGTATCTCTATTATGTTGGTGCGGCTTTGGAACTTTTAAATATCTCGATATATCTCGAAAACTACGCTTCTGACCAAAAAATATCATAGAACATAAATTGTAGGAAACATAATTCTCTACAAAAAAGGTCTCTTAACATTTTGCCATAGCTCGCTTCGTTTCCGAGATATTTGCAGATATATCTCAAGGGAAGGGGCCTGACGGACATATTTCGAGATATTTCTTCTTCTTGTTGTTCTTCTTCTGCACAGTTAAGCTGGAAGTGGCATTTACAGCTCGCAATAGTGCAGAGTTATCTCAAAGAAAGGGGCCACGGTGTTTCTGTATCTCTATTATGTTGGTGCGGCTTCGGAACTTTTAAATATCTTGATATATCTCGAGAACTACGCATCTGATCAAAAAATATCATAGAACATAAAAAGTAGGAAACTTAATTCTCTACAAAAAAGGTCTCTTAACATTTTGCCATAGCTCGCTTCGTTTCCGAGATATTTGCAGATTTATCTCAAGGGAAGGGGCCTGACGGACATATTTCGAGATATTTCTTCTTCTTGTTGTTCTTCTTCTGCACAGCTAAACTGGAAGTGGCATTTCCAGCTCGCAATAGTGCAGAGTTATCTCAAAGAAAGGGGCCACGGTGTTTCTGTATCTCTATTATGTTGGTGCGGCTTCGGAACTTTTAAATATCTTGATATATCTCGAGAACTACGCATCTGATCAAAAAATATCATAGAACATAAAAAGTAGGAAACTTAATTCTCTACAAAAAAGGTCTCTTAACATTTTGCCATAGCTCGCTTCGTTTCCGAGATATTTGCAGATTTATCTCAAGGGAAGGGGCCTGACGGACATACTTCGAGATATTTCTTCTTCTTGTTGTTCTTCTTCTGCACAGCTAAGCTGGAAGTGGCATTTGCAGCTCGCAATAGTGCAGAGTTATCTCAAAGAAAGGGGCCACGGTGTTTCTGTATCTCTATTATGTTGGTGCGGCTTCGGAACTTTTAAATATCTTGATATATCTCGAGAACTACGCATCTGATCAAAAAATATCATAGAACGTAAAAGGTAGGAGACTTAATTCTCTACAAATAAGGTCTCTTAACATTTTGCCATAGCTCGCTTCGTTTCCGAGATATTTGCAGATTTATCTCAAGGGAAGGGGCCTAACGGACATATTTCGAGATATTTTTGCTTCTTGTTGTTCTTCTTCTGCACAGCTAAACTGGAAGTGGCATTTCCAGCTCGCAATAGTGCAGAGTTATCTCAAAGAAAGGGGCCACGGTGTTTCTGTATCTCTATTATGTTGGTGCGGCTTCGGAACTTTTAAATATCTTCATATATCACGAGAACTACGGGTCTGATCAAAAAATATCATAGAACATAAAAAGTAGGAAACATAATTCTCTACAAAAAAGGTCTCTTAACATTTTGCCATAGCTCGCTTCGTTTCCGAGATATTTGCAGATTTATCTCAAGGGAAGGGGCCTGACGGACATATTTCGAGATATTTCTTCTTCTTGTTGTTCTTCTTCTGCACAGCTAAGCTGGAAGTGGCATTTGCGGCTCGCACTAGTGCAGAGTTATCTCAAAGAAAGGGGCCACGGTGTTTCTGTTTCTCTATTATGTTGGTGCGGCTTCGGAACTTTTAAATATCTCGATATATCTCGAAAACTACGCTTCTGATCAAAAAATATCATAGAACATAAATTGTAGGAAACATAATTCTCTACAAAAAAGGTCTCTTAACATTTTGCCATAGCTCGCTTCGTTTCCGAGATATTTGCAGATTTATCTCAAGGGAAGGGGCCTAACGGACATATTTCGAGATATTTTTGCTTCTTGTTGTTCTTCTTCTGCACAGCTAAACTGGAAGTGGCATTTCCAGCTCGCAATAGTGCAGAGTTATCTCAAAGAGAGGGGCCACGGTGTTTCTGTATCTCTATTATGTTGGTGCGGCTTCGGAACTTTTAAATATCTTGATATATCTCGAGAACTACGCATCAGATCAAAAAATATCATAGAACATAAAAAGTAGCAAACTTAATTCTCTACAAAAAAGGTCTCTTAACATTTTGCCATAGCTCTCTTCGTTTCCGAGATATTTGCAGATTTATCTCAAGGGAAGGGGCCTGACGGACATATTTCGAGATATTTCTTCTTCTTGATGTTCTTCTTCTGCACAGCTAAGCTGGAAGTGGCATTTGCAGCTCGCAATAGTGCAGAGTTATCTCAAAGAAAGGGGCCACGGTGTTTCTGTATCTCTATTATGTTGGTGCGGCTTCGGAACTTTTAAATATCTTGATATATCTCAAGAACTACGCATCTGATCAAAAAATATCATAGAACATATAAAGTAGGAAACTTAATTCTCTACAAAAAAGGTCTCTCAACATTTTGCCATAGCTCGCTTCGTTTCTGAGATATTTGCAGATTTATCTCAAGGGAAGGGGCCTGACGGACATATTTCGAGATATTTCTTCTTCTTGTTGTTCTTCTTCTGCACAGCTAAGCTGGAAGTGGCATTTGCAGCTCGCAATAGTTCAGAGTTATCTCAAAGAAAGGGGCCACGGTGTTTCTGTATCTCTATTATGTTGGTGCGGCTTCGGAACTTTTAAATATCTTGATATATCTCGAGAACTACGCATCTGATCAAAAAATATCATAGAACATGAAAAGTAGGAAACTTAATTCTCTACAAAAAAGGTCTCTTAACATTTTGCCATAGCTCTCTTCGTTTCCGAGATATTTGCAGATTTATCTCAAGGGAAGGGGCCTGACGGACATATTTCGAGATATTTCTTCTTCTTGTTGTGCTTCTTCTGCACAGCTAAGCTGGAAGTGGCATTTCCAGCTCGCAATAGTGCAGAGTTATCTCAAAGAAAGGGGCCACGGTGTTTCTGTATCTCTATTATGTTGGTGCGGCTTCGGAACTTTTAAATATCTTGATATATCTCGAGAACTACGCATCTGATCAAAAAATATCATAGAACATAAAAAGTAGGAAACTTAATTCTCTACAAAAAAGGTCTCTTAACATTTTGCCATAGCTCGCTTCGTTTCCGAGATATTTGCAGATTTATCTCAAGGGAAGGGGCCTGACGGACATACTTCGAGATATTTCTTCTTCTTGTTGTTCTTCTTCTGCACAGCTAAGCTGGAAGTGGCATTTGCAGCTCGCAATAGTGCAGAGTTATCTCAAAGAAAGGGGCCACGGTGTTTCTGTATCTCTATTATGTTGGTGCGGCTTCGGAACTTTTAAATATCTTGATATATCTCGAGAACTACGCATCTGATCAAAAAATATCATAGAACGTAAAAGGTAGGAGACTTAATTCTCTACAAATAAGGTCTCTTAACATTTTGCCATAGCTCGCTTCGTTTCCGAGATATTTGCAGATTTATCTCAAGGGAAGGGGCCTAACGGACATATTTCGAGATATTTTTGCTTCTTGTTGTTCTTCTTCTGCACAGCTAAACTGGAAGTGGCATTTCCAGCTCGCAATAGTGCAGAGTTATCTCAAAGAAAGGGGCCACGGTGTTTCTGTATCTCTATTATGTTGGTGCGGCTTCGGAACTTTTAAATATCTTCATATATCACGAGAACTACGGGTCTGATCAAAAAATATCATAGAACATAAAAAGTAGGAAACATAATTCTCTACAAAAAAGGTCTCTTAACATTTTGCCATAGCTCGCTTCGTTTCCGAGATATTTGCAGATTTATCTCAAGGGAAGGGGCCTGACGGACATATTTCGAGATATTTCTTCTTCTTGTTGTTCTTCTTCTGCACAGCTAAGCTGGAAGTGGCATTTGCGGCTCGCACTAGTGCAGAGTTATCTCAAAGAAAGGGGCCACGGTGTTTCTGTTTCTCTATTATGTTGGTGCGGCTTCGGAACTTTTAAATATCTCGATATATCTCGAAAACTACGCTTCTGATCAAAAAATATCATAGAACATAAATTGTAGGAAACATAATTCTCTACAAAAAAGGTCTCTTAACATTTTGCCATAGCTCGCTTCGTTTCCGAGATATTTGCAGATTTATCTCAAGGGAAGGGGCCTAACGGACATATTTCGAGATATTTTTGCTTCTTGTTGTTCTTCTTCTGCACAGCTAAACTGGAAGTGGCATTTCCAGCTCGCAATAGTGCAGAGTTATCTCAAAGAGAGGGGCCACGGTGTTTCTGTATCTCTATTATGTTGGTGCGGCTTCGGAACTTTTAAATATCTTGATATATCTCGAGAACTACGCATCAGATCAAAAAATATCATAGAACATAAAAAGTAGCAAACTTAATTCTCTACAAAAAAGGTCTCTTAACATTTTGCCATAGCTCTCTTCGTTTCCGAGATATTTGCAGATTTATCTCAAGGGAAGGGGCCTGACGGACATATTTCGAGATATTTCTTCTTCTTGATGTTCTTCTTCTGCACAGCTAAGCTGGAAGTGGCATTTGCAGCTCGCAATAGTGCAGAGTTATCTCAAAGAAAGGGGCCACGGTGTTTCTGTATCTCTATTATGTTGGTGCGGCTTCGGAACTTTTAAATATCTTGATATATCTCAAGAACTACGCATCTGATCAAAAAATATCATAGAACATAAAAAGTAGGAAACTTAATTCTCTACAAAAAAGGTCTCTCAACATTTTGCCATAGCTCGCTTCGTTTCTGAGATATTTGCAGATTTATCTCAAGGGAAGGGGCCTGACGGACATATTTCGAGATATTTCTTCTTCTTGTTGTTCTTCTTCTGCACAGCTAAGCTGGAAGTGGCATTTGCAGCTCGCAATAGTTCAGAGTTATCTCAAAGAAAGGGGCCACGGTGTTTCTGTATCTCTATTATGTTGGTGCGGCTTCGGAACTTTTAAATATCTTGATATATCTCGAGAACTACGCATCTGATCAAAAAATATCATAGAACATGAAAAGTAGGAAACTTAATTCTCTACAAAAAAGGTCTCTTAACATTTTGCCATAGCTCTCTTCGTTTCCGAGATATTTGCAGATTTATCTCAAGGGAAGGGGCCTGACGGACATATTTCGAGATATTTCTTCTTCTTGTTGTTCTTCTTCTGCACAGCTAAGCTGGAAGTGGCATTTGCGGCTCGCACTAGTGCAGGGTTATCTCAACGAAAGGGGCCACGGTGTTTCTGTATCTCTATTATGTTGGTGCGGCTTCGGAACTTTTAAATATCTTGATATATCTCGAGAACTACGCGTCTGATCAAAAAATATCATAGAACATAAAAAGTAGGAAACTTAATTCTCTACAAAAACGGTCTCTTAACATTTTGCCATAGCTCGCTTCGTTTCCGAGATATTTGCAGATATATTTCAAGGGAAGGGGCCTGACGGGCATATTTCGAGATATTTCTTCCTCTTGTTGTTCTTCTTCTGCACAGCTAAGCTGGAAGTGGCATTTGCGGCTCGCACTAGTGCACAGTTATCTCAAAGAAAGGGGCCACGGTGTTTCTGTATCTCTATTATGTTGGTGCGTCTTCGGAACTTTTAAATATCTCGATATATCTCGAAAACTACGCTTCTGATCAAAAAATATCATAGAACATAAATTGTAGGAAACATAATTCTCTACAAATAAGGTCTCTTAACATTTTGCCATAGCTCTCTTCGTTTCCGAGATATTTGCAGATTTATCTCAAGGGAAGGGGCCTGACGGACATATTTCGAGATATTTCTTCTTCTTGTTGTTCTTCTTCTGCACAGCTAAGCTGGAAGTGGCATTTGCGGCTCGCACTAGTGCAGGGTTATCTCAACGAAAGGGGCCACGGTGTTTCTGTATCTCTATTATGTTGGTGCGGCTTCGGAACTTTTAAATATCTTGATATATCTCGAGAACTACGCGTCTGATCAAAAAATATCATAGAACGTAAAAAGTAGGAAACTTAATTCTCTACAAAAACGGTCTCTTAACATTTTGCCATAGCTCGCTTCGTTTCCGAGATATTTGCAGATATATTTCAAGGGAATGGGCCTGACGGGCATATTTCGAGATATTTCTTCTTCTTGTTGTTCTTCTTCTGCACAGCTAAGCTGGAAGTGGCATTTGCGGCTCGCACTAGTGCACAGTTATCTCAAAGAAAGGGGCCACGGTGTTTCTGTATCTCTATTATGTTGGTGCGTCTTCGGAACTTTTAAATATCTCGATATATCTCGAAAACTACGCTTCTGATCAAAAAATATCATAGAACATAAATTGTAGGAAACATAATTCTCTACAAAAAACGTCTCTTAACATTTTGCCATAGCTCGCTTCGTTTCCGAGATATTTGCAGATATATCTCAAGGGAAGGGGCCTGACGGACATATTTCGAGATATTTCTTCTTCTTGTTGTTCTTCTTCTGCACAGCTAAGCTGGAAGTGGCATTTACAGCTCGCAATAGTGCAGAGTTATCTCAAAGAAAGGGGCCACGGTGTTTCTGTATCTCTATTATGTTGGTGCGGCTTCGGAACTTTTAAATATATTGATATATCTCGAGAACTACGCATCTGATCAAAAAATATCATAGAACATAAAAAGTAGGAAACTTAATTCTCTACAAAAAAGGTCTCTTAACATTTTGCCATAGCTCGCTTCGTTTCCGAGATATTTGCATATTTATCTCAAGGGAAGGGGCCTGACGGGCATATTTCGAGATATTTCTTCTTCTTGTTGTTCTTCTTCTGCACAGCTAAGCTGGAAGTGGCATTTGCGGCTCGCACTAGTGCACAGTTATCTCAAAGAAAGGGGCCACGGTGTTTCTGTATCTCTATTATGTTGGTGCGTCTTCGGAACTTTTAAATATCTCGATATATCTCGAAAACTACGCTTCTGATCAAAAAATATCATAGAACATAAATTGTAGGAAACATAATTCTCTACAAATAAGGTCTCTTAACATTTTGCCATAGCTCTCTTCGTTTCCGAGATATTTGCAGATTTATCTCAAGGGAAGGGGCCTGACGGACATATTTCGAGATATTTCTTCTTCTTGTTGTGCTTCTTCTGCACAGCTAAGCTGGAAGTGGCATTTACAGCTCGCAATAGTGCAGAGTTATCTCAAAGAAAGGGGCCACGGTGTTTCTGTATCTCTATTATGTTGGTGCGGCTTCGGAACTTTTAAATATATTGATATATCTCGAGAACTACGCATCTGATCAAAAAATATCATAGAACATAAAAAGTAGGAAACTTAATTCTCTACAAAAAAGGTCTCTTAACATTTTGCCATAGCTCGCTTCGTTTCCGAGATATTTGCATATTTATCTCAAGGGAAGGGGCCTGACGGACATATTTCGAGATATTTCTTCTTCTTGTTGTTCTTCTTCTGCACAGCTAAGCTGGAAGTGGCATTTGCAGCTCGCAATAGTTCAGAGTTATCTCAAAGAAAGGGGCCACGGTGTTTCTGTATCTCTATTATGTTGGTGCGGCTTCGGAACTTTTAAATATCTTGATATATCTCGAGAACTACGCATCTGATCAAAAAATATCATAGAACATGAAAAGTAGGAAACTTAATTCTCTACAAAAAAGGTCTCTTAACATTTTGCCATAGCTCTCTTCGTTTCCGAGATATTTGCAGATTTATCTCAAGGGAAGGGGCCTGACGGACATATTTCGAGATATTTCTTCTTCTTGTTGTTCTTCTTCTGCACAGCTAAGCTGGAAGTGGCATTTGCGGCTCGCACTAGTGCAGGGTTATCTCAACGAAAGGGGCCACGGTGTTTCTGTATCTCTATTATGTTGGTGCGGCTTCGGAACTTTTAAATATCTTGATATATCTCGAGAACTACGCGTCTGATCAAAAAATATCATAGAACATAAAAAGTAGGAAACTTAATTCTCTACAAAAACGGTCTCTTAACATTTTGCCATAGCTCGCTTCGTTTCCGAGATATTTGCAGATATATCTCAAGGGAAGTGGCCTGACGGACATATTTCGAGATATTTCTTCTTCTTGTTGTTCTTCTTCTGCACAGCTAAGCTGGAAGTGGCATTTGCAGCTCGCAATAGTGCAGAGATATCTCAAAGAAAGGGGCCACGGTGTTTCTGTATCTCTATTATGTTGGTGCGGCTTCGGAACTTTTAAATATCTTGATATATCTCGAGAACTACGCGTCTGATCAAAAAATATCATAGAACATAAAAAGTAAGAAACATAATTCTCTACAAAAAAGGTCTCTTAACATTTTGCCATAGCTCGCTTCGTTTCCGAGATATTTGCAGATTTATCTCAAGGGAAGGGGCCTGACGGACATATTTCGAGATATTTCTTCTTCTTGTTGTTCTTCTTCTGCACAGCTGAGCTGGAAGCGGCATTTGCGGCTTGCACTAGTGCAGAGTTATCTCAACGAAAGGGGCCACGGTGTTTCTGTATCTCTATTATGTTGGTGCGGCTTCGGAACTTTTAAATATCTTGATATATCTCGAGAACTACGCGTCTGATCAAAAAATATCATAGAACATAAAAAGTAGGAAACTTAATTCTCTACAAAAACGGTCTCTTAAGATTTTGCCATAGCTCGCTTCGTTTCCGAGATATTTGCAGATATATTTCAAGGGAAGGGGCCTGACGGGCATATTTCGAGATATTTCTTCTTCTTGTTGTTCTTCTTCTGCACAGCTAAGCTGGAAGTGGCATTTGCGGCTCGCACTAGTGCACAGTTATCTCAAAGAAAGGGGCCACGGTGTTTCTGTATCTCTATTATGTTGGTGCGTCTTCGGAACTTTTAAATATCTCGATATATCTCGAGAACTACGCATCTGATCAAAAAATATCATAGAACATAAAAAGTAGGAAACTTAATTCTCTACAAAAAGGGTCTCTTAACATTTTGCCATAGCTCGCTTCGTTTCCGAGATATTTGCATATTTATCTCAAGGGAAGGGGCCTGACGGGCATATTTCGAGATATTTCTTCTTCTTGTTGTTCTTCTTCTGCACAGCTAAGCTGGAAGTGGCATTTGCGGCTCGCACTAGTGCACAGTTATCTCAAAGAAAGGGGCCACGGTGTTTCTGTATCTCTATTATGTTGGTGCGTCTTCGGAACTTTTAAATATCTCGATATATCTCGAAAACTACGCTTCTGATCAAAAAATATCATAGAACATAAATTGTAGGAAACATAATTCTCTACAAATAAGGTCTCTTAACATTTTGCCATAGCTCTCTTCGTTTCCGAGATATTTGCAGATTTATCTCAAGGGAAGGGGCCTGACGGACATATTTCGAGATATTTCTTCTTCTTGTTGTGCTTCTTCTGCACAGCTAAGCTGGAAGTGGCATTTACAGCTCGCAATAGTGCAGAGTTATCTCAAAGAAAGGGGCCACGGTGTTTCTGTATCTCTATTATGTTGGTGCGGCTTCGGAACTTTTAAATATATTGATATATCTCGAGAACTACGCATCTGATCAAAAAATATCATAGAACATAAAAAGTAGGAAACTTAATTCTCTACAAAAAAGGTCTCTTAACATTTTGCCATAGCTCGCTTCGTTTCCGAGATATTTGCATATTTATCTCAAGGGAAGGGGCCTGACGGACATATTTCGAGATATTTCTTCTTCTTGTTGTTCTTCTTCTGCACAGCTAAGCTGGAAGTGGCATTTGCAGCTCGCAATAGTTCAGAGTTATCTCAAAGAAAGGGGCCACGGTGTTTCTGTATCTCTATTATGTTGGTGCGGCTTCGGAACTTTTAAATATCTTGATATATCTCGAGAACTACGCATCTGATCAAAAAATATCATAGAACATGAAAAGTAGGAAACTTAATTCTCTACAAAAAAGGTCTCTTAACATTTTGCCATAGCTCTCTTCGTTTCCGAGATATTTGCAGATTTATCTCAAGGGAAGGGGCCTGACGGACATATTTCGAGATATTTCTTCTTCTTGTTGTTCTTCTTCTGCACAGCTAAGCTGGAAGTGGCATTTGCGGCTCGCACTAGTGCAGGGTTATCTCAACGAAAGGGGCCACGGTGTTTCTGTATCTCTATTATGTTGGTGCGGCTTCGGAACTTTTAAATATCTTGATATATCTCGAGAACTACGCGTCTGATCAAAAAATATCATAGAACATAAAAAGTAGGAAACTTAATTCTCTACAAAAACGGTCTCTTAACATTTTGCCATAGCTCGCTTCGTTTCCGAGATATTTGCAGATATATCTCAAGGGAAGTGGCCTGACGGACATATTTCGAGATATTTCTTCTTCTTGTTGTTCTTCTTCTGCACAGCTAAGCTGGAAGTGGCATTTGCAGCTCGCAATAGTGCAGAGATATCTCAAAGAAAGGGGCCACGGTGTTTCTGTATCTCTATTATGTTGGTGCGGCTTCGGAACTTTTAAATATCTTGATATATCTCGAGAACTACGCGTCTGATCAAAAAATATCATAGAACATAAAAAGTAAGAAACATAATTCTCTACAAAAAAGGTCTCTTAACATTTTGCCATAGCTCGCTTCGTTTCCGAGATATTTGCAGATTTATCTCAAGGGAAGGGGCCTGACGGACATATTTCGAGATATTTCTTCTTCTTGTTGTTCTTCTTCTGCACAGCTGAGCTGGAAGCGGCATTTGCGGCTTGCACTAGTGCAGAGTTATCTCAACGAAAGGGGCCACGGTGTTTCTGTATCTCTATTATGTTGGTGCGGCTTCGGAACTTTTAAATATCTTGATATATCTCGAGAACTACGCGTCTGATCAAAAAATATCATAGAACATAAAAAGTAGGAAACTTAATTCTCTACAAAAACGGTCTCTTAAGATTTTGCCATAGCTCGCTTCGTTTCCGAGATATTTGCAGATATATTTCAAGGGAAGGGGCCTGACGGGCATATTTCGAGATATTTCTTCTTCTTGTTGTTCTTCTTCTGCACAGCTAAGCTGGAAGTGGCATTTGCAGCTCGCAATAGTGCAGAGTTATCTCAAAGAAAGGGGCCACGGTGTTTCTGTATCTCTATTATGTTGGTGCGGCTTCGGAACTTTTAAATATCTCGATATATCTCGAAAACTACGCTTCTGATCAAAAAATATCATAGAACATAAATTGTAGGAAACATAATTCTCTACAAAAAACGTCTGTTAACATTTTGCCATAGCTCGCTTCGTTTCCGAGATATTTGCAGATTCAGCTCAAAGGAACTGGCCTGACGGACATATTTCGAGATATTTCTTCTTCTTGTTGTTCTTCCTCTGCACAGCTAAGCTGGAAGTGGCATTTGCAGCTCGCACTAGTGCAGAGTTATCTCAAAGAAAGGGGCCACGGTGTTTCTGTATCTCTATTATGTTGGTGCGTCTTCGGAACTTTTAAATATCTTGATATATCTCGAGAACTACGCATCTGCTCAAAAAATATCATAGAACATAAAAAGTAGGAAACTTAATTCTCTACAAAAAAGGTCTCTTAACATTTTGCCATAGCTCGCTTCGTTTCCGAGATATTTGCATATTTATCTCAAGGGAAGGGGCCTGACGGACATATTTCGAGATATTTCTTCTTCTTGTTGTCCTTCTTCTGCACAGCTAAGCTGGAAGTGGCATTTCCAGCTCGCAATAGTGCAGAGTTATCTCAAAGAAAGGGGCCACGGTGTTTCTGTATCTCTATTATGTTGGTGCGGCTTCGGAACTTTTAAATATCTTGATATATCTCGAGAACTACGCATCTGATCAAAAAATATCATAGAACATAAAAAGTAGGAAACTTAATTCTCTACAAAAAAGGTCTCTTAACATTTTGCCATAGCTCGCTTCGTTTCCGAGATATTTGCAGATTTATCTCAAGGGAAGGGGCCTGACGGACATACTTCGAGATATTTCTTCTTCTTGTTGTTCTTCTTCTGCACAGCTAAGCTGGAAGTGGCATTTGCAGCTCGCAATAGTGCAGAGTTATCTCAAAGAAAGGGGCCACGGTGTTTCTGTATCTCTATTATGTTGGTGCGGCTTCGGAACTTTTAAATATCTTGATATATCTCGAGAACTACGCATCTGATCAAAAAATATCATAGAACGTAAAAGGTAGGAGACTTAATTCTCTACAAATAAGGTCTCTTAACATTTTGCCATAGCTCGCTTCGTTTCCGAGATATTTGCAGATTTATCTCAAGGGAAGGGGCCTAACGGACATATTTCGAGATATTTTTGCTTCTTGTTGTTCTTCTTCTGCACAGCTAAACTGGAAGTGGCATTTCCAGCTCGCAATAGTGCAGAGTTATCTCAAAGAAAGGGGCCACGGTGTTTCTGTATCTCTATTATGTTGGTGCGGCTTCGGAACTTTTAAATATCTTCATATATCACGAGAACTACGGGTCTGATCAAAAAATATCATAGAACATAAAAAGTAGGAAACATAATTCTCTACAAAAAAGGTCTCTTAACATTTTGCCATAGCTCGCTTCGTTTCCGAGATATTTGCAGATTTATCTCAAGGGAAGGGGCCTGACGGACATATTTCGAGATATTTCTTCTTCTTGTTGTTCTTCTTCTGCACAGCTAAGCTGGAAGTGGCATTTGCGGCTCGCACTAGTGCAGAGTTATCTCAAAGAAAGGGGCCACGGTGTTTCTGTTTCTCTATTATGTTGGTGCGGCTTCGGAACTTTTAAATATCTCGATATATCTCGAAAACTACGCTTCTGATCAAAAAATATCATAGAACATAAATTGTAGGAAACATAATTCTCTACAAAAAAGGTCTCTTAACATTTTGCCATAGCTCGCTTCGTTTCCGAGATATTTGCAGATTTATCTCAAGGGAAGGGGCCTAACGGACATATTTCGAGATATTTTTGCTTCTTGTTGTTCTTCTTCTGCACAGCTAAACTGGAAGTGGCATTTCCAGCTCGCAATAGTGCAGAGTTATCTCAAAGAGAGGGGCCACGGTGTTTCTGTATCTCTATTATGTTGGTGCGGCTTCGGAACTTTTAAATATCTTGATATATCTCGAGAACTACGCATCAGATCAAAAAATATCATAGAACATAAAAAGTAGCAAACTTAATTCTCTACAAAAAAGGTCTCTTAACATTTTGCCATAGCTCTCTTCGTTTCCGAGATATTTGCAGATTTATCTCAAGGGAAGGGGCCTGACGGACATATTTCGAGATATTTCTTCTTCTTGATGTTCTTCTTCTGCACAGCTAAGCTGGAAGTGGCATTTGCAGCTCGCAATAGTGCAGAGTTATCTCAAAGAAAGGGGCCACGGTGTTTCTGTATCTCTATTATGTTGGTGCGGCTTCGGAACTTTTAAATATCTTGATATATCTCAAGAACTACGCATCTGATCAAAAAATATCATAGAACATAAAAAGTAGGAAACTTAATTCTCTACAAAAAAGGTCTCTCAACATTTTGCCATAGCTCGCTTCGTTTCTGAGATATTTGCAGATTTATCTCAAGGGAAGGGGCCTGACGGACATATTTCGAGATATTTCTTCTTCTTGTTGTTCTTCTTCTGCACAGCTAAGCTGGAAGTGGCATTTGCAGCTCGCAATAGTTCAGAGTTATCTCAAAGAAAGGGGCCACGGTGTTTCTGTATCTCTATTATGTTGGTGCGGCTTCGGAACTTTTAAATATCTTGATATATCTCGAGAACTACGCATCTGATCAAAAAATATCATAGAACATGAAAAGTAGGAAACTTAATTCTCTACAAAAAAGGTCTCTTAACATTTTGCCATAGCTCTCTTCGTTTCCGAGATATTTGCAGATTTATCTCAAGGGAAGGGGCCTGACGGACATATTTCGAGATATTTCTTCTTCTTGTTGTTCTTCTTCTGCACAGCTAAGCTGGAAGTGGCATTTGCGGCTCGCACTAGTGCAGGGTTATCTCAACGAAAGGGGCCACGGTGTTTCTGTATCTCTATTATGTTGGTGCGGCTTCGGAACTTTTAAATATCTTGATATATCTCGAGAACTACGCGTCTGATCAAAAAATATCATAGAACATAAAAAGTAGGAAACTTAATTCTCTACAAAAACGGTCTCTTAACATTTTGCCATAGCTCGCTTCGTTTCCGAGATATTTGCAGATATATTTCAAGGGAAGGGGCCTGACGGGCATATTTCGAGATATTTCTTCCTCTTGTTGTTCTTCTTCTGCACAGCTAAGCTGGAAGTGGCATTTGCGGCTCGCACTAGTGCACAGTTATCTCAAAGAAAGGGGCCACGGTGTTTCTGTATCTCTATTATGTTGGTGCGTCTTCGGAACTTTTAAATATCTCGATATATCTCGAAAACTACGCTTCTGATCAAAAAATATCATAGAACATAAATTGTAGGAAACATAATTCTCTACAAATAAGGTCTCTTAACATTTTGCCATAGCTCTCTTCGTTTCCGAGATATTTGCAGATTTATCTCAAGGGAAGGGGCCTGACGGACATATTTCGAGATATTTCTTCTTCTTGTTGTTCTTCTTCTGCACAGCTAAGCTGGAAGTGGCATTTGCGGCTCGCACTAGTGCAGGGTTATCTCAACGAAAGGGGCCACGGTGTTTCTGTATCTCTATTATGTTGGTGCGGCTTCGGAACTTTTAAATATCTTGATATATCTCGAGAACTACGCGTCTGATCAAAAAATATCATAGAACGTAAAAAGTAGGAAACTTAATTCTCTACAAAAACGGTCTCTTAACATTTTGCCATAGCTCGCTTCGTTTCCGAGATATTTGCAGATATATTTCAAGGGAATGGGCCTGACGGGCATATTTCGAGATATTTCTTCTTCTTGTTGTTCTTCTTCTGCACAGCTAAGCTGGAAGTGGCATTTGCGGCTCGCACTAGTGCACAGTTATCTCAAAGAAAGGGGCCACGGTGTTTCTGTATCTCTATTATGTTGGTGCGTCTTCGGAACTTTTAAATATCTCGATATATCTCGAAAACTACGCTTCTGATCAAAAAATATCATAGAACATAAATTGTAGGAAACATAATTCTCTACAAAAAACGTCTCTTAACATTTTGCCATAGCTCGCTTCGTTTCCGAGATATTTGCAGATATATCTCAAGGGAAGGGGCCTGACGGACATATTTCGAGATATTTCTTCTTCTTGTTGTTCTTCTTCTGCACAGCTAAGCTGGAAGTGGCATTTACAGCTCGCAATAGTGCAGAGTTATCTCAAAGAAAGGGGCCACGGTGTTTCTGTATCTCTATTATGTTGGTGCGGCTTCGGAACTTTTAAATATATTGATATATCTCGAGAACTACGCATCTGATCAAAAAATATCATAGAACATAAAAAGTAGGAAACTTAATTCTCTACAAAAAAGGTCTCTTAACATTTTGCCATAGCTCGCTTCGTTTCCGAGATATTTGCATATTTATCTCAAGGGAAGGGGCCTGACGGGCATATTTCGAGATATTTCTTCTTCTTGTTGTTCTTCTTCTGCACAGCTAAGCTGGAAGTGGCATTTGCGGCTCGCACTAGTGCACAGTTATCTCAAAGAAAGGGGCCACGGTGTTTCTGTATCTCTATTATGTTGGTGCGTCTTCGGAACTTTTAAATATCTCGATATATCTCGAAAACTACGCTTCTGATCAAAAAATATCATAGAACATAAATTGTAGGAAACATAATTCTCTACAAATAAGGTCTCTTAACATTTTGCCATAGCTCTCTTCGTTTCCGAGATATTTGCAGATTTATCTCAAGGGAAGGGGCCTGACGGACATATTTCGAGATATTTCTTCTTCTTGTTGTGCTTCTTCTGCACAGCTAAGCTGGAAGTGGCATTTACAGCTCGCAATAGTGCAGAGTTATCTCAAAGAAAGGGGCCACGGTGTTTCTGTATCTCTATTATGTTGGTGCGGCTTCGGAACTTTTAAATATATTGATATATCTCGAGAACTACGCATCTGATCAAAAAATATCATAGAACATAAAAAGTAGGAAACTTAATTCTCTACAAAAAAGGTCTCTTAACATTTTGCCATAGCTCGCTTCGTTTCCGAGATATTTGCATATTTATCTCAAGGGAAGGGGCCTGACGGACATATTTCGAGATATTTCTTCTTCTTGTTGTTCTTCTTCTGCACAGCTAAGCTGGAAGTGGCATTTGCAGCTCGCAATAGTTCAGAGTTATCTCAAAGAAAGGGGCCACGGTGTTTCTGTATCTCTATTATGTTGGTGCGGCTTCGGAACTTTTAAATATCTTGATATATCTCGAGAACTACGCATCTGATCAAAAAATATCATAGAACATGAAAAGTAGGAAACTTAATTCTCTACAAAAAAGGTCTCTTAACATTTTGCCATAGCTCTCTTCGTTTCCGAGATATTTGCAGATTTATCTCAAGGGAAGGGGCCTGACGGACATATTTCGAGATATTTCTTCTTCTTGTTGTTCTTCTTCTGCACAGCTAAGCTGGAAGTGGCATTTGCGGCTCGCACTAGTGCAGGGTTATCTCAACGAAAGGGGCCACGGTGTTTCTGTATCTCTATTATGTTGGTGCGGCTTCGGAACTTTTAAATATCTTGATATATCTCGAGAACTACGCGTCTGATCAAAAAATATCATAGAACATAAAAAGTAGGAAACTTAATTCTCTACAAAAACGGTCTCTTAACATTTTGCCATAGCTCGCTTCGTTTCCGAGATATTTGCAGATATATCTCAAGGGAAGTGGCCTGACGGACATATTTCGAGATATTTCTTCTTCTTGTTGTTCTTCTTCTGCACAGCTAAGCTGGAAGTGGCATTTGCAGCTCGCAATAGTGCAGAGATATCTCAAAGAAAGGGGCCACGGTGTTTCTGTATCTCTATTATGTTGGTGCGGCTTCGGAACTTTTAAATATCTTGATATATCTCGAGAACTACGCGTCTGATCAAAAAATATCATAGAACATAAAAAGTAAGAAACATAATTGTCTACAAAAAAGGTCTCTTAACATTTTGCCATAGCTCGCTTCGTTTCCGAGATATTTGCAGATTTATCTCAAGGGAAGGGGCCTGACGGACATATTTCGAGATATTTCTTCTTCTTGTTGTTCTTCTTCTGCACAGCTGAGCTGGAAGCGGCATTTGCGGCTTGCACTAGTGCAGAGTTATCTCAACGAAAGGGGCCACGGTGTTTCTGTATCTCTATTATGTTGGTGCGGCTTCGGAACTTTTAAATATCTTGATATATCTCGAGAACTACGCGTCTGATCAAAAAATATCATAGAACATAAAAAGTAGGAAACTTAATTCTCTACAAAAACGGTCTCTTAAGATTTTGCCATAGCTCGCTTCGTTTCCGAGATATTTGCAGATATATTTCAAGGGAAGGGGCCTGACGGGCATATTTCGAGATATTTCTTCTTCTTGTTGTTCTTCTTCTGCACAGCTAAGCTGGAAGTGGCATTTGCGGCTCGCACTAGTGCACAGTTATCTCAAAGAAAGGGGCCACGGTGTTTCTGTATCTCTATTATGTTGGTGCGTCTTCGGAACTTTTAAATATCTCGATATATCTCGAGAACTACGCATCTGATCAAAAAATATCATAGAACATAAAAAGTAGGAAACTTAATTCTCTACAAAAAGGGTCTCTTAACATTTTGCCATAGCTCGCTTCGTTTCCGAGATATTTG
Organism: Osmia lignaria lignaria; assembly: GCF_051020975.1. NCBI lineage: Eukaryota > Metazoa > Arthropoda > Insecta > Hymenoptera > Megachilidae > Osmia > Osmia lignaria. The sequence continues at coordinate 22,506,371 of NW_027478159.1, forward strand.
CATATTTATCTCAAGGGAAGGGGCCTGACGGGCATATTTCGAGATATTTCTTCTTCTTGTTGTTCTTCTTCTGCACAGCTAAGCTGGAAGTGGCATTTGCGGCTCGCACTAGTGCACAGTTATCTCAAAGAAAGGGGCCACGGTGTTTCTGTATCTCTATTATGTTGGTGCGTCTTCGGAACTTTTAAATATCTCGATATATCTCGAAAACTACGCTTCTGATCAAAAAATATCATAGAACATAAATTGTAGGAAACATAATTCTCTACAAATAAGGTCTCTTAACATTTTGCCATAGCTCTCTTCGTTTCCGAGATATTTGCAGATTTATCTCAAGGGAAGGGGCCTGACGGACATATTTCGAGATATTTCTTCTTCTTGTTGTGCTTCTTCTGCACAGCTAAGCTGGAAGTGGCATTTACAGCTCGCAATAGTGCAGAGTTATCTCAAAGAAAGGGGCCACGGTGTTTCTGTATCTCTATTATGTTGGTGCGGCTTCGGAACTTTTAAATATATTGATATATCTCGAGAACTACGCATCTGATCAAAAAATATCATAGAACATAAAAAGTAGGAAACTTAATTCTCTACAAAAAAGGTCTCTTAACATTTTGCCATAGCTCGCTTCGTTTCCGAGATATTTGCATATTTATCTCAAGGGAAGGGGCCTGACGGACATATTTCGAGATATTTCTTCTTCTTGTTGTTCTTCTTCTGCACAGCTAAGCTGGAAGTGGCATTTGCAGCTCGCAATAGTTCAGAGTTATCTCAAAGAAAGGGGCCACGGTGTTTCTGTATCTCTATTATGTTGGTGCGGCTTCGGAACTTTTAAATATCTTGATATATCTCGAGAACTACGCATCTGATCAAAAAATATCATAGAACATGAAAAGTAGGAAACTTAATTCTCTACAAAAAAGGTCTCTTAACATTTTGCCATAGCTCTCTTCGTTTCCGAGATATTTGCAGATTTATCTCAAGGGAAGGGGCCTGACGGACATATTTCGAGATATTTCTTCTTCTTGTTGTTCTTCTTCTGCACAGCTAAGCTGGAAGTGGCATTTGCGGCTCGCACTAGTGCAGGGTTATCTCAACGAAAGGGGCCACGGTGTTTCTGTATCTCTATTATGTTGGTGCGGCTTCGGAACTTTTAAATATCTTGATATATCTCGAGAACTACGCGTCTGATCAAAAAATATCATAGAACATAAAAAGTAGGAAACTTAATTCTCTACAAAAACGGTCTCTTAACATTTTGCCATAGCTCGCTTCGTTTCCGAGATATTTGCAGATATATCTCAAGGGAAGTGGCCTGACGGACATATTTCGAGATATTTCTTCTTCTTGTTGTTCTTCTTCTGCACAGCTAAGCTGGAAGTGGCATTTGCAGCTCGCAATAGTGCAGAGATATCTCAAAGAAAGGGGCCACGGTGTTTCTGTATCTCTATTATGTTGGTGCGGCTTCGGAACTTTTAAATATCTTGATATATCTCGAGAACTACGCGTCTGATCAAAAAATATCATAGAACATAAAAAGTAAGAAACATAATTCTCTACAAAAAAGGTCTCTTAACATTTTGCCATAGCTCGCTTCGTTTCCGAGATATTTGCAGATTTATCTCAAGGGAAGGGGCCTGACGGACATATTTCGAGATATTTCTTCTTCTTGTTGTTCTTCTTCTGCACAGCTGAGCTGGAAGCGGCATTTGCGGCTTGCACTAGTGCAGAGTTATCTCAACGAAAGGGGCCACGGTGTTTCTGTATCTCTATTATGTTGGTGCGGCTTCGGAACTTTTAAATATCTTGATATATCTCGAGAACTACGCGTCTGATCAAAAAATATCATAGAACATAAAAAGTAGGAAACTTAATTCTCTACAAAAACGGTCTCTTAAGATTTTGCCATAGCTCGCTTCGTTTCCGAGATATTTGCAGATATATTTCAAGGGAAGGGGCCTGACGGGCATATTTCGAGATATTTCTTCTTCTTGTTGTTCTTCTTCTGCACAGCTAAGCTGGAAGTGGCATTTGCAGCTCGCAATAGTGCAGAGTTATCTCAAAGAAAGGGGCCACGGTGTTTCTGTATCTCTATTATGTTGGTGCGGCTTCGGAACTTTTAAATATCTCGATATATCTCGAAAACTACGCTTCTGATCAAAAAATATCATAGAACATAAATTGTAGGAAACATAATTCTCTACAAAAAACGTCTGTTAACATTTTGCCATAGCTCGCTTCGTTTCCGAGATATTTGCAGATTCAGCTCAAAGGAACTGGCCTGACGGACATATTTCGAGATATTTCTTCTTCTTGTTGTTCTTCCTCTGCACAGCTAAGCTGGAAGTGGCATTTGCAGCTCGCACTAGTGCAGAGTTATCTCAAAGAAAGGGGCCACGGTGTTTCTGTATCTCTATTATGTTGGTGCGTCTTCGGAACTTTTAAATATCTTGATATATCTCGAGAACTACGCATCTGCTCAAAAAATATCATAGAACATAAAAAGTAGGAAACTTAATTCTCTACAAAAAAGGTCTCTTAACATTTTGCCATAGCTCGCTTCGTTTCCGAGATATTTGCATATTTATCTCAAGGGAAGGGGCCTGACGGACATATTTCGAGATATTTCTTCTTCTTGTTGTCCTTCTTCTGCACAGCTAAGCTGGAAGTGGCATTTGCGGCTCGCACTAGTGCAGAGTTATCTCAAAGAAAGGGGCCACGGTGTTTCTGTATCTCTATTATGTTGGTGCGGCTTCGGAACTTTTAAATATCTCGATATATCTCGAAAACTACGCTTCTGATCAAAAAATATCATAGAACATAAATTGTAGGAAACATAATTCTCTACAAAAAAGGTCTCTTAACATTTTGCCATAGCTCGCTTCGTTTCCGAGATATTTGCAGATATATCTCAAGGGAAGGGGCCTGACGGACATATTTCGAGATATTTCTTCTTCTTGTTGTTCTTCTTCTGCACAGCTAAGCTGGAAGTGGCATTTACAGCTCGCAATAGTGCAGAGTTATCTCAAAGAAAGGGGCCACGGTGTTTCTGTATCTCTATTATGTTGGTGCGGCTTCGGAACTTTTAAATATCTTGATATATCTCGAGAACTACGCATCTGATCAAAAAATATCATAGAACATAAAAAGTAGGAAACTTAATTCTCTACAAAAAAGGTCTCTTAACATTTTGCCATAGCTCGCTTCGTTTCCGAGATATTTGCATATTTATCTCAAGGGAAGGGGCCTGACGGACATATTTCGAGATATTTCTTCTTCTTGTTGTTCTTCTTCTGCACAGCTAAGCTGGAAGTGGCATTTGCGGCTCGCACTAGTGCAGAGTTATCTCAAAGAAAGGGGCCACGGTGTTTCTGTATCTCTATTATGTTGGTGCGGCTTCGGAACTTTTAAATATCTCGATATATCTCGAAAACTACGCTTCTGATCAAAAAATATCATAGAACCTAAATTGTAGGAAACATAATTCTATACAAAAAAGGTCTCTTAACATTTTGCCATAGCCCGCTTCGTTTCCGAGATATTTGCAGATATATCTCAAGGGAAGGGGCCTGACGGACATATTTCGAGATATTTCTTCTTCTTGTTGTTCTTCTTCTGCACAGCTAAGCTGGAAGTGGCATTTGCAGCTCGCAATAGTGCAGAGTTATCTCAAAGAAAGGGGCCACGGTGTTTCTGTATCTCTATTATGTTGGTGCGGCTTCGGAACTTTTAAATATCTTGATATATCTCGAGAACTACGCATCTGATCAAAAAATATCATAGAACATGAAAAGTAGGAAACTTAATTCTCTACCAAAAAGGTCTCTTAACATTTTGCCATAGCTCTCTTCGTTTCCGAGATATTTGCAGATTTATCTCAAGGGAAGTGGCCTGACGGACATATTTCGAGATATTCCTTCTTCTTGTTGTTCTTCTTCTGCACAGCTAAGCTGGAAGTGGCATTTGCCGCTCGCACTAGTGCAGAGTTATCTCAAAGAAAGGGGCCACGGTGTTTCTGTATCTCTATTATGTTGGTGCGGCTTTGGAACTTTTAAATATCTTGATATATCTCGAGAACTACGCATCTGATCAAAAAATATCATAGAACATAAAAAGTAGAAAACTTAATTCTCTACCACAACGGTCTCTTAACATTTTGCCACAGCTCGCTTCGTTTCCGAGATATTTGCATATTTATCTCAAGGGAAGGGGCCTGACGGACATATTTCGAGATATTTCTTCTTTTTGTTGTTCTTCTTCTGCACAGCTAAGCTGGAAGTGGCATTTGCAGCGCGCAATAGTGCAGAGTTATCTCAAAGAAAGGGGCCACGGTGTTTCTTTATCTCTATTATGTTGGTGCGGCTTCGGAACTTTTAAATATCTCGATATATCTCGAAAACTACGCTTCTGCTCAAAAAATATCATACAACATAAAAAGTAGGAAACTTAATTCTCTACAAAAAAGGTCTCTTAACATTTTGCCATAGCTCGCTTCGTTTCCGAGATATTTGCAGATTTATCTCAAGGGAAGGGGCCTAACGGACATATTTCGAGATATTTCTTCTTCTTGTTGTTCTTCTTCTGCACAGCTAAACTGGAAGTGGCATTTCCAGCTCGCAATAGTGCAGAGTTATCTCAAAGAAAGGGACCACGGTGTTTCTGTATCTCTATTATGTTGGTGCGGCTTCGGAACTTTTAAATATCTTGATATATCTCGAGAACTACGCATCTGATCAAAAAATATCATAGAACATAAAAAGTAGGAAACTTAATTCTCTACAAAAAAGGTCTCTTAACATTTTGCCATAGCTCGCTTCGTTTCCGAGATATTTGCAGATATATTTCAAGGGAAGGGGCCTGACGGGCATATTTCGAGATATTTCTTCTTCTTGTTGTTCTTCTTCTGCACAGCTAAGCTGGAAGTGGCATTTGCAGCTCGCAATAGTGCAGAGTTATCTCAAAGAAAGGGGCCACGGTGTTTCTGTATCTTTATTATGTTGGTGCGGCTTCGGAACTTTTAAATATCTCGATATATCTCGAAAACTACGCTTCTGATCAAAAAATATCATAGAACATAAATTGTCGGAAACATAATTCTCTACAAAAAACGTCTGTTAACATTTTGCCATAGCTCGCTTCGTTTCCGAGATATTTGCAGATTCAGCTCAAAGGAACTGGCCTGACGGACATATTTCGAGATATTTCTTCTTCTTGTTGTTCTTCCTCTGCACAGCTAAGCTGGAAGTGGCATTTGCAGCTCGCACTAGTGCAGAGTTATCTCAAAGAAAGGGGCCACGGTGTTTCTGTATCTCTATTATGTTGGTGCGTCTTCGGAACTTTTAAATATCTTGATATATCTCGAGAACTACGCATCTGCTCAAAAAATATCATAGAACATAAAAAGTAGGAAACTTAATTCTCTACAAAAAAGGTCTCTTAACATTTTGCCATAGCTCGCTTCGTTTCCGAGATATTTGCATATTTATCTCAAGGGAAGGGGCCTGACGGACATATTTCGAGATATTTCTTCTTCTTGTTGTTCTTCTTCTGCACAGCTAAGCTGGAAGTGGCATTTGCGGCTCGCACTAGTGCAGAGTTATCTCAAAGAAAGGGGCCACGGTGTTTCTGTATCTCTATTATGTTGGTGCGGCTTCGGAACTTTTAAATATCTCGATATATCTCGAAAACTACGCTTCTGATCAAAAAATATCATAGAACATAAATTGTAGGAAACATAATTCTCTACAAAAAAGGTCTCTTAACATTTTGCCATAGCTCGCTTCGTTTCCGAGATATTTGCAGATATATCTCAAGGGAAGGGGCCTGACGGACATATTTCGAGATATTTCTTCTTCTTGTTGTTCTTCTTCTGCACAGCTAAGCTGGAAGTGGCATTTACAGCTCGCAATAGTGCAGAGTTATCTCAAAGAAAGGGGCCACGGTGTTTCTGTATCTCTATTATGTTGGTGCGGCTTCGGAACTTTTAAATATCTTGATATATCTCGAGAACTACGCATCTGATCAAAAAATATCATAGAACATAAAAAGTAGGAAACTTAATTCTCTACAAAAAAGGTCTCTTAACATTTTGCCATAGCTCGCTTCGTTTCCGAGATATTTGCATATTTATCTCAAGGGAAGGGGCCTGACGGACATATTTCGAGATATTTCTTCTTCTTGTTGTTCTTCTTCTGCACAGCTAAGCTGGAAGTGGCATTTGCGGCTCGCACTAGTGCAGAGTTATCTCAAAGAAAGGGGCCACGGTGTTTCTGTATCTCTATTATGTTGGTGCGGCTTCGGAACTTTTAAATATCTCGATATATCTCGAAAACTACGCTTCTGATCAAAAAATATCATAGAACCTAAATTGTAGGAAACATAATTCTATACAAAAAAGGTCTCTTAACATTTTGCCATAGCTCGCTTCGTTTCCGAGATATTTGCAGATATATCTCAAGGGAAGGGGCCTGACGGACATATTTCGAGATATTTCTTCTTCTTGTTGTTCTTCTTCTGCACAGCTAAGCTGGAAGTGGCATTTGCAGCTCGCAATAGTGCAGAGTTATCTCAAAGAAAGGGGCCACGGTGTTTCTGTATCTCTATTATGTTGGTGCGGCTTCGGAACTTTTAAATATCTTGATATATCTCGAAAACTACGCTTCTGCTCAAAAAATATCATAGAACATAAAAAGTGGGAAACTTAATTCTCTCCAAAAAGGTCTCTTAACATTTTGCCATAGCTCGCTTCGTTTCCGAGATATTTGCAGATTTATCTCAAGGGAAGGGGCCTAACGGACATATTTCGAGATATTTCTTCTTCTTGTTGTTCTTCTTCTGCACAGCTAAACTGGAAGTGGCATTTCCAGCTCGCAATAGTGCAGAGTTATCTCAAAGAAAGGGGCCACGGTGTTTCTGTATCTCTATTATGTTGGTGCGGCTTCGGAACTTTTAAATATCTCGATATATCTCGATAACTACGCTTCTGATCAAAAAATATCATAGAACATAAATTGTAGGAAACATAATTCTCTACAAAAAAGGTCTCTTAACATTTTGCCATAGCTCGCTTCGTTTCCGAGATATTTGCAGATTTATCTCAAGGGAAGGGGCCTAACGGACATATTTCGAGATATTTCTTCTTCTTGTTGTTCTTCTTCTGCACAGCTAAACTGGAAGTGGCATTTCCAGCTCGCAATAGTGCAGAGTTATCTCAAAGAAAGGGGCCACGGTGTTTCTGTATCTCTATTATGTTGGTGCGGCTTCGGAACTTTTAAATATCTTGATATATCTCGAGAACTACGCATCTGATCAAAAAATATCATAGAACATAAAAAGTAGGAAACTTAATTCTCTACAAAAAAGGTCTCTTAACATTTTGCCATAGCTCGCTTCGTTTCCGAGATATTTGCAGATTTATCTCAAGGGAAGGGGTCTGACGGACATATTTCGAGATATTTCTTCTTCTTGTTGTTCTTCTTCTGCACAGCTAAGCTCGAAGTGGCATTTGCAGCTCGCAATAGTGCAGTGTTATCTCAAAGAAAGAGGCCACGGTGTTTCTGTACCTCTATTATGTTGGTGCAGCTTCGGAACTTTTAAATATCTTGATATATCTCGAGAACTACGCATCTGATCAAAAAATATCATCGAACATAGAAAGTAGGAAACTTAATTCTCTACAAAAAAGGTCTCTTAACATTTTGCCATAGCTCGCTTCGTTTCCGAGATATTTGCAGATTTATCTCAAGGGAAGTGGCCTGACGGACATATTTCGAGATATTTCTTCTTCTTGTTGTTCCTCTTCTGCACAGCTAAGCTGGAAGTGGCATTTGCAGCTCGCAATAGTGCAGAGTTATCTCAAAGAAAGGGGCCACGGTGTTTCTTTATCTCTATTATGTTGGTGCGGCTTCGGAACTTTTAAATATCTTGATATATCTCGAGAATTACGCATCTGATCAAAAAATATCATAGAACATAAAAGGTAGGAAACTTAATTCTCTACAAAAAAGGTCTCTTAACATTTTGCCATAGCTCGCTTCGTTTCCGAGATATTTGCATATTTATCTCAAGGGAAGGGGCCTGACGGACATATTTCGAGATATTTCTTCTTCTTGTTGTTCTTCTTCTGCACAGCTAAGCTGGAAGTGGCATTTGCAGCTCGCAATAGTGCAGAGTTATCTCAAAGAAAGGGGCCACGGTGTTTCTGTATCTCTATTATGTTGGTGCGGCTTCGGAACTTTTAAATATCTTGATATATCTCGAGAACTACGCGTCTGATCAAAAAATATCATAGAACATAAAAAGTAGGAAACTTAATTCTCTACAACAACGGTCTCTTAACATTTTGCCACAGCTCGCTTCGTTTCCGAGATATTTGCATATTTATCTCAAGGGAAGGGGCCTGACGGACATATTTCGAGATATTTCTTCTTCTTGTTGTTCTTCTTCTGCACAGCTAAGCTGGAAGTGGCATTTGCAGCTCGCAATAGTGCAGAGTTATCTCAAAGAAAGGGGCCACGGTGTTTCTGTATCTCTATTATGTTGGTGCGGCATCGGAACTTTTAAATATCTTGATATATCTCGAGAACTACGCGTCTGATCAAAATATATCATAGAACATAAAAAGTAGGAAACTTAATTCTCTACAAAAAAGGTCTCTTAACATTTTGCCATAGCTCGCTTCGTTTCCGAGATATTTGCAGATTTATCTCAAGGGAAGTGGCCTGACGGACATATTTCGAGATATTTCTTCTTCTTGTTGTTCCTCTTCTGCACAGCTAAGCTGGAAGTGGCATTTGCAGCTCGCAATAGTGCAGAGTTATCTCAAAGAAAGGGGCCACGGTGTTTCTTTATCTCTATTATGTTGGTGCGGCTTCGGAACTTTTAAATATCTTGATATATCTCGAGAATTACGCATCTGATCAAAAAATATCATAGAACATAAAAGGTAGGAAACTTAATTCTCTACAAAAAAGGTCTCTTAACATTTTGCCATAGCTCGCTTCGTTTCCGAGATATTTGCATATTTATCTCAAGGGAAGGGGCCTGACGGACATATTTCGAGATATTTCTTCTTCTTGTTGTTCTTCTTCTGCACAGCTAAGCTGGAAGTGGCATTTGCAGCTCGCAATAGTGCAGAGTTATCTCAAAGAAAGGGGCCACGGTGTTTCTGTATCTCTATTATGTTGGTGCGGCTTCGGAACTTTTAAATATCTCGATATATCTCGATAACTACGCTTCTGATCAAAAAATATCATAGAACATAAATTGTAGGAAACATAATTCTCTACAAAAAAGGTCTCTTAACATTTTGCCATAGCTCGCTTCGTTTCCGAGATATTTGCAGATTTATCTCAAGGGAAGGGGCCTAACGGACATATTTCGAGATATTTCTTCTTCTTGTTGTTCTTCTTCTGCACAGCTAAACTGGAAGTGGCATTTCCAGCTCGCAATAGTGCAGAGTTATCTCAAAGAAAGGGGCCACGGTGTTTCTGTATCTCTATTATGTTGGTGCGGCTTCGGAACTTTTAAATATCTTGATATATCTCGAGAACTACGCATCTGATCAAAAAATATCATAGAACATAAAAAGTAGGAAACTTAATTCTCTACAAAAAAGGTCTCTTAACATTTTGCCATAGCTCGCTTCGTTTCCGAGATATTTGCAGATTTATCTCAAGGGAAGGGGTCTGACGGACATATTTCGAGATATTTCTTCTTCTTGTTGTTCTTCTTCTGCACAGCTAAGCTCGAAGTGGCATTTGCAGCTCGCAATAGTGCAGTGTTATCTCAAAGAAAGAGGCCACGGTGTTTCTGTACCTCTATTATGTTGGTGCAGCTTCGGAACTTTTAAATATCTTGATATATCTCGAGAACTACGCATCTGATCAAAAAATATCATCGAACATAGAAAGTAGGAAACTTAATTCTCTACAAAAAAGGTCTCTTAACATTTTGCCATAGCTCGCTTCGTTTCCGAGATATTTGCAGATTTATCTCAAGGGAAGTGGCCTGACGGACATATTTCGAGATATTTCTTCTTCTTGTTGTTCCTCTTCTGCACAGCTAAGCTGGAAGTGGCATTTGCAGCTCGCAATAGTGCAGAGTTATCTCAAAGAAAGGGGCCACGGTGTTTCTTTATCTCTATTATGTTGGTGCGGCTTCGGAACTTTTAAATATCTTGATATATCTCGAGAATTACGCATCTGATCAAAAAATATCATAGAACATAAAAGGTAGGAAACTTAATTCTCTACAAAAAAGGTCTCTTAACATTTTGCCATAGCTCGCTTCGTTTCCGAGATATTTGCATATTTATCTCAAGGGAAGGGGCCTGACGGACATATTTCGAGATATTTCTTCTTCTTGTTGTTCTTCTTCTGCACAGCTAAGCTGGAAGTGGCATTTGCAGCTCGCAATAGTGCAGAGTTATCTCAAAGAAAGGGGCCACGGTGTTTCTGTATCTCTATTATGTTGGTGCGGCTTCGGAACTTTTAAATATCTTGATATATCTCGAGAACTACGCGTCTGATCAAAAAATATCATAGAACATAAAAAGTAGGAAACTTAATTCTCTACAACAACGGTCTCTTAACATTTTGCCACAGCTCGCTTCGTTTCCGAGATATTTGCATATTTATCTCAAGGGAAGGGGCCTGACGGACATATTTCGAGATATTTCTTCTTCTTGTTGTTCTTCTTCTGCACAGCTAAGCTGGAAGTGGCATTTGCAGCTCGCAATAGTGCAGAGTTATCTCAAAGAAAGGGGCCACGGTGTTTCTGTATCTCTATTATGTTGGTGCGGCATCGGAACTTTTAAATATCTTGATATATCTCGAGAACTACGCGTCTGATCAAAATATATCATAGAACATAAAAAGTAGGAAACTTAATTCTCTACAAAAAAGGTCTCTTAACATTTTGCCATAGCTCGCTTCGTTTCCGAGATATTTGCAGATTTATCTCAAGGGAAGTGGCCTGACGGACATATTTCGAGATATTTCTTCTTCTTGTTGTTCCTCTTCTGCACAGCTAAGCTGGAAGTGGCATTTGCAGCTCGCAATAGTGCAGAGTTATCTCAAAGAAAGGGGCCACGGTGTTTCTTTATCTCTATTATGTTGGTGCGGCTTCGGAACTTTTAAATATCTTGATATATCTCGAGAATTACGCATCTGATCAAAAAATATCATAGAACATAAAAGGTAGGAAACTTAATTCTCTACAAAAAAGGTCTCTTAACATTTTGCCATAGCTCGCTTCGTTTCCGAGATATTTGCATATTTATCTCAAGGGAAGGGGCCTGACGGACATATTTCGAGATATTTCTTCTTCTTGTTGTTCTTCTTCTGCACAGCTAAGCTGGAAGTGGCATTTGCAGCTCGCAATAGTGCAGAGTTATCTCAAAGAAAGGGGCCACGGTGTTTCTGTATCTCTATTATGTTGGTGCGGCTTCGGAACTTTTAAATATCTTGATATATCTCGAGAACTACGCATCTGATCAAAAAATATCATACTACATAAAAAGTAGGAAACTTAATTCTCTACAAGAAAGGTCTCTAAACATTTTGCCATAGCTCGCTTCGTTTCCGAGATATTTGCAGATTTATCTCAAGGGAAGGGGCGTGACGGACATATTTCGAGATATTTCTTCTTCTTGTTGTTCTTCTTCTGCACAGCTAAGGTGGAAGTGGCATTTGCGGCTCGCACTAGTGCAGAGTTATCTCAAAGAAAGGGGCCACGGTGTTTCTGTATCTCTATCATGTTGGTGCGGCTTCGGAACTTTTAAATATCTCGATATATCTCGAAAACTACGCTTCTGATCAGAAAATATCATAGAACATGAATTGTAGGAAACATAATTCTCTACAAAAAACGTCTCTTAACATTTTGCCATAGCTCGCTTCGTTTCCGAGATATTTGCAGATTTATCTGAAGGGAAGGGGCCTAACGGACATATTTCGAGATATTTCTTCTTCTTGTTGTTCTTCTTCTGCACAGCTAAACTGGAAGTGGCATTTCCAGCTCGCAATAGTGCAGAGTTATCTCAAAGAAAGGGGCCACGGTGTTTCTGTATCTCTATTATGTTGGTGCGGCTTCGGAACTTTTAAATATCTTGATATATCTCGAGAACTACGCATCTGATCAAGAAATATCATGGAACATAAAAAGTAGGAAACTTAATTCTGTACAAAAAAGGTCTCTTAACATTTTGCCATAGCTCGCTTCGTTTCCGAGATATTTGCAGATTTATCTCAAGGGAAGGGGTCTGACGGACATATTTCGAGATATTTCTTCTTCTTGTTGTTCTTCTTCTGCACAGCTAAGCTCGAAGTGGCATTTGCAGCTCGCAATAGTGCGGAGTTATCTCAAAGAAAGAGGCCACGGTGTTTCTGTACCTCTATTATGTTGGTGCAGCTTCGGAACTTTTAAATATCTTGATATATCTCGAGAACTACGCATCTGATCAAAAAATATCATCGAACATAAAAAGTAGGAAACTTAATTCTCTACAAAAAAGGTCTCTTAACATTTTGCCATAGCTCGCTTCGTTTCCGAGATATTTGCAGATTTATCTCAAGGGAAGTGGCCTGACGGACATATTTCGAGATATTTCTTCTTCTTGTTGTTCTTCTTCTGCACAGCTAAGCTGGAAGTGGCATTTGCAGCTCGCAATAGTGCAGAGTTATCCCAAAGAAAGGGGCCACGGTGTTTCTGTATCTCTATTATGTTGGTGCGGCTTCGGAACTTTTAAATATCTCGACATATCTCGAAAACTACGCTTCTGATCAAAAAATATCATAGAACATAAATTGTAGGAAACATAATTCTTTACAAAAAAGGTCTCTTAACATTTTGCCATAGCTCGCTTCGTTTCCGAGATGTTTGCAGATTTATCTCAAGGGAAGGGTCCTGATGGACATATTTCGAGATATTTCTTCTTCTTGTTGTTCTTCTTCTGCACAGCTAAGCTGGAAGTGGCATTTGCAGCTCGCAATAGTGCAGAGTTATCCCAAAGAAAGGGGCCACGGTGTTTCTGTATCTCTATTATGTTGGTGCGGCTTCGGAACTTTTAAATATCTCGATATATCTCGAAAACTACGCTTCTGATCAAAAAGTATCATAGAACATAAATTGTAGGAAACATAATTCTTTACAAAAAAGGTCTCTTAACATTTTGCCATAGCTCGCTTCGTTTCCGAGATATTTGCAGATTTATCTCAAGGGAAGGGTCCTGATGGACATATTTCGAGATATTTCTTCTTCTTGTTGTTCTTCTTCTGCACAGCTAAACTGGAAGTGGCATTTCCAGCTCGCAATCGTGCAGAGTTATCTCAAAGAAAGGGGCCATGGTGTTTCTGTATCTCTATTATGTTGGTGCGGCTTCGGAACTTTTAAATATCTTGATATATCTCGAGAACTACGCCTCTGATCGAAAAATATCATAGAACATAAAAAGTAGGAAACTTAATTCTCTACAAAAAAGGTCTCTTAACATTTTGCCATAGCTCGCTTCGTTTCCGAGATATTTGCAGATTTATCTCAAGGGAAGGGGCCTGACGGACATATTTCGAGATATTTCTTCTTTTTGTTGTTCTTCTTCTGCACAGCTAAGCTGGAAGTGGCATTTGCAGCGCGCAATAGTGCAGAGTTATCTCAAAGAAAGGGGCCACGGTGTTTCTGTATCTCTATTATGTTGGTGCGGCTTCGGAACTTTTAAATATCTCGATATATCTCGAAAACTACGCTTCTTATCAAAAAATATCATAGAACATAGATTGTAGGAAACATAATTCTCTACAAAAAAGGTCTCTTAACATTTTGCCATAGCTCGCTTCGTTTCCGAGATATTTGCAGATTTATCTCAAGGGAAGGGGCCTGACGGACATATTTCGAGATATTTCTTCTTCTTGTTGTTCTTCTTCTGCACAGCTAAGCTGGAAGTGGCATTTGCGGCTCTCACTAGTGCAGAGTTATCTCAAAGAAAGGGGCCACGGTGTTTCTGTATCTCTATTATGTTGGTGCGGCTTCGGAACTTTTAAATATCTCGATATATCTCGAAAACTACGCTTCTGATCAAAAAATATCATAGAACATAAATTGTAGGAAACATAATTCTCTACAAAAAAGCTCTCTTAACATTTTGCCATAGCTCGCTTCGTTTCCGAGATATTTGCAGATATATCTCAAGGGAAGGGGCCTGACGGACATATTTCGAGATATTTCTTCTTCTTGTTGATCTTCTTCTGCACAGCTAAGCTGGAAGTGGCATTTACAGCTCGCAATAGTGCAGAGTTATCTCAAAGAAAGGGGCCACGGTGTTTCTGTATCTCTATTATGTTGGTGCGGCTTCGGAACTTTTAAATATCTTGATATATCTCGAGAACTACGCATCTGATCAAAAAATATCATAGAACATGAAAAGTAGGAAACTTATTTCTCTACAAAAAAGGTCTCTTAACATTTTGCCATAGCTCGCTTCGTTTCCGAGATATTTGCAGATTTATCTGAAGGGAAGGGGCCTAACGGACATATTTCGAGATATTTCTTCTTCTTGTTGTTCTTCTTCTGCACAGCTAAACTGGAAGTGGCATTTCCAGCTCGCAATAGTGCAGAGTTATCTCAAAGAAAGGGGCCACGGTGTTTCTGTATCTCTATTATGTTGGTGCGGCTTCGGAACTTTTAAATATCTTGATATATCTCGAGAACTACGCATCTGATCAAAAAATATCATAGAACATAAAAAGTCGGAAACTTAATTCTCTACGAAAAAGGTCTCTTAACATTTTGCCATAGCTCGCTTCGTTTCCGAGATATTTGCAGATTTATCTCAAGGGAAGGGGCCTGACGGACATATTTCGAGATGTTTCTTCTTCTTGTTGTTCTTCTTCTGCACAGCTGAGCTGGAAGTGGCATTTGCAGGTCGCAATAGTGCAGAGTTATCTCAAAGAAAGGGGCCACGGTGTTTCTGTATCTCTATTATGTTGGTGCGGCTTCGGAACTTTTAAATATCTCGATATATCTCGAAAACTACGCTTCTTATCAAAAAATATCATAGAACATAAATTGTAGGAAACATAATTCTCTACAAAAAAGGTCTCTTAACATTTTGCCATAGCTCGCTTCGTTTCCGAGATATTTGCAGATTTATCTCAAGGGAAGGGGCCTGACGGACATATTTCGAGATATTTCTTCTTCTTGTTGTTCTTCTTCTGCACAGCTGAGCTGGAAGTGGCATTTGCAGGTCGCAATAGTGTAGAGTTATCTCAAAGAAAGGGGCCACGGTGTTTCTGTTTCTCTATTATGTTGGTGCGGCTTCGGAACTTTTAAAGATCTCGATATATCTCGAAAACTACGCTTCTGATCAAAAAATATCATAGAACATAAATTGTAGGAAACATAATTCTCTACAAAAAAGGTCTCTTAACATTTTGCCATAGCTCGCTTCGTTTCCGAGATATTTGCAGATTTATCTCAAGGGAAGGGGCCTGACGGACATATTTCGAGATATTTCTTCTTCTTGTTGTTCTTCTTCTGCACAGCTAAGCTGGAAGTGGCATTTGCGGCTCGCACTAGTGCAGAGTTATCTCAAAGAAAGGGGTCACGGTGTTTCTGTATCTCTATTATGTTGGTGCGGCTTCGGAACTTTTAAATATCTCGATATATCTCGAAAACTACGCTTCTGATCAAAAAATATCATAGAACATAAATTGTAGGAAACATAATTCTCTACAAAAAACGTATCTTAACATTTTGCCATACCTCGCTTCGTTTCCGAGATATTTGCAGATTCAGCTCAAAGGAACGGGCCTGACGGACATATTTCGAGATACTTCTTCTTCTTGTTGTTCTTCCTCTGCACAGCTAAGCTGGAAGTGGCATTTGCAGCTCGCAATAGTGCAGAGTTATCTCAAAGAAAGGGGCCACGGTGTTTCTGTATCTCTATTATGTTGGTGCGGCTTCGGAACTTTTAAATATCTTGATATATCTCGAGAACTACGCATCTGATCAAAAAATATCATAGAACATAAAAAGTAGGAAACTTAATTCTCTACAAAAAAGGTCTCTTAACATTTTGCCATAGCTCGCTTCGTTTCCGAGATATTTGCAGATTTATCTGAAGGGAAGGGGCCTAACGGACATATTTCGAGATATTTCTTCTTCTTGTTGTTCTTCTTCTGCACAGCTAAACTGGAAGTGGCATTTCCAGCTCGCAATAGTGCAGAGTTATCTCAAAGAAAGGGGCCACGGTGTTTCTGTATCTCTATTATGTTGGTGCGGCTTCGGAACTTTTAAATATCTTGATATATCTCGAGAACTACGCATCTGATCAAAAAATACCATAGAACATAAAAAGTAGGAAACTTAATTCTCTACAAAAAAGGTCTCTTAACATTTTGCCATAGCTCGCTTCGTTTCCGAGATATTTGCAGATTTATCTCAAGGGAAGGGGCCTGACGGACATATTTCGAGATATTTCTTCTTCTTGTTGTTCTTCTTCTGCACAGCTGAGCTGGAAGTGGCATTTGCAGGTCGCAATAGTGCAGAGTTATCTCAAAGAAAGGGGCCACGGTGTTTCTGTATCTCTATTATGTTGGTGCGGCTTCGGAACTTTTAAATATCTCGATATATCTCGAAAACTACGCTTCTGATCAAAAAATATCATAGAACATGAATTGTAGGAAACATAATTCTCTACAAAAAAGGTCTCTTAACATTTTGCCATAGCTCGCTTCGTTTCCGAGATATTTGCAGATTTATCTCATGGGAAGGGGCCTGACGGACATATTTCGAGATATTTCTTCTTCTTGTTGTTCTTCTTCTGCACAGCTAAGCTGGAAGTGGCATTTGCGGCTCGCACTAGTGCAGAGTTATCTCAAAGAAAGGGGCCACGGTGTTTCTGTATCTCTATTATGTTGGTGCGGCTTCGGAACTTTTAAATATCTCGATATATCTCGAGAACTACGCTTCTGATCAAAAAATATCATAGAACATAAATTGTAGGAAACTTAATTCTCTACACAAAAGGTCTCTTAACATTTTGCCATAGCTCGCTTCGTTTCCGAGATATTTGCAGATTTATCTCAAGGGAAGGGGCCTGACGGACATATTTCGAGATATTTCTTCTTCTTGTTGTTCTTCTTCTGCACAGCTGAGCTGGAAGTGGCATTTGCAGGTCGCAATAGTGCAGAGTTATCTCAAAGAAAGGGGCCACGGTGTTTCTGTATCTCTATTATGTTGGTGCGGCTTCGGAACTTTTAAATATCTCGATATATCTCGAAAACTACGCTTCTGATCAAAAAATATCATAGAACATAAATTGTAGGAAACATAATTCTCTACAAAAAAGGTCTCTTAACATTTTGCCATAGCTCGCTTCGTTTCCGAGATATTAGCAGATTTATCTCAAGGGAAGGGGCCTGACGGACATATTTCGAGATATTTCTTCTTCTTGTTGTTCTTCTTCTGCACAGCTAAGCTGGAAGTGGCATTTGCGGCTCGCACTAGTGCAGAGTTATCTCAAAGAAAGGGGCCACGGTGTTTCTGTATCTCTATTATGTTGGTGCGGCTTCGGAACTTTTAAATATCTCGATATATCTCGAAAACTACGCTTCTGATCAAAAAATATCATAGAACATAAATTGTAGGAAACATAATTCTCTACAAAAAACGTATCTTAACATTTTGCCATAGCTCGCTTCGTTTCCGAGATATTTGCAGATTCAGCTCAAAGGAACGGGCCTGACGGACATATTTCGAGATACTTCTTCTTCTTGTTGTTCTTCCTCTGCACAGCTAAGCTGGAAGTGGCATTTGCAGCTCGCAATAGTGCAGAGTTATCTCAAAGAAAGGGGCCACGGTGTTTCTGTATCTCTATTATGTTGGTGCGGCTTCGGAACTTTTAAATATCTTGATATATCTCGAGAACTACGCATCTGATCAAAAAATATCATAGAACATAAAAAGTAGGAAACTTAATTCTCTACAAAAAAGGTCTCTTAACATTTTGCCATAGCTCGCTTCGTTTCCGAGATATTTGCAGATTTATCTCAAGGGAAGGGGCCTGACGGACATATTTCGAGATATTTCTTCTTCTTGGTGTTCTTCTTCTGCACAGCTAAGCTGGAAGTGGCATTTGCAGCTCGCACTAGTGCAGAGTTATCTCAAAGAAAGGGGCCACGGTGTTTCTGTATCTCTATTATGTTCGTGCGGCTTCGGAACTTTTAAATATCTCGATATATCTCGAAAACTACGCTTCTGATCAAAAAATATCATAGAACATAAAAAGTAGGAAACTTAATTCTCTACAAAAAAGGTCTCTTAACATTTTGCCATAGCTCGCTTCGTTTCCGAGATATTTGCAGATTTATCTCAAGGGAAGGGGCCTGACGGACATATTTCGAGATATTTCTTCTTCTTGTTGTTCTTCTTCTGCACAGCTAAGCTGGAAGTGGCATTTGCGGCTCGCACTAGTGCAGAGTTATCTCAAAGAAAGGGGCCACGGTGTTTCTGTATCTCTATTATGTTGGTGCGGCTTCGGAACTTTTAAATATCTCGATATATCTCGAAAACTACGCTTCTGATCAAAAAATATCATAGAACATAAATTGTAGGAAACTTAATTCTCTACACAAAAGGTCTCTTAACATTTTGCCATAGCTCGCTTCGTTTCCGAGATATTTGCAGATTTATCTCAAGGGAAGGGGCCTGACGGACATATTTCGAGATATTTCTTCTTCTTGTTGTTCTTCTTCTGCACAGCTAAGCTGGAAGTGGCATTTGCAGCTCGCAATAGTGCAGAGTTATCCCAAAGAAAGGGGCCACGGTGTTTCTGTATCTCTATTATGTTGGTGCGGCTTCGGAACTTTTAAATATCTCGATATATCTCGAAAACTACGCTTCTGATCAAAAAATATCATAGAACGTAAATTGTAGGAAACATTATTCTCTACAAAAAAGGTCTCTTAACATTTTGCCATAGCTCGCTTCGTTTCCGAGATATTTGCAGATTCATCTCAAGGGAAGGGGTCTGACGGACATATTTCGAGATATTTCTTCTTCTTGTTGTTCTTCTTCTGCACAGCTAAGCTCGAAGCGGCATTTGCAGCTCGCAATAGTGCAGAGTTATCTCAAAGAAAGAGGCCACGGTGTTTCTGTACCTCTATTATGTTGGTGCGGCTTCGGAACTTTTAAATATCTTGATATATCTCGAGAACTACGCGTCTGATCAAAATATATCATAGAACATAAAAAGTAGGAAACTTAATTCTCTACAAAAAAGGTCTCTTAACATTTTGCCATAGCTCGCTTCGTTTCCGAGATATTTGCAGATTTATCTCAAGGGAAGTGGCCTGACGGACATATTTCGAGATATTTCTTCTTCTTGTTGTTCCTCTTCTGCACAGCTAAGCTGGAAGTGGCATTTGCAGCTCGCAATAGTGCAGAGTTATCTCAAAGAAAGGGGCCACGGTGTTTCTTTATCTCTATTATGTTGGTGCGGCTTCGGAACTTTTAAATATCTTGATATATCTCGAGAATTACGCATCTGATCAAAAAATATCATAGAACATAAAAGGTAGGAAACTTAATTCTCTACAAAAAAGGTCTCTTAACATTTTGCCATAGCTCGCTTCGTTTCCGAGATATTTGCATATTTATCTCAAGGGAAGGGGCCTGACGGACATATTTCGAGATATTTCTTCTTCTTGTTGTTCTTCTTCTGCACAGCTAAGCTGGAAGTGGCATTTGCAGCTCGCAATAGTGCAGAGTTATCTCAAAGAAAGGGGCCACGGTGTTTCTGTATCTCTATTATGTTGGTGCGGCTTCGGAACTTTTAAATATCTTGATATATCTCGAGAACTACGCATCTGATCAAAAAATATCATACTACATAAAAAGTAGGAAACTTAATTCTCTACAAGAAAGGTCTCTAAACATTTTGCCATAGCTCGCTTCGTTTCCGAGATATTTGCAGATTTATCTCAAGGGAAGGGGCGTGACGGACATATTTCGAGATATTTCTTCTTCTTGTTGTTCTTCTTCTGCACAGCTAAGGTGGAAGTGGCATTTGCGGCTCGCACTAGTGCAGAGTTATCTCAAAGAAAGGGGCCACGGTGTTTCTGTATCTCTATCATGTTGGTGCGGCTTCGGAACTTTTAAATATCTCGATATATCTCGAAAACTACGCTTCTGATCAGAAAATATCATAGAACATGAATTGTAGGAAACATAATTCTCTACAAAAAACGTCTCTTAACATTTTGCCATAGCTCGCTTCGTTTCCGAGATATTTGCAGATTTATCTGAAGGGAAGGGGCCTAACGGACATATTTCGAGATATTTCTTCTTCTTGTTGTTCTTCTTCTGCACAGCTAAACTGGAAGTGGCATTTCCAGCTCGCAATAGTGCAGAGTTATCTCAAAGAAAGGGGCCACGGTGTTTCTGTATCTCTATTATGTTGGTGCGGCTTCGGAACTTTTAAATATCTTGATATATCTCGAGAACTACGCATCTGATCAAGAAATATCATGGAACATAAAAAGTAGGAAACTTAATTCTGTACAAAAAAGGTCTCTTAACATTTTGCCATAGCTCGCTTCGTTTCCGAGATATTTGCAGATTTATCTCAAGGGAAGGGGTCTGACGGACATATTTCGAGATATTTCTTCTTCTTGTTGTTCTTCTTCTGCACAGCTAAGCTCGAAGTGGCATTTGCAGCTCGCAATAGTGCGGAGTTATCTCAAAGAAAGAGGCCACGGTGTTTCTGTACCTCTATTATGTTGGTGCAGCTTCGGAACTTTTAAATATCTTGATATATCTCGAGAACTACGCATCTGATCAAAAAATATCATCGAACATAAAAAGTAGGAAACTTAATTCTCTACAAAAAAGGTCTCTTAACATTTTGCCATAGCTCGCTTCGTTTCCGAGATATTTGCAGATTTATCTCAAGGGAAGTGGCCTGACGGACATATTTCGAGATATTTCTTCTTCTTGTTGTTCTTCTTCTGCACAGCTAAGCTGGAAGTGGCATTTGCAGCTCGCAATAGTGCAGAGTTATCCCAAAGAAAGGGGCCACGGTGTTTCTGTATCTCTATTATGTTGGTGCGGCTTCGGAACTTTTAAATATCTCGACATATCTCGAAAACTACGCTTCTGATCAAAAAATATCATAGAACATAAATTGTAGGAAACATAATTCTTTACAAAAAAGGTCTCTTAACATTTTGCCATAGCTCGCTTCGTTTCCGAGATGTTTGCAGATTTATCTCAAGGGAAGGGTCCTGATGGACATATTTCGAGATATTTCTTCTTCTTGTTGTTCTTCTTCTGCACAGCTAAGCTGGAAGTGGCATTTGCAGCTCGCAATAGTGCAGAGTTATCCCAAAGAAAGGGGCCACGGTGTTTCTGTATCTCTATTATGTTGGTGCGGCTTCGGAACTTTTAAATATCTCGATATATCTCGAAAACTACGCTTCTGATCAAAAAGTATCATAGAACATAAATTGTAGGAAACATAATTCTTTACAAAAAAGGTCTCTTAACATTTTGCCATAGCTCGCTTCGTTTCCGAGATATTTGCAGATTTATCTCAAGGGAAGGGTCCTGATGGACATATTTCGAGATATTTCTTCTTCTTGTTGTTCTTCTTCTGCACAGCTAAACTGGAAGTGGCATTTCCAGCTCGCAATCGTGCAGAGTTATCTCAAAGAAAGGGGCCATGGTGTTTCTGTATCTCTATTATGTTGGTGCGGCTTCGGAACTTTTAAATATCTTGATATATCTCGAGAACTACGCCTCTGATCGAAAAATATCATAGAACATAAAAAGTAGGAAACTTAATTCTCTACAAAAAAGGTCTCTTAACATTTTGCCATAGCTCGCTTCGTTTCCGAGATATTTGCAGATTTATCTCAAGGGAAGGGGCCTGACGGACATATTTCGAGATATTTCTTCTTTTTGTTGTTCTTCTTCTGCACAGCTAAGCTGGAAGTGGCATTTGCAGCGCGCAATAGTGCAGAGTTATCTCAAAGAAAGGGGCCACGGTGTTTCTGTATCTCTATTATGTTGGTGCGGCTTCGGAACTTTTAAATATCTCGATATATCTCGAAAACTACGCTTCTTATCAAAAAATATCATAGAACATAGATTGTAGGAAACATAATTCTCTACAAAAAAGGTCTCTTAACATTTTGCCATAGCTCGCTTCGTTTCCGAGATATTTGCAGATTTATCTCAAGGGAAGGGGCCTGACGGACATATTTCGAGATATTTCTTCTTCTTGTTGTTCTTCTTCTGCACAGCTAAGCTGGAAGTGGCATTTGCGGCTCTCACTAGTGCAGAGTTATCTCAAAGAAAGGGGCCACGGTGTTTCTGTATCTCTATTATGTTGGTGCGGCTTCGGAACTTTTAAATATCTCGATATATCTCGAAAACTACGCTTCTGATCAAAAAATATCATAGAACATAAATTGTAGGAAACATAATTCTCTACAAAAAAGCTCTCTTAACATTTTGCCATAGCTCGCTTCGTTTCCGAGATATTTGCAGATATATCTCAAGGGAAGGGGCCTGACGGACATATTTCGAGATATTTCTTCTTCTTGTTGATCTTCTTCTGCACAGCTAAGCTGGAAGTGGCATTTACAGCTCGCAATAGTGCAGAGTTATCTCAAAGAAAGGGGCCACGGTGTTTCTGTATCTCTATTATGTTGGTGCGGCTTCGGAACTTTTAAATATCTTGATATATCTCGAGAACTACGCATCTGATCAAAAAATATCATAGAACATGAAAAGTAGGAAACTTATTTCTCTACAAAAAAGGTCTCTTAACATTTTGCCATAGCTCGCTTCGTTTCCGAGATATTTGCAGATTTATCTGAAGGGAAGGGGCCTAACGGACATATTTCGAGATATTTCTTCTTCTTGTTGTTCTTCTTCTGCACAGCTAAACTGGAAGTGGCATTTCCAGCTCGCAATAGTGCAGAGTTATCTCAAAGAAAGGGGCCACGGTGTTTCTGTATCTCTATTATGTTGGTGCGGCTTCGGAACTTTTAAATATCTTGATATATCTCGAGAACTACGCATCTGATCAAAAAATATCATAGAACATAAAAAGTCGGAAACTTAATTCTCTACGAAAAAGGTCTCTTAACATTTTGCCATAGCTCGCTTCGTTTCCGAGATATTTGCAGATTTATCTCAAGGGAAGGGGCCTGACGGACATATTTCGAGATGTTTCTTCTTCTTGTTGTTCTTCTTCTGCACAGCTGAGCTGGAAGTGGCATTTGCAGGTCGCAATAGTGCAGAGTTATCTCAAAGAAAGGGGCCACGGTGTTTCTGTATCTCTATTATGTTGGTGCGGCTTCGGAACTTTTAAATATCTCGATATATCTCGAAAACTACGCTTCTTATCAAAAAATATCATAGAACATAAATTGTAGGAAACATAATTCTCTACAAAAAAGGTCTCTTAACATTTTGCCATAGCTCGCTTCGTTTCCGAGATATTTGCAGATTTATCTCAAGGGAAGGGGCCTGACGGACATATTTCGAGATATTTCTTCTTCTTGTTGTTCTTCTTCTGCACAGCTGAGCTGGAAGTGGCATTTGCAGGTCGCAATAGTGTAGAGTTATCTCAAAGAAAGGGGCCACGGTGTTTCTGTTTCTCTATTATGTTGGTGCGGCTTCGGAACTTTTAAAGATCTCGATATATCTCGAAAACTACGCTTCTGATCAAAAAATATCATAGAACATAAATTGTAGGAAACATAATTCTCTACAAAAAAGGTCTCTTAACATTTTGCCATAGCTCGCTTCGTTTCCGAGATATTTGCAGATTTATCTCAAGGGAAGGGGCCTGACGGACATATTTCGAGATATTTCTTCTTCTTGTTGTTCTTCTTCTGCACAGCTAAGCTGGAAGTGGCATTTGCGGCTCGCACTAGTGCAGAGTTATCTCAAAGAAAGGGGTCACGGTGTTTCTGTATCTCTATTATGTTGGTGCGGCTTCGGAACTTTTAAATATCTCGATATATCTCGAAAACTACGCTTCTGATCAAAAAATATCATAGAACATAAATTGTAGGAAACATAATTCTCTACAAAAAACGTATCTTAACATTTTGCCATACCTCGCTTCGTTTCCGAGATATTTGCAGATTCAGCTCAAAGGAACGGGCCTGACGGACATATTTCGAGATACTTCTTCTTCTTGTTGTTCTTCCTCTGCACAGCTAAGCTGGAAGTGGCATTTGCAGCTCGCAATAGTGCAGAGTTATCTCAAAGAAAGGGGCCACGGTGTTTCTGTATCTCTATTATGTTGGTGCGGCTTCGGAACTTTTAAATATCTTGATATATCTCGAGAACTACGCATCTGATCAAAAAATATCATAGAACATAAAAAGTAGGAAACTTAATTCTCTACAAAAAAGGTCTCTTAACATTTTGCCATAGCTCGCTTCGTTTCCGAGATATTTGCAGATTTATCTGAAGGGAAGGGGCCTAACGGACATATTTCGAGATATTTCTTCTTCTTGTTGTTCTTCTTCTGCACAGCTAAACTGGAAGTGGCATTTCCAGCTCGCAATAGTGCAGAGTTATCTCAAAGAAAGGGGCCACGGTGTTTCTGTATCTCTATTATGTTGGTGCGGCTTCGGAACTTTTAAATATCTTGATATATCTCGAGAACTACGCATCTGATCAAAAAATACCATAGAACATAAAAAGTAGGAAACTTAATTCTCTACAAAAAAGGTCTCTTAACATTTTGCCATAGCTCGCTTCGTTTCCGAGATATTTGCAGATTTATCTCAAGGGAAGGGGCCTGACGGACATATTTCGAGATATTTCTTCTTCTTGTTGTTCTTCTTCTGCACAGCTGAGCTGGAAGTGGCATTTGCAGGTCGCAATAGTGCAGAGTTATCTCAAAGAAAGGGGCCACGGTGTTTCTGTATCTCTATTATGTTGGTGCGGCTTCGGAACTTTTAAATATCTCGATATATCTCGAAAACTACGCTTCTGATCAAAAAATATCATAGAACATGAATTGTAGGAAACATAATTCTCTACAAAAAAGGTCTCTTAACATTTTGCCATAGCTCGCTTCGTTTCCGAGATATTTGCAGATTTATCTCATGGGAAGGGGCCTGACGGACATATTTCGAGATATTTCTTCTTCTTGTTGTTCTTCTTCTGCACAGCTAAGCTGGAAGTGGCATTTGCGGCTCGCACTAGTGCAGAGTTATCTCAAAGAAAGGGGCCACGGTGTTTCTGTATCTCTATTATGTTGGTGCGGCTTCGGAACTTTTAAATATCTCGATATATCTCGAGAACTACGCTTCTGATCAAAAAATATCATAGAACATAAATTGTAGGAAACTTAATTCTCTACACAAAAGGTCTCTTAACATTTTGCCATAGCTCGCTTCGTTTCCGAGATATTTGCAGATTTATCTCAAGGGAAGGGGCCTGACGGACATATTTCGAGATATTTCTTCTTCTTGTTGTTCTTCTTCTGCACAGCTGAGCTGGAAGTGGCATTTGCAGGTCGCAATAGTGCAGAGTTATCTCAAAGAAAGGGGCCACGGTGTTTCTGTATCTCTATTATGTTGGTGCGGCTTCGGAACTTTTAAATATCTCGATATATCTCGAAAACTACGCTTCTGATCAAAAAATATCATAGAACATAAATTGTAGGAAACATAATTCTCTACAAAAAAGGTCTCTTAACATTTTGCCATAGCTCGCTTCGTTTCCGAGATATTAGCAGATTTATCTCAAGGGAAGGGGCCTGACGGACATATTTCGAGATATTTCTTCTTCTTGTTGTTCTTCTTCTGCACAGCTAAGCTGGAAGTGGCATTTGCGGCTCGCACTAGTGCAGAGTTATCTCAAAGAAAGGGGCCACGGTGTTTCTGTATCTCTATTATGTTGGTGCGGCTTCGGAACTTTTAAATATCTCGATATATCTCGAAAACTACGCTTCTGATCAAAAAATATCATAGAACATAAATTGTAGGAAACATAATTCTCTACAAAAAACGTATCTTAACATTTTGCCATAGCTCGCTTCGTTTCCGAGATATTTGCAGATTCAGCTCAAAGGAACGGGCCTGACGGACATATTTCGAGATACTTCTTCTTCTTGTTGTTCTTCCTCTGCACAGCTAAGCTGGAAGTGGCATTTGCAGCTCGCAATAGTGCAGAGTTATCTCAAAGAAAGGGGCCACGGTGTTTCTGTATCTCTATTATGTTGGTGCGGCTTCGGAACTTTTAAATATCTTGATATATCTCGAGAACTACGCATCTGATCAAAAAATATCATAGAACATAAAAAGTAGGAAACTTAATTCTCTACAAAAAAGGTCTCTTAACATTTTGCCATAGCTCGCTTCGTTTCCGAGATATTTGCAGATTTATCTCAAGGGAAGGGGCCTGACGGACATATTTCGAGATATTTCTTCTTCTTGGTGTTCTTCTTCTGCACAGCTAAGCTGGAAGTGGCATTTGCAGCTCGCACTAGTGCAGAGTTATCTCAAAGAAAGGGGCCACGGTGTTTCTGTATCTCTATTATGTTCGTGCGGCTTCGGAACTTTTAAATATCTCGATATATCTCGAAAACTACGCTTCTGATCAAAAAATATCATAGAACATAAAAAGTAGGAAACTTAATTCTCTACAAAAAAGGTCTCTTAACATTTTGCCATAGCTCGCTTCGTTTCCGAGATATTTGCAGATTTATCTCAAGGGAAGGGGCCTGACGGACATATTTCGAGATATTTCTTCTTCTTGTTGTTCTTCTTCTGCACAGCTAAGCTGGAAGTGGCATTTGCGGCTCGCACTAGTGCAGAGTTATCTCAAAGAAAGGGGCCACGGTGTTTCTGTATCTCTATTATGTTGGTGCGGCTTCGGAACTTTTAAATATCTCGATATATCTCGAAAACTACGCTTCTGATCAAAAAATATCATAGAACATAAATTGTAGGAAACTTAATTCTCTACACAAAAGGTCTCTTAACATTTTGCCATAGCTCGCTTCGTTTCCGAGATATTTGCAGATTTATCTCAAGGGAAGGGGCCTGACGGACATATTTCGAGATATTTCTTCTTCTTGTTGTTCTTCTTCTGCACAGCTAAGCTGGAAGTGGCATTTGCAGCTCGCAATAGTGCAGAGTTATCCCAAAGAAAGGGGCCACGGTGTTTCTGTATCTCTATTATGTTGGTGCGGCTTCGGAACTTTTAAATATCTCGATATATCTCGAAAACTACGCTTCTGATCAAAAAATATCATAGAACGTAAATTGTAGGAAACATTATTCTCTACAAAAAAGGTCTCTTAACATTTTGCCATAGCTCGCTTCGTTTCCGAGATATTTGCAGATTCATCTCAAGGGAAGGGGTCTGACGGACATATTTCGAGATATTTCTTCTTCTTGTTGTTCTTCTTCTGCACAGCTAAGCTCGAAGCGGCATTTGCAGCTCGCAATAGTGCAGAGTTATCTCAAAGAAAGAGGCCACGGTGTTTCTGTACCTCTATTATGTTGGTGCGGCTTCGGAACTTTTAAATATCTTGATATATCTCGAGAACTACGCATCTGATCAAAAAATATCATAGAACATAAAAAGTAGGAAACTTAATTCTCTACAAAAAAGGTCTCTTAACATTTTGCCATAGCTCGCTTTGTTTCCGAGATATTTGCCGATTTATCGCAAGGGAAGGGGCCTAACGGACATATTTCGAGATATTTCTTCTTCTTGTTGTTCTTCTTCTGCACAGCTAAACTGGAAGTGGCATTTCCAGCTCGCAATAGTGCAGAGTTATCTCAAAGAAAGGGGCCACGGTGTTTCTGTATCTCTATTATGTTGGTGCGGCTTCGGAACTTTTAAATATCTCGATATATCTCGAAAACTACGCTTCTGATCAAAAAATATCATAGAACATAAAAACTAGGAAACTTAATTCTCTACAAAAAAGGTCTCTTAACATTTTGCCATAGCTCGCTTCGTTTCCGAGATATTTGCAGATTTATCTCAAGGGAAGGGGCCTGACGGACATATTTCGAGATATTTCTTCTTCTTGTTGTTCTTCTTCTGCACAGCTAAGCTGGAAGTGGCATTTGCGGCTCTCACTAGTGCAGAGTTATCTCAAAGAAAGGGGCCACGGTGTTTCTGTATCTCTATTATGTTGGTGCGGCTTCGGAACTTTTAAATATCTCGATATATCTCGAAAACTACGCTTCTGATCAAAAAATATCATAGAACATAAATTGTAGGAAACATAATTCTCTACAAAAAAGGTCTCTTAACATTTTGCCATAGCTCGCTTCGTTTCCGAGATATTTGCAGATTTATCTCAAGGGAAGGGGCCTGACGGACATATTTCGAGATATTTCTTCTTCTTGTTGTTCTTCTTCTGCACAGCTAAGCTGGAAGTGGCATTTGCGGCTCGCACTAGTGCAGAGTTATCTCAAAGAAAGGGGCCACGGTGTTTCTGTATCTCTATTATGTTGGTGCGGCTTCGGAACTTTTAAATATCTCGATATATCTCGAAAACTACGCTTCTGATCAAAAAATATCATAGAACATAAATTGTAGGAAACATAATTCTCTACAAAAAACGTATCTTAACATTTTGCCATAGCTCGCTTCGTTTCCGAGATATTTGCAGATTCAGCTCAAAGGAACGGGCCTGACGGACATATTTCGAGATACTTCTTCTTCTTGTTGTTCTTCCTCTGCACAGCTAAGCTGGAAGTGGCATTTGCAGCTCGCAATAGTGCAGAGTTATCTCAAAGAAAGGGGCCACGGTGTTTCTGTATCTCTATTATGTTGGTGCGGCTTCGGAACTTTTAAATATCTTGATATATCTCGAGAACTACGCATCTGATCAAAAAATATCATAGAACATAAAAAGTAGGAAACTTAATTCTCTACAAAAAAGGTCTCTTAACATTTTGCCATAGCTCGCTTCGTTTCCGAGATATTTGCAGATTTATCTCAAGGGAAGGGGCCTGACGGACATATTTCGAGATATTTCTTCTTCTTGTTGTTCTTCTTCTGCACAGCTAAGCTGGAAGTGGCATTTGTAGCTCGCAATAGTGCAGAGTTATCTCAAAGAAAGGGGCCACGGTGTTTCTGTATCTCTATTATGTTGGTGCGGCTTCGGAACTTTTAAATATCTCGATATATCTCGAAAACTACGCTTCTGATCAAAAAATATCATAGAACATAAAAAGTAGGAAACTTAATTCTCTACAAAAAAGGTCTCTTAACATTTTGCCATAGCTCGCCTCGTTTCCGAGATATTTGCAGATTTATCTCAAGGGAAGGGGCCTGACGGACATATTTCGAGATATTTCTTCTTCTTGTTGTTCTTCTTCTGCACAGCTAAGCTGGAAGTGGCATTTGCGGCTCTCACTAGTGCAGAGTTATCTCAAGGAAAGGGGCCACGGTGTTTCTGTATCTCTATTATGTTGGTGCGGCTTCGGAACTTTTAAATATCTTGATATATCTCGAGAACTACGCATCTGATCAAAAAATATCATAGAACATGAAAAGTAGGAAACTTAATTCTATACAAAAAAGGTCTCTTAACATTTTGCCATAGCTCGCTTCGTTTCCGAGATATTTGCAGATTTATCTGAAGGGAAGGGGCCTAACGGACATATTTCGAGATATTTCTTCTTCTTGTTGTTCTCCTTCTGCACAGCTAAACTGGAAGTGGCATTTCCAGCTCGCAATAGTGCAGAGTTATCTCAAAGAAAGGGGCCACGGTGTTTCTGTATCTCTATTATGTTGGTGCGGCTTCGGAACTTTTAAATATCTCGATATATCTCGAAAACTACGCTTCTGATCAAAAAATATCATAGAACATAAATTGTAGGAAACATAATTCTCTACAAAAAAGGTCTCTTAACATTTTGCCATAGCTCGCTTCGTTTCCGAGATATTTGCAGATTTATCTCAAGGGAAGGGGCCTGACGGACATATTTCGAGATATTTCTTCTTCTTGTTGTTCTTCTTCTGCACAGCTAAGCTGGAAGTGGCATTTGCGGCTCGCACTAGTGCAGAGTTATCTCAAAGAAAGGGGCCACGGTGTTTCTGTATCTCTATTATGTTCGTGCGGCTTCGGAACTTTTAAATATCTCGATATATCTCGAAAACTACGCTTCTGATCAAAAAATATCATAGAACATAAATTGTAGGAAACTTAATTCGCTACACAAAAGGTTTCTTAACATTTTGCCATAGCTCGCTTCGTTTCCGAGATATTTGCAGATTTATCTCAAGGGAAGGGGCCTGACGGACATATTTCGAGATATTTCTTCTTCTTGTTGTTCTTCTTCTGCACAGCTGAGCTGGAAGTGGCATTTGCAGGTCGCAATAGTGCAGAGTTATCTCAAAGAAAGGGGCCACGGTGTTTCTGTATCTCTATAATGTTGGTGCGGCTTCGGAACTTTTAAATATCTCGATATATCTCGAAAACTACGCTTCTGATCAAAAAATATCATAGAACATAAAAACTAGGAAACTTAATTCTCTACAAAAAAGGTCTCTTAACATTTTGCCATAGCTCGCTTCGTTTCCGAGATATTTGCAGATTTATCTCAAGGGAAGGGGCCTGACGGACATATTTCGAGATATTTCTTCTTCTTGTTGTTCTTCTTCTGCACAGCTAAGCTGGAAGTGGCATTTGCGGCTCTCCCTAGTGCAGAGTTATCTCAAAGAAAGGGGCCACGGTGTTTCTGTATCTCTATTATGTTGGTGCGGCTTCGGAACTTTTAAATATCTCGATATATCTCGAAAACTACGCTTCTGATCAAAAAATATCATAGAACATAAATTGTAGGAAACATAATTCTCTACAAAAAAGGTCTCTTAACATTTTGCCATAGCTCGCTTCGTTTCCGAGATATTTGCAGATTTATCTCAAGGGAAGGGGCCTGACGGACATATTTCGAGATATTTCTTCTTCTTGTTGTTCTTCTTCTGCACAGCTAAGCTGGAAGTGGCATTTGCGGCTCGCACTAGTGCAGAGTTATCTCAAAGAAAGGGGCCACGGTGTTTCTGTATCTCTGTTATGTTGGTGCGGCTTCGGAACTTTTAAATATCTCGATATATCTCGAAAACTACGCTTCTGATCAAAAAATATCATAGAACATAAATTGTAGGAAACATAATTCTCTACAAAAAACGTATCTTAACATTTTGCCATAGCTCGCTTCGTTTCCGAGATATTTGCAGATTCAGCTCAAAGGAACGGGCCTGACGGACATATTTCGAGATACTTCTTCTTCTTGTTGTTCTTCCTCTGCACAGCTAAGCTGGAAGTGGCATTTGCAGCTCGCAATAGTGCAGAGTTATCTCAAAGAAAGGGGCCACGGTGTTTCTGTATCTCTATTATGTTGGTGCGGCTTCGGAACTTTTAAATATCTTGATATATCTCGAGAACTACGCATCTGATCAAAAAATATCATAGAACATAAAAAGTAGGAAACTTAATTCTCTACAAAAAAGGTCTCTTAACATTTTGCCATAGCTCGCTTCGTTTCCGAGATATTTGCAGATTTATCTCAAGGGAAGGGGCCTGACGGACATATTTCGAGATATTTCTTCTTCTTGTTGTTCTTCTTCTGCACAGCTAAGCTGGAAGTGGCATTTGTAGCTCGCAATAGTGCAGAGTTATCTCAAAGAAAGGGGCCACGGTGTTTCTGTATCTCTATTATGTTGGTGCGGCTTCGGAACTTTTAAATATCTCGATATATCTCGAAAACTACGCTTCTGATCAAAAAATATCATAGAACATAAAAAGTAGGAAACTTAATTCTCTACAAAAAAGGTCTCTTAACATTTTGCCATAGCTCGCCTCGTTTCCGAGATATTTGCAGATTTATCTCAAGGGAAGGGGCCTGACGGACATATTTCGAGATATTTCTTCTTCTTGTTGTTCTTCTTCTGCACAGCTAAGCTGGAAGTGGCATTTGCGGCTCTCACTAGTGCAGAGTTATCTCAAGGAAAGGGGCCACGGTGTTTCTGTATCTCTATTATGTTGGTGCGGCTTCGGAACTTTTAAATATCTTGATATATCTCGAGAACTACGCATCTGATCAAAAAATATCATAGAACATGAAAAGTAGGAAACTTAATTCTCTACAAAAAAGGTCTCTTAACATTTTGCCATAGCTCGCTTCGTTTCCGAGATATTTGCAGATTTATCTGAAGGGAAGGGGCCTAACGGACATATTTCGAGATATTTCTTCTTCTTGTTGTTCTTCTTCTGCACAGCTAAACTGGAAGTGGCATTTCCAGCTCGCAATAGTGCAGAGTTATCTCAAAGAAAGGGGCCACGGTGTTTCTGTATCTCTATTATGTTGGTGCGGCTTCGGAACTTTTAAATATCTCGATATATCTCGAAAACTACGCTTCTGATCAAAAAATATCATAGAACATAAATTGTAGGAAACATAATTCTCTACAAAAAAGGTCTCTTAACATTTTGCCATAGCTCGCTTCGTTTCCGAGATATTTGCAGATTTATCTCAAGGGAAGGGGCCTGACGGACATATTTCGAGATATTTCTTCTTCTTGTTGTTCTTCTTCTGCACAGCTAAGCTGGAAGTGGCATTTGCGGCTCGCACTAGTGCAGAGTTATCTCAAAGAAAGGGGCCACGGTGTTTCTGTATCTCTATTATGTTCGTGCGGCTTCGGAACTTTTAAATATCTCGATATATCTCGAAAACTACGCTTCTGATCAAAAAATATCATAGAACATAAATTGTAGGAAACTTAATTCGCTACACAAAAGGTTTCTTAACATTTTGCCATAGCTCGCTTCGTTTCCGAGATATTTGCAGATTTATCTCAAGGGAAGGGGCCTGACGGACATATTTCGAGATATTTCTTCTTCTTGTTGTTCTTCTTCTGCACAGCTGAGCTGGAAGTGGCATTTGCAGGTCGCAATAGTGCAGAGTTATCTCAAAGAAAGGGGCCACGGTGTTTCTGTATCTCTATTATGTTGGTGCGGCTTCGGAACTTTTAAATATCTCGATATATCTCGAAAACTACGCTTCTGATCAAAAAATATCATAGAACATAAATTGTAGGAAACATAATTCTCTACAAAAAAGGTCTCTTAACATTTTGCCATAGCTCGCTTCGTTTCCGAGATATTTGCAGATTTATCTCAAGGGAAGGGGCCTGACGGACATATTTCGAGATATTTCTTCTTCTTGTTGTTCTTCTTCTGCACAGCTAAGCTGGAAGTGGCATTTGCGGCTCGCACTAGTGCAGAGTTATCTCAAAGAAAGGGGCCACGGTGTTTCTGTATCTCTATTATGTTGGTGCGGCTTCGGAACTTTTAAATATCTCGATATATCTCGAAAACTACGCTTCTGATCAAAAAATATCATAGAACATAAATTGTAGGAAACATAATTCTCTACAAAAAACGTATCTTAACTTTTTGCCATAGCTCGCTTCGTTTCCGAGATATTTGCAGATTCAGCTCAAAGGAACGGGCCTGACGGACATATTTCGAGATACTTCTTCTTCTTGTTGTTCTTCCTCTGCACAGCTAAGCTGGAAGTGGCATTTGCAGCTCGCAATAGTGCAGAGTTATCTCAAAGAAAGGGGCCACGGTGTTTCTGTATCTCTATTATGTTGGTGCGGCTTCGGAACTTTTAAATATCTTGATATATCTCGAGAACTACGCATCTGATCAAAAAATATCATAGAACATAAAAAGTAGGAAACTTAATTCTCTACAAAAAAGGTCTCTTAACATTTTGCCATAGCTCGCTTCGTTTCCGAGATATTTGCAGATTTATCTCAAGGGAAGGGGCCTGACGGACATATTTCGAGATATTTCTCCTTCTTGTTGTTCTTCTTCTGCACAGCTGAGCTGGAAGTGGCATTTGCAGGTCGCAATAGTGCAGAGTTATCTCAAAGAAAGGGGCCACGGTGTTTCTGTATCTCTATTATGTTGGTGCGGCTTCGGAACTTTTAAATATCTCGATATATCTCGAGAACTACGCTTCTGATCAAAAAATATCATAGAACGTAAATTGTAGGAAACATTATTCTCTACAAAAAAGGTCTCTCAACATTTTGCCATAGCTCGCTTCGTTTCCGAGATATTTACAGATTTATCTCAAGGGAAGTGGCCTGACGGACATATTTCGAGATATTTCTTCTTCTTGTTGTTCTTGTTCTGCACAGCTAAGCTGGAAGTGGCATTTGCAGCTCGCAATAGTGCAGAGTTATCCCAAAGAAAGGGGCCACGGTGTTTCTGTATCTCTATTATGTTGGTGCGGCTTCGGAACTTTTAAATATCTCGATATATCTCGAAAACTACGCTTCTGATCAAAAAATATCATAGAACGTAAATTGTAGGAAACATTATTCTCTACAAAAAAGGTCTCTTAACATTTTGCCATAGCTCGCTTCGTTTCCGAGATATTTGCAGATTCATCTCAAGGGAAGGGGTCTGACGGACATATTTCGAGATATTTCTTCTTCTTGTTGTTCTTCTTCTGCACAGCTAAGCTGGAAGTGGCATTTACAGCTCGCAATAGTGCAGAGTTATCTCAAAGAAAGAGGCCACGGTGTTTCTGTACCTCTATTATGTTGGTGCAGCTTCGGATCTTTTAAATATCTTGATATATCTCGAGAACTACGCATCTGATCAAAAAATATCATCGAACATAAAAAGTAGGAAACTTAATTCTCTACAAAAAAGGTCTCTTAACATTTTGCCATAGCTCGCTTCGTTTCCGAGATATTTGCAGATTTATCTCAAGGGAAGTGGCCTGACGGACATATTTCGAGATATTTCTTCTTCTTGTTGTTCTTCTTCTGCACAGCTAAGCTGGAAGTGGCATTTCCAGCTCGCAATAGTGCAGAGTTATCTCAATGAAAGGGGCCACGGTGTTTCTGTATCTCTATTATGTTGGTGCGACTTCGGAACTTTTAAATATCTTGATATATCTCGAGAACTACGCTTCTGATCAAAAAATATCATAGAACATAAAAAGTAGGAAACTTAATTCTCTACAAAAAAGGTCTCTTAACATTTTGCCATAGCTCGCTTCGTTTCCGAGATATTTGCATATTTATCTCAAGGGAAGGGGCCTGACGGACATATTTCGAGATATTTCTTCTTCTTGTTGTTCTTCTTCTGCACAGCTAAGCTGGAAGTGGCATTTGCGGCTCTCACTAGTGCAGAGTTATCTCAAAGAAAGGGGCCACGGTGTTTCTGTATCTCTATTATGTTGGTGCGGCTTCGGAACTTTTAAATATCTCGATATATCTCGAAAACTACGCTTCTGATCAAAAAATATCATTGAACATAAATTGTAGGAAACATAATTCTCTACAAAAAAGGTCTCTTAACATTTTGCCATAGCTCGCTTCGTTTCCGAGATATTTGCAGATATATCTCAAGGGAAGGGGCCTGACGGACATATTTCGAGATATTTCTTCTTCTTGTTGTTCTTCTTCTGCACAGCTAAGCTGGAAGTGGCATTTACAGCTCGCAATAGTGCAGAGTTATCTCAAAGAAAGGGGCCACGGTGTTTCTGTATCTCTATTATGTTGGTGCGGCTTCGGAGCTTTTAAATATCTTGATATATCTCGAGAACTACGCATCTGATCAAAAAATATCATAGAACATAAAAAGTAGGAAACTTAATTCTCTACAAAAAAGGTCTCTTAACATTTTGCCATAGCTCGCTTCGTTTCCGAGATATTTGCAGATTTATCTCAAGGGAAGGGGCCTGACGGACATATTTCGAGATATTTCTTCTTCTTGTTGTTCTTCTTCTGCACAGCTAAGCTGGAAGTGGCATTTGCGGCTCGCACTAGTGCAGAGTTATCTCAAAGAAAGGGGCCACGGTGTTTCTGTATCTCTATTATGTTGGTGCGGCTTCGGAACTTTTAAATATCTCGATATATCTCGAAAACTACGCTTCTGATCAAAAAATATCATAGAACATAAAAAGTAGAAAACTTAATTCTCTACAAAAAAGGTCTCTTAACATTTTGCCATAGCTCGCTTCGTTTCCGAGATATTTGCAGATTTATCTCAAGGGAAGGGGCCTGACGGACATATTTCGAGATATTTCTTCTTCTTGTTGTTCTTCTTCTGCACAGCTGAGCTGGAAGTGGCATTTGCAGGTCGCAATAGTGCAGAGTTATCTCAAAGAAAGGGGCCACAGTGTTTCTGTATCTCTATTATGTTGGTGCGGCTTCGGAACTTTTAAATATCTCGATATATCTCGAAAACTACGCTTCTGATCAAAAAATATCATTGAACATAAATTGTAGGAAACATAATTCTCTACAAAAAGGTCTCTGAACATTTTGCCATAGCTCGCTTCGTTTCCGAGATATTTGCAGATATATCTCAAGGGAAGGGGCCTGACGGACATATTTCGAGATATTTCTTGTTCTTGTTGTTCTTCTTCTGCACAGCTAAGCTGGAAGTGGTATTTACAGCTCGCAATAGTGCAGAGTTATCTCAAAGAAAGGGGCCACGGTGTTTCTGTATCTCTATTATGTTGGTGCGGCTTCGGAACTTTTAAATATCTCGATATATCTCGAAAACTACGCTTCTGATCAAAAAATATCATTGAACATAAATTGTAGGAAACATAATTCTCTACAAAAAAGGTCTCTTAACATTTTGCCATAGCTCGCTTCGTTTCCGAGATATTTGCAGATATATCTCAAGGGAAGGGACCTGACGGACATATTTCGAGATATTTCTTCTTCTTGTTGTTCTTCTTCTGCACAGCTAAGCTGGAAGTGGCATTTACAGCTCGTAATAGTGCAGAGTTATCTCAAAGAAAGGGGCCACGGTGTTTCTGTATCTCTATTATGTTGGTGCGGCTTCGGAACTT
Organism: Osmia lignaria lignaria; assembly: GCF_051020975.1. Taxonomy (NCBI): domain Eukaryota; kingdom Metazoa; phylum Arthropoda; class Insecta; order Hymenoptera; family Megachilidae; genus Osmia; species Osmia lignaria. The sequence continues at coordinate 22,543,261 of NW_027478159.1, forward strand.
TTAAATATCTTGATATATCTCGAGAACTACGCATCTGATCAAAAAATATCATAGAACATAAAAAGTAGGAAACTTAATTCTCTACAAAAAAGGTCTCTTAACATTTTGCCATAGCTCGCTTCGTTTCCGAGATATTTGCAGATTTATCTCAAGGGAAGGGGCCTGACGGACATATTTCGAGATATTTCTTCTTCTTGTTGTTCTTCTTCTGCACAGCTAAGCTGGAAGTGGCATTTGCGGCTCGCACTAGTGCAGAGTTATCTCAAAGAAAGGGGCCACGGTGTTTCTGTATCTCTATTATGTTGGTGCGGCTTCGGAACTTTTAAATATCTTGATATATCTCGAGAACTACGCATCTGATCAAAAAATATCATCGAACATAAAAAGTAGGAAACTTAATTCTCTACAAAAAAGGTCTCTTAACATTTTGCCATAGCTCGCTTCGTTTCCGAGATATTTGCAGATTTATCTCAAGGGAAGTGGCCTGACGGACATATTTCGAGATATTTCTTCTTCTTGTTGTTCTTCTTCTGCACAGCTAAGCTGGAAGTGGCATTTCCAGCTCGCAATAGTGCAGAGTTATCTCAATGAAAGGGGCCACGGTGTTTCTGTATCTCTATTATGTTGGTGCGACTTCGGAACTTTTAAATATCTTGCTATATCTCGAGAACTACGCATCTGATCAAAAAATATCATAGAACATAAAAAGTAGGAAACTTAATTCTCTACAAAAAAGGTCTCTTAACATTTTGCCATAGCTCGCTTCGTTTCCGAGATATTTGCATATTTATCTCAAGGGAAGGGGCCTGACGGACATATTTCGAGATATTTCTTCTTCTTGTTGTTCTTCTTCTGCACAGCTAAGCTGGAAGTGGCATTTGCGGCTCTCACTAGTGCAGAGTTATCTCAAAGAAAGGGGCCACGGTGTTTCTGTATCTCTATTATGTTGGTGCGGCTTCGGAACTTTTAAATATCTCGATATATCTCGAAAACTACGCTTCTGATCAAAAAATATCATTGAACATAAATTGTAGGAAACATAATTCTCTACAAAAAAGGTCTCTTAACATTTTGCCATAGCTCGCTTCGTTTCCGAGATATTTGCAGATATATCTCAAGGGAAGGGGCCTGACGGACATATTTCGAGATATTTCTTCTTCTTGTTGTTCTTCTTCTGCACAGCTAAGCTGGAAGTGGCATTTGCGGCTCGCACTAGTGCAGAGTTATCTCAAAGAAAGGGGCCACGGTGTTTCTGTATCTCTATTATGTTGGTGCGGCTTCGGAACTTTTAAATATCTCGATATATCTCGAAAACTACGCTTCTGACCAAAAAATATCATAGAACATGAAAAGTAGAAAACTTAATTCTCTACAAAAAAGGTCTCTTAACATTTTGCCATAGCTCGCTTCGTTTCCGAGATATTTGCAGATTTATCTCAAGGGAAGGGGCCTGACGGACATATTTCGAGATATTTCTTCTTCTTGTTGTTCTTCTTCTGCACAGCTGAGCTGGAAGTGGCATTTGCAGGTCGCAATAGTGCAGAGTTATCTCAAAGAAAGGGGCCACAGTGTTTCTGTATCTCTATTATGTTGGTGCGGCTTCGGAACTTTTAAATATCTCGATATATCTCGAAAACTACGCTTCTGATCAAAAAATATCATTGAACATAAATTGTAGGAAACATAATTCTCTACAAAAAGGTCTCTTAACATTTTGCCATAGCTCGCTTCGTTTCCGAGATATTTGCAGATATATCTCAAGGGAAGGGGCCTGACGGACATATTTCGAGATATTTCTTCTTCTTGTTGTTCTTCTTCTGCACAGCTAAGCTGGAAGTGGCATTTACAGCTCGCAATAGTGCAGAGTTATCTCAAAGAAAGGGGCCACGGTGTTTCTGTATCTCTATTATGTTGGTGCGGCTTCGGAACTTTTAAATATCTTGATATATCTCGAGAACTACGCATCTGATCAAAAAATATCATAGAACATAAAAAGTAGGAAACTTAATTCTCTACAAAAAAGGTCTCTTAACATTTTGCCATAGCTCGCTTCGTTTCCGAGATATTTGCAGATTTATCTCAAGGGAAGGGGCCTGACGGACATATTTCGAGATATTTCTTCTTCTTGTTGTTCTTCTTCTGCACAGCTAAGCTGGAAGTGGCATTTGCGGCTCGCACTAGTGCAGAGTTATCTCAAAGAAAGGGGCCACGGTGTTTCTGTATCTCTATTATGTTGGTGCGGCTTCGGAACTTTTAAATATCTCGATATATCTCGAAAACTACGCTTCTGATCTAAAAATATCATTGAACATAAATTGTAGGAAACATAATTCTCTACAAAAAGGTCTCTTAACATTTTGCCATAGCTGGCTTCGTTTCCGAGATATTTGCAGATATATCTCAAGGGAAGGGGCCTGACGGACATATTTCGAGATATTTCTTGTTCTTGTTGTTCTTCTTCTGCACAGCTAAGCTGGAAGTGGTATTTACAGCTCGCAATAGTGCAGAGTTATCTCAAAGAAAGGGGCCACGGTGTTTCTGTATCTCTATTATGTTGGTGCGGCTTCGGAACTTTTAAATATCTCGATATATCTCGAAAACTACGCTTCTGATCAAAAAATATCATTGAACATAAATTGTAGGAAACATAATTCTCTACAAAAAAGGTCTCTTAACATTTTGCCATAGCTCGCTTCGTTTCCGAGATATTTGCAGATATATCTCAAGGGAAGGGACCTGACGGACATATTTCGAGATATTTCTTCTTCTTGTTGTTCTTCTTCTGCACAGCTAAGCTGGAAGTGGCATTTACAGCTCGTAATAGTGCAGAGTTATCTCAAAGAAAGGGGCCACGGTGTTTCTGTATCTCTATTATGTTGGTGCGGCTTCGGAACTTTTAAATATCTTGATATATCTCGAGAACTACGCATCTGATCAAAAAATATCATAGAACATAAAAAGTAGGAAACTTAATTCTCTACAAAAAAGGTCTCTTAACATTTTGCCATAGCTCGCTTCGTTTCCGAGATATTTGCAGATTTATCTCAAGGGAAGGGGCCTGACGGACATATTTCGAGATATTTCTTCTTCTTGTTGTTCTTCTTCTGCACAGCTAAGCTGGAAGTGGCATTTGCGGCTCGCACTAGTGCAGAGTTATCTCAAAGAAAGGGGCCACGGTGTTTCTGTATCTCTATTATGTTGGTGCGGCTTCGGAACTTTTAAATATCTTGATATATCTCGAGAACTACGCATCTGATCAAAAAATATCATCGAACATAAAAAGTAGGAAACTTAATTCTCTACAAAAAAGGTCTCTTAACATTTTGCCATAGCTCGCTTCGTTTCCGAGATATTTGCAGGTTTATCTCAAGGGAAGTGGCCTGACGGACATATTTCGAGATATTTCTTCTTCTTGTTGTTCTTCTTCTGCACAGCTAAGCTGGAAGTGGCATTTCCAGCTCGCAATAGTGCAGAGTTATCTCAATGAAAGGGGCCACGGTGTTTCTGTATCTCTATTATGTTGGTGCGACTTCGGAACTTTTAAATATCTTGCTATATCTCGAGAACTACGCATCTGATCAAAAAATATCATAGAACATAAAAAGTAGGAAACTTAATTCTCTACAAAAAAGGTCTCTTAACATTTTGCCATAGCTCGCTTCGTTTCCGAGATATTTGCATATTTATCTCAAGGGAAGGGGCCTGACGGACATATTTCGAGATATTTCTTCTTCTTGTTGTTCTTCTTCTGCACAGCTAAGCTGGAAGTGGCATTTGCGGCTCTCACTAGTGCAGAGTTATCTCAAAGAAAGGGGCCACGGTGTTTCTGTATCTCTATTATGTTGGTGCGGCTTCGGAACTTTTAAATATCTCGATATATCTCGAAAACTACGCTTCTGATCAAAAAATATCATTGAACATAAATTGTAGGAAACATAATTCTCTACAAAAAAGGTCTCTTAACATTTTGCCATAGCTCGCTTCGTTTCCGAGATATTTGCAGATATATCTCAAGGGAAGGGGCCTGACGGACATATTTCGAGATATTTCTTCTTCTTGTTGTTCTTCTTCTGCACAGCTAAGCTGGAAGTGGCATTTACAGCTCGCAATAGTGCAGAGTTATCTCAAAGAAAGGGGCCACGGTGTTTCTGTATCTCTATTATGTTGGTGCGGCTTCGGAACTTTTAAATATCTTGATATATCTCGAGAACTACGCATCTGATCAAAAAATATCATAGAACATAAAAAGTAGGAAACTGAATTCTCTACAAAAAAGGTCTCTTAACATTTTGCCATAGCTCGCTTCGTTTCCGAGATATTTGCATATTTATCTCAAGGGAAGGGGCCTGACGGACATATTTCGAGATATTTCTTCTTCTTGTTGTTCTTCTTCTGCACAGCTAAGCTGGAAGTGGCATTTGCGGCTCGCACTAGTGCAGAGTTATCTCAAAGAAAGGGGCCACGGTGTTTCTGTATCTCTATTATGTTGGTGCGGCTTCGGAACTTTTAAATATCTCGATATATCTCGAAAACTACGCTTCTGATCAAAAAATATCATTGAACATAAATTGTAGGAAACATAATTCTCTACAAAAAAGGTCTCTTAACATTTTGCCATCGCTCGCTTCGTTTCCGAGATATTTGCAGATATATCTCAAGGGAAGGGGCCTGACGGACATATTTCGAGATATTTCTTCTTCTTGTTGTTCTTCTTCTGCACAGCTAAGCTGGAAGTTGCATTTGCGGCTCGCACTAGTGCACAGTTATCTCAAAGAAAGGGGCCACGGTGTTTCTGTATCTCTATTATGTTGGTGCGGCTTCGGAACTTTTAAATATCTCGATATATCTCGAAAACTACGCTTCTGATCAAAAAATATCATTGAACATAAATTGTAGGAAACATAATTCTCTACAAAAAAGGTCTCTTAACATTTTGCCATCGCTCGCTTCGTTTCCGAGATATTTGCAGATATATCTCAAGGGAAGGGGCCTGACGGACATATTTCGAGATATTTCTTCTTCTTGTTGTTCTTCTTCTGCACAGCTAAGCTGGAAGTTGCATTTGCGGCTCGCACTAGTGCACAGTTATCTCAAAGAAAGGGGCCACGGTGTTTCTGTATCTCTATTATGTTGGTGCGGCTTCGGAACTTTTAAATATCTCGATATATCTCGAAAACTACGCTTCTGATCAAAAAATATCATAGAACATAAATTGTAGGAAACATAATTCTCTACAAAAAACGTCTCTTAACATTTTGCCATAGCTCGCTTCGTTTCCGAGATATTTGCAGATTCAGCTCAAAGGAACTGGCCTGACGGACATATTTCGAGATATTTCTTCTTCTTGTTGTTCTTCCTCTGCACAGCTAAGCTGGAAGTGGCATTTGCAGCTCGCAATAGTGCAGAGTTATCTCAAAGAAAGGGGCCACGGTGTTTCTGTATCTCTATTATGTTGGTGCGGTTTCGGAACTTTTAAATATCTTGATATATCTCGAGAACTACGCATCTGATCAAAAAATATCATAGAACATAAAAAGTAGGAAACTTAATTCTCTACAAAAAAGGTCTCTTAACATTTTGCCATAGCTCGCTTCGTTTCCGAGATATTTGCAGATTTATCTCAAGGGAAGGGGCCTGACGGACGTATTTCGAGATGTTTCCTCTTCTTGTTGTTCTTCTTCTGCACAGCTAAGCTGGAAGTGGCATTTGCGGCTCGCACTAGTGCAGAGTTATCTCAAAGAAAGGGGCCACGGTGTTTCTGTATCTCTATTATGTTGGTGCGGCTTCGGAACTTTTAAATATCTCGATATATCTCGAAAACTACGCTTCTGATCAAAAAATATCATAGAACATAAAAAGTAGGAAACTTAATTCTCTACAAAAAAGGTCTCTTAACATTTTGCCATAGCTCGCTTCGTTTCCGAGATATTTGCAGATTTATCTCAAGGGAAGGGGCCTGACGGACGTATTTCGAGATGTTTCCTCTTCTTGTTGTTCTTCTTCTGCACAGCTAAGCTGGAAGTGGCATTTGCGGCTCGCACTAGTGCAGAGTTATCTCAAAGAAAGGGGCCACGGTGTTTCTGTATCTCTATTATGTTGGTGCGGCTTCGGAACTTTTAAATATCTCGATATATCTCGAAAACTACGCTTCTGATCAAAAAATATCATAGAACATAAAAAGTAGGAAACTTAATTCTCTACAAAAAAGGTCTCTTAACATTTTGCCATAGCTCGCTTCGTTTCCGAGATATTTGCAGATTTATCTCAAGGGAAGGGGCCTAACGGACATATTTCGAGATATTTCTTCTTCTTGTTGTTCTTCTTCTGCACAGCTACACTGGAAGTGGCATTTGCAGCTCGCAATAGTGCAGAGTTATCCCAAAGAAAGGGGCCACGGTGTTTCTGTATCTCTATTATGTTGGTGCGGCTTCGGAACTTTTAAATATCTTGATATATCTCGAGAACTACGCATCTGATCAAAAAATATCATACTACATAAAAAGTAGGAAACTTAATTCTCTACAAAAAAGGTCTCTTAACATTTTGCCATAGCTCGCTTCGTTTCCGAGATATTTGCAGATTTATCTCAAGGGAAGGGGCCTGACGGACGTATTTCGAGATGTTTCCTCTTCTTGTTGTTCTTCTTCTGCACAGCTAAGCTGGAAGTGGCATTTGCGGCTCGCACTAGTGCAGAGTTATCTCAAAGAAAGGGGCCACGGTGTTTCTGTATCTCTATTATGTTGGTGCGGCTTCGGAACTTTTAAATATCTCGATATATCTCGAAAACTACGCTTCTGATCAAAAAATATCATAGAACATAAAAAGTAGGAAACTTAATTCTCTACAAAAAAGGTCTCTTAACATTTTGCCATAGCTCGCTTCGTTTCCGAGATATTTGCAGATTTATCTCAAGGGAAGGGGCCTAACGGACATATTTCGAGATATTTCTTCTTCTTGTTGTTCTTCTTCTGCACAGCTACACTGGAAGTGGCATTTGCAGCTCGCAATAGTGCAGAGTTATCCCAAAGAAAGGGGCCACGGTGTTTCTGTATCTCTATTACGTTGGTGCGGCTTCGGAACTTTTAAATATCTTGATATATCTCGAGAACTACGCATCTGATCAAAAAATATCATAGAAGATAAAAAGTAGGAAACTTAATTCTCTACAAAAAAGGTCTCTTAACATTTTGCCATAGCTCGCTTCGTTTCCGAGATATTTGCAGATTTATCTCAAGGGAAGGGGCCTGACGGACGTATTTCGAGATGTTTCCTCTTCTTGTTGTTCTTCTTCTGCACAGCTAAGCTGGAAGTGGCATTTGCGGCTCGCACTAGTGCAGAGTTATCTCAAAGAAAGGGGCCACGGTGTTTCTGTATCTCTATTATGTTGGTGCGGCTTCGGAACTTTTAAATATCTCGATATATCTCGAAAACTACGCTTCTGATCAAAAAATATCATAGAACATAAAAAGTAGGAAACTTAATTCTCTACAAAAAAGGTCTCTTAACATTTTGCCATAGCTCGCTTCGTTTCCGAGATATTTGCAGATTTATCTCAAGGGAAGGGGCCTAACGGACATATTTCGAGATATTTCTTCTTCTTGTTGTTCTTCTTCTGCACAGCTACACTGGAAGTGGCATTTGCAGCTCGCAATAGTGCAGAGTTATCCCAAAGAAAGGGGCCACGGTGTTTCTGTATCTCTATTACGTTGGTGCGGCTTCGGAACTTTTAAATATCTTGATATATCTCGAGAACTACGCATCTGATCAAAAAATATCATAGAAGATAAAAAGTAGGAAACTTAATTCTCTACAAAAAAGGTCTCTTAACATTTCGCCATAGCTCGCTTCGTTTCCGAGATATTTGCAGATATATCTCAAGGGAAGGGGCCTGACGGACATATTTCGAGATATTTCTTCTTCTTGTTGTTCTTCTTCTGCACAGCTAAGCTGGAAGTGGCATTTGCGGCTCGCACTAGTGCACAGTTATCTCAAAGAAAGGGGCCACGGTGTTTCTGTATCTCTATTATGTTGGTGCGTCTTCGGAACTTTTAAATATCTCGATATATCTCGAAAACTACGCTTCTGATCAAAAAATATCATAGAACATAAATTGTAGGAAACATAATTCTCTACAAAAAACGTCTCTTAACATTTTGCCATAGCTCGCTTTGTTTCCGAGATATTTGCAGATTCAGCTCAAAGGAACTGGCCTGACGGACATATTTCGAGATATTTCTTCTTCTTGTTGTTCTTCCTCTGCACAGCTAAGCTGGAAGTGGCATTTGCAGCTCGCAATAGTGCAGAGTTATCTCAAAGAAGGGGGCCACGGTGTTTCTGTATCTCTATTATGTTGGTGCGGCTTCGGAACTTTTAAATATCTCGATATATCTCGAAAACTACGCTTCTGATCAAAAAATATCATAGAACGTAAATTGTAGGAAACATTATTCTCTACAAAAAAGGTCTCTTAACATTTTGCCATAGCTCGCTTCGTTTCCGAGATATTTGCAGATTCATCTCAAGGGAAGGGTTCTGACGGACATATTTCGAGATATTTCTTCTTCTTGTTGTTCTTCTTCTGCACAGCTAAGCTCGAAGCGGCATTTGCAGCTCGCAATAGTGCAGAGTTATCTCAAAGAAAGGGGCCACGGTGTTTCTGTATCTCTATTATGTTGGTGCGGCTTCGGAACTTTTAAATATCTCGATATATCTCGAAAACTACGCTTCTGATCAAAAAATATCATAGAACATAAAAAGTAGGAAACTTAATTCTCTACAAAAAAGGTCTCTTAACATTTTGCCATAGCTCGTTTCGTTTCCGAGATATTTGCAGATTTATCTCAAGGGAAGGGGCCTGACGGACGTATTTCGAGATGTTTCCTCTTCTTGTTGTTCTTCTTCTGCACAGCTAAGCTGGAAGTGGCATTTGCGGCTCGCACTAGTGCAGAGTTATCTCAAAGAAAGGGGCCACGGTGTTTCTGTATCTCTATTATGTTGGTGCGGCTTCGGAACTTTTAAATATCTCGATATATCTCGAAAACTACGCTTCTGATCAAAAAATATCATAGAACATAAAAAGTAGGAAACTTAATTCTCTACAAAAAAGGTCTCTTAACATTTTGCCATAGCTCGCTTCGTTTCCGAGATATTTGCAGATTTATCTCAAGGGAAGGGGCCTAACGGACATATTTCGAGATATTTCTTCTTCTTGTTGTTCTTCTTCTGCACAGCTAAACTGGAAGTGGCATTTGCAGCTCGCAATAGTGCAGAGTTATCCCAAAGAAAGGGGCCACGGTGTTTCTGTATCTCTGTTATGTTGGTGCGGCTTCGGAACTTTTAAATATCTTGATATATCTCGAGAACTACGCATCTGATCAAAAAATATCATACTACATAAAAAGTAGGAAACTTAATTCTCTACAAAAAAGGTCTCTTAACATTTTGCCATAGCTCGCTTCGTTTCCGAGATATTTGCAGATTTATCTCAAGGGAAGGGGCCTGACGGACGTATTTCGAGATGTTTCCTCTTCTTGTTGTTCTTCTTCTGCACAGCTAAGCTGGAAGTGGCATTTGCGGCTCGCACTAGTGCAGAGTTATCTCAAAGAAAGGGGCCACGGTGTTTCTGTATCTCTATTATGTTGGTGCGGCTTCGGAACTTTTAAATATCTCGATATATCTCGAAAACTACGCTTCTGATCAAAAAATATCATAGAACATAAAAAGTAGGAAACTTAATTCTCTACAAAAAAGGTCTCTTAACATTTTGCCATAGCTCGCTTCGTTTCCGAGATATTTGCAGATTTATCTCAAGGGAAGGGGCCTAACGGACATATTTCGAGATATTTCTTCTTCTTGTTGTTCTTCTTCTGCACAGCTACACTGGAAGTGGCATTTGCAGCTCGCAATAGTGCAGAGTTATCCCAAAGAAAGGGGCCACGGTGTTTCTGTATCTCTATTATGTTGGTGCGGCTTCGGAACTTTTAAATATCTTGATATATCTCGAGAACTACGCATCTGATCAAAAAATATCATAGAAGATAAAAAGTAGGAAACTTAATTCTCTACAAAAAAGGTCTCTTAACATTTCGCCATAGCTCGCTTCGTTTCCGAGATATTTGCAGATATATCTCAAGGGAAGGGGCCTGACGGACATATTTCGAGATATTTCTTCTTCTTGTTGTTCTTCTTCTGCACAGCTAAGCTGGAAGTGGCATTTGCGGCTCGCACTAGTGCACAGTTATCTCAAAGAAAGGGGCCACGGTGTTTCTGTATCTCTATTATGTTGGTGCGTCTTCGGAACTTTTAAATATCTCGATATATCTCGAAAACTACGCTTCTGATCAAAAAATATCATAGAACATAAATTGTAGGAAACATAATTCTCTACAAAAAACGTCTCTTAACATTTTGCCATAGCTCGCTTTGTTTCCGAGATATTTGCAGATTCAGCTCAAAGGAACTGGCCTGACGGACATATTTCGAGATATTTCTTCTTCTTGTTGTTCTTCCTCTGCACAGCTAAGCTGGAAGTGGCATTTGCAGCTCGCAATAGTGCAGAGTTATCTCAAAGAAGGGGGCCACGGTGTTTCTGTATCTCTATTATGTTGGTGCGGCTTCGGAACTTTTAAATATCTCGATATATCTCGAAAACTACGCTTCTGATCAAAAAATATCATAGAACGTAAATTGTAGGAAACATTATTCTCTACAAAAAAGGTCTCTTAACATTTTGCCATAGCTCGCTTCGTTTCCGAGATATTTGCAGATTCATCTCAAGGGAAGGGTTCTGACGGACATATTTCGAGATATTTCTTCTTCTTGTTGTTCTTCTTCTGCACAGCTAAGCTCGAAGCGGCATTTGCAGCTCGCAATAGTGCAGAGTTATCTCAAAGAAAGGGGCCACGGTGTTTCTGTATCTCTATTATGTTGGTGCGGCTTCGGAACTTTTAAATATCTCGATATATCTCGAAAACTACGCTTCTGATCAAAAAATATCATAGAACATAAAAAGTAGGAAACTTAATTCTCTACAAAAGAGGTCTCTTAACATTTTGCCATAGCTCGTTTCGTTTCCGAGATATTTGCAGATTTATCTCAAGGGAAGGGGCCTGACGGACGTATTTCGAGATGTTTCCTCTTCTTGTTGTTCTTCTTCTGCACAGCTAAGCTGGAAGTGGCATTTGCGGCTCGCACTAGTGCAGAGTTATCTCAAAGAAAGGGGCCACGGTGTTTCTGTATCTCTATTATGTTGGTGCGGCTTCGGAACTTTTAAATATCTCGATATATCTCGAAAACTACGCTTCTGATCAAAAAATATCATAGAACATAAAAAGTAGGAAACTTAATTCTCTACAAAAAAGGTCTCTTAACATTTTGCCATAGCTCGCTTCGTTTCCGAGATATTTGCAGATTCATCTCAAGGGAAGGGTTCTGACGGACATATTTCGAGATATTTCTTCTTCTTGTTGTTCTTCTTCTGCACAGCTAAGCTCGAAGCGGCATTTGCAGCTCGCAATAGTGCAGAGTTATCTCAAAGAAAGGGGCCACGGTGTTTCTGTATCTCTATTATGTTGGTGCGGCTTCGGAACTTTTAAATATCTCGATATATCTCGAAAACTACGCTTCTGATCAAAAAATATCATAGAACATAAAAAGTAGGAAACTTAATTCTCTACAAAAAAGGTCTCTTAACATTTTGCCATAGCTCGTTTCGTTTCCGAGATATTTGCAGATTTATCTCAAGGGAAGGGGCCTGACGGACATATTTCGAGATATTTCTTCTTCTTGTTGTTCTTCTTCTGCACAGCTAAGCTGGAAGTGGCATTTGCGGCTCTCACTAGTGCAGAGTTATCTCAAAGAAAGGGGCCACGGTGTTTCTGTATCTCTATTATGTTGGTGCGGCTTCGGAACTTTTAAATATCTCGATATATCTCGAAAACTACGCTTCTGATCAAAAAATATCATTGAACATAAACTGTAGGAAACATAATTCTCTACAAAAAAGGTCTCTTAACATTTTGCCATAGCTCGCTTCGTTTCCGAGATATTTGCAGATATATCTCAAGGGAAGGGGCCTGACGGACATATTTCGAGATATTTCTTCTTCTTGTTGTTCTTCTTCTGCACAGCTAAGCTGGAAGTGGCATTTGCGGCTCTCACTAGTGCAGAGTTATCTCAAAGAAAGGGGCCACGGTGTTTCTGTATCTCTATTATGTTGGTGCGGCTTCGGAACTTTTAAATATCTCGATATATCTCGAAAACTACGCTTCTGATCAAAAAATATCATTGAACATAAATTGTAGGAAACATAATTCTCTACAAAAAAGGTCTCTTAACATTTTGCCATCGCTCGCTTCGTTTCCGAGATATTTGCAGATATATCTCAAGGGAAGGGGCCTGACGGACATATTTCGAGATATTTCTTCTTCTTGTTGTTCTTCGTCTGCACAGCTAAGCTGGAAGTTGCATTTGCGGCTCGCACTAGTGCACAGTTATCTCAAAGAAAGGGGCCACGGTGTTTCTGTATCTCTATTATGTTGGTGCGGCTTCGGAACTTTTAAATATCTCGATATATCTCGAAAACTACGCTTCTGATCAAAAAATATCATAGAACATAAATTGTAGGAAACATAATTCTCTACAAAAAACGTCTCTTAACATTTTGCCATAGCTCGCTTCGTTTCCGAGATATTTGCAGATTCAGCTCAAAGGAACTGGCCTGACGGACATATTTCGAGATATTTCTTCTTCTTGTTGTTCTTCCTCTGCACAGCTAAGCTGGAAGTGGCATTTGCAGCTCGCAATAGTGCAGAGTTATCTCAAAGAAAGGGGCCACGGTGTTTCTGTATCTCTATTATGTTGGTGCGGTTTCGGAACTTTTAAATATCTTGATATATCTCGAGAACTACGCATCTGATCAAAAAATATCATAGAACATAAAAAGTAGGAAACTTAATTCTCTACAAAAAAGGTCTCTTAACATTTTGCCATAGCTCGCTTCGTTTCCGAGATATTTGCAGATTTATCTCAAGGGAAGGGGCCTGACGGACGTATTTCGAGATGTTTCCTCTTCTTGTTGTTCTTCTTCTGCACAGCTAAGCTGGAAGTGGCATTTGCGGCTCGCACTAGTGCAGAGTTATCTCAAAGAAAGGGGCCACGGTGTTTCTGTATCTCTATTATGTTGGTGCGGCTTCGGAACTTTTAAATATCTCGATATATCTCGAAAACTACGCTTCTGATCAAAAAATATCATAGAACATAAAAAGTAGGAAACTTAATTCTCTACAAAAAAGGTCTCTTAACATTTTGCCATAGCTCGCTTCGTTTCCGAGATATTTGCAGATTTATCTCAAGGGAAGGGGCCTAACGGACATATTTCGAGATATTTCTTCTTCTTGTTGTTCTTCTTCTGCACAGCTAAACTGGAAGTGGCATTTGCAGCTCGCAATAGTGCAGAGTTATCCCAAAGAAAGGGGCCACGGTGTTTCTGTATCTCTATTATGTTGGTGCGGCTTCGGAACTTTTAAATATCTTGATATATCTCGAGAACTACGCATCTGATCAAAAAATATCATACTACATAAAAAGTAGGAAACTTAATTCTCTACAAAAAAGGTCTCTTAACATTTTGCCATAGCTCGCTTCGTTTCCGAGATATTTGCAGATTTATCTCAAGGGAAGGGGCCTGACGGACGTATTTCGAGATGTTTCCTCTTCTTGTTGTTCTTCTTCTGCACAGCTAAGCTGGAAGTGGCATTTGCGGCTCGCACTAGTGCAGAGTTATCTCAAAGAAAGGGGCCACGGTGTTTCTGTATCTCTATTATGTTGGTGCGGCTTCGGAACTTTTAAATATCTCGATATATCTCGAAAACTACGCTTCTGATCAAAAAATATCATAGAACATAAAAAGTAGGAAACTTAATTCTCTACAAAAAAGGTCTCTTAACATTTTGCCATAGCTCGCTTCGTTTCCGAGATATTTGCAGATTTATCTCAAGGGAAGGGGCCTAACGGACATATTTCGAGATATTTCTTCTTCTTGTTGTTCTTCTTCTGCACAGCTAAACTGGAAGTGGCATTTGCAGCTCGCAATAGTGCAGAGTTATCCCAAAGAAAGGGGCCACGGTGTTTCTGTATCTCTATTATGTTGGTGCGGCTTCGGAACTTTTAAATATCTTGATATATCTCGAGAACTACGCATCTGATCAAAAAATATCATACTACATAAAAAGTAGGAAACTTAATTCTCTACAAAAAAGGTCTCTTAACATTTTGCCATAGCTCGCTTCGTTTCCGAGATATTTGCAGATTTATCTCAAGGGAAGGGGCCTGACGGACGTATTTCGAGATGTTTCCTCTTCTTGTTGTTCTTCTTCTGCACAGCTAAGCTGGAAGTGGCATTTGCGGCTCGCACTAGTGCAGAGTTATCTCAAAGAAAGGGGCCACGGTGTTTCTGTATCTCTATTATGTTGGTGCGGCTTCGGAACTTTTAAATATCTCGATATATCTCGAAAACTACGCTTCTGATCAAAAAATATCATAGAACATAAAAAGTAGGAAACTTAATTCTCCACAAAAAAGGTCTCTTAACATTTTGCCATAGCTCGCTTCGTTTCCGGGACATTTGCAGATTTATCTCAAGGGAAGGGGCCTGACGGACATATTTCGAGATATTTCTTCTTCTTGTTGTTCTTCTTCTGCACAGCTAAGCTGGAAGTTGCATTTGCGGCTCGCACTAGTGCACAGTTATCTCAAAGAAAGGGGCCACGGTGTTTCTGTATCTCTATTATGTTGGTGCGTCTTCGGAACTTTTAAATATCTCGATATATCTCGAAAACTACGCTTCTGATCAAAAAATATCATAGAACATAAATTGTAGGAAACATAATTCTCTACAAAAAACGTCTCTTAACATTTTGCCATAGCTCGCTTCGTTTCCGAGATATTTGCAGATTCAGCTCAAAGGAACTGGCCTGACGGACATATTTCGAGATATTTCTTCTTCTTGTTGTTCTTCCTCTGCACAGCTAAGCTGGAACTGGCATTTGCAGCTCGCAATAGTGCAGAGTTATCTCAAAGAAAGGGGCCACGGTGTTTCTGTATCTCTATTATGTTGGTGCGGCTTCGGAACTTTTAAATATCTTGATATATCTCGAGAACTACGCATCTGATCAAAAAATATCATAGAACATAAAAAGTAGGAAACTTAATTCTCTACAAAAAAGGTCTCTAAACATTTTGCCATAGCTCGCTTCGTTTCCGAGATATTTGCATATTTATCTCAAGGGAAGGGGCCTGACGGACATATTTCGAGATATTTCTTCTTCTTGTTGTTCTTCTTCTGCACAGCTGAGCTGGAAGTGGCACTTGCGGCTCGCACTAGTGCAGGGTTATCTCAAAGAAAGGGGCCACGGTGTTTCTGTATCTCTATTATGTTGGTGCGGCTTCGGAACTTTTAAATATCTCGATATATCTCGAAAACTACGCATCTGATCAAAAAATATCATCGAACATAAAAAGTAGGAAACTTAATTCTCTACAAAAAAGGTCTCTTAACATTTTGCCATAGCTCGCTTCGTTTCCGAGATATTTGCAGATTTATCTCAAGGGAAGTGGCCTGACGGACATATTTCGAGATATTTCTTCTTCTTGTTGTTCTTGTTCTGCACAGCTAAGCTGGAAGTGGCATTTGCAGCTCGCAATAGTGCAGAGTTATCCCAAAGAAAGGGCCACGGTGTTTCTGTATCTCTATTATGTTGGTGCGGCTTCGGAACTTTTAAATATCTTGATATATCTCGAGAACTACGCATCTGATCAAAAAATATCATACTACATAAAAAGTAGAAAACTTAATTCTCTACAAGAAAGGTCTCTAAACATTTTGCCATAGCTCGCTTCGTTTCCGAGATATTTGCAGATTTATCTCGAGGGAAGGGGCCTGACGGACATATTTCGAGATATTTCTTCTTCTTGTTGTTCTTCTTCTGCACAGCTAAGCTGGAAGTGGCATTTGCAGCTCGCAATAGTGCAGAGTTATCTCAAAGAGAGGGGCCACGGTGTTTCTGTATCTCTATTATGTTGGTGCGGCTTCGAAACTTTTAAATATCTTGATATATCTCGAGAACTACGCATCTCATCAAAAAATATCATAGAACATAAAAAGTAGGAAACTTAATTCTCTACAAAAAAGGTCTCTTAATATTTCGCCATAGCTCGCTTCGTTTCCGAGACATTTGCAGATTTATCTCAAGGGAAGGGGCCTGACGGACATATTTCGAGATATTTCTTCTTCTTGTTGTTCTTCTTCTGCACAGCTAAGCTGGAAGTGGCATTTGCGGCTCGCACTAGTGCACAGTTATCTCAGAGAAAGGGGCCACGGTGTTTCTGTATCTCTATTATGTTGGTGCGTCTTCGGAACTTTTAAATATCTCGATATATCTCGAAAACTACGCTTCTGATCAAAAAATATCATACAACATAAATTGTAGGAAACATAATTCCCTACAAAAAACGTCTCTTAACATTTTGCCATAGCTCGCTTCGTTTCCGAGATATTTGCAGATTCAGCTCAAAGGAACTGGCCTGACGGACATATTTCGAGATATTTCTTCTTCTTGTTGTTCTTCCTCTGCACAGCTAAGCTGGAAGTGGCATTTGCGGCTCTCACTAGTGCAGAGTTATCTCAAAGAAAGGGGCCACGGTGTTTCTGTATCTCTATTATGTTGGTGCGGCTTCGGAACTTTTAAATATCTCGATATATCTCGAAAACTACGCTTCTGATCAAAAAATATCATAGAACATAAAAAGTAGGAAACTTAATTCTCTACAAAAAAGGTCTCTTAACATTTTGCCATAGCTCGCTTCGTTTCCGAGATATTTGCAGATTTATCTCAAGGGAAGGGGCCTAACGGACATATTTCGAGATATTTCTTCTTCTTGTTGTTCTTCTTCTGCACAGCTAAACTGGAAGTGGCATTTGCAGCTCGCAATAGTGCAGAGTTATCCCAAAGAAAGGGGCCACGGTGTTTCTGTATCTCTATTATGTTGGTGCGGCTTCGGAACTTTTAAATATCTTGATATATCTCGAGAACTACGCATCTGATCAAAAAATATCATACTACATAAAAAGTAGGAAACTTAATTCTCTACAAGAAAGGTCTCTAAACATTTTGCCATAGCTCGCTTCGTTTCCGAGATATTTGCAGATTTATCTCAAGGGAAGGGGCCTGACGGACATATTTCGAGATATTTCTTCTTCTTGTTGTTCTTCTTCTGCACAGCTAAGCTGGAAGTGGCATTTGCAGCTCGCAATAGTGCAGAGTTATCTCAAAGAGAGGGGCCACGGTGTTTCTGTATCTCTATTATGTTGGTGCGGCTTCGGAACTTTTAAATATCTTGATATATCTCGAGAACTACGCATCTGATCAAAAAATATCATAGAAGATAAAAAGTAGGAAACTTAATTCTCTACAAAAAAGGTCTCTTAACATTTCGCCATAGCTCGCTTCGTTTCCGAGATATTTGCAGATATATCTCAAGGGAAGGGGCCTGACGGACATATTTCGAGATATTTCTTCTTCTTGTTGTTCTTCTTCTGCACAGCTAAGCTGGAAGTTGCATTTGCGGCTCGCACTAGTGCACAGTTATCTCAAAGAAAGGGGCCACGGTGTTTCTGTATCTCTATTATGTTGGTGCGTCTTCGGAACTTTTAAATATCTCGATATATCTCGAAAACTACGCTTCTGATCAAAAAATATCATAGAACATAAAAAGTAGGAAACTTAATTCTCTACAAAAAAGGTCTCTTAACATTTTGCCATAGCTCGCTTCGTTTCCGAGATATTTGCAGATTTATCTCAAGGGAAGGGGCCTGACGGACATATTTCGAGATATTTCTTCTTCTTGTTGTTCTTCTTCTGCACAGCTAAGCTGGAAGTGGCATTTGCAGCTCGCACTAGTGCAGAGTTATCTCACCGAAATGGGCCACGGTGTTTCTGTATCTCTATTATGTTGGTGCGGCTTCGGAACTTCTAAATATCTCGATATATCTCGAAAACTACGCTTCTGATCAAAAAATATCATAGAACATAAATTGTAGGAAACATAATTCTCTACAAAAAACGTCTCTTAACATTTTGCCATAGATCGCTTCGTTTCCGAGATATTTGCAGATTCAGCTCAAAGGAACTGGCCTGACGGACATATTTCGAGATATTTCTTCTTCTTGTTGTTCTTCCTCTGCACAGCTAAGCTGGAACTGGCATTTGCAGCTCGCAATAGTGCAGAGTTATCTCAAAGAAAGGGGCCACGGTGTTTCTGTATCTCTATTATGTTGGTGCGGCTTCGGAACTTTTAAATATCTTGATATATCTCGAGAACTACGCATCTGATCAAAAAATATCATAGAACATAAAAAGTAGGAAACTTAATTCTCTACAAAAAAGGTCTCTTAACATTTTGCCATAGCTCGCTTCGTTTCCGAGATATTTGCAGATTTATCTCAAGGGAAGGGGCCTGACGGACATATTTCGAGATATTTCTTCTTCTTGTTGTTCTTCTTCTGCACAGCTAAGCTGGAAGTGGCATTTGCAGCTCGCACTAGTGCAGAGTTATCTCACCGAAATGGGCCACGGTGTTTCTGTATCTCTATTATGTTGGTGCGGCTTCGGAACTTCTAAATATCTCGATATATCTCGAAAACTACGCTTCTGATCAAAAAATATCATAGAACATAAATTGTAGGAAACATAATTCTCTACAAAAAACGTCTCTTAACATTTTGCCATAGATCGCTTCGTTTCCGAGATATTTGCAGATTCAGCTCAAAGGTACTGGCCTGACGGACATATTTCGAGATATTTCTTCTTCTTGTTGTTCTTCCTCTGCACAGCTAAGCTGGAAGTGGCATTTGCAGCTCGCAATAGTGCAGAGCTATCTCAAAGAAAGGGGCCACGGTGTTTCTGTATCTCTATTATGTTGGTGCGGCTTCGGAACTTTTAAATATCTTGATATATCTCGAGAACTACGCATCTGATCAAAAAATATCATAGAACATAAAAAGTAGGAAACTTAATTCTCCACAAAAAAGGTCTCTTAACATTTTGCCATAGCTCGCTTCGTTTCCGGGACATTTGCAGATTTATCTCAAGGGAAGGGGCCTGACGGACATATTTCGAGATATTTCTTCTTCTTGTTGTTCTTCTTCTGCACAGCTAAGCTGGAAGTTGCATTTGCGGCTCGCACTAGTGCACAGTTATCTCAAAGAAAGGGGCCACGGTGTTTCTGTATCTCTATTATGTTGGTGCGTCTTCGGAACTTTTAAATATCTCGATATATCTCGAAAACTACGCTTCTGATCAAAAAATATCATAGAACATAAATTGTAGGAAACATAATTCTCTACAAAAAACGTCTCTTAACATTTTGCCATAGCTCGCTTCGTTTCCGAGATATTTGCAGATTCAGCTCAAAGGAACTGGCCTGACGGACATATTTCGAGATATTTCTTCTTCTTGTTGTTCTTCCTCTGCACAGCTAAGCTGGAACTGGCATTTGCAGCTCGCAATAGTGCAGAGTTATCTCAAAGAAAGGGGCCACGGTGTTTCTGTATCTCTATTATGTTGGTGCGGCTTCGGAACTTTTAAATATCTTGATATATCTCGAGAACTACGCATCTGATCAAAAAATATCATAGAACATAAAAAGTAGGAAACTTAATTCTCTACAAAAAAGGTCTCTTAACATTTTGCCATAGCTCGCTTCGTTTCCGAGATATTTGCATATTTATCTCAAGGGAAGGGGCCTGACGGACATATTTCGAGATATTTCTTCTTCTTGTTGTTCTTCTTCTGCACAGCTGAGCTGGAAGTGGCACTTGCGGCTCGCACTAGTGCAGAGTTATCTCAAAGAAAGGGGCCACGGTGTTTCTGTATCTCTATTATGTTGGTGCGGCTTCGGAACTTTTAAATATCTCGATATATCTCGAAAACTACGCTTCTGATCAAAAAATATCATAGAACATAAAAAGTAGGAAACTTAATTCTCTACAAAAAAGGTCTCTTAACATTTTGCCATAGCTCGCTTCGTTTCCGAGATATTTGCAGATTTATCTCAAGGGAAGGGGCCTGACGGACATATTTCGAGATATTTCTTCTTCTTGTTGTTCTTCTTCTGCACAGCTAAACTGGAAGTGGCATTTCCAGCTCGCAATAGTGCAGAGTTATCTCAAAGAAAGGGGCCACGGTGTTTCTGTATCTCTATTATGTTGGTGCGGTTTCGGAACTTTTAAATATCTTGATATATCTCGAGAACTACGCATCTGATCAAAAAATATCATAGAACGTAAATTGTAGGAAACATTATTCTCTACAAAAAAGGTCTCTTAACATTTTGCCATAGCTCGCTTCGTTTCCGAGATATTTGCAGATTCATCTCAAGGGAAGGGTTCTGACGGACATATTTCAAGATATTTCTTCTTCTTGTTGTTCTTCTTCTGCACAGCTAAGCTCGAAGCGGCATTTGCAGCTCGCAATAGTGCAGAGTTATCTCAAAGAAAGAGGCCACGGTGTTTCTGTACCTCTATTATGTTGGTGCAGCTTCGGAACTTTTAAATATCTTGATATATCTCGAGAACTACGCATCTGATCAAAAAATATCATCGAACATAAAAAGTAGGAAACTTAATTCTCTACAAAAAAGGTCTCTTAACATTTTGCCATAGCTCGCTTCGTTTCCGAGATATTTGCAGATTTATCTCAAGGGAAGTGGCCTGACGGACATATTTCGAGATATTTCTTCTTCTTGTTGTTCTTGTTCTGCACAGCTAAGCTGGAAGTGGCATTTGCAGCTCGCAATAGTGCAGAGTTATCCCAAAGAAAGGGCCACGGTGTTTCTGTATCTCTATTATGTTGGTGCGGCTTCGGAACTTTTAAATATCTTGATATATCTCGAGAACTACGCATCTGATCAAAAAATATCATACTACATAAAAAGTAGGAAACTTAATTCTCTACAAGAAAGGTCTCTAAACATTTTGCCATAGCTCGCTTCGTTTCCGAGATATTTGCAGATTTATCTCAAGGGAAGGGGCCTGACGGACATATTTCGAGATATTTCTTCTTCTTGTTGTTCTTCTTCTGCACAGCTAAGCTGGAAGTGGCATTTGCAGCTCGCAATAGTGCAGAGTTATCTCAAAGAGAGGGGCCACGGTGTTTCTGTATCTCTATTATGTTGGTGCGGCTTCGGAACTTTTAAATATCTTGATATATCTCGAGAACTACGCATCTCATCAAAAAATATCATAGAACATAAAAAGTAGGAAACTTAATTCTCTACAAAAAAGGTCTCTTAATATTTCGCCATAGCTCGCTTCGTTTCCGAGACATTTGCAGATTTATCTCAAGGGAAGGGGCCTGACGGACATATTTCGAGATATTTCTTCTTCTTGTTGTTCTTCTTCTGCACAGCTAAGCTGGAAGTGGCATTTGCGGCTCGCACTAGTGCACAGTTATCTCAGAGAAAGGGGCCACGGTGTTTCTGTATCTCTATTATGTTGGTGCGTCTTCGGAACTTTTAAATATCTCGATATATCTCGAAAACTACGCTTCTGATCAAAAAATATCATAGAACATAAATTGTAGGAAACATAATTCCCTACAAAAAACGTCTCTTAACATTTTGCCATAGCTCGCTTCGTTTCCGAGATATTTGCAGATTCAGCTCAAAGGAACTGGCCTGACGGACATATTTCGAGATATTTCTTCTTCTTGTTGTTCTTCCTCTGCACAGCTAAGCTGGAAGTGGCATTTGCGGCTCTCACTAGTGCAGAGTTATCTCAAAGAAAGGGGCCACGGTGTTTCTGTATCTCTATTATGTTGGTGCGGCTTCGGAACTTTTAAATATCTCGATATATCTCGAAAACTACGCTTCTGATCAAAAAATATCATAGAACATAAAAAGTAGGAAACTTAATTCTCTACAAAAAAGGTCTCTTAACATTTTGCCATAGCTCGCTTCGTTTCCGAGATATTTGCAGATTTATCTCAAGGGAAGGGGCCTAACGGACATATTTCGAGATATTTCTTCTTCTTGTTGTTCTTCTTCTGCACAGCTAAACTGGAAGTGGCATTTGCAGCTCGCAATAGTGCAGAGTTATCCCAAAGAAAGGGGCCACGGTGTTTCTGTATCTCTATTATGTTGGTGCGGCTTCGGAACTTTTAAATATCTTGATATATCTCGAGAACTACGCATCTGATCGAAAAATATCATACTACATAAAAAGTAGGAAACTTAATTCTCTACAAGAAAGGTCTCTAAACATTTTGCCATAGCTCGCTTCGTTTCCGAGATATTTGCAGATTTATCTCGAGGGAAGGGGCCTGACGGACATATTTCGAGATATTTCTTCTTCTTGTTGTTCTTCTTCTGCACAGCTAAGCTGGAAGTGGCATTTGCAGCTCGCAATAGTGCAGAGTTATCGCAAAGAAAGGGGCCACGGTGTTTCTGTATCTCTATTATGTTGGTGCGGCTTCGGAACTTTTAAATATCTTGATATATCTCGAGAACTACGCATCTGATCAAAAAATATCATAGAACATAAAAAGTAGGAAACCTAATTTTCTACAAAAAAGGTCTCTTAACATTTTGCCGTAGCTCGCTTCGTTTCCGAGATATTTGCAGATTTATCTCAAGGGAAGGGGCCTGACGGACATATCTCGAAATATTTCTTATTCTTGTTGTTCTTCTTCTGCACAGCTAAGCTGGAAGTGGCATTTGCAGCTCGCAATAGTGCAGAGTTATCTCAAAGAAAGGGGCCACGGTGTTTCTGTACCTCTATTATGTTGGTGCAGCTTCGGAGCTTTTAAATATCTTGATATATCTCGAGAACTACGCATCTGATCAAAAAATATCATAGAACATAAAAAGTAGGAAACTTAATTCTCTACAAAAAAGGTCTCTTAACATTTTGCCATAGCTCGCTTCGTTTCCGAGATATTTGCAGATTTATCTCAAGGGAAGGGGCCTGACGGACATATTTCGAGATATTTCTTCTTCTTGTTGTTCTTCTTCTGCACAGCTAAGCTGGAAGTGGCATTTGCAGCGCGCAATAGTGCAGAGTTATCTCAAAGAAAGGGGCCACGGTGTTTCTGTATCTCTATTATATTGGTGCGGCTTCGGAACTTTTAAATATCTTGATATATCTCGAAAACTACGCTTCTGATCAAAAAATATCAGAGAACGTAAATTGTAGGAAACATAATTCTCTACAAAAAAGGTCTCTTAACATTTTGCCATAGCTCGCTTCGTTTCCGAGATATTTGCAGATATATCTCAAGGGAAGGGGCCTGACGGACATATTTCGAGATATTTCTTCTTCTTGTTGTTCTTCTTCTGCACAGCTAAGCTGGAAGTGGCATTTGCGGCTCGCACTAGTGCAGAGTTATCTCAAAGAAAGGGGCCACGGTGTGTCTGTATCCCTATTATGTTGGTGCGGCTTCGGAACTTTTAAATATCTCGATATATCTCGAAAACTACGCCTCTGATCGAAAAATATCATAGAACATAAAAAGTAGGAAACTTAATTCTCTACAAAAAAGGTCTCTTAACATTTTGCCATAGCTCGCTTCGTTTCCGAGATATTCACAGATTTATCTCAAGGGAAGGGGCCTGACGGATATATTTCGAGATATTTCTTCTTCTTGTTGTTCTTCTTCTGCACAGCTAAGCTGGAAGTGGCATTTGCAGCGCGCAATAGTGCAGAGTTATCTCAAAGAAAGGGGCCACGGTGTTTCTGTATCTCTATTATGTTGGTGCGGCTTCGGAACTTTTAAATATCTTGATACATCTCGAGAACTACGCATCTGATCAAAAAATATCATAGAAGATAAAAAGTAGGAAACTTAATTCTCTACAAAAAAGGTCTCTTAACATTTCGCCATAGCTCGCTTCGTTTCCGAGATATTTGCAGATTTATCTCAAGGGAAGGGGCCTGTCGGACATATTTCGAGATATTTCTTCTTCTTGTTGTTCTTCTTCTGCACAGCTAAGCTGGAAGTGGCATTTGCGGCTCGCACTAGTGCAGAGTTATCTCAAAGAAAGGGGCCACGGTGTTTCTGTATCTCTATTATGTTGGTGCGGCTTCGAAACTTTTAAATATCTTGATATATCTCGAGAACTACGCATCTGATCAAAAAATATCATAGAACATAAATTGTAGGAAACATAATTCTCTACAAAAAAGGTATCTTAACATTTTGCCATAGCTCGCTTCGTTTCCGAGATATTTGCAGATATATCTCAAGGGAAGGGGCCTGCCGGACATATTTCGAGATATTTCTTCTTCTTGTTGTTCTTCTTCTGCACAGCTAAGCTGGAAGTGGCATTTACAGCTCGCAATAGTGCAGAGTTATCTCAGAGAAAGGGGCCACAGTGTTTCTGTATCTCTATTATGTTGGTGCGGCTTCGGATCTTTTAAATATCTCGATATATCTCGAAAACTACGCTTCTGATCAAAAAATATCATAGAACATAAATTGTAGGAAACATAATTCACTACAAAAAACGTCTCTTAACATTTTGCCATAGCTCGCTTCGTTTCCGAGATATTTGCAGATTCAGCTCAAAGGAACGGGCGTGACGGACATATTTCGAGATACTTCTTCTTCTTGTTGTTCTTCCTCTGCACAGCTAAGCTGGAAGTGGCATTTGCAGCTCGCAATAGTGCAGAGTTATCTCAAAGAAAGGGGCCACGGTGTTTCTGTATCTCTATTATGTTGGTGCGGCTTCGGAACTTTTAAATATCTTGATATATCTCGAGAACTACGCATCTGATCAAAAAATATCATAGAACATAAAAAGTAGGAAACTTAATTCTCTACAAAAAAGGTCTCTTAACATTTTGCCATAGCTCGCTTCGTTCCCGAGATATTTGCAGATTTATCTCAAGGGAAGGGGCCTGACGGACATATTTCGAGATATTTCTTCCTCTTGTTGTTCTTCTTCTGCACAGCTAAGCTGGAAGTGGCATTTGCGGCTCGCACTAGTGCAGAGTTATCTCAAAGAACGGGGCCACGGTGTTTCTGTATCTCTATTATGTTGGTGCGGCTTCGGAACTTTTAAATATCTTGATATATCTCGAGAACTACGCCTCTGATCGAAAAATATCATAGAACGTAAAAAGTAGGAAACTTAATTCTCTACAAAAAAGGTCTCTTAACATTTTGCCATAGCTCGCTTCGTTTCCGAGATATTTGCAGATTCAGCTCAAAGGAACGGGCCTGACGGACATATTTCGAGATACTTCTTCTTCTTATTGTTCTTCCTCTGCACAGCTAAGCTGGAAGTGGCATTTGCAGCTCGCAATAGTGCAGAGTTATCTCAAAGAAAGTGGCCACGGTGTTTCTGTATCTCTATTATGTTGGTGCGGCTTCGGAACTTTTAAATATCTTGATATATCTCGAGAACTACGCATCTGATCAAAAAATATCATAGAACATAAAAAGTAGGAAACTTAATTCTCTACAAAAAAGGTCTCTTAACATTTTGCCATAGCTCGCTTCGTTTCCGAGATATTTGCAGATATATCTCAAGGGAAGGGGCCTGACGGACATATTTCGAGATATTTCTTCTTCTTGTTGTTCTTCTTCTGCACAGCTAAGCCGGAAGTGGCATTTGCATCTCGCAATAGTGCAGAGTTATCTCAAAGAAAGGGGCCACGGTGTTTCTGTATCTCTATTATGTTGGTGCGGCTTCGGAACTTTTAAATATCTTGATATATCTCGAGAACTACGCCTCTGATCAAAAAATATCATAGAACGTAAATTGTAGGAAACATTATTCTCTACAAAAAAGGTCTCTTAACATTTTGCCATAGCTCGCTTTGTTTCCGAGATATTTGCAGATTTATCTCAAGGGAAGGGTCCTGATGGACATATTTCGAGATATTTCTTCTTCTTGTTGTTCTTCTTCTGCACAGCTAAACTGGAAGTGGCATTTCCAGCTCGCAATCGTGCAGAGTTATCTCAAAGAACGGGGCCACGGTGTTTCTGTATCTCTATTATGTTGGTGCGGCTTCGGAACTTTTAAATATCTTGATATATCTCGAGAACTACGCCTCTGATTGAAAAATATCATAGAACGTAAAAAGTAGGAAACTTAATTCTCTACAAAAAAGGTCTCTTAACATTTTGCCATAGCTCGCTTCGTTTCCGAGATATTTGCAGATTTATCTCAAGGGAAGGGGCCTGACGGACATATTTCGAGATATTTCTTCTTGTTGTTGTTGTTCTTCTGCACAGCTAAGCTGGAAGTGGCATTTGCAGCGCGCAATAGTGCAGAGTTATCTCAAAGAAAGGGGCCACGGTGTTTCTGTATCTCTATTATGTTGGTGCGGCTTCGGAACTTTTAAATATCTTGATACATCTCGAGAACTACGCATCTGATCAAAAAATATCATAGAAGATAAAAAGTAGGAAACTTAATTCTCTACAAAAAAGGTCTCTTAACATTTCGCCATAGCTCGCTTCGTTTCCGAGATATTTGCAGATTTATCTCAAGGGAAGGGGCCTGTCGGACATATTTCGAGATATTTCTTCTTCTTGTTGTTCTTCTTCTGCACAGCTAAGCTGGAAGTGGCATTTGCGGCTCGCACTAGTGCAGAGTTATCTCAAAGAAAGGGGCCACGGTGTTTCTGTATCTCTATTATGTTGGTGCGGCTTCGGAACTTTTAAATATCTCGATATATCTCGAAAACTACGCTTCTGATCAAAAAATATCATAGAACATAAATTGTAGGAAACATAATTCTCTACAAAAAACGTCTCTTAACATTTTGCCATAGCTCGCTTCGTTTCCGAGATATTTGCAGATTCAGCTCAAAGGAACTGGCCTGACGGACATATTTCGAGATATTTCTTCTTCTTGTTGTTCTTCCTCTGCACAGCTAAGCTGGAAGTGGCATTTGCAGCTCGCAATAGTGCAGAGTTATCTCAAAGAAAGGGGCCACGGTGTTTCTGTATCTCTATTATGTTGGTGCGGCTTCGGAACTTTTAAATATCTTGATATATCTCGAGAACTACGCATCTGATCAAAAAATATCATAGAACATAAAAAGTAGGAAACTTAATTCTCTACAAAAAAGGTCTCTTAACATTTTGCCATAGCTCGCTTCGTTCCCGAGATATTTGCAGATTTATCTCAAGGGAAGGGGCCTGACGGACATATTTCTAGATATTTCTTCCTGTTGTTGTTCTTCTTCTGCACAGCTAAGCTGGAAGTGGCATTTGCAGCTCGCACTAGTGCAGAGTTATCTCAAAGAAAGGGGCCACGGTGTTTCTGTATCTCTATTATGTTGGTGCGGCTTCGGAACTTTTAAATATCTCGATATATCTCGAAAACTACGCTTCTGATCAAAAAATATCATAGAACCTAAATTGTAGGAAACATAATTCTCTACAAAAAAGGTCTCTTAACATTTTGCCATAGCTCGCTTCGTTTCCGAGATATTTGCAGATTTATCTCAAGGGAAGGGTCCTGATGGACATATTTCGAGATATTTCTTCTTCTTGTTGTTCTTCTTCTGCACAGCTAAACAGGTAGTGGCATTTCCAGCTCGCAATCGTGCAGAGTTATCTCAAAGAACGGGGCCACGGTGTTTCTGTATCTCTATTATGTTGGTGCGGCTTCGGAACTTTTAAATATCTTGATATATCTCGAGAACTACGCCTCTGATCGAAAAATATCATAGAACGTAAAAAGTAGGAAACTTAATTCTCTACAAAAAAGGTCTCTTAACATTTTGCCATAGCTCGCTTCGTTTCCGAGATATTTGCAGATTCAGCTCAAAGGAACGGGCCTGACGGACATATTTCGAGATACTTCTTCTTCTTGTTGTTCTTCCTCTGCACAGCTAAGCTGGAAGTGGCATTTGCAGCTCGCAATAGTGCAGAGTTATCTCAAAGAAAGTGGCCACGGTGTTTCTGTATCTCTATTATGTTGGTGCGGCTTCGGAACTTTTAAATATCTTGATATATCTCGAGAACTACGCATCTGATCAAAAAATATCATAGAACATAAAAAGTAGGAAACTTAATTCTCTACAAAAAAGGTCTCTTAACATTTTGCCATAGCTCGCTTCGTTTCCGAGATATTTGCAGATATATCTCAAGGGAAGGGGCCTGACGGACATATTTCGAGATATTTCTTCTTCTTGTTGTTCTTCTTCTGCACAGCTAAGCCGGAAGTGGCATTTGCATCTCGCAATAGTGCAGAGTTATCTCAAAGAAAGGGGCCACGGTGTTTCTGTATCTCTATTATGTTGGTGCGGCTTCGGAACTTTTAAATATCTTGATATATCTCGAGAACTACGCCTCTGATCGAAAAATATCATAGAACGTAAAAAGTAGGAAACTTAATTCTCTACAAAAAAGGTCTCTTAACATTTTGCCATAGCTCGCTTCGTTTCCGAGATATTTGCAGATTCAGCTCAAAGGAACGGGCCTGACGGACATATTTCGAGATACTTCTTCTTCTTGTTGTTCTTCCTCTGCACAGCTAAGCTGGAAGTGGCATTTGCAGCTCGCAATAGTGCAGAGTTATCTCAAAGAAAGTGGCCACGGTGTTTCTGTATCTCTATTATGTTGGTGCGGCTTCGGAACTTTTAAATATCTTGATATATCTCGAGAACTACGCATCTGATCAAAAAATATCATAGAACATAAAAAGTAGGAAACTTAATTCTCTACAAAAAAGGTCTCTTAACATTTTGCCATAGCTCGCTTCGTTTCCGAGATATTTGCAGATATATCTCAAGGGAAGGGGCCTGACGGACATATTTCGAGATATTTCTTCTTCTTGTTGTTCTTCTTCTGCACAGCTAAGCCGGAAGTGGCATTTGCATCTCGCAATAGTGCAGAGTTATCTCAAAGAAAGGGGCCACGGTGTTTCTGTATCTCTATTATGTTGGTGCGGCTTCGGAACTTTTAAATATCTTGATATATCTCGAGAACTACGCCTCTGATCAAAAAATATCATAGAACGTAAATTGTAGGAAACATTATTCTCTACAAAAAAGGTCTCTTAACATTTTGCCATAGCTCGCTTTGTTTCCGAGATATTTGCAGATTTATCTCAAGGGAAGGGTCCTGATGGACATATTTCGAGATATTTCTTCTTCTTGTTGTTCTTCTTCTGCACAGCTAAGCTGGAAGTGGCATTTGCGGCTCGCACTAGTGCAGAGTTATCTCAAAGAAAGGGGCCACGGTGTTTCTGTATCTCTATTATGTTGGTGCGGCTTCGGATCTTTTAAATATCTCGATATATCTCGAAAACTACGCTTCTGATCAAAAAATATCATAGAACATAAATTGTAGGAAACATAATTCACTACAAAAAACGTCTCTTAACATTTTGCCATAGCTCGCTTCGTTTCCGAGATATTTGCAGATTCAACTCAAAGGAACGGGCCTGACGGACATATTTCGAGATACTTCTTCTTCTTGTTGTTCTTCCTCTGCACAGCTAAGCTGGAAGTGGCATTTGCAGCTCGCAATAGTGCAGAGTTATCTCAAAGAAAGGGGCCACGGTGTTTCTGTATCTCTATTATGTTGGTGCGGCTTCGGAACTTTTAAATATCTTGATATATCTCGAGAACTACGCATCTGATCAAAAAATATCATAGAACATAAAAAGTAGGAAACTTAATTCTCTACAAAAAAGGTCTCTTAACATTTTGCCATAGCTCGCTTCGTTCCCGAGATATTTGCAGATTTATCTCAAGGGAAGGGGCCTGACGGACATATTTCGAGATATTTCTTCCTCTTGTTGTTCTTCTTCTGCACAGCTAAGCTGGAAGTGGCATTTGCGGCTCGCACTAGTGCAGAGTTATCTCAAAGAAAGGGGCCACGGTGTTTCTGTATCTCTATTATGTTGGTGCGGCTTCGGAACTTTTAAATATCTTGATATATCTCGAAAACTACGCTTCGGATCAAAAAATATCATAGAACATAAATTGTAGGAAACATAATTCTCTACAAAAAAGGTCTCTTAACATTTTGCCATAGCTCGCTTCGTTTCCGAGATATTTGCAGATTTATCTCAAGGGAAGGGTCCTGATGGACATATTTCGAGATATTTCTTCTTCTTGTTGTTCTTCTTCTGCACAGCTAAACTGGTAGTGGCATTTCCAGCTCGCAATCGTGCAGAGTTATCTCAAAGAACGGGGCCACGGTGTTTCTGTATCTCTATTATGTTGGTGCGGCTTCGGAACTTTTAAATATCTTGATATATCTCGAGAACTACGCCTCTGATCGAAAAATATCATAGAACGTAAAAAGTAGGAAACTTAATTCTCTACAAAAAAGGTCTCTTAACATTTTGCCATAGCTCGCTTCGTTTCCGAGATATTTGCAGATTTATCTCAAGGGAAGGGGCCTGACGGACATATTTCGAGATATTTCTTCTTCTTGTTGTTGTTCTTCTGCACAGCTAAGCTGGAAGTGGCATTTGCAGCGCGCAATAGTGCAGAGTTATCTCAAAGAAAGGGGCCACGGTGTTTCTGTATCTCTATTATGTTGGTGCGGCTTCGGAACTTTTAAATATCTTGATACATCTCGAGAACTACGCATCTGATCAAAAGATATCATAGAAGATAAAAAG
This sequence comes from Osmia lignaria lignaria, assembly GCF_051020975.1. Taxonomy (NCBI): domain Eukaryota; kingdom Metazoa; phylum Arthropoda; class Insecta; order Hymenoptera; family Megachilidae; genus Osmia; species Osmia lignaria. The sequence goes on from NW_027478159.1 coordinate 22,573,912, forward strand.
TAGGAAACTTAATTCTCTACAAAAAAGGTCTCTTAACATTTCGCCATAGCTCGCTTCGTTTCCGAGATATTTGCAGATTTATCTCAAGGGAAGGGGCCTGACGGACATATTTCGAGATATTTCTTCCTCTTGTTGTTCTTCTTCTGCACAGCTGAGCTGGAAGTGGCAATTGCAGGTCGCAATAGTGCAGAGTTATCTCAAAGAAAGGGGCCACGGTGTTTCTGTATCTCTATTATGTTGCTGCGGCTTCGGAACTTTTAAATATCTCGATATATCTCGAAAACTACGCTTCTGATCAAAAAATATCATAGAACATAAATTGTAGGAAACATAATTCTCTACAAAAAACGTCTCTTAACTTTTTGCCATAGCTCGCTTTGTTTCCGAGATATTTGCAGATTCAGCTCAAAGGAACTGGCCTGACGGACATATTTCGAGATATTTCTTCTTCTTGTTGTTCTTCCTCTGCACAGCTAAGCTGGAAGTGGCATTTGCAGCTCGCAATAGTGCAGAGTTATCTCAAAGAAAGGGGCCACGGTGTTTCTGTATCTCTATTATGTTGGTGCGGCTTCGGAACTTTTAAATATCTTGATATATCTCGAGAACTACGCATCTGATCAAAAAATATCATAGAACATAAATTGTAGGAAACATAATTCTCTACAAAAAAGGTCTCTTAACATTTTGCCATAGCTCTCTTCGTTTCCGAGATATTTGCAGATTTATCTCAAGGGAAGGGGCCTGACGGACATATTTCGAGATATTTCTTCTTCTTGTTGTTCTTCTTCTGCACAGCTAATCTGGAAGTGGCATCTGCAGCTCGCAATAGTGCAGAGTTATCTCAAAGAAAGGGGCCACGGTGTTTCTGTATCTCTATTATGTTGGTGCGGCTTCGGAACTTTTAAATATCTTGATATATCTCGAGAACTACGCATCTGATCAAAAAATATCATAGAACATAAAAAGTAGGAAACTTAATTCTCTACAAAAAAGGTCTCTTAACATTTTGCCATAGCTCGCTTCGTTTCCGAGATATTTGCAGATTTATCTCAAGGGAAGGGTCCTGATGGACATATTTCGAGATATTTCTTCTTCTTGTTGTTCTTCTTCTGCACAGCTAAACTGGAAGTGGCATTTCCAGCTCGCAATCGTGCAGAGTTATCTCAAAGAAAGGGGCCACGGTGTTTCTGTATCTCTATTATGTTGGTGCGGCTTCGGAACTTTTAAATATCTTGATATATCTCGAGAACTACGCCTCTGATCGAAAAATATCATAGAACGTAAAAAGTAGGAAACTTAATTCTCTACAAAAAAGGTCTCTTAACATTTTGCCATAGCTCGCTTCGTTTCCGAGATATTTGCAGATTTATCTCAAGGGAAGGGGCCTGACGGACATATTTCGAGATATTTCTTCTTCTTGTTGTTCTTCTTCTGCACAGCTAAGCTGGAAGTGGCATTTGCGGCTCGCACTAGTGCAGAGTTATCTCAAAGAAAGGAGCCACGGTGTTTCTGTATCTCTATTATGCTGGTGCGGCTTCGGAACTTTTAAATATCTCGATATATCTCGAAAACTACGCTTCTGATCAAAAAATATCATAGAACATACATTGTAGGAAACATAATTCACTACAAAAAACGTCTCTTAACATTTTGCCATAGCTCGCTTCGTTTCCGAGATATTTGCAGATTCAGCTCAAAGGAACGGGCCTGACGGACATATTTCGAGATACTTCTTCTTCTTGTTGTTCTTCCTCTGCACAGCTAAGCTGGAAGTGGCATTTGCAGCTCGCAATAGTGCAGAGTTATCTCAAAGAAAGGGGCCACGGTGTTTCTGTATCTCTATTATGTTGGTGCGGCTTCGGAACTTTTAAATATCTTGATATATCTCGAGAACTACGCATCTGATCAAAAAATATCATAGAACATAAAAAGTAGGAAACTTAATTCTCTACAAAAAAGGTCTCTTAACATTTTGCCATAGCTCGATTCGTTCCCGAGATATTTGCAGATTTATCTCAAGGGAAGGGGCCTGACGGACATATTTCGAGATATTTCTTCTTCTTGTTGTTCTTCTTCTGCACAGCTAAGCTGGAAGTGGCATTTGCGGCTCGCACTAGTGCAGCGTTATCTCAAAGAAAGGAGCCACGGTGTTTCTGTATCTCTATTATGTTGGTGCGGCTTCGGAACTTTTAAATATCTCGATATATCTCGAAAACTACGCTTCTGATCAAAAAATATCATAGAACATAAATTGTAGGAAACATAATTCACTACAAAAAACGTCTCTTAACATTTTGCCATAGCTCGCTTCGTTTCCGAGATATTTGCAGATTCAGCTCAAAGGAACGGGCCTGGCGGACATATTTCGAGATACTTCTTCTTCTTGTTGTTCTTCCTCTGCACAGCTAAGCAGGAAGTGGCATTTGCAGCTCGCAATAGTGCAGAGTTATCTCAAAGAAAGGGGCCACGGTGTTTCTGTATCTCTATTATGTTGGTGCGGCTTCGGAACTTTTAAATATCTTGATATATCTCGAGAACTACGCATCTGATCAAAAAATATCATAGAACATAAAAAGTAGGAAACTTAATTCTCTACAAAAAAGGTCTCTTAACATTTTGCCATAGCTCGCTTCGTTCCCGAGATATTTGCAGATTTATCTCAAGGGAAGGGGCCTGACGGACATATTTCGAGATATTTCTTCTTCTTGTTGTTCTTCTTCTGCACAGCTAAGCTGGAAGTGGCATTTGCAGCTCGCAATAGTGCAGAGTTATCTCAAAGAAAGGGGCCACGGTGTTTCTGTATCTCTATTATGTTGGTGCGGCTTCGGAACTTTTAAATATCTTGATATATCTCGAGAACTACGCATCTGATCAAAAAATATCATAGAACATAAAAAGTAGGAAACTTAATTCTCTACAAAAAAGGTCTCTTAACATTTTGCCATAGCTCGCTTCGTTCCCGAGATATTTGCAGATTTATCTCAAGGGAAGGGGCCTGACGGACATATTTCGAGATATTTCTTCTTCTTGTTGTTCTTCTTCAGCACAGCTGAGCTGGAAGTGGCATTTGCAGGTCGCAGTAGTGCAGAGTTATCTCAAAGAAAGGGGCCACGGTGTTTCTGTATCTCTATTATGTTGGTGCGGCTTCGGAACTTTTAAATATCTTGATATATCTCGAGAACTACGCATCTGATCAAAAAATATCATAGAACATAAAAAGTAGGAAACTTAATTCTCTACAAAAAAGGTCTCTTAACATTTTGCCATAGCTCGCTTCGTTCCCGAGATATTTGCAGATTTATCTCAAGGGAAGGGGCCTGACGGACATATTTCGAGATATTTCTTCTTCTTGTTGTTCTTCTTCTGCACAGCTAAGCTGGAAGTGGCATTTGCGGCTCGCACTAGTGCAGCGTTATCTCAAAGAAAGGAGCCACGGTGTTTCTGTATCTCTATTATGTTGGTGCGGCTTCGGAACTTTTAAATATCTCGATATATCTCGAAAACTACGCTTCTGATCAAAAAATATCATAGAACATAAATTGTAGGAAACATAATTCACTACAAAAAACGTCTCTTAACATTTTGCCATAGCTCGCTTCGTTTCCGAGATATTTGCAGATTCAGCTCAAAGGAACGGGCCTGACGGACATATTTCGAGATATTTCTTCTTCTTGTTGTTCTTCTTCTGCACAGCTGAGCTGGAAGTGGCATTTGCAGGTCGCAATAGTGCAGAGTTATCTCAAAGAAAGGGGCCACGGTGTTTCTGTATCTCTATTATGTTGGTGCGGCTTCGGAACTTTTAAATATCTTGATATATCTCGAAAACTACGCTTCTGATCAAAAAATATCATAGAACATAAATTGTAGGAAACATAATTCACTACAAAAAACGTCTCTTAACATTTTGCCATAGCTCGCTTCGTTTCCGAGATATTTGCAGATTCAGCTCAAAGGAACGGGCCTGACGGACATATTTCGAGATACTTCTTCTTCTTGTTGTTCTTCCTCTGCACAGCTAAGCAGGAAGTGGCATTTGCAGCTCGCCATAGTGCAGAGTTATCTCAAAGAAAGGGGCCACGGTGTTTCTGTATCTCTATTATGTTGGTGCGGCTTCGGAACTTTTAAATATCTTGATATATCTCGAGAACTACGCATCTGATCAAAAAATATCATAGAACATAAAAAGTAGGAAACTTAATTCTCTACAAAAAAGGTCTCTTAACATTTTGCCATAGCTCGCTTCGTTCCCGAGATATTTGCAGATTTATCTCAAGGGAAGGGGCCTGACGGACATATTTCGAGATATTTCTTCTTCTTGTTGTTCTTCTTCTGCACAGCTAAGCTGGAAGTGGCATTTGCGGCTCGCACTAGTGCAGAGTTATCTCAAAGAAAGGGGCCACGGTGTTTCTGTATCTCTATTATGTTGGTGCGGCTTCGGAACTTTTAAATATCTCGATATATCTCGAGAACTACGCGTCTGATCGAAAAATATCATAGAACATAAAAAGTAGGAAACTTAATTCTCTACAAAAAAGGTCTCTTAACATTTTGCCATAGCTCGCTTCGTTTCCGAGATATTTGCAGATTTATCTCAAGGGAAGGGGCCTGACGGACATATTTCGAGATATTTCTTCTTCTTGTTGTTCTTCTTCAGCACAGCTGAGCTGGAAGTGGCATTTGCAGGTCGCAATAGTGCAGAGTTATCTCAAAGAAAGGGGCCACGGTGTTTCTGTATCTCTATTATGTTGGTGCGGCTTCGGAACTTTTAAATATCTTGATATATCTCGAGAACTACGCCTCTGATTGAAAAATATCATAGAACATAAAAAGTAGGAAACTTAATTCTCTACAAAAAAGGTCTCTTAACATTTTGCCATAGCTCGCTTCGTTTCCGAGATATTTGCAGATTTATCTCAAGGGAAGGGGCCTGACGGACATATTTCGAGATATTTCTTCTTCTTGTTGTTCTTTTTCTGCACAGCTAAGCTGGAAGTGGCATTTGCAGCGCGCAATAGTGCAGAGTTATCTCTAAGAAAGGGGCCACGGTGTATCTGTATCTCTATTATGTTGGTCCGGCTTCGGAACTTTTAAATATCTTGATATATCTCGAGAACCACGCATCTGATCAAAAAATATCATAGAACATAAAAAGTAGGAAACTTAATTCTCTACAAAAACGGTCTCTTAACATTTTGCCATAGCTCGCTTCGTTTCCGAGATATTTGCAGATTTATCTCAAGGGAAGGGTCCTGATGGACATATTTCGAGATATTTCTTCTTCTTGTTGTTCTTCTTCTGCACAGCTAAGCTGGAAGTGGCATTTGCAGCGCGCAATAGTGCAGAGTTATCTCAAAGAAAGGGGCCACGGTGTTTCTGTATCTCTATTATGTTGGTGCGGCTTCGGAACTTTTAAATATCTCGATATATCTCGAAAACTACGCTTCTGATCAAAAAATATCATAGAACATAAATTGTCGGAAACATAATTCACTACAAAAAACGTCTCTTAACATTTTGCCATAGCTCGCTTCGTTTCCGAGATATTTGCAGATTCAACTCAAAGGAACGGGCCTGACGGACATATTTCGAGATACTTCTTCTTCTTGTTGTTCTTCCTCTGCACAGCTAAGCTGGAAGTGGCATTTGCAGCTCGCAATAGTGCAGAGTTATCTCAAAGAAAGGGGCCACGATGTTTCTGTATCTCTATTATGTTGGTGCGGCTTCGGAACTTTTAAATATCTTGATATATCTCGAGAACTACGCATCTGATCAAAAAATATCATAGAACATAAAAAGTAGGAAACTTAATTCTCTACAAAAAAGGTCTCTTAACATTTTGCCATAGCTCGCTTCGTTCCCGAGATATTTGCGGATTTATTTCAAGGGAAGGGGCCTGACGGACATATTTCGAGATATTTCTTCTTCTTGTTGTTCTTCTTCTGCACAGCTAAGCTGGAAGTGGCATTTGCGGCTCGCACTAGTGCAGAGTTATCTCAAAGAAAGGAGCCACGGTGTTTCTGTATCTCTATTATGTTGGTGCGGCTTCGGAACTTTTAAATATCTCGATATATCTCGAAAACTACGCTTCTGATCAAAAAATATCATAGAACATAAATTGTAGAAAACATAATTCACTACAAAAAACGTCTCTTAACATTTTGCCATAGCTCGCTTCGTTTCCGAGATATTTGCAGATTCAGCTCAAAGGAACGGGCCTGACGGACATATTTCGAGATACTTCTTCTTCTTGTTGTTCTTCCTCTGCACAGCTAAGCAGGAAGTGGCATTTGCAGCTCGCAATAGTGCAGTGTTATCTCAAAGAAAGGGGCCACGGTGTTTCTGTATCTCTATTATGTTGGTGCGGCTTCGGAACTTTTAAATATCTTGATATATCTCGAGAACTACGCATCTGATCAAAAAATATCATAGAACATAAAAAGTAGGAAACTTAATTCTCTACAAAAAAGGTCTCTTAACATTTTGCCATAGCTCGCTTCGTTCCCGAGATATTTGCAGATTTATCTCAAGGGAAGGGGCCTGCCGGACATATTTCGAGATATTTCTTCTTCTTGTTGTTCTTCTTCTGCACAGCTAAGCTGGAAGTGGCATTTGCGGCTCGCACTAGTGCAGAGTTATCTCAAAGAAAGGGGCCACGGTGTTTCTGTATCTCTATTATGTTGGTCCGGCTTCGGAACTTTTAAATATCTCGATATATCTCGAAAACTACGCTTCTGATCAAAAAATATCATAGAACATAAAAAGTAGGAAACTTAATTCTCTACAAAAAGGGTCTCTTAACATTTTGCCATAGCTCGCTTCGTTTCCGAGATATTTGCAGATTTATCTCAAGGGAAGGGGCCTGACGGACATATTTCGAGATATTTCTTCTTCTTGTTGTTCTTCTTCTGCACAGCTCAGCTGGAAGTGGCATTTGCAGGTCGCAATAGTGCAGAGTTATCTCAAAGAAAGGGGCCACGGTGTTTCTGTATCTCTATTATGTTGGTGCGGCTTCGGAACTTTTAAATATCTCGATATATCTCGAAAACTACGCTTCTGATCAAAAAATGTCATAGAACGTAAATTGTAGGAAACATTATTCTCTACAAAAAAGGTCTCTTAACATTTTGCCATAGCTCGCTTCGTTTCCGAGATATTTGCAGATTTATCTCAAGGGAAGGGTCCTGATGGACATATTTCGAGATATTTCTTCTTCTTGTTGTTCTTCTTCTGCACAGCTAAGCTGGAAGTGGCATTTGCAGCTCGCAATAGTGCAGAGTTATCTCAAAGAAAGGGGCCACGGTGTTTCTGTATCTCTATTATGTTGGTGCGGCTTCGGAACTTTTAAATATCTTGATATATCTCGAGAACTACGCATCTGATCAAAAAATATCATAGAACGTAAAAAGTAGGAAACTTAATTCTCTACAAAAACGGTCTCTTAACATTTTGCCATAGCTCGCTTCGTTTCCGAGATATTTGCAGATTTATCTCAAGGGAAGGGGCCTGACGGACATATTTCGAGATATTTCTTCTTCTTGTTGTTCTTCTTCTGCACAGCTGAGCTGGAAGTGGCATTTGCAGGTCGCAATAGTGCAGAGTTATCTCAAAGAAAGGGGCCACGGTGTTTCTGTATCTCTATTATGTTGGTGCGGCTTCGGAACTTTTAAATATCTCGATATATCTCGAAAACTACGCTTCTGATCAAAAAATATCATAGATCGTAAATTGTAGGAAACATTATTCTCTACAAAAAAGGTCTCTTAACATTTTGCCATAGCTCGCTTCGTTTCCGAGATATTTGCAGATTTATCTCAAGGGAAGGGTCCTGATGGACATATTTCGAGATATTTCTTCTTCTTGTTGTTCTTCTTCTGCACAGCTAAGCTGGAAGTGGCATTTGCAGCGCGCAATAGTGCAGAGTTATCTCAAAGAAAGGGGCCACGGTGTTTCTGTATCTCTATTATGTTGGTGCGGCTTCGGAACTTTTAAATATCTTGATATATCTCGAGAACTACGCATCCGATCAAAAAATATCGTAGAAGATAAAAAGTAGGAAACTTAATTCTCTACAAAAAAGGTCTCTTAACATTTCGCCATAGCTCGCTTCGTTTCCGAGATATTTGCAGATTTATCTCAAGGGAAGGGGCCTGTCGGACATATTTCGAGATGTTTCTTCTTCTTGTTGTTCTTCTTCTGCACAGCTAAGCTGGAAGTGGCATTTGCGGCTCGCACTAGTGCAGAGTTATCTCAAAGAAAGGGGCCACGGTGTTTCTGTATCTCTATTATGTTGGTGCGGCTTCGGAACTTTTAAATATCTCGATATATCTCAAAAACTACGCTTCTGATCAAAAAATATGATAGAACATAAATTGTAGGAAACATAATTCTCTACAAAAAACGTCTCTGAACATTTTGCCATAGCTCGCTTCGTTTCCGAGATATTTGCAGATTCAGCTCAAAGGAACGGGCCTGACGGACATATTTCGAGATACTACTTCTTCTTGTTGTTCTTCCTCTGCACAGCTAAGCTGGAAGTGGCATTTGCAGCTCGCAATAGTGCAGAGTTATCTCAAAGAAAGGGGCCACGGTGTTTCTGTATCTCTATTATGTTGGTGCGGCTTCGGAACTTTTAAATATCTTGATATATCTCGAGAACTACGCATCTGATCAAAAAATATCATACTACATAAAAAGTAGGAAACTTAATTCTCTACAAGAAAGGTCTGTAAACATTTTGCCATAGCTCGCTTCGTTTCCGAGATATTTGCAGATTTATCTCAAGGGAAGGGGCCTGACGGACATATTTCGAGATATTTCTTCTTCTTGTTGTTCTTCTTCTGCACAGCTAAGCTGGAAGTGGCATTTGCAGCTCGCAATAGTGCAGAGTTATCTCAAAGAGAGGGGCCACGGTGTTTCTGTATCTCTATTATGTTGGTGCGGCTTCGGAACTTTTAAATATCTTGATATATCTCGAGAACTACGCATCTGATCAAAAAATATCATAGAAGATAAAAAGTAGGAAACTTAATTCTCTACAGAAAAGGTCTCTTAACATTTCGTCATAGCTCACTTCGTTTCCGAGATATTTGCAGATTTATCTCAAGGGAAGGGGCCTGTCGGACATATTTCGAGATATTTCTTCTTCTTGTTGTTCTTCTTCTGCACAGCTAAGCTGGAAGTGGCATTTGCGGCTCGCACTAGTGCAGAGTTATCTCAAAGAAAGGGGCCACGGTGTTTCTGTATCTCTATTATGTTGGTGCGGCTTCGGAACTTTTAAATATCTCGATATATCTCGAAAACTACGCTTCTGATCAAAAAATATGATAGAACATAAATTATAGGAAACATAATTCTCTACAAAAAACGTCTCTTAACATTTTGCCATAGCTCGCTTCGTTTCCGAGATATTTGCAGATTCAGCTCAAAGGAACTGGCCTGACGGACATATTTCGAGATATTTCTTCTTCTTGTTGTTCTTCCTCTGCACGGCTAAGCTGGAAGTGACATTTGCAGCTCGCAATAGTGCAGAGTTATCTCAAAGAAAGGGGCCACGGTGTTTCTGTATCTCTATTATGTTGGTGCGGCTTCGGAACTTTTAAATATCTCGATGTATCTCGAAAACTACGCTTCTGATCAAAAAATATCATAGAACATAAATTGTAGGAAACAGAATTCTCTACAAAAAAGGTCTCTTAACATTTTGCCATAGCTCGCTTCGTTTCCGAGATATTTGCAGATATATCTCAAGGGAAGGGGCCTGACGGACATATTTCGAGATATTTCTTCTTCTTGTTGTTCTTCTTCTGCACAGCTAAGCTGGAAGTGGCATTTACAGCTCGCAATAGTGCAGAGTTATCTCAAAGAAAGGGGCCACGGTGTTTCTGTATCTCTATTATGTTGGTGCGGCTTCGGAACTTTTAAATATCTTGATATATCTCGAGAACTACGCATCTGATCAAAAAATATCATAGAACATACATTGTAGGAAACATAATTCTCTACAAAAAACGTCTCTTAACATTTTGCCATAGCTCGCTTCGTTTCCGAGATATTTGCAGATTTATCTCAAGGGAAGGGGCCTGACGGACATATTTCGAGATATTTCTTCTTCTTGTTGTTCTTCTTCTGCACAGCTGAGCTGGAAGTGGCATTTGCAGGTCGCAATAGTGCAGAGTTATCTCAAAGAAAGGGGCCACGGTGTTTCTGTATCTCTATTATGTTGGTGCGGCTTCGGAACTTTTAAATATCTCGATATATCTCGAAAACTACGCTTCTGATCAAAAAATGTCATAGAACGTAAATTGTAGGAAACATTATTCTCTACAAAAAAGGTCTCTTAACATTTTGCCATAGCTCGCTTCGTTTCCGAGATATTTGCAGATTTATCTCAAGGGAAGGGTCCTGATGGACATATTTCGAGATATTTCTTCTTCTTGTTGTTCTTCTTCTGCACAGCTAAGCTGGAAGTGGCATTTGCAGCTCGCAATAGTGCAGAGTTATCTCAAAGAAAGGGGCCACGGTGTTTCTGTATCTCTATTATGTTGGTGCGGCTTCGGAACTTTTAAATATCTTGATATATCTCGAGAACTACGCATCTGATCAAAAAATATCATAGAACATAAAAAGTAGGAAACTTAATTCTCTACAGAAAAGGTCTCTTAACATTTCGCCATAGCTCACTTCGTTTCCGAGATATTTGCAGATTTATCTCAAGGGAAGGGGCCTGTCGGACATATTTCGAGATATTTCTTCTTCTTGTTGTTCTTCTTCTGCACAGCTAAGCTGGAAGTGGCATTTACAGCTCGCAATAGTGCAGAGTTATCTCAAAGAAAGGGGCCACGGTGTTTCTGTATCTCTATTATGTTGGTGCGGCTTCGGAACTTTTAAATATCTCGATATATCTCGAAAACTACGCTTCTGATCAAAAAATATGATAGAACATAAATTATAGGAAACATAATTCTCTACAAAAAACGTCTCTTAACATTTTGCCATAGCTCGCTTCGTTTCCGAGATATTTGCAGATTCAGCTCAAAGGAACTGGCCTGACGGACATATTTCGAGATATTTCTTCTTCTTGTTGTTCTTCCTCTGCACGGCTAAGCTGGAAGTGACATTTGCAGCTCGCAATAGTGCAGAGTTATCTCAAAGAAAGGGGCCACGGTGTTTCTGTATCTCTATTATGTTGGTGCGGCTTCGGAACTTTTAAATATCTCGATGTATCTCGAAAACTACGCTTCTGATCAAAAAATATCATAGAACATAAATTGTAGGAAACAGAATTCTCTACAAAAAAGGTCTCTTAACATTTTGCCATAGCTCGCTTCGTTTCCGAGATATTTGCAGATATATCTCAAGGGAAGGGGCCTGACGGACATATTTCGAGATATTTCTTCTTCTTGTTGTTCTTCTTCTGCACAGCTAAGCTGGAAGTGGCATTTACAGCTCGCAATAGTGCAGAGTTATCTCAAAGAAAGGGGCACCGGTGTTTCTGTATCTCTATTATGTTGGTGCGGCTTCGGAACTTTTAAATATCTTGATATATCTCGAGAACTACGCATCTGATCAAAAAATATCATAGAACATAAATTGTAGGAAACATAATTCTCTACAAAAAACGTCTCTTAACATTTTGCCATAGCTCGCTTCGTTTCCGAGATATTTGCAGATTTATCTCAAGGGAAGGGGCCTGACGGACATATTTCGAGATATTTCTTCTTCTTGTTGTTCTTCTTCTGCACAGCTGAGCTGGAAGTGGCATTTGCAGGTCGCAATAGTGCAGAGTTATCTCAAAGAAAGGGGCCACGGTGTTTCTGTATCTCTATTATGTTGGTGCGGCTTCGGAACTTTTAAATATCTCGATATATCTCGAAAACTACGCTTCTGATCAAAAAATGTCATAGAACGTAAATTGTAGGAAACATTATTCTCTACAAAAAAGGTCTCTTAACATTTTGCCATAGCTCGCTTCGTTTCCGAGATATTTGCAGATTTATCTCAAGGGAAGGGTCCTGATGGACATATTTCGAGATATTTCTTCTTCTTGTTGTTCTTCTTCTGCACAGCTAAGCTGGAAGTGGCATTTGCAGCTCGCAATAGTGCAGAGTTATCTCAAAGAAAGGGGCCACGGTGTTTCTGTATCTCTATTATGTTGGTGCGGCTTCGGAACTTTTAAATATCTTGATATATCTCGAGAACTACGCATCTGATCAAAAAATATCATAGAACATAAAAAGTAGGAAACTTAATTCTCTACAGAAAAGGTCTCTTAACATTTCGCCATAGCTCACTTCGTTTCCGAGATATTTGCAGATTTATCTCAAGGGAAGGGGCCTGTCGGACATATTTCGAGATATTTCTTCTTCTTGTTGTTCTTCTTCTGCACAGCTAAGCTGGAAGTGGCATTTGCGGCTCGCACTAGTGCAGAGTTATCTCAAAGAAAGGGGCCACGGTGTTTCTGTATCTCTATTATGTTGGTGCGGCTTCGGAACTTTTAAATATCTCGATATATCTCGAAAACTACGCTTCTGATCAAAAAATATCATAGAACATAAATTATAGGAAACATAATTCTCTACAAAAAACGTCTCTTAACATTTTGCCATAGCTCGCTTCGTTTCCGAGATATTTGCAGATTCAGCTCAAAGGAACTGGCCTGACGGACATATTTCGAGATATTTCTTCTTCTTGTTGTTCTTCCTCTGCACGGCTAAGCTGGAAGTGACATTTGCAGCTCGCAATAGTGCAGAGTTATCTCAAAGAAAGGGGCCACGGTGTTTCTGTATCTCTATTATGTTGGTGCGGCTTCGGAACTTTTAAATATCTCGATGTATCTCGAAAACTACGCTTCTGATCAAAAAATATCATAGAACATAAATTGTAGGAAACAGAATTCTCTACAAAAAAGGTCTCCTAACATTTTGCCATAGCTCGCTTCGTTTCCGAGATATTTGCAGATATATCTCAAGGGAAGGGGCCTGACGGACATATTTCGAGATATTTCTTCTTCTTGTTGTTCTTCTTCTGCACAGCTAAGCTGGAAGTGGCATTTACAGCTCGCAATAGTGCAGAGTGATCTCAAAGAAAGGGGCCACGGTGTTTCTGTATCTCTATTATGTTGGTGCGGCTTCGGAACTTTTAAATATCTTGATATATCTCGAGAACTACGCATCTGATCAAAAAATATCATAGAACATAAAAAGTAGGAAACTTAATTCTCTACAAAAAAGGTCTCTTAACATTTTGCCATAGCTCGCTTCGTTTCCGAGATATTTGCAGATTTATCTCAAGGGAAGGGGCCTGACGGACATATTTCGAGATATTTCTTCTTCTTGTTGTTCTTCTTCTGCACAGCTAAGCTGGAAGTGGCATTTGCGGCTCGCACTAGTGCAGAGTTATCTCAAAGAAAGGGGCCACGGTGTTTCTGTATCCCTATTATGTTGGTGCGGCTTCGGAACTTTTAAATATCTCGATATATCTCGAAAACTACGCTTCTGATCAAAAAATATCATGGAACATAAATTGTAGGAAACATAATTCTCTACAAAAAACGTCTCTTAACATTTTGCCATAGCTCGCTTCGTTTCCGAGATATTTGCAGATTCAGCTCAAAGGAACTGGCGTGTCGGACATATTTCGAGATATTTCTTCTTCTTGTTGTTCTTCCTCTGCACAGCTAAGCTGGAAGTGGCATTTGCAGCTCGCAATAGTGCAGAGTTATCTCAAAGAAAGGGGCCACGGTGTTTCTGTATCTCTATTATGTTGGTGCGGCTTCGGAACTTTTAAATATCTTGATATATCTCGAGAACTACGCATCTCAACAAAAAATACCATAGAACATAAAAAGTTGGAAACTTAATTCTCTACAAAAAAGGTCTCTTAACATTTTGCCATAGCTCGCCTCGTTTCCGAGATATTTGCAGATTTATCTCAAGGGAAGGGGCCTGACGGACATATTTCGAGATATTTCTTCTTCTTGTTGTTCTTCTTCTGCACAGCTAAGCTGGAAGTGGCATTTGCGGCTCGCACTAGTGCAGAGTTATCTCAAAGAAAGGGGCCACGGTGTTTCTGTATCCCTATTATGTTGGTGCGGCTTCGGAACTTTTAAATATCTCGATATATCTCGAAAACTACGCTTCTGATCAAAAAATATCATAGAACATAAATTGTAGGAAACATAATTCTCTACAAAAAACGTCTCTTAACATTTTGCCGTAGCTCGCTTCGTTTCCGAGATATTTGCAGATTTATCTCAAGGGAAGGGGCCTGACGGACATATTTCGAGATATTTCTTCTTCTTGTTGTTCTTCTTCTGCACAGCTGAGCTGGAAGTGGCATTTGCAGGTCGCAATAGTGCAGAGTTATCTCAAAGAAAGGGGCCACGGTGTTTCTGTATCTCTATTATGTTGGTGCCGCTTCGGAACTTTTAAATATCTCGATATATCTCGAAAACTACGCTTCTGATCAAAAAATGTCATAGAACGTAAATTGTAGGAAACATTATTCTCTACAAAAAAGGTCTCTTAACATTTTGCCATAGCTCGCTTCGTTTCCGAGATATTTGCAGATTTATCTCAAGGGAAGGGGCCTGACGGACATATTTCGAGATATTTCTTCTTCTTGTTGTTCTTCTTCTGCACAGCTAAGCTGGAAGTGGCATTTGCGGCTCGCACTAGTGCAGAGTTATCTCAAAGAAAGGGGCCACGGTGTTTCTGTATCCCTATTATGTTGGTGCGGCTTCGGAACTTTTAAATATATCGATATATCTCGAAAACTACGCTTCTGATCAAAAAATATCATAGAACATAAATTGTAGGAAACATAATTCTCTACAAAAAACGTCTCTTAACATTTTGCCATAGCTCGCTTCGTTTCCGAGATATTTGCAGATTCAGCTCAAAGGAACTGGCCTGACGGACATATTTCGAGATATTTCTTCTTCTTCTTGTTCTTCCTCTGCACAGCTAAGCTGGAAGTGACATTTGCTGCTCGCAATAGTGCAGAGTTATCTCAAAGAAAGGGGCCACGGTGTTTCTGTATCTCTATTATGTTGGTGCGGCTTCGGAACTTTTAAATATCTTGATATATCTCGAGAACTACGCATCTGATCAAAAAATATCATAGAACATAAAAAGTAGGAAACTTAATTCTCTACAAAAAAGGTCTCTTAACATTTTGCCATAGCTAGCTTCGTTTCCGAGATATTTGCAGATTTATCTCAAGGGAAGGGGCCTGACGGACATATTTCGAGATATTTCTTCTTCTTGTTGTTCTTCTTCTGCACAGCTAAGCTGGAAGTGGCATTTGCGGCTCGCACTAGTGCAGAGTTATCTCAAAGAAAGGGGCCACGGTGTTTCTGTATCCCTATTATGTTGGTGCGGCTTCGGAACTTTTAAATATCTCGATATATCTCGAAAACTACGCTTCTGATCAAAAAATATCATAGAACATAAATTGTAGGAAACATAATTCTCTACAAAAAACGTCTCTTAACATTTTGCCATAGCTCGCTTCGTTTCCGAGATATTTGCAGATTCAGCTCAAAGGAACTGGCCTGACGGACATATTTCGAGATATTTCTTCTTCTTGTTGTTCTTCCTCTGCACAGCTAAGCTGGAAGTGGCATTTGCAGCTCGCAATAGTGCAGAGTTATCTCAAAGAAAGGGGCCACGGTGTTTCTGTATCTCTATTATGTTGGTGCGGCTTCGGAACTTTTAAATATCTTGATATATCTCGAGAACTACGCATCTGATCAAAAAATATCATAGAACATAAAAAGTGGGAAACTTAATTCTCTACAAAAAAGGTCTCTTAACATTTCGCCATAGCTCGCTTCGTTTCCGAGATATTTGCAGATTTATCTCAAGGGAAGGGGCCTGACGGACATATTTCGAGATATTTCTTCTTCTTGTTGTTCTTCTTCTGCACAGCTAAGCTGGAAGTGGCATTTACAGCTCGCAATCGTGCAGAGTTATCTCAAAGAAAGGGGCCACGGTGTTTCTGTATCTCTTATTATGTTGGTGCGGCTTCGGAACTTTTAAATATCTTGATATATCTCGAGAACTACGCATCTGATCAAAAAATATCATAGAACATAAAAAGTGGGAAACTTAATTCTCTACAAAAAAGGTCTCTTAACATTTCGCCATAGCTCGCTTCGTTTCCGAGATATTTGCAGATTTATCTCAAGGGAAGGGGCCTGACGGTTATATTTCGAGATATTTCTTCTTCTTGTTGTTCTTCTTCTGCACAGCTAAGCTGGAAGTGGCATTTGCGGCTCGCACTAGTGCAGAGTTATCTCAAAGAAAGGGGCCACGGTGTTTCTGTATCCCTATTATGTTGGTGCGGCTTCGGAACTTTTAAATATCTCGATATATCTCGAAAACTACGCTTCTGATCAAAAAATATCATAGAACATAAATTGTAGGAAACATAATTCTCTACAAAAAACGTCTCTTAACATTTTGCCATAGCTCGCTTCGTTTCCGAGATATTTGCAGATTCAGCTCAAAGGAACTGGCCTGACGGACATATTTCGAGATATTTCTTCTTCTTGTTGTTCTTCCTCTGCACAGCTAAGCTGGAAGTGGCATTTGCAGCTCGCAATAGTGCAGAGTTATCTCAAAGAAAGGGGCCACGGTGTTTCTGTATCTCTATTATGTTGGTGCGGCTTCGGAACTTTTAAATATCTTGATATATCTCGAGAACTACGCATCTGATCAAAAAATATCATACAACATAAAAAGTAGGAAACTTAATTCTCTATAAAAAACGTCTCTTAACATTTTGCCATAGCTCGCTTCGTTTCCGAGATATTTGCAGATTCAGCTCAAAGGAACTGGCCTGACGGACATATTTCGAGATATTTCTTCTTCTTGTTGTTCTTCCTCTGCACAGCTAAGCTGGAAGTGGCATTTGCAGCTCGCAATAGTGCAGAGTTATCTCAAAGAAAGGGGCCACGGTGTTTCTGTATCTCTATTATGTTGGTGCGGCTTCGGAACTTTTAAATATCTTGATATATCTCGAGAACTACGCATCTGATCAAAAAATATCATACAACATAAAAAGTAGGAAACTTAATTCTCTATAAAAAACGTCTCTTAACATTTTGCCATAGCTCGCTTCGTTTCCGAGATATTTGCAGATTCAGCTCAAAGGAACTGGCCTGACGGACATATTTCGAGATATTTCTTCTTCTTGTTGTTCTTCCTCTGCACAGCTAAGCTGGAAGTGGCATTTGCAGCTCGCAATAGTGCAGAGTTATCTCAAAGAAAGGGGCCACGGTGTTGATGTATCTCTATTATGTTGGTGCGGCTTCGGAACTTTTAAATATCTTGATATATCTCGAGAACTACGCATCTGATCAGAAAATATCATGGAACATAAATTGTAGGAAACATAATTCTCTACAAAAAAGGTCTCTTAACATTTCGCCATAGCTCGCTTCGTTTCCGAGATATTTGCAGATTTATCTCAAGGGAAGGGGCCTGACGGTTATATTTCGAGATATTTCTTCTTCTTGTTGTTCTTCCTCTGCACAGCTAAGCTGGAAGTGGCATTTGCAGCTCGCAGTAGTGCAGAGTTATCTCAAAGAAAGGGGCCACGGTGTTTCTGTATCTCTATTATGTTGGTGCGGCTTCGGAACTTTTAAATATCTTGATATATCTCGAGAACTACGCATCTGATCAAAAAATATCATACAACATAAAAAGTAGGAAACTTAATTCTCTATAAAAAACGTCTCTTAACATTTTGCCATAGCTCGCTTCGTTTCCGAGATATTTGCAGATTCAGCTCAAAGGAACTGGCCTGACGGACATATTTCGAGATATTTCTTCTTCTTGTTGTTCTTCCTCTGCACAGCTAAGCTGGAAGTGGCATTTGCAGCTCGCAATAGTGCAGAGTTATCTCAAAGAAAGGGGCCACGGTGTTTCTGTATCTCTATTATGTTGGTGCGGCTTCGGAACTTTTAAATATCTTGATATATCTCGAGAACTACGCATCTGATCAAAAAATATCATAGAACATAAAAAGTGGGAAACTTAATTCTCTACAAAAAAGGTCTCTTAACATTTCGCCATAGCTCGCTTCGTTTCCGAGATATTTGCAGATTTATCTCAAGGGAAGGGGCCTGACGGTTATATTTCGAGATATTTCTTCTTCTTGTTGTTCTTCTTCTGCACAGCTAAGCTGGAAGTGGCATTTGCGGCTCGCACTAGTGCAGAGTTATCTCAAAGAAAGGGGCCACGGTGTTTCTGTATCTCTATTATGTTGGTGCGGCTTCGGAACTTTTAAATATCTCGATATATCTCGAAAACTACGCTTCTGATCAAAAAATATCATAGAACATAAATTGTAGGAAACAGAATTCTCTGCAAAAAAGGTCTCTTAACATTTTGCCATAGCTCGCTTCGTTTCCGAGATATTTGCAGATATATCTCAAGGGAAGGGGCCTGACGGACATATTTCGAGATATTTCTTCTTCTTGTTGTTCTTCTTCTGCAGAGCTAAGCTGGAAGTGGCATTTGCGGCTCGCACTAGTGCAGAGTTATCTCAAAGAAAGGGGCCACGGTGTGTCTGTATCCCTATTATGTTGGTGCGGCTTCGGAACTTTTAAATATCTCGATATATCTCGAAAACTACGCTTCTGATCAAAAAATATCATAGAACATAAATTGTAGGAAACATAATTCTCTATAAAAAACGTCTCTTAACATTTTGCCATAGCTCGCTTCGTTTCCGAGATATTTGCAGATTCAGCTCAAAGGAACTGGCCTGACGGACATATTTCGAGATATTTCTTCTTCTTGTTGTTCTTCCTCTGCACAGCTAAGCTGGAAGTGGCATTTGCAGCTCGCAATAGTGCAGAGTTATCTCAAAGAAAGGGGCCACGGTGTTTGTGTATCCCTATTATGTTGGTGCGGCTTCGGAACTTTTAAATATCTTGATATATCTCGAGAACTACGCATCTGATCAGAAAATATCATAGAACATAAAAAGTAGGAAACTTAATTCTCTACAAAAAAGGTCTCTTAACATTTCGCCATAGCTCGCTTCGTTTCCGAGATATTTGCAGATTCAGCTCAAAGGAACTGGCCTGACGGACATATTTCGAGATATTTCTTCTTCTTGTTGTTCTTCCTCTGCACAGCTAAGCTGGAAGTGGCATTTGCAGCTCGCAATAGTGCAGAGTTATCTCAAAGAAAGGGGCCACGGTGTTTCTGTATCTCTATTATGTTGGTGCGGCTTCGG
The DNA here is from genome assembly GCF_051020975.1 of Osmia lignaria lignaria. Lineage (NCBI taxonomy): Eukaryota > Metazoa > Arthropoda > Insecta > Hymenoptera > Megachilidae > Osmia > Osmia lignaria. The sequence continues at coordinate 22,593,163 of NW_027478159.1, forward strand.
AACTTTTAAATATCTTGATATATCTCGAGAACTACGCATCTGATCAAAAAATATCATACAACATAAAAAGTAGGAAACTTAATTCTCTATAAAAAACGTCTCTTAACATTTTGCCATAGCTCGCTTCGTTTCCGAGATATTTGCAGATTCAGCTCAAAGGAACTGGCCTGACGGACATATTTCGAGATATTTCTTCTTCTTGTTGTTCTTCCTCTGCACAGCTAAGCTGGAAGTGGCATTTGCAGCTCGCAATAGTGCAGAGTTATCTCAAAGAAAGGGGCCACGGTGTTGATGTATCTCTATTATGTTGGTGCGGCTTCGGAACTTTTAAATATCTTGATATATCTCGAGAACTACGCATCTGATCAGAAAATATCATAGAACATGAAAAGTAGGAAACTTAATTCTCTACAAAAAAGGTCTCTTAACATTTCGCCATAGCTCGGTTCGTTTCCGAGATATTTGCAGATTTATCTCAAGGGAAGGGGCCTGACCGACATATTTCGAGATATTTCTTCTTCTTGTTGTTCTTCTTCTGCACAGCTAAGCTGGAAGTGGCATTTGCGGCTCGCACTAGTGCAGAGTTATCTCAAAGAAAGGGGCCACGGTGTTTCTGTATCCCTATTATGTTGGTGCGGCTTCGGAACTTTTAAATACCTCGATATATCTCGAAAACTACGCTTCTGATCAAAAAATATCATAGAACATAAATTGTAGGAAACATAATTCTCTACAAAAAACGTCTCTTAACATTTTGCCATAGCTCGCTTCGTTTCCGAGATATTTGCAGATTCAGCTCAAAGGAACTGGCCTGACGGACATATTTCGAGATATTTCTTCTTCTTGTTGTTCTTCCTCTGCACAGCTAAGCTGGAAGTGGCATTTGCAGCTCGCAATAGTGCAGAGTTATCTCAAAGAAAGGGGCCACGGTGTTTCTGTATCTCTATTATGTTGGTGCGGCTTCGGAACTTTTAAATATCTTGATATATCTCGAGAACTACGCATCTGATCAGAAAATATCATAGAACATAAAAAGTAGGAAACTTAATTCTCTACAAAAAAGGTCTCTTAACATTTCGCCATAGCTCGCTTCGTTTCCGAGATATTTGCAGATTTATCTCAAGGGAAGGGGCCTGACGGACATATTTCGAGATATTTCTTCTTCTTGTTGTTCTTCTTCTGCACAGCTAAGCTGGAAGTGGCATTTGCGGCTCGCACTAGTGCAGAGTTATCTCAAAGAAAGGGGCCACGGTGTTTCTGTATCCCTATTATGTTGGTGCGGCTTCGGAACTTTTAAATATCTCGATATATCTCGAAAACTACGCTTCTGATCAAAAAATATCATAGAACATAAATTGTAGGAAACATAATTCTCTACAAAAAACGTCTCTTAACATTTTGCCATAGCTCGCTTCGTTTCCGAGATATTTGCAGATTCAGCTCAAAGGAACTGGCCTGACGGACATATTTCGAGATATTTCTTCTTCTTGTTGTTCTTCCTCTGCACAGCTAAGCTGGAAGTGGCATTTGCAGCTCGCAATAGTGCAGAGTTATCTCAAAGAAAGGGGCCACGGTGTTTCTGTATCTCTATTATGTTGGTGCGGCTTCGGAACTTTTAAATATCTTGATATATCTCGAGAACTACGCATCTGATCAAAAAATATCATAGAACATAAATTGTAGGAAACATAATTCTCTATAAAAAACGTCTCTTAACATTTTGCCATAGCTCGCTTCGTTTCCGAGATATTTGCAGATTCAGCTCAAAGGAACTGGCCTGACGGACATATTTCGAGATATTTCTTCTTCTTGTTGTTCTTCCTCTGCACAGCTAAGCTGGAAGTGGCATTTGCAGCTCGCAATAGTGCAGAGTTATCTCAAAGAAAGGGGCCACGGTGTTTCTGTATCTCTATTATGTTGGTGCGGCTTCGGAACTTTTAAATATCTTGATATATCTCGAGAACTACGCATCTGATCAAAAAATATCATACAACATAAAAAGTAGGAAACTTAATTCTCTACAAAAAAGGTCTCTTAACATTTTGCCATAGCTCGCTTCGTTTCCGAGATATTTGCAGATTTATCTCAAGGGAAGGGGCCTGACGGACATATTTCGAGATATTTCATCTTCTTGTTGTTCTTCTTCTGCACAGCTAAGCTGGAACTGGCATTTGCGGCTCGCACTAGTGCAGAGTTATCTCAAAGAAAGGGGCCACGGTGTTTCTGTATCTCTATTATGTTGGTGCGGCTTCGGAACTTTTAAATATCTCGATGTATCTCGAAAACTACGCTTCTGATCAAAAAATATCATAGAACATAAATTGTAGGAAGCATAATTCTCTACAAAAAAGGTCTCTTAACATTTTGCCATAGCTCGCTTCGTTTCCGAGATATTTGCAGATATATCTCAAGGGAAGGGGCCTGACCGACATATTTCGAGATATTTCTTCTTCTTGTTGTTCTTCTTCTGCACAGCTAAGCTGGAAGTGGCATTTGCGGCTCGCACTAGTGCAGAGTTATCTCAAAGAAAGGGGCCACGGTGTTTCTGTATCCCTATTATGTTGGTGCGGCTTCGGAACTTTTAAATATCTCGATATATCTCGAAAACTACGCTTCTGATCAAAAAATATCATAGAACATAAATTGTAGGAAACATAATTCTCTATAAAAAACGTCTCTTAACATTTTGCCATAGCTCGCTTCGTTTCCGAGATATTTGCAGATTCAGCTCAAAGGAACTGGCCTGACGGACATATTTCGAGATATTTCTTCTTCTTGTTGTTCTTCCTCTGCACAGCTAAGCTGGAAGTGGCATTTGCAGCTCGCAATAGTGCAGAGTTATCTCAAAGAAAGGGGCCACGGTGTTGATGTATCTCTATTATGTTGGTGCGGCTTCGGAACTTTTAAATATCTTGATATATCTCGAGAACTACGCATCTGATCAAAAAATATCATAGGAAATAAAAAGTAGGAAACTTAATTCTCTACAAAAAAGGTCTCTTAACATTTCGCCATAGCTCGCTTCGTTTCCGAGATATTTGCAGATTTATCTCAAGGGAAGGGGCCTGACGGACATATTTCGAGATATTTCTTCTTCTTGTTGTTCTTCTTCTGCACAGCTAAGCTGGAAGTGGCATTTGCGGCTCGCACTAGTGCAGAGTTATCTCAAAGAAAGGGGCCACGGTGTTTCTGTATCTCTATTATGTTGGTGCGGCTTCGGAACTTTTAAATATCTCGATATATCTCGAAAACTACGCTTCTGATCAAAAAATATCATAGAACATAAATTGTAGGAAACAGAATTCTCTACAAAAAAGGTCTCTTAACATTTTGCCATAGCTCGCTTCGTTTCCGAGATATTTGCAGATATATCTCAAGGGAAGGGGCCTGACGGACATATTTCGAGATATTTCTTCTTCTTGTTGTTCTTCTTCTGCACAGCTAAGCTGGAAGTGGCATTTACAGCTCGCAATAGTGCAGAGTTATCTCAAAGAAAGGGGCCACGGTGTTTCTGTATCTCTATTATGTTGGTGCGGCTTCGGAACTTTTAAATATCTTGATATATCTCGAGAACTACGCATCTGATCAAAAAATATCATAGAACATAAAAAGTAGGAAACTTAATTCTCTACAAAAAAGGTCTCTTAACATTTTGCCATAGCTCGCTTCGTTTCCGAGATATTTGCAGATATATCTCAAGGGAAGGGGCCTGACGGACATATTTCGAGATATTCCTTCTTCTTGTTGTTCTTCTTCTGCACAGCTAAGCTGGAAGTGGCATTTGCGGCTCGCACTAGTGCAGAGTTATCTCAAAGAAAGGGGCCACGGTGTTTCTGTATCCCTATTATGTTGGTGCGGATTCGGAACTTTTAAATATCTCGATATATCTCGAAAACTACGCTTCTGATCAAAAAATATCATAGAACATAAATTGTAGGAAACATAATTCTCTACAAAAAACGTCTCTTAACATTTTGCCATAGCTCGCTTCGTTTCCGAGATATTTGCAGATTCAGCTCAAAGGAACTGGCGTGTCGGACATATTTCGAGATATTTCTTCTTCTTGTTGTTCTTCCTCTGCACAGCTAAGCTGGAAGTGGCATTTGCAGCTCGCAATAGTGCAGAGTTATCTCAAAGAAAGGGGCCACGGTGTTTCTGTATCTCTATTATGTTGGTGCGGCTTCGGAACTTTTAAATATCTTGATATATCTCGAGAACTACGCATCTCAACAAAAAATACCATAGAACATAAAAAGTAGGAAACTTAATTCTCTACAAAAAAGGTCTCTTAACATTTTGCCATAGCTCGCTTCGTTTCCGAGATATTTGCAGATTTATCTCAAGGGAAGGGGCCTGACGGACATATTTCGAGATATTTTTTCTTCTTGTTGTTCTTCTTCTGCACAGCTAAGCTGGAAGTGGCATTTGCGGCACGCACTAGTGCAGAGTTATCTCAAAGAAAGGGGCCACGGTGTTTCTGTATCCCTATTATGTTGGTGCGGCTTCGGAACTTTTAAATATCTCGATATATCTCGAAAACTACGCTTCTGATCAAAAAATATCATAGAACATAGATTGTAGGAAACATAATTCTCTACAAAAAACGTCTCTTAACATTTTGCCATAGCTCGCTTCGTTTCCGAGGTATTTGCAGATTCAGCTCAAAGGAACTGGCGTGACGGACATATTTCGAGATATTTCTTCTTCTTGTTGTTCTTCCTCTGCACAGCTAAGCTGGAAGTGGCATTTGCAGCTCGCAATAGTGCAGAGTTATCTCAAAGAAAGGGGCCACGGTGTTTCTGTATCTCTATTATGTTGGTGCGGCTTCGGAACTTTTAAATATCTTGATATATCTCGCGAACTACGCATCTCATCAAAAAATATCATAGAACATAAAAAGTAGGAAACTTAATTCTCTACAAAAAAGGTCTCTTAACATTTTGCCATAGCTCGCTTCGTTTCCGAGATATTTGCAGATTTATATCAAGGGAAGGGGCCTGACGGACATATTTCGAGATATTTCTTCTTCTTGTTGTTCTTCTTCTGCACAGCTAAGCTGGAAGTGGCATTTGCGGCTCGCACTAGTGCAGAGTTATCTCAAAGAAAGGGGCCACGGTGTTTCTGTATCCCTATTATGTTGGTGCGGTTTCGGAACTTTTAAATATCTCGATATATCTCGAAAACTACGCTTCTGAGCAAAAAATATCATAGAACATGAATTGTAGGAAACATAATTCTCTACAAAAAACGTCTCTTAACATTTTGCCATAGCTCGCTTCGTTTCCGAGATATTTGCAGATTCAGCTCAAAGGAACTGGCCTGACGGACATATTTCGAGATATTTCTTCTTCTTGTTGTTCTTCTTCTGCACAGCTAAGCTGGAAGTGGCATTTACAGCTCGCAATCGTGCAGAGTTATGTCAAAGAAAGGGGCCACGGTGTTTCTGTATCCCTATTATGTTGGTGCGGCTTCGGAACTTTTAAATATCTCGATATATCTCGAAAACTACGCTTCTGATCAAAAAATATCATAGAACATAAATTGTAGGAGACATAATTCTCTACAAAAAAGGTCTCTCAACATTTCGCCATAGCTCGCTTCGTTTCCGAGATATTTGCAGATTTATCTCAAGGGAAGGGGCCTGACGGACATATTTCGAGATATTTCTTCTTCTTGTTGTTCTTCTTCTGCACAGCTAAGCTGGAAGTGGCATTTGCGGCTCGCACTAGTGCAGAGTTATCTCAAAGAAAGGGGCCAAGGTGTTTCTGTATCCCTATTATGTTGGTGCGGCTTCGGAACTTTTAAATATCTCGATATATCTCGAAAACTACGCTTCTGATCAAAAAATATCATAGAATATATATTGTAGGAAACATAATTCTCTATAAAAAACGTCTCTTAACATTTTGCCATAGCTCGCTTCGTTTCCGAGATATTTGCAGATTCAGCTCAAAGGAACTGGCCTGACGGACATATTTCGAGATATTTCTTCTTCTTGTTGTTCTTCCTCTGCACAGCTAAGCTGGAAGTGGCATTTGCAGCTCGCAATAGTGCAGAGTTATCTCAAAGAAAGGGGCCACGGTGTTTCTGTATTTCTATTATGTTGGTGCGGCTTCGGAACTTTTAAATATCTTGATATATCTCGAGAACTACGCATCTGATCAAAAAATATCATAGAACATAAAAAGTAGGAAACTTAATTCTCTACAAAAAAGGTCTCTTAACATTTTCCCATAGCTCGCTTCGTTTCCGAGATATTTGCAGATTTATCTCAAGGGAAGGGGCCTCACGGACATATTTCGAGATATTTCTTCTTCTTGTTGTTCTTCTTCTGCACAGCTAAGCTGGAAGTGGCATTTGCGGCTCGCACTAGTGCAGAGTTATCTCAAAGAAAGGGGCCACGGTGTTTCTGTATCTCTATTATGTTGGTGCGGCTTCGGAACTTTTAAATATCTCGATATATCTCGAAAACTACGCTTCTGATCAAAAAATATCATAGAACATAAATTGTAGGAAACAGAATTCTCTGCAAAAAAGGTCTCTTAACATTTTGCCATAGCTCGCTTCGTTTCCGAGATATTTGCAGATATATCTCAAGGGAAGGGGCCTGACGGACATATTTCGAGATATTTCTTCTTCTTGTTGTTCTTCTTCTGCACAGCTAAGCTGGAAGTGGCATTTACAGCTCGCAATAGTGCAGAGTTATCTCAAAGAAAGGGGCCACGGTGTTTCTGTATCTCTATTATGTTGGTGCGGCTTCGGAACTTTTAAATATCTTGATATATCTCGAGAACTACGCATCTGATCAAAAAATATCATAGAACATAAAAAGTAGGAAACTTAATTCTCTACAAAAGAGGTCTCTTAACATTTTGCCATAGCTCGCTTCGTTTCCGAGATATTTGCAGATTTATCTCAAGGGAAGGGGCCTGACGGATATATTTCGAGATATTTCTTCTTCTTGTTGTTCTTCTTCTGCACAGCTAAGCTGGAAGTGGCATTTGCGGCTCGCACTAGTGCAGAGTTATCTCAAAGAAAGGGGCCACGGTGTTTCTGTATCCCTATTATGTTGGTGCGGCTTCGGAACTTTTAAATATCTCGATATATCTCGAAAACTACGCTTCTGATCAAAAAATATCATAGAACATAAATTGTAGGAAACATAATTCTATACAAAAAACGTCTCTTAACATTTTGCCATAGCTCGCTTCGTTTCCGAGATATTTGCAGATTCAGCTCAAAGGAACTGGCCTGACGGACATATTTCGAGATATTTCTTCTTCTTGTTGTTCTTCCTCTGCACAGCTAAGCTGGAAGTGGCATTTGCAGCTCGCAATAGTGCAGAGTTATCTCAAAGAAAGGGGCCACGGTGTTTCTGTATCTCTATTATGTTGGTGCGGCTTCGGAACTTTTAAATATCTTGATATATCTCGAGAACTACGCATCTGATCAAAAAATATCATACAACATAAAAAGTAGGAAACTTAATTCTCTATAAAAAACGTCTCTTAACATTTTGCCATAGCTCGCTTCGTTTCCGAGATATTTGCAGATTCAGCTCAAAGGAACTGGCCTGACGGACATATTTCGAGATATTTCTTCTTCTTGTTGTTCTTCCTCTGCACAGCTAAGCTGGAAGTGGCATTTGCAGCTCGCAATAGTGCAGAGTTATCTCAAAGAAAGGGGCCACGGTGTTGATGTATCTCTATTATGTTGGTGCGGCTTCGGAACTTTTAAATATCTTGATATATCTCGAGAACTACGCATCTGATCAGAAAATATCATAGAACATAAAAAGTAGGAAACTTAATTCTCTACAAAAAAGGTCTCTTAACATTTCGCCATAGCTCGCTTCGTTTCCGAGATATTTGCAGATTTATCTCAAGGGAAGGGGCCTGACGGACATATTTCGAGATATTTCTTCTTCTTGTTGTTCTTATTCTGCACAGCTAAGCTGGAAGTGGCATTTGCGGCTCGCACTAGTGCAGAGTTATCTCAAAGAAAGGGGCCACGGTGTTTCTGTATCCCTATTATGTTGGTGCGGCTTCGGAACTTTTAAATATCTCGATATATCTCGAAAACTACGCTTCTGATCAAAAAATATCATAGAACATAAATTGTAGGAAACATAATTCTCTACAAAAAATGTCTCTTAACATTTTGCCATAGCTCGCTTCGTTTCCGAGATATTTGCAGATTCAGCTCAAAGGAACTGGCCTGACGGACATATTTCGAGATATTTCTTCTTCTTGTTGTTCTTCCTCTGCACAGCTAAGCTGGAAGTGGCATTTGCAGCTCGCAATAGTGCAGAGTTATCTCAAAGAAAGGGGCCACGGTGTTTCTGTATCTCTATTATGTTGGTGCGGCTTCGGAACTTTTAAATATCTTGATATATCTCGAGAACTACGCATCTGATCAAAAAATATCATACAACATAGAAAGTAGGAAACTTAATTCTCTATAAAAAACGTCTCTTAACATTTTGCCATAGCTCGCTTCGTTTCCGAGATATTTGCAGATTCAGCTCAAAGGAACTGGCCTGACGGAGATATTTCGAGATATTTCTTCTTCTTGTTGTTCTTCCTCTGCACAGCTAAGCTGGAAGTGGCATTTGCAGCTCGCAATAGTGCAGAGTTATCTCAAAGAAAGGGGCCACGGTGTTGATGTATCTCTATTATGTTGGTGCGGCTTCGGAACTTTTAAATATCTTGATATATCTCGAGAACTACGCATCTGATCAAAAAATATCATACAACATAAAAAGTAGGAAACTTAATTCTCTATAAAAAACGTCTCTTAACATTTTGCCATAGCTCGCTTCGTTTCCGAGATATTTGCAGATTCAGCTCAAAGGAACTCGCCTGACGGACATATTTCGAGATATTTCTTCTTCTTGTTGTTCTTCCTCTGCACAGCTAAGCTGGAAGTGGCATTTGCAGCTCGCAATAGTGCAGAGTTATCTCAAAGAAAGGGGCCACGGTGTTGATGTATCTCTATTATGTTGGTGCGGCTTCGGAACTTTTAAATATCTTGATATATCTCGAGAACTACGCATCTGATCAGAAAATATCATAGAACATAAAAAGTAGGAAACTTAATTCTCTACAAAAAAGGTCTCTTAACATTTCGCCATAGCTCGCTTCGTTTCCGAGATATTTGCAGATTTATCTCAAGGGAAGGGGCCTGACGGACATATTTCGAGATATTTCTTCTTCTTGTTGTTCTTCTTCTGCACAGCTAAGCTGGAAGTGGCATTTGCGGCTCGCACTAGTGCAGAGTTATCTCAAAGAAAGGGGCCACGGTGTTTCTGTATCCCTATTATGTTGGTGCGGCTTCGGAACTTTTAAATATCTCGATATATCTCGAAAACTACGCTTCTGATCAAAAAATATCATAGAACATAAATTGTAGGAAACATAATTCTCTACAAAAAACGTCTCTTAACATTTTGCCATAGCTCATTTCGTTTCCGAGATATTTGCAGATTCAGCTCAAAGGAACTGGCCTGACGGACATATTTCGAGATATTTCTTCTTCTTGTTGTTCTTCCTCTGCACAGCTAAGCTGGAAGTGGCATTTGCAGCTCGCAATAGTGCAGAGTTATCTCAAAGAAAGGGGCCACGGTGTTTCTGTATCTCTATTATGTTGGTGCGGCTTCGGAACTTTTAAATATCTTGATATATCTCGAGAACTACGCATCTGATCAAAAAATATCATACAACATAAAAAGTAGGAAACTTAATTCTCTACAAAAAAGGTCTCTTAACATTTTGCCATAGCTCGCTTCGTTTCCGAGATATTTGCAGATTTATCTCAAGGGAAGGGGCCTGACGGACATATTTCGAGATATTTCTTCTTCTTGTTGTTCTTCTTCTGCACAGCTAAGCTGGAACTGGCATTTGCGGCTCGCACTAGTGCAGAGTTATCTCAAAGAAAGGGGCCACGGTGTTTCTGTATCTCTATTATGTTGGTGCGGCTTCGGAACTTTTAAATATCTCGATGTATCTCGAAAACTACGCTTCTGATCAAAAAATATCATACAACATAAATTGTAGGAAGCATAATTCTCTACCAAAAAGGTCTCTCAACATTTTGCCATAGCTCGCTTCGTTTCCGAGATATTTGCAGATATATCTCAAGGGAAGGGGCCTGACGGACATATTTCGAGATATTTCTTCTTCTTGTTGTTCTTCTTCTGCACAGCTAAGCTGGAAGTGGCATTTGCGGCTCGCACTAGTGCAGAGTTATCTCAAAGAAAGGGGCCACGGTGTTTCTGTATCCCTATTATGTTGGTGCGGCTTCGGAACTTTTAAATACCTCGATATATCTCGAAAACTACGCTTCTGATCAAAAAATATCATAGAACATAAATTGTAGGAAACATAATTCTCTACAAAAAACGTCTCTTAACATTTTGCCATAGCTCGCTTCGTTTCCGAGATATTTGCAGATTCAGCTCAAAGGAACTGGCCTGACGGACATATTTCGAGATATTTCTTCTTCTTGTTGTTCTTCCTTTGCACAGCTAAGCTGGAAGTGGCATTTGCAGCTCGCAATAGTGCAGAGTTATCTCAAAGAAAGGGGCCACGGTGTTTCTGTATCTCTATTATGTTGGTGCGGCTTCGGAACTTTTAAATATCTTGATATATCTCGAGAACTACGCATCTGATCAAAAAATATCATACAACATAAAAAGTAGGAAACTTAATTCTCTACAAAAAAGGTCTCTTAAGATTTTGCCATAGCTCGCTTCGTTTCCGAGATATTTGCAGATTTATCTCAAGGGAAGGGGCCTGACGGACATATTTCGAGATATTTCATCTTCTTGTTGTTCTTCTTCTGCACAGCTAAGCTGGAACTGGCATTTGCGGCTCGCACTAGTGCAGAGTTATCTCAAAGAAAGGGGCCACGGTGTTTCTGTATCTCTATTATGTTGGTGCGGCTTCGGAACTTTTAAATATCTCGATGTATCTCGAAAACTACGCTTCTGATCAAAAAATCTCATAGAACATAAATTGTAGGAAGCATAATTCTCTACAAAAAAGGTCTCTTAACATTTTGCCATAGCTCGCTTCGTTTCCGAGATATTTGCAGATATATCTCAAGGGAAGGGACCTGACCGACATATTTCGAGATATTTCTTCTTCTTGTTGTTCTTCTTCTGCACAGCTAAGCTGGAAGTGGCATTTGCGGCTCGCACTAGTGCAGAGTTATCTCAAAGAAAGGGGCCACGGTGTTTCTGTATCCCTATTATGTTGGTGCGGCTTCGGAACTTTTAAATATCTCGATAAATCTCGAAAACTACGCTTCTGATCAAAAAATATCATAGAACATAAATTGTAGGAAACATAATTCTCTATAAAAAACGTCTCTTAACATTTTGCCATAGCTCGCTTCGTTTCCGAGATATTTGCAGATTCAGCTCAAAGGAACTGGCCTGACGGACATATTTCGAGATATTTCTTCTTCTTGTTGTTCTTCCTCTGCACAGCTAAGCTGGAAGTGGCATTTGCAGCTCGCAATAGTGCAGAGTTATCTCAAAGAAAGGGGCCACGGTGTTTCTGTATCTCTATTATGTTGGTGCGGCTTCGGAACTTTTAAATATCTTGATATATCTCGAGAAATACGCATCTGATCAAAAAATATCATAGAACATAAAAAGTAGGAAACTTAATTCTCTACAAAAAAGGTCTCTTAACATTTCGCCATAGCTCGCTTCGTTTCCGAGATATTTGCAGATTTATCTCAAGGGAAGGGGCCTGACGGACATATTTCGAGATATTTCTTCTTCTTGTTGTTCTTCTTCTGCACAGCTAAGCTGGAAGTGGCATTTGCAGCTCGCAATAGTGCAGAGTTATCTCAAAGAAAGGGGCCACGGTGTTTCTGTATCTCTATTATGTTGGTGCGGCTTCGGAACTTTTAAATATCTTGATATATCTCGAGAACTACGCGTCTGATCAAAAAATATCATAGAACATAAAAAGTAGGAAACATAATTCCATACAAAAAAGGTCTCTTAACATTTTGCCATACCTCGCTTCGTTTCCGAGATATTTGCAGATTTATCTCAAGGGAAGGGGCCTGACGGACATATTTCGAGATATTTCTTCTTCTTGTTGTTCTTCTTCTGCACAGCTAAGCTGGAAGTGGCATTTGCAGCTCGCAATAGTGCAGAGTGATCTCAAAGAAAGGGGCCACGGTGTTTCTGTATCTCTATTATGTTGGTGCGGCTTCGGAACTTTTAAATATCTTGATATATCTCGAGATCTACGCATCTGATCAAAAAATATCATAGAACATAAAAAGTAGGAAACTTAATTCTCTACAAAAAAGGTCTCTCAACATTTTGCCATAGCTCGCTTCGTTTCCGAGATACTTGCCGATTTATCTCAAGGGAAGGGGCCTGACGGACATATTTCGAGATATTTCTTCTTCTTGTTGTTCTTCTTCTGCACAGCTAAGCTGGAAGTGGCATTTGCAGCTCGCAATTGTGCAGAGTTATCTCAAAGAAAGGGGCCACGGTGTTTCTGTACCTCTATTATGTTGGTGCAGCTTCGGAGCTTTTAAATATCTTGATATATCTCGAGAACTACGCCTCTGATCAAAAAATATCATAGAACATAAAAAGTAGGAAACTTAATTCTCTACAAAAAAGGTCTCTTAACGTTTTGCAATAGCTCGCTTCGTTTCCGAGATATTTGCAGATTTATCTCAAGGGAAGGGTCCTGATGGACATATTTCGAGATATTTCTTCTTCTTGTTGTTCTTCTTCTGCACAGCTAAACTGGAAGTGGCATTTCCAGCTCGCAGTCGTGCAGAGTTATCTCAAAGAAAGGGGCCACGGTGTTTCTGTATCTCTATTATGTTGGTGCGGCTTCGGAACTTTGAAATATCTTGATATATCTCGAGAACTACGCCTCTGATCGAAAAATATCATAGAACATAAAACGTAGGAAACTTAATTCTCTACAAAAAAGGTCTCTTAACATTTTGCCATAGCTCGCTTCGTTTCCGAGATATTTGCAGATTTATCTCAAGGGAAGGGGCCTGACGGACATATTTCGAGATATTTCTTCTTCTTGTTGTTCTTCTTCTGCACAGCTAAGCTGGAAGTGGCATTTGCAGCTCGCAATAGTGCAGAGTTATCTCAAAGAAAGGGGCCACGGTGTTTCTGTATCTCTATTATGTGGGGCGGCTTCGGAACTTTAGATATCTTGATATATCTCGAGAACTACGCATCTGATCAAATAATATCATAGAACATAAAAAGTAGGAAACTTAATTCTCCACAAATAAGGTCTCTTAACATTTTGCCATAGCTCGCTTCGTTTCCGAGATATTTGCAGATTTATCTCAAGGGAAGGGGCCTGACGGACATATTTCGAGATATTTCTTCTTCTTGTTGGTCTTCTTCTGCACAGCTAAGCTGGAAGTGGCATTTGCAGCTCGCAATAGTGCAGAGTTATCTCGAAGAAAGGGGCCACGGTGTTTCTGTATCTCTATTATGTTGGTGCGGCTTCGGATCTTTTAAATATCTCGATATATCTCGAAAACTACGCTTCTGATCAAAAAATATCATAGAACGTAAATTGTGGGAAACATAATTCTCTACAAAAAACGTCTCTTAACATTTTGCCATAGCTCGCTTCGTTTCCGAGATATTTGCAGATTCAGCTCAAAGGAACTGGCCTGACGGACATATTTCGAGATATTTCATCTTCTTGTTGTTCTTCTTCTGCACAGCTAAGCTGGAACTGGCATTTGCGGCTCGCACTAGTGCAGAGTTATCTCAAAGAAAGGGGCCACGGTGTTTCTGTATCTCTATTATGTTGGTGCGGCTTCGGAACTTTTAAATATCTCGATGTATCTCGAAAACTACGCTTCTGATCAAAAAATCTCATAGAACATAAATTGTAGGAAGCATAATTCCCTACAAAAAAGGTCTCTTAACATTTTGCCATAGCTCGCTTCGTTTCCGAGATATTTGCAGATATATCTCAAGGGAAGGGACCTGACCGACATATTTCGAGATATTTCTTCTTCTTGTTGTTCTTCTTCTGCACAGCTAAGCTGGAAGTGGCATTTGCGGCTCGCACTAGTGCAGAGTTATCTCAAAGAAAGGGGCCACGGTGTTTCTGTATCCCTATTATGTTGGTGCGGCTTCGGAACTTTTAAATATCTCGATATATCTCGAAAACTACGCTTCTGATCAAAAAATATCATAGAACATAAATTGTAGGAAACATAATTCTCTATAAAAAACGTCTCTTAACATTTTGCCATAGCTCGCTTCGTTTCCGAGATATTTGCAGATTCAGCTCAAAGGAACTGGCCTGACGGACATATTTCGAGATATTTCTTCTTCTTGTTGTTCTTCCTCTGCACAGATAAGCTGGAAGTGGCATTTGCAGCTCGCAATAGTGCAGAGTTATCTCAAAGAAAGGGGCCACGGTGTTTCTGTATCTCTATTATTTTGGTGCGGCTTCGGAACTTTTAAATATCTTGATATATCTCGAGAACTACGCATCTGATCAAAAAATATCATAGGACATAAAAAGTAGGAAACTTAATTCTCTACAAAAAAGGTCTCTTAACATTTCGCCATAGCTCGCTTCGTTTCCGAGATATTTGCAGATTTATCTCAAGGGAAGGGGCCTGACGGACATATTTCGAGATATTTCTTCTTCTTGTTGTCCTTCTTCTGCACAGCTAAGCTGGAAGTGGCATTTACAGCTCGCAATCGTGCAGAGTTATCTCAAAGAAAGGGGCCACGGTGTTTCTGTATCTCTATTATGTTGGTGCGGCTTCGGAACTTTTAAATACCTCGATATATCTCGAAAACTACGCTTCTGATCAAAAAACATCATAGAACATAAATTGTAGGAAACATAATTCTCTACAAAAAACGTCTCTTAACATTTTGCCATAGCTCGCTTCGTTTCCGAGATATTTGCAGATTCAGCTCAAAGGAACTGGCCTGACGGACATATTTCGAGATATTTCTTCTTCTTGTTGTTCTTCCTCTGCACAGCTAAGCTGGAAGTGGCATTTGCAGCTCGCAATAGTGCAGAGTTATCTCAAAGAAAGGGGCCACGGTGTTTCTGTATCTCTATTATGTTGGTGCGCCTTCGGAGCTTTTAAATATCTTGATATATCTCGAGAACTACGCATCTGATCAAAAAATATCATAGAAGATAAAAAGTAGGAAACTTAATTCTCTACAAAAAAGGTCTCTTAACATTTCGCCATAGCTCGCTTCGTTTCCGAGATATTTGCAGATTTATCTCAAGGGAAGGGGCCTAACGGACTTATTTCGAGATATTTCTTCTTCTTGTTGTTCTTCTTCTGCACAGCTAAACTGGAAGTGGCATTTCCAGGTCGCAATAGTGCAGAGTTATCTAAAAGAAAGGAGCCACGGTGTTTCTGTATCTCTATTATGTTGGTGCGGCTTCGGAACTTTTAAATATCTTGATATATCTCGAGAACTACGCGTCTGATCAAAAAATATCATAGAACATAAAAAGTAGGAAACATAATTCCATACAAAAAAGGTCTCTTAACATTTTGCCATAGCTCGCTTCGTTTCCGAGATATTTGCAGATTTATCTCAAGGGAAGGGGCCTGACGGACATATTTCGAGATATTTCTTCTTCTTGTTGTTCTTCTTCTCCACAGCTAAGCTGGAAGTGGCATTTGCAGCTCGCAATAGTGCAGAGTTATCTCAAAGAAAGGGGCCACGGTGTTTCTGTACCTCTATTATGTTGGTGCAGCTTCGGAGCTTTTAAATATCTTGATATATCTCGAGAACTACGCCTCTGATCAAAAAATATCATAGAACATAAAAAGTAGGAAACTTAATTCTCTACAAAAAAGGTCTCTTAACGTTTTGCAATAGCTCGCTTCGTTTCCGAGATATTTGCAGATTTATCTCAAGGGAAGGGTCCTGATGGACATATTTCGAGATATTTCTTCTTCTTGTTGTTCTTCTTCTGCACAGCTAAACTGGAAGTGGCATTTCCAGCTCGCAGTCGTGCAGAGTTATCTCAAAGAAAGGGGCCACGGTGTTTCTGTATCTCTATTATGTTGGTGCGGCTTCGGAACTTTGAAATATCTTGATATATCTCGAGAACTACGCCTCTGATCGAAAAATATCATAGAACATAAAACGTAGGAAACTTAATTCTCTACAAAAAAGGTCTCTTAACATTTTGCCATAGCTCGCTTCGTTTCCGAGATATTTGCAGATTTATCTCAAGGGAAGGGGCCTGACGGACATATTTCGAGATATTTCTTCTTCTTGTTGTTCTTCTTCTGCACAGCTAAGCTGGAAGTGGCATTTGCAGCTCGCAATAGTGCAGAGTTATCTCAAAGAAAGGGGCCACGGTGTTTCTGTATCTCTATTATGTGGGGCGGCTTCGGAACTTTAGATATCTTGATATATCTCGAGAACTACGCATCTGATCAAATAATATCATAGAACATAAAAAGTAGGAAACTTAATTCTCCACAAATAAGGTCTCTTAACATTTTGCCATAGCTCGCTTCGTTTCCGAGATATTTGCAGATTTATCTCAAGGGAAGGGGCCTGACGGACATATTTCGAGATATTTCTTCTTCTTGTTGGTCTTCTTCTGCACAGCTAAGCTGGAAGTGGCATTTGCAGCTCGCAATAGTGCAGAGTTATCTCGAAGAAAGGGGCCACGGTGTTTCTGTATCTCTATTATGTTGGTGCGGCTTCGGATCTTTTAAATATCTCGATATATCTCGAAAACTACGCTTCTGATCAAAAAATATCATAGAACGTAAATTGTGGGAAACATAATTCTCTACAAAAAACGTCTCTTAACATTTTGCCATAGCTCGCTTCGTTTCCGAGATATTTGCAGATTCAGCTCAAAGGAACTGGCCTGACGGACATATTTCGAGATATTTCATCTTCTTGTTGTTCTTCTTCTGCACAGCTAAGCTGGAACTGGCATTTGCGGCTCGCACTAGTGCAGAGTTATCTCAAAGAAAGGGGCCACGGTGTTTCTGTATCTCTATTATGTTGGTGCGGCTTCGGAACTTTTAAATATCTCGATGTATCTCGAAAACTACGCTTCTGATCAAAAAATCTCATAGAACATAAATTGTAGGAAGCATAATTCCCTACAAAAAAGGTCTCTTAACATTTTGCCATAGCTCGCTTCGTTTCCGAGATATTTGCAGATATATCTCAAGGGAAGGGACCTGACCGACATATTTCGAGATATTTCTTCTTCTTGTTGTTCTTCTTCTGCACAGCTAAGCTGGAAGTGGCATTTGCGGCTCGCACTAGTGCAGAGTTATCTCAAAGAAAGGGGCCACGGTGTTTCTGTATCCCTATTATGTTGGTGCGGCTTCGGAACTTTTAAATATCTCGATATATCTCGAAAACTACGCTTCTGATCAAAAAATATCATAGAACATAAATTGTAGGAAACATAATTCTCTATAAAAAACGTCTCTTAACATTTTGCCATAGCTCGCTTCGTTTCCGAGATATTTGCAGATTCAGCTCAAAGGAACTGGCCTGACGGACATATTTCGAGATATTTCTTCTTCTTGTTGTTCTTCCTCTGCACAGATAAGCTGGAAGTGGCATTTGCAGCTCGCAATAGTGCAGAGTTATCTCAAAGAAAGGGGCCACGGTGTTTCTGTATCTCTATTATTTTGGTGCGGCTTCGGAACTTTTAAATATCTTGATATATCTCGAGAACTACGCATCTGATCAAAAAATATCATAGGACATAAAAAGTAGGAAACTTAATTCTCTACAAAAAAGGTCTCTTAACATTTCGCCATAGCTCGCTTCGTTTCCGAGATATTTGCAGATTTATCTCAAGGGAAGGGGCCTGACGGACATATTTCGAGATATTTCTTCTTCTTGTTGTCCTTCTTCTGCACAGCTAAGCTGGAAGTGGCATTTACAGCTCGCAATCGTGCAGAGTTATCTCAAAGAAAGGGGCCACGGTGTTTCTGTATCTCTATTATGTTGGTGCGGCTTCGGAACTTTTAAATACCTCGATATATCTCGAAAACTACGCTTCTGATCAAAAAACATCATAGAACATAAATTGTAGGAAACATAATTCTCTACAAAAAACGTCTCTTAACATTTTGCCATAGCTCGCTTCGTTTCCGAGATATTTGCAGATTCAGCTCAAAGGAACTGGCCTGACGGACATATTTCGAGATATTTCTTCTTCTTGTTGTTCTTCCTCTGCACAGCTAAGCTGGAAGTGGCATTTGCAGCTCGCAATAGTGCAGAGTTATCTCAAAGAAAGGGGCCACGGTGTTTCTGTATCTCTATTATGTTGGTGCGCCTTCGGAGCTTTTAAATATCTTGATATATCTCGAGAACTACGCATCTGATCAAAAAATATCATAGAAGATAAAAAGTAGGAAACTTAATTCTCTACAAAAAAGGTCTCTTAACATTTCGCCATAGCTCGCTTCGTTTCCGAGATATTTGCAGATTTATCTCAAGGGAAGGGGCCTAACGGACTTATTTCGAGATATTTCTTCTTCTTGTTGTTCTTCTTCTGCACAGCTAAACTGGAAGTGGCATTTCCAGGTCGCAATAGTGCAGAGTTATCTAAAAGAAAGGAGCCACGGTGTTTCTGTATCTCTATTATGTTGGTGCGGCTTCGGAACTTTTAAATATCTTGATATATCTCGAGAACTACGCGTCTGATCAAAAAATATCATAGAACATAAAAAGTAGGAAACATAATTCCATACAAAAAAGGTCTCTTAACATTTTGCCATAGCTCGCTTCGTTTCCGAGATATTTGCAGATTTATCTCAAGGGAAGGGGCCTGACGGACATATTTCGAGATATTTCTTCTTCTTGTTGTTCTTCTTCTGCACAGCTAAGCTGGAAGTGGCATTTGCAGCTCGCAATAGTGCAGAGTTATCTCAAAGAAAGGGGCCACGGTGTTTCTGTATCTCTATTATGTTGGTGCGGCTTCGGAACTTTTAAATATCTTGATATATCTCGAGATCTACGCATCTGATCAAAAAATATCATAGAACATAAAAAGTAGGAAACTTAATTCTCTACAAAAAAGGTCTCTCAACATTTTGCCATAGCTCGCTTCGTTTCCGAGATACTTGCCGATCTATCTCAAGGGAAGGGGCCTGACGGACATATTTCGAGATATTTCTTCTTCTTGTTGTTCTTCTTCTGCACAGCTAAGCTGGAAGTGGCATTTGCAGCTCGCAATTGTGCAGAGTTATCTCAAAGAGAGGGGCCACGGTGTTTCTGTATCTCTATTATGTTGGTGCGGCTTCGGAACTTTTAAATATCTTGATATATCTCGAGAACTACGAATCTGATCAGAAAATATCATAGAAGATAAAAAGTAGGAAACTTAATTCTCTACAAAAAAGGTCTCTTAACATTTTGCCATAGCTCGCTTCGTTTCCGAGATATTTGCAGATTTATCTCAAGGGAAGGGGCCTGACGGACATATTTCGAGATATTTCTTCTTCTTGTTGTTCTTCTTCTGCACAGCTAAGCTGGAAGTGGCATTTGCAGCTCGCAATAGTGCACAGTTATCTCAAAGAAAGGGGCCACGGTGTTTCTGTATCTCTATTATGTTGGTGCGGCTTCGGAACTTTTAAATATCTCGATATATCTCGAGAACTACGCATCTCATCAAAAAATATCATAGAACATAAAAAGTAGGAAACTTAATTCTCTACAAATAAGGTCTCTTAACATTTTGGCATAGCTCGCTTCGTTTCCGAGATATTTGCAGATTTATCTCAAGGGAAGGGGCCTGACGGACATATTTCGAGATATTTCTTCTTCTTGTTGTTCTTCTTCTGCACAGCTAAGCTGGAAGTGGCATTTGCAGCTCGCAATAGTGCAGAGTTATCGCAAAGAAAGGGGCCACGGTGTTTCTGTATCTCTATTATGTTGGTGCGGCTTCGGAACTTTTAAATATCTTGATATATCTCGAGAACTACGCATCTGATCAAAAAATATCATAGAACATAAAAAGTAGGAAACCTAATTTTCTACAAAAAAGGTCTCTTAACATTTTGCCGTAGCTCGCTTCGTTTCCGAGATATTTGCAGATTTATCTCAAGGGAAGGGGCCTGACGGACATATTTCGAAATACTTCTTATTCTTGTTGTTCTTCTTCTCCACAGCTAAGCTGGAAGTGGCATTTGCAGCTCGCAATAGTGCAGAGTTATCTCAAAGAAAGGGGCCACGGTGTTTCTGTACCTCTATTATGTTGGTGCAGCTTCGGAGCTTTTAAATATCTTGATATATCTCGAGAACTACGCCTCTGATCAAAAAATATCATAGAACATAAAAAGTAGGAAACTTAATTCTCTACAAAAAAGGTCTCTTAACATTTTGCCATAGCTCGCTTCGTTTCCGAGATATTTGCAGATTTATCTCAAGGGAAGGGGCCTGACGGACATATTTCGAGATATTTCTTCTTCTTGTTGTTCTTATTCTGCACAGCTAAACTGGAGGTGGCATTTCCAGCTCGCAGTAGTGCCGAGTTATCTCAAAGAAAGGGGCCACGGTGTTTCTGTATCTCTATTATGTTGGTGCGGCTTCGGAACTTTTAAATATCTTGATATATCTCGAGAACTACGCATCTGATCAAAAAATATCATAGAACATAAAAAGTAGAAAACTTAATTCTCTACAAAAAAGGTCTCTCAACATTTTGCCATAGCTCGCTTCGTTTCCGAGATATATGCAGATTTATCTCAAGGGAAGGGGCCTGACGGACATATTTCGAGATATTTCTTCTTCTTGTTGTTCTTCTTCTGCACAGCTAAGCTGGAAGTGGCATTTGCAGCTCGCAATAGTGCAGAGTTATCTCAAAGAAAGGGGCCACGGTGTTTCTGTATCTCTATTATGTTGGTGCGGCTTCGGAACTTTTAAATATCTTGATATATCTCGAGAACTACGCATCTGATCAAAAAATATCATAGAACATAAAAAGTAGGAAACTTAATTCTCCACAAATAAGGTCACTTAACATTTTGCCATAGCTCGCTTCGTTTCCGAGATATTTGCAGATTTATCTCAAGGGAAGGGGCCTGACGGACATATTTCGAGATATTTCTTCTTCTTGTTGGTCTTCTTCTGCACAGCTAAACTGGAAGTGGCATTTGCAGCTCGCAATAGTGCAGAGTTATCTCAAAGAGAGGGGCCACGGTGTTTCTGTATCTCTATTATGTTGGTGCGGCTTCGGAACTTTTAAATATCTTGATATATCTCGAGAACTACGCATCTGATCAAAAAATATCATACAACATAAAACGTAGGAAACTTAATTCTCTACAAAAAAGGTCTCTTAACATTTTGCCGTAGCTCGCTTCGTTTCCGAGATATTTGCAGATTTATCTCAAGGGAAGGGGCCTGACGGACATATTTCGAGATATTTCTTCTTCTTGTTGGTCTTCTTCTGCACAGCTAAACTGGAAGTGGCATTTGCAGCTCGCAATAGTGCAGAGTTATCTCAAAGAGAGGGGCCACGGTGTTTCTGTATCTCTATTATGTTGGTGCGGCTTCGGAACTTTTAAATATCTTGATATATCTCGAGAACTACGCATCTGATCAAAAAATATCATACAACATAAAACGTAGGAAACTTAATTCTCTACAAAAAAGGTCTCTTAACATTTTGCCATAGCTCGCTTCGTTTCCGAGATATTTGCAGATTTATCTCAAGGGAAGGGGCCTGACGGACATATTTCGAGATATTTCTTCTTCTTGTTGTTCTTCTTCTGCACAGCTAAGCTGGAAGTGGCATTTGCAGCTAGCAATAGTGCAGAGTTATCTCAAAGAAAGGGGCCACGGTGTTTCTGTATCTCTATTATGTTGGTGCGGCTTCGGAACTTTTAAATATCTTGATATATCTCGAGAACTACGCATCTGATCAAATAATATCATAGAACATAAAAAGTAGGAAACTTAATTCTCCACAAATAAGGTCTCTTAACATTTTGCCATAGCTCGCTTCGTTTCCGAGATATTTGCAGATTTATCTCAAGGGAAGGGGCCTGACGGACATATTTCGAGATATTTCTTCTTCTTGTTGGTCTTCTTCTGCACAGCTAAGCTGGAAGTGGCATTTGCAGCTCGCAATAGTGCAGAGTTATCTCGAAGAAAGGGGCCAC
The DNA here is from genome assembly GCF_051020975.1 of Osmia lignaria lignaria. Taxonomy (NCBI): domain Eukaryota; kingdom Metazoa; phylum Arthropoda; class Insecta; order Hymenoptera; family Megachilidae; genus Osmia; species Osmia lignaria. The sequence continues at coordinate 22,615,339 of NW_027478159.1, forward strand.
GGTGTTTCTGTATCTCTATTATGTTGGTGCCGCTTCGGATCTTTTAAATATCTCGATATATCTCGAAAACTACGCTTCTGATCAAAAAATATCATAGAACGTAAATTGTGGGAAACATAATTCTCTACAAAAAAGGTCTCTTAACATTTTGCCATAGCTCGCTTCGTTTCCGAGATATTTGCAGATTTATCTCAAGGGAAGGGGTCTGACGGACATATTTCGAGATATTTCTTCTTCTTGTTGTTCTTCTTCTGCACAGCTAAGCTGGAAGTGGCATTTGCAGCTCGCAATAGTGCAGAGTTATCTCAAAGAAAGGGGCCACGGTGTTTCTGTATCTCTATTATGTTGGTGCGGCTTCGGAACTTTTAAATATCTTGATATATCTCGAGAGCTACGCATCCGATCAAAAAATATCATAGAACATAAAAAGTAGGAAACTTAATTCTCTACAAAAAAGGTCTCTTAACATTTTGCCATAGCTCGCTTCGTTTCCGAGATATTTGCAGATTTATCTCGAGGGAAGGGGCCTGACGGACATATTTCGAGATATTTCTTCTTCTTGTTGTTCTTCTTCTGCACAGCTAAGCTGGACGTGGCATTTACAGCTCGCAATAGTGCAGAGTTATCTCAAAGAAAGGGGCCACGGTGTTTCTGTATCTCTATTATGTTGGTGCGGCTTCGGAACTTTTAAATATCGTGATGTATCTCGAGAACTACGCATCTGATCAAAAAATATCATAGAACATAAAAAGTAGGAAACTTAATTCTCTACAAATAAGGTCTCTTAACATTTTGCCAATGCTCGCTTCGTTTCCGAGATATTTGCAGATTTATCTCAAGGGAAGGGGCCTGACGGACATTTTTCGAGATATTTCTTCTTCTTGTTGTTCTTCTTCTGCACAGCTAAGCTGGAAGTGGCATTTGCAGCTCGCAATAGTGCAGAGTTATCTCGAAGAAAGGGGCCACGGTGTTTCTGTATCTCAATTATGTTGGTGCGGCTTCGGAACTTTAAAGTATCTTTATATATCTCGAGAACTACGCATCTGATTAAAAAATATCATAGAACGTAAAAAGTAGGAAACTTAATTCTCTACAAATAAAGTCGCTTAACATTTTGCCATAGCTCGCTTCGTTTCCGAGATATTTGCAGATTTATCTCAAGGGAAGGGGCCTGACGGACATATTTCGAGATATTTCTTCTTCTTGTTGTTCTTCTTCTGCACAGCTAAGCTGGAAGTGGCATTTGCAGCTCGCAATAGTGCAGAGTTATCTCAAAGAAAGGGGCCACGGTGTTTCTGTATCTCTATTATGTTGGTGCGGCTTCGGAACTTTTAAATATCTTGATATATCTCGAGAACTACGCATCTGATCAAAAAATATCGTAGAACATAAAAAGTAGGAAACTTAATTCTCTACAAAAAAGGTCTCTTAACATTTTGCCATAGCTCGCTTCGTTTCCAAGATACTTGCAGATTTATCTCAAGGGAAGGGGCCTGACGGACATATTTCGAGATATTTCTTCTTCTTGTTGTTCTTCTTCTGCACAGCTAAACTGGAAGTGGCATTTCCAGCTCGCAGTAGTGCCGAGTTATCTCAAAGAAAGGGGCCACGGTGTTTCTGTATCTCTATTATGTTGGTGCGGCTTCGGAACTTTTAAATATCTTGATATATCTCGAGAACTACGCATCTGATCAAAAAATATCATAGAACATAAAAAGTAGAAAACGTAATTCTCTACAAAAAAGGTCTCTCAACATTTTGCCATAGCTCGCTTCGTTTCCGAGATATATGCAGATTTATCTCAAGGGAAGGGGCCTGACGGACATATTTCGAGATATTTCTTCTTCTTGTTGTTCTTCTTCTGCACAGCTAAGCTGGAAGTGGCATTTGCAGCTCGCAATAGTGCAGAGTTATCTCAAAGAAAGGGGCCACGGTGTTTCTGTATCTCTATTATGTTGGTGCGGCTTCGGAACTTTTAAATATCTTGATATATCTCGAGAGCTACGCATCCGATCAAAAAATATCATAGAACATAAAAAGTAGGAAACTTAATTCTCCACAAATAAGGTCTCTTAACATTTTGCCATAGCTCGCTTCGTTTCCGAGATATTTGCAGATTTATCTCAAGGGAAGGGGCCTGACGGACATTTTTCGAGATATTTCTTCTTCTTGTTGTTCTTCTTCTGCACAGCTAAGCTGGAAGTAGCATTTGCAGCTCGCAATAGTGCAGAGTTATCTCAAAGAAAGGGGCCACGGTGTTTCTGTATCTCTATTATGTTGGTGCGGCTTCGGAACTTTTAAATATCTTGATATATCTCGAGAACTACGTATCTGATCAAATAATATCATAGAACATAAAAAGTAGGAAACTTAATTCTCCACAAATAAGGTCTCTTAACATTTTGCCATAGCTCGCTTCGTTTCCGAGATATTTGCAGATTTATCTCAAGGGAAGGGGCCTGACGGACATATTTCGAGATATTTCTTCTTCTTGTTGGTCTTCTTCTGCACAGCTAAGCTGGAAGTGGCATTTGCAGCTCGCAATAGTGCAGAGTTATCTCGAAGAAAGGGGCCACGGTGTTTCTGTACCTCTATTATGTTGGTGCGGCTTCGGAACTTTTAAATATCTTGATATATCTCGAGAACTACGCATCTGATCAGAAAATATCATAGAAGATAAAAAGTAGGAAACTTAATTCTCTACAAAAAAGATCTCTTAACATTTTGCCATAGCTCGCTTCGTTTCCGAGATATTTGCAGATTTATCTCAAGGGAAGGGGCCTAACGGACATATTTCGTGATATTTCTTCTTCTTGTTGTTCTTCTTCTGCACAGCTAAGCTGGAAGTGGCATTTGCAGCTCGCAATAGTGCAGAGTTATCTCAAAGAAAGGGGCCACGGTGTTTCTGTATCTCTATTATGTTGGTGCGGCTTCTTAACTTTTAAATATCTTGATATATCTCGAGAACTACGCATCTGATCAAAAAATTTCATAGAACATAAAAAGTAGGAAACTCAATTCTCTACAAAAAAGGTCTCTTAACATTTTGCAATAGCTCGCTGCGTTTCCGAGATATTTGCAGATTTATCTCAAGGGAAGGGGCCTGACGGACATATTTCGAGATATTTCTTCTTCTTGTTGTTCTTCTTCTGCACAGCTAAGCTGGAAGTGGCATTTGCGGCTCGCACTAGTGCAGAGTTATCTCAAAGAAAGGGGCCACGGTGTTTCTGTATCTCTATTATGTTGGTGCGGCTTCGGAACTTTTAAATATCTCGATATATCTCGAAAACTACGCTTCTGATCAAAAAATATCATAGAACATAAATTGTAGGAAACATAATTCTCTACAAAAAACGTCTCTTAACATTTTGCCATAGCTCGCTTCGTTTCCGAGATATTTGCAGATTCAGCTCAAAGGAACTGGCCTGACGGACATATTTCGAGATATTTCTTCTTCTTGTTGTTCTTCCTCTGCACAGCTAAGCTGGAAGTGGCATTTGCAGCTCGCAATAGTGCAGAGTTATCTCAAAGAAAGGGGCCACGGTGTTTCTGTATCTCTATTATGTTGGTGCGGCTTCGGAACTTTTAAATATCTTGATATATCTCGAGAACTACGCGTCTGATCAAAAAATATCATAGAACATAAAAAGTAGGAAACTTAATTCTCTACAAAAAAGTCTGTTAACATTTTGCCATAGCTCGCTTCGTTTCCGAGATATTTGCAGATTTATCTCAAGGGAAGGGGCCTAACGGACATATTTCGAGATATTTCTTCTTCTTGTTGTTCTTCTTCTGCACAGCTAAACTGGAAGTGGCATTTCCAGCTCGCAATAGTGCAGAGTTATCTCAAAGAGAGGGGCCACGGTGTTTCTGTATCTCTATTATGTTGGTGCGGCTTCGGAACTTTTAAATATCTTGATATATCTCGAGAACTACGCGTCTGATCAAAAAATATCATACAACATAAAAAGTAGGAAACATAATTCTCTACAAAAAAGGTCTCTTAACATTTTGCCATAGCTCGTTTCGTTTCCGAGATATTTGCAGATTCAGCTCAAGGGAAGGGGCCTAACGGACATATTTCGAGATATTTCTTCTTCTTGTTGTTCTTCTTCTGCACAGCTAAACTGGAAGTGGCATTTCCAGCTCGCAATAGTGCAGAGTTATCCCAAAGAAAGGGGCCACGGTGTTTCTGCATCTCTATTATGTTGGTGCGGCTTCGGAACTTTTAAATATCTCGATATATCTCGAAAACTACGCTTCTGATCAAAAAATATCAGAGAACCTAAATTGTAGGAAACATAATTCTCTACAAAAAAGGTCTCTTAACATTTTGCCATAGCTCGCTTCGTTTCCGAGATATTTGCAGATTTATCTCAAGGGAAGGGGCCTGACGGACATATTTCGAGATATTTCTTCTTCTTGTTGTTCCTCTTCTGCACAGCTAAACCGGAAGTGGCATTTCCAGCTCGCAATCGTGCAGAGTAATCTCAAAGAAAGGGGCCACGGTGTTTCTGTATCTCTATTATGTTGGTGCGGCTTCGGAACTTTTAAATATCTCGATATATCTCGAAAACTACGCTTCTGATCAAAAAATATCATAGAACATAAATTGTACGAAACATAATTCTCTACAAAAAAGGTCTCTTAACATTTTGCCATAGCTCGCTTCGTTTCCGAGATATTTGCAGATTTATCTCAAGGGAAGGGGCCTGACGGACATATTTCGAGATATTTCTTCTTCTTGTTGTTCTTCTTCTGCACAGGTAAGCTGGAAGTGCCATTTGCAGCGCGCAATAGTGCAGAGTTATCTCAAAGAAAGGGGCCACGGTGTTTCTGTATCTCTATTATGTTGGTGCGGCTTCGGAACTTTTAAATATCTTGATATATCTCGAGAACTACGCATCTGTTCAAAAAATATTATAGAACATAAAAAGTAGGAATCCTAATTTTCTACAAAAAAGGTCTCTTAACATTTTGCCGTAGCTCGCTTCGTTTCCGAGATATTTGCAGATTTATCTCAAGGGAAGGGGCCTGACGGACATATTTCCAGATATTTCTTCTTCTTGTTGTTCTTCTTCTGCACAGCTAAGCTGGAAGTGGCATTTGCAGCTCGCAATAGTGCAGAGTTATCTCAAAGAAAGGGGCCACGGTGTTTCTGTATCTCTATTATGTTGGTGCGGCTTCGGAACTTTTAAATATCTTGATATATCTCGAGAACTACGCATCTGATCAAAAAATATCGTAGAACATAAAAAGTAGGAAACTTAATTCTCTACAAAAAAGGTCTCTTAACGTTTTGCAATAGCTCGCTTCGTTTCCGAGATATTTGCAGATTTATCTCAAGGGAAGGGGCCTGACGGACATATTCCGAGATATTTCTTCTTCTTGTTGTTCCTCTTCTGCACAGCTAAGCTGGAAGTGGCATTTGCAGGTCGCAATAGTGCAGAGTTATCTCAAAGAAAGGGGCCACGGTGTTTCTGTATCTCTATTATGTTGGTGCGGCTTCGGAACTTTTAAATATCTCGATATATCTCGAAAACTACGCTTCTGATCAAAAAATATCAGAGAACGTAAATTATAGGAAACATAATTCTCTACAAAAAAGGTCTCTTAAGATTTTGCCATAGCTCGCTTCGTTTCCGAGATATTTGCAGATTTATCTCCAGGGAAGGGGCCTGACTGACATATTTCGAGATATTTCTTCTTCTTGTTGTTCTTCTTCTGCACAGCTAAGCTGGAAGTGGCATTTGCAGCTCGCAATAGTGCAGAGTTATCTCAAAGAAAGGGGCCACGGTGTTTCTGTATCTCTATTATGTTGGTGCGGCTTCGGAACTTTTAAATATCTTGATATATCTCGAGAACTACGCATCTGATCAAAAAATATCGTAGAACATAAAAAGTAGGAAACTTAATTCTCTACAAATAAGGTCTCTTGACATTTTGCCATAGCTCGCTTGGTTTCCGAGATATTTGCAGATTTATCTCAAGGCAAGGGGCCTGAGGGACATATTTCGAGATATTTCTTCTTCTTGTTGTTCTTCTTCTGCACAGCTAAGCTGGAAGTGGCATTTGCAGGTCGCAATAGTGCAGAGTTATCTCAAAGAAAGGGGCCACGGTGTTTCTGTATCTCTATTATGTTGGTGCGGCTTCGGAACTTTTAAATATCTCGATATATCTCGAAAACTACGCTTCTGATCAAAAAATATCAGAGAACGTAAATTGTAGGAAACATAATTCTCTACAAAAAAGGTCTCTTAACATTTTGCAATAGCTCGCTTCGTTTCCGAGAAATTTGCAGATTTATCTCAAGGGAAGGGGCCTGACGGACATATTTCGAGATATTTCTTCTTCTTGTTGTTCTTCTTCTGCACAGCTAAGCTGGAAGTGGCATTTGCAGCGCGCAATAGTGCAGAGTTATCTCAAAGAAAGGGGCCACGGTGTTTCTGTATCTCTATTATGTTGGTGCGGCTTCGGAACTTTTAAATATCTTGATATATCTCGAGAACTACGCCTCTGATCGAAAAATATCATAGAACATAAAAAGTAGGAAACCTAATTTTCTACAAAAAAGGTCTCTTAACATTTTGCCGTAGCTCGCTTCGTTTCCGAGATATATGCAGATTTAGCTCAAGGGAAGGGGCCTGACGGACATATTCCGAGATATTTCTTCTTCTTGTTGTTCCTCTTCTGCACAGCTAAGCTGGAAGTGGCATTTGCAGGTCGCAATAGTGCAGAGTTATCTCAAAGAAAGGGGCCACGGTGTTTCTGTATCTCTATTATGTTGGTGCGGCTTCGGAACTTTTAAATATCTCGATATATCTCGAAAACTACGCTTCTGATCAAAAAATATCAGAGAACCTAAATTGTAGGAAACATAATTCTCTACAAAAAAGGTCTCTTAACATTTTGCCATAGCTCGCTTCGTTTCCGAGATATTTGCAGATTTATCTCAAGGGAAGGGTCCTGACGGACATATTTCGAGATATTTCTTCTTCTTGTTGTTCTTCTTCTGCACAGCTAAACTGGAAGTGGCATTTCCAGCTCGCAATCGTGCAGAGTTATCTCAAAGAGAGGGGCCACGGTGTTTCTGTATCTCTATTATGTTGGTGCGGCTTCGGAACTTTTAAATATCTTGATATATCTCGAGAACTACGCCTCTGATCGAAAAATATCATAGAACATAAAAAGTAGGAAACTTAATTCTCTACAAATAAGGTCTCTTAACATTTTGCGATAGCTCGCTTGGTTTCCGAGATATTTGCAGATTTATCTCAAGGGAAGGGGCCTGAGGGACATATTTCGAGATGTTTCTTCTTCTTGTTGTTCTTCTTCTGCACAGCTAAGCTGGAAGTGGCATTTGCAGCTCGCAATAGTGCAGAGTTACCTCAAAGAAAGGGGCCACGGTGTTTCTGTATCTCTATTATGTTGGTGCCGCTTCGGAACTTTTAAATATCTGGATATATCTCGAGAACTACGAATCTGATCAAAAAATATCATAGAACATAAAAAGTAGGAAACTTAATTCTCTACAAAAAAGGTCTCTTAACATTTTGCCATAGCTCGCTTCGTTTCCGAGATATTTGCAGATTTATCTCAAGGGAAGGGGCCTGACGGACATATTTCGAGATATTTCTTCTTCTTGTTGTTCTTCTTCTGCACAGCTAAGCTGGAAGTGGCATTTGCAGCTCGCAGTAGTGCAGAGTTATCTCAAAGAAAGGGGCCACGGTGTTTCTGTATCTCTATTATGTTGGTGCGGCTTCGGAACTTTTAAATATCTTGATATATCTCGAGAACTACGCATCTGATCAAAAAATATCGTAGAACATAAAAAGTAGGAAACTTAATTCTCTACAAATAAGGTCTCTTAACATTTTGCCATAGCTCGCTTGGTTTCCGAGATATTTGCAGATTTATCTCAAGGGAAGGGGCCTGACGGACATATTTCCAGATATTTCTTCTTCTTGTTGTTCTTCTTCTGCACAGCTAAGCTGGAAGTGGCATTTGCAGCTCGCAATAGTGCAGAGTTATCTCAAAGAAAGGGGCCACGGTGTTTCTGTATCTCTATTATGTTGGCGCGGCTTCGGAACTTTTAAATATCTTGATATATCTCGAGAACTACGCATCTGATCAAAAAATATCATAGAACATAAAAAGTAGGAAACCTCATTTTCTACAAAAAAGGTCGCTTAACATTTTGCCGTAGCTCGCTCCGTTTCCGAGATATTTGCAGATTTATCTCAAGGGAAGGGGCCTGACGGACATATTTCGAAATATTTCTTATTCTTGTTGTTCTTCTTCTGCACAGCTAAGCTGGAAGTGGCATTTGCAGGTCGCAATAGTGCAGAGTTATCTCAAAGAGAGGGGCCACGGTGTTTCTGTATCTCTATTATGTTGGTGCGGCTTCGGAACTTTTAAATATCTTGATATATCTCGAGAACTACGCATCTGATCAAAAAATATCATAGAACATAAAAAGTAGGAAACCTAATTTTCTACAAAAAAGGTCTCTTAACATTTTGCCGTAGCTCGCTTCGTTTCCGAGATATTTGCAGATTTATCTCAAGGGAACGGGCCTGACGGACATATTTCGAAATATTTCTTATTCTTGTTGTTCTTCTTCTGCACAGCTAAGCTGGAAGTGGCATTTGCAGCTCGCAATAGTGCAGAGTTATCTCAAAGAAAGGGGCCACGGTGTTTCTGTACCTCTATTATGTTGGTGCAGCTTCGGAGCTTTTAAATATCTTGATATATCTCGAGAACTACGCATCTGATCAAAAAATATCGTAGAACATAAAAAGTAGGAAACTTAATTCTCTACAAATAAGGTCTCTTAACATTTTGCCATAGCTCGCTTGGTTTCCGAGATATTTGCAGATTTATCTCAAGGGAAGGGGCCTGAGGGACATATTTCGAGATGTTTCTTCTTCTTGTTGTTCTTCTTCTGCACAGCTAAGCTGGAAGTGGCATTTGCAGCTCGCAATAGTGCAGAGTTACCTCAAAGAAAGGGGCCACGGTGTTTCTGTATCTCTATTATGTTGGTGCCGCTTCGGAACTTTTAAATATCTGGATATATCTCGAGAACTACGAATCTGATCAAAAAATATCATAGAACATAAAAAGTAGGAAACTTAATTCTCTACAAAAAAGGTCTCTTAACATTTTGCCATAGCTCGCTTCGTTTCCGAGATATTTGCAGATTTATCTCAAGGGAAGGGGCCTGACGGACATATTTCGAGATATTTCTTCTTCTTGTTGTTCTTCTTCTGCACAGCTAAGCTGGAAGTGGCATTTGCAGCTCGCAGTAGTGCAGAGTTATCTCAAAGAAAGGGGCCACGGTGTTTCTGTATCTCTATTATGTTGGTGCGGCTTCGCAACTTTTAAATATCTTGATATATCTCGAGAACTACGCATCTGATCAAAAAATATCGTAGAACATAAAAAGTAGGAAACTTAATTCTCTACAAATAAGGTCTCTTAACATTTTGCCATAGCTCGCTTGGTTTCCGAGATATTTGCAGATTTATCTCAAGGGAAGGGGCCTGACGGACATATTTCCAGATATTTCTTCTTCTTGTTGTTCTTCTTCTGCACAGCTAAGCTGGAAGTGGCATTTGCAGCTCGCAATAGTGCAGAGTTATCTCAAAGAAAGGGGCCACGGTGTTTCTGTATCTCTATTATGTTGGTGCGGCTTCGGAACTTTTAAATATCTTGATATATCTCGAGAACTACGCATCTGATCAAAAAATATCATAGAACATAAAAAGTAGGAAACCTCATTTTCTACAAAAAAGGTCGCTTAACATTTTGCCGTAGCTCGCTTCGTTTCCGAGATATTTGCAGATTTATCTCAAGGGAAGGGGCCTGACGGACATATTTCGAGATATTTCTTCTTCTTGTTGTTCTTCTTCTGCACAGCTAAGCTGGAAGTGGCATTTGCAGCTCGCAATAGTGCAGAGTTATCTCAAAGAAAGGGGCCACGGTGTTTCTGTATCTCTATTATGTTGGTGCGGCTTCGGAACTTTTAAATATCTTGATATATCTCGAGAACTACGCATCTGATCAAAAAATATCATAGAACATAAAAAGTAGGAAACTTAATTCTCTACAAAAAAGGTCTCTTAACATTTTGCCATAGCTCGCTTCGTTTCCGAGATATTTGCAGATTTATCTCAAGGGAAGGGGCCTAACGGACATATTTCGAGATATTTCTTCTTCTTGTTGTTCTTCTTCTGCACAGCTAAACTGGAAGTGGCATTTCCAGCTCGCAATAGTGCAGAGTCATCTCAAAGAAAGGGGCCACGGTGTTTCTGTATCTCTATTATGTTGGTGCGGCTTCGGAACTTTTAAATATCTCGATATATCTCGAAAACTACGCTTCTGATCAAAAAATATCATAGAACATAAATTGTAGGAAACATAATTCTCGACAAAAAAGGTCTCTTAACATTTTGCCATAGCTCGCTTCGTTTCCGAGATATTTGCAGATATATCTCAAGGGAAGGGGCCTGACGGACATATTTCAAGATATTTCTTCTTCTTGTTGTTCTTCTTCTGCACAGCTAAGCTGGAAGTGGCATTTACAGCTCGCAATAGTGCAGAGTTATCTCAAAGAAAGGGGCCACGGTGTTTCTGTATCTCTATTATGTTGGTGCCGCTTCGGAACTTTTAAATATCTGGATATATCTCGAGAACTACGAATCTGATCAAAAAATATCATAGAACATAAAAAGTAGGAAACTTAATTCTCTACAAAAAAGGTCTCTTAACATTTTGCCATAGCTCGCTTCGTTTCCGAGATATTTGCAGATTTATCTCAAGGGAAGGGGCCTGACGGACATATTTCGAGATATTTCTTCTTCTTGTTGTTCTTCTTCTGCACAGCTAAGCTGGAAGTGGCATTGGCAGCTCGCAGTAGTGCAGAGTTATCTCAAAGAAAGGGGCCACGGTGTTTCTGTATCTCTATTATGTTGGTGCGGCTTCGGAACTTTTAAATATCTTGATATATCTCGAGAACTACGCATCTGATCAAAAAATATCGTAGAACATAAAAAGTAGGAAACTTAATTCTCTACAAATAAGGTCTCTTAACATTTTGCCATAGCTCGCTTGGTTTCCGAGATATTTGCAGATTTATCTCAAGGGAAGGGGCCTGACGGACATATTTCCAGATATTTCTTCTTCTTGTTGTTCTTCTTCTGCACAGCTAAGCTGGAAGTGGCATTTGCAGCTCGCAATAGTGCAGAGTTATCTCAAAGAAAGGGGCCACGGTGTTTCTGTATCTCTATTATGTTGGTGCGGCTTCGGAACTTTTAAATATCTTGATATATCTCGAGAACTACGCATCTGATCAAAAAATATCATAGAACATAAAAAGTAGGAAACCTCATTTTCTACAAAAAAGGTCGCTAAACATTTTGCCGTAGCTCGCTTCGTTTCCGAGATATTTGCAGATTTATCTCAAGGGAAGGGTCCTGACGGACATATTTCGAAATATTTCTTATTCTTGTTGTTCTTCTTCTGCACAGCTAAGCTGGAAGTGGCATTTGCAGGTCGCAATAGTGCAGAGTTATCTCAAAGAGAGGGGCCACGGTGTTTCTGTATCTCTATTATGTTGGTGCGGCTTCGGAACTTTTAAATATCTTGATATATCTCGAGAACTACGCATCTGATCAAAAAATATCATAGAACATAAAAAGTAGGAAACCTAATTTTCTACAAAAAAGGTCTCTTAACATTTTGCCGTAGCTCTCTTCGTTTCCGAGATATTTGCAGATTTATCTCAAGGGAAGGGGCCTGACGGCCATATTTCGAGATATTTCTTCTTCTTGTTGTTCTTCTTCTGCACAGCTAAGCTGGAAGTGGCATTTGCAGCTCGCAATAGTGCAGAGTTATCTCAAAGAAAGGGGCCACGGTGTTTCTGTATCTCTATTATGTTGGTGCGGCTTCGGAACTTTTAAATATCTTGATATATCTCGAGAACTACGCATCTGATCAAAAAATATCATAGAACATAAACAGTAGGAAACTTAATTCTCTACAAAAAAGGTCTCTTAACATTTTGCCATAGCTCGCTTCGTTTCCGAGATATTTCCAGATTTATCTCAAGGGAAGGGGCCTGACGGACATATTTCGAGATATTTCTTCTTCTTGTTGTTCTTCTTCTGCACAGCTAAGCTGGAAGTGGCATTTGCAGCTCGCAATAGTGCAGAGTTATCTCAAAGAAAGGGGCCACGGTGTTTCTGTATCTCTATTATGTTGGTGCGGCTTCGGAACTTTTAAATATCTTGATATATCTCGAGAACTACGCATCTGATCAAAAAATATCATAGAACATGAAAAGTAGGAAACTTAATTCTCTACAAAAAAGGTCTCTTAACATTTTGCCATAGCTCTCTTCGTTTCCGAGATATTTGCAGATTTATCTCAAGGGAAGGGGCCTGACGGACATATTTCGAGATATTTCTTCTTCTTGTTGTTCTTCTTCTGCACAGCTAAGCTGGAAGTGGCATTTGCAGCTCGCAATAGTGCAGAGTTATCTCAAAGAAAGGGGCCACGGTGTTTCTGTATCTCTATTATGTTGGTGCGGCTTCGGAACTTTTAAATATCTTGATATATCTCGAGAACTACGCATCTGATCAAAAAATATCATAGAACATAAAAAGTAGGAAACTTAATTCTCTACAAAAAAGGTCTCTTAACATTTTGCCATAGCTCGCTTCGTTTCCGAGATATTTGCAGATTTATCTCAAGGGAAGGGGCCTAACGGACATATTTCGAGATATTTCTTCTTCTTGTTGTTCTTCTTCTGCACAGCTAAAATGGAAGTGGTATTTCCAGCTCGCAATAGTGCAGAGTCATCTCAAAGAAAGGGGCCACGGTGTTTCTGTATCTCTATTATGTTGGTGCGGCTTCGGAACTTTTAAATATCTCGATATATCTCGAAAACTACGCTTCTGATCAAAAAATATCATAGAACATAAATTGTAGGAAACATAATTTTCGACAAAAAAGGTCTCTTAACATTTTGCCATAGCTCTCTTCGTTTCCGAGATATTTGGAGATTTATCTCAAGGGACGGGGGCCTGACGGACATATTTCGAGATATTTCTTCTTCTTGTTGTTCTTCTTCTGCACAGCTAAGCTGGAAGTGGCATTTGCAGCTCGCAATAGTGCAGAGTTATCTCAAAGAAAGGGGCCACGGTGTTTCTGTATCTCTATTATGTTGGTGCGGCTTCGGAACTTTTAAATATCTTGATATATCTCGAGAACTACGCATCTGATCAAAAAATATCATAGAACATAAAAAGTAGGAAACCTCATTTTCTACAAAAAAGGTCGCTTAACATTTTGCCGTAGCTCGCTTCGTTTCCGAGATATTTGCAGATTTATCTCAAGGGAAGGGGCCTGACGGACATATTTCGAAATATTTCTTATTCTTGTTGTTCTTCTTCTGCACAGCTAAGCTGGAAGTGGCATTTGCAGGTCGCAATAGTGCAGAGTTATCTCAAAGAGAGGGGCCACGGTGTTTCTGTATCTCTATTATGTTGGTGCGGCTTCGGAACTTTTAAATATCTTGATATATCTCGAGAACTACGCATCTGATCAAAAAATATCATAGAACATAAAAAGTAGCAAACCTAATTTTCTACAAAAAAGGTCTCTTAACATTTTGCCGTAGCTCGCTTCGTTTCCGAGATATTTGCAGATTTATCTCAAGGGAACGGGCCTGACGGACATATTTCGAAATATTTCTTATTCTTGTTGTTCTTCTTCTGCACAGCTAAGCTGGAAGTGGCATTTGCAGCTCGCAATAGTGCAGAGTTATCTCAAAGAAAGGGGCCACGGTGTTTCTGTACCTCTATTATGTTGGTGCAGCTTCGGAGCTTTTAAATATCTTGATATATCTCGAGAACTACGCATCTGATCAAAAAATATCATAGAACATAAAAAGTAGGAAACTTAATTCTCTACAAAAAAGGTCTCTTAACATTTTGCCATAGCTCGCTTCGTTTCCGAGATATTTGCAGATTTATCTCAAGGGAAGGGGCCTGACGGACATATTTCGAGATATTTCTTCTTCTTGTTGTTCTTCTCCTGCACAGCTAAGCTGGAAGTGGCATTTGCGGCTCGTACTAGTGCAGAGTTATCTCAAAGAAAGGAGCCACGGTGTTTCTGTATCTCTATTATGTTGGTGCGGCTTCGGAACTTTTAAATATCTCGATATATCTCGAAAACTACGCTTCTGATCAAAAAATATCATAGAACATAAATTGTGGGAAACATAATTCTCGACAAAAAAGGTCTCTTAACATTTTGCCATAGCTCGCTTCGTTTCCGAGATATTTGCAGATATATCTCAAGGGAAGGGGCCTGACGGACATATTTCAAGATATTTCTTCTTCTTGTTGTTCTTCTTCTGCACAGCTAAGCTGGAAGTGGCATTTACAGCTCGCAATAGTGCAGAGTTATCTCAAAGAAAGGGGCCACGGTGTTTCTGTATCTCTATTATGTTGGTGCGGCTTCGGAACTTTTAAATATCTTGATATATCTCGAGAACTACGCATCTGATCAAAAAATGTCATACAACGTAAAAAGTAGGAAACTTAATTCTCTACAAAAAAGGTCTCTTAACATTTTGCCATAGCTCTCTTCGTTTCCGAGATATTTCCAGATTTATCTCAAGGGAAGGGGCCTGACGGACATATTTCGAGATATTTCTTCTTCTTATTGTTCTTCTTCTGCACAGCTAAGCTGGAAGTGGCATTTGCAGCTCGCAATAGTGCAGAGTTATCTCAAAGAAAGGGGCCACGGTGTTTCTGTATCTCTATTATGTTGGTGCGGCTTCGGAACTTTTAAGTATCTTGATATATCTCGAGAACTACGCATCTGATCAAAAAATATCATAGAACATGAAAAGTAGGAAACTTAATTCTCTACAAAAAAGGTCTCTTAACATTTTGCCATAGCTCTCTTCGTTTCCGAGATATTTGCAGATTTATCTCAAGGGAAGGGGCCTGACGGACATATTTCGAGATATTTCTTCTTCTTGTTGTTCTTCTTCTGCACAGCTAAGCTGGAAGTGGCATTTGCAGCTCGCAATAGTGCAGAGTTATCTCAAAGAAAGGGGCCACGGAGTTTCTGTATCTCTATTATGTTGGTGCGGCTTCGGAACTTTTAAATATCTTGATATATCTCGAGAACTACGCATCTGATCAAAAAATATCATAGTACATAAAAAGTAGGAAACTTAATTCTCTACAAAAAAGGTCTCTTAACATTTTGCCATAGCTCTCTTCGTTTCCGAGATATTTGCAGATTTATCTCAAGGGAAGGGGCCTGACGGACATATTTCGAAATATTTCTTATTCTTGTTGTTCTCCTTCTGCACAGCTAAGCTGGAAGTGGCATTTGCAGGTCGCAATAGTGCAGAGTTATCTCAAAGAGAGGGGCCACGGTGTTTCTGTATCTCTATTATGTTGGTGCGGCTTCGGAACTTTCAAATATCTTGATATATCTCGAGAACTACGCATCTGATCAAAAAATATCATAGAACATAAAAAGTAGCAAACCTAATTTTCTACAAAAAAGGTCTCTTAACATTTTGCCGTAGCTCGCTTCGTTTCCGAGATATTTGCAGATTTATCTCAAGGGAACGGGCCTGACGGACATATTTCGAAATATTTCTTATTCTTGTTGTTCTTCTTCTGCACAGCTAAGCTGGAAGTGGCATTTGCAGCTCGCAATAGTGCAGAGTTATCTCAAAGAAAGGGGCCACGGTGTTTCTGTACCTCTATTATGTTGGTGCAGCTTCGGAGCTTTTAAATATCTTGATATATCTCGAGAACTACGCATCTGATCAAAAAATATCATAGAACATAAAAAGTAGGAAACTTAATTCTCTACAAAAAAGGTCTCTTAACATTTTGCCATAGCTCGCTTCGTTTCCGAGATATTTGCAGATTTATCTCAAGGGAAGGGGCCTGACGGACATATTTCGAGATATTTCTTCTTCTTGTTGTTCTTCTCCTGCACAGCTAAGCTGGAAGTGGCATTTGCGGCTCGTACTAGTGCAGAGTTATCTCAAAGAAAGGAGCCACGGTGTTTCTGTATCTCTATTATGTTGGTGCGGCTTCGGAACTTTTAAATATCTCGATATATCTCGAAAACTACGCTTCTGATCAAAAAATATCATAGAACATAAATTGTGGGAAACATAATTCTCGACAAAAAAGGTCTCTTAACATTTTGCCATAGCTCGCTTCGTTTCCGAGATATTTGCAGATATATCTCAAGGGAAGGGGCCTGACGGACATATTTCAAGATATTTCTTCTTCTTGTTGTTCTTCTTCTGCACAGCTAAGCTGGAAGTGGCATTTACAGCTCGCAATAGTGCAGAGTTATCTCAAAGAAAGGGGCCACGGTGTTTCTGTATCTCTATTATGTTGGTGCGGCTTCGGAACTTTTAAATATCTTGATATATCTCGAGAACTACGCATCTGATCAAAAAATGTCATACAACGTAAAAAGTAGGAAACTTAATTCTCTACAAAAAAGGTCTCTTAACATTTTGCCATAGCTCTCTTCGTTTCCGAGATATTTCCAGATTTATCTCAAGGGAAGGGGCCTGACGGACATATTTCGAGATATTTCTTCTTCTTATTGTTCTTCTTCTGCACAGCTAAGCTGGAAGTGGCATTTGCAGCTCGCAATAGTGCAGAGTTATCTCAAAGAAAGGGGCCACGGTGTTTCTGTATCTCTATTATGTTGGTGCGGCTTCGGAACTTTTAAGTATCTTGATATATCTCGAGAACTACGCATCTGATCAAAAAATATCATAGAACATGAAAAGTAGGAAACTTAATTCTCTACAAAAAAGGTCTCTTAACATTTTGCCATAGCTCTCTTCGTTTCCGAGATATTTGCAGATTTATCTCAAGGGAAGGGGCCTGACGGACATATTTCGAGATATTTCTTCTTCTTGTTGTTCTTCTTCTGCACAGCTAAGCTGGAAGTGGCATTTGCAGCTCGCAATAGTGCAGAGTTATCTCAAAGAAAGGGGCCACGGAGTTTCTGTATCTCTATTATGTTGGTGCGGCTTCGGAACTTTTAAATATCTTGATATATCTCGAGAACTACGCATCTGATCAAAAAATATCATAGTACATAAAAAGTAGGAAACTTAATTCTCTACAAAAAAGGTCTCTTAACATTTTGCCATAGCTCTCTTCGTTTCCGAGATATTTGCAGATTTATCTCAAGGGAAGGGGCCTGACGGACATATTTCGAAATATTTCTTATTCTTGTTGTTCTCCTTCTGCACAGCTAAGCTGGAAGTGGCATTTGCAGGTCGCAATAGTGCAGAGTTATCTCAAAGAGAGGGGCCACGGTGTTTCTGTATCTCTATTATGTTGGTGCGGCTTCGGAACTTTCAAATATCTTGATATATCTCGAGAACTACGCATCTGATCAAAAAATATCATAGAACATAAAAAGTAGGAAACCTAATTTTCTACAAAAAAGGTCTCTTAACATTTTGCCGTAGCTCTCTTCGTTTCCGAGATATTTGCAGATTTATCTCGAGGGAAGGGGCCTGACGGACATATTTCGAGATATTTCTTCTTCTTGTTGTTCTTCTTCTGCACAGCTAAGCTGGAAGTGGCATTTGCAGCTCGCAATAGTGCAGAGTTATCTCAAAGAAAGGGGCCACGGTGTTTCTGTATCTCTATTATGTTGGTGCGGCTTCGGAACTTTTAAATATCTTGATATATCTCGAGAACTACGCATCTGATCAAAAAATATCATAGAACATAAAAAGTAGGAAACTTAATTCTCTACAAAAAAGGTCTCTTAACATTTTGCCATAGCTCGCTTCGTTTCCGAGATATTTGCAGATTTATCTCAAGGGAAGGGGCCTAACGGACATATTTCGAGATATTTCTTCTTCTTGTTGTTCTTCTTCTGCACAGCTAAACTGGAAGTGGCATTTCCAGCTCGCAATAGTGCAGAGTTATCTCAAAGAAAGGGGCCACGGTGTTTCTGTATCTCTATTATGTTGGTGCGGCTTCGGAACTTTTAAATATCTTGATATATCTCGAGAACTACGCATCTGATCAAAAAATGTCATACAACGTAAAAAGTAGGAAACTTAATTCTCTACAAAAAAGGTCTCTTAACATTTTGCCATAGCTCTCTTCGTTTCCGAGATATTTCCAGATTTATCTCAAGGGAAGGGGCCTGACGGACATATTTCGAGATATTTCTTCTTCTTGTTGTTCTTCTTCTGCACAGCTAAGCTGGAAGTGGCATTTGCAGCTCGCAATAGTGCAGAGTTATCTCAAAGAAAGGGGCCACGGTGTTTCTGTATCTCTATTATGTTGGTGCGGCTTCGGAACTTTTAAATATCTTGATATATCTCGAGAACTACGCATCTGATCAAAAAATATCATAGAACATGAAAAGTAGGAAACTTAATTCTCTACAAAAAAGGTCTCTTAACATTTTGCCATAGCTCTCTTCGTTTCCGAGATATTTGCAGATTTATCTCAAGGGAAGGGGCCTGACGGACATATTTCGAGATATTTCTTCTTCTTGTTATTCTTCTTCTGCACAGCTAAGCTGGAAGTGGCATTTGCAGCTCGCAATAGTGCAGAGTTATCTCAAAGAAAGGGGCCACGGTGTTTCTGTATCTCTATTATGTTGGTGCGGCTTCGGAACTTTTAAATATCTTGATATATCTCGAGAACTACGCATCTGATCAAAAAATATCATAGAACATAAAAAGTAGGAAACTTAATTCTCTACAGAAAAGGTCTCTTAACATTTTGCCATAGCTCGCTTCGTTTCCGAGATATTTGCAGATTTATCTCAAGGGAAGGGGCCTAACGGACATATTTCGAGATATTTCTTCTTCTTGTTGTTCTTCTTCTGCACAGCTAAACTGGAAGTGGTATTTCCAGCTCGCAATAGTGCAGAGTCATCTCGAAGAAAGGGGCCACGGTGTTTCTGTATCTCTATTATGTTGGTGCGGCTTCGGAACTTTTAAATATCTCGATATATCTCGAAAACTACGCTTCTGATCAAAAAATATCATAGAACATAAATTGTAGGAAACATAATTCTCGACAAAAAAGGTCTCTTAACATTTTGCCATAGCTCTCTTCGTTTCCGAGATATTTGGAGATTTATCTCAAGGGACGGGGGCCTGACGGACATATTTCGAGATATTTCTTCTTCTTGTTGTTCTTCTTCTGCACAGCTAAGCTGGAAGTGGCATTTGCAGCTCGCAATAGTGCAGAGTTATGTCAAAGAAAGGGGCCACGGTGTTTCTGTATCTCTATTATGTTGGTGCGGCTTCGGAACTTTTAAATATCTTGATATATCTCGAGAACTACGCATCTGATCAAAAAATATCATAGAACATAAAAAGTAGGAAACCTCATTTTCTACAAAAAAGGTCGCTTAACATTTTGCCGTAGCTCGCTTCGTTTCCGAGATATTTGCAGATTTATCTCAAGGGAAGGGGCCTGACGGACATATTTCGAGATATTTCTTCTTCTTGTTGTTCTTCTTCTGCACAGCTAAGCTGGAAGTGGCATTTGCAGCTCGCAATAGTGCAGAGTTATCTCAAAGAAAGGGGCCACGGTGTTTCTGTATCTCTATTATGTTGGTGCGGCTTCGGAACTTTTAAATATCTTGATATATCTCGAGAACTACGCATCTGATCAAAAAATATCATAGAACATAAAAAGTAGGAAACTTAATTCTCTACAAAAAAGGTCTCTTAACATTTTGCCATAGCTCGCTTCGTTTCCGAGATATTTGCAGATTTATCTCAAGGGAAGGGGCCTAACGGACATATTTCGAGATATTTCTTCTTCTTGTTGTTCTTCTTCTGCACAGCTAAACTGGAAGTGGCATTTCCAGCTCGCAATAGTGCAGAGTCATCTCAAAGAAAGGGGCCACGGTGTTTCTGTATCTCTATTATGTTGGTGCGGCTTCGGAACTTTTAAATATCTCGATATATCTCGAAAACTACGCTTCTGATCAAAAAATATCATAGAACATAAATTGTAGGAAACATAATTCTCGACAAAAAAGGTCTCTTAACATTTTGCCATAGCTCGCTTCGTTTCCGAGATATTTGCAGATATATCTCAAGGGAAGGGGCCTGACGGACATATTTCAAGATATTTCTTCTTCTTGTTGTTCTTCTTCTGCACAGCTAAGCTGGAAGTGGCATTTACAGCTCGCAATAGTGCAGAGTTATCTCAAAGAAAGGGGCCACGGTGTTTCTGTATCTCTATTATGTTGGTGCGGCTTCGGAACTTTTAAATATCTTGATATATCTCGAGAACTACGCATCTGATCAAAAAATGTCATACAACGTAAAAAGTAGGAAACTTAATTCTCTACAAAAAAGGTCTCTTAACATTTTGCCATAGCTCTCTTCGTTTCCGAGATATTTCCAGATTTATCTCAAGGGAAGGGGCCTGACGGACATATTTCGAGATATTTCTTCTTCTTATTGTTCTTCTTCTGCACAGCTAAGCTGGAAGTGGCATTTGCAGCTCGCAATAGTGCAGAGTTATCTCAAAGAAAGGGGCCACGGTGTTTCTGTATCTCTATTATGTTGGTGCGGCTTCGGAACTTTTAAATATCTTGATATATCTCGAGAACTACGCATCTGATCAAAAAATATCATAGAACATGAAAAGTAGGAAACTTAATTCTCTACAAAAAAGGTCTCTTAACATTTTGCCATAGCTCTCTTCGTTTCCGAGATATTTGCAGATTTATCTCAAGGGAAGGGGCCTGACGGACATATTTCGAGATATTTCTTCTTCTTGTTGTTCTTCTTCTGCACAGCTAAGCTGGAAGTGGCATTTGCAGCTCGCAATAGTGCAGAGTTATCTCAAAGAAAGGGGCCACGGTGTTTCTGTATCTCTATTATGTTGGTGCGGCTTCGGAACTTTTAAATATCTTGATATATCTCGAGAACTACGCATCTGATCAAAAAATATCATAGTACATAAAAAGTAGGAAACTTAATTCTCTACAAAAAAGGTCTCTTAACATTTTGCCATAGCTCTCTTCGTTTCCGAGACATTTCCAGATTTATCTCAAGGGAAGGGGCCTGACGGACATATTTCGAGATATTTCTTCTTCTTGTTGTTCTTCTTCTGCACAGCTAAGCTGGAAGTGGCATTTGCTGCTCGCAATAGTGCAGAGTTATCTCAAAGAAAGGGGCCACGGTGTTTCTGTATCTCTATTATGTTGGTGCGGCTTCGGAACTTTTAAATATCTTGATATATCTCGAGAACTACGCATCTGATCAAAAAATATCATAGAACATGAAAAGTAGGAAACTTAATTCTCTACAAAAAAGGTCTCTTAACATTTTGCCATAGCTCTCTTCGTTTCCGAGATATTTGCAGATTTATCTCAAGGGAAGGGGCCTGACGGATATATTTCGAGATATTTCTTCTTCTTGTTGTTCTTCTTCTGCACAGCTAAGCTGGAAGTGGCATTTGCAGCTCGCAATAGTGCAGAGTTATCTCAAAGAAAGGGGCCACGGTGTTTCTGTATCTCTATTATGTTGGTGCGGCTTCGGAACTATTAAATATCTTGATATATCTCGAGAACTACGCATCTGATCAAAAAATATCATAGAACATAAAAAGTAGGAAACTTAATTCTCTACAAAAAAGGTCTCTTAACATTTTGCCATAGCTCGCTTCGTTTCCGAGATATTTGCAGATTTATCTCAAGGGAAGGGGCCTAACGGACATATTTCGAGATATTTCTTCTTCTTGTTGTTCTTCTTCTGCACAGCTAAACTGGAAGTGGCATTTCCAGCTCGCAATAGTGCAGAGTCATCTCAAAGAAAGGGGCCACGGTGTTTCTGTATCTCTATTATGTTGGTGCGGCTTCGGAACTTTTAAATATCTTGATATATCTCGAGAACTACGCATCTGATCAAAAAATATCATAGAACATAAAAAGTAGGAAACCTAATTCTCTACAAAAAAGGTCTCTTAACATTTTGCCATAGCTCGCTTCGTTTCCGAGATATTTGCAGATTTATCTCAAGGGAAGGGGCCTGACGGACATATTTCGAGATATTTCTTCTTCTTGTTGTTCTTCTTCTGCACAGCTAAGCTGGAAGTGGCATTTGCAGCTCGCAATAGTGCAGAGTTATCTCAAAGAAAGGGGCCACGGTGTTTCTGTATCTCTATTATGTTGGTGCGGCTTCGGAACTTTTAAATATCTTGATATATCTCGAGAACTACGCCTCTGATCGAAAAATATCATAGAACATAAAAAGTAGGAAACCTAATTTTCTACAAAAAAGGTCTCTTAACATTTTGCCGTAGCTCGCTTCGTTTCCGAGATATATGCAGATTTAGCTCAAGGGAAGGGGCCTGACGGACATATTCCGAGATATTTCTTCTTCTTGTTGTTCCTCTTCTGCACAGCTAAGCTAGAAGTGGCATTTGCAGGTCGCAATAGTGCAGAGTTATCTCAAAGAAAGGGGCCACGGTGTTTCTGTATCTCTATTATGTTGGTGCGGCTTCGGAACTTTTAAATATCTCGATATATCTCGAAAACTACGCTTCTGATCAAAAAATATCAGAGAACCTAAATTGTAGGAAACATAATTCTCTACAAAAAAGGTCTCTTAACATTTTGCCATAGCTCGCTTCGTTTCCGAGATATTTGCAGATTTATCTCAAGGGAAGGGTCCTGACGGACATATTTCGAGATATTTCTTCTTCTTGTTGTTCTTCTTCTGCACAGCTAAACTGGAAGTGGCATTTCCAGCTCGCAATCGTGCAGAGTTATCTCAAAGAGAGGGGCCACGGTGTTTCTGTATCTCTATTATGTTGGTGCGGCTTCGGAGCTTTTAAATATCTTGATATATCTCGAGAACTACGCCTCTGATCGAAAAATATCATAGAACATAAAAAGTAGGAAACTTAATTCTCTACAAAAAAGGTCTCTTAACATTTTGCCATAGCTCGCTTCGTTTCCGAGATATTTGCAGATTTATCTCAAGGGAAGGGGCCTGACGGACATATTTCGAGATATTTCTTCTTCTTGTTGTTCTTCTTCTGCACAGCTAAGCTGGAAGTGGCATTTGCAGCGCGCAATAGTGCAGAGTTATCTCAAAGAAAGGGGCCACGATGTTTCTGTATCTCTATTATGTTGGTGCGGCTTCGGAACTTTTAAATATCTTGATATATCTCGAGAACTACGCATCTGATCAAAAAATATCATAGAACATAAAAAGTAGGAAACTTAATTCTCTACAAAAAAGGTCTCTTAACATTTTGCCATAGCTCGCTTCGTTTCCGAGATATTTGCAGATTTATCTCAAGGGAAGGGGCCTGACGGACATATTTCGAGATATTTCTTCTTGTTGTTGTTCTTCTTCTGCACAGCTAAGATGGAAGTGGCATTTGCAGCGCGCAATAGTGCAGAGTTATCTCAAAGAAAGGGGCCACGGTGTTTCTGTATCTCTATTATGTTGGTGCGGCTTCGGAACTTTTAAATATCTTGATATATCTCGAAAACTACGCTTCTGATCAAAAAATATCAGAGAACGTAAATTGTAGGAAACATAATTCTCTACAAAAAAGGTCTCTTAACATTTTGCCATAGCTCGCTTCGTTTCCGAGATATTTGCAGATTTATCTCAAGGGAAGGGGCCTGACGGACATATTTCGAGATATTTCTTCTTCTTGTTGTTCTTCTTCTGCACAGCTAAGCTGGAAGTGGCATTTGCAGCTCGCAATAGTGCAGAGTTATCTCAAAGAAAGGGGCCACGGTGTTTCTGTATCTCTATTATGTTGGTGCGGCTTCGGAACTTTTAAATATCTTGATATACCCGAGAACTACGCCTCTGATCGAAAAATATCATAGAACATAAAAAGTAGGAAACTTAATTCTCTACAAAAAAGGTCTCTTAACATTTTGCCATAGCTCGCTTCGTTTCCGAGATATTTGCAGATTTATCTCAAGGGAAGGGGCCTGACGGACATATTTCGAGATATTTCTTCTTCTTGTTGTTCTTCTTCTGCACAGCTAAGCTGGAAGTGGCATTTGCAGCGCGCAATAGTGCAGAGTTATCTCAAAGAAAGGGGCCACGTTGTTTCTGTATCTCTATTACGTTGGTGCGGCTTCGGAACTTTTAAATATCTTGATATATCTCGAGAACTACGCATCTGATCAAAAAATATCATAGAACATAAAAAGTAGGAAACTTAATTCTCTACAAAAAAGGTCTCTTAACATTTTGCCATAGCTCGCTTCGTTTCCGAGATATTTGCAGATTTATCTCAAGGGAAGGGGCCTGACGGACATATTTCGAGATATTTCTTCTTCTTGTTGTTCTTCTTCTGCACAGCTAAGCTGGAAGTGGCATTTGCAGCGCGCAATAGTGCAGAGTTATCTCAAAGAAAGGGGCCACGGTGTTTCTGTATCTCTATTATGTTGGTGCGGCTTCGGAACTTTTAAATATCTTGATATATCTCGAAAACTACGCTTCTGATCAAAAAATATCAGAGAACGTAAATTGTAGGAAACATAATTCTCTACAAAAAAGGTCTCTTAACATTTTGCCATAGCTCGCTTCGTTTCCGAGATATTTGCAGATTTATCTCAAGGGAAGGGGCCTGACGGACATATTTCGAGATATTTCTTCTTCTTGTTGTTCTTCTTCTGCACAGCTAAGCTGGAAGTGGCATTTGCAGCTCGCAATAGTGCAGAGTTATCTCAAAGAAAGGGGCCACGGTGTTTCTGTATCTCTATTATGTTGGTGCGGCTTCGGAACTTTTAAATATCTTGATATATCTCGAGAACTACGCATCTGATCAAAAAATATCGTAGAACATAAAAAGTAGGAAACTTAATTCTCTACAAATAAGGTCTCTTAACATTTTGCCATAGCTCGCTTAGTTTCCGAGATATTTGCAGATTTATCTCAAGGGAAGGGGCCTGAGGGACATATTTCGAGATGTTTCTTCTTCTTGTTGTTCTTCTTCTGCACAGCTAAGCTGGAAGTGGCATTTGCAGCTCGCAATAGTGCAGAGTTACCTCAAAGAAAGGGGCCACGGTGTTTCTGTATCTCTATTATGTTCGTGCCGCTTCGGAACTTTTAAATATCTGGATATATCTCGAGAACTACGCATCTGATCAAAAAATATCATAGAACATAAAAAGTAGGAAACTTAATTCTCTACAAAAAAGGTCTCTTAACGTTTTGCCATATCTCGCTTCGTTTCCGAGATATTTGCAGATTTATCTCAAGGGAAGGGGCCTGACGGACATATTTCGAGATATTTCTTCTTCTTGTTGTTCTTCTTCTGCACAGCTAAGCTGGAAGTGGCATTTGCAGCTCGCAGTAGTGCAGAGTTATCTCAAAGAAAGGGGCCACGGTGTTTCTGTATCTCTATTATGTTGGTGCGGCTTCGGAACTTTTAAATATCTTGATATATCTCGAGAACTACGCATCTGATCAAAAAATATCGTAGAACACAAAAAGTAGGAAACTTAATTCTCTACAAATAAGGTCTCTTAACATTTTGCCATAGCTCGCTTGGTTTCCGAGATATTTGCAGATTTATCTCAAGGGAAGGGGCCTGAGGGACATATTTCGAGATGTTTCTTCTTCTTGTTGTTCTTCTTCTGCACAGCTAAGCTGGAAGTGGCATTTGCAGCTCGCAATAGTGCAGAGTTATCTCAAAGAAAGGGGCCACGGTGTTTCTGTATCTCTATTATGTTGGTGCGGCTTCGGAACTTTTAAATATCTTGATATATCTCGAGAACAACGCATCTGATCAAAAAATATCATAGAACATAAAAAGTAGGAAACCTCATTTTCTACAAAAAAGGTCGCTTAACATTTTGCCGTAGCTCGCTTCGTTTCCGAGATATTTGCAGATTTATCTCAAGGGAAGGGGCCTGACGGACATATTTCGAAATATTTCTTATTCTTGTTGTTCTTCTTCTGCACAGCTAAGCTGGAAGTGGCATTTGCAGGTCGCAATAGTGCAGAGTTATCTCAAAGAAAGGGGCCACGGTGTTTCTGTATCTCTATTATGTTGGTGCGGCTTCGGAACTTTTAAATATCTCGATATATCTCGAAAACTACGCTTCTGATCAAAAAATATCAGAGAACCTAAATTGTAGGAAACATAATTCTCTACAAAAAAGGTCTCTTAACATTTTGCCATAGCTCGCTTCGTTTCCGAGATATTTGCAGATTTATCTCAAGGGAAGGGTCCTGACGGACATATTTCGAGATATTTCTTCTTCTTGTTGTTCTTCTTCTGCACAGCTAAACTGGAAGTGGCATTTCCAGCTCGCAATCGTGCAGAGTTATCTCAAAGAGAGGGGCCACGGTGTTTCTGTATCTCTATTATGTTGGTGCGGCTTCGGAACTTTTAAATATCTCGATATATCTCGAAAACTACGCTTCTGATCAAAAAATATCAGAGAACCTAAATTGTAGGAAACATAATTCTCTACAAAAAAGGTCTCTTAAGATTTTGCCATAGCTCGCTTCGTTTCCGAGATATTTGCAGATATATCTCAAGGGAAGGGGCCTGACGGACATATTTCGAGATATTTCTTCTTCTTGTTGTTCTTCTTCTGCACAGCTAAGCTGGAAGTGGCATTTGCGGCTCGCAGTCGTGCAGAGTTAGCTCAAAGGAAGGGGCCACGGTGTTTCTGTATCTCTATTATGTTGGTGCGGCTTCGGAACTTTTAAATATCTTGATATATCTCGAGAACTACGCCTCTGATCGAAAAATATCATAGAACATAAAAAGTAGGAAACCTAATTTTCTACAAAAAAGGTCTCTTAACATTTTGCCGTAGCTCGCTTCGTTTCCGAGATATATGCAGATTTAGCTCAAGGGAAGGGGCCTGACGGACATATTCCGAGATATTTCTTCTTCTTGTTGTTCCTCTTCTGCACAGCTAAGCTGGAAGTGGCATTTGCAGGTCGCAAAAGTGCAGAGTTATCGCAAAGAAAGGGGCCACGGTGTTTCTGTATCTCTATTATGTTGGTGCGGCTTCGGAACTTTTAAATATCTCGATATATCTCGAAAACTACGCTTCTGATCAAAAAATATCAGAGAACCGAAATTGTAGGAAACATAATTCTCTACAAAAAAGGTCTCTTAACATTTTGCCATAGCTCGCTTCGTTTCCGAGATATTTGCAGATTTATCTCAAGGGAAGGGTCCTGACGGACATATTTCGAGATATTTCTTCTTCTTGTTGTTCTTCTTCTGCACAGCTAAACTGGAAGTGGCATTTCCAGCTCGCAATCGTGCAGAGTTATCTCAAAGAGAGGGGCCACGGTGTTTCTGTATCTCTATTATGTTGGTGCGGCTTCGGAACTTTTAAATATCTTGATATATCTCGAGAACTACGCCTCTGATCGAAAAATATCATAGAACATAAAAAGTAGGAAACTTAATTCTCTACAAATAAGGTCTCTTAACATTTTGCCATAGCTCGCTTAGTTTCCGAGATATTTGCAGATTTATCTCAAGGGAAGGGGCCTGAGGGACATATTTCGAGATGTTTCTTCTTCTTGTTGTTCTTCTTCTGCACAGCTAAGCTGGAAGTGGCATTTGCAGCTCGCAATAGTGCAGAGTTACCTCAAAGAAAGGGGCCACGGTGTTTCTGTATCTCTATTATGTTCGTGCCGCTTCGGAACTTTTAAATATCTGGATATATCTCGAGAACTACGCATCTGATCAAAAAATATCATAGAACATAAAAAGTAGGAAACTTAATTCTCTACAAAAAAGGTCTCTTAACATTTTGCCATATCTCGCTTCGTTTCCGAGATATTTGCAGATTTATCTCAAGGGAAGGGGCCTGACGGACATATTTCGAGATATTTCTTCTTCTTGTTGTTCTTCTTCTGCACAGCTAAGCTGGAAGTGGCATTTGCAGCTCGCAGTAGTGCAGAGTTATCTCAAAGAAAGGGGCCACGGTGTTTCTGTATCTCTATTATGTTGGTGCGGCTTCGGAACTTTTAAATATCTTGATATATCTCGAGAACTACGCATCTGATCAAAAAATATCGTAGAACACAAAAAGTAGGAAACTTAATTCTCTACAAATAAGGTCTCTTAACATTTTGCCATAGCTCGCTTGGTTTCCGAGATATTTGCAGATTTATCTCAAGGGAAGGGGCCTGAGGGACATATTTCGAGATGTTTCTTCTTCTTGTTGTTCTTCTTCTGCACAGCTAAGCTGGAAGTGGCATTTGCAGCTCGCAATAGTGCAGAGTTATCTCAAAGAAAGGGGCCACGGTGTTTCTGTATCTCTATTATGTTGGTGCGGCTTCGGAACTTTTAAATATCTTGATATATCTCGAGAACAACGCATCTGATCAAAAAATATCATAGAACATAAAAAGTAGGAAACCTCATTTTCTACAAAAAAGGTCGCTTAACATTTTGCCGTAGCTCGCTTCGTTTCCGAGATATTTGCAGATTTATCTCAAGGGAAGGGGCCTGACGGACATATTTCGAAATATTTCTTATTCTTGTTGTTCTTCTTCTGCACAGCTAAGCTGGAAGTGGCATTTGCAGGTCGCAATAGTGCAGAGTTATCTCAAAGAAAGGGGCCACGGTGTTTCTGTATCTCTATTATGTTGGTGCGGCTTCGGAACTTTTAAATATCTCGATATATCTCGAAAACTACGCTTCTGATCAAAAAATATCAGAGAACCTAAATTGTAGGAAACATAATTCTCTACAAAAAAGGTCTCTTAACATTTTGCCATAGCTCGCTTCGTTTCCGAGATATTTGCAGATTTATCTCAAGGGAAGGGTCCTGACGGACATATTTCGAGATATTTCTTCTTCTTGTTGTTCTTCTTCTGCACAGCTAAACTGGAAGTGGCATTTCCAGCTCGCAATCGTGCAGAGTTATCTCAAAGAGAGGGGCCACGGTGTTTCTGTATCTCTATTATGTTGGTGCGGCTTCGGAACTTTTAAATATCTCGATATATCTCGAAAACTACGCTTCTGATCAAAAAATATCAGAGAACCTAAATTGTAGGAAACATAATTCTCTACAAAAAAGGTCTCTTAAGATTTTGCCATAGCTCGCTTCGTTTCCGAGATATTTGCAGATATATCTCAAGGGAAGGGGCCTGACGGACATATTTCGAGATATTTCTTCTTCTTGTTGTTCTTCTTCTGCACAGCTAAGCTGGAAGTGGCATTTACAGCTCGCAATAGTGCAGAGTTATCTCAAAGAAAGGGACCACGGTGTTTCTGTATCTCTATTATGTTGGTGCGGCTTCGGAACTTTTAAATATCTTGATATATCTCGAGAACTACGCATCTGATCAAAAAATGTCATAGAACGTAAAAAGTAGGAAACTTAATTCTCTACAAAAAAGGTCTCTTAACATTTTGCCATAGCTCTCTTCGTTTCCGAGATATTTCCAGATTTATCTCAAGGGAAGGGGCCTGACGGACATATTTCGAGATATTTCTTCTTCTTGTTGTTCTTCTTCTGCACAGCTAAGCTGGAAGTGGCATTTGCGGCTCGCACTAGTGCAGAGTTAGCTCAAAGGAAGGGGCCACGGTGTTTCTGTATCTCTATTATGTTGGTGCGGCTTCGGAACTTTTAAATATCTTGATATATCTCGAGAACTACGCATCTGATCAAAAAATATCATAGAACATAAAAAGTAGGAAACCTAATTCTCTACAAAAAAGGTCTCTTAACATTTTGCCATAGCTCGCTTCGTTTCCGAGATATTTGCAGATTTATCTCAAGGGAAGGGGCCTGACGGACATATTTCGAGATATTTCTTCTTCTTGTTGTTCTTCTTCTGCACAGCTAAGCTGGAAGTGGCATTTGCGGCTCGCACTAGTGCAGAGTTAGCTCAAAGGAAGGGGCCACGGTGTTTCTGTATCTCTATTATGTTGGTGCGGCTTCGGAACTTTTAAATATCTTGATATATCTCGAGAACTACGCATCTGATCAAAAAATATCATAGAACATAAAAAGTAGGAAACCTAATTCTCTACAAAAAAGGTCTCTTAACATTTTGCCATAGCTCGCTTCGTTTCCGAGATATTTGCAGATTTATCTCAAGGGAAGGGGCCTGACGGACATATTTCGAGATATTTCTTCTTCTTGTTGTTCTTCCTCTGCACAGCTAAGCTGGAAGTGGCATTTGCGGCTCGCACTAGTGCAGAGTTATCT
Source organism: Osmia lignaria lignaria (assembly GCF_051020975.1). Lineage (NCBI taxonomy): Eukaryota > Metazoa > Arthropoda > Insecta > Hymenoptera > Megachilidae > Osmia > Osmia lignaria. Next base: position 22,645,591 of record NW_027478159.1, read on the forward strand.
CAAAGAAAGGGGCCACGGTGTTTCTGTATCTCTATTATGTTGGTGCGGCTTCGGAACTTTTAAATATCTTGATATATCTCGAGAACTACGCCTCTGATCGAAAAATATCATAGAACATAAAAAGTAGGAAACCTAATTTTCTACAAAAAAGGTCTCTTAACATTTTGCCGTAGCTCGCTTCGTTTCCGAGATATATGCAGATTTAGCTCAAGGGAAGGGGCCTGACGGACATATTCCGAGATATTTCTTCTTCTTGTTGTTCCTCTTCTGCACAGCTAAGCTGGAAGTGGCATTTGCAGGTCGCAATAGTGCAGAGTTATCTCAAAGAAAGGGGCCACGGTGTTTCTGTATCTCTATTATGTTGGTGCGGCTTCGGAACTTTTAAATATCTCGATATATCTCGAAAACTACGCTTCTGATCAAAAAATATCAGAGAACCTAAATTGTAGGAAACATAATTCTCTACAAAAAAGGTCTCTTAACATTTTGCCATAGCTCGCTTCGTTTCCGAGATATTTGCAGATTTATCTCAAGGGAAGGGTCCTGACGGACATATTTCGAGATATTTCTTCTTCTTGTTGTTCTTCTTCTGCACAGCTAAACTGGAAGTGGCATTTCCAGCTCGCAATCGTGCAGAGTTATCTCAAAGAGAGGGGCCACGGTGTTTCTGTATCTCTATTATGTTGGTGCGGCTTCGGAACTTTTAAATATCTCGATATATCTCGAAAACTACGCTTCTGATCAAAAAATATCAGAGAACCTAAATTGTAGGAAACATAATTCTCTACAAAAAAGGTCTCTTAAGATTTTGCCATAGCTCGCTTCGTTTCCGAGATATTTGCAGATATATCTCAAGGGAAGGGGCCTGACGGACATATTTCGAGATATTTCTTCTTCTTGTTGTTCTTCTTCTGCACAGCTAAGCTGGAAGTGGCATTTACAGCTCGCAATAGTGCAGAGTTATCTCAAAGAAAGGGACCACGGTGTTTCTGTATCTCTATTATGTTGGTGCGGCTTCGGAACTTTTAAATATCTTGATATATCTCGAGAACTGCGCATCTGATCAAAAAATATCATAGAACATAAAAAGTAGGAAACTTAATTCTCTACAAAAAAGGTCTCTTAACATTTTGCCATAGCTCGCTTCGTTTCCGAGATATTTGCAGATTTATCTCAAGGGAAGGGGCCTGACGGACATATTTCGAGATATTTCTTCTTCTTGTTGTTCTTCTTCTGCACAGCTAAGCTGGAAGTGGCATTTGCGGCTCGCACTAGTGCAGAGTTAGCTCAAAGGAAGGGGCCACGGTGTTTCTGTATCTCTATTATGTTGGTGCGGCTTCGGAACTTTTAAATATCTTGATATATCTCGAGAACTACGCATCTGATCAAAAAATATCACAGAACATAAAAAGTAGGAAACCTAATTCTCTACAAAAAAGGTCTCTTAACATTTTGCCATAGCTCGCTTCGTTTCCGAGATATTTGCAGATTTATCTCAAGGGAAGGGGCCTGACGGACATATTTCGAGATATTTCTTCTTCTTGTTGTTCTTCTTCTGCACAGCTAAGCTGGAAGTGGCATTTGCGGCTCGCACTAGTGCAGAGTTAGCTCAAAGGAAGGGGCCACGGTGTTTCTGTATCTCTATTATGTTGGTGCGGCTTCGGAACTTTTAAATATCTCGATATATCTCGAAAACTACGCTTCTGATCAAAAAATATCAGAGAACCTAAATTGTAGGAAACATAATTCTCTACAAAAAAGGTCTCAAAACATTTTGCCATAGCTCGCTTCGTTTCCGAGATATTTGCAGATTTATCTCAAGGGAAGGGTCCTGACGGACATATTTCGAGATATTTCTTCTTCTTGTTGTTCTTCTTCTGCACAGCTAAACTGGAAGTGGCATTTCCAGCTCGCAATCGTGCAGAGTTATCTCAAAGAGAGGGGCCACGGTGTTTCTGTATCTCTATTATGTTGGTGCGGCTTCGGAACTTTTAAATATCTTGATATATCTCGAGAATTACGCCTCTGATCGAAAAATATCATAGAACATAAAAAGTAGGAAACTTAATTCTCTACAAAAAAGGTCTCTTAACATTTTGCCATAGCTCGCTTCGTTTCCGAGATATTTGCAGATTTATCTCAAGGGAAGGGGCCTGACGGACATATTTCGAGATATTTCTTCTTCTTGTTGTTCTTCTTCTGCACAGCTAAGCTGGAAGTGGCATTTGCAGCTCGCAATAGTGCAGAGTTATCTCAAAGAAAGGGGCCACGGTGTTTCTGTATCTCTATTATGTTGGTGCGGCTTCGGAACTTTTAAATATCTTGATATATCTCGAGAACTACGCATCTGATCAAAAAATATCGTAGAACATAAAAAGTAGGAAACTTAATTCTCTACAAAAAAGGTCTCTTAACATTTTGCCATAGCTCGCTTCGTTTCCGAGATATTTGCAGATTTATCTCAAGGGAAGGGGCCTGACGGACATATTTCGAGATATTTCTTCTTCTTGTTGTTCTTCTTCTGCACAGCTAAGCTGGAAGTGGCATTTGCGGCTCGCACTAGTGCAGAGTTAGCTCAAAGGAAGGGGCCACGGTGTTTCTGTATCTCTATTATGTTGGTGCGGCTTCGGAACTTTTAAATATCTTGATATATCTCGAGAACTACGCATCTGATCAAAAAATGTCATAGAACATAAAAAGTAGGAAACCTAATTCTCTACAAAAAAGGTCTCTTAACATTTTGCCATAGCTCGCTTCGTTTCCGAGATATTTGCAGATTTATCTCAAGGGAAGGGGCCTGACGGACATATTTCGAGATATTTCTTCTTCTTGTTGTTCTTCTTCTGCACAGCTAAGCTGGAAGTGGCATTTGCGGCTCGCACTAGTGCAGAGTTAGCTCAAAGGAAGGGGCCACGGTGTTTCTGTATCTCTATTATGTTGGTGCGGCTTCGGAACTTTTAAATATCTTGATATATCTCGAGAACTACGCATCTGATCAAAAAATGTCATAGAACGTAAAAAGTAGGAAACCTAATTCTCTACAAAAAAGGTCTCTTAACATTTTGCCATAGCTCGCTTCGTTTCCGAGATATTTGCAGATTTATCTCAAGGGAAGGGGCCTGACGGACATATTTCGAGATATTTCTTCTTCTTGTTGTTCTTCCTCTGCACAGCTAAGCTGGAAGTGGCATTTGCGGCTCGCACTAGTGCAGAGTTATCTCAAAGAAAGGGGCCACGGTGTTTCTGTATCTCTATTATGTTGGTGCGGCTTCGGAACTTTTAAATATCTTGATATATCTCGAGAACTACGCCTCTGATCGAAAAATATCATAGAACATAAAAAGTAGGAAACCTAATTTTCTACAAAAAAGGTCTCTTAACATTTTGCCGTAGCTCGCTTCGTTTCCGAGATATATGCAGATTTAGCTCAAGGGAAGGGGCCTGACGGACATATTCCGAGATATTTCTTCTTCTTGTTGTTCCTCTTCTGCACAGCTAAGCTGGAAGTGGCATTTGCAGGTCGCAATAGTGCAGAGTTATCTCAAAGAAAGGGGCCACGGTGTTTCTGTATCTCTATTATGTTGGTGCGGCTTCGGAACTTTTAAATATCTCGATATATCTCGAAAACTACGCTTCTGATCAAAAAATATCAGAGAACCTAAATTGTAGGAAACATAATTCTCTACAAAAAAGGTCTCTTAACATTTTGCCATAGCTCGCTTCGTTTCCGAGATATTTGCAGATTTATCTCAAGGGAAGGGTCCTGACGGACATATTTCGAGATATTTCTTCTTCTTGTTGTTCTTCTTCTGCACAGCTAAACTGGAAGTGGCATTTCCAGCTCGCAATCGTGCAGAGTTATCTCAAAGAGAGGGGCCACGGTGTTTCTGTATCTCTATTATGTTGGTGCGGCTTCGGAACTTTTAAATATCTTGATATATCTCGAGAACTACGCCTCTGATCGAAAAATATCATAGAACATAAAAAGTAGGAAACTTAATTCTCTACAAAAAAGGTCTCTTAAGATTTTGCCATAGCTCGCTTCGTTTCCGAGATATTTGCAGATTTATCTCAAGGGAAGGGGCCTGACGGACATATTTCGAGATATTTCTTCTTCTTGTTGTTCTTCTTCTGCACAGCTAAGCTGGAAGTGGCATTTGCAGCGCGCAATAGTGCAGAGTTATCTCAAAGAAAGGGGCCACGTTGTTTCTGTATCTCTATTATGTTGGTGCGGGTTCGGAACTTTTAAATATCTTGATATATCTCGAGAACTACGCATCTGATCAAAAAATATCATAGAACATAAAAAGTAGGAAACTTAATTCTCTACAAAAAAGGTCTCTTAACATTTTGCCATAGCTCGCTTCGTTTCCGAGATATTTGCAGATTTATCTCAAGGGAAGGGGCCTGACGGACATATTTCGAGATATTCCTTCTTCTTGTTGTTCTTCTTCTGCACAGCTAAGCTGGAAGTGGCATTTGCAGCGCGCAATAGTGCAGAGTTATCTCAAAGAAAGGGGCCACGGTGTTTCTGTATCTCTATTATGTTGGTGCGGCTTCGGAACTTTTAAATATCTTGATATATCTCGAAAACTACGCTTCTGATCAAAAAATATCAGAGAACGTAAATTGTAGGAAACATAATTCTCTACAAAAAAGGTCTCTTAACATTTTGCCATAGCTCGCTTCGTTTCCGAGATATTTGCAGATTTATCTCAAGGGAAGGGGCCTGACGGACATATTTCGAGATATTTCTTCTTCTTGTTGTTCTTCTTCTGCACAGCTAAGCTGGAAGTGGCATTTGCAGCTCGCAATAGTGCAGAGTTATCTCAAAGAAAGGGGCCACGGTGTTTCTGTATCTCTATTATGTTGGTGCGGCTTCGGAACTTTTAAATATCTTGATATATCTCGAGAACTACGCATCTGATCAAAAAATATCGTAGAACATAAAAAGTAGGAAACTTAATTCTCTACAAATAAGGTCTCTTAACATTTTGCCATAGCTCGCTTGGTTTCCGAGATATTTGCAGATTTATCTCAAGGGAAGGGGCCTGAGGGACATATTTCGAGATGTTTCTTCTTCTTGTTGTTCTTCTTCTGCACAGCTAAGCTGGAAGTGGCATTTGCAGCTCGCAATAGTGCAGAGTTATCTCAAAGAAAGGGGCCACGGTGTTTCTGTATCTCTATTATGTTGGTGCGGCTTCGGAACTTTTAAATATCTTGATATATCTCGAGAACTGCGCATCTGATCAAAAAATATCATAGAACATAAAAAGTAGGAAACTTAATTCTCTACAAAAAAGGTCTCTTAACATTTTGCCATAGCTCGCTTCGTTTCCGAGATATTTGCAGATTTATCTCGAGGAAAGGGTCCTGACGGACATATTTCGAGATATTTCTTCTTCTTGTTGTTCTTCTTCTGCACAGCTAAACTGGAAGTGGCATTTCCAGCTCGCAATCGTGCAGAGTTATCTCAAAGAGAGGGGCCACGGTGTTTCTGTATCTCTATTATGTTGGTGCGGCTTCGGAACTTTTAAATATCTTGATATATCTCGAGAACTACGCATCTGATCAAAAAATATCATAGAACATAAAAAGTAGGAAACCTAATTTTCTACAAAAAAGGTCTCTTAACATTTTGCCGTAGCTCGCTTCGTTTCCGAGATATTTGCAGATTTATCTCAAGGGAACGGGCCTGACGGACATATTTCGAAATATTTCTTATTCTTATTGTTCTTCTTCTGCACAGCTAAGCTGGAAGTGGCATTTGCAGCTCGCAATAGCGCAGAGTTATCTCAAAGAAAGGGGCCACGGTGTTTCTGTACCTCTATTATGTTGGTGCAGCTTCGGAGCTTTTAAATATCTTGATATATCTCGAGAACTACGCATCTGATCAAAAAATATCATAGAACATAAAAAGTAGGAAACTTAATTCTCTACAAATAAGGTCTCTTAACATTTTGCCATAGCTCGCTTGGTTTCCGAGATATTTGCAGATTTATCTCAAGGGAAGGGGCCTGAGGGACATATTTCGAGATGTTTCTTCTTCTTGTTGTTCTTCTTCTGCACAGCTAAGCTGGAAGTGGCATTTGCAGCTCGCAATAGTGCAGAGTTACCTCAAAGAAAGGGGCCACGGTGTTTCTGTATCTCTATTATGTTGGTGCGGCTTCGGAACTTTTAAATATCTTGATATATCTCGAAAACTACGCTTCTGATCAAAAAATATCAGAGAACGTAAATTGTAGGAAACATAATTCTCTACAAAAAAGGTCTCTTAACATTTTGCCATAGCTCGCTTCGTTTCCGAGATATTTGCAGATTTATCTCAAGGGAAGGGGCCTGACGGACATATTTCGAGATATTTCTTCTTCTTGTTGTTCTTCTTCTGCACAGCTAAGCTGGAAGTGGCATTTGCAGCTCGCAATAGTGCAGAGTTATCTCAAAGAAAGGGGCCACGGTGTTTCTGTATCTCTATTATGTTGGTGCGGCTTCGGAACTTTTAAATATCTTGATATATCTCGAGAACTACGCATCTGATCAAAAAATATCGTAGAACATAAAAAGTAGGAAACTTAATTCTCTACAAATAAGGTCTCTTAACATTTTGCCATAGCTCGCTTGGTTTCCGAGATATTTGCAGATTTATCTCAAGGGAAGGGGCCTGAGGGACATATTTCGAGATGTTTCTTCTTCTTGTTGTTCTTCTTCTGCACAGCTAAGCTGGAAGTGGCATTTGCAGCTCGCAATAGTGCAGAGTTATCTCAAAGAAAGGGGCCACGGTGTTTCTGTATCTCTATTATGTTGGTGCGGCTTCGGAACTTTTAAATATCTTGATATATCTCGAGAACTGCGCATCTGATCAAAAAATATCATAGAACATAAAAAGTAGGAAACTTAATTCTCTACAAAAAAGGTCTCTTAACATTTTGCCATAGCTCGCTTCGTTTCCGAGATATTTGCAGATTTATCTCAAGGAAAGGGTCCTGACGGACATATTTCGAGATATTTCTTCTTCTTGTTGTTCTTCTTCTGCACAGCTAAACTGGAAGTGGCATTTCCAGCTCGCAATCGTGCAGAGTTATCTCAAAGAGAGGGGCCACGGTGTTTCTGTATCTCTATTATGTTGGTGCGGCTTCGGAACTTTTAAATATCTTGATATATCTCGAGAACTACGCATCTGATCAAAAAATATTATAGAACATAAAAAGTAGGAAACTTAATTCTCTACAAAAAAGGTCTCTTAACATTTTGCCATAGCTCGCTTCGTTTCCGAGATATTTGCAGATTTATCTCAAGGGAAGGGGCCTGACGGACATATTTCGAGATATTTCTTCTTCTTGTTGTTCTTCTTCTGCACAGCTAAGCTGGAAGTGGCATTTACGGCTCGCACTAGTGCAGAGTTATCTCAAAGAAAGGGGCCACGGTGTTTCTGTATCCCTATTATGTTGGTGCGGCTTCGGAACTTTTAAATATCTCGATATATCTCGGAAACTACGCTTCTGATCAAAAAATATCATAGAACATAAAAAGTAGGAATCCTAATTTTCTACAAAAAAGGTCTCTTAACATTTTGCCGTAGCTCGCTTCGTTTCCGAGATATTTGCAGATTTATCTCAAGGGAAGGGGCCTGACGGACATATTTCCAGATATTTCTTCTTCTTGTTGTTCTTCTTCTGCACAGCTAAGCTGGAAGTGGCATTTGCAGCTCGCAATAGTGCAGAGTTATCTCAAAGAAAGGGGCCACGGTGTTTCTGTATCTCTATTATGTTGGTGCGGCTTCGGAACTTTTAAATATCTTGATATATCTCGAGAACTACGCATCTGATCAAAAAATATCATAGAACATAAAAAGTAGGAAACTTAATTCTCTACAAAAAAGGTCTCTTAACGTTTTGCAATAGCTCGCTTCGTTTCCGAGATATTTGCAGATTTATCTCAAGGGAAGGGGCCTGACGGACATATTTCGAGATATTTCTTCTTCTTGTTGTTCTTCTTCTGCACAGCTAAGCTGGAAGTGGCATTTGCAGCTCGCAATAGTGCAGAGTTATCTCAAAGAAAGGGGCCACGGTGTTTCTGTATCTCTATTATGTTGGTGCGGCTTCGGAACTTTTAAATATCTTGATATATCTCGAGAACTACGCATCTGATCAAAAAATATCGTAGAACATAAAAAGTAGGAAACTTAATTCTCTACAAATAAGGTCTCTTAACATTTTGCCATAGCTCGCTTGGTTTCCGAGATATTTGCAGATTTATCTCAAGGGAAGGGGCCTGAGGGACATATTTCGAGATATTTCTTCTTCTTGTTGTTCTTCTTCTGCACAGCTAAGCTGGAAGTGGCATTTGCAGGTCGCAATAGTGCAGAGTTATCTCAAAGAAAGGGGCCACGGTGTTTCTGTATCTCTATTATGTTGGTGCGGCTTCGGAACTTTTAAATATCTCGATATATCTCGAAAACTACGCTTCTGATCAAAAAATATCAGAGAACGTAAATTGTAGGAAACATAATTCTCTACAAAAAAGATCTCTTAACATTTTGCCATAGCTCGCTTCGTTTCCGAGATATTTGCAGATTTATCTCAAGGGAAGGGGCCTGACGGACATATTTCGAGATATTTCTTCTTCTTGTTGTTCTTCTTCTGCACAGCTAAGCTGGAAGTGGCATTTGCAGCTCGCAGTAGTGCAGAGTTATCTCAAAGAAAGGGGCCACGGTGTTTCTGTATCTCTATTATGTTAGTGCGGCTTCGGAACTTTTAAATATCTTGATATATCTCGAGAACTACGCATCTGGTCAAAAAATATCATAGAACATAAGAAGTAGGAATCCTAATTTTCTACAAAAAAGGTCTCTTAACATTTTGCCGTAGCTCGCTTCGTTTCCGAGATATTTGCAGATTTATCTCAAGGGAAGGGGCCTGACGGACATATTTCCAGATATTTCTTCTTCTTGTTGTTCTTCTTCTGCACAGCTAAGCTGGTAGTGGCATTTGCAGCTCGCAATAGTGCAGAGTTATCTCAAAGAAAGGGGCCACGGTGTTTCTGTATCTCTATTATGTTGGTGCGGCTTCGGAACTTTTAAATATCTCGATATATCTCGAAAACTACGCTTCTGATCAAAAAATATCAGAGAACGTAAATTGTAGGAAACATAATTCTCTACAAAAAAGGTCTCTTAAGATTTTGCCATAGCTCGCTTCGTTTCCGAGATATTTGCAGATTTATCTCAAGGGAAGGGGCCTGACGGACATATTTCGAGATATTTCTTCTTCTTGTTGTTCTTCTTCTGCACAGCTAAGCTGGAAGTGGCATTTGCAGCTCGCAATAGTGCAGAGTTACCTCAAAGAAAGGGGCCACGGTGTTTCTGTATCTCTATTATGTTGGTGCCGCTTCGGAACTTTTAAATATCTGGATATATCTCGAGAACTACGCATCTGATCAAAAAATATCATAGAACATAAAAAGTAGGAAACTTAATTCTCTACAAAAAAGGTCTCTTAACATTTTGCCATAGCTCGCTTCGTTTCCGAGATATTTGCAGATTTATCTCAAGGGAAGGGGCCTGACGGACATATTTCGAGATATTTCTTCTTCTTGTTGTTCTTCTTCTGCACAGCTAAGCTGGAAGTGGCATTTGCAGCTCGCAGTAGTGCAGAGTTATCTCAAAGAAAGGGGCCACGGTGTTTCTGTATCTCTATTATGTTGGTGCGGCTTCGGAACTTTTAAATATCTTGCTATATCTCGAGAACTACGCATCTGATCAAAAAATATCATAGAACATAAAAAGTAGGAAACTTAATTCTCTACAAAAAAGGTCTCCTAACATTTTGCCATAGCTCGCTTCGTTTCCGAGATATTTGCAGATTTATCTCAAGGGAAGGGGCCTAACGGACATATTTCGAGATATTTCTTCTTCTTGTTGTTCTTCTTCTGCACAGCTAAACTGGAAGTGGCATTTCCAGCTCGCAATAGTGCAGAGTTATCTCAAAGAAAGGGGCCACGGTGTTTCTGTATCTCTATTATGTTGGTGCGGCTTCGGAACTTTTAAATATCTTGATATATCTCGAGAACTACGCATCTGATCAAAAAATATCATAGAACATAAAAAGTAGGAAACTTAATTCTCTACAAAAAAGGTCTCTTAACATTTTGCCATAGCTCGCTTCGTTTCTGAGATATTTGCAGATTTATCTCACGGGAAGGGGCCTGACGGAAATATTTCGAGATATTTCTTCTTCTTGTTGTTCTTCTTCTGCACAGCTAAGCTGGAAGTAGCATTTACAGCTCGCAATAGTGCAGAGTTATCTCAAAGAAAGGGGCCACGGTGTTTCTGTATCTCTATTTTGTTGGTGCGGCTTCGGAACTTTTAAATATCTCGATATATCTCGAAAACTACGCTTCTGATCAAAAAATATCATAGAACATAAATTGTAGGAAACATAATTCTCTACAAAAAAGGTCTCTTAACATTTTGCCATAGCTCGCTTCGTTTCCGAGATATTTGCAGATATATCTCAAGGGAAGGGGCCTGACGGACATATTTCGAGATATTTCTTCTTCTTGTTGTTCTTCTTCTGCACAGCTAAGCTGGAAGTAGCATTTACAGCTCGCAATAGTGCAGAGTTATCTCAAAGAAAGGGGCCGCGGTGTTTCTGTATCTCTATTATGTTGGTGCGGCTTCGGAACTTTTAAATATCTTGATATATCTCGAGAACTACGCATCTGATCAAAAAATATCATAGAACATAAAAAGTAGGAAACTTAATTCTCTACAAAAAAGGTCTCTCAACATTTTGCCGCAGCTCGCTTCGTTTCCGAGATATTTGCAGATTTATCTCAAGGGAAGGGGCCTGACGGACATATTTCGAGATATTTCTTCTTCTTGTTGTTCTTCTTCTGCACAGCTAAGCTGGAAGTGGCATTTGCAGCTCGCAATAGTGCAGAGTTATCTCAAAGAAAGGGGCCACGGTGTTTCTGTATCTCTATTATGTTGGTGCGGCTTCGGAACTTTTAAATATCTTGATATATCTCGAGAACTACGCATCTGATCAAAAAATATCATAGAACATAAAAAGTAGGAAACTTAATTCTCTATAAAAAAGGTCTCTTAACATTTTGCCATAGCTCTCTTCGTTTCCGAGATATTTGCAGATTTATCTCAAGGGAAGGGGCCTGACGGACATATTTCGAGATATTTCTTCTTCTTGTTGTTCTTCTTCTGCACAGCTAAGCTGGAAGTGGCATTTGCAGCTCGCAGTAGTGCAGAGTTATCTCAAAGAAAGGGGCCACGGTGTTTCTGTATCTCTATTATGCTGGTGCGGCTTCGGAACTTTTAAATATCTTGATATACCTCGAGAACTACGCATCTGATCAAAAAATATCATAGAACATAAAAAGTAGGAAACTTAATTCTCTACAAAAAAGGTCTCTCAACATTTTGCCGCAGCTCGCTTCGTTTCCGAGATATTTGCAGATTTATCTCAAGGGAAGGGGCCTGACGGACATATTTCGAGATATTTCTTCTTCTTGTTGTTCTTCTTCTGCACAGCTAAGCTGGAAGTGGCATTTGCAGCTCGCAATAGTGCAGAGATATCTCAAAGAAAGGGGCCACGGTGTTTCTGTATCTCTATTATGTTGGTGCGGCTTCGGAACTTTTAAATATCTTGATATATCTCGAGAACTACGCATCTGATCCAAAAATATCATAGAACATAAATAGTAGGAAACTTAATTCTCGACAAAAAAGGTCTCTCAACATTTTGCCATAGCTCGCTTCGTTTCCGAGATATTTGCAGATTTATCTCAAGGGAAGGGGCCTGACGGACATATTTCCAGATATTTCTTCTTCTTGTTGTTCTTCTTCCGCACAGCTAAACTGGAAGTGGCATTTCCAGCTCGCAATAGTGCAGAGTTATCTCAAAGAAAGGGGCCGCGGTGTTTCTGTATCTCTATTATGTTGGTGCGGCTTCGGAACTTTTAAATATCTTGATATATCTCGAGAACTACGCATCTGATCAAAAAATATCATAGAACATAAAAAGTAGGAAACTTAATTCTCTACAAAAAAGGTCTCTCAACATTTTGCCGCAGCTCGCTTCGTTTCTGAGATATTTGCAGATTTATCTCAAGGGAAGGGGCCTGACGGACATATTTCGAGATATTTCTTCTTCTTGTTGTTCTTCTTCTGCACAGCTAAGCTGGAAGTGGCATTTGCAGCTCGCAATAGTGCAGAGTTATCTCAAAGAAAGGGGCCACGGTGTTTCTGTATCTCTATTATGTTGGTGCGGCTTCGGAACTTTTAAATATCTTGATATATCTCGAGAACTACGCATCTGATCAAAAAATATCATAGAACATAAAAAGTAGGAAACTTAATTCTCTATAAAAAAGGTCTCTTAACATTTTGCCATAGCTCTCTTCGTTTCCGAGATATTTGCAGATTTATCTCAAGGGAAGGGGCCTGACGGACATATTTCGAGATATTTCTTCTTCTTGTTGTTCTTCTTCTGCACAGCTAAGCTGGAAGTGGCATTTGCAGCTCGCAGTAGTGCAGAGTTATCTCAAAGAAAGGGGCCACGGTGTTTCTGTATCTCTATTATGCTGGTGCGGCTTCGGAACTTTTAAATATCTTGATATACCTCGAGAACTACGCATCTGATCAAAAAATATCATAGAACATAAAAAGTAGGAAACTTAATTCTCTACAAAAAAGGTCTCTCAACATTTTGCCGCAGCTCGCTTCGTTTCCGAGATATTTGCAGATTTATCTCAAGGGAAGGGGCCTGACGGACATATTTCGAGATATTTCTTCTTCTTGTTGTTCTTCTTCTGCACAGCTAAGCTGGAAGTGGCATTTGCAGCTCGCAATAGTGCAGAGATATCTCAAAGAAAGGGGCCACGGTGTTTCTGTATCTCTATTATGTTGGTGCGGCTTCGGAACTTTTAAATATCTTGATATATCTCGAGAACTACGCGTCTGATCAAAAAATATCATAGAACATAAAAAGTAGGAAACATAATTCTCTACAAAAAAGGTCTCTCAACATTTTGCCATAGCTCGCTTCGTTTCCGAGATATTTGCAGATTTATCTCAAGGGAAGTGGCCTGACGGACATATTTCGAGATATTTCTTCTTCTTGTTGTTCTTCTTCTGCACAGCTAAGCTGGAAGTGGCATTTGCGGCTCGCACTAGTGCAGAGTTATCTCAAAGAAAGGGGCCACGGTGTTTCTGTATCTCTATTATGTTGGTGCGGCTTCGGAACTTTTAAATATCTTGATATATCTCGAGAACTACGCATCTGATCCAAAAATATCATAGAACATAAATAGTAGGAAACTTAATTCTCCACAAAAAAGGTCTCTCAACATTTTGCCATAGCTCGCTTCGTTTCCGAGATATTTGCAGATTTATCTCAAGGGAAGGGGCCTGACGGACATATTTCCAGATATTTCTTCTTCTTGTTGTTCTTCTTCCGCACAGCTAAACTGGAAGTGGCATTTCCAGCTCGCAATAGTGCAGAGTTATCCCAAAGAAAGGGGCCACGGTGTTTCTGTATCTCTATTATGTTGGTGCGGCTTCGGCACTTTTAAATATCTCGATATATCTCGAAAACTACGCTTCTGATCAAAAAATATCATAGAACATAAATTGTAGGAAACATAATTCTCTACAAAAAAGGTCTCTTAACATTTTGCCATCGCTCGCTTCGTTTCCGAGATATTTGCAGATTTATCTCAAGGGAAGGGTCCTGATGGACATATTTCGAGATATTTCTTCTTCTTGTTGTTCTTCTTCTGCACAGCTAAACTGGAAGTGGCATTTCCAGCTCGCAATCGTGCAGAGTAATCTCAAAGAAAGGGGCCACGGTGTTTCTGTATCTCTATTATGTTGGTGCGGCTTCGGAACTTTTAAATATCTTGATATATCTCGAGAACTACGCATCTGATCAAGAAATATCATAAAACATAAAAAGTAGAAAACTTAATTCTCTACAAAAAAGGTCTCTTAACATTTTCCCATAGCTGGCATCGTTTCCGAGATATTTGCAGATTTAGCTCAAGGGAAGGGGCCTGACGGACATATTCCGAGATATTTCTTCTTCTTGTTGTTCTTCTTCTGCACAGCTAAGCTGGAAGTGGCATTTGCAGCTCGCAATAGTGCAGAGTTATCGCAAAGAAAGGGGCCACGGTGTTCCTGTATCTCTATTATGTTGGTGCGGCTTCGGAACTTTTAAATATCTTGATATATCTCGAGAACTACGCATCTGATCAAAAAATATCATAGAACATAAAAAGTAGGAAACTTAATTCTCTACAAAAAAGGTCTCTCAACATTTTGCCGCAGCTCGCTTCGTTTCCGAGATATTTGCAGATTTATCTCAAGGGAAGGGGCCTGACGGACATATTTCGAGATATTTCTTCTTCTTGTTGTTCTTCTTCTGCACAGCTAAGCTGGAAGTGGCATTTGCAGCTCGCAATAGTGCAGAGTTATCTCAAAGAAAGGGGCCACGGTGTTTCTGTATCTCTATTATGTTGGTGCGGCTTCGGAACTTTTAAATATCTTGATATATCTCGAGAACTACGCATCTGATCAAAAAATATCATAGAACATAAAAAGTAGGAAACTTAATTCTCTATAAAAAAGGTCTCTTAACATTTTGCCATAGCTCTCTTCGTTTCCGAGATATTTGCAGATTTATCTCAAGGGAAGGGGCCTGACGGACATATTTCGAGATATTTCTTCTTCTTGTTGTTCTTCTTCTGCACAGCTAAGCTGGAAGTGGCATTTGCAGCTCGCAGTAGTGCAGAGTTATCTCAAAGAAAGGGGCCACGGTGTTTCTGTATCTCTATTATGCTGGTGCGGCTTCGGAACTTTTAAATATCTTGATATACCTCGAGAACTACGCATCTGATCAAAAAATATCATAGAACATAAAAAGTAGGAAACTTAATTCTCTACAAAAAAGGTCTCTCAACATTTTGCCGCAGCTCGCTTCGTTTCCGAGATATTTGCAGATTTATCTCAAGGGAAGGGGCCTGACGGACATATTTCGAGATATTTCTTCTTCTTGTTGTTCTTCTTCTGCACAGCTAAGCTGGAAGTGGCATTTGCAGCTCGCAATAGTGCAGAGATATCTCAAAGAAAGGGGCCACGGTGTTTCTGTATCTCTATTATGTTGGTGCGGCTTCGGAACTTTTAAATATCTTGATATATCTCGAGAACTACGCGTCTGATCAAAAAATATCATAGAACATAAAAAGTAGGAAACATAATTCTCTACAAAAAAGGTCTCTCAACATTTTGCCATAGCTCGCTTCGTTTCCGAGATATTTGCAGATTTATCTCAAGGGAAGTGGCCTGACGGACATATTTCGAGATATTTCTTCTTCTTGTTGTTCTTCTTCTGCACAGCTAAGCTGG
Organism: Osmia lignaria lignaria; assembly: GCF_051020975.1. Classification (NCBI taxonomy): domain Eukaryota; kingdom Metazoa; phylum Arthropoda; class Insecta; order Hymenoptera; family Megachilidae; genus Osmia; species Osmia lignaria. The sequence continues at coordinate 22,661,009 of NW_027478159.1, forward strand.
AAGTGGCATTTGCGGCTCGCACTAGTGCAGAGTTATCTCAAAGAAAGGGGCCACGGTGTTTCTGTATCTCTATTATGTTGGTGCGGCTTCGGAACTTTTAAATATCTTGATATATCTCGAGAACTACGCATCTGATCCAAAAATATCATAGAACATAAATAGTAGGAAACTTAATTCTCCACAAAAAAGGTCTCTCAACATTTTGCCATAGCTCGCTTCGTTTCCGAGATATTTGCAGATTTATCTCAAGGGAAGGGGCCTGACGGACATATTTCCAGATATTTCTTCTTCTTGTTGTTCTTCTTCCGCACAGCTAAACTGGAAGTGGCATTTCCAGCTCGCAATAGTGCAGAGTTATCCCAAAGAAAGGGGCCACGGTGTTTCTGTATCTCTATTATGTTGGTGCGGCTTCGGCACTTTTAAATATCTCGATATATCTCGAAAACTACGCTTCTGATCAAAAAATATCATAGAACATAAATTGTAGGAAACATAATTCTCTACAAAAAAGGTCTCTTAACATTTTGCCATCGCTCGCTTCGTTTCCGAGATATTTGCAGATTTATCTCAAGGGAAGGGTCCTGATGGACATATTTCGAGATATTTCTTCTTCTTGTTGTTCTTCTTCTGCACAGCTAAACTGGAAGTGGCATTTCCAGCTCGCAATCGTGCAGAGTAATCTCAAAGAAAGGGGCCACGGTGTTTCTGTATCTCTATTATGTTGGTGCGGCTTCGGAACTTTTAAATATCTTGATATATCTCGAGAACTACGCATCTGATCAAGAAATATCATAAAACATAAAAAGTAGAAAACTTAATTCTCTACAAAAAAGGTCTCTTAACATTTTCCCATAGCTGGCATCGTTTCCGAGATATTTGCAGATTTAGCTCAAGGGAAGGGGCCTGACGGACATATTCCGAGATATTTCTTCTTCTTGTTGTTCTTCTTCTGCACAGCTAAGCTGGAAGTGGCATTTGCAGCTCGCAATAGTGCAGAGTTATCGCAAAGAAAGGGGCCACGGTGTTCCTGTATCTCTATTATGTTGGTGCGGCTTCGGAACTTTTAAATATCTTGATATATCTCGAGAACTACGCATCTGATCAAAAAATATCATAGAACATAAAAAGTAGGAAACCTAATTTTCTACAAAAAAGGTCTCTTAACATTTTGCCGTAGCTCGCTTCGTTTCCGAGATATTTTTGCAGATTTATCTCAAGGGAAGGGGCCTGACGGACATATTTCGAGATATTTCTTCTTCTTGTTGTTCTTCTTCTGCACAGCTAAGCTGGAAGTGGCATTTGCAGCGCGCAATAGTGCAGCGTTATCTCAAAGAAAGGGGCCACGGTGTTTCTGTATCTCTATTATGTTGGTGCGGCCTCGGAACTTTTAAATATCTTGATATATCTCGAGAACTACGCATCTGATCAAAAAATATCATAGAACATAAAACGTAGGAAACTTAATTCTCTACAAAAAAGGTCTCTTAACATTTTCCCATAACCGGCATCGTTTCCGAGATATTTGCAGATTTAGCTCAAGGGAAGGGGCCTGACGGACATATTCCGAGATATTTCTTCTTCTTGTTGTTCCTCTTCTGCACAGCTAAGCTGGAAGTGGCATTTGCAGGTCGCAATAGTGCAGAGTTATCTCAAAGAAAGGGGCCACGGTGTTTCTGTATCTCTATTATGTTGGTGCGGCTTCGGAACTTTTAAATATCTCGATATATCTCGAAAACTACGCTTCTGATCAAAAAATATCAGAGAACGTAAATTGTAGGAAACATAATTCTCTACAAAAAAGGTCTCTTAACATTTTGCCATAGCTCGCTTCGTTTCCGAGATATTTGCAGATTTATCTCAAGGGAAGGGTCCTGATGGACATATTTCGAGATATTTCTTCTTCTTGTTGTTCTTCTTCTGCACAGCTAAACTGGAAGTGGCATTTCCAGCTCGCAATCGTGCAGAGTAATCTCAAAGAAAGGGGCCACGGTGTTTCTGTATCTCTATTATGTTGGTGCGGCTTCGGAACTTTTAAATATCTTGATATATCTCGAGAACTACGCATCTGATCAAGAAATATCATAAAACATAAAAAGTAGAAAACTTAATTCTCTACAAAAAAGGTCTCTTAACATTTTCCCATAGCTGGCATCGTTTCCGAGATATTTGCAGATTTAGCTCAAGGGAAGGGGCCTGACGGACATATTCCGAGATATTTCTTCTTCTTGTTGTTCTTCTTCTGCACAGCTAAGCTGGAAGTGGCATTTGCAGCTCGCAATAGTGCAGAGTTATCGCAAAGAAAGGGGCCACGGTGTTCCTGTATCTCTATTATGTTGGTGCGGCTTCGGAACTTTTAAATATCTTGATATATCTCGAGAACTACGCATCTGATCAAAAAATATCATAGAACATAAAAAGTAGGAAACCTAATTTTCTACAAAAAAGGTCTCTTAACATTTTGCCGTAGCTCGCTTCGTTTCCGAGATATTTGCAGATTTATCTCAAGGGAAGGGGCCTGACGGACATATTTCGAGATATTTCTTCTTCTTGTTGTTCTTCTTCTGCACAGCTAAGCTGGAAGTGGCATTTGCAGCGCGCAATAGTGCAGAGTTATCTCAAAGAAAGGGGCCACGGTGTTTCTGTATCTCTATTATGTTGGTGCGGCTTCGGAACTTTTAAATATCTTGATATATCTCGAGAACTACGCATCTGATCAAAAAATATCATAGAACATAAAACGTAGGAAACTTAATTCTCTACAAAAAAGGTCTCTTAACATTTTCCCATAACCGGCATCGTTTCCGAGATATTTGCAGATTTAGCTCAAGGGAAGGGGCCTGACGGACATATTCCGAGATATTTCTTCTTCTTGTTGTTCCTCTTCTGCACAGCTAAGCTGGAAGTGGCATTTGCAGGTCGCAATAGTGCAGAGTTATCTCAAAGAAAGGGGCCACGGTGTTTCTGTATCTCTATTATGTTGGTGCGGCTTCGGAACTTTTAAATATCTCGATATATCTCGAAAACTACGCTTCTGATCAAAAAATATCAGAGAACGTAAATTGTAGGAAACATAATTCTCTACAAAAAAGGTCTCTTAACATTTTGCCATAGCTCGCTTCGTTTCCGAGATATTTGCAGATTTATCTCAAGGGAAGGGGCCCGACGGACATATTTCGAGATATTTCTTCTTCTTGTTGTTCTTCTTCTGCACAGCTAAGCTGGAAGTGGCATTTGCTGCGCGCAATAGTGCAGAGTTATCTCAAAGAAAGGGGCCACGGTGATTCTGTATCTCTATTATGTTGGTGCGGCTTCGGAACTTTTAAATATCTTGATATATCTCGAGAACTACGCATCTGATCAAGAAATATCATAAAACATAAAAAGTAGAAAACTTAATTCTCTACAAAAAAGGTCTCTTAACATTTTCCCATAGCTGGCATCGTTTCCGAGATATTTGCAGATTTAGCTCAAGGGAAGGGGCCTGACGGACATATTCCGAGATATTTCTTCTTCTTGTTGTTCTTCTTCTGCACAGCTAAGCTGGAAGTGGCATTTGCAGCTCGCAATAGTGCAGAGTTATCGCAAAGAAAGGGGCCACGGTGTTCCTGTATCTCTATTATGTTGGTGCGGCTTCGGAACTTTTAAATATCTTGATATATCTCGAGAACTACGCATCTGATCAAAAAATATCATAGAACATAAAAAGTAGGAAACCTAATTTTCTACAAAAAAGGTCTCTTAACATTTTGCCGTAGCTCGCTTCGTTTCCGAGATATTTGCAGATTTATCTCAAGGGAAGGGGCCTGACGGACATATTTCGAGATATTTCTTCTTCTTGTTGTTCTTCTTCTGCACAGCTAAGCTGGAAGTGGCATTTGCAGCGCGCAATAGTGCAGAGTTATCTCAAAGAAAGGGGCCACGGTGTTTCTGTATCTCTATTATGTTGGTGCGGCTTCGGAACTTTTAAATATCTTGATATATCTCGAGAACTACGCATCTGATCAAAAAATATCATAGAACATAAAACGTAGGAAACTTAATTCTCTACAAAAAAGGTCTCTTAACATTTTCCCATAACCGGCATCGTTTCCGAGATATTTGCAGATTTAGCTCAAGGGAAGGGGCCTGACGGACATATTCCGAGATATTTCTTCTTCTTGTTGTTCCTCTTCTGCACAGCTAAGCTGGAAGTGGCATTTGCAGGTCGCAATAGTGCAGAGTTATCTCAAAGAAAGGGGCCACGGTGTTTCTGTATCTCTATTATGTTGGTGCGGCTTCGGAACTTTTAAATATCTCGATATATCTCGAAAACTACGCTTCTGATCAAAAAATATCAGAGAACGTAAATTGTAGGAAACATAATTCTCTACAAAAAAGGTCTCTTAACATTTTGCCATAGCTCGCTTCGTTTCCGAGATATTTGCAGATTTATCTCAAGGGAAGGGGCCTGACGGACATATTTCGAGATATTTCTTCTTCTTGTTGTTCTTCTTCTGCACAGCTAAGCTGGAAGTGGCATTTGCTGCGCGCAATAGTGCAGAGTTATCTCAAAGAAAGGGGCCACGGTGATTCTGTATCTCTATTATGTTGGTGCGGCTTCGGAACTTTTAAATATCTTGATATATCTCGAGAACTACGCATCTGATCAAGAAATATCATAAAACATAAAAAGTAGAAAACTTAATTCTCTACAAAAAAGGTCTCTTAACATTTTCCCATAGCTGGCATCGTTTCCGAGATATTTGCAGATTTAGCTCAAGGGAAGGGGCCTGACGGACATATTCCGAGATATTTCTTCTTCTTGTTGTTCTTCTTCTGCACAGCTAAGCTGGAAGTGGCATTTGCAGCTCGCAATAGTGCAGAGTTATCGCAAAGAAAGGGGCCACGGTGTTTCTGTATCTCTATTATGTTGGTGCGGCTTCGGAACTTTTAAATATCTTGATATATCTCGAGAACTACGCATCTGATCAAAAAATATCATAGAACATAAAAAGTAGGAAACCTAATTTTCTACAAAAAAGGTCTCTTAACATTTTGCCGTAGCTCGCTTCGTTTCCGAGATATTTGCAGATTTATCTCAAGGGAAGGGGCCTGACGGACATATTTCGAGATATTTCTTCTTCTTGTTGTTCTTCTTCTGCACAGCTAAGCTGGAAGTGGCATTTGCAGCGCGTAATAGTGCAGAGTTATCTCAAAGAAAGGGGCCACGGTGTTTCTGTATCTCTATTATGTTGGTGCGGCTTCGAAACTTTTAAATATCTTGATATATCTCGAGAACTACGCATCTGATCAAAAAATATCATAGAACATAAAAAGTAGGAAACTTAATTCTCTACAAAAAAGGTCTCTTAACATTTTGCCATAGCTCGCTTCGTTTCCGAGATATTTGCAGATTTATCTCAAGGGAAGGGGCCTGACGGACATATTTCGAGATATTTCTTCTTCTTGTTGTTCTTCTTCTGCACAGCTAAGCTGGAAGTGGCATTTGCTGCGCGCAATAGTGCAGAGTTATCTCAAAGAAAGGGGCCACGGTGATTCTGTATCTCTATTATGTTGGTGCGGCTTCGGAACTTTTAAATATCTTGATATATCTCGAGAACTACGCATCTGATCAAGAAATATCATAAAACATAAAAAGTAGAAAACTTAATTCTCTACAAAAAAGGTCTCTTAACATTTTCCCATAGCTGGCATCGTTTCCGAGATATTTGCAGATTTAGCTCAAGGGAAGGGGCCTGACGGACATATTCCGAGATATTTCTTCTTCTTGTTGTTCTTCTTCTGCACAGCTAAGCTGGAAGTGGCATTTGCAGCTCGCAATAGTGCAGAGTTATCGCAAAGAAAGGGGCCACGGTGTTTCTGTATCTCTATTATGTTGGTGCGGCTTCGGAACTTTTAAATATCTTGATATATCTCGAGAACTACGCATCTGATCAAAAAATATCATAGAACATAAAAAGTAGGAAACCTAATTTTCTACAAAAAAGGTCTCTTAACATTTTGCCGTAGCTCGCTTCGTTTCCGAGATATTTGCAGATTTATCTCAAGGGAAGGGGCCTGACGGACATATTTCGAGATATTTCTTCTTCTTGTTGTTCTTCTTCTGCACAGCTAAGCTGGAAGTGGCATTTGCAGCGCGCAATAGTGCAGAGTTATCTCAAAGAAAGGGGCCACGGTGTTTCTGTATCTCTATTATGTTGGTGCGGCTTCGGAACTTTTAAATATCTTGATATATCTCGAGAACTACGCATCTGATCAAAAAATATCATAGAACATAAAAAGTAGGAAACTTAATTCTCTACAAAAAAGGTCTCTTAACATTTTCCCATAACCGGCATCGTTTCCGAGATATTTGCAGATTTAGCTCAAGGGAAGGGGCCTGACGGACATATTCCGAGATATTTCTTCTTCTTGTTGTTCCTCTTCTGCACAGCTAAGCTGGAAGTGGCATTTGCAGCTCGCAATAGTGCAGAGTTATCTCAAAGAAAGGGGCCACGGTGTTTCTGTACCTCTATTATGTTGGTGCAGCTTCGGAGCTTTTAAATATCTTGATATATCTCGAGAACTACGCATCTGATCAAAAAATATCATAGAACATAAAAAGTAGGAAACTTAATTCTCTACAAAAAAGGTCTCTTAACATTTTCCCATAGCTGGCTTCGTTTCCGAGATATTTGCAGATTTAGCTCAAGGGAAGGGGCCTGACAGACATATTCCGATATATTTCTTCTTCTTGTTGTTCCTCTTCTGCACAGCGAAGCTGGAAGTGGCATTTGCAGGTCGCAATAGTGCAGAGTTATCTCAAAGAAAGGGGCCACGGTGTTTCTGTATCTCTATTATGTTGGTGCGGCTTCGGAACTTTTAAATATCTCGATATATCTCGAAAACTACGCTTCTGATCAAAAAATATCAGAGAACGTAAATTGTAGGAAACATAATTCTCTACAAAAAAGGTCTCTTAACATTTTGCCATAGCTCGCTTCGTTTCCGAGATATTTGCAGATTTATCTCAAGGGAAGGGGCCTGACGGACATATTTCGAGATATTTCTTCTTCTTGTTGTTCTTCTTCTGCACAGCTAAGCTGGAAGTGGCATTTGCAGCTCGCAATAGTGCAGAGTTATCTCAAAGAAAGGGGCCACGGTGTTTCTGTATCTCTATTATGTTGGTGCGGCTTCGGAACTTTTAAATATCTTGATATATCTCGAGAACTACGCATCTGATCAAAAAATATCATAGAACATAAAAAGTAGGAAACTTAATTCTCTACAAAAAAGGTCTCTTAACATTTTGCCATAGCTCGCTTCGTTTCCGAGATATTTGCAGATTTATCTCAAGGGAAGGGGCCTGACGGACATATTTCGAGATATTTCTTCTTCTTGTTGTTCTTCTTCTGCACAGCTAAGCTGGAAGTGGCATTTGCAGCTCGCAATAGTGCAGAGTTATCTCAAAGAAAGGGGCCACGGTGTTTCTGTATCTCTATTATGTTGGTGCGGCTTCGAAACTTTTAAATATCTTGATATATCTCGAGAACTACGCATCTGATCAAAAAATATCATAGAACATAAAAAGTAGGAAACTTAATTCTCTACAAAAAAGGTCTCTTAACATTTTGCCATAGCTCGCTTCGTTTCCGAGATATTTGCAGATTTATCTCAAGGGAAGGGGCCTGACGGACATATTTCGAGATATTTCTTCTTCTTGTTGTTCTTCTTCTGCACAGCTAAGCTGGAAGTGGCATTTGCTGCGCGCAATAGTGCAGAGTTATCTCAAAGAAAGGGGCCACGGTGATTCTGTATCTCTATTATGTTGGTGCGGCTTCGGAACTTTTAAATATCTTGATATATCTCGAGAACTACGCATCTGATCAAGAAATATCATAAAACATAAAAAGTAGAAAACTTAATTCTCTACAAAAAAGGTCTCTTAACATTTTCCCATAGCTGGCATCGTTTCCGAGATATTTGCAGATTTAGCTCAAGGGAAGGGGCCTGACGGACATATTCCGAGATATTTCTTCTTCTTGTTGTTCTTCTTCTGCACAGCTAAGCTGGAAGTGGCATTTGCAGCTCGCAATAGTGCAGAGTTATCGCAAAGAAAGGGGCCACGGTGTTTCTGTATCTCTATTATGTTGGTGCGGCTTCGGAACTTTTAAATATCTTGATATATCTCGAGAACTACGCATCTGATCAAAAAATATCATAGAACATAAAAAGTAGGAAACCTAATTTTCTACAAAAAAGGTCTCTTAACATTTTGCCGTAGCTCGCTTCGTTTCCGAGATATTTGCAGATTTATCTCAAGGGAAGGGGCCTGACGGACATATTTCGAGATATTTCTTCTTCTTGTTGTTCTTCTTCTGCACAGCTAAGCTGGAAGTGGCATTTGCAGCGCGCAATAGTGCAGAGTTATCTCAAAGAAAGGGGCCACGGTGTTTCTGTATCTCTATTATGTTGGTGCGGCTTCGGAACTTTTAAATATCTTGATATATCTCGAGAACTACGCATCTGATCAAAAAATATCATAGAACATAAAAAGTAGGAAACTTAATTCTCTACAAAAAAGGTCTCTTAACATTTTCCCATAACCGGCATCGTTTCCGAGATATTTGCAGATTTAGCTCAAGGGAAGGGGCCTGACGGACATATTCCGAGATATTTCTTCTTCTTGTTGTTCCTCTTCTGCACAGCTAAGCTGGAAGTGGCATTTGCAGGTCGCAATAGTGCAGAGTTATCTCAAAGAAAGGGGCCACGGTGTTTCTGTATCTCTATTATGTTGGTGCGGCTTCGGAACTTTTAAATATCTCGATATATCTCGAAAACTACGCTTCTGATCAAAAAATATCAGAGAACGTAAATTGTAGGAAACATAATTCTCTACAAAAAAGGTCTCTTAACATTTTGCCATAGCTCGCTTCGTTTCCGAGATATTTGCAGATTTATCTCAAGGGAAGGGGCCTGACGGACATATTTCGAGATATTTCTTCTTCTTGTTGTTCTTCTTCTGCACAGCTAAGCTGGAAGTGGCATTTGCAGCTCGCAATAGTGCAGAGTTATCGCAAAGAAAGGGGCCACGGTGTTTCTGTATCTCTATTATGTTGGTGCGGCTTCGGAACTTTTAAATATCTTGATATATCTCGAGAACTACGCATCTGATCAAAAAATATCATAGAACATAAAAAGTAGGAAACCTAATTTTCTACAAAAAAGGTCTCTTAACATTTTGCCGTAGCTCGCTTCGTTTCCGAGATATTTGCAGATTTATCTCAAGGGAAGGGGCCTGACGGACATATTTCGAGATATTTCTTCTTCTTGTTGTTCTTCTTCTGCACAGCTAAGCTGGAAGTGGCATTTGCAGCGCGCAATAGTGCAGAGTTATCTCAAAGAAAGGGGCTACGGTGTTTCTGTATCTCTATTATGTTGGTGCGGCTTCGAACCTTTTAAATATCTTGATATATCTCGAGAACTACACATCTGATCAAAAAATATCATAGAACATAAAAAGTAGGAAACTTAATTCTCTACAAAAAAGGTCTCTTAACATTTTGCCATAGCCCGCTTCGTTTCCGAGATATTTGCAGATTTATCTCAAGGGAAGGGGCCTGACGGACATATTTCGAGATATTTCTTCTTCTTGTTGTTCTTCTTCTGCACAGCTAAGCTGGAAGTGGCATTTGCTGCGCGCAATAGTGCAGAGTTATCTCAAAGAAAGGGGCCACGGTGATTCTGTATCTCTATTATGTTGGTGCGGCTTCGGAACTTTTAAATATCTTGATATATCTCGAGAACTACGCATCTGATCAAGAAATATCATAAAACATAAAAAGTAGAAAACTTAATTCTCTACAAAAAAGGTCTCTTAACATTTTCCCATAGCTGGCATCGTTTCCGAGATATTTGCAGATTTAGCTCAAGGGAAGGGGCCTGACGGACATATTCCGAGATATTTCTTCTTCTTGTTGTTCTTCTTCTGCACAGCTAAGCTGGAAGTGGCATTTGCAGCTCGCAATAGTGCAGAGTTATCGCAAAGAAAGGGGCCACGGTGTTTCTGTATCTCTATTATGTTGGTGCGGCTTCGGAACTTTTAAATATCTTGATATATCTCGAGAACTACGCATCTGATCAAAAAATATCATAGAACATAAAAAGTAGGAAACCTAATTTTCTACAAAAAAGGTCTCTTAACATTTTGCCGTAGCTCGCTTCGTTTCCGAGATATTTGCAGATTTATCTCAAGGGAAGGGGCCTGACGGACATATTTCGAGATATTTCTTCTTCTTGTTGTTCTTCTTCTGCACAGCTAAGCTGGAAGTGGCATTTGCAGCGCGCAATAGTGCAGAGTTATCTCAAAGAAAGGGGCCACGGTGTTTCTGTATCTCTATTATGTTGGTGCGGCTTCGGAACTTTTAAATATCTTGATATATCTCGAGAACTACGCATCTGATCAAAAAATATCGTAGAACATAAAAAGTAGGAAACTTAATTCTCTACAAATAAGGTCTCTAAACATTTTGCCATAGCTCGCATGGTTTCCGAGATATTTGCAGATTTATCTCAAGGAAAGGGGCCTGACGGACATATTTCGAGATATTCCTTCTTCTTGTTGTTCTTCTTCTGCACAGCTAAGCTGGAAGTGGCATATGCAGCTCGCAATAGTGCAGGGTTACCTCAAAGAAAGGGGCCACGGTGTTTCTGTATCTCTATTATGTTGGTGCCGCTTCGGAACTTTTAAATATCAGGATATATCTCGAGAACTACGCATCTGATCAAAAAATATCATAGAACATAAAAAGTAGCAAACTTAATTCTCTACAAAAATGGTCTCTTAACATTTTGCCATAGCTCGCTTCGTTTCCGAGATATTTGCAGATTTATCTCGAGGGAAGGGGCCTGACGGACATATTTCGAGATATTTCTTCTTCTTGTTGTTCTTCTTCTGCACAGCTAAGCTGGAAGCGGCATTTGCGGCTCGCACTAGTGCAGAGTTATCTCAAAGAAAGGGGCCACGGTGTTTCTGTATCTCTATTATGTTGGTGCGGCTTCGGATCTTTTAAATATCTCGATATATCTCGAAAACTACGCTTCTGATCAAAAAATATCATAGAACATAAAAAGTAGGAAACTTAATTCTCTACAAAAGAGGTCTCTTAACATTTTGCCATAGCTCGCTTCGTTTCCGAGATATTTGCAGATTTATCTCAAGGGAAGGGGCCTGACGGACATATTTCGAGATATTTCTTCTTTTTGTTGTTCTTCTTCTGCACAGCTAAGCTGGAAGTGGCATTTGCAGCTCGCAATAGTGCAGAGTTATCTCAAAGAAAGGGGCCACGGTGTTTCTGTACCTCTATTATGTTGGTGCGGCTTCGGAACTTTTAAATATCTTGATATATCTCGAGAACTACGCATCCGATCAAAAAATATCATACAACGTAAAAAGTAGGAAACTTAATTCTCTACAAAAAAGGTCTCTTAACATTTTGCCATAGCTCGCTTCGTTTCCGAGATATTTGCAGATTTATCTCAAGGGAAGGGGCCTGACGGACATATTTCGAGATATTTCTTCTTCTTGTTGTTCTTCTTCTGCACAGCTAAGCTGGAAGTGGCATTTGCAGCTCGCAATAGTGCAGAGTTATCGCAAAGAAAGGGGCTACGGTGTTTCTGTATCTCTATTATGTTGGTGCGGCTTCGGAACTTTTAAATATCTTGATATATCTCGAGAACTACGCATCTGATCAAAAAATATCATAGAACATAAAAAGTAGGAAACTTAATTCTCTACAAAAAAGGTCTCTTAACGTTTTGCAATAGCTCGCTTTGTTTCCGAGATATTTGCAGATTTATCTCAAGGGAAGGGTCCTGACGGACATATTTCGAGATATTTCTTCTTCTTGTTGTTCTTCTTCTGCACAGCTAAGCTGGAAGTGGCATTTGCAGCTCGCAATAGTGCAGAGTTATCTCAAAGAAAGGGGCCACGGTGTTTCTGTACCTCTATTATGTTGGTGCAGCTTCGGAGCTTTTAAATATCTTGATATATCTCGAGAACTACGCATCTGATCAAAAAATATCATAGACCATAAAAAGTAGGAAACTTAATTCTCTACAAAAAAGGTCTCTTAACATTTTGCCATAGCTCGCTTCGTTTCCGAGATATTTGCAGATTTATCTCAAGGGAAGGGGCCTGACGGACATATTTCGAGATATTTCTTCTTCTTGTTGTTCTTCTTCTGCACAGCTAAGCTGGAAGTGGCATTTGCAGCGCGCAATAGTGCAGAGTTATCTCAAAGAGAGGGGCCACGGTGTTTCTGTATCTCTATTATGTTGGTGCGGCTTCGGAACTTTTAAATATCTTGATATATCTCGAGAACTACGCATCTGATCAAAAAATATCGTAGAGCATAAAAAGTAGGAAACTTAATTCTCTACAAATAAGGTCTCTAAACATTTTGCCATAGCTCGCTTGGTTTCCGAGATATTTGCAGATTTATCTCAAGGGAAGGGGCCTGACGGACATATTTCGAGATATTCCTTCTTCTTGTTGTTCTTCTTCTGCACAGCTAAGCTGGAAGTGGCATTTGCAGCTCGCAATAGTGCAGAGTTACCTCAAAGAAAGGGGCCACGGTGTTTCTGTATCTCTATTATGTTGGTGCCGCTTCGGAACTTTTAAATATCAGGATATATCTCGAGAACTACGCATCTGATCAAAAAATATCATAGAACATAAAAAGTAGGAAACTTAATTCTCTACAAAAATGGTCTCTTAACATTTTGCCATAGCTCGCTTCGTTTCCGAGATATTTGCAGATTTATCTCAAGGGAAGGGGCCTGACGGACATATTTCGAGATATTTCTTCTTCTTGTTGTTCTTCTTCTGCACAGCTAAGCTGGAAGTGGCATTTGCAGCTCGCAGTAGTGCAGAGTTATCTCAAAGAAAGGGGCCACGGTGTTTCTGTATCTCTATTATGTTGGTGCGGCTTCGGAACTTTTAAATATCTTGATATATCTCGAGAACTACGCATCTGATCAGAAAATATCATACAACATAAAAAGTGGGAAACTTAATTCTCTACAAAAAAGGTCTCTTAACATTTTGCCATAGCTCGCTTCGTTTCCGAGATATTTGCAGATTTATCTCAAGGGAAGGGGCCTGACGGACATATTTCGAGATATTTCTTCTTCTTGTTGTTCTTCTTCTGCACAGCTAAGCTGGAAGTGGCATTTGCAGCTCGCAATAGTGCAGAGTTATCGCAAAGAAAGGGGCTACGGTGTTTCTGTATCTCTATTATGTTGGTGCGGCTTCGGAACTTTTAAATATCTTGATATATCTCGAGAACTACGCATCTGATCAAAAAATATCATAGAACATAAAAAGTAGGAAACTTAATTCTCTACAAAAAAGGTCTCTTAACGTTTTGCAATAGCTCGCTTCGTTTCCGAGATATTTGCAGATTTATCTCAAGGGAAGGGTCCTGACGGACATATTTCGAGATATTTCTTCTTCTTGTTGTTCTTCTTCTGCACAGCTAAGCTGGAAGTGGCATTTGCAGCTCGCAATAGTGCAGAGTTATCTCAAAGAAAGGGGCCACGGTGTTTCTGTACCTCTATTATGTTGGTGCAGCTTCGGAGCTTTTAAATATCTTGATATATCTCGAGAACTACGCATCTGATCAAAAAATATCATAGACCATAAAAAGTAGGAAACTTAATTCTCTACAAAAAAGGTCTCTTAACATTTTGCCATAGCTCGCTTCGTTTCCGAGATATTTGCAGATTTATCTCAAGGGAAGGGGCCTGACGGACATATTTCGAGATATTTCTTCTTCTTGTTGTTCTTCTTCTGCACAGCTAAGCAGGAAGTGGCATTTGCAGCGCGCAATAGTGCAGAGTTATCTCAAAGAGAGGGGCCACGGTGTTTCTGTATCTCTATTATGTTGGTGCGGCTTCGGAACTTTTAAATATCTTGATATATCTCGAGAACTACGCATCTGATCAAAAAATATCGTAGAGCATAAAAAGTAGGAAACTTAATTCTCTACAAATAAGGTCTCTAAACATTTTGCCATAGCTCGCTTGGTTTCCGAGATATTTGCAGATTTATCTCAAGGGAAGGGGCCTGACGGACATATTTCGAGATATTCCTTCTTCTTGTTGTTCTTCTTCTGCACAGCTAAGCTGGAAGTGGCATTTGCAGCTCGCAATAGTGCAGAGTTACCTCAAAGAAAGGGGCCACGGTGTTTCTGTATCTCTATTATGTTGGTGCCGCTTCGGAACTTTTAAATATCAGGATATATCTCGAGAACTACGCATCTGATCAAAAAATATCATAGAACATAAAAAGTAGGAAACTTAATTCTCTACAAAAATGGTCTCTTAACATTTTGCCATAGCTCGCTTCGTTTCCGAGATATTTGCAGATTTATCTCAAGGGAAGGGGCCTGACGGACATATTTCGAGATATTTCTTCTTCTTGTTGTTCTTCTTCTGCACAGCTAAGCTGGAAGTGGCATTTGCAGCTCGCAGTAGTGCAGAGTTATCTCAAAGAAAGGGGCCACGGTGTTTCTGTATCTCTATTATGTTGGTGCGGCTTCGGAACTTTTAAATATCTTGATATATCTCGAGAACTACGCATCTGATCAGAAAATATCATAGAACATAAAAAGTAGGAAACTTAATTCTCTACAAAAAAGGTCTCTTAACATTTTGCCATAGCTCGCTTCGTTTCCGAGATATTTGCAGATTTATCTCAAGGGAAGGGGCCTGACGGACATATTTCGAGATATTTCTTCTTCTTGTTGTTCTTCTTCTGCACAGCTAAGCTGGAAGCGGCATTTGCGGCTCGCACTAGTGCAGAGTTATCTCAAAGAAAGGGGCCACGGTGTTTCCGTATCTCTATTATGTTGGTGCGGCTTCGGAACTTTTAAATATCTTGATATATCTCGAGAACTACGCGTCTGATCAAAAAATATCATAGAACATAAAAAGTAGGAAACTTAATTCTCTACAAATAAGGTCTCTTAACATTTTGCGATAGCTCGCTTGGTTTCCGGGATATTTGCAGATTTATCTCAAGGGAAGGGGCCTGACGGACATATTTCGAGATATTTCTTCTTCTTGTTGTTCTTCTTCTGCACAGCTAAGCTGGAAGTGGCATTTGCAGCTCGCAATAGTGCAGAGTTACCTCAAAGAAAGGGGCCACGGTGTTTCTGTATCTCTATTATGTTGGTGCGGCTTCGGAACTTTTAAATATCTCGATATATCTCGAAAACTACGCTTCTGATCAAAAAATATCATAGAACATAAATTGTAGGAAACATAATTCTCTACAAAAAAGATCTCTTAACATTTTGCCATAGCTCGCTTCGTTTCCGAGATATTTGCAGATATATCTCAAGGGCAGGGGCCTGACGGACATATTTCGAGATATTTCTTCTTCTTGTTGTTCTTCTTCTGCACAGCTAAGCTGGAAGTGGCATTTGCAGCTCGCAATAGTGCAGAGTTACCTCAAAGAAAGGGGCCACGGTGTTTCTGTATCTCTATTATGTTGGTGCGGCTTCGGAACTTTTAAATATCTTGATATATCTCGAGAACTACGCATCTGATCAAAAAATATCATAGAACATAAAAAGTAGGAAACTTAATTCTCTACAAAAAAGGTCTCTTAACATTTTGCCATAGCTCGCTTCGTTTTCGAGATATTTGCAGATTTATCTCAAGGGAAGGGGCCTGACGGACATATTTCGAGATATTTCTTCTTCTTGTTGTTCTTCTTCTGCACAGCTAAGCTGGAAGCGGCATTTGCGGCTCGCACTAGTGCAGAGTTATCTCAAAGAAAGGGGCCACGGTGTTTCTGTATCTCTATTATGTTGGTGCGGCTTCGGAACTTTTAAATATCTTGATATATCTCGAGAACTACGCGTCTGATCAAAAAATATCATAGAACATAAAAAGTAGGAAACTTAATTCTCTACAAATAAGGTCTCTTAACATTTTGCGATAGCTCGCTTGGTTTCCGAGATATTTGCAGATTTATCTCAAGGGAAGGGGCCTGACGGACATATTTCGAGATATTTCTTCTTCTTGTTGTTCTTCTTCTGCACAGCTAAGCTGGAAGTGGCATTTGCAGCTCGCAATAGTGCAGAGTTACCTCAAAGAAAGGGGCCACGGTGTTTCTGTATCTCTATTATGTTGGTGCGGCTTCGGAACTTTTAAATATCTTGATATATCTCGAGAACTACGCATCTGATCAAAAAATATCATAGAACATAAAAAGTAGGAAACTTAATTCTCTACAAAAAAGGTCTCTTAACATTTTGCCATAGCTCGCTTGGTTTCCGGGATATTTCCAGATTTATCTCAAGGGAAGGGGCCTGACGGACATATTTCGAGATATTTCTTCTTCTTGTTGTTCTTCTTCTGCACAGCTAAGCTGGAAGTGGCATTTGCAGCTCGCAATAGTGCAGAGTTACCTCAAAGAAAGGGGCCACGGTGTTTCTGTATCTCTATTATGTTGGTGCGGCTTCGGAACTTTTAAATATCTCGATATATCTCGAAAACTACGCTTCTGATCAAAAAATATCATAGAACATAAATTGTAGGAAACATAATTCTCTACAAAAAAGATCTCTTAACATTTTGCCATAGCTCGCTTCGTTTCCGAGATATTTGCAGATATATCTCAAGGGCAGGGGCCTGACGGACATATTTCGAGATATTTCTTCTTCTTGTTGTTCTTCTTCTGCACAGCTAAGCTGGAAGTGGCATTTGCAGCTCGCAATAGTGCAGAGTTACCTCAAAGAAAGGGGCCACGGTGTTTCTGTATCTCTATTATGTTGGTGCGGCTTCGGAACTTTTAAATATCTTGATATATCTCGAGAACTACGCATCTGATCAAAAAATATCATAGAACATAAAAAGTAGGAAACTTAATTCTCTACAAAAAAGGTCTCTTAACATTTTGCCATAGCTCGCTTCGTTTTCGAGATATTTGCAGATTTATCTCAAGGGAAGGGGCCTGACGGACATATTTCGAGATATTTCTTCTTCTTGTTGTTCTTCTTCTGCACAGCTAAGCTGGAAGCGGCATTTGCGGCTCGCACTAGTGCAGAGTTATCTCAAAGAAAGGGGCCACGGTGTTTCTGTATCTCTATTATGTTGGTGCGGCTTCGGAACTTTTAAATATCTTGATATATCTCGAGAACTACGCGTCTGATCAAAAAATATCATAGAACATAAAAAGTAGGAAACTTAATTCTCTACAAATAAGGTCTCTTAACATTTTGCGATAGCTCGCTTGGTTTCCGAGATATTTGCAGATTTATCTCAAGGGAAGGGGCCTGACGGACATATTTCGAGATATTTCTTCTTCTTGTTGTTCTTCTTCTGCACAGCTAAGCTGGAAGTGGCATTTGCAGCTCGCAATAGTGCAGAGTTACCTCAAAGAAAGGGGCCACGGTGTTTCTGTATCTCTATTATGTTGGTGCGGCTTCGGAACTTTTAAATATCTTGATATATCTCGAGAACTACGCATCTGATCAAAAAATATCATAGAACATAAAAAGTAGGAAACTTAATTCTCTACAAAAAAGGTCTCTTAACATTTTGCCATAGCTCGCTTCGTTTCCGAGATATTTCCAGATTTATCTCAAGGGAAGGGGCCTGACGGACATATTTCGAGATATTTCTTCTTCTTGTTGTTCTTCTTCTGCACAGCTAAGCTGGAAGTGGCATTTGCGGCTCGCACTAGTGCAGAGTTATCTCAAAGAAAGGGGCCACGGTGTTTCTGTATCTCTATTATGTTGGTGCGGCTTCGGAACTTTTAAATATCTCGATATATCTCGAAAACTACGCTTCTGAACAAAAAATATCATAGAACATAAATTGTAGGAAACATAATTCTCTACAAAAAAGGTCTCTTAACATTTTGCCATAGCTCGCTTCGTTTCCGAGATATTTGCAGATATATCTCAAGGGAAGGGGCCTGACGGACATATTTCGAGATATTTCTTCTTCTTGTTGTTCTTCTTCTGCACAGCTAAGCTGGAAGTGGCATTTGCGGCTCGCACTGGTGCACAGTTATCTCAAAGAAAGGGGCCACGGTGTTTCTGTACCTCTATTATGTTGGTGCGGCTTCGGAACTTTTAAATATCTTGATATATCTCGAGAACTACGCATCTGATCAAAAAATATCATAGAACATAAAAAGTAGGAAACTTAATTCTCTACAAAAAAGGTCTCTTAACATTTTGCCATAGCTCGCTTCGTTTCCGAGATATTTGCAGATATATCTCAAGGGCAGGGGCCTGACGGACATATTTCGAGATATTTCTTCTTCTTGTTGTTCTTCTTCTGCACAGCTAAGCTGGAAGTGGCATTTACAGCTCGCAATAGTGCAGAGTTATCTCAAAGAAAGGGGCCACGGTGTTTCTGTATCTCTATTATGTTGGTGCGGCTTCGGAACTTTTAAATATCTTGATATATCTCGAGAACTACGCATCTGATCAAAAAATATCATAGAACATAAAAAGTAGGAAACTTAATTCTCTACAAAAAAGGTCTCTTAACATTTTGCCATAGCTCGCTTCGTTTTCGAGATATTTGCAGATTTATCTCAAGGGAAGGGGCCTGACGGACATATTTCGAGATATTTCTTCTTCTTGTTGTTCTTCTTCTGCACAGCTAAGCTGGAAGCGGCATTTGCGGCTCGCACTAGTGCAGAGTTATCTCAAAGAAAGGGGCCACGGTGTTTCTGTATCTCTATTATGTTGGTGCGGCTTCGGAACTTTTAAATATCTTGATATATCTCGAGAACTACGCGTCTGATCAAAAAATATCATAGAACATAAAAAGTAGGAAACTTAATTCTCTACAAATAAGGTCTCTTAACATTTTGCGATAGCTCGCTTGGTTTCCGAGATATTTGCAGATTTATCTCAAGGGAAGGGGCCTGACGGACATATTTCGAGATATTTCTTCTTCTTGTTGTTCTTCTTCTGCACAGCTAAGCTGGAAGTGGCATTTGCAGCTCGCAATAGTGCAGAGTTACCTCAAAGAAAGGGGCCACGGTGTTTCTGTATCTCTATTATGTTGGTGCGGCTTCGGAACTTTTAAATATCTTGATATATCTCGAGAACTACGCATCTGATCAAAAAATATCATAGAACATAAAAAGTAGGAAACTTAATTCTCTACAAAAAAGGTCTCTTAACATTTTGCCATAGCTCGCTTGGTTTCCGGGATATTTCCAGATTTATCTCAAGGGAAGGGGCCTGACGGACATATTTCGAGATATTTCTTCTTCTTGTTGTTCTTCTTCTGCACAGCTAAGCTGGAAGTGGCATTTGCAGCTCGCAATAGTGCAGAGTTACCTCAAAGAAAGGGGCCACGGTGTTTCTGTATCTCTATTATGTTGGTGCGGCTTCGGAACTTTTAAATATCTCGATATATCTCGAAAACTACGCTTCTGATCAAAAAATATCATAGAACATAAATTGTAGGAAACATAATTCTCTACAAAAAAGATCTCTTAACATTTTGCCATAGCTCGCTTCGTTTCCGAGATATTTGCAGATATATCTCAAGGGCAGGGGCCTGACGGACATATTTCGAGATATTTCTTCTTCTTGTTGTTCTTCTTCTGCACAGCTAAGCTGGAAGTGGCATTTGCAGCTCGCAATAGTGCAGAGTTACCTCAAAGAAAGGGGCCACGGTGTTTCTGTATCTCTATTATGTTGGTGCGGCTTCGGAACTTTTAAATATCTTGATATATCTCGAGAACTACGCATCTGATCAAAAAATATCATAGAACATAAAAAGTAGGAAACTTAATTCTCTACAAAAAAGGTCTCTTAACATTTTGCCATAGCTCGCTTCGTTTTCGAGATATTTGCAGATTTATCTCAAGGGAAGGGGCCTGACGGACATATTTCGAGATATTTCTTCTTCTTGTTGTTCTTCTTCTGCACAGCTAAGCTGGAAGCGGCATTTGCGGCTCGCACTAGTGCAGAGTTATCTCAAAGAAAGGGGCCACGGTGTTTCTGTATCTCTATTATGTTGGTGCGGCTTCGGAACTTTTAAATATCTTGATATATCTCGAGAACTACGCGTCTGATCAAAAAATATCATAGAACATAAAAAGTAGGAAACTTAATTCTCTACAAATAAGGTCTCTTAACATTTTGCGATAGCTCGCTTGGTTTCCGAGATATTTGCAGATTTATCTCAAGGGAAGGGGCCTGACGGACATATTTCGAGATATTTCTTCTTCTTGTTGTTCTTCTTCTGCACAGCTAAGCTGGAAGTGGCATTTGCAGCTCGCAATAGTGCAGAGTTACCTCAAAGAAAGGGGCCACGGTGTTTCTGTATCTCTATTATGTTGGTGCGGCTTCGGAACTTTTAAATATCTTGATATATCTCGAGAACTACGCATCTGATCAAAAAATATCATAGAACATAAAAAGTAGGAAACTTAATTCTCTACAAAAAAGGTCTCTTAACATTTTGCCATAGCTCGCTTCGTTTCCGAGATATTTCCAGATTTATCTCAAGGGAAGGGGCCTGACGGACATATTTCGAGATATTTCTTCTTCTTGTTGTTCTTCTTCTGCACAGCTAAGCTGGAAGTGGCATTTGCGGCTCGCACTAGTGCAGAGTTATCTCAAAGAAAGGGGCCACGGTGTTTCTGTATCTCTATTATGTTGGTGCGGCTTCGGAACTTTTAAATATCTCGATATATCTCGAAAACTACGCTTCTGATCAAAAAATATCATAGAACATATATTGTAGGAAACATAATTCTCTACAAAAAAGGTCTCTTAACATTTTGCCATAGCTCGCTTCGTTTCCGAGATATTTGCAGATATATCTCAAGGGCAGGGGCCTGACGGACATATTTCGAGATATTTCTTCTTCTTGTTGTTCTTCTTCTGCACAGCTAAGCTGGAAGTGGCATTTACAGCTCGCAATAGTGCAGAGTTATCTCAAAGAAAGGGGCCACGGTGTTTCTGTATCTCTATTATGTTGGTGCGGCTTCGGAACTTTTAAATATCTTGATATATCTCGAGAACTACGCATCTGATCAAAAAATATCATAGAACATAAAAAGTAGGAAACTTAATTCTCTACAAAAAAGGTCTCTTAACATTTTGCCATAGCTCGCTTCGTTTTCGAGATATTTGCAGATTTATCTCAAGGGAAGGGGCCTGACGGACATATTTCGAGATATTTCTTCTTCTTGTTGTTCTTCTTCTGCACAGCTAAGCTGGAAGTGGCATTTGCAGCTCGCAATAGTGCAGAGTTACCTCAAAGAAAGGGGCCACGGTGTTTCTGTATCTCTATTATGTTGGTGCGGCTTCGGAACTTTTAAATATCTTGATATATCTCGAGAACTACGCATCTGATCAAAAAATATCATAGAACATAAAAAGTAGGAAACTTAATTCTCTACAAAAAAGGTCTCTTAACATTTTGCCATAGCTCGCTTCGTTTCCGAGATATTTCCAGATTTATCTCAAGGGAAGGGGCCTGACGGACATATTTCGAGATATTTCTTCTTCTTGTTGTTCTTCTTCTGCACAGCTAAGCTGGAAGTGGCATTTGCGGCTCGCACTAGTGCAGAGTTATCTCAAAGAAAGGGGCCACGGTGTTTCTGTATCTCTATTATGTTGGTGCGGCTTCGGAACTTTTAAATATCTCGATATATCTCGAAAACTACGCTTCTGATCAAAAAATATCATAGAACATATATTGTAGGAAACATAATTCTCTACAAAAAAGGTCTCTTAACATTTTGCCATAGCTCGCTTCGTTTCCGAGATATTTGCAGATATATCTCAAGGGCAGGGGCCTGACGGACATATTTCGAGATATTTCTTCTTCTTGTTGTTCTTCTTCTGCACAGCTAAGCTGGAAGTGGCATTTACAGCTCGCAATAGTGCAGAGTTATCTCAAAGAAAGGGGCCACGGTGTTTCTGTATCTCTATTATGTTGGTGCGGCTTCGGAACTTTTAAATATCTTGATATATCTCGAGAACTACGCATCTGATCAAAAAATATCATAGAACATAAAAAGTAGGAAACTTAATTCTCTACAAAAAAGGTCTCTTAACATTTTGCCATAGCTCGCTTCGTTTTCGAGATATTTGCAGATTTATCTCAAGGGAAGGGGCCTGACGGACATATTTCGAGATATTTCTTCTTCTTGTTGTTCTTCTTCTGCACAGCTAAGCTGGAAGCGGCATTTGCGGCTCGCACTAGTGCAGAGTTATCTCAAAGAAAGGGGCCACGGTGTTTCTGTATCTCTATTATGTTGGTGCGGCTTCGGAACTTTTAAATATCTTGATATATCTCGAGAACTACGCGTCTGATCAAAAAATATCATAGAACATAAAAAGTAGGAAACTTAATTCTCTACAAATAAGGTCTCTTAACATTTTGCGATAGCTCGCTTGGTTTCCGAGATATTTGCAGATTTATCTCAAGGGAAGGGGCCTGACGGACATATTTCGAGATATTTCTTCTTCTTGTTGTTCTTCTTCTGCACAGCTAAGCTGGAAGTGGCATTTGCAGCTCGCAATAGTGCAGAGTTACCTCAAAGAAAGGGGCCACGGTGTTTCTGTATCTCTATTATGTTGGTGCGGCTTCGGAACTTTTAAATATCTTGATATATCTCGAGAACTACGCATCTGATCAAAAAATATCATAGAACATAAAAAGTAGGAAACTTAATTCTCTACAAAAAAGGTCTCTTAACATTTTGCCATAGCTCGCTTCGTTTCCGAGATATTTCCAGATTTATCTCAAGGGAAGGGGCCTGACGGACATATTTCGAGATATTTCTTCTTCTTGTTGTTCTTCTTCTGCACAGCTAAGCTGGAAGTGGCATTTGCGGCTCGCACTAGTGCAGAGTTATCTCAAAGAAAGGGGCCACGGTGTTTCTGTATCTCTATTATGTTGGTGCGGCTTCGGAACTTTTAAATATCTCGATATATCTCGAAAACTACGCTTCTGAACAAAAAATATCATAGAACATAAATTGTAGGAAACATAATTCTCTACAAAAAAGGTCTCTTAACATTTTGCCATAGCTCGCTTCGTTTCCGAGATATTTGCAGATATATCTCAAGGGAAGGGGCCTGACGGACATATTTCGAGATATTTCTTCTTCTTGTTGTTCTTCTTCTGCACAGCTAAGCTGGAAGTGGCATTTGCGGCTCGCACTGGTGCACAGTTATCTCAAAGAAAGGGGCCACGGTGTTTCTGTACCTCTATTATGTTGGTGCGGCTTCGGAACTTTTAAATATCTTGATATATCTCGAGAACTACGCATCTGATCAAAAAATATCATAGAACATAAAAAGTAGGAAACTTAATTCTCTACAAAAAAGGTCTCTTAACATTTTGCCATAGCTCGCTTCGTTTCCGAGATATTTGCAGATATATCTCAAGGGCAGGGGCCTGACGGACATATTTCGAGATATTTCTTCTTCTTGTTGTTCTTCTTCTGCACAGCTAAGCTGGAAGTGGCATTTACAGCTCGCAATAGTGCAGAGTTATCTCAAAGAAAGGGGCCACGGTGTTTCTGTATCTCTATTATGTTGGTGCGGCTTCGGAACTTTTAAATATCTTGATATATCTCGAGAACTACGCATCTGATCAAAAAATATCATAGAACATAAAAAGTAGGAAACTTAATTCTCTACAAAAAAGGTCTCTTAACATTTTGCCATAGCTCGCTTCGTTTTCGAGATATTTGCAGATTTATCTCAAGGGAAGGGGCCTGACGGACATATTTCGAGATATTTCTTCTTCTTGTTGTTCTTCTTCTGCACAGCTAAGCTGGAAGCGGCATTTGCGGCTCGCACTAGTGCAGAGTTATCTCAAAGAAAGGGGCCACGGTGTTTCTGTATCTCTATTATGTTGGTGCGGCTTCGGAACTTTTAAATATCTTGATATATCTCGAGAACTACGCGTCTGATCAAAAAATATCATAGAACATAAAAAGTAGGAAACTTAATTCTCTACAAATAAGGTCTCTTAACATTTTGCGATAGCTCGCTTGGTTTCCGAGATATTTGCAGATTTATCTCAAGGGAAGGGGCCTGACGGACATATTTCGAGATATTTCTTCTTCTTGTTGTTCTTCTTCTGCACAGCTAAGCTGGAAGTGGCATTTGCAGCTCGCAATAGTGCAGAGTTACCTCAAAGAAAGGGGCCACGGTGTTTCTGTATCTCTATTATGTTGGTGCGGCTTCGGAACTTTTAAATATCTTGATATATCTCGAGAACTACGCATCTGATCAAAAAATATCATAGAACATAAAAAGTAGGAAACTTAATTCTCTACAAAAAAGGTCTCTTAACATTTTGCCATAGCTCGCTTCGTTTCCGAGATATTTCCAGATTTATCTCAAGGGAAGGGGCCTGACGGACATATTTCGAGATATTTCTTCTTCTTGTTGTTCTTCTTCTGCACAGCTAAGCTGGAAGTGGCATTTGCGGCTCGCACTAGTGCAGAGTTATCTCAAAGAAAGGGGCCACGGTGTTTCTGTATCTCTATTATGTTGGTGCGGCTTCGGAACTTTTAAATATCTCGATATATCTCGAAAACTACGCTTCTGAACAAAAAATATCATAGAACATAAATTGTAGGAAACATAATTCTCTACAAAAAAGGTCTCTTAACATTTTGCCATAGCTCGCTTCGTTTCCGAGATATTTGCAGATATATCTCAAGGGAAGGGGCCTGACGGACATATTTCGAGATATTTCTTCTTCTTGTTGTTCTTCTTCTGCACAGCTAAGCTGGAAGTGGCATTTGCGGCTCGCACTGGTGCACAGTTATCTCAAAGAAAGGGGCCACGGTGTTTCTGTACCTCTATTATGTTGGTGCGGCTTCGGAACTTTTAAATATCTTGATATATCTCGAGAACTACGCATCTGATCAAAAAATATCATAGAACATAAAAAGTAGGAAACTTAATTCTCTACAAAAAAGGTCTCTTAACATTTTGCCATAGCTCGCTTCGTTTCCGAGATATTTGCAGATTCATCTCAAGGGAAGGGTCCTGACGGACATATTTCGAGATATTTCTTCTTCTTGTTGTTCTTCTGCTGCACAGCTAAACTGGAAGTGGCATTTCCAGCTCGCAATAGTGCAGAGTTATCCCAAAGAAAGGGGCCACGATGTTTCTGTATCTCTATTATGTTGGTGCGGCTTCGGAACTGTTAAATATCTTGATATATCTCGAGAACTACGCGTCTGATCAAAAAATATCATAGAACATAAAAAGTAGGAAACTTAATTCTCTACAAAAAAGGTCTCTTAACATTTTGCCATAGCTCGCTTCGTTTCCGAGATATTTGCAGATTTATCTCAAGGGAAGGGGCCTGACGGACATATTTCGAGATATTTCTTCTTCTTGTTGTTCTTCTTCTGCACAGCTAAGCTGGAAGTGGCATTTGCGGCTCGCACTAGTGCAGAGTTATCTCAACGAAAGGGGCCACGGTGTTTCTGTATCTCTATTATGTTGGTGCGGCTTCGGAACTTTTAAATATCTTGATATATCTCGAGAACTACGCATCTGATCAGAAAATATCATAGAAGATAAAAAGTAGGAAACTTAATTCTCTACAAAAAAGGTCTCTTAATATTTTGCCATAGCTCTCTTCGTTTCCGAGATATTTGCAGATTTATCTCAAGGGAAGGGGCCTGACGGAAATATTTCGAGATATTTCTTCTTCTTGTTGTTCTTCTTCTGCACAGCTAAGCTGGAAGTGGCATTTGCAGCTCGCAATAGTGCAGAGTTATCTCAAAGAAAGGGGCCACGGTGCTTCTGTATCTCTATTATGTTGGTGCGGCTTCGGAACTTTTAAATATCTTGATATATCTCGAGAACTACGCGTCTGATCAAAAAATATCATAGAACATAAAAAGTAGGAAACATAATTCTCTACAAAAACGGTCTCTCAACATTTTGCCATAGCTCGCTTCGTTTCCGAGATATTTGCAGATATATCTCAAGGGAAGGGGCCTGACGGACATATTTCGAGATATTTCTTCTACTTGTTGTTCTTCTTCTGCACAGCTAAGCTGGAAGTGGCATTTGCGGCTCGCACTGGTGCACAGTTATCTCAAAGAAAGGGGCCACGGTGTTTCTGTATCTCTATTATGTTGGTGCGGCTTCGGAACTTTTAAATATCTTGATATATCTCGAGAACTACGCGTCTGATCAAAAAATATCATAGAACATAAAAAGTAGGAAACTTAATTCTCTACAAATAAGGTCTCTTAACATTTTGCGATAGCTCGCTTGGTTTCCGAGATATTTGCAGATTTATCTCAAGGGAAGGGGCCTGACGGACATATTTCGAGATATTTCTTCTTCTTGTTGTTCTTCTTCTGCACAGCTAAGCTGGAAGTGGCATTTGCAGCTCGCAATAGTGCAGAGTTACCTCAAATAAAGGGGCCACGGTGTTTCTGTATCTCTATTATGTTGGTGCGGCTTCGGAACTTTTAAATATCTTGATATATCTCGAGAACTACGCATCTGATCAAAAAATATCATAGAACATAAAAAGTAGGAAACTTAATTCTCTACAAAAAAGGTCTCTTAACATTTTGCCATAGCTCGCTTGGTTTCCGAGATATTTCCAGATTTATCTCAAGGGAAGGGGCCTGACGGACATATTTCGAGATATTTCTTCTTCTTGTTGTTCTTCTTCTGCACAGCTAAGCTGGAAGTGGCATTTGCGGCTCGCACTAGTGCAGAGTTATCTCAAAGAAAGGGGCCACGGTGTTTCTGTATCTCTATTATGTTGGTGCGGCTTCGGAACTTTTAAATATCTCGATATATCTCGAAAACTACGCTTCTGATCAAAAAATATCATAGAACATAAATTGTAGGAAACATAATTCTCTACAAAAAAGGTCTCTTAACATTTTGCCATAGCTCGCTTCGTTTCCGAGATATTTGCAGATATATCTCAAGGGCAGGGGCCTGACGGACATATTTCGAGATATTTCTTCTTCTTGTTGTTCTTCTTCTGCACAGCTAAGCTGGAAGTGGCATTTACAGCTCGCAATAGTGCAGAGTTATCTCAAAGAAAGGGGCCACGGTGTTTCTGTATCTCTATTATGTTGGTGCGGCTTCGGAACTTTTAAATATCTTGATATATCTCGAGAACTACGCATCTGATCAAAAAATATCATAGAGCATAAAAAGTAGGAAACTTAATTCTCTACAAAAAAGGTCTCTTAACATTTTGCCATAGCTCTCTTCGTTTCCGAGATATTTGCAGATTTATCTCAAGGGAAGGGGCCTGACGGACATATTTCGAGATACTTCTTCTTCTTGTTGTTCTTCTTCTGCACAGCTAAGCTGGAAGTGGCATTTGCGGCTCGCACTAGTGCAGAGTTATCTCAACGAAAGGGGCCACGGTGTTTCTGTATCTCTATTATGTTGGTGCGGCTTCGGAACTTTTAAATATCTCGATATATCTCGAAAACTACGCTTCTGAACAAAAAATATCATAGAACATAAATTGTAGGAAACATAATTCTCTACAAAAAAGGTCTCTTAACATTTTGCCATAGCTCGCTTCGTTTCCGAGATATTTGCAGATATATCTCAAGGGAAGGGGCCTGACGGACATATTTCGAGATATTTCTTCTTCTTGTTGTTCTTCTTCTGCACAGCTAAGCTGGAAGTGGCATTTGCGGCTCGCACTGGTGCACAGTTATCTCAAAGAAAGGGGCCACGGTGTTTCTGTACCTCTATTATGTTGGTGCGGCTTCGGAACTTTTAAATATCTTGATATATCTCGAGAACTACGCATCTGATCAAAAAATATCATAGAACATAAAAAGTAGCAAACTTAATTCTCTACAAAAAAGGTCTCTTAACATTTTGCCATAGCTCGCTTCGTTTCCGAGATATTTGCAGATTCATCTCAAGGGAAGGGTCCTGACGGACATATTTCGAGATATTTCTTCTTCTTGTTGTTCTTCTGCTGCACAGCTAAACTGGAAGTGGCATTTCCAGCTCGCAATAGTGCAGAGTTATCCCAAAGAAAGGGGCCACGATGTTTCTGTATCTCTATTATGTTGGTGCGGCTTCGGAACTGTTAAATATCTTGATATATCTCGAGAACTACGCGTCTGATCAAAAAATATCATAGAACATAAAAAGTAGGAAACTTAATTCTCTACAAAAAAGGTCTCTTAACATTTTGCCATAGCTCGCTTCGTTTCCGAGATATTTGCAGATTTATCTCAAGGGAAGGGGCCTGACGGACATATTTCGAGATATTTCTTCTTCTTGTTGTTCTTCTTCTGCACAGCTAAGCTGGAAGTGGCATTTGCGGCTCGCACTAGTGCAGAGTTATCTCAACGAAAGGGGCCACGGTGTTTCTGTATCTCTATTATGTTGGTGCGGCTTCGGAACTTTTAAATATCTTGATATATCTCGAGAACTACGCATCTGATCAAAAAATATCATAGAGCATAAAAAGTAGGAAACTTAATTCTCTACAAAAAAGGTCTCTTAACATTTTGCCATAGCTCTCTTCGTTTCCGAGATATTTGCAGATTTATCTCAAGGGAAGGGGCCTGACGGACATATTTCGAGATACTTCTTCTTCTTGTTGTTCTTCTTCTGCACAGCTAAGCTGGAAGTGGCATTTGCGGCTCGCACTAGTGCAGAGTTATCTCAACGAAAGGGGCCACGGTGTTTCTGTATCTCTATTATGTTGGTGCGGCTTCGGAACTTTTAAATATCTCGATATATCTCGAAAACTACGCTTCTGAACAAAAAATATCATAGAACATAAATTGTAGGAAACATAATTCTCTACAAAAAAGGTCTCTTAACATTTTGCCATAGCTCGCTTCGTTTCCGAGATATTTGCAGATATATCTCAAGGGAAGGGGCCTGACGGACATATTTCGAGATATTTCTTCTTCTTGTTGTTCTTCTTCTGCACAGCTAAGCTGGAAGTGGCATTTGCGGCTCGCACTGGTGCACAGTTATCTCAAAGAAAGGGGCCACGGTGTTTCTGTACCTCTATTATGTTGGTGCGGCTTCGGAACTTTTAAATATCTTGATATATCTCGAGAACTACGCATCTGATCAAAAAATATCATAGAACATAAAAAGTAGGAAACTTAATTCTCTACAAAAAAGGTCTCTTAACATTTTGCCATAGCTCGCTTCGTTTCCGAGATATTTGCAGATTCATCTCAAGGGAAGGGTCCTGACGGACATATTTCGAGATATTTCTTCTTCTTGTTGTTCTTCTGCTGCACAGCTAAACTGGAAGTGGCATTTCCAGCTCGCAATAGTGCAGAGTTATCCCAAAGAAAGGGGCCACGATGTTTCTGTATCTCTATTATGTTGGTGCGGCTTCGGAACTGTTAAATATCTTGATATATCTCGAGAACTACGCGTCTGATCAAAAAATATCATAGAACATAAAAAGTAGGAAACTTAATTCTCTACAAAAAAGGTCTCTTAACATTTTGCCATAGCTCGCTTCGTTTCCGAGATATTTGCAGATTTATCTCAAGGGAAGGGGCCTGACGGACATATTTCGAGATATTTCTTCTTCTTGTTGTTCTTCTTCTGCACAGCTAAGCTGGAAGTGGCATTTGCGGCTCGCACTAGTGCAGAGTTATCTCAACGAAAGGGGCCACGGTGTTTCTGTATCTCTATTATGTTGGTGCGGCTTCGGAACTTTTAAATATCTTGATATATCTCGAGAACTACGCATCTGATCAGAAAATATCATAGAAGATAAAAAGTAGGAAACTTAATTCTCTACAAAAAAGGTCTCTTAATATTTTGCCATAGCTCTCTTCGTTTCCGAGATATTTGCAGATTTATCTCAAGGGAAGGGGCCTGACGGAAATATTTCGAGATATTTCTTCTTCTTGTTGTTCTTCTTCTGCACAGCTAAGCTGGAAGTGGCATTTGCAGCTCGCAATAGTGCAGAGTTATCTCAAAGAAAGGGGCCACGGTGCTTCTGTATCTCTATTATGTTGGTGCGGCTTCGGAACTTTTAAATATCTTGATATATCTCGAGAACTACGCGTCTGATCAAAAAATATCATAGAACATAAAAAGTAGGAAACATAATTCTCTACAAAAACGGTCTCTCAACATTTTGCCATAGCTCGCTTCGTTTCCGAGATATTTGCAGATATATCTCAAGGGAAGGGGCCTGACGGACATATTTCGAGATATTTCTTCTACTTGTTGTTCTTCTTCTGCACAGCTAAGCTGGAAGTGGCATTTGCGGCTCGCACTGGTGCACAGTTATCTCAAAGAAAGGGGCCACGGTGTTTCTGTATCTCTATTATGTTGGTGCGTCTCCGGAACTTTAAAATATCTCGATATATCTCGAAAACTACGCTTCTGATCAAAAAATATGATAGAACATAAATTGTAGGAAACATAATTCTCTACAAAAAACGTCTCTTAACATTTTGCCATAGCTCGCTTCGTTTCCGAGATATTTGCAGATTCAGCTCAAAGGAACTGGCCTGACGGACATATTTCGAGATATTTCTTCTTCTTGTTGTTATTCCTCTGCACAGCTAAGCTGGAAGTGGCATTTGCAGCTCGCAATAGTGCAGAGTTATCTCAAAGAAAGAGGCCACGGTGTTTCTGTACCTCTATTATGTTGGTGCAGCTTCGGAACTTTTAAATATCTTGATATATCTCGAGAACTACGCATCTGATCAAAAAATATCATCGAACATAAAAAGTAGGAAACTTAATTCTCTACAAAAAAGGTCTCTTAACATTTTGCCATAGCTCGCTTCGTTTCCGAGATATTTGCAGATTCATCACAAGGGAAGGGGTCTGACGGACATATTTCGAGATATTTCTTCTTCTTGTTGTTCTTCTTCTGCACAGCTAAGCTCGAAGTGGCATTTGCAGCTCGCAATAGTGCAGAGTTATCTCAAAGAAAGAGGCCACGGTGTTTCTGTACCTCTATTATGTTGGTGCGGCTTCGGTACTTTTAAATATCTTGATATATCTCGAGAACTACGCATCTGATCAAAAAATATCATAGAACATAAAAAGTAGGAAACTTAATTCTCTACAAAAAAGGTCTCTTAACATTTTGCCATAGCTCGCTTCGTTTCCGAGATATTTGCAGATTCATCTCAAGGGAAGGGTCCTGACGGACATATTTCGAGATATTTCTTCTTCTTGTTGTTCTTCTTCTGCACAGCTAAGCTCGAAGTGGCATTTCCAGCTCGCAATAGTGCAGAGTTATCCCAAAGAAAGGGGCCACGATGTTTCTGTATCTCTATTATGTTGGTGCGGCTTCGGAACTTTTAAATACCTTGATATATCTCGAGAACTACGCATCTGATCAAAAAATATCATACTACATAAAAAGTAGGAAACTTAATTCTCTACAAGAAAGGTCTCTAACCATTTTGCCATAGCTCGCTTCGTTTCCGAGATATTTGCAGATTTATCTCAAGGGAATGGGCCTGACGGACATATTTCGAGATATTTCTTCTTCTTGTTGTTCTTCTTCTGCACAGCTAAGCTGGAAGTGGCATTTGCAGCTCGCAATAGTGCAGAGTTATCTCAAAGAGAGGGGCCACGGTGTTTCTGTATCTCTATTATGTTGGTGCGGCTTCGGAACTTTTAAGTATCTTGATCTATCTCGAGAACTACGCATCTGATCAAAAAATATCATAGAAGATAAAAAGTAGGAAACTTAATTCTCTACAAAAAAGGTCTCTTAACATTTCGCCATAGCTCGCTTCGTTTCCGAGATATTTGCAGATTTATCTCAAGGGAAGGGGCCTGTCGGACATATTTCGAGATATTTCTTCTTCTTGTTGCTCTTCTTCTGCACAGCTAAGCTGGAAGTGGCATTTGCGGCTCGCACTAGTGCAGAGTTATCTCAAAGAAAGGGGCCACGGTGTTTCTGTATCTCTATTATGTTGGTGCGGCTTCGGAACTTTTAAATATCTCGATATATCTCGAAAACTACGCTTCTGATCAAAAAATATCATAGAACATAAATTGTAGGAAACATAATTCTCTACAAAAAAGGTCTCTTAACATTTTGCCATAGCTCGCTTCGTTTCCGAGATATTTGCAGATTTATCTCAAGGGAAGGGGCCTGACGGACATATTTCGAGATATTTCTTCTTCTTGTTGTTCTTCTTCTGCACAGCTAAGCTGGAAGTGGCATTTGCAGCGCGCAATAGTGCAGAGTTATCTCAAAGAAAGGGGCCACGGTGTTTCTGTATCTCTATTATGTTGGTGCGGCTTCGGAACTTTTAAATACCTTGATATATCTCGAGAACTACGCATCTGATCAAAAAATATCATACTACATAGAAAGTAGGAAACTTAATTCTCTACAAGAAAGGTCTCTAACCATTTTGCCATAGCTCGCTTCGTTTCCGAGATATTTGCAGATTTATCTCAAGGGAATGGGCCTGACGGACATATTTCGAGATATTTCTTCTTCTTGTTGTTCTTCTTCTGCACAGCTAAGCTGGAAGTGGCATTTGCAGCTCGCAATAGTGCAGAGTTATCTCAAAGAGAGGGGCCACGGTGTTTCTGTATCTCTATTATGTTGGTGCGGCTTCGGAACTTTTAAGTACCTTGATCTATCTCGAGAACTACGCATCTGATCAAAAAATATCATAGAAGATAAAAAGTAGGAAACTTAATTTTCTACAAAAAAGGTCTCTTAACATTTCGCCATAGCTCGCTTCGTTTCCGAGATATTTGCAGATTTATCTCAAGGGAAGGGGCCTGTCGGACATATTTCGAGATATTTCTTCTTCTTGTTGCTCTTCTTCTGCACAGCTAAGCTGGAAGTGGCATTTGCGGCTCGCACTAGTGCAGAGTTATCTCAAAGAAAGGGGCCACGGTGTTTCTGTATCTCTATTATGTTGGTGCGGCTTCGGAACTTTTAAATATCTCGATATATCTCGAAAACTACGCTTCTGATCAAAAAATATCATAGAACATAAATTGTAGGAAACATAATTCTCTACAAAAAACGTCTCTTAACATTTTGCCATAGCTCGCTTCGTTTCCGAGATATTTGCAGATTTATCTCAAGGGAAGTGGCCTGACGGACATATTTCGAGATATTTCTTCTTCTTGTTGTTCTTCTTCTGCACAGCTAAGCTGGAAGTGGCATTTGCGGCTCGCACTAGTGCAGAGTTATCTCAAAGAAAGGGGCCACGGTGTTTCTGTATCCCTATTATGTTGGTGCGGCTTCGGAACTTTTAAATATCTCGATATATCTCGAAAACTACGCTTCTGATCAAAAAATATCATAGAACATAAATTGTAGCAAACATAATTCTCTACAAAAAACGTCTCTTAACATTTTGCCATAGCTCGCTTCGTTTCCGAGATATTTGCAGATTCAGCTCAAAGGAACTGGCCTGACGGACATATTTCGAGATATTTCTTCTTCTTGTTGTTCTTCTTCTGCACAGCTAAGCGGGAAGTGGCATTTACAGCTCGCAATAGTGCAGAGTTATCTCAAAGAAAGTGGCCACGGTGTTTCTGTATCTCTATTATGTTGGTGCGGCTTCGGAACTTTTGAATATCTTGATATATCTCGAGAACTACGCATCTGATCAAAAAATATCATAGAACATAAAAAGTAGGAAACTTAATTCTCTACAAAAATGGTCTCGAAGCATTTTGCCATAGCTCGCTTCGTTCCCGAGATATTTGCAGATTTATCTCAAGGGAAGGGGCCTGACGGACATATTTCGAGATATTTCTTCTTCTTGTTGTTCTTCTTCTGCACAGCTAAGCTGGAAGTGGCATTTGCGGCTCGCACTAGTGCAGAGTTATCTCAACGAAAGGGGCCACAGTGTTTCTGTATCTCTATTATGTTGGTGCGGCTTCGGAACTTTTAAATATCTCGATATATCTCGAAAACTACGCTTCTGATGAAAAAATATCATAGAACGTAAATTGTAGGAAACATAATTCTCTACAAAAAAGGTCTCTTAACATTTTGCCATAGCTCGCTTCGTTTCCGAGATATTTGCAGATATATCTCAAGGGAAGGGGCCTGACGGACATATTTCGAGATATTTCTTCTTCTTGTTGTTCTTCTTCTGCACAGCTAAGCTGGAAGTGGCATTTGCGGCTCGCACTAGTGCAGAGTTATCTCAAAGAACGGGGCCACGGTGTTTCTGTATCCCTATTATGTTGGTGCGGCTTCGGAACTTTTGAATATCTTGATATATCTCGAGAACTACGCATCTGATCAAAAAATATCATAGAACATAAAAAGTAGGAAACTTAATTCTCTACAAAAAAGGTCTCTTAACATTTTGCCATAGCTCGCTTCTTTTCCGAGATATTTGCAGATTTATCTCAAGGGAAGGGGCCTGACGGACATATTTCGAGATATTTCTTCTTCTTGTTGTTCTTCTTCTGCACAGCTATGCTGGAAGTGGCATTTGCAGCTCGCAATAGTGCATAGTTATCTCAACGAAAGGGGCCACGGTGTTTCTGTATCTCTATTATGTTGGTGCGGCTTCGGAACTTTTAAATATGTTGATATATCTCGAGAACTACGCATCTGATCAAAAAATATCATAGAACATAAAAAGTAGGAAACTTAATTCTCTACAAAAAAGGTCTCTTAGCATTTTGCCATAGCTCGCTTTGTTTCCGAGATATTTGCAGATTTATCTCAAGGGAAGGGGCCTGACGGACATATTTCGATATATTTCTTCTTCTTGTTGTTCTTCTTCTGCACAGCTAAGCTGGAAGTGGCATTTGCGGCTCGCACTAGTGCAGAGTTATCTCAACGAAAGGGGCCACGGTGTTTCTGTATCTCTATTATGTTGGTGCGGCTTCGGAACTTTTAAATATCTCGATATATCTCGAAAACTACGCTTCTGATCAAAAAATATCATAGAAGATAAATTGTAGGAAACATAATTCTCTACAAAAAAGGTCTCTTAACATTTTGCCATAGCTCGCTTCGTTTCCGAGATATTTGCAGATTTATCTCAAGGGAAGGGGCCTGACGGACATATTTCGAGATATTTCTTCTTCTTGTTGTTCTTCTTCTGCACAGCTAAGCTGAAAGTGGCATTTGCAGCTCGCAATAGTGCAGAGTTATCTCAAAGAAAGGGGCCACGGTGTTTCTGTATCTCTATTATGTTGGTGCGGCTTCGGAACTTTTAAATATCTTGATATATCTCGAGAACTACGCATCTGATCAGAAAATATCATAGAAGATAAAAAGTAGGAAACTTAATTCTCTACAAAAAAGGTCTCTTAGCATTTTGCCATAGCTCGCTTTGTTTCCGAGATATTTGCAGATTTATCTCAAGGTAAGGGGCCTGACGGACATATTTCGAGATATTTCTTCTTCTTGTTGTTCTTCTTCTGCACAGCTAAGCTGGAAGTGGCATTTGCAGCTCGCAATAGTGCATAGTTATCTGAAAGAATGGGGCCACGGTGTTTCTGTATCTCTATTATGTTGGTGCGGCTTCGGAACTTTTAAATATCTTGATATATCTCGAGAACTACGCATCTGATCAAAAAATATCATAGAACATAAATTGTAGGAAACATAATTCTCTACAAAAAAGGTCTCTTAACATTTTGCCATAGCTCGCTTCGTTTCCGAGATATTTGCAGATATATCTCAAGGGAAGGGGCCTGACGGACATATTTCGAGATATTTCTTCTTCTTGTTGTTCTTCTTCTGCACAGCTAAGCTGGAAGTGGCATTTGCAGCTCGCAATAGTGCAGAGTTATCTCAAAGAAAGGGGCCACGGTGTTTCTGTATCTCTATTATGTTGGTGCGGCTTCGGAACTTTTAAATATCTTGATATATCTCGAGAACTACGCATCTGATCAGAAAATATCATAGAAGATAAAAAGTAGGAAACTTAATTCTCTACAAAAAAGGTCTCTTAGCATTTTGCCATAGCTCGCTTTGTTTCCGAGATATTTGCAGATTTATCTCAAGGTAAGGGGCCTGACGGACATATTTCGAGATATTTCTTCTTCTTGTTGTTCTTCTTCTGCACAGCTAAGCTGGAAGTGGCATTTGCAGCTCGCAATAGTGCATAGTTATCTGAAAGAATGGGGCCACGGTGTTTCTGTATCTCTATTATGTTGGTGCGGCTTCGGAACTTTTAAATATCTTGATATATCTCGAGAACTACGCATCTGATCAAAAAATATCATAGAACATAAATTGTAGGAAACATAATTCTCTACAAAAAAGGTCTCTTAACATTTTGCCATAGCTCGCTTCGTTTCCGAGATATTTGCAGATATATCTCAAGGGAAGGGGCCTGACGGACATATTTCGAGATATTTCTTCTTCTTGTTGTTCTTCTTCTGCACAGCTAAGCTGGAAGTGGCATTTACAGCTCGCAATAGTGCAGAGTTATCTCAAAGAAAGGGGCCACGGTGTTTCTGTATCTCTATTATGTTGGTGCGGCTTCGGAACTTTTAAATATCTTGATATATCTC
Organism: Osmia lignaria lignaria; assembly: GCF_051020975.1. Classification (NCBI taxonomy): domain Eukaryota; kingdom Metazoa; phylum Arthropoda; class Insecta; order Hymenoptera; family Megachilidae; genus Osmia; species Osmia lignaria. Next base: position 22,697,515 of record NW_027478159.1, read on the forward strand.
GAGAACTACGCTTCTGATCAAAAAATATCATAGAACATAAATTGTAGGAAACATAATTCTCTACAAAAAAGGTCTCTTAACATTTTGCCATAGCTCGCTTCTTTTCCGAGATATTTGCAGATTTATCTCAAGGGAAGGGGCCTGACGGACATATTTCGAGATATTTCTTCTTCTTGTTGTTCTTCTTCTGCACAGCTAAGCTGGAAGTGGCATTTGCGGCTCGCACTAGTGCAGAGTTATCTCAAAGAACGGGGCCACGGTGTTTCTGTATCCCTATTATGTTGGTGCGGCTTCGGAACTTTTAAATATCTTGATATATCTCGAGAACTACGCTTCTGATCAAAAAATATCATAGAACATAAATTGTAGGAAACATAATTCTCTACAAAAAACGTCTCTTAACCTTTTGCCATAGCTCGCTTCGTTTCCGAGATATTTGCAGATTCAGCTCAAAGGAACTGGCCTGACGGACATATTTCGAGATATTTCTTCTTCTTGTTGTTCTTCTTCTGCGCAGCTAAGCTGGAAGTGGCATTTGCAGCTCGCAATAGTGCAGAGATATCTCAAAGAAAGGGGCCACAGTGTTTCTGTATCTCTATTATGTTGGTGCGGCTTCGGAACTTTTAAATATCTTGATATATCTCGAGAACTACGCATCTGATCAAAAAATATCATAGAACATAAAAAGTAGGAAACTTAATTCTCTACAAAAAAGGTCGCTTAACATTTTGCCATAGCTCGCTTCGTTTCCGAGATATTTGCAGATATATCTCAAGGGAAGGGGCCTGACGGACATATTTCGAGATATTTCTTCTTCTTGTTGTTCTTCTTCTGCACAGCTAAGCTGGAAGTGGCATTTACAGCTCGCAATAGTGCAGAGTTATCTCAAAGAAAGGGGCCACGGTGTTTCTGTATCTCTATTATGTTGGTGCGGCTTCGGAACTTTTAAATATCCTGATATATCTCGAGAACTACGCATCTGATCAAAAAATATCATAGAACATAAAAAGTAGGAAACCTAATTCTCTACAAAAAAGGTCTCTTAACATTTTGCCATAGCTCTCTTCGTTTCCGAGGTATTTGCAGATTTATCTCAAGGGAAGGGGCCTGACGGACATATTTCGAGATATTTCTTCTTCTTGTTGTTCTTCTTCTGTACAGCTAAGCTGAAAGTGGCATTTGCAGCTCGCAATAGTGCAGAGTTATCTCAAAGAAAGGGGCCACGGTGTTTCTGTATCCCTATTATGTTGGTGCGGCTTCGGAACTTTTAAATATCTTGATATATCTCGAGAACTACGCATCCGATCAAAAAATATCATAGAACATAAAAAGTAGGAAACTTAATTCTCTACAAAAAAGGTCGCTTAACATTTTGCCATAGCTCGCTTCGTTTCCGAGATATTTGCATATTTATCTCAAGGGAAGGGGCCTGACGGACATATTTCGAGATATTTCTTCTTCTTGTTGTTCTTCTTCTGCACAGCTAAGCTGGAAGTGGCATTTGCGGCTCGCACTAGTGCAGAGTTATCTCAAAGAACGGGGCCACGGTGTTTCTGTATCCCTATTATGTTGGTGCGGCTTCGGAACTTTTGAATATCTTGATATATCTCGAGAACTACGCATCTGATCAAAAAATATCATAGAACATAAAAAGTAGGAAACTTAATTCTCTACAAAAAAGGTCTCTTAACATTTTGCCATAGCTCGCTTCTTTTCCGAGATATTTGCAGATTTATCTCAAGGGAAGGGGCCTGACGGACATATTTCGAGATATTTCTTCTTCTTGTTGTTCTTCTTCTGCACAGCTATGCTGGAAGTGGCATTTGCAGCTCGCAATAGTGCATAGTTATCTCAACGAAAGGGGCCACGGTGTTTCTGTATCTCTATTATGTTGGTGCGGCTTCGGAACTTTTAAATATGTTGATATATCTCGAGAACTACGCATCTGATCAAAAAATATCATAGAACATAAAAAGTAGGAAACTTAATTCTCTACAAAAAAGGTCTCTTAGCATTTTGCCATAGCTCGCTTTGTTTCCGAGATATTTGCAGATTTATCTCAAGGGAAGGGACCTGACGGACATATTTCGATATATTTCTTCTTCTTGTTGTTCTTCTTCTGCACAGCTAAGCTGGAAGTGGCATTTGCGGCTCGCACTAGTGCAGAGTTATCTCAACGAAAGGGGCCACGGTGTTTCTGTATCTCTATTATGTTGGTGCGGCTTCGGAACTTTTAAATATCTCGATATATCTCGAAAACTACGCTTCTGATCAAAAAATATCATAGAACATAAATTGTAGGAAACATAATTCTCTACAAAAAAGGTCTCTTAACATTTTGCCATAGCTCGCTTCGTTTCCGAGATATTTGCAGATTTATCTCAAGGGAAGGGGCCTGACGGACATATTTCGAGATATTTCTTCTTCTTGTTGTTCTTCTTCTGCACAGCTAAGCTGAAAGTGGCATTTGCAGCTCGCAATAGTGCAGAGTTATCTCAAAGAAAGGGGCCACGGTGTTTCTGTATCTCTATTATGTTGGTGCGGCTTCGGAACTTTTAAATATCTTGATATATCTCGAGAACTACGCATCTGATCAGAAAATATCATAGAAGATAAAAAGTAGGAAACTTAATTCTCTACAAAAAAGGTCTCTTAGCATTTTGCCATAGCTCGCTTTGTTTCCGAGATATTTGCAGATTTATCTCAAGGTAAGGGGCCTGACGGACATATTTCGAGATATTTCTTCTTCTTGTTGTTCTTCTTCTGCACAGCTAAGCTGGAAGTGGCATTTGCAGCTCGCAATAGTGCATAGTTATCTGAAAGAATGGGGCCACGGTGTTTCTGTATCTCTATTATGTTGGTGCGGCTTCGGAACTTTTAAATATCTTGATATATCTCGAGAACTACGCATCTGATCAAAAAATATCATAGAACATAAATTGTAGGAAACATAATTCTCTACAAAAAAGGTCTCTTAACATTTTGCCATAGCTCGCTTCGTTTCCGAGATATTTGCAGATATATCTCAAGGGAAGGGGCCTGACGGACATATTTCGAGATATTTCTTCTTCTTGTTGTTCTTCTTCTGCACAGCTAAGCTGGAAGTGGCATTTGCAGCTCGCAATAGTGCAGAGTTATCTCAAAGAAAGGGGCCACGGTGTTTCTGTATCTCTATTATGTTGGTGCGGCTTCGGAACTTTTAAATATCTTGATATATCTCGAGAACTACGCATCTGATCAGAAAATATCATAGAAGATAAAAAGTAGGAAACTTAATTCTCTACAAAAAAGGTCTCTTAGCATTTTGCCATAGCTCGCTTTGTTTCCGAGATATTTGCAGATTTATCTCAAGGTAAGGGGCCTGACGGACATATTTCGAGATATTTCTTCTTCTTGTTGTTCTTCTTCTGCACAGCTAAGCTGGAAGTGGCATTTGCAGCTCGCAATAGTGCATAGTTATCTGAAAGAATGGGGCCACGGTGTTTCTGTATCTCTATTATGTTGGTGCGGCTTCGGAACTTTTAAATATCTTGATATATCTCGAGAACTACGCATCTGATCAAAAAATATCATAGAACATAAATTGTAGGAAACATAATTCTCTACAAAAAAGGTCTCTTAACATTTTGCCATAGCTCGCTTCGTTTCCGAGATATTTGCAGATATATCTCAAGGGAAGGGGCCTGACGGACATATTTCGAGATATTTCTTCTTCTTGTTGTTCTTCTTCTGCACAGCTAAGCTGGAAGTGGCATTTACAGCTCGCAATAGTGCAGAGTTATCTCAAAGAAAGGGGCCACGGTGTTTCTGTATCTCTATTATGTTGGTGCGGCTTCGGAACTTTTAAATATCTTGATATATCTCGAGAACTACGCTTCTGATCAAAAAATATCATAGAACATAAATTGTAGGAAACATAATTCTCTACAAAAAAGGTCTCTTAACATTTTGCCATAGCTCGCTTCTTTTCCGAGATATTTGCAGATTTATCTCAAGGGAAGGGGCCTGACGGACATATTTCGAGATATTTCTTCTTCTTGTTGTTCTTCTTCTGCACAGCTAAGCTGGAAGTGGCATTTGCGGCTCGCACTAGTGCAGAGTTATCTCAAAGAACGGGGCCACGGTGTTTCTGTATCCCTATTATGTTGGTGCGGCTTCGGAACTTTTAAATATCTTGATATATCTCGAGAACTACGCTTCTGATCAAAAAATATCATAGAACATAAATTGTAGGAAACATAATTCTCTACAAAAAACGTCTCTTAACCTTTTGCCATAGCTCGCTTCGTTTCCGAGATATTTGCAGATTCAGCTCAAAGGAACTGGCCTGACGGACATATTTCGAGATATTTCTTCTTCTTGTTGTTCTTCTTCTGCGCAGCTAAGCTGGAAGTGGCATTTGCAGCTCGCAATAGTGCAGAGATATCTCAAAGAAAGGGGCCACAGTGTTTCTGTATCTCTATTATGTTGGTGCGGCTTCGGAACTTTTAAATATCTTGATATATCTCGAGAACTACGCATCTGATCAAAAAATATCATAGAACATAAAAAGTAGGAAACTTAATTCTCTACAAAAAAGGTCGCTTAACATTTTGCCATAGCTCGCTTCGTTTCCGAGATATTTGCATATTTATCTCAAGGGAAGGGGCCTGACGGACATATTTCGAGATATTTCTTCTTCTTGTTGTTCTTCTTCTGCACAGCTAAGCTGGAAGTGGCATTTGCGGCTCGCACTAGTGCAGAGTTATCTCAAAGAACGGGGCCAAGGTGTTTCTGTATCCCTATTATGTTGGTGCGGCTTCGGAACTTTTAAATATCTTGATATATCTCGAGAACTACGCTTCTGATCAAAAAATATCATAGAACATAAATTGTAGGAAACATAATTCTCTACAAAAAACGTCTCTTAACATTTTGCCATAGCTCGCTTGGTTTCCGAGATATTTGCAGGTTCAGCTCAAAGGAACTGGCCTGACGGACATATTTCGAGATATTTCTTCTTCTTGTTGTTCTTCCACTGCACAGCTAAGCTGGAAGTGGCATTTGCAGCTCGCAATAGTGCAGAGTTATCTCAAAGAAAGGGGCCACGGTGTTTCTGTATCTCTATTATGTTGGTGCGGCTTCGGAACTTTTGAATATCTTGATATATCTCGAGAACTACGCATCTGATCAAAAAATATCATAGAACATAAAAAGTAGGAAACTTAATTCTCTACAAAAAAGGTCTCTTAACATTTTGCCATAGCTCGCTTCTTTTCCGAGATATTTGCAGATTTATCTCAAGGGAAGGTGCCTGACGGACATATTTCGAGATATTTCTTCTTCTTGTTGTTCTTGTTCTGCACAGCTAAGCTGGAAGTGGCATTTGCGGCTCGCACTAGTGCAGAGTTATCTCAAAGAACGGGGCCACGGTGTTTCTGCATCCCTATTATGTTGGTGCGGCTTCGGAACTTTTAAATATCTTGATATATCTCGAGAACTACGCTTCTGATCAAAAAATATCATAGAACATAAATTGTAGGAAACATAATTCTCTACAAAAAACGTCTCTTAACATTTTGCCATAGCTCGCTTCGTTTCCGAGATATTTGCAGATTCAGCTCAAAGGAACTGGCCTGACGGACATATTTCGAGATATTTCTTCTTCTTGTTGTTCTTCCACTGCACAGCTAAGCTGGAAGTGGCATTTGCAGCTCGCAATAGTGCAGAGTTATCTCAAAGAAAGGGGCCACGGTGTTTCTGTATCTCTATTATGTTGGTGCGGCTTCGGAACTTTTGAATATCTTGATATATCTCGAGAACTACGCATCTGATCAAAAAATATCATAGAACATAAAAAGTAGGAAACTTAATTCTCTACAAAAACGGTCTCTTAGCATTTTGCCATAGCTCGCTTTGTTTCCGAGATATTTGCAGATTTATCTCAAGGGAAGGGGCCTGACGGACATATTTCGAGATATTTCTTCTTCTTGTTGTTCTTCTTCTGCACAGCTAAGCTGGAAGTGGCATTTGCGGCTCGCACTAGTGCAGAGTTATCTCAAAGAACGGGGCCACGGTGTTTCTGTATCCCTATTATGTTGGTGCGGCTTCGGAACTTTTAAATATCTTGATATATCTCGAGAACTACGCTTCTGATCAAAAAATATCATAGAACATAAATTGTAGGAAACATAATTCTCTACAAAAAACGTCTCTTAACATTTTGCCATAGCTCGCTTCGTTTCCGAGATATTTGCAGGTTCAGCTCAAAGGAACTGGCCTGACGGACATATTTCGAGATATTTCTTCTTCTTGTTGTTCTTCCACTGCACAGCTAAGCTGGAAGTGGCATTTGCAGCTCGCAATAGTGCAGAGTTATCTCAAAGAAAGGGGCCACGGTGTTTCTGTATCTCTATTATGTTGGTGCGGCTTCGGAACTTTTGAATATCTTGATATATCTCGAGAACTACGCATCTGATCAAAAAATATCATAGAACATAAAAAGTAGGATACTTAATTCTCTACAAAAAACGTCTCTTAACATTTTGCCATAGCTCGCTTCGTTTCCGAGATATTTGCAGGTTCAGCTCAAAGGAACTGGCCTGACGGACATATTTCGAGATATTTCTTCTTCTTGTTGTTCTTCCACTGCACAGCTAAGCTGGAAGTGGCATTTGCAGCTCGCAATAGTGCAGAGTTATCTCAAAGAAAGGGGCCACGGTGTTTCTGTATCTCTATTATGTTGGTGCGGCTTCGGAACTTTTGAATATCTTGATATATCTCGAGAACTACGCATCTGATCAAAAAATATCATAGAACATAAAAAGTAGGAAACTTAATTCTCTACAAAAAAGGTCTCTTAACATTTTGCCATAGCTCGCTTCTTTTCCGAGATATTTGCAGATTTATCTCAAGGGAAGGTGCCTGACGGACATATTTCGAGATATTTCTTCTTCTTGTTGTTCTTGTTCTGCACAGCTAAGCTGGAAGTGGCATTTGCGGCTCGCACTAGTGCAGAGTTATCTCAAAGAAAGGGGCCACGGTGTTTCTGTATCTCTATTATGTTGGTGCGGCTTCGGAACTTTTAAATATCTCGATATATCTCGAAAACTACGCTTCTGATCAAAAAATATCATAGAACATAAATTGTAGGAAACATAATTCTCTACAAAAAACGTCTCTAAACATTTTGCCATAGCTCGCTTCGTTTCCGAGATATTTGCAGATTCAGCTCAAAGGAACTGGCCTGACGGACATATTTCGAGATATTCCTTCTTCTTGTTGTTCTTCCTCTGCACAGCTAAGCTGGAAGTGGCATTTGCAGCTCGCAATAGTGCAGAGTTATCTCAAAGAAAGGGGCCACGGTGTTTCTGTATCTCCATTATGTTGGTGCGGCTTCGGAACTTTTAAATATCTTGGTATATCTCGAGAACTACGCATCTGATCAAAAAATATCATAGAACATAAATTGTAGGAAACATAATTCTCTACAAAAAAGGTCTCTTAACATTTTGCCATAGCTCGCTTCGTTTCCGAGATATTTGCAGATATATCTCAAGGGAAGGGGCCCGACGGACATATTTCGAGATATTTCTTCTTCTTGTTGTTCTTCTTCTGCGCAGCTAAGCTGGAAGTGGCATTTGCAGCTCGCAATAGTGCAGAGATATCTCAAAGAAAGGGGCCACGGTGTTTCTGTATCTCTATTATGTTGGTGCGGCTTCGGAACTTTTAAATATCTTGATATATCTCGAGAACTACGCATCTGATCAAAAAATATCATAGAACATAAAAAGTAGGAAACTTAATTCTCTACAAAAAAGGTCGCTTAACATTTTGCCATAGCTCGCTTCGTTTCCGAGATATTTGCATATTTATCTCAAGGGAAGGGGCCTGACGGACATATTTCGAGATATTTCTTCTTCTTGTTGTTCTTCTTCTGCACAGCTAAGCTGGAAGTGGCATTTGCGGCTCGCACTAGTGCAGAGTTATCTCAAAGAACGGGGCCACGGTGTTTCTGTATCCCTATTATGTTGGTGCGGCTTCGGAACTTTTAAATATCTTGATATATCTCGAGAACTACGCTTCTGATCAAAAAATATCATAGAACATAAATTGTAGGAAACATAATTCTCTACAAAAAACGTCTCTTAACATTTTGCCATAGCTCGCTTCGTTTCCGAGATATTTGCAGGTTCAGCTCAAAGGAACTGGCCTGACGGACATATTTCGAGATATTTCTTCTTCTTGTTGTTCTTCCACTGCACAGCTAAGCTGGAAGTGGCATTTGCAGCTCGCAATAGTGCAGAGTTATCTCAAAGAAAGGGGCCACGGTGTTTCTGTATCTCTATTATGTTGGTGCGGCTTCGGAACTTTTGAATATCTTGATATATCTCGAGAACTACGCATCTGATCAAAAAATATCATAGAACATAAAAAGTAGGATACTTAATTCTCTACAAAAAAGGTCTCTTAACATTTTGCCATAGCTCGCTTCTTTTCCGAGATATTTGCAGATTTATCTCAAGGGAAGGGGCCTGACGGACATATTTCGAGATATTTCTTCTTCTTGTTGTTCTTCTTCTGCACAGCTAAGCTGGAAGTGGCATTTGCGGCTCGCACTAGTGCAGAGTTATCTCAAAGAAAGGGGCCACGGTGTTTCTGTATCTCTATTATGTTGGTGCGGCTTCGGAACTGTTAAATATCTCGATATATCTCGAAAACTACGCTTCTGATCAAAAAATATCATAGAACATAAATTGTAGGAAACATAATTCTCTACAAAAAACGTCTCTTAACATTTTGCCATAGCTCGCTTCGTTTCCGAGATATTTGCAGATATATCTCAAGGGAAGGGGCCCGACGGACATATTTCGAGATATTTCTTCTTCTTGTTGTTCTTCTTCTGCGCAGCTAAGCTGGAAGTGGCATTTGCAGCTCGCAATAGTGCAGAGATATCTCAAAGAAAGGGGCCACGGTGTTTCTGTATCTCTATTATGTTGGTGCGGCTTCGGAACTTTTAAATATCTTGATATATCTCGAGAACTACGCATCTGATCAAAAAATATCATAGAACATAAAAAGTAGGAAACTTAATTCTCTACAAAAAAGGTCGCTTAACATTTTGCCATAGCTCGCTTCGTTTCCGAGATATTTGCATATTTATCTCAAGGGAAGGGGCCTGACGGACATATTTCGAGATATTTCTTCTTCTTGTTGTTCTTCTTCTGCACAGCTAAGCTGGAAGTGGCATTTGCGGCTCGCACTAGTGCAGAGTTATCTCAAAGAACGGGGCCACGGTGTTTCTGTATCCCTATTATGTTGGTGCGGCTTCGGAACTTTTAAATATCTTGATATATCTCGAGAACTACGCTTCTGATCAAAAAATATCATAGAACATAAATTGTAGGAAACATAATTCTCTACAAAAAACGTCTCTTAACATTTTGCCATAGCTCGCTTCGTTTCCGAGATATTTGCAGGTTCAGCTCAAAGGAACTGGCCTGACGGACACATTTCGAGATATTTCTTCTTCTTGTTGTTCTTCCACTGCACAGCTAAGCTGGAAGTGGCATTTGCAGCTCGCAATAGTGCAGAGTTATCTCAAAGAAAGGGGCCACGGTGTTTCTGTATCTCTATTATGTTGGTGCGGCTTCGGAACTTTTGAATATCTTGATATATCTCGAGAACTACGCATCTGATCAAAAAATATCATAGAACATAAAAAGTAGGATACTTAATTCTCTACAAAAAACGTCTCTTAACATTTTGCCATAGCTCGCTTCGTTTCCGAGATATTTGCAGGTTCAGCTCAAAGGAACTGGCCTGACGGACATATTTCGAGATATTTCTTCTTCTTGTTGTTCTTCCACTGCACAGCTAAGCTGGAAGTGGCATTTGCAGCTCGCAATAGTGCAGAGTTATCTCAAAGAAAGGGGCCACGGTGTTTCTGTATCTCTATTATGTTGGTGCGGCTTCGGAACTTTTGAATATCTTGATATATCTCGAGAACTACGCATCTGATCAAAAAATATCATAGAACATAAAAAGTAGGAAACTTAATTCTCTACAAAAAAGGTCTCTTAACATTTTGCCATAGCTCGCTTCTTTTCCGAGATATTTGCAGATTTATCTCAAGGGAAGGTGCCTGACGGACATATTTCGAGATATTTCTTCTTCTTGTTGTTCTTGTTCTGCACAGCTAAGCTGGAAGTGGCATTTGCGGCTCGCACTAGTGCAGAGTTATCTCAAAGAAAGGGGCCACGGTGTTTCTGTATCTCTATTATGTTGGTGCGGCTTCGGAACTTTTAAATATCTCGATATATCTCGAAAACTACGCTTCTGATCAAAAAATATCATAGAACATAAATTGTAGGAAACATAATTCTCTACAAAAAACGTCTCTAAACATTTTGCCATAGCTCGCTTCGTTTCCGAGATATTTGCAGATTCAGCTCAAAGGAACTGGCCTGACGGACATATTTCGAGATATTCCTTCTTCTTGTTGTTCTTCCTCTGCACAGCTAAGCTGGAAGTGGCATTTGCAGCTCGCAATAGTGCAGAGTTATCTCAAAGAAAGGGGCCACGGTGTTTCTGTATCTCCATTATGTTGGTGCGGCTTCGGAACTTTTAAATATCTTGGTATATCTCGAGAACTACGCATCTGATCAAAAAATATCATAGAACATAAATTGTAGGAAACACAATTCTCTACAAAAAAGGTCTCTTAACATTTTGCCATAGCTCGCTTCGTTTCCGAGATATTTGCAGATATATCTCAAGGGAAGGGGCCCGACGGACATATTTCGAGATATTTCTTCTTCTTGTTGTTCTTCTTCTGCGCAGCTAAGCTGGAAGTGGCATTTGCAGCTCGCAATAGTGCAGAGATATCTCAAAGAAAGGGGCCACGGTGTTTCTGTATCTCTATTATGTTGGTGCGGCTTCGGAACTTTTAAATATCTTGATATATCTCGAGAACTACGCATCTGATCAAAAAATATCATAGAACATAAAAAGTAGGAAACTTAATTCTCTACAAAAAAGGTCGCTTAACATTTTGCCATAGCTCGCTTCGTTTCCGAGATATTTGCATATTTATCTCAAGGGAAGGGGCCTGACGGACATATTTCGAGATATTTCTTCTTCTTGTTGTTCTTCTTCTGCACAGCTAAGCTGGAAGTGGCATTTGCGGCTCGCACTAGTGCAGAGTTATCTCAAAGAACGGGGCCACGGTGTTTCTGTATCCCTATTATGTTGGTGCGGCTTCGGAACTTTTAAATATCTTGATATATCTCGAGAACTACGCTTCTGATCAAAAAATATCATAGAACATAAATTGTAGGAAACATAATTCTCTACAAAAAACGTCTCTTAACATTTTGCCATAGCTCGCTTCGTTTCCGAGATATTTGCAGGTTCAGCTCAAAGGAACTGGCCTGACGGACATATTTCGAGATATTTCTTCTTCTTGTTGTTCTTCCACTGCACAGCTAAGCTGGAAGTGGCATTTGCAGCTCGCAATAGTGCAGAGTTATCTCAAAGAAAGGGGCCACGGTGTTTCTGTATCTCTATTATGTTGGTGCCGCTTCGGAACTTTTGAATATCTTGATATATCTCGAGAACTACGCATCTGATCAAAAAATATCATAGAACATAAAAAGTAGGATACTTAATTCTCTACAAAAAAGGTCTCTTAACATTTTGCCATAGCTCGCTTCTTTTCCGAGATATTTGCAGATTTATCTCAAGGGAAGGGGCCTGACGGACATATTTCGAGATATTTCTTCTTCTTGTTGTTCTTCTTCTGCACAGCTAAGCTGGAAGTGGCATTTGCGGCTCGCACTAGTGCAGAGTTATCTCAAAGAAAGGGGCCACGGTGTTTCTGTATCTCTATTATGTTGGTGCGGCTTCGGAACTGTTAAATATCTCGATATATCTCGAAAACTACGCTTCTGATCAAAAAATATCATAGAACATAAATTGTAGGAAACATAATTCTCTACAAAAAACGTCTCTTAACATTTTGCCATAGCTCGCTTCGTTTCCGAGATATTTGCAGATTCAGCTCAAAGGAACTGGCCTGACGGACATATTTCGAGATATTCCTTCTTCTTGTTGTTCTTCCTCTGCACAGCTAAGCTGGAAGTGGCATTTGCAGCTCGCAATAGTGCAGAGTTATCTCAAAGAAAGGGGCCACGGTGTTTCTGTATCTCTATTATGTTGGTGCGGCTTCGGAACTTTTGAATATCTTGATATATCTCGAGAACTACGCATCTGATCAAAAAATATCATAGAACATAAAAAGTAGGAAACTTAATTCTCTACAAAAAAGGTCTCTTAACATTTTGCCATAGCTCGCTTCGTTTCCGAGATATTTGCAGATTTATCTCAAGGGAAGGGGCCTGACGGACATATTTCGAGATATTTCTTCTTCTTGTTGTTCTTCTTCTGCACAGCTAAGCTGGAAGTGGCATTTGCAGCTCGCACTAGTGCAGAGTTATCTCAACGAAAGGGGCCACGGTGTTTCTGTATCTCTATTATGTTGGTGCGGCTTCGGAACTTTTAAATATCTTGATATATCTCGAGAACTACGCATCTGATCAGAAAATATCATAGAAGATAAAAAGTAGGAAACTTAATTCTCTACAAAAAAGGTCTCTTAACATTTTGCCATAGCTCGCTTCGTTTCCGAGATATTTGCAGATTTATCTCAAGGTAAGGGGCCTGACGGACATATTTCGAGATATTTCTTCTTCTTGTTGTTCTTCTTCTGCACAGCTAAGCTGGAAGTGGCATTTGCAGCTCGCAATAGTGCATAGTTATCTGAAAGAAAGGGGCCACGGTGTTTCTGTATCTCTATTATGTTGGTGCGGCTTCGGAACTTTTAAATATCTTGATATATCTCGAGAACTACGCATCTGATCAAAAAATATCATAGAACATAAAAAGTAGGAAACTCAATTCTCTACAAAAAAGGTCTCTTAACATTTTGCAATAGCTCGCTTCGTTTCCGAGATATTTGCAGATTTATCTCAAGGGAAGGTGCCTGACGGACATATTTCGAGATATTTCTTCTTCTTGTTGTTCTTGTTCTGCACAGCTAAGCTGGAAGTGGCATTTGCGGCTCGCACTAGTGCAGAGTTATCTCAAAGAAAGGGGCCACGGTGTTTCTGTATCTCTATTATGTTGGTGCGGCTTCGGAACTTTTAAATATCTCGATATATCTCGAGAACTACGCGTCTGATCATAAAATATCATAGAACATACAAAGTAGGAAACTTAATTCTCTACAAAAAAGGTCTCTTAACATTTTGCCATAGCTCGCTTCGTTTCCGAGATATTTGCAGATTTATCTCAAGGGAAGGGGCCTGACGGACATATTTCGAGATATTTCTTCTTCTTGTTGTTCTTCTTCTGCACAGCTTAACTGGAAGTGGCATTTACAGCTCGCAATAGTGCAGAGTTATCTCAAAGAAAGGGGCCACGGTGTTTCTGTATCTCTATTATGTTGGTGCGGCTTCGGAACTTTTAAATATCTTGATATATCTCGAGAACTACGCATCTGATCAAAAAATATCATAGAACATAAAAAGTAGGAAACCTAATTCTCTACAAAAAAGGTCTCTTAACATTTTGCCATAGCTCTCTTCGTTTCCGAGATATTTGCAGATTTATCTCAAGGGAAGGGGCCTGACGGACATATTTCGAGATATTTCTTCTTCTTGTTGTTCTTCTTCTGCGCAGCTAAGCTGGAAGTGGCATTTGCAGCTCGCAATAGTGCAGAGATATCTCAAAGAAAGGGGCCACGGTGTTTCTGTATCTCTATTATGTTGGTGCGGCTTCGGAACTGTTAAATATCTTGATATATCTCGAGAACTACGCGTCTGATCAAAAAATATCATAGAACATAAAAAGTAGGAAACTTAATTCTCTACAAAAAAGGTCTCCTAACATTTTGCCATAGCTCGCTTCGTTTCCGAGATATTTGCAGATTTATCTCAAGGGAAGGGGCCTGACGGACATATTTCGAGATATTTCTTCTTCTTGTTGTTCTTCTTCTGCACAGCTAAACTGGAAGTGACATTTCCAGCTCGCAATAGTGCAGAGTTATCTCAAAGAGAGGGGCCACGGTGTTTCTGTATCTCTATTATGTTGGTGCGGCTTCGGAACTTTTAAATATCTTGATATATCTCGAGAACTACGCATCTGATCAAAAAATATCATAGAACATAAAAAGTAGGAAACTTAATTCTCTACAAAAAAGGTCTCTCAACATTTTGCCATAGCTCGCTTCGTTTCCGAGATATTTGCATATTTATCTCAAGGGAAGGGGCCTGACGGACATATTTCGAGATATTCCTTCTTCTTGTTGTTCTTCTTCTGCACAGCTAAGCTGGAAGTGGCATTTGCGGCTCGCACTAGTGCAGAATTATCTCAAAGAAAGGGGCCACGGTGTTTCTGTATCCCTATTATGTTGGTGCGGCTTCGGAACTTTTAAATATCTCGATATATCTCGAAAACTACGCTTCTGATCAAAAAATATCATAGAACATAAATTGTAGGAAACATAATTCTCTACAAAAAACGTCTCTTACCATTTTGCCATAGCTCGCTTCGTTTCCGAGATATTTGCAGATTCAGCTCAAAGGAACTGGCCTGACGGACATATTTCGAGATATTTCTTCTTCTTGTTGTTCTTCCTCTGCACAGCTAAGCTGGAAGTGGCATTTGCAGCTCGCAATAGTGCAGACTTATCTCAAAGAAAGGGGCCACGGTGTTTCTGTATCCCTATTATGTTGGTGCGGCTCCGGAACTTTTAAATATCTTGATATATCTCGAGAACTACGCTTCTGATCAAAAAATATCATAGAACATAAATTGTAGGAAACATAATTCTCTACAAAAAACGTCTCTTAACATTTTGCCATAGCTCGCTTCGTTTCCGAGATATTTGCAGGTTCAGCTCAAAGGAACTGGCCTGACGGACATATTTCGAGATATTTCTTCTTCTTGTTGTTCTTCCACTGCACAGCTAAGCTGGAAGTGGCATTTGCAGCTCGCAATAGTGCAGAGTTATCTCAAAGAAAGGGGCCACGGTGTTTCTGTATCTCTATTATGTTGGTGCGGCTTCGGAACTTTTGAATATCTTGATATATCTCGAGAACTACGCATCTGATCAAAAAATATCATAGAACATAAAAAGTAGGATACTTAATTCTCTACAAAAAAGGTCTCTTAACATTTTGCCATAGCTCGCTTCTTTTCCGAGATATTTGCAGATTTATCTCAAGGGAAGGGGCCTGACGGACATATTTCGAGATATTTCTTCTTCTTGTTGTTCTTCTTCTGCACAGCTAAGCTGGAAGTGGCATTTGCGGCTCGCACTAGTGCAGAGTTATCTCAAAGAAAGGGGCCACGGTGTTTCTGTATCTCTATTATGTTGGTGCGGCTTCGGAACTGTTAAATATCTCGATATATCTCGAAAACTACGCTTCTGATCAAAAAATATCATAGAACATAAATTGTAGGAAACATAATTCTCTACAAAAAACGTCTCTTAACATTTTGCCATAGCTCGCTTCGTTTCCGAGATATTTGCAGATATATCTCAAGGGAAGGGGCCCGACGGACATATTTCGAGATATTTCTTCTTCTTGTTGTTCTTCTTCTGCGCAGCTAAGCTGGAAGTGGCATTTGCAGCTCGCAATAGTGCAGAGATATCTCAAAGAAAGGGGCCACGGTGTTTCTGTATCTCTATTATGTTGGTGCGGCTTCGGAACTTTTAAATATCTTGATATATCTCGAGAACTACGCATCTGATCAAAAAATATCATAGAACATAAAAAGTAGGAAACTTAATTCTCTACAAAAAAGGTCGCTTAACATTTTGCCATAGCTCGCTTCGTTTCCGAGATATTTGCATATTTATCTCAAGGGAAGGGGCCTGACGGACATATTTCGAGATATTTCTTCTTCTTGTTGTTCTTCTTCTGCACAGCTAAGCTGGAAGTGGCATTTGCGGCTCGCACTAGTGCAGAGTTATCTCAAAGAACGGGGCCACGGTGTTTCTGTATCCCTATTATGTTGGTGCGGCTTCGGAACTTTTAAATATCTTGATATATCTCGAGAACTACGCTTCTGATCAAAAAATATCATAGAACATAAATTGTAGGAAACATAATTCTCTACAAAAAACGTCTCTTAACATTTTGCCATAGCTCGCTTCGTTTCCGAGATATTTGCAGGTTCAGCTCAAAGGAACTGGCCTGACGGACATATTTCGAGATATTTCTTCTTCTTGTTGTTCTTCCACTGCACAGCTAAGCTGGAAGTGGCATTTGCAGCTCGCAATAGTGCAGAGTTATCTCAAAGAAAGGGGCCACGGTGTTTCTGTATCTCTATTATGTTGGTGCGGCTTCGGAACTTTTGAATATCTTGATATATCTCGAGAACTACGCATCTGATCAAAAAATATCATAGAACATAAAAAGTAGGATACTTAATTCTCTACAAAAAACGTCTCTTAACATTTTGCCATAGCTCGCTTCGTTTCCGAGATATTTGCAGGTTCAGCTCAAAGGAACTGGCCTGACGGACATATTTCGAGATATTTCTTCTTCTTGTTGTTCTTCCACTGCACAGCTAAGCTGGAAGTGGCATTTGCAGCTCGCAATAGTGCAGAGTTATCTCAAAGAAAGGGGCCACGGTGTTTCTGTATCTCTATTATGTTGGTGCGGCTTCGGAACTTTTGAATATCTTGATATATCTCGAGAACTACGCATCTGATCAAAAAATATCATAGAACATAAAAAGTAGGAAACTTAATTCTCTACAAAAAAGGTCTCTTAACATTTTGCCATAGCTCGCTTCTTTTCCGAGATATTTGCAGATTTATCTCAAGGGAAGGTGCCTGACGGACATATTTCGAGATATTTCTTCTTCTTGTTGTTCTTGTTCTGCACAGCTAAGCTGGAAGTGGCATTTGCGGCTCGCACTAGTGCAGAGTTATCTCAAAGAAAGGGGCCACGGTGTTTCTGTATCTCTATTATGTTGGTGCGGCTTCGGAACTTTTAAATATCTCGATATATCTCGAAAACTACGCTTCTGATCAAAAAATATCATAGAACATAAATTGTAGGAAACATAATTCTCTACAAAAAACGTCTCTAAACATTTTGCCATAGCTCGCTTCGTTTCCGAGATATTTGCAGATTCAGCTCAAAGGAACTGGCCTGACGGACATATTTCGAGATATTCCTTCTTCTTGTTGTTCTTCCTCTGCACAGCTAAGCTGGAAGTGGCATTTGCAGCTCGCAATAGTGCAGAGTTATCTCAAAGAAAGGGGCCACGGTGTTTCTGTATCTCCATTATGTTGGTGCGGCTTCGGAACTTTTAAATATCTTGGTATATCTCGAGAACTACGCATCTGATCAAAAAATATCATAGAACATAAATTGTAGGAAACACAATTCTCTACAAAAAAGGTCTCTTAACATTTTGCCATAGCTCGCTTCGTTTCCGAGATATTTGCAGATATATCTCAAGGGAAGGGGCCCGACGGACATATTTCGAGATATTTCTTCTTCTTGTTGTTCTTCTTCTGCGCAGCTAAGCTGGAAGTGGCATTTGCAGCTCGCAATAGTGCAGAGATATCTCAAAGAAAGGGGCCACGGTGTTTCTGTATCTCTATTATGTTGGTGCGGCTTCGGAACTTTTAAATATCTTGATATATCTCGAGAACTACGCATCTGATCAAAAAATATCATAGAACATAAAAAGTAGGAAACTTAATTCTCTACAAAAAAGGTCGCTTAACATTTTGCCATAGCTCGCTTCGTTTCCGAGATATTTGCATATTTATCTCAAGGGAAGGGGCCTGACGGACATATTTCGAGATATTTCTTCTTCTTGTTGTTCTTCTTCTGCACAGCTAAGCTGGAAGTGGCATTTGCGGCTCGCACTAGTGCAGAGTTATCTCAAAGAACGGGGCCACGGTGTTTCTGTATCCCTATTATGTTGGTGCGGCTTCGGAACTTTTAAATATCTTGATATATCTCGAGAACTACGCTTCTGATCAAAAAATATCATAGAACATAAATTGTAGGAAACATAATTCTCTACAAAAAACGTCTCTTAACATTTTGCCATAGCTCGCTTCGTTTCCGAGATATTTGCAGGTTCAGCTCAAAGGAACTGGCCTGACGGACATATTTCGAGATATTTCTTCTTCTTGTTGTTCTTCCACTGCACAGCTAAGCTGGAAGTGGCATTTGCAGCTCGCAATAGTGCAGAGTTATCTCAAAGAAAGGGGCCACGGTGTTTCTGTATCTCTATTATGTTGGTGCCGCTTCGGAACTTTTGAATATCTTGATATATCTCGAGAACTACGCATCTGATCAAAAAATATCATAGAACATAAAAAGTAGGATACTTAATTCTCTACAAAAAAGGTCTCTTAACATTTTGCCATAGCTCGCTTCTTTTCCGAGATATTTGCAGATTTATCTCAAGGGAAGGGGCCTGACGGACATATTTCGAGATATTTCTTCTTCTTGTTGTTCTTCTTCTGCACAGCTAAGCTGGAAGTGGCATTTGCGGCTCGCACTAGTGCAGAGTTATCTCAAAGAAAGGGGCCACGGTGTTTCTGTATCTCTATTATGTTGGTGCGGCTTCGGAACTGTTAAATATCTCGATATATCTCGAAAACTACGCTTCTGATCAAAAAATATCATAGAACATAAATTGTAGGAAACATAATTCTCTACAAAAAACGTCTCTTAACATTTTGCCATAGCTCGCTTCGTTTCCGAGATATTTGCAGATTCAGCTCAAAGGAACTGGCCTGACGGACATATTTCGAGATATTCCTTCTTCTTGTTGTTCTTCCTCTGCACAGCTAAGCTGGAAGTGGCATTTGCAGCTCGCAATAGTGCAGAGTTATCTCAAAGAAAGGGGCCACGGTGTTTCTGTATCTCTATTATGTTGGTGCGGCTTCGGAACTTTTGAATATCTTGATATATCTCGAGAACTACGCATCTGATCAAAAAATATCATAGAACATAAAAAGTAGGAAACTTAATTCTCTACAAAAAAGGTCTCTTAACATTTTGCCATAGCTCGCTTCGTTTCCGAGATATTTGCAGATTTATCTCAAGGGAAGGGGCCTGACGGACATATTTCGAGATATTTCTTCTTCTTGTTGTTCTTCTTCTGCACAGCTAAGCTGGAAGTGGCATTTGCAGCTCGCACTAGTGCAGAGTTATCTCAACGAAAGGGGCCACGGTGTTTCTGTATCTCTATTATGTTGGTGCGGCTTCGGAACTTTTAAATATCTTGATATATCTCGAGAACTACGCATCTGATCAGAAAATATCATAGAAGATAAAAAGTAGGAAACTTAATTCTCTACAAAAAAGGTCTCTTAACATTTTGCCATAGCTCGCTTCGTTTCCGAGATATTTGCAGATTTATCTCAAGGTAAGGGGCCTGACGGACATATTTCGAGATATTTCTTCTTCTTGTTGTTCTTCTTCTGCACAGCTAAGCTGGAAGTGGCATTTGCAGCTCGCAATAGTGCATAGTTATCTGAAAGAAAGGGGCCACGGTGTTTCTGTATCTCTATTATGTTGGTGCGGCTTCGGAACTTTTAAATATCTTGATATATCTCGAGAACTACGCATCTGATCAAAAAATATCATAGAACATAAAAAGTAGGAAACTCAATTCTCTACAAAAAAGGTCTCTTAACATTTTGCAATAGCTCGCTTCGTTTCCGAGATATTTGCAGATTTATCTCAAGGGAAGGTGCCTGACGGACATATTTCGAGATATTTCTTCTTCTTGTTGTTCTTGTTCTGCACAGCTAAGCTGGAAGTGGCATTTGCGGCTCGCACTAGTGCAGAGTTATCTCAAAGAAAGGGGCCACGGTGTTTCTGTATCTCTATTATGTTGGTGCGGCTTCGGAACTTTTAAATATCTCGATATATCTCGAGAACTACGCGTCTGATCATAAAATATCATAGAACATACAAAGTAGGAAACTTAATTCTCTACAAAAAAGGTCTCTTAACATTTTGCCATAGCTCGCTTCGTTTCCGAGATATTTGCAGATTTATCTCAAGGGAAGGGGCCTGACGGACATATTTCGAGATATTTCTTCTTCTTGTTGTTCTTCTTCTGCACAGCTTAACTGGAAGTGGCATTTACAGCTCGCAATAGTGCAGAGTTATCTCAAAGAAAGGGGCCACGGTGTTTCTGTATCTCTATTATGTTGGTGCGGCTTCGGAACTTTTAAATATCTTGATATATCTCGAGAACTACGCATCTGATCAAAAAATATCATAGAACATAAAAAGTAGGAAACCTAATTCTCTACAAAAAAGGTCTCTTAACATTTTGCCATAGCTCTCTTCGTTTCCGAGATATTTGCAGATTTATCTCAAGGGAAGGGGCCTGACGGACATATTTCGAGATATTTCTTCTTCTTGTTGTTCTTCTTCTGCGCAGCTAAGCTGGAAGTGGCATTTGCAGCTCGCAATAGTGCAGAGATATCTCAAAGAAAGGGGCCACGGTGTTTCTGTATCTCTATTATGTTGGTGCGGCTTCGGAACTGTTAAATATCTTGATATATCTCGAGAACTACGCGTCTGATCAAAAAATATCATAGAACATAAAAAGTAGGAAACTTAATTCTCTACAAAAAAGGTCTCCTAACATTTTGCCATAGCTCGCTTCGTTTCCGAGATATTTGCAGATTTATCTCAAGGGAAGGGGCCTGACGGACATATTTCGAGATATTTCTTCTTCTTGTTGTTCTTCTTCTGCACAGCTAAACTGGAAGTGACATTTCCAGCTCGCAATAGTGCAGAGTTATCTCAAAGAGAGGGGCCACGGTGTTTCTGTATCTCTATTATGTTGGTGCGGCTTCGGAACTTTTAAATATCTTGATATATCTCGAGAACTACGCATCTGATCAAAAAATATCATAGAACATAAAAAGTAGGAAACTTAATTCTCTACAAAAAAGGTCTCTCAACATTTTGCCATAGCTCGCTTCGTTTCCGAGATATTTGCATATTTATCTCAAGGGAAGGGGCCTGACGGACATATTTCGAGATATTCCTTCTTCTTGTTGTTCTTCTTCTGCACAGCTAAGCTGGAAGTGGCATTTGCGGCTCGCACTAGTGCAGAATTATCTCAAAGAAAGGGGCCACGGTGTTTCTGTATCCCTATTATGTTGGTGCGGCTTCGGAACTTTTAAATATCTCGATATATCTCGAAAACTACGCTTCTGATCAAAAAATATCATAGAACATAAATTGTAGGAAACATAATTCTCTACAAAAAACGTCTCTTACCATTTTGCCATAGCTCGCTTCGTTTCCGAGATATTTGCAGATTCAGCTCAAAGGAACTGGCCTGACGGACATATTTCGAGATATTTCTTCTTCTTGTTGTTCTTCCTCTGCACAGCTAAGCTGGAAGTGGCATTTGCAGCTCGCAATAGTGCAGACTTATCTCAAAGAAAGGGGCCACGGTGTTTCTGTATCTCTATTATGTTGGTGCGGCTTCGGAACTTTTAAATATCTCGATATATCTCGAAAACTACGCTTCTGATCAAAAAATATCATAGAACATAAAATGTAGGAAACATAATTCTCTACAAAAAAGGTCTCTTAACATTTTGCCATAGCTCGCTTCGTTTCCGAGACATTTGCAGATTTATCTCAAGGGAAGGGGCCTGACGGACATATTTCGAGATATTTCTTCTTCTTGTTGTTCTTCTTCTGCACAGCTAAGCTGGAAGTGGCATTTGCGGCTCGCACTAGTGCAGAGTTATCTCAAAGAAAGGGGCCACGGTGTTTCTGTATCTCTATTATGTTGGTGCTGCATCGGAACTTTTAAATATCTCGATATATCTCGAAAACTACGCTTCTGATCAAAAAATATCATAGAACATAAATTGTAGCAAACATAATTCTCTACAAAAAACGTCTCTTAACATTTTGCCATAGCTCGCTTCGTTTCCGAGATATTTGCAGATTTATATCAAGGGAAGGGGCCTAACGGACATATTTCGAGATATTTCTTCTTCTTGTTGTTCTTCTTCTGCACAGCTAAACTGGAAGTGGCATTTCCAGCTCGCAATAGTACAGAGTTATCTCAAAGAAAGGGGCCACGGTGTTTCTGTATCTCTATTATGTTGGTGCGGCTTCGGAACTTTTAAATATCTTGATATATCTCGAGAACTACGCATCTGATCAAAAAATATCATAGAACATAAAAAGTAGGAAACTTAATTCTCTACAAAAAAGGTCTCTTAACATTTTGCCATAGCTCTCTTCGTTTCCGAGATATTTGCAGATTTATCTCAAGGGAAGGGGCCTGACGGACACATTTCGAGATATTTCTTCTTCTTGTTGTTCTTCTTCTGCACAGCTAAGCTGGAAGTGGCATTTGCAGCTCGCAATAGTGCAGCGTTATCTCAAAGAAAGGGGCCACGGTGTTTCTGTATCTCTATTATGTTGGTGCTGCTTCGGAACTTTTAAATATCTCGATATATCTCGAAAACTACGCTTCTGATCAAAAAATATCATAGAACATAAATTGTAGGAAACATAATTCTCTACAAAAAACGTCTCTTAACATTTTGCCATAGCTCGCTTCGTTTCCGAGATATTTGCAGATTCATCTCAAGGGAAGGGGCCTAACGGACATATTTCGAGATATTTCTTCTTCTTGTTGTTCTTCTTCTGCACAGCTAAACTGGAAGTGGCATTTCCAGCTCGCAATAGTACAGAGTTATCTCAAAGAAAGGGGCCACGGTGTTTCTGTATCTCTATTATGTTGGTGCGGCTTCGGAACTTTTAAATATCTTGATATATCTCGAGAACTACGCATCTGATCAAAAAATATCATAGAACATAAAAAGTAGGAAACTTAATTCTCTACAAAAAAGGTCTCTTAACATTTTGCCATAGCTCTCTTCGTTTCCGAGATATTTGCAGATTTATCTCAAGGGAAGGGGCCTGACGGACACATTTCGAGATATTTCTTCTTCTTGTTGTTCTTCTTCTGCACAGCTAAGCTGGAAGTGGCATTTGCAGCTCGCAATAGTGCAGCGTTATCTCAAAGAAAGGGGCCACGGTGTTTCTGTATCTCTATTATGTTGGTGCTGCTTCGGAACTTTTAAATATCTCGATATATCTCGAAAACTACGCTTCTGATCAAAAAATATCATAGAACATAAATTGTAGGAAACATAATTCTCTACAAAAAACGTCTCTTAACATTTTGCCATAGCTCGCTTCGTTTCCGAGATATTTGCAGATTCATCTCAAGGGAAGGGGCCTAACGGACATATTTCGAGATATTTCTTCTTCTTGTTGTTCTTCTTCTGCACAGCTAAACTGGAAGTGGCATTTCCAGCTCGCAATAGTACAGAGTTATCTCAAAGAAAGGGGCCACGGTGTTTCTGTATCTCTATTATGTTGGTGCGGCTTCGGAACTTTTAAATATCTTGATATATCTCGAGAACTACGCATCTGATCAAAAAATATCATAGAACATAAAAAGTAGGAAACTTAATTCTCTACAAAAAAGGTCTCTTAACATTTTGCCATAGCTCTCTTCGTTTCCGAGATATTTGCAGATTTATCTCAAGGGAAGGGGCCTGACGGACACATTTCGAGATATTTCTTCTTCTTGTTGTTCTTCTTCTGCACAGCTAAGCTGGAGGTGGCATTTGCAGCTCGCAATAGTGCAGAGTTATCTCAAAGAAAGGGGCCACGGTGTTTCTGTATCTCTATTATGTTGGTGCTGCTTCGGAACTTTTAAATATCTCGATATATCTCGAAAACTACGCTTCTGATCAAAAAATATCATAGAACATAAATTGTAGGAAACATAATTCTCTACAAAAAACGTCTCTTAACATTTTGCCATAGCTCGCTTCGTTTCCGAGATATTTGCAGATTCATCTCAAGGGAAGGGGCCTAACGGACATATTTCGAGATATTTCTTCTTCTTGTTGTTCTTCTTCTGCACAGCTAAACTGGAAGTGGCATTTCCAGCTCGCAATAGTACAGAGTTATCTCAAAGAAAGGGGCCACGGTGTTTCTGTATCTCTATTATGTTGGTGCGGCTTCGGAACTTTTAAATATCTTGATATATCTCGAGAACTACGCATCTGATCAAAAAATATCATAGAACATAAAAAGTAGGAAACTTAATTCTCTACAAAAAAGGTCTCTTAACATTTTGCCATAGCTCTCTTCGTTTCCGAGATATTTGCAGATTTATCTCAAGGGAAGGGGCCTGACGGACACATTTCGAGATATTTCTTCTTCTTGTTGTTCTTCTTCTGCACAGCTAAGCTGGAAGTGGCATTTGCAGCTCGCAATAGTGCAGCGTTATCTCAAAGAAAGGGGCCACGGTGTTTCTGTATCTCTATTATGTTGGTGCGGCTTCGGAACTTTTAAATATCTTGATATATCTCGAGAACTACGCATCTGATCAAAAAATATCATAGAACATAAAAAGTAGGAAACTTAATTCTCTACAAAAAAGGTCTCTTAACATTTTGCCATAGCTCTCTTCGTTTCCGAGATATTTGCAGATTTATCTCAAGGGAAGGGGCCTGACGGACACATTTCGAGATATTTCTTCTTCTTGTTGTTCTTCTTCTGCACAGCTAAGCTGGAAGTGGCATTTGCAGCTCGCAATAGTGCAGAGTTATCTCAAAGAAAGGGGCCACGGTGTTTCTGTATCTCTATTATGTTGGTGCGGCTTCGGAACTTTTAAATATCTTGATATATCTCGAGAACTACGCATCAGATCAAAAAATATCATAGAACATAAATTGTAGGAAACATAATTCTCTACAAAAAAGGTCTCTTAACATTTTGCCATAGCTCGCTTCGTTTCCGAGATATTTGCAGATATATCTCAAGGGAAGGGGCCTGACGGACATATTTCGAGATATGTCTTCTTCTTGTTGTTCTTCTTCTGCACAGCTAAGCTGGAAGTGGCATTTACAGCTCGCAATAGTGCAGAGTTATCTCAAAGAAAGGGGCCACGGTGTTTCTGTATCTCTATTATGTTGGTGCGGCTTCGGAACTTTTAAATATCTTGATATATCTCGCGAACTACGCATCTGATCAAAAAATATCATAGAACATGAAAAGTAGGAAACTTAATTCTCTACAAAAAAGGTCTCTTAACATTTTGCCATAGCTCGCTTCGTTTCCGAGATATTTGCAGATTTATCTCAAGGGAAGGGGCCTAACGGACATATTTCGAGATATTTCTTCTTCTTGTTGTTCTTCTTCTGCACAGCTAAACTGGAAGTGGCATTTCCAGCTCGCAATAGTGCAGAGTTATCTCAAAGAAAGGGGCCACGGTGTTTCTGTATCTCTATTATGTTGGTGCGGCTTCGGAACTTTTAAATATCTTGATATATCTCGCGAACTACGCATCTGATCAAAAAATATCATAGAACATGAAAAGTAGGAAACTTAATTCTCTACAAAAAAGGTCTCTTAACATTTTGCCATAGCTCGCTTCGTTTCCGAGATATTTGCAGATTTATCTCAAGGGAAGGGGCCTAACGGACATATTTCGAGATATTTCTTCTTCTTGTTGTTCTTCTTCTGCACAGCTAAACTGGAAGTGGCATTTCCAGCTCGCAATAGTGCAGAGTTATCTCAAAGAGAGGGGCCACGGTGTTTCTGTATCTCTATTATGTTGGTGCGGCTTCGGAACTTTTAAATATCTTGATATATCTCGAGAACTACGCATCTGATCAAAAAATATCATAGAACATAAAAAGTAGGAAACTTAATTCTCTACAAAAAAGGTCTCTTAACATTTTGCCATAGCTCGCTTCGTTTCCGAGATATTTGCAGATTTATCTCAGGGGAAGGGGCCTGACGGACATATTTCGAGATATTTCTTCTTCTTGTTGTTCTTCTTCTGCACAGCTAAGCTGGAAGTGGCATTTGCGGCTCGCACTAGTGCAGAATTATCTCAAAGAAAGGGGCCACGGTGTTTCTGTATCCCTATTATGTTGGTGCGGCTTCGGAACTTTTAAATATCTCGATATATCTCGAAAACTACGCTTCTGATCAAAAAATATCATAGGACATAAATTGTAGGAAACATAATTCTGTACAAAAAAGGTCTCTTAACATTTTGCCATAGCTCGCTTCGTTTCCGAGATATTTGCAGATATATCTCAAGGGAAGGGGCCTGACGGACATATTTCGAGATATTTCTTCTTCTTGTTGTTCTTCTCCTGCACAGCTAAGCTGGAAGTGGCATTTACAGCTCGCAATACTGCAGAGTTATCTCAAAGAAAGGGGCCACGGTGTTTCTGTATCTCTATTATGTTGGTGCGGCTTCGGAACTTTTAAATATCTTGATATATCTCGAGAACTACGCATCTGATCAAAAAATATCATAGAACATAAAAAGTAGGAAACTTAATTCTCTACAAAAAAGGTCTCTTAACATTTTGCCATAGCTCGCTTCGTTTCCGAGATATTTGCAGATTTATCTCAAGGTAAGGGGCCTAACGGACATATTTCGAGATATTTCTTCTTCTTGTTGTTCTTCTTCTGCACAGCTAAGCTGGAAGTGGCATTTGCGGCTCGCACTAGTGCAGAGTTATCTCAAAGAAAGGGGCCACGGTGTTTCTGTATCTCTATTATGTTGGTGCGGCTTCGGAACTTTTAAATATCTTGATATATCTCGAGAACTACGCATCTGATCAAAAAATATCATAGAACATAAAAAGTAGGAAACTTAATTCTCTACAAAAAAGGTCTCTTAACATTTTGCCATAGCTCGCTTCGTTTCCGAGATATTTGCAGATTTATCTCAAGGGAAGGGGCCTAACGGACATATTTCGAGATATTTCTTCTTCTTGTTGTTCTTCTTCTGCACAGCTAAACTGGAAGTGGCATTTCCAGCTCGCAATAGTGCAGAGTTATCTCAAAGAGAGGGGCCACGGTGTTTCTGTATCTCTATTATGTTGGTGCGGCTTCGGAACTTTTAAATATCTTGATATATCTCGAGAACTACGCATCTGATCAAAAAATATCATAGAACATAAAAAGTAGGAAACTTAATTCTCTACAAAAAAGGTCTCTAAACATTTTGCCATAGCTCGCTTCGTTTCCGAGATATTTGCAGATTTATCTCAAGGGAAGGGGCCTGACGGACATATTTCGAGATATTTCTTCTTCTTGTTGTACTTCTTCTGCACAGCTAAGCTGGAAGGGGCATTTGCGGCTCGCACTAGTGCAGAGTTATCTCAAAGAAAGGGGCCACGGTGTTTCTGTATCCCTATTATGTTGGTGCGGCTTCGGAACTTTTAAATATCTCGATATATCTCGAGAACTACGCATCTGATCAAAAAATATCATAGAACATAAAAAGTAGGAAACTCAATTCTCTACAAAAAAGGTCTCTTAACATTTTGCAATAGCTCGCTTCGTTTCCGAGACATTTGCAGATTTATCTCAAGGGAAGGGGCCTGACGGACATATTTCGAGATATTTCTTCTTCTTGTTGTTCTTCTTCTGCACAGCTAAGCTGGAAGTGGCATTTGCGGCTCGCACTAGTGCAGAGTTATCTCAAAGAAAGGGGCCACGGTGTTTCTGTATCTCTATTATGTTGGTGCTGCATCGGAACTTTTAAATATCTCGATATATCTCGAAAACTACGCTTCTGATCAAAAAATATCATAGAACATAAATTGTAGGAAACATAATTCTCTACAAAAAACGTCTCTTAACATTTTGTCATAGCTCGCTTCGTTTCCGAGATATTTGCAGATTCATCTCAAGGGAAGGGGCCTAACGGACATATTTCGAGATATTTCTTCTTCTTGTTGTTCTTCTTCTGCACAGCTAAACTGGAAGTGGCATTTCCAGCTCGCAATAGTACAGAGTTATCTCAAAGAAAGGGGCCACGGTGTTTCTGTATCTCTATTATGTTGGTGCGGCTTCGGAACTTTTAAATATCTTGATATATCTCGAGAACTACGCATCTGATCAAAAAATATCATAGAACATAAAAAGTAGGAAACTTAATTCTCTACAAAAAAGGTCTCTTAACATTTTGCCATAGCTCTCTTCGTTTCCGAGATATTTGCAGATTTATCTCAAGGGAAGGGGCCTGACGGACACATTTCGAGATATTTCTTCTTCTTGTTGTTCTTCTTCTGCACAGCTAAGCTGGAAGTGGCATTTGCGGCTCGCACTAGTGCAGAGTTATCTCAAAGAAAGATGCCACGGTGTTTCTGTATCTCTATTATGTTGGTGCGGCTTCGGAACTTTTAAATATCTCGATATATCTCGAAAACTACGCGTCTGATCAAAAAATATCATAGAACATAAATTGTAGGACACATAATTCTCTACAAAAAAGGTCTCTTAACATTTTGCCATAGCTCGCTTCGTTTCCGAGATATTTGCAGATATATCTCAAGGGAAGGGGCCTGACGGACATATTTCGAGATATTTCTTCTTCTTGTTGTTCTTCTTCTGCACAGCTAAACTGGAAGTGGCATTTCCACCTCGCAATAGTGCAGAGTTATCTCAAAGAGAGGGGCCACGGTGTTTCTGTATCTCTATTATGTTGGTGCGGCTTCGGAACTTTTAAATATCTTGATATATCTCGAGAGCTACGCGTCTGATCAAAAAATATCATAGAACATAAAAAGTAGGAAACATAATTCTCTACAAAAAAGGTCTCTTAACATTTTGCCATAGCACGCTTCGTTTCCGAGATATTTGCAGATTTATCTCAAGGGAAGTGGCCTGACGGACATATTTCGAGATATTTCTTCTTCTTGTTGTTCTTCCTCTGCACAGCTAAGCTGGAAGTGGCATTTGCAGCTCGCAATAGTGCAGAGTTATCTCAAAGAAAGGGGCCACGGTGTTTCTGTATCTCTATTATGTTGTTGCGGCTTCGGAACTTTTAAATATCTCGATATATCTCGAAAACTACGCTTCTGATCAAAAAATATCATAGAACATAAATTGTAGGAAATATAATTCTCTACAAAAAAGGTCTCTTAACATTTTGCCATAGCTCGCTTCGTTTCCGAGATATTTGCAGATTTATCTCAAGGGAAGGGGCCTAACGGACATATTTCGAGATATTTCTTCTTCTTGTTGTTCTTCTTCTGCACAGCTAAACTGGAAGTGGCATTTCCAGCTCGCAATAGTACAGAGTTATCTCAAAGAAAGGGGCCACGGTGTTTCTGTATCTCTATTATGTTGGTGCGGCTTCGGAACTTTTAAATATCTTGATATATCTCGAGAACTACGCATCTGATCAAAAAATATCATAGAACATAAAAAGTAGGAAACTTAATTCTCTACAAAAAAGGTCTCTTAACATTTTGCCATAGCTCTCTTCGTTTCCGAGATATTTGCAGATTTATCTCAAGGGAAGGGGCCTGACGGACACATTTCGAGATATTTCTTCTTCTTGTTGTTCTTCTTCTGCACAGCTAAGCTGGAAGTGGCATTTGCAGCTCGCAATAGTGCAGAGTTATCTCAAAGAAAGGGGCCACGGTGTTTCTGTATCTCTATTATGTTGGTGCTGCTTCGGAACTTTTAAATATCTCGATATATCTCGAAAACTACGCTTCTGATCAAAAAATATCATACAACATAAATTGTAGGAAACATAATTCTCTACAAAAAACGTCTCTTAACATTTTGCCATAGCTCGCTTCGTTTCCGAGGTGTTTGCAGATTTATCTCAAGGGAAGGGGCCTAACGGACATATTTCGAGATATTTCTTCTTCTTGTTGTTCTTCTTCTGCACAGCTAAACTGGAAGTGGCATTTCCAGCTCGCAATAGTGCAGAGTTATCTCAAAGAGAGGGGCCACGGTGTTTCTGTATCTCTATTATGTTGGTGCGGCTTCGGAACTTTTAAATATCTTGATATATCTCGAGAACTACGCATCTGATCAAAAAATATCATACAACATAAAAAGTAGGAAACTTAATTCTCTACAAAAGAGGTCTCTTAACATTTTGCCATAGCTCGCTTCGTTTCCGAGATATTTGCAGATTTATCTCAAGGGAAGGGGCCTAACGGACATATTTCGAGATATTTCTTCTTCTTGTTGTTCTTCTTCTGCACAGCTAAACTGGAAGTGGCATTTCCAGCTCGCAATAGTGCAGAGTTATCTCAAAGAGAGGGGCCACGGTGTTTCTGTATCTCTATTATGTTGGTGCTGCATCGGAACTTTTAAATATCTCGATATATCTCGAAAACTACGCTTCTGATCAAAAAATATCATAGAACATAAATTGTAGGAAATATAATTCTCTACAAAAAAGGTCTCTTAACATTTTGCCATAGCTCGCTTCGTTTCCGAGATATTTGCAGATTTATCTCAAGGGAAGGGGCCTAACGGACATATTTCGAGATATTTCTTCTTCTTGTTGTTCTTCTTCTGCACAGCTAAACTGGAAGTGGCATTTCCAGCTCGCAATAGTACAGAGTTATCTCAAAGAAAGGGGCCACGGTGTTTCTGTATCTCTATTATGTTGGTGCGGCTTCGGAACTTTTAAATATCTTGATATATCTCGAGAACTACGCATCTGATCAAAAAATATCATAGAACATAAAAAGTAGGAAACTTAATTCTCTACAAAAAAGGTCTCTTAACATTTTGCCATAGCTCTCTTCGTTTCCGAGATATTTGCAGATTTATCTCAAGGGAAGGGGCCTGACGGACACATTTCGAGATATTTCTTCTTCTTGTTGTTCTTCTTCTGCACAGCTAAGCTGGAAGTGGCATTTGCAGCTCGCAATAGTGCAGAGTTATCTCAAAGAAAGGGGCCACGGTGTTTCTGTATCTCTATTATGTTGGTGCTGCTTCGGAACTTTTAAATATCTCGATATATCTCGAAAACTACGCTTCTGATCAAAAAATATCATACAACATAAATTGTAGGAAACATAATTCTCTACAAAAAACGTCTCTTAACATTTTGCCATAGCTCGCTTCGTTTCCGAGGTGTTTGCAGATTTATCTCAAGGGAAGGGGCCTAACGGACATATTTCGAGATATTTCTTCTTCTTGTTGTTCTTCTTCTGCACAGCTAAACTGGAAGTGGCATTTCCAGCTCGCAATAGTGCAGAGTTATCTCAAAGAGAGGGGCCACGGTGTTTCTGTATCTCTATTATGTTGGTGCGGCTTCGGAACTTTTAAATATCTTGATATATCTCGAGAACTACGCATCTGATCAAAAAATATCATACAACATAAAAAGTAGGAAACTTAATTCTCTACAAAAGAGGTCTCTTAACATTTTGCCATAGCTCGCTTCGTTTCC
This sequence comes from Osmia lignaria lignaria, assembly GCF_051020975.1. Lineage (NCBI taxonomy): Eukaryota > Metazoa > Arthropoda > Insecta > Hymenoptera > Megachilidae > Osmia > Osmia lignaria. The sequence goes on from NW_027478159.1 coordinate 22,728,856, forward strand.
GAGATATTTGCAGATTTATCTCAAGGGAAGGGGCCTAACGGACATATTTCGAGATATTTCTTCTTCTTGTTGTTCTTCTTCTGCACAGCTAAACTGGAAGTGGCATTTCCAGCTCGCAATAGTGCAGAGTTATCTCAAAGAGAGGGGCCACGGTGTTTCTGTATCTCTATTATGTTGGTGCTGCTTCGGAACTTTTGAATATCTCGATATATCTCGAAAACTACGGTTCTGATCAAAAAATATCATAGAACATAAAAAGTAGGAAACTTAATTCTCTACAAAAAAGGTCTCTTAACATTTTGCCATAGCTCTCTTCGTTTCCGAGATATTTGCAGATTTATCTCAAGGGAAGGGGCCTGACGGACACATTTCGAGATATTTCTTCTTCTTGTTGTTCTTCTTCTGCACGCTAAGCTGGAAGTGGCATTTGCGGCTCGCACTAGTGCAGAGTTATCTCAAAGAAAGGGGCCACGGTGTTTCTGTATCTCTATTATGTTGGTGCTGCATCGGAACTTTTAAATATCTCGATATATCTCGAAAACTACGCTTCTGATCAAAAAATATCATAGAACATAAATTGTAGGAAACATAATTCTCTACAAAAAACGTCTCTTAACATTTTGTCATAGCTCGCTTCGTTTCCGAGATATTTGCAGATTCATCTCAAGGGAAGGGGCCTAACGGACATATTTCGAGATATTTCTTCTTCTTGTTGTTCTTCTTCTGCACAGCTAAACTGGAAGTGGCATTTCCAGCTCGCAATAGTACAGAGTTATCTCAAAGAAAGGGGCCACGGTGTTTCTGTATCTCTATTATGTTGGTGCGGCTTCGGAACTTTTAAATATCTTGATATATCTCGAGAACTACGCATCTGATCAAAAAATATCATAGAACATAAAAAGTAGGAAACTTAATTCTCTACAAAAAAGGTCTCTTAACATTTTGCCATAGCTCTCTTCGTTTCCGAGATATTTGCAGATTTATCTCAAGGGAAGGGGCCTGACGGACACATTTCGAGATATTTCTTCTTCTTGTTGTTCTTCTTCTGCACAGCTAAGCTGGAAGTGGCATTTGCGGCTCGCACTAGTGCAGAGTTATCTCAAAGAAAGATGCCACGGTGTTTCTGTATCTCTATTATGTTGGTGCGGCTTCGGAACTTTTAAATATCTCGATATATCTCGAAAACTACGCGTCTGATCAAAAAATATCATAGAACATAAATTGTAGGACACATAATTCTCTACAAAAAAGGTCTCTTAACATTTTGCCATAGCTCGCTTCGTTTCCGAGATATTTGCAGATATATCTCAAGGGAAGGGGCCTGACGGACATATTTCGAGATATTTCTTCTTCTTGTTGTTCTTCTTCTGCACAGCTAAACTGGAAGTGGCATTTCCACCTCGCAATAGTGCAGAGTTATCTCAAAGAGAGGGGCCACGGTGTTTCTGTATCTCTATTATGTTGGTGCGGCTTCGGAACTTTTAAATATCTTGATATATCTCGAGAGCTACGCGTCTGATCAAAAAATATCATAGAACATAAAAAGTAGGAAACATAATTCTCTACAAAAAAGGTCTCTTAACATTTTGCCATAGCACGCTTCGTTTCCGAGATATTTGCAGATTTATCTCAAGGGAAGTGGCCTGACGGACATATTTCGAGATATTTCTTCTTCTTGTTGTTCTTCCTCTGCACAGCTAAGCTGGAAGTGGCATTTTCAGCTCGCAATAGTGCAGAGTTATCTCAAAGAAAGGGGCCACGGTGTTTCTGTATCTCTATTATGTTGTTGCGGCTTCGGAACTTTTAAATATCTCGATATATCTCGAAAACTACGCTTCTGATCAAAAAATATCATAGAACATAAATTGTAGGAAATATAATTCTCTACAAAAAAGGTCTCTTAACATTTTGCCATAGCTCGCTTCGTTTCCGAGATATTTGCAGATTTATCTCAAGGGAAGGGGCCTAACGGACATATTTCGAGATATTTCTTCTTCTTGTTGTTCTTCTTCTGCACAGCTAAACTGGAAGTGGCATTTCCAGCTCGCAATAGTACAGAGTTATCTCAAAGAAAGGGGCCACGGTGTTTCTGTATCTCTATTATGTTGGTGCGGCTTCGGAACTTTTAAATATCTTGATATATCTCGAGAACTACGCATCTGATCAAAAAATATCATAGAACATAAAAAGTAGGAAACTTAATTCTCTACAAAAAAGGTCTCTTAACATTTTGCCATAGCTCTCTTCGTTTCCGAGATATTTGCAGATTTATCTCAAGGGAAGGGGCCTGACGGACACATTTCGAGATATTTCTTCTTCTTGTTGTTCTTCTTCTGCACAGCTAAGCTGGAAGTGGCATTTGCAGCTCGCAATAGTGCAGAGTTATCTCAAAGAAAGGGGCCACGGTGTTTCTGTATCTCTATTATGTTGGTGCTGCTTCGGAACTTTTAAATATCTCGATATATCTCGAAAACTACGCTTCTGATCAAAAAATATCATACAACATAAATTGTAGGAAACATAATTCTCTACAAAAAACGTCTCTTAACATTTTGCCATAGCTCGCTTCGTTTCCGAGGTGTTTGCAGATTTATCTCAAGGGAAGGGGCCTAACGGACATATTTCGAGATATTTCTTCTTCTTGTTGTTCTTCTTCTGCACAGCTAAACTGGAAGTGGCATTTCCAGCTCGCAATAGTGCAGAGTTATCTCAAAGAGAGGGGCCACGGTGTTTCTGTATCTCTATTATGTTGGTGCGGCTTCGGAACTTTTAAATATCTTGATATATCTCGAGAACTACGCATCTGATCAAAAAATATCATACAACATAAAAAGTAGGAAACTTAATTCTCTACAAAAGAGGTCTCTTAACATTTTGCCATAGCTCGCTTCGTTTCCGAGATATTTGCAGATTTATCTCAAGGGAAGGGGCCTAACGGACATATTTCGAGATATTTCTTCTTCTTGTTGTTCTTCTTCTGCACAGCTAAACTGGAAGTGGCATTTCCAGCTCGCAATAGTGCAGAGTTATCTCAAAGAGAGGGGCCACGGTGTTTCTGTATCTCTATTATGTTGGTGCTGCTTCGGAACTTTTAAATATCTCGATATATCTCGAAAACTACGGTTCTGATCAAAAAATATCATAGAACATAAAAAGTAGGAAACTTAATTCTCTACAAAAAAGGTCTCTTAACATTTTGCCATAGCTCTCTTCGTTTCCGAGATATTTGCAGATTTATCTCAAGGGAAGGGGCCTGACGGACACATTTCGAGATATTTCTTCTTCTTGTTGTTCTTCTTCTGCACGCTAAGCTGGAAGTGGCATTTGCAGCTCGCAATAGTGCAGAGTTATCTCAAAGAAAGGGGCCACGGTGTTTCTGTATCTCTATTATGTTGGTGCGGCTTCGGAACTTTTAAATATCTTGATATATCTCGAGAACTACGCATCTGATCAAAAAATATCAAAGAACATAAAAAGTAGGAAACATAATTCCATACAAAAAAGGTCTCTTAACATTTTGCCATAGCTCGCTTCGTTTCCGAGATATTTGCAGATTTATCTCAAGGGAAGTGGCCTGACGGACATATTTCGAGATATTTCTTCTTCTTGTTGTTCTTCTTCTGCACAGCTAAGCTGGAAGTGGCATTCGCGGCTCGCACTAGTGCAGAGTTATCTCAAAGAAAGGGGCCACGGTGTTTCTGTATCTCTATTATGTTGGTGCGGCTTCGGAACTTTTAAATATCTTGATATATCTCGAGAACTACGCATCTGATCAAAAAATATCATACAACATAAAACGTAGGAAACTTAATTCTCTACAAAAAAGGTCTCTTAACATTTTGCCAAAGCTCGCTTCGTTTCCGAGATATTTGCAGATTTATCTCAAGGGAAGGGGCCTAACGGACATATTTCGAGATATTTCTTCTTCTTGTTGTTCTTCTTCTGCACAGCTAAGCTGGAAGTGGCATTTGCAGCTCGCAATTGTGCAGAGTTATCTCAAAGAGAGGGGCCACGATGTTTCTGTATCTCTATTATGTTGGTGCGGCTTCGGAACTTTTAAATATCTTGATATATCTCGAGAACTACGAATCTGATCAGAAAATATCATAGAAGATAAAAAGTAGGAAACTTAATTCTCTACAAAAAAGGTCTCTTAACATTTTGGCATAGCTCGCTTCGTTTCCGAGATATTTGCAGATTTATCTCAAGGGAAGGGGCCTGACGGACATATTTCGAGATATTTCTTCTTCTTGTTGTTCTTCTTCTGCACAGCTAAGCTGGAAGTGGCATTTGCAGCTCGCAATAGTGCAGAGTTATCGCAAAGAAAGGGGCCACGGTGTTTCTGTACCTCTATTATGTTGGTGCAGCTTCGGAGCTTTTAAATATCTTGATATATCTCGAGAACTACGCATCTGATCAAAAAATAACATAGAACATAAAAAGTAGGAAACTTAATTTTCTACAAAAAAGGTCTCTTAACGTTTTGCAATAGCTCGCTTCGTTTCCGAGATATTTGCAGATTTATCTCAAGGGAAGGGGTCTGACGAACATATTTCGAGATATTTCTTCTTCTTGTTGTTCTTCTTCTGCACAGCTAAGCTGGAAGTGGCATTTGCAGCTCGCAATTGTGCAGAGTTACCTCAAAGAGAGGGGCCACGATGTTTCTGTATCTCTATTATGTTGGTGCGGCTTCGGAACTTTTAAATATCTTGATATATCTCGAGAACTACGAATCTGATCAGAAAATATCATAGAAGATAAAAAGTAGGAAACTTAATTCTCTACAAAAAAGGTCTCTTAACATTTTGGCATAGCTCGCTTCGTTTCCGAGATATTTGCAGATTTATCTCAAGGGAAGGGGCCTGACGGACATATTTCGAGATATTTCTTCTTCTTGTTGTTCTTCTTCTGCACAGCTAAGCTGGAAGTGGCATTTGCAGCTCGCAATAGTGCAGAGTTATCGCAAAGAAAGGGGCCACGGTGTTTCTGTACCTCTATTATGTTGGTGCAGCTTCGGAGCTTTTAAATATCTTGATATATCTCGAGAACTACGCATCTGATCAAAAAATATCATAGAACATAAAAAGTAGGAAACTTAATTTTCTACAAAAAAGGTCTCGTAACGTTTTGCAATAGCTCGCTTCGTTTCCGAGATATTTGCAGATTTATCTCAAGGGAAGGGGTCTGACGAACATATTTCGAGATATTTCTTCTTCTTGTTGTTCTTCTTCTGCACAGCTAAACTGGAAGTGGCATTTCCAGCTCGCAATAGTACAGAGTTATCTCAAAGAAAGGGGCCACGGTGTTTCTGTATCTCTATTATGTTGGTGCGGCTTCGGAACTTTTAAATCTCTTGATATATCTCGAGAACTACGCCTCTGATCGAAAAATATCATAGAACATAAAAAGTAGGAAACTTAATTCTCTACAAAAAAGGTCTCTTAACATTTTGCCATAGCTCGCTTCGTTTCCGAGATATTTGCAGATTTATCTCAAGGGAAGGGGCCTGACGGACATATTTCGAGATATTTCTTCTTCTTGTTGTTCTTCTTCTGCACAGCTAAGCTGGAAGTGGCATTTGCAGCTCGCAATAGTACAAAGTTATCGCAAAGAAAGGGGCCACGGTGTTTCTGTACCTCTATTATGTTGGTGCGGCTTCGGAACTTTTAAATATCTTGATATATCTCGAGAACTACGCATCCGATCAAAAAATATCATAGAACATAAAAAGTAGGAAACCTAATTTTCTACAAAAAAGGTCTCTTAACATTTTGCCGTAGCTCGCTTCGTTTCCGAGATATTTGCAGATTTATCTCGAGGGAAGGGGCCTGACGGACATATTTCGAGATATTTCTTCTTCTTGTTGTTCTTCTTCTGCACAGCTAAGCTGGAAGTGGCATTTGCAGCTCGCAATAGTGCAGAGTTATCGCAAAGAAAGGGGCCACGGTGTTTCTGTACCTCTATTATGTTGGTGCAGCTTCGGAGCTTTTAAATATCTTGATATATCTCGAGAACTACGCATCTGATCAAAAAATATCATAGAACATAAAAAGTAGGAAACTTAGTTTTCTACAAAAAAGGTCTCTTAACGTTTTGCAATAGCTCGCTTCGTTTCCGAGATATTTGCAGATTTATCTCAAGGGAAGGGTCCTGATGGACATATTTCGAGATATTTCTTCTTCTTGTTGTTCTTCTTCTGCACAGCTAAACTGGAAGTGGCATTTCCAGCTCGCAATCGTGCAGAGTTATCTCAAAGAAAGGGGCCACGGTGTTTCTGTATCTCTATTATGTTGGTGCGGCTTCGGAACTTTTAAATATCTTGATATATCTCGAGAACTACGCCTCTGATCGAAAAATATCATAGAACATAAAAAGTAGGAAACTTAATTCTCTACAAAAAAGGTCTCTTAACATTTTGCCATAGCTCGTTTCGTTTCCGAGATATTTGCAGATATATCTCAAGGGAAGGGGCCTGACGGACATATTTCGAGATATTTCCTCTTCTTGTTGTTCTTCTTCTGCACAGCTAAACTGGAAGTGGCATTTCCAGCTCGCAATAGCGCAGAGTTATCTCAAAGAAAGGGGCCGCGGTGTTTCTGTATCTCTATTATGTTGGTGCGGCTTCGGAACTTTTAAATATCTTGATATATCTCGAGAACTACGCATCTGATCAAATAATATCATAGAACATAAAAAGTAGGAAACTTAATTCTCCACAAATAAGGTCTCTTAACATTTTGCCATAGCTCGCTTCGTTTCCGAGATATTTGCAGATTTATCTCAAGGGAAGGGGCCTGACGGACATATTTCGAGATATTTCTTCTTCTTGTTGGTCTTCTTCTGCACAGCTAAGTTGGAAGTGGCATTTGCAGCTCGCAATAGTGCAGAGTTATCTCGAAGAAAGGGGCCACGGTGTTTCTGTATCTCTATTATGTTGGTGCGGCTTCGGATCTTTTAAATATCTCGATATATCTCGAAAACTACGCTTCTGATCAAAAAATATCATAGAACGTAAATTGTGGGAAACATAATTCTCTACAAAAAAGGTCTCTTAACATTTTGCCATAGCTCGCTTCGTTTCCGAGATATTTGCAGATTTATCTCAAGGGAAGGGGTCTGACGGACATATTTCGAGATATTTCTGCTTCTTGTTGTTCTTCTTCTGGACAGCTAAGCTGGAAGTGGCATTTGCAGCTCGCAATAGTGCAGAGTTATCTCAAAGAAAGGGGCCACGGTGTTTCTGTATCTCTATTATGTTGGTGCGGCTTCGGAACTTTTAAATATCTTGATATATCTCGAGAACTACGCATCTGATCAAAAAATATCATAGAACATAAAAAGTAGGAAACTTAATTCTCTACAAATAAGGTCTCTTAACATTTTGCCATAGCTCGCTTCGTTTCCGAGATATTTGCAGATTTATCTCAAGGGAAGGGGCCTGACGGACACATTTCGAGATATTTCTTCTTCTTGTTGTTCTTCTTCTGCACGCTAAGCTGGAAGTGGCATTTGCAGCTCGCAATAGTGCAGAGTTATCTCAAAGAAAGGGGCCACGGTGTTTCTGTATCTCTATTATGTTGGTGCGGCTTCGGAACTTTTAAATATCTTGATATATCTCGAGAACTACGAATCTGATCAGAAAATATCATAGAAGGTAAAAAGTAGGAAACTTAATTCTCTACAAAAAAGGTCTCTTAACATTTTGGCATAGCTCGCTTCGTTTCCGAGATATTTGCAGATTTATCTCAAGGGAAGGGGCCTGACGGACATATTTCGAGATATTTCTTCTTCTTGTTGTTCTTCTTCTGCACAGCTAAGCTGGAAGTGGCATTTGCAGCTCGCAATAGTGCAGAGTTATCGCAAAGAAAGGGGCCACGGTGTTTCTGTACCTCTATTATGTTGGTGCAGCTTCGGAGCTTTTAAATATCTTGATATATCTCGAGAACTACGCATCTGATCAAAAAATATCATAGAACATAAAAAGTAGGAAACTTAATTTTCTACAAAAAAGGTCTCTTAACGTTTTGCAATAGCTCGCTTCGTTTCCGAGATATTTGCAGATTTATCTCAAGGGAAGGGGTCTGACGAACATATTTCGAGATATTTCTTCTTCTTGTTGTTCTTCTTCTGCACAGCTAAACTGGAAGTGGCATTTCCAGCTCGCAATAGTACAGAGTTATCTCAAAGAAAGGGGCCACGGTGTTTCTGTATCTCTATTATGTTGGTGCGGCTTCGGAACTTTTAAATCTCTTGATATATCTCGAGAACTACGCCTCTGATCGAAAAATATCATAGAACATAAAAAGTAGGAAACTTAATTCTCTACAAAAAAGGTCTCTTAACATTTTGGCATAGCTCGCTTCGTTTCCGAGATATTTGCAGATTTATCTCAAGGGAAGGGGCCTGACGGACATATTTCGAGATATTTCTTCTTCTTGTTGTTCTTCTTCTGCACAGCTAAGCTGGAAGTGGCATTTGCAGCTCGCAATAGTGCAGAGTTATCGCAAAGAAAGGGGCCACGGTGTTTCTGTACCTCTATTATGTTGGTGCAGCTTCGGAGCTTTTAAATATCTTGATATATCTCGAGAACTACGCATCTGATCAAAAAATATCATAGAACATAAAAAGTAGGAAACTTAATTTTCTACAAAAAAGGTCTCTTAACGTTTTGCAATAGCTCGCTTCGTTTCCGAGATATTTGCAGATTTATCTCAAGGGAAGGGGTCTGACGAACATATTTCGAGATATTTCTTCTTCTTGTTGTTCTTCTTCTGCACAGCTAAACTGGAAGTGGCATTTCCAGCTCGCAATAGTACAGAGTTATCTCAAAGAAAGGGGCCACGGTGTTTCTGTATCTCTATTATGTTGGTGCGGCTTCGGAACTTTTAAATCTCTTGATATATCTCGAGAACTACGCCTCTGATCGAAAAATATCATAGAACATAAAAAGTAGGAAACTTAATTCTCTACAAAAAAGGTCTCTTAACATTTTGCCATAGCTCGCTTCGTTTCCGAGATATTTGCAGATTTATCTCAAGGGAAGGGGCCTGACGGACATATTTCGAGATATTTCTTCTTCTTGTTGTTCTTCTTCTGCACAGCTAAGCTGGAAGTGGCATTTGCAGCTCGCAATAGTGCAGAGTTATCGCAAAGAAAGGGGCCACGGTGTTTCTGTACCTCTATTATGTTGGTGCGGCTTCGGAACTTTTAAATATCTTGATATATCTCGAGAACTACGCATCCGATCAAAAAATATCATAGAACATAAAAAGTAGGAAACCTAATTTTCTACAAAAAAGGTCTCTTAACATTTTGCCGTAGCTCGCTTCGTTTCCGAGATATTTGCAGATTTATCTCGAGGGAAGGGGCCTGACGGACATATTTCGAGATATTTCTTCTTCTTGTTGTTCTTCTTCTGCACAGCTAAGCTGGAAGTGGCATTTGCAGCTCGCAATAGTGCAGAGTTATCGCAAAGAAAGGGGCCACGGTGTTTCTGTACCTCTATTATGTTGGTGCAGCTTCGGAGCTTTTAAATATCTTGATATATCTCGAGAACTACGCATCTGATCAAAAAATATCATAGAACATAAAAAGTAGGAAACTTAGTTTTCTACAGAAAAGGTCTCTTAACGTTTTGCAATAGCTCGCTTCGTTTCCGAGATATTTGCAGATTTATCTCAAGGGAAGGGTCCTGATGGACATATTTCGAGATATTTCTTCTTCTTGTTGTTCTTCTTCTGCACAGCTAAACTGGAAGTGGCATTTCCAGCTCGCAATCGTGCAGAGTTATCTCAAAGAAAGGGGCCACGGTGTTTCTGTATCTCTATTATGTTGGTGCGGCTTCGGAACTTTTAAATATCTTGATATATCTCGAGAACTACGCCTCTGATCGAAAAATATCATAGAACATAAAAAGTAGGAAACTTAATTCTCTACAAAAAAGGTCTCTTAACATTTTGCCATAGCTCGCTTCGTTTCCGAGATATTTGCAGATTTATCTCAAGGGAAGGGGCCTGACGGACATATTTCGAGATATTTCTTCTTTTTGTTGTTATTCTTCTGCACAGCTAAGCTGGAAGTGGCATTTGCAGCTCGCAATAGTGCAGAGTTATCTCAAAGAAAGGGGCCACGGTGTTTCTGTACCTCTATTATGTTGGTGCGGCTTCGGAACTTTTAAATATCTTGATATATCTCGAGAACTACGCATCCGATCAAAAAATATCATAGAACATAAAAAGTAGGAAACTTAATTCTCTACAAAAAAGGTCTCTTAACATTTTGCCATAGCTCGCTTCGTTTCCGAGATATTTGCAGATTTATCTCGAGGGAAGGGGCCTGACGGACATATTTCGAGATATTTCTTCTTCTTGTTGTTCTTCTTCTGCACAGCTAAGCTGGAAGCGGCATTTGCGGCTCGCACTAGTGCAGAGTTATCTCAAAGAAAGGGGCCACGGTGTTTCTGTATCTCTATTATGTTGGTGCAGCTTCGGATCTTTTAAATATCTCGATATATCTCGAAAACTACGCTTCTGATCAAAAAATATCATAGAACATAAATTGTAGGAAACATAATTCTCTACAAAAAAGGTCTCTTAACATTTTGCCATAGCTCGTTTCGTTTCCGAGATATTTGCAGATATATCTCAAGGGAAGGGGCCTGACGGACATATTTCGAGATATTTCCTCTTCTTGTTGTTCTTCTTCTGCACAGCTAAACTGGAAGTGGCATTTCCAGCTCGCAATAGCGCAGAGTTATCTCAAAGAAAGGGGCCGCGGTGTTTCTGTATCTCTATTATGTTGGTGCGGCTTCGGAACTTTTAAATATCTTGATATATCTCGAGAACTACGCATCTGATCAAATAATATCATAGAACATAAAAAGTAGGAAACTTAATTCTCCACAAATAAGGTCTCTTAACATTTTGCCATAGCTCGCTTCGTTTCCGAGATATTTGCAGATTTATCTCAAGGGAAGGGGCCTGACGGACATATTTCGAGATATTTCTTCTTCTTGTTGGTCTTCTTCTGCACAGCTAAGTTGGAAGTGGCATTTGCAGCTCGCAATAGTGCAGAGTTATCTCGAAGAAAGGGGCCACGGTGTTTCTGTATCTCTATTATGTTGGTGCGGCTTCGGATCTTTTAAATATCTCGATATATCTCGAAAACTACGCTTCTGATCAAAAAATATCATAGAACGTAAATTGTGGGAAACATAATTCTCTACAAAAAAGGTCTCTTAACATTTTGCCATAGCTCGCTTCGTTTCCGAGATATTTGCAGATTTATCTCAAGGGAAGGGGTCTGACGGACATATTTCGAGATATTTCTGCTTCTTGTTGTTCTTCTTCTGCACAGCTAAGCTGGAAGTGGCATTTGCAGCTCGCGATAGTGCAGAGTTATCTCAAAGAAAGGGGCCACGGTGTTTCTGTATCTCTATTATGTTGGTGCGGCTTCGGAACTTTTAAATATCTTGATATATCTCGAGAGCTACGCATCCGATCAAAAAATATCATAGAACATAAAAAGTAGGAAACGTAATTCTCTACAAAAAAGGTCTCTTAACATTTTGCCATAGCTCGCTTCGTTTCCGAGATATTTGCAGATTAATCTCGAGGGAAGGGGCCTGACGGACATATTTCGAGATATTTCTTCTTCTTGTTGTTCTTCTTCTGCACAGCTAAGCTGGACGTGGCATTTACAGCTCGCAATAGTGCAGAGTTATCTCAAAGAAAGGGGCCACGGTGTTTCTGTATCTCTATTATGTTGGTGCGGCTTCGGAACTTTTAAATATCTTGATATATCTCGAGAACTACGCATCTGATCAAAAAATATCATAGAACATAAAAAGTAGGAAACTTAATTCTCTACAAATAAGGTCTCTTAACATTTTGCCATAGCTCGCTTCGTTTCCGAGATATTTGCAGATTTATCTCAAGGGAAGGGGCCTGACGGACATTTTTCGAGATATTTCTTCTTCTTGATGTTCTTCTTCTGCACAGCTAAGCTGGAAGTGGCATTTGCAGCTCGCAATAGTGCAGAGTTATCTCGAAGAAAGGGGCCACGGTGTTTCTGTATCTCTATTATGTTGGTGCGGCTTCGGAACTTTAAAATATCTTTATATATCTCGAGAACTACGCATCTGATTAAAAAATATCATAGAACGTAAAAAGTAGGAAACTTAATTCTCTACAAATAAAGTCGCTTAACATTTTGCCATAGCTCGCTTCGTTTCCGAGATATTTGCAGATTTATCTCAAGGGAAGGGGCCTGACGGACATATTTCGAGATATTTCTTCTTCTTGTTGTTCTTCTTCTGCACAGCTAAGCTGGAAGTGGCATTTGCAGCTCGCAATAGTGCAGAGTTATCTCAAAGAAAGGGGCCACGGTGTTTCTGTATCTCTATTATGTTGGTGCGGCTTCGGAACTTTTAAATATCTTGATATATCTCGAGAACTACGCATCTGATCAAAAAATATCATAGAACATAAAAAGTAGGAAACTTAATTCTCTACAAAAAAGGTGTTTCAACATTTTGCCATAGCTCGCTTCGTTTCCAAGATACTTGCAGATTTATCTCAAGGGAAGGGGCCTGACGGAAATATTTCGAGATATTTCTTCTTCTTGTTGTTCTTCTTCTGCACAGCTAAGCTGGAAGTGGCATTTGCAGCTCGCAATAGTGCAGAGTTATCTCAAAGAAAGGGGCCACGGTGTTTCTGTATCTCTATTATGTTGGTGCGGCTTCGGAACTTTTAAATATCTTGATATATCTCGAGAACTACGCATCTGATCAAAAAATATCATAGAACATAAAAAGTAGGAAACTTAATTCTCTACAAAAAAGGTCTCTCAACATTTTGCCATAGCTCGCTTCGTTTCCAAGATACTTGCAGATTTATCTCAAGGGAAGGGGCCTGACGGACATATTTCGAGATATTTCGTCTTCTTGTTGTTCTTCTTCTGCACAGCTAAACTGGAAGTGGCATTTCCAGCTCGCAGTAGTGCCGAGTTATCTCAAAGAAAGGGGCCACGGTGTTTCTGTATCTCTATTATGTTGGTGCGGCTTCGGAACTTTTAAATATCTTGATATATCTCGAGAACTACGCATCTGATCAAAAAATATCATAGAACATAAAAAGTAGAAAACTTAATTCTCTACAAAAAAGGTCTCTCAACATTTTGCCATAGCTCGCTTCGTTTCCGAGATATATGCAGATTTATCTCAAGGGAAGGGGCCTGACGGACATATTTCGAGATATTTCTTCTTCTTGTTGTTCTTCTTCTGCACAGCTAAGCTGGAAGTGGCATTTGCGGCTCGCACTAGTGCAGAGTTATCTCAAAGAAAGGGGCCACGGTGTTTCTGTATCTCTATTATGTTGGTGCGGCTTCGGAACTTTTAAATATCTTGATATATCTCGAGAACTACGCATCTGATCAAATAATATCATAGAACATAAAAAGTAGGAAACTTAATTCTCCACAAAAAAGGTCTCTTAACATTTTGCCATAGCTCGCTTCGTTTCCGAGATATTTGCAGATTTATCTCGAGGGAAGGGGCCTGACGGACATATTTCGAGATATTTCTTCTTCTTGTTGTTCTTCTTCTGCACAGCTAAGCTGGACGTGGCATTTGCAGCTCGCAATAGTGCAGAGTTATCTCAAAGAAAGGGGCCACGGTGTTTCTGTATCTCTATTATGTTGGTGCGGCTTCGGAACTTTTAAATATCTTGATATATCTCGAGAACTACGCATCTGATCAAATAATATCATAGAACATAAAAAGTAGGAAACTTAATTCTCCACAAATAAGGTCTCTTAACATTTTGCCATAGCTCGCTTCGTTTCCGAGATATTTGCAGATTTATCTCAAGGGAAGGGGCCTGACGGACATATTTCGAGATATTTCTTCTTCTTGTTGGTCTCCTTCTGCACAGCTAAGCTGGAAGTGGCATTTGCAGCTCGCAATAGTGCAGAGTTATCTCAAAGAAAGGGGCCACGGTGTTTCTGTATCTCTATTATGTTGGTGCGGCTTCGGAACTTTTAAATATCTTGATATATCACGAGAGCTACGCATCCGATCAAAAAATATCATAGAACATAAAAAGTAGGAAACTTAATTCTCTACAAAAAAGGTCTCTTAACATTTTGCCATAGCTCGCTTCGTTTCCGAGATATTTGCAGATTTATCTCGAGGGAAGGGGCCTGACGGACATATTTCGAGATATTTCTTCTTCTTGTTGTTCTTCTTATGCACAGCTAAGCTGGACGTGGCATTTACAGCTCGCAATAGTGCAGAGTTATCTCAAAGAAAGGGGCCACGGTGTTTCTGTATCTCTATTATGTTGGTGCGGCTTCGGAACTTTTAAATATCTTGATATATCTCGAGAACTACGCATCTGATCAAAAAATATCATAGAACATAAAAAGTAGGAAACTTAATTCTCTACAAATAAGGTCTCTTAACATTTTGCCATAGCTCGCTTCGTTTCCGAGATATTTGCAGATTTATCTCAAGGGAAGGGGCCTGACGGACATATTTCGAGATATTTCTTCTTCTTGTTGGTCTTCTTCTGCACAGCTAAGCTGGAAGTGGCATTTGCAGCTCGCAATAGTGCAGAGTTATCTTGAAGAAAGGGGCCACGGTGTTTCTGTATCTCTATTATGTTGGTGCGGCTTCGGATCTTTTAAATATCTTGATATATCTCGAGAACTACGCATCTGATCAAAAAATATCATAGAACATAAAAAGTAGGAAACTTCATTCTCTACCAAAAAGGTCTCTTAACATTTTGCCATAGCTCGCTTCGTTTCCGAGATATATGCAGATTTATCTCAAGGGAAGGGGCCTGACGGACATATTTCGGGATATTTCTTCTTCTTGTTGTTCTTCTTCTGCACAGCTAAACAGGAAGTGGCATTTCCAGCTCGCAATAGTGCAGAGTTATCTGAAAGAAAGGGGCCACGGTGTTTCTGTATCTCTATTATGTTGGTGCGGCTTCGGAACTTTTAAATATCTTGATATATCTCGAGAACTACGCATCTGATCAAATAATATCATAGAACATAAAAAGTAGGAAACTTAATTCTCTACAAATAAGGTCTCTTAACATTTTGCCATAGCTCGCTTCGTTTCCGAGATATTTGCAGATTTATCTCAAGGGAAGGGGCCTGACGGACATATTTCGAGATATTTCTTCTTCTTGTTGGTCTTCTTCTGCACAGCTAAGCTGGAAGTGGCATTTGCAGCTCGCAATAGTGCAGAGTTATCTCAAAGAAAGGGGCCACGGTGTTTCTGTATCTCTATTATGTTGGTGCGGCTTCGGAACTTTTAAATATCTTGATATATCTCGAGAACTACGCATCTGATCAAAAAATATCATAGAACATAAAAAGTAGGAAACTTCATTCTCTACCAAAAAGGTCTCTTAACATTTTGCCATAGCTCGCTTCGTTTCCGAGATATATGCAGATTTATCTCAAGGGAAGGGGCCTGACGGACATATTTCGGGATATTTCTTCTTCTTGTTGTTCTTCTTCTGCACAGCTAAACAGGAAGTGGCATTTCCAGCTCGCAATAGTGCAGAGTTATCTCAAAGAAAGGGGCTACGGTGTTTCTGTATCTCTATTATGTTGGTGCGGCTTCGGAACTTTTAAATATCTTGATATATCTCGAGAACTACGCATCTGATCAAAAAATATCATAGAACATAAAAAGTAGGAAACTTCATTCTCTACCAAAAAGATCTCTTAACATTTTGCCATAGCTCGCTTCGTTTCCGAGATATATGCAGATTTATCTCAAGGGAAGGGGCCTGACGGACATATTTCGGGATATTTCTTCTTCTTGTTGTTCTTCTTCTGCACAGCTAAACTGGAAGTGGCATTTCCAGCTCGCAATAGTGCAGAGTTATCTGAAAGAAAGGGGCCACGGTGTTTCTGTATCTCTATTATGTTGGTGCGGCTTCGGAACTTTTAAATATCTTGATATATCTTGTGAACTACGCATCTGATCAAAAAATATCATAGAACGTAAAAAGTAGGAAACTTCATTCTCTACCAAAAAGGTCTCTTAACATTTTGCCATAGCTCGCTTCGTTTCCGAGATATATGCAGATTTATCTCAAGGGAAGGGGCCTGACGGACATATTTCGGGATATTTCTTCTTCTTGTTGTTCTTCTTCTGCACAGCTAAACTGGAAGTGGCATTTCCAGCTCGCAATAGTGCAGAGTTATCTGAAAGAAAGGGGCCACGGTGTTTCTGTATCTCTATTATGTTGGTGCGGCTTCGGAACTTTTAAATATCTTGATATATCTCGAGAACTACGCATCTGATCAAAAAATATCATAGAACATAAAAAGTAGGAAACTTCATTCTCTACCAAAAAGGTCTCTTAACATTTTGCCATAGCTCGCTTCGTTTCCGAGATATATGCAGATTTATCTCAAGGGAAGGGGCCTGACGGACATATTTCGGGATATTTCTTCTTCTTGTTGTTCTTCTTCTGCACAGCTAAACAGGAAGTGGCATTTCCAGCTCGCAATAGTGCAGAGTTATCTGAAAGAAAGGGGCCACGGTGTTTCTGTATCTCTATTATGTTGGTGCGGCTTCGGAACTTTTAAATATCTTGATATATCTCGAGAACTACGCATCTGATCAAATAATATCATAGAACATAAAAAGTAGGAAACTTAATTCTCTACAAATAAGGTCTCTTAACATTTTGCCATAGCTCGCTTCGTTTCCGAGATATTTGCAGATTTATCTCAAGGGAAGGGGCCTGACGGACATATTTCGAGATATTTCTTCTTCTTGTTGGTCTTCTTCTGCACAGCTAAGCTGGAAGTGGCATTTGCAGCTCGCAATAGTGCAGAGTTATCTCAAAGAAAGGGGCCACGGTGTTTCTGTATCTCTATTATGTTGGTGCGGCTTCGGAACTTTTAAATATCTTGATATATCTCGAGAACTACGCATCTGATCAAAAAATATCATAGAACATAAAAAGTAGGAAACTTCATTCTCTACCAAAAAGGTCTCTTAACATTTTGCCATAGCTCGCTTCGTTTCCGAGATATATGCAGATTTATCTCAAGGGAAGGGGCCTGACGGACATATTTCGGGATATTTCTTCTTCTTGTTGTTCTTCTTCTGCACAGCTAAACAGGAAGTGGCATTTCCAGCTCGCAATAGTGCAGAGTTATCTGAAAGAAAGGGGCCACGGTGTTTCTCTATCTCTATTATGTTGGTGCGGCTTCGGAACTTTTAAATATCTTGATATATCTCGAGAACTACGCATCTGATCAAATAATATCATAGAACATAAAAAGTAGGAAACTTAATTCTCTACAAATAAGGTCTCTTAACATTTTGCCATAGCTCGCTTCGTTTCCGAGATATTTGCAGATTTATCTCAAGGGAAGGGGCCTGACGGACATATTTCGAGATATTTCTTCTTCTTGTTGGTCTTCTTCTGCACAGCTAAGCTGGAAGTGGCATTTGCAGCTCGCAATGGTGCAGAGTTATCTCAAAGAAAGGGGCCACGGTGTTTCTGTATCTCTATTATGTTGGTGCAGCTTCAGATCTTTTAAATATCTTGATATATCTCGAGAACTACGCATCTGATCAAATAATATCATAGAACATAAAAAGTAGGAAACTTAATTCTCTACAAATAAGGTCTCTTAACATTTTGCCATAGCTCGCTTCGTTTCCGAGATATTTGCAGATTTATCTCAAGGGAAGGGGCCTGACGGACATATTTCGGGATATTTCTTCTTCTTGTTGTTCTTCTTCTGCACAGCTAAACTGGAAGTGGCATTTCCAGCTCGCAATAGTGCAGAGTTATCTCAAAGAAAGGGGCCACGGTGTTTCTGTATCTCTATTATGTTGGTGCGGCTTCGGAACTTTCAAATATCTTGATATATCTCGAGAACTACGCATCTGATCAAAAAATATCATAGAACATAAAAAGTAGGAAACTTCATTCTCTACCAAAAAGGTCTCTTAACATTTTGCCATAGCTCGCTTCGTTTCCGAGATATATGCAGATTTATCTCAAGGGAAGGGGCCTGACGGACATATTTCGGGATATTTCTTCTTCTTGTTGTTCTTCTTCTGCACAGCTAAACAGGAAGTGGCATTTCCAGCTCGCAATAGTGCAGAGTTATCTGAAAGAAAGGGGCCACGGTGTTTCTGTATCTCTATTATGTTGGTGCGGCTTCGGAACTTTTAAATATCTTGATATATCTCGAGAACTACGCATCTGATCAAATAATATCATAGAACATAAAAAGTAGGAAACTTAATTCTCTACAAATAAGGTCTCTTAACATTTTGCCATAGCTCGCTTCGTTTCCGAGATATTTGCAGATTTATCTCAAGGGAAGGGGCCTGACGGACATATTTCGAGATATTTCTTCTTCTTGTTGGTCTTCTTCTGCACAGCTAAGCTGGAAGTGGCATTTGGAGCTCGCAATAGTGCAGAGTTATCTCAAAGAAAGGGGCCACGGTGTTTCTGTATCTCTATTATGTTGGTGCGGCTTCGGAACTTTTAAATATCTTGATATATCTCGAGAACTACGCATCTGATCAAAAAATATCATAGAACATAAAAAGTAGGAAACTTCATTCTCTACCAAAAAGGTCTCTTAACATTTTGCCATAGCTCGCTTCGTTTCCGAGATATATGCAGATTTATCTCAAGGGAAGGGGCCTGACGGACATATTTCGGGATATTTCTTCTTCTTGTTGTTCTTCTTCTGCACAGCTAAACAGGAAGTGGCATTTCCAGCTCGCAATAGTGCAGAGTTATCTGAAAGAAAGGGGCCACGGTGTTTCTGTATCTCTATTATGTTGGTGCGGCTTCGGAACTTTTAAATATCTTGATATATCTCGAGAACTACGCATCTGATCAAATAATATCATAGAACATAAAAAGTAGGAAACTTAATTCTCTACAAATAAGGTCTCTTAACATTTTGCCATAGCTCGCTTCGTTTCCGAGATATATGCAGATTTATCTCATGGGAAGGGGCCTGACGGACATATTTCGGGATATTTCTTCTTCTTGTTGTTCTTCTTCTGCACAGCTAAACTGGAAGTGGCATTTCCAGCTCGCAATAGTGCAGAGTTATCTGAAAGAAAGGGGCCACGGTGTTTCTGTATCTCTATTATGTTGGTGCGGCTTCGGAACTTTTAAATATCTTGATATATCTTGTGAACTACGCATCTGATCAAAAAATATCATAGAACATAAAAAGTAGGAAACTTCATTCTCTACCAAAAAGGTCTCTTAACATTTTGCCATAGCTCGCTTCGTTTCCGAGATATATGCAGATTTATCTCAAGGGAAGGGGCCTGACGGACATATTTCGAGATATTTCTTCTTCTTGTTGGTCTTCTTCTGCACAGCTAAGCTGGAAGTGGCATTTGCAGCTCGCAATGGTGCAGAGTTATCTCAAAGAAAGGGGCCACGGTGTTTCTGTATCTCTATTATGTTGGTGCAGCTTCAGATCTTTTAAATATCTCGATATATCTCGAAAACTACGCTTCTGATCAAAAAATATCATAGAACATAAATTGTAGGAAACATAATTCTCTACAAAAAAGGTCTCTTAACATTTTGCCATAGCTCGTTTCGTTTCCGAGATATTTGCAGATTTATCTCAAGGGAAGGGGCCTGACGGACATATTTCGAGATATTTCCTCTTCTTGTTGTTCTTCTTCTGCACAGCTAAACTGGAAGTGGCATTTCCAGCTCGCAATAGCGCAGAGTTATCTCAAAGAAAGGGGCCACGGTGTTTCTGTATCTCTATTATGTTGGTGCGGCTTCGGAACTTTTAAATATCTTGATATATCTCGAGAACTACGCATCTGATCAAAAAATATCATAGAACATAAAAAGTAGGAAACTTAATTCTCTACAAAAAAGGTCTCTTAACATTTTGCCATAGCTCGCTTCGTTTCCGAGATATTTGCAGATTTATCTCAAGGGAAGGGGCCTGACGGACATATTTCGAGATATTTCTTCTTCTTGTTGTTCTTCTTCTGCACAGCTAAACTGGAAGTGGCATTTCCAGCTCGCAATAGTGCAGAGTTATCTGAAAGAAAGGGGCCACGGTGTTTCTGTATCTCTATTATGTTGGTGCGGCTTCGGAACTTTTAAATATCTTGATATATCTTGTGAACTACGCATCTGATCAAAAAATATCATAGAACATAAAAAGTAGGAAACTTCATTCTCTACCAAAAAGGTCTCTTAACATTTTGCCATAGCTCGCTTCGTTTCCGAGATATATGCAGATTTATCTCAAGGGAAGGGGCCTGACGGACATATTTCGGGATATTTCTTCTTCTTGTTGTTCTTCTTCTGCACAGCTAAACTGGAAGTGGCATTTCCAGCTCGCAATAGTGCAGAGTTATCTGAAAGAAAGGGGCCACGGTGTTTCTGTATCTCTATTATGTTGGTGCGGCTTCGGAACTTTTAAATATCTTGATATATCTCGAGAACTACGCATCTGATCAAAAAATATCATAGAACATAAAAAGTAGGAAACTTCATTCTCTACCAAAAAGGTCTCTTAACATTTTGCCATAGCTCGCTTCGTTTCCGAGATATATGCAGATTTATCTCAAGGGAAGGGGCCTGACGGACATATTTCGAGATATTTCTTCTTCTTGTTGTTCTTCTTCTGCACAGCTAAACTGGAAGTGGCATTTCCAGCTCGCAATAGTGCAGAGTTATCTGAAAGAAAGGGGCCACGGTGTTTCTGTATCTCTATTATGTTGGTGCGGCTTCGGAACTTTTAAATATCTTGATATATCTCGAGAACTACGCATCTGATCAAAAAATATCATAGAACATAAAAAGTAGGCAACTTCATTCTCTACCAAAAAGGTCTCTTAACATTTTGCCATAGCTCGCTTCGTTTCCGAGATATATGCAGATTTATCTCAAGGGAAGGGGCCTGACGGACATATTTCGGGATATTTCTTCTTCTTGTTGTTCTTCTTCTGCACAGCTAAACTGGAAGTGGCATTTCCAGCTCGCAATAGTGCAGAGTTATCTGAAAGAAAGGGGCCACGGTGTTTCTGTATCTCTATTATGTTGGTGCGGCTTCGGAACTTTTAAATATCTTGATATATCTCGAGAACTACGCATCTGATCAAAAAATATCATAGAACATAAAAAGTAGGAAACTTCATTCTCTACCAAAAAGGTCTCTTAACATTTTGCCATAGCTCGCTTCGTTTCCGAGATATATGCAGATTTATCTCAAGGGAAGGGGCCTGACGGACATATTTCGGGATATTTCTTCTTCTTGTTGTTCTTCTTCTGCACAGCTAAACTGGAAGTGGCATTTCCAGCTCGCAATAGTGCAGAGTTAACTGAAAGAAAGGGGCCACGGTGTTTCTGTATCTCTATTATGTTGGTGCGGCTTCGGAACTTTTAAATATCTTGATATATCTCGAGAACTACGCATCTGATCAAAAAATATCATAGAACATAAAAAGTAGGAAACTTCATTCTCTACCAAAAAGGTCTCTTAACATTTTGCCATAGCTCGCTTCGTTTCCGAGATATATGCAGATTTATCTCAAGGGAAGGGGCCTGACGGACATATTTCGGGATATTTCTTCTTCTTGTTGTTCTTCTTCTGCACAGCTAAACTGGAAGTGGCATTTCCAGCTCGCAATAGTGCAGAGTTATCTGAAAGAAAGGGGCCACGGTGTTTCTGTATCTCTATTATGTTGGTGCGGCTTCGGAACTTTTAAATATCTTGATATATCTCGAGAACTACGCATCTGATCAAATAATATCATAGAACTTAAAAAGTAGGAAACTTAATTCTCTACAAATAAGGTCTCTTAACATTTTGCCATAGCTCGCTTCGCTTCCGAGATATTTGCAGATTTATCTCAAGGGAAGGGGCCTGACGGACATATTTCGAGATATTTCTTCTTCTTGTTGGTCTTCTTCTGCACAGCTAAGCTGGAAGTGGCATTTGCAGCTCGCAATGGTGCAGAGTTATCTCAAAGAAAGGGGCCACGGTGTTTCTGTATCTCTATTATGTTGGTGCGGCTTCGGATCTTTTAAATATCTCGATATATCTCGAAAACTACGCTTCTGATCAAAAAATATCATAGAACCTAAATTGTAGGAAACATAATTCTCTACAAAAAAGGTCTCTTAACATTTTGCCATAGCTCGTTTCGTTTCCGAGATATTTGCAGATTTATCTCAAGGGAAGGGGCCTGACGGACATATTTCGAGATATTTCTTCTTCTTGTTGTTCTTCTTCTGCACAGCTAAGCTGGAAGTGGCATTTACAGCTCGCAATAGTGCAGAGTTATCTCAAAGAAAGGGGCCACGGTGTTTCTGTATCTCTATTATGTTGGTGCGGCTTCGGAACTTTTAAATATCTTGATATATCTCGAGAACTACGCATCTGATCAAAAAATATCATAGAACATAAAAAGTAGGAAACTTCATTCTCTACCAAAAAGGTCTCTTAACATTTTGCCATAGCTCGCTTCGTTTCCGAGATATATGCAGATTTATCTCAAGGGAAGGGGCCTGACGGACATATTTCGGGATATTTCTTCTTCTTGTTGTTCTTCTTCTGCACAGCTAAACTGGAAGTGGCATTTCCAGCTCGCAATAGTGCAGAGTTATCTGAAAGAAAGGGGCCACGGTGTTTCTGTATCTCTATTATGTTGGTGCGGCTTCGGAACTTTTAAATATCTTGATATATCTCGAGAACTACGCATCTGATCAAATAATATCATAGAACATAAAAAGTAGGAAACTTAATTCTCTACAAATAAGGTCTCTTAACATTTTGCCATAGCTCGCTTCGTTTCCGAGATATTTGCAGATTTATCTCGAGGGAAGGGGCCTGACGGACATATTTCGAGATATTTCTTCTTCTTGTTGTTCTTCTTCTGCACAGCTAAGCTGGAAGTGGCATTTGCGGCTCGCACTAGTGCAGAGTTATCTCAAAGAAAGGGGCCACGGTGTTTCTGTATCCCTATTATGTTGGTGCGGCTTCGGAACTTTTAAATATCTCGATATATCTCGAAAACTACGCTTCTGATCAAAAAATATCATAGAACATAAATTGTAGGAAACATAATTCTCTACAAAAAACGTCTCTTAACATTTTGCCATAGCTCGCTTCGTTTCCGAGATATTTGCAGATTCAGCTCAAAGGAACGGGCCTGACGGACATATTTCGAGATACTTCTTCTTCTTGTTGTTCTTCTTCTGCACAGCTAAGCTGGAAGCGGCATTTGCGGCTCGCACTAGTGCAGGGTTATCTCAAAGAAAGGGGCCACGGTGTTTCTGTATCTCTATTATTTCGGTGCGGCTTCGGATCTTTTAAATATCTCAATATATCTCGAAAACTACGCTTCTGATTAAAAAATATCATAGAACATAAATTGTAGGAAACATAATTCTCTACAAAAAAGGTCTCTTAACATTTTGCCATAGCTCGTTTCGTTTCCGAGATATTTGCAGATATATCTCAAGGGAAGGGGCCTGACGGACATATTTCGAGATATTTCCTCTTCTTGTTGTTCTTCTTCTGCACAGCTAAACTGGAAGTGGCATTTCCAGCTCGCAATAGCGCAGAGTTATCTCAAAGAAAGGGGCCACGGTGTTTCTGTATCTCTATTATGTTGGTGCGTCTTCGGAACTTTTAAATATCTCGATATATCTCGAAAACTACGCTTCTGATCAAAAAATATCATATAACATAAATTGTAGGAAACATAATTCTCTACAAAAAACGTCTCTCAACATTTTGCCATAGCTCGCTTCGTTTCCGAGATATTTGCAGATTCAGCTCAAAGGAACTGGCCTGACGGACATATTTCGAGATATTTTTTCTTCTTGTTGTTCTTCCTCTGCACAGCTAAGCTGGAAGTGGCATCTGCAGCTCGCAATAGTGCAGAGTTATCTCAAAGAAAGGGGCCACGGTGTTTCTGTATCTCTATTATGTTGGGGCGGCTTCGGAACTTTTAAATATCTCGATATATTTCGAAAACTACGCTTCTGATCAAAAAATATCATAGAACATAAATTGTAGGAAACATAATTCTCTACAAAAAACGTCTCTTAACATTTTGCCATAGCTCGCTTCGTTTCCGAGATATTTGCAGATTCAGCTCAAAGGAACGGGCCTGACGGACATATTTCGAGATACTTCTTCTTCTTGCTGTTCTTCTTCTGCACAGCTAAGCTGGAAGCGGCATTTGCGGCTCGCACTAGTGCAGGGTTATCTCAAAGAAAGGGGCCACGGTGTTTCTGTATCTCTATTATGTTGGTGCGGCTTCGGATCTTTTAAATATCTCAATATATCTCGAAAACTACGCTTCTGATTAAAAAATATCATAGAACATAAATTGTAGGAAACATAATTCTCTACAAAAAAGGTCTCTTAACATTTTGCCATAGCTCGTTTCGTTTCCGAGATATTTGCAGATATATCTCAAGGGAAGGGGCCTGACGGACATATTTCGAGATATTTCCTCTTCTTGTTGTTCTTCTTCTGCACAGCTAAACTGGAAGTGGCATTTCCAGCTCGCAATAGCGCAGAGTTATCTCAAAGAAAGGGGCCACGGTGTTTCTGTATCTCTATTATGTTGGTGCGTCTTCGGAACTTTTAAATATCTCGATATATCTCGAAAACTACGCTTCTGATCAAAAAATATCATATAACATAAATTGTAGGAAACATAATTCTCTACAAAAAACGTCTCTCAACATTTTGCCATAGCTCGCTTCGTTTCCGAGATATTTGCAGATTCTGCTCAAAGGAACTGGCCTGACGGACATATTTCGAGATATTTTTTCTTCTTGTTGTTCTTCCTCTGCACAGCTAAGCTGGAAGTGGCATCTGCAGCTCGCAATAGTGCAGAGTTATCTCAAAGAAAGGGGCCACGGTGTTTCTGTATCTCTATTATGTTGGGGCGGCTTCGGAACTTTTAAATGTCTCGATATATTTCGAAAACTACGCTTCTGATCAAAAAATATCATAGAACATAAATTGTAGGAAACATAATTCTCTACAAAAAACGTCTCTCAACATTTTGCCATAGCTCGCTTCGTTTCCGAGATATTTGCAGATTCAGCTCAAAGGAACTGGCCTGACGGACATATTTCGAGATATTTTTTCTTCTTGTTGTTCTTCCTCTGCACAGCTAAGCTGGAAGTGGCATCTGCAGTTCGCAATAGTGCAGAGTTATCTCAAAGAAAGGGGCCACGGTGTTTCTGTATCTCTATTATGTTGGGGCGGCTTCGGAACTTTTAAATATCTCGATATATTTCGAAAACTACGCTTCTGATCAAAAAATATCATAGAACATAAATTGTAGGAAACATAATTCTCTACAAAAAACGTCTCTTAACATTTTGCCATAGCTCGCTTCGTTTCCGAGATATTTGCAGATTCAGCTCAAAGGAACGGGCCTGACGGACATATTTCGAGATACTTCTTCTTCTTGTTGTTCTTCTTCTGCACAGCTAAGCTGGAAGCGGCATTTGCGGCTCGCACTAGTGCAGGGTTATCTCAAAGAAAGGGGCCACGGTGTTTCTGTATCTCTATTATGTTGGTGCGGCTTCGGATCTTTTAAATATCTCAATATATCTCGAAAACTACGCTTCTGATTAAAAAATATCATAGAACATAAATTGTAGGAAACATAATTCTCTACAAAAAAGGTCTCTTAACATTTTGCCATAGCTCGTTTCGTTTCCGAGATATTTGCAGATTCAACTCAAAGGAACTGGCCTGACGGACATATTTCGAGATATTTCTTCTTCTTGTTGTTCTTCCTCTGCACAGCTAAGCTGGAAGTGGCATTTGCAGCTCGCAATAGTGCAGAGTTATCTCAAAGAAAGGGGCCACGGTGTTTCTGTATCTCTATTATGTTGGTGCGGCTTCGGAACTTTTAAATATCTTGATATATCTCGAGAACTACGCATCTGATCAAAAAATATCATAGAACATAAAAAGTAGGAAACCTAATTCTCTACAAAAAAGGTCTCTTAACATTTTGCCATAGCTCGCTTCGTTTCCGAGATATTTGCAGATTTATCTCAGGGGAAGGGGCCTGACGGACATTTTTCGAGATATTTCTTCTTCTTGTTGTTCTTCTTCTGCACAGCTAAACTGGAAGTGGCATTTCCAGCTCGCAATAGTGCAGAGTTATCTCAAAGAAAGGGGCGACGGTGTTTCTGTATCTCTATTATGTTGGTGCGGCTTCGGAACTTTTAAACATCTCGATATATCTCGAAAACTACGCTTCTGATCAAAAAATATCGTAGAACATAAATTGTAGGAAACATAATTCTCTACAAAAAAGGTCTCTTAACATTTTGCCATAGCTCGCTTCGTTTCCGAGATATTTGCAGATTCAACTCAAAGGAACTGGCCTGACGGACATATTTCGAGATATTTCTTCTTCTTGTTGTTCTTCCTCTGCACAGCTAAGCTGGAAGTGGCATTTGCAGCTCGCAATAGTGCAGAGTTATCTCAAAGAAAGGGGCCACGGTGTTTCTGTATCTCTATTATGTTGGTGCGGCTTCGGAACTTTTAAATATCTTGATATATCTCGAGAACTACGCATCTGATCAAAAAATATCATAGAACATAAAAAGTAGGAAACTTAATTCTCTACAAAAAAGGTCTCTTAACATTTTGCCATAGCTCGCTTCGTTTCCGAGATATTTGCAGATTTATCTCAGGGGAAGGGGCCTGACGGACATTTTTCGAGATATTTCTTCTTCTTGTTGTTCTTCTTCTGCACAGCTAAGCTGGAAGTGGCATTTGCAGCTCGCAATAGTGCAGAGTTATCTCAAAGAAAGGGGCCACGGTGTTTCTGTATCTCTATTATGTTGGTGCGGCTTCGGAACTTTTAAATATCTCGATATATCTCGAGAACTACGCATCTGATCAAAAAATATCATAGAACATAAATTGTAGGAAACATAATTCTCTATAAAAAACGTCTCTTAACATTTTGCCATAGCTCGCTTCGTTTCCGAGATATTTGCAGATTCAGCTCAAAGGAACTGGCCTGACGGACATATTTCGAGATATTTCTTCTTCTTGTTGTTCTTCCTCTGCACAGCTAAGCTGGAAGTGGCATTTGCAGCTCGCAATAGTGCAGAGTTATCTCAAAGAAAGGGGCCACGGTGTTTCTGTATCTCTATTATGTTGGTGCGGCTTCGGAACTTTTAAATATCTTGATATATCTCGAGAACTACGCATCTGATCAAAAAATATCATAGAACATAAAAAGTAGGAAACTTAATTCTCTACAAAAAAGGTCTCTTAACATTTTGCCATAGCTCGCTTCGTTTCCGAGATATTTGCAGATTTATCTCAAGGGAAGGGGCCTGACGGACATATTTCGAGATATTTCTTCTTCTTGTTGTTCTTCTTCTGCACAGCTAAGCTGGAAGTGGCATTTGCGGCTCGCACTAGTGCAGAGTTATCTCAAAGAAAGGGGCCACGGTGTTTCTGTATCTCTATTATGTTGGTGCGGCTTCGGCACTTTTAAATATATCGATATATCTCGAAAACTACGCTTCTGATCAAAAAATATCATAGAACGTAAATTGTAGGAAACATTATTCTCTCCAAAAAGGTCTGTTAACATTTTGCCATAGCTCGCTTCGGTTCCGAGATATTTGCAGATTTATCTCAAGGGAAGGGTCCTGATGGACATATTTCGAGATATTTCTTCTTCTTGTTGTTCTTCTTCTGCACAGCTAAACTGGAAGTGGCATTTCCAGCTCGCAATCGTGCAGAGTTATCTCAAAGAAAGGGGCCACGGTGTTTCTGTATCTCTATTATGTTGGTGCGACTTCGGAACTTTTAAATATCTTGATATATCTCGAGAACTACGCATCTGATCTAAAAATATCATACTACATAAAAAGTAGGAAACTTAATTCTCTACAAGAAAGGTCTCTAAACATTTTGCCATAGCTCGCTTCGTTTCCGAGATATTTGCAGATCTATCTCAAGGGAAGGGGCCTGACGGACGTATTTCGAGATATTTCTTCTTCTTGTTGTTTTTCCTCTGCACAGCTAAGCTGGAAGTGGCATTTGCAGCTCGCAATAGTGCAGAGTTATCTCAAAGAGAGGGGCCACGGTGTTTCTGTATCTCTATTATGTTGGTGCGGCTTCGGAACTTTTAAATATCTTGATATATCTCGAGAACTACGCATCTGATCAAAAAATATCATAGAACATAAAAAGTAGGAAACTTAATTCTCTACAAAAGAGGTCTCTTAACATTTTCCCATAGCTCGCTTCGTTTCCGAGATATTTGCAGATTTATCTCACGGGAAGGGGCCTAACGGACATATTTCGAGATATTTCTTCTTCTTGTTGTTCTTCTTCTGCACAGCTAAACTGGAAGTGGCATTTCCAGCTCGCAATAGTGCAGAGTTATCTCAAAGAAAGGGGCCACGGTGTTTCTGTATCTCTATTATGTTGGTGCGGCTTCGGAACTTTTAAATATCTTGATATATCTCGAGGACTACGCATCTGATCAAAAAATATCATAGAACATAAAAAGTAGGAAACTTAATTCTCTACAAAAAAGGTCTCTCAACATTTTGCCATAGCTCGCTTCGTTTCCGAGATATTTGCAGATTTATCTCAAGGGAAGGGGCCTGACGGACATATTTCGAGATATTTCTTCTTCTTGTTGTTCTTCTTCTGCACAGCTAAGCTGGAAGTGGCATTTGCGGCTCGCACTAGTGCAGAGTTATCTCAAAGAAAGGGGCCACGGTGTTTCTGTATCTCTATTATGTTGGTGCGGCTTCGGAACTTTTAAATATCTTGATATATCTCGAGAACTACGCATCTGATCAAAAAATATCATAGAACATAAAAAGTAGGAAACTTAATTCTCTACAAAAAAGGTCTCTTAACATTTTGCCATAGCTCGCTTCGTTTCCGAGATATTTGCAGATATATCTCAAGGGAAGGGGCCTGACGGACATATTTCGAGATATTTCTTCTTCTTGTTGTTCTTCTTCTGCACAGCTAAGCTGGAAGTGGCATTTACAGCTCGCAATAGTGCAGAGTTATCTTAAAGAAAGGGGCCACGGTGTTTCTGTATCTCTATTATGTTGGTGCGGCTTCGGAACTTTTAAATATCTTGATATATCTCGAGAACTACGCATCTGATCAAAAAATATCATAGAACATAAAAAGTAGGAAACTTAATTCTCTACAAAAGAGGTCTCTTAACATTTTGCCATAGCTCGCTTCGTTTCCGAGATATTTGCAGATTTATCTCACGGGAAGGGGCCTAACGGACATATTTCGAGATATTTCTTCTTCTTGTTGTTCTTCTTCTGCACAGCTAAACTGGAAGTGGCATTTCCAGCTCGCAATAGTGCAGAGTTATCTCAAAGAAAGGGGCCACGGTGTTTCTGTATCTCTATTATGTTGGTGCGGCTTCGGAACTTTTAAATATCTTGATATATCTCGAGAACTACGCATCTGATCAAAAAATATCATAGAACATAAAAAGTAGGAAACTTAATTCTCTACAAAAAAGGTCTCTTAACATTTTGCCATAGCTCGCTTCGTTTCCGAGATATTTGCAGATTTATCTCAAGGGAAGGGGCCTGACGGACATATTTCGAGATACTTCTTCTTCTTGTTGTTCTTCTTCTGCACAGCTGAGCTGGAAGTGGCATTTGCAGGTCGCAATAGTGCAGAGTTATCTCAAAGAAAGGGGCCACGGTGTTTCTGTATCTCTATTATGTTGGTGCGGCTTCGGAACTTTTAAATATATCGATATATCTCGAAAACTACGCTTCTGATCAAAAAATATCATAGAACGTAAATTGTAGGAAACATTATTCTCTCCAAAAAGGTCTCTTAACATTTTGCCATAGCTCGCTTCGTTTCCGAGATATTTGCAGATTTATCTCAAGGGAAGGGTCCTGATGGACATATTTCGAGATATTTCTTCTTCTTGTTGTTCTTCTTCTGCACAGCTAAACTGGAAGTGGCATTTCCAGCTCGCAATCGTGCAGAGTTATCTCAAAGAAAGGGGCCACGGTGTTTCTGTATCTCTATTATGTTGGTGCGGCTTCGGAACTTTTAAATATCTTGATATATCTCGAGAACTACGCCTCTGATCGAAAAATATCATAGAACATAAAAAGTAGGAAACTTAATTCTCTACAAAAAAGGTCTCTTAACATTTTGCCATAGCTCGTTTCGTTTCCGAGAGATTTGCAGATTTATCTCAAGGGAAGGGGCCTGACGGACATATTTCGAGATATTTCTTCTTCTTGTTGTTCTTCTTCTGCACAGCTAAGCTGGAAGTGGCATTTGCAGCGCGCAATAGTGCAGAGTTATCTCAAAGAAAGGGGCCACGGTGTTTCTGTATCTCTATTATGTTGGTGTGACTTCGGAACTTTTAAATATCTTGATATATCTCGAGAACTACGCATCTGATCTAAAAATATCATACTACATAAAAAGTAGGAAACTTAATTCTCTACAAGAAAGGTCTCTAAACATTTTGCCATAGCTCGCTTCGTTTCCGAGATATTTGCAGATCTATCTCAAGGGAAGGGGCCTGACGGACATATTTCGAGATATTTCTTCTTCTTGTTGTTCTTCTTCTGCACAGCTAAGCTGGAAGTGGCATTTACAGCTCGCAATAGTGCAGAGTTATCTCAAAGAAAGGGGCCACGGTGTTTCTGTATCTCTATTATGTTGGTGCGGCTTCGGAACTTTTAAATATCTTGATATATCTCGAGAACTACGCATCTGATCAAAAAATATCATAGAACCTAAAAAGTAGGAAACTTAATTCTCTACAAAAAAGGTCTCTTAACATTTTGCCATAGCTCGCTTCGTTTCCGAGATATTTGCAGATATATCTCAAGGGAAGGGGCCTGACGGACATATTTCGAGATATTTCTTCTTCTTGTTGTTCTTCTTCTGCACAGCTAAGCTGGAAGTGGCATTTACAGCTCGCAATAGTGCAGAGTTATCTCAAAGAAAGGGGCCACGGTGTTTCTGTATCCCTATTATGTTGGTGCGGCTTCGGAACTTTTAAATATCTCGATATATCTCGAAAACTACGCTTCTGATCAAAAAATATCATAGAACATAAATTGTAGGAAACATAATTCTCTATAAAAAACGTCTCTTAACATTTTGCCATAGCTCGCTTCGTTTCCGAGATATTTGCAGATTTATCTCAAGGGAAGGGGCCTGACGGACATATTTCGAGATACTTCTTCTTCTTGTTGTTCTTCTTCTGCACAGCTGAGCTGGAAGTGGCATTTGCAGGTCGCAATAGTGCAGAGTTATCTCAAAGAAAGGGGCCACGGTGTTTCTGTATCTCTATTATGTTGGTGCGGCTTCGGAACTTTTAAATATATCGATATATCTCGAAAACTACGCTTCTGATCAAAAAATATCATAGAACGTAAATTGTAGGAAACATTATTCTCTCCAAAAAGGTCTGTTAACATTTTGCCATAGCTCGCTTCGTTTCCGAGATATTTGCAGATTTATCTCAAGGGAAGGGTCCTGATGGACATATTTCGAGATATTTCTTCTTCTTGTTGTTCTTCTTCTGCACAGCTAAACTGGAAGTGGCATTTCCAGCTCGCAATCGTGCAGAGTTATCTCAAAGAAAGGGGCCACGGTGTTTCTGTATCTCTATTATGTTGGTGCGGCTTCGGAACTTTTAAATATCTTGATATATCTCGAGAACTACGCCTCTGATCGAAAAATATCATAGAACATAAAAAGTAGGAAACTTAATTCTCTACAAAAAAGGTCTCTTAACATTTTGCCATAGCTCGCTTCGTTTCCGAGAGATTTGCAGATTTATCTCAAGGGAAGGGGCCTGACGGACATATTTCGAGATATTTCTTCTTCTTGTTGTTCTTCTTCTGCACAGCTAAGCTGGAAGTGGCATTTGCAGCGCGCAATAGTGCAGAGTTATCTCAAAGAAAGGGGCCACGGTGTTTCTGTATCTCTATTATGTTGGTGCGACTTCGGAACTTTTAAATATCTTGATATATCTCGAGAACTACGCATCTGATCTAAAAATATCATACTACATAAAAAGTAGGAAACTTAATTCTCTACAAGAAAGGTCTCTAAACATTTTGCCATAGCTCGCTTCGTTTCCGAGATATTTGCAGATCTATCTCAAGGGAAGGGGCCTGACGGACGTATTTCGAGATATTTCTTCTTCTTGTTGTTTTTCCTCTGCACAGCTAAGCTGGAAGTGGCATTTGCAGCTCGCAATAGTGCAGAGTTATCTCAAAGAGAGGGGCCACGGTGTTTCTGTATCTCTATTATGTTGGTGCGGCTTCGGAACTTTTAAATATCTTGATATATCTCGAGAACTACGCATCTGATCAAAAAATATCATAGAACATAAAAAGTAGGAAACTTAATTCTCTACAAAAGAGGTCTCTTGACATTTTGCCATAGCTCGCTTCGTTTCCGAGATATTTGCAGATTTATCTCACGGGAAGGGGCCTAACGGACATATTTCGAGATATTTCTTCTTCTTGTTGTTCTTCTTCTGCACAGCTAAACTGGAAGTGGCATTTCCAGCTCGCGATAGTGCAGAGTTATCTCAAAGAAAGGGGCCACGGTGTTTCTGTATCCCTATTATGTTGGTGCGGCTTCGGAACTTTTAAATATCTCGATATATCTCGAAAACTACGCTTCTGATCAAAAAATATCATAGAACATAAATTGTAGAAAACATAATTCTCTATAAAAAACGTCTCTTAACATTTTGCCATAGCTCGCTTCGTTTCCGAGATATTTGCAGATTCAGCTCAAAGGAACTGGCCTGACGGACATATTTCGAGATATTTCTTCTTCTTGTTGTTCTTCCTCTGCACAGCTAAGCTGGAAGTGGCATTTGCAGCTCGCAATAGTGCAGAGTTATCTCAAAGAAAGGGGCCACGGTGTTTCTGTATCTCTATTATGTTGGTGCGGCTTCGGAACTTTTAAATATCTTGATATATCTCGAGAACTACGCATCTGATCAAAAAATATCATAGAACATAAAAAGTAGGAAACTTAGTTCTCTACAAAAAAGGTCTCTTAACATTTTGCCATAGCTCGCTTCGTTTCCGAGATATTTGCAGATTTATCTCAAGAGAAGGGGCCTAACGGACATATTTCGAGATATTTCTTCTTCTTGTTGTTCTTCTTCTGCACAGCTAAGCTGGAAGTGGCATTTGCGGCTCGCACTAGTGCAGAGTTATCTCAAAGAAAGGGGTCACGGTGCTTCTGTATCTCTATTATGTTGGTGTGGTTTCGGAACTTTGAAATATCTTGATATATCTCGAGAACTACGCATCTAATCAAAAAATGTGATAGAACATAAAAAGTAGGAAACTTAATTCTCTACAAAAAAGGTCTCTTAACATTTTGCCATAGCTCTCTTCGTTTCCGAGATATTTCCAGATTTATCTCAAGGGAAGGGGCCTGACGGACATATTTCGAGATATTTCTTCTTCTTGTTGTTCTTCTTCTGCACAGCTAAGCTGGAAGTGGCATTTGCAGCTCGCTATAGTGCAGAGTTATCTCAAAGAAAGGCGCCACGGTGTTTCTGTATCTCTATTATGTTGGTGCGGCTTCGGAACTTTTAAATATCTTGATATATCACGAGAACTGCGCATCTGATCAAAAAATATCATAGAACATAAAAAGTAGGAAACTTAATTCTCTACAAAAAAGGTCTCTTAACATTTTGCCATAGCTCTCTTCGTTTCCGAGATATTTCCAGATTTATCTCAAGGGAAGGGGCCTGACGGACATATTTCGAGATATTTCTTCTTCTTGTTGTTCTTCTTCTGCACAGCTAAGCTGGAAGTGGCATTTGCAGCTCGCTATAGTGCAGAGTTATCTCAAAGAAAGGCGCCACGGTGTTTCTGTATCTCTATTATGTTGGTGCGGCTTCGGAACTTTTAAATATCTTGATATATCACGAGAACTGCGCATCTGATCAAAAAATATCATAGAACATAAAAAGTAGGAAACTTAATTCTCTACAAAAAAGGTCTCTTAACATTTTGCCATAGCTCGCTTCGTTTCCGAGATATTTGCATATTTATCTCAAGCGAAGGGGCCTGACGGACATATTTCGAGATATTTCTTCTTCTTGTTGTTCTTCTTCTGCACAGCTAAGCTGGAAGTGGCATTTGCGGCTCGCACTAGTGCAGAGTTATCTCAAAGAAAGGGGCCACGGTGTTTCTGTATCTCTATTATGTTGGTGCGGCTTCGGAACTTTTAAATATCTTGATATATCTCGAGAACTACGCATCTGATCAAAAAATATCATAGAACATAAAAAGTAGAAAACTTAATTCTCTACAAAAAAGGTCTCTTAACATTTTGCCATAGCTCGCTTCGTTTCCGAGATATTTGCATATTTATCTCAAGGGAAGGGGCCTGACGGACATATTTCGAGATATTTCTTCTTCTTGTTGTTCTTCTTCTGCACAGCTAAGCTGGAAGTGGCATTTGCGGCTCGCACTAGTGCAGAGTTATCTCAAAGAAAGGGGCCACGGTGTTTCTGTATCTCTATTATGTTGGTGCGGCTTCGGAACTTTTAAATATCTCGATATATCTCGAAAACTACGCTTCTGATCCAAAAATATCATAGAACATAAAAAGTAGGAAACCTAATTCTCTACAAAAAAGGTCTCTTAACATTTTGCCATAGCTCGCTTCGTTTCCGAGATATTTGCAGATATATCTCAAAGGAAGGGGCCTGACGGACATATTTCGAGATATTTCTTTTTCTTGTTGTTCTTCCTCTGCACAGCTAAGCTGGAAGTGGCATTTGCGGCTCGCACTAGTGCAGAGTTATCTCAAAGAAAGGGGCCACGGTGTTTCTGTATCTCTATTATGTTGGTGCGGCTTCGGAACTTTTAAATATCTTGATATATCTCGAGAACTACGCATCTGATCAAAAAATATCATAGAACATAAAAAGTAGAAAACTTAATTCTCTACAAAAAAGGTCTCTTAACATTTTGCCATAGCTCGCTTCGTTTCCGAGATATTTGCATATTTATCTCAAGGGAAGGGGCCTGACGGACATATTTCGAGATATTTCTTCTTCTTGTTGTTCTTCTTCTGCACAGCTAAGCTGGAAGTGGCATTTGCGGCTCGCACTAGTGCAGAGTTATCTCAAAGAAAGGGGCCACGGTGTTTCTGTATCTCTATTATGTTGGTGCGGCTTTGGAACTTTTAAATATCTCGATATATCTCGAAAACTACGCTTCTGACCAACAAATATCATAGAACATAAATTGTAGGAAACATAATTCTCTACAAAAAAGGTCTCTTAACATTTTGCCATAGCTCGCTTCGTTTCCGAGATATTTGCAGATTTATCTCAAGGGAAGGGGCCTAACGGACATATTTCGAGATATTTCTTCTTCTTGTTGTTCTTTTTCTGCACAGCTAAGCTGGAAGTGGCATTTGCAGCTCGCAATAGCGCAGAGTTATCTCAAAGAAAGGGGCCACGGTGTTTCTGTATCTCTATTATGTTGGTGCGGCTTCGGAACTTTTAAATATCTTGATATATCTCGAGAACTACGCATCTGATCAAAAAATATCATAGAACATAAAAAGTAGGAAACTTAATTCTCTACAAAAAAGGTCTCTTAAGATTTTGCCATAGCTCGCTTCGTTTCCGAGATATTTGCAGATTTATCTCAAGGGAAGGGGCCTAACGGACATATTTCGAGATATTTCTTCTTCTTGTTGTTCTTCTTCTGCACAGCTAAGCTGGAAGTGGCATTTGCAGCTCGCAATAGTGCAGAGATATCTCAAAGAAAGGGGCCACGGTGTTTCTGTATCTCTATTATGTTGGTGCGGCTTCGGAACTTTTAAATATCTTGATATATCTCGAGAACTACGGGTCTGATCAAAAAATATCATAGAACATAAAAAGTAGGAAACATAATTCTCTACAAAAAAGGTCTCTTAACATTTTGCCATAGCTCGCTTCGTTTCCGAGATATTTGCAGATTTATCTCAAGGGAAGGGGCCTGACGGACATATTTCAAGATATTTCTTCTTGTTGTTCTTCTTCTGCACAGCTAAGCTGGAAGTGGCATTTGCGGCTCGCACTAGTGCAGAGTTATCTCAAAGAAAGGGGCCACGGTGTTTCTGTATCTCTATTATGTTGGTGCGGCTTCGGAACTTTTAAATATCTTGATATATCTCGAGAACTACGCATCTGATCAAAAAATATCATAGAACATGAAAAGTAGGAAACTTAATTCTCTACAAAAAAGGTCTCTTAACATTTTGCCATAGCTCTCTTCGTTTCCGAGATATTTGCAGGTGTATCTCAAGGGAAGGGGCCTGACGGACATATTTCGAGATATTTCTTCTTGTTGTTCTTCTTCTGCACAGCTAAGCTGGAAGTGGCATTTGCGGCTCGCACTAGTGCAGAGTTATCTCAAAGAAAGGGGCCACGGTGTTTCTGTATCTCTATTATGTTGGTGCGGCTTCGGAACTTTTAAATATCTTGATATATCTCGAGAACTACGCATCTGATCAAAAAATATCATAGAACATGAAAAGTAGGAAACTTAATTCTCTACAAAAAAGGTCTCTTAACATTTTGCCATAGCTCTCTTCGTTTCCGAGATATTTGCAGGTGTATCTCAAGGGAAGGGGCCTGACGGACATATTTCGAGATATTTCTTCTTCTTGTTGTTCTCCTTCTGCACAGCTAAGCTGGAAGTGGCATTTGCAGCTCGTAATAGTGCAGAGTTATCTCAAAGAAAGGGGCCACGGTGTTTCTGTATCTCTATTATGTTGGTGCGGCTTCGGAACTTTTAAATATCTTGATATATCTCGAGAACTACGCATCTGATCAAAAAATATCATAGAACATAAAAAGTAGGAAACTTAATTCTCTACAAAAAAGGTCTCTTAACATTTTGCCATAGCTCGCTTCGTTTCCGAGATATTTGCAGATTTATCTCAAGAGAAGGGGCCTAACGGACATATTTCGAGATATTTCTTCTTCTTGTTGTTCTTCTTCTGCACAGCTAAGCTGGAAGTGGCATTTGCGGCTCGCACTAGTGCAGAGTTATCTCAAAGAAAGGGGTCACGGTGCTTCTGTATCTCTATTATGTTGGTGTGGTTTCGGAACTTTGAAATATCTTGATATATCTCGAGAACTACGCATCTGATCAAAAAATGTCATAGAACATAAAAAGTAGGAGACTTAATTCTCTACAAAAAAGGTCTCTTAACATTTTGCCATAGCTCTCTTCGTTTCCGAGATATTTCCAGATTTATCTCAAGGGAAGGGGCCTGACGGACATATTTCGAGATATTTCTTCTTCTTGTTGTTCTTCTTCTGCACAGCTAAGCTGGAAGTGGCATTTGCAGCTCGCTATAGTGCAGAGTTATCTCAAAGAAAGGGGCCACGGTGTTTCTGTATCTCTATTATGTTGGTGCGGCTTCGGAACTTTTAAATATCTTGATATATCACGAGAACTGCGCATCTGATCAAAAAATATCATAGAACATAAAAAGTAGGAAACTTAATTCTCTACAAAAAAGGTCTCTTAACATTTTGCCATAGCTCGCTTCGTTTCCGAGATATTTGCATATTTATCTCAAGCGAAGGGGCCTGACGGACATATTTCGAGATATTTCTTCTTCTTGTTGTTCTTCTTCTGCACAGCTAAGCTGGAAGTGGCATTTGCGGCTCGCACTAGTGCAGAGTTATCTCAAAGAAAGGGGCCACGGTGTTTCTGTATCTCTATTATGTTGGTGCGGCTTCGGAACTTTTAAATATCTTGATATATCTCGAGAACTACGCATCTGATCAAAAAATATCATAGAACATAAAAAGTAGAAAACTTAATTCTCTACAAAAAAGGTCTCTTAACATTTTGCCATAGCTCGCTTCGTTTCCGAGATATTTGCATATTTATCTCAAGGGAAGGGGCCTGACGGACATATTTCGAGATATTTCTTCTTCTTGTTGTTCTTCTTCTGCACAGCTAAGCTGGAAGTGGCATTTGCGGCTCGCACTAGTGCAGAGTTATCTCAAAGAAAGGGGCCACGGTGTTTCTGTATCTCTATTATGTTGGTGCGGCTTCGGAACTTTTAAATATCTCGATATATCTCGAAAACTACGCTTCTGATCCAAAAATATCATAGAACATAAAAAGTAGGAAACTTAATTCTCTACAAAAAAGGTCTCTTAACATTTTGCCATAGCTCGCTTCGTTTCCGAGATATTTGCAGATATATCTCAAGGGAAGGGGCCTGACGGACATATTTCGAGATATTTCTTTTTCTTGTTGTTCTTCCTCTGCACAGCTAAGCTGGAAGTGGCATTTGCGGCTCGCACTAGTGCAGAGTTATCTCAAAGAAAGGGGCCACGGTGTTTCTGTATCTCTATTATGTTGGTGCGGCTTCGGAACTTTTAAATATCTTGATATATCTCGAGAACTACGCATCTGATCAAAAAATATCATAGAACATAAAAAGTAGAAAACTTAATTCTCTACAAAAAAGGTCTCTTAACATTTTGCCATAGCTCGCTTCGTTTCCGAGATATTTGCATATTTATCTCAAGGGAAGGGGCCTGACGGACATATTTCGAGATATTTCTTCTTCTTGTTGTTCTTCTTCTGCACAGCTAAGCTGGAAGTGGCATTTGCGGCTCGCACTAGTGCAGAGTTATCTCAAAGAAAGGGGCCAAGGTGTTTCTGTATCTCTATTATGTTGGTGCGGCTTCGGAACTTTTAAATATCTCGATATATCTCGAAAACTACGCTTCTGATCCAAAAATATCATAGAACATAAAAAGTAGGAAACTTAATTCTCTACAAAAAAGGTCTCTTAACATTTTGCCATAGCTCGCTTCGTTTCCGAGATATTTGCAGATATATCTCAAGGGAAGGGGCCTGACGGACATATTTCGAGATATTTCTTTTTCTTGTTGTTCTTCCTCTGCACAGCTAAGCTGGAAGTGGCATTTGCGGCTCGCACTAGTGCAGAGTTATCTCAAAGAAAGGGGCCACGGTGTTTCTGTATCTCTATTATGTTGGTGCGGCTTCGGAACTTTTAAATATCTTGATATATCTCGAGAACTACGCATCTGATCAAAAAATATCATAGAACATAAAAAGTAGGAAACTTAATTCTCTACAAAAAAGGTCTCTTAACATTTTGCCATAGCTCGCTTCGTTTCCGAGATATTTGCAGATTTATCTCAAGAGAAGGGGCCTAACGGACATATTTCGAGATATTTCTTCTTCTTGTTGTTCTTCTTCTGCACAGCTAAGCTGGAAGTGGCATTTGCGGCTCGCACTAGTGCAGAGTTATCTCAAAGAAAGGGGTCACGGTGCTTCTGTATCGCTATTATGTTGGTGTGGTTTCGGAACTTTGAAATATCTTGATATATCTCGAGAACGACGCATCTGATCAAAAAATATCATAGAACGTAAAAAGTAGGAAACTTAATTCTCTACAAATAAGGTCTCTTCACATTTTGCCATAGCTCGCTTCGTTTCCGAGATATTTGCAGATTTATCTCAAGGGAAGGGGCCTGACGGACATATTTCGAGATATTTCTTCTTCTTGTTGTTCTTCTTCTGCACAGCTAAACTGGAAGTGGCATTTCCAGCTCGCAGTAGTGCAGAGTTATCTCAAAGAAAGGGGCCACGGTGTTTCTGTATCCCTATTATGTTGGTGCGGCTTCGGAACTTTTAAATATCTCGATATATCTCGAAAACTACGCTTCTGATCAAAAAATATCATAGAACATAAATTGTAGGAAACATAATTCTCTACAAAACAGGTCTCTTAACATTTTGCCATAGCTCGCTTCGTTTCCGAGATATTTGCAGATTTATCTCAAGGGAAGGGGCCTGACGGACATATTTCGAGATATTTCTTCTTCTTGTTGTTCTTCTTCTGCACAGCTAAGCTGGAAGTGGCATTTGCAGCTCGCAGTAGTGCAGAGTTATCTCAAAGAAAGGGGCCACGGTGTTTCTGTATCTCTATTATGTTGGTGCGGCTTCGGAACTTTTAAATATCTTGATATATCTCGAGAACTACGCATCTGATCAAAAAATATCATAGAACATAAAAAGTAGGAATCCTAATTTTCTACAAAAAAGGTCTCTTAACATTTTGCCGTAGCTCGCTTCGTTTCCGAGGTATTTGCAGATTTATCTCAAGGGAAGGGGCCTGACGGACATATTTCGAGATATTTCTTCTTCTTGTTGTTCTTCTTCTGCACAGCTAAGCTGGAAGTGGCATTTGCAGCTCGCAATAGTGCAGAGTTATCTCAAAGAAAGGGGCCACGGTGTGTCTGTATCTCTATTATGTTGGTGCGGCTTCGGAACTTTTAAATATCTTGATATATCTCGAGAACTACGCATCTGATCGAAAAATATCATAGAACATAAAAAGTAGGAAACTTAATTCTCTACAAAAGAGGTCTCTTAACATTTTGCCATACCTCGCTTCGTTTCCGAGATATTTGCAGATTTATCTCAAGGGAAGGGGCCTGACGGACATATTTCGAGATATTTCTTCTTTTTGTTGTTCTTCTTCTGCACAGCTAAGCTGGAAGTGGCATTTGCAGCTCGCAATAGTGCAGAGTTATCTCAAAGAAAGGGGCCACGGTGTTTCTGTATCTCTATTATGTTGGTGCGGCTTCGGAACTTTTAAATATCTTGATATATCTCAAGAACTACGCATCCGATCAAAAAATATCATAGAACATAAAAAGTAGGAAACTTAATTCTCTACAAAAAAGGTCTCTTAACATTTTGCCATAGCTCGCTTCGTTTCCGAGATATTTGCAGATTTATCTCGAGGGAAGGGGCCTGACGGACATATTTCGAGATATTTCTTCTTCTTGTTGTTCTTCTTCTGCACAGCTAAGCTGGAAGCGGCATTTGCGGCTCGCACTAGTGCAGAGTTATCTCAAAGAAAGGGGCCACGGTGTTTCTGTATCTCTATTATGTTAGTGCAGCTTCGGATCTTTTAAATATCTCGATATATCTCGAAAACTACGCTTCTGATCAAAAAATATCATAGAACATAAAAAGTAGGAAACTTAATTCTCTACAAATAAGGTCTCTTAACATTTTGCCATAGCTCGCTTCGTTTCCGAGATATTTGCAGATTTATCTCAAGGGAAGGGGCCTGACGGACATATTTCGAGATATTTCTTCTTCTTGTTGTTCTTCTTCTGCACAGCTAAGCTGGAAGTGGCATTTGCAGCTCGCAATAGTGCAGAGTTATCTCAAAGAAAGGGGCCACGGTGTTTCTGTATCTCTATTATGTTGGTGCGGCTTCGGAACTTTTAAATATCTTGATATATCTCGAGAACTACGCATCTGATCAAAAAATATCATAGAACATAAAAAGTAGGAATCCTAATTTTCTACAAAAAAGGTCTCTTAACATTTTGCCGTAGCTCGCTTCGTTTCCGAGATATTTGCAGATTTATCTCAAGGGAAGGGGCCTGACGGACATATTTCCAGATATTTCTTCTTCTTGTTGTTCTTCTTCTGCACAGCTAAGCTGGAAGTGGCATTTGCAGCTCGCAATAGTGCAGAGTTATCTCAAAGAAAGGGGCCACGGTGTGTCTGTATCTCTATTATGTTGGTGCGGCTTCGGAACTTTTAAATATCTTGATATATCTCGAGAACTACGCATCTGATCAAAAAATATCATAGAACATAAAAAGTAGGAAACTTAATTCTCTACAAATAAGGTCTCTCAACATTTTGCCATAGCTCGCTTCGTTTCCGAGATATATGCAGATTTATCTCAAGGGAAGGGGCCTGACGGACATATTTCGAGATATTTCTTCTTCTTGTTGTTCTTCTTCTGCACAGCTAAGCTGGAAGTGGCATTTGCAGCTCGCAATAGTGCAGAGTTATCTCAAAGAAAGGGGCCACGGTGTTTCTGTATCTCTATTATGTTGGTGCGGCTTCCGAACTTTTAAATATCTTGATATATCTCGAGAACTACGCATCTGATCAAATAATATCATAGAACATAAAAAGTAGGAAACTTAATTCTCTACAAATAAAGTCGCTTAACATTTTGCCATAGCTCGCTTCGTTTCCGAGATATTTGCAGATTTATCTCAAGGGAAGGGGCCTGACGGACATATTTCGAGATATTTCTTCTTCTTGTTGTTCTTCTTCTGCACAGCTAAGCTGGAAGTGGCATTTGCAGCTCGCAATAGTGCAGAGTTATCTCGAAGAAAGGGGCCGCGGTGTTTCTGTATCTCTATTATGTTGGTGCGGCTTCGGATCTTTTAAATATCTCGATATATCTCGAAAACTACGCTTCTGATCAAAAAATATCATAGAACGTAAATTGTGGGAAACATAATTCTCTACAAAAAAGGTCTCTTAACATTTTGCCATATCTCGCTTCGTTTCCGAGATATTTGCAGATTTATCTCAAGGGAAGGGGTCTGACGGACATATTTCGAGATATTTCTTCTTCTTGTTGTTCTTCTTCTGCACAGCTAAGCTGGAAGTGGCATTTGCAGCTCGCAATAGTGCAGAGTTATCTCAAAGAAAGGGGCCACGGTGTTTCTGTATCTCTATTATGTTGGTGCGGCTTCGGAACTTTTAAATATCTTGATATATCTCGAGAGCTACGCATCCGATCAAAAAATATCATAGAACATAAAAAGTAGGAAACTTAATTCTCTACAAATAAGGTCTCTTAACATTTTGCCATAGCTCGCTACGTTTCCGAGATATTTGCAGATTTATCTCAAGGGAAGGGGCCTGACGGACATTTTTCGAGATATTTCTTCTTCTTGTTGTTCTTCTTCTGCACAGCTAAGCTGGAAGTGGCATTTGCAGCTCGCAATAGTGCAGAGTTATCTCGAAGAAAGGGGCCACGGTGTTTCTGTATCTCTATTATGTTGGTGCGGCTTCGGAACTTTAAAATATCTTTATATATCTCGAGAACTACGCATCTGATTAAAAAATATCATAGAACGTAAAAAGTAGGAAACTTAATTCTCTACAAATAAAGTCGCTTAACATTTTGCCATAGCTCGCTTCGTTTCCGAGATATTTGCAGATTTATCTCAAGGGAAGGGGCCTGACGGACATATTTCGAGATATTTCTTCTTCTTGTTGTTCTTCTTCTGCACAGCTAAGCTGGAAGTGGCATTTGCAGCTCGCAATAGTGCAGAGTTATCTCAAAGAAAGGGGCCACGGTGTTTCTGTATCTCTATTATGTTGGTGCGGCTTCGGAACTTTAAAATATCTTTA
Source organism: Osmia lignaria lignaria (assembly GCF_051020975.1). Classification (NCBI taxonomy): domain Eukaryota; kingdom Metazoa; phylum Arthropoda; class Insecta; order Hymenoptera; family Megachilidae; genus Osmia; species Osmia lignaria. The sequence goes on from NW_027478159.1 coordinate 22,772,199, forward strand.
TATATCTCGAGAACTACGCATCTGATTAAAAAATATCATAGAACGTAAAAAGTAGGAAACTTAATTCTCTACAAATAAAGTCGCTTAACATTTTGCCATAGCTCGCTTCGTTTCCGAGATATTTGCAGATTTATCTCAAGGGAAGGGGCCTGACGGACATATTTCGAGATATTTCTTCTTCTTGTTGTTCTTCTTCTGCACAGCTAAGCTGGAAGTGGCATTTGCAGCTCGCAATAGTGCAGAGTTATCTCAAAGAAAGGTGCCACGGTGTTTCTGTATCTCTATTATGTTGGTGCGGCTTCGGAACTTTTAAATATCTTGATATATCTCGAGAACTACGCATCTGATCAAAAAATATCATAGAACATAAAAAGTAGAAAACTTAATTCTCCACAAAAAAGGTCTCTTAACATTTTGCCATAGCTCGCTTCGCTTCCGAGATATATGCAGATTTATCTCAAGGGAAGGGGCCTGACGGACATATTTCGAGATATTTCTTCTTCTTGTTGTTCTTCTTCTGCACAGCTAAGCTGGAAGTGGCATTTGCAGCTCGCAATAGTGCAGAGTTATCTCGAAGAAAGGGGCCGCGGTGTTTCTGTATCTCTATTATGTTGGTGCGGCTTCGGATCTTTTAAATATCTCGATATATCTCGAAAACTACGCTTCTGATCAAAAAATATCATAGAACGTAAATTGTGGGAAACATAATTCTCTACAAAAAAGGTCTCTTAACATTTTGCCATATCTCGCTTCGTTTCCGAGATATTTGCAGATTTATCTCGAGGGAAGGGGCCTGACGGACATGTTTCGAGATATTTCTTCTTCTTGTTGTTCTTCTTCTGCACAGCTAAGCTGGACGTGGCATTTACAGCTCGCAATAGTGCAGAGTTATCTCGAAGAAAGGGGCCACGGTGTTTCTGTATCTCTATTATGTTGGTGCGGCTTCGGAACTTTAAAATATCTTTATATATCTCGAGAACTACGCATCTGATTAAAAAATATCATAGAACGTAAAAAGTAGGAAACTTAGTTCTCTACAAATAAAGTCGCTTAACATTTTGCCATAGCTCGCTTCGTTTCCGAGATATTTGCAGATTTATCTCAAGGGAAGGGGCCTGACGGACATATTTCGAGATATTTCTTCTTCTTGTTGTTCTTCTTCTGCACAGCTAAGCTGGAAGTGGCATTTGCAGCTCGCAATAGTGCAGAGTTATCTCGAAGAAAGGGGCCGCGGTGTTTCTGTATCTCTATTATGTTGGTGCGGCTTCGGATCTTTTAAATATCTCGATATATCTCGAAAACTACGCTTCTGATCAAAAAATATCATAGAACGTAAATTGTGGGAAACATAATTCTCTACAAAAAAGGTCTCTTAACATTTTGCCATATCTCGCTTCGTTTCCGAGATATTTGCAGATTTATCTCAAGGGAAGGGGTCTGACGGACATATTTCGAGATATTTCTTCTTCTTGTTGTTCTTCTTCTGCACAGCTAAGCTGGAAGTGGCATTTGCAGCTCGCAATAGTGCAGAGTTATCTCAAAGAAAGGGGCCACGGTGTTTCTGTATCTCTATTATGTTGGTGCGGCTTCGGAACTTTTAAATATCTTGATATATCTCGAGAGCTACGTATCCGATCAAAAAATATCATAGAACATAAAAAGTAGGAAACTTAATTCTCTACAAATAAGGTCTCTTAACATTTTGCCATAGCTCGCTTCGTTTCCGAGATATTTGCAGATTTATCTCAAGGGAAGGGGCCTGACGGACATTTTTCGAGATATTTCTTCTTCTTGTTGTTCTTCTTCTGCACAGCTAAGCTGGAAGTGGCATTTGCAGCTCGCAATAGTGCAGAGTTATCTCGAAGAAAGGGGCCACGGTGTTTCTGTATCTCTATTATGTTGGTGCGGCTTCGGAACTTTAAAATATCTTTATATATCTCGAGAACTACGCATCTGATTAAAAAATATCATAGAACGTAAAAAGTAGGAAACTTAATTCTCTACAAATAAAGTCGCTTAACATTTTGCCATAGCTCGCTTCGTTTCCGAGATATTTGCAGATTTATCTCAAGGGAAGGGGCCTGACGGACATATTTCGAGATATTTCTTCTTCTTGTTGTTCTTCTTCTGCACAGCTAAGCTGGAAGTGGCATTTGCAGCTCGCAACAGTGCAGAGTTATCTCAAAGAAAGGGGTCACGGTGTTTCTGTATCTCTATTATGTTGGTGCGGCTTCGGAACTTTTAAATATCTTGATATATCTCGAGAACTACGCATCTGATCAAAAAATATCATAGAACATAAAAAGTAGGAAACTTAATTCTCTACAAAAAAGGTCTCTTAACATTTTGCCATAGCTCGCTTCGTTTCCAAGATACTTGCAGATTTATCTCAAGGGAAGGGGCCTGACGGACATATTTCGAGATATTTCTTCTTCTTGTTGGTCTTCTTCTGCACAGCTAAGCTGGAAGTGGCATTTGCAGCTCGCAATAGTGCAGAGTTATCTCGAAGAAAGGGGCCACGGTGTTTCTGTATTTCTATTATGTTGGTGCTGCTTCGGAACTTCTAAATATCTCGATATATCTCGAAAACTACGCTTCTGATCAAAAAATATCATAGAACATAAATTGTAGGAAACATAATTCTCTACAAAAAAGGTCTCTTAACATTTTGCCATAGCTCGCTTCGTTTCCAAGATACTTGCAGATTTATCTCAAGGGAAGGGGCCTGACGGACATATTTCGAGATATTTCTTCTTCTTGTTGTTCTTCTTCTGCACAGCTAAGCTGGAAGTGGCATTTCCAGCTCGCAGTAGTGCCGAGTTATCTCAAAGAAAGGGGCCACGGTGTTTCTGTATCTCTATTATGTTGGTGCGGCTTCGGAACTTTTAAATATCTTGATATATCTCGAGAACTACGCATCTGATCAAAAAATATCATAGAACGTAAATTGTGGGAAACTTAATTCTCTACAAAAAAGGTCTCTTAACATTTTGCCATAGCTCGCTTGGTTTCCGAGATATTTGCAGATTTATCTCGAGGGAAGGGGCCTGACGGACATGTTTCGAGATATTTCTTCTTCTTGTTGTTCTTCCTCTGCACAGCTAAGCTGGACGTGGCATTTACAGCTCGCAATAGTGCAGAGTTATCTCGAAGAAAGGGGCCACGGTGTTTCTGTATCTCTATTATGTTGGTGCGGCTTCGGAACTTTAAAATATCTTTATATATCTCGAGAACTACGCATCTGATTAAAAAATATCATAGAACGTAAAAAGTAGGAAACTTAATTCTCTACAAATAAAGTCGCTTAACATTTTGCCATAGCTCGCTTCGTTTCCGAGATATTTGCAGATTTATCTCAAGGGAAGGGGCCTGACGGACATATTTCGAGATATTTCTTCTTCTTGTTGTTCTTCTTCTGCACAGCTAAGCTGGAAGTGGCATTTGCAGCTCGCAATAGTGCAGAGTTATCTCAAAGAAAGGGGCCACGGTGTTTCTGTATCTCTATTATGTTGGTGCGGCTTCGGAACTTTTAAATATCTTGATATATCTCGAGAACTACGCATCTGATTAAAAAATATCATAGAACGTAAAAAGTAGGAAACTTAATTCTCTACAAATAAAGTCGCTTAACATTTTGCCATAGCTCGCTTCGTTTCCGAGATATTTGCAGATTTATCTCAAGGGAAGGGGCCTGACGGACATATTTCGAGATATTTCTTCTTCTTGTTGTTCTTCTTCTGCACAGCTAAGCTGGAAGTGGCATTTGCAGCTCGCAATAGTGCAGAGTTATCTCAAAGAAAGGGGCCACGGTGTTTCTGTATCTCTATTATGTTGGTGCGGCTTCGGAACTTTAAAATATCTTTATATATCTCGAGAACTACGCATCTGATTAAAAAATATCATAGAACGTAAAAAGTAGGAAACTTAATTCTCTACAAATAAAGTCGCTTAACATTTTGCCATAGCTCGCTTCGTTTCCGAGATATTTGCAGATTTATCTCAAGGGAAGGGGCCTGACGGACATATTTCGAGATATTTCTTCTTCTTGTTGTTCTTCTTCTGCACAGCTAAGCTGGAAGTGGCATTTGCAGCTCGCAATAGTGCAGAGTTATCTCAAAGAAAGGGGCCACGGTGTTTCTGTATCTCTATTATGTTGGTGCGGCTTCGGAACTTTAAAATATCTTTATATATCTCGAGAACTACGCATCTGATTAAAAAATATCATAGAACGTAAAAAGTAGGAAACTTAATTCTCTACAAATAAAGTCGCTTAACATTTTGCCATAGCTCGCTTCGTTTCCGAGATATTTGCAGATTTATCTCAAGGGAAGGGGCCTGACGGACATATTTCGAGATATTTCTTCTTCTTGTTGTTCTTCTTCTGCACAGCTAAGCTGGAAGTGGCATTTGCAGCTCGCAATAGTGCAGAGTTATCTCGAAGAAAGGGGCCGCGGTGTTTCTGTATCTCTATTATGTTGGTGCGGCTTCGGATCTTTTAAATATCTCGATATATCTCGAAAACTACGCTTCTGATCAAAAAATATCATAGAACGTAAATTGTGGGAAACATAATTCTCTACAAAAAAGGTCTCTTAACATTTTGCCATATCTCGCTTCGTTTCCGAGATATTTGCAGATTTATCTCAAGGGAAGGGGTCTGACGGACATATTTCGAGATATTTCTTCTTCTTGTTGTTCTTCTTCTGCACAGCTAAGCTGGAAGTGGCATTTGCAGCTCGCAATAGTGCAGAGTTATCTCAAAGAAAGGGGCCACGGTGTTTCTGTATCTCTATTATGTTGGTGCGGCTTCGGAACTTTTAAATATCTTGATATATCTCGAGAGCTACGTATCCGATCAAAAAATATCATAGAACATAAAAAGTAGGAAACTTAATTCTCTACAAATAAGGTCTCTTAACATTTTGCCATAGCTCGCTTCGTTTCCGAGATATTTGCAGATTTATCTCAAGGGAAGGGGCCTGACGGACATTTTTCGAGATATTTCTTCTTCTTGTTGTTCTTCTTCTGCACAGCTAAGCTGGAAGTGGCATTTGCAGCTCGCAATAGTGCAGAGTTATCTCGAAGAAAGGGGCCACGGTGTTTCTGTATCTCTATTATGTTGGTGCGGCTTCGGAACTTTAAAATATCTTTATATATCTCGAGAACTACGCATCTGATTAAAAAATATCATAGAACGTAAAAAGTAGGAAACTTAATTCTCTACAAATAAAGTCGCTTAACATTTTGCCATAGCTCGCTTCGTTTCCGAGATATTTGCAGATTTATCTCAAGGGAAGGGGCCTGACGGACATATTTCGAGATATTTCTTCTTCTTGTTGTTCTTCTTCTGCACAGCTAAGCTGGAAGTGGCATTTGCAGCTCGCAATAGTGCAGAGTTATCTCAAAGAAAGGGGTCACGGTGTTTCTGTATCTCTATTATGTTGGTGCGGCTTCGGAACTTTTAAATATCTTGATATATCTCGAGAACTACGCATCTGATCAAAAAATATCATAGAACATAAAAAGTAGGAAACTTAATTCTCTACAAAAAAGGTCTCTTAACATTTTGCCATAGCTCGCTTCGTTTCCAAGATACTTGCAGATTTATCTCAAGGGAAGGGGCCTGACGGACATATTTCGAGATATTTCTTCTTCTTGTTGGTCTTCTTCTGCACAGCTAAGCTGGAAGTGGCATTTGCAGCTCGCAATAGTGCAGAGTTATCTCGAAGAAAGGGGCCACGGTGTTTCTGTATTTCTATTATGTTGGTGCTGCTTCGGAACTTCTAAATATCTCGATATATCTCGAAAACTACGCTTCTGATCAAAAAATATCATAGAACATAAATTGTAGGAAACATAATTCTCTACAAAAAAGGTCTCTTAACATTTTGCCATAGCTCGCTTCGTTTCCAAGATACTTGCAGATTTATCTCAAGGGAAGGGGCCTGACGGACATATTTCGAGATATTTCTTCTTCTTGTTGTTCTTCTTCTGCACAGCTAAGCTGGAAGTGGCATTTCCAGCTCGCAGTAGTGCCGAGTTATCTCAAAGAAAGGGGCCACGGTGTTTCTGTATCTCTATTATGTTGGTGCGGCTTCGGAACTTTTAAATATCTTGATATATCTCGAGAACTACGCATCTGATCAAAAAATATCATAGAACGTAAATTGTGGGAAACTTAATTCTCTACAAAAAAGGTCTCTTAACATTTTGCCATAGCTCGCTTGGTTTCCGAGATATTTGCAGATTTATCTCGAGGGAAGGGGCCTGACGGACATGTTTCGAGATATTTCTTCTTCTTGTTGTTCTTCCTCTGCACAGCTAAGCTGGACGTGGCATTTACAGCTCGCAATAGTGCAGAGTTATCTCGAAGAAAGGGGCCACGGTGTTTCTGTATCTCTATTATGTTGGTGCGGCTTCGGAACTTTAAAATATCTTTATATATCTCGAGAACTACGCATCTGATTAAAAAATATCATAGAACGTAAAAAGTAGGAAACTTAATTCTCTACAAATAAAGTCGCTTAACATTTTGCCATAGCTCGCTTCGTTTCCGAGATATTTGCAGATTTATCTCAAGGGAAGGGGCCTGACGGACATATTTCGAGATATTTCTTCTTCTTGTTGTTCTTCTTCTGCACAGCTAAGCTGGAAGTGGCATTTGCAGCTCGCAATAGTGCAGAGTTATCTCGAAGAAAGGGGCCGCGGTGTTTCTGTATCTCTATTATGTTGGTGCGGCTTCGGATCTTTTAAATATCTCGATATATCTCGAAAACTACGCTTCTGATCAAAAAATATCATAGAACGTAAATTGTGGGAAACATAATTCTCTACAAAAAAGGTCTCTTAACATTTTGCCATATCTCGCTTCGTTTCCGAGATATTTGCAGATTTATCTCAAGGGAAGGGGTCTGACGGACATATTTCGAGATATTTCTTCTTCTTGTTGTTCTTCTTCTGCACAGCTAAGCTGGAAGTGGCATTTGCAGCTCGCAATAGTGCAGAGTTATCTCGAAGAAAGGGGCCACGGTGTTTCTGTATCTCTATTATGTTGGTGCGGCTTCGGATCTTTTAAATATCTCGATATATCTCGAAAACTACGCTTCTGATCAAAAAATATCATAGAACGTAAATTGTGGGAAACATAATTTTCTACAAAAAAGGTCTCTTAACATTTTGCCATAGCTCGCTTCGTTTCCGAGATATTTGCAGATTTATCTCAAGGGAAGGGGCCTGACGGACATATTTCGAGATATTTCTTCTTCTTGTTGTTCTTCTTCTGCACAGCTAAGCTGGAAGTGGCATTTGCAGCTCGCAATAGTGCAGAGTTATCTCAAAGAAAGGGGCCACGGTGTTTCTGTATCTCTATTATGTTGGTGCGGCTTCGGAACTTTAAAATATCTTTATATATCTCGAGAACTACGCATCTGATTAAAAAATATCATAGAACGTAAAAAGTAGGAAACTTAATTCTCTACAAATAAAGTCGCTTAACATTTTGCCATAGCTCGCTTCGTTTCCGAGATATTTGCAGATTTATCTCAAGGGAAGGGGCCTGACGGACATATTTCGAGATATTTCTTCTTCTTGTTGTTCTTCTTCTGCACAGCTAAGCTGGAAGTGGCATTTGCAGCTCGCAATAGTGCAGAGTTATCTCAAAGAAAGGGGCCACGGTGTTTCTGTATCTCTATTATGTTGGTGCGGCTTCGGAACTTTTAAATATCTTGATATATCTCGAGAACTACGTATCTGATCAAAAAATATCATAGAACATAAAAAGTAGGAAACTTAATTCTCTACAAAAAAGGTCTCTTAACATTTTGCCATAGCTCGCTTCGTTTCCAAGATACTTGCAGATTTATCTCAAGGGAAGGGGCCTGACGGACATATTTCGAGATATTTCTTCTTCTTGTTGTTCTTCTTCTGCACAGCTAAACTGGAAGTGGCATTTCCAGCTCGCAGTAGTGCCGAGTTATCTCAAAGAAAGGGGCCACGGTGTTTCTGTATCTCTATTATGTTGGTGCGGCTTCGGAACTTTTAAATATCTTGATATATCTCGAGAACTACGCATCTGATCAAAAAATATCATAGAACATAAAAAGTAGAAAACTTAATTCTCTACAAAAAAGGTCTCTCAACATTTTGCCATAGCTCGCTTCGTTTCCGAGATATATGCAGATTTATCTCAAGGGAAGGGGCCTGACGGACATATTTCGAGATATTTCTTCTTCTTGTTGTTCTTCTTCTGCACAGCTAAACTGGAAGTGGCATTTCCAGCTCGCAATAGTGCAGAGTTATCTGAAAGAAAGGGGCCACGGTGTTTCTGTATCTCTATTATGTTGGTGCGGCTTCGGAACTTTTAAATATCTTGATATATCTCTAGAACTACGCATCTGATCAAATAATATCATAGAACATAAAAAGTAGGAAACTTAATTCTCCACAAATAAGGTCTCTTAACATTTTGCCATAGCTCGCTTCGTTTCCGAGATATTTGCAGATTTATCTCAAGGGAAGGGGCCTGACGGACATATTTCGAGATATTTCTTCTTCTTGTTGGTCTTCTTCTGCACAGCTAAGCTGGAAGTGGCATTTGCAGCTCGCAATAGTGCAGAGTTATCTCGAAGAAAGGGGCCACGGTGTTTCTGTATCTCTATTATGTTGGTGCGGCTTCGGATCTTTTAAATATCTCGATATATCTCGAAAACTACGCTTCTGATCAAAAAATATCATAGAACGTAAATTGTGGGAAACATAATTCTCTACAAAAAAGGTCTCTTAACATTTTGCCATAGCTCGCTTCGTTTCCGAGATATTTGCAGATTTATCTCAAGGGAAGGGGTCTGACGGACATATTTCGAGATATTTCTTCTTCTTGTTGTTCTTCTTCTGCACAGCTAAGCTGGAAGTGGCATTTGCTTCTCGCAATAGTGCAGAGTTATCTCAAAGAAAGGGGCCACGGTGTTTCTGTATCTCTATTATGTTGGTGCGGCTTCGGAACTTTTAAATATCTTGATATATCTCGAGAACTACGCATCCGATCAAAAAATATCATAGAACATAAAAAGTAGGAAACTTAATTCTCTACAAAAAAGGTCTCTTAACATTTTGCCATAGCTCGCTTCGTTTCCGAGATATTTGCAGATTTATCTCAAGGGAAGGGGCCTGACGGACATATTTCGAGATATTTCTTCTTCTTGTTGTTCTTCTTCTGCACAGCTAAGCTGGAAGTGGCATTTGCAGCTCGCAATAGTGCAGAGTTATCTCAAAGAAAGGGGCCACGGTGTTTCTGTATCTCTATTATGTTGGTGCGGCTTCGGAACTTTTAAATATCTTGATATATCTCGAGAACTACGTATCTGATCAAAAAATATCATAGAACATAAAAAGTAGGAAACTTAATTCTCTACAAAAAAGGTCTCTTAACATTTTGCCATAGCTCGCTTCGTTTCCGAGATATTTGCAGATTTATCTCAAGGGAAGGGGCCTGACGGACATATTTCGAGATATTTCTTCTTCTTGTTGGTCTTCTTCTGCACAGCTAAGCTGGAAGTGGCATTTGCAGCTCGCAATAGTGCAGAGTTATCTCGAAGAAAGGGGCCACGGTGTTTCTGTATCTCTATTATGTTGGTGCGGCTTCGGATCTTTTAAATATCTCGATATATCTCGAAAACTACGCTTCTGATCAAAAAATATCATAGAACGTAAATTGTGGGAAACATAATTCTCTACAAAAAAGGTCTCTTAACATTTTGCAATAGCTCGCTTCGTTTCCGAGATATTTGCAGATTTATCTCAAGGGAAGGGGTCTGACGGACATATTTCGAGATATTTCTTCTTCTTGTTGTTCTTCTTCTGCACAGCTAAGCTGGAAGTGGCATTTGCTTCTCGCAATAGTGCAGAGTTATCTCAAAGAAAGGGGCCACGGTGTTTCTGTATCTCTATTATGTTGGTGCGGCTTCGGAACTTTTAAATATCTTGATATATCTCGAGAACTACGCATCCGATCAAAAAATATCATAGAACATAAAAAGTAGGAAACTTAATTCTCTACAAAAAAGGTCTCTTAACATTTTGCCATAGCTCGCTTCGTTTCCGAGATATTTGCAGATTTATCTCGAGGGAAGGGGCCTGACGGACATATTTCGAGATATTTCTTCTTCTTGTTGTTCTTCTTCTGCACAGCTAAGCTGGACGTGGCATTTACAGCTCGCAATAGTGCAGAGTTATCTCAAAGAAAGGGGCCACGGTGTTTCTGTATCTCTATTATGTTGGTGCGGCTTCGGAACTTTTAAATATCTTGATATATCTCGAGAACTACGCATCTGATCAAAAAATATCATGGAACATAAAAAGGAGGAAACTTAATTCTCTACAAATAAGGTCTCTTAACATTTTGCCATAGCTCGCTTCGTTTCCGAGATATTTGCAGATTTATCTCAAGGGAAGGGGCCTGACGGACATATTTCGAGATATTTCTTCTTCTTGTTGGTCTTCTTCTGCACAGCTAAGCTGGAAGTGGCATTTGCAGCTCGCAATAGTGCAGAGTTATCTCAAAGAAAGGGGCCACGGTGTTTCTGTATCTCTATTATGTTGGTGCGGCTTCGGAACTTTTAAATATCTTGATATATCTCGAGAACTACGCATCCGATCAAAAAATATCATAGAACATAAAAAGTAGGAAACTTAATTCTCTACAAAAAAGGTCTCTTAACATTTTGCCATACCTCGCTTTGTTTCCGAGATATTTGCAGATTTATCTCGAGGGAAGGGGCCTGACGGACATATTTCGAGATATTTCTTCTTCTTGTTGTTCTTCTTCGGCACAGCTAAGCTGGAAGCGGCATTTGCGGCTCGCACTAGTGCAGAGTTATCTCAAAGAAAGGGGCCACGGTGTTTCTGTATCTCTATTATGTTGGTGCGGCTTCGGAACTTTTAAATATCTTGATATATCTCGAGAACTACGCATCTGATCAAATAATATCATAGAACATAAAAAGTAGGAAACTTAATTCTCTACAAATAAGGTCTCTTAACATTTTGCCATAGCTCGCTTCGTTTCCGAGATATTTGCAGATTTATCTCAAGGGAAGGGGCCTGACGGACATATTTAGAGATATTTCTTCTTCTTGTTGGTCTTCTTCTGCACAGCTAAGCTGGAAGTGGCATTTGCAGCTCGCAATGGTGCAGAGTTATCTCAAAGAAAGGGGCCACGGTGTTTCTGTATCTCTATTATGTTGGTGCGGCTTCGGATCTTTTAAATATCTCGATATATCTCGAAAACTACGCTTCTGATCAAAAAATATCATAGAACCTAAATTGTGGGAAATATAATTCTCTACAAAAAAGGTCTCTTAACATTTTGCCATAGCTCGTTTCGTTTCCGAGATATTTGCAGATATATCTCAAGGGAAGGGGCCTGACGGACATATTTCGAGATATTTCCTCTTCTTGTTGTTCTTCTTCTGCACAGCTAAACTGGAAGTGGCATTTCCAGCTCGCAATAGCGCAGAGTTATCTCAAAGAAAGGGGCCACGGTGTTTCTGTATCTCTATTATGTTGGTGCGGCTTCGGAACTTTTAAATATCTTGATATATCTCGAGAACCACGCATCTGATCAAAAAATATCATAGAACATAAAAAGTAGGAAACCTAATTCTCTACAAATAAGGTCTCTTAACATTTTGCCATAGCTCGCTTCGTTTCCGAGATATTTGCAGATTTATCTCAAGGGAAGGGGCCTGACGGACATTTTTCGAGATATTTCTTCTTCTTGTTGTTCTTCTTCTGCACAGCTAAGCTGGAAGTGGCATTTGCAGCTCGCAATAGTGCAGAGTTATCTCGAAGAAAGGGGCCACGGTGTTTCTGTATCTCTATTATGTTGGTGCGGCTTCGGAACTTTTAGATATCTTGATATATCTCGTGAACTACGCATCTGATCAAAAAATATCATAGAACATAAAAAGTAGGAAACTTAATTCTCTACAAAAAAGGTCTCTTAACATTTTGCCATAGCTCGCTTCGTTTCCGAGATATTTGCAGATTTATCTCAAGGGAAGGGGCCTGACGGACATATTTCGAGATATTTCTTCTTCTTGTTGTTCTTCTTCTGCACAGCTAAGCTGGAAGTGGCATTTGCAGCTCGCAATAGTGCAGAGTTATCTCAAAGAAAGGGGCCACGTTGTTTCTGTATCTCTATTATGTTGGTGCGGCTTCGGATCTTTTAAATATCTCGATATATCTCGAAAACTACGCTTCTGATCAAAAAATATCATAGAACATAAATTGTAGGAAACATAATTCTCTACAAAAAAGGTCTCTAAACATTTTGCCATAGCTCGCTTCGTTTCCGAGATATTTGCAGATTTATCTCGAGGGAAGGGGCCTGACGGACATATTTCGAGATATTTCTTCTTCTTGTTGTTCTTCTTCTGCACAGCTAAGCTGGAAGCGGCATTTGCGTCTAGCACTAGTGCAGAGTTATCTCAAAGAAAGGGGCCACGGTGTTTCTGTATCTCTATTATGTTGGTGCAGCTTCGGATCTTTTAAATATCTCGATATATCTCGAAAACTACGCTTCTGATCAAAAAATATCATAGAACATAAATTGTAGGAAACATAATTCTCTACAAAAAAGGTCTCTTAACATTTTGCCATAGCTCGTTTCGTTTCCGAGATATTTGCAGATATATCTCAAGGGAAGGGGCCTGACGGACATATTTCGAGATATTTCCTCTTCTTGTTGTTCTTCTTCTGCACAGCTAAACTGGAAGTGGCATTTCCAGCTCGCAATAGCGCAGAGTTATCTCAAAGAAAGGGGCCACGGTGTTTCTGTATCTCTATTATGTTGGTGCGGCTTCGGAACTTTTAAATATCTTGATATATCTCGAGAACTACGCATCTGATCAAAAAATATCATAGAACATAAAAAGTAGGAAACTTAATTCTCTACAAATAAGGTCTCTTAACATTTTGCAATAGCTCGCTTCGTTTCCGAGATATTTGCAGATTTATCTCAAGGGAAGGGGCCTGACGGACATTTTTCGAGATATTTCTTCTTCTTGTTGTTCTTCTTCTGCACAGCTAAGCTGGAAGTGGCATTTGCAGCTCGCAATAGTGCAGAGTTATCTCGAAGAAAGGGGCCACGGTGTTTCTGTATCTCTATTATGTTGGTGCGGCTTCGGAACTTTTAAATATCTCGATATATCTCGAAAACTACGCTTCTGATCAAAAAATATCATAGAACATAAATTGTAGGAAACATAATTCTCTACAAAAAACGTCTCTTAACATTTTGCCATAGCTCGCTTCGTTTCCGAGATATTTGCAGATATATCTCAAGGGAAGGGGCCTGACGGACATATTTCGAAATATTTCTTCTTCTTGTTGTTCTTCTTCCGCACAGCTAAGCTGGAAGTGGCATTCACAGTTCGCAATAGTGCAGAGTTATCTCAAAGAAAGGGGCCACGGTGTTTCTGTATCTCTGTTATGTTGGTGCGGCTTCGGAACTTTTAAATATCTTGATATATCTCGAGAACTACGCATCTGATCAAAAAATATCATAGAACATAAAAAGTAAGAAACTTAATTCTCTACAAAAGAGGTCTCTTAACATTTTCCCATAGCTCGCTTCGTTTCCGAGATATTTGCAGATTTATCTCAAGGGAAGGGGCCTGACGGACATATTTCGAGATATTTCTTCTTCTTGTTGTTCTTCTTCTGCACAGCTAAGCTGGAAGTGACATTTGCGGCTCGCACTAGTGCAGAGTTATCTCAAAGAAAGGGGCCACGGTGTTTCTGTATCCCTATTATGTTGGTGCGGCTTCGGAACTTTCTATATCTCGATATATCTCGAAAACTACGCTTCTGATCAAAAAATATCATAGAACATAAATTGTAGGAAACATAATTCTCTACAAAAAACGTATCTTAACATTTTGCCATAGCTCGCTTCGTTTCCGAGATATTTGCAGATTCAGCTCAAAGGAACTGGCCTGACGGACATATTTCGAGATATTTCTTCTTCTTGTTGTTCTCCCTCTGCACAACTAAGCTGGAAGTGGCATTTGCAGCTCGCAATAGTGCAGAGTTATCTCAAAGAAAGGGGCCACGGTGTTTCTGTATCTCTATTATGTTGGTGCGGCTTCGGAACTTTTAAATATCTTGATATATCTCGAGAACTACGCATCTGATCAAAAAATATCATAGAACGTAAAAAGTAGGAAACTTAATTCTCTACAAGAAAGGTCTCTTAACATTTTGCCATAGCTCGCTTCGTTTCCGAGATATTTGCATATTTATCTCAAGGGAAGGGGCCTGACGGACATATTTCGAGATATTTCTTGTTCTTGTTGTTCTTCTTCTGCACAGCTAAGCTGGAAGTGGCATTTGCGGCTCGCACTAGTGCAGAGTTATCTCAAAGAAAGGGGCCACGGTGTTTCTGTATCTCTATTATGTTGGTGCGGCTTCGGAACTTTTTAATATCTCGATATATCTCGAAAACTACGCTTCTGATCAAAAAATATCATAGAACATAAATTGTAGGAAACATAATTCTCTACAAAAAAGGTCTCTTAACATTTTGCCATAGCTCGCTTCGTTTCCGAGATATTTGCAGATATATCTCAAGGGAAGGGACCTGACGGACATATTTCGAGATATTTCTTCTTCTTGTTGTTCTTCTTCTGCACAGCTAAGCTGGAAGTGGCATTTACAGCTCGCAATAGTGCAGAGATATCTCAAAGAAAGGGGCCACGGTGTTTCTGTATCTCTATTATGTTGGTGCGGCTTCGGAACTTTTAAATATCTTGATATATCTCGAGAACTACGCGTCTGATCAAAAAATATCATAGAACATAAAAAGTAGGAAACATAATTCTCTACAAAAAAGGTCTCTCAACATTTTGCCATAGCTCGCTTCGTTTCCGAGATATTTGCAGATTTATCTCAAGGGAAGTGGCCTGACGGACATATTTCGAGATATTTCTTCTTCTTGTTGTTCTTCTTCTGCACAGCTAAGCTGGAAGTGGCATTTGCGGCTCGCACTAGTGCAGAGTTATCTCAAAGAAAGGGGCCACGGTGTTTCTGTATCTCTATTATGTTGGTGCGGCTTCGGAACTTTTAAATATCTTGATATATCTCGAGAACTACGCATCTGATCAAAAAATATCATAGAACATAAAAAGTAGGAAACTTAATTCTCTACAAAAAAGGTCTCTTAACATTTTGCCATAGCTCGCTTCGTTTCCGAGATATTTGCATATTTATCTCAAGGGAAGGGGCCTGACGGACATATTTCGAGATATTCCTTCTTCTTGTTGTTCTTCTTCCGCACAGCAAAACTGGAAGTGGCATTTCCAGCTCGCAATAGTGCAGAGTTATCTCGAAGAAAGGGGCCACGGTGTTTCTGTATCTCTATTATGTTGGTGCGGCTTCGGAACTTTTAGATATCTTGATATATCTCGAAAACTACGCTTCTGATTAAAAAATATCATAGAACATAAATTGTAGGAAACATAATTCTCTACAAAAAAGGTCTCTTAACATTTTGCCATAGCTCGTTTCGTTTCCGAGATATTTGCAGATATATCTCAAGGGAAGGGGCCTGACGGACATATTTCGAGATATTTCCTCTTCTTGTTGTTCTTCTTCTGCACAGCTAAACTGGAAGTGGCATTTCCAGCTCGCAATAGCGCAGAGTTATCTCAAAGAAAGGGGCCACGGTGTTTCTGTATCTCCATGATGTTGGTGCGTCTTCGGAACTTTTAAATATCTCGATATATCTCGAAAACTACGCTTCTGATCAAAAAATATCATAGAACATAAATTGTAGGAAACATAATTCTCTACAAAGAACGTCTCTTAACATTTTGCCATAGCTCGCTTCGTTTCCGAGATATTTGCAGATATATCTCAAGGGAAGGGGCCTGACGGACATATTTCGAGATATTTCTTCTTCTTGTTGTTCTTCTTCCGCACAGCTAAGCTGGAAGTGGCATTTACAGTTCGCAATAGTGCAGAGTTATCTCAAAGAAAGGGGCCACGGTGTTTCTGTATCTCTGTTATGTTGGTGCGGCTTCGGAACTTTTAAATATCTTGATATATCTCGAGAACTACGCATCTGATCAAAAAATATCATACAACGTAAAAAGTAAGAAACTTAATTCTCTACAAAAGAGGTCTCTTAACATTTTCCCATAGCTCGCTTCGTTTCCGAGATATTTGCAGATTTATCTCAAGGGAAGGGGCCTGACGGACATATTTCGAGATATTTCTTCTTCTTGTTGTTCTTCTTCTGCACAACTAAGCTGGAAGTGGCATTTGCAGCTCGCAATAGTGCAGAGATATCTCAAAGAAAGGGGCCACGGTGTTTCTGTATCTCTATTATGTTGGTGCGGCTTCGGAACTTTTAAATATCTTGATATATCTCGAGAACTACGCGTCTGATCAAAAAATATCATAGAACATAAAAAGTAGGAAACATAATTCTCTACAAAAAAGGTCTCTCAACATTTTGCCATAGCTCGCTTCGTTTCCGAGATATTTGCAGATTTATCTCAAGGGAAGTGGCCTGACGGACATATTTCGAGATATTTCTTCTTCTTGTTGTTCTTCTTCTGCACAGCTAAGCTGGAAGTGGCATTTGCGGCTCGCACTAGTGCAGAGTTATCTCAAAGAAAGGGGCCACGGTGTTTCTGTATCTCTATTATGTTGGTGCGGCTTCGGAACTTTTAAATATCTTGATATATCTCGAAAACTACGCTTCTGATTAAAAAATATCATAGAACATAAATTGTAGGAAACATAATTCTCTACAAAAAAGGTCTCTTAACATTTTGCCATAGCTCGTTTCGTTTCCGAGATATTTGCAGATATATCTCAAGGGAAGGGGCCTGACGGACATATTTCGAGATATTTCCTCTTCTTGTTGTTCTTCTTCTGCACAGCTAAACTGGAAGTGGCATTTCCAGCTCGCAATAGCGCAGAGTTATCTCAAAGAAAGGGGCCACGGTGTTTCTGTATCTCCATGATGTTGGTGCGTCTTCGGAACTTTTAAATATCTCGATATATCTCGAAAACTACGCTTCTGATCAAAAAATATCATAGAACATAAATTGTAGGAAACATAATTCTCTACAAAGAACGTCTCTTAACATTTTGCCATAGCTCGCTTCGTTTCCGAGATATTTGCAGATATATCTCAAGGGAAGGGGCCTGACGGACATATTTCGAGATATTTCTTCTTCTTGTTGTTCTTCTTCCGCACAGCTAAGCTGGAAGTGGCATTTACAGTTCGCAATAGTGCAGAGTTATCTCAAAGAAAGGGGCCACGGTGGTTCTGTATCTCTGTTATGTTGGTGCGGCTTCGGAACTTTTAAATATCTTGATATATCTCGAGAACTACGCATCTGATCAAAAAATATCATAGAACGTAAAAAGTAAGAAACTTAATTCTCTACAAAAGAGGTCTCTTAACATTTTCCCATAGCTCGCTTCGTTTCCGAGATATTTGCAGATTTATCTCAAGGGAAGGGGCCTGACGGACATATTTCGAGATATTTCTTCTTCTTGTTGTTCTTCTTCTGCACAGCTAAGCTGGAAGTGGCATTTGCGGCTCGCACTAGTGCAGAGTTATCTCAAAGAAAGGGGCCACGGTGTTTCTGTATCCCTATTATGTTGGTGCGGCTTCGGAACTTTCTATATCTCGATATATCTCGAAAACTACGCTTCTGATCAAAAAATATCATAGAACATAAATTGTAGGAAACATAATTCTCTACAAAAAACGTCCCTTAACATTTTGCCATAG
Organism: Osmia lignaria lignaria; assembly: GCF_051020975.1. Classification (NCBI taxonomy): domain Eukaryota; kingdom Metazoa; phylum Arthropoda; class Insecta; order Hymenoptera; family Megachilidae; genus Osmia; species Osmia lignaria. The sequence continues at coordinate 22,790,008 of NW_027478159.1, forward strand.
CTCGCTTCGTTTCCGAGATATTTGCAGATTCAGCTCAAAGGAACTGGCCTGACGGACATATTTCGAGATATTTCTTCTTCTTGTTGTTCTTCCTCTGCACAGCTAAGCTGGAAGTGGCATTTGCAGCTCGCAATAGTGCAGAGTTATCTCAAAGAAAGGGGCCACGGTGTTTCTGTATCTCTATTATGTTGGTGCGGCTTCGGAACTTTTAAATATCTTGATATATCTCGAGAACTACGCATCTGATCAAAAAATATCATAGAACATAGAAAGTAGGAAACGTAATTCTCTACAAAAAAGGTCTCTTAACATTTTGCCATAGCTCGCTTCGTTTCCGAGATATTTGCAGATTTATCTCAAGGGAAGGGGCCTGACGGAAATATTTCGAGATATTTCTTCTTCTTGTTGTTCTTCTTCTGCACAGCTAAGCTGGAAGTGGCATTTGCAGCTCGCAATAGTGCAGAGTTATCTCAAAGAAAGGGGCCACGGTGTTTCTGTATCTCTATTATGTTGGTGCGGCTTCGGAACTTTTAAATATCTTGATATATCTCGAGAACTACGCATCTGATCAAAAAATATCATAGAACATAAAAAGTAGGAAACTTAATTCTCTATAAAAAAGGTCTCTTAACATTTTGCCATAGCTCTCTTCGTTTCCGAGATATTTGCAGATTTATCTCAAGGGAAGGGGCCTGACGGACATATTTCGAGATATTTCTTCTTCTTGTTGTTCTTCTTCTGCACAGCTAAGCTGGAAGTGGCATTTGCAGCTCGCAGTAGTGCAGAGTTATCTCAAAGAAAGGGGCCACGGTGTTTCTGTATCTCTATTATGTTGGTGCGGCTTCGCAACTTTTAAATATCTTGATATATCTCGAGAACTACGCATCTGATCAAAAAATATCATTGAACATAAAAAGTAGGAAACTTAATTCTCTACAAAAAAGGTCTCTTAACATTTTGCCACAGCTCGCTTCGTTTCCGAGATATTTGCAGATTTATCTCAAGGGAAGGGGCCTGACGGACATATTTCGAGATATTTCTTCTTCTTGTTGTTCTTCTTCTGCACAGCTAAGCTGGAAGTGGCATTTGCAGCTCGCAATAGTGCAGAGATATCTCAAAGAAAGAGGCCACGGTGTTTCTGTATCTCTATTATGTTGGTGCGGCTTCGGAACTTTTAAATATCTTGATATATCTCGAGAACTACGCGTCTGATCAAAAAATATCATAGAACATAAAAAGTAGGAAACATAATTCTCTACAAAAAAGGTCTCTCAACATTTTGCCATAGCTCGCTTCGTTTCCGAGATATTTGCAGATTTATCTCAAGGGAAGTGGCCTGACGGACATATTTCGAGATATATCTTCTTCTTGTTGTTCTTCTTCTGCACAGCTAAGCTGGAAGTGGCATTTGCGGCTCGCACTAGTGCAGAGTTATCTCAAAGAAAGGGGCCACGGTGTTTCTGTATCTCTATTATGTTGGTGCGGCTTCGGAACTTTTAAATATCTTGATATATCTCGAGAACTACCCATCTGATCAAAAAATATCATAGAACATAAAAAGTAGGAAACTTAATTCTCTATAAAAAAGGTCTCTTAACATTTTGCCATAGCTCTCTTCGTTTCCGAGATATTTGCAGATTTATCTCAAGGGAAGGGGCCTGACGGACATATTTCGAGATATTTCTTCTTCTTGTTGTTCTTCTTCTGCACAGCTAAGCTGGAAGTGGCATTTGCAGCTCGCAGTAGTGCAGAGTTATCTCAAAGAAAGGGGCCACGGTGTTTCTGTATCTCTATTATGTTGGTGCGGCTTCGCAACTTTTAAATATCTTGATATATCTCGAGAACTACGCATCTGATCAAAAAATATCATTGAACATAAAAAGTAGGAAACTTAATTCTCTACAAAAAAGGTCTCTCAACATTTTGCCACAGCTCGCTTCGTTTCCGAGATATTTGCAGATTTATCTCAAGGGAAGGGGCCTGACGGACATATTTCGAGATATTTCTTCTTCTTGTTGTTCTTCTTCTGCACAGCTAAGCTGGAAGTGGCATTTGCAGCTCGCAATAGTGCAGAGATATCTCAAAGAAAGGGGCCACGGTGTTTCTGTATCTCTATTATGTTGGTGCGGCTTCGGAACTTTTAAATATCTTGATATATCTCGAGAACTACGCGTCTGATCAAAAAATATCATAGAACATAAAAAGTAGGAAACATAATTCTCTACAAAAAAGGTCTCTCAACATTTTGCCATAGCTCGCTTCGTTTCCGAGATATTTGCAGATTTATCTCAAGGGAAGTGGCCTGACGGACATATTTCGAGATATTTCTTCTTCTTGTTGTTCTTCTTCTGCACAGCTAAGCTGGAAGTGGCATTTACAGCTCGCAATAGTGCAGAGTTATCTCAAAGAAAGGGGCCACGGTGTTTCTGTATCTCTATTATGTTGGTGCGGCTTCGGAACTTTTAAATATCTTGATATATCTCGAGAACTACGCATCTGATCAAAAAATATCATAGAACATAAAAAGTAGGAAACTTAATTCTCTACAAAAAAGGTCTCTTAACATTTTGCCATAGCTCGCTTCGTTTCCGAGATATTTGCATATTTATCTCAAGGGAAGGGGCCTGACGGACATATTTCGAGATATTTCTTCTTCTTGTTGTTCTTCTTCCGCACAGCTAAACTGGAAGTGGCATTTCCAGCTCGCAATAGTGCAGAGTTATCTCGAAGAAAGGGGCCACGGTGTTTCTGTATCTCTATTATGTTGGTGCGGCTTCGGAACTTTTAGATATCTTGATATATCCCGAAAACTACGCTTCTGATTAAAAAATATCATAGAACATAAATTGTAGGAAACATAATTCTCTACAAAAAAGGTCTCTTAACATTTTGCCATAGCTCGTTTCGTTTCCGAGATATTTGCAGATATATCTCAAGGGAAGGGGCCTGACGGACATATTTCGAGATATTTCCTCTTCTTGTTGTTCTTCTTCTGCACAGCTAAACTGGAAGTGGCATTTCCAGCTCGCAATAGCGCAGAGTTATCTCAAAGAAAGGGGCCACGGTGTTTCTGTATCTCCATTATGTTGGTGCGTCTTCGGAACTTTTAAATATCTCGATATATCTCGAAAACTACGCTTCTGATCAAAAAATATCATAGAACATAAATTGTAGGAAACATAATTCTCTACAAAGAACGTCTCTTAACATTTTGCCATAGCTCGCTTCGTTTCCGAGATATTTGCAGATTCAGCTCAAAGGAACTGGCCTGACGGACATATTTCGAGATATTTCTTCTTCTTGTTGTTCTTCCTCTGCACAGCTAAGCTGGAAGTGGCATTTGCAGCTCGCAATAGTGCAGAGTTATCTCAAAGAAAGGGGCCACGGTGTTTCTGTATCTCTATTATGTTGGTGCGGCTTCGGAACTTTTAAATATCTTGATATATCTCGAGAACTACGCATCTGATCAAAAAATATCATAGAACATAGAAAGTAGGAAACGTAATTCTCTACAAAAAAGGTCTCTTAACATTTTGCCATAGCTCGCTTCGTTTCCGAGATATTTGCAGATTTATCTCAAGGGAAGGGGCCTGACGGAAATATTTCGAGATATTTCTTCTTCTTGTTGTTCTTCTTCTGCACAGCTAAGCTGGAAGTGGCATTTGCAGCTCGCAGTAGTGCAGAGTTATCTCAAAGAAAGGGGCCACGGTGTTTCTGTATCTCTATTATGTTGGTGCGGCTTCGCAACTTTTAAATATCTTGATATATCTCGAGAACTACGCATCTGATCAAAAAATATCATTGAACATAAAAAGTAGGAAACTTAATTCTCTACAAAAAAGGTCTCTTAACATTTTGCCACAGCTCGCTTCGTTTCCGAGATATTTGCAGATTTATCTCAAGGGAAGGGGCCTGACGGACATATTTCGAGATATTTCTTCTTCTTGTTGTTCTTCTGCTGCACAGCTAAGCTGGAAGTGGCATTTGCAGCTCGCAATAGTGCAGAGATATCTCAAAGAAAGGGGCCACGGTGTTTCTGTATCTCTATTATGTTGGTGCGGCTTCGGAACTTTTAAATATCTTGATATATCTCGAGAACTACGCGTCTGATCAAAAAATATCATAGAACATAAAAAGTAGGAAACATAATTCTCTACAAAAAAGGTCTCTCAACATTTTGCCATAAATCGCTTCGTTTCCGAGATATTTGCAGATTTATCTCAAGGGAAGTGGCCTGACGGACATATTTCGAGATATTTCTTCTTCTTGTTGTTCTTCTTCTGCACAGCTAAGCTGGAAGTGGCATTTGCGGCTCGCACTAGTGCAGAGTTATCTCAAAGAAAGGGGCCACGGTGTTTCTGTATCTCTATTATGTTGGAGCGGCTTCGGAACTTTTAAATATCTTGATATATCTCGAGAACTACGCATCTGATCAAAAAATATCATAGAACATAAAAAGTAGGAAACTTAATTCTCTACAAAAAAGGTCTCTTAACATTTTGCCATAGCTCGCTTCGTTTCCGAGATATTTGCATATTTATCTCAAGGGAAGGGGCCTGACGGACATATTTCGAGATATTTCTTCTTCTTGTTGTTCTTCTTCTGCACAGCTAAGCTGGAAGTGGCATTTGCAGCTCGCAATAGTGCAGAGTTATCTCAAAGAAAGGGGCCACGGTGTTTCTGTATCTCTATTATGTTGGTGCGGCTTCGGAACTTTTAAATATCTTGATATATCTCGAAAACTACGCTTCTGATCAAAAAATACCATAGAACATAAATTGTAGGAAACATAATTCTCTACAAAAAAGGTCTCTTAACATTTTGCCATCGCTCGCTTCGTTTCCGAAATATTTGCAGATTTATCTCAAGGGAAGGGTCCTGATGGACATATTTCGAGATATTTCTTCTTCTTGTTGTTCTTCTTCTGCACAGCTAAGCTGGAAGTGGCATTTGCAGCTCGCAATAGTGCAGAGTTATCTCAAAGAAAGGGGCCACGGTGTTTCTGTATCTCTATTATGTTTGTGCGGCTTCGGAACTTTTAAATATCTCGATATATCTCGAAAACTACGCTTCTGATCAAAAAATATCAGAGAACGTAAATTGTAGGAAACATAATTCTCTACAAAAAAGGTCTCTTAACATTTTGCCATAGCTCGCTTCGTTTCCGAGATATTTGCAGATTTATCTCAAGGGAAGGGGCCTGACGGACATATTTCGAGATATTCCTTCTTCTTGTTGTTCTTCTTCTGCACAGCTAAGCTGGAAGTGGCATTTGCAGCTCGCAATAGTGCAGAGTTACCTCAAAGAAAGGGGCCACGGTGTTTCTGTATCTCTATTATGTTGGTGCCGCTTCGGAACTTTTAAATATCAGGATATATCTCGAGAACTACGCATCTGATCAAAAAATATCATAGAACATAAAAAGTAGGAAACTTAATTCTCTACAAAAATGGTCTCTTAACATTTTGCCATAGCTCGCTTCGTTTCCGAGATATTTGCAGATTTATCTCGAGGGAAGGGGCCTGACGGACATATTTCGAGATATTTCTTCTTCTTGTTGTTCTTCTTCTGCACAGCTAAGCTGGAAGTGGCATTTGCGGCTCGCACTAGTGCAGAGTTATCTCAACGAAAGGGGCCACGGTGTTTCTGTATCTCTATTATGTTGGTGCGGCTTCGGAACTTTTAAATATCTCGATATATCTCGAAAACTACGCTTCTGATCAAAAAATATCATAGAACATAAATTGTAGGAAACATAATTCTCTACAAAAAAGGTCTCTCAACATTTTGCCATAGCTCGCTTCGTTTCCGAGATATTTGCAGATATATCTCAAGGGAAGGGGCCTGACGGACATATTTCGAGATATTTCTTCTTCTTGTTGTTCTTCTTCTGCACAGCTAAGCTGGAAGTGGCATTTACAGCTCGCAATAGTGCAGAGTTATCTCAAAGAAAGGGGCCACGGTGTTTCTGTATCTCTATTATGTTGGTGCGGCTTCGGAACTTTTAAATATCTTGATATATCTCGAGAACTACGCTTCTGATCAAAAAATATCATAGAACATAAATTGTAGGAAACATAATTCTCTACAAAAAACGTCTCTTAACATTTTGCCATAGCTCGCTTCGTTTCCGAGATATTTGCAGATTCAGCTCAAAGGAACTGGCCTGACGGACATATTTCGAGATATTTCTTCTTCTTGTTGTTCTTCTTCTGCACAGCTAAGCTGGAAGTGGCATTTGCAGCTCGCAATAGTGCAGAGTTATCTCAAAGAGAGGGGCCACGGTGTTTCTGTATCTCTATTATGTTGGTGCGGCTTCGGAACTTTTAAATATCTTGATATATCTCGAGAACTACGCATCTGATCAAAAAATATGATAGAAGATAAAAAGTAGGAAACTTAATTCTCTACAAAAAAGGTCTCTTAACATTTTGCCATAGCTCGCTTCGTTTCCGAGATATTTGCATATTTATCTCAAGGGAAGGGGCCTGACGGACATATTTCGAGATATTTCTTCTTCTTGTTGTTCTTCTTCTGCACAGCTAAGCTGGAAGTGGCATTTGCAGCTCGCAATAGTGCAGAGTTATCTCAAAGAAAGGGGCCACGGTGTTTCTGTATCTCTATTATGTTGGTGCGGCTTCGGAACTTTTAAATATCTTGATATATCTCGAAAACTACGCTTCTGATCAAAAAATACCATAGAACATAAATTGTAGGAAACATAATTCTCTACAAAAAAGGTCTCTTAACATTTTGCCATCGCTCGCTTCGTTTCCGAAATATTTGCAGATTTATCTCAAGGGAAGGGTCCTGATGGACATATTTCGAGATATTTCTTCTTCTTGTTGTTCTTCTTCTGCACAGCTAAGCTGGAAGTGGCATTTGCAGCTCGCAATAGTGCAGAGTTATCTCAAAGAAAGGGGCCACGGTGTTTCTGTATCTCTATTATGTTTGTGCGGCTTCGGAACTTTTAAATATCTCGATATATCTCGAAAACTACGCTTCTGATCAAAAAATATCAGAGAACGTAAATTGTAGGAAACATAATTCTCTACAAAAAAGGTCTCTTAACATTTTGCCATAGCTCGCTTCGTTTCCGAGATATTTGCAGATTTATCTCAAGGGAAGGGGCCTGACGGACATATTTCGAGATATTCCTTCTTCTTGTTGTTCTTCTTCTGCACAGCTAAGCTGGAAGTGGCATTTGCAGCTCGCAATAGTGCAGAGTTACCTCAAAGAAAGGGGCCACGGTGTTTCTGTATCTCTATTATGTTGGTGCCGCTTCGGAACTTTTAAATATCAGGATATATCTCGAGAACTACGCATCTGATCAAAAAATATCATAGAACATAAAAAGTAGGAAACTTAATTCTCTACAAAAATGGTCTCTTAACATTTTGCCATAGCTCGCTTCGTTTCCGAGATATTTGCAGATTTATCTCGAGGGAAGGGGCCTGACGGACATATTTCGAGATATTTCTTCTTCTTGTTGTTCTTCTTCTGCACAGCTAAGCTGGAAGTGGCATTTGCGGCTCGCACTAGTGCAGAGTTATCTCAACGAAAGGGGCCACGGTGTTTCTGTATCTCTATTATGTTGGTGCGGCTTCGGAACTTTTAAATATCTCGATATATCTCGAAAACTACGCTTCTGATCAAAAAATATCATAGAACATAAATTGTAGGAAACATAATTCTCTACAAAAAAGGTCTCTCAACATTTTGCCATAGCTCGCTTCGTTTCCGAGATATTTGCAGATATATCTCAAGGGAAGGGGCCTGACGGACATATTTCGAGATATTTCTTCTTCTTGTTGTTCTTCTTCTGCACAGCTAAGCTGGAAGTGGCATTTACAGCTCGCAATAGTGCAGAGTTATCTCAAAGAAAGGGGCCACGGTGTTTCTGTATCTCTATTATGTTGGTGCGGCTTCGGAACTTTTAAATATCTTGATATATCTCGAGAACTACGCTTCTGATCAAAAAATATCATAGAACATAAATTGTAGGAAACATAATTCTCTACAAAAAACGTCTCTTAACATTTTGCCATAGCTCGCTTCGTTTCCGAGATATTTGCAGATTCAGCTCAAAGGAACTGGCCTGACGGACATATTTCGAGATATTTCTTCTTCTTGTTGTTCTTCTTCTGCACAGCTAAGCTGGAAGTGGCATTTGCAGCTCGCAATAGTGCAGAGTTATCTCAAAGAGAGGGGCCACGGTGTTTCTGTATCTCTATTATGTTGGTGCGGCTTCGGAACTTTTAAATATCTTGATATATCTCGAGAACTACGCATCTGATCAAAAAATATGATAGAAGATAAAAAGTAGGAAACTTAATTCTCTACAAAAAAGGTCTCTTAACATTTCGCCATAGCTCGCTTCGTTTCCGAGATATTTGCAGATTTATCTCAAGGGAAGGGGCCTGTCGGACATATTTCGAGATATTTCTTCTTCTTGTTGTTCTTCTTCTGCACAGCTAAGCTGGAAGTGGCATTTGCGGCTCGCACTAGTGCAGAGTTATCTCAAAGAAAGGGGCCACGGTGTTTCTGTATCTCTATTATGTTGGTGCGGCTTCGGAACTTTTAAATATCTTGATATATCTCGAGAACTACGCATCTGATCAAAAAATATCATAGAAGATAAAAAGTAGGAAACTTAATTCTCTACAAAAAAGGTCTCTTAACATTTTGCCATAGCTCGCTTCGTTTCCGAGATATTTGCAGATTTATCTCAAGGGAAGGGGTGTGACGGACATATTTCGAGATATTTCTTCTTCTTGTTGTTCTTCTTCTGCACAGCTAAGCTGGAAGTGGCATTTGCGGCTCGCACTAGTGCAGAGTTATCTCAAAGAAAGGGGCCACGGTGTTTCTGTATCCCTATTATGTTGGTGCGGCTTCGGAACTTTTAAATATCTCGATATATCTCGAAAACTACGCTTCTGATCAAAAAATATCATAGAACATAAATTGTAGGAAACATAATTCTCTATAAAAAACGTCTCTTAACATTTTGCCATAGCTCGCTTCGTTTCCGAGATATTTGCAGATTCATCTCAAAGGAACTGGCCTGACGGACATATTTCGAGATATTTCTTCTTCTTGTTGTTCTTCCTCTGCACAGCTAAGCTGGAAGTGGCATTTGCAGCTCGCAATAGTGCAGAGTTATCTCAAAGAAAGGGGCCACGGCGTTTCTGTATCTCTATTATGTTGGTGCGGCTTCGGAACTTTTAAATATCTTGATATATCTCGAGAACTACGCATCTGATCAAAAAATATCATAGAACATAAAAAGTAGGAAACTTAATTCTCTACAAAAAAGGTCTCTTAACATTTTGCCATAGGTCGCTTCGTTTCCGAGATATCTGCAGATTTATCTCAAGGGAAGGGGCCTAACGGACATATTTCGAGATATTTCTTCTTCTTGTTGTCCTTCTTCTGCACAGCTAAACTGGAAGTGGCATTTCCAGCTCGCAATAGTGCAGAGTTATCTCAAAGAGAGGGGCCACGGTGTTTCTGTATCTCTATTATGTTGGTGCGGCTTCGGAACTTTTAAATATCTTGATATATCTCGAGAACTACGCATCTGATCAAAAAATATCATAGAAGATAAAAAGTAGGAAACTTAATTATCTACAAAAAAGGTCTCTTAACATTTTGCCATAGCTCGCTTCGTTTCCGAGATATTTGCAGATTTATCTCAAGGGAAGGGGCCTGACGGACATATTTCGAGATATTTCTTCTTCTTGTTGTTCTTCTTCTGCACAGCTAAGCTGGAAGTGGCATTTGCGGCTCGCACTAGTGCAGAGTTATCTCAAAGAAAGGGGCCACGGTGTTTCTGTATCCCTATTATGTTGGTGCGGCTTCGGAACTTTTAAATATCTGGATATATCTCGAAAACTACGCTTCGGATGAAAAAATATCATAGAACATAAATAGTAGGAAACATAATTCTCTACAAAAAACGTCTCTTAACATTTTGCCATAGCTCGCTTCGTTTCCGAGATATTTGCAGATTCATCTCAAAGGAACTGGCCTGACGGACAGATTTCGAGATATTTCTTCTTCTTGTTGTTCTTCTTCTGCACAGCTAAACTGGAAGTGGCATTTCCAGCTCGCAATAGTGCAGAGTTATCTCAAAGAGAGGGGCCACGGTGTTTCTGTATCTCTATTATGTTGGTGCGGCTTCGGAACTTTTAAATATCTTGATATATCTCGAGAACTACGCATCTGATCAAAAAATATCATAGAAGATAAAAAGTAGGAAGCTTAATTCTCTACAAAAAAGGTCTCTTAACATTTTGCCATAGCTCGCTTCGTTTCCGAGATATTTGCAGATTTATCTCAAGGGAAGGGGCCTGACGGACATATTTCGAGATATTTCTTCTTCTTGTTGTTCTTCTTCTGCACAGCTAAGCTGGAAGTGGCATTTGCGGCTCGCACTAGTGCAGAGTTATCTCAAAGAAAGGGGCCACGGTGTTTCTGTATCCCTATTATGTTGGTGCGGCTTCGGAACTTTTAAATATCTCGATATATCTCGAAAACTACGCTTCTGATCAAAAAATATCATAGAACATAAATTGTAGGAAACATAATTCTCTACAAATAAGGTCTCTAAACATTTTGCCATAGCTCGCATGGTTTCCGAGATATTTGCAGATTTATCTCAAGGGAAGGGGCCTGACGGACATATTTCGAGATATTCCTTCTTCTTGTTGTTCTTCTTCTGCACAGCTAAGCTGGAAGTGGCATTTGCAGCTCGCAATAGTGCAGAGTTATCTCAAAGAGAGGGGCCACGGTGTTTCTGTATCTCTATTATGTTGGTGCGGCTTCGGAACTTTTAAATATCTTGATATATCTCGAGAACTACGCATCTGATCAAAAAATATGATAGAAGATAAAAAGTAGGAAACTTAATTCTCTACAAAAAAGGTCTCTTAACATTTCGCCATAGCTCGCTTCGTTTCCGAGATATTTGCAGATTTATCTCAAGGGAAGGGGCCTGTCGGACATATTTCGAGATATTTCTTCTTCTTGTTGTTCTTCTTCTGCACAGCTAAGCTGGAAGTGGCATTTGCGGCTCGCACTAGTGCAGAGTTATCTCAAAGAAAGGGGCCACGGTGTTTCTGTATCTCTATTATGTTGGTGCGGCTTCGGAACTTTTAAATATCAGGATATATCTCGAGAACTACGCATCTGATCAAAAAATATCATAGAAGATAGAAAGTAGGAAACTTAATTCTCTACAAAAAAGGTCTCTTAACATTTTGCCATAGCTCGCTTCGTTTCCGAGATATTTGCAGATTTATCTCAAGGGAAGGGGTGTGACGGACATATTTCGAGATATTTCTTCTTCTTGTTGTTCTTCTTCTGCACAGCTAAGCTGGAAGTGGCATTTGCGGCTCGCACTAGTGCAGAGTTATCTCAAAGAAAGGGGCCACGGTGTTTCTGTATCCCTATTATGTTGGTGCGGCTTCGGAACTTTTAAATATCTCGATATATCTCGAAAACTACGCTTCTGATCAAAAAATATCATAGAACATAAATTGTAGGAAACATAATTCTCTATAAAAAACGTCTCTTAACATTTTGCCATAGCTCGCTTCGTTTCCGAGATATTTGCAGATTCATCTCAAAGGAACTGGCCTGACGGACATATTTCGAGATATTTCTTCTTCTTGTTGTTCTTCCTCTGCACAGCTAAGCTGGAAGTGGCATTTGCAGCTCGCAATAGTGCAGAGTTATCTCAAAGAAAGGGGCCACGGCGTTTCTGTATCTCTATTATGTTGGTGCGGCTTCGGAACTTTTAAATATCTTGATATATCTCGAGAACTACGCATCTGATCAAAAAATATCATAGAACATAAAAAGTAGGAAACTTAATTCTCTACAAAAAAGGTCTCTCAACATTTTGCCATAGCTCGCTTCGTTTCCGAGATATTTGCAGATTTATCTCAAGGGAAGGGGCCTGACGGACATATTTCGAGATATTTCTTCTTCTTGTTGTTCTTCTTCTGCACAGCTAAGCTGGAAGTGGCATTTGCGGCTCGCACTAGTGCAGAGTTATCTCAAAGAAAGGGGCCACGGTGTTTCTGTATCTCTATTATGTTTGTGCGGCTTTGGAACTTTTAAATATCTCGATATATCTCGAAAACTACGCTTCTGATCAAAAAATATCATAGAACATAAATTGTAGGAAACATAATTCTCTACAAAAAAGGTCTCTTAACATTTTGCCATAGCTCGCTTCGTTTCCGAGATATTTGCAGATATATCTCAAGGGAAGGGGCCTGACGGACATATTTCGAGATATTTCTTCTTCTTGTTGTTCTTCTTCTGCACAGCTAAGCTGGAAGTGGCATTTACAGCTCGCAATAGTGCAGAGTTATCTCAAAGAAAGGGGCCACGGTGTTTCTGTATCTCTATTATGTTGGTGCGGCTTCGGAACTTTTAAATATCTTGATATATCTCGAGAACTACGCATCTGATCAAAAAATATCATAGGACATAAAAAGTAGGAAACTTAATTCTCTACAAAAAAGGTCTCTTAACATTTTGCCATAGCTCGCTTCGTTTCCGAGATATTTGCAGATATATCTCAAGGGAAGGGGCCTGACGGACAGATTTCGAGATATTTCTTCTTCTTGTTGTTCTTCTTCTGCACAGCTAAACTGGAAGTGGCATTTCCAGCTCGCAATAGTGCAGAGTTATCTCAAAGAGAGGGGCCACGGTGTTTCTGTATCTCTATTATGTTGGTGCGGCTTCGGAACTTTTAAATATCTTGATATATCTCGAGAACTACGCATCTGATCAAAAAATATCATAGAAGATAAAAAGTAGGAAGCTTAATTCTCTACAAAAAAGGTCTCTTAACATTTTGCCATAGCTCGCTTCGTTTCCGAGATATTTGCAGATTTATCTCAAGGGAAGGGGCCTGACGGACATATTTCGAGATATTTCTTCTTCTTGTTGTTCTTCTTCTGCACAGCTAAGCTGGAAGTGGCATTTGCGGCTCGCACTAGTGCAGAGTTATCTCAAAGAAAGGGGCCACGGTGTTTCTGTATCCCTATTATGTTGGTGCGGCTTCGGAACTTTTAAATATCTCGATATATCTCGAAAACTACGCTTCTGATCAAAAAATATCATAGATCATAAATTGTAGGAAACATAATTCTCTACAAAAAACGTCTCTTAACATTTTGCCATAGCTCGCTTCGTTTCCGAGATATTTGCAGATTCATCTCAAAGGAACTGGCCTGACGGACATATTTCGAGATATTTCTTCTTCTTGTTGTTCTTCCTCTGCACAGCTAAGCTGGAAGTGGCATTTGCAGCTCGCAATAGTGCAGAGTTATCTCAAAGAAAGGGGCCACGGCGTTTCTGTATCTCTATTATGTTGGTGCGGCTTCGGAACTTTTAAATATCTTGATATATCTCGAGAACTACGCATCTGATCAAAAAATATCATAGAACATAAAAAGTAGGAAACTTAATTCTCTACAAAAAAGGTCTCTCAACATTTTGCCATAGCTCGCTTCGTTTCCGAGATATTTGCAGATTTATCTCAAGGGAAGGGGCCTGACGGACATATTTCGAGATATTTCTTCTTCTTGTTGTTCTTCTTCTGCACAGCTAAGCTGGAAGTGGCATTTGCGGCTCGCACTAGTGCAGAGTTATCTCAAAGAAAGGGGCCACGGTGTTTCTGTATCTCTATTATGTTTGTGCGGCTTTGGAACTTTTAAATATCTCGATATATCTCGAAAACTACGCTTCTGATCAAAAAATATCATAGAACATAAATTGTAGGAAACATAATTCTCTACAAAAAAGGTCTCTTAACATTTTGCCATAGCTCGCTTCGTTTCCGAGATATTTGCAGATATATCTCAAGGGAAGGGGCCTGACGGACATATTTCGAGATATTTCTTCTTCTTGTTGTTCTTCTTCTGCACAGCTAAGCTGGAAGTGGCATTTACAGCTCGCAATAGTGCAGAGTTATCTCAAAGAAAGGGGCCACGGTGTTTCTGTATCTCTATTATGTTGGTGCGGCTTCGGAACTTTTAAATATCTTGATATATCTCGAGAACTACGCATCTGATCAAAAAATATCATAGGACATAAAAAGTAGGAAACTTAATTCTCTACAAAAAAGGTCTCTTAACATTTTGCCATAGCTCGCTTCGTTTCCGAGATATTTGCAGATATATCTCAAGGGAAGGGGCCTGACGGACAGATTTCGAGATATTTCTTCTTCTTGTTGTTCTTCTTCTGCACAGCTAAACTGGAAGTGGCATTTCCAGCTCGCAATAGTGCAGAGTTATCTCAAAGAGAGGGGCCACGGTGTTTCTGTATCTCTATTATGTTGGTGCGGCTTCGGAACTTTTAAATATCTTGATATATCTCGAGAACTACGCATCTGATCAAAAAATATCATAGAAGATAAAAAGTAGGAAGCTTAATTCTCTACAAAAAAGGTCTCTTAACATTTTGCCATAGCTCGCTTCGTTTCCGAGATATTTGCAGATTTATCTCAAGGGAAGGGGCCTGACGGACATATTTCGAGATATTTCTTCTTCTTGTTGTTCTTCTTCTGCACAGCTAAGCTGGAAGTGGCATTTGCGGCTCGCACTAGTGCAGAGTTATCTCAAAGAAAGGAGCCACGGTGTTTCTGTATCCCTATTATGTTGGTGCGGCTTCGGAACTTTTAAATATCTCGATATATCTCGAAAACTACGCTTCTGATCAAAAAATATCATAGATCATAAATTGTAGGAAACATAATTCTCTACAAAAAACGTCTCTTAACATTTTGCCATAGCTCGCTTCGTTTCCGAGATATTTGCAGATTCAGCTCAAAGGAACTGGCCTGACGGACATATTTCGAGATATTTCTTCTTCTTGTTGTTCTTCTTCTGCACAGCTAAGCTGGAAGTGGCATTTGCGGCTCGCACTAGTGCAGAGTTATCTCAAAGAAAGGGGCCACGGTGTTTCTGTATCTCTATTATGTTGGTGCGGCTTCGGAACTTTTAAATATCTCGATATATCCCGAAAACTACGCTTCTGATCAAAAAATATCATAGAGCATAAATTGTAGGAAACAGAATTCTCTACAAAAAAGGTCTCTTAACATTTTGCCATAGCTCGCTTCGTTTCCGAGATATTTGCAGATATATCTCAAGGGAAGGGGCCTGACAGACATATTTCGAGATATTTCTTCTTCTTGTTGTTCTTCTTCTGCACAGCTCAGCTGGAAGTGGCATTTGCGGCTCGCACTAGTGCAGAGTTATCTCAAAGAAAGGGGCCACGGTGTTTCTGTATCTCTATTATGTTGGTGCGGCTTCGGAACTTTTAAATATCTCGATGTATCTCGAAAACTACGCTTCTGATCAAAAAATATCATAGAACATAAATTGTAGGAAACATAATGCTCTACAAGAAAGGTCTCTGAACATTTTGCCATAGCTCGCTTCGTTTCCGAGATATTTGCAGATATATCTCAAGGGAAGGGACCTGACGGACATATTTCGAGATATTTCTTCTTCTTGTTGTTCTTCTTCTGCACAGCTAAGCTGGAGGTGGCATTTACAGCTCGCAATAGTGCAGAGTTATCTCAAAGAAAGGGGCCACGGTGTTTCTGTATCTCTATTATGTTGGTGCGGCTTCGGAACTTTTAAATATCTTGATATATCTCGAGAACTACGCATCTGATCAAAAAATATCATGGAAGATAAAAAGTAGGAAACTTAATTCTCTACAAAAAAGGTCTCTTAACATTTTGCCATAGCTCGCTTCGTTTCCGAGATATTTGCAGATTTATCTCAAGGGAAGGGGCCTGACGGACATATTTCGAGATATTTCTTCTTCTTGTTGTTCTTCTTCTGCACAGCTAAGCTGGAAGTGGCATTTGCGGCTCGCACTAGTGCAGAGTTATCTCAAAGAAAGGGGCCACGGTGTTTCTGTATCTCTATTATGTTGGTGCGGCTTCGGAACTTTTAAATATCTCGATGTATCTCGAAAACTACGCTTCTGATCAAAAAATATCATAGAACATAAATTGTAGGAAACATAATTCTCTACAAAAAAGGTCTCTTAACATTTTGCCATAGCTCGCTTCGTTTCCGAGATATTTGCAGATATATCTCAAGGGAAGGGGCCTGACGGACATATTTCGAGATATTTCTTCTTCTTGTTGTTCTTCTTCTGCACAGCTAAGCTGGAAGTGGCATTTACAGCTCGCAATAGTGCAGAGTTATCTCAAAGAAAGGGGCCACGGTGTTTCTGTATCTCTATTATGTTGGTGCGGCTTCGGAACTTTTAAATATCTTGATATATCTCGAGAACTACGCATCTGATCAAAAAATATCATAGAACATGAAAAGTAGGAAACTTAATTCTCTACAAAAAAGGTCTCTTAACATTTTGCCATAGCTCTCTTCGTTTCCGAGATATTTGCAGATTTATCTCAAGGGAAGGGGCCTGACGGACATATTTCGAGATATTTCTTCTTCTTGTTGTTCTTGTTCTGCACAGCTAAGCTGGAAGTGGCATTTGCAGCTCGCAATAGTGCAGAGTTATCTCAAAGAAAGGGGCCACGGTGTTTCTGTATCTCTATTATGTTGGTGCGGCTTCGGAACTTTTAAATATCTTGATATATCTCGAGAACTACGCATCTGATTAAAAAATATCATAGAACATAAAAAGTAGGAAACCTAATTTTCTACAAAAAAGGTCTCTTAACATTTTGCCGTAGCTCGCTTCGTTTCCGAGATATTTGCAGATTTATCTCAAGGGAAGGGGCCTGACGGACATATTTCGAGATATTTCTTCTTCTTGTTGTTCTTCTTCTGCACAGCTAAGCTGGAAGTGGCATTTGCAGCGCGCAATAGTGCAGAGTTATCTCAAAGAAAGGGGCCACGGTGTTTCTGTATCTCTATTATGTTGGTGCGGCTTCGGAACTTTTAAATATCTTGATATATCTCGAGAACTACGCATCTGATCAAAAAATATCATAGAACATAAAAAGTAGGAAACTTAATTCTCTACAAAAAAGGTCTCTTAACATTTTCCCATAACTGGCATCGTTTCCGAGATATTTGCAGATTTAGCTCAAGGGAAGGGGCCTGACGGACATATTCCGAGATATTTCTTCTTCTTGTTGTTCCTCTTCTGCACAGCTAAGCTGGAAGTGGCATTTGCAGGTCGCAATAGTG
The DNA here is from genome assembly GCF_051020975.1 of Osmia lignaria lignaria. NCBI lineage: Eukaryota > Metazoa > Arthropoda > Insecta > Hymenoptera > Megachilidae > Osmia > Osmia lignaria. Next base: position 22,807,212 of record NW_027478159.1, read on the forward strand.
CAGAGTTATCTCAAAGAAAGGGGCCACGGTGTTTCTGTATCTCTATTATGTTGGTGCGGCTTCGGAACTTTTAAATATCTCGATATATCTCGAAAACTACGCTTCTGATCAAAAAATATCAGAGAAGGTAAATTGTAGGAAACATAATTCTCTACAAAAAAGGTCTCTTAACATTTTGCCATAGCTCGCTTCGTTTCCGAGATATTTGCAGATTTATCTCAAGGGAAGGGGCCTGACGGACATATTTCGAGATATTTCTTCTTCTTGTTGTTCTTCTTCTGCACAGCTAAGCTGGAAGTGGCATTTGCTGCTCGCAATAGTGCAGAGTTATCTCAAAGAAAGGGGCCACGGTGTTTCTGTATCTCTATTATGTTGGTGCGGCTTCGGAACTTTTAAATATCTTGATATATCTCGAGAACTACGCATCTGATCAAAAAATATCGTAGAACATAAAAAGTAGGAAACTTAATTCTCTACAAATAAGGTCTCTAAACGTTTTGCCATAGCTCGCATGGTTTCCGAGATATTTGCAGATTTATCTCAAGGGAAGGGGCCTGACGGACATATTTCGAGATATTCCTTCTTCTTGTTGTTCTTCTTCTGCACAGCTAAGCTGGAAGTGGCATTTGCAGCTCGCAATAGTGCAGAGTTATCTCAAAGAAAGGGGCCACGGTGTTTCTGTATCTCTATTATGTTGGTGCGGCTTCGGAACTTTTAAATATCTTGATATATCTCGAGAACTACGCATCTGATCGAAGAATATCATAGAACATAAATTGTAGGAAACATAATTCTCTACAAAAAAGGTCTCTTAACATTTTGCCGTAGCTCGCTTCGTTTCCGAGATATTTGCAGATTTATCTCAAGGGAAGGGGCCTGACGGACATATTTCCAGATATTTCTTCTTCTTGTTGTTCTTCTTCTGCACAGCTAAGCTGGAAGTGGCATTTGCAGCTCGCAATAGTGCAGAGTTATCTCAAAGAAAGGGGCCACGGTGTTTCTGTATCTCTATTATGTTGGTGCGGCTTCGGAACTTTTAAATATCTTGATATATCTCGAGAACTACGCATCTGATCGAAAAATATCATAGAACATAAAAAGTAGGAAACTTAATTCTCTACAAAAGAGGTCTCTTAACATTTTGCCATAGCTCGCTTCGTTTCCGAGATATTTGCAGATTTATCTCAAGGGAAGGGGCCTGACGGACATATTTCGAGATATTTCTTCTTTTTGTTGTTCTTCTTCTGCACAGCTAAGCTGGAAGTGGCATTTGCAGCTCGCAATAGTGCAGAGTTATCTCAAAGAAAGGGGCCACGGTGTTTCTGTACCTCTATTATGTTGGTGCGGCTTCGGAACTTTTAAATATCTTGATATATCTCGAGAACTACGCATCTGATCGAAAAATATCATAGAACATAAAAAGTAGGAAACTTAATTCTCTACAAAAGAGGTCTCTTAACATTTTGCCATAGCTCGCTTCGTTTCCGAGATATTTGCAGATTTATCTCAAGGGAAGGGGCCTGACGGACATATTTCGAGATATTTCTTCTTTTTGTTGTTCTTCTTCTGCACAGCTAAGCTGGAAGTGGCATTTGCAGCTCGCAATAGTGCAGAGTTATCTCAAAGAAAGGGGCCACGGTGTTTCTGTATCTCTATTATGTTGGTGCGGCTTCGGAACTTTTAAATATCTTGATATATCTCGAGAACTACGCATCTGATCGAAAAATATCATAGAACATAAAAAGTAGGAAACTTAATTCTCTACAAAAGAGGTCTCTTAACATTTTGCCATAGCTCGCTTCGTTTCCGAGATATTTGCAGATTTATCTCAAGGGAAGGGGCCTGACGGACATATTTCGAGATATTTCTTCTTTTTGTTGTTCTTCTTCTGCACAGCTAAGCTGGAAGTGGCATTTGCAGCTCGCAATAGTGCAGAGTTATCTCAAAGAAAGGGGCCACGGTGTTTCTGTACCTCTATTATGTTGGTGCGGCTTCGGAACTTTTAAATATCTTGATATATCTCGAGAACTACGCATCCGATCAAAAAATATCATAGAACATAAAAAGTAGGAAACTTAATTCTCTACAAAAAAGGTCTCTTAACATTTTGCCATAGCTCGCTTCGTTTCCGAGATATTTGCAGATTTATCTCGAGGGAAGGGGCCTGACGGACATATTTCGAGATATTTCTTCTTCTTGTTGTTCTTCTTCTGCACAGCTAAGCTGGAAGTGGCATTTGCAGCGCGCAATAGTGCAGAGTTATCTCAAAGAAAGGGGCCACGCTGTTTCTGTATCTCTATTATGTTGGTGCGGCTTCGGATCTTTTAAATATCTCGATATATCTCGAAAACAACGCTTCTGATCAAAAAATATCATAGAACATAAATTGTAGGAAACATAATTCTCTACAAAAAAGGTCTCTTAACATTTTGCCGTAGCTCGCTTCGTTTCCGAGATATTTGCAGATTTATCTCAAGGGAAGGGGCCTGACGGACATATTTCGAGATATTTCTTCTTCTTGTTGTTCTTCTTCTGCACAGCTAAGCTGGAAGTGGCATTTGCAGCTCGCAATAGTGCAGAGTTATCTCAAAGAAAGGGGCCACGGTGTTTCTGTATCTCTATTATGTTGGTGCGGCTTCGGAACTTTTAAATATCTTGATATATCTCGAGAACTACGCATCTGATCAAAAAATATCGTAGAACATAAAAAGTAGGAAACTTAATTCTCTACAAATAAGGTCTCTAAACATTTTGCCATAGCTCGCATGGTTTCCGAGATATTTGCAGATTTATCTCAAGGGAAGGGGCCTGACGGACATATTTCGAGATATTCCTTCTTCTTGTTGTTCTTCTTCTGCACAGCTAAGCTGGAAGTGGCATTCGCAGCTCGCAATAGTGCAGAGTTACCTCAAAGAAAGGGGCCACGGTGTTTCTGTATCTCTATTATGTTGGTGCCGCTTCGGAACTTTTAAATATCAGGATATATCTCGAGAACTACGCATCTGATCAAAAAATATCATAGAACATAAAAAGTAGGAAACTTAATTCTCTACAAAAATGGTCTCTTAACATTTTGCCATAGCTCGCTTCGTTTCCGAGATATTTGCAGATTTATCTCAAGGGAAGGGGCCTGACGGACATATTTCGAGATATTTCTTCTTCTTGTTGTTCTTCTTCTGCACAGCTAAGCTGGAAGTGGCATTTGCAGCTCGCAGTAGTGCAGAGTTATCTCAAAGAAAGGGGCCACGGTGTTTCTGTATCTCTATTATGTTGGTGCGGCTTCGGAACTTTTAAATATCTTGATATATTTCGAGAACTACGCATCTGATCAGAAAATATCATAGAACATAAAAAGTAGGAAACTTAATTCTCTACAAAAAAGATCTCTTAACATTTTGCCATAGCTCGCTTCGTTTCCGAGATATTTGCAGATTTATCTCAAGGGAAGGGGCCTGACGGACATATTTCGAGATATTTCTTCTTCTTGTTGTTCTTCTTCTGCACAGCTAAGCTGGAAGTGGCATTTGCAGCTCGCAGTAGTGCAGAGTTATCTCAAAGAAAGGGGCCACGGTGTTTCTGTATCTCTATTATGTTGGTGCGGCTTCGGAACTTTTAAATATCTTGATATATTTCGAGAACTACGCATCTGATCAGAAAATATCATAGAACATAAAAAGTAGGAAACTTAATTCTCTACAAAAAAGATCTCTTAACATTTTGCCATAGCTCGCTTCGTTTCCGAGATATTTGCAGATTTATCTCAAGGGAAGGGGCCTGACGGACATATTTCGAGATATTTCTTCTTCTTGTTGTTCTTCTTCTGCACAGCTAAGCTGGAAGTGGCATTTGCAGCGCGCAATAGTGCAGAGTTATCTCAAAGAAAGGGGCCACGGTGTTTCTGTATCTCTATTATGTTGGTGCGGCTTCGGAACTTTTAAATATCTTGATATATCTCGAGAACTACGCATCTGTTCAAAAAATATCATAGAACATAAAAAGTAGGAATCCTAATTTTCTACAAAAAAGGTCTCTTAACATTTTGCCGTAGCTCGCTTCGTTTCCGAGATATTTGCAGATTTATCTCAAGGGAAGGGGCCTGACGGACATATTTCCAGATATTTCTTCTTCTTGTTGTTCTTCTTCTGCACAGCTAAGCTGGAAGTGGCATTTGCGGCTCGCACTAGTGCAGAGTTATCTCAAAGAAAGGGGCCACGGTGTTTCTGTATCTCTATTATGTTGGTGCGGCTTCGGAACTTTTAAATATCTCGATGTATCTCGAAAACTACGCTTCTGATCAAAAAATATCATAGAACATAAATTGTAGGAAACATAATTCTCTACAAAAAAGGTCTCTTAACATTTTGCCATAGCTCGCTTCGTTTCCGAGATATTTGCAGATATATCTCAAGGGAAGGGGCCTGACGGACATATTTCGAGATATTTCTTCTTCTTGTTGTTCTTCTTCTGCACAGCTAAGCTGGAAGTGGCATTTACAGCTCGCAATAGTGCAGAGTTATCTCAAAGAAAGTGGCCACGGTGTTTCTGTATCTCTATTATGTTGGTGCGGCTTCGGAACTTTTAAATATCTTGATATATCTCGAGAACTACGCATCTGATCAAAAAATATCATAGAACATGAAAAGTAGGAAACTTAATTCTCTACAAAAAAGGTCTCTTAACATTTTGCCATAGCTCTCTTCGTTTCCGAGATATTTGCAGATTTATCTCAAGGGAAGGGGCCTGACGGACATATTTCGAGATATTTCTTCTTCTTGTTGTTCTTCTTCTGCACAGCTAAGCTGGAAGTGGCATTTGCGGCTCGCACTAGTGCAGAGTTATCTCAAAGAAAGGGGCCACGGTGTTTCTGTATCTCTATTATGTTGGTGCGGCTTCGGAACTTTTAAATATCTTGATATATCTCGAGAACTACGCGTCTGATCAAAAAATATCATAGAACATAAAAAGTAGGAAACTTAATTCTCTACAAAAACGGTCTCTTAACATTTTGCAATAGCTCGCTTCGTTTCCGAGATATTTGCAGATATATCTCAAGGGAAGGGGCCTGACGGACATATTTCGAGATATTTCTTCTTCTTGTTGTTCTTCTTCCGCACAGCTAAGCTGGAAGTGGCATTTACAGTTCGCAATAGTGCAGAGTTATCGCAAAGAAAGGGGCCACGGTGTTTCTGTATCTCTATTATGTTGGTGCGGCTTCGGAACTTTTAAATATCTTGATATATCTCGAGAACTACGCATCTGATCAAAAAATATCATAGAACATAAAAAGTAGGAAACCTAATTTTCTACAAAAAAGGTCTCTTAACATTTTGCCGTAGCTCGCTTCGTTTCCGAGATATTTGCAGATTTATCTCAAGGGAAGGGGCCTGACGGACATATTTCGAGATATTTCTTCTTCTTGTTGTTCTTCTTCTGCACAGCTAAGCTGGAAGTGGCATTTGCAGCGCGCAATAGTGCAGAGTTATCTCAAAGAAAGGGGCCACGGTGTTTCTGTATCTCTATTATGTTGGTGCGGCTTCGGAACTTTTAAATATCTTGATATATCTCGAGAACTACGCATCTGATCAAAAAATATCATAGAACATAAAAAGTAGGAAACTTAATTCTCTACAAAAAAGGTCTCTTAACATTTTCCCATAACTGGCATCGTTTCCGAGATATTTGCAGATTTAGCTCAAGGGAAGGGGCCTGACGGACATATTCCGAGATATTTCTTCTTCTTGTTGTTCCTCTTCTGCACAGCTAAGCTGGAAGTGGCATTTGCAGCTCGCAATAGTGCAGAGTTATCTCAAAGAAAGGGGCCACGGTGTTTCTGTACCTCTATTATGTTGGTGCAGCTTCGGAGCTTTTAAATATCTTGATATATCTCGAGAACTACGCATCTGATCAAACAATATCATAGAACATAAAAAGTAGGAAACTTAATTCTCTACAAAAAAGTCTGTTAACATTTTCCCATAGCTGGCATCGTTTCCGAGATATTTGCAGATTTAGCTCAAGGGAAGGGGCCTGACGGACATATTTCGAGATATTTCTTCTTCTTGTTGTTCTTCTTCTGCACAGCTAAGCTGGAAGTGGCATTTGCAGCGCGCAATAGTGCAGAGTTATCTCAAAGAAAGGGGCCACGGTGTTTCTGTATCTCTATTATGTTGGTGCGGCTTCGGATCTTTTAAATATCTCGATATATCTCGAAAACAACGCTTCTGATCAAAAAATATCATAGAACATAAATTGTAGGAAACATAATTCTCTACAAAAAAGGTCTCTTAACATTTTGCCGTAGCTCGCTTCGTTTCCGAGATATTTGCAGATTTATCTCAAGGGAAGGGGCCTGACGGACATATTTCCAGATATTTCTTCTTCTTGTTGTTCTTCTTCTGCACAGCTAAGCTGGAAGTGGCATTTGCAGCTCGCAATAGTGCAGAGTTATCTCAAAGAGAGGGGCCACGGTGTTTCTGTATCTCTATTATGTTGGTGCGGCTTCGGAACTTTTAAATATCTTGATATATCTCGAGAACTACGCATCTGATCGAAAAATATCATAGAACATAAAAAGTAGGAAACTTAATTCTCTACAAAAGAGGTCTCTTAACATTTTGCCATAGCTCGCTTCGTTTCCGAGATATTTGCAGATTTATCTCAAGGGAAGGGGCCTGACGGACATATTTCGAGATATTTCTTCTTCTTGTTGTTCTTCTTCTGCACAGCTAAGCTGGAAGTGGCATTTGCAGCTCGCAATAGTGCAGAGTTATCTCAAAGAAAGGGGCCACGGTGTTTCTGTATCTCTATTATGTTGGTGCGGCTTCGGAACTTTTAAATATCTTGATATATCTCGAGAACTACGCATCTGATCAAAAAATATCGTAGAACATAAAAAGTAGGAAACTTAATTCTCTACAAATAAGGTCTCTAAACATTTTGCCATAGCTCGCATGGTTTCCGAGATATTTGCAGATTTATCTCAAGGGAAGGGGCCTGACGGACATATTTCGAGATATTCCTTCTTCTTGTTGTTCTTCTTCTGCACAGCTAAGCTGGAAGTGGCATTCGCAGCTCGCAATAGTGCAGAGTTACCTCAAAGAAAGGGGCCACGGTGTTTCTGTATCTCTATTATGTTGGTGCCGCTTCGGAACTTTTAAATATCAGGATATATCTCGAGAACTACGCATCTGATCAAAAAATATCATAGAACATAAAAAGTAGGAAACTTAATTCTCTACAAAAATGGTCTCTTAACATTTTGCCATAGCTCGCTTCGTTTCCGAGATATTTGCAGATTTATCTCAAGGGAAGGGGCCTGACGGACATATTTCGAGATATTTCTTCTTCTTGTTGTTCTTCTTCTGCACAGCTAAGCTGGAAGTGGCATTTGCAGCTCGCAGTAGTGCAGAGTTATCTCAAAGAAAGGGGCCACGGTGTTTCTGTATCTCTATTATGTTGGTGCGGCTTCGGAACTTTTAAATATCTTGATATATTTCGAGAACTACGCATCTGATCAGAAAATATCATAGAACATAAAAAGTAGGAAACTTAATTCTCTACAAAAAAGATCTCTTAACATTTTGCCATAGCTCGCTTCGTTTCCGAGATATTTGCAGATTTATCTCAAGGGAAGGGGCCTGACGGACATATTTCGAGATATTTCTTCTTCTTGTTGTTCTTCTTCTGCACAGCTAAGCTGGAAGTGGCATTTGCAGCTCGCAGTAGTGCAGAGTTATCTCAAAGAAAGGGGCCACGGTGTTTCTGTATCTCTATTATGTTGGTGCGGCTTCGGAACTTTTAAATATCTTGATATATTTCGAGAACTACGCATCTGATCAGAAAATATCATAGAACATAAAAAGTAGGAAACTTAATTCTCTACAAAAAAGATCTCTTAACATTTTGCCATAGCTCGCTTCGTTTCCGAGATATTTGCAGATTTATCTCAAGGGAAGGGGCCTGACGGACATATTTCGAGATATTTCTTCTTCTTGTTGTTCTTCTTCTGCACAGCTAAGCTGGAAGTGGCATTTGCAGCGCGCAATAGTGCAGAGTTATCTCAAAGAAAGGGGCCACGGTGTTTCTGTATCTCTATTATGTTGGTGCGGCTTCGGAACTTTTAAATATCTTGATATATCTCGAGAACTACGCATCTGTTCAAAAAATATCATAGAACATAAAAAGTAGGAATCCTAATTTTCTACAAAAAAGGTCTCTTAACATTTTGCCGTAGCTCGCTTCGTTTCCGAGATATTTGCAGATTTATCTCAAGGGAAGGGGCCTGACGGACATATTTCCAGATATTTCTTCTTCTTGTTGTTCTTCTTCTGCACAGCTAAGCTGGAAGTGGCATTTGCGGCTCGCACTAGTGCAGAGTTATCTCAAAGAAAGGGGCCACGGTGTTTCTGTATCTCTATTATGTTGGTGCGGCTTCGGAACTTTTAAATATCTCGATGTATCTCGAAAACTACGCTTCTGATCAAAAAATATCATAGAACATAAATTGTAGGAAACATAATTCTCTACAAAAAAGGTCTCTTAACATTTTGCCATAGCTCGCTTCGTTTCCGAGATATTTGCAGATATATCTCAAGGGAAGGGGCCTGACGGACATATTTCGAGATATTTCTTCTTCTTGTTGTTCTTCTTCTGCACAGCTAAGCTGGAAGTGGCATTTACAGCTCGCAATAGTGCAGAGTTATCTCAAAGAAAGTGGCCACGGTGTTTCTGTATCTCTATTATGTTGGTGCGGCTTCGGAACTTTTAAATATCTTGATATATCTCGAGAACTACGCATCTGATCAAAAAATATCATAGAACATGAAAAGTAGGAAACTTAATTCTCTACAAAAAAGGTCTCTTAACATTTTGCCATAGCTCTCTTCGTTTCCGAGATATTTGCAGATTTATCTCAAGGGAAGGGGCCTGACGGACATATTTCGAGATATTTCTTCTTCTTGTTGTTCTTCTTCTGCACAGCTAAGCTGGAAGTGGCATTTGCGGCTCGCACTAGTGCAGAGTTATCTCAAAGAAAGGGGCCACGGTGTTTCTGTATCTCTATTATGTTGGTGCGGCTTCGGAACTTTTAAATATCTTGATATATCTCGAGAACTACGCGTCTGATCAAAAAATATCATAGAACATAAAAAGTAGGAAACTTAATTCTCTACAAAAACGGTCTCTTAACATTTTGCAATAGCTCGCTTCGTTTCCGAGATATTTGCAGATATATCTCAAGGGAAGGGGCCTGACGGACATATTTCGAGATATTTCTTCTTCTTGTTGTTCTTCTTCCGCACAGCTAAGCTGGAAGTGGCATTTACAGTTCGCAATAGTGCAGAGTTATCGCAAAGAAAGGGGCCACGGTGTTTCTGTATCTCTATTATGTTGGTGCGGCTTCGGAACTTTTAAATATCTTGATATATCTCGAGAACTACGCATCTGATCAAAAAATATCATAGAACATAAAAAGTAGGAAACCTAATTTTCTACAAAAAAGGTCTCTTAACATTTTGCCGTAGCTCGCTTCGTTTCCGAGATATTTGCAGATTTATCTCAAGGGAAGGGGCCTGACGGACATATTTCGAGATATTTCTTCTTCTTGTTGTTCTTCTTCTGCACAGCTAAGCTGGAAGTGGCATTTGCAGCGCGCAATAGTGCAGAGTTATCTCAAAGAAAGGGGCCACGGTGTTTCTGTATCTCTATTATGTTGGTGCGGCTTCGGAACTTTTAAATATCTTGATATATCTCGAGAACTACGCATCTGATCAAAAAATATCATAGAACATAAAAAGTAGGAAACTTAATTCTCTACAAAAAAGGTCTCTTAACATTTTCCCATAACTGGCATCGTTTCCGAGATATTTGCAGATTTAGCTCAAGGGAAGGGGCCTGACGGACATATTCCGAGATATTTCTTCTTCTTGTTGTTCCTCTTCTGCACAGCTAAGCTGGAAGTGGCATTTGCAGCTCGCAATAGTGCAGAGTTATCTCAAAGAAAGGGGCCACGGTGTTTCTGTACCTCTATTATGTTGGTGCAGCTTCGGAGCTTTTAAATATCTTGATATATCTCGAGAACTACGCATCTGATCAAACAATATCATAGAACATAAAAAGTAGGAAACTTAATTCTCTACAAAAAAGTCTGTTAACATTTTCCCATAGCTGGCATCGTTTCCGAGATATTTGCAGATTTAGCTCAAGGGAAGGGGCCTGACGGACATATTTCGAGATATTTCTTCTTCTTGTTGTTCTTCTTCTGCACAGCTAAGCTGGAAGTGGCATTTGCAGCGCGCAATAGTGCAGAGTTATCTCAAAGAAAGGGGCCACGGTGTTTCTGTATCTCTATTATGTTGGTGCGGCTTCGGATCTTTTAAATATCTCGATATATCTCGAAAACAACGCTTCTGATCAAAAAATATCATAGAACATAAATTGTAGGAAACATAATTCTCTACAAAAAAGGTCTCTTAACATTTTGCCGTAGCTCGCTTCGTTTCCGAGATATTTGCAGATTTATCTCAAGGGAAGGGGCCTGACGGACATATTTCCAGATATTTCTTCTTCTTGTTGTTCTTCTTCTGCACAGCTAAGCTGGAAGTGGCATTTGCAGCTCGCAATAGTGCAGAGTTATCTCAAAGAGAGGGGCCACGGTGTTTCTGTATCTCTATTATGTTGGTGCGGCTTCGGAACTTTTAAATATCTTGATATATCTCGAGAACTACGCATCTGATCGAAAAATATCATAGAACATAAAAAGTAGGAAACTTAATTCTCTACAAAAGAGGTCTCTTAACATTTTGCCATAGCTCGCTTCGTTTCCGAGATATTTGCAGATTTATCTCAAGGGAAGGGGCCTGACGGACATATTTCGAGATATTTCTTCTTCTTGTTGTTCTTCTTCTGCACAGCTAAGCTGGAAGTGGCATTTGCAGCTCGCAATAGTGCAGAGTTATCTCAAAGAAAGGGGCCACGGTGTTTCTGTATCTCTATTATGTTGGTGCGGCTTCGGAACTTTTAAATATCTTGATATATCTCGAGAACTACGCATCTGATCAAAAAATATCGTAGAACATAAAAAGTAGGAAACTTAATTCTCTACAAATAAGGTCTCTAAACATTTTGCCATAGCTCGCATGGTTTCCGAGATATTTGCAGATTTATCTCAAGGGAAGGGGCCTGACGGACATATTTCGAGATATTCCTTCTTCTTGTTGTTCTTCTTCTGCACAGCTAAGCTGGAAGTGGCATTTGCAGCTCGCAATAGTGCAGAGTTACCTCAAAGAAAGGGGCCACGGTGTTTCTGTATCTCTATTATGTTGGTGCCGCTTCGGAACTTTTAAATATCAGGATATATCTCGAGAACTACGCATCTGATCAAAAAATATCATAGAACATAAAAAGTAGGAAACTTAATTCTCTACAAAAATGGTCTCTTAACATTTTGCCATAGCTCGCTTCGTTTCCGAGATATTTGCAGATTTATCTCAAGGGAAGGGGCCTGACGGACATATTTCGAGATATTTCTTCTTCTTGTTGTTCTTCTTCTGCACAGCTAAGCTGGAAGTGGCATTTACAGCTCGCAATAGTGCAGAGTTATCTCAAAGAAAGTGGCCACGGTGTTTCTGTATCTCTATTATGTTGGTGCGGCTTCGGAACTTTTAAATATCTTGATATATCTCGAGAACTACGCATCTGATCAAAAAATATCATAGAACATGAAAAGTAGGAAACTTAATTCTCTACAAAAAAGGTCTCTTAACATTTTGCCATAGCTCTCTTCGTTTCCGAGATATTTGCAGATTTATCTCAAGGGAAGGGGCCTGACGGACATATTTCGAGATATTTCTTCTTCTTGTTGTTCTTCTTCTGCACAGCTAAGCTGGAAGTGGCATTTGCGGCTCGCACTAGTGCAGAGTTGTCTCAAAGAAAGGGGCCACGGTGTTTCTGTATCTCTATTATGTTGGTGCGGCTTCGGAACTTTTAAATATCTTGATATATCTCGAGAACTACGCGTCTGATCAAAAAATATCATAGAACATAAAAAGTAGGAAACTTAATTCTCTACAAAAACGGTCTCTTAACATTTTGCAATAGCTCGCTTCGTTTCCGAGATATTTGCAGATATATCTCAAGGGAAGGGGCCTGACGGACATATTTCGAGATATTTCTTCTTCTTGTTGTTCTTCTTCCGCACAGCTAAGCTGGAAGTGGCATTTGCAGCTCGCAATAGTGCAGAGTTATCTCAAAGAGAGGGGCCACGGTGTTTCTGTATCTCTATTATGTTGGTGCGGCTTCGGAACTTTTGAATATCTTGATATATCTCGAGAACTACGCATCTGATCGAAAAATATCATAGAACATAAAAAGTAGGAAACTTAATTCTCTACAAAAAAGGTCTCTTAACATTTTCCCATAACTGGCATCGTTTCCGAGATATTTGCAGATTTAGCTCAAGGGAAGGGGCCTGACGGACATATTCCGAGATATTTCTTCTTCTTGTTGTTCCTCTTCTGCACAGCTAAGCTGGAAGTGGCATTTGCAGCTCGCAATAGTGCAGAGTTATCTCAAAGAAAGGGGCCACGGTGTTTCTGTACCTCTATTATGTTGGTGCAGCTTCGGAGCTTTTAAATATCTTGATATATCTCGAGAACTACGCATCTGATCAAACAATATCATAGAACATAAAAAGTAGGAAACTTAATTCTCTACAAAAAAGTCTGTTAACATTTTCCCATAGCTGGCATCGTTTCCGAGATATTTGCAGATTTAGCTCAAGGGAAGGGGCCTGACGGACATATTTCGAGATATTTCTTCTTCTTGTTGTTCTTCTTCTGCACAGCTAAGCTGGAAGTGGCATTTGCAGCGCGCAATAGTGCAGAGTTATCTCAAAGAAAGGGGCCACGGTGTTTCTGTATCTCTATTATGTTGGTGCGGCTTCGGATCTTTTAAATATCTCGATATATCTCGAAAACAACGCTTCTGATCAAAAAATATCATAGAACATAAATTGTAGGAAACATAATTCTCTACAAAAAAGGTCTCTTAACATTTTGCCGTAGCTCGCTTCGTTTCCGAGATATTTGCAGATTTATCTCAAGGGAAGGGGCCTGACGGACATATTTCCAGATATTTCTTCTTCTTGTTGTTCTTCTTCTGCACAGCTAAGCTGGAAGTGGCATTTGCAGCTCGCAATAGTGCAGAGTTATCTCAAAGAGAGGGGCCACGGTGTTTCTGTATCTCTATTATGTTGGTGCGGCTTCGGAACTTTTAAATATCTTGATATATCTCGAGAACTACGCATCTGATCGAAAAATATCATAGAACATAAAAAGTAGGAAACTTAATTCTCTACAAAAGAGGTCTCTTAACATTTTGCCATAGCTCGCTTCGTTTCCGAGATATTTGCAGATTTATCTCAAGGGAAGGGGCCTGACGGACATATTTCGAGATATTTCTTCTTTTTGTTGTTCTTCTTCTGCACAGCTAAGCTGGAAGTGGCATTTGCAGCTCGCAATAGTGCAGAGTTATCTCAAAGAAAGGGGCCACGGTGTTTCTGTATCTCTATTATGTTGGTGCGGCTTCGGAACTTTTAAATATCTTGATATATCTCGAGAACTACGCATCCGATCAAAAAATATCATAGAACATAAAAAGTAGGAAACTTAATTCTCTACAAAAGAGGTCTCTTAACATTTTGCCATAGCTCGCTTCGTTTCCGAGATATTTGCAGATTTATCTCAAGGGAAGGGGCCTAACGGACATATTTCGAGATATTTCTTCTTCTTGTTGTTCTTCTTCTGCACAGCTAAACTGGAAGTGGCATTTCCAGCTCGCAATAGTGCAGAGTTATCTCAAAGAGAGGGGCCACGGTGTTTCTGTATCTCTATTATGTTGGTGCGGCTTCGGAACTTTTAAATATCTTGATATATCTCGAGAACTACGCATCTGATCAAAAAATATCATACAACATAAAAAGTAGGAAACTTAATTCTCTACAAAAAAGGTCTCTTAACATTTTGCCATAGCTCGCTTCGTTTCCGAGATATTTGCAGATTTATCTCGAGGGAAGGGGCCTGACGGACATATTTCGAGATATTTCTTCTTCTTGTTGTTCTTCTTCTGCACAGCTAAGCTGGAAGTGGCATTTGCAGCGCGCAATAGTGCAGAGTTATCTCAAAGAAAGGGGCCACGGTGTTTCTGTATCTCTATTATGTTGGTGCGGCTTCGGAACTTTTAAATATCTTGATATATCTCGAGAACTACGCATCTGATCCAAAAATATCATAGAACATAAAAAGTAGGAATCCTAATTTTCTACAAAAAAGGTCTCTTAACATTTTGCCGTAGCTCGCTTTGTTTCCGAGATATTTGCAGATTTATCTCAAGGGAAGGGGCCTGACGGACATATTTCGAGATATTCCTTCTTCTTGTTGTTCTTCTTCTGCACAGCTAAGCTGGAAGTGGCATTTGCAGCTCGCAATAGTGCAGAGTTACCTCAAAGAAAGGGGCCACGGTGTTTCTGTATCTCTATTATGTTGGTGCCGCTTCGGAACTTTTAAATATCAGGATATATCTCGAGAACTACGCATCTGATCAAAAAATATCATAAAACATAAAAAGTAGGAAACTTAATTCTCTACAAAAATGGTCTCTTAACATTTTGCCATAGCTCGCTTCGTTTCCGAGATATTTGCAGATTTATCTCAAGGGAAGGGGCCTGACGGACATATTTCGAGATATTTCTTCTTCTTGTTGTTCTTCTTCTGCACAGCTAAGCTGGAAGTGGCATTTGCAGCTCGCAGTAGTGCAGAGTTATCTCAAAGAAAGGGGCCACGGTGTTTCTGTATCTCTATTATGTTGGTGCGGCTTCGGAACTTTTAAATATCTTGATATATTTCGAGAACTACGCATCTGATCAGAAAATATCATAGAACATAAGAAGTAGGAAACTTAATTCTCTACAAAAAAGATCTCTTAACATTTTGACATAGCTCGCTTCGTTTCCGAGATATTTGCAGATTTATCTCAAGGGAAGGGGCCTGACGGACATATTTCGAGATATTTCTTCTTCTTGTTGTTCTTCTTCTGCACAGCTAAGCTGGAAGTGGCATTTGCAGCGCGCAATAGTGCAGAGTTATCTCAAAGAAAGGGGCCACGGTGTTTCTGTATCTCTATTATGTTGGTGCGGCTTCGGAACTTTTAAATATCTTGATATATCTCGAGAACTACGCATCTGTTCAAAAAATATCATAGAACATAAAAAGTAGGAATCCTAATTTTCTACAAAAAAGGTCTCTTAACATTTTGCCGTGGCTCGCTTCGTTTCCGAGATATTTGCAGATTTATCTCAAGGGAAGGGGCCTGACGGACATATTTCCAGATATTTCTTCTTCTTGTTGTTCTTCTTCTGCACAGCTAAGCTGGAAGTGGCATTTGCAGCTCGCAATAGTGCAGAGTTATCTCAAAGAAAGGGGCCACGGTGTTTCTGTATCTCTATTATGTTGGTGCGGCTTCGGAACTTTTAAATATCTTGATATATCTCGAGAACTACGCATCTGATCGAAAAATATCATAGAACACAAACTGTAGGAAACATAATTCTCTACAAAAAAGGTCTCTTAACATTTTGCCGTAGCTCGCTTCGTTTCCGAGATATTTGCAGATTTATCTCAAGGGAAGGGGCCTGACGGACATATTTCCAGATATTTCTTCTTCTTGTTGTTCTTCTTCTGCACAGCTAAGCTGGAAGTGGCATTTGCAGCTCGCAATAGTGCAGAGTTATCTCAAAGAAAGGGGCCACGGTGTTTCTGTATCTCTATTATGTTGGTGCGGCTTCGGAACTTTTAAATATCTTGATATATCTCGAGAACTACGCATCTGATCGAAAAATATCATAGAACATAAAAAGTAGGAAACTTGATTCTCTACAAAAGAGGTCTCTTAACATTTTGCCATAGCTCGCTTCGTTTCCGAGATATTTGCAGATTTATCTCAAGGGAAGGGGCCTGACGGACATATTTCGAGATATTTCTTCTTCTTGTTGTTCTTCTTCTGCACAGCTAAGCTGGAAGTGGCATTTGCAGCTCGCAGTAGTGCAGAGTTATCTCAAAGAAAGGGGCCACGGTGTTTCTGTATCTCTATTATGTTGGTGCGGCTTCGGAACTTTTAAATATCTTGATATATTTCGAGAACTACGCATCTGATCAGAAAATATCATAGAACATAAGAAGTAGGAAACTTAATTCTCTACAAAAAAGATCTCTTAACATTTTGACATAGCTCGCTTCGTTTCCGAGATATTTGCAGATTTATCTCAAGGGAAGGGGCCTGACGGACATATTTCGAGATATTTCTTCTTCTTGTTGTTCTTCTTCTGCACAGCTAAGCTGGAAGTGGCATTTGCAGCGCGCAATAGTGCAGAGTTATCTCAAAGAAAGGGGCCACGGTGTTTCTGTATCTCTATTATGTTGGTGCGGCTTCGGAACTTTTAAATATCTTGATATATCTCGAGAACTACGCATCCGATCAAAAAATATCATAGAACATAAAAAGTAGGAAACTTAATTCTCTACAAAAAAGGTCTCTTAACATTTTGCCATAGCTCGCTTCGTTTCCGAGATATTTGCAGATTTATCTCGAGGGAAGGGGCCTGACGGACATATTCCGAGATATTTCTTCTTCTTGTTGTTCTTCTTCTGCACAGCTAAGCTGGAAGTGGCATTTGCAGCGCGCAATAGTGCAGAGTTATCTCAAAGAAAGGGGCCACGGTGTTTCTGTATCTCTATTATGTTGGTGCGGCTTCGGATCTTTTAAATATCTCGATATATCTCGAAAACAACGCTTCTGATCAAAAAATATCATAGAACATAAATTGTAGGAAACATAATTCTCTACAAAAAAGGTCTCTTAACATTTTGCCGTAGCTCGCTTCGTTTCCGAGATATTTGCAGATTTATCTCAAGGGAAGGGGCCTGACGGACATATTTCCAGATATTTCTTCTTCTTGTTGTTCTTCTTCTGCACAGCTAAGCTGGAAGTGGCATTTGCAGCTCGCAATAGTGCAGAGTTATCTCAAAGAGAGGGGCCACGGTGTTTCTGTATCTCTATTATGTTGGTGCGGCTTCGGAGCTTTTAAATATCTTGATATATCTCGAGAACTACGCATCTGATCGAAAAATATCATAGAACATAAAAAGTAGGAAACTTAATTCTCTACAAAAGAGGTCTCTTAACATTTTGCCATAGCTCGCTTCGTTTCCGAGATATTTGCAGATTTATCTCAAGGGAAGGGGCCTGACGGACATATTTCGAGATATTTCTTCTTTTTGTTGTTCTTCTTCTGCACAGCTAAGCTGGAAGTGGCATTTGCAGCTCGCAATAGTGCAGAGTTATCTCAAAGAAAGGGGCCACGGTGTTTCTGTATCTCTATTATGTTGGTGCGGCTTCGGAACTTTTAAATATCTTGATATATGTCGAGAACTACGCATCCGATCAAAAAATATCATACAACATAAAAAGTAGGAAACTTAATTCTCTACAAAAAAGGTCTCTTAACATTTTGCCATACCTCGCTTCGTTTCCGAGATATTTGCAGATTTATCTCGAGGGAAGGGGCCTGACGGACATATTTCGAGATATTTCTTCTTCTTGTTGTTCTTCTTCTGCACAGCTAAGCTGGAAGTGGCATTTGCAGCGCGCAATAGTGCAGAGTTATCTCAAAGAAAGGGGCCACGGTGTTTCTGTATCTCTATTATGTTGGTGCGGCTTCGGAACTTTTAAATATCTTGATATATCTCGAGAACTACGCATCCGATCAAAAAATATCATAGAACATAAAAAGTAGGAAACTTAATTGTCTACAAAAAAGGTCTCTTAACATTTTGCCATAGCTCGCTTCGTTTCCGAGATATTTGCAGATTTATCTCGAGGGAAGGGGCCTGACGGACATATTTCGAGATATTTCTTCTTCTTGTTGTTCTTCTTCTGCACAGCTAAGCTGGAAGCGGCATTTGCGGCTCGCACTAGTGCAGAGTTATCTCAAAGAAAGGGGCCACGGTGTTTCTGTATCTCTATTATGTTGGTGCGGCTTCGGATCTTTTAAATATCTCGATATATCTCGAAAACTACGCTTCTGATCAAAAAATATCATAGAACATAAATTGTAGGAAACATAATTCTCTATAAAAAACGTCTCTTAACATTTTGCCATAGCTCGCTTCGTTTCCGAGATATTTGCAGATATATCTCAAGGGAAGGGGCCTGACGGACATATTTCGAGATATTTCTTCTTCTTGTTGTTCTTCTTCTGCACAGCTAAGCTGGAAGTGGCATTTACAGCTCGCAATAGTGCAGAGTTATCTCAAAGAAAGGGGCCACGGTGTTTCTGTATCTCTACTATGTTGGTGCGGCTTCGGAACTTTTAAATATCTTGATATATCTCGAGAACTACGCATCTGATCAAAAAATATCATAGAACATTAAAAGTAGGAAACTTAATTCTCTACAAAAAAGGTCTCTTAAGATTTTGCCATAGCTCGCTTCGTTTCCGAGATATTTGCAGATATATCTCAAGGGAAGGGGCCTGACGGACATATTTCGAGATATTTCTTCTTCTTGTTGTTCTTCTTCTGCACAGCTGAGCTGGAAGTGGCATTTGCAGGTCGCAATAGTGCAGAGTTATCTCAAAGAAAGGGGCCACGGTGTTTCTGTATCTCTATTATGTTGGTGCGGCTTCGGAACTTTTAAATATCTCGATATATCTCGAAAACTACGCTTCTGATCAAAAAATATCATAGAACGTAAATTGTAGGAAACATAATTCTCTACAAAAAAGGTCTCTTAACATTTTGCCATAGCTTGCTTCGTTTCCGAGATATTTGCAGATTTATCTCAAGGGAAGGGGCCTGACGGACATATTTCGAGATATTTCTTCTTCTTGTTGTTCTTCTTCTGCACAGCTAAGCTGGAAGTGGCATTTACAGCTCGCAATAGTGTAGAGTTATCTCAAAGAAAGGGGCCACGGTGTTTCTGTATCTCTACTATGTTGGTGCGGCTTCGGAACTTTTAAATATCTCGATATATCTCGAAAACTACGCTTCTGATCAAAAAATATCATAGAACATAAATTGTAGGAAGCATAATTCTCTACAAAAAAGGTCTCTTAACATTTTGCCATAGCTCGCTTCGTTTCCGAGATATTTGCAGATATATCTCAAGGGAAGGGGCCTGACGGACATATTTTGAGATATTTCTTCTTCTTGTTGTTCTTCTTCTGCACAGCTGAGCTGGAAGTGACATTTGCAGGTCGCAATAGTGCAGAGTTATCTCAAAGAAAGGGGCCACGGTGTTTCTGTATCTCTATTATGTTGGTGCGGCTTCGGAACTTTTAAATATCTCGATATATCTCGAAAACTACGCTTCTGATCAAAAAATATCATAGAACGTAAATTGTAGGAAAGATTATTCTCTACAAAAAAGGTCTCTTAACATTTTGCCATAGCTCGCTTCGTTTCCGAGATATGTGCAGATTCATCTCAAGGGAAGGGGTCTGACGGACATATTTCGAGATATTTCTTCTTCTTGTTGTTCTTCTTCTGCACAGCTAAGCTCGAAGTGGCATTTGCAGCTCGCAATAGTGCAGAGTTATCTCAAAGAAAGAGGCCACGGTGTTTCTGTACCTCTATTATGTTGGTGCAGCTTCGGAACTTTTAAATATCTTGATATATCTCGAGAACTACGCATCTGATCAAAAAATATCATCGAACATAAAAAGTAGGAAACATAATTCTCTACAAAAAAGGTCTCTTAACATTTTGCCATAGCTCGCTTCGTTTCCGAGATATTTGCAGATTTATCTCAAGGGAAGGGGCCTGACGGACATATTTCGAGATATTTCTTCTTCTTGTTGGTCTTCTTCTGCACAGCTAAGCTAGAAGTGGCATTTACAGCTCGCAATAGTGCAGAGTTATCTCAAAGAAAGGGGCCACGGTGTTTCTGTATCTCTACTATGTTGGTGCGGCTTCGGAACTTTTAAATATCTTGATATATCTCGAGAACTACGCATCTGATCAAAAAATATCATAGAACATTAAAAGTAGGAAACTTAATTCTCTACAAAAAAGGTCTCTTAAGATTTTGCCATAGCTCGCTTCGTTTCCGAGATATTTGCAGATATATCTCAAGGGAAGGGGCCTGACGGACATATTTCGAGATATTTCTTCTTCTTGTTGTTCTTCTTCTGCACAGCTGAGCTGGAAGTGGCATTTGCAGGTCGCAATAGTGCAGAGTTATCTCAAAGAAAGGGGCCACGGTGTTTCTGTATCTCTATTATGTTGGTGCGGCTTCGGAACTTTTAAATATCTCGATATATCTCGAAAACTACGCTTCTGATCAAAAAATATCATAGAACGTAAATTGTAGGAAACATAATTCTCTACAAAAAAGGTCTCTTAACATTTTGCCATAGCTTGCTTCGTTTCCGAGATATTTGCAGATTTATCTCAAGGGAAGGGGCCTGACGGACATATTTCGAGATATTTCTTCTTCTTGTTGTTCTTCTTCTGCACAGCTAAGCTGGAAGTGGCATTTACAGCTCGCAATAGTGTAGAGTTATCTCAAAGAAAGGGGCCACGGTGTTTCTGTATCTCTACTATGTTGGTGCGGCTTCGGAACTTTTAAATATCTTGATATATCTCGAGAACTACGCATCTGATCAAAAAATATCATAGAACATGAAAAGTAGGAAACTTAATTCTCTACAAAAAAGGTCTCTTAACATTTTGCCATAGCTCTCTTCGTTTCCGAGATATTTGCAGATTTATCTCAAGGGAAGGGGCCTGACGGACATATTTCGAGATATTTCTTCTTCTTGTTGTTCTTCTTCTGCACAGCTAAGCTGGAAGTGGCATTTGCAGCTCGCAATAGTGCAGAGTTATCTCAAAGAAAGGGGCCACGGTGTTTCTGTATCTCTATTATGTTGGTGCGGCTTCGGAACTTTTAAATATCTTGATATATCTCGAAAACTACGCTTCTGATCAAAAAATATCATAGAACATAAATTGTAGGAAGCATAATTCTCTACAAAAAAGGTCTCTTACCATTTTGCCATAGCTCGCTTCGTTTCCGAGATATTTGCAGATATATCTCAAGGGAAGGGGCCTGACGGACATATTTCGAGATATTTCTTCTTCTTGTTGTTCTTCTTCTGCACAGCTAAACTGGAAGTGGCATTTCCAGCTCGCAATAGTGCTGAGTTATCTCAAAGAAAGGGGCCACGGTGTTTCTGTATCTCTA
The DNA here is from genome assembly GCF_051020975.1 of Osmia lignaria lignaria. NCBI lineage: Eukaryota > Metazoa > Arthropoda > Insecta > Hymenoptera > Megachilidae > Osmia > Osmia lignaria. Next base: position 22,828,506 of record NW_027478159.1, read on the forward strand.
TTATGTTGGTGCGGCTACGGAACTTTTAAATATCTCGATTTATCTCGAAAACTACGCTTCTGATCAAAAAATATCATAGAACATAAATTGTAGGAAGCATAATTCTCTACAAAAAAGGTCTCTTACCATTTTGCCATAGCTCGCTTCGTTTCCGAGATATTTGCAGATATATCTCAAGGGAAGGGGCCTGACGGACATATTTCGAGATATTTCTTCTTCTTGTTGTTCTTCTTCTGCACAGCTAAACTGGAAGTGGCATTTCCAGCTCGCAATAGTGCTGAGTTATCTCAAAGAAAGGGGCCACGGTGTTTCTGTATCTCTATTATGTTGGTGCGGCTTCGGAACTTTTAAATATCTCGATATATCTCGAAAACTACGCTTCTGATCAAAAAATATCATAGAACATAAATTGTAGGAAGCATAATTCTCTACAAAAAAGGTCTCTTAACATTTTGCCATAGCTCTCTTCGTTTCCGAGATATTTGCAGATTTATCTCAAGGGAAGGGGCCTGACGGACATATTTCGAGATATTTCTTCTTCTTGTTGTTCTTCTTCTGCACAGCTAAGCTGGAAGTGGCATTTGCAGCTCGCAATAGTGCAGAGTTATCTCAAAGAAAGGGGCCACGGTGTTTCTGTATCTCTATTATGTTGGTGCGGCTTCGGAACTTTTAAATATCTTGATATATCTCGAGAACTACGCGTCTGATCAAAAAATATCATAGAACATAAAAAGTAGGAAACATAATTCTCTACAAAAAAGGTCTCTTAACATTTTGCCATAGCTCGCTTCGTTTCCGAGATATTTGCAGATTTATCTCAAGGGAAGGGGCCTGACGGACATATTTCGAGATATTTCTTCTTCTTGTTGTTCTTCTTCTGCACAGCTAAGCTGGAAGTGGCATTTACAGCTCGCAATAGTGCAGAGTTATCTCAAAGAAAGGGGCCACGGTGTTTCTGTATCTCTACTATATTGGTGCGGCTTCGGAACTTTTAAATATCTTGATATATCTCGAGAACTACGCATCTGATCAAAAAATATCATAGAACATGAAAAGTAGGAAACTTAATTCTCTACAAAAAAGGTATCTTAACATTTTGCCATAGCTCTCTTCGTTTCCGAGATATTTGCAGATTTATCTCAAGGGAAGGGGCCTGACGGACATATTTCGAGATATTTCTTCTTCTTGTTGTTCTTCTTCTGCACAGCTAAGCTGGAAGTGGCATTTGCAGCTCGCAATAGTGCAGAGTTATCTCAAAGAAAGGGGCCACGGTGTTTCTGTATCTCTATTATGTTGGTGCGGCTTCGGAACTTTTAAATATCTTGATATATCTCGAGAACTACGCATCTGATCAAAAAATATCATAGAACATAAAAAGTAGGAAACTTAATTCTCTACAAAAAAGGTCTCTTAACATTTTGCCATAGCTCGCTTCGTTTCCGAGATATTTGCAGATTTATCTCAAGGGAAGGGGCCTAACGGACATATTTCGAGATATTTCTTCTTCTTGTTGTTCTTCTTCTGCACAGCTAAACTGGAAGTGGCATTTCCAGCTCGCAATAGTGCTGAGTTATCTCAAAGAAAGGGGCCACGGTGTTTCTGTATCTCTATTATGTTGGTGCGGCTTCGGAACTTTTAAATATCTCGATTTATCTCGAAAACTACGCTTCTGATCAAAAAATATCATAGAACATAAATTGTAGGAAACATAATTCTCGACAAAAAAGGTCTCTTAACATTTTGCCATAGCTCGCTTCGTTTCCGAGATATTTGCAGATTTATCTCAAGGGAAGGGGCCTGACGGACATATTTCGAGATATTTCTTCTTCTTGTTATTCTTCTTCTGCACAGCTAAGCTGGAAGTGGCATTTGCGGCTCGCACTAGTGAAGAGTTATCTCAACGAAAGGGGCCACGGTGCTTCTGTATCTCTATTATGTTGGTGCGGCTTCGGAACTTTTAAATATCTCGATATATCTCGAAAACTACGCTTCTGATCAAAAAATATCATAGAACATAAATTGTAGGAAGCATAATTCTCTACAAAAAAGGTCTCTTAACATTTTGCCATAGCTCGCTTCGTTTCCGAGATATTTGCAGATATATCTCAAGGGAAGGGGCCTGACGGACATATTTCGAGATATTTCTTCTTCTTGTTGTTCTTCTTCTGCACAGCTGAGCTGGAAGTGACATTTGCAGGTCGCAATAGTGCAGAGTTATCTCAAAGAAAGGGGCCACGGTGTTTCTGTATCTCTATTATGTTGGTGCGGCTTCGGAACTTTTAAATATCTCGATATATCTCGAAAACTACGCTTCTGATCAAAAAATATCATAGAACGTAAATTGTAGGAAACATTATTCTCTACAAAAAAGGTCTCTTAACATTTTGCCATAGCTCGCTTCGTTTCCGAGATATGTGCAGATTCATCTCAAGGGAAGGGGTCTGACGGACATATTTCGAGATATTTCTTCTTCTTGTTGTTCTTCTTCTGCACAGCTAAGCTCGAAGTGGCATTTGCAGCTCGCAATAGTGCAGAGTTATCTCAAAGAAAGAGGCCACGGTGTTTCTGTACCTCTATTATGTTGGTGCAGCTTCGGAACTTTTAAATATCTTGATATATCTCGAGAACTACGCATCTGATCAAAAAATATCATCGAACATAAAAAGTAGGAAACATAATTCTCTACAAAAAAGGTCTCTTAACATTTTGCCATAGCTCGCTTCGTTTCCGAGATATTTGCAGATTTATCTCAAGGGAAGGGGCCTGACGGACATATTTCGAGATATTTCTTCTTCTTGTTGTTCTTCTTCTGCACAGCTAAGCTAGAAGTGGCATTTACAGCTCGCAATAGTGCAGAGTTATCTCAAAGAAAGGGGCCACGGTGTTTCTGTATCTCTACTATGTTGGTGCGGCTTCGGAACTTTTAAATATCTTGATATATCTCGAGAACTACGCATCTGATCAAAAAATATCATAGAACATTAAAAGTAGGAAACTTAATTCTCTACAAAAAAGGTCTCTTAAGATTTTGCCATAGCTCGCTTCGTTTCCGAGATATTTGCAGATATATCTCAAGGGAAGGGGCCTGACGGACATATTTCGAGATATTTCTTCTTCTTGTTGTTCTTCTTCTGCACAGCTGAGCTGGAAGTGGCATTTGCAGGTCGCAATAGTGCAGAGTTATCTCAAAGAAAGGGGCCACGGTGTTTCTGTATCTCTATTATGTTGGTGCGGCTTCGGAACTTTTAAATATCTCGATATATCTCGAAAACTACGCTTCTGATCAAAAAATATCATAGAACGTAAATTGTAGGAAACATAATTCTCTACAAAAAAGGTCTCTTAACATTTTGCCATAGCTTGCTTCGTTTCCGAGATATTTGCAGATTTATCTCAAGGGAAGGGGCCTGACGGACATATTTCGAGATATTTCTTCTTCTTGTTGTTCTTCTTCTGCACAGCTAAGCTGGAAGTGGCATTTACAGCTCGCAATAGTGTAGAGTTATCTCAAAGAAAGGGGCCACGGTGTTTCTGTATCTCTACTATGTTGGTGCGGCTTCGGAACTTTTAAATATCTTGATATATCTCGAGAACTACGCATCTGATCAAAAAATATCGTAGAACATGAAAAGTAGGAAACTTAATTCTCTACAAAAAAGGTCTCTTAACATTTTGCCATAGCTCTCTTCGTTTCCGAGATATTTGCAGATTTATCTCAAGGGAAGGGGCCTGACGGACATATTTCGAGATATTTCTTCTTCTTGTTGTTCTTCTTCTGCACAGCTAAACTGGAAGTGGCATTTCCAGCTCGCAATAGTGCTGAGTTATCTCAAAGAAAGGGGCCACGGTGTTTCTGTATCTCTATTATGTTGGTGCGGCTTCGGAACTTTTAAATATCTCGATTTATCTCGAAAACTACGCTTCTGATCAAAAAATATCATAGAACATAAATTGTAGGAAGCATAATTCTCTACAAAAAAGGTCTCTTACCATTTTGCCATAGCTCGCTTCGTTTCCGAGATATTTGCAGATATATCTCAAGGGAAGGGGCCTGACGGACATATTTCGAGATATTTCTTCTTCTTGTTGTTCTTCTTCTGCACAGCTAAACTGGAAGTGGCATTTCCAGCTCGCAATAGTGCTGAGTTATCTCAAAGAAAGGGGCCACGGTGTTTCTGTATCTCTATTATGTTGGTGCGGCTTCGGAACTTTTAAATATCTCGATATATCTCGAAAACTACGCTTCTGATCAAAAAATATCATAGAACATAAATTGTAGGAAGCATAATTCTCTACAAAAAAGGTCTCTTAACATTTTGCCATAGCTCTCTTCGTTTCCGAGATATTTGCAGATTTATCTCAAGGGAAGGGGCCTGACGGACATATTTCGAGATATTTCTTCTTCTTGTTGTTCTTCTTCTGCACAGCTAAGCTGGAAGTGGCATTTGCGGCTCGCACTAGTGCAGAGTTATCTCAAAGAAAGGGGCCACGGTGTTTCTGTATCTCTATTATGTTGGTGCGGCTTCGGAACTTTTAAATATCTCGATATATCTCGAAAACTACGCTTCTGATCAAAAAATATCATAGAGCATAAATTGTAGGAAACAGAATTCTCTACAAAAAAGGTCTCTTAACATTTTGCCATAGCTCGCTTCCTTTCCGAGATATTTGCAGATATATCTCAAGGGAAGGGGCCTGACAGACATATTTCGAGATATTTCTTCTTCTTGTTGTTCTTCTTCTGCACAGCTCAGCTGGAAGTGGCATTTGCGGCTCGCACTAGTGCAGAGTTATCTCAAAGAAAGGGGCCACGGTGTTTCTGTATCTCTATTATGTTGGTGCGGCTTCGGAACTTTTAAATATCTCGATGTATCTCGAAAACTACGCTTCTGATCAAAAAATATCATAGAACATAAATTGTAGGAAACATAATGCTCTACAAAAAAGGTCTCTGAACATTTTGCCATAGCTCGCTTCGTTTCCGAGATATTTGCAGATATATCTCAAGGGAAGGGGCCTGACGGACATATTTCGAGATATTTCTTCTTCTTGTTGTTCTTCTTCTGCACAGCTAAGCTGGAGGTGGCATTTACAGTTCGCAATAGTGCAGAGTTATCTCAAAGAAAGGGGCCACGGTGTTTCTGTATCTCTATTATGTTGGTGCGGCTTCGGAACTTTTAAATATCTTGATATATCTCGAGAACTACGCATCTGATCAAAAAATATCATGGAAGATAAAAAGTAGGAAACTTAATTCTCTACAAAAAAGGTCTCTTAACATTTTGCCATAGCTCGCTTCGTTTCCGAGATATTTGCAGATTTATCTCAAGGGAAGGGGCCTGACGGACATATTTCGAGATATTTCTTCTTCTTGTTGTTCTTCTTCTGCACAGCTAAGCTGGAAGCGGCATTTGCGGCTCGCACTAGTGCAGAGTTATCTCAAAGAAAGGGGCCACGGTGTTTCTGTATCCCTATTATGTTGGTGCGGCTTCGGAACTTTTAAATATCTCGATGTATCTCGAAAACTACGCTTCTGATCAAAAAATATCATAGAACATAAATTGTAGGAAACATGATTCTCTACAAAAAAGGTCTCTTAACATTTTGCCATAGCTCGCTTCGTTTCCGAGATATTTGCAGATATATCTCAAGGGAAGGGGCCTGACGGACATATTTCGAGATATTTCTTCTTCTTGTTGTTCTTCTTCTGCACAGCTAAGCTGGAAGTGGCATTTGCGGCTCGCACTAGTGCAGAGTTATCTCAAAGAAAGGGGCCACGGTGTTTCTGTATCTCTATTATGTTGGTGCGGCTTCGGAACTTTTAAATATCTTGATATATCTCGAGAACTACGCATCTGATCAAAAAATATCATAGAACATAAAAAGTAGGAAACTTAATTCTCTACAAAAAAGGTCTCTTAACATTTTGCCATAGCTCGCTTCGTTTCCGAGATATTTGCAGATTTATCTCAAGGGAAGGGGCCTAACGGACATATTTCGAGATATTTCTTCTTCTTGTTGTTCTTCTTCTGCACAGCTAAACTGGAAGTGGCATTTCCAGCTCGCAATAGTGCTGAGTTATCTCAAAGAAAGGGGCCACGGTGTTTCTGTATCTCTATTATGTTGGTGCGGCTTCGGAACTTTTAAATATCTCGATTTATCTCGAAAACTACGCTTCTGATCAAAAAATATCATAGAACATAAATTGTAGGAAACATAATTCTCGACAAAAAAGGTCTCTTAACATTTTGCCATAGCTCGCTTCGTTTCCGAGATATTTGCAGATTTATCTCAAGGGAAGGGGCCTGACGGACATATTTCGAGATATTTCTTCTTCTTGTTATTCTTCTTCTGCACAGCTAAGCTGGAAGTGGCATTTGCGGCTCGCACTAGTGAAGAGTTATCTCAACGAAAGGGGCCACGGTGTTTCTGTATCTCTATTATGTTGGTGCGGCTTCGGAACTTTTAAATATCTCGATATATCTCGAAAACTACGCTTCTGATCAAAAAATATCATAGAACATAAATTGTAGGAAGCATAATTCTCTACAAAAAAGGTCTCTTAACATTTTGCCATAGCTCGCTTCGTTTCCGAGATATTTGCAGATATATCTCAAGGGAAGGGGCCTGACGGACATATTTCGAGATATTTCTTCTTCTTGTTGTTCTTCTTCTGCACAGCTGAGCTGGAAGTGACATTTGCAGGTCGCAATAGTGCAGAGTTATCTCAAAGAAAGGGGCCACGGTGTTTCTGTATCTCTATTATGTTGGTGCGGCTTCGGAACTTTTAAATATCTCGATATATCTCGAAAACTACGCTTCTGATCAAAAAATATCATCGAACGTAAATTGTAGGAAACATTATTCTCTACAAAAAAGGTCTCTTAACATTTTGCCATAGCTCGCTTCGTTTCCGAGATATGTGCAGATTCATCTCAAGGGAAGGGGTCTGACGGACATATTTCGAGATATTTCTTCTTCTTGTTGTTCTTCTTCTGCACAGCTAAGCTCGAAGTGGCATTTGCAGCTCGCAATAGTGCAGAGTTATCTCAAAGAAAGAGGCCACGGTGTTTCTGTACCTCTATTATGTTGGTGCAGCTGCGGAACTTTTAAATATCTTGATATATCTCGAGAACTACGCATCTGATCAAAAAATATCATCGAACATAAAAAGTAGGAAACATAATTCTCTACAAAAAAGGTCTCTTAACATTTTGCCATAGCTCGCTTCGTTTCCGAGATATTTGCAGATTTATCTCAAGGGAAGGGGCCTGACGGACATATTTCGAGATATTTCTTCTTCTTGTTGTTCTTCTTCTGCACAGCTAAGCTAGAAGTGGCATTTACAGCTCGCAATAGTGCAGAGTTATCTCAAAGAAAGGGGCCACGGTGTTTCTGTATCTCTACTATGTTGGTGCGGCTTCGGAACTTTTAAATATCTTGATATATCTCGAGAACTACGCATCTGATCAAAAAATATCATAGAACATTAAAAGTAGGAAACTTAATTCTCTACAAAAAAGGTCTCTTAAGATTTTGCCATAGCTCGCTTCGTTTCCGAGATATTTGCAGATATATCTCAAGGGAAGGGGCCTGACGGACATATTTCGAGATATTTCTTCTTCTTGTTGTTCTTCTTCTGCACAGCTGAGCTGGAAGTGGCATTTGCAGGTCGCAATAGTGCAGAGTTATCTCAAAGAAAGGGGCCACGGTGTTTCTGTATCTCTATTATGTTGGTGCGGCTTCGGAACTTTTAAATATCTCGATATATCTCGAAAACTACGCTTCTGATGAAAAAATATCATAGAACGTAAATTGTAGGAAACATAATTCTCTACAAAAAAGGTCTCTTAACATTTTGCCATAGCTTGCTTCGTTTCCGAGATATTTGCAGATTTATCTCAAGGGAAGGGGCCTGACGGACATATTTCGAGATATTTCTTCTTCTTGTTGTTCTTCTTCTGCACAGCTAAGCTGGAAGTGGCATTTACAGCTCGCAATAGTGTAGAGTTATCTCAAAGAAAGGGGCCACGGTGTTTCTGTATCTCTACTATGTTGGTGCGGCTTCGGAACTTTTAAATATCTTGATATATCTCGAGAACTACGCATCTGATCAAAAAATATCGTAGAACATGAAAAGTAGGAAACTTAATTCTCTACAAAAAAGGTCTCTTAACATTTTGCCATAGCTCGCTTCGTTTCCGAGATATTTGCAGATTTATCTCAAGGGAAGGGGCCTGACGGACATATTTCGAGATATTTCTTCTTCTTGTTGTTCTTCTTCTGCACAGCTAAGCTGGAAGTGGCATTTGCGGCTCGCACTAGTGCAGAGTTATCTCAAAGAAAGGGGCCACGGTGTTTCTGTATCTCTATTATGTTGGTGCGGCTTCGGAACTTTTAAATATCTCGATATATCTCGAAAACTACGCTTCTGATCAAAAAATATCATAGAGCATAAATTGTAGGAAACAGAATTCTCTACAAAAAAGGTCTCTTAACATTTTGCCATAGCTCGCTTCCTTTCCGAGATATTTGCAGATATATCTCAAGGGAAGGGGCCTGACAGACATATTTCGAGATATTTCTTCTTCTTGTTGTTCTTCTTCTGCACAGCTCAGCTGGAAGTGGCATTTGCGGCTCGCACTAGTGCAGAGTTATCTCAAAGAAAGGGGCCACGGTGTTTCTGTATCTCTATTATGTTGGTGCGGCTTCGGAACTTTTAAATATCTCGATGTATCTCGAAAACTACGCTTCTGATCAAAAAATATCATAGAACATAAATTGTAGGAAACATAATGCTCTACAAAAAAGGTCTCTGAACATTTTGCCATAGCTCGCTTCGTTTCCGAGATATTTGCAGATATATCTCAAGGGAAGGGGCCTGACGGACATATTTCGAGATATTTCTTCTTCTTGTTGTTCTTCTTCTGCACAGCTAAGCTGGAGGTGGCATTTACAGCTCGCAATAGTGCAGAGTTATCTCAAAGAAAGGGGCCACGGTGTTTCTGTATCTCTATTATGTTGGTGCGGCTTCGGAACTTTTAAATATCTTGATATATCTCGAGAACTACGCATCTGATCAAAAAATATCATGGAAGATAAAAAGTAGGAAACTTAATTCTCTACAAAAAAGGTCTCTTAACATTTTGCCATAGCTCGCTTCGTTTCCGAGATATTTGCAGATTTATCTCAAGGGAAGGGGCCTGACGGACATATTTCGAGATATTTCTTCTTCTTGTTGTTCTTCTTCTGCACAGCTAAGCTGGAAGCGGCATTTGCGGCTCGCACTAGTGCAGAGTTATCTCAAAGAAAGGGGCCACGGTGTTTCTGTATCCCTATTATGTTGGTGCGGCTTCGGAACTTTTAAATATCTCGATGTATCTCGAAAACTACGCTTCTGATCAAAAAATATCATAGAACATAAATTGTAGGAAACATGATTCTCTACAAAAAAGGTCTCTTAACATTTTGCCATAGCTCGCTTCGTTTCCGAGATATTTGCAGATATATCTCAAGGGAAGGGGCCTGACGGACATATTTCGAGATATTTCTTCTTCTTGTTGTTCTTCTTCTGCACAGCTAAGCTGGAAGTGGCATTTGCGGCTCGCACTAGTGCAGAGTTATCTCAAAGAAAGGGGCCACGGTGTTTCTGTATCTCTATTATGTTGGTGCGGCTTCGGAACTTTTAAATATCTCGATGTATCTCGAAAACTACGCTTCTGATCAAAAAATATCATAGAACATAAATCGTAGGAAACATAATTCTCTACAAAAAAGGTCTCTTAACATTTTGCCATAGCTCGCTTCGTTTCCGAGATATTTGCAGATATATCTCAAGGGAAGGGGCCTGACGGACAGATTTCGAGATATTTCTTCTTCTTGTTGTTCTTCTTCTGCACAGCTAAGCTGGAAGTGGCATTTGCGGCTCGCACTAGTGCAGAGATATCTCAAAGAAAGGGGCCACGGTGTTTCTGTATCTCTATTATGTTGGTGCGGCTTCGGAACTTTTAAATATCTCGATGTATCTCGAAAACTACGCTTCTGATCAAAAAATATCATAGAACATAAATTGTAGGAAACATAATTCTCTACAAAAAATGTCTCTTAACATTTTGCCATAGCTCGGTTCGTTTCCGAGATATTTGCAGATTCAGCTCAAACGAACTGGCCTGACGGACATATTTCGAGATATTTCTTCTTCTTGTTGTTCTTCCTCTGCACAGCTAAGCTGGAAGTGGCATTTGCAGCTCGCAATAGTGCAGAGTTATCTCAAAGAAAGGGGCCACGGTGTTTCTGTATCTCTATTATGTTGGTGAGGCTTCGGAACTTTTAAATATCTTAATATATCTCGAGAACTACGCATCTGATCAAAAAATATCATAGAACACAAAAAGTAGGAAACTTAATTCTCTACAAAAAAGGTCTCTTCACATTTTGCCATAGCTCGCTTCGTTTCCGAGATATTTGCAGATTTATCTCAAGGGAAGGGGCCTGACGGACATATTTCGAGATATTTCTTCTTCTTGTTGTTCTTCTTCTGCACAGCTAAGCTGGAAGTGGCATTTGCGGCTCGCACTAGTGCAGAGTTATCTCAAAGAAAGGGGCCACGGTGTTTCTGTATCTCTATTATGTTGGTGCGGCTTCGGAACTTTTAAATATCTCGATATATCTCGAAAACTACGCTTCTGATCAAAAAATATCATAGAGCATAAATTGTAGGAAACAGAATTCTCTACAAAAAAGGTCTCTTAACATTTTGCCATAGCTCGCTTCCTTTCCGAGATATTTGCAGATATATCTCAAGGGAAGGGGCCTGACAGACATATTTCGAGATATTTCTTCTTCTTGTTGTTCTTCTTCTGCACAGCTCAGCTGGAAGTGGCATTTGCGGCTCGCACTAGTGCAGAGTTATCTCAAAGAAAGGGGCCACGGTGTTTCTGTATCTCTATTATGTTGGTGCGGCTTCGGAACTTTTAAATATCTCGATATATCTCGAAAACTACGCTTCTGATCAAAAAATATCATAGAACATAAATTGTAGGAAACATAATTCTCTACAAAAAAGGTCTCTTAACATTTTGGCATAGCTCGCTTCGTTTCCGAGATATTTGCAGATATATCTCAAGGGAAGGGGCCTGACGGACATATTTCGAGATATTTCTTCTTCTTGTTGTTCTTCTTCTGCACAGCTAAGCTGGAAGTGGCACTTACAGCTCGCAATAGTGCAGAGTTATCTCAAAGAAAGGGGCCACGGTGTTTCTGTATCTCTATTATGTTGGTGCGGCTTCGGAACTTTTAAATATCTTGATATATCTCGAGAACTACGCATCTGATCAAAAAATATCATAGAACATAAAAAGTAGGAAACTTAATTCTCTACAAAAGAGGTCTCTTAACATTTTGCCATAGCTCGCTTCGTTTCCGAGATATTTGCAGATTTATCTCAAGGGAAGGGGCCTAACGGACATATTTCGAGATATTTCTTCTTCTTGTTGTTCTTCTTCTGCACAGCTAAACTGGAAGTGGCATTTCCAGCTCGCAATAGTGCAGAGTTATCTCAAAGAGAGGGGCCACGGTGTTTCTGTATCTCTATTATGTTGGTGCGGCTTCGGAACTTTTAAATATCTCGATGTATCTCGAAAACTACGCTTCTGATCAAAAAATATCATACAAGATAAATTGTAGGAAACATAATTCTCTACAAAAAAGGTCTCTTAACATTTTGCCATAGCTCGCTTCGTTTCCGAGATATTTGCAGATATATCTCAAGGGAAGGGGCCTGACGGACATATTTCGAGATATTTCTTCTTCTTGTTGTTCTTCTTCTGCACAGCTAAGCTGGAAGTGGCATTTACAGCTCGCACTAGTGCAGAGTTATCTCAAAGAAAGGGGCCACGGTGTTTCTGTATCTCTATTATGTTGGTGCGGCTTCGGAACTTTTAAATATCTCGATATATCTCGAAAACTACGCTTCTGATCAAAAAATATCATAGAACATAAATTGTAGGAAACATAATTCTCTACAAAAAATGTCTCTTAACATTTTGCCATAGCTCGCTTCGTTTCCGAGATATTTGCAGATTTATCTCAAGGGAAGGGGCCTGACGGACATATTTCGAGATATTTCTTCTTCTTGTTGTTCTTCTTCTGCACAGCTAAGCTGGAAGTGGCATTTGCGGCTCGCACTAGTGCAGAGTTATCTCAAAGAAAGGGGCCACGGTGTTTCTGTATCCCTATTATGTTGGTGCGGCTTCGGAACTTTTAAATATCTCGATGTATCTCGAAAACTACGCTTCTGATCAAAAAATATCATAGAACATAAATTGTAGGAAACATAATTCTCCACAAAAAAGGTCTCTTAACATTTTGCCATAGCTCGCTTCGTTTCCGAGATATTTGCAGATATATCTCAAGGGAAGGGGCCTGACGGACATATTTCGAGATATTTCTTCTTCTTGTTGTTCTTCTTCTGCACAGCTAAGCTGGAAGTGGCATTTGCGGCTCGCACTAGTGCAGAGTTATCTCAAAGAAAGGGGCCACGGTGTTTCTGTATCTCTATTATGTTGGTGCGGCTTCGGAACTTTTATATATCTCGATGTATCTCGAAAACTACGCTTCTGATCAAAAAATATCATAGAACATAAATTGTAGGAAACATAATTCTCTACAAAAAAGGTCTCTTAACATTTTGCCATAGCTCGCTTCGTTTCCGAGATATTTGCAGATATATCTCAAGGGAAGGGGCCTGACGGACATATTTCGAGATATTTCTTCTTCTTGTTGTTCTTCTTCTGCACAGCTAAGCTGGAAGTGGCATTTGCGGCTCGCACTAGTGCAGAGTTATCTCAAAGAAAGGGGCCACGGTGTTTCTGTATCTCTTTTATGTTGGTGCGGCTTCGGAACTTTTAAATATCTCGATGTATCTCGAAAACTACGCTTCTGATCAAAAAATATCATAGAACATAAATTGTAGGAAACATAATTCTCTACAAAAAATGTCTCTTAACATTTTGCCATAGCTCGCTTCGTTTCCGAGATATTTGCAGATTCAGCTCAAAGGAACTGGCCTGACGGACATATTTCGAGATATTTCTTCCTCTTGTTGTTCTTCCTCTGCACAGCTAAGCTGGAAGTGGCATTTGCAGCTCGCAATAGTGCAGAGTTATCTCAAAGAAAGGGGCCACGGTGTTTCTGTATCTCTATTATGTTGGTGCGGCTTCGGAACTTTTAAATATCTTAATATATCTCGAGAACTACGCATCTGATCAAAAAATATCATAGAACACAAAAAGTAGGAAACTTAATTCTCTACAAAAAAGGTCCCTTCACATTTTGCCATAGCTCGCTTCGTTTCCGAGATATTTGCAGATTTATCTCAAGGGAAGGGGCCTGACGGACATATTTCGAGATATTTCTTCTTCTTGTTGTTCTTCTTCTGCACAGCTAAGCTGGAAGTGGCATTTGCGGCTCGCACTAGTGCAGAGTTATCTCAAAGAAAGGGGCCACGGTGTTTCTGTATCTCTATTATGTTGGTGCGGCTTCGGAACTTTTAAATATCTCGATATATCTCGAAAACTACGCTTCTGATCAAAAAATATCATAGAACATAAATTGTAGGAAACATAATTCTCTACAAAAAAGGTCTCTTAACATTTTGCCATAGCTCGCTTCGTTTCCGAGATATTTGCAGATATATCTCAAGGGAAGGGGCCTGACGGACATATTTCGAGATATTTCTTCTTCTTGTTGTTCTTCTTCTGCACAGCTAAGCTGGAAGTGGCATTTACAGCTCGCAATAGTGCAGAGTTATCTCAAAGAAAGGGGCCACGGTGTTTCTGTATCTCCATTATGTTGGTGCGGCTTCGGAACTTTTAAATATCTTGATATATCTCGAGAACTACGCATCTGATCAAAAAATATCATAGAACATAAAAAGTAGGAAACTTAGTTCTCTACAAAAGAGGTCTCTTAACATTTTGCCATAGCTCGCTTCGTTTCCGAGATATTTGCAGATTTATCTCAAGGGAAGGGGCCTGACGGACATATTTCGAGATATTTCTTCTTCTTGTTGTTCTTCTTCTGCACAGCTAAACTGGAAGTGGCATTTCCAGCTCGCAATAGTGCAGAGTTATCTCAAAGAGAGGGGCCACGGTGTTTCTGTATCTCTATTATGTTGGTGCGGCTTCGGAACTTTTAAATATCTTGATATATCTCGAGAACTACGCATCTGATCAAAAAATATCATAGAAGATAAAAAGTAGGAAGCTTAATTCTCTACAAAAAAGTTCTCTTAACATTTTGCCATAGCTCGCTTCGTTTCCGAGATATTTGCAGATTTATCTCAAGGGAAGGGGCCTGACGGACATATTTCGAGATATTTCTTCTTCTTGTTGTTCTTCTCCTGCACAGCTAAGCTGGAGGTGGCATTTACAGCTCGCAATAGTGCAGAGTTATCTCAAAGAAAGGGGCCACGGTGTTTCTGTATCTCTATTATGTTGGTGCGGCTTCGGAACTTTTATATATCTCGATATATCTCGAAAACTACGCTTCTGATCAAAAAATATCATAGAACATAAATTGTAGGAAACATAATTCTCTACAAAAAATGTCTCTTAACATTTTGCCATAGCTCGCTTCGTTTCCGAGATATTTGCAGATTCAGCTCAAAGGAACTGGCCTGACGGACATATTTCGAGATATTTCTTCTTCTTGTTGTTCTTCTTCTGCACAGCTAAGCTGGAAGTGGCATTTACAGCTCGCAATAGTGCAGAGTTATCTCAAAGAAAGGGGCCACGGTGTTTCTGTATCTCTATTATGTTGGTGCGGCTTCGGAACTTTTAAATATCTTGATATATCTCGAGAACTACGCATCTGATCAAAAAATATCATAGAACATAAAAAGTAGGAAACTTAATTCTCTACAAAAAAGGTCTCTTAACATTTTGCCATAGCTCGCTTCGTTTCCGAGATATTTGCAGATATATCTCAAGGGAAGGGGCCTGACGGACATATTTCGAGATATTTCTTCTTCTTGTTGTTCTTCTTCTGCACAGCTAAGCTGGAAGTGGCATTTACAGCTCGCAATAGTGCAGAGTTATCTCAAAGAAAGGGGCCACGGTGTTTCTGTATCTCTATTATGTTGGTGCGGCTTCGGAACTTTTAAATATCTTGATATATCTCGAGAACTACGCATCTGATCAAAAAATATCATAGAAGATAAAAAGTAGGAAACTTAATTCTCTACAAAAAAGGTCTCTTAACATTTTGCCATAGCTCGCTTCGTTTCCGAGATATTTGCAGATATATCTCAAGGGAAGGGGCCTGACGGACATATTTCGAGATATTTCTTCTTCTTGTTGTTCTTCTTCTGCACAGCTAAGCTGGAAGTGGCATTTACAGCTCGCAATAGTGCAGAGTTATCTCAAAGAAAGGGGCCACGGTGTTTCTGTATCCCTATTATGTTGGTGCGGCTTCTGAACTTTTAAATATCTCGATATATCTCGAAAACTACGCTTCTGACCAAAAAATATCATAGAACATAAATTGTAGGAAACATAATTCTCTACAAAAAACGTCTCTTAACATTTTGCCATAGCTCGCTTCGTTTCCGAGATATTTGCAGATTCAGCTCAAAGGAACTGCCTGACGGACATATTTCGAGATATTTCTTCTTCTTGTTGTTCTTCCTCTGCACAGCTAAGCTGGAAGTGGCATTTGCGGCTCGCACTAGTGCAGAGTTATCTCAAAGAAAGGGGCCACGCTGTTTCTGTATCTCTATTATGTTGGTGCGGCTTCGGAACTTTTAAATATCTCGATGTATCTCGAAAACTACGCTTCTGATCAAAAAATATCATAGATCATAAATTGTAGGAAACATAATTCTCTATAAAAAACGTCTCTTAACATTTTGCCATAGCTCGCTTCGTTTCCGAGATATTTGCAGATTCATCTCAAAGGAACTGGCCTGACGGACATATTTCGAGATATTTCTTCTTCTTGTTGTTCTTCCTCTACACAGCTAAGCTGGAAGTGGCATTTGCAGCTCGCAATAGTGCAGAGTTATCTCAAAGAAAGGGGCCACGGCGTTTCTGTATCTCTATTATGTTGGTGCGGCTTCGGAACTTTTAAATATCTTGATATATCTCGAGAACTACGCATCTGATCAAAAAATATCATAGAACATAAAAAGTAGGAAACTTAATTCTCTACAAAAAAGGTCTCTTAACATTTTGCCATAGCTCGCTTCGTTTCCGAGATATTTGCAGATTTATCTCAAGGGAAGGGGCCTGACGGACATATTTCGAGATATTTCTTCTTCTTGTTGTTCTTCTTCTGCACAGCTAAGCTGGAAGTGGCATTTGCGGCTCGCACTAGTGCAGAGTTATCTCAAAGAAAGGGGCCACGGTGTTTCTGTATCCCTATTATGTTGGTGCGGCTTCTGAACTTTTAAATATCTCGATATATCTCGAAAACTACGCTTCTGACCAAAAAATATCATAGAACATAAATTGTAGGAAACATAATTCTTTACAAAAAACGTCTCTTAACATTTTGCGATAGCTCGCTTCGTTTCCGAGATATTTGCAGATTCAGCTCAAAGGAACTGGCCTGACGGACATATTTCGAGATATTTCTTCTTCTTGTTGTTCTTCCTCTGCACAGCTAAGCTGGAAGTGGCATTTGCGGCTCGCACTAGTGCAGAGTTATCTCAAAGAAAGGGGCCACGCTGTTTCTGTATCTCTATTATGTTGGTGCGGCTTCGGAACTTTTAAATATCTCGATGTATCTCGAAAACTACGCTTCTGCTCAAAAAATATCATAGAACATAAATTGTAGGAAACATAATTCTCTATAAAAAACGTCTCTTAACATGTTGCCATAGCTCGCTTCGTTTCCGAGATATTTGCAGATTCATCTCAAAGGAACTGGCCTGACGGACATATTTCGAGATATTTCTTCTTCTTGTTGTTCTTCTTCTGCACAGCTAAGCTGGAAGTGGCATTTGCGGCTCGCACTAGTGCAGAGTTATCTCAAAGAAAGGGGCCACGGTGTTTCTGTATCCCTATTATGTTGGTGCGGCTTCTGAACTTTTAAATATCTCGATATATCTCGAAAACTACGCTTCTGACCAAAAAATATCATAGAACATAAATTGTAGGAAACATAATTCTTTACAAAAAACGTCTCTTAACATTTTGCGATAGCTCGCTTCGTTTCCGAGATATTTGCAGATTCAGCTCAAAGGAACTGGCCTGACGGACATATTTCGAGATATTTCTTCTTCTTGTTGTTCTTCCTCTGCACAGCTAAGCTGGAAGTGGCATTTGCGGCTCGCACTAGTGCAGAGTTATCTCAAAGAAAGGGGCCACGCTGTTTCTGTATCTCTATTATGTTGGTGCGGCTTCGGAACTTTTAAATATCTCGATGTATCTCGAAAACTACGCTTCTGCTCAAAAAATATCATAGAACATAAATTGTAGGAAACATAATTCTCTATAAAAAACGTCTCTTAACATGTTGCCATAGCTCGCTTCGTTTCCGAGATATTTGCAGATTCATCTCAAAGGAACTGGCCTGACGGACATATTTCGAGATATTTCTTCTTCTTGTTGTTCTTCTTCTGCACAGCTAAGCTGGAAGTGGCATTTGCGGCTCGCACTAGTGCAGAGTTATCTCAAAGAAAGGGGCCACGGTGTTTCTGTATCTCTATTATGTTGGTGCGGCTTCGGAACTTTTAAATATCTCGATGTATCTCGAAAACTACGCTTCTGATCAAAAAATATCATAGAACATAAATTGTAGGAAACATAATTCTCTACAAAAAAGGTCTCTTAACATTTTGCCATAGCTCGCTTCGTTTCCGAGATATTTGCAGATATATCTCAAGGGAAGGGGCCTGACGGACATATTTCGAGATATTTCTTCTTCTTGTTGTTCTTCTTCTGCACAGCTAAGCTGGAAGTGGCATTTACAGCTCGCAATAGTGCAGAGTTATCTCAAAGAAAGGGGCCACGGTGTTTCTGTATCCCTATTATGTTGGTGCGGCTTCTGAACTTTTAAATATCTCGATATATCTCGAAAACTACGCTTCTGACCAAAAAATATCATAGAACATAAATTGTAGGAAACATAATTCTCTACAAAAAACGTCTCTTAACATTTTGCCATAGCTCGCTTCGTTTCCGAGATATTTGCAGATTCAGCTCAAAGGAACTGCCTGACGGACATATTTCGAGATATTTCTTCTTCTTGTTGTTCTTCCTCTGCACAGCTAAGCTGGAAGTGGCATTTGCGGCTCGCACTAGTGCAGAGTTATCTCAAAGAAAGGGGCCACGCTGTTTCTGTATCTCTATTATGTTGGTGCGGCTTCGGAACTTTTAAATATCTCGATGTATCTCGAAAACTACGCTTCTGATCAAAAAATATCATAGATCATAAATTGTAGGAAACATAATTCTCTATAAAAAACGTCTCTTAACATTTTGCCATAGCTCGCTTCGTTTCCGAGATATTTGCAGATTCATCTCAAAGGAACTGGCCTGACGGACATATTTCGAGATATTTCTTCTTCTTGTTGTTCTTCCTCTACACAGCTAAGCTGGAAGTGGCATTTGCAGCTCGCAATAGTGCAGAGTTATCTCAAAGAAAGGGGCCACGGCGTTTCTGTATCTCTATTATGTTGGTGCGGCTTCGGAACTTTTAAATATCTTGATATATCTCGAGAACTACGCATCTGATCAAAAAATATCATAGAACATAAAAAGTAGGAAACTTAATTCTCTACAAAAAAGGTCTCTTAACATTTTGCCATAGCTCGCTTCGTTTCCGAGATATTTGCAGATTTATCTCAAGGGAAGGGGCCTGACGGACATATTTCGAGATATTTCTTCTTCTTGTTGTTCTTCTTCTGCACAGCTAAGCTGGAAGTGGCATTTGCGGCTCGCACTAGTGCAGAGTTATCTCAAAGAAAGGGGCCACGGTGTTTCTGTATCCCTATTATGTTGGTGCGGCTTCTGAACTTTTAAATATCTCGATATATCTCGAAAACTACGCTTCTGACCAAAAAATATCATAGAACATAAATTGTAGGAAACATAATTCTTTACAAAAAACGTCTCTTAACATTTTGCGATAGCTCGCTTCGTTTCCGAGATATTTGCAGATTCAGCTCAAAGGAACTGGCCTGACGGACATATTTCGAGATATTTCTTCTTCTTGTTGTTCTTCCTCTGCACAGCTAAGCTGGAAGTGGCATTTGCGGCTCGCACTAGTGCAGAGTTATCTCAAAGAAAGGGGCCACGCTGTTTCTGTATCTCTATTATGTTGGTGCGGCTTCGGAACTTTTAAATATCTCGATGTATCTCGAAAACTACGCTTCTGCTCAAAAAATATCATAGAACATAAATTGTAGGAAACATAATTCTCTATAAAAAACGTCTCTTAACATGTTGCCATAGCTCGCTTCGTTTCCGAGATATTTGCAGATTCATCTCAAAGGAACTGGCCTGACGGACATATTTCGAGATATTTCTTCTTCTTGTTGTTCTTCTTCTGCACAGCTAAGCTGGAAGTGGCATTTGCGGCTCGCACTAGTGCAGAGTTATCTCAAAGAAAGGGGCCACGGTGTTTCTGTATCTCTATTATGTTGGTGCGGCTTCGGAACTTTTAAATATCTTGATGTATCTCGAAAACTACGCTTCTGATCAAAAAATATCATAGAATATAAATTGTAGGAAACATAATTCTCTACAAAAAAGGTCTCTTATCATTTTGCCATAGCTCGCTTCGTTTCCGAGATATTTGCAGATATATCTCAAGGGAAGGGGCCTGACGGACATATTTCGAGATATTTCTTCTTCTTGTTGTTCTTCTTCTGCACAGCTAAGCTGGAAGTGGCATTTACAGCTCGCAATAGTGCAGAGTTATCTCAAAGAAAGGGGCCACGGTGTTTCTGTATCTCTATTATGTTGGTGCGGCTTCGGAACTTTTAAATATCTTGATATATCTCGAGAACTACGCATCAGATAAAAAAATATCATAGAACATAAAAAGTAGGAAACTTTATTCTCTACAAAAAAGGTCTCTTAACATTTTGCCATAGCCCTCTTCGTTTCCGAGATATTTGCAGATTTATCTCAAGGGAAGGGGCCTGACGGACATTAATCCAGATATTTCTTCTTCTTGATGTTCTTCTTCTGCACAGCTAAGCTGGAAGTGGCATTTGCAGCTCGCAATAGTGCAGAGTTATCTCAAAGAAAGGGGCCACGGTGTTTCTGTATCTCTATTATGTTGGTGCGGCTTCGGAACTTTTAAATATCTCGATATATCTCGAAAACTACGCTTCTGATCAAAAAATATCATAGAACATAAATTGTAGGAAACATAATTCTCTATAAAAAACGTCTCTTAACATTTTGCCATAGCTCGCTTCGTTTCCGAGATATTTGCAGATTCATCTCAAAGGAACTGGCCTGACGGACATATTTCGAGATATTTCTTCTTCTTGTTGTTCTTCCTCTACACAGCTAAGCTGGAAGTGGCATTTGCAGCTCGCAATAGTGCAGAGTTATCTCAAAGAAAGGGGCCACGGCGTTTCTGTATCTCTATTATGTTGGTGCGGCTTCGGAACTTTTAAATATCTTGATATATCTCGAGAACTACGCATCTGATCAAAAAATATCATAGAACATAAAAAGTAGGAAACTCAATTCTCTACAAAAAAGGTCTCTTAACATTTTGCCATAGCTCGCTTCGTTTCCGAGATATTTGCAGATTTATCTCAAGGGAAGGGGCCTGACGGACATATTTCGAGATATTTCTTCTTCTTGTTGTTCTTCTTCTGCACAGCTAAGCTGGAAGTGGCATTTGCGGCTCGCACTAGTGCAGAGTTATCTCAAAGAAAGGGGCCACGGTGTTTCTGTATCCCTATTATGTTGGTGCGGCTTCTGAACTTTTAAATATCTCGATATATCTCGAAAACTACGCTTCTGACCAAAAAATATCATAGAACATAAATTGTAGGAAACATAATTCTTTACAAAAAACGTCTCTTAACATTTTGCGATAGCTCGCTTCGTTTCCGAGATATTTGCAGATTCAGCTCAAAGGAACTGGCCTGACGGACATATTTCCAGATATTTCTTCTTCTTGTTGTTCTTCCTCTGCACAGCTAAGCTGGAAGTGGCATTTGCGGCTCGCACTAGTGCAGAGTTATCTCAAAGAAAGGGGCCACGCTGTTTCTGTATCTCTATTATGTTGGTGCGGCTTCGGAACTTTTAAATATCTCGATGTATCTCGAAAACTACGCTTCTGCTCAAAAAATATCATAGAACATAAATTGTAGGAAACATAATTCTCTATAAAAAACGTCTCTTAACATGTTGCCATAGCTCGCTTCGTTTCCGAGATATTTGCAGATTCATCTCAAAGGAACTGGCCTGACGGACATATTTCGAGATATTTCTTCTTCTTGTTGTTCTTCTTCTGCACAGCTAAGCTGGAAGTGGCATTTGCGGCTCGCACTAGTGCAGAGTTATCTCAAAGAAAGGGGCCACGGTGTTTCTGTATCTCTATTATGTTGGTGCGGCTTCGGAACTTTTAAATATCTCGATGTATCTCGAAAACTACGCTTCTGATCAAAAAATATCATAGAACATAAATTGTAGGAAACATAATTCTCTACAAAAAAGGTCTCTTAACATTTTGCCATAGCTCGCTTCGTTTCCGAGATATTTGCAGATATATCTCAAGGGAAGGGGCCTGACGGACATATTTCGAGATATTTCTTCTGCTTGTTGTTCTTCTTCTGCACAGCTAAGCTGGAAGTGGCATTTACAGCTCGCAATAGTGCAGAGTTATCTCAAAGAAAGGGGCCACGGTGTTTCTGTATCTCTATTATGTTGGTGCGGCTTCGGAACTTTTAAATATCTTGATGTATCTCGAAAACTACGCTTCTGATCAAAAAATATCATAGAATATAAATTGTAGGAAACATAATTCTCTACAAAAAAGGTCTCTTATCATTTTGCCATAGCTCGCTTCGTTTCCGAGATATTTGCAGATATATCTCAAGGGAAGGGGCCTGACGGACATATTTCGAGATATTTCTTCTTCTTGTTGTTCTTCTTCTGCACAGCTAAGCTGGAAGTGGCATTTACAGCTCGCAATAGTGCAGAGTTATCTCAAAGAAAGGGGCCACGGTGTTTCTGTATCTCTATTATGTTGGTGCGGCTTCGGAACTTTTAAATATCTCGATATATCTCGAAAACTACGCTTCTGATCAAAAAATATCATAGAACATAAATTGTAGGAAACATAATTGTCTATAAAAAAGGTCTCTCAACATTTTGCCATAGCTCGCTTCGTTTCCGAGATATTTGCAGATATATCTCAAGGGCAGGGGCCTGACGGACATATTTCGAGATATTTCTTCTTCTTGTTGTTCTTCTTCTGCACAGCTAAGCTGGAAGTGGCATTTACAGCTCGCAATAGTGCAGAGTTATCTCAAAGAAAGGGGCCACGGTGTTTCTGTATCTCTATTATGTTGGTGCGGCTACGGAACTTTTAAATATCTTGATATATCTCGAGAACTGCGCATCTGATCAAAAAATATCATAGAACATAAATTGTAGGAAACATAATTCTCTACAAAAAACGTCTCTTAACATTTTGCCATAGCTCGCTTCGTTTCCGAGATATTTGCAGATTCAGCTCAAAGGAACGGGCCTGACGGACATATTTCGAGATACTTCTTTTTCTTGTTGTTCTTCCTCTGCACAGCTAAGCTGGAAGTGGCATTTGCAGCTCGCAATAGTGCAGAGTTATCTCAAAGAAAGGGGCCACGGTGTTTCTGTATCTCTATTATGTTGGTGCGGCTTCGGAACTTTTAAATATCTTGATATATCTCGAGAACTACGCATCTGATCAAAAAATATCATAGAACATAAAAAGTAGGAAACTTAATTCTCTACAAAAAAGGTCTCTTAAGATTTTGCCATAGCTCGCTTCGTTTCCGAGATATTTGCAGATTTATCTCAAGGGAAGGGGCCTGACGGACATATTTCGAGATATTTCTTCTTCTTGTTGTTCTTCTTCTGCACAGCTAAGCTGGAAGTGGCATTTGCGGCTCGCACTAGTGCAGAGTTATCTCAAAGAAAGGGGCCACGGTGTTTCTGTATCTCTATTATGTTGGTGCGGCTTCGGAACTTTTAAATATCTCGATATATCTCGAAAACTACGCTTCTGATCAAAAAATATCATAGAACATAAAAAGTAGGAAACTTAATTCTCTACAAAAAAGGTCTCTTAACATTTTGCCATAGCTCGCTTCGTTTCCGAGATATTTGCAGATTTATCTCAAGGGAAGGGGCCTGACGGACATATTTCGAGATATTTCTTCTTCTTGTTGTTCTTCTTCTGCACAGCTAAGCTGGAAGTGGCATTTGCGGCTCGCACTAGTGCAGAGTTATCTCAAAGAAAGGGGCCACGGTGTTTCTGTATCTCTATTATGTTGGTGCGGCTTCGGAACTTTTAAATATCTCGATATATCTCGAAAACTACGCTTCTGATCAAAAAATATCATAGAACATAAATTGTAGGAAACATAATTCTCTACAAAAAACGTCTCTTAACATTTTGCCATAGCTCGCTTCGTTTCCGAGATATTTGCAGATTCAGCTCAAAGGAACGGGCCTGACGGACATATTTCGAGATATTTCTTCTTCTTGTTGTTCTTCTTCTGCACAGCTAAGCTGGAAGTGGCATTTGCAGCTCGCAATAGTGCAGAGTTATCTCAAAGAAAGGGGCCACGGTGTTTCTGTATCTCTATTATGTTGGTGCGGCTTCGGAACTTTTAAATATCTTGATATATCTCGAGAACTACGCATCTGATCAAAAAATATCATAGAACATGAAAAGTAGGAAACTTAATTCTCTACAAAAAAGGTCTCTTAACATTTTGCCATAGCTCGCTTCGTTTCCGAGATATTTGCAGATATATCTCAAGGGCAGGGGCCTGACGGACATATTTCGAAATATTTCTTCTTCTTGTTGTTCTTCTTCTGCACAGCTAAGCTGGAAGTGGCATTTGCGGCTCGCACTATTGCAGAGTTATCTCAAAGAAAGGGGCCACGGTGTTTCTGTATCTCTATTATGTTGGTGCGGCTTCGTAACTTTTAAATATCTCGATATATCTCGAAAACTACGCTTCTGATCAAAAAATATCATAGAACATAAATTGTAGGAAACATAATTCTCTACAAAAAACGTCTCTTAACATTTTGCCATAGCTCGCTTCGTTTCCGAGATATTTGCAGATTCAGCTCAAAGGAACTGGCCTGACGGACATATTTCGAGATATTTCTTCTTCTTGTTGTTCTTCTTCTGCACAGCTAAGCTGGAAGTGGCATTTGCAGCTCGCAATAGTGCAGCGTTATCTTAAAGAAAGGGGCCACGGTGTTTCTGTATCTCTATTATGTTGGTGCGGCTTCGGAACTTTTAAATATCTCGATATATCTCGACAACTACGCTTCTGATCAAAAAATATCATAGAACATAAAAAGTAGGAAACTTAATTCTCTACAAAAAAGGTCTCTTAACATTTTGCCATAGCTCGCTTCGTTTCCGAGATATTGGCAGATTTATCTCAAGGGAAGGGGCCTAACGGACATATTTCGAGATATTTCTTCTTCTTGTTGTTCTTCTTCTGCACAGCTAAGCTCGAAGCGGCATTTGCAGCTCGCAATAGTGCAGAGTTATCTCAAAGAAAGGGGCCACGGTGTTTCTGTACCTCTATTATGTTGGTGAAGCTTCGGAACTTTTAAATATCTTGATATATCTCGAGAACTACGCATCTGATCAAAAAATATCATCGAACATAAAAAGTAGGAAACTTAATTCTCTACAAAAAAGGTCTCTTAACATTTTGCCATAGCTCGCTTCGTTTCCGAGATATTTGCAGATTTATCTCAAGGGAAGTGGCCTGACGGACATATTTCGAGATATTTCTTCTTCTTGTTGTTCTTCTTCTGTACAGCTAAGCTGGAAGTGGCATTTGCGGCTCGCACTATTGCAGAGTTATCTCAAAGAAAGGGGCCACGGTGTTTCTGTATCTCTATTATGTTGGTGCGGCTTCGTAACTTTTAAATATCTCGATATATCTCGAAAACTACGCTTCTGGTCAAAAAATATCATAGAACATAAATTGTAGGAAACAAAGTTCTCTACAAAAAAGGTCTCTTAACATTTTGCCATAGCTCGCTTGGTTTCCGAGATATTAGCAGATATATCTCAAGGGCAGGGGCCTGACGGACATATTTCGAGATATTTCTTCTTCTTGTTGTTCTTCTTCTGCACAGCTAAGCTGGAAGTGGCATTTACAGCTCGCAATAGTGCAGAGTTATCTCAAAGAAAGGGGCCACGGTGTTTCTGTATCTCTATTATGTTGGTGCGGTTTCGGAACTTTTAAATATCTTGATATATCTCGAGAACTACGCATCTGATCAAAAAATATCATAGAACATAAAAAGTAGGAAACTTAATTCTCTACAAATAAGGTCTCTTAACATTTTGCCATAGCTCGCTTCGTTTCCGAGATATTTGCAGATTTATCTCAAGGGAAGGGGCCTCACGGACATATTTCGAGATATTTCTTCTTCTTGTTGTTCTTCTTCTGCACAGCTAAGCTGGAAGTGGCATTTGCAGCTCGCAATAGTGCAGAAATATCTCAAAGAAAGGGGCCACGGTGTTTCTGTATCTCTATTATGTTGGTGCGGCTTCGGAACTTTTAAATATCTTGATATATCTCGAGAACTACGCGTCTATTCAAAAAATATCATAGAACATAAAAAGTAGGAAACATAATTCTCTACAAAAAAGGTCTCTTAACATTTTGCCATAGCTCGCTTCGTTTCCGAGATATTTGCAGATTTATCTCAAGGGAAGGGGCCTGACGGACATATTTCGAGAAGTTTCTTCTTCTTGTTGTTCTTCTTCTGCACAGCTAAGCTGGAAGTGGCATTTGCGGCTCGCACTAGTGCACAGTTATCTCAAAGAAAGGGGCCACGGTGTTTCTGTATCTCTAATATGTTGGTGCGGCTTCGGAACTTTTAAGTATCTCGATATATCTCGAAAACTACGCTTCTGATCAAAAAATATCATACAACATAAATTGTAGGAAACATAATTCTCTACAAAAAACGTCTCTTAACATTTTGCCATAGCTCGCTTCGTTTCCGAGATATTTGCAGATTCAGCTCAAAGGAACTGGCCTGACGGACATATTTCGAGATATTTCTTCTTCTTGTTGTTCTTCCTCTGCACAGCTAAGCTGGAAGTGGCATTTGCAGCTCGCAATAGTGCAGAGTTATCTCAAAGAAAGGGGCCACGGTGTTTCTGTATCTATTATGTTGGTGCGGCTTCGGAACTTTTAAATATCTCGATATATCTCGAAAACTACGCTTCTGATCAAAAAATATCATAGAACATAAATTGTAGGAAACATAATTCTCTACAAAAAAGGTCTCTTAACATTTTGCCATAGCTCGCTTGGTTTCCGAGCTATTTGCAGATATATCTCAAGGGCAGGGGCCTGACGGACATATTTCGAGATATTTCTTCTTCTTGTTGTTCTTCTTCTGCACAGCTAAGCTGGAAGTGGCATTTACAGCTCGCAATAGTGCAGAGTTATCTCAAAGAAAGGGGCCACGGTGTTTCTGTATCTCTATTATGTTGGTGCGGCTTCGGAACTTTTAAATATCTTGATATATCTCGAGAACTACGCATCTGATCAAAAAATATCATAGAACATAAAAAGTAGGAAACTTAATTCTCTACAAAAAAGGTCTCTTAACATTTTGCCATAGCTCGCTTGGTTTCCGAGATATTTGCAGATTTATCTCAAGGGAAGGGGCCTGACGGACATATTTCGAAATATTTCTTCTTCTTGTTGTTCTTCTTCTGCACAGCTAAGCTGGAAGTGGCATTTGCGGCTCGCACTATTGCAGAGTTATCTCAAAGAAAGGGGCCACGGTGTTTCTGTATCTCTATTATGTTGGTGCGGCTTCGTAACTTTTAAATATCTCGATATATCTCGAAAACTACGCTTCTGATCAAAAAATATCATAGAACATAAATTGTAGAAAACATAATTCTCTACAAAAAACGTCTCTTAACATTTTGCCATAGCTCGCTTCGTTTCCGAGATATTTGCAGATTCAGCTCAAAGGAACTGGCCTGACGGACATATTTCGAGATATTTCTTCTTCTTGTTGTTCTTCTTCTGCACAGCTAAGCTGGAAGTGGCATTTGCAGCTCGCAATAGTGCAGAGTTATCTTAAAGAAAGGGGCCACGGTGTTTCTGTATCTCTATTATGTTGGTGCGGCTTCGGAACTTTTAAATATCTCGATATATCTCGACAACTACGCTTCTGATCAAAAAATATCATAGAACATAAAAAGTAGGAAACTTAATTCTCTACAAAAAAGGTCTCTTAACATTTTGCCATAGCTCGCTTCGTTTCCGAGATATTGGCAGATTTATCTCAAGGGAAGGGGCCTAACGGACATATTTCGAGATATTTCTTCTTCTTGTTGTTCTTCTTCTGCACAGCTAAGCTCGAAGCGGCATTTGCAGCTCGCAATAGTGCAGAGTTATCTCAAAGAAAGGGGCCACGGTGTTTCTGTATCTCTATTATGTTGGTGCGGCTTCGGAACTTTTAAATATCTTGATATATCTCGAGAACTACGCATCTGATCAAAAAATATCATAGAACATAAAAAGTAGGAAACTTAATTCTCTACAAAAAAGGTCTCTTAACATTTTGCCATAGCTCGCTTCGTTTCCGAGATATTTGCAGATTTATCTCAAGGGAAGGGGCCTGACGGACATATTTCGAGATATTTCTTCTTCTTGTTGTTCTTCTTCTGCACGGCTAAGCTGGAAGTGGCATTTGCGGCTCGCACTAGTGCACAGTTATCTCAAAGAAAGGGGCCACGGTGTTTCTGTATCTCTAATATGTTGGTGCGGCTTCGGAACTTTTAAGTATCTCGATATATCTCGAAAACTACGCTTCTGATCAAAAAATATCATAGAACATAAATTGTAGGAAACATAATTCTCTACAAAAAACGTCTCTTAACATTTTGCCATAGCTCGCTTCGTTTCCGAGATATTTGCAGATTCAGCTCAAAGGAACTGGCCTGACGGACATATTTCGAGATATTTCTTCTTCTTGTTGTTCCTCCTCTGCACAGCTAAGCTGGAAGTGGCATTTGCAGCTCGCAATAGTGCAGAGTTATCTCAAAGAAAGGGGCCACGGTGTTTCTGTATCTGTATTATGCTGGTGCGGCTTCGGAACTTTTAAATATCTTGATATATCTCGAGAACTACGCATCTGATCAAAAAATATCATAGAACATAAAAAGTAGGAAACTTAATTCTCTACAAAAAAGGTCTCTTAACATTTTGCCATAGCTCGCTTCGTTTCCGAGATATTTGCAGATTTATCTCAAGGGAAGGGGCCTGACGGACATATTTCGAGATATTTCTTCTTCTTGTTGTTCTTCTTCTGCACAGCTAAGCTGGAAGTGGCATTTGCAGCTCGCAATAGTGCAGAGTTATCTCAAAGAAAGGGGCCACGGTGTTTCTGTATCTCTATTATGTTGGTGCGGCTTCGGAACTTTTAAATATCTTGATATATCTCGAGAACTACGCATCTGATCAAAAAATATCATAGAACATAAAAAGTAGGAAACTTAATTCTCTACAAAAAAGGTCTCTTAACATTTTGCCATAGCTCGCTTCGTTTCCGAGATATTTGCAGATTTATCTCAAGGGAAGGGGCCTAACGGACATATTTCGAGATATTTCTTCTTCTTGTTGTTCTTCTTCTGCACAGCTAAGCTCGAAGCGGCATTTGCAGCTCGCAATAGTGCAGAGTTATCTCAAAGAAAGGGGCCACGGTGTTTCTGTACCTCTATTATGTTGGTGCAGCTTCGGAACTTTTAAATATCTTGATATATCTCGAGAACTACGCATCTGATCAAAAAATATCATCGAACATAAAAAGTAGGAAACTTAATTCTCTACAAAAAAGGTCTCTTAACATTTTGCCATAGCTCGCTTCGTTTCCGAGATATTTGCAGATTTATCTCAAGGGAAGTGGCCTGACGGACATATTTCGAGATATTTCTTCTTCTTGTTGTTCTTCTTCTGTACAGCTAAGCTGGAAGTGGCATTTGCGGCTCGCACTATTGCAGAGTTATCTCAAAGAAAGGGGCCACGGTGTTTCTGTATCTCTATTATGTTGGTGCGGCTTCGTAACTTTTAAATATCTCGATATATCTCGAAAACTACGCTTCTGGTCAAAAAATATCATAGAACATAAATTGTAGGAAACAAAGTTCTCTACAAAAAAGGTCTCTTAACATTTTGCCATAGCTCGCTTGGTTTCCGAGATATTAGCAGATATATCTCAAGGGCAGGGGCCTGACGGACATATTTCGAGATATTTCTTCTTCTTGTTGTTCTTCTTCTGCACAGCTAAGCTGGAAGTGGCATTTACAGCTCGCAATAGTGCAGAGTTATCTCAAAGAAAGGGGCCACGGTGTTTCTGTATCTCTATTATGTTGGTGCGGTTTCGGAACTTTTAAATATCTTGATATATCTCGAGAACTACGCATCTGATCAAAAAATATCATAGAACATAAAAAGTAGGAAACTTAATTCTCTACAAATAAGGTCTCTTAACATTTTGCCATAGCTCGCTTCGTTTCCGAGATATTTGCAGATTTATCTCAAGGGAAGGGGCCTCACGGACATATTTCGAGATATTTCTTCTTCTTGTTGTTCTTCTTCTGCACAGCTAAGCTGGAAGTGGCATTTGCAGCTCGCAATAGTGCAGAAATATCTCAAAGAAAGGGGCCACGGTGTTTCTGTATCTCTATTATGTTGGTGCGGCTTCGGAACTTTTAAATATCTTGATATATCTCGAGAACTACGCGTCTATTCAAAAAATATCATAGAACATAAAAAGTAGGAAACATAATTCTCTACAAAAAAGGTCTCTTAACATTTTGCCATAGCTCGCTTCGTTTCCGAGATATTTGCAGATTTATCTCAAGGGAAGGGGCCTGACGGACATATTTCGAGAAGTTTCTTCTTCTTGTTGTTCTTCTTCTGCACAGCTAAGCTGGAAGTGGCATTTGCGGCTCGCACTAGTGCACAGTTATCTCAAAGAAAGGGGCCACGGTGTTTCTGTATCTCTAATATGTTGGTGCGGCTTCGGAACTTTTAAGTATCTCGATATATCTCGAAAACTACGCTTCTGATCAAAAAATATCATACAACATAAATTGTAGGAAACATAATTCTCTACAAAAAACGTCTCTTAACATTTTGCCATAGCTCGCTTCGTTTCCGAGATATTTGCAGATTCAGCTCAAAGGAACTGGCCTGACGGACATATTTCGAGATATTTCTTCTTCTTGTTGTTCTTCCTCTGCACAGCTAAGCTGGAAGTGGCATTTGCAGCTCGCAATAGTGCAGAGTTATCTCAAAGAAAGGGGCCACGGTGTTTCTGTATCTATTATGTTGGTGCGGCTTCGGAACTTTTAAATATCTCGATATATCTCGAAAACTACGCTTCTGATCAAAAAATATCATAGAACATAAATTGTAGGAAACATAATTCTCTACAAAAAAGGTCTCTTAACATTTTGCCATAGCTCGCTTGGTTTCCGAGCTATTTGCAGATATATCTCAAGGGCAGGGGCCTGACGGACATATTTCGAGATATTTCTTCTTCTTGTTGTTCTTCTTCTGCACAGCTAAGCTGGAAGTGGCATTTACAGCTCGCAATAGTGCAGAGTTATCTCAAAGAAAGGGGCCACGGTGTTTCTGTATCTCTATTATGTTGGTGCGGCTTCGTAACTTTTAAATATCTCGATATATCTCGAAAACTACGCTTCTGATCAAAAAATATCATAGAACATAAATTGTTGAAAACATAATTCTCTACAAAAAACGTCTCTTAACATTTTGCCATAGCTCGCTTCGTTTCCGAGATATTTGCAGATTCAGCTCAAAGGAACTGGCCTGACGGACATATTTCGAGATATTTCTTCTTCTTGTTGTTCTTCTTCTGCACAGCTAAGCTGGAAGTGGCATTTGCAGCTCGCAATAGTGCAGAGTTATCTTAAAGAAAGGGGCCACGGTGTTTCTGTATCTCTATTATGTTGGTGCGGCTTCGGAACTTTTAAATATCTCGATATATCTCGACAACTACGCTTCTGATCAAAAAATATCATAGAACATAAAAAGTAGGAAACTTAATTCTCTACAAAAAAGGTCGCTTAACATTTTGCCATAGCTCGCTTCGTTTCCGAGATATTGGCAGATTTATCTCAAGGGAAGGGGCCTAACGGACATATTTCGAGATATTTCTTCTTCTTGTTGTTCTTCTTCTGCACAGCTAAGCTCGAAGCGGCATTTGCAGCTCGCAATAGTGCAGAGTTATCTCAAAGAAAGGGGCCACGGTGTTTCTGTATCTCTATTATGTTGGTGCGGCTTCGGAACTTTTAAATATCTTGATATATCTCGAGAACTACGCATCTGATCAAAAAATATCATAGAACATAAAAAGTAGGAAACTTAATTCTCTACAAAAAAGGTCTCTTAACATTTTGCCATAGCTCGCTTCGTTTCCGAGATATTTGCAGATTTATCTCAAGGGAAGGGGCCTGACGGACATATTTCGAGATATTTCTTCTTCTTGTTGTTCTTCTTCTGCACGGCTAAGCTGGAAGTGGCATTTGCGGCTCGCACTAGTGCACAGTTATCTCAAAGAAAGGGGCCACGGTGTTTCTGTATCTCTAATATGTTGGTGCGGCTTCGGAACTTTTAAGTATCTCGATATATCTCGAAAACTACGCTTCTGATCAAAAAATATCATAGAACATAAATTGTAGGAAACATAATTCTCTACAAAAAACGTCTCTTAACATTTTGCCATAGCTCGCTTCGTTTCCGAGATATTTGCAGATTCAGCTCAAAGGAACTGGCCTGACGGACATATTTCGAGATATTTCTTCTTCTTGTTGTTCCTCCTCTGCACAGCTAAGCTGGAAGTGGCATTTGCAGCTCGCAATAGTGCAGAGTTATCTCAAAGAAAGGGGCCACGGTGTTTCTGTATCTGTATTATGCTGGTGCGGCTTCGGAACTTTTAAATATCTCGATATATCTCGAAAACTACGCTTCTGATCGAAAAATATCATAGAACATAAATTGTAGGAAACATAATTCTCTACAAAAAACGTCTCTAAACATTTTGCCATAGCTCGCTTCGTTTCGGAGATATTTGCAGATTCAGCTCAAAGGAACGGGCCTGACGGACATATTTCGAGATACTTCTTTTTCTTGTTGTTCTTCCTCTGCACAGCTAAGCTGGAAGTGGCATTTGCAGCTCGCAATAGTGCAGAGTTATCTCAAAGAAAGGGGCCACGGTGTTTCTGTATCTCTATTATGTTGGTGCGGCTTCGGAACTTTTAAATATCTTGATATATCTCGAGAACTACGCATCTGATCAAAAAATATCATAGAACATAAAAAGTAGGAAACTTAATTCTCTACAAAAAAGGTCTCTTAACATTTTGCCATAGCTCGCTTCGTTTCCGAGATATTTGCAGATTTATCTCAAGGGAAGGGGCCTAACGGACATATTTCGAGATATTTCTTCTTCTTGTTGTTCTTCTTCTGCACAGCTAAGCTGGAAGTGGCATTTGCGGCTCGCACTAGTGCAGAGTTATCTCAAAGAAAGGGGCCACGGTGTTTCTGTATCTGTATTATGTTGGTGCGGCTTCGGAACTTTTAAATATCTTGATATATCTCGAGAACTACGCATCTGATCAAAGAATATCATAGAACATAAAAAGTAGGAAACTTAATTCTCTACAAAAAAGGTCTCTTAACATTTTGCCATAGCTCACTTCGTTTCCGAGATATTTGCAGATTTATCTCAAGGGAAGGGGCCTGACGGACATATCTCGAGATATTTCTTCTTCTTGTTGTTCTTCTTCTGCACAGCTAAGCTGGAAGTGGCATTTGCGGCTCGCACTAGTGCAGAGTTATCTCAAAGAAAGGGGCCACGGTGTTTCTGTATCTGTATTATGTTGGTGCGGCTTCGGAACTTTTAAATATCTTGATATATCTCGAGAACTACGCGTCTGATCAAAAAATATCATAGAACATAAAAAGTAGGAAACATAATTCTCTACAAAAAAGGTCTCTTAACATTTTGCCATAGCTCGCTTCGTTTCCGAGATATTTGCAGATTTATCTCAAGGGAAGGGGCCTGACGGACATATTTCGAGATATTTCTTCTTCTTGTTGTTCTTCTTCTGCACAGCTAAGCTGGAAGTGGCATTTGCGGCTCGCACTAGTGCACAGTTATCTCAAAGAAAGGGGCCACGGTGTTTCTGTATCTCTAATATGTTGGTGCGGCTTCGGAACTTTTAAGTATCTCGATATATCTCGAAAACTACGCTTCTGATCAAAAAATATCATAGAACATAAATTGTAGGAAACATAATTCTCTACAAAAAACGTCTCTTAACATTTTGCCATAGCTCGCTTCGTTTCCGAGATATTTGCAGATTCAGCTCAAAGGAACTGGCCTGACGGACATATTTCGAGATATTCCTTCTTCTTGTTGTTCCTCCTCTGCACAGCTAAGCTGGAAGTGGCATTTGCAGCTCGCAATAGTGCAGAGTTATCTCAAAGAAAGGGGCCACGGTGTTTCTGTATCTGTATTATGCTGGTGCGGCTTCGGAACTTTTAAATATCTTGATATATCTCGAGAACTACGCATCTGATCAAAAAATATCATAGAACATAAAAAGTAGGAAACTTAATTCTCTACAAAAAAGGTCTCTTAACATTTTGCCATAGCTCGCTTCGTTTCCGAGATATTTGCAGATTTATCTCAAGGGAAGGGGCCTGACGGACATATTTCGAGATATTTCTTCTTCTTGTTGTTCTTCTTCTGCACAGCTAAGCTGGAAGTGGCATTTGCAGCTCGCAATAGTGCAGAGTTATCTCAAAGAAAGGGGCCACGGTGTTTCTGTATCTCTATTATGTTGGTGCGGCTTCGGAACTTTTAAATATCTTGATATATCTCGAGAACTACGCATCTGATCAAAAAATATCATAGAACATAAAAAGTAGGAAACTTAATTCTCTACAAAAAAGGTCTCTTAACATTTTGCCATAGCTCGCTTCGTTTCCGAGATATTTGCAGATTTATCTCAAGGGAAGGGGCCTAACGGACATATTTCGAGATATTTCTTCTTCTTGTTGTTCTTCTTCTGCACAGCTAAGCTCGAAGCGGCATTTGCAGCTCGCAATAGTGCAGAGTTATCTCAAAGAAAGGGGCCACGGTGTTTCTGTACCTCTATTATGTTGGTGCAGCTTCGGAACTTTTAAATATCTTGATATATCTCGAGAACTACGCATCTGATCAAAAAATATCATCGAACATAAAAAGTAGGAAACTTAATTCTCTACAAAAAAGGTCTCTTAACATTTTGCCATAGCTCGCTTCGTTTCCGAGATATTTGCAGATTTATCTCAAGGGAAGTGGCCTGACGGACATATTTCGAGATATTTCTTCTTCTTGTTGTTCTTCTTCTGTACAGCTAAGCTGGAAGTGGCATTTGCGGCTCGCACTATTGCAGAGTTATCTCAAAGAAAGGGGCCACGGTGTTTCTGTATCTCTATTATGTTGGTGCGGCTTCGTAACTTTTAAATATCTCGATATATCTCGAAAACTACGCTTCTGGTCAAAAAATATCATAGAACATAAATTGTAGGAAACAAAGTTCTCTACAAAAAAGGTCTGTTAACATTTTGCCATAGCTCGCTTGGTTTCCGAGATATTAGCAGATATATCTCAAGGGCAGGGGCCTGACGGACATATTTCGAGATATTTCTTCTTCTTGTTGTTCTTCTTCTGCACAGCTAAGCTGGAAGTGGCATTTACAGCTCGCAATAGTGCAGAGTTATCTCAAAGAAAGGGGCCACGGTGTTTCTGTATCTCTATTATGTTGGTGCGGTTTCGGAACTTTTAAATATCTTGATATATCTCGAGAACTACGCATCTGATCAAAAAATATCATAGAACATAAAAAGTAGGAAACTTAATTCTCTACAAATAAGGTCTCTTAACATTTTGCCATAGCTCGCTTCGTTTCCGAGATATTTGCAGATTTATCTCAAGGGAAGGGGCCTCACGGACATATTTCGAGATATTTGTTCTTCTTGTTGTTCTTCCTCTGCACAGCTAAGCTGGAAGTGGCATTTGCAGCTCGCAATAGTGCAGAGTTATCTCAAAGAAAGGGGCCACGGTGTTTCTGTATCTATTATGTTGGTGCGGCTTCGGAACTTTTAAATATCTTGATATATCTCGAGAACTACGCATCTGATCAAAAAATATCATAGAACACAAAAAGTAGGAAACTTAATTCTCTACAAAAAAGGTCTCCTAACATTTTGCCATAGCTCGCTTCGTTTCCGAGATATTTGCAGATTTATCTCAAGGGAAGGGGCCTGACGGACATATTTCGAGATATTTCTTCTTCTTGTTGTTCTTCTTCTGCACAGCTGAGCTGGAAGTGGCATTTGCAGGTCGCAATAGTGCAGAGTTATCTCAAAGAAAGGGGCCACGGTGTTTCTGTATCTCTATTATGTTGGTGCGGCTTCGGAACTTTTAAATATCTCGATATATCTCGAAAACTACGCTTCTGATCAAAAAATATCATAGAACGTAAATTGTAGGAAACATTATTCTCTACAAAAAAGGTCTCTTAACATTTTGCCATAGCTCGCTTCGTTTCCGAGATATTTGCAGATTCATCTCAAGGGAAGGGGTCTGACGGACATATTTCGAGATATTTCTTCTTCTTGTTGTTCTTCTTCTGCACAGCTAAGCTCGAAGCGGCATTTGCAGCTCGCAATAGTGCAGAGTTATCTCAAAGAAAGAGGCCACGGTGTTTCTGTACCTCTATTATGTTGGTGCAGCTTCGGAACTTTTAAATATCTTGATATATCTCGAGAACTACGCATCTGATCAAAAAATATCATCGAACATAAAAAGTAGGAAACTTAATTCTCTACAAAAAAGGTCTCTTAAGATTTTGCCATAGCTCGCTTCGTTTCCGAGATATTTGCAGATTTATCTCAAGGGAAGTGGCCTGACGGACATATTTCGAGATATTTCTTCTTCTTGTTGTTCTTCTTCTGCACAGCTAAGCTGGAAGTGGCATTTGCAGCTCGCAATAGTGCAGAGTTATCCCAAAGAAAGGGGCCACGGTGTTTCTGTATCTCTATTATGTTGGTGCGGCTTCGGAACTTTTAAATATCTTGATATATCTCGAGAACTACGCATCTGATCAAAAAATATCATACCACATAAAAAGTAGGAAACTTAATTCTCTACAAGAAAGGTCTCTAAACATTTTGCCATAGCTCGCTTCGTTTCCGAGATATTTGCAGATTTATCTCAAGGGAAGGGGCCTGACGGACATATTTCGAGATATTTCTTCTTCTTGTTGTTCTTCTTCTGCACAGCTAAGCTCGAAGCGGCATTTGCAGCTCGCAATAGTGCAGAGTTATCTCAAAGAAAGAGGCCACGGTGTTTCTGTACCTCTATTATGTTGGTGCAGCTTCGGAACTCTTAAATATCTTGATATATCTCGAGAACTACGCATCTGATCAAAAAATATCATCGAACATAAAAAGTAGGAAACTTAATTCTCTACAAAAAAGGTCTCTTATGATTTTGCCATAGCTCGCTTCGTTTCCGAGATATTTGCAGATTTATCTCAAGGGAAGTGGCCTGACGGACATATTTCGAGATATTTCTTCTTCTTGTTGTTCTTCTTCTGCACAGCTAAGCTGGAAGTGGCATTTGCAGCTCGCAATAGTGCAGAGTTATCCCAGAGAAAGGGGCCACGGTGTTTCTGTATCTCTATTATGTTGGTGCGGCTTCGGAACTTTTAAATATCTTGATATATCTCGAGAACTACGCATCTGATCAAAAAATATCATACTACATAAAAAGTAGGAAACTTAATTCTCTACAAGAAAGGTCTCTAAACATTTTGCCATAGCTCGCTTCGTTTCCGAGATATTTGCAGATTTATCTCAAGGGAAGGGGCCTGACGGACATATTTCGAGATATTTCTTCTTCTTGTTGTTCTTCTTCTGCACAGCTAAGCTGGAAGTGGCATTTGCAGCTCGCAATAGTGCAGAGTTATCTCAAAGAAAGGGGCCACGGTGTTTCTGTATCTCTATTATGTTGGTGCGGCTTCGGAACTTTTAAATATCTCGATATATCTCGAAAACTACGCTTCTGATCAAAAAATATCATAGAACATAAAAAGTAGGAAACTTAATTCTCTACAAAAAAGGTCTCTTAACATTTTGCCATAGCTCGCTTCGTTTCCGAGATATTTGCAGATTCATCTCAAGGGAAGGGGTCTGACGGACATATTTCGAGATATTTCTTCTTCTTGTTGTTCTTCTTCTGCACAGCTAAGCTCGAAGCGGCATTTGCAGCTCGCAATAGTGCTGAGTTATCTCAAAGAAAGAGGCCACGGTGTTTCTGTACCTCTATTATGTTGGTGCAGCTTCGGAACTTTTAAATATCTTGATATATCTCGAGAACTACGCATCTGATCAAAAAATATCATCGAACATAAAAAGTAGGAAACTTAATTCTCTACAAAAAAGGTCTCTTAACATTTTGCCATAGCTCGCTTCGTTTCCGAGATATTTGCAGATTTATCTCAAGGGAAGTGGCCTGACGGACATATTTCGAGATATTTCTTCTTCTTGTTGTTCTTCTTCTGCACAGCTAAGCTGGAAGTGGCATTTGCAGCTCGCAATAGTGCAGAGTTATCCCAAAGAAAGGGGCCACGGTGTTTCTGTATCTCTATTATGTTGGTGCGGCTTCGGAACTTTTAAATATCTTGATATATCTCGAGAACTACGCATCTGATCAAAAAATATCATACTACATAAAAAGTAGGAAACTTAATTCTCTACAAGAAAGGTCTCTAAACATTTTGCCATAGCTCGCTTCGTTTCCGAGATATTTGCAGATTTATCTCAAGGGAAGGGGCCTGACGGACATATTTCGAGAAGTTTCTTCTTCTTGTTGTTCTTCTTCTGCACTGCTAAGCTGGAAGTGGCATTTGCGGCTCGCACTAGTGCACAGTTATCTCAAAGAAAGGGGCCACGGTGTTTCTGTATCTCTAATATGTTGGTGCGGCTTCGGAACTTTTAAGTATCTCGATATATCTCGAAAACTACGCTTCTGATCAAAAAATATCATACAACATAAATTGTAGGAAACATAATTCTCTACAAAAAACGTCTCTTAACATTTTGCCATAGCTCGCTTCGTTTCCGAGATATTTGCAGATTCAGCTCAAAGGAACTGGCCTGACGGACATATTTCGAGATATTTCTTCTTCTTGTTGTTCTTCCTCTGCACAGCTAAGCTGGAAGTGGCATTTGCAGCTCGCAATAGTGCAGAGTTATCTCAAAGAAAGGGGCCACGGTGTTTCTGTATCTATTATGTTGGTGCGGCTTCGGAACTTTTAAATATCTTGATATATCTCGAGAACTACGCATCTGATCAAAAAATATCATAGAACACAAAAAGTAGGAAACTTAATTCTCTACAAAAAAGGTCTCCTAACATTTTGCCATAGCTCGCTTCGTTTCCGAGATATTTGCAGATTTATCTCAAGGGAAGGGGCCTGACGGACATATTTCGAGATATTTCTTCTTCTTGTTGTTCTTCTTCTGCACAGCTGAGCTGGAAGTGGCATTTGCAGGTCGCAATAGTGCAGAGTTATCTCAAAGAAAGGGGCCACGGTGTTTCTGTATCTCTATTATGTTGGTGCGGCTTCGGAACTTTTAAATATCTCGATATATCTCGAAAACTACGCTTCTGATCAAAAAATATCATAGAACGTAAATTGTAGGAAACATTATTCTCTACAAAAAAGGTCTCTTAACATTTTGCCATACCTCGCTTCGTTTCCGAGATATTTGCAGATTCATCTCAAGGGAAGGGGTCTGACGGACATATTTCGAGATATTTCTTCTTCTTGTTGTTCTTCTTCTGCACAGCTAAGCTCGAAGCGGCATTTGCAGCTCGCAATAGTGCAGAGTTATCTCAAAGAAAGAGGC
Organism: Osmia lignaria lignaria; assembly: GCF_051020975.1. NCBI lineage: Eukaryota > Metazoa > Arthropoda > Insecta > Hymenoptera > Megachilidae > Osmia > Osmia lignaria. Next base: position 22,867,759 of record NW_027478159.1, read on the forward strand.
CACGGTGTTTCTGTACCTCTATTATGTTGGTGCAGCTTCGGAACTTTTAAATATCTTGATATATCTCGAGAACTACGCATCTGATCAAAAAATATCATCGAACATAAAAAGTAGGAAACTTAATTCTCTACAAAAAAGGTCTCTTAAGATTTTGCCATAGCTCGCTTCGTTTCCGAGATATTTGCAGATTTATCTCAAGGGAAGTGGCCTGACGGACATATTTCGAGATATTTCTTCTTCTTGTTGTTCTTCTTCTGCACAGCTAAGCTGGAAGTGGCATTTGCAGCTCGCAATAGTGCAGAGTTATCCCAAAGAAAGGGGCCACGGTGTTTCTGTATCTCTATTATGTTGGTGCGGCTTCGGAACTTTTAAATATCTTGATATATCTCGAGAACTACGCATCTGATCAAAAAATATCATACCACATAAAAAGTAGGAAACTTAATTCTCTACAAGAAAGGTCTCTAAACATTTTGCCATAGCTCGCTTCGTTTCCGAGATATTTGCAGATTTATCTCAAGGGAAGGGGCCTGACGGACATATTTCGAGATATTTCTTCTTCTTGTTGTTCTTCTTCTGCACAGCTAAGCTCGAAGCGGCATTTGCAGCTCGCAATAGTGCAGAGTTATCTCAAAGAAAGAGGCCACGGTGTTTCTGTACCTCTATTATGTTGGTGCAGCTTCGGAACTCTTAAATATCTTGATATATCTCGAGAACTACGCATCTGATCAAAAAATATCATCGAACATAAAAAGTAGGAAACTTAATTCTCTACAAAAAAGGTCTCTTATGATTTTGCCATAGCTCGCTTCGTTTCCGAGATATTTGCAGATTTATCTCAAGGGAAGTGGCCTGACGGACATATTTCGAGATATTTCTTCTTCTTGTTGTTCTTCTTCTGCACAGCTAAGCTGGAAGTGGCATTTGCAGCTCGCAATAGTGCAGAGTTATCCCAGAGAAAGGGGCCACGGTGTTTCTGTATCTCTATTATGTTGGTGCGGCTTCGGAACTTTTAAATATCTTGATATATCTCGAGAACTACGCATCTGATCAAAAAATATCATACTACATAAAAAGTAGGAAACTTAATTCTCTACAAGAAAGGTCTCTAAACATTTTGCCATAGCTCGCTTCGTTTCCGAGATATTTGCAGATTTATCTCAAGGGAAGGGGCCTGACGGACATATTTCGAGATATTTCTTCTTCTTGTTGTTCTTCTTCTGCACAGCTAAGCTGGAAGTGGCATTTGCAGCTCGCAATAGTGCAGAGTTATCTCAAAGAAAGGGGCCACGGTGTTTCTGTATCTCTATTATGTTGGTGCGGCTTCGGAACTTTTAAATATCTCGATATATCTCGAAAACTACGCTTCTGATCAAAAAATATCATAGAACATAAAAAGTAGGAAACTTAATTCTCTACAAAAAAGGTCTCTTAACATTTTGCCATAGCTCGCTTCGTTTCCGAGATATTTGCAGATTCATCTCAAGGGAAGTGGCCTGACGGACATATTTCGAGATATTTCTTCTTCTTGTTGTTCTTCTTCTGCACAGCTAAGCTGGAAGTGGCATTTGCAGCTCGCAATAGTGCAGAGTTATCCCAAAGAAAGGGGCCACGGTGTTTCTGTATCTCTATTATGTTGGTGCGGCTTCGGAACTTTTAAATATCTTGATATATCTCGAGAACTACGCATCTGATCAAAAAATATCATAGAACATAAAAAGTAGGAAACTTAATTCTCTACAAAAAAGGTCTCTTAACATTTTGCCATAGCTCGCTTGGTTTCCGAGATATTTGCAGATTTATCTCAAGGGAAGGGGCCTGACGGACATATTTCGAGATATTTCTTCTTCTTGTTGTTCTTCTTCTGCACAGCTGAGCTGGAAGTGGCATTTGCAGGTCGCAATAGTGCAGAGTTATCTCAAAGAAAGGGGCCACGGTGTTTCTGTATCTCTATTATGTTGGTGCGGCTTCGGAACTTTTAAATATCTCGATATATCTCGAAAACTACGCTTCTGATCAAAAAATATCATAGAACGTAAATTGTAGGAAACATTATTCTCTACAAAAAAGGTCTCTTAACATTTTGCCATAGCTCGCTTCGTTTCCGAGATATTTGCAGATTCATCTCAAGGGAAGGGGTCTGACGGACATATTTCGAGATATTTCTTCTTCTTGTTGTTCTTCTTCTGCACAGCTAAGCTGGAAGTGGCATTTGCAGCTCGCAGTAGTGCAGAGTTATCTCAAAGAAAGGGGCCACGGTGTTTCTGTATCTCTATTATGTTGGTGCGGCTTCGGAACTTTTAAATATCTCGATATATCTCGAAAACTACGCTTCTGATCGAAAAATATCATAGAACGTAAATTGTAGGAAACATAATTCTCTACAAAAAACGTCTCTTAACATTTTGCCATAGCTCGCTTCGTTTCCGAGATATTTGCAGATTCAGCTCAAAGGAACGGGCCTGACGGACAGATTTCGAGATACTTCTTTTTCTTGTTGTTCTTCCTCTGCACAGCTAAGCTGGAAGTGGCATTTGCAGCTCGCAATAGTGCAGAGTTATCTCAAAGAAAGGGGCCACGGTGTTTCTGTATCTCTATTATGTTGGTGCGGCTTCGGAACTTTTAAATATCTTGATATATCTCGAGAACTACGCATCTGATCAAAAAATATCATAGAACATAAAAAGTAGGAAACTTAATTCTCTACAAAAAAGGTCTCTTAACATTTTGCCATAGCTCTCTTCGTTTCCGAGACATTTGCAGATTTATCTCAAGGGAAGGGGCCTGACGGACATATTTCGAGATATTTCTTCTTCTTGTTGTTCTTCTTCTGCACAGCTAAGCTGGAAGTGGCATTTGCAGCTCGCACTAGTGCAGAGTTATCTCACCGAAATGGGCCACGGTGTTTCTGTATCTCTATTATGTTGGTGCGGCTTCGGAACTTTTAAATATCTCGATATATCTCGAAAACTACGCTTCTGATCAAAAAATATCATAGAACATAAATTGTAGGAAACATAATTCTCTACAAAAAAGGTCTCTTAACATTTTGCCATAGCTCGCTTCGTTTCCGAGATATTTGCAGATTTATCTCAAGGGAAGGGGCCTGACGGACATATTTCGAGATATTTCTTCTTCTTGTTGTTCTTCTTCTGCACAGCTAAGCTGGAAGTGGCATTTGCAGCTCGCACTAGTGCAGAGTTATCTCAAAGAAAGGGGCCACGGTGTTTCTGTATCTCTATTATGTTGGTGCGTCTTCGGAACTTTTAAATATCTCGATATATCTCGAAAACTACGCTTCTGATCAAAAAATATCATAGAACATGAATTGTAGGAAACATAATTCTCTACAAAAAACGTCTCTTAACATTTTGCCATAGCTCGCTTCGTTTCCGAGATATTTGCAGATTCAGCTCAAAGGAACTGGCCTGACGGACATATTTCGAGATATTTCTTCTTCTTGTTGTTCTTCCTCTGCACAGCTAAGCTGGAAGTGGCATTTGCAGCTCGCAATAGTGCAGAGTTATCTCAAAGAAAGGGGCCACGGTGTTTCTGTATCTCTATTATGTTGGTGCGGCTTCGGAACTTTTAAATATCTTGATATATCTCGAGAACTACGCATCTGATCAAAAAATATCATAGAACATAAAAAGTAGGAAACTCAATTCTCTACAAAAAAGGTCTCTTAACATTTTGCCATAGCTCGCTTCGTTTCCGAGATATTTGCAGATTTATCTCAAGGGAAGGGGCCTGACGGACATATTTCGAGATATTTCTTCTTCTTGTTGTTCTTCTTCTGCACAGCTAAACTGGAAGTGGCATTTCCAGCTCGCAATAGTGCAGAGTTATCTCAAAGAAAGGGGCCACGGTGTTTCTGCATCTCTATTATGTTGGTGCGGTTTCGGAACTTTTAAATATCTTGATATATCTCGAGAACTACGCATCTGATCAAAAAATATCATAGAACATAAAAAGTAGGCAACTTAATTCACTACAAAAAAGGTCTCTTAGCATTTTGCCATAGCTCGCTTCGTTTCCGAGACATTTACAGATTTATCTCAAGGGAAGGGGCCTGACGGACATATTTCGAGATATTTCTTCTTCTTGTTGTTCTTCTTCTGCACAGCTGAGCTGGAAGTGGCATTTGCGGCTTGCACTAGTGCAGAGTTATCTCAACGATAGGGGCCACGGTGTTTCCGTATCTCTATTATGTTGGTGCGGCTTCGGAACTTTTAAATATCTTGATATATCTCGAGAACTACGCGTCTGATCAAAAAATATCATAGAACATAAAAAGTAGGAAACTTAATTCTCTACAAAAACGGTCTCTTAACATTTTGCCATAGCTCGCTTCGTTTCCGAGATATTTGCAGATATATTTCAAGGGAAGGGGCCTGACGGGCATATTTCGAGATATTTCTTCTTCTTGTTGTTCTTCTTCTGCACAGCTAAGCTGGAAGTGGCATTTGCAGCTCGCAATAGTGCAGAGTTATCTCAAAGAAAGGGGCCACGGTGTTTCTGTATCTCTATTATGTTGGTGCGGCTTCGGAACTTTTAAATATCTCGATATATCTCGAAAACTACGCTTCTGATCAAAAAATATCATAGAACATAAATTGTAGGAAACATAATTCTCTACAAAAAACGTCTGTTAACATTTTGCCATAGCTCGCTTCGTTTCCGAGATATTTGCAGATTCAGCTGAAAGGAACTGGCCTGACGGACATATTTCGAGATATTTCTTCTTCTTGTTGTTCTTCCTCTGCACAGCTAAGCTGGAAGTGGCATTTGCAGCTCGCACTAGTGCAGAGTTATCTCAAAGAAAGGGGCCACGGTGTTTCTGTATCTCTATTATGTTGGTGCGTCTTCGGAACTTTTAAATATCTTGATATATCTCGAGAACTACGCATCTGCTCAAAAAATATCATAGAACATAAAAAGTAGGAAACTTAATTCTCTACAAAAAAGGTCTCTTAACATTTTGCCATAGCTCGCTTCGTTTCCGAGATATTTGCATATTTATCTCAAGGGAAGGGGCCTGACGGACATATTTCGAGATATTTCTTCTTCTTGTTGTTCTTCTTCTGCACAGCTAAGCTGGAAGTGGCATTTGCGGCTCGCACTAGTGCAGAGTTATCTCAAAGAAAGGGGCCACGGTGTTTCTGTATCTCTATTATGTTGGTGCGGCTTCGGAACTTTTAAATATCTCGATATATCTCGAGAACTACGCGTCTGATCAAAAAATATCATAGAACATAAAAAGTAGGAAACTTAATTCTCTACAAAAACGGTCTCTTAACATTTTGCCATAGCTCGCTTCGTTTCCGAGATATTTGCAGATATATTTCAAGGGAAGGGGCCTGACGGGCATATTTCGAGATATTTCTTCTTCTTGTTGTTCTTCTTCTGCACAGCTAAGCTGGAAGTGGCATTTGCAGCTCGCAATAGTGCAGAGTTATCTCAAAGAAAGGGGCCACGGTGTTTCTGTATCTCTATTATGTTGGTGCGGCTTCGGAACTTTTAAATATCTCGATATATCTCGAAAACTACGCTTCTGATCAAAAAATATCATAGAACATAAATTGTAGGAAACATAATTCTCTACAAAAAACGTCTGTTAACATTTTGCCATAGCTCGCTTCGTTTCCGAGATATTTGCAGATTCAGCTCAAAGGAACTGGCCTGACGGACATATTTCGAGATATTTCTTCTTCTTGTTGTTCTTCCTCTGCACAGCTAAGCTGGAAGTGGCATTTGCAGCTCGCACTAGTGCAGAGTTATCTCAAAGAAAGGGGCCACGGTGTTTCTGTATCTCTATTATGTTGGTGCGTCTTCGGAACTTTTAAATATCTTGATATATCTCGAGAACTACGCATCTGCTCAAAAAATATCATAGAACATAAAAAGTAGGAAACTTAATTCTCTACAAAAAAGGTCTCTTAACATTTTGCCATAGCTCGCTTCGTTTCCGAGATATTTGCATATTTATCTCAAGGCCTGACGGACATATTTCGAGATATTTCTTCTTCTTGTTGTTCTTCTTCTGCACAGCTAAGCTGGAAGTGGCATTTGCGGCTCGCACTAGTGCAGAGTTATCTCAAAGAAAGGGGCCACGGTGTTTCTGTATCTCTATTATGTTGGTGCGGCTTCGGAACTTTTAAATATCTCGATATATCTCGAAAACTACGCTTCTGATCAAAAAATATCATAGAACATAAATTGTAGGAAACATAATTCTCTACAAAAAAGGTCTCTTAACATTTTGCCATAGCTAGCTTCGTTTCCGAGATATTTGCAGATATATCTCAAGGGAAGGGGCCTGACGGACATATTTCGAGATATTTCTTCTTCTTGTTGTTCTTCTTCTGCACAGCTAAGCTGGAAGTGGCATTTGCGGCTCGCACTAGTGCAGAGTTATCTCAAAGAAAGGGGCCACGGTGTTTCTGTATCTCTATTATGTTGGTGCGGCTTCGGAACTTTTAAATATCTCGATATATCTCGAAAACTACGCTTCTGATCAAAAAATATCATAGAACCTAAATCGTAGGAAACATAATTCTATACAAAAAAGGTCTCTTAACATTTTGCCATAGCTCGCTTCGTTTCCGAGATATTTGCAGATATATCTCAAGGGAAGGGGCCTGACGGACATATTTCGAGATATTTCTTCTTCTTGTTGTTCTTCTTCTGCACAGCTAAGCTGGAAGTGGCATTTGCAGCTCGCAATAGTGCAGAGTTATCTCAAAGAAAGGGGCCACGGTGTTTCTGTATCAAAAAATATCATAGAACATAAAAAGTAGGAAACTTAATTCTCTACCACAACGGTCTCTTAACATTTTGCCACAGCTCGCTTCGTTTCCGAGATATTTGCATATTTATCTCAAGGGAAGGGGCCTGACGGACATATTTCGAGATATTTCTCCTTTTTGTTGTTCTTCTTCTGCACAGCTAAGCTGGAAGTGGCATTTGCAGCGCGCAATAGTGCAGAGTTATCTCAAAGAAAGGGGCCACGGTGTTTCGTTATCTCTATTATGTTGGTGCGGCTTCGGAACTTTTAAATATCTCGATATATCTCGAAAACTACGCTTCTGCTCAAAAAATATCATAGAACATAAAAAGTAGGAAACTTAATTCTCTACAAAAAAGGTCTCTTAACATTTTGCCATAGCTCGCTTCGTTTCCGAGATATTTGCAGATTTATCTCAAGGGAAGGGGCCTAACGGACATATTTCGAGATATTTCTTCTTCTTGTTGTTCTTCTTCTGCACAGCTAAACTGGAAGTGGCATTTCCAGCTCGCAATAGTGCAGAGTTATCTCAAAGAAAGGGGCCACGGTGTTTCTGTATCTCTATTATGTTGGTGCGGCTTCGGAACTTTTAAATATCTCGATATATCTCGAAAACTACGCTTCTGATCAAAAAATATCATAGAACATAAATTGTAGGAAACATAATTCTCTACAAAAAAGGTCTCTTAACATTTTGCCATAGCTCGCTTCGTTTCCGAGATATTTGCAGATTTATCTCAAGGGAAGGGGCCTAACGGACATATTTCGAGATATTTCTTCTTCTTGTTGTTCTTCTTCTGCACAGCTAAACTGGAAGTGGCATTTCCAGCTCGCAATAGTGCAGAGTTATCTCAAAGAAAGGGGCCACGGTGTTTCTGTATCTCTATTATGTTGGTGCGGCTTCGGAACTTTTAAATATCTTGATATATCTCGAGAACTACGCATCTGATCAAAAAATATCATAGAACATAAAAAGTAGGAAACTTAATTGTCTACAAAAAAGGTCTCTTAACATTTTGCCATAGCTCGCTTCGTTTCCGAGATATTTGCAGATTTATCTCAAGGGAAGGGGTCTGACGGACATATTTCGAGATATTTCTTCTTCTTGTTGTTCTTCTTCTGCACAGCTAAGCTCGAAGTGGCATTTGCAGCTCGCAATAGTGCAGTGTTATCTCAAAGAAAGAGGCCACGGTGTTTCTGTACCTCTATTATGTTGGTGCAGCTTCGGAACTTTTAAATATCTTGATATATCTCGAGAACTACGCATCTGATCAAAAAATATCATGGAACATAAAAAGTAGGAAACTTAATTCTCTACAAAAAAGGTCTCTTAACATTTTGCCATAGCTCGCTTCGTTTCCGAGATATTTGCAGATTTATCTCAAGGGAAGTGGCCTGACGGACATATTTCGAGATATTTCTTCTTCTTGTTGTTCTTCTTCTGCACAGCTAAGCTGGAAGTGGCATTTGCAGCTCGCAATAGTGCAGAGTTATCTCAAAGAAAGGGGCCACGGTGTTTCTTTATCTCTATTATGTTGGTGCGGCTTCGGAACTTTTAAATATCTCGATATATCTCGAGAATTACGCATCTGATCAAAAAATATCATAGAACATAAAAGGTAGGAAACTTAATTCTCTACAAAAAAGGTCTCTTAACATTTTGCCATAGCTCGCTTCCTTTCCGAGATATTTGCATATTTATCTCAAGGGAAGGGGCCTGACGGACATATTTCGAGATATTTCTTCTTCTTGTTGTTCTTCTTCTGCACAGCTAAGCTGGAAGTGGCATTTGCAGCTCGCAATAGTGCAGAGTTATCTCAAAGAAAGGGGCCACGGTGTTTCTGTATCTCTATTATGTTGGTGCGGCTTCGGAACTTTTAAATATCTTGATATATCTCGAAAACTACGCTTCTGATCAAAAGATATCATAGAACATAAATTGTAGGAAACATAATTCTTTACAAAAAAGGTCTCTTAACATTTTGCCATAGCTCGCTTCGTTTCCGAGATATTTGCAGATTTATATCAAGGGAAGGGTCCTGATGGACATATTTCGAGATATTTCTTCTTCTTGTTGTTCTTCTTCTGCACAGCTAAGCTGGAAGTGGCATTTGCAGCTCGCAATAGTGCAGAGTTATCCCAAAGAAAGGGGCCACGGTGTTTCTGTATCTCTATTATGTTGGTGCGGCTTCGGAACTTTTAAATATCTCGATATATCTCGAAAACTACGCTTCTGATCAAAAAGTATCATAGAACATAAATTGTAGGAAACATAATTCTTTACAAAAAAGGTCTCTTAACATTTTGCCATAGCTCGCTTCGTTTCCGAGATATTTGCAGATTTATCTCAAGGGAAGGGTCCTGATGGACATATTTCGAGATATTTCTTCTTCTTGTTGTTCTTCTTCTGCACAGCTAAACTGGAAGTGGCATTTCCAGCTCGCAATCGTGCAGAGTTATCTCAAAGAAAGGGGCCATGGTGTTTCTGTATCTCTATTATGTTGGTGCGGCTTCGGAACTTTTAAATATCTTGATATATCTCGAGAACTACGCCTCTGATCGAAAAATATCATAGAACATAAAAAGTAGGAAACTTAATTCTCTACAAAAAAGGTCTCTTAACATTTTGCCATAGCTCGCTTCGTTTCCGAGATATTTGCAGATTTATCTCAAGGGAAGGGGCCTGACGGACATATTTCGAGATATTTCTTCTTCTTGTTGTTCTTCTTCTGCACAGCTAAGCTGGAAGTGGCATTTGCGGCTCGCACTAGTGCAGAGTTATCTCAAAGAAAGGGGCCACGGTGTTTCTGTATCTCTATTATGTTGGTGCGGCTTCGGAACTTTTAAATATCTTGATATATCTCGAGAACTACGCATCTGATCAAAAAATATCATAGAACATAAAAAGTCGGAAACTTAATTCTCTACAAAAAAGCTCTCTTAACATTTTGCCATAGCTCGCTTCGTTTCCGAGATATTTGCAGATTTATCTCAAGGGAAGGGGCCTGACGGACATATTTCGAGATATTTCTTCTTCTTGTTGTTCTTCTTCTGCACAGCTGAGCTGGAAGTGGCATTTGCAGGTCGCAATAGTGCAGAGTTATCTCAAAGAAAGGGGCCACGGTGTTTCTGTATCTCTATTATGTTGGTGCGGCTTCGGAAATTTTAAATATCTCGATATATCTCGAAAACTACGCTTCTTATCAAAAAATATCATAGAACATAAATTGTAGGAAACATAATTCTCTACAAAAAAGGTCTCTTAACATTTTGCCATAGCTCGCTTCGTTTCCGAGATATTTGCAGATTTATCTCAAGGGAAGGGGCCTGACGGACATATTTCGAGATATTTCTTCTTCTTGTTGTTCTTCTTCTGCACAGCTAAGCTGGAAGTGGCATTTGCGGCTCGCACTAGTGCAGAGTTATCTCAAAGAAAGGGGCCACGGTGTTTCTGTATCTCTATTATGTTGGTGCGGCTTCGGAACTTTTAAATATCTCGATATATCTCGAAAACTACGCTTCTGATCAAAAAATATCATAGAACATAAATTGTAGGAAACATAATTCTCTACAAAAAACGTATCTTAACATTTTGCCATAGCTCGCTTCGTTTCCGAGATATTTGCAGATTCAGCTCAAAGGAACGGGCCTGACGGACATATTTCGAGATACTTCTTCTTCTTGTTGTTCTTCCTCTGCACAGCTAAGCTGGAAGTGGCTTTTGCAGCTCGCAATAGTGCAGAGTTATCTGAAAGAAAGGGGCCACGGTGTTTCTGTATCTCTATTATGTTGGTTCGGCTTCGGAACTTTTAAATATCTTGATATATCTCGAGAACTACGCATCTGATCAAAAAATATCATAGAACATAAAAAGTAGGAAACTTAATTCTCTACAAAAAAGGTCTCTTAACATTTTGCCATAGCTCGCTTTGTTTCCGAGATATTTGCAGATTTATCGCAAGGGAAGGGGCCTAACGGACATATTTCGAGATATTTCTTCTTCTTGTTGTTCTTCTTCTGCACAGCTAAACTGGAAGTGGCATTTCCAGCTCGCAATAGTGCAGAGTTATCTCAAAGAAAGGGGCCACGGTGTTTCTGTATCTCTATTATGTTGGTGCGGCTTCGGAACTTTTAAATATCTTGATATATCTCGAGAACTACGCATCTGATCAAAAAATATCATAGAACATAAAAAGTCGGAAACTTAATTCTCTACAAAAAAGGTCTCTTAACATTTTGCCATAGCTCGCTTCGTTTCCGAGATATTTGCAGATTTATCTCAAGGGAAGGGGCCTGACGGACATATTTCGAGATATTTCTTCTTCTTGTTGTTCTTCTTCTGCACAGCTAAGCTGGAAGTGGCATTTGCAGCTCGCACTAGCGCAGAGTTATCTCAAAGAAAGGGGCCACGGTGTTTCTGTATCTCTATTATGTTGGTGCGGCTTCGGAACTTTTAAATATCTCGATATATCTCGAAAACTACGCTTCTGATCAAAAAATATCATAGAACATAAAAACTAGGAAACTTAATTCTCTACAAAAAAGGTCTCTTAACATTTTGCCATAGCTCGCTTCGTTTCCGAGATATGTGCAGATTTATCTCAAGGGAAGGGGCCTGACGGACATATTTCGAGATATTTCTTCTTCTTGTTGTTCTTCTTCTGCACAGCTAAGCTGGAAGTGGCATTTGCAGCTCGCACTAGTGCAGAGTTATCTCAAAGAAAGGGGCCACGGTGTTTCTGTATCTCTATTATGTTGGTGCGGCTTCGGAACTTTTAAATATCTCGATATATCTCGAAAACTACGCTTCTGATCAAAAAATATCATAGAACATAAAAAGTAGGAAACTTAATTCTCTACAAAAAAGGTCTCTTAACATTTTCCCATAGCTCGCTTCGTTTCCGAGATATTTGCAGATTTATCTCAAGGGAAGGGGCCTGACGGACATATTTCGAGATATTTCTTCTTCTTGTTGTTCTTCTTCTGCACAGCTAAGCTGGAAGTGGCATTTGCGGCTCTCACTAGTGCAGAGTTATCTCAAAGAAAGGGGCCACGGTGTTTCTGTATCTCTATTATGTTGGTGCGGCTTCGGAACTTTTAAATATCTCGATATATCTCGAAAACTACGCTTCTGATCAAAAAATATCATAGAACATAAATTGTAGGAAACATAATTGTCTACAAAAAAGGTCTCTTAACATTTTGCCATAGCTCGCTTCGTTTCCGAGATATTTGCGGATATATCTCAAGGGAAGGGGCCTGACGGACATATTTCGAGATATTTCTTCTTCTTGTTGTTCTTCTTCTGCACAGCTGAGCTGGAAGTGGCATTTGCAGGTCGCAATAGTGCAGAGTTATCTCAAAGAAAGGGGCCACGGTGTTTCTGTATCTCTATTATGTTGGTGCGGCTTCGGAACTTTTAAATATCTCGATATATCTCGAAAACTACGCTTCTGATCAAAAAATATCATAGAACATAAATTGTCGGAAACATAATTCACTACAAAAAACGTCTCTTAACATTTTGCCATAGCTCGCTTCGTTTCCGAGATATTTGCAGATTCAGCTCAAAGGAACGGGCCTGACGGACATATTTCGAGATACTTCTTCTTCTTGTTGTTCTTCCTCTGCACAGCTAAGCTGGAAGTGGCATTTGCAGCTCGCAATAGTGCAGAGTTATCTCAAAGAAAGGGGCCACGATGTTTCTGTATCTCTATTATGTTGGTGCGGCTTCGGAACTTTTAAATATCTTGATATATCTCGAGAACTACGCATCTCATCAAAAAATATCATAGAACATAAAAAGTAGGAAACTTAATTCTCTACAAAAAAGGTCTCTTAACATTTTGCCATAGCTCGCTTCGTTCCCGAGATATTTGCAGATTTATCTCAAGGGAAGGGGCCTGACGGACATATTTCGAGATATTTCTTCTTCTTGTTGTTCTTCTTCTGCACAGCTAAGCTGGAAGTGGCATTTGCGGCTCGCACTAGTGCAGAGTTATCTCAAAGAAAGGAGCCACGGTGTTTCTGTATCTCTATTATGTTGGTGCGGCTTCGGAACTTTTAAATATCTCGATATATCTCGAAAACTACGCTTCTGATCAAAAAATATCATAGAACATAAATTGTAGAAAACATAATTCACTCCAAAAAACGTCTCTTAACATTTTGCCATAGCTCGCTTCGTTTCCGAGATATTTGCAGATTCAGCTCAAAGGAACGGGCCTGACGGACATATTTCGAGATACTTCTTCTTCTTGTTGTTCTTCCTCTGCACAGCTAAGCTGGAAGTGGCATTTGCGGCTCGCACTAGTGCAGAGTTATCTCAAAGAAAGGGGCCACGGTGTTTCTGTATCTCTATTATGTTGGTCCGGCTTCGGAACTTTTAAATATCTCGATATATCTCGAAAACTACGCTTCTGATCAAAAAATATCATAGAACATAAAAAGTAGGAAACTTAATTCTCTACAAAAAAGGTCTCTTAACATTTTGCCATAGCTCGCTTCGTTTCCGAGATATTTGCAGATTTATCTCAAGGGAAGGGGCCTGACGGACATATTTCGAGATATTTCTTCTTCTTGTTGTTCTTCTTCTGCACAGCTGAGCTGGAAGTGGCATTTGCAGGTCGCAATAGTGCAGAGTTATCTCAAAGAAAGGGGCCACGGTGTTTCTGTATCTCTATTATGTTGGTGCGGCTTCGGAACTTTTAAATATCTCGATATATCTCGAAAACTACGCTTCTGATCAAAAAATGTCATAGAACGTAAATTGTAGGAAACATTATTCTCTACAAAAAAGGTGTCTTAACATTTTGCCATAGCTCGCTTCGTTTCCGAGATATTTGCAGATTTATCTCAAGGGAAGGGTCCTGATGGACATATTTCGAGATATTTCTTCTTCTTGTTGTTCTTCTTCTGCACAGCTAAGCTGGAAGTGGCATTTGCAGTTCGCAATAGTGCAGAGTTATCTCAAAGAAAGGGGCCACGGTGTTTCTGTATCTCTATTATGTTGGTGCGGCTTCGGAACTTTTAAATATCTTGATATATCTCGAGAACTACGCATCTGATCAAAAAATATCATAGAACATAAAAAGTAGGAAACTTAATTCTCTACAAAAACGGTCTCTTAACATTTTGCCATAGCTCGCTTCGTTTCCGAGATATTTGCAGATTTATCTCAAGGGAAGGGGCCTGACGGACATATTTCGAGATATTTCTTCTTCTTGTTGTTCTTCTTCTGCACAGCTGAGCTGGAAGTGGCATTTGCAGGTCGCAATAGTGCAGAGTTATCTCAAAGAAAGGGGCCACGGTGTTTCTGTATCTCTAATATGTTGGTGCGGCTTCGGAACTTTTAAATATCTCGATATATCTCGAAAACTACGCTTCTGATCAAAAAATATCATAGAACGTAAATTGTAGGAAACATTATTCTCTACAAAAAAGGTCTCTTAACATTTTGCCATAGCTCGCTTCGTTTCCGAGATATTTGCAGATTTATCTCAAGGGAAGGGGACTGACGGACATATTTCGAGATATTTCTTCTTCTTGTTGTTCTTTTTCTGCACAGCTAAGCTGGAAGTGGCATTTGCAGCGCGCAATAGTGCAGAGTTATCTCAAAGAAAGGGGCCACGGTGTTTCTGTATCTCTATTATGTTGGTGCGGCTTCGGAACTTTTAAATATCTTGATATATCTCGAGAACTACGCATCTGATCAAAAAATATCATAGAAGATAAAAAGTAGGAAACTTAATTCTCTACAAAAAAGGTCTCTTAACATTTCGCCATAGCTCGCTTCGTTTCCGAGATATTTGCAGATTTATCTCAAGGGAAGGGGCCTGACGGACATATTTCGAGATACTTCTTCTTCTTGTTGTTCTTCCTCTGCACAGCTAAGCTGGAAGTGGCATTTGCAGCTCGCAATAGTGCAGAGTTATCTCAAAGAAAGGGGCCACGATGTTTCTGTATCTCTATTATGTTGGTGCGGCTTCGGAACTTTTAAATATCTTGATATATCTCGAGAACTACGCATCTCATCAAAAAATATCATAGAACATAAAAAGTAGGAAACTTAATTCTCTACAAAAAAGGTCTCTCAACATTTTGCCATCGCTCGCTTCGTTCCCGAGATATTTGCAGATTTATCTCAAGGGAAGGGGCCTGACGGACATATTTCGAGATATTTCTTCTTCTTGTTGTTCTTCTTCTGCACAGCTAAGCTGGAAGTGGCATTTGCGGCTCGCACTAGTGCAGAGTTATCTCAAAGAAAGGGGCCACGGTGTTTCTGTATCTCTATTATGTTGGTGCGGCTTCGGAACTTTTAAATATCTTGATATATCTCGAGAACTACGCATCTGATCAAAAAATATCATAGAACATAAAAAGTAGGAAACTTAATTCTCTACAAAAACGGTCTCTTAACATTTTGCCATAGCTCGCTTCGTTTCCGAGATATTTGCAGATTTATCTCAAGGGAAGGGGCCTGACGGACATATTTCGAGATATTTCTTCTTCTTGTTGTTCTTCTTCTGCACAGCTGAGCTGGAAGTGGCATTTGCAGGTCGCAATAGTGCAGAGTTATCTCAAAGAAAGGGGCCACGGTGTTTCTGTATCTCTATTATGTTGGTGCGGCTTCGGAACTTTTAAATATCTCGATATATCTCGAAAACTACGCTTCTGATCAAAAAATATCATAGAACGTAAATTGTAGGAAACATTATTCTCTACAAAAAAGGTCTCTTAATATTTTGCCATAGCTCGCTTCGTTTCCGAGATATTTGCAGATTTATCTCAAGGGAAGGGGCCTGACGGACATATTTCGAGATATTTCTTCTTCTTGTTGTTCTTTTTCTGCACAGCTAAGCTGGAAGTGGCATTTGCAGCGCGCAATAGTGCAGAGTTATCTCAAAGAAAGGGGCCACGGTGTTTCTGTATCTCTATTATGTTGGTGCGGCTTCGGAACTTTTAAATATCTTGATATATCTCGAGAACTACGCATCTGATCAAAAAATATCATAGAAGATAAAAAGTAGGAAACTTAATTCTCTACAAAAAAGGTCTCTTAACATTTCGCCATAGCTCGCTTCGTTTCCGAGATATTTGCAGATTTATCTCAAGGGAAGGGGCCTGTCGGACATATTTCGAGATATTTCTTCTTCTTGTTGTTCTTCTTCTGCACAGCTAAGCTGGAAGTGGCATTTGCAGCGCGCAATAGTGCAGAGTTATCTCAAAGAAAGGGGCCACGGTGTTTCTGTATCTCTATTATGTTGGTGCGGCTTCGGAACTTTTAAATATCTTGATATATCTCGAGAACTACGCATCTGATCAAAAAATATCATAGAACATAAAAAGTAGGAAACTTAATTCTCTACAAAAAAGGTCTCTTAACATTTTGCCATAGCTCGCTTCGTTCCCGAGATATTTGCAGATTTATCTCAAGGGAAGGGGCCTGACGGACATATTTCGAGATATTTCTTCTTCTTGTTGTTCTTCTTCTGCACAGCTAAGCTGGAAGTGGCATTTGCGGCTCGCACTAGTGCAGAGTTATCTCAAAGAAAGGGGCCACGGTGTTTCTGTATCTCTATTATGTTGGTCCGGCTTCGGAACTTTTAAATATCTCGATATATCTCGAAAACTACGCTTCTGATCAAAAAATATCATAGAACATAAAAAGTAGGAAACTTAATTCTCTACAAAAAAGGTCTCTTAACATTTTGCCATAGCTCGCTTCGTTTCCGAGATATTTGCAGATTTATCTCAAGGGAAGGGGCCTGACGGACATATTTCGAGATATTTCTTCTTCTTGTTGTTCTTCTTCTGCACAGCTAAGCTGGAAGTGGCATTTGCGGCTCGCACTAGTGCAGAGTTATCTCAAAGAAAGGGGCCACGGTGTTTCTGTATCCCTATTATGTTGGTGCGGCTTCGGAACTTTTGAATATCTCGATATATCTCGAAAACTACGCTTCTGATCAAAAAATGTCATAGAACGTAAATTGTAGGAAACATTATTCTCTACAAAAAAGGTCTCTTAACATTTTGCCATAGCTCGCTTCGTTTCCGAGATATTTGCAGATTTATCTCAAGGGAAGGGTCCTGATGGACATATTTCGAGATATTTCTTCTTCTTGTTGTTCTTCTTCTGCACAGCTAAGCTGGAAGTGGCATTTGCAGCTCGCAATAGTGCAGAGTTATCTCAAAGAAAGGGGCCACGGTGTTTCTGTATCTCTATTATGTTGGTGCGGCTTCGGAACTTTTAAATATCTTGATATATCTCGAGAACTACGCATCTGAACAAAAAATATCATAGAACATAAAAAGTAGGAAACTTAATTCTCTACAAAAACGGTCTCTTAACATTTTGCCATAGCTCGCTTCGTTTCCGAGATATTTGCAGATTTATCTCAAGGGAAGGGGCCTGACGGACATATTTCGAGATATTTCTTCTTCTTGTTGTTCTTCTTCTGCACAGCTAAGCTGGAAGTGGCATTTGCAGCGCGCAATAGTGCAGAGTTATCTCAAAGAAAGGGGCCACGGTGTTTCTGTATCTCTATTATGTTGGTGCGGCTTCGGAACTTTTAAATATCTCGATATATCTCAAAAACTACGCTTCTGATCAAAAAATATGATAGAACATAAATTGTAGGAAACATAATTCTCTACAAAAAACGTCTCTTAACATTTTGCCATAGCTCGCTTCGTTTCCGAGATATTTGCAGATTCAGCTCAAAGGAACTGGCCTGACGGACATATTTCGAGATATTTCTTCTTCTTGTTGTTCTTCCTCTGCACGGCTAAGCTGGAAGTGACATTTGCAGCTCGCAATAGTGCAGAGTTATCTCAAAGAAAGGGGCCACGGTGTTTCTGTATCTCTATTATGTTGGTGCGGCTTCGGAACTTTTAAATATCTTGATATATCTCGAGAACTACGCATCTGATCAAAAAATATCATAGAACATAAAAAGTAGGAAACTTAATTCTCTACAAAAAAGGTCTCTTAACATTTTGCCATAGCTCGCTTCGTTTCCGAGATATTTGCAGATTTATCTCAAGGGAAGGGGCCTGACGGACATATTTCGAGATATTTCTTCTTCTTGTTGTTCTTCTTCTGCACAGCTAAGCTGGAAGTGGCATTTGCGGCTCGCACTAGTGCAGAGTTATCTCAAAGAAAGGGGCCACGGTGTTTCTGTATCTCTATTATGTTGGTGCGGCTTCGGAACTTTTAAATATCTCGATGTATCTCGAAAACTACGCTTCTGATCAAAAAATATCATAGAACATAAATTGTAGGAAACAGAATTCTCTACAAAAAAGGTCTCTTATCATTTTGCCATAGCTCGCTTCGTGTCCGAGATATTTGCAGATTTATCTCAAGGGAAGGGGCCTGACGGACATATTTCGAGATATTTCTTCTTCTTGTTGTTCTTCTTCTGCACAGCTAAGCTGGAAGTGGCATTTGCGGCTCGCACTAGTGCAGAGTTATCTCAAAGAAAGGGGCCACGGTGTTTCTGTATCCCTATTATGTTGGTGCGGCTTCGGAACTTTTAAATATATCGATATATCTCGAAAACTACGCTTCTGATCAAAAAATATCATAGAACATAAATTGTAGGAAACATAATTCTCTACAAAAAACGTCTCTTAACATTTTGCCATAGCTCGCTTCGTTTCCGAGATATTTGCAGATTCAGCTCAAAGGAACTGGCCTGACGGACATATTTCGAGATATTTCTTCTTCTTGTTGTTCTTCCTCTGCACAGCTAAGCTGGAAGTGACATTTGCAGCTCGCAATAGTGCAGAGTTATCTCAAAGAAAGGGGCCACGGTGTTTCTGTATCTCTATTATGTTGGTGCGGCTTCGGAACTTTTAAATATCTTGATATATCTCGAGAACTACGCATCTCATCAAAAAATATCATAGAACATAAAAAGTAGCAAACTTAATTCTCTACAAAAAAGGTCTCTTAACATTTTGCCATAGCTCGCTTCGTTTCCGAGATATTTGCAGATTTATCTCAAGGGAAGGGGCCTGACGGACATATTTCGAGATATTTCTTCTTCTTGTTGTTCTTCTTCTGCACAGCTAAGCTGGAAGTGGCATTTGCGGCTCGCACTAGTGCAGAGTTATCTCAAAGAAAGGGGCCACGGTGTTTCTGTATCTCTATTATGTTGGTGCGGCTTCGGAACTTTTAAATATCTCGATATATCTCGAACACTACGCTTCTGATCAAAAAATATCATAGAACATAAATTGTAGGAAACAGAATTGTCTACAAAAAAGGTCTCTTAACATTTTGCCATAGCTCGCTTCGTTTCCGAGATATTTGCAGATATATCTCAAGGGAAGGGGCCTGACGGACATATTTCGAGATATTTCTTCTTCTTGTTGTTCTTCTTCTGCACAGCTAAGCTGGAAGTGGCATTTACAGCTCGCAATAGTGCAGAGTTATCTCAAAGAAAGGGGCCACGGTGTTTCTGTATCTCTATTATGTTGGTGCGGCTTCGGAACTTTTAAATATCTTGATATATCTCGAGAACTACGCATCTGATCAAAAAATATCATAGAACATAAAAAGTAGGAAACTTAATTCTCTACAAAAAAGGTCTCTTAACATTTTGCCATAGCTCGCTTCGTTTCCGAGATATTTGCAGATTTATCTCAAGGGAAGGGGCCTGACGGACATATTTCGAGATATTTCTTCTTCTTGTTGTTCTTCTTCTGCACAGCTAAGCTGGAAGTGGCATTTGCGGCTCGCACTAGTGCAGAGTTATCTCAAAGAAAGGGGCCACGGTGTTTCTGTATCCCTATTATGTTGGTGCGGCTTCGGAACTTTTAAATATCTCGATATATCTCGAAAACTACGCTTCTGATCAAAAAATATCATAGAACATAAATTGTAGGAAATATAATTCTCTACAAAAAACGTCTCTTAACATTTTGCCATAGCTCGCTTCGTTTCCGAGATATTTGCAGATTCAGCTCAAAGGAACTGGCGTGTCGGACATATTTCGAGATATTTCTTCTTCTTGTTGTTCTTCCTCTGCACAGCTAAGCTGGAAGTGGCATTTGCAGCTCGCAATAGTGCAGAGTTATTTCAAAGAAAGGGGCCACGGTGTTTCTGTATCTCTATTATGTTGGTGCGGCTTCGGAACTTTTAAATATCTTGATATATCTCGAGAACTACGCATCTCAACAAAAAATACCATAGAACATAAAAAGTAGGAAACTTAATTCTCTACAAAAAAGGTCTCTTAACATTTTGCCATAGCTCGCTTCGTTTCCGAGATATTTGCAGATTTATCTCAAGGGAAGGGGCCTGACGGACATATTTCGAGATATTTCTTCTTCTTGTTGTTCTTCTTCTGCACAGCTAAGCTGGAAGTGGCATTTGCGGCTCGCACTAGTGCAGAGTTATCTCAAAGAAAGGGGCCACGGTGTTTCTGTATCCCTATTATGTTGGTGCGGCTTCGGAACTTTTAAATATCTCGATATATCTCGAAAACTACGCTTCTGATCAAAAAATATCATAGAACATGAATTGTAGGAAACATAATTCTCTACAAAAAACGTCTCTTAACATTTTGCCATAGCTCGCTTCGTTTCCGAGATATTTGCAGATTCAGCTCAAAGGAACTGGCCTGACGGACATATTTCGAGATATTTCTTCTTCTTGTTGTTCTTCTTCTGCACAGCTAAGCTGGAAGTGGCATTTACAGCTCGCAATCGTGCAGAGTTATCTCAAAGAAAGGGGCCACGGTGTTTCTGTATCCCTATTATGTTGGTGCGGCTTCGGAACTTTTAAATATCTCGATATATCTCGAAAACTACGCTTCTGATCAAAAAATATCATAGAACATAAATTGTAGGAAACATAATTCTCTACAAAAAACGTCTCTTAACATTTTGCCATAGCTCGCTTCGTTTCCGAGATATTTGCAGATTCAGCTCAAAGGAACTGGCCTGACGGACATATTTCGAGATATTTCTTCTTCTTGTTGTTCTTCCTCTGCACAGCTAAGCTGGAAGTGGCATTTGCAGCTCGCAATAGTGCAGAGTTATCTCAAAGAAAGGGGCCACGGTGTTTCTGTATCTCTATTATGTTGGTGCGGCTTCGGAACTTTTAAATATCTTGATATATCTCGAGAACTACGCATCTGATCAAAAAATATCATAGAACATAAAAAGTGGGAAACTTAATTCTCTACAAAAAAGGTCTCTTAACATTTCGCCATAGCTCGCTTCGTTTCCGAGATATTTGCAGATTTATCTCAAGGGAAGGGGCCTGACGGACATATTTCGAGATATTTCTTCTTCTTGTTGTTCTTCTTCTGCACAGCTAAGCTGGAAGTGGCATTTACAGCTCGCAATCGTGCAGAGTTATCTCAAAGAAAGGGGCCACGGTGTTTCTGTATCTCTTATTATGTTGGTGCGGCTTCGGAACTTTTAAATATCTTGATATATCTCGAGAACTACGCATCTGATCAAAAAATATCATAGAACATAAAAAGTAGGAAACTTAATTCTCTACAAAAAAGGTCTCTTAACATTTCGCCATAGCTCGCTTCGTTTCCGAGATATTTGCAGATTTATCTGAAGGGAAGGGGCCTGACGGACATATTTCGAGATATTTCTTCTTCTTGTTGTTCTTCTTCTGCACAGCTAAGCTGGAAGTGGCATTTGCGGCTCGCACTAGTGCAGAGTTATCTCAAAGAAAGGGGCCAAGGTGTTTCTGTATCCCTATTATGTTGGTGCGGCTTCGGAACTTTTAAATATCTAGATATATCTCGAAAACTACGCTTCTGATCAAAAAATATCATAGAATATAAATTGTAGGAAACATAATTCTCTATAAAAAACGTCTCTTAACATTTTGCCATAGCTCGCTTCGTTTCCGAGATATTTGCAGATTCAGCTCAAAGGAACTGGCCTGACGGACATATTTCGAGATATTTCTTCTTCTTGTTGTTCTTCCTCTGCACAGCTAAGCTGGAAGTGGCATTTGCAGCTCGCAATAGTGCAGAGTTATCTCAAAGAAAGGGGCCACGGTGTTTCTGTATTTCTATTATGTTGGTGCGGCTTCGGAACTTTTAAATATCTTGATATATCTCGAGAACTACGCATCTGATCAAAAAATATCATAGAACATAAAAAGTAGGAAACTTAATTCTCTACAAAAAAGGTCTCTTAACATTTTGCCATAGCTCGCTTCGTTTCCGAGATATTTGCAGATTTATCTCAAGGGAAGGGGCCTGACGGACATATTTCGAGATATTTCTTCTTCTTGTTGTTCTTCTTCTGCACAGCTAAGCTGGAAGTGGCATTTGCGGCTCGCACTAGTGCAGAGTTATCTCAAAGAAAGGGGCCACGGTGTTTCTGTATCTCTATTATGTTGGTGCGGCTTCGGAACTTTTAAATATCTCGATATATCTCGAAAACTACGCTTCTGATCAAAAAATATCATAGAACATAAATTGTAGGAAACAGAATTCTCTGCAAAAAAGGTCTCTTAACATTTTGCCATAGCTCGCTTCGTTTCCGAGATATTTGCAGATATATCTCAAGGGAAGGGGCCTGACGGACATATTTCGAGATATTTCTTCTTCTTGTTGTTCTTCTTCTGCACAGCTAAGCTGAAAGTGGCATTTGCGGCTCGCACTGGTGCACAGTTATCTCAAAGAAAGGGGCCACGGTGTTTCTGTATCTCTATTATGTTGGTGCGGCTTCGGAACTTTTAAATATCTCGATGTATCTCGAAAACTACGCTTCTGATCAAAAAATATCATAGAACATAAATTGTAGGAAACAGAATTCTCTACAAAAAAGGTCTCTTATCATTTTGCCATAGCTCGCTTCGTTTCCGAGATATTTGCAGATTTATCTCAAGGGAAGGGGCCTGACGGACATATTTCGAGATATTTCTTCTTCTTGTTGTTCTTCTTCTGCACAGCTAAGCTGGAAGTGGCATTTGCGGCTCGCACTAGTGCAGAGTTATCTCAAAGAAAGGGGCCACGGTGTTTCTGTATCCCTATTATGTTGGTGCGGCTTCGGAACTTTTAAATATATCGATATATCTCGAAAACTACGCTTCTGATCAAAAAATATCATAGAACATAAATTGTAGGAAACATAATTCTCTACAAAAAACGTCTCTTAACATTTTGCCATAGCTCGCTTCGTTTCCGAGATATTTGCAGATTCAGCTCAAAGGAACTGGCCTGACGGACATATTTCGAGATATTTCTTCTTCTTGTTGTTCTTCCTCTGCACAGCTAAGCTGGAAGTGACATTTGCAGCTCGCAATAGTGCAGAGTTATCTCAAAGAAAGGGGCCACGGTGTTTCTGTATCTCTATTATGTTGGTGCGGCTTCGGAACTTTTAAATATCTTGATATATCTCGAGAACTACGCATCTCATCAAAAAATATCATACAACATAAAAAGTAGCAAACTTAATTCTCTACAAAAAAGGTCTCTTAACATTTTGCCATAGCTCGCTTCGTTTCCGAGATATTTGCAGATTTATCTCAAGGGAAGGGGCCTGACGGACATATTTCGAGATATTTCTTCTTCTTGTTGTTCTTCTTCTGCACAGCTAAGCTGGAAGTGGCATTTGCGGCTCGCACTAGTGCAGAGTTATCTCAAAGAAAGGGGCCACGGTGTTTCTGTATCTCTATTATGTTGGTGCGGCTTCGGAACTTTTAAATATCTCGATATATCTCGAACACTACGCTTCTGATCAAAAAATATCATAGAACATAAATTGTAGGAAACAGAATTCTCTACAAAAAAGGTCTCTTAACATTTTGCCATAGCTCGCTTTGTTTCCGAGATATTTGCAGATATATCTCAAGGGAAGGGGCCTGACGGACATATTTCGAGATATTTCTTCTTCTTGTTGTTCTTCTTCTGCACAGCTAAGCTGGAAGTGGCATTTACAGCTCGCAATAGTGCAGAGTTATCTCAAAGAAAGGGGCCACGGTGTTTCTGTATCTCTATTATGTTGGTGCGGCTTCGGAACTTTTAAATATCTTGATATATCTCGAGAACTACGCATCTGATCAAAAAATATCATAGAACATAAAAAGTAGGAAACTTAATTCTCTACAAAAAAGGTCTCTTAACATTTTGCCATAGCTCGCTTCGTTTCCGAGATATTTGCAGATTTATCTCAAGGGAAGGGGCCTGACGGACATATTTCGAGATATTTCTTCTTCTTGTTGTTCTTCTTCTGCACAGCTAAGCTGGAAGTGGCATTTGCGGCTCGCACTAGTGCAGAGTTATCTCAAAGAAAGGGGCCACGGTGTTTCTGTATCCCTATTATGTTGGTGCGGCTTCGGAACTTTTAAATATCTCGATATATCTCGAAAACTACGCTTCTGATCAAAAAATATCATAGAACATAAATTGTAGGAAACATAATTCTCTACAAAAAACGTCTCTTAACATTTTGCCATAGCTCGCTTCGTTTCCGAGATATTTGCAGATTCAGCTCAAAGGAACTGGCGTGTCGGACATATTTCGAGATATTTCTTCTTCTTGTTGTTCTTCCTCTGCACAGCTAAGCTGGAAGTGGCATTTGCAGCTCGCAATAGTGCAGAGTTATTTCAAAGAAAGGGGCCACGGTGTTTCTGTATCTCTATTATGTTGGTGCGGCTTCGGAACTTTTAAATATCTTGATATATCTCGAGAACTACGCATCTGAACAAAAAATACCATAGAACATAAAAAGTAGGAAACTTAATTCTCTACAAAAAAGGTCTCTTAACATTTTGCCATAGCTCGCTTCGTTTCCGAGATATTTGCAGATTTATCTCAAGGGAAGGGGCCTGACGGACATATTTCGAGATATTTCTTCTTCTTGTTGTTCTTCTTCTGCACAGCTAAGCTGGAAGTGGCATTTGCGGCTCGCACTAGTGCAGAGTTATCTCAAAGAAAGGGGCCACGGTGTTTCTGTATCCCTATTATGTTGGTGCGGCTTCGGAACTTTTAAATATCTCGATATATCTCGAAAACTACGCTTCTGATCAAAAAATATCATAGAACATGAATTGTAGGAAACATAATTCTCTACAAAAAACGTCTCTTAACATTTTGCCATAGCTCGCTTCGTTTCCGAGATATTTGCAGATTCAGCTCAAAGGAACTGGCCTGACGGACATATTTCGAGATATTTCTTCTTCTTGTTGTTCTTCTTCTGCACAGCTAAGCTGGAAGTGGCATTTACAGCTCGCAATCGTGCAGAGTTATCTCAAAGAAAGGGGCCACGGTGTTTCTGTATCCCTATTATGTTGGTGCGGCTTCGGAACTTTTAAATATCTCGATATATCTCGAAAACTACGCTTCTGATCAAAAAATATCATAGCACATAAATTGTAGGAAACATAATTCTCTACAAAAAACGTCTCTTAACATTTTGCCATAGCTCGCTTCGTTTCCGAGATATTTGCAGATTCAGCTCAAAGGAACTGGCCTGACGGACATATTTCGAGATATTTCTTCTTCTTGTTGTTCTTCCTCTGCACAGCTAAGCTGGAAGTGGCATTTGCAGCTCGCAATAGTGCAGAGTTATCTCAAAGAAAGGGGCCACGGTGTTTCTGTATCTCTATTATGTTGGTGCGGCTTCGGAACTTTTAAATATCTTGATATATCTCGAGAACTACGCATCTGATCAAAAAATATCATAGAACATAAAAAGTGGGAAACTTAATTCTCTACAAAAAAGGTCTCTTAACATTTCGCCATAGCTCGCTTCGTTTCCGAGATATTTGCAGATTTATCTCAAGGGAAGGGGCCTGACGGACATATTTCGAGATATTTCTTCTTCTTGTTGTTCTTCTTCTGCACAGCTAAGCTGGAAGTGGCATTTACAGCTCGCAATCGTGCAGAGTTATCTCAAAGAAAGGGGCCACGGTGTTTCTGTATCTCTTATTATGTTGGTGCGGCTTCGGAACTTTTAAATATCTTGATATATCTCGAGAACTACGCATCTGATCAAAAAATATCATAGAACATAAAAAGTAGGAAACTTAATTCTCTACAAAAAAGGTCTCTTAACATTTCGCCATAGCTCGCTTCGTTTCCGAGATATTTGCAGATTTATCTGAAGGGAAGGGGCCTGACGGACATATTTCGAGATATTTCTTCTTCTTGTTGTTCTTCTTCTGCACAGCTAAGCTGGAAGTGGCATTTGCGGCTCGCACTAGTGCAGAGTTATCTCAAAGAAAGGGGCCAAGGTGTTTCTGTATCCCTATTATGTTGGTGCGGCTTCGGAACTTTTAAATATCTCGATATATCTCGAAAACTACGCATCTGATCAAAAAATATCATAGAATATAAATTGTAGGAAACATAATTCTCTATAAAAAACGTCTCTTAACATTTTGCCATAGCTCGCTTCGTTTCCGAGATATTTGCAGATTCAGCTCAAAGGAACTGGCCTGACGGACATATTTCGAGATATTTCTTCTTCTTGTTGTTCTTCTTCTGCACAGCTAAGCTGAAAGTGGCATTTGCGGCTCGCACTGGTGCACAGTTATCTCAAAGAAAGGGGCCACGGTGTTTCTGTATCTCTATTATGTTGGTGCGTCCTCGGAACTTTTAAATATCTCGATATATCTCGAAAACTACGCTTCTGATCAAAAAATATCATAGAACATAAATTGTAGGAAACATAATTCTCTACAAAAAACGGCTCTTAACATTTTGCCATAGCTCGCTTCGTTTCCGAGATATTTGCAGATTCAGCTCAAAGGAACTGGCCTGACGGACATATTTCGAGATATTTCTTCTTCTTGTTGTTCTTCCTCTGCACAGCTAAGCTGGAAGTGGCATTTGCAGCTCGCAATAGTGCAGAGTTATCTCAAAGAAAGGGGCCACGGTGTTTCTGTATCTCTATTATGTTGGTGCGGCTTCGGAACTTTTAAATATCTTGATATATCTCGAGAACTACGCGTCTGATCAAAAAATATCATCGAACATAAAAAGTAGAAAACTTAATTCTCTACAAAAAAGGTCTCTTAACATTTTGCCATAGCTCGCTTCGTTTCCGAGATATTTGCAGATTTATCTCAAGGGAAGTGGCCTGACGGACATATTTCGAGATATTTCTTCTTGTTGTTGTTCTTCTTCTGCACAGCTAAGCTGGAAGTGGCACTTGCAGCGCGCAATAGTGCAGAGTTATCTCAAAGAAAGGGGCCACGGTGTTTCTGTATCTCTATTATGTTGGTGCGGCTTCGGAACTTTTAAATATCTTGATATATCTCGAGAACTACGCATCTGATCAAAAAATATCATACTACATAAAAAGTAGGAAACTTAATTCTCTACAAGAAAGGTCTCTAAACATTTTGCCATAGCTCGCTTCGTTTCCGAGATATTTGCAGATTTATCTCAAGGGAAGGGGCCTGACGGACATATTTCGAGATATTTCTTCTTCTTGTTGTTCTTCTTCTGCACAGCTAAGCTGGAAGTGGCATTTGCAGCTCGCAATAGTGCAGAGTTATCTCAAAGAGAGGGGCCACGGTGGTTCTGTATCTCTATTATGTTGGTGCGGCTTCGGAACTTTTAAGTATCTTGATCTATCTCGATAACTACGCATCTGATCAAAAAATATCATAGAAGATAAAAAGTAGGAAACTTAATTCTCTACAAAAAAGGTCTCCTAACATTTCGCCATAGCTCGCATCGTTTCCGAGATATTTGCAGATTTATCTCAAGGGAAGGGGCCTGTCGGACATATTTCGAGATATTTCTTCTTCTTGTTGCTCTTCTTCTGCACAGCTAAGCTGGAAGTGGCATTTGCGGCTCGCACTAGTGCAGAGTTATCTCAAAGAAAGGGGCCACGGTGTTTCTGTATCTCTATTATGTTGGTGGGGCTTCGGAACTTTTAAATATCTCGATATATCTCGAAAACTACGCTTCTGATCAAAAAATATCATAGAACATAAATTGTAGGAAACATAATTCTCTACAAAAAAGGTCTCTTAACATTTTGCCATAGCTCGCTTCGTTTCCGAGATATTTGCAGATTTATCTCAAGGGAAGGGGCCTGACGGACATATTTCGAGATATTTCTTCTTCTTGTTGTTCTTCTTCTGCACAGCTCAGCTGGAAGTGGCATTTGCAGCTCGCACTAGTGCAGAGTTATCTCAAAGAAAGGGGCCACGGTGTTTCTGTATCTCTATTATGTTGGTGCGGCTTCGGAACTTTTAAATATCTCGATATATCTCGAAAACTACGCTTCTGATCAAAAAATATCATAGAACATAAGTTGTAGGAAACATAATTCTCTACAAAAAAGGTCTCTTAACATTTTGCGATAGCTCGCTTCGTTTTCGAGATATTTGCAGATTTATCTCAAGGGAAGGGGCCTGACGGACATATTTCGAGATATTTCTTCTTCTTGTTGTTCTTCTTCTGCACAGCTAAGCTGGAAGTGGCATTTGCAGCGCGCAATAGTGCAGAGTTATCTCAAAGAAAGGGGCCACGGTGTTTCTGTATCTCTATTATGTTGGTGCGGCTTCGGAACTTTTAAATATCTTGATATATCTCGAGAACTACGCATCTGATCAAAAAATATCATACTACATAAAAAGTGGGAAACTTAATTCTCTACAAGAAAGGTCTCTAAACATTTTGCCATAGCTCGCTTCGTTTCCGAGATATTTGCAGATTTATCTCAAGGGAAGGGGCCTGACGGACATATTTCGAGATGTTTCTTCTTCTTGTTGTTCTTCTTCTGCACAGCTAAGCTGGAAGTGGCATTTGCAGCTCGCAATAGTGCAGAGTTATCTCAAAGAGAGGGGCCACGGTATTTCTGTATCTCTATTATGTTGGTGCGGCTTCGGAACTTTTAAATATCTTGATATATCTCGAGAACTACGCATCTGATCAAAAAATATCATAGAAGATAAAACGTAGGAAACTTGATTCTCTACAAAAAAGGTCTCTTAACATTTCGCCATAGCTCGCTTCGTTTCCGAGATATTTGCAGATTTATCTCAAGGGAAGGGGCCTGTCGGACATATTTCGAGATATTTCTTCTTCTTGTTGTTCTTCTTCTGCACAGCTAAGCTGGAAGTGGCATTTGCGGCTCGCACTAGTGCAGAGTTATCTCAACGAAAGGGGCCACGGTGTTTCTGTATCTCTATTATGTTGGTGCGGCTTCGGAACTTTTAAATATCTTGATATATCTCGAGAACTACGCATCTGATCAAAAAATATCATAGAACATGAAAAGTAGGAAACTTAATTCTCTACAAAAAACGTCTCTTAACATTTTGCCATAGCTCTCTTCGTTTCCGAGATATTTGCAGATTTATCTCAAGGGAAGGGGCCTGACGGACATATTTCGAGATATTTCTTCTTCTTGTTGTTCTTCTTCTGCACAGCTAAACTGGAAGTGGCATTTCCAGCTCGCAATCGTGCAGAGTTATCTCAAAGAAAGGGGCCACGGTGTTTCTGTATCTCTATTATGTTGGTGCGGCTTCGGAACTTTTACATATCTTGATATATCTCGAGAACTACGCCTCTGATCGAAAAATATCATAGAACATAAAAAGTAGGAAACCTAATTTTCTACAAAAAAGGTCTCTCAACATTTTGCCGTAGCTCGCTTCGTTTCCGAGATATTTGCAGATTTATCTCAAGGGAAGGTGCCTGACGGACATATTTCGAAATATTTCTTATTCTTGTTGTTCTTCTTCTGCACAGCTAAGCTGGAAGTGGCATTTGCAGCTCGCAATAGTGCAGAGTTATCTCAAAGAAAGGGGCCACGGTGTTTCTGTACCTCTATTATGTTGGTGCAGCTTCGGAGCTTTTAAATATCTTGATATATCTCGAGAACTACGCATCTGATCAAAAAATATCATAGAACATAAAAAGTAGGAAACTTAATTCTCTACAAAAAAGGTCTCTTAACATTTTGCCATAGCTCGCTTCGTTTCCGAGATATTTGCAGATTTATCTCAAGGGAAGGGGCCTGACGGACATATTTCGAGATATTTCTTCTTCTTGTTGTTCTTCTTCTGCACAGCTAAGCTGGAAGTGGCATTTGCAGCGCGCAATAGTGCAGAGTTATCTCAAAGAAAGGGGCCACGTTGTTTCTGTGTCTCTATTATGTTGGTGCGGCTTCGGAACTTTTAAATATCTTGATATATCTCGAGAACTACGCATCTGATCAAAAAATATCATAGAACATAAAAAGTAGGAAACTTAATTCTCTACAAAAAAGGTCTCTTAACATTTTCCCATAGCTGGCATCGTTTCCGAGATATTTGCAGATTTAGCTCAAGGGAAGGGGCCTGACGGACATATTCCGAGATATTTCTTCTTCTTGTTGTTCCTCTTCTGCACAGCTAAGCTGGAAGTGGCATTTGCAGATCGCAATAGTGCAGAGTTATCTCAAAGAAAGGGGCCACGGTGTTTCTGTATCTCTATTATGTTGGTGCGGCTTCGGAACTTTTAAATATCTCGATATATCTCGAAAACTACGCTTCTGATCAAAAAATATCAGAGAACCTAAATTGTAGGAAACATAATTCTCTACAAAAAAGGTCTCTTAACATTTTGCCATAGCTCGCTTCGTTTCCG
This sequence comes from Osmia lignaria lignaria, assembly GCF_051020975.1. Lineage (NCBI taxonomy): Eukaryota > Metazoa > Arthropoda > Insecta > Hymenoptera > Megachilidae > Osmia > Osmia lignaria. The sequence goes on from NW_027478159.1 coordinate 22,898,128, forward strand.
AGATATTTGCAGATTTATCTCAAGGGAAGGGTCCTGACGGACATATTTCGAGATATTTCTTCTTCTTGTTGTTCTTCTTCTGCACAGCTAAACTGGAAGTGGCATTTCCAGCTCGCAATCGTGCAGAGTTATCTCAAAGAGAGGGGCCACGGTGTTTCTGTATCTCTATTATGTTGGTGCGGCTTCGGAACTTTTAAATATCTTGATATATCTGGAGAACTACGCCTCTGATCGAAAAATATCATAGAACATAAAAAGTAGGAAACTTAATTCTCTACAAAAAAGGTCTCTTAACATTTTGCCATAGCTCGCTTCGTTTCCGAGATATTTACAGATTTATCTCAAGGGAAGGGGCCTGACGGATATATTTCGAGATATTTCTTCTTCTTGTTGTTCTTCTTCTGCACAGCTAAGCTGGAAGTGGCATTTGCAGCTCGCAATAGTGCAGAGTTATCTCAAAGAAAGGGGCCACGGTGTTTCTGTATCTCTATTATGTTGGTGCGGCTTCGGAACTTTTACATATCTTGATATATCTCGAGAACTACGCCTCTGATCGAAAAATATCATAGAACATAAAAAGTAGGAAACCTAATTTTCTACAAAAAAGGTCTCTCAACATTTTGCCGTAGCTCGCTTCGTTTCCGAGATATTTGCAGATTTATCTCAAGGGAAGGTGCCTGACGGACATATTTCGAAATATTTCTTATTCTTGTTGTTCTTCTTCTGCACAGCTAAGCTGGAAGTGGCATTTGCAGCTCGCAATAGTGCAGAGTTATCTCAAAGAAAGGGGCCACGGTGTTTCTGTACCTCTATTATGTTGGTGCAGCTTCGGAGCTTTTAAATATCTTGATATATCTCGAGAACTACGCATCTGATCAAAAAATATCATAGAACATAAAAAGTAGGAAACTTAATTCTCTACAAAAAAGGTCTCTTAACATTTTGCCATAGCTCGCTTCGTTTCCGAGATATTTGCAGATTTATCTCAAGGGAAGGGGCCTGACGGACATATTTCGAGATATTTCTTCTTCTTGTTGTTCTTCTTCTGCACAGCTAAGCTGGAAGTGGCATTTGCAGCGCGCAATAGTGCAGAGTTATCTCAAAGAAAGGGGCCACGTTGTTTCTGTGTCTCTATTATGTTGGTGCGGCTTCGGAACTTTTAAATATCTTGATATATCTCGAGAACTACGCATCTGATCAAAAAATATCATAGAACATAAAAAGTAGGAAACTTAATTCTCTACAAAAAAGGTCTCTTAACATTTTCCCATAGCTGGCATCGTTTCCGAGATATTTGCAGATTTAGCTCAAGGGAAGGGGCCTGACGGACATATTCCGAGATATTTCTTCTTCTTGTTGTTCCTCTTCTGCACAGCTAAGCTGGAAGTGGCATTTGCAGATCGCAATAGTGCAGAGTTATCTCAAAGAAAGGGGCCACGGTGTTTCTGTATCTCTATTATGTTGGTGCGGCTTCGGAACTTTTAAATATCTCGATATATCTCGAAAACTACGCTTCTGATCAAAAAATATCAGAGAACCTAAATTGTAGGAAACATAATTCTCTACAAAAAAGGTCTCTTAACATTTTGCCATAGCTCGCTTCGTTTCCGAGATATTTGCAGATTTATCTCAAGGGAAGGGTCCTGACGGACATATTTCGAGATATTTCTTCTTCTTGTTGTTCTTCTTCTGCACAGCTAAACTGGAAGTGGCATTTCCAGCTCGCAATCGTGCAGAGTTATCTCAAAGAGAGGGGCCACGGTGTTTCTGTATCTCTATTATGTTGGTGCGGCTTCGGAACTTTTAAATATCTTGATATATCTGGAGAACTACGCCTCTGATCGAAAAATATCATAGAACATAAAAAGTAGGAAACTTAATTCTCTACAAAAAAGGTCTCTTAACATTTTGCCATAGCTCGCTTCGTTTCCGAGATATTTACAGATTTATCTCAAGGGAAGGGGCCTGACGGATATATTTCGAGATATTTCTTCTTCTTGTTGTTCTTCTTCTGCACAGCTAAGCTGGAAGTGGCATTTGCAGCTCGCAATAGTGCAGAGTTATCGCAAAGAAAGGGGCCACGGTGTTTCTGTACCTCTATTATGTTGGTGCAGCTTCGGAGCTTTTAAATATCTTGATATATCTCGAGAACTACGCATCTGATCAAAAAATATCATAGAACATAAAAAGTAGGAAACTTAATTCTCTACAAAAAAGGTCTCTTAACATTTTGCCATAGCTCGCTTCGTTTCCGAGATATTTGCAGATTTATCTCAAGGGAAGGGGCCTGACGGACATATTTCGAGATATTTCTTCTTCTTGTTGTTCTTCTTCTGCACAGCTAAGCTGGAAGTGGCATTTGCAGCGCGCAATAGTGCAGAGTTATCTCAAAGAAAGGGGCCACGGTGTTTCTGTATCTCTATTATGTTGGTGCGGCTTCGGAACTTTTAAATATCTTGATATATCTCGAAAACTACGCTTCTGATCAAAAAATATCAGAGAACGTAAATTGTAGGAAACATAATTCTCTACAAAAAAGGTCTCTTAACATTTTGCCATAGCTCGCTTCGTTTCCGAGATATTTGCAGATTTATCTCAAGGGAAGGGGCCTGACGGACATATTTCGAGATATTTCTTCTTCTTGTTGTTCTTCTTCTGCACAGCTAAGCTGGAAGTGGCATTTGCAGCTCGCAATAGTGCAGAGTTATCTCAAAGAAAGGGGCCACGGTGTTTCTGTATCTCTATTATGTTGGTGCGGCTTCGGAACTTTTAAATATCTTGATATATCTCGAGAACTACGCATCTGATCAAAAAATATCGTAGAACATAAAAAGTAGGAAGCTTAATTCTCTACAAATAAGGTCTCTTAACATTTTGCCATAGCTCGCTTGGTTTCCGAGATATTTGCAGATTTATCTCAAGGGAAGGGGCCTGAGGGACATATTTCGAGATATTTCTTCTTCTTGTTGTTCTTCTTCTGCACAGCTAAGCTGGAAGTGGCATTTGCAGCTCGCAATAGTGCAGAGTTACCTCAAAGAAAGGGGCCACGATGTTTCTGTATCTCTATTATGTTGGTGCCGCTTCGGAACTTTTAAATATCTGGATATATCTCGAGAACTACGCATCTGATCAAAAAATATCATAGAACATAAAAAGTAGGAAACTTAATTCTCTACAAAAAAGGGCTCTTAACATTTTGCCATAGCTCGCTTCGTTTCCGAGATATTTGCAGATTTATCTCAAGGGAAGGGGCCTGACGGACATATTTCGAGATATTTCTTCTTCTTGTTGTTCTTCTTCTGCACAGCTAAACTGGAAGTGGCATTTCCAGCTCGCAATCGTGCAGAGTTATCTCAAAGAGAGGGGCCACGGTGTTTCTGTATCTCTATTATGTTGGTGCGGCTTCGGAACTTTTAAATATCTTGATATATCTGGAGAACTACGCCTCTGATCGAAAAATATCATAGAACATAAAAAGTAGGAAACTTAATTCTCTACAAAAAAGGTCTCTTAACATTTTGCCATAGCTCGCTTCGTTTCCGAGATATTTACAGATTTATCTCAAGGGAAGGGGCCTGACGGATATATTTCGAGATATTTCTTCTTCTTGTTGTTCTTCTTCTGCACAGCTAAGCTGGAAGTGGCATTTGCAGCTCGCAATAGTGCAGAGTTATCGCAAAGAAAGGGGCCACGGTGTTTCTGTATCTCTATTATGTTGGTGCGGCTTCGGAACTTTTAAATATCTTGATATATCTCGAGAACTACGCATCTGATCAAAAAATATCATAGAACATAAAAAGTAGGAAACCTAATTTTCTACAAAAAAGGTCTCTTAACATTTTGCCGTAGCTCGCTTCGTTTCCGAGATATTTGCAGATTTATCTCAAGGGAAGGGGCCTGACGGACATATTTCGAAATATTTCTTATTCTTGTTGTTCTTCTTCTGCACAGCTAAGCTGGAAGTGGCATTTGCAGCTCGCAATAGTGCAGAGTTATCTCAAAGAAAGGGGCCACGGTGTTTCTGTACCTCTATTATGTTGGTGCAGCTTCGGAGCTTTTAAATATCTTGATATATCTCGAGAACTACGCATCTGATCAAAAAATATCATAGAACATAAAAAGTAGGAAACTTAATTCTCTACAAAAAAGGTCTCTTAACATTTTGCCATAGCTCGCTTCGTTTCCGAGATATTTGCAGATTTATCTCAAGGGAAGGGGCCTGACGGACATATTTCGAGATATTTCTTCTTCTTGTTGTTCTTCTTCTGCACAGCTAAGCTGGAAGTGGCATTTGCAGCGCGCAATAGTGCAGAGTTATCTCAAAGAAAGGGGCCACGGTGTTTCTGTATCTCTATTATGTTGGTGCGGCTTCGGAACTTTTAAATATCTTGATATATCTCGAAAACTACGCTTCTGATCAAAAAATATCAGAGAACGTAAATTGTAGGAAACATAATTCTCTACAAAAAAGGTCTCTTAACATTTTGCCATAGCTCGCTTCGTTTCCGAGATATTTGCAGATTTATCTCAAGGGAAGGGGCCTGACGGACATATTTCGAGATATTTCTTCTTCTTGTTGTTCTTCTTCTGCACAGCTAAACTGGAAGTGGCATTTCCAGCTCGCAATCGTGCAGAGTTATCTCAAAGAGAGGGGCCACGGTGTTTCTGTATCTCTATTATGTTGGTGCGGCTTCGGAACTTTTAAATATCTTGATATATCTCGAGAACTACGCATCTGATCAAAAAATATCATAGAACATAAAAAGTAGGAAACTTAATTCTCTACAAAAAAGGTCTCTTAACATTTTGCCATAGCTCGCTTCGTTCCCGAGATATTTGCAGATTTATCTCAAGTTAAGGGGCCTGACGGACATATTTCGAGATATTTCTTCCTCTTGTTGTTCTTCTTCTGCACAGCTAAGCTGGAAGTGGCATTTGCGGCTCGCACTAGTGCAGAGTTATCTCAAAGAAAGGGGCCACGGTGTTTCTGTATCTCTATTATGTTGGTGCGGCTTCGGAACTTTTAAATATCTCGATATATCTCGAAAACTACGCTTCTGATCAAAAAATATCATAGAACCTAAATTGTAGGAAACATAATTCTCTACAAAAAAGGTCTCTTAACATTTTGCCATAGCTCGCTTCGTTTCCGAGATATTTGCAGATATATCTCAAGGGAAGGGGCCTGACGGACATATTTCGAGATATTTCTTCTTCTTGTTGTTCTTCTTCTGCACAGCTAAGCCGGAAGTGGCATTTGCATCTCGCAATAGTGCAGAGTTATCTCAAAGAAAGGGGCCACGGTGTTTCTGTATCTCTATTATGTTGGTGCGGCTTCGGAACTTTTAAATATCTTGATATATCTCGAGAACTACGCCTCTGATCAAAAAATATCATAGAACGTAAATTGTAGGAAACATTATTCTCTACAAAAAAGGTCTCTTAACATTTTGCCATAGCTCGCTTTGTTTCCGAGATATTTGCAGATTTATCTCAAGGGAAGGGTCCTGATGGACATATTTCGAGATATTTCTTCTTCTTGTTGTTCTTCTTCTGCACAGCTAAACTGGAAGTGGCATTTCCAGCTCGCAATCGTGCAGAGTTATCTCAAAGAACGGGGCCACGGTGTTTCTGTATCTCTATTATGTTGGTGCGGCTTCGGAACTTTTAAATATCTTGATATATCTCGAGAACTACGCCTCTGATTGAAAAATATCATAGAACGTAAAAAGTAGGAAACTTAATTCTCTACAAAAAAGGTCTCTTAACATTTTGCCATAGCTCGCTTCGTTTCCGAGATATTTGCAGATTTATCTCAAGGGAAGGGGCCTGACGGACATATTTCGAGATATTTCTTCTTGTTGTTGTTGTTCTTCTGCACAGCTAAGCTGGAAGTGGCATTTGCAGCGCGCAATAGTGCAGAGTTATCTCAAAGAAAGGGGCCACGGTGTTTCTGTATCTCTATTATGTTGGTGCGGCTTCGGAACTTTTAAATATCTTGATACATCTCGAGAACTACGCATCTGATCAAAAAATATCATAGAAGATAAAAAGTAGGAAACTTAATTCTCTACAAAAAAGGTCTCTTAACATTTCGCCATAGCTCGCTTCGTTTCCGAGATATTTGCAGATTTATCTCAAGGGAAGGGGCCTGTCGGACATATTTCGAGATATTTCTTCTTCTTGTTGTTCTTCTTCTGCACAGCTAAGCTGGAAGTGGCATTTGCGGCTCGCACTAGTGCAGAGTTATCTCAAAGAAAGGGGCCACGGTGTTTCTGTATCTCTATTATGTTGGTGCGGCTTCGGAACTTTTAAATATCTCGATATATCTCGAAAACTACGCTTCTGATCAAAAAATATCATAGAACATAAATTGTAGGAAACATAATTCTCTACAAAAAACGTCTCTTAACATTTTGCCATAGCTGGCTTCGTTTCCGAGATATTTGCAGATTCAGCTCAAAGGAACTGGCCTGACGGACATATTTCGAGATATTTCTTCTTCTTGTTGTTCTTCCTCTGCACAGCTAAGCTGGAAGTGGCATTTGCAGCTCGCAATAGTGCAGAGTTATCTCAAAGAAAGGGGCCACGGTGTTTCTGTATCTCTATTATGTTGGTGCGGCTTCGAAACTTTTAAATATCTTGATATATCTCGAGAACTACGCATCTGATCAAAAAATATCATAGAACATAAATTGTAGGAAACATAATTCTCTACAAAAAAGGTATCTTAACATTTTGCCATAGCTCGCTTCGTTTCCGAGATATTTGCAGATATATCTCAAGGGAAGGGGCCTGCCGGACATATTTCGAGATATTTCTTCTTCTTGTTGTTCTTCTTCTGCACAGCTAAGCTGGAAGTGGCATTTACAGCTCGCAATAGTGCAGAGTTATCTCAAAGAAAGGGGCCACAGTGTTTCTGTAACTCTATTATGTTGGTGCGGCTTCGGATCTTTTAAATATCTCGATATATCTCGAAAACTACGCTTCTGACCAAAAAATATCATAGAACATAAATTGTAGGAAACATAATTCACTACAAAAAACGTCTCTTAAGATTTTGCCATAGCTCGCTTCGTTTCCGAGATATTTGCAGATTCAGCTCAAAGGAACGGGCCTGACGGACATATTTCGAGATACTTCTTCTTCTTGTTGTTCTTCCTCTGCACAGCTAAGCTGGAAGTGGCATTTGCAGCTCGCAATAGTGCAGAGTTATCTCAAAGAAAGTGGCCACGGTGTTTCTGTATCTCTATTATGTTGGTGCGGCTTCGGAACTTTTAAATATCTTGATATATCTCGAGAACTACGCATCTGATCAAAAAATATCATAGAACATAAAAAGTAGGAAACTTAATTCTCTACAAAAAAGGTCTCTTAACATTTTGCCATAGCTCGCTTCGTTCCCGAGATATTTGCAGATTTATCTCAAGGGAAGGGGCCTGACGGACATATTTCGAGATATTTCTTCTTCTTGTTGTTCTTCTTCTGCACAGCTAAGCTGGAAGTGGCATTTGCGGCTCGCACTAGTGCAGCGTTATCTCAAAGAAAGGAGCCACGGTGTTTCTGTATCTCTATTATGTTGGTGCGGCTTCGGAACTTTTAAATATCTCGATATATCTCGAAAACTACGCTTCTGATCAAAAAATATCATAGAACATAAATTGTAGGAAACATAATTCACTACAAAAAACGTCTCTTAACATTTTGCCATAGCTCGCTTCGTTTCCGAGATATTTGCAGATTCAGCTCAAAGGAACGGGCCTGACGGACATATTTCGAGATACTTCTTCTTCTTGTTGTTCTTCCTCTGCACAGCTAAGCAGGAAGTGGCATTTGCAGCTCGCAATAGTGCAGAGTTATCTCAAAGAAAGGGGCCACGGTGTTTCTGTATCTCTATTATGTTGGTGCGGCTTCGGAACTTTTAAATATCTTGATATATCTCGAAAACTACGCTTCTGATCAAAAAATATCATAGAACATAAATTGTAGGAAACATAATTCTCTACAAAAAAGGTCTCTTAACATTTTGCCATAGCTCGCTTCGTTTCCGAGATATTTGCAGATTTATCTCAAGGGAAGGGTCCTGATGGACATATTTCGAGATATTTCTTCTTCTTGTTGTTCTTCTTCTGCACAGCTAAACTGGTAGTGGCATTTCCAGCTCGCAATCGTGCAGAGTTATCTCAAAGAACGGGGCCACGGTGTTTCTGTATCTCTATTATGTTGGTGCGGCTTCGGAACTTTTAAATATCTTGATATATCTCGAGAACTACGCCTCTGATCGAAAAATATCATAGAACGTAAAAAGTAGGAAACTTAATTCTCTACAAAAAAGGTCTCTTAACATTTTGCCATAGCTCGCTTCGTTTCCGAGATATTTGCAGATTTATCTCAAGGGAAGGGGCCTGACGGACATATTTCGAGATATTTCTTCTTCTTGTTGTTGTTCTTCTGCACAGCTAAGCTGGAAGTGGCATTTGCAGCGCGCAATAGTGCAGAGTTATCTCAAAGAAAGGGGCCACGGTGTTTCTGTATCTCTATTATGTTGGTGCGGCTTCGGAACTTTTAAATATCTTGATACATCTCGAGAACTACGCATCTGATCAAAAAATATCATAGAAGGTAAAAAGTAGGAAACTTAATTCTCTACAAAAAAGGTCTCTTAACATTTCGCCATAGCTCGCTTCGTTTCCGAGATATTTGCAGATTTATCTCAAGGGAAGGGGCCTGTCGGACATATTTCGAGATATTTCTTCTTCTTGTTGTTCTTCTTCTGCACAGCTAAGCTGGAAGTGGCATTTGCGGCTCGCACTAGTGCAGAGTTATCTCAAAGAAAGGGGTCACGGTGTTTCTGTATCTCTATTATGTTGGTGCGGCTTCGGAACTTTTAAATATCTCGATATATCTCAAAAACTACGCTTCTGATCAAAAAATATCATAGAACATAAAAAGTAGGAAACTTAATTCTCTACAAAAAAGGTCTCTTAACATTTTGCCATAGCTCGCTTCGTTTCCGAGATATTTGCAGATTTATCTCAAGGGAAGGGGCCTGACGGACATATTTCGAGATATTTCTTCCTCTTGTTGTTCTTCTTCTGCACAGCTGAGCTGGAAGTGGCAATTGCAGGTCGCAATAGTGCAGAGTTATCTCAAAGAAAGGGGCCACGGTGTTTCTGTATCTCTATTATGTTGCTGCGGCTTCGGAACTTTTAAATATCTCGATATATCTCGAAAACTACGCTTCTGATCAAAAAATATCATAGAACATAAATTGTAGGAAACATAATTCTCTACAAAAAACGTCTCTTAACATTTTGCCATAGCTCGCTTTGTTTCCGAGATATTTGCAGATTCAGCTCAAAGGAACTGGCCTGACGGACATATTTCGAGATATTTCTTCTTCTTGTTGTTCTTCCTCTGCACAGCTAAGCTGGAAGTGGCATTTGCAGCTCGCAATAGTGCAGAGTTATCTCAAAGAAAGGGGCCACGGTGTTTCTGTATCTCTATTATGTTGGTGCGGCTTCGGAACTTTTAAATATCTTGATATATCTCGAGAACTACGCATCTGATCAAAAAATATCATAGAACATAAATTGTAGGAAACATAATTCTCTACAAAAAAGGTATCTTAACATTTTGCCATAGCTCGCTTCGTTTCCGAGATATTTGCAGATATATCTCAAGGGAAGGGGCCTGCCGGACATATTTCGAGATATTTCTTCTTCTTGTTGTTCTTCTTCTGCACAGCTAAGCTGGAAGTGGCATTTACAGCTCGCAATAGTGCAGAGTTATCTCAAAGAAAGGGGCCACGGTGTTTCTGTATCTCTAATATGTTGGTGCTGCTTCGGAACTTTTAAATATCTTGATATATCTCGAGAACTACGCATCTGATCAAAAAATATCGTAGAACATGAAAAGTAGGAAACTTAATTCTCTACAAAAAAGGTCTCTTAACATTTTGCCATAGCTCTCTTCGTTTCCGAGATATTTGCAGATTTATCTCAAGGGAAGGGGCCTGACGGACATATTTCGAGATATTTCTTCTTCTTGTTGTTCTTCTTCTGCACAGCTAAGCTGGAAGTGGCATTTGCAGCTCGCAATAGTGCAGAGTTATCTCAAAGAAAGGGGCCACGGTGTTTCTGTATCTCTATTATGTTGGTGCGGCTTCGGAACTTTTAAATATCTTGATATATCTCGAGAACTACGCATCTGATCAAAAAATATCATAGAACATAAAAAGTAGGAAACTTAATTCTCTACAAAAAAGGTCTCTTAACATTTTGCCATAGCTCGCTTCGTTTCCGAGATATTTGCAGATTTATCTCAAGGGAAGGGTCCTGATGGACATATTTCGAGATATTTCTTCTTCTTGTTGTTCTTCTTCTGCACAGCTAAACTGGAAGTGGCATTTCCAGCTCGCAATCGTGCAGAGTTATCTCTAAGAAAGGGGCCACGGTGTTTCTGTATCTCTATTATGTTGGTGCGGCTTCGGAACTTTTAAATATCTTGATATATCTCGAGAACTACGCCTCTGATCGAAAAATATCATAGAACGTAAAAAGTAGGAAACTTAATTCTCTACAAAAAAGGTCTCTTAACATTTTGCCATAGCTCGCTTCGTTTCCGAGATATTTGCAGATTTATCTCAAGGGAAGGGGCCTGACGGACATATTTCGAGATATTTCTTCTTCTTGTTGTTCTTCTTCTGCACAGCTAAGCTGGAAGTGGCATTTGCGGCTCGCACTAGTGCAGAGTTATCTCAAAGAAAGGAGCCACGGTGTTTCTGTATCTCTATTATGTTGGTGCGGCTTCGGAACTTTTAAATATCTCGATATATCTCGAAAACTACGCTTCTGATCAAAAAATATCATAGAACATAAATTGTAGGAAACATAATTCACTACAAAAAACGTCTCTTAACATTTTGCCATAGCTCGCTTCGTTTCCGAGATATTTGCAGATTCAGCTCAAAGGAACGGGCCTGACGGACATATTTCGAGATACTTCTTCTTCTTGTTGTTCTTCCTCTGCACAGCTAAGCAGGAAGTGGCATTTGCAGCTCGCAATAGTGCAGAGTTATCTCAAAGAAAGGGGCCACGGTGTTTCTGTATCTCTATTATGTTGGTGCGGCTTCGGAACTTTTAAATATCTTGATATATCTCGAGAACTACGCATCTGATCAAAAAATATCATAGAACATAAAAAGTAGGAAACTTAATTCTCTACAAAAAAGGTCTCTTAACATTTTGCCATAGCTCGCTTCGTTCCCGAGATATTTGCAGATTTATCTCAAGGGAAGGGGCCTGACGGACATATTTCGAGATATTTCTTCTTCTTGTTGTTCTTCTTCTGCACAGCTAAGCTGGAAGTGGCATTTGCGGCTCGCACTAGTGCAGAGTTATCTCAAAGAAAGGGGCCACGGTGTTTCTGTATCTCTATTATGTTGGTGCGGCTTCGGAACTTTTAAATATCTCGATATATCTCGAGAACTACGCGTCTGATGGAAAAATATCATAGAACATAAAAAGTAGGAAACTTAATTCTCTACAAAAAAGGTCTCTTAACATTTTGCCATAGCTCGCTTCGTTTCCGAGATATTTGCAGATTTATCTCAAGGGAAGGGGCCTGACGGACATATTTCGAGATATTTCTTCTTCTTGTTGTTCTTCTTCTGCACAGCTAAGCTGGAAGTGGCATTTGCAGCTCGCAATAGTGCAGAGTTATCTCTAAGAAAGGGGCCACGGTGTTTCTGTATCTCTATTATGTTGGTGCGGCTTCGGAACTTTTAAATATCTTGATATATCTCGAGAACCACGCATCTGATCAAAAAATATCATAGAACATAAAAAGTAGGAAACTTAATTCTCTACAAAAACGGTCTCTTAACATTTTGCCATAGCTCGCTTCGTTTCCGAGATATTTGCAGATTTATCTCAAGGGAAGGGGCCTGACGGACATATTTCGAGATATTTCTTCTTCTTGTTGTTCTTCTTCTGCACAGCTGAGCTGGAAGTGGCATTTGCAGGTCGCAATAGTGCAGAGTTATCTCAAAGAAAGGGGCCACGGTGTTTCTGTATCTCTATTATGTTGGTGCGGCTTCGGAACTTTTAAATATCTTGATATATCTCGAGAACTACGCCTCTGATCGAAAAATATCATAGAACATAAAAAGTAGGAAACTTAATTCTCTACAAAAAAGGTCTCTTAACATTTTGCCATAGCTCGCTTCGTTTCCGAGATATTTGCAGATTTATCTCAAGGGAAGGGGCCTGACGGACATATTTCGAGATATTTCTTCTTCTTGTTGTTCTTTTTCTGCACAGCTAAGCTGGAAGTGGCATTTGCAGCGCGCAATAGTGCAGAGTTATCTCAAAGAAAGGGGCCACGGTGTTTCTGTATCTCTATTATGTTGGTGCGGCTTCGGTACTTTTAAATATCTTGATATATCTCGAGAACTACGCATCTGATCAAAAAATATCATAGAAGATAAAAAGTAGGAAACTTAATTCTCTACAAAAAAGGTCTCTTAACATTTCGCCATAGCTCGCTTCGTTTCCGAGATATTTGCAGATGTATCTCAAGGGAAGGGGCCTGTCGGACATATTTCGAGATATTTCTTCTTCTTGTTGTTCTTCTTCTGCACAGCTAAGCTGGAAGTGGCATTTGCGGCTCGCACTAGTGCAGCGTTATCTCAAAGAAAGGAGCCACGGTGTTTCTGTATCTCTATTATGTTGGTGCGGCTTCGGAACTTTTAAATATCTCGATATATCTCGAAAACTACGCTTCTGATCAAAAAATATCATAGAACATAAATTGTAGGAAACATAATTCACTACAAAAAAGGTCTCTTAACATTTTGCCATAGCTCGCTTCGTTTCCGAGATATTTGCAGATTTATCTCAAGGGAAGGGGCCTGACGGACATATTTCGAGATATTTCTTCTTCTTGTTGTTCTTCTTCTGCACAGCTAAGCTGGAAGTGGCATTTGCAGCTCGCAATAGTGCAGAGTTATCTCAGAGAAAGGGGCCACGGTGTTTCTGTATCTCTATTATGTTGGTGCGGCTTCGGAACTTTTAAATATCTTGATATATCTCGAGAACCACGCATCTGATCAAAAAATATCATAGAACATAAAAGGTAGGAAACTTAATTCTCTACAAAAACGGTCTCTTAACATTTTGCCATAGCTCGCTTTGTTTCCGAGATATTTGCAGATTTATCTCAAGGGAAGGGGCCTGACGGACATATTTCGAGATATTTCTTCTTCTTGTTGTTCTTTTTCTGCACAGCTAAGCTGGAAGTGGCATTTGCAGCGCGCAATAGTGCAGAGTTATCTCAAAGAAAGGGGCCACGGTGTTTCTGTATCTCTATTATGTTGGTGCGGCTTCGGTACTTTTAAATATCTTGATATATCTCGAGAACTACGCATCTGATCAAAAAATATCATAGAAGATAAAAAGTAGGAAACTTAATTCTCTACAAAAAAGGTCTCTTAACATTTCGCCATAGCTCGCTTCGTTTCCGAGATATTTGCAGATGTATCTCAAGGGAAGGGGCCTGTCGGACATATTTCGAGATATTTCTTCTTCTTGTTGTTCTTCTTCTGCACAGCTAAGCTGGAAGTGGCATTTGCGGCTCGCACTAGTGCAGCGTTATCTCAAAGAAAGGAGCCACGGTGTTTCTGTATCTCTATTATGTTGGTGCGGCTTCGGAACTTTTAAATATCTCGATATATCTCGAAAACTACGCTTCTGATCAAAAAATATCATAGAACATAAATTGTAGGAAACATAATTCACTACAAAAAAGGTCTCTTAACATTTTGCCATAGCTCGCTTCGTTTCCGAGATATTTGCAGATTTATCTCAAGGGAAGGGGCCTGACGGACATATTTCGAGATATTTCTTCTTCTTGTTGTTCTTCTTCTGCACAGCTAAGCTGGAAGTGGCATTTGCAGCTCGCAATAGTGCAGAGTTATCTCAAAGAAAGGGGCCACGGTGTTTCTGTATCTCTATTATGTTGGTGCGGCTTCGGAACTTTTAAATATCTTGATATATCTCGAGAACCACGCATCTGATCAAAAAATATCATAGAACATAAAAGGTAGGAAACTTAATTCTCTACAAAAACGGTCTCTTAACATTTTGCCATAGCTCGCTTTGTTTCCGAGATATTTGCAGATTTATCTCAAGGGAAGGGGCCTGACGGACATATTTCGAGATATTTCTTCTTCTTGTTGTTCTTCTTCTGCACAGCTGAGCTGGAAGTGGCATTTGCAGGTCGCAATAGTGCAGAGTTATCTCAAAGAAAGGGGCCACGGTGTTTCTGTATCTCTATTATGTTGGTGCGGCTTCGGAACTTTTAAATATCTCGATATATCTCGAAAACTACGCTTCTGATCAAAAAATATCATAGAACATAAATTGTAGGAAACATAATTCACTACAAAAAAGGTCTCTTAACATTTTGCCATAGCTCGCTTCGTTTCCGAGATATTTGCAGATTCAGCTCAAAGGAACGGGCCTGACGGACATATTTCGAGATACTTCTTCTTCTTGTTGTTCTTCCTCTGCACAGCTAAGCAGGAAGTGGCATTTGCAGCTCGCAATAGTGCAGAGTTATCTCAAAGAAAGGGGCCACGGTGTTTCTGTATCTCTATTATGTTGGTGCGGCTTCGGAACTTTTAAATATCTTGATATATCTCGAGAACTACGCATCTGATCAAAAAATATCATAGAACATAAAAAGTAGGAAACTTAATTCTCTACAAAAACGGTCTCTTAACATTTTGCCATAGCTCGCTTCGTTTCCGAGATATTTGCAGATTTATCTCAAGGGAAGGGGCCTGACGGACATATTTCGAGATATTTCTTCTTCTTGTTGTTCTTCTTCTGCACAGCTGAGCTGGAAGTGGCATTTGCAGGTCGCAATAGTGCAGAGTTATCTCAAAGAAAGGGGCCACGGTGTTTCTGTATCTCTATTATGTTGGTGCGGCTTCGGAACTTTTAAATATCTCGATATATCTCGAAAACTACGCTTCTGATCAAAAAATATCATAGAACGTAATTTGTAGGAAACATTATTCTCTACAAAAAAGGTCTCTTAACATTTTGCCATAGCTCGCTTCGTTTCCGAGATATTTGCAGATTTATCTCAAGGGAAGGGGCCTGACGGACATATTTCGAGATATTTCTTCTTCTTGTTGTTCTTTTTCTGCACAGCTAAGCTGGAAGTGGCATTTGCAGCGCGCTATAGTGCAGAGTTATCTCAAAGAAAGGGGCCACGGTGTTTCTGTATCTCTATTATGTTGGTGCGGCTTCGGTACTTTTAAATATCTTGATATATCTCGAGAACTACGCATCTGATCAAAAAATATCATAGAAGATAAAAAGTAGGAAACTTAATTCTCTACAAAAAAGGTCTCTTAACATTTCGCCATAGCTCGCTTCGTTTCCGAGATATTTGCAGATGTATCTCAAGGGAAGGGGCCTGTCGGACATATTTCGAGATATTTCTTCTTCTTGTTGTTCTTCTTCTGCACAGCTAAGCTGGAAGTGGCATTTGCGGCTCGCACTAGTGCAGCGTTATCTCAAAGAAAGGAGCCACGGTGTTTCTGTATCTCTATTATGTTGGTGCGGCTTCGGAACTTTTAAATATCTCGATATATCTCGAAAACTACGCTTCTGATCAAAAAATATCATAGAACATAAATTGTAGGAAACATAATTCACTACAAAAAAGGTCTCTCAACATTTTGCCATAGCTCGCTTCGTTTCCGAGATATTTGCAGATTCAGCTCAAAGGAACGGGCCTGACGGACATATTTCGAGATACTTCTTCTTCTTGTTGTTCTTCCTCTGCACAGCTAAGCAGGAAGTGGCATTTGCAGCTCGCAATAGTGCAGAGTTATCTCAAAGAAAGGGGCCACGGTGTTTCTGTATCTCTATTATGTTGGTGCGGCTTCGGAACTTTTAAATATCTTGATATATCTCGAGAACTACGCATCTGATCAAAAAATATCATAGAACATAAAAAGTAGGAAACTTAATTCTCTACAAAAAAGGTCTCTTAACATTTTGCCATAGCTCGCTTCGTTCCCGAGATATTTGCAGATTTATCTCAAGGGAAGGGGCCTGACGGACATATTTCGAGATATTTCTTCTTCTTGTTGTTCTTCTTCTGCACAGCTAAGCTGGAAGTGGCATTTGCGGCTCGCACTAGTGCAGAGTTATCTCAAAGAAAGGGGCCACGGTGTTTCTGTATCTCTATTATGTTGGTGCGGCTTCGGAACTTTTAAATATCTTGATATATCTCGAGAACTACGCATCTGATCAAAAAATATCATAGAACATAAAAAGTAGGAAACTTAATTCTCTACAAAAACGGTCTCTTAACATTTTGCCATAGCTCGCTTCGTTTCCGAGATATTTGCAGATTTATCTCAAGGGAAGGGGCCTGACGGACATATTTCGAGATATTTCTTCTTCTTGTTGTTCTTCTTCTGCACAGCTGAGCTGGAAGTGGCATTTGCAGGTCGCAATAGTGCAGAGTTATCTCAAAGAAAGGGGCCACGGTGTTTCTGTATCTCTATTATGTTGGTGCGGCTTCGGAACTTTTAAATATCTCGATATATCTCGAAAACTACGCTTCTGATCAAAAAATATCATAGAACGTAAATTGTAGGAAACATTATTCTCTACAAAAAAGGTCTCTTAACATTTTGCCATAGCTCGCTTCGTTTCCGAGATATTTGCAGATTTATCTCAAGGGAAGGGGCCTGACGGACATATTTCGAGATATTTCTTCTTCTTGTTGTTCTTTTTCTGCACAGCTAAGCTGGAAGTGGCATTTGCAGCGCGCTATAGTGCAGAGTTATCTCAAAGAAAGGGGCCACGGTGTTTCTGTATCTCTATTATGTTGGTGCGGCTTCGGAACTTTTAAATATCTTGATATATCTCGAGAACTACGCATCTGATCAAAAAATATCATAGAAGATAAAAAGTAGGAAACTTAATTCTCTACAAAAAAGGTCTCTTAACATTTCGCCATAGCTCGCTTCGTTTCCGAGATATTTGCAGATTTATCTCAAGGGAAGGGGCCTGTCGGACATATTTCGAGATATTTCTTCTTCTTGTTGTTCTTCTTCTGCACAGCTAAGCTGGAAGTGGCATTTGCGGCTCGCACTAGTGCAGAGTTATCTCAAAGAAAGGGGCCACGGTGTTTCTGTATCTCTATTATGTTGGTGCGGCTTCGGAACTTTTAAATATCTCGATATATCTCGAAAACTACGCTTCTGATCAAAAAATATCATAGAACATAAATTGTAGGAAACATAATTCTCTACAAAAAACGTCTCTTAACATTTTGCCATAGCTCGCTTCGTTTCCGAGATATTTGCAGATATATCTCAAGGGAAGGGGCCTGACGGACATATTTCGAGATATTTCTTCTTCTTGTTGTTCTTGTTCTGCACAGCTAAGCTGGAAGTGGCATTTGCAGCTCGCAATAGTGCAGAGTTATCTCTAAGAAAGGGGCCACGGTGTATCTGTATCTCTATTATGTTGGTGCGGCTTCGGAACTTTTAAATATCTTGATATATCTCGAGAACCACGCATCTGATCAAAAAATATCATAGAACATAAAAAGTAGGAAACTTAATTCTCTACAAAAACGGTCTCTTAACATTTTGCCATAGCTCGCTTCGTTTCCGAGATATGTGCAGATTTATCTCAAGGGAAGGGTCCTGATGGACATATTTCGAGATATTTCTTCTTCTTGTTGTTCTTCTTCTGCACAGCTAAGCTGGAAGTGGCATTTGCAGCGCGCAATAGTGCAGAGTTATCTCAAAGAAAGGGGCCACGGTGTTTCTGTATCTCTATTATGTTGGTGCGGCTTCGGAACTTTTAAATATCTCGATATATCTCGAAAACTACGCTTCTGATCAAAAAATATCATAGAACATAAATTGTCGGAAACATAATTCACTACAAAAAACGTCTCTTAACATTTTGCCATAGCTCGCTTCGTTTCCGAGATATTTGCAGATTCAGCTCAAAGGAACGGGCCTGACGGACATATTTCGAGATACTTCTTCTTCTTGTTGTTCTTCCTCTGCACAGCTAAGCTGGAAGTGGCATTTGCAGCTCGCAATAGTGCAGAGTTATCTCAAAGAAAGGGGCCACGATGTTTCTGTATCTCTATTATGTTGGTGCGGCTTCGGAACTTTTAAATATCTTGATATATCTCGAGAACTACGCATCTCATCAAAAAATATCATAGAACATAAAAAGTAGGAAACTTAATTCTCTACAAAAAAGGTCTCTTAACATTTTGCCATAGCTCGCTTCGTTCCCGAGATATTTGCAGATTTATCTCAAGGGAAGGGGCCTGACGGACATATTTCGAGATATTTCTTCTTCTTGTTGTTCTTCTTCTGCACAGCTAAGCTGGAAGTGGCATTTGCGGCTCGCACTAGTGCAGAGTTATCTCAAAGAAAGGAGCCACGGTGTTTCTGTATCTCTATTATGTTGGTGCGGCTTCGGAACTTTTAAATATCTCGATATATCTCGAAAACTACGCTTCTGATCAAAAAATATCATAGAACATAAATTGTAGAAAACATAATTCACTACAAAAAACGTCTCTTAACATTTTGCCATAGCTCGCTTCGTTTCCGAGATATTTGCAGATTCAGCTCAAAGGAACGGGCCTGACGGACATATTTCGAGATACTTCTTCTTCTTGTTGTTCTTCCTCTGCACAGCTAAGCTGGAAGTGGCATTTGCGGCTCGCACTAGTGCAGAGTTATCTCAAAGAAAGGGGCCACGGTGTTTCTGTATCTCTATTATGTTGGTCCGGCTTCGGAACTTTTAAATATCTCGATATATCTCGAAAACTACGCTTCTGATCAAAAAATATCATAGAACATAAAAAGTAGGAAACTTAATTCTCTACAAAAAAGGTCTCTTAACATTTTGCCATAGCTCGCTTCGTTTCCGAGATATTTGCAGATTTATCTCAAGGGAAGGGGCCTGACGGACATATTTCGAGATATTTCTTCTTCTTGTTGTTCTTCTTCTGCACAGCTGAGCTGGAAGTGGCATTTGCAGGTCGCAATAGTGCAGAGTTATCTCAAAGAAAGGGGCCACGGTGTTTCTGTATCTCTATTATGTTGGTGCGGCTTCGGAACTTTTAAATATCTCGATATATCTCGAAAACTACGCTTCTGATCAAAAAATGTCATAGAACGTAAATTGTAGGAAACATTATTCTCTACAAAAAAGGTCTCTTAACATTTTGCCATAGCTCGCTTCGTTTCCGAGATATTTGCAGATTTATCTCAAGGGAAGGGTCCTGATGGACATATTTCGAGATATTTCTTCTTCTTGTTGTTCTTCTTCTGCACAGCTAAGCTGGAAGTGGCATTTGCAGCTCGCAATAGTGCAGAGTTATCTCAAAGAAAGGGGCCACGGTGTTTCTGTATCTCTATTATGTTGGTGCGGCTTCGGAACTTTTAAATATCTTGATATATCTCGAGAACTACGCATCTGATCAAAAAATATCATAGAACATAAAAAGTAGGAAACTTAATTCTCTACAAAAACGGTCTCTTAACATTTTGCCATAGCTCGCTTCGTTTCCGAGATATTTGCAGATTTATCTCAAGGGAAGGGGCCTGACGGACATATTTCGAGATATTTCTTCTTCTTGTTGTTCTTCTTCTGCACAGCTGAGCTGGAAGTGGCATTTGCAGGTCGCAATAGTGCAGAGTTATCTCAAAGAAAGGGGCCACGGTGTTTCTGTATCTCTAATATGTTGGTGCGGCTTCGGAACTTTTAAATATCTCGATATATCTCGAAAACTACGCTTCTGATCAAAAAATATCATAGAACGTAAATTGTAGGAAACATTATTCTCTACAAAAAAGGTCTCTTAACATTTTGCCATAGCTCGCTTCGTTTCCGAGATATTTGCAGATTTATCTCAAGGGAAGGGGACTGACGGACATATTTCGAGATATTTCTTCTTCTTGTTGTTCTTTCTCTGCACAGCTAAGCTGGAAGTGGCATTTGCAGCGCGCAATAGTGCAGAGTTATCTCAAAGAAAGGGGCCACGGTGTTTCTGTATCTCTATTATGTTGGTGCGGCTTCGGAACTTTTAAATATCTTGATATATCTCGAGAACTACGCATCTGATCAAAAAATATCATAGAAGATAAAAAGTAGGAAACTTAATTCTCTACAAAAAAGGTCTCTTAACATTTCGCCATAGCTCGCTTCGTTTCCGAGATATTTGCAGATTTATCTCAAGGGAAGGGGCCTGACGGACATATTTCGAGATATTTCTTCTTCTTGTTGTTCTTGTTCTGCACAGCTAAGCTGGAAGTGGCATTTGCAGCTCGCAATAGTGCAGAGTTATCTCTAAGAAAGGGGCCACGGTGTATCTGTATCTCTATTATGTTGGTGCGGCTTCGGAACTTTTAAATATCTTGATATATCTCGAGAACCACGCATCTGATCAAAAAATATCATAGAACATAAAAAGTAGGAAACTTAATTCTCTACAAAAACGGTCTCTTAACATTTTGCCATAGCTCGCTTCGTTTCCGAGATATTTGCAGATTTATCTCAAGGGAAGGGTCCTGATGGACATATTTCGAGATATTTCTTCTTCTTGTTGTTCTTCTTCTGCACAGCTAAGCTGGAAGTGGCATTTGCAGCGCGCAATAGTGCAGAGTTATCTCAAAGAAAGGGGCCACGGTGTTTCTGTATCTCTATTATGTTGGTGCGGCTTCGGAACTTTTAAATATCTCGATATATCTCGAAAACTACGCTTCTGATCAAAAAATATCATAGAACATAAATTGTCGGAAACATAATTCACTACAAAAAACGTCTCTTAACATTTTGCCATAGCTCGCTTCGTTTCCGAGATATTTGCAGATTCAGCTCAAAGGAACGGGCCTGACGGACATATTTCGAGATACTTCTTCTTCTTGTTGTTCTTCCTCTGCACAGCTAAGCTGGAAGTGGCATTTGCAGCTCGCAATAGTGCAGAGTTATCTCAAAGAAAGGGGCCACGATGTTTCTGTATCTCTATTATGTTGGTGCGGCTTCGGAACTTTTAAATATCTTGATATATCTCGAGAACTACGCATCTCATCAAAAAATATCATAGAACATAAAAAGTAGGAAACTTAATTCTCTACAAAAAAGGTCTCTTAACATTTTGCCATCGCTCGCTTCGTTCCCGAGATATTTGCAGATTTATCTCAAGGGAAGGGGCCTGACGGACATATTTCGAGATATTTCTTCTTCTTGTTGTTCTTCTTCTGCACAGCTAAGCTGGAAGTGGCATTTGCGGCTCGCACTAGTGCAGAGTTATCTCAAAGAAAGGGGCCACGGTGTTTCTGTATCTCTATTATGTTGGTGCCGGTTCGGAACTTTTAAATATCTTGATATATCTCGAGAACTACGCATCTGATCAAAAAATATCATAGAACATAAAAAGTAGGAAACTTAATTCTCTACAAAAACGGTCTCTTAACATTTTGCCATAGCTCGCTTCGTTTCCGAGATATTTGCAGATTTATCTCAAGGGAAGGGGCCTGACGGACATATTTCGAGATATTTCTTCTTCTTGTTGTTCTTCTTCTGCACAGCTGAGCTGGAAGTGGCATTTGCAGGTCGCAATAGTGCAGAGTTATCTCAAAGAAAGGGGCCACGGTGTTTCTGTATCTCTATTATGTTGGTGCGGCTTCGGAACTTTTAAATATCTTGATATATCTCGAGAACTACGCATCTGATCAAAAAATATCATAGAAGATAAAAAGTAGGAAACTTAATTCTCTACAAAAAAGGTCTCTCAACATTTCGCCATAGCTCGCTTCGTTTCCGAGATATTTGCAGATTTATCTCAAGGGAAGGGGCCTGTCGGACATATTTCGAGATATTTCTTCTTCTTGTTGTTCTTCTTCTGCACAGCTAAGCTGGAAGTGGCATTTGCAGCGCGCAATAGTGCAGAGTTATCTCAAAGAAAGGGGCCACGGTGTTTCTGTATCTCTATTATGTTGGTGCGGCTTCGGAACTTTTAAATATCTCGATATATCTCGAAAACTACGCTTCTGATCAAAAAATATCATAGAACATAAATTGTCGGAAACATAATTCACTACAAAAAACGTCTCTTAACATTTTGCCATAGCTCGCTTCGTTTCCGAGATATTTGCAGATTCAGCTCAAAGGAACGGGCCTGACGGACATATTTCGAGATACTTCTTCTTCTTGTTGTTCTTCCTCTGCACAGCTAAGCTGGAAGTGGCATTTGCAGCTCGCAATAGTGCAGAGTTATCTCAAAGAAAGGGGCCACGATGTTTCTGTATCTCTATTATGTTGGTGCGGCTTCGGAACTTTTAAATATCTTGATATATCTCGAGAACTACGCATCTCATCAAAAAATATCATAGAACATAAAAAGTAGGAAACTTAATTCTCTACAAAAAAGGTCTCTTAACATTTTGCCATAGCTCGCTTCGTTCCCGAGATATTTGCAGATTTATCTCAAGGGAAGGGGCCTGACGGACATATTTCGAGATATTTCTTCTTCTTGTTGTTCTTCTTCTGCACAGCTAAGCTGGAAGTGGCATTTGCGGCTCGCACTAGTGCAGAGTTATCTCAAAGAAAGGAGCCACGGTGTTTCTGTATCTCTATTATGTTGGTGCGGCTTCGGAACTTTTAAATATCTCGATATATCTCGAAAACTACGCTTCTGATCAAAAAATATCATAGAACATAAATTGTAGAAAACATAATTCACTACAAAAAACGTCTCTTAACATTTTGCCATAGCTCGCTTCGTTTCCGAGATATTTGCAGATTCAGCTCAAAGGAACGGGCCTGACGGACATATTTCGAGATACTTCTTCTTCTTGTTGTTCTTCCTCTGCACAGCTAAGCAGGAAGTGGCATTTGCAGCTCGCAATAGTGCAGTGTTATCTCAAAGAAAGGGGCCACGGTGTTTCTGTATCTCTATTATGTTGGTGCGGCTTCGGAACTTTTAAATATCTTGATATATCTCGAGAACTACGCATCTGATCAAAAAATATCATAGAACATAAAAAGTAGGAAACTTAATTCTCTACAAAAAAGGTCTCTTAACATTTTGCCATAGCTCGCTTCGTTCCCGAGATATTTGCAGATTTATCTCAAGGGAAGGGGCCTGACGGACATATTTCGAGATATTTCTTCTTCTTGTTGTTCTTCTTCTGCACAGCTAAGCTGGAAGTGGCATTTGCGGCTCGCACTAGTGCAGAGTTATCTCAAAGAAAGGGGCCACGGTGTTTCTGTATCTCTATTATGTTGGTCCGGCTTCGGAACTTTTAAATATCTCGATATATCTCGAAAACTACGCTTCTGATCAAAAAATATCATAGAACATAAAAAGTAGCAAACTTAATTCTCTACAAAAAAGGTCTCTTAACATTTTGCCATAGCTCGCTTCGTTTCCGAGATATTTGCAGATTTATCTCAAGGGAAGGGGCCTGACGGACATATTTCGAGATATTTCTTCTTCTTGTTGTTCTTCTTCTGCACAGCTGAGCTGGAAGTGGCATTTGCAGGTCGCAATAGTGCAGAGTTATCTCAAAGAAAGGGGCCACGGTGTTTCTGTATCTCTATTATGTTGGTGCGGCTTCGGAACTTTTAAATATCTCGATATATCTCGAAAACTACGCTTCTGATCAAAAAATGTCATAGAACGTAAATTGTAGGAAACATTATTCTCTACAAAAAAGGTCTCTTAACATTTTGCCATAGCTCGCTTCGTTTCCGAGATATTTGCAGATTTATCTCAAGGGAAGGGTCCTGATGGACATATTTCGAGATATTTCTTCTTCTTGTTGTTCTTCTTCTGCACAGCTAAGCTGGAAGTGGCATTTGCAGCTCGCAATAGTGCAGAGTTATCTCAAAGAAAGGGGCCACGGTGTTTCTGTATCTCTATTATGTTGGTGCGGCTTCGGAACTTTTAAATATCTTGATATATCTCGAGAACTACGCATCTGATCAAAAAATATCATAGAACATAAAAAGTAGGAAACTTAATTCTCTACAAAAACGGTCTCTTAACATTTTGCCATAGCTCGCTTCGTTTCCGAGATATTTGCAGATTTATCTCAAGGGAAGGGGCCTGACGGACATATTTCGAGATATTTCTTCTTCTTGTTGTTCTTCTTCTGCACAGCTGAGCTGGAAGTGGCATTTGCAGGTCGCAATAGTGCAGAGTTATCTCAAAGAAAGGGGCCACGGTGTTTCTGTATCTCTATTATGTTGGTGCGGCTTCGGAACTTTTAAATATCTCGATATATCTCGAAAACTACGCTTCTGATCAAAAAATATCATAGAACATAAATTGTAGGAAACAGAATTCTCTACAAAAAAGGTCTCTTAAGATTTTGCCATAGCTCGCTTCGTTTCCGAGATATTTGCAGATATATCTCAAGGGAAGGGGCCTGACGGACATATTTCGAGATATTTCTTCTTCTTGTTGTTCTTCTTCTGCACAGCTAAGCTGGAAGTGGCATTTACAGCTCGCAATAGTGCAGAGTTATCTCAAAGAAAGGGGCCACGGTGTTTCTGTATCTCTATTATGTTGGTGCGGCTTCGGAACTTTTAAATATCTTGATATATCTCGAGAACTACGCATCTGATCAAAAAATATCATAGAACATAAAAAGTAGGAAACTTAATTCTCTACAAAAAAGGTCTCTTAACATTTTGCCATAGCTCGCTTCGTTTCCGAGATATTTGCAGATTTATCTCAAGGGAAGGGGCCTGACGGACATATTTCGAGATATTTCTTCTTCTTGTTGTTCTTCTTCTGCACAGCTAAGCTGGAAGTGGCATTTGCGGCTCGCACTAGTGCAGAGTTATCTCAAAGAAAGGGGCCACGGTGTTTCTGTATCCCTATTATGTTGGTGCGGCTTCGGAACTTTTAAATATCTCGATATATCTCGAAAACTACGCTTCTGATCAAAAAATATCATAGAACATAAATTGTAGGAAACATAATTCGCTACAAAAAACGTCTCTTAACATTTTGCCATAGCTCGCTTCGTTTCCGAGATATTTGCAGATTTATCTCAAGGGAAGGGGCCTGACGGACATATTTCGAGATATTTCTTCTTCTTGTTGTTCTTCTTCTGCACAGCTGACCTGGAAGTGGCATTTGCAGGTCGCAATAGTGCAGAGTTATCTCAAAGAAAGGGGCCACGGTGTTTCTGTATCTCTATTATGTTGGTGCGGCTTCGGAACTTTTAAATATCTCGATATATCTCGAAAACTACGCTTCTGATCAAAAAATGTCATAGAACGTAAATTGTAGGAAACATTATTCTCTACAAAAAAGGTCTCTTAACATTTTGCCATAGCTCGCTTCGTTTCCGAGATATTTGCAGATTTATCTCAAGGGAAGGGTCCTGATGGACATATTTCGAGATATTTCTTCTTCTTGTTGTTCTTCTTCTGCACAGCTAAGCTGGAAGTGGCATTTGCAGCTCGCAATAGTGCAGAGTTATCTCAAAGAAAGGGGCCACGGTGTTTCTGTATCTCTATTATGTTGGTGCGGCTTCGGAACTTTTAAATATCTTGATATATCTCGAGAACTACGCATCTGAACAAAAAATATCATAGAACATAAAAAGTAGGAAACTTAATTCTCTACAAAAACGGTCTCTTAACATTTTGCCATAGCTCGCTTCGTTTCCGAGATATTTGCAGATTTATCTCAAGGGAAGGGGCCTGACGGACATATTTCGAGATATTTCTTCTTCTTGTTGTTCTTCTTCTGCACAGCTAAGCTGGAAGTGGCATTTGCAGCGCGCAATAGTGCAGAGTTATCTCAAAGAAAGGGGCCACGGTGTTTCTGTATCTCTATTATGTTGGTGCGGCTTCGGAACTTTTAAATATCTCGATATATCTCAAAAACTACGCTTCTGATCAAAAAATATGATAGAACATAAATTGTAGGAAACATAATTCTCTACAAAAAACGTCTCTTAACATTTTGCCATAGCTCGCTTCGTTTCCGAGATATTTGCAGATTCAGCTCAAAGGAACGGGCCTGACGGACATATTTCGAGATACTACTTCTTCTTGTTGTTCTTCCTCTGCACAGCTAAGCTGGAAGTGGCATTTGCAGCTCGCAATAGTGCAGAGTTATCTCAAAGAAAGGGGCCACGGTGTTTCTGTATCTCTATTATGTTGGTGCGGCTTCGGAACTTTTAAATATCTTGATATATCTCGAGAACTACGCATCTGATCAAAAAATATCATACTACATAAAAAGTAGGAAACTTAATTCTCTACAAGAAAGGTCTGTAAACATTTTGCCATAGCTCGCTTCGTTTCCGAGATATTTGCAGATTTATCTCAAGGGAAGGGGCCTGTCGGACATATTTCGAGATATTTCTTCTTCTTGTTGTTCTTCTTCTGCACAGCTAAGCTGGAAGTGGCATTTGCGGCTCGCACCAGTGCAGAGTTATCTCAAAGAAAGGGGCCACGGTGTTTCTGTATCTCTATTATGTTGGTGCGGCTTCGGAACTTTTAAATATCTCGATATATCTCGAAAACTACGCTTCTGATCAAAAAATATCATAGAACATAAATTATAGGAAACATAATTCTCTACAAAAAACGTCTCTTAACATTTTGCCATAGCTCGCTTCGTTTCCGAGATATTTGCAGATTCAGCTCAAAGGAACTGGCCTGACGGACATATTTCGAGATATTTCTTCTTCTTGTTGTTCTTCCTCTGCACGGCTAAGCTGGAAGTGACATTTGCAGCTCGCAATAGTGCAGAGTTATCTCAAAGAAAGGGGCCACGGTGTTTCTGTATCTCTATTATGTTGGTGCGGCTTCGGAACTTTTAAATATCTTGATATATCTCGAGAACTACGCATCTGATCAAAAAATATCATAGAACATAAAAAGTAGGAAACTTAATTCTCTACAAAAAAGGTCTCTTAACATTTTGCCATAGCTCGCTTCGTTTCCGAGATATTTGCAGATTTATCTCAAGGGAAGGGGCCTGACGGACATATTTCGAGATATTTCTTCTTCTTGTTGTTCTTCTTCTGCACAGCTAAGCTGGAAGTGGCATTTGCGGCTGGCACTAGTGCAGAGTTATCTCAAAGAAAGGGGCCACGGTGTTTCTGTATCTCTATTATGTTGGTGCGGCTTCGGAACTTTTAAATATCTCGATGTATCTCGAAAACTACGCTTCTGATCAAAAAATATCATAGAACGTAAATTGTAGGAAACAGAATTCTCTACAAAAAAGGTCTCTTATCATTTTGCCATAGCTCGCTTCGTTTCCGAGATATTTGCAGATTTATCTCAAGGGAAGGGGCCTGACGGACATATTTCGAGATATTTCTTCTTCTTGTTGTTCTTCTTCTGCACAGCTAAGCTGGAACTGGCATTTGCGGCTCGCACTAGTGCAGAGTTATCTCAAAGAAAGGGGCCACGGTGTTTCTGTATCCCTATTATGTTGGTGCGGCTTCGGAACTTTTAAATATATCGATATATCTCGAAAACTACGCTTCTGATCAAAAAATATCATAGAACATAAATTGTAGGAAACATAATTCTCTACAAAAAACGTCTCTTAACATTTTGCCATAGCTCGCTTCGTTTCCGAGATATTTGCAGATTCAGCTCAAAGGAACTGGCCTGACGGACATATTTCGAGATATTTCTTCTTCTTGTTGTTCTTCCTCTGCACAGCTAAGCTGGAAGTGACATTTGCAGCTCGCAATAGTGCAGAGTTATCTCAAAGAAAGGGGCCACGGTGTTTCTGTATCTCTATTATGTTGGTGCGGCTTCGGAACTTTTAAATATCTTGATATATCTCGAGAACTACGCATCTCATCAAAAAATATCATAGAACATAAAAAGTAGCAAACTTAATTCTCTACAAAAAAGGTCTCTTAACATTTTGCCATAGCTCGCTTCGTTTCCGAGATATTTGCAGATTTATCTCAAGGGAAGGGGCCTGACGGACATATTTCGAGATATTTCTTCTTCTTGTTGTTCTTCTTCTGCACAGCTAAGCTGGAAGTGGCATTTGCGGCTCGCACTAGTGCAGAGTTATCTCAAAGAAAGGGGCCACGGTGTTTCTGTATCTCTATTATGTTGGTGCGGCTTCGGAACTTTTAAATATCTCGATATATCTCGAACACTACGCTTCTGATCAAAAAATATCATAGAACATAAATTGTAGGAAACAGAATTCTCTACAAAAAAGGTCTCTTAACATTTTGCCATAGCTCGCTTCGTTTCCGAGATATTTGCAGATATATCTCAAGGGAAGGGGCCTGACGGACATATTTCGAGATATTTCTTCTTCTTGTTGTTCTTCTTCTGCACAGCTAAGCTGGAAGTGGCATTTGCGGCTCGCACTAGTGCAGAGTTATCTCAAAGAAAGGGGCCACGGTGTTTCTGTATCTCTATTATGTTGGTGCGGCTTCGGAACTTTTAAATATCTCGATGTATCTCGAAAACTACGCTTCTGATCAAAAAATATCATAGAACATAAATTGTAGGAAACAGAATTCTCTACAAAAAAGGTCTCTTATCATTTTGCCATAGCTCGCTTCGTTTCCGAGATATTTGCAGATTTATCTCAAGGGAAGGGGCCTGACGGACATATTTCGAGATATTTCTTCTTCTTGTTGTTCTTCTTCTGCACAGCTAAGCTGGAACTGGCATTTGCGGCTCGCACTAGTGCAGAGTTATCTCAAAGAAAGGGGCCACGGTGTTTCTGTATCCCTATTATGTTGGTGCGGCTTCGGAACTTTTAAATATATCGATATATCTCGAAAACTACGCTTCTGATCAAAAAATATCATAGAACATAAATTGTAGGAAACATAATTCTCTACAAAAAACGTCTCTTAACATTTTGCCATAGCTCGCTTCGTTTCCGAGATATTTGCAGATTCAGCTCAAAGGAACTGGCCTGACGGACATATTTCGAGATATTTCTTCTTCTTGTTGTTCTTCCTCTGCACAGCTAAGCTGGAAGTGACATTTGCAGCTCGCAATAGTGCAGAGTTATCTCAAAGAAAGGGGCCACGGTGTTTCTGTATCTCTATTATGTTGGTGCGGCTTCGGAACTTTTAAATATCTTGATATATCTCGAGAACTACGCATCTCATCAAAAAATATCATAGAACATAAAAAGTAGCAAACTTAATTCTCTACAAAAAAGGTCTCTTAACATTTTGCCATAGCTCGCTTCGTTTCCGAGATATTTGCAGATTTATCTCAAGGGAAGGGGCCTGACGGACATATTTCGAGATATTTCTTCTTCTTGTTGTTCTTCTTCTGCACAGCTAAGCTGGAAGTGGCATTTGCGGCTCGCACTAGTGCAGAGTTATCTCAAAGAAAGGGGCCACGGTGTTTCTGTATCTCTATTATGTTGGTGCGGCTTCGGAACTTTTAAATATCTCGATATATCTCGAACACTACGCTTCTGATCAAAAAATATCATAGAACATAAATTGTAGGAAACAGAATTCTCTACAAAAAAGGTCTCTTAACATTTTGCCATAGCTCGCTTCGTTTCCGAGATATTTGCAGATATATCTCAAGGGAAGGGGCCTGACGGACATATTTCGAGATATTTCTTCTTCTTGTTGTTCTTCTTCTGCACAGCTAAGCTGGAAGTGGCATTTACAGCTCGCAATAGTGCAGAGTTATCTCAAAGAAAGGGGCCACGGTGTTTCTGTATCTCTATTATGTTGGTGCGGCTTCGGAACTTTTAAATATCTTGATATATCTCGAGAACTACGCATCTGATCAAAAAATATCATAGAACATAAATTGTAGGAAACATAATTCTCTACAAAAAACGTCTCTTAACATTTTGCCATAGCTCGCTTCGTTTCCGAGATATTTGCAGATTCAGCTCAAAGGAACTGGCGTGTCGGACATATTTCGAGATATTTCTTCTTCTTGTTGTTCTTCCTCTGCACAGCTAAGGTGGAAGTGGCATTTGCAGCTCGCAATAGTGCAGAGTTATTTCAAAGAAAGGGGCCACGGTGTTTCTGTATCTCTATTATGTTGGTGCGGCTTCGGAACTTTTAAATATCTTGATATATCTCGAGAACTACGCATCTCAACAAAAAATACCATAGAACATAAAAAGTAGGAAACTTAATTCTCTACAAAAAAGGTCTCTTAACATTTTGCCATAGCTCGCTTCGTTTCCGAGATATTTGCAGATTTATCTCAAGGGAAGGGGCCTGACGGACATATTTCGAGATATTTCTTCTTCTTGTTGTTCTTCTTCTGCACAGCTAAGCTGGAAGTGGCATTTGCGGCTCGCACTAGTGCAGAGTTATCTCAAAGAAATTGGCCACGGTGTTTCTGTATCCCTATTATGTTGGTGCGGCTTCGGAACTTTTAAATATCTCGATATATCTCGAAAACTACGCTTCTGATCAAAAAATATCATAGAACATGAATTGTAGGAAACATAATTCTCTACAAAAAACGTCTCTTAACATTTTGCCATAGCTCGCTTCGTTTCCGAGATATTTGCAGATTCAGCTCAAAGGAACTGGCCTGACGGACATATTTCGAGATATTTCTTCTTCTTGTTGTTCTTCTTCTGCACAGCTAAGCTGGAAGTGGCATTTACAGCTCGCAATCGTGCAGAGTTATCTCAAAGAAAGGGGCCACGGTGTTTCTGTATCCCTATTATGTTGGTGCGGCTTCGGAACTTTTAAATATCTCGATATATCTCGAAAACTACGCTTCTGATCAAAAAATATCATAGAACATAAATTGTAGGAAACATAATTCTCTACAAAAAACGTCTCTTAACATTTTGCCATAGCTCGCTTCGTTTCCGAGATATTTGCAGATTCAGCTCAAAGGAACTGGCCTGACGGACATATTTCGAGATATTTCTTCTTCTTGTTGTTCTTCCTCTGCACAGCTAAGCTGGAAGTGGCACTTGCAGCTCGCAATAGTGCAGAGTTATCTCAAAGAAAGGGGCCACGGTGTTTCTGTATCTCTATTATGTTGGTGCGGCTTCGGAACTTTTAAATATCTTGATATATCTCGAGAACTACGCATCTGATCAAAAAATATCATAGAACATAAAAAGTGGGAAACTTAATTCTCTACAAAAAAGGTCTCTTAACATTTCGCCATAGCTCGCTTCGTTTCCGAGATATTTGCAGATTTATCTCAAGGGAAGGGGCCTGACGGACATATTTCGAGATATTTCTTCTTCTTGTTGTTCTTCTTCTGCACAGCTAAGCTGGAAGTGGCATTTACAGCTCGCAATCGTGCAGAGTTATCTCAAAGAAAGGGGCCACGGTGTTTCTGTATCTCTTATTATGTTGGTGCGGCTTCGGAACTTTTAAATATCTTGATATATCTCGAGAACTACGCATCTGATCAAAAAATATCATAGAACATAAAAAGTAGGAAACTTAATTCTCTACAAAAAAGGTCTCTTAACATTTCGCCATAGCTCGCTTCGTTTCCGAGATATTTGCAGATTTATCTGAAGGGAAGGGGCCTGACGGACATATTTCGAGATATTTCTTCTTCTTGTTGTTCTTCTTCTGCACAGCTAAGCTGGAAGTGGCATTTGCGGCTCGCACTAGTGCAGAGTTATCTCAAAGAAAGGGGCCACGGTGTTTCTGTATCTCTATTATGTTGGTGCGGCTTCGGAACTTTTAAATATCTCGATATATCTCGAAAACTACGCTTCTGATCAAAAAATATCATAGAATATAAAAAGTAGGAAACTTAATTCTCTACAAAAGAGGTCTCTTAACATTTTGCCATAGCTCGCTTCGTTTCCGAGATATTTGCAGATTTATCTCAAGGGACGGGGCCTGACGGATATATTTCGAGATATTTCTTCTTCTTGTTGTTCTTCTTCTGCACAGCTAAGCTGGAAGTGGCATTTGCAGCTCGCAATAGTGCAGAGTTATCTCAAAGAAAGGGGCCACGGTGTTTCTGTATTTCTATTATGTTGGTGCGGCTTCGGAACTTTTAAATATCTTGATATATCTCGAGAACTACGCATCTGATCAAAAAATATCATAGAACATAAAAAGTAGGAAACTTAATTCTCTACAAAAAAGGTCTCTTAACATTTTGCCATAGCTCGCTTCGTTTCCGAGATATTTGCAGATTTATCTCAAGGGAAGGGGCCTGACGGACATATTTCGAGATATTTCTTCTTCTTGTTGTTCTTCTTCTGCACAGCTAAGCTGGAAGTGGCATTTGCGGCTCGCACTAGTGCAGAGTTATCTCAAAGAAAGGGGCCACGGTGTTTCTGTATCTCTATTATGTTGGTGCGGCTTCGGAACTTTTAAATATCTCGATATATCTCGAAAACTACGCTTCTGATCAAAAAATATCATAGAACATAAATTGTAGGAAACAGAATTCTCTGCAAAAAAGGTCTCTTAACATTTTGCCATAGCTCGCTTCGTTTCCGAGATATTTGCAGATATATCTCAAGGGAAGGGGCCTGACGGACATATTTCGAGATATTTCTTCTTCTTGTTGTTCTTCTTCTGCACAGCTAAGCTGGAAGTGGCATTTGCGGCTCGCACTAGTGCAGAGTTATCTCAAAGAAAGGGGCCACGGTGTTTCTGTATCCCTATTATGTTGGTGCGGCTTCGGAACTTTTAAATATCTCGATATATCTCGAAAACTACGCTTCTGATCAAAAAATATCATAGGACATAAATTGTAGGAAACATAATTCTCTACAAAAAACGTCTCTTAACATTTTGCCATAGCTCGCTTCGTTTCCGAGATATTTGCAGATTCAGCTCAAAGGAACTGGCCTGACGGACATATTTCGAGATATTTCTTCTTCTTGTTGTTCTTCCTCTGCACAGCTAAGCTGGAAGTGGCATTTGCAGCTCGCAATAGTGCAGAGTTATCTCAAAGAAAGGGGCCACGGTGTTTCTGTATCTCTATTATGTTGGTGCGGCTTCGGAACTTTTAAATATCTTGATATATCTCGAGAACTACGCATCTGATCAAAAAATATCATACAACATAAAAAGTAGGAAACTTAATTCTCTATAAAAAACGTCTCTTAACATTTTGCCATAGCTCGCTTCGTTTCCGAGATATTTGCAGATTCAGCTCAAAGGAACTGGCCTGACGGACATATTTCGAGATATTTCTTCTTCTTGTTGTTCTTCCTCTGCACAGCTAAGCTGGAAGTGGCATTTACAGCTCGCAATAGTGCAGAGTTATCTCAAAGAAAGGGGCCACGGTGTTTCTGTATCTCTATTATGTTGGTGCGGCTTCGGAACTTTTAAATATCTTGATATATCTCGAGAACTACGCATCTGATCAAAAAATATCATACAACATAAAAAGTAGGAAACTTAATTCTCTACAAAAAAGGTCTCTTAACATTTTGCCATAGCTCGCTTCGTTTCCGAGATATTTGCAGATTCAGCTCAAAGGAACTGGCCTGACGGACATATTTCGAGATATTTCTTCTTCTTGTTGTTCTTCCTCTGCACAGCTAAGCTGGAAGTGGCATTTGCAGCTCGCAATAGTGCAGAGTTATCTCAAAGAAAGGGGCCACGGTGTTGATGTATCTCTATTATGTTGGTGCGGCTTCGGAACTTTTAAATATCTTGATATATCTCGAGAACTACGCATCTGATCAGAAAATATCATAGAACATAAAAAGTAGGAAACTTAATTCTCTATAAAAAACGTCTCTTAACATTTTGCCATAGCTCGCTTCGTTTCCGAGATATTTGCAGATTCTGCTCAAAGGAACTGGCCTGACGGACATATTTCGAGATATTTCTTCTTCTTGTTGTTCTTCCTCTGCACAGCTAAGCTGGAAGTGGCATTTGCAGCTCGCAATAGTGCAGAGTTATCTCAAAGAAAGGGGCCACGGTGTTGATGTATCTCTATTATGTTGGTGCGGCTTCGGAACTTTTAAATATCTTGATATATCTCGAGAACTACGCATCTGATCAGAAAATATCATAGAACATAAAAAGTAGGAAACTTAATTCTCTACAAAAAAGGTCTCTTAACATTTCGCCATAGCTCGCTTCGTTTCCGAGATATTTGCAGATTCATCTCAAGGGAAGGGGCCTGACGGACATATTTCGAGATATTTCTTCTTGTTGTTCTTCTTCTGCACAGCTAAGCTGGAAGTGGCATTTGCGGCTCGCACTAGTGCAGAGTTATCTCAAAGAAAGGGGCCAAGGTGTTTCTGTATCCCTATTATGTTGGTGCGGCTTCGGAACTTTTAAATATCTCGATATATCTCGAAAACTACGCTTCTGATCAAAAAATATCATAGAATATAAATTGTAGGAAACATAATTCTCTATAAAAAACGTCTCTTAACATTTTGCCATA
Organism: Osmia lignaria lignaria; assembly: GCF_051020975.1. NCBI lineage: Eukaryota > Metazoa > Arthropoda > Insecta > Hymenoptera > Megachilidae > Osmia > Osmia lignaria. The sequence goes on from NW_027478159.1 coordinate 22,932,564, forward strand.
GCTCGCTTCGTTTCCGAGATATTTGCAGATTCAGCTCAAAGGAACTGGCCTGACGGACATATTTCGAGATATTTCTTCTTCTTGTTGTTCTTCCTCTGCACAGCTAAGCTGGAAGTGGCATTTGCAGCTCGCAATAGTGCAGAGTTATCTCAAAGAAAGGGGCCACGGTGTTTCTGTATTTCTATTATGTTGGTGCGGCTTCGGAACTTTTAAATATCTTGATATATCTCGAGAACTACGCATCTGATCAAAAAATATCATAGAACATAAAAAGTAGGAAACTTAATTCTCTACAAAAAAGGTCTCTTAACATTTTGCCATAGCTCGCTTCGTTTCCGAGATATTTGCAGATTTATCTCAAGGGAAGGGGCCTGACGGACATATTTCGAGATATTTCTTCTTCTTGTTGTTCTTCTTCTGCACAGCTAAGCTGGAAGTGGCATTTGCGGCTCGCACTAGTGCAGAGTTATCTCAAAGAAAGGGGCCACGGTGTTTCTGTATCTCTATTATGTTGGTGCGGCTTCGGAACTTTTAAATATCTCGATATATCTCGAAAACTACGCTTCTGATCAAAAAATATCATAGAACATAAATTGTAGGAAACAGAATTCTCTGCAAAAAAGGTCTCTTAACATTTTGCCGTAGCTCGCTTCGTTTCCGAGATATTTGCAGATATATCTCAAGGGAAGGGGCCTGACGGACATATTTCGAGATATTTCTTCTTCTTGTTGTTCTTCTTCTGCACAGCTAAGCTGGAAGTGGCATTTGCGGCTCGCACTAGTGCAGAGTTATCTCAAAGAAAGGGGCCACGGTGTTTCTGTATCTCTATTATGTTGGTGCGGCTTCGGAACTTTTAAATATCTTGATATATCTCGAGAACTACGCATCTGATCAAAAAATATCATACAACATAAAAAGTAGGAAACTTAATTCTCTATAAAAAACGTCTCTTAACATTTTGCCATAGCTCGCTTCGTTTCCGAGATATTTGCAGATTCAGCTCAAAGGAACTGGCCTGACGGACATATTTCGAGATATTTCTTCTTCTTGTTGTTCTTCCTCTGCACAGCTAAGCTGGAAGTGGCATTTACAGCTCGCAATAGTGCAGAGTTATCTCAAAGAAAGGGGCCACGGTGTTTCTGTATCTCTATTATGTTGGTGCGGCTTCGGAACTTTTAAATATCTTGATATATCTCGAGAACTACGCATCTGATCAGAAAATATCATAGAACATAAAAAGTAGGAAACCTAATTCTCTATAAAAAACGTCTCTTAACATTTTGCCATAGCTCGCTTCGTTTCCGAGATATTTGCAGATTCAGCTCAAAGGAACTGGCCTGACGGACATATTTCGAGATATTTCTTCTTCTTGTTGTTCTTGCTCTGCACAGCTAAGCTGGAAGTGGCATTTGCAGCTCGCAATAGTGCAGAGTTATCTCAAAGAAAGGGGCCACGGTGTTGATGTATCTCTATTATGTTGGTGCGGCTTCGGAACTTTTAAATATCTTGATATATCTCGAGAACTACGCATCTGATCAGAAAATATCATAGAACATAAAAAGTAGGAAACTTAATTCTCTACAAAAAAGGTCTCTTAACATTTCGCCATAGCTCGCTTCGTTTCCGAGATATTTGCAGATTTATCTCAAGGGAAGGGGCCTGACGGACATATTTCGAGATATTTCTTCTTGTTGTTCTTCTTCTGCACAGCTAAGCTGGAAGTGGCATTTGCGGCTCGCACTAGTGCAGAGTTATCTCAAAGAAAGGGGCCACGGTGTTGATGTATCTCTATTATGTTGGTGCGGCTTCGGAACTTTTAAATATCTTGATATATCTCGAGAACTACGCATCTGATCAAAAAATATCATACAACATAAAAAGTAGGAAACTTAATTCTCTACAAAAAAGGTCTCTTAACATGTTGCCATAGCTCGCTTCGTTTCCGAGATATTTGCAGATTTATCTCAAGGGAAGGGGCCTGACGGACATATTTCGAGATATTTCTTCTTCTTGTTGTTCTTCTTCTGCACAGCTAAGCTGGAAGTGGCATTTGCGGCTCGCACTAGTGCAGAGTTATCTCAAAGAAAGGGGCCACGGTGTTTCTGTATCTCTATTATGTTGGTGCGGCTTCGGAACTTTTAAATATCTCGATGTATCTCGAAAACTACGCTTCTGATCAAAAAATATCATAGAACATAAATTGTAGGAAACAGAATTCTCTACAAAAAAGGTCTCTTATCATTTTGCCATAGCTCGCTTCGTTTCCGAGATATTTGCAGATTTATCTCAAGGGAAGGGGCCTGACGGACATATTTCGAGATATTTCTTCTTCTTGTTGTTCTTCTTCTGCACAGCTAAGCTGGAACTGGCATTTGCGGCTCGCACTAGTGCAGAGTTATCTCAAAGAAAGGGGCCACGGTGTTTCTGTATCCCTATTATGTTGGTGCGGCTTCGGAACTTTTAAATATATCGATATATCTCGAAAACTACGCTTCTGATCAAAAAATATCATAGAACATAAATTGTAGGAAACATAATTCTCTACAAAAAACGTCTCTTAACATTTTGCCATAGCTCGCTTCGTTTCCGAGATATTTGCAGATTCAGCTCAAAGGAACTGGCCTGACGGACATATTTCGAGATATTTCTTCTTCTTGTTGTTCTTCCTCTGCACAGCTAAGCTGGAAGTGACATTTGCAGCTCGCAATAGTGCAGAGTTATCTCAAAGAAAGGGGCCACGGTGTTTCTGTATCTCTATTATGTTGGTGCGGCTTCGGAACTTTTAAATATCTTGATATATCTCGAGAACTACGCATCTCATCAAAAAATATCATAGAACATAAAAAGTAGCAAACTTAATTCTCTACAAAAAAGGTCTCTTTACATTTTGCCATAGCTCGCTTCGTTTCCGAGATATTTGCAGATTTATCTCAAGGGAAGGGGCCTGACGGACATATTTCGAGATATTTCTTCTTCTTGTTGTTCTTCTTCTGCACAGCTAAGCTGGAAGTGGCATTTGCGGCTCGCACTAGTGCAGAGTTATCTCAAAGAAAGGGGCCACGGTGTTTCTGTATCTCTATTATGTTGGTGCGGCTTCGGAACTTTTAAATATCTCGATATATCTCGAACACTACGCTTCTGATCAAAAAATATCATAGAACATAAATTGTAGGAAACAGAATTCTCTACAAAAAAGGTCTCTTAACATTTTGCCATAGCTCGCTTCGTTTCCGAGATATTTGCAGATTCAGCTCAAAGGAACTGGCGTGTCGGACATATTTCGAGATATTTCTTCTTCTTGTTGTTCTTCCTCTGCACAGCTAAGCTGGAAGTGGCATTTGCAGCTCGCAATAGTGCAGAGTTATTTCAAAGAAAGGGGCCACGGTGTTTCTGTATCTCTATTATGTTGGTGCGGCTTCGGAACTTTTAAATATCTTGATATATCTCGAGAACTACGCATCTCAACAAAAAATACCATAGAACATAAAAAGTAGGAAACTTAATTCTCTACAAAAAAGGTCTCTTAACATTTTGCCATAGCTCGCTTCGTTTCCGAGATATTTGCAGATTTATCTCAAGGGAAGGGGCCTGACGGACATATTTCGAGATATTTCTTCTTCTTGTTGTTCTTCTTCTGCACAGCTAAGCTGGAAGTGGCATTTGCGGCTCGCACTAGTGCAGAGTTATCTCAAAGAAATTGGCCACGGTGTTTCTGTATCCCTATTATGTTGGTGCGGCTTCGGAACTTTTAAATATCTCGATATATCTCGAAAACTACGCTTCTGATCAAAAAATATCATAGAACATGAATTGTAGGAAACATAATTCTCTACAAAAAACGTCTCTTAACATTTTGCCATAGCTCGCTTCGTTTCCGAGATATTTGCAGATTCAGCTCAAAGGAACTGGCCTGACGGACATATTTCGAGATATTTCTTCTTCTTGTTGTTCTTCTTCTGCACAGCTAAGCTGGAAGTGGCATTTACAGCTCGCAATCGTGCAGAGTTATCTCAAAGAAAGGGGCCACGGTGTTTCTGTATCCCTATTATGTTGGTGCGGCTTCGGAACTTTTAAATATCTCGATATATCTCGAAAACTACGCTTCTGATCAAAAAATATCATAGAACATAAATTGTAGGAAACATAATTCTCTACAAAAAACGTCTCTTAACATTTTGCCATAGCTCGCTTCGTTTCCGAGATATTTGCAGATTCAGCTCAAAGGAACTGGCCTGACGGACATATTTCGAGATATTTCTTCTTCTTGTTGTTCTTCCTCTGCACAGCTAAGCTGGAAGTGGCATTTGCAGCTCGCAATAGTGCAGAGTTATCTCAAAGAAAGGGGCCACGGTGTTTCTGTATCTCTATTATGTTGGTGCGGCTTCGGAACTTTTAAATATCTTGATATATCTCGAGAACTACGCATCTGATCAAAAAATATCATAGAACATAAAAAGTGGGAAACTTAATTCTCTACAAAAAAGGTCTCTTAACATTTCGCCATAGCTCGCTTCGTTTCCGAGATATTTGCAGATTTATCTCAAGGGAAGGGGCCTGACGGACATATTTCGAGATATTTCTTCTTCTTGTTGTTCTTCTTCTGCACAGCTAAGCTGGAAGTGGCATTTACAGCTCGCAATCGTGCAGAGTTATCTCAAAGAAAGGGGCCACGGTGTTTCTGTATCTCTTATTATGTTGGTGCGGCTTCGGAACTTTTAAATATCTTGATATATCTCGAGAACTACGCATCTGATCAAAAAATATCATAGAACATAAAAAGTAGGAAACTTAATTCTCTACAAAAAAGGCCTCTTAACATTTCGCCATAGCTCGCTTCGTTTCCGAGATATTTGCAGATTTATCTGAAGGGAAGGGGCCTGACGGACATATTTCGAGATATTTCTTCTTCTTGTTGTTCTTCTTCTGCACAGCTAAGCTGGAAGTGGCATTTGCGGCTCGCATTAGTGCAGAGTTATCTCAAAGAAAGGGGCCAAGGTGTTTCTGTATCCCTATTATGTTGGTGCGGCTTCGGAACTTTTAAATATCTCGATATATCTCGAAAACTACGCTTCTGATCAAAAAATATCATAGAATATAAATTGTAGGAAACATAATTCTCTATAAAAAACGTCTCTTAACATTTTGCCATAGCTCGCTTCGTTTCCGAGATATTTGCAGATTCAGCTCAAAGGAACTGGCCTGACGGACATATTTCGAGATATTTCTTCTTCTTGTTGTTCTTCCTCTGCACAGCTAAGCTGGAAGTGGCATTTGCAGCTCGCAATAGTGCAGAGTTATCTCAAAGAAAGGGGCCACGGTGTTTCTGTATTTCTATTATGTTGGTGCGGCTTCGGAACTTTTAAATATCTTGATATATCTCGAGAACTACGCATCTGATCAAAAAATATCATAGAACATAAAAAGTAGGAAACTTAATTCTCTACAAAAAAGGTCTCTTAACATTTTGCCATAGCTCGCTTCGTTTCCGAGATATTTGCAGATTTATCTCAAGGGAAGGGGCCTGACGGACATATTTCGAGATATTTCTTCTTCTTGTTGTTCTTCTTCTGCACAGCTAAGCTGGAAGTGGCATTTGCGGCTCGCACTAGTGCAGAGTTATCTCAAAGAAAGGGGCCACGGTGTTTCTGTATCTCTATTATGTTGGTGCGGCTTCGGAACTTTTAAATATCTCGATATATCTCGAAAACTACGCTTCTGATCAAAAAATATCATAGAACATAAATTGTAGGAAACAGAATTCTCTGCAAAAAAGGTCTCTTAACATTTTGCCATAGCTCGCTTCGTTTCCGAGATATTTGCAGATATATCTCAAGGGAAGGGGCCTGACGGACATATTTCGAGATATTTCTTCTTCTTGTTGTTCTTCTTCTGCACAGCTAAGCTGGAAGTGGCATTTGCGGCTCGCACTAGTGCAGAGTTATCTCAAAGAAAGGGGCCACGGTGTTTCTGTATCCCTATTATGTTGGTGCGGCTTCGGAACTTTTAAATATCTCGATATATCTCGAAAACTACGCTTCTGATCAAAAAATATCATAGGACATAAATTGTAGGAAACATAATTCTCTACAAAAAACGTCTCTTAACATTTTGCCATAGCTCGCTTCGTTTCCGAGATATTTGCAGATTCAGCTCAAAGGAACTGGCCTGACGGACATATTTCGAGATATTTCTTCTTCTTGTTGTTCTTCCTCTGCACAGCTAAGCTGGAAGTGGCATTTGCAGCTCGCAATAGTGCAGAGTTATCTCAAAGAAAGGGGCCACGGTGTTTCTGTATCTCTATTATGTTGGTGCGGCTTCGGAACTTTTAAATATCTTGATATATCTCGAGAACTACGCATCTGATCAAAAAATATCATACAACATAAAAAGTAGGAAACTTAATTCTCTATAAAAAACGTCTCTTAACATTTTGCCATAGCTCGCTTCGTTTCCGAGATATTTGCAGATTCAGCTCACAGGAACTGGCCTGACGGACATATTTCGAGATATTTCTTCTTCTTGTTGTTCTTCCTCTGCACAGCTAAGCTGGAAGTGGCATTTACAGCTCGCAATAGTGCAGAGTTATCTCAAAGAAAGGGGCCACGGTGTTTCTGTATCTCTATTATGTTGGTGCGGCTTCGGAACTTTTAAATATCTTGATATATCTCGAGAACTACGCATCTGATCAAAAAATATCATACAACATAAAAAGTAGGAAACTTAATTCTCTACAAAAAAGGTCTCTTAACATTTTGCCATAGCTCGCTTCGTTTCCGAGATATTTGCAGATTCAGCTCAAAGGAACTGGCCTGACGGACATATTTCGAGATATTTCTTCTTCTTGTTGTTCTTCCTCTGCACAGCTAAGCTGGAAGTGGCATTTGCAGCTCGCAATAGTGCAGAGTTATCTCAAAGAAAGGGGCCACGGTGTTGATGTATCTCTATTATGTTGGTGCGGCTTCGGAACTTTTAAATATCTTGATATATCTCGAGAACTACGCATCTGATCAGAAAATATCATAGAACATAAAAAGTAGGAAACTTAATTCTCTATAAAAAACGTCTCTTAACATTTTGCCATAGCTCGCTTCGTTTCCGAGATATTTGCAGATTCTGCTCAAAGGAACTGGCCTGACGGACATATTTCGAGATATTTCTTCTTCTTGTTGTTCTTCCTCTGCACAGCTAAGCTGGAAGTGGCATTTGCAGCTCGCAATAGTGCAGAGTTATCTCAAAGAAAGGGGCCACGGTGTTGATGTATCTCTATTATGTTGGTGCGGCTTCGGAACTTTTAAATATCTTGATATATCTCGAGAACTACGCATCTGATCAGAAAATATCATAGAACATAAAAAGTAGGAAACTTAATTCTCTACAAAAAAGGTCTCTTAACATTTCGCCATAGCTCGCTTCGTTTCCGAGATATTTGCAGATTCATCTCAAGGGAAGGGGCCTGACGGACATATTTCGAGATATTTCTTCTTGTTGTTCTTCTTCTGCACAGCTAAGCTGGAAGTGGCATTTGCGGCTCGCACTAGTGCAGAGTTATCTCAAAGAAAGGGGCCAAGGTGTTTCTGTATCCCTATTATGTTGGTGCGGCTTCGGAACTTTTAAATATCTCGATATATCTCGAAAACTACGCTTCTGATCAAAAAATATCATAGAATATAAATTGTAGGAAACATAATTCTCTATAAAAAACGTCTCTTAACATTTTGCCATAGCTCGCTTCGTTTCCGAGATATTTGCAGATTCAGCTCAAAGGAACTGGCCTGACGGACATATTTCGAGATATTTCTTCTTCTTGTTGTTCTTCCTCTGCACAGCTAAGCTGGAAGTGGCATTTGCAGCTCGCAATAGTGCAGAGTTATCTCAAAGAAAGGGGCCACGGTGTTTCTGTATTTCTATTATGTTGGTGCGGCTTCGGAACTTTTAAATATCTTGATATATCTCGAGAACTACGCATCTGATCAAAAAATATCATAGAACATAAAAAGTAGGAAACTTAATTCTCTACAAAAAAGGTCTCTTAACATTTTGCCATAGCTCGCTTCGTTTCCGAGATATTTGCAGATTTATCTCAAGGGAAGGGGCCTGACGGACATATTTCGAGATATTTCTTCTTCTTGTTGTTCTTCTTCTGCACAGCTAAGCTGGAAGTGGCATTTGCGGCTCGCACTAGTGCAGAGTTATCTCAAAGAAAGGGGCCACGGTGTTTCTGTATCTCTATTATGTTGGTGCGGCTTCGGAACTTTTAAATATCTCGATATATCTCGAAAACTACGCTTCTGATCAAAAAATATCATAGAACATAAATTGTAGGAAACAGAATTCTCTGCAAAAAAGGTCTCTTAACATTTTGCCGTAGCTCGCTTCGTTTCCGAGATATTTGCAGATATATCTCAAGGGAAGGGGCCTGACGGACATATTTCGAGATATTTCTTCTTCTTGTTGTTCTTCTTCTGCACAGCTAAGCTGGAAGTGGCATTTGCGGCTCGCACTAGTGCAGAGTTATCTCAAAGAAAGGGGCCACGGTGTTTCTGTATCTCTATTATGTTGGTGCGGCTTCGGAACTTTTAAATATCTTGATATATCTCGAGAACTACGCATCTGATCAAAAAATATCATACAACATAAAAAGTAGGAAACTTAATTCTCTATAAAAAACGTCTCTTAACATTTTGCCATAGCTCGCTTCGTTTCCGAGATATTTGCAGATTCAGCTCAAAGGAACTGGCCTGACGGACATATTTCGAGATATTTCTTCTTCTTGTTGTTCTTCCTCTGCACAGCTAAGCTGGAAGTGGCATTTACAGCTCGCAATAGTGCAGAGTTATCTCAAAGAAAGGGGCCACGGTGTTTCTGTATCTCTATTATGTTGGTGCGGCTTCGGAACTTTTAAATATCTTGATATATCTCGAGAACTACGCATCTGATCAGAAAATATCATAGAACATAAAAAGTAGGAAACTTAATTCTCTATAAAAAACGTCTCTTAACATTTTGCCATAGCTCGCTTCGTTTCCGAGATATTTGCAGATTCAGCTCAAAGGAACTGGCCTGACGGACATATTTCGAGATATTTCTTCTTCTTGTTGTTCTTGCTCTGCACAGCTAAGCTGGAAGTGGCATTTGCAGCTCGCAATAGTGCAGAGTTATCTCAAAGAAAGGGGCCACGGTGTTGATGTATCTCTATTATGTTGGTGCGGCTTCGGAACTTTTAGATATCTTGATATATCTCGAGAACTACGCATCTGATCAGAAAATATCATAGAACATAAAAAGTAGGAAACTTAATTCTCTACAAAAAAGGTCTCTTAACATTTCGCCATAGCTCGCTTCGTTTCCGAGATATTTGCAGATTTATCTCAAGGGAAGGGGCCTGACGGACATATTTCGAGATATTTCTTCTTGTTGTTCTTCTTCTGCACAGCTAAGCTGGAAGTGGCATTTGCGGCTCGCACTAGTGCAGAGTTATCTCAAAGAAAGGGGCCACGGTGTTGATGTATCTCTATTATGTTGGTGCGGCTTCGGAACTTTTAAATATCTTGATATATCTCGAGAACTACGCATCTGATCAAAAAATATCATACAACATAAAAAGTAGGAAACTTAATTCTCTACAAAAAAGGTCTCTTAACATTTTGCCATAGCTCGCTTCGTTTCCGAGATATTTGCAGATTTATCTCAAGGGAAGGGGCCTGACGGACATATTTCGAGATATTTCATCTTCTTGTTGTTCTTCTTCTGCACAGCTAAGCTGGAACTGGCATTTGCGGCTCGCACTAGTGCAGAGTTATCTCAAAGAAAGGGGCCACGGTGTTTCTGTATCTCTATTATGTTGGTGCGGCTTCGGAACTTTTAAATATCTCGATGTATCTCGAAAACTACGCTTCTGATCAAAAAATATCATAGAACATAAATTGTAGGAAGCATAATTCTCTACAAAAAAGGTCTCTTAACATTTTGCCATAGCTCGCTTCGTTTCCGAGATATTTGCAGATATATCTCAAGGGAAGGGGCCTGACCGACATATTTCGAGATATTTCTTCTTCTTGTTGTTCTTCTTCTGCACAGCTAAGCTGGAAGTGGCATTTGCGGCTCGCACTAGTGCAGAGTTATCTCAAAGAAAGGGGCCACGGTGTTTCTGTATCCCTATTATGTTGGTGCGGCTTCGGAACTTTTAAATATCTCGATATATCTCGAAAACTACGCTTCTGATCAAAAAATATCATAGAACATAAATTGTAGGAAACATAATTCTCTATAAAAAACGTCTCTTAACATTTTGCCATAGCTTGCTTCGTTTCCGAGATATTTGCAGATTCAGCTCAAAGGAACTGGCCTGACGGACATATTTCGAGATATTTCTTCTTCTTGTTGTTCTTCCTCTGCACAGATAAGCTGGAAGTGGCATTTGCAGCTCGCAATAGTGCAGAGTTATCTCAAAGAAAGGGGCCACGGTGTTTCTGTATCTCTATTATGTTGGTGCGGCTTCGGAACTTTTAAATATCTTGATATATCTCGAGAACTACGCATCTCAACAAAAAATACCATACAACATAAAAAGTAGGAAACTTAATTCTCTACAAAAAAGGTCTCTTAACATTTTGCCATAGCTCGCTTCGTTTCCGAGATATTTGCAGATTTATCTCAAGGGAAGGGGCCTGACGGACATATTTCGAGATATTTCTTCTTCTTGTTGTTCTTCTTCTGCACAGCTAAGCTGGAAGTGGCATTTGCGGCTCGCACTAGTGCAGAGTTATCTCAAAGAAAGGGGCCACGGTGTTTCTGTATCCCTATTATGTTGGTGCGGCTTCGGAACTTTTAAATATCTCGATATATCTCGAAAACTACGCTTCTGATCAAAAAATATCATAGAACGTAGATTGTAGGAAACATAATTCTCTACAAAAAACGTCTCTTAACATTTTGCCATAGCTCGCTTCGTTTCCGAGATATTTGCAGATTCAGCTCAAAGGAACTGGCGTGACGGACATATTTCGAGATATTTCTTCTTCTTGTTGTTCTTCCTCTGCACAGCTAAGCTGGAAGTGGCATTTGCAGCTCGCAATAGTGCAGAGTTATCTCAAAGAAAGGGGCCACGGTGTTTCTGTATCTCTATTATGTTGGTGCGGCTTCGGAACTTTTAAATATCTTGATATATCTCGCGAACTACGCATCTCATCAAAAAATATCATAGAACATAAAAAGTAGGAAACTTAATTCTCTACAAAAAAGGTCTCTTAACATTTTGCCATAGCTCGCTTCGTTTCCGAGATATTTGCAGATTTATATCAAGGGTAGGGGCCTGACGGACATATTTCGAGATATTTCTTCTTCTTGTTGTTCTTCTTCTGCACAGCTAAGCTGGAAGTGGCATTTGCGGCTCGCACTAGTGCAGAGTTATCTCAAAGAAAGGGGCCACGGTGTTTCTGTATCCCTATTATGTTGGTGCGGCTTCGGAACTTTTAAATATCTCGATATATCTCGAAAACTACGCTTCTGATCAAAAAATATCATAGAACGTAGATTGTAGGAAACATAATTCTCTACAAAAAACGTCTCTTAACATTTTGCCATAGCTCGCTTCGTTTCCGAGATATTTGCAGATTCAGCTCAAAGGAACTGGCGTGACGGACATATTTCGAGATATTTCTTCTTCTTGTTGTTCTTCCTCTGCACAGCTAAGCTGGAAGTGGCATTTGCAGCTCGCAATAGTGCAGAGTTATCTCAAAGAAAGGGGCCACGGTGTTTCTGTATCTCTATTATGTTGGTGCGGCTTCGGAACTTTTAAATATCTTGATATATCTCGCGAACTACGCATCTCATCAAAAAATATCATAGAACATAAAAAGTAGGAAACTTAATTCTCTACAAAAAAGGTCTCTTAACATTTTGCCATAGCTCGCTTCGTTTCCGAGATATTTGCAGATTTATATCAAGGGAAGGGGCCTGACGGACATATTTCGAGATATTTCTTCTTCTTGTTGTTCTTCTTCTGCACAGCTAAGCTGGAAGTGGCATTTGCGGCTCGCACTAGTGCAGAGTTATCTCAAAGAAAGGGGCCACGGTGTTTCTGTATCCCTATTATGTTGGTGCGGCTTCGGAACTTTTAAATATCTCGATATATCTCGAAAACTACGCTTCTGATCAAAAAATATCATAGAACATGAATTGTAGGAAACATAATTCTCTACAAAAAACGTCTCTTAACATTTTGCCATAGCTCGCTTCGTTTCCGAGATATTTGCAGATTCAGCTCAAAGGAACTGGCCTGACGGACATATTTCGAGATATTTCTTCTTCTTGTTGTTCTTCTTCTGCACAGCTAAGCTGGAAGTGGCATTTACAGCTCGCAATCGTGCAGAGTTATCTCAAAGAAAGGGGCCACGGTGTTTCTGTATCCCTATTATGTTGGTGCGGCTTCGGAACTTTTAAATATCTCGATATATCTCGAAAACTACGCTTCTGATCAAAAAATATCATAGAACATAAATTGTAGGAAACATAATTCTCTACAAAAAACGTCTCTTAACATTTTGCCATAGCTCGCTTGGTTTCCGAGATATTTGCAGATTCAGCTCAAAGGAACTGGCCTGACGGACATATTTCGAGATATTTCTTCTTCTTGTTGTTCTTCCTCTGCACAGCTAAGCTGGAAGTGGCATTTGCAGCTCGCAATAGTGCAGAGTTATCTCAAAGAAAGGGGCCACGGTGTTTCTGTATCTCTATTATGTTGGTGCGGCTTCGGAACTTTTAAATATCTTGATATATCTCGAGAACTACGCATCTGATCAAAAAATATCATAGAACATAAAAAGTGGGAAACTTAATTCTCTACAAAAAAGGTCTCTCAACATTTCGCCATAGCTCGCTTCGTTTCCGAGATATTTGCAGATTTATCTCAAGGGAAGGGGCCTGACGGACATATTTCGAGATATTTCTTTTTCTTGTTGTTCTTCTTCTGCACAGCTAAGCTGGAAGTGGAATTTACAGCTCGCAATCGTGCAGAGTTATCTCAAAGAAAGGGGCCACGGTGTTTCTGTATCTCTTATTATGTTGGTGCGGCTTCGGAACTTTTAAATATCTTGATATATCTCGAGAACTACGCATCTGATCAAAAAATATCATAGAACATAAAAAGTAGGAAACTTAATTCTCTACAAAAAAGGTCTCTTAACATTTCGCCATAGCTCGCTTCGTTTCCGAGATATTTGCAGATTTATCTGAAGGGAAGGGGCCTGACGGATATATTTCGAGATATTTCTTCTTCTTGTTGTTCTTCTTCTGCACAGCTAAGCTGGAAGTGGCATTTGCGGCTCGCACTAGTGCAGAGTTATCTCAAAGAAAGGGGCCAAGGTGTTTCTGTATCCCTATTATGTTGGTGCGGCTTCGGAACTTCTAAATATCTCGATATATCTCGAAAACTACGCTTCTGATCAAAAAATATCATAGAATACAAATTGTAGGAAACATAATTCTCTATAAAAAACGTCTCTTAACATTTTGCCATAGCTCGCTTCGTTTCCGAGATATTTGCAGATTCAGCTCAAAGGAACTGGCCTGACGGACATATTTCGAGATATTTCTTCTTCTTGTTGTTCTTCCTCTGCACAGCTAAGCTGGAAGTGGCATTTGCAGCTCGCAATAGTGCAGAGTTATCTCAAAGAAAGGGGCCACGGTGTTTCTGTATTTCTATTATGTTGGTGCGGCTTCGGAACTTTTAAATATCTTGATATATCTCGAGAACTACGCATCTGATCAAAAAATATCATAGAACATAAAAAGTAGGAAACTTAATTCTCTACAAAAAAGGTCTCTTAACATTTTGCCATAGCTCGCTTCGTTTCCGAGATATTTGCAGATTTATCTCAAGGGAAGGGGCCTGACGGACATATTTCGAGATATTTCTTCTTCTTGTTGTTCTTCTTCTGCACAGCTAAGCTGGAAGTGGCATTTGCGGCTCGCACTAGTGCAGAGTTATCTCAAAGAAAGGGGCCACGGTGTTTCTGTATCTCTATTATGTTGGTGCGGCTTCGGAACTTTTAAATATCTCGATATATCTCGAAAACTACGCTTCTGATCAAAAAATATCATAGAACATAAATTGTAGGAAACAGAATTCTCTGCAAAAAAGGTCTCTTAACATTTTGCCATAGCTCGCTTCGTTTCCGAGATATTTGCAGATATATCTCAAGGGAAGGGGCCTGACGGACATATTTCGAGATATTTCTTCTTCTTGTTCTTCTTCTTCTGCACAGCTAAGCTGGAAGTGGCATTTACAGCTCGCAATAGTGCAGAGTTATCTCAAAGAAAGGGGCCACGGTGTTTCTGTATCTCTATTATGTTGGTGCGGCTTCGGAACTTTTAAATATCTTGATATATCTCGAGAACTACGCACCTGATCAAAAAATATCATAGAACATAAAAAGTAGGAAACTTAATTCTCTACAAAAGAGGTCTCTTAACATTTTGCCATAGCTCGCTTCGTTTCCGAGATATTTGCAGATTTATCTCAAGGGAAGGGGCCTGACGGATATATTTCGAGATATTTCTTCTTCTTGTTGTTCTTCTTCTGCACAGCTAAGCTGGAAGTGGCATTTGCGGCTCGCACTAGTGCAGAGTTATCTCAAAGAAAGGGGCCACGGTGTTTCTGTATCCCTATTATGTTGGTGCGGCTTCGGAACTTTTAAATATCTCGATATATCTCGAAAACTACGCTTCGGATCAAAAAATATCATAGAACATAAATTGTAGGAAACATAATTCTCTACAAAAAACGTCTCTTAACATTTTGCCATAGCTCGCTTCGTTTCCGAGATATTTGCAGATTCAGCTCAAAGGAACTGGCCTGACGGACATATTTCGAGATATTTCTTCTTCTTGTTGTTCTTCCTCTGCACAGCTAAGCTGGAAGTGGCATTTGCAGCTCGCACTAGTGCAGAGTTATCTCAAAGAAAGGGGCCACGGTGTTTCTGTATCCCTATTATGTTGGTGCGGCTTCGGAACTTTTAAATATCTCGATATATCTCGAAAACTACGCTTCTGATCAAAAAATATCATAGAACATAAATTGTAGGAAACATAATTCTCTATAAAAAACGTCTCCTAACATTTTGCCATAGCTCGCTTCGTTTCCGAGATATTTGCAGATTCAGCTCAAAGGAACTGGCCTGACGGACATATTTCGAGATATTTCTTCTTCTTGTTGTTCTTCCTCTGCACAGATAAGCTGGAAGTGGCATTTGCAGCTCGCAATAGTGCAGAGTTATCTCAAAGAAAGGGGCCACGGTGTTTCTGTATCTCTATTATTTTGGTGCGGCTTCGGAACTTTTAAATATCTTGATATATCTCGAGAACTACGCATCTGATCAAAAAATATCATAGGACATAAAACGTAGGAAACTTAATTCTCTACAAAAAAGGTCTCTTAACATTTCGCCATAGCTCGCTTCGTTTCCGAGATATTTGCAGATTTATCTCAAGGGAAGGGGCCTGACGGACATATTTCGAGATATTTCTTCTTCTTGTTGTCCTTCTTCTGCACAGCTAAGCTGGAAGTGGCATTTGCAGCTCGCAATCGTGCAGAGTTATCTCAAAGAAAGGGGCCACGGTGTTTCTGTATCTCTATTATGTTGGTGCGGCTTCGGAACTTTTAAATATCTTGATATATCTCGAGAACTACGCATCTGATCAAAAAATATCATAGAACATAAAAAGTAGGAAACTTAATTCTCTACAAAAAAGGTCTCTTAACATTTCGCCATAGCTCGCTTCGTTTCCGAGATATTTGCAGATTTATCTCAAGGGAAGGGGCCTGACGGACATATTTCGAGATATTTCTTCTTCTTGTTGTTCTTCTTCTGCACAGCTAAGCTGGAAGTGGCATTTGCAGCTCGCAATAGTGCAGAGTTATCTCAAAGAAAGGGGCCACGGTGTTTCTGTATCTCTATTATGTTGGTGCGGCTTCGGAACTTTTAAATATCTTGATATATCTCGAGAACTACGCATCTGATCAAAAAATATCATAGAAGATAAAAAGTAGGAAACTTAATTCTCTACAAAAAAGGTCTCTTAACATTTCGCCATAGCTCGCTTCGTTTCCGAGATATTTGCAGATTTATCACAAGGGAAGGGGCCTGACGGACATATTTCGAGATATTTCTTCTTCTTGTTGTCCTTCTTCTGCACAGCTAAGCTGGAAGTGGCATTTACAGCTCGCAATCGTGCAGAGTTATCTCAAAGAAAGGGGCCACGGTGTTTCTGTATCTCTATTATGTTGGTGCGGCTTCGGAACTTTTAAATATCTTTATATATCTCGAGAACTACGCGTCTGATCAAAAAATATCATAGAACATAAAAAGTAGGAAACTTAATTCTCTACAAAAAAGGTCTCTTAACATTTTGCCATAGCTCGCTTCGTTTCCGAGATATTTGCAGATTTATCTCAAGGGAAGGGGCCTAACGGACTTATTTCGAGATATTTCTTCTTCTTGTTGTTCTTCTTCTGCACAGCTAAACTGGAAGTGGCATTTCCAGGTCGCAATAGTGCAGAGTTATCTAAAAGAAAGGAGCCACGGTGTTTCTGTATCTCTATTATGTTGGTGCGGCTTCGGAACTTTTAAATACCTCGATATATCTCGAAAACTACGCTTCTGATCAAAAAACATCATAGAACATAAATTGTAGGAAACATAATTCTCTACAAAAAACGTCTCTTAACATTTTGCCATAGCTCGCTTCGTTTCCGAGATATTTGCAGATTCAGCTCAAAGGAACTGGCCTGACGGACATATTTCGAGATATTTCTTCTTCTTGTTGTTCTTCCTCTGCACAGCTAAGCTGGAAGTGGCATTTGCAGCTCGCAATAGTGCAGAGTTATCTCAAAGAAAGGGGCCACGGTGTTTCTGTATCTCTATTATGTTGGTGCGCCTTCGGAGCTTTTAAATATCTTGATATATCTCGAGAACTACGCATCTGATCAAAAAATATCATAGAAGATAAAAAGTAGGAAACTTAATTCTCTACAAAAAAGGTCTCTTAACATTTCGCCATAGCTCGCTTCGTTTCCGAGATATTTGCAGATTTATCTCAAGGGAAGGGGCCTGACGGACATATTTCGAGATATTTCTTCTTCTTGTTGTCCTTCTTCTGCACAGCTAAGCTGGAAGTGGCATTTACAGCTCGCAATCGTGCAGAGTTATCTCAAAGAAAGGGGCCACGGTGTTTCTGTATCTCTATTATGTTGGTGCGGCTTCGGAACTTTTAAATATCTTGATATATCTCGAGAACTACGCATCTGATCAAAAAATATCATAGAACATAAAAAGTAGGAACCTTAATTCTCTACAAAAAAGGTCTCTTAACATTTCGCCATAGCTCGCTTCGTTTCCGAGATATTTGCAGATTTATCTCAAGGGAAGGGGCCTGACGGACATATTTCGAGATATTTCTTCTTCTTGTTGTTCTTCTTCTGCACAGCTAAGCTGGAAGTGGCATTTGCAGCTCGCAATAGTGCAGAGTTATCTCAAAGAAAGGGGCCACGGTGTTTCTGTATCTCTATTATGTTGGTGCGGCTTCGGAACTTTTAAATATCTTGATATATCTCGAGAACTACGCGTCTGATCAAAAAATATCATAGAACATAAAAAGTAGGAAACTTAATTCTCTACAAAAAAGGTCTCTTAACATTTTGCCATAGCTCGCTTCGTTTCCGAGATATTTGCAGATTTATCTCAAGGGAAGGGGCCTAACGGACTTATTTCGAGATATTTCTTCTTCTTGTTGTTCTTCTTCTGCACAGCTAAACTGGAAGTGGCATTTCCAGGTCGCAATAGTGCAGAGTTATCTAAAAGAAAGGAGCCACGGTGTTTCTGTATCTCTATTATGTTGGTGCGGCTTCGGAACTTTTAAATATCTTGATATATCTCGAGAACTACGCGTCTGATCAAAAAATATCATAGAACATAAAAAGTAGGAAACATAATTCCATACAAAAAAGGTCTCTTAACATTTTGCCATAGCTCGCTTCGTTTCCGAGATATTTGCAGATTTATCTCAAGGGAAGGGGCCTGACGGACATATTTCGAGATATTTCTTCTTCTTGTTGTTCTTCTTCTGCACAGCTAAGCTGGAAGTGGCATTTGCAGCTCGCAATAGTGCAGAGTTATCTCAAAGAAAGGGGCCACGGTGTTTCTGTATCTCTATTATGTTGGTGCGGCTTCGGAACTTTTAAATATCTTGATATATCTCGAGATCTACGCATCTGATCAAAAAATATCATAGAACATAAAAAGTAGGAAACTTAATTCTCTACAAAAAAGGTCTCTCAACATTTTGCCATAGCTCGCTTCGTTTCCGAGATACTTGCCGATTTATCTCAAGGGAAGGGGCCTGACGGACATATTTCGAGATATTTCTTCTTCTTGTTGTTCTTCTTCTGCACAGCTAAGCTGGAAGTGGCATTTGCAGCTCGCAATTGTGCAGAGTTATCTCAAAGAGAGGGGCCACGGTGTTTCTGTATCTCTATTATGTTGGTGCGGCTTCGGAACTTTTAAATATCTTGATATATCTCGAGAACTACGAATCTGATCAGAAAATATCATAGAAGATAAAAAGTAGGAAACTTAATTCTCTACAAAAAAGGTCTCTTAACATTTTGCCATAGCTCGCTTCGTTTCCGAGATATTTGCAGATTTATCTCAAGGGAAGGGGCCTGACGGACATATTTCGAGATATTTCTTCTTCTTGTTGTTCTTCTTCTGCACAGCTAAGCTGGAAGTGGCATTTGCAGCTCGCAATAGTGCACAGTTATCTCAAAGAAAGGGGCCACGGTGTTTCTGTATCTCTATTATGTTGGTGCGGCTTCGGAACTTTTAAATATCTCGATATATCTCGAGAACTACGCATCTCATCAAAAAATATCATAGAACATAAAAAGTAGGAAACTTAATTCTCTACAAATAAGGTCTCTTAACATTTTGGCATAGCTCGCTTCGTTTCCGAGATATTTGCAGATTTATCTCAAGGGAAGGGGCCTGACGGACATATTTCGAGATATTTCTTCTTCTTGTTGTTCTTCTTCTGCACAGCTAAGCTGGAAGTGGCATTTGCAGCTCGCAATAGTGCAGAGTTATCGCAAAGAAAGGGGCCACGGTGTTTCTGTATCTCTATTATGTTGGTGCGGCTTCGGAACTTTTAAATATCTTGATATATCTCGAGAACTACGCATCTGATCAAAAAATATCATAGAACATAAAAAGTAGGAAACCTAATTTTCTACAAAAAAGGTCTCTTAACATTTTGCCGTAGCTCGCTTCGTTTCCGAGATATTTGCAGATTTATCTCAAGGGAAGGGGCCTGACGGACATATTTCGAGATATTTCTTCTTCTTGTTGTTCTTATTCTGCACAGCTAAACTGGAGGTGGCATTTCCAGCTCGCAGTAGTGCCGAGTTATCTCAAAGAAAGGGGCCACGGTGTTTCTGTATCTCTATTATGTTGGTGCGGCTTCGGAACTTTTAAATATCTTGATATATCTCGAGAACTACGCATCTGATCAAAAAATATCATAGAACATAAAAAGTAGAAAACTTAATTCTCTACAAAAAAGGTCTCTCAACATTTTGCCATAGCTCGCTTCGTTTCCGAGATATATGCAGATTTATCTCAAGGGAAGGGGCCTGACGGACATATTTCGAGATATTTCTTCTTCTTGTTGTTCTTCTTCTGCACAGCTAAGCTGGACGTGGCATTTACAGCTCGCAATAGTGCAGAGTTATCTCAAAGAAAGGGGCCACGGTGTTTCTGTATCTCTATTATGTTGGTGCGGCTTCGGAACTTTTAAATATCTTGATATATCTCGAGAACTACGCATCTGATCAAAAAATATCATAGAACATAAAAAGTAGGAAACTTAATTCTCTACAAATAAGGTCTCTTAACATTTTGCCAATGCTCGCTTCGTTTCCGAGATATTTGCAGATTTATCTCAAGGGAAGGGGCCTGACGGACATTTTTCGAGATATTTCTTCTTCTTGTTGTTCTTCTTCTGCACAGCTAAGCTGGAAGTGGCATTTGCAGCTCGCAATAGTGCAGAGTTATCTCGAAGAAAGGGGCCACGGTGTTTCTGTATCTCAATTATGTTGGTGCGGCTTCGGAACTTTAAAATATCTTTATATATCTCGAGAACTACGCATCTGATTAAAAAATATCATAGAACGTAAAAAGTAGGAAACTTAATTCTCTACAAATAAAGTCGCTTAACATTTTGCCATAGCTCGCTTCGTTTCCGAGATATTTGCAGATTTATCTCAAGGGAAGGGGCCTGACGGACATATTTCGAGATATTTCTTCTTCTTGTTGTTCTTCTTCTGCACAGCTAAGCTGGAAGTGGCATTTGCGGCTCGCAATAGTGCAGAGTTATCTCAAAGAAAGGGGCCACGGTGTTTCTGTATCTCTATTATGTTGGTGCGGCTTCGGAACTTTTAAATATCTTGATATATCTCGAGAACTACGCATCTGATCAAAAAATATCGTAGAACATAAAAAGTAGGAAACTTAATTCTCTACAGAAAAGGTCTCTTAACATTTTGCCATAGCTCGCTTCGTTTCCAAGATACTTGCAGATTTATCTGAAGGGAAGGGGCCTGACGGACATATTTCGAGATATTTCTTCTTCTTGTTGTTCTTCTTCTGCACAGCTAAACTGGAAGTGGCATTTCCAGCTCGCAGTAGTGCCGAGTTATCTCAAAGAAAGGGGCCACGGTGTTTCTGTATCTCTATTATGTTGGTGCGGCTTCGGAACTTTTAAATATCTTGATATATCTCGAGAACTACGCATCTGATCAAAAAATATCATAGAACATAAAAAGTAGAAAACGTAATTCTCTACAAAAAAGGTCTCTCAACATTTTGCCATAGCTCGCTTCGTTTCCGAGATATATGCAGATTTATCTCAAGGGAAGGGGCCTGACGGACATATTTCGAGATATTTCTTCTTCTTGTTGTTCTTCTTCTGCACAGCTAAGCTGGAAGTGGCATTTGCAGCTCGCAATAGTGCAGAGTTATCTCAAAGAAAGGGGCCACGGTGTTTCTGTATCTCTATTATGTTGGTGCGGCTTCGGAACTTTTAAATATCTTGATATATCTCGAGAGCTACGCATCCGATCAAAAAATATCATAGAACATAAAAAGTAGGAAACTTAATTCTCCACAAATAAGGTCTCTTAACATTTTGCCATAGCTCGCTTCGTTTCCGAGATATTTGCAGATTTATCTCAAGGGAAGGGGCCTGACGGACATTTTTCGAGATATTTCTTCTTCTTGTTGTTCTTCTTCTGCACAGCTAAGCTGGAAGTAGCATTTGCAGCTCGCAATAGTGCAGAGTTATCTCAAAGAAAGGGGCCACGGTGTTTCTGTATCTCTATTATGTTGGTGCGGCTTCGGAACTTTTAAATATCTTGATATATCTCGAGAACTACGCATCTGATCAAATAATATCATAGAACATAAAAAGTAGGAAACTCAATTCTCTACAAAAAAGGTCTCTTAACATTTTGCAATAGCTCGCTGCGTTTCCGAGATATTTGCAGATTTATCTCAAGGGAAGGGGCCTGACGGACATATTTCGAGATATTTCTTCTTCTTGTTGTTCTTCTTCTGCACAGCTAAACTGGAAGTGGCATTTCCAGCTCGCAGTAGTGCCGAGTTATCTCAAAGAAAGGGGCCACGGTGTTTCTGTATCTCTATTATGTTGGTGCGGCTTCGGAACTTTTAAATATCTTGATATATCTCGAGAACTACGCATCTGATCAAAAAATATCATAGAACATAAAAAGTAGAAAACGTAATTCTCTACAAAAAAGGTCTCTCAACATTTTGCCATAGCTCGCTTCGTTTCCGAGATATATGCAGATTTATCTCAAGGGAAGGGGCCTGACGGACATATTTCGAGATATTTCTTCTTCTTGTTGTTCTTCTTCTGCACAGCTAAGCTGGAAGTGGCATTTGCAGCTCGCAATAGTGCAGAGTTATCTCAAAGAAAGGGGCCACGGTGTTTCTGTATCTCTATTATGTTGGTGCGGCTTCGGAACTTTTAAATATCTTGATATATCTCGAGAGCTACGCATCCGATCAAAAAATATCATAGAACATAAAAAGTAGGAAACTTAATTCTCCACAAATAAGGTCTCTTAACATTTTGCCATAGCTCGCTTCGTTTCCGAGATATTTGCAGATTTATCTCAAGGGAAGGGGCCTGACGGACATTTTTCGAGATATTTCTTCTTCTTGTTGTTCTTCTTCTGCACAGCTAAGCTGGAAGTAGCATTTGCAGCTCGCAATAGTGCAGAGTTATCTCAAAGAAAGGGGCCACGGTGTTTCTGTATCTCTATTATGTTGGTGCGGCTTCGGAACTTTTAAATATCTTGATATATCTCGAGAACTACGCATCTGATCAAATAATATCATAGAACATAAAAAGTAGGAAACTCAATTCTCTACAAAAAAGGTCTCTTAACATTTTGCAATAGCTCGCTGCGTTTCCGAGATATTTGCAGATTTATCTCAAGGGAAGGGGCCTGACGGACATATTTCGAGATATCTCTTCTTCTTGTTGTTCTTCTTCTGCACAGCTAAGCTGGAAGTGGCATTTGCGGCTCGCACTAGTGCAGAGTTATCTCAAAGAAAGGGGCCACGGTGTTTCTGTATCTCTATTATGTTGGTGCGGCTTCGGAACTTTTAAATATCTCGATATATCTCGAAAACTACGCTTCTGATCAAAAAATATCATAGAACATAAATTGTAGGAAACATAATTCTCTACAAAAAACGTCTCTTAACATTTTGCCATAGCTCGCTTCGTTTCCGAGATATTTGCAGATTCAGCTCAAAGGAACTGGCCTGACGGACATATTTCGAGATATTTCTTCTTCTTGTTGTTCTTCCTCTGCACAGCTAAGCTGGAAGTGGCATTTGCAGCTCGCAATAGTGCAGAGTTATCTCAAAGAAAGGGGCCACGGTGTTTCTGTATCTCTATTATGTTGGTGCGGCTTCGGAACTTTTAAATATCTTGATATATCTCGAGAACTACGCGTCTGATCAAAACATATCATAGAACATAAAAAGTAGGAAACTTAATTCTCTACAAAAAAGTCTGTTAACATTTTGCCATAGCTCGCTTCGTTTCCGAGATATTTGCAGATTTATCTCAAGGGAAGGGGCCTAACGGACATATTTCGAGATATTTCTTCTTCTTGTTGTTCTTCTTCTGCACAGCTAAACTGGAAGTGGCATTTCCAGCTCGCAATAGTGCAGAGTTATCTCAAAGAGAGGGGCCACGGTGTTTCTGTATCTCTGTTATGTTGGTGCGGCTTCGGAACTTTTAAATATCTTGATATATCTCGAGAACTACGCGTCTGATCAAAAAATATCATACAACATAAAAAGTAGGAAACATAATTCTCTACAAAAAAGGTCTCTTAACATTTTGCCATAGCTCGCTTCGTTTCCGAGATATTTGCAGATTCAGCTCAAGGGAAGGGGCCTAACGGACATATTTCGAGATATTTCTTCTTCTTGTTGTTCTTCTTCTGCACAGCTAAACTGGAAGTGGCATTTCCAGCTCGCAATAGTGCAGAGTTATCTCAAAGAGAGGGGCCACGGTGTTTCTGTATCTCTATTATATTGGTGCGGCTTCGGAACTTTTAAATATCTTGATATATCTCGAGAACTACGCGTCTGATCAAAAAATATCATAGAACATAAAAAGTAGGAAACATAATTCTCTACAAAAAAGGTCTCTTAACATTTTGCCATAGCTCGCTTCGTTTCCGAGATATTTGCAAATATATCTCAAGGGAAGGGGCCTGACGGACATATTTCGAGATATTTCTTCTTCTTGTTGTTCTTCTTCTGCACAGCTAAGCTGGAAGTGGCATTTGCAGCTCGCAATTGTGCAGAGTTATCTCAGAGAGTGGGGCCACGGTGTTTCTGTATCTCTATTATGTTGGTGCGGCTTCGGAACTTTTAAATATCTCGATATATCTCGAAAACTACGCTTCTGATCAAAAAATATCATAGAACATAAATTGTAGGAAACATAATTCTCTACAAAAAAGGTCTCTTAACATTTTGCCATAGCCCGCTTCGTTTCCGAGATATTTGCAGATTTATCTCAAGGGAAGGGGCCTGACGGACATATTTCGAGATATTTCTTCTTCTTGTTGTTCTTCTTCTGCACAGCTAAACTGGACGTGGCATTTCCAGCTCGCAATAGTGCAGAGTTATCTCAAAGAGAGGGGCCACGGTGTTTCTGTATCTCTATTATGTTGGTGCGGCTTCCGAACTTTTAAATATCTTGATATATCTCGAGAACTACGCATCTGATCAAAAAATATCATAGAACATAAATTGTAGGAAACATAATTGTCTACAAAAAAGGTCTCTTAACATTTTGCCATAGCTCGCTTCGTTTCCGAGATACTTGCCGATTTATCTCAAGGGAAGGGGCCTGACGGACATATTTCGAGATATTTCTTCTTCTTGTTGTTCTTCTTCTGCACAGCTAAGCTGGAAGTGGCATTTGCAGCTCGCAATTGTGCAGAGCTTTCTCAAAGAGAGGGGCCACGGTGTTTCTGTATCTCTATTATGTTGGTGCGGCTTCGGAACTTTTAAATATCTTGATATATCTCGAGAACTACGAATCTGGTCAGAAAATATCATAGAAGATAAAAAGTAGGAAACTTAATTCTCTACAAAAAAGGTCTCTTAACATTTTGCCATAGCTCGCTTCGTTTCCGAGATATTTGCAGATTTATCTCAAGGTAAGGGGCCTGACGGACATATTTCGAGATATTTCTTCTTCTTGTTGTTCTTCTTCTGCACAGCTAAGCTGGAAGTGGCATTTGCAGCTCGCAATAGTGCATAGTTATCTGAAAGAAAGGGGCCACGGTGTTCCTGTATCTCTATTATTTTGGTGCGGCTTCGGAACTTTTAAATATCTCGATATATCTCGAAAACTACGCTTCTGATCAAAAAATATCATAGAACATAAATTGTAGGAAACATAATTCATTACAAAAAAGGTCTCTTAACATTTTGCCATAGCTCGCTTTGTTTCCAAGATATTTGCAGATATATCTCAAGGGAAGGGGCCTGACGGACATATTTCGAGATATTTCTTCTTCTTGTTGTTCTTCTTCTGCACAGCTAAACTGGAAGTGGCATTTCCAGCTCGCAATAGTGCAGAGTTATCTCAAAGAGAGGGGCCACGGTGTTTCTGTATCTCTATTATGTTGGTGCGGCTTCGGAACTTTTAAATATCTTGATATATCTCGAGAGCTACGCATCCGATCAAAAAATATCATAGAACATAAAAAGTAGGAAACTTAATTCTCCACAAATAAGGTCTCTTAACATTTTGCCATAGCTCGCTTCGTTTCCGAGATATTTGCAGATTTATCTCAAGGGAAGGGGCCTGACGGACATTTTTCGAGATATTTCTTCTTCTTGTTGTTCTTCTTCTGCACAGCTAAGCTGGAAGTGGCATTTGCAGCTCGCAATAGTATATAGCTATCTGAAAGAAAGGGGCCACGGTGTTTCTGTATCTCTATTATGTTGGTGCGGCTTCGGAACTTTTAAATATCTTGATATATCTCGAGAACTACGCATCTGATCAAAAAATATCATAGAACATAAAAAGTAGGAAACTTAATTCGCTACAAAAAAGGTCTCTTAACATTTTGCCATAGCTCACTTCGTTTCCGAGATATTTGCAGATTTATCTCAAGGGAAGGGGCCTAACGGACATATTTCGTGATATTTCTTCTTCTTGTTGTTTTTCTTCTGCACAGCTAAGCTGGAAGTGGCATTTGCAGCTCGCAATAGTGCAGAGTTATCTCAAAGAAAGGGGCCACGGTGTTTCTGTATCTCTATTATGTTGGTGCGGCTTCTTAACTTTTAAATATCTTGATATATCTCGAGAACTACGCATCTGATCAAAAAATTTCATAGAACATAAAAAGTAGGAAACTCAATTCTCTACAAAAAAGGTCTCTTAACATTTTGCAATAGCTCGCTGCGTTTCCGAGATATTTGCAGATTTATCTCAAGGGAAGGGGCCTGACGGACATATTTCGAGATATTTCTTCTTCTTGTTGTTCTTCTTCTGCACAGCTAAGCTGGAAGTGGCATTTGCGGCTCGCACTAGTGCAGAGTTATCTCAAAGAAAGGGGCCACGGTGTTTCTGTATCTCTATTATGTTGGTGCGGCTTCGGAACTTTTAAATATCTTGATATATCTCGAGAACTACGCGTCTGATCAAAAAATATCATAGAACATAAAAAGTAGGAAACTTAATTCTCTACAAAAAAGTCTGTTAACATTTTGCCATAGCTCGCTTCGTTTCCGAGATATTTGCAGATTTATCTCAAGGGAAGGGGCCTAACGGACATATTTCGAGATATTTCTTCTTCTTGTTGTTCTTCTTCTGCACAGCTAAACTGGAAGTGGCATTTCCAGCTCGCAATAGTGCAGAGTTATCTCAAAGAGAGGGGCCACGGTGTTTCTGTATCTCTGTTATGTTGGTGCGGCTTCGGAACTTTTAAATATCTTGATATATCTCGAGAACTACGCGTCTGATCAAAAAATATCATACAACATAAAAAGTAGGAAACATAATTCTCTACAAAAAAGGTCTCTTAACATTTTGCCATAGCTCGCTTCGTTTCCGAGATATTTGCAGATTCAGCTCAAGGGAAGGGGCCTAACGGACATATTTCGAGATATTTCTTCTTCTTGTTGTTCTTCTTCTGCACAGCTAAACTGGAAGTGGCATTTCCAGCTCGCAATAGTGCAGAGTTATCTCAAAGAGAGGGGCCACGGTGTTTCTGTATCTCTATTATATTGGTGCGGCTTCGGAACTTTTAAATATCTTGATATATCTCGAGAACTACGCGTCTGATCAAAAAATATCATAGAACATAAAAAGTGGGAAACTTAATCCTCTACAAAAAAGGTCTCTCAACATTTCGCCATAGCTCGCTTCGTTTCCGAGATATTTGCAGATTTATCTCAAGGGAAGGGGCCTGACGGACATATTTCGAGATATTTCTTCTTCTTGTTGTTCTTCTTCTGCACAGCTAAGCTGGAAGTGGAATTTACAGCTCGCAATCGTGCAGAGTTATCTCAAAGAAAGGGGCCACGGTGTTTCTGTATCTCTTATTATGTTGGTGCGGCTTCGGAACTTTTAAATATCTTGATATATCTCGAGAACTACGCATCTGATCAAAAAATATCATAGAACATAAAAAGTAGGAAACTTAATTCTCTACAAAAAAGGTCTCTTAACATTTCGCCATAGCTCGCTTCGTTTCCGAGATATTTGCAGATTTATCTGAAGGGAAGGGGCCTGACGGACATATTTCGAGATATTTCTTCTTCTTGTTGTTCTTCTTCTGCACAGCTAAGCTGGAAGTGGCATTTGCGGCTCGCACTAGTGCAGAGTTATCTCAAAGAAAGGGGCCAAGGTGTTTCTGTATCCCTATTATGTTGGTGCGGCTTCGGAACTTCTAAATATCTCGATATATCTCGAAAACTACGCTTCTGATCAAAAAATATCATGGAAGATAAAAGGTAGGAAACTTAATTCTCTATAAAAAACGTCTCTTAACATTTTGCCATAGCTCGCTTCGTTTCCGAGATATTTGCAGATTTATCTCAAGGGAAGGGGCCTGACGGACATATTTCGAGATATTTCTTCTTCTTGTTGTTCTTCTTCTGCACAGCTAAGCTGGAAGTGGCATTTACAGCTCGCAATAGTGCAGAGTTATCTCAAAGAAAGGGGCCACGGTGTTTCTGTATCTCTATTATGTTGGTGCGGCTTCGGAACTTTTAAATATCTTGATATATCTCGAGAACTACGCATCTGATCAAAAAATATCATAGAACATAAAAAGTAGGAAACTTAATTCTCTACAAAAGAGGTCTCTTAACATTTTTCCATAGCTCGCTTCGTTTCCGAGATATTTGCAGATTTATCTCAAGGGAAGGGGCCTGACGGATATATTTCGAGATATTTCTTCTTCTTGTTGTTCTTCTTCTGCACAGCTAAGCTGGAAGTGGCATTTGCGGCTCGCACTAGTGCAGAGTTATCTCAAAGAAAGGGGCCACGGTGTTTCTGTATCCCTATTATGTTGGTGCGGCTTCGGAACTTTTAAATATCTCGATATATCTCGAAAACTACGCTTCGGATCAAAAAATATCATAGAACATAAATTGTAGGAAACATAATTCTCTACAAAAAACGTCTCTTAACATTTTGCCATAGCTCGCTTCGTTTCCGAGATATTTGCAGATTCAGCTCAAAGGAACTGGCCTGACGGACATATTTCGAGATATTTCTTCTTCTTGTTGTTCTTCCTCTGCACAGCTAAGCTGGAAGTGGCATTTGCAGCTCGCAATAGTGCAGAGTTATCTCAAAGAAAGGGGCCACGGTGTTTCTGTATCTCTATTATGTTGGTGCGGCTTCGGAACTTTTAAATATCTTGATATATCTCGAGAACTACGCATCTGATCAAAAAATATCATACAACATAAAAAGTAGGAAACTTAATTCTCTATAAAAAACGTCTCTTAACATTTTGCCATAGCTCGCTTCGTTTCCGAGATATTTGCAGATTCAGCTCAAAGGAACTGGCCTGACGGACATATTTCGAGATATTTCTTCTTCTTGTTGTTCTTCCTCTGCACAGCTAAGCTGGAACTGGCATTTGCGGCTCGCACTAGTGCAGAGTTATCTCAAAGAAAGGGGCCACGGTGTTTCTGTATCTCTATTATGTTGGTGCGGCTTCGGAACTTTTAAATATCTCGATGTATCTCGAAAACTACGCTTCTGATCAAAAAATCTCATAGAACATAAATTGTAGGAAGCATAATTCTCTACAAAAAAGGTCTCTTAACATTTTGCCATAGCTCGCTTCGTTTCCGAGATATTTGCAGATATATCTCAAGGGAAGGGACCTGACCGACATATTTCGAGATATTTCTTCTTCTTGTTGTTCTTCTTCTGCACAGCTAAGCTGGAAGTGGCATTTGCGGCTCGCACTAGTGCAGAGTTATCTCAAAGAAAGGGGCCACGGTGTTTCTGTATCCCTATTATGTTGGTGCGGCTTCGGAACTTTTAAATATCTCGATATATCTCGAAAACTACGCTTCTGATCAAAAAATAGCATAGAACATAAATTGTAGGAAACATAATTCTCTATAAAAAACGTCTCTTAACATTTTGCCATAGCTCGCTTCGTTTCCGAGATATTTGCAGATTCAGCTCAAAGGAACTGGCCTGACGGACATATTTCGAGATATTTCTTCTTCTTGTTGTTCTTCCTCTGCACAGATAAGCTGGAAGTGGCATTTGCAGCTCGCAATAGTGCAGAGTTATCTCAAAGAAAGGGGCCACGGTGTTTCTGTATCTCTATTATTTTGGTGCGGCTTCGGAACTTTTAAATATCTTGATATATCTCGAGAACTACGCATCTGATCAAAAAATATCATAGGACATAAAACGTAGGAAACTTAATTCTCTACAAAAAAGGTCTCTTAACATTTCGCCATAGCTCGCTTCGTTTCCGAGATATTTGCAGATTTATCTCAAGGGAAGGGGCCTGACGGACATATTTCGAGATATTTCTTCTTCTTGTTGTCCTTCTTCTGCACAGCTAAGCTGGAAGTGGCATTTACAGCTCGCAATCGTGCAGAGTTATCTCAAAGAAAGGGGCCACGGTGTTTCTGTATCTCTATTATGTTGGTGCGGCTTCGGAACTTTTAAATATCTTGATATATCTCGAGAACTACGCATCTGATCAAAAAATATCATAGAACATAAAAAGTAGGAAACTTAATTCTCTACAAAAAAGGTCTCTTAACATTTCGCCATAGCTCGCTTCGTTTCCGAGATATTTGCAGATTTATCTCAAGGGAAGGGGCCTGACGGACATATTTCGATATATTTCTTCTTCTTGTTGTTCTTCTTCTGCACAGCTAAGCTGGAAGTGGCATTTGCAGCTCGCAATAGTGCAGAGTTATCTCAAAGAAAGGGGCCACGGTGTTTCTGTATCTCTATTATGTTGGTGCGGCTTCGGAACTTTTAAATATCTTGATATATCTCGAGAACTACGCATCTGATCAAAAAATATCATAGAAGATAAAAAGTAGGAAACTTAATTCTCTACAAAAAAGGTCTCTTAACATTTCGCCATAGCTCGCTTCGTTTCCGAGATATTTGCAGATTTATCTCAAGGGAAGGGGCCTGACGGACATATTTCGAGATATTTCTTCTTCTTGTTGTCCTTCTTCTGCACAGCTAAGCTGGAAGTGGCATTTACAGCTCGCAATCGTGCAGAGTTATCTCAAAGAAAGGGGCCACGGTGTTTCTGTATCTCTATTATGTTGGTGCGGCTTCGGAACTTTTAAATATCTTGATATATCTCGAGAACTACGCATCTGATCAAAAAATATCATAGAACATAAAAAGTAGGAAACTTAATTCTCTACAAAAAAGGTCTCTTAACATTTCGCCATAGCTCGCTTCGTTTCCGAGATATTTGCAGATTTATCTCAAGGGAAGGGGCCTGACGGACATATTTCGAGATATTTCTTCTTCTTGTTGTTCTTCTTCTGCACAGCTAAGCTGGAAGTGGCATTTGCAGCTCGCAATAGTGCAGAGTTATCTAAAAGAAAGGAGCCACGGTGTTTCTGTATCTCTATTATGTTGGTGCGGCTTCGGAACTTTTAAATACCTCGATATATCTCGAAAACTACGCTTCTGATCAAAAAACATCATAGAACATAAATTGTAGGAAACATAATTCTCTACAAAAAACGTCTCTTAACATTTTGCCATAGCTCGCTTCGTTTCCGAGATATTTGCAGATTCAGCTCAAAGGAACTGGCCTGACGGACATATTTCGAGATATTTCTTCTTCTTGTTGTTCTTCCTCTGCACAGCTAAGCTGGAAGTGGCATTTGCAGCTCGCAATAGTGCAGAGTTATCTCAAAGAAAGGGGCCACGGTGTTTCTGTATCTCTATTATGTTGGTGCGCCTTCGGAGCTTTTAAATATCTTGATATATCTCGAGAACTACGCATCTGATCAAAAAATATCATAGAAGATAAAAAGTAGGAAACTTAATTCTCTACAAAAAAGGTCTCTTAACATTTCGCCATAGCTCGCTTCGTTTCCGAGATATTTGCAGATTTATCTCAAGGGAAGGGGCCTGACGGACATATTTCGAGATATTTCTTCTTCTTGTTGTCCTTCTTCTGCACAGCTAAGCTGGAAGTGGCATTTACAGCTCGCAATCGTGCAGAGTTATCTCAAAGAAAGGGGCCACGGTGTTTCTGTATCTCTATTATGTTGGTGCGGCTTCGGAACTTTTAAATATCTTGATATATCTCGAGAACTACGCATCTGATCAAAAAATATCATAGAACATAAAAAGTAGGAAACTTAATTCTCTACAAAAAAGGTCTCTTAACATTTCGCCATAGCTCGCTTCGTTTCCGAGATATTTGCAGATTTATCTCAAGGGAAGGGGCCTGACGGACATATTTCGAGATATTTCTTCTTCTTGTTGTCCTTCTTCTGCACAGCTAAGCTGGAAGTGGCATTTACAGCTCGCAATCGTGCAGAGTTATCTCAAAGAAAGGGGCCACGGTGTTTCTGTATCTCTATTATGTTGGTGCGGCTTCGGAACTTTTAAATATCTTGATATATCTCGAGAACTACGCATCTGATCAAAAAATATCATAGAACATAAAAAGTAGGAAACTTAATTCTCTACAAAAAAGGTCTCTTAACATTTCGCCATAGCTCGCTTCGTTTCCGAGATATTTGCAGATTTATCTCAAGGGAAGGGGCCTGACGGACATATTTCGAGATATTTCTTCTTCTTGTTGTTCTTCTTCTGCACAGCTAAGCTGGAAGTGGCATTTGCAGCTCGCAATAGTGCAGAGTTATCTCAAAGAAAGGGGCCACGGTGTTTCTGTATCTCTATTATGTTGGTGCGGCTTCGGAACTTTTAAATATCTTGATATATCTCGAGAACTACGCGTCTGATCAAAAAATATCATAGAACATAAAAAGTAGGAAACTTAATTCTCTACAAAAAAGGTCTCTTAACATTTTGCCATAGCTCGCTTCGTTTCCGAGATATTTGCAGATTTATCTCAAGGGAAGGGGCCTAACGGACTTATTTCGAGATATTTCTTCTTCTTGTTGTTCTTCTTCTGCACAGCTAAACTGGAAGTGGCATTTCCAGGTCGCAATAGTGCAGAGTTATCTAAAAGAAAGGAGCCACGGTGTTTCTGTATCTCTATTATGTTGGTGCGGCTTCGGAACTTTTAAATACCTCGATATATCTCGAAAACTACGCTTCTGATCAAAAAACATCATAGAACATAAATTGTAGGAAACATAATTCTCTACAAAAAACGTCTCTTAACATTTTGCCATAGCTCGCTTCGTTTCCGAGATATTTGCAGATTCAGCTCAAAGGAACTGGCCTGACGGACATATTTCGAGATATTTCTTCTTCTTGTTGTTCTTCCTCTGCACAGCTAAGCTGGAAGTGGCATTTGCAGCTCGCAATAGTGCAGAGTTATCTAAAAGAAAGGAGCCACGGTGTTTCTGTATCTCTATTATGTTGGTGCGGCTTCGGAACTTTTAAATATCTTGATATATCTCGAGAACTACGCGTCTGATCAAAAAATATCATAGAACATAAAAAGTAGGAAACATAATTCCATACAAAAAAGGTCTCTTAACATTTTGCCATAGCTCGCTTCGTTTCCGAGATATTTGCAGATTTATCTCAAGGGAAGGGGCCTGACGGACATATTGCGAGATATTTCTTCTTCTTGTTGTTCTTCTTCTGCACAGCTAAGCTGGAAGTGGCATTTGCAGCTCGCAATAGTGCAGAGTTATCTCAAAGAAAGGGGCCACGGTGTTTCTGTATCTCTATTATGTTGGTGCGGCTTCGGAACTTTTAAATATCTTGATATATCTCGAGATCTACGCATCTGATCAAAAAATATCATAGAACATAAAAAGTAGGAAACTTAATTCTCTACAAAAAAGGTCTCTCAACATTTTGCCATAGCTCGCTTCGTTTCCGAGATACTTGCCGATTTATCTCAAGGGAAGGGGCCTGACGGACATATTTCGAGATATTTCTTCTTCTTGTTGTTCTTCTTCTGCACAGCTAAGCTGGAAGTGGCATTTGCAGCTCGCAATAGTATATAGCTATCTGAAAGAAAGGGGCCACGGTGTTTCTGTATCTCTATTATGTTGGTGCGGCTTCGGAACTTTTAAATATCTTGATATATCTCGAGAACTACGCATCTGATCAAAAAATATCATAGAACATAAAAAGTAGGAAACTTAATTCGCTACAAAAAAGGTCTCTTAACATTTTGCCATAGCTCACTTCGTTTCCGAGATATTTGCAGATTTATCTCAAGGGAAGGGGCCTAACGGACATATTTCGTGATATTTCTTCTTCTTGTTGTTTTTCTTCTGCACAGCTAAGCTGGAAGTGGCATTTGCAGCTCGCAATAGTGCAGAGTTATCTCAAAGAAAGGGGCCACGGTGTTTCTGTATCTCTATTATGTTGGTGCGGCTTCTTAACTTTTAAATATCTTGATATATCTCGAGAACTACGCATCTGATCAAAAAATTTCATAGAACATAAAAAGTAGGAAACTCAATTCTCTACAAAAAAGGTCTCTTAACATTTTGCAATAGCTCG
This sequence comes from Osmia lignaria lignaria, assembly GCF_051020975.1. Taxonomy (NCBI): domain Eukaryota; kingdom Metazoa; phylum Arthropoda; class Insecta; order Hymenoptera; family Megachilidae; genus Osmia; species Osmia lignaria. The sequence goes on from NW_027478159.1 coordinate 22,966,371, forward strand.
CTGCGTTTCCGAGATATTTGCAGATTTATCTCAAGGGAAGGGGCCTGACGGACATATTTCGAGATATTTCTTCTTCTTGTTGTTCTTCTTCTGCACAGCTAAGCTGGAAGTGGCATTTGCAGCTCGCAATAGTGCATAGTTATCTGAAAGAAAGGGGCCACGGTGTTCCTGTATCTCTATTATTTTGGTGCGGCTTCGGAACTTTTAAATATCTCGATATATCTCGAAAACTACGCTTCTGATCAAAAAATATCATAGAACATAAATTGTAGGAAACAGAATTCATTACAAAAAAGGTCTCTTAACATTTTGCCATAGCTCGCTTTGTTTCCAAGATATTTGCAGATATATCTCAAGGGAAGGGGCCTGACGGACATATTTCGAGATATTTCTTCTTCTTGTTGTTCTTCTTCTGCACAGCTAAACTGGAAGTGGCATTTCCAGCTCGCAATAGTGCAGAGTTATCTCAAAGAGAGGGGCCACGGTGTTTCTGTATCTCTATTATGTTGGTGCGGCTTCTTAACTTTTAAATATCCTGATATATCTCGAGAACTACGCATCTGATCAAAAAATATCATAGAACATAAAAAGTAGGAAACTCAATTCTCTACAAAAAAGGTCTCTTAACATTTTGCAATAGCTCGCTTCGTTTCCGAGATATTTGCAGATTTATCTCAAGGGAAGGGGCCTGACGGACATATTTCGAGATATTTCTTCTTCTTGTTGTTCTTCTTCTGCACAGCTAAGCTGGAAGTGGCATTTGCGGCTCGCACTAGTGCAGAGTTATCTCAAAGAAAGGGGCCACGGTGTTTCTGTATCTCTATTATGTTGGTGCGGCTTCGGAACTGTTAAATATCTCGATATGTCTCGAAAACTACGCTTCTGATCAAAAAATATCATAGAACATAAATTGTAGGAAACATAATTCTCTACAAAAAACGTCTCTCAACATTTTGCCATAGCTCGCTTCGTTTCCGAGATATTTGCAGATTCAGCTCAAAGGAACTGGCCTGACGGACATATTTCGAGATATTTCTTCTTCTTGTTGTTCTTCCTCTGCACAGCTAAGCTGGAAGTGGCATTTGCAGCTCGCAATAGTGCAGAGTTATCTCAAAGAAAGGGGCCACGGTGTTTCTGAATCTCTATTATGTTGGTGCGGCTTCGGAACTTTTAAATATCTTGATATATCTCGAGAACTACGCATCTGATCAAAAAATATCATAGAACGTAAAAAGTAGGCAACTTAATTCTCTACAAAAAAGGTCTCTTATCATTTTGCCATAGCTCTCTTCGTTTCCGAGATATTTGCAGATTTATCTCAAGGGAAGGGGCCTGACGGACATATTTCGAGATATTTCTTCTTCTTGTTGTTCTTCTTCTGCACAGCTAAGCTGGAAGTGGCATTTGCAGCTTGCAATAGTGCAGAGTTATCTCAAAGAAAGGGGCCACGGTGTTTCTGTATCTCTATTATGTTGGTGCGGCTTCGGAACTTTTAAATATCCTGATATATCTCGAGAACTACGCATCTGATCAAAAAATATCATAGAACATAAAAAGTAGGAAACTCAATTCTCTACAAAAAAGCTCTCTTAACATTTTGCAATAGCTCGCTTCGTTTCCGAGATATTTGCAGATTTATCTCAAGGGAAGGGGCCTGACGGACATATTTCGAGATATTTCTTCTTCTTGTTGTTCTTCTTCTGCACAGCTAAGCTGGAAGTGGCATTTGCGGCTCGCACTAGTGCAGAGTTATCTCAAAGAAAGGGGCCACGGTGTTTCTGTATCTCTATTATGTTGGTGCGGCTTCGGAACTTTTAAATATCTCGATATATCTCGAAAACTACGCTTCTGATCAAAAAATATCATAGAACATAAATTGTAGGAAACATAATTCTCTACAAAAAACGTCTGTTAACATTTTGCCATAGCTCGCTTCGTTTCCGAGATATTTGCAGATTCAGCTCAAAGGAACTGGCCTGACGGACATATTTCGAGATATTTCTTCTTCTTGATGTTCTTCCTCTGCACAGCTAAGCTGGAAGTGGCATTTGCAGCTCGCAATAGTGCAGAGTTATCTCAAAGAAAGGGGCCACGGTGTTTCTGTATCTCTATTATGTTGGTGCGGCTTCGGAACTTTTAAATATCTTGATATATCTCGAGAACTACGCGTCTGATCAAAAAATATCATAGAACATAAAAAGTAGGAAACTCAATTCTCTACACAAAAGGTCTCTTAACATTTTCCCATAGCTGGCATCGTTTCCGAGATATTTGCAGATTTATCTCAAGGGAAGGGGCCTGACGGACATATTTCGAGATATTTCTTCTTCTTGTTGTTCTTCTTCTGCACAGCTAAGCTGGAAGTGGCATTTGCAGCTCGCAATTGTGCAGAGTTATCTCAAACAGTGGGGCCACGGTGTTTCTGTATCTCTGTTATGTTGGTGCGGCTTCGGAACTTTTAAATATCTTGATATATCTCGAGAACTACGCGTCTGATCAAAAAATATCATACAACATAAAAAGTAGGAAACATAATTCTCTACAAAAAAGGTCTCTTAACATTTTGCCATAGCTCGCTTCGTTTCCGAGATATTTGCAGATTCAGCTCAAGGGAAGGGGCCTAACGGACATATTTCGAGATATTTCTTCTTCTTGTTGTTCTTCTTCTGCACAGCTAAACTGGAAGTGGCATTTCCAGCTCGCAATAGTGCAGAGTTATCTCAAAGAGAGGGGCCACGGTGTTTCTGTATCTCTATTATGTTGGTGCGGCTTCGGAACTTTTAAATATCTTGATATATCTCGAGAACTACGCGTCTGATCAAAAAATATCATAGAACATAAAAAGTAGGAAGCATAATTCTCTACAAAAAAGGTCTCTTAACATTTTGCCATAGCTCGCTTCGTTTCCGAGATATTTGCAAATTTATCTCAAGGGAAGGGGCCTGACGGACATATTTCGAGATATTTCTTCTTCTTGTTGTTCTTCTTCTGCACAGCTAAGCTGGAAGTGGCATTTGCAGCTCGCAATTGTGCAGAGTTATCTCAAAGAGTGGGGCCACGGTGTTTCTGTATCTCTATCATGTTGGTGCGGCTTCGGAACTTTTAAATATCTCGATATATCTCGAAAACTACGCTTCTGATCAAAAAATATCATAGAACATAAATTGTAGGAAACATAATTCTCTACAAAAAAGGTCTCTTAACATTTTGCCATAGCCCGCTTCGTTTCCGAGATATTTGCAGATTTATCTCAAGGGAAGGGGCCTGACGGACATATTTCGAGATATTTCTTCTTCTTGTTGTTCTTCTTCTGCACAGCTAAACTGGACGTGGCATTTCCAGCTCGCAATAGTGCAGAGTTATCTCAAAGAGAGGGGCCACGGTGTTTCTGTATCTCTATTATGTTGGTGCGGCTTCCGAACTTTTAAATATCTTGATATATCTCGAGAACTACGCATCTGATCAAAAAATATCATAGAACATAAATTGTAGGAAACATAATTGTCTACAAAAAAGGTCTCTTAACATTTTGCCATAGCTCGCTTCGTTTCCGAGATACTTGCCGATTTATCTCAAGGGAAGGGGCCTGACGGACATATTTCGAGATATTTCTTCTTCTTGTTGTTCTTCTTCTGCACAGCTAAGCTGGAAGTGGCATTTGCAGCTCGCAATTGTGCAGAGCTTTCTCAAAGAGAGGGGCCACGGTGTTTCTGTATCTCTATTATGTTGGTGCGGCTTCGGAACTTTTAAATATCCTGATATATCTCGAGAACTACGCATCTGATCAAAAAATATCATAGAACATAAAAAGTAGGAAACTCAATTCTCTACAAAAAAGGTCTCTTAACATTTTGCAATAGCTCGCTTCGTTTCCGAGATATTTGCAGATTTATCTCAAGGGAAGGGGCCTGACGGACATATTTCGAGATATTTCTTCTTCTTGTTGTTCTTCTTCTGCACAGCTAAGCTGGAAGTGGCATTTGCGGCTCGCACTAGTGCAGAGTTATCTCAAAGAAAGGGGCCACGGTGTTTCTGTATCTCTATTATGTTGGTGCGGCTTCGGAACTGTTAAATATCTCGATATGTCTCGAAAACTACGCTTCTGATCAAAAAATATCATAGAACATAAATTGTAGGAAACATAATTCTCTACAAAAAACGTCTCTCAACATTTTGCCATAGCTCGCTTCGTTTCCGAGATATTTGCAGATTCAGCTCAAAGGAAGGGGCCTGACGGACATATTTCGAGATATTTCTCCTTCTTGTTGTTCTTCCTCTGCACAGCTAAGCTGGAAGTGGCATTTGCAGCTCGCAATAGTGCAGAGTTATCTCAAAGAAAGGGGCCACGGTGTTTCTGAATCTCTATTATGTTGGTGCGGCTTCGGAACTTTTAAATATCTTGATATATCTCGAGAACTACGCATCTGATCAAAAAATATCATAGAACGTAAAAAGTAGGCAACTTAATTCTCTACAAAAAAGGTCTCTTATCATTTTGCCATAGCTCTCTTCGTTTCCGAGATATTTGCAGATTCAGCTCAAAGGAACTGGCCTGACGGACATATTTCGAGATATTTCTTCTTCTTGTTGTTCTTCCTCTGCACAGCTAAGCTGGAAGTGGCATTTGCAGCTCGCAATAGTGCAGAGTTATCTCAAAGAAAGGGGCCACGGTGTTTCTGTATCTCTATTATGTTGGTGCGGCTTCGGAACTTTTAAATATCTTGATATATCTCGAGAACTACGCGTCTGATCAAAAAATATCATAGAACATAAAAAGTAGGAAACTCAATTCTCTACAAAAAAGGTCTCTTAACATTTTCCCATAGCTGGCATCGTTTCCGAGATATTTGCAGATTTATCTCAAGGGAAGGGGCCTGACGGACATATTTCGAGATATTTCTTCTTCTTGTTGTTCTTCTTCTGCACAGCTAAGCTGGAAGTGGCATTTGCAGCTCGCAATTGTGCAGAGTTATCTCAAAGAGTGGGGCCACGGTGTTTCTGTATCTCTATTATGTTGGTGCGGCTTCGGAACTTTTAAATATCTTGATATATCTCGAGAACTACGAATCTGGTCAGAAAATATCATAGAAGATAAAAAGTAGGAAACTTAATTCTCTACAAAAAAGGTCTCTTAACATTTTGCCATAGCTCGCTTCGTTTCCGAGATATTTGCAGATTTATCTCAAGGTAAGGGGCCTGACGGACATATTTCGAGATATTTCTTCTTCTTGTTGTTCTTCTTCTGCACAGCTAAGCTGGAAGTGGCATTTGCAGCTCGCAATTGTGCAGAGTTATCTCAAAGAGTGGGGCCACGGTGTTTCTGTATCTCTATTATGTTGGTGCGGCTTCGGAACTTTTAAATATCTTGATATATCTCGAGAACTACGCGTCTGATCAAAAAATATCATAGAACATAAAAAGTAGGAAACTCAATTCTCTACAAAAAAGTTCTCTTAACATTTTGCAATAGCTCGCTTCGTTTCCGAGATATTTGCAGATTTATCTCAAGGGAAGGGGCCTGACGGACATATTTCGAGATATTTCTTCTTCTTGTTGTTCTTCTTCTGCACAGCTAAACTGGAAGTGGCATTTCCAGCTCACAATAGTGCAGAGTTATCCCAAAGAAAGGGGCCACGGTGTTTCTGTATCTCTATTATGTTGGTGCGGCTTCGGAACTTTTAAATATCTCGATATATCTCGAAAACTACGCTTCTGATCAAAAAATATCATACAACATAAATTGTAGGAAACATAATTCTCTACAAAAAAGGTCTCTTAACAGTTTGCCATAGCTCGCTTCGTTTCCGAGATATTTGCAGATTTATCTCAAGGGAAGGGGCCTGACGGACATATTTCGAGATATTTCTTCTTCTTGTTGTTCTTCTTCTGCACAGCTAAGCTGGAAGTGGCATTTGCAGCTCGCAATAGTGCAGAGTTATCGCAAAGAAAGGGGCCACGGTGTTTCTGTATCTCTATTATGTTGGTGCGGCTTCGGAAATTTTAAATATCTTGATATATCTCGAGAACTACGCATCTGATCAAAAAATATCATAGAACATAAATTGTAGGGAACATAATTCTCTACAAAAAAGGTCTCTTAACATTTTGCCATAGCTCGCTTGGTTTCCGAGGTATTTGCAGATTTATCTCAAGTGAAGGGGCCTGACGGACATATTTCGAGATATTTCTTCTTCTTGTTGTTCTTCTTCTGCACAGCTAAGCTGGAAGTGGCATTTGCAGCTCGCAATAGTGCAGAGTTATCTCAAAGAAAGGGCCCACGGTGTTTCTGTACCTCTATTATGTTGGTGCAGCTTCGGAGCTTTTAAATATCTTGATATATCTCGAGAACTACGCATCTGATCAAAAAATATCATACAACATAAAAAGTAGGAAACTTAATTCTCTACAAAAAAGGTCTCTAAACGTTTTGCAATAGCTCGCTTCGTTTCCGAGATATTTGCAGATTTATCTCAAGGGAAGGGGCCTGGCTGACATATTTCGAGATATTTCTTCTTCTTGTTGTTCTTCTTCTGCACAGCTAAACTGGAAGTGGCATTTCCAGCTCGCAATAGTGCAGAGTTATCTCAAAGAAAGGGGCCACGGTGTTTCTGTATCTCTATTATGTTGGTGCGGCTTCGGAACTTTTAAATATTATGATATATCTCGAGAACTACGCATCTGATCAAAAAATATCATAGAACATAAATTGTAGGAAACATAATTCTCTACAAAAAAGGTCTCTTAACATTTTGCCATAGCTCGCATCGTTTCCGAGATATTTGCAGATTTATCTCAAGGGAAGGGGTCCGACGGACATATTTCGAGATATTTCTTCTTCTTGTTGTTCCTCTTCTGCACAGCTAAGCTGGAAGTGGCATTTGCAGCTCGCAATAGTGCAGAGTTATCTCAAAGAAAGAGGCCACGGTGTTTCTGTACCTCTATTATGTTGGTGCGGCTTCGGAATTTTTAAATATCTCGATATATCTCGAAAACTACGCTTATGATCAAAAAATATCATAGAACATAAATTGTAGGAAACATAATTCTCTACAAAAAAGGTCTCTTAACATTTTGCCATAGCTCGCTTCGTTTCCGAGACATTTGCAGATTTATCTCAAGGGAAGGGGCCTGACGGTCATATTTCGAGATATTTCTTCTTCTTGTTGTTCTTCTTCTGCACTGCTAAGCTGGAAGTGGCATTTGCAGGTCGCAATAGTGCAGAGTTATCTCAAAGAAAGGGGCCACGGTGTTTCTGTATCTCTATTATGTTGGTGCGGCTTCGGAACCTTTAAATATCTCGATATATCTCGAAAACTACGCTTCTGATCAAAAAATATCATAGAACTTAAAAAGTAGGAAACGTAATTCTCCACAAAAAAGGTCTTTTAACAATTTGCCATAGGTCGGATTGTTTGCGAGATATTTGGAGATTTAGCTCAAGGGAAGGGGCCTGACGTACATATTCCGAGATATTTCTTGATCTTGTTGTGCTTCTTCTGCACAGCTAAGCTGGAACTGGCATTTGCTGCTCGCAAAAGTGCAGAGTTATCTCAAAGAAAGGGGCCACGGTGTTTCTGTATCTCTATTATGTTGGTGCGGCTTCGGAACCTTTAAATATCTCGATATATCTCGAAAACTACGCTTCTGATCAAAAAATATCATAGAAAGTAAATTGTAGGAAACAAAATTCTCTACAAAAAAGGTCTCTTAACATTTTGCCATAGCTCGCTTCGTTTCCGAGATATTTGCAGATTTATCTCAAGGGAAGGGGTCTGACGGACATATTTCGAGATATTTCTTCTTCTTGTTGTTCTTCTTCTGCACAGCTAAGCTCGAAGTGGCATTTGCAGCTCGCAATAGTGCAGAGTTATCTCAAAGAAAGGGGCCACGGTGTTTCTGTATCTCTATTATGTTGGTGCGGCTTCGGAACTTTTAAATGTCTTGATATATCTCGAGAACTACGCATCTGATCAAAAAATATCATAGAACATAAAAAGTAGGAAACTTAATTCTGTACAAAAAAGGTCTCTTAACGTTTTGCCATAGCCCGCTTCGTTTCCGAGATATTTGCAGATTTATCTCAAGGGAAGGGGCCTGACGGACATATTTCGAGATATTTCTTCTTCTTGTTGTTCTTCTTCTGCACAGCTAAGCTGGAAGTGGCATTTGCAGCTCGCAATAGTGCAGAGTTATCTCAAAGAAAGAGGCCACGGAGTTTCTGTACCTCTATTATGTTGGTGCGGCTTCGGAAGTTTTAAATATCTCGATATATCTTGAAAACTACGCTACTGATCAAAAAATATCATAGAACATAAAAAGTAGGAAACTTAATTCTCTACAAATAAAGTCTCTTAACATTTTGCCATAGCTCGCTTCGTTTCCGAGATATTTGCAGATTTATCTCGAGGGAAGGGGCCTGACGGACATATTTCGAGATATTTCTTCTTCTTGTTGTTCTTCTTCTGCACAGCTAAGCTGGAAGTGGCATTTGCGGCTCGCACTAGTGCAGAGTTATCTCAAAGAAAGGGGCCACGGTGTTTCTGTATCTCTATTATGTTGGTGCGGCTTCGGAACTTTTAAATATCTTGATATATCTCGAGAACTACGCATCTGATCAAAAAATATCATAAAACATAAAAAGTAGGAAACTTAATTCTCTACAAAAAAGGTATCTTAGCATTTTGCCATAGCTCGCTTCGTTTCCGAGATATTTGCAGATTTATCTCAAGGGAAGGGGCCTGACGGACATATTTTGAGACTTTTCTTCTTCTTGTTGTTCTTCTTCTGCACAGCTAAACTGGAAGTGGCATTTCCAGCTCGCAATACTGCAGAGTTATCTCAAAGAAAGGGGCCACGGTGTTTCTGTATCTCTATTATGTTGGTGCGGCTTCGGAACTTTTAAATATCTTGATATATCTCGAGAACTACGCATCTGATCAAAAAATATCATACAACATAAAAAGTAGGAAACTTAATTCTCTACAAAAAAGGTCTCTTAACATTTTGCCATAGCTCGCTTCGTTTCCGAGATATTTGCAGATTTATCTCAAGAGAAGGGGCCTGACGGACATATTTCGAGATATTTCTTCTTCTTCTTGTTCTTCTTCTGCACAGCTAAGCTGGAAGAGGCATTTGCAGCTCGCAATAGTGCAGAGTTATCTCAAAGAAAGGGGCCACGGTGTTTCTGTATCTCTATTATGTTGGTGCGGCTTCGGAACCTTTAAATATCTCGATATATCTCGAAAACTACGCTTCTGATCAAAAAATATCATAGCACATAAATTGTGGGAAACATAATTCTCTACAAAAAACGTCTCTTAACATTTTGCCATAGCTCGCTTCGTTTCCGAGATATTTGCAGATTTATCTCAAGGGAAGGGGCCTGACGGACATATTTCGAGATATTTCTTCTTCTTGTTGTTCTTCTTCTGCACAGCTAAGCTGGAAGTGGCATTTGCAGCTCGCAATAGTGCAGAGTTATCTCAAAGAGAGGGGCCACGGTGTTTCTGTATCTCTATTATGTTGGTGCGGCTTCGGAACTTTTAAATATCTTGATATATCTCGAGAACTACGCATCTGATCAAAAAATATCATAGAAGATAAAAAGTAGGAAACTTAATTCTCTACAAAAAAGGTCTCTTAACATTTTGCCATAGCTCGCTTCGTTTCCGAGATATTTGCAGATATATCTCAAGGGAAGGGGCCTGACGGACATATTTCGAGATATTTCTTCTTCTTGTTGTTCTTCTTCTGCACAGCTAAGCTGGAAGTGGCATTTGCAGCTCGCAATAGTGCAGAGTTATCTCAAAGAAGGGGGCCACGGTGTTTCTGTATCTCTATTATGTTGGTGCGGCTTCGGAACTTTTAAATATCTTGATATATCTCGAGAACTACGCATCTGATCAAAAAATATCATAGAACATAAAAAGTAGGAGACTTAATTCTCTACAAAAAAGGTCTCTTAACATTTTGCGATAGCTCGCTTCGTTTCCGAGATATTTGCAGATTTATCTCCAGGGAAGGGGCCTGACGGACATATTTCGAGATATTTCTTCTTCTTGTTGTTCTTCTTCTGCACAGCTAAGCTGGAAGTGGCATTTGCAGCTCGCAATACTGCAGAGTTATCTCAAAGAAAGGGGCCACGGTGTTTCTGTATCTCTATTATGTTGGTGCGGCTTCGGAACTTTTAAATATCTTGATATATCTCGAGAACTACGCATCTGATCAAAAAATATCATAGAACATAAAAAGTAGAAAACTTAATTGTCTACAAAAAAGGTCTCTTAACATTTTGCCATAGCTCGCTTCGTTTCCGAGATATTTGCAGATTTATCTCAAGGGAAGGGGCCTGACGGACATATTTCGAGATATTTCTTCTTCTTGTTGTTCTTCTTCGTGCACAGCTAAGCTGGAAGTGGCATTTGCGGCTCGCACTAGTGCAGAGTTATCTCAAAGAAAGGGGCCACGGTGTTTCTGAATCTCTATTATGTTGGTGCGGCTTCGGAACTTTTAAATATCTCGATATATCTCGAAAACTACGCTTCTGATCAAAAAATATCATAGAACATAAATTGTAGGAAACATAATTCTCTACAAAAAACGTCTCTTAACATTTTGCCATAGCTGGCTTCGTTTCCGAGATATTTGCAGATTCAGCTCAAAGGAACGGGCCTGACGGACATATTTCGAGATATTTCTTCTTCTTGTTGTTCTTCTTCTGCACAGCTAAGCTGGAAGTGGCATTTACAGCTCGCAATAGTGCAGAGTTATCTCAAAGAAAGGGGCCACGGTGTTTCTGTATCTCTATTATGTTGGTGCGGCTTCGGAACTTTTAAATATCTTGATATATCTCGAGAACTACGCATCTGATCAAAAAATATCATAAAACATAAAAAGTAGGAAACTTAATTCTCTACAAAAACGGTCTCTTAACATTTTGCCATAGCTAGCTTCGTTTCCGAGATATTTGCAGATTTATCTCCAGGGAAGGGGCCTGACGGACATATTTCGAGATATTTCTTCTTCTTGTTGTTCTTCTTCTGCACAGCTAAGCTGGAAGTGGCATTTGCAGCTCGAAATAGTGCAGAGTTATCTCAAAGAAAGGGGCCACGGTGTTTCTGTATCTCTATTATGTTGGTGCGGCTTCGGAACTTTTAAATATCTTGATATATCTCGAGAACTACGCATCTGATCAAAAAATATCATGGAACATAAAAAGTAGGAAACTTAATTCTCTACAAAAAAGGTCTCTTAACATTTTGCCATAGCTCGCTTCGTTTCCGAGATATTTGCAGATTTATCTCCAGGGAAGGGGCCTGACGGACATATTTCGAGATATTTCTTCTTCTTGTTGTTCTTCTTCTGCACAGCTAAGCTGGAAGTGGCATTTGCGGCTCGCACTAGTGCAGAGTTATCTCAAAGAAAGGGGCCACGGTGTTTCTGTATCTCTATTATGTTGGTGCGGCTTCGGAACTTTTAAATATCTTGATATATCTCGAGAACTACGCATCTGATCAAAAAATATCATAAAACATAAAAAGTAGGAAACTTAATTCTCTACAAAAAAGGTATCTTAGCATTTTGCCATAGCTCGCTTCGTTTCCGAGATATTTGCAGATTTATCTCAAGGGAAGGGGCCTGACGGACATATTTTGAGACTTTTCTTCTTCTTGTTGTTCTTCTTCTGCACAGCTAAACTGGAAGTGGCATTTCCAGCTCGCAATACTGCAGAGTTATCTCAAAGAAAGGGGCCACGGTGTTTCTGTATCTCTATTATGTTGGTGCGGCTTCGGAACTTTTAAATATCTTGATATATCTCGAGAACTACGCATCTGATCAAAAAATATCATACAACATAAAAAGTAGGAAACTTAATTCTCTACAAAAAAGGTCTCTTAACATTTTGCCATAGCTCGCTTCGTTTCCGAGATATTTGCAGATTTATCTCAAGAGAAGGGGCCTGACGGACATATTTCGAGATATTTCTTCTTCTTCTTGTTCTTCTTCTGCACAGCTAAGCTGGAAGAGGCATTTGCAGCTCGCAATAGTGCAGAGTTATCTCAAAGAAAGGGGCCACGGTGTTTCTGTATCTCTATTATGTTGGTGCGGCTTCGGAACTTTTAAATATCTTGATATATCTCGAGAACTACGCATCTGATCAAAAAATATCATACAACATAAAAAGTAGGAAACTTAATTCTCTACAAAAAAGGTCTCTTAACGTTTTGCCATAGCTCGCTTCGTTTCCGAGATATTTGCAGATTTATCTCAAGGGAAGGGGCCTGACGGACATATTTTGAGACTTTTCTTCTTCTTGTTGTTCTTCTTCTGCACAGCTAAACTGGAAGTGGCATTTCCAGCTCGCAATACTGCAGAGTTATCTCAAAGAAAGGGGCCACGGTGTTTCTGTATCTCTATTATGTTGGTGCGGCTTCGGAACTTTTAAATATCTTGATATATCTCGAGAACTACGCATCTGATCAAAAAATATCATACAACATAAAAAGTAGGAAACTTAATTCTCTACAAAAAAGGTCTCTTAACATTTTGCCATAGCTCGCTTCGTTTCCGAGATATTTGCAGATTTATCTCAAGAGAAGGGGCCTGACGGACATATTTCGAGATATTTCTTCTTCTTCTTGTTCTTCTTCTGCACAGCTAAGCTGGAAGAGGCATTTGCAGCTCGCAATAGTGCAGAGTTATCTCAAAGAAAGGGGCCACGGTGTTTCTGTATCTCTATTATGTTGGTGCGGCTTCGGAACTTTTAAATATCTTGATATATCTCGAGAACTACGCATCTGATCAAAAAATATCATAGAACTTAAAAAGTAGGAAACGTAATTCTCCACAAAAAACGTCTTTTAACATTTTGCCATAGCTCGGATTGTTTGCGAGATATTTGGAGATTTAGCTCAAGGGAAGGGGCCTGACGTACATATTCCGAGATATTTCTTGATCTTGTTGTGCTTCTTCTGCACAGCTAAGCTGGAACTGGCATTTGCTGCTCGCAAAAGTGCAGAGTTATCTCAAAGAAAGGGGCCACGGTGTTTCTGTATCTCTATTATGTTGGTGCGGCTTCGGAACCTTTAAATATCTCGATATATCTCGAAAACTACGCTTCTGATCAAAAAATATCATAGCACATAAATTGTGGGAAACATAATTCTCTACAAAAAACGTCTCTTAACATTTTGCCATAGTTCGCTTCGTTTCCGAGATATTTGCAGATTTATCTCAAGGGAAGGGGCCTGACGGACATATTTCGAGATATTTCTTCTTCTTGTTGTTCTTCTTCTGCACAGCTAAGCTGGAAGTGGCATTTGCAGCTCGCAATAGTGCAGAGTTATCTCAAAGAGAGGGGCCACGGTGTTTCTGTATCTCTATTATGTTGGTGCGGCTTCGGAACTTTTAAATATCTTGATATATCTCGAGAACTACGCATCTGATCAAAAAATATCATAGAAGATAAAAAGTAGGAAACTTAATTCTCTACAAAAAAGGTCTCTTAACATTTTGCCATAGCTCGCTTCGTTTCCGAGATATTTGCAGATATATCTCAAGGGAAGGGGCCTGACGGACATATTTCGAGATATTTCTTCTTCTTGTTGTTCTTCTTCTGCACAGCTAAGCTGGAAGTGGCATTTGCAGCTCGCAATAGTGCAGAGTTATCTCAAAGAAGGGGGCCACGGTGTTTCTGTATCTCTATTATGTTGGTGCGGCTTCGGAACTTTTAAATATCTTGATATATCTCGAGAACTACGCATCTGATCAAAAAATATCATAGAACATAAAAAGTAGGAGACTTAATTCTCTACAAAAAAGGTCTCTTAACATTTTGCGATAGCTCGCTTCGTTTCCGAGATATTTGCAGATTTATCTCCAGGGAAGGGGCCTGACGGACATATTTCGAGATATTTCTTCTTCTTGTTGTTCTTCTTCTGCACAGCTAAGCTGGAAGTGGCATTTGCAGCTCGCAATACTGCAGAGTTATCTCAAAGAAAGGGGCCACGGTGTTTCTGTATCTCTATTATGTTGGTGCGGCTTCGGAACTTTTAAATATCTTGATATATCTCGAGAACTACGCATCTGATCAAAAAATATCATAGAACATAAAAAGTAGAAAACTTAATTGTCTACAAAAAAGGTCTCTTAACATTTTGCCATAGCTCGCTTCGTTTCCGAGATATTTGCAGATTTATCTCAAGGGAAGGGGCCTGACGGACATATTTCGAGATATTTCTTCTTCTTGTTGTTCTTCTTCGTGCACAGCTAAGCTGGAAGTGGCATTTGCGGCTCGCACTAGTGCAGAGTTATCTCAAAGAAAGGGGCCACGGTGTTTCTGAATCTCTATTATGTTGGTGCGGCTTCGGAACTTTTAAATATCTCGATATATCTCGAAAACTACGCTTCTGATCAAAAAATATCATAGAACATAAATTGTAGGAAACATAATTCTCTACAAAAAACGTCTCTTAACATTTTGCCATAGCTGGCTTCGTTTCCGAGATATTTGCAGATTCAGCTCAAAGGAACGGGCCTGACGGACATATTTCGAGATATTTCTTCTTCTTGTTGTTCTTCTTCTGCACAGCTAAGCTGGAAGTGGCATTTACAGCTCGCAATAGTGCAGAGTTATCTCAAAGAAAGGGGCCACGGTGTTTCTGTATCTCTATTATGTTGGTGCGGCTTCGGAACTTTTAAATATCTTGATATATCTCGAGAACTACGCATCTGATCAAAAAATATCATAAAACATAAAAAGTAGGAAACTTAATTCTCTACAAAAACGGTCTCTTAACATTTTGCCATAGCTAGCTTCGTTTCCGAGATATTTGCAGATTTATCTCCAGGGAAGGGGCCTGACGGACATATTTCGAGATATTTCTTCTTCTTGTTGTTCTTCTTCTGCACAGCTAAGCTGGAAGTGGCATTTGCAGCTCGAAATAGTGCAGAGTTATCTCAAAGAAAGGGGCCACGGTGTTTCTGTATCTCTATTATGTTGGTGCGGCTTCGGAACTTTTAAATATCTTGATATATCTCGAGAACTACGCATCTGATCAAAAAATATCATGGAACATAAAAAGTAGGAAACTTAATTCTCTACAAAAAAGGTCTCTTAACATTTTGCCATAGCTCGCTTCGTTTCCGAGATATTTGCAGATTTATCTCCAGGGAAGGGGCCTGACGGACATATTTCGAGATATTTCTTCTTCTTGTTGTTCTTCTTCTGCACAGCTAAGCTGGAAGTGGCATTTGCAGCTCGAAATAGTGCAGAGTTATCTCAAAGAAAGGGGCCACGGTGTTTCTGTATCTCTATTATGTTGGTGCGGCTTCGGAACTTTTAAATATCTTGATATATCTCGAGAACTACGCATCTGATCAAAAAATATCATAGAACATAAAAAGTAGCAAACTTAATTCTCTACAAAAAAGGTCTCTTAACATTTTGCCATAGCTCTCTTCGTTTCCGAGATATTTGCAGATTTATCTCCAGGGAAGGGGCCTGACGGACATATTTCGAGATATTTCTTCTTCTTGTTGTTCTTCTTCTGCACAGCTAAGCTGGAACTGGCATTTGCAGCTCGCAGTAGTGCAGAGTTATCTCAAAGAAAGGGGCCACGGTGTTTCTGTATCTCTATTATGTTGGTGCGGCTTCGGAACTTTTAAATATCTTGATATATCTCGAGAACTACGCATCTGATCCAAAAATACCATAGAACATAAAAAGTAGGAAACTTAATTCTCTACAAAAAAGGTCTCTTAAGATTTTGCCATAGCTCGCTTCGTTTCCGAGATATTTGCAGATTTATCTCAAGGGAAGGGGCCTGACGGACATATTTCGAGATATTTCTTCTTCTTGTTGTTCTTCTTCTGCACAGCTAAGCTGGAAGTGGCATTTGCGGCTCGCACTAGTGCAGAGTTATCTCAAAGAAAGGGGCCACGGTGTTTCTGAATCTCTATTATGTCGGTGCGGCTTCGGAACTTTTAAATATCTCGATATATCTCGAAAACTACGCTTCTGATCAAAAAATATCATAGAACATAAATTGTAGGAAACATAATTCTCTACAAAAAACGTCTCTTACACATTTTGCCATAGCTCGCTTCGTTTCCGAGATATTTGCAGATTCAGGTCAAAGGAACGGGCCTGACGGACATATTTCGAGATATTTCTTCTTCTTGTTGTTCTTCTTCTGCACAGCTAAGCTGGAAGTGGCATTTACAGCTCGCAATAGTGCAGAGTTATCTCAAAGAAAGGGGCCACGGTGTTTCTGTATCTCTATTATGTTGGTGCGGCTTCGGAACTTTTAAATATCTCGATATATCTCGAAAACTACGCTTCTGATCAAAAAATATCATAGAACATAAATTGTAGGAAACATAATTCTCTACAAAAAAGGTCTCTTAACATTTTGCCATAGCTCGCTTCGTTTCCGAGATATTTGCAGATTTATCTCAAGGGAAGGGGCCTGACGGACATATTTCGAGATATTTCTTCTTCTTGTTGTTCTTCTTCTGCACAGCTAAGCTGGAAGTGGCATTTGCGGCTCGCACTAGTGCAGAGTTATCTCGAAGAAAGGGGCCACGGTGTTTCTGTATCTCTATTATGTTGGTGCGGCTTCGGAACTTTTAACTATCTTGATATATCTCGAGAACTACGCATCTGATCAAAAAATATCATAAAACATAAAAAGTAGGAAACTTAATTCTCTACAAAAAAGGTCTCTTAACATTTTGCCATAGCTCGCTTCGTTTCCGAGATATTTGCAGATTTATCTCAAGGGAAGGGGCCTGACGGACATATTTCGAGATATTTCTTCTTCTTGTTGTTCTTCTTCTGCACAGCTAAGCTGGAAGTGGCATTTGCGGCTCGCACTAGTGCAGAGTTATCTCAAAGAAAGGGGCCACGGTGTTTCTGTATCTCTATTATGTTGGTGCGGCTTCGGAACTTTTAAATATCTTGATATATCTCGAGAACTACGCATCTGATCAAAAAATATCATAGAACATAAAAAGTAGGAAACTTAATTCTCTACAAAAAAGGTCTCTTAACATTTTGCCATAGCTCGCTTCGTTTCCGAGATATTTGCAGATTTATCTCCAGGGAAGGGGCCTGACGGTCATATTTCGAGATATTTCTTCTTCTTGTTGTTCTTCTTCTGCACAGCTAAGCTGGAAGTGGCATTTGCGGCTCGCACTAGTGCAGAGTTATCTCAAAGAAAGGGGCCACGGTGTTTCTGAATCTCTATTATGTTGGTGCGGCTTCGGAACTTTTAAATATCTCGATATATCTCGAAAACTACGCTTCTGATCAAAAAATATCATAGAACGTAAATTGTAGGAAACATAATTCTCTACAAAAAACGTCTCTTAACATTTTGCCACAGCTCGCTTCGTTTCCGCGATATTTGCAGATTCAGCTCAAAGGAACGGGCCTGACGGACATATTTCGAGATATTTCTTCTTCTTGTTGTTCTTCTTCTGCACAGCTAAGCTGGAAGTGGCATTTGCGGCTCGCACTAGTGCTCAGTTATCTCGAAGAAAGGGGCCACGGTGTTTCTGTATCTCTATTATGTTGGTGCGGCTTCGGAACTTTTAAATATCTTGATATATCTCGAGAACTACGCATCTGATCAAAAAATATCATAAAACATAAAAAGTAGGAAACTTAATTCTCTACAAAAAAGGTCTCTTAACATTTTGCCATAGCTCTCTTCGTTTCCGAGATATTTGCAGATTTATCTCCAGGGAAGGGGCCTGACGGACATATTTCGGGATATTTCTTCTTCTTGTTGTTCTTCTTCTGCACAGCTAAGCTGGAAGTGGCATTTGCGGCTCGCACTAGTGCAGAGTTATCTCAAAGAAAGGGGCCACGGTGTTTCTGTATCTCTATTATGTTGGTGCGGCTTCGGAACTTTTAAATATCTTGATATATCTCGAGAACTACGCATCTGATCAAAAAATATCATAAAACATAAAAAGTAGGAAACTTAATTCTCTACAAAAAAGGTCTCTTAACATTTTGCCATAGCTCGCTTCGTTTCCGAGATATTTGCAGATTTATCTCCAGGGAAGGGGCCTGACGGTCATATTTCGAGATATTTCTTCTTCTTGTTGTTCTTCTTCTGCACAGCTAAGCTGGAAGTGGCATTTGCGGCTCGCACTAGTGCAGAGTTATCTCAAAGAAAGGGGCCACGGTGTTTCTGAATCTCTATTATGTTGGTGCGGCTTCGGAACTTTTAAATATCTCGATATATCTCGAAAACTACGCTTCTGATCAAAAAATATCATAGAACGTAAATTGTAGGAAACATAATTCTCTACAAAAAACGTCTCTAAACATTTTGCCATAGCTCGCTTCGTTTCCGAGATATTTGCAGATTCAGCTCAAAGGAACGGGCCTGACGGACATATTTCGAGATATTTCTTCTTCTTGTTGTTCTTCTTCTGCACAGCTAAGCTGGAAGTGGCATTTACAGCTCGCAATAGTGCAGAGTTATCTCAAAGAAAGGGGCCACGGTGTTTCTGTATCTCTATTATGTTGGTGCGGCTTCGGAACTTTTAAATATCTTGATATATCTCGAGAACTACGCATCTGATCAAAAAATATCATAAAACATAAAAAGTAGGAAACTTAATTCTCTACAAAAAAGGTCTCTTAACATTTTGCCATAGCTCGCTTCGTTTCCGAGATATTTGCAGATTTATCTCCAGGGAAGGGGCCTGACGGTCATATTTCGAGATATTTCTTCTTCTTGTTGTTCTTCTTCTGCACAGCTAAGCTGGAAGTGGCATTTGCGGCTCGCACTAGTGCAGAGTTATCTCAAAGAAAGGGGCCACGGTGTTTCTGAATCTCTATTATGTTGGTGCGGCTTCGGAACTTTTAAATATCTCGATATATCTCGAAAACTACGCTTCTGATCAAAAAATATCATAGAACGTAAATTGTAGGAAACATAATTCTCTACAAAAAACGTCTCTAAACATTTTGCCATAGCTCGCTTCGTTTCCGAGATATTTGCAGATTCAGCTCAAAGGAACGGGCCTGACGGACATATTTCGAGATATTTCTTCTTCTTGTTGTTCTTCTTCTGCACAGCTAAGCTGGAAGTGGCATTTACAGCTCGCAATAGTGCAGAGTTATCTCAAAGAAAGGGGCCACGGTGTTTCTGTATCTCTATTATGTTGGTGCGGCTTCGGAACTTTTAAATATCTTGATATATCTCGAGAACTACGCATCTGATCAAAAAATATCATAGAACATAAAAAGTAGGAAACTTAATTCTCTACAAAAAAGGTCTCTTAACATTTTGCCATAGCTCTCTTCGTTTCCGAGATATTTGCAGATATATCTCCAGGGAAGGGGCCTGACGGACATATTTCGAGATATTTCTTCTTCTTGTTGTTCTTCTTCTGCACATCTAAGCTGGAACTGGCATTTGCAGCTCGCAGTAGTGCAGAGTTATCTCAAAGAAAGGGGCCACGGTGTTTCTGTATCTCTATTATGTTGGTGCGGCTTCGGAACTTTTAAATATCTTGATATATCTCGAGAACTACGCATCTGATCAAAAAATATCATAGAACATAAAAAGTAGGAAACTTAATTCTCTACAAAAAAGGTCTCTTAACATTTTGCCATAGCTCGCTTCGTTTCCGAGATATTTGCAGATTTATCTCCAGGGAAGGGGCCTGACGGACATATTTCGAGATATTTCTTCTTCTTGTTGTTCTTCTTCTGCACAGCTAAGCTGGAAGTGGCATTTGCAGCTCGCAATAGTGCAGAGTTATCTCAAAGAAAGGGGCCACGGTGTTTCTGTATCTCTATTATGTTGGTGCGGCTTCGGAACTTTTAAATATCTCGATATATCTCGAAAACTACGCTTC
Source organism: Osmia lignaria lignaria (assembly GCF_051020975.1). Lineage (NCBI taxonomy): Eukaryota > Metazoa > Arthropoda > Insecta > Hymenoptera > Megachilidae > Osmia > Osmia lignaria. The sequence goes on from NW_027478159.1 coordinate 22,986,255, forward strand.
TGATCAAAAAATATCATAGAACATAAATTGTAGGAAACATAATTCTCTACAAAAAACTTCTCTTAACATTTTGCCATAGCTCGCTTCGTTTCCGAGATATTTGCAGATTCAGCTCAAAGGAACGGGCCTGACGGACATGTTTCGAGATATTTCTTCTTCTTGTTGTTCTTCTTCTGCACAGCTAAGCTGGAAGTGGCATTTGCAGCTCGCAATAGTGCAGAGTAATCTCAAAGAAAGGGGCCACGGTGTTTCTGTATCTCTATTATGTTGGTGCGGCTTCGGAACTTTTAAATATCTCGATATATCTCGAAAACTACGCTTCTGATCAAAAAATATCATAGAACATAAATTGTAGGAAACATAATTCTCTACAAAAAACGTCTCTTAACATTTTGCCATAGCTCGCTTCGTTTCCGAGATATTTGCAGATTCAGCTCAAAGGAACGGGCCTGACGGACATGTTTCGAGATATTTCTTCTTCTTGTTGTTCTTCTTCTGCACAGCTAAGCTGGAAGTGGCATTTGCAGCTCGCAATAGTGCAGAGTAATCTCAAAGAAAGGGGCCACGGTGTTTCTGTATCTCTATTATGTTGGTGCGGCTTCGGAGCTTTTAAATATCTTGATATATCTCGAGAACTACGCATCTGATCAAAAAATACCATAGAACATAAAAAGTAGGAAACTTAATTCTCTACAAAAAAGGTCTCTTAAGATTTTGCCATAGCTCGCTTCGTTTCCGAGATATTTGCAGATTTATCTCAAGGGAAGGGGCCTGACGGACATATTTCGAGATATTTCTTCTTCTTGTTGTTCTTCTTCTGCACAGCTAAGCTGGAAGTGGCATTTGCGGCTCGCACTAGTGCAGAGTTATCTCGAAGAAAGGGGCCACGGTGTTTCTGTATCTCTATTATGTTGGTGCGGCTTCGGAACTTTTAAATATCTCGATATATCTCGACAACTACGCTTCTGATCAAAAAATATCATAGAACATAAATTGTAGGAAACATAATTCTCTACAAAAAAGGTCTCTTAACATTTTGCCATAGCTCGCTTCGTTTCCGAGATATTTGCAGATATATCTCAAGGGAAGGGGCCTGACGGACATATTTCGAGATATTTCTTCTTCTTGTTGTTCTTCTTCTGCACAGCTAAGCTGGAAGTGGCATTTACAGCTCGCAATAGTGCAGAGTTATCTCAAAGAAAGGGGCCACGGTGTTTCTGTATCTCTATTATGTTGGTGCGGCTTCGGAACTTTTAAATATCTTGATATATCTCGAGAACTACGCATCTGATCAAAAAATATCATAAAACATAAAAAGTAGGAAACTTAATTCTCTACAAAAAAGGTCTCTTAACATTTTGCCATAGCTCTCTTCGTTTCCGAGATATTTGCAGATTTATCTCCAGGGAAGGGGCCTGACGGACATATTTCGGGATATTTCTTCTTCTTGTTGTTCTTCTTCTGCACAGCTAAGCTGGAAGTGGCATTTGCAGCTCGCAGTAGTGCAGAGTTATCTCAAAGAAAGGGGCCACGGTGTTTCTGTATCTCTATTATGTTGGTGCGGCTTCGGAACTTTTAAATATCTTGATATATCTCGAGAACTACGCATCTGAACAAAAAATATCATAGAACATAAAAAGTAGGAAACTTAATTCTCTACAAAAAAGGTCTCTTAACATTTTGCCATAGCTCGCTTCGTTTCCGAGATATTTGCAGATTTATCTCAAGGGAAGGGGCCTGACGGACATATTTCGAGATATTTCTTCTTCTTGTTGTTCTTCTTCTGCACAGCTAAGCTGGAAGTGGCATTTGCGGCTCGCACTAGTGCAGAGTTATCTCAAAGAAAGGGGCCACGGTGTTTCTGAATCTCTATTATGTTGGTGCGGCTTCGGAACTTTTAAATATCTCGATATATCTCGAAAACTACGCTTCTGATCAAAAAATATCATAGAACATAAATTGTAGGAAACATAATTCTCTACAAAAAACTTCTCTTAACATTTTGCCATAGCTCGCTTCGTTTCCGAGATATTTGCAGATTCAGCTCAAAGGAACGGGCCTGACGGACATGTTTCGAGATATTTCTTCTTCTTGTTGTTCTTCTTCTGCACAGCTAAGCTGGAAGTGGCATTTGCAGCTCGCAATAGTGCAGAGTAATCTCAAAGAAAGGGGCCACGGTGTTTCTGTATCTCTATTATGTTGGTGCGGCTTCGGAACTTTTAAATATCTCGATATATCTCGAAAACTACGCTTCTGATCAAAAAATATCATAGAACATAAATTGTAGGAAACATAATTCTCTACAAAAAACGTCTCTTAACATTTTGCCATAGCTCGCTTCGTTTCCGAGATATTTGCAGATTCAGCTCAAAGGAACGGGCCTGACGGACATGTTTCGAGATATTTCTTCTTCTTGTTGTTCTTCTTCTGCACAGCTAAGCTGGAAGTGGCATTTGCAGCTCGCAATAGTGCAGAGTAATCTCAAAGAAAGGGGCCACGGTGTTTCTGTATCTCTATTATGTTGGTGCGGCTTCGGAGCTTTTAAATATCTTGATATATCTCGAGAACTACGCATCTGATCAAAAAATACCATAGAACATAAAAAGTAGGAAACTTAATTCTCTACAAAAAAGGTCTCTTAAGATTTTGCCATAGCTCGCTTCGTTTCCGAGATATTTGCAGATTTATCTCAAGGGAAGGGGCCTGACGGACATATTTCGAGATATTTCTTCTTCTTGTTGTTCTTCTTCTGCACAGCTAAGCTGGAAGTGGCATTTGCGGCTCGCACTAGTGCAGAGTTATCTCGAAGAAAGGGGCCACGGTGTTTCTGTATCTCTATTATGTTGGTGCGGCTTCGGAACTTTTAAATATCTCGATATATCTCGACAACTACGCTTCTGATCAAAAAATATCATAGAACATAAATTGTAGGAAACATAATTCTCTACAAAAAAGGTCTCTTAACATTTTGCCATAGCTCGCTTCGTTTCCGAGATATTTGCAGATATATCTCAAGGGAAGGGGCCTGACGGACATATTTCGAGATATTTCTTCTTCTTGTTGTTCTTCTTCTGCACAGCTAAGCTGGAAGTGGCATTTACAGCTCGCAATAGTGCAGAGTTATCTCAAAGAAAGGGGCCACGGTGTTTCTGTATCTCTATTATGTTGGTGCGGCTTCGGAACTTTTAAATATCTTGATATATCTCGAGAACTACGGATCTGATCAAAAAATATCATAAAACATAAAAAGTAGGAAACTTAATTCTCTACAAAAAAGGTCTCTTAACATTTTGCCATAGCTCGCTTCGTTTCCGAGATATTTGCAGATTTATCTCCAGGGAAGGGGCCTGACGGACATATTTCGAGATATTTCTTCTTCTTGTTGTTCTTCTTCTGCACAGCTAAGCTGGAAGTGGCATTTGCAGCTCGCAATAGTGCAGAGTTATCTCAAAGAAAGGGGCCACGGTGTTTCTGTATCTCTATTATGTTGGTGCGGCTTCGGAACTTTTAAATATCTTGATATATCTCGAGAACTACGCATCTGATCAAAAAATATCATAGAACATAAAAAGTAGGAAACTTAATTCTCTACAAAAAAGGTCTCTTAACATTTTGCCATAGCTCGCTTCGTTTCCGAGATATTTGCAGATATATCTCAAGGGAAGGGGCCTGACGGACATATTTCGAGATATTTCTTCTTCTTGTTGTTCTTCTTCTGCACAGCTAAACTGGAAGTGGCATTTCCAGCTCGCAATAGTGCAGAGTTATCTCAAAGAGAGGAGCCACGGTGTTTCTGTATCTCTATTATGTTGGTGCGGCTTCGGAACTTTTAAATATCTTGATATATCTCGAAAACTACGCATCTGCTCAAAAAATATCATAGAAGATTAAAAGTAGGAAACTTAATTCTCTACAAAAAAGGTCTCTTAACATTTTGCCATAGCTCGCTTCGTTTCCGAGATATTTGCAGATTTATCTCAAGGGATGGGGCCTGACGGACATATTTCGAGATATTTCTTCTTCTTGTTGTTCTTCTTCTGCACAGCTAAGCTGGAAGTGGCATTTGCGGCTCGCACTAGTGCAGAGTTATTTCAAAGAAAGGGGCCACGGTGTTTCTGTATCTCTATTATGTTGGTGCGGCTTCGGAACTTTTAAATATCTTGATATATCTCGAAAACTACGCATCTGCTCAAAAAATATCATAGAAGATTAAAAGTAGGAAACTTAATTCTCTACAAAAAAGGTCTCTTAAGATTTTGCCATAGCTCGCTTCGTTTCCGAGATATTTGCAGATTTATCTCCAGGGATGGGGCCTGACGGACATATTTCGAGATATTTCTTCTTCTTGTTGTTCTTCTTCTGCACAGCTAAGCTGGAAGTGGCATTTGCGGCTCGCACTAGTGCAGAGTTATCTCAAAGAAAGGGGCCACGGTGTTTCTGTATCTCTATTATGTTGGTGCGGCTTCGGAACTTTTAAATATCTTGATATATCTCGAGAACTACGCATCTGATCAAAAAATTTCATAGAACATAAAAAGTAGGAAACTTAATTCTCTACAAAAAAGGTCTCTTAACATTTTGCCATAGCTCGCTTCGTTTCCGAGATATTTGCAGATTTATCTCAAGGGAAGGGGCCTGACGGACATATTTCGAGATATTTCTTCTTCTTGTTGTTCTTCTTCTGCACAGCTAAGCTGGAAGTGGCATTTGCGGCTCGCACTAGTGCAGAGTTATCTCAAAGAAAGTGGCCACGGTGTTTCTGAATCTCTATTATGTTGGTGCGGCTTCGGAACTTTTAAATATCTCGATATATCTCGAAAACTACGCTTCTGATCAAAAAATATCATAGAACATAAATTGTAGGAAACATAATTCTCTACAAAAAACGTCTCTTAACATTTTGCCATAGCTCGCTTCGTTTCCGAGATATTTGCAGATTCAGCTCAAAGGAACGGGCCTGACGGACATATTTCGAGATATTTCTTCTTCTTGTTGTTCTTCTTCTGCACAGCTAAGCTGGAAGTGGCATTTGTAGCTCGCAATAGTGCAGAGTAATCTCAAAGAAAGGGGCCACGGTGTTTCTGTATCTCTATTATGTTGGTGCGGCTTCGGAACTTTTAAATATCTTGATATATCTCGAGAACTACGCATCTGATCAAAAAATACCATAGAACATAAATTGTAGGAAACTTAATTCTCTACAAAAAAGGTCTCTTAACATTTTGCCATAGCTCGCTTCGTTTCCGAGATATTTGCAGATTTATCTCAAGGGAAGGGGCCTGACGGACATATTTCGAGATATTTCTTCTTCTTGTTGTTCTTCTTCTGCACAGCTAAGCTGGAAGTGGCATTTGCGGCTCGCACTAGTGCAGAGTTATCTCAAAGAAAGGGGCCACGGTGTTTGTGTATCTCTATTATGATGGTGCGGCTTCGGAACTTTTAAATATCTCGATATATCTCGAAAACTACGCTTCTGATCAAAAAATATCATAGAACATAAATTGTAGGAAACATAATGCTCTACAAAAAAGGTCTCTTAACATTTTGCCATAGCTCGCTTCGTTTCCGAGATATTTGCAGATTTATCTCAAGGGATGGGGCCTGACGGACATATTTCGAGATATTTCTTCTTCTTGTTGTTCTTCTTCTGCACAGCTAAGCTGGAAGTGGCATTTGCGGCTCGCACTAGTGCAGAGTTATCTCAAAGAAAGGGGCCACGGTGTTTCTGTATCTCTATTATGTTGGTGCGGCTTCGGAACTTTTAAATATCTTGATATATCTCGAGAACTACGCATCTGATCAAAAAATATCATAGAACATAAAAAGTAGGAAACTTAATTCTCTACAAAAAAGGTCTCTTAACATTTTGCCATAGCTCGCTTCGTTTCCGAGATATTTGCAGATTTATCTCAAGGGAAAGGGCCTAACGGACATATTTCGAGATATTTCTTCTTCTTGTTGTTCTTCTTCTGCACAGCTAAACTGGAAGTGGCATTTCCAGCTCGCAATAGTGCAGAGTTATCTCAAAGAGAGGGGCCACGGTATTTCTGTATCTCTATTATGTTGGTGCGGCTTCGGAACTTTTAAATATATTGATATATCTCGAGAACTACGCATCTGATCAAAAAATATCATAGAAGATAAAAAGTAGGAAACTTAATTCTCTACAAAAAAGGTCTCTTAACATTTTGCCATAGCTCGCTCCGTTTCCGAGATATTTGCAGATTTATCTAAAGGGAAGGGGCCTGACGGACATATTTCGAGATATTTCTTCTTCTTGTCCTTCTTCTGCACAGCTAAGCTGGAAGTGGCATTTGCGGCTCGCACTAGTGCAGAGTTATCTCAACGAAAGGGGCCACGGTGTTTCTGTATCTCTATTATGTTGGTGCGGCTTCGGAACTTTTAAATATCTTGATATATCTCGAGAACTACGCATCTGATCAAAAAATATCATAGAACATAAAAAGTAGGAAACTTAATTCTCTACAAAAAAGGTCTCTCAACATTTTGCCATAGCTCGCTTCGTTTCCGAGATATTTGCAGATTTATCTCAAGGGAAGGGGCCTGACGGACATATTTCGAGATATTTCTTCTTCTTGTTGTTCTTCTTCTGCACAGCTAAGCTGGAAGTGGCATTTGCGGCTCGCACTAGTGCAGAGTTATCTCGAAGGAAGGGGCCACGGTGTTTCTGTATCTCTATTATGTTGGTGCGGCTTCGGAACTTTTAAATATCTTGATATATCTCGAGAACTACGCATCTGATCAAAAAATATCATAGAATATAAAAAGTAGGAAACTTAATTCTCTACAAAAAAGGTCTCTTAACATTTTGCCATAGCTCGCTTCGTTTCCGAGATATTTGCAGATTTATCTCAAGGGAAGGGGCCTGACGGACATATTTCGAGATATTTCTTCTTCTTGTTGTTCTTCTTCTGCACAGCTAAGCTGGAAGTGGCATTTGCGGATCGCACTAGTGCAGAGTTATCTCGAAGAAAGGGGCCACGGTGTTTCTGTATCTCTATTATGTTGGTGCGGCTTCGGAACTTTTAAATATCTTGATATATCTCGAGAACTACGCATCTGATCAAAAAATATCATAGAATATAAAAAGTAGGAAACTTAATTCTCTACAAAAAAGGTCTCTTAACATTTTGCCATAGCTCGCTTCGTTTCCGAGATATTTGCAGATTTATCTCAAGGGAAGGGGCCTGACGGACATATTTCGAGATATTTATTCTTCTTGTTGTTCTTCCTCTGCACAGCTAAGCTGGAAGTGGCATTTGCAGCTCGCAATAGTGCAGAGTAATCTCAAAGAAAGGGGCCACGGTGTTTCTGTATCTCTATTATGTTGGTGCGGCTTCGGAACTTTTAAATATCTTGATATATCTCGAGAACTACGCATCTGATCAAAAAATATCATAGAACATAAAAAGTAGGAAACTTAATTCTCTACAAAAAAGGTCTCTTAACATTTTGCCATAGCTCGCTTCGTTTCCGAGATATTTGCAGATTTATCTCAAGGGAAGGGGCCTGACGGACATATTTCGAGATATTTCTTCTTCTTGTTGTTCTTCTTCTGCACAGCTAAGCTGGAAGTGGCATTTGCGGCTCGCACTAGTGCAGAGTTATCTCGAAGAAAGGGGCCACGGTGTTTCTGTATCTCTATTATGTTGGTGCGGCTTCGGAACTTTTAAATATCTTGATATACCTCGAGAACTACGCATCTGATCAAAAAATATCATAGAAGATAAACAGTAGGAAACTTAATTCTCTACAAAAAAGGTCTCTTAACATTTTGCCATAGCTCGCTTCGTTTCCGAGATATTTGCAGATTTATCGCAAGGGAAGGGGCCTGACGGACATATTTCGAGATATTTCTTCTTCTTGTTGTTCTTCTTCTGCACAGCTAAGCTGGAAGTGGCATTTGCGGCTCGCACTAGTGCAGAGTTATCTCAAAGAAAGGGGCCACGGTGTTTCTGTATCTCTATTATGTTGGTGCGGCTTCGGAACTTTTAAATATCTCGATATATCTCGAAAACTACGCTTCTGATCAAAAAATATCATAGAACATAAATTGTAGGAAACATAATTCTGTACAAAAAACGTCTCTTAACATTTTGCCATAGCTCGCTTCGTTTCCGAGATATTTGCAGATTCAGCTCAAAGGAACGGGCCTGACGGACATATTTCGAGATATTTCTTCTTCTTGTTGTTCTTCCTCTGCACAGCTAAGCTGGAAGTGGCATTTGCGGCTCGCACTAGTGCAGAGTTATCTCAAAGAAAGGGGCCACGGTGTTTCTGTATCTCTATTATGTTGGTGCGGCTTCGGAACTTTTAAATATCTTGATATATCTCGAGAACTACGCATCTGATCAAAAAATGTCATAGAACATAAAAAGTAGGAAACTTAATTCTCTACAAAAAAGGTGTCTTAACATTTTGCCATAGCTCGCTTGGTTTCCGAGATATTTGCAGATTTATCTCAAGGGAAGGGGCCTGACGGACATATTTCGAGATATTTCTTCTTCTTGTTGTCCTTCTTCTGCACAGCTAAGCTGGAAGTGGCACTTGCGGCTCGCACTAGTGCAGAGTTATCTCAAAGAAAGGGGCCACGGTGTTTCGCTATCTCTATTATGTTGGTGCGGCTTCGGAACTTTTAAATATCTCGATATATCTCGAAAACTACGCTTCTGATCAAAAAATATCATAGAACATAAATTGTAGGAAACATAATTCTCTACAAAAAATGTCTCTTAACATTTTGCCATAGCTCGCTTCGTTTCCGAGATATTTGCAGATTTATCTCAAGGGAAGGGGCCTGACGGACATATTTCGAGATATTTCTTCTTCTTGTTGTTCTTCTTCTGCACAGCTAAGCTGGAAGTGGCATTTGCGGCTCGCACTAGTGCAGAGTTATCTCGAAGAAAGGGGCCACGGTGTTTCTGTATCTCTATTATGTTGGTGCGGCTTCGGAACTTTTAAATATCTTGATATATCTCGAGAACTACGCATCTGATCAAAAAATATCATAGAACATAAAAAGTAGGAAACTTAATTCTCTACAAAAAAGGTCTCTTAACATTTTGCCATAGCTCGCTTCGTTTCCGAGATATTTGCAGATTTATCTCAACGGAAGGGGCCTGACGGACATATTTCGAGATATTTCTTCTTCTTGTTGTTCTTCTTCTGCACAGCTAAGCTGGAAGTGGCATTTGCGGCTCGCACTAGTGCAGAGTTATCTCAAAGAAAGGGGCCACGGTGTTTCTGTATCTCTATTATGTTGGTGCGGCTTCGGAACTTTTAAATATCTTGATATATCTCGAGAACTACGCATCTGATCAAAAAATATCATAGAACATAAAAAGTAGGAAACTTAATTCTCTACAAAAAAGGTCTCTTAACATTTTGCCATAGCTCGCTTCGTTTCCGAGATATTTGCAGATTTATCTCAAGGGAAGGGGCCTGACGGACATATTTCGAGATATTTCTTCTTCTTGTTGTTCTTCTTCTGCATAGCTAAGCTGGAAGTGGCATTTGCGGCTCGCACTAGTGCAGAGTTATCTCAAAGAAAGGGGCCACGGTGTTTCTGTATCTCTATTATGTTGGTGCGGCTTCGGAACTTTTAAATATCTTGATATATCTCGAGAACTACGCATCTGATCAAAAAATATCATAGAACATAAAAAGTAGGAAACTTAATTCTCTACAAAAAAGGTCTCTTAACATTTTGCCATAGCTCGCTTCGTTTCCGAGATATTTGCAGATTTATCTCAAGGGAAGGGGCCTAACGGACATATTTCGAGATATTTCTTCTTCTTGTTGTTCTTCTTCTGCACAGCTAAGCTGGAAGTGGCATTTGCGGCTCGCACTACTGCAGAGTTATCTCAAAGAAAGGGGCCACGGTGTTTCTGTATCTCTATTATGTTGGTGCGGCTTCGGAACTTTTAAATATCTCGATATATCTCGAAAACTACGCTTCTGATCAAAAAATATCATAGCACATAAATTGTAGGAAACATAATTCTTTACAAAAAACGTCTCTTAACATTTTGCCATAGCTCACTTCGTTTCCGAGATATTTGCAGATTTATCTCAAGGGAAGGGGCCTGACGGACATATTTCGAGATATTTCTTCTTCTTGTTGTTCTTCTTCTGCACAGCTAAGCTGGAAGTGGCATTTGCGGCTCGCACTAGTGCAGAGTTATCTCAAAGAAAGGGGCCACGGTGTTTCTGTATCTCTATTATGTTGGTGCGGCTTCGGAACTTTTAAATATCTCGATATATCTCGAAAACTACGCTTCTGATCAAAAAATATCATAGAACATAAATTGTAGGAAACATAATTCTCTACAAAAAACGTCTCTTAACATTTTGCCATAGCTCGCTTCGTTTCCGAGATATTTGCAGATTCAGCTCAAAGGAACGGGCCTGACGGACATATTTCGAGATATTTCTTCTTCTTGTTGTTCTTCCTCTGCACAGCTAAGCTGGAAGTGGCATTTGCGGCTCGCACTAGTGCAGAGTTATCTCAAAGAAAGGGGCCGCGGTGTTTCTGTATCTCTATTATGTTGATGCGGCTTCGGAACTTTTAAATATCTTGATATATCTCGAGAACTACGCATCTGATCAAAAAATATCATAGAACATAAAAAGTAGCAAACTTAATTCTCTACAAAAAAGGTCTCTTAACATTTTGCCATAGCTCGCTTGGTTTCCGAGATATTTGCAGATTTATCTCAAGGGAAGGGGCCTGACGGACATATTTCGAGATATTTCTTCTTCTTGTTGTACTTCTTCTGCACAGCTAAGCTGGAAGTGGCATTTGCGGCTCGCACTAGTGCAGAGTTATCTCAAAGAAAGGGGCCACGGTGTTTCTGTATCTCTATTATGTTGGTGCGGCTTCGGAACTTTTAAATATCTCGATATATCTCGAAAACTACGCTTCTGATCAAAAAATATCATAGAACATAAATTGTAGGAAACATAATTCTCTACAAAAAACGTCTCTTAACATTTTGCCATAGCTCGCTTCGTTTCCGAGATATTTGCAGATTCAGCTCAAAGGAACGGGCCTGACGGACATATTTCGAGATATTTCTTCTTCTTGTTGTTCTTCCTCTGCACAGCTAAGCTGGAAGTGGCATTTGCAGCTCGCAATAGTGCAGAGTTATCTCAAAGAGAGGGGCCACGGTGTTTCTGTGTCTCTATTATGTTGGTGCGGCTTCGGAACTTTTAAATATCTTGATATATCTCGAGAACTACGCATCTGATCAAAAAATATCATAGAACATAAAAAGTAGGAAACTTAATTCTCTACAAAAAAGGTCTCTTAACATTTTGCCATAGCTCGTTTCGTTTCCGAGATATTTGCAGATTTATCTCAAGTGAAGGGGCCTGACGGACATATTTCGAGATATTTCTTCTTCTTGTTGTCCTTCTTCTGCACAGCTAAGCTGGAAGTGGCATTTGCGGCTCGCACTAGTGCAGAGTTATCTCAAAGAAAGGGGCCACGGTGTTTCTGTATCTCTATTATGTTGGTGCGGCTTCGGAACTTTTGAATATCTCGATATATCTCGAAAACTACGCTTCTGATCAAAAAACATCATAGAACATAAATTGTAGGAAACATAATTCTCTACAAAAAAGGTCTCTTAACATTTTGCCATAGCTCGCTTCGTTTCCGAGATATTTGCAGATATATCTCAAGTGAAGGGGCCTGACGGACATATTTCGAGATATTTCTTCTTCTTGTTGTCCTTCTTCTGCACAGCTAAGCTGGAAGTGGCATTTGCGGCTCGCACTAGTGCAGAGTTATCTCAAAGAAAGGGGCCACGTTGTTTCTGTATCTCTATTATGTTGGTGCGGCTTCGGAACTTTTAAATCTCTCGATATATCTCGAAAACTACGCTTCTGATCAAAAAACATCATAGAACATAAATTGTAGGAAACATAGTTCTCTACAAAAAACGTCTCTTAACATTTTGCCATAGCTCGCTTCGTTTCCGAGATATTTGCAGATTCAGCTCAAAGGAACGGGCCTGACGGACATATTTTGAGATATTTCTTCTTCTTGTTGTTCTTCCTCTGCACAGCTAAGCTGGAAGTGGCATTTGCAGCTCGCAATAGTGCAGAGTTATCTCAAAGAAAGGGGCCACGGCGTTTCTGTATCTCTATTATGTTGGTGCGGCTTCGGAACTTTTAAGTATCTTGATATATCTCGAGAACTACGCATCTGATCAAAAAATATCATAGAACATAAAAAGTAGGAAACTTAATTCTCTACAAAAAAGGTCTCTTAACATTTTGCCATAGCTCGCCGGCGTTTCCGAGATATTTGCAGATTTATCTCAAGTGAAGGGGCCTGACGGACATATTTCGAGATATTTCTTCTTCTTGTTGTCCTTCTTCTGCACAGCTAAGCTGGAAGTGGCATTTGTGGCTCGCACTAGTGCAGAGTTATCTCAAAGAAAGGGGCCACGGTGTTTCTGTATCTCTATTACGTTGGTGCGGCTTCGGAACTTTTAAATATCTCGATATATCTCGAAAACTACGCTTCTGATCAAAAAATATCATAGAACATAAATTGTAGGAAACATAATTCTCTACACAAAACGTCTCTTAACATTTTGCCATAGCTCGCTTCGTTTCCGAGATATTTGCAGATTCAGCTCAAAGGAACGGGCCTGACGGACATATTTCGAGATATTTCTTTTTCTTGTTGTTCTTCCTCTGCACAGCTAAGCTGGGAGTGGCATTTGCAGCTCGCAATAGTGCAGAGTTATCTCAAAGAACGGGGCCACGGCGTTTCTGTATCTCTATTATGTTGGTGCGGCTTCGGAACTTTTAAATATCTTGATATATCTCGAAAACTACGCTTCTGATCAAAAAATATCATAGAGCATAACTTGTAGCAAACATAATTCTCTACAAAAAAGGTCTCTTAGCATTTTGCCATAGCTCGCTTCGTTTCCGAGATATTTGCAGATATATCTCAAGGGAAGGGGCCTGACGGACATATTTCGAGATATTTCTTCTTCTTGTTGTTCTTCTTCTGCACAGCTAAACTGGAAGTGGCATTTCCAGCTCGCAATAGTGCAGAGTTATCTGAAAGAAAGGGGCCACGGTGTTTCTGTATCTCTAATATGTTGGTGCGGCTTCGGAACTTTTAAATATCTTGATATATCTCGAGAACTACGCATCTGATCAAAAAATATCATAGAACATAAAAAGTAGGAAACTTAATTCTCTACAAAAAAGGTCTCTTAACATTTTGCCATAGCTCGCTTCGTTTCCGGGATATTTGCAGATTTATCTCGAGGGAAGGGGCCTGACGGACATATTTCGAGATATTTCTTCTTCTTGTTGTTCTTCTTCTGCACAGCTAAGCTGGAAGTGGCATTTGCAGCTCGCAATAGTGCAGAGTTATCTCAAAGAAAGGGGCCACGGTGTTTCTGTATCTCTAATATGTTGGTGCGGCTTCGGAACTTTTAAATATCTTGATATATCTCGAGAACTACGCATCTGATCAAAAAATATCATAGAACATAAAAAGTAGGAAACTTAAGTCTCTACAAAAACGGTCTCTTAACATTTTGCCATAGCTCGCTTCGTTTCCGGGATATTTGCAGATTTAACTCGAGGGAAGGGGCCTGACGGACATATTTCGAGATATTTCTTCTTCTTGTTGTTCTTCTTCTGCACAGCTAAGCTGGAAGTGGCTTTTGCGGCTCGCAGTAGTGCAGAGTTATCTCAAAGAAAGGGGCCACGGTGTTTCTGTATCTCTATTATGTTGGTGCGGCTTCGGAACTTTTAAATATCTCGATATATCTCGAAAACTACGCTTCTGATCAAAAAATATCATAGAACATAAATTGTAGAAAACATAATTCTCTACAAAAAAGGTCTCTTAAGATTTTGCCATAGCTCGTTTCGTTTCCGAGATATTTGCAGATATATCTCAAGGGAAGGGGCCTGACGGACATATTTCGAGATATTTCTTCTTCTTGTTGTTGTCCTTCTGCACAGCTAAACTGGAAGTGGCATTTTCAGCTCGCAATAGTGCAGAGTTATCTCAAAGCAAGGGGCCACGGTGTTTCTGTATCTCTATTATGTTGGTGCGGCTTCGGAACTTTTAAATATCTTGATATATCTCGAGAACCACGCATCTGATCAAAAAATATCATAGAACATAAAAAGCAGGAAACTTAATTCTCTACAAAAAAGGTCTCTTAACATTTTGCCATAGCTCGCTTGGTTTCCGAGATATTTGCAGATTTATCTCAAGGGAAGGGGCCTGACGGACATATTTCGAGATATTTCTTCTTCTTGATGTTCTTCTTCTGCACAGCTAAGCTGGAAGTGGCATTTACAGCTCGCAATAGTGCAGAGTTATCTCAAAGAAAGGGGCCACGGTGTTTCTGTATCTCTATTATGTTGGTGCGGCTTCGGAACTTTTAAATATCTTGATATATCTCTAGAACTACGCATCTGATCAAAAAATATCATAGAACATATAAAGTAGGAAACTTAATTCTCTACAAAAAAGGTCTCTTAACATTTTGCCATAGCTCGTATCGTTTCCGAGATATTTGCAGATTTATCTCAAGGGAAGGGGCCTGACGGACATATTTCGAGATATTTCTTCTTCTTGTTGTTCTTCTTCTGCACAGCTAAGCTGGAAGTGGCATTTACAGCTCGCAATAGTGCAGAGTTATCTCAAAGAAAGGGGCCACGGTGTTTCTGTATCTCTATTATGTTGGTGCGGCTTCGGAACTTTTAAATATCTTGATATATCTCTAGAACTACGCATCTGATCAAAAAATATCATAGAACATATAAAGTAGGAAACCTAATTCTCTACAAAAAAGGTCTCTTAACATTTTGCCATAGCTCACTTCGTTTCCGAGATATTTGCAGATTTATCTCAAGGGAAGGGGCCTGACGGACATATTTCGAAATATTTCTTCTTCTTGTTGTTCTTCTTCTGCACAGCTAAACTGGAAGTGGCATTTGCAGCTGGCAATAGTGCAGAGTTATCTCAAAGAAAGGGGCCACGGTGTTTCTGTATCTCTATTATGTTGGTGCGGCTTCGGAACTTTTAAATATCTCGATATATCTCGAAAACTACGCTTCTGATCAAAAAATATCATAGAACATAAATTGTAGGAAACATAATTCTCTACAAAAAAGGTCTCTTAACATTTTGCCATAGCTCGTTTCGTTTCCGAGATATTTGCAGATATATCTCAAGGGAAGGGGCCTGACGGACATATTTCGAGATATTTCTTCTTCTTGTTGTTCTTCTTCTGCACAGCTAAGCTGGAAGTGGCATTTGCAGCTCGCAATAGTGCAGAGTTATCTCAAAGAAAGAGGCCACGATGTTTCTGTATCTCTATTATGTTGGTGCGGCTTCGGAACTTTTAAATATCTTGATATATCTCGAGAACTACGCATCTGATCAAAAAATATCATAGAACATAAAAAGTAGGAAACTTAATTCTCTACAAATGAAGTCTCTTAACATTTTGCCATAGCTCGCTTCGTTTCCGAGATATTTGCAGATTTATCTCAAGGGAAGGGGCCTGACGGACATATTTCGGGATATTTCTTCTTCTTGTTGTTCTTCTTCTGCACAGCTAAGCTGGAAGTGGCGTTTCCAGCTCGCAATAGCGCAGAGTTATCTCAAAGAAAGGGGCCACGGTGTTTCTGTATCTCTATTATGTTGGTGCGGCTTCGGAACTTTTAAATATCTTGATATATCTCGAGAACTACGCGTCTGATCAAAAAATATCATAGAACATAAAAAGTAGGAAACTTAATTCTCTACAAATAAAGTCTCTTAACATTTTGCCATAGCTCGCTTCGTTTCCGAGATATATGCAGATTTATCTCAAGGGAAGGGGCCTGACGGACATATTTCGAGATATTTCTTCTTCTTGTTGTTCTTCTTCTGCACAGCTAAGCTGGAAGTGGCTTTTGCGGCGCGCACTAGTGCAGAGTTATCTCAAAGAAAGGGGCCACGGTGTTTCTGTATCTCTATTACGTTGGTGCGGCTTCGGAACTTTTAAATATCTTGATATATCTCGAGAACTACGCATCTGATCAAAAAATATCATAGAACATAAAAAGTAGGAAACTTAATTCTCTACAAATAAAGTCTCTTAACATTTTGCCATAGCTCGCTTCGTTTCCGAGATATATGCAGATTTATCTCAAGGGAAGGGGCCTGACGGACATATTTCGAGATATTTCTTCTTCTTGTTGTTCTTCTTCTGCACAGCTAAGCTGGAAGTGGCATTTGCGGCTCGCACTAGTGCAGAGTTATCTCAAAGAAAGGGGCCACGGTGTTTCTGTATCTCTATTATGTTGGTGCGGCTTCGGAACTTTTAAATATCTTGATATATCTCGAGAACTACGCATCTGATCAAAAAATATCATAGAACATAAAAAGTAGGAAACTTAATTCTCTACAAAAAAGGTCTCTTAACATTTTGCCATAGCTCGCTTCGTTTCCGAGATATTTGCAGATTTATCTCAAGGGAAGGGGCCTGACGGACATATTTCGAGATATTTCTTCTTCTTGTTGTTCTTCTTCTGCACAGCTAAGCTGGAAGTGGCATTTGCGGCTCGCACTACTGCAGAGTTATCTCAAAGAAAGGGGCCACGGTGTTTCTGTATCTCTATTATGTTGGTGCGGCTTCGGAACTTTTAAATATCTCGATATATCTCGAAAACTACGCTTCTGATCAAAAAATATCATAGCACATAAATTGTAGGAAACATAATTCTTTACAAAAAACGTCTCTTAACATTTTGCCATAGCTCACTTCGTTTCCGAGATATTTGCAGATTTATCTCAAGGGAAGGGGCCTGACGGACATATTTCGAGATATTTCTTCTTCTTGTTGTTCTTCTTCTGCACAGCTAAGCTGGAAGTGGCATTTGCGGCTCGCACTAGTGCAGAGTTATCTCAAAGAAAGGGGCCACGGTGTTTCTGTATCTCTATTATGTTGGTGCGGCTTCGGAACTTTTAAATATCTCGATATATCTCGAAAACTACGCTTCTGATCAAAAAATATCATAGAACATAAATTGTAGGAAACATAATTCTCTACAAAAAACGTCTCTTAACATTTTGCCATAGCTCGCTTCGTTTCCGAGATATTTGCAGATTCAGCTCAAAGGAACGGGCCTGACGGACATATTTCGAGATATTTCTTCTTCTTGTTGTTCTTCCTCTGCACAGCTAAGCTGGAAGTGGCATTTGCGGCTCGCACTAGTGCAGAGTTATCTCAAAGAAAGGGGCCGCGGTGTTTCTGTATCTCTATTATGTTGATGCGGCTTCGGAACTTTTAAATATCTTGATATATCTCGAGAACTACGCATCTGATCAAAAAATATCATAGAACATAAAAAGTAGCAAACTTAATTCTCTACAAAAAAGGTCTCTTAACATTTTGCCATAGCTCGCTTGGTTTCCGAGATATTTGCAGATTTATCTCAAGGGAAGGGGCCTGACGGACATATTTCGAGATATTTCTTCTTCTTGTTGTACTTCTTCTGCACAGCTAAGCTGGAAGTGGCATTTGCGGCTCGCACTAGTGCAGAGTTATCTCAAAGAAAGGGGCCACGGTGTTTCTGTATCTCTATTATGTTGGTGCGGCTTCGGAACTTTTAAATATCTCGATATATCTCGAAAACTACGCTTCTGATCAAAAAATATCATAGAACATAAATTGTAGGAAACATAATTCTCTACAAAAAACGTCTCTTAACATTTTGCCATAGCTCGCTTCGTTTCCGAGATATTTGCAGATTCAGCTCAAAGGAACGGGCCTGACGGACATATTTCGAGATATTTCTTCTTCTTGTTGTTCTTCCTCTGCACAGCTAAGCTGGAAGTGGCATTTGCAGCTCGCAATAGTGCAGAGTTATCTCAAAGAGAGGGGCCACGGTGTTTCTGTGTCTCTATTATGTTGGTGCGGCTTCGGAACTTTTAAATATCTTGATATATCTCGAGAACTACGCTTCTGATCAAAAAATATCATAGAACATAAATTGTAGGAAACATAATTCTCTACAAAAAAGGTCTCTTAACATTTTGCCATAGCTCGCTTCGTTTCCGAGATATTTGCAGATATATCTCAAGTGAAGGGGCCTGACGGACATATTTCGAGATATTTCTTCTTCTTGTTGTCCTTCTTCTGCACAGCTAAGCTGGAAGTGGCATTTGCGGCTCGCACTAGTGCAGAGTTATCTCAAAGAAAGGGGCCACGTTGTTTCTGTATCTCTATTATGTTGGTGCGGCTTCGGAACTTTTAAATCTCTCGATATATCTCGAAAACTACGCTTCTGATCAAAAAACATCATAGAACATAAATTGTAGGAAACATAGTTCTCTACAAAAAACGTCTCTTAACATTTTGCCATAGCTCGCTTCGTTTCCGAGATATTTGCAGATTCAGCTCAAAGGAACGGGCCTGACGGACATATTTTGAGATATTTCTACTTCTTGTTGTTCTTCCTCTGCACAGCTAAGCTGGAAGTGGCATTTGCAGCTCGCAATAGTGCAGAGTTATCTCAAAGAAAGGGGCCACGGCGTTTCTGTATCTCTATTATGTTGGTGCGGCTTCGGAACTTTTAAGTATCTTGATATATCTCGAGAACTACGCATCTGATCAAAAAATATCATAGAACATAAAAAGTAGGAAACTTAATTCTCTACAAAAAAGGTCTCTTAACATTTTGCCATAGCTCGCCGGCGTTTCCGAGATATTTGCAGATTTATCTCAAGTGAAGGGGCCTGACGGACATATTTCGAGATATTTCTTCTTCTTGTTGTCCTTCTTCTGCACAGCTAAGCTGGAAGTGGCATTTGTGGCTCGCACTAGTGCAGAGTTATCTCAAAGAAAGGGGCCACGGTGTTTCTGTATCTCTATTACGTTGGTGCGGCTTCGGAACTTTTAAATATCTCGATATATCTCGAAAACTACGCTTCTGATCAAAAAATATCATAGAACATAAATTGTAGGAAACATAATTCTCTACACAAAACGTCTCTTAACATTTTGCCATAGCTCGCTTCGTTTCCGAGATATTTGCAGATTCAGCTCAAAGGAACGGGCCTGACGGACATATTTCGAGATATTTCTTTTTCTTGTTGTTCTTCCTCTGCACAGCTAAGCTGGGAGTGGCATTTGCAGCTCGCAATAGTGCAGAGTTATCTCAAAGAACGGGGCCACGGCGTTTCTGTATCTCTATTATGTTGGTGCGGCTTCGGAACTTTTAAATATCTTGATATATCTCGAAAACTACGCTTCTGATCAAAAAATATCATAGAGCATAACTTGTAGCAAACATAATTCTCTACAAAAAAGGTCTCTTAGCATTTTGCCATAGCTCGCTTCGTTTCCGAGATATTTGCAGATATATCTCAAGGGAAGGGGCCTGACGGACATATTTCGAGATATTTCTTCTTCTTGTTGTTCTTCTTCTGCACAGCTAAACTGGAAGTGGCATTTCCAGCTCGCAATAGTGCAGAGTTATCTGAAAGAAAGGGGCCACGGTGTTTCTGTATCTCTAATATGTTGGTGCGGCTTCGGAACTTTTAAATATCTTGATATATCTCGAGAACTACGCATCTGATCAAAAAATATCATAGAACATAAAAAGTAGGAAACTTAATTCTCTACAAAAAAGGTCTCTTAACATTTTGCCATAGCTCGCTTCGTTTCCGGGATATTTGCAGATTTATCTCGAGGGAAGGGGCCTGACGGACATATTTCGAGATATTTCTTCTTCTTGTTGTTCTTCTTCTGCACAGCTAAGCTGGAAGTGGCATTTGCAGCTCGCAATAGTGCAGAGTTATCTCAAAGAAAGGGGCCACGGTGTTTCTGTATCTCTAATATGTTGGTGCGGCTTCGGAACTTTTAAATATCTTGATATATCTCGAGAACTACGCATCTGATCAAAAAATATCATAGAACATAAAAAGTAGGAAACTTAAGTCTCTACAAAAACGGTCTCTTAACATTTTGCCATAGCTCGCTTCGTTTCCGGGATATTTGCAGATTTAACTCGAGGGAAGGGGCCTGACGGACATATTTCGAGATATTTCTTCTTCTTGTTGTTCTTCTTCTGCACAGCTAAGCTGGAAGTGGCTTTTGCGGCTCGCAGTAGTGCAGAGTTATCTCAAAGAAAGGGGCCACGGTGTTTCTGTATCTCTATTATGTTGGTGCGGCTTCGGAACTTTTAAATATCTCGATATATCTCGAAAACTACGCTTCTGATCAAAAAATATCATAGAACATAAATTGTAGAAAACATAATTCTCTACAAAAAAGGTCTCTTAAGATTTTGCCATAGCTCGTTTCGTTTCCGAGATATTTGCAGATATATCTCAAGGGAAGGGGCCTGACGGACATATTTCGAGATATTTCTTCTTCTTGTTGTTGTCCTTCTGCACAGCTAAACTGGAAGTGGCATTTTCAGCTCGCAATAGTGCAGAGTTATCTCAAAGCAAGGGGCCACGGTGTTTCTGTATCTCTATTATGTTGGTGCGGCTTCGGAACTTTTAAATATCTTGATATATCTCGAGAACCACGCATCTGATCAAAAAATATCATAGAACATAAAAAGCAGGAAACTTAATTCTCTACAAAAAAGGTCTCTTAACATTTTGCCATAGCTCGCTTGGTTTCCGAGATATTTGCAGATTTATCTCAAGGGAAGGGGCCTGACGGACATATTTCGAGATATTTCTTCTTCTTGATGTTCTTCTTCTGCACAGCTAAGCTGGAAGTGGCATTTACAGCTCGCAATAGTGCAGAGTTATCTCAAAGAAAGGGGCCACGGTGTTTCTGTATCTCTATTATGTTGGTGCGGCTTCGGAACTTTTAAATATCTTGATATATCTCTAGAACTACGCATCTGATCAAAAAATATCATAGAACATATAAAGTAGGAAACTTAATTCTCTACAAAAAAGGTCTCTTAACATTTTGCCATAGCTCGTTTCGTTTCCGAGATATTTGCAGATATATCTCAAGGGAAGGGGCCTGACGGACATATTTCGAGATATTTCTTCTTCTTGTTGTTCTTCTTCTGCACAGCTAAGCTGGAAGTGGCATTTGCAGCTCGCAATAGTGCAGAGTTATCTCAAAGAAAGAGGCCACGATGTTTCTGTATCTCTATTATGTTGGTGCGGCTTCGGAACTTTTAAATATCTTGATATATCTCGAGAACTACGCATCTGATCAAAAAATATCATAGAACATAAAAAGTAGGAAACTTAATTCTCTACAAATAAAGTCTCTTAACATTTTGCCATAGCTCGCTTCGTTTCCGAGATATTTGCAGATTTATCTCAAGGGAAGGGGCCTGACGGACATATTTCGGGATATTTCTTCTTCTTGTTGTTCTTCTTCTGCACAGCTAAGCTGGAAGTGGCGTTTCCAGCTCGCAATAGCGCAGAGTTATCTCAAAGAAAGGGGCCACGGTGTTTCTGTATCTCTATTATGTTGGTGCGGCTTCGGAACTTTTAAATATCTTGATATATCTCGAGAACTACGCGTCTGATCAAAAAATATCATAAAACATAAAAAGTAGGAAACTTAATTCTCTA
Source organism: Osmia lignaria lignaria (assembly GCF_051020975.1). Lineage (NCBI taxonomy): Eukaryota > Metazoa > Arthropoda > Insecta > Hymenoptera > Megachilidae > Osmia > Osmia lignaria. Next base: position 23,007,877 of record NW_027478159.1, read on the forward strand.
CAAATAAAGTCTCTTAACATTTTGCCATAGCTCGCTTCGTTTCCGAGATATATGCAGATTTATCTCAAGGGAAGGGGCCTGACGGACATATTTCGAGATATTTCTTCTTCTTGTTGTTCTTCTTCTGCACAGCTAAGCTGGAAGTGGCTTTTGCGGCGCGCACTAGTGCAGAGTTATCTCAAAGAAAGGGGCCACGGTGTTTCTGTATCTCTATTACGTTGGTGCGGCTTCGGAACTTTTAAATATCTTGATATATCTCGAGAACTACGCATCTGATCAAAAAATATCATAGAACATAAAAAGTAGGAAACTTAATTCTCTACAAATAAAGTCTCTTAACATTTTGCCATAGCTCGCTTCGTTTCCGAGATATATGCAGATTTATCTCAAGGGAAGGGGCCTGACGGACATATTTCGAGATATTTCTTCTTCTTGTTGTTCTTCTTCTGCACAGCTAAGCTGGAAGTGGCATTTGCAGCTCGCAATAGTGCAGAGTTATCTCAAAGAAAGGGGCCACGGTGTTTCTGTATCTCTATTATGTTGGTGCGGCTTTGGAACTTTTAAATATCTCGATATATCTCGAAAACTACGCTTCTGATCAAAAAATATCATAGAACATAACTTGTAGGAAACATAATTCTCTACAAAAAAGGTCTCTTAACATTTTGCCATAGCTCGCTTCGTTTCCGAGATATTTGCAGATATATCTCAAGGGAAGGGGCCTGACGGACATATTTCGAGATATTTCTTCTTCTTGTTGTTCTTCTTCTGCACAGCTAAACTGGAAGTGGCATTTCCAGCTCGCAATAGTGCAGAGTTATCTGAAAGAAGGGGGCCACGGTGTTTCTGTATCTCTAATATGTTGGTGCGGCTTCGGAACTTTTAAATATCTTGATATATCTCGAGAACTACGCATCTGATCAAAAAATATCATAGAACCTAAAAAGTAGGAAACTTAATTCTCTACAGAAAAGGTCTCTTAACATTTTGCCATAGCTCGCTTCGTTTCCGGGATATTTGCAGATTTATCTCGAGGGAAGGGGCCTAACGGACATATTTCGAGATATTTCTTCTTCTTGTTGTTGTCCTTCTGCACAGCTAAACTGGAAGTGGCATTTCCAGCTCGCAATAGTGCAGAGTTATCTCAAAGAAAGGGGCCACGGTGTTTCTGTATCTCTATTATGTTGGTGCGGCTTCGGAACTTTTAAATATCTTGATATATCTCGAGAACTACGCATCTGATCAAAAAATATCATAGAACATCAAAAGCAGGAAACTTAATTCTCTACAAAAAAGGTCTGTTAACATTTTGCCATAGCTCGCTTCGTTTCCGAGATATTTGCAGATTTATCTCAAGGGAAGGGGCCTGACGGACATATTTCGAGATATTTCTTCTTCTTGATGTTCTTCTTCTGCACAGCTAAGCTGGAAGTGGCATTTACAGCTCGCAATAGTGCAGAGTTATCTCAAAGAAAGGGGCCACGGTGTTTCTGTATCTCTATTATGTTGGTGCGGCTTCGGAACTTTTAAATATCTTGATATATCTCTAGAACTACGCATCTGATCAAAAAATATCATAGAACATATAAAGTAGGAAACTTAATTCTCTACAAAAAAGGTCTCTTAACATTTTGCCATAGCTCGCTTCGTTTCCGAGATATGTGCAGATTTATCTCAAGGGAAGGGGCCTGACGGACATATTTCGAGATATTTCTTCTTCTTGTTGTTCTTCTTCTGCACAGCTAAACTGGAAGTGGCATTTCCAGCTCGCAATAGTGCAGAGTTATCTGAAAGAAAGGGGCCACGGTGTTTCTGTATCTCTAATATGTTGGTGCGGCTTCGGAACTTTTAAATATCTTGATATATCTCGAGAACTACGCATCTGATCAAAAAATATCATAGAACCTAAAAAGTAGGAAACTTAATTCTCTACAGAAAAGGTCTCTTAACATTTTGCCATAGCTCGCTTCGTTTCCGGGATATTTGCAGATTTATCTCGAGGGAAGGGGCCTAACGGACATATTTCGAGATATTTCTTCTTCTTGTTGTTGTCCTTCTGCACAGCTAAACTGGAAGTGGCATTTCCAGCTCGCAATAGTGCAGAGTTATCTCAAAGAAAGGGGCCACGGTGTTTCTGTATCTCTATTATGTTGGTGCGGCTTCGGAACTTTTAAATATCTTGATATATCTCGAGAACTACGCATCTGATCAAAAAATATCATAGAACATCAAAAGCAGGAAACTTAATTCTCTACAAAAAAGGTCTCTTAACATTTTGCCATAGCTCGCTTCGTTTCCGAGATATTTGCAGATTTATCTCAAGGGAAGGGGCCTGACGGACATATTTCGAGATATTTCTTCTTCTTGATGTTCTTCTTCTGCACAGCTAAGCTGGAAGTGGCATTTACAGCTCGCAATAGTGCAGAGTTATCTCAAAGAAAGGGGCCACGGTGTTTCTGTATCTCTATTATGTTGGTGCGGCTTCGGAACTTTTAAATATCTTGATATATCTCTAGAACTACGCATCTGATCAAAAAATATCATAGAACATATAAAGTAGGAAACTTAATTCTCTACAAAAAAGGTCTCTTAACATTTTGCCATAGCTCGCTTCGTTTCCGAGATATGTGCAGATTTATCTCAAGGGAAGGGGCCTGACGGACATATTTCGAGATATTTCTTCTTCTTGTTGTTCTTCTTCTGCACAGCTAAGCTGGAAGTGGCTTTTGCGGCGCGCACTAGTGTAGAGTTATCTCAAAGAAAGGGGCCACGGTGTTTCTGTATCTCTATTACGTTGGTGCGGCTTCGGAACTTTTAAATATCTCCATATATCTCGAAAACTACGCTTCTGATCGAAAAATATCATAGAACATAAATTGTAGAAAACATAATTCTCTACAAAAAAGGTCTCTTAAGATTTTGCCATAGCTCGTTTCGTTTCCGAGATATTTGCAGATATATCTCAAGGGAAGGGGCCTGACGGACATATTTCGAGATATTTCTTCTTCTTGTTGTTCTCCTTCTGCACAGCTAAACTGGAAGTGGCATTTCCAGCTCGCAATAGTGCAGAGTTATCTCAAAGAAAGGGGCCACGGTGTTTCTGTATCTCTATTATGTTGGTGCGGCGTCGGAACTTTTAAATATCTTGATATATCTCGAGAACTACGCATCTGATCAAAAAATATCATACAACATAAAAAGTAGGAAACTTAATTCTCTACAAAAAAGGTCTCTTAACATTTTGCAATAGCTCGCTTCGTTTCCGAGATATTTGCAGATTTATCTCAAGGGAAGGGGCCTGACGGACATATTTCGAGATATTTCTTCTTCTTGATGTTCTTCTTCTGCACAGCTAAGCTGGAAGTGGCATTTACAGCTCGCAATAGTGCAGAGTTATCTCAAAGAAAGGGGCCACGGTGTTTCTGTATCTCTATTATGTTGGTGCGGCTTCGGAACTTTTAAATATCTTGATATATCTCTAGAACTACGCATCTGATCAAAAAATATCATAGAACACAAAAAGTAGGAAACTTAATTCTCTACAAAAAAGGTCTCTTAACATTTTGCCATAGCTCGCTTCGTTTCCGAGATATTTGCAGATTTATCTCAAGGGAAGGGGCCTGACGGACATATTTCGAGATATTTCTTCTTCTTGTTGTTCTTCTTCTGCACAGCTAAGCTGGAAGTGGCATTTACAGCTCGCAATAGTGCAGAGTTATCTCAAAGAAAGGGGCCACGGTGTTTCTGTATCTCTATTATGTTGGTGCGGCTTCGGAACTTTTAAATATCTTGATATATCTCTAGAACTACGCATCTGATCAAAAAATATCATAGAACATCAAAAGCAGGAAACTTAATTCTCTACAAAAAAGGTCTCTTAACATTTTGCCATAGCTCGCTTCGTTTCCGAGATATTTGCAGATTTATCTCAAGGGAAGGGGCCTGACGGACATATTTCGAGATATTTCTTCTTCTTGATGTTCTTCTTCTGCACAGCTAAGCTGGAAGTGGCATTTACAGCTCGCAATAGTGCAGAGTTATCTCAAAGAAAGGGGCCACGGTGTTTCTGTATCTCTATTATGTTGGTGCGGCTTCGGAACTTTTAAATATCTTGATATATCTCTAGAACTACGCATCTGATCAAAAAATATCATAGAACATATAAAGTAGGAAACTTAATTCTCTACAAAAAAGGTCTCTTAACATTTTGCCATAGCTCGCTTCGTTTCTGAGATATGTGCAGATTTATCTCAAGGGAAGGGGCCTGACGGACATATTTCGAGATATTTCTTCTTCTTGTTGTTCTTCTTCTGCACAGCTGAGCTGGAAGTGGCTTTTGCGGCGCGCAATAGTGCAGAGTTATCTCAAAGAAAGGGGCCACGGTGTTTCTGTATCTCTATTACGTTGGTGCGGCTTCGGAACTTTTAAATATCTCGATATATCTCGAAAACTACGCTTCTGATCGAAAAATATCATAGAACATAAATTGTAGAAAACATAATTCTCTACAAAAAAGGTCTCTTAAGATTTTGCCATAGCTCGTTTCGTTTCCGAGATATTTGCAGATATATCTCAAGGGAAGGGGCCTGACGGACATATTTCGAGATATTTCTTCTTCTTGTTGTTCTCCTTCTGCACAGCTAAACTGGAAGTGGCATTTCCAGCTCGCAATAGTGCAGAGTTATCTCAAAGAAAGGGGCCACGGTGTTTCTGTATCTCTATTATGTTGGTGCGGCTTCGGAACTTTTAAATATCTTGATATATCTCGAGAACTACGCATCTGATCAAAAAATATCATACAACATAAAAAGTAGGAAACTTAATTCTCTACAAAAAAGGTCTCTTAACATTTTGCAATAGCTCGCTTCGTTTCCGAGATATTTGCAGATTTATCTCAAGGGAAGGGGCCTGACGGATATATTTCGAGATATTTCTTCTTCTTGATGTTCTTCTTCTGCACAGCTAAGCTGGAAGTGGCATTTACAGCTCGCAATAGTGCAGAGTTATCTCAAAGAAAGGGGCCACGGTGTTTCTGTATCTCTATTATGTTGGTGCGGCTTCGGAACTTTTAAATATCTTGATATATCTCTAGAACTACGCATCTGATCAAAAAATATCATAGAACACAAAAAGTAGGAAACTTAATTCTCTACAAAAAAGGTCTCTTAACATTTTGCCATAGCTCGCTTCGTTTCCGAGATATTTGCAGATTTATCTCAAGGGAAGGGGCCTGACGGACATATTTCGAGATATTTCTTCTTCTTGTTGTTCTTCTTCTGCACAGCTAAGCTGGAAGTGGCATTTACAGCTCGCAATAGTGCGGAGTTATCTCAAAGAAAGGGGCCACGGTGTTTCTGTATCTCTATTATGTTGGTGCGGCTTCGGAACTTTTAAATATCTTGATATATCTCTAGAACTACGCATCTGATCAAAAAATATCATAGAACATATAAAGTAGGAAACTTAATTCTCTACAAAAAAGGTCTCTTAACATTTTGCCATAGCTCGCTTCGTTTCCGAGATATATGCAGATTTATCTCAAGGGAAGGGGCCTGACGGACATATTTCGAGATATTTCTTCTTCTTGATGTTCTTCTTCTGCACAGCTAAGCTGGAAGTGGCATTTACAGCTCGCAATAGTGCAGAGTTATCTCAAAGAAAGGGGCCACGGTGTTTCTGTATCTCTATTATGTTGGTGCGGCGTCGGAACTTTTAAATATCTTGATATATCTCGAGAACTACGCATCTGATCAAAAAATATCATACAACATATAAAGTAGGAAACTTAATTCTCTACAAAAAAGGTCTCTTAACATTTTGCCATAGCTCGCTTCGTTTCTGAGATATGTGCAGATTTATCTCAAGGGAAGGGGCCTGACGGACATATTTCGAGATATTTCTTCTTCTTGTTGTTCTTCTTCTGCACAGCTAAGCTGGAAGTGGCTTTTGCGGCGCGCACTAGTGCAGAGTTATCTCAAAGAAAGGGGCCACGGTGTTTCTGTATCTCTATTACGTTGGTGCGGCTTCGGAACTTTTAAATATCTCGATATATCTCGAAAACTACGCTTCTGATCGAAAAATATCATAGAACATAAATTGTAGAAAACATAATTCTCTACAAAAAAGGTCTCTTAAGATTTTGCCATAGCTCGTTTCGTTTCCGAGATATTTGCAGATATATCTCAAGGGAAGGGGCCTGACGGACATATTTCGAGATATTTCTTCTTCTTGTTGTTCTCCTTCTGCACAGCTAAACTGGAAGTGGCATTTCCAGCTCGCAATAGTGCAGAGTTATCTCAAAGAAAGGGGCCACGGTGTTTCTGTATCTCTATTATGTTGGTGCGGCTTCGGAACTTTTAAATATCTTGATATATCTCTAGAACTACGCATCTGATCAAAAAATATCATAGAACATCAAAAGCAGGAAACTTAATTCTCTACAAAAAAGGTCTCTTAACATTTTGCCATAGCTCGCTTCGTTTCCGAGATATTTGCAGATTTATCTCAAGGGAAGGGGCCTGACGGACATATTTCGAGATATTTCTTCTTCTTGATGTTCTTCTTCTGCACAGCTAAGCTGGAAGTGGCATTTACAGCTCGCAATAGTGCAGAGTTATCTCAAAGAAAGGGGCCACGGTGTTTCTGTATCTCTATTATGTTGGTGCGGCTTCGGAACTTTTAAATATCTTGATATATCTCTAGAACTACGCATCTGATCAAAAAATATCATAGAACATATAAAGTAGGAAACTTAATTCTCTACAAAAAAGGTCTCTTAACATTTTGCCATAGCTCGCTTCGTTTCTGAGATATGTGCAGATTTATCTCAAGGGAAGGGGCCTGACGGACATGTTTCGAGATATTTCTTCTTCTTGTTGTTCTTCTTCTGCACAGCTAAGCTGGTAGTGGCTTTTGCGGCGCGCACTAGTGCAGAGTTATCTCAAAGAAAGGGGCCACGGTGTTTCTGTATCTCTATTACGTTGGTGCGGCTTCGGAACTTTTAAATATCTCGATATATCTCGAAAACTACGCTTCTGATCGAAAAATATCATAGAACATAAATTGTAGAAAACATAATTCTCTACAAAAAAGGTCTCTTAAGATTTTGCCATAGCTCGTTTCGTTTCCGAGATATTTGCAGATATATCTCAAGGGAAGGGGCCTGACGGACATATTTCGAGATATTTCTTCTTCTTGTTGTTCTCCTTCTGCACAGCTAAACTGGAAGTGGCATTTCCAGCTCGCAATAGTGCAGAGTTATCTCAAAGAAAGGGGCCACGGTGTTTCTGTATCTCTATTATGTTGGTGCGGCGTCGGAACTTTTAAATATCTTGATATATCTCGAGAACTACGCATCTGATCAAAAAATATCATACAACATAAAAAGTAGGAAACTTAATTCTCTACAAAAAAGGTCTCTTAACATTTTGCAATAGCTCGCTTCGTTTCCGAGATATTTGCAGATTTATCTCAAGGGAAGGGGCCTGACGGATATATTTCGAGATATTTCTTCTTCTTGATGTTCTTCTTCTGCACAGCTAAGCTGGAAGTGGCATTTACAGCTCGCAATAGTGCAGAGTTATCTCAAAGAAAGGGGCCACGGTGTTTCTGTATCTCTATTATGTTGGTGCGGCTTCGGAACTTTTAAATATCTTGATATATCTCTAGAACTACGCATCTGATCAAAAAATATCACAGAACACAAAAAGTAGGAAACTTAATTCTCTACAAAAAAGGTCTCTTAACATTTTGCCATAGCTCGCTTCGTTTCCGAGATATTTGCAGATTTATCTCAAGGGAAGGGGCCTGACGGACATATTTCGAGATATTTCTTCTTCTTGTTGTTCTTCTTCTGCACAGCTAAGCTGGAAGTGGCATTTACAGCTCGCAATAGTGCGGAGTTATCTCAAAGAAAGGGGCCACGGTGTTTCTGTATCTCTATTATGTTGGTGCGGCTTCGGAACTTTTAAATATCTTGATATATCTCTAGAACTACGCATCTGATCAAAAAATATCATAGAACATATAAAGTAGGAAACTTAATTCTCTACAAAAAAGGTCTCTTAACATTTTGCCATAGCTCGCTTCGTTTCCGAGATATATGCAGATTTATCTCAAGGGAAGGGGCCTGACGGACATATTTCGAGATATTTCTTCTTCTTGTTGTTCTTCTTCTGCACAGCTAAGCTGGAAGTGGCATTTGCAGCTCGCAATAGTGCAGAGTTATCTCAAAGAAAGGGGCCACGGTGTTTCTGTATCTCTATTATGTTGGTGCGGCTTTGGAACTTTTAAATATCTCGATATATCTCGAAAACTACGCTTCTGATCAAAAAATATCATAGAACATAACTTGTAGGAAACATAATTCTCTACAAAAAAGGTCTCTTAACATTTTGCCATAGCTCGCTTCGTTTCCGAGATATTTGCAGATATATCTCAAGGGAAGGGGCCTGACGGACATATTTCGAGATATTTCTTCTTCTTGTTGTTCTTCTTCTGCACAGCTAAACTGGAAGTGGCATTTCCAGCTCGCAATAGTGCAGAGTTATCTGAAAGAAAGGGGCCACGGTGTTTCTGTATCTCTAATATGTTGGTGCGGCTTCGGAACTTTTAAATATCTTGATATATCTCGAGAACTACGCATCTGATCAAAAAATATCATAGAACCTAAAAAGTAGGAAACTTAATTCTCTACAGAAAAGGTCTCTTAACATTTTGCCATAGCTCGCTTCGTTTCCGGGATATTTGCAGATTTATCTCGAGGGAAGGGGCCTAACGGACATATTTCGAGATATTTCTTCTTCTTGTTGTTGTCCTTCTGCACAGCTATACTGGAAGTGGCATTTCCAGCTCGCAATAGTGCAGAGTTATCTCAAAGAAAGGGGCCACGGTGTTTCTGTATCTCTATTATGTTGGTGCGGCTTCGGAACTTTTAAATATCTTGATATATCTCGAGAACTACGCATCTGATCAAAAAATATCATAGAACATCAAAAGCAGGAAACTTAATTCTCTACAAAAAAGGTCTCTTAACATTTTGCCATAGCTCGCTTCGTTTCCGAGATATTTGCAGATTTATCTCAAGGGAAGGGGCCTGACGGACATATTTCGAGATATTTCTTCTTCTTGATGTTCTTCTTCTGCACAGCTAAGCTGGAAGTGGCTTTTGCGGCGCGCACTAGTGCAGAGTTATCTCAAAGAAAGGGGCCACGGTGTTTCTGTATCTCTATTACGTTGGTGCGGCTTCGGAACTTTTAAATATCTCGATATATCTCGAAAACTACGCTTCTGATCGAAAAATATCATAGAACATAAATTGTAGAAAACATAATTCTCTACAAAAAAGGTCTCTTAAGATTTTGCCATAGCTCGTTTCGTTTCCAAGATATTTGCAGATATATCTCAAGGGAAGGGGCCTGACGGACATATTTCGAGATATTTCTTCTTCTTGTTGTTCTCCTTCTGCACAGCTAAACTGGAAGTGGCATTTCCAGCTCGCAATAGTGCAGAGTTATCTCAAAGAAAGGGGCCACGGTGTTTCTGTATCTCTATTATGTTGGTGCGGCGTCGGAACTTTTAAATATCTTGATATATCTCGAGAACTACGCATCTGATCAAAAAATATCATACAACATAAAAAGTAGGAAACTTAATTCTCTACAAAAAAGGTCTCTTAACATTTTGCAATAGCTCGCTTCGTTTCCGAGATATTTGCAGATTTATCTCAAGGGAAGGGGCCTGACGGACATATTTCGAGATATTTCTTCTTCTTGATGTTCTTCTTCTGCACAGCTAAGCTGGAAGTGGCATTTACAGCTCGCAATAGTGCAGAGTTATCTCAAAGAAAGGGGCCACGGTGTTTCTGTATCTCTATTATGTTGGTGCGGCTTCGGAACTTTTAAATATCTTGATACATCTCTAGAACTACGCATCTGATCAAAAAATATCATAGAACACAAAAAGTAGGAAACTTAATTCTCTACAAAAAAGGTCTCTTAACATTTTGCCATAGCTCGCTTCGTTTCCGAGATATTTGCAGATTTATCTCAAGGGAAGGGGCCTGACGGACATATTTCGAGATATTTCTTCTTCTTGTTGTTCTTCTTCTGCACAGCTAAGCTGGAAGTGGCATTTACAGCTCGCAATAGTGCAGAGTTATCTCAAAGAAAGGGGCCACGGTGTTTCTGTATCTCTATTATGTTCGTGCGGCTTCGGAACTTTTAAATATCTTGATATATCTCTAGAACTACGCATCTGATCAAAAAATATCATAGAACATATAAAGTAGGAAACTTAATTCTCTACAAAAAAGGTCTCTTAACATTTTGCCATAGCTCGCTTCGTTTCCGAGATATTTGCAGATTTATCTCAAGGGAAGGGGCCTGACGGACATATTTCGAGATATTTCTTCTTCTTGTTGTTCTTCTTCTGCACAGCTAAGCTGGAAGTGGCATTTGCAGCTCGCAATAGTGCAGAGTTATCTCAAAGAAAGAGGCCACGGTGTTTCTGTACCTCTATTATGTTGGTGCAGCTTCGGAACTTTTAAATATCTTGATATATCTCGAGAACTACGCATCTGATCAAAAAATATCATAGAACATAAAAAGTAGAAAACTTAATTCTCTACAAAAAAGGTCTCTTAACATTTTGCCATAGCTCGCTTCGTTTCCGAGATATATGCAGATTTATCTCAAGGGAAGGGGCCTGACGGACATATTTCGAGATATTTCTTCTTCTTGTTGTTCTTCTTCTGCACAGCTAAGCTGGAAGTGGCATTTGCAGCTCGCAATAGTGCAGAGTTATCTCAAAGAAAGGGGCCACGGTGTTTCTGTATCTCTATTATGTTGGTGCGGCTTCGGAACTTTTAAATATCTCGATATATCTCGAAAACTACGCTTCTGATCAAAAAATATCATAGAACATAGCTTGTAGGAAACTTAATTCTCTACAGAAAAGGTCTCTTAACATTTTGCCATAGCTCGCTTCGTTTCCGGGATATTTGCAGATTTATCTCGAGGGAAGGGGCCTAACGGACATATTTCGAGATATTTCTTCTTCTTGTTGTTGTCCTTCTGCACAGCAAAACTGGAAGTGGCATTTCCAGCTCGCAATAGTGCAGAGTTATCTCAAAGAAAGGGGCCACGGTGTTTCTGTATCTCTATTATGTTGGTGCGGCTTCGGAACTTTTAAATATCTTGATATATCTCGAGAACTACGCATCTGATCAAAAAATATCATAGAACATCAAAAGCAGGAAACTTAATTCTCTACAAAAAAGGTCTCTTAACATTTTGCCATAGCTCGCTTCGTTTCCGAGATATTTGCAGATTTATCTCAAGGGAAGGGGCCTGACGGACATATTTCGAGATATTTCTTCTTCTTGATGTTCTTCTTCTGCACAGCTAAGCTGGAAGTGGCATTTACAGCTCGCAATAGTGCAGAGTTATCTCAAAGAAAGGGGCCACGGTGTTTCTGTATCTCTATTATGTTGGTGCGGCTTCGGAACTTTTAAATATCTTGATATATCTCGAGAACTACGCGTCTGATCAAAAAATATCATAGAATATAAAAAGTAGGAAACTTAATTCTCTACAAAAAAGGTCTCTTAACATTTTGCCATAGCTCGCTTCGTTTCCGAGATATGTGCAGATTTATCTCAAGGGAAGGGGCCTGACGGACATATTTCGAGATATTTCTTCTTCTTGTTGTTCTTCTTCTGCACAGCTAAGCTGGAAGTGGCTTTTGCGGCTCGCACTAGTGCAGAGTTATCTCAAAGAAAGGGGCCACGGTGTTTCTGTATCTCTATTACGTTGGTGCGGCTTCGGAACTTTTAAATATCTCGATATATCTCGAAAACTACGCTTCTGATCGAAAAATATCTTAGAACATAAATTGTAGAAAACATAATTCTCTACAAAAAAGGTCTCTTAAGATTTTGCCATAGCTCGTTTCGTTTCCGAGATATTTGCAGATATATCTCAAGGGAAGGGGCCTGACGGACATATTTCGAGATATTTCTTCTTCTTGTTGTTCTCCTTCTGCACAGCTAAACTGGAAGTGGCATTTCCAGCTCGCAATAGTGCAGAGTTATCTCAAAGAAAGGGGCCACGGTGTTTCTGTATCTCTATTATGTTGGTGCGGCGTCGGAACTTTTAAATATCTTGATATATCTCGAGAACTACGCATCTGATCAAAAAATATCATAGAACATAAAAAGTAGGAAACTTAATTCTCTACAAAAAAGGTCTCTTAACATTTTGCCATAGCTCGCTTCGTTTCCGATATATTTGCAGATTTATCTCAAGGGAAGGGGCCTGACGGACATATTTCGAGATATTTCTTCTTCTTGTTGTTCTTCTTCTGCACGGCTAAGCTGGAAGTGGCATTTACAGCTCGCAATAGTGCAGAGTTATCTCAAAGAAAGGGGCCACGGTGTTTCTGTATCTCTATTATGTTGGTGCGGCTTCGGAACTTTTAAATATCTTGATATATCTCTAGAACTACGCATCTGATCAAAAAATATCATAGAACATATAAAGTAGGAAACTTAATTCTCGACAAAAAAGGTCTCTTAACATTTTGCCATAGCTCACTTCGTTTCCGAGATATTTGCAGATTTATCTCAAGGGAAGGGGCCTGACGGACATATTTCGAAATATTTCTTCTTCTTGTTGTTCTTCTTCTGCACAGCTAAACTGGAAGTGGCATTTGCAGCTCGCAATAGTGCAGAGTTATCTCACAGAAAGGGGCCACGGTGTTTCTGTATCTCTATTATGTTGGTGCGGCTTCGGAACTTTTAAATATCTCGATATATCTCGAAAACTACGCTTCTTATCGAAAAATATCTTAGAACATAAATTGTAGAAAACATAATTCTCTACAAAAAAGGTCTCTTAAGATTTTGCCATAGCTCGTTTCGTTTCCGACATATTTGCAGATATATCTCAAGGGAAGGGGCCTGACGGACATATTTCGAGATATTTCTTCTTCTTGTTGTTCTTCTTCTGCACAGCTAAGCTGGAAGTGGCATTTACAGCTCGCAATAGTGCAGAGTTATCTCAAAGAAAGGGGCCACGGTGTTTCTGTATCTCTATTATGTTGGTGCGGCTTCGGAACTTTTAAATATCTTGATATATCTCTAGAACTACGCATCTGATAAAAAAATATCATAGAACATAAAAAGTAGGAAACTTAATTCTCTACAAATAAAGTCTCTTAACATTTTGCCATAGCTCGCTTCGTTTCCGAGATATTTGCAGATTTATCTCAAGGGAAGGGGCCTGACGGACATATTTCGAGATATTTCTTCTTCTTGATGTTCTTCTTCTGCACAGCTAAGCTGGAAGTGGCATTTACAGCTCGCAATAAAGCAGAGTTATCTCAAAGAAAGGGGCCACGGTGTTTCTGTATCTCTATTATGTTGGTGCGGCTTCGGAACTTTTAAATATCTTGATATATCTCTAGAACTACGCATCTGATCAAAAAATATCATAGAACATATAAAGTAGGAAACTTAATTCTCTACAAAAAAGGTCTCTTAACATTTTGCCATAGCTCGCTTCGTTTCCGAGATATTTGCAGATTTATCTCAAGGGAAGGGGCCTGACGGACATATTTCGAGATATTTCTTCTTCTTGTTGTTCTTCTTCTGCACAGCTAAACTGGAAGTGGCATTTCCAGCTCGCAATAGTGCAGAGTTATCTCAAAGAAAGGGGCCACGGTGTTTCTGTATCTCTATTATGTTGGTGCGGCTTCGGAACTTTTAAATATCTTGATATATCTCGAGAACTACGCATCTGATCAAAAATATCATACAACATAAAAAGTAGGAAACTTAATTCTCTACAAATAAAGTCTCTTAACATTTTGCCATAGCTCGCTTCGTTTCCGAGATATTTGCAGATTTATCTCAAGGGAAGGGGCCTGACGGACATATTTCGAGATATTTCTTCTTTTTGTTGTTCTTCTTCTGCACAGCTAAGCTGTAAGTGGCGTTTGCGGCCCGCACTAGTGCAGAGTTATCTCAAAGAAAGGGGCCACTGTGTTTCTGAATCTCTATTATGTTGGTGCGGCTTCGGAACTTTTAAATATCTCGATATATCTCGAGAACTACGCTTCTGATCAAAAAATATCATAGAACATAAATTGTAGGAAACATAATTCTCTACAAAAAAGGTCTCTTAACATTTTGCCATAGCTCGCTTCGTTTCCGAGATATATGCAGATTTATCTCAAGGGAAGGGGCCTGACGGACATATTTCGAGATATTTCTTCTTCTTGTTGTTCTCCTTCTGCACAGCTAAACTGGAAGTGGCATTTCCAGCTCGCAATAGTGCAGAGTTATCTCAAAGAAAGGGGCCACGGTGTTTCTGTATCTCTATTATGTTGGTGCGGCGTCGGAACTTTTAAATATCTTGATATATCTCGAGAACTACGCATCTGATCAAAAAATATCATACAACATAAAAAGTAGGAAACTTAATTCTCTACAAAAAAGGTCTCTTAACATTTTGCCATAGCTCGCTTCGTTTCCGAGATATTTGCAGATTTATCTCAAGGGAAGGGGCCTGACGGACATATTTCGAGATATTTCTTCTTCTTGTTGTTCTTCTTCTGCACAGCTAAGCTGGAAGTGGCATTTACAGCTCGCAATAGTGCAGAGTTATCTCAAAGAAAGGGGCCACGGTGTTTCTGTATCTCTATTATGTTGGTGCGGCTTCGGAACTTTTAAATATCTTGATATATCTCTAGAACTACGCATATGATCAAAAAATATCATAGAACATATAAAGTAGGAAACTTAATTCTCTACAAAAAAGGTCTCTTAACATTTTGCCATAGCTCACTTCGTTTCCGAGATATTTGCAGATTTATCTCAAGGGAAGGGGCCTGACGGACATATTTCGAAATATTTCTTCTTCTTGTTGTTCTTCTTCTGCACAGCTAAGCTGGAAGTGGCATTTGCGGCCCGCACTAGTGCAGAGTTATCTCAAAGAAAGGGGCCGCGGTGTTTCTGAATCTCTATTATGTTGGTGCGGCTTCGGAACTTTTAAATATCTCGATATATCTCGAGAACTACGCTTCTGATCAAAAAATATCATAGAACATAAATTGTAGGAAACATAATTCTCTACAAAAAAGGTCTCTTAACATTTTGCCATAGCTCGCTTCGTTTCCGAGATATATGCAGATTTATCTCAAGGGAAGGGGCCTGACGGACATATTTCGAGATATTTCTTCTTCTTGTTGTTCTTCTTCTGCACAGCTAAACTGGAAGTGGCATTTCCAGCTCGCAATAGTGCAGAGTTATCTCAAAGAAAGGGGCCACGGTGTTTCTGTATCTCTATTATGTTGGTGCGGCTTCGGAACTTTTAAATATCTCGATATATCTCGAAAACTACGCCTCTGATCAAAAAATATCATAGAACATTACTTGTAGGAAACATAATTCTCTACAAAAAAGGTCTCTTACCATTTTGCCATAGCTCGCTTCGTTTCCGAGATATTTGCAGATATATCTCAAGGGAAGGGGCCTGACGGATATATTTCGAGATATTTCTTCTTCTTGTTGTTCTTCTTCTGCACAGCTAAACTGGAAGTGGCATTTGCAGCTCGCAATAGTGCGGAGTTATCTCAAAGAAAGGGGCCACGGTGTTTCTGTATCTCTATTATGTTGGTGCGGCTTCGGAACTTTTAAATATCTTGATATATCTCGAGAACTACGCATCTGATCAAAAAATATCATAGAACATAAAAAGTAGGAAACTTAATTCTCTACAAATAAGGTCTCTTAACATTTTGCCATAGCTCACTTCGTTTCCGAGATATTTGCAGATATATCTCAAGGGAAGGGGCCTGACGGACATATTTCGAGATATTTCTTCTTCTTGTTGTTCTTCTTCTGCACAGCTAAGCTGGAAGTGGCATTTACAGCTCGCAATGAAGCAGAGTTATCTCAAAGAAAGGGGCCACGGTGTTTCTGTATCTCTATTATGTTGGTGCGGCTTCGGAACTTTTAAATATCTTGATATATCTCTAGAACTACGCATCTGATCAAAAAATATTATAGAACATATAAAGTAGGAAACTTAATTCTCTACAAAAAAGGTCTCTTAACATTTTGCCATAGCTCGCTTCGTTTCCGAGATATTTGCAGATTTATCTCAAGGGAAGGGCCCTGACGGACATATTTCGAGATATTTCTTCTTCTTGATGTTCTTCTTCTGCACAGCTAAGCTGGAAGTGGCATTTACAGCTCGCAATGAAGCAGAGTTATCTCAAAGAAAGGGGCCACGGTGTTTCTGTATCTCTATTATGTTGGTGCGGCTTCGGAACTTTTAAATATCTTGATATATCTCGAGAACTACGCATCTGATCAAAAATATCATACAACATAAAAAGTAGGAAACTTAATTCTCTACAAATAAAGTCTCTTAACATTTTGCCATAGCTCGCTTCGTTTCCGAGATATTTGCAGATTTATCTCAAGGGAAGGGGCCTGACGGACATATTTCGAGATATTTCTTCTTCTTGTTGTTCTTCTTCTGCACAGCTAAGCTGTAAGTGGCGTTTGCGGCCCGCACTAGTGCAGAGTTATCTCAAAGAAAGGGGCCACGGTGTTTCTGAATCTCTATTATGTTGGTGCGGCTTCGGAACTTTTAAATATCTCGATATATCTCGAGAACTACGCTTCTGATCAAAAAATATCATAGAACATAAATTGTAGGAAACATACTTCTCTACAAAAAAGGTCTCTTAACATTTTGCCATAGCTCGCTTCGTTTCCGAGATATATGCAGATTTATCTCAAGGGAAGGGGCCTGACGGACATATTTCGAGATATTTCTTCTTCTTGTTGTTCTCCTTCTGCACAGCTAAACTGGAAGTGGCATTTCCAGCTCGCAATAGTGCAGAGTTATCTCAAAGAAAGGGGCCACGGTGTTTCTGTATCTCTATTATGTTGGTGCGGCGTCGGAACTTTTAAATATCTTGATATATCTCGAGAACTACGCATCTGATCAAAAAATATCATACAACATAAAAAGTAGGAAACTTAATTCTCTACAAAAAAGGTCTCTTAACATTTTGCCATAGCTCGCTTCGTTTCCGAGATATATGCAGATTTATCTCAAGGGAAGGGGCCTGACGGACATATTTCGAGATATTTCTTCTTCTTGTTGTTCTTCTTCTGCACAGCTAAACTGGAAGTGGCGTTTCCAGCTCGCAATAGCGCAGAGTTATCTCAAAGAAAGGGGCCACGGTGTTTCTGTATCTCTATTATGTTGGTGCGGCTTCGGAACTTTTAAATATCTTGGTATATCTCGGGAACTACGCATCTGATAAAAAAATATCATAGAACATAAAAAGTAGGAAACTTAATTCTCTACAAATAAAGTCTCTTAACATTTTGCCATAGCTCGCTTCGTTTCCGAGATATTTGCAGATTTATCTCAAGGGAAGGGGCCTGACGGACATATTTCGAGACATTTCTTCTTCTTGTTGTTCTTCTTCTGCACAGCTAAGCTGGAAGTGGCATTTGCAGCTCGCAATAGTGCAGAGTTATCTCAAAGAAAGGGGCCACGGTGTTTCTGTATCTCTATTATGTTGGTGCGGCTTCGGAACTTTTAAATATCTTGATATATCTCGAGAACTACGCATCTGATCAAAAAATATCATAGAACATAAAAAGTAGAAAACTTAATTCTCTACAAAAAAGGTCTCTTAACATTTTGCCATAGCTCGCTTCGTTTCCGAGATATATGCAGATTTATCTCAAGGGAAGGGGCCTGACGGACATATTTCGAGATATTTCTTCTTCTTGTTGTTCTTCTTCTGCACAGCTAAGCTGGAAGTGGCATTTGCGGCTCGCACTAGTGCAGAGTTATCTCAAAGAAAGGGGCCACGGTGTTTCTGTATCTCTATTATGTTGGTGCGGCTTCGGAACTTTTAAATATCTCGATATATCTCGAAAACTACGCTTCTGATCAAAAAATATCATAGAACATAAATTGTAGGAAACATAATTCTCTACAAAAAAGGTCTCTTAACATTTTGCCATAGCTCGTTTCGTTTCCGAGATATTTGCAGATATATCTCAAGGGAAGGGGCCTGACGGACATATTTCGAGATATTTCTTCTTCTTGTTGTTCTTCTTCTGCACAGCTAAGCTGGAAGTGGCATTTACAGCTCGCAATAGTGCAGAGTTATCTCAAAGAAAGGGGCCACGGTGTTTCTGTATCTCTATTATGTTGGTGCGGCTTCGGAACTTTTAAATATCTTGATATATCTCTAGAACTACGCATCTGATCAAAAAATATCATAGAACATATAAAGTAGGAAACTTAATTCTCTACAAAAAGGGTCTCTTAACATTTTGCCATAGCTCGCTTCGTTTCCGAGATATTTGCAGATTTATCTCAAGGGAAGGGGCCTGACGGACATATTTCGAGATATTTCTTCTTCTTGTTGTTCTTCTTCTGCACAGCTAAACTGGAAGTGGCATTTCCAGCTCGCAATAGTGCAGAGTTATCTCAAAGAAAGGGGCCACGGTGTTTCTGTTTCTCTATTATGTTGGTGCGGCTTCGGAACTTTTAAATATCTTGATATATCTCGAGAACTACGCATCTGATCAAAAAATATCATAGAACGTAAAAAGTAGGAAACTTAATTCTCTACAAATAAGGTCTCTTAACATTTTGCCATAGCTCACTTCGTTTCCGAGATATTTGCAGATATATCTCAAGGGAAGGGGCCTGACGGACATATTTCGAGATATTTCTTCTTCTTGTTGTTCTTCTTCTGCACAGCTAAGCTGGAAGTGGCATTTACAGCTCGCAATAAAGCAGAGTTATCTCAAAGAAAGGGGCCACGGTGTTTCTGTATCTCTATTATGTTGGTGCGGCTTCGGAACTTTTAAATATCTTGATATATCTCTAGAACTACGCATCTGATCAAAAAATATCATAGAACATATAAAGTAGGAAACTTAATTCTCTACAAAAAAGGTCTCTTAACATTTTGCCATAGCTCGCTTCGTTTCCGAGATATTTGCAGATTTATCTCAAGGGAAGGGGCCTGACGGACATATTTCGAGATATTTCTTCTTCTTGTTGTTCTTCTTCTGCACAGCTAAGCTGGAAGTGGCATTTGCGGCCCGCACTAGTGCAGAGTTATCTCAAAGAAAGGGGCCACGGTGTTTCTGAATCTCTATTATGTTGGTGCGGCTTCGGAACTTTTAAATATCTTGATATATCTCGAGAACTACGCATCTGATCAAAAAATATCATAGAACATAAAAAGTAGGAAACTTAATTCTCTACAAATAAGGTCTCTTAACATTTTGCCATAGCTCACTTCGTTTCCGAGATATTTGCAGATATATCTCAAGGGAAGGGGCCTGACGGACATATTTCGAGATATTTCTTCTTCTTGTTGTTCTTCTTCTGCACAGCTAAGCTGGAAGTGGCATTTACAGCTCGCAATGAAGCAGAGTTATCTCAAAGAAAGGGGCCACGGTGTTTCTGTATCTCTATTATGTTGGTGCGGCTTCGGAACTTTTAAATATCTTGATATATCTCTAGAACTACGCATCTGATCAAAAAATATCATAGAACATATAAAGTAGGAAACTTAATTTTCTACAAAAAAGGTCTGTTAACATTTTGCCATAGCTCGCTTCGTTTCCGAGATATTTGCAGATTTATCTCAAGGGAAGGGGCCTGACGGACATATTTCGAGATATTTCTTCTTCTTGATGTTCTTCTTCTGCACAGCTAAGCTGGAAGTGGCATTTACAGCTCGCAATGAAGCAGAGTTATCTCAAAGAAAGGGGCCACGGTGTTTCTGTATCTCTATTATGTTGGTGCGGCTTCGGAACTTTTAAATATCTTGATATATCTCTAGAACTACGCATCTGATCAAAAAATATCATAGAACATATCAAGTAGGAAACATAATTCTCTACAAAAAAGGTCTCTTAACATTTTGCCATAGCTCGCTTCGTTTCCGAGATATATGCAGATTTATCTCAAGGGAAGGGGCCTGACGGACATATTTCGAGATATTTCTTCTTCTTGTTGTTCTCCTTCTGCACAGCTAAACTGGAAGTGGCATTTCCAGCTCGCAATAGTGCAGAGTTATCTCAAAGAAAGGGGCCACGGTGTTTCTGTATCTCTATTATGTTGGTGCGGCGTCGGAACTTTTAAATATCTTGATATATCTCGAGAACTACGCATCTGATCAAAAAATATCATACAACATAAAAAGTAGGAAACTTAATTCTCTACAAAAAAGGTCTCTTAACATTTTGCCATAGCTCGGTTCGTTTCCGAGATATATGCAGATTTATCGCAAGGGAAGGGGCCTGACGGACATATTTCGAGATATTTCTTCTTCTTGTTGTTCTTCTTCTGCACAGCTAAACTGGAAGTGGCGTTTCCAGCTCGCAATAGCGCAGAGTTATCTCAAAGAAAGGGGCCACGGTGTTTCTGTATCTCTATTATGTTGGTGCGGCTTCGGAACTTTTAAATATCTTGATATATCTCGGGAACTACGCATCTGATAAAAAAATATCATAGAACATAAAAAGTAGGAAACTTAATTCTCTACAAATAAAGTCTCTTAACATTTTGCCATAGCTCGCTTCGTTTCCGAGATATTTGCAGATTTATCTCAAGGGAAGGGGCCTGACGGACATATTTCGAGACATTTCTTCTTCTTGTTGTTCTTCTTCTGCACAGCTAAGCTGGAAGTGGCATTTGCAGCTCGCAATAGTGCAGAGTTATCTCAAAGAAAGGGGCCACGGTGTTTCTGTATCTCTATTATGTTGGTGCGGCTTCGGAACTTTTAAATATCTTGATATATCTCGAGAACTACGCATCTGATCAAAAAATATCATAGAACATAAAAAGTAGGAAACTTAATTCTCTACAAAAAAGGTCTCTTAACATTTTGCCATAGCTCGCTTCGTTTCCGAGATATATGCAGATTTGTCTCAAGGGAAGGGGCCTGACGGACATATTTCGAGATATTTCTTCTTCTTGTTGTTCTTCTTCTGCACAGCTAACCTGGAAGTGGCATTTGCGGCTCGCACTAGTGCAGAGTTATCTCAAAGAAAGGGGCCACGGTGTTTCTGTATCTCTATTATGTTGGTGCGGCTTCGGAACTTTTAAATATCTCGATATATCTCGAAAACTACGCTTCTGATCAAAAAATATCATAGAACATAAATTGTAGGAAACATAATTCTCTACAAAAAAGGTCTCTTAACATTTTGCCATAGCTCGTTTCGTTTCCGAGATATTTGCAGATATATCTCAAGGGAAGGGGCCTGACGGACATATTTCGAGATATTTCTTCTTCTTGTTGTTCTTCTTCTGCACAGCTAAGCTGGAAGTGGCATTTACAGCTCGCAATAGTGCAGAGTTATCTCAAAGAAAGGGGCCACGGTGTTTCTGTATCTCTATTATGTTGGTGCGGCTTCGGAACTTTTAAATATCTTGATATATCTCTAGAACTACGCATCTGATCAAAAAATATCATAGAACATATAAAGTAGGAAACTTAATTCTCTACAAAAAGGGTCTCTTAACATTTTGCCATAGCTCGCTTCGTTTCCGAGATATTTGCAGATTTATCTCAAGGGAAGGGGCCTGACGGACATATTTCGAGATATTTCTTCTTCTTGTTGTTCTTCTTCTGCACAGCTAAACTGGAAGTGGCATTTCCAGCTCGCAATAGTGCAGAGTTATCTCAAAGAAAGGGGCCACGGTGTTTCTGTTTCTCTATTATGTTGGTGCGGCTTCGGAACTTTTAAATATCTTGATATATCTCGAGAACTACGCATCTGATCAAAAAATATCATAGAACATAAAAAGTAGGAAACTTAATTCTCTACAAATAAGGTCTCTTAACATTTTGCCATAGCTCACTTCGTTTCCGAGATATTTGCAGATATATCTCAAGGGAAGGGGCCTGACGGACATATTTCGAGATATTTCTTCTTCTTGTTGTTCTTCTTCTGCACAGCTAAGCTGGAAGTGGCATTTACAGCTCGCAATAAAGCAGAGTTATCTCAAAGAAAGGGGCCACGGTGTTTCTGTATCTCTATTATGTTGGTGCGGCTTCGGAACTTTTAAATATCTTGATATATCTCTAGAACTACGCATCTGATCAAAAAATATCATAGAACATATAAAGTAGGAAACTTAATTCTCTACAAAAAAGGTCTCTTAACATTTTGCCATAGCTCGCTTCGTTTCCGAGATATTTGCAGATTTATCTCAAGGGAAGGGGCCTGACGGACATATTTCGAGATATTTCTTCTTCTTGTTGTTCTTCTTCTGCACAGCTAAACTGGAAGTGGCGTTACCAGCTCGCAATAGCGCAGAGTTATCTCAAAGAAAGGGGCCACGGTGTTTCTGTATCTCTATTATGTTGGTGCGGCTTCGGAACTTTTAAATATCTCGATATATCTCGAAAACTACGCTTCTGATCAAAAAATATCATAGAACATAAATTGTAGGAAACATAATTCTCTACAAAAAAGGTCTCTTAACATTTTGCCATAGCTCGTTTCGTTTCCGAGATATTTGCAGATATATCTCAAGGGAAGGGGCCTGACGGACATATTTCGAGATATTTCTTCTTCTTGTTGTTCTTCTTCTGCACAGCTAAGCTGGAAGTGGCATTTACAGCTCGCAATAGTGCAGAGTTATCTCAAAGAAAGGGGCCACGGTGTTTCTGTATCTCTATTATGTTGGTGCGGCTTCGGAACTTTTAAATATCTTGATATATCTCTAGAACTACGCATCTGATCAAAAAATATCATAGAACATATAAAGTAGGAAACTTAATTCTCTACAAAAAGGGTCTCTTAACATTTTGCCATAGCTCGCTTCGTTTCCGAGATATTTGCAGATTTATCTCAAGGGAAGGGGCCTGACGGACATATTTCGAGATATTTCTTCTTCTTGTTGTTCTTCTTCTGCACAGCTAAACTGGAAGTGGCATTTCCAGCTCGCAATAGTGCAGAGTTATCTCAAAGAAAGGGGCCACGGTGTTTCTGTATCTCTATTATGTTGGTGCGGCTTCGGAACTTTTAAATATCTTGATATATCTCGAGAACTACGCATCTGATCAAAAATATCATACAACATAAAAAGTAGGAAACTTAATTCTCTACAAATAAAGTCTCTTAACATTTTGCCATAGCTCGCTTCGTTTCCGAGATATTTGCAGATTTATCTCAAGGGAAGGGGCCTGACGGACATATTTCGAGATATTTCTTCTTCTTGTTGTTCTTCTTCTGCACAGCTAAGCTGGAAGTGGCATTTGCGGCCCGCACTAGTGCAGAGTTATCTCAAAGAAAGGGGCCACGGTGTTTCTGAATCTCTATTATGTTGGTGCGGCTTCGGAACTTTTAAATATCTTGATATATCTCGAGAACTACGCATCTGATCAAAAAATATCATAGAACATAAAAAGTAGGAAACTTAATTCTCTACAAATAAGGTCTCTTAACATTTTGCCATAGCTCACTTCGTTTCCGAGATATTTGCAGATATATCTCAAGGGAAGGGGCCTGACGGACATATTTCGAGATATTTCTTCTTCTTGTTGTTCTTCTTCTGCACAGCTAAGCTGGAAGTGGCATTTACAGCTCGCAATGAAGCAGAGTTATCTCAAAGAAAGGGGCCACGGTGTTTCTGTATCTCTATTATGTTGGTGCGGCTTCGGAACTTTTAAATATCTTGATATATCTCTAGAACTACGCATCTGATCAAAAAATATCATAGAACATATAAAGTAGGAAACTTAATTTTCTACAAAAAAGGTCTGTTAACATTTTGCCATAGCTCGCTTCGTTTCCGAGATATTTGCAGATTTATCTCAAGGGAAGGGGCCTGACGGACATATTTCGAGATATTTCTTCTTCTTGATGTTCTTCTTCTGCACAGCTAAGCTGGAAGTGGCATTTACAGCTCGCAATGAAGCAGAGTTATCTCAAAGAAAGGGGCCACGGTGTTTCTGTATCTCTATTATGTTGGTGCGGCTTCGGAACTTTTAAATATCTTGATATATCTCTAGAACTACGCATCTGATCAAAAAATATCATAGAACATATAAAGTAGGAAACATAATTCTCTACAAAAAAGGTCTCTTAACATTTTGCCATAGCTCGCTTCGTTTCCGAGATATATGCAGATTTATCTCAAGGGAAGGGGCCTGACGGACATATTTCGAGATATTTCTTCTTCTTGTTGTTCTCCTTCTGCACAGCTAAACTGGAAGTGGCATTTCCAGCTCGCAATAGTGCAGAGTTATCTCAAAGAAAGGGGCCACGGTGTTTCTGTATCTCTATTATGTTGGTGCGGCGTCGGAACTTTTAAATATCTTGATATATCTCGAGAACTACGCATCTGATCAAAAAATATCATACAACATAAAAAGTAGGAAACTTAATTCTCTACAAAAAAGGTCTCTTAACATTTTGCCATAGCTCGGTTCGTTTCCGAGATATATGCAGATTTATCGCAAGGGAAGGGGCCTGACGGACATATTTCGAGATATTTCTTCTTCTTGTTGTTCTTCTTCTGCACAGCTAAACTGGAAGTGGCGTTTCCAGCTCGCAATAGCGCAGAGTTATCTCAAAGAAAGGGGCCACGGTGTTTCTGTATCTCTATTATGTTGGTGCGGCTTCGGAACTTTTAAATATCTTGATATATCTCGGGAACTACGCATCTGATAAAAAAATATCATAGAACATAAAAAGTAGGAAACTTAATTCTCTACAAATAAAGTCTCTTAACATTTTGCCATAGCTCGCTTCGTTTCCGAGATATTTGCAGATTTATCTCAAGGGAAGGGGCCTGACGGACATATTTCGAGACATTTCTTCTTCTTGTTGTTCTTCTTCTGCACAGCTAAGCTGGAAGTGGCATTTGCAGCTCGCAATAGTGCAGAGTTATCTCAAAGAAAGGGGCCACGGTGTTTCTGTATCTCTATTATGTTGGTGCGGCTTCGGAACTTTTAAATATCTTGATATATCTCGAGAACTACGCATCTGATCAAAAAATATCATAGAACATAAAAAGTAGGAAACTTAATTCTCTACAAAAAAGGTCTCTTAACATTTTGCCATAGCTCGCTTCGTTTCCGAGATATATGCAGATTTGTCTCAAGGGAAGGGGCCTGACGGACATATTTCGAGATATTTCTTCTTCTTGTTGTTCTTCTTCTGCACAGCTAACCTGGAAGTGGCATTTGCGGCTCGCACTAGTGCAGAGTTATCTCAAAGAAAGGGGCCACGGTGTTTCTGTATCTCTATTATGTTGGTGCGGCTTCGGAACTTTTAAATATCTCGATATATCTCGAAAACTACGCTTCTGATCAAAAAATATCATAGAACATAAATTGTAGGAAACATAATTCTCTACAAAAAAGGTCTCTTAACATTTTGCCATAGCTCGTTTCGTTTCCGAGATATTTGCAGATATATCTCAAGGGAAGGGGCCTGACGGACATATTTCGAGATATTTCTTCTTCTTGTTGTTCTTCTTCTGCACAGCTAAGCTGGAAGTGGCATTTACAGCTCGCAATAGTGCAGAGTTATCTCAAAGAAAGGGGCCACGGTGTTTCTGTATCTCTATTATGTTGGTGCGGCTTCGGAACTTTTAAACATCTTGATATATCTCTAGAACTACGCATCTGATCAAAAAATATCATAGAACATATAAAGTAGGAAACTTAATTCTCTACAAAAAGGGTCT
This sequence comes from Osmia lignaria lignaria, assembly GCF_051020975.1. Taxonomy (NCBI): domain Eukaryota; kingdom Metazoa; phylum Arthropoda; class Insecta; order Hymenoptera; family Megachilidae; genus Osmia; species Osmia lignaria. The sequence continues at coordinate 23,033,646 of NW_027478159.1, forward strand.
CTTAACATTTTGCCATAGCTCGCTTCGTTTCCGAGATATTTGCAGATTTATCTCAAGGGAAGGGGCCTGACGGACATATTTCGAGATATTTCTTCTTCTTGTTGTTCTTCTTCTGCACAGCTAAACTGGAAGTGGCATTTCCAGCTCGCAATAGTGCAGAGTTATCTCAAAGAAAGGGGCCACGGTGTTTCTGTTTCTCTATTATGTTGGTGCGGCTTCGGAACTTTTAAATATCTTGATATATCTCGAGAACTACGCATCTGATCAAAAAATATCATAGAACATAAAAAGTAGGAAACTTAATTCTCTACAAATAAGGTCTCTTAACATTTTGCCATAGCTCACTTCGTTTCCGAGATATTTGCAGATATATCTCAAGGGAAGGGGCCTGACGGACATATTTCGAGATATTTCTTCTTCTTGTTGTTCTTCTTCTGCACAGCTAAGCTGGAAGTGGCATTTACAGCTCGCAATAAAGCAGAGTTATCTCAAAGAAAGGGGCCACGGTGTTTCTGTATCTCTATTATGTTGGTGCGGCTTCGGAACTTTTAAATATCTTGATATATCTCTAGAACTACGCATCTGATCAAAAAATATCATAGAACATATAAAGTAGGAAACTTAATTCTCTACAAAAAAGGTCTCTTAACATTTTGCCATAGCTCGCTTCGTTTCCGAGATATTTGCAGATTTATCTCAAGGGAAGGGGCCTGACGGACATATTTCGAGATATTTCTTCTTCTTGTTGTTCTTCTTCTGCACAGCTAAACTGGAAGTGGCGTTTCCAGCTCGCAATAGCGCAGAGTTATCTCAAAGAAAGGGGCCACGGTGTTTCTGTATCTCTATTATGTTGGTGCGGCTTCGGAACTTTTAAATATCTCGCTATATCTCGAAAACTACGCTTCTGATCAAAAAATATCATAGAACATAAATTGTAGGAAACATAATTCTCTACAAAAAAGGTCTCTTAACATTTTGCCATAGCTCGTTTCGTTTCCGAGATATTTGCAGATATATCTCAAGGGAAGGGGCCTGACGGACATATTTCGAGATATTTCTTCTTCTTGTTGTTCTTCTTCTGCACAGCTAAGCTGGAAGTGGCATTTACAGCTCGCAATAGTGCAGAGTTATCTCAAAGAAAGGGGCCACGGTGTTTCTGTATCTCTATTATGTTGGTGCGGCTTCGGAACTTTTAAATATCTTGATATATCTCTAGAACTACGCATCTGATCAAAAAATATCATAGAACATATAAAGTAGGAAACTTAATTCTCTACAAAAAGGGTCTCTTAACATTTTGCCATAGCTCGCTTCGTTTCCGAGATATTTGCAGATTTATCTCAAGGGAAGGGGCCTGACGGACATATTTCGAGATATTTCTTCTTCTTGTTGTTCTTCTTCTGCACAGCTAAACTGGAAGTGGCATTTCCAGCTCGCAATAGTGCAGAGTTATCTCAAAGAAAGGGACCACGGTGTTTCTGTTTCTCTATTATGTTGGTGCGGCTTCGGAACTTTTAAATATCTTGATATATCTCGAGAACTACGCATCTGATCAAAAAATATCATAGAACATAAAAAGTAGGAAACTTAATTCTCTACAAATAAGGTCTCTTAACATTTTGCCATAGCTCACTTCGTTTCCGAGATATTTGCAGATATATCTCAAGGGAAGGGGCCTGACGGACATATTTCGAGATATTTCTTCTTCTTGTTGTTCTTCTTCTGCACAGCTAAGCTGGAAGTGGCATTTACAGCTCGCAATAAAGCAGAGTTATCTCAAAGAAAGGGGCCACGGTGTTTCTGTATCTCTATTATGTTGGTGCGGCTTCGGAACTTTTAAATATCTTGATATATCTCTAGAACTACGCATCTGATCAAAAAATATCATAGAACATATAAAGTAGGAAACTTAATTCTCTACAAAAAAGGTCTCTTAACATTTTGCCATAGCTCGCTTCGTTTCCGAGATATTTGCAGATTTATCTCAAGGGAAGGGGCCTGACGGACATATTTCGAGATATTTCTTCTTCTTGTTGTTCTTCTTCTGCACAGCTAAACTGGAAGTGGCATTTCCAGCTCGCAATAGTGCAGAGTTATCTCAAAGAAAGGGGCCACGGTGTTTCTGTATCTCTATTATGTTGGTGCGGCTTCGGAACTTTTAAATATCTTGATATATCTCGAGAACTACGCATCTGATCAAAAATATCATACAACATAAAAAGTAGGAAACTTAATTCTCTACAAATAAAGTCTCTTAACATTTTGCCATAGCTCGCTTCGTTTCCGAGATATTTGCAGATTTATCTCAAGGGAAGGGGCCTGACGGACATATTTCGAGATATTTTTTCTTCTTGTTGTTCTTCTTCTGCACAGCTAAGCTGGAAGTGGCATTTGCGGCCCGCACTAGTGCAGAGTTATCTCAAAGAAAGGGGCCACGGTGTTTCTGAATCTCTATTATGTTGGTGCGGCTTCGGAACTTTTAAATATCTCGATATATCTCGAGAACTACGCTTCTGATCAAAAAATATCATAGAACATAAATTGTAGGAAACATAATTCTCTACAAAAAAGGTCTCTCAACATTTTGCCATAGCTCGCTTCGTTTCCGAGATATATGCAGATTTATCTCAAGGGAAGGGGCCTGACGGACATATTTCGAGATATTTCTTCTTCTTGTTGTTCTTCTTCTGCACAGCTAAACTGGAAGTGGCGTTTCCAGCTCGCAATAGCGCAGAGTTATCTCAAAGAAAGGGGCCACGGTGTTTCTGTATCTCTATTATGTTGGTGCGGCATCGGAACTTTTAAATATCTTGATATATCTCGGGAACTACGCATCTGATAAAAAAATATCATAGAACATAAAAAGTAGGAAACTTAATTCTCTACAAATAAAGTCTCTTAACATTTTGCCATAGCTCGCTTCGTTTCCGAGATATTTGCAGATTTATCTCAAGGGAAGGGGCCTGACGGACATATTTCGAGACATTTCTTCTTCTTGTTGTTCTTCTTCTGCACAGCTAAGCTGGAAGTGGCATTTGCAGCTCGCAATAGTGCAGAGTTATCTCAAAGAAAGGGGCCACGGTGTTTCTGTATCTCTATTATGTTGGTGCGGCTTCGGAACTTTTAAATATCTCGATATATCTCGAAAACTACGCTTCTGATCAAAAAATATCATAGAACATAAATTGTAGGAAACATAATTCTCTACAAAAAAGGTCTCTTAACATTTTGCCATAGCTCGTTTCGTTTCCGAGATATTTGCAGATATATCTCAAGGGAAGGGGCCTGACGGACATATTTCGAGATATTTCTTCTTCTTGTTGTTCTTCTTCTGCACAGCTAAGCTGGAAGTGGCATTTACAGCTCGCAATAGTGCAGAGTTATCTCAAAGAAAGGGGCCACGGTGTTTCTGTATCTCTATTATGTTGGTGCGGCTTCGGAACTTTTAAATATCTTGATATATCTCTAGAACTACGCATCTGATCAAAAAATATCATAGAACATATAAAGTAGGAAACTTAATTCTCTACAAAAAAGGTCTCTTAACATTTTGCCATAGCTCGCTTCGTTTCCGAGATATTTGCAGATTTATCTCAAGGGAAGGGGCCTGACGGACATATTTCGAGATATTTCTTCTTCTTGTTGTTCTTCTTCTGCACAGCTAAACTGGAAGTGGCATTTCCAGCTCGCAATAGTGCAGAGTTATCTCAAAGAAAGGGGCCACGGTGTTTCTGTATCTCTATTATGTTGGTGCGGCTTCGGAACTTTTAAATATCTTGATATATCTCGGGAACTACGCATCTGATAAAAAAATATCATAGAACATAAAAAGTAGGAAACTTAATTCTCTACAAATAAAGTCTCTTAACATTTTGCCATAGCTCGCTTCGTTTCCGAGATATTTGCAGATTTATCTCAAGGGAAGGGGCCTGACGGACATATTTCGAGACATTTCTTCTTCTTGTTGTTCTTCTTCTGCACAGCTAAGCTGGAAGTGGCATTTGCAGCTCGCAATAGTGCAGAGTTATCTCAAAGAAAGGGGCCACGGTGTTTCTGTATCTCTATTATGTTGGTGCGGCTTCGGAACTTTTAAATATCTTGATATATCTCGAGAACTACGCATCTGATCAAAAAATATCATAGAACATAAAAAGTAGGAAACTTAATTCTCTACAAAAAAGGTCTCTTAACATTTTGCCATAGCTCGCTTCGTTTCCGAGATATTTGCAGATTTATCTCAAGGGAAGGGGCCTGACGGACATATTTCGAGATATTTCTTCTTCTTGTTGTTCTTCTTCTGCACAGCTAAGCTGGAAGTGGCATTTGCGGCCCGCACTAGTGCAGAGTTATCTCAAAGAAAGGGGCCACGGTGTTTCTGAATCTCTATTATGTTGGTGCGGCTTCGGAACTTTTAAATATCTCGATATATCTCGAGAACTACGCTTCTGATCAAAAAATATCATAGAACATAAATTGTAGGAAACATAATTCTCTACAAAAAAGGTCTCTTAACATTTTGCCATAGCTCGCTTCGTTTCCGAGATATATGCAGATTTATCTCAAGGGAAGGGGCCTGACGGACATATTTCGAGATATTTCTTCTTCTTGTTGTTCTTCTTCTGCACAGCTAAGCTGGAAGTGGCATTTGCGGCTCGCACTAGTGCAGAGTTATCTCAAAGAAAGGGGCCACGGTGTTTCTGTATCTCTATTATGTTGGTGCGGCTTCGGAACTTTTAAATATCTCGATATATCTCGAAAACTACGCTTCTGATCAAAAAATATCATAGAACATAAATTGTAGGAAACATAATTCTCTACAAAAAAGGTCTCTTAACATTTTGCTATAGCTCGCTTCGTTTCCGAGATATATGCAGATTTATCTCAAGGGAAGGGGCCTGACGGACATATTTCGAGATATTTCTTCTTCTTGTTGTTCTTCTTCTGCACAGCTAAACTGGAAGTGGCATTTCCAGCTCGCAATAGTGCAGAGTTATCTCAAAGAAAGGGGCCACGGTGTTTCTGTATCTCTATTATGTTGGTGCGGCTTCGGAACTTTTAAATATCTTGATATATCTCGAGAACTACGCATCTGATCAAAAATATCATACAACATAAAAAGTAGGAAACTTAATTCTCTACAAATAAAGTCTCTTAACATTTTGCCATAGCTCGCTTCGTTTCCGAGATATTTGCAGATTTATCTCAAGGGAAGGGGCCTGACGGACATATTTCGAGATATTTCTTCTTCTTGTTGTTCTTCTTCTGCACAGCTAAGCTGGAAGTGGCATTTGCGGCCCGCACTAGTGCAGAGTTATCTCAAAGAAAGGGGCCACGGTGTTTCTGAATCTCTATTATGTTGGTGCGGCTTCGGAACTTTTAAATATCTCGATATATCTCGAGAACTACGCTTCTGATCAAAAAATATCATAGAACATAAATTGTAGGAAACATAATTCTCTACAAAAAAGGTCTCTTAACATTTTGCCATAGCTCGCTTCGTTTCCGAGATATATGCAGATTTATCTCAAGGGAAGGGGCCTGACGGACATATTTCGAGATATTTCTTCTTCTTGTTGTTCTCCTTCTGCACAGCTAAACTGGAAGTGGCATTTCCAGCTCGCAATAGTGCAGAGTTATCTTAAAGAAAGGGGCCACGGTGTTTCTGTATCTCTATTATGTTGGTGCGGCGTCGGAACTTTTAAATATCTTGATATATCTCGAGAACTACGCATCTGATCAAAAAACATCATACAACATAAAAAGTAGGAAACTTAATTCTCTACAAAAAAGGTCTCTTAACATTTTGCTATAGCTCGCTTCGTTTCCGAGATATATGCAGATTTATCTCAAGGGAAGGGGCCTGACGGACATATTTCGAGATATTTCTTCTTCTTGTTGTTCTTCTTCTGCACAGCTAAACTGGAAGTGGCGTTTCCAGCTCGCAATAGCGCAGTTATCTCAAAGAAAGGGGCCACGGTGTTTCTGTATCTCTATTATGTTGGTGCGGCTTCGGAACTTTTAAATATCTTGATATATCTCGGGAACTACGCATCTGATAAAAAAATATCATAGAACATAAAAAGTAGGAAACTTAATTCTCTACAAATAAAGTCTCTTAACATTTTGCCATAGCTCGCTTCGTTTCCGAGATATTTGCAGATTTATCTCAAGGGAAGGGGCCTGACGGACATATTTCGAGATATTTCTTCTTCTTGTTGTTCTTCTTCTGCACAGCTAAGCTGGAAGTGGCATTTGCGGCTCGCACTAGTGCAGAGTTATCTCAAAGAAAGGGGCCACGGTGTTTCTGTATCTCTATTATGTTGGTGCGGCTTCGGAACTTTTAAATATCTCGATATATCTCGAAAACTACGCTTCTGATCAAAAAATATCATAGAACATAAATTGTAGGAAACATAATTCTCTACAAAAAAGGTCTCTTAACATTTTGCCATAGCTCGTTTCGTTTCCGAGATATTTGCAGATATATCTCAAGGGAAGGGGCCTGACGGACATATTTCGAGATATTTCTTCTTCTTGTTGTTCTTCTTCTGCACAGCTAAGCTGGAAGTGGCATTTACAGCTCGCAATAGTGCAGAGTTATCTCAAAGAAAGGGGCCACGGTGTTTCTGTATCTCTATTATGTTGGTGCGGCTTCGGAACTTTTAAATATCTTGATATATCTCTAGAACTACGCATCTGATCAAAAAATATCATAGAACATATAAAGTAGGAAACTTAATTCTCTACAAAAAGGGTCTCTAAACATTTTGCCATAGCTCGCTTCGTTTCCGAGATATTTGCAGATTTATCTCAAGGGAAGGGGCCTGACGGACATATTTCGAGATATTTCTTCTTCTTGTTGTTCTTCTTCTGCACAGCTAAACTGGAAGTGGCATTTCCAGCTCGCAATAGTGCAGAGTTATCTCAAAGAAAGGGGCCACGGTGTTTCTGTTTCTCTATTATGTTGGTGCGGCTTCGGAACTTTTAAATATCTTGATATATCTCGAGAACTACGCATCTGATCAAAAAATATCATAGAACATAAAAAGTAGGAAACTTAATTCTCTACAAATAAGGTCTCTTAACATTTTGCCATAGCTCACTTCGTTTCCGAGATATTTGCAGATATATCTCAAGGGAAGGGGCCTGACGGACATATTTCGAGATATTTCTTCTTCTTGTTGTTCTTCTTCTGCACAGCTAAGCTGGAAGTGGCATTTACAGCTCGCAATAAAGCAGAGTTATCTCAAAGAAAGGGGCCACGGTGTTTCTGTATCTCTATTATGTTGGTGCGGCTTCGGAACTTTTAAATATCTCGATATATCTCTAGAACTACGCATCTGATCAAAAAATATCATAGAACATATAAAGTAGGAAACTTAATTCTCTACAAAAAAGGTCTCTTAACATTTTGCCATAGCTCGCTTCGTTTCCGAGATATTTGCAGATTTATCTCAAGGGAAGGGGCCTGACGGACATATTTCGAGATATTTCTTCTTCTTGTTGTTCTTCTTCTGCACAGCTAAACTGGAAGTGGCATTTCCAGCTCGCAATAGTGCAGAGTTATCTCAAAGAAAGGGGCCACGGTGTTTCTGTATCTCTATTATGTTGGTGCGGCTTCGGAACTTTTAAATATCTTGATATATCTCGAGAACTACGCATCTGATCAAAAATATCATACAACATAAAAAGTAGGAAACTTAATTCTCTACAAATAAAGTCTCTTAACATTTTGCCATAGCTCGCTTCGTTTCCGAGATATTTGCAGATTTATCTCAAGGGAAGGGGCCTGACGGACATATTTCGAGATATTTCTTCTTCTTGTTGTTCTTCTTCTGCACAGCTAAGCTGGAAGTGGCATTTGCGGCCCGCACTAGTGCAGAGTTATCTCAAAGAAAGGGGCCACGGTGTTTCTGAATCTCTATTATGTTGGTGCGGCTTCGGAACTTTTAAATATCTCGATATATCTCGAGAACTACGCTTCGGATCAAAAAATATCATAGAACATAAATTGTAGGAAACATAATTCTCTACAAAAAAGGTCTCTTAACATTTTGCCATAGCTCGCTTCGTTTCCGAGATATATGCAGATTTATCTCAAGGGAAGGGGCCTGACGGACATATTTCGAGATATTTCTTCTTCTTGTTGTTCTTCTTCTGCACAGCTAAACTGGAAGTGGCGTTTCCAGCTCGCAATAGCGCAGAGTTATCTCAAAGAAAGGGGCCACGGTGTTTCTGTATCTCTATAATGTTGGTGCGGCATCGGAACTTTTAAATATCTTGATATATCTCGGGAACTACGCATCTGATAAAAAAATATCATAGAACATAAAAAGTAGGAAACTTAATTCTCTACAAATAAAGTCTCTTAACATTTTGCCATAGCTCGCTTCGTTTCCGAGATATTTGCAGATTTATCTCAAGGGAACGGGCCTGACGGACATATTTCGAGATATTTCTTCTTCTTGTTGTTCTTCTTCTGCACAGCTAAGCTGGAAGTGGCATTTGCGGCCCGCACTAGTGCAGAGTTATCTCAAAGAAAGGGGCCACGGTGTTTCTGAATCTCTATTATGTTGGTGCGGCTTCGGAACTTTTAAATATCTCGATATATCTCGAGAACTACGCTTCTGATCAAAAAATATCATAGAACATAAATTGTAGGAAATATAATTCTCTACAAAAAAGGTCTCTTAACATTTTGCCATAGCTCGCTTCGTTTCCGAGATATATGCAGATTTATCTCAAGGGAAGGGGCCTGACGGACATATTTCGAGATATTTCTTCTTCTTGTTGTTCTTCTTCTGCACAGCTAAACTGGAAGTGGCGTTTCCAGCTCGCAATAGCGCAGAGTTATCTCAAAGAAAGGGGCCACGGTGTTTCTGTATCTCTATTATGTTGGTGCGGCATCGGAACTTTTAAATATCTTGATATATCTCGGGAACTACGCATCTGATAAAAAAATATCATAGAACATAAAAAGTAGGAAACTTAATTCTCTACAAATAAAGTCTCTTAACATTTAGCCATAGCTCGCTTCGTTTCCGAGATATTTGCAGATTTATCTCAAGGGAAGGGGCCTGACGGACATATTTCGAGACATTTCTTCTTCTTGTTGTTCTTCTTCTGCACAGCTAAGCTGGAAGTGGCATTTGCAGCTCGCAATAGTGCAGAGTTATCTCAAAGAAAGGGGCCACGGTGTTTCTGTATCTCTATTATGTTGGTGCGGCTTCGGAACTTTTAAATATCTCGATATATCTCGAAAACTACGCTTCTGATCAAAAAATATCATAGAACATAAATTGTAGGAAACATAATTCTCTACAAAAAAGGTCTCTTAACATTTTGCCATAGCTCGTTTCGTTTCCGAGATATTTGCAGATATATCTCAAGGGAAGGGGCCTGACGGACATATTTCGAGATATTTCTTCTTCTTGTTGTTCTTCTTCTGCACAGCTAAGCTGGAAGTGGCATTTACAGCTCGCAATAGTGCAGAGTTATCTCAAAGAAAGGGGCCACGGTGTTTCTGAATCTCTATTATGTTGGTGCGGGTTCGGAACTTTTAAATATCTCGATATATCTCGAGAACTACGCTTCTGATCAAAAAATATCGTAGAACATAAATTGTAGGAAACATAATTCTCTACAAAAAAGGTCTCTTAACATTTTGCCATAGCTCGCTTCGTTTCCGAGATATTTGCAGATTTATCTCAAGGGAAGGGGCCTGACGGACATATTTCGAGATATTTCTTCTTCTTGTTGTTCTTCTTCTGCACAGCTAAACTGGAAGTGGCGTTTCCAGCTCGCAATAGCGCAGAGTTATCTCAAAGAAAGGGGCCACGGTGTTTCTGTATCTCTATTATGTTGGTGCGGCTTCGGAACTTTTAAATATCTTGATATATCTCGGGAACTACGCATCTGATAAAAAAATATCATAGAACATAAAAAGTAGGAAACTTAATTCTCTACAAATAAAGTCTCTTAACATTTTGCCATAGCTCGCTTCGTTTCCGAGATATTTGCAGATTTATCTCAAGGGAAGGGGCCTGACGGACATATTTCGAGACATTTCTTCTTCTTGTTGTTCTTCTTCTGCACAGCTAAGCTGGAAGTGGCATTTGCAGCTCGCAATAGTGCAGAGTTATCTCAAAGAAAGGGGCCACGGTGTTTCTGTATCTCTATTATGTTGGTGCGGCTTCGGAACTTTTAAATATCTTGATATATCTCGAGAACTACGCATCTGATCAAAAAATATCATAGAACATAAAAAGTAGGAAACTTAATTCTCTACAAAAAAGGTCTCTTAACATTTTGCCATAGCTCGCTTCGTTTCCGAGATATATGCAGATTTATCTCAAGGGAAGGGGCCTGACGGACATATTTCGAGATATTTCTTCTTCTTGTTGTTCTTCTTCTGCACAGCTAAGCTGGAAGTGGCATTTGCGGCTCGCACTAGTGCAGAGTTATCTCAAAGAAAGGGGCCACGGTGTTTCTGTATCTCTATTATGTTGGTGCGGCTTCGGAACTTTTAAATATCTCGATATATCTCGAAAACTACGCTTCTGATCAAAAAATATCATAGAACATAAATTGTAGGAAACATAATTCTCTACAAAAAAGGTCTCTTAACATTTTGCCATAGCTCGTTTCGTTTCCGAGATATTTGCAGATATATCTCAAGGGAAGGGGCCTGACGGACATATTTCGAGATATTTCTTCTTCTTGTTGTTCTTCTTCTGCACAGCTAAGCTGGAAGTGGCATTTACAGCTCGCAATAGTGCAGAGTTATCTCAAAGAAAGGGGCCACGGTGTTTCTGTATCTCTATTATGTTGGTGCGGCTTCGGAACTTTTAAATATCTTGATATATCTCTAGAACTACGCATCTGATCAAAAAATATCATAGAACATATAAAGTAGGAAACTTAATTCTCTACAAAAAGGGTCTCTTAACATTTTGCCATAGCTCGCTTCGTTTCCGAGATATTTGCAGATTTATCTCAAGGGAAGGGGCCTGACGGACATATTTCGAGATATTTCTTCTTCTTGTTGTTCTTCTTCTGCACAGCTAAACTGGAAGTGGCATTTCCAGCTCGCAATAGTGCAGAGTTATCTCAAAGAAAGGGGCCACGGTGTTTCTGTTTCTCTATTATGTTGGTGCGGCTTCGGAACTTTCAAATATCTTGATATATATCGAGAACTACGCATCTGATCAAAAAATATCATAGAACATAAAAAGTAGGAAACTTAATTCTCTACAAATAAGGTCTCTTAACATTTTGCCATAGCTCACTTCGTTTCCGAGATATTTGCAGATATATCTCAAGGGAACGGGCCTGACGGACATATTTCGAGATATTTCTTCTTCTTGTTGTTCTTCTTCTGCACAGCTAAGCTGGAAGTGGCATTTACAGCTCGCAATAAAGCAGAGTTATCTCAAAGAAAGGGGCCACGGTGTTTCTGTATCTCTATTATGTTGGTGCGGCTTCGGAACTTTTAAATATCTTGATATATCTCTAGAACTACGCATCTGATCAAAAAATATCATAGAACATATAAAGTAGGAAACTTAATTCTCTACAAATAAAGTCTCTTAACATTTTGCCATAGCTCGCTTCGTTTCCGAGATATTTGCAGATTTATCTCAAGGGAACGGGCCTGACGGACATATTTCGAGATATTTCTTCTTTTTGTTGTTCTTCTTCTGCACAGCTAAGCTGGAAGTGGCATTTGCGGCCCGCGCTAGTGCAGAGTTATCTCAAAGAAAGGGGCCACGGTGTCTCTGAATCTCTATTATGTTGGTGCGGCATCGGAACTTTTAAATATCTTGATATATCTCGGGAACTACGCATCTGATAAAAAAATATCATAGAACATAAAAAGTAGGAAACTTAATTCTCTACAAATAAAGTCTCTTAACATTTTGCCATAGCTCGCTTCGTTTCCGAGATATTTGCAGATTTATCTCAAGGGAAGGGGCCTGACGGACATATTTCGAGACATTTCTTCTTCTTGTTGTTCTTCTTCTGCACAGCTAAGCTGGAAGTGGCATTTGCAGCTCGCAATAGTGCAGAGTTATCTCAAAGAAAGGGGCCACGGTGTTTCTGTATCTCTATTATGTTGGTGCGGCTTCGGAACTTTTAAATATCTCGATATATCTCGAAAACTACGCTTCTGATCAAAAAATATCATAGAACATAAATTGTAGGAAACATAATTGTCTACAAAAAAGGTCTCTTAACATTTTGCCATAGCTCGTTTCGTTTCCGAGATATTTGCAGATATATCTCAAGGGAAGGGGCCTGACGGACATATTTCGAGATATTTCTTCTTCTTGTTGTTCTTCTTCTGCACAGCTAAGCTGGAAGTGGCATTTACAGCTCGCAATAGTGCAGAGTTATCTCAAAGAAAGGGGCCACGGTGTTTCTGTATCTCTATTATGTTGGTGCGGCTTCGGAACTTTTAAATATCTTGATATATCTCTAGAACTACGCATCTGATCAAAAAATATCATAGAACATATAAAGTAGGAAACTTAATTCTCTACAAAAAAGGTCTCTTAACATTTTGCCATAGCTCGCTTCGTTTCCGAGATATTTGCAGATTTATCTCAAGGGAAGGGGCCTGACGGACATATTTCGAGATATTTCTTCTTCTTGTTGTTCTTCTTCTGCACAGCTAAACTGGAAGTGGCATTTCCAGCTCGCAATAGTGCAGAGTTATCTCAAAGAAAGGGGCCACGGTGTTTCTGTATCTCTATTATGTTGGTGCGGCTTCGGAACTTTTAAATATCTTGATATATCTCGGGAACTACGCATCTGATAAAAAAATATCATAGAACATAAAAAGTAGGAAACTTAATTCTCTACAAATAAAGTCTCTTAACATTTTGCCATAGCTCGCTTCGTTTCCGAGATATTTGCAGATTTATCTCAAGGGAAGGGGCCTGACGGACATATTTCGAGACATTTCTTCTTCTTGTTGTTCTTCTTCTGCACAGCTAAGCTGGAAGTGGCATTTGCAGCTCGCAATAGTGCAGAGTTATCTCAAAGAAAGGGGCCACGGTGTTTCTGTATCTCTATTATGTTGGTGCGGCTTCGGAACTTTTAAATATCTTGATATATCTCGAGAACTACGCATCTGATCAAAAAATATCATAGAACATAAAAAGTAGGAAACTTAATTCTCTACAAAAAAGGTCTCTTAACATTTTGCCATAGCTCGCTTCGTTTCCGAGATATATGCAGATTTATCTCAAGGGAAGGGGCCTGACGGACATATTTCGAGATATTTCTTCTTCTTGTTGTTCTTCTTCTGCACAGCTAAGCTGGAAGTGGCATTTGCGGCTCGCACTAGTGCAGAGTTATCTCAAAGAAAGGGGCCACGGTGTTTCTGTATCTCTATTATGTTGGTGCGGCTTCGGAACTTTTAAATATCTTGATATATCTCGAGAACTACGCATCTGATCAAAAAATATCATAGAACATAAAAAGTAGGAAACTTAATTCTCTACAAATAAGGTCTCTTAACATTTTGCCATAGCTCACTTCGTTTCCGAGATATTTGCAGATATATCTCAAGGGAAGGGGCCTGACGGACATATTTCGAGATATTTCTTCTTCTTGTTGTTCTTCTTCTGCACAGCTAAGCTGGAAGTGGCATTTACAGCTCGCAATAAAGCAGAGTTATCTCAAAGGAAGGGGCCACGGTGTTTCTGTATCTCTATTATGTTGGTGCGGCTTCGGAACTTTTAAATATCTTGATATATCTCTAGAACTACGCATCTGATCAAAAAATATCATAGAACATATAAAGTAGGAAACTTAATTCTCTACAAAAAAGGTCTCTTAACATTTTGCCATAGCTCGCTTCGTTTCCGAGATATTTGCAGATTTATCTCAAGGGAAGGGGCCTGACGGACATATTTCGAGATATTTCTTCTTCTTGTTGTTCTTCTTCTGCACAGCTAAACTGGAAGTGGCATTTCCAGCTCGCAATAGTGCAGAGTTATCTCAAAGAAAGGGGCCACGGTGTTTCTGTATCTCTATTATGTTGGTGCGGCTTCGGAACTTTTAAATATCTTGATATATCTCGAGAACTACGCATCTGATCAAAAAATATCATAGAACATAAAAAGTAGGAAACTTAATTCTCTACAAATAAAGTCTCTTAACATTTTGCCATAGCTCGCTTCGTTTCCGAGATATTTGCAGATATATCTCAAGGGAAGGGGCCTGACAGACATATTTCGAGATATTTCTTCTTCTTGTTGTTCTTCTTCTGCACAGCTAAACTGGAAGTGGCATTTCCAGCTCGCAATAGTGCAGAGTTATCTGAAAGAAAGGGGCCACGGTGTTTCTGTATCTCTATTATGTTGGTGCGGCTTCGGAACTTTTAAATATCTCGATATATCTCGAACACTACGCTTCTGATCGAAAAATATCATAGAACATAAATTGTAGGAAACATAATTCTCTACAAAAAAGGTCTCTTAACATTTTGCCATAGCTCGTTTCGTTTCCGAGATATTTGCGGATATATCTCAAGGGAAGGGGTCTGACGGACATATTTCGAGATATTTCTTCTTCTTGTTGTTCTTCTTCTGCACAGCTAAACTGGAAGTGGCGTTTCCAGCTCGCAATAGCGCAGAGTTATCTCAAAGAAAGGGGCCACGGTGTTTCTGTATCTCTATTATGTTGGTGCGGCTTCGGAACTTTTAAATATCTTGATATATCTCGGGAACTACGCATCTGATAAAAAAATATCATAGAACATAAAAAGTAGGAAACTTAATTCTCTACAAATAAAGTCTCTTAACATTTTGCCATAGCTCGCTTCGTTTCCGAGATATTTGCAGATTTATCTCAAGGGAAGGGGCCTGACGGACATATTTCGAGATATTTCTTCTTCTTGTTGTTCTTCTTCTGCACAGCTAAACTGGAAGTGGCATTTCCAGCTCGCAATAGTGCAGAGTTATCTCAAAGAAAGGGGCCACGGTGTTTCTGTTTCTCTATTATGTTGGTGCGGCTTCGGAACTTTTAAATATCTTGATATATCTCGAGAACTACGCATCTGATCAAAAAATATCATAGAACATAAAAAGTAGGAAACTTAATTCTCTACAAATAAAGTCTCTTAACATTTTGCCATAGCTCGCTTCGTTTCCGAGATATTTGCAGATATATCTCAAGGGAAGGGGCCTGACGGACATATTTCGAGATATTTCTTCTTCTTGTTGTTCTTCTTCTGCACAGCTAAGCTGGAAGTGACATTTGCGGCTCGCACTAGTGCAGAGTTATCTCAAAGAAAGGGGCCACGGTGTTTCTGTATCTCTATTATGTTGGTGCGGCTTCGGAACTTTTAAATATCTCGATATATCTCGAAAACTACGCTTCTGATCAAAAAATATCATAGAACATAAATTGTAGGAAACATAATTGTCTACAAAAAAGGTCTCTTAACATTTTGCCATAGCTCGTTTCGTTTCCGAGATATTTGCAGATATATCTCAAGGGAAGGGGCCTGACGGACATATTTCGAGATATTTCTTCTTCTTGTTGTTCTTCTTCTGCACAGCTAAGCTGGAAGTGGCATTTACAGCTCGCAATAGTGCAGAGTTATCTCAAAGAAAGGGGCCACGGTGTTTCTGTATCTCTATTATGTTGGTGCGGCTTCGGAACTTTTAAATATCTTGATATATCTCTAGAACTACGCATCTGATCAAAAAATATCATAGAACATATAAAGTAGGAAACTTAATTCTCTACAAAAAAGGTCTCTTAACATTTTGCCATAGCTCGCTTCGTTTCCGAGATATTTGCAGATTTATCTCAAGGGAAGGGGCCTGACGGACATATTTCGAGATATTTCTTCTTCTTGTTGTTCTTCTTCTGCACAGCTAAACTGGAAGTGGCATTTCCAGCTCGCAATAGTGCAGAGTTATCTCAAAGAAAGGGGCCACGGTGTTTCTGTATCTCTATTATGTTGGTGCGGCTTCGGAACTTTTAAATATCTTGATATATCTCGGGAACTACGCATCTGATAAAAAAATATCATAGAACATAAAAAGTAGGAAACTTAATTCTCTACAAATAAAGTCTCTTAACATTTTGCCATAGCTCGCTTCGTTTCCGAGATATTTGCAGATTTATCTCAAGGGAAGGGGCCTGACGGACATATTTCGAGACATTTCTTCTTCTTGTTGTTCTTCTTCTGCACAGCTAAGCTGGAAGTGGCATTTGCAGCTCGCAATAGTGCAGAGTTATCTCAAAGAAAGGGGCCACGGTGTTTCTGTATCTCTATTATGTTGGTGCGGCTTCGGAACTTTTAAATATCTTGATATATCTCGAGAACTACGCATCTGATCAAAAAATATCATAGAACATAAAAAGTAGGAAACTTAATTCTCTACAAAAAAGGTCTCTTAACATTTTGCCATAGCTCGCTTCGTTTCCGAGATATATGCAGATTTATCTCAAGGGAAGGGGCCTGACGGACATATTTCGAGATATTTCTTCTTCTTGTTGTTCTTCTTCTGCACAGCTAAGCTGGAAGTGGCATTTGCGGCTCGCACTAGTGCAGAGTTATCTCAAAGAAAGGGGCCACGGTGTTTCTGTATCTCTATTATGTTGGTGCGGCTTCGGAACTTTTAAATATCTTGATATATCTCGAGAACTACGCATCTGATCAAAAAATATCATAGAACATAAAAAGTAGGAAACTTAATTCTCTACAAATAAGGTCTCTTAACATTTTGCCATAGCTCACTTCGTTTCCGAGATATTTGCAGATATATCTCAAGGGAAGGGGCCTGACGGACATATTTCGAGATATTTCTTCTTCTTGTTGTTCTTCTTCTGCACAGCTAAGCTGGAAGTGGCATTTGCGGCTCGCACTAGTGCAGAGTTATCTCAAAGAAAGGGGCCACGGTGTTTCTGTATCTCTATTATGTTGGTGCGGCTTCGGAACTTTTAAATATCTTGATATATCTCGAGAACTACGCATCTGATCAAAAAATATCATAGAACATAAAAAGTAGGAAACTTAATTCTCTACAAATAAGGTCTCTTAACATTTTGCCATAGCTCACTTCGTTTCCGAGATATTTGCAGATATATCTCAAGGGAAGGGGCCTGACGGACATATTTCGAGATATTTCTTCTTCTTGTTGTTCTTCTTCTGCACAGCTAAGCTGGAAGTGGCATTTACAGCTCGCAATAAAGCAGAGTTATCTCAAAGGAAGGGGCCACGGTGTTTCTGTATCTCTATTATGTTGGTGCGGCTTCGGAACTTTTAAATATCTTGATATATCTCTAGAACTACGCATCTGATCAAAAAATATCATAGAACATATAAAGTAGGAAACTTAATTCTCTACAAAAAAGGTCTCTTAACATTTTGCCATAGCTCGCTTCGTTTCCGAGATATTTGCAGATTTATCTCAAGGGAAGGGGCCTGACGGACATATTTCGAGATATTTCTTCTTCTTGTTGTTCTTCTTCTGCACAGCTAAACTGGAAGTGGCATTTCCAGCTCGCAATAGTGCAGAGTTATCTCAAAGAAAGGGGCCACGGTGTTTCTGTATCTCTATTATGTTGGTGCGGCTTCGGAACTTTTAAATATCTTGATATATCTCGAGAACTACGCATCTGATCAAAAAATATCATAGAACATAAAAAGTAGGAAACTTAATTCTCTACAAATAAAGTCTCTTAACATTTTGCCATAGCTCGCTTCGTTTCCGAGATATTTGCAGATATATCTCAAGGGAAGGGGCCTGACAGACATATTTCGAGATATTTCTTCTTCTTGTTGTTCTTCTTCTGCACAGCTAAACTGGAAGTGGCATTTCCAGCTCGCAATAGTGCAGAGTTATCTGAAAGAAAGGGGCCACGGTGTTTCTGTATCTCTATTATGTTGGTGCGGCTTCGGAACTTTTAAATATCTCGATATATCTCGAACACTACGCTTCTGATCGAAAAATATCATAGAACATAAATTGTAGGAAACATAATTCTCTACAAAAAAGGTCTCTTAACATTTTGCCATAGCTCGTTTCGTTTCCGAGATATTTGCGGATATATCTCAAGGGAAGGGGTCTGACGGACATATTTCGAGATATTTCTTCTTCTTGTTGTTCTTCTTCTGCACAGCTAAACTGGAAGTGGCGTTTCCAGCTCGCAATAGCGCAGAGTTATCTCAAAGAAAGGGGCCACGGTGTTTCTGTATCTCTATTATGTTGGTGCGGCTTCGGAACTTTTAAATATCTTGATATATCTCGGGAACTACGCATCTGATAAAAAAATATCATAGAACATAAAAAGTAGGAAACTTAATTCTCTACAAATAAAGTCTCTTAACATTTTGCCATAGCTCGCTTCGTTTCCGAGATATTTGCAGATTTATCTCAAGGGAAGGGGCCTGACGGACATATTTCGAGATATTTCTTCTTCTTGTTGTTCTTCTTCTGCACAGCTAAGCTGGAAGTGACATTTGCGGCTCGCACTAGTGCAGAGTTATCTCAAAGAAAGGGGCCACGGTGTTTCTGTATCTCTATTATGTTGGTGCGGCTTCGGAACTTTTAAATATCTTGATATATCTCGAGAACTACGCATCTGATCAAAAAATATCATAGAACATAAAAAGTAGGAAACTTAATTCTCTACAAATAAGGTCTCTTAACATTTTGCCATAGCTCACTTCGTTTCCGAGATATTTGCAGATATATCTCAAGGGAAGGGGCCTGACGGACATATTTCGAGATATTTCTTCTTCTTGTTGTTCTTCTTCTGCACAGCTAAGCTGGAAGTGGCATTTACAGCTCGCAATAAAGCAGAGTTATCTCAAAGAAAGGGGCCACGGTGTTTCTGTATCTCTATTATGTTGGTGCGGCTTCGGAACTTTTAAATATCTTGATATATCTCTAGAACTACGCATCTGATCAAAAAATATCATAGAACATAAATTGTAGGAAACTTAATTCTCTACAAAAAAGGTCTCTTAACATTTTGCCATAGCTCGCTTCGTTTCCGAGATATATGCAGATTTATCTCAAGGGAAGGGGCCTGACGGACATATTTCGAGATATTTCTTCTTCTTGTTGTTCTTCTTCTGCACAGCTAAACTGGAAGTGGCGTTTCCAGCTCGCAATAGCGCAGAGTTATCTCAAAGAAAGGGGCCACGGTGTTTCTGTATCTCTATTATGTTGGTGCGGCTTCGGAACTTTTAAATATCTTGATATATCTCGGGAACTACGCATCTGATAAAAAAATATCATAGAACATAAAAAGTAGGAAACTTAATTCTCTACAAATAAAGTCTCTTAACATTTTGCCATAGCTCGCTTCGTTTCCGAGATATTTGCAGATTTATCTCAAGGGAAGGGGCCTGACGGACATATTTCGAGACATTTCTTCTTCTTGTTGTTCTTCTTCTGCACAGCTAAGCTGGAAGTGGCATTTGCAGCTCGCAATAGTGCAGAGTTATCTCAAAGAAAGGGGCCACGGTGTTTCTGTATCTCCATTATGTTGGTGCGGCTTCGGAACTTTTAAATATCTTGATATATCTCGAGAACTACGCATCTGATCAAAAAATATCATAGAACATAAAAAGTAGGAAACTTAATTCTCTACAAAAAAGGTCTCTTAACATTTTGCCATAGCTCGCTTCGTTTCCGAGATATATGCAGATTTATCTCAAGGGAAGGGGCCTGACGGACATATTTCGAGATATTTCTTCTTCTTGTTGTTCTTCTTCTGCACAGCTAAGCTGGAAGTGGCATTTGCGGCTCGCACTAGTGCAGAGTTATCTCAAAGAAAGGGGCCACGGTGTTTCTGTATCTCTATTATGTTGGTGCGGCTTCGGAACTTTTAAATATCTTGATATATCTCTAGAACTACGCATCTGATCAAAAAATATCATAGAACATATAAAGTAGGAAACTTAATTCTCTACAAAAAAGGTCTCTTCACATTTTGCCATAGCTCGCTTCGTTTCCGAGATATATGCAGATTTATCTCAAGGGAAGGGGCCTGACGGACATATTTCGAGATATTTCTTCTTCTTGTTGTTCTTCTTCTGCACAGCTAAGCTGGAAGTGGCATTTGCGGCCCGCACTAGTGCAGAGTTATCTCAAAGAAAGGGGCCACGGTGTTTCTGAATCTCTATTATGTTGGTGCGGCTTCGGAACTTTTAAATATCTCGATATATCTCGAGAACTACGCTTCTGATCAAAAAATATCATAGAACATAAATTGTAGGAAACTTAATTCTCTACAAAAAAGGTCTCTTAACATTTTGCCATAGCTCGCTTCGTTTCCGAGATATATGCAGATTTATCTCAAGGGAAGGGGCCTGACGGACATATTTCGAGATATTTCTTCTTCTTGTTGTTCTTCTTCTGCACAGCTAAACTGGAAGTGGCGTTTCCAGCTCGCAATAGCGCAGAGTTATCTCAAAGAAAGGGGCCACGGTGTTTCTGTATCTCTATTATGTTGGTGCGGCTTCGGAACTTTTAAATATCTTGATATATCTCGGGAACTACGCATCTGATAAAAAAATATCATAGAACATAAAAAGTAGGAAACTTAATTCTCTACAAATAAAGTCTCTTAACATTTTGCCATAGCTCGCTTCGTTTCCGAGATATTTGCAGATATATCTCAAGGGAAGGGGCCTGACGGACATATTTCGAGATATTTCTTCTTCTTGTTGTTCTTCTTCTGCACAGCTAAACTGGAAGTGGCATTTCCAGCTCGCAATAGTGCAGAGTTATCTGAAAGAAAGGGGCCACGGTGTTTCTGTATCTCTATTATGTTGGTGCGGCTTCGGAACTTTTAAATATCTCGATATATCTCGAAAACTACGCTTCTGATCAAAAAATATCATAGAACATAAATTGTAGGAAACATAATTCTCTACAAAAAAGGTCTCTTCACATTTTGCCATAGCTCGTTTCGTTTCCGAGATATTTGCAGATATATCTCAAGGGAAGGGGCCTGACGGACATATTTCGAGATATTTCTTCTTCTTGTTGTTCTTCTTCTGCACAGCTAAACTGGAAGTGGCATTTCCAGCTCGCAATAGTGCAGAGTTATCTCAAAGAAAGGGGCCACGGTGTTTCTGTATCTCTATTATGTTGGTGCGGCTTCGGAACTTTTAAATATCTCGATATATCTCGAGAACTACGCTTCTGATCAAAAAATATCATAGAACATAAATTGTAGGAAACATAATTCTCTACAAAAAAGGTCTCTTAACATTTTGCCATAGCTCGTTTCGTTTCCGAGATATTTGCAGATATATCTCAAGGGAAGGGGCCTGACGGACATATTTCGAGATATTTCTTCTTCTTGTTGTTCTTCTTCTGCACAGCTAAACTGGAAGTGGCGTTTCCAGCTCGCAATAGCGCAGAGTTATCTCAAAGAAAGGGGCCACGGTGTTTCTGTATCTCTATTATGTTGGTGCGGCTTCGGAACTTTTAAATATCTTGATATATCTCGGGAACTACGCATCTGATAAAAAAATATCATAGAACATAAAAAGTAGGAAACTTAATTCTCTACAAATAAAGTCTCTTAACATTTTGCCATAGCTCGCTTCGTTTCCGAGATATTTGCAGATATATCTCAAGGGAAGGGGCCTGACGGACATATTTCGAGATATTTCTTCTTCTTGTTGTTCTTCTTCTGCACAGCTAAACTGGAAGTGGCATTTCCAGCTCGCAATAGTGCAGAGTTATCTGAAAGAAAGGGGCCACGGTGTTTCTGTATCTCCATTATGTTGGTGCGGCTTCGGAACTTTTAAATATCTTGATATATCTCGAGAACTACGCATCTGATCAAAAAATATCATAGAACATAAAAAGTAGGAAACTTAATTCTCTACAAAAAAGGTCTCTTAACATTTTGCCATAGCTCGCTTCGTTTCCGAGATATATGCAGATTTATCTCAAGGGAAGGGGCCTGACGGACATATTTCGAGATATTTCTTCTTCTTGTTGTTCTTCTTCTGCACAGCTAAGCTGGAAGTGGCATTTGCGGCTCGCACTAGTGCAGAGTTATCTCAAAGAAAGGGGCCACGGTGTTTCTGTATCTCTATTATGTTGGTGCGGCTTCGGAACTTTTAAATATCTTGATATATCTCTAGAACTACGCATCTGATCAAAAAATATCATAGAACATATAAAGTAGGAAACTTAATTCTCTACAAAAAAGGTCTCTTCACATTTTGCCATAGCTCGCTTCGTTTCCGAGATATATGCAGATTTATCTCAAGGGAAGGGGCCTGACGGACATATTTCGAGATATTTCTTCTTCTTGTTGTTCTTCTTCTGCACAGCTAAGCTGGAAGTGGCATTTGCGGCCCGCACTAGTGCAGAGTTATCTCAAAGAAAGGGGCCACGGTGTTTCTGAATCTCTATTATGTTGGTGCGGCTTCGGAACTTTTAAATATCTCGATATATCTCGAGAACTACGCTTCTGATCAAAAAATATCATAGAACATAAATTGTAGGAAACTTAATTCTCTACAAAAAAGGTCTCTTAACATTTTGCCATAGCTCGCTTCGTTTCCGAGATATATGCAGATTTATCTCAAGGGAAGGGGCCTGACGGACATATTTCGAGATATTTCTTCTTCTTGTTGTTCTTCTTCTGCACAGCTAAACTGGAAGTGGCGTTTCCAGCTCGCAATAGCGCAGAGTTATCTCAAAGAAAGGGGCCACGGTGTTTCTGTATCTCTATTATGTTGGTGCGGCTTCGGAACTTTTAAATATCTTGATATATCTCGGGAACTACGCATCTGATAAAAAAATATCATAGAACATAAAAAGTAGGAAACTTAATTCTCTACAAATAAAGTCTCTTAACATTTTGCCATAGCTCGCTTCGTTTCCGAGATATTTGCAGATATATCTCAAGGGAAGGGGCCTGACGGACATATTTCGAGATATTTCTTCTTCTTGTTGTTCTTCTTCTGCACAGCTAAACTGGAAGTGGCATTTCCAGCTCGCAATAGTGCAGAGTTATCTGAAAGAAAGGGGCCACGGTGTTTCTGTATCTCTATTATGTTGGTGCGGCTTCGGAACTTTTAAATATCTCGATATATCTCGAAAACTACGCTTCTGATCAAAAAATATCATAGAACATAAATTGTAGGAAACATAATTCTCTACAAAAAAGGTCTCTTCACATTTTGCCATAGCTCGTTTCGTTTCCGAGATATTTGCAGATATATCTCAAGGGAAGGGGCCTGACGGACATATTTCGAGATATTTCTTCTTCTTGTTGTTCTTCTTCTGCACAGCTAAACTGGAAGTGGCATTTCCAGCTCGCAATAGTGCAGAGTTATCTCAAAGAAAGGGGCCACGGTGTTTCTGTATCTCTATTATGTTGGTGCGGCTTCGGAACTTTTAAATATCTCGATATATCTCGAGAACTACGCTTCTGATCAAAAAATATCATAGAACATAAATTGTAGGAAACATAATTCTCTACAAAAAAGGTCTCTTAACATTTTGCCATAGCTCGTTTCGTTTCCGAGATATTTGCAGATATATCTCAAGGGAAGGGGCCTGACGGACATATTTCGAGATATTTCTTCTTCTTGTTGTTCTTCTTCTGCACAGCTAAACTGGAAGTGGCGTTTCCAGCTCGCAATAGCGCAGAGTTATCTCAAAGAAAGGGGCCACGGTGTTTCTGTATCTCTATTATGTTGGTGCGGCTTCGGAACTTTTAAATATCTTGATATATCTCGGGAACTACGCATCTGATAAAAAAATATCATAGAACATAAAAAGTAGGAAACTTAATTCTCTACAAATAAAGTCTCTTAACATTTTGCCATAGCTCGCTTCGTTTCCGAGATATTTGCAGATATATCTCAAGGGAAGGGGCCTGACGGACATATTTCGAGATATTTCTTCTTCTTGTTGTTCTTCTTCTGCACAGCTAAACTGGAAGTGGCATTTCCAGCTCGCAATAGTGCAGAGTTATCTGAAAGAAAGGGGCCACGGTGTTTCTGTATCTCCATTATGTTGGTGCGGCTTCGGAACTTTTAAATATCTTGATATATCTCGAGAACTACGCATCTGATCAAAAAATATCATAGAACATAAAAAGTAGGAAACTTAATTCTCTACAAAAAAGGTCTCTTAACATTTTGCCATAGCTCGCTTCGTTTCCGAGATATATGCAGATTTATCTCAAGGGAAGGGGCCTGACGGACATATTTCGAGATATTTCTTCTTCTTGTTGTTCTTCTTCTGCACAGCTAAGCTGGAAGTGGCATTTGCGGCTCGCACTAGTGCAGAGTTATCTCAAAGAAAGGGGCCACGGTGTTTCTGTATCTCTATTATGTTGGTGCGGCTTCGGAACTTTTAAATATCTTGATATATCTCTAGAACTACGCATCTGATCAAAAAATATCATAGAACATATAAAGTAGGAAACTTAATTCTCTACAAAAAAGGTCTCTTCACATTTTGCCATAGCTCGCTTCGTTTCCGAGATATTTGCAGATTTATCTCAAGGGAAGGGGCCTGACGGACATATTTCGAGATATTTCTTCTTCTTGTTGTTCTTCTTCTGCACAGCTAAACTGGAAGTGGCATTTCCAGCTCGCAATAGTGCAGAGTTATCTCAAAGAAAGGGGCCACGGTGTTTCTGTATCTCTATTATGTTGGTGCGGCTTCGGAACTTTTAAATATCTTGATATATCTCGAGAACTACGCATCTGATCAAAAAATATCATAGAACATAAAAAGTAGGAAACTTAATTCTCTACAAATAAAGTCTCTTAACATTTTGCCATAGCTCGCTTCGTTTCCGAGATATTTGCACATTTTTCTCAAGGGAAGGGGCCTGACGGACATATTTCGAGATATTTCTTCTTCTTGTTGTTCTTCTTCTGCACAGCTAAGCTGGAAGTGGCATTTGCGGCCCGCACTAGTGCAGAGTTATCTCAAAGAAAGGGGCCACGGTGTTTCTGAATCTCTATTATGTTGGTGCGGCTTCGGAACTTTTAAATATCTCGATATATCTCGAGAACTACGCTTCTGATCAAAAAATATCATAGAACATAAATTGTAGGAAACTTAATTCTCTACAAAAAAGGTCTCTTAACATTTTGCCATAGCTCGCTTCGTTTCCGAGATATATGCAGATTTATCTCAAGGGAAGGGGCCTGACGGACATATTTCGAGATATTTCTTCTTCTTGTTGTTCTTCTTCTGCACAGCTAAACTGGAAGTGGCGTTTCCAGCTCGCAATAGCGCAGAGTTATCTCAAAGAAAGGGGCCACGGTGTTTCTGTATCTCTATTATGTTGGTGCGGCTTCGGAACTTTTAAATATCTTGATATATCTCGGGAACTACGCATCTGATAAAAAAATATCATAGAACATAAAAAGTAGGAAACTTAATTCTCTACAAATAAAGTCTCTTAACATTTTGCCATAGCTCGCTTCGTTTCCGAGATATTTGCAGATATATCTCAAGGGAAGGGGCCTGACGGACATATTTCGAGATATTTCTTCTTCTTGTTGTTCTTCTTCTGCACAGCTAAACTGGAAGTGGCATTTCCAGCTCGCAATAGTGCAGAGTTATCTGAAAGAAAGGGGCCACGGTGTTTCTGTATCTCTATTATGTTGGTGCGGCTTCGGAACTTTTAAATATCTCGATATATCTCGAAAACTACGCTTCTGATCAAAAAATATCATAGAACATAAATTGTAGGAAACATAATTCTCTACAAAAAAGGTCTCTTCACATTTTGCCATAGCTCGTTTCGTTTCCGAGATATTTGCAGATATATCTCAAGGGAAGGGGCCTGACGGACATATTTCGAGATATTTCTTCTTCTTGTTGTTCTTCTTCTGCACAGCTAAACTGGAAGTGGCATTTCCAGCTCGCAATAGTGCAGAGTTATCTCAAAGAAAGGGGCCACGGTGTTTCTGTATCTCTATTATGTTGGTGCGGCTTCGGAACTTTTAAATATCTCGATATATCTCGAGAACTACGCTTCTGATCAAAAAATATCATAGAACATAAATTGTAGGAAACATAATTCTCTACAAAAAAGGTCTCTTAACATTTTGCCATAGCTCGTTTCGTTTCCGAGATATTTGCAGATATATCTCAAGGGAAGGGGCCTGACGGACATATTTCGAGATATTTCTTCTTCTTGTTGTTCTTCTTCTGCACAGCTAAACTGGAAGTGGCGTTTCCAGCTCGCAATAGCGCAGAGTTATCTCAAAGAAAGGGGCCACGGTGTTTCTGTATCTCTATTATGTTGGTGCGGCTTCGGAACTTTTAAATATCTTGATATATCTCGGGAACTACGCATCTGATAAAAAAATATCATAGAACATAAAAAGTAGGAAACTTAATTCTCTACAAATAAAGTCTCTTAACATTTTGCCATAGCTCGCTTCGTTTCCGAGATATTTGCAGATATATCTCAAGGGAAGGGGCCTGACGGACATATTTCGAGATATTTCTTCTTCTTGTTGTTCTTCTTCTGCACAGCTAAACTGGAAGTGGCATTTCCAGCTCGCAATAGTGCAGAGTTATCTGAAAGAAAGGGGCCACGGTGTTTCTGTATCTCTATTATGTTGGTGCGGCTTCGGAACTTTTAAATATCTCGATATATCTCGAAAACTACGCTTCTGATCAAAAAATATCATAGAACATAAATTGTAGGAAACTTAATTCTCTACAAATAAAGTCTCTTAACATTTTGCCATAGCTCGCTTCGTTTCCGAGATATTTGCAGATTTATCTCAAGGGAAGGGGCCTGACGGACATATTTGGAGATATTTCTTCTTCTTGTTGTTCTTCTTCTGCACAGCTAAGCTGGAAGTGACATTTGCGGCTCGCAATAGCGCAGAGTTATCTCAAAGAAAGGGGCCACGGTGTTTCTGTATCTCTATTATGTTGGTGCAGCTTCGGAACTT
This sequence comes from Osmia lignaria lignaria, assembly GCF_051020975.1. Taxonomy (NCBI): domain Eukaryota; kingdom Metazoa; phylum Arthropoda; class Insecta; order Hymenoptera; family Megachilidae; genus Osmia; species Osmia lignaria. Next base: position 23,060,593 of record NW_027478159.1, read on the forward strand.
TTAAATATCTTGATATATCTCGAGAACAACGCATCTGATCAAAAAATGTCATAGAACATAGAAAGTAGGAAACTTAATTCTCTACAAAAAAGGTCTCTTAACATTTTGCCATAGCTCGCTTCGTTTCCGAGATATTTGCAGATTTATCTCAAGGGAAGGGGCCTGACGGACATATTTCGAGATATTTCTTCTTCTTGTTGTTCTTCTTCTGCACAGCTAAGCTGGAAGTGGCATTTGCAGCTCGCAATAGTGCAGAGTTATCTCAAAGAAAGGGCCACGGTGTTTCTGTATCTCTATTATGTTGGTGCGGCTTCGGAACTTTTAAATATCTTGATATATCTCGAGAACTACGCATCTGATCAAAAAATATCATAGAACATAGAAAGTAGGAAACTTAATTCTCTACGAAAAAGGTCTCTTAACATTTTGCCATAGCTCGCTTCGTTTCCGAGATATTTGCAGATTTATCTCAAGGGAAGGGGCCTGACGGACATATTTCGAGATATTTCTTCTTCTTGTTGTTCTTCTTCTGCACAGCTAAGCTGGAAGTGGCATTTGCGGCTCGCACTAGTGCAGAGTGAACTCAAAGAAAGGGGCCACGGTGTTTCTGTATCTCTATTATGTTGGTGCGGCTTCGGAACTTTTAAATATCACGATATATCTCGAAAACTACGCTTCTGATCAAAAAATATCATAGAACATAAATTGTAGGAAACACAATTCTCTACAAAAAACGTCTCTTAACGTTTTGCCATAGCTCGCTTCGTTTCCGAGATATTTGCAGATTTATCTCAAGGGAAGGGGCCTGACGGACATATTTCGAGATATTTCTTCTTCTTGTTGTTCTTCTTCTGCACACCTAAGCTAGAAGTGGCATTTGCAGCTCGCAATAGTGCAGAGTTATCTGAAAGAAAGGGGCCACGGTGTTTCTGTATCTCTATTATGTTGGTGCGGCTTCGGAACTTTTAAATATCTTGATATATCTAGGGAACTACGCATCTGATAAAAAAATATCATAGAACATAAAAAGTAGGAAACTTAATTCTCTACAAATAAAGTCTCTTAACATTTTGCCATAGCTCGCTTCGTTTCCGAGATATTTGCAGATTTATCTCAAGGGAAGGGGCCTGAGGGACATATTTGGAGATATTTCTTCTTCTTGTTGTTCTTCTTCTGCACAGCTAAGCTGGAAGTGGCATTTGCGGCCCGCACTAGTGCAGAGTTATCTCAAAGAAAGGGGCCACGGTGTTTCTGTATCTCTATTATGTTGGTGCAGCTTCGGAACTTTTAAATATCTTGATATATCTCGAGAACAACGCATCTGATCAAAAAATATCATAGAACATAAAAAGTAGAAAACTTAATTCTCTACAAAAAAGGTCTCTTAACATTTTGCCATAGCTCGCTTCGTTTCCGAGATATATGCAGATTTATCTCAAGGGAAGGGGCCTGACGGACATATTTCGAGATATTTCTTCTTCTTGTTGTTCTTCTTCTGCACAGCTAAACTGGAAGTGGCATTTCCAGCTCGCAATAGTGCAGAGTTATCTGAAAGAAAGGGGCCACGGTGTTTCTGTATCTCTATTATGTTGGTGCGGCTTCGGAACTTTTAAATATCTCGATATATCTCGAGAACTACGCTTCTGATCAAAAAATATCATAGAACATAAATTGTAGGAAACATAATTCTCTACAAAAAAGGTCTCTTAACATTTTGCCATAGCTCGTTTCGTTTCCGAGATATTTGCAGATATATCTCAAGGGAAGGGGCCTGACGGACATATTTCGAGATATTTCTTCTTCTTGTTGTTCTTCTTCTGCACAGCTAAACTGGAAGTGGCGTTTCCAGCTCGCAATAGCGCAGAGTTATCTCAAAGAAAGGGGCCACGGTGTTTCTGTATCTCTATTATGTTGGTGCGGCTTCGGAACTTTTAAATATCTTGATATATCTCGGGAACTACGCATCTGATAAAAAAATAACATAGAACATAAAAAGTAGGAAACTTAATTCTCTACAAATAAAGTCTCTTAACATTTTGCCATAGCTCGCTTCGTTTCCGAGATATTTGCAGATTTATCTCAAGGGAAGGGGCCTGACGGACATATTTGGAGATATTTCTTCTTCTTGTTGTTCTTCTTCTGCACAGCTAAGCTGGAAGTGGCATTTGCGGCTCGCAATAGCGCAGAGCTATCTCAAAGAAAGGGGCCACGGTGTTTCTGTATCTCTATTATGTTGGTGCAGCTTCGGAACTTTTAAATATCTTGATATATCTCGAGAACAACGCATCTGATCAAAAAATGTCATAGAACATAGAAAGTAGGAAACTTAATTCTCTACAAAAAAGGTCTCCTAACATTTTGCCATAGCTCGCTTCGTTTCCGAGATATTTGCAGATTTATCTCAAGGGAAGGGGCCTGACGGACATATTTCGAGATATTTCTTCTTCTTGTTGTTCTTCTTCTGCACAGCTAAGCTGGAAGTGGCATTTGCAGCTCGCAATAGTGCAGAGTTATCTCAAAGAAAGGGCCACGGTGTTTCTGTATCTCTATTATGTTGGTGCGGCTTCGGAACTTTTAAATATCTTGATATATCTCGAGAACTACGCATCTGATCAAAAAATATCATAGAACATAGAAAGTAGGAAACTTAATTCTCTACGAAAAAGGTCTCTTAACATTTTGCCATAGCTCGCTTCGTTTCCGAGATATTTGCAGATTTATCTCAAGGGAAGGGGCCTGACGGACATATTTCGAGATATTTCTTCTTCTTGTTGTTCTTCTTCTGCACAGCTAAGCTGGAAGTGGCATTTGCGGCTCGCACTAGTGCAGAGTGAACTCAAAGAAAGGGGCCACGGTGTTTCTGTATCTCTATTATGTTGGTGCGGCTTCGGAACTTTTAAATATCACGATATATCTCGAAAACTACGCTTCTGATCAAAAAATATCATAGAACATAAATTGTAGGAAACACAATTCTCTACAAAAAACGGCTCTTAACGTTTTGCCATAGCTCGCTTCGTTTCCGAGATATTTGCAGATTTATCTCAAGGGAAGGGGCCTGACGGACATATTTCGAGATATTTCTTCTTCTTGTTGTTCTTCTTCTGCACACCTAAGCTAGAAGTGGCATTTGCAGCTCGCAATAGTGCAGAGTTATCTGAAAGAAAGGGGCCACGGTGTTTCTGTATCTCTATTATGTTGGTGCGGCTTCGGAACTTTTAAATATCTTGATATATCTAGGGAACTACGCATCTGATAAAAAAATATCATAGAACATAAAAAGTAGGAAACTTAATTCTCTACAAATAAAGTCTCTTAACATTTTGCCATAGCTCGCTTCGTTTCCGAGATATTTGCAGATTTATCTCAAGGGAAGGGGCCTGAGGGACATATTTGGAGATATTTCTTCTTCTTGTTATTCTTCTTCTGCACAGCTAAGCTGGAAGTGGCATTTGCGGCCCGCACTAGTGCAGAGTTATCTCAAAGAAAGGGGCCACGGTGTTTCTGTATCTCTATTATGTTGGTGCAGCTTCGGAACTTTTAAATATCTTGATATATCTCGAGAACAACGCATCTGATCAAAAAATATCATAGAACATAAAAAGTAGAAAACTTAATTCTCTACAAAAAAGGTCTCTTAACATTTTGCCATAGCTCGCTTCGTTTCCGAGATATATGCAGATTTATCTCAAGGGAAGGGGCCTGACGGACATATTTCGAGATATTTCTTCTTCTTGTTGTTCTTCTTCTGCACAGCTAAGCTAGAAGTGGCATTTGCAGCTCGCAATAGTGCAGAGTTATCTCAAAGAAAGGGGCCACGGTGTTTCTGTATCTCTATTATGTTGGTGCAGCTTCGGAACTTTTAAATATCTTGATATATCTCGAGAACAACGCATCTGATCAAAAAATATCATAGAACATAAAAAGTAGAAAACTTAATTCTCTACAAAAAAGGTCTCTTAACATTTTGCCATAGCTCGCTTCGTTTCCGAGATATATGCAGATTTATCTCAAGGGAAGGGGCCTGACGGACATATTTCGAGATATTTCTTCTTCTTGTTGTTCTTCTTCTGCACAGCTAAGCTAGAAGTGGCATTTGCAGCTCGCAATAGTGCAGAGTTATCTGAAAGAAAGGGGCCACGGTGTTTCTGTATCTCTATTATGTTGGTGCGGCTTCGGAACTTTTAAATATCTCGATATATCTCGAAAACTACGCTTCTGATCAAAAAATATCATAGAACATAACTTGTAGGAGACATAATTCTCTACAAAAAAGGTCTCTTAACATTTTGCCATAGCTCGCTTCGTTTCCGAGATATTTGCAGATATATCTCAAGGGAAGGGGCCTGACGGACATATTTCGAGATATTTCTTCTTCTTGTTGTTCTTCTTCTGCACAGCTAAACTGGAAGTGGCATTTCCAGCTCGCAATAGTGCAGAGTTATCTGAAAGAAAGGGGCCACGGTGTTTCTGTATCTCTATTATGTTGGTGCGGCTTCGGAACTTTTAAATATCTTGATATATCTCGAGAACTACGCATCTGATCAAAAAATATCATACAACATAAAAAGTAGGAAACTTAATTCTCTACAAAAAAGGTCTCTTAACATTTTGCCATAGCTCGCTTCGTTTCCGAGATATTTGCAGATTTATCTCAAGGGAAGGGGCCTGACGGACATATTTCGAGATATTTCTTCTTCTTGTTGTTCTTCTTCTGCACAGCTAAGCTGGAAGTGGCATTTACAGCTCGCAATAGTGCAGAGTTATCTCAAAGAAAGGGGCCACGGTGTTTCTGTATCTCTATTATGTTGGTGCGGCTTCGGAACTTTTAAACATCTTGATATATCTCGAGAACTACGCATCTGATCAAAAAATATCATAGAACATAAAAAGTAGGAAACTTAATTCCCTACAAAAAAGGTCTCTTAACATTTTGCCATAGCTCGCTTCGTTTCCGAGATATTTGCAGATTTATCTCAAGGGAAGGGGCCTGACGGACATATTTCGAGATATTTCTTCTTCTTGTTGTTCTTCTTCTGCACAGCTAAGCTGGAAGTGGCATTTGCGGCTCGCACTAGTGCAGAGTTATCTCAAAGAAAGGGGCCACGGTGTTTCTGTATCTCTATTATGTTGGTGCGGCTTCGGAACTTTTAAATATCTCGATGTATCTCGAGAACTACGCATCTGATCAAAAAATATCATAGAACATAAAAAGTAGGAAACTTAATTCTCTACAAAAAAGGTCTCTTAACATTTTGCCATAGCTCGCTTCGTTTCCGAGATATTTGCAGATTTATCTCAAGGGAAGGGGCCTGACGGACATATTTCGAGATATTTCTTCTTCTTGTTGTTCTTCTTCTGCACAGCTAAGCTGGAAGTGGCATTTGCGGCTCGCACTAGTGCAGAGTTATCTCAAAGAAAGGGGCCACGGTGTTTCTGTATCTCTATTATGTTGGTGCGGCTTCGGAACTTTTAAATATCTCGATGTATCTCGAAAACTATGCTTCTGATCAAAAAATATCATAGAACATAAATTGTAGGAAACATAATTCTCTACAAAAAATGTCTCTTAACATTTTGCCATAGCTCGCTTCGTTTCCGAGATATTTGCTGATATATCTCAAGGGAAGGGGCCTGACGGACATATTTCGAGATATTTCTTCTTCTTGTTGTTCTTCTTCTGCACAGCTAAGCTGGAAGTGGCATTTCCAGCTCGCAATAGTGCAGAGTTATCTCAAAGAAAGGGGCCACGGTGTTTCTGTATCTCTATTATGTTGGTGCGGCTTCGGAACTTTTAAACATCTTGATATATCTCGAGAACTACGCATCTGATCAAAAAATATCATAGAACATAAAAAGTAGGAAACTTAATTCCCTACAAAAAAGGTCTCTTAACATTTTGCCATAGCTCGCTTCGTTTCCGAGATATTTGCAGATTTATCTCAAGGGAAGGGGCCTGACGGACATATTTCGAGATATTTCTTCTTCTTGTTGTTCTTCTTCTGCACAGCTAAGCTGGAAGTGGCATTTGCGGCTCGCACTAGTGCAGAGTTATCTCAAAGAAAGGGGCCACGGTGTTTCTGTATCTCTATTATGTTGGTGCGGCTTCGGAACTTTTAAATATCTCGATGTATCTCGAGAACTACGCATCTGATCAAAAAATATCATAGAACATAAAAAGTAGGAAACTTAATTCTCTACAAAAAAGGTCTCTCAACATTTTGCCATAGCTCGCTTCGTTTCCGAGATATTTGCAGATTTATCTCAAGGGAAGGGGCCTGACGGACATATTTCGAGATATTTCTTCTTCTTGTTGTTCTTCTTCTGCACAGCTAAGCTGGAAGTGGCATTTGCGGCTCGCACTAGTGCAGAGTTATCTCAAAGAAAGGGGCCACGGTGTTTCTGTATCTCTATTATGTTGGTGCGGCTTCGGAACTTTTAAATATCTCGATATATCTCGAAAACTACGCTTCTGATCAAAAAATATCATAGCACATAAATTGTAGGAAACATAATTCTCTATAAAAAACGTCTCTTAACATTTTGCCATAGCTCGCTTCGTTTCCGAGATATTTGCAGATTCAGCTCAAAGGAACTGGCCTGACGGACATATTTCGAGATATTTCTTCTTCTTGTTGTTCTTCCTCTGCACAGCTAAGCTGGAAGTGGCATTTGCAGCTCGCAATAGTGCAGAGTTATCTCAAAGAAAGGAGCCACGGTGTTTCTGTATCTCTATTATGTTGGTGCGGCTTCGGAACTTTTAAATATCTTGATATATCTCGAGAACTACGCATCTGATCAAAAAATATCATAGAACATAAAAAGTAGGAAACTTAATTCTCTACAAAAAAGGTCTCTTAACATTTTGCCATAGCTCGCTTCGTTTCCGAGATATTTGCAGATTTATCTCAAGGGAAGGGGCCTGACGGACATATTTCGAGATATTTCTTCTTCTTGTTGTTCTTCTTCTGCACAGCTAAGCTGGAAGTGGCATTTGCGGCTCGCACTAGTGCAGAGTTATCTCAAAGAAAGGGGCCACGGTGTTTCTGTATCTCTATTATGTTGGTGCGGCTTCGGAACTTTTAAATATCTCGATGTATCTCGAAAACTACGCTTCTGATCAAAAAATATCATAGAACATAAATTGTAGGAAACATAATTCTCTACAAAAAAGGTCTCTTAACATTTTGCCATAGCTCGCTTCGTTTCCGAGATATTTGCTGATATATCTCAAGGGAAGGGGCCTGACGGACATATTTCGAGATATTTCTTCTTCTTGTTGTTCTTCTTCTGCACAGCTAAGCTGGAAGTGGCATTTCCAGCTCGCAATAGTGCAGAGTTATCTCAAAGAAAGGGGCCACGGTGTTTCTGTATCTCTATTATGTTGGTGCGGCTTCGGAACTTTTAAATATCTCGATATATCTCGAAAACTACGCTTCTGATCAAAAAATATCATAGCACATAAATTGTAGGAAACTTAATTCTCTACAAAAAAGGTCTCTTAACATTTTGCCATAGCTCGCTTCGTTTCCGAGATATTTGCAGATTTATCTCAAGGGAAGGGGCCTGACGGACATATTTCGAGATATTTCTTCTTCTTGTTGTTCTTCTTCTGCACAGCTAAGCTGGAAGTGGCATTTGCGGCTCGCACTAGTGCAGAGTTATCTCAAAGAAAGGGGCCACGGTGTTTCTGTATCTCTATTATGTTGGTGCGGCTTCGGAACTTTTAAATATCTCGATGTATCTCGAAAACTATGCTTCTGATCAAAAAATATCATAGAACATAAATTGTAGGAAACATAATTCTCTACAAAAAAGGTCTCTTAACATTTTGCCATAGCTCGCTTCGTTTCCGAGATATTTGCTGATATATCTCAAGGGAAGGGGCCTGACGGACATATTTCGAGATATTTCTTCTTCTTGTTGTTCTTCTTCTGCACAGCTAAGCTGGAAGTGGCATTTCCAGCTCGCAATAGTGCAGAGTTATCTCAAAGAAAGGGGCCACGGTGTTTCTGTATCTCTATTATGTTGGTGCGGCTTCGGAACTTTTAAACATCTTGATATATCTCGAGAACTACGCATCTGATCAAAAAATATCATAGAACATAAAAAGTAGGAAACTTAATTCCCTACAAAAAAGGTCTCTTAACATTTTGCCATAGCTCGCTTCGTTTCCGAGATATTTGCAGATTTATCTCAAGGGAAGGGGCCTGACGGACATATTTCGAGATATTTCTTCTTCTTGTTGTTCTTCTTCTGCACAGCTAAGCTGGAAGTGGCATTTGCGGCTCGCACTAGTGCAGAGTTATCTCAAAGAAAGGGGCCACGGTGTTTCTGTATCTCTATTATGTTGGTGCGGCTTCGGAACTTTTAAATATCTCGATGTATCTCGAGAACTACGCATCTGATCAAAAAATATCATAGAACATAAAAAGTAGGAAACTTAATTCTCTACAAAAAAGGTCTCTCAACATTTTGCCATAGCTCGCTTCGTTTCCGAGATATTTGCAGATTTATCTCAAGGGAAGGGGCCTGACGGACATATTTCGAGATATTTCTTCTTCTTGTTGTTCTTCTTCTGCACAGCTAAGCTGGAAGTGGCATTTGCGGCTCGCACTAGTGCAGAGTTATCTCAAAGAAAGGGGCCACGGTGTTTCTGTATCTCTATTATGTTGGTGCGGCTTCGGAACTTTTAAATATCTCGATATATCTCGAAAACTACGCTTCTGATCAAAAAATATCATAGAACATAAATTGTAGGAAACATAATTCTCTACAAAAAAGGTCTCTTAACATTTTGCCATAGCTCGCTTCATTTCGAGATATTTGCTGATATATCTCAAGGGGAGGGGCCTGACGGACATATTTCGAGATATTTCTTCTTCTTGTTGTTCTTCTTCTGCACAGCTAAGCTGGAAGTGGCATTTCCAGCTCGCAATAGTGCAGAGTTATCTCAAAGAAAGGGGCCACGGTGTTTCTGTATCTCTATTATGTTGGTGCGGCTTCGGAACTTTTAAATATCTTGATATATCTCGAGAACTACGCATCAGATCAAACAATATCATAGAACATAAAAAGTAGGAAACTTAATTCTCTACAAAAAAGGTCTCTTAACATTTTGCCATAGCTCTCTTCGTTTCCGAGATATTTGCAGATTTATCTCAAGGGAAGGGGCCTGACGGACATATTTCGAGATATTTCTTCTTCTTGTTGTTCTTCTTCTGCACAGCTAAGCTGGAAGTGGCATTTGCGGCTCGCACTAGTGCAGAGTTATCTCAAAGAAAGGGGCCACGGTGTTTCTGTATCTCTATTATGTTGGTGCGGCTTCGGAACTTTTAAATATCTCGATGTATCTCGAAAACTACGCTTCTGATCAAAAAATATCATAGAACATAAATTGTAGGAAACATAATTCTCTACAAAAAAGGTCTCTTAACATTTTGCCATAGCTCGCTTCGTTTCCGAGATATTTGCTGATATATCTCAAGGGAAGGGGCCTGACGGACATATTTCGAGATATTTCTTCTTCTTGTTGTTCTTCTTCTGCACAGCTAAGCTGGAAGTGGCATTTCCAGCTCGCAATAGTGCAGAGTTATCTCAAAGAAAGGGGCCACGGTGTTTCTGTATCTCTATTATGTTGGTGCGGCTTCGGAACTTTTAAATATCTCGATATATCTCGAAAACTACGCTTCTGATCAAAAAATATCATAGCACATAAATTGTAGGAAACATAATTCTCTATAAAAAACGTCTCTTAACATTTTGCCATAGCTCGCTTCGTTTCCGAGATATTTGCAGATTCAGCTCAAAGGAACTGGCCTGACGGACATATTTCGAGATATTTCTTCTTCTTGTTGTTCTTCCTCTGCACAGCTAAGCTGGAAGTGGCATTTGCAGCTCGCAATAGTGCAGAGTTATCTCAAAGAAAGGAGCCACGGTGTTTCTGTATCTCTATTATGTTGGTGCGGCTTCGGAACTTTTAAATATCTTGATATATCTCGAGAACTACGCATCTGATCAAAAAATATCATAGAACATAAAAAGTAGGAAACTTAATTCTCTACAAAAAAGGTCTCTTAACATTTTGCCATAGCTCGCTTCGTTTCCGAGATATTTGCAGATTTATCTCAAGGGAAGGGGCCTGACGGACATATTTCGAGATATTTCTTCTTCTTGTTGTTCTTCTTCTGCACAGCTAAGCTGGAAGTGGCATTTGCGGCTCGCACTAGTGCAGAGTTATCTCAAAGAAAGGGGCCACGGTGTTTCTGTATCTCTATTATGTTGGTGCGGCTTCGGAACTTTTAAATATCTCGATGTATCTCGAAAACTACGCTTCTGATCAAAAAATATCATAGAACATAAATTGTAGGAAACATAATTCTCTACAAAAAAGGTCTCTTAACATTTTGCCATAGCTCGCTTCGTTTCCGAGATATTTGCTGATATATCTCAAGGGAAGGGGCCTGACGGACATATTTCGAGATATTTCTTCTTCTTGTTGTTCTTCTTCTGCACAGCTAAGCTGGAAGTGGCATTTCCAGCTCGCAATAGTGCAGAGTTATCTCAAAGAAAGGGGCCACGGTGTTTCTGTATCTCTATTATGTTGGTGCGGCTTCGGAACTTTTAAATATCTCGATATATCTCGAAAACTACGCTTCTGATCAAAAAATATCATAGCACATAAATTGTAGGAAACATAATTCTCTATAAAAAACGTCTCTTAACATTTTGCCATAGCTCGCTTCGTTTCCGAGATATTTGCAGATTCAGCTCAAAGGAACTGGCCTGACGGACATATTTCGAGATATTTCTTCTTCTTGTTGTTCTTCCTCTGCACAGCTAAGCTGGAAGTGGCATTTGCAGCTCGCAATAGTGCAGAGTTATCTCAAAGAAAGGAGCCACGGTGTTTCTGTATCTCTATTATGTTGGTGCGGCTTCGGAACTTTTAAATATCTTGATATATCTCGAGAACTACGCATCTGATCAAAAAATATCATAGAACATAAAAAGTAGGAAACTTAATTCTCTACAAAAAAGGTCTCTTAACATTTTGCCATAGCTCGCTTCGTTTCCGAGATATTTGCAGATTTATCTCAAGGGAAGGGGCCTGACGGACATATTTCGAGATATTTCTTCTTCTTGTTGTTCTTCTTCTGCACAGCTAAGCTGGAAGTGGCATTTGCGGCTCGCACTAGTGCAGAGTTATCTCAAAGAAAGGGGCCACGGTGTTTCTGTATCTCTATTATGTTGGTGCGGCTTCGGAACTTTTAAATATCTCGATGTATCTCGAAAACTACGCTTCTGATCAAAAAATATCATAGAACATAAATTGTAGGAAACATAATTCTCTACAAAAAAGGTCTCTTAACATTTTGCCATAGCTCGCTTCGTTTCCGAGATATTTGCTGATATATCTCAAGGGAAGGGGCCTGACGGACATATTTCGAGATATTTCTTCTTCTTGTTGTTCTTCTTCTGCACAGCTAAGCTGGAAGTGGCATTTCCAGCTCGCAATAGTGCAGAGTTATCTCAAAGAAAGGGGCCACGGTGTTTCTGTATCTCTATTATGTTGTTGCGGCTTCGGAACTTTTAAATATCTCGATATATCTCGAAAACTACGCTTCTGATCAAAAAATATCATAGCACATAAATTGTAGGAAACATAATTCTCTATAAAAAACGTCTCTTAACATTTTGCCATAGCTCGCTTCGTTTCCGAGATATTTGCAGATTCAGCTCAAAGGAACTGGCCTGACGGACATATTTCGAGATATTTCTTCTTCTTGTTGTTCTTCCTCTGCACAGCTAAGCTGGAAGTGGCATTTGCAGCTCGCAATAGTGCAGAGTTATCTCAAAGAAAGGAGCCACGGTGTTTCTGTATCTCTATTATGTTGGTGCGGCTTCGGAACTTTTAAATATCTTGATATATCTCGAGAACTACGCATCTGATCAAAAAATATCATAGAACATAAAGAGTAGGAAACTTAATTCTCTACAAAAAAGGTCTCTTAACATTTTGCCATAGCTCGCTTCGTTTCCGAGATATTTGCAGATTTATCTCAAGGGAAGGGGCCTGACGGACATATTTCGAGATATTTCTTCTTCTTGTTGTTCTTCTTCTGCACAGCTAAGCTGGAAGTGGCATTTGCGGCTCGCACTAGTGCAGAGTTATCTCAAAGAAAGTGGCCACGGTGTTTCTGTATCTCTATTATGTTGGTGCGGCTTCGGAACTTTTAAATATCTCGATGTATCTCGAAAACTACGCTTCTGATCAAAAAATATCATAGAACATAAATTGTAGGAAACATAATTCTCTACAAAAAAGGTCTGTTAACATTTTGCCATAGCTCGCTTCGTTTCCGAGATATTTGCAGATATATCTCAAGGGAAGGGGCCTGACGGACATATTTCGAGATATTTCTTCTTCTTGTTGTTCTTCTTCTGCACAGCTAAGCTGGAAGTGGCATTTACAGCTCGCAATAGTGCAGAGTTATCTCAAAGAAAGGGGCCACGGTGTTTCTGTATCGCTATTATGTTGGTGCGGCTTCGGAACTTTTAAATATCTTGATATATCTCGAGAACTACGCATCTGATCAAAAAATATCATAGAACATAAAAAGTAGGAAACTTAATTCTCTACAAAAAAGGTCTCTTAACATTTTGCCATAGCTCGCTTCGTTTCCGAGATATTTGCAGATTTATCTCAAGGGAAGGGGCCTGACGGACATATTTCGAGATATTTCTTCTTCTTGTTGTTCTTCTTCTGCACAGCTAAGCTGGAAGTGGCATTTGCGGCTCGCACTAGTGCAGAGTTATCTCAAAGAAAGGGGCCACGGTGTTTCTGTATCCCTATTATGTTGGTGCGGATTCGGAACTTTTAAATATCTCGATATATCTCGAAAACTACGCTTCTGATCAAAAAATATCATAGAACATAAATTGTAGGAAACATAATTCTCTATAAAAAACGTCTCTTAACATTTTGCCATAGCTCGCTTCGTTTCCGAGATATTTGCAGATTCAGCTCAAAGGAACTGGCCTGACGGACATATTTCGAGATATTTCTTCTTCTTGTTGTTCTTCCTCTGCACAGCTAAGCTGGAAGTGGCATTTGCAGCTCGCAATAGTGCAGAGTTATCTCAAAGAAAGGGGCCACGGTGTTTCTGTATCTCTATTATGTTGGTGCGGCTTCGGAACTTTTAAATATCTTGATATATCTCGAGAACTACGCATCTGATCAAAAAATATCATAGAACATAAAAAGTAGGAAACTTAATTCCCTACAAAAAAGGTCTCTTAACATTTTGCCATAGCTCGCTTCGTTTCCGAGATATTTGCAGATTTATCTCAAGGGAAGGGGCCTGACGGACATATTTCGAGATATTTCTTCTTCTTGTTGTTCTTCTTCTGCACAGCTAAGCTGGAAGTGGCATTTGCGGCTCGCACTAGTGCAGAGTTATCTCAAAGAAAGGGGCCACGGTGTTTCTGTATCTCTATTATGTTGGTGCGGCTTCGGAACTTTTAACTATCTCGATGTATCTCGAAAACTACGCTTCTGATCAAAAAATATCATAGAACATAAATTGTAGGAAACATAATTCTCTACAAAAAAGGTCTCTTAACATTTTGCCATAGCTCGCTTCGTTTCCGAGATATTTGCTGATATATCTCAAGGGAAGGGGCCTGACGGACATATTTCGAGATATTTCTTCTTCTTGTTGTTCTTCTTCTGCACAGCTAAGCTGGAAGTGGCATTTCCAGCTCGCAATAGTGCAGAGTTATCTCAAAGAAGGGGGCCACGGTGTTTCTGTATCTCTATTATGTTGGTGCGGCTTCGGAACTTTTAAACATCTTGATATATCTCGAGAACTACGCATCTGATCAAAAAATATCATAGAACATAAAAAGTAGGAAACTTAATTCCCTACAAAAAAGGTCTCTTAACATTTTGCCATAGCTCGCTTCGTTTCCGAGATATTTGCAGATTTATCTCAAGGGAAGGGGCCTGACGGACATATTTCGAGATATTTCTTCTTCTTGTTGTTCTTCTTCTGCACAGCTAAGCTGGAAGTGGCATTTGCGGCTCGCACTAGTGCAGAGTTATCTCAAAGAAAGGGGCCACGGTGTTTCTGTATCTCTATTATGTTGGTGCGGCTTCGGAACTTTTAAATATCTCGATGTATCTCGAGAACTACGCATCTGATCAAAAAATATCATAGAACATAAAAAGTAGGAAACTTAATTCTCTACAAAAAAGGTCTCTCAACATTTTGCCATAGCTCGCTTCGTTTCCGAGATATTTGCAGATTTATCTCAAGGGAAGGGGCCTGACGGACATATTTCGAGATATTTCTTCTTCTTGTTGTTCTTCTTCTGCACAGCTAAGCTGGAAGTGGCATTTGCGGCTCGCACTAGTGCAGAGTTATCTCAAAGAAAGGGGCCACGGTGTTTCTGTATCTCTATTATGTTGGTGCGGCTTCGGAACTTTTAAATATCTCGATATATCTCGAAAACTACGCTTCTGATCAAAAAATATCATAGAACATAAATTGTAGGAAACATAATTCTCTACAAAAAAGGTCTCTTAACATTTTGCCATAGCTCGCTTCATTTCGAGATATTTGCTGATATATCTCAAGGGGAGGGGCCTGACGGACATATTTCGAGATATTTCTTCTTCTTGTTGTTCTTCTTCTGCACAGCTAAGCTGGAAGTGGCATTTCCAGCTCGCAATAGTGCAGAGTTATCTCAAAGAAAGGGGCCACGGTGTTTCTGTATCTCTATTATGTTGGTGCGGCTTCGGAACTTTTAAATATCTTGATATATCTCGAGAACTACGCATCAGATCAAACAATATCATAGAACATAAAAAGTAGGAAACTTAATTCTCTACAAAAAAGGTCTCTTAACATTTTGCCATAGCTCTCTTCGTTTCCGAGATATTTGCAGATTTATCTCAAGGGAAGGGGCCTGACGGACATATTTCGAGATATTTCTTCTTCTTGTTGTTCTTCTTCTGCACAGCTAAGCTGGAAGTGGCATTTGCGGCTCGCACTAGTGCAGAGTTATCTCAAAGAAAGGGGCCACGGTGTTTCTGTATCTCTATTATGTTGGTGCGGCTTCGGAACTTTTAAATATCTCGATGTATCTCGAAAACTACGCTTCTGATCAAAAAATATCATAGAACATAAATTGTAGGAAACATAATTCTCTACAAAAAAGGTCTCTTAACATTTTGCCATAGCTCGCTTCGTTTCCGAGATATTTGCTGATATATCTCAAGGGAAGGGGCCTGACGGACATATTTCGAGATATTTCTTCTTCTTGTTGTTCTTCTTCTGCACAGCTAAGCTGGAAGTGGCATTTCCAGCTCGCAATAGTGCAGAGTTATCTCAAAGAAAGGGGCCACGGTGTTTCTGTATCTCTATTATGTTGGTGCGGCTTCGGAACTTTTAAATATCTCGATATATCTCGAAAACTACGCTTCTGATCAAAAAATATCATAGCACATAAATTGTAGGAAACATAATTCTCTATAAAAAACGTCTCTTAACATTTTGCCATAGCTCGCTTCGTTTCCGAGATATTTGCAGATTCAGCTCAAGGGAAGGGGCCTGACGGACATATTTCGAGATATTTCTTCTTCTTGTTGTTCTTCTTCTGCACAGCTAAGCTGGAAGTGGCATTTGCGGCTCGCACTAGTGCAGAGTTATCTCAAAGAAAGGGGCCACGGTGTTTCTGTATCCCTATTATGTTGGTGCGGATTCGGAACTTTTAAATATCTCGATATATCTCGAAAACTACGCTTCTGATCAAAAAATATCATAGAACATAAATTGTAGGAAACATAATTCTCTATAAAAAACGTCTCTTAACATTTTGCCATAGCTCGCTTCGTTTCCGAGATATTTGCAGATTCAGCTCAAAGGAACTGGCCTGACGGACATATTTCGAGATATTTCTTCTTCTTGTTGTTCTTCCTCTGCACAGCTAAGCTGGAAGTGGCATTTGCAGCTCGCAATAGTGCAGAGTTATCTCAAAGAAAGGGGCCACGGTGTTTCTGTATCTCTATTATGTTGGTGCGGCTTCGGAACTTTTAAATATCTTGATATATCTCGAGAACTACGCATCTGATCAAAAAATATCATAGAACATAAAAAGTAGGAAACTTAATTCCCTACAAAAAAGGTCTCTTAACATTTTGCCATAGCTCGCTTCGTTTCCGAGATATTTGCAGATTTATCTCAAGGGAAGGGGCCTGACGGACATATTTCGAGATATTTCTTCTTCTTGTTGTTCTTCTTCTGCACAGCTAAGCTGGAAGTGGCATTTGCGGCTCGCACTAGTGCAGAGTTATCTCAAAGAAAGGGGCCACGGTGTTTCTGTATCTCTATTATGTTGGTGCGGCTTCGGAACTTTTAACTATCTCGATGTATCTCGAAAACTACGCTTCTGATCAAAAAATATCATAGAACATAAATTGTAGGAAACATAATTCTCTACAAAAAAGGTCTCTTAACATTTTGCCATAGCTCGCTTCGTTTCCGAGATATTTGCAGATATATCTCAAGGGAAGGGGCCTGACGGACATATTTCGAGATATTTCTTCTTCTTGTTGTTCTTCTTCTGCACAGCTAAGCTGGAAGTGGCATTTACAGCTCGCAATAGTGCAGAGTTATCTCAAAGAAAGGGGCCGCGGTGTTTCTGTATCTCTATTATGTTGGTGCGGCTTCGGAACTTTTAAATATCTTGATATACCTCGAGAACTACGCATCTGATCAAAAAATATAATAGAACATAAAAAGTAGGAAACTTAATTCTCTACAAAAAAGGTCTCTTAACATTTTGCCATAGCTCGCTTCGTTTCCGAGATATTTGCAGATTTATCTCAAGGGAAGGGGCCTGACGGACATATTTCGAGATATTTCTTCTTCTTGTTGTTCTTCTTCTGCACAGCTAAGCTGGAAGTGGCATTTGCGGCTCGCACTAGTGCAGAGTTATCTCAAAGAAAGGGGCCACGGTGTTTCTGTATCTCTATTATGTTGGTGCGGCTTCGGAACTTTTAAATATCTCGATATATCTCGAAAACTACGCTTCTGATCAAAAAATATCATAGAACATAAATTGTAGGAAACATAATTCTCTACAAAAAAGGTCTCTTAACATTTTGCCATAGCTCGCTTCATTTCGAGATATTTGCTGATATATCTCAAGGGGAGGGGCCTGACGGACATATTTCGAGATATTTCTTCTTCTTGTTGTTCTTCTTCTGCACAGCTAAGCTGGAAGTGGCATTTCCAGCTCGCAATAGTGCAGAGTTATCTCAAAGAAAGGGGCCACGGTGTTTCTGTATCTCTATTATGTTGGTGCGGCTTCGGAACTTTTAAATATCTTGATATATCTCGAGAACTACGCATCAGATCAAACAATATCATAGAACATAAAAAGTAGGAAACTTAATTCTCTACAAAAAAGGTCTCTTAACATTTTGCCATAGCTCTCTTCGTTTCCGAGATATTTGCAGATTTATCTCAAGGGAAGGGGCCTGACGGACATATTTCGAGATATTTCTTCTTCTTGTTGTTCTTCTTCTGCACAGCTAAGCTGGAAGTCGCATTTGCAGCTCGCAATAGTGCAGAGTTATCTCAAAGAAAGGGGCCACGGTGTTTCTGTATCTCTATTATGTTGGTGCGGCTTCGGAACTTTTAAATATCTTGATATATCTCGAGAACTACGCATCTGATCAAAAAATATCATAGAACATAAAAAGTAGGAAACTTAATTCTCTACAAAAGAGGTCTCTTAACATTTTGCCATAGCTCGCTTCGTTTCCGAGATGTTTGCAGATTTATCTCACGGGAAGGGGCCTAACGGACATATTTCGAGATATTTCTTCTTCTTGTTGTTCTTCTTCTGCACAGCTAAACTGGAAGTGGCATTTCCAGCTCGCAATAGTGCAGAGTTATCTCAAAGAAAGGGGCCACGG
Source organism: Osmia lignaria lignaria (assembly GCF_051020975.1). Classification (NCBI taxonomy): domain Eukaryota; kingdom Metazoa; phylum Arthropoda; class Insecta; order Hymenoptera; family Megachilidae; genus Osmia; species Osmia lignaria. Next base: position 23,078,579 of record NW_027478159.1, read on the forward strand.
TGTTTCTGTATCTCTATTATGTTGGTGCGGCTTCGGAACTTTTAAATATCTTGATATATCTCGAGAACTACGCATCTGATCAAAAAATATCATATAACATAAAGAGTAGGAAACTTAATTCTCTACAAAAAAGGTCTCTTAACATTTTGCCATAGCTCGCTTCGTTTCCGAGATATTTGCAGATTTATCTCAAGGGAAGGGGCCTGACGGACATATTTCGAGATATTTCTTCTTCTTGTTGTTCTTCTTCTGCACAGCTAAGCTGGAAGTGGCATTTGCGGCTCGCACTAGTGCAGAGTTATCTCAAAGAAAGGGGCCACGGTGTTTCTGTATCCCTATTATGTTGGTGCGGCTTCGGAACTTTTAAATATCTCGATATATCTCGAAAACTACGCTTCTGATCAAAAAATATCATAGAACATAGATTGTAGGAAACATAATTCTCTATAAAAAACGTCTCTTAACATTTTGTCATAGCTCGCTTCGTTTCCGAGATATTTGCAGATTCAGCTCAAAGGAACTGGCCTGACGGACATATTTCGAGATATTTCTTCTTCTTGTTGTTCTTCCTCTGCACAGCTAAGCTGGAAGTGGCATTTGCAGCTCGCAATAGTGCAGAGTTATCTCAAAGAAAGGGGCCACGGTGTTTCTGTATCTCTATTATGTTGGTGCGGCTTCGGAACTTTTAAATATCTTGATATATCTCGAGAACTACGCATCAGATCAAAAAATATCATAGAACATAAAAAGTAGGAAACTTAATTCTCTACAAAAAAAGTCTCTTAACATTTTGCCATAGCTCTCTTCGTTTCCGAGATATTTGCAGATTTATCTCAAGGGAAGGGGCCTGACGGACATATTTCGAGATATTTCTTCTTCTTGTTGTTCTTCTGCACAGCTAAGCTGGAAGTGGCATTTGCAGCTCGCAATAGTGCATAGTTATCTGAAAGAAAGGGGCCACGGTGTTTCTGTATCTCTATTATGTTGGTGCGGCTTCGGAACTTTTAAATATCTTGATATATCTCCAGAACTGCGCATCTGATCAAAAAATATCATAGAACATAAAAAGTAGGAAACTTAATTCTCTACAAAAAAGGTCTCTTAACATTTTGCCATAGCTCTCTTCGTTTCCGAGATATTTGCAGATTTATCTCAAGGGAAGGGGCCTGACGGACATATTTCGAGATATTTCTTCTTCTTGTTGTTCTTCTTCTGCACAGCTAAGCTGGAAGTGGCATTTGCAGCTCGCAATAGTGCAGAGTTATCTCAAAGAAAGGGGCCACGGTGTTTCTGTATCTCTATTATGTTGGTGCGGCTTCGGAACTTTTAAATATCTTGATATATCTCGAGAACTACGCATCTGATCAAAAAATATCATAGAACATAAAAAGTAGGAAACTTAATTCTCTACAAAAAAGGTCTCTTAACATTTTGCCATAGCTCGCTTCGTTTCCGAGATATTTGCAGATTTATCTCAAGGGAAGGGGCCTGACGGACATATTTCGAGATATTTCTTCTTCTTGTTGTTCTTCTTCTGCACAGCTAGGCTGGAAGTGGCATTTGCGGCTCGCACTAGTGCAGAGTTATCTCAAAGAAAGGGGCCACGCTGTTTCTGTATCTCTATTATGTTGGTGCGGCTTCGGAACCTTTAAATATCTCGATATATCTCGAAAACTACGCTTCTGATCAAAAAATATCATAGAACATAAATTGTAGGAAACATAATTCTCTACAAAAAAGGTCTCTTAACATTTTGCCATAGCTCGCTTCGTTTCCGAGATATTTGCAGATTTATCTCAAGGGAAGGGGCCTAACGGACATATTTCGAGATATTTCTTCTTCTTGTTGTTCTTCTTCTGCACAGCTAAGCTGGAAGTGGCATTTGCAGCTCGCAATAGTGCAGAGTTATCTCAAAGAAAGGGGCCACGGTGTTTCTGTATCTCTATTATGTTGGTGCGGCTTCGGAACTTTTAAATATCTTGATATATCTCGAGAACTACGCATCTGATCAAAAAATATCATAGAACATAAAAAGTAGGAAACTTAATTCTCTACAAAAAAGGTCTCTTAACATTTTGCCATAGCTCGCTTCGTTTCCGAGATATTTGCATATTTATCTCATGGGAAGGGGCCTGACGGACATATTTCGAGATATTTCTTCTTCTTGTTGTTCTTCTTCTGCACAGCTAAACTGGAAGTGGCATTTCCAGCTCGCAATAGTGCAGAGTTATCTCAAAGAAAGGGGCCACGGTGTTTCTGTATCTCTATTATGTTGGTGCGGCTTCGGAACTTTGAAATATCTTGATATATCTCGAGAACTACGCATCTGATCAAAAAATATCATAGAACATAAAAGGTAGGAAACTTAATTCTCTACAAAAAAGGTCTCTTAACATTTTGCCATAGCTCGCTTCGTTTCCGAGATATTTGCATATTTATCTCAAGGGAAGGGGCCTGACGGACATATTTCGAGATATTTCTTCTTCTTGTTGTTCTTCTTCTGCACAGCTAAGCTGGAAGTGGCATTTGCGGCTCGCACTAGTGCAGAGTTATCTCAAAGAAAGGGGCCACGGTGTTTCTGTATCTCTATTATGTTGGTGCGGCTTCGGAACTTTTAAATATCTCGATATATCTCGAAAACTACGCTTCTGATCAAAAAATATCATAGAACATAAATTGTAGGAAACATAATTCTCTACAAAAAAGGTCTCTTAACATTTTGCCATAGCTCGCTTCATTTCGAGATATTTGCTGATATATCTCAAGGGGAGGGGCCTGACGGACATATTTCGAGATATTTCTTCTTCTTGTTGTTCTTCTTCTGCACAGCTAAGCTGGAAGTGGCATTTCCAGCTCGCAATAGTGCAGAGTTATCTCAAAGAAAGGGGCCACGGTGTTTCTGTATCTCTATTATGTTGGTGCGGCTTCGGAACTTTTAAATATCTTGATATATCTCGAGAACTACGCATCAGATCAAACAATATCATAGAACATAAAAAGTAGGAAACTTAATTCTCTACAAAAAAGGTCTCTTAACATTTTGCCATAGCTCTCTTCGTTTCCGAGATATTTGCAGATTTATCTCAAGGGAAGGGGCCTGACGGACATATTTCGAGATATTTCTTCTTCTTGTTGTTCTTCTTCTGCACAGCTAAGCTGGAAGTCGCATTTGCAGCTCGCAATAGTGCAGAGTTATCTCAAAGAAAGGGGCCACGGTGTTTCTGTATCTCTATTATGTTGGTGCGGCTTCGGAACTTTTAAATATCTTGATATATCTCGAGAACTACGCATCTGATCAAAAAATATCATAGAACATAAAAAGTAGGAAACTTAATTCTCTACAAAAGAGGTCTCTTAACATTTTGCCATAGCTCGCTTCGTTTCCGAGATGTTTGCAGATTTATCTCACGGGAAGGGGCCTAACGGACATATTTCGAGATATTTCTTCTTCTTGTTGTTCTTCTTCTGCACAGCTAAACTGGAAGTGGCATTTCCAGCTCGCAATAGTGCAGAGTTATCTCAAAGAAAGGGGCCACGGTGTTTCTGTATCTCTATTATGTTGGTGCGGCTTCGGAACTTTTAAATATCTTGATATATCTCGAGAACTACGCATCTGATCAAAAAATATCATATAACATAAAGAGTAGGAAACTTAATTCTCTACAAAAAAGGTCTCTTAACATTTTGCCATAGCTCGCTTCGTTTCCGAGATATTTGCAGATTTATCTCAAGGGAAGGGGCCTGACGGACATATTTCGAGATATTTCTTCTTCTTGTTGTTCTTCTTCTGCACAGCTAAGCTGGAAGTGGCATTTGCGGCTCGCACTAGTGCAGAGTTATCTCAAAGAAAGGGGCCACGGTGTTTCTGTATCCCTATTATGTTGGTGCGGCTTCGGAACTTTTAAATATCTCGATATATCTCGAAAACTACGCTTCTGATCAAAAAATATCATAGAACATAGATTGTAGGAAACATAATTCTCTATAAAAAACGTCTCTTAACATTTTGTCATAGCTCGCTTCGTTTCCGAGATATTTGCAGATTCAGCTCAAAGGAACTGGCCTGACGGACATATTTCGAGATATTTCTTCTTCTTGTTGTTCTTCCTCTGCACAGCTAAGCTGGAAGTGGCATTTGCAGCTCGCAATAGTGCAGAGTTATCTCAAAGAAAGGGGCCACGGTGTTTCTGTATCTCTATTATGTTGGTGCGGCTTCGGAACTTTTAAATATCTTGATATATCTCGAGAACTACGCATCAGATCAAAAAATATCATAGAACATAAAAAGTAGGAAACTTAATTCTCTACAAAAAAAGTCTCTTAACATTTTGCCATAGCTCTCTTCGTTTCCGAGATATTTGCAGATTTATCTCAAGGGAAGGGGCCTGACGGACATATTTCGAGATATTTCTTCTTCTTGTTGTTCTTCTGCACAGCTAAGCTGGAAGTGGCATTTGCAGCTCGCAATAGTGCATAGTTATCTGAAAGAAAGGGGCCACGGTGTTTCTGTATCTCTATTATGTTGGTGCGGCTTCGGAACTTTTAAATATCTTGATATATCTCCAGAACTGCGCATCTGATCAAAAAATATCATAGAACATAAAAAGTAGGAAACTTAATTCTCTACAAAAAAGGTCTCTTAACATTTTGCCATAGCTCTCTTCGTTTCCGAGATATTTGCAGATTTATCTCAAGGGAAGGGGCCTGACGGACATATTTCGAGATATTTCTTCTTCTTGTTGTTCTTCTTCTGCACAGCTAAGCTGGAAGTGGCATTTGCAGCTCGCAATAGTGCAGAGTTATCTCAAAGAAAGGGGCCACGGTGTTTCTGTATCTCTATTATGTTGGTGCGGCTTCGGAACTTTTAAATATCTTGATATATCTCGAGAACTACGCATCTGATCAAAAAATATCATAGAACATAAAAAGTAGGAAACTTAATTCTCTACAAAAAAGGTCTCTTAACATTTTGCCATAGCTCGCTTCGTTTCCGAGATATTTGCAGATTTATCTCAAGGGAAGGGGCCTGACGGACATATTTCGAGATATTTCTTCTTCTTGTTGTTCTTCTTCTGCACAGCTAGGCTGGAAGTGGCATTTGCGGCTCGCACTAGTGCAGAGTTATCTCAAAGAAAGGGGCCACGCTGTTTCTGTATCTCTATTATGTTGGTGCGGCTTCGGAACCTTTAAATATCTCGATATATCTCGAAAACTACGCTTCTGATCAAAAAATATCATAGAACATAAATTGTAGGAAACATAATTCTCTACAAAAAAGGTCTCTTAACATTTTGCCATAGCTCGCTTCGTTTCCGAGATATTTGCAGATTTATCTCAAGGGAAGGGGCCTAACGGACATATTTCGAGATATTTCTTCTTCTTGTTGTTCTTCTTCTGCACAGCTAAGCTGGAAGTGGCATTTGCAGCTCGCAATAGTGCAGAGTTATCTCAAAGAAAGGGGCCACGGTGTTTCTGTATCTCTATTATGTTGGTGCGGCTTCGGAACTTTTAAATATCTTGATATATCTCGAGAACTACGCATCTGATCAAAAAATATCATAGAACATAAAAAGTAGGAAACTTAATTCTCTACAAAAAAGGTCTCTTAACATTTTGCCATAGCTCGCTTCGTTTCCGAGATATTTGCATATTTATCTCATGGGAAGGGGCCTGACGGACATATTTCGAGATATTTCTTCTTCTTGTTGTTCTTCTTCTGCACAGCTAAACTGGAAGTGGCATTTCCAGCTCGCAATAGTGCAGAGTTATCTCAAAGAAAGGGGCCACGGTGTTTCTGTATCTCTATTATGTTGGTGCGGCTTCGGAACTTTGAAATATCTTGATATATCTCGAGAACTACGCATCTGATCAAAAAATATCATAGAACATAAAAAGTAGGAAACTTAATTCTCTACAAAAAAGGTCTCTGAACATTTTGCCATAGCTCGCTTCGTTTCCGAGATATTTGCATATTTATCTCAAGGGAAGGGGCCTGACGGACATATTTCGAGATATTTCTTCTTCTTGTTGTTCTTCTTCTGCACAGCTAAGCTGGAAGTGGCATTTGCGGCTCGCACTAGTGCAGAGTTATCTCAAAGAAAGGGGCCACGGTGTTTCTGTATCTCTATTATGTTGGTGCGGCTTCGGAACTTTTAAATATCTCGATATATCTCGAAAACTACGCTTCTGATCAAAAAATATCATAGAACATAAATTGTAGGAAACATAATTCTCTACAAAAAAGGTCTCTTAACATTTTGCCATAGCTCGCTTCGTTTCCGAGATATTTGCAGATATATCTCAAGGGAACGGGCCTGACGGACATATTTCGAGATATTTCTTCTTCTTGTTGTTCTTCCTCTGCACAGCTAAGCTGGAAGTGGCATTTGCAGCTCGCAATAGTGCAGAGTTATCTCAAAGAAAGGGGCCACGGTGTTTCTGTATCTCTATTATGTTGGTGCGGCTTCGGAACTTTTAAATATCTTGATATATCTCGAGAACTACGCATCTGATCAAAAAATATCATAGAACATAAAAAGTAGGAAACTTAATTCTCTACAAAAAAGGTCTCTTAACATTTTGCCATAGCTCGCTTCGTTTCCGAGATATTTGCAGATTTATCTCAAGGGAAGGGGCCTAACGGACATATTTCGAGATATTTCTTGTTCTTGTTGTTCTTCTTCTGCACAGCTAAGCTGGAAGTGGCATTTGCGGCTCGCACTAATGCAGAGTTATCTCAAAGAAAGGGGCCACGGTGTTTCTGTATCTCTATTATGTTGGTGCGGCTTCGGAACTTTTAAATATCTTGATATATCTCGAGAACTACGCATCTGATCAAAAAATATCATAGAACATAAAAAGTAGGAAACTTAATTCTCTACAAAAAAGGTCTCTTAACATTTTGCCATAGCTCGCTTCGTTTCCGAGATATTTGCAGATTTATCTCAAGGGAAGGGGCCTGACGGACATATTTCGAGATATTTCTTCTTCTTGTTGTTCTTCTTCTGCACAGCTAAGCTGGAAGTGGCATTTGCGGCTCGCACTAGTGCAGAGTTATCTCAAAGAAAGGGGCCACGGTGTTTCTGTATCTCTATTATGTTGGTGCGGCTTCGGAACTTTTAAATATCTCGATATATCTCGAAAACTACGCTTCTGATCAAAAAATATCATAGAACATAAATTGTAGGAAACATAATTCTCTACAAAAAATGTCTCTTAACATTTTGCCATAGCTCGCTTCGTTTCCGAGATATTTGCAGATATATCTCAAGGGAAGGGGCCTGACGGACATATTTCGAGATATTTCTTCTTCTTGTTGTTCTTCCTCTGCACAGCTAAGCTGGAAGTGGCATTTGCAGCTCGCAATAGTGCAGAGTTATCTCAAAGAAAGGGGCCACGGTGTTTCTGTATCTCTATTATGTTGGTGCGGCTTCGGAACTTTTAAATATCTTGATATATCTCGAGAACTACGTATCTGATCAAAAAATATCATAGAACATAAAAAGTAGGAAACTTAATTCTCTACAAAAAAGGTCTCTTAACATTTTGCCATAGCTCGCTTCGTTTCCGAGATATTTGCAGATATATCTCAAGGGAAGGGGCCTGACGGACATATTTCGAGATATTTCTTCTTCTTGTTGTTCTTCCTCTGCACAGCTAAGCTGGAAGTGGCATTTGCAGCTCGCAATAGTGCAGAGTTATCTCAAAGAAAGGGGCCACGGTGTTTCTGTATCTCTATTATGTTGGTGCGGCTTCGGAACTTTTAAATATCTTGATATATCTCGAGAACTACGCATCTGATCAAAAAATATCATAGAACATAAAAGGTAGGAAACTTAATTCTCTATAAAAAAGGTCTCTTAACATTTTGCCATAGCTCGCTTCGTTTCCGAGATATTTGCATATTTATCTCAAGGGAAGGGGCCTGACGGACATATTTCGAGATATTTCTTCTTCTTGTTGTTCTTCTTCTGCACAGCTAAGCTGGAAGTGGCATTTGCGGCTCGCACTAGTGCAGAGTTATCTCAAAGAAAGGGGCCACGGTGTTTCTGTATCTCTATTATGTTGGTGCGGCTTCGGAACTTTTAAATATCTCGATATATCTCGAAAACTACGCTTCTGATCAAAAAATATCATAGAACATAAAAAGTAGGAAACTTAATTCTCTACAAAAAAGGTCTCTTAACATTTTGCCATAGCTCGCTTCGTTTCCGAGATATTTGCAGATTTATCTCAAGGGAAGGGGCCTAACGGACATATTTCGAGATATTTCTTCATCTTGTTGTTCTTCTTCTGCACAGCTAAACTGGAAGTGGCATTTCCAGCTCGCAATAGTGCAGAGTTATCTCAAAGAAAGGGGCCACGGTGTTTCTGTATCTCTATTATGTTGGTGCGGCTTCGGAACTTTTAAATATCGTGATATATCTCGAGAACTACGCATCTGATCAAAAAATATCATAGAACATAAAAAGTAGGAAACTTAATTCTCTACAAAAAAGGTCTCTTAACATTTTGCCATAGCTCGCTTCGTTTCCGAGATATTTGCGGATTTATCTCAAGGGAAGGGGCCTGACGGACATATTTCGAGATATTTCTTCTTCTTGTTGTTCTTCTTCTGCACAGCTAAGCTGGAAGTGGCATTTGCGGCTCGCACTAGTGCAGAGTTATCTCAAAGAAAGGGGCCACGGTGTTTCTGTATCTCTATTATGTTGGTGCGGCTTCGGAACTTTTAAATATCTCGATATATCTCGAAAACTACGCTTCTGATCAAAAAATATCATAGAACATAAATTGTAGGAAACATAATTCTCTACAAAAAATGTCTCTTAACATTTTGCCATAGCTCGCTTCGTTTCCGAGATATTTGCAGATATATCTCAAGGGAAGGGGCCTGACGGACATATTTCGAGATATTTCTTCTTCTTGTTGTTCTTCCTCTGCACAGCTAAGCTGGAAGTGGCATTTGCAGCTCGCAATAGTGCAGAGTTATCTCAAAGAAAGGGGCCACGGTGTTTCTGTATCTCTATTATGTTGGTGCGGCTTCGGAACTTTTAAATATCTTGATATATCTCGAGAACTACGTATCTGATCAAAAAATATCATAGAACATAAAAAGTAGGAAACTTAATTCTCTACAAAAAAGGTCTCTTAACATTTTGCCATAGCTCGCTTCGTTTCCGAGATATTTGCAGATATATCTCAAGGGAAGGGGCCTGACGGACATATTTCGAGATATTTCTTCTTCTTGTTGTTCTTCCTCTGCACAGCTAAGCTGGAAGTGGCATTTGCAGCTCGCAATAGTGCAGAGTTATCTCAAAGAAAGGGGCCACGGTGTTTCTGTATCTCTATTATGTTGGTGCGGCTTCGGAACTTTTAAATATCTTGATATATCTCGAGAACTACGCATCTGATCAAAAAATATCATAGAACATAAAAGGTAGGAAACTTAATTCTCTATAAAAAAGGTCTCTTAACATTTTGCCATAGCTCGCTTCGTTTCCGAGATATTTGCATATTTATCTCAAGGGAAGGGGCCTGACGGACATATTTCGAGATATTTCTTCTTCTTGTTGTTCTTCTTCTGCACAGCTAAGCTGGAAGTGGCATTTGCGGCTCGCACTAGTGCAGAGTTATCTCAAAGAAAGGGGCCACGGTGTTTCTGTATCTCTACTATGTTGGTGCGGCTTCGGAACTTTTAAATATCTCGATATATCTCGAAAACTACGCTTCTGATCAAAAAATATCATAGAACATAAAAAGTAGGAAACTTAATTCTCTACAAAAAAGGTCTCTTAACATTTTGCCATAGCTCGCTTCGTTTCCGAGATATTTGCAGATTTATCTCAAGGGAAGGGGCCTAACGGACATATTTCGAGATATTTCTTCATCTTGTTGTTCTTCTTCTGCACAGCTAAACTGGAAGTGGCATTTCCAGCTCGCAATAGTGCAGAGTTATCTCAAAGAAAGGGGCCACGGTGTTTCTGTATCTCTATTATGTTGGTGCGGCTTCGGAACTTTTAAATATCGTGATATATCTCGAGAACTACGCATCTGATCAAAAAATATCATAGAACATAAAAAGTAGGAAACTTAATTCTCTACAAAAAAGGTCTCTTAACATTTTGCCATAGCTCGCTTCGTTTCCGAGATATTTGCGGATTTATCTCAAGGGAAGGGGCCTGACGGACATATTTCGAGATATTTCTTCTTCTTGTTGTTCTTCTTCTGCACAGCTAAGCTGGAAGTGGCGTTTGCGGCTCGCACTAGTGCAGAGTTATCTCAAAGAAAGGGGCCACGGTGTTTCTGTATCCCTATTATGTTGGTGCGGCTTCGGAACTTTTAAATATCTCGATATATCTCGAAAACTACGCTTCTGATCAAAAAATATCATAGAACATAAATTGTAGGAAACATAATTCTCTATAAAAAACGTCTCTTAACATTTTGCCATAGCTCGCTTCGTTTCCGAGATATTTGCAGATTCAGCTCAAAGGAACTGGCCTGACGGACATATTTCGAGATATTTCTTCTTCTTGTTGTTCTTCCTCTGCACAGCTAAGCTGGAAGTGGCATTTGCAGCTCGCAATAGTGCAGAGTTATCTCAAAGAAAGGGGCCACGGTGTTTCTGTATCTCTATTATGTTGGTGCGGCTTCGGAACTTTTAAATATCTTGATATATCTCGAGAACTACGCATCTGATCAAAAAATATCATATAACATAAAGAGTAGGAAACTTAATTCTCTACAAAAAAGGTCTCTTAACATTTTGCCATAGCTCGCTTCGTTTCCGAGATATTTGCAGATTTATCTCAAGGGAAGGGGCCTGACGGACATATTTCGAGATATTTCTTCTTCTTGTTGTTCTTCTTCTGCACAGCTAAGCTGGAAGTGGCATTTGCGGCTCGCACTAGTGCAGAGTTATCTCAAAGAAAGGGGCCACGGTGTTTCTGTATCTCTATTATGTTGGTGCGGCTTCGGAACTTTTAAATATCTCGATGTATCTCGAAAACTACGCTTCTGATCAAAAAATATCATAGAACATAAATTGTAGGAAACATAATTCTCTACAAAAAAGGTCTCTTAACATTTTGCCATAGCTCGCTTCGTTTCCGAGATATTTGCAGATTTATCTCAAGGGAAGGGGCCTGACGGACATATTTCGAGATATTTCTTCTTCTTGTTGTTCTTCTTCTGCACAGCTAAGCTGGAAGTGGCATTTGCGGCTCGCACTAGTGCAGAGTTATCTCAAAGAAAGGGGCCACGGTGTTTCTGTATCCCTATTATGTTGGTGCGGCTTCGGAACTTTTAAATATCTCGATATATCTCGAGAACTACGCATCAGATCAAAAAATATCATAGAACATAAAAAGTAGGAAACTTAATTCTCTACAAAAAAAGTCTCTTAACATTTTGCCATAGCTCTCTTCGTTTCCGAGATATTTGCAGATTTATCTCAAGGGAAGGGGCCTGACGGACATATTTCGAGATATTTCTTCTTCTTGTTGTTCTTCTGCACAGCTAAGCTGGAAGTGGCATTTGCAGCTCGCAATAGTGCATAGTTATCTGAAAGAAAGGGGCCACGGTGTTTCTGTATCTCTATTATGTTGGTGCGGCTTCGGAACTTTTAAATATCTTGATATATCTCGAGAACTGCGCATCTGATCAAAAAATATCATAGAACATAAAAAGTAGGAAACTTAATTCTCTACAAAAAAGGTCTCTTAACATTTTGCCATAGCTCTCTTCGTTTCCGAGATATTTGCAGATTTATCTCAAGGGAAGGGGCCTGACGGACATATTTCGAGATATTTCTTCTTCTTGTTGTTCTTCTTCTGCACAGCTAAGCTGGAAGTGGCATTTGCAGCTCGCAATAGTGCAGAGTTATCTCAAAGAAAGGGGCCACGGTGTTTCTGTATCTCTATTATGTTGGTGCGGCTTCGGAACTTTTAAATATCTTGATATATCTCGAGAACTACGCATCTGATCAAAAAATATCATAGAACATAAAAAGTAGGAAACTTAATTCTCTACAAAAAAGGTCTCTTAACATTTTGCCATAGCTCGCTTCGTTTCCGAGATATTTGCAGATTTATCTCAAGGGAAGGGGCCTGACGGACATATTTCGAGATATTTCTTCTTCTTGTTGTTCTTCTTCTGCACAGCTAGGCTGGAAGTGGCATTTGCGGCTCGCACTAGTGCAGAGTTATCTCAAAGAAAGGGGCCACGCTGTTTCTGTATCTCTATTATGTTGGTGCGGCTTCGGAACCTTTAAATATCTCGATATATCTCGAAAACTACGCTTCTGATCAAAAAATATCATAGAACATAAATTGTAGGAAACATAATTCTCTACAAAAAAGGTCTCTTAACATTTTGCCATAGCTCGCTTCGTTTCCGAGATATTTGCAGATTTATCTCAAGGGAAGGGGCCTAACGTACATATTTCGAGATATTTCTTCTTCTTGTTGTTCTTCTTCTGCACAGCTAAGCTGGAAGTGGCATTTGCAGCTCGCAATAGTGCAGAGTTATCTCAAAGAAAGGGGCCACGGTGTTTCTGTATCTCTATTATGTTGGTGCGGCTTCGGAACTTTTAAATATCTTGATATATCTCGAGAACTACGCATCTGATCAAAAAATATCATAGAACATAAAAAGTAGGAAACTTAATTCTCTACAAAAAAGGTCTCTTAACATTTTGCCATAGCTCGCTTCGTTTCCGAGATATTTGCATATTTATCTCATGGGAAGGGGCCTGACGGACATATTTCGAGATATTTCTTCTTCTTGTTGTTCTTCTTCTGCACAGCTAAACTGGAAGTGGCATTTCCAGCTCGCAATAGTGCAGAGTTATCTCAAAGAAAGGGGCCACGGTGTTTCTGTATCCCTATTATGTTGGTGCGGCTTCGGAACTTTTAAATATCTCGATATATCTCGAAAACTACGCTTCTGATCAAAAAATATCATAGAACATAAATTGTAGGAAACATAATTCTCTACAAAAAAGGTCTCTTAACATTTTGCCATAGCTCGCTTCGTTTCCGAGATATTTGCAGATTTATCTCAAGGGAAGGGGCCTAACGGACATATTTCGAGATATTTCTTGTTCTTGTTGTTCTTCTTCTGCACAGCTAAGCTGGAAGTGGCATTTGCGGCTCGCACTAATGCAGAGTTATCTCAAAGAAAGGGGCCACGGTGTTTCTGTATCTCTATTATGTTGGTGCGCCTTCGGAACTTTTAAATATCTTGATATATCTCGAGAACTACGCATCTGATCAAAAAATATCATAGAACATAAAAAGTAGGAAACTTAATTCTCTACAAAAAAGGTCTCTTAACATTTTGCCATAGCTCGCTTCGTTTCCGAGATATTTGCAGATTTATCTCAAGGGAAGGGGCCTGACGGACATATTTCGAGATATTTCTTCTTCTTGTTGTTCTTCTTCTGCACAGCTAAGCTGGAAGTGGCATTTGCGGCTCGCACTAGTGCAGAGTTATCTCAAAGAAAGGGGCCACGGTGTTTCTGTATCTCTATTATGTTGGTGCGGCTTCGGAACTTTTAAATATCTCGATATATCTCGAAAACTACGCTTCTGATCAAAAAATATCATAGAACATAAATTGTAGGAAACATAATTCTCTACAAAAAATGTCTCTTAACATTTTGCCATAGCTCGCTTCGTTTCCGAGATATTTGCAGATATATCTCAAGGGAAGGGGCCTGACGGACATATTTCGAGATATTTCTTCTTCTTGTTGTTCTTCCTCTGCACAGCTAAGCTGGAAGTGGCATTTGCAGCTCGCAATAGTGCAGAGTTATCTCAAAGAAAGGGGCCACGGTGTTTCTGTATCTCTATTATGTTGGTGCGGCTTCGGAACTTTTAAATATCTTGATATATCTCGAGAACTACGTATCTGATCAAAAAATATCATAGAACATAAAAAGTAGGAAACTTAATTCTCTACAAAAAAGGTCTCTTAACATTTTGCCATAGCTCGCTTCGTTTCCGAGATATTTGCAGATTTATCTCAAGGGAAGGGGCCTGACGGACATATTTCGAGATATTTCTTCTTCTTGTTGTTCTTCTTCTGCACAGCTAAGCTGGAAGTGGCATTTGCGGCTCGCACTAGTGCAGAGTTATCTCAAAGAAAGGGGCCACGGTGTTTCTGTATCCCTATTATGTTGGTGCGGCTTCGGAACTTTTAAATATCTCGATATATCTCGAAAACTACGCTTCTGATCAAAAAATATCATAGAACATAAATTGTAGGAAACATAATTCTCTATAAAAAACGTCTCTTAACATTTTGCCATAGCTCGCTTCGTTTCCGAGATATTTGCAGATTCAGCTCAAAGGAACTGGCCTGACGGACATATTTCGAGATATTTCTTCTTCTTGTTGTTCTTCCTCTGCACAGCTAAGCTGGAAGTGGCATTTGCAGCTCGCAATAGTGCAGAGTTATCTCAAAGAAAGGGGCCACGGTGTTTCTGTATCTCTATTATGTTGGTGCGGCTTCGGAACTTTTAAATATCTTGATATATCTCGAGAACTACGCATCTGATCAAAAAATATCATAGAACATAAAAAGTAGGAAACTTAATTCCCTACAAAAAAGGTCTCTTAACATTTTGCCATAGCTCGCTTCGTTTCCGAGATATTTGCAGATTTATCTCAAGGGAAGGGGCCTGACGGACATATTTCGAGATATTTCTTCTTCTTGTTGTTCTTCTTCTGCACAGCTAAGCTGGAAGTGGCATTTGCGGCTCGCACTAGTGCAGAGTTATCTCAAAGAAAGGGGCCACGGTGTTTCTGTATCTCTATTATGTTGGTGCGGCTTCGGAACTTTTAACTATCTCGATGTATCTCGAAAACTACGCTTCTGATCAAAAAATATCATAGAACATAAATTGTAGGAAACATAATTCTCTACAAAAAAGGTCTCTTAACATTTTGCCATAGCTCGCTTCGTTTCCGAGATATTTGCAGATATATCTCAAGGGAAGGGGCCTGACGGACATATTTCGAGATATTTCTTCTTCTTGTTGTTCTTCTTCTGCACAGCTAAGCTGGAAGTGGCATTTACAGCTCGCAATAGTGCAGAGTTATCTCAAAGAAAGGGGCCACGGTGTTTCTGTATCTCTATTATGTTGGTGCGGCTTCGGAACTTTGAAATATCTTGATATATCTCGAGAACTACGCATCTGATCAAAAAATATCATAGAACATAAAAAGTAGGAAACTTAATTCTCTACAAAAAAGGTCTCTTAACATTTTGCCATAGCTCGCTTCGTTTCCGAGATATTTGCAGATTTATCTCAAGGGAAGGGGCCTGACGGACATATTTCGAGATATTTCTTCTTCTTGTTGTTCTTCTTCTGCACAGCTAAGCTGGAAGTGGCATTTGCGGCTCGCACTAGTGCAGAGTTATCTCAAAGAAAGGGGCCACGGTGTTTCTGTATCCCTATTATGTTGGTGCGGCTTCGGAACTTTTAAATATCTCGATATATCTCGAAAACTACGCTTCTGATCAAAAAATATCATAGAACATAAATTGTAGGAAACATAATTCTCTATAAAAAACGTCTCTTAACATTTTGCCATAGCTCGCTTCGTTTCCGAGATATTTGCAGATTCAGCTCAAAGGAACTGGCCTGACGGACATATTTCGAGATATTTCTTCTTCTTGTTGTTCTTCCTCTGCACAGCTAAGCTGGAAGTGGCATTTGCAGCTCGCAATAGTGCAGAGTTATCTCAAAGAAAGGGGCCACGGTGTTTCTGTATCTCTATTATGTTGGTGCGGCTTCGGAACTTTTAAATATCTTGATATATCTCGAGAACTACGCATCTGATCAAAAAATATCATAGAACATAAAAAGTAGGAAACTTAATTCCCTACAAAAAAGGTCTCTTAACATTTTGCCATAGCTCGCTTCGTTTCCGAGATATTTGCAGATTTATCTCAAGGGAAGGGGCCTGACGGACATATTTCGAGATATTTCTTCTTCTTGTTGTTCTTCTTCTGCACAGCTAAGCTGGAAGTGGCATTTGCGGCTCGCACTAGTGCAGAGTTATCTCAAAGAAAGGGGCCACGGTGTTTCTGTATCTCTATTATGTTGGTGCGGCTTCGGAACTTTTAACTATCTCGATGTATCTCGAAAACTACGCTTCTGATCAAAAAATATCATAGAACATAAATTGTAGGAAACATAATTCTCTACAAAAAAGGTCTCTTAACATTTTGCCATAGCTCGCTTCGTTTCCGAGATATTTGCAGATATATCTCAAGGGAAGGGGCCTGACGGACATATTTCGAGATATTTCTTCTTCTTGTTGTTCTTCTTCTGCACAGCTAAGCTGGAAGTGGCATTTACAGCTCGCAATAGTGCAGAGTTATCTCAAAGAAAGGGGCCACGGTGTTTCTGTATCTCTATTATGTTGGTGCGGCTTCGGAACTTTGAAATATCTTGATATATCTCGAGAACTACGCATCTGATCAAAAAATATCATAGAACATAAAAAGTAGGAAACTTAATTCTCTACAAAAAAGGTCTCTTAACATTTTGCCATAGCTCGCTTCGTTTCCGAGATATTTGCAGATTTATCTCAAGGGAAGGGGCCTGACGGACATATTTCGAGATATTTCTTCTTCTTGTTGTTCTTCTTCTGCACAGCTAAGCTGGAAGTGGCATTTGCGGCTCGCACTAGTGCAGAGTTATCTCAAAGAAAGGGGCCACGGTGTTTCTGTATCTCTATTATGTTGGTGCGGCTTCGGAACTTTTAAATATCTCGATATATCTCGAAAACTACGCTTCTGATCAAAAAATATCATAGAACATAAATTGTAGGAAACATAATTCTCTACAAAAAATGTCTCTTAACATTTTGCCATAGCTCGCTTCGTTTCCGAGATATTTGCAGATATATCTCAAGGGAAGGGGCCTGACGGACATATTTCGAGATATTTCTTCTTCTTGTTGTTCTTCCTCTGCACAGCTAAGCTGGAAGTGGCATTTGCAGCTCGCAATAGTGCAGAGTTATCTCAAAGAAAGGGGCCACGGTGTTTCTGTATCTCTATTATGTTGGTGCGGCTTCGGAACTTTTAAATATCTTGATATATCTCGAGAACTACGTATCTGATCAAAAAATATCATAGAACATAAAAAGTAGGAAACTTAATTCTCTACAAAAAAGGTCTCTTAACATTTTGCCATAGCTCGCTTCGTTTCCGAGATATTTGCAGATTTATCTCAAGGGAAGGGGCCTGACGGACATATTTCGAGATATTTCTTCTTCTTGTTGTTCTTCTTCTGCACAGCTAAGCTGGAAGTGGCATTTGCGGCTCGCACTAGTGCAGAGTTATCTCAAAGAAAGGGGCCACGGTGTTTCTGTATCCCTATTATGTTGGTGCGGCTTCGGAACTTTTAAATATCTCGATATATCTCGAAAACTACGCTTCTGATCAAAAAATATCATAGAACATAAATTGTAGGAAACATAATTCTCTATAAAAAACGTCTCTTAACATTTTGCCATAGCTCGCTTCGTTTCCGAGATATTTGCAGATTCAGCTCAAAGGAACTGGCCTGACGGACATATTTCGAGATATTTCTTCTTCTTGTTGTTCTTCCTCTGCACAGCTAAGCTGGAAGTGGCATTTGCAGCTCGCAATAGTGCAGAGTTATCTCAAAGAAAGGGGCCACGGTGTTTCTGTATCTCTATTATGTTGGTGCGGCTTCGGAACTTTTAAATATCTTGATATATCTCGAGAACTACGCATCTGATCAAAAAATATCATAGAACATAAAAAGTAGGAAACTTAATTCCCTACAAAAAAGGTCTCTTAACATTTTGCCATAGCTCGCTTCGTTTCCGAGATATTTGCAGATTTATCTCAAGGGAAGGGGCCTGACGGACATATTTCGAGATATTTCTTCTTCTTGTTGTTCTTCTTCTGCACAGCTAAGCTGGAAGTGGCATTTGCGGCTCGCACTAGTGCAGAGTTATCTCAAAGAAAGGGGCCACGGTGTTTCTGTATCTCTATTATGTTGGTGCGGCTTCGGAACTTTTAACTATCTCGATGTATCTCGAAAACTACGCTTCTGATCAAAAAATATCATAGAACATAAATTGTAGGAAACATAATTCTCTACAAAAAAGGTCTCTTAACATTTTGCCATAGCTCGCTTCGTTTCCGAGATATTTGCAGATATATCTCAAGGGAAGGGGCCTGACGGACATATTTCGAGATATTTCTTCTTCTTGTTGTTCTTCTTCTGCACAGCTAAGCTGGAAGTGGCATTTACAGCTCGCAATAGTGCAGAGTTATCTCAAAGAAAGGGGCCGCGGTGTTTCTGTATCTCTATTATGTTGGTGCGGCTTCGGAACTTTTAAATATCTTGATATACCTCGAGAACTACGCATCTGATCAAAAAATATAATAGAACATAAAAAGTAGGAAACTTAATTCTCTACAAAAAAGGTCTCTTAACATTTTGCCATAGCTCGCTTCGTTTCCGAGATATTTGCAGATTTATCTCAAGGGAAGGGGCCTGACGGACATATTTCGAGATATTTCTTCTTCTTGTTGTTCTTCTTCTGCACAGCTAAGCTGGAAGTGGCATTTGCGGCTCGCACTAGTGCAGAGTTATCTCAAAGAAAGGGGCCACGGTGTTTCTGTATCTCTATTATGTTGGTGCGGCTTCGGAACTTTTAAATATCTCGATATATCTCGAAAACTACGCTTCTGATCAAAAAATATCATAGAACATAAATTGTAGGAAACATAATTCTCTATAAAAAACGTCTCTTAACATTTTGCCATAGCTCGCTTCGTTTCCGAGATATTTGCAGATTCAGCTCAAAGGAACTGGCCTGACGGACATATTTCGAGATATTTCTTCTTCTTGTTGTTCTTCCTCTGCACAGCTAAGCTGGAAGTGGCATTTGCAGCTCGCAATAGTGCAGAGTTATCTCAAAGAAAGGGGCCACGGTGTTTCTGTATCTCTATTATGTTGGTGCGGCTTCGGAACTTTTAAATATCTTGATATATCTCGAGAACTACGCATCTGATCAAAAAATATCATAGAACATAAAAAGTAGGAAACTTAATTCCCTACAAAAAAGGTCTCTTAACATTTTGCCATAGCTCGCTTCGTTTCCGAGATATTTGCAGATTTATCTCAAGGGAAGGGGCCTGACGGACATATTTCGAGATATTTCTTCTTCTTGTTGTTCTTCTTCTGCACAGCTAAGCTGGAAGTGGCATTTGCGGCTCGCACTAGTGCAGAGTTATCTCAAAGAAAGGGGCCACGGTGTTTCTGTATCTCTATTATGTTGGTGCGGCTTCGGAACTTTTAACTATCTCGATGTATCTCGAAAACTACGCTTCTGATCAAAAAATATCATAGAACATAAATTGTAGGAAACATAATTCTCTACAAAAAAGGTCTCTTAACATTTTGCCATAGCTCGCTTCGTTTCCGAGATATTTGCAGATATATCTCAAGGGAAGGGGCCTGACGGACATATTTCGAGATATTTCTTCTTCTTGTTGTTCTTCTTCTGCACAGCTAAGCTGGAAGTGGCATTTACAGCTCGCAATAGTGCAGAGTTATCTCAAAGAAAGGGGCCACGGTGTTTCTGTATCTCTATTATGTTGGTGCGGCTTCGGAACTTTGAAATATCTTGATATATCTCGAGAACTACGCATCTGATCAAAAAATATCATAGAACATAAAAAGTAGGAAACTTAATTCTCTACAAAAAAGGTCTCTTAACATTTTGCCATAGCTCGCTTCGTTTCCGAGATATTTGCAGATTTATCTCAAGGGAAGGGGCCTGACGGACATATTTCGAGATATTTCTTCTTCTTGTTGTTCTTCTTCTGCACAGCTAAGCTGGAAGTGGCATTTGCGGCTCGCACTAGTGCAGAGTTATCTCAAAGAAAGGGGCCACGGTGTTTCTGTATCCCTATTATGTTGGTGCGGCTTCGGAACTTTTAAATATCTCGATATATCTCGAAAACTACGCTTCTGATCAAAAAATATCATAGAACATAAATTGTAGGAAACATAATTCTCTATAAAAAACGTCTCTTAACATTTTGCCATAGCTCGCTTCGTTTCCGAGATATTTGCAGATTCAGCTCAAAGGAACTGGCCTGACGGACATATTTCGAGATATTTCTTCTTCTTGTTGTTCTTCCTCTGCACAGCTAAGCTGGAAGTGGCATTTGCAGCTCGCAATAGTGCAGAGTTATCTCAAAGAAAGGGGCCACGGTGTTTCTGTATCTCTATTATGTTGGTGCGGCTTCGGAACTTTTAAATATCTTGATATATCTCGAGAACTACGCATCTGATCAAAAAATATCATAGAACATAAAAAGTAGGAAACTTAATTCCCTACAAAAAAGGTCTCTTAACATTTTGCCATAGCTCGCTTCGTTTCCGAGATATTTGCAGATTTATCTCAAGGGAAGGGGCCTGACGGACATATTTCGAGATATTTCTTCTTCTTGTTGTTCTTCTTCTGCACAGCTAAGCTGGAAGTGGCATTTGCGGCTCGCACTAGTGCAGAGTTATCTCAAAGAAAGGGGCCACGGTGTTTCTGTATCTCTATTATGTTGGTGCGGCTTCGGAACTTTTAACTATCTCGATGTATCTCGAAAACTACGCTTCTGATCAAAAAATATCATAGAACATAAATTGTAGGAAACATAATTCTCTACAAAAAAGGTCTCTTAACATTTTGCCATAGCTCGCTTCGTTTCCGAGATATTTGCAGATATATCTCAAGGGAAGGGGCCTGACGGACATATTTCGAGATATTTCTTCTTCTTGTTGTTCTTCTTCTGCACAGCTAAGCTGGAAGTGGCATTTGCAGCTCGCAATAGTGCAGAGTTATCTCAAAGAAAGGGGCCACGGTGTTTCTGTATCTCTATTATGTTGGTGCGGCTTCGGAACTTTTAAATATCTTGATATATCTCGAGAACTACGCATCTGATCAAAAAATATCATAGAACATAAAAAGTAGGAAACTTAATTCCCTACAAAAAAGGTCTCTTAACATTTTGCCATAGCTCGCTTCGTTTCCGAGATATTTGCAGATTTATCTCAAGGGAAGGGGCCTGACGGACATATTTCGAGATATTTCTTCTTCTTGTTGTTCTTCTTCTGCACAGCTAAGCTGGAAGTGGCATTTGCGGCTCGCACTAGTGCAGAGTTATCTCAAAGAAAGGGGCCACGGTGTTTCTGTATCTCTATTATGTTGGTGCGGCTTCGGAACTTTTAACTATCTCGATGTATCTCGAAAACTACGCTTCTGATCAAAAAATATCATAGAACATAAATTGTAGGAAACATAATTCTCTACAAAAAAGGTCTCTTAACATTTTGCCATAGCTCGCTTCGTTTCCGAGATATTTGCAGATTTATCTCAAGGGAAGGGGCCTGACGGACATATTTCGAGATATTTCTTCTTCTTGTTGTTCTTCTTCTGCACAGCTAAGCTGGAAGTGGCATTTGCGGCTCGCACTAGTGCAGAGTTATCTCAAAGAAAGGGGCCACGGTGTTTCTGTATCTCTATTATGTTGGTGCGGCTTCGGAACTTTTAAATATCTCGATATATCTCGAAAACTACGCTTCTGATCAAAAAATATCATAGAACATAAATTGTAGGAAACATAATTCTCTACAAAAAATGTCTCTTAACATTTTGCCATAGCTCGCTTCGTTTCCGAGATATTTGCAGATATATCTCAAGGGAAGGGGCCTGACGGACATATTTCGAGATATTTCTTCTTCTTGTTGTTCTTCCTCTGCACAGCTAAGCTGGAAGTGGCATTTGCAGCTCGCAATAGTGCAGAGTTATCTCAAAGAAAGGGGCCACGGTGTTTCTGTATCTCTATTATGTTGGTGCGGCTTCGGAACTTTTAAATATCTTGATATATCTCGAGAACTACGTATCTGATCAAAAAATATCATAGAACATAAAAAGTAGGAAACTTAATTCTCTACAAAAAAGGTCTCTTAACATTTTGCCATAGCTCGCTTCGTTTCCGAGATATTTGCAGATTTATCTCAAGGGAAGGGGCCTGACGGACATATTTCGAGATATTTCTTCTTCTTGTTGTTCTTCTTCTGCACAGCTAAGCTGGAAGTGGCATTTGCGGCTCGCACTAGTGCAGAGTTATCTCAAAGAAAGGGGCCACGGTGTTTCTGTATCCCTATTATGTTGGTGCGGCTTCGGAACTTTTAAATATCTCGATATATCTCGAAAACTACGCTTCTGATCAAAAAATATCATAGAACATAAATTGTAGGAAACATAATTCTCTATAAAAAACGTCTCTTAACATTTTGCCATAGCTCGCTTCGTTTCCGAGATATTTGCAGATTCAGCTCAAAGGAACTGGCCTGACGGACATATTTCGAGATATTTCTTCTTCTTGTTGTTCTTCCTCTGCACAGCTAAGCTGGAAGTGGCATTTGCAGCTCGCAATAGTGCAGAGTTATCTCAAAGAAAGGGGCCACGGTGTTTCTGTATCTCTATTATGTTGGTGCGGCTTCGGAACTTTTAAATATCTTGATATATCTCGAGAACTACGCATCTGATCAAAAAATATCATAGAACATAAAAAGTAGGAAACTTAATTCCCTACAAAAAAGGTCTCTTAACATTTTGCCATAGCTCGCTTCGTTTCCGAGATATTTGCAGATTTATCTCAAGGGAAGGGGCCTGACGGACATATTTCGAGATATTTCTTCTTCTTGTTGTTCTTCTTCTGCACAGCTAAGCTGGAAGTGGCATTTGCGGCTCGCACTAGTGCAGAGTTATCTCAAAGAAAGGGGCCACGGTGTTTCTGTATCTCTATTATGTTGGTGCGGCTTCGGAACTTTTAACTATCTCGATGTATCTCGAAAACTACGCTTCTGATCAAAAAATATCATAGAACATAAATTGTAGGAAACATAATTCTCTACAAAAAAGGTCTCTTAACATTTTGCCATAGCTCGCTTCGTTTCCGAGATATTTGCAGATATATCTCAAGGGAAGGGGCCTGACGGACATATTTCGAGATATTTCTTCTTCTTGTTGTTCTTCTTCTGCACAGCTAAGCTGGAAGTGGCATTTACAGCTCGCAATAGTGCAGAGTTATCTCAAAGAAAGGGGCCACGGTGTTTCTGTATCTCTATTATGTTGGTGCGGCTTCGGAACTTTGAAATATCTTGATATATCTCGAGAACTACGCATCTGATCAAAAAATATCATAGAACATAAAAAGTAGGAAACTTAATTCTCTACAAAAAAGGTCTCTTAACATTTTGCCATAGCTCGCTTCGTTTCCGAGATATTTGCAGATTTATCTCAAGGGAAGGGGCCTGACGGACATATTTCGAGATATTTCTTCTTCTTGTTGTTCTTCTTCTGCACAGCTAAGCTGGAAGTGGCATTTGCGGCTCGCACTAGTGCAGAGTTATCTCAAAGAAAGGGGCCACGGTGTTTCTGTATCCCTATTATGTTGGTGCGGCTTCGGAACTTTTAAATATCTCGATATATCTCGAAAACTACGCTTCTGATCAAAAAATATCATAGAACATAAATTGTAGGAAACATAATTCTCTATAAAAAACGTCTCTTAACATTTTGCCATAGCTCGCTTCGTTTCCGAGATATTTGCAGATTCAGCTCAAAGGAACTGGCCTGACGGACATATTTCGAGATATTTCTTCTTCTTGTTGTTCTTCCTCTGCACAGCTAAGCTGGAAGTGGCATTTGCAGCTCGCAATAGTGCAGAGTTATCTCAAAGAAAGGGGCCACGGTGTTTCTGTATCTCTATTATGTTGGTGCGGCTTCGGAACTTTTAAATATCTTGATATATCTCGAGAACTACGCATCTGATCAAAAAATATCATAGAACATAAAAAGTAGGAAACTTAATTCCCTACAAAAAAGGTCTCTTAACATTTTGCCATAGCTCGCTTCGTTTCCGAGATATTTGCAGATTTATCTCAAGGGAAGGGGCCTGACGGACATATTTCGAGATATTTCTTCTTCTTGTTGTTCTTCTTCTGCACAGCTAAGCTGGAAGTGGCATTTGCGGCTCGCACTAGTGCAGAGTTATCTCAAAGAAAGGGGCCACGGTGTTTCTGTATCTCTATTATGTTGGTGCGGCTTCGGAACTTTTAACTATCTCGATGTATCTCGAAAACTACGCTTCTGATCAAAAAATATCATAGAACATAAATTGTAGGAAACATAATTCTCTACAAAAAAGGTCTCTTAACATTTTGCCATAGCTCGCTTCGTTTCCGAGATATTTGCAGATATATCTCAAGGGAAGGGGCCTGACGGACATATTTCGAGATATTTCTTCTTCTTGTTGTTCTTCTTCTGCACAGCTAAGCTGGAAGTGGCATTTACAGCTCGCAATAGTGCAGAGTTATCTCAAAGAAAGGGGCCACGGTGTTTCTGTATCTCTATTATGTTGGTGCGGCTTCGGAACTTTGAAATATCTTGATATATCTCGAGAACTACGCATCTGATCAAAAAATATCATAGAACATAAAAAGTAGGAAACTTAATTCTCTACAAAAAAGGTCTCTTAACATTTTGCCATAGCTCGCTTCGTTTCCGAGATATTTGCAGATTTATCTCAAGGGAAGGGGCCTGACGGACATATTTCGAGATATTTCTTCTTCTTGTTGTTCTTCTTCTGCACAGCTAAGCTGGAAGTGGCATTTGCGGCTCGCACTAGTGCAGAGTTATCTCAAAGAAAGGGGCCACGGTGTTTCTGTATCTCTATTATGTTGGTGCGGCTTCGGAACTTTTAAATATCTCGATATATCTCGAAAACTACGCTTCTGATCAAAAAATATCATAGAACATAAATTGTAGGAAACATAATTCTCTACAAAAAATGTCTCTTAACATTTTGCCATAGCTCGCTTCGTTTCCGAGATATTTGCAGATATATCTCAAGGGAAGGGGCCTGACGGACATATTTCGAGATATTTCTTCTTCTTGTTGTTCTTCCTCTGCACAGCTAAGCTGGAAGTGGCATTTGCAGCTCGCAATAGTGCAGAGTTATCTCAAAGAAAGGGGCCACGGTGTTTCTGTATCTCTATTATGTTGGTGCGGCTTCGGAACTTTTAAATATCTTGATATATCTCGAGAACTACGTATCTGATCAAAAAATATCATAGAACATAAAAAGTAGGAAACTTAATTCTCTACAAAAAAGGTCTCTTAACATTTTGCCATAGCTCGCTTCGTTTCCGAGATATTTGCAGATTTATCTCAAGGGAAGGGGCCTGACGGACATATTTCGAGATATTTCTTCTTCTTGTTGTTCTTCTTCTGCACAGCTAAGCTGGAAGTGGCATTTGCGGCTCGCACTAGTGCAGAGTTATCTCAAAGAAAGGGGCCACGGTGTTTCTGTATCCCTATTATGTTGGTGCGGCTTCGGAACTTTTAAATATCTCGATATATCTCGAAAACTACGCTTCTGATCAAAAAATATCATAGAACATAAATTGTAGGAAACATAATTCTCTATAAAAAACGTCTCTTAACATTTTGCCATAGCTCGCTTCGTTTCCGAGATATTTGCAGATTCAGCTCAAAGGAACTGGCCTGACGGACATATTTCGAGATATTTCTTCTTCTTGTTGTTCTTCCTCTGCACAGCTAAGCTGGAAGTGGCATTTGCAGCTCGCAATAGTGCAGAGTTATCTCAAAGAAAGGGGCCACGGTGTTTCTGTATCTCTATTATGTTGGTGCGGCTTCGGAACTTTTAAATATCTTGATATATCTCGAGAACTACGCATCTGATCAAAAAATATCATAGAACATAAAAAGTAGGAAACTTAATTCCCTACAAAAAAGGTCTCTTAACATTTTGCCATAGCTCGCTTCGTTTCCGAGATATTTGCAGATTTATCTCAAGGGAAGGGGCCTGACGGACATATTTCGAGATATTTCTTCTTCTTGTTGTTCTTCTTCTGCACAGCTAAGCTGGAAGTGGCATTTGCGGCTCGCACTAGTGCAGAGTTATCTCAAAGAAAGGGGCCACGGTGTTTCTGTATCTCTATTATGTTGGTGCGGCTTCGGAACTTTTAACTATCTCGATGTATCTCGAAAACTACGCTTCTGATCAAAAAATATCATAGAACATAAATTGTAGGAAACATAATTCTCTACAAAAAAGGTCTCTTAACATTTTGCCATAGCTCGCTTCGTTTCCGAGATATTTGCAGATATATCTCAAGGGAAGGGGCCTGACGGACATATTTCGAGATATTTCTTCTTCTTGTTGTTCTTCTTCTGCACAGCTAAGCTGGAAGTGGCATTTACAGCTCGCAATAGTGCAGAGTTATCTCAAAGAAAGGGGCCACGGTGTTTCTGTATCTCTATTATGTTGGTGCGGCTTCGGAACTTTGAAATATCTTGATATATCTCGAGAACTACGCATCTGATCAAAAAATATCATAGAACATAAAAAGTAGGAAACTTAATTCTCTACAAAAAAGGTCTCTTAACATTTTGCCATAGCTCGCTTCGTTTCCGAGATATTTGCAGATTTATCTCAAGGGAAGGGGCCTGACGGACATATTTCGAGATATTTCTTCTTCTTGTTGTTCTTCTTCTGCACAGCTAAGCTGGAAGTGGCATTTGCGGCTCGCACTAGTGCAGAGTTATCTCAAAGAAAGGGGCCACGGTGTTTCTGTATCCCTATTATGTTGGTGCGGCTTCGGAACTTTTAAATATCTCGATATATCTCGAAAACTACGCTTCTGATCAAAAAATATCATAGAACATAAATTGTAGGAAACATAATTCTCTATAAAAAACGTCTCTTAACATTTTGCCATAGCTCGCTTCGTTTCCGAGATATTTGCAGATTCAGCTCAAAGGAACTGGCCTGACGGACATATTTCGAGATATTTCTTCTTCTTGTTGTTCTTCCTACGCACAGCTAAGCTGGAAGTGGCATTTGCAGCTCGCAATAGTGCAGAGTTATCTCAAAGAAAGGGGCCACGGTGTTTCTGTATCTCTATTATGTTGGTGCGGCTTCGGAACTTTTAAATATCTTGATATATCTCGAGAACTACGCATCTGATCAAAAAATATCATAGAACATAAAAAGTAGGAAACTTAATTCCCTACAAAAAAGGTCTCTTAACATTTTGCCATAGCTCGCTTCGTTTCCGAGATATTTGCAGATTTATCTCAAGGGAAGGGGCCTGACGGACATATTTCGAGATATTTCTTCTTCTTGTTGTTCTTCTTCTGCACAGCTAAGCTGGAAGTGGCATTTGCGGCTCGCACTAGTGCAGAGTTATCTCAAAGAAAGGGGCCACGGTGTTTCTGTATCTCTATTATGTTGGTGCGGCTTCGGAACTTTTAACTATCTCGATGTATCTCGAAAACTACGCTTCTGATCAAAAAATATCATAGAACATAAATTGTAGGAAACATAATTCTCTACAAAAAAGGTCTCTTAACATTTTGCCATAGCTCGCTTCGTTTCCGAGATATTTGCAGATATATCTCAAGGGAAGGGGCCTGACGGACATATTTCGAGATATTTCTTCTTCTTGTTGTTCTTCTTCTGCACAGCTAAGCTGGAAGTGGCATTTACAGCTCGCAATAGTGCAGAGTTATCTCAAAGAAAGGGGCCACGGTGTTTCTGTATCTCTATTATGTTGGTGCGGCTTCGGAACTTTGAAATATCTTGATATATCTCGAGAACTACGCATCTGATCAAAAAATATCATAGAACATAAAAAGTAGGAAACTTAATTCTCTACAAAAAAGGTCTCTTAACATTTTGCCATAGCTCGCTTCGTTTCCGAGATATTTGCAGATTTATCTCAAGGGAAGGGGCCTGACGGACATATTTCGAGATATTTCTTCTTCTTGTTGTTCTTCTTCTGCACAGCTAAGCTGGAAGTGGCATTTGCGGCTCGCACTAGTGCAGAGTTATCTCAAAGAAAGGGGCCACGGTGTTTCTGTATCTCTATTATGTTGGTGCGGCTTCGGAACTTTTAAATATCTCGATATATCTCGAAAACTACGCTTCTGATCAAAAAATATCATAGAACATAAATTGTAGGAAACAGAATTCTCTACAAAAAAGGTCTCTGAACATTTTGCCATAGCTCGCTTCGTTTCCGAGATATTTGCAGATATATCTCAAGGGAAGGGGCCTGACGGACATATTTCGAGATATTTCTTCTTCTTGTTGTTCTTCTTCTGCACAGCTAAGCTGGAAGTGGCATTTGCGGCTCGCACTAGTGCAGAGTTATCTCAAAGAAAGGGGCCACTGTGTTTCTGTATCTCTATTATGTTGGTGCGGCTTCGGAACTTTTAAATATCTCGATGTATCTCGAAAACTACGCTTCTGATCAAAAAATATCATAGAACATAAATTGTAGGAAACATAATTCTCTACAAAAAAGGTCTCTTAACATTTTGCCATAGCTCGCTTCGTTTCCGAGATATTTGCAGATTTATCTCAAGGGAAGGGGCCTGACGGGCATATTTCGAGATATTTCTTCTTCTTGTTGTTCTTCTTCTGCACAGCTAAGCTGGAAGTGGCATTTGCGGCTCGCACTAGTGCAGAGTTATCTCAAAGAAAGGGGCCACGGTGTTTCTGTATCTCTATTATGTTGGTGCGGCTTCGGAACTTTTAAATATCTCGATATATCTCGAAAACTACGCTTCTGATCAAAAAATATCATAGAACATAAATTGTAGGAAACATAATTCTCTACAAAAAAGGTCTCTTAACATTTTGCCATAGCTCGCTTCGTTTCCGAGATATTTGCATATTTATCTCAAGGGAAGGGGCCTGACGGACATATTTCGAGATATTTCTTCTTCTTGTTGTTCTTCTTCTGCACAGCTAAGCTGGAAGTGGCATTTGCGGCTCGCACTAGTGCAGAGTTATCTCAAAGAAAGGGGCCACGGTGTTTCTGTATCCCTATTATGTTGGTGCGGCTTCGGAACTTTTAAATATCTCGATATATCTCGAAAACTACGCTTCTGATCAAAAAATATCATAGAACATAAATTGTAGGAAACACAATTCTCTATAAAAAACGTCTCTTAACATTTTGTCATAGCTCGCTTCGTTTCCGAGATATTTGCAGATTCAGCTCAAAGGAACTGGCCTGACGGACATATTTCGAGATATTTCTTCTTCTTGTTGTTCTTCCTCTGCACAGCTAAGCTGGAAGTGGCATTTGCAGCTCGCAATAGTGCAGAGTTATCTCAAAGAAAGGGGCCACGGTGTTTCTGTATCTCTATTATGTTGGTGCGGCTTCGGAACTTTTAAATATCTTGATATATCTCGAGAACTACGCATCTGATCAAAAAATATCATAGAACATAAAAAGTAGGAAACTTAATTCTCTACAAAAAAGGTCTCTTAACATTTTGCCATAGCTCGCTTCGTTTCCGAGATATTTGCATATTTATCTCATGGGAAGGGGCCTGACGGACATATTTCGAGATATTTCTTCTTCTTGTTGTTCTTCTTCTGCACAGCTAAACTGGAAGTGGCATTTCCAGCTCGCAATAGTGCAGAGTTATCTCAAAGAAAGGGGCCACGGTGTTTCTGTATCTCTATTATGTTGGTGCGGCTTCGGAACTTTGAAATATCTTGATATATCTCGGGAACTACGCATCTGATCAAAAAATATCATAGAACATAAAAAGTAGGAAACTTAATTCTCTACAAAAAAGGTCTCTTAACATTTTGCCATAGCTCGCTTCGTTTCCGAGATATTTGCATATTTATCTCAAGGGAAGGGGCCTGACGGACATATTTCGAGATATTTCTTCTTCTTGTTGTTCTTCTTCTGCACAGCTAAGCTGGAAGTGGCATTTGCGGCTCGCACTAGTGCAGAGTTATCTCAAAGAAAGGGGCCACGGTGTTTCTGTATCTCTATTATGTTGGTGCGGCTTCGGAACTTTTAAATATCTCGATATATCTCGAAAACTACGCTTCTGATCAAAAAATATCATAGAACATAAATTGTAGGAAACATAATTCTCTACAAAAAAGGTCTCTTAACATTTTGCCATAGCTCGCTTCGTTTCCGAGATATTTGCAGATATATCTCAAGGGAAGGGGCCTGACGGACATATTTCGAGATATTTCTTCTTCCTGTTGTTCTTCCTCTGCACAGCTAAGCTGGAAGTGGCATTTGCAGCTCGCAATAGTGCAGAGTTATCTCAAAGAAAGGGGCCACGGTGTTTCTGTATCTCTATTATGTTGGTGCGGCTTCGGAACTTTTAAATATCTTGATATATCTCGAGAACTACGCATCTGATCAAAAAATATCATAGAACATAAAAAGTAGGAAACTTAATTCTCTACAAAAAAGGTCTCTTAACATTTTGCCATAGCTCGCTTCGTTTCCGAGATATTTGCAGATTTATCTCAAGGGAAGGGGCCTAACGGACATATTTCGAGATATTTCTTGTTCTTGTTGTTCTTCTTCTGCACAGCTAAGCTGGAAGTGGCATTTGCGGCTCGCACTAATGCAGACTTATCTCAAAGAAAGGGGCCACGGTGTTTCTGTATCTCTATTATGTTGGTGCGGCTTCGGAACTTTTAAATATCTTGATATATCTCGAGAACTACGCATCTGATCAAAAAATATCATAGAACATAAAAAGTAGGAAACTTAATTCTCTACAAAAAAGGTCTCTTAACATTTTGCCATAGCTCGCTTCGTTTCCGAGATATTTGCAGATTTATCTCAAGGGAAGGGGCCTGACGGACATATTTCGAGATATTTCTTCTTCTTGTTGTTCTTCTTCTGCACAGCTAAGCTGGAAGTGGCATTTGCGGCTCGCACTAGTGCAGAGTTATCTCAAAGAAAGGGGCCACGGTGTTTCTGTATCTCTATTATGTTGGTGCGGCTTCGGAACTTTTAAATATCTCGATATATCTCGAAAACTACGCTTCTGATCAAAAAATATCATAGAACATAAATTGTAGGAAACATAATTCTCTACAAAAAATGTCTCTTAACATTTTGCCATAGCTCGCTTCGTTTCCGAGATATTTGCAGATATATCTCAAGGGAAGGGGCCTGACGGACATATTTCGAGATATTTCTTCTTCTTGTTGTTCTTCCTCTGCACAGCTAAGCTGGAAGTGGCATTTGCTGCTCGCAATAGTGCAGAGTTATCTCAAAGAAAGGGGCCACGGTGTTTCTGTATCTCTATTATGTTGGTGCGGCTTCGGAACTTTTAAATATCTTGATATATCTCGAGAACTACGTATCTGATCAAAAAATATCATAGAACATAAAAAGTAGGAAACTTAATTCTCTACAAAAAAGGTCTCTTAACATTTTGCCATAGCTCGCTTCGTTTCCGAGATATTTGCAGATATATCTCAAGGGAAGGGGCCTGACGGACATATTTCGAGATATTTCTTCTTCTTGTTGTTCTTCCTCTGCACAGCTAAGCTGGAAGTGGCATTTGCAGCTCGCAATAGTGCAGAGTTATCTCAAAGAAAGGGGCCACGGTGTTTCTGTATCTCTATTATGTTGGTGCGGCTTCGGAACTTTTAAATATCTTGATATATCTCGAGAACTACGCATCTGATCAAAAAATATCATAGAATATAAAAGGTAGGAAACTTAATTCTCTACAAAAAAGGTCTCTTAACATTTTGCCATAGCTCGCTTCGTTTCCGAGATATTTGCATATTTATCTCAAGGGAAGGGGCCTGACGGACATATTTCGAGATATTTCTTCTTCTTGTTGTTCTTCTTCTGCACAGCTAAGCTGGAAGTGGCATTTGCGGCTCGCACTAGTGCAGAGTTATCTCAAAGAAAGGGGCCACAGTGTTTCTGTATCTCTATTATGTTGGTGCGGCTTCGGAACTTTTAAATATCTCGATATATCTCGAAAACTACGCTTCTGATCAAAAAATATCATCGAACATAAAAAGTAGGAAACTTAATTCTCTACAAAAAAGGTCTCTTAACATTTTGCCATAGCTCGCTTCGTTTCCGAGATATTTGCAGATTTATCTCAAGGGAAGGGGCCTAACGGACATATTTCGAGATATTTCTTCTTCTTGTTGTTCTTCTTCTGCACAGCTAAACTGGAAGTGGCATTTCCAGCTCGCAATAGTGCAGAGTTATCTCAAAGAAAGGGGCCACGGTGTTTCTGTATCTCTATTACGTTGGTGCGGCTTCGGAACTTTTAAATATCTTGATATATCTCGAGAACTACGCATCTGATCAAAAAATATCATAGAACATAAAAAGTAGGAAACTTAATTCTCTACAAAAAAGGTCTCTTAACATTTTGCCATAGCTCGCTTCGTTTCCGAGATATTTGCAGATTTATCTCAAGGGAAGGGGCCTGACGGACATATTTCGAGATATTTCTTCTTCTTGTTGTTCTTCTTCTGCACAGCTAAGCTGGAAGTGGCATTTGCGGCTCGCACTAGTGCAGAGTTATCTCAAAGAAAGGGGCCACGGTGTTTCTGTATCCGTATTATGTTGGTGCAGCTTCGGAACTTTTAAATATCTTGATATATCTCGAGAACTACGCATCTGATCAAAAAATATCATAGAACATAAAAAGTAGGAAACTTAATTCTCTACAAAAAAGGTCTCTTAACATTTTGCCATAGCTCGCTTCGTTTCCGAGATATTTGCAGATTTATCTCAAGGGAAGGGGCCTAACGGACATATTTCGAGATATTTCTTGTTCTTGTTGTTCTTCTTCTGCACAGCTAAGCTGGAAGTGGCATTTGCGGCTCGCACTAATGCAGACTTATCTCAAAGAAAGGGGCCACGGTGTTTCTGTATCTCTATTATGTTGGTGCGGCTTCGGAACTTTTAAATATCTTGATATATCTCGAGAACTACGCATCTGATCAAAAAATATCATAGAACATAAAAAGTAGGAAACTTAATTCTCTACAAAAAAGGTCTCTTAACATTTTGCCATAGCTCGCTTCGTTTCCGAGATATTTGCAGATTTATCTCAAGGGAAGGGGCCTGACGGACATATTTCGAGATATTTCTTCTTCTTGTTGTTCTTCTTCTGCACAGCTAAGCTGGAAGTGGCATTTGCGGCTCGCACTAGTGCAGAGTTATCTCAAAGAAAGGGGCCACGGTGTTTCTGTATCTCTATTATGTTGGTGCGGCTTCGGAACTTTTAAATATCTCGATATATCTCGAAAACTACGCTTCTGATCAAAAAATATCATAGAACATAAATTGTAGGAAACATAATTCTCTACAAAAAATGTCTCTTAACATTTTGCCATAGCTCGCTTCGTTTCCGAGATATTTGCAGATATATCTCAAGGGAAGGGGCCTGACGGACATATTTCGAGATATTTCTTCTTCTTGTTGTTCTTCCTCTGCACAGCTAAGCTGGAAGTGGCATTTGCTGCTCGCAATAGTGCAGAGTTATCTCAAAGAAAGGGGCCACGGTGTTTCTGTATCTCTATTATGTTGGTGCGGCTTCGGAACTTTTAAATATCTTGATATATCTCGAGAACTACGTATCTGATCAAAAAATATCATAGAACATAAAAAGTAGGAAACTTAATTCTCTACAAAAAAGGTCTCTTAACATTTTGCCATAGCTCGCTTCGTTTCCGAGATATTTGCAGATATATCTCAAGGGAAGGGGCCTGACGGACATATTTCGAGATATTTCTTCTTCTTGTTGTTCTTCCTCTGCACAGCTAAGCTGGAAGTGGCATTTGCAGCTCGCAATAGTGCAGAGTTATCTCAAAGAAAGGGGCCACGGTGTTTCTGTATCTCTATTATGTTGGTGCGGCTTCGGAACTTTTAAATATCTTGATATATCTCGAGAACTACGCATCTGATCAAAAAATATCATAGAATATAAAAGGTAGGAAACTTAATTCTCTACAAAAAAGGTCTCTTAACATTTTGCCATAGCTCGCTTCGTTTCCGAGATATTTGCATATTTATCTCAAGGGAAGGGGCCTGACGGACATATTTCGAGATATTTCTTCTTCTTGTTGTTCTTCTTCTGCACAGCTAAGCTGGAAGTGGCATTTGCGGCTCGCACTAGTGCAGAGTTATCTCAAAGAAAGGGGCCACAGTGTTTCTGTATCTCTATTATGTTGGTGCGGCTTCGGAACTTTTAAATATCTCGATATATCTCGAAAACTACGCTTCTGATCAAAAAATATCATCGAACATAAAAAGTAGGAAACTTAATTCTCTACAAAAAAGGTCTCTTAACATTTTGCCATAGCTCGCTTCGTTTCCGAGATATTTGCAGATTTATCTCAAGGGAAGGGGCCTAACGGACATATTTCGAGATATTTCTTCTTCTTGTTGTTCTTCTTCTGCACAGCTAAACTGGAAGTGGCATTTCCAGCTCGCAATAGTGCAGAGTTATCTCAAAGAAAGGGGCCACGGTGTTTCTGTATCTCTATTACGTTGGTGCGGCTTCGGAACTTTTAAATATCTTGATATATCTCGAGAACTACGCATCTGATCAAAAAATATCATAGAACATAAAAAGTAGGAAACTTAATTCTCTACAAAAAAGGTCTCTTAACATTTTGCCATAGCTCGCTTCGTTTCCGAGATATTTGCAGATTTATCTCAAGGGAAGGGGCCTGACGGACATATTTCGAGATATTTCTTCTTCTTGTTGTTCTTCTTCTGCACAGCTAAGCTGGAAGTGGCATTTGCGGCTCGCACTAGTGCAGAGTTATCTCAAAGAAAGGGGCCACGGTGTTTCTGTATCCGTATTATGTTGGTGCGGCTTCGGAACTTTTAAATATCTCGATATATCTCGAAAACTACGCTTCTGATCAAAAAATATCATAGAACATAAATAGTAGGAAACATAATTCTCTATAAAAAACGTCTCTTAACATTTTGCCATAGCTCGCTTCGTTTCCGAGATATTTGCAGATTCAGCTCAAAGGAACTGGCCTGACGGACATATTTCGAGATATTTCTTCTTCTTGTTGTTCTTCCTCTGCACAGCTAAGCTGGAAGTGGCATTTGCAGCTCGCAATAGTGCAGAGTTATTTCAAAGAAAGGGGCCACGGTGTTTCTGTATCTCTATTATGTTGGTGCGGCTTCGGAACTTTTAAATATCTTGATATATCTCGAGAACTACGCATCTGATCAAAAAATATCATAGAACATAAAAAGTAGGAAACTTAATTCCCTACAAAAAAGGTCTCTTAACATTTTGCCATAGCTCGCTTCGTTTCCGAGATATTTGCAGATTTATCTCAAGGGAAGGGGCCTGACGGACATATTTCGAGATATTTCTTCTTCTTGTTGTTCTTCTTCTGCACAGCTAAGCTGGAAGTGGCATTTGCGGCTCGCACTAGTGCAGAGTTATCTCAAAGAAAGGGGCCACGGTGTTTCTGTATCTCTATTATGTTGGTGCGGCTTCGGAACTTTTAAATATCTCGATATATCTCGAAAACTACGCTTCTGATCAAAAAATATCATAGAACATAAATTGTAGGAAACAGAATTGTCTACAAAAAAGGTCTGTGAACATTTTGCCATAGCTCGCTTCGTTTCCGAGATATTTGCAGATATATCTCAAGGGAAGGGGCCTGACGGACATATTTCGAGATATTTCTTCTTCTTGTTGTTCTTCTTCTGCACAGCTAAGCTGGAAGTGGCATTTGCGGCTCGCACTAGTGCAGAGTTATCTCAAAGAAAGGGGCCACTGTGTTTCTGTATCTCTATTATGTTGGTGCGGCTTCGGAACTTTTAAATATCTCGATGTATCTCGAAAACTACGCTTCTGATCAAAAAATATCATAGAACATAAATTGTAGGAAACATAATTCTCTACAAAAAAGGTCTCTTAACATTTTGCCATAGCTCGCTTCGTTTCCGAGATATTTGCAGATATATCTCAAGGGAAGGGGCCTGACGGACATATTTCGAGATATTTCTTCTTCCTGTTGTTCTTCCTCTGCACAGCTAAGCTGGAAGTGGCATTTGCAGCTCGCAATAGTGCAGAGTTATCTCAAAGAAAGGGGCCACGGTGTTTCTGTATCTCTATTATGTTGGTGCGGCTTCGGAACTTTTAAATATCTTGATATATCTCGAGAACTACGCATCTGATCAAAAAATATCATAGAACATAAAAAGTAGGAAACTTAATTCTCTACAAAAAAGGTCTCTTAACATTTTGCCATAGCTCGCTTCGTTTCCGAGATATTTGCAGATTTATCTCAAGGGAAGGGGCCTAACGGACATATTTCGAGATATTTCTTGTTCTTGTTGTTCTTCTTCTGCACAGCTAAGCTGGAAGTGGCATTTGCGGCTCGCACTAATGCAGAGTTATCTCAAAGAAAGGGGCCACGGTGTTTCTGTATCTCTATTATGTTGGTGCGGCTTCGGAACTTTTAAATATCTTGATATATCTCGAGAACTACGCATCTGATCAAAAAATATCATAGAACATAAAAAGTAGGAAACTTAATTCTCTACAAAAAAGGTCTCTTAACATTTTGCCATAGCTCGCTTCGTATCCGAGATATTTGCAGATTTATCTCAAGGGAAGGGGCCTGACGGACATATTTCGAGATATTTCTTCTTCTTGTTGTTCTTCTTCTGCACAGCTAAGCTGGAAGTGGCATTTGCGGCTCGCACTAGTGCAGAGTTATCTCAAAGAAAGGGGCCACGGTGTTTCTGTATCTCTATTATGTTGGTGCGGCTTCGGAACTTTTAAATATCTCGATATATCTCGAAAACTACGCTTCTGATCAAAAAATATCATAGAACATAAATTGTAGGAAACATAATTCTCTACAAAAAATGTCTCTTAACATTTTGCCATAGCTCGCTTCGTTTCCGAGATATTTGCAGATATATCTCAAGGGAAGGGGCCTGACGGACATATTTCGAGATATTTCTTCTTCTTGTTGTTCTTCCTCTGCACAGCTAAGCTGGAAGTGGCATTTGCTGCTCGCAATAGTGCGGAGTTATCTCAAAGAAAGGGGCCACGGTGTTTCTGTATCTCTATTATGTTGGTGCGGCTTCGGAACTTTTAAATATCTTGATATATCTCGAGAACTACGTATCTGATCAAAAAATATCATAGAACATAAAAAGTAGGAAACTTAATTCTCTACAAAAAAGGTCTCTTAACATTTTGCCATAGCTCGCTTCGTTTCCGAGATATTTGCAGATATATCTCAAGGGAAGGGGCCTGACGGACATATTTCGAGATATTTCTTCTTCTTGTTGTTCTTCCTCTGCACAGCTAAGCTGGAAGTGGCATTTGCAGCTCGCAATAGTGCAGAGTTATCTCAAAGAAAGGGGCCACGGTGTTTCTGTATCTCTATTATGTTGGTGCGGCTTCGGAACTTTTAAATATCTTGATATATCTCGAGAACTACGCATCTGATCAAAAAATATCATAGAATATAAAAGGTAGGAAACTTAATTCTCTACAAAAAAGGTCTCTTAACATTTTGCCATAGCTCGCTTCGTTTCCGAGATATTTGCATATTTATCTCAAGGGAAGGGGCCTGACGGACATATTTCGAGATATTTCTTCTTCTTGTTGTTCTTCTTCTGCACAGCTAAGCTGGAAGTGGCATTTGCGGCTCGCACTAGTGCAGAGTTATCTCAAAGAAAGGGGCCACAGTGTTTCTGTATCTCTATTATGTTGGTGCGGCTTCGGAACTTTTAAATATCTCGATATATCTCGAAAACTACGCTTCTGATCAAAAAATATCATAGAACATAAAAAGTAGGAAACTTAATTCTCTACAAAAAAGGTCTCTTAACATTTTGCCATAGCTCGCTTCGTTTCCGAGATATTTGCAGATTTATCTCAAGGGAAGGGGCCTAACGGACATATTTCGAGATATTTCTTCTTCTTGTTGTTCTTCTTCTGCACAGCTAAACTGGAAGTGGCATTTCCAGCTCGCAATAGTGCAGAGTTATCTCAAAGAAAGGGGCCACGGTGTTTCTGTATCTCTATTACGTTGGTGCGGCTTCGGAACTTTTAAATATCTTGATATATCTCGAGAACTACGCATCTGATCAAAAAATATCATAGAACATAAAAAGTAGGAAACTTAATTCTCTACAAAAAAGGTCTCTTAACATTTTGCCATAGCTCGCTTCGTTTCCGAGATATTTGCAGATTTATCTCAAGGGAAGGGGCCTGACGGACATATTTCGAGATATTTCTTCTTCTTGTTGTTCTTCTTCTGCACAGCTAAGCTGGAAGTGGCATTTGCGGCTCGCACTAGTGCAGAGTTATCTCAAAGAAAGGGGCCACGGTGTTTCTGTATCCCTATTATGTTGGTGCGGCTTCGGAACTTTTAAATATCTCGATATATCTCGAAAACTACGCTTCTGATCAAAAAATATCATAGAACATAAATAGTAGGAAACATAATTCTCTATAAAAAACGTCTCTTAACATTTTGCCATAGCTCGCTTCGTTTCCGAGATATTTGCAGATTCAGCTCAAAGGAACTGGCCTGACGGACATATTTCGAGATATTTCTTCTTCTTGTTGTTCTTCCTCTGCACAGCTAAGCTGGAAGTGGCATTTGCAGCTCGCAATAGTGCAGAGTTATTTCAAAGAAAGGGGCCACGGTGTTTCTGTATCTCTATTATGTTGGTGCGGCTTCGGAACTTTTAAATATCTTGATATATCTCGAGAACTACGCATCTGATCAAAAAATATCATAGAACATAAAAAGTAGGAAACTTAATTCCCTACAAAAAAGGTCTCTTAACATTTTGCCATAGCTCGCTTCGTTTCCGAGATATTTGCAGATTTATCTCAAGGGAAGGGGCCTGACGGACATATTTCGAGATATTTCTTCTTCTCGTTGTTCTTCTTCTGCACAGCTAAGCTGGAAGTGGCATTTGCGGCTCGCACTAGTGCAGAGTTATCTCAAAGAAAGGGGCCACTGTGTTTCTGTATCTCTATTATGTTGGTGCGGCTTCGGAACTTTTAAATATCTCGATGTATCTCGAAAACTACGCTTCTGATCAAAAAATATCATAGAACATAAATTGTAGGAAACATAATTCTCTACAAAAAAGGTCTCTTAACATTTTGCCATAGCTCGCTTCGTTTCCGAGATATTTGCTGATATATCTCAAGGGGAGGGGCCTGACGGACATATTTCGAGATATTTCTTCTTCTTGTTGTTCTTCTTCTGCACAGCTAAGCTGGAAGTGGCATTTCCAGCTCGCAATAGTGCAGAGTTATCTCAAAGAAAGGGGCCACGGTGTTTCTGTATCTCTATTATGTTGGTGCGGCTTCGGAACTTTTAAATATCTTGATATATCTCGAGAACTACGCATCAGATCAAACAATATCATAGAACATAAAAGGTAGGAAACTTAATTCTCTACAAAAAAGGTCTCTTAACATTTTGCCATAGCTCTCTTCGTTTCCGAGATATTTGCAGATATATCTCAAGGGAAGGGGCCTGACGGACATATTTCGAGATATTTCTTTTTCTTGTTGTTCTTCTTCTGCACAGCTAAGCTGGAAGTGGCATTTGCGGCTCGCACTAGTGCAGAGTTATCTCAAAGAAAGGGGCCACTGTGTTTCTGTATCTCTATTATGTTGGTGCGGCTTCGGAACTTTTAAATATCTCGATATATCTCGAAAACTACGCTTCTGATCAAAAAATATCATAGAACATAAATAGTAGGAAACATAATTCTCTATAAAAAACGTCTCTTAACATTTTGCCATAGCTCGCTTCGTTTCCGAGATATTTGCAGATTCAGCTCAAAGGAACTGGCCTGACGGACATATTTCGAGATATTTCTTCTTCTTGTTGTTCTTCCTCTGCACAGCTAAGCTGGAAGTGGCATTTGCAGCTCGCAATAGTGCAGAGTTATTTCAAAGAAAGGGGCCACGGTGTTTCTGTATCTCTATTATGTTGGTGCGGCTTCGGAACTTTTAAATATCTTGATATATCTCGAGAACTACGCATCTGATCAAAAAATATCATAGAACATAAAAAGTAGGAAACTTAATTCCCTACAAAAAAGGTCTCTTAACATTTTGCCATAGCTCGCTTCGTTTCCGAGATATTTGCAGATTTATCTCAAGGGAAGGGGCCTGACGGACATATTTCGAGATATTTCTTCTTCTTGTTGTTCTTCTTCTGCACAGCTAAGCTGGAAGTGGCATTTGCGGCTCGCACTAGTGCAGAGTTATCTCAAAGAAAGGGGCCACTGTGTTTCTGTATCTCTATTATGTTGGTGCGGCTTCGGAACTTTTAAATATCTCGATGTATCTCGAAAACTACGCTTCTGATCAAAAAATATCATAGAACATAAATTGTAGGAAACATAATTCTCTACAAAAAAGGTCTCTTAACATTTTGCCATAGCTCGCTTCGTTTCCGAGATATTTGCTGATATATCTCAAGGGGAGGGGCCTGACGGACATATTTCGAGATATTTCTTCTTCTTGTTGTTCTTCTTCTGCACAGCTAAGCTGGAAGTGGCATTTCCAGCTCGCAATAGTGCAGAGTTATCTCAAAGAAAGGGGCCACGGTGTTTCTGTATCTCTATTATGTTGGTGCGGCTTCGGAACTTTTAAATATCTTGATATATCTCGAGAACTACGCATCAGATCAAACAATATCATAGAACATAAAAGGTAGGAAACTTAATTCTCTACAAAAAAGGTCTCTTAACATTTTGCCATAGCTCTCTTCGTTTCCGAGATATTTGCAGATATATCTCAAGGGAAGGGGCCTGACGGACATATTTCGAGATATTTCTTCTTCTTGTTGTTCTTCTTCTGCACAGCTAAGCTGGAAGTGGCATTTGCGGCTCGCACTAGTGCAGAGTTATCTCAAAGAAAGGGGCCACTGTGTTTCTGTATCTCTATTATGTTGGTGCGGCTTCGGAACTTTTAAATATCTCGATGTATCTCGAAAACTACGCTTCTGATCAAAAAATATCATAGAACATAAATTGTAGGAAACATAATTCTCTACAAAAAAGGTCTCTTAACATTTTGCCATAGCTCGCTTCGTTTCCGAGATATTTGCAGATTTATCTCAAGGGAAGGGGCCTGACGGACATATTTCGAGATATTTCTTCTTCTTGTTGTTCTTCTTCTGCACAGCTAAGCTGGAAGTGGCATTTGCGGCTCGCACTAGTGCAGAGTTATCTCAAAGAAAGGGGCCACGGTGTTTCTGTATCTCTATTATGTTGGTGCGGCTTCGGAACTTTTAAATATCTCGATATATCTCGAAAACTACGCTTCTGATCAAAAAATATCATAGAACATAAATTGTAGGAAACATAATTCTCTACAAAAAATGTCTCTTAACATTTTGCCATAGCTCGCTTCGTTTCCGAGATATTTGCAGATATATCTCAAGGGAAGGGGCCTGACGGACATATTTCGAGATATTTCTTCTTCTTGTTGTTCTTCCTCTGCACAGCTAAGCTGGAAGTGGCATTTGCTGCTCGCAATAGTGCAGAGTTATCTCAAAGAAAGGGGCCACGGTGTTTCTGTATCTCTATTATGTTGGTGCGGCTTCGGAACTTTTAAATATCTTGATATATCTCGAGAACTACGTATCTGATCAAAAAATATCATAGAACATAAAAAGTAGGAAACTTAATTCTCTACAAAAAAGGTCTCTTAACATTTTGCCATAGCTCGCTTCGTTTCCGAGATATTTGCAGATATATCTCAAGGGAAGGGGCCTGACGGACATATTTCGAGATATTTCTTCTTCTTGTTGTTCTTCCTCTGCACAGCTAAGCTGGAAGTGGCATTTGCAGCTCGCAATAGTGCAGAGTTATCTCAAAGAAAGGGGCCACGGTGTTTCTGTATCTCTATTATGTTGGTGCGGCTTCGGAACTTTTAAATATCTCGATATATCTCGAAAACTACGCTTCTGATCAAAAAATATCATAGAACATAAATTGTAGGAAACATAATTCTCTACAAAAAAGGTCTCTTAACATTTTGCCATAGCTCGCTTCGTTTCCGAGATATTTGCAGATATATCTCAAGGGAAGGGGCCTGACGGACATATTTCGAGATATTTCTTCTTCCTGTTGTTCTTCCTCTGCACAGCTAAGCTGGAAGTGGCATTTGCAGCTCGCAATAGTGCAGAGTTATCTCAAAGAAAGGGGCCACGGTGTTTCTGTATCTCTATTATGTTGGTGCGGCTTCGGAACTTTTAAATATCTTGATATATCTCGAGAACTACGCATCTGATCAAAAAATATCATAGAACATAAAAAGTAGGAAACTTAATTCTCTACAAAAAAGGTCTCTTAACATTTTGCCATAGCTCGCTTCGTTTCCGAGATATTTGCAGATTTATCTCAAGGGAAGGGGCCTAACGGACATATTTCGAGATATTTCTTGTTCTTGTTGTTCTTCTTCTGCACAGCTAAGCTGGAAGTGGCATTTGCGGCTCGCACTAATGCAGAGTTATCTCAAAGAAAGGGGCCACGGTGTTTCTGTATCTCTATTATGTTGGTGCGGCTTCGGAACTTTTAAATATCTTGATATATCTCGAGAACTACGCATCTGATCAAAAAATATCATAGAACATAAAAAGTAGGAAACTTAATTCTCTACAAAAAAAGTCTCTTAACATTTTGCCATAGCTCGCTTCGTATCCGAGATATTTGCAGATTTATCTCAAGGGAAGGGGCCTGACGGACATATTTCGAGATATTTCTTCTTCTTGTTGTTCTTCTTCTGCACAGCTAAGCTGGAAGTGGCATTTGCGGCTCGCACTAGTGCAGAGTTATCTCAAAGAAAGGGGCCACGGTGTTTCTGTATCTCTATTATGTTGGTGCGGCTTCGGAACTTTTAAATATCTCGATATATCTCGAAAACTACGCTTCTGATCAAAAAATATCATAGAACATAAATTGTAGGAAACATAATTCTCTACAAAAAATGTCTCTTAACATTTTGCCATAGCTCGCTTCGTTTCCGAGATATTTGCAGATATATCTCAAGGGAAGGGGCCTGACGGACATATTTCGAGATATTTCTTCTTCTTGTTGTTCTTCCTCTGCACAGCTAAGCTGGAAGTGGCATTTGCTGCTCGCAATAGTGCAGAGTTATCTCAAAGAAAGGGGCCACGGTGTTTCTGTATCTCTATTATGTTGGTGCGGCTTCGGAACTTTTAAATATCTCGATATATCTCGAAAACTACGCTTCTGATCAAAAAATATCATAGAACATAAATTGTAGGAAACATAATTCTCTACAAAAAATGTCTCTTAACATTTTGCCATAGCTCGCTTCGTTTCCGAGATATTTGCAGATATATCTCAAGGGAAGGGGCCTGACGGACATATTTCGAGATATTTCTTCTTCTTGTTGTTCTTCCTCTGCACAGCTAAGCTGGAAGTGGCATTTGCTGCTCGCAATAGTGCAGAGTTATCTCAAAGAAAGGGGCCACGGTGTTTCTGTATCTCTATTATGTTGGTGCGGCTTCGGAACTTTTAAATATCTTGATATATCTCGAGAACTACGTATCTGATCAAAAAATATCATAGAACATAAAAAGTAGGAAACTTAATTCTCTACAAAAAAGGTCTCTTAACATTTTGCCATAGCTCGCTTCGTTTCCGAGATATTTGCAGATATATCTCAAGGGAAGGGGCCTGACGGACATATTTCGAGATATTTCTTCTTCTTGTTGTTCTTCCTCTGCACAGCTAAGCTGGAAGTGGCATTTGCAGCTCGCAATAGTGCAGAGTTATCTCAAAGAAAGGGGCCACGGTGTTTCTGTATCTCTATTATGTTGGTGCGGCTTCGGAACTTTTAAATATCTCGATATATCTCGAAAACTACGCTTCTGATCAAAAAATATCATAGAACATAAATTGTAGGAAACATAATTCTCTACAAAAAAGGTCTCTTAACATTTTGCCATAGCTCGCTTCGTTTCCGAGATATTTGCAGATATATCTCAAGGGAAGGGGCCTGACGGACATATTTCGAGATATTTCTTCTTCCTGTTGTTCTTCCTCTGCACAGCTAAGCTGGAAGTGGCATTTGCAGCTCGCAATAGTGCAGAGTTATCTCAAAGAAAGGGGCCAC
Source organism: Osmia lignaria lignaria (assembly GCF_051020975.1). Lineage (NCBI taxonomy): Eukaryota > Metazoa > Arthropoda > Insecta > Hymenoptera > Megachilidae > Osmia > Osmia lignaria. The sequence goes on from NW_027478159.1 coordinate 23,122,681, forward strand.
GGTGTTTCTGTATCTCTATTATGTTGGTGCGGCTTCGGAACTTTTAAATATCTTGATATATCTCGAGAACTACGCATCTGATCAAAAAATATCATAGAACATAAAAAGTAGGAAACTTAATTCTCTACAAAAAAGGTCTCTTAACATTTTGCCATAGCTCCTTCGTTTCCGAGATATTTGCAGATTTATCTCAAGGGAAGGGGCCTAACGGACATATTTCGAGATATTTCTTGTTCTTGTTGTTCTTCTTCTGCACAGCTAAGCTGGAAGTGGCATTTGCGGCTCGCACTAATGCAGAGTTATCTCAAAGAAAGGGGCCACGGTGTTTCTGTATCTCTATTATGTTGGTGCGGCTTCGGAACTTTTAAATATCTTGATATATCTCGAGAACTACGCATCTGATCAAAAAATATCATAGAACATAAAAAGTAGGAAACTTAATTCTCTACAAAAAAGGTCTCTTAACATTTTGCCATAGCTCGCTTCGTATCCGAGATATTTGCAGATTTATCTCAAGGGAAGGGGCCTGACGGACATATTTCGAGATATTTCTTCTTCTTGTTGTTCTTCTTCTGCACAGCTAAGCTGGAAGTGGCATTTGCGGCTCGCACTAGTGCAGAGTTATCTCAAAGAAAGGGGCCACGGTGTTTCTGTATCTCTATTATGTTGGTGCGGCTTCGGAACTTTTAAATATCTCGATATATCTCGAAAACTACGCTTCTGATCAAAAAATATCATAGAACATAAATTGTAGGAAACATAATTCTCTACAAAAAATGTCTCTTAACATTTTGCCATAGCTCGCTTCGTTTCCGAGATATTTGCAGATATATCTCAAGGGAAGGGGCCTGACGGACATATTTCGAGATATTTCTTCTTCTTGTTGTTCTTCCTCTGCACAGCTAAGCTGGAAGTGGCATTTGCTGCTCGCAATAGTGCAGAGTTATCTCAAAGAAAGGGGCCACGGTGTTTCTGTATCTCTATTATGTTGGTGCGGCTTCGGAACTTTTAAATATCTTGATATATCTCGAGAACTACGTATCTGATCAAAAAATATCATAGAACATAAAAAGTAGGAAACTTAATTCTCTACAAAAAAGGTCTCTTAACATTTTGCCATAGCTCGCTTCGTTTCCGAGATATTTGCAGATATATCTCAAGGGAAGGGGCCTGACGGACATATTTCGAGATATTTCTTCTTCTTGTTGTTCTTCCTCTGCACAGCTAAGCTGGAAGTGGCATTTGCAGCTCGCAATAGTGCAGAGTTATCTCAAAGAAAGGGGCCACGGTGTTTCTGTATCTCTATTATGTTGGTGCGGCTTCGGAACTTTTAAATATCTTGATATATCTCGAGAACTACGCATCTGATCAAAAAATATCATAGAATATAAAAGGTAGGAAACTTAATTCTCTACAAAAAAGGTCTCTTTACATTTTGCCATAGCTCGCTTCGTTTCCGAGATATTTGCATATTTATCTCAAGGGAAGGGGCCTGACGGACATATTTCGAGATATTTCTTCTTCTTGTTGTTCTTCTTCTGCACAGCTAAGCTGGAAGTGGCATTTGCGGCTCGCACTAGTGCAGAGTTATCTCAAAGAAAGGGGCCACTGTGTTTCTGTATCTCTATTATGTTGGTGCGGCTTCGGAACTTTTAAATATCTCGATGTATCTCGAAAACTACGCTTCTGATCAAAAAATATCATAGAACATAAATTGTAGGAAACATAATTCTCTACAAAAAAGGTCTCTTAACATTTTGCCATAGCTCGCTTCGTTTCCGAGATATTTGCTGATATATCTCAAGGGGAGGGGCCTGACGGACATATTTCGAGATATTTCTTCTTCTTGTTGTTCTTCTTCTGCACAGCTAAGCTGGAAGTGGCATTTCCAGCTCGCAATAGTGCAGAGTTATCTCAAAGAAAGGGGCCACGGTGTTTCTGTATCTCTATTATGTTGGTGCGGCTTCGGAACTTTTAAATATCTTGATATATCTCGAGAACTACGCATCAGATCAAACAATATCATAGAACATAAAAGGTAGGAAACTTAATTCTCTACAAAAAAGGTCTCTTAACATTTTGCCATAGCTCTCTTCGTTTCCGAGATATTTGCAGATATATCTCAAGGGAAGGGGCCTGACGGACATATTTCGAGATATTTCTTCTTCTTGTTGTTCTTCTTCTGCACAGCTAAGCTGGAAGTGGCATTTGCGGCTCGCACTAGTGCAGAGTTATCTCAAAGAAAGGGGCCACGGTGTTTCTGTATCCCTATTATGTTGGTGCGGCTTCGGAACTTTTAAATATCTCGATATATCTCGAAAACTACGCTTCTGATCAAAAAATATCATAGAACATAAATAGTAGGAAACATAATTCTCTATAAAAAACGTCTCTTAACATTTTGCCATAGCTCGCTTCGTTTCCGAGATATTTGCAGATTCAGCTCAAAGGAACTGGCCTGACGGACATATTTCGAGATATTTCTTCTTCTTGTTGTTCTTCCTCTGCACAGCTAAGCTGGAAGTGGCATATGCAGCTCGCAATAGTGCAGAGTTATTTCAAAGAAAGGGGCCACGGTGTTTCTGTATCTCTATTATGTTGGTGCGGCTTCGGAACTTTTAAATATCTTGATATATCTCGAGAACTACGCATCTGATCAAAAAATATCATAGAACATAAAAAGTAGGAAACTTAATTCCCTACAAAAAAGGTCTCTTAACATTTTGCCATAGCTCGCTTCGTTTCCGAGATATTTGCAGATTTATCTCAAGGGAAGGGGCCTGACGGACATATTTCGAGATATTTCTTCTTCTTGTTGTTCTTCTTCTGCACAGCTAAGCTGGAAGTGGCATTTGCGGCTCGCACTAGTGCAGAGTTATCTCAAAGAAAGGGGCCACTGTGTTTCTGTATCTCTATTATGTTGGTGCGGCTTCGGAACTTTTAAATATCTCGATGTATCTCGAAAACTACGCTTCTGATCAAAAAATATCATAGAACATAAATTGTAGGAAACATAATTCTCTACAAAAAAGGTCTCTTAACATTTTGCCATAGCTCGCTTCGTTTCCGAGATATTTGCTGATATATCTCAAGGGGAGGGGCCTGACGGACATATTTCGAGATATTTCTTCTTCTTGTTGTTCTTCTTCTGCACAGCTAAGCTGGAAGTGGCATTTCCAGCTCGCAATAGTGCAGAGTTATCTCAAAGAAAGGGGCCACGGTGTTTCTGTATCTCTATTATGTTGGTGCGGCTTCGGAACTTTTAAATATCTTGATATATCTCGAGAACTACGCATCAGATCAAACAATATCATACAACATAAAAGGTAGGAAACTTAATTCTCTACAAAAAAGGTCTCTTAACATTTTGCCATAGCTCTCTTCGTTTCCGAGATATTTGCAGATATATCTCAAGGGAAGGGGCCTGACGGACATATTTCGAGATATTTCTTCTTCTTGTTGTTCTTCTTCTGCACAGCTAAGCTGGAAGTGGCATTTGCGGCTCGCACTAGTGCAGAGTTATCTCAAAGAAAGGGGCCACTGTGTTTCTGTATCTCTATTATGTTGGTGCGGCTTCGGAACTTTTAAATATCTCGATGTATCTCGAAAACTACGCTTCTGATCAAAAAATATCATAGAACATAAATTGTAGGAAACATAATTCTCTACAAAAAAGGTCTCTTAACATTTTGCCATAGCTCGCTTCGTTTCCGAGATATTTGCAGATTTATCTCAAGGGAAGGGGCCTGACGGACATATTTCGAGATATTTCTTCTTCTTGTTGTTCTTCTTCTGCACAGCTAAGCTGGAAGTGGCATTTGCGGCTCGCACTAGTGCAGAGTTATCTCAAAGAAAGGGGCCACGGTGTTTCTGTATCTCTATTATGTTGGTGCGGCTTCGGAACTTTTAAATATCTCGATATATCTCGAAAACTACGCTTCTGATCAAAAAATATCATAGAACATAAATAGTAGGAAACATAATTCTCTATAAAAAACGTCTCTTAACATTTTGCCATAGCTCGCTTCGTTTCCGAGATATTTGCAGATTCAGCTCAAAGGAACTGGCCTGACGGACATATTTCGAGATATTTCTTCTTCTTGTTGTTCTTCCTCTGCACAGCTAAGCTGGAAGTGGCATTTGCAGCTCGCAATAGTGCAGAGTTATCTCAAAGAAAGGGGCCACGGTGTTTCTGTATCTCTATTATGTTGGTGCGGCTTCGGAACTTTTAAATATCTTGATATATCTCGAGAACTACGCATCTGATCAAAAAATATCATAGAACATAAAAAGTAGGAAACTTAATTCCCTACAAAAAAGGTCTCTTAACATTTTGCCATAGCTCGCTTCGTTTCCGAGATATTTGCAGATTTATCTCAAGGGAAGGGGCCTGACGGACATATTTCGAGATATTTCTTCTTCTTGTTGTTCTTCTTCTGCACAGCTAAGCTGGAAGTGGCATTTGCGGCTCGCACTAGTGCAGAGTTATCTCAAAGAAAGGGGCCACGGTGTTTCTGTATCTCTATTATGTTGGTGCGGCTTCGGAACTTTTAACTATCTCGATGTATCTCGAAAACTACGCTTCTGATCAAAAAATATCATAGAACATAAATTGTAGGAAACATAATTCTCTACAAAAAAGGTCTCTTAACATTTTGCCATAGCTCGCTTCGTTTCCGAGATATTTGCAGATATATCTCAAGGGAAGGGGCCTGACGGACATATTTCGAGATATTTCTTCTTCTTGTTGTTCTTCTTCTGCACAGCTAAGCTGGAAGTGGCATTTACAGCTCGCAATAGTGCAGAGTTATCTCAAAGAAAGGGGCCACGGTGTTTCTGTATCTCTATTATGTTGGTGCGGCTTCGGAACTTTTAAATATCTTGATATATCTCGAGAACTACGCATCTGATCAAAAAATATCATAGAACATAAAAAGTAGGAAACTTAATTCTCTACAAAAAAGGTCTCTTAACATTTTGCCATAGCTCGCTTCGTTTCCGAGATATTTGCAGATTTATCTCAAGGGAAGGGGCCTGACGGACATATTTCGAGATATTTCTTCTTCTTGTTGTTCTTCTTCTGCACAGCTAAGCTGGAAGTGGCATTTGCGGCTCGCACTAGTGCAGAGTTATCTCAAAGAAAGGGGCCACGGTGTTTCTGTATCTCTATTATGTTGGTGCGGCTTCGGAACTTTTAAATATCTCGATATATCTCGAAAACTACGCTTCTGATCAAAAAATATCATAGAACATAAATTGTAGGAAACAGAATTCTCTACAAAAAAGGTCTCTGAACATTTTGCCATAGCTCGCTTCGTTTCCGAGATATTTGCAGATATATCTCAAGGGAAGGGGCCTGACGGACATATTTCGAGGTATTTCTTCTTCTTGTTGTTCTTCTTCTGCACAGCTAAGCTGGAAGTGGCATTTGCGGCTCGCACTAGTGCAGAGTTATCTCAAAGAAAGGGGCCACTGTGTTTCTGTATCTCTATTATGTTGGTGCGGCTTCGGAACTTTTAAATATCTCGATGTATCTCGAAAACTACGCTTCTGATCAAAAAATATCATAGAACATAAATTGTAGGAAACATAATTCTCTACAAAAAAGGTCTCTTAACATTTTGCCATAGCTCGCTTCGTTTCCGAGATATTTGCTGATATATCTCAAGGGGAGGGGCCTGACGGACATATTTCGAGATATTTCTTCTTCTTGTTGTTCTTCTTCTGCACAGCTAAGCTGGAAGTGGCATTTCCAGCTCGCAATAGTGCAGAGTTATCTCAAAGAAAGGGGCCACGGTGTTTCTGTATCTCTATTATGTTGGTGCGGCTTCGGAACTTTTAAATATCTCGATATATCTCGAAAACTACGCTTCTGATCAAAAAATATCATAGAACATAAATAGTAGGAAACATAATTCTCTATAAAAAACGTCTCTTAACATTTTGCCATAGCTCGCTTCGTTTCCGAGATATTTGCAGATTCAGCTCAAAGGAACTGGCCTGACGGACATATTTCGAGATATTTCTTCTTCTTGTTGTTCTTCCTCTGCACAGCTAAGCTGGAAGTGGCATTTGCAGCTCGCAATAGTGCAGAGTTATCTCAAAGAAAGGGGCCACGGTGTTTCTGTATCTCTATTATGTTGGTGCGGCTTCGGAACTTTTAAATATCTTGATATATCTCGAGAACTACGCATCTGATCAAAAAATATCATAGAACATAAAAAGTAGGAAACTTAATTCCCTACAAAAAAGGTCTCTTAACATTTTGCCATAGCTCGCTTCGTTTCCGAGATATTTGCAGATTTATCTCAAGGGAAGGGGCCTGACGGACATATTTCGAGATATTTCTTCTTCTTGTTGTTCTTCTTCTGCACAGCTAAGCTGGAAGTGGCATTTGCGGCTCGCACTAGTGCAGAGTTATCTCAAAGAAAGGGGCCACGGTGTTTCTGTATCTCTATTATGTTGGTGCGGCTTCGGAACTTTTAACTATCTCGATGTATCTCGAAAACTACGCTTCTGATCAAAAAATATCATAGAACATAAATTGTAGGAAACATAATTCTCTACAAAAAAGGTCTCTTAACATTTTGCCATAGCTCGCTTCGTTTCCGAGATATTTGCAGATATATCTCAAGGGAAGGGGCCTGACGGACATATTTCGAGATATTTCTTCTTCTTGTTGTTCTTCTTCTGCACAGCTAAGCTGGAAGTGGCATTTACAGCTCGCAATAGTGCAGAGTTATCTCAAAGAAAGGGGCCACGGTGTTTCTGTATCTCTATTATGTTGGTGCGGCTTCGGAACTTTTAAATATCTTGATATATCTCGAGAACTACGCATCTGATCAAAAAATATCATAGAACATAAAAAGTAGGAAACTTAATTCTCTACAAAAAAGGTCTCTTAACATTTTGCCATAGCTCGCTTCGTTTCCGAGATATTTGCAGATTTATCTCAAGGGAAGGGGCCTGACGGACATATTTCGAGATATTTCTTCTTCTTGTTGTTCTTCTTCTGCACAGCTAAGCTGGAAGTGGCATTTGCGGCTCGCACTAGTGCAGAGTTATCTCAAAGAAAGGGGCCACGGTGTTTCTGTATCTCTATTATGTTGGTGCGGCTTCGGAACTTTTAAATATCTCGATATATCTCGAAAACTACGCTTCTGATCAAAAAATATCATAGAACATAAATTGTAGGAAACAGAATTCTCTACAAAAAAGGTCTCTGAACATTTTGCCATAGCTCGCTTCGTTTCCGAGATATTTGCAGATATATCTCAAGGGAAGGGGCCTGACGGACATATTTCGAGGTATTTCTTCTTCTTGTTGTTCTTCTTCTGCACAGCTAAGCTGGAAGTGGCATTTGCGGCTCGCACTAGTGCAGAGTTATCTCAAAGAAAGGGGCCACTGTGTTTCTGTATCTCTATTATGTTGGTGCGGCTTCGGAACTTTTAAATATCTCGATGTATCTCGAAAACTACGCTTCTGATCAAAAAATATCATAGAACATAAATTGTAGGAAACATAATTCTCTACAAAAAAGGTCTCTTAACATTTTGCCATAGCTCGCTTCGTTTCCGAGATATTTGCTGATATATCTCAAGGGGAGGGGCCTGACGGACATATTTCGAGATATTTCTTCTTCTTGTTGTTCTTCTTCTGCACAGCTAAGCTGGAAGTGGCATTTCCAGCTCGCAATAGTGCAGAGTTATCTCAAAGAAAGGGGCCACGGTGTTTCTGTATCTCTATTATGTTGGTGCGGCTTCGGAACTTTTAAATATCTTGATATATCTCGAGAACTACGCATCAGATCAAACAATATGATAGAACATAAAAGGTAGGAAACTTAATTCTCTACAAAAAAGGTCTCTTAACATTTTGCCATAGCTCTCTTCGTTTCCGAGATATTTGCAGATATATCTCAAGGGAAGGGGCCTGACGGACATATTTCGAGATATTTCTTCTTCTTGTTGTTCTTCTTCTGCACAGCTAAGCTGGAAGTGGCATTTGCGGCTCGCACTAGTGCAGAGTTATCTTAAAGAAAGGGGCCACTGTGTTTCTGTATCTCTATTATGTTGGTGCGGCTTCGGAACTTTTAAATATCTCGATGTATCTCGAAAACTACGCTTCTGATCAAAAAATATCATAGAACATAAATTGTAGGAAACATAATTCTCTACAAAAAAGGTCTCTTAACATTTTGCCATAGCTCGCTTCGTTTCCGAGATATTTGCTGATATATCTCAAGGGGAGGGGCCTGACGGACATATTTCGAGATATTTCTTCTTCTTGTTGTTCTTCTTCTGCACAGCTAAGCTGGAAGTGGCATTTCCAGCTCGCAATAGTGCAGAGTTATCTCAAAGAAAGGGGCCACGGTGTTTCTGTATCTCTATTATGTTGGTGCGGCTTCGGAACTTTTAAGTATCTTGATATATCTCGAGAACTACGCATCAGATCAAACAATATCATAGAACATAAAAAGTAGGAAACTTAATTCTCTACAAAAAAGGTCTCTTAACATTTTGCCATAGCTCTCTTCGTTTCCGAGATATTTGCAGATTTATCTCAAGGGAAGGGGCCTGACGGACATATTTCGAGATATTTCTTCTTCTTGTTGTTCTTCTTCTGCACAGCTAAGCTGGAAGTGGCATTTGCAGCTCGCAATAGTGCAGAGTTATCTCAAAGAAAGGGGCCACGGTGTTTCTGTATCTCTATTATGTTGGTGCGGCTTCGGAACTTTTAAATATCTTGATATATCTCGAGAACTACGCATCTGATCAAAAAATATCATAGAACATAAAAAGTAGGAAACTTAATTCTCTGCAAAAGAGGTCTCTTAACATTTTGCCATAGCTCGCTTCGTTTCCGAGATGTTTGCAGATTTATCTCACGGGAAGGGGCCTAACGGACATATTTCGAGATATTTCTTCTTCTTGTTGTTCTTCTTCTGCACAGCTAAACTGGAAGTGGCATTTCCAGCTCGCAATAGTGCAGAGTTATCTCAAAGAAAGGGGCCACGGTGTTTCTGTATCCCTATTATGTTGGTGCGGCTTCGGAACTTTTAAATATCTCGATATATCTCGAAAACTACGCTTCTGATCAAAAAATATCATAGAACATAAATTGTAGGAAACATAATTCTCTATAAAAAAGGTCTCTTAACATTTTGCCATAGCTCGCTTCGTTTCCGAGATATTTGCAGATTCAGCTCAAAGGAACTGGCCTGACGGACATATGTCGAGATATTTCTTCTTCTTGTTGTTCTTCCTCTGCACAGCTAAGCTGGACGTGGCATTTGCAGCTCGCAATAGTGCAGAGTTATCTCAGAGAAAGGGGCCACGGTGTTTCTGTATCTCTATTATGTTGGTGCGGCTTCGGAACTTTTAAATATCTTGATATATCTCGAGAACTACGCATCTGATCAAAAAATATCATATAACATAAAGAGTAGGAAACTTAATTCTCTACAAAAAAGGTCTCTTAACATTTTGCCATAGCTCGCTTCGTTTCCGAGATATTTGCAGATTTATCTCAAGGGAAGGGGCCTGACGGACATATTTCGAGATATTTCTTCTTCTTGTTGTTCTTCTTCTGCACAGCTAAGCTGGAAGTGGCATTTGCGGCTCGCACTAGTGCAGAGTTATCTCAAAGAAAGGGGCCACGGTGTTTCTGTATCTCTATTATGTTGGTGCGGCTTCGGAACTTTTAAATATCTCGATGTATCTCGAAAACTACGCTTCTGATCAAAAAATATCATAGAACATAAATTGTAGGAAACATAATTCTCTACAAAAAAGGTCTCTTAACATTTTGCAATAGCTCGCTTCGTTTCCGAGATATTTGCAGATTTATCTCAAGGGAAGGGGCCTGACGGACATATTTCGAGATATTTCTTCTTCTTGTTGTTCTTCTTCTGCACAGCTAAGCTGGAAGTGGCATTTGCGGCTCGCACTAGTGCAGAGTTATCTCAAAGAAAGGGGCCACGGTGTTTCTGTATCCCTATTATGTTGGTGCGGCTTCGGAACTTTTAAATATCTCGATATATCTCGAAAACTACGCTTCTGATCAACAAATATCATAGAACATAAATTGTAGGAAACATAATTCTCTATAAAAAACGTCTCTTAACATTTTGTCATAGCGCGCTTCGTTTCCGAGATATTTGCAGATTCAGCTCAAAGGAACTGGCCTGACGGACATATTTCGAGATATTTCTTCTTCTTGTTGTTCCTCCTCTGCACAGCTAAGCTGGAAGTGGCATTTGCAGCTCGCAATAGTGCAGAGTTATCTCAAAGAAAGGGGCCACGGTGTTTCTGTATCTCTATTATGTTGGTGCGGCTTCGGAACTTTTAAATATCTTGATATATCTCGAGAACTACGCATCAGATCAAAAAATATCATAGAACATAAAAAGTAGGAAACTTAATTCTCTACAAAAAAAGTCTCTTAACATTTTGCCATAGCTCTCTTCGTTTCCGAGATATTTGCAGATTTATCTCAAGGGAAGGGGCCTGACGGACATATTTCGAGATATTTGTTCTTCTTGTTGTTCTTCTGCACAGCTAAGCTGGAAGTGGCATTTGCAGCTCGCAATAGTGCATAGTTATCTGAAAGAAAGGGGCCACGGTGTTTCTGTATCTCTATTATGTTGGTGCGGCTTCGGAACTTTTAAATATCTTGATATATCTCGAGAACTACGCATCTGATCAAAAAATATCATAGAACATAAAAAGTAGGAAACTTAATTCTCTACAAAAAAGGTCTCTCAACATTTTGCCATAGCTCTCTTCGTTTCCGAGATATTTGCAGATTTATCTCAAGGGAAGGGGCCTGACGGACATATTTCGAGATATTTCTTCTTCTTGTTGTTCTTCTTCTGCACAGCTAAGCTGGAAGTGGCATTTGCAGCTCGCAATAGTGCAGAGTTATCTCAAAGAAAGGGGCCACGGTGTTTCTGTATCTCTATTATGTTGGTGCGGCTTCGGAACTTTTAAATATCTTGATATATCTCGAGAACTACGCATCTGATCAAAAAATATCATAGAACATAAAAAGTAGGAAACTTAATTCTCTACAAAAAAGGTCTCTTAACATTTTGCCATAGCTCGCTTCGTTTCCGAGATATTTGCAGATTTATCTCAAGGGAAGGGGCCTGACGGACATATTTCGAGATATTTCTTCTTCTTGTTGTTCTTCTTCTGCACAGCTAAGCTGGAAGTGGCATTTGCAGCTCGCAATAGTGCAGAGTTATCTCAAAGAAAGGGGCCACGGTGTTTCTGTATCTCTATTATGTTGGTGCGGCTTCGGAACTTTTAAATATCTCGATGTATCTCGAAAACTACGCTTCTGATCAAAAAATATCACAGAACATAAATTGTAGGAAACATAATTCTCTACAAAAAAGGTCTCTTAACATTTTGCCATAGCTCGCTTCGTTTCCGAGATATTTGCAGATTTATCTCAAGGGAAGGGGCCTGACGGACATATTTCGAGATATTTCTTCTTCTTGTTGTTCTTCTTCTGCACAGCTAAGCTGGAAGTGGCATTTGCGGCTCGCACTAGTGCAGAGTTATCTCAAAGAAAGGGGCCACGGTGTTTCTGTATCCCTATTATGTTGGTGCGGCTTCGGAACTTTTAAATATCTCGATATATCTCGAAAACTACGCTTCTGATCAAAAAATATCATAGAACATAAATTGTAGGAAACAGAATTCTCTACAAAAAAGGTCTCTGAACATTTTGCCATAGCTCGCTTCGTTTCCGAGATATTTGCAGATATATCTCAAGGGAAGGGGCCTGACGGACATATTTCGAGGTATTTCTTCTTCTTGTTGTTCTTCTTCTGCACAGCTAAGCTGGAAGTGGCATTTGCGGCTCGCACTAGTGCAGAGTTATCTCAAAGAAAGGGGCCACTGTGTTTCTGTATCTCTATTATGTTGGTGCGGCTTCGGAACTTTTAAATATCTCGATGTATCTCGAAAACTACGCTTCTGATCAAAAAATATCATAGAACATAAATTGTAGGAAACATAATTCTCTACAAAAAAGGTCTCTTAACATTTTGCCATAGCTCGCTTCGTTTCCGAGATATTTGCTGATATATCTCAAGGGGAGGGGCCTGACGGACATATTTCGAGATATTTCTTCTTCTTGTTGTTCTTCTTCTGCACAGCTAAGCTGGAAGTGGCATTTCCAGCTCGCAATAGTGCAGAGTTATCTCAAAGAAAGGGGCCACGGTGTTTCTGTATCTCTATTATGTTGGTGCGGCTTCGGAACTTTTAAATATCTTGATATATCTCGAGAACTACGCATCAGATCAAACAATATGATAGAACATAAAAGGTAGGAAACTTAATTCTCTACAAAAAAGGTCTCTTAACATTTTGCCATAGCTCTCTTCGTTTCCGAGATATTTGCAGATATATCTCAAGGGAAGGGGCCTGACGGACATATTTCGAGATATTTCTTCTTCTTGTTGTTCTTCTTCTGCACAGCTAAGCTGGAAGTGGCATTTGCGGCTCGCACTAGTGCAGAGTTATCTTAAAGAAAGGGGCCACTGTGTTTCTGTATCTCTATTATGTTGGTGCGGCTTCGGAACTTTTAAATATCTCGATGTATCTCGAAAACTACGCTTCTGATCAAAAAATATCATAGAACATAAATTGTAGGAAACATAATTCTCTACAAAAAAGGTCTCTTAACATTTTGCCATAGCTCGCTTCGTTTCCGAGATATTTGCTGATATATCTCAAGGGGAGGGGCCTGACGGACATATTTCGAGATATTTCTTCTTCTTGTTGTTCTTCTTCTGCACAGCTAAGCTGGAAGTGGCATTTCCAGCTCGCAATAGTGCAGAGTTATCTCAAAGAAAGGGGCCACGGTGTTTCTGTATCTCTATTATGTTGGTGCGGCTTCGGAACTTTTAAGTATCTTGATATATCTCGAGAACTACGCATCAGATCAAACAATATCATAGAACATAAAAAGTAGGAAACTTAATTCTCTACAAAAAAGGTCTCTTAACATTTTGCCATAGCTCTCTTCGTTTCCGAGATATTTGCAGATTTATCTCAAGGGAAGGGGCCTGACGGACATATTTCGAGATATTTCTTCTTCTTGTTGTTCTTCTTCTGCACAGCTAAGCTGGAAGTGGCATTTGCAGCTCGCAATAGTGCAGAGTTATCTCAAAGAAAGGGGCCACGGTGTTTCTGTATCTCTATTATGTTGGTGCGGCTTCGGAACTTTTAAATATCTTGATATATCTCGAGAACTACGCATCTGATCAAAAAATATCATAGAACATAAAAAGTAGGAAACTTAATTCTCTGCAAAAGAGGTCTCTTAACATTTTGCCATAGCTCGCTTCGTTTCCGAGATGTTTGCAGATTTATCTCACGGGAAGGGGCCTAACGGACATATTTCGAGATATTTCTTCTTCTTGTTGTTCTTCTTCTGCACAGCTAAACTGGAAGTGGCATTTCCAGCTCGCAATAGTGCAGAGTTATCTCAAAGAAAGGGGCCACGGTGTTTCTGTATCCCTATTATGTTGGTGCGGCTTCGGAACTTTTAAATATCTCGATATATCTCGAAAACTACGCTTCTGATCAAAAAATATCATAGAACATAAATTGTAGGAAACATAATTCTCTATAAAAAAGGTCTCTTAACATTTTGCCATAGCTCGCTTCGTTTCCGAGATATTTGCAGATTCAGCTCAAAGGAACTGGCCTGACGGACATATGTCGAGATATTTCTTCTTCTTGTTGTTCTTCCTCTGCACAGCTAAGCTGGACGTGGCATTTGCAGCTCGCAATAGTGCAGAGTTATCTCAGAGAAAGGGGCCACGGTGTTTCTGTATCTCTATTATGTTGGTGCGGCTTCGGAACTTTTAAATATCTTGATATATCTCGAGAACTACGCATCTGATCAAAAAATATCATATAACATAAAGAGTAGGAAACTTAATTCTCTACAAAAAAGGTCTCTTAACATTTTGCCATAGCTCGCTTCGTTTCCGAGATATTTGCAGATTTATCTCAAGGGAAGGGGCCTGACGGACATATTTCGAGATATTTCTTCTTCTTGTTGTTCTTCTTCTGCACAGCTAAGCTGGAAGTGGCATTTGCGGCTCGCACTAGTGCAGAGTTATCTCAAAGAAAGGGGCCACGGTGTTTCTGTATCTCTATTATGTTGGTGCGGCTTCGGAACTTTTAAATATCTCGATGTATCTCGAAAACTACGCTTCTGATCAAAAAATATCATAGAACATAAATTGTAGGAAACATAATTCTCTACAAAAAAGGTCTCTTAACATTTTGCAATAGCTCGCTTCGTTTCCGAGATATTTGCAGATTTATCTCAAGGGAAGGGGCCTGACGGACATATTTCGAGATATTTCTTCTTCTTGTTGTTCTTCTTCTGCACAGCTAAGCTGGAAGTGGCATTTGCGGCTCGCACTAGTGCAGAGTTATCTCAAAGAAAGGGGCCACGGTGTTTCTGTATCCCTATTATGTTGGTGCGGCTTCGGAACTTTTAAATATCTCGATATATCTCGAAAACTACGCTTCTGATCAACAAATATCATAGAACATAAATTGTAGGAAACATAATTCTCTATAAAAAACGTCTCTTAACATTTTGTCATAGCGCGCTTCGTTTCCGAGATATTTGCAGATTCAGCTCAAAGGAACTGGCCTGACGGACATATTTCGAGATATTTCTTCTTCTTGTTGTTCCTCCTCTGCACAGCTAAGCTGGAAGTGGCATTTGCAGCTCGCAATAGTGCAGAGTTATCTCAAAGAAAGGGGCCACGGTGTTTCTGTATCTCTATTATGTTGGTGCGGCTTCGGAACTTTTAAATATCTTGATATATCTCGAGAACTACGCATCAGATCAAAAAATATCATAGAACATAAAAAGTAGGAAACTTAATTCTCTACAAAAAAAGTCTCTTAACATTTTGCCATAGCTCTCTTCGTTTCCGAGATATTTGCAGATTTATCTCAAGGGAAGGGGCCTGACGGACATATTTCGAGATATTTGTTCTTCTTGTTGTTCTTCTGCACAGCTAAGCTGGAAGTGGCATTTGCAGCTCGCAATAGTGCATAGTTATCTGAAAGAAAGGGGCCACGGTGTTTCTGTATCTCTATTATGTTGGTGCGGCTTCGGAACTTTTAAATATCTTGATATATCTCGAGAACTACGCATCTGATCAAAAAATATCATAGAACATAAAAAGTAGGAAACTTAATTCTCTACAAAAAAGGTCTCTCAACATTTTGCCATAGCTCTCTTCGTTTCCGAGATATTTGCAGATTTATCTCAAGGGAAGGGGCCTGACGGACATATTTCGAGATATTTCTTCTTCTTGTTGTTCTTCTTCTGCACAGCTAAGCTGGAAGTGGCATTTGCAGCTCGCAATAGTGCAGAGTTATCTCAAAGAAAGGGGCCACGGTGTTTCTGTATCTCTATTATGTTGGTGCGGCTTCGGAACTTTTAAATATCTTGATATATCTCGAGAACTACGCATCTGATCAAAAAATATCATAGAACATAAAAAGTAGGAAACTTAATTCTCTACAAAAAAGGTCTCTTAACATTTTGCCATAGCTCGCTTCGTTTCCGAGATATTTGCAGATTTATCTCAAGGGAAGGGGCCTGACGGACATATTTCGAGATATTTCTTCTTCTTGTTGTTCTTCTTCTGCACAGCTAAGCTGGAAGTGGCATTTGCAGCTCGCAATAGTGCAGAGTTATCTCAAAGAAAGGGGCCACGGTGTTTCTGTATCTCTATTATGTTGGTGCGGCTTCGGAACTTTTAAATATCTCGATGTATCTCGAAAACTACGCTTCTGATCAAAAAATATCACAGAACATAAATTGTAGGAAACATAATTCTCTACAAAAAAGGTCTCTGAACATTTTGCCATAGCTCGCTTCGTTTCCGAGATATTTGCAGATTTATCTCAAGGGAAGGGGCCTGACGGACATATTTCGAGATATTTCTTCTTCTTGTTGTTCTTCTTCTGCACAGCTAAGCTGGAAGTGGCATTTGCGGCTCGCACTAGTGCAGAGTTATCTCAAAGAAAGGGGCCACGGTGTTTCTGTATCCCTATTATGTTGGTGCGGCTTCGGAACTTTTAAATATCTCGATATATCTCGAAAACTACGCTTCTGATCAAAAAATATCATAGAACATAAATTGTAGGAAACATAATTCTCTATAAAAAACGTCTCTTAACATTTTGTCATAGCTCGCTTCGTTTCCGAGATATTTGCAGATTCAGCTCAAAGGAACTGGCCTGACGGACATATTTCGAGATATTTCTTCTTCTTGTTGTTCTTCCTCTGCACAGCTAAGCTGGAAGTGGCATTTGCAGCTCGCAATAGTGCAGAGTTATCTCAAAGAAAGGGGCCACGGTGTTTCTGTATCTCTATTATGTTGGTGCGGCTTCGGAACTTTTAAATATCTTGATATATCTCGAGAACTACGCATCAGATCAAAAAATATCATAGAACATAAAAAGTAGGAAACTTAATTCTCTACAAAAAAAGTCTCTTAACATTTTGCCATAGCTCTCTTCGTTTCCGAGATATTTGCAGATTTATCTCAAGGGAAGGGGCCTGACGGACATATTTCGAGATATTTCTTCTTCTTGTTGTTCTTCTGCACAGCTAAGCTGGAAGTGGCATTTGCAGCTCGCAATAGTGCATAGTTATCTGAAAGAAAGGGGCCACGGTGTTTCTGTATCTCTATTATGTTGGTGCGGCTTCGGAACTTTTAAATATCTTGATATATCTCGAGAACTACGCATCTGATCAAAAAATATCATAGAACATAAAAAGTAGGAAACTTAATTCTCTACAAAAAAAGTCTCTTAACATTTTGCCATAGCTCTCTTCGTTTCCGAGATATTTGCAGATTTATCTCAAGGGAAGGGGCCTGACGGACATATTTCGAGATATTTGTTCTTCTTGTTGTTCTTCTGCACAGCTAAGCTGGAAGTGGCATTTGCAGCTCGCAATAGTGCATAGTTATCTGAAAGAAAGGGGCCACGGTGTTTCTGTATCTCTATTATGTTGGTGCGGCTTCGGAACTTTTAAATATCTTGATATATCTCGAGAACTACGCATCTGATCAAAAAATATCATAGAACATAAAAAGTAGGAAACTTAATTCTCTACAAAAAAGGTCTCTCAACATTTTGCCATAGCTCTCTTCGTTTCCGAGATATTTGCAGATTTATCTCAAGGGAAGGGGCCTGACGGACATATTTCGAGATATTTCTTCTTCTTGTTGTTCTTCTTCTGCACAGCTAAGCTGGAAGTGGCATTTGCAGCTCGCAATAGTGCAGAGTTATCTCAAAGAAAGGGGCCACGGTGTTTCTGTATCTCTATTATGTTGGTGCGGCTTCGGAACTTTTAAATATCTTGATATATCTCGAGAACTACGCATCTGATCAAAAAATATCATAGAACATAAAAAGTAGGAAACTTAATTCTCTGCAAAAGAGGTCTCTTAACATTTTGCCATAGCTCGCTTCGTTTCCGAGATGTTTGCAGATTTATCTCACGGGAAGGGGCCTAACGGACATATTTCGAGATATTTCTTCTTCTTGTTGTTCTTCTTCTGCACAGCTAAACTGGAAGTGGCATTTCCAGCTCGCAATAGTGCAGAGTTATCTCAAAGAAAGGGGCCACGGTGTTTCTGTATCCCTATTATGTTGGTGCGGCTTCGGAACTTTTAAATATCTCGATATATCTCGAAAACTACGCTTCTGATCAAAAAATATCATAGAACATAAATTGTAGGAAACATAATTCTCTATAAAAAAGGTCTCTTAACATTTTGCCATAGCTCGCTTCGTTTCCGAGATATTTGCAGATTCAGCTCAAAGGAACTGGCCTGACGGACATATGTCGAGATATTTCTTCTTCTTGTTGTTCTTCCTCTGCACAGCTAAGCTGGACGTGGCATTTGCAGCTCGCAATAGTGCAGAGTTATCTCAGAGAAAGGGGCCACGGTGTTTCTGTATCTCTATTATGTTGGTGCGGCTTCGGAACTTTTAAATATCTTGATATATCTCGAGAACTACGCATCTGATCAAAAAATATCATATAACATAAAGAGTAGGAAACTTAATTCTCTACAAAAAAGGTCTCTTAACATTTTGCCATAGCTCGCTTCGTTTCCGAGATATTTGCAGATTTATCTCAAGGGAAGGGGCCTGACGGACATATTTCGAGATATTTCTTCTTCTTGTTGTTCTTCTTCTGCACAGCTAAGCTGGAAGTGGCATTTGCGGCTCGCACTAGTGCAGAGTTATCTCAAAGAAAGGGGCCACGGTGTTTCTGTATCTCTATTATGTTGGTGCGGCTTCGGAACTTTTAAATATCTCGATGTATCTCGAAAACTACGCTTCTGATCAAAAAATATCATAGAACATAAATTGTAGGAAACATAATTCTCTACAAAAAAGGTCTCTTAACATTTTGCAATAGCTCGCTTCGTTTCCGAGATATTTGCAGATTTATCTCAAGGGAAGGGGCCTGACGGACATATTTCGAGATATTTCTTCTTCTTGTTGTTCTTCTTCTGCACAGCTAAGCTGGAAGTGGCATTTGCGGCTCGCACTAGTGCAGAGTTATCTCAAAGAAAGGGGCCACGGTGTTTCTGTATCCCTATTATGTTGGTGCGGCTTCGGAACTTTTAAATATCTCGATATATCTCGAAAACTACGCTTCTGATCAACAAATATCATAGAACATAAATTGTAGGAAACATAATTCTCTATAAAAAACGTCTCTTAACATTTTGTCATAGCGCGCTTCGTTTCCGAGATATTTGCAGATTCAGCTCAAAGGAACTGGCCTGACGGACATATTTCGAGATATTTCTTCTTCTTGTTGTTCCTCCTCTGCACAGCTAAGCTGGAAGTGGCATTTGCAGCTCGCAATAGTGCAGAGTTATCTCAAAGAAAGGGGCCACGGTGTTTCTGTATCTCTATTATGTTGGTGCGGCTTCGGAACTTTTAAATATCTTGATATATCTCGAGAACTACGCATCAGATCAAAAAATATCATAGAACATAAAAAGTAGGAAACTTAATTCTCTACAAAAAAAGTCTCTTAACATTTTGCCATAGCTCTCTTCGTTTCCGAGATATTTGCAGATTTATCTCAAGGGAAGGGGCCTGACGGACATATTTCGAGATATTTGTTCTTCTTGTTGTTCTTCTGCACAGCTAAGCTGGAAGTGGCATTTGCAGCTCGCAATAGTGCATAGTTATCTGAAAGAAAGGGGCCACGGTGTTTCTGTATCTCTATTATGTTGGTGCGGCTTCGGAACTTTTAAATATCTTGATATATCTCGAGAACTACGCATCTGATCAAAAAATATCATAGAACATAAAAAGTAGGAAACTTAATTCTCTACAAAAAAGGTCTCTCAACATTTTGCCATAGCTCTCTTCGTTTCCGAGATATTTGCAGATTTATCTCAAGGGAAGGGGCCTGACGGACATATTTCGAGATATTTCTTCTTCTTGTTGTTCTTCTTCTGCACAGCTAAGCTGGAAGTGGCATTTGCAGCTCGCAATAGTGCAGAGTTATCTCAAAGAAAGGGGCCACGGTGTTTCTGTATCTCTATTATGTTGGTGCGGCTTCGGAACTTTTAAATATCTTGATATATCTCGAGAACTACGCATCTGATCAAAAAATATCATAGAACATAAAAAGTAGGAAACTTAATTCTCTACAAAAAAGGTCTCTTAACATTTTGCCATAGCTCGCTTCGTTTCCGAGATATTTGCAGATTTATCTCAAGGGAAGGGGCCTGACGGACATATTTCGAGATATTTCTTCTTCTTGTTGTTCTTCTTCTGCACAGCTAAGCTGGAAGTGGCATTTGCAGCTCGCAATAGTGCAGAGTTATCTCAAAGAAAGGGGCCACGGTGTTTCTGTATCTCTATTATGTTGGTGCGGCTTCGGAACTTTTAAATATCTCGATGTATCTCGAAAACTACGCTTCTGATCAAAAAATATCACAGAACATAAATTGTAGGAAACATAATTCTCTACAAAAAAGGTCTCTTAACATTTTGCCATAGCTCGCTTCGTTTCCGAGATATTTGCAGATTTATCTCAAGGGAAGGGGCCTGACGGACATATTTCGAGATATTTCTTCTTCTTGTTGTTCTTCTTCTGCACAGCTAAGCTGGAAGTGGCATTTGCGGCTCGCACTAGTGCAGAGTTATCTCAAAGAAAGGGGCCACGGTGTTTCTGTATCCCTATTATGTTGGTGCGGCTTCGGAACTTTTAAATATCTCGATATATCTCGAAAACTACGCTTCTGATCAAAAAATATCATAGAACATAAATTGTAGGAAACATAATTCTCTATAAAAAACGTCTCTTAACATTTTGTCATAGCTCGCTTCGTTTCCGAGATATTTGCAGATTCAGCTCAAAGGAACTGGCCTGACGGACATATTTCGAGATATTTCTTCTTCTTGTTGTTCTTCCTCTGCACAGCTAAGCTGGAAGTGGCATTTGCAGCTCGCAATAGTGCAGAGTTATCTCAAAGAAAGGGGCCACGGTGTTTCTGTATCTCTATTATGTTGGTGCGGCTTCGGAACTTTTAAATATCTTGATATATCTCGAGAACTACGCATCAGATCAAAAAATATCATAGAACATAAAAAGTAGGAAACTTAATTCTCTACAAAAAAAGTCTCTTAACATTTTGCCATAGCTCTCTTCGTTTCCGAGATATTTGCAGATTTATCTCAAGGGAAGGGGCCTGACGGACATATTTCGAGATATTTCTTCTTCTTGTTGTTCTTCTGCACAGCTAAGCTGGAAGTGGCATTTGCAGCTCGCAATAGTGCATAGTTATCTGAAAGAAAGGGGCCACGGTGTTTCTGTATCTCTATTATGTTGGTGCGGCTTCGGAACTTTTAAATATCTTGATATATCTCGAGAACTACGCATCTGATCAAAAAATATCATAGAACATAAAAAGTAGGAAACTTAATTCTCTACAAAAAAAGTCTCTTAACATTTTGCCATAGCTCTCTTCGTTTCCGAGATATTTGCAGATTTATCTCAAGGGAAGGGGCCTGACGGACATATTTCGAGATATTTGTTCTTCTTGTTGTTCTTCTGCACAGCTAAGCTGGAAGTGGCATTTGCAGCTCGCAATAGTGCATAGTTATCTGAAAGAAAGGGGCCACGGTGTTTCTGTATCTCTATTATGTTGGTGCGGCTTCGGAACTTTTAAATATCTTGATATATCTCGAGAACTACGCATCTGATCAAAAAATATCATAGAACATAAAAAGTAGGAAACTTAATTCTCTACAAAAAAGGTCTCTCAACATTTTGCCATAGCTCTCTTCGTTTCCGAGATATTTGCAGATTTATCTCAAGGGAAGGGGCCTGACGGACATATTTCGAGATATTTCTTCTTCTTGTTGTTCTTCTTCTGCACAGCTAAGCTGGAAGTGGCATTTGCAGCTCGCAATAGTGCAGAGTTATCTCAAAGAAAGGGGCCACGGTGTTTCTGTATCTCTATTATGTTGGTGCGGCTTCGGAACTTTTAAATATCTTGATATATCTCGAGAACTACGCATCTGATCAAAAAATATCATAGAACATAAAAAGTAGGAAACTTAATTCTCTACAAAAAAGGTCTCTTAACATTTTGCCATAGCTCGCTTCGTTTCCGAGATATTTGCAGATTTATCTCAAGGGAAGGGGCCTGACGGACATATTTCGAGATATTTCTTCTTCTTGTTGTTCTTCTTCTGCACAGCTAAGCTGGAAGTGGCATTTGCAGCTCGCAATAGTGCAGAGTTATCTCAAAGAAAGGGGCCACGGTGTTTCTGTATCTCTATTATGTTGGTGCGGCTTCGGAACTTTTAAATATCTTGATATATCTCGAGAACTACGCATCTGATCAAAAAATATCATAGAACATAAAAAGTAGGAAACTTAATTCTCTACAAAAGAGGTCTCCTAACATTTTGCCATAGCTCGCTTCGTTTCCGAGATGTTTGCAGATTTATCTCACGGGAAGGGGCCTAACGGACATATTTCGAGATATTTCTTCTTCTTGTTGTTCTTCTTCTGCACAGCTAAACTGGAAGTGGCATTTCCAGCTCGCAATAGTGCAGAGTTATCTCAAAGAAAGGGGCCACGGTGTTTCTGTATCCCTATTATGTTGGTGCGGCTTCGGAACTTTTAAATATCTCGATATATCTCGAAAACTACGCTTCTGATCAAAAAATATCATAGAACATAAATTGTAGGAAACATAATTCTCTATAAAAAACGTCTCTTAACATTTTGCCATAGCTCGCTTCGTTTCCGAGATATTTGCAGATTCATCTCAAAGGAACTGGCCTGACGGACATATTTCGAGATATTTCTTCTTCTTGTTGTTCTTCCTCTGCACAGCTAAGCTGGAAGTGGCATTTGCAGCTCGCAATAGTGCAGAGTTATCTCAAAGAAAGGGGCCACGGTGTTTCTGTATCTCTATTATGTTGGTGCGGCTTCGGAACTTTTAAATATCTTGATATATCTCGAGAACTACGCATCTGATCAAAAAATATCATATAACATAAAGAGTAGGAAACTTAATTCTCTACAAAAAAGGTCTCTTAACATTTTGCCATAGCTCGCTTCGTTTCCGAGATATTTGCAGATTTATCTCAAGGGAAGGGGCCTGACGGACATATTTCGAGATATTTCTTCTTCTTGTTGTTCTTCTTCTGCACAGCTAAGCTGGAAGTGGCATTTGCGGCTCGCACTAGTGCAGAGTTATCTCAAAGAAAGGGGCCACGGTGTTTCTGTATCTCTATTATGTTGGTGCGGCTTCGGAACTTTTAAATATCTCGATGTATCTCGAAAACTACGCTTCTGATCAAAAAATATCACAGAACATAAATTGTAGGAAACATAATTCTCTACAAAAAAGGTCTCTTAACATTTTGCCATAGCTCGCTTCGTTTCCGAGATATTTGCAGATTTATCTCAAGGGAAGGGGCCTGACGGACATATTTCGAGATATTTCTTCTTCTTGTTGTTCTTCTTCTGCACAGCTAAGCTGGAAGTGGCATTTGCGGCTCGCACTAGTGCAGAGTTATCTCAAAGAAAGGGGCCACGGTGTTTCTGTATCCCTATTATGTTGGTGCGGCTTCGGAACTTTTAAATATCTCGATATATCTCGAAAACTACGCTTCTGATCAAAAAATATCATAGAACATAAATTGTAGGAAACATAATTCTCTATAAAAAACGTCTCTTAACATTTTGTCATAGCTCGCTTCGTTTCCGAGATATTTGCAGATTCAGCTCAAAGGAACTGGCCTGACGGACATATTTCGAGATATTTCTTCTTCTTGTTGTTCTTCCTCTGCACAGCTAAGCTGGAAGTGGCATTTGCAGCTCGCAATAGTGCAGAGTTATCTCAAAGAAAGGGGCCACGGTGTTTCTGTATCTCTATTATGTTGGTGCGGCTTCGGAACTTTTAAATATCTTGATATATCTCGAGAACTACGCATCAGATCAAAAAATATCATAGAACATAAAAAGTAGGAAACTTAATTCTCTACAAAAAAAGTCTCTTAACATTTTGCCATAGCTCTCTTCGTTTCCGAGATATTTGCAGATTTATCTCAAGGGAAGGGGCCTGACGGACATATTTCGAGATATTTCTTCTTCTTGTTGTTCTTCTGCACAGCTAAGCTGGAAGTGGCATTTGCAGCTCGCAATAGTGCATAGTTATCTGAAAGAAAGGGGCCACGGTGTTTCTGTATCTCTATTATGTTGGTGCGGCTTCGGAACTTTTAAATATCTTGATATATCTCGAGAACTACGCATCTGATCAAAAAATATCATAGAACATAAAAAGTAGGAAACTTAATTCTCTACAAAAAAGGTCTCTTAACATTTTGCCATAGCTCTCTTCGTTTCCGAGATATTTGCAGATTTATCTCAAGGGAAGGGGCCTGACGGACATATTTCGAGATATTTCTTCTTCTTGTTGTTCTTCTTCTGCACAGCTAAGCTGGAAGTGGCATTTGCAGCTCGCAATAGTGCAGAGTTATCTCAAAGAAAGCGGCCACGGTGTTTCTGTATCTCTATTATGTTGGTGCGGCTTCGGAACTTTTAAATATCTTGATATATCTCGAGAACTACGCATCTGATCAAAAAATATCATAGAACATAAAAAGTAGGAAACTTAATTCTCTACAAAAAAGGTCTCTTAACATTTTGCCATAGCTCGCTTCGTTTCCGAGATATTTGCAGATTTATCTCAAGGGAAGGGGCCTGACGGACATATTTCGAGATATTTCTTCTTCTTGTTGTTCTTCTTCTGCACAGCTAGGCTGGAAGTGGCATTTGCGGCTCGCACTAGTGCAGAGTTATCTCAAAGAAAGGGGCCACGCTGTTTCTGTATCTCTATTATGTTGGTGCGGCTTCGGAACCTTTAAATATCTCGATATATCTCGAAAACTACGCTTCTGATCAAAAAATATCATAGAACATAAATTGTAGGAAACATAATTCTCTACAAAAAAGGTCACTTAACATTTTGCCATAGCTCGCTTCGTTTCCGAGATATTTGCAGATTTATCTCAAGGGAAGGGGCCTAACGGACATATTTCGAGATATTTCTTCTTCTTGTTGTTCTTCTTCTGCACAGCTAAGCTGGAAGTGGCATTTGCAGCTCGCAATAGTGCAGAGTTATCTCAAAGAAAGGGGCCACGGTGTTTCTGTATCTCTATTATGTTGGTGCGGCTTCGGAACTTTTAAATATCTTGATATATCTCGAGAACTACGCATCTGATCAAAAAATATCATAGAACATAAAAAGTAGGAAACTTAATTCTCTACAAAAAAGGTCTCTTAACATTTTGCCATACCTCGCTTCGTTTCCGAGATATTTGCATATTTATCTCATGGGAAGGGGCCTGACGGACATATTTCGAGATATTTCTTCTTCTTGTTGTTCTTCTTCTGCACAGCTAAGCTGGAAGTGGCATTTGCGGCTCGCACTAGTGCACAGTTATCTCAAAGAAAGGGGCCACGGTGTTTCTGTATCTCTATTATGTTGGTGCGGCTTCGGAACTTTTAAGTATCTCGATATATCTCGAAAACTACGCTTCTGATCAAAAAATATCATCGAACATAAATTGTAGGAAACATAATTCTCTACAAAAAACGTCTCTTAACATTTTGCCATAGCTCGCTTCGTTTCCGAGATATTTGCAGATTCAGCTCAAAGGAACTGGCCTGACGGACATATTTCGAGATATTTCTTCTTCTTGTTGTTCTTGCTCTGCACAGCTAAGCTGGAAGTGGCATTTGCAGCTCGCAATGGTGCAGAGTTATCTCAAAGAAAGGGGCCACGGTGTTTCTGTATCTCTATTATGTTGGTGCGGCTTCGGAACTTTTAAATATCTTGATATATCTCGAGAACTACGCATATGATCAAAAAATATCATAGAACATAAAAAGTTGGAAACTTAATTCTCTGCAAAAGAGGTCTCTTAACATTTTGCCATAGCTCGCTTCGTTTCCGAGATGTTTGCAGATTTATCTCACGGGAAGGGGCCTAACGGACATATTTCGAGATATTTCTTCTTCTTGTTGTTCTTCTTCTGCACAGCTAAACTGGAAGTGGCATTTCCAGCTCGCAATAGTGCAGAGTTATCTCAAAGAAAGGGGCCACGGTGTTTCTGTATCCCTATTATGTTGGTGCGGCTTCGGAACTTTTAAATATCTCGATATATCTCGAAAACTACGCTTCTGATCAAAGAATATCATAGAACATAAATTGTAGGAAACATAATTCTCTACAACAACGGTCTCTCAACATTTTGCCATAGCTCGCTTCGTTTCCGAGATATTTGCAGATTTATCTCAAGGGAAGGGGCCTGACGGACATATTTCGAGATATTTCTTCTTCTTGTTGTTCTTCTTCTGCACAGCTAAGCTGGAAGTGGCATTTGCAGCTCGCAGTAGTGCAGAGTTATCTCAAAGAAAGGGGCCACGGTGTTTCTGTATCTCTATTATGTTGGTGCGGCTTCGGAACTTTTAAATATCTTGATATATCTCGAGAACTACGCATCAGATCAAAAAATATCATAGAACATAAAAAGTAGGAAACTTAATTCTCTACAAAAAAAGTCTCTTAACATTTTGCCATAGCTCTCTTCGTTTCCGAGATATTTGCAGATTTATCTCAAGGGAAGGGGCCTGACGGACATATTTCGAGATATTTCTTCTTCTTGTTGTTCTTCTGCACAGCTAAGCTGGAAGTGGCATTTGCAGCTCGCAATAGTGCATAGTTATCTGAAAGAAAGGGGCCACGGTGTTTCTGTATCTCTATTATGTTGGTGCGGCTTCGGAACTTTTAAATATCTTGATATATCTCGAGAACTACGCATCTGATCAAAAAATATCATAGAACATAAAAAGTAGGAAACTTAATTCTCTACAAAAAAGGTCTCTTAACATTTTGCCATAGCTCTCTTCGTTTCCGAGATATTTGCAGATTTATCTCAAGGGAAGGGGCCTGACGGACATATTTCGAGATATTTCTTCTTCTTGTTGTTCTTCTTCTGCACAGCTAAGCTGGAAGTGGCATTTGCAGCTCGCAATAGTGCAGAGTTATCTCAAAGAAAGGGGCCACGGTGTTTCTGTATCTCTATTATGTTGGTGCGGCTTCGGAACTTTTAAATATCTTGATATATCTCGAGAACTACGCATCTGATCAAAAAATATCATAGAACATAAAAAGTAGGAAACTTAATTCTCTACAAAAAAGGTCTCTTAACATTTTGCCATAGCTCGCTTCGTTTCCGAGATATTTGCAGATTTATCTCAAGGGAAGGGGCCTGACGGACATATTTCGAGATATTTCTTCTTCTTGTTGTTCTTCTTCTGCACAGCTAAGCTGGAAGTGGCATTTGCAGCTCGCAATAGTGCAGAGTTATCTCAAAGAAAGGGGCCACGGTGTTTCTGTATCTCTATTATGTTGGTGCGGCTTCGGAACTTTTAAATATCTTGATATATCTCGAGAACTACGCATCTGATCAAAAAATATCATAGAACATAAAAAGTAGGAAACTTAATTCTCTACAAAAGAGGTCTCCTAACATTTTGCCATAGCTCGCTTCGTTTCCGAGATGTTTGCAGATTTATCTCACGGGAAGGGGCCTAACGGACATATTTCGAGATATTTCTTCTTCTTGTTGTTCTTCTTCTGCACAGCTAAACTGGAAGTGGCATTTCCAGCTCGCAATAGTGCAGAGTTATCTCAAAGAAAGGGGCCACGGTGTTTCTGTATCCCTATTATGTTGGTGCGGCTTCGGAACTTTTAAATATCTCGATATATCTCGAAAACTACGCTTCTGATCAAAAAATATCATAGAACATAAATTGTAGGAAACATAATTCTCTATAAAAAACGTCTCTTAATATTTTGCCATAGCTCGCTTCGTTTCCGAGATATTTGCAGATTCAGCTCAAAGGAACTGGCCTGACGGACATATTTCGAGATATTTCTTCTTCTTGTTGTTCTTCCTCTGCACAGCTAAGCTGGAAGTGGCATTTGCAGCTCGCAATAGTGCAGAGTTATCTCAAAGGAAGGGGCCACGGTGTTTCTGTATCTCTATTATGTTGGTGCGGCTTCGGAACTTTTAAATATCTTGATATATCTCGAGAACTACGCATCTGATCAAAAAATATCATATAACATAAAGAGTAGGAAACTTAATTCTCTACAAAAAAGGTCTCTTAACATTTTGCCATAGCTCGCTTCGTTTCCGAGATATTTGCAGATTTATCTCAAGGGAAGGGGCCTGACGGACATATTTCGAGATATTTCTTCTTCTTGTTGTTCTTCTTCTGCACAGCTAAGCTGGAAGTGGCATTTGCAGCTCGCAATAGTGCAGAGTTATCTCAAAGAAAGGGGCCACGGTGTTTCTGTATCTCTATTATGTTGGTGCGGCTTCGGAACTTTTAAATATCTTGATATATCTCGAGAACTACGCATCTGATCAAAAAATATCATAGAACATAAAAAGTAGGAAACTTAATTCTCTACAAAAAAGGTCTCTTAACATTTTGCCATACCTCGCTTCGTTTCCGAGATATTTGCATATTTATCTCATGGGAAGGGGCCTGACGGACATATTTCGAGATATTTCTTCTTCTTGTTGTTCTTCTTCTGCACAGCTAAGCTGGAAGTGGCATTTGCGGCTCGCACTAGTGCACAGTTATCTCAAAGAAAGGGGCCACGGTGTTTCTGTATCTCTATTATGTTGGTGCGTCTTCGGAACTTTTAAATATGTCGATATATCTCGAAAACTACGCTTCTGATCAAAAAATATCATCGAAGATAAAAAGTAGGAAACTTAATTCTCTACAAAAAAGGTCTCTTAACATTTTGCCATAGCTCGCTTCGTTTCCGAGATATTTGCAGATTCAGCTCAAAGGAACTGGCCTGACGGACATATTTCGAGATATTTCTTCTTCTTGTTGTTCTTCTTCTGCACAGCTAAGCTGGAAGTGGCATTTGCAGCTCGCAATGGTGCAGAGTTATCTCAAAGAAAGGGGCCACGGTGTTTCTGTATCTCTATTATGTTGGTGCGGCTTCGGAACTTTTAAATATCTTGATATATCTCGAGAACTACGCATCTGATCAAAAAATATCATAGAACATAAAAAGTAGGAAACTTAATTCTCTACAAAAAAGGTCTCTTAACATTTTGCCATAGCTCGCTTCGTTTCCGAGATATTTGCATATTTATCTCAAGGGAAGGGGCCTGACGGACATATTTCGAGATATTTCTTCTTCTTGTTGTTCTTCTTCTGCACAGCTAAGCTGGCAGTGGCATTTGCGGCTCGCACTAGTGCAGAGTTATCTCAAAGAAAGGGGCCACGGTGTTTCTGTATCTCTCTTATGTTGGTGCGGCTTCGGAACTTTTAAATATCTCGATATATCTCGAAAACTACGCTTCTGATCAAAAAATATCATAGAACCTAAATTGTAGGAAACATAATTCTCTACAAAAAAGGTCTCTTAAGATTTTGCCATAGCTCGCTTCGTTTCCGAGATATTTGCAGATATATCTCAAGGGAAGGGGCCTGACGGACATATTTCGAGATATTTCTTCTTCTTGTTGTTCTTCTTCTGCACAGCTAAGCTGGAAGTGGCATTTGCGGCTCGCACTAGTGCACAGTTATCTCAAAGAAAGGGGCCACGGTGTTTCTGTATCTCTATTATGTTGGTGCGTCTTCGGAACTTTTAAATATGTCGATATATCTCGAAAACTACGCTTCTGATCAAAAAATATCATCGAAGATAAAAAGTAGGAAACTTAATTCTCTACAAAAAAGGTCTCTTAACATTTTGCCATAGCTCGCTTCGTTTCCGAGATATTTGCAGATTCAGCTCAAAGGAACTGGCCTGACGGACATATTTCGAGATATTTCTTCTTCTTGTTGTTCTTCTTCTGCACAGCTAAGCTGGAAGTGGCATTTGCAGCTCGCAATAGTGCAGAGTTATCTCAAAGAAAGAGGCCACGGTGTTTCTGTACCTCTATTATGTTGGTGCAGCTTCGGAACTTTTAAATATCTTGATATATCTCGAGAACTACGCATCTGATCAAAAAATATCATAGAACATAAAAAGTAAGAAACATAATTCTCTACAAAAAAGGTCTCTAAACATTTTGCCATAGCTCGCTTCGTTTCCGAGATATTTGCAGATTTATCTCAAGGGAAGGGGCCTGACGGACATATTTCGAGATATTTCTTCTTCTTGTTGTTCTTCTTCTGCACAGCTAAGCTGGAAGTGGCATTTGCGGCTCGCACTAGTGCACAGTTATCTCAAAGAAAGGGGCCACGGTGTTTCTGTATCTCTATTATGTTGGTGCGGCTTCGGAACTTTTAAGTATCTCGATATATCTCGAAAACTACGCTTCGGATCAAAAAATATCATCGAACATAAATTGTAGGAAACATAATTCTCTACAAAAAAGGTCTGTTAAGATTTTGCCATAGCTCGCTTCGTTTCCGAGATATTTGCAGATATATCTCAAGGGAAGGGGCCTGACGGACATATTTCGAGATATTTCTTCTTCTTGTTGTTCTTCTTCTGCACAGCTAAGCTGGAAGTGGCATTTGCAGCTCGCAATAGTGCAGAGTTATCTGAAAGAAAGGGGCCACGGTGTTTCTGTATCTCTATTATGTTGGTGCGGCATCGGAACTTTTAAATATCTTGATATATCTCGAGAACTACGCGTCTGATCAAAAAATATCATAGAACATAAAAAGTAGGAAACTTAATTCTCTACAACAACGGTCTCTTAACATTTTGCCATAGCTCGCTTCGTTTCCGAGATATTTGCATATTTATCTCAAGGGAAGGGGCCTGACGGACATATTTCGAGATATTTCTTCTTCTTGTTGTTCTTCTCCTGCACAGCTAAGCTGGAAGTGGCATTTGCGGCTCGCACTAGTGCAGAGTTATCTCAAAGAAAGTGGCCACGGTGTTTCTGTATCTCTACTATGTTGGTGCGGCTTCGGAACTTTTAAATATCTTGATATATCGCGAGAACTACGCTTCTGATCAAAAAATATCATAGAACGTAAATTGTAGGAAACATTATTCTCTACAAAAAAGGTCTCTTAACATTTTGCCATAGCTCGCTTCGTTTCCGAGATATTTGCAGATTCATCTCAAGGGAAGGGGTCTGACGGACATATTTCGAGATATTTCTTCTTCTTGTTGTTCTTCTTCTGCACAGCTAAGCTCGAAGTGGCATTTGCAGCTCGCAATAGTGCAGAGTTATCTCAAAGAAAGAGGCCACGGTGTTTCTGTACCTCTATTATGTTGGTGCAGCTTCGGAACTTTTAAATATCTTGATATATCTCGAGAACTACGCATCTGATCAAAAAATATCATCGAACATAAAAAGTAGGAAACTTAATTCTCTACAAAAAAGGTCTCTTAACATTTTGCCATAGCTCGCTTCGTTTCCGAGATATTTGCAGATTTATCTCAAGGGAAGGGGCCTGACGGACATATTTCGAGATATTTCTTCTTCTTGTTGTTCTTCTTCTGCACAGCTAAGCTGGAAGTGGCATTTGCGGCTCGCACTAGTGCACAGTTATCTCAAAGAAAGGGGCCACGGTGTTTCTGTATCTCTATTATGTTGGTGCGTCTTCGGAACTTTTAAATATGTCGATATATCTCGAAAACTACGCTTCTGATCAAAAAATATCATCGAACATAAAAAGTAGGAAACTTAATTCTCTACAAAAAAGGTCTCTTAACATTTTGCCATAGCTCGCTTCGTTTCCGAGATATTTGCAGATTCAGCTCAAAGGAACTGGCCTGACGGACATATTTCGAGATATTTCTTCTTCTTGTTGTTCTTCTTCTGCACAGCTAAGCTGGAAGTGGCATTTGCAGCTCGCAATAGTGCAGAGTTATCTCAAAGAAAGAGGCCACGGTGTTTCTGTACCTCTATTATGTTGGTGCAGCTTCGGAACTTTTAAATATCTTGATATATCTCGAGAACTACGCATCTGATCAAAAAATATCATCGAACATAAAAAGTAGGAAACTTAATTCTCTACAAAAAAGGTCTCTTAACATTTTGCCATAGCTCGCTTCGTTTCCGAGATATTTGCAGATTTATCTCAAGGGAAGTGGCCTGACGGACATATTTCGAGATATTTCTTCTTCTTGTTGTTCTTCTTCTGCACAGCTAAGCTGGAAGTGGCATTTGCAGCTCGCACTAGTGCACAGTTATCTCAAAGAAAGGGGCCACGGTGTTTCTGTATCTCTATTATGTTGGTGCGGCTTCGGAACTTTTAAGTATCTCGATATATCTCGAAAACTACGCTTCTGATCAAAAAATATCATCGAACATAAATTGTAGGAAACATAATTCTCTACAAAAAACGTCTCTTAACATTTTGCCATAGCTCGCTTCGTTTCCGAGATATTTGCAGATTCAGCTCAAAGGAACTGGCCTGACGGACATATTTCGAGATATTTCTTCTTCTTGTTGTTCTTGCTCTGCACAGCTAAGCTGGAAGTGGCATTTGCAGCTCGCAATGGTGCAGAGTTATCTCAAAGAAAGGGGCCACGGTGTTTCTGTATCTCTATTATGTTGGTGCGGCTTCGGAACTTTTAAATATCTTGATATATCTCGAGAACTACGCATCTGATCAAAAAATATCATAGAACATAAAAAGTAGGAAACTTAATTCTCTACAAAAAAGGTCTCTTAACATTTTGCCATAGCTCGCTTCGTTTCCGGGATATTTGCATATTTATCTCAAGGGAAGGGGCCTGACGGACATATTTCGAGATATTTCTTCTTCTTGTTGTTCTTCTTCTGCACAGCTAAGCTGGAAGTGGCATTTGCGGCTCGCACTAGTGCAGAGTTATCTCAAAGAAAGGGGCCACGGTGTTTCTGTATCTCTATTATGTTGGTGCGGCTTCGGAACTTTTAAATATCTCGATATATCTCGAAAACTACGCTTCTGATCAAAAAATATCATAGAACCTAAATTGTAGGAACATAATTCTCTACAAAAAAGGTCTCTTAAGATTTTGCCATAGCTCGCTTCGTTTCCGAGATATTTGCAGATATATCTCAAGGGAAGGGGCCTGACGGACATATTTCGAGATATTTCTTCTTCTTGTTGTTCTTCTTCTGCACAGCTAAGCTGGAAGTGGCATTTGCAGCTCGCAATAGTGCAGAGTTATCTCAAAGAAAGGGGCCACGGTGTTTCTGTATCTCTATTATGTTGGTGCGGCTTCGGAACTTTTAAATATCTTGATATATCTCGAGAACTACCCGTCTGATCAAAAAATATCATAGAACGTAAAAAGTAGGAAACTTAATTCTCTACAAAAAAGGTCTCTTAACATTTTGCCATAGCTCGCTTCGTTTCCGAGATATTTGCAGATTCATCTCAAGGGAAGTGGCCTGACGGACATATTTCGAGATATTTCTTCTTCTTGTTGTTCTTCTTCTGCACAGCTAAGCTGGAAGTGGCATTTGCAGCTCGCAATAGTTCAGAGTTATCTCAAAGAAAGGGGCCACGGTGTTTCTGTATCTCTATTATGTTGGTGCGGCTTCGGAACTTTTAAATATCTTGATATATCTCGAGAACTACCCGTCTGATCAAAAAATATCATAGAACGTAAAAAGTAGGAAACTTAATTCTCTACAAAAAAGGTCTCTTAACATTTTGCCATAGCTCGCTTCGTTTCCGAGATATTTGCAGATTCATCTCAAGGGAAGTGGCCTGACGGACATATTTCGAGATATTTCTTCTTCTTGTTGTTCTTCTTCTGCACAGCTAAGCTGGAAGTGGCATTTGCAGCTCGCAATAGTTCAGAGTTATCTCAAAGAAAGGGGCCACGGTGTTTCTGTATCTCTATTATGTTGGTGCGGCTTCGGAACTTTTAATTATCTTGATATATCTCGAGAACTACGCTTCTGATCAAAAAATATCATAGAACATAAATTGTAGGAAACATAATTCTCTACAAAAAAGGTCTCTTAACATTTTGCCATAGCTCGCTTCGTTTCCGAGATATTTGCAGATATATTTCAAGGGAAGGGGCCTGACGGGCATATTTCGAGATATTTCTTCTTCTTGTTGTTCTTCTTCTGCACAGCTAAGCTGGAAGTGGCATTTGCGGCTCGCACTAGTGCACAGTTATCTCAAAGAAAGGGGCCACGGTGTTTCTGTATCTCTATTATGTTGGTGCGTCTTCGGAACTTTTAAATATGTTGATATATCTCGAAAACTACGCTTCTGATCAAAAAATATCATCGAACATAAAAAGTAGGAAACTTAATTCTCTACAAAAAAGGTCTCTTAACATTTTGCCATAGCTCGCTTCGTTTCCGAGATATTTGCAGATTCAGCTCAAAGGAACTGGCCTGACGGACATATTTCGAGATATTTCTTCTTCTTGTTGTTCTTCTTCTGCACAGCTAAGCTGGAAGTGGCATTTGCGGCTCGCACTAGTGCACAGTTATCTCAAAGAAAGGGGCCACGGTGTTTCTGTATCTCTATTATGTTGGTGCGGCTTCGGAACTTTTAAATATCTTGATATATCTCGAGAACTACGCGTCTGATCAAAAAATATCATAGAACATAAAAAGTAAGAAACATAATTCGCTACAAAAAAGGTCTCTAAACATTTTGCCATAGCTCGCTTCGTTTCCGAGATATTTGCAGATTCAGCTCAAAGGAACTGGCCTGACGGACATATTTCGAGATATTTCTTCTTCTTGTTGTTCTTGCTCTGCACAGCTAAGCTGGAAGTGGCATTTGCAGCTCGCAATGGTGCAGAGTTATCTCAAAGAAAGGGGCCACGGTGTTTCTGTATCTCTATTATGTTGGTGCGGCTTCGGAACTTTTAAATATCTTGATATATCTCGAGAACTACGCATCTGATCAAAAAATATCATAGAACATGAAAAGTAGGAAACTTAATTCTCTACCAAAAAGGTCTCTTAACATTTTGCCATAGCTCTCTTCGTTTCCGAGATATTTGCAGATTTATCTCAAGGGAAGGGGCCTGACGGACATATTTCGAGATATTTCTTCTTCTTGTTGTTCTTCTTCTGCACAGCTAAGCTGGAAGTGGCATTTGCGGCTCGCACTAGTGCAGAGTTATCTCAATGAAAGGGGCCACGGTGTTTCTGTATCTCTCTTATGTTGGTGCGGCTTCGGAACTTTTAAATATCTCGATATATCTCGAAAACTACGCTTCTGATCAAAAAATATCATAGAACCTAAATTGTAGGAAACATAATTCTCTACAAAAAAGGTCTCTTAAGATTTTGCCATAGCTCGCTTCGTTTCCGAGATATTTGCAGATATATCTCAAGGGAAGGGGCCTGACGGACATATTTCGAGATATTTCTTCTTCTTGTTGTTCTTCTTCTGCACAGCTAAGCTGGAAGTGGCATTTGCAGCTCGCAATAGTGCAGAGTTATCTCAAAGAAAGGGGCCACGGTGTTTCTGTATCTCTATTATGTTGGTGCGGCTTCGGAACTTTTAAATATCTTGATATATCTCGAGAACTACCCGTCTGATCAAAAAATATCATAGAACATAAAAAGTAGGAAACCTAATTCTCTACAAAAAAGGTCTCTTAACATTTTGCCATAGCTCGCTTCGTTTCCGAGATATTTGCAGATTTATCTCAAGGGAAGTGGCCTGACGGACATATATCGAGATATTTCTTCTTCTTGTTGTTCTTCTTCTGCACAGCTAAGCTGGAAGTGGCATTTGCTGCTCGCAATAGTGCAGAGATATCTCAAAGAAAGGGGCCACGGTGTTTCTGTATCTCTATTATGTTGGTGCGGCTTCGGAACTTTTAAATATCTTGATATATCTCGAGAACTACGCATCTGATCAAAAAATATCATCGAACATAAAAAGTAGGAAACTTAATTCTCTACAAAAAAGGTCTCTTAACATTTTGCCATAGCTCGCTTCGTTTCCGAGATATTTGCAGATTTATCTCAAGGGAAGGGGCCTGACCGACATATTTCGAGATATTTCTTCTACTTGTTGTTCTTCTTCTGCACAGCTAAGCTGGAAGTGGCATTTGCGGCTCGCACTAGTGCACAGTTATCTCAAAGAAAGGGGCCACGGTGTTTCTGTATCTCTATTATGTTGGTGCGGCTTCGGAACTTTTAAGTATCTCGATATATCTCGAAAACTACGCTTCTGATCAAAAAACATCATAGAACATAAATTGTAGGAAACATAATTCTCTACAAAAAATGTCTCTTAACATTTTGCCATAGCTCGCTTCGTTTCCGAGATATTTGCAGATTCAGCTCAAAGGAACTGGCCTGACGGACATATTTCGAGATATTTCTTCTTCTTGTTGCTCTTCTTCTGCACAGCTAAGCTGGAAGTGGCATTTGCAGCTCGCAATAGTGCAGAGTTATCTCAAAGAAAGGGGCCACGGTGTTTCTGTATCTCTATTATGTTGGTGCGGCTTCGGAACTTTTAAATATCTTGATATATCTCGAGAACTACGCATCTGATCAAAAAATATCATAGAACATAAAAAGTAGGAAACTTAATTCTCTACCAAAAAGGTCTCTTAACATTTTGCCATAGCTCTCTTCGTTTCCGAGATATTTGCAGATTTATCTCAAGGGAAGGGGCCTGACGGACATATTTCGAGATATTTCTTCTACTTGTTGTTCTTCTTCTGCACAGCTAAGCTGGAAGTGGCATTTGCGGCTCGCACTAGTGCACAGTTATCTCAAAGAAAGGGGCCACGGTGTTTCTGTATCTCTATTATGTTGGTGCGGCTTCGGAACTTTTAAGTATCTCGATATATCTCGAAAACTACGCTTCTGATCAAAAAACATCATAGAACATAAATTGTAGGAAACATAATTCTCTACAAAAAATGTCTCTTAACATTTTGCCATAGCTCGCTTCGTTTCCGAGATATTTGCAGATTCAGCTCAAAGGAACTGGCCTGACGGACATATTTCGAGATATTTCTTCTTCTTGTTGCTCTTCTTCTGCACAGCTAAGCTGGAAGTGGCATTTGCAGCTCGCAATAGTGCAGAGTTATCTCAAAGAAAGGGGCCACGGTGTTTCTGTATCTCTATTATGTTGGTGCGGCTTCGGAACTTTTAAATATCTTGATATATCTCGAGAACTACGCATCTGATCAAAAAATATCATAGAACATAAAAAGTAGGAAACTTAATTCTCTACCAAAAAGGTCTCTTAACATTTTGCCATAGCTCTCTTCGTTTCCGAGATATTTGCAGATTTATCTCAAGGGAAGGGGCCTGACGGACATATTTCGAGATATTTCTTCTTCTTGTTGTTCTTCTTCTGCACAGCTAAGCTGGAAGTGGCATTTGCGGCTCGCACTAGTGCAGAGTTATCTCAATGAAAGGGGCCACGGTGTTTCTGTATCTCTCTTATGTTGGTGCGGCTTCGGAACTTTTAAATATCTCGATATATCTCGAAAACTACGCTTCTGATCAAAAAATATCATAGAACCTAAATTGTAGGAAACATAATTCTCTACAAAAAAGGTCTCTTAAGATTTTGCCATAGCTCGCTTCGTTTCCGAGATATTTGCAGATATATCTC
This sequence comes from Osmia lignaria lignaria, assembly GCF_051020975.1. NCBI lineage: Eukaryota > Metazoa > Arthropoda > Insecta > Hymenoptera > Megachilidae > Osmia > Osmia lignaria. The sequence goes on from NW_027478159.1 coordinate 23,159,875, forward strand.
AAGGGAAGGGGCCTGACGGACATATTTCGAGATATTTCTTCTTCTTGTTGTTCTTCTTCTGCACAGCTAAGCTGGAAGTGGCATTTGCAGCTCGCAAGAGTGCAGAGTTATCTGAAAGAAAGGGGCCACGGTGTTTCTGTATCTCTATTATGTTGGTGCGGCTTCGGAACTTTTAAATATCTTCATGTATCTCGAGAACTACGCATCTGATCAAAAAATATCATAGAACATAAAAAGTAGGAAACTTAATTCTCTACAAAAAAGGTCTCTTAACATTTTGCCATAGCTCGCTTCGTTTCCGAGATATTTGCAGATATATCTCAAGGGAAGGGGCCTGACGGACATATTTCGAGATATTTCTTCTTCTTGTTGTTCTTCTTCTGCACAGCTAAGCTGGAAGTGGCATTTGCAGCTCGCAATAGTGCAGAGTTATCTCAAAGAAAGGGGCCACGGTGTTTCTGTATCTCTATTATGTTGGTGCGGCTTCGGAACTTTTAAATATCTTGATATATCTCGAGAACTACGCATCTGATCAAAAAATATCATAGAACAAAGAAAGTAGGAAACTTAATTCTCTACAAAAAAGGTCTCTTAACATTTTGCCATAGCTCGCTTCGTTTCCGAGATATTTGCAGATTTATCTCAAGGGAAGGGGCCTCACGGACATATTTCGAGATATTTCTTCTTCTTGTTGTTTATCTTCTGCACAGCTAAGCTGGAAGTGGCATTTGCAGCTCGCAATAGTGCAGAGATATCTCAAAGAAAGGGGCCACGGTGTTTCTGTATCTCTATTATGTTGGTGCGGCTTCGGAACTTTTAAATATCTTGATATATCTCGAGAACTACGCCTCTGATCGAAAAATATCATAGAACATAGATTGTAGGAAACATAATTCTCTACAAAAAACGTCTCTTAACATTTTGCCATAGCTCGCTTCGTTTCCGAGATATGTGCAGATTTATCTCAAGGGAAGGGGCCTGACGGACATATTTCGAGATATTTCTTCTTCTTGTTGTTCTTCTTCTGCACAGCTAAGCTGGAAGTGGCATTTGCGGCTCGCACTAGTGCAGAGTTATCTCAAAGAAAGGGGCCACGGTGTTTCTGTATCTCTATTATGTTGGTGCGGCTTCGGAACTTTTAAATATCTCGATATATCTCGAAAACTACGCTTCTGATCAAAAAATATCATAGAACATAAATTGTAGGAAACATAATTCTCTACAAAAAACGTCTCTTAACATTTTGCCATAGCTCGCTTCGTTTCCGAGATATGTGCAGATTTATCTGAAGGGAAGGGGCCTGACGGACATATTTCGAGATATTTCTTCTTCTTGTTGTTCTTCTTCTGCACAGCTAAGCTGGAAGTGGCATTTGCGGCTCGCACTAGTGCAGAGTTATCTCAAAGAAAGGGGCCACGGTGTTTCTGTATCTCTATTATGTTGGTGCGGCTTCGGAACTTTTAAGTATCTCGATATATCTCGAAAACTACGCTTCTGATCAAAAAATATCATAGAACATAAATTGTAGGAAACATAATTCTCTACAAAAAACGTCTCTTAACATTTTGCCATAGCTCGCTTCGTTTCCGAGATATTTGCAGATTCAGCTCAAAGGAACTGGCCTGACGGACATATTTCGAGATATTTCTTCTTCTTGTTGTTCTTCCTCTGCACAGCTAAGCTGGAAGTGGCATTTGCAGCTCGCAATAGTGCAGAGTTATCTCAAAGAAAGGGGCCACGGTGTTTCTGTATCTCTATTATGTTGTTGCGGCTTCGGAACTTTTAAATATCTTGGTATATCTCGAGAACTACGCATCTGATCAAAAAATATCATAGAACATAAAAAGTAGGAAACTTAATTCTCTACAAAAAAGGTCTCTTAACATTTTGCCATAGCTCGCTTCGTTTCCGAGATATTTGCAGATTTATCTCAAGGGAAGGGGCCTAACGGACATATTTCGAGATATTTCTTCTTCTTGTTGTTCTTCTTGTGCACAGCTAAACTGGAAGTGGCATTTCCAGCTCGCAATAGTGCAGAGTTATCTCAAAGAAAGGGGCCACGGTGTTTCTGTATCTCTATTATGTTGGTGCGGCTTCGGAACTTTTAAATATCTTGATATATCTCGAGAACTACGCATCTGATCAAAAAATATCATAGAACATAAAAAGTAGGAAACTTAATTCTCTACAAAAAAGGTCGCTTAACATTTTGCCATAGCTCTCTTCGTTTCCGAGATATTTGCAGATTTATCTCAAGGGAAGGGGCCTGACGGACATATTTCGAGATATTTCTTCTTCTTGTTGTCCTTCTTCTGCACAGCTAAGCTGGAAGTGGCATTTGCAGCTCGCAATAGTGCAGAGTTATCTCAAAGAAAGGGGCCACGGTGTTTCTGTATCTCTATTATGTTGGTGCGGCTTCGGAACTTTTAAATATCTTGATATATCTCGAGAACTACGCGTCGGATCAAAAAATATCATAGAACATACAAAGTAGGAAACATAATTCTCTACAAAAAAGGTCTCTGAACATTTTGCCGTAGCTGGCTTCGTTTCCGAGATATTTGCAGATTTATCTCAAGGGAAGGGGCCTGACGGACATATTTCGAGATATTTCTTCTTCTTGTTGTTCTTCTTCTGCACAGCTAAGCTGGAAGTGGCATTTGCGGCTCGCACTAGTGCAGAGTTATCTCAAAGAAAGGGGCCACGGTGTTTCTGTACCTCTATTATGTTGGTGCAGCTTCGGAGCTTTTAAATATCTTGATATATCTCGAGAACTACGCATCTGATCAAAAAATATCATAGAACATAAAAAGTAGGAAACCTAATTCTCTACAAAAAAGGTCTCTTAACGTTTTGCAATAGCTCGCTTCGTTTCCGAGATATTTGCAGATTTATCTCAAGGGAGGGGTCCTGACGGACATATTTCGAGATATTTCTTCTTCTTGTTGTTCTTCTTCTGCACAGCTAAACTGGAAGTGGCATTTCCAGCTCGCAATAGTGCAGAGTTATCCCAAAGAAAGGGGCCACGCTGTTTCTGTATCTCTATTATGTTGGTGCGGCTTCGGAACTTTTAAATATCTCGATATATCTCGAAAACTACGCTTCTGATCAAAAAATATCATAGAACATAAATTGTAGGAAACATAATTCTCTACAAAAAAGGTCTCTCAACATTTTGCCATAGCTCGCTTCGTTTCAGAGATATTTGCAGATTTATCTCAAGGGAAGGGGCCTGACGGACATATTTCGAGATATTTCTTCTTCTTGTTGTTCTTCTTCTACACAGCTAAGCTGGAAGTGGCATTTGCAGCGCGCAATAGTGCAGAGTTATCTCAAAGAAAGGGGCCACGGTGTTTCTGTATCTCTATTATGTTGGTGCGGCTTCGGAACTTTTAAATATCTTGATATATCTCGAGAACTACGCATCTGATCAAAAAATATCATACTACATAAAAAGTAGGAAACTTAATTCTCTACAAGAAAGGTCTCTAAAGATTTTGCCATAGCTCGCTTCGTTTCCGAGATATTTGCAGATTTATCTCAAGGGAAGGGGCCTGACGGACATATTTCGAGATGTTTCTTCTTCTTATTGTTCTTCTTCTGCACAGCTAAGCTGGAAGTGGCATTTGCAGCTCGCAATAGTGCAGAGTTATCTCAAAGAAAGAGGCCACGGTGTTTCTGTACCTCTATTATGTTGGTGCAGCTTCGGAACTTTTAAATATCTTGATATATCTCGAGAACTACGCATCTGATCAAAAAATATCGTCGAACATAAAAAGTAGGAAACTTAATTCTCTACAAAAAAGGTCTCTTAACATTTTGCCATAGCTCGCTTCGTTTCCGAGATATTTGCAGATTTATCTCAAGAGAAGGGGCCTGACGGACATATTTCGAGATATTTCTTCTTCTTGTTGTTCTTCTTCTGCACAGCTAAGCTGGAAGTTGCATTTGCAGCGCGCAATAGTGCAGAGTTATTTCAAAGAAAGGGGCCACGGTGTTTCTGTATCTCTATTATGTTGGTGCGGCTTCGGAACTTTTAAATATCTCGATATATCGCGAAAACTACGCTTCTGATCAAAAAATATCATAGAACATAAATTGTAGGAAACATAATTCTCTACAAAAAACGTCTCTTAACATTTTGCCATAGCTCGCTTCGTTTCCGAGATATTTGCAGATTTATCTCAAGGGAAGGGGCCTGACGGACATATTTCGAGATATTTCTTCTTCTTGTTGTTCTTCTTCTGCACAGCTAAGCTGGAAGTGGCATTTGCGGCTCGCACTAGTGCAGAGTTATCTCAAAGAAAGGGGCCACGGTGTTTCTGTATCCCTATTATGTTGGTGCGGCTTCGGAACTTTTAAATATCTCGATATATCTCGAAAACTACGCTTCTGATCAAAAAATATCATAGAACATAAATTGTAGGAAACATAATTCTCTACAAAAAACGTCTCTTAACATTTTGCCATAGCTCGCTTCGTTTCCGAGATATTTGCAGATTCAACTCAAAGGAACTGGCCTGACGGACATATTTCGAGATATTTCTTCTTCTTGTTGTTCTTCCTCTGCACAGCTAAGCTGGAAGTGGCATTTGCAGCTCGCAATAGTGCAGAGTTATCTCAAAGAAAGGGGCCACGGTGTTTCTGTATCTCTATTATGTTGGTGCGGCTTCGGAACTTTTAAATATCTTGATATATCTCGAGAACTACGCATCTGATCAAAAAATATCATAGAACATAAAAAGTAGGAAACTTAATTCTCTACAAAAAAGGTCTCTTAACATTTTGCCATAGCTCGCTTCGTTTCCGAGATATTTGCAGATTTATCTCAAGGGAAGGGGCCTGACGGACATATTTCGAGATATTTCTTCTTCTTGTTGTTCTTCTTCTGCACAGCTAAGCTGGAAGTGGCATTTGCGGCTCGCACTAGTGCAGAGTTATCTCAAAGAAAGGGGCCACGGTGTTTCTGTATCTCTATTATGTTGGTGCGGCTTCGGAACTTTTAAATATCTCGATATATCTCGAAAACTACGCTTCTGATCAAAAAATATCATAGAACATAGATTGTAGGAAACATAATTCTCTACAAAAAACGTCTCTTAACATTTTGCCATAGCTCGCTTCGTTTCCGAGATATGTGCAGATTTATCTCAAGGGAAGGGGCCTGACGGACATATTTCGAGATATTTCTTCTTCTTGTTGTTCTTCTTCTGCACAGCTAAGCTGGAAGTGGCATTTGCGGCTCGCACTAGTGCAGAGTTATCTCAAAGAAAGGGGCCACGGTGTTTCTGTATCTCTATTATGTTGGTGCGGCTTCGGAACTTTTAAATATCTCGATATATCTCGAAAACTACGCTTCTGATCAAAAAATATCATAGAACATAAATTGTAGGAAACATAATTCTCTACAAAAAACGTCTCCTAACATTTTGCCATAGCTCGCTTCGTTTCCGAGATATTTGCAGATTCAGCTCAAAGGAATTGGCCTGACGGACATATTTCGAGATATTTCTTCTTCTTGTTGTTCTTCCTCTGCACAGCTAAGCTGGAAGTGGCATTTGCAGCTCGCAATAGTGCAGAGTTATCTCAAAGAAAGGGGCCACGGTGTTTCTGTATCTCTATTATGTTGGTGCGGCTTCGGAACTTTTAAATATCTTGGTATATCTCGAGAACTACGCATCTGATCAAAAAATATCATAGAACATAAAAAGTAGGAAACATAATTCTCTACAAAAAAGGTCTCTTAACATTTTGCCATAGCTCGCTTCGTTTCCGTGATATGTGCAGATTTATCTCAAGGGAAGGGGCCTGACGGACATATTTCGAGATATTTCTTCTTCTTGTTGTTCTTCCTCTGCACAGCTAAGCTGGAAGTGGCATTTGCAGCTCGCAATAGTGCAGAGTTATCTCAAAGAAAGGGGCCACGGTGTTTCTGTATCTCTATTATGTTGGTGCGGCTTCGGAACTTTTAAATATCTTGATATATCTCGAGAACTACGCATCGGATCAAAAAATATCATAGAACATAAAAAGTAGGAAACTTAATTCTCTACAAAAAAGGTCGCTTAACATTTTGCCATAGCTCTCTTCGTTTCCGAGATATTTGCAGATTTATCTCAAGGGAAGGGGCCTGACGGACATATTTCGAGATATTTCTTCTTCTTGTTGTTCTTCTTCTGCGCAGCTAAGCTGGAAGTGACATTTGCAGCTCGCAATAGTGCAGAGATATCTCAAAGAAAGGGGCCACGGTGTTTCTGTATCTCTATTATGTTGGTGCGGCTTCGGAACTTTTAAATATCTTGATATATCTCGAGAACTACGCATCTGATCAAAAAATATCATGGAACATAAAAAGTAGAAAACTTAATTCTCTACAGAAAAGGTCTCTTAACATTTTGCCATAGCTCGCTTCGTTTCCGAGATATTTGCAGATTTATGTCAAGGGAAGGGGCCTGACGGACATATTTCGAGATATTTCTTCTTCTTGTTGTTCTTCTTCTGCACAGCTAAGCTGGAAGTGGCATTTGCGGCTCGCACTAGTGCAGAGTTATCTCAAAGAAAGGGGCCACGGTGTTTCTGTATCTCTATTATGTTGGTGCGGCTTCGGAACTTTTAAATATCTCGATATATCTCGAAAACTACGCTTCTGATCAAAAAATATCATAGAACATAGATTGTAGGAAACATAATTCTCTACAAAAAACGTCTCTTAACATTTTGCCATAGCTCGCTTCGTTTCCGAGATATGTGCAGATTTATCTCAAGGGAAGGGGCCTGACGGACATATTTCGAGATATTTCTTCTTCTTGTTGTTCTTCTTCTGCACAGCTAAGCTGGAAGTGGCATTTGCGGCTCGCACTAGTGCAGAGTTATCTCAAAGAAAGGGGCCACGGTGTTTCTGTATCTCTATTATGTTGGTGCGGCTTCGGAACTTTTAAATATCTCGATATATCTCGAAAACTACGCTTCTGATCAAAAAATATCATAGAACATAAATTGTAGGAAACATAATTCTCTACAAAAAACGTCTCCTAACATTTTGCCATAGCTCGCTTCGTTTCCGAGATATTTGCAGATTCAGCTCAAAGGAATTGGCCTGACGGACATATTTCGAGATATTTCTTCTTCTTGTTGTTCTTCCTCTGCACAGCTAAGCTGGAAGTGGCATTTGCAGCTCGCAATAGTGCAGAGTTATCTCAAAGAAAGGGGCCACGGTGTTTCTGTATCTCTATTATGTTGGTGCGGCTTCGGAACTTTTAAATATCTTGGTATATCTCGAGAACTACGCATCTGATCAAAAAATATCATAGAACATAAAAAGTAGGAAACATAATTCTCTACAAAAAAGGTCTCTTAACATTTTGCCATAGCTCGCTTCGTTTCCGTGATATGTGCAGATTTATCTCAAGGGAAGGGGCCTGACGGACATATTTCGAGATATTTCTTCTTCTTGTTGTTCTTCCTCTGCACAGCTAAGCTGGAAGTGGCATTTGCAGCTCGCAATAGTGCAGAGTTATCTCAAAGAAAGGGGCCACGGTGTTTCTGTATCTCTATTATGTTGGTGCGGCTTCGGAACTTTTAAATATCTTGATATATCTCGAGAACTACGCATCGGATCAAAAAATATCATAGAACATAAAAAGTAGGAAACTTAATTCTCTACAAAAAAGGTCGCTTAACATTTTGCCATAGCTCTCTTCGTTTCCGAGATATTTGCAGATTTATCTCAAGGGAAGGGGCCTGACGGACATATTTCGAGATATTTCTTCTTCTTGTTGTTCTTCTTCTGCGCAGCTAAGCTGGAAGTGACATTTGCAGCTCGCAATAGTGCAGAGATATCTCAAAGAAAGGGGCCACGGTGTTTCTGTATCTCTATTATGTTGGTGCGGCTTCGGAACTTTTAAATATCTTGATATATCTCGAGAACTACGCATCTGATCAAAAAATATCATGGAACATAAAAAGTAGAAAACTTAATTCTCTACAGAAAAGGTCTCTTACCATTTTGCCATAGCTCGCTTCGTTTCCGAGATATTTGCAGATTTATGTCAAGGGAAGGGGCCTGACGGACATATTTCGAGATATTTCTTCTTCTTGTTGTTCTTCTTCTGCACAGCTAAGCTGGAAGTGGCATTTGCAGCTCGCAATAGTGCAGAGTTATCTCAAAGAAAGGGGCCACGGTGTTTCTGTATCTCTATTATGTTGGTGCGGCTTCGGAACTTTTAAATATCTTGATATATCTCGAGAACTACGCATCTGATCAAAAAATATCATGGAAAATAAAAAGTAGAAAACTTAATTCTCTACAGAAAAGGTCTCTTAACATTTTGCCATAGCTCGCTTCGTTTCCGAGATACTTGCCGATTTATCTCAAGGGAAGGGGCCTGACGGACATATTTCGAGATATTTCTTCTTCTTGTTGTTCTTCTTCTACACAGCTAAGCTGGAAGTGGCATTTGCAGCGCGCAATAGTGCAGAGTTATCTCAAAGAAAGGGGCCACGGTGTTTCTGTATCTCTATTATGTTGGTGCGGCTTCGGAACTTTTAAATATCTTGATATATCTCGAGAACTACGCATCTGATCAAAAAATATCATACTACATAAAAAGTAGGAAACTTAATTCTCTACAAGAAAGGTCTCTAAAGATTTTGCCATAGCTCGCTTCGTTTCCGAGATATTTGCAGATTTATCTCAAGGGAAGGGGCCTGACGGACATATTTCGAGATGTTTCTTCTTCTTATTGTTCTTCTTCTGCACAGCTAAGCTGGAAGTGGCATTTGCAGCTCGCAATAGTGCAGAGTTATCTCAAAGAAAGAGGCCACGGTGTTTCTGTACCTCTATTATGTTGGTGCAGCTTCGGAACTTTTAAATATCTTGATATATCTCGAGAACTACGCATCTGATCAAAAAATATCATCGAACATAAAAAGTAGGAAACTTAATTCTCTACAAAAAAGGTCTCTTAACATTTTGCCATAGCTCGCTTCGTTTCCGAGATATTTGCAGATTTATCTCAAGAGAAGGGGCCTGACGGACATATTTCGAGATATTTCTTCTTCTTGTTGTTCTTCTTCTGCACAGCTAAGCTGGAAGTTGCATTTGCAGCGCGCAATAGTGCAGAGTTATTTCAAAGAAAGGGGCCACGGTGTTTCTGTATCTCTATTATGTTGGTGCGGCTTCGGAACTTTTAAATATCTCGATATATCGCGAAAACTACGCTTCTGATCAAAAAATATCATAGAACATAAATTGTAGGAAACATAATTCTCTACAAAAAACGTCTCTTAACATTTTGCCATAGCTCGCTTCGTTTCCGAGATATTTGCAGATTTATCTCAAGGGAAGGGGCCTGACGGACATATTTCGAGATATTTCTTCTTCTTGTTGTTCTTCTTCAGCACAGCTAAGCTGGAAGTGGCATTTGCGGCTCGCACTAGTGCAGAGTTATCTCAAAGAAAGGGGCCACGGTGTTTCTGTATCCCTATTATGTTGGTGCGGCTTCGGAACTTTTAAATATCTCGATATATCTCGAAAACTACGCTTCTGATCAAAAAATATCATAGAACATAAATTGTAGGAAACATAATTCTCTACAAAAAACGTGTCTTAACATTTTGCCATAGCTCGCTTCGTTTCCGAGATATTTGCAGATTCAACTCAAAGGAACTGGCCTGACGGACATATTTCGAGATATTTCTTCTTCTTGTTGTTCTTCCTCTGCACAGCTAAGCTGGAAGTGGCATTTGCAGCTCGCAATAGTGCAGAGTTATCTCAAAGAAAGGGGCCACGGTGTTTCTGTATCTCTATTATGTTGGTGCGGCTTCGGAACTTTTAAATATCTTGATATATCTCGAGAACTACGCATCGGATCAAAAAATATCATAGAACATAAAAAGTAGGAAACTTAATTCTCTACAAAAAAGGTCGCTTAACATTTTGCCATAGCTCTCTTCGTTTCCGAGATATTTGCAGATTTATCTCAAGGGAAGGGGCCTGACGGACATATTTCGAGATATTTCTTCTTCTTGTTGTTCTTCTTCTGCGCAGCTAAGCTGGAAGTGACATTTGCAGCTCGCAATAGTGCAGAGATATCTCAAAGAAAGGGGCCACGGTGTTTCTGTATCTCTATTATGTTGGTGCGGCTTCGGAACTTTTAAATATCTTGATATATCTCGAGAACTACGCATCTGATCAAAAAATATCATGGAACATAAAAAGTAGAAAACTTAATTCTCTACAGAAAAGGTCTCTTAACATTTTGCCATAGCTCGCTTCGTTTCCGAGATATTTGCAGATTTATGTCAAGGGAAGGGGCCTGACGGACATATTTCGAGATATTTCTTCTTCTTGTTGTTCTTCTTCTGCACAGCTAAGCTGGAAGTGGCATTTGCAGCTCGCAATAGTGCAGAGTTATCTCAAAGAAAGGGGCCACGGTGTTTCTGTATCTCTATTATGTTGGTGCGGCTTCGGAACTTTTAAATATCTTGATATATCTCGAGAACTACGGATCTGATCAAAAAATATCATGGAAAATAAAAAGTAGAAAACTTAATTCTCTACAGAAAAGGTCTCTTAACATTTTGCCATAGCTCGCTTCGTTTCCGAGATACTTGCCGATTTATCTCAAGGGAAGGGGCCTGACGGACATATTTCGAGATATTTCTTCTTCTTGTTGTTCTTCTTCTGCACAGCTAAGCTGGAAGTGGCATTTGCAGCTCGCAATTGTGCAGAGTTATCTCAAAGAAAGGGGCCACGGTGTTTCTGTATCTCTATTATGTTGGTGCGGCTTCGGAACTTTTAAATATCTCGATATATCTCGAGAACTACGCATCTGATCAAAAAATATCATAGAACATAAAAAGTAGGAAACTTAATTCTCTACAAATAAGGTCTCTTAGCATTTTGGCATAGCTCGCTTCGTTTCCGAGATATTTGCAGATTTATCTCAAGGGAAGGGGCCTGACGGACATATTTCGAGATATTTCTTCTTCTTGTTGTTCTTCTCCTGCACAGCTAAGCTGGAAGTGGCATTTGCAGCTCGCAATAGTGCAGAGTTATCTCAAAGAAAGGGGCCACGGTGTTTCTGTATCTCTATTATGTTGGTGCGGCTTCGGAACTTTTAAATATCTTGATATATCTCGAGAACTACGCATCTGATCAAAAAATATCATAGAACATAAAAAGTAGGAAACTTAATTCTCTACAAAAAAGGTCTCTTAACATTTTGCCATAGCTCGCTTCGTTTCCGAGATATTTGCAGATTTATCTCAAGGGAAGGGGCCTGACGGACATATTTCGAGATATTTCTTCTTCTTGTTGTTCTTCTTCTGCACAGTTAAGCTGGAAGTGGCATTTGCGGCTCGCACTAGTGCAGAGTTATCTCAACGAAAGGGGCCACGGTGTTTCTGTATCTCTATTATGTTGGTGCGGCTTCGGAACTTTTAAATATCTTGATATATCTCGAGAACTACGCGTCCGATCAAAAAATATCATAGAACATAAAAAGTAGGAAACTTAATTCTCTACAAAAACGGTTTCTTAACATTTTGCCATAGCTCGCTTCGTTTCCGAGATATTTGCAGATATATTTCAAGGGAAGGGGCCTGACGGACATATTTCGAGATATTTCTTCTTCTTGTTGTTCTTCTTCTGCACAGCTAAGCTGGAAGTGGCATTTGCGGCTCGCACTAGTGCAGAGTTATCTCAAAGAAAGGGGCCACGGTGTTTCTGTATCTCTATTATGTTGGTGCGGCTTCGGAACTTTTAAATATCTCGATATATCTCGAAAACTACGCTTCTGATCAAAAAATATCATAGAACATAAATTGTAGGAAACATAATTCTCTACAAAAAACGTCTCTTAACATTTTGCCATAGCTCGCTTCGTTTCCGAGATATTTGCAGATTTATCTCAAGGGAAGGGGCCTGACGGACATATTTCGAGATATTTCTTCTTCTTGTTGTTCTTCTTCTGCACAGCTAAGCTGGAAGTGGCATTTGCAGCGCGCAATAGTGCACAGTTATCTCAAAGAAAGGGGCCACGCTGTTTCTGTATCTCTATTATGTTGGTGCGGCTTCGGAACTTTTAAATATCTTGATATATCTCGAGAACTACGCCTCTGATCGAAAAATATCATAGAACATAAAAAGTAGGAAACTTAATTCTCTACAAAAGAGGTCTCTTAACATTTTGCCATAGCTCGCTTCGTTTCCGAGATATTTGCAGATTTATCTCAAGGGAAGGGGTCTGACGGACATATTTCGAGATATTTCTTCTTCTTGTTGTTCTTCTTCTGCACAGCTAAGCTGGAAGTGGCATTTGCAGCTCGCAGTAGTGCAGAGTTATCTCAAAGAAAGGGGCCACGGTGTTTCTGTATCTCTATTATGTTGGTGCGGCTTCGGAACTTTTAAATATCTTGATATATCTCGAGAACTACGCATCTGATCAAAAAATATCATAGAACATAAAAAGTAGGAAACTTAATTCTCTACAAAAAAGGTCTCTTAACATTTTGCCATAGCTCGCTTCGTTTCCGAGATATTTGCAGATTTATCTCAATGGAAGGGGCCTGACGGGCATATTTCGAGATATTTCTTCTTCTTGTTGTTCTTCTTCTGCACAGCTAAGCTGGAAGTGGCATTTGCAGCTCGCAATTGTGCAGAGTTATCTCAAAGAAAGGGGCCACGGTGTTTCTGTATCTCTATTATGTTGGTGCGGCTTCGGAACTTTTAAATATCTCGATATATCTCGAGAACTACGCATCTGATCAAAAAATATCATAGAACATAAAAAGTAGGAAACTTAATTCTCTACAAATAAGGTCTCTTAGCATTTTGGCATAGCTCGCTTCGTTTCCGAGATATTTGCAGATTTATCTCAAGGGAAGGGGCCTGACGGACATATTTCGAGATATTTCTTCTTCTTGTTGTTCTTCTTCTGCACAGCTAAGCTGGAAGTGGCATTTCCAGCTCGCAATCGTGCAGAGTTATCTTAAAGAAAGGGGCCACGGTGTTTCTGTATCTCTATTATGTTGGTGCGGCTTCGGAACTTTTAAATATCTTGATATATCTCGAGAACTACGCATCTGATCAAAAAATATCATAGAACATAAAAAATAGGAAACTTAATTCTCTACAAAAAAGGTCTCTTAACATTTTGCCATAGCTCGCTTCGTTTCCGAGATATTTGCAGATTTATCTCAATGGAAGGGGCCTGACGGGCATATTTCGAGATATTTCTTCTTCTTGTTGTTCTTCTTCTGCACAGCTAAGCTGGAAGTGGCATTTGCAGCTCGCAATTGTGCAGAGTTATCTCAAAGAAAGGGGCCACGGTGTTTCTGTATCTCTATTATGTTGGTGCGGCTTCGGAACTTTTAAATATCTCGATATATCTCGAGAACTACGCATCTGATCAAAAAATATCATAGAACATAAAAAGTAGGAAACTTAATTCTCTACAAATAAGGTCTCTTAGCATTTTGGCATAGCTCGCTTCGTTTCCGAGATATTTGCAGATTTATCTCAAGGGAAGGGGCCTGACGGACATATTTCGAGATATTTCTTCTTCTTGTTGTTCTTCTTCTGCACAGCTAAGCTGGAAGTGGCATTTCCAGCTCGCAATCGTGCAGAGTTATCTCAAAGAAAGGGGCCACGGTGTTTCTGTATCTCTATTATGTTGGTGCGGCTTCGGAACTTTTAAATATCTTGATATATCTCGAGAACTACGCATCTGATCAAAGAATATCATACAACATAAAAAGTAGGAAACTTAATTCTCTACAAAAAAGGTCTCTTAACATTTTGCCATAGCTCGCTTCGTTTCCGAGATATTTGCAGATTTATCTCAATGGAAGGGGCCTGACGGGCATATTTCGAGATATTTCTTCTTCTTGTTGTTCTTCTTCTGCACAGCTAAGCTGGAAGTGGCATTTGCAGCGCGCAATAGTGCAGAGTTATCTCAAAGAAAGGGGCCACGCTGTTTCTGTATCTCTATTATGTTGGTGCGGCTTCGGAACTTTTAAATATCTTGATATATCTCGAGAACTACGCATCCGATCCAAAAATATCATAGAACATAAAAAGTAGGAAACTTAATTCTCTACAAAAAAGGTCTCTCAATATTTTGCCATAGCGCGCTTCGTTTCCGAGATATTTGCAGATATATCTCAATGGAAGGGGCCTGACGGGCATATTTCGAGATATTTCTTCTTCTTGTTGTTCTTCTTCTGCACAGCTAAGCTGGAAGTGGCATTTGCAGCGCGCAATAGTGCAGAGTTATCTCAAAGAAAGGGGCCACGGTGTTTCTGTATCTCTATTATGTTGGTGCGGTTTCGGAACTTTTAAATATCTTGATATATCTCGAGAACTACGCATCTGATCAAAAAATATCATAGAACATAAAAAGTAGGAAACTTAATTCTCTACAAATAAGGTCTCTCAACATTTTGCCATAGCTCGCTTCGTTTCCGAGATATTTGCAGATTTATCTCAAGGGAAGGGGCCTCACGGACATATTTCGAGATATTTCTTCTTCTTGTTGTTCTTCTTCTGCACAGCTAAGCTGGAAGTGGCATTTGCGGCTCGCACTAGTGCACAGTTATCTCAAAGAAAGGGGCCACGGTGTTTCTGTATCTCTATTATGTTGGTGCGGCTTCGGAACTTTTAAGTATCTCGATATATCTCGAAAACTACGCTTCTGATCAAAAAATATCATAGAACATAAATTGTAGGAAACATAATTCTCTACAAAAAACGTCTCTTAACATTTTGCCATAGCTCGCTTCGTTTCCGAGATATTTGCAGATTTATCTCAAGGGAAGGGGCCTCACGGACATATTTCGAGATATTTCTTCTTCTTGTTGTTCTTCCTCTGCACAGCTAAGCTGGAAGTGGCATTTGCAGCTCGCAATAGTGCAGAGTTATCTCAAAGAAAGGGGCCACGGTGTTTCTGTATCTCTATTATGTTGGTGCGGCTTCGGAACTTTTAAGTATCTCGATATATCTCGAAAACTACGCTTCTGATCAAAAAATATCATAGAACATAAATTGTAGGAAACATAATTCTCTACAAAAAACGTCTCTTAACATTTTGCCATAGCTCGCTTCGTTTCCGAGATATTTGCAGATTCAGCTCAAAGGAACTGGCCTGACGGACATATTTCGAGATATTTCTTCTTCTTGTTGTTCTTCCTCTGCACAGCTAAGCTGGAAGTGGCATTTGCAGCTCGCAATAGTGCAGAGTTATCTCAAAGAAAGGGGCCACGGTGTTTCTGTATCTCTATTATGATGGTGCGGCTTCGGAACTTTTAAATATCTTGATATATCTCGAGAACTACGCATCTGATCAAAAAATATCATAGAACATAAAAAGTAGGAAACTTAATTCTCTACAAAAAAGGTTTCTTAACATTTTGCCATAGCTCGCTTCGTTTCCGAGATATTTGCATATTTATCTCAAGGGAAGGGGCCTGACGGACATATTTCGAGATATTTCTTCTTCTTGTTGTTCTTCTTCTGCACAGCTAAGCTGGAAGTGGCATTTACAGCTCGCAATAGTGCAGAGTTATCTCAAAGAAAGGGGCCACGGTGTTTCTGTATCTCTATTATGTTGGTGCGGCTTCGGAACTTTTAAATATCTTGATATATCTCGAGAACTACGCATCTGATCAAAAAATATCATAGAACATGAAAAGTAGGAAACTTAATTCTCTACAAAAAAGGTCTCTTAACATTTTGCCATAGCTCTCTTCGTTTCCGAGATATTTGCAGATTTATCTCAAGGGAAGGGGCCTGACGGACATATTTCGAGATATTTCTTCTTCTTGTTGTTCTTCTTCTGCACAGCTAAGCTGGAAGTGGCATTTGCAGCTCGCAATAGTGCAGAGTTATCTCAAAGAAAGGGGCCACGGTGTTTCTGTATCTCTATTATGTTGGTGCGGCTTCGGAACTTTCAAATATCTTGATATATCTCGAGAACTACGCGTCTGATCGAAAAATATCATAGAGCATAAAAAGTAGGAAACATAATTCTCTACAAAAACGGTCTCTTAACATTTTGCCATAGCTCGCTTCGTTTCCGAGATATTTGCAGATATATCTCAAGGGAAGGGGCCTGACGGACATATTTCGAGATACTTCTTCTTCTTGTTGTTCTTCTTCTGCACAGCTAAGCTGGAAGTGGCATTTGCGGCTCGCACTGGTGCACAGTTATCTCAAAGAAAGGGGCCACGGTGTTTCTGTATCTCTATTATGTTGGTGCGGCTTCGGAACTTTTAAGTATCTCGATATATCTCGAAAACTACGCTTCTGATCAAAAAATATCATAGAACGTAAATTGTAGGAAACATAATTCTCTACAAAATACGTCTCTTAACATTTTGCCATAGCTCGCTTCGTTTCCGAGATATTTGCAGATATATCTCAAGGGAAGGGGCCTGACGGACATATTTCGAGATATTTCTTCTTCTTGTTGTTCTTCTTCTGCACAGCTAAGCTCGAAGTGGCATTTGCAGCTCGCAATAGTGCAGAGTTATCTCAAAGAAAGGGGCCACGGTGTTTCTGTATCTCTATTATGATGGTGCGGCTTCGGAACTTTTAAATATCTTGATATATCTCGAGAACTACGCGTCTGATCAAAAAATATCATAGAACATAAAAAGTAGGAAACTTAATTCTCTACAAAAAAGGTTTCTTAACATTTTGCCATAGCTCGCTTCGTTTCCGAGATATTTGCATATTTATCTCAAGGGAAGGGGCCTGACGGACATATTTCGAGATATTTCTTCTTCTTGTTGTTCTTCTTCTGCACAGCTAAGCTGGAAGTGGCATTTACAGCTCGCAATAGTGCAGAGTTATCTCAAAGAAAGGGGCCACGGTGTTTCTGTATCTCTATTATGTTGGTGCGGCTTCGGAACTTTTAAATATCTTGATATATCTCGAGAACTACGCATCTGATCAAAAAATATCATAGAACATGAAAAGTAGAAAACTTAATTCTCTACAAAAAAGGTCTCTTAACATTTTGCCATAGCTCTCTTCGTTTCCGAGATATTTGCAGATATATCTCAAGCGAAGGGGCCTGACGGACATATTACGAGATATTTCTTTTTCTTGTTGTTCTTCTTCTGCACAGCTAAGCTGGAAGTGGCATTTGCGGCTCGCACTGGTGCACAGTTATCTCCAAGAAAGGGGCCACGGTGTTTCTGTATCTCTATTATGTTGGTGCGGCTTCGGAACTTTTAAATATCTCGATATATCTCGAAAACTACGCTTCTGATCAAAAAATATCATAGAACCTAAATTGTAGGAAACATAATTCTCTACAAAAAAGGTCTCTAAACATTTTGCCATAGCTCGCTTCGTTTCCGAGATATTTGCAGATATATCTCAAGGGAAGGGGCCTGACGGACATATTTCGAGATATTTCTTCTTCTTGTTGTTCTTCTTCTGCACAGCTAAGCTGGAAGTGGCATTTGCAGCTCGCAATAGTGCAGAGTTATCTCAAAGAAAGGGGCCACGGTGTTTCTGTATCTCTATTATGTTGGTGCGGCTTCGGAACTTTTAAATATCTTGATATATCTCGAGAACTACGCATCTGATCAAAAAATATCATAGAACATAAAAAGTAGGAAACTTAATTCTCTACAAAAAAGGTCTCTTAACATTTTGCCATAGCTCGCTTCGTTTCCGAGATATTTGCAGATTTATCTCAAGGGAAGGGGCCTAACGGACATATTTCGAGATATTTCTTCTTCTTGTTGTTCTTCTTCTGCACAGCTAAGCTGGAAGTGGCATTTGCGGCTCGCAATAGTGCAGAGATATCTCAAAGAAAGGGGCCACGGTGTTTCTGTATCTCTATTATGTTGGTGCGGCTTCGGAACTTTTAAATATCTTGATATATCTCGAGAACTACGCGTCTGATCAAAAAATATCATAGAACATAAAAAGTAGGAAACATAATTCTCTACAAAAAAGGTCTCTTAACATTTTGCCATAGCTCGCTTCGTTTCCGAGATATTTGCAGATTTATCTCAAGGGAAGGGGCCTGACGGACATATTTCGAGATATTTCTTCTTCTTGTTGTTCTTCTTCTGCACAGCTAAGCTGGAAGTGGCATTTGCGGCTCGCACTAGTGCACAGTTATCTCAAAGAAAGGGGCCACGGTGTTTCTGTATCTCTATTATGTTGGTGCGGTTTCGGAACTTTTAAATATCTTGATATATCTCGAGAACTACGCATCTGATCAAAAAATATCATAGAACATAAAAAGTAGGAAACTTAATTCTCTACAAATAAGGTCTCTCAACATTTTGCCATAGCTCGCTTCGTTTCCGAGATATTTGCAGATTTATCTCAAGGGAAGGGGCCTCACGGACATATTTCGAGATATTTCTTCTTCTTGTTGTTCTTCTTCTGCACAGCTAAGCTGGAAGTGGCATTTGCGGCTCGCACTAGTGCACAGTTATCTCAAAGAAAGGGGCCACGGTGTTTCTGTATCTCTATTATGTTGGTGCGGCTTCGGAACTTTTAAGTATCTCGATATATCTCGAAAACTACGCTTCTGATCAAAAAATATCATAGAACATAAATTGTAGGAAACATAATTCTCTACAAAAAACGTCTCTTAACATTTTGCCATAGCTCGCTTCGTTTCCGAGATATTTGCAGATTTATCTCAAGGGAAGGGGCCTCACGGACATATTTCGAGATATTTCTTCTTCTTGTTGTTCTTCCTCTGCACAGCTAAGCTGGAAGTGGCATTTGCAGCTCGCAATAGTGCAGAGTTATCTCAAAGAAAGGGGCCACGGTGTTTCTGTATCTCTATTATGTTGGTGCGGCTTCGGAACTTTTAAGTATCTCGATATATCTCGAAAACTACGCTTCTGATCAAAAAATATCATAGAACATAAATTGTAGGAAACATAATTCTCTACAAAAAACGTCTCTTAACATTTTGCCATAGCTCGCTTCGTTTCCGAGATATTTGCAGATTCAGCTCAAAGGAACTGGCCTGACGGACATATTTCGAGATATTTCTTCTTCTTGTTGTTCTTCCTCTGCACAGCTAAGCTGGAAGTGGCATTTGCAGCTCGCAATAGTGCAGAGTTATCTCAAAGAAAGGGGCCACGGTGTTTCTGTATCTCTATTATGATGGTGCGGCTTCGGAACTTTTAAATATCTTGATATATCTCGAGAACTACGCATCTGATCAAAAAATATCATAGAACATAAAAAGTAGGAAACTTAATTCTCTACAAAAAAGGTTTCTTAACATTTTGCCATAGCTCGCTTCGTTTCCGAGATATTTGCATATTTATCTCAAGGGAAGGGGCCTGACGGACATATTTCGAGATATTTCTTCTTCTTGTTGTTCTTCTTCTGCACAGCTAAGCTGGAAGTGGCATTTACAGCTCGCAATAGTGCAGAGTTATCTCAAAGAAAGGGGCCACGGTGTTTCTGTATCTCTATTATGTTGGTGCGGCTTCGGAACTTTTAAATATCTTGATATATCTCGAGAACTACGCATCTGATCAAAAAATATCATAGAACATGAAAAGTAGGAAACTTAATTCTCTACAAAAAAGGTCTCTTAACATTTTGCCATAGCTCTCTTCGTTTCCGAGATATTTGCAGATTTATCTCAAGGGAAGGGGCCTGACGGACATATTTCGAGATATTTCTTCTTCTTGTTGTTCTTCTTCTGCACAGCTAAGCTGGAAGTGGCATTTGCAGCTCGCAATAGTGCAGAGTTATCTCAAAGAAAGGGGCCACGGTGTTTCTGTATCTCTATTATGTTGGTGCGGCTTCGGAACTTTCAAATATCTTGATATATCTCGAGAACTACGCGTCTGATCGAAAAATATCATAGAGCATAAAAAGTAGGAAACATAATTCTCTACAAAAACGGTCTCTTAACATTTTGCCATAGCTCGCTTCGTTTCCGAGATATTTGCAGATATATCTCAAGGGAAGGGGCCTGACGGACATATTTCGAGATACTTCTTCTTCTTGTTGTTCTTCTTCTGCACAGCTAAGCTGGAAGTGGCATTTGCGGCTCGCACTGGTGCACAGTTATCTCAAAGAAAGGGGCCACGGTGTTTCTGTATCTCTATTATGTTGGTGCGGCTTCGGAACTTTTAAGTATCTCGATATATCTCGAAAACTACGCTTCTGATCAAAAAATATCATAGAACGTAAATTGTAGGAAACATAATTCTCTACAAAATACGTCTCTTAACATTTTGCCATAGCTCGCTTCGTTTCCGAGATATTTGCAGATATATCTCAAGGGAAGGGGCCTGACGGACATATTTCGAGATATTTCTTCTTCTTGTTGTTCTTCTTCTGCACAGCTAAGCTCGAAGTGGCATTTGCAGCTCGCAATAGTGCAGAGTTATCTCAAAGAAAGGGGCCACGGTGTTTCTGTATCTCTATTATGATGGTGCGGCTTCGGAACTTTTAAATATCTTGATATATCTCGAGAACTACGCGTCTGATCAAAAAATATCATAGAACATAAAAAGTAGGAAACTTAATTCTCTACAAAAAAGGTTTCTTAACATTTTGCCATAGCTCGCTTCGTTTCCGAGATATTTGCATATTTATCTCAAGGGAAGGGGCCTGACGGACATATTTCGAGATATTTCTTCTTCTTGTTGTTCTTCTTCTGCACAGCTAAGCTGGAAGTGGCATTTACAGCTCGCAATAGTGCAGAGTTATCTCAAAGAAAGGGGCCACGGTGTTTCTGTATCTCTATTATGTTGGTGCGGCTTCGGAACTTTTAAATATCTTGATATATCTCGAGAACTACGCATCTGATCAAAAAATATCATAGAACATGAAAAGTAGAAAACTTAATTCTCTACAAAAAAGGTCTCTTAACATTTTGCCATAGCTCTCTTCGTTTCCGAGATATTTGCAGATATATCTCAAGCGAAGGGGCCTGACGGACATATTACGAGATATTTCTTTTTCTTGTTGTTCTTCTTCTGCACAGCTAAGCTGGAAGTGGCATTTGCGGCTCGCACTGGTGCACAGTTATCTCCAAGAAAGGGGCCACGGTGTTTCTGTATCTCTATTATGTTGGTGCGGCTTCGGAACTTTTAAATATCTCGATATATCTCGAAAACTACGCTTCTGATCAAAAAATATCATAGAACCTAAATTGTAGGAAACATAATTCTCTACAAAAAAGGTCTCTAAACATTTTGCCATAGCTCGCTTCGTTTCCGAGATATTTGCAGATATATCTCAAGGGAAGGGGCCTGACGGACATATTTCGAGATATTTCTTCTTCTTGTTGTTCTTCTTCTGCACAGCTAAGCTGGAAGTGGCATTTGCAGCTCGCAATAGTGCAGAGTTATCTCAAAGAAAGGGGCCACGGTGTTTCTGTATCTCTATTATGTTGGTGCGGCTTCGGAACTTTTAAATATCTTGATATATCTCGAGAACTACGCATCTGATCAAAAAATATCATAGAACATAAAAAGTAGGAAACTTAATTCTCTACAAAAAAGGTCTCTTAACATTTTGCCATAGCTCGCTTCGTTTCCGAGATATTTGCAGATTTATCTCAAGGGAAGGGGCCTAACGGACATATTTCGAGATATTTCTTCTTCTTGTTGTTCTTCTTCTGCACAGCTAAGCTGGAAGTGGCATTTGCGGCTCGCAATAGTGCAGAGATATCTCAAAGAAAGGGGCCACGGTGTTTCTGTATCTCTATTATGTTGGTGCGGCTTCGGAACTTTTAAATATCTTGATATATCTCGAGAACTACGCGTCTGATCAAAAAATATCATAGAACATAAAAAGTAGGAAACATAATTCTCTACAAAAAAGGTCTCTTAACATTTTGCCATAGCTCGCTTCGTTTCCGAGATATTTGCAGATTTATCTCAAGGGAAGGGGCCTGACGGACATATTTCGAGATATTTCTTCTTCTTGTTGTTCTTCTTCTGCACAGCTAAGCTGGAAGTGGCATTTGCGGCTCGCACTAGTGCACAGTTATCTCAAAGAAAGGGGCCACGGTGTTTCTGTATCTCTATTATGTTGGTGCGGCTTCGGAACTTTCAAATATCTTGATATATCTCGAGAACTACGCGTCTGATCGAAAAATATCATAGAGCATAAAAAGGAGGAAACATAATTCTCTACAAAAACGGTCTCTTAACATTTTGCCATAGCTCGCTTCGTTTCCGAGATATTTGCAGATATATCTCAAGGGAAGGGGCCTGACGGACATATTTCGAGATATTTCTTCTTCTTGTTGTTCTTCTTCTGCACAGCTAAGCTGGAAGTGGCATTTGCGGCTCGCACTGGTGCACAGTTATCTCAAAGAAAGGGGCCACGGTGTTTCTGTATCTCTATTATGTTGGTGCGGCTTCGGAACTTTTAAGTATCTCGATATATCTCGAAAACTACGCTTCTGATCAAAAAATATCATAGAACGTAAATTGTAGGAAACATAATTCTCTACAAAATACGTCTCTTAACATTTTGCCATAGCTCGCTTCGTTTCCGAGATATTTGCAGATATATCTCAAGGGAAGGGGCCTGACGGACATATTTCGAGATATTTCTTCTTCTTGTTGTTCTTCTTCTGCACAGCTAAGCTCGAAGTGGCATTTGCAGCTCGCAATAGTGCAGAGTTATCTCAAAGAAAGGGGCCACGGTGTTTCTGTATCTCTATTATGTTGGTGCGGCTTCGGAACTTTTAAATATCTTGATATATCTCGAGAACTACGCGTCTGATCAAAAAATATCATAGAACATAAAAAGTAGGAAACATAATTCTCTACAAAAACGGTCTCTTAACATTTTGCCATAGCTCGCTTCGTTTCCGAGATATTTGCAGATATATCTCAAGGGAAGGGGCCTGACGGACATATTTCGAGATATTTCTTCTTCTTGTTGTTCTTCTTCTGCACAGCTAAGCTGGAAGTGGCATTTGCGGCTCGCACTGGTGCACAGTTATCTCAAAGAAAGGGGCCACGGTGTTTCTGTATCTCTATTATGTTGGTGCGGCTTCGGAACTTTTAAGTATCTCGATATATCTCGAAAACTACGCTTCTGATCAAAAAATATCATAGAACATAAATTGTAGGAAACATAATTCTCTACAAAAAACGTCTCTTAACATTTTGCCATAGCTCGCTTCGTTTCCGAGATATTTGCAGATTCAGCTCAAAGGAACTGGCCTGACGGACATACTTCGAGATATTTCTTCTTCTTGTTGCTCTTCCTCTGCACAGCTAAGCTGGAAGTGGCATTTGCAGCTCTCAATAGTGCAGAGTTATCTCAAAGAAAGGGGCCACGGTGTTTCTGTATCTCTATTATGTTGGTGCGGCTTCGGAACTTTTAAGTATCTCGATATATCTCGAAAACTACGCTTCTGATCAAAAAATATCATAGAACATAAATTGTAGGAAACATAATTCTCTACAAAAAACGTCTCTTAACATTTTGCCATAGCTCGCTTCGTTTCCGAGATATTTGCAGATTCAGCTCAAAGGAACTGGCCTGACGGACATATTTCGAGATATTTCTTCTTCTTGTTGTTCTTCCTCTGCACAGCTAAGCTGGAAGTGGCATTTGCAGCTCGCAATAGTGCAGAGTTATCTCAAAGAAAGGGGCCACGGTGTTTCTGTATCTCTATTATGATGGTGCGGCTTCGGAACTTTTAAATATCTTGATATATCTCGAGAACTACGCGTCTGATCAAAAAATATCATAGAACATAAAAAGTAGGAAACTTAATTCTCTACAAAAAAGGTTTCTTAACATTTTGCCATAGCTCGCTTCGTTTCCGAGATATTTGCATATTTATCTCAAGGGAAGGGGCCTGACGGACATATTTCGAGATATTTCTTCTTCTTGTTGTTCTTCTTCTGCACAGCTAAGCTGGAAGTGGCATTTACAGCTCGCAATAGTGCAGAGTTATCTCAAAGAAAGGGGCCACGGGGTTTCTGTATCTCTATTATGTTGGTGCGGCTTCGGAACTTTTAAATATCTTGATATATCTCGAGAACTACGCATCTGATCAAAAAATATCATAGAACATGAAAAGTAGGAAACTTAATTCTCTACAAAAAAGGTCTCTTAACATTTTGCCATAGCTCGCTTCGTTTCCGAGATATTTGCAGATATATCTCAAGGGAAGGGGCCTGACGGACATATTTCGAGATATTTCTTCTTCTTGTTGTTCTTCTTCTGCACAGCTAAGCTGGAAGTGGCATTTGCGGCTCGCACTGGTGCACAGTTATCTCAAAGAAAGGGGCCACGGCGTTTCTGTATCTCTATTATGTTGGTGCGGCTTCGGAACTTTTAAGTATCTCGATATATCTCGAAAACTACGCTTCTGATCAAAAAATATCATAGAACATAAATTGTAGGAAACATAATTCTCTACAAAAAATGTCTCTTAACATTTTGCCATAGCTCGCTTCGTTTCCGAGATATTTGCAGATTCAGCTCAAAGGAACTGGCCTGACGGACATATTTCGAGATATTTCTTCTTCTTGTTGTTCTTCCTCTGCACAGCTAAGCTGGAAGTGGCATTTGCAGCTCGCAATAGTGCAGAGTTATCTCAAAGAAAGGGGCCACGGTGTTTCTGTATCTCTATTATGATGGTGCGGCTTCGGAACTTTTAAATATCTTGATATATCTCGAGAACTACGCATCTGATCAAAAAATATCATAGAACATAAAAAGTAGGAAACTTAATTCTCTACAAAAAAGGTTTCTTAACATTTTGCCATAGCTCGCTTCGTTTCCGAGATATTTGCATATTTATCTCAAGGGAAGGGGCCTGACGGACATATTTCGAGATATTTCTTCTTCTTGTTGTTCTTCTTCTGCACAGCTAAGCTGGAAGTGGCATTTACAGCTCGCAATAGTGCAGAGTTATCTCAAAGAAAGGGGCCACGGTGTTTCTGTATCTCTATTATGTTGGTGCGGCTTCGGAACTTTTAAATATCTTGATATATCTCGAGAACTACGTATCTGATCAAAAAATATCATAGAACATGAAAAGTAGGAAACTTAATTCTCTACAAAAAAGGTCTCTTAACATTTTGCCATAGCTCTCTTCGTTTCCGAGATATTTGCAGATTTATCTCAAGGGAAGGGGCCTGACGGACATATTTCGAGATATTTCTTCTTCTTGTTGTTCTTCTTCTGCACAGCTAAGCTGGAAGTGGCATTTGCAGCTCGCAATAGTGCAGAGTTATCTCAAAGAAAGGGGCCACGGTGTTTCTGTATCTCTATTATGTTGGTGCGGCTTCGGAACTTTTAAATATCTTGATATATCTCGAGAACTACGCGTCTGATCAAAAAATATCATAGAACATAAAAAGTAGGAAACATAATTCTCTACAAAAACGGTCTCTTAACATTTTGCCATAGCTCGCTTCGTTTCCGAGATATTTGCAGATATATCTCAAGGGAAGGGGCCTGACGGACATATTTCGAGATATTTCTTCTTCTTGTTGTTCTTCTTCTGCACAGCTAAGCTGGAAGTGGCATTTGCGGCTCGCACTGGTGCACAGTTATCTCAAAGAAAGGGGCCACGGTGTTTCTGTATCTCTATTATGTTGGTGCGGCTTCGGAACTTTTAAGTATCTCGATATATCTCGAAAACTACGCTTCTGATCAAAAAATATCATAGAACATAAATTGTAGGAAACATAATTCTCTACAAAAAACGTCTCTTAACATTTTGCCATAGCTCGCTTCGTTTCCGAGATATTTGCAGATTCAGCTCAAAGGAACTGGCCTGACGGACATACTTCGAGATATTTCTTCTTCTTGTTGCTCTTCCTCTGCACAGCTAAGCTGGAAGTGGCATTTGCAGCTCGCAATAGTGCAGAGTTATCTCAAAGAAAGGGGCCACGGTGTTTCTGTATCTCTATTATGTTGGTGCGGCTTCGGAACTTTTAAGTATCTCGATATATCTCGAAAACTACGCTTCTGATCAAAAAATATCATAAAACATAAATTGTAGGAAACATAATTCTCTACAAAAAACGTCTCTTAACATTTTGCCATAGCTCGCTTCGTTTCCGAGATATTTGCAGATTCAGCTCAAAGGAACTGGCCTGACGGACATATTTCGAGATATTTCTTCTTCTTGTTGTTCTTCCTCTGCACAGCTAAGCTGGAAGTGGCATTTGCAGCTCGCAATAGTGCAGAGTTATCTCAAAGAAAGGGGCCACGGTGTTTCTGTATCTCTATTATGATGGTGCGGCTTCGGA
Organism: Osmia lignaria lignaria; assembly: GCF_051020975.1. NCBI lineage: Eukaryota > Metazoa > Arthropoda > Insecta > Hymenoptera > Megachilidae > Osmia > Osmia lignaria. The sequence goes on from NW_027478159.1 coordinate 23,186,125, forward strand.
ACTTTTAAATATCTTGATATATCTCGAGAACTACGCGTCTGATCAAAAAATATCATAGAACATAAAAAGTAGGAAACTTAATTCTCTACAAAAAAGGTTTCTTAACATTTTGCCATAGCTCGCTTCGTTTCCGAGATATTTGCATATTTATCTCAAGGGAAGGGGCCTGACGGACATATTTCGAGATATTTCTTCTTCTTGTTGTTCTTCTTCTGCACAGCTAAGCTGGAAGTGGCATTTACAGCTCGCAATAGTGCAGAGTTATCTCAAAGAAAGGGGCCACGGGGTTTCTGTATCTCTATTATGTTGGTGCGGCTTCGGAACTTTTAAATATCTTGATATATCTCGAGAACTACGCATCTGATCAAAAAATATCATAGAACATGAAAAGTAGGAAACTTAATTCTCTACAAAAAAGGTCTCTTAACATTTTGCCATAGCTCTCTTCGTTTCCGAGATATTTGCAGATTTATCTCAAGGGAAGGGGCCTGACGGACATATTTCGAGATATTTCTTCTTCTTGTTGTTCTTCTTCTGCACAGCTAAGCTGGAAGTGGCATTTGCAGCTCGCAATAGTGCAGAGTTATCTCAAAGAAAGGGGCCACGGTGTTTCTGTATCTCTATTATGTTGGTGCGGCTTCGGAACTTTTAAATATCTTGATATATCTCGAGAACTACGCGTCTGATCAAAAAATATCATAGAACATAAAAAGTAGGAAACATAATTCTCTACAAAAACGGTCTCTTAACATTTTGCCATAGCTCGCTTCGTTTCCGAGATATTTGCAGATATATCTCAAGGGAAGGGGCCTGACGGACATATTTCGAGATATTTCTTCTTCTTGTTGTTCTTCTTCTGCACAGCTAAGCTGGAAGTGGCATTTGCGGCTCGCACTGGTGCACAGTTATCTCAAAGAAAGGGGCCACGGTGTTTCTGTATCTCTATTATGTTGGTGCGGCTTCGGAACTTTTAAGTATCTCGATATATCTCGAAAACTACGCTTCTGATCAAAAAATATCATAGAACATAAATTGTAGGAAACATAATTCTCTACAAAAAACGTCTCTTAACATTTTGCCATAGCTCGCTTCGTTTCCGAGATATTTGCAGATTCAGCTCAAAGGAACAGGCCTGACGGACATATTTCGAGATATTTCTTCTTCTTGTTGTTCTTCCTCTGCACAGCTAAGCTGGAAGTGGCATTTGCAGCTCGCAATAGTGCAGAGTTATCTCAAAGAAAGGGGCCACGGTGTTTCTGTATCTCTATTATGATGGTGCGGCTTCGGAACTTTTAAATATCTTGATATATCTCGAGAACTACGCATCTGATCAAAAAATATCATAGAACATAAAAAGTAGGAAACTTAATTCTCTACAAAAAAGGTTTCTTAACATTTTGCCATAGCTCGCTTCGTTTCCGAGATATTTGCATATTTATCTCAAGGGAAGGGGCCTGACGGACATATTTCGAGATATTTCTTCTTCTTGTTGTTCTTCTTCTGCACAGCTAAGCTGGAAGTGGCATTTACAGCTCGCAATAGTGCAGAGTTATCTCAAAGAAAGGGGCCACGGTGTTTCTGTATCTCTATTATGTTGGTGCGGTTTCGGAACTTTTAAATATCTTGATATATCTCGAGAACTACGCATCTGATCAAAAAATATCATAGAACATAAAAAGTAGGAAACTTAATTCTCTACAAATAAGGTCTCTCAACATTTTGCCATAGCTCGCTTCGTTTCCGAGATATTTGCAGATTTATCTCAAGGGAAGGGGCCTCACGGACATATTTCGAGATATTTCTTCTTCTTGTTGTTCTTCTTCTGCACAGCTAAGCTGGAAGTGGCATTTGCGGCTCGCACTAGTGCACAGTTATCTCAAAGAAAGGGGCCACGGTGTTTCCGTATCTCTATTATGTTGGTGCGGCTTCGGAACTTTTAAGTATCTCGATATATCTCGAAAACTACGCTTCTGATCAAAAAATATCATAGAACATAAATTGTAGGAAACATAATTCTCTACAAAAAACGTCTCTTAACATTTTGCCATAGCTCGCTTCGTTTCCGAGATATTTGCAGATTTATCTCAAGGGAAGGGGCCTCACGGACATATTTCGAGATATTTCTTCTTCTTGTTGTTCTTCCTCTGCACAGCTAAGCTGGAAGTGGCATTTGCAGCTCGCAATAGTGCAGAGTTATCTCAAAGAAAGGGGCCACGGTGTTTCTGTATCTCTATTATGTTGGTGCGGCTTCGGAACTTTTAAGTATCTCGATATATCTCGAAAACTACGCTTCTGATCAAAAAATATCATAGAACATAAATTGTAGGAAACATAATTCTCTACAAAAAACGTCTCTTAACATTTTGCCATAGCTCGCTTCGTTTCCGAGATATTTGCAGATTCAGCTCAAAGGAACTGGCCTGACGGACATATTTCGAGATATTTCTTCTTCTTGTTGTTCTTCCTCTGCACAGCTAAGCTGGAAGTGGCATTTGCAGCTCGCAATAGTGCAGAGTTATCTCAAAGAAAGGGGCCACGGTGTTTCTGTATCTCTATTATGATGGTGCGGCTTCGGAACTTTTAAATATCTTGATATATCTCGAGAACTACGCATCTGATCAAAAAATATCATAGAACATAAAAAGTAGGAAACTTAATTCTCTACAAAAAAGGTTTCTTAACATTTTGCCATAGCTCGCTTCGTTTCCGAGATATTTGCATATTTATCTCAAGGGAAGGGGCCTGACGGACATATTTCGAGATATTTCTTCTTCTTGTTGTTCTTCTTCTGCACAGCTAAGCTGGAAGTGGCATTTACAGCTCGCAATAGTGCAGAGTTATCTCAAAGAAAGGGGCCACGGTGTTTCTGTATCTCTATTATGTTGGTGCGGCTTCGGAACTTTTAAATATCTTGATATATCTCGAGAACTACGCATCTGATCAAAAAATATCATAGAACATGAAAAGTAGAAAACTTAATTCTCTACAAAAAAGGTCTCTTAACATTTTGCCATAGCTCTCTTCGTTTCCGAGATATTTGCAGATATATCTCAAGCGAAGGGGCCTGACGGACATATTACGAGATATTTCTTTTTCTTGTTGTTCTTCTTCTGCACAGCTAAGCTGGAAGTGGCATTTGCGGCTCGCACTGGTGCACAGTTATCTCCAAGAAAGGGGCCACGGTGTTTCTGTATCTCTATTATGTTGGTGCGGCTTCGGAACTTTTAAATATCTCGATATATCTCGAAAACTACGCTTCTGATCAAAAAATATCATAGAACCTAAATTGTAGGAAACATAATTCTCTACAAAAAAGGTCTCTAAACATTTTGCCATAGCTCGCTTCGTTTCCGAGATATTTGCAGATATATCTCAAGGGAAGGGGCCTGACGGACATATTTCGAGATATTTCTTCTTCTTGTTGTTCTTCTTCTGCACAGCTAAGCTGGAAGTGGCATTTGCAGCTCGCAATAGTGCAGAGTTATCTCAAAGAAAGGGGCCACGGTGTTTCTGTATCTCTATTATGTTGGTGCGGCTTCGGAACTTTTAAATATCTTGATATATCTCGAGAACTACGCATCTGATCAAAAAATATCATAGAACATAAAAAGTAGGAAACTTAATTCTCTACAAAAAAGGTCTCTTAACATTTTGCCATAGCTCGCTTCGTTTCCGAGATATTTGCAGATTTATCTCAAGGGAAGGGGCCTAACGGACATATTTCGAGATATTTCTTCTTCTTGTTGTTCTTCTTCTGCACAGCTAAGCTGGAAGTGGCATTTGCGGCTCGCAATAGTGCAGAGATATCTCAAAGAAAGGGGCCACGGTGTTTCTGTATCTCTATTATGTTGGTGCGGCTTCGGAACTTTTAAATATCTTGATATATCTCGAGAACTACGCGTCTGATCAAAAAATATCATAGAACATAAAAAGTAGGAAACATAATTCTCTACAAAAAAGGTCTCTTAACATTTTGCCATAGCTCGCTTCGTTTCCGAGATATTTGCAGATTTATCTCAAGGGAAGGGGCCTGACGGACATATTTCGAGATATTTCTTCTTCTTGTTGTTCTTCTTCTGCACAGCTAAGCTGGAAGTGGCATTTGCGGCTCGCACTAGTGCACAGTTATCTCAAAGAAAGGGGCCACGGTGTTTCTGTATCTCTATTATGTTGGTGCGGCTTCGGAACTTTCAAATATCTTGATATATCTCGAGAACTACGCGTCTGATCGAAAAATATCATAGAGCATAAAAAGGAGGAAACATAATTCTCTACAAAAACGGTCTCTTAACATTTTGCCATAGCTCGCTTCGTTTCCGAGATATTTGCAGATATATCTCAAGGGAAGGGGCCTGACGGACATATTTCGAGATATTTCTTCTTCTTGTTGTTCTTCTTCTGCACAGCTAAGCTGGAAGTGGCATTTGCGGCTCGCACTGGTGCACAGTTATCTCAAAGAAAGGGGCCACGGTGTTTCTGTATCTCTATTATGTTGGTGCGGCTTCGGAACTTTTAAGTATCTCGATATATCTCGAAAACTACGCTTCTGATCAAAAAATATCATAGAACGTAAATTGTAGGAAACATAATTCTCTACAAAATACGTCTCTTAACATTTTGCCATAGCTCGCTTCGTTTCCGAGATATTTGCAGATATATCTCAAGGGAAGGGGCCTGACGGACATATTTCGAGATATTTCTTCTTCTTGTTGTTCTTCTTCTGCACAGCTAAGCTCGAAGTGGCATTTGCAGCTCGCAATAGTGCAGAGTTATCTCAAAGAAAGGGGCCACGGTGTTTCTGTATCTCTATTATGATGGTGCGGCTTCGGAACTTTTAAATATCTTGATATATCTCGAGAACTACGCGTCTGATCAAAAAATATCATAGAACATAAAAAGTAGGAAACTTAATTCTCTACAAAAAAGGTTTCTTAACATTTTGCCATAGCTCGCTTCGTTTCCGAGATATTTGCATATTTATCTCAAGGGAAGGGGCCTGACGGACATATTTCGAGATATTTCTTCTTCTTGTTGTTCTTCTTCTGCACAGCTAAGCTGGAAGTGGCATTTACAGCTCGCAATAGTGCAGAGTTATCTCAAAGAAAGGGGCCACGGTGTTTCTGTATCTCTATTATGTTGGTGCGGCTTCGGAACTTTTAAATATCTTGATATATCTCGAGAACTACGCATCTGATCAAAAAATATCATAGAACATGAAAAGTAGAAAACTTAATTCTCTACAAAAAAGGTCTCTTAACATTTTGCCATAGCTCTCTTCGTTTCCGAGATATTTGCAGATATATCTCAAGCGAAGGGGCCTGACGGACATATTTCGAGATATTTCTTTTTCTTGTTGTTCTTCTTCTGCACAGCTAAGCTGGAAGTGGCATTTGCGGCTCGCATTGGTGCACAGTTATCTCCAAGAAAGGGGCCACGGTGTTTCTGTATCTCTATTATGTTGGTGCGGCTTCGGAACTTTTAAATATCTCGATATATCTCGAAAACTACGCTTCTGATCAAAAAATATCATAGAACCTAAATTGTAGGAAACATAATTCTCTACAAAAAAGGTCTCTAAACATTTTGCCATAGCTCGCTTCGTTTCCGAGATATTTGCAGATATATCTCAAGGGAAGGGGCCTGACGGACATATTTCGAGATATTTCTTCTTCTTGTTGTTCTTCTTCTGCACAGCTAAGCTGGAAGTGGCATTTGCAGCTCGCAATAGTGCAGAGTTATCTCAAAGAAAGGGGCCACGGTGTTTCTGTATCTCTATTATGTTGGTGCGGCTTCGGAACTTTTAAATATCTTGATATATCTCGAGAACTACGCATCTGATCAAAAAATATCATAGAACATAAAAAGTAGGAAACTTAATTCTCTACAAAAAAGGTCTCTTAACATTTTGCCATAGCTCGCTTCGTTTCCGAGATATTTGCAGATTTATCTCAAGGGAAGGGGCCTAACGGACATATTTCGAGATATTTCTTCTTCTTGTTGTTCTTCTTCTGCACAGCTAAGCTGGAAGTGGCATTTGCGGCTCGCAATAGTGCAGAGATATCTCAAAGAAAGGGGCCACGGTGTTTCTGTATCTCTATTATGTTGGTGCGGCTTCGGAACTTTTAAATATCTTGATATATCTCGAGAACTACGCGTCTGATCAAAAAATATCATAGAACATAAAAAGTAGGAAACATAATTCTCTACAAAAAAGGTCTCTTAACATTTTGCCATAGCTCGCTTCGTTTCCGAGATATTTGCAGATTTATCTCAAGGGAAGGGGCCTGACGGACATATTTCGAGATATTTCTTCTTCTTGTTGTTCTTCTTCTGCACAGCTAAGCTGGAAGTGGCATTTGCGGCTCGCACTAGTGCACAGTTATCTCAAAGAAAGGGGCCACGGTGTTTCTGTATCTCTATTATGTTGGTGCGGCTTCGGAACTTTCAAATATCTTGATATATCTCGAGAACTACGCGTCTGATCGAAAAATATCATAGAGCATAAAAAGTAGGAAACATAATTCTCTACAAAAACGGTCTCTTAACATTTTGCCATAGCTCGCTTCGTTTCCGAGATATTTGCAGATATATCTCAAGGGAAGGGGCCTGACGGACATATTTCGAGATATTTCTTCTTCTTGTTGTTCTTCTTCTGCACAGCTAAGCTGGAAGTGGCATTTGCGGCTCGCACTGGTGCACAGTTATCTCAAAGAAAGGGGCCACGGTGTTTCTGTATCTCTATTATGTTGGTGCGGCTTCGGAACTTTTAAGTATCTCGATATATCTCGAAAACTACGCTTCTGATCAAAAAATATCATAGAACGTAAATTGTAGGAAACATAATTCTCTACAAAATACGTCTCTTAACATTTTGCCATAGCTCGCTTCGTTTCCGAGATATTTGCAGATATATCTCAAGGGAAGGGGCCTGACGGACATATTTCGAGATATTTCTTCTTCTTGTTGTTCTTCTTCTGCACAGCTAAGCTCGAAGTGGCATTTGCAGCTCGCAATAGTGCAGAGTTATCTCAAAGAAAGGGGCCACGGTGTTTCTGTATCTCTATTATGATGGTGCGGCTTCGGAACTTTTAAATATCTTGATATATCTCGAGAACTACGCGTCTGATCAAAAAATATCATAGAACATAAAAAGTAGGAAACTTAATTCTCTACAAAAAAGGTTTCTTAACATTTTGCCATAGCTCGCTTCGTTTCCGAGATATTTGCATATTTATCTCAAGGGAAGGGGCCTGACGGACATATTTCGAGATATTTCTTCTTCTTGTTGTTCTTCTTCTGCACAGCTAAGCTGGAAGTGGCATTTACAGCTCGCAATAGTGCAGAGTTATCTCAAAGAAAGGGGCCACGGTGTTTCTGTATCTCTATTATGTTGGTGCGGCTTCGGAACTTTTAAATATCTTGATATATCTCGAGAACTACGCATCTGATCAAAAAATATCATAGAACATGAAAAGTAGAAAACTTAATTCTCTACAAAAAAGGTCTCTTAACATTTTGCCATAGCTCTCTTCGTTTCCGAGATATTTGCAGATATATCTCAAGCGAAGGGGCCTGACGGACATATTTCGAGATATTTCTTTTTCTTGTTGTTCTTCTTCTGCACAGCTGAGCTGGAAGTGGCATTTGCAGCTCGTAATAGTGCAGAGTTATCCCAAAGAAAGGGGCCACGGTGTTTCCGTATCTCTATTATGTTGGTGCGGCTTCGGAACTTTTAAATATCTCGATATATCTCGAAAACGACGCTTCTGATCAACAAATATCATAGAACATAAATTATAGGAAACATAATTCTCTACAAAAAAGGTCTCTTAACATTTTGCCATAGCTCGCTTCGTTTCCGAGATATTTGCAGATATATCTCAAGGGAAGGGGCCTGACGGACATATTTCGAGATATATCTTCTTCTTGTTGTTCTTCTTCTGCACAGCTAAGCTGGAAGTGGCATTTACAGCTCGCAATAGTGCAGAGTTATCTCAAAGAAAGGGGCCACGGTGTTTCTGTATCTCTATTATGTTGGTGCGGCTTCGGAACTTTTAAATATCTTGATATATCTCGAGAACTACGCATCTGATCAAAAAATATCATAGAACATAAAAAGTAGGAAACTTAATTCTCTACAAAAAAGGTCTCTTAGCATTTTGCCATAGCTCGCTTCGTTTCCGAGATATTTGCAGATTTATCTCAAGGGAAGGGGCCTGACGGACATATTTCGAGATATTTCTTCTTCTTGTTGTTCTTCTTCTGCACAGCTAAGCTGGAAGTGGCATTTGCAGCTCGCAATAGTGCAGAGTTATCCCAAAGAAAGGGGCCACGGTGTTTCCGTATCTCTATTATGTTGGTGCGGCTTCGGAACTTTTAAATATCTCGATATATCTCGAAAACGACGCTTCTGATCAACAAATATCATAGAACATAAATTATAGGAAACATAATTCTCTACAAAAAAGGTCTCTTAAGATTTTGCCATAGCTCGCTTCGTTTCCGAGATATTTGCAGATTTATCTCAAGGGAAGGGTCCTGATGGACATATTTCGAGATATTTCTTCTTCTTGTTGTTCTTCTTCTGCACAGCTAAACTGGAAGTGGCATTTCCAGCTCGCAATCGTGCAGAGTTATCTCAAAGAAAGGGGCCACGGTGTTTCTGTATCTCTATTATGTTGGTGCGGCTTCGGAACTTTTAAATATCTTGATATATCTCGAGAACTACGCCTCTGATCGAAAAATATCATAGAACATAAAAAGTAGGAAACTTAATTATCTACAAAAAAGGTCTCTTAACATTTTGCCATAGCTCGCTTCGTTTCCGAGATATTTGCAGATTTATCTCAAGGGAAGGGGCCTGACGGACATATTTCGAGATATTTCTTCTTCTTGTTGTTCTTCTTCTGCACAGCTAAGCTGGAAGTGGCATTTGCAGCTCGCAATAGTGCAGAGTTATCTCAAAGAGAGGGGCCACGGTGTTTCTGTATCTCTATTATGTTTGGTGCGGCTTCGGAACTTTTAAGTATCTTGATCTATCTCGAGAACTACGCTTCTGATCAAAAAATATCATAGAACATAAATTGTAGGAAATATAATTCTCTACAAAAAACGTCTCTTAACATTTTGCCATAGCTCGCTTCGTTTCCGAGATATTTGCAGATTAATCTCAAGGGAAGTGGCCTGACGGACATATTTCGACATATTTCTTCTTCTTGTTGTTCTTCTTCTGCACAGCTAAGCTGGAAGTGGCATTTGCGGCTCGCACTAGTGCAGAGTTATCTCAAAGAAAGGGGCCACGGTGTTTCTGTATCTCTATTATGTTGGTGCGGCTTCGCAACTTTTAAATATCTTGATATATCTCGAGAACTACGCCTCTGATCGAAAAATATCATAGAACATAAAAAGTAGGAAACTTAATTATCTACAAAAAAGGTCTCTTAACATTTTGTCATAGCTCGCTTCGTTTCCGAGATATTTGCAGATTTATCTCAAGGGAAGGGGCCTGACGGACATATTTCGAGATATTTCTTCTTCTTGTTGTTCTTCTTCTGCACAGCTAAGCTGGAAGTGGCATTTGCGGCTCGCACTAGTGCAGAGTTATCTCAAAGAAAGGGGCCACGGTGTTTCTGTATCCCTATTATGTTGGTGCGGCTTCGGAACTTTTAAATATCTCGATATATCTCGAAAACTACGCTTCTGATCAAAAAATATCATAGAACATAAATTGTAGGAAACATAATTCTCTACAAAAAACGTCTCTTAACATTTTGCCATAGCTCGCTTCGTTTCCGAGATATTTGCAGATTCAGCTCAAAGGAACTGGCCTGACGGACATATTTCGAGATATTTCTTCTTCTTGTTGTTCTTCCTCTGCACAGCTAAGCTGGAAGTGGCATTTGCGGCTCGCACTAGTGCAGAGTTATCTCAAAGAAAGGGGCCACGGTGTTTCTGTATCTTTATTATGTTGGTGCGACTTCGGAACTTTTAAATATCTCGATATATCTCGAAAACTACGCTTCTGATCAAAAAATATCATAGAACATAAAAAGTAGGAAACTTAATTCTCTACAAAAAAGGTCTCTTAACATTTTGCCATAGCTCGCTTCGTTTCCGAGATATTTGCAGATTTATCTCAAGGGAAGGGGCCTAACGGACATATTTCGAGATATTTCTTCTTCTTGTTGTTCTTCTTCTGCACAGCTAAACTGGAAGTGGCATTTCCAGCTCGCAATAGTGCAGAGTTATCTCAAAGAAAGGGGCCACGGTGTTTCTGTATCTCTATTATGTTGGTGCGGCTTCGGAACTTTTAAATATCTTGATATATCTCGAGAACTACGCATCTGATCAAAAAATATCATAGAACATAAAAAGTAGGAAACTTAACTCTCTACAAAAAAGGTCTCTTAACACTTTGCCATAGCTCGCTTCGTTTCCGAGATATTTGCAGATTTATCTCAAGGGAAGGGGCCTGACGGACATATTTCGAGATATTTCTTCTTCTTGTTGTTCTTCTTCTGCACAGCTGAGCTGGAAGTGGCATTTGCAGGTCGCAATAGTGCAGAGTTATCTCAAAGAAAGAGGCCACGGTGTTTCTGTACCTCTATTATGTTGGTGCAGCTTCGGAACTTTTAAATATCTTGATATATCTCGAGAACTACGCATCTAATCAAAAAATATCATCGAACATAAAAAGTAGGAAACTTAATTCTCTACAAAAAAGGTCTCTTAACATTTTGCCATAGCTCGCTTCGTTTCCGAGATATTTGCAGATTTATCTCAAGGGAAGTGGCCTGACGGACATATTTCGAGATATTTCTTCTTCTTGTTGTTCTTCTTCTGCACAGCTAAGCTGGAAGTGGCATTTGCAGCTCGCAATAGTGCAGAGTTATCCCAAAGAAAGGGGCCACGGTGTTTCTGTATCTCTATTATGTTTGGTGCGGCTTCGGAACTTTTAAGTATCTTGATCTATCTCGAGAACTACGCTTCTGATCAAAAAATATCATAGAACATAAATTGTAGGAAATATAATTCTCTACAAAAAACCTCTCTTAACATTTTGCCATAGCTCGCTTCGTTTCCGAGATATTTGCAGATTTATCTCAAGGGAAGTGGCCTGACGGACATATTTCGAGATATTTCTTCTTCTTGTTGTTCTTCTTCTGCACAGCTAAGCTGGAAGTGGCATTTGCGGCTCGCACTAGTGCAGAGTTATCTCAAAGAAAGGGGCCACGGTGTTTCTGTATCCCTATTATGTTGGTGCGGCTTCGGAACTTTTAAATATCTCGATATATCTCGAAAACTACGCTTCTGATCAAAAAATATCATAGAACATAAATTGTAGGAAACATAATTCTCTACAAAAAACGTCTCTTAACATTTTGCCATAGCTCGCTTCGTTTCCGAGATATTTGCAGATTCAGCTCAAAGGAACTGGCCTGACGGACATATTTCGAGATATTTCTTCTTCTTGTTGTTCTTCCTCTGCACAGCTAAGCTGGAAGTGGCATTTGCAGCTCGCAATAGTGCAGAGTTATCTCAAAGAAAGGGGCCACGGTGTTTCTGTATCTCTATTATGTTGGTGCGGCTTCGGAACTTTTAAATATCTTGATATATCTCGAGAACTACGCATCTGATCAAAAAATATCATAGAACATAAAAAGTAGGAAACTTAATTCTCTACAAAAAAGGTCTCTTAACATTTTGCCATAGCTCGCTTCGTTTCCGAGATATTTGCAGATTTATCTCAAGGGAAGGGGCCTGACGGACATATTTCGAGATATTTCTTCTTCTTGTTGTTCTTCTTCTGCACAGCTGAGCTGGAAGTGGCATATGCAGGTCGCAATAGTGCAGAGTTATCTCAAAGAAAGGGGCCACGGTGTTTCTGTATCTCTATTATGTTGGTGCGGCTTCGGAACTTTTAAATATCTCGATATATCTCGAAAACTACGCTTCTGATCAAAAAAGATCGTAGAACATAAATTGTAGGAAACATAATTCTCTACAAAAAAGGTCTCTTAACATTTTGCCATAGCTCGCTTCGTTTCCGAGATATTTGCAGATATATCTCAAGGGAAGGGGCCTGACGGACATATTTCGAGATATTTCTTCTTCTTGTTGTTCTTCTTCTGCACAGCTAAGCTGGAAGTGGCATTTACAGCTCGCAATAGTGCAGAGTTATCTCAAAGAAAGGGGCCACGGTGTTTCTGTATCTCTATTATGTTGGTGCGGCTTCGGAACTTTTAAATATCTTGATATATCTCGAGAACTACGCATCTGATCAAAAAATATCATAGAACATGAAAAGTAGAAAACTTAATTCTCTACAAAAAAGGTCTCTTAACATTTTGCCATAGCTCTCTTCGTTTCCGAGATATTTGCAGATATATCTCAAGCGAAGGGGCCTGACGGACATATTTCGAGATATTTCTTTTTCTTGTTGTTCTTCTTCTGCACAGCTGAGCTGGAAGTGGCATTTGCAGCTCGTAATAGTGCAGAGTTATCCCAAAGAAAGGGGCCACGGTGTTTCCGTATCTCTATTATGTTGGTGCGGCTTCGGAACTTTTAAATATCTCGATATATCTCGAAAACGACGCTTCTGATCAACAAATATCATAGAACATAAATTATAGGAAACATAATTCTCTACAAAAAAGGTCTCTTAACATTTTGCCATAGCTCGCTTCGTTTCCGAGATATTTGCAGATATATCTCAAGGGAAGGGGCCTGACGGACATATTTCGAGATATATCTTCTTCTTGTTGTTCTTCTTCTGCACAGCTAAGCTGGAAGTGGCATTTACAGCTCGCAATAGTGCAGAGTTATCTCAAAGAAAGGGGCCACGGTGTTTCTGTATCTCTATTATGTTGGTGCGGCTTCGGAACTTTTAAATATCTTGATATATCTCGAGAACTACGCATCTGATCAAAAAATATCATAGAACATAAAAAGTAGGAAACTTAATTCTCTACAAAAAAGGTCTCTTAGCATTTTGCCATAGCTCGCTTCGTTTCCGAGATATTTGCAGATTTATCTCAAGGGAAGGGGCCTGACGGACATATTTCGAGATATTTCTTCTTCTTGTTGTTCTTCTTCTGCACAGCTAAGCTGGAAGTGGCATTTGCAGCTCGCAATAGTGCAGAGTTATCCCAAAGAAAGGGGCCACGGTGTTTCCGTATCTCTATTATGTTGGTGCGGCTTCGGAACTTTTAAATATCTCGATATATCTCGAAAACGACGCTTCTGATCAACAAATATCATAGAACATAAATTATAGGAAACATAATTCTCTACAAAAAAGGTCTCTTAAGATTTTGCCATAGCTCGCTTCGTTTCCGAGATATTTGCAGATTTATCTCAAGGGAAGGGTCCTGATGGACATATTTCGAGATATTTCTTCTTCTTGTTGTTCTTCTTCTGCACAGCTAAACTGGAAGTGGCATTTCCAGCTCGCAATCGTGCAGAGTTATCTCAAAGAAAGGGGCCACGGTGTTTCTGTATCTCTATTATGTTGGTGCGGCTTCGGAACTTTTAAATATCTTGATATATCTCGAGAACTACGCCTCTGATCGAAAAATATCATAGAACATAAAAAGTAGGAAACTTAATTATCTACAAAAAAGGTCTCTTAACATTTTGCCATAGCTCGCTTCGTTTCCGAGATATTTGCAGATTTATCTCAAGGGAAGGGGCCTGACGGACATATTTCGAGATATTTCTTCTTCTTGTTGTTCTTCTTCTGCACAGCTAAGCTGGAAGTGGCATTTGCAGCTCGCAATAGTGCAGAGTTATCTCAAAGAGAGGGGCCACGGTGTTTCTGTATCTCTATTATGTTTGGTGCGGCTTCGGAACTTTTAAGTATCTTGATCTATCTCGAGAACTACGCTTCTGATCAAAAAATATCATAGAACATAAATTGTAGGAAATATAATTCTCTACAAAAAACGTCTCTTAACATTTTGCCATAGCTCGCTTCGTTTCCGAGATATTTGCAGATTAATCTCAAGGGAAGTGGCCTGACGGACATATTTCGACATATTTCTTCTTCTTGTTGTTCTTCTTCTGCACAGCTAAGCTGGAAGTGGCATTTGCGGCTCGCACTAGTGCAGAGTTATCTCAAAGAAAGGGGCCACGGTGTTTCTGTATCTCTATTATGTTGGTGCGGCTTCGCAACTTTTAAATATCTTGATATATCTCGAGAACTACGCCTCTGATCGAAAAATATCATAGAACATAAAAAGTAGGAAACTTAATTATCTACAAAAAAGGTCTCTTAACATTTTGTCATAGCTCGCTTCGTTTCCGAGATATTTGCAGATTTATCTCAAGGGAAGGGGCCTGACGGACATATTTCGAGATATTTCTTCTTCTTGTTGTTCTTCTTCTGCACAGCTAAGCTGGAAGTGGCATTTGCGGCTCGCACTAGTGCAGAGTTATCTCAAAGAAAGGGGCCACGGTGTTTCTGTATCCCTATTATGTTGGTGCGGCTTCGGAACTTTTAAATATCTCGATATATCTCGAAAACTACGCTTCTGATCAAAAAATATCATAGAACATAAATTGTAGGAAACATAATTCTCTACAAAAAACGTCTCTTAACATTTTGCCATAGCTCGCTTCGTTTCCGAGATATTTGCAGATTCAGCTCAAAGGAACTGGCCTGACGGACATATTTCGAGATATTTCTTCTTCTTGTTGTTCTTCCTCTGCACAGCTAAGCTGGAAGTGGCATTTGCGGCTCGCACTAGTGCAGAGTTATCTCAAAGAAAGGGGCCACGGTGTTTCTGTATCTTTATTATGTTGGTGCGACTTCGGAACTTTTAAATATCTCGATATATCTCGAAAACTACGCTTCTGATCAAAAAATATCATAGAACATAAAAAGTAGGAAACTTAATTCTCTACAAAAAAGGTCTCTTAACATTTTGCCATAGCTCGCTTCGTTTCCGAGATATTTGCAGATTTATCTCAAGGGAAGGGGCCTAACGGACATATTTCGAGATATTTCTTCTTCTTGTTGTTCTTCTTCTGCACAGCTAAACTGGAAGTGGCATTTCCAGCTCGCAATAGTGCAGAGTTATCTCAAAGAAAGGGGCCACGGTGTTTCTGTATCTCTATTATGTTGGTGCGGCTTCGGAACTTTTAAATATCTTGATATATCTCGAGAACTACGCATCTGATCAAAAAATATCATAGAACATAAAAAGTAGGAAACTTAACTCTCTACAAAAAAGGTCTCTTAACACTTTGCCATAGCTCGCTTCGTTTCCGAGATATTTGCAGATTTATCTCAAGGGAAGGGGCCTGACGGACATATTTCGAGATATTTCTTCTTCTTGTTGTTCTTCTTCTGCACAGCTGAGCTGGAAGTGGCATTTGCAGGTCGCAATAGTGCAGAGTTATCTCAAAGAAAGGGGCCACGGTGTTTCTGTATCTCTATTATGTTGGTGCGGCTTCGGAACTTTTAAATATCTCGATATATCTCGAAAACTACGCTTCTGATCAAAAAATATCATAGAACGTAAATTGTAGGAAATATTATTCTCTACAAAAAAGGTCTCTTAACATTTTGCCATAGCTCGCTTCGTTTCCGAGATATTTGCAGATTTATCTCAAGGGAAGGGTCCTGATGGACATATTTCGAGATATTTCTTCTTCTTGTTGTTCTTCTTCTGCACAGCTAAACTGGAAGTGGCATTTCCAGCTCGCAATCGTGCAGAGTTATCTCAAAGAAAGGGGCCACGGTGTTTCTGTATCTTTATTATGTTGGTGCGGCTTCGCAACTTTTAAATATCTTGATATATCTCGAGAACTACGCCTCTGATCGAAAAATATCATAGAACATAAAAAGTAGGAAACTTAATTATCTACAAAAAAGGTCTCTTAACATTTTGCCATAGCTCGCTTCGTTTCCGAGATATTTGCAGATTTATCTCAAGGGAAGGGGCCTGACGGACATATTTCGAGATATTTCTTCTTCTTGTTGTTCTTCTTCTGCACAGCTAAGCTGGAAGTGGCATTTGCAGCTCGCAATAGTGCAGAGTTATCTCAAAGAGAGGGGCCACGGTGTTTCTGTATCTCTATTATGTTTGGTGCGGCTTCGGAACTTTTAAGTATCTTGATCTATCTCGAGAACTACGCTTCTGATCAAAAAATATCATAGAACATAAATTGTAGGAAATATAATTCTCTACAAAAAACGTCTCTTAACATTTTGCCATAGCTCGCTTCGTTTCCGAGATATTTGCAGATATATCTCAAGGGAAGTGGCCTGACGGACATATTTCGAGATATTTCTTCTTCTTGTTGTTCTTCTTCTGCACAGCTAAGCTGGAAGTGGCATTTGCGGCTCGCACTAGTGCAGAGTTATCTCAAAGAAAGGGGCCACGGTGTTTCTGTATCCCTATTATGTTCGTGCGGCTTCGGAACTTTTAAATATCTTGATATATCTCGAGAACTACGCATCTGATCAAAAAATATCATAGAACATAAAAAGTAGGAAACTTAATTCTCTACAAAAAAGGTCTCTTAACACTTTGCCATAGCTCGCTTCGTTTCCGAGATATTTGCAGATTTATCTCAAGGGAAGGGGCCTGACGGACATATTTCGAGATATTTCTTCTTCTTGTTGTTCTTCTTCTGCACAGCTGAGCTGGAAGTGGCATTTGCAGGTCGCAATAGTGCAGAGTTATCTCAAAGAAAGGGGCCACGGTGTTTCTGTATCTCTATTATGTTGGTGCGGCTTCGGAACTTTTAAATATCTCGATATATCTCGAAAACTACGCTTCTGATCAAAAAATATCATAGAACGTAAATTGTAGGAAATATTATTCTCTACAAAAAAGGTCTCTTAACATTTTGCCATAGCTCGCTTCGTTTCCGAGATATTTGCAGATTTATCTCAAGGGAAGGGTCCTGATGGACATATTTCGAGATATTTCTTCTTCTTGTTGTTCTTCTTCTGCACAGCTAAACTGGAAGTGGCATTTCCAGCTCGCAATCGTGCAGAGTTATCTCAAAGAAAGGGGCCACGGTGTTTCTGTATCTCTATTATGTTGGTGCGGCTTCGCAACTTTTAAATATCTTGATATATCTCGAGAACTACGCCTCTGATCGAAAAATATCATAGAACATAAAAAGTAGGAAACTTAATTATGTACAAAAAAGGTCTCTTAACATTTTGCCATAGCTCGCTTCGTTTCCGAGATATTTGCAGATTCAGCTCAAAGGAACTGGCCTGACGGACATATTTCGAGATATTTCTTCTTCTTGTTGTTCTTCCTCTGCACAGCTAAGCTGGAAGTGGCATTTGCGGCTCGCACTAGTGCAGAGTTATCTCAAAGAAAGGGGCCACGGTGTTTCTGTATCTTTATTATGTTGGTGCGACTTCGGAACTTTTAAATATCTCGATATATCTCGAAAACTACGCTTCTGATCAAAAAATATCATAGAACATAAAAAGTAGGAAACTTAATTCTCTACAAAAAAGGTCTCTTAACATTTTGCCATAGCTCGCTTCGTTTCCGAGATATTTGCAGATTTATCTCAAGGGAAGGGGCCTAACGGACATATTTCGAGATATTTCTTCTTCTTGTTGTTCTTCTTCTGCACAGCTAAACTGGAAGTGGCATTTCCAGCTCGCAATAGTGCAGAGTTATCTCAAAGAAAGGGGCCACGGTGTTTCTGTATCTCTATTATGTTGGTGCGGCTTCGGAACTTTTAAATATCTTGATATATCTCGAGAACTACGCATCTGATCAAAAAATATCATAGAACATAAAAAGTAGGAAACTTAACTCTCTACAAAAAAGGTCTCTTAACACTTTGCCATAGCTCGCTTCGTTTCCGAGATATTTGCAGATTTATCTCAAGGGAGGGGCCTGACGGACATATTTCGAGATATTTCTTCTTCTTGTTGTTCTTCTTCTGCACAGCTGAGCTGGAAGTGGCATTTTCAGGTCGCAATAGTGCAGAGTTATCTCAAAGAAAGGGGCCACGGTGTTTCTGTATCTCTATTATGTTGGTGCGGCTTCGGAACTTTTAAATATCTCGATATATCTCGAAAACTACGCTTCTGATCAAAAAATATCATAGAACGTAAATTGTAGGAAACATTATTGTCTACAAAAAAGGTCTCTTAACATTTTGCCATAGCTCGCTTCGTTTCCGAGATATTTGCAGATTTATCTCAAGGGAAGGGTCCTGATGGACATATTTCGAGATATTTCTTCTTCTTGTTGTTCTTCTTCTGCACAGCTAAACTGGAAGTGGCATTTCCAGCTCGCAATCGTGCAGAGTTATCTCAAAGAAAGGGGCCACGGTGTTTCTGTATCTTTATTATGTTGGTGCGGCTTCGCAACTTTTAAATATCTTGATATATCTCGAGAACTACGCCTCTGATCGAAAAATATCATAGAACATAAAAAGTAGGAAACTTAATTATCTACAAAAAAGGTCTCTTAACATTTTGCCATAGCTCGCTTCGTTTCCGAGATATTTGCAGATTTATCTCAAGGGAAGGGGCCTGACGGACATATTTCGAGATATTTCTTCTTCTTGTTGTTCTTCTTCTGCACAGCTAAGCTGGAAGTGGCATTTGCAGCTCGCAATAGTGCAGAGTTATCTCAAAGAGAGGGGCCACGGTGTTTCTGTATCTCTATTATGTTTGGTGCGGCTTCGGAACTTTTAAGTATCTTGATCTATCTCGAGAACTACGCTTCTGATCAAAAAATATCATAGAACATAAATTGTAGGAAATATAATTCTCTACAAAAAACGTCTCTTAACATTTTGCCATAGCTCGCTTCGTTTCCGAGATATTTGCAGATTTATCTCAAGGGAAGTGGCCTGACGGACATATTTCGAGATATTTCTTCTTCTTGTTGTTCTTCTTCTGCACAGCTAAGCTGGAAGTGGCATTTGCGGCTCGCACTAGTGCAGAGTTATCTCAAAGAAAGGGGCCACGGTGTTTCTGTATCTTTATTATGTTGGTGCGACTTCGGAACTTTTAAATATCTCGATATATCTCGAAAACTACGCTTCTGATCAAAAAATATCATAGAACATAAAAAGTAGGAAACTTAATTCTCTACAAAAAAGGTCTCTTAACATTTTGCCATAGCTCGCTTCGTTTCCGAGATATTTGCAGATTTATCTCAAGGGAAGGGGCCTAACGGACATATTTCGAGATATTTCTTCTTCTTGTTGTTCTTCTTCTGCACAGCTAAACTGGAAGTGGCATTTCCAGCTCGCAATAGTGCAGAGTTATCTCAAAGAAAGGGGCCACGGTGTTTCTGTATCTCTATTATGTTGGTGCGGCTTCGGAACTTTTAAATATCTTGATATATCTCGAGAACTACGCATCTGATCAAAAAATATCATAGAACATAAAAAGTAGGAAACTTAACTCTCTACAAAAAAGGTCTCTTAACACTTTGCCATAGCTCGCTTCGTTTCCGAGATATTTGCAGATTTATCTCAAGGGAAGGGGCCTGACGGACATATTTCGAGATATTTCTTCTTCTTGTTGTTCTTCTTCTGCACAGCTAAGCTGGAAGTGGCATTTGCAGCTCGCAATAGTGCAGAGTTATCTCAAAGAGAGGGGCCACGGTGTTTCTGTATCTCTATTATGTTTGGTGCGGCTTCGGAACTTTTAAGTATCTTGATCTATCTCGAGAACTACGCTTCTGATCAAAAAATATCATAGAACATAAATTGTAGGAAATATAATTCTCTACAAAAAACGTCTCTTAACATTTTGCCATAGCTCGCTTCGTTTCCGAGATATTTGCAGATGTATCTCAAGGGAAGTGGCCTGACGGACATATTTCGAGATATTTCTTCTTCTTGTTGTTCTTCTTCTGCACAGCTAAGCTGGAAGTGGCATTTGCGGCTCGCACTAGTGCAGAGTTATCTCAAAGAAAGGGGCCACGGTGTTTCTGTATCCCTATTATGTTCGTGCGGCTTCGGAACTTTTAAATATCTTGATATATCTCGAGAACTACGCATCTGATCAAAAAATATCATAGAACATAAAAAGTAGGAAACTTAATTCTCTACAAAAAAGGTCTCTTAACACTTTGCCATAGCTCGCTTCGTTTCCGAGATATTTGCAGATTTATCTTAAGGGAAGGGGCCTGACGGACATATTTCGAGATATTTCTTCTTCTTGTTGTTCTTCTTCTGCACAGCTGAGCTGGAAGTGGCATTTGCAGCTCGCAATAGTGCAGAGTTATCGCAAAGAAAGGGGCAACGGTGTTTCTGTATCTCTATTATGTTGGTGCGGCTTCGGAACTTTTAAATATCTCGATATATCTCGAAAACTACGCTTCTGATCAAAAAATATCGTAGAACATAAATTGTAGGAAACATAATTCTCTACAAAAAAGGTCTCTTAACATTTTGCCATAGCTCGCTTCGTTTCCGAGATATTTGCAGATATATCTCAAGGGAAGGGGCCTGACGGACATATTTCGAGATATTTCTTCTTCTTGTTGTTCTTCTTCTGCACAGCTAAGCTGGAAGTGGCATTTACAGCTAGCAATAGTGCAGAGTTATCTCAAAGAAAGGGGCCACGGTGTTTCTGTATCTCTATTATGTTGGTGCGGCTTCGGAACTTTTAAATATCTTGATATATCTCGAGAACTACGCATCTGATCAAAAAATATCATAGAACATAAAAAGTAGGAAACTTAATTCTCTACAAAAAAGGTCTCTTAACATTTTGCCATAGCTCACTTCGTTTCCGAGATATGTGCAGATTTATCTCAAGGGGAGGGGCCTGACGGACATATTTCGAGATATTTCTTCTTCTTGTTGTTCTTCTTCTGCACAGCTAAGCTGGAAGTGGCATTTGCAGCTCGCACTAGTGCAGAGTTATCTCAAAGAAAGGGGCCACGGTGTTTCTGTATCTCTATTATGTTGGTGCGGCTTCGGAACTTTTAAATATCTCGATATATCTCGAAAACTACGCTTCTGATCAAAAAATATCGTAGAACATATATTGTAGGAAACATAATTCTCTACAAAAAAGGTCTCTGAACATTTTGCCATAGCTCGCTTCGTTTCCGAGATATTTGCAGATATATCTCAAGGGAAGGGGCCTGACGGACATATTTCGAGATATTTCTTCTTCTTGTTGTTCTTCTTCTGCACAGCTAAGCTGGAAGTGGCATTTACAGCTCGCAATAGTGCAGAGTTATCTCAAAGAAAGGGGCCACGGTGTTTCTGTATCTCTATTATGTTGGTGCGGCTTCGGAACTTTTAAATATCTTGATATATCTCGAGAACTACGCATCTGATCAAAAAATATCATAGAACATAAAAAGTAGGAAACTTAATTCTCTACAAAAAAGGTCTCTTAACATTTTGCCATAGCTCACTTCGTTTCCGAGATATGTGCAGATTTATCTCAAGGGGAGGGGCCTGACGGACATATTTCGAGATATTTCTTCTTCTTGTTGTTCTTCTTCTGCACAGCTAAGCTGGAAGTGGCATTTGCAGCTCGCACTAGTGCAGAGTTATCTCAAAGAAAGGGGCCACGGTGTTTCTGTATCTCTATTATGTTGGTGCGGCTTCGGAACTTTTAAATATCTCGATATATCTCGAAAACTACGCTTCTGATCAAAAAATATCGTAGAACATATATTGTAGGAAACATAATTCTCTACAAAAAAGGTCTCTGAACATTTTGCCATAGCTCGCTTCGTTTCCGAGATATTTGCAGATTTATCTCAAGGGAAGTGGCCTGACGGACATATTTCGAGATATTTCTTCTTCTTGTTGTTCTTCTTCTGCACAGCTAAGCTGGAAGTGGCATTTGCGGCTCGCACTAGTGCAGAGTTATCAAAAAGAAAGGGGCCACGGTGTTTCTGTATCTCTATTATGTTGGTGCGGCTTCGGAACTTTTAAATATCTTGATATATCTCGAGAACTACGCATCTGATCAAAAAATATCATAGAACATAAAAAGTAGGAAACTTAATTCTCTACAAAAAAGGTCTCTTAACATTTTGCCATCGCTCGCTTCGTTTCCGAGATATTTGCAGATTTATCTCAAGGGAAGGGTCCTGATGGACATATTTCGAGATATTTCTTCTTCTTGTTGTTCTTCTTCTGCACAGCTAAACTGGAAGTGGCATTTCCAGCTCGCAATCGTGCAGAGTAATCTCAAAGAAAGGGGCCACGGTGTTTCAGTATCTCTATTATGTTGGTGCGGCTTCGGAACTTTTAAATATCTTGATATATCTCGAGAACTACGCCTCTGATCGAAAAATATCATACAACTTAAAAAGTAGGAAACTTAATTCTCTACAAAAAAGGTCTCCTAACATTTTGCCATAGCTCGCTTCGTTTCCGAGATATTTGCAGATTTATCTCAAGGGAAGTGGCCTGACGGACATATTTCGAGATATTTCTTCTTCTTGTTGTTCTTCTTCTGCACAGCTAAGCTGGAAGTGGCATTTGCAGCTCGCAATAGTGCAGAGTTATCGCAAAGAAAGGGGCCACGGTGTTTCTGTATCTCTATTATGTTGGTGCGGCTTCGGAACTTTTAAATATCTTGATATATCTCGAGAACTACGCCTCTGATCGAAAAATATCATAGAACATAAAAGGTAGGAAACTTAATTCTCTACAAAAAAGGTCGCTTAACATTTTGCCATAGCTCGCTTCGTTTCCGAGATATTTGCAGATTTATCTCAAGGGAAGGGGCCTGACGGACATATTTCGAGATATTTCTTCTTCTGCACAGCTAAGCTGGAAGTGGCATTTGCAGCTCGCAATAGTGCAGAGTTATCGCAAAGAAAGGGGCTACGGTGTTTCTGTATCTCTATTATGTTGGTGCGGCTTCGGAACTTTTAAATATCTTGATATATCTCGAGAACTACGCATCTGATCAAAAAATATCATAGAACATAAAAAGTAGGAAACTTAATTCTCTACAAAAAAGGTCTCTTAACGTTTTGCAATAGCTCGCTTCGTTTCCGAGATATTTGCAGATTTATCTCAAGGGAAGGGTCCTGACGGACATATTTCGAGATATTTCTTCTTCTTGTTGTTCTTCTTCTGCACAGCTAAGCTGGAAGTGGCATTTGCAGCTCGCAATAGTGCAGAGTTATCTCAAAGAAAGGGGCCACGGTGTTTCTGTACCTCTATTATGTTGGTGCAGCTTCGGAGCTTTTACATATCATGATATATCTCGAGAACTACGCATCTGATCAAAAAATATCATAGAACATAAAAAGTAGGAAACTTAATTCTCTACAAAAAAGGTCTCTTAACATTTTGCCATAGCTCGCTTCGTTTCCGAGATATTTGCAGATTTATCTCAAGGGAAGGGGCCTGACGGACATATTTCGAGATATTTCTTCTTCTTGTTGTTCTTCTTCTGCACAGCTAAGCTGGAAGTGGCATTTGCAGCGCGCAATAGTGCAGAGTTATCTCAAAGAAAGGGGCCACGGTGTTTCTGTATCTCTATTATGTTGGTGCGGCTTCGGAACTTTTAAATATCTTGATATATCTCGAGAACTACGCATCTGTTCAAAAAATATCATAGAACATAAAAAGTAGGAAACTTAATTCTCTACAAAAAAGGTCTCTTAACATTTTGCCATAGCTCGCTTCGTTTCCGAGATATTTGCAGATTTATCTCAAGGGAAGGGGCCTGACGGACATATTTCGAGATATTTCTTCTTCTTGTTGTTCTTCTTCTGCACAGCTAAGCTGGAAGTGGCATTTGCAGCGCGCAATAGTGCAGAGTTATCTCAAAGAAAGGGGCCACGGTGTTTCTGTATCTCTATTATGTTGGTGCGGCTTCGGAACTTTTAAATATCTTGATATATCTCGAGAACTACGCATCTGTTCAAAAAATATCATAGAACATAAAAAGTAGGAATCCTAATTTTCTACAAAAAAGGTCTCTTAACATTTTGCCGTAGCTCGCTTGGTTTCCGAGATATTTGCAGATTTATCTCAAGGGAAGGGGCCTGGCGGACATATTTCCTGATATTTCTTCTTCTTGTTGTTCTTCTTCTGCACAGCTAAGCTGGAAGTGGCATTTGCAGCTCGCAATAGTGCAGAGTTATCGCAAAGAAAGGGGCCACGGTGTTTCTGTATCTCTATTATGTTGGTGCGGCTTCGGAACTTTTAAATATCTTGATATATCTCGAGAACTACGCATCTGATCAAAAAATATCATAAAACATAAAAAGTAGGAAACTTAATTCTCTGCAAAAAAGGTCTCTTAACGTTTTGCAATAGCTCGCTTCGTTTCCGAGATATTTGTAGATTTATCTCAAGGGAAGGGTCCTGACGGACATATTTCGAGATATTTCTTCTTCTTGTTGTTCTTCTTCTGCACAGCTAAACTGGAAGTGGCATTTCCAGCTCGCAATCATGCAGAGTTATCTCAAAGAGAGGGGCCACGGTGTTTCTGTATCTCTATTATGTTGGTGCGGCTTCGAAACTTTTAAATATCTTGATATATCTCGAGAACTACGCCTCTGATCGAAAAATATCATAGAACATAAAAAGTAGGAAACTTAATTCTCTACAAAAAAGGTCTCTTAACATTTTGCCATAGCTCGCTTCGTTTCCGAGATATTTGCAGATTTATCTCAAGGGAAGGGGCCTGACGGACATATTTCGAGATATTTCTTCTTCTTGTTGTTCTTCTTCTGCACAGCTAAGCTGGAAGTGGCATTTGCTGCGCGCAATAGTGCAGAGTTATCTCAAAGAAAGGGGCCACGGTGATTCTGTATCTCTATTATGTTGGTGCGGCTTCGGAACTTTTAAATATCTTGATATATCTCGAGAACTACGCATCTGATCAAGAAATATCATAAAACATAAAAAGTAGAGAACTTAATTCTCTACAAAAAAGGTCTCTTAACATTTTCCCATAGCTGGCATCGTTTCCGAGATATTTGCAGATTTAGCTCAAGGGAAGGGGCCTGACGGACATATTCCGAGATATTTCTTCTTCTTGTTGTTCTTCTTCTGCACAGCTAAGCTGGAAGTAGCATTTGCAGCTCGCAATAGTGCAGAGTTATCGCAAAGAAAGGGGCCACGGTGTTTCTGTATCTCTATTATGTTGGTGCGGCTTCGGAACTTTTAAATATCTTGATATATCTCGAGAACTACGCATCTGATCAAAAAATATCATAGAACATAAAAAGTAGGAAACCTAATTTTCTACAAAAAAGGTCTCTTAACATTTTGCCATAGCTCGCTTCGTTTCCGAGATATTTGCATATTTATCTCAAGGGAAGGGGCCTGACGGACATATTTCGAGATATTTCTTCTTCTTGTTGTTCTTCTTCCGCACAGCTAAACTGGAAGTGGCATTTCCAGCTCGCAATAGTGCAGAGTTATCCCAAAGAAAGGGGCCACGGTGTTTCTGTATCTCTATTATGTTGGTGCGGCTTCGGCACTTTTAAATATCTCGATATATCTCGAAAACTACGCTTCTGATCAAAAAATATCATAGAACATAAATTGTAGGAAACATAATTCTCTACAAAAAAGGTCTCTTAACATTTTGCCATCGCTCGCTTCGTTTCCGAGATATTTGCAGATTTATCTCAAGGGAAGGGTCCTGATGGACATATTTCGAGATATTTCTTCTTCTTGTTGTTCTTCTTCTGCACAGCTAAACTGGAAGTGGCATTTCCAGCTCGCAATCGTGCAGAGTAATCTCAAAGAAAGGGGCCACGGTGTTTCTGTATCTCTATTATGTTGGTGCGGCTTCGGAACTTTTAAATATCTTGATATATCTCGAGAACTACGCCTCTGATCGAAAAATATCATACAACATAAAAAGTAGGAAACTTAATTCTCTACAAAAAAGGTCTCCTAACATTTTGCCATAGCTCGCTTCGTTTCCGAGATATTTGCAGATTTATCTCAAGGGAAGTGGCCTGACGGACATATTTCGAGACATTTCTTCTTCTTGTTGTTCTTCTTCTGCACAGCTAAGCTGGAAGTGGCATTTGCAGCTCGCAATAGTGCAGAGTTATCGCAAAGAAAGGGGCCACGGTGTTTCTGTATCTCTATTATGTTGGTGCGGCTTCGGAACTTTTAAATATCTTGATATATCTCGAGAACTACGCCTCTGATCGAAAAATATCATAGAACATAAAAAGTAGGAAACTTAATTCTCTACAAAAAAGGTCTCTTAACATTTTGCCATAGCTCGCTTCGTTTCCGAGATATTTGCAGATTTATCTCAAGGGAAGGGGCCTGACGGACATATTTCGAGATATTTCTTCTTCTTGTTGTTCTTCTTCTGCACAGCTAAGCTGGAAGTGGCATTTGCAGCTCGCAATAGTGCAGAGTTATCGCAAAGAAAGGGGCTACGGTGTTTCTGTATCTCTATTATGTTGGTGCGGCTTCGGAACTTTCAAATATCTTGATATATCTCGAGAACTACGCATCTGATCAAAAAATATCATAGAACATAAAAAGTAGGAAACCTAATTTTCTACAAAAAAGGTCTCTTGACATTTTGCCGTAGCTCGCTTCGTTTCCGAGATATTTGCAGATTTATCTCAAGGGAAGGGGCCTGACGGACATATTTCGAGATATTTCTTCTTCTTGTTGTTCTTCTTCTGCACAGCTAAGCTGGAAGTGGCATTTGCAACTCGCAATAGTGCAGAGTTATCGCAAAGAAAGGGGCCACGGTGTTTCTGTATCTCTATTATGTTGGTGCAGCTTCGGAGCTTTTAAATATCTTGATATATCTCGAGAACTACGCATCTGATCAAAAAATATCATAGAACATAAAAAGTAGGAAACTTAATTCTCTACGAAAAAGGTCTCTTAACATTTTGCCATAGCTCGCTTCGTTTGCGAGATATTTGCAGATTTATCTCAAGGGAAGGGGCCTGACGGACATATTTCGAGATATTTCTTCTTCTTGTTGTTCTTCTTCTGCACAGCTAAGCTGGAAGTGGCATTTGCTGCGCGCAATAGTGCAGAGTTATCTCAAAGAAAGGGGCCACGGTGATTCTGTATCTCTATTATGTTGGTGCGGCTTCGGAACTTTTAAATATCTTGATATATCACGAGAACTACGCATCTGATCAAGAAATATCATAAAACATAAAGAGTAGAAAACTTAATTCTCTACAAAAAAGGTCTCTTAACATTTTCCCATAGCTGGCATCGTTTCCGAGATATTTGCAGATTTAGCTCAAGGGAAGGGGCCTGACGGACATATTCCGAGATATTTCTTCTTCTTGTTGTTCTTCTTCTGCACAGCTAAGCTGGAAGTGGCATTTGCAGCTTGCAATAGTGCAGAGTTATCGCAAAGAAAGGGGCCACGGTGTTTCTGTATCTCTATTATGTTGGTGCGGCTTCGGAACTTTTAAATATCTTGATATATCTCGAGAACTACGCATCTGATCAAAAAATATCATAGAACATAAAAAGTAGGAAACCTAATTTTCTACAAAAAAGGTCTCTTAACATTTTGCCGTAGCTCGCTTCGTTTCCGAGATATTTGCAGATTTATCTCAAGGGAAGGGGCCTGACGGACATATTTCGAGATATTTCTTCTTCTTGTTGTTCTTCTTCTGCACAGCTAAGCTGGAAGTGGCATTTGCAGCGCGCAATAGTGCAGAGTTATCTCAAAGAAAGGGGCCACGGTGTTTCTGTATCTCTATTATGTTGGTGCGGCTTCGGAACTTTTCAATATCTTGATATATCTCGAGAACTACGCATCTGATCAAAAAATATCATAGAACATAAAAAGTAGGAAACTTAATTCTCTACAAAAAAGGTCTCTTAACATTTTCCCATAACTGGCATCGTTTCCGAGATATTTGCAGATTTAGCTCAAGGGAAGGGGCCTGACGGACATATTCCGAGATATTTCTTCTTCTTGTTGTTCCTCTTCTGCACAGCTAAGCTGGAAGTGGCATTTGCAGCTCGCAATAGTGCAGAGTTATCTCAAAGAAAGGGGCCACGGTGTTTCTGTATCTCTATTATGTTGGTGCGGCTTCGAAACTTTTAAATATCTTGATATATCTCGAGAACTACGCCTCTGATCGAAAAATATCATAGAACATAAAAAGTAGGAAACCTAATTCTCTACAAAAAAGGTCTCTTAACATTTTGCCATAGCTCGCTTCGTTTCCGAGATATTTGTAGATTTATCTCAAGGGAAGGGGCCTGACGGACATATTTCGAGATATTTCATCTTCTTGTTGTTCTTCTTCTGCACAGCTAAGCTGGAAGTGGCATTTGCAGCTCGCAATAGTGCAGAGTTATCGCAAAGAAAGGGGCCACGGTGTTTCTGTATCTCTATTATGTTGGTGCAGCTTCGGAGCTTTTAAATATTTTGATATATCTCGAGAACTACGCATCTGATCAAAAAATATCATAGAACATAAAAAGTAGGAAACTTAATTCTCTACAAAAAAGGTCTCTTAACATTTTGCCATAGCTCGCTTCGTTTCCGAGATATTTGCAGATTTATCTCAAGGGAAGGGGCCTGACGGACATATTTCGAGATATTTCTTCTTCTTGTTGTTCTTCTTCTGCACAGCTAAGCTGGAAGTGGCATTTGCTGCGCGCAATAGTGCAGAGTTATCTCAAAGAAAGGGGCCACGGTGATTCTGTATCTCTATTATGTTGGTGCGGCTTCGGAACTTTTAAATATCTTGATATATCTCGAGAACTACGCATCTGATCAAAAAATATCATAGAACATAAAAAGTAGGAAACTTAATTCTCTACAAAAAAGGTCTCTTAACATTTTGCCATAGCTCGCTTCGTTTCCGAGATATTTGCAGATTTATCTCAAGGGAAGGGGCCTGACGGACATATTTCGAGATATTTCTTCTTCTTGTTGTTCTTCTTCTGCACAGCTAAGCTGGAAGTGGCATTTGCTGCGCGCAATAGTGCAGAGTTATCTCAAAGAAAGGGGCCACGGTGTTTCTGTATCTCTATTATGTTGGTGCGGCTTCGGAACTTTTAAATATCTTGATATATCTCGAGAACTACGCATCTGATCAAAAAATATCATAGAACATAAAAAGTAGGAAACTTAATTCTCTACAAAAAAGGTCTCTTAACATCTTCCCATAGCTGGCATCGTTTCCGAGATATTTGCAGATTTAGCTCAAGGGAAGGGGCCTGACGGACATATTCCGAGATATTTCTTCTTCTTGTTGTTCCTCTTCTGCACAGCTAAGCTGGAAGTGGCATTTGCAGGTCGCAATAGTGCAGAGTTATCTCAAAGAAAGGGGCCACGGTGTTTCTGTATCTCTATTATGTTGGTGCGGCTTCGGAACTTTTAAATATCTCGATATATCTCGAAAACTACGCTTCTGATCAAAAAATATCAGAGAACGTAAATTGTAGGAAACATAATTCTCTACAAAAAAGGTCTCCTAACATTTTGCCATAGCTCGCTTCGTTTCCGAGATATTTGCAGATTTATCTCAAGGGAAGGGGCCTGACGGACATATTTCGAGATATTTCTTCTTCTTGTTGTTCTTCTTCTGCACAGCTAAGCTGGAAGTGGCATTTGCAGCTCGCAATAGTGCAGAGTTATCTCAAAGAAAGGGGCCACGGTGTTTCTGTATCTCTATTATGTTGGTGCGGCTTCGGAACTTTTAAATATCTTGATATATCTCGAGAACTACGCATCTGATCAAAAAATATCGTACAACATAAAAAGTAGGAAACTTAATTCTCTACAAATAAGGTCTCTAAACATTTTGCCATAGCTCGCATGGTTTCCGAGATATTTGCAGATTTATCTCGAGGGAAGGGGCCTGACGGACATATTTCGAGATATTTCTTCTTCTTGTTGTTCTTCTTCTGCACAGCTAAGCTGGAAGTGGCATTTGCAGTTCGCAATAGTGCAGAGTTATCTCAAAAACAGGGGCCACGGTGTTTCTGTATCTCTATTATGTTGGTGCGGCTTCGGAACTTTTAAATATCTTGATATATCTCGAGAACTACGCATCCGATCAAAAAATATCATAGAACATAAAAAGTAGGAAACTTAATTCTCTACAAAAAAGGTCTCTTAACATTTTGCCATAGCTCGCTTCGTTTCCGAGATATTTGCAGATTTATCTCGAGGGAAGGGGCCTGACGGACATATTTCGAGATATTTCTTCTTCTTGTTGTTCTTCTTCTGCACAGCTAAGCTGGAAGTGGCATTTACAGCTCGCAATAGTGCAGAGTTATCTCAAAGAAAGGGGCCACGGTGTTTCTGTATCTCTATTATGTTGGTGCGGCTTCGGAACTTTTAAATATCTTGATATATCTCGAGAACTACGCATCTCATCAAAAAATATCATAGAACATGAAAAGTAGGAAACTTAATTCTCTACCAAAAAGGTCTCTTAACATTTTGCCATAGCTCTCTTCGTTTCCGAGATATTTGCAGATTTATCTCAAGGGAAGGGGCCTGACGGACGTATTTCGAGATATTTCTTCTTCTTGTTGTTCTTCTTCTGCACAGCTAAGCTGGAAGTGGCATTTGCAGCTCGCAATAGTGCAGAGTTATCTCAAAGAAAGGGGCCACGGTGTTTCTGTATCTCTATTATGTTGGTGCGGCTTCGGAACTTTTAAATATCTTGATATATCTCGAGAACTTCGCATCTGATCAAAAAATATCATAGAACATAAAAAGTAGGAAACATAATTCTCTACAAAAAAGGTCTCTTAACATTTTGCCATAGCTCGCTTCGTTTCCGAGATATTTGCAGATTTATCTCAAGGGAAGGGGCCTGACGGACATATTTCGAGATATTTCTTCTTCTTGTAGTTCTTCTTCTGCACAGCTAAGCTGGAAGTGGCATTTGCGGCTCGCACTAGTGCAGAGTTGTCTCAACGAAAGGGGCCACGGTGTTTCTGTATCTCTATTATGTTGGTGCGGCTTCGGAACTTTTAAATATCTCGATATATCTCGAAAACTACGCTTCTGATCAAAAAATATCATAGAACATAAATTGTAGGAAGCATAATTCTCTACAAAAAAGGTCTCTTAACATTTTGCCATAGCTCGCTTCGTTTCCGAGATATTTGCAGATTTATCTCAAGGGAAGGGGCCTGACGGACATATTTCGAGATATTTCTTCTTCTTGTAGTTCTTCTTCTGCACAGCTAAGCTGGAAGTGGCATTTGCGGCTCGCACTAGTGCAGAGTTGTCTCAACGAAAGGGGCCACGGTGTTTCTGTATCTCTATTATGTTGGTGCGGCTTCGGAACTTTTAAATATCCCGATATATCTCGAAAACTACGCTTCTGATCAAAAAATATCATAGAACATAAATTGTAGGAAGCATAATTCTCTACAAAAAAGGTCTCTTAACATTTTGCCATAGCTCGCTTCGTTTCCGAGATATTTGCAGATTTATCTCAAGGGAAGTGGCCTGACGGACATATTTCGAGATATTCCTTCTTCTTGTTGTTCTTCTTCTGCACAGCTAAACTGGAAGTGGCATTTCCAGCTCGCAATCGTGCAGAGTTATCTCAAAGAAAGGGGCCACGGTGTTTCTGTATCTCTATTATGTTGGTGCGGCTTCGGAACTTTTAAATATCTTGATATATCTCGAGAACTACGCCTCTGATCGAAAAATATCATAGAACATAAAAAGTAGGAAACTTAATTCTCTACAAAAAAGGTCTCTTAACATTTTGCCATAGCTCGCTTCGTTTCCGAGATATTTGCAGATTTATCTCAAGGGAAGGGGCCTGACGGACATATTTCGAGATATTTCTTCTTCTTGTTGTTCTTCTTCTGCACAGCTAAGCTGGAAGTGGCATTTGCGGCTCGCACTAGTGCAGAGTTATCTCAAAGAAAGGAGCCACGGTGTTTCTGTATCTCTATTATGTTGGTGCAGCTTCGGAACTTTTAAATATCTTGATATATCTCGAGAACTACGCATCTGATCAAAAAATATCATAGAACATAAAAAGTAGGAAACATAATTCTCTACAAAAAAGGTCTCTTAACATTTTGCCATAGCTCGCTTCGTTTCCGAGATATTTGCAGATTTATCTCAAGGGAAGGGGCCTGACGGACATATTTCGAGATATTTCTTCTTCTTCTTGTTCTTCTTCTGCACAGCTAAGCTGGAAGTGGCATTTGCGGCTCGCACTAGTGCAGAGTTGTCTCAACGAAAGGGGCCACGGTGTTTCTGTATCTCTATTATGTTGGTGCGGCTTCGGAACTTTTAAATATCTCGATATATCTCGAAAACTACGCTTCTGATCAAAAAATATCATAGAACATAAATTGTAGGAAACATAATTCTCTACAAAAAAGGTCTCTTAACATTTTGCCATAGCTCGCTTCGTTTCCGAGATATTTGCAGATATATCTCAAGGGAAGGGGCCTGACGGACATATTTCGAGATATTTCTTCTTCTTGTTGTTCTTCTTCTGCACAGCTGAGCTGGAAGTGGCATTTACAGCTCGCAATAGTGCAGAGTTATCTCAAAGAAAGGGGCCACGGTGTTTCTGTATCTCTATTATGTTGGTGCGGCTTCGGAACTTTTAAATATCTTGATATATCTCGAGAACTACGCATCTGATCAAAAAATATCATAGAACATGAAAAGTAGGAAACTTAATTCTCTACAAAAAAGGTCTCTTAACATTTTGCCATAGCTCTCTTCGTTTCCGAGATATTTGCAGATTTATCTCAAGGGAAGGGGCCTGACGGACATATTTCGAGATATTTCTTCTTCTTGTTGTTCTTCTTCTGCACAGCTAAGCTGGAAGTGGCATTTGCCGCTCGCACTAGTGCAGAGTTATCTCAAAGAAAGGAGCCACGGTGTTTCTGTATCTCTATTATGTTGGTGCGGCTTCGGAACTTTTAAATATCTTGATATATCTCGAGAACTACGCATCTGATCAAAAAATATCATAGAACATAAAAAGTAGGAAACATAATTCTCTACAAAAAAGGTCTCTTAACATTTTGCCATAGCTCGCTTCGTTTCCGAGATATTTGCAGATTTATCTCAAGGGAAGGGGCCTGACGGACATATTTCGAGATATTTCTTCTTCTTGTTGTTCTTCTTCTGCACAGCTAAGCTGGAAGTGGCATTTGCGGCTCGCACTAGTGCAGAGTTGTCTCAACGAAAGGGGCCACGGTGTTTCTGTATCTCTATTATGTTGGTGCGGCTTCGGAACTTTTAAATATCTCGATATATCTCGAAAACTACGCTTCTGATCAAAAAATATCATAGAACATAAATTGTAGGAAGCATAATTCTCTACAAAAAAGGTCTCTTAACATTTTGCCATAGCTCGCTTCGTTTCCGAGATATTTGCAGATATATCTCAAGGGAAGGGGCCTGACGGACATATTTCGAGATATTTCTTCTTCTTGTTGTTCTTCTTCTGCACAGCTAAGCTGGAAGTGGCATTTACAGCTCGCAATAGTGCAGAGTTATCTCAAAGAAAGGGGCCACGGTGTTTCTGTATCTCTATTATGTTGGTGCGGCTTCGGAACTTTTAAATATCTTGATATATCTCGAGAACTACGCATCTGATCAAAAAATATCATAGAACATGAAAAGTAGGAAACTTAATTCTCTACAAAAAAGGTCTCTTAACATTTTGCCATAGCTCTCTTCGTTTCCGAGATATTTGCAGATTTATCTCAAGGGAAGGGGCCTGACGGACATATTTCGAGATATTTCTTCTTCTTGTTGTTCTTCTTCTGCACAGCTAAGCTGGAAGTGGCATTTGCAGCTCGCAATAGTGCAGAGTTATCTCAAAGAAAGGGGCCACGGTGTTTCTGTATCTCTATTATGTTGGTGCGGCTTCGGAACTTTTAAATATCTTGATATATCTCGAGAACTACGCATCTGATCAAAAAATATCATAGAACATGAAAAGTAGGAAACTTAATTCTCTACAAAAAAGGCCTCTTAACATTTTGCCATAGCTCTCTTCGTTTCCGAGATATTTGCAGATTTATCTCAAGGGAAGGGGCCTGACGGACATATTTCGAGATATTTCTTCTTCTTGTTGTTCTTCTTCTGCACAGCTAAGCTGGAAGTGGCATTTGCAGCTCGCAATAGTGCAGAGTTATCTCAAAGAAAGGGGCCACGGTGTTTCTGTATCTCTATTATGTTGGTGCGGCTTCGGAACTTTTAAATATCTTGATATATCTCGAGAACTACGCATCTGATCAAAAAATATCATAGAACATGAAAAGTAGGAAACTTAATTCTCTACAAAGAAGGTCTCTTAACATTTTGCCATAGCTCTCTTCGTTTCCGAGATATTTGCAGATTTATCTCAAGGGAAGGGGCCTGACGGACGTATTTCGAGATATTTCTTCTTCTTGTTGTTCTTCTTCTGCACAGCTAAGCTGGAAGTGGCATTTGCAGCTCGCAATAGTGCAGAGTTATCTCAAAGAAAGGGGCCAGGGTGTTTCTGTATCTCTATTATGTTGGTGCGGCTTCGGAACTTTTAAATATCTTGATATATCTCGAGAACTACGCATCTGATCAAAAAATATCATAGAACATAAAAAGTAGGAAACATAATTCTCTACAAAAAAGGTCTCTTAACATTTTGCCATAGCTCGCTTCGTTTCCGAGATGTTTGCAGATTTATCTCAAGGGAAGGGGCCTGACGGACATATTTCGAGATATTTCTTCTTCTTGTTGTTCTTCTTCTGCACAGCTAAGCTGGAAGTGGCATTTGCGGCTCGCACTAGTGCAGAGTTGTCTCAACGAAAGGGGCCACGGTGTTTCTGTATCTCTATTATGTTGGTGCGGCTTCGGAACTTTTAAATATCTCGATATATCTCGAAAACTACGCTTCTGATCAAAAAATATCATAGAACATAAATTGTAGGAAGCATAATTCTCTACAAAAAAGGTCTCTTAACATTTTGCCATAGCTCGCTTTGTTTCCGAGATATTTGCAGATATATCTCAAGGGAAGGGGCCTGACGGACATATTTCGAGATATTTCTTCTTCTTGTTGTTCTTCTTCTGCACAGCTAAGCTGGAAGTGGCATTTACAGCTCGCAATAGTGCAGAGTTATCTCAAAGAAAGGGGCCACGGTGTTTCTGTATCTCTATTATGTTGGTGCGGCTTCGGAACTTTTAAATATCTTGATATATCTCGAGAACTACGCATCTGATCAAAAAATATCATAGAACATGAAAAGTAGGAAACTTAATTCTCTACAAAAAAGGTCTCTTAACATTTTGCCATAGCTCGCTTCGTTTCCGAGATATTTGCAGATTTATCTCAAGGGAAGTGGCCTGACGGACATATTTCGAGATATTCCTTCTTCTTGTTGTTCTTCTTCTGCACAGCTGAACTGGAAGTGGCATTTCCAGCTCGCAATCGTGCAGAGTTATCTCAAAGAAAGGGGCCACGGTGTTTCTGTATCTCTATTATGTTGGTGCGGCTTCGGAACTTTTAAATATCTTGATATATCTCGAGAACTACGCATCTGATCAAAAAATATCATAGAACATGAAAAGTAGGAAACTTAATTCTCTACAAAAAAGGTCTCTTAACATTTTGCCATAGCTCTCTTCGTTTCCGAGATATTTGCAGATTTATCTCAAGGGAAGGGGCCTGACGGACATATTTCGAGATATTTCTTCTTCTTGTTGTTCTTCTTCTGCACAGCTAAGCTGGAAGTGGCATTTGCAGCTCGCAATAGTGCAGAGTTATCTCAAAGAAAGGGGCCACGGTGTTTCTGTATCTCTATTATGTTGGTGCGGCTTCGGAACTTTTAAATATCTTGATATATCTCGAGAACTACGCATCTGATCAAAAAATATCATAGAACATGAAAAGTAGGAAACTTAATTCTCTACAAAAAAGGTCTCTTAACATTTTGCCATAGCTCTCTTCGTTTCCGAGATATTTGCAGATTTATCTCAAGGGAAGGGGCCTGACGGACATATTTCGAGATATTTCTTCTTCTTGTTGTTCTTCTTCTGCACAGCTAAGCTGGAAGTGGCATTTGCAGCTCGCAATAGTGCAGAGTTATCTCAAAGAAAGGGGCCACGGTGTTTCTGTATCTCTATTATGTTGGTGCGGCTTCGGAACTTTTAAATATCTCGATATATCTCGAAAACTACGCTTCTGATCAAAAAATATCATAGAACATAAATTGTAGGAAGCATAATTCTCTACAAAAAAGGTCTCTTAACATTTTGCGATAGCTCGCTTCGTTTCCGAGATATTTGCAGATATATCTCAAGGGAAGGGGCCTGACGGACATATTTCGAGATATTTCTTCTTCTTGTTGTTCTTCTTCTGCACAGCTAAGCTGGAAGTGGCATTTGCGGCTCGCACTAGTGCAGAGTTATCTCAAAGAAAGGAGCCACGGTGTTTCTGTATCTCTATTATGTTGGTGCGGCTTCGGAACTTTTAAATATCTTGATATATCTCGAGAACTACGCATCTGATCAAAAAATATCATAGAACATAAATTGTAGGAAACATAATTCTCTACAAAAAACGTCTCTTAACATTTTGCCATAGCTCGCTTCGTTTCCGAGATATTTGCAGATTCAGCTCAAAGGAACTGGCCTGACGGACATATTTCGAGATATTTCTTCTTCTTGTTGTTCTTCTTCTGCACAGCTAAGCTGGAAGTGGCACTTGCGGCTCGCACTAGTGCACAGTTATCTCAAAGAAAGGGGCCACGGTGTTACTGTATCTCTATTATGTTGGTGCGTCTTCGGAACTTTTAAATATCTCGATATATCGCGAAAACTACGCTTCTGATCAAAAAATATCATAGAACATAAATTGTAGGAAACATAATTCTCTACAAAAAACGTCTCTTAACATATTGCCATAGCTCGCTTCGTTTCCGAGATATTTGCAGATTCAGCTCAAAGGAACTGGCCTGACGGACATATTTCGAGATATTTCTTCTTCTTGTTGTTCTTCTTCTGCACAGCTAAGCTGGTAGTGGCATTTGCAGCTCGCAATAGTGCAGAGTAATCTCAAAGAGAGGGGCCACGGTGTTTCTGTATCTCTATTATGTTGGTGCGGCTTCGGAACTTTTAAATATCTTGATATATCTCGAGAACTACGCATCTGATCAAAAAATATCATAGAACATGAAAAGTAGGAAACTTAATTCTCTACAAAAAAGGTCTCTTAACATTTCGCCATAGCTCGCTTCGTTTCCGAGATATTTGCAGATTTATCTCAAGGGAAGGGGCCTGTCGGACATATTTCGAGATATTTCTTCTTCTTGTTGTTCTTCTTCTGCACAGCTAAGCTGGAAGTGGCATTTGCGGCTCGCACTAGTGCAGAGTTATCTCAAAGAAAGGGGCCACGGTGTTTCTGTATCTCTATTATGTTGGTGCGGCTTCGGAACTTTTAAATATCTCGATATATCTCGAAAACTACGCTTCTGATCAAAAAATATCATAGAACATAAATTGTAGGAAACATAATTCTCTACAAAAAAGGTCTCTTAACATTTTGCCATAGCTCGCTTCGTTTCCGAGATATTTGCAGAATTATCTCAAGGGAAGGGGCCTGACGGACATATTTCGAGATATTTCTTCTTCTTGTTGTTCTTCTTCTGCACAGCTAAGCTGGAAGTGGCATTTCCAGCTCGCAATAGTGCAGAGTTATCTCAAAGAGAGGGGCCACGGTGTTTCTGTATCTCTATTATGTTGGTGCGGCTTCGGAACTTTTAAATATCTTGATATATCTCGAGAACTACGCATCTGATCAAAAAATCTCATAGAAGATAAAAAGTAGGAACTTAATTCTCTACAAAAAAGGTCTCTTAACATTTTGCCATAGCTCGCTTCGTTTCCGAGATATTTGCAGATTTATCTCAAGGGAAGGGGCCTGACGGACATATTTCGAGATATTTCTTCTTCTTGTTGTTCTTCTTCTGCACAGCTAAGCTGGAAGTGGCATTTGCGGCTCGCACTAGTGCAGAGTTATCTCAAAGAGAGGGGCCACGGTGTTTCTGTATCCCTATTATGTTGGTGCGGCTTCGGAACTTTTAAATATCTCGATATATCTCGAAAACTACGCTTCTGATCAAAAAATATGATAGAACATAAATTGTAGGAAGCATAATTCTCTACAAAAAAGGTCTCTTAACATTTTGCCATAGCTCGCTTCGTTTCCGAGATATTTGCAGATATATCTCAAGGGAAGGGGCCTGACGGACATATTTCGAGATATTTCTTCTTCTTGTTGTTCTTCTTCTGCACAGCTAAGCTGGAAGTGGCATTTACAGCTCGCAATAGTGCAGAGTTATCTCAAAGAAAGGGGCCACGGTGTTTCTGTATCTCTATTATGTTGGTGCGGCTTCGGAACTTTTAAATATCTTGATATATCTCGAGAACTACGCGTCTGATCAAAAAATATCATAGAACATAAAAAGTAGGAAACTTAATTCTCTACAAAAACGGTCTCTTAACATTTTGCCATAGCTCGCTTCGTTTCCGAGATATTTGCAGATATATCTCAAGGGAAGGGGCCTGACGGACATATTTCGAGATATTTCTTCTTCTTGTTGTTCTTCTTCTGCACAGCTAAGCTGGAAGTGGCATTTGCGGCTCGCACTAGCGCAGAGTTATCTCAAAGAAAGGAGCCACGGTGTTTCTGTATCTCTATTATGTTGGTGCGGCTTCGGAACTTTTAAATATCTTGATATATCTCGAGAACTACGCATCTGATCAAAAAATATCATAGAACATAAAAAGTAGGAAACATAATTCTCTACAAAAAAGGTCTCTTAACATTTTGCCATAGCTCGCTTCGTTTCCGAGATATTTGCAGATATATCTCAAGGGAAGGGGCCTGACGGACATATTTCGAGATATTTCTTCTTCTTGTTGTTCTTCTTCTGCACAGCTAAGCTGGAAGTGGCATTTGCGGCTCGCACTAGTGCAGAGTTATCTCAAAGAAAGGAGCCACGGTGTTTCTGTATCTCTATTATGTTGGTGCGGCTTCGGAACTTTTAAATATCTTGATATATCTCGAGAACTACGCATCTGATCAAAAAATATCATAGAACATAAATTGTAGGAAACATAATTCTCTACAAAAAACGTCTCTTAACATTTTGCCATAGCTCGCTTCGTTTCCGAGATATTTGCAGATTCAGCTCAAAGGAACTGGCCTGACGGACATATTTCGAGATATTTCTTCTTCTTGTTGTTCTTCTTCTGCACAGCTAAGCTGGAAGTGGCATTTGCGGCTCGCACTAGTGCACAGTTATCTCAAAGAAAGGGGCCACGGTGTTTCTGTATCTCTATTATGTTGGTGCGTCTTCGGAACTTTTAAATATCTCGATATATCTCGAAAACTACGCTTCTGATCAAAAAATATCATAGAACATAAATTGTAGGAAACATAATTCTCTACAAAAAACGTCTCTTAACATTTTGCCATAGCTCGCTTCGTTTCCGAGATATTTGCAGATTCAGCTCAAAGGAACTGGCCTGACGGACATATTTCGAGATATTTCTTCTTCTTGTTGTTCTTCTTCTGCACAGCGAAGCTGGAAGTGGCATTTGCAGCTCGCAATAGTGCAGAGTTATCTCAAAGAAAGGGGCCACGGTGTTTCTGTATCCCTATTATGTTGGTGCGGCTTCGGAACTTTTAAATATCTCGATATATCTCGAGAACTACGCATCTGATCAAAAAATATCATAGAACATAAATAGTAGGAAACATAATTCTCTACAAAAAACGTCTCTTAAAATTTTGCCATAGCTCGCTTCGTTTCCGAGATATGTGCAGATTTATCTCAAGGGAAGGGGCCTGACGGACATATTTCGAGATATTTCTTCTTCTTGTTGTTCTTCTTCTGCACAGCTAAGCTGGAAGTGGCATTTGCGGCTCGCACTAGTGCAGAGTTATCTCAAAGAAAGGGGCCACGGTGTTTCTGTATCCCTATTATGTTGGTGCGGCTTCGGAACTTTTAAATATCTCGATATATCTCGAAAACTACGCTTCTGATCAAAAAATATCATAGAACATAAATTGTAGGAAGCATAATTCTCTACAAAAAAGGTCTCTTAACATTTTGCCATAGCTCGCTTCGTTTCCGAGATATTTGCAGATATATCTCAAGGGAAGGGGCCTGACGGACATATTTCGAGATATTTCTTCTTCTTGTTGTTCTTCTTCTGCACAGCTAAGCTGGAAGTGGCATTTACAGCTCGCAATAGTGCAGAGTTATCTCAAAGAAAGGGGCCACGGTGTTTCTGTATCTCTATTATGTTGGTGCGGCTTCGGAACTTTTAAATATCTTGATATATCTCGAGAACTACGCGTCTGATCAAAAAATATCATAGAACATAAAAAGTATGAAACTTAATTCTCTACAAAAACGGTCTCTTAACATTTTGCCATAGCTCGCTTCGTTTCCGAGATATTTGCAGATATATCTCAAGGGAAGGGGCCTGACGGACATATTTCGAGATATTTCTTCTTCTTGTTGTTCTTCTTCTGCACAGCGAAGCTGGAAGTGGCATTTGCAGCTCGCAATAGTGCAGAGTTATCTCAAAGAAAGGGGCCACGGTGTTTCTGTATCCCTATTATGTTGGTGCGGCTTCGGAACTTTTAAATATCTCGATATATCTCGAGAACTACGCATCTGATCAAAAAATATCATAGAACATAAATAGTAGGAAACATAATTCTCTACAAAAAACGTCTCTTAAAATTTTGCCATAGCTCGCTTCGTTTCCGAGATATGTGCAGATTTATCTCAAGGGAAGGGGCCTGACGGACATATTTCGAGATATTTCTTCTTCTTGTTGTTCTTCTTCTGCACAGCTAAGCTGGAAGTGGCATTTGCGGCTCGCACTAGTGCAGAGTTATCTCAAAGAAAGGGGCCACGGTGTTTCTGTATCCCTATTATGTTGGTGCGGCTTCGGAACTTTTAAATATCTCGATATATCTCGAAAACTACGCTTCTGATCAAAAAATATCATAGAACATAAATTGTAGGAAGCATAATTCTCTACAAAAAAGGTCTCTTAACATTTTGCCATAGCTCGCTTCGTTTCCGAGATATTTGCAGATATATCTCAAGGGAAGGGGCCTGACGGACATATTTCGAGATATTTCTTCTTCTTGTTGTTCTTCTTCTGCACAGCTAAGCTGGAAGTGGCATTTACAGCTCGCAATAGTGCAGAGTTATCTCAAAGAAAGGGGCCACGGTGTTTCTGTATCTCTATTATGTTGGTGCGGCTTCGGAACTTTTAAATATCTTGATATATCTCGAGAACTACGCGTCTGATCAAAAAATATCATAGAACATAAAAAGTATGAAACTTAATTCTCTACAAAAACGGTCTCTTAACATTTTGCCATAGCTCGCTTCGTTTCCGAGATATTTGCAGATATATCTCAAGGGAAGGGGCCTGACGGACATATTTCGAGATATTTCTTCTTCTTGTTGTTCTTCTTCTGCACAGCTAAGCTGGAAGTGGCATTTGCGGCTCGCACTAGCGCAGAGTTATCTCAAAGAAAGGAGCCACGGTGTTTCTGTATCTCTATTATGTTGGTGCGGCTTCGGAACTTTTAAATATCTTGATATATCTCGAGAACTACGCATCTGATCAAAAAATATCATAGAACATAAAAAGTAGGAAACATAATTCTCTACAAAAAAGGTC
Organism: Osmia lignaria lignaria; assembly: GCF_051020975.1. Taxonomy (NCBI): domain Eukaryota; kingdom Metazoa; phylum Arthropoda; class Insecta; order Hymenoptera; family Megachilidae; genus Osmia; species Osmia lignaria. Next base: position 23,227,751 of record NW_027478159.1, read on the forward strand.
TCTTAACATTTTGCCATAGCTCGCTTCGTTTCCGAGATATTTGCAGATATATCTCAAGGGAAGGGGCCTGACGGACATATTTCGAGATATTTCTTCTTCTTGTTGCTCTTCTTCTGCACAGCTAAGCTGGAAGTGGCATTTGCGGCTCGCACTAGTGCAGAGTTATCTCAAAGAAAGGAGCCACGGTGTTTCTGTATCTCTATTATGTTGGTGCGGCTTCGGAACTTTTAAATATCTTGATATATCTCGAGAACTACGCATCCGATCAAAAAATATCATAGAACATAAATTGTAGGAAACATAATTCTCTACAAAAAACGTCTCTTAACATTTTGCCATAGCTCGCTTCGTTTCCGAGATATTTGCAGATTCAGCTCAAAGGAACTGGCCTGACGGACATATTTCGAGATATTTCTTCTTCTTGTTGTTCTTCTTCTGCACAGCTAAGCTGGAAGTGGCATTTGCGGCTCGCACTAGTGCACAGTTATCTCAAAGAAAGGGGCCACGGTGTTTCTGTATCTCTATTATGTTGGTGCGTCTTCGGAACTTTTAAATACCTCGATATATCTCGAAAACTACGCTTCTGATCAAAAAATATCATAGAACATAAATTGTAGGAAACATAATTCTCTACAAAAAACGTCTCTTAACATTTTGCCATAGCTCGCTTCGTTTCCGAGATATTTGCAGATTCAGCTCAAAGGAACTGGCCTGACGGACATATTTCGAGATATTTCTTCTTCTTGTTGTTCTTCTTCTGCACAGCTAAGCTGGAAGTGGCATTTGCAGCTCGCAATAGTGCAGAGTTATCTCAAAGAGAGGGGCCACGGTGTTTCTGTATCTCTATTATGTTGGTGCGGCTTCGGAACTTTTAAATATCTTGATATATCTCGAGAACTACGCATCTGATCAAAAAATATCATAGAAAATAAAAAGTAGGAAACTTAATTCTCTACAAAAAAGGTCTCTTAACATTTTGCCATAGCTCGCTTCGTTTCCGAGATATTTGCAGATTCAGCTCAAAGGAACTGGCCTGACGGACATATTTCGAGATATTTCTTCTTCTTGTTGTTCTTCTTCTGCACAGCTAAGCTGGAAGTGGCATTTGCGGCTCGCACTAGTGCACAGTTATCTCAAAGAAAGGGGCCACGGTGTTTCTGTATCTCTATTATGTTGGTGCGTCTTCGGAACTTTTAAATATCTCGATATATCTCGAAAACTACGCTTCTGATCAAAAAATATCATAGAACATAAATTGTAGGAAACATAATTCTCTACAAAAAACGTCTCTTAACATTTTGCCATAGCTCGCTTCGTTTCCGAGATATTTGCAGATTCAGCTCAAAGGAACTGGCCTGACGGACATATTTCGAGATATTTCTTCTTCTTGTTGTTCTTCTTCTGCACAGCTAAGCTGGAAGTGGCATTTGCAGCTCGCAATAGTGCAGAGTTATCTCAAAGAGAGGGGCCACGGTGTTTCTGTATCTCTATTATGTTGGTGCGGCTTCGGAACTTTTAAATATCTTGATATATCTCGAGAACTACGCATCTGATCAAAAAATATCATAGAAAATAAAAAGTAGGAAACTTAATTCTCTACAAAAAAGGTCTCTTAACATTTTGCCATAGCTCGCTTCGTTTCCGAGATATTTGCAGATTTATCTCAAGGGAAGGGGCCTGACGGACATATTTCGAGATATTTCTTCTTCTTGTTGTTCTTCTTCTGCACAGCTAAGCTGGAGGTGGCATTTGCGGCTCGCACTAGTGCAGAGTTATCTCAAAGAAAGGGGCCACGGTGTTTCTGTATCCCTATTATGTTGGTGCGGCTTCGGAACTTTTAAATATCTCGATATATCTCGAAAACTACGCTTCGGATCAAAAAATATCATAGAACATAAATAGTAGGAAACATAATTCTCTACAAAAAACGTCTCTTAACATTTTGCCATAGCTCGCTTCGTTTCCGAGATATGTGCAGATTTATCTCAAGGGAAGGGGCCTGACGGACATATTTCGAGATATTTCTTCTTCTTGTTGTTCTTCTTCTGCACAGCTAAGCTGGAAGTGGCATTTGCGGCTCGCACTAGTGCAGAGTTATCTCAACGAAAGGGGCCACGGTGTTTCTGTATCTCTATTATGTTGGTGCGGCTTCGGAACTTTTAAATATCTCGATATATCTCGAAAACTACGCTTCTGATCAAAAAATATCATAGAACATAAATTGTAGGAAACATAATTCTCTACAAAAAAGGTCTCTCAACATTTTCCCATAGCTCGCTTCGTTTCCGAGATATTTGCAGATATATCTCAAGGGAAGGGACCTGACGGACATATTTCGAGATATTTCTTCTTCTTGTTGTTCTTCTTCTGCACAGCTAAGCTGGAAGTGGCATTTACAGCTCGCAATTGTGCAGAGTTATCTCAAAGAAAGGGGCCACGGTGTTTCTGTATCTCTATTATGTTGGTGCGGCTTCGGAACTTTTAAATATCTTGATATATCTCGAGAACTACGCATCTGATCAAAAAATATCATAGAACATAAAAAGTAGGAAACTTAATTCTCTACAAAAAAGGTCTCTCAACATTTTGCCATAGCTCTCTTCGTTTCCGAGATATTTGCAAATTTATCTCAAGGGAAGGGGCCTGACGGACATATTTCGAGACATTTCTTCTTCTTGTTGTTCTTCTTCTGCACAGCTAAGCTGGAAGTGGCATTTGCGGCTCGCACTAGTGCAGAGTTATCTCAAAGAAAGGGGCCACGGTGTTTCTGTATCTCTATTATGTTGGTGCGGCTTCGGAACTTTTAAATATCTCGATGTATCTCGAAAACTACGCTTCTGATCAAAAAATATCATAGAACATAAATTGTAGGAAACATAATTCTCTATAAAAAACGTCTCTTAACATTTTGCCATAGCTCGCTTCGTTTCCGAGATATTTGCAGATTCATCTCAAAGGAACTGGCCTGACGGACATATTTCGAGATATTTCTTCTTCTTGTTGTTCTTCCTCTGCACAGCTAAGCTGGAAGTGGCATTTGCAGCTCGCAATAGTGCAGAGTTATCTCAAAGAAAGGGGCCACGGCGTTTCTGTATCTCTATTATGTTGGTGCGGCTTCGGAACTTTTAAATATCTTGATATATCTCGAGAACTACGCATCTGATCAAAAAATATCATAGAACATAAAAAGTAGGAAACTTAATTCTCTACAAAAAAGGTCTCTTAACATTTTGCCATACGTCGCTTCGTTTCCGAGATATTTGCAGATTTATCTCAAGGGAAGGGGCCTAACGGACATATTTCGAGATATTTCTTCTTCTTGTTGTCCTTCTTCTGCACAGCTAAACTGGAAGTGGCATTTCCAGCTCGCAATAGTGCAGAGTTATCTCAAAGAGAGGGGCCACGGTGTTTCTGTATCTCTATTATGTTGGTGCGGCTTCGGAACTTTTAAATATCTTGATATATCTCGAGAACTACGAATCTGATCAAAAAATATCATAGAAGATAAAAAGTAGGAAACTTAATTCTCTACAAAAAACGTCTCTTAACATTTTGCCATAGCTCGCTTCGTTTCCGAGATATGTGCAGATTTATCTCAAGGGAAGGGGCCTGACGGACATATTTCGAGATATTTCTTCTTCTTGTTGTTCTTCTTCTGCACAGCTAAGCTGGAAGTGGCATTTGCGGCTCGCACTAGTGCAGAGTTATCTCAACGAAAGGGGCCACGGTGTTTCTGTATCTCTATTATGTTGGTGCGGCTTCGGAACTTTTAAATATCTCGATATATCTCGAAAACTACGCTTCTGATCAAAAAATATCATAGAACATAAATTGTAGGAAACATAATTCTCTACAAAAAAGGTCTCCCAACATTTTGCCATAGCTCGCTTCGTTTCCGAGATATTTGCAGATATATCTCAAGGGAAGGGGCCTGACGGACATATTTCGAGATATTTCTTCTTCTTGTTGTTCTTCTTCTGCACAGCTAAGCTGGAAGTGGCATTTACAGCTCGCAATAGTGCAGAGTTATCTCAAAGAAAGGGGCCACGGTGTTTCTGTATCTCTATTATGTTGGTGCGGCTTCGGAACTTTTAAATATCTTGGTATATCTCGAGAACTACGCATCTGATCAAAAAATATCATAGAACATAAAAAGTAGGAAACTTAATTCTCTACAAAAAAGGTCTCTTAACATTTTGCCATAGCTCTCTTCGTTTCCGAGATATTTGCAAATTTATCTCAAGGGAAGGGGCCTGACGGACATATTTCGAGATATTTCTTCTTCTTGTTGTTCTTCTTCTGCACAGCTAAGCTGGAAGTGGCATTTGCGGCTCGCACTAGTGCAGAGTTATCTCAAAGAAAGGAGCCACGGTGTTTCTGTATCTCTATTATGTTGGTGCGGCTTCGGAACTTTTAAATATCTTGATATATCTCGAGAACTACGCATCTGATCAAAAAATATCATAGAACATAAAAAGTAGGAAACTTAATTCTCTACAAAAAAGGTCTCTTAACATTTTGCCATAGCTCTCTTCGTTTCCTAGATATTTGCAGATTTATCTCAAGGGAAGGGGCCTAACGGACATATTTCGAGATATTTCTTCTTCTTGTTGTCCTTCTTCTGCACAGCTAAACTGGAAGTGGCATTTCCAGCTCGCAATAGTGCAGAGTTATCTCAAAGAGAGGGGCCACGGTGTTTCTGTATCTCTATTATGTTGGTGCGGCTTCGGAACTTTTAAATATCTTGATATATCTCGAGAACTACGCATCTGATCAAAAAATATCATAGAAGATAAAAAGTAGGAAACTTAATTCTCTACAAAAAAGGTCTCTTAACATTTTGCCATAGCTCGCTTCGTTTCCGAGATATTTGCAGATTTATCTCAAGGGAAGGGGCCTGACGGACATATTTCGAGATATTTCTTCTTCTTGTTGTTCTTCTTCTGCACAGCTAAGCTGGAAGTGGCATTTGCGGCTCGCACTAGTGCAGAGTTATCTCAAAGAAAGGGGCCACGGTGTTTCTGTATCTCTATTATGTTGGTGCGGCTTCGGAACTTTTAAATATCTCGATGTATCTCGAAAAGTACGCTTCTGATCAATAAATATCATAGAACATAAATTGTAGGAAACATAATTCTCTATAAAAAACGTCTCTTAACATTTTGCCATAGCTCGCTTCGTTTCCGAGATATTTGCAGATTCATCTCAAAGGAACTGGCCTGACGGACATATTTCGAGATATTTCTTCTTCTTGTTGTTCTTCCTCCGCACAGCTAAGCTGGAAGTGGCATTTGCAGCTCGCAATAGTGCAGAGTTATCTCAAAGAAAGGGGCCACGGCGTTTCTGTATCTCTATTATGTTGGTGCGGCTTCGGAACTTTTAAATATCTTGATATATCTCGAGAACTACGCATCTGATCAAAAAATATCATAGAGCATAAAAAGTAGGAAACTTAATTCTCTACAAAAAAGGTCTCTTAACATTTTGCCATAGGTCGCTTCGTTTCCTAGATATTTGCAGATTTATCTCAAGGGAAGGGGCCTAACGGACATATTTCGAGATATTTCTTCTTCTTGTTGTCCTTCTTCTGCACAGCTAAACTGGAAGTGGCATTTCCAGCTCGCAATAGTGCAGAGTTATCTCAAAGAGAGGGGCCACGGTGTTTCTGTATCTCTATTATGTTGGTGCGGCTTCGGAACTTTTAAATATCTTGATATATCTCGAGAACTACGCATCTGATCAAAAAATATCATAGAAGATAAAAAGTAGGAAACTTAATTCTCTACAAAAAAGGTCTCTTAATATTTTGCCATAGCTCGCTTCGTTTCCGAAATATTTGCAGATTTATCTCAAGGGAAGGGGCCTGACGGACATATTTCGAGATATTTCTTCTTCTTGTTGTTCTTCTTCTGCACAGCTAAGCTGGAAGTGGCATTTGCGGCTCGCACTAGTGCAGAGTTATCTCAAAGAAAGGAGCTACGGTGTTTCTGTATCTCTATTATGTTGGTGCGGCTTCGGAACTTTTAAATATCTTGATATATCTCGAGAACTACGCATCTGATCAAAAAATATCATAGAACATAAAAAGTAGGAAACTTAATTCTCTACAAAAAAGGTCTCTCAACATTTTGCCATAGCTCTCTTCGTTTCCTAGATATTTGCAGATTTATCTCAAGGGAAGGGGCCTAACGGACATATTTCGAGATATTTCTTCTTCTTGTTGTCCTTCTTCTGCACAGCTAAACTGGAAGTGGCATTTCCAGCTCGCAATAGTGCAGAGTTATCTCAAAGAGAGGGGCCACGGTGTTTCGGTATCTCTATTATATTGGTGCGGCTTCGGAACTTTTAAATATCTTGATATATCTCGAGAACTACGCATCTGATCAAAAAATATCATAGAAGATAAAAAGTAGGAAACTTAATTCTCTACAAAAAAGGTCTCTTAACATTTTGCCATAGCTCGCTTCGTTTCCGAGATATTTGCAGATTTATCTCAAGGGAAGGGGCCTGACGGACATATTTCGAGATATTTCTTCTTCTTGTTGTTCTTCTTCTGCACAGCTAAGCTGGAAGTGGCATTTGCGGCTCGCACTAGTGCAGAGTTATCTCAAAGAAAGGGGCCACGGTGTTTCTGTATCTCTATTATGTTGGTGCGGCTTCGGAACTTTTAAATATCTCGATGTATCTCGAAAACTACGCTTCTGATCAAAAAATATCATAGAACATAAATTGTAGGAAACATAATACTCTATAAAAAACGTCTCTTAACATTTTGCCATAGCTCGCTTCGTTTCCGAGATATTTGCAGATTCATCTCAAAGGAACTGGCCTGACGGACATATTTCGAGATATTTCTTCTTCTTGTTGTTCTTCCTCTGCACAGCTAAGCTAGAAGTGGCATTTGCAGCTCGCAATAGTGCAGAGTTATCTCAAAGAAAGGGGCCACGGCGTTTCTGTATCTCTATTATGTTGGTGCGGCTTCGGAACTTTTAAATATCTTGATATATCTCGAGAACTACGCATCTGATCAAAAAATATCATAGAACATAAAAAGTAGGAAACTTAATTCTCTACAAAAAAGGTCTCTTAACATTTTGCCATAGGTCGCTTCGTTTCCGAGATATTTGCAGATTTATCTCAAGGGAAGGGGCCTAACGGACATATTTCGAGATATTTCTTCTTCTTGTTGTCCTTCTTCTGCACAGCTAAACTGGAAGTGGCATTTCCAGCTCGCAATAGTGCAGAGTTATCTCAAAGAGAGGGGCCACGGTGTTTCTGTATCTCTATTATGTTGGTGCGGCTTCGGAACTTTTAAATATCTTGATATATCTCGAGAACTACGCATCTGATCAAAAAATATCATAGAAGATAAAAAGTAGGAAACTTAATTCTCTACAAAAAAGGTCTCTTAACATTTTGCAATAGCTCGCTTCGTTTCCGAGATATTTGCAGATTTATCTCAAGGGAAGGGGCCTGACGGACATATTTCGAGATATTTCTTCTTCTTGTTGTTCTTCTTCTGCACAGCTAAGCAGGAAGTGGCATTTGCGGCTCGCACTAGTGCAGAGTTATCTCAAAGAAAGGGGCCACGGTGTTTCTGTATCTCTATTATGTTGGTGCGGCTTCGGAACTTTTAAATATCTCGATGTATCTCGAAAAGTACGCTTCTGATCAATAAATATCATAGAACATAAATTGTAGGAAACATAATTCTCTATAAAAAACGTCTCTTAACATTTTGCCATAGCTCGCTTCGTTTCCGAGATATTTGCAGATTCATCTCAAAGGAACTGGCCTGACGGACATATTTCGAGATATTTCTTCTTCTTGTTGTTCTTCCTCTGCACAGCTAAGCTGGAAGTGGCATTTGCAGCTCGCAATAGTGCAGAGTTATCTCAAAGAAAGGGGCCACGGCGTTTCTGTATCTCTATTATGTTGGTGCGGCTTCGGAACTTTTAAATATCTTGATATATCTCGAGAACTACGCATCTGATAAAAAAATATCATAGAACATAAAAAGTAGGAAACTTAATTCTCTACAAAAAAGGTCTCTAAACATTTTGCCATAGGTCGCTTCGTTTCCTAGATATTTGCAGATTTATCTCAAGGGAAGGGGCCTAACGGACATATTTCGAGATATTTCTTCTTCTTGTTGTCCTTCTTCTGCACAGCTAAACTGGAAGTGGCATTTCCAGCTCGCAATAGTGCAGAGTTATCTCAAAGAGAGGGGCCACGGTGTTTCTGTATCTCTATTATGTTGGTGCGGCTTCGGAACTTTTAAATATCTTGATATATCTCGAAAACTACGCTTCGGATCAAAAAATATCATAGAACATAAATAGTAGGAAACATAATTCTCTACAAAAAACGTCTCTTAACATTTTGCCATAGCTCGCTTCGTTTCCGAGATATGTGCAGATTTATCTCAAGGGAAGGGGCCTGACGGACATATTTCGAGATATTTCTTCTTCTTGTTGTTCTTCTTCTGCACAGCTCAGCTGGAAGTTTCTGTTACAGCTCGCAATAGTGCAGAGTTATCTCAAAGAAAGGGGCCACGGTGTTTCTGTATCTCTATTATGTTGGTGCGGCTTCGGAACTTTTAAATATCTTGATATATCTCGAGAACTACGCATCTGATCAAAAAATATCATAGAACATAAATTGTAGGAAACATAATTCTCTACAAAAAACGTCTCTTAACATTTTGCCATAGCTCGCTTCGTTTCCGAGATATTTGCCGATTCAGCTCAAAGCAACTGGCCTGACGGACATATTTCGAGATATTTCTTCTTCTTGTTGTTCTTCCTCTGCACAGCTAAGCTGGAAGTGGCATTTGCAGCTCGCAATAGTGCAGAGTTATCTCAAAGAAAGGGGCCACGGTGTTTCTGTATCCCTATTATGTTGGTGCGGCTTCTGAACTTTTAAATATCTCGATATATCTCGAAAACTACGCTTCTGATCAAAAAATATCATAGAACGTAAATTGTAGGAAACATAATTCTCTACAAAAAACATCTCTTAACATTTTGCCATAGCTCGCTTCGTTTCCGAGATATTTGCCGATTCAGCTCAAAGGAACTGGCCTGACGGACATATTTCGAGATATTTCTTCTTCTTGTTGTTCTTCCTCTGCACAGCTAAGCTGGAAGTGGCATTTGCAGCTCGCAATAGTGCAGAGTTATCTCAAAGAAAGGGGCCACGGTGTTTCTGTATCTCTATTATGTTGCTGCGGCTACGAAACTTTTAAATATCTTGATATATCTCGAGAACTACGCATCTGATCAAAAAATATCATAGAACATAAAAAGTAGGAAACTTAATTCTCTACAAAAAAGGTCTCTTAACATTTTGCCATAGCTCGCTTGGTTTCCGAGATATTTGCAGATATATCTCAAGGGAAGGGGCCTGACGGACATATTTCGAGATATTTCTTCTTCTTGTTGTTCTTCTTCTGCACAGCTAAGCTGGAAGTGGCATTTACAGCTCGCAATAGTGCAGAGTTATCTCAAAGAAAGGGGCCACGGTGTTTCTGTATCTCTATTATGTTGGTGCGGCTTCGGAACTTTTAAATATCTTGATATATATCGAGAACTACGCATCTGATCAAAAAATATCATAGAAGATAAAAAGTAGGAAACTTAATTCTCTGCAAAAAAGGTCTCTTAACATTTTGCCATAGCTCGCTTCGTTTCCGAGATATTTGCAGATTTATCTCAAGGAAAGGGGCCTGACGGACATATTTCGAGATATTTCTTCTTCTTGTTGTTCTTCTTCTGCACAGCTAAGCTGGAAGTGGCATTTGCGGCTCGCACTAGTGCAGAGTTATCTCAAAGAAAGGGGCCACGGTGTTTCTGTATCTCTATTATGTTGGTGCGGCTTTGGAACTTTTAAATATCTCGATATATCTCGAAAACTACGCTTCTGATCAAAAAATATCATAGAACATAAATTGTAGGAAACATAATTCTCTACAAAAAAGGTCTCTTAACATTTTGCCATAGCTCGCTTCGTTTCCGAGATATTTGCAGATATATCTCAAGGGAAGGGGCCGGACGGACATTTTTCGAGATATTTCTTCTTCTTGTTGTTCTTCTTCTGCACAGCTAAGCTGGAAGTGGCATTTACAGCTCGCAATAGTGCAGAGTTATCTCAAAGAAAGGGGCCACGGTGTTTCTGTATCTCTATTATGTTGGTGCGGCTTCGGAACTTTTAAATATCTTGATGTATCTCGAGAACTACGCATCTGATCAAAAAATATCATAGAACATAAAAAGTAGGAAACTTAATTTTCTACAAAAGAGGTCTCTTAACATTTTGCCATAGCTCGCTTAGTTTCCGAGATATTTGCAGATTTATCTCAAGGGAAGGGTCCTAACGGACATATTTCGAGATATTTCTTCTTCTTGTTGTTCTTCCTCTGCACAGCTAAGCTGGAAGTGGCATTTGCGGCTCGCACTAGTGCAGAGTTATCTCAAAGAAAGGGGCCACGGTGTTTCTGTATCTCTATTATGTTGGTGCGGCTTCGGAATTTTTAAATATCTCGATATATCTCGAAAACTGCGCTTCTGATCAAAAAATATCATAGAACATAAATTGTAGGAAACATAATTCTCTACAAAGAAGGTCTCTTAACATTTTGTCATAGCTCGCTTCGTTTCCGAGATATTTGCAGATATATCTCAAGGGAAGGGGCCGGACGGACATATTTCGAGATATTTCTTCTTCTTGTTGTTCTTCGTCTGCACAGCTAAGCTGGAAGTGGCATTTACAGCTCGCAATAGTGCAGAGTTATCTCAAAGAAAGGGGCCACGGTGTTTCTGTATCTCTATTATGTTGGTGCGGCTTCGGAACTTTTAAATATCTTGATATATCTCGAGAACTACGCATCTGATCAAAAAATATCATAGAACATAAAAAGTAGGAAACTTAATTCTCTACAAAAGAGGTCTCTTAACATTTTGCCATAGCTCGCTTAGTTTCCGAGATATTTGCAGATTTATCTCAAGGGAAGGGGCCTAACGGACATATTTCGAGATATTTCTTCTTCTTGTTGTTCTTCCTCTGCACAGCTGAGCTGGAAGTGGCATTTGCGGCTCGCACTAGTGCAGAGTTATCTCAAAGAAAGGGGCCACGGTGTTTCTGTATCTCTATTATGTTGGTGCGGCTTCGGAATTTTTAAATATCTCGATATATCTCGAAAACTACGCTTCTGATCAAAAAATATCATAGAACATAAATTGTAGGAAACATAATTCTCTACAAAGAAGGTCTCTTAACATTTTGTCATAGCTCGCTTCGTTTCCGAGATATTTGCAGATATATCTCAAGGGAAGGGGCCTGACGGACATATTTCGAGATATTTCTTCTTCTTGTTGTTCTTCTTCTGCACAGCTAAGCTGGAAGTGGCATTTGCGGCTCGCACTAGTGCAGAGTTATCTCAAAGAAAGGGGCCACGGTGTTTCTGTATCCCTATTATGTTGGTGCGGCTTCGGAACTTTTAAATATCTCGATATATCTCGAAAACTACGCTTCTGATCAAAAAATATCATAGAACTTAAATTGTAGGAAACATAATTCTCTACAAAAAACGTCTCTTAACATTTTGCCATAGCTCGCTTCGTTTCCGAGATATTTGCCGATTCATCTCAAAGGAACTGGCCTGACGGACATATTTCGAGATATTTCTTCATCTTGTTGTTCTTCCTCTGCACAGCTAAGCTGGAAGTGGCATTTGCAGCTCGCAATAGTGCAGAGTTATCTCAAAGAAAGGGGCCACGGTGTTTCTGCATCTCTATTATGTTGGTGCGGCTTCGGAACTTTTAAATATCTTGATATATCTCGAGAACTACGCATCTGATCAAAAAATATCATAGAACATAAAAAGTAGGAAACTTAATTCTCTACAAATAAGGTCTCTTAACATTTTGCCATAGCTCGCTTCGTTTCCGAGATATTTGCAGATTTATCTCAAGGGAAGGGGCCTGACTGACATATTTCGAGATATTTCTTCTTCTTGTTGTTCTTCTTCTGCGCAGCTAAGCTGGAAGTGGCATTTGCAGCTCGCAATAGTGCAGAGATATCTCAAAGAAAGGGGCCACGCTGTTTCTGTATCTCTATTATGTTGGTGCGGCTTCGGAACTTTTAAATATCTTGATATATATCGAGAGCTACGCGTCTGATCAAAAAATATCATAGAACATAAAAAGTAGGAAACATAATTCTCTACAAAAAAGGTCTCTTAACATTTTGCCATAGCTCGCTTCGTTTCCGAGATATTTGCAGATATATCTCAAGGGAAGGGGCCTGACGGACATATTTCGAGATATTTCTTCTTCTTGTTGTTCTTCTTCTGCACAGCTAAGCTGGAAGTGGCATTTGCAGCTCGCAATAGCGCAGAGTTATCTCAAAGAAAGGGGCCACGGTGTTTCTGTATCTCTATTATGTTGGTGCGGCTTCGGAACTTATAAATATCTTGATATATCTCGAGAACTACGCATCTGATCAAAAAATATCATAGAACATAAAAAGTAGGAAACTTAATTCTCTACAAAAAAGGTCTCTTAACATTTTGCCATAGCTCGCTTCGTTTCCGAGATATTTGCAGATTTATCTCAAGGGAAGGGGCCTGACGGACATATTTCGAGATATTTCTTCTTCTTGTTGTTCTTCTTCTGCACAGCTAAGCTGGAAGTGGCATTTGCGGCTCGCACTAGTGCAGAGTTATCTCAAAGAAAGGGGCCACGGTGTTTCTGTATCTCTATTATGTTGGTGCGGCTTCGGAATTTTTAAATATCTCGATATATCTCGAAAACTACGCTTCTGATCAAAAAATATCATAGAACATAAATTGTAGGAAACATAATTCTCTACAAAAAAGGTCTCTTAACATTTTGTCATAGCTCGCTTCGTTTCCGAGATATTTGCAGATATATCTCAAGGGAAGGGGCCTGACGGACATATTTCGAGATATTTCTTCTTCTTGTTGTTCTTCTTCTGCACAGCTAAGCTGGAAGTGGCATTTGCGGCTCGCACTAGTGCAGAGTTATCTCAAAGAAAGGGGCCACGGTGTTTCTGTATCCCTATTATGTTGGTGCGGCATCGGAACTTTTAAATATCTCGATATATCTCGAAAACTACGCTTCTGATGAAAAAATATCATAGAACTTAAATTGTAGGAAACATAATTCTCTACAAAAAACGTCTCTTAACATTTTGCCATAGCTCGCTTCGTTTCCGAGATATTTGCCGATTCAGCTCAAAGGAACTGGCCTGACGGACATATTTCGAGATATTTCTTCATCTTGTTGTTCTTCCTCTGCACAGCTAAGCTGGAAGTGGCATTTGCAGCTCGCAACAGTGCAGAGTTATCTCAAAGAAAGGGGCCACGGTGTTTCTGTATCTCTATTATGTTGGAGCGGCTTCGGAACTTTTAAATATCTTGATATATCTCGAGAACTACGCATCTGATCAAAAAATATCATAGAACATAAAAAGTAGGAAACTTAATTCTCTACAAATAAGGTCTCTTAACATTTTGCCATAGCTCGCTTCGTTTCCGAGATATTTGCAGATTTATCTCAAGGGAAGGGGCCTGACGGACATATTTCGAGATATTTCTTCTTCTTGTTGTTCTTCTTCTGCGCAGCTAAGCTGGAAGTGGCATTTGCAGCTCGCAATAGTGCAGAGATATCTCAAAGAAAGGGGCCACGCTGTTTCTGTATCTCTATTATGTTGGTGCGGCTTCGGAACTTTTAAATATCTTGATATATATCGAGAGCTACGCGTCTGATCAAAAAATATCATAGAACATAAAAAGTAGGAAACATAATTCTCTACAAAAAAGGTCTCTTAACATTTTGCCATAGCTCGCTTCGTTTCCGAGATATTTGCAGATATATCTCAAGGGAAGGGGCCTGACGGACATATTTCGAGATATTTCTTCTTCTTGTTGTTCTTCTTCTGCACAGCTAAGCTGGAAGTGGCATTTGCAGCTCGCAATAGTGCAGAGTTATCTCAAAGAAAGGGGCCACGGTGTTTCTGTATCTCTATTATGTTGGTGCGGCTTCGGAACTTTTAAATATCTTGATATATCTCGAGAACTACGCATCTGATCAAAAAATATCATAGAACATAAAAAGTAGGAAACTTAATTCTCTACAAAAAAGGTCTCTTAACATTTTGCCATAGCTCGCTTTGTTTCCGAGATATTTGCAGATTTATCTCAAGGGAAGGGGCCTGACGGACATATTTCGAGATATTTCTTCTTCTTGTTGTTCTTCTTCTGCGCAGCTAAGCTGGAAGTGGCATTTGCAGCTCGCAATAGTGCAGAGATATCTCAAAGAAAGGGGCCACGCTGTTTCTGTATCTCTATTATGTTGGTGCGGCTTCGGAACTTTTAAATATCTTGATATATATCGAGAGCTACGCGTCTGATCAAAAAATATCATAGAACATAAAAAGTAGGAAACATAATTCTCTACAAAAAAGGTCTCTTAACATTTTGCCATAGCTCGCTTCGTTTCCGAGATATTTGCAGATATATCTCAAGGGAAGGGGCCTGACGGACATATTTCGAGATATTTCTTCTTCTTGTTGTTCTTCTTCTGCACAGCTAAGCTGGAAGTGGCATTTGCAGCTCGCAATAGTGCAGAGTTATCTCAAAGAAAGGGGCCACGGTGTTTCTGTATCTCTATTATGTTGGTGCGGCTTCGGAACTTTTAAATATCTTGATATATCTCGAGAACTACGCATCTGATCAAAAAATATCATAGAACATAAAAAGTAGGAAACCTAATTCTCTACAAAAAAGGTCTCTTAACATTTTGCCATAGCTCGCTTCGTTTCCGAGATATTTGCAGATTTATCTCAAGGGAAGGGGCCTGACGGACATATTTCGAGATATTTCTTCTTCTTGTTGTTCTTCTTCTGCACAGCTAAGCTGGAAGTGGCATTTGCGGCTCGCACTAGTGCAGAGTTATCTCAAAGAAAGGGGCCACGGTGTTTCTGTATCTCTATTATGTTGGTGCGGCTTCGGAATTTTTAAATATCTCGATATATCTCGAAAACTACGCTTCTGATCAAAAAATATCATAGAACATAAATGGTAGGAAACATAATTCTCTACAAAAAAGGTCTCTTAACATTTTGTCATAGCTCGCTTCGTTTCCGAGATATTTGCAGATATATCTCAAGGGAAGGGGCCTGACGGACATATTTCGAGATATTTCTTCTTCTTGTTGTTCTTCTTCTGCACAGCTAAGCTGGAAGTGGCATTTGCGGCTCGCACTAGTGCAGAGTTATCTCAAAGAAAGGGGCCACGGTGTTTCTGTATCCCTATTATGTTGGTGCGGCATCGGAACTTTTAAATATCTCGATATATCTCGAAAACTACGCTTCTGATCAAAAAATATCATAGAACTTAAATTGTAGGAAACATAATTCTCTACAAAAAACGTCTCTTAACATTTTGCCATAGCTCGCTTCGTTTCCGAGATATTTGCCGATTCAGCTCAAAGGAACTGGCCTGACGGACATATTTCGAGATATTTCTTCTTCTTGTTGTTCTTCCTCTGCACAGCTAAGCTGGAAGTGGCATTTGCAGCTCGCAATAGTGCAGAGTTATCTCAAAGAAAGGGGCCACGGTGTTTCTGTATCTCTATTATGTTGGTGCGGCTTCGGAACTTTTAAATATCTTGATATATCTCGAGAACTACGCATCTGATCAAAAAATATCATAGAACATAAAAAGTAGGAAACTTAATTCTCTACAAAAAAGGTCTCTTAACATTTTGCCATAGCTCGCTTCGTTTCCGAGATATTTGCAGATTTATCTCAAGGGAAGGGGCCTGACGGACATATTTCGAGATATTTCTTCTTCTTGTTGTTCTTCTTCTGCACAGCTAAGCTGGAAGTGGCATTTGCGGCTCGCACTAGCGCAGAGTTATCTCAAAGAAAGGGGCCACGGTGTTTCTGTATCTCTATTATGTTGGTGCGGCTTCGGAACTTTTAAATATCTTGATATATCTCGAGAACTACGCATCAGATAAAAAAATATCATAGAACATAAAAAGTAGGAAACTTAATTCTCTACAAAAAAGGTCTCTTAACATTTTGCCATAGCTCGCTTCGTTTCCGAGATATTTGCAGATTTATCTCAAGGGAAGGGGCCTGACGGACATATTTCGAGATATTTCTTCTTCTTGTTGTTCTTCTTCTGCACAGCTAAGCTGGAAGTGGCATTTGCGGCTCGCACTAGTGCAGAGGTATCTCAAAGAAAGGGGCCACGGTGTTTCTGTATCTCTATTATGTTGGTGCGGCTTCGGAACTTTTAAATATCTCGATATATCTCGAAAACTACGCTTCTGATCAAAAAATATCATAGAACATAAATTGTAGGAAACATAATTCTCTACAAAAAAGGTCTGTTAACATTTTGTCATAGCTCGCTTCGTTTCCGAGATATTTGCAGATATATCTCAAGGGAAGGGGCCTGACGGACATATTTCGAGATATTTCTTCTTCTTGTTGTTCTTCTTCTGCACAGCTAAACTGGAAGTGGCATTTCCAGCTCGCAATAGTGCAGAGTTATCTCAAAGAGAGGGGCCACGGTGTTTCTGTATCTCTATTATGTTGGTGCGGCTTCGGAACTTTTAAATATCTTGATATATCTCGAGAACTACGCATCTGATCAAAAAATATCATAGAAGATAAAAAGTAGGAAACTTAATTCTCTACAAAAAAGGTCTCTTAACATTTTGCCATAGCTCGCTTCGATTCCGAGATATTTGCAGATTTATCTCAAGGGAAGGGGCCTGACGGACATATTTCGAGATATTTCTTCTTCTTGTTGTTCTTCTTCTGCACAGCTAAGCTGGAAGTGGCATTTGCGGCTCGCACTAGTGCAGAGTTATCTCAAAGAAAGGGGCCACGGTGTGTCTGTATCCCTATTATGTTGGTGCGGCTTCGGAACTTGTAAATATCTCGATATATCTCGAAAACTACGCTTCTGATCAAAAAATATCATAGAACATAAATTGTAGGAAACATAATTCTCTACAAAAAACGTCTCTTAACATTTTGCCATAGCTCGCTTCGTTTCCGAGATATTTGCCGATTCAGCTCAAAGGAACTGGCCTGACGGACATATTTCGAGATATTTCTTCTTCTTGTTGTTCTTCCTCTGCACAGCTAAGCTGGAAGTGGCATTTGCAGCTCGCAATAGTGCAGAGTTATCTCAAAGAAAGGGGCCACGGTGTTTCTGTATCTCTATTATGTTGGTGCGGCTTCGGAACTTTTAAATATCTCGATATATCTCGAAAACTACGCTTCTGATCAAAAAATATCATAGAACATAAATTGTAGGAAACATAATTCTCTACAAAAAACGTCTCTTAACATTTTGCCATAGCTCGCTTCGTTTCCGAGATATTTGCCGATTCAGCTCAAAGGAACTGGCCTGACGGACATATTTCGAGATATTTCTTCTTCTTGATGTTCTTCTTCTGCACAGCTAAGCTGGAAGTGGCATTTGCAGCTCGCAATAGTGCAGAGTTATCTCAAAGAAAGGGGCCACGGTGTTTCTGTATCTCTATTATGTTGGTGCGGCTTTGGAACTTTTAAATATCTCGATATATCTCGAAAACTACGCTTCTGATCAAAAAATATCATAGAACATAAATTGTAGGAAACATAATTCTCTACAAAAAAGGTCTCTTAACATTTTGCCATAGCTCGCTTCGTTTCCGAGATATTTGCAGATATATCTCAAGGGAAGGGGCCTGACGGACATATTTCGAGATATTTCTTCTTGTTGTTGTTCTTCTTCTGCACAGCTAAGCTGGAAGTGGCATTTACAGCTCGCAATAGTGCAGAGTTATCTCAAAGAAAGGGGCCACGGTGTTTCTGTATCTCTATTATGTTGGTGCGGCTTCGGAACTTTTAAATATCTTGATATATCTCGAGAACTACGCATCTGATCAAAAAATATCATAGAACATAAAAAGTAGGAAACTTAATTCTCTACAAAAATGGTCTCTTAACATTTTGCCATAGCTCGCTTCGTTTCCGAGATATTTGCAGATTTATCTCAAGGGAAGGGGCCTGACGGACATATTTCGAGATATTTCTTCTTCTTGTTGTTCTTCTTCTGCACAGCTAAGCTGGAAGTGGCATTTGCGGCTCGCACTAGAGCAGAGTTATCTCAAAGAAAGGGGCCACGGTGTTTCTGTATCCCTATTATGTTGGTGCGGCTTCGGAACTTTTAAATATCTCGATATATCTCGAAAACTACGCTTCTGATCAAAAAATATCATAGAACATAAAAAGTAGGAAACTTAATTCTCTACAAAAAAGGTCTCTTAACATTTTGCCATAGCTCGCTTCGTTTCCGAGATATTTGCAGATTTATCTCAAGGGAAGGGGCCTGACGGACATATTTCGAGATATTTCTTCTTCTTGTTGTTCTTCTTCTGCACAGCTAAGCTGGAAGTGGCATTTGCGGCTCGCACTAGTGCAGAGTTATCTCAAAGAAAGGGGCCACGGTGTTTCTGTATCTCTATTATGTTGGTGCGGCTTCGGAACTTTTAAATATCTCGATATATCTCGAAAACTACGCTTCTGATAAAAAAATATCATAGAACATAAATTGTAGGAAACATAATTCTCTACAAAAAACGTCTCTTAACATTTTGCCACAGCTCGCTTCGTTTCCGAGATATTTGCAGATTCAGCTCAAAGGAACGGGCCTGACGGACATATTTCGAGATACTTCTTCTTCTTGTTGTTCTTCCTCTGCACAGCTAAGCTGGAAGTGGCATTTGCAGCTCGCAATAGTGCAGAGTTATCTCAAAGAAAGGGGCCACGGTGTTTCTGTATCTCTATTATGTTGGTGCGGCTTCGGAACTTTTAAATATCTCGATATATCTCGAAAACTACGCTTCTGATCAAAAAATATCATAGAACATAAATTGTAGGAAACATAATTCGCTACAAAAAAGGTCTCTCAACATTTTGCCATAGCTCGCTTCGTTTCCGAGATATTTGCAGATATATCTCAAGGGCAGGGGCCTGACGGACATATTTCGAGATATTTCTTCTTCTTGTTGTTCTTCTTCTGCACAGCTAAGCTGGAAGTGGCATTTACAGCTCGCAATAGTGCAGAGTTATCTCAAAGAGAGGGGCCACGGTGTTTCTGTATCTCTATTATGTTGGTGCGGCTTCGGAACTTTTAAATATCTTGATATATCTCGAGAACTACGCATCTGATCAAAAAATATCATAGAACATAAAAAGTAGGAAACATAATTCTCTAGAAAAAAGGTCTCTTAAGATTTTGCCATAGCTCGCTTCGTTTCCGAGATATTTGCAGATTTATCTCAAGGGAAGGGGCCTGACGGACATATTTCGAGATATTTCTTCTTCTTGTTGTTCTTCTTCTGCACAGCTAAGCTGGAAGTGGCATTTGCGGCTCGCACTAGTGCAGAGTTATCTCAAAGAAAGGGGCCACGGTGTTTCTGTATCTCTATTATGTTGGTGCGGCTTCGGAACTTTTAAATATCTCGATATATCACGAAAACTACGCTTCTGATAAAAAAATATCATAGAACATAAATTGTAGGAAACATAATTCTCTACAAAAAACGTCTCTTAACATTTTGCCATAGCTCGCTTCGTTTCCGAGATATTTGCAGATTCAGCTCAAAGGAACGGGCCTGACGGACATATTTCGAGATACTTCTTCTTCTTGTTGTTCTTCCTCTGCACAGCTAAGCTGGAAGTGGCATTTGCAGCTCGCAATAGTGCAGAGTTATCTCAAAGAAAGGGGCCACGGTGTTTCTGTATCTCTATTATGTTGGTGCGGCTTCGGAACTTTTAAATATCTCGATATATCTCGAAAACTACGCTTCTGATCAAAAAATATCATAGAACATAAATTGTAGGAAACATAATTCGCTACAAAAAAGGTCTCTCAACATTTTGCCATAGCTCGCTTCGTTTCCGAGATATTTGCAGATATATCTCAAGGGCAGGGGCCTGACGGACATATTTCGAGATATTTCTTCTTCTTGTTGTTCTTCTTCTGCACAGCTAAGCTGGAAGTGGCATTTACAGCTCGCAATAGTGCATAGTTATCTCAAAGAAAGGGGCCACGGTGTTTCTGTATCTCTATTATGTTGGTGCGGCTTCGGAACTTTTAAATATCTTGATATATCTCGAGAACTACGCATCTGATCAAAAAATATCATAGAACATAAAAAGTAGGAAACTTAATTCTCTACAAAAAAGGTCTCTTAAAATTTTGCCATAGCTCGCTTCGTTTCCGAGATATTTGCAGATTTATCACAAGGGAAGGGGCCTGACGGACATATTTCGAGATATCTCTTCTTCTTGTTGTTCTTCTTCTGCACAGCTAAGCTGGAAGTGGCATTTGCGGCTCGCACTAGTGCAGAGTTATCTCAAAGAAAGGGGCCACGGTGTTTCTGTATCTCTATTATGTTGGTGCGGCTTCGGAACTTTTAAATATCTCGATATATCTCGAAAACTACGCTTCTGATCAAAAAATATCATAGAACATAAATTGTAGGAAACATAATTCTCTACAAAAAAGGTCTCTTAACATTTTGCCATAGCTCGCTTCGTTTCCGAGATATTTGCAGATTTATCTCAAGGGAAGGGGCCTGACGGACATATTTCGAGATACTTCTTCTTCTTGTTGTTCTTCTTCTGCACAGCTAAGCTGGAAGTGGCATTTGCAGCTCGCAATAGTGCAGAGTTATCTCAAAGAGAGGGGCCACGGTTTTTCTGTATCTCTATTATGTTGGTGCAGCTTCGGAACTTTTAAATATCTTGATATATCTCGAGAACTACGCATCTGATCAAAAAATATCATAGAACATAAAAAGTAGGAAACTTAATTCTCTACAAAAAAGGTCTCTCAACATTTTGCCATAGCTCGCTTCGTTTCCGAGATATTTGCAGATTTATCTCAAGGGAAGGGGCCTAACGGACATATTTCGAGATATTTCTTCTTCTTGTTGTTCTTCTTCTGCACAGCTAAACTGGAAGTGGCATTTCCAGCTCGCAATAGTGCAGAGTTATCTCAAAGAAAGGGGCCACGGTGTTTCTGTATCTCTATTATGTTGGTGCGGCTTCGGAACTTTTAAATATCTTGATATATCTCGAGAACTACGCATCTGATCAAAAAATATCATAGAACATAAAAAGTAGGAAACATAATTCTCTACAAAAAAGGTCTCTTAACATTTTGCCATAGCTCGCTTCGTTTCCGAGATATTTGCAGATTTATCTCAAGGGAACGGGCCTGACGGACATATTTCGAGATACTTCTTCTTCTTGTTGTTCTTCCTCTGCACAGCTAAGCTGGAAGTGGCATTTGCAGCTCGCAATAGTGCAGAGTTATCTCAAAGAAAGGGGCCACGGTGTTTCTGTATCTCTATTATGTTGGTGCGGCTTCGGAACTTTTAAATATCTCGATATATCTCGAAAACTACGCTTCTGATCAAAAAATATCATAGAACATAAATTGTAGGAAACATAATTCGCTACAAAAAAGGTCTCTCAACATTTTGCCATAGCTCGCTTCGTTTCCGAGATATTTGCAGATATATCTCAAGGGCAGGGGCCTGACGGACATATTTCGAGATATCTCTTCTTCTTGTTGTTCTTCTTCTGCACAGCTAAGCTGGAAGTGGCATTTGCGGCTCGCACTAGTGCAGAGTTATCTCAAAGAAAGGGGCCACGGTGTTTCTGTATCTCTATTATGTTGGTGCGGCTTCGGAACTTTTAAATATCTCGATATATCTCGAAAACTACGCTTCTGATCAAAAAATATCATAGAACATAAATTGTAGGAAACATAATTCTCTACAAAAAAGGTCTCTTAACATTTTGCCATAGCTCGCTTCGTTTCCGAGATATTTGCAGATTTATCTCAAGGGAAGGGGCCTGACGGACATATTTCGAGATACTTCTTCTTCTTGTTGTTCTTCTTCTGCACAGCTAAGCTGGAAGTGGCATTTGCAGCTCGCAATAGTGCAGAGTTATCTCAAAGAGAGGGGCCACGGTTTTTCTGTATCTCTATTATGTTGGTGCAGCTTCGGAACTTTTAAATATCTTGATATATCTCGAGAACTACGCATCTGATCAAAAAATATCATAGAACATAAAAAGTAGGAAACTTAATTCTCTACAAAAAAGGTCTCTCAACATTTTGCCATAGCTCGCTTCGTTTCCGAGATATTTGCAGATTTATCTCAAGGGAAGGGGCCTAACGGACATATTTCGAGATATTTCTTCTTCTTGTTGTTCTTCTTCTGCACAGCTAAACTGGAAGTGGCATTTCCAGCTCGCAATAGTGCAGAGTTATCTCAAAGAAAGGGGCCACGGTGTTTCTGTATCTCTATTATGTTGGTGCGGCTTCGGAACTTTTAAATATCTTGATATATCTCGAGAACTACGCATCTGATCAAAAAATATCATAGAACATAAAAAGTAGGAAACATAATTCTCTACAAAAAAGGTCTCTTAACATTTTGCCATAGCTCGCTTCGTTTCCGAGATATTTGCAGATTTATCTCAAGGGAACGGGCCTGACGGACATATTTCGAGATACTTCTTCTTCTTGTTGTTCTTCCTCTGCACAGCTAAGCTGGAAGTGGCATTTGCAGCTCGCAATAGTGCAGAGTTATCTCAAAGAAAGGGGCCACGGTGTTTCTGTATCTCTATTATGTTGGTGCGGCTTCGGAACTTTTAAATATCTCGATATATCTCGAAAACTACGCTTCTGATCAAAAAATATCATAGAACATAAATTGTAGGAAACATAATTCGCTACAAAAAAGGACTCTCAACATTTTGCCATAGCTCGCTTCGTTTCCGAGATATTTGCAGATATATCTCAAGGGCAGGGGCCTGACGGACATATTTCGAGATATTTCTTCTTCTTGTTGTTCTTCTTCTGCACAGCTAAGCTGGAAGTGGCATTTACAGCTCGCAATAGTGCAGAGTTATCTCAAAGAAAGGGGCCACGGTGTTTCTGTATCTCTATTATGTTGGTGCGGCTTCGGAACTTTTAAATATCTTGATATATCTCGAGAACTACGCATCTGATCAAAAAATATCATAGAACATAAAAAGTAGGAAACTTAATTCTCTACAAAAAAGGTCTCTTAACATTTTGCCATAGCTCGCTTCGTTTCCGAGATATTTGCAGATTTATCACAAGGGAAGGGGCCTGACGGACATATTTCGAGATATTTCTTCTTCTTGTTGTTCTTCTTCTGCACAGCTAAACTGGAAGTGGCATTTCCAGCTCGCAATAGTGCAGAGTTATCTCAAAGAAAGGGGCCACGGTGTTTCTGTATCTCTATTATGTTGGTGCGGCTTCGGAACTTTTAAATATCTCGATATATCTCGAAAACTACGCTTCTGATCAAAAAATATCATAGAACATAAATTGTAGGAAACATAATTCTCTACAAAAAAGGTCTCTTAACATTTTGCCATAGCTCGCTTCGTTTCCGAGATATTTGCAGATTTATCTCAAGGGAAGGGGCCTGACGGACATATTTCGAGATATTTCTTCTTCTTGTTGTTCTTCTTCTGCACAGCTAAGCTGGAAGTGGCATTTGCAGCTCGCAATAGTGCAGAGTTATCTCAAAGAGAGGGGCCACGGTTTTTCTGTATCTCTATTATGTTGGTGCGGCTTCGGAACTTTTAAATATCTTGATATATCTCGAGAACTACGCATCTGATCAAAAAATATCATAGAACATAAAAAGTAGGAAACTTAATTCTCTACAAAAAAGGTCTCTCAACATTTTGCCATAGCTCGCTTCGTTTCCGAGATATTTGCAGATTTATCTCAAGGGAAGGGGCCTAACGGACATATTTCGAGATATTTCTTCTTCTTGTTGTTCTTCTTCTGCACAGCTATACTGGAAGTGGCATTTCCAGCTCGCAATAGTGCAGAGTTATCTCAAAGAAAGGGGCCACGGTGTTTCTGTATCTCTATTATGTTGGTGCGGCTTCGGAACTTTTAGATATCTTGATATATCTCGAGAACTACGCATCTGATCAAAAAATATTATAGAACATAAAAAGTAGGAAACTTAATTCTCTACAAAAAAGGTCTCTTAACATTTTGCCATAGCTCGCGTCGTTTCCGAGATATTTGCAGATTTATCTCAAGGGAAGGGGCCTGACGGACATATTTCGAGATATTTCTTCTTCTTGTTGTTCTTCTTCTGCACAGCTAAGCTGGAAGTGGCATTTGCGGCTCGCACTATTGCAGAGTTATCTCAAAGAAAGGGGCCACGGTGTTTCTGTATCTCTATTATGTTGGTGCGGCTTCGGAACTTTTAAATATCTTGATATATCTCGAGAACTACGCATCTGATCAAAAAATATCATAGAACATAAAAAGTAGGAAACTTAATTCTCTACAAAAAAGGTCTCTTAACATTTTGCCATAGCTCGCTTCGTTTCCGAGATATTTGCAGATTTATCTCAAGGGAAGGGGCCTGACGGACATATTTCGAGATATTTCTTCTTCTTGTTGTTCTTCTTCTGCACAGCTAAGCTGGAAGTGGCATTTGCGGCTCGCACTATTGCAGAGTTATCTCAAAGAAAGGGGCCACGGTGTTTCTGTATCTCTATTATGTTGGTGCGGCTTCGGAACTTTTAAATATCTCGATATATCTCGAAAACTACGCTTCTGATCAAAAAATATCATAGAACATAAATTGTAGGAAACATAATTCTCTACAAAAAAGGTCTCTCAACATTTTGCCATAGCTCGCTTCGTTTCCGAGATATTTGCAGATATATCTCAAGGGCAGGGGCCTGACGGACATATTTCGAGATATTTCTTCTTCTTGTTGTTCTTCTTCTGCACAGCTAAGCTGGAAGTGGCATTTACAGCTCGCAATAGTGCAGAGTTATCTCAAACAAAGGGGCCACGGTGTTTCTGTATCTCTATTATGTTGGTGCGGCTTCGGAACTTTTAAATATCTTGATATATCTCGAGAACTACGCATCTGATCAAAAAATATCATAGAACATAAAAAGTAGGAAACTTAATTCTCTACAAAAAAGGTCTCTTAACATTTTGCCATAGCTCGCTTCGTTTCCGAGATATTTGCAGATTTATCTCAAGGGAAGGGGCCTAACGGACATATTTCGAGATATTTCTTCTTCTTGTTGTTCTTCTTCTGCACAGCTAAACTGGAAGTGGCATTTCCAGCTCGCAATAGTGCAGAGTTATCTCAAAGAAAGGAGCCACGGTGTTTCTGTATCTCTATTATGTTGGTGCGGCTTCGGAACTTTTAAATATCTTGATATATCTCGAGAACCACGCATCTGATCAAAAAATATCATAGAACATAAAAAGTAGGAAACTTAATTCTCTACAAAAAAGGTCTCTTAACATTTTGCCATAGCTCGCTTCGTTTCCGAGATATTTGCAGATTTATCTCAAGGGAAGGGGCCTGACGGACATATTTCGAGATATTTCTTCTTCTTGTTGTTCTTCTTCTGCACAGCTAAGCTGGAAGTGGCATTTGCGGCTCGCACTAGTGCAGAGTTATCTCAAAGAAAGGGGCCACGGTGTTTCTGTATCTGTATTATGTTGGTGCGGCTTCGGAACTTTTAAATATCTTGATATATCTCGAGAACTACGCATCTGATCAAAAAATATCATAGAACATAAAAAGTAGGAAACTTAATTCTCTACAAAAAAGGTCTCTTAACATTTTGCCATAGCTCGGTTCGTTTCCGAGATATTTGCAGATTTATCTCAAGGGAAGGGGCCTGACGGACATATTTCGAGATATTTCTTCTTCTTGTTGTTCTTCTTCTGCACAGCTAAGCTGGAAGTGGCATTTGCGGCTCGCACTATTGCAGAGTTATCTCAAAGAAAGGGGCCGCGGTGTTTCTGTATCTCTATTATGTTGGTGCGGCTTCGTAACTTTTAAATATCTAGATATATCTCGAAAACTACGCGTCTGATCAAAAAATATCATAGAACATAAATTGTAGGAAACATAATTCTCTACAAAAAAGGTCTCTTAACATTTTGCCATAGCTCGCTTGGTTTCCGAGATATTTGCAGATATATCTCAAGGGCAGGGGCCTGACGGACATATTTCGAGATATTTCTTCTTCTTGTTGTTCTTCTTCTGCACAGCTAAGCTGGAAGTGGCATTTGCGGCTCGCACTATTGCAGAGTTATCTCAAAGAAAGGGGCCGCGGTGTTTCTGTATCTCTATTATGTTGGTGCGGCTTCGTAACTTTTAAATATCTAGATATATCTCGAAAACTACGCGTCTGATCAAAAAATATCATAGAACATAAATTGTAGGAAACATAATTCTCTACAAAAAAGGTCTCTTAACATTTTGCCATAGCTCGCTTGGTTTCCGAGATATTTGCAGATATATCTCAAGGGCAGGGGCCTGACGGACATATTTCGAGATATTTCTTCTTCTTGTTGTTCTTCTTCTGCACAGCTAAGCTGGAAGTGGCATTTACAGCTCGCAATAGTGCAGAGTTATCTCAAAGAAAGGAGCCGCGGTGTTTCTGTATCTCTATTATGTTGGTGCGGCTTCGTAACTTTTAAATATCTAGATATATCTCGAAAACTACGCTTCTGATCAAAAAATATCATAGAACATAAATTGTAGGAAACATAATTCTCTACAAAAAAGGTCTCTTAACATTTTGCCATAGCTCGCTTGGTTTTCGAGATATTTGCAGATATATCTCAAGGGCAGGGGCCTGACGGACATATTTCGAGATATTTCTTCTTCTTGTTGTTCTTCTTCTGCACAGCTAAGCTGGAAGTGGCATTTACAGCTCGCAATAGTGCAGAGTTATCTCAAAGAAAGGGGCCACGGTGTTTCTGTATCTCTATTATGTTGGTGCGGTTTCGGAACTTTTAAATATCTTGATATATCTCGAGAACTACGCATCTCATCAAAAAATATCATAGAACATAAAAAGTAGGAAACTTAATTCTCTACAAAAAAGGTCTCTTAACATTTTGCCATAGCTCGCTTCGTTTCCGAGATATTTGCAGATTTATCTCAAGGGAAGGGGCCTCACGGACATATTTCGAGATATTTCTTCTTCTTGTTGTTCTTCTTCTGCACAGCTAAGCTGGAAGTGGCATTTGCAGCTCGCAATAGTGCAGAGTTATCCCAAAGAAAGGTGCCACGGTGTTTCTGTATCTCTATTATGTTGGTGCGGCTTCGGAACTTTTAAATATCTTGATATATCTCGAGAACTACGCATCTGATCAAAAAATATCATACTACATAAAAAGTAGGAAACTTAATTCTCTACAAGAAAGGTCTCTAAACATTTTGCCATAGCTCGCTTCGTTTCCGAGATATTTGCAGATTTATCTCAAGGGAAGGGGCCTGACGGACATATTTCGAGATATTTCTTCTTCTTGTTGTTCTTCTGCACAGCTAAGCTGGAAGTGGCATTTGCGGCTCGCACTAGTGCAGAGTTATCTCAAAGAAAGGGGCCACGGTGTTTCTGTATCTCTATTATGTTGGTGCGGCTTCGGAACTTTTAAATATCTTGATATATCTCGAAAACTACGCGTCTGATCAAAAAATATCATAGAACATAAATTGTAGGAAACATAATTCTCTACAAAAAAGGTCTCTTAACATTTTGCCATAGCTCGCTTGGTTTCCGAGATATTTGCAGATATATCTCAAGGGCAGGGGCCTGACGGACATATTTCGAGATATTTCTTCTTCTTGTTGTTCTTCTTCTGCACAGCTAAGCTGGAAGTGGCATTTACAGCTCGCAATAGTGCAGAGTTATCTCAAAGAAAGGAGCCGCGGTGTTTCTGTATCTCTATTATGTTGGTGCGGCTTCGTAACTTTTAAATATCTAGATATATCTCGAAAACTACGCTTCTGATCAAAAAATATCATAGAACATAAATTGTAGGAAACATAATTCTCTACAAAAAAGGTCTCTTAACATTTTGCCATAGCTCGCTTGGTTTTCGAGATATTTGCAGATATATCTCAAGGGCAGGGGCCTGACGGACATATTTCGAGATATTTCTTCTTCTTGTTGTTCTTCTTCTGCACAGCTAAGCTGGAAGTGGCATTTACAGCTCGCAATAGTGCAGAGTTATCTCAAAGAAAGGGGCCACGGTGTTTCTGTATCTCTATTATGTTGGTGCGGTTTCGGAACTTTTAAATATCTTGATATATCTCGAGAACTACGCATCTCATCAAAAAATATCATAGAACATAAAAAGTAGGAAACTTAATTCTCTACAAAAAAGGTCTCTTAACATTTTGCCATAGCTCGCTTGGTTTCCGAGATATTTGCAGATATATCTCAAGGGCAGGGGCCTGACGGACATATTTCGAGATATTTCTTCTTCTTGTTGTTCTTCTTCTGCACAGCTAAGCTGGAAGTGGCATTTGCGGCTCGCACTATTGCAGAGTTATCTCAAAGAAAGGGGCCGCGGTGTTTCTGTATCTCTATTATGTTGGTGCGGCTTCGTAACTTTTAAATATCTAGATATATCTCGAAAACTACGCGTCTGATCAAAAAATATCATAGAACATAAATTGTAGGAAACATAATTCTCTACAAAAAAGGTCTCTTAACATTTTGCCATAGCTCGCTTGGTTTCCGAGATATTTGCAGATATATCTCAAGGGCAGGGGCCTGACGGACATTTTTCGAGATATTTCTTCTTCTTGTTGTTCTTCTTCTGCACAGCTAAGCTGGAAGTGGCATTTACAGCTCGCAATAGTGCAGAGTTATCTCAAAGAAAGGGGCCACGGTGTTTCTGTATCTCTATTATGTTGGTGCGGCTTCGGAACTTTTAAATATCTTGATATATCTCGAGAACTACGCGTCTGATCAAAAAATATCATACAACATAAAAAGTAGGAAACATAATTCTCTACAAAAAAGGTCTCTTAACATTTTGCTATAGCTCGTTTGGTTTCCGAGATATTTGCAGATATATCTCAAGGGCAGGGGCCTGACGGACATATTTCGAGATATTTCTTCTTCTTGTTGTTCTTCTGCACAGCTAAGCTGGAAGTGGCATTTGCGGCTCGCACTAGTGCAGAGTTATCTCAAAGAAAGGGGCCACGGTGTTTCTGTATCTCTATTATGTTGGTGCGGCTTCGGAACTTTTAAATATCTTGATATATCTCGAAAACTACGCGTCTGATCAAAAAATATCATAGAACATAAATTGTAGGAAACATAATTCTCTACAAAAAAGGTCTCTTAACATTTTGCCATAGCTCGCTTGGTTTCCGAGATATTTGCAGATATATCTCAAGGGCAGGGGCCTGACGGACATATTTCGAGATATTTCTTCTTCTTGTTGTTCTTCTTCTGCACAGCTAAGCTGGAAGTGGCATTTACAGCTCGCAATAGTGCAGAGTTATCTCAAAGAAAGGAGCCGCGGTGTTTCTGTATCTCTATTATGTTGGTGCGGCTTCGTAACTTTTAAATATCTAGATATATCTCGAAAACTACGCTTCTGATCAAAAAATATCATAGAACATAAATTGTAGGAAACATAATTCTCTACAAAAAAGGTCTCTTAACATTTTGCCATAGCTCGCTTGGTTTTCGAGATATTTGCAGATATATCTCAAGGGCAGGGGCCTGACGGACATATTTCGAGATATTTCTTCTTCTTGTTGTTCTTCTTCTGCACAGCTAAGCTGGAAGTGGCATTTACAGCTCGCAATAGTGCAGAGTTATCTCAAAGAAAGGGGCCACGGTGTTTCGGTATCTCTATTATGTTGGTGCGGCTTCGGAACTTTTAAATATCTTGATATATCTCGAGAACTACGCATCTCATCAAAAAATATCATAGAACATAAAAAGTAGGAAACTTAATTCTCTACAAAAAAGGTCTCTTAACATTTTGCCATAGCTCGCTTCGTTTCCGAGATATTTGCAGATTTATCTCAAGGGAAGGGGCCTGACGGACATATTTCGAGATATTTCTTCTTCTTGTTGTTCTTCTTCTGCACAGCTAAGCTGGAAGTGGCATTTGCGGCTCGCACTAGTGCAGAGTTATCTCAAAGAAAGGGGCCACGGTGTTTCTGTATCTGTATTATGTTGGTGCGGCTTCGGAACTTTTAAATATCTTGATATATCTCGAGAACTACGCGTCTGATCAAAAAATATCATAGAACATAAAAAGTAGGAAACATAATTCTCTACAAAAAAGGTCTCTTAACATTTTGCCATAGCTCGCTTCGTTTCCGAGATATTTGCAGATTTATCTCAAGGGAAGGGGCCTGACGGACATATTTCGAGATATTTCTTCTTCTTGTTGTTCTTCTTCTGCACAGCTAAGCTGGAAGTGGCATTTGCGGCTCGCACTAGTGCACAGTTATCTCAAAGAAAGGGGCCACGGTGTTTCTGTATCTCTAATATGCTGGTGCGGCTTCGGAACTTTAAGTATCTCGATATATCTCGAAAACTACGCTTCTGATCAAAAAATATCATAGAGCGTAAATTGTAGGAAACATTATTCTCTACAAAAAAGGTCTCTTAACATTTTGCCATAGCTCGCTTCGTTTCCGAGATATTTGCAGATATATCTCAAGGGAAGGGGCCTGACGGACATATTTCGAGATATTTCTTCTTCTTGTTGTTCTTCTTCTGCACAGCTAAGCTGGAAGTGGCATTTACAGCTCGCAATAGTGCAGAGTTATCTCAAAGAAAGGGGCCACGGTGTTTCTGTATCTCTATTATGTTGGTGCGGCTTCGGAACTTTTAAATATCTTGATATATCTCGAGAACTACGCATCTGATCAAAAAATATCATAGAACCTGAAAAGTAGGAAACTTAATTCTCTACAAAAAAGGTCTCTTAACATTTTGCCATAGCTCGCTTCGTTTCCGAGATATTTGCAGATTTATCTGAAGGGAAGGGGCCTAACGGACATATTTCGAGATATTTCTTCTTCTTGTTGTTCTTCTTCTGCACAGCTAAGCTGGAAGTGGCATTTGCGGCTCGCACTAGTGCAGAGTTATCTCAACGAAAGGGGCCACGGTGTTTCTGTATCTCTATTATGTTGGTGCGGCTTCGGAACCTTTAAATATCTCGATATATCTCGAAAACTACGCTTCTGATCAAAAAATATCATAGAACATAAATTGTAGGAAGCATAATTCTCTACAAAAAAGGTCTCTTAACATCTTGCCATAGCTCGCTTCGTTTCCGAGATATTTGCAGATATATCTCAAGGGAAGCGGCCTGACGGACATATTTCGAGATATTTCTTCTTCTTGTTGTTCTTCTTCTGCACACCTAAGCTGGAAGTGGCATTTGCGGCTCGGACTGGTGCAGAGTTATCTCAAAGAAAGGGGCCACGGTGTTTCTGTATCTCTATTATGTTGGTGCGGCTTCGGAACTTTTAAATATCTCGATATATCTCGAAAACTACGCTTCTGATCAAAAAATATCATAGAACCTAAATTGTAGGAAACATAATTCTCTACAAAAAAGGTCTCTTAACATTTTGCCATAGCTCGCTTCGTTTCCGAGATATTTGCATATTTATCTCAAGGGAAGGGGCCTGACGGGCATATTTCGAGATATTTCTTCTTCTTGTTGTTCTTCCTCTGCACAGCTAAGCTGGAAGTGGCATTTGCAGCTCGCAATAGTGCAGAGTTATCTCAAAGAAAGGGGCCACGGTGTTTCTGTATCTCTATTATGTTGGTGCGGCTTCGGAACTTTTAAATATCTTGATATATCTCGAGAGCTACGCATCTGATCAAAAAATATCATAGAACATGAAAAGTAGGAAACTTAATTCTCTACAAAAAAGGTCTCTTAACATTTTGCCATAGCTCGCTTCGTTTCCGAAATATTTGCAGATTCAGCTCAAAGGAACTGGCCTGACGGACATATTTCGAGATATTTCTTCTTCTTGTTGTTCTTCCTCTGCACAGCTAAGCTGGAAGTGGCATTTGCAGCTCGCAATAGTGCAGAGTTATCTTAAAGAAAGGGGCCACGGTGTTTCTGTATCTCTATTATGTTGGTGCGGCTTCGGAACTTTTAAATATCTTGATATATCTCGAGAACTACGCATCTGATCAAAAAATGTCATAGAACATAAAAAGTAGGAAACTTAATTCTCTACAAAAAAGGTCTCTTAACATTTTGCCATAGCTCGCTTCGTTTCCGAGATATTTGCATATATATCTCAAGGGAAGGGGCCTGACGGACATATTTCGAGATATTTCTTCTTCTTGTTGTTCTTCTTCTGCACAGCTAAGCTCGAAGCGGCATTTGCAGCTCGCAATAGTGCAGAGTTATCTCAAAGAAAGAGGCCACGGTGTTTCTGTACCTCTATTATGTTGGTGCAGCTTCGGAACTTTTAAATATCTTGATATATCTCGAGAACTACGCATCTGATCAAAAAATATCATCGAACATAAAAAGTAGGAAACTTAATTCTCTACAAAAAAGGTCTCTTAACATTTTGCCATAGCTCGCTTCGTTTCCGAGATATTTGCAGATTTATCTCAAGGGAAGTGGCCTGACGGACATATTTCGAGATATTTCTTCTTCTTGTTGTTCTTCTTCTGCACAGCTAAGCTGGAAGTGGCATTTGCGGCTCGCACTAGTGCAGAGTTATCTCAAAGAAAGAGGCCACGGTGTTTCTGTATCCCTATTATGTTGGTGCGGCTTCGGAACTTTTAAATATCTTGATATATCTCGAGAGCTACGCATCTGATCAAAAAATATCATAGAACATAAAAAGTAGGAAACTTAATTCTCTACAAAAAAGGTCTCTTAACATTTTGCCATAGCTCGCTTCGTTTCCGAGATATTTGCAGATTTATCTCAAGGGAAGGGGCCTGACGGACATATTTCGAGATATTTCTTCTTCTTGTTGTTCTTCTTCTGCACAGCTAAGCTGGAAGTGGCATTTGCGGCTCGCACTAGTGCAGAGTTATCTCAAAGAAAGGGGCCACGGTGTTTCTGTATCTCTATTATGTTGGTGCGGCTTCGGAACTTTTAAATATCTTGCTATATCTCGAGCACTACGCATCTGATCAAAAAATATCAGAGAACGTAAATTGTAGGAAACATAATTCTCTACAAAAAAGGTCTCTTAAGATTTTGCCATAGCTCGCTTCGTTTCCGAGATATTTGCAGATTTATCTCAAGGGAAGGGGCCTGACGGACATATTTCGAGATATTTCTTCTTCTTGTTGTTCTTCTTCTGCACAGCTAAGCTGGAAGTGGCATTTGCAGCTCGCAATAGTGCAGAGTTATCTCAAAGAAAGGGGCCACGGTGTTTCGGTATCTCTATTATGTTGGTGCGGCTTCGGAACTTTTAAATATCTTGATATATCTCGAGAACTACGCATCTGATCAAAAAATATCGTAGAACATAAAAAGTAGGAAACTTAATTCTCTACAAATAAGGTCTCTTAACATTTTGCCATAGCTCGCTTGGTTTCCGAGATATTTGCAGATTTATCTCAAGGGAAGGGGCCTGAGGGACATATTTCGAGATATTTCTTCTTCTTGTTGTTCTTCTTCTGCACAGCTAAGCTGGAAGTGGCATTTGCAGCTCGCAATAGTGCAGAGTTACCTCAAAGAAAGGGGCCACGGTGTTTCTGTATCTCTATTATGTTGGTGCCGCTTCGGAACTTTTAAATATCTGGATATATCTCGAGAACTACGCATCTGATCAAAAAATATCATAGAACATAAAAAGTAGGAAACTTAATTCTCTACAAAAAAGGTCTCTTAACATTTTGCCATAGCTCGCTTCGTTTCCGAGATCTTTGCAGATTTATCTCAAGGGAAGGGGCCTGACGGACATATTTCGAGATATTTCTTGTTCTTGTTGTTCTTCTTCTGCACAGCTAAGCTGGAAGTGGCATTTGCAGCTCGCAATAGTGCAGAGTTATCTCAAAGAAAGGGGCCACGGTGTTTCTGTATCTCTATTATGTTGGTGCGGCTTCGGAACTTTTAAATATCTTGATATATCTCGAGAACTACGCATCTGATCAAAAAATATCGTAGAACATAAAAAGTAGGAAACTTAATTCTCTACAAATAAGGTCTCTTAACATTTTGCCATAGCTCGCTTGGTTTCCGAGATATTTGCAGATTTATCTCAAGGGAAGGGGCCTGAGGGACATATTTCGAGATATTTCTTCTTCTTGTTGTTCTTCTTCTGCACAGCTAAGCTGGAAGTGGCATTTGCAGCTCGCAATAGTGCAGAGTTACCTCAAAGAAAGGGGCCACGGTGTTTCTGTATCTCTATTATGTTGGTGCCGCTTCGGAACTTTTAAATATCTGGATATATCTCGAGAACTACGCATCTGATCAAAAAATATCATAGAACATAAAAAGTAGGAAACTTAATTCTCTACAAAAAAGGTCTCTTAACATTTTGCCATAGCTCCCTTCGTTTCCGAGGTATTTGCAGATTTATCTCAAGGGAAGGGGCCTGACGGACATATTTCGAGATATTTCTTCTTCTTGTTGTTCTTCTTCTGCACAGCTAAGCTGGAAGTGGCATTTGCAGCTCGCAGTAGTGCAGAGTTATCTCAAAGAAAGGGGCCACGGTGTTTCTGTATCTCTATTATGTTGGTGCGGCTTCGGAACTTTTAAATATCTTGCTATATCTCGAGAACTACGCATCTGATCAAAAAATATCATAGAACATAAAAAGTAGGAAACTTAATTCTCTACAAAAAAGGTCTCTTAACATTTTGCCATAGCTCGCTTCGTTTCCGAGATATTTGCAGATTTATCTCAAGGGAAGGGACCTGACGGACATATTTCGAGATATTTCTTCTTCTTGTTGTTCTTCTTCTGCACAGCTAAGCTGGAAGTGGCATTTGCAGCGCGCAATAGTGCAGAGTTATCTCAAAGAAAGGGGCCACGGTGTTTCTGTATCTCTATTCTGTTGGTGCGGCTTCGGAACTTTTAAATATCTTGATATATCTCGAGAACTACGCATCTGATCAAAAAATATCGTAGAACATAAAAAGTAGGAAACTTAATTCTCTACAAATAAGGTCTCTTAACATTTTGCCATAGCTCGCTTGGTTTCCGAGATATTTGCAGATTTATCTCAAGGGAAGGGGCCTGACGGACATATTTCCAGATATTTCTTCTTCTTGTTGTTCTTCTTCTGCACAGCTAAGCTGGAAGTGGCATTTGCAGCTCGCAATAGTGCAGAGTTATCTCAAAGAAAGGGGCCACGGTGTTTCTGTACCTCTATTATGTTGGTGCAGCTTCGGAGCTTTTAAATATCTTGATATATCTCGAGAACTACGCATCTGATCAAAAAATATCATAGAACATAAAAAGTAGGAAACTTAATTCTCTACAAAAAAGGTCTCTTAACGTTTTGCAATAGCTCGCTTCGTTTCCGAGATATTTGCAGATTTATCTCAAGGGAAGGGGCCTGACGGACATATTTCGAGATATTTCTTCTTCTTGTTGTTCTTCTTCTGCACAGCTAAGCTGGAAGTGGCATTTGCAGCTCGCAATAGTGCAGAGTTATCTCAAAGAAAGGGGCCACGGTGTTTCTGTATCTCTATTATGTTGGTGCGGCTTCGGAACTTTTAAATATCTTGATATATCTCGAGAACTACGCATCTGATCAAAAAATATCATAGAACATAAAACGTAGGAAACTTAATTCTCTACAAAAAAGGTCTCCTAACATTTTGCCATAGCTCGCTTCGTTTCCGAGATATTTGCAGATTTATCTCAAGGGAAGGGGCCTAACGGACATATTTCGAGATATTTCTTCTTCTTGTTGTTCTTCTTCTGCACAGCTAAACTGGAAGTGGCATTTCCAGCTCGCAATTGTGCAGAGTTATCTCAAAGAGAGGGGCCACGTTGTTTCTGTATCTCTATTATGTTGGTGCGGCTTCGGAACTTTTAAATATCTTGATATATCTCGAGAACTACGCATCTGATCAGAAAATATCATAGAAGATAAAAAGTAGGAAACTTAATTCTCTACAAAAAAGGTCTCTTAACATTTTGCCATAGCTCGCTTCGTTTCCGAGATATTTGCAGATTTATCTCAAGGTAAGGGGCCTGACGGACATATTTCGAGATATTTCTTCTTCTTGTTGTTCTTCTTCTGCACAGCTAAGCTGGAAGTGGCATTTGCAGCTCGCAATAGTGCATAGCTATTTGAAAGAAAGGGGCCACGGGGTTTCTGTATCTCTATTATGTTGGTGCGGCTTCGGAACTTTTAAATATCTTGATATATCACGAGAACTACGCATCTGATCAAAAAATATCATAGAACATAAAAAGTAGGAAACTTAATTCGCTACAAAAAAGGTCTCTTAACATTTTGGCATAGCTCGCTTCGTTTCCGAGATATTTGCAGATTTATCTCAAGGGAAGGGGCCTAACGGACATATTTCGTGATATTTCTTCTTCTTGTTGTTCTTCTTCTGCACAGCTAAGCTGGAAGTGGCATTTGCAGCTCGCAATAGTGCAGAGTTATCTCAAAGAAAGGGGCCACGGTGTTTCTGTATCTCTATTATGTTGGTGCGGCTTCTTAACTTTTAAATATCTTGATATATCTCGAGAACGACGCATCTGATCAAAAAATTTCATAGAACATAAAAAGTAGGAAACTCAATTCTCTACAAAAAAGGTCTCTTAACATTTTGCAATAGCTCGCTTCGTTTCCGAGATATTTGCAGATTTATCTCAAGGGAAGGGGCCTGACGGACATATTTCGAGATATTTCTTCTTCTTGTTGTTCTTCTTCTGCACAGCTAAGCTGGAAGTGGCATTTGCGGCTCGCACTAGTGCAGAGTTATCTCAAAGAAAGGGGCCACGGTGTTTCTGTATCTCTATTATGTTGGTGCGGCTTCGGAACTTTTAAATATCTCGATATATCTCGAAAACTACGCTTCTGATCAAAAAATATCATAGAACATAAAAAGGAGGAAATATAATTCTCTACAAAAAACGTCTCTTAACATTTTGCCATAGCTCGCTTCGTTTCCGAGATATTTGCAGATTCAGCTCAAAGGAACTGGCCTGACGGACATATTTCGAGATATTTCTTCTTCTTGTTGTTCTTCTTCTGCACAGCTAAGCTGGAAGTGGCATTTGCGGCTCGCACTAGTGCACAGTTATCTCAAAGAAAGGGGCCACGGTGTTTCGGTATCTCTATTATGTTGGTGCGGCTTCGGAACTTTTAAATATCTTGATATATCTCGAGAACTACGCATCTGATCAAAAAATATCATAGAACATAAAAAGTAGGAAACTTAATTCTCTATAAATAAGGTCTCTTAACATTTTGCCATAGCTCGCTTCGTTTCCGAGATATTTGCAGATTTATCTCAAGGGAAGGGGCCTCACGGACATATTTCGAGATATTTCTTCTTCTTGTTGTTCTTCTTCTGCACAGCTAAGCTGGAAGTGGCATTTGCAGCTCGCAATAGTGCAGAGATATCTCAAAGAAAGGGGCCACGGTGTTTCGGTATCTCTATTATGTTGGTGCGGCTTCGGAACTTTTAAATATCTTGATATATCTCGAGAACTACGCATCTGATCAAAAAATATCATAGAACATAAAAAGTAGGAAACTTAATTCTCTACAAAAAAGGTCTCTTAACATTTTGCCATAGCTCGCTTCGTTTCCGAGATATTTGCAGATTTATCTCAAGGGAAGGGGCCTGACGGACATATTTCGAGATATTTCTTCTTCTTGTTGTTCTTCTTCTGCACAGCTAAGCTGGAAGTGGCATTTGCGGCTCGTACTAGTGCAGAGTTATCTCAAAGAAAGGGGCCACGGTGTTTCTGTATCTGTATTATGTTGGTGCGGCTTCGGAACTTTTAAATATCTTGATATATCTCGAGAACTACGCGTCTGATCAAAAAATATCATAGAACATAAAAAGTAGGAAACATAATTCTCTACAAAAAAGGTCTCTTAACATTTTGCCATAGCTCGCTTCGTTTCCGAGATATTTGCAGATTTATCTCAAGGGAAGGGGCCTGACGGACATATTTCGAGATATTTCTTCTTCTTGTTGTTCTTCTTCTGCACAGCTAAGCTGGAAGTGGCATTTGCGGCTCGCACTAGTGCAGAGTTATCTCAAAGAAAGGGGCCACGGTGTTTCTGTATCTGTATTATGTTGGTGCGGCTTCGGAACTTTTAAATATCTTGATATATCTCGAGAACTACGCGTCTGATCAAAAAATATCATAGAACATAAAAAGTAGGAAACATAATTCTCTACAAAAAAGGTCTCTTAACATTTTGCCATAGCTCGCTTCGTTTCCGAGATATTTGCAGATTTATCTCAAGGGAAGGGGCCTGACGGACATATTTCGAGATATTTCTTCTTCTTGTTGTTCTTCTTCTGCACAGCTAAGCTGGAAGTGGCATTTGCGGCTCGCACTAGTGCACAGTTATCTCAAAGAAAGGGGCCACGGTGTTTCTGTATCTCTAATATGTTGGTGCGGCTTCGGAACTTTAAGTATCTCGATATATCTCGAAAACTACGCTTCTGATCAAAAAATATCATAGAGCGTAAATTGTAGGAAACATTATTCTCTACAAAAAAGGTCTCTTAACATTTTGCCATAGCTCGCTTCGTTTCCGAGATATTTGCAGATTCATCTCAAGGGAAGTGGCCTGACGGACATATTTCGAGATATTTCTTCTTCTTGTTGTTCTTCTTCTGCACAGCTAAGCTGGAAGTGGCATTTGCAGCTCGCAATAGTGCAGAGTTATCCCAAAGAAAGGTGCCACGGTGTTTCTGTATCTCTATTATGTTGGTGCGGCTTCGGAACTTTTAAATATCTTGATATATCTCGAGAACTACGCATCTGATCAAAAAATATCATACTACATAAAAAGTAGGAAACTTAATTCTCTACAAGAAAGGTCTCTAAACATTTTGCCATAGCTCGCTTCGTTTCCGAGATATTTGCAGATTTATCTCAAGGGAAGGGGCCTGACGGACATATTTCGAGATATTTCTTCTTCTTGTTGTTCTTCTGCACAGCTAAGCTCGAAGTGACATTTGCAGCTCGCAATAGTGCAGAGTTATCTCAAAGAAAGAGGCCACGGTGTTTCTGTACCTCTATTATGTTGGTGCAGCTTCGGAACTTTTAAATATCTTGATATATCTCGAGAACTACGCATCTGATCAAAAAATATCAACGAACATAAAAAGTAGGAAACTTAATTCTCTACAAAAAAGGTCTCTTAACATTTTGCCATAGCTCGCTTCGTTTCCGAGATATTTGCAGATTCAGCTCAAAGGAACTGGCCTGACGGACATATTTCGAGATATTTCTTCTTCTTGTTGTTCTTCTTCTGCACAGCTAAGCTGGAAGTGGCATTTGCGGCTCGCACTAGTGCACAGTTATCTCAAAGAAAGGGGCCACGGTGTTTCGGTATCTCTATTATGTTGGTGCGGCTTCGGAACTTTTAAATATCTTGATATATCTCGAGAACTACGCATCTGATCAAAAAATATCATAGAACATAAAAAGTAGGAAACTTAATTCTCTATAAATAAGGTCTCTTAACATTTTGCCATAGCTCGCTTCGTTTCCGAGATATTTGCAGATTTATCTCAAGGGAAGGGGCCTCACGGACATATTTCGAGATATTTCTTCTTCTTGTTGTTCTTCTTCTGCACAGCTAAGCTGGAAGTGGCATTTGCAGCTCGCAATAGTGCAGAGATATCTCAAAGAAAGGGGCCACGGTGTTTCGGTATCTCTATTATGTTGGTGCGGCTTCGGAACTTTTAAATATCTTGATATATCTCGAGAACTACGCATCTGATCAAAAAATATCATAGAACATAAAAAGTAGGAAACTTAATTCTCTACAAAAAAGGTCTCTTAACATTTTGCCATAGCTCGCTTCGTTTCCGAGATATTTGCAGATTTATCTCAAGGGAAGGGGCCTGACGGACATATTTCGAGATATTTCTTCTTCTTGTTGTTCTTCTTCTGCACAGCTAAGCTGGAAGTGGCATTTGCGGCTCGTACTAGTGCAGAGTTATCTCAAAGAAAGGGGCCACGGTGTTTCTGTATCTGTATTATGTTGGTGCGGCTTCGGAACTTTTAAATATCTCGATATATCTCGAAAACTACGCCTCTGATCAAAAAATATCATAGAACATAAATTGTAGGAAACATTATTCTCTACAAAAAAGGTCTCTTAACATTTTGCCATAGCTCGCTTCGTTTCCGAGATATTTGCAGATATATCTCAAGGGAAGGGGCCTGACGGACATATTTCGAGATATTTCTTCTTCTTGTTGTTCTTCTTCTGCACAGCTAAGCTGGAAGTGGCATTTACAGCTCGCAATAGTGCAGAGTTATCTCAAAGAAAGGGGCCACGGTGTTTCTGTATCTCTATTATGTTGGTGCGGCTTCGGAACTTTTAAATATCTTGATATATCTCGAGAACTACGCATCTGATCAAAAAATATCATAGAACCTGAAAAGTAGGAAACTTAATTCTCTACAAAAAAGGTCTCTTAACATTTTGCCATAGCTCGCTTCGTTTCCGAGATATTTGCAGATTTATCTGAAGGGAAGGGGCCTAACGGACATATTTCGAGATATTTCTTCTTCTTGTTGTTCTTCTTCTGCACAGCTAAACTGGAAGTGGCATTTGCGGCTCGCACTAGTGCAGAGTTATCTCAAAGAAAGGGGCCACGGTGTTTCTGTATCTCTATTATGTTGGTGCGGCTTCGGAACTTTTAAATATCTCGATATATCTCGAAAACTACGCTTCTGATCAAAAAATATCATAGAACATAAATTGTAGGAAACATAATTCTCTACAAAAACGGTCTCTTAACATTTTGCCATAGCTCGCTTCGTTTCCGAGATATTTGCAGATATATCTCAAGGGAAGGGGCCTGACGGACATATTTCGAGATATTTCTTCTTCTTGTTGTTCTTCTTCTGCACAGCTAAGCTGGAAGTGGCATTTACAGCTCGCAATAGTGCAGAGTTATCTCAAAGAAAGGGGCCACGGTGTTTCTGTATCTCTATTATGTTGGTGCGGCTTCGGAACTTTTAAATATCTTGATATATCTCGAGAACTACGCATCTGATCAAAAAATATCATAGAACATAAAAAGTAGGAAACTTAATTCTCTACAAAAAAGGTCTCTTAACATTTTGCCATTGCTCGCTTCGTTTCCGAGATATTTGCAGATTTATCTCAAGGGAAGGGGCCTGACGGACATATTTCGAGATATTTCTTCTTCTTGTTGTTCTTCTTCTGCACAGCTAAGCTGGAAGTGGCATTTGCGGCTCGCACTAGTGCAGAGTTATCTCAACGAAAGGGGCCACGGTGTTTCTGTATCTCTATTATGTTGGTGCGGCTTCGGAACCTTTAAATATCTCGATATATCTCGAAAACTACGCTTCTGATCAAAAAATATCATAGAACATAAATTGTAGGAAGCATAATTCTCTACAAAAAAGGTCTCTTAACATCTTGCCATAGCTCGCTTCGTTTCCGAGATATTTGCAGATATATCTCAAGGGAAGCGGCCTGACGGACATATTTCGAGATATTTCTTCTTCTTGTTGTTCTTCTTCTGCACACCTAAGCTGGAAGTGGCATTTGCGGCTCGGACTGGTGCAGAGTTATCTCAAAGAAAGGGGCCACGGTGTTTCTGTATCTCTATTATGTTGGTGCGGCTTCGGAACTTTTAAATATCTCGATATATCTCGAAAACTACGCTTCTGATCAAAAAATATCATAGAACCTAAATTGTAGGAAACATAATTCTCTACAAAAAAGGTCTCTTAACATTTTGCCATAGCTCGCTTCGTTTCCGAGATATTTGCATATTTATCTCAAGGGAAGGGGCCTGACGGGCATATTTCGAGATATTTCTTCTTCTTGTTGTTCTTCCTCTGCACAGCTAAGCTGGAAGTGGCATTTGCAGCTCGCAATAGTGCAGAGTTATCTCAAAGAAAGGGGCCACGGTGTTTCTGTATCTCTATTATGTTGGTGCGGCTTCGGAACTTTTAAATATCTTGATATATCTCGAGAGCTACGCATCTGATCAAAAAATATCATAGAACATGAAAAGTAGGAAACTTAATTCTCTACAAAAAAGGTCTCTTAACATTTTGCCATATCTCGCTTCGTTTCCGAAATATTTGCAGATTCAGCTCAATGGAACTGGCCTGACGGACATATTTCGAGATATTTCTTCTTCTTGTTGTTCTTCCTCTGCACAGCTAAGCTGGAAGTGGCATTTGCAGCTCGCAATAGTGCAGAGTTATCTTAAAGAAAGGGGCCACGGTGTTTCTGTATCTCTATTATGTTGGTGCGGCTTCGGAACTTTTAAATATCTCGATATATCTCGAAAACTACGCTTCTGATCAAAAAATATCATAGAACGTAAATTGTAGGAAACATTATTCTCTACAAAAAAGGTCTCTTAACATTTTGCCATAGCTCGCTTCGTTTCCGAGATATTTGCAGATTCATCTCAAGGGAAGGGGTCTGACGGACATATTTCGAGATATTTCTTCTTCTTGTTGTTCTTCTTCTGCACAGCTAAGCTCGAAGCGGCATTTGCAGCTCGCAATAGTGCAGAGTTATCTCAAAGAAAGAGGCCACGGTGTTTCTGTACCTCTATTATGTTGGTGCAGCTTCGGAACTTTTAAATATCTTGATATATCTCGAGAACTACGCATCTGATCAAAAAATATCATCGAAGATAAAAAGTAGGAAACTTAATTCTCTACAAAAAAGGTCTCTTAACATTTTGCCATAGCTCGCTTCGTTTCCGAGATATTTGCAGATTTATCTCAAGGGAAGTGGCCTGACGGACATATTTCGAGATATTTCTTCTTCTTGTTGTTCTTCTTCTGCACAGCTAAGCTGGAAGTGGCATTTGCGGCTCGCACTAGTGCAGAGTTATCTCAAAGAAAGAGGCCACGGTGTTTCTGTATCCCTATTATGTTGGTGCGGCTTCGGAACTTTTAAATATCTTGATATATCTCGAGAGCTACGCATCTGATCAAAAAATATCATAGAACATAAAAAGT
This sequence comes from Osmia lignaria lignaria, assembly GCF_051020975.1. NCBI lineage: Eukaryota > Metazoa > Arthropoda > Insecta > Hymenoptera > Megachilidae > Osmia > Osmia lignaria. The sequence goes on from NW_027478159.1 coordinate 23,270,859, forward strand.
AGGGAACTTAATTCTCTACAAAAAAGGTCTCTTAACATTTTGCCATAGCTCGCTTCGTTTCCGAGATATTTGCAGATTTATCTCAAGGGAAGGGGCCTGACGGACATATTTCGAGATATTTCTTCTTCTTGTTGTTCTTCTTCTGCACAGCTAAGCTGGAAGTGGCATTTGCGGCTCGCACTAGTGCAGAGTTATCTCAAAGAAAGGGGCCACGGTGTTTCTGTATCTCTATTATGTTGGTGCGGCTTCGGAACTTTTAAATATCTCGATATATCTCGAAAACTACGCTTCTGATCAAAAAATATCATAGAACATAAATTGTAGGAAACATAATTCTCTACAAAAAAGGTCTCTTAACATTTTGCCATAGCTCGCTTCGTTTCCGAGATATTTGCAGATTCATCTCAAGGGAAGGGGTCTGACGGACATATTTCGAGATATTTCTTCTTCTTGTTGTTCTTCTTCTGCACAGCTAAGCTCGAAGCGGCATTTGCAGCTCGCAATAGGGCAGAGTTATCTCAAAGAAAGAGGCCACGGTGTTTCTGTACCTCTATTATGTTGGTGCAGCTTCGGAACTTTTAAATATCTTGATATATCTCGAGAACTACGCATCTGATCAAAAAATATCATCGAACATAAAAAGTAGGAAACTTAATTCTCTACAAAAAAGGTCTCTTAACATTTTGCCATAGCTCGCTTCGTTTCCGAGATATTTGCAGATTTATCTCAAGGGAAGTGGCCTGACGGACATATTTCGAGATATTTCTTCTTCTTGTTGTTCTTCTTCTGCACAGCTAAGCTGCAAGTGGCATTTGCGGCTCGCACTAGTGCAGAGTTATCTCAAAGAAAGGGGCCACGGTGTTTCTGTATCTCTATTATGTTGGTGCGGCTTCGGAACTTTTAAATATCTCGATATATCTCGAAAACTACGCTTCTGATCAAAAAATATCATAGAACATAAATTGTAGGAAACATAATTCTCTACAAAAAAGGTCTCTTAACATTTTGCCATAGCTCGCTTCGTTTCCGAGATATTTGCAGATATATCTCAAGGGAAGGGGCCTGACGGACATATTTCGAGATATTTCTTCTTCTTGTTGTTCTTCTTCTGCACAGCTAAGCTGGAAGTGGCATTTACAGCTCGCAATAGTGCAGAGTTATCTCAAAGAAAGGGGCCACGGTGTTTCTGTATCTCTGTTATGTTGGTGCGGCTTCGGAACTTTTAAATATCTTGATATATCTCGAGAACTACGCATCTGATCAAAAAATATCATAGAACATGAAAAGTAGGAAACTTACTTCTCTACAAAAAAGGTCTCTTAACATTTTGCCATAGCTCTCTTCGTTTCCGAGATATTTGCAGATTTATCTCAAGGGAAGGGGCCTGACGGACATATTTCGAGATATTTCTTCTTCTTGTTGTTCTTCTTCTGCACAGCTAAGCTGGAAGTGGCATTTGCAGCTCGCAATAGTGCAGAGTATTCTCAAAGAGAGGGGCCACGGTGTTTCTGTATCTCTATTATGTTGGTGCGGCTTCGGAACTTTTAAGTATCTTGATCTATCTCTAGAACTACGCATCTGATCAAAAAATATCATAGAAGATAAAAAGTAGGAAACTTAATTCTCTACAAAAAAGGTCTCTTAACATTTCGCCATAGCTCGCATCGTTTCCGAGATATTTGCAGATTTATCTCAAGGGAAGGGGCCTGTCGGACATATTTCGAGATATTTCTTCTTCTTGTTGCTCTTCTTCTGCACAGCTAAGCTCGAAGTGGCATTTGCAGCTCGCAATAGTGCAGAGTTATCTCAAAGAAAGAGGCCACGGTGTTTCTGTACCTCTATTATGTTGGTGCAGCTTCGGAACTTTTAAATATCTTGATATATCTCGAGAACTACGCATCTGATCAAAAAATATCATCGAACATAAAAAGTAGGAAACTTAATTCTCTACAAAAAAGGTCTCTTAACATTTTGCCATAGCTCGCTTCGTTTCCGAGATATTTGCAGATTTATCTCAAGGGAAGTGGCCTGACGGACATATTTCGAGATATTTCTTCTTCTTGTTGTTCTTCTTCTGCACAGCTGAGCTGGAAGTGGCATTTGCAGGTCGCAATAGTGCAGAGTTATCTCAAAGAAAGGGGCCACGGTGTTTCTGTATCTCTATTATGTTGGTGCGGCTTCGGAACTTTTAAATATCTCGATATATCTCGAAAACTACGCTTCTGATCAAAAAATATCATAGAACATAAATTGTAGGAAACATAATTCTCTACAAAAAAGGTCTCTTAACATTTTGCCATAGCTCGCTTCGTTTCCGAGATATTTGCAGATTCATCTCAAGGGAAGGGGTCTGACGGACATATTTCGAGATATTTCTTCTTCTTGTTGTTCTTCTTCTGCACAGCTAAGCTCGAAGCGGCATTTGCAGCTCGCAATAGTGCAGAGTTATCTCAAAGAAAGAGGCCACGGTGTTTCTGTACCTCTATTATGTTGGTGCAGCTTCGGAACTTTTAAATATCTTGATATATCTCGAGAACTACGCATCTGATCAAAAAATATCATCGAACATAAAAAGTAGGAAACTTAATTCTCTACAAAAAAGGTCTCTTAACATTTTGCCATAGCTCGCTTCGTTTCCGAGATATTTGCAGATTTATCTCAAGGGAAGTGGCCTGACGGACATATTTCGAGATATTTCTTCTTCTTGTTGTTCTTCTTCTGCACAGCTAAGCTGGAAGTGGCATTTGCGGCTCGCACTAGTGCAGAGTTATCTCAAAGAAAGGGGCCACGGTGTTTCTGTATCCCTATTATGTTGGTGCGGCTTCGGAACTTTTAAATATCTTGATATATCTCGAGAGCTACGCATCTGATCAAAAAATATCATAGAACATAAAAAGTAGGAAACTTAATTCTCTACAAAAAAGGTCTCTTAACATTTTGCCATAGCTCGCTTCGTTTCCGAGATATTTGCAGATTTATCTCAAGGGAAGGGGCCTGACGGGCATATTTCGAGATATTTCTTCTTCTTGTTGTTCTTCTTCTGCACAGCTAAGCTGGAAGTGGCATTTGCAGCTCGCAATAGTGCAGAGTTATCCCAAAGAAAGGGGCCACGGTGTTTCTGTATCTCTATTATGTTGGTGCGGCTTCGGAACTTTTAAATATCTCGATATATCTCGAAAACTACGCTTCTGATCAAAAAATATCATAGAACATAAATTGGAGGAAACTTAATTCTCTACAAAAAAGGTCTCTTAACATTTTGCCATAGCTCGCTTCGTTTCCGAGATATTTGCAGATTCATCTCAAGGGAAGGGGTCTGACGGACATATTTCGAGATATTTCTTCTTCTTGTTGTTCTTCTTCTCCACAGCTAAGCTCGAAGTGGCATTTGCAGCTCGCAATAGTGCAGAGTTATCTCAAAGAAAGAGGCCACGGTGTTTCTGTATCTCTATTATGTTGGTGCGGCTTCGGAACTTTTAAATATCTTGATATATCTCGAGAACTACGCATCTGATCAAAAAATATCATCGAACATAAAAAGTAGGAAACTTAATTCTCTACAAAAAAGGTCTCTTAACATTTTGCCATAGCTCGATCGTTTCCGAGATATTTGCAGATTTATCTCAAGGGAAGTGGCCTGACGGACATATTTCGAGATATTTCTTCTTCTTGTTGTTCTTCTTCTGCACAGCTAAGCTGGAAGTGGCATTCGCGGCTCGCACTAGTGCAGAGTTATCTCAAAGAAAGGGGCCACGGTGTTTCTGTATCTCTATTATGTTGGTGCGGCTTCGGAACTTTTAAATATCTCGATATATCTCGAAAACTACGCTTCTGATCAAAAAATATCATAGAACATAAATTGTAGGAAACATAATTCTCTACAAAAAAGGTCTCTTAACATTTTGCCATAGCTCGCTTCGTTTCCGAGATATTTGCAGATATATCTCAAGGGAAGGGGCCTGACGGACATATTTCGAGATATTTCTTCTTCTTGTTGTTCTTCTTCTGCACAGCTAAGCTGGAAGTGGCATTTACAGCTCGCAATAGTGCAGAGTTATCTCAAAGAAAGGGGCCACGGTGTTTCTGTATCTCTGTTATGTTGGTGCGGCTTCGGAACTTTTAAATATCTTGATATATCTCGAGAACTACGCATCTGATCAAAAAATATCATAGAACATGAAAAGTAGGAAACTTACTTCTCTACAAAAAAGATCTCTTAACATTTTGCCATAGCTCTCTTCGTTTCCGAGATATTTGCAGATTTATCTCAAGGGAAGGGGCCTGTCGGACATATTTCGAGATATTTCTTCTTCTTGTTGCTCCTCTTCTGCACAGCTAAACTGGAAGTGGCATTTCCAGCTCGCAATAGTGCAGAGTTATCCCAAAGAAAGGGGCCACGATGTTTCTGTATCTCTATTATGTTGGTGCGGCTTCGGAACTTTTAAATATCTCGATATATCTCGAAAACTACGCTTCTGATCAAAAAATATCATAGAACATAAATTGTAGGAAACATAGTTCTCTACAAAAAAGGTCTCTTAACATTTTGCCATAGCTCGCTTCGTTTCCGAGATATCTGCAGATTTATCTCAAGGGGAGGGGCCTGACGGACATATTTCGAGATATTTCTTCTTCTTGTTGTTCTTCTTCTGCACAGCTAAGCTGGAAGTGGCATTTGCAGCGCGCAATAGTGCAGAGTTATCTCAAAGAAAGGGGCCACGGTGTTTCTGTATCTCTATTATGTTGGTGCGGCTTCGGAACTTTTAAATATCTTGATATATCTCGAGAACTACGCATCTGATCAAAAAATATCATAGAACATGAAAAGTAGGAAACTTACTTCTCTACAAAAAAGATCTCTTAACATTTTGCCATAGCTCTCTTCGTTTCCGAGATATTTGCAGATTTATCTCAAGGGAAGGGGCCTGTCGGACATATTTCGAGATATTTCTTCTTCTTGTTGCTCCTCTTCTGCACAGCTAAACTGGAAGTGGCATTTCCAGCTCGCAATAGTGCAGAGTTATCCCAAAGAAAGGGGCCACGATGTTTCTGTATCTCTATTATGTTGGTGCGGCTTCGGAACTTTTAAATATCTCGATATATCTCGAAAACTACGCTTCTGATCAAAAAATATCATAGAACATAAATTGTAGGAAACATAGTTCTCTACAAAAAAGGTCTCTTAACATTTTGCCATAGCTCGCTTCGTTTCCGAGATATCTGCAGATTTATCTCAAGGGGAGGGGCCTGACGGACATATTTCGAGATATTTCTTCTTCTTGTTGTTCTTCTTCTGCACAGCTAAGCTGGAAGTGGCATTTGCAGCGCGCAATAGTGCAGAGTTATCTCAAAGAAAGGGGCCACGGTGTTTCTGTATCTCTATTATGTTGGTGCGGCTTCGGAACTTTTAAATATCTTGATATATCTCGAGAACTACGCATCTGATCAAAAAATATCATACTACATAAAAAGTAGGAAACTTAAATCTCTACAAGAAAGGTCTCTAAACATTTTGCCATAGCTCGCTTCGTTTCCGAGATATTTGCAGATTTATCTCAAGGGAAGGGGCCTGACGGACATATTTCGAGATATTTCTTCTTCTTGTTGTTCTTCTTCTGCACAGCTAAGCTGGAAGTGGCATTTGCAGCTCGCAATAGTGCAGAGTTTTCTCAAAGAGAGGGGCCACGGTGTTTCTGTATCTCTATTATGTTGGTGCGGCTTCGGAACTTTTAAGTATCTTGATCTATCTCGAGAACTACGCATCTGATCAAAAAATATCATAGAAGATAAAAAGTAGGAAACTTAATTCTCTACAAAAAAGGTCTCTTAACATTTCGCCATATCTCGCATCGTTTCCGAGATATATGCAGATTTATCTCAAGGGAAGGGGCCTGTCGGACATATTTCGAGATATTTCTTCTTCTTGTTGCTCTTCTTCTGCACAGCTAAGCTGGAAGTGGCATTTGCGGCTCGCACTAGTGCAGAGTTATCTCAAAGAAAGGGGCCACGGTGTTTCTGTATCCCTATTATGTTGGTGCGGCTTCGGAACTTTTAAATATCTTGATATATCTCGAGAACTACGCATCTGATCAAAAAATATCATAGAACATAAAAAGTAGGAAACTTAATTCTCTACAAAAAAGGTCTCTTAACATTTTGCCATAGCTCGCTTCGTTTCCGAGATATTTGCAGATTTATCTCAAGGGAAGTGGCCTGACGGGCATATTTCGAGATATTTCTTCTTCTTGTTGTTCTTCTTCTGCACAGCTAAGCTGGAAGTGGCATTTGCAGCTCGCAATAGTGCAGAGTTATCCCAAAGAAAGGGGCCACGGTGTTTCTGTATCTCTATTATGTTGGTGCGGCTTCGGAACTTTTAAATATCTCGATATATCTCGAAGACTACGCTTCTGATCAAAAAATATCATAGAACATAAATTGTAGGAAACATAATTCTCTACAAAAAAGGTCTCTTAACATTTTGCCATAGCTCGCTTCGTTTCCGAGATATTTGCAGATTTATCTCAAGGGAAGGGGCCTGACGGACATATTTCGAGATATTTCTTCTTCTTGTTGTTCTTCTTCTGCACAGCTAAGCTGGAAGTGGCATTTGCAGCGCGCAATAGTGCAGAGTTATCTCAAAGAAAGGGGCCACGGTGTTTCTGTATCTCTATTATGTTGGTGCGGCTTCGGAACTTTTAAATATCTTGATATATCTCGAGAACTACGCATCTGATCAAAAAATATCATACTACGTAAAAAGTAGGAAACTTAAATCTCTACAAGAAAGGTCTCTAAACATTTTGCCATAGCTCGCTTCGTTTCCGAGATATTTGCAGATTTATCTCAAGGGAAGGGGCCTGACGGACATATTTCGAGATATTTCTTCTTCTTGTTGTTCTTCTTCTGCACAGCTAAGCTGGAAGTGGCATTTGCAGCTCGCAATAGTGCAGAGTTTTCTCAAAGAGAGGGGCCACGGTGTTTCTGTATCTCTATTATGTTGGTGCGGCTTCGGAACTTTTAAGTATCTTGATCTATCTCGAGAACTACGCATCTGATCAAAAAATATCATAGAAGATAAAAAGTAGGAAACTTAATTCTCTACAAAAAAGGTCTCTTAACATTTCGCCATAGCCCGCATCGTTTCCGAGATATTTGCAGATTTATCTCAAGGGAAGGGGCCTGTCGGACATATTTCGAGATATTTCTTCTTCTTGTTGCTCTTCTTCTGCACAGCTAAGCTGGAAGTGGCATTTGCGGCTCGCACTAGTGCAGAGTTATCTCAAAAAAAGGGGCCACGGTGTTTCTGTATCTCTATTATGTTGGTGCGGCTTCGGAACTTTTAAATATCTCGATATATCTCGAAAACTACGCTTCTGATCAAAAAATATCATAGAACATAAATTGTAGGAAACATAATTCTCTACAAAAAAGGTCTCTTAACATTTTGCCATAGCTCGCTTCGTTTCCGAGATATTTGCAGATATATCTCAAGGGAAGGGGCCTGACGGACATATTTCGAGATATTTCTTCTTCTTGTTGTTCTTCTTCAGCGCAGCTAAGCTGGAAGTGGCATTTACAGCTCGCAATAGTGCAGAGTTATCTCAAAGAAAGGGGCCACGGTGTTTCTGTATCTCTATTATGTTGGTGCGGCTTCGGAACTTTTAAATATCTTGATATATCTCGAGACCTACGCATCTGATCAAAAAATATCATAGAACATGAAAAGTAGGAAACTTAATTCTCTACAAAAAAGGTCTCTTAACATTTTGCCATACCTCTCTTCGTTTCCGAGATATTTGCAGAATTATCTCAAGGGAAGGGGCCTGACGGACATATTTCGAGATATTTCTTCTTCTTGTTGTTCTTCTTCTGCACAGCTAAGCTGGAAGTGGCATTTGCAGCTCGCACTAGTGCAGAGTTATCTCAAAGAAAGGGGCCACGGTGTTTCTGTATCTCTATTATGTTGGTGCGGCTTCGGAACTTTTAAATATCTCGATATATCTCGAAAACTACGCTTCTGATCAAAAAATATCGTAGAACATAAATTGTAGGAAACATAATTCTCTACAAAAAAGGTCTCTTAACATTTTGCGATAGCTCGCTTCGTTTCCGAGATATTTGCAGATTTATCTCAAGGGAAGGGGCCTGACGGACATATTTCGAGATATTTCTTCTTCTTGTTGTTCTTCTTCTGCACAGCTAAGTTGGAAGTGGCATTTGCGGCTCGCACTAGTGCAGAGTTATCTCAAAGAAAGGGGCCACGGTGTTTCTGTATCCCTATTATGTTGGTGCGGCTTCGGAACTTTTAAATATCTTGATATATCTCGAGAACTACGCATCTGATCAAAAAATATCATAGAAGATAAAAAGTAGGAAACTTACTTCTCTACAAAAAAGGTCTCTTAACATTTCGCCATAGCTCGCATCGTTTCCGAGATATTTGCAGATTTATCTCAAGGGAAGGGGCCTGTCGGACATATTTCGAGATATTTCTTCTTCTTGTTGCTCTTCTTCTGCACAGCTAAACTGGAAGTGGCATTTCCAGCTCGCAATAGTGCAGAGTTATCCCAAAGAAAGGGGCCACGATGTTTCTGTATCTCTATTATGTTGGTGCGGCTTCGGAACTTTTAAATATCTCGATATATCTCGAAAACTACGCTTCTGATCAAAAAATATCATAGAACATAAATTGTAGGAAACATAATTCTCTACAAAAAAGGTCTCTTAACATTTTGCCATAGCTCGCTTCGTTTCCGAGATATTTGCAGATTTATCTCAAGGGAAGGGGCCTGACGGACATATTTCGAGATATTTCTTCTTCTTGTTGTTCTTCTTCTGCACAGCTAAGCTGGAAGTGGCATTTACAGCTCGCAATAGTGCAGAGTTATCTCAAAGAAAGGGGCCACGGTGTTTCTGTATCTCTATTATGTTGGTGCGGCTTCGGAACTTTTAAATATCTTGATATATCTCGAGACCTACGCATCTGATCAAAAAATATCATAGAACATGAAAAGTAGGAAACTTAATTCTCTACAAAAAAGGTCTCTTAACATTTTGCCATACCTCTCTTCGTTTCCGAGATATTTGCAGAATTATCTCAAGGGAAGGGGCCTGACGGACATATTTCGAGATATTTCTTCTTCTTGTTGTTCTTCTTCTGCACAGCTAAGCTGGAAGTGGCATTTGCAGCTCGCAATAGTGCAGAGTTATCTCAAAGAAAGGGGCCACGGTGTTTCTGTATCTCAATTATGTTGGTGCGTCTTCGGAACTTTTAAATATCTCGATATATCTCGAAAACTACGCTTCTGATCAAAAAATATCATAGAACATAAATTGTAGGAAACATAATTCTCTACAAAAAACGTCTCTTAACATTTTGCCATAGCTCGCTTCGTTTCCGAGATATTTGCAGATTCAGCTCAAAGGAAGGGGCCTGACGGACATATTTCGAGATATTTCTTCTTCTTGTTGTTCTTCTTCTGCACAGCTAAGCTGGAAGTGGCATTTGCAGCTCGCACTAGTGCAGAGTTATCTCAAAGAAAGGGGCCACGGTGTTTCTGTATCTCTATTATGTTGGTGCGGCTTCGGAACTTTTAAATATCTCGATATATCTCGAAAACTACGCTTCTGATCAAAAAATATCGTAGAACATAAATTGTAGGAAACATAATTCTCTACAAAAAAGGTCTCTTAACATTTTGCGATAGCTCGCTTCGTTTCCGAGATATTTGCAGATTTATCTCAAGGGAAGGGGCCTGACGGACATATTTCGAGATATTTCTTCTTCTTGTTGTTCTTCTTCTGCACAGCTAAGCTGGAAGTGGCATTTGCAGCGCGCAATAGTGCAGAGTTATCTCAAAGAAAGGGGCCACGGTGTTTCTGTATCTCTATTATGTTGGTGCGGCTTCGGAACTTTTAAATATCTTGATATATCTCGAGAACTACGCATCTGATCAAAAAATATCATACTACATAAAAAGTAGGAAACTTAAATCTCTACAAGAAAGGTCTCTAAACATTTTGCCATAGCTCGCTTCGTTTCCGAGATATTTGCAGATTTATCTCAAGGGAAGGGGCCTGACGGACATATTTCGAGATATTTCTTCTTCTTGTTGTTCTTCTTCTGCACAGCTAAGCTGGAAGTGGCATTTGCAGCTCGCAATAGTGCAGAGTTTTCTCAAAGAGAGGGGCCACGGTGTTTCTGTATCTCTATTATGTTGATGCGGCTTCGGAACTTTTAAGTATCTTGATCTATCTCGAGAACTACGCATCTGATCAAAAAATATCATAGAAGATAAAAAGTAGGAAACTTAATTCTCTACAAAAAAGGTCTCTTAACATTTCGCCATAGCTCGCATCGTTTCCGAGATATTTGCAGATTTATCTCAAGGGAAGGGGCCTGTCGGACATATTTCGAGATATTTCTTCTTCTTGTTGCTCTTCTTCTGCACAGCTAAGCTGGAAGTGGCATTTGCGGCTCGCACTAGTGCAGAGTTATCTCAAAAAAAGGGGCCACGGTGTTTCTGTATCTCTATTATGTTGGTGCGGCTTCGGAACTTTTAAATATCTCGATATATCTCGAAAACTACGCTTCTGATCAAAAAATATCATAGAACATAAATTGTAGGAAACATAATTCTCTACAAAAAAGGTCTCTTAACATTTTGCCATAGCTCGCTTCGTTTCCGAGATATTTGCAGATATATCTCAAGGGAAGGGGCCTGACGGACATATTTCGAGATATTTCTTCTTCTTGTTGTTCTTCTTCTGCGCAGCTAAGCTGGAAGTGGCATTTACAGCTCGCAATAGTGCAGAGTTATCTCAAAGAAAGGGGCCACGGTGTTTCTGTATCTCTATTATGTTGGTGCGGCTTCGGAACTTTTAAATATCTTGATATATCTCGAGACCTACGCATCTGATCAAAAAATATCATAGAACATGAAAAGTAGGAAACTTAATTCTCTACAAAAAAGGTCTCTTAACATTTTGCCATACCTCTCTTCGTTTCCGAGATATTTGCAGAATTATCTCAAGGGAAGGGGCCTGACGGACATATTTCGAGATATTTCTTCTTCTTGTTGTTCTTCTTCTGCACAGCTAAGCTGGAAGTGGCATTTGCAGCTCGCAATAGTGCAGAGTTATCTCAAAGAAAGGGGCCACGGTGTTTCTGTATCTCAATTATGTTGGTGCGTCTTCGGAACTTTTAAATATCTCGATATATCTCGAAAACTACGCTTCTGATCAAAAAATATCATAGAACATAAATTGTAGGAAACATAATTCTCTACAAAAAACGTCTCTTAACATTTTGCCATAGCTCGCTTCGTTTCCGAGATATTTGCAGATTCAGCTCAAAGGAAGGGGCCTGACGGACATATTTCGAGATATTTCTTCTTCTTGTTGTTCTTCTTCTGCACAGCTAAGCTGGAAGTGGCATTTGCAGCTCGCACTAGTGCAGAGTTATCTCAAAGAAAGGGGCCACGGTGTTTCTGTATCTCTATTATGTTGGTGCGGCTTCGGAACTTTTAAATATCTCGATATATCTCGAAAACTACGCTTCTGATCAAAAAATATCGTAGAACATAAATTGTAGGAAACATAATTCTCTACAAAAAAGGTCTCTTAATATTTTGCGATAGCTCGCTTCGTTTCCGAGATATTTGCAGATTTATCTCAAGGGAAGGGGCCTGACGGACATATTTCGAGATATTTCTTCTTCTTGTTGTTCTTCTTCTGCACAGCTAAGTTGGAAGTGGCATTTGCGGCTCGCACTAGTGCAGAGTTATCTCAAAGAAAGGGGCCACGGTGTTTCTGTATCCCTATTATGTTGGTGCGGCTTCGGAACTTTTAAATATCTTGATATATCTCGAGAACTACGCATCTGATCAAAAAATATCATAGAAGATAAAAAGTAGGAAACTTGCTTCTCTACAAAAAAGGTCTCTTAACATTTCGCCATAGCTCGCATCGTTTCCGAGATATTTGCAGATTTATCTCAAGGGAAGGGGCCTGTCGGACATATTTCGAGATATTTCTTCTTCTTGTTGCTCTTCTTCTGCACAGCTAAGCTGGAAGTGGCATTTGCGGCTCGCACTAGTGCAGAGTTATCTCAAAGAAAGGGGCCACGGTGTTTCTGTATCTCTATTATGTTGGTGCGGCTTCGGAACTTTTAAATATCTCGATATATCTCGAAAACTACGCTTCTGATCAAAAAATATCATACAACATAAATTGTAGGAAACATAATTCTCTACAAAAAACGTCTCTTAACATTTTGCCATAGCTCGCTTCGTTTCCGAGATATTTGCAGATTCAGCTCAAATGAACTGGCCTGACGGACATATTTCGAGATATTTCTTCTTCTTGTTGTTCTTCCACTGCACAGCTAAGCTGGAAGTGGCATTTGCAGCTCGCAATAGTGCAGAGTTATCTCAAAGAAAGGGGCCACGGTGTTTCTGTATCTCTATTATGTTGGTGCGGCTTCGGAACTTTTAAATATCTCGATATATCTCGAAAACTACGCTTCTGAACAAAAAATATCATAGAACATAAATTGTAGGAAACATAATTCTCTACAAAAAAGGTCTCTTAACATTTTGCCATAGCTCGCTTCGTTTCCGAGATATTTGCAGATATATCTCAAGGGAAGGGGCCTGACGGACATATTTCGAGATATTTCTTCTTCTTGTTGTTCTTCTTCTGCACAGCTTAACTGGAAGTGGCATTTACAGCTCGCAATAGTGCAGAGTTATCTCAAAGAAAGGGGCCACGGTGTTTCTGTATCTCTATTATGTTGGTGCGGCTTCGGAACTTTTAAATATCTTGATATATCTCGAGAACTACGCATCTGATCAAAAAATATCATAGAACATAAAAAGTAGGAAACCTAATTCTCTACAAAAAAGGTCTCTTAACATTTTGCCATAGCTCTCTTCGTTTCCGAGATATTTGCAGATTCATCTCAAGGGAAGGGGCCTGACGGACATATTTCGAGATATTTCTTCTTCTTGTTGTTCTTCTTCTGCACAGCTAAGCTGAAAGTGGCATTTGCAGCTCGAAATAGTGCAGAGTTATCTCAAAGAAAGGGGCCACGGTGTTTCTGTATCTCTATTCTGTTGGTGCGGCTTCGGAACTTTTAAATATCTTGATATATCTCGAGAACTACGCATCTGATCAGAAAATATCATAGAAGATAAAAAGTAGGAAACTTAATTCTCTACAAAAAAGGTCGCTCAACATTTTGCCATAGCTCGCTTCGTTTCCGAGATATTTGCATATTTATCTCAAGGGAAGGGGCCTGACGGACATATTTCGAGATATTTCTTCTTCTTGTTTTTCTTCTTCTGCACAGCTAAGCTGGAAGTGGCATTTGCAGCTCGCAATAGGGCAGAGATATCTCAAAGAAAGGGGCCACGGTGTTTCTGTATCTCTATTATGCTGGTGCGGCTTCGGAACTTTTAAATATCTTGATATATCTCGAGAACTACGCATCTGATCCAAAAATATCATAGAACATAAATAGTAGGAAACTTAATTCTCTACAAAAAAGGTCTCTCAACATTTTGCCATAGCTCCCTTCGTTTCCGAGATATTTGCAGATTTATCTCAAGGGAAGGGGCCTAACGGACATATTTCCAGATATTTCTTCTTCTTGTTGTTCTTCTTCTGCACAGCTAAGCTGGAAGTGGCATTTGCGGCTCGCACTAGTGCAGAGTTATCTCAAAGAAAGGGGCCACGGTGTTTCTGTATCTCTATTATGTTGGTGCGGCTTCGGAACTTTTAAATATCTTGATATATCTCGAGAACTACGCATCTGATCAAAAAATATCATAGAAGATAAAAAGTAGGGAACTTAATTCTCTACAAAAAAGGTCTCTTCACATTTTGCCATAGCACGCTTCGTTTCCGAGATATTTGCAGATATATCTCAAGGGAAGGGGCCTGACGGACATATTTCGAGATATTTCTTCTTCTTGTTGTTCTTCTTCTGCACAGCTAAGCTGGAAGTGGCATTTACAGCTCGCAATAGTGCAGAGTTATCTCAAAGAAAGGGGCCACGGTGTTTCTGTATCTCTATTATGTTGGTGCGGCTTCGGAACTTTTAAATATCTTGATATATGTCGAGAACTACGCATCTGATCAAAAAATATCATAGAAGATAAAAAGTAGGGAACTTAATTCTCTACAAAAAGGGTCTCTTAACATTTTCCCATAGCTGGCATCGTTTCCGAGATATTTGCAGATTTATCTCAAGGGAAGGGGCCTGACGGACATATTCCGAGATATTTCTTCTTCTTGTTGTTCCTCTTCTGCACAGCTAAGCTGGAAGTGGCATTTGCAGCTCGCAATAGTGCAGAGTTATCTCAAAGAGAGGGGCCACGGTGTTTCTGTATCTCTATTATGTTGGTGCGGCTTCGGAACTTTCAAATATCTTGATATATCTCGAGAACTACGCATCTGATCAGAAAATATCATAGAAGATAAAAAGTAGGAAACTTAATTCTCTACAAAAAAGGTCTCTTAACATTTTGCCATAGCTCTCTTCGTTTCCGAGATATTTGCAGATTTATCTCAAGGGAAGGGGCCTGACGGACATATTTCCAGATATTTCTTCTTCTTGTTGTTCTTCTTCTGCACAGCTAAGCTGGAAGTGGCATTTACAGCTCGCAATAGTGCAGAGTTATCTCAAAGAAAGGGGCCACGGTGTTTCTGTATCTCTATTATGTTGGTGCGGCTTCGGAACTTTTAAATATCTTGATATATCTCGAGAACTACGCATCTGATCAAAAAATATCATAGAAGATAAAAAGTAGGGAACTTAATTCTCTACAAAAAAGGTCTCTTCACATTTTGCCATAGCACGCTTCGTTTCCGAGATATTTGCAGATATATCTCAAGGGAAGGGGCCTGACGGACATATTTCGAGATATTTCTTCTTCTTGTTGTTCTTCTTCTGCACAGCTAAGCTGGAAGTGGCATTTACAGCTCGCAATAGTGCAGAGTTATCTCAAAGAAAGGGGCCACGGTGTTTCTGTATCTCTATTATGTTGGTGCGGCTTCGGAACTTTTAAATATCTTGATATATCTCGAGAACTACGCATCTGATCAAAAAATATCATAGAAGATAAAAAGTAGGGAACTTAATTCTCTACAAAAAAGGTCTCTTAACATTTTGCCATAGCTCGCTTCGTTTCCGAGATATTTGCAGATTTATCTGAAGGGAAGGGGCCTGACGGACATATTTCGAGATATTTCTTCTTCTTGTTGTTCTTCTTCTGCACAGCTAAACTGGAAGTGGCATTTCCAGCTCGCAATAGTGCAGAGTTATCTCAAAGAAAGGGGCCACGGTGTTTCTGTATCTCTATTATGTTGGTGCGGCTTCGGAACTTTTAAATATCTTGATATATCTCGAGAACTACGCATCTGATCAAAAAATATCATAGAACATAAAAAGTAGGAAACTTAATTCTCTACAAAAAAGGTCTCTTAACATTTTGCCATAGCTCGCTTTGTTTCCGAGATATTTGCAGATTTATCGCAAGGGAAGGGGCCTAACGGACATATTTCGAGATATTTCTTCTTCTTGTTGTTCTTCTTCTGCACAGCTAAACTGGAAGTGGCATTTCCAGCTCGCAATAGTGCAGAGTTATCTCAGAGAAAGAGGCCACGGTGTTTCTGTATCTCTATTATGTTGGTGCGGTTTCGGAACTTTTAAATATCTTGATATATCTCGAGAACTACGCATCTGATCAAAAAATATCATAGAACATAAAAAGTAGGAAACTTAATTCTCTACAAAAAAGGTCTCTTAACATTTTGCCATAGCTCGCTTCGTTTCCGAGATATTTGCAGATTTATCTCAAGGGAAGGGGCCTGACGGACATATTTCGAGATATTTCTTCTTCTTGTTGTTCTTCTTCTGCACAGCTGAGCTGGAAGTGGCATTTGCAGGTCGCAATAGTGCAGAGTTATCTCAAAGAAAGGGGCCACGGTGTTTCTGTATCTCTATTATGTTGGTGCGGCTTCGGAACTTTTAAATATCTCGATATAGCTCGAAAACTACGCTTCTGATCAAAAAATATCATAGAACGTAAATTGTAGGAAACATTATTCTCTACAAAAAAGGTCTCTTAACATCTTGCCATAGCTCGCTTCGTTTCCGAGATATTTGCAGATTCATCTCAAGGGAAGGGGTCTGACAGACATATTTAGAGATATTTCTTCTTCTTGTTGTTCTTCTTCTGCACAGCTAAGCTCGAAGCGGCATTTGCAGCTCGCAATAGTGCAGAGTTATCTCAAAGAAAGAGGCCACGGTGTTTCTGTACCTCTATTATGTTGGTGCAGCTTCGGACCTTTTAAATATCTTGATATATCTCGAGAACTACGCATCTGATCAAAAAATATCATACTACATAAAAAGTAGGAAACTTAATTCTCTACAAGAAAGGTTTCTAAACATTTTGCCATAGCTCGCTTCGTTTCCGAGATGTTTGCAGATTTATCTCAAGGGAAGGGGCCTGACGGACATATTTCGAGATATTTCTTCTTCTTGTTGTTCTTCTTCTGCACAGCTAAGCTGGAAGTGGCATTTGCAGCTCGCAATAGTGCAGAGTTATCTCAAAGAGAGGGGCCACGGTGTTTCTGTATCTCTATTATGTTGGTGCGGCTTCGGAACTTTTAAATATCTTGATATATCTCGAGAACTACGCATCTGATCAAAAAATATCATAGAAGATAAAAAGTAGGAAACTGAATTCTCTACAAAAAAGGTCTCTTAACATTTTGCCATAGCTCGCTTCGTTTCCGAGATATTTGCATATTTATCTCAAGGGAAGGGGCCTGACGGACATATTTCGAGATATTTCTTCTTCTTGTTGTTCTTCTTCTGCACAGCTAAGCTGGAAGTGGCATTTGCGGCTCGCACTAGTGCAGAGTTATCTCAAAGAAAGGGGCCACGGTGTTTCTGTATCTCTATTATGTTGGTGCGGCTTCGGAACTTTTAAATATCTCGATATATCTCGAAAACTACGCTTCTGATCAAAAAATATCATAGAACATAAAAAGTAGGAAACTTAATTCTCTACAAAAAAGGTCTCTTAACATTTTGCCATAGCTCGCTTCGTTTCCGAGATATTTGCAGATTCATCTCAAGGGAAGGGGTCTGACGGACATATTTCGAGATATTCCTTCTTCTTGTTGTTCTTCTTCTGCACAGCTGAGCTGGAAGTGGCATTTGCAGGTCGCAATAGTGCAGAGTTATCTCAAAGAAAGGGGCCACGGTGTTTCTGTATCTCTATTATGTTGGTGCGGCTTCGGAACTTTTAAATATCTCGATATATCTCGAAAACTACGCTTCTGATCAAAAAATATCATAGAACATAAATTGTAGGAAACATAATTTTCTACAAAAAAGGTCTCTTAAGATTTTGCCATAGCTCGCTTCGTTTCCGAGACATTTGCAGATTTATCTCAAGGGAAGGGGCCTGACGGACATATTTCGAGATATTTCTTCTTCTTGTTGTTCTTCTTCTGCACAGCTAAGTTGGAAGTGGCATTTGCGGCTCGCACTAGTGCAGAGTTATCTCAAAGAAAGGGGCCACGGTGTTTCTGTATCTCTATTATGTTGGTGCGGCTTCGGAACTTTTAAATATCTCGATATATCTCGAAAACTACGCTTCTGATCAAAAAATATCATAGAACATAGATTGTAGGAAACATAATTCTCTACGAAAAAGGTCTCTTAACATTTTGCCATAGCTCGCTTCGTTTCCGAGATATTTGCAGATATATCTCAAGGGAAGGGGCCTAACGGACATATTTCGAGATATTTCTTCTTCTTGTTGTTCTTCTTCTGCACAGCTAAACTGGAAGTGGCATTTGCAGGTCGCAATAGTGCAGAGTTATCTCAAAGAAAGGGGCCACGGTGTTTCTGTATCTCTATTATGTTGGTGCGGCTTCGGAACTTTTAAATATCTCGATATATCTCGAAAACTACGCTTCTGATCAAAAAATATCATAGAACATAAATTGTAGGAAACATAATTCTCTACAAAAAAGGTCTCTTAACATTTTGCCATAGCTCGCTTCGTTTCCGAGATATTTGCAGATTTATCTCAAGGGAAGGGGCCTGACGGACATATTTCGAGATATTTCTTCTTCTTGTTGTTCTTCTTCTGCACAGCTAAGCTGGAAGTGGCATTTGCGGCTCGCACTAGTGCAGAGTTATCTCAAAGAAAGGGGCCACGGTGTTTCTGTATCTCTATTATGTTGGTGCGGCTTCGGAACTTTTAAATATCTCGATATATCTCGAAAACTACGCTTCTGATCAAAAAATATCATAGAACATAAATTGTAGGAAACATAATTCTCTACAAAAAACGTATCTTAACATT
Organism: Osmia lignaria lignaria; assembly: GCF_051020975.1. Lineage (NCBI taxonomy): Eukaryota > Metazoa > Arthropoda > Insecta > Hymenoptera > Megachilidae > Osmia > Osmia lignaria. The sequence goes on from NW_027478159.1 coordinate 23,289,251, forward strand.
TTGCCATAGCTCGCTTCGTTTCCGAGATATTTGCAGATTCAGCTCAAAGGAACGGGCCTGACGGACATATTTCGAGATACTTCTTCTTCTTGTTGTTCTTCCTCTGCACAGCTAAGCTGGAAGTGGCATTTGCAGCTCGCAATAGTGCAGAGTTATCTCAAAGAAAGGGGCCACGGTGTTTCTGTATCTCTATTATGTTGGTGCGGCTTCGGAACTTTTAAATATCTCGATATATCTCGAAAACTACGCTTCTGATCAAAAAATATCATAGAACATAAAAAGTAGGAAACTTAATTCTCTACAAAAAAGGTCTCTTAACATTTTGCCATAGCTCGCTTCGTTTCCGAGATATTTGCAGATTTATCTCAAGGGAAGGGGCCTGACGGACATATTTCGAGATATTTCTTCTTCTTGTTGTTCTTCTTCTGCACAGCTGAGCTGGAAGTGGCATTTGCAGGTCGCAATAGTGCAGAGTTATCTCAAAGAAAGGGGCCACGGTGTTTCTGTATCTCTATTATGTTGGTGCGGCTTCGGAACTTTTAAATATCTTGATATATCTCGAGAACTACGCGTCTGATCAAAAAATATCATAGAACATAAAAAGTAGGAAACTTAATTCTCTACAAAAAAGGTCTCTTAACATTTTGCCATAGCTCGCTTCGTTTCCGAGATATTTGCAGATTTATCTCAAGGGAAGGGGCCTGACGGACATATTTCGAGATATTTCTTCTTCTTGTTGTTCTTCTTCTGCACAGCTAAGCTGGAAGTGGCATTTGCGGCTCGCACTAGTGCAGAGTTATCTCAAAGAAAGGGGCCACGGTGTTTCTGTATCTCTATTATGTTGGTGCGGCTTCGGAACTTTTAAATATCTCGATATATCTCGAAAACTACGCTTCTGATCAAAAAATATCATAGAACATAAATTGTAGGAAACATAATTCTCTACAAAAAAGGTCTCTTAACATTTTGCCATAGCTCGCTTCGTTTCCGAGATATTTGCAGATATATCTCAAGGGAAGGGGCCTGACGGACATATTTCGAGATAATTCTTCTTCTTGTTGTTCTTCTTCTGCACAGCTAAGCTGGAAGTGGCATTTACAGCTCGCAATAGTGCAGAGTTATCTCAAAGAAAGGGGCCACGGTGTTTCTGTATCTCTATTATGTTGGTGCGGCTTCGGAACTTTTAAATATCTTGATATATCTCGAGAACTACGCATCTGATCAAAAAATATCATAGAACATAAAAAGTAGGAAACTTAATTCTCTACAAAAAAAGTCTCTTAACATTTTGCCATAGCTCGCTTGGTTTCCGAGATATTTGCAGATTTATCTCAAGGGAAGGGGCCTGACGGACATATTTCGAGATATTTCTTCTTCTTGTTGTTCTTCTTCTGCACAGCTGAGCTGGAAGTGGCATTTGCAGGTCGCACTAGTGCAGAGTTATCTCAAAGAAAGGGGCCACGGTGTTTCTGTATCCCTATTATGTTGGTGCGGCTTCGGAACTTTTAAATATCTCGATATATCTCGAAAACTACGCTTCTGATCAAAAAATATCATAGAACATAAATTGTAGGAAACATAATTCTCTACAAAAAACCTCTCTTAACATTTTGCCATAGATCGCTTCGTTTCCGAGATATTTGCAGATTCAGCTCAAAGGAACTGGCCTGACGGACATATTTCGAGATATTTCTTCTTCTTGTTGTTCTTCCTCTGCACAGCTAAGCTGGAAGTGGCATTTGCAGCTCGCAATAGTGCAGAGTTATCTCAAAGAAAGGGGCCACGGTGTTTCTGTATCTCTATTATGTTGGTGCGGCTTCGGAACTTTTAAATATCTTGATATATCTCGAGAACTGCGCATCTGATCAAAAAATATCATAGAACATAAAAAGTAGGAAACTTAATTCTCTACAAAAAAGGTCTCTTAACATTTTGCCATAGCTCGCTTCGTTTCCGAGACATTTGCAGATTTATCTCAAGGGAAGGGGCCTGACGGACATATTTCGAGATATTTCTTCTTCTTGTTGTTCTTCTTCTGCACAGCTAAGCTGGAAGTTGCATTTGCGGCTCGCACTAGTGCACAGTTATCTCAAAGAAAGGGGCCACGGTGTTTCTGTATCTCTATTATGTTGGTGCGGCTTCGGAACTTTTAAATATCTCGATATATCTCGAAAACTACGCTTCTGATCAAAAAATATCATACAACATAAATTGTTGGAAACATAATTCTCTACAAAAAAGGTCTCTTAACATTTTGCCATAGCTCGCTTCGTTTCCGAGATAATTGCAGATTCAGCTCAAAGGAACTGGCCTGACGGACATATTTCGAGATATTTCTTCTTCTTGTTGTTCTTCCTCTGCACAGCTAAGCTGGAAGTGGCATTTGCAGCTCGCAATAGTGCAGAGTTATCTCAAAGAAAGGGGCCGCGGTGTTTCTGTATCTCTATTATGTTGGTGCGGTTTCGGAACTTTTAAATAACCTGATATATCTCGAGAACTACGCATCTGATCAAAAAATATCATAGAACATAAAAAGTAGGAAACTTAATTCTCTACAAAAAAGGTCTCTTAACATTTTGCCATAGCTCGCTTCGTTTCCGAGATATTTGCAGATTTATCTCAAGGGAAGGGGCCTGACGGACGTATTTCGAGATATTTCTTCTTCTTGTTGTTCTTCTTCTGCACAGCTAAGCTGGAAGTGGCATTTGCGGCTCGCACTAGTGCAGAGTTATCTCAAAGAAAGGGGCCACGGTGTTTCTCTATCTCTATTATGTTGGTGCGGCTTCGGAACTTTTAAATATCTCGATATATCTCGAAAACTACGCTTCTGATCAAAAAATATCATAGAACATAAAAAGTAGGAAACTTAATTCTCTACAAAAAATGTCTCTTAACATTTTGCCATAGCTCGCTTCGTTTCCGAGATATTTGCAGATTTATCTCAAGGGAAGGGGCCTGACGGACATATTTCAAGATATTTCTTCTTCTTGTTGTTCTTCTTCTGCACAGCTAAACTGGAAGTGGCATTTCCAGCTCGCAATAGTGCAGAGTTATCTCAAAGAAAGGGGCCACGGTGTTTCTGTATCTCTATTATGTTGGTGCGGTTTCGGAACTTTTAAATATCTTGATATATCTCGAGAACTACGCATCTGATCAAAAAATATCATAGAACATAAAAAGTAGGAAACTTAATTCTCTACAAAAAACGTCTCTTAACATTTTGCCATAGCTCGCTTCGTTTCCGAGATATTTGCAGATTCAGCTCAAAGGAACTGGCCTGACGGACATATTTCGAGATATTTCTTCTTCTTGTTGTTCTTCCTCTGCACAGCTAAGCTGGAAGTGGCATTTGCAGCTCGCAATAGTGCAGAGTTATCTCAAAGAAAGGGGCCACGGTGTTTCTGTATCTCTATTATGTTGGTGCGGCTTCGGAACTTTTAAATATCTCGATATATCTCGAAAACTACGCTTCTGATCAAAAAATATCATAGAACGTAAATTGTAGGAAACATTATTCTCTACAAAACAGGTGTCTTAACATTTTGCCATAGCTCGCTTCGTTTCCGAGATATTTGCAGATTCATCTCAAGGGAAGGGGTCTGACGGACATATTTCGAGATATTTCTTCTTCTTGTTGTTCTTCTTCTGCACAGCTAAGCTCGAAGCGGCATTTGCAGCTCGCAATAGTGCAGAGTTATCTCAAAGAAAGAGGCCACGGTGTTTCTGTACCTCTATTATGTTGGTGCAGCTTCGGAACTTTTAAATATCTTGATATATCTCGAGAACTACGCATCTGATCAAAAAATATCATCGAACATAAAAAGTAGGAAACTTAATTCTCTACAAAAAAGGTCTCTTAACATTTTGCCATAGCTCGCTTCGTTTCCGAGATATTTGCAGATTTATCTCAAGGGAAGTGGCCTGACGGACATATTTCGAGATATTTCTTCTTCTTGTTGTTCTTGTTCTGCACAGCTAAGCTGGAAGTGGCATTTGCAGCTCGCAATAGTGCAGAGTTATCCCAAAGAAAGGGGCCACGGTGTTTCTGTATCTCTATTATGTTGGTGCGGCTTCGGAACTTTTAAATATCTTGATATATCTCGAGAACTACGCATCTGATCAAAAAATATCATACTACATAAAAAGTAGGAAACTTAATTCTCTACAAGAAAGGTCTCTAAACATTTTGCCATAGCTCGCTTCGTTTCCGAGATATTTGCAGATTTATCTCAAGGGAAGGGGCCTGACGGACATATTTCGAGATATTTCTTCTTCTTGTTGTTCTTCTTCTGCACAGCTAAGCTGGGAGTGGCATTTGCAGCTCGCAATAGTGCAGAGTTATCTCAAAGAGAGGGGCCACGGTGTTTCTGTATCTCTATTATGTTGGTGCGGCTTCGGAACTTTTAAATATCTTGATATATCTCGATAACTACGCATCTCATCAAAAAATATCATAGAAGATAAAAAGTAGGAAACTTAATTCTCTACAAAAAAGGTCTCTTAACATTTCGCCATAGCTCGCTTCGTTTCCGAGATATTTGCAGATTCATCTCAAGGGAAGGGGTCTGACGGACATATTTCGAGATATTTCTTCTTCTTGTTGTTCTTCTTCTGCACAGCTAAGCTCGAAGCGGCATTTGCAGCTCGCAATAGTGCAGAGTTATCTCAAAGAAAGAGGCCACGGTGTTTCTGTACCTCTATTATGTTGGTGCAGCTTCGGAACTTTTAAATATCTTGATATATCTCGAGAACTACGCATCTGATCAAAAAATATCATCGAACATAAAAAGTAGGAAACTTAATTCTCTACAAAAAAGGTCTCTTAACATTTTGCCATAGCTCGCTTCGTTTCCGAGATATTTGCAGATTTATCTCAAGGGAAGGGGCCTGACGGACATATTTCGAGATATTTCTTCTTCTTGTTGTTCTTCTTCTGCACAGCTAAGCTGGGAGTGGCATTTGCAGCTCGCAATAGTGCAGAGTTATCTCAAAGAGAGGGGCCACGGTGTTTCTGTATCTCTATTATGTTGGTGCGGCTTCGGAACTTTTAAATATCTTGATATATCTCGATAACTACGCATCTCATCAAAAAATATCATAGAAGATAAAAAGTAGGAAACTTAATTCTCTACAAAAAAGGTCTCTTAACATTTCGCCATAGCTCGCTTCGTTTCCGAGATATTTGCAGATTCATCTCAAGGGAAGGGGTCTGACGGACATATTTCGAGATATTTCTTCTTCTTGTTGTTCTTCTTCTGCACAGCTAAGCTCGAAGCGGCATTTGCAGCTCGCAATAGTGCAGAGTTATCTCAAAGAAAGAGGCCACGGTGTTTCTGTATCTCTATTATGTTGGTGCGGCTTCGGAACTTTTAAATATCTTGATATATCTCGAGAACTACGCATCTGATCAAAAAATATCATACTACATAAAAAGTAGGAAACTTAATTCTCTACAAGAAAGGTCTCTAAACATTTTGCCATAGCTCGCTTCGTTTCCGAGATATTTGCAGATTTATCTCAAGGGAAGGGGCCTGACGGACATATTTCGAGATATTTCTTCTTCTTGTTGTTCTTCTTCTGCACAGCTAAGCTGGGAGTGGCATTTGCAGCTCGCAATAGTGCAGAGTTATCTCAAAGAGAGGGGCCACGGTGTTTCTGTATCTCTATTATGTTGGTGCGGCTTCGGAACTTTTAAATATCTTGATATATCTCGATAACTACGCATCTCATCAAAAAATATCATAGAAGATAAAAAGTAGGAAACTTAATTCTCTACAAAAAAGGTCTCTTAACATTTCGCCATAGCTCGCTTCGTTTCCGAGATATTTGCAGATTCATCTCAAGGGAAGGGGTCTGACGGACATATTTCGAGATATTTCTTCTTCTTGTTGTTCTTCTTCTGCACAGCTAAGCTCGAAGCGGCATTTGCAGCTCGCAATAGTGCAGAGTTATCTCAAAGAAAGAGGCCACGGTGTTTCTGTACCTCTATTATGTTGGTGCAGCTTCGGAACTTTTAAATATCTTGATATATCTCGAGAACTACGCATCTGATCAAAAAATATCATCGAACATAAAAAGTAGGAAACTTAATTCTCTACAAAAAAGGTCTCTTAACATTTTGCCATAGCTCGCTTCGTTTCCGAGATATTTGCAGATTTATCTCAAGGGAAGGGGCCTGACGGACATATTTCGAGATATTTCTTCTTCTTGTTGTTCTTCTTCTGCACAGCTAAGCTGGGAGTGGCATTTGCAGCTCGCAATAGTGCAGAGTTATCTCAAAGAGAGGGGCCACGGTGTTTCTGTATCTCTATTATGTTGGTGCGGCTTCGGAACTTTTAAATATCTTGATATATCTCGATAACTACGCATCTCATCAAAAAATATCATAGAAGATAAAAAGTAGGAAACTTAATTCTCTACAAAAAAGGTCTCTTAACATTTCGCCATAGCTCGCTTCGTTTCCGAGATATTTGCAGATTCATCTCAAGGGAAGGGGTCTGACGGACATATTTCGAGATATTTCTTCTTCTTGTTGTTCTTCTTCTGCACAGCTAAGCTCGAAGCGGCATTTGCAGCTCGCAATAGTGCAGAGTTATCTCAAAGAAAGAGGCCACGGTGTTTCTGTATCTCTATTATGTTGGTGCGGCTTCGGAACTTTTAAATATCTTGATATATCTCGAGAACTACGCATCTGATCAAAAAATATCATACTACATAAAAAGTAGGAAACTTAATTCTCTACAAGAAAGGTCTCTAAACATTTTGCCATAGCTCGCTTCGTTTCCGAGATATTTGCAGATGTATCTCAAGCGAAGGGGCCTGACGGACATATTTCGAGATATTTCTTCTTCTTGTTGTTCTTCTTCTGCACAGCTAAGCTGGGAGTGGCATTTGCAGCTCGCAATAGTGCAGAGTTATCTCAAAGAGAGGGGCCACGGTGTTTCTGTATCTCTATTATGTTGGTGCGGCTTCGGAACTTTTAAATATCTTGATATATCTCGAGAACTACGCATCTCATCAAAAAATATCATAGAAGATAAAAAGTAGGAAACTTAATTCTCTACAAAAAAGGTCTCTTAACATTTCGCCATAGCTCGCTTCGTTTCCGAGATATTTGCAGATATATCTCAAGGGAAGGGGCCTGACGGACATATTTCGAGATATTTCTTCTTCTTGTTGTTCTTCTTCTGCACAGCTAAGCTGGAAGTGGCATTTGCGGCTCGCACTAGTGCACAGTTATCTCAAAGAAAGGGGCCACGGTGTTTCTGTATCTCTATTATGTTGGTGCGTCTTCGGAACTTTTAAATATCTCGATATATCTCGAAAACTACGCTTCTGATCAAAAAATATCATAGAACATAAATTGTAGGAAACATAATTCTCTACAAAAAACGTCTCTCACCATTTTGCCATAGCTCGCTTCGTTTCCGAGATATTTGCAGATTCAACTCAAAGGAACTGGCCTGACGGACATATTTCGAGATATTTCTTCTTCTTGTTGTTCTTCCTCTGCACAGCTAAGCTGGAAGTGGCATTTGCAGCTCGCAATAGTGCAGAGTTATCTCAAAGAAAGGGGCCACGGTGTTTCTGTATCTCTATTATGTTGGTGCGGCTTCGGAACTTTTAAATATCTCGATATATCTCGAAAACTACGCTTCTGATCAAAAAATATCATAGAACGTAAATTGTAGGAAACATTATTCTCTACAAAAAAGGTCTCTTAACATTTTGCCATAGCTCGCTTCGTTTCCGAGATATTTGCAGATTTATCTCAAGGGAAGGGGCCTGACGGACGTATTTCGAGATATTTCCTCTTCTTGTTGTTCTTTTTCTGCACAGCTAAGCTGGAAGTGGCATTTGCGGCTCGCACTAGTGCAGAGTTATCTCAAAGAAAGGGGCCACGGTGTTTCTGTATCTCTATTATGTTGGTGCGGCTTCGGAACTTTTAAATATCTCGATATATCTCGAAAACTACGCTTCTGATCAAAAAATATCATAGAACACAAAAAGTAGGAAACTTAATTCTCTACAAAAAAGGTCTCTTAACATTTTGCCATAGCTCGCTTCGTTTCCGAGATATTTGCAGATTTATCTCAAGGGAAGGGGCCTCACGGACATATTTCGAGATATTTCTTCTTCTTGTTGTTCTTCTTCTGCACAGCTAAACTGGAAGTGGCATTTCCAGCTCGCAATAGTGCAGAGTTATCTCAAAGAAAGGGGCCACGGTGTTTCTGTATCTCTATTATGTTGGTGCGGTTTCGGAACTTTTAAATATCTTGATATATCTCGAGAAGTACGCATCTGATCAAAAAATATCATAGAACATAAAAAGTACGAAACTTAATTCTCTACAAAAAACGTCTCTTAACATTTTGCCATAGCTCGCTTCGTTTCCGAGATATTTGCAGATTCAGCTCAAAGGAACTGGCCTGACGGACATATTTCGAGATATTTCTTCTTCCTGTTGTTCTTCCTCTGCACAGCTAAGCTGGAAGTGGCATTTGCAGCTCGCAATAGTGCAGAGTTATCTCAAAGAAAGGGGCCACGGTGTTTCTGTATCTCTATTATGTTGGTGCGGCTTCGGAACTTTTAAATATCTCGATATATCTCGAAAACTACGCTTCTGATCAAAAAATATCATAGAACGTAAATTGTAGGAAACATTATTCTCTACAAAAAAGGTCTCTTAAGATTTTGCCATAGCTCGCTTCGTTTCCGAGATATTTGCAGATTCATCTCAAGGGAAGGGGTCTGACGGACATATTTCGAGATATTTCTTCTTCTTGTTGTTCTTCTTCTGCACAGCTAAGCTCGAAGCGGCATTTGCAGCTCGCAATAGTGCAGAGTTATCTCAAAGAAAGAGGCCACGGTGTTTCTGTACCTCTATTATGTTGGTGCAGCTTCGGAACTTTTAAATATCTTGATATATCTTGAGAACTACGCATCTGATCAAAAAATATCATCGAATATAAAAAGTAGGAAACTTAATTCTCTACAAAAAAGCTCTCTTAACATTTTGCCATAGCTCGCTTCGTTTCCGAGATATTTGCAGATTTATCTCAAGGGAAGTGGCCTGACGGACATATTTCGAGATATTTCTTCTTCTTGTTGTTCTTCCTCTGCACAGCTAAGCTGGAAGTGGCATTTGCAGCTCGCCATAGTGCAGAGTTATCTCAAAGAAAGGGGCCACGGTGTTTCTGTATCTCTATTATGTTGGTGCGTCTTCGGAACTTTTAAATATCTCGATATATCTCGACAACTACGCTTCTGATCAAAAAATATCATCCAACATAAATTGTAGGAAACATAATTCTCTACAAAAAACGTCTCTTAACATTTTGCCATAGCTCGCTTCGTTTCCGAGATATTTGCAGTTTCAGCTCAAAGGAACTGGCCTGACGGACATATTTCCAGATATTTCTTCTTCTTGTTGTTCTTCCTCTGCACAGCTAAGCTGGAAGTGTCATTTGCAGCTCGCAATAGTGCAGAGTTATCTCAAAGAAAGGGGCCACGGTGTTTCTGTATCTCTATTATGTTGGTGCGGCTTCGGAACTTTTAAATATCTTGATATATCTCGAGAACTACGCATCTGATCAAAAAATATCATAGAAGATAAAAAGTAGGGAACTTAATTCTCTACAAAAAAGGTCTCTTCACATTTTGCCATAGCACGCTTCGTTTCCGAGATATTTGCAGATATATCTCAAGGGAAGGGGCCTGACGGACATATTTCGAGATATTTCTTCTTCTTGTTGTTCTTCTTCTGCACAGCTAAGCTGGAAGTGGCATTTACAGCTCGCAATAGTGCAGAGTTATCTCAAAGAAAGGGGCCACGGTGTTTCTGTATCTCTATTATGTTGGTGCGGCTTCGGAACTTTTAAATATCTTGATATATGTCGAGAACTACGCATCTGATCAAAAAATATCATAGAAGATAAAAAGTAGGGAACTTAATTCTCTACAAAAAGGGTCTCTTAACATTTTCCCATAGCTGGCATCGTTTCCGAGATATTTGCAGATTTATCTCAAGGGAAGGGGCCTGACGGACATATTCCGAGATATTTCTTCTTCTTGTTGTTCCTCTTCTGCACAGCTAAGCTGGAAGTGGCATTTGCAGCTCGCAATAGTGCAGAGTTATCTCAAAGAGAGGGGCCACGGTGTTTCTGTATCTCTATTATGTTGGTGCGGCTTCGGAACTTTCAAATATCTTGATATATCTCGAGAACTACGCATCTGATCAGAAAATATCATAGAAGATAAAAAGTAGGAAACTTAATTCTCTACAAAAAAGGTCTCTTAACATTTTGCCATAGCTCTCTTCGTTTCCGAGATATTTGCAGATTTATCTCAAGGGAAGGGGCCTGACGGACATATTTCCAGATATTTCTTCTTCTTGTTGTTCTTCTTCTGCACAGCTAAGCTGGAAGTGGCATTTACAGCTCGCAATAGTGCAGAGTTATCTCAAAGAAAGGGGCCACGGTGTTTCTGTATCTCTATTATGTTGGTGCGGCTTCGGAACTTTTAAATATCTTGATATATCTCGAGAACTACGCATCTGATCAAAAAATATCATAGAAGATAAAAAGTAGGGAACTTAATTCTCTACAAAAAAGGTCTCTTCACATTTTGCCATAGCACGCTTCGTTTCCGAGATATTTGCAGATATATCTCAAGGGAAGGGGCCTGACGGACATATTTCGAGATATTTCTTCTTCTTGTTGTTCTTCTTCTGCACAGCTAAGCTGGAAGTGGCATTTACAGCTCGCAATAGTGCAGAGTTATCTCAAAGAAAGGGGCCACGGTGTTTCTGTATCTCTATTATGTTGGTGCGGCTTCGGAACTTTTAAATATCTTGATATATCTCGAGAACTACGCATCTGATCAAAAAATATCATAGAAGATAAAAAGTAGGGAACTTAATTCTCTACAAAAAAGGTCTCTTAACATTTTGCCATAGCTCGCTTCGTTTCCGAGATATTTGCAGATTTATCTGAAGGGAAGGGGCCTGACGGACATATTTCGAGATATTTCTTCTTCTTGTTGTTCTTCTTCTGCACAGCTAAACTGGAAGTGGCATTTCCAGCTCGCAATAGTGCAGAGTTATCTCAAAGAAAGGGGCCACGGTGTTTCTGTATCTCTATTATGTTGGTGCGGCTTCGGAACTTTTAAATATCTTGATATATCTCGAGAACTACGCATCTGATCAAAAAATATCATAGAACATAAAAAGTAGGAAACTTAATTCTCTACAAAAAAGGTCTCTTAACATTTTGCCATAGCTCGCTTTGTTTCCGAGATATTTGCAGATTTATCGCAAGGGAAGGGGCCTAACGGACATATTTCGAGATATTTCTTCTTCTTGTTGTTCTTCTTCTGCACAGCTAAACTGGAAGTGGCATTTCCAGCTCGCAATAGTGCAGAGTTATCTCAGAGAAAGAGGCCACGGTGTTTCTGTATCTCTATTATGTTGGTGCGGTTTCGGAACTTTTAAATATCTTGATATATCTCGAGAACTACGCATCTGATCAAAAAATATCATAGAACATAAAAAGTAGGAAACTTAATTCTCTACAAAAAAGGTCTCTTAACATTTTGCCATAGCTCGCTTCGTTTCCGAGATATTTGCAGATTTATCTCAAGGGAAGGGGCCTGACGGACATATTTCGAGATATTTCTTCTTCTTGTTGTTCTTCTTCTGCACAGCTGAGCTGGAAGTGGCATTTGCAGGTCGCAATAGTGCAGAGTTATCTCAAAGAAAGGGGCCACGGTGTTTCTGTATCTCTATTATGTTGGTGCGGCTTCGGAACTTTTAAATATCTCGATATAGCTCGAAAACTACGCTTCTGATCAAAAAATATCATAGAACGTAAATTGTAGGAAACATTATTCTCTACAAAAAAGGTCTCTTAACATCTTGCCATAGCTCGCTTCGTTTCCGAGATATTTGCAGATTCATCTCAAGGGAAGGGGTCTGACAGACATATTTAGAGATATTTCTTCTTCTTGTTGTTCTTCTTCTGCACAGCTAAGCTCGAAGCGGCATTTGCAGCTCGCAATAGTGCAGAGTTATCTCAAAGAAAGAGGCCACGGTGTTTCTGTACCTCTATTATGTTGGTGCAGCTTCGGACCTTTTAAATATCTTGATATATCTCGAGAACTACGCATCTGATCAAAAAATATCATACTACATAAAAAGTAGGAAACTTAATTCTCTACAAGAAAGGTTTCTAAACATTTTGCCATAGCTCGCTTCGTTTCCGAGATGTTTGCAGATTTATCTCAAGGGAAGGGGCCTGACGGACATATTTCGAGATATTTCTTCTTCTTGTTGTTCTTCTTCTGCACAGCTAAGCTGGAAGTGGCATTTGCAGCTCGCAATAGTGCAGAGTTATCTCAAAGAGAGGGGCCACGGTGTTTCTGTATCTCTATTATGTTGGTGCGGCTTCGGAACTTTTAAATATCTTGATATATCTCGAGAACTACGCATCTGATCAAAAAATATCATAGAAGATAAAAAGTAGGAAACTGAATTCTCTACAAAAAAGGTCTCTTAACATTTTGCCATAGCTCGCTTCGTTTCCGAGATATTTGCATATTTATCTCAAGGGAAGGGGCCTGACGGACATATTTCGAGATATTTCTTCTTCTTGTTGTTCTTCTTCTGCACAGCTAAGCTGGAAGTGGCATTTGCGGCTCGCACTAGTGCAGAGTTATCTCAAAGAAAGGGGCCACGGTGTTTCTGTATCTCTATTATGTTGGTGCGGCTTCGGAACTTTTAAATATCTCGATATATCTCGAAAACTACGCTTCTGATCAAAAAATATCATAGAACATAAAAAGTAGGAAACTTAATTCTCTACAAAAAAGGTCTCTTAACATTTTGCCATAGCTCGCTTCGTTTCCGAGATATTTGCAGATTCATCTCAAGGGAAGGGGTCTGACGGACATATTTCGAGATATTCCTTCTTCTTGTTGTTCTTCTTCTGCACAGCTGAGCTGGAAGTGGCATTTGCAGGTCGCAATAGTGCAGAGTTATCTCAAAGAAAGGGGCCACGGTGTTTCTGTATCTCTATTATGTTGGTGCGGCTTCGGAACTTTTAAATATCTCGATATATCTCGAAAACTACGCTTCTGATCAAAAAATATCATAGAACATAAATTGTAGGAAACATAATTTTCTACAAAAAAGGTCTCTTAAGATTTTGCCATAGCTCGCTTCGTTTCCGAGACATTTGCAGATTTATCTCAAGGGAAGGGGCCTGACGGACATATTTCGAGATATTTCTTCTTCTTGTTGTTCTTCTTCTGCACAGCTAAGTTGGAAGTGGCATTTGCGGCTCGCACTAGTGCAGAGTTATCTCAAAGAAAGGGGCCACGGTGTTTCTGTATCTCTATTATGTTGGTGCGGCTTCGGAACTTTTAAATATCTCGATATATCTCGAAAACTACGCTTCTGATCAAAAAATATCATAGAACATAGATTGTAGGAAACATAATTCTCTACGAAAAAGGTCTCTTAACATTTTGCCATAGCTCGCTTCGTTTCCGAGATATTTGCAGATATATCTCAAGGGAAGGGGCCTAACGGACATATTTCGAGATATTTCTTCTTCTTGTTGTTCTTCTTCTGCACAGCTAAACTGGAAGTGGCATTTGCAGGTCGCAATAGTGCAGAGTTATCTCAAAGAAAGGGGCCACGGTGTTTCTGTATCTCTATTATGTTGGTGCGGCTTCGGAACTTTTAAATATCTCGATATATCTCGAAAACTACGCTTCTGATCAAAAAATATCATAGAACATAAATTGTAGGAAACATAATTCTCTACAAAAAAGGTCTCTTAACATTTTGCCATAGCTCGCTTCGTTTCCGAGATATTTGCAGATTTATCTCAAGGGAAGGGGCCTGACGGACATATTTCGAGATATTTCTTCTTCTTGTTGTTCTTCTTCTGCACAGCTAAGCTGGAAGTGGCATTTGCGGCTCGCACTAGTGCAGAGTTATCTCAAAGAAAGGGGCCACGGTGTTTCTGTATCTCTATTATGTTGGTGCGGCTTCGGAACTTTTAAATATCTCGATATATCTCGAAAACTACGCTTCTGATCAAAAAATATCATAGAACATAAATTGTAGGAAACATAATTCTCTACAAAAAACGTATCTTAACATTTTGCCATAGCTCGCTTCGTTTCCGAGATATTTGCAGATTCAGCTCAAAGGAACGGGCCTGACGGACATATTTCGAGATACTTCTTCTTCTTGTTGTTCTTCCTCTGCACAGCTAAGCTGGAAGTGGCATTTGCAGCTCGCAATAGTGCAGAGTTATCTCAAAGAAAGGGGCCACGGTGTTTCTGTATCTCTATTATGTTGGTGCGGCTTCGGAACTTTTAAATATCTCGATATATCTCGAAAACTACGCTTCTGATCAAAAAATATCATAGAACATAAAAAGTAGGAAACTTAATTCTCTACAAAAAAGGTCTCTTAACATTTTGCCATAGCTCGCTTCGTTTCCGAGATATTTGCAGATTTATCTCAAGGGAAGGGGCCTGACGGACATATTTCGAGATATTTCTTCTTCTTGTTGTTCTTCTTCTGCACAGCTGAGCTGGAAGTGGCATTTGCAGGTCGCAATAGTGCAGAGTTATCTCAAAGAAAGGGGCCACGGTGTTTCTGTATCTCTATTATGTTGGTGCGGCTTCGGAACTTTTAAATATCTTGATATATCTCGAGAACTACGCGTCTGATCAAAAAATATCATAGAACATAAAAAGTAGGAAACTTAATTCTCTACAAAAAAGGTCTCTTAACATTTTGCCATAGCTCGCTTCGTTTCCGAGATATTTGCAGATTTATCTCAAGGGAAGGGGCCTGACGGACATATTTCGAGATATTTCTTCTTCTTGTTGTTCTTCTTCTGCACAGCTAAGCTGGAAGTGGCATTTGCGGCTCGCACTAGTGCAGAGTTATCTCAAAGAAAGGGGCCACGGTGTTTCTGTATCTCTATTATGTTGGTGCGGCTTCGGAACTTTTAAATATCTCGATATATCTCGAAAACTACGCTTCTGATCAAAAAATATCATAGAACATAAATTGTAGGAAACATAATTCTCTACAAAAAAGGTCTCTTAACATTTTGCCATAGCTCGCTTCGTTTCCGAGATATTTGCAGATATATCTCAAGGGAAGGGGCCTGACGGACATATTTCGAGGTAATTCTTCTTCTTGTTGTTCTTCTTCTGCACAGCTAAGCTGGAAGTGGCATTTACAGCTCGCAATAGTGCAGAGTTATCTCAAAGAAAGGGGCCACGGTGTTTCTGTATCTCTATTATGTTGGTGCGGCTTCGGAACTTTTAAATATCTTGATATATCTCGAGAACTACGCATCTGATCAAAAAATATCATAGAACATAAAAAGTAGGAAACTTAATTCTCTACAAAAAAAGTCTCTTAACATTTTGCCATAGCTCGCTTGGTTTCCGAGATATTTGCAGATTTATCTCAAGGGAAGGGGCCTGACGGACATATTTCGAGATATTTCTTCTTCTTGTTGTTCTTCTTCTGCACAGCTGAGCTGGAAGTGGCATTTGCAGGTCGCACTAGTGCAGAGTTATCTCAAAGAAAGGGGCCACGGTGTTTCTGTATCCCTATTATGTTGGTGCGGCTTCGGAACTTTTAAATATCTCGATATATCTCGAAAACTACGCTTCTGATCAAAAAATATCATAGAACATAAATTGTAGGAAACATAATTCTCTACAAAAAACCTCTCTTAACATTTTGCCATAGATCGCTTCGTTTCCGAGATATTTGCAGATTCAGCTCAAAGGAACTGGCCTGACGGACATATTTCGAGATATTTCTTCTTCTTGTTGTTCTTCCTCTGCACAGCTAAGCTGGAAGTGGCATTTGCAGCTCGCAATAGTGCAGAGTTATCTCAAAGAAAGGGGCCACGGTGTTTCTGTATCTCTATTATGTTGGTGCGGCTTCGGAACTTTTAAATATCTTGATATATCTCGAGAACTACGCATCTGATCAGAAAATATCATAGAAGATAAAAAGTAGGAAACTTAATTCTCTACAAAAAAGGTCTCTTAACATTTTGCCATAGCTCTCTTCGTTTCCGAGATATTTGCAGATTTATCTCAAGGGAAGGGGCCTGACGGACATATTTCCAGATATTTCTTCTTCTTGTTGTTCTTCTTCTGCACAGCTAAGCTGGAAGTGGCATTTACAGCTCGCAATAGTGCAGAGTTATCTCAAAGAAAGGGGCCACGGTGTTTCTGTATCTCTATTATGTTGGTGCGGCTTCGGAACTTTTAAATATCTTGATATATCTCGAGAACTACGCATCTGATCAAAAAATATCATAGAAGATAAAAAGTAGGGAACTTAATTCTCTACAAAAAAGGTCTCTTCACATTTTGCCATAGCACGCTTCGTTTCCGAGATATTTGCAGATATATCTCAAGGGAAGGGGCCTGACGGACATATTTCGAGATATTTCTTCTTCTTGTTGTTCTTCTTCTGCACAGCTAAGCTGGAAGTGGCATTTACAGCTCGCAATAGTGCAGAGTTATCTCAAAGAAAGGGGCCACGGTGTTTCTGTATCTCTATTATGTTGGTGCGGCTTCGGAACTTTTAAATATCTTGATATATCTCGAGAACTACGCATCTGATCAAAAAATATCATAGAAGATAAAAAGTAGGGAACTTAATTCTCTACAAAAAAGGTCTCTTAACATTTTGCCATAGCTCGCTTCGTTTCCGAGATATTTGCAGATTTATCTGAAGGGAAGGGGCCTGACGGACATATTTCGAGATATTTCTTCTTCTTGTTGTTCTTCTTCTGCACAGCTAAACTGGAAGTGGCATTTCCAGCTCGCAATAGTGCAGAGTTATCTCAAAGAAAGGGGCCACGGTGTTTCTGTATCTCTATTATGTTGGTGCGGCTTCGGAACTTTTAAATATCTTGATATATCTCGAGAACTACGCATCTGATCAAAAAATATCATAGAACATAAAAAGTAGGAAACTTAATTCTCTACAAAAAAGGTCTCTTAACATTTTGCCATAGCTCGCTTTGTTTCCGAGATATTTGCAGATTTATCTCAAGGGAAGGGGCCTGACGGACATATTTCGAGATATTTCTTCTTCTTGTTGTTCTTCTTCTGCACAGCTGAGCTGGAAGTGGCATTTGCAGGTCGCACTAGTGCAGAGTTATCTCAAAGAAAGGGGCCACGGTGTTTCTGTATCCCTATTATGTTGGTGCGGCTTCGGAACTTTTAAATATCTCGATATATCTCGAAAACTACGCTTCTGATCAAAAAATATCATAGAACATAAATTGTAGGAAACATAATTCTCTACAAAAAACCTCTCTTAACATTTTGCCATAGATCGCTTCGTTTCCGAGATATTTGCAGATTCAGCTCAAAGGAACTGGCCTGACGGACATATTTCGAGATATTTCTTCTTCTTGTTGTTCTTCCTCTGCACAGCTAAGCTGGAAGTGGCATTTGCAGCTCGCAATAGTGCAGAGTTATCTCAAAGAAAGGGGCCACGGTGTTTCTGTATCTCTATTATGTTGGTGCGGCTTCGGAACTTTTAAATATCTTGATATATCTCGAGAACTACGCATCTGATCAGAAAATATCATAGAAGATAAAAAGTAGGAAACTTAATTCTCTACAAAAAAGGTCTCTTAACATTTTGCCATAGCTCTCTTCGTTTCCGAGATATTTGCAGATTTATCTCAAGGGAAGGGGCCTGACGGACATATTTCCAGATATTTCTTCTTCTTGTTGTTCTTCTTCTGCACAGCTAAGCTGGAAGTGGCATTTACAGCTCGCAATAGTGCAGAGTTATCTCAAAGAAAGGGGCCACGGTGTTTCTGTATCTCTATTATGTTGGTGCGGCTTCGGAACTTTTAAATATCTTGATATATCTCGAGAACTACGCATCTGATCAAAAAATATCATAGAAGATAAAAAGTAGGGAACTTAATTCTCTACAAAAAAGGTCTCTTCACATTTTGCCATAGCACGCTTCGTTTCCGAGATATTTGCAGATATATCTCAAGGGAAGGGGCCTGACGGACATATTTCGAGATATTTCTTCTTCTTGTTGTTCTTCTTCTGCACAGCTAAGCTGGAAGTGGCATTTACAGCTCGCAATAGTGCAGAGTTATCTCAAAGAAAGGGGCCACGGTGTTTCTGTATCTCTATTATGTTGGTGCGGCTTCGGAACTTTTAAATATCTTGATATATCTCGAGAACTACGCATCTGATCAAAAAATATCATAGAAGATAAAAAGTAGGGAACTTAATTCTCTACAAAAAAGGTCTCTTAACATTTTGCCATAGCTCGCTTCGTTTCCGAGATATTTGCAGATTTATCTGAAGGGAAGGGGCCTGACGGACATATTTCGAGATATTTCTTCTTCTTGTTGTTCTTCTTCTGCACAGCTAAACTGGAAGTGGCATTTCCAGCTCGCAATAGTGCAGAGTTATCTCAAAGAAAGGGGCCACGGTGTTTCTGTATCTCTATTATGTTGGTGCGGCTTCGGAACTTTTAAATATCTTGATATATCTCGAGAACTACGCATCTGATCAAAAAATATCATAGAACATAAAAAGTAGGAAACTTAATTCTCTACAAAAAAGGTCTCTTAACATTTTGCCATAGCTCGCTTTGTTTCCGAGATATTTGCAGATTTATCGCAAGGGAAGGGGCCTAACGGACATATTTCGAGATATTTCTTCTTCTTGTTGTTCTTCTTCTGCACAGCTAAACTGGAAGTGGCATTTCCAGCTCGCAATAGTGCAGAGTTATCTCAGAGAAAGAGGCCACGGTGTTTCTGTATCTCTATTATGTTGGTGCGGTTTCGGAACTTTTAAATATCTTGATATATCTCGAGAACTACGCATCTGATCAAAAAATATCATAGAACATAAAAAGTAGGAAACTTAATTCTCTACAAAAAAGGTCTCTTAACATTTTGCCATAGCTCGCTTCGTTTCCGAGATATTTGCAGATTTATCTCAAGGGAAGGGGCCTGACGGACATATTTCGAGATATTTCTTCTTCTTGTTGTTCTTCTTCTGCACAGCTGAGCTGGAAGTGGCATTTGCAGGTCGCAATAGTGCAGAGTTATCTCAAAGAAAGGGGCCACGGTGTTTCTGTATCTCTATTATGTTGGTGCGGCTTCGGAACTTTTAAATATCTCGATATAGCTCGAAAACTACGCTTCTGATCAAAAAATATCATAGAACGTAAATTGTAGGAAACATTATTCTCTACAAAAAAGGTCTCTTAACATCTTGCCATAGCTCGCTTCGTTTCCGAGATATTTGCAGATTCATCTCAAGGGAAGGGGTCTGACAGACATATTTAGAGATATTTCTTCTTCTTGTTGTTCTTCTTCTGCACAGCTAAGCTCGAAGCGGCATTTGCAGCTCGCAATAGTGCAGAGTTATCTCAAAGAAAGAGGCCACGGTGTTTCTGTACCTCTATTATGTTGGTGCAGCTTCGGACCTTTTAAATATCTTGATATATCTCGAGAACTACGCATCTGATCAAAAAATATCATACTACATAAAAAGTAGGAAACTTAATTCTCTACAAGAAAGGTTTCTAAACATTTTGCCATAGCTCGCTTCGTTTCCGAGATGTTTGCAGATTTATCTCAAGGGAAGGGGCCTGACGGACATATTTCGAGATATTTCTTCTTCTTGTTGTTCTTCTTCTGCACAGCTAAGCTGGAAGTGGCATTTGCAGCTCGCAATAGTGCAGAGTTATCTCAAAGAGAGGGGCCACGGTGTTTCTGTATCTCTATTATGTTGGTGCGGCTTCGGAACTTTTAAATATCTTGATATATCTCGAGAACTACGCATCTGATCAAAAAATATCATAGAAGATAAAAAGTAGGAAACTGAATTCTCTACAAAAAAGGTCTCTTAACATTTTGCCATAGCTCGCTTCGTTTCCGAGATATTTGCATATTTATCTCAAGGGAAGGGGCCTGACGGACATATTTCGAGATATTTCTTCTTCTTGTTGTTCTTCTTCTGCACAGCTAAGCTGGAAGTGGCATTTGCGGCTCGCACTAGTGCAGAGTTATCTCAAAGAAAGGGGCCACGGTGTTTCTGTATCTCTATTATGTTGGTGCGGCTTCGGAACTTTTAAATATCTCGATATATCTCGAAAACTACGCTTCTGATCAAAAAATATCATAGAACATAAAAAGTAGGAAACTTAATTCTCTACAAAAAAGGTCTCTTAACATTTTGCCATAGCTCGCTTCGTTTCCGAGATATTTGCAGATTCATCTCAAGGGAAGGGGTCTGACGGACATATTTCGAGATATTCCTTCTTCTTGTTGTTCTTCTTCTGCACAGCTGAGCTGGAAGTGGCATTTGCAGGTCGCAATAGTGCAGAGTTATCTCAAAGAAAGGGGCCACGGTGTTTCTGTATCTCTATTATGTTGGTGCGGCTTCGGAACTTTTAAATATCTCGATATATCTCGAAAACTACGCTTCTGATCAAAAAATATCATAGAACATAAATTGTAGGAAACATAATTTTCTACAAAAAAGGTCTCTTAAGATTTTGCCATAGCTCGCTTCGTTTCCGAGACATTTGCAGATTTATCTCAAGGGAAGGGGCCTGACGGACATATTTCGAGATATTTCTTCTTCTTGTTGTTCTTCTTCTGCACAGCTAAGTTGGAAGTGGCATTTGCGGCTCGCACTAGTGCAGAGTTATCTCAAAGAAAGGGGCCACGGTGTTTCTGTATCTCTATTATGTTGGTGCGGCTTCGGAACTTTTAAATATCTCGATATATCTCGAAAACTACGCTTCTGATCAAAAAATATCATAGAACATAGATTGTAGGAAACATAATTCTCTACGAAAAAGGTCTCTTAACATTTTGCCATAGCTCGCTTCGTTTCCGAGATATTTGCAGATATATCTCAAGGGAAGGGGCCTAACGGACATATTTCGAGATATTTCTTCTTCTTGTTGTTCTTCTTCTGCACAGCTAAACTGGAAGTGGCATTTGCAGGTCGCAATAGTGCAGAGTTATCTCAAAGAAAGGGGCCACGGTGTTTCTGTATCTCTATTATGTTGGTGCGGCTTCGGAACTTTTAAATATCTCGATATATCTCGAAAACTACGCATCTGATCAAAAAATATCATAGAACATAAAAAGTAGGAAACTTAATTCTCTACAAAAAAAGTCTCTTAACATTTTGCCATAGCTCGCTTGGTTTCCGAGATATTTGCAGATTTATCTCAAGGGAAGGGGCCTGACGGACATATTTCGAGATATTTCTTCTTCTTGTTGTTCTTCTTCTGCACAGCTGAGCTGGAAGTGGCATTTGCAGGTCGCACTAGTGCAGAGTTATCTCAAAGAAAGGGGCCACGGTGTTTCTGTATCCCTATTATGTTGGTGCGGCTTCGGAACTTTTAAATATCTCGATATATCTCGAAAACTACGCTTCTGATCAAAAAATATCATAGAACATAAATTGTAGGAAACATAATTCTCTACAAAAAACCTCTCTTAACATTTTGCCATAGATCGCTTCGTTTCCGAGATATTTGCAGATTCAGCTCAAAGGAACTGGCCTGACGGACATATTTCGAGATATTTCTTCTTCTTGTTGTTCTTCCTCTGCACAGCTAAGCTGGAAGTGGCATTTGCAGCTCGCAATAGTGCAGAGTTATCTCAAAGAAAGGGGCCACGGTGTTTCTGTATCTCTATTATGTTGGTGCGGCTTCGGAACTTTTAAATATCTTGATATATCTCGAGAACTACGCATCTGATCAGAAAATATCATAGAAGATAAAAAGTAGGAAACTTAATTCTCTACAAAAAAGGTCTCTTAACATTTTGCCATAGCTCTCTTCGTTTCCGAGATATTTGCAGATTTATCTCAAGGGAAGGGGCCTGACGGACATATTTCCAGATATTTCTTCTTCTTGTTGTTCTTCTTCTGCACAGCTAAGCTGGAAGTGGCATTTACAGCTCGCAATAGTGCAGAGTTATCTCAAAGAAAGGGGCCACGGTGTTTCTGTATCTCTATTATGTTGGTGCGGCTTCGGAACTTTTAAATATCTTGATATATCTCGAGAACTACGCATCTGATCAAAAAATATCATAGAAGATAAAAAGTAGGGAACTTAATTCTCTACAAAAAAGGTCTCTTCACATTTTGCCATAGCACGCTTCGTTTCCGAGATATTTGCAGATATATCTCAAGGGAAGGGGCCTGACGGACATATTTCGAGATATTTCTTCTTCTTGTTGTTCTTCTTCTGCACAGCTAAGCTGGAAGTGGCATTTACAGCTCGCAATAGTGCAGAGTTATCTCAAAGAAAGGGGCCACGGTGTTTCTGTATCTCTATTATGTTGGTGCGGCTTCGGAACTTTTAAATATCTTGATATATCTCGAGAACTACGCATCTGATCAAAAAATATCATAGAAGATAAAAAGTAGGGAACTTAATTCTCTACAAAAAAGGTCTCTTAACATTTTGCCATAGCTCGCTTCGTTTCCGAGATATTTGCAGATTTATCTGAAGGGAAGGGGCCTGACGGACATATTTCGAGATATTTCTTCTTCTTGTTGTTCTTCTTCTGCACAGCTAAACTGGAAGTGGCATTTCCAGCTCGCAATAGTGCAGAGTTATCTCAAAGAAAGGGGCCACGGTGTTTCTGTATCTCTATTATGTTGGTGCGGCTTCGGAACTTTTAAATATCTTGATATATCTCGAGAACTACGCATCTGATCAAAAAATATCATAGAACATAAAAAGTAGGAAACTTAATTCTCTACAAAAAATGTCTCTTAACATTTTGCCATAGCTCGCTTCGTTTCCGAGATATTTGCAGATTTATCTCAAGGGAAGGGGCCTGACGGACATATTTCGAGATATTTCTTCTTCTTGTTGTTCTTCTTCTGCACAGCTAAACTGGAAGTGGCATTTCCAGCTCGCAATAGTGCAGAGTTATCTCAAAGAAAGGGGCCACGGTGTTTCTGTATCTCTATTATGTTGGTGCGGTTTCGGAACTTTTAAATATCTTGATATATCTCGAGAACTACGCATCTGATCAAAAAATATCATAGAACATAAAAAGTAGGAAACTTAATTCTCTACAAAAAACGTCTCTTAACATTTTGCCATAGCTCGCTTCGTTTCCGAGATATTTGCAGATTCAGCTCAAAGGAACTGGCCTGACGGACATATTTCGAGATATTTCTTCTTCTTGTTGTTCTTCCTCTGCACAGCTAAGCTGGAAGTGGCATTTGCAGCTCGCAATAGTGCAGAGTTATCTCAAAGAAAGGGGCCACGGTGTTTCTGTATCTCTATTATGTTGGTGCGGCTTCGGAACTTTTAAATATCTCGATATATCTCGAAAACTACGCTTCTGATCAAAAAATATCATAGAACGTAAATTGTAGGAAACATTATTCTCTACAAAACAGGTGTCTTAACATTTTGCCATAGCTCGCTTCGTTTCCGAGATATTTGCAGATTCATCTCAAGGGAAGGGGTCTGACGGACATATTTCGAGATATTTCTTCTTCTTGTTGTTCTTCTTCTGCACAGCTAAGCTCGAAGCGGCATTTGCAGCTCGCAATAGTGCAGAGTTATCTCAAAGAAAGAGGCCACGGTGTTTCTGTACCTCTATTATGTTGGTGCAGCTTCGGAACTTTTAAATATCTTGATATATCTCGAGAACTACGCATCTGATCAAAAAATATCATCGAACATAAAAAGTAGAAAACTTAATTCTCTACAAAAAAGGTCTCTTAACATTTTGCCATAGCTCGCTTCGTTTCCGAGATATTTGCAGATTTATCTCAAGGGAAGTGGCCTGACGGACATATTTCGAGATATTTCTTCTTCTTGTTGTTCTTGTTCTGCACAGCTAAGCTGGAAGTGGCATTTGCAGCTCGCAATAGTGCAGAGTTATCCCAAAGAAAGGGGCCACGGTGTTTCTGTATCTCTATTATGTTGGTGCGGCTTCGGAACTTTTAAATATCTTGATATATCTCGAGAACTACGCATCTGATCAAAAAATATCATACTACATAAAAAGTAGGAAACTTAATTCTCTACAAGAAAGGTCTCTAAACATTTTGCCATAGCTCGCTTCGTTTCCGAGATATTTGCAGATTTATCTCAAGGGAAGGGGCCTGACGGACATATTTCGAGATATTTCTTCTTCTTGTTGTTCTTCTTCTGCACAGCTAAGCTGGGAGTGGCATTTGCAGCTCGCAATAGTGCAGAGTTATCTCAAAGAGAGGGGCCACGGTGTTTCTGTATCTCTATTATGTTGGTGCGGCTTCGGAACTTTTAAATATCTTGATATATCTCGATAACTACGCATCTCATCAAAAAATATCATAGCAGATAAAAAGTAGGAAACTTAATTCTCTACAAAAAAGGTCTCTTAACATTTCGCCATAGCTCGCTTCGTTTCCGAGATATTTGCAGATTCATCTCAAGGGAAGGGGTCTGACGGACATATTTCGAGATATTTCTTCTTCTTGTTGTTCTTCTTCTGCACAGCTAAGCTCGAAGCGGCATTTGCAGCTCGCAATAGTGCAGAGTTATCTCAAAGAAAGAGGCCACGGTGTTTCTGTACCTCTATTATGTTGGTGCAGCTTCGGAACTTTTAAATATCTTGATATATCTCGAGAACTACGCATCTGATCAAAAAATATCATCGAACATAAAAAGTAGGAAACTTAATTCTCTACAAAAAAGGTCTCTTAACATTTTGCCATAGCTCGCTTCGTTTCCGAGATATTTGCAGATTTATCTCAAGGGAAGGGGCCTGACGGACATATTTCGAGATATTTCTTCTTCTTGTTGTTCTTCTTCTGCACAGCTAAGCTGGGAGTGGCATTTGCAGCTCGCAATAGTGCAGAGTTATCTCAAAGAGAGGGGCCACGGTGTTTCTGTATCTCTATTATGTTGGTGCGGCTTCGGAACTTTTAAATATCTTGATATATCTCGATAACTACGCATCTCATCAAAAAATATCATAGAAGATAAAAAGTAGGAAACTTAATTCTCTACAAAAAAGGTCTCTTAACATTTCGCCATAGCTCGCTTCGTTTCCGAGATATTTGCAGATTCATCTCAAGGGAAGGGGTCTGACGGACATATTTCGAGATATTTCTTCTTCTTGTTGTTCTTCTTCTGCACAGCTAAGCTCGAAGCGGCATTTGCAGCTCGCAATAGTGCAGAGTTATCTCAAAGAAAGAGGCCACGGTGTTTCTGTATCTCTATTATGTTGGTGCGGCTTCGGAACTTTTAAATATCTTGATATATCTCGAGAACTACGCATCTGATCAAAAAATATCATACTACATAAAAAGTAGGAAACTTAATTCTCTACAAGAAAGGTCTCTAAACATTTTGCCATAGCTCGCTTCGTTTCCGAGATATTTGCAGATGTATCTCAAGCGAAGGGGCCTGACGGACATATTTCGAGATATTTCTTCTTCTTGTTGTTCTTCTTCTGCACAGCTAAGCTGGGAGTGGCATTTGCAGCTCGCAATAGTGCAGAGTTATCTCAAAGAGAGGGGCCACGGTGTTTCTGTATCTCTATTATGTTGGTGCGGCTTCGGAACTTTTAAATATCTTGATATATCTCGAGAACTACGCATCTCATCAAAAAATATCATAGAAGATAAAAAGTAGGAAACTTAATTCTCTACAAAAAAGGTCTCTTAACATTTCGCCATAGCTCGCTTCGTTTCCGAGATATTTGCAGATATATCTCAAGGGAAGGGGCCTGACGGACATATTTCGAGATATTTCTTCTTCTTGTTGTTCTTCTTCTGCACAGCTAAGCTGGAAGTGGCATTTGCGGCTTGCACTAGTGCACAGTTATCTCAAAGAAAGGGGCCACGGTGTTTCTGTATCTCTATTATGTTGGTGCGTCTTCGGAACTTTTAAATATCTCGATATATCTCGAAAACTACGCTTCTGATCAAAAAATATCATAGAACATAAATTGTAGGAAACATAATTCTCTACAAAAAACGTCTCTCACCATTTTGCCATAGCTCGCTTCGTTTCCGAGATATTTGCAGATTCAACTCAAAGGAACTGGCCTGACGGACATATTTCGAGATATTTCTTCTTCTTGTTGTTCTTCCTCTGCACAGCTAAGCTGGAAGTGGCATTTGCAGCTCGCAATAGTGCAGAGTTATCTCAAAGAAAGGGGCCACGGTGTTTCTGTATCTCTATTATGTTGGTGCGGCTTCGGAACTTTTAAATATCTCGATATATCTCGAAAACTACGCTTCTGATCAAAAAATATCATAGAACGTAAATTGTAGGAAACATTATTCTCTACAAAAAAGGTCTCTTAACATTTTGCCATAGCTCGCTTCGTTTCCGAGATATTTGCAGATTTATCTCAAGGGAAGGGGCCTGACGGACGTATTTCGAGATATTTCCTCTTCTTGTTGTTCTTTTTCTGCACAGCTAAGCTGGAAGTGGCATTTGCGGCTCGCACTAGTGCAGAGTTATCTCAAAGAAAGGGGCCACGGTGTTTCTGTATCTCTATTATGTTGGTGCGGCTTCGGAACTTTTAAATATCTCGATATATCTCGAAAACTACGCTTCTGATCAAAAAATATCATAGAACACAAAAAGTAGGAAACTTAATTCTCTACAAAAAAGGTCTCTTAACATTTTGCCATAGCTCGCTTCGTTTCCGAGATATTTGCAGATTTATCTCAAGGGAAGGGGCCTCACGGACATATTTCGAGATATTTCTTCTTCTTGTTGTTCTTCTTCTGCACAGCTAAACTGGAAGTGGCATTTCCAGCTCGCAATAGTGCAGAGTTATCTCAAAGAAAGGGGCCACGGTGTTTCTGTATCTCTATTATGTTGGTGCGGTTTCGGAACTTTTAAATATCTTGATATATCTCGAGAAGTACGCATCTGATCAAAAAATATCATAGAACATAAAAAGTACGAAACTTAATTCTCTACAAAAAACGTCTCTTAACATTTTGCCATAGCTCGCTTCGTTTCCGAGATATTTGCAGATTCAGCTCAAAGGAACTGGCCTGACGGACATATTTCGAGATATTTCTTCTTCCTGTTGTTCTTCCTCTGCACAGCTAAGCTGGAAGTGGCATTTGCAGCTCGCAATAGTGCAGAGTTATCTCAAAGAAAGGGGCCACGGTGTTTCTGTATCTCTATTATGTTGGTGCGGCTTCGGAACTTTTAAATATCTCGATATATCTCGAAAACTACGCTTCTGATCAAAAAATATCATAGAACGTAAATTGTAGGAAACATTATTCTCTACAAAAAAGGTCTCTTAAGATTTTGCCATAGCTCGCTTCGTTTCCGAGATATTTGCAGATTCATCTCAAGGGAAGGGGTCTGACGGACATATTTCGAGATATTTCTTCTTCTTGTTGTTCTTCTTCTGCACAGCTAAGCTCGAAGCGGCATTTGCAGCTCGCAATAGTGCAGAGTTATCTCAAAGAAAGAGGCCACGGTGTTTCTGTACCTCTATTATGTTGGTGCAGCTTCGGAACTTTTAAATATCTTGATATATCTTGAGAACTACGCATCTGATCAAAAAATATCATCGAATATAAAAAGTAGGAAACTTAATTCTCTACAAAAAAGCTCTCTTAACATTTTGCCATAGCTCGCTTCGTTTCCGAGATATTTGCAGATTTATCTCAAGGGAAGTGGCCTGACGGACATATTTCGAGATATTTCTTCTTCTTGTTGTTCTTCCTCTGCACAGCTAAGCTGGAAGTGGCATTTGCAGCTCGCCATAGTGCAGAGTTATCTCAAAGAAAGGGGCCACGGTGTTTCTGTATCTCTATTATGTTGGTGCGTCTTCGGAACTTTTAAATATCTCGATATATCTCGACAACTACGCTTCTGATCAAAAAATATCATCCAACATAAATTGTAGGAAACATAATTCTCTACAAAAAACGTCTCTTAACATTTTGCCATAGCTCGCTTCGTTTCCGAGATATTTGCAGTTTCAGCTCAAAGGAACTGGCCTGACGGACATATTTCGAGATATTTCTTCTTCTTGTTGTTCTTCCTCTGCACAGCTAAGCTGGAAGTGTCATTTGCAGCTCGCAATAGTGCAGAGTTATCTCAAAGAAAGGGGCCACGGTGTTTCTGTATCTCTATTATGTTGGTGCGGCTTCGGAACTTTTAAATATCTTGATATATCTCGAGAACTACGCATCTGATCAAAAAATATCATAGAACATAAAAAGTAGGAAACTTAATTCTCTACAAAAAAGGTCTCTTAACATTTTGCCATAGCTCGCTTCGTTTCCGAGATATTTGCAGATTCATCTCAAGGGAAGGGGTCTGACGGACATATTTCGAGATATTTCTTCTTCTTGTTGTTCTTTCTCTGCACAGCTAAGCTCGAAGTGGCATTTGCAGCTCGCAATAGTGCAGAGTTATCTCAAAGAAAGGGGCCACGGTGTTTCTGTATCTCTATTATGTTGGTGCGGCTTCGGAACTTTTAAATATCTTGATATATCTCGAGAACTACGCGTCTGATCAAAAAATATCACAGAACATAAAAAGTAGGAAACATAATTCTCTACAAAAACGGTCTCTTAACATTTTGCCATAGCTCGCTTCGTTTCCGAGATATTTGCAGATATATCTCAAGGGAAGGGGCCTGACGGACATATTTCGAGATATTTCTTCTTCTTGTTGTTCTTCTTCTGCACAGCTAAGCTGAAAGTGGCATTTGCGGCTCGCACTGGTGCACAGATATCTCAAAGAAAGGGGCCAGGGTGTTTCTGTATCTCTATTATGTTGGTGCGTCTTCGGAACTTTTAAATATCTCGATATATCTCGACAACTACGCTTCTGATCAAAAAATATCATAGAACATAAATTGTAGGAAACATAATTCTCTACAAAAAACGTCTCTTAACATTTTGCCATAGCTCGCTTCGTTTCCGAGATATTTGCAGTTTCAGCTCAAAGGAACTGGCCTGACGGACATATTTCGAGATATTTCTTCTTCTTGTTGTTCTTCCTCTGCACAGCTAAGCTGGAAGTGGCATTTGCAGCTCGCAATAGTGCAGAGTTATCTCAAAGAAAGGGGCCACGGTGTTTCTGTATCTCTATTATGTTGGTGCGGCTTCGGAACTTTTAAATATCTTGATATATCTCGAGAACTACGCATCTGATCAAAAAATATCATAGAACATAAAAAGTAGGAAACTTAATTCTCTACAAAAAAGGTCTCTTAACATTTTGCCATAGCTCGCTTCGTTTCCGAGATATTTGCAGATTCATCTCAAGGGAAGGGGTCTGACGGACATATTTCGAGATATTTCTTCTTCTTGTTGTTCTTTCTCTGCACAGCTAAGCTCGAAGTGGCATTTGCAGCTCGCAATAGTGCAGAGTTATCTCAAAGAAAGAGGCCACGGTGTTTCTGTACCTCTATTATGTTGGTGCAGCTTCGGAACTTTTAAATATCTTGATATATCTCGAGAACTACGCATCTGATCAAAAAATATCATCGAACATAAAAAGTAGGAAACTTAATTCTCTACAAAAAAGGTCTCTTAACATTTTGCCATAGCTCGCTTCGTTTCCGAGATATTTGCAGATTTATCTCAAGGGAAGTGGCCTGACGGACATATTTCGAGATATTTCTTCTTCTTGTTGTTCTTCTTCTGCACAGCTAAGCTGGAAGTGGCATTTGCAGCTCGCAATAGTGCAGAGTTATCTCAAAGAAAGGGGCCACGGTGTTTCTGTATCTCTATTATGTTGGTGCGGCTTCGGAACTTTTAAATATCTCGATATATCTCGAAAACTACGCTTCTGATAAAAAATATCATACAACATAAAAAGTAGGAAACTTAATTCTCTACAAAAAAGGTCTCTTAACGTTTTGCAATAGCTCGCTTCGTTTCCGAGATATTTGCAGATTTATCTCAAGGGAAGGGTCCTGACGGACATATTTCGAGATATTTCTTCTTCTTGTTGTTCTTCTTCTGCACAGCTAAACTGGAAGTGGCATTTCCAGCTCGCAATAGTGCAGAGTTATTCCAAAGAAAGGGGCCACGATGTTTCTGTATCTCTATTATGTTGGTGCGGCTTCGGAACTTTTAAATATCTCGATACATCTCGAAAACTACGCTTCTGATCAAAAAATATCATAGAACATATATTGTAGGAAACATAATTCTCTACAAAAAAGGTCTCTTAACATTTTGCCATAGCTCGCTTCGTTTCCGAGATATTTGCAGATTTATCTCAAGGGAAGGGGCCTGACGGACATATTTCGAGATATTTCTTCTTCTTGTTGTTCTTCTTCTGCACAGCTTAGCTGGAAGTGGCATTTGCAGCGCGCAATAGTGCAGAGTTATCTCAAAGAAAGGGGCCACGGTGTTTCTGTATCTCTATTATGTTGGTGCGGCTTCGGAACTTTTAAATATCTTGATATATCTCGAGAACTACGCATCTGATCAAAAAATATCATACTACATAAAAAGTAGGAAACTTAATTCTCTACAAGAAAGGTCTCTAAACATTTTGCCATAGCTCGCTTCGTTTCCGAGATATTTGCAGATTTATCTCAAGGGAAGGGGCCTCACGGACATATTTCGAGATATTTCTTCTTCTTGTTGTTCTTCTTCTGCACAGCTAAGCTGGAAGTGGCATTTGCGGCTCGCACTAGTGCAGAGTTATCTCAAAGATAGGGGCCACGGTGTTTCTGTATCTCTATTATGTTGGTGCGGCTTCGGAACTTTTAAATATCTCGATATATCTCGAAAACTACGCTTCTGATCAAAAAATATCATAGAACATAAATTGTAGGAAACATAATTCTCTACAAAAAAGGTCTCTTAACATTTTGCCATAGCTCGCTTCGTTTCCGAGATATTTGCAGATATATCTCAAGGGAAGGGGCCTGACGGACATATTTCGAGATATTTCTTCTTCTTGTTGTTCTTCTTCTGCACAGCTAAGCTGAAAGTGGCATTTGCGGCTCGCACTGGTGCACAGTTATCTCAAAGAAAGGGGCCACGGTGTTTCTGTATCTCTATTATGTTGGTGCGTCTTCGGAACTTTTAAATATCTCGATATATCTCGAAAACTACGCTTCTGATCAAAAAATATCATAGAACATAAATTGTAGGAAACATAATTCTCTACAAAAAACGTCTCTTAACATTTTGCCATAGCTCGCTTCGTTTCCGAGATATTTGCAGATTCAGCTCAAAGGAACTGGCCTGACGGACATATTTCGAGATATTTCTTCTTCTTGTTGTTCTTCTTCTGCACAGCTAAACTGGAAGTGGCATTTCCAGCTCGCAATCGTGCAGAGTTATCTCAAAGAAAGGGGCCACGGTGTTTCTGTATCTCTATTATGTTGGTGCGGCTTCGGAACTTTTAAATATCTTGATATATCTCGAGAACTACGCCTCTGATCGAAAAATATAATAGAACATAAAAAGTAGGAAACTTAATTCTCTACAAAAAAGGTCTCTTAACATTTTGCCATAGCTCGCTTCGTTTCCGAGATATTTGCAGATTTATCTCAAGGGAAGGGTCCTGATGGACATATTTCGAGATATTTCTTCTTCTTGTTGTCTTCTTCTGCACAGCTAAACTGGAAGTGGCATTTCCAGCTTGCAATCGTGCAGAGTTATCTCAAAGAAAGGGGCCACGGTGTTTCTGTATCTCTATTATGTTGGTGCGGCTTCGGAACTTTTAAATATCTTGATATATCTCGAGAACTACGCCTCTGATCGAAAAATATCATAGAACATAAAAAGTAGGAAACTTAATTCTCTACAAAATAGGTCTCTTAACATTTTGCCATAGCTCGCTTGGTTTCCGAGGTATTTGCAGATTTATCTCAAGGGAAGGGGCCTGACGGACATATTTCGAGATATTTCTTCTTCTTGTTGTTCTTCTTCTGCACAGCTAAGCTGGAAGTGGCATTTGCAGCTCGCAATAGTGCAGAGTTATCGCAAAGAAA
Organism: Osmia lignaria lignaria; assembly: GCF_051020975.1. Classification (NCBI taxonomy): domain Eukaryota; kingdom Metazoa; phylum Arthropoda; class Insecta; order Hymenoptera; family Megachilidae; genus Osmia; species Osmia lignaria. Next base: position 23,321,293 of record NW_027478159.1, read on the forward strand.
GGGGCCACGGTGTTTCTGTATCTCTATTATGTTGGTGCGGCTTCGGAACTTTTAAATATCTTGATATATCTCGAGAACTACGCATCTGATCAAAAAATATCCTAGAACATAAAAAGTAGGAAACCTAATTTTCTACAAAAAAGGTCTCTTAACATTTTGCCGTAGCTCGCTTCGTTTCCGAGATATTTGCAGATTTATCTCAAGGGAAGTGGCCGACGGACATATTTCGAGATATTTCTTCTTCTTGTTGTTCTTCTTCTGCACAGCTAAACTGGAAGTGGCATTTCCAGCTCGCAATCGTGCAGAGTAATCTCAAAGAAAGGGGCCACGGTGTTTCTGTATCTCTATTATGTTGGTGCGGCTTCGGAACTTTTAAATATCTTGATATATCTCGAGAACTACGCCTCTGATCGAAAAATATCATAGAACATAAAGAGTAGGAAACTTAATTCTCTACAAAAAAGGTCTCTTAACATTTTGCCATAGCTCGCTTCGTTTCCGAGATATTTGCAGATTTATCTCAAGGGAAGGGGCCGACGGACATATTTCCAGATATTTCTTCTTCTTGTTGTTCTTCTTCTGCACAGCTAAGCTGGAAGTGGCATTTGCAACTCGCAATAGTGCAGAGTTATCTCAAAGAAAGGGGCCACGGTGTTTCTGTATCTCTATTATGTTGGTGCGGCTTCGGAACTTTTAAATATCTTGATATATCTCGAGAACTACGCATCTGATCAAAAAATATCATAGAACATAAAAAGTAGGAAACTTAATTCTCTACAAAAAAGGTCTCTTAACATTTTGCCATAGCTCGCTTCGTTTCCGAGATATTTGCAGATTTATCTCAAGGGAAGGGGCCTGACGGACATATTTCGAGATATTTCTTGTTCTTGTTGTTCTTCTTCTGCACAGCTAAGCTGGAAGTGGCATTTGCAGCTCGCAATAGTGCAGAGTTATCTCAAAGAAAGGGGCCACGGTGTTTCTGTATCTCTATTATGTTGGTGCGGCTTGGGGACTTTTAAATATCTTGATATATCTCGAGAACTACGCATCTGATCAAAAAATATCGTAGAACATAAAAAGTAGGAAACTTAATTCTCTACAAATAAGGTCTCTTAACATTTTGCCATAGCTCGCTCGGTTTCCGAGATATTTGCAGATTTATCCCAAGGGAAGGGGCCTGAGGGACATATTTCGAGATATTTCTTCTTCTTGTTGTTCTTCTTCTGCACAGCTAAGCTGGAAGTGGCATTTGCAGCTCGCAATAGTGCAGAGTTACCTCAAAGAAAGGGGCCACGGTGTTTCTGTATCTCTATTATGTTGGTGCCGCTTCGGAACTTTTAAATATCTGGATATATCTCGAGAACTACGCATCTGATCAAAAAATATCATAGAACATAAAAAGTAGGAAACTTAATTCTCTACAAAAAAGGTCTCTTAACATTTTGCCATAGCTCGCTTCGTTTCCGAGATATTTGCAGATTTATCTCAAGGGAAGGGGCCTGACGGACATATTTCGAGATATTTCTTCTTGTTGTTGTTCTTCTTCTGCACAGCTAAGCTGGAAGTGGCATTTGCAGCGCGCAATAGTGCAGAGTTATCTCAAAGAAAGGGGCCACGGTGTTTCTGTATCTCTATTATGTTAGTGCGGCTTCGGAACTTTTAAATATCTTGATATATCTCGAGAACTACGCATCTGTTCAAAAAATATCATAGAACATAAAAAGTAGGAATCCTAATTTTCTACAAAAAAGGTCTCTTAACATTTTGCCGTAGCTCGCTTCGTTTCCGAGATATTTGCAGATTTATCTCAAGGGAAGGGGCCTGACGGACATATTTCCAGATATTTCTTCTTCTTGTTGTTCTTCTTCTGCACAGCTAAGCTGGAAGTGGCATCTGCAGCTCGCAATAGTGCAGAGTTATCTCAAAGAAAGGGGCCACGGTGTTTCTGTATCTCTATTATGTTGGTGCGGCTTCGGAACTTTTAAATATCTTGATATATCTCGAGAACTACGCATCTGATCAAAAAATATCATAGAACATAAAAAGTAGGAAACTTAATTCTCTACAAAAAAGGTCTCTTAACGTTTTGCAATAGCTCGCTTCGTTTCCGAGATATTTGCAGATTTATCTCAAGGGAAGGGTCCTGACGGACATATTTCGAGATATTTCTTCTTCTTGTTGTTCTTCTTCTGCACAGCTAAACTGGAAGTGGCATTTCCAACTCGCAATAGTGCAGAGTTATCCCAAAGAAAGGGGCCACGATGTTTCTGTATCTCTATTATGTTGGTGCGGCTTCGGAACTTTTAAATATCTCGATATATCTCGAAAACTACGCATCTGATCAAAAAATATCATAGAACATAAAAAGTAGGAAACTTAATTCTCTACAAGAAAGGTCTCTTAACATTTTCCCATAGCTGGCATCGTTTCCGAGATATTTGCAGATTAGCTCAAGGGAAGGGGCCTGACGGACATATTTCGAGATATTTCTTGTTCTTGTTGTTCTTCTTCTGCACAGCTAAGCTGGAAGTGGCATTTGCAGCTCGCAATAGTGCAGAGTTATCTCAAAGAAAGGGGCCACGGTGTTTCTGTATCTCTATTATGTCGGTGCGGCTTGGGAACTTTTAAATATCTTGATATATCTCGAGAACTACGCATCTGATCAAAAAATATCGTAGAACATAAAAAGTGGGAAACTTAATTCTCTACAAATAAGGTCTCTTAACATTTTGCCATAGCTCGCTTGGTTTCCGAGATATTTGCAGATTTATCTCAAGGGAAGGGGCCTGAGGGACATATTTCGAGATATTTCTTCTTCTTGTTGTTCTTCTTCTGCACAGCTAAGCTGGAAGTGGCATTTGCAGCTCGCAATAGTGCAGAGTTACCTCAAAGAAAGGGGCCACGGTGTTTCTGTATCTCTATTATGTTGGTGCCGCTTCGGAACTTTTAAATATCTGGATATATCTCGAGAACTACGCATCTGATCAAAAAATATCATAGAACATAAAAAGTAGGAAACTTAATTCTCTACAAAAAAGGTCTCTTAACATTTTGCCATAGCTCGCTTCGTTTCCGAGATATTTGCAGTTTCAGCTCAAAGGAACTGGCCTGACGGACATATTTCGAGATATTTCTTCTTCTTGTTGTTCTTCCTCTGCACAGCTAAGCTGGAAGTGTCATTTGCAGCTCGCAATAGTGCAGAGTTATCTCAAAGAAAGGGGCCACGGTGTTTCTGTATCTCTATTATGTTGGTGCGGCTTCGGAACTTTTAAATATCTTGATATATCTCGAGAACTACGCATCTGATCAAAAAATATCATAGAACATAAAAAGTAGGAAACTTAATTCTCTACAAAAAAGGTCTCTTAACATTTTGCCATAGCTCGCTTCGTTTCCGAGATATTTGCAGATTCATCTCAAGGGAAGGGGTCTGACGGACATATTTCGAGATATTTCTTCTTCTTGTTGTTCTTTCTCTGCACAGCTAAGCTCGAAGTGGCATTTGCAGCTCGCAATAGTGCAGAGTTATCTCAAAGAAAGGGGCCACGGTGTTTCTGTATCTCTATTATGTTGGTGCGGCTTCGGAACTTTTAAATATCTTGATATATCTCGAGAACTACGCGTCTGATCAAAAAATATCACAGAACATAAAAAGTAGGAAACATAATTCTCTACAAAAACGGTCTCTTAACATTTTGCCATAGCTCGCTTCGTTTCCGAGATATTTGCAGATATATCTCAAGGGAAGGGGCCTGACGGACATATTTCGAGATATTTCTTCTTCTTGTTGTTCTTCTTCTGCACAGCTAAGCTGAAAGTGGCATTTGCGGCTCGCACTGGTGCACAGATATCTCAAAGAAAGGGGCCAGGGTGTTTCTGTATCTCTATTATGTTGGTGCGTCTTCGGAACTTTTAAATATCTCGATATATCTCGACAACTACGCTTCTGATCAAAAAATATCATAGAACATAAATTGTAGGAAACATAATTCTCTACAAAAAACGTCTCTTAACATTTTGCCATAGCTCGCTTCGTTTCCGAGATATTTGCAGTTTCAGCTCAAAGGAACTGGCCTGACGGACATATTTCGAGATATTTCTTCTTCTTGTTGTTCTTCCTCTGCACAGCTAAGCTGGAAGTGGCATTTGCAGCTCGCAATAGTGCAGAGTTATCTCAAAGAAAGGGGCCACGGTGTTTCTGTATCTCTATTATGTTGGTGCGGCTTCGGAACTTTTAAATATCTTGATATATCTCGAGAACTACGCATCTGATCAAAAAATATCATAGAACATAAAAAGTAGGAAACTTAATTCTCTACAAAAAAGGTCTCTTAACATTTTGCCATAGCTCGCTTCGTTTCCGAGATATTTGCAGATTCATCTCAAGGGAAGGGGTCTGACGGACATATTTCGAGATATTTCTTCTTCTTGTTGTTCTTTCTCTGCACAGCTAAGCTCGAAGTGGCATTTGCAGCTCGCAATAGTGCAGAGTTATCTCAAAGAAAGAGGCCACGGTGTTTCTGTACCTCTATTATGTTGGTGCAGCTTCGGAACTTTTAAATATCTTGATATATCTCGAGAACTACGCATCTGATCAAAAAATATCATCGAACATAAAAAGTAGGAAACTTAATTCTCTACAAAAAAGGTCTCTTAACATTTTGCCATAGCTCGCTTCGTTTCCGAGATATTTGCAGATTTATCTCAAGGGAAGTGGCCTGACGGACATATTTCGAGATATTTCTTCTTCTTGTTGTTCTTCTTCTGCACAGCTAAGCTGGAAGTGGCATTTGCAGCTCGCAATAGTGCAGAGTTATCTCAAAGAAAGGGGCCACGGTGTTTCTGTATCTCTATTATGTTGGTGCGGCTTCGGAACTTTTAAATATCTCGATATATCTCGAAAACTACGCTTCTGATAAAAAATATCATACAACATAAAAAGTAGGAAACTTAATTCTCTACAAAAAAGGTCTCTTAACGTTTTGCAATAGCTCGCTTCGTTTCCGAGATATTTGCAGATTTATCTCAAGGGAAGGGTCCTGACGGACATATTTCGAGATATTTCTTCTTCTTGTTGTTCTTCTTCTGCACAGCTAAACTGGAAGTGGCATTTCCAGCTCGCAATAGTGCAGAGTTATTCCAAAGAAAGGGGCCACGATGTTTCTGTATCTCTATTATGTTGGTGCGGCTTCGGAACTTTTAAATATCTCGATACATCTCGAAAACTACGCTTCTGATCAAAAAATATCATAGAACATATATTGTAGGAAACATAATTCTCTACAAAAAAGGTCTCTTAACATTTTGCCATAGCTCGCTTCGTTTCCGAGATATTTGCAGATTTATCTCAAGGGAAGGGGCCTGACGGACATATTTCGAGATATTTCTTCTTCTTGTTGTTCTTCTTCTGCACAGCTTAGCTGGAAGTGGCATTTGCAGCGCGCAATAGTGCAGAGTTATCTCAAAGAAAGGGGCCACGGTGTTTCTGTATCTCTATTATGTTGGTGCGGCTTCGGAACTTTTAAATATCTTGATATATCTCGAGAACTACGCATCTGATCAAAAAATATCATACTACATAAAAAGTAGGAAACTTAATTCTCTACAAGAAAGGTCTCTAAACATTTTGCCATAGCTCGCTTCGTTTCCGAGATATTTGCAGATTTATCTCAAGGGAAGGGGCCTCACGGACATATTTCGAGATATTTCTTCTTCTTGTTGTTCTTCTTCTGCACAGCTAAGCTGGAAGTGGCATTTGCGGCTCGCACTAGTGCAGAGTTATCTCAAAGATAGGGGCCACGGTGTTTCTGTATCTCTATTATGTTGGTGCGGCTTCGGAACTTTTAAATATCTCGATATATCTCGAAAACTACGCTTCTGATCAAAAAATATCATAGAACATAAATTGTAGGAAACATAATTCTCTACAAAAAAGGTCTCTTAACATTTTGCCATAGCTCGCTTCGTTTCCGAGATATTTGCAGATATATCTCAAGGGAAGGGGCCTGACGGACATATTTCGAGATATTTCTTCTTCTTGTTGTTCTTCTTCTGCACAGCTAAGCTGAAAGTGGCATTTGCGGCTCGCACTGGTGCACAGTTATCTCAAAGAAAGGGGCCACGGTGTTTCTGTATCTCTATTATGTTGGTGCGTCTTCGGAACTTTTAAATATCTCGATATATCTCGAAAACTACGCTTCTGATCAAAAAATATCATAGAACATAAATTGTAGGAAACATAATTCTCTACAAAAAACGTCTCTTAACATTTTGCCATAGCTCGCTTCGTTTCCGAGATATTTGCAGATTCAGCTCAAAGGAACTGGCCTGACGGACATATTTCGAGATATTTCTTCTTCTTGTTGTTCTTCTTCTGCACAGCTAAACTGGAAGTGGCATTTCCAGCTCGCAATCGTGCAGAGTTATCTCAAAGAAAGGGGCCACGGTGTTTCTGTATCTCTATTATGTTGGTGCGGCTTCGGAACTTTTAAATATCTTGATATATCTCGAGAACTACGCCTCTGATCGAAAAATATCATAGAACATAAAAAGTAGGAAACTTAATTCTCTACAAAAAAGGTCTCTTAACATTTTGCCATAGCTCGCTTCGTTTCCGAGATATTTGCAGATTTATCTCAAGGGAAGGGTCCTGATGGACATATTTCGAGATATTTCTTCTTCTTGTTGTCTTCTTCTGCACAGCTAAACTGGAAGTGGCATTTCCAGCTCGCAATCGTGCAGAGTTATCTCAAAGAAAGGGGCCACGGTGTTTCTGTATCTCTATTATGTTGGTGCGGCTTCGGAACTTTTAAATATCTTGATATATCTCGAGAACTACGCCTCTGATCGAAAAATATCATAGAACATAAAAAGTAGGAAACTTAATTCTCTACAAAAAAGGTCTCTTAACATTTTGCCATAGCTCGCTTGGTTTCCGAGGTATTTGCAGATTTATCTCAAGGGAAGGGGCCTGACGGACATATTTCGAGATATTTCTTCTTCTTGTTGTTCTTCTTCTGCACAGCTAAGCTGGAAGTGGCATTTGCAGCTCGCAATAGTGCGGAGTTATCGCAAAGAAAGGGGCCACGGTGTTTCTGTATCTCTATTATGTTGGTGCGGCTTCGGAACTTTTAAATATCTTGATATATCTCGAGAACTACGCATCTGATCAAAAAATATCCTAGAACATAAAAAGTAGGAAACCTAATTTTCTACAAAAAAGGTCTCTTAACATTTTGCCGTAGCTCGCTTCGTTTCCGAGATATTTGCAGATTTATCTCAAGGGAAGGGGCCGACGGACATATTTCGAGATATTTCTTCTTCTTGTTGTTCTTCTTCTGCACAGCTAAACTGGAAGTGGCATTTCCAGCTCGCAATCGTGCAGAGTAATCTCAAAGAAAGGGGCCACGGTGTTTCTGTATCTCTATTATGTTGGTGCGGCTTCGGAACTTTTAAATATCTTGATATATCTCGAGAACTACGCCTCTGATCGAAAAATATCATAGAACATAAAGAGTAGGAAACTTAATTCTCTACAAAAAAGGTCTCTTAACATTTTGCCATAGCTCGCTTCGTTTCCGAGATATTTGCAGATTTATCTCAAGGGAAGGGGCCGACGGACATATTTCCAGATATTTCTTCTTCTTGTTGTTCTTCTTCTGCACAGCTAAGCTGGAAGTGGCATTTGCAACTCGCAATAGTGCAGAGTTATCTCAAAGAGAGGGGCCACGGTGTTTCTGTATCTCTATTATGTTGGTGCGGCTTGGGAACTTTTAAATATCTTGATATATCTCGAGAACTACGCATCTGATCAAAAAATATCGTAGAACATAAAAAGTAGGAAACTTAATTCTCTACAAATAAGGTCTCTTAACATTTTGCCATAGCTCGCTCGGTTTCCGAGATATTTGCAGATTTATCTCAAGGGAAGGGGCCTGAGGGACATATTTCGAGATATTTCTTCTTCTTGTTGTTCTTCTTCTGCACAGCTAAGCTGGAAGTGGCATTTGCAGCTCGCAATAGTGCAGAGTTACCTCAAAGAAAGGGGCCACGGTGTTTCTGTATCTCTATTATGTTGGTGCCGCTTCGGAACTTTTAAATATCTGGATATATCTCGAGAACTACGCATCTGATCAAAAAATATCATAGAACATAAAAAGTAGGAAACTTAATTCTCTACAAAAAAGGTCTCTTAACATTTTGCCATAGCTCGCTTCGTTTCCGAGATATTTGCAGATTTATCTCAAGGGAAGGGGCCTGACGGACATATTTCGAGATATTTCTTCTTGTTGTTGTTCTTCTTCTGCACAGCTAAGCTGGAAGTGGCATTTGCAGCGCGCAATAGTGCAGAGTTATCTCAAAGAAAGGGGCCACGGTGTTTCTGTATCTCTATTATGTTAGTGCGGCTTCGGAACTTTTAAATATCTTGATATATCTCGAGAACTACGCATCTGTTCAAAAAATATCATAGAACATAAAAAGTAGGAATCCTAATTTTCTACAAAAAAGGTCTCTTAACATTTTGCCGTAGCTCGCTTCGTTTCCGAGATATTTGCAGATTTATCTCAAGGGAAGGGGCCTGACGGACATATTTCCAGATATTTCTTCTTCTTGTTGTTCTTCTTCTGCACAGCTAAGCTGGAAGTGGCATCTGCAGCTCGCAATAGTGCAGAGTTATCTCAAAGAAAGGGGCCACGGTGTTTCTGTATCTCTATTATGTTGGTGCGGCTTCGGAACTTTTAAATATCTTGATATATCTCGAGAACTACGCATCTGATCAAAAAATATCATAGAACATAAAAAGTAGGAAACTTAATTCTCTACAAAAAAGGTCTCTTAACGTTTTGCAATAGCTCGCTTCGTTTCCGAGATATTTGCAGATTTATCTCAAGGGAAGGGTCCTGACGGACATATTTCGAGATATTTCTTCTTCTTGTTGTTCTTCTTCTGCACAGCTAAACTGGAAGTGGCATTTCCAACTCGCAATAGTGCAGAGTTATCCCAAAGAAAGGGGCCACGATGTTTCTGTATCTCTATTATGTTGGTGCGGCTTCGGAACTTTTAAATATCTCGATATATCTCGAAAACTACGCATCTGATCAAAAAATATCATAGAACATAAAAAGTAGGAAACTTAATTCTCTACAAGAAAGGTCTCTTAACATTTTCCCATAGCTGGCATCGTTTCCGAGATATTTGCAGATTAGCTCAAGGGAAGGGGCCTGACGGACATATTTCGAGATATTTCTTGTTCTTGTTGTTCTTCTTCTGCACAGCTAAGCTGGAAGTGGCATTTGCAGCTCGCAATAGTGCAGAGTTATCTCAAAGAAAGGGGCCACGGTGTTTCTGTATCTCTATTATGTCGGTGCGGCTTGGGAACTTTTAAATATCTTGATATATCTCGAGAACTACGCATCTGATCAAAAAATATCGTAGAACATAAAAAGTAGGAAACTTAATTCTCTACAAATAAGGTCTCTTAACATTTTGCCATAGCTCGCTTGGTTTCCGAGATATTTGCAGATTTATCTCAAGGGAAGGGGCCTGAGGGACATATTTCGAGATATTTCTTCTTCTTGTTGTTCTTCTTCTGCACAGCTAAGCTGGAAGTGGCATTTGCAGCTCGCAATAGTGCAGAGTTACCTCAAAGAAAGGGGCCACGGTGTTTCTGTATCTCTATTATGTTGGTGCCGCTTCGGAACTTTTAAATATCTGGATATATCTCGAGAACTACGCATCTGATCAAAAAATATCATAGAACATAAAAAGTAGGAAACTTAATTCTCTACAAAAAAGGTCTCTTAACATTTTGCCATAGCTCGCTTCGTTTCCGAGATATTTGCAGATTTATCTCAAGGGAAGGGGCCTGACGGACATATTTCGAGATATTTCTTCTTCTTGTTGTTCTTCTTCTGCACAGCTAAGCTGGAAGTGGCATTTGCAGCTCGCAGTAGTGCAGAGTTATCTCAAAGAAAGGGGCCACGGTGTTTCTGTATCTCTATTATGTTGGTGCGGCTTCGGAACTTTTAAATATCTTGCTATATCTCGAGAACTACGCATCTGATCAAAAAATATCATAGAACATAAAAAGTAGGAAACTTAATTCTCTACAAAAAAGGTCTCTTAACATTTTGCCATAGCTCGCTTCGTTTCCGAGATATTTGCAGATTTATCTCAAGGGAAGGGGCCTGACGGACATATTTCGAGATATTTCTTCTTCTTGTTGTTCTTCTTCTGCACAGCTAAGCTGGAAGTGGCATTTGCAGCGCGCAATAGTGCAGAGTTATCTCAAAGAAAGGGGCCACGGTGTTTCTGTATCTCTATTATGTTGGTGCGGCTTCGGAACTTTTAAATATCTTGATATATCTCGAGAACTACGCATCTGATCAAAAAATATCGTAGAACATAAAAGGTAGGAAACCTAATTTTCTACAAAAAAGGTCGCTTAACATTTTGCCGTAGCTCGCTTCGTTTCCGAGATATTTGCAGATTTATCTCAAGGGAAGGGGCCTGGCGGACATATTTCGAAATATTTCTTATTCTTGTTGTTCTTCTTCTGCACAGCTAAGCTGGAAGTGGCATTTGCAGCTCGCAATAGTGCAGAGTTATCTCAAAGAAAGGGGCCATGGTGTTTCTGTACCTCTATTATGTTGGTGCAGCTTCGGAGCTTTTAAATATCTTGATATATCTCGAGAACTACGCATCTGATCAAAAAATATCATAGAACATAAAAAGTAGGAAACTTAATTCTCTACAAAAAAGGTCTCTTAACGCTTTGCAATAGCTCGCTTCGTTTCCGAGATATTTGCAGATTTATCTCAAGGGAAGGGTCCTGACGGACATATTTCGAGATATTTCTTCTTCTTGTTGTTCTTCTTCTGCACAGCTAAACTGGAAGTGGCATTTCCAGCTCGCAATAGTGCAGAGTTATCCCAAAGAAAGGGGCCACGGTGTTTCCGTATCTCTATTATGTTGGTGCGGCTTCGGAACTTTTAAATATCTCGATATATCTCGGGAACTACGCATCTGATCAAAAAATATCGTAGAACATAAAAAGTAGGAAACTTAATTCTCTACAAATAAGGTCTCTTAACATTTTGCCATAGCTCGCTTGGTTTCCGAGATAGTTGCAGATTTATCTCAAGGGAAGGGGCCTGACGGACATATTTCCAGATATTTCTTCTTCTTGTTGTTCTTCTTCTGCACAGCTAAGCTGGAAGTGGCATTTGCAGCTCGCAATAGTGCAGAGTTATCTCAAAAAAAGGGGCCACGGTGTTTCTGTATCTCTATTATGTTGGTGCGGCTTCGGAACTTTTAAATATCTTGATATATCTCGAGAACTACGCATCTGATCAAAAAATATCATAGAACATAAAAAGTAGGAAACCTAATTTTCTACAAAAAAGGTCGCTTAACATTTTGCCGTAGCTCGCTTCGTTTCCGAGATATTTGCAGATTTATCTCAAGGGAAGGGGCCTGACGGACATATTTCGAGATATTTCTTCTTCTTGTTGTTCTTCTTCTGCACAGCTAAGCTGGAAGTGGCATTTGCAGCTCGCAGTAGTGCAGAGTTATCTCAAAGAAAGGGGCCACGGTGTTTCTGTATCTCTATTATGTTGGTGCGGCTTCGGAACTTTTAAATATCTTGATATATCTCGAGAACTACGCATCTGATCAAAAAATATCATAGAACATAAAAAGTAGGAAACCTAATTTTCTACAAAAAAGGTCTCTTAACATTTTGCCGTAGCTCGCTTCGTTTCCGAGATATTTGCAGATTTATCTCAAGGGAAGGGGCCTGACGGACATATTTCGAAACATTTCTTATTCTTGTTGTTCTTCTTCTGCACAGCTAAGCTGGAAGTGGCATTTGCAGCGCGCAATAGTGCAGAGTTATCTCAAAGAAAGGGGCCACGGTGTTTCTGTATCTCTATTATGTTGGTGCGGCTTCGGAACTTTTAAATATCTTGATATATCTCGAGAACTACGCATCTGATCAAAAAATATCATAGAACATAAAAAGTAGGAAACCTAATTTTCTACAAAAAAGGTCTCTTAACATTTTGCCGTAGCTCGCTTCGTTTCCGAGATATTTGCAGATTTATCTCAAGGGAAGGGGCCTGACGGACATATTTCGAAACATTTCTTATTCTTGTTGTTCTTCTTCTGCACAGCTAAGCTGGAAGTGGCATTTGCAGCGCGCAATAGTGCAGAGTTATCTCAAAGAAAGGGGCCACGGTGTTTCTGTATCTCTATTATGTTGGTGCGGCTTCGGAACTTTTAAATATCTTGATATATCTCGAGAACTACGCATCTGATCAAAAAATATCATAGAACATAAAAAGTAGGAAACTTAATTCTCTACAAAAAAGGTCTCTTAATATTTTCCCATAGCTGGCATCGTTTCCGAGATATTTGCAGATTTATCTCAAGGGAAGGGGCCTGACGGACATATTCCGAGATATTTCTTCTTCTTGTTGTTCCTCTTCTGCACAGCTAAGCTGGAAGTGGCATTTGCAGGTCGCAATAGTGCAGAGTTATCTCAAAGAAAGGGGCCACGGTGTTTCTGTATCTCTATTATGTTGGTGCGGCTTCGGAACTTTTAAATATCTCGATATATCTCGAAAACTACGCTTCTGATCAAAAAATATCAGAGAACGTAAATTGTAGGAAACATAATTCTCTACAAAAAAGGTCTCTTAACATTTTGCCATAGCTCGCTTCGTTTCCGAGATATTTGCAGATTTATCTCAAGGGAAGGGGCCTGACGGACATATTTCGAGATATTTCTTCTTCTTGTTGTTCTTCTTCTGCACAGCTAAGCTGGAAGTGGCATTTGCAGCTCGCAATAGTGCAGAGTTATCTCAAAGAAAGGGGCCACGGTGTTTCTGTATCTCTATTATGTTGGTGCGGCTTCGGAACTTTTAAATATCTTGATATATCTCGAGAACTACGCATCCGATCAAAATATATCATACAACATAAAAAGTAGGAAACTTAATTCTCTACAAAAAAGGTCTCTTAACATTTTGCCATAGCTCGCTTCATTTCCGAGATATTTGCAGATTTATCTCGAGGGAAGGGGCCTGACGGACATATTTCGAGATATTTCTTCTTCTTGTTGTTCTTCTTCTGCACAGCTAAGCTGGAAGCGGCATTTGCGGCTCGCACTAGTGCAGAGTTATATCAAAGAAAGGGGCCACGGTGTTTCTGTATCTCTATTATGTTGGTGCGGCTTCGGATCTTTTAAATATCTCGATATATCTCGAAAACTACGCATCTGATCAAAAAATATCATAGAACATAAATTGTAGGAAACATAATTCTCTACAAAAAAGGTCTCTCAACATTTTGCCATAGCTCGCTTCGTTTCCGAGAGATTTGCAGATATATCTCAAGGGAAGGGGCCTGACGGACATATTTCGAGATATTTCTTCTTCTGTTGTTCTTCTTCTGCACAGCTAAGCTGGAAGTGGCATTTGCAGCTCGCAATAGTGCAGAGTTATCTCAAAGAAAGGGGCCACGGTGTTTCTGTATCTCTATTATGTTGGTGCGGCTTCGGAACTTTTAAATATCTTGATATATCTCGAGAACTACGCGTCTGATCAAAAAATATCATAGAACATAAAAAGTGGGAAACTTAATTCTCTACAAAAAGGGTCTCTTAACATTTTGCCATAGCTCGCTTCGTTTCCGAGATATTTGCAGATTTATCTCAAGGGAAGGGGCCTGACGGACATATTTCGAGATATTTCTTCTTCTTGTTGTTCTTCTTCTGCACAGCTAAGCTGGAAGTGGCATTTCCGGCTCGCACTAGTGCACAGTTACCTCAAAGAACGGGGCCACGGTGTTTCTGTATCTCTATTATGTTGGTGCGGCTTCGGAAGTTTTAAATATCTTGATATATCTCGAGAACTACGCATCTGATCAAAAAATATCATAGAACATAAATTGTAGGAAACATAATTCTCTACAAAAAAGGTCTCTTAACATTTTGCCATAGCTCGCTTCGTTTCCGAGATATTTGCAGATTTATCTCAAGGGAAGGGGCCTGACGGACATATTTCGAGATATTTCTTCTTCTTGTTGTTCTTCTTCTGCACAGCTAAGCTGGAAGTGGCATTTGCAGCTCGCAATAGTGCAGAGTTATCTCAAAGAAAGGGGCCACGGTGTTTCTGTATCTCTATTATGTTGGTGCGGCTTCGGAACTTTTAAATATCTTGATATATCTCGAGAACTACGCATCCGATCAAAATATATCATACAACATAAAAAGTAGGAAACTTAATTCTCTACAAAAAAGGTCTCTTAACATTTTGCCATAGCTCGCTTCATTTCCGAGATATTTGCAGATTTATCTCGAGGGAAGGGGCCTGACGGACATATTTCGAGATATTTCTTCTTCTTGTTGTTCTTCTTCTGCACAGCTAAGCTGGAAGCGGCATTTGCGGCTCGCACTAGTGCAGAGTTATATCAAAGAAAGGGGCCACGGTGTTTCTGTATCTCTATTATGTTGGTGCGGCTTCGGATCTTTTAAATATCTCGATATATCTCGAAAACTACGCATCTGATCAAAAAATATCATAGAACATAAATTGTAGGAAACATAATTCTCTACAAAAAAGGTCTCTTAACATTTTGCCATAGCTCGCTTCGTTTCCGAGAGATTTGCAGATATATCTCAAGGGAAGGGGCCTGACGGACATATTTCGAGATACTTGTTCTTCTTGTTGTTCTTCTTCTGCACAGCTAAGCTGGAAGTGGCATTTGCAGCTCGCAATAGTGCAGAGTTATCTCAAAGAAAGGGGCCACGGTGTTTCTGTATCTCTATTATGTTGGTGCGGCTTCGGAACTTTTAAATATCTTGATATATCTCGAGAACTACGCGTCTGATCAAAAAATATCATAGAACATAAAAAGTGGGAAACTTAATTCTCTACAAAAAGGGTCTCTTAACATTTTGCCATAGCTCGCTTCGTTTCCGAGATATTTGCAGATGTATCTCAAGGGAAGGGGCCTGACGGACATATTTCGAGATATTTCTTCTTCTTGTTGTTCTTCTTCTGCACAGCTAAGCTGGAAGTGGCATTTCCGGCTCGCACTAGTGCACAGTTATCTCAAAGAAAGGGGCCACGGTGTTTCTGTATCTCTATTATGTTGGTGCGGCTTCGGAACTTTTAAATATCTTGATATATCTCTAGAACTACGCATCTGATCAAAAAATATCATAGAAGATAAAAAGTAGGAAACTTAATTCTCTACAAAAAAGGTCTCTCAACATTTTCCCATAGCTGGCATCGTTTCCGAGATATTTGCAGATTTATCTCAAGGGAAGGGGCCTGACGGACATATTCCGAGATATTTCTTCTTCTTGTTGTTCCTCTTCTGCACAGCTAAGCTGGAAGTGGCATTTGCAGCTCGCAATAGTGCAGAGTTATCTCAAAGAAAGGGGCCACGGTGTTTCTGTATCTCTATTATGTCTGTGCGGCTTCGGAACTTTTAAATATCTTGATATATCTCGAGAACTACGCATCTGATCAAAAAATATCATAGAACATAAATTGTAGGAAACTTAATTCTCTACAAAAAAGGTCTCTTAACATTTTGCCATAGCTCGCTTCGTTTCCGAGATATTTGCAGATTTATCTCAAGGGAAGGGGCCTGACGGACATATTTCGAGATATTTCTTCTTCTCGTTGTTCTTCTTCTGCACAGCTAAGCTGTAAGTGGCATCTGCGGCTCGCGCTAGTACAGAGTTATCTCAAAGAAAGGGGCCACGGTGTTTCTGTATCTCTATTATGTCTGTGCGGCTTCGGAACTTTTAAATATCTTGATATATCTCGAGAACTACGCATCTGATCAAAAAATATCATAGAACATAAATTGTAGGAAACTTAATTCTCTACAAAAAAGGTCTCTTAACATTCTGCCATAGCTCGCTTCGTTTCCGAGATATTTGCAGATTTATCTCAAGGGAAGGGGCCTGACGGACATATTTCGAGATATTTCTTCTTCTCGTTGTTCTTCTTCTGCACAGCTAAGCTGTAAGTGGCATTTGCGGCTCGCGCTAGTACAGAGTTATCTCAAAGAAAGGGGCCACGGTGTTTCTGTATCTCTATTATGTTGGTGCGGCTTCGGAACTTTTAAATATCTTGATATATCTCGAGAACTACGCATCTGATCAAAAAATATCATAGAACATAAAAAGTAGGAAACTTAATTCTCTACAAAAAAGATCTCTTAACATTTTGCCATAGCTCGCTTCGTTTCCGAGATATTTGCAGATTTATCTCAAGGGAACGGGCCTGACGGACATATTTCGAGATATTTCTTCTTCTCGTTGTTCTTCTTCTGCACAGCTAAGCTGTAAGTGGCATTTGCGGCTCGCGCTAGTGCAGAGTTATCTCAAAGAAAGGGGCCACGGTGTTTCTGTATCTCTATTATGTTGGTGCGGCTTCGGAACTTTTAAATATCTTGATATATCTCGAGAACTACGCATCTGATCAAAAAATATCATAGAACATAAAAAGTAGAAAACTTAATTCTCTACAAAAAAGATCTCTTAACATTTTGCCATAGCTCGCTTCGTTTCCGAGATATTTGCAGATTTATCTCAAGGGAAGGGGCCTGACGGACATATTTCGAGATATTTCTTCTTCTCGTTGTTCTTCTTCTGCACAGCTAAGCTGTAAGTGGCATTTGCGGCTCGCGCTAGTACAGAGTTATCTCAAAGAAAGGGGCCACGGTGTTTCTGTATCTCTATTATGTTGGTGCGGCTTCGGAACTTTTAAATATCTTGATATATCTCGAGAACTACGCATCTGATCAAAAAATATCATAGAACATAAAAAGTAGGAAACTTAATTCTCTACAAAAAAGATCTCTTAACATTTTGCCATAGCTCGCTTCGTTTCCGAGATATTTGCAGATTTATCTCAAGGGAACGGGCCTGACGGACATATTTCGAGATATTTCTTCTTCTCGTTGTTCTTCTTCTGCACAGCTAAGCTGTAAGTGGCATTTGCGGCTCGCGCTAGTGCAGAGTTATCTCAAAGAAAGGGGCCACGGTGTTTCTGTATCTCTATTATGTTGGTGCGGCTTCGGAACTTTTAAATATCTTGATATATCTCGAGAACTACGCATCTGATCAAAAAATATCATAGAACATAAAAAGTAGAAAACTTAATTCTCTACAAAAAAGATCTCTTAACATTTTGCCATAGCTCGCTTCGTTTCCGAGATATTTGCAGATTTATCTCAAGGGAAGGGGCCTGACGGACATATTTCGAGATATTTCTTCTTCTCGTTGTTCTTCTTCTGCACAGCTAAGCTGTAAGTGGCATTTGCGGCTCGCGCTAGTGCAGAGTTATCTCAAAGAAAGGGGCCACGGTGTTTCTGTATCTCTATTATGTTGGTGCGGCTTCGGAACTTTTAAATATCTTGATATATCTCGAGAACTACGCATCTGATCAAAAAATATGATAGAACATAAAAAGTAGGAAACTTAATTCTCTACAAAAAGGGTCTCTCAACATTTTGCCATAGCTCGCTTCGTTTCCGAGATATTTGCAGATTTATCTCAAGGGAAGGGGCCTGACGGACATATTTCGAGATATTTCTTCTTCTTGTTGTTCTTCTTCTGCACAGCTAAGCTGGAAGTGGCATTTCCGGCTCGCACTAGTGCACAGTTATCTCAAAGAAAGGGGCCACGGTGTTTCTGTATCTCTATTATGTTGGTGCGGCTTCGGAACTTTTAAATATCTTGATATATCTCTAGAACTACGCATCTGATCAAAAAATATCATAGAAGATAAAAAGTAGGATACTTAATTCTCTACAAAAAAGGTCTCTCAACATTTTCCCATAGCTGGCATCGTTTCCGAGATATTTGCAGATTTATCTCAAGGGAAGGGGCCTGACGGATATATTCCGAGATATTTCTTCTTCTTGTTGTTCCTCTTCTGCACAGCTAAGCTGGAAGTGGCATTTGCAGCTCGCAATAGTGCAGAGTTATCTCAAAGAAAGGGGCCACGGTGTTTCTGTATCTCTATTATGTTGGTGCGGCTTCGGAACTTTTAAATATCTTGATATATCTCGAGAACTACGCATCTGATCAAAAAATATCATAGAACATAAAAAGTAGGAAACTTAATTCTCTACAAAAAAGATCTCTTAACATTTTGCCATAGCTCGCTTCGTTTCCGAGATATTTGCAGATTTATCTCAAGGGAACGGGCCTGACGGACATATTTCGAGATATTTCTTCTTCTCGTTGTTCTTCTTCTGCACAGCTAAGCTGTAAGTGGCATTTGCGGCTCGCGCTAGTGCAGAGTTATCTCAAAGAACGGGGCCACGGTGTTTCTGTATCTCTATTATGTTGGTGCGGCTTCGGAACCTTTAAATATCTTGATATATCTCGAGAACTACGCATCTGATCAAAAAATATCATAGAACATAAAAAGTAGGAAACTTAATTCTCTACAAAAAAGGTCTCTTAACATTTTGCCATAGCTCGCTTCGTTTCCGAGATATTTGCAGATTTATCTCAAGGAAAGGGGCCTAACGGACATATTTCGAGATATTTCTTCTTCTTGTTGTTCTTCTTCTGCACAGCTAAACTGGAAGTGGCATTTCCAGCTCGCAATAGTGCAGAGTTATCTCAAAGAAAGGAGCCACGGTGTTTCTGTATCTCTATTATGTTGGTGCGGCTTCGGAACTTTTAAATATCTTGATATATCTCGAGAACTACGCTTCTGATCAAAAAATATCATAGAACATAAAATGTAGGAAACTTAATTCTCTACAAAAAAGGTCTCTTAACATTTTGCCGTAGCTCGCTTCGTTTCCGACATATTTGCAGATTTATCTCAAGGGAAGGGGCCTGACGGACATATTTCGAGATATTTCTTCTTCTTGTTGTTCCTCTTCTGCACAGCTAAGCTGGAAGCGGCATTTGCGGCTCGCACTAGTGCAGAGTTATATCAAAGAAAGGGGCCACGGTGTTTCTGTATCTCTATTATGTTGGTGCGGCTTCGGATCTTTTAAATATCTCGATATATCTCGAAAACTACGCATCTGATCAAAAAATATCATAGAACATAAATTGTAGGAAACATAATTCTCTACAAAAAAGGTCTCTTAACATTTTGCCATAGCTCGCTTCGTTTCCGAGATATTTGCAGATTTATCTCAAGGGAAGGGGCCTGACGGACATATTTCGAGATATTTCTTCTTCTTGTTGTTCTTCTTCTGCACAGCTAAGCTGGAAGTGGCATTTGCAGCTCGCAATAGTGCAGAGTTATCTCAAAGAAAGGGGCCACGGTGTTTCTGTATCTCTATTATGTTGGTGCGGCTTCGGAACTTTTAAATATCTTGATATATCTCGAGAACTACGCATCCGATCAAAATATATCATACAACATAAAAAGTACGAAACTTAATTCTCTACAAAAAAGGTCTCTTAACATTTTGCCATAGCTCGCTTCATTTCCGAGATATTTGCAGATTTATCTCGAGGGAAGGGGCCTGACGGACATATTTCGAGATATTTCTTCTTCTTGTTGTTCTTCTTCTGCACAGCTAAGCTGGAAGCGGCATTTGCGGCTCGCACTAGTGCAGAGTTATATCAAAGAAAGGGGCCACGGTGTTTCTGTATCTCTATTATGTTGGTGCGGCTTCGGATCTTTTAAATATCTCGATATATCTCGAAAACTACGCTTCTGATCAAAAAATATCATAGAACATAAATTGTAGGAAACATAATTCTCTACAAAAAAGGTCTCTTAACATTTTGCCATAGCTCGCTTCGTTTCCGAGAGATTTGTAGATATATCTCAAGGGAAGGGGCCTGACGGACATATTTCGAGATATTTGTTCTTCTTGTTGTTCTTCTTCTGCACAGCTAAGCTGGAAGTGGCATTTGCAGCTCGCAATAGTGCAGAGTTATCTCAAAGAAAGGGGCCACGGTGTTTCTGTATCTATATTATGTTGGTGCGGCTTCGGAACTTCTAAATATCTTGATATATCTCGAGAACTACGCGTCTGATCAAAAAATATCATAGAACATAAAAAGTGGGAAACTTAATTCTCTACAAAAAGGGTCTCTTAACATTTTGCCATAGCTCGCTTCGTTTCCGAGATATTTGCAGATGTATCTCAAGGGAAGGGGCCTGACGGACATATTTCGAGATATTTCTTCTTCTTGTTGTTCTTCTTCTGCACAGCTAAGCTGGAAGTGGCATTTCCGGCTCGCACTAGTGCACAGTTATCTCAAAGAAAGGGGCCACGGTGTTTCTGTATCTCTATTATGTTGGTGCGGCTTCGGAACTTTTAAATATCTTGATATATCTCTAGAACTACGCATCTGATCAAAAAATATCATAGAAGATAAAAAGTAGGAAACTTAATTCTCTACAAAAAAGGTCTCTCAACATTTTCCCATAGCTGGCATCGTTTCCGAGATATTTGCAGATTTATCTCAAGGGAAGGGGCCTGACGGACATATTCCGAGATATTTCTTCTTCTTGTTGTTCCTCTTCTGCACAGCTAAGCTGGAAGTGGCATTTGCAGCTCGCAATAGTGCAGAGTTATCTCAAAGAAAGGGGCCACGGTGTTTCTGTATCTCTATTATGTCTGTGCGGCTTCGGAACTTTTAAATATCTTGATATATCTCGAGAACTACGCATCTGATCAAAAAATATCATAGAACATAAATTGTAGGAAACTTAATTCTCTACAAAAAAGGTCTCTTAACATTTTGCCATAGCTCGCTTCGTTTCCGAGATATTTGCAGATTTATCTCAAGGGAAGGGGCCTGACGGACATATTTCGAGATATTTCTTCTTCTCGTTGTTCTTCTTCTGCACAGCTAAGCTGTAAGTGGCATTTGCGGCTCGCGCTAGTACAGAGTTATCTCAAAGAAAGGGGCCACGGTGTTTCTGTATCTCTATTATGTTGGTGCGGCTTCGGAACTTTTAAATATCTTGATATATCTCGAGAACTACGCATCTGATCAAAAAATATCATAGAACATAAAAAGTAGGAAACTTAATTCTCTACAAAAAAGATCTCTTAACATTTTGCCATAGCTCGCTTCGTTTCCGAGATATTTGCAGATTTATCTCAAGGGAACGGGCCTGACGGACATATTTCGAGATATTTCTTCTTCTCGTTGTTCTTCTTCTGCACAGCTAAGCTGTAAGTGGCATTTGCGGCTCGCGCTAGTGCAGAGTTATCTCAAAGAAAGGGGCCACGGTGTTTCTGTATCTGTATTATGTTGGTGCGGCTTCGGAACTTTTAAATATCTTGATATATCTCGAGAACTACGCATCTGATCAAAAAATATCATAGAACATAAAAAGTAGGAAACTTAATTCTCTACAAAAAAGATCTCTCAACATTTTGCCATAGCTCGCTTCGTTTCCGAGATATTTGCAGATTTATCTCAAGGGAAGGGGCCTGACGGACATATTTCGAGATATTTCTTCTTCTTGTTGTTCTTCTTCTGCACAGCTAAGCTGGAAGTGGCATTTCCGGCTCGCACTAGTGCACAGTTATCTCAAAGAAAGGGGCCACGGTGTTTCTGTATCTCTATTATGTTGGTGCGGCTTCGGAACTTTTAAATATCTTGATATATCTCTAGAACTACGCATCTGATCAAAAAATATCATAGAAGATAAAAAGTAGGAAACTTAATTCTCTACAAAAAAGGTCTCTCAACATTTTCCCATAGCTGGCATCGTTTCCGAGATATTTGCAGATTTATCTCAAGGGAAGGGGCCTGACGGATATATTCCGAGATATTTCTTCTTCTTGTTGTTCCTCTTCTGCACAGCTAAGCTGGAAGTGGCATTTGCAGCTCGCAATAGTGCAGAGTTATCTCAAAGAAAGGGGCCACGGTGTTTCTGTATCTCTATTATGTTGGTGCGGCTTCGGAACTTTTAAATATCTTGATATATCTCGAGAACTACGCATCTGATCAAAAAATATCATAGAACATAAAAAGTAGGAAACTTAATTCTCTACAAAAAAGATCTCTTAACATTTTGCCATAGCTCGCTTCGTTTCCGAGATATTTGCAGATTTATCTCAAGGGAACGGGCCTGACGGACATATTTCGAGATATTTCTTCTTCTCGTTGTTCTTCTTCTGCACAGCTAAGCTGTAAGTGGCATTTGCGGCTCGCGCTAGTGCAGAGTTATCTCAAAGAACGGGGCCACGGTGTTTCTGTATCTCTATTATGTTGGTGCGGCTTCGGAACCTTTAAATATCTTGATATATCTCGAGAACTACGCATCTGATCAAAAAATATCATAGAACATAAAAAGTAGGAAACTTAATTCTCTACAAAAAAGGTCTCTTAACATTTTGCCATAGCTCGCTTCGTTTCCGAGATATTTGCAGATTTATCTCAAGGAAAGGGGCCTAACGGACATATTTCGAGATATTTCTTCTTCTTGTTGTTCTTCTTCTGCACAGCTAAACTGGAAGTGGCATTTCCAGCTCGCAATAGTGCAGAGTTATCTCAAAGAAAGGAGCCACGGTGTTTCTGTATCTCTATTATGTTGGTGCGGCTTCGGAACTTTTAAATATCTTGATATATCTCGAGAACTACGCATCTGATCAAAAAATATCATAGAACATAAAATGTAGGAAACTTAATTCTCTACAAAAAAGGTCTCTTAACATTTTGCCATAGCTCGCTTCGTTTCCGAGATATTTGCAGATTTATCTCAAGGGAAGGGGCCTGACGGACATATTTCGAGATATTTCTTCTTCTCGTTGTTCTTCTTCTGCACAGCTAAGCTGTAAGTGGCATTTGCGGCTCGCGCTAGTGCAGAGTTATCTCAAAGAAAGGGGCCACGGTGTTTCTGTATCTCTATTATGTTGGTGCGGCTTCGGAACTTTTAAATATCTTGATATATCTCGAGAACTACGCATCTGATCAAAAAATATCATAGAAGATAAAAAGTAGGAAACTTAATTCTCTACAAAAAAGGTCTCTCAACATTTTCCCATAGCTGGCATCGTTTCCGAGATATTTGCAGATTTATCTCAAGGGAAGGGGCCTGACGGACATATTCCGAGATATTTCTTCTTCTTGTTGTTCCTCTTCTGCACAGCTAAGCTGGAAGTGGCATTTGCAGCTCGCAATAGTGCAGAGTTATCTCAAAGAAAGGGGCCACGGTGTTTCTGTATCTCTATTATGTCTGTGCGGCTTCGGAACTTTTAAATATCTTGATATATCTCGAGAACTACGCATCTGATCAAAAAATATCATAGAACATAAATTGTAGGAAACTTAATTCTCTACAAAAAAGGTCTCTTAACATTTTGCCATAGCTCGCTTCGTTTCCGAGATATTTGCAGATTTATCTCAAGGGAAGGGGCCTGACGGACATATTTCGAGATATTTCTTCTTCTCGTTGTTCTTCTTCTGCACAGCTAAGCTGTAAGTGGCATTTGCGGCTCGCGCTAGTGCAGAGTTATCTCAAAGAAAGGGGCCACGGTGTTTCTGTATCTCTATTATGTTGGTGCGGCTTCGGAACTTTTAAATATCTTGATATATCTCGAGAACTACGCATCCGATCAAAATATATCATACAACATAAAAAGTACGAAACTTAATTCTCTACAAAAAAGGTCTCTTAACATTTTGCCATAGCTCGCTTCATTTCCGAGATATTTGCAGATTTATCTCGAGGGAAGGGGCCTGACGGACATATTTCGAGATATTTCTTCTTCTTGTTGTTCTTCTTCTGCACAGCTAAGCTGGAAGCGGCATTTGCGGCTCGCACTAGTGCAGAGTTATATCAAAGAAAGGGGCCACGGTGTTTCTGTATCTCTATTATGTTGGTGCGGCTTCGGATCTTTTAAATATCTCGATATATCTCGAAAACTACGCATCTGATCAAAAAATATCATAGAACATAAATTGTAGGAAACATAATTCTCTACAAAAAAGGTCTCTTAACATTTTGCCATAGCTCGCTTCGTTTCCGAGAGATTTGTAGATATATCTCAAGGGAAGGGGCCTGACGGACATATTTCGAGATATTTGTTCTTCTTGTTGTTCTTCTTCTGCACAGCTAAGCTGGAAGTGGCATTTGCAGCTCGCAATAGTGCAGAGTTATCTCAAAGAAAGGGGCCACGGTGTTTCTGTATCTCTATTATGTTGGTGCGGCTTCGGAACTTCTAAATATCTTGATATATCTCGAGAACTACGCGTCTGATCAAAAAATATCATAGAACATAAAAAGTGGGAAACTTAATTCTCTACAAAAAGGGTCTCTTAACATTTTGCCATAGCTCGCTTCGTTTCCGAGATATTTGCAGATGTATCTCAAGGGAAGGGGCCTGACGGACATATTTCGAGATATTTCTTCTTCTTGTTGTTCTTCTTCTGCACAGCTAAGCTGGAAGTGGCATTTCCGGCTCGCACTAGTGCACAGTTATCTCAAAGAAAGGGGCCACGGTGTTTCTGTATCTCTATTATGTTGGTGCGGCTTCGGAACTTTTAAATATCTTGATATATCTCTAGAACTACGCATCTGATCAAAAAATATCATAGAAGATAAAAAGTAGGAAACTTAATTCTCTACAAAAAAGGTCTCTCAACATTTTCCCATAGCTGGCATCGTTTCCGAGATATTTGCAGATTTATCTCAAGGGAAGGGGCCTGACGGACATATTCCGAGATATTTCTTCTTCTTGTTGTTCCTCTTCTGCACAGCTAAGCTGGAAGTGGCATTTGCAGCTCGCGATAGTGCAGAGTTATCTCAAAGAAAGGGGCCACGGTGTTTCTGTATCTCTATTATGTCTGTGCGGCTTCGGAACTTTTAAATATCTTGATATATCTCGAGAACTACGCATCTGATCAAAAAATATCATAGAACATAAATTGTAGGAAACTTAATTCTCTACAAAAAAGGTCTCTTAACATTTTGCCATAGCTCGCTTCGTTTCCGAGATATTTGCAGATTTATCTCAAGGGAAGGGGCCTGACGGACATATTTCGAGATATTTCTTCTTCTCGTTGTTCTTCTTCTGCACAGCTAAGCTGGAAGTGGCATTTGCAGCTCGCAATAGTGCAGAGTTATCTCAAAGAAAGGGGCCACGGTGTTTCTGTATCTATTATGTTGGTGCGGCTTCGGAACTTTTAAATATCTTGATATATCTCGAGAATTACGCATCTGATCAAAAAATATCATACAACATAAAAAGTAGGAAACTTAATTCTCTACAAAAAAGGTCTCTTAACATTTTGCCATAGCTCGCTTCGTTTCCGAGATATTTGCAGATTTATCTCAAGGGAAGGGGCCTGACGGACATATTTCGAGATATTTCTTCTTCTTGTTGTTCTTCTTCTGCACAGCTAAGCTGGAAGTGGCATTTGCGGCTCGCACTAGTGCAGAGTTATCTCAAAGAAAGGGGCCACGGTGTTTCTGTATCTCTATTATGTTGGTGCGGCTTCGGAACTTTTAAATATCTCGATATATCTCGAAAACTACGCTTCTGATCAAAAAATATCATAGAACATATATTGTAGGAAACATAATTCTCTACAAAAAATGTCTCTTAACATTTTGCGATAGCTCGCTTCGTTTCCGAGATATTTGCAGATTCAGCTCAAAGGAACGGGCCTGACGGACATATTTCGAGATACTTCTTTTTCTTGTTGTTCTTCCTCTGCACAGCTAAGCTGGAAGTGGCATTTGCAGCTCGCAATAGTGCAGAGTTATCTCAAAGAAAGGGGCCACGGTGTTTCTGTATCTCTATTATGTTGGTGCGGCTTCGGAACTTTTAAATATCTTGATATATCTCGAGAACTACGCATCTGATCAAAAAATATCATAGAACATAAAAAGTAGGAAACTTAATTCTCTACAAAAAAGGTCTCTTAACATTTTGCCATAGCTCGCTTCGTTTCCGAGATATTTGCAGATTTATCTCAAGGGAAGGGGCCTAACGGACATATTTCGAGAAGTTTCTTCTTCTTGTTGTTCTTCTTCTGCACCGCTAAGCTGGAAGTGGCATTTGCGGCTCGCACTAGTGCACAGTTATCTCAAAGAAAGGGGCCACGGTGTTTCTGTATCTCTAATATGTTGGTGCGGCTTCGGAACTTTTAAGTATCTCGATATATCTCGAATACTACGCTTCTGATCAAAAAATATCATAGAACATAAATTGTAGGAAACATAATTCTCGACAAAAAACGTCTCTCAACATTTTGCCATAGCTCGCTTCGTTTCCGAGATATTTGCAGATTCAGCTCAAAGGAACTGGCCTGACGGACATATTTCGAGATATTTCTTCTTCTTGTTGTTCTTCCTCTGCACAGCTAAGCTGGAAGTGGCATTTGCAGCTCGCAATAGTGCAGAGTTATCTCAAAGAAAGGGGCCACGGTGTTTCTGTATCTATTATGTTGGTGCGGCTTCGGAACTTTTAAATATCTTGATATATCTCGAGAACTACGCATCTGATCAAAAAATATCATACAACATAAAAAGTAGGAAACTTAATTCTCTACAAAAAAGGTCTCTTAACATTTTGCCATAGCTCGCTTCGTTTCCGAGATATTTGCAGATTTATCTCAAGGGAAGGGGCCTGACGGACATATTTCGAGATATTTCTTCTTCTTGTTGTTCTTCTTCTGCACAGCTAAGCTGGAAGTGGCATTTGCGGCTCGCACTAGTGCAGAGTTATCTCAAAGAAAGGGGCCACGGTGTTTCTGTATCTCTATTATGTTGGTGCGGCTTCGTAACTTTTAAATATCTAGATATATCTCGAAAACTACGCTTCTGATCAAAAAATATCATAGAACATAAATTGTAGGAAACATAATTCTCTACAAAAAAGGTCTCTTAACATTTTGCCATAGCTCGCTTGGTTTCCGAGATATTTGCAGATATATCTCAAGGGCAGGGGCCTGACGGACATATTTCGAGATATTTCTTCTTCTTGTTGTTCTTCTTCTGCACAGCTAAGCTGGAAGTGGCATTTACAGCTCGCAATAGTGCAGAGTTATCTCAAAGAAAGGGGCCACGGTGTTTCTGTATCTCTATTATGTTGGTGCGGCTTCGGAACTTTTAAATATCTTGATATATCTCGAGAACTGCGCATCTGATCAAAAAATATCATAGAACATAAAAAGTAGGAAACTTAATTCTCTACAAAAAAGGTCTCTTAACATTTTGCCATAGCTCGCTTCCTTTCCGAGATATTTGCAGATTTATCTCAAGGGAAGGGGCCTGACGGACATATTTCGAGATATTTCTTCTTCTTGTTGTTCTTCTTCTGCACAGCTAAGCTGGAAGTGGCATTTGCGGCTCGCACTAGTGCACA
Source organism: Osmia lignaria lignaria (assembly GCF_051020975.1). Classification (NCBI taxonomy): domain Eukaryota; kingdom Metazoa; phylum Arthropoda; class Insecta; order Hymenoptera; family Megachilidae; genus Osmia; species Osmia lignaria. The sequence continues at coordinate 23,348,635 of NW_027478159.1, forward strand.
GTTATCTCAAAGAAAGGGGCCACGGTGTTTCTGTATCTCTATTATGTTGGTGCGGCTTCGGAACTTTTAAATATCTCGATATATCTCGAAAACTACGCTTCTGATCAAAAAATATCATAGAACATAAAAAGTAGGAAACTTAATTCTCTACAAAAAAGGTCTCTTAACATTTTGCGATAGCTCGCTTCGTTTCCGAGATATTTGCAGATTTATCTCAAGGGAAGGGGCCTAACGGACATATTTCGAGATATTTCTTCTTCTTGTTGTTCTTCTTCTGCACAGCTAAACTGGAAGTGGCATTTCCAGCTCGCAATAGTGCAGAGTTATCTCAAAGAAAGGGGCCACGGTGTTTCTGTATCTCTATTATGTTGGTGCGGTTTCGGAACTTTTAAATATCTTGATATATCTCGAGAACTACGCATCTGATCCAAAAATATCATAGAACATAAAAAGTAGGAAACTTAATTCTCTACAAAAAAGGTCTCTTAACATTTTGCCATAGCTCGCTTCGTTTCCGAGATATTTGCATATTTATCTCAAGGGAAGGGGCCTGACGGACATATTTCGAGATATTTCTTCTTCTTGTTGTTCTTCTTCTGCACAGCTAAGCTCGAGGCGGCATTTGCAGCTCGCAATAGTGCAGAGTTATCTCAAAGAAAGAGGCCACGGTGTTTCTGTACCTCTATTATGTTGGTGCAGCTTCGGAACTTTTAAATATCTTGATATATCTCGAGAACTACGCATCTGATCAAAAAATATCATCGAACATAAAAAGTAGGAAACTTAATTCTCTACAAGAAAGGTCTCTAAACATTTTGCCATAGCTCGCTTCGTTTCCGAGATATTTGCAGATTTATCTCAAGGGAAGGGGCCTGACGGACATATTTCGAGATATTTCTTCTTCTTGTTGTTCTTCTTCTGCACAGCTAAGCTGGAAGTGGCATTTGCAGCTCGCAATAGTGCAGAGTTATCTCAAAGAGAGGGGCCACGGTGTTTCTGTATCTCTATTATGTTGGTGCGGCTTCGGAACTTTTAAATATCTTGATATATCTCGAGAACTACGCATCTGATCAAAAAATATCATAGAAGATAAAAAGTAGGAAACTTAATTCTCTACAAAAAAGGTCTCTTAACATTTCGCCATAGCTCGCGTCGTTTCCGAGATATTTGCAGATATATCTCAAGGGAAGGGGTCTGACGGACATATTTCGAGATATTTCTTCTTCTTGTTGTTCTTCTTCTGCACAGCTAAGCTGGAAGTGGCATTTGCGGCTCGCACTAGTGCACAGTTATCTCAAAGAAAGGGGCCACGGTGTTTCTGTATCTCTATTATGTTGGTGCGTCTTCGGAACTTTTAAATATCTCGATATATCTCGAGAACTACGCGTCTGATCAAAAAATATCATAGAACATAAAAAGTAGGAAACATAATTCTCTACAAAAACGGTCTCTTAACATTTTGCCATAGCTCGCTTCGTTTCCGAGATATTTGCAGATATATCTCAAGGGAAGGGGCCTGACGGACATATTTCGAGATATTTCTTCTTCTTGTTGTTCTTCTTCTGCACCGCTAAGCTGGAAGTGGCATTTGCGGCTCGCACTGGTGCACAGTTATCTCAAAGAAAGGGGCCACGGTGTTTCTGTATCTCTATTATGTTGGTGCGTCTTCGGAACTTTTAAATATCTCGATATATCTCGAAAACTACGCTTCTGATCAAAAAATATCATACACCATAAAAAGTAGGAAACATAATTCTCTACAAAAACGGTCTCTTAACATTTTGCCATAGCTCGCTTCGTTTCCGAGATATTTGCAGATATATCTCAAGGGAAGGGGCCTGACGGACATATTTCGAGATATTTCTTCTTCTTGTTGTTCTTCTTCTGCACAGCTAAGCTGGAAGTGGCATTTGCGGCTCGCACTGGTGCACAGTTATCTCAAAGAAAGGGGCCACGGTGTTTCTGTATCTCTATTATGTTGGTGCGTCTTCGGAACTTTTAAATATCTCGATATATCTCGAAAACTACGCTTCTGATCAAAAAATATCATAGAACATAAAAAGTAGGAAACATAATTCTCTACAAAAACGGTCTCTTAACATTTTGCCATAGCTCGCTTCGTTTCCGAGATATTTGCAGATATATCTCAAGGGAAGGGGCCTGACGGACATATTTCGAGATATTTCTTCTTCTTGTTGTTCTTCTTCTGCACAGCTAAGCTGGAAGTGGCATTTGCGGCTCGCACTGGTGCACAGTTATCTCAAAGAAAGGGGCCACGGTGTTTCTGTATCTCTATTATGTTGGTGCGTCTTCGGAACTTTTAAGTATCTCGATATATCTCGAAAACTACGCTTCTGATCAAAAAATATCATACAACATAAATTGTAGGAAACATAATTCTCTACAAAAAACGTCTCTTAACATTTTGCCATAGCTCGCTTCGTTTCCGAGATATTTGCAGATTTATCTCAAGGGAAGTGGCCTGACGGACATATTTCGAGATATTTCTTCTTCTTGTTGTTCTTCTTCTGCACAGCTAAGCGGGAAGTGGTATTTGCGGCTCGCACTAGTGCAGAGTTATCTCAAAGAAAGGGGCCACGGTGTTTCTGTACCCCTATTATGTTGGTGCGGCTTCGGAACTTTTAAATATCTCGATATATCTCGAAAACTACGCTTCTGATCAAAAAATATCATAGAACATAAATGGTAGGAAACATAATTGTCTACAAAAAACGTCTCTTAACATTTTGCCATAGCTCGCTTCGTTTCCGAGATATTTGCAGATATATCTCAAGGGAAGGGGCCTGACGGACATATTTCGAGATATTTCTTCTTCTTGTTGTTCTTCTTCTGCACAGCTAAGCTGGAAGTGGCATTTGCAGCTCGCAATAGTGCATAGTTATCTGAAAGAAAGGGGCCACGGTGTTTCTGTATCTCTATTATGTTGGTGCGGCTTCGGAACTTTTAAATATCTTGATATATCTCGAGAACTACGCATCTGATCAAAAAATATCATAGAACATAAAAAGTAGGAAACTCAATTCTCTACAAAAAAGGTCTCTTAACATTTTGCAATAGCTCGCTTCGTTTCCGAGATATTTGCAGATTTATCTCAAGGGAAGGTGCCTGACGGACATATTTCGAGATATTTCTTCTTCTTGTTGTTCTTGTTCTGCACAGCTAAGCTGGAAGTGGCATTTGCGGCTCGCACTAGTGCAGAGTTATCTCAAAGAAAGGGGCCACGGTGTTTCTGTATCTCTATTATGTTGGTGCGGCTTCGGAACTTTTAAATATCTCGATATATCTCGAAAACTACGCTTCTGATCAAAAAATATCATAGAACATAAATTGTAGGAAACATAATTCTCTACAAAAAACGTCTCTTAACATTTTGCCATAGCTCGCTTCGTTTCCGAGATATTTGCAGATTCAGCTCAAAGGAACTGGCCTGACGGACATATTTCGAGATATTCCTTCTTCTTGTTGTTCTTCCTCTGCACAGCTAAGCTGGAAGTGGCATTTGCAGCTCGCAATAGTGCAGAGTTATCTCAAAGAAAGGGGCCACGGTGTTTCTGTATCTCTATTATGTTGGTGCGGCTTCGGAACTTTTAAATATCTTGATATATCTCGAGAACTACGCGTCTGATCAAAAAATATCATAGAACATACAAAGTAGGAAACTTAATTCTCTACAAAAAAGGTCTCTTAACATTTTGCCATAGCTCGCTTCGTTTCCGAGATATTTGCAGATTTATCTCAAGGGAAGGGGCCTGACGGACATATTTCGAGATATTTCTTCTTCTTGTTGTTCTTCTTCTGCACAGCTAAGCTGAAAGTGGCATTTGCGGCTCGCACTAGTGCAGAGTTATCTCAACGAAAGGGGCCACGGTGTTTCTGTATTTCTATTATGTTGGTGCGGCTTCGGAACTTTTAAATATCTCGATATATCTCGAAAACTACGCTTCTGAACAAAAAATATCATAGAACATAAATTGTAGGAAACATAATTCTCTACAAAAAAGGTCTCTTAACATTTTGCCATAGCTCGCTTCGTTTCCGAGATATTTGCAGATATATCTCAAGGGAAGGGGCCTGACGGACATATTTCGAGATATTTCTTCTTCTTGTTGTTCTTGTTCTGCACAGCTAAGCTGGAAGTGGCATTTGCGGCTCGCTCTAGTGCAGAGTTATCTCAAAGAAAGGGGCCACGGTGTTTCTGTATCTCTATTATGTTGGTGCGGCTTCGGAACTTTTAAATATCTCGATATATCTCGAAAACTACGCTTCTGATCAAAAAATATCATAGAACATAAATTGTAGGAAACATAATTCTCTACAAAAAACGTCTCTTAACATTTTGCCATAGCTCGCTTCGTTTCCGAGATATTTGCAGATTCAGCTCAAGGGAAGGGGCCTGACGGACATATTTCGAGATATTTCTTCTTCTTGTTGTTCTTCTTCTGCACAGCTAAGCTGGAAGTGGCATTTACAGCTCGCAATAGTGCAGAGTTATCTCAAAGAAAGGGGCCACGGTGTTTCTGTATCTCTATTATGTTGGTGCGGCTTCGGAACTTTTAAATATCTTGATATATCTCGAGAACTACGCCTCTGATCGAAAAATATCATAGAACATAAAAAGTAGGAAACTTAATTCTCTACAAAAAAGGTCTCTTAACATTTTGCCATAGCTCGCTTCGTTTCCGAGATATTTGCAGATTTATCTCAAGGTAAGGGGCCTGACGGACATATTTCGAGATATTTCTTCTTCTTGTTGTTCTTCTTCTGCACAGCTAAGCTGGAAGTGGCATTTGCAGCTCGCAATAGTGCAGAGTTATCTCAAAGAAAGGGGCCACGGTGTTTCTGTATCTCTATTATGTTGGTGCGGCTTCGGAACTTTTAAATATCTTGATATATCTCGAGAACTACGCGTCTGATCAAAAAATATCATAGAACATAAAAAGTAGGAAACATAATTCTCTACAAAAAAGGTCTCCTAACATTTTGCCATAGCTCGCTTCGTTTCCGAGATATTTGCAGATTTATCTCAAGGGAAGGGGCCTGACGGACATATTTCGAGATATTTCTTCTTCTTGTTGTTCTTCTTCTGCGCAGCTAAGCTGGAAGTGGCATTTGCAGCTCGCAATAGTGCAGAGATATCTCAAAGAAAGGGGCCACGGTGTTTCTGTATCTCTATTATGCTGGTGCGGCTTCGGAACTTTTAAATATCTTGATATATCTCGAGAACTACGCATCTGATCCAAAAATATCATAGAACATAAATAGTAGGAAACTTAATTCTCTACAAAAAAGGTCTCTCAACATTTTGCCATAGCTCGCTTCGTTTCCGAGATATTTGCAGATTTATCTCAAGGGAAGGGGCCTAACGGACATATTTCCAGATATTTCTTCTTCTTGTTGTTCTTCTTCTGCACAGCTAAGCTGGAAGTGGCATTTGCGGCTCGCACTAGTGCAGAGTTATCTCAAAGAAAGGGGCCACGGTGTTTCTGTATCTCTATTATGTTGGTGCGGCTTCGGAACTTTTAAATATCTCGATATATCTCGAAAACTACGCTTCTGATCAAAAAATATCATAGAACATAAATTGTAGGAAACATAATTCTCTACAAAAAAGGTCTCTTAACATTTTGCCATAGCTCGCTTCGTTTCCGAGATATTTGCAGATTTATCTCAAGGGAAGGGGCCTGACGGACATATTTCGAGATATTTCTTCTTCTTGTTGTTCTTCTTCTGCACAGCTAAGCTGAAAGTGGCATTTGCAGCTCGCAATAGTGCAGAGTTATCTCAAAGAAAGGGGCCACGGTGTTTCTGTATCTCTATTATGTTGGTGCGGCTTCGGAACTTTTAAATATCTTGATATATCTCGAGAACTACGCATCTGATCAGAAAATATCATAGAAGATAAAAAGTAGGAAACGTAATTCTCTACAAAAAAGGTCTCTTAACATTTTGCCATACCTCGCTTCGTTTCCGAGATATTTGCAGATTTATCTCAAGGTAAGGGGCCTGACGGACATATTTCGAGATATTTCTTCCTCTTGTTGTTCTTCTTCTGCACAGCTAAGCTGGAAGTGGCATTTGCAGCTCGCAATAGTGCAGAGTTATCTCAAAGAAAGGGGCCACGGTGTTTCTGTATCTCTATTATGTTGGTGCGGCTTCGGAACTTTTAAATATCTTGATATATCTCGAGAACTACGCGTCTGATCAAAAAATATTATAGAACATAAAAAGTAGGAAACATAATTCTCTACAAAAAAGGTCTCTTAACATTTTGCCATAGCTCGCTTCGTTTCCGAGATATTTGCAGATTTATCTCAAGGGAAGGGGCCTGACGGACATATTTCGAGAAATTTCTTCTTCTTGTTGTTCTTCTTCTGCGCAGCTAAGCTGGAAGTGGCATTTGCAGCTCGCAATAGTGCAGAGATATCTCAAAGAAAGGGGCCACGGTGTTTCTGTATCTCTATTATGCTGGTGCGGCTTCGGAACTTTTAAATATCTTGATATATCTCGAGAACTACGCATCTGATCCAAAAATATCATAGAACATAAATAGTAGGAAACTTAATTCTCTACAAAAAAGGTCTCTCAACATTTTGCCATAGCTCGCTTCGTTTCCGAGATATTTGCAGATTTATCTCAAGGGAAGGGGCCTAACGGACATATTTGCAGATATTTCTTCTTCTTGTTGTTCTTCTTCTGCACAGCTAAGCTGGAAGTGGCATTTGCGGCTCGCACTAGTGCAGAGTTATCTCAAAGAAAGGGGCCACGGTGTTTCTGTATCTCTATTATGTTGGTGCAGCTTCAGAACTTTTAAATATCTTGATGTATCTCGAGAACTACGCATCTGATCAAAAAATATCATGGAACATAAAAAGTAGAAAACTTAATTCTCTACAGAAAAGGTCTCTTAACATTTTGCCATAGCTCGCTTCGTTTCCGAGATATTTGCAGATTTATCTCAAGGGAAGGGGCCTGACGGACATATTTCGAGATATATCTTCTTCTTGTTGTTCTTCTTCTGCACAGCTAAACTGGACGTGGCATTTCCAGCTCGCAATAGTGCAGAGTTATCTCAAAGAAAGGGGCCACGGTGTTTCTGTATCTCTATTATGTTGGTGCGGCTTCGGAACTTTTAAATATCTTGATATATCTCGAGAACTACGCATCTGATCAAAAAATATCATAGAACATAAAACGTAGGAAACTTAATTCTCTACAAAAAAGGTCTCTTAACATTTTGCCATAGCTCGCTTCGTTTCCGAGATATTTGCAGATTTATCTCAAGGGAAGGGGCCTAACGGACATATTTCGAGATATTTCTTCTTCTTGTTGTTCTTCTTCTGCACAGCTAAACTGGAAGTGGCATTTCCAGGTCGCAATAGTGCAGAGTTATCTCAAAGAAAGGAGCCACGGTGTTTCTGTATCTCTATTATGTTGGTGCGGCTTCGGAACTTTTAAATATCTTGATATATCTCGAGAACTACGCGTCTGATCAAAAAATATCATAGAACATAAAAAGTAGGAAACTTAATTCTCTACAAAAAAGGTCTCTTAACATTTTGCCATAGCTCGCTTCGTTTCCGAGATATTTGCAGATTTATCTCAAGGTAAGGGGCCTGACGGACATATTTCGAGATATTTCTTCTTCTTGTTGTTCTTCTTCTGCACAGCTAAGCTGGAAGTGGCATTTGCAGCTCGCAATAGTGCATAGCTATCTGAAAGAAAGGGGCCACGGTGTTTCTGTATCTCTATTATGTTGGTGCGGCTTCGGAACTTTTAAATATCTTGATATATCTCGAGAGCTACGCATCTCATCAAAAAATATCATAGAACATAAAAAGTAGGAAACTTAATTCGCTACAAAAAAGGTCTCTTAACATTTTGCCATAGCTCGCTTCGTTTCCGAGATATTTGCAGATTTATCTCAAGGGAAGGGGCCTAACGGACATATTTCGAGATATTTCTTCTTCTTGTTGTTCTTCTTCTGCACAGCTAAACTGGAAGTGGCATTTCCAGCTCGCAATAGTGCAGAGTTATCTCAAAGAAAGGGGCCACGGTGTTTCTGTATCTCTATTATGTTGGTGCGGTTTCGGAACTTTTAAATATCTTGATATATCTCGAGAACTACGCATCTGATCCAAAAATATCATAGAACATAAAAAGTAGGAAACTTAATTCTCTACAAAAAAGGTCTCTTAACATTTTGCCATAGCTCGCTTCGTTTCCGAGATATTTGCAGATTTATCTCAAGGGAAGGGGCCTGACGGACGTATTTCGAGATATTTCTTCTTCTTGTTGTTCTTCTTCTGCACAGCTGAGCTGGAAGTGGCATTTGCAGGTCGCAATAGTGCAGAGTTATCTCAAAGAAAGGGGCCACGGTGTTTCTGTATCTCTATTATGTTGGTGCCGCTTCGGAACTTTTAAATATCTCGATATATCTCGAAAACTACGCTTCTGATCAAAAAATATCATAGAACGTAAATTGTAGGAAACATTATTCTCTACAAAAAAGGTCTCTTAACATTTTGCCATAGCTCGCTTCGTTTCCGAGATATTTGTAGATTCATCTCAAGGGAAGGGGTCTGACGGACATATTTCGAGATATTTCTTCTTCTTGTTGTTCTTCTTCTGCACAGCTAAGCTCGAGGCGGCATTTGCAGCTCGCAATAGTGCAGAGTTATCTCAAAGAAAGAGGCCACGGTGTTTCTGTACCTCTATTATGTTGGTGCAGCTTCGGAACTTTTAAATATCTTGATATATCTCGAGAACTACGCATCTGATCAAAAAATATCATCGAACATAAAAAGTAGGAAACTTAATTCTCTACAAGAAAGGTCTCTAAACATTTTGCCATAGCTCGCTTCGTTTCCGAGATATTTGCAGATTTATCTCAAGGGAAGGGGCCTGACGGACATATTTCGAGATATTTCTTCTTCTTGTTGTTCTTCTTCTGCACAGCTAAGCTGGAAGTGGCATTTGCAGCTCGCAATAGTGCAGAGTTATCTCAAAGAGAGGGGCCACGGTGTTTCTGTATCTCTATTATGTTGGTGCGGCTTCGGAACTTTTAAATATCTTGATATATCTCGAGAACTACGCATCTGATCAAAAAATATCATAGAAGATAAAAAGTAGGAAACTTAATTCTCTACAAAAAAGGTCTCTTAACATTTCGCCATAGCTCGCGTCGTTTCCGAGATATTTGCAGATATATCTCAAGGGAAGGGGTCTGACGGACATATTTCGAGATATTTCTTCTTCTTGTTGTTCTTCTTCTGCACAGCTAAGCTGGAAGTGGCATTTGCGGCTCGCACTAGTGCACAGTTATCTCAAAGAAAGGGGCCACGGTGTTTCTGTATCTCTATTATGTTGGTGCGTCTTCGGAACTTTTAAATATCTCGATATATCTCGAGAACTACGCGTCTGATGAAAAAATATCATAGAACATAAAAAGTAGGAAACATAATTCTCTACAAAAACGGTCTCTTAACATTTTGCCATAGCTCGCTTCGTTTCCGAGATATTTGCAGATATATCTCAAGGGAAGGGGCCTGACGGACATATTTCGAGATATTTCTTCTTCTTGTTGTTCTTCTTCTGCACCGCTAAGCTGGAAGTGGCATTTGCGGCTCGCACTGGTGCACAGTTATCTCAAAGAAAGGGGCCACGGTGTTTCTGTATCTCTATTATGTTGGTGCGTCTTCGGAACTTTTAAATATCTCGATATATCTCGAAAACTACGCTTCTGATCAAAAAATATCATAGAACATAAAAAGTAGGAAACATAATTCTCTACAAAAACGGTCTCTTAACATTTTGCCATAGCTCGCTTCGTTTCCGAGATATTTGCAGATATATCTCAAGGGAAGGGGCCTGACGGACATATTTCGAGATATTTCTTCTTCTTGTTGTTCTTCTTCTGCACAGCTAAGCTGGAAGTGGCATTTGCGGCTCGCACTGGTGCACAGTTATCTCAAAGAAAGGGGCCACGGTGTTTCTGTATCTCTATTATGTTGGTGCGTCTTCGGAACTTTTAAATATCTCGATATATCTCGAAAACTACGCTTCTGATCAAAAAATATCATAGAACATAAAAAGTAGGAAACATAATTCTCTACAAAAACGGTCTCTTAACATTTTGCCATAGCTCGCTTCGTTTCCGAGATATTTGCAGATATATCTCAAGGGAAGGGGCCTGACGGACATATTTCGAGATATTTCTTCTTCTTGTTGTTCTTCTTCTGCACAGCTAAGCTGGAAGTGGCATTTGCGGCTCGCACTGGTGCACAGTTATCTCAAAGAAAGGGGCCACGGTGTTTCTGTATCTCTATTATGTTGGTGCGTCTTCGGAACTTTTAAGTATCTCGATATATCTCGAAAACTACGCTTCTGATCAAAAAATATCATACAACATAAATTGTAGGAAACATAATTCTCTACAAAAAACGTCTCTTAACATTTTGCCATAGCTCGCTTCGTTTCCGAGATATTTGCAGATTTATCTCAAGGGAAGTGGCCTGACGGACATATTTCGAGATATTTCTTCTTCTTGTTGTTCTTCTTCTGCACAGCTAAGCGGGAAGTGGCATTTGCGGCTCGCACTAGTGCAGAGTTATCTCAAAGAAAGGGGCCACGGTGTTTCTGTATCCCTATTATGTTGGTGCGGCTTCGGAACTTTTAAATATCTCGATATATCTCGAAAACTACGCTTCTGATCAAAAAATATCATAGAACATAAATTGTAGGAAACATAATTCTCTACAAAAAACGTCTCTTAACATTTTGCCATAGCTCGCTTCGTTTCCGAGATATTTGCAGATATATCTCAAGGGAAGGGGCCTGACGGACATATTTCGAGATATTTCTTCTTCTTGTTGTTCTTCTTCTGCACAGCTAAGCTGGAAGTGGCATTTGCAGCTCGCAATAGTGCATAGTTATCTGAAAGAAAGGGGCCACGGTGTTTCTGTATCTCTATTATGTTGGTGCGGCTTCGGAACTTTTAAATATCTTGATATATCTCGAGAACTACGCATCTGATCAAAAAATATTATAGAACATAAAAAGTAGGAAACTCAATTCTCTACAAAAAAGGTCTCTTAACATTTTGCAATAGCTCGCTTCGTTTCCGAGATATTTGCAGATTTATCTCAAGGGAAGGTGCCTGACGGACATATTTCGAGATATTTCTTCTTCTTGTTGTTCTTGTTCTGCACAGCTAAGCTGGAAGTGGCATTTGCGGCTCGCACTAGTGCAGAGTTATCTCAAAGAAAGGGGCCACGGTGTTTCTGTATCTCTATTATGTTGGTGCGGCTTCGGAACTTTTAAATATCTCGATATATCTCGAAAACTACGCTTCTGATCAAAAAATATCATAGAACATAAATTGTAGGAAACATAATTCTCTACAAAAAACGTCTCTTAACATTTTGCCATAGCTCGCTTCGTTTCCGAGATATTTGCAGATTCAGCTCAAAGGAACTGGCCTGACGGACATATTTCGAGATATTCCTTCTTCTTGTTGTTCTTCCTCTGCACAGCTAAGCTGGAAGTGGCATTTGCAGCTCGCAATAGTGCAGAGTTATCTCAAAGAAAGGGGCCACGGTGTTTCTGTATCTCTATTATGTTGGTGCGGCTTCGGAACTTTTAAATATCTTGATATATCTCGAGAACTACGCGTCTGATCAAAAAATATCATAGAACATACAAAGTAGGAAACTTAATTCTCTACAAAAAAGGTCTCTTAACATTTTGCCATAGCTCGCTTCGTTTCCGAGATATTTGCAGATTTATCTCAAGGGAAGGGGCCTGACGGACATATTTCGAGATATTTCTTCTTCTTGTTGTTCTTCTTCTGCACAGCTAAGCTGGAAGTGGCATTTGCGGCTCGCACTAGTGCAGAGTTATCTCAACGAAAGGGGCCACGGTGTTTCTGTATTTCTATTATGTTGGTGCGGCTTCGGAACTTTTAAATATCTCGATATATCTCGAAAACTACGCTTCTGAACAAAAAATATCATAGAACATAAATTGTAGGAAACATAATTCTCTACAAAAAAGGTCTCTTAACATTTTGCCATAGCTCGCTTCGTTTCCGAGATATTTGCAGATTCAGCTCAAGGGAAGGGGCCTGACGGACATATTTCGAGATATTTCTTCTTCTTGTTGTTCTTCTTCTGCACAGCTAAGCTGGAAGTGGCATTTACAGCTCGCAATAGTGCAGAGTTATCTCAAAGAAAGGGGCCACGGTGTTTCTGTATCTCTATTATGTTGGTGCGGCTTCGGAACTTTTAAATATCTTGATATATCTCGAGAACTACGCCTCTGATCGAAAAATATCATAGAACATAAAAAGTAGGAAACTTAATTCTCTACAAAAAAGGTCTCTTAACATTTTGCCATAGCTCGCTTCGTTTCCGAGATATTTGCAGATTTATCTCAAGGTAAGGGGCCTGACGGACATATTTCGAGATATTTCTTCTTCTTGTTGTTCTTCTTCTGCACAGCTAAGCTGGAAGTGGCATTTGCAGCTCGCAATAGTGCAGAGTTATCTCAAAGAAAGGGGCCACGGTGTTTCTGTATCTCTATTATGTTGGTGCGGCTTCGGAACTTTTAAATATCTTGATATATCTCGAGAACTACGCGTCTGATCAAAAAATATCATAGAACATAAAAAGTAGGAAACATAATTCTCTACAAAAAAGGTCTCCTAACATTTTGCCATAGCTCGCTTCGTTTCCGAGATATTTGCAGATTTATCTCAAGGGAAGGGGCCTGACGGACATATTTCGAGATATTTCTTCTTCTTGTTGTTCTTCTTCTGCGCAGCTAAGCTGGAAGTGGCATTTGCAGCTCGCAATAGTGCAGAGATATCTCAAAGAAAGGGGCCACGGTGTTTCTGTATCTCTATTATGCTGGTGCGGCTTCGGAACTTTTAAATATCTTGATATATCTCGAGAACTACGCATCTGATCCAAAAATATCATAGAACATAAATAGTAGGAAACTTAATTCTCTACAAAAAAGGTCTCTCAACATTTTGCCATAGCTCGCTTCGTTTCCGAGATATTTGCAGATTTATCTCAAGGGAAGGGGCCTAACGGACATATTTCCAGATATTTCTTCTTCTTGTTGTTCTTCTTCTGCACAGCTAAGCTGGAAGTGGCATTTGCGGCTCGCACTAGTGCAGAGTTATCTCAAAGAAAGGGGCCACGGTGTTTCTGTATCTCTATTATGTTGGTGCGGCTTCGGAACTTTTAAATATCTCGATATATCTCGAAAACTACGCTTCTGATCAAAAAATATCATAGAACATAAATTGTAGGAAACATAATTCTCTACAAAAAAGGTCTCTTAACATTTTGCCATAGCTCGCTTCGTTTCCGAGATATTTGCAGATTTATCTCAAGGGAAGGGGCCTGACGGACATATTTCGAGATATTTCTTCTTCTTGTTGTTCTTCTTCTGCACAGCTAAGCTGAAAGTGGCATTTGCAGCTCGCAATAGTGCAGAGTTATCTCAAAGAAAGGGGCCACGGTGTTTCTGTATCTCTATTATGTTGGTGCGGCTTCGGAACTTTTAAATATCTTGATATATCTCGAGAACTACGCATCTGATCAGAAAATATCATAGAAGATAAAAAGTAGGAAACGTAATTCTCTACAAAAAAGGTCTCTTAACATTTTGCCATAGCTCGCTTCGTTTCCGAGATATTTGCAGATTTATCTCAAGGTAAGGGGCCTGACGGACATATTTCGAGATATTTCTTCCTCTTGTTGTTCTTCTTCTGCACAGCTAAGCTGGAAGTGGCATTTGCAGCTCGCAATAGTGCAGAGATATCTCAAAGAAAGGGGCCACGGTGTTTCTGTATCTCTATTATGCTGGTGCGGCTTCGGAACTTTTAAATATCTTGATATATCTCGAGAACTACGCATCTGATCCAAAAATATCGTAGAACATAAATAGTAGGAAACTTAATTCTCTACAAAAAAGGTCTCTCAACATTTTGCCATAGCTCGCTTCGTTTCCGAGATATTTGCAGATTTATCTCAAGGGAAGGGGCCTAACGGACATATTTGCAGATATTTCTTCTTCTTGTTGTTCTTCTTCTGCACAGCTAAGCTGGAAGTGGCATTTGCGGCTCGCACTAGTGCAGAGTTATCTCAAAGAAAGGGGCCACGGTGTTTCTGTATCTCTATTATGTTGGTGCAGCTTCAGAACTTTTAAATATCTTGATGTATCTCGAGAACTACGCATCTGATCAAAAAATATCATGGAACATAAAAAGTAGAAAACTTAATTCTCTACAGAAAAGGTCTCTTAACATTTTGCCATAGCTCGCTTCGTTTCCGAGATATTTGCAGATTTATCTCAAGGGAAGGGGCCTGACGGACATATTTCGAGATATATCTTCTTCTTGTTGTTCTTCTTCTGCACAGCTAAACTGGACGTGGCATTTCCAGCTCGCAATAGTGCAGAGTTATCTCAAAGAAAGGGGCCACGGTGTTTCTGTATCTCTATTATGTTGGTGCGGCTTCGGAACTTTTAAATATCTTGATATATCTCGAGAACTACGCATCTGATCAAAAAATATCATAGAACATAAAACGTAGGAAACTTAATTCTCTACAAAAAAGGTCTCTTAACATTTTGCCATAGCTCGCTTCGTTTCCGAGATATTTGCAGATTTATCTCAAGGGAAGGGGCCTAACGGACATATTTCGAGATATTTCTTCTTCTTGTTGTTCTTCTTCTGCACAGCTAAACTGGAAGTGGCATTTCCAGGTCGCAATAGTGCAGAGTTATCTCAAAGAAAGGAGCCACGGTGTTTCTGTATCTCTATTATGTTGGTGCGGCTTCGGAACTTTTAAATATCTTGATATATCTCGAGAACTACGCGTCTGATCAAAAAATATCATAGAACATAAAAAGTAGGAAACATAATTCTCTACAAAAAAGGTCTCTTAACATTTTGCCATAGCTCGCTTCGTTTCCGAGATATTTGCAGATTTATCTCAAGGGAAGGGGCCTGACGGACATATTTCGAGATATTTCTTCTTCTTGTTGTTCCTCTTCTGCACAGCTAAGCTGGAAGTGGCATTTGCAGCTAGCAATTGTGCAGAGTTATCTCAAAGAGAGGGGCCACGGTGTTTCTGTATCTCTATTATGTTGGTGCGGCTTCGGAACTTTTAAATATCTTGATATATCTCGAGAACTACGCATCTGATCAGAAAATATCATAGAACATAAAAAGTAGGAAACTTAATTCGCTACAAAAAAGGTCTCTTAACATTTTGCCATAGCTCGCTTCGTTTCCGAGATATTTGCAGATTTATCTCAAGGGAAGGGGCCTAACGGACATATTTCGTGATATTTCTTCTTCTTGTTGTTCTTCTTCTGCACAGCTAAGCTGGAAGTGGCATTTGCAGCTCGCAGTAGTGCAGAGTTATCTCAAAGAAAGGGGCCACGGTGTTTCTGTATCTCTATTATGTTGGTGCGGCTTCTTAACTTTTAAATATCTTGATATATATCGAGAACTACGCATCTGATCAAAAAATTTCATAGAACATAAAAAGTAGGAAACTTGATTCTCTACAAAAAAGGTCTCTTATCATTTTGCCATAGCTCTCTTCGTTTCCGAGATATTTGCAGATTTATCTCAAGGGAAGGGGCCTGACGGACATATTTCGAGATATTTCTTCTTCTTGTTGTTCTTCTTCTGCACAGCTAAACTGGAAGTGGCATTTCCAGGTCGCAATAGTGCAGAGTTATCTCAAAGAAAGGAGCCACGGTGTTTCTGTATCTCTATTATGTTGGTGCGGCTTCGGAACTTTTAAATATCTTGATATATCTCGAGAACTACGCGTCTGATCAAAAAATATCATAGAACATAAAAAGTAGGAAACATAATTCTCTACAAAAAAGGTCTCTTAACATTTTGCCATAGCTCGCTTCGTTTCCGAGATATTTGCAGATTTATCTCAAGGGAAGGGGCCTGACGGACATATTTCGAGATATTTCTTCTTCTTGTTGTTCTTCTTCTGCACAGCTAAGCTGGAAGTGGCATTTGCAGCTCGCAATAGTGCATAGCTATCTGAAAGAACGGGGCCACCGTGTTTCTGTATCTCTATTATGTTGGTGCGGCTTCGGAACTTTTAAATATCTTGATATATCTCGAGAACTACGCATCTGATCAAAAAATATCATAGAACATAAAAAGTAGGAAACTTAATTCGCTACAAAAAAGGTCTCTTAACATTTTGCCATAGCTCGCTTCGTTTCCGAGATATTTGCAGATTTATCTCAAGGGAAGGGGCCTGACGGACATATTTCGAGATATTTCTTCTTCTTGTTGTTCTTCTTCTGCACAGCTAAGCTGGAAGTGGCATTTGCGGCTCGCACTAGTGCAGAGTTATCTCAAAGAAAGGGGCCACGGTGTTTCTGTATCTCTATTATGTTGGTGCGGCTTCGGAACTTTTAAATATCTCGATATATCTCGAAAACTACGCTTCTGATCAAAAAATATCATAGAACATAAAAAGTAGGAAACTTAATTCTCTACAAAAAAGGTCTCTTAACATTTTGCCATAGCTCTCTTCGTTTCCGAGATATTTGCAGATTTATCTCAAGGGAAGGGGCCTGACGGACATATTTCGAGATATTTCTTCTTCTTGTTGTTCTTCTTCTGCACAGCTAAGCTGGAAGTGGCATTTGCAGCTCGCAATAGTGCAGAGTTATCTCAAAGAAAGGGGCCACGGTGTTTCTGTATCTCTATTATGTTGGTGCGGCTTCGGAACTTTTAAATATCTTGATAAATCTCGAGAACTACGCATCTGATCAAAAAATATCATAGAACATAAAAAGTAGGAAACTTAATTCGCTACAAAAAAGGTCTCTTAACATTTTGCCATAGCTCGCTTCGTTTCCGAGATATTTGCAGATTTATCTCAAGGGAAGGGGCCTAACGGACATATTTCGTGATATTTCTTCTTCTTGTTGTTCTTCTTCTGCACAGCTAAGCTGGAAGTGACATTTGCAGCTCGCAATAGTGCAGAGTTATCTCAAAGAAAGGGGCCACGGTGTTTCTGTATCTCTATTATGTTGGTGCGGCTTCTTAACTTTTAAATATCTTGATATATCTCGAGAACTACGCATCTGATCAAAAAATTTCATAGAACATAAAAAGTAGGAAACTCAATTCTCTACAAAAAAGGTCTCTTAACATTTTGCAATAGCTCGCTTCGTTTCCGAGATATTTGCAGATTTATCTCAAGGGAAGGGGCCTGACGGACATATTTCGAGATATTTCTTCTTCTTCTTGTTCTTCTTCTGCACAGCTAAGCTGGAAGTGGCATTTGCGGCTCGCACTAGTGCAGAGTTATCTCAAAGAAAGGGGCCACGGTGTTTCTGTATCTCTATTATGTTGGTGCGGCTTCGGAACTTTTAAATATCTTGATATATCTCGAGAACTACGCGTCTGATCAAAAAATATCATAGAACATAAAAAGTAGGAAACTTAATTCTCTACAAAAAAGTCTGTTAACATTTTGCCATAGCTCGCTTCGTTTCCGAGATATTTGCAGATTTATCTCAAGGGAAGGGGCCTAACGGACATATTTCGAGATATTTCTTCTTCTTGTTGTTCCTCTTCTGCACAGCTAAGCTGGAAGTGGCATTTGCAGCTCGCAATTGTGCGGAGTTATCTCAAAGAGAGGGGCCACGGTGTTTCTGTATCTCTATTATGTTGGTGCGGCTTCGGAACTTTTAAATATCTTGATATATCTCGAGAACTACGCATCTGATCAGAAAATATCATAGAAGATAAAAAGTAGGAGACTTAATTCTCTACAAAAATGGTCTCTTAACATTTTGCCATAGCTCGCTTCGTTTCCGAGATATTTGCAGATTTATCTCAAGGTAAGGGGCCTGACGGACATATTTCGAGATATTTCTTCTTCTTGTTGTTCTTCTTCTGCACAGCTAAGCTGGAAGTGGCATTTGCAGCTCGCAATAGTGCATAGCTATCTGAAAGAAAGGGGCCACGGTGTTTCTGTATCTCTATTATGTTGGTGCGGCTTCGGAACTTTTAAATATCTTGATATATCTCGAGAACTACGCATCTGATCAAAAAATATCATAGAACATAAAAAGTAGGAAGCTTAATTCGCTACAAAAAAGGTCTCTTAACATTTTGCCATAGCTCGCTTCGTTTCCGAGATATTTGCAGATTTATCTCAAGGGAAGGGGCCTAACGGACATATTTCGAGATATTTCTTCTTCTTGTTGTTCCTCTTCTGCACAGCTAAGCTGGAAGTGGCATTTGCAGCTCGCAATTGTGCAGAGTTATCTCAAAGAGAGGGGCCACGGTGTTTCTGTATCTCTATTATGTTGGTGCGGCTTCGGAACTTTTAAATATCTTGATATATCTCGAGAACTACGCATCTGATCAGAAAATATCATAGAAGATAAAAAGTAGGAGACTTAATTCTCTACAAAAATGGTCTCTTAACATTTTGCCATAGCTCGTTTCGTTTCCGAGATATTTGCAGATTTATCTCAAGGTAAGGGGCCTGACGGACATATTTCGAGATATTTCTTCTTCTTGTTGTTCTTCTTCTGCACAGCTAAGCTGGAAGTGGCATTTGCAGCTCGCAATAGTGCATAGCTATCTGAAAGAAAGGGGCCACGGTGTTTCTGTATCTCTATTATGTTGGTGCGGCTTCGGAACTTTTAAATATCTTGATATATCTCGAGAACTACGCATCTGATCAAAAAATATCATAGAACATAAAAAGTAGGAAACTTAATTCGCTACAAAAAAGGTCTCTTAACATTTTGCCATAGCTCGCTTCGTTTCCGAGATATTTGCAGATTTATCTCAAGGGAAGGGGCCTAACGGACATATTTCGTGATATTTCTTCTTCTTGTTGTTCTTCTTCTGCACAGCTAAGCTGGAAGTGGCATTTGCAGCTCGCAATAGTGCAGAGTTATCTCAAAGAAAGGGGCCACGGTGTTTCTGTATCTCTATTATGTTGGTGCGGCTTCTTAACTTTTAAATATCTTGATATATCTCGAGAACTACGCATCTGATCAAAAAATTTCATAGAACATAAAAAGTAGGAAACTCAATTCTCTACAAAAAAGGTCTCTTAACATTTTGCAATGGCTCGCTTCGTTTCCGAGATATTTGCAGATTTATCTCAAGGGAAGGGGCCTAACGGACATATTTCGAGATATTTCTTCTTCTTGTTGTTCTTCTTCTGCACAGCTAAGCTGGAAGTGGCATTTGCAGCTCGCAATAGTGCAGAGTTATCTCAAAGAAAGGAGCCACGGTGTTTCTGTATCTCTATTATGTTGCTGCGGCTTCGGAACTTTTAAATATCTTGATATATCTCGAGAACTACGCGTCTGATCAAAAAATATCATAGAACATAAAAAGTAGGAAACATAATTCTCTACAAAAAAGGTCTCTTAACATTTTGCCATAGCTCGCTTCGTTTCCGAGATATTTGCAGATTTATCTCAAGGGAAGGGGCCTGACGGACATATTTCGAGATATTTCTTCTTCTTGTTGTTCCTCTTCTGCACAGCTAAGCTGGAAGTGGCATTTGCAGCTCGCAATTGTGCAGAGTTATCTCAAAGAGAGGGGCCACGGTGTTTCTGTATCTCTATTATGTTGGTGCGGCTTCGGAACTTTTAAATATCTTGATATATCTCGAGAACTACGCATCTGATCAAAAAATATCATAGAACATAAAAAGTAGGAAACTTAATTCGCTACAAAAAAGGTCTCTTAACATTTTGCCATAGCTCGCTTCGTTTCCGAGATATTTGCAGATTTATCTCAAGGGAAGGGGCCTAACGGACATATTTCGTGATATTTCTTCTTCTTGTTGTTCTTCTTCTGCACAGCTAAGCTGGAAGTGGCATTTGCAGCTCGCAATAGTGCAGAGTTATCTCAAAGAAAGGGGCCACGGTGTTTCTGTATCTCTATTATGTTGGTGCGGCTTCTTAACTTTTAAATATCTTGATATATCTCGAGAACTACGCATCTGATCAAAAAATTTCATAGAACATAAAAAGTAGGAAACTCAATTCTCTACAAAAAAGGTCTCTCAACATTTTGCAATAGCTCGCTTCGTTTCCGAGATATTTGCAGATTTATCTCAAGGGAAGGGGCCTGACGGACATATTTCGAGATATTTCTTCTTCTTGTTGTTCTTCTTCTGCACAGCTAAGCTGGAAGTGGCATTTGCGGCTCGCACTAGTGCAGAGTTATCTCAAAGAAAGGGGCCACGGTGTTTCTGTATCTCTATTATGTTGGTGCGGCTTCGGATCTTTTAAATATCTCGATATATCTCGAGAACTACGCTTCTGATCAAAAAATATCATAGAACATAAATTATAGGAAACATAATTCTCTACAAAAAACGTCTCTTAACATTTTGCCATAGCTCGCTTCGTTTCCGAGATATTTGCAGATTCAGCTCAAAGGAACTGGCCTGACAGACATATTTCGAGATATTTCTTCTTCTTGTTGTTCTTCCTCTGCACAGCTAAGCTGGAAGTGGCATTCGCAGCTCGCAATAGTGCAGAGTTATCTCAAAGAAAGGGGCCACGGTGTTTCTGTATCTCTATTATGTTGGTGCGGCTTCGGAACTTTTAAATATCTTGATATATCTCGAGAACTACGCGTCTGATCAAAAAATATCATAGAACATAAAAAGTAGGAAACTTAATTCTCTACAAAAAAGTCTGTTAACATTTTGCCATAGCTCGCTTCGTTTCCGAGATATTTGCAGATTTATCTCAAGGGAAGGGGCCTGACGGACATATTTCGAGATATTTCTTCTTCTTGTTGTTCCTCTTCTGCACAGCTAAGCTGGAAGTGGCATTTGCAGCTCGCAATTGTGCAGAGTTATCTCAAAGAGAGGGGCCACGGTGTTTCGGTATCTCTATTATGTTGGTGCGGCTTCGGAACTTTTAAATATCTTGATATATCTCGAGAACTACGCATCTGATCAAAAAATATCATAGAACATAAAAAGTAGGAAACTTAATTCGCTACAAAAAAGGTCTCTTAACATTTTGCCATAGCTCGCTTCGTTTCCGAGATATTTGCAGATTTATCTCAAGGGAAGGGGCCTAACGGACATATTTCGTGATATTTCTTCTTCTTGTTGTTCTTCTTCTGCACAGCTAAGCTGGAAGTGGCATTTGCAGCTCGCAATAGTGCAGAGTTATCTCAAAGAAAGGGGCCACGGTGTTTCTGTATCTCTATTATGTTGGTGCGGCTTCTTAACTTTTAAATATCTTGATATATCTCGAGAACTACGCATCTGATCAAAAAATTTCATAGAACATAAAAAGTAGGAAACTCAATTCTCTACAAAAAAGGTCTCTTAACATTTTGCAATGGCTCGCTTCGTTTCCGAGATATTTGCAGATTTATCTCAAGGGAAGGGGCCTAACGGACATATTTCGAGATATTTCTTCTTCTTGTTGTTCTTCTTCTGCACAGCTAAGCTGGAAGTGGCATTTGCAGCTCGCAATAGTGCAGAGTTATCTCAAAGAAAGGAGCCACGGTGTTTCTGTATCTCTATTATGTTGCTGCGGCTTCGGAACTTTTAAATATCTTGATATATCTCGAGAACTACGCGTCTGATCAAAAAATATCATAGAACATAAAAAGTAGGAAACATAATTCTCTACAAAAAAGGTCTCTTAACATTTTGCCATAGCTCGCTTCGTTTCCGAGATATTTGCAGATTTATCTCAAGGGAAGGGGCCTGACGGACATATTTCGAGATATTTCTTCTTCTTGTTGTTCTTCTTCTGCACAGCTAAACTGGAAGTGGCATTTCCAGCTCGCAATAGTGCAGAGTTATCTCAAAGAGAGGGGCCACGGTGTTTCTGTATCTCTATTATGTTGGTGCGGCTTCGGAACTTTTAAATATCTTGATATATCTCGAGAACTACGCGTCTGATCAAAAAATATCATAGAACATAAAAAGTAGGAAACATAATCCTCTACAAAAAAGGTCTCTTAACATTTTGCCATAGCTCGCTTCGTTTCCGAGATAGTTGCAGATTTATCTCAAGGGAAGGGGCCTAACGGACATATTTCGTGATATTTCTTCTTCTTGTTGTTCTTCTTCTGCACAGCTAAGCTGGAAGTGGCATTTGCAGCTCGCAATAGTGCAGTTATCTCAAAGAAAGGGGCCACGGTGTTTCTGTATCTCTATTATGTTGGTGCGGCTTCTTAACTTTTAAATATCTTGATATATCTTGAGAACTACGCATCTGATCAAAAAATTTCATAGAACATAAAAAGTAGGAAACTCAATTCTCTACAAAAAAGGTCTCTTAACATTTTGCAATAGCTCGCTTCGTTTCCGAGATATTTGCAGATTTATGTCAAGGGAAGGGGCCTGACGGACATATTTCGAGATATTTCTTCTTCTTGTTGTTCTTCTTCTGCACAGCTAAGCTGGAAGTGGCATTTGCGGCTCGCACTAGTGCAGAGTTATCTCAAAGAAAGGGGCCACGGTGTTTCTGTATCTCTATTATGTTGGTGCGGCTTCGGAACTTTTAAATATCTCGATATATCTCGAAAACTACGCTTCTGATCAAAAAATATCATAGAACATAAATTGTAGGAAACATAATTCTCTACAAAAAACGTCTCTTAACATTTTGCCATAGCTCGCTTCGTTTCCGAGATATTTGCAGATTCAGCTCAAAGGAACTGGCCTGACGGACATATTTCGAGATATTTCTTCTTCTTGTTGTTCTTCCTCTGCACAGCTAAGCTGGAAGTGGCATTTGCAGCTCGCAATAGTGCAGAGTTATCTCAAAGAAAGGGGCCACGGTGTTTCTGTATCTCTATTATGTTGGGGCGGCTTCGGAACTTTTAAATATCTTGATATATCTCGAGAACTACGCATCTGATCAAAAAATATCATAGAACATAAAAAGTAGGCAACTTAATTCTCTACAAAAAAGGTCTCTTATCATTTTGCCATAGCTCTCTTCGTTTCCGAGATATTTGCAGATTTATCTCAAGGGAAGGGGCCTGACGGACATATTTCGAGATATTTCTTCTTCTTGTTGTTCTTCTTCTGCACAGCTAAGCTGGAAGTGGCATTTGCAGCTCGCAATAGTGCAGAGCTATCTCAAAGAAAGGGGCCACGGTGTTTCTGTATCTCTATTATGTTGGTGCGGCTTCGGAACTTTTAAATATCTTGATATATCTCGAGAACTACGCGTCTGATCAAAAAATATCATAGAACATAAAAAGTAGGAAACTTAATTCTCTACAAAAAAGTCTGTTAACATTTTGCCATAGCTCGCTTCGTTTCCGAGATATTTGCAGATTTATCTCAAGGGAAGGGGCCTAACGGACATATTTCGAGATATTTCTTCTTCTTGTTGTTCCTCTTCTGCACAGCTAAGCTGGAAGTGGCATTTGCAGCTCGCAATTGTGCAGAGTTATCTCAAAGAGAGGGGCCACGGTGTTTCTGTATCTCTATTATGTTGGTGCGGCTTCGGAACTTTTAAATATCTTGATATATCTCGAGAACTACGCATCTGATCAGAAAATATCATAGAAGATAAAAAGTAGGAAACTTAATTCTCTACAAAAATGGTCTCTTAACATTTTGCCATAGCTCGCTTCGTTTCCGAGATATTTGCAGATTTATCTCAAGGTAAGGGGCCTGACGGACATATTTCGAGATATTTCTTCTTCTTGTTGTTCTTCTTCTGCACAGCTAAGCTGGAAGTGGCATTTGCAGCTCGCAATAGTGCATAGCTATCTGAAAGAAAGGGGCCACGGTGTTTCTGTATCTCTATTATGTTGGTGCGGCTTCGGAACTTTTAAATATCTTGATATATCTCGAGAACTACGCATCTGATCAAAAAATATCATAGAACATAAAAAGTAGGAAACTTAATTCGCTACAAAAAAGGTCTCTTAACATTTTGCCATAGCTCGCTTCGTTTCCGAGATATTTGCAGATTTATCTCAAGGGAAGGGGCCTAACGGACATATTTCGTGATATTTCTTCTTCTTGTTGTTCTTCTTCTGCACAGCTAAGCTGGAAGTGGCATTTGCAGCTCGCAATAGTGCAGAGTTATCTCAAAGAAAGGGGCCACGGTGTTTCTGTATCTCTATTATGTTGGTGCGGCTTCTTAACTTTTAAATATCTTGATATATCTCGAGAACTACGCATCTGATCAAAAAATTTCATAGAACATAAAAAGTAGGAAACTCAATTCTCTACAAAAAAGGTCTCTTAACATTTTGCAATAGCTCGCTTCGTTTCCGAGATATTTGCAGATTTATCTCAAGGGAAGGGGCCTGACGGACATATTTCGAGATGTTTCTTCTTCTTGTTGTTCTTCTTCTACACAGCTAAGCTGGAAGTGGCATTTGCAGCTCGCAATAGTGCAGAGTTATCTCAAAGAAAGGAGCCACGGTGTTTCTGTATCTCTATTATGTTGGTGCGGCTTCGGAACTTTTAAATATGTTGATATATCTCGAGAACTACGCGTCTGATCAAAAAATATCATAGAACATAAAAAGTAGGAAACATAATTCTCTACAAAAAAGGTCTCTTAACATTTTGCCATAGCTCGCTTCGTTTCCGAGATATTTGCAGATTTATCTCAAGGGAAGGGGCCTGACGGACATATTTCGAGATATTTCTTCTTCTTGTTGTTCCTCTTCTGCACAGCTAAGCTGGAAGTGGCATTTGCAGCTCGCAATTGTGCAGAGTTATCTCAAAGAGAGGGGCCACGGTGTTTCTGTATCTCTATTATGTTGGTGCGGCTTCGGAACTTTTAAATATCTTGATATATCTCGAGAACTACTCATCTGATCAAAAAATATCATAGAACATAAAAAGTAGCAAACTTAATTCGCTACAAAAAAGGTCTCTTAACATTTTGCCATAGCTCGCTTCGTTTCCGAGATATTTGCAGATTTATCTCAAGGGAAGGGGCCTAACGGACATATTTCGTGATATTTCTTCTTCTTGTTGTTCTTCTTCTGCACAGCTAAGCTGGAAGTGGCATTTGCAGCTCGCAATAGTGCAGAGTTATCTCAAAGGAAGGGGCCACGGTGTTTCTGTATCTCTATTATGTTGGTGCGGCTTCTTAACTTTTAAATATCTTGATATATCTCGAGAACTACGCATCTGATCAAAAAATTTCATAGAACATAAAAAGTAGGAAACTCAATTCTCTACAAAAAAGGTCTCTTAACATTTTGCAATAGCTCGCTTCGTTTCCGAGATATTTGCAGATTTATCTCAAGGGAAGGGGCCTGACGGACATATTTCGAGATATTTCTTCTTCTTGTTGTTCTTCTTCTGCACAGCTAAGCTGGAAGTGGCATTTGCGGCTCGCACTAGTGCAGAGTTATCTCAAAGAAAGGGGCCACGGTGTTTCTGTATCTCTATTATGTTGGTGCGGCTTCGGATCTTTTAAATATCTCGATATATCTCGAAAACTACGCTTCTGATCAAAAAATATCATAGAACATAAATTGTAGGAAACATAATTCTCTACAAAAAACGTCTCTTAACATTTTGCCATAGCTCGCTTCGTTTCCGAGATATTTGCAGATTCAGCTCAAAGGAACTGGCCTGACGGACATATTTCGAGATATTTCTTCTTCTTGTTGTTCTTCCTCTGCACAGCTAAGCTGGAAGTGGCATTTGCAGCTCGCAATAGTGCAGAGTTATCTCAAAGAAAGGGGCCACGGTGTTTCTGTATCTCTATTATGTTGGTGCGGCTTCTTAACTTTTAAATATCTTGATATATCTCGAGAACTACGCATCTGATCAAAAAATTTCATAGAACATAAAAAGTAGGAAACTCAATTCTCTACAAAAAAGGTCTCTTAACATTTTGCAATGGCTCGCTTCGTTTCCGAGATATTTGCAGATTTATCTCAAGGGAAGGGGCCTAACGGACATATTTCGAGATATTTCTTCTTCTTGTTGTTCTTCTTCTGCACAGCTAAGCTGGAAGTGGCATTTGCAGCTCGCAATAGTGCAGAGTTATCTCAAAGAAAGGAGCCACGGTGTTTCTGTATCTCTATTATGTTGCTGCGGCTTCGGAACTTTTAAATATCTTGATATATCTCGAGAACTACGCGTCTGATCAAAAAATATCATAGAACATAAAAAGTAGGAAACATAATTCTCTACAAAAAAGGTCTCTTAACATTTTGCCATAGCTCGCTTCGTTTCCGAGATATTTGCAGATTTATCTCAAGGGAAGGGGCCTGACGGACATATTTCGAGATATTTCTTCTTCTTGTTGTTCTTCTTCTGCACAGCTAAACTGGAAGTGGCATTTCCAGCTCGCAATAGTGCAGAGTTATCTCAAAGAGAGGGGCCACGGTGTTTCTGTATCTCTATTATGTTGGTGCGGCTTCGGAACTTTTAAATATCTTGATATATCTCGAGAACTACGCGTCTGATCAAAAAATATCATAGAACATAAAAAGTAGGAAACATAATCCTCTACAAAAAAGGTCTCTTAACATTTTGCCATAGCTCGCTTCGTTTCCGAGATAGTTGCAGATTTATCTCAAGGGAAGGGGCCTAACGGACATATTTCGTGATATTTCTTCTTCTTGTTGTTCTTCTTCTGCACAGCTAAGCTGGAAGTGGCATTTGCAGCTCGCAATAGTGCAGTTATCTCAAAGAAAGGGGCCACGGTGTTTCTGTATCTCTATTATGTTGGTGCGGCTTCTTAACTTTTAAATATCTTGATATATCTTGAGAACTACGCATCTGATCAAAAAATTTCATAGAACATAAAAAGTAGGAAACTCAATTCTCTACAAAAAAGGTCTCTTAACATTTTGCAATAGCTCGCTTCGTTTCCGAGATATTTGCAGATTTATGTCAAGGGAAGGGGCCTGACGGACATATTTCGAGATATTTCTTCTTCTTGTTGTTCTTCATCTGCACAGCTAAGCTGGAAGTGGCATTTGCGGCTCGCACTAGTGCAGAGTTATCTCAAAGAAAGGGGCCACGGTGTTTCTGTATCTCTATTATGTTGGTGCGGCTTCGGAACTTTTAAATATCTCGATATATCTCGAAAACTACGCTTCTGATCAAAAAATATCATAGAACATAAATTGTAGGAAACATAATTCTCTACAAAAAACGTCTCTTAACATTTTGCCATAGCTCGCTTCGTTTCCGAGATATTTGCAGATTCAGCTCAAAGGAACTGGCCTGACGGACATATTTCGAGATATTTCTTCTTCTTGTTGTTCTTCCTCTGCACAGCTAAGCTGGAAGTGGCATTTGCAGCTCGCAATAGTGCAGAGTTATCTCAAAGAAAGGGGCCACGGTGTTTCTGTATCTCTATTATGTTGGGGCGGCTTCGGAACTTTTAAATATCTTGATATATCTCGAGAACTACGCATCTGATCAAAAAATATCATAGAACATAAAAAGTAGGCAACTTAATTCTCTACAAAAAAGGTCTCTTATCATTTTGCCATAGCTCTCTTCGTTTCCGAGATATTTGCAGATTTATCTCAAGGGAAGGGGCCTGACGGACATATTTCGAGATATTTCTTCTTCTTGTTGTTCTTCTTCTGCACAGCTAAGCTGGAAGTGGCATTTGCAGCTCGCAATAGTGCAGAGCTATCTCAAAGAAAGGGGCCACGGTGTTTCTGTATCTCTATTATGTTGGTGCGGCTTCGGAACTTTTAAATATCTTGATATATCTCGAGAACTACGCGTCTGATCAAAAAATATCATAGAACATAAAAAGTAGGAAACTTAATTCTCTACAAAAAAGTCTGTTAACATTTTGCCATAGCTCGCTTCGTTTCCGAGATATTTGCAGATTTATCTCAAGGGAAGGGGCCTAACGGACATATTTCGAGATATTTCTTCTTCTTGTTGTTCCTCTTCTGCACAGCTAAGCTGGAAGTGGCATTTGCAGCTCGCAATTGTGCAGAGTTATCTCAAAGAGAGGGGCCACGGTGTTTCTGTATCTCTATTATGTTGGTGCGGCTTCGGAACTTTTAAATATCTTGATATATCTCGAGAACTACGCATCTGATCAGAAAATATCATAGAAGATAAAAAGTAGGAAACTTAATTCTCTACAAAAATGGTCTCTTAACATTTTGCCATAGCTCGCTTCGTTTCCGAGATATTTGCAGATTTATCTCAAGGTAAGGGGCCTGACGGACATATTTCGAGATATTTCTTCTTCTTGTTGTTCTTCTTCTGCACAGCTAAGCTGGAAGTGGCATTTGCAGCTCGCAATAGTGCATAGCTATCTGAAAGAAAGGGGCCACGGTGTTTCTGTATCTCTATTATGTTGGTGCGGCTTCGGAACTTTTAAATATCTTGATATATCTCGAGAACTACGCATCTGATCAAAAAATATCATAGAACATAAAAAGTAGGAAACTTAATTCGCTACAAAAAAGGTCTCTTAACATTTTGCCATAGCTCGCTTCGTTTCCGAGATATTTGCAGATTTATCTCAAGGGAAGGGGCCTAACGGACATATTTCGTGATATTTCTTCTTCTTGTTGTTCTTCTTCTGCACAGCTAAGCTGGAAGTGGCATTTGCAGCTCGCAATAGTGCAGAGTTATCTCAAAGAAAGGGGCCACGGTGTTTCTGTATCTCTATTATGTTGGTGCGGCTTCTTAACTTTTAAATATCTTGATATATCTCGAGAACTACGCATCTGATCAAAAAATTTCATAGAACATAAAAAGTAGGAAACTCAATTCTCTACAAAAAAGGTCTCTTAACATTTTGCAATAGCTCGCTTCGTTTCCGAGATATTTGCAGATTTATCTCAAGGGAAGGGGCCTGACGGACATATTTCGAGATGTTTCTTCTTCTTGTTGTTCTTCTTCTACACAGCTAAGCTGGAAGTGGCATTTGCAGCTCGCAATAGTGCAGAGTTATCTCAAAGAAAGGAGCCACGGTGTTTCTGTATCTCTATTATGTTGGTGCGGCTTCGGAACTTTTAAATATGTTGATATATCTCGAGAACTACGCGTCTGATCAAAAAATATCATAGAACATAAAAAGTAGGAAACATAATTCTCTACAAAAAAGGTCTCTTAACATTTTGCCATAGCTCGCTTCGTTTCCGAGATATTTGCAGATTTATCTCAAGGGAAGGGGCCTGACGGACATATTTCGAGATATTTCTTCTTCTTGTTGTTCCTCTTCTGCACAGCTAAGCTGGAAGTGGCATTTGCAGCTCGCAATTGTGCAGAGTTATCTCAAAGAGAGGGGCCACGGTGTTTCTGTATCTCTATTATGTTGGTGCGGCTTCGGAACTTTTAAATATCTTGATATATCTCGAGAACTACTCATCTGATCAAAAAATATCATAGAACATAAAAAGTAGCAAACTTAATTCGCTACAAAAAAGGTCTCTTAACATTTTGCCATAGCTCGCTTCGTTTCCGAGATATTTGCAGATTTATCTCAAGGGAAGGGGCCTAACGGACATATTTCGTGATATTTCTTCTTCTTGTTGTTCTTCTTCTGCACAGCTAAGCTGGAAGTGGCATTTGCAGCTCGCAATAGTGCAGAGTTATCTCAGAGGAAGGGGCCACGGTGTTTCTGTATCTCTATTATGTTGGTGCGGCTTCTTAACTTTTAAATATCTTGATATATCTCGAGAACTACGCATCTGATCAAAAAATTTCATAGAACATAAAAAGTAGGAAACTCAATTCTCTACAAAAAAGGTCTCTTAACATTTTGCAATAGCT
Source organism: Osmia lignaria lignaria (assembly GCF_051020975.1). Lineage (NCBI taxonomy): Eukaryota > Metazoa > Arthropoda > Insecta > Hymenoptera > Megachilidae > Osmia > Osmia lignaria. The sequence goes on from NW_027478159.1 coordinate 23,378,433, forward strand.
CGCTTCGTTTCCGAGATATTTGCAGATTTATCTCAAGGGAAGGGGCCTGACGGACATATTTCGAGATATTTCTTCTTCTTGTTGTTCTTCTTCTGCACAGCTAAGCTGGAAGTGGCATTTGCGGCTCGCACTAGTGCAGAGTTATCTCAAAGAAAGGGGCCACGGTGTTTCTGTATCTCTATTATGTTGGTGCGGCTTCGGATCTTTTAAATATCTCGATATATCTCGAAAACTACGCTTCTGATCAAAAAATATCATAGAACATAAATTGTAGGAAACATAATTCTCTACAAAAAACGTCTCTTAACATTTTGCCATAGCTCGCTTCGTTTCCGAGATATTTGCAGATTCAGCTCAAAGGAACTGGCCTGACGGACATATTTCGAGATATTTCTTCTTCTTGTTGTTCTTCCTCTGCACAGCTAAGCTGGAAGTGGCATTTGCAGCTCGCAATAGTGCAGAGTTATCTCAAAGAAAGGGGCCACGGTGTTTCTGTATCTCTATTATGTTGGGGCGGCTTCGGAACTTTTAAATATCTTGATATATCTCGAGAACTACGCATCTGATCAAAAAATATCATAGAACATAAAAAGTAGGCAACTTAATTCTCTACAAAAAAGGTATCTACACATTTTGCCATAGCTCTCTTCGTTTCCGAGATATTTGCAGATTTATCTCAAGGGAAGGGGCCTGACGGACATATTTCGAGATATTTCTTCTTCTTGTTGTTCTTCTTCTGCACAGCTAAGCTGGAAGTGGCATTTGCAGCTCGCAATACTGCAGAGTTATCTCAAAGAAAGGGGCCACGGTGTTTCTGTATCTCTATTATGTTGGTGCGGCTTCGGAACTTTTAAATATCTTGATATATCTCGAGAACTACGCGTCTGATCAAAAAATATCATAGAACATAAAAAGTAGGAAACTTAATTCTCTACAAAAAAGTCTGTCAACATTTTGCCATAGCTCGCTTCGTTTCCGAGATATTTGCAGATTTATCTCAAGGGAAGGGGCCTGACGGACATATTTCGAGATATTTCTTCTTCTTGTTGTTCTTCTTCTGCACAGCTAAGCTGGAAGTGGCATTTGCGGCTCGCACTAGTGCAGAGTTATCTCAAAGAAAGGGGCCACGGTGTTTCTGTATCTCTATTATGTTGGTGCGGCTTCGGATCTTTTAAATATCTCGATATATCTAGAAAACTACGCTTCTGATCAAAAAATATCATAGAACATAAATTGTAGGAAACATAATTCTCTACAAAAAACGTCTCTTAACATTTTGCCATAGCTCGCTTCGTTTCCGAGATATTTGCAGATTCAGCTCAAAGGAACTGGCCTGAGGGACATATTTCGAGATATTTCTTCTTCTTGTTGTTCTTCCTCTGCGCAGCTAAGCTGGAAGTGGCATTTGCAGCTCGCAATAGTGCAGAGTTATCTCAAAGAAAGGGGCCACGGTGTTTCTGTATCTCTATTATGTTGGTGCGGCTTCGGAACTTTTAAATATCTTGATATATGTCGAGAACTACGCGTCTGATCAAAAAATATCATAGAACATAAAAAGTAGGAAACTTAATTCTCTACAAAAAAGTCTGTTAACATTTTGCCATAGCTCGCTTCGTTTCCGAGATATTTGCAGATTTATCTCAAGGGAAGGGGCCTAACGGACATATTTCGAGATATTTCTTCTTCTTGTTGTTCTTCTTCTGCACAGCTAAACTGGACGTCGCATTTGCAGCTCGCAATAGTGCAGAGTTACTTCAAAGAGAGGGGCCGCGGTGTTTCTGTATCTCTATTATGTTGGTGCGGCTTCGGAACTTTTAAATATCTTGATATATCTCGAGAACTACGCATCTGATCAAAAAATATCATAGAACATAAATTGTAGGAAACATAATTGTCTACAAAAAAGGTCTCTTAACATTTTGCCATAGCTCGCTTCGTTTCCGAGATATTTGCAGATATATCTCAAGGGAAGGGGCCTGACGGACATATTTCGAGATATTTCTTCTTCTTGTTGTTCTTCTTCTGCACAGCTAAGCTGGAAGTGGCATTTACAGCTCGCAATAGTGCAGAGTTATCTCAAAGAAAGGGGCCACGGTGTTTCTGTATCTCTATTATGTTGGTGCGGCTTCGGAACTTTTAAATATCTTGATATATCTCGAGAACTACGCATCTGATCAAAAAATATCATAGAAGATAAAAAGTAGGAAACTTAATTCTCTACAAAAAAGGTCTCTTAACATTTTCCCATAGCTGGCATCGTTTCCGAGATATTTGCAGATATATCTCAAGGGAAGGGGCCTGACGGACATATTCGGAGATATTTCTTCTTCTTGTTGTTCCTCTTCTGCACAGCTAAGCTGGAAGTGGCATTTGCAGCTCGCAATAGTGCAGAGTTATCTCAAAGAAAGAGGCCACGGTGTTCCTGCACCTCTATTATGTTGGTGCAGCTTCGGAACTTTTAAATATCTTGATATATCTCGAGAACTACGCATCTGATCAAAAAATATCATAGAACATAAAAAGTAGGAAACTTAATTCTCTACAAAAAAGGTCTCTTAACGTTTTGCAATAGCTCGCTTTGTTTCCGAGATATTTGCAGATTTATCTCAAGGGAAGGGTCCTGACGGACATATTTCGAGATATTTCTTCTTCTTGTTGTTCTTCTTCTGCACAGCTAAACTGGAAGTGGCATTTCCAGCTCGCAATAGTGCAGAGTTATCCCAAAGAAAGGGGCCACGGTGTTTCTGTATCTCTATTATGTTGGTGCGGCTTCGGAACTTTTAAATATCTCGATATATCTCGAAAACTACGCTTCTGATCAAAAAATATCATAGAACATAAATTGTAGGAAACATAATTCTCTACAAAAAAGGTCTCTTAACAGTTTGCCATAGCTCGCTTCGTTTCCGAGATATTTGCAGATATATCTCAAGGGAAGGGGCCTGACGGACATATTTCGAGATATTTCTTCTTCTTGTTGTTCTTCTTCTGCACAGCTAAGCTGGAAGTGGCATTTACAGCTCGCAATAGTGCATAGTTGTCTGAAAGAAAGGGGCCACGGTGTTTCTGTATCTCTATTATGTTGGTGCGGCTTCGGAACTTTTAAATATCTTGATATATCTCGAGAACTACGCATCTGATCAAAAAATATCATAGAACCTAAATTGTAGGAAACATAATTCTCTACAAAAAAGGTCTCTTAACATTTTGCCATAGCTCGCTTCGTTTCCGAGATATTTGCAGATTTATCTCAAGGGAAGGGTCCTGATGGACATATTTCGAGATATTTCTTCTTCTTGTTGTTCCTCTTCTGCACAGCTAAGCTGGAAGTGGCATTTGCAGCTCGCAATTGTGCAGAGTTATCTCAAAGAGAGGGGCCACGGTGTTTCTGTATCTCTATTATGTTGGTGCGGCTTCGGAACTTTTAAATATCTTGATATATCTCGAGAACTACGCATCTGATCAGAAAATATCATAGAAGATAAAAAGTAGGAAACTTAATTCTCTACAAAAATGGTCTCTTAACATTTTGCCATAGCTCGCTTCGTTTCCGAGATATTTGCAGATTTATCTCAAGGTAAGGGGCCTGACGGACATATTTCGAGATATTTCTTCTTCTTGTTGTTCTTCTTCTGCACAGCTAAGCTGGAAGTGGCATTTGCAGCTCGCAATAGTGCATAGCTATCTGAAAGAAAGGGGCCACGGTGTTTCTGTATCTCTATTATGTTGGTGCGGCTTCGGAACTTTTAAATATCTTGATATATCTCGAGAACTACGCATCTGATCAAAAAATATCATAGAACATAAAAAGTAGGAAACTTAATTCGCTACAAAAAAGGTCTCTTAACATTTTGCCATAGCTCGCTTCGTTTCCGAGATATTTGCAGATTTATCTCAAGGGAAGGGGCCTAACGGACATATTTCGTGATATTTCTTCTTCTTGTTGTTCTTCTTCTGCACAGCTAAGCTGGAAGTCGCATTTGCAGCTCGCAATAGTGCAGAGTTATCTCAAAGAAAGGGGCCACGGTGTTTCTGTATCTCTATTATGTTGGTGCGGCTTCTTAACTTTTAAATATCTTGATATATCTCGAGAACTACGCATCTGATCAAAAAATTTCATAGAACATAAAAAGTAGGAAACTCAATTCTCTACAAAAAAGGTCTCTTAACATTTTGCAATAGCTCGCTTCGTTTCCGAGATATTTGCAGATTTATCTCAAGGGAAGGGGCCTGACGGACATATTTCGAGATATTTCTTCTTCTTGTTGTTCTTCTTCTACACAGCTAAGCTGGAAGTGGCATTTGCAGCTCGCAATAGTGCAGAGTTATCTCAAAGAAAGGAGCCACGGTGTTTCTGTATCTCTATTATGTTGGTGCGGCTTCGGAACTTTTAAATATCTTGATATATCTCGAGAACTACGCGTCTGATCAAAAAATATCATAGAACATAAAAAGTAGGAAACATAATTCTCTACAAAAAAGGTCTCTTAACATTTTGCCATAGCTCGCTTCGTTTCCGAGATATTTGCAGATTTATCTCAAGGGAAGGGGCCTGACGGACATATTTCGAGATATTTCTTCTTCTTGTTGTTCCTCTTCTGCACAGCTAAGCTGGAAGTGGCATTTGCAGCTCGCAATTGTGCAGAGTTATCTCAAAGAGAGGGGCCACGGTGTTTCTGTATCTCTATTATGTTGGTGCGGCTTCGGAACTTTTAAATATCTTGATATATCTCGAGAACTACTCATCTGATCAAAAAATATCATAGAACATAAAAAGTAGGAAACTTAATTCGCTACAAAAAAGGTCTCTTAACATTTTGCCATAGCTCGCTTCGTTTCCGAGATATTTGCAGATTTATCTCAAGGGAAGGGGCCTAACGGACATATTTCGTGATATTTCTTCTTCTTGTTGTTCTTCTTCTGCACAGCTAAGCTGGAAGTGGCATTTGCAGCTCGCAATAGTGCAGAGTTATCTCAAAGAAAGGGGCCACGGTGTTTCTGTATCTCTATTATGTTGGTGCGGCTTCTTAACTTTTAAATATCTTGATATATCTCGAGAACTACGCATCTGATCAAAAAATTTCATAGAACATAAAAAGTAGGAAACTCAATTCTCTACAAAAAAGGTCTCTTAACATTTTGCAATAGCTCGCTTCGTTTCCGAGATATTTGCAGATTTATCTCAAGGGAAGGGGCCTGACGGACATATTTCGAGATATTTCTTCTTCTTGTTGTTCTTCTTCTACACAGCTAAGCTGGAAGTGGCATTTGCAGCTCGCAATAGTGCAGAGTTATCTCAAAGAAAGGAGCCACGGTGTTTCTGTATCTCTATTATGTTGGTGCGGCTTCGGAACTTTTAAATATCTTGATATATCTCGAGAACTACGCGTCTGATCAAAAAATATCATAGAACATAAAAAGTAGGAAACATAATTCTCTACAAAAAAGGTCTCTTAACATTTTGCCATAGCTCGCTTCGTTTCCGAGATATTTGCAGATTTATCTCAAGGGAAGGGGCCTGACGGACATATTTCGAGATATTTCTTCTTCTTGTTGTTCCTCTTCTGCACAGCTAAGCTGGAAGTGGCATTTGCAGCTCGCAATTGTGCAGAGTTATCTCAAAGAAAGGGGCCACGGTGTTTCTGTATCTCTATTATGTTGGTGCGGCTTCGGATCTTTTAAATATCTCGATATATCTCGAAAACTACGCTTCTGATCAAAAAATATCATAGAACATAAATTGTAGGAAACATAATTCTCTACAAAAAACGTCTCTTAACATTTTGCCATAGCTCGCTTCGTTTCCGAGATATTTGCAGATTCAGCTCAAAGGAACTGGCCTGAGGGACATATTTCGAGATATTTCTTCTTCTTGTTGTTCTTCCTCTGCGCAGCTAAGCTGGAAGTGGCATTTGCAGCTCGCAATAGTGCAGAGTTATCTCAAAGAAAGGGGCCACGGTGTTTCTGTATCTCTATTATGTTGGTGCGGCTTCGGAACTTTTAAATATCTTGATATATATCGAGAACTACGCGTCTGATCAAAAAATATCATAGAACATAAAAAGTAGGAAACTTAATTCTCTACAAAAAAGTCTGTTAACATTTTGCCATAGCTCGCTTCGTTTCCGAGATATTTGCAGATTTATCTCAAGGGAAGGGGCCTAACGGACATATTTCGAGATATTTCTTCTTCTTGTTGTTCTTCTTCTGCACAGCTAAACTGGACGTGGCATTTGCAGCTCGCAATAGTGCAGAGTTACTTCAAAGAGAGGGGCCACGGTGTTTCTGTATCTCTATTATGTTGGTGCGGCTTCGGAACTTTTAAATATCTTGATATATCTCGAGAACTACGCATCTGATCAAAAAATATCATAGAACATAAATTGTAGGAAACATAATTGTCTACAAAAAAGGTCTCTTAACATTTTGCCATAGCTCGCTTCGTTTCCGAGATATTTGCAGATATATCTCAAGGGAAGGGGCCTGACGGACATATTTCGAGATATTTCTTCTTCTTGTTGTTCTTCTTCTGCACAGCTAAGCTGGAAGTGGCATTTACAGCTCGCAATAGTGCAGAGTTATCTCAAAGAAAGGGGCCACGGTGTTTCTGTATCTCTATTATGTTGGTGCGGCTTCGGAACTTTTAAATATCTTGATATATCTCGAGAACTACGCATCTGATCAAAAAATATCATAGAAGATAAAAAGTAGGAAACTTAATTCTCTACAAAAAAGGTCTCTTAACATTTTCCCATAGCTGGCATCGTTTCCGAGATATTTGCAGATATATCTCAAGGGAAGGGGCCTGACGGACATATTCCGAGATATTTCTTCTTCTTGTTGTTCCTCTTCTGCACAGCTAAGCTGGAAGTGGCATTTGCAGCTCGCAATAGTGCAGAGTTATCTCAAAGAAAGAGGCCACGGTGTTCCTGCACCTCTATTATGTTGGTGCAGCTTCGGAACTTTTAAATATCTTGATATATCTCGAGAACTACGCATCTGATCAAAAAATATCATAGAACATAAAAAGTAGGAAACTTAATTCTCTACAAAAAAGGTCTCTTAACGTTTTGCAATAGCTCGCTTTGTTTCCGAGATATTTGCAGATTTATCTCAAGGGAAGGGTCCTGACGGACATATTTCGAGATATTTCTTCTTCTTGTTGTTCTTCTTCTGCACAGCTAAACTGGAAGTGGCATTTCCAGCTCGCAATAGTGCAGAGTTATCCCAAAGAAAGGGGCCACGGTGTTTCTGTATCTCTATTATGTTGGTGCGGCTTCGGAACTTTTAAATATCTCGATATATCTCGAAAACTACGCTTCTGATCAAAAAATATCATAGAACATAAATTGTAGGAAACATAATTCTCTACAAAAAAGGTCTCTTAACAGTTTGCCATAGCTCGCTTCGTTTCCGAGATATTTGCAGATATATCTCAAGGGAAGGGGCCTGACGGACATATTTCGAGATATTTCTTCTTCTTGTTGTTCTTCTTCTGCACAGCTAAGCTGGAAGTGGCATTTACAGCTCGCAATAGTGCATAGTTGTCTGAAAGAAAGGGGCCACGGTGTTTCTGTATCTCTATTATGTTGGTGCGGCTTCGGAACTTTTAAATATCTTGATATATCTCGAGAACTACGCATCTGATCAAAAAATATCATAGAACCTAAATTGTAGGAAACATAATTCTCTACAAAAAAGGTCTCTTAACATTTTGCCATAGCTTGCTTCGTTTCCGAGATATTTGCAGATTTATCTCAAGGGAAGGGTCCTGATGGACATATTTCGAGATATTTCTTCTTCTTGTTGTTCTTCTTCTGCACAGCTAAACTGGAAGTGGCATTTCCAGCTCGCAATCGTGCAGAGTTATCTCAAAGAAAGGGGCCACGGTGTTTCTGTATCTCTATTATGTTGGTGCGGCTTCGGAACTTTTAAATATCTTGATATATCTCGAGAACTACGCCTCTGATCGAAAAATATCATAGAACATAAAAAGTAGGAAACTTAATTCTCTACAAAAAAGGTCTCTTAACGTTTTGCAATAGCTCGCTTTGTTTCCGAGATATTTGCAGATTTATCTCAAGGGAAGGGTCCTGACGGACATATTTCGAGATATTTCTTCTTCTTGTTGTTCTTCTTCTGCACAGCTAAACTGGAAGTGGCATTTCCAGCTCGCAATAGTGCAGAGTTATCCCACAGAAAGGGGCCACGGTGTTTTTGTATCTCTATTATGTTGGTGCGGCTTCGGAACTTTTAAATATCTCGATATATCTCGAAAACTACGCTTCTGATCAAAAAATATCATAGAACATAAATTGTAGGAAACATAATTCTCTACAAAAAAGGTCTCTTAACAGTTTGCCATAGCTCGCTTCGTTTCCGAGATATTTGCAGATATATCTCAAGGGAAGGGGCCTGACGGACATATTTCGAGATATTTCTTCTTCTTGTTGTTCTTCTTCTGCACAGCTAAGCTGGAAGTGGCATTTACAGCTCGCAATAGTGCATAGTTGTCTGAAAGAAAGGGGCCACGGTGTTTCTGTATCTCTATTATGTTGGTGCGGCTTCGGAACTTTTAAATATCTTGATATATCTCGAGAACTACGCATCTGATCAAAAAATATCATAGAACCTAAATTGTAGGAAACATAATTCTCTACAAAAAAGGTCTCTTAACATTTTGCCATAGCTCGCTTCGTTTCCGAGATATTTGCAGATTTATCTCAAGGGAAGGGGCCGACGGACATATTTCGAGATATTTCTTCTTCTTGTTGTTCTTCTTCTGCACAGCTAAGCTGGAAGTGGCATTTGCAGCTCGCAATAGTGCAGAGTTATCTCAAAGAAAGGGGCCACGGTGTTTCTGTACCTGTATTATGTTGGTGCAGCTTCGGAGCTTTTAAATATCTTGATATATCTCGAGAACCACGCATCTGATCAAAAAATATCATAGAACATAAAAAGTAGGAAACTTAATTCTCTACAAAAAAGGTCTCTTAACGTTTTGCAATAGCTCGCTTCGTTTCCGAGATATTCGCAGATTTATCTCAAGGGAAGGGTCCTGACGGACATATTTCGAGATATTTCTTCTTCTTGTTGTTCTTCTCCTGCACAGCTAAACTGGAGGTGGCATTTCCAGCTCGCAATAGTGCAGAGTTATCCCAAAGAAAGGGGCCACGGTGTTTCTGTATCTCTATTATGTTGGTGCGGCTTCGGAACTTTTAAATATCTCGATATATCTCGCAAACTACGCTTCTGATCAAAAAATATCATAGAACATAAATTGTAGGAAACATAATTCTCTACAAAAAAGGTCTCTTAACATTTTGCCATAGCTCGCTTCGTTTCCGAGATATTTGCAGATTTATCTCAAGGGAAGGGTCCTGATGGACATATTTCGAGATGTTTCTTCTTCTTGTTGTTCTTCTTCTGCACAGCTAAACTGGAAGTGGCATTTCCAGCTCGCAGTAGTGCAGATTTATCTCAAAGAAAGGGGCCACGGTGTTTCTGTATCTCTATTATGTTGGTGCGGCTTCGGAACTTTTAAATATCTCGATATATCTCGAAAACTACGCTTCTGATCAAAAAATATCATAGAACATAAATTGTAGGAAACATAATTCTCTACAAAAAAGGTCTCTTAACAGTTTGCCATAGCTCGCTTCGTTTCCGAGATATTTGCAGATATATCTCAAGGGAAGGGGCCTGACGGACATATTTCGAGATATTTCTTCTTCTTGTTGTTCTTCTTCTGCACAGCTAAGCTGGAAGTGGCATTTACAGCTCGCAATAGTGCATAGTTGTCTGAAAGAAAGGGGCCACGGTGTTTCTGTATCTCTATTATGTTGGTGCGGCTTCGGAACTTTTAAATATCTTGATATATCTCGAGAACTACGCATCTGATCAAAAAATATCATAGAACCTAAATTGTAGGAAACATAATTCTCTACAAAAAAGGTCTCTTAACATTTTGCCATAGCTTGCTTCGTTTCCGAGATATTTGCAGATTTATCTCAAGGGAAGGGTCCTGATGGACATATTTCGAGATATTTCTTCTTCTTGTTGTTCTTCTTCTGCACAGCTAAACTGGAAGTGGCATTTCCAGCTCGCAATCGTGCAGAGTTATCTCAAAGAAAGGGGCCACGGTGTTTCTGTATCTCTATTATGTTGGTGCGGCTTCGGAACTTTTAAATATCTTGATATATCTCGAGAACTACGCCTCTGATCGAAAAATATCATAGAACATAAAAAGTAGGAAACTTAATTCTCTACAAAAAAGGTCTCTTAACGTTTTGCAATAGCTCGCTTTGTTTCCGAGATATTTGCAGATTTATCTCAAGGGAAGGGTCCTGACGGACATATTTCGAGATATTTCTTCTTCTTGTTGTTCTTCTTCTGCACAGCTAAACTGGAAGTGGCATTTCCAGCTCGCAATAGTGCAGAGTTATCCCACAGAAAGGGGCCACGGTGTTTTTGTATCTCTATTATGTTGGTGCGGCTTCGGAACTTTTAAATATCTCGATATATCTCGAAAACTACGCTTCTGATCAAAAAATATCATAGAACATAAATTGTAGGAAACATAATTCTCTACAAAAAAGGTCTCTTAACAGTTTGCCATAGCTCGCTTCGTTTCCGAGATATTTGCAGATATATCTCAAGGGAAGGGGCCTGACGGACATATTTCGAGATATTTCTTCTTCTTGTTGTTCTTCTTCTGCACAGCTAAGCTGGAAGTGGCATTTACAGCTCGCAATAGTGCATAGTTGTCTGAAAGAAAGGGGCCACGGTGTTTCTGTATCTCTATTATGTTGGTGCGGCTTCGGAACTTTTAAATATCTTGATATATCTCGAGAACTACGCATCTGATCAAAAAATATCATAGAACCTAAATTGTAGGAAACATAATTCTCTACAAAAAAGGTCTCTTAACATTTTGCCATAGCTCGCTTCGTTTCCGAGATATTTGCAGATTTATCTCAAGGGAAGGGGCCGACGGACATATTTCGAGATATTTCTTCTTCTTGTTGTTCTTCTTCTGCACAGCTAAGCTGGAAGTGGCATTTGCAGCTCGCAATAGTGCAGAGTTATCTCAAAGAAAGGGGCCACGGTGTTTCTGTACCTGTATTATGTTGGTGCAGCTTCGGAGCTTTTAAATATCTTGATATATCTCGAGAACCACGCATCTGATCAAAAAATATCATAGAACATAAAAAGTAGGAAACTTAATTCTCTACAAAAAAGGTCTCTTAACGTTTTGCAATAGCTCGCTTCGTTTCCGAGATATTCGCAGATTTATCTCAAGGGAAGGGTCCTGACGGACATATTTCGAGATATTTCTTCTTCTTGTTGTTCTTCTCCTGCACAGCTAAACTGGAGGTGGCATTTCCAGCTCGCAATAGTGCAGAGTTATCCCAAAGAAAGGGGCCACGGTGTTTCTGTATCTCTATTATGTTGGTGCGGCTTCGGAACTTTTAAATATCTCGATATATCTCGCAAACTACGCTTCTGATCAAAAAATATCATAGAACATAAATTGTAGGAAACATAATTCTCTACAAAAAAGGTCTCTTAACATTTTGCCATAGCTCGCTTCGTTTCCGAGATATTTGCAGATTTATCTCAAGGGAAGGGTCCTGATGGACATATTTCGAGATGTTTCTTCTTCTTGTTGTTCTTCTTCTGCACAGCTAAACTGGAAGTGGCATTTCCAGCTCGCAGTAGTGCAGATTTATCTCAAAGAAAGGGGCCACGGTGTTTCTGTATCTCTATTATGTTGGTGCGGCTTCGGAACTTTTAAATATCTCGATATATCTCGAAAACTACGCTTCTGATCAAAAAATATCATAGAACATAAAAAGTAGGAAACTTAATTCTCTACAAAAAAGTCTGTTAACATTTTGCCATAGCTCGCTTCGTTTCCGAGATATTTGCAGATTTATCTCAAGGGAAGGGGCCTAACGGACATATTCCGAGATATTTCTTCTTCTTGTTGTTCCTCTTCTGCACAGCTAAGCTGGAAGTGGCATTTGCAGCTCGCAATAGTGCAGAGTTATCTCAAAGAAAGAGGCCACGGTGTTTCTGCACCTCTATTATGTTGGTGCGGCTTCGGAACTTTTAAATATCTTGATATATCTCGAGAACTACGCCTCTGATCGAAAAATATCATAGAACATAAAAAGTAGGAAACTTAATTCTCTACAAAAAAGGTCTCTTAAGATTTTGCCATAGCTCGCTTGGTTTCCGAGGTATTTGCAGATTTATCTCAAGGGAAGGGGCCTGACGGACATATTTCGAGATATTTCTTCTTCTTGTTGTTCTTCTTCTGCACAGCTAAGCTGGAAGTGGCATTTGCAGCTCGCAATAGTGCAGAGTTATCGTAAAGAAAGGGGCCACGGTGTTTCTGTATCTCTATTATGTTGGTGCGGCTTCGGAACTTTTAAATATCTTGATATATCTCGAGAACTACGCATCTGATCAAAAAATATCCTAGAACATAAAAAGTAGGAAACCTAATTTTCTACAAAAAAGGTCTCTTAACATTTTGCCGTAGCTCGCTTCGTTTCCGAGATATTTGCAGATTTATCTCAAGGGAAGGGGCCTGACGGACATATTTCGAGATATTTCTTCTTCTTGTTGTTCTTCCTCTGCACAGCTAAGCTGGAAGTGGCATTTGCAGCTCGCAATAGTGCAGAGTTATCTCAAAGAAAGGGGCCACGGTGTTTCTGTATCTCTATTATGTTGGGGCGGCTTCGGAACTTTTAAATATCTTGATATATCTCGAGAACTACGCATCTGATCAAAAAATATCATAGAACATAAAAAGTAGGCAACTTAATTCTCTACAAAAAAGGTCTCTTATCATTTTGCCATAGCTCTCTTCGTTTCCGAGATATTTGCAGATTTATCTCAAGGGAAGGGGCCTGACGGACATATTTCGAGATATTTCTTCTTCTTGTTGTTCTTCTTCTGCACAGCTAAGCTGGAAGTGGCATTTGCAGCTCGCAATAGTGCAGAGCTATCTCAAAGAAAGGGGCCACGGTGTTTCTGTATCTCTATTATGTTGGTGCGGCTTCGGAACTTTTAAATATCTTGATATATCTCGAGAACTACGCGTCTGATCAAAAAATATCATAGAACATAAAAAGTAGGAAACTTAATTCTCTACAAAAAAGTCTGTTAACATTTTGCCATAGCTCGCTTCGTTTCCGAGATATTTGCAGATTTATCTCAAGGGAAGGGGCCTAACGGACATATTCCGAGATATTTCTTCTTCTTGTTGTTCCTCTTCTGCACAGCTAAGCTGGAAGTGGCATTTGCAGCTCGCAATAGTGCAGAGTTATCTCAAAGAAAGAGGCCACGGTGTTTCTGCACCTCTATTATGTTGGTGCGGCTTCGGAACTTTTAAATATCTTGATATATCTCGAGAACTACGCCTCTGATCGAAAAATATCATAGAACATAAAAAGTAGGAAACTTAATTCTCTACAAAAAAGGTCTCTTAAGATTTTGCCATAGCTCGCTTGGTTTCCGAGGTATTTGCAGATTTATCTCAAGGGAAGGGGCCTGACGGACATATTTCGAGATATTTCTTCTTCTTGTTGTTCTTCTTCTGCACAGCTAAGCTGGAAGTGGCATTTGCAGCTCGCAATAGTGCAGAGTTATCGTAAAGAAAGGGGCCACGGTGTTTCTGTATCTCTATTATGTTGGTGCGGCTTCGGAACTTTTAAATATCTTGATATATCTCGAGAACTACGCATCTGATCAAAAAATATCCTAGAACATAAAAAGTAGGAAACCTAATTTTCTACAAAAAAGGTCTCTTAACATTTTGCCGTAGCTCGCTTCGTTTCCGAGATATTTGCAGATTTATCTCAAGGGAAGGGGCCTGACGGACATATTTCGAGATATTTCTTCTTCTTGTTGTTCTTCCTCTGCACAGCTAAGCTGGAAGTGGCATTTGCAGCTCGCAATAGTGCAGAGTTATCTCAAAGAAAGGGGCCACGGTGTTTCTGTATCTCTATTATGTTGGGGCGGCTTCGGAACTTTTAAATATCTTGATATATCTCGAGAACTACGCATCTGATCAAAAAATATCATAGAACATAAAAAGTAGGCAACTTAATTCTCTACAAAAAAGGTCTCTTATCATTTTGCCATAGCTCTCTTCGTTTCCGAGATATTTGCAGATTTATCTCAAGGGAAGGGGCCTGACGGACATATTTCGAGATATTTCTTCTTCTTGTTGTTCTTCTTCTGCACAGCTAAGCTGGAAGTGGCATTTGCAGCTCGCAATAGTGCAGAGCTATCTCAAAGAAAGGGGCCACGGTGTTTCTGTATCTCTATTATGTTGGTGCGGCTTCGGAACTTTTAAATATCTTGATATATCTCGAGAACTACGCGTCTGATCAAAAAATATCATAGAACATAAAAAGTAGGAAACTTAATTCTCTACAAAAAAGTCTGTTAACATTTTGCCATAGCTCGCTTCGTTTCCGAGATATTTGCAGATTTATCTCAAGGGAAGGGGCCTAACGGACATATTTCGAGATATTTCTTCTTCTTGTTGTTCCTCTTCTGCACAGCTAAGGTGGAAGTGGCATTTGCAGCTCGCAATTGTGCAGAGTTATCTCAAAGAGAGGGGCCACGGTGTTTCTGTATCTCTATTATGTTGGTGCGGCTTCGGAACTTTTAAATATCTTGATATATCTCGAGAACTACGCATCTGATCAGAAAATATCATAGAAGATAAAAAGTAGGAAACTTAATTCTCTACAAAAATGGTCTCTTAACATTTTGCCATAGCTCGCTTCGTTTCCGAGATATTTGCAGATTTATCTCAAGGTAAGGGGCCTGACGGACATATTTCGAGATATTTCTTCTTCTTGTTGTTCTTCTTCTGCACAGCTAAGCTGGAAGTGGCATTTGCAGCTCGCAATAGTGCATAGCTATCTGAAAGAAAGGGGCCACGGTGTTTCTGTATCTCTATTATGTTGGTGCGGCTTCGGAACTTTTAAATATCTTGATATATCTCGAGAACTACGCATCTGATCAAAAAATATCATAGAACATAAAAAGTAGGAAACTTAATTCGCTACAAAAAAGGTCTCTTAACATTTTGCCATAGCTCGCTTCGTTTCCGAGATATTTGCAGATTTATCTCAAGGGAAGGGGCCTAACGGACATATTTCGTGATATTTCTTCTTCTTGTTGTTCTTCTTCTGCACAGCTAAGCTGGAAGTGGCATTTGCAGCTCGCAATAGTGCAGAGTTATCTCAAAGAAAGGGGCCACGGTGTTTCTGTATCTCTATTATGTTGGTGCGGCTTCTTAACTTTTAAATATCTTGATATATCTCGAGAACTACGCATCTGATCAAAAAATTTCATAGAACATAAAAAGTAGGAAACTCAATTCTCTACAAAAAAGGTCTCTTAACATTTTGCAATAGCTCGCTTCGTTTCCGAGATATTTGCAGATTTATCTCAAGGGAAGGGGCCTGACGGACATATTTCGAGATATTTCTTCTTCTTGTTGTTCTTCTTCTACACAGCTAAGCTGGAAGTGGCATTTGCAGCTCGCAATAGTGCAGAGTTATCTCAAAGAAAGGAGCCACGGTGTTTCTGTATCTCTATTATGTTGGTGCGGCTTCGGAACTTTTAAATATCTTGATATATCTCGAGAACTACGCGTCTGATCAAAAAATATCATAGAACATAAAAAGTAGGAAACATAATTCTCTACAAAAAAGGTCTCTTAACATTTTGCCATAGCTCGCTTCGTTTCCGAGATATTTGCAGATTTATCTCAAGGGAAGGGGCCTGACGGACATATTTCGAGATATTTCTTCTTCTTGTTGTTCCTCTTCTGCACAGCTAAGCTGGAAGTGGCATTTGCAGCTCGCAATTGTGCAGAGTTATCTCAAAGAGAGGGGCCACGGTGTTTCTGTATCTCTATTATGTTGGTGCGGCTTCGGAACTTTTAAATATCTTGATATATCTCGAGAACTACTCATCTGATCAAAAAATATCATAGAACATAAAAAGTAGGAAACTTAATTCGCTACAAAAAAGGTCTCTTAACATTTTGCCATAGCTCGCTTCGTTTCCGAGATATTTGCAGATTTATCTCAAGGGAAGGGGCCTAACGGACATATTTCGTGATATTTCTTCTTCTTGTTGTTCTTCTTCTGCACAGCTAAGCTGGAAGTGGCATTTGCAGCTCGCAATAGTGCAGAGTTATCTCAAAGAAAGGGGCCACGGTGTTTCTGTATCTCTATTATGTTGGTGCGGCTTCTTAACTTTTAAATATCTTGATATATCTCGAGAACTACGCATCTGATCAAAAAATTTCATAGAACATAAAAAGTAGGAAACTCAATTCTCTACAAAAAAGGTCTCTTAATATTTTGCAATAGCTCGCTTCGTTTCCGAGATATTTGCAGATTTATCTCAAGGGAAGGGGCCTGACGGACATATTTCGAGATATTTCTTCTTCTTGTTGTTCTTCTTCTACACAGCTAAGCTGGAAGTGGCATTTGCAGCTCGCAATAGTGCAGAGTTATCTCAAAGAAAGGAGCCACGGTGTTTCTGTATCTCTATTATGTTGGTGCGGCTTCGGAACTTTTAAATATCTTGATATATCTCGAGAACTACGCGTCTGATCAAAAAATATCATAGAACATAAAAAGTAGGAAACATAATTCTCTACAAAAAAGGTCTCTTAACATTTTGCCATAGCTCGCTTCGTTTCCGAGATATTTGCAGATTTATCTCAAGGGAAGGGGCCTGACGGACATATTTCGAGATATTTCTTCTTCTTGTTGTTCCTCTTCTGCACAGCTAAGCTGGAAGTGGCATTTGCAGCTCGCAATTGTGCAGAGTTATCTCAAAGAGAGGGGCCACGGTGTTTCTGTATCTCTATTATGTTGGTGCGGCTTCGGAACTTTTAAATATCTTGATATATCTCGAGAACTACTCATCTGATCAAAAAATATCATAGAACATAAAAAGTAGCAAACTTAATTCGCTACAAAAAAGGTCTCTTAACATTTTGCCATAGCTCGCTTCGTTTCCGAGATATTTGCAGATTTATCTCAAGGGAAGGGGCCTAACGGACATATTTCGTGATATTTCTTCTTCTTGTTGTTCTTCTTCTGCACAGCTAAGCTGGAAGTGGCATTTGCAGCTCGCAATAGTGCAGAGTTATCTCAAAGGAAGGGGCCACGGTGTTTCTGTATCTCTATTATGTTGGTGCGGCTTCTTAACTTTTAAATATCTTGATATATCTCGAGAACTACGCATCTGATCAAAAAATTTCATAGAACATAAAAAGTAGGAAACTCAATTCTCTACAAAAAAGGTCTCTTAACATTTTGCAATAGCTCGCTTCGTTTCCGAGATATTTGCAGATTTATCTCAAGGGAAGGGGCCTGACGGACATATTTCGAGATATTTCTTCTTCTTGTTGTTCTTCTTCTGCACAGCTAAGCTGGAAGTGGCATTTGCGGCTCGCACTAGTGCAGAGTTATCTCAAAGAAAGGGGCCACGGTGTTTCTGTATCTCTATTATGTTGGTGCGGCTTCGGATCTTTTAAATATCTCGATATATCTCGAAAACTACGCTTCTGATCAAAAAATATCATAGAACATAAATTGTAGGAAACATAATTCTCTACAAAAAACGTCTCTTAACATTTTGCCATAGCTCGCTTCGTTTCCGAGATATTTGCAGATTCAGCTCAAAGGAACTGGCCTGACGGACATATTTCGAGATATTTCTTCTTCTTGTTGTTCTTCCTCTGCACAGCTAAGCTGGAAGTGGCATTTGCAGCTCGCAATAGTGCAGAGTTATCTCAAAGAAAGGGGCCACGGTGTTTCTGTATCTCTATTATGTTGGTGCGGCTTCGGAACTTTTAAATATCTTGATATATCTCGAGAACTACGCATCTGATCAAAAAATATCATAGAACATAAAAAGTAGGCAACTTAATTCTCTACAAAAAAGGTATCTACACATTTTGCCATAGCTCTCTTCGTTTCCGAGATATTTGCAGATTTATCTCAAGGGAAGGGGCCTGACGGACATATTTCGAGATATTTCTTCTTCTTGTTGTTCTTCTTCTGCACAGCTAAGCTGGAAGTGGCATTTGCAGCTCGCAATACTGCAGAGTTATCTCAAAGAAAGGGGCCACGGTGTTTCTGTATCTCTATTATGTTGGTGCGGCTTCGGATCTTTTAAATATCTCGATATATCTCGAAAACTACGCTTCTGATCAAAAAATATGATAGAACATAAATTGTAGGAAACATAATTCTCTACAAAAAACGTCTCTTAACATTTTGCCATAGCTCGCTTCGTTTCCGAGATATTTGCAGATTCAGCTCAAAGGAACTGGCCTGAGGGACATATTTCGAGATATTTCTTCTTCTTGTTGTTCTTCCTCTGCACAGCTAAGCTGGAAGTGGCATTTGCAGCTCGCAATAGTGCAGAGTTATCTCAAAGAAAGGGGCCACGGTGTTTCTGTATCTCTATTATGTTGGTGCGGCTTCGGAACTTTTAAATATCTTGATATATCTCGAGAACTACGCGTCTGATCAAAAAATATCATAGAACATAAAAAGTAGGAAACTTAATTCTCTACAAAAAAGTCTGTTAACATTTTGCCATAGCTCGCTTCGTTTCCGAGATATTTGCAGATTTATCTCAAGGGAAGGGGCCTAACGGACATATTTCGAGATATTTCTTCTTCTTGTTGTTCTTCTTCTGCACAGCTAAACTGGACGTGGCATTTGCAGCTCGCAATAGTGCAGAGTTACTTCAAAGAGAGGGGCCACGGTGTTTCTGTATCTCTATTATGTTGGTGCGGCTTCGGAACTTTTAAATATCTTGATATATCTCGAGAACTACGCATCTGATCAAAAAATATCATAGAACATAAATTGTAGGAAACATAATTGTCTACAAAAAAGGTCTCTTAACATTTTGCCATAGCTCGCTTCGTTTCCGAGATATTTGCAGATATATCTCAAGGGAAGGGGCCTGACGGACATATTTCGAGATATTTCTTCTTCTTGTTGTTCTTCTTCTGCACAGCTAAGCTGGAAGTGGCATTTACAGCTCGCAATAGTGCAGAGTTATCTCAAAGAAAGGGGCCACGGTGTTTCTGTATCTCTATTATGTTGGTGCGGCTTCGGAACTTTTAAATATCTTGATATATCTCGAGAACTACGCATCTGATCAAAAAATATCATAGAAGATAAAAAGTAGGAAACTTAATTCTCTACAAAAAAGGTCTCTTAACATTTTCCCATAGCTGGCATCGTTTCCGAGATATTTGCAGGTATATCTCAAGGGAAGGGTCCTGATGGACATATTTCGAGATATTTCTTCTTCTTGTTGTTCTTCTTCTGCACAGCTAAACTGGAAGTGGCATTTCCAGCTCGCAATCGTGCAGAGTTATCTCAAAGAAAGGGGCCACGGTGTTTCTGTATCTCTATTATGTTGGTGCGGCTTCGGAACTTTTAAATATCTTGATATATCTCGAGAACTACGCCTCTGATCGAAAAATATCATAGAACATAAAAAGTAGGAAACTTAATTTTCTACAAAAAAGGTCTCTTAACGTTTTGCAATAGCTCGCTTTGTTTCCGAGATATTTGCAGATTTATCTCAAGGGAAGGGTCCTGACGGACATATTTCGAGATATTTCTTCTTCTTGTTGTTCTTCTTCTGCACAGCTAAACTGGAAGTGGCATTTCCAGCTCGCAATAGTGCAGAGTTATCCCACAGAAAGGGGCCACGGTGTTTTTGTATCTCTATTATGTTGGTGCGGCTTCGGAACTTTTAAATATCTCGATATATCTCGAAAACTACGCTTCTGATCAAAAAATATCATAGAACATAAATTGTAGGAAACATAATTCTCTACAAAAAAGGTCTCTTAACAGTTTGCCATAGCTCGCTTCGTTTCCGAGATATTTGCAGATATATCTCAAGGGAAGGGGCCTGACGGACAGATTTCGAGATATTTCTTCTTCTTGTTGTTCTTCTTCTGCACAGCTAAGCTGGAAGTGGCATTTACAGCTCGCAATAGTGCATAGTTGTCTGAAAGAAAGGGGCCACGGTGTTTCTGTATCTCTATTATGTTGGTGCGGCTTCGGAACTTTTAAATATCTTGATATATCTCGAGAACTACGCATCTGATCAAAAAATATCATAGAACCTAAATTGTAGGAAACATAATTCTCTACAAAAAAGCTCTCTTAACATTTTGCCATAGCTCGCTTCGTTTCCGAGATATTTGCAGATTTATCTCAAGGGAAGGGGCCGACGGACATATTTCGAGATATTTCTTCTTCTTGTTGTTCTTCTTCTGCACAGCTAAGCTGGAAGTGGCATTTGCAGCTCGCAATAGTGCAGAGTTATCTCAAAGAAAGGGGCCACGGTGTTTCTGTACCTGTATTATGTTGGTGCAGCTTCGGAGCTTTTAAATATCTTGATATATCTCGAGAACCACGCATCTGATCAAAAAATATCATAGAACATAAAAAGTAGGAAACTTAATTCTCTACAAAAAAGGTCTCTTAACGTTTTGCAATAGCTCGCTTCGTTTCCGAGATATTCGCAGATTTATCTCAAGGGAAGGGTCCTGACGGACATATTTCGAGATATTTCTTCTTCTTGTTGTTCTTCTCCTGCACAGCTAAACTGGAGGTGGCATTTCCAGCTCGCAATAGTGCAGAGTTATCCCAAAGAAAGGGGCCACGGTGTTTCTGTATCTCTATTATGTTGGTGCGGCTTCGGAACTTTTAAATATCTCGATATATCTCGCAAACTACGCTTCTGATCAAAAAATATCATAGAACATAAATTGTAGGAAACATAATTCTCTACAAAAAAGGTCTCTTAACAGTTTGCCATAGCTCGCTTCGTTTCCGAGATATTTGCAGATATATCTCAAGGGAAGGGGCCTGACGGACAGATTTCGAGATATTTCTTCTTCTTGTTGTTCTTCTTCTGCACAGCTAAGCTGGAAGTGGCATTTACAGCTCGCAATAGTGCATAGTTGTCTGAAAGAAAGGGGCCACGGTGTTTCTGTATCTCTATTATGTTGGTGCGGCTTCGGAACTTTTAAATATCTTGATATATCTCGAGAACTACGCATCTGATCAAAAAATATCATAGAACCTAAATTGTAGGAAACATAATTCTCTACAAAAAAGCTCTCTTAACATTTTGCCATAGCTCGCTTCGTTTCCGAGATATTTGCAGATTTATCTCAAGGGAAGGGGCCGACGGACATATTTCGAGATATTTCTTCTTCTTGTTGTTCTTCTTCTGCACAGCTAAGCTGGAAGTGGCATTTGCAGCTCGCAATAGTGCAGAGTTATCTCAAAGAAAGGGGCCACGGTGTTTCTGTACCTGTATTATGTTGGTGCAGCTTCGGAGCTTTTAAATATCTTGATATATCTCGAGAACCACGCATCTGATCAAAAAATATCATAGAACATAAAAAGTAGGAAACTTAATTCTCTACAAAAAAGGTCTCTTAACGTTTTGCAATAGCTCGCTTCGTTTCCGAGATATTCGCAGATTTATCTCAAGGGAAGGGTCCTGACGGACATATTTCGAGATATTTCTTCTTCTTGTTGTTCTTCTCCTGCACAGCTAAACTGGAGGTGGCATTTCCAGCTCGCAATAGTGCAGAGTTATCTCAAAGAAAGAGGCCACGGTGTTTCTGCACCTCTATTATGTTGGTGCGGCTTCGGAACTTTTAAATATCTTGATATATCTCGAGAACTACGCCTCTGATCGAAAAATATCATAGAACATAAAAAGTAGGAAACTTAATTCTCTACAAAAAAGGTCTCTTAACATTTTGCCATAGCTCGCTTGGTTTCCGAGGTATTTGCAGATTTATCTCAAGGGAAGGGGCCTGACGGACATATTTCGAGATATTTCTTCTTCTTGTTGTTCTTCTTCTGCACAGCTAAGCTGGAAGTGGCATTTGCAGCTCGCAATAGTGCAGAGTTATCGTAAAGAAAGGAGCCACGGTGTTTCTGTATCTCTATTATGTTGGTGCGGCTTCGGAACTTTTAAATATCTTGATATATCTCGAGAACTACGCATCTGATCAAAAAATATCCTAGAACATAAAAAGTAGGAAACCTAATTTTCTACAAAAAAGGTCTCTTAACATTTTGCCGTAGCTCGCTTCGTTTCCGAGATATTTGCAGATTTATCTCAAGGGAAGGGGCCTGACGGACATATTTCGAAATATTTCTTATTCTTGTTGTTCTTCTTCTGCACAGCTAAGCTGGAAGTGGCATTTGCAGCTCGCAATAGTGCAGAGTTATCTCAAAGAAAGGGGCCACGGTGTTTCTGTATCTCTATTATGTTGGTGCGGCTTCGGAACTTTTAAATATCTCGATATATCTCGAAAACTACGCTTCTGATCAAAAAATATCATAGAACATAAATTGTAGGAAACATAATTCTCTACAAAAAAGGTCTCTTAACATTTTGCCATAGCTCGCTTCGTTTCCGAGATATTTGCAGATATATCTCAAGGGAAGGGTCCTGATGGACATATTTCGAGATGTTTCTTCTTCTTGTTGTTCTTCTTCTGCACAGCTAAACTGGAAGTGGCATTTCCAGCTCGCAGTAGTGCAGAGTTATCTCAAAGAAAGGGGCCACGGTGTTTCTGTATCTCTATTATGTTGGTGCAGCTTCGGAACTTTTAAATATCTCGATATATCTCGAAAACTACGCTTCTGATCAAAAAATATCATAGAACATAAAAAGTAGGAAACTTAATTCTCTACAAAAAAGTCTGTTAACATTTTGCCATAGCTCGCTTCGTTTCCGAGATATTTGCAGATTTATCTCAAGGGAAGGGGCCTAACGGACATATTCCGAGATATTTCTTCTTCTTGTTGTTCCTCTTCTGCACAGCTAAGCTGGAAGTGGCATTTGCAGCTCGCAATAGTGCAGAGTTATCTCAAAGAAAGAGGCCACGGTGTTTCTGCACCTCTATTATGTTGGTGCAGCTTCGGAACTTTTAAATATCTTGATATATCTCGAGAACTACGCATCTGATCAAAAAATATCGTAGAACATAAAAAGTAGGAAACTTAATTCTCTACAAAAAAGGTCTCTTAACAGTTTGCCATAGCTCGCTTCGTTTCCGAGATATTTGCAGATATATCTCAAGGGAAGGGGCCTGACGGACATATTTCGAGATATTTCTTCTTCTTGTTGTTCTTCTTCTGCACAGCTAAGCTGGAAGTGGCATTTGCAGCTCGCAATAGTGCAGAGTTATCGCAAAGAAAGGGGCCACGGTGTTTCTGTATCTCTATTATGTTGGTGCGGCTTCGGAACTTTTAAATATCTTGATATATCTCGAGAACTACGCATCTGATCAAAAAATATCCTAGAACATAAAAAGTAGGAAACCTAATTTTCTACAAAAGAGGTCTCTTAACATTTTGCCGTAGCTCGCTTCGTTTCCGAGATATTTGCAGATTTATCTCAAGGGAAGGGGCCTGACGGACATATTTCGAAATATTTCTTATTCTTGTTGTTCTTCTTCTGCACAGCTAAGCTGGAAGTGGCATTTGCAGCTCGCAATAGTGCCGAGTTATCTCAAAGAAAGGGGCCACGGTGTTTCTGTACCTCTATTATGTTGGTGCGGCTTCGGAACTTTTAAATATCTTGATATATCTCGAGAACTACGCCTCTGATCGAAAAATATCATAGAACATAAAAAGTAGGAAACTGAATTCTCTACAAAAAAGGTCTCTTAACATTTTGCCATAGCTCGCTTCGTTTCCGAGATATTTGCAGATTTATCTCAAGGGAAGGGGCCGACGGACATATTTCGAGATATTTCTTCTTCTTGTTGTTCTTCTTCTGCACAGCTAAGCTGGAAGTGGCATTTGCAGCTCGCAATAGTGCAGAGTTATCTCAAAGAAAGGGGCCACGGTGTTTCTGTACCTGTATTATGTTGGTGCAGCTTCGGAGCTTTTAAATATCTTGATATATCTCGAGAACCACGCATCTGATCAAAAAATATCATAGAACATAAAAAGTAGGAAACTTAATTCTCTACAAAAAAGGTCTCTTAACATTTTGCCATAGCTCGCTTCGTTTCCGAGATATTTGCAGATTTATCTCAAGGGAAGGGGCCGACGGACATATTTCGAGATATTTCTTCTTCTTGTTGTTCTTCTTCTGCACAGCTAAGCTGGAAGTGGCATTTGCAGCTCGCAATAGTGCAGAGTTATCTCAAAGAAAGGGGCCACGGTGTTTCTGTACCTGTATTATGTTGGTGCAGCTTCGGAGCTTTTAAATATCTTGATATATCTCGAGAACCACGCATCTGATCAAAAAATATCATAGAACATAAAAAGTAGGAAACTTAATTCTCTACAAAAAAGGTCTCTTAACGTTTTGCAATAGCTCGCTTCGTTTCCGAGATATTCGCAGATTTATCTCAAGGGAAGGGTCCTGACGGACATATTTCGAGATATTTCTTCTTCTTGTTGTTCTTCTCCTGCACAGCTAAACTGGAGGTGGCATTTCCAGCTCGCAATAGTGCAGAGTTATCCCAAAGAAAGGGGCCACGGTGTTTCTGTATCTCTATTATGTTGGTGCGGCTTCGGAACTTTTAAATATCTCGATATATCTCGCAAACTACGCTTCTGATCAAAAAATATCATAGAACATAAATTGTAGGAAACATAATTCTCTACAAAAAAGGTCTCTTAACATTTTGCCATAGCTCGCTTCGTTTCCGAGATATTTGCAGATTTATCTCAAGGGAAGGGTCCTGATGGACATATTTCGAGATGTTTCTTCTTCTTGTTGTTCTTCTTCTGCACAGCTAAACTGGAAGTGGCATTTCCAGCTCGCAGTAGTGCAGATTTATCTCAAAGAAAGGGGCCACGGTGTTTCTGTATCTCTATTATGTTGGTGCGGCTTCGGAACTTTTAAATATCTCGATATATCTCGAAAACTACGCTTCTGATCAAAAAATATCATAGAACATAAAAAGTAGGAAACTTAATTCTCTACAAAAAAGTCTGTTAACATTTTGCCATAGCTCGCTTCGTTTCCGAGATATTTGCAGATTTATCTCAAGGGAAGGGGCCTAACGGACATATTCCGAGATATTTCTTCTTCTTGTTGTTCTTCTTCTGCACAGCTAAACTGGAAGTGGCATTTCCAGGTCGCAATAGTGCAGAGTTATCTCAAAGAAAGGAGCCACGGTGTTTCTGTATCTCTATTATGTTGGTGCGGCTTCGGAACTTTTAAATATCTTGATATATCTCGAGAACTACGCGTCTGATCAAAAAATATCATAGAACATAAAAAGTAGGAAACATAATTCTCTACAAAAAAGGTCTCTTAACATTTTGCCATAGCTCGCTTCGTTTCCGAGATATTTGCAGATTTATCTCAAGGGAAGGGGCCTGACGGACATATTTCGAGATATTTCTTCTTCTTGTTGTTCTTCTTCTGCACAGCTAAGCTGGAAGTGGCATTTGCAGCTCGCAATAGTGCATAGCTATCTGAAAGAACGGGGCCACCGTGTTTCTGTATCTCTATTATGTTGGTGCGGCTTCGGAACTTTTAAATATCTTGATATATCTCGAGAACTACGCATCTGATCAAAAAATATCATAGAACATAAAAAGTAGGAAACTTAATTCGCTACAAAAAAGGTCTCTTAACATTTTGCCATAGCTCGCTTCGTTTCCGAGATATTTGCAGATTTATCTCAAGGGAAGGGGCCTGACGGACATATTTCGAGATATTTCTTCTTCTTGTTGTTCTTCTTCTGCACAGCTAAGCTGGAAGTGGCATTTGCGGCTCGCACTAGTGCAGAGTTATCTCAAAGAAAGGGGCCACGGTGTTTCTGTATCTCTATTATGTTGGTGCGGCTTCGGAACTTTTAAATATCTCGATATATCTCGAAAACTACGCTTCTGATCAAAAAATATCATAGAACATAAAAAGTAGGAAACTTAATTCTCTACAAAAAAGGTCTCTTAACATTTTGCCATAGCTCTCTTCGTTTCCGAGATATTTGCAGATTTATCTCAAGGGAAGGGGCCTGACGGACATATTTCGAGATATTTCTTCTTCTTGTTGTTCTTCTTCTGCACAGCTAAGCTGGAAGTGGCATTTGCAGCTCGCAATAGTGCAGAGTTATCTCAAAGAAAGGGGCCACGGTGTTTCTGTATCTCTATTATGTTGGTGCGGCTTCGGAACTTTTAAATATCTTGATATATCTCGAGAACTACGCATCTGATCAAAAAATATCATAGAACATAAAAAGTAGGAAACTTAATTCGCTACAAAAAAGGTCTCTTAACATTTTGCCATAGCTCGCTTCGTTTCCGAGATATTTGCAGATTTATCTCAAGGGAAGGGGCCTAACGGACATATTTCGTGATATTTCTTCTTCTTGTTGTTCTTCTTCTGCACAGCTAAGCTGGAAGTGACATTTGCAGCTCGCAATAGTGCAGAGTTATCTCAAAGAAAGGGGCCACGGTGTTTCTGTATCTCTATTATGTTGGTGCGGCTTCTTAACTTTTAAATATCTTGATATATCTCGAGAACTACGCATCTGATCAAAAAATTTCATAGAACATAAAAAGTAGGAAACTCAATTCTCTACAAAAAAGGTCTCTTAACATTTTGCAATAGCTCGCTTCGTTTCCGAGATATTTGCAGATTTATCTCAAGGGAAGGGGCCTGACGGACATATTTCGAGATATTTCTTCTTCTTCTTGTTCTTCTTCTGCACAGCTAAGCTGGAAGTGGCATTTGCGGCTCGCACTAGTGCAGAGTTATCTCAAAGAAAGGGGCCACGGTGTTTCTGTATCTCTATTATGTTGGTGCGGCTTCGGAACTTTTAAATATCTTGATATATCTCGAGAACTACGCGTCTGATCAAAAAATATCATAGAACATAAAAAGTAGGAAACTTAATTCTCTACAAAAAAGTCTGTTAACATTTTGCCATAGCTCGCTTCGTTTCCGAGATATTTGCAGATTTATCTCAAGGGAAGGGGCCTAACGGACATATTTCGAGATATTTCTTCTTCTTGTTGTTCCTCTTCTGCACAGCTAAGCTGGAAGTGGCATTTGCAGCTCGCAATTGTGCGGAGTTATCTCAAAGAGAGGGGCCACGGTGTTTCTGTATCTCTATTATGTTGGTGCGGCTTCGGAACTTTTAAATATCTTGATATATCTCGAGAACTACGCATCTGATCAGAAAATATCATAGAAGATAAAAAGTAGGAGACTTAATTCTCTACAAAAATGGTCTCTTAACATTTTGCCATAGCTCGCTTCGTTTCCGAGATATTTGCAGATTTATCTCAAGGTAAGGGGCCTGACGGACATATTTCGAGATATTTCTTCTTCTTGTTGTTCTTCTTCTGCACAGCTAAGCTGGAAGTGGCATTTGCAGCTCGCAATAGTGCATAGCTATCTGAAAGAAAGGGGCCACGGTGTTTCTGTATCTCTATTATGTTGGTGCGGCTTCGGAACTTTTAAATATCTTGATATATCTCGAGAACTACGCATCTGATCAAAAAATATCATAGAACATAAAAAGTAGGAAGCTTAATTCGCTACAAAAAAGGTCTCTTAACATTTTGCCATAGCTCGCTTCGTTTCCGAGATATTTGCAGATTTATCTCAAGGGAAGGGGCCTAACGGACATATTTCGAGATATTTCTTCTTCTTGTTGTTCCTCTTCTGCACAGCTAAGCTGGAAGTGGCATTTGCAGCTCGCAATTGTGCAGAGTTATCTCAAAGAGAGGGGCCACGGTGTTTCTGTATCTCTATTATGTTGGTGCGGCTTCGGAACTTTTAAATATCTTGATATATCTCGAGAACTACGCATCTGATCAGAAAATATCATAGAAGATAAAAAGTAGGAGACTTAATTCTCTACAAAAATGGTCTCTTAACATTTTGCCATAGCTCGTTTCGTTTCCGAGATATTTGCAGATTTATCTCAAGGTAAGGGGCCTGACGGACATATTTCGAGATATTTCTTCTTCTTGTTGTTCTTCTTCTGCACAGCTAAGCTGGAAGTGGCATTTGCAGCTCGCAATAGTGCATAGCTATCTGAAAGAAAGGGGCCACGGTGTTTCTGTATCTCTATTATGTTGGTGCGGCTTCGGAACTTTTAAATATCTTGATATATCTCGAGAACTACGCATCTGATCAAAAAATATCATAGAACATAAAAAGTAGGAAACTTAATTCGCTACAAAAAAGGTCTCTTAACATTTTGCCATAGCTCGCTTCGTTTCCGAGATATTTGCAGATTTATCTCAAGGGAAGGGGCCTAACGGACATATTTCGTGATATTTCTTCTTCTTGTTGTTCTTCTTCTGCACAGCTAAGCTGGAAGTGGCATTTGCAGCTCGCAATAGTGCAGAGTTATCTCAAAGAAAGGGGCCACGGTGTTTCTGTATCTCTATTATGTTGGTGCGGCTTCTTAACTTTTAAATATCTTGATATATCTCGAGAACTACGCATCTGATCAAAAAATTTCATAGAACATAAAAAGTAGGAAACTCAATTCTCTACAAAAAAGGTCTCTTCACATTTTGCAATGGCTCGCTTCGTTTCCGAGATATTTGCAGATTTATCTCAAGGGAAGGGGCCTAACGGACATATTTCGAGATATTTCTTCTTCTTGTTGTTCTTCTTCTGCACAGCTAAGCTGGAAGTGGCATTTGCAGCTCGCAATAGTGCAGAGTTATCTCAAAGAAAGGAGCCACGGTGTTTCTGTATCTCTATTATGTTGCTGCGGCTTCGGAACTTTTAAATATCTTGATATATCTCGAGAACTACGCGTCTGATCAAAAAATATCATAGAACATAAAAAGTAGGAAACATAATTCTCTACAAAAAAGGTCTCTTAACATTTTGCCATAGCTCGCTTCGTTTCCGAGATATTTGCAGATTTATCTCAAGGGAAGGGGCCTGACGGACATATTTCGAGATATTTCTTCTTCTTGTTGTTCTTCTTCTGCACAGCTAAACTGGAAGTGGCATTTCCAGCTCGCAATAGTGCAGAGTTATCTCAAAGAGAGGGGCCACGGTGTTTCTGTATCTCTATTATGTTGGTGCGGCTTCGGAACTTTTAAATATCTTGATATATCTCGAGAACTACGCGTCTGATCAAAAAATATCATAGAACATAAAAAGTAGGAAACATAATCCTCTACAAAAAAGGTCTCTTAACATTTTGCCATAGCTCGCTTCGTTTCCGAGATAGTTGCAGATTTATCTCAAGGGAAGGGGCCTAACGGACATATTTCGTGATATTTCTTCTTCTTGTTGTTCTTCTTCTGCACAGCTAAGCTGGAAGTGGCATTTGCAGCTCGCAATAGTGCAGAGTTATCTCAAAGGAAGGGGCCACGGTGTTTCTGTATCTCTATTATGTTGGTGCGGCTTCTTAACTTTTAAATATCTTGATATATCTCGAGAACTACGCATCTGATCAAAAAATTTCATAGAACATAAAAAGTAGGAAACTCAATTCTCTACAAAAAAGGTCTCTTAACATTTTGCAATAGCTCGCTTCGTTTCCGAGATATTTGCAGATTTATCTCAAGGGAAGGGGCCTGACGGACATATTTCGAGATATTTCTTCTTCTTGTTGTTCTTCTTCTGCACAGCTAAGCTGGAAGTGGCATTTGCGGCTCGCACTAGTGCAGAGTTATCTCAAAGAAAGGGGCCACGGTGTTTCTGTATCTCTATTATGTTGGTGCGGCTTCGGATCTTTTAAATATCTCGATATATCTCGAAAACTACGCTTCTGATCAAAAAATATCATAGAACATAAATTGTAGGAAACATAATTCTCTACAAAAAACGTCTCTTAACATTTTGCCATAGCTCGCTTCGTTTCCGAGATATTTGCAGATTCAGCTCAAAGGAACTGGCCTGACGGACATATTTCGAGATATTTCTTCTTCTTGTTGTTCTTCCTCTGCACAGCTAAGCTGGAAGTGGCATTTGCAGCTCGCAATAGTGCAGAGTTATCTCAAAGAAAGGGGCCACGGTGTTTCTGTATCTCTATTATGTTGGGGCGGCTTCGGAACTTTTAAATATCTTGATATATCTCGAGAACTACGCATCTGATCAAAAAATATCATAGAACATAAAAAGTAGGCAACTTAATTCTCTACAAAAAAGGTATCTACACATTTTGCCATAGCTCTCTTCGTTTCCGAGATATTTGCAGATTTATCTCAAGGGAAGGGGCCTGACGGACATATTTCGAGATATTTCTTCTTCTTGTTGTTCTTCTTCTGCACAGCTAAGCTGGAAGTGGCATTTGCAGCTCGCAATACTGCAGAGTTATCTCAAAGAAAGGGGCCACGGTGTTTCTGTATCTCTATTATGTTGGTGCGGCTTCGGAACTTTTAAATATCTTGATATATCTCGAGAACTACGCGTCTGATCAAAAAATATCATAGAACATAAAAAGTAGGAAACTTAATTCTCTACAAAAAAGTCTGTCAACATTTTGCCATAGCTCGCTTCGTTTCCGAGATATTTGCAGATTTATCTCAAGGGAAGGGGCCTGACGGACATATTTCGAGATATTTCTTCTTCTTGTTGTTCTTCTTCTGCACAGCTAAGCTGGAAGTGGCATTTGCGGCTCGCACTAGTGCAGAGTTATCTCAAAGAAAGGGGCCACGGTGTTTCTGTATCTCTATTATGTTGGTGCGGCTTCGGATCTTTTAAATATCTCGATATATCTAGAAAACTACGCTTCTGATCAAAAAATATCATAGAACATAAATTGTAGGAAACATAATTCTCTACAAAAAACGTCTCTTAACATTTTGCCATAGCTCGCTTCGTTTCCGAGATATTTGCAGATTCAGCTCAAAGGAACTGGCCTGAGGGACATATTTCGAGATATTTCTTCTTCTTGTTGTTCTTCCTCTGCGCAGCTAAGCTGGAAGTGGCATTTGCAGCTCGCAATAGTGCAGAGTTATCTCAAAGAAAGGGGCCACGGTGTTTCTGTATCTCTATTATGTTGGTGCGGCTTCGGAACTTTTAAATATCTTGATATATCTCGAGAACTACGCGTCTGATCAAAAAATATCATAGAACATAAAAAGTAGGAAACTTAATTCTCTACAAAAAAGTCTGTTAACATTTTGCCATAGCTCGCTTCGTTTCCGAGATATTTGCAGATTTATCTCAAGGGAAGGGGCCTAACGGACATATTTCGAGATATTTCTTCTTCTTGTTGTTCTTCTTCTGCACAGCTAAACTGGACGTGGCATTTGCAGCTCGCAATAGTGCAGAGTTACTTCAAAGAGAGGGGCCACGGTGTTTCTGTATCTCTATTATGTTGGTGCGGCTTCGGAACTTTTAAATATCTTGATATATCTCGAGAACTACGCATCTGATCAAAAAATATCATAGAACATAAATTGTAGGAAACATAATTGTCTACAAAAAAGGTCTCTTAACATTTTGCCATAGCTCGCTTCGTTTCCGAGATATTTGCAGATATATCTCAAGGGAAGGGGCCTGACGGACATATTTCGAGATATTTCTTCTTCTTGTTGTTCTTCTTCTGCACAGCTAAGCTGGAAGTGGCATTTACAGCTCGCAATAGTGCAGAGTTATCTCAAAGAAAGGGGCCACGGTGTTTCTGTATCTCTATTATGTTGGTGCGGCTTCGGAACTTTTAAATATCTTGATATATCTCGAGAACTACGCATCTGATCAAAAAATATCATAGAAGATAAAAAGTAGGAAACTTAATTCTCTACAAAAAAGGTCTCTTAACATTTTCCCATAGCTGGCATCGTTTCCGAGATATTTGCAGATATATCTCAAGGGAAGGGGCCTGACGGACATATTCCGAGATATTTCTTCTTCTTGTTGTTCCTCTTCTGCACAGCTAAGCTGGAAGTGGCATTTGCAGCTCGCAATAGTGCAGAGTTATCTCAAAGAAAGAGGCCACGGTGTTCCTGCACCTCTATTATGTTGGTGCAGCTTCGGAACTTTTAAATATCTTGATATATCTCGAGAACTACGCATCTGATCAAAAAATATCATAGAACATAAAAAGTAGGAAACTTAATTCTCTACAAAAAAGGTCTCTTAACGTTTTGCAATAGCTCGCTTTGTTTCCGAGATATTTGCAGATTTATCTCAAGGGAAGGGTCCTGACGGACATATTTCGAGATATTTCTTCTTCTTGTTGTTCTTCTTCTGCACAGCTAAACTGGAAGTGGCATTTCCAGCTCGCAATAGTGCAGAGTTATCCCAAAGAAAGGGGCCACGGTGTTTCTGTATCTCTATTATGTTGGTGCGGCTTCGGAACTTTTAAATATCTCGATATATCTCGAAAACTACGCTTCTGATCAAAAAATATCATAGAACATAAATTGTAGGAAACATAATTCTCTACAAAAAAGGTCTCTTAACAGTTTGCCATAGCTCGCTTCGTTTCCGAGATATTTGCAGATATATCTCAAGGGAAGGGGCCTGACGGACATATTTCGAGATATTTCTTCTTCTTGTTGTTCTTCTTCTGCACAGCTAAGCTGGAAGTGGCATTTACAGCTCGCAATAGTGCATAGTTGTCTGAAAGAAAGGGGCCACGGTGTTTCTGTATCTCTATTATGTTGGTGCGGCTTCGGAACTTTTAAATATCTTGATATATCTCGAGAACTACGCATCTGATCAAAAAATATCATAGAACCTAAATTGTAGGAAACATAATTCTCTACAAAAAAGGTCTCTTAACATTTTGCCATAGCTCGCTTCGTTTCCGAGATATTTGCAGATTTATCTCAAGGGAAGGGTCCTGATGGACATATTTCGAGATATTTCTTCTTCTTGTTGTTCTTCTTCTGCACAGCTAAACTGGAAGTGGCATTTCCAGCTCGCAATCGTGCAGAGTTATCTCAAAGAAAGGGGCCACGGTGTTTCTGTATCTCTATTATGTTGGTGCGGCTTCGGAACTTTTAAATATCTTGATATATCTCGAGAACTACGCCTCTGATCGAAAAATATCATAGAACATAAAAAGTAGGAAACTTAATTCTCTACAAAAAAGGTCTCTTAACGTTTTGCAATAGCTCGCTTTGTTTCCGAGATATTTGCAGATTTATCTCAAGGGAAGGGTCCTGACGGACATATTTCGAGATATTTCTTCTTCTTGTTGTTCTTCTTCTGCACAGCTAAACTGGAAGTGGCATTTCCAGCTCGCAATAGTGCAGAGTTATCCCACAGAAAGGGGCCACGGTGTTTTTGTATCTCTATTATGTTGGTGCGGCTTCGGAACTTTTAAATATCTCGATATATCTCGAAAACTACGCTTCTGATCAAAAAATATCATAGAACATAAATTGTAGGAAACATAATTCTCTACAAAAAAGGTCTCTTAACAGTTTGCCATAGCTCGCTTCGTTTCCGAGATATTTGCAGATATATCTCAAGGGAAGGGGCCTGACGGACATATTTCGAGATATTTCTTCTTCTTGTTGTTCTTCTTCTGCACAGCTAAGCTGGAAGTGGCATTTACAGCTCGCAATAGTGCATAGTTGTCTGAAAGAAAGGGGCCACGGTGTTTCTGTATCTCTATTATGTTGGTGCGGCTTCGGAACTTTTAAATATCTTGATATATCTCGAGAACTACGCATCTGATCAAAAAATATCATAGAACCTAAATTGTAGGAAACATAGTTCTCTACAAAAAAGGTCTCTTAACAATTTGCCATAGCTCGCTTCGTTTCCGAGATATTTGCAGATTTATCTCAAGGGAAGGGGCCGACGGACATATTTCGAGATATTTCTTCTTCTTGTTGTTCTTCTTCTGCACAGCTAAGCTGGAAGTGGCATTTGCAGCTCGCAATAGTGCAGAGTTATCTCAAAGAAAGGGGCCACGGTGTTTCTGTACCTGTATTATGTTGGTGCAGCTTCGGAGCTTTTAAATATCTTGATATATCTCGAGAACCACGCATCTGATCAAAAAATATCATAGAACATAAAAAGTAGGAAACTTAATTCTCTACAAAAAAGGTCTCTTAACGTTTTGCAATAGCTCGCTTCGTTTCCGAGATATTCGCAGATTTATCTCAAGGGAAGGGTCCTGACGGACATATTTCGAGATATTTCTTCTTCTTGTTGTTCTTCTCCTGCACAGCTAAACTGGAGGTGGCATTTCCAGCTCGCAATAGTGCAGAGTTATCCCAAAGAAAGGGGCCACGGTGTTTCTGTATCTCTATTATGTTGGTGCGGCTTCGGAACTTTTAAATATCTCGATATATCTCGCAAACTACGCTTCTGATCAAAAAATATCATAGAACATAAATTGTAGGAAACATAATTCTCTACAAAAAAGGTCTCTTAACATTTTGCCATAGCTCGCTTCGTTTCCGAGATATTTGCAGATTTATCTCAAGGGAAGGGTCCTGATGGACATATTTCGAGATGTTTCTTCTTCTTGTTGTTCTTCTTCTGCACAGCTAAACTGGAAGTGGCATTTCCAGCTCGCAGTAGTGCAGATTTATCTCAAAGAAAGGGGCCACGGTGTTTCTGTATCTCTATTATGTTGGTGCGGCTTCGGAACTTTTAAATATCTCGATATATCTCGAAAACTACGCTTCTGATCAAAAAATATCATAGAACATAAAAAGTAGGAAACTTAATTCTCTACAAAAAAGTCTGTTAACATTTTGCCATAGCTCGCTTCGTTTCCGAGATATTTGCAGATTTATCTCAAGGGAAGGGGCCTAACGGACATATTCCGAGATATTTCTTCTTCTTGTTGTTCCTCTTCTGCACAGCTAAGCTGGAAGTGGCATTTGCAGCTCGCAATAGTGCAGAGTTATCTCAAAGAAAGAGGCCACGGTGTTTCTGCACCTCTATTATGTTGGTGCGGCTTCGGAACTTTTAAATATCTTGATATATCTCGAGAACTACGCCTCTGATCGAAAAATATCATAGAACATAAAAAGTAGGAAACTTAATTCTCTACAAAAAAGGTCTCTTAACATTTTGCCATAGCTCGCTTGGTTTCCGAGGTATTTGCAGATTTATCTCAAGGGAAGGGGCCTGACGGACATATTTCGAGATATTTCTTCTTCTTGTTGTTCTTCTTCTGCACAGCTAAGCTGGAAGTGGCATTTGCAGCTCGCAATAGTGCAGAGTTATCGTAAAGAAAGGGGCCACGGTGTTTCTGTATCTCTATTATGTTGGTGCGGCTTCGGAACTTTTAAATATCTTGATATATCTCGAGAACTACGCATCTGATCAAAAAATATCCTAGAACATAAAAAGTAGGAAACCTAATTTTCTACAAAAAAGGTCTCTTAACATTTTGCCGTAGCTCGCTTCGTTTCCGAGATATTTGCAGATTTATCTCAAGGGAAGGGGCCTGACGGACATATTTCGAGATATTTCTTCTTCTTGTTGTTCTTCCTCTGCACAGCTAAGCTGGAAGTGGCATTTGCAGCTCGCAATAGTGCAGAGTTATCTCAAAGAAAGGGGCCACGGTGTTTCTGTATCTCTATTATGTTGGGGCGGCTTCGGAACTTTTAAATATCTTGATATATCTCGAGAACTACGCATCTGATCAAAAAATATCATAGAACATAAAAAGTAGGCAACTTAATTCTCTACAAAAAAGGTCTCTTATCATTTTGCCATAGCTCTCTTCGTTTCCGAGATATTTGCAGATTTATCTCAAGGGAAGGGGCCTGACGGACATATTTCGAGATATTTCTTCTTCTTGTTGTTCCTCTTCTGCACAGCTAAGCTGGAAGTGGCATTTGCAGCTCGCAATTGTGCAGAGTTATCTCAAAGAGAGGGGCCACGGTGTTTCTGTATCTCTATTATGTTGGTGCGGCTTCGGAACTTTTAAATATCTTGATATATCTCGAGAACTACGCATCTGATCAGAAAATATCATAGAAGATAAAAAGTAGGAAACTTAATTCTCTACAAAAATGGTCTCTTAACATTTTGCCATAGCTCGCTTCGTTTCCGAGATATTTGCAGATTTATCTCAAGGTAAGGGGCCTGACGGACATATTTCGAGATATTTCTTCTTCTTGTTGTTCTTCTTCTGCACAGCTAAGCTGGAAGTGGCATTTGCAGCTCGCAATAGTGCATAGCTATCTGAAAGAAAGGGGCCACGGTGTTTCTGTATCTCTATTATGTTGGTGCGGCTTCGGAACTTTTAAATATCTTGATATATCTCGAGAACTACGCATCTGATCAAAAAATATCATAGAACATAAAAAGTAGGAAACTTAATTCGCTACAAAAAAGGTCTCTTAACATTTTGCCATAGCTCGCTTCGTTTCCGAGATATTTGCAGATTTATCTCAAGGGAAGGGGCCTAACGGACATATTTCGTGATATTTCTTCTTCTTGTTGTTCTTCTTCTGCACAGCTAAGCTGGAAGTGGCATTTGCAGCTCGCAATAGTGCAGAGTTATCTCAAAGAAAGGGGCCACGGTGTTTCTGTATCTCTATTATGTTGGTGCGGCTTCTTAACTTTTAAATATCTTGATATATCTCGAGAACTACGCATCTGATCAAAAAATTTCATAGAACATAAAAAGTAGGAAACTCAATTCTCTACAAAAAAGGTCTCTTAACATTTTGCAATAGCTCGCTTCGTTTCCGAGATATTTGCAGATTTATCTCAAGGGAAGGGGCCTGACGGACATATTTCGAGATATTTCTTCTTCTTGTTGTTCTTCTTCTACACAGCTAAGCTGGAAGTGGCATTTGCAGCTCGCAATAGTGCAGAGTTATCTCAAAGAAAGGAGCCACGGTGTTTCTGTATCTCTATTATGTTGGTGCGGCTTCGGAACTTTTAAATATCTTGATATATCTCGAGAACTACGCGTCTGATCAAAAAATATCATAGAACATAAAAAGTAGGAAACATAATTCTCTACAAAAAAGGTCTCTTAACATTTTGCCATAGCTCGCTTCGTTTCCGAGATATTTGCAGATTTATCTCAAGGGAAGGGGCCTGACGGACATATTTCGAGATATTTCTTCTTCTTGTTGTTCCTCTTCTGCACAGCTAAGCTGGAAGTGGCATTTGCAGCTCGCAATTGTGCAGAGTTATCTCAAAGAGAGGGGCCACGGTGTTTCTGTATCTCTATTATGTTGGTGCGGCTTCGGAACTTTTAAATATCTTGATATATCTCGAGAACTACTCATCTGATCGAAAAATATCATAGAACATAAAAAGTAGGAAACTTAATTCGCTACAAAAAAGGTCTCTTAACATTTTGCCATAGCTCGCTTCGTTTCCGAGATATTTGCAGATTTATCTCAAGGGAAGGGGCCTAACGGACATATTTCGTGATATTTCTTCTTCTTGTTGTTCTTCTTCTGCACAGCTAAGCTGGAAGTGGCATTTGCAGCTCGCAATAGTGCAGAGTTATCTCAAAGAAAGGGGCCACGGTGTTTCTGTATCTCTATTATGTTGGTGCGGCTTCTTAACTTTTAAATATCTTGATATATCTCGAGAACTACGCATCTGATCAAAAAATTTCATAGAACATAAAAAGTAGGAAACTCAATTCTCTACAAAAAAGGTCTCTTAATATTTTGCAATAGCTCGCTTCGTTTCCGAGATATTTGCAGATTTATCTCAAGGGAAGGGGCCTGACGGACATATTTCGAGATATTTCTTCTTCTTGTTGTTCTTCTTCTACACAGCTAAGCTGGAAGTGGCATTTGCAGCTCGCAATAGTGCAGAGTTATCTCAAAGAAAGGAGCCACGGTGTTTCTGTATCTCTATTATGTTGGTGCGGCTTCGGAACTTTTAAATATCTTGATATATCTCGAGAACTACGCGTCTGATCAAAAAATATCATAGAACATAAAAAGTAGGAAACATAATTCTCTACAAAAAAGGTCTCTTAACATTTTGCCATAGCTCGCTTCGTTTCCGAGATATTTGCAGATTTATCTCAAGGGAAGGGGCCTGACGGACATATTTCGAGATATTTCTTCTTCTTGTTGTTCCTCTTCTGCACAGCTAAGCTGGAAGTGGCATTTGCAGCTCGCAATTGTGCAGAGTTATCTCAAAGAGAGGGGCCACGGTGTTTCTGTATCTCTATTATGTTGGTGCGGCTTCGGAACTTTTAAATATCTTGATATATCTCGAGAACTACTCATCTGATCAAAAAATATCATAGAACATAAAAAGTAGCAAACTTAATTCGCTACAAAAAAGGTCTCTTAACATTTTGCCATAGCTCGCTTCGTTTCCGAGATATTTGCAGATTTATCTCAAGGGAAGGGGCCTAACGGACATATTTCGTGATATTTCTTCTTCTTGTTGTTCTTCTTCTGCACAGCTAAGCTGGAAGTGGCATTTGCAGCTCGCAATAGTGCAGAGTTATCTCAAAGGAAGGGGCCACGGTGTTTCTGTATCTCTATTATGTTGGTGCGGCTTCTTAACTTTTAAATATCTTGATATATCTCGAGAACTACGCATCTGATCAAAAAATTTCATAGAACATAAAAAGTAGGAAACTCAATTCTCTACAAAAAAGGTCTCTTAACATTTTGCAATAGCTCGCTTCGTTTCCGAGATATTTGCAGATTTATCTCAAGGGAAGGGGCCTGACGGACATATTTCGAGATATTTCTTCTTCTTGTTGTTCTTCCTCTGCACAGCTAAGCTGGAAGTGGCATTTGCAGCTCGCAATAGTGCAGAGTTATCTCAAAGAAAGGGGCCACGGTGTTTCTGTATCTCTATTATGTTGGGGCGGCTTCGGAACTTTTAAATATCTTGATATATCTCGAGAACTACGCATCTGATCAAAAAATATCATAGAACATAAAAAGTAGGCAACTTAATTCTCTACAAAAAAGGTCTCTTATCATTTTGCCATAGCTCTCTTCGTTTCCGAGATATTTGCAGATTTATCTCAAGGGAAGGGGCCTGACGGACATATTTCGAGATATTTCTTCTTCTTGTTGTTCCTCTTCTGCACAGCTAAGCTGGAAGTGGCATTTGCAGCTCGCAATTGTGCAGAGTTATCTCAAAGAGAGGGGCCACGGTGTTTCTGTATCTCTATTATGTTGGTGCGGCTTCGGAACTTTTAAATATCTTGATATATCTCGAGAACTACGCATCTGATCAGAAAATATCATAGAAGATAAAAAGTAGGAAACTTAATTCTCTACAAAAATGGTCTCTTAACATTTTGCCATAGCTCGCTTCGTTTCCGAGATATTTGCAGATTTATCTCAAGGTAAGGGGCCTGACGGACATATTTCGAGATATTTCTTCTTCTTGTTGTTCTTCTTCTGCACAGCTAAGCTGGAAGTGGCATTTGCAGCTCGCAATAGTGCATAGCTATCTGAAAGAAAGGGGCCACGGTGTTTCTGTATCTCTATTATGTTGGTGCGGCTTCGGAACTTTTAAATATCTTGATATATCTCGAGAACTACGCATCTGATCAAAAAATATCATAGAACATAAAAAGTAGGAAACTTAATTCGCTACAAAAAAGGTCTCTTAACATTTTGCCATAGCTCGCTTCGTTTCCGAGATATTTGCAGATTTATCTCAAGGGAAGGGGCCTAACGGACATATTTCGTGATATTTCTTCTTCTTGTTGTTCTTCTTCTGCACAGCTAAGCTGGAAGTGGCATTTGCAGCTCGCAATAGTGCAGAGTTAACTCAAAGAAAGGGGCCACGGTGTTTCTGTATCTCTATTATGTTGGTGCGGCTTCTTAACTTTTAAATATCTTGATATATCTCGAGAACTACGCATCTGATCAAAAAATTTCATAGAACATAAAAAGTAGGAAACTCAATTCTCTACAAAAAAGGTCTCTTAACATTTTGCAATAGCTCGCTTCGTTTCCGAGATATTTGCAGATTTATCTCAAGGGAAGGGGCCTGACGGACATATTTCGAGATATTTCTTCTTCTTGTTGTTCTTCTTCTACACAGCTAAGCTGGAAGTGGCATTTGCAGCTCGCAATAGTGCAGAGTTATCTCAAAGAAAGGAGCCACGGTGTTTCTGTATCTCTATTATGTTGGTGCGGCTTCGGAACTTTTAAATATCTTGATATATCTCGAGAACTACGCGTCTGATCAAAAAATATCATAGAACATAAAAAGTAGGAAACATAATTCTCTACAAAAAAGGTCTCTTAACATTTTGCCATAGCTCGCTTCGTTTCCGAGATATTTGCAGATTTATCTCAAGGGAAGGGGCCTGACGGACATATTTCGAGATATTTCTTCTTCTTGTTGTTCCTCTTCTGCACAGCTAAGCTGGAAGTGGCATTTGCAGCTCGCAATTGTGCAGAGTTATCTCAAAGAGAGGGGCCACGGTGTTTCTGTATCTCTATTATGTTGGTGCGGCTTCGGAACTTTTAAATATCTTGATATATCTCGAGAACTACTCATCTGATCAAAAAATATCATAGAACATAAAAAGTAGGAAACTTAATTCGCTACAAAAAAGGTCTCTTAACATTTTGCCATAGCTCGCTTCGTTTCCGAGATATTTGCAGATTTATCTCAAGGGAAGGGGCCTAACGGACATATTTCGTGATATTTCTTCTTCTTGTTGTTCTTCTTCTGCACAGCTAAGCTGGAAGTGGCATTTGCAGCTCGCAATAGTGCAGAGTTATCTCAAAGAAAGGGGCCACGGTGTTTCTGTATCTCTATTATGTTGGTGCGGCTTCTTAACTTTTAAATATCTTGATATATCTCGAGAACTACGCATCTGATCAAAAAATTTCATAGAACATAAAAAGTAGGAAACTCAATTCTCTACAAAAAAGGTCTCTTAATATTTTGCAATAGCTCGCTTCGTTTCCGAGATATTTGCAGATTTATCTCAAGGGAAGGGGCCTGACGGACATATTTCGAGATATTTCTTCTTCTTGTTGTTCTTCTTCTACACAGCTAAGCTGGAAGTGGCATTTGCAGCTCGCAATAGTGCAGAGTTATCTCAAAGAAAGGAGCCACGGTGTTTCTGTATCTCTATTATGTTGGTGCGGCTTCGGAACTTTTAAATATCTTGATATATCTCGAGAACTACGCGTCTGATCAAAAAATATCATAGAACATAAAAAGTAGGAAACATAATTCTCTACAAAAAAGGTCTCTTAACATTTTGCCATAGCTCGCTTCGTTTCCGAGATATTTGCAGATTTATCTCAAGGGAAGGGGCCTGACGGACATATTTCGAGATATTTCTTCTTCTTGTTGTTCCTCTTCTGCACAGCTAAGCTGGAAGTGGCATTTGCAGCTCGCAATTGTGCAGAGTTATCTCAAAGAGAGGGGCCACGGTGTTTCTGTATCTCTATTATGTTGGTGCGGCTTCGGAACTTTTAAATATCTTGATATATCTCGAGAACTACTCATCTGATCAAAAAATATCATAGAACATAAAAAGTAGCAAACTTAATTCGCTACAAAAAAGGTCTCTTAACATTTTGCCATAGCTCGCTTCGTTTCCGAGATATTTGCAGATTTATCTCAAGGGAAGGGGCCTAACGGACATATTTCGTGATATTTCTTCTTCTTGTTGTTCTTCTTCTGCACAGCTAAGCTGGAAGTGGCATTTGCAGCTCGCAATAGTGCAGAGTTATCTCAAAGGAAGGGGCCACGGTGTTTCTGTATCTCTATTATGTTGGTGCGGCTTCTTAACTTTTAAATATCTTGATATATCTCGAGAACTACGCATCTGATCAAAAAATTTCATAGAACATAAAAAGTAGGAAACTCAATTCTCTACAAAAAAGGTCTCTTAACATTTTGCAATAGCTCGCTTCGTTTCCGAGATATTTGCAGATTTATCTCAAGGGAAGGGGCCTGACGGACATATTTCGAGATATTTCTT
The DNA here is from genome assembly GCF_051020975.1 of Osmia lignaria lignaria. Taxonomy (NCBI): domain Eukaryota; kingdom Metazoa; phylum Arthropoda; class Insecta; order Hymenoptera; family Megachilidae; genus Osmia; species Osmia lignaria. Next base: position 23,420,347 of record NW_027478159.1, read on the forward strand.
CTTCTTGTTGTTCTTCTTCTGCACAGCTAAGCTGGAAGTGGCATTTGCGGCTCGCACTAGTGCAGAGTTATCTCAAAGAAAGGGGCCACGGTGTTTCTGTATCTCTATTATGTTGGTGCGGCTTCGGATCTTTTAAATATCTCGATATATCTCGAAAACTACGCTTCTGATCAAAAAATATCATAGAACATAAATTGTAGGAAACATAATTCTCTACAAAAAACGTCTCTTAACATTTTGCCATAGCTCGCTTCGTTTCCGAGATATTTGCAGATTCAGCTCAAAGGAACTGGCCTGACGGACATATTTCGAGATATTTCTTCTTCTTGTTGTTCTTCCTCTGCACAGCTAAGCTGGAAGTGGCATTTGCAGCTCGCAATAGTGCAGAGTTATCTCAAAGAAAGGGGCCACGGTGTTTCTGTATCTCTATTATGTTGGGGCGGCTTCGGAACTTTTAAATATCTTGATATATCTCGAGAACTACGCATCTGATCAAAAAATATCATAGAACATAAAAAGTAGGCAACTTAATTCTCTACAAAAAAGGTATCTACACATTTTGCCATAGCTCTCTTCGTTTCCGAGATATTTGCAGATTTATCTCAAGGGAAGGGGCCTGACGGACATATTTCGAGATATTTCTTCTTCTTGTTGTTCTTCTTCTGCACAGCTAAGCTGGAAGTGGCATTTGCAGCTCGCAATACTGCAGAGTTATCTCAAAGAAAGGGGCCACGGTGTTTCTGTATCTCTATTATGTTGGTGCGGCTTCGGATCTTTTAAATATCTCGATATATCTCGAAAACTACGCTTCTGATCAAAAAATATCATAGAACATAAATTGTAGGAAACATAATTCTCTACAAAAAACGTCTCTTAACATTTTGCCATAGCTCGCTTCGTTTCCGAGATATTTGCAGATTCAGCTCAAAGGAACTGGCCTGAGGGACATATTTCGAGATATTTCTTCTTCTTGTTGTTCTTCCTCTGCACAGCTAAGCTGGAAGTGGCATTTGCAGCTCGCAATAGTGCAGAGTTATCTCAAAGAAAGGGGCCACGGTGTTTCTGTATCTCTATTATGTTGGTGCGGCTTCGGAACTTTTAAATATCTTGATATATCTCGAGAACTACGCGTCTGATCAAAAAATATCATAGAACATAAAAAGTAGGAAACTTAATTCTCTACAAAAAAGTCTGTTAACATTTTGCCATAGCTCGCTTCGTTTCCGAGATATTTGCAGATTTATCTCAAGGGAAGGGGCCTAACGGACATATTTCGAGATATTTCTTCTTCTTGTTGTTCTTCTTCTGCACAGCTAAACTGGACGTGGCATTTGCAGCTCGCAATAGTGCAGAGTTACTTCAAAGAGAGGGGCCACGGTGTTTCTGTATCTCTATTATGTTGGTGCGGCTTCGGAACTTTTAAATATCTTGATATATCTCGAGAACTACGCATCTGATCAAAAAATATCATAGAACATAAATTGTAGGAAACATAATTGTCTACAAAAAAGGTCTCTTAACATTTTGCCATAGCTCGCTTCGTTTCCGAGATATTTGCAGATATATCTCAAGGGAAGGGGCCTGACGGACATATTTCGAGATATTTCTTCTTCTTGTTGTTCTTCTTCTGCACAGCTAAGCTGGAAGTGGCATTTACAGCTCGCAATAGTGCAGAGTTATCTCAAAGAAAGGGGCCACGGTGTTTCTGTATCTCTATTATGTTGGTGCGGCTTCGGAACTTTTAAATATCTTGATATATCTCGAGAACTACGCATCTGATCAAAAAATATCATAGAAGATAAAAAGTAGGAAACTTAATTCTCTACAAAAAAGGTCTCTTAACATTTTCCCATAGCTGGCATCGTTTCCGAGATATTTGCAGGTATATCTCAAGGGAAGGGGCCTGACGGACATATTCCGAGATATTTCTTCTTCTTGTTGTTCCTCTTCTGCACAGCTAAGCTGGAAGTGGCATTTACAGCTCGCAATAGTGCATAGTTGTCTGAAAGAAAGGGGCCACGGTGTTTCTGTATCTCTATTATGTTGGTGCGGCTTCGGAACTTTTAAATATCTTGATATATCTCGAGAACTACGCATCTGATCAAAAAATATCATAGAACCTAAATTGTAGGAAACATAATTCTCTACAAAAAAGGTCTCTTAACATTTTGCCATAGCTCGCTTCGTTTCCGAGATATTTGCAGATTTATCTCAAGGGAAGGGTCCTGATGGACATATTTCGAGATATTTCTTCTTCTTGTTGTTCTTCTTCTGCACAGCTAAACTGGAAGTGGCATTTCCAGCTCGCAATCGTGCAGAGTTATCTCAAAGAAAGGGGCCACGGTGTTTCTGTATCTCTATTATGTTGGTGCGGCTTCGGAACTTTTAAATATCTTGATATATCTCGAGAACTACGCCTCTGATCGAAAAATATCATAGAACATAAAAAGTAGGAAACTTAATTTTCTACAAAAAAGGTCTCTTAACGTTTTGCAATAGCTCGCTTTGTTTCCGAGATATTTGCAGATTTATCTCAAGGGAAGGGTCCTGACGGACATATTTCGAGATATTTCTTCTTCTTGTTGTTCTTCTTCTGCACAGCTAAACTGGAAGTGGCATTTCCAGCTCGCAATAGTGCAGAGTTATCCCACAGAAAGGGGCCACGGTGTTTTTGTATCTCTATTATGTTGGTGCGGCTTCGGAACTTTTAAATATCTCGATATATCTCGAAAACTACGCTTCTGATCAAAAAATATCATAGAACATAAATTGTAGGAAACATAATTCTCTACAAAAAAGGTCTCTTAACAGTTTGCCATAGCTCGCTTCGTTTCCGAGATATTTGCAGATATATCTCAAGGGAAGGGGCCTGACGGACAGATTTCGAGATATTTCTTCTTCTTGTTGTTCTTCTTCTGCACAGCTAAGCTGGAAGTGGCATTTACAGCTCGCAATAGTGCATAGTTGTCTGAAAGAAAGGGGCCACGGTGTTTCTGTATCTCTATTATGTTGGTGCGGCTTCGGAACTTTTAAATATCTTGATATATCTCGAGAACTACGCATCTGATCAAAAAATATCATAGAACCTAAATTGTAGGAAACATAATTCTCTACAAAAAAGCTCTCTTAACATTTTGCCATAGCTCGCTTCGTTTCCGAGATATTTGCAGATTTATCTCAAGGGAAGGGGCCGACGGACATATTTCGAGATATTTCTTCTTCTTGTTGTTCTTCTTCTGCACAGCTAAGCTGGAAGTGGCATTTGCAGCTCGCAATAGTGCAGAGTTATCTCAAAGAAAGGGGCCACGGTGTTTCTGTACCTGTATTATGTTGGTGCAGCTTCGGAGCTTTTAAATATCTTGATATATCTCGAGAACCACGCATCTGATCAAAAAATATCATAGAACATAAAAAGTAGGAAACTTAATTCTCTACAAAAAAGGTCTCTTAACGTTTTGCAATAGCTCGCTTCGTTTCCGAGATATTCGCAGATTTATCTCAAGGGAAGGGTCCTGACGGACATATTTCGAGATATTTCTTCTTCTTGTTGTTCTTCTCCTGCACAGCTAAACTGGAGGTGGCATTTCCAGCTCGCAATAGTGCAGAGTTATCCCAAAGAAAGGGGCCACGGTGTTTCTGTATCTCTATTATGTTGGTGCGGCTTCGGAACTTTTAAATATCTCGATATATCTCGCAAACTACGCTTCTGATCAAAAAATATCATAGAACATAAATTGTAGGAAACATAATTCTCTACAAAAAAGGTCTCTTAACAGTTTGCCATAGCTCGCTTCGTTTCCGAGATATTTGCAGATATATCTCAAGGGAAGGGGCCTGACGGACAGATTTCGAGATATTTCTTCTTCTTGTTGTTCTTCTTCTGCACAGCTAAGCTGGAAGTGGCATTTACAGCTCGCAATAGTGCATAGTTGTCTGAAAGAAAGGGGCCACGGTGTTTCTGTATCTCTATTATGTTGGTGCGGCTTCGGAACTTTTAAATATCTTGATATATCTCGAGAACTACGCATCTGATCAAAAAATATCATAGAACCTAAATTGTAGGAAACATAATTCTCTACAAAAAAGCTCTCTTAACATTTTGCCATAGCTCGCTTCGTTTCCGAGATATTTGCAGATTTATCTCAAGGGAAGGGGCCGACGGACATATTTCGAGATATTTCTTCTTCTTGTTGTTCTTCTTCTGCACAGCTAAGCTGGAAGTGGCATTTGCAGCTCGCAATAGTGCAGAGTTATCTCAAAGAAAGGGGCCACGGTGTTTCTGTACCTGTATTATGTTGGTGCAGCTTCGGAGCTTTTAAATATCTTGATATATCTCGAGAACCACGCATCTGATCAAAAAATATCATAGAACATAAAAAGTAGGAAACTTAATTCTCTACAAAAAAGGTCTCTTAACGTTTTGCAATAGCTCGCTTCGTTTCCGAGATATTCGCAGATTTATCTCAAGGGAAGGGTCCTGACGGACATATTTCGAGATATTTCTTCTTCTTGTTGTTCTTCTCCTGCACAGCTAAACTGGAGGTGGCATTTCCAGCTCGCAATAGTGCAGAGTTATCCCAAAGAAAGGGGCCACGGTGTTTCTGTATCTCTATTATGTTGGTGCGGCTTCGGAACTTTTAAATATCTCGATATATCTCGCAAACTACGCTTCTGATCAAAAAATATCATAGAACATAAATTGTAGGAAACATAATTCTCTACAAAAAAGGTCTCTTAACAGTTTGCCATAGCTCGCTTCGTTTCCGAGATATTTGCAGATATATCTCAAGGGAAGGGGCCTGACGGACAGATTTCGAGATATTTCTTCTTCTTGTTGTTCTTCTTCTGCACAGCTAAGCTGGAAGTGGCATTTACAGCTCGCAATAGTGCATAGTTGTCTGAAAGAAAGGGGCCACGGTGTTTCTGTATCTCTATTATGTTGGTGCGGCTTCGGAACTTTTAAATATCTTGATATATCTCGAGAACTACGCATCTGATCAAAAAATATCATAGAACCTAAATTGTAGGAAACATAATTCTCTACAAAAAAGCTCTCTTAACATTTTGCCATAGCTCGCTTCGTTTCCGAGATATTTGCAGATTTATCTCAAGGGAAGGGGCCGACGGACATATTTCGAGATATTTCTTCTTCTTGTTGTTCTTCTTCTGCACAGCTAAGCTGGAAGTGGCATTTGCAGCTCGCAATAGTGCAGAGTTATCTCAAAGAAAGGGGCCACGGTGTTTCTGTACCTGTATTATGTTGGTGCAGCTTCGGAGCTTTTAAATATCTTGATATATCTCGAGAACCACGCATCTGATCAAAAAATATCATAGAACATAAAAAGTAGGAAACTTAATTCTCTACAAAAAAGGTCTCTTAACGTTTTGCAATAGCTCGCTTCGTTTCCGAGATATTCGCAGATTTATCTCAAGGGAAGGGTCCTGACGGACATATTTCGAGATATTTCTTCTTCTTGTTGTTCTTCTCCTGCACAGCTAAACTGGAGGTGGCATTTCCAGCTCGCAATAGTGCAGAGTTATCCCAAAGAAAGGGGCCACGGTGTTTCTGTATCTCTATTATGTTGGTGCGGCTTCGGAACTTTTAAATATCTCGATATATCTCGCAAACTACGCTTCTGATCAAAAAATATCATAGAACATAAATTGTAGGAAACATAATTCTCTACAAAAAAGGTCTCTTAACAGTTTGCCATAGCTCGCTTCGTTTCCGAGATATTTGCAGATATATCTCAAGGGAAGGGGCCTGACGGACAGATTTCGAGATATTTCTTCTTCTTGTTGTTCTTCTTCTGCACAGCTAAGCTGGAAGTGGCATTTACAGCTCGCAATAGTGCATAGTTGTCTGAAAGAAAGGGGCCACGGTGTTTCTGTATCTCTATTATGTTGGTGCGGCTTCGGAACTTTTAAATATCTTGATATATCTCGAGAACTACGCATCTGATAAAAAAATATCATAGAACCTAAATTGTAGGAAACATAATTCTCTACAAAAAAGCTCTCTTAACATTTTGCCATAGCTCGCTTCGTTTCCGAGATATTTGCAGATTTATCTCAAGGGAAGGGGCCGACGGACATATTTCGAGATATTTCTTCTTCTTGTTGTTCTTCTTCTGCACAGCTAAGCTGGAAGTGGCATTTGCAGCTCGCAATAGTGCAGAGTTATCTCAAAGAAAGGGGCCACGGTGTTTCTGTACCTGTATTATGTTGGTGCAGCTTCGGAGCTTTTAAATATCTTGATATATCTCGAGAACCACGCATCTGATCAAAAAATATCATAGAACATAAAAAGTAGGAAACTTAATTCTCTACAAAAAAGGTCTCTTAACGTTTTGCAATAGCTCGCTTCGTTTCCGAGATATTCGCAGATTTATCTCAAGGGAAGGGTCCTGACGGACATATTTCGAGATATTTCTTCTTCTTGTTGTTCTTCTCCTGCACAGCTAAACTGGAGGTGGCATTTCCAGCTCGCAATAGTGCAGAGTTATCCCAAAGAAAGGGGCCACGGTGTTTCTGTATCTCTATTATGTTGGTGCGGCTTCGGAACTTTTAAATATCTCGATATATCTCGCAAACTACGCTTCTGATCAAAAAATATCATAGAACATAAATTGTAGGAAACATAATTCTCTACAAAAAAGGTCTCTTAACGTTTTGCAATAGCTCGCTTCGTTTCCGAGATATTCGCAGATTTATCTCAAGGGAAGGGTCCTGACGGACATATTTCGAGATATTTCTTCTTCTTGTTGTTCTTCTCCTGCACAGCTAAACTGGAGGTGGCATTTCCAGCTCGCAATAGTGCAGAGTTATCCCAAAGAAAGGGGCCACGGTGTTTCTGTATCTCTATTATGTTGGTGCGGCTTCGGAACTTTTAAATATCTCGATATATCTCGCAAACTACGCTTCTGATCAAAAAATATCATAGAACATAAATTGTAGGAAACATAATTCTCTACAAAAAAGGTCTCTTAACAGTTTGCCATAGCTCGCTTCGTTTCCGAGATATTTGCAGATATATCTCAAGGGAAGGGGCCTGACGGACAGATTTCGAGATATTTCTTCTTCTTGTTGTTCTTCTTCTGCACAGCTAAGCTGGAAGTGGCATTTACAGCTCGCAATAGTGCATAGTTGTCTGAAAGAAAGGGGCCACGGTGTTTCTGTATCTCTATTATGTTGGTGCGGCTTCGGAACTTTTAAATATCTTGATATATCTCGAGAACTACGCATCTGATCAAAAAATATCATAGAACCTAAATTGTAGGAAACATAATTCTCTACAAAAAAGCTCTCTTAACATTTTGCCATAGCTCGCTTCGTTTCCGAGATATTTGCAGATTTATCTCAAGGGAAGGGGCCGACGGACATATTTCGAGATATTTCTTCTTCTTGTTGTTCTTCTTCTGCACAGCTAAGCTGGAAGTGGCATTTGCAGCTCGCAATAGTGCAGAGTTATCTCAAAGAAAGGGGCCACGGTGTTTCTGTACCTGTATTATGTTGGTGCAGCTTCGGAGCTTTTAAATATCTTGATATATCTCGAGAACCACGCATCTGATCAAAAAATATCATAGAACATAAAAAGTAGGAAACTTAATTCTCTACAAAAAAGGTCTCTTAACGTTTTGCAATAGCTCGCTTCGTTTCCGAGATATTCGCAGATTTATCTCAAGGGAAGGGTCCTGACGGACATATTTCGAGATATTTCTTCTTCTTGTTGTTCTTCTCCTGCACAGCTAAACTGGAGGTGGCATTTCCAGCTCGCAATAGTGCAGAGTTATCCCAAAGAAAGGGGCCACGGTGTTTCTGTATCTCTATTATGTTGGTGCGGCTTCGGAACTTTTAAATATCTCGATATATCTCGCAAACTACGCTTCTGATCAAAAAATATCATAGAACATAAATTGTAGGAAACATAATTCTCTACAAAAAAGGTCTCTTAACATTTTGCCATAGCTCGCTTCGTTTCCGAGATATTTGCAGATTTATCTCAAGGGAAGGGTCCTGATGGACATATTTCGAGATGTTTCTTCTTCTTGTTGTTCTTCTTCTGCACAGCTAAACTGGAAGTGGCATTTCCAGCTCGCAGTAGTGCAGATTTATCTCAAAGAAAGGGGCCACGGTGTTTCTGTATCTCTATTATGTTGGTGCGGCTTCGGAACTTTTAAATATCTCGATATATCTCGAAAACTACGCTTCTGATCAAAAAATATCATAGAACATAAAAAGTAGGAAACTTAATTCTCTACAAAAAAGTCTGTTAACATTTTGCCATAGCTCGCTTCGTTTCCGAGATATTTGCAGATTTATCTCAAGGGAAGGGGCCTAACGGACATATTCCGAGATATTTCTTCTTCTTGTTGTTCCTCTTCTGCACAGCTAAGCTGGAAGTGGCATTTGCAGCTCGCAATAGTGCAGAGTTATCTCAAAGAAAGAGGCCACGGTGTTTCTGCACCTCTATTATGTAGGTGCGGCTTCGGAACTTTTAAATATCTTGATATATCTCGAGAACTACGCCTCTGATCGAAAAATATCATAGAACATAAAAAGTAGGAAACTTAATTCTCTACAAAAAAGGTCTCTTAACATTTTGCCATAGCTCGCTTGGTTTCCGAGGTATTTGCAGATTTATCTCAAGGGAAGGGGCCTGACGGACATATTTCGAGATATTTCTTCTTCTTGTTGTTCTTCTTCTGCACAGCTAAGCTGGAAGTGGCATTTGCAGCTCGCAATAGTGCAGAGTTATCGTAAAGAAAGGGGCCACGGTGTTTCTGTATCTCTATTATGTTGGTGCGGCTTCGGAACTTTTAAATATCTTGATATATCTCGAGAACTACGCATCTGATCAAAAAATATCCTAGAACATAAAAAGTAGGAAACCTAATTTTCTACAAAAAAGGTCTCTTAACATTTTGCCGTAGCTCGCTTCGTTTCCGAGATATTTGCAGATTTATCTCAAGGGAAGGGGCCTGACGGACATATTTCGAAATATTTCTTATTCTTGTTGTTCTTCTTCTGCACAGCTAAGCTGGAAGTGGCATTTGCAGCTCGCAATAGTGCAGAGTTATCTCAAAGAAAGGGGCCACGGTGTTTCTGTATCTCTATTATGTTGGTGCGGCTTCGGAACTTTTAAATATCTCGATATATCTCGAAAACTACGCTTCTGATCAAAAAATATCATAGAACATAAATTGTAGGAAACATAATTCTCTACAAAAAAGGTCTCTTAACATTTTGCCATAGCTCGCTTCGTTTCCGAGATATTTGCAGATATATCTCAAGGGAAGGGTCCTGATGGACATATTTCGAGATGTTTCTTCTTCTTGTTGTTCTTCTTCTGCACAGCTAAACTGGAAGTGGCATTTCCAGCTCGCAGTAGTGCAGAGTTATCTCAAAGAAAGGGGCCACGGTGTTTCTGTATCTCTATTATGTTGGTGCAGCTTCGGAACTTTTAAATATCTTGATATATCTCGAGAACTACGCATCTGATCAAAAAATATCGTAGAACATAAAAAGTAGGAAACTTAATTCTCTACAAAAAAGGTCTCTTAACAGTTTGCCATAGCTCGCTTCGTTTCCGAGATATTTGCAGATATATCTCAAGGGAAGGGGCCTGACGGACATATTTCGAGATATTTCTTCTTCTTGTTGTTCGTCTTCTGCACAGCTAAGCTGGAAGTGGCATTTACAGCTCGCAATAGTGCATAGTTATCTGAAAGAAAGGGGCCACGGTGTTTCTGTATCTCTATTATGTTGGTGCGGCTTCGGAACTTTTAAATATCTCGATATGTCTCGAAAACTACGCTTCTGATCAAAAAATATCATAGAACATAAATTGTAGGAAACATAATTCTCTACAAAAAAGGTCTCTTAACATTTTGCCATAGCTCGCTTCGTTTCCGAGATACTTGCCGATTTATCTCAAGGGAAGGGTCCTGATGGACATATTTCGAGATATTTCTTCTTCTTGTTGTTCTTCTTCTGCACAGCTAAACTGGAAGTGGCATTTCCAGCTCGCAATCGTGCAGAGTTATCTCAAAGAAAGGGGCCACGGTGTTTCTGTATCCCTATTATGTTGGTGCGTCTTCGGAACTTTTAAATATCTTGATATATCTCGAGAACTACGCCTCTGATCGAAAAATATCATAGAACATAAAAAGTAGGAAACTTAATTCTCTACAAAAAAGGTCTCTTAACATTTTGCCATAGCTCGCTTCGTTTCCGAGATATTTGCAGATTTATCTCAAGGGAAGGGTCCTGATGGACATATTTCGAGATGTTTCTTCTTCTTGTTGTTCTTCTTCTGCACAGCTAAACTGGAAGTGGCATTTGCAGCACGCAATTGTGCAGAGTTACCCCAAAGTAAGGGGCCACGGTGTTTCTGTATCTCTATTATGTTGGTGCGGCTTCGGAACTTTTAAATATCTCGATATATCTCGAAAACTACGCTTCTGATCAAAAAATATCATAGAACATAAATTGTAGGAAACATAATTCTCTACAAAAAAGGTCTCTTAACATTTTGCCATAGCTCGCTTCGTTTCCGAGATATTTGCAGATTTATCTCAAGGGAAGGGTCCTGATGGACATATTTCGAGATGTTTCTTCTTCTTGTTGTTCTTCTTCTGCACAGCTAAACTGGAAGTGGCATTTGCAGCACGCAATTGTGCAGAGTTATCTCAAAGAGAGGGGCCACGGTGTTTCTGTATCTCTATTATGTTGGTGCGGCTTCGGAACTTTTAAATATCTTGATATATCTCGAGAACTACGAATCTGGTCAGAAAATATCATAGAAGATAAAAAGTAGGAAACTTAATTCTCTACAAAAAAGGTCTCTTAACATTTTGCCATAGCTCGCTTGGTTTCCGAGGTATTTGCAGATTTATCTCAAGGGAAGGGGCCTGACGGACATATTTCGAGATATTTCTTCTTCTTGTTGTTCTTCTTCTGCACAGCTAAGCTGGAAGTGGCATTTGCAGCTCGCAATAGTGCAGAGTTATCGCAAAGAAAGGGGCCACGGTGTTTCTGTATCTCTATTATGTTGGTGCGGCTTCGGAACTTTTAAATATCTTGATATATCTCGAGAACTACGCATCTGATCAAAAAATATCCTAGAACATAAAAAGTAGGAAACCTAATTTTCTACAAAAAAGGTCTCTTAACATTTTGCCGTAGCTCGCTTCGTTTCCGAGATATTTGCAGATTTATCTCAAGGGAAGGGGCCTGACGGACATATTTCGAAATATTTCTTATTCTTGTTGTTCTTCTTCTGCACAGCTAAGCTGGAAGTGGCATTTGCAGCTCGCAATAGTGCAGAGTTATCTCAAAGAAAGGGGCCACGGTGTTTCTGTACCTCTATTATGTTGGTGCAGCTTCGGAGCTTTTAAATATCTTGATATATCTCGAGAACTACGCATCTGATCAAAAAATATCATACAACATAAAAAGTAGGAAACTTAATTCTCTACAAAAAAGGTCTCTTAACGTTTTGCAATAGCTCGCTTCGTTTCCGAGATATTTGAAGATTTATCTCAAGGGAAGGGTCCTGACGGACATATTTCGAGATATTTCTTCTTCTTGTTGTTCTTCTTCTGCACAGCTAAACTGGAAGTGGCATTTCCAGCTCGCAATAGTGCAGAGTTATCCCAAAGAAAAGGGCCACGGTGTTTCTGTATCTCTATTATGTTGGTGCGGCTTCGGCACTTTTAAATATCTCGATATATCTCGAAAACTACGCTTCTGATCAAAAAATATCATAGAACATAAATTGTAGGAAACATAATTCTCTACGAAAAAGGTCTCTTAACATTTTGCCATAGCTCGCTTCGTTTCCGAGATATTTGCAGATTTATCTCAAGGGAAGGGTCCTGATGGACATATTTCGAGATATTTCTTCTTCTTGTTGTTCTTCTTCTGCACAGCTAAACTGGAAGTGGCATTTCCAGCTCGCAATCGTGCAGAGTAATCTCAAAGAAAGGGGCCACGGTGTTTCTGTATCTCTATTATGTTGGTGCGGCTTCGGAACTTTTAAATATCTTGATATATCTCGAGAACTACGCCTCTGATCGAAAAATATCATAGAACATAAAAAGTAGGAAACTGAATTCTCTACAAAAAAGGTCTCTTAACATTTTGCCATAGCTCGCTTCGTTTCCGAGATATTTGCAGATTTATCTCAAGGGAAGGGGCCGACGGACATATTTCGAGATATTTCTTCTTCTTGTTGTTCTTCTTCTGCACAGCTAAGCTCGAAGTGGCATTTGCAGCTCGCAATAGTGCAGAGTTATCTCAAAGAAAGGGGCCACGGTGTTTCTGTACCTCTATTATGTTGGTGCAGCTTCGGAGCTTTTAAATATCTTGATATATCTCGAGAACTACGCATCTGATCAAAAAATATCATAGAACATAAAAAGTAGTAAACTTAATTCTCTACAAAAAAGGTCTGTTAACGTTTTGCAATAGCTCGCTTCGTTTCCGAGATATTTGCAGATTTATCTCAAGGGAAGGGTCCTGACGGACATATTTCGAGATATTTCTTCTTCTTGTTGTTCTTCTTCTGCACAGCTAAACTGGAAGTGGCATTTCCAGCTCGCAATAGTGCAGAGTTATCCCAAAGAAAGGGGCCACGGTGTTTCTGTATCTCTATTATGTTGGTGCGGCTTCGGAACTTTTAAATATCTCGATATATCTCGAAAACTACGCTTCTGATCAAAAAATATCATAGAACATAAATTGTAGGAAACATAATTCTCTACAAAAAAGGTCTCTTAACATTTTGCCATAGCTCGCTTCGTTTCCGAGATATTTGCAGATTTATCTCAAGGGAAGGGTCCTGATGGACATATTTCGAGATGTTTCTTCTTCTTGTTGTTCTTCTTCTGCACAGCTAAACTGGAAGTGGCATTTCCAGCTCGCAGTAGTGCAGAGTTATCTCAAAGAAAGGGGCCACGGTGTTTCTGTATCTCTATTATGTTGGTGCGGCTTCGGAACTTTTAAATATCTCGATATATCTCGAAAACTACGCATCTGATCCAAAAATATCATAGAACATAAAAAGTAGGAAACTTAATTCTCTACAAAAAAGGTCTCTTAACATTTTGCCATAGCTCGCTTGGTTTCCGAGGTATTTGCAGATTTATCTCAAGGGAAGGGGCCTGACGGACATATTTCGAGATATTTCTTCTTCTTGTTGTTCTTCTTCTGCACAGCTAAGCTGGAAGTGGCATTTGCAGCTCGCAATAGTGCAGAGTTATCGCAAAGAAAGGGGCCACGGTGTTTCTGTATCTCTATTATGTTGGTGCGGCTTCGGAACTTTTAAATATCTTGATATATCTCGAGAACTACGCATCTGATCAAAAAATATCCTAGAACACAAAAAGTAGGAAACCTAATTTTCTACAAAAAAGGTCTCTTAACATTTTGCCGTAGCTCGCTTCGTTTCCGAGATATTTGCAGATTTATCTCAAGGGAAGGGGCCTGACGGACATATTTCGAAATATTTCTTATTCTTGTTGTTCTTCTTCTGCACAGCTAAGCTGGAAGTGGCATTTGCAGCTCGCAATAGTGCAGAGTTATCTCAAAGAAAGGGGCCACGGTGTTTCTGTACCTCTATTATGTTGGTGCAGCTTCGGAGCTTTTAAATATCTTGATATATCTCGAGAACTACGCATCTGATCAAAAAATATCATACAACATAAAAAGTAGGAAACTTAATTCTCTACAAAAAAGGTCTCTTAACGTTTTGCAATAGCTCGCTTCGTTTCCGAGATATTTGCAGATTTATCTCAAGGGAAGGGTCCTGACGGACATATTTCGAGATATTTCTTCTTCTTGTTGTTCTTCTTCTGCACAGCTAAACTGGAAGTGGCATTTCCAGCTCGCAATAGTGCAGAGTTATCCCAAAGAAAGGGGCCACGGTGTTTCTGTATCTCTATTATGTTGGTGCGGCTTCGGCACTTTTAAATATCTCGATATATCTCGAAAACTACGCTTCTGATCAAAAAATATCATAGAACATAAATTGTAGGAAACATAATTCTCTACGAAAAAGGTCTCTTAACATTTTGCCATAGCTCGCTTCGTTTCCGAGATATTTGCAGATTTATCTCAAGGGAAGGGTCCTGATGGACATATTTCGAGATATTTCTTCTTCTTGTTGTTCTTCTTCTGCACAGCTAAACTGGAAGTGGCATTTCCAGCTCGCAATCGTGCAGAGTAATCTCAAAGAAAGGGGCCACGGTGTTTCTGTATCTCTATTATGTTGGTGCGGCTTCGGAACTTTTAAATATCTTGATATATCTCGAGAACTACGCCTCTGATCGAAAAATATCATAGAACATAAAAAGTAGGAAACTGAATTCTCTACAAAAAAGTCTGTTAACATTTTGCCATAGCTCGCTTCGTTTCCGAGATATTTGCAGATTTATCTCAAGGGAAGGGGCCTAACGGACATATTCCGAGATATTTTTTCTTCTTGTTGTTCCTCTTCTGCACAGCTAAGCTGGAAGTGGCATTTGCAGCTCGCAATAGTGCAGAGTTATCTCAAAGAAAGAGGCCACGGTGTTTCTGCACCTCTATTATGTTGGTGCAGCTTCGGAACTTTTAAATATCTTGATATATCTCGAGAACTACGCATCTGATCAAAAAATATCGTAGAACATAAAAAGTAGGAAACTTAATTCTCTACAAAAAAGGTCTCTTAACAGTTTGCCATAGCTCGCTTCGTTTCCGAGATATTTGCAGATATATCTCAAGGGAAGGGGCCTGACGGACATATTTCGAGATATTTCTTCTTCTTGTTGTTCGTCTTCTGCACAGCTAAGCTGGAAGTGGCATTTACAGCTCGCAATAGTGCATAGTTATCTGAAAGAAAGGGGCCACGGTGTTTCTGTATCTCTATTATGTTGGTGCGGCTTCGGAACTTTTAAATATCTCGATATGTCTCGAAAACTACGCTTCTGATCAAAAAATATCATAGAACATAAATTGTAGGAAACATAATTCTCTACAAAAAAGGTCTCTTAACATTTTGCCATAGCTCGCTTCGTTTCCGAGATACTTGCCGATTTATCTCAAGGGAAGGGTCCTGATGGACATATTTCGAGATATTTCTTCTTCTTGTTGTTCTTCTTCTGCACAGCTAAACTGGAAGTGGCATTTCCAGCTCGCAATCGTGCAGAGTTATCTCAAAGAAAGGGGCCACGGTGTTTCTGTATCTCTATTATGTTGGTGCGGCTTCGGAACTTTTAAATATCTTGATATATCTCGAGAACTACGCCTCTGATCGAAAAATATCATAGAACATAAAAAGTAGGAAACTTAATTCTCTACAAAAAAGGTCTCTTAACATTTTGCCATAGCTCGCTTCGTTTCCGAGATATTTGCAGATTTATCTCAAGGGAAGGGTCCTGATGGACATATTTCGAGATGTTTCTTCTTCTTGTTGTTCTTCTTCTGCACAGCTAAACTGGAAGTGGCATTTGCAGCACGCAATTGTGCAGAGTTACCCCAAAGTAAGGGGCCACGGTGTTTCTGTATCTCTATTATGTTGGTGCGGCTTCGGAACTTTTAAATATCTCGATATATCTCGAAAACTACGCTTCTGATCAAAAAATATCATAGAACATAAATTGTAGGAAACATAATTCTCTACAAAAAAGGTCTCTTAACATTTTGCCATAGCTCGCTTCGTTTCCGAGATATTTGCAGATTTATCTCAAGGGAAGGGTCCTGATGGACATATTTCGAGATGTTTCTTCTTCTCGTTGTTCTTCTTCTGCACAGCTAAACTGGAAGTGGCATTTGCAGCACGCAATTGTGCAGAGTTATCTCAAAGAGAGGGGCCACGGTGTTTCTGTATCTCTATTATGTTGGTGCGGCTTCGGAACTTTTAAATATCTTGATATATCTCGAGAACTACGCATCTGATCAAAAAATATCCTAGAACACAAAAAGTAGGAAACCTAATTTTCTACAAAAAAGGTCTCTTAACATTTTGCCGTAGCTCGCTTCGTTTCCGAGATATTTGCAGATTTATCTCAAGGGAAGGGGCCTGACGGACATATTTCGAAATATTTCTTATTCTTGTTGTTCTTCTTCTGCACAGCTAAGCTGGAAGTGGCATTTGCAGCTCGCAATAGTGCAGAGTTATCTCAAAGAAAGGGGCCAGGGTGTTTCTGTACCTCTATTATGTTGGTGCAGCTTCGGAGCTTTTAAATATCTTGATATATCTCGAGAACTACGCATC
This sequence comes from Osmia lignaria lignaria, assembly GCF_051020975.1. Lineage (NCBI taxonomy): Eukaryota > Metazoa > Arthropoda > Insecta > Hymenoptera > Megachilidae > Osmia > Osmia lignaria. The sequence continues at coordinate 23,436,605 of NW_027478159.1, forward strand.
TGATCAAAAAATATCATACAACATAAAAAGTAGGAAACTTAATTCTCTACAAAAAAGGTCTCTTAACGTTTTGCAATAGCTCGCTTCGTTTCCGAGATATTTGCAGATTTATCTCAAGGGAAGGGTCCTGACGGACATATTTCGAGATATTTCTTCTTCTTGTTGTTCTTCTTCTGCACAGCTAAACTGGAAGTGGCATTTGCGGCTCGCACTAGTGCAGAGTTATCTCAAAGAAAGGGGCCACGGTGTTTCTGTATCTCTATTATGTTGGTGCGGTTTCGGAACTTTTAAATATCTTGATATATCTCGAGAACTACGCATCTGATCTAAAAATATCATAGAACATAAAAAGTAGGAAACTTAATTCTCTACAAATAAGGTCTCTTAACATTTTGCCATAGCTCGCTTGGTTTCCGAGATATTTGCAGATTTATCTCAAGGGAAGGGGCGTCACGGACATATTTCGAGATATTTCTTCTTCTTGTTGTTCATCTTCTGCACAGCTAAGCTGGAAGTGGCATTTGCAGCTCGCAATAGTGCAGAGATATCTCAAAGAAAGGGGCCACGGTGTTTCTGTATCTCTATTATGTTGGTGCGGCTTCGGAACTTTTAAATATCTTGATATATCTCGAGAACTACGCCTCTGATCGAAAAATATCATAGAACATAAAAAGTAGGAAACTTAATTCTCTACAAAAAAGGTCTCTTAACATTTTGCCATAGCTCGCTTCGTTTCCGAGATATTTGCAGATTTATCTCCAGGGAAGTGGCCTGACGGACATATTTCGAGATATTTCTTCTTCTTGTTGTTCTTCTTCTGCACAGCTAAGCTGGAAGTGGCATTTGCAGCTCGCAATAGTGCAGAGTTATCCCAAAGAAAGGGGCCACGGTGTTTCTGTATCTCTATTATGTTGGTGCGGCTTCGGAACTTTTAAATATCTCGATATATCTCGAAAACTACGCTTCTGATCAAAAAATATCATAGAACATAAATTGTAGGAAACATGATTGCCTACAAAAAAGGTCTCTTAACATTTTGCCATAGCTCGCTTCGTTTCCGAGATATTTGCAGATTTATCTCAAGGGAAGGGGCCTGACGGACATATTTCGAGATATTTCTTCTTCTTGTTGTTCTTCTTCTGCACAGCTAAGCTGGAAGTGGCATTTGCAGCTCGCAATAGTGCAGAGTTATCTCAAAGAAAGGGGCCACGGTGTTTCTGTATCTCTATTATGTTGGTGCGGCTTCGGAACTTTTAAATATCTTGATATATCTCGAGAACTACGCATCTGATCGAAAAATATCATAGAACATGAAAAGTAGGAAACTTAATTCTCTACCAAAAAGGTCTCTCAACATTTTGCCATAGCTCTCTTCGTTTCCGAGATATTTGCAGATTTATCTCAAGGGAAGGGGCCTGACGGACATATTTCGAGATATTTCTTCTTCTTGTTGTTCTTCTTCTGCACAGCTAAGCTGGAAGTGGCATTTGCGGCTCGCACTAGTGCAGAGTTATCTCAATGAAAGGGGCCACGGTGTTTCTGTATCTCTATTATGTTGGTGCGGCTTCGGAACTTTTAAATATCTCGATATATCTCGAAAACTACGCTTCTGATCAAAAAATATCATAGAACCTAAATTGTAGGAAACATAATTCTCTACAAAAAAGGTCTCTTAAGATTTTGCCACAGCTAGCTTCGTTTCCGAGATATTTGCAGATTTATCTCAAGGGAAGGGTCCTGATGGACATATTTCGAGATATTTCTTCTTCTTGTTGTTCTTCTTCTGCACAGCTAAACTGGAAGTGGCATTTCCAGCTCGCAATAGTGCAGAGTTATCTCAAAGAAAGGGGCCACGGTGTTTCTGTACCTCTATTATGTTGGTGCAGCTTCGGAGCTTTTAAATATCTTGATATATCTCGAGAACTACGCATCTGATCAAAAAATATCATACAACATAAAAAGTAGGAAACTTAATTCTCTACAAAAAAGGTCTCTTAACGTTTTGCAATAGCTCGCTTCGTTTCCGAGATATTTGCAGATTTATCTCAAGGGAAGGGTCCTGACGGACATATTTCGAGATATTTCTTCTTCTTGTTGTTCTTCTTCTGCACAGCTAAACTGGAAGTGGCATTTGCGGCTCGCACTAGTGCAGAGTTATCTCAAAGAAAGGGGCCACGGTGTTTCTGTATCTCTATTATGTTGGTGCGGTTTCGGAACTTTTAAATATCTTGATATATCTCGAGAACTACGCATCTGATCTAAAAATATCATAGAACATAAAAAGTAGGAAACTTAATTCTCTACAAATAAGGTCTCTTAACATTTTGCCATAGCTCGCTTGGTTTCCGAGATATTTGCAGATTTATCTCAAGGGAAGGGGCGTCACGGACATATTTCGAGATATTTCTTCTTCTTGTTGTTCATCTTCTGCACAGCTAAGCTGGAAGTGGCATTTGCAGCTCGCAATAGTGCAGAGATATCTCAAAGAAAGGGGCCACGGTGTTTCTGTATCTCTATTATGTTGGTGCGGCTTCGGAACTTTTAAATATCTTGATATATCTCGAGAACTACGCCTCTGATCGAAAAATATCATAGAACATAAAAAGTAGGAAACTTAATTCTCTACAAAAAAGGTCTCTTAACATTTTGCCATAGCTCGCTTCGTTTCCGAGATATTTGCAGATTTATCTCCAGGGAAGTGGCCTGACGGACATATTTCGAGATATTTCTTCTTCTTGTTGTTCTTCTTCTGCACAGCTAAGCTGGAAGTGGCATTTGCAGCTCGCAATAGTGCAGAGTTATCCCAAAGAAAGGGGCCACGGTGTTTCTGTATCTCTATTATGTTGGTGCGGCTTCGGAACTTTTAAATATCTCGATATATCTCGAAAACTACGCTTCTGATCAAAAAATATCATAGAACATAAATTGTAGGAAACATGATTGCCTACAAAAAAGGTCTCTTAACATTTTGCCATAGCTCGCTTCGTTTCCGAGATATTTGCAGATTTATCTCAAGGGAAGGGGCCTGACGGACATATTTCGAGATATTTCTTCTTCTTGTTGTTCTTCTTCTGCACAGCTAAGCTGGAAGTGGCATTTGCAGCTCGCAATAGTGCAGAGTTATCTCAAAGAAAGGGGCCACGGTGTTTCTGTATCTCTATTATGTTGGTGCGGCTTCGGAACTTTTAAATATCTTGATATATCTCGAGAACTACGCATCTGATCGAAAAATATCATAGAACATGAAAAGTAGGAAACTTAATTCTCTACCAAAAAGGTCTCTCAACATTTTGCCATAGCTCTCTTCGTTTCCGAGATATTTGCAGATTTATCTCAAGGGAAGGGGCCTGACGGACATATTTCGAGATATTTCTTCTTCTTGTTGTTCTTCTTCTGCACAGCTAAGCTGGAAGTGGCATTTGCGGCTCGCACTAGTGCAGAGTTATCTCAATGAAAGGGGCCACGGTGTTTCTGTATCTCTATTATGTTGGTGCGGCTTCGGAACTTTTAAATATCTCGATATATCTCGAAAACTACGCTTCTGATCAAAAAATATCATAGAACCTAAATTGTAGGAAACATAATTCTCTACAAAAAAGGTCTCTTAAGATTTTGCCACAGCTAGCTTCGTTTCCGAGATATTTGCAGATTTATCTCAAGGGAAGGGTCCTGATGGACATATTTCGAGATATTTCTTCTTCTTGTTGTTCTTCTTCTGCACAGCTAAACTGGAAGTGGCATTTCCAGCTCGCAATAGTGCAGAGTTATCTCAAAGAAAGGGGCCACGGTGTTTCTGTATCTCTATTATGTTGGTGCGGCTTCGGAACTTTTAAATATCTTGATATATCTCGAGAACTACGCATCTGATCAAAAAATATCATAGAACATGAAAAGTAGGAAACTTAATTCTCTACAAAAAAGGTCTCTTAACATTTTGCCATAGCTCGCTTCGTTTCCGAGATATTTGCAGATTTATCTCAAGGGAAGGGGCCTGACGGACATATTTCGAGATATTTCTTCTTCTTGTTGTTCTTCTTCTGCACAGCTAAGTTGGTAGTGGCATTTGCAGCGCGCAATAGTGCAGAGTTATCTCAAAGAAAGGGGCCACGGTGTTTCTGTATCTCTATTATGTTGGTGCGGCTTCGGAACTTTTAAATATCTTGATATATCTCGAGAACTACGCATCTGATCAAAAAATATCATACTACATAAAAAGTAGGAAACTTAATTCTCTACAAGAAAGGTCTCTAAACATTTTGCCATAGCTCGCTTCGTTTCCGAGATATTTGCAGATTTATCTCAAGGGAAGGGGCCTGACGGACATATTTCGAGATGTTTCTTCTTCTTGTTGTTCTTCTTCTGCACAGCTAAGCTGGAAGTGGCATTTGCAGCTCGCAATAGTGCAGAGTTATCTCAAAGAGAGGGGCCACGGTGTTTCTGTATCTCTATTATGTTGGTGCGGCTTCGGAACTTTTAAATATCTTGATATATCTCGAGAACTACGCATCTGATCAAAAAATATCATAGAACATAAAAAGTAGGAAACTTAATTCTCTACAAAAAAGGTCTCTTAACATTTTGCCATAGCTCGCTTCGTTTCCGAGATATTTGCAGATTTATCTCAAGGGAAGGGGCCTAACGGACATATTTCGAGATACTTCTTCTTCTTGTTGTTCTTCTTCTGCACAGCTAAACTGGAAGTGGCATTTCCAGCTCGCAATAGTGCAGAGTCATCTCAAAGAAAGGGGCCACGGTGTTTCTGTATCTCTATTATGTTGGTGCGGCTTCGGAACTTTTAAATATCTCGATATATCTCGAAAACTACGCTTCTGATCAAAAAATATCATAGAACATAAATTGTAGGAAACATAATTCTCGACAAAAAAGGTCTCTTAACATTTTGCCATAGCTCGCTTCGTTTCCGAGATATTTGCAGATATATCTCAAGGGAAGGGGCCTGACGGACATATTTCGAGATATTTCTTCTTCTTGTTGTTCTTCTTCTGCACAGCTAAGCTGGAAGTGGCATTTACAGCTCGCAATAGTGCAGAGTTATCTCAAAGAAAGGGGCCACGGTGTTTCTGTATCTCTATTATGTTGGTGCGGCTTCGGAACTTTTAAATATCTTGATATATCTCGAGAACTACGCATCTGATCAAAAAATATCATAGAACATGAAAAGTAGGTAACTTAATTCTCTACAAAAAAGGTCTCTTAACATTTTGCCATAGCTCTCTTCGTTTCCGAGATATTTGCAGATTTATCTCAAGGGAAGGGGCCTGACGGACATATTTCGAGATATTTCTTCTTCTTGTTGTTCTTCTTCTGCACAGCTAAGCTGGAAGTGGCATTTGCAGCTCGCAATAGTGCAGAGTTATCTCAAAGAAAGGGGCCACGGTGTTTCTGTATCTCTATTATGTTGGTGCGGCTTCGGAACTTTTAAATATCTTGATATATCTCGAGAACTACGCATCTGATCAAAAAATATCATAGTACATAAAAAGTAGGAAACTTAATTCTCTACAAGAAAGGTCTCTTAACATTTTGCCATAGCTCGCTTCGTTTCCGAGATATTTGCAGATATATCTCAAGGGAAGGGGCCTGACGGACATATTTCGAGATATTTCTTCTTCTTGTTGTTCTTCTTCTGCACAGCTAAGCTGGAAGTGGCATTTGCAGCTCGCAATAGTGCAGAGTTATCTCAAAGAAAGGGGCCACGGTGTTTCTGTATCTCTATTATGTTGGTGCGGCTTCGGAACTTTTAAATATCTTGATATATCTCGAGAACTGCGCATCTGATCAAAAAATATCATAGAACATAAAAAGTAGGAAACTTAATTCTCTACAAAAAAGGTCTCTTAACATTTTGCCATAGCTCGCTTCGTTTCCGAGATATTTGCAGATATATCTCAAGGGCAGGGGCCTGACGGACATATTTCGAGATATTTCTTCTTCTTGTTGTTCTTCTTCTGCACAGCTAAGCTGGAAGTGGCATTTACAGCTCGCAATAGTGCAGAGTTATCTCAAAGAAAGGGGCCACGGTGTTTCTGTATCTCTATTATGTTGGTGCGGCTTCGGAACTTTTAAATATCTTGATATATCTCGAGAACTACGCATCTGATCAAAAAATATCATAGAACATAAAAAGTAGGAAACTTAATTCTCTACAAAAAAGGTCTCTTAACATTTTGCCATAGCTCTCTTCGTTTCCGAGATATTTGCAGATTTATCTCAAGGGAAGGGGCCTGACGGACATATTTCGAGATACTTCTTCCTCTTGTTGTTCTTCTTCTGCACAGCTAAGCTGGAAGTGGCATTTGCAGCTCGCAATAGTGCAGAGTTATCTCAAAGAAAGGGGCCACGGTGTTTCTGTACCTCTATTATGTTGGTGCGGCTTCGGAACTTTTAAATATCTTGATATATCTCGAGAACTACGCATCTGATCAAAAAATATCATAGTACATAAAAAGTAGGAAACTTAATTCTCTACAAGAAAGGTCTCTTAACATTTTGCCATAGCTCGCTTCGTTTCCGAGATATTTGCAGATATATCTCAAGGGAAGGGGCCTGACGGACATATTTCGAGATATTTCTTCTTCTTGTTGTTCTTCTTCTGCACAGCTAAGCTGGAAGTGGCATTTACAGCTCGCAATAGTACAGAGTTATCTCAAAGAAAGGGACCACGGTGTTTCTGTATCTCTATTATGTTGGTGCGGCTTCGGAACTTTTAAATATCTTGATATATCTCGAGAACTACGCATCTGATCAAAAAATGTCATAGAACGTAAAAAGTAGGAAACTTAATTCTCTACAAAAAAGGTCTCTTAACATTTTGCCATAGCTCTCTTCGTTTCCGAGATATTTCCAGATTTATCTCAAGGGAAGGGGCCTGACGGACATATTTCGAGATATTTCTTCTTCTTGTTGTTCTTCTTCTGCACAGCTAAGCTGGAAGTGGCATTTGCAGCTCGCAATAGTGCAGAGTTATCTCAAAGAAAGGGGCCACGGTGTTTCTGTATCTCTATTATGTTGGTGCGGCTTCGGAACTTTTAAATATCTTGATATATCTCGAGAACTGCGCATCTGATCAAAAAATATCATAGAACATAAAAAGTAGGAAACTTAATTCTCTACAAAAAAGGTCTCTTAACATTTTGCCATAGCTCGCTTCGTTTCCGAGATATTTGCAGATATATCTCAAGGGCAGGGGCCTGACGGACATATTTCGAGATATTTCTTCTTCTTGTTGTTCTTCTTCTGCACAGCTAAGCTGGAAGTGGCATTTACAGCTCGCAATAGTGCAGAGTTATCTCAAAGAAAGGGGCCACGGTGTTTCTGTATCTCTATTATGTTGGTGCGGCTTCGGAACTTTTAAATATCTTGATATATCTCGAGAACTACGCATCTGATCAAAAAATATCATAGAACATAAAAAGTAGGAAACTTAATTCTCTACAAAAAAGGTCTCTTAACATTTTGCCATAGCTCTCTTCGTTTCCGAGATATTTGCAGATTTATCTCAAGGGAAGGGGCCTGACGGACATATTTCGAGATACTTCTTCCTCTTGTTGTTCTTCTTCTGCACAGCTAAGCTGGAAGTGGCATTTGCAGCTCGCAATAGTGCAGAGTTATCTCAAAGAAAGGGGCCACGGTGTTTCTGTACCTCTATTATGTTGGTGCAGCTTCGGAGCTTTTAAATATCTTGATATATCTCGAGAACTACGCATCTGATCAAAAGATATCATACAACATAAAAAGTAGGAAACTTAATTCTCTACAAAAAAGGTCTCTTAACGTTTTGCAATAGCTCGCTTCGTTTCCGAGATATTTGCAGATTTATCTCAAGGGAAGGGTCCTGACGGACATATTTCGAGATGTTTCTTCTTCTTGTTGTTCTTCTTCTGCACAGCTATACTGGAAGTGGCATTTCCAGCTCGCAATAGTGCAGAGTTATCCCAAAGAAAAGGGCCACGGTGTTTCTGTATCTCTATTATGTTGGTGCGGCTTCGGCACTTTTAAATATCTCGATATATCTCGAAAACTACGCTTCTGATCAAAAAATATCATAGAACATAAATTGTAGGAAACATAATTCTCTACGAAAAAGGTCTCTTAACATTTTGCCATAGCTCGCTTCGTTTCCGAGATATTTGCAGATTTATCTCAAGGGAAGGGTCCTGATGGACATATTTCGAGATATTTCTTCTTCTTGTTGTTCTTCTTCTGCACAGCTAAACTGGAAGTGGCATTTCCAGCTCGCAATCGTGCAGAGTAATCTCAAAGAAAGGGGCCACGGTGTTTCTGTATCTCTATTATGTTGGTGCGGCTTCGGAACTTTTAAATATCTTGATATATCTCGAGAACTACGCCTCTGATCGAAAAATATCATAGAACATAAAAAGTAGGAAACTCAATTCTCTACAAGAAAGGTCTCTTAACATTTTGCCATAGCTCGCTTCGTTTCCGAGATATTTGCAGATTTATCTCAAGGGAAGGGGCCGACGGACATATTTCGAGATATTTCTTCTTCTTGTTGTTCTTCTTCTGCACAGCTAAGCTCGAAGTGGCATTTGCAGCTCGCAATAGTGCAGAGTTATCTCAAAGAAAGGGGCCACGGTGTTTCTGTACCTCTATTATGTTGGTGCAGCTTCGGAGCTTTTAAATATCTTGATATATCTCGAGAACTACGCATCTGATCAAAAAATATCATAGAACATAAAAAGTAGTAAACTTAATTCTCTACAAAAAAGGTCTCTTAACGTTTTGCAATAGCTCGCTTCGTTTCCGAGATATTTGCAGATTTATCTCAAGGGAAGGGTCCTGACGGACATATTTCGAGATATTTCTTCTTCTTGTTGTTCTTCTTCTGCACAGCTAAACTGGAAGTGGCATTTCCAGCTCGCAATAGTGCAGAGTTATCCCAAAGAGAGGGGCCACGGTGTTTCTGTATCTCTATTATGTTGGTGCGGCTTCGGAACTTTTAAATATCTCGATATATCTCGAAAACTACGCTTCTGATCAAAAAATATCATAGAACATAAATTGTAGGAAACATAATTCTCTACAAAAAAGGTCTCTTAACATTTTGCCATAGCTCGCTTGGTTTCCGAGGTATTTGCAGATTTATCTCAAGGGAAGGGGCCTGACGGACATATTTCGAGATATTTCTTCTTCTTGTTGTTCTTCTTCTGCACAGCTAAGCTGGAAGTGGCATTTGCAGCTCGCAATAGTGCAGAGTTATCGCAAAGAAAGGGGCCACGGTGTTTCTGTATCTCTATTATGTTGGTGCGGCTTCGGAACTTTTAAATATCTTGATATATCTCGAGAACTACGCCTCTGATCGAAAAATATCATAGAACATAAAAAGTAGGAAACTGAATTCTCTACAAAAAAGGTCTCTTAACATTTTGCCATAGCTCGCTTCGTTTCCGAGATATTTGCAGATTTATCTCAAGGGAAGGGGCCGACGGACATATTTCGAGATATTTCTTCTTCTTGTTGTTCTTCTTCTGCACAGCTAAGCTCGAAGTGGCATTTGCAGCTCGCAATAGTGCAGAGTTATCTCAAAGAAAGGGGCCACGGTGTTTCTGTATCTCTATTATGTTGGTGCGGCTTCGGAACTTTTAAATATCTTGATATATCTCGAGAACTACGCATCTGATCAAAAAATATCGTAGAACATAAAAAGTAGGAAACTTAATTCTCTACAAAAAAGGTCTCTTAACAGTTTGCCATAGCTCGCTTCGTTTCCGAGATATTTGCAGATATATCTCAAGGGAAGGGGCCTGACGGACATATTTCGAGATATTTCTTCTTCTTGTTGTTCGTCTTCTGCACAGCTAAGCTGGAAGTGGCATTTACAGCTCGCAATAGTGCATAGTTATCTGAAAGAAAGGGGCCACGGTGTTTCTGTATCTCTATTATGTTGGTGCGGCTTCGGAACTTTTAAATATCTCGATATGTCTCGAAAACTACGCTTCTGATCAAAAAATATCATAGAACATAAATTGTAGGAAACATAATTCTCTACAAAAAAGGTCTCTTAACATTTTGCCATAGCTCGCTTCGTTTCCGAGATACTTGCCGATTTATCTCAAGGGAAGGGTCCTGATGGACATATTTCGAGATATTTCTTCTTCTTGTTGTTCTTCTTCTGCACAGCTAAACTGGAAGTGGCATTTCCAGCTCGCAATCGTGCAGAGTTACCTCAAAGAAAGGGGCCACGGTGTTTCTGTATCTCTATTATGTTGGTGCCGCTTCGGAACTTTTAAATATCTGGATATATCTCGAGAACTACGCATCTGATCAAAAAATATCATAGAACATAAAAAGTAGGAAACTTAATTCTCTACAAGAAAGGTCTCTTAACATTTTGCCATAGCTCGCTTCGTTTCCGAGATATTTGCAGATATATCTCAAGGGAAGGGGCCTGACGGACATATTTCGAGATATTTCTTCTTCTTGTTGTTCTTCTTCTGCACAGCTAAGCTGGAAGTGGCATTTACAGCTCGCAATAGTACAGAGTTATCTCAAAGAAAGGGACCACGGTGTTTCTGTATCTCTATTATGTTGGTGCGGCTTCGGAACTTTTAAATATCTTGATATATCTCGAGAACTACGCATCTGATCAAAAAATGTCATAGAACGTAAAAAGTAGGAAACTTAATTCTCTACAAAAAAGGTCTCTTAACATTTTGCCATAGCTCTCTTCGTTTCCGAGATATTTCCAGATTTATCTCAAGGGAAGGGGCCTGACGGACATATTTCGAGATATTTCTTCTTCTTGTTGTTCTTCTTCTGCACAGCTAAGCTGGAAGTGGCATTTGCAGCTCGCAATAGTGCAGAGTTATCTCAAAGAAAGGGGCCACGGTGTTTCTGTATCTCTATTATGTTGGTGCGGCTTCGGAACTTTTAAATATCTTGATATATCTCGAGAACTACGCATCTGATCAAAAAATATCATAGAACATAAAAAGTAGGAACCTTAATTCTCTACAAAAAAGGTCTCTTAACATTTTGCCATAGCTCTCTTCGTTTCCGAGATATTTGCAGATTTATCTCAAGGGAAGAGGCCTGACGGACATATTTCGAGATACTTCTTCTTCTTGTTGTTCTTCTTCTGCACAGCTAAGCTGGAAGTGGCATTTGCAGCTCGCAATAGTGCAGAGTTATCTCAAAGAAAGGGGCCACGGTGTTTCTGTATCTCTATTATGTTGGTGCGGCTTCGGAACTTTTAAATATCTTAATATATCTCGAGAACTACGCATCTGATCAAAAAATATCATAGAACATAAAAAGTAGGAAACTTAATTCTCTACAAAAAAGGTCTCTTAACATTTTGCCATAGCTCGCTTCGTTTCCGAGATATTTGCAGATTTATCTCAAGGGAAGGGGCCTGACGGACATATTTCGAGATATTTCTTCTTCTTGTTGTTGTTCTTCTGCACAGCTAAGCTCGAAGTGGCATTTGCGGCTCGCACTAGTGCACAGTTATCTCAAAGAAAGGGGCCACGGTGTTTTTGTATCTCTATTATGTTGGTGCGGCTTCGGAACTTTTAAGTATCTCGATATATCTCGAAAACTACGCTTCTGATCAAAAAATATCATAGAACATAAATTGTAGGAAACATAATTCTCTACAAAAAACGTCTCTTAACATTTTGCCATAGCTCGCTTCGTTTCCGAGATATTTGCAGATTCAGCTCAAAGGAACTGGCCTGACGGACATATTTCGAGATATTTCTTCTTCTTGTTGTTCTTCCTCTGCACAGCTAAGCTGGAAGTGGCATTTGCAGCTCGCAATAGTGCAGAGTTATCTCAAAGAAAGGGGCCACGGTGTTTTTGTATCTCTATTATGTTGGTGCGGCTTCGGAACTTTTACATATCTTGATATATCTCGAGAACTACGCATCTGATCAAAAAATATCATAGAACATAAAAAATAGGAAACTTAATTCTCTACAAAAAAGGTCTCTTAACATTTTGCCATAGCTCGCTTCGTTCCCGAGATATTTGCAGATTTATCTCAAGGGAAGGGGCCTGACCGACATATTTCGAGATATTTCTTCTTCTTGTTGTTCTTCTTCTGCACAGCTAAGCTGGAAGTGGCATTTGCGGCTCGCACTAGTGCAGAGTTATCTCAAAGAAAGGGGCCACGGTGTTTCTGTATCTCTATTATGTTGGTGCGGCTTCGGAACTTTTAAATATCTCGATATAACCCGAAAACTACGCTTCTGACCAAAAAATATCATAGAACCTAAATTGTAGGAAACATAATTCTCTACAAAAAAGGTCTCTTAACATTTTGCCATAGCTCGCTTCGTTTCCGAGATATTTGCAGATATATCTCAAGGGAAGGGGCCTGACGGACATATTTCGAGATATTTCTTCTTCTTGTTGTTCTTCTTCTGCACAGCTAAGCTGGAAGTGGCATTTACAGCTCGCAATAGTGCAGAGTTATCTCAAAGAAAGGGGCCACGGTGTTTCTGTATCTCTATTATGTTGGTGCGGCTTCGGCACTTTTAAATATCTTGATATAACTCGAGAACTACGCATCTGATCAAAAAATATCATAGAACATAAAAAGTAGGAAACCTAATTCTCTACAAAAAAGGTCTCTTAACATTTTGCCATAGCTCGCTTCGTTTCCGAGATATTTGCAGATTTATCTCAAGGGAAGGGTCCTGATGGACATATTTCGAGATATTTCTTCTTCTCGTTGTTCTTCTTCTGCACAGCTAAACTGGAAGTGGCATTTCCAGCTCGCAATCGTGCAGAGTTATCTCAAAGAAAGGGGCCACGGTGTTTCTGTATCTCTATTATGTTGGTGCGGCTTCGGAGCTTTTAAATATCTTGATATATCTCGAGAACTACGCCTCTGATCGAAAAATATGATAGTACATAAAAAGTAGGAAACTTAATTCTCTACAAAAAAGGTCTCTTAACATTTTGCCATAGCTCGCTTCGTTTCCGAGATATTTGCAGATTTATCTCAAGGGAAGGGGCCTGACGGACATATTTCGAGATATTTCTTCTTCTTGTTGTTCTTCTTCTGCACAGCTAAGCTGGAAGTGGCATTTGCAGCGCGCAATAGTGCAGAGTTATCTCAAAGAAAGGGGCCACGGTGTTTCTGTATCTCTATTATGTTGGTGCGGCTTCGGAACTTTTAAATATCTTGATATATTTCGAGAACTACGCATCTGATCAAAAAATATCATAGAAGATAAAAAGTAGGAAACTTAATTCTCTACAAAAAAGGTCTCTTAACATTTCGCCATAGCTCGCTTCGTTTCCGAGATATTTGCAGATTCAGCTCAAAGGAACTGGCCTGACGGACATATTTCGAGATATTTCTTCTTCTTGTTGTTCTTCCTCTGCACAGCTAAGCTGGAAGTGGCATTTTCAGCTCGCAATAGTGCAGAGTTATCTCAAAGAAAGGGGCCACGGTGTTTCTGTATCTCTATTATGTTGGTGCGGCTTCGGAACTTTTAAATATCTTGATATATCTCGAGAACTGCGCATCTGATCAAAAAATATCATAGAACATAAATTGTAGGAAACATAATTCTCTACAAAAAAGGTATCTACACATTTTGCCATAGCTCGCTTCGTTTCCGAGATATTTGCAGATATATCTCAAGTGAAGGGGCCTGCCGGACATATTTCGAGATATTTCTTCTTCTTGTTGTTCTTCTTCTGCACAGCTAAGCTGGAAGTGGCATTTACAGCTCGCAATAGTGCAGAGTTATCTCAAAGAAAGGGGCCACGGTGTTTCTGTATCTCTATTATGTTGGTGCTGCTTCGGAACTTTTAAATATCTTGATATATCTCGAGAACTACGCATCTGATCAAAAAATATCGTAGAACATGAAAAGTAGGAAACTTAATTCTCCTCAAAAAAGGTCTCTTAACATTTTGCCATAGCTCTCTTCGTTTCCGAGATATTTGCAGATTTATCTCAAGGGAAGGGGCCTGACGGACATATTTCGAGATATTTCTTCTTCTTGTTGTTCTTCTTCTGCACAGCTAAACTGGAACTGGCATTTCCAGCTCGCAATCGTGCAGAGTTATCTCAAAGAAAGGGGCCACGGTGTTTCTGTATCTCTATTATGTTGGTGCGGCTTCGGAACTTTTAAATATCTTGATATATCTCGAGAACTACGCCTCTGATCGAAAAATATCATAGAACATAAAAAGTAGGAAACTTAATTCTCTACAAAAAAGGTCTCTTAACATTTTGCCATAGCTCGCTTCGTTTCCGAGATATTTGCAGATTTATCTCAAGGGAAGGGGCCTGACGGACATATTTCGAGATATTTCTTCTTCTTGTTGTTCTTCTTCTGCACAGCTAAGCTGGAAGTGGCATTTGCGGCTCGCACTAGTGCAGAGTTATCTCAAAGAAAGGAGCCACGGTGTTTCTGTATCTCTATTATGTTGGTGCGGCTTCGGAACTTTTAAATATCTCGATATATCTCGAAAACTACGCTTCTGATCAAAAAATATCATAGAACATAAATTGTAGGAAACATAATTCACTACAAAAAACGTCTCTTAACATTTTGCCATAGCTCGCTTCGTTTCCGAGATATTTGCAGATTTATCTCAAGGGAAGGGTCCTGATGGACATATTTCGAGATATTTCTTCTCCTTGTTGTTCTTCTTCTGCACAGCTAAACTGGAAGTGGCATTTCCAGCTCGCAATCGTGCAGAGTTATCTCAAAGAAAGGGGCCACGGTGTTTCTGTATCTCTATTATGTTGGTGCGGCTTCGGAACTTTTAAATATCTTGATATATCTCGAGAACTACGCCTCTGATCGAAAAATATCATAGAACATAAAAAGTAGGAAACTTAATTCTCTACAAAAAAGGTCTCTTAACATTTTGCCATAGCTCGCTTCGTTTCCGAGATATTTGCAGATTCAGCTCAAAGGAACGGGCCTGACGGACATATTTCGAGATACTTCTTCTTCTTGTTGTTCTTCCTCTGCACAGCTAAGCTGGAAGTGGCATTTGCAGCTCGCAATAGTGCAGAGTTATCTCAAAGAAAGGGGCCACGGTGTTTCTGTATCTCTATTATGTTGGTGCGGCTTCGGAACTTTTACATATCTTGATATATCTCGAGAACTACGCATCTGATCAAAAAATACCATAGAACATAAAAAATAGGAAACTTAATTCTCTACAAAAAAGGTCTCTTAACATTTTGCCATAGCTCGCTTCGTTTCCGAGATATTTGCAGATTTATCTCAAGGGAAGGGTCCTGATGGACATATTTCGAGATATTTCTTCTTCTTGTTGTTCTTCTTCTGCACAGCTAAACTGGAAGTGGCATTTCCAGCTCGCAATCGTGCAGAGTTATCTCAAAGAAAGGGGCCACGGTGTTTCTGTATCTCTATTATGTTGGTGCGGCTTCGGAGCTTTTAAATATCTTGATATATCTCGAGAACTACGCCTCTGATCGAAAAATATCATAGTACATAAAAAGTAGGAAACTTAATTCTCTACAAAAAAGGTCTCTTAACATTTTGCCATAGCTCGCTTCGTTTCCGAGATATTTGCAGATTTATCTCAAGGGAAGGGGCCTGACGGACATATTTCGAGATATTTCTTCTTCTTGTTGTTCTTCTTCTGCACAGCTAAGCTGGAAGTGGCATTTGCAGCGCGCAATAGTGCAGAGTTATCTCAAAGAAAGGGGCCACGGTGTTTCTGTATCTCTATTATGTTGGTGCGGCTTCGGAACTTTTAAATATCTTGATATATTTCGAGAACTACGCATCTGATCAAAAAATATCATAGAAGATAAAAAGTAGGAAACTTAATTCTCTACAAAAAAGGTCTCTTAACATTTCGCCATAGCTCGCTTCGTTTCCGAGATATTTGCAGATTTATCTCAAGGGAAGGGGCCTGCCGGACATATTTCGAGATATTTCTTCTTCTTGTTGTTCTTCTTCTGCACAGCTAAGCTGGAAGTGGCATTTACAGCTCGCAATAGTGCAGAGTTATCTCAAAGAAAGGGGCCACGGTGTTTCTGTATCTCTATTATGTTGGTGCTGCTTCGGAACTTTTAAATATCTTGATATATCTCGAGAACTACGCATCTGATCAAAAAATATCGTAGAACATGAAAAGTAGGAAACTTAATTCTCCTCAAAAAAGGTCTCTTAACATTTTGCCATAGCTCTCTTCGTTTCCGAGATATTTGCAGATTTATCTCAAGGGAAGGGGCCTGACGGACATATTTCGAGATATTTCTTCTTCTTGTTGTTCTTCTTCTGCACAGCTAAACTGGAAGTGGCATTTCCAGCTCGCAATCGTGCAGAGTTATCTCAAAGAAAGGGGCCACGGTGTTTCTGTATCTCTATTATGTTGGTGCGGCTTCGGAACTTTTAAATATCTTGATATATCTCGAGAACTACGCCTCTGATCGAAAAATATCATAGAACATAAAAAGTAGGAAACTTAATTCTCTACAAAAAAGGTCTCTTAACATTTTGCCATAGCTCGCTTCGTTTCCGAGATATTTGCAGATTTATCTCAAGGGAAGGGGCCTGACGGACATATTTCGAGATATTTCTTCTTCTTGTTGTTCTTCTTCTGCACAGCTAAGCTGGAAGTGGCATTTGCGGCTCGCACTAGTGCAGAGTTATCTCAAAGAAAGGAGCCACGGTGTTTCTGTATCTCTATTATGTTGGTGCGGCTTCGGAACTTTTAAATATCTCGATATATCTCGAAAACTACGCTTCTGATCAAAAAATATCATAGAACATAAATTGTAGGAAACATAATTCACTACAAAAAACGTCTCTTAACATTTTGCCATAGCTCGCTTCGTTTCCGAGATATTTGCAGATTTATCTCAAGGGAAGGGTCCTGATGGACATATTTCGAGATATTTCTTCTCCTTGTTGTTCTTCTTCTGCACAGCTAAACTGGAAGTGGCATTTCCAGCTCGCAATCGTGCAGAGTTATCTCAAAGAAAGGGGCCACGGTGTTTCTGTATCTCTATTATGTTGGTGCGGCTTCGGAACTTTTAAATATCTTGATATATCTCGAGAACTACGCCTCTGATCGAAAAATATCATAGAACATAAAAAGTAGGAAACTTAATTCTCTACAAAAAAGGTCTCTTAACATTTTGCCATAGCTCGCTTCGTTTCCGAGATATTTGCAGATTCAGCTCAAAGGAACGGGCCTGACGGACATATTTCGAGATACTTCTTCTTCTTGTTGTTCTTCCTCTGCACAGCTAAGCTGGAAGTGGCATTTGCAGCTCGCAATAGTGCAGAGTTATCTCAAAGAAAGGGGCCACGGTGTTTCTGTATCTCTATTATGTTGGTGCGGCTTCGGAACTTTTACATATCTTGATATATCTCGAGAACTACGCATCTGATCAAAAAATATCATAGAACATAAAAAATAGGAAACTTAATTCTCTACAAAAAAGGTCTCTTAACATTTTGCCACAGCTCGCTTCGTTCCCGAGATATTTGCAGATTTATCTCAAGGGAAGGGGCCTGACCGACATATTTCGAGATATTTCTTCTTCTTGTTGTTCTTCTTCTGCACAGCTAAGCTGGAAGTGGCATTTGCGGCTCGCACTAGTGCAGAGTTATCTCAAAGAAAGGGGCCACGGTGTTTCTGTATCTCTATTATGTTGGTGCGGCTTCGGAACTTTTAAATATCTCGATATATCTCGAAAACTACGCTTCTGACCAAAAAATATCATAGAACCTAAATTGTAGGAAACATAATTCTCTACAAAAAAGGTCTCTTAACATTTTGCCATAGCTCGCTTCGTTTCCGAGATATTTGCAGATATATCTCAAGGGAAGGGGCCTGACGGACATATTTCGAGATATTTCTTCTTCTTGTTGTTCTTCTTCTGCACAGCTAAGCTGGAAGTGGCATTTACAGCTCGCAATAGTGCAGAGTTATCTCAAAGAAAGGGGCCACGGTGTTTCCGTATCTCTATTATGTTGGTGCGGCTTCGGAACTTTTAAATATCTTGATATATCTCGAGAACTACGCATCTGATCAAAAAATATCATAGAACATAAAAAGTAGGAAACTTAATTCTCTACAAAAAAGGTCTCTTAACATTTTGCCATAGCTCGCTTCGTTTCCGAGATATTTGCAGATTTATCTCAAGGGAAGGGTCCTGATGGACATATTTCGAGATATTTCTTCTTCTTGTTGTTCTTCTTCTGCACAGCTAAACTGGAAGTGGCATTTCCAGCTCGCAATCGTGCAGAGTTATCTCAAAGAAAGGGGCCACGGTGTTTCTGTATCTCTATTATGTTGGTGCGGCTTCGGAGCTTTTAAATATCTTGATATATCTCGAGAACTACGCCTCTGATCGAAAAATATCATAGTACATAAAAAGTAGGAAACTTAATTCTCTACAAAAAAGGTCTCTTAACATTTCGCCATAGCTCGCTTCGTTTCCGAGATATTTGCAGATTTATCTCAAGGGAAGGGGCCTGTCGGACATATTTCGAGATATTTCTTCTTCTTGTTGTTCTTCTTCTGCACAGCTAAGCTGGAAGTGGCATTTGCGGCTCGCACTAGTGCAGAGTTATCTCAAAGAAAGGGGCCACGCTGTTTCTGTATCTCTATTATGTTGGTGCGGCTTCGGAACTTTTAAATATCTCGATATATCTCGAAAACTACGCTTCTGATCAAAAAATATCATAGAACATAAATTGTAGGAAACATAATTCTCTACAAAAAACGTCTCTTAACATTTTGCCATAGCTCGCTTCGTTTCCGAGATATTTGCAGATTCAGCTCAAAGGAACTGGCCTGACGGACATATTTCGAGATATTTCTTCTTCTTGTTGTTCTTCTTCTGCACAGCTAAGCTGGAAGTGGCATTTGCGGCTCGCACTAGTGCAGAGTTATCTCAAAGAAAGGAGCCACGGTGTTTCTGTATCTCTATTATGTTGGTGCGGCTTCGGAACTTTTAAATATCTCGATATATCTCGAAAACTACGCTTCTGATCAAAAAATATCATAGAACATAAATTGTAGGAAACATAATTCACTACAAAAAACGTCTCTTAACATTTTGCCATAGCCGGCTTCGTTTCCGAGATATTTGCAGATTCAGCTCAAAGGAACGGGCCTGACGGATATATTTCGAGATACTTCTTCTTCTTGTTGTTCTTCCTCTGCACAGCTAAGCTGGAAGTGGCATTTGCAGCTCGCAATAGTGCAGAGTTATCTCAAAGAAAGGGGCCACGGTGTTTCTGTATCTCTATTATGTTGGTGCGGCTTCGGAACTTTTAAATATCTTGATATATCTCGAGAACTACGCATCTGATCAAAAAATATCATAGAACATAAAAAATAGGAAACTTAATTCTCTACAAAAAAGGTCTCTTAACATTTTGCCATAGCTCGCTTCGTTCCCGAGATATTTGCAGATTTATCTCAAGGGAAGGGGCCTGACCGACATATTTCGAGATATTTCTTCTTCTTGTTGTTCTTCTTCTGCACAGCTAAGCTGGAAGTGGCATTTGCGGCTCGCACTAGTGCAGAGTTATCTCAAAGAAAGGGGCCACGGTGTTTCTGTATCTCTATTATGTTGGTGCGGCTTCGGAACTTTTAAATATCTCGATATATCTCGAAAACTACGCTTCTGACCAAAAAATATCATAGAACCTAAATTGTAGGAAACATAATTCTCTACAAAAAAGGTCTCTTAACATTTTGCCATAGCTCGCTTCGTTTCCGAGATATTTGCAGATATATCTCAAGGGAAGGGGCCTGACGGACATATTTCGAGATATTTCTTCTTCTTGTTGTTCTTCTTCTGCACAGCTAAGCTGGAAGTGGCATTTACAGCTCGCAATAGTGCAGAGTTATCTCAAAGAAAGGGGCCACGGTGTTTCTGTATCTCTATTATGTTGGTGCGGCTTCGGAACTTTTAAATATCTTGATATATCTCGAGAACTACGCATCTGATCAAAAAATATCATAGAACATAAAAAGTAGGAAACTTAATTCTCTACAAAAAAGGTCTCTTAACATTTTGCCATAGCTCGCTTCGTTTCCGAGATATTTGCAGATTCAGCTCAAAGGAACTGGCCTGACGGACATATTTCGAGATATTTCGTCTTCTTGTTGTTCTTCTTCTGCACACCTAAGCTGGAAGTGGCATTTGCGGCTCGCACTAGTGCAGAGTTATCTCAAAGAAAGGAGCCACGGTGTTTCTGTATCTCTATTATGTTGGTGCGGCTTCGGAACTTTTAAATATCTCGATATATCTCGAAAACTACGCTTCTGATCAAAAAATATCATAGAACATAAATTGTAGGAAACATAATTCACTACAAAAAACGTCTCTTAACATTTTGCCATAGCTCGCTTCGTTTCCGAGATATTTGCAGATTCAGCTCAAAGGAACGGGCCTGACGGACATATTTCGAGATACTTCTTCTTCTTGTTGTTCTTTCTCTGCACAGCTAAGCTGGAAGTGGCATTTGCAGCTCGCAATAGTGCAGAGTTATCTCAAAGAAAGGGGCCACGGTGTTTCTGTATCTCTATTATGTTGGTGCGGCTTCGGAACTTTTAAATATCTTGATATATCTCGAGAACTACGCATCTGATCAAAAAATATCATAGAACATAAAAAGTAGGAAACTTAATTCTCTACAAAAAAGGTCTCTTAACATTTTGCCATAGCTCGCTTCGTTTCCGAGATATTTGCAGATTCAGCTCAAAGGAACGGGCCTGACGGACATATTTCGAGATATTTCGTCTTCTTGTTGTTCTTCTTCTGCACACCTAAGCTGGAAGTGGCATTTGCAGCTCGCAATAGTGCAGAGTTATCTCAAAGAAAGGGGCCACGGTGTTTCTGTATCTCTATTATGTTGGTGCGGCTTCGGAACTTTTACATATCTTGATATATCTCGAGAACTACGCATCTGATCAAAAAATATCATAGAACATAAAAAATAGGAAACTTAATTCTCTACAAAAAAGGTCTCTTAACATTTTGCCACAGCTCGCTTCGTTCCCGAGATATTTGCAGATTTATCTCAAGGGAAGGGGCCTGACCGACATATTTCGAGATATTTCTTCTTCTTGTTGTTCTTCTTCTGCACAGCTAAGCTGGAAGTGGCATTTGCGGCTCGCACTAGTGCAGAGTTATCTCAAAGAAAGGGGCCACGGTGTTTCTGTATCTCTATTATGTTGGTGCGGCTTCGGAACTTTTAAATATCTCGATATATCTCGAAAACTACGCTTCTGACCAAAAAATATCATAGAACCTAAATTGTAGGAAACATAATTCTCTACAAAAAAGGTCTCTTAACATTTTGCCATAGCTCGCTTCGTTTCCGAGATATTTGCAGATATATCTCAAGGGAAGGGGCCTGACGGACATATTTCGAGATATTTCTTCTTCTTGTTGTTCTTCTTCTGCACAGCTAAGCTGGAAGTGGCATTTACAGCTCGCAATAGTGCAGAGTTATCTCAAAGAAAGGGGCCACGGTGTTTCTGTATCTCTATTATGTTGGTGCGGCTTCGGAACTTTTAAATATCTTGATATATCTCGAGAACTACGCATCTGATCAAAAAATATCATAGAACATAAAAAGTAGGAAACTTAATTCTCTACAAAAAAGGTCTCTTAACATTTTGCCATAGCTCGCTTCGTTTCCGAG
This sequence comes from Osmia lignaria lignaria, assembly GCF_051020975.1. Classification (NCBI taxonomy): domain Eukaryota; kingdom Metazoa; phylum Arthropoda; class Insecta; order Hymenoptera; family Megachilidae; genus Osmia; species Osmia lignaria. The sequence goes on from NW_027478159.1 coordinate 23,458,273, forward strand.
ATATTTGCAGATTTATCTCAAGGGAAGGGTCCTGATGGACATATTTCGAGATATTTCTTTTTCTTGTTGTTCTTCTTCTGCACAGCTAAGCTGGAAGTGGCATTTGCAGCGCGCAATAGTGCAGAGTTATCTCAAAGAAAGGGGCCACGGTGTTTCTGTATCTCTATTATGTTGGTGCGGCTTCGGAACTTTTGAATATCTTGATATATTTCGAGAACTACGCATCTGATCAAAAAATATCATAGAAGATAAAAAGTAGGAAACTTAATTCTCTACAAAAAAGGTCTCTTAACATTTCGCCATAGCTCGCTTCGTTTCCGAGATATTTGCAGATTTATCTCAAGGGAAGGGGCCTGTCGGACATAATTCGAGATATTTCTTCTTCTTGTTGTTCTTCTTCTGCACAGCTAAGCTGGAAGTGGCATTTACAGCTCGCAATAGTGCAGAGTTATCTCAAAGAAAGGGGCCACGGTGTTTCTGTATCTCTATTATGTTGGTGCGGCTTCGGAACTTTTAAATATCTCGATATATCTCGAAAACTACGCTTCTGATCAAAAAATATCATAGAACATAAATTGTAGGAAACATAATTCACTACAAAAAACGTCTCTTAACATTTTGCCATAGCTCGCTTCGTTTCCGAGATATTTGCAGATTCAGCTCAAAGGAACGGGCCTGACGGACATATTTCGAGATACTTCTTCTTCTTGTTGTTCTTCCTCTGCACAGCTAAGCTGGAAGTGGCATTTGCAGCTCGCAATAGTGCAGAGTTATCTCAAAGAAAGGGGCCACGGTGTTTCTGTATCTCTATTATGTTGGTGCGGCTTCGGAACTTTTAAATATCTTGATATATCTCGAGAACTACGCATCTGATCAAAAAATATCATAGAACATAAAAAATAGGAAACTTAATTCTCTACAAAAAAGGTCTCTTAACATTTTGCCATAGCTCGCTTCGTTCCCGAGATATTTGCAGATTTATCTCAAGGGAAGGGGCCTGACCGACATATTTCGAGATATTTCTTCTTCTTGTTGTTCTTCTTCTGCACACCTAAGCTGGAAGTGGCATTTGCGGCTCGCACTAGTGCAGAGTTATCTCAAAGAAAGGGGCCACGGTGTTTCTGTATCTCTATTATGTTGGTGCGGCTTCGGAACTTTTAAATATCTTGATATATTTCGAGAACTACGCATCTGATCAAAAAATATCATAGAAGATAAAAAGTAGGAAACTTAATTCTCTACAAAAAAGGTCTCTTAACATTTCGCCATAGCTCGCTTCGTTTCCGAGATATTTGCAGATTTATCTCAAGGGAAGGGGCCTGTCGGACATAATTCGAGATATTTCTTCTTCTTGTTGTTCTTCTTCTGCACAGCTAAGCTGGAAGTGGCATTTGCGGCTCGCACTAGTGCAGAGTTATCTCAAAGAAAGGGGCCACGGTGTTTCTGTATCTCTATTATGTTGGTGCGGCTTCGGAACTTTTAAATATCTCGATATATCTCGAGAACTACGCATCTGATCAAAAAATATCATAGAACATAAAAAGTAGGAAACTTAATTCTCTACAAAAAAGGTCTCTTAACATTTTGCCATAGCTCGCTTCGTTTCCGAGATATTTGCAGATTTATCTCAAGGGAAGGGTCCTGATGGACATATTTCGAGATATTTCTTCTTCTTGTTGTTCTTCTTCTGCACAGCTAAGCTGGAAGTGGCATTTGCAGCGCGCAATAGTGCAGAGTTATCTCAAAGAAAGGGGCCACGGTGTTTCTGTATCTCTATTATGTTGGTGCGGCTTCGGAACTTTTAAATATCTCGATATATTTCGAGAACTACGCATCTGATCAAAAAATATCACAGAAGATAAAAAGTAGGAAACTTAATTCTCTACAAAAAAGGTCTCTTAACATTTCGCCATAGCTCGCTTCGTTTCCGAGATATTTGCAGATTTATCTCAAGGGAAGGGGCCTGTCGGACATAATTCGAGATACTTCTTCTTCTTGTTGTTCTTCTTCTGCACAGCTAAGCTGGAAGTGGCATTTGCGGCTCGCACTAGTGCAGAGTTATCTCAAAGAAAGGGGCCACGGTGTTTCTGTATCTCTATTATGTTGGTGCGGCTTCGGAACTTTTAAATATCTCGATATATCTCGAAAACTACGCTTCTGATCAAAAAATATCATAGAACATAAATTGTAGGAAACATAATTCACTACAAAAAACGTCTCTTAACATTTTGCCATAGCTCGCTTCGTTTCCGAGATATTTGCAGATTTATCTCAAGGGAAGGGGCCTGACCGACATATTTCGAGATATTTCTTCTTCTTGTTGTTCTTCTTCTGCACACCTAAGCTGGAAGTGGCATTTGCGGCTCGCACTAGTGCAGAGTTATCTCAAAGAAAGGGGCCACGGTGTTTCTGTATCTCTATTATGTTGGTGCGGCTTCGGAACTTTTAAATATCTTGATATATTTCGAGAACTACGCATCTGATCAAAAAATATCACAGAAGATAAAAAGTAGGAAACTTAATTCTCTACAAAAAAGGTCTCTTAACATTTCGCCATAGCTCGCTTCGTTTCCGAGATATTTGCAGATTTATCTCAAGGGAAGGGGCCTGTCGGACATAATTCGAGATATTTCTTCTTCTTGTTGTTCTTCTTCTGCACAGCTAAGCTGGAAGTGGCATTTGCGGCTCGCACTAGTGCAGAGTTATCTCAAAGAAAGGGGCCACGGTGTTTCTGTATCTCTATTATGTTGGTGCGGCTTCGGAACTTTTAAATATCTCGATATATCTCGAAAACTACGCTTCTGATCAAAAAATATCATAGAACATAAATTGTAGGAAACATAATTTTCTACAAAAAACGTCTCTCAACATTTTGCCATAGCTCGCTTCGTTTCCGAGATATTTGCAGATTCAGCTCAAAGGAACTGGCCTGACGGACATATTTCGAGATATTTCTTCTTCTTGTTGTTCTTCTTCTGCACAGCTAAGCTGGAAGTGGCATTTGCGGCTCGCACTAGTGCAGAGTTATCTCAAAGAAAGGAGCCACGGTGTTTCTGTATCTCTATTATGTTGGTGCGGCTTCGGAACTTTTAAATATCTCGATATATCTCGAAAACTACGCTTCTGATCAAAAAATATCATAGAACATAAATTGTAGGAAACATAATTCACTACAAAAAACGTCTCTTAACATTTTGCCATAGCTCGCTTCGTTTCCGAGATATTTGCAGATTCAGCTCAAAGGAACGGGCCTGACGGACATATTTCGAGATACTTCTTCTTCTTGTTGTTCTTCCTCTGCACAGCTAAGCTGGAAGTGGCATTTGCAGCTCGCAATAGTGCAGAGTCATCTCAAAGAAAGGGGCCACGGTGTTTCTGTATCTCTATTATGTTGGTGCGGCTTCGGAACTTTTAAATATCTTGATATATCTCGAGAACTACGCATCTGATCAAAAAATATCATAGAACATAAAAAATAGGAAACTTAATTCTCTACAAAAAAGGTCTCTTAACATTTTGCCATAGCTCGCTTCGTTCCCGAGATATTTGCAGATTTATCTCAAGGGAAGGGGCCTGACCGACATATTTCGAGATATTTCTTCTTCTTGTTGTTCTTCTTCTGCACACCTAAGCTGGAAGTGGCATTTGCGGCTCGCACTAGTGCAGAGTTATCTCAAAGAAAGGGGCCACGGTGTTTCTGTATCTCTATTATGATGGTGCGGCTTCGGAACTTTTAAATATCTTGATATATTTCGAGAACTACGCATCTGATCAAAAAATATCATAGAAGATAAATTGTAGGAAACATAATTTTCTACAAAAAACGTCTCTCAACATTTTGCCATAGCTCGCTTCGTTTCCGAGATATTTGCAGATTCAGCTCAAAGGAACTGGCCTGACGGACATATTTCGAGATATTTCTTCTTCTTGTTGTTCTTCTTCTGCACAGCTAAGCTGGAAGTGGCATTTGCGGCTCGCACTAGTGCAGAGTTATCTCAAAGAAAGGAGCCACGGTGTTTCTGTATCTCTATTATGTTGGTGCGGCTTCGGAACTTTTAAATATCTCGATATATCTCGAAAACTACGCTTCTGATCAAAAAATATCATAGAACATAAATTGTAGGAAACATAATTCACTACAAAAAACGTCTCTTAACATTTTGCCATAGCTCGCTTCGTTTCCGAGATATTTGCAGATTCAGCTCAAAGGAACGGGCCTGACGGACATATTTCGAGATACTTCTTCTTCTTGTTGTTCTTCCTCTGCACAGCTAAGCTGGAAGTGGCATTTGCAGCTCGCAATAGTGCAGAGTTATCTCAAAGAAAGGGGCCACGGTGTTTCTGTATCTCTATTATGTTGGTGCGGCTTCGGAACTTTTAAATATCTTGATATATCTCGAGAACTACGCATCTGATCAAAAAATATCATAGAACATAAAAAATAGGAAACTTAATTCTCTACAAAAAAGGTCTCTTAACATTTTGCCATAGCTCGCTTCGTTCCAGAGATATTTGCAGATTTATCTCAAGGGAAGGGGCCTGACCGACATATTTCGAGATATTTCTTCTTCTTGTTGTTCTTCTTCTGCACACCTAAGCTGGAAGTGGCATTTGCGGCTCGCACTAGTGCAGAGTTATCTCAAAGAAAGGGGCCACGGTGTTTCTGTATCTCTATTATGTTGGTGCGGCTTCGGAACTTTTAAATATCTTGATATATTTCGAGAACTACGCATCTGATCAAAAAATATCATAGAAGATAAAAAGTAGGAAACTTAATTCTCTACAAAAAAGGTCTGTTAACATTTCGCCATAGCTCGCTTCGTTTCCGAGATATTTGCAGATTTATCTCAAGGGAAGGGGCCTGTCGGACATAATTCGAGATATTTCTTCTTCTTGTTGTTCTTCTTCTGCACAGCTAAGCTGGAAGTGGCATTTGCTGCTCGCACTAGTGCAGAGTTATCTCAAAGAAAGGGGCCACGGTGTTTCTGTATCTCTATTATGTTGGTGCGGCTTCGGAACTTTTAAATATCTCGATATATCTCGAAAACTACGCTTCTGATCAAAAAATATCGTAGAACATAAATTGTAGGAAACATAATTCTCTACAAAAAACGTCTCTTAACATTTTGCCATAGCTCGCTTCGTTTCCGAGATATTTGCAGATTCAGCTCAAAGGAACTGGCCTGACGGACATATTTCGAGATATTTCGTCTTCTTGTTGTTCTTCTTCTGCACAGCTAAGCTGGAAGTGGCATTTGCGGCTCGCACTAGTGCAGAGTTATCTCAAAGAAAGGAGCCACGGTGTTTCTGTATCTCTATTATGTTGGTGCGGCTTCGGAACTTTTAAATATCTCGATATATCTCGAAAACTACGCTTCTGATCAAAAAATATCATAGAACATAAATTGTAGGAAACATAATTCACTACAAAAAACGTCTCTTAACATTTTGCCATAGCTCGCTTCGTTTCCGAGATATTTGCAGATTCAGCTCAAAGGAACGGGCCTGACGGACATATTTCGAGATACTTCTTCTTCTTGTTGTTCTTCCTCTGCACAGCTAAGCTGGAAGTGGCATTTGCAGCTCGCAATAGTGCAGAGTTATCTCAAAGAAAGGGGCCACGGTGTTTCTGTATCTCTATTATGTTGGTGCGGCTTCGGAACTTTTAAATATCTTGATATATCTCGAGAACTACGCATCTGATCAAAAAATATCATAGAACATAAAAAATAGGAAACTTAATTCTCTACAAAAAAGGTCTCTTAACATTTTGCCATAGCTCTCTTCGTTTCCGAGATATTTCCAGATTTATCTCAAGGGAAGGGGCCTGACGGACATATTTCGAGATATTTCTTCTTCTTGTTGTTCTTCTTCTGCACAGCTAAGCTGGAAGTGGCATTTGCAGCTCGCAATAGTGCAGAGTTATCTCAAAGAAAGGGGCCACGGTGTTTCTGTATCTCTATTATGTTGGTGCGGCTTCGGAACTTTTAAATATCTCGATATATCTCGAAAACTACGCTTCTGACCAAAAAATATCATAGAACCTAAATTGTAGGAAACATAATTCTCTACAAAAAAGGTCTCTTAACATTTTGCCATAGCTCGCTTCGTTTCCGAGATATTTGCAGATATATCTCAAGGGAAGGGGCCTGACGGACATATTTCGAGATATTTCTTCTTCTTGTTGTTCTTCTTCTGCACAGCTAAGCTGGAAGTGGCATTTACAGCTCGCAATAGTGCAGAGTTATCTCAAAGAAAGGGGCCACGGTGTTTCTGTATCTCTATTATGTTGGTGCGGCTTCGGAAATTTTAAATATCTTGATATATCTCGAGAACTACGCATCTGATCAAAAAATATCATAGAACATAAAAAGTAGGAAACTTAATTCTCTACAAAAAAGGTCTCTTAACATTTTGCCATAGCTCGCTTCGTTTCCGAGATATTTGCAGATTTATCTCAAGGGAAGGGTCCTGATGGACATATTTCGAGATATTTCTTCTTCTTGTTGTTCTTCTTCTGCACAGCTAAGCTGGAAGTGGCATTTGCAGCGCGCAATAGTGCAGAGTTATCTCAAAGAAAGGGGCCACGGTGTTTCTGTATCTCTATTATGTTGGTGCGGCTTCGGAACTTTTAAATATCTTGATATATTTCGAGAACTACGCATCTGATCAAAAAATATCATAGAAGATAAAAAGTAGGAAACTTAATTCTCTACAAAAAAGGTCTCTTAACATTTCGCCATAGCTCGCTTCGTTTCCGAGATATTTGCAGATTTATCTCAAGGGAAGGGGCCTGTCGGACATAATTCGAGATATTTCTTCTTCTTGTTGTTCTTCTTCTGCACAGCTAAGCTGGAAGTGGCATTTGCGGCTCGCACTAGTGCAGAGTTATCTCAAAGAAAGGGGCCACGGTGTTTCTGTATCTCTATTATGTTGGTGCGGCTTCGGAACTTTTAAATATCTCGATATATCTCGAAAACTACGCTTCTGACCAAAAAATATCATAGAACATAAATTGTAGGAAACATAATTCTCTACAAAAAATGTCTCTCAACATTTTGCCATAGCTCGCTTCGTTTCCGAGATATTTGCAGATTCAGCTCAAAGGAACTGGCCTGACGGACATATTTCGAGATATTTCTTCTTCTTGTTGTTCTTCTTCTGCACAGCTAAGCTGGAAGTGGCATTTGCGGCTCGCACTAGTGCAGAGTTATCTCAAAGAAAGGAGCCACGGTGTTTCTGTATCTCTATTATGTTGGTGCGGCTTCGGAACTTTTAAATATCTCGATATATCTCGAAAACTACGCTTCTGATCAAAAAATATCATAGAACATAAATTGTAGGAAACATAATTCACTACAAAAAACGTCTCTTAACATTTTGCCATAGCTCGCTTCGTTTCCGAGATATTTGCAGATTCAGCTCAAAGGAACGGGCCTGACGGACATATTTCGAGATACTTCTTCTTCTTGTTGTTCTTCCTCTGCACAGCTAAGCTGGAAGTGGCATTTGCAGCTCGCAATAGTGCAGAGTTATCTCAAAGAAAGGGGCCACGGTGTTTCTGTATCTCTATTATGTTGGTGCGGCTTCGGAACTTTTAAATATCTTGATATATCTCGAGAACTACGCATCTGATCAAAAAATATCATAGAACATAAAAAATAGGAAACTTAAGTCTCTACAAAAAAGGTGTCTTAACATTTTGCCATAGCTCGCTTCGTTCCCGAGATATTTGCAGATTTATCTCAAGGGAAGGGGCCTGACCGACATATTTCGAGATATTTCTTCTTCTTGTTGTTCTTCTTCTGCACACCTAAGCTGGAAGTGGCATTTGCGGCTCGCACTAGTGCAGAGTTATCTCAAAGAAAGGGGCCACGGTGTTTCTGTATCTCTATTATGTTGGTGCGGCTTCGGAACTTTTAAATATCTCGATATATCTCGAAAACTACGCTTCTGACCAAAAAATATCATAGAACCTAAATTGTAGGAAACATAATTCTCTACAAAAAAGGTCTCTTAACATTTTGCCATAGCTCGCTTCGTTTCCGAGATATTTGCAGATATATCTCAAGGGAAGGGGCCTGACGGACATATTTCGAGATATTTCTTCTTCTTGTTGTTCTTCTTCTGCACAGCTAAGCTGGAAGTGGCATTTACAGCTCGCAATAGTGCAGAGTTATCTCAAAGAAAGGGGCCACGGTGTTTCTGTATCTCTATTATGTTGGTGCGGCTTCGGAACTTTTAAATATCTTGATATATCTCGAGAACTACGCATCTGATCAAAAAATATCATAGAACATAAAAAGTAGGAAACTTAATTCTCTACAAAAAAGGTCTCTTAACATTTTGCCATAGCTCGCTTCGTTTCCGAGATATTTGCAGATTTATCTCAAGGGAAGGGTCCTGATGGACATATTTCGAGATATTTCTTCTTCTTGTTGTTCTTCTTCTGCACAGCTAAGCTGGAAGTGGCATTTACAGCTCGCAATAGTGCAGAGTTATCTCAAAGAAAGGGGCCACGGTGTTTCTGTATCTCTATTATGTTGGTGCGGCTTCGGAACTTTTAAATATCTTGATATATCTCGAGAACTACGCATCTGATCAAAAAATATCATAGAACATAAAAAGTAGGAAACTTAATTCTCTACAAAAAAGGTCTCTTAACATTTTGCCATAGCTCGCTTCGTTTCCGAGATATTTGCAGATTTATCTCAAGGGAAGGGTCCTGATGGACATATTTCGAGATATTTCTTCTTCTTGTTGTTCTTCTTCTGCACAGCTAAGCTGGAAGTGGCATTTGCAGCGCGCAATAGTGCAGAGTTATCTCAAAGAAAGGGGCCACGGTGTTTCTGTATCTCTATTATGTTGGTGCGGCTTCGGAACTTTTAAATATCTTGATATATTTCGAGAACTACGCATCTGATCAAAAAATATCACAGAAGATAAAAAGTAGGAAACTTAATTCTCTACAAAAAAGGTCTCTTAACATTTCGCCATAGCTCGCTTCGTTTCCGAGATATTTGCAGATTTATCTCAAGGGAAGGGGCCTGTCGGACATAATTCGAGATATTTCTTCTTCTTGTTGTTCTTCTTCTGCACAGCTAAGCTGGAAGTGGCATTTGCGGCTCGCACTAGTGCAGAGTTATCTCAAAGAAAGGGGCCACGGTGTTTCTGTATCTCTATTATGTTGGTGCGGCTTCGGAACTTTTAAATATCTCGATATATCTCGAAAACTACGCTTCTGATCAAAAAATATCATAGAACATAAATTGTAGGAAACATAATTTTCTACAAAAAACGTCTCTCAACATTTTGCCATAGCTCGCTTCGTTTCCGAGATATTTGCAGATTCAGCTCAAAGGAACTGGCCTGACGGACATATTTCGAGATATTTCTTCTTCTTGTTGTTCTTCTTCTGCACAGCTAAGCTGGAAGTGGCATTTGCGGCTCGCACTAGTGCAGAGTTATCTCAAAGAAAGGAGCCACGGTGTTTCTGTATCTCTATTATGTTGGTGCGGCTTCGGAACTTTTAAATATCTCGATATATCTCGAAAACTACGCTTCTGATCAAAAAATATCATAGAACATAAATTGTAGGAAACATAATTCACTACAAAAAACGTCTCTTAACATTTTGCCATAGCTCGCTTCGTTTCCGAGATATTTGCAGATTCAGCTCAAAGGAACGGGCCTGACGGACATATTTCGAGATACTTCTTCTTCTTGTTGTTCTTCCTCTGCACAGCTAAGCTGGAAGTGGCATTTGCAGCTCGCAATAGTGCAGAGTTATCTCAAAGAAAGGGGCCACGGTGTTTCTGTATCTCTATTATGTTGGTGCGGCTTCGGAACTTTTAAATATCTTGATATATCTCGAGAACTACGCATCTGATCAAAAAATATCATAGAACATAAAAAATAGGAAACTTAATTCTCTACAAAAAAGGTCTCTTAACATTTTGCCATAGCTCGCTTCGTTCCCGAGATATTTGCAGATTTATCTCAAGGGAAGGGGCCTGACCGACATATTTCGAGATATTTCTTCTTCTTGTTGTTCTTCTTCTGCACACCTAAGCTGGAAGTGGCATTTGCGGCTCGCACTAGTGCAGAGTTATCTCAAAGAAAGGGGCCACGGTGTTTCTGTATCTCTATTATGTTGGTGCGGCTTCGGAACTTTTAAATATCTTGATATATTTCGAGAACTACGCATCTGATCAAAAAATATCATAGAAGATAAAAAGTAGGAAACTTAATTCTCTACAAAAAAGGTCTCTTAACATTTCGCCATAGCTCGCTTCGTTTCCGAGATATTTGCAGATTTATCTCAAGGGAAGGGGCCTGTCGGACATAATTCGAGATATTTCTTCTTCTTGTTGTTCTTCTTCTGCACAGCTAAGCTGGAAGTGGCATTTGCGGCTCGCACTAGTGCAGAGTTATCTCAAAGAAAGGGGCCACGGTGTTTCTGTATCTCTATTATGTTGGTGCGGCTTCGGAACTTTTAAATATCTCGATATATCTCGAGAACTACGCATCTGATCAAAAAATATCATAGAACATAAAAAGTAGGAAACTTAATTCTCTACAAAAAAGGTCTCTTAACATTTTGCCATAGCTCGCTTCGTTTCCGAGATATTTGCAGATTTATCTCAAGGGAAGGGTCCTGATGGACATATTTCGAGATATTTCTTCTTCTTGTTGTTCTTCTTCTGCACAGCTAAGCTGGAAGTGGCATTTGCAGCGCGCAATAGTGCAGAGTTATCTCAAAGAAAGGGGCCACGGTGTTTCTGTATCTCTATTATGTTGGTGCGGCTTCGGAACTTTTAAATATCTTGATATATTTCGAGAACTACGCATCTGATCAAAAAATATCACAGAAGATAAAAAGTAGGAAACTTAATTCTCTACAAAAAAGGTCTCTTAACATTTCGCCATAGCTCGCTTCGTTTCCGAGATATTTGCAGATTTATCTCAAGGGAAGGGGCCTGTCGGACATAATTCGAGATATTTCTTCTTCTTGTTGTTCTTCTTCTGCACAGCTAAGCTGGAAGTGGCATTTGCGGCTCGCACTAGTGCAGAGTTATCTCAAAGAAAGGGGCCACGGTGTTTCTGTATCTCTATTATGTTGGTGCGGCTTCGGAACTTTTAAATATCTCGATATATCTCGAAAACTACGCTTCTGATCAAAAAATATCATAGAACATAAATTGTAGGAAACATAATTTTCTACAAAAAACGTCTCTCAACATTTTGCGATAGCTCGCTTCGTTTCCGAGATATTTGCAGATTCAGCTCAAAGGAACTGGCCTGACGGACATATTTCGAGATATTTCTTCTTCTTGTTGTTCTTCTTCTGCACAGCTAAGCTGGAAGTGGCATTTGCGGCTCGCACTAGTGCAGAGTTATCTCAAAGAAAGGGGCCACGGTGTTTCTGTATCTCTATTATGTTGGTGCGGCTTCGGAACTTTTAAATATCTCGATATATCTCGAGAACTACGCATCTGATCAAAAAATATCATAGAACATAAAAAGTAGGAAACTTAATTCTCTACAAAAAAGGTCTCTTAACATTTTGCCATAGCTCGCTTCGTTTCCGAGATATTTGCAGATTTATCTCAAGGGAAGGGTCCTGATGGACATATTTCGAGATATTTCTTCTTCTTGTTGTTCTTCCTCTGCACAGCTAAGCTGGAAGTGGCATTTACAGCTCGCAATAGTGCAGAGTTATCTCAAAGAAAGGGGCCACGGTGTTTCTGTATCTCTATTATGTTGGTGCGGCTTCGGAACTTTTAAATATCTTGATATATCTCGAGAACTACGCATCTGATCAAAAAATATCATAGAACATAAAAAGTAGGAAACTTAATTCTCTACAAAAAAGGTCTCTTAACATTTTGCCATAGCTCGCTTCGTTTCCGAGATATTTGCAGATTTATCTCAAGGGAAGGGTCCTGATGGACATATTTCGAGATATTTCTTCTTCTTGTTGTTCTTCTTCTGCACAGCTAAGCTGGAAGTGGCATTTGCAGCGCGCAATAGTGCAGAGTTATCTCAAAGAAAGGGGCCACGGTGTTTCTGTATCTCTATTATGTTGGTGCGGCTTCGGAACTTTTAAATATCTTGATATATTTCGAGAACTACGCATCTGATCAAAAAATATCACAGAAGATAAAAAGTAGGAAACTTAATTCTCTACAAAAAAGGTCTCTTAACATTTCGCCATAGCTCGCTTCGTTTCCGAGATATTTGCAGATTTATCTCAAGGGAAGGGGCCTGTCGGACATAATTCGAGATATTTCTTCTTCCTGTTGTTCTTCTTCTGCACAGCTAAGCTGGAAGTGGCATTTGCGGCTCGCACTAGTGCAGAGTTATCTCAAAGAAAGGGGCCACGGTGTTTCTGTATCTCTATTATGTTGGTGCGGCTTCGGAACTTTTAAATATCTCGATATATCTCGAAAACTACGCTTCTGATCAAAAAATATCATAGAACATAAATTGTAGGAAACATAATTTTCTACAAAAAACGTCTCTCAACATTTTGCCATAGCTCGCTTCGTTTCCGAGATATTTGCAGATTCAGCTCAAAGGAACTGGCCTGACGGACATATTTCGAGATATTTCTTCTTCTTGTTGTTCTTCTTCTGCACAGCTAAGCTGGAAGTGGCATTTGCGGCTCGCACTAGTGCAGAGTTATCTCAAAGAAAGGAGCCACGGTGTTTCTGTATCTCTATTATGTTGGTGCGGCTTCGGAACTTTTAAATATCTCGATATATCTCGAAAACTACGCTTCTGATCAAAAAATATCATAGAACATAAATTGTAGGAAACATAATTCACTACAAAAAACGTCTCTTAACATTTTGCCATAGCTCGCTTCGTTTCCGAGATATTTGCAGATTCAGCTCAAAGGAACGGGCCTGACGGACATATTTCGAGATACTTCTTCTTCTTGTTGTTCTTCCTCTGCACAGCTAAGCTGGAAGTGGCATTTGCAGCTCGCAATAGTGCAGAGTTATCTCAAAGAAAGGGGCCACGGTGTTTCTGTATCTCTATTATGTTGGTGCGGCTTCGGAACTTTTAAATATCTTGATATATCTCGAGAACTACGCATCTGATCAAAAAATATCATAGAACATAAAAAATAGGAAACTTAATTCTCTACAAAAAAGGTCTCTTAACATTTTGCCATAGCTCGCTTCGTTCCCGAGATATTTGCAGATTTATCTCAAGGGAAGGGGCCTGACCGACATATTTCGAGATATTTCTTCTTCTTGTTGTTCTTCTTCTGCACACCTAAGCTGGAAGTGGCATTTGCGGCTCGCACTAGTGCAGAGTTATCTCAAAGAAAGGGGCCACGGTGTTTCTGTATCTCTATTATGTTGGTGCGGCTTCGGAACTTTTAAATATCTTGATATATTTCGAGAACTACGCATCTGATCAAAAAATATCATAGAAGATAAAAAGTAGGAAACTTAATTCTCTACAAAAAAGGTCTCTTAACATTTCGCCATAGCTCGCTTCGTTTCCGAGATATTTGCAGATTTATCTCAAGGGAAGGGGCCTGTCGGACATAATTCGAGATATTTCTTCTTCTTGTTGTTCTTCTTCTGCACAGCTAAGCTGGAAGTGGCATTTGCGGCTCGCACTAGTGCAGAGTTATCTCAAAGAAAGGGGCCACGGTGTTTCTGTATCTCTATTATGTTGGTGCGGCTTCGGAACTTTTAAATATCTCGATATATCTCGAGAACTACGCATCTGATCAAAAAATATCATAGAACATAAAAAGTAGGAAACTTAATTCTCTACAAAAAAGGTCTCTTAACATTTTGCCATAGCTCGCTTCGTTTCCGAGATATTTGCAGATTTATCTCAAGGGAAGGGTCCTGATGGACATATTTCGAGATATTTCTTCTTCTTGTTGTTCTTCTTCTGCACAGCTAAGCTGGAAGTGGCATTTGCAGCGCGCAATAGTGCAGAGTTATCTCAAAGAAAGGGGCCACGGTGTTTCTGTATCTCTATTATGTTGGTGCGGCTTCGGAACTTTTAAATATCTTGATATATTTCGAGAACTACGCATCTGATCAAAAAATATCACAGAAGATAAAAAGTAGGAAACTTAATTCTCTACAAAAAAGGTCTCTTAACATTTCGCCATAGCTCGCTTCGTTTCCGAGATATTTGCAGATTCAGCTCAAAGGAACGGGCCTGACGGACATATTTCGAGATACTTCTTCTTCTTGTTGTTCTTCCTCTGCACAGCTAAGCTGGAAGTGGCATTTGCAGCTCGCAATAGTGCAGAGTTATCTCAAAGAAAGGGGCCACGGTGTTTCTGTATCTCTATTATGTTGGTGCGGCTTCGGAACTTTTAAATATCTTGATATATCTCGAGAACTACGCATCTGATCAAAAAATATCATAGAACATAAAAAATAGGAAACTTAATTCTCTACAAAAAAGGTCTCTTAACATTTTGCCATAGCTCGCTTCGTTCCCGAGATATTTGCAGATTTATCTCAAGGGAAGGGGCCTGACCGACATATTTCGAGATATTTCTTCTTCTTGTTGTTCTTCTTCTGCACACCTAAGCTGGAAGTGGCATTTGCGGCTCGCACTAGTGCAGAGTTATCTCAAAGAAAGGGGCCACGGTGTTTCTGTATCTCTATTATGTTGGTGCGGCTTCGGAACTTTTAAATATCTTGATATATTTCGAGAACTACGCATCTGATCAAAAAATATCATAGAAGATAAAAAGTAGGAAACTTAATTCTCTACAAAAAAGGTCTCTTAACATTTCGCCATAGCTCGCTTCGTTTCCGAGATATTTGCAGATTTATCTCAAGGGAAGGGGCCTGTCGGACATAATTCGAGATATTTCTTCTTCTTGTTGTTCTTCTTCTGCACAGCTAAGCTGGAAGTGGCATTTGCGGCTCGCACTAGTGCAGAGTTATCTCAAAGAAAGGGGCCACGGTGTTTCTGTATCTCTATTATGTTGGTGCGGCTTCGGAACTTTTAAATATCTCGATATATCTCGAGAACTACGCATCTGATCAAAAAATATCATAGAACATAAAAAGTAGGAAACTTAATTCTCTACAAAAAAGGTCTCTTAACATTTTGCCATAGCTCGCTTCGTTTCCGAGATATTTGCAGATTTATCTCAAGGGAAGGGTCCTGATGGACATATTTCGAGATATTTCTTCTTCTTGTTGTTCTTCTTCTGCACAGCTAAGCTGGAAGTGGCATTTGCAGCGCGCAATAGTGCAGAGTTATCTCAAAGAAAGGGGCCACGGTGTTTCTGTATCTCTATTATGTTGGTGCGGCTTCGGAACTTTTAAATATCTTGATATATTTCGAGAACTACGCATCTGATCAAAAAATATCACAGAAGATAAAAAGTAGGAAACTTAATTCTCTACAAAAAAGGTCTCTTAACATTTCGCCATAGCTCGCTTCGTTTCCGAGATATTTGCAGATTTATCTCAAGGGAAGGGGCCTGTCGGACATAATTCGAGATATTTCTTCTTCTTGTTGTTCTTCTTCTGCACAGCTAAGCTGGAAGTGGCATTTGCGGCTCGCACTAGTGCAGAGTTATCTCAAAGAAAGGGGCCACGGTGTTTCTGTATCTCTATTATGTTGGTGCGGCTTCGGAACTTTTAAATATCTCGATATATCTCGAAAACTACGCTTCTGATCAAAAAATATCATAGAACATAAATTGTAGGAAACATAATTTTCTACAAAAAACGTCTCTCAACATTTTGCGATAGCTCGCTTCGTTTCCGAGATATTTGCAGATTCAGCTCAAAGGAACTGGCCTGACGGACATATTTCGAGATATTTCTTCTTCTTGTTGTTCTTCTTCTGCACAGCTAAGCTGGAAGTGGCATTTGCGGCTCGCACTAGTGCAGAGTTATCTCAAAGAAAGGGGCCACGGTGTTTCTGTATCTCTATTATGTTGGTGCGGCTTCGGAACTTTTAAATATCTCGATATATCTCGAGAACTACGCATCTGATCAAAAAATATCATAGAACATAAAAAGTAGGAAACTTAATTCTCTACAAAAAAGGTCTCTTAACATTTTGCCATAGCTCGCTTCGTTTCCGAGATATTTGCAGATTTATCTCAAGGGAAGGGTCCTGATGGACATATTTCGAGATATTTCTTCTTCTTGTTGTTCTTCCTCTGCACAGCTAAGCTGGAAGTGGCATTTACAGCTCGCAATAGTGCAGAGTTATCTCAAAGAAAGGGGCCACGGTGTTTCTGTATCTCTATTATGTTGGTGCGGCTTCGGAACTTTTAAATATCTTGATATATCTCGAGAACTACGCATCTGATCAAAAAATATCATAGAACATAAAAAGTAGGAAACTTAATTCTCTACAAAAAAGGTCTCTTAACATTTTGCCATAGCTCGCTTCGTTTCCGAGATATTTGCAGATTTATCTCAAGGGAAGGGTCCTGATGGACATATTTCGAGATATTTCTTCTTCTTGTTGTTCTTCTTCTGCACAGCTAAGCTGGAAGTGGCATTTGCAGCGCGCAATAGTGCAGAGTTATCTCAAAGAAAGGGGCCACGGTGTTTCTGTATCTCTATTATGTTGGTGCGGCTTCGGAACTTTTAAATATCTTGATATATTTCGAGAACTACGCATCTGATCAAAAAATATCACAGAAGATAAAAAGTAGGAAACTTAATTCTCTACAAAAAAGGTCTCTTAACATTTCGCCATAGCTCGCTTCGTTTCCGAGATATTTGCAGATTTATCTCAAGGGAAGGGGCCTGTCGGACATAATTCGAGATATTTCTTCTTCCTGTTGTTCTTCTTCTGCACAGCTAAGCTGGAAGTGGCATTTGCGGCTCGCACTAGTGCAGAGTTATCTCAAAGAAAGGGGCCACGGTGTTTCTGTATCTCTATTATGTTGGTGCGGCTTCGGAACTTTTAAATATCTCGATATATCTCGAAAACTACGCTTCTGATCAAAAAATATCATAGAACATAAATTGTAGGAAACATAATTTTCTACAAAAAACGTCTCTCAACATTTTGCCATAGCTCGCTTCGTTTCCGAGATATTTGCAGATTCAGCTCAAAGGAACTGGCCTGACGGACATATTTCGAGATATTTCTTCTTCTTGTTGTTCTTCTTCTGCACAGCTAAGCTGGAAGTGGCATTTGCGGCTCGCACTAGTGCAGAGTTATCTCAAAGAAAGGAGCCACGGTGTTTCTGTATCTCTATTATGTTGGTGCGGCTTCGGAACTTTTAAATATCTCGATATATCTCGAAAACTACGCTTCTGATCAAAAAATATCATAGAACATAAATTGTAGGAAACATAATTCACTACAAAAAACGTCTCTTAACATTTTGCCATAGCTCGCTTCGTTTCCGAGATATTTGCAGATTCAGCTCAAAGGAACGGGCCTGACGGACATATTTCGAGATACTTCTTCTTCTTGTTGTTCTTCCTCTGCACAGCTAAGCTGGAAGTGGCATTTGCAGCTCGCAATAGTGCAGAGTTATCTCAAAGAAAGGGGCCACGGTGTTTCTGTATCTCTATTATGTTGGTGCGGCTTCGGAACTTTTAAATATCTTGATATATCTCGAGAACTACGCATCTGATCAAAAAATATCATAGAACATAAAAAATAGGAAACTTAATTCTCTACAAAAAAGGTCTCTTAACATTTTGCCATAGCTCGCTTCGTTCCCGAGATATTTGCAGATTTATCTCAAGGGAAGGGGCCTGACCGACATATTTCGAGATATTTCTTCTTCTTGTTGTTCTTCTTCTGCACACCTAAGCTGGAAGTGGCATTTGCGGCTCGCACTAGTGCAGAGTTATCTCAAAGAAAGGGGCCACGGTGTTTCTGTATCTCTATTATGTTGGTGCGGCTTCGGAACTTTTAAATATCTTGATATATTTCGAGAACTACGCATCTGATCAAAAAATATCATAGAAGATAAAAAGTAGGAAACTTAATTCTCTACAAAAAAGGTCTCTTAACATTTCGCCATAGCTCGCTTCGTTTCCGAGATATTTGCAGATTTATCTCAAGGGAAGGGGCCTGTCGGACATAATTCGAGATATTTCTTCTTCTTGTTGTTCTTCTTCTGCACAGCTAAGCTGGAAGTGGCATTTGCGGCTCGCACTAGTGCAGAGTTATCTCAAAGAAAGGGGCCACGGTGTTTCTGTATCTCTATTATGTTGGTGCGGCTTCGGAACTTTTAAATATCTCGATATATCTCGAGAACTACGCATCTGATCAAAAAATATCATAGAACATAAAAAGTAGGAAACTTAATTCTCTACAAAAAAGGTCTCTTAACATTTTGCCATAGCTCGCTTCGTTTCCGAGATATTTGCAGATTTATCTCAAGGGAAGGGTCCTGATGGACATATTTCGAGATATTTCTTCTTCTTGTTGTTCTTCTTCTGCACAGCTAAGCTGGAAGTGGCATTTGCAGCGCGCAATAGTGCAGAGTTATCTCAAAGAAAGGGGCCACGGTGTTTCTGTATCTCTATTATGTTGGTGCGGCTTCGGAACTTTTAAATATCTTGATATATTTCGAGAACTACGCATCTGATCAAAAAATATCACAGAAGATAAAAAGTAGGAAACTTAATTCTCTACAAAAAAGGTCTCTTAACATTTCGCCATAGCTCGCTTCGTTTCCGAGATATTTGCAGATTTATCTCAAGGGAAGGGGCCTGTCGGACATAATTCGAGATATTTCTTCTTCTTGTTGTTCTTCTTCTGCACAGCTAAGCTGGAAGTGGCATTTGCGGCTCGCACTAGTGCAGAGTTATCTCAAAGAAAGGGGCCACGGTGTTTCTGTATCTCTATTATGTTGGTGCGGCTTCGGAACTTTTAAATATCTCGATATATCTCGAAAACTACGCTTCTGATCAAAAAATATCATAGAACATAAATTGTAGGAAACATAATTTTCTACAAAAAACGTCTCTCAACATTTTGCCATAGCTCGCTTCGTTTCCGAGATATTTGCAGATTCAGCTCAAAGGAACTGGCCTGACGGACATATTTCGAGATATTTCTTCTTCTTGTTGTTCTTCTTCTGCACAGCTAAGCTGGAAGTGGCATTTGCGGCTCGCACTAGTGCAGAGTTATCTCAAAGAAAGGAGCCACGGTGTTTCTGTATCTCTATTATGTTGGTGCGGCTTCGGAACTTTTAAATATCTCGATATATCTCGAAAACTACGCTTCTGATCAAAAAATATCATAGAACATAAATTGTAGGAAACATAATTCACTACAAAAAACGTCTCTTAACATTTTGCCATAGCTCGCTTCGTTTCCGAGATATTTGCAGATTCAGCTCAAAGGAACGGGCCTGACGGACATATTTCGAGATACTTCTTCTTCTTGTTGTTCTTCCTCTGCACAGCTAAGCTGGAAGTGGCATTTGCAGCTCGCAATAGTGCAGAGTTATCTCAAAGAAAGGGGCCACGGTGTTTCTGTATCTCTATTATGTTGGTGCGGCTTCGGAACTTTTAAATATCTTGATATATCTCGAGAACTACGCATCTGATCAAAAAATATCATAGAACATAAAAAATAGGAAACTTAATTCTCTACAAAAAAGGTCTCTTAACATTTTGCCATAGCTCGCTTCGTTCCCGAGATATTTGCAGATTTATCTCAAGGGAAGGGGCCTGACCGACATATTTCGAGATATTTCTTCTTCTTGTTGTTCTTCTTCTGCACACCTAAGCTGGAAGTGGCATTTGCGGCTCGCACTAGTGCAGAGTTATCTCAAAGAAAGGGGCCACGGTGTTTCTGTATCTCTATTATGTTGGTGCGGCTTCGGAACTTTTAAATATCTTGATATATTTCGAGAACTACGCATCTGATCAAAAAATATCATAGAAGATAAAAAGTAGGAAACTTAATTCTCTACAAAAAAGGTCTCTTAACATTTCGCCATAGCTCGCTTCGTTTCCGAGATATTTGCAGATTTATCTCAAGGGAAGGGGCCTGTCGGACATAATTCGAGATATTTCTTCTTCTTGTTGTTCTTCATCTGCACAGCTAAGCTGGAAGTGGCATTTGCGGCTCGCACTAGTGCAGAGTTATCTCAAAGAAAGGGGCCACGGTGTTTCTGTATCTCTATTATGTTGGTGCGGCTTCGGAACTTTTAAATATCTCGATATATCTCGAAAACTACGCTTCTGATCAAAAAATATCGTAGAACATAAATTGTAGGAAACATAATTCTCTACAAAAAACGTCTCTTAACATTTTGCCATAGCTCGCTTCGTTTCCGAGATATTTGCAGATTCAGCTCAAAGGAACTGGCCTGACGGACATATTTCGAGATATTTCGTCTTCTTGTTGTTCTTCTTCTGCACAGCTAAGCTGGAAGTGGCATTTACAGCTCGCAATAGTGCAGAGTTATCTCAAAGAAAGGGGCCACGGTGTTTCTGTATCTCTATTATGTTGGTGCGGCTTCGGAACTTTTAAATATCTTGATATATCTCGAGAACTACGCATCTGATCAAAAAATATCATAGAACATAAAAAGTAGGAAACTTAATTCTCTACAAAAAAGGTCTCTTAACATTTTGCCATAGCTCGCTTCGTTTCCGAGATATTTGCAGATTTATCTCAAGGGAAGGGTCCTGATGGACATATTTCGAGATATTTCTTCTTCTTGTTGTTCTTCTTCTGCACAGCTAAGCTGGAAGTGGCATTTGCAGCGCGCAATAGTGCAGAGTTATCTCAAAGAAAGGGGCCACGGTGTTTCTGTATCTCTATTATGTTGGTGCGGCTTCGGAACTTTTAAATATCTTGATATATTTCGAGAACTACGCATCTGATCAAAAAATATCACAGAAGATAAAAAGTAGGAAACTTAATTCTCTACAAAAAAGGTCTCTTAACATTTCGCCATAGCTCGCTTCGTTTCCGAGATATTTGCAGATTTATCTCAAGGGAAGGGGCCTGTCGGACATAATTCGAGATATTTCTTCTTCTTGTTGTTCTTCTTCTGCACAGCTAAGCTGGAAGTGGCATTTGCGGCTCGCACTAGTGCAGAGTTATCTCAAAGAAAGGGGCCACGGTGTTTCTGTATCTCTATTATGTTGGTGCGGCTTCGGAACTTTTAAATATCTCGATATATCTCGAAAACTACGCTTCTGATCAAAAAATATCATAGAACATAAATTGTAGGAAACATAATTTTCTACAAAAAACGTCTCTCAACATTTTGCCATAGCTCGCTTCGTTTCCGAGATATTTGCAGATTCAGCTCAAAGGAACTGGCCTGACGGACATATTTCGAGATATTTCTTCTTCTTGTTGTTCTTCTTCTGCACAGCTAAGCTGGAAGTGGCATTTGCGGCTCGCACTAGTGCAGAGTTATCTCAAAGAAAGGAGCCACGGTGTTTCTGTATCTCTATTATGTTGGTGCGGCTTCGGAACTTTTAAATATCTCGATATATCTCGAAAACTACGCTTCTGATCAAAAAATATCATAGAACATAAATTGTAGGAAACATAATTCACTACAAAAAACGTCTCTTAACATTTTGCCATAGCTCGCTTCGTTTCCGAGATATTTGCAGATTCAGCTCAAAGGAACGGGCCTGACGGACATATTTCGAGATACTTCTTCTTCTTGTTGTTCTTCCTCTGCACAGCTAAGCTGGAAGTGGCATTTGCAGCTCGCAATAGTGCAGAGTTATCTCAAAGAAAGGGGCCACGGTGTTTCTGTATCTCTATTATGTTGGTGCGGCTTCGGAACTTTTAAATATCTTGATATATCTCGAGAACTACGCATCTGATCAAAAAATATCATAGAACATAAAAAATAGGAAACTTAATTCTCTACAAAAAAGGTCTCTTAACATTTTGCCATAGCTCGCTTCGTTCCCGAGATATTTGCAGATTTATCTCAAGGGAAGGGGCCTGACCGACATATTTCGAGATATTTCTTCTTCTTGTTGTTCTTCTTCTGCACACCTAAGCTGGAAGTGGCATTTGCGGCTCGCACTAGTGCAGAGTTATCTCAAAGAAAGGGGCCACGGTGTTTCTGTATCTCTATTATGTTGGTGCGGCTTCGGAACTTTTAAATATCTTGATATATTTCGAGAACTACGCATCTGATCAAAAAATATCATAGAAGATAAAAAGTAGGAAACTTAATTCTCTACAAAAAAGGTCTCTTAACATTTCGCCATAGCTCGCTTCGTTTCCGAGATATTTGCAGATTTATCTCAAGGGAAGGGGCCTGTCGGACATAATTCGAGATATTTCTTCTTCTTGTTGTTCTTCATCTGCACAGCTAAGCTGGAAGTGGCATTTGCGGCTCGCACTAGTGCAGAGTTATCTCAAAGAAAGGGGCCACGGTGTTTCTGTATCTCTATTATGTTGGTGCGGCTTCGGAACTTTTAAATATCTCGATATATCTCGAAAACTACGCTTCTGATCAAAAAATATCGTAGAACATAAATTGTAGGAAACATAATTCTCTACAAAAAACGTCTCTTAACATTTTGCCATAGCTCGCTTCGTTTCCGAGATATTTGCAGATTCAGCTCAAAGGAACTGGCCTGACGGACATATTTCGAGATATTTCGTCTTCTTGTTGTTCTTCTTCTGCACAGCTAAGCTGAAAGTGGCATTTGCGGCTCGCACTAGTGCAGAGTTATCTCAAAGAAAGGAGCCACGGTGTTTCTGTATCTCTATTATGTTGGTGCGGCTTCGGAACTTTTAAATATCTCGATATATCTCGAAAACTACGCTTCTGATCAAAGAATATCATAGAACATAAATTGTAGGAAACATAATTCACTACAAAAAACGTCTCTTAACATTTTGCCATAGCTCGCTTCGTTTCCGAGATATTTGCAGATTCAGCTCAAAGGAACGGGCCTGACGGACATATTTCGAGATACTTCTTCTTCTTGTTGTTCTTCCTCTGCACAGCTAAGCTGGAAGTGGCATTTGCAGCTCGCAATAGTGCAGAGTTATCTCAAAGAAAGGGGCCACGGTGTTTCTGTATCTCTATTATGTTGGTGCGGCTTCGGAACTTTTAAATATCTTGATATATCTCGAGAACTACGCATCTGATCAAAAAATATCATAGAACATAAAAAATAGGAAACTTAATTCTCTACAAAAAAGGTCTCTTAACATTTTGCCATAGCTCGCTTCGTTCCCGAGATATTTGCAGATTTATCTCAAGGGAAGGAGCCTGACCGACATATTTCGAGATATTTCTTCTTCTTGTTGTTCTTCTTCTGCACAGCTAAGCTGGAAGTGGCATTTGCGGCTCGCACTAGTGCAGAGTTATCTCAAAGAAAGGGGCCACGGTGTTTCTGTATCTCTATTATGTTGGTGCGGCTTCGGAACTTTTAAATATCTCGATATATCTCGAAAACTACGCTTCTGACCAAAAAATATCATAGAACCTAAATTGTAGGAAACATAATTCTCTACAAAAAAGGTCTCTTAACATTTTGCCATAGCTCGCTTCGTTTCCGAGATATTTGCAGATATATCTCAAGGGAAGGGGCCTGACGGACATATTTCGAGATATTTCTTCTTCTTGTTGTTCTTCTTCTGCACAGCTAAGCTGGAAGTGGCATTTACAGCTCGCAATAGTGCAGAGTTATCTCAAAGAAAGGGGCCACGGTGTTTCTGTATCTCTATTATGTTGGTGCGGCTTCGGAACTTTTAAATATCTTGATATATCTCGAGAACTACGCATCTGATCAAAAAATATCATAGAACATAAAAAGTAGGAAACTTAATTCTCTACAAAAAAGGTCTCTTAACATTTTGCCATAGCTCGCTTCGTTTCCGAGATATTTGCAGATTTATCTCAAGGGAAGGGTCCTGATGGACATATTTCGAGATATTTCTTCTTCTTGTTGTTCTTCTTCTGCACAGCTAAGCTGGAAGTGGCATTTGCAGCGCGCAATAGTGCAGAGTTATCTCAAAGAAAGGGGCCACGGTGTTTCTGTATCTCTATTATGTTGGTGCGGCTTCGGAACTTTTAAATATCTTGATATATTTCGAGAACTACGCATCTGATCAAAAAATATCATAGAAGATAAAAAGTAGGAAACTTAATTCTCTACAAAAAAGGTCTCTTAACATTTCGCCATAGCTCGCTTCGTTTCCGAGATATTTGCAGATTTATCTCAAGGGAAGGGGCCTGTCGGACATAATTCGAGATATTTCTTCTTCTTGTTGTTCTTCTTCTGCACAGCTAAGCTGGAAGTGGCATTTGCGGCTCGCACTAGTGCAGAGTTATCTCAAAGAAAGGGGCCACGGTGTTTCTGTATCTCTATTATGTTGGTGCGGCTTCGGAACTTATAAATATCTCGATATATCTCGAAAACTACGCTTCTGATCAAAAAATATCATAGAACATAAATTGTAGGAAACATAATTCTCTACAAAAAACGTCTCTCAACATTTTGCCATAGCTCGCTTCGTTTCCGAGATATTTGCAGATTCAGCTCAAAGGAACTGGCCTGACGGACATATTTCGAGATATTTCTTCTTCTTGTTGTTCTTCTTCTGCACAGCTAAGCTGGAAGTGGCATTTGCGGCTCGCACTAGTGCAGAGTTATCTCAAAGAAAGGAGCCACGGTGTTTCTGTATCTCTATTATGCTGGTGCGGCTTCGGAACTTTTAAATATCTCGATATATCTCGAAAACTACGCTTCTGATCAAAAAATATCATAGAACATAAATTGTAGGAAACATAATTCACTACAAAAAACGTCTCTTAACATTTTGCCATAGCTCGCTTCGTTTCCGAGATATTTGCAGATTCAGCTCAAAGGAACGGGCCTGACGGACATATTTCGAGATACTTCTTCTTCTTGTTGTTCTTCCTCTGCACAGCTAAGCTGGAAGTGGCATTTGCAGCTCGCAATAGTGCAGAGTTATCTCAAAGAAAGGGGCCACGGTGTTTCTGTATCTCTATTATGTTGGTGCGGCTTCGGAACTTTTAAATATCTTGATATATCTCGAGAACTACGCATCTGATCAAAAAATATCATAGAACATAAAAAATAGGAAACTTAATTCTCTACAAAAAAGGTCTCTTAACATTTTGCCATAGCTCGCTTCGTTCCCGAGATATTTGCAGATTTATCTCAAGGGAAGGGGCCTGACCGACATATTTCGAGATATTTCTTCTTCTTGTTGTTCTTCTTCTGCACAGCTAAGCTGGAAGTGGCATTTACAGCTCGCAATAGTGCAGAGTTATCTCAAAGAAAGGGGCCACGGTGTTTCTGTATCTCTATTATGTTGGTGCGGCTTCGGAACTTTTAAATATCTTGATATATCTCGAGAACTACGCATCTGATCAAAAAATATCATAGAACATAAAAAGTAGGAAACTTAATTCTCTACAAAAAAGGTCTCTTAACATTTTGCCATAGCTCGCTTCGTTTCCGAGATATTTGCAGATTTATCTCAAGGGAAGGGGCCTGACGGACATATTTCGAGATATTTCTTCTTCTTGTTGTTCTTCTTCTGCACAGCTAAGCTGGAAGTGGCATTTGCGGCTCGCACTAGTGCAGAGTTATCTCAAAGAAAGGGGCCACGGTGTTTCTGTATCTCTATTATGTTGGTGCGGCTTCGGAACTTTTAAATATCTTGATATATCTCGAGAACTACGCATCTGATCAAAAAATATCATAGAACATAAAAAGTAGGAAACTTAATTCTCTACAAAAAAGGTCTCTTAACATTTTGCCATAGCTCGCTTCGTTTCCGAGATATTTGCAGATTTATCTCAAGGGAAGGGTCCTGATGGACATATTTCGAGATATTTCTTCTTCTTGTTGTTCTTCTTCTGCACAGCTAAGCTGGAAGTGGCATTTGCAGCGCGCAATAGTGCAGAGTTATCTCAAAGAAAGGGGCCACGGTGTTTCTGTATCTCTATTATGTTGGTGCGGCTTCGGAACTTTTAAATATCTTGATATATTTCGAGAACTACGCATCTGATCAAAAAATATCATAGAAGATAAAAAGTAGGAAACTTAATTCTCTACAAAAAAGGTCTCTTAACATTTCGCCATAGCTCGCTTCGTTTCCGAGATATTTGCAGATTTATCTCAAGGGAAGGGGCCTGTCGGACATAATTCGAGATATTTCTTCTTCTTGTTGTTCTTCTTCTGCACAGCTAAGCTGGAAGTGGCATTTGCGGCTCGCACTAGTGCAGAGTTATCTCAAAGAAAGGGGCCACGGTGTTTCTGTATCTCTATTATGTTGGTGCGGCTTCGGAACTTATAAATATCTCGATATATCTCGAAAACTACGCTTCTGATCAAAAAATATCATAGAACATAAATTGTAGGAAACATAATTCTCTACAAAAAACGTCTCTCAACATTTTGCCATAGCTCGCTTCGTTTCCGAGATATTTGCAGATTCAGCTCAAAGGAACTGGCCTGACGGACATATTTCGAGATATTTCTTCTTCTTGTTGTTCTTCTTCTGCACAGCTAAGCTGGAAGTGGCATTTGCGGCTCGCACTAGTGCAGAGTTATCTCAAAGAAAGGAGCCACGGTGTTTCTGTATCTCTATTATGCTGGTGCGGCTTCGGAACTTTTAAATATCTCGATATATCTCGAAAACTACGCTTCTGATCAAAAAATATCATAGAACATAAATTGTAGGAAACATAATTCACTACAAAAAACGTCTCTTAACATTTTGCCATAGCTCGCTTCGTTTCCGAGATATTTGCAGATTCAGCTCAAAGGAACGGGCCTGACGGACATATTTCGAGATACTTCTTCTTCTTGTTGTTCTTCCTCTGCACAGCTAAGCTGGAAGTGGCATTTGCAGCTCGCAATAGTGCAGAGTTATCTCAAAGAAAGGGGCCACGGTGTTTCTGTATCTCTATTATGTTGGTGCGGCTTCGGAACTTTTAAATATCTTGATATATCTCGAGAACTACGCATCTGATCAAAAAATATCATAGAACATAAAAAATAGGAAACTTAATTCTCTACAAAAAAGGTCTCTTAACATTTTGCCATAGCTCGCTTCGTTCCCGAGATATTTGCAGATTTATCTCAAGGGAAGGGGCCTGACCGACATATTTCGAGATATTTCTTCTTCTTGTTGTTCTTCTTCTGCACAGCTAAGCTGGAAGTGGCATTTACAGCTCGCAATAGTGCAGAGTTATCTCAAAGAAAGGGGCCACGGTGTTTCTGTATCTCTATTATGTTGGTGCGGCTTCGGAACTTTTAAATATCTTGATATATCTCGAGAACTACGCATCTGATCAAAAAATATCATAGAACATAAAAAGTAGGAAACTTAATTCTCTACAAAAAAGGTCTCTTAACATTTTGCCATAGCTCGCTTCGTTTCCGAGATATTTGCAGATTTATCTCAAGGGAAGGGGCCTGACGGACATATTTCGAGATATTTCTTCTTCTTGTTGTTCTTCTTCTGCACAGCTAAGCTGGAAGTGGCATTTGCGGCTCGCACTAGTGCAGAGTTATCTCAAAGAAAGGGGCCACGGTGTTTCTGTATCTCTATTATGTTGGTGCGGCTTCGGAACTTTTAAATATCTCGATATATCTCGAAAACTACGCTTCTGATCAAAAAATATCATAGAACATAAATTGTAGGAAACATAATTCTCTACAAAAAACGTCTCTTAACATTTTGCCATAGCTCGCTTCGTTTCCGAGATATTTGCAGATTCAGCTCAAAGGAACTGGCCTGACGGACATATTTCGAGATATTTCTTCTTCTTGTTGTTCTTCCTCTGCACAGCTAAGCTGGAAGTGGCATTTGCAGCTCGCAATAGTGCAGAGTTATCTCAAAGAAAGGGGCCACGGTGTTTCTGTATCTCTATTATGTTGGTGCGGCTTCGGAACTTTTAAATATCTTGATATATTTCGAGAACTACGCATCTGATCAAAAAATATCATAGAAGATAAAAAGTAGGAAACTTAATTCTCTACAAAAAAGGTCTCTTAACATTTTGCCATAGCTCGCTTCGTTTCCGAGATATTTGCAGATATATCTCAAGGGAAGGGGCCTGCCGGACATATTTCGAGATATTTCTTCTTCTTGTTGTTCTTCTTCTGCACAGCTAAGCTGGAAGTGGCATTTACAGCTCGCAATAGTGCAGAGTTATCTCAAAGAAAGGGGCCACGGTGTTTCTGTATCTCTATTATGTTGGTGCTGCTTCGGAACTTTTAAATATCTTGATATATCTCGAGAACTACGCATCTGATCAAAAAATATCATAGAACATGAAAAGTAGGGAACTTAATTCTCTACAAAAAAGGTCTCTTAACATTTTGCCATAGCTCGCTTCGTTTCCGAGATATTTGCAGATTTATCTCAAGGGAAGGGGCCTGACGGACATATTTCGAGATATTTCTTCTTCTTGTTGTTCTTCTTCTGCACAGCTAAGCTGGAAGTGGCATTTGCGGCTCGCACTAGTGCAGAGTTATCTCAAAGAAAGGGGCCACGGTGTTTCTGTATCTCTATTATGTTGGTGCGGCTTCGGAACTTTTAAATATCTCGATATATCTCGAAAACTACGCTTCTGACCAAAAAATATCATAGATCCTAAATTGTAGGAAACATAATTCTCTACAAAAAAGTTCTCTTAACATTTTGCCATAGCTCGCTTCGTTTCCGAGATATTTGCAGATATATCTCAAGGGAAGGGGCCTGACGGACATATTTCGAGATATTTCTTCTTCTTGTTGTTCTTCTTCTGCACAGCTAAGCTGGAAGTGGCATTTACAGCTCGCAATAGTGCAGAGTTATCTCAAAGAAAGGGGCCGCGGTGTTTCTGTATCTCTATTATGTTGGTGCTGCTTCGGAACTTTTAAATATCTTGATATATCTCGAGAACTACGCCTCTGATCGAAAAATATCATAGTACATAAAAAGTAGGAAACTTAATTCTCTACAAAAAAGGTCTCTTAATATTTTGCCATAGCTCGCTTCGTTTCCGAGATATTTGCAGATTTATCTCAAGGGAAGGGGCCTGACGGACATATTTCGAGATATTTCTTCTTCTTGTTGTTCTTCTTCTGCACAGCTAAGCTGGAAGTGGCATTTGCAGCGCGCAATAGTGCAGAGTTATCTCAAAGAAAGGGGCCACGGTGTTTCTGTATCTCTATTATGTTGGTGCGGCTTCGGAACTTTTAAATATCTTGATATATTTCGAGAACTACGCATCTGATCAAAAAATATCATAGAAGATAAAAAGTAGGAAACTTAATTCTCTACAAAAAAGGTCTCTTAACATTTCGCCATAGCTCGCTTCGTTTCCGAGATATTTGCAGATTTATCTCAAGGGAAGGGGCCTGTCGGACATATTTCGAGATATTTCTTCTTCTTGTTGTTCTTCTTCTGCACAGCTAAGCTGGAAGTGGCATTTGCGGCTCGCACTAGTGCAGAGTTATCTCAAAGAAAGGGGCCACGGTGTTTCTGTATCTCTATTATGTTGGTGCGGCTTCGGAACTTTTAAATATCTCGATATATCTCGAAAACTACGCTTCTGATCAAAAAATATCATAGAACATAAATTGTAGGAAACATAATTCTCTACAAAAAACGTCTCTTAACATTTTGCCATAGCTCGCTTCGTTTCCGAGATATTTGCAGATTCAGCTCAAAGGAACTGGCCTGACGGACATATTTCGAGA
Organism: Osmia lignaria lignaria; assembly: GCF_051020975.1. Lineage (NCBI taxonomy): Eukaryota > Metazoa > Arthropoda > Insecta > Hymenoptera > Megachilidae > Osmia > Osmia lignaria. The sequence continues at coordinate 23,487,948 of NW_027478159.1, forward strand.
TATTTCTTCTTCTTGTTGTTCTTCCTCTGCACAGCTAAGCTGGAAGTGGCATTTGCAGCTCGCAATAGTGCAGAGTTATCTCAAAGAAAGGGGCCACGGTGTTTCTGTATCTCTATTATGTTGGTGCGGCTTCGGAACTTTTAAATATCTTGATATATCTCGAGAACTACGCATCTGATCAAAAAATATCATAGAGCATAAAAAGTAGGAAACTTAATTCTCTACAAAAAAGGTCTCTTAACATTTTGCCATAGCTCGCTTCGTTTCCGAGATATTCGCAGATATATCTCAAGGGAAGGGGCCTGCCGGACATATTTCGAGATATTTCTTCTTCTTGTTGTTCTTCTTCTGCACAGCTAAGCTGGAAGTGGCATTTACAGCTCGCAATAGTGCAGAGTTATCTCAAAGAAAGGGGCCACGGTGTTTCTGTATCTCTATTATGTTGGTGCGGCTTCGGAACTTTTAAATATCTCGATATATCTCGAAAACTACGCTTCTGACCAAAAAATATCATAGAACCTAAATTGTAGGAAACATAATTCTCTACAAAAAAGGTCTCTTAACATTTTGCCATAGCTCGCTTCGTTTCCGAGATATTTGCAGATATATCTCAAGGGAAGGGGCCTGACGGACATATTTCGAGATATTTCTTCTTCTTGTTGTTCTTCTTCTGCACAGCTAAGCTGGAAGTGGCATTTGCAGCTCGCAATAGTGCAGAGCTATCTCAAAGAAAGGGGCCACGGTGTTTCTGTATCTCTATTATGTTGGTGCGGCTTCGGAACTTTTAAATATTTCGATATATCTCGAAAACTACGCTTCTGATCAAAAAATATCATAGAACGTAAATTGTAGGAAACATTATTCTCTACAAAAAAGGTCTCTTAACATTTCGCCATAGCTCGCTTCGTTTCCGAGATATTTGCAGATTTATCTCAAGGGAAGGGGCCTGTCGGACATATTTCGAGATATTTCTTCTTCTTGTTGTTCTTCTTCTGCACAGCTAAGCTGGAAGTGGCATTTGCGGCTCGCACTAGTGCAGAGTTATCTCAAAGAAAGGGGCCACGGTGTTTCTGTATCTCTATTATGTTGGTGCGGCTTCGGAACTTTTAAATATCTTGATATATCTCGAGAACTACGCATCTGATCAAAAAATATCATAGAACATAAAAAATAGGAAACTTAATTCTCTACAAAAAAGGTCTCTTAACATTTTGCCATAGCTCGCTTCGTTCCCGAGATATTTGCAGATTTATCTCAAGGGAAGGGGCCTGACCGACATATTTCGAGATATTTCTTCTTCTTGTTGTTCTTCTTCTGCACAGCTAAGCTGGAAGTGGCATTTACAGCTCGCAATAGTGCAGAGTTATCTCAAAGAAAGGGGCCACGGTGTTTCTGTATCTCTATTATGTTGGTGCGGCTTCGGAACTTTTAAATATCTTGATATATCTCGAGAACTACGCATCTGATCAAAAAATATCATAGAACATAAAAAGTAGGAAACTTAATTCTCTACAAAAAAGGTCTCTTAACATTTTGCCATAGCTCGCTTCGTTTCCGAGATATTTGCAGATTTATCTCAAGGGAAGGGGCCTGACGGACATATTTCGAGATATTTCTTCTTCTTGTTGTTCTTCTTCTGCACAGCTAAGCTGGAAGTGGCATTTGCGGCTCGCACTAGTGCAGAGTTATCTCAAAGAAAGGGGCCACGGTGTTTCTGTATCTCTATTATGTTGGTGCGGCTTCGGAACTTTTAAATATCTCGATATATCTCGAAAACTACGCTTCTGATCAAAAAATATCATAGAACATAAATTGTAGGAAACATAATTCTCTACAAAAAACGTCTCTTAACATTTTGCCATAGCTCGCTTCGTTTCCGAGATATTTGCAGATTCAGCTCAAAGGAACTGGCCTGACGGACATATTTCGAGATATTTCTTCTTCTTGTTGTTCTTCCTCTGCACAGCTAAGCTGGAAGTGGCATTTGCAGCTCGCAATAGTGCAGAGTTATCTCAAAGAAAGGGGCCACGGTGTTTCTGTATCTCTATTATGTTGGTGCGGCTTCGGAACTTTTAAATATCTTGATATATTTCGAGAACTACGCATCTGATCAAAAAATATCATAGAAGATAAAAAGTAGGAAACTTAATTCTCTACAAAAAAGGTCTCTTAACATTTTGCCATAGCTCGCTTCGTTTCCGAGATATTTGCAGATATATCTCAAGGGAAGGGGCCTGCCGGACATATTTCGAGATATTTCTTCTTCTTGTTGTTCTTCTTCTGCACAGCTAAGCTGGAAGTGGCATTTACAGCTCGCAATAGTGCAGAGTTATCTCAAAGAAAGGGGCCACGGTGTTTCTGTATCTCTATTATGTTGGTGCTGCTTCGGAACTTTTAAATATCTTGATATATCTCGAGAACTACGCATCTGATCAAAAAATATCATAGAACATGAAAAGTAGGGAACTTAATTCTCTACAAAAAAGGTCTCTTAACATTTTGCCATAGCTCGCTTCGTTTCCGAGATATTTGCAGATTTATCTCAAGGGAAGGGGCCTGACGGACATATTTCGAGATATTTCTTCTTCTTGTTGTTCTTCTTCTGCACAGCTAAGCTGGAAGTGGCATTTGCGGCTCGCACTAGTGCAGAGTTATCTCAAAGAAAGGGGCCACGGTGTTTCTGTATCTCTATTATGTTGGTGCGGCTTCGGAACTTTTAAATATCTCGATATATCTCGAAAACTACGCTTCTGACCAAAAAATATCATAGATCCTAAATTGTAGGAAACATAATTCTCTACAAAAAAGTTCTCTTAACATTTTGCCATAGCTCGCTTCGTTTCCGAGATATTTGCAGATATATCTCAAGGGAAGGGGCCTGACGGACATATTTCGAGATATTTCTTCTTCTTGTTGTTCTTCTTCTGCACAGCTAAGCTGGAAGTGGCATTTACAGCTCGCAATAGTGCAGAGTTATCTCAAAGAAAGGGGCCGCGGTGTTTCTGTATCTCTATTATGTTGGTGCTGCTTCGGAACTTTTAAATATCTTGATATATCTCGAGAACTACGCCTCTGATCGAAAAATATCATAGTACATAAAAAGTAGGAAACTTAATTCTCTACAAAAAAGGTCTCTTAATATTTTGCCATAGCTCGCTTCGTTTCCGAGATATTTGCAGATTTATCTCAAGGGAAGGGGCCTGACGGACATATTTCGAGATATTTCTTCTTCTTGTTGTTCTTCTTCTGCACAGCTAAGCTGGAAGTGGCATTTGCAGCGCGCAATAGTGCAGAGTTATCTCAAAGAAAGGGGCCACGGTGTTTCTGTATCTCTATTATGTTGGTGCGGCTTCGGAACTTTTAAATATCTTGATATATTTCGAGAACTACGCATCTGATCAAAAAATATCATAGAAGATAAAAAGTAGGAAACTTAATTCTCTACAAAAAAGGTCTCTTAACATTTCGCCATAGCTCGCTTCGTTTCCGAGATATTTGCAGATTTATCTCAAGGGAAGGGGCCTGTCGGACATATTTCGAGATATTTCTTCTTCTTGTTGTTCTTCTTCTGCACAGCTAAGCTGGAAGTGGCATTTGCGGCTCGCACTAGTGCAGAGTTATCTCAAAGAAAGGGGCCACGGTGTTTCTGTATCTCTATTATGTTGGTGCGGCTTCGGAACTTTTAAATATCTCGATATATCTCGAAAACTACGCTTCTGATCAAAAAATATCATAGAACATAAATTGTAGGAAACATAATTCTCTACAAAAAACGTCTCTTAACATTTTGCCATAGCTCGCTTCGTTTCCGAGATATTTGCAGATTCAGCTCAAAGGAACTGGCCTGACGGACATATTTCGAGATATTTCTTCTTCTTGTTGTTCTTCCTCTGCACAGCTAAGCTGGAAGTGGCATTTGCAGCTCGCAATAGTGCAGAGTTATCTCAAAGAAAGGGGCCACGGTGTTTCTGTATCTCTATTATGTTGGTGCGGCTTCGGAACTTTTAAATATCTTGATATATCTCGAGAACTACGCATCTGATCAAAAAATATCATAGAGCATAAAAAGTAGGAAACTTAATTCTCTACAAAAAAGGTCTCTTAACATTTTGCCATAGCTCGCTTCGTTTCCGAGATATTTGCAGATATATCTCAAGGGAAGGGGCCTGCCGGACATATTTCGAGATATTTCTTCTTCTTGTTGTTCTTCTTCTGCACAGCTAAGCTGGAAGTGGCATTTACAGCTCGCAATAGTGCAGAGTTATCTCAAAGAAAGGGGCCACGGTGTTTCTGTATCTCTATTATGTTGGTGCGGCTTCGGAACTTTTAAATATCTCGATATATCTCGAAAACTACGCTTCTGACCAAAAAATATCATAGAACCTAAATTGTAGGAAACATAATTCTCTACAAAAAAGGTCTCTTAACATTTTGCCATAGCTCGCTTCGTTTCCGAGATATTTGCAGATATATCTCAAGGGAAGGGGCCTGACGGACATATTTCGAGATATTTCTTCTTCTTGTTGTTCTTCTTCTGCACAGCTAAGCTGGAAGTGGCATTTGCAGCTCGCAATAGTGCAGAGCTATCTCAAAGAAAGGGGCCACGGTGTTTCTGTATCTCTATTATGTTGGTGCGGCTTCGGAACTTTTAAATATTTCGATATATCTCGAAAACTACGCTTCTGATCAAAAAATATCATAGAACGTAAATTGTAGGAAACATTATTCTCTACAAAAAAGGTCTCTTAACATTTCGCCATAGCTCGCTTCGTTTCCGAGATATTTGCAGATTTATCTCAAGGGAAGGGGCCTGTCGGACATATTTCGAGATATTTCTTCTTCTTGTTGTTCTTCTTCTGCACAGCTAAGCTGGAAGTGGCATTTGCGGCTCGCACTAGTGCAGAGTTATCTCAAAGAAAGGGGCCACGGTGTTTCTGTATCTCTATTATGTTGGTGCGGCTTCGGAACTTTTAAATATTTCGATATATCTCGAAAACTACGCTTCTGATCAAAAAATATCATAGAACATAAATTGTAGGAAACATAATTCTCTACAAAAAACGTCTCTTAACATTTTGCCATAGCTCGCTTCGTTTCCGAGATATTTGCACATTCAGCTCAAAGGAACGGGCCTGACGGACATATTTCGAGATACTTCTTCTTCTTGTTGTTCTTCCTCTGCACAGCTAAGCTGGAAGTGGCATTTGCAGCTCGCAATAATGCAGAGTTATCTCAAAGAAAGGGGCCACGGTGTTTCTGTATCTCTATTATGTTGGTGCGGCTTTGGAACTTTTAAATATCTTGATATATCTCGAGAACTACGCCTCTGATCGAAAAATATCATAGAACATAAAAAGTAGGAAACTTAATTCTCTACAAAAAAGGGCTCTTAACATTTTGCCATAGCTCGCGTCGTTTCCGAGATATTTGCAGATTTATCTCAAGGGAAGGGGCCTGACGGACATATTTCGAGATATTTCTTCTTCTTGTTGTTCTTCTTCTGCACAGCTAAGCTGGAAGTGGCATTTGCAGCGCGCAATAGTGCAGAGTTATCTCAAAGAAAGGGGCCACGGTGTTTCTGTATCTCTATTATGTTGGTGCGGCTTCGGAACTTTTAAATATCTTGATATATCTCGAGAACTACGCATCTGATCAAAAAATATCATAGAAGATAAAAAGTAGGAAACTTAATTCTCTACAAAAAAGGTCTCTTAACATTTCGCCATAGCTCGCTTCGTTTCCGAGATATTTGCAGATTTATCTCAAGGGAAGGGGCCTGTCGGACATATTTCGAGATATTTCTTCTTCTTGTTGTTCTTCTTCTGCACAGCTAAGCTGGACGTGGCATTTGCGGCTCGCACTAGTGCAGAGTTATCTCAAAGAAAGGGGCCACGGTGTTTCTGTATCTCTATTATGTTGGTGCGGCTTCGGAACTTTTAAATATCTCGATATATCTCGAAAACTACGCTTCTGATCAAAAAATATCATAGAACATAAATTGTAGGAAACATAATTCTCTACAAAAAACGTCTCTTAACATTTTGCCATAGCTCGCTTCGTTTCCGAGATATTTGCAGATTCAGCTCAGAGGAACGGGCCTGACGGACATATTTCGAGATACTTCTTCTTCTTGTTGTTCTTCCTCTGCACAGCTAAGCTGGAAGTGGCATTTGCAGCTCGCAATAGTGCAGAGTTATCTCAAAGAAAGGGGCCACGGTGTTTCTGTATCTCTATTATGTTGGTGCGGCTTCGGAACTTTTAAATATCTTGATATATCTCGAGAACTACGCATCTGATCAAAAAATATCATAGAACATAAAAAGTAGGAAACTTAATTCTCTACAAAAAAGGTCTCTTAACATTTTGCCATAGCTCGCTTCGTTTCCGAGATATTTGCAGATTTATCTCAAGGGAAGGGGCCTGACGGACATATTTCGAGATATTTCTTCTTCTTGTTGTTCTTCTTCTGCACAGCTAAGCTGGAAGTGGCATTTACAGCTCGCAATAGTGCAGAGTTATCTCAAAGAAAGGGGCCACGGTGTTTCTGTATCTCTATTATGTTGGTGCTGCTTCGGAACTTTTAAATATCTTGATATATCTCGAGAACTACGCATCTGATCAAAAAATATCATAGAACATGAAAAGTAGGAAACTTAATTCTCTACAAAAAAGGTCTCTTAACATTTTGCCATAGCTCTCTTCGTTTCCGAGATATTTGCAGATTTATCTCAAGGGAAGGGGCCTGACGGACATATTTCGAGATATTTCTTCTTCTTGTTGTTCTTCTTCTGCACAGCTAAGCTGGAAGTGGCATTTGTAGCTCGCAATAGTGCAGAGTTATCTCAAAGAAAGGGGCCACGGTGTTTCTGTATCTCTATTATGTTGGTGCGGCTTCGGAACTTTTAAATATCTTGATATACCTCGAGAACTACGCATCTGATCAAAAAATATCATAGAACATAAAAAGTAGGAAACTTAATTCTCTACAAAAAAGGTCTCTTAACATTTTGCCATAGCTCGCTTCGTTTCCGAGATATTTGCAGATTCAGCTCAAAGGAACGGGCCTGACGGACATATTTCGAGATACTTCTTCTTCTTCTTGTTCTTCCTCTGCACAGCTAAGCTGGAAGTGGCATTTGCAGCTCGCAATAGTGCAGAGTTATCTCAAAGAAAGGGGCCACGGTGTTTCTGTATCTCTATTATGTTGTTCTTCTTCTGCACAGCTGAGCTGGAAGTGGCATTTACAGGTCGCAATAGTGCAGAGTTATCTCAAAGAAAGGGGCCACGGTGTTTCTGTATCTCTACTATGTTGGTGCGGCTTCGGAACTTTTAAATATCTCGATATATCTCGAAAACTACGCTTCTGATCAAAAAATATCATAGAACGTAAATTGTAGGAAACATTATTCTCTACAAAAAAGGTCTCTTAACATTTTGCCATAGCTCGCTTCGTTTCCGAGATATTTGCAGATTTATCTCAAGGGAAGGGTCCTGATGGACATATTTCGAGATATTTCTTCTTCTTGTTGTTCTTCATCTGCACAGCTAAACTGGAAGTGGCATTTCCAGCTCGCAATCGTGCAGAGTTATCTCAAAGAAAGGGGCCACGGTGTTTCTGTATCTCTATTATGTTGGTGCGGCTTCGGAACTTTTAAATATCTTGATATATCTCGAGAACTACGCATCTGATCAAAAAATATCATAGAAGATAAAAAGTAGGAAACTTAATTCTCTACAGAAAAGGTCTCTTAACATTTCGCCATAGCTCGCTTCGTTTCCGAGATATTTGCAGATTTATCTCAAGGGAAGGGGCCTGTCGGACATATTTCGAGATATTTCTTCTTCTTGTTGTACTTCTTCTGCACAGCTAAGCTGGAAGTGGCATTTGCGGCTCGCACTAGTGCAGAGTTATCTCAAAGAAAGGAGCCACGGTGTTTCTGTATCTCTATTATGTTGGTGCGGCTTCGGAACTTTTAAATATCTCGATACATCTCGAAAACTACGCTTCTGATCAAAAAATATCATAGAACATAAATTGTAGGAAACATAATTCTCTACAAAAAACGTCTCTTAACATTTTGCCATAGCTCGCTTCGTTTCCGAGATATTTGCAGATTCAGCTCAAAGGAACTGGCCTGACGGACATATTTCGAGATATTTCTTCTTCTTGTTGTTCTTCCTCTGCACAGCTAAGCTGGAAGTGGCATTTACAGCTCGCAATAGTGCAGAGTTATCTCAAAGAAAGGGGCCACGGTGTTTCTGTATCTCTATTATGTTGGTGCGGCTTCGGAACTTTTAAATATCTTGATATATCTCGAGAACTACGCATCTGATCAAAAAATATCATAGAACATAAAAAGTAGGAAACTTAATTCTCTACAAAAAAGGTCTCTTAACATTTTGCGATAGCTCGCTTCGTTTCCGAGATATTTGCAGATTTATCTCAAGGGAAGGGGCCTGACGGACATATTTCGAGATATTTCTTCTTCTTGTTGTTCTTCTTCTGCACAGCTAAGCTGGAAGTGGCATTTGCGGCTCGCACTAGTGCAGAGTTATCTCAAAGAAAAGAGCCACGGTGTTTCTGTATCTCTATTATGTTGGTGCGGCTTCGGAACTTTTAAATATCTCGATACATCTCGAAAACTACGCTTCTGATCAAAAAATATCATAGAACATAAATTGTAGGAAACATAATTCTCTACAAAAAACGTCTCTTAACATTTTGCCATAGCTCGCTTCGTTTCCGAGATATTTGCAGATTCAGCTCAAAGGAACTGGCCTGACGGACATATTTCGAGATATTTCTTCTTCTTGTTGTTCTTCCTCTGCACAGCTAAGCTGGAAGTGGCATTTACAGCTCGCAATAGTGCAGAGTTATCTCAAAGAAAGGGGCCACGGTGTTTCTGTATCTCTATTATGTTGGTGCGGCTTCGGAACTTTTAAATATCTTGATATATCTCGAGAACTACGCATCTGATCAAAAAATATCATAGAACATAAAAAGTAGGAAACTTAATTCTCTACAAAAAAGGTCTCTTAACATTTTGCGATAGCTCGCTTCGTTTCCGAGATATTTGCAGATTTATCTCAAGGGAAGGGGCCTGACGGACATATTTCGAGATATTTCTTCTTCTTGTTGTTCTTCTTCTGCACAGCTAAGCTGGAAGTGGCATTTACAGCTCGCAATAGTGCAGAGTTATCTCAAAGAAAGGGGCCACGGTGTTTCTGTATCTCTATTATGTTGGTGCGGCTTCGGAACTTTTAAATATCTTGATATATCTCGAGAACTACGAATCTGATCAAAAAATATCATAGAACATAAAAAGTAGGAAACTTAATTCTCTACAAAAAAGGTCTCTTAACATTTTGCCATAGGTCGCTTCGTTTCCGAGATATTTGCAGATTTATCTCAAGGGAAGGGGCCTAACGGACATATTTCGAGATATTTCTTCTTCTTGTTGTCCTTCTTCTGCACAGCTAAACTGGAAGTGGCATTTCCAGCTCGCAATAGTGCAGAGTTATCTCAAAGAGAGGGGCCACGGTGTTTCTGTATCTCTATTATGTTGGTGCGGCTTCGGAACTTTTAAATATCTTGATATATCTCGAGAACTACGCATCTGATCAAAAAATATCATAGAAGATAAAAAGTAGGAAACTTAATTCTCTACAAAAAAGGTCTCTTAACATTTTGCCATAGCTCGCTTCGTTTCCGAGATATTTGCAGATTTATCTCAAGGAAAGGGGCCTGACGGACATATTTCGAGATATTTCTTCTTCTTGTTGTTCTTCTTCTGCACAGCTAAGCTGGAAGTGGCATTTGCGGCTCGCACTAGTGCAGAGTTATCTCAAAGAAAGGGGCCACGGTGTTTCTGTATCCCTATTATGTTGGTGCGGCTTCGGAACTTTTAAATATCTCGATATATCTCGAAAACTACGCTTCTGATCAAAAAATATCGTAGAACATAAATTGTAGGAAACATAATTCTCTATAAAAAACGTCTCTTAACATTTTGCCATAGCTCGCTTCGTTTCCGAGATATTTGCAGATTCAGCTCAAAGGAACTGGCCTGACGGACATATTTCGAGATATTTCTTCTTCTTGTTGTTCTTCCTCTGCACAGCTAAGCTGGAAGTGGCATTTGCAGCTCGCAATAGTGCAGAGTTATCTCAAAGAAAGGGGCCACGGTGTTTCTGTATCTCTATTATGTTGGTGCGGCTTCGGAACTATTAAATATCTTGATATATCTCGAGAACTACGCATCTGATCAAAAAATATCATAGAACATAAAAAGTAGGAAACTTAATTCTCTACAAAAAAGGTCTCTGAACATTTTGCCATAGCTCGCTTCGTTTCCGAGATATTTGCAGATTTATCTCAAGGGAAGGGGCCTGACGGACATATTTCGAGATATTTCTTCTTCTTGTTGTTCTTCTTCTGCACAGCTAAGCTGGAAGTGGCATTTGCGGCTCGCACTAGTGCAGAGTTATCTCAAAGAAAGGGGCCACGGTGTTTCTGTATCTCTATTATGTTGGTGCGGCTTCGGAACTTTTAAATATCTCGATATATCTCGAGAACTACGCATCTGATCAAAAAATATCATAGAAGATAAAAAGTAGGAAACTTAATTCTCTACAGAAAAGGTCTCTTAACATTTCGCCATAGCTCGCTTCGTTTCCGAGATATTTGCAGATTTATCTCAAGGGAAGGGGCCTGTCGGACATATTTCGAGATATTTCTTCTTCTTGTTGTACTTCTTCTGCACAGCTAAGCTGGAAGTGGCATTTGCGGCTCGCACTAGTGCAGAGTTATCTCAAAGAAAGGAGCCACGGTGTTTCTGTATCTCTATTATGTTGGTGCGGCTTCGGAACTTTTAAATATCTCGATACATCTCGAAAACTACGCTTCTGATCAAAAAATATCATAGAACATAAATTGTAGGAAACATAATTCTCTACAAAAAACGTCTCTTAACATTTTGCCATAGCTCGCTTCGTTTCCGAGATATTTGCAGATTCAGCTCAAAGGAACTGGCCTGACGGACATATTTCGAGATATTTCTTCTTCTTGTTGTTCTTCCTCTGCACAGCTAAGCTGGAAGTGGCATTTACAGCTCGCAATAGTGCAGAGTTATCTCAAAGAAAGGGGCCACGGTGTTTCTGTATCTCTATTATGTTGGTGCGGCTTCGGAACTTTTAAATATCTTGATATATCTCGAGAACTACGCATCTGATCAAAAAATATCATAGAACATAAAAAGTAGGAAACTTAATTCTCTACAAAAAAGGTCTCTTAACATTTTGCGATAGCTCGCTTCGTTTCCGAGATATTTGCAGATTTATCTCAAGGGAAGGGGCCTGACGGACATATTTCGAGATATTTCTTCTTCTTGTTGTTCTTCTTCTGCACAGCTAAGCTGGAAGTGGCATTTGCGGCTCGCACTAGTGCAGAGTTATCTCAAAGAAAGGAGCCACGGTGTTTCTGTATCTCTATTATGTTGGTGCGGCTTCGGAACTTTTAAATATCTCGATACATCTCGAAAACTACGCTTCTGATCAAAAAATATCATAGAACATAAATTGTAGGAAACATAATTCTCTACAAAAAACGTCTCTTAACATTTTGCCATAGCTCGCTTCGTTTCCGAGATATTTGCAGATTCAGCTCAAAGGAACTGGCCTGACGGACATATTTCGAGATATTTCTTCTTCTTGTTGTTCTTCCTCTGCACAGCTAAGCTGGAAGTGGCATTTACAGCTCGCAATAGTGCAGAGTTATCTCAAAGAAAGGGGCCACGGTGTTTCTGTATCTCTATTATGTTGGTGCGGCTTCGGAACTTTTAAATATCTTGATATATCTCGAGAACTACGCATCTGATCAAAAAATATCATAGAACATAAAAAGTAGGAAACTTAATTCTCTACAAAAAAGGTCTCTTAACATTTTGCGATAGCTCGCTTCGTTTCCGAGATATTTGCAGATTTATCTCAAGGGAAGGGGCCTGACGGACATATTTCGAGATATTTCTTCTTCTTGTTGTTCTTCTTCTGCACAGCTAAGCTGGAAGTGGCATTTACAGCTCGCAATAGTGCAGAGTTATCTCAAAGAAAGGGGCCACGGTGTTTCTGTATCTCTATTATGTTGGTGCGGCTTCGGAACTTTTAAATATCTTGATATATCTCGAGAACTACGAATCTGATCAAAAAATATCATAGAACATAAAAAGTAGGAAACTTAATTCTCTACAAAAAAGGTCTCTTAACATTTTGCCATAGGTCGCTTCGTTTCCGAGATATTTGCAGATTTATCTCAAGGGAAGGGGCCTAACGGACATATTTCGAGATATTTCTTCTTCTTGTTGTCCTTCTTCTGCACAGCTAAACTGGAAGTGGCATTTCCAGCTCGCAATAGTGCAGAGTTATCTCAAAGAGAGGGGCCACGGTGTTTCTGTATCTCTATTATGTTGGTGCGGCTTCGGAACTTTTAAATATCTTGATATATCTCGAGAACTACGCATCTGATCAAAAAATATCATAGAAGATAAAAAGTAGGAAACTTAATTCTCTACAAAAAAGGTCTCTTAACATTTTGCCATAGCTCGCTTCGTTTCCGAGATATTTGCAGATTTATCTCAAGGAAAGGGGCCTGACGGACATATTTCGAGATATTTCTTCTTCTTGTTGTTCTTCTTCTGCACAGCTAAGCTGGAAGTGGCATTTGCGGCTCGCACTAGTGCAGAGTTATCTCAAAGAAAGGGGCCACGGTGTTTCTGTATCCCTATTATGTTGGTGCGGCTTCGGAACTTTTAAATATCTCGATATATCTCGAAAACTACGCTTCTGATCAAAAAATATCGTAGAACATAAATTGTAGGAAACATAATTCTCTATAAAAAACGTCTCTTAACATTTTGCCATAGCTCGCTTCGTTTCCGAGATATTTGCAGATTCAGCTCAAAGGAACTGGCCTGACGGACATATTTCGAGATATTTCTTCTTCTTGTTGTTCTTCCTCTGCACAGCTAAGCTGGAAGTGGCATTTGCAGCTCGCAATAGTGCAGAGTTATCTCAAAGAAAGGGGCCACGGTGTTTCTGTATCTCTATTATGTTGGTGCGGCTTCGGAACTATTAAATATCTTGATATATCTCGAGAACTACGCATCTGATCAAAAAATATCATAGAACATAAAAAGTAGGAAACTTAATTCTCTACAAAAAAGGTCTCTGAACATTTTGCCATAGCTCGCTTCGTTTCCGAGATATTTGCAGATTTATCTCAAGGGAAGGGGCCTGACGGACATATTTCGAGATATTTCTTCTTCTTGTTGTTCTTCTTCTGCACAGCTAAGCTGGAAGTGGCATTTGCGGCTCGCACTAGTGCAGAGTTATCTCAAAGAAAGGGGCCACGGTGTTTCTGTATCTCTATTATGTTGGTGCGGCTTCGGAACTTTTAAATATCTCGATATATCTCGAAAACTACGCTTCTGATCAAAAAATATCATAGAACATAAATTGTAGGAAACATAATTCTCTACAAAAAACGTCTCTTAACATTTTGCCATAGCTCGCTTCGTTTCCGAGATATTTGCAGATTCAGCTCAAAGGAACTGGCCTGACGGACATATTTCGAGATATTTCTTCTTCTTGTTGTTCTTCCTCTGCACAGCTAAGCTGGAAGTGGCATTTACAGCTCGCAATAGTGCAGAGTTATCTCAAAGAAAGGGGCCACGGTGTTTCTGTATCTCTATTATGTTGGTGCGGCTTCGGAACTTTTAAATATCTTGATATATCTCGAGAACTACGCATCTGATCAAAAAATATCACAGAACATAAAAAGTAGGAAACTTAATTCTCTACAAAAAAGGTCTCTTAACATTTTGCCATAGCTCGCTTCGTTTCAGAGATATTTGCAGATTTATCTCAAGGGAAGGGGCCTGACGGACATATTTCGAGATATTTCTTCTTCTTGTTGTTCTTCTTCTGCACAGCTAAGCTGGAAGTGGCATTTACAGCTCGCAATAGTGCAGAGTTATCTCAAAGAAAGGGGCCACGGTGTTTCTGTATCTCTATTATGTTGGTGCGGCTTCGGAACTTTTAAATATCTTGATATATCTCGAGAACTACGCATCTGATCAAAAAATATCATAGAACATGAAAAGTAGAAAACTTAATTCTCTACAAAAAAGGTCTCTTAACATTTTGCCATAGGTCGCTTCGTTTCCGAGATATTTGCAGATTTATCTCAAGGGAAGGGGCCTAACGGACATATTTCGAGATATTTCTTCTTCTTCTTGTCCTTCTTCTGCACAGCTAAACTGGAAGTGGCATTTCCAGCTCGCAATAGTGCAGAGTTATCTCAAAGAGAGGGGCCACGGTGTTTCGGTATCTCTATTATGTTGGTGCGGCTTCGGAACTTTTAAATATCTTGATATATCTCGAGAACTACGCATCTGATCAAAAAATATCATAGAAGATAAAAAGTAGGAAACTTGATTCTCTACAAAAAAGGTCTCTTAACATTTTGCCATAGCTCGCTTCGTTTCCGAGATATTTGCAGATTTATCTCAAGGAAAGGGGCCTGACGGACATATTTCGAGATATTTCTTCTTCTTGTTGTTCTTCTTCTGCACAGCTAAGCTGGAAGTGGCATTTGCGGCTCGCACTAGTGCAGAGTTATCTCAAAGAAAGGGGCCACGGTGTTTCTGTATCCCTATTATGTTGGTGCGGCTTCGGAACTTTTAAATATCTCGATATATCTCGAAAACTACGCTTCTGATCAAAAAATATCATAGAACATAAATTGTAGGAAACATAATTCTCTATAAGAAACGTCTCTTAACATTTTGCCATAGCTCGCTTCGTTTCCGAGATATTTGCAGATTCAGCTCAAAGGAACTGGCCTGACGGACATATTTCGAGATATTTCTTCTTCTTGTTGTTCTTCTTCTGCACAGCTAAGCTGGAAGTGGCATTTGCGGCTCGCACTAGTGCAGAGTTATCTCAAAGAAAGGGGCCACGGTGTTTCTGTATCTCTATTATGTTGGTGCGGCTTCGGAACTTTTAAATATTTCGATATATCTCGAAAACTACGCTTCTGATCAAAAAATATCATAGAACATAAATTGTAGGAAACATAATTCTCTACAAAAAACGTCTCTTAACATTTTGCCATAGCTCGCTTCGTTTCCGAGATATTTGCAGATTCAGCTCAAAGGAACGGGCCTGACGGACATATTTCGAGATACTTCTTCTTCTTGTTGTTCTTCCTCTGCACAGCTAAGCTGGAAGTGGCATTTGCAGCTCGCAATAATGCAGAGTTATCTCAAAGAAAGGGGCCACGGTGTTTCTGTATCTCTATTATGTTGGTGCGGCTTTGGAACTTTTAAATATCTTGATATATCTCGAGAACTACGCATCTGATCAAAAAATATCATAGAACATAAAAAGTAGGAAACTTAATTCTCTACAAAAAAGGTCTCTTAACATTTTGCCATAGCTCGCGTCGTTTCCGAGATATTTGCAGATTTATCTCAAGGGAAGGGGCCTGACGGACATATTTCGAGATATTTCTTCTTCTTGTTGTTCTTCTTCTGCACAGCTAAGCTGGAAGTGGCATTTGCAGCGCGCAATAGTGCAGAGTTATCTCAAAGAAAGGGGCCACGGTGTTTCTGTATCTCTATTATGTTGGTGCGGCTTCGGAACTTTTAAATATCTTGATATATCTCGAGAACTACGCATCTGATCAAAAAATATCATAGAAGATAAAAAGTAGGAAACTTAATTCTCTACAAAAAAGGTCTCTTAACATTTCGCCATAGCTCGCTTCGTTTCCGAGATATTTGCAGATTTATCTCAAGGGAAGGGGCCTGTCGGACATATTTCGAGATATTTCTTCTTCTTGTTGTTCTTCTTCTGCACAGCTAAGCTGGAAGTGGCATTTACAGCTCGCAATAGTGCAGAGTTATCTCAAAGAAAGGGGCCACGGTGTTTCTGTATCTCTATTATGTTGGTGCGGCTTCGGAACTTTTAAATATCTTGATATATCTCGAGAACTACGCATCTGATCAAAAAATATCATAGAACATAAAAAGTAGGAAACTTAATTCTCTACAAAAAAGGTCTCTTAACATTTTGCGATAGCTCGCTTCGTTTCCGAGATATTTGCAGATTTATCTCAAGGGAAGGGGCCTGACGGACATATTTCGAGATATTTCTTCTTCTTGTTGTTCTTCTTCTGCACAGCTAAGCTGGAAGTGGCATTTGCGGCTCGCACTAGTGCAGAGTTATCTCAAAGAAAGGGGCCACGGTGTTTCTGTATCCCTATTATGTTGGTGCGGCTTCGGAACTTTTAAATATCTCGATATATCTCGAAAACTACGCTTCTGATCAAAAAATATCGTAGAACATAAATTGTAGGAAACATAATTCTCTATAAAAAACGTCTCTTAACATTTTGCCATAGCTCGCTTCGTTTCCGAGATATTTGCAGATTCAGCTCAAAGGAACTGGCCTGACGGACATATTTCGAGATATTTCTTCTTCTTGTTGTTCTTCCTCTGCACAGCTAAGCTGGAAGTGGCATTTGCAGCTCGCAATAGTGCAGAGTTATCTCAAAGAAAGGGGCCACGGTGTTTCTGTATCTCTATTATGTTGGTGCGGCTTCGGAACTATTAAATATCTTGATATATCTCGAGAACTACGCATCTGATCAAAAAATATCATAGAACATAAAAAGTAGGAAACTTAATTCTCTACAAAAAAGGTCTCTGAACATTTTGCCATAGCTCGCTTCGTTTCCGAGATATTTGCAGATTTATCTCAAGGGAAGGGGCCTGACGGACATATTTCGAGATATTTCTTCTTCTTGTTGTTCTTCTTCTGCACAGCTAAGCTGGAAGTGGCATTTGCGGCTCGCACTAGTGCAGAGTTATCTCAAAGAAAGGGGCCACGGTGTTTCTGTATCTCTATTATGTTGGTGCGGCTTCGGAACTTTTAAATATCTCGATATATCTCGAAAACTACGCTTCTGATCAAAAAATATCATAGAACATAAATTGTAGGAAACATAATTCTCTACAAAAAACGTCTCTTAACATTTTGCCATAGCTCGCTTCGTTTCCGAGATATTTGCAGATTCAGCTCAAAGGAACTGGCCTGGCGGACATATTTCGAGATATTTCTTCTTCTTGTTGTTCTTCCTCTGCACAGCTAAGCTGGAAGTGGCATTTACAGCTCGCAATAGTGCAGAGTTATCTCAAAGAAAGGGGCCACGGTGTTTCTGTATCTCTATTATGTTGGTGCGGCTTCGGAACTTTTAAATATCTTGATATATCTCGAGAACTACGCATCTGATCAAAAAATATCACAGAACATAAAAAGTAGGAAACTTAATTCTCTACAAAAAAGGTCGCTTAACATTTTGCCATAGCTCGCTTCGTTTCAGAGATATTTGCAGATTTATCTCAAGGGAAGGGGCCTGACGGACATATTTCGAGATATTTCTTCTTCTTGTTGTTCTTCTTCTGCACAGCTAAGCTGGAAGTGGCATTTACAGCTCGCAATAGTGCAGAGTTATCTCAAAGAAAGGGGCCACGGTGTTTCTGTATCTCTATTATGTTGGTGCGGCTTCGGAACTTTTAAATATCTTGATATATCTCGAGAACTACGCATCTGATCAAAAAATATCATAGAACATGAAAAGTAGAAAACTTAATTCTCTACAAAAAAGGTCTCTTAACATTTTGCCATAGGTCGCTTCGTTTCCGAGATATTTGCAGATTTATCTCAAGGGAAGGGGCCTAACGGACATATTTCGAGATATTTCTTCTTCTTCTTGTCCTTCTTCTGCACAGCTAAACTGGAAGTGGCATTTCCAGCTCGCAATAGTGCAGAGTTATCTCAAAGAGAGGGGCCACGGTGTTTCGGTATCTCTATTATGTTGGTGCGGCTTCGGAACTTTTAAATATCTTGATATATCTCGAGAACTACGCATCTGATCAAAAAATATCATAGAAGATAAAAAGTAGGAAACTTGATTCTCTACAAAAAAGGTCTCTTAACATTTTGCCATAGCTCGCTTCGTTTCCGAGATATTTGCAGATTTATCTCAAGGAAAGGGGCCTGACGGACATATTTCGAGATATTTCTTCTTCTTGTTGTTCTTCTTCTGCACAGCTAAGCTGGAAGTGGCATTTGCGGCTCGCACTAGTGCAGAGTTATCTCAAAGAAAGGGGCCACGGTGTTTCTGTATCCCTATTATGTTGGTGCGGCTTCGGAACTTTTAAATATCTCGATATATCTCGAAAACTACGCTTCTGATCAAAAAATATCATAGAACATAAATTGTAGGAAACATAATTCTCTATAAGAAACGTCTCTTAACATTTTGCCATAGCTCGCTTCGTTTCCGAGATATTTGCAGATTCAGCTCAAAGGAACTGGCCTGACGGACATATTTCGAGATATTTCTTCTTCTTGTTGTTCTTCCTCTGCACAGCTAAGCTGGAAGTGGCATTTGCAGCTCGCAATAGTGCAGAGTTATCTCAAAGAAAGGGGCCACGGTGTTTCTGTATCTCTATTATGTTGGTGCGGCTTCGGAACTTTTAAATATCTTGATATATCTCGAGAACTACGCATCTGATCAAAAAATATCATAGAACATAAAAAGTAGAAAACTTAATTCTCTACAAAAAAGGTCTCTTAACATTTTGCCATAGGTCGCTTCGTTTCCGAGATATTTGCAGATTTATCTCAAGGGAAGGGGCCTAACGGACATATTTCGAGATATTTCTTCTTCTTGTTGTCCTTCTTCTGCACAGCTAAACTGGAAGTGGCATTTCCAGCTCGCAATAGTGCAGAGTTATCTCAAAGAGAGGGGCCACGGTGTTTCGGTATCTCTATTATGTTGGTGCGGCTTCGGAACTTTTAAATATCTTGATATATCTCGAGAACTACGCATCTGATCAAAAAATATCATAGAAGATAAAAAGTAGGAAACTTAATTCTCTACAAAAAAGGTCTCTTAACATTTTGCCATAGCTCGCTTCGTTTCCGAGATATTTGCAGATTTATCTCAAGGAAAGGGGCCTGACGGACATATTTCGAGATATTTCTTCTTCTTGTTGTTCTTCTTCTGCACAGCTAAGCTGGAAGTGGCATTTGCGGCTCGCACTAGTGCAGAGTTATCTCAAAGAAAGGGGCCACGGTGTTTCTGTATCCCTATTATGTTGGTGCGGCTTCGGAACTTTTAAATATCTCGATATATCTCGAAAACTACTCTTCTGATCAAAAAATATCATAGAACATAAATTGTAGGAAACATAATTCTCTATAAAAAACGTCTCTTAACATTTTGCCATAGCTCGCTTCGTTTCCGAGATATTTGCAGATTCAGCTCAAAGGAACTGGCCTGACGGACATATTTCGAGATATTTCTTCTTCTTGTTGTTCTTCCTCTGCACAGCTAAGCTGGAAGTGGCATTTGCAGCTCGCAATAGTGCAGAGTTATCTCAAAGAAAGGGGCCACGGTGTTTCTGTATCTCTATTATGTTGGTGCGGCTTCGGAACTTTTAAATATCTTGATATATCTCGAGAACTACGCATCTGATCAAAAAATATCATAGAACATAAAAAGTAGGAAACTTAATTCTCTACAAAAAAGGTCTCTGAACATTTTGCCATAGCTCGCTTCGTTTCCGAGATATTTGCAGATTTATCTCAAGGGAAGGGGCCTGACGGACATATTTCGAGATATTTCTTCTTCTTGTTGTTCTTCTTCTGCACAGCTAAGCTGGAAGTGGCATTTGCGGCTCGCACTAGTGCAGAGTTATCTCAAAGAAAGGGGCCACGGTGTTTCTGTATCCCTATTATGTTGGTGCGGCTTCGGAACTTTTAAATATCTCGATATATCTCGAAAACTACGCTTCTGATCAAAAAATATCATAGAACATGAATTGTAGGAAACATAATTCTCTACAAAAAACGTCTCTTAACATTTTGCCATAGCTCGCTTCGTTTCCGAGATATTTGCAGATTCAGCTCAAAGGAACTGGCCTGACGGACATACTTCGAGATATTTCTTCTTCTTGTTGTTCTTCTTCTGCACAGCTAAGCTGGAAGTGGCATTTGCGGCTCGCTCTAGTGCAGAGTTATCTCAAAGAAAGGGGCCACGGTGTTTCTGTATCTCTATTATGTTGGTGCGGCTTCGGAACTTTTAAATATCTTGATATATCTCGAGAACTACGCATCTGATCCAAAAATATCATAGAACATAAATAGTAGGAAACTTAATTCTCTACAAAAAAGGTCTCTCAACATTTTGCCATAGCTCGCTTCGTTTCCGAGATATTTGCAGATTTATCTCAAGGGAAGGGGCCTGACGGACATATTTCCAGATATTTCTTCTTCTTGTTGTTCTTCTTCTGCACAGCTAAGCTGGAAGTGGCATTTGCAGCTCGCAATAGTGCAGAGTTATCTCAAAGAAAGGGGCCACGGTGTTTCTGTATCTCTATTATGTTGGTGCGGCTTCGGAACTTTTAAATATCTCGATATATCTCGAAAACTACGCTTCTGATCAAAAAATATCATAGAACATAAATTGTAGGAAACATAGTTCTCTACAAAAAACGTCTCTTAACATTTTGCCATAGCTCGCTTCGTTTCCGAGATATTTGCAGATTCAGCTCAAAGGAACTGGCCTGACGGACATATTTCGAGATATTTCTTCTTCTTGTTGTTCTTCCTCTGCACAGCTAAGCTGGAAGTGGCATTTACAGCTCGCAATAGTGCAGAGTTATCTCAAAGAAAGGGGCCACGGTGTTTCTGTATCTCTATTATGTTGGTGCGGCTTCGGAACTTTTAAATATCTTGATATATCTCGAGAACTACGCATCTGATCAAAAAATATCATAGAACATAAAAAGTAGGAAACTTAATTCTCTACAAAAAAGGTCTCTTAACATTTTGCCATAGCTCGCTTCGTTTCCGAGATATTTGCAGATTTATCTCAAGGGAAGGGGCCTGACGGACATATTTCGAGATATTTCTTCTTCTTGTTGTTCTTCTTCTGCACAGCTAAGCTGGAAGTGGCATTTACAGCTCGCAATAGTGCTGAGTTATCTCAAAGAAAGGGGCCACGGTGTTTCTGTATCTCTATTATGTTGGTGCGGCTTCGGAACTTTTAAATATCTTGATATATCTCGAGAACTACGCATCTGATCAAAAAATATCATAGAACATAGAAAGTAGGAAACTTAATTCTCTACAAAAAAGGTCTCTTAACATTTTGCCATAGCTCGCTTCGTTTCCGAGATATTTGCAGATTTATCTCAAGGGAAGGGGCCTGACGGACATATTTCGAGATATTTCTTCTTCTTGTTGTTCTTCTTCTGCACAGCTAAGCTGGAAGTGGCATTTGCGGCTCGCACTAGTGCAGAGTTATCTCAAAGAAAGGGGCCACGGTGTTTCTGTATCCCTATTATGTTGGTGCGGCTTCGGAACTTTTAAATATCTCGATATATCTCGAAAACTACGCTTCTGATCAAAAAATATCATAGAACATGAATTGTAGGAAACATAATTCTCTACAAAAAACGTCTCTTAACATTTTGCCATAGCTCGCTTCGTTTCCGAGATATTTGCAGATTCACCTCAAAGGAACTGGCCTGACGGACATATTTCGAGATATTTCTTCTTCTTGTTGTTCTTCTTCTGCACAGCTAAGCTGGAAGTGGCATTTGCGGCTCGCTCTAGTGCAGAGTTATCTCAAAGAAAGGGGCCACGGTGTTTCTGTATCTCTATTATGTTGGTGCGCCTTCGGAACTTTTAAATATCTTGATATATCTCGAGAACTACGCATCTGATCAAAAAATATCATAGAACATAAAAAGTAGGAAACTTAATTCTCTACAAAAAAGGTCTCTGAACATTTTGCCATAGCTCGCTTCGTTTCCGAGATATTTGCAGATTTATCTCAAGGGAAGGGGCCTGACGGACATATTTCGAGATATTTCTTCTTCTTGTTGTTCTTCTTCTGCACAGCTAAGCTGGAAGTCGCATTTGCGGCTCGCACTAGTGCAGAGTTATCTCAAAGAAAGGGGCCACGGTGTTTCTGTATCTCTATTATGTTGGTGCGGCTTCGGAACTTTTAAATATCTCGATATATCTCGAAAACTACGCTTCTGATCAAAAAATATCATAGAACATAAATTGTAGGAAACATAATTCTCTACAAAAAAGATCTCTTAAGATTTTGCCATAGCTCGCTTGGTTTCCGAGATATTTGCAGATATATCTCTAGGGAAGGGGCCTGACGGACATATTTCGAGATATTTCTTCTTCTTGTTGTTCTTCTTCTGCACAGCTAAGCTGGAAGTGGCATTTACAGCTCGCAATAGTGCAGAGTTATCTCAAAGAAAGGGGCCACGGTGTTTCTGTATCTCTATTATGTTGGTGCGGCTTCGGAACTTTTAAATATCTTGATATATCTCGAGAACTACGCATCAGATCAAAAAATATCATAGAACATAAAAAGTAGGAAACTTAATTCTCTACAAAAAAGGTCTCTTAACATTTTGCCATAGCTCTCTTCGTTTCCGAGATATTTGCAGATTTAGCTCAAGGGAAGGGGCCTGACGGACATATTTCGAGATATTTCTTCTTCTTGATGTTCTTCTTCTGCACAGCTAAGCTGGAAGTGGCATTTGCAGCTCGCAATAGTGCAGAGTTATCTCAAAGAAAGGGGCCACGGTGTTTCTGTATCTCTATTATGTTGGTGCGGCTTCGGAACTTTTAAATATCTTGATATATCTCGAGAACTACGCATCTGATCAAAAAATATCATAGAACATAAAAAGTAGGAAGCTTAATTCTCTACAAAAGAGGTCTCTTAACATTTTGCCATAGCTCGCTTCGTTTCCGAGATATTTGCAGATTTATCTCAAGGGAAGGGGCCTGACGGACATATTTCGAGATATTTCTTCTTCTTGTTGTTCTTCTTCTGCACAGCTAAGCTGGAAGTGGCATTTGCGGCTCGCACTAGTGCAGAGTTATCTCAAAGAAAGGGGCCACGGTGTTTCTGTATCTCTATTATGTTGGTGCGGCTTTGGAACTTTTAAATATCTCGATATATCTCGAAAACTACGCTTCTGACCAAAAAATATCATAGAACATAAATTGTACGAAACATAATTCTCTACAAAAAAGGTCTCTTAACATTTTGCCATAGCTCGCTTCGTTTCCGAGATATTTGCAGATATATCTCAAGGGAAGGGGCCTGACGGACATATTTCGAGATATTTCTTCTTCTTGTTGTTCTTCTTCTGCACAGCTAAGCTGGAAGTGGCATTTACAGCTCGCAATAGTGCAGAGTTATCTCAAAGAAAGGGGCCACGGTGTTTCTGTATCTCTATTATGTTGGTGCGGCTTCGGAACTTTTAAATATCTTGATATATCTCGAGAACTACGCATCAGATCAAAAAATATCATAGAACATAAAAAGTAGGAAACTTAATTCTCTACAAAAAAGGTCTCTCAACATTTTGCCATAGCTCGCTTCGTTTCCGAGATATTTGCAGATTTATCTCAAGGGAAGGGGCCTGACGGACATATTTCCAGATATTTCTTCTTCTTGTTGTTCTTCTTCTGCACAGCTAAGCTGGAAGTGGCATTTGCAGCTCGCAATAGTGCAGAGTTATCTCAAAGAAAGGGGCCACGGTGTTTCTGTTTCTCTATTATGTTGGTGCGGCTTCGGAACTTTTAAATATCTCGATATATCTCGAAAACTACGCTTCTGATCAAAAAATATCATAGAACATAAATTGTAGGAAACATAATTCTCTACAAAAAACGTCTCTTAACATTTTGCCATAGCTCGCTTCGTTTCCGAGATATTTGCAGATTCAGCTCAAAGGAACTGGCCTGACGGACATATTTCGAGATATTTCTTCTTCTTGTTGTTCTTCCTCTGCACAGCTAAGCTGGAAGTGGCATGTACAGCTCGCAATAGTGCAGAGTTATCTCAAAGAAAGGGGCCACGGTGTTTCTGTATCTCTATTATGTTGGTGCGGCTTCGGAACTTTTAAATATCTTGATATATCTCGAGAACTACGCATCTGATCCAAAAATATCATAGAACATAAATAGTAGGAAACTTAATTCTCTACAAAAAAGGTCTCTTAACATTTTGCCATGGCTCGCTTCGTTTCCGAGATATTTGCAGATTTATCTCAAGGAAAGGGGCCTGACGGACATATTTCGAGATATTTCTTCTTCTTGTTGTTCTTCTTCTGCACAGCTAAGCTGGAAGTGGCATTTGCGGCTCGCACTAGTGCAGAGTTATCTCAAAGAAAGGGGCCACGGTGTTTCTGTATCCCTATTATGTTGGTGCGGCTTCGGAACTTTTAAATATCTCGATATATCTCGAAAACTACGCTTCTGATCAAAAAATATCATAGAACATAAATTGTAGGAAACATAATTCTCTATAAAAAACGTCTCTTAACATTTTGCCATAGCTCGCTTCGTTTCCGAGATATTTGCAGATTCAGCTCAAAGGAACTGGCCTGACGGACATATTTCGAGATATTTCTTCTTCTTGTTGTTCTTCCTCTGCACAGCTAAGCTGGAAGTGGCATTTGCAGCTCGCAATAGTGCAGAGTTATCTCAAAGAAAGGGGCCACGGTGTTTCTGTATCTCTATTATGTTGGTGCGGCTTCGGAACTTTTAAATATCTTGATATATCTCGAGAACTACGCATCTGATCAAAAAATATCATAGAACATAAAAAGTAGGAAACTTAATTCTCTACAAAAAAGGTCTCTGAACATTTTGCCATAGCTCGCTTCGTTTCCGAGATATTTGCAGATTTATCTCAAGGGAAGGGGCCTGACGGACATATTTCGAGATATTTCTTCTTCTTGTTGTTCTTCTTCTGCACAGCTAAGCTGGAAGTGGCATTTGCGGCTCGCACTAGTGCAGAGTTATCTCAAAGAAAGGGGCCACGGTGTTTCTGTATCTCTATTATGTTGGTGCGGCTTCGGAACTTTTAAATATCTTGATATATCTCGAGAACTACGCATCTGATCAAAAAATATCATACAACATAAAAAGTAGGAAACTTAATTCTCTACAAAAAAGGTCTCTTAACATTTTGCCATAGGTCGCTTCGTTTCCGAGATATTTGCAGATTTATCTCAAGGGAAGGGGCCTAACGGACCTATTTCGAGATATTTCTTCTTCTTGTTGTCCTTCTTCTGCACAGCTAAACTGGAAGTGGCATTTCCAGCTCGCAATAGTGCAGAGTTATCTCAAAGAGAGGGGCCACGGTGTTTCTGTATCTCTATTATGTTGGTGCGGCTTCGGAACTTTTAAATATCTTGATATATCTCGAGAACTACGCATCTGATCAAAAAATATCATAGAAGATAAAAAGTAGGAAACCTAATTCTCTACAAAAAAGGTCTCTTAACATTTTGCCATAGCTCGCTTCGTTTCCGAGATATTTGCAGATTTATCTCAAGGAAAGGGGCCTGACGGACATATTTCGAGATATTTCTTCTTCTTGTTGTTCTTCTTCTCCACAGCTAAGCTGGAAGTGGCATTTGCGGCTCGCACTAGTGCAGAGTTATCTCAAAGAAAGGGGCCACGGTGTTTCTGTATCCCTATTATGTTGGTGCAGCTTCGGAACTTTTAAATATCTCGATATATCTCGAAGACTACGTTTCTGATCAAAAAATATCATAGAACATAAATTGTAGGAAACATAATTCTCTATAAAAAACGTCTCTTAACATTTTGCCATAGCTCGCTTCGTTTCCGAGATATTTGCAGATTCAGCTCAAAGGAACTGGCCTGACGGACATATTTCGAGATATTTCTTCTTCTTGTTGTTCTTCCTCTGCACAGCTAAGCTGGAAGTGGCATTTGCAGCTCGCAATAGTGCAGAGTTATCTCAAAGAAAGGGGCCACGGTGTTTCTGTATCTCTATTATGTTGGTGCGGCTTCGGAACT
Organism: Osmia lignaria lignaria; assembly: GCF_051020975.1. NCBI lineage: Eukaryota > Metazoa > Arthropoda > Insecta > Hymenoptera > Megachilidae > Osmia > Osmia lignaria. The sequence continues at coordinate 23,513,952 of NW_027478159.1, forward strand.
TTTAAATATCTTGATATATCTCGAGAACTACGCATCTGATCAAAAAATATCATAGAACATAAAAAGTAGGAAACTTAATTCTCTACAAAAAAGGTCTCTGAACATTTTGCCATAGCTCGCTTCGTTTCCGAGATATTTGCAGATTTATCTCAAGGGAAGGGGCCTGACGGACATATCTCGAGATATTTCTTCTTCTTGTTGTTCTTCTTCTGCACAGCTAAGCTGGAAGTGGCATTTACAGCTCGCAATAGTGCAGAGTTATCTCAAAGAAAGGGGCCACGGTGTTTCTGTATCTCTATTATGTTGGTGCGGCTTCGGAACTTTTAAATATCTTGATATATCTCGAGAACTACGCATCTGATCAAAAAATATCATAGAACATAAAAAGTAGGAAACATAATTCTCTACAAAAAAGGTCTCTTAACATTTTGTCATAGCTCGCTTCGTTTCCGAGATATTTGCAGATATATCTCAAGGGAAGGGGCCTGACGGACATATTTCGAGATATTTCTTCTTCTTGTTGTTCTTCTTCTGCACAGCTAAGCTGGAAGTGGCATTTACAGCGCGCAATAGTGCAGAGTTATCTCAAAGAAAGGGGCCACGGTGTTTCTGTATCTCTATTATGTTGGTGCGGCTTCGGAACTTTTAAATATCTTGATATATCTCGAGAACTACGCATCTGATCAAAAAATATCATAGAACATAAAAAGTAGGAAGCTTAATTCTCTACAAAAGAGGTCTCTTAACATTTTGCCATAGCTCGCTTCGTTTCCGAGATATTTGCAGATTTATCTCAAGGGAAGGGGCCTAACGGACATATTTCGAGATATTTCTTCTTCTTGTTGTTCTTCTTCTGCACAGCTAAACTGGAAGTGGCATTTCCAGCTCGCAGTCGTGCAGAGTTATCTCAAAGAGAGGGGCCACGGTGTTTCTGTATCTCTATTATGTTGGTGCGGCTTCGGAACTTTTAAATATCTCGATATATCTCGAAAACTACGCTTCTGATCAAAAAATATCATAGAACATAAATTGTAGGAAACATAATTCTCTACAAAAAAGGTCTCTTAACATTTTGCCATAGCTCGCTTGGTTTCCGAGATATTTGCAGATATATCTCAAGGGAAGGGGCCTGACGGACCTATTTCGAGATATTTCTTCTTCTTGTTGTTCTTCTTCTGCACAGCTAAGCTGTAAGTGGCATTTACAGCTCGCAATAGTGCAGAGTTATCTCAAAGAAAGGGGCCACGGTGTTTCTGTATCTCTATTATGTTGGTGCGGCTTCGGAACTTTTAAATATCTTGATATATCTCGAGAACTACGCATCAGATCAAAAAATATCATAGAACATAAAAAGTAGGAAACTTAATTCTCTACAAAAAAGGTCTCTTAACATTTTGCCATAGCTCTCTTCGTTTCCGAGATATTTGCAGATTTATCTCAAGGGAAGGGGCCTGACGGACATATTTCGAGATATTTCTTCTTCTTGATGTTCTTCTTCTGCACAGCTAAGCTGGAAGTGGCATTTGCAGCTCGCAATAGTGCAGAGTTATCTCAAAGAAAGGGGCCACGGTGTTTCTGTATCTCTATTATGTTGGTGCGGCTTCGGAACTTTTAAATATCTTGATATATCTCGAGAACTACGCATCTGATCAAAAAATATCATAGAACATAAAAAGTAGGAAGCTTAATTCTCTACAAGAGAGGTCTCTTAACATTTTGCCATAGCTCGCTTCGTTTCCGAGATATTTGCAGATTTATCTCAAGGGAAGGGGCCTGACGGACATATTTCGAGATATTTCTTCTTCTTGTTGTTCTTCTTCTGCACAGCTAAGCTGGAAGTGGCATTTGCGGCTCGCACTAGTGCAGAGTTATCTCAAAGAAAGGGGCCACGGTGTTTCTGTATCTCTATTATGTTGGTGCGGCTTCGGAACTTTTAAATATCTCGATATATCTCGAAAACTACGCTTCTGATCAAAAAATATCATAGAACATAAATTGTAGGAAACATAATTCTCTACAAAAAAGGTCTCTTAACATTTTGCCATAGCTCGCTTGGTTTCCGAGATATTTGCAGATATATCTCAAGGGAAGGGGCCTGACGGACATATTTCGAGATATTTCTTCTTCTTGTTGTTCTTCTTCTGCACAGCTAAGCTGGAAGTGGCATTTACAGCTCGCAATAGTGCAGAGTTATCTCAAAGAAAGGGGCCACGGTGTTTCTGTATCTCTATTATGTTGGTGCGGCTTCGGAACTTTTAAATATCTTGATATATCTCGAGAACTACGCATCAGATCAAAAAATATCATAGAACATAAAAAGTAGGAAACTTAATTCTCTACAAAAAAGGTCTCTTAACATTTTGCCATAGCTCGCTTCGTTTCCGAGATATTTGCAGATTTATCTCAAGGGAAGGGTCCTGATGGACATATTTCGAGATATTTCTTCTTCTTGTTGTTCTTCTTCTGCACAGCTAAACTGGAAGTGGCATTTCCAGCTCGCAATCGTGCAGAGTTATCTCAAAGAAAGGGGCCACGGTGTTTCTGTATCTCTATTATGTTGGTGCGGCTTCGGAACTTTTAAATATCTTGATATATCTCGAGAACTACGCATCTGATCAAAAAATATCATAGAACATAAAACGTAGGAAACTTAATTCTCTACTAAAAAGGTCTCTCAACATTTTGCCATAGCTCGCTTCGTTTCCGAGATATTTGCAGATTTATCTCAAGGGAAGGGGCCTGACGGACATATTTCGAGATATTTCTTCTTCTTGTTGTTCTTCTTCTGCACAGCTAAGCTAGAAGTGGCATTTGCGGCTCGCACTAGTGCAGAGTTATCTCAAAGAAAGGGGCCACGGTGTTTCTGTATCTCTATTATGTTGGTGCGGCTTTGGAACTTTTAAATATCTCGATATATCTCGAAAACTCCGCTTCTGACCAAAAAATATCATAGAACATAAATTGTACGAAACATAATTCTCTACAAAAAAGGTCTCTTAACATTTTGCCATAGCTCGCTTCGTTTCCGAGATATTTGCAGATATATCTCAAGGGAAGGGGCCTGACGGACATATTTCGAGATATTTCTTCTTCTTGTTGTTCTTCTTCTGCACAGCGAAGCTGGAAGTGGCATTTACAGCTCGCAATAGTGCAGAGTTATCTCAAAGAAAGGGGCCACGGTGTTTCTGTATCTCCATTATGTTGGTGCGGCTTCGGAACTTTTAAATATCTTGATATATCTCGAGAACTACGCATCAGATCAAAAAATATCATAGAACATAAAAAGTAGGAAACTTAATTCTCTACACAAAAGGTCTCTTAACATTTTGCCATAGCTCTCTTCGTTTCCGAGATATTTGCAGATTTATCTCAAGGGAAGGGGCCTGACGGACATATTTCGAGATATTTCTTCTTCTTGTTGTTCTTCTTCTGCACAGCTAAGCTGGAAGTGGCATTTACAGCTCGCAATACTGCAGAGTTATCTCAAAGAAAGGGGCCACGGTGTTTCTGTATCCCTATTATGTTGGTGCGGCTTCGGAACTTTTAAATATCTCGATATATCGCGAAAACTACGCTTCTGATCAAAAAATATCATAGAACATAAATTGTAGGAAACATAATTCTCTACAAAAAACGTCTCTTAACATTTTGCCATAGCTCGCTTCGTTTCCGAGATATTTGCAGATTCAGCTCAAAGGAACTGGCCTGACGGACATATTTCGAGATATTTCTTCTTCTTGTTGTTCTTCCTCTGCACAGCTAAGCTGGAAGTGGCATTTGCAGCTCGCAATAGTGCAGAGTTATCTCAAAGAAAGGGGCCACGGTGTTTCTGTATCTCTATTATGTTGGTGCGGCTTCGGAACTTTTAAATATCTTGATATATCTCGAGAACTACGCATCTGATCCAAAAATATCATAGAACATAAATAGTAGGAAACTTAATTCTCTACAAAAAAGGTCTCTCAACATTTTGCCATAGCTCGCTTCGTTTCCGAGATATTTGCAGATTTATCTCAAGGGAAGGGGCCTGACGGACATATTTCGAGATATTTCTTCTTCTTGTTGTTCTTCTTCTGCACAGCTAAGCTGGAAGTGGCATTTGCGGCTCGCACTAGTGCAGAGTTATCTCAAAGAAAGGGGCCACGGTGTTTCTGTATCTCTATTATGTTGGTGCGGCTTCGGAACTTTTAAATATCTTGATATATCTCGAGAACTACGCTTCTGATCAAAAAATATCATAGAAGATAAAAAGTAGGAAACTTAATTCTCTACAAAAAAGGTCTCTCAACATTTTGCCATAGCTCGCTTCGTTTCCGAGATATTTGCAGATTCAGCTCAAAGGAACTGGCCTGACGGACATATTTCGAGATATTTCTTCTTCTTGTTGTTCTTCCTCTGCACAGCTAAGCTGGAAGTGGCATTTACAGCTCGCAATAGTGCAGAGTTATCTCAAAGAAAGGGGCCACGGTGTTTCTGTATCTCTATTATGTTGGTGCGGCTTCGGAACTTTTAAATATCTTGATATATCTCGAGAACTACGCATCTGATCAAAAAATATCATAGAACATAAAAAGTAGGAAACTTAATTCTCTACAAAAAAGGTCTCTTAACATTTTGCCATAGCTCGCTTCGTTTCCGAGATATTTGCAGATTTATCTCAAGGGAAGGGGCCTGACGGACATATTTCGAGATATTTCTTCTTCTTGTTGTTCTTCTTCTGCACAGCTAAGCTGGAAGTGGCATTTACAGCTCGCAATAGTGCTGAGTTATCTCAAAGAAAGGGGCCACGGTGTTTCTGTATCTCTATTATGTTGGTGCGGCTTCGGAACTTTTAAATATCTTGATATATCTCGAGAACTACGCATCTGATCAAAAAATATCATAGAACATAGAAAGTAGGAAACTTAATTCTCTACAAAAAAGGTCTCTTAACATTTTGCCATAGCTCGCTTCGTTTCCGAGATATTTGCAGATTTATCTCAAGGGAAGGGGCCTGACGGACATATTTCGAGATATTTCTTCTTCTTGTTGTTCTTCTTCTGCACAGCTAAGCTGGAAGTGGCATTTGCGGCTCGCACTAGTGCAGAGTTATCTCAAAGAAAGGGGCCACGGTGTTTCTGTATCCCTATTATGTTGGTGCGGCTTCGGAACTTTTAAATATCTCGATATATCTCGAAAACTACGCTTCTGATCAAAAAATATCATAGAACATGAATTGTAGGAAACATAATTCTCTACAAAAAACGTCTCTTAACATTTTGCCATAGCTCGCTTCGTTTCCGAGATATTTGCAGATTCACCTCAAAGGAACTGGCCTGACGGACATATTTCGAGATATTTCTTCTTCTTGTTGTTCTTCTTCTGCACAGCTAAGCTGGAAGTGGCATTTGCGGCTCGCTCTAGTGCAGAGTTATCTCAAAGAAAGGGGCCACGGTGTTTCTGTATCTCTATTATGTTGGTGCGGCTTCGGAACTTTTAAATATCTTGATATATCTCGAGAACTACGCATCTGATCAAAAAATATCATACAACATAAAAAGTAGGAAACTTAATTCTCTACAAAAAAGGTCTCTTAACATTTTGCCATAGGTCGCTTCGTTTCCGAGATATTTGCAGATTTATCTCAAGGGAAGGGGCCTAACGGACATATTGCGAGATGTTTCTTCTTCTTGTTGTTCTTCTTCTGCACAGCTAAGCTGGAAGTGGCATTTGCGGCTCGCACTAGTGCAGAGTTATCTCAAAGAAAGGGGCCACGGTGTTTCTGTATCCCTATTATGTTGGTGCGGCTTCGGAACTTTTAAATATCTCGATATATCTCGAAAACTACGCTTCTGATCAAAAAATATCATAGAACATAAATTGTAGGAAACATAATTCTCTATAAAAAACGTCTCTTAACATTTTGCCATAGCTCGCTTCGTTTCCGAGATATTTGCAGATTCAGCTCAAAGGAACTGGCCTGACGGACATATTTCGAGATATTTCTTCTTCTTGTTGTTCTTCCTCTGCACAGCTAAGCTGGAAGTGGCATTTGCAGCTCGCAATAGTGCAGAGTTATCTCAAAGAAAGGGGCCACGGTGTTTCTGTATCTCTATTATGTTGGTGCGGCTTCGGAACTTTTAAATATCTTGATATATCTCGAGAACTACGCATCTGATCAAAAAATATCATAGAACATAAAAAGTAGGAAACTTAATTCTCTACAAAAAAGGTCTCTGAACATTTTGCCATAGCTCGCTTCGTTTCCGAGATATTTGCAGATTTATCTCAAGGGAAGGGGCCTGACGGACATATTTCGAGATATTTCTTCTTCTTGTTGTTCTTCTTCTGCACAGCTAAGCTGGAAGTGGCATTTGCGGCTCGCACTAGTGCAGAGTTATCTCAAAGAAAGGGGCCACGGTGTTTCTGTATCTCTATTATGTTGGTGCGGCTTCGGAACTTTTAAATATCTTGATATATCTCGAGAACTACGCATCTGATCAAAAAATATCATAGAACATAAAAAGTAGGAAGCTTAATTCTCTACAAAAGAGGTCTCTTAACATTTTGCCATAGCTCGCTTCGTTTCCGAGATATTTGCAGATTTATCTCAAGGGAAGGGGCCTGACGGACATATTTCGAGATATTTCTTCTTCTTGTTGTTCTTCTTCTGCACAGCTAAGCTGGAAGTGGCATTTGCGGCTCGCACTAGTGCAGAGTTATCTCAAAGAAAGGGGCCACGGTGTTTCTGTATCTCTATTATGTTGGTGCGGCTTTGGAACTTTTAAATATCTCGATATATCTCGAAAACTACGCTTCTGACCAAAAAATATCATAGAACATAAATTGTACGAAACATAATTCTCTACAAAAAAGGTCTCTTAACATTTTGCCATAGCTCGCTTCGTTTCCGAGATATTTGCAGATATATCTCAAGGGAAGGGGCCTGACGGACATATTTCGAGATATTTCTTCTTCTTGTTGTTCTTCTTCTGCACAGCTAAGCTGGAAGTGGCATTTACAGCTCGCAATAGTGCAGAGTTATCTCAAAGAAAGGGGCCACGGTGTTTCTGTATCTCTATTATGTTGGTGCGGCTTCGGAACTTTTAAATATCTTGATATATCTCGAGAACTACGCATCAGATCAAAAAATATCATAGAACATAAAAAGTAGGAAACTTAATTCTCTACAAAAAAGGTCTCTCAACATTTTGCCATAGCTCGCTTCGTTTCCGAGATATTTGCAGATTTATCTCAAGGGAAGGGGCCTGACGGACATATTTCCAGATATTTCTTCTTCTTGTTGTTCTTCTTCTGCACAGCTAAGCTGGAAGTGGCATTTGCAGCTCGCAATAGTGCAGAGTTATCTCAAAGAAAGGGGCCACGGTGTTTCTGTTTCTCTATTATGTTGGTGCGGCTTCGGAACTTTTAAATATCTCGATATATCTCGAAAACTACGCTTCTGATCAAAAAATATCATAGAACATAAATTGTAGGAAACATAATTCTCTACAAAAAACGTCTCTTAACATTTTGCCATAGCTCGCTTCGTTTCCGAGATATTTGCAGATTCAGCTCAAAGGAACTGGCCTGACGGACATATTTCGAGATATTTCTTCTTCTTGTTGTTCTTCCTCTGCACAGCTAAGCTGGAAGTGGCATGTACAGCTCGCAATAGTGCAGAGTTATCTCAAAGAAAGGGGCCACGGTGTTTCTGTATCTCTATTATGTTGGTGCGGCTTCGGAACTTTTAAATATCTTGATATATCTCGAGAACTACGCATCTGATCCAAAAATATCATAGAACATAAATAGTAGGAAACTTAATTCTCTACAAAAAAGGTCTCTTAACATTTTGCCATGGCTCGCTTCGTTTCCGAGATATTTGCAGATTTATCTCAAGGAAAGGGGCCTGACGGACATATTTCGAGATATTTCTTCTTCTTGTTGTTCTTCTTCTGCACAGCTCAGCTGGAAGTGGCATTTGCGGCTCGCACTAGTGCAGAGTTATCTCAAAGAAAGGGGCCACGGTGTTTCTGTATCCCTATTATGTTGGTGCGGCTTCGGAACTTTTAAATATCTCGATATATCTCGAAAACTACGCTTCTGATCAAAAAATATCATAGAACATAAATTGTAGGAAACATAATTCTCTATAAAAAACGTCTCTTAACATTTTGCCATAGCTCGCTTCGTTTCCGAGATATTTGCAGATTCAGCTCAAAGGAACTGGCCTGACGGACATATTTCGAGATATTTCTTCTTCTTGTTGTTCTTCCTCTGCACAGCTAAGCTGGAAGTGGCATTTGCAGCTCGCAATAGTGCAGAGTTATCTCAAAGAAAGGGGCCACGGTGTTTCTGTATCTCTATTATGTTGGTGCGGCTTCGGAACTTTTAAATATCTTGATATATCTCGAGAACTACGCATCTGATCAAAAAATATCATAGAACATAAAAAGTAGGAAACTTAATTCTCTACAAAAAAGGTCTCTGAACATTTTGCCATAGCTCGCTTCGTTTCCGAGATATTTGCAGATTTATCTCAAGGGAAGGGGCCTGACGGACATATTTCGAGATATTTCTTCTTCTTGTTGTTCTTCTTCTGCACAGCTAAGCTGGAAGTGGCATTTGCGGCTCGCACTAGTGCAGAGTTATCTCAAAGAAAGGGGCCACGCTGTTTCTGTATCTCTATTATGTTGGTGCGGCTTCGGAACTTTTAAATATCTCGATATATCTCGAAAACTACGCTTCTGATCAAAAAATATCATAGAACATAAATTGTAGGAAACAGAATTCTCTACAAAAAAGGCCTCTTAACATTTTGCCATAGCTCGCTTCGTTTCCGAGATATTTGCAGATATATCTCAAGGGAAGGGGCCTGACGGACATATTTCGAGATATTTCTTCTTCTTGTTGTTCTTCTTCTGCACAGCTAAGCTGGAAGTGGCATTTACAGCTCGCAATAGTGCAGAGTTATCTCAAAGAAAGGGGCCACGGTGTTTCTGTATCTCTATTATGTTGGTGCGGCTTCGGAACTTTTAAATATCTTGATATATCTCGAGAACTACGCATCTGATCAAAAAATATCATAGAACATAAAAAGTAGGAAACTTAATTCTCTACAAAAAAGGTCTCTGAACATTTTGCCATAGCTCGCTTCGTTTCCGAGATATTTGCAGATTTATCTCAAGGGAAGGGGCCTGACGGACATATTTCGAGATATTTCTTCTTCTTGTTGTTCTTCTTCTGCACAGCTAAGCTGGAAGTGGCATTTGCGGCTCGCACTAGTGCAGAGTTATCTCAAAGAAAGGGGCCACGGTGTTTCTGTATCTCTATTATGTTGGTGCGGCTTCGGAACTTTTAAATATCTTGATATATCTCGAGAACTACGCATCTGATCAAAAAATATCATAGAACATAAAAAGTAGGAAACTTAATTCTCTACAAAAAAGGTCTCTTAACATTTTGCCATAGGTCGCTTCGTTTCCGAGATATTTGCAGATTTATCTCAAGGGAAGGGGCCTAACGGACATATTTCGAGATATTTCTTCTTCTTGTTGTCCTTCTTCTGCACAGCTAAACTGGAAGTGGCATTTCCAGCTCGCAATAGTGCAGAGTTATCTCAAAGAGAGGGGCCACGGTGTTTCTGTATCTCTATTATGTTGGTGCGGCTTCGGAACTTTTAAATATCTTGATATATCTCGAGAACTACGCATCTGATCAAAAAATATCATAGAAGATAAAAAGTAGGAAACCTAATTCTCTACAAAAAAGGTCTCTTAACATTTTGCCATAGCTCGCTTCGTTTCCGAGATATTTGCAGATTTATCTCAAGGAAAGGGGCCTGACGGACATATTTCGAGATATTTCTTCTTCTTGTTGTTCTTCTTCTCCACAGCTAAGCTGGAAGTGGCATTTGCGGCTCGCACTAGTGCAGAGTTATCTCAAAGAAAGGGGCCACGGTGTTTCTGTATCCCTATTATGTTGGTGCAGCTTCGGAACTTTTAAATATCTCGATATATCTCGAAGACTACGTTTCTGATCAAAAAATATCATAGAACATAAATTGTAGGAAACATAATTCTCTATAAAAAACGTCTCTTAACATTTTGCCATAGCTCGCTTCGTTTCCGAGATATTTGCAGATTCAGCTCAAAGGAACTGGCCTGACGGACATATTTCGAGATATTTCTTCTTCTTGTTGTTCTTCCTCTGCACAGCTAAGCTGGAAGTGGCATTTGCAGCTCCCAATAGTGCAGAGTTATCTCAAAGAAAGGGGCCACGGTGTTTCTGTATCTCTATTATGTTGGTGCGGCTTCGGAACTTTTAAATATCTTGATATATCTCGAGAACTACGCATCAGATCAAAAAATATCATAGAACATAAAAAGTAGGAAACTTAATTCTCTACAAAAAAGGTCTCTTAACATTTTGCCATAGCTCTCTTCGTTTCCGAGATATTTGCAGATTTATCTCAAGGGAAGGGGCCTGACGGACATATTTCGAGATATTTCTTCTTCTTGATGTTCTTCTTCTGCACAGCTAAGCTGGAAGTGGCATTTGCAGCTCGCAATAGTGCAGAGTTATCTCAAAGAAAGGGGCCACGGTGTTTCTGTATCTCTATTATGTTGGTGCGGCTTCGGAACTTTTAAATATCTTGATATATCTCGAGAACTACGCATCTGATCAAAAAATATCATAGAACATAAAAAGTAGGAAGCTTAATTCTCTACAAAAGAGGTCTCTTAACATTTTGCCATAGCTCGCTTCGTTTCCGAGATATTTGCAGATTTATCTCAAGGGAAGGGGCCTGACGGACATATTTCGAGATATTTCTTCTTCTTGTTGTTCTTCTTCTGCACAGCTAAGCTGGAAGTGGCATTTGCGGCTCGCACTAGTGCAGAGTTATCTCAAAGAAAGGGGCCACGGTGTTTCTGTATCTCTATTATGTTGGTGCGGCTTCGGAACTTTTAAATATCTCGATATATCTCGAAAACTACGCTTCTGATCAAAAAATATCATAGAACATAAATTGTAGGAAACATAATTCTCTACAAAAAAGGTCTCTTAACATTTTGCCATAGCTCGCTTGGTTTCCGAGATATTTGCAGATATATCTCAAGGGAAGGGGCCTGACGGACATATTTCGAGATATTTCTTCTTCTTGTTGTTCTTCTTCTGCACAGCTAAGCTGGAAGTGGCATTTACAGCTCGCAATAGTGCAGAGTTATCTCAAAGAAAGGGGCCACGGTGTTTCTGTATCTCTATTATGTTGGTGCGGCTTCGGAACTTTTAAATATCTTGATATATCTCGAGAACTACGCATCAGATCAAAAAATATCATAGAACATAAAAAGTAGGAAACTTAATTCTCTACAAAAAAGGTCTCTTAACATTTTGCCATAGCTCGCTTCGTTTCCGAGATATTTGCAGATTTATCTCAAGGGAAGGGTCCTGATGGACATATTTCGAGATATTTCTTCTTCTTGTTGTTCTTCTTCTGCACAGCTAAACTGGAAGTGGCATTTCCAGCTCGCAATCGTGCAGAGTTATCTCAAAGAAAGGGGCCACGGTGTTTCTGTATCTCTATTATGTTGGTGCGGCTTCGGAACTTTTAAATATCTTGATATATCTCGAGAACTACGCATCTGATCAAAAAATATCATAGAACATAAAACGTAGGAAACTTAATTCTCTACAAAAAAGGTCTCTCAACATTTTGCCATAGCTCGCTTCGTTTCCGAGATATTTGCAGATTTATCTCAAGGGAAGGGGCCTGACGGACATATTTCGAGATATTTCTTCTTCTTGTTGTTCTTCCTCTGCACAGCTAAGCTGGAAGTGGCATTTGCAGCTCGCAATAGTGCAGAGTTATCTCAAAGAAAGGGGCCACGGTGTTTCTGTATCTCTATTATGTTGGTGCGGCTTCGGAACTTTTAAATATCTTGATATATCTCGAGAACTACGCATCTGATCAAAAAATATCATAGAACATAAAAAGTAGGAAGCTTAATTCTCTACAAAAGAGGTCTCTTAACATTTTGCCATAGCTCGCTTCGTTTCCGAGATATTTGCAGATTTATCTCAAGGGAAGGGGCCTGACGGACATATTTCGAGATATTTCTTCTTCTTGTTGTTCTTCTTCTGCACAGCTAAGCTGGAAGTGGCATTTGCGGCTCGCACTAGTGCAGAGTTATCTCAAAGAAAGGGGCCACGGTGTTTCTGTATCTCTATTATGTTGGTGCGGCTTCGGAACTTTTAAATATCTTGATATATCTCGAGAACTACGCATCTGATCAAAAAATATCATAGAACATAAAAAGTAGGAAACTTAATTCTCTACAAAAAAGGTCTCTTAACATTTTGCCATAGGTCGCTTCGTTTCCGAGATATTTGCAGATTTATCTCAAGGGAAGGGGCCTAACGGACATATTTCGAGATATTTCTTCTTCTTGTTGTCCTTCTTCTGCACAGCTAAACTGGAAGTGGCATTTCCAGCTCGCAATAGTGCAGAGTTATCTCAAAGAGAGGGGCCACGGTGTTTCTGTATCTCTATTATGTTGGTGCGGCTTCGGAACTTTTAAATATCTTGATATATCTCGAGAACTACGCATCTGATCAAAAAATATCATAGAAGATAAAAAGTAGGAAACCTAATTCTCTACAAAAAAGGTCTCTTAACATTTTGCCATAGCTCGCTTCGTTTCCGAGATATTTGCAGATTTATCTCAAGGAAAGGGGCCTGACGGACATATTTCGAGATATTTCTTCTTCTTGTTGTTCTTCTTCTCCACAGCTAAGCTGGAAGTGGCATTTGCGGCTCGCACTAGTGCAGAGTTATCTCAAAGAAAGGGGCCACGGTGTTTCTGTATCCCTATTATGTTGGTGCAGCTTCGGAACTTTTAAATATCTCGATATATCTCGAAGACTACGTTTCTGATCAAAAAATATCATAGAACATAAATTGTAGGAAACATAATTCTCTATAAAAAACGTCTCTTAACATTTTGCCATAGCTCGCTTCGTTTCCGAGATATTTGCAGATTCAGCTCAAAGGAACTGGCCTGACGGACATATTTCGAGATATTTCTTCTTCTTGTTGTTCTTCCTCTGCACAGCTAAGCTGGAAGTGGCATTTGCAGCTCCCAATAGTGCAGAGTTATCTCAAAGAAAGGGGCCACGGTGTTTCTGTATCTCTATTATGTTGGTGCGGCTTCGGAACTTTTAAATATCTTGATATATCTCGAGAACTACGCATCAGATCAAAAAATATCATAGAACATAAAAAGTAGGAAACTTAATTCTCTACAAAAAAGGTCTCTTAACATTTTGCCATAGCTCTCTTCGTTTCCGAGATATTTGCAGATTTATCTCAAGGGAAGGGGCCTGACGGACATATTTCGAGATATTTCTTCTTCTTGATGTTCTTCTTCTGCACAGCTAAGCTGGAAGTGGCATTTGCAGCTCGCAATAGTGCAGAGTTATCTCAAAGAAAGGGGCCACGGTGTTTCTGTATCTCTATTATGTTGGTGCGGCTTCGGAACTTTTAAATATCTTGATATATCTCGAGAACTACGCATCTGATCAAAAAATATCATAGAACATAAAAAGTAGGAAGCTTAATTCTCTACAAAAGAGGTCTCTTAACATTTTGCCATAGCTCGCTTCGTTTCCGAGATATTTGCAGATTTATCTCAAGGGAAGGGGCCTGACGGACATATTTCGAGATATTTCTTCTTCTTGTTGTTCTTCTTCTGCACAGCTAAGCTGGAAGTGGCATTTGCGGCTCGCACTAGTGCAGAGTTATCTCAAAGAAAGGGGCCACGGTGTTTCTGTATCTCTATTATGTTGGTGCGGCTTCGGAACTTTTAAATATCTCGATATATCTCGAAAACTACGCTTCTGATCAAAAAATATCATAGAACATAAATTGTAGGAAACATAATTCTCTACAAAAAAGGTCTCTTAACATTTTGCCATAGCTCGCTTGGTTTCCGAGATATTTGCAGATATATCTCAAGGGAAGGGGCCTGACGGACATATTTCGAGATATTTCTTCTTCTTGTTGTTCTTCTTCTGCACAGCTAAGCTGGAAGTGGCATTTACAGCTCGCAATAGTGCAGAGTTATCTCAAAGAAAGGGGCCACGGTGTTTCTGTATCTCTATTATGTTGGTGCGGCTTCGGAACTTTTAAATATCTTGATATATCTCGAGAACTACGCATCAGATCAAAAAATATCATAGAACATAAAAAGTAGGAAACTTAATTCTCTACAAAAAAGGTCTCTTAACATTTTGCCATAGCTCGCTTCGTTTCCGAGATATTTGCAGATTTATCTCAAGGGAAGGGTCCTGATGGACATATTTCGAGATATTTCTTCTTCTTGTTGTTCTTCTTCTGCACAGCTAAACTGGAAGTGGCATTTCCAGCTCGCAATCGTGCAGAGTTATCTCAAAGAAAGGGGCCACGGTGTTTCTGTATCTCTATTATGTTGGTGCGGCTTCGGAACTTTTAAATATCTTGATATATCTCGAGAACTACGCATCTGATCAAAAAATATCATAGAACATAAAACGTAGGAAACTTAATTCTCTACAAAAAAGGTCTCTCAACATTTTGCCATAGCTCGCTTCGTTTCCGAGATATTTGCAGATTTATCTCAAGGGAAGGGGCCTGACGGACATATTTCGAGATATTTCTTCTTCTTGTTGTTCTTCCTCTGCACAGCTAAGCTGGAAGTGGCATTTGCAGCTCGCAATAGTGCAGAGTTATCTCAAAGAAAGGGGCCACGGTGTTTCTGTATCTCTATTATGTTGGTGCGGCTTCGGAACTTTTAAATATCTTGATATATCTCGAGAACTACGCATCTGATCAAAAAATATCATAGAACATAAAAAGTAGGAAGCTTAATTCTCTACAAAAGAGGTCTCTTAACATTTTGCCATAGCTCGCTTCGTTTCCGAGATATTTGCAGATTTATCTCAAGGGAAGGGGCCTGACGGACATATTTCGAGATATTTCTTCTTCTTGTTGTTCTTCTTCTGCACAGCTAAGCTGGAAGTGGCATTTGCGGCTCGCACTAGTGCAGAGTTATCTCAAAGAAAGGGGCCACGGTGTTTCTGTATCTCTATTATGTTGGTGCGGCTTCGGAACTTTTAAATATCTTGATATATCTCGAGAACTACGCATCTGATCAAAAAATATCATAGAACATAAAAAGTAGGAAACTTAATTCTCTACAAAAAAGGTCTCTTAACATTTTGCCATAGGTCGCTTCGTTTCCGAGATATTTGCAGATTTATCTCAAGGGAAGGGGCCTAACGGACATATTTCGAGATATTTCTTCTTCTTGTTGTCCTTCTTCTGCACAGCTAAACTGGAAGTGGCATTTCCAGCTCGCAATAGTGCAGAGTTATCTCAAAGAGAGGGGCCACGGTGTTTCTGTATCTCTATTATGTTGGTGCGGCTTCGGAACTTTTAAATATCTTGATATATCTCGAGAACTACGCATCTGATCAAAAAATATCATAGAAGATAAAAAGTAGGAAACCTAATTCTCTACAAAAAAGGTCTCTTAACATTTTGCCATAGCTCGCTTCGTTTCCGAGATATTTGCAGATTTATCTCAAGGAAAGGGGCCTGACGGACATATTTCGAGATATTTCTTCTTCTTGTTGTTCTTCTTCTCCACAGCTAAGCTGGAAGTGGCATTTGCGGCTCGCACTAGTGCAGAGTTATCTCAAAGAAAGGGGCCACGGTGTTTCTGTATCCCTATTATGTTGGTGCAGCTTCGGAACTTTTAAATATCTCGATATATCTCGAAGACTACGTTTCTGATCAAAAAATATCATAGAACATAAATTGTAGGAAACATAATTCTCTATAAAAAACGTCTCTTAACATTTTGCCATAGCTCGCTTCGTTTCCGAGATATTTGCAGATTCAGCTCAAAGGAACTGGCCTGACGGACATATTTCGAGATATTTCTTCTTCTTGTTGTTCTTCCTCTGCACAGCTAAGCTGGAAGTGGCATTTGCAGCTCCCAATAGTGCAGAGTTATCTCAAAGAAAGGGGCCACGGTGTTTCTGTATCTCTATTATGTTGGTGCGGCTTCGGAACTTTTAAATATCTTGATATATCTCGAGAACTACGCATCAGATCAAAAAATATCATAGAACATAAAAAGTAGGAAACTTAATTCTCTACAAAAAAGGTCTCTTAACATTTTGCCATAGCTCTCTTCGTTTCCGAGATATTTGCAGATTTATCTCAAGGGAAGGGGCCTGACGGACATATTTCGAGATATTTCTTCTTCTTGATGTTCTTCTTCTGCACAGCTAAGCTGGAAGTGGCATTTGCAGCTCGCAATAGTGCAGAGTTATCTCAAAGAAAGGGGCCACGGTGTTTCTGTATCTCTATTATGTTGGTGCGGCTTCGGAACTTTTAAATATCTTGATATATCTCGAGAACTACGCATCTGATCAAAAAATATCATAGAACATAAAAAGTAGGAAGCTTAATTCTCTACAAAAGAGGTCTCTTAACATTTTGCCATAGCTCGCTTCGTTTCCGAGATATTTGCAGATTTATCTCAAGGGAAGGGGCCTGACGGACATATTTCGAGATATTTCTTCTTCTTGTTGTTCTTCTTCTGCACAGCTAAGCTGGAAGTGGCATTTGCGGCTCGCACTAGTGCAGAGTTATCTCAAAGAAAGGGGCCACGGTGTTTCTGTATCTCTATTATGTTGGTGCGGCTTCGGAACTTTTAAATATCTCGATATATCTCGAAAACTACGCTTCTGATCAAAAAATATCATAGAACATAAATTGTAGGAAACATAATTCTCTACAAAAAAGGTCTCTTAACATTTTGCCATAGCTCGCTTGGTTTCCGAGATATTTGCAGATATATCTCAAGGGAAGGGGCCTGACGGACATATTTCGAGATATTTCTTCTTCTTGTTGTTCTTCTTCTGCACAGCTAAGCTGGAAGTGGCATTTACAGCTCGCAATAGTGCAGAGTTATCTCAAAGAAAGGGGCCACGGTGTTTCTGTATCTCTATTATGTTGGTGCGGCTTCGGAACTTTTAAATATCTTGATATATCTCGAGAACTACGCATCAGATCAAAAAATATCATAGAACATAAAAAGTAGGAAACTTAATTCTCTACAAAAAAGGTCTCTTAACATTTTGCCATAGCTCGCTTCGTTTCCGAGATATTTGCAGATTTATCTCAAGGGAAGGGTCCTGATGGACATATTTCGAGATATTTCTTCTTCTTGTTGTTCTTCTTCTGCACAGCTAAACTGGAAGTGGCATTTCCAGCTCGCAATCGTGCAGAGTTATCTCAAAGAAAGGGGCCACGGTGTTTCTGTATCTCTATTATGTTGGTGCGGCTTCGGAACTTTTAAATATCTTGATATATCTCGAGAACTACGCATCTGATCAAAAAATATCATAGAACATAAAACGTAGGAAACTTAATTCTCTACAAAAAAGGTCTCTCAACATTTTGCCATAGCTCGCTTCGTTTCCGAGATATTTGCAGATTTATCTCAAGGGAAGGGGCCTGACGGACATATTTCGAGATATTTCTTCTTCTTGTTGTTCTTCCTCTGCACAGCTAAGCTGGAAGTGGCATTTGCAGCTCGCAATAGTGCAGAGTTATCTCAAAGAAAGGGGCCACGGTGTTTCTGTATCTCTATTATGTTGGTGCGGCTTCGGAACTTTTAAATATCTTGATATATCTCGAGAACTACGCATCTGATCAAAAAATATCATAGAACATAAAAAGTAGGAAGCTTAATTCTCTACAAAAGAGGTCTCTTAACATTTTGCCATAGCTCGCTTCGTTTCCGAGATATTTGCAGATTTATCTCAAGGGAAGGGGCCTAACGGACATATTTCGAGATATTTCTTCTTCTTGTTGTTCTTCTTCTGCACAGCTAAACTGGAAGTGGCATTTCCAGCTCGCAGTAGTGCAGAGTTATCTCAAAGAGAGGGGCCACGGTGTTTCTGTATCTCTATTATGTTGGTGCGGCTTCGGAACTTTTAAATATCTCGATATATCTCGAAAACTACGCTTCTGATCAAAAAATATCATAGAACATAAATTGTAGGAAACATAATTCTCTACAAAAAAGGTCTCTTAACATTTTGCCATAGCTCGCTTGGTTTCCGAGATATTTGCAGATATATCTCAAGGGAAGGGGCCTGACGGACCTATTTCGAGATATTTCTTCTTCTTGTTGTTCTTCTTCTGCACAGCTAAGCTGTAAGTGGCATTTACAGCTCGCAATAGTGCAGAGTTATCTCAAAGAAAGGGGCCACGGTGTTTCTGTATCTCTATTATGTTGGTGCGGCTTCGGAACTTTTAAATATCTTGATATATCTCGAGAACTACGCATCAGATCAAAAAATATCATAGAACATAAAAAGTAGGAAACTTAATTCTCTACAAAAAAGGTCTCTTAACATTTTGCCATAGCTCTCTTCGTTTCCGAGATATTTGCAGATTTATCTCAAGGGAAGGGGCCTGACGGACATATTTCGAGATATTTCTTCTTCTTGATGTTCTTCTTCTGCACAGCTAAGCTGGAAGTGGCATTTGCAGCTCGCAATAGTGCAGAGTTATCTCAAAGAAAGGGGCCACGGTGTTTCTGTATCTCTATTATGTTGGTGCGGCTTCGGAACTTTTAAATATCTTGATATATCTCGAGAACTACGCATCTGATCAAAAAATATCATAGAACATAAAAAGTAGGAAGCTTAATTCTCTACAAAAGAGGTCTCTTAACATTTTGCCATAGCTCGCTTCGTTTCCGAGATATTTGCAGATTTATCTCAAGGGAAGGGGCCTGACGGACATATTTCGAGATATTTCTTCTTCTTGTTGTTCTTCTTCTGCACAGCTAAGCTGGAAGTGGCATTTGCGGCTCGCACTAGTGCAGAGTTATCTCAAAGAAAGGGGCCACGGTGTTTCTGTATCTCTATTATGTTGGTGCGGCTTCGGAACTTTTAAATATCTCGATATATCTCGAAAACTACGCTTCTGATCAAAAAATATCATAGAACATAAATTGTAGGAAACATAATTCTCTACAAAAAAGGTCTCTTAACATTTTGCCATAGCTCGCTTGGTTTCCGAGATATTTGCAGATATATCTCAAGGGAAGGGGCCTGACGGACATATTTCGAGATATTTCTTCTTCTTGTTGTTCTTCTTCTGCACAGCTAAGCTGGAAGTGGCATTTACAGCTCGCAATAGTGCAGAGTTATCTCAAAGAAAGGGGCCACGGTGTTTCTGTATCTCTATTATGTTGGTGCGGCTTCGGAACTTTTAAATATCTTGATATATCTCGAGAACTACGCATCAGATCAAAAAATATCATAGAACATAAAAAGTAGGAAACTTAATTCTCTACAAAAAAGGTCTCTTAACATTTTGCCATAGCTCGCTTCGTTTCCGAGATATTTGCAGATTTATCTCAAGGGAAGGGTCCTGATGGACATATTTCGAGATATTTCTTCTTCTTGTTGTTCTTCTTCTACACAGCTAAACTGGAAGTGGCATTTCCAGCTCGCAATCGTGCAGAGTTATCTCAAAGAAAGGGGCCACGGTGTTTCTGTATCTCTATTATGTTGGTGCGGCTTCGGAACTTTTAAATATCTTGATATATCTCGAGAACTACGCATCTGATCAAAAAATATCATAGAACATAAAACGTAGGAAACTTAATTCTCTACAAAAAAGGTCTCTCAACATTTTGCCATAGCTCGCTTCGTTTCCGAGATATTTGCAGATTTATCTCAAGGGAAGGGGCCTGACGGACATATATCGAGATATTTCTTCTTCTTGTTGTTCTTCTTCTGCACAGCTAAGCTGGAAGTGGCATTTGCGGCTCGCACTAGTGCAGAGTTATCTCAAAGAAAGGGGCCACGGTGTTTCTGTATCTCTATTATGTTGGTGCGGCTTTGGAACTTTTAAATATCTCGATATATCTCGAAAACTCCGCTTCTGACCAAAAAATATCATAGAAGATAAAAAGTAGGAAACTTAATTCTCTACAAAAAAGGTCTCTCAACATTTTGCCATAGCTCGCTTCGTTTCCGAGATATTTGCAGATTTATCTCAAGGGAAGGGGCCTGACGGACATATTTCGAGATATTTCTTCTTCTTGTTGTTCTTCTTCTGCACAGCTAAGCTGGAAGTGGCATTTGCGGCTCGCACTAGTGCAGAGTTATCTCAAAGAAAGGGGCCACGGTGTTTCTGTATCCCTATTATGTTGGTGCGGCTTCGGAACTTTTAAATATCTTGATATATCTCGAGAACTACGCATCTGATCAAAAAATATCATAGAACATAAAAAGTAGGAAACTTAATTCTCTACAAAAAAGGTCTCTTAACAATTGGCCATAGCTCGCTTCGTTTCCGAGATATTTGCAGATTTATCTCAAGGGAAGGGGCCTGACGGACATATTTCGAGATATTTCTTCTTCTTGTTGTTCTTCTTCTGCACAGCTAAGCTGGAAGTGGCATTTGCGGCTCGCACTAGTGCAGAGTTATCTCAAAGAAAGGGGCCACGGTGTTTCTGTATCTCTATTATGTTGGTGCGGCTTCGGAACTTTTAAATATCTTGATATATCTCGAGAACTACGCATCAGATCAAAAAATATCATGGAACATAAAAAGTAGGAAACTTAATTCTCTACAAAAATGTCTGTTAACATTTTGCAATAGCTCTCTTCGTTTCCGAGATATTTGCAGATTTATCTCAAGGGAAGGGGCCTGACGGACATATTTCGAGATATTTATTCTTCTTGTTGTTCTTCTTCTGCACAGCTAAGCTGGAAGTGGCATTTGCGGCTCGCACTAGTGCAGAGTTATCTCAAAGAAAGGGGCCACGGTGTTTCTGTATCTCTATTATGTTGGTGCGGCTTCGGAACTTTTAAATATCTTGATATATCTCGAGAACTACGCATCTGATCAAAAAATATCATAGAAGATAAAAAGTAGGAAACTTAATTCTCTACAAAAAAGGTCTCTTAACATTTTGCCATAGCTCGCTTCGTTTCCGAGATATTTGCAGATTTATCTCAAGGAAAGGGGCCTGACGGACATATTTCGAGATATTTCTTCTTCTTGTTGTTCTTCTTCTGCACAGCTAAGCTGGAAGTGGCATTTGCGGCTCGCACTAGTGCAGAGTTATCTCAAAGAAAGGGGCCACGGTGTTTCTGTATCCCTATTATGTTGGTGCAGCTTCGGAACTTTTAAATATCTCGATATATCTCGAAAACTACGTTTCTGATCAAAAAATATCATAGAACATAAATTGTAGGAAACATAATTCTCTATAAAAAACGTCTCTTAACATTTTGCCATAGCTCGCTTCGTTTCCGAGATATTTGCAGATTCAGCTCAAAGGAACTGGCCTGACGGACATATTTCGAGATATTTCTTCTTCTTGTTGTTCTTCCTCTGCACAGCTAAGCTGGAAGTGGCATTTGCAGTTCGCAATAGTGCAGAGTTATCTCAAAGAAAGGGGCCACGGTGTTTCTGTATCTCTATTATGTTGGTGCGGCTTCGGAACTTTTAAATATCTTGATATATCTCGAGAACTACGCATCTGATCAAAAAATATCATAGAACATAAAAAGTAGGAAACTTAATTCTCTACAAAAAAGGTCTCTGAACATTTTGCCATAGGTCGCTTCGTTTCCGAGATATTTGCAGATTTATCTCAAGGGAAGGGGCCTGACGGACATATTTCGAGATATTTCTTCTTCTTGTTGTTCTTCTTCTGCACAGCTAAGCTGGAAGTGGCATTTGCGGCTCGCACTAGTGCAGAGTTATCTCAAAGAAAGGGGCCACGGTGTTTCTGTATCTCTATTATGTTGGTGCGGCTTCGGAACTTTTAAATATCTCGATATATCTCGAAAAGTACGCTTCTGATCAAAAAACATCATAGAACATAAATTGTAGGAAACAGAATTCTCTACAAAAAAGGTCTCTTAACATTTTGCCATAGCTCGCTTCGTTTCCGAGATATTTGCAGATATATCTCAAGGGAAGGGGCCTGACGGACATATTTCGAGATATTTCTTCTTCTTGTTGTTCTTCTTCTGCACAGCTAAGCTGGAAGTCGCATTTGCGGCTCGCACTAGTGCAGAGTTATCTCAAAGAAAGGGGCCACGGTGTTTCTGTATCCCTATTATGTTGGTGCAGCTTCGGAACTTTTAAATATCTCGATATATCTCGAAAACTACGTTTCTGATCAAAAAATATCATAGAACATAAATTGTAGGAAACATAATTCTCTATAAAAAACGTCTCTTAACATTTTGCCATAGCTCGCTTCGTTTCCGAGATATTTGCAGATTCAGCTCAAAGGAACTGGCCTGACGGACATATTTCGAGATATTTCTTCTTCTTGTTGTTCTTCCTCTGCACAGCTAAGCTGGAAGTGGCATTTGCAGTTCGCAATAGTGCAGAGTTATCTCAAAGAAAGGGGCCACGGTGTTTCTGTATCTCTATTATGTTGGTGCGGCTTCGGAACTTTTAAATATCTTGATATATCTCGAGAACTACGCATCTGATCAAAAAATATCATAGAACATAAAAAGTAGGAAACTTAATTCTCTACAAAAAAGGTCTCTGAACATTTTGCCATAGGTCGCTTCGTTTCCGAGATATTTGCAGATTTATCTCAAGGGAAGGGGCCTGACGGACATATTTCGAGATATTTCTTCTTCTTGTTGTTCTTCTTCTGCACAGCTAAGCTGGAAGTGGCATTTGCGGCTCGCACTAGTGCAGAGTTATCTCAAAGAAAGGGGCCACGGTGTTTCTGTATCTCTATTATGTTGGTGCGGCTTCGGAACTTTTAAATATCTCGATATATCTCGAAAAGTACGCTTCTGATCAAAAAACATCATAGAACATAAATTGTAGGAAACAGAATTCTCTACAAAAAAGGTCTCTTAACATTTTGCCATAGCTCGCTTCGTTTCCGAGATATTTACAGATATATCTCAAGGGAAGGGGCCTGACGGACATATCTCGAGATATTTCTTCTTCTTGTTGTTCTTCTTCTGCACAGCTAAGCTGGAAGTGGCATTTACAGCTCGCAATAGTGCAGAGTTATCTCAAAGAAAGGGGCCACGGTGTTTCTGTATCTCTATTATGTTGGTGCGGCTTCGGAACTTTTAAATATCTTGATATATCTCGAGAACTACGCATCTGATCAAAAAATATCATAGAACATAAAAAGTAGGAAACTTAATTCTCTACAAAAAAGGTCTCTTAACAATTGGCCATAGCTCGCTTCGTTTCCGAGATATTTGCAGATTTATCTCAAGGGAAGGGGCCTGACGGACATATTTCGAGATATTTATTCTTCTTGTTGTTCTTCTTCTGCACAGCTAAGCTGGAAGTGGCATTGGCGGCTCGCACTAGTGCAGAGTTATCTCAAAGAAAGGGGCCACGGTGTTTCTGTATCTCTATTATGTTGGTGCGGCTTTGGAACTTTTAAATATCTCGATATATCTCGAAAACTCCGCTTCTGACCAAAAAATATCATAGAAGATAAAAAGTAGGAAACTTAATTCTCTACAAAAAAGGTCTCTCAACATTTTGCCATAGCTCGCTTCGTTTCCGAGATATTTGCAGATTTATCTCAAGGGAAGGGGCCTGACGGACATATTTCGAGATATTTCTTCTTCTTGTTGTTCTTCTTCTGCACAGCTAAGCTGGAAGTGGCATTTGCGGCTCGCACTAGTGCAGAGTTATCTCAAAGAAAGGGGCCACGGTGTTTCTGTATCCCTATTATGTTGGTGCGGCTTCGGAACTTTTAAATATCTTGATATATCTCGAGAACTACGCATCTGATCAAAAAATATCATAGAACATAAAAAGTAGGAAACTTAATTCTCTACAAAAAAGGTCTCTTAACAATTGGCCATAGCTCGCTTCGTTTCCGAGATATTTGCAGATTTATCTCAAGGGAAGGGGCCTGACGGACATATTTCGAGATATTTCTTCTTCTTGTTGTTCTTCTTCTGCACAGCTAAGCTGGAAGTGGCATTTGCGGCTCGCACTAGTGCAGAGTTATCTCAAAGAAAGGGGCCACGGTGTTTCTGTATCTCTATTATGTTGGTGCGGCTTCGGAACTTTTAAATATCTTGATATATCTCGAGAACTACGCATCAGATCAAAAAATATCATGGAACATAAAAAGTAGGAAACTTAATTCTCTACAAAAATGTCTGTTAACATTTTGCAATAGCTCTCTTCGTTTCCGAGATATTTGCAGATTTATCTCAAGGGAAGGGGCCTGACGGACATATTTCGAGATATTTCTTCTTCTTGTTGTTCTTCTTCTGCACAGCTAAGCTGGAAGTGGCATTGGCGGCTCGCACTAGTGCAGAGTTATCTCAAAGAAAGGGGCCACGGTGTTTCTGTATCTCTATTATGTTGGTGCGGCTTTGGAACTTTTAAATATCTCGATATATCTCGAAAACTACGCTTCTGATCAAAAAATATCGTAGAACATAAATTGTAGGAAACATAATTCTCTACAAAAAAGGTCTCTTAACATTTTGCCATAGCTCGCTTCGTTTCCGAGATATTTGCAGATATATCTCAAGGGAAGGGGCCTGACGGACATATTTCGAGATATTTCTTCTTCTTGTTGTTCTTCTTCTGCACAGCTAAGCTGGAAGTGGCATTTGCGGCTCGCACTAGTGCAGAGTTATCTCAAAGAAAGGGGCCACGGTGTTTCTGTATCTCTATTATGTTGGTGCGGCTTCGGAACTTTTAAATATCTTGATATATCTCGAGAACTACGCATCTGATCAAAAAATATCATAGAAGATAAAAAGTAGGAAACTTAATTCTCTACAAAAAAGGTCTCTTAACATTTTGCCATAGCTCGCTTCGTTTCCGAGATATTTGCAGATTTATCTCAAGGAAAGGGGCCTGACGGACATATTTCGAGATATTTCTTCTTCTTGTTGTTCTTCTTCTGCACAGCTAAGCTGGAAGTGGCATTTGCGGCTCGCACTAGTGCAGAGTTATCTCAAAGAAAGGGGCCACGGTGTTTCTGTATCCCAATTATGTTGGTGCAGCTTCGGAACTTTTAAATATCTCGATATATCTCGAAAACTACGTTTCTGATCAAAAAATATCATAGAACATAAATTGTAGGAAACATAATTCTCTATAAAAAACGTCTCTTAACATTTTGCCATAGCTCGCTTCGTTTCCGAGATATTTGCAGATTCAGCTCAAAGGAACTGGCCTGACGGACATATTTCGAGATATTTCTTCTTCTTGTTGTTCTTCCTCTGCACAGCTAAGCTGGAAGTGGCATTTGCAGTTCGCAATAGTGCAGAGTTATCTCAAAGAAAGGGGCCACGGTGTTTCTGTATCTCTATTATGTTGGTGCGGCTTCGGAACTTTTAAATATCTTGATATATCTCGAGAACTACGCATCTGATCAAAAAATATCATAGAACATAAAAAGTAGGAAACTTAATTCTCTACAAAAAAGGTCTCTGAACATTTTGCCATAGGTCGCTTCGTTTCCGAGATATTTGCAGATTTATCTCAAGGGAAGGGGCCTGACGGACATATTTCGAGATATTTCTTCTTCTTGTTGTTCTTCTTCTGCACAGCTAAGCTGGAAGTGGCATTTGCGGCTCGCACTAGTGCAGAGTTATCTCAAAGAAAGGGGCCACGGTGTTTCTGTATCTCTATTATGTTGGTGCGGCTTCGGAACTTTTAAATATCTCGATATATCTCGAAAAGTACGCTTCTGATCAAAAAACATCATAGAACATAAATTGTAGGAAACAGAATTCTCTACAAAAAAGGTCTCTTAACATTTTGCCATAGCTCGCTTCGTTTCCGAGATATTTGCAGATATATCTCAAGGGAAGGGGCCTGACGGACATATTTCGAGATATTTCTTCTTCTTGTTGTTCTTCTTCTGCACAGCTAAGCTGGAAGTGGCATTTGCGGCTCGCACTAGTGCAGAGTTATCTCAAAGAAAGGGGCCACGGTGTTTCTGTATCCCTATTATGTTGGTGCAGCTTCGGAACTTTTAAATATCTCGATATATCTCGAAAACTACGTTTCTGATCAAAAAATATCATAGAACATAAATTGTAGGAAACATAATTCTCTATAAAAAACGTCTCTTAACATTTTGCCATAGCTCGCTTCGTTTCCGAGATATTTGCAGATTCAGCTCAAAGGAACTGGCCTGACGGACATATTTCGAGATATTTCTTCTTCTTGTTGTTCTTCCTCTGCACAGCTAAGCTGGAAGTGGCATTTGCAGTTCGCAATAGTGCAGAGTTATCTCAAAGAAAGGGGCCACGGTGTTTCTGTATCTCTATTATGTTGGTGCGGCTTCGGAACTTTTAAATATCTTGATATATCTCGAGAACTACGCATCTGATCAAAAAATATCATAGAACATAAAAAGTAGGAAACTTAATTCTCTACAAAAAAGGTCTCTGAACATTTTGCCATAGGTCGCTTCGTTTCCGAGATATTTGCAGATTTATCTCAAGGGAAGGGGCCTGACGGACATATTTCGAGATATTTCTTCTTCTTGTTGTTCTTCTTCTGCACAGCTAAGCTGGAAGTGGCATTTGCGGCTCGCACTAGTGCAGAGTTATCTCAAAGAAAGGGGCCACGGTGTTTCTGTATCTCTATTATGTTGGTGCGGCTTCGGAACTTTTAAATATCTCGATATATCTCGAAAAGTACGCTTCTGATCAAAAAACATCATAGAACATAAATTGTAGGAAACAGAATTCTCTACAAAAAAGGTCTCTTAACATTTTGCCATAGCTCGCTTCGTTTCCGAGATATTTGCAGATATATCTCAAGGGAAGGGGCCTGACGGACATATTTCGAGATATTTCTTCTTCTTGTTGTTCTTCTTCTGCACAGCTAAGCTGGAAGTGGCATTTGCGGCTCGCACTAGTGCAGAGTTATCTCAAAGAAAGGGGCCACGGTGTTTCTGTATCCCTATTATGTTGGTGCAGCTTCGGAACTTTTAAATATCTCGATATATCTCGAAAACTACGTTTCTGATCAAAAAATATCATAGAACATAAATTGTAGGAAACATAATTCTCTATAAAAAACGTCTCTTAACATTTTGCCATAGCTCGCTTCGTTTCCGAGATATTTGCAGATTCAGCTCAAAGGAACTGGCCTGACGGACATATTTCGAGATATTTCTTCTTCTTGTTGTTCTTCCTCTGCACAGCTAAGCTGGAAGTGGCATTTGCAGTTCGCAATAGTGCAGAGTTATCTCAAAGAAAGGGGCCACGGTGTTTCTGTATCTCTATTATGTTGGTGCGGCTTCGGAACTTTTAAATATCTTGATATATCTCGAGAACTACGCATCTGATCAAAAAATATCATAGAACATAAAAAGTAGGAAACTTAATTCTCTACAAAAAAGGTCTCTGAACATTTTGCCATAGGTCGCTTCGTTTCCGAGATATTTGCAGATTTATCTCAAGGGAAGGGGCCTGACGGACATATTTCGAGATATTTCTTCTTCTTGTTGTTCTTCTTCTGCACAGCTAAGCTGGAAGTGGCATTTGCGGCTCGCACTAGTGCAGAGTTATCTCAAAGAAAGGGGCCACGGTGTTTCTGTATCTCTATTATGTTGGTGCGGCTTCGGAACTTTTAAATATCTCGATATATCTCGAAAAGTACGCTTCTGATCAAAAAACATCATAGAACATAAATTGTAGGAAACAGAATTCTCTACAAAAAAGGTCTCTTAACATTTTGCCATAGCTCGCTTCGTTTCCGAGATATTTACAGATATATCTCAAGGGAAGGGGCCTGACGGACATATCTCGAGATATTTCTTCTTCTTGTTGTTCTTCTTCTGCACAGCTAAGCTGGAAGTGGCATTTACAGCTCGCAATAGTGCAGAGTTATCTCAAAGAAAGGGGCCACGGTGTTTCTGTATCTCTATTATGTTGGTGCGGCTTCGGAACTTTTAAATATCTTGATATATCTCGAGAACTACGCATCTGATCAAAAAATATCATAGAACATAAAAAGTAGGAAACTTAATTCTCTACAAAAAAGGTCTCTTAACAATTGGCCATAGCTCGCTTCGTTTCCGAGATATTTGCAGATTTATCTCAAGGGAAGGGGCCTGACGGACATATTTCGAGATATTTATTCTTCTTGTTGTTCTTCTTCTGCACAGCTAAGCTGGAAGTGGCATTGGCGGCTCGCACTAGTGCAGAGTTATCTCAAAGAAAGGGGCCACGGTGTTTCTGTATCTCTATTATGTTGGTGCGGCTTTGGAACTTTTAAATATCTCGATATATCTCGAAAACTACGCTTCTGATCAAAAAATATCGTAGAACATAAATTGTAGGAAACATAATTCTCTACAAAAAAGGTCTCTTAACATTTTGCCATAGCTCGCTTCGTTTCCGAGATATTTGCAGATATATCTCAAGGGAAGGGGCCTGACGGACATATTTCGAGATATGTCTTCTTCTTGTTGTTCTTCTTCTGCACAGCTAAGCTGGAAGTGGCATTTACAGCTCGCAATAGTGCAGAGTTATCTCAAAGAAAGGGGCCACGGTGTTTCTGTATCTCTATTATGTTGGTGCGGCTTCGGAACTTTTAAATATCTTGATATATCTCGAGAACTACGCATCTGATAAAAAAATATCATAGAACATAAAAAGTAGGAAACTTAATTCTCTACAAAAAAGGTCTCTTAACATTTTGCCATAGCTCGCTTCGTTTCCGAGATATTTGCAGATTTATCTCAAGGGAAGGGGCCTAACGGACATATTTCGAGATATTTCTTCTTCTTGTTGTTCTTCTTCTGCACAGCTAAACTGGAAGTGGCATTTCCAGCTCGCAATAGTGCAGAGTTATCTCAAAGAGAGGGGCCACGGTGTGTCTGTATCTCTATTATGTTGGTGCGGCTTCGGAACTTTTAAATCTCTTGATATATCTCGAGAACTACGCATCTGATCAAAAAATATCATAGAACATAAAAAGTAGGAAACCTAATTCTCTACAAAAAAGGTCTCCTAACATTTTGCCATAGCTCGCTGCGTTTCCGAGATATTTGCAGATTTATCTCAAGGGAAGGGGCCTGACGGACATATTTCGAGATATTTCTTCTTCTTGTTGTTCTTCTTCTGCACAGCTAAGCTGGAAGTGGCATTTGCGGCTCGCACTAGTGCAGAGTTATCTCAAAGAGAGGGGCCACGGTGTTTCTGTATCTCTATTATGTTCGTGCGGCTTCGGAACTTTTAAATATCTTGATATATCTCGAGAACTACGCATCTGATCAAAAAATATCATAGAACATAAAAAGTAGGAAACTTAATTCTCTACAAAAAAGGTCTCCTAACATTTTGCCATAGCTCGCTTCGTTTCCGAGATATTTGCAGATTTATCTCAAGGGAAGGGGCCTGACGGACATATTTCGAGATATTTCTTCTTCTTGTTGTTCTTCTTCTGCACAGCTAAGCTGGAAGTGGCATTTGCGGCTCGCACTAGTGCAGAGTTATCTCAAAGAAAGGGGCCACGGTGTTTCTGTATCCCTATTATGTTGGTGCGGCTTCGGAACTTTTAAATATCTCGATATATCTCGAAAACTACGCTTCTGATCAAAAAATATCATAGAACATAAATTGTAGGAAACATAATTCTCTACAAAAAACGTCTCTTAACATTTTGCCATAGCTCGCTTCGTTTCCGAGATATTTGCAGATTCAGCTCAAAGGAACTGGCCTGACGGACATATTTCGAGATATTTCTTCTTCTTGTTGTTCTTCCTCTGCACAGCTAAGCTGGAAGTGGCATTTGCAGCTGGCGATAGTGCAGAGTTATCTGTAAGAAAGGGGCCACGGTGTTTCTGTATCTCTATTATGTTGGTGCGGCTTCGGAACTTTTAAATATCTTGATATATCTCGAGAACTACGCATCTGATCAAAAAATATCATAGAACATAAAAAGTAGGAAACTTAATTCTCTACAAAAAAGGTCTCTCAACATTTTGCCATAGCTCGCTTCGTTTCCGAGATATTTGCAGATTTATCTCAAGGGAAGGGGCCTGACGGACATATTTCGAGATATTTCTTCTTCTTGTTGTTCTTCTTCTGCACAGCTAAGCTGGAAGTGGCATTTGCGGCTCGCACTAGTGCAGAGTTATCTCAAAGAAAGGGGCCACGGTGTTTCTGTATCCCTATTATGTTGGTGCGGCTTCGGAACTTTTAAATATCTTGATATATCTCGAGAACTACGCATCTGATCAAAAAATATCATAGAACATAAAAAGTAGGAAACTTAATTCTCTACAAAAAAGGTCTCTTAACAATTGGCCATAGCTCGCTTCGTTTCCGAGATATTTGCAGATTTATCTCAAGGGAAGGGGCCTGACGGACATATTTCGAGATATTTATTCTTCTTGTTGTTCTTCTTCTGCACAGCTAAGCTGGAAGTGGCATTTGCGGCTCGCACTAGTGCAGAGTTATCTCAAAGAAAGGGGCCACGGTGTTTCTGTATCTCTATTATGTTGGTGCGGCTTCGGAACTTTTAAATATCTTGATATATCTCGAGAACTACGCATCAGATCAAAAAATATCATAGAACATAAAAAGTAGGAAACTTAATTCTCTACAAAAATGTCTGTTAACATTTTGCAATAGCTCTCTTCGTTTCCGAGATATTTGCAGATTTATCTCAAGGGAAGGGGCCTGACGGACATATTTCGAGATATTTCTTCTTCTTGTTGTTCTTCTTCTGCACAGCTAAGCTGGAAGTGGCATTGGCGGCTCGCACTAGTGCAGAGTTATCTCAAAGAAAGGGGCCACGGTGTTTCTGTATCTCTATTATGTTGGTGCGGCTTTGGAACTTTTAAATATCTCGATATATCTCGAAAACTACGCTTCTGATCAAAAAATATCGTAGAACATAAATTGTAGGAAACATAATTCTCTACAAAAAAGGTCTCTTAACATTTTGCCATAGCTCGCTTCGTTTCCGAGATATTTGCAGATTTATCTCGAGGGAAGGGGCCTGACGGACATATTTCGAGATATTTCTTCTTCTTGTTGTTCTTCTTCTGCACAGCTAAGCTGGAAGCGGCATTTGCGGCTCGCACTAGTGCAGAGTTATCTCAAAGAAAGGGGCCACGGTGTTTCTGTATCTCTATTATGTTGGTGCAGCTTCGGATCTTTTAAATATCTCGATATATCTCGAAAACTACGCTTCTGATCAAAAAATATCATAGAACATAAATTGTAGGAAACATAATTCTCTACAAAAAAGGTCTCTTAACATTTTGCCATAGCTCGTTTCGTTTCCGAGATATTTGCAGATATATCTCAAGGGAAGGGGCCTGACGGACATATTTCGAGATATTTCCTCTTCTTGTTGTTCTTCTTCTGCACAGCTAAGCTGGAAGTGGCATTTGCAGCTCGCAATAGTGCAGAGTTATCTCAAAGAAAGGGGCCACGGTGTTTCTGTATCTCTATTATGTTGGTGCGGCTTCGGAACTTTTAAATATCTTGATATATCTCGAGAACTACGCATCTGATCAAAAAATATCATAGAACATAAAAAGTAGGAAACTTAATTCTCTACAAAAGAGGTCTCTTAACATTTTGCCATAGCTCGCGGCGTTTCCGAGATATTTGCAGATTTATCTCAAGGGAAGGGGCCTGACGGACATATTTCGAGATATTTCTTCTTCCTGTTGTTCTTCTTCTGCACAGCTAAGCTGGAAGTGGCATTTGCGGCTCGCACTAGTGCAGAGTTATCTCAAAGAAAGGGGCCACGGTGTTTCTGTATCCCTATTATGTTGGTGCGGCTTCGGAACTTTTAAATATCTCGATATATCTCGAAAACTACGCTTCTGATCAAAAAATATCATGGAACATAAATTGTAGGAAACATAATTCTCTATAAAAAACGTCTCTTAACATTTTGCCATAGCTCGCTTCGTTTCCGAGATATTTGCAGATTCAGCTCAAAGGAACTGGCCTGACGGACATATTTCGAGATATTTCTTCTTCTTGTTGTTCTTCCTCTGCACAGCTAAGCTGGAAGTGGCATTTGCAGCTCGCAATAGTGCAGAGTTATCTCAAAGAAAGGGGCCACGGTGTTTCTGTATCTCTATTATGTTGGTGCGGCTTCGGAACTTTTAAACATCTTGATATATCTCGAGAACTACGCATCTGATCAAAAAATATCATAGAACATAAAAAGTAGGAAACTTAATTCCCTACAAAAAAGGTCTCTTAACATTTTGCCATAGCTCGCTTCGTTTCCGAGATATTTGCAGATTTATCTCAAGGGAAGGGGCCTGACGGACATATTTCGAGATATTTCTTCTTCTTGTTGTTCTTCTTCTGCACAGCTAAGCTGGAAGTGGCATTTGCGGCTCGCACTAGTGCAGAGTTATCTCAAAGAAAGGGGCCACGGTGTTTCTGTATCTCTATTATGTTGGTGCGGCTTCGGAACTTTTAAATATCTCGATGTATCTCGAGAACTACGCATCTGATCAAAAAATATCATAGAACATAAAAAGTAGGAAACTTAATTCTCTACAAAAAAGGTCTCTTAACATTTTGCCATAGCTCGCTTTGTTTCCGAGATATTTGCAGATTTATCTCAAGGGAAGGGGCCTGACGGACATATTTCGAGATATTTCTTCTTCTTGTTGTTCTTCTTCTGCACAGCTAAGCTGGAAGTGGCATTTGCGGCCCGCACTAGTGCAGAGTTATCTCAAAGAAAGGGGCCACGGTGTTTCTGTATCTCTATTATGTTGGTGCGGCTTCGGAACTTTTAAATATCTCGATGTATCTCGAAAACTACGCTTCTGATCAAAAAATATCATAGAACATAAATTGTAGGAAACATAATTCTCTACAAAAAAGGTCTCTTAACATTTTGCCATAGCTCGCTTCGTTTCCGAGATATTTGCTGATATATCTCAAGGGAAGGGGCCTGACGGACATATTTCGAGATATTTCTTCTTCTTGTTGTTCTTCCTCTGCACAGCTAAGCTGGAAGTGGCATTTGCAGCTCGCAATAGTGCAGAGTTATCTCAAAGAAAGGGGCCACGGTGTTTCTGTATCTCTATTATGTTGGTGCGGCTTCGGAACTTTTAAATATCTTGATATATCTCGAGAACTACGCATCTGATCAAAAAATATCATAGAACATAAAAAGTAGGAAACTTAATTCCCTACAAAAAAGGTCTCTTAACATTTTGCCATAGCTCGCTTCGTTTCCGAGATATTTGCAGATTTATCTCAAGGGAAGGGGCCTGACGGACATATTTCGAGATATTTCTTCTTCTTGTTGTTCTTCTTCTGCACAGCTAAGCTGGAAGTGGCATTTGCGGCTCGCACTAGTGCAGAGTTATCTCAAAGAAAGGGGCCACGGTGTTTCTGTATCTCTATTATGTTGGTGCGGCTTCGGAACTTTTAACTATCTCGATGTATCTCGAAAACTACGCTTCTGATCAAAAAATATCATAGAACATAAAAAGTAGGAAACTTAATTCCCTACAAAAAAGGTCTCTTAACATTTTGCCATAGCTCGCTTCGTTTCCGAGATATTTGCAGATTTATCTCAAGGGAAGGGGCCTGACGGACATATTTCGAGATATTTCTTCTTCTTGTTGTTCTTCTTCTGCACAGCTAAGCTGGAAGTGGCATTTGCGGCTCGCACTAGTGCAGAGTTATCTCAAAGAAAGGGGCCACGGTGTTTCTGTATCTCTATTATGTTGGTGCGGCTTCGGAACTTTTAAATATCTCGATGTATCTCGAGAACTACGCATCTGATCAAAAAATATCATAGAACATAAAAAGTAGGAAACTTAATTCTCTACAAAAAAGGTCTCTTAACATTTTGCCATAGCTCGCTTCGTTTCCGAGATATTTGCAGATTTATCTCAAGGGAAGGGGCCTGACGGACATATTTCGAGATATTTCTTCTTCTTGTTGTTCTTCTTCTGCACAGCTAAGCTGGAAGTGGCATTTGCGGCCCGCACTAGTGCAGAGTTATCTCAAAGAAAGGGGCCACGGTGTTTCTGTATCTCTATTATGTTGGTGCGGCTTCGGAACTTTTAAATATCTCGATGTATCTCGAAAACTACGCTTCTGATCAAAAAATATCATAGAACATAAATTGTAGGAAACAGAATTCTCTACAAAAAAGGTCTCTGAACATTTTGCCATAGCTCGCTTCGTTTCCGAAATATTTGCAGATATATCTCAAGGGAAGGGGCCTGACGGACATATTTCGAGATATTTCTTCTTCTTGTTGTTCTTCTTCTGCACAGCTAAGCTGGAAGTGGCATTTGCGGCTCGCACTAGTGCAGAGTTATCTCAAAGAAAGGGGCCACTGTGTTTCTGTATCTCTATTATGTTGGTGCGGCTTCGGAACTTTTAAATATCTCGATGTATCTCGAAAACTACGCTTCTGATCAAAAAATATCATAGAACATAAATTGTAGGAAACATAATTCTCTACAAAAAAGGTCTCTTAACATTTTGCCATAGCTCGCTTCGTTTCCGAGATATTTGCTGATATATCTCAAGGGGAGGGGCCTGACGGACATATTTCGAGATATTTCTTCTTCTTGTTGTTCTTCTTCTGCACAGCTAAGCTGGAAGTGGCATTTCCAGCTCGCAATAGTGCAGAGTTATCTCAAAGAAAGGGGCCACGGTGTTTCTGTATCCCTATTATGTTGGTGCGGCTTCGGAACTTTTAAACATCTCGATATATCTCGAAAACTACGCTTCTGATCAAAAAATATCATAGAACATAAATTGTAGGAAACATAATTCTCTATAAAAAACGTCTCTTAACATTTTGCCATAGCTCGCTTCGTTTCCGAGATATTTGCAGATTCAGCTCAAAGGAACTGGCCTGACGGACATATTTCGAGATATTTCTTCTTCTTGTTGTTCCTCCTCTGCACAGCTAAGCTGGAAGTGGCATTTGCAGCTCGCAATAGTGCAGAGTTATCTCAAAGAAAGGGGCCACGGTGTTTCTGTATCTCTATTATGTTGGTGCGGCTTCGGAACTTTTAAATATCTTGATATATCTCGAGAACTACGCATCTGATCAAAAAATATCATAGAACATAAAGAGTAGGAAACTTAATTCTCTACAAAAAAGGTCTCTTAACATTTTGCCATAGCTCGCTTCGTTTCCGAGATATTTGCAGATTTATCTCAAGGGAAGGGGCCTGACGGACATATTTCGAGATATTTCTTCTTCTTGTTGTTCTTCTTCTGCACAGCTAAGCTGGAAGTGGCATTTGCGGCTCGCACTAGTGCAGAGTTATCTCAAAGAAAGGGGCCACGGTGTTTCTGTATCTCTATTATGTTGGTGCGGCTTCGGAACTTTTAAATATCTCGATGTATCTCGAAAACTACGCTTCTGATCAAAAAATATCATAGAACATAAATTGTAGGAAACATAATTCTCTACAAAAAAGGTCTCTTAACATTTTGCCATAGCTCGCTTCGTTTCCGAGATATTTGCAGATTTATCTCAAGGGAAGGGGCCTGACGGACATATTTCGAGATATTTCTTCTTCTTGTTGTTCTTCTTCTGCACAGCTAAGCTGGAAGTGGCATTTGCGGCTCGCACTAGTGCAGAGTTATCTCAAAGAAAGGGGCCACGGTGTTTCTGTATCCCTATTATGTTGGTGCGGCTTCGGAACTTTTAAATATCTCGATATATCTCGAAAACTACGCTTCTGATCAAAAAATATCATAGAACATAAATTGTAGGAAACATAATTCTCTATAAAAAACGTCTCTTAACATTTTGTCATAGCTCGCTTCGTTTCCGAGATATTTGCAGATTCAGCTCAAAGGAACTGGCCTGACGGACATATTTCGAGGTATTTCTTCTTCTTGTTGTTCTTCCTCTGCACAGCTAAGCTGGAAGTGGCATTTGCAGCTCGCAATAGTGCAGAGTTATCTCAAAGAAAGGGGCCACGGTGTTTCTGTATCTCTATTATGTTGGTGCGGCTTCGGAACTTTTAAATATCTTGATATATCTCGAGAACTACGCATCAGATCAAAAAATATCATAGAACATAAAAAGTAGGAAACTTAATTCTCTACAAAAAAAGTCTCTTAACATTTTGCCATAGCTCTCTTCGTTTCCGAGATATTTGCAGATTTATCTCAAGGGAAGGGGCCTGACGGACATATTTCGAGATATTTCTTCTTCTTGTTGTTCTTCTGCACAGCTAAGCTGGAAGTGGCATTTGCAGCTCGCAATAGTGCATAGTTATCTGAAAGAAAGGGGCCACGGTGTTTCTGTATCTCTATTATGTTGGTGCGGCTTCGGAACTTTTAAATATCTTGATATATCTCGAGAACTACGCATCTGATCAAAAAATATCATAGAACATAAAAAGTAGGAAACTTAATTCTCTACAAAAAAGGTCTCTCAACATTTTGCCATAGCTCGCTTCGTTTCCGAGATATTTGCAGATTTATCTCAAGGGAAGGGGCCTGACGGACATATTTCGAGATATTTCTTCTTCTTGTTGTTCTTCTTCTGCACAGCTAAGCTGGAAGTGGCATTTGCGGCTCGCACTAGTGCAGAGTTATCTCAAAGAAAGGGGCCACGGTGTTTCTGTATCCCTATTATGTTGGTGCGGCTTCGGAACTTTTAAATATCTTGATATATCTCGAGAACTACGCATCTGATCAAAAAATATCATAGAACATAAAAAGTAGGAAACTTAATTCTCTACAAAAAAGGTCTCTTAACAATTGGCCATAGCTCGCTTCGTTTCCGAGATATTTGCAGATTTATCTCAAGGGAAGGGGCCTGACGGACATATTTCGAGATATTTATTCTTCTTGTTGTTCTTCTTCTGCACAGCTAAGCTGGAAGTGGCATTTGCGGCTCGCACTAGTGCAGAGTTATCTCAAAGAAAGGGGCCACGGTGTTTCTGTATCTCTATTATGTTGGTGCGGCTTCGGAACTTTTAAATATCTTGATATATCTCGAGAACTACGCATCAGATCAAAAAATATCATAGAACATAAAAAGTAGGAAACTTAATTCTCTACAAAAATGTCTGTTAACATTTTGCAATAGCTCTCTTCGTTTCCGAGATATTTGCAGATTTATCTCAAGGGAAGGGGCCTGACGGACATATTTCGAGATATTTCTTCTTCTTGTTGTTCTTCTTCTGCACAGCTAAGCTGGAAGTGGCATTGGCGGCTCGCACTAGTGCAGAGTTATCTCAAAGAAAGGGGCCACGGTGTTTCTGTATCTCTATTATGTTGGTGCGGCTTTGGAACTTTTAAATATCTCGATATATCTCGAAAACTACGCTTCTGATCAAAAAATATCGTAGAACATAAATTGTAGGAAACATAATTCTCTACAAAAAAGGTCTCTTAACATTTTGCCATAGCTCGCTTCGTTTCCGAGATATTTGCAGATTTATCTCAAGGGAAGGGGCCTGACGGACATATTTCGAGATATTTCTTCTTCTTGTTGTTCTCCTTCTGCACAGCTAGGCTGGAAGTGGCATTTGCCGCTCGCACTAGTGCAGAGTTATCTCAAAGAAAGGGGCCACGCTGTTTCTGTATCTCTATTATGTTGGTGCGGCTTCGGAACCTTTAAATATCTCGATATATCTCGAAAACTACGCTTCTGATCAAAAAATATCATACAACGTAAATTGTAGGAAACATAATTCTCTACAAAAAAGGTCTCTTAACATTTTGCCATAGCTCGCTTCGTTTCCGAGATATTTGCAGATTTATCTCAAGGGAAGGGGCCTAACGGACATATTTCGAGATATTTCTTCTTCTTGTTGTTCTTCTTCTGCACAGCTAAGCTGGAAGTGGCATTTGCAGCTCGCAATAGTGCAGAGTTATCTCAAAGAAAGGGGCCACGGTGTTTCTGTATCTCTATTATGTTGGTGCGGCTTCGGAACTTTTAAATATCTTGATATATCTCGAGAACTACGCATCTGATCAAAAAATATCATAGAACATAAAAAGTAGGAAACTTAATTCTCTACAAAAAAGGTCTCTAAACATTTTGCCATAGCTCGCTTCGTTTCCGAGATATTTGCATATTTATCTCATGGGAAGGGGCCTGACGGACATATTTCGAGATATTTCTTCTTCTTGTTGTTCTTCTTCTGCACAGCTAAACTGGAAGTGGCATTTCCAGCTCGCAATAGTGCAGAGTTATCTCAAAGAAAGGGGCCACGGTGTTTCTGCATCTCTATTATGTTGGTGCGGCTTCGGAACTTTTAAATATCTCGATATATCTCGAAAACTACGCTTCTGATCAAAAAATATCATAGAACATAAATTGTAGGAAACATAATTCTCTACAAAAAAGGTCTCTTAACATTTTGCCATAGCTCGCTTCGTTTCCGAGATATTTGCAGATTTATCTCAAGGGAAGGGGCCTGACGGACATATTTCGAGATATTTCTTCTTCTTGTTGTTCTTCTTCTGCACAGCTAAGCTGGAAGTGGCATTTGCGGCTCGCACTAGTGCAGAGTTATCTCAAAGAAAGGGGCCACGGTGTTTCTGTATCTCTATTATGTTGGTGCGGCTTCGGAACTTTTAAATATCTTGATATATCTCGAGAACTACGCATCTGATCAAAAAATATCATAGAACATAAAAAGTAGGAAACTTAATTCTCTACAAAAAAGGTCTCTTAACATTTTGCCATAGCTCGCTTCGTTTCCGAGATATTTGCATATTTATCTCAAGGGAAGGGGCCTGACGGACATATTTCGAGATATTTCTTCTTCTTGTTGTTCTTCTTCTGCACAGCTAAGCTGGAAGTGGCATTTGCGGCTCGCACTAGTGCAGAGTTATCTCAAAGAAAGGGGCCACGGTGTTTCTGTATCTCTATTATGTTGGTGCGGCTTCGGAACTTTTAAATATCTCGATATATCTCGAAAACTACGCTTCTGATCAAAAAATATCATA
The DNA here is from genome assembly GCF_051020975.1 of Osmia lignaria lignaria. Lineage (NCBI taxonomy): Eukaryota > Metazoa > Arthropoda > Insecta > Hymenoptera > Megachilidae > Osmia > Osmia lignaria. The sequence continues at coordinate 23,552,961 of NW_027478159.1, forward strand.
GAACATAAATTGTAGGAAACATAATTCTCTACAAAAAAGGTCGCTTAACATTTTGCCATAGCTCGCTTCGTTTCCGAGATATTTGCAGATATATCTCAAGGGAAAGGGGCCTGACGGACATATTTCGAGATATTTCTTCTTCTTGTTGTTCTTCTTCTGCACAGCTAAGCTGGAAGTGGCATTTACAGCTCGCAATAGTGCAGAGTTATCTCAAAGAAAGGGGCCACGGTGTTTCTGTATCTCTATTATGTTGGTGCGGCTTCGGAACTTTTAAATATCTTGATATATCTCGAGAACTACGCATCTGATCAAAAAATATCATAGAACATAAAAGGTAGGAAAGATAATTCTCTACAAAAAAGGTCTCTTAACATTTTGCCATAGCTCGCTTCGTTTCCGAGATATTTGCATATTTATCTCAAGGGAAGGGGCCTGACGGACATATTTCGAGATATTTCTTCTTCTTGTTGTTCTTCTTCCGCACAGCTAAGCTGGAAGTGGCATTTGCGGCTCGCACTAGTGCAGAGTTATCTCAAAGAAAGGGGCCACGGTGTTTCTGTATCTCTATTATGTTGGTGCGGCTTCGGAACTTTTAAATATCTCGATATATCTCGAAAACTACGCTCCTGATCAAAAAATATCATAGAACATAAAAAGTAGGAAACTTAATTCTCTACAAAAAAGGTCTCTTAACATTTTGCCATAGCTCGCTTCGTTTCCGAGATATTTGCAGATTCATCTCAAGCGAAGGGGTCTGACGGACATATTTCGAGATATTTCTTCTTCTTGTTGTTCTTCTTCTGCACAGCTAAGCTCGAAGTGGCATTTGCGGCTCGCACTAGTGCAGAGTTATCTCAAAGAAAGGGGCCACGGTGTTTCTGTATCTCTATTATGTTGGTGCGGCTTCGGAACTTTTAAATATCTTGATATATCTCGAGAACTACGCATCTGATCAAAAAATATCATAGAACATAAAAAGTAGGAAACTTAATTCTCTACAAAAAAGGTCTCTTAACATTTTGCCATAGCTCGCTTCGTTTCCGAGATATTTGCATATTTATCTCAAGGGAAGGGGCCTGACGGACATATTTCGAGATATTTCTTCTTCTTGTTGTTCTTCTTCTGCACAGCTAAGCTGGAAGTGGCATTTGCGGCTCGCACTAGTGCAGAGTTATCTCAAAGAAAGGGGCCACGGTGTTTCTGTATCTCTATTATGTTGGTGCGGCTTCGGAACTTTTAAATATCTCGATGTATCTCGAGAACTACGCATCTGATCAAAAAATATCATAGAACATAAAAAGTAGGAAACTTAATTCTCTACAAAAAAGGTCTCTTAACATTTTGCCATAGCTCGCTTCGTTTCCGAGATATTTGCAGATTTATCTCAAGGGAAGGGGCCTAACGGACATATTTCGAGATATTTCTTGTTCTTGTTGTTCTTCTTCTGCACAGCTAAGCTGGAAGTGGCATTTGCGGCTCGCACTAGTGCAGAGTTATCTCAAAGAAAGGGGCCACGGTGTTTCTGTATCTCTATTATGTTGGTGCGGCTTCGGAACTTTTAAATATCTCGATATATCTCGAAAACTACGCTTCTGATCAAAAAATATCATAGAACATAAATTGTAGGAAACATAATTCTCTACAAAAAATGTCTCTTAACATTTTGCCATAGCTCGCTTCGTTTCCGAGATATTTGCAGATATATCTCAAGGGAAGGGGCCTGACGGACATATTTCGAGATATTTCTTCTTCTTGTTGTTCTTCCTCTGCACAGCTAAGCTGGAAGTGGCATTTGCAGCTCGCAATAGTGCAGAGTTATCTCAAAGAAAGGGGCCACGGTGTTTCTGTATCTCTATTATGTTGGTGCGGCTTCGGAACTTTTAAATATCTTGATATATCTCGAGAACTACGTATCTGATCAAAAAATATCATAGAAGATAAAAAGTAGGAAACTTAATTCTCTACAAAAAAGGTCTCTTAACATTTTGCCATAGCTCGCTTCGTTTCCGAGATATTTGCAGATATATTTCAAGGGAAGGGGCCTGACGGGCATATTTCGAGATATTTCTTCTTCTTGTTGTTCTTCCTCTGCACAGCTAAGCTGGAAGTGGCATTTGCAGCTCGCAATAGTGCAGAGTTATCTCAAAGAAAGGGGCCACGGTGTTTCTGTATCTCTATTATGTTGGTGCGGCTTCGGAACTTTTAAATATCTTGATATATCTCGAGAACTACGTATCTGATCAAAAAATATCATAGAAGATAAAAAGTAGGAAACTTAATTCTCTACAAAAAAGGTCTCTTAACATTTTGCCATAGCTGGCTTCGTTTCCGAGATATTTGCAGATATATCTCAAGGGAAGGGGCCTGACGGACATATTTCGAGATATTTCTTCTTCTTGTTGTTCTTCCTCTGCACAGCTAAGCTGGAAGTGGCATTTGCAGCTCGCAATAGTGCAGAGTTATCTGAAAGAAAGGGGCCACGGTGTTTCTGTATCTCTATTATGTTGGTGCGGCTTCGGAACTTTTAAATATCTTGATATATCTCGAGAACTACGCTTCTGATCAAAAAATATCATAGAACGTAAATTGTAGGAAACATAATTCTCTACAAAAAAGGTCTCTTAACATTTTGCCATAGCTCGCTTCGTTTCCGAGATATTTGCAGATATATTTCAAGGGAAGGGGCCTGACGGGCATATTTCGAGATATTTCTTCTTCTTGTTGTTCTTCTTCTGCACAGCTAAGCTGGAAGTGGCATTTGCGGCTCGCACTAGTGCACAGTTATCTCAAAGAAAGGGGCCACGGTGTTTCTGTATCTCTATTATGTTGGTGCGTCTTCGGAACTTTTAAATATGTCGATATATCTCGAAAACTACGCTTCTGATCAAAAAATATCATCGAACATAAAAAATAGGAAACTTAATTCTCTACAAAAAAGGTCTCTTAACATTTTGCCATAGCTCGCTTCGTTTCCGAGATATTTGCAGATTTATCTCAAGGGAAGTGGCCTGACGGACATATTTCGAGATATTTCTTCTTCTTGTTGTTCTTCTTCTGCACAGCTAAGCTGGAAGTGGCATTTGCAGCTCGCAATAGTGCAGAGATATCTCAAAGAAAGGGGCCACGGTGTTTCTGTATCTCTACTATGTTGGTGCGGCTTTGGAACTTTTAAATATCTTGATATATCTCGAGAACTACGCGTCTGATCAAAAAATATCATAGAACATAAAAAGTAAGAAACATAATTCTCTACAAAAAAGGTCTCTAAACATTTTGCCATAGCTCGCTTCGTTTCCGAGATATTTGCAGATTTATTTCAAGGGAAGGGGCCTGACGGACATATTTCGAGATATTTCTTCTTCTTGTTCTTCTTCTGCACAGCTAAGCTGGAAGTGGCATTTGCGGCTCGCACTAGTGCACAGTTATCTCAAAGAAAGGGGCCACGGTGTTTCTGTATCTCTATTATGTTGGTGCGGCTTCGGAACTTTTAAGTATCTCGATATATCTCGAAAACTACGCTTCTGATCAAAAAATATCATCGAACATAAATTGTAGGAAACATAATTCTCTACAAAAAACGTCTCTTAACATTTTGCCATAGCTCGCTTCGTTTCCGAGATATTTGCAGATTCAGCTCAAAGGAACTGGCCTGACGGACATATTTCGAGATATTTCTTCTTCTTGTTGTTCTTGCTCTGCACAGCTAAGCTGGAAGTGGCATTTGCAGCTCGCAATGGTGCAGAGTTATCTCAAAGAAAGGGGCCACGGTGTTTCTGTATCTCTATTATGTTGGTGCGGCTTCGGAACTTTTAAATATCTCGATATATCTCGAAAACTACGCTTCTGATCAAAAAATATCATAGAACATAAATTGTAGGAAACATAATTCTCTACAAAAAAGGTCTCTTAACATTTTGCCATAGCTCGCTTCGTTTCCGAGATATTTGCAGATATATCTCAAGGGAAGGGGCCTGACGGACATATTTCGAGATATTTCTTCTTCTTGTTGTTCTTCTTCTGCACAGCTAAGCTGGAAGTGGCATTTACAGCTCGCAATAGTGCAGAGTTATCTCAAAGAAAGGGGCCACGGTGTTTCTGTATCTCTATTATGTTGGTGCGGCTTCGGAACTTTTAAATATCTTGATATATCTCGAGAACTACGCATCTGATCAAAAAATATCATAGAACATAAAAAGTAGGAAACTTAATTCTCTACAAAAAAGGTCTCTTAATATTTTGCCATAGCTCGCTTCGTTTCCGAGATATTTGCAGATATATCTCAAGGGAAGGGGCCTGACGGACATATTTCGAGATATTTCTTCTTCTTGTTGTTCTTCTTCTGCACAGCTAAGCTGGAAGTGGCATTTGCAGCTCGCAATAGTGCAGAGTTATCTCAAAGAAAGGGGCCACGCTGTTTCTGTATCTCTATTATGTTGGTGCGGCTTCGGAACTTTTAAATATCTTGATATATCTCGAGAACTACGCATCTGATCAAAAAATATCATAGAACATGAAAAGTAGGAAACTTAATTCTCTACCAAAAAGGTCTCTTAACATTTTGCCATAGCTCTCTTCGTTTCCGAGATATTTGCAGATTTATCTCAAGGGAAGGGGCCTGACGGACATATTTCGAGATATTTCTTCTTCTTGTTGTTCTTCTTCTGCACAGCTAAGCTGGAAGTGGCATTTGCGGCTCGCACTAGTGCAGAGTTATCTCAATGAAAGGGGCCACGGTGTTTCTGTATCTCTCTTATGTTGGTGCGGCTTCGGAACTTTTAAATATCTCGATATATCTCGAAAACTACGCTTCTGATCAAAAAATATCATAGAACCTAAATTGTAGGAAACATAATTCTCTACAAAAAAGGTCTCTTAAGATTTTGCCATAGCTCGCTTCGTTTCCGAGATATTTGCAGATATATCTCAAGGGAAGGGGCCTGACGGACATATTTCGAGATATTTCTTCTTCTTGTTGTTCTTCTTCTGCACAGCTAAGCTGGAAGTGGCATTTGCAGCTCGCAATAGTGCAGAGTTATCTCAAAGAAAGGGGCCACGGTGTTTCTGTATCTCTATTATGTTGGTGCGGCTTCGGAACTTTTAAATATCTTGATATATCTCGAGAACTACCCGTCTGATCAAAAAATATCAGAGAACATAAAAAGTAGGAAACTTAATTCTCTACAAAAAAGGTCTCTTAACATTTTGCCATAGCTCGCTTCGTTTCCGAGATATTTGCAGATTCATCTCAAGGGAAGTGGCCTGACGGACATATTTCGAGATATTTCTTCTTCTTGTTGTTCTTCTTCTGCACAGCTAAGCTGGAAGTGGCATTTGCAGCTCGCAATAGTTCAGAGTTATCTCAAAGAAAGGGGCCACGGTGTTTCTGTATCTCTATTATGTTGGTGCGGCTTCGGAACTTTTAAATATCTTGATATATCTCGAGAACTACGCATCTGATCAAAAAATATCATAGAACATGAAAAGTAGGAAACTTAATTCTCTACAAAAAAGGTCTCTTAACATTTTGCCATAGCTCTCTTCGTTTCCGAGATATTTGCAGATTTATCTCAAGGGAAGGGGCCTGACGGACATATTTCGAGATATTTCTTCTTCTTGTTGTTCTTCTTCTGCACAGCTAAGCTGGAAGTGGCATTTGCGGCTCGCACTAGTGCAGAGTTATCACAACGAAAGGGGCCACGGTGTTTCTGTATCTCTATTATGTTGGTGCGGCTTCGGAGCTTTTAAATATCTTGATATATCTGGAGAACTACGCGTCTGATCAAAAAATATCATCGAACATAAAAAGTAGGAAACTTAATTCTCTACAAAAACGGTCTCTTAACATTTTGCCATAGCTCGCTTCGTTTCCGAGATATTTGCAGATTTATCTGAAGGGAAGGGGCCTGACGGACATATTTCGAAATATTTCTTATTCTTGTTGTTCTTCTTCTCCACAGCTAAGCTGGAAGTGGCATTTGCAGCTCGCAATAGTGCAGAGTTATCTCAAAGAAAGGGGCCACGGTGTTTCTGTACCTCTATTATGTTGGTGCAGCTTCGGAGCTTTTAAATATCTTGATATATCTCGAGAACTACGCATCTGATCAAAAAATATCATAGAACATAAAAAGTAGGAAACTTAATTCTCTACAAAAAAGGTCTCTTAACGTTTTGCAATAGCTCGCTTCGTTTCCGAGATATTTGCGGATTTATCTCAAGGGAAGGGTCCTGATGGACATATTTCGAGATATTTCTTCTTCTTGTTGTTCTTCTTCTGCACAGCTAAACTGGAAGTGGCATTCATAGCTCGCAATCGTGCAGAGTTATCTCAAAGAAAGGGGCCACGGTGTTTCTGTATCTCTATTATGTTGGTGCGGCTTCGGAACTTTTAAATATCTCGATATATCTCGAAAACTACGCTTCTGATCAAAAAATATCATAGAACATAAATTGTAGGAAACATAATTCTCTACAAAAAACGTCTCTTAACATTTTGCCATAGCTCGCTTCGTTTCCGAGATATTTGCAGATTTATCTCAAGGGAAGGGGCCTAACGGACACATTTCGAGATATTTCTTCTTCTTGTTGTTCTTCTTCTGCACAGCTAAACTGGAAGTGGCATTTCCAGCTCGCAATAGTACAGAGTTATCTCAAAGAAAGGGGCCACGGTGTTTCTGTATCTCTATTATGTTGGTGCGGCTTCGGAACTTTTAAATATCTTGATATATCTCGAGAACTACGCATCTGATCAAAAAATATCATAGAACATAAAAAGTAGGAAACTTAATTCTCTACAAAAAAGGTCTCTTAACATTTTGCCATAGCTCTCTTCGTTTCCGAGATATTTGCAGATTTATCTCAAGGGAAGGGGCCTGACGGACACATTTCGAGATATTTCTTCTTCTTGTTGTTCTTCTTCTGCACAGCTAAGCTGGAAGTGGCATTTGCAGCTCGCAATAGTGCAGAGTTATCTCAAAGAAAGGGGCCACGGTGTTTCTGTATCTCTATTATGTTGGTGCGGCTTCGGAACTTTTAAATATCTTGATATATCTCGAGAACTACGCATCTGATCAAAAAATATCATAGAACATAAAAAGTAGGAAACTTAATTCTCTACAAAAAAGTCTGGTAAGATTTTGCCATAGCTCGCTTCGTTTCCGAGATATTTGCAGATTTATCTCAAGGGAAGGGGCCTAACGGACATATTTCGAGATATTTCTTCTTCTTGTTGTTCTTCTTCTGCACAGCTAAACTGGAAGTGGCATTTCCAGCTCGCAATAGTACAGAGTTATCTCAAAGAAAGGGGCCACGGTGTTTCTGTATCTCTATTATGTTGGTGCGGCTTCGGAACTTTTAAATATCTTGATATATCTCGAGAACTACGCATCTGATCAAAAAATATCATAGAACATAAAAAGTAGGAAACTTAATTCTCTACAAAAAAAGGTCTCTTAACATTTTGCCATAGCTCTCTTCGTTTCCGAGATATTTGCAGATTTATCTCAAGGAAAGGGGCCTGACGGACACATTTCGAGATATTTCTTCTTCTTGTTGTTCTTCTTCTGCACAGCTAAGCTGGAAGTGGCATTTGCAGCTCGCAATAGTGCAGAGTTATCTCAAAGAAAGGGGCCACGGTGTTTCTGTATCTCTATTATGTTGGTGCGGCTTCGGAACTTTTAAATATCTTGATATATCTCGAGAACTACGCATCTGATCAAAAAATATCATAGAACATAAAAAGTAGGAAACTTAATTCTCTACAAAAAAGTCTCGTAAGATTTTGCCATAGCTCGATCCGTTTCCGAGATATTTGCAGATTTATCTCAAGGGAAGGGGCCTAACGGACATATTTCGAGATATTTCTTCTTCTTGTTGTTCTTCTTCGGCACAGCTAAACTGGAAGTGGCATTTCCAGCTCGCAATAGTGCAGAGTTATCTCAAAGAGAGGGGCCACGGTGTTTCTGTATCTCTATTATGTTGGTGCGGCTTCGGAACTTTTAAATATCTTGATATATCTCGAGAACTACGCATCTGATCAAAAAATATCATAGAACATAAAAAGTAGGAAACTCAATTCTCTACAAAAAAGGTCTCTTAACATTTTGCAATGGCTCGCTTCGTTTCCGAGATATTTGCAGATTTATCTCAAGGGAAGGGGCCTGACGGACATATTTCGAGATATTTCTTCTTCTTGTTGTTCTTCTTCTGCACAGCTAAGCTGGAAGTGGCATTTGCGGCTCGCACTAGTGCAGAGTTATCTCAAAGAAAGGGGCCACGGTGTTTCTGTATCTCTATTATGTTGGTGCGGCTTCGGAACTTTTAAATATCTTGATATATCTCGAGAACTACGCATCTGATCCAAAACTATCATAGAACATAAATAGTAGGAAACTTAATTCTCTACAAAAAAGGTCTCTCAACATTTTGCCATAGCTCGCTTCGTTTCCGAGATATTTGCAGATTTATCTCAAGGGAAGGGGCCTAACGGACATATTTCCAGATATTTCTTCTTCTTGTTGTTCTTCTTCTGCACAGCTAAGCTGGAAGTGGCATTTGCGGCTCGCACTAGTGCAGAGTTATCTCAAAGAAAGGGGCCACGGTGTTTCTGTATCTCTATTATGTTGGTGCAGCTTCAGAACTTTTAAATATCTTGATATATCTCGAGAACTACGCATCTGATCAAAAAATACCATGGAACATAAAAAGTAGAAAACTTAATTCTCTACAGAAAAGGTCTCTTAACATTTTGCCATAGCTCGCTTCGTTTCCGAGATATTTGCAGATTTATCTCAAGGGAAGGGGCCTGACGGACATATTTCGAGATATTTCTTCTTCTTGTTGTTCTTCTTCTGCACAGCTAAGCTGGAAGTGGCATTTGCAGCTCGCAATAGTGCAGAGTTATCTCAAAGAAAGGGGCCACGGTGTTTCTGTATCTCTATTATGTTGGTGCGGCTTCGGAACTTTTAAATATCTTGATATATCTCGAGATCTACGCATCTGATCAAAAAATATCATAGAACATAAAAAGTAGGAAACTTAATTCTCTACAAAAAAGGTCTCTTAACATTTTGCCATAGCTCGCTTCGTTTCCGAGATATTTGCAGATTTATCTCAAGGGAAGGGGCCTGACGGACATATTTCGAGATATTTCTTCTTCTTGTTGTTCTTCTTCTGCACAGCTAAGCTGGAAGTGGCATTTGCAGCTCGCACTAGTGCAGAGTTATCTCAAAGAAAGGGGCCACGGTGTTTCTGTATCTCTATTATGTTGGTGCGGCTTCTTAACTTTTAAATATCTTGATATATCTCGAGAACTACGCATCTGATCAAATAATATCATAGAACATAAAAAGTAGGAAACTCAATCCTCTACAAAAAAGGTCCCTTAACATTTTGCAATAGCTCGCTTCGTTTCCGAGATATTTGCAGATTTATCTCAAGGGAAGGGGCCTGACGGACATATTTCGAGATATTTCTTCTTCTGGTTGTTCTTCTTCTGCACAGCTAAGCTGGAAGTGGCATTTGCAGCTCGCAATTGTGCAGAGTTATCTCAAAGAGAGGGGCCACGGTGTTTCTGTATCTCTATTATGTTGGTGCGGCTTCGGAACTTTTAAATATCTTGATATATCTCGAGATCTACGCATCTGATCAAAAAATATCATAGAACATAAAAAGTAGGAAACTTAATTCTCTACAAAAAAGGTCTCTTAACATTTTGCCATAGCTCGCTTCGTTTCCGAGATATTTGCAGATTTATCTCAAGGGAAGGGGCCTAACGGACTTATTTCGAGATATTTCTTCTTCTTGTTGTTCTTCTTCTGCACAGCTAAACTGGAAGTGGCATTTCCAGGTCGCAATAGTGCAGAGTTATCTAAAAGAAAGGAGCCACGGTGTTTCTGTATCTCTATTATGTTGGTGCGGCTTCGGAACTTTTAAATATCTTGATATATCTCGAGAACTACGCGTCTGATCAAAAAATATCATAGAACATAAAAAGTAGGAAACATAATTCCATACAAAAAAGGTCTCTTAACATTTTGCCATAGCTCGCTTCGTTTCCGAGATATTAGCAGATTTATCTCAAGGGAAGGGGCCTGACGGACATATTTCGAGATATTTCTTCTTCTTGTTGTTCTTCTTCTGCACAGCTAAGCTGGAAGTGGCATTTGCAGCTCGCAATAGTGCAGAGTTATCTCAAAGAAAGGGGCCACGGTGTTTCTGTATCTCTATTATGTTGGTGCGGCTTCGGAACTTTTAAATATCTTGATATATCTCGAGATCTACGCATCTGATCAAAAAATATCATAGAACATAAAAAGTAGGAAACTTAATTCTCTACAAAAAAGGTCTCTTAACATTTTGCCATAGCTCGCTTCGTTTCCGAGATATTTGCAGATTTATCTCAAGGGAAGGGGCCTAACGGACTTATTTCGAGATATTTCTTCTTCTTCTTGTTCTTCTTCTGCACAGCTAAACTGGAAGTGGCATTTCCAGGTCGCAATAGTGCAGAGTTATCTAAAAGAAAGGAGCCACGGTGTTTCTGTATCTCTATTATGTTGGTGCGGCTTCGGAACTTTTAAATATCTTGATATATCTCGAGAACTACGCGTCTGATCAAAAAATATCATAGAACATAAAAAGTAGGAAACATAATTCCATACAAAAAAGGTCTCTTAACATTTTGCCATAGCTCGCTTCGTTTCCGAGATATTTGCAGATTTATCTCAAGGGAAGGGGCCTGACGGACATATTTCGAGATATTTCTTCTTCTGCACAGCTAAGCTGGAAGTGGCATTTGCAGCTCGCAATAGTGCAGAGTTATCTCAAAGAAAGGGGCCACGGTGTTTCTGTATCTCTATTATGTTGGTGCGGCATCGGAACTTTTAAATATCTTGATATATCTCGAGATCTACGCATCTGATCAAAAAATATCATAGAACATAAAAAGTAGGAAACTCAATCCTCTACAAAAAAGGTCTCTTAACATTTTGCAATAGCTCGCTTCGTTTCCGAGATATTTGCAGATTTATCTCAAGGGAAGGGGCCTGACGGACATATTTCGAGATATTTCTTCTTCTGGTTGTTCTTCTTCTGCACAGCTAAGCTGGAAGTGGCATTTGCAGCTCGCAATTGTGCAGAGTTATCTCAAAGAGAGGGGCCACGGTGTTTCTGTATCTCTATTATGTTGGTGCGGCTTCGGAACTTTTAAATATCTTGATATATCTCGAGATCTACGCATCTGATCAAAAAATATCATAGAACATAAAAAGTAGGAAACTTAATTCTCTACAAAAAAGGTCTCTTAACATTTTGCCATAGCTCGCTTCGTTTCCGAGATATTTGCAGATTTATCTCAAGGGAAGGGGCCTAACGGACTTATTTCGAGATATTTCTTCTTCTTGTTGTTCTTCTTCTGCACAGCTAAGCTGGAAGTGGCATTTGCAGCTCGCAATAGTGCAGAGTTATCGCAAAGAAAGGGGCCACGCTGTTTCTGTATCTCTATTATGTTGGTGCGGCTTCGGAACTTTTAAATATCTTGATATATCTCGAGAACTACGCGTCTGATCAAAAAATATCATAGAACATAAAAAGTAGGAAACATAATTCCATACAAAAAAGGTCTCTTAACATTTTGCCATAGCTCGCTTCGTTTCCGAGATATTTGCAGATTTATCTCAAGGGAAGGGGTCTGACGGACATATTTCGAGATATTTCTTCTTCTTGTTGTTCTTCTTCTGCACAGCTAAGCTGGAAGTGGCATTTGCAGCTCGCAGTAGTGCAGAGTTATCTCAAAGAAAGGGGCCACGGTGTTACTGTATCTCTATTATGTTGGTGCGGCTTCGGAACTTTTAAATATCTTGATATATCTCGAGAACTACGCATCTGATGAAAAAATATCATACAACATAAAAAGTAGGAAACTTAATTCTCTACAAAAAAGGTCTCTTAACATTTTGCCATAGCTCGCTTCGTTTCCGAGATATTTGCAGATTTATCTCAATGGAAGGGGCCTGACGGGCATATTTCGAGATATTTCTTCTTCTTGTTGTTCTTCTTCTGCACAGCTAAGCTGGAAGTGGCATTTGCAGCGCGCAATAGCGCAGAGTTATCTCAAAGAAAGGGGCCACGGTGTTTCTGTATCTCTATTATGTTGGTGCGGCTTCGGAACTTTTAAATATCTTGATATATCTCGAGAACAACGCATCTGATCAAAAAATATCATAGAACATAAAAAGTAGGAAACTTAATTCTCTACAAAAAAGGTCTCTTAACATTTTGCCATAGCTCGCTTCGTTTCCGAGATATTTGCATATTTATCTCAAGGGAAGGGGCCTGACGGACATATTTCGAGATATTTCTTCTTCTTGTTGTTCTTCTTCTGCACAGCTAAGCTGGAAGTGGCATTTGCGGCTCGCACTAGTGCAGAGTTATCTCAAAGAAAGGGGCCACGGTGTTTCTGTATCTCTATTATGTTGGTGCGGCTTCGGAACTTTTAAATACCTCGATATATCTCGAAAAGTACGCTTCTGATCAAAAAATATCATAGAACATAAATTGTAGGAAACATAATTCTCTACAAAAAGGGTCTCTTAACATTTTGCCATAGCTCGCTTCGTTTCCGAGATATTTGCAGATATATCTGAAGGGAAGGGGCCTGACGGACATATTTCGAGATATTTCTTCTTCTTGTTGTTCTTCTTCTGCACAGCTAAGCTGGAAGTGGCATTTACAGCTCGCAATAGTGCAGAGTTATCTCAAAGAAAGGGGCCACGGTGTTTCTGTATCTGTATTATGTTGGTGCGGCTTCGGAACTTTTAAATATCTTGATATATCTCGAGAACTACGCCTCTGATCGAAAAATATCATAGAACATAAAAAGTAGGAAACTTAATTCTCTACAAAAAACGTCTCTTAACATTTTGCCATAGCTCGCTTCGTTTCCGAGATATTTGCAGATTTATCTCAAGGGAAGGGGCCTGACAGACATATTTCGAGATATTTCTTCTTCTTGTTGTTCTTCTTCTGCACAGCTAAGCTGGAAGTGGCATTTGCAGCTCGCAATAGTGCAGAGTTATCTCAAAGAAAGGGGCCACGGTGTTTCTGTATCTCTATTATGTTGGTGCGGCTTCGGAACTTTTAAATATCTTGATATATCTCGAGAACTACGCATCTGATCAAAAAATATCATAGAACATAAAAAGTAGGAAACTTAATTCTCTACAAAAAAGGTCTCTTAACATTTTGCCATAGCTCGCTTCGTTTCCGAGATATTTGCAGATTTATCTCAAGGGAAGGGGCCTGACGGACATATTTCGAGATATTTCTTCTTCTTGTTGTTCTTCTTCTGCACAGCTAAGCTGGAAGTGGCATTTGCGGCTCGCACTAGTGCAGAGTTATCTCAAAGAAAGGGGCCACGGTGTTTCTGTATCTCTATTATGTTGGTGCGGCTTCGGAACTTTTAAATATCTTGATATATCTCGAGAACTACGCTTCTGATCAAAAAATATCATAGAACATAAATTGTAGGAAACATAGTTCTCTACCAAAAAGGTCTCTTAACATTTTGCCATAGCTCGCTTCGTTTCCGAGATATTTGCAGATTTATCTCAAGGGAAGGGACCTAACGGACATATTTCCAGATATTTCTTCTTCTTGTTGTTCTTCTTCTGCACAGCTAAGCTGGAAGTGGCATTTGCGGCTCGCACTAGTGCAGAGTTATCTCAAAGAAAGGGGCCACGGTGTTTCTGTATCTCTATTATGTTGGTGCGGCTTCGGAACTTTTAAATATCTTGATATATCTCGAGAACTACGCATCTGATCAAAAAATATCATAGAACATAAAAAGTAGGAAACCTAATTCTCTACAAAAAAGGTCTCTTAACGTTTTGCAATAGCTCGCTTCGTTTCCGAGATATTTGCAGATTTATCTCAAGGGAGGGGTCCTGACGGACATATTTCGAGATATTTCTTCTTCTTGTTGTTCTTCTTCTGCACAGCTAAGCTGGAAGTGGCATTTGCAGTTCGCAATAGTGCAGAGTTATCTCAAAGAAAGGGGCCACGGTGTTTCTGTATCTCTATTATGTTGGTGCGGCTTCGGAACTTTTAAATATCTTGATATATCTCGAGAACTACGCCTCTGATCGAAAAATATCATAGAACATAAAAAGTAGGAAACTTAATTCTCTACAAAAAAGGTCTCTTAATATTTTGCCATAGCTCGCTTGGTTTCCGAGATATTTGCAGATTTATCTCAAGGGAAGGGGCCTGACGGGCATATTTCGAGATATTTCTTCTTCTTGTTGTTCTTCTTCTGCACAGCTAAGCTGGAAGTGGCATTTGCGGCTCGCACTAGTGCAGAGTTATCTCAAAGAAAGGGGCCACGGTGTTTCTGTATCTCTATTATGTTGGTGCGGCTTCGGAACTTTTAAATATCTTGATATATCTCGAGAACTACGCATCTGATCAGAAAATATCATAGAACATAAAAAGTAGGAAACCTAATTCTCTACAAAAAAGGTCTCTTAACGTTTTGCAATAGCTCGCTTCGTTTCCGAGATATTTGCAGATTTATCTCAAGGGAGGGGTCCTGACGGACATATTTCGAGATATTTCTTCTTCTTGTTGTTCTTCTTCTGCACAGCTAAGCTGGAAGTGGCATTTGCAGTTCGCAATAGTGCAGAGTTATCTCAAAGAAAGGGGCCACGGTGTTTCTGTATCTCTATTATGTTGGTGCGGCTTCGGAACTTTTAAATATCTTGATATATCTCGAGAACTACGCCTCTGATCGAAAAATATCATAGAACATAAAAAGTAGGAAACTTAATTCTCTACAAAAAAGGTCTCTTAATATTTTGCCATAGCTCGCTTGGTTTCCGAGATATTTGCAGATTTATCTCAAGGGAAGGGGCCTGACGGACATATTTCGAGATATTTCTTCTTCTTGTTGTTCTTCTTCTGCACAGCTAAGCTGGAAGTGGCATTTGCAGCTCGCAATAGTGCAGAGTTACCTCAAAGAAAGGGGCCACGGTGTTTCTGTATCTCTATTATGTTGGTGCCGCTTCGGAACTTTTAAATATCTTGATATATCTCGAGAACAACGCATCTGATCAAAAAATATCATAGAACATAAAAAGTAGGAAACTTAATTCTCTACAAAAAAGGTCTCTTAACATTTTGCCATAGCTCGCTTCGTTTCCGAGATATTTGCATATTTATCTCAAGGGAAGGGGCCTGACGGACATATTTCGAGATATTTCTTCTTCTTGTTGTTCTTCTTCTGCACAGCTAAGCTGGAAGTGGCATTTGCGGCTCGCACTAGTGCAGAGTTATCTCAAAGAAAGGGCCCACGGTGCTTCTGTATCTCTATTATGTTGGTGCGGCTTCGGAACTTTTAAATATCTCGATATATCACGAGAACTACGCATCTGATCAAAAAATATCATAGAATATAAAAAGTAGGAAACTTAATTCTCTACAAAAAATGTCTCTTAACATTTTGCCATAGCTCGCTTCGTTTCCGAGATATTTGCAGATTTATCTCAAGGGAAGGGGTCTGACGGACATATTTCGAGATATTTCTTCTTCTTGTTGTTCTTCTTCTGCACAGCTAAGCTGGAAGTGGCATTTGCAGCTCGCAGTAGTGCAGAGTTATCTCAAAGAAAGGGGCCACGGTGTTTCTGTATCTCTATTATGTTGGTGCGGCTTCGGAACTTTTAAATATCTTGATATATCTCGAGAACTACGCATCTGATGAAAAAATATCATACAACATAAAAAGTAGGAAACGTAATTCTCTACAAAAAAGGTCTCTTAACATTTTGCCATAGCTCGCTTCGTTTCCGAGATATTTGCAGATTTATCTCAATGGAAGGGGCCTGACGGGCATATTTCGAGATATTTCTTCTTCTTGTTGTTCTTCTTCTGCACAGCTAAGCTGGAAGTGGCATTTGCAGCGCGCAATAGCGCAGAGTTATCTCAAAGAAAGGGGCCACGGTGTTTCTGTATCTCTATTATGTTGGTGCGGCTTCGGAACTTTTAAATATCTTGATATATCTCGAGAACAACGCATCTGATCAAAAAATATCATACAGCATAAAAAGTAGGAAACTTAATTCTCTACAAAAAAGGTCTCTTAACATTTTGCCATAGCTCGCTTCGTTTCCGAGATATTTGCATATTTATCTCAAGGGAAGGGGCCTGACGGACATATTTCGAGATATTTCTTCTTCTTGTTGTTCTTCTTCTGCACAGCTAAGCTGGAAGTGGCATTTGCGGCTCGCACTAGTGCAGAGTTATCTCAAAGAAAGGGGCCACCGTGTTTCTGTATCTCTATTATGTTGGTGCGGCTTCGGAACTTTTAAATACCTCGATATATCTCGAAAAGTACGCTCCTGATCAAAAAATATCATAGAACATAAATTGTAGGAAACATAATTCTCTACAAAAAGGGTCTCTTAACATTTTGCCATAGCTCGCTTCGTTTCCGAGATATTTGCAGATATATCTCAAGGGAAGGGGCCTGACGGACATATTTCGAGATATTTCTTCTTCTTGTTGTTCTTCTTCTGCACAGCTAAGCTGGAAGTGGCATTTACAGCTCGCAATAGTGCAGAGTTATCTCAAAGAAAGGGGCCACGGTGTTTCTGTATCTGTATTATGTTGGTGCGGCTTCGGAACTTTTAAATATCTTGATATATCTCGAGAACTACGCCTCTGATCGAAAAATCTCATAGAACATAAAAAGTAGGAAACTTAATTCTCTACAAAAAACGTCTCTTAACATTTTGCCATAGCTCGCTTCGTTTCCGAGATATTTGCAGATTTATCTCAAGGGAAGGGGCCTGACAGACATATTTCGAGATATTTCTTCTTCTTGTTGTTCTTCTTCTGCACAGCTAAGCTGGAAGTGGCATTTGCAGCTCGCAATAGTGCAGAGTTATCTCAAAGAAAGGGGCCACGGTGTTTCTGTATCTCTATTATGTTGGTGCGGCTTCGGAACTTTTAAATATATTGATATATCTCGAGAACAACGCATCTGATCAAAAAATATCATAGAACATAAAAAGTAGTAAACTTAATTCTCTACAAAAAAGGTCTCTCAACATTTTGCCATAGCTCGCTTCGTTTCCGAGATATTTGCAGATTTATCTCAAGGGAAGGGGCCTGACGGACATATTTCGAGATATTTCTTCTTCTTGTTGTTCTTCTCCTGCACAGCTAAGCTGGAAGTGGCATTTGCAGTTCGCAATAGTGCAGAGTTATCCCAAAGAAAGGGGCCACGCTGTTTCTGTATCTCTATTATGTTGGTGCGGCTTCGGAACTTTTAAATATCTCGATATATCTCGAAAACTACGCTTCTGATCAAAAAATATCATAGAACATAAATTGTAGGAAACATAATTCTCTACAAAAAAGGTCTCTTAACATTTTGCCATAGCTCGCTTCGTTTCCGAGATATTTGCAGATTTATCTCAAGGGAAGGGTCCTGATGGACATATTTCGAGATATTTCTTCTTCTTGTTGTTCTTCTTGTGCACAGCTAAACTGGAAGTGGCATTTGCAGCTCGCAATAGTGCAGAGTTACCTCAAAGAAAGGGGCCACGGTGTTTCTGTATCTCTATTATGTTCGTGCCGCTTCGGAACTTTTAAATATCTTGATATATCTCGAGAACAACGCATCTGATCAAAAAATATCATAGAACATAAAAAGTAGGAAACTTAATTCTCTACAAAAAAGGTCTCTTAACATTTTAACATAGCTCGCTTCGTTTCCGAGATATTTGCATATTTATCTCAAGGGAAGGGGCCTGACGGACATATTTCGAGATATTTCTTCTTCTTGTTGTTCTTCTTCTGCACAGCTAAGCTGGAAGTGGCATTTGCGGCTCGCAGTAGTGCAGAGTTATCTCAAAGAAAGGGCCCACGGTGCTTCTGTATCTCTATTATGTTGGTGCGGCTTCGGAACTTTTAAATATCTCGATATATCTCGAGAACTACGCATCTGATCAAAAAATATCATAGAACATAAAAAGTAGGAAACCTAATTCTCTACAAAAAATGTCTCTTAACATTTTGCCATAGCTCGCTTCGTTTCCGAGATATTTGCAGATTTATCTCAAGGGAAGGGGTCTGACGGACATATTTCGAGATATTTCTTCTTCTTGTTGTTCTTCTTCTGCACAGCTAAGCTGGAAGTGGCATTTGCAGCTCGCAGTAGTGCAGAGTTATCTCAAAGAAAGGGGCCACGGTGTTTCTGTATCTCTATTATGTTGGTGCGGCTTCGGAACTTTTAAATATCTTGATATATCTCGAGAACTACGCATCCGATCAAAAAATATCATAGAACATAAAAAGTAGGAAACTTAATTCTCTACAAAAAAGCTCTCTTAACATTTTGCCATAGCTCGCTTCGTTTCCGAGATATTTGCAGATATATCTCAAGGGAAGGGGCCTGACGGACATATTTCGAGATATTTCTTCTTCTTGTTGTTCTTCTTCTGCACAGCTAAGCTGGGAGTGGCATTTGCAGCTCGCAGTAGTGCAGAGTTATCTCAAAGAAAGGGGCCACGGTGTTTCTGTATCTCTATTATGTTGGTGCGGCTTCGGAACTTTTAAATATCTTGATATATCTCGAGAACAACGCAGATGATCAAAAAATATCATAGAACATAAAAAGTAGGAAACTTAATTCTCTACAAAAAAGGTCTCTTAACATTTTGCCATAGCTCGCTTCGTTTCCGAGATCTTTGCATATTTATCTCAAGGGAAGGGGCCTGACGGACATATTTCGAGATATTTCTTCTTCTTGTTGTTCTTCTTCTGCACAGCTAAGCTGGAAGTGGCATTTGCGGCTCGCACTAGTGCAGAGTTATCTCAAAGAAAGGGGCCACGGTGTTTCTGTATCTCTATTATGTTGGTGCGGCTTCGGAACTTTTAAATATCTCGATATATCTCGAAAACTACGCTTCTGATCAAAAAATATCATAGAGCATAAATTGTAGGAAACATAATTCTCTACAAAAAAGGTCTCTTAACATTTTGCCATAGCTCGCTTCGTTTCCGAGATATTTGCAGATATATCTCAAGGGAAGGGGCCTGACGGACATATTTCGAGATATTTCTTCTTCTTGTTGTTCTTCTTCTGCACAGCTAAGCTGGAAGTGGCATTTACAGCTCGCAATAGTGCAGAGTTATCTCAAAGAAAGGGGCCACGGTGTTTCTGTATCTCTATTATGTTGGTGCGGCTTCGGAACTTTTAAATATCTTGATATATCTCGAGAACTACGCCTCTGATCGAAAAATATCATAGAACATAAAAAGTAGGAAACTTAATTCTCTACAAAAAACGTCCCTTCACATTTTGCCATAGCTCGCTTCGTTTCCGAGATATTTGCAGATTTATCTCAAGGGAAGTAGCCTGACAGACATATTTCGAGATATTTCTTCTTCTTGTTGTTCTTCTTCTGCACAGCTAAGCTGGAAGTGGCATTTGCAGCTCGCAATAGTGCAGAGTTATCTCAAAGAAAGGGGCCACGGTGTTTCTGTATCTCTATTATGTTGGTGCGGCTTCGGAACTTTTAAATATCTTGATATATCTCGAGAACAACGCATCTGATCAAAAAATATCATAGAACATAAAAAGTAGGAAACTTAATTCTCTACAAAAAAGGTCTCTTAACATTTTGCCATAGCTCGCTTCGTTTCCGAGATATTTGCATATTTATCTCAAGGGAAGGGGCCTGACGGACATATTTCGAGATATTTCTTCTTCTTGTTGTTCTTCTTCTGCACAGCTAAGCTGGAAGTGGCATTTGCGGCTCGCACTAGTGCAGAGTTATCTCAAAGAAAGGGCCCACGGTGCTTCTGTATCTCTATTATGTTGGTGCGGCTTCGGAACTTTTAAATATCTCGATATATCTCGAGAACTACGCATCTGATCAAAAAATATCATAGAACATAAAAAGTAGGAAACTTAATTCTCTACAAAAAAGGTCCCTTAACATTTTGCCATAGCTCGCTTCGTTTCCGAGATATTTGCAGATTTATCTCAATGGAAGGGGCCTGACGGGCATATTTCGAGATATTTCTTCTTCTTGTTGTTCTTCTTCTGCACAGCTAAGCTGGAAGTGGCATTTGCAGCGCGTAATAGTGCAGAGTTATCTCAAAGAAAGGGGCCACGGTGTTTCTGTATCTCTATTATGTTGGTGCGGCTTCGGAACTTTTAAATATCTTGATATATCTCGAGAACTACGCATCCGATCAAAAAATATCATAGAACATAAAAAGTAGGAAACTTAATTCTCTACAAAAAAGGTCTCGTAACATTTTGCCATAGCTCGCTTGGTTTCCGAGATATTTGCAGATATATCTCAAGGGAAGGGGCCTGACGGACATATTTCGAGATATTTCTTCTTCTTGTTGTTCTTCTTCTGCACAGCTAAGCTGGAAGTGGCATTTGCGGCTCGCACTAGTGCAGAGTTATCTCAAAGAAAGGGGCCACGGTGTTTCTGTATCTCTATTATGTTGGTGCGGCTTCGGAACTTTTAAATATCTCGATATATCGCGAAAACTACGCTTCTGATCAAAAAATATCATAGAACATAAATTGTAGGAAACATAATTCTCGACAAAAAACGTCTCTTCACATTTTGCCATAGCTCGCTTCGTTTCCGAGATATTTGCAGATTTATCTCAAGGGAAGGGGCCTGACGGACATATTTCGAGATATTTCTTCTTCTTGTTGTTCTTCTTCTGCACAGCTAAGCTGGAAGTGGCATTTGCGGCTCGCACTAGTGCAGAGTTATCTGAAAGAAAGGGGCCACGGTGTTTCTGTATCCCTATTATGTTGGTGCAGCTTCGGAACTTTTAAATATCTTGATATATCTCGAGAACTACGCATCTGATCAAAAAATATCATAGAACATAAAAAGTAGGAAACTTAATTCTCTACAAAAAAGGTTTCTTAACATTTTGCCATAGCTCGCTTCGTTTCCGAGATATTTGCAGATTTATCTCAAGGGAAGGGGCCTGACGGACATATTTCGAGATATTTCTTCTTCTTGTTGTTCTTCTTCTGCACAGCTAAGCTGGAAGTGGCATTTGCGGCTCGCACTAGTGCAGAGTTATCTCAACGAAAGGGGCCACGGTGTTTCTGTATCTCTATTATGTTGGTGCGGCTTCGGAACTTTTAAATATCTCGATATATCTCGAAAACTACGCTTCTGATCTAAAATATCATACAACATAAATTGTAGGAAGCATAATTCTCTACAAAAAAGGTCTCTTAACATTTTGCCATAGCTCGCTTCGTTTCCGAGATATTTGCAGATATATCTCAAGGGAAGGGGCCTGACGGACATATTTCGAGATACTTCTTCTTCTTGTTGTTCTTCTTCTGCACAGCTAAGCTGGAAGTGGCATTTACAGCTCGCAATAGTGCAGAGTTATCTCAAAGAGAGGGGCCACGGTGTTTCTGTATCTCTATTATGTTGGTGCGGCTTCGGAACTTTTAAATATCTTGATATATCTCGAGAACTACGCATCTGATCAAAAAATATCATAGAACATAAAAAGTAGGAAACTTAATTCTCTACAAAAAAGGTCCCTTAACATTTTGCCATAGCTCGCTTCGTTTCCGAGATATTTGCAGATTTATCTCAATGGAAGGGGCCTGACGGGCATATTTCGAG
This sequence comes from Osmia lignaria lignaria, assembly GCF_051020975.1. Classification (NCBI taxonomy): domain Eukaryota; kingdom Metazoa; phylum Arthropoda; class Insecta; order Hymenoptera; family Megachilidae; genus Osmia; species Osmia lignaria. The sequence goes on from NW_027478159.1 coordinate 23,574,644, forward strand.
ATATTTCTTCTTCTTGTTGTTCTTCTTCTGCACAGCTAAGCTGGAAGTGGCATTTGCAGCGCGTAATAGTGCAGAGTTATCTCAAAGAAAGGGGCCACGGTGTTTCTGTATCTCTATTATGTTGGTGCGGCTTCGGAACTTTTAAATATCTTGATATATCTCGAGAACTACGCATCCGATCAAAAAATATCATAGAACATAAAAAGTAGGAAACTTAATTCTCTACAAAAAAGGTCTCGTAACATTTTGCCATAGCTCGCTTGGTTTCCGAGATATTTGCAGATATATCTCAAGGGAAGGGGCCTGACGGACATATTTCGAGATATTTCTTCTTCTTGTTGTTCTTCTTCTGCACAGCTAAGCTGGAAGTGGCATTTGCGGCTCGCACTAGTGCAGAGTTATCTCAAAGAAAGGGGCCACGGTGTTTCTGTATCTCTATTATGTTGGTGCGGCTTCGGAACTTTTAAATATCTCGATATATCGCGAAAACTACGCTTCTGATCAAAAAATATCATAGAACATAAATTGTAGGAAACATAATTCTCGACAAAAAACGTCTCTTCACATTTTGCCATAGCTCGCTTCGTTTCCGAGATATTTGCAGATTTATCTCAAGGGAAGGGGCCTGACGGACATATTTCGAGATATTTCTTCTTCTTGTTGTTCTTCTTCTGCACAGCTAAGCTGGAAGTGGCATTTGCGGCTCGCACTAGTGCAGAGTTATCTGAAAGAAAGGGGCCACGGTGTTTCTGTATCCCTATTATGTTGGTGCAGCTTCGGAACTTTTAAATATCTTGATATATCTCGAGAACTACGCATCTGATCAAAAAATATCATAGAACATAAAAAGTAGGAAACTTAATTCTCTACAAAAAAGGTTTCTTAACATTTTGCCATAGCTCGCTTCGTTTCCGAGATATTTGCAGATTTATCTCAAGGGAAGGGGCCTGACGGACATATTTCGAGATATTTCTTCTTCTTGTTGTTCTGCTTCTGCACAGCTAAGCTGGAAGTGGCATTTGCGGCTCGCACTAGTGCAGAGTTATCTCAACGAAAGGGGCCACGGTGTTTCTGTATCTCTATTATGTTGGTGCGGCTTCGGAACTTTTAAATATCTCGATATATCTCGAAAACTACGCTTCTGATCTAAAATATCATACAACATAAATTGTAGGAAGCATAATTCTCTACAAAAAAGGTCTCTTAACATTTTGCCATAGCTCGCTTCGTTTCCGAGATATTTGCAGATATATCTCAAGGGAAGGGGCCTGACGGACATATTTCGAGATACTTCTTCTTCTTGTTGTTCTTCTTCTGCACAGCTAAGCTGGAAGTGGCATTTACAGCTCGCAATAGTGCAGAGTTATCTCAAAGAGAGGGGCCACGGTGTTTCTGTATCTCTATTATGTTGGTGCGGCTTCGGAACTTTTAAATATCTTGATATATCTCGAGAACTACGCATCTGATCAAAAAATATCATAGAACATGAAAAGTAGGAAACTTAATTCTCTACAAAAAAGGTCTCTTAACATTTTGCCATAGCTCTCTTCGTTTCCGAGATATTTGCAGATATATCTCAAGGGAAGGGGCCTAACGGACATATTTCCAGATATTTCTTCTTCTTGTTGTTCTTCTTCTGCACAGCTAAGCTGGAAGTGGCATTTGCGGCTCGCACTAGTGCAGAGTTATCTCAAAGAAAGGGGCCACGGTGTTTCTGTATCTCTATTATGTTGGTGCAGCTTCAGAACTTTTAAATATCTTGATATATCTCGAGAACTACGCATCTGATCAAAAAATATCATGGAACATAAAAAGTAGAAAACTTAATTCTCTACAAAAAAGGTCTCTTAACATTTTACCATAGCTCGCTTCGTTTCCGAGATACTTGCCGATGTATCTCAAGGGAAGGGGCCTGACGGACATATTTCGAGATATTTCTTCTTCTTGTTGTTCTTCTTCTGCACAGCCAAGCTGGAAGTGGCATTTGCAGCTCGCAATTGTGCAGAGTTATCTCAAAGAAAGGGGCCACGGTGTTTCTGTATCTCTATTATGTTGGTGCGGCTTCGGAACTTTTAAATATCTTGGTATATCTCGAGAACTACGCATCTGATCAAAAAATATCATAGAACATAAAAAGTAGGAAACTTAATTCTCTACAAAAAAGGTCTCTTAACATTTTGCCATAGCTCGCTTCGTTTCCGAGATATTTGCAGATTTATCTCAAGGGAAGGGGCCTAACGGACATATTTCGAGATATTTCTTCTTCTTGTTGTTCTTCTTCTGCACAGCTAAACTGGAAGTGGCATTTCCAGCTCGCAATAGTGCAGAGTTATCTCAAAGAAAGGGGCCACGGTGTTTCTGTATCTCTATTATGTTGGTGCGGCTTCGGAACTTTTAAATATCTTGATATATCTCGAGAACTACGCATCTGATCAAAAAATATCATAGAACATAAAAAGTAGGAAACTTAATTCTCTACAAAAAAGGTCGCTTAAGATTTTGCCATAGCTCTCTTCGTTTCCGAGATATTTGCAGATTTATCTCAAGGGAAGGGGCCTGACGGACATATTTCGAGATATTTCTTCTTCTTGTTGTTCTTCTTCTGCACAGCTAAGCTGGAAGTGGCATTTGCAGCTCGCAATAGTGCAGAGATATCTCAAAGAAAGGGGCCACGGTGTTTCTGTATCTCTATTATGTTGGTGCGGCTTCGGAACTTTTAAATATCTTGATATATCTCGAGAACTACGCGTCTGATCAAAAAATATCATAGAACATGAAAAGTAGGAAGCATAATTCTCTACAAAAAAGGTCTCTTAACATTTTGCCATAGCTCGCTTCGTCTCCGAGATATTTGCAGATTTATCTCAAGGGAAGGGGCCTAACGGACATATTTCCAGATATTTCTTCTTCTTGTTGTTCTTCTTCTGCACAGCTAAGCTGGAAGTGGCATTTGCGGCTCGCACTAGTGCAGAGTTATCTCAAAGAAAGGGGCCACGGTGTTTCTGTATCTCTATTATGTTGGTGCAGCTTCAGAACTTTTAAATATCTTGATATATCTCGAGAACTACGCATCTGATCAAAAAATATCATGGAACATAAAAAGTAGAAAACTTAATTCTCTACAAAAAAGGTCTCTTAACATTTTGCCGTAGCTCGCTTCGTTTCCGAGATATTTGCAGATTTATCTCAAGGGAAGGGGCCTGACGGACATATTTCGAAATATTTCTTATTCTTGTTGTTCTTCTTCTGCACAGCTAAACTGGAAGTGGCATTTCCAGCTCGCAATCGTGCAGAGTTATCTCAAAGAAAGGGGCCACGGTGTTTCTGTATCTCTATTATGTTGGTGCGGCTTCGGAACTTTTAAATATCTTGATATATCTCGAGAACTACGCCTCTGATCGAGAAATATCATAGAACATAAAAAGTAGGAAACTTAATTCTCTACAAAAAAGGTCTCTTAACATTTTGCCATAGCTCGCTTCGTTTCCGAGATATTTGCAGATTTATCTCAAGGGAAGGGTCCTGACGGACATATTTCGAGATTTTTCTTCTTCTTGTTGTTCTTCTTCTGCACAGCTAAGCTGGAAGTGGCATTTGCAGGTCGCAATAGTGCAGAGTTATCTCAAAGGAAGGGGCCACGGTGTTTCTGTATCTCTATTATGTTGGTGCGGCTTCGGAACTTTTAAATATCTCGATATATCTCGAAAACTACGCATCTGATCAAAAAATATCGTAGAACATAAAAAGTAGGAAACTTAATTCTCTACAAATAAGGTCTCTTAACATTTTGCCATAGCTCGCTTGCTTTCCGAGATATTTGCAGATTTATCTCAAGGGAAGGGGCCTGACGGACATATTTCGAGATATTTCTTCTTCTTGTTGTTCTTCTTCTGCACAGCTAAGCTGGAAGTGGCATTTGCAGCGCGCAATAGTGCAGAGTTATCTCAAAGAAAGGGGCCACGGTGTTTCTGTATCTCTATTATGTTGGTGCGGCTTCGGAACTTTTAAATATCTCGATATATCTCGAAAACTACGCTTCTGATCAAAAAATATCATAGAACATAAATTGTAGGAAACATAATTCTCTACAAAAAACGTCTCTTAACATTTTGCCATAGCTCGCTTCGTTTCCGAGATATTTGCAGATTTATCTCAAGGGAAGGGGCCTGACGGACATATTTCGAGATATTTCTTCTTCTTGTTGTTCTTCCTCTGCACAGCTAAGCTGGAAGTGGCATTTGCAGCGCGCAATAGTGCAGAGTTATCTCAAAGAAAGGGGCCACGGTGTTTCTGTATCTCTATTATGTTGGTGCGGCTTCGGAACTTTTAAATATCTTGATATATCTCGAGAACTACGCATCTGATCAAAAAATATCATAGAACATAAATTGTAGGAAACATAATTCTCTACAAAAAACGTCTCTTAACATTTTGCCATAGCTCGCTTCGTTTCCGAGATATTTGCAGATTTATCTCAAGGGAAGGGGCCTGACGGACATATTTCGAGATATTTCTTCTTCTTGTTGTTCTTCCTCTGCACAGCTAAGCTGGAAGTGGCATTTGCAGCTCGCAATAGTGCAGAGTTATCTCAAAGAAAGGGGCCACGGTGTTTCTGTATCTCTATTATGTTGGTGCGGCTTCGGAACTCTTAAATATCTTGATATATCTCGAGAACTACGCTTCTGACCAAAAAATATCATACAACATAAAAAGTAGGAAACTTAATTCTCTACAAAAAAGGTCTCTTAACATTTTGCCATAGCTCGCTTCGTTTCCGAGATATTTGCAGATTTATCTCAAGGGAAGGGGCCTGACGGACATATTTCGAGATATTTCTTCTTCTTGTTGTTCTTCTTCTGCACAGCTAAGCTGGAAGTGGCATTTGCAGCGCGCAATAGTGCAGAGTTATCTCAAAGAAAGGGGCCACGGTGTTTCTGTATCTCTATTATGTTGGTGCGGCTGCGGAACTTTTAAATATCTCGATATATCTCGAAAACTACGCTTCTGATCAAAAAATATCATAGAACATAAATTGTAGGAAACATAATTCTCGACAAAAAAGGTCTCTTAACATTTTGCCATAGCTCGCTTCGTTTCCGAGATATTTGCAGATATATCTCAAGGGAAGGGGCCTGACGGACATATTTCGAGATATTTCTTCTTCTTGTTGTTCTTCTTCTGCACAGCTAAGCTGGAAGTGGCATTTGCGGCTCGCACTAGTGCACAGTTATCTCAAAGAAAGGGGCCACGGTGTTTCTGTATCTCTATTATGTTGGTGCGACTTCGGAACTTTTAAATATCTCGATATATCTCGAGAACTACGCATCTGATCAAAAAATATCATAGAACATAAAAAGTAGGAAACTTAATTCTCTACAAAAAACGTCTCTTAACATTTTGCCATAGCTCGCTTCGTTTCCGAGATATTTGCAGATTTATCTCAAGGGAAGGGGCCAGACGGACATATTTCGAGATATTTTTTCTTCTTGTTGTTCTTCTTCTGCACAGCTAAGCTGGAAGTGGCATTTGCGGCTCGCACTAGTGCAGAGTTATCTCAAAGAAAGGGGCCACGATGTTTCTGTATCCCTATTATGTTGGTGCGGCTTCGGAACTTTTAAATATCTCGATATATCTCGAGAACTATGCTTCTGATCAAAAAATATCATAGAACATAAATTGTAGGAAACATAATTCTCTACAAAAAACGTCTCTTAACATTCTGCCATAGCTCGCTTCGTTTCCGAGATATTTGCAGATTTATCTCAAGGGAAGGGGCCTGACGGACATATTTCGAGATATTTCTTCTTCTTGTTGTTCTTCTTCTGCACAGCTAAGCTGGAAGTGGCATTTGCGGCTCGCACTAGTGCAGAGTTATCTCAAAGAAAGGGGCCACGATGTTTCTGTATCCCTATTATGTTGGTGCGGCTTCGGAACTTTTAAATATCTCGATATATCTCGAGAACTATGCTTCTGATCAAAAAATATCATAGAACATAAATTGTAGGAAACATAATTCTCTACAAAAAACGTCTCTTAACATTCTGCCATAGCTCGCTTCGTTTCCGAGATATTTGCAGATTTATCTCAAGGGAAGGGGCCTGACGGACATATTTCGAGATATTTCTTCTTCTTGTTGTTCTTCTTCTGCACAGCTAAGCTGGAAGTGGCATTTGCGGCTCGCACTAGTGCAGAGTTATCTCAAAGAAAGGGGCCACGGTGTTTCTGTATCCCTATTATGTTGGTGCGGCTTCGGAACTTTTAAATATCTCGATATATCTCGAAAACTACGCTTCTGATCAAAAAATATCATAGAACATAAATTGTAGGAAACATAATTCTCTACAAAAAACGTCTCTTAACATTTTGCCATAGCTCGCTTCGTTTCCGAGATATTTGCAGATTCAGTTCAAAGGAACTGGCCTGACGGACATATTTCGAGATATTTCTTCTTCTTGTTGTTCTTCCTCTGCACAGCTAAGCTGGAAGTGGCATTTGCAGCTCGCAATAGTGCAGAGTTATCTCAAAGAAAGGGGCCACGGTGTTTCTGTATCTCTATTATGTTGGTGCGGCTTCGGAACTCTTAAATATCTTGATATATCTCGAGAACTACGCATCTGATCAAAAAATATCGTAGAACATAAAAAGTAGGAAACTTAATTCTCTACAAATAAGGTCTCTTAACATTTTGCCATAGCTCGCTTGGTTTCCGAGATATTTGCAGATTTATCTCAAGGGAAGGGGCCTGACGGACATATTTCGAGATATTTCTTCTTCTTGTTGTTCTTCTTCTGCACAGCTAAGCTGGAAGTGGCATTTGCAGCGCGCAATAGTGCAGAGTTATCTCAAAGAAAGGGGCCACGGTGTTTCTGTATCTCTATTATGTTGGTGCGGCTTCGGAACTTTTAAATATCTCGATATATCTCGAAAACTACGCTTCTGATCAAAAAATATCATAGAACATAAATTGTAGGAAACATAATTCTCTACAAAAAACGTCTCTTAACATTTTGCCATAGCTCGCTTCGTTTCCGAGATATTTGCAGATTTATCTCAAGGGAAGGGGCCTGACGGACATATTTCGAGATATTTCTTCTTCTTGTTGTTCTTCCTCTGCACAGGTAAGCTGGAAGTGGCATTTGCAGCGCGCAATAGTGCAGAGTTATCTCAAAGAAAGGGGCCACGGTGTTTCTGTATCTCTATTATGTTGGTGCGGCTTCGGAACTTTTAAATATCTTGATATATCTCGAGAACTACGCATATGATCAAAAAATATCATAGAACATAAATTGTAGGAAACATAATTCTCTACAAAAAACGTCTCTTAACATTTTGCCATAGCTCGCTTCGTTTCCGAGATATTTGCAGATTTATCTCAAGGGAAGGGGCCTGACGGACATATTTCGAGATATTTCTTCTTCTTGTTGTTCTTCCTCTGCACAGCTAAGCTGGAAGTGGCATTTGCAGCTCGCAATAGTGCAGAGTTATCTCAAAGAAAGGGGCCACGGTGTTTCTGTATCTCTATTATGTTGGTGCGGCTTCGGAACTCTTAAATATCTTGATATATCTCGAGAACTACGCTTCTGACCAAAAAATATCATACAACATAAAAAGTAGGAAACTTAATTCTCTACAAAAAAGGTCTCTTAACATTTTGCCATAGCTCGCTTCGTTTCCGAGATATTTGCAGATTTATCTCAAGGGAAGGGGCCTGACGGACATATTTCGAGATATTTCTTCTTCTTGTTGTTCTTCTTCTGCACAGCTAAGCTGGAAGTGGCATTTGCAGCGCGCAATAGTGCAGAGTTATCTCAAAGAAAGGGGCCACGGTGTTTCTGTATCTCTATTATGTTGGTGCGGCTGCGGAACTTGTAAATATCTCGATATATCTCGAAAACTACGCTTCTGATCAAAAAATATCATAGAACATAAATTGTAGGAAACATAATTCTCGACAAAAAAGGTCTCTTAACATTTTGCCATAGCCCGCTTCGTTTCCGAGATATTTGCAGATATATCTCAAGGGAAGGGGCCTGACGGACATATTTCGAGATATTTCTTCTTCTTGTTGTTCTTCTTCTGCACAGCTAAGCTGGAAGTGGCATTTGCGGCTCGCACTAGTGCACAGTTATCTCAAAGAAAGGGGCCACGGTGTTTCTGTATCTCTATTATGTTGGTGCGACTTCGGAACTTTTAAATATCTCGATATATCTCGAGAACTACGCATCTGATCAAAAAATATCATAGAACATAAAAAGTAGGAAACTTAATTCTCTACAAAAAACGTCTCTTAACATTTTGCCATAGCTCGCTTCGTTTCCGAGATATTTGCAGATTTATCTCAAGGGAAGGGGCCAGACGGACATATTTCGAGATATTTTTTCTTCTTGTTGTTCTTCTTCTGCACAGCTAAGCTGGAAGTGGCATTTGCGGCTCGCACTAGTGCAGAGTTATCTCAAAGAAAGGGGCCACGATGTTTCTGTATCCCTATTATGTTGGTGCGGCTTCGGAACTTTTAAATATCTCGATATATCTCGAGAACTATGCTTCTGATCAAAAAATATCATAGAACATAAATTGTAGGAAACATAATTCTCTACAAAAAACGTCTCTTAACATTCTGCCATAGCTCGCTTCGTTTCCGAGATATTTGCAGATTTATCTCAAGGGAAGGGGCCTGACGGACATATTTCGAGATATTTCTTCTTCTTGTTGTTCTTCTTCTGCACAGCTAAGCTGGAAGTGGCATTTGCGGCTCGCACTAGTGCAGAGTTATCTCAAAGAAAGGGGCCACGGTGTTTCTGTATCCCTATTATGTTGGTGCGGCTTCGGAACTTTTAAATACCTCGATATATCTCGAAAACTACGCTTCTGATCAAAAAATATCATAGAACATAAATTGTAGGAAACATAATTCTCTACAAAAAACGTCTCTTAACATTTTGCCATAGCTCGCTTCGTTTCCGAGATATTTGCAGATTCAGTTCAAAGGAACTGGCCTGACGGACATATTTCGAGATATTTCTTCTTCTTGTTGTTCTTCCTCTGCACAGCTAAGCTGGAAGTGGCATTTGCAGCTCGCAATAGTGCAGAGTTATCTCAAAGAAAGGGGCCACGGTGTTTCTGTATCTCTATTATGTTGGTGCGGCTTCGGAACTTTTAAATATCTTGATATATCTCGAGAACTACACATCTGATCAAAAAATATCATAGAACATAAAAAGTAGGAAACTTAATTCTCTACAAAAAAGGTCTCTTAACATTTTGCCATAGCTCGCTTCGTTTCCGAGATATTTGCATATTTATCTCAAGGGAAGGGGCCTGACGGACATATTTCGAGATATTGCTTCTTCTTCTTGTTCTTCTTCTGCACAGCTAAGCTGGAAGTGGCATTTGCGGCTCGCACTAGTGCAGAGTTATCTCAAAGAAAGGGGCCACGGTGTTTCTGTATCTCTATTATGTTGGTGCGGCTTCGGAACTTTTAAATATCTCGATATATCTCGAAAACTACGCTTCTGATCAAAAAATATCATAGAGCATAAATTGTAGGAAACAGAATTCTCTACAAAAAAGGTCTCTTAACGTTTTGCCATAGCTCGCTTCGTTTCCGAGATATTTGCAGATATATCTCAAGGGAAGGGGCCTGACGGACATATTTCGAGATATTTCTTCTCCTTGTTGTTCTTCTTCTGCACAGCTAAGCTGGAAGTGGCATTTACAGCTCGCAACAGTGCAGAGTTAACTCAAAGAAAGGGGCCACGGTGTTTCTGTATCTCTATTATGTTGGTGCGGCTTCGGAACTTTTAAATATCTTGATATATCTCGAGAACTACGCATCTGATCAAAAAATATCATAGAACATAAAAAGTAGGAAACTTAATTCTCTACAAACAAGGTCGCTTAACATTTTGCCATAGCTCGCTTCGTTTCCGAGATATTTGCAGATTTATCTCAAGGGAAGGGGCCTGACGGACATATTTCGAGATATTTCTTCTTCTTGTTGTTCTTCTTCTGCACAGCTAAACTGGAAGTGACATTTCCAGCTCGCAATCGTGCAGAGTTATCTCAAAGAAAGGGGCCACGCTGTTTCTGTATCTCTATTATGTTGGTGCGGCTTCGGAACTTTTAAATATCTTGATATATCTCGAGAACTACGCCTCTGATCGAAAAATATCATAGAACATAAAAAGTAGGAAACTTAATTCTCTACAAAAAAGGTCTCTTTACATTTTCCCATAGCTCGCTTCGTTTCCGAGATATTTGCAGATTTATCTCAAGGGAAGGGGCCTGACGGACATATTTCGAGATATTTCTTCTTCCTGTTGTTCTTCTTCTGCACAGCTAAGCTGGAAGTGGCATTTGCAGCGCGCAATAGTGCAGAGTTATCTCAAAGAAAGGGGCCACGGTGTTTCTGTATCTCTATTATATTGGTGCGGCTTCGGAACTTTTAAATATCTTGATATATCTCGAGAACTACGCATCTGATCAAAAAATATCATACTACATAAAAAGTAGGAAACTTAATTCTCTACAAGAAAGGTCTCTAAAGATTTTGCCATAGCTCGCTTCGTTTCCGAGATATTTGCAGATTTATCTCAAGGGAAGGGGCCTGACGGACATATTTCGAGATATTTCTTCTTCTTGTTGTTCTTCTTCTGCACAGCTAAGCTGGAAGTGGCATTTGCAGCTCGCAATAGTGCAGAGTTATCTCAAAGAGAGGGGCCACGGTGTTTCTGTATCTCTATTATGTTGGTGCGGCTTCGGAACTTTTAAATATCTTGATATATCTCGAGAACTACGCATCTGATCAAAAAATATCATAGAAGATAAAAAGTAGGAAACTTAATTCTCTACAAAAAAGGTCTCTTAACATTTCGCCATAGCTCGCTTCGTTTCCGAGATATTTGCAGATTTATCTCAAGGGAAGGGGCCTGTCGGACATATTTCGAGATATTTCTTCTTCTTGTTGTTCTTCTTCTGCACAGCTAAGCTGGAAGTGGCATTTGCGGCTCGCACTAGTGCAGAGTTATCTCAAAGGAAGGGGCCACGGTGTTTCTGTATCTCTATTATGTTGGTGCGGCTTCGGAACTTTTAAATATCTCGATATATCTCGAAAACTACGCTTCTGATCAAAAAATATCATAGAACATAAATTGTAGGAAACTTAATTCTCTACAAAAAAGGTCTCTTAACATTTTGCCATAACTCGCTTCGTTTCCGAGATATTTGCAGATTTATCTCAAGGGAAGGGGCCTGACGGACATATTTCGAGATATTTCTTCTTCTTGTTGTTCTTCTTCTGCACAGCTAAGCTGGAAGTGGCATTTGCGGCTCGCACTAGTGCAGAGTTATCTCAAAGAAAGGGGCCACGGTGTTTCTGTATCTCTATTATGTTGGTGCGGCTTCGGAACTTTTAAATATCTCGATATATCTCGAAAACTACGCTTCTGATCAAAAAATATCATAGAACATAAATTGTAGGAAACAGAATTCTCTACAAAAAAGGTCTCTTAACGTTTTGCCATAGCTCGCTTCGTTTCCGAGATATTTGCAGATATATCTCAAGGGAAGGGGCCTGACGGACATATTTCGAGATATTTCTTCTCCTTGTTGTTCTTCTTCTGCACAGCTAAGCTGGAAGTGGCATTTACAGCTCGCAACAGTGCAGAGTTATCTCAAAGAAAGGGGCCACGGTGTTTCTGTATCTCTATTATGTTGGTGCGGCTTCGGAACTTTTAAATATCTTGATATATCTCGAAAACTACGCTTCTGATCAAAAAATATCATAGAACATAAATTGTAGGAAACATAATTCTCTACAAAAAAGGTCTCTAAACATTTTGCCATAGCTCGCTTCGTTTCCGAGATATTTGCAGATATATCTCAAGGGAAGGGGCCTGACGGACATATTTCGAGATATTTCTTCTTCTTGTTGTTCTTCTTCTGCACAGCTAAGCTGGAAGTGGCATTTGCGGCTCGCACTAGTGCAGAGTTATCTCAAAGAAAGGGGCCACGGTGTTTCTGTATCCCTATTATGTTGGTGCGGCTTCGGAACTTTTAAATATCTCGATATATCTCGAAAACTACGCTTCTGATCAAAAAATATCATAGAACATAAATTGTAGGAAACATAATTCTCTATAAAAAACGTCTCTTAACATTTTGCCATAGCTCGCTTCGTTTCCGAGATATTTGCAGATTCAGCTCAAAGGAACTGGCCTGACGGACATATTTCGAGATATTTCTTCTTCTTGTTGTTCTTCCTCTGCACAGCTAAGCTGGAAGTGGCATTTGCAGCTCGCAATAGTGCAGAGTTATCTCAAAGAAAGGGGCCACGGTGTTTCTGTATCTCTATTATGTTGGTGCGGGTTCGGAACTTTTAAATATCTTGATATATCTCGAGAACTACGCATCTGATCAAAAAATATCATAGTACATAAAAAGTAGGAAACTTAATTCTCTACAAAAAAGGTCTCTTAACATTTTGCCATAACTCGCTTCGTTTCCGAGATATTTGCAGATTTATCTCAAGGGAAGGGGCCTGACGGACATATTTCGAGATATTTCTTCTTCTTGTTGTTCTTCTTCTGCACAGCTAAGCTGGAAGTGGCATTTGCGGCTCGCACTAGTGCAGAGTTATCTCAAAGAAAGGGGCCACGGTGTTTCTGTATCCCTATTATGTTGGTGCGGCTTCGGAACTTTTAAATATCTCGATATATCTCGAAAACTACGCTTCGGATCAAAAAATATCATAGAACATAAATTGTAGGAAACATAATTCTCTACAAAAAACGTCTCTTAACATTTTGCCATAGCTCGCTTCGTTTCCGAGATATTTGCAGATTCAGCTCAAAGGAACTGGCCTGACGGACATATTTCGAGATATTTCTTCTTCTTGTTGTTCTTCCTCTGCACAGCTAAGCTGGAAGTGGCATTTGCAGCTCGCAATAGTGCAGAGTTAACTCAAAGAAAGGGGCCACGGTGTTTCTGTATCTCTATTATGTTGGTGCGGCTTCGGAACTTTTAAATATCTTGATATATCTCGAGAACTACGCATCTGATCAAAAAATATCATAGAACATAAAAAGTAGGAAACTTAATTCTCTACAAAAAAGGTCGCTTAACATTTTGCCATAGCTCGCTTCGTTTCCGAGATATTTGCAGATTTGTCTCAAGGGAAGGGGCCTGACGGACATATTTCGAGATATTTCTTCTTCTTGTTGTTCTTCTTCTGCACAGCTAAGCTGGAAGTGGCATTTGCGGCTCGCACTAGTGCAGAGTTATCTCAAAGAAAGGGGCCACGGTGTTTCTGTATCTCTATTATGTTGGTGCGGCTTCGGAACTTTTAAATATCTCGATACATCTCGAAAACTACGCTTCTGATCAAAAAATATCATAGAACCTATATTGTAGGAAACATAATTCTCTACAAAAAAGGTCTCTTAACATTTTGCCATAGCTCGCTTCGTTTCCGAGATATTTGCAGATATATCTCAAGGGAAGGGGCCTGACGGACATATTTCGAGATATTTCTTCTTCTTGTTATCCTTCTTCTGCACAGCTAAGCTGGAAGTGGCATTTACAGCTCGCAATAGTGCAGAGTTATCTCAAAGAAAGGGGCCACGGTGTTTCTGTATCTCTATTATGTTGGTGCGGCTTCGGAACTTTTAAATATCTCGATATATCTCGAAAACTACGCTTCTGATCAATAAATATCATAGAACATAAATTGTAGGAAACATAATTCTCTACAAAAAAGGTCTCTTAACGTTTTGCCATAGCTCGCTTCGTTTCCGAGATATTTGCAGATATATCTCAAGGGAAGGGTCCTGATGGACATATTTCGAGATATTTCTTCTTCTTGTTGTTCTTCTTCTGCACAGCTAAACTGGAAGTGGCATTTCCAGCTCGCAATCGTGCAGAGTTATCTCAAAGAAAGGGGCCACGGTGTTTCTGTATCTCTATTATGTTGTTGCGGCTTCGGAACTTTTAAATATCTTGATATATCTCGAGAACTACGCCTCTGATCGAAAAATATCATAGAACATAAAAAGTAGGAAACTTAATTCTCTACAAAAAAGGTCTCTTAACATTTTGCCATAGCTCGCTTCGTTTCCGAGATATTTGCAGATTTATCTCAAGGGAAGGGTCCTGACGGACATATTTCGAGATTTTTCTTCTTCTTGTTGTTCTTCTTCTGCACAGCTAAGCTGGAAGTGGCATTTGCAGGTCGCAATAGTGCAGAGTTATCTCAAAGAAAGGGGCCACGGTGTTTCTGTATCTCTATTATGTTGGTGCGGCTTCGGAACTTTTAAATATCTCGATATATCTCGAAAACTACGCTTCTGATCAAAAAATATCGGAGAACGTAAATTGTAGGAAAGATAATTCTGTACAAAAAAGGTCTCTTAACATTTTGCCATAGCTCGCTTCGTTTCCGAGATATTTGCAGATTTATCTCAAGGGAAGGGGCCTGACGGACATATTTCGAGATATTTCTTCTTCTTGTTGTTCTTCTTCTGCACAGCTAAGCTGGAAGTGGCATTTGCAGCTCGCAATAGTGCAGAGTTATCTCAAAGAAAGGGGCCACGGTGTTTCTGTATCTCTATTATGTTGATGCGGCTTCGGAACTTTTAAATATCTTGATATATCTCGAGAACTACGCATCTGATCAAAAAATATCGTAGAACATAAAAAGTAGGAAACTTAATTCTCTACAAATAAGGTCTCTTAACATTTTGCCATAGCTCGCTTGGTTTCCGAGATATTTGCAGATTTATCTCAAGGGAAGGGGCCTGACGGACATATTTCGAGATATTTCTTCTTCTTGTTGTTCTTCTTCTGCACAGCTAAGCTGGAAGTGGCATTTGCAGCGCGCAATAGTGCAGAGTTATCTCAAAGAAAGGGGCCACGGTGTTTCTGTATCTCTATTATGTTGGTGCGGCTTCGGAACTTTTAAATATCTCGATATATCTCGAAAACTACGCTTCTGATCAAAAAATATCATAGAACATAAATTGTAGGAAACATAATTCTCTACAAAAAACGTCTCTTAACATTTTGCCATAGCTCGCTTCGTTTCCGAGATATTTGCAGATTTATCTCAAGGGAAGGGGCCTGACGGACATATTTCGAGATATTTCTTCTTCTTGTTGTTCTTCCTCTGCACAGCTAAGCTGGAAGTGGCATTTGCAGCGCGCAATAGTGCAGAGTTATCTCAAAGAAAGGGGCCACGGTGTTTCTGTATCTCTATTATGTTGGTGCGGCTTCGGAACTTTTAAATATCTTGATATATCTCGAGAACTACGCATCTGATCAAAAAATATCATAGAACATAAATTGTAGGAAACATAATTCTCTACAAAAAACGTCTCTTAACATTTTGCCATAGCTCGCTTCGTTTCCGAGATATTTGCAGATTTATCTCAAGGGAAGGGGCCTGACGGACGTATTTCGAGATATTTCTTCTTCTTGTTGTTCTTCCTCTGCACAGCTAAGCTGGAAGTGGCATTTGCAGCACGCAATAGTGCAGAGTTATCTCAAAGAAAGGGGCCACGGTGTTTCTGTATCTCTATTATGTTGGTGCGGCTTCGGAACTCTTAAATATCTTGATATATCTCGAGAACTACGCTTCTGACCAAAAAATATCATACAACATAAAAAGTAGGAAACTTAATTCTCTACAAAAAAGGTCTCTTAACATTTTGCCATAGCTCGCTTCGTTTCCGAGATATTTGCAGATATATCTCAAGGGAAGGGGCCTGACGGACATATTTCGAGATATTTCTTCTTCTTGTTGTTCTTCTTCTGCACAGCTAAGCTGGAAGTGGCATTTGCGGCTCGCACTAGTGCACAGTTATCTCAAAGAAAGGGGCCACGGTGTTTCTGTATCTCTATTATGTTGGTGCGACTTCGGAACTTTTAAATATCTCGATATATCTCGAGAACTACGCATCTGATCAAAAAATATCATAGAACATAAAAAGTAGGAAACTTAATTCTCTACAAAAAACGTCTCTTAACATTTTGCCATAGCCCGCTTCGTTTCCGAGATATTTGCAGATATATCTCAAGGGAAGGGGCCAGACGGACATATTTCGAGATATTTTTTCTTCTTCTTGTTCTTCTTCTGCACAGCTAAGCTGGAAGTGGCATTTGCGGCTCGCACTAGTGCAGAGTTATCTCAAAGAAAGGGGCCACGATGTTTCTGTATCCCTATTATGTTGGTGCGGCTTCGGAACTTTTAAATATCTCGATATATCTCGAGAACTATGCTTCTGATCAAAAAATATCATAGAACATAAATTGTAGGAAACATAATTCTCTACAAAAAACGTCTCTTAACATTCTGCCATAGCTCGCTTCGTTTCCGAGATATTTGCAGATTTATCTCAAGGGAAGGGGCCTGACGGACATATTTCGAGATATTTCTTCTTCTTGTTGTTCTTCTTCTGCACAGCTAAGCTGGAAGTGGCATTTGCGGCTCGCACTAGTGCAGAGTTATCTCAAAGAAAGGGGCCACGGTGTTTCTGTATCCCTATTATGTTGGTGCGGCTTCGGAACTTTTAAATATCTCGATATATCTCGAAAACTACGCTTCTGATCAAAAAATATCATAGAACATAAATTGTAGGAAACATAATTCTCTACAAAAAACGTCTCTTAACATTTTGCCATAGCTCGCTTCGTTTCCGAGATATTTGCAGATTCAGTTCAAAGGAACTGGCCTGACGGACATATTTCGAGATATTTCTTCTTCTTGTTGTTCTTCCTCTGCACAGCTAAGCTGGACGTGGCATTTGCAGCTCGCAATAGTGCCGAGTTATCTCAAAGAAAGGGGCCACGGCGTTTCTGTATCTCTATTATGTTGGTGCGGCTTCCGAACTTTTAAATATCTTGATATATCTCGAGAACTACGCATCTGATCAAAAAATATCATAGAACATAAAAAGTAGGAAACTTAATTCTCTACAAAAAAGGTCTCTTAACATTTTGCCATAGCTCGCTTCGTTTCCGAGATATTTGCATATTTATCTCAAGGGAAGGGGCCTGACGGACATATTTCGAGATATTTCTTCTTCTTCTTGTTCTTCTTCTGCACAGCTAAGCTGGAAGTGGCATTTGCGGCTCGCACTAGTGCAGAGTTATCTCAAAGAAAGGGGCCACGGTGTTTCTGTATCTCTATTATGTTGGTGCGGCTTCGGAACTTTTAAATATCTCGATATATTTCGAGAACTACGCCTCTGATCGAAAAATATCATAGAACATAAAAAGTAGGAAACTGAATTCTCTACAAAAAAGGTCTCTTAACATTTTGCCATAGCTCGCTTCGTTTCCGAGATATTTGCAGATTTATCTCAAGGGAAGGGGCCTGACGGACATATTTCGAGATATTTCTTCTTCTTGTTGGTCTTCTTCTGCACAGCTAAGCTGGAAGTGGCATTTGCAGCGCGCAATAGTGCAGAGTTATCTCAAACAAAGGGGCCACGGTGTTTCTGTATCTCTATTATGTTGGTGCGGCTTCGGAACTTTTAAATATCATGATATATCTCGAGAACTACGCATCTGATCAGAAAATATCATACTACATAAAAAGTAGGAAACTTAATTCTCTACAAGAAAGGTCTCTAAACATTTTGCCATAGCTCCCTTCGTTTCCGAGATATTTGCAGATTTATCTCAAGGGAAGGGGCCTGACGGACATATTTCGAGATATTTCTTCTTCTTGTTGTTCTTCTTCTGCACAGCTAAGCTGGAAGTGGCATTTGCAGCTCGCAATAGTGCAGAGTTATCTCAAAGAAAGGGGCCACGGTGTTTCTGTATCTCTATTATGTTGGTGCGGCTTCGGAACTTTTAAATATCTTGATATATCTCGAGAACTACGCATCTGATCAAAAAATATCATAGAACATAAAAAGTAGGAAACTTAATTCTCTACAAAAAAGGTCTCTTAACATTTTGCCATAGCTCGCTTCGTTTCCGAGATATTTGCAGATTTATCTCAAGGGAAGGGGCCTGACGGACATATTTCGAGATATTTCTTCTTCTTGTTGTTCTTCTTCTGCACAGCTGAGCTGGAAGTGGCATTTGCAGGTCGCAATAGTGCAGAGTTAACTCAAAGAAAGGGGCCACGGTGTTTCTGTATCTCTATTATGTTGGTGCGGCTTCGGAACTTTTAAATATCTCGATATATCTTGAAAACTACGCTTCTGATCAAAAAATATCATAGAACGTAAATTGTAGGAAACATTATTCTCTACAAAAAAGGTCTCTTAACATTTTGCCATAGCTCGCTTCGTTTCCGAGATATTTGCAGATTTATCTCAAGGGAAGGGGTCTGACGGACATATTTCGAGATATTTCTTCTTCTTGTTGTTCTTCTTCTGCACAGCTGAGCTGGAAGTGGCATTTGCAGGTCGCAATAGTGCAGAGTTATCTCAAAGAAAGTGGCCACGGTGTTTCTGTATCTCTATTATGTTGGTGCGGCTTCGGAACTTCAAAATATTTCGATATATCTCGAAAACTACGCTTCTGATCAAAAAATATCATAGAACATAAAAAGTAGGAAACTTAATTCTCTACAAAAAAGGTCTCTTAACATTTTCCCATAGCTGGCATCGTTTCCGAGATATTTGTAGATTTAGCTCAAGGGAAGGGGCCTGACGACATATTCCGAGATATTTCTTCTTCTTGTTGTTCCTCTTCTGCACAGCTAAGCTGGAAGTGGCATTTGCAGGTCGCAATAGTGCAGAGTTATCTCAAAGAAAGGGGCCACGGTGTTTCTGTATCTCTATTATGTTGGTGCGGATTCGGAACTTTTAAATATCTCGATATATCTCGAAAACTACGCTTCTGATCAAAAAATATCAGAGAACGTAAATTGTAGGAAACATAATTCTCTACAAAAAAGGTCTCTTAACATTTTCCCATAGCTGGCATCGTTTCCGAGATATTTGCAGATTTAGCTCAAGGGAAGGGGCCTGACGACATATTCCGAGATATTTCTTCTTCTTGTTGTTCCTCTTCTGCACAGCTAAGCTGGAAGTGGCATTTGCAGGTCGCAATAGTGCAGAGTTATCTCAAAGAAAGGGGCCACGGTGTTTCTGTATCTCTATTATGTTGGTGCGGATTCGGAACTTTTAAATATCTCGATATATCTCGAAAACTACGCTTCTGATCAAAAAATATCAGAGAACGTAAATTGTAGGAAACATAATTCTCTACAAAAAAGGTCTCTTAACATTTTGCCATAGCTCGCTTCGTTTCCGAGATATTTGCAGATTTATCTCAAGGGAAGGGGCCTGACGGACATATTTCGAGATATTTCTTCTTCTTGTTGTTCTTCTTCTGCACAGCTAAGCTGGAAGTGGCATTTGCGGCTCGCACTAGTGCAGAGTTATCTCAAAGAAAGGGGCCACGGTGTTTCTGTATCTCTATTATGTTGGTGCAGCTTCGGAACTTTTAAATACCTTGCTATATCTCGAGAACTACGCATCTGATCAAAAAATATCATAGAACGTAAAAAGTAGGAAACTTAATTCTCTACAAAAAAGGTCTCTTAACATTTTGCCATAGCCCGCTTCGTTTCCGAGATATTTGCAGATTTATCTCAAGGGAAGGGGCCTGACGGACATATTTCGAGATATTTCTTCTTCTTGTTGTTCTTCTTCTGCACAGCTAAGCTGGAAGTGGCATTTGCAGCGCGCAATAGTGCAGAGTTATCTCAAAGAAAGGGGCCACGGTGTTTCTGTATCTCTATTATGTTGGTGCGGCTTCGGAACTTTTAAATATCTTGATATATCTCGAGAACTACGCATCTGATCAAAAAATATCGTAGAGCATAAAAAGTAGGAAACCTAATTTTCTACAAAAAAGGTCGCTTAATATTTTGCCGTAGCTCGCTTCGTTTCCGAGATATTTGCAGATTTATCTCAAGGGAAGGGTCCTGATGGACATATTTCGAGATATTTCTTCTTCTTGTTGTCCTTCTTCTGCACAGCTAAACTGGAAGTGGCATTTGCAGCTCGCAATAGTGCAGAGTTATCTCAAAGAAAGGGGCCACGGTGTTTCTGTACCTCTATTATGTTGGTGCAGCTTCGGAGCTTTTAAATATCTTGATATATCTCGAGAACTACGCATCTGATCAAAAAATATCATAGAACATAAAAAGTAGGAAACTTAATTCTCTACAAAAAAGGTCTCTTAACATTTTCCCATAACTGGCATCGTTTCCGAGATATTTGCAGATTTAGCTCAAGGGAAGGGGCCTGACGGACATATTCCGAGATATATCTTCTTCTTGTTGTTCCTCTTCTGCACAGCTAAGCTGGAAGTGGCATTTGCAGGTCGCAATAGTGCAGAGTTATCTCAAAGAAAGGGGCCACGGTGTTTCTGTATCTCTATTATGTTGGTGCGGCTTCGGAACTTTTAAATATCTCGATATATCTCGAAAACTACGCTTCTGATCAAAAAATATCAGAGAACCTAAATTGTAGGAAACATGATTCTCTACAAAAAAGGTCTCTTAACATTTTGCCATAGCTCGCTTCGTTTCCGAGATATTTGCAGATTTATCTCAAGGGAAGGGTCCTGACGGACATATTTCGAGATATTTCTTCTTCTTGTTGTTCTTCTTCTGCACAGCTAAACTGGAAGTGGCATTTCCAGCTCGCAATCGTGCAGAGTTATCTCAAAGAGAGGGGCCACGGTGTTTCTGTATCCCTATTATGTTGGTGCGGCTTCGGAACTTTTAAATATCTCGATATATCTCGAAAACTACGCATCTGATCAAAAAATATCATACAACATAAAAAGTAGGAAACTTAATTCTCTACAAAAAAGGTCTCTTAACATTTTCCCATAGCTGGCATCGTTTCCGAGATATTTGCAGATTTAGCTCAAGGGAAGGGGCCTGACGACATATTCCGAGATATTTCTTCTTCTTGTTGTTCCTCTTCTGCACAGCTAAGCTGGAAGTGGCATTTGCAGGTCGCAATAGTGCAGAGTTATCTCAAAGAAAGGGGCCACCGTGTTTCTGTATCTCTATTATGTTGGTGCGGCTTCGGAACTTTTAAATATCTCGATATATCTCGAAAACTACGCTTCTGATCAAAAAATATCAGAGAACGTAAATTGTAGGAAACATAATTCTCTACAAAAAAGGTCTCTTAACATTTTGCCATAGCTCGCTTCGTTTCCGAGATATTTGCAGATTTATCTCAAGGGAAGGGGCCTGACGGACATATTTCGAGATATTTCTTGTTCTTGTTGTTCTTCTTCTGCACAGCTAAGCTGGAAGTGGCATTTGCAGCTCGCAATAGTGCAGAGTTATCTCAAAGAAAGGGGCCACGGTGTTTCTGTATCTCTATTATGTTTGTGCCGCTTCGGAACTTTTAAATATCTGGATATATCTCGAGAACTACGCATCTGATCAAAAAATATCATAGAACATAAAAAGTAGGAAACTTAATTCTCTACAAAAAAGGTCTCTTAACATTTTGCCATAGCCCGCTTCGTTTCCGAGATATTTGCAGATTTATCTCAAGGGAAGGGGCCTGACGGACATATTTCGAGATATTTCTTCTTCTTGTTGTTCTTCTTCTGCACAGCTAAGCTGGAAGTGGCATTTGCAGCGCGCAATAGTGCAGAGTTATCTCAAAGAAAGGGGCCACGGTGTTTCTGTATCTCTATTATGTTGGTGCGGCTTCGGAACTTTTAAATATCTCGATATATCTCGAAAACTACGCTTCTGATCAAAAAATATCAGAGAACCTAAATTGTAGGAAACATGATTCTCTACAAAAAAGGTCTCTTAACATATTGCCATAGCTCGCTTCGTTTCCGAGATATTTGCAGATTTATCTCAAGGGAAGGGTCCTGACGGACATATTTCGAGATATTTCTTCTTCTTGTTGTTCTTCTTCTGCACAGCTAAACTGGAAGTGGCATTTCCAGCTCGCAATCGTGCAGAGTTATCTCAAAGAGAGGAGCCACGGTGTTTCTGTATCCCTATTATGTTGGTGCGGCTTCGGAACTTTTAAATATCTTGATATATCTCGAGAACTACGCCTCTAATCGAAAAATATCATAGAACATAAAAAGTAGGAAACTTAATTCTCTACAAAAAAGGTCTCTTAACATTTTGCCATAGCTCGCTTCGTTTCCGAGATATTTACAGATTTATCTCAAGGGAAGGGGCCTGACGGACATATTTCGAGATATTTCTTGTTCTTGTTGTTCTTCTTCTGCACAGCTAAGCTGGAAGTGGCATTTGCAGCTCGCAATAGTGCAGAGTTATCTCAAAGAAAGGGGCCACGGTGTTTCTGTATCTCTATTATGTTTGTGCCGCTTCGGAACTTTTAAATATCTGGATATATCTCGAGAACTACGCATCTGATCAAAAAATATCATAGAACATAAAAAGTAGGAAACTTAATTCTCTACAAAAAAGGTCTCTTAACATTTTCCCATAGCTGGCATCGTTTCCGAGATATTTGCAGATTTAGCTCAAGGGAAGGGGCCTGACGACATATTCCGAGATATTTCTTCTTCTTGTTGTTCCTCTTCTGCACAGCTAAGCTGGAAGTGGCATTTGCAGGTCGCAATAGTGCAGAGTTATCTCAAAGAAAGGGGCCACGGTGTTTCTGTATCTCTATTATGTTGGTGCGGATTCGGAACTTTTAAATATCTCGATATATCTCGAAAACTACGCTTCTGATCAAAAAATATCAGAGAACGTAAATTGTAGGAAACATAATTCTCTACAAAAAAGGTCTCTTAACATTTTGCCATAGCTCGCTTCGTTTCCGAGATATTTGCAGATTTATCTCAAGGGAAGGGTCCTGATGGACATATTTCGAGATATTTCTTCTTCTTGTTGTCCTTCTTCTGCACAGCTAAACTGGAAGTGGCATTTGCAGCTCGCAATAGTGCAGAGTTATCTCAAAGAAAGGGGCCACGGTGTTTCTGTACCTCTATTATGTTGGTGCAGCTTCGGAGCTTTTAAATATCTTGATATATCTCGAGAACTACGCATCTGATCAAAAAATATCATAGAACATAAAAAGTAGGAAATTTAATTCTCTACAAAAAAGGTCTCTTAACATTTTCCCATAACTGGCATCGTTTCCGAGATATTTGCAGATTTAGCTCAAGGGAAGGGGCCTGACGGACATATTCCGAGATATATCTTCTTCTTGTTGTTCCTCTTCTGCACAGCTAAGCTGGAAGTGGCATTTGCAGGTCGCAATAGTGCAGAGTTATCTCAAAGAAAGGGGCCACGGTGTTTCTGTATCTCTATTATGTTGGTGCGGCTTCGGAACTTTTAAATATCTCGATATATCTCGAAAACTACGCTTCTGATCAAAAAATATCAGAGAACCTAAATTGTAGGAAACATGATTCTCTACAAAAAAGGTCTCTTAACATTTTGCCATAGCTCGCTTCGTTTCCGAGATATTTGCAGATTCAGTTCAAAGGAACTGGCCTGACGGACATATTTCGAGATATTTCTTCTTCTTGTTGTTCTTCCTCTGCACAGCTAAGCTGGAAGTGGCATTTGCAGCTCGCAATAGTGCCGAGTTATCTCAAAGAAAGGGGCCACGGCGTTTCTGTATCTCTATTATGTTGGTGCGGCTTCCGAACTTTTAAATATCTTGATATATCACGAGAACTGCGCATCTGATCAAAAAATATCATAGAACATAAAAAGTAGGAAACTTAATTCTCTACAAAAAAGGTCTCTTAACATTTTGCCATAGCTCGCTTCGTTTCCGAGATATTTGCATATTTATCTCAAGGGAAGGGGCCTGACGGACATATTTCGAGATATTTCTTCTTCTTCTTGTTCTTCTTCTGCACAGCTAAGCTGGAAGTGGCATTTGCGGCTCGCACTAGTGCAGAGTTATCTCAAAGAAAGGGGCCACGGTGTTTCTGTATCTCTATTATGTTGGTGCGGCTTCGGAACTTTTAAATATCTCGATATATTTCGAGAACTACGCCTCTGATCGAAAAATATCATAGAACATAAAAAGTAGGAAACTGAATTCTCTACAAAAAAGGTCTCTTAACATTTTGCCATAGCTCGCTTCGTTTCCGAGATATTTGCAGATTTATCTCAAGGGAAGGGGCCTGACGGACATATTTCGAGATATTTCTTCTTCTTGTTGGTCTTCTTCTGCACAGCTAAGCTGGAAGTGGCATTTGCAGCGCGCAATAGTGCAGAGTTATCTCAAACAAAGGGGCCACGGTGTTTCTGTATCTCTATTATGTTGGTGCGGCTTCGGAACTTTTAAATATCATGATATATCTCGAGAACTACGCATCTGATCAGAAAATATCATACTACATAAAAAGTAGGAAACTTAATTCTCTACAAGAAAGGTCTCTAAACATTTTGCCATAGCTCGCTTCGTTTCCGAGATATTTGCAGATTTATCTCAAGGGAAGGGGCCTGACGGACATATTTCGAGATATTTCTTCTTCTTGTTGTTCTTCTTCTGCACAGCTAAGCTGGAAGTGGCATTTGCAGCTCGCAATAGTGCAGAGTTATCTCAAAGAAAGGGGCCACGGTGTTTCTGTATCTCTATTATGTTGGTGCGGCTTCGGAACTTTTAAATATCTTGATATATCTCGAGAACTACGCATCTGATCAAAAAATATCATAGAACATAAAAAGTAGGAAACTTAATTCTCTACAAAAAAGGTCTCTTAACATTTTGCCATAGCTCGCTTCGTTTCCGAGATATTTGCAGATTTATCTCAAGGGAAGGGGCCTGACGGACATATTTCGAGATATTTCTTCTTCTTGTTGTTCTTCTTCTGCACAGCTGAGCTGGAAGTGGCATTTGCAGGTCGCAATAGTGCAGAGTTAACTCAAAGAAAGGGGCCACGGTGTTTCTGTATCTCTATTATGTTGGTGCGGCTTCGGAACTTTTAAATATCTCGATATATCTTGAAAACTACGCTTCTGATCAAAAAATATCATAGAACGTAAATTGTAGGAAACATTATTCTCTACAAAAAAGGTCTCTTAACATTTTGCCATAGCTCGCTTCGTTTCCGAGATATTTGCAGATTTATCTCAAGGGAAGGGGTCTGACGGACATATTTCGAGATATTTCTTCTTCTTGTTGTTCTTCTTCTGCACAGCTGAGCTGGAAGTGGCATTTGCAGGTCGCAATAGTGCAGAGTTATCTCAAAGAAAGTGGCCACGGTGTTTCTGTATCTCTATTATGTTGGTGCGGCTTCGGAACTTTAAAATATTTCGATATATCTCGAAAACTACGCTTCTGATCAAAAAATATCATAGAACATAAAAAGTAGGAAACTTAATTCTCTACAAAAAAGGTCTCTTAACATTTTCCCATAGCTGGCATCGTTTCCGAGATATTTGCAGATTTAGCTCAAGGGAAGGGGCCTGACGACATATTCCGAGATATTTCTTCTTCTTGTTGTTCCTCTTCTGCACAGCTAAGCTGGAAGTGGCATTTGCAGGTCGCAATAGTGCAGAGTTATCTCAAAGAAAGGGGCCACGGTGTTTCTGTATCTCTATTATGTTGGTGCGGATTCGGAACTTTTAAATATCTCGATATATCTCGAAAACTACGCTTCTGATCAAAAAATATCAGAGAACGTAAATTGTAGGAAACATAATTCTCTACAAAAAAGGTCTCTTAACATTTTGCCATAGCTCGCTTCGTTTCCGAGATATTTGCAGATTTATCTCAAGGGAAGGGGCCTGACGGACATATTTCGAGATATTTCTTCTTCTTGTTGTTCTTCTTCTGCACAGCTAAGCTGGAAGTGGCATTTGCGGCTCGCACTAGTGCAGAGTTATCTCAAAGAAAGGGGCCACGGTGTTTCTGTATCTCTATTATGTTGGTGCAGCTTCGGAACTTTTAAATATCTTGCTATATCTCGAGAACTACGCATCTGATCAAAAAATATCATAGAACGTAAAAAGTAGGAAACTTAATTCTCTACAAAAAAGGTCTCTTAACATTTTGCCATAGCCCGCTTCGTTTCCGAGATATTTGCAGATTTATCTCAAGGGAAGGGGCCTGACGGACATATTTCGAGATATTTCTTCTTCTTGTTGTTCTTCTTCTGCACAGCTAAGCTGGAAGTGGCATTTGCAGCGCGCAATAGTGCAGAGTTATCTCAAAGAAAGGGGCCACGGTGTTTCTGTATCTCTATTATGTTGGTGCGGCTTCGGAACTTTTAAATATCTTGATATATCTCGAGAACTACGCATCTGATCAAAAAATATCGTAGAGCATAAAAAGTAGGAAACCTAATTTTCTACAAAAAAGGTCGCTTAATATTTTGCCGTAGCTCGCTTCGTTTCCGAGATATTTGCAGATTTATCTCAAGGGAAGGGTCCTGATGGACATATTTCGAGATATTTCTTCTTCTTGTTGTCCTTCTTCTGCACAGCTAAACTGGAAGTGGCATTTGCAGCTCGCAATAGTGCAGAGTTATCTCAAAGAAAGGGGCCACGGTGTTTCTGTACCTCTATTATGTTGGTGCAGCTTCGGAGCTTTTAAATATCTTGATATATCTCGAGAACTACGCATCTGATCAAAAAATATCATAGAACATAAAAAGTAGGAAACTTAATTCTCTACAAAAAAGGTCTCTTAACATTTTCCCATAACTGGCATCGTTTCCGAGATATTTGCAGATTTAGCTCAAGGGAAGGGGCCTGACGGACATATTCCGAGATATATCTTCTTCTTGTTGTTCCTCTTCTGCACAGCTAAGCTGGAAGTGGCATTTGCAGGTCGCAATAGTGCAGAGTTATCTCAAAGAAAGGGGCCACGGTGTTTCTGTATCTCTATTATGTTGGTGCGGCTTCGGAACTTTTAAATATCTCGATATATCTCGAAAACTACGCTTCTGATCAAAAAATATCAGAGAACCTAAATTGTAGGAAACATGATTCTCTACAAAAAAGGTCTCTTAACATTTTGCCATAGCTCGCTTCGTTTCCGAGATATTTGCAGATTTATCTCAAGGGAAGGGTCCTGACGGACATATTTCGAGATATTTCTTCTTCTTGTTGTTCTTCTTCTGCACAGCTAAACTGGAAGTGGCATTTCCAGCTCGCAATCGTGCAGAGTTATCTCAAAGAGAGGGGCCACGGTGTTTCTGTATCCCTATTATGTTGGTGCGGCTTCGGAACTTTTAAATATCTCGATATATCTCGAAAACTACGCATCTGATCAAAAAATATCATACAACATAAAAAGTAGGAAACTTAATTCTCTACAAAAAAGGTCTCTTAACATTTTCCCATAGCTGGCATCGTTTCCGAGATATTTGCAGATTTAGCTCAAGGGAAGGGGCCTGACGACATATTCCGAGATATTTCTTCTTCTTGTTGTTCCTCTTCTGCACAGCTAAGCTGGAAGTGGCATTTGCAGGTCGCAATAGTGCAGAGTTATCTCAAAGAAAGGGGCCACCGTGTTTCTGTATCTCTATTATGTTGGTGCGGCTTCGGAACTTTTAAATATCTCGATATATCTCGAAAACTACGCTTCTGATCAAAAAATATCAGAGAACGTAAATTGTAGGAAACATAATTCTCTACAAAAAAGGTCTCTTAACATTTTGCCATAGCTCGCTTCGTTTCCGAGATATTTGCAGATTTATCTCAAGGGAAGGGGCCTGACGGACATATTTCGAGATATTTCTTGTTCTTGTTGTTCTTCTTCTGCACAGCTAAGCTGGAAGTGGCATTTGCAGCTCGCAATAGTGCAGAGTTATCTCAAAGAAAGGGGCCACGGTGTTTCTGTATCTCTATTATGTTTGTGCCGCTTCGGAACTTTTAAATATCTGGATATATCTCGAGAACTACGCATCTGATCAAAAAATATCATAGAACATAAAAAGTAGGAAACTTAATTCTCTACAAAAAAGGTCTCTTAACATTTTGCCATAGCCCGCTTCGTTTCCGAGATATTTGCAGATTTATCTCAAGGGAAGGGGCCTGACGGACATATTTCGAGATATTTCTTCTTCTTGTTGTTCTTCTTCTGCACAGCTAAGCTGGAAGTGGCATTTGCAGCGCGCAATAGTGCAGAGTTATCTCAAAGAAAGGGGCCACGGTGTTTCTGTATCTCTATTATGTTGGTGCGGCTTCGGAACTTTTAAATATCTCGATATATCTCGAAAACTACGCTTCTGATCAAAAAATATCAGAGAACCTAAATTGTAGGAAACATGATTCTCTACAAAAAAGGTCTCTTAACATATTGCCATAGCTCGCTTCGTTTCCGAGATATTTGCAGATTTATCTCAAGGGAAGGGTCCTGACGGACATATTTCGAGATATTTCTTCTTCTTGTTGTTCTTCTTCTGCACAGCTAAACTGGAAGTGGCATTTCCAGCTCGCAATCGTGCAGAGTTATCTCAAAGAGAGGGGCCACGGTGTTTCTGTATCCCTATTATGTTGGTGCGGCTTCGGAACTTTTAAATATCTTGATATATCTCGAGAACTACGCCTCTAATCGAAAAATATCATAGAACATAAAAAGTAGGAAACTTAATTCTCTACAAAAAAGGTCTCTTAACATTTTGCCATAGCTCGCTTCGTTTCCGAGATATTTGCAGATTTATCTCAAGGGAAGGGTCCTGATGGACATATTTCGAGATATTTCTTCTTCTTGTTGTCCTTCTTCTGCACAGCTAAACTGGAAGTGGCATTTGCAGCTCGCAATAGTGCAGAGTTATCTCAAAGAAAGGGGCCACGGTGTTTCTGTACCTCTATTATGTTGGTGCAGCTTCGGAGCTTTTAAATATCTTGATATATCTCGAGAACTACGCATCTGATCAAAAAATATCATAGAACATAAAAAGTAGGAAATTTAATTCTCTACAAAAAAGGTCTCTTAACATTTTCCCATAACTGGCATCGTTTCCGAGATATTTGCAGATTTAGCTCAAGGGAAGGGGCCTGACGGACATATTCCGAGATATATCTTCTTCTTGTTGTTCCTCTTCTGCACAGCTAAGCTGGAAGTGGCATTTGCAGGTCGCAATAGTGCAGAGTTATCTCAAAGAAAGGGGCCACGGTGTTTCTGTATCTCTATTATGTTGGTGCGGCTTCGGAACTTTTAAATATCTCGATATATCTCGAAAACTACGCTTCTGATCAAAAAATATCAGAGAACCTAAATTGTAGGAAACATGATTCTCTACAAAAAAGGTCTCTTAACATTTTGCCATAGCTCGCTTCGTTTCCGAGATATTTGCAGATTCAGTTCAAAGGAACTGGCCTGACGGACATATTTCGAGATATTTCTTCTTCTTGTTGTTCTTCCTCTGCACAGCTAAGCTGGAAGTGGCATTTGCAGCTCGCAATAGTGCCGAGTTATCTCAAAGAAAGGGGCCACGGCGTTTCTGTATCTCTATTATGTTGGTGCGGCTTCCGAACTTTTAAATATCTTGATATATCACGAGAACTGCGCATCTGATCAAAAAATATCATAGAACATAAAAAGTAGGAAACTTAATTCTCTACAAAAAAGGTCTCTTAACATTTTGCCATAGCTCGCTTCGTTTCCGAGATATTTGCATATTTATCTCAAGGGAAGGGGCCTGACGGACATATTTCGAGATATTTCTTCTTCTTCTTGTTCTTCTTCTGCACAGCTAAGCTGGAAGTGGCATTTGCGGCTCGCACTAGTGCAGAGTTATCTCAAAGAAAGGGGCCACGGTGTTTCTGTATCTCTATTATGTTGGTGCGGCTTCGGAACTTTTAAATATCTCGATATATTTCGAGAACTACGCCTCTGATCGAAAAATATCATAGAACATAAAAAGTAGGAAACTGAATTCTCTACAAAAAAGGTCTCTTAACATTTTGCCATAGCTCGCTTCGTTTCCGAGATATTTGCAGATTTATCTCAAGGGAAGGGGCCTGACGGACATATTTCGAGATATTTCTTCTTCTTGTTGGTCTTCTTCTGCACAGCTAAGCTGGAAGTGGCATTTGCAGCGCGCAATAGTGCAGAGTTATCTCAAACAAAGGGGCCACGGTGTTTCTGTATCTCTATTATGTTGGTGCGGCTTCGGAACTTTTAAATATCATGATATATCTCGAGAACTACGCATCTGATCAGAAAATATCATACTACATAAAAAGTAGGAAACTTAATTCTCTACAAGAAAGGTCTCTAAACATTTTGCCATAGCTCGCTTCGTTTCCGAGATATTTGCAGATTTATCTCAAGGGAAGGGGCCTGACGGACATATTTCGAGATATTTCTTCTTCTTGTTGTTCTTCTTCTGCACAGCTAAGCTGGAAGTGGCATTTGCAGCTCGCAATAGTGCAGAGTTATCTCAAAGAAAGGGGCCACGGTGTTTCTGTATCTCTATTATGTTGGTGCGGCTTCGGAACTTTTAAATATCTTGATATATCTCGAGAACTACGCATCTGATCAAAAAATATCATAGAACATAAAAAGTAGGAAACTTAATTCTCTACAAAAAAGGTCTCTTAACATTTTGCCATAGCTCGCTTCGTTTCCGAGATATTTGCAGATTTATCTCAAGGGAAGGGGCCTGACGGACATATTTCGAGATATTTCTTCTTCTTGTTGTTCTTCTTCTGCACAGCTGAGCTGGAAGTGGCATTTGCAGGTCGCAATAGTGCAGAGTTAACTCAAAGAAAGGGGCCACGGTGTTTCTGTATCTCTATTATGTTGGTGCGGCTTCGGAACTTTTAAATATCTCGATATATCTTGAAAACTACGCTTCTGATCAAAAAATATCATAGAACGTAAATTGTAGGAAACATTATTCTCTACAAAAAAGGTCTCTTAACATTTTGCCATAGCTCGCTTCGTTTCCGAGATATTTGCAGATTTATCTCAAGGGAAGGGGTCTGACGGACATATTTCGAGATATTTCTTCTTCTTGTTGTTCTTCTTCTGCACAGCTGAGCTGGAAGTGGCATTTGCAGGTCGCAATAGTGCAGAGTTATCTCAAAGAAAGTGGCCACGGTGTTTCTGTATCTCTATTATGTTGGTGCGGCTTCGGAACTTTAAAATATTTCGATATATCTCGAAAACTACGCTTCTGATCAAAAAATATCATAGAACATAAAAAGTAGGAAACTTAATTCTCTACAAAAAAGGTCTCTTAACATTTTCCCATAGCTGGCATCGTTTCCGAGATATTTGCAGATTTAGCTCAAGGGAAGGGGCCTGACGACATATTCCGAGATATTTCTTCTTCTTGTTGTTCCTCTTCTGCACAGCTAAGCTGGAAGTGGCATTTGCAGGTCGCAATAGTGCAGAGTTATCTCAAAGAAAGGGGCCACGGTGTTTCTGTATCTCTATTATGTTGGTGCGGATTCGGAACTTTTAAATATCTCGATATATCTCGAAAACTACGCTTCTGATCAAAAAATATCAGAGAACGTAAATTGTAGGAAACATAATTCTCTACAAAAAAGGTCTCTTAACATTTTGCCATAGCTCGCTTCGTTTCCGAGATATTTGCAGATTTATCTCAAGGGAAGGGGCCTGACGGACATATTTCGAGATATTTCTTCTTCTTGTTGTTCTTCTTCTGCACAGCTAAGCTGGAAGTGGCATTTGCGGCTCGCACTAGTGCAGAGTTATCTCAAAGAAAGGGGCCACGGTGTTTCTGTATCTCTATTATGTTGGTGCAGCTTCGGAACTTTTAAATATCTTGCTATATCTCGAGAACTACGCATCTGATCAAAAAATATCATAGAACGTAAAAAGTAGGAAACTTAATTCTCTACAAAAAAGGTCTCTTAACATTTTGCCATAGCCCGCTTCGTTTCCGAGATATTTGCAGATTTATCTCAAGGGAAGGGGCCTGACGGACATATTTCGAGATATTTCTTCTTCTTGTTGTTCTTCTTCTGCACAGCTAAGCTGGAAGTGGCATTTGCAGCGCGCAATAGTGCAGAGTTATCTCAAAGAAAGGGGCCACGGTGTTTCTGTATCTCTATTATGTTGGTGCGGCTTCGGAACTTTTAAATATCTTGATATATCTCGAGAACTACGCATCTGATCAAAAAATATCGTAGAGCATAAAAAGTAGGAAACCTAATTTTCTACAAAAAAGGTCGCTTAATATTTTGCCGTAGCTCGCTTCGTTTCCGAGATATTTGCAGATTTATCTCAAGGGAAGGGTCCTGATGGACATATTTCGAGATATTTCTTCTTCTTGTTGTCCTTCTTCTGCACAGCTAAACTGGAAGTGGCATTTGCAGCTCGCAATAGTGCAGAGTTATCTCAAAGAAAGGGGCCACGGTGTTTCTGTACCTCTATTATGTTGGTGCAGCTTCGGAGCTTTTAAATATCTTGATATATCTCGAGAACTACGCATCTGATCAAAAAATATCATAGAACATAAAAAGTAGGAAACTTAATTCTCTACAAAAAAGGTCTCTTAACATTTTCCCATAACTGGCATCGTTTCCGAGATATTTGCAGATTTAGCTCAAGGGAAGGGGCCTGACGGACATATTCCGAGATATATCTTCTTCTTGTTGTTCCTCTTCTGCACAGCTAAGCTGGAAGTGGCATTTGCAGGTCGCAATAGTGCAGAGTTATCTCAAAGAAAGGGGCCACGGTGTTTCTGTATCTCTATTATGTTGGTGCGGCTTCGGAACTTTTAAATATCTCGATATATCTCGAAAACTACGCTTCTGATCAAAAAATATCAGAGAACCTAAATTGTAGGAAACATGATTCTCTACAAAAAAGGTCTCTTAACATTTTGCCATAGCTCGCTTCGTTTCCGAGATATTTGCAGATTTATCTCAAGGGAAGGGTCCTGACGGACATATTTCGAGATATTTCTTCTTCTTGTTGTTCTTCTTCTGCACAGCTAAACTGGAAGTGGCATTTCCAGCTCGCAATCGTGCAGAGTTATCTCAAAGAGAGGGGCCACGGTGTTTCTGTATCCCTATTATGTTGGTGCGGCTTCGGAACTTTTAAATATCTCGATATATCTCGAAAACTACGCATCTGATCAAAAAATATCATACAACATAAAAAGTAGGAAACTTAATTCTCTACAAAAAAGGTCTCTTAACATTTTCCCATAGCTGGCATCGTTTCCGAGATATTTGCAGATTTAGCTCAAGGGAAGGGGCCTGACGACATATTCCGAGATATTTCTTCTTCTTGTTGTTCCTCTTCTGCACAGCTAAGCTGGAAGTGGCATTTGCAGGTCGCAATAGTGCAGAGTTATCTCAAAGAAAGGGGCCACCGTGTTTCTGTATCTCTATTATGTTGGTGCGGCTTCGGAACTTTTAAATATCTCGATATATCTCGAAAACTACGCTTCTGATCAAAAAATATCAGAGAACGTAAATTGTAGGAAACATAATTCTCTACAAAAAAGGTCTCTTAACATTTTGCCATAGCTCGCTTCGTTTCCGAGATATTTGCAGATTTATCTCAAGGGAAGGGGCCTGACGGACATATTTCGAGATATTTCTTGTTCTTGTTGTTCTTCTTCTGCACAGCTAAGCTGGAAGTGGCATTTGCAGCTCGCAATAGTGCAGAGTTATCTCAAAGAAAGGGGCCACGGTGTTTCTGTATCTCTATTATGTTTGTGCCGCTTCGGAACTTTTAAATATCTGGATATATCTCGAGAACTACGCATCTGATCAAAAAATATCATAGAACATAAAAAGTAGGAAACTTAATTCTCTACAAAAAAGGTCTCTTAACATTTTGCCATAGCCCGCTTCGTTTCCGAGATATTTGCAGATTTATCTCAAGGGAAGGGGCCTGACGGACATATTTCGAGATATTTCTTCTTCTTGTTGTTCTTCTTCTGCACAGCTAAGCTGGAAGTGGCATTTGCAGCGCGCAATAGTGCAGAGTTATCTCAAAGAAAGGGGCCACGGTGTTTCTGTATCTCTATTATGTTGGTGCGGCTTCGGAACTTTTAAATATCTCGATATATCTCGAAAACTACGCTTCTGATCAAAAAATATCAGAGAACCTAAATTGTAGGAAACATGATTCTCTACAAAAAAGGTCTCTTAACATATTGCCATAGCTCGCTTCGTTTCCGAGATATTTGCAGATTTATCTCAAGGGAAGGGTCCTGACGGACATATTTCGAGATATTTCTTCTTCTTGTTGTTCTTCTTCTGCACAGCTAAACTGGAAGTGGCATTTCCAGCTCGCAATCGTGCAGAGTTATCTCAAAGAGAGGGGCCACGGTGTTTCTGTATCCCTATTATGTTGGTGCGGCTTCGGAACTTTTAAATATCTTGATATATCTCGAGAACTACGCCTCTAATCGAAAAATATCATAGAACATAAAAAGTAGGAAACTTAATTCTCTACAAAAAAGGTCTCTTAACATTTTGCCATAGCTCGCTTCGTTTCCGAGATATTTACAGATTTATCTCAAGGGAAGGGGCCTGACGGACATATTTCGAGATATTTCTTGTTCTTGTTGTTCTTCTTCTGCACAGCTAAGCTGGAAGTGGCATTTGCAGCTCGCAATAGTGCAGAGTTATCTCAAAGAAAGGGGCCACGGTGTTTCTGTATCTCTATTATGTTTGTGCCGCTTCGGAACTTTTAAATATCTGGATATATCTCGAGAACTACGCATCTGATCAAAAAATATCATAGAACATAAAAAGTAGGAAACTTAATTCTCTACAAAAAAGGTCTCTTAACATTTTCCCATAGCTGGCATCGTTTCCGAGATATTTGCAGATTTAGCTCAAGGGAAGGGGCCTGACGACATATTCCGCGATATTTCTTCTTCTTGTTGTTCCTCTTCTGCACAGCTAAGCTGGAAGTGGCATTTGCAGGTCGCAATAGTGCAGAGTTATCTCAAAGAAAGGGGCCACGGTGTTTCTGTATCTCTATTATGTTGGTGCGGATTCGGAACTTTTAAATATCTCGATATATCTCGAAAACTACGCTTCTGATCAAAAAATATCAGAGAACGTAAATTGTAGGAAACATAATTCTCTACAAAAAAGGTCTCTTAACATTTTGCCATAGCTCGCTTCGTTTCCGAGATATTTGCAGATTTATCTCAAGGGAAGGGTCCTGATGGACATATTTCGAGATATTTCTTCTTCTTGTTGTCCTTCTTCTGCACAGCTAAACTGGAAGTGGCATTTGCAGCTCGCAATAGTGCAGAGTTATCTCAAAGAAAGGGGCCACGGTGTTTCTGTACCTCTATTATGTTGGTGCAGCTTCGGAGCTTTTAAATATCTTGATATATCTCGAGAACTACGCATCTGATCAAAAAATATCATAGAACATAAAAAGTAGGAAACTTAATTCTCTACAAAAAAGGTCTCTTAACATTTTCCCATAACTGGCATCGTTTCCGAGATATTTGCAGATTTAGCTCAAGGGAAGGGGCCTGACGGACATATTCCGAGATATATCTTCTTCTTGTTGTTCCTCTTCTGCACAGCTAAGCTGGAAGTGGCATTTGCAGGTCGCAATAGTGCAGAGTTATCTCAAAGAAAGGGGCCACGGTGTTTCTGTATCTCTATTATGTTGGTGCGGCTTCGGAACTTTTAAATATCTCGATATATCTCGAAAACTACGCTTCTGATCAAAAAATATCAGAGAACCTAAATTGTAGGAAACATGATTCTCTACAAAAAAGGTCTCTTAACATTTTGCCATAGCTCGCTTCGTTTCCGAGATATTTGCAGATTTATCTCAAGGGAAGGGTCCTGACGGACATATTTCGAGATATTTCTTCTTCTTGTTGTTCTTCTTCTGCACAGCTAAACTGGAAGTGGCATTTCCAGCTCGCAATCGTGCAGAGTTATCTCAAAGAGAGGGGCCACGGTGTTTCTGTATCCCTATTATGTTGGTGCGGCTTCGGAACTTTTAAATATCTCGATATATCTCGAAAACTACGCATCTGATCAAAAAATATCATACAACATAAAAAGTAGGAAACTTAATTCTCTACAAAAAAGGTCTCTTAACATTTTCCCATAGCTGGCATCGTTTCCGAGATATTTGCAGATTTAGCTCAAGGGAAGGGGCCTGACGACATATTCCGAGATATTTCTTCTTCTTGTTGTTCCTCTTCTGCACAGCTAAGCTGGAAGTGGCATTTGCAGGTCGCAATAGTGCAGAGTTATCTCAAAGAAAGGGGCCACCGTGTTTCTGTATCTCTATTATGTTGGTGCGGCTTCGGAACTTTTAAATATCTCGATATATCTCGAAAACTACGCTTCTGATCAAAAAATATCAGAGAACGTAAATTGTAGGAAACATAATTCTCTACAAAAAAGGTCTCTTAACATTTTGCCATAGCTCGCTTCGTTTCCGAGATATTTGCAGATTTATCTCAAGGGAAGGGGCCTGACGGACATATTTCGAGATATTTCTTGTTCTTGTTGTTCTTCTTCTGCACAGCTAAGCTGGAAGTGGCATTTGCAGCTCGCAATAGTGCAGAGTTATCTCAAAGAAAGGGGCCACGGTGTTTCTGTATCTCTATTATGTTTGTGCCGCTTCGGAACTTTTAAATATCTGGATATATCTCGAGAACTACGCATCTGATCAAAAAATATCATAGAACATAAAAAGTAGGAAACTTAATTCTCTACAAAAAAGGTCTCTTAACATTTTGCCATAGCCCGCTTCGTTTCCGAGATATTTGCAGATTTATCTCAAGGGAAGGGGCCTGACGGACATATTTCGAGATATTTCTTCTTCTTGTTGTTCTTCTTCTGCACAGCTAAGCTGGAAGTGGCATTTGCAGCGCGCAATAGTGCAGAGTTATCTCAAAGAAAGGGGCCACGGTGTTTCTGTATCTCTATTATGTTGGTGCGGCTTCGGAACTTTTAAATATCTCGATATATCTCGAAAACTACGCTTCTGATCAAAAAATATCAGAGAACCTAAATTGTAGGAAACATGATTCTCTACAAAAAAGGTCTCTTAACATATTGCCATAGCTCGCTTCGTTTCCGAGATATTTGCAGATTTATCTCAAGGGAAGGGTCCTGACGGACATATTTCGAGATATTTCTTCTTCTTGTTGTTCTTCTTCTGCACAGCTAAACTGGAAGTGGCATTTCCAGCTCGCAATCGTGCAGAGTTATCTCAAAGAGAGGGGCCACGGTGTTTCTGTATCCCTATTATGTTGGTGCGGCTTCGGAACTTTTAAATATCTTGATATATCTCGAGAACTACGCCTCTAATCGAAAAATATCATAGAACATAAAAAGTAGGAAACTTAATTCTCTACAAAAAAGGTCTCTTAACATTTTGCCATAGCTCGCTTCGTTTCCGAGATATTTACAGATTTATCTCAAGGGAAGGGGCCTGACGGACATATTTCGAGATATTTCTTGTTCTTGTTGTTCTTCTTCTGCACAGCTAAGCTGGAAGTGGCATTTGCAGCTCGCAATAGTGCAGAGTTATCTCAAAGAAAGGGGCCACGGTGTTTCTGTATCTCTATTATGTTTGTGCCGCTTCGGAACTTTTAAATATCTGGATATATCTCGAGAACTACGCATCTGATCAAAAAATATCATAGAACATAAAAAGTAGGAAACTTAATTCTCTACAAAAAAGGTCTCTTAACATTTTCCCATAGCTGGCATCGTTTCCGAGATATTTGCAGATTTAGCTCAAGGGAAGGGGCCTGACGACATATTCCGAGATATTTCTTCTTCTTGTTGTTCCTCTTCTGCACAGCTAAGCTGGAAGTGGCATTTGCAGGTCGCAATAGTGCAGAGTTATCTCAAAGAAAGGGCCACGGTGTTTCTGTATCTCTATTATGTTGGTGCGGATTCGGAACTTTTAAATATCTCGATATATCTCGAAAACTACGCTTCTGATCAAAAAATATCAGAGAACGTAAATTGTAGGAAACATAATTCTCTACAAAAAAGGTCTCTTAACATTTTGCCATAGCTCGCTTCGTTTCCGAGATATTTGCAGATTTATCTCAAGGGAAGGGGCCTGACGGACATATTTCGAGATATTTCTTGTTCTTGTTGTTCTTCTTCTGCACAGCTAAGCTGGAAGTGGCATTTGCAGCTCGCAGTAGTGCAGAGTTATCTCAAAGAAAGGGGCCACGGTGTTTCTGTATCTCTATTATGTTGGTGCGGCTTCGGAACTTTTAAATATCTTGCTATATCTCGAGAACTACGCATCTGATCAAAAAATATCATAGAACATAAAAAGTAGGAAACTTAATTCTCTACAAAAAAGGTCTCTTAACATTTTGCCATAGCCCGCTTCGTTTCCGAGATATTTGCAGATTTATCTCAAGGGAAGGGGCCTGACGGACATATTTCGAGATATTTCTTCTTCTTGTTGTTCTTCTTCTGCACAGCTAAGCTGGAAGTGGCATTTGCAGCGCGCAATAGTGCAGAGTTATCTCAAAGAAAGGGGCCACGGTGTTTCTGTATCTCTATTATGTTGGTGCGGCTTCGGAACTTTTAAATATCTTGATATATCT
Source organism: Osmia lignaria lignaria (assembly GCF_051020975.1). Taxonomy (NCBI): domain Eukaryota; kingdom Metazoa; phylum Arthropoda; class Insecta; order Hymenoptera; family Megachilidae; genus Osmia; species Osmia lignaria. The sequence continues at coordinate 23,613,110 of NW_027478159.1, forward strand.
CGAGAACTACGCATCTGATCAAAAAATATCGTAGAGCATAAAAAGTAGGAAACCTAATTTTCTACAAAAAAGGTCGCTTAATATTTTGCCGTAGCTCGCTTCGTTTCCGAGATATTTGCAGATTTATCTCAAGGGAAGGGTCCTGATGGACATATTTCGAGATATTTCTTCTTCTTGTTGTTCTTCTTCTGCACAGCTAAACTGGAAGTGGCATTTGCAGCTCGCAATAGTGCAGAGTTATCTCAAAGAAAGGGGCCACGGTGTTTCTGTACCTCTATTATGTTGGTGCAGCTTCGGAGCTTTTAAATATCTTGATATATCTCGAGAACTACGCATCTGATCAAAAAATATCATAGAACATAAAAAGTGGGAAACTTAATTCTCTACAAAAAAGGTCTCTTAACATTTTCCCATAACTGGCATCGTTTCCGAGATATTTGCAGATTTAGCTCAAGGGAAGGGGCCTGACGGACATATTCCGAGATATTTCTTCTTCTTGTTGTTCCTCTTCTGCACAGCTAAGCTGGAAGTGGCATTTGCAGGTCGCAATAGTGCAGAGTTATCTCAAAGAAAGGGGCCACGGTGTTTCTGTATCTCTATTATGTTGGTGCGGCTTCGGAACTTTTAAATATCTCGTTATATCTCGAAAACTACGCTTCTGATCAAAAAATATCAGAGAACCTAAATTGTAGGAAACATGATTCTCTACAAAAAAGGTCTCTTAACATTTTGCCATAGCTCGCTTCGTTTCCGAGATATTTGCAGATTTATCTCAAGGCAAGGGTCCTGACGGACATATTTCGAGATATTTCTTCTTCTTGTTGTTCTTCTTCTGCACAGCTAAACTGGAAGTGGCATTTCCAGCTCGCAATCGTGCAGAGTTATCTCAAAGAGAGGGGCCACGGTGTTTCTGTATCCCTATTATGTTGGTGCGGCTTCGGAACTTTTAAATATCTCGATATATCTCGAAAACTACGCATCTGATCAAAAAATATCATAGAACATAAAAAGTAGGAAACTTAATTCTCTACAAAAAAGGTCTCTTAACATTTTCCCATAGCTGGCATCGTTTCCGAGATATTTGCAGATTTAGCTCAAGGGAAGGGGCCTGACGACATATTCCGAGATATTTCTTCTTCTTGTTGTTCCTCTTCTGCACAGCTAAGCTGGAAGTGGCATTTGCAGGTCGCAATAGTGCAGAGTTATCTCAAAGAAAGGGGCCACGGTGTTTCTGTACCTCTATTATGTTGGTGCAGCTTCGGAGCTTTTAAATATCTTGATATATCTCGAGAACTACGCATCTGATCAAAAAATATCATAGAACATAAAAAGTGGGAAACTTAATTCTCTACAAAAAAGGTCTCTTAACATTTTCCCATAACTGGCATCGTTTCCGAGATATTTGCAGATTTAGCTCAAGGGAAGGGGCCTGACGGACATATTCCGAGATATTTCTTCTTCTTGTTGTTCCTCTTCTGCACAGCTAAGCTGGAAGTGGCATTTGCAGGTCGCAATAGTGCAGAGTTATCTCAAAGAAAGGGGCCACGGTGTTTCTGTATCTCTATTATGTTGGTGCGGCTTCGGAACTTTTAAATATCTCGTTATATCTCGAAAACTACGCTTCTGATCAAAAAATATCAGAGAACCTAAATTGTAGGAAACATGATTCTCTACAAAAAAGGTCTCTTAACATTTTGCCATAGCTCGCTTCGTTTCCGAGATATTTGCAGATTTATCTCAAGGCAAGGGTCCTGACGGACATATTTCGAGATATTTCTTCTTCTTGTTGTTCTTCTTCTGCACAGCTAAACTGGAAGTGGCATTTCCAGCTCGCAATCGTGCAGAGTTATCTCAAAGAGAGGGGCCACGGTGTTTCTGTATCCCTATTATGTTGGTGCGGCTTCGGAACTTTTAAATATCTCGATATATCTCGAAAACTACGCATCTGATCAAAAAATATCATAGAACATAAAAAGTAGGAAACTTAATTCTCTACAAAAAAGGTCTCTTAACATTTTCCCATAGCTGGCATCGTTTCCGAGATATTTGCAGATTTAGCTCAAGGGAAGGGGCCTGACGACATATTCCGAGATATTTCTTCTTCTTGTTGTTCCTCTTCTGCACAGCTAAGCTGGAAGTGGCATTTGCAGGTCGCAATAGTGCTGAGTTATCTCAAAGAAAGGGGCCACCGTGTTTCTGTATCTCTATTATGTTGGTGCGGCTTCGGAACTTTTAAATATCTCGATATATCTCGAAAACTACGCTTCTGATCAAAAAATATCAGAGAACGTAAATTGTAGGAAACATAATTCTCTACAAGAAAGGTCTCTTAACATTTTGCCATAGCTCGCTTCGTTTCCGAGATATTTGCAGATTTATCTCAAGGGAAGGGGCCTGACGGACATATTTCGAGATATTTCTTGTTCTTGTTGTTCTTCTTCTGCACAGCTAAGCTGGAAGTGGCATTTGCAGCTCGCAATAGTGCAGAGTTATCTCAAAGAAAGGGGCCACGGTGTTTCTGTATCTCTATTATGTTTGTGCCGCTTCGGAACTTTTAAATATCTGGATATATCTCGAGAACTACGCATCTGATCAAAAAATATCATAGAACATAAAAAGTAGGAAACTTATTTCTCTACAAAAAAGGTCTCTTAACATTTTCCCATAGCTGGCATCGTTTCCGAGATATTTGCAGATTTAGCTCAAGGGAAGGGGCCTGACGACATATTCCGAGATAGTTCTTCTTCTTGTTGTTCCTCTTCTGCACAGCTAAGCTGGAAGTGGCATTTGCAGGTCGCAATAGTGCAGAGTTATCTCAAAGAAAGGGGCCACGGTGTTTCTGTATCTCTATTATGTTGGTGCGGATTCGGAACTTTTAAATATCTCGATATATCTCCAAAACTACGCTTCTGATCAAAAAATATCAGAGAACGTAAATTGTAGGAAACATAATTCTCTACAAAAAAGGTCTCTTAACATTTTGCCATAGCTCGCTTCGTTTCCGAGATATTTGCAGATTTATCTCAAGGGAAGGGGCCTGACGGACATATTTCGAGATATTTCTTGTTCTTGTTGTTCTTCTTCTGCACAGCTAAGCTGGAAGTGGCATTTGCAGCTCGCAGTAGTGCAGAGTTATCTCAAAGAAAGGGGCCACGGTGTTTCTGTATCTCTATTATGTTGGTGCGGCTTCGGAACTTTTAAATATATTGCTATATCTCGAGAACTACGCATCTGATCAAAAAATATCATAGAACATAAAAAGTAGGAAACTTAATTCTCTACAAAAAAGGTCTCTTAACATTTTGCCATAGCCCGCTTCGTTTCCGAGATATTTGCAGATTTATCTCAAGGGAAGGGGCCTGACGGACATATTTCGAGATATTTCTTCCTCTTGTTGTTCTTCTTCTGCACAGCTAAGCTGGAAGTGGCATTTGCAGCGCGCAATAGTGCAGAGTTATCTCAAAGAAAGGGGCCACGGTGTTTCTGTATCTCTATTATGTTGGTGCGGCTTCGGAACTTTTAAATATCTCGATATATCTCGAAAACTACGCTTCTGATCAAAAAATATCAGAGAACCTAAATTGTAGGAAACATGATTCTCTACAAAAAAGGTCTCTTAACATATTGCCATAGCTCGCTTCGTTTCCGAGATATTTGCAGATTTATCTCAAGGGAAGGGTCCTGACGGACATATTTCGAGATATTTCTTCTTCTTGTTGTTCTTCTTCTGCACAGCTAAACTGGAAGTGGCATTTCCAGCTCGCAATCGTGCAGAGTTATCTCAAAGAGAGGGGCCACGGTGTTTCTGTATCCCTATTATGTTGGTGCGGCTTCGGAACTTTTAAATATCTTGATATATCTCGAGAACTACGCCTCTAATCGAAAAATATCATAGAACATAAAAAGTAGGAAACTTAATTCTCTACAAAAAAGGTCTCTTAACATTTTGCCATAGCTCGCTTCGTTTCCGAGATATTTACAGATTTATCTCAAGGGAAGGGGCCTGACGGACATATTTCGAGATATTTCTTCTTCTTGTTGTTCTTCTTCTGCACAGCTAAGCTGGAAGTGGCATTTGCAGCTCGCAATAGTGCAGAGTTATCGCAAAGAAAGGGGCCACGGTGTTTCTGTATCTCTATTATGTTGGTGCGGCTTCGGACCTTTTAAATATCTTGATATATCTCGAGAACTACGCATCTGATCAAAAAATATCATAGAACATAAAAAGTAGGAAACCTAATTTTCTACAAAAAAGGTCTCTTAACATTTTGCCGTAGCTCGCTTCGTTTCCGAGATATTTGCAGATTTATCTCAAGGGAAGGGGCCTGACGGACATATTTCGAAATATTTCTTATTCTTGTTGTTCTTCTTCTGCACAGCTAAGCTGGAAGTGGCATTTGCAGCTCGCAATAGTGCAGAGTTATCTCAAAGAAAGGGGCCACGGTGTTTCTGTACCTCTATTATGTTGGTGCAGCTTCGGAGCTTTTAAATATCTTGATATATCTCGAGAACTACGCATCTGATCAAAAAATATCAAAGAACATAAAAAGTAGGAAACTTAATTCTCTACAAAAAAGGTCTCTTAACATTTTGCCATAGCTCGCTTCGTTTCCGAGATATTTGCAGATTTATCTCAACGGAAGGGGCCTGACGGACATATTTCGAGATATTTCTTCTTCTTGTTGTTCTTCTTCTGCACAGCTAAACTGGAAGTGGCATTTCCAGCTCGCAATCGTGCAGAGTTATCTCAAAGAGAGGGGCCACGGTGTTTCTGTATCTCTATTATGTTGGTGCGGCTTCGGAACTTTTAAATATCTTGATATATCTCGAGAACTACGCCTCTGATCGAAAAATATCATAGAAGATAAAAAGTAGGAAACTTAATTCTCTACAAAAAAGGTCTCTTAACATTTTGCCATAGCTCGCTTCGTTTCCGAGATATTTACAGATTTATCTCAAGGGAAGGGGCCTGACGGACATATTTCGAGATATTTCTTCTTCTTGTTGTTCTTCTTCTGCACAGCTAAGCTGGAAGTGGCATTTGCAGCTCGCAATAGTGCAGAGTTATCGCAAAGAAAGGGGCCACGGTGTTTCTGTATCTCTATTATGTTGGTGCGGCTTCGGACCTTTTAAATATCTTGATATATCTCGAGAACTACGCATCTGATCAAAAAATATCATAGAACATAAAAAGTAGGAAACCTAATTTTCTACAAAAAAGGTCTCTTAACATTTTGCCGTAGCTCGCTTCGTTTCCGAGATATTTGCAGATTTATCTCAAGGGAAGGTGCCTGACGGACATATTTCGAAATATTTCTTATTCTTGTTGTTCTTCTTCTGCACAGCTAAGCTGGAAGTGGCATTTGCAGCTCGCAATAGTGCAGAGTTATCTCAAAGAAAGGGGCCACGGTGTTTCTGTACCTCTATTATGTTGGTGCAGCTTCGGAGCTTTTAAATATCTTGATATATCTCGAGAACTACGCATCTGATCAAAAAATATCATAGAACATAAAAAGTAGGAAACTTAATTCTCTACAAAAAAGGTCTCTTAACATTTTGCCATAGCTCGCTTCGTTTCCGAGATATTTGCAGATTTATCTCAAGGGAAGGGGCCTGACGGACATATTTCGAGATATTTCTTCTTCTTGTTGTTCTTCTTCTGCACAGCTAAGCTGGAAGTGGCATTTGCAGCGCGCAATAGTGCAGAGTTATCTCAAAGAAAGGGGCCACGGTGTTTCTGTATCTCTATTATGTTGGTGCGGCTTCGGAACTTTTAAATATCTTGATATATCTCGAAAACTACGCTTCTGATCAAAAAATATCAGAGAACGTAAATTGTAGGAAACATAATTCTCTACAAAAAAGGTCTCTTAACATTTTGCCATAGCTCGCTTCGTTTCCGAGATATTTGCAGATTTATCTCAAGGGAAGGGGCCTGACGGACATATTTCGAGATATTTCTTCTTCTTGTTGTTCTTCTTCTGCACAGCTAAGCCGGAAGTGGCATTTGCAGCTCGCAATAGTGCAGAGTTATCTCAAAGAAAGGGGCCACGGTGTTTCTGTATCTCTATTATGTTGGTGCGGCTTCGGAACTTTTAAATATCTTGATATATCTCGAGAACTACGCATCTGATCAAAAAATATCGTAGAACATAAAAAGTAGGAAACTCAATTCTCTACAAATAAGGTCTCTTAACATTTTGCCATTGCTCGCTTGGTTTCCGAGATATTTGCAGATTTATCTCAAGGGAAGGGGCCTGAGGGACATATTTCGAGATATTTCTTCTTCTTGTTGTTCTTCTTCTGCACAGCTAAGCTGGAAGTGGCATTTGCAGCTCGCAATAGTGCAGAGTTACCTCAAAGAAAGGGGCCACGGTGTTTCTGTATCTCTATTATGTTGGTGCCGCTTCGGAACTTTTAAATATCTGGATATATCTCGAGAACTACGCATCTGATCAAAAAATATCATAGAACATAAAAAGTAGGAAACTTAATTCTCTACAAAAAAGGTCTCTTAACATTTTGCCATAGCTCGCTTCGTTTCCGAGATATTTGCAGATTTATCTCAAGGGAAGGGGCCTGACGGACATATTTCGAGATATTTCTTCTTCTTGTTGTTCTTCTTCTGCACAGCTAAGCTGGAAGTGGCATTTGCAGCTCGCAGTAGTGCAGAGTTATCTCAAAGAAAGGGGCCACGGTGTTTCTGTATCTCTATTATGTTGGTGCGGCTTCGGAACTTTTAAATATCTTGATATATCTCGAGAACTACGCTTCTGATCAAAAAATATCGTAGATCATAAAAAGTAGGAAACTTAATTCTCTACAAATAAGGTCTCTTAACATTTTGCCATAGCTCGCTTGGTTTCCGAGATAGTTGCAGATTTATCTCAAGGGAAGGGGCCTGACGGACATATTTCCAGATATTTCTTCTTCTTGTTGTTCTTCTTCTGCACAGCTAAGCTGGAAGTGGCATTTGCAGCTCGCAATAGTGCAGAGTTATCTCAAAGAATGGGGCCACGGTGTTTCTGTATCTCTATTATGTTGGTGCCGCTTCGGAACTTTTAAATATCTGGATATATCTCGAGAACTACGCATCTGATCAAAAAATATCATAGAACATAAAAAGTAGGAAACTTAATTCTCTACAAAAAAGGTCTCTTAACATTTTGCCATAGCTCGCTTCGTTTCCGAGATATTTGCAGATTTATCTCAAGGGAAGGGGCCTGACGGACATATTTCGAGATATTTCTTCTTCTTGTTGTTCTTCTTCTGCACAGCTAAGCTGGAAGTGGCATTTGCAGCTCGCAGTAGTGCAGAGTTATCTCAAAGAAAGGGGCCACGGTGTTTCTGTATCTCTATTATGTTGGTGCGGCTTCGGAACTTTTAAATATCTTGATATATCTCGAGAACTACGCATCTGATCAAAAAATATCGTAGATCATAAAAAGTAGGAAACTTAATTCTCTACAAATAAGGTCTCTTAACATTTTGCCATAGCTCGCTTGGTTTCCGAGATAGTTGCAGATTTATCTCAAGGGAAGGGGCCTGACGGACATATTTCCAGATATTTCTTCTTCTTGTTGTTCTTCTTCTGCACAGCTAAGCTGGAAGTGGCATTTGCAGCTCGCAATAGTGCAGAGTTATCTCAAAGAATGGGGCCACGGTGTTTCTGTATCTCTATTATGTTGGTGCGGCTTCGGAACTTTTAAATATCTTGATATATCTCGAGAACTACGCATCTGATCAAAAAATATCATAGAACATAAAAAGTAGGAAACCTAATTTTCTACAAAAAAGGTCGCTTAACATTTTGCCGTAGCTCGCTTCGTTTCCGAGATATTTGCAGATTTATCTCAAGGGAAGGGGCCTGACGGACATATTTCGAGATATTTCTTCTTCTTGTTGTTCTTCTTCTGCACAGCTAAGCTGGAAGTGGCATTTGCAGCTCGCAGTAGTGCAGAGTTATCTCAAAGAAAGGGGCCAAGGTGTTTCTGTATCTCTATTATGTTGGTGCGGCTTCGGAACTTTTAAATATCTTGATATATCTCGAGAACTACGCATCTGATCAAAAAATATCGTAGATCATAAAAAGTAGGAAACTTAATTCTCTACAAATAAGGTCTCTTAACATTTTGCCATAGCTCGCTTGGTTTCCGAGATAGTTGCAGATTTATCTCAAGGGAAGGGGCCTGACGGACATATTTCCAGATATTTCTTCTTCTTGTTGTTCTTCTTCTGCACAGCTAAGCTGGAAGTGGCATTTGCAGCTCGCAATAGTGCAGAGTTATCTCAAAGAAAGGGGCCACGGTGTTTCTGTATCTCTATTATGTTGGTGCGGCTTCGGAACTTTTAAATATCTTGATATATCTCGAGAACTACGCATCTGATCAAAAAATATCATAGAACATAAAAAGTAGGAAACCTAATTTTCTACAAAAAAGGTCGCTTAACATTTTGCCGTAGCTCGCTTCGTTTCCGAGATATTTGCAGATTTATCTCAAGGGAAGGGGCCTGACGGACATATTTCGAAATATTTCTTATTCTTGTTGTTCTTCTTCTGCACAGCTAAGCTGGAAGTGGCATTTGCAGCTCGCAATAGTGCAGAGTTATCTCAAAGAAAGGGGCCACGGTGTTTCTGTACCTCTATTATGTTGGTGCAGCTTCGGAGCTTTTAAATATCTTGATATATCTCGAGAACTACGCATCTGATCAAAAAATATCAAAGAACATAAAAAGTAGGAAACTTAATTCTCTACAAAAAAGGTCTCTCAACATTTTGCCATAGCTCGCTTCGTTTCCGAGATATTTGCAGATTTATCTCAACGGAAGGGGCCTGACGGACATATTTCGAGATATTTCTTCTTCTTGTTGTTCTTCTTCTGCACAGCTAAACTGGAAGTGGCATTTCCAGCTCGCAATCGTGCAGAGTTATCTCAAAGAGAGGGGCCACGGTGTTTCTGTATCTCTATTATGTTGGTGCGGCTTCGGAACTTTTAAATATCTTGATATATCTCGAGAACTACGCCTCTGATCGAAAAATATCATAGAAGATAAAAAGTAGGAAACTTAATTCTCTACAAAAAAGGTCTCTTAACATTTTGCCATAGCTCGCTTCGTTTCCGAGATATTTACAGATTTATCTCAAGGGAAGGGGCCTGACGGACATATTTCGAGATATTTCTTCTTCTTGTTGTTCTTCTTCTGCACAGCTAAGCTAGAAGTGGCATTTGCAGCTCGCAATAGTGCAGAGTTATCGCAAAGAAAGGGGCCACGGTGTTTCTGTATCTCTATTATGTTGGTGCGGCTTCGGAACTTTTAAATATCTTGATATATCTCGAGAACTACGCATCTGATCAAAAAATATCATAGAACATAAAAAGTAGGAAACCTAATTTTCTACAAAAAAGGTCTCTTAACATTTTGCCGTAGCTCGCTTCGTTTCCGAGATATTTGCAGATTTATCTCAAGGGAAGGGGCCTGACGGACATATTTCGAAATATTTCTCATTCTTGTTGTTCTTCTTCTGCACAGCTAAGCTGGAAGTGGCATTTGCAGCTCGCAATAGTGCCGAGTTATCTCAAAGAAAGGGGCCACGGTGTTTCTGTACCTCTATTATGTTGGTGCAGCTTCGTAGCTTTTAAATATCTTGATATATCTCGAGAACTACGCATCTGATCAAAAAATATCATAGAACATAAAAAGTAGGAAACCTAATTTTCTACAAAAAAGGTCTCTTAACATTTTGCCGTAGCTCGCTTCGTTTCCGAGATATTTGCAGATTTATCTCAAGGGAAGGGGCCTGACGGACATATTTCGAAATATTTCTTATTCTTGTTGTTCTTCTTCTGCACAGCTAAGCTGGAAGTGGCATTTGCAGCTCGCAATAGTGCAGAGTTATCGCAAAGAAAGGGGCCACGGTGTTTCTGTATCTCTATTATGTTGGTGCGGCTTCGGAACTTTTAAATATCTTGATATATCTCGAGAACTACGCATCTGATCAAAAAATATCATAGAACATAAAAAGTAGGAAACCTAATTTCCTACAAAAAAGGTCTCTTAACATTTTGCCGTAGCTCGCTTCGTTTCCGAGATATTTGCAGATTTATCTCAAGGGAAGGGGCCTGACGGACATATTTCGAAATATTTCTTATTCTTGTTGTTCTTCTTCTGCACAGCTAAGCTGGAAGTGGCATTTGCAGCTCGCAATAGTGCCGAGTTATCTCAAAGAAAGGGGCCACGGTGTTTCTGTACCTCTATTATGTTGGTGCAGCTTCGGAGCTTTTAAATATCTTGATATATCTCGAGAACTACGCATCTGATCAAAAAATATCATAGAACATAAAAAGTAGGAAACCTAATTTTCTACAAAAAAGGTCTCTTAACATTTTGCCGTAGCTCGCTTCGTTTCCGAGATATTTGCAGATTTATCTCAAGGGAAGGGGCCTGACGGACATATTTCGAAATATTTCTTATTCTTGTTGTTCTTCTTCTGCACAGCTAAGCTGGAAGTGGCATTTGCAGCTCGCAATAGTGCAGAGTTATCTCAAAGAAAGGGGCCACGGTGTTTCTGTACCTCTATTATGTTGGTGCAGCTTCGGAGCTTTTAAATATCTTGATATATCTCGAGAACTACGCATCTGATCAAAAAATATCATAGAACATAAAAAGTAGGAAACTTAATTCTCTACAAAAAAGGTCTCTTAACATTTTGCCATAGCACGCTTCTTTTCCGAGATATTTGCAGATTTATCTCAATGGAAGGGGCCTGACGGACATATTTCGAGATATTTCTTCTTCTTGTTGTTCTTCTTCTGCACAGCTAAGCTGGAAGTGGCATTTGCAGCGCGCAATAGTGCAGAGTTATCTCAAAGAAAGGGGCCACGGTGTTTCTGTATCTCTATTATGTTGGTGCGGCTTCGGAACTTTTAAATATCTTGATATATCTCGAAAACTACGCTTCTGATCAAAAAATATCAGAGAACGTAAATTGTAGGAAACATAATTCTCTACAAAAAAGGTCTCTTAACATTTTGCCATAGCTCGCTTCGTTTCCGAGATATTTGCAGATTTATCTCAAGGGAAGGGGCCTAACGGACATATTTCGAGATATTTCTTCTTCTTGTTGTTCTTCTTCTGCACAGCTAAGCCGGAAGTGGCATTTGCAGCTCGCAATAGTGCAGAGTTATCTCAAAGAAAGGGGCCACGGTGTTTCTGTATCTCTATTATGTTGGTGCGGTTTCGGAACTTTTAAATATCTTGATATATCTCGAGAACTACGCATCTGATCAAAAAATATCGTAGAACATAAAAAGTAGGAAACTTAATTCTCTACAAATAAGGTCTCTTAACATTTTGCCATAGCTCGCTTGGTTTCCGAGATATTTGCAGATTTATCTCAAGGGAAGGGGCCTGAGGGACATATTTCGAGATATTTCTTCTTCTTGTTGTTCTTCTTCTGCACAGCTAAGCTGGAAGTGGCATTTGCAGCTCGCAATAGTGCAGAGTTACCTCAAAGAAAGGGGCCACGGTGTTTCTGTATCTCTATTATGTTGGTGCCGCTTCGGAACTTTTAAATATCTGGATATATCTCGAGAACTACGCATCTGATCAAAAAATATCATAGAACATAAAAAGTAGGAAACTTAATTCTCTACAAAAAAGGTCTCTTAACATTTTGCCATAGCTCGCTTCGTTTCCGAGATATTTGCAGATTTATCTCAAGGGAAGGGGCCTGACGGACATATTTCGAGATATTTCTTCTTCTTGTTGTTCTTCTTCTGCACAGCTAAGCTGGAAGTGGCATTTGCAGCTCGCAGTAGTGCAGAGTTATCTCAAAGAAAGGGGCCACGGTGTTTCTGTATCTCTATTATGTTGGTGCGGCTTCGGAACTTTTAAATATCTTGATATATCTCGAGAACTACGCATCTGATCAAAAAATATCGTAGAACATAAAAAGTAGAAAACTTAATTCTCTACAAATAAGGTCTCTTAACATTTTGCCATAGCTCGCTTGGTTTCCGAGATAGTTGCAGATTTATCTCAAGGGAAGGGGCCTGACGGACATATTTCCAGATATTTCTTCTTCTTGTTGTTCTTCTTCTGCACAGCTAAGCTGGAAGTGGCATTTGCAGCTCGCAATAGTGCAGAGTTATCTCAAAGAAAGGGGCCACGGTGTTTCTGTACCTCTATTATGTTGGTGCAGCTTCGGAGCTTTTAAATATCTTGATATATCTCGAGAACTACGCATCTGATCAAAAAATATCAAAGAACATAAAAAGTAGGAAACTTAATTCTCTACAAAAAAGGTCTCTTAACATTTTGCCATAGCTCGCTTCGTTTCCGAGATATTTGCAGATTTATCTCAACGGAAGGGGCCTGACGGACATATTTCGAGATATTTCTTCTTCTTGTTGTTCTTCTTCTGCACAGCTAAACTGGAAGTGGCATTTCCAGCTCGCAATCGTGCAGAGTTATCTCAAAGAGAGGGGCCACGGTGTTTCTGTATCTCTATTATGTTGGTGCGGCTTCGGAACTTTTAAATATCTTGATATATCTCGAGAACTACGCCTCTGATCGAAAAATATCATAGAACATAAAAAGTAGGAAACTTAATTCTCTACAAAAAAGGTCTCTTAACATTTTGCCATAGCTCGCTTCGTTTCCGAGATATTTACAGATTTATCTCAAGGGAAGGGGCCTGACGAACATATTTCGAGATATTTCTTCTTCTTGTTGTTCTTCTTCTGCACAGCTAAGCTAGAAGTGGCATTTGCAGCTCGCAATAGTGCCGAGTTATCTCAAAGAAAGGGGCCACGGTGTTTCTGTACCTCTATTATGTTGGTGCAGCTTCGGAGCTTTTAAATATCTTGATATATCTCGAGAACTACGCATCTGATCAAAAAATATCATAGAACATAAAAAGTAGGAAACCTAATTTTCTACAAAAAAGGTCTCTTAACATTTTGCCGTAGCTCGCTTCGTTTCCGAGATATTTGCAGATTTATCTCAAGGGAAGGGGCCTGACGGACATATTTCGAAATATTTCTTATTCTTGTTGTTCTTCTTCTGCACAGCTAAGCTGGAAGTGGCATTTGCAGCTCGCAATAGTGCAGAGTTATCGCAAAGAAAGGGGCCACGGTGTTTGTGTATCTCTATTATGTTGGTGCGGCTTCGGAACTTTTAAATATCTTGATATATCTCGAGAACTACGCATCTGATCAAAAAATATCATAGAACATAAAAAGTAGGAAACCTAATTTTCTACAAAAAAGGTCTCTTAACATTTTGCCGTAGCTCGCTTCGTTTCCGAGATATTTGCAGATTTATCTCAAGGGAAGGGGCCTGACGGACATATTTCGAAATATTTCTTATTCTTGTTGTTCTTCTTCTGCACAGCTAAGCTGGAAGTGGCATTTGCAGCTCGCAATAGTGCCGAGTTATCTCAAAGAAAGGGGCCACGGTGTTTCTGTACCTCTATTATGTTGGTGCAGCTTCGGAGCTTTTAAATATCTTGATATATCTCGAGAACTACGCATCTGATCAAAAAATATCATAGAACATAAAAAGTAGGAAACCTAATTTTCTACAAAAAAGGTCTCTTAACATTTTGCCGTAGCTCGCTTCGTTTCCGAGATATTTGCAGATTTATCTCAAGGGAAGGGGCCTGACGGACATATTTCGAAATATTTCTTATTCTTGTTGTTCTTCTTCTGCACAGCTAAGCTGGAAGTGGCATTTGCAGCTCGCAATAGTGCAGAGTTATCTCAAAGAAAGGGGCCACGGTGTTTCTGTACCTCTATTATGTTGGTGCAGCTTCGGAGCTTTTAAATATCTTCATATATCTCGAGAACTACGCATCTGATCAAAAAATATCATAGAACATAAAAAGTAGGAAACTTAATTCTCTACAAAAAAGGTCTCTTAACATTTTGCCATAGCACGCTTCTTTTCCGAGATATTTGCAGATTTATCTCAATGGAAGGGGCCTGACGGACATATTTCGAGATATTTCTTCTTCTTGTTGTTCTTCTTCTGCACAGCTAAGCTGGAAGTGGCATTTGCAGCGCGCAATAGTGCAGAGTTATCTCAAAGAAAGGGGCCACGGTGTTTCTGTATCTCTATTATGTTGGTGCGGCTTCGGAACTTTTAAATATCTTGATATATCTCGAAAACTACGCTTCTGATCAAAAAATATCAGAGAACGTAAATTGTAGGAAACATAATTCTCTACAAAAAAGGTCTCTTAACATTTTGCCATAGCTCGCTTCGTTTCCGAGATATTTGCAGATTTATCTCAAGGGAAGGGGCCTGACGGACATATTTCGAGATATTTCTTCTTCTTGTTGTTCTTCTTCTGCACAGCTAAGCCGGAAGTGGCATTTGCAGCTCGCAATAGTGCAGAGTTATCTCAAAGAAAGGGGCCACGGTGTTTCTGTATCTCTATTATGTTGGTGCGGCTTCGGAACTTTTAAATATCTTGATATATCTCGAGAACTACGCATCTGATCAAAAAATATCGTAGAACATAAAAAGTAGGAAACTTAATTCTCTACAAATAAGGTCTCTTAACATTTTGCCATAGCTCGCTTGGTTTCCGAGATATTTGCAGATTTATCTCAAGGGAAGGGGCCTGAGGGACATATTTCGAGATATTTCTTCTTCTTGTTGTTCTTCTTCTGCACAGCTAAGCTGGAAGTGGCATTTGCAGCTCGCAATAGTGCAGAGTTACCTCAAAGAAAGGGGCCACGGTGTTTCTGTATCTCTATTATGATGGTGCGGCTTCGGAACTTTTAAATATCTTGATATATCTCGAGAACTACGCATCTGATTAAAAAATATCGTAGAACATAAAAAGTAGGAAACTTAATTCTCTACAAATAAGGTCTCTTAACATTTTGCCATAGCTCGCTTGGTTTCCGAGATAGTTGCAGATTTATCTCAAGGGAAGGGGCCTGACGGACATATTTCGAAATATTTCTTATTCTTGTTGTTCTTCTTCTGCACAGCTAAGCTGGAAGTGGCATTTGCAGCTCGCAATAGTGCAGAGTTATCTCAAAGAAAGGGGCCACGGTGTTTCTGTACCTCTATTATGTTGGTGCAGCTTCGGAGCTTTTAAATATCTTGATATATCTCGAGAACTACGCATCTGATCAAAAAATATCATAGAACATGAAAAGTAGGAAACTTAATTCTCTACAAAAAAGGTCTCTTAACATTTTGCCATAGCTCGCTTCGTTTCCGAGATATTTGCAGATTTATCTCAAGGGAAGGGGCCTGACGGACATATTTCGAGATATTTCTTCTTCCTGTTGTTCTTCTTCTGCACAGCTAAGCTGGAAGTGGCATTTGCAGCACGCAATAGTGCAGAGTTATCTCAAAGAAAGGGGCCACGGTGTTTCTGTATCTCTATTATGTTGGTGCGGCTTCGGAACTTTTAAATATCTTGATATATCTCGAGAACTACGCATCTGATCAAAAAATATCATAGAACATAAAAAGTAGGAAACCTAATTTTCTACAAAAAAGGTCGCTTAACATCTTGCCGTAGCTCGCTTCGTTTCCGAGATATTTGCAGATTTATCTCAAGGGAAGGGGCCTGACGGACATATTTCGAAATATTTCTTATTCTTGTTGTTCTTCTTCTGCACAGCTAAGCTGGAAGTGGCATTTGCAGCTCGCAATAGTGCCGAGTTATCTCAAAGAAAGGGGCCACGGTGTTTCTGTACCTCTATTATGTTGGTGCAGCTTCGGAGCTTTTAAATATCTTGATATATCTCGAGAACTACGCATCTGATCAAAAAATATCATAGATCATAAAAAGTAGGAAACTTAATTCTCTACAAAAAAGGTCTCTTAACATTTTGCCATAGCTCGCTTCGTTTCCGAGATATTTGCAGATTTATCTCAAGGGAAGGGGCCTGACGGACATATTTCGAGATATTTCTTCTTCTTGTTGTTCTTCTTCTGCACAGCTAAGCTGGAAGTGGCATTTGCAGCGCGCAATAGTGCAGAGTTATCTCAAAGAAAGGGGCCACGGTGTTTCTGTATCTCTATTATGTTGGTGCGGCTTCGGAACTTTTAAATATCTTGATATATCTCGAGAACTACGCGTCTGATCAAAAAATATCATAGAACATAAAAAGTAGGAAACATAATTCTGTACAAAAAAGGTCTCTTAACATTTTGCCATAGCTCGCTTCGTTTCCGAGATATTTGCAGATTTATCTCAAGGGAAGGGGCCTGACGGACATATTTCGAGATATTTCTTCTTCTCGTTGTTCTTCTTCTGCACAGCTAAGCTGTAAGTGGCATTTGCGGCTCGCGCTAGTGCAGAGTTATCTCAAAGAAAGGGGCCACGGTGTTTCTGTATCTCTATTATGTTGGTGCGGCTTCGGAACTTTTAAGTATCTTGCTATATCTCGAGAACTACGCGTCTGATCAAAAAATATCATAGAACATAAAAAGTAGGAAACATAATTCTGTACAAAAAAGGTCTCTTAACATTTTGCCATAGCTCGCTTCGTTTCCGAGATATTTGCAGATTTATCTCAAGGGAGGGGGCCTGACGGACATATTTCGAGATATTTCTTCTTCTTGTTGTTCTTCTTCTGCACAGCTAAGCTGGAAGTTGCATTTGCGGCTCGCACTAGTGCACAGTTATCTCAAAGAAAGGGGCCACGGTGTTTCTGTATCTCTATTATGTTGGTGCGGCTTCGGAACTTTTAAGTATATCGATATATCTCGAGAACTACGCATCTGATCAAAAAATATCATAGAACATAAAATGTAGGAAACTTAATTCTCTACAAAAAAGGTCTCTTAACATTTTGCCATAGCTCGCTTCGTTTCCGAGATATTTGCAGATTTATCTCAAGGGAAGGGGCCTGGCGGACATATTTCGAGATATTTCTTCTTCTCGTTGTTCTTCTTCTGCACAGCTAAGCTGTAAGTGGCATTTGCGGCTCGCACTAGTGCAGAGTTATCTCAAAGAAAGGGGCCACGGTGTTTCTGTATCTCTATTATGTTGGTGCGGCTTCGGAACCTTTAAATATCTCGATATATCTCGAAAACTACGCTTCTGATCAAAAAATATCATAGAACATAAATTGTAGGAAACATAATTCTCTACAAAAAAGGTCTCTTAACATTTTGCCATAGCTCGCTTCGTTTCCGAGATATTTGCAGATTTATCTCAAGGGAAGGGTCCTGATGGACATATTTCGAGATATTTCTTCTTCTTGTTGTTCTTCTTCTGCACAGCTAAACTGGAAGTGGCATTTCCAGCTCGCAATCGTGCAGAGTTATCTCAAAGAAAGGGGCCACGGTGTTTCTGTATCTCTATTATGTTGGTGCGGCTTCGGAACTTTTAAATATCTTGATATATCTCGAGAACTACGCCTCTGATCGAAAAATATCATAAAACATAAAAAGTAGGAAACTTAATTCTCTACAAAAAAGGTCTCTTAACATTTTGCCATAGCTCGCTTCGTTTCCGAGATATTTGCAGATATATCTCAAGGGAAGGGGCCTGACGGACATATTTCGAGATATTTCTTCTTCTTGTTGTTCTTCTTCTGCACAGCTAAGCTGGAAGTGGCATTTGCAGCGCGCAATAGTGCAGAGTTATCTCAAAGAAAGGGGCCACGGTGTTTCTGTATCTCTATTATATTGGTGCGGCTTCGGAACTTTTAAATATCTTGATATATCTCGAGAACTACGCATCTGATCAAAAAATATCATAGAAGATAAAAAGTAGGAAACTTAATTCTCTACAAAAAAGGTCTCTTAACATTTCGCCATAGCTCGCTTCGTTTCCGAGATATTTGCAGATTTATCTCAAGGGAAGGGGCCTGTCGGACATATTTCGAGATATTTCTTCTTCTTGTTGTTCTTCTTCTGCACAGCTAAGCTGGAAGTGGCATTTGCGGCTCGCACTAGTGCAGAGTTATCTCAAAGAAAGGGGCCACGGTGTTTCTGTATCCCTATTATGTTGGTGCGGCTTCGGAACTTTTAAATATCTCGATATATCTCGAAAACTACGCTTCTGATCAAAAAATATCATAGAACATAAATTGTAGGAAACATAATTCTCTACAAAAAACGTCTCTTAAGATTTTGCCATAGCTCGCTTCGTTTCCGAGATATTTGCAGATTCAGCTCAAAGGAACTGGCCTGACGGACATATTTCGAGATATTTCTTCTTCTTGTTGTTCTTCTTCTGCACAGCTGAGCTGGAAGTGGCATTTGCAGGTCGCAATAGTGCAGAGTTATCTCAAAGAAAGGGGCCACGGTGTTTCTGTATCTCTATTATGTTGGTGCGGCTTCGGAACTTTTAAATATCTCGATATATCTCGAAAACTACGCTTCTGATCAAAAAATATCATAGAACGTAAATTGTAGGAAACATTATTCTCTACAAAAGGGTCTCTCAACATTTTGCCATAGCTCGCTTCGTTTCCGAGATATTTGCAGATTTATCTCAAGGGAAGGGTCCTGATGGACATATTTCGAGATATTTCTTCTTCTTGTTGTTCTTCTTCTGCACAGCTAAACTGGAAGTGGCATTTCCAGCTCGCAATCGTGCAGAGTTATCTCAAAGAAAGGGGCCACGGTGTTTCTGTATCTCTATTATGTTGGTGCGGCTTCGGAACTTTTAAATATCTTGATATATCTCGAGAACTACGCCTCTGATCGAAAAATATCATAGAACATAAAAAGTAGGAAACTTAATTCTCTACAAAAACGGTCTCTTAACATTTTGCCATAGCTCGCTTCGTTTCCGAGATATTTGCAGATTTATCTCAAGGGAAGGGGCCTGACGGACATATTTCGAGATATTTCTTCTTCTTGTTGTTCTTCTTCTGCACAGCTAAGCTGGAAGTGGCATTTGCAGCTCGCAATAGTGCAGAGTTATCTCAAAGAAAGGGGCCACGGTGTTTCTGTATCTCTATTATGTTGGTGCGGCTTCGGAACTTTTAAATATCTCGATATATCTCGAAAACTACGCTTCTGATCAAAAAATATCATAGAACATAAATTGTAGGAAACATAATTCTCTACAAAAAACGTCTCTTAACATTTTGCCATAGCTCGCTTCGTTTCCGAGATATTTGCAGATATATCTCAAGGGAAGGGGCCTGACGGACATATTTCGAGATATTTCTTCTTCTTGTTGTTCTTCTTCTGCACAGCTAAGCTGGAAGTGGCATTTGCAGCTCGCAATAGTGCAGAGTTACCTCTAAGAAAGGGGCCACGGTGTATCTGTATCTCTATTATGTTGGTGCGGCTTCGGAACTTTTAAATATCTTGATATATCTCGAGAACCACGCATCTGATCAAAAAATATCATAGAACATAAAAAGTAGGAAACTTAATTCTCTACAAAAACGGTCTCTTAACATTTTGCCATAGCTCGCTTCGTTTCCGAGATATTTGCAGATTTATCTCAAGGGAAGGGGCCTGACGGACATATTTCGAGATATTTCTTCTTCTTGTTGTTCTTCTTCTGCACAGCTGAGCTGGAAGTGGCATTTGCAGGTCGCAATAGTGCAGAGTTATCTCAAAGAAAGGGGCCACGGTGTTTCTGTATCTCTATTATGTTGGTGCGGCTTCGGAACTTTTAAATATCTCGATATATCTCGAAAACTACGCTTCTGATCAAAAAATATCATAGAACGTAAATTGTAGGAAACATTATTCTCTACAAAAAAGGTCTCTTAACATTTTGCCATAGCTCGCTTCGTTTCCGAGATATTTGCAGATTTATCTCAAGGGAATGGGCCTGTCGGACATATTTCGAGATATTTCTTCTTCTTGTTGTTCTTCTTCTGCACAGCTAAGCTGGAAGTGGCATTTGCGGCTCGCACTAGTGCAGAGTTATCTCAAAGAAAGGGGCCACGGTGTTTCTGTATCTCTATTATGTTGGTGCGGCTTCGGAACTTTTAAATATCTCGATATATCTCGAAAACTACGCGTCCGATCAAAAAATATCATAGAACATAAATTGTAGGAAACATAATTCTCTACAAAAAACGTCTCTTAACATTTTGCCATAGCTCGCTTCGTTTCCGAGATATTTGCAGATTCAGCTCAAAGGAACGGGCCTGACGGACATATTTCGAGATACTTCTTCTTCTTGTTGTTCTTCCTCTGCACAGCTAAGCTGGAAGTGGCATTTGCAGCTCGCAATAGTGCAGAGTTATCTCAAAGAAAGGGGCCACGGTGTTTCTGTATCTCTATTATGTTGGTGCGGCTTCGGAACTTTTAAATATCTTGATATATCTCGAGAACTACGCATCTGATCAAAAAATATCATAGAACATAAAAAGTAGGAAACTTAATTCTCTACAAAAAGGTCTGTTAACATTTTGCCATAGCTCGCTTCGTTTCCGAGATATTTGCAGATTTATCTCAAGGGAAGGGGCCTGACGGACATATTTCGAGATATTTCTTCTTCTTGTTGTTCTTCTTCTGCACAGCTGAGCTGGAAGTGGCATTTGCAGGTCGCAATAGTGCAGAGTTATCTCAAAGAAAGGGGCCACGGTGTTTCTGTATCTCTATTATGTTGGTGCGGCTTCGGAACTTTTAAATATCTTGATATATCTCGAGAACTACGCATCTGATCAAAAAATATCATACTACATAAAAAGTAGGAAACTTAATTCTCTACAAGAAAGGTCTGTAAACATTTTGCCATAGCTCGCTTCGTTTCCGAGATATTTGCTGATTTATCTCAAGGGAAGGGGCCCGACGGACATATTTCGAGATATTTCTTCTTCTTGTTGTTCTTCTTCTGCACAGCTAAGCTGGAAGTGGCATTTGCAGCTCGCAATCGTGCAGAGTTATCTCAAAGAAAGGGGCCACGGTGTTTCTGTATCTCTATTATGTTGGTGCGGCTTCGGAACTTTTAAATATCTTGATATATCTCGAGAACTACGCATCTGATCAAAAAATATCATACTACATAAAAAGTAGGAAACTTAATTCTCTACAAGAAAGGTCTGTAAACATTTTGCCATAGCTCGCTTCGTTTCCGAGATATTTGCAGATTTATCTCAAGGGAAGGGGCCTGACGGACATATTTCGAGATATTTCTTCTTCTTGTTGTTCTTCTTCTGCACAGCTAAGCTGGAAGTGGCATTTGCAGCTCGCAATAGTGCAGAGTTATCTCAAAGAGAGGGGCCACGGTGTTTCTGTATCTCTATTATGTTGGTGCGGCTTCGGAACTTTTAAATATCTTGATATATCTCGAGAACCACGCATCTGATCAAAAAATATCATAGAACATAAAAAGTAGGAAACTTAATTCTCTACAAAAAGGGTCTCTTAACATTTTGCCATAGCTCGCTTCGTTTCCGAGATATTTGCAGATTTATCTCAAGGGAAGGGGCCTGACGGACATATTTCGAGATATTTCTTCTTCTTGTTGTTCTTCTTCTGCACAGCTAAGCTGGAAGTGGCATTTGCGGCTCGCACTAGTGCAGAGTTATCTCAAAGAAAGGGGCCACGGTGTTTCTGTATCCCTATTATGTTGGTGCGGCTTCGGAACTTTTAAATATCTCGATATATCTCGAAAACTACGCTTCTGATCAAAAAATATCATAGAACATAAATTGTAGGAAACATAATTCTCTACAAAAAACGTCTCCTAACATTTTGCCATAGCTCGCTTCGTTTCCGAGATATTTGCAGATTCAGCTCAAAGGAACGGGCCTGACGGACATATTTCGAGATACTTCTTCTTCTTGTTGTTCTTCCTCTGCACAGCTAAGCTGGAAGTGGCATTTGCAGCTCGCAATAGTGCAGAGTTATCTCAAAGAAAGGGGCCACGGTGTTTCTGTATCTCTATTATGTTGGTGCGGCTTCGGAACTTTTAAATATCTTGATATATCTCGAGAACTACGCATCTGATCAAAAAATATCATAGAACATAAAAAGTAGGAAACTTAATTCTCTACAAAAAGGTCTGTTAACATTTTGCCATAGCTCGCTTCGTTTCCGAGATATTTGCAGATTTATCTCAAGGGAAGGGGCCTGACGGACATATTTCGAGATATTTCTTCTTCTCGTTGTTCTTCTTCTGCACAGCTAAGCTGTAAGTGGCATTTGCGGCTCGCGCTAGTGCAGAGTTATCTCAAAGAAAGGGGCCACGGTGTTTCTGTATCTCTATTATGTTGGTGCGGCTTCGGAACTTTTAAGTATCTTGCTATATCTCGAGAACTACGCGTCTGATCAAAAAATATCATAGAACATAAAAAGTAGGAAACATAATTCTGTACAAAAAAGGTCTCTTAACATTTTGCCATAGCTCGCTTCGTTTCCGAGATATTTGCAGATTTATCTCAAGGGAGGGGGCCTGACGGACATATTTCGAGATATTTCTTCTTCTTGTTGTTCTTCTTCTGCACAGCTAAGCTGGAAGTTGCATTTGCGGCTCGCACTAGTGCACAGTTATCTCAAAGAAAGGGGCCACGGTGTTTCTGTATCTCTATTATGTTGGTGCGGCTTCGGAACTTTTAAGTATATCGATATATCTCGAGAACTACGCATCTGATCAAAAAATATCATAGAACATAAAATGTAGGAAACTTAATTCTCTACAAAAAAGGTCTCTTAACATTTTGCCATAGCTCGCTTCGTTTCCGAGATATTTGCAGATTTATTTCAAGGGAAGGGGCCTGACGGACATATTTCGAGATATTTCTTCTTCTTGTTGTTCTTCTTCTGCACAGCTAAGCTGGAAGTGGCATTTGCAGCTCGCAATAGTGCAGAGTTATCTCTAAGAAAGGGGCCACGGTGTTTCTGTATCTCTATTATGTTGGTGCGGCTTCGGAACTTTTAAATATCTTGATATATCTCGAGAACCACGCATCTGATCAAAAAATATCATAGAACATAAAAAGTAGGAAACTTAATTCTCTACAAAAACGGTCTCTTAACATTTTGCCATAGCTCGCTTCGTTTCCGAGATATTTGCAGATTTATCTCAAGGGAAGGGGCCTGACGGACATATTTCGAGATATTTCTTCTTCTCGTTGTTCTTCTTCTGCACAGCTAAGCTGTAAGTGGCATTTGCGGCTCGCGCTAGTGCAGAGTTATCTCAAAGAAAGGGGCCACGGTGTTTCTGTATCTCTATTATGTTGGTGCGGCTTCGGAACTTTTAAGTATCTTGCTATATCTCGAGAACTACGCGTCTGATCAAAAAATATCATAGAACATAAAAAGTAGGAAACATAATTCTGTACAAAAAAGGTCTCTTAACATTTTGCCATAGCTCGCTTCGTTTCCGAGATATTTGCAGATTTATCTCAAGGGAGGGGGCCTGACGGACATATTTCGAGATATTTCTTCTTCTTGTTGTTCTTCTTCTGCACAGCTAAGCTGGAAGTTGCATTTGCGGCTCGCACTAGTGCACAGTTATCTCAAAGAAAGGGGCCACGGTGTTTCTGTATCTCTATTATGTTGGTGCGGCTTCGGAACTTTTAAGTATATCGATATATCTCGAGAACTACGCATCTGATCAAAAAATATCATAGAACATAAAATGTAGGAAACTTAATTCTCTACAAAAAAGGTCTCTTAACATTTTGCCATAGCTCGCTTCGTTTCCGAGATATTTGCAGATTTATCTCAAGGGAAGGGGCCTGGCGGACATATTTCGAGATATTTCTTCTTCTCGTTGTTCTTCTTCTGCACAGCTAAGCTGTAAGTGGCATTTGCGGCTCGCACTAGTGCAGAGTTATCTCAAAGAAAGGGGCCACGGTGTTTCTGTATCTCTATTATGTTGGTGCGGCTTCGGAACCTTTAAATATCTCGATATATCTCGAAAACTACGCTTCTGATCAAAAAATATCATAGAACATAAATTGTAGGAAACATAAGTCTCTACAAAAAAGGTCTCTTAACATTTTGCCATAGCTCGCTTCGTTTCCGAGATATTTGCAGATTTATCTCAAGGGAAGGGTCCTGATGGACATATTTCGAGATATTTCTTCTTCTTGTTGTTCTTCTTCTGCACAGCTAAACTGGAAGTGGCATTTCCAGCTCGCAATCGTGCAGAGTTATCTCAAAGAAAGGGGCCACGGTGTTTCTGTATCTCTATTATGTTGGTGCGGCTTCGGAACTTTTAAATATCTTGATATATCTCGAGAACTACGCCTCTGATCGAAAAATATCATAGAACATAAAAAGTAGGAAACTTAATTCTCTACAAAAAAGGTCTCTTAACATTTTGCCATAGCTCGCTTCGTTTCCGAGATATTTGCAGATTTATTTCAAGGGAAGGGGCCTGACGGACATATTTCGAGATATTTCTTCTTCTTGTTGTTCTTCTTCTGCACAGCTAAGCTGGAAGTGGCATTTGCAGCTCGCAATAGTGCAGAGTTATCTCTAAGAAAGGGGCC
This sequence comes from Osmia lignaria lignaria, assembly GCF_051020975.1. Lineage (NCBI taxonomy): Eukaryota > Metazoa > Arthropoda > Insecta > Hymenoptera > Megachilidae > Osmia > Osmia lignaria. The sequence continues at coordinate 23,637,511 of NW_027478159.1, forward strand.
ACGGTGTTTCTGTATCTCTATTATGTTGGTGCGGCTTCGGAACTTTTAAATATCTTGATATATCTCGAGAACCACGCATCTGATCAAAAAATATCATAGAACATAAAAAGTAGGAAACTTAATTCTCTACAAAAACGGTCTCTTAACATTTTGCCATAGCTCGCTTCGTTTCCGAGATATTTGCAGATTTATCTCAAGGGAAGGGGCCTGACGGACATATTTCGAGATATTTCTTCTTCTCGTTGTTCTTCTTCTGCACAGCTAAGCTGGAAGTGGCATTTGCAGGTCGCAATAGTGCAGAGTTATCTCAAAGAAAGGGGCCACGGTGTTTCTGTATCTCTATTATGTTGGTGCGGCTTCGGAACTTTTAAATATCTCGATATATCTCGAAAACTACGCTTCTGATCAAAAAATATCATAGAACGTAAATTGTAGGAAACATTATTCTCTACAAAAGGGTCTCTCAACATTTTGCCATAGCTCGCTTCGTTTCCGAGATATTTGCAGATTTATCTCAAGGGAAGGGTCCTGATGGACATATTTCGAGATATTTCTTCTTCTTGTTGTTCTTCTTCTGCACAGCTAAACTGGAAGTGGCATTTCCAGCTCGCAATCGTGCAGAGTTATCTCAAAGAAAGGGGCCACGGTGTTTCTGTATCTCTATTATGTTGGTGCGGCTTCGGAACTTTTAAATATCTTGATATATCTCGAGAACTACGCCTCTGATCGAAAAATATCATAGAACATAAAAAGTAGGAAACTTAATTCTCTACAAAAACGGTCTCTTAACATTTTGCCATTGCTCGCTTCGTTTCCGAGATATTTGCAGATTTATCTCAAGGGAAGGGGCCTGACGGACATATTTCGAGATATTTCTTCTTCTTGTTGTTCTTCTTCTGCACAGCTAAGCTGGAAGTGGCATTTGCAGCTCGCAATAGTGCAGAGTTATCTCAAAGAAAGGGGCCACGGTGTTTCTGTATCTCTATTATGTTGGTGCGGCTTCGGAACTTTTAAATATCTCGATATATCTCGAAAACTACGCTTCTGATCAAAAAATATCATAGAACATAAATTGTAGGAAACATAATTCTCTACAAAAAACGTCTCTTAACATTTTGCCATAGCTCGCTTCGTTTCCGAGATATTTGCAGATATATCTCAAGGGAAGGGGCCTGACGGACATATTTCGAGATATTTCTTCTTCTTGTTGTTCTTCTTCTGCACAGCTAAGCTGGAAGTGGCATTTGCAGCTCGCAATAGTGCAGAGTTACCTCTAAGAAAGGGGCCACGGTGTATCTGTATCTCTATTATGTTGGTGCGGCTTCGGAACTTTTAAATATCTTGATATATCTCGAGAACCACGCATCTGATCAAAAAATATCATAGAACATAAAAAGTAGGAAACTTAATTCTCTACAAAAACGGTCTCTTAACATTTTGCCATAGCTCGCTTCGTTTCCGAGATATTTGCAGATTTATCTCAAGGGAAGGGGCCTGACGGACATATTTCGAGATATTTCTTCTTCTTGTTGTTCTTCTTCTGCACAGCTGAGCTGGAAGTGGCATTTGCAGGTCGCAATAGTGCAGAGTTATCTCAAAGAAAGGGGCCACGGTGTTTCTGTATCTCTATTATGTTGGTGCGGCTTCGGAACTTTTAAATATCTCGATATATCTCGAAAACTACGCTTCTGATCAAAAAATATCATAGAACGTAAATTGTAGGAAACATTATCCTCTACAAAAAAGGTCTCTTAACATTTTGCCATAGCTCGCTTCGTTTCCGAGATATTTGCAGATTTATCTCAAGGGAACGGGCCTGTCGGACATATTTCGAGATATTTCTTCTTCTTGTTGTTCTTCTTCTGCACAGCTAAGCTGGAAGTGGCATTTGCGGCTCGCACTAGTGCAGAGTTATCTCAAAGAAAGGGGCCACGGTGTTTCTGTATCTCTATTATGTTGGTGCGGCTTCGGAACTTTTAAATATCTCGATATATCTCGAAAACTACGCGTCCGATCAAAAAATATCATAGAACATAAATTGTAGGAAACATAATTCTCTACAAAAAACGTCTCTTAACATTTTGCCATAGCTCGCTTCGTTTCCGAGATATTTGCAGATTCAGCTCAAAGGAACGGGCCTGACGGACATATTTCGAGATACTTCTTCTTCTTGTTGTTCTTCCTCTGCACAGCTAAGCTGGAAGTGGCATTTGCAGCTCGCAATAGTGCAGAGTTATCTCAAAGAAAGGGGCCACGGTGTTTCTGTATCTCTATTATGTTGGTGCGGCTTCGGAACTTTTAAATATCTTGATATATCTCGAGAACTACGCATCTGATCAAAAAATATCATAGAACATAAAAAGTAGGAAACTTAATTCTCTACAAAAAGGTCTGTTAACATTTTGCCATAGCTCGCTTCGTTTCCGAGATATTTGCAGATTTATCTCAAGGGAAGGGGCCTGACGGACATATTTCGAGATATTTCTTCTTCTTGTTGTTCTTCTTCTGCACAGCTGAGCTGGAAGTGGCATTTGCAGGTCGCAATAGTGCAGAGTTATCTCAAAGAAAGGGGCCACGGTGTTTCTGTATCTCTATTATGTTGGTGCGGCTTCGGAACTTTTAAATATCTTGATATATCTCGAGAACTACGCATCTGATCAAAAAATATCATACTACATAAAAAGTAGGAAACTTAATTCTCTACAAGAAAGGTCTGTAAACATTTTGCCATAGCTCGCTTCGTTTCCGAGATATTTGCTGATTTATCTCAAGGGAAGGGGCCCGACGGACATATTTCGAGATATTTCTTCTTCTTGTTGTTCTTCTTCTGCACAGCTAAGCTGGAAGTGGCATTTGCAGCTCGCAATCGTGCAGAGTTATCTCAAAGAAAGGGGCCACGGTGTTTCTGTATCTCTATTATGTTGGTGCGGCTTCGGAACTTTTAAATATCTTGATATATCTCGAGAACTACGCATCTGGTCAAAAAATATCATACTACATAAAAAGTAGGAAACTTAATTCTCTACAAGAAAGGTCTGTAAACATTTTGCCATAGCTCGCTTCGTTTCCGAGATATTTGCAGATTTATCTCAAGGGAAGGGGCCTGACGGACATATTTCGAGATATTTCTTCTTCTTGTTGTTCTTCTTCTGCACAGCTAAGCTGGAAGTGGCATTTGCAGCTCGCAATAGTGCAGAGTTATCTCAAAGAGAGGGGCCACGGTGTTTCTGTATCTCTATTATGTTGGTGCGGCTTCGGAACTTTTAAATATCTTGATATATCTCGAGAACCACGCATCTGATCAAAAAATATCATAGAACATAAAAAGTAGGAAACTTAATTCTCTACAAAAAGGGTCTCTTAACATTTTGCCATAGCTCGCTTCGTTTCCGAGATATTTGCAGATTTATCTCAAGGGAAGGGGCCTGACGGACATATTTCGAGATATTTCTTCTTCTTGTTGTTCTTCTTCTGCACAGCTAAGCTGGAAGTGGCATTTGCGGCTCGCACTAGTGCAGAGTTATCTCAAAGAAAGGGGCCACGGTGTTTCTGTATCCCTATTATGTTGGTGCGGCTTCGGAACTTTTAAATATCTCGATATATCTCGAAAACTACGCTTCTGATCAAAAAATATCATAGAACATAAATTGTAGGAAACATAATTCTCTACAAAAAACGTCTCCTAACATTTTGCCATAGCTCGCTTCGTTTCCGAGATATTTGCAGATTCAGCTCAAAGGAACGGGCCTGACGGACATATTTCGAGATACTTCTTCTTCTTGTTGTTCTTCCTCTGCACAGCTAAGCTGGAAGTGGCATTTGCAGCTCGCAATAGTGCAGAGTTATCTCAAAGAAAGGGGCCACGGTGTTTCTGTATCTCTATTATGTTGGTGCGGCTTCGGAACTTTTAAATATCTTGATATATCTCGAGAACTACGCATCTGATCAAAAAATATCATAGAACATAAAAAGTAGGAAACTTAATTCTCTACAAAAAGGTCTGTTAACATTTTGCCATAGCTCGCTTCGTTTCCGAGATATTTGCAGATTTATCTCAAGGGAAGGGGCCTGACGGACATATTTCGAGATATTTCTTCTTCTTGTTGTTCTTCTTCTGCACAGCTGAGCTGGAAGTGGCATTTGCAGGTCGCAATAGTGCAGAGTTATCTCAAAGAAAGGGGCCACGGTGTTTCTGGATCTCTATTATGTTGGTGCGGCTTCGGAACTTTTAAATATCTTGATATATCTCGAGAACTACGCATCTGATCAAAAAATATCATACTACATAAAAAGTAGGAAACTTAATTCTCTACAAGAAAGGTCTGTAAACATTTTGCCATAGCTCGCTTCGTTTCCGAGATATTTGCAGATTTATCTCAAGGTAAGGGGCCTGACGGACATATTTCGAGATATTTCTTCTTCTTGTTGTTCTTCTTCTGCACAGCTAAGCTGGAAGTGGCATTTACAGCTCGCACTAGTGCAGAGTTATCTCAAAGAAAGGGGGCACGGTGTTTCTGTATCTCTATTACGTTGGTGCGGCTTCGGAACTTTTAAATATCTCGATATATCTCGAAAACTACGCTTCTGATCAAAAAATATCATAGAACATAAATTGTAGGAAACATAATTCTCTACAAAAAACGTCTCTTAACATTTTGCCATTGCTCGCTTCGTTTCCGAGATATTTGCAGATTCAGCTCAAAGGAACTGGCCTGACGGACATATTTCGAGATATTTCTTCTTCTTGTTGTTCTTCTTCTGCACAGCTAAGCTGGAAGTGGCATTTACAGCTCGCAATAGTGCAGAGTTATCTGAAAGAAAGGGGCCACGGTGTTTCTGTATCTCTATTATGTTGGTGCGGCTTCGGAACTTTTAAATATCTCGATATATCTCGAAAACTACGCTTCTGATCAAAAAATATCATAGAACATAAATTGTAGGAAACAGAATTCTCTACAAAAAAGGTCTCTTAACATTTTGCCATAGCTCGCTTCGTTTCCGAGATATTTGCAGATATATCTCAAGGGAAGGGGCCTGACGGACATATTTCGAGATATTTCTTCTTCTTGTTGTTCTTCTTCTGCACAGCTAAGCTGGAAGTGGCATTTACAGCTCGCAATAGTGCAGAGTTATCTCAAAGAAAGGGGCCACGGTGTTTCTGTATCTCTATTATGTTGGTGCGGCTTCGGAACTTTTAAATATCTTGATATATCTCGAGAACTACGCATCTGATCAAAAAATATCATAGAACATAAAAAGTAGGAAACTTAATTCTCTACAAAAAAGGTCTCTTAACATTTTGCCATAGCTCGCTTCGTTTCCGAGATATTTGCAGATTTATCTCAAGGGAAGGGGCCTGACGGACATATTTCGAGATATTTCTTCTTCTTGTTGTTCTTCTTCTGCACAGCTAAGCTGGAAGTGGCATTTGCGGCTGGCACTAGTGCAGAGTTATCTCAAAGAAAGGGGCCACGGTGTTTCTGTATCTGTATTATGTTGGTGCGGCTTCGGAACTTTTAAATATCTCGATATATCTCGAAAACTACGCTTCTGATCAAAAAATATCATAGAACATAAATTGTAGGAAACATAATTCTCTACAAAAAACGTCTATAAGATTTTGCCATAGCTCGCTTCGTTTCCGAGATATTTGCAGATTCAGCTCAAAGGAATTGGCCTGACGGACATATTTCGAGATATTTCTTCTTCTTGTTGTTCTTCCTCTGCACAGCTAAGCTGGAAGTGACATTTGCAGCTCGCAATAGTGCAGAGTTATCTCAAAGAAAGGGGCCACGGTGTTTCTGTATCTCTATTATGTTGGTGCGGCTTCGGAACTTTTAAATATCTCGATATATCTCGAAAACTACGCTTCTGATCAAAAAATATCATAGAACGTAAATTGTAGGAAACATTATTCTCTACAAAAAAGGTCTCTTAACATTTTGCCATAGCTCGCTTCGTTTCCGAGATACTTGCAGATTTATCTCAAGGGAAGGGTTCGTGATGGACATATTTCGAGATATTTCTTCTTCTTGTTGTTCTTCTTCTGCACAGCTAAGCTGGAAGTGGCATTTGCAGCTCGCAATCGTGCAGAGTTATCTCAAAGAAAGGGGCCACGGTGTTTCTGTATCTCTATTATGTTGGTGCGGCTTCGGAACTTTTAAATATCTCGATATATCTCGAAAAGTACGCTTCTGATCAAAAAATATCATAGAACATAAATTGTAGGAAACATAATTCTCTACAAAAAACGTCTCTTAACATTTTGCCGTTGCTCGCTTCGTTTCCGAGATATTTGCAGATTCAGCTCAAAGGAACTGGCCTGACGGACATATTTCGAGATATTTCTTCTTCTTGTTGTTCTTCCTCTGCACAGCTAAGCTGGAAGTGACATTTGCAGCTCGCAATAGTGCAGAGTTATCTCAAAGAAAGGGGCCACGGTGTTTCTGTATCTCTATTATGTTGGTGCGGCTTCGGAACTTTTAAATATCTTGATATACCTCGAGAACCACGCATCTGATCAAAAAATATCATAGAACATAAAAAGTAGGAAACTTAATTCTCTACAAAAAAGGTCTCTTAACATTTTGCCATAGCTCGCTTCGTTTCCGAGATATTTGCAGATTTATCTCAAGGGAAGGGGCCTGACGGACATATTTCGAGATATTTCTTCTTCTTGTTGTTCTTCTTCTGCACAGCTAAGCTGGAAGTGGCATTTGCGGCTCGCACTAGTGCAGAGTTATCTCAAAGAAAGGGGCCACGGTGTTTCTGTATCTCTATTATGTTGGTGCGGCTTCGGAACTTTCAAATATCTCGATATATCTCGAAAACTACGCTTCTGATCAAAAAATATTATAGAACATAAATTGTAGGAAACATAATTCTCTACAAAAAACGTCTCTTAACATTTTGCCATAGCTCGCTTCGTTTCCGAGATATTTGCAGATATATCTCAAGGGAAGGGGCCTGACGGACATATTTCGAGATATTTCTTCTTCTTGTTGTTCTTCTTCTGCACAGCTAAGCTGGAAGTGGCATTTGCAGCTCGCAATCGTGCAGAGTTATCTCAAAGAAAGGGGCCACGGTGTTTCTGTATCTCTATTATGTTGGTGCGGCTTCGGAACTTTTAAATATCTCGATATATCTCGAAAACTACGCTTCTGATCAAAAAATATCATAGAACATAAATTGTAGGAAACATAATTCTCTACAAAAAACGTCTCTTAACATTTTGCCATAGCTCGCTTCGTTTCCGAGATATTTGCAGATTCAGCTCAAAGGAACTGGCCTGACGGACATATTTCGAGATATTTCTTCTTCTTGTTGTTCTTCTTCTGCACAGCTGAGCTGGAAGTGGCATTTGCAGGTCGCAATAATGCAGAGTTATCTCAAAGAAAGGGGCCACGGTGTTTCTGTATCTCTATTATGTTGGTGCGGCTTCGGAACTTTTAAATATCTCGATATATCTCGAAAACTACGCTTCTGATCAAAAAATATCATAGAACGTAAATTGTAGGAAACATTATTCTCTGCAAAAAAGGTCTCTTAACATTTTGCCATAGCTCGCTTCGTTTCCGAGATACTTGCAGATTTATCTCAAGGGAAGGGTTCGTGATGGACATATTTCGAGATATTTCTTCTTCTTGTTGTTCTTCTTCTGCACAGCTAAGCTGGAAGTGGCATTTGCAGCTCGCAATCGTGCAGAGTTATCTCAAAGAAAGGGGCCACGGTGTTTCTGTATCTCTATTATGTTGGTGCGGCTTCGGAACTTTTAAACATCTCGATATATCTCGAAAACTACGCTTCTGATCAAAAAATATCATAGAACATAAATTGTAGGAAACATAATTCTCTACAAAAAACGTCTCTTAACATTTTGCCGTTGCTCGCTTCGTTTCCGAGATATTTGCAGATTCAGCTCAAAGGAACTGGCCTGACGGACATATTTCGAGATATTTCTTCTTCTTGTTGTTCTTCTTCTGCACAGCTAAGCTGGAAGTGGCATTTACAGCTCGCAATAGTGCAGAGTTATCTCAAAGAAAGGGGCCACGGTGTTTCTGTATCTCTATTATGTTGGTGCGGCTTCGGAACTTTTAAATATCTCGATATATCTCGAAAACTACGCTTCTGATCAAAAAATATCATAGAACATAAATTGTAGGAAACAGAATTCTCTACAAAAAAGGTCTCTTAACATTTTGCCATAGCTCGCTTCGTTTCCGAGATATTTGCAGATATATCTCAAGGGAAGGGGCCTGACGGACATATTTCGAGATATTTCTTCTTCTTGTTGTTCTTCTTCTGCACAGCTAAGCTGGAAGTGGCATTTACAGCTCGCAATAGTGCAGAGTTATCTCAAAGAAAGGGGCCACGGTGTTTCTGTATCTCTATTATGTTGGTGCGGCTTCGGAACTTTTAAATATCTTGATATATCTCGAGAACTACGCATCTGATCAAAAAATATCATAGAACATAAAAAGTAGGAAACTTAATTCTCTACAAAAAAGGTCTCTTAACATTTTGCCATAGCTCGCTTCGTTTCCGAGATATTTGCAGATTTATCTCAAGGGAAGGGGCCTGACGGACATATTTCGAGATATTTCTTCTTCTTGTTGTTCTTCTTCTGCACAGCTAAGCTGGAAGTGGCATTTGCGGCTCGCACTAGTGCAGAGTTATCTCAAAGAAAGGGGCCACGGTGTTTCTGTATCTCTATTATGTTGGTGCGGCTTCGGAACTTTTAAATATCTCGATATATCTCGAAAACTACGCTTCTGATCAAAAAATATCATAGAACATAAATTGTAGGAAACAGAATTCTCTACAAAAAAGGTCTCTTAACATTTTGCCATAGCTCGCTTCGTTTCCGAGATATTTGCAGATATATCTCAAGGGAAGGGGCCTGACGGACATATTTCGAGATATTTCTTCTTCTTGTTGTTCTTCTTCTGCACAGCTAAGCTGGAAGTGGCATTTGCGGCTCGCACTAGTGCAGAGTTATCTCAAAGAAAGGGGCCACGGTGTTTCTGTATCCCTATTATGTTGGTGCGGCTTCGGAACTTTTAAATATCTCGATATATCTCGAAAACTACGCTTCTGATCAAAAAATATCATAGAACATAAATTGTAGGAAACATAATTCTCTACAAAAAACGTCTCTTAACATTTTGCCATAGCTCGCTTCGTTTCCGAGATATTTGCAGATTCAGCTCAAAGGAACTGGCCTGACGGACATATTTCGAGATATTTCTTCTTCTTGTTGTTCTTCTTCTGCACAGCTAAGCTGGAAGTGGCATTTACAGCTCGCAATAGTGCAGAGTTATCTCAAAGAAAGGGGCCACGGTGTTTCTGTATCTCTATTATGTTGGTGCGGCTTCGGAACTTTTAAATATCTTGATATATCTCGAGAACTACGCATCTGATCAAAAAATATCATAGAACATAAAAAGTAGGAAACTTAATTCTCTACAAAAAAGGTCTCTTAACGTTTTGCCATAGCTCGCTTCGTTTCCGAGATATTTGCAGATTTATCTCAAGGGAAGGGGCCTGACGGACATATTTCGAGATATTTCTTCTTCTTGTTGTTCTTCTTCTGCACAGCTAAGCTGGAAGTGGCATTTGCGGCTCGCACTAGTGCAGAGTTATCTCAAAGAAAGGGGCCACGGTGTTTCTGTATCCCTATTATGTTGGTGCGGCTTCGGAACTTTTAAATATCTCGATATATCTCGAAAACTACGCTTCTGATCAAAAAATATCATAGAACATAAATTGTAGGAAACATAATTCTCTACAAAAAACGTCTCTTAACATTTTGCCATAGCTCGCTTCGTTTCCGAGATATTTGCAGATTCAGCTCAAAGGAACTGGCGTGACGGACATATTTCGAGATATTTCTTCTTCTTCTTGTTCTTCCTCTGCACAGCTAAGCTGGAAGTGGCATTTGCAGCTCGCAATAGTGCAGAGTTATCTCAAAGAAAGGGGCCACGGTGTTTCTGTATCTCTATTATGTTGGTGCGGCTTCGGAACTTTTAAATATCTTGATATATCTCGAGAACTACGCATCTGATCAAAAAATATCATAGAACATAAAAAGTAGGAAACTTAATTCTCTACAAAAAAGGTCTCTTAACATTTTGCCATAGCTCGCTTCGTTTCCGAGATATTTGCAGATTTATCTCAAGGGAAGGGGCCTGACGGACATATTTCGAGATATTTCTTCTTCTTGTTGTTCTTCTTCTGCACAGCTAAGCTGGAAGTGGCATTTGCGGCTCGCACTAGTGCAGAGTTATCTCAAAGAAAGGGGCCACGGTGTTTCTGTATCTCTATTATGTTGGTGCGGCTTCGGAACTTTTAAATATCTCGATATATCTCGAAAACTACGCTTCTGATCGAAAAATATCATAGAACATAAATTGTAGGAAACAGAATTCTCTACAAAAAAGGTCTCTTAACATTTTGCCATAGCTCGCTTCGTTTCCGAGATATTTGCAGATATATCTCAAGGGAAGGGGCCTGACGGACATATTTCGAGATATTTCTTCTTCTTGTTGTTCTTCTTCTGCACAGCTAAGCTGGAAGTGGCATTTACAGCTCGCAATAGTGCAGAGTTATCTCAATGAAAGGGGCCACGGTGTTTCTGTATCTCTATTATGTTGGTGCGGCTTCGGAACTTTTAAATATCTTGATATATCTCGAGAACCACGCATCTGATCAAAAAATATCATAGAACATAAAAAGTAGGAAACTTAATTCTCTACAAAAAAGGTCTCTTAACATTTTGCCATAGCTCGCTTCGTTTCCGAGATATTTGCAGATTTATCTCAAGGGAAGGGGCCTGACGGACATATTTCGAGATATTTCTTCTTCTTGTTGTTCTTCTTCTGCACAGCTAAGCTGGAAGTGGCATTTGCGGCTCGCACTAGTGCAGAGTTATCTCAAAGAATAGGGCCACGGTGTTTCTGTATCCCTATTATGTTGGTGCGGCTTCGGAACTTTTAAATATCTCGATATATCTCGAAAACTACGCTTCTGATCAAAAAATATCATAGAAGATAAATTGTAGGAAACATAATTCTCTACAAAAAACGTCTCTTAACATTTTGCCATAGCTCGCTTCGTTTCCGAGATATTTGCAGATTCAGCTCAAAGGAACTGGCCTGACGGACATATTTCGAGATATTTCTTCTTCTTGTTGTTCTTCTTCTGCACAGCTAAGCTGGAAGTGGCATTTACAGCTCGCAATAGTGCAGAGTTATCTCAAAGAAAGGGGCCACGGTGTTTCTGTATCTCTATTATGTTGGTGCGGCTTCGGAACTTTTAAATATCTTGATATATCTCGAGAACTACGCATCTGATCAAAAAATATCATAGAACATAAAAAGTAGGAAACTTAATTCTCTACAAAAAAGGTCTCTTAACATTTTGCCATAGCTCGCTTCGTTTCCGAGATATTTGCAGATTTATCTCAAGGGAAGGGGCCTGACGGACATATTTCGAGATATTTCTTCTTCTTGTTGTTCTTCTTCTGCACAGCTAAGCTGGAAGTGGCATTTGCGGCTCGCACTAGTGCAGAGTTATCTCAAAGAAAGGGGCCACGGTGTTTCTGTATCTCTATTATGTTGGTGCGGCTTCGGAACTTTTAAATATCTCGATATATCTCGAAAACTACGCTTCTGATCAAAAAATATCATAGAACATAAATTGTAGGAAACAGAATTCTCTACAAAAAAGGTCTCTTAACATTTTGCCATAGCTCGCTTCGTTTCCGAGATATTTGCAGATATATCTCAAGGGAAGGGGCCTGACGGACATATTTCGAGATATTTCTTCTTCTTGTTGTTCTTCTTCTGCACAGCTAAGCTGGAAGTGGCGTTTGCGGCTCGCACTAGTGCAGAGTAATCTCAAAGAAAGGGGCCACGGTGTTTCTGTATCCCTATTATGTTGGTGCGGCTTCGGAACTTTTAAATATCTCGATATATCTCGAAAACTACGCTTCTGATCAAAAAATATCATAGAACATAAATTGTAGGAAACATAATTCTCTACAAAAAACGTCTCTTAACATTTTGCCATAGCTCGCTTCGTTTCCGAGATATTTGCAGATTCAGCTCAAAGGAACTGGCCTGACGGACATATTTCGAGATATTTCTTCTTCTTGTTGTTCTTCCTCTGCACAGCTAAGCTGGAAGTGGCATTTGCAGCTCGCAATAGTGCAGAGTTATCTCAAAGAAAGGGGCCACGGTGTTTCTGTATCTCTATTATGTTGGTGCGGCTTCGGAACTTTTAAATATCTTGATATATCTCGAGATCTACGCATCTCATCAAAAAATATCATAGAACATAAAAAGTAGGAAACAGAATTCTCTACAAAAAAGGTCTCTTAAGATTTTGCCATAGCTCGCTTCGTTTCCGAGATATTTGCAGATTCAGCTCAAAGAAACTGGCCTGACGGACATATTTCGAGATATTTCTTCTTCTTGTTGTTCTTCCTCTGCACAGCTAAGCTGGAAGTGGCATTTGCAGCTCGCAATAGTGCAGAGTTATCTCAAAGAAAGGGGCCACGGTGTTTCTGTATCTCTATTATGTTGGACGGCTTCGGAACTTTTAAATATCTCGATGTATCTCGAAAACTACGCTTCTGATCAAAAAATATCATAGAACATAAATTGTAGGAAGCATAATTCTCTACAAAAAAGGTCTCTTAACATTTTGCCATAGCTCGCTTCGTTTCCGAGATATTTGCAGATATATCTCAAGGGAAGGGGCCTGACGGACATATTTCGAGATATTTCTTCTCCTTGTTGTTCTTCTTCTGCACAGCTAAGCTGGAAGTGGCATTTGCGGCTCGCACTAGTGCAGAGTTATCTCAAAGAAAGGGGCCACGGCGTTTCTGTATCCCTATTATGTTGGTGCGGCTTCGGAACTTTTAAATATCTCGATATATCTCGAAAACTACGCTTCTGATCAAAAAATGTCATAGAACATAAATTGTAGGAAACATAATTCTCTATAAAAAACGTCTCTTAACATTTTGCCATAGCTCGCTTCGTTTCCGAGATATTTGCAGATTCAGCTCAAAGGAACTGGCCTGACGGACATATTTCGAGATATTTCTTCTTCTTGTTGTTCTTCTTCTGCACAGCTAAGCTGGAAGTGGCATTTGCGGCTCGCACTAGTGCAGAGTTATCTCAAAGAAAGGGGCCACGGTGTTTCTGTATCCCTATTATGTTGGTGCGGCTTCGGAACTTTTAAATATCTCGATATATCTCGAAAAGTACGCTTCTGATCAAAAAATATCATAGAACATAAATTGTAGGAAACATAATTCTCTATAAAAAACGTCTCTTAACATTTTGCCATAGCTCGCTTCGTTTCCGAGATATTTGCAGATTCAGCTCAAAGGAACTGGCCTGACGGACATATTTCGAGATATTTCTTCTTCTTGTTGTTCTTCTTCTGCACAGCTAAGCTAGAAGTGGCATTTACAGCTCGCAATAGTGCAGAGTTATCTCAAAGAAAGGGGCCACGGTGTTTCTGTATCTCTATTATGTTGGTGCGGCTTCGGAACTTTTAAATATCTTAATATATCTCGAGAACTACGCATCTGATCAAAAAATATCATAGAAGATAAAAGGTAGGAAACTTAATTCTCTACAAAAAAGGTCTCTTAACATTTTGCCATAGCTCGCTTCGTTTCCGAGATATTTGCAGATTTATCTCAAGGGAAGGGGCCTGACGGACATATTTCGAGATATTTCTTCTTCTTGTTGTTCTTCTTCTGCACAGCTAAGCTGGAAGTGGCATTTGCGGCTCGCACTAGTGCAGAGTTATCTCAAAGAAAGGGGCCACCGTGTTTCTGTATCTCTATTATGTTGGTGCGGTTTCGGAACTTTTAAATATCTTGATATATCTCGAGAACTACGCTTCTGATCAAAAAATATCATAGAACATAAAAAGTAGGAAACTTAATTCTCTGCAAATAAGTTCTCTTAACATTTTGCCATAGCTCGCTTCGTTTCCGAGATATTTGCAGATTTATCTCAAGGGAAGGGGCCTGACGGACATATTTCGAGATATTTCTTCTTCTTGTTGTTCTTCTTCTGCACAGCTAAGCTGGAAGTGGCATTTGCGGCTCGCACTAGTGCAGAGTTATCTCAAAGAAAGGGGCCACCGTGTTTCTGTATCTCTATTATGTTGGTGCGGTTTCGGAACTTTTAAATATCTTGATATATCTCGAGAACTACGCTTCTGATCAAAAAATATCATAGAACATAAAAAGTAGGAAACTTAATTCTCTGCAAATAAGTTCTCTTAACATTTTGCCATAGCTGGCTTCGTTTCCGAGATATTTGCAGATTTATCTCAAGGGAAGGGGCCTGACGGACATATTTCGAGATATTTCTTCTTCTTGTTGTCCTTCTTCTGCACAGCTAAGCTGGAAGTGGCATTTACAGCTCGCAATCGTGCAGAGTTATCTCAAAGAAAGGGGCCACGGTGTTTCTGTATCTCTATTATGTTGGTGCGGCTTCGGAACTTTTAAATACCTCGATATATCTCGAAAACTACGCTTCTGATCAAAAAATATCATAGAACATAAATTGTAGGAAACATAATTCTCTACAAAAAACGTCTCTTAACATTTTGCCATAGCTCGCTTCGTTTCCGAGATATTTGCAGATTCAGCTCAAAGGAACTGGCCTGACGGACATATTTCGAGATATTTCTTCTTCTTGTTGTTCTTCCTCTGCACAGCTAAGCTGGAAGTGGCATTTGCAGCTCGCAATAGTGCAGAGTTATCTCAAAGAAAGGGGCCACGGTGTTTCTGTATCTCTATTATGTTGGTGCGGCTTCGGAACTTTTAAATATCTTGATATATCTCGAGAACTACGCATCTGATCAAAAAATATCATACAACATAAAAAGTAGGAAACTTAATTCTCTACAAAAAAGGTCTCTTAACATTTTGCCATAGCTCGCTTCGTTTCCGAGATATTTGCAGATTTATCTCAAGGGAAGGGGCCTGACGGACATATTTCGAGATATTTCTTCTTCTTGTTGTTCTTCTTCTGCACAGCTAAGCTGGAACTGGCATTTGCGGCTCGCACTAGTGCAGAGTTATCTCAAAGAAAGGGGCCACGGTGTTTCTGTATCTCTATTATGTTGGTGCGGCTTCGGAACTTTTAAATATCTCGATGTATCTCGAAAACTACGCTTCTGATCAAAAAATATCATAGAACATAAATTGTAGGAAGCATAATTCTCTCCGAAAATGTCTCTTAACATTTCGCCATAGCTCGCTTCGTTTCCGAGATATTTGCAGATTTATCTCAAGCGAAGGGGCCTGACGGACAAATTTCGAGATATTTCTTCTTCTTGTTGTTCTTCTTCTGCACAGCTAAGCTGGAAGTGGCATTTGCGGCTCGCACTAGTGCAGAGTTATCTCAAAGAAAGGGGCCACGGTGTTTCTGTATCCCTATTATGTTGGTGCGGCTTCGGAACTTTTAAATACCTCGATATATCTCGAAAACTACGCTTCTGATCAAAAAATATCATAGAACATAAATTGTAGGAAACATAATTCTCTACAAAAAACGTCTCTTAACATTTTGCCATAGCTCGCTTCGTTTCCGAGATATTTGCAGATTTATCGCAAGGGAAGGGGCCTGACGGACATATTTCGAGATATTTCTTCTTCTTGTTGTTCTTCCTCTGCACAGCTAAGCTGGAAGTGGCATTTGCAGCTCGCAATAGTGCAGAGTTATCTCAAAGAAAGGGGCCACGGTGTTTCTGTATCCCTATTATGTTGGTGCGGCTTCGGAACTTTTAAATATCTCGATATATCTCGAAAACTACGCTTCTGATCAAAAAATATCATAGAACATAAATTGTAGGAAACATAATTCTCTACAAAAAACGTCTCTTAACATTTTGCCATAGCTCGCTTCGTTTCCGAGATATTTGCAGATTTATCTCAAGGGAAGGGGCCTGACGGACATATTTCGAGATATTTCTTCTTCTTGTTGTTCTTCTTCTGCACAGCTAAGCTGGAAGTGGCATTTGCGGCTCGCACTAGTGCAGAGTTATCTCAACGAAAGGGGCCACGGTGTTTCTGTATCTCTATTATGTTGGTGCGGCTTCGGAACTTTTAAATATCTCGATATATCTCGAGAACTACGCTTCTGATCAAAAAATACCATAGAACATAAATTGTAGGAAACATAATTCTCTACAAAAAAGGTCTCTTAACATTTTGCCATAGCTCCCTTCGTTTCCGAGATATTTGCAGATTTATCTCAAGGGAAGGGGCCTGACGGACATATTTCGAGATATTTCTTCTTCTTGTTGTTCTTCTTCTGCACAGCTAAGCTGGAACTGGCATTTCCAGCTCGCAGTAGTGCAGAGTTATCTCAAAGAGAGGGGCCACGGTGTTTCTGTATCTCAATTATGTTGGTGCGGCTTCGGAACTTTTAAATATCTCGATATATCTCGAGAACTACGCTTCTGATCAAAAAATATCATAGAACATAAATTGTAGGAAACATAATTCTCTACAAAAAAGGTCTCTTAACATTTTGCCATAGCTCGCTTCGTTTCCGAGATATTTGCAGATATATCTCAAGGGAAGGGGCCTGACGGACATATTTCGAGATATTTCTTCTTCTTGTTGTTCTTCTTCTGCACAGCTAAGCTGGAAGTGGCATTTACAGCTCGCAATAGTGCAGAGTTATCTCAAAGAAAGGGGCCACGGTGTTTCTGTATCTCTATTATGTTGGTGCGGCTTCGGAACTTTTAAATATCTTGATATATCTCGAGAACTACGCATCTGATCAAAAAATATCATAGAACATAAAAAGTAGGAAACTTAATTCTCTACAAAAAAGGTCTCTTTACATTTTGCCATAGCTCGCTTCGTTTCCGAGATATTTGCAGATATATCTCAAGGGAAGGGGCCTGACGGACATATTTCGAGATATTTCTTCTTCTTGTTGTTCTTCTTCTGCACAGCTAAGCTGGAAGTGGCATTTACAGCTCGCAATACTGCAGAGTTATCTCAAAGAAAGGGGCCACGGTGTTTCTGTATCCCTATTATGTTGGTGCGGCTTCGGAACTTTTAAATATCTCGATACATCTCGAAAACTACGCTTCTGATCAAAAAATATCATAGAACATAAATTGTAGGAAGCATAATTCTCTACAAAAAACGTCTCTTAACATTTTGCCATAGCTCGCTTCGTTTCCGAGATATTTGCAGATTCAGCTCAAAGGAACTGGCCTGACGGACATATTTCGAGATATTTCTTCTTCTTGTTGTTCTTCTTCTGCACAGCTAAGCTGGAAGTGGCATTTGCGGCTCGCACTAGTGCAGAGTTATCTCAAAGAAAGGGGCCACGGTGTTTCTGTATCCCTATTATGTTGGTGCGGCTTCGGAACTTTTAAATATCTCGATATATCTCGAAAACTACGCTTCTGATCAAAAAATATCATAGAACATAAATTGTAGGAAACATAATTCTCTACAAAAAACGTCTCTTAACATTTTGCCATAGCTCGCTTCGTTTCCGAGATATTTGCAGATTTATCTCAAGGGAAGGGGCCTGACGGACATATTTCGAGATATTTCTTCTTCTTGTTGTTCTTCTTCTGCACAGCTAAGCTGGAAGTGGCATTTGCGGCTCGCACTAGTGCAGAGTTATCTCAACGAAAGGGGCCACGGTGTTTCTGTATCTCTATTATGTTGGTGCGGCTTCGGAACTTTTAAATATCTCGATATATCTCGAAAACTACGCTTCTGATCAAAAAATACCATAGAACATAAATTGTAGGAAACATAATTCTCTACAAAAAAGGTCTCTTAACATTTTGCCATAGCTCGCTTCGTTTCCGAGATATTTGCAGATTTATCTCAAGGGAAGGGGCCTGACGGACATATTTCGAGATATTTCTTCTTCTTGTTGTTCTTCTTCTGCACAGCTAAGCTGGAACTGGCATTTGCGGCTCGCACTAGTGCAGAGTTATCTCAAAGAAAGGGGCCACGGTGTTTCTGTATCTCTATTATGTTGGTGCGGCTTCGGAACTTTTAAATATCTCGATGTATCTCGAAAACTACGCTTCTGATCAAAAAATATCATAGAACATAAATTGTAGGAAGCATAATTCTCTCCAAAAATGTCTCTTAACATTTCGCCATAGCTCGCTTCGTTTCCGAGATATTTGCAGATTTATCTCAAGCGAAGGGGCCTGACGGACAAATTTCGAGATATTTCTTCTTCTTGTTGTTCTTCGTCTGCACAGCTAAGCTGGAAGTGGCATTTGCGGCTCGCACTAGTGCAGAGTTATCTCAAAGAAAGGGGCCACGGTGTTTCTGTATCCCTATTATGTTGGTGCGGCTTCGGAACTTTTAAATACCTCGATATATCTCGAAAACTACGCTTCTGATCAAAAAATATCATAGAACATAAATTGTAGGAAACATAATTCTCTACAAAAAACGTCTCTTAACATTTTGCCATAGCTCGCTTCGTTTCCGAGATATTTGCAGATTCAGCTCAAAGGAACTGGCCTGACGGACATATTTCGAGATATTTCTTCTTCTTGTTGTTCTTCCTCTGCACAGCTAAGCTGGAAGTGGCATTTGCAGCTCGCAATAGTGCAGAGTTATCTCAAAGAAAGGGGCCACGGTGTTTCTGTATCTCTATTATGTTGGTGCGGCTTCGGAACTTTTAAATATCTTGATATATCTCGAGAACTACGCATCTGATCAAAAAATATCATACAAAATAAAAAGTAGGAAACTTAATTCTCTACAAAAAAGGTCTCTTAACATTTTGCCATAGCTCGCTTCGTTTCCGAGATATTTGCAGATTTATCTCAAGGGAAGGGGCCTGACGGACATATTTCGAGATATTTCTTCTTCTTGTTGTTCTTCTTCTGCACAGCTAAGCTGGAAGTGGCATTTGCAGCTCGCAATAGTGCAGAGTTATCTCAAAGAAAGGGGCCACGGTGTTTCTGTATCTCTATTATGTTGGTGCGGCTTCGGAACTTTTAGATATCTTGATATATCTCGAGAACTACGCATCTGATCAAAAAATATCATAGAACATAAAAAGTAGGAATCTTAATTCTCTACAAAAAAGGTCTCTTAACATTTTGCCATAGCTCGCTTCGTTTCCGAGATATTTGCAGATTTATCTCAAGGGAAGGGGCCTGACGGACATATTTCGAGATATTTCTTCTTCTTGTTGTTCTTCTTCTGCACAGCTAAGCTGGAAGTGGCATTTACAGCGCGCAATAGTGCAGAGTTATCTCAAAGAAAGGGGCCACGGTGTTTCTGTATCTCTATTATGTTGGTGCGGCTTCGGAACTTTTAAATATCTTGATATATCTCGAGAACTACGCATCTGATCAAAAAATATCATAGAACATAAAAAGTAGGAAGCTTAATTCTCTACAAAAGAGGTCTCTTAACATTTTGCCATAGCTCGCTTCGTTTCCGAGATATTTGCAGATTTATCTCAAGGGAAGGGGCCTAACGGACATATTTCGAGATATTTCTTCTTCTTGTTGTTCTTCTTCTGCACAGCTAAACTGGAAGTGGCATTTCCAGCTCGCAGTAGTGCAGAGTTATCTCAAAGAGAGGGGCCACGGTGTTTCTGTATCTCTATTATGTTGGTGCGGCTTCGGAACTTTTAAATATCTCGATATATCTCGAAAACTACGCTTCTGATCAAAAAATATCATAGAACATAAATTGTAGGAAACATAATTCTCTACAAAAAAGGTCTCTTAACATTTTGCCATAGCTCGCTTCGTTTCCGAGATATTTGCAGATATATCTCAAGGGAAGGGGCCTGACGGACATATTTCGAGATATTTCTTCTTCTTGTTGTTCTTCTTCTGCACAGCTAAGCTGGAAGTGGCATTTACAGCTCGCAATAGTGCAGAGTTATCTCAAAGAAAGGGGCCACGGTGTTTCTGTATCTCTATTATGTTGGTGCGGCTTCGGAACTTTTAAATATCTTGATATATCTCGAGAACTACGCATCTGATCAAAAAATATCATAGAACATAAATTGTAGGAAACATAATTCTCTACAAAAAACGTCTCTTAACATTTTGCCATAGCTCGCTTTGTTTCCGAGATATTTGCAGATTCAGCTCAAAGGAACTGGCCTGACGGACATATTTCGAGATATTTCTTCTTCTTGTTGTTCTTCTTCTGCACAGCTAAGCTGGAAGTGGCATTTGCGGCTCGCACTAGTGCAGAGTTATCTCAAAGAAAGGGGCCACGGTGTTTCTGTATCCCTATTATGTTGGTGCGGCTTCGGAACTTTTAAATATCTCGATATATCTCGAAAACTACGCTTCTGATCAAAAAATATCATAGAACATAAATTGTAGGAAACATAATTCTCTACAAAAAATGTCTCTTAACATTTTGCCATAGCTCGCTTCGTTTCCGAGATATTTGCAGATTCAGCTCAAAGGAACTGGCCTGACGGACATATTTCGAGATATTTCTTCTTCTTGTTGTTCTTCCTCTGCACAGCTAAGCTGGAAGTGGCATTTGCAGCTCGCAATAGTGCAGAGTTATCTCAAAGAAAGGGGCCACGGTGTTTCTGTATCTCTATTATGTTGGTGCGGCTTTGGAACTTTTAAATATCTCGATATATCTCGAAAACTACGCTTCTGATCAAAAAATATCATAGAACATAAATTGTAGGAAACATAATTCTCTACAAAAAAGGTCTCTTAACATTTTGCCATAGCTCGCTTCGTTTCCGAGATATTTGCAGATATATCTCAAGGGAAGGGGCCTGACGGACATATTTCGAGATATGTCTTCTTCTTGTTGTTCTTCTTCTGCACAGCTAAGCTGGAAGTGGCATTTACAGCTCGCAATAGTGCAGAGTTATCTCAAAGAGAGGGGCCACGGTGTTTCTGTATCTCTATTATGTTGGTGCGGCTTCGGAACTTTTAAATATCTTGATATATCTCGAGAACTACGCATCTGATCAAAAAATATCATAGAACATGAAAAGTAGGAAACTTAATTCTCTACAAAAAAGGTCTCTCAACATTTTGCCATAGCTCGCTTCGTTTCCGAGATATTTGCAGATGTATCTCAAGGGAAGGGGCCTGACGGACATATTTCGAGATATTCCTTCTTCTTGTTGTTCTTCTTCTGCACAGCTAAGGTGGAAGAGGCATTTGCGGCTCGCACTAGTGCAGAGTTATCTCAAAGAAAGGGGCCACGGTGTTTCTGTATCCCTATTATGTTGGTGCGGCTTCGGAACTTTTAAATATCTCGATATATCTCGAAAACTACGCTTCTGATCAAAAAATATCTTAGAACATAAATTGTAGGAAACATAATTCTCTACAAAAAACGTCTCTTAACATTTTGCCATAGCTCGCTTCGTTTCCGAGATATTTGCAGATTTATCTCAAGGGAAGGGGCCTGACGGACATATTTCGAGATATTTCTTCTTCTTGTTGTTCTTCTTCTGCACAGCTAAACTGGAAGTGGCATTTCCAGCTCGCAATAGTGCAGAGTTATCTCAAAGAGAGGGGCCACGGTGTTTCTGTATCTCTATTATGTTGGTGCGGCTTCGGAACTTTTAAATATCTTGATATATCTCGAGAACTACGCATCTGATCAAAAAATATCATAGAACATAAAAAGTAGGAAACTTAATTCTCTACAAAAAAGGTCTCTCAACATTTTGCCATAGCTCGCTTCGTTTCCGAGATATTTGCAGATTTATCTCAAGGGAAGGGGCCTGACGGACATATTTCGAGATATTTCTTCTTCTTGTTGTTCTTCTTCTGCACAGCTAAGCTGGAAGTGGCATTTGCGGCTCGCACTAGTGCAGAGTTATCTCAAAGAAAGGGGCCACGGTGTTTCTGTATCCCTATTATGTTGGTGCGGCTTCGGAACTTTTAAATATCTCGATATATCTCGAAAACTACGCTTCTGATCAAAAAATATCATAGAACATAAATTGTAGGAAACATAATTCTCTACAAAAAACGTCTCTTAACATTTTGCCATAGCTCGCTTCGTTTCCGAGATATTTGCAGATTTATCTCAAGGGAAGGGGCCTGACGGACATATTTCGAGATATTTCTTCTTCTTGTTGTTCTTCTTCTGCACAGCTAAGCTGGAAGTGGCATTTGCGGCTCGCACTAGTGCAGAGTTATCTCAACGAAAGGGGCCACGGTGTTTCTGTATCTCTATTATGTTGGTGCGGCTTCGGAACCTTTAAATATCTCGATATATCTCGAAAACTACGCTTCTGATCAAAAAATATCATAGAACATAAATTGTAGGAAACATAATTCTCTACAAAAAACGTCTCTAAACATTTTGCCATAGCTCGCTTCGTTTCCGAGATATTTGCAGATTCAGCTCAAAGGAACTGGCCTGACGGACATATTTCGAGATATTTCTTCTTCTTGTTGTTCTTCTTCTGCACAGCTAAGCTGGAAGTGGCATTTGCGGCTCGCACTAGTGCAGAGTTATCTCAAAGAAAGGGGCCACGGTGTTTCTGTATCCCTATTATGTTGGTGCGGCTTCGGAACTTTTAAATATCTCGATATATCTCGAAAACTACGCTTCTGATCCAAAAATATCATAGAACATAAATTGTAGGAAACATAATTCTCTACAAAAAACGTCTCTTAACATTTTGCCATAGCTCGCTTCGTTTCCGAGATATTTGCAGATTCAGCTCAAAGGAACTGGCCTGACGGACATATTTCGAGATATTTCTTCTTCTTGTTGTTCTTCTTCTGCACAGCTAAGCTGGAAGTGGCATTTGCGGCTCGCAATAGTGCAGAGTTATCTCAAAGAAAGGGGCCACGGTGTTTCTGTATCTCTATTATGTTGGTGCGGCTTCGGAACTTTTAAATATCTTGATATATCTCGAGAACTACGCATCAGATCAAAAAATATGATAGAACATAAAAAGTAGGAAACTTAATTCTCTACAAAAAAGGTCTCTTAACATTTTGCCATAGCTCTCTTCGTTTCCGAGATATTTGCAGATTTATCTCAAGGGAAGGGGCCTGACGGACATATTTCGAGATATTTCTTCTTCTTGTTGTTCTTCTTCTGCACAGCTAAGCTGGAAGTGGCACTTACAGCTCGCAATACTGCAGAGTTATCTCAAAGAAAGGGGCCACGGTGTTTCTGTATCCCTATTATGTTGGTGCGGCTTCGGAACTTTTAAATATCTCGATATATCTCGAAAACTACGCTTCTGATCAAAAAATATCATAGAACATAAATTGTAGGAAACATAATTCTCTACAAAAAACGTCTCTTAACATTTTGCCATAGCTCGCTTCGTTTCCGAGATATTTGCAGATTCAGCTCAAAGGAACTGGCCTGACGGACATATTTCGAGATATTTCTTCTTCTTGTTGTTCTTCCTCTGCACAGCTAAGCTGGAAGTGGCATTTGCAGCTCGCAATAGTGCAGAGTTATGTCAAAGAAAGGGGCCACGGTGTTTCTGTATCTCTATTATGTTGGTGCGGCTTTGGAACTTTTAAATATCTCGATATATCTCGAAAACTACGCTTCTGATCAAAAAATATCATAGAACATAAATTGTAGGAAACATAATTCTCTACAAAAAAGGTCTCTTAACATTTTGCGATAGCTCGCTTCGTTTCCGAGATATTTGCAGATATATCTCAAGGGAAGGGGCCTGACGGACATATTTCGAGATATGTCTTCTTCTTGTTGTTCTTCTTCTGCACAGCTAAGCTGGAAGTGGCATTTACAGCTCGCAATAGTGCAGAGTTATCTCAAAGAAAGGGGCCACGGTGTTTCTGTATCTCTATTATGTTGGTGCGGCTTTGGAACTTTTAAATATCTCGATATATCTCGAAAACTACGCTTCTCACCAAAAAATATCATAGAACATAAATTGTACGAAACATAATTCTCTACAAAAAAGGTCTCTTAACATTTTGCCATAGCTCGCTTCGTTTCCGAGATATTTGCAGATATATCTCAAGGGAAGGGGCCTGACGGACATATTTCGAGATATTTCTTCTTCTTGTTGTTCTTCTTCTGCACAGCTAAGCTGGAAGTGGCATTTGCGGCTCGCACTAGTGCAGAGTTATCTCAAAGAAAGGGGCCACGGTGTTTCTGTATCCCTATTATGTTGGTGCGGCTTCGGAACTTTTAAATATCTTGATATATCTCGAGAACTACGCATCTGATCAAAAAATATCATAGAACATAAAAAGTAGGAAACTTAATTCTCTACAAAAAAGGTCTCTTAACATTTTGCCATAGCTCGCTTCGTTTCCGAGATATTTGCAGATATATCTCAAGGGAAGGGGCCTGACGGACATATTTCGAGATATGTCTTCTTCTTGTTGTTCTTCTTCTGCACAGCTAAGCTGGAAGTGGCATTTACAGTTCGCAATAGTGCAGAGTTATCTCAAAGAAAGGGGCCACGGTGTTTCTGTATCCCTATTATGTTGGTGCGGCTTCGGAACTTTTAAATATCTTGATATATCTCGAGAACTACGCATCTGATCAAAAAATATCATAGAACATAAAAAGTAGGAAACTTAATTCTCTACAAAAAAGGTCTCTTAACAATTGGCCATAGCTCGCTTCGTTTCCGAGATATTTGCAGATTTATCTCAAGGGAAGGGGCCTGGCGGACATATTTCGAGATATTTCTTCTTCTTGTTGTTCTTCTTCTGCACAGCTAAGCTGGAAGTGGCATTTGCGGCTCGCACTAGTGCAGAGTTATCTCAAAGAAAGGGGCCACGGTGTTTCTGTATCCCTATTATGTTGGTGCGGCTTCGGAACTTTTAAATATCTCGATATATCTCGAAAACTACGCTTCTGATCCAAAAATATCATAGAACATAAATTGTAGGAAACATAATTCTCTACAAAAAACGTCTCTTAACATTTTGCCATAGCTCGCTTCGTTTCCGAGATATTTGCAGATTCAGCTCAAAGGAACTGGCCTGACGGACGTATTTCGAGATATTTCTTCTTCTTGTTGTTCTTCTTCTGCACAGCTAAGCTGGAAGTGGCATTTGCGGCTCGCAATAGTGCAGAGTTATCTCAAAGAAAGGGGCCACGGTGTTTCTGTATCTCTATTATGTTGGTGCGGCTTCGGAACTTTTAAATATCTTGATATATCTCGAGAACTACGCATCAGATCAAAAAATATCATAGAACATAAATTGTAGGAAACATAATTCTCTACAAAAAACGTCTCTTAACATTTTGCCATAGCTCGCTTCGTTTCCGAGATATTTGCAGATTTATCTCAAGGGAAGGGGCCTGACGGACATATTTCGAGATATTTCTTCTTCTTGTTGTTCTTCTTCTGCACAGCTAAGCTGGAAGTGGCATTTGCGGCTCGCACTAGTGCAGAGTTATCTCAACGAAAGGGGCCACGGTGTTTCTGTATCTCTATTATGTTGGTGCGGCTTCGGAACTTTTAAATATCTCGATATATCTCGAAAACTACGCTTCTGATCAAAAAATATCATAGAACATAAATTGTAGGAAACATAATTCTCTACAAAAAAGGTCTCTTAACATTTTGCCATAGCTCTCTTCGTTTCCGAGATATTTGCAGATTTATCTCAAGGGAAGGGGCCTGACGGACATATTTCGAGATATTTCTTCTTCTTGATGTTCTTCTTCTGCACAGCTAAGCTGGAAGTGGCATTTGCAGCTCGCAATAGTGCAGAGTTATCTCAAAGAAAGGGGCCACGGTGTTTCTGTATCTCTATTATGTTGGTGCGGCTTCGGAACTTTTAAATATCTTGATATATCTCGAGAACTACGCATCTGATCAAAAAATATCATAGAACATAAAACGTAGGAAACTTAATTCTCTACAAAAAAGGTCTCTCAAGATTTTGCCATAGCTCGCTTCGTTTCCGAGATATTTGCAGATTTATCTCAAGGGAAGGGGCCTGACGGACATATTTCGAGATACTTCTTCTTCTTGTTGTTCTTCTTCTGCACAGCTAAGCTGGAAGTGGCATTTGCGGCTCGCACTAGTGCAGAGTTATCTCAACGAAAGGGGCCACGGTGTTTCTGTATCTCTATTATGTTGGTGCGGCTTCGGAACTTTTAAATATCTCGATATATCTCGAAAACTACGCTTCTGATCAAAAAATATCATAGAACATAAATTGTAGGAAACTTAATTCTCTACAAAAAAGGTCTCTTAACATTTTGCCATAGCTCTCTTCGTTTCCGAGATATTTGCAGATTTATCTCAAGGGAAGGGGCCTGACGGACATATTTCGAGATATTTCTTCTTCTTGTTGTTCTTCTGCACAGCTAAGCTGGAAGTGGCATTTGGAGCTCGCAATAGTGCATAGTTATCTGAAAGAAAGGGGCCACGGTGTTTCTGTATCTCTATTATGTTGGTGCGGCTTCGGAACTTTTAAATATCTTGATATATCTCGAGAACTACGCATCTAATCAAAAAATATCATAGAACATAAAAAGTAGGAAACTTAATTCTCTACAAAAAAGGTCTCTCAACATTTTGCCATAGCTCGCTTCGTTTCCGAGATATTTGCAGATTTATCTCAAGGGAAGGGGCCTGACGGACATATTTCGAGATATTTCTTCTTCTTGTTGTTCTTCTTCTGCACAGCTAAGCTGGAAGTGGCATTTGCGGCTCGCACTAGTGCAGAGTTATCTCAAAGAAAGGGGCCACGGTGTTTCTGTATCCCTATTATGTTGGTGCGGCTTCGGAACTTTTAAATATCTCGATATATCTCGAAAACTACGCTTCTGATCAAAAAATATCATAGAACATAAATTGTAGGAAACATAATTCTCTACAAAAAACGTCTCTTAACATTTTGCCATAGCTCGCTTCGTTTCCGAGATATTTGCAGATTTATCTCAAGGGAAGGGGCCTGACGGACATATTTCGAGATATTTCTTCTTCTTGTTGTTCTTCTTCTGCACAGCTAAGCTGGAAGTGGCATTTGCGGCTCGCACTAGTGCAGAGTTATCTCAACGAAAGGGGCCACGGTGTTTCTGTATCTCTATTATGTTGGTGCGGCTTCGGAACTTTTAAATATCTCGATATATCTCGAAAACTACGCTTCTGATCAAAAAATATCATAGAACATAAAAAGTAGGAAACTTAATTCTCTACAAAAAAGGTCTCTTAACATTTTGCCATAGCTCTCTTCGTTTCCGAGATATTTGCAGATTTATCTCAAGGGAAGGGGCCTGACGGACATATTTCGAGATATTTCTTCTTCTTCTTGTTCTTCTTCTGCACAGCTAAGCTGGAAGTGGCATTTGCAGCTCGCAATAGTGCAGAGTTATCTCAAAGAAAGGGGCCACGGTGTTTCTGTATCTCTATTATATTGGTGCGGCTTCGGAACTTTTAGATATCTTGATATATCTCGAGAACTACGCATCTGATCAAAAAATATCATAGAACATAAAAAGTAGGAAACTTAATTCTCTACAAAAAAGGTCTCTTAACATTTTGCCATAGCTCGCTTCGTTTCCGAGATATTTGCAGATTTATCTCAAGGGAAGGGGCCTGACGGACATATTTCGAGATATTTCTTCTTCTTGTTGTTCTTCCTCTGCACAGCTAAGCTGGAAGTGGCATTTACAGCTCGCAATAGTGCAGAGTTATCTCAAAGAAAGGGGCCACGGTGTTTCTGTATCTCTATTATGTTGGTGCGGCTTCGGAACTTTTAAATATCTTGATATATCTCGAGAACTACGCATCAGATCAAAAAATATTATAGAACGTAAAAAGTAGGAAACTTAATTCTCTACAAAAAAGGTCTCTTAACATTTTGCCATAGCTCTCTTCGTTTCCGAGATATTTGCAGATTTATCTCAAGGGAAGGGGCCTGACGGACATATTTCGAGATATTTCTTCTTCTTGTTGTTCTTCTTCTGCACAGCTAAGCTGGAAGTGGCATTTACAGCTCGCAATACTGCAGAGTTATCTCAAAGAAAGGGGCCACGGTGTTTCTGTATCCCTATTATGTTGGTGCGGCTTCGGAACTTTTAAATATCTCGATACATCTCGAAAACTACGCTTCTGATCAAAAAATATCATAGAACATAAATTGTAGGAAACATAATTCTCTACAAAAAACTTCTCTTAACATTTTGCCATAGCTCGCTTCGTTTCCGAGATATTTGCAGATTCAGCTCAAAGGAACTGGCCTGACGGACATATTTCGAGATATTTCTTCTTCTTGTTGTTCTTCTTCTGCACAGCTAAGCTGGAAGTGGCATTTGCGGCTCGCACTAGTGCAGAGTTATCTCAAAGAAAGGGGCCACGGTGTTTCTGTATCCCTATTATGTTGGTGCGGCTTCGGAACTTTTAAATATCTCGATATATCTCGAAAACTACGCTTCTGATCAAAAAATATCATAGAACATAAATTGTAGGAAACATAATTCTCTACAAAAAACGTCTCTTAACATTTTGCCATAGCTCGCTTCGTTTCCGAGATATTTGCAGATTTATCTCAAGGGAAGGGGCCTGACGGACATATTTCGAGATATTTCTTCTTCTTGTTGTTCTTCTTCTGCACAGCTAAGCTGGAAGTGGCATTTGCGGCTCGCACTAGTGCAGAGTTATCTCAACGAAAGGGGCCACGGTGTTTCTGTATCTCTATTATGTTGGTGCGGCTTCGGAACTTTTAAATATCTCGATATATCTCGAAAACTACGCTTCTGATCAAAAAATATCATAGAACATAAATTGTAGGAAACATAATTCTCTACAAAAAAGGTCTCTTAACATTTTGCCATAGCTCGCTTCGTTTCCGAGATATTTGCAGATATATCTCAAGGGAAGGGGCCTGACGGACATATTTCGAGATATGTCTTCTTCTTGTTGTTCTTCTTCTGCACAGCTAAGCTGGAAGTGGCATTTACAGCTCGCAATAGTGCAGAGTTATCTCAAAGAAAGGGGCCACGGTGTTTCTGTATCTCTATTATGTTGGTGCGGCTTTGGAACTTTTAAATATCTCGATATATCTCGAAAACTACGCTTCTCACCAAAAAATATCATAGAACATAAATTGTACGAAACATAATTCTCTACAAAAAAGGTCTCTCAACATTTTGCCATAGCTCGCTTCGTTTCCGAGATATTTGCAGATTTATCTCAAGGGAAGGGGCCTGACGGACATATTTCGAGATATTCCTTCTTCTTGTTGTTCTTCTTCTGCACAGCTAAGGTGGAAGTGGCATTTGCGGCTCGCACTAGTGCAGAGTTATCTCAAAGAAAGGGGCCACGGTGTTTCTGTATCCCTATTATGTTGGTGCGGCTTCGGAACTTTTAAATATCTCGATATATCTCGAAAACTACGCTTCTGATCAAAAAATATCATAGAACATAAATTGTAGGAAACATAATTCTCTACAAAAAAGGTCTCTTAACATTTTGCCATAGCTCTCTTCGTTTCCGAGATATTTGCAGATTTATCTCAAGGGAAGGGGCCTGACGGACATATTTCGAGATATTTCTTCTTCTTGTTGTTCTTCTTCTGCACAGCTAAGCTGGAAGTGGCATTTACAGCTCGCAATACTGCATAGTTATCTCAAAGAAAGGGGCCACGGTGTTTCTGTATCCCTATTATGTTGGTGCGGCTTCGGAACTTTTAAATATCTCGATATATCTCGAAAACTACGCTTCTGATCAAAAAATATCATAGAACATAAATTGTAGGAAACATAATTCTCTACAAAAAACGTCTCTTAACATTTTGCCATAGCTCGCTTCGTTTCCGAGATATTTGCAGATTCAGCTCAAAGGAACTGGCCTGACGGACATATTTCGAGATATTTCTTCTTCTTGTTGTTCTTCCTCTGCACAGCTAAGCTGGAAGTGGCATTTGCAGCTCGCAATAGTGCAGAGTTATCTCAAAGAAAGGGGCCACGGTGTTTCTGTATCTCTATTATGTTGGTGCGGCTTTGGAACTTTTAAATATCTCGATATATCTCGAAAACTACGCTTCTGATCAAAAAATATCATAGAACATAAATTGTAGGAAACATAATTCTCTACAAAAAAGGTCTCTTAACATTTTGCCATAGCTCGCTTCGTTTCCGAGATATTTGCAGATATATCTCAAGGGAAGGGGCCTGACGGACATATTTCGAGATATGTCTTCTTCTTGTTGTTCTTCTTCAGCACAGCTAAGCTGGAAGTGGCATTTACAGCACGCAATAGTGCAGAGTTATCTCAAAGAAAGGGGCCACGGTGTTTCTGTATCTCTATTATGTTGGTGCGGCTTTGGAACTTTTAAATATCTCGATATATCTCGAAAACTACGCTTCTCACCAAAAAATATCATAGAACATAAATTGTACGAAACATAATTCTCTACAAAAAAGGTCTCTTAACATTTTCCCATAGCTCGCTTCGTTTCCGAGATATTTGCAGATATATCTCAAGGGAAGGGGCCTGACGGACATATTTCGAGATATTTCTTCTTCTTGTTGTTCTTCTTCTGCACAGCTAAGCTGGAAGTGGCATTTACAGCTCGCAATAGTGCAGAGTTATCTCAAAGAAAGGGGCCACGGTGTTTCTGTATTTCTATTATGTTGGTGCGGCTTCGGAACTTTTAAATATCTTGATATATCTCGAGAACTACGCATCTGATCAAAAAATATCATAGAACATAAAAAGTAGGAAACTTAATTCTCTACAAAAAAGGTCTCTTAACATTTTGCCATAGCTCGCTTCGTTTCCGAGATATTTGCAGATATATCTCAAGGGAAGGGGCCTGACGGACATATTTCGAGATATTTCTTCTTCTTGTTGTTCTTCTTCTGCACAGCTAAGCTGGAAGTGGCATTTGCGGCTCGCACTAGTGCAGAGTTATCTCAAAGAAAGGGGCCACGGTGTTTCTGTATCCCTATTATGTTGGTGCGGCTTCGGAACTTTTAAATATCTTGATATATCTCGAGAACTACGCATCTGATCAAAAAATATCATAGAACATAAAAAGTAGGAAACTTAATTCTCTACAAAAAAGGTCTCTTAACAATTGGCCATAGCTCGCTTCGTTTCCGAGATATTTGCAGATTTATCTCAAGGGAAGGGGCCTGGCGGACATATTTCGAGATATTTCTTCTTCTTGTTGTTCTTCTTCTGCACAGCTAAGCTGGAAGTGGCATTTGCGGCTCGCACTAGTGCAGAGTTATCTCAAAGAAAGGGGCCACGGTGTTTCTGTGTCCCTATTATGTTGGTGCGGCTTCGGAACTTTTGAATATCTCGATATATCTCGAAAACTACGCTTCTGATCAAAAAATATCATAGAACATAAATTGTAGGAAACATAATTCTCTACAAAAAACGTCTCTTAACATTTTGCCATAGCTCGCTTCGTTTCCGAGATATTTGCAGATTCAGCTCAAAGGAACTGGCCTGACGGACATATTTCGAGATATTTCTTCTTCTTGTTGTTCTTCCTCTGCACAGCTAAGCTGGAAGTGGCATTTGCAGCTCGCAATAGTGCAGAGTTATCTCAAAGAAAGGGGCCACGGTGTTTCTGTATCTCTATTATGTTGGTGCGGCTTTGGAACTTTTAAATATCTCGATATATCTCGAAAACTACGCTTCTGATCAAAAAATATCATAGAACATAAATTGTAGGAAACATAATTCTCTACAAAAAAGGTCTCTTAACATTTTGCCATAGCTCGCTTCGTTTCCGAGATATTTGCAGATATATCTCAAGGGAAGGGGCCTGACGGACATATTTCGAGATATGTCTTCTTCTTGTTGTTCTTCTTCTGCACAGCTAAGCTGGAAGTGGCATTTACAGCTCGCAATAGTGCAGAGTTATCTCAAAGAGAGGGGCCACGGTGTTTCTGTATCTCTATTATGTTGGTGCGGCTTCGGAACTTTTAAATATCTTCATATATCTCGAGAACTACGCATCTGATCAAAAAATATCATAGAACATAAAAAGTAGGAAACTTAATTCTCTACAAAAAAGGTCTCCTAACATTTTGCCAATAGCTCGCTTCGTTTCCGAGATATTTGCAGATTTATCTCAAGGGAAGGGGCCTGACGGACATATTTCGAGATATTTCTTCTTCTTGTTGTTCTTCTTCTGCACAGCTAAACTGGAAGTGGCATTTCCAGCTCGCAATAGTGCAGAGTTATCTCAAAGAGAGGGGCCACGGTGTTTCTGTGTCTCTATTATGTTGGTGCGGCTTCGGAACTTTTAAATATCTTGATATATCTCGAGAACTACGCATCTGATCAAAAAATATCATAGAACATAAATTGTACGAAACATAATTCTCTACAAAAAAGGTCTCTTAACATTTTCCCATAGCTCGCTTCGTTTCCGAGATATTTGCAGATATATCTCAAGGGAAGGGGCCTGACGGACATATTTCGAGATATTCCTTCTTCTTGTTGTTCTTCTTCTGCACAGCTAAGGTGGAAGTGGCATTTGCGGCTCGCACTAGTGCAGAGTTATCTCAAAGAAAGGGGCCACGGTGTTTCTGTATCCCTATTATGTTGGTGCGGCTTCGGAACTTTTAAATATCTCGATATATCTCGAAAACTACGCTTCTGATCAAAAAATATCATAGAACATAAATTGTAGGAAACATAATTCTCTACAAAAAACGTCTCTTAACATTTTGCCATAGCTCGCTTCGTTTCCGAGATATTTGCAGATTCAGCTCAAAGGAACTGGCGTGACGGACATATTTCGAGATATTTCTTCTTCTTCTTGTTCTTCCTCTGCACAGCTAAGCTGGAAGTGGCATTTGCAGCTCGCAATAGTGCAGAGTTATCTCAAAGAAAGGGGCCACGGTGTTTCTGTATCTCTATTATGTTGGTGCGGCTTCGGAACTTTTAAATATCTTGATATATCTCGAGAACTACGCATCTGATCAAAAAATATCATAGAACATAAAAAGTAGGAAACTTAATTCTCTACAAAAAAGGTCTCTTAACATTTTGCCATAGCTCGCTTCGTTTCCGAGATATTTGCAGATTTATCTCAAGGGAAGGGGCCTGACGGACATATTTCGAGATATTTCTTCTTCTTGTTGTTCTTCTTCTGCACAGCTAAGCTGGAAGTGGCATTTGCGGCTCGCACTAGTGCAGAGTTATCTCAAAGAAAGGGGCCACGGTGTATCTGTATCTCTATTATGTTGGTGCGGCTTCGGAACTTTCAAATATCTCGATATATCTCGAAAACTACGCTTCTGATCAAAAAATATCATAGAACATAAATTGTAGGAAACATAATTCCCTACAAAAAACGTCTCTTAACATTTTGCCATAGCTCGCTTCGTTTCCGAGATATTTGCAGATATATCTCAAGGGAAGGGGCCTGACGGACATATTTCGAGATATTTCTTCTTCTTGTTGTTCTTCTTCTGCACAGCTAAGCTGGAAGTGGCATTTGCAGCTCGCAATCGTGCAGAGTTATCTCAAAGAAAGGGGCCACGGTGTTTCTGTATCTCTATTATGTTGGTGCGGCTTCGGAACTTTTAAATATCTCGATATATCTCGAAAACTACGCTTCTGATCAAAAAATATCATAGAACATAAATTGTAGGAAACATAATTCTCTACAAAAAACGTCTCTTAACATTTTGCCATAGCTCGCTTCGTTTCCGAGATATTTGCAGATTCAGCTCAAAGGAACTGGCCTGACGGACATATTTCGAGATATTTCTTCTTCTTGTTGTTCTTCCTCTGCACAGCTAAGCTGGAAGTGGCATTTGCAGCTCGCAATAGTGCAGAGTTATCTCAAAGAAAGGGGCCACGGTGTTTCTGTATCTCTATTATGTTGGTGCGGCTTTGGAACTTTTAAATATCTCGATATATCTCGAAAACTACGCTTCTGATCAAAAAATATCATAGAACATAAATTGTACGAAACATAATTCTCTACAAAAAAGGTCTCTTAACATTTTGCCATAGCTCGCTTTGTTTCCGAGATATTTGCAGATATATCTCAAGGGAAGGGGCCTGACGGACATATTTCGAGATATGTCTTCTTCTTGTTGTTCTTCTTCTGCACAGCTAAGCTGGAAGTGGCATTTACAGCTCGCAATAGTGCAGAGTTATCTCAAAGAGAGGGGCCACGGTGTTTCTGTATCTCTATTATGTTGGTGCGGCTTCGGAACTTTTAAATATCTTCATATATCTCGAGAACTACGCATCTGATCAAAAAATATCATAGAACATAAAAAGTAGGAAACTTAATTCTCTACAAAAAAGGTCTCCTAACATTTTGCCATAGCTCGCTTCGTTTCCGAGATATTTGCAGATTTATCTCAAGGGAAGGGGCCTGACGGACATATTTCGAGATATTTCTTCTTCTTGTTGTTCTTCTTCTGCACAGCTAAACTGGAAGTGGCATTTCCAGCTCGCAATAGTGCAGAGTTATCTCAAAGAGAGGGGCCACGGTGTTTCTGTATCTCTATTATGTTGGTGCGGCTTCGGAACTTTTAAATATCTTGATATATCTCGAGAACTACGCATCTGATCAAAAAATATCATAGAACATAAATTGTACGAAACATAATTCTCTACAAAAAAGGTCTCTTAACATTTTCCCATAGCTCACTTCGTTTCCGAGATATTTGCAGATATATCTCAAGGGAAGGGGCCTGACGGACATATTTCGAGATATTTCTTCTTCTTGTTGTTCTTCTTCTGCACAGCTAAGCTGGAAGTGGCATTTACAGCTCGCAATAGTGCAGAGTTATCTCAAAGAAAGGGGCCACGGTGTTTCTGTATCTCTATTATGTTGGTGCGGCTTCGGAACTTTTAAATATCTTGATATATCTCGAGAACTACGCATCTGATCAAAAAATATCATAGAACATAAAAAGTAGGAAACTTAATTCTCTACAAAAAAGGTCTCTCAACATTTTGCCATAGCTCGCTTCGTTTCCGAGATATTTGCAGATTTATCTCAAGGGAAGGGGCCTGACGGACATATTTCGAGATATTCCTTCTTCTTGTTGTTCTTCTTCTGCACAGCTAAGGTGGAAGTGGCATTTGCGGCTCGCACTAGTGCAGAGTTATCTCAAAGAAAGGGGCCACGGTGTTTCTGTATCCCTATTATGTTGGTGCGGCTTCGGAACTTTTAAATATCTCGATATATCTCGAAAACTACGCTTCTGATCAAAAAATATCATAGAACATAAATTGTAGGAAACATAATTCTCTACAAAAAACGTCTCTTAACATTTTGCCATAGCTCGCTTCGTTTCCGAGATATTTGCAGATTCAGCTCAAAGGAACTGGCGTGACGGACATATTTCGAGATATTTCTTCTTCTTCTTGTTCTTCCTCTGCACAGCTAAGCTGGAAGTGGCATTTGCAGCTCGCAATAGTGCAGAGTTATCTCAAAGAAAGGGGCCACGGTGTTTCTGTATCTCTATTATGTTGGTGCGGCTTCGGAACTTTTAAATATCTTGATATATCTCGAGAACTACGCATCTGAACAAAAAATATCATAGAACATAAAAAGTAGGAAACTTAATTCTCTACAAAAAAGGTCTCTTAACATTTTGCCATAGCTCGCTTCGTTTCCGAGATATTTGCAGATTTATCTCAAGGGAAGGGGCCTGACGGACATATTTCGAGATATTTCTTCTTCTTGTTGTTCTTCTTCTGCACAGCTAAGCTGGAAGTGGCATTTGCGGCTCGCACTAGTGCAGAGTTATCTCAAAGAAAGGGGCCACGGTGTATCTGTATCTCTATTATGTTGGTGCGGCTTCGGAACTTTCAAATATCTCGATATATCTCGAAAACTACGCTTCTGATCAAAAAATATCATAGAACATAAATTGTAGGAAACATAATTCTCTACAAAAAACGTCTCTTAACATTTTGCCATAGCTCGCTTCGTTTCCGAGATATTTGCAGATATATCTCAAGGGAAGGGGCCTGACGGACATATTTCGAGATATTTCTTCTTCTTGTTGTTCTTCTTCTGCACAGCTAAGCTGGAAGTGGCATTTGCAGCTCGCAATCGTGCAGAGTTATCTCAAAGAAAGGGGCCACGGTGTTTCTGTATCTCTATTATGTTGGTGCGGCTTCGGAACTTTTAAATATCTCGATATATCTCGAAAACTACGCTTCTGATCAAAAAATATCATAGAACATAAATTGTAGGAAACATAATTCTCTACAAAAAACGTCTCTTAACATTTTGCCATAGCTCGCTTCGTTTCCGAGATATTTGCAGATTCAGCTCAAAGGAACTGGCCTGACGGACATATTTCGAGATATTTCTTCTTCTTGTTGTTCTTCTTCTGCACAGCTGAGCTGGAAGTGGCATTTGCAGGTCGCAATAATGCAGAGTTATCTCAAAGAAAGGGGCCACGGTGTTTCTGTATCTCTATTATGTTGGTGCGGCTTCGGAACTTTTAAATATCTCGATATATCTCGAAAACTACGCTTCTGATCAAAAAATATCATAGAACGTAAATTGTAGGAAACATAATTCTCTACAAAAAACGTCTCTTAACATTTTGCCATAGCTCGCTTCGTTTCCGAGATATTTGCAGATTCAGCTCAAAGGAACTGGCCTGACGGACATATTTCGAGATATTTCTTCTTCTTGTTGTTCTTCTTCTGCACAGCTGAGCTGGAAGTGGCATTTGCAGGTCGCAATAATGCAGAGTTATCTCAAAGAAAGGGGCCACGGTGTTTCTGTATCTCTATTATGTTGGTGCGGCTTCGGAACTTTTAAATATCTCGATATATCTCGAAAACTACGCTTCTGATCAAAAAATATCATAGAACATAAATTGTAGGAAACATAATTCTCTACAAAAAACGTCTCTTAACATTTTGCCGTTGCTCGCTTCGTTTCCGAGATATTTGCAGATTCAGCTCAAAGGAACTGGCCTGACGGACATATTTCGAGATATTTCTTCTTCTTGTTGTTCTTCTTCTGCACAGCTAAGCTGGAAGTGGCATTTACAGCTCGCAATAGTGCAGAGTTATCTCAAAGAAAGGGGCCACGGTGTTTCTGTATCTCTATTATGTTGGTGCGGCTTCGGAACTTTTAAATATCTCGATATATCTCGAAAACTACGCTTCTGATCAAAAAATATCATAGAACATAAATTGTAGGAAACAGAATTCTCTACAAAAAAGGTCTCTGAACATTTTGCCATAGCTCGCTTCGTTTCCGAGATATTTGCAGATATATCTCAAGGGAAGGGGCCTGACGGACATATTTCGAGATATTTCTTCTTCTTGTTGTTCTTCTTCTGCACAGCTAAGCTGGAAGTGGCATTTACAGCTCGCAATAGTGCAGAGTTATCTCAAAGAAAGGGGCCACGGTGTTTCTGTATCTCTATTATGTTGGTGCGGCTTCGGAACTTTTAAATATCTTGATATATCTCGAGAACTACGCATCTGATCAAAAAATATCATAGAACATAAAAAGTAGGAAACTTAATTCTCTACAAAAAAGGTCTCTTAACATTTTGCCATAGCTCGCTTCGTTTCCGAGATATTTGCAGATTTATCTCAAGGGAAGGGGCCTGACGGACATATTTCGAGATATTTCTTCTTCTTGTTGTTCTTCTTCTGCACAGCTAAGCTGGAAGTGGCATTTGCGGCTCGCACTAGTGCAGAGTTATCTCAAAGAAAGGGGCCACGGTGTTTCTGTATCTCTATTATGTTGGTGCGGCTTCGGAACTTTTAAATATCTCGATATATCTCGAAAACTACGCTTCTGATCAAAAAATATCATAGAACATAAATTGTAGGAAACAGAATTCTCTACAAAAAAGGTCTCTTAACATTTTGCCATAGCTCGCTTCGTTTCCGAGATATTTGCAGATATATCTCAAGGGAAGGGGCCTGACGGACATATTTCGAGATATTTCTTCTTCTTGTTGTTCTTCTTCTGCACAGCTAAGCTGGAAGTGGCATTTACAGCTCGCAATAGTGCAGAGTTATCTCAATGAAAGGGGCCACGGTGTTTCTGTATCTCTATTATGTTGGTGCGGCTTCGGAACTTTTAAATATCTTGATATATCTCGAGAACCACGCATCTGATCAAAAAATATCATAGAACATAAAAAGTAGGAAACTTAATTCTCTACAAAAAAGGTCTCTTAACATTTTGCCATAGCTCGCTTCGTTTCCGAGATATTTGCAGATTTATCTCAAGGGAAGGGGCCTGACGGACATATTTCGAGATATTTCTTCTTCTTGTTGTTCTTCTTCTGCACAGCTAAGCTGGAAGTGGCATTTGCGGCTCGCACTAGTGCAGAGTTATCTCAAAGAAAGGGGCCACGGTGTTTCTGTATCCCTATTATGTTGGTGCGGC
Organism: Osmia lignaria lignaria; assembly: GCF_051020975.1. Classification (NCBI taxonomy): domain Eukaryota; kingdom Metazoa; phylum Arthropoda; class Insecta; order Hymenoptera; family Megachilidae; genus Osmia; species Osmia lignaria. The sequence continues at coordinate 23,675,857 of NW_027478159.1, forward strand.
TTCGGAACTTTTAAATATCTCGATATATCTCGAAAACTACGCTTCTCATCAAAAAATATCATAGAACATAAATTGTAGGAAACATAATTCTCTACAAAAAACGTCTCTTAACATTTTGCCATAGCTCGCTTCGTTTCCGAGATATTTGCAGATTCAGCTCAAAGGAACTGGCCTGACGGACATATTTCGAGATATTTCTTCTTCTTGTTGTTCTTCTTCTGCACAGCTGAGCTGGAAGTGGCATTTGCAGGTCGCAATAGTGCAGAGTTATCTCAAAGAAAGGGGCCACGGTGTTTCTGTATCTCTATTATGTTGGTGCGGCTTCGGAACTTTTAAATATCTCGATATATCTCGAAAACTACGCTTCTGATCAAAAAATATCATAGAACGTAAATTGTAGGAAACTTAATTCTCTACAAAAAAGGTCTCTTAACATTTTGCCATAGCTCGCTTCGTTTCCGAGATATTTGCAGATGTATCTCAAGGGAAGGGGCCTGACGGACATATTTCGAGATATTTCTTCTTCTTGTTGTTCTTCTTCTGCACAGCTAAGCTGGAAGTGGCATTTGCGGCTCGCACTAGTGCAGAGTTATCTCAAAGAAAGGGGCCACGGTGTTTCTGTATCTCTATTATGTTGGTGCGGCTTCGGAACTTTTAAATATCTCGATATATCTCGAAAACTACGCTTCTGATCAAAAAATATCATAGAAGATAAATTGTAGGAAACAGAATTCTCTACAAAAAAGGTCTCTTAACATTTTGCCATAGCTCGCTTCGTTTCCGAGATATTTGCAGATATATCTCAAGGGAAGGGGCCTGACGGACATATTTCGAGATATTTCTTCTTCTTGTTGTTCTTCTTCTGCACAGCTAAGCTGGAAGTGGCATTTGCGGCTCGCACTAGTGCAGAGTTATCTCAAAGAAAGGGGCCACGGTGTTTCTGTATCCCTATTATGTTGGTGCGGCTTCGGAACTTTTAAATATCTCGATATATCTCGAAAACTACGCTTCTGATCAAAAAATATCATAGAACATAAATTGTAGGAAACATAATTCTCTACAAAAAACGTCTCTTAACATTTTGCCATAGCTCGCTTCGTTTCCGAGATATTTGCAGATTCAGCTCAAAGGAACTGGCCTGACGGACATATTTCGAGATATTTCTTCTTCTTGTTGTTCTTCTTCTGCACAGCTAAGCTGGAAGTGGCATTTACAGCTCGCAATAGTGCAGAGTTATCTCAAAGAAAGGGGCCACGGTGTTTCTGTATCTCTATTATGTTGGTGCGGCTTCGGAACTTTTAAATATCTTGATATATCTCGAGAACTACGCATCTGATCAAAAAATATCATAGAACATAAAAAGTAGGAAACTTAATTCTCTACAAAAAAGGTCTCTTAACATTTTGCCATAGCTCGCTTCGTTTCCGAGATATTTGCAGATTTATCTCAAGGGAAGGGGCCTGACGGACATATTTCGAGATATTTCTTCTTCTTGTTGTTCTTCTTCTGCACAGCTAAGCTGGAAGTGGCATTTGCGGCTCGCACTAGTGCAGAGTTATCTCAAAGAAAGGGGCCACGGTGTTTCTGTATCTCTATTATGTTGGTGCGGCTTCGGAACTTTTAAATATCTCGATATATCTCGAAAACTACGCTTCTGATCAAAAAATATCATAGAACATAAATTGTAGGAAACAGAATTCTCTACAAAAAAGGTCTCTTAACATTTTGCCATAGCTCGCTTCGTTTCCGAGATATTTGCAGATATATCTCAAGGGAAGGGGCCTGACGGACATATTTCGAGATATTTCTTCTTCTTGTTGTTCTTCTTCTGCACAGCTAAGCTGGAAGTGGCATTTGCGGCTCGCAATAGTGCAGAGTTATCTCAATGAAAGGGGCCACGGTGTTTCTGTATCTCTATTATGTTGGTGCGGCTTCGGAACTTTTAAAAATCTTGATATATCTCGAGAACCACGCATCTGATCAAAAAATATCATAGAACATAAAAAGTAGGAAACTTAATTCTCTACAAAAAAGGTCTCTTAACATTTTGCCATAGCTCGCTTCGTTTCCGAGATATTTGCAGATTTATCTCAAGGGAAGGGGCCTGACGGACATATTTCGAGATATTTCTTCTTCTTGTTGTTCTTCTTCTGCACAGCTAAGCTGGAAGTGGCATTTGCGGCTCGCACTAGTGCAGAGTTATCTCAAAGAAAGGGGCCACGGTGTTTCTGTATCCCTATTATGTTGGTGCGGCTTCGGAACTTTTAAATATCTCGATATATCTCGAAAACTACGCTTCTGATCAAAAAATATCATAGAACATAAATTGTAGGAAACATAATTCTCTACAAAAAACGTCTCTTAACATTTTGCCATAGCTCGCTTCGTTTCCGAGATATTTGCAGATTCAGCTCAAAGGAACTGGCGTGACGGACATATTTCGAGATATTTCTTCTTCTTCTTGTTCTTCCTCTGCACAGCTAAGCTGGAAGTGGCATTTGCAGCTCGCAATAGTGCAGAGTTATCTCAAAGAAAGGGGCCACGGTGTTTCTGTATCTCTATTATGTTGGTGCGGCTTCGGAACTTTTAAATATCTTGATATATCTCGAGAACTACGCTTCTGATCAAAAAATATCATAGAACATAAATTGTAGGAAACAGAATTCTCTACAAAAAAGGTCTCTTAACATTTTGCCATAGCTCGCTTCGTTTCCGAGATATTTGCAGATATATCTCAAGGGAAGGGGCCTGACGGACATATTTCGAGATATTTCTTCTTCTTGTTGTTCTTCTTCTGCACAGCTAAGCTGGAAGTGGCATTTGCGGCTCGCAATAGTGCAGAGTTATCTCAATGAAAGGGGCCACGGTGTTTCTGTATCTCTATTATGTTGGTGCGGCTTCGGAACTTTTAAATATCTTGATATATCTCGAGAACCACGCATCTGATCAAAAAATATCATAGAACATAAAAAGTAGGAAACTTAATTCTCTACAAAAAAGGTCTCTTAACATTTTGCCATAGCTCGCTTCGTTTCCGAGATATTTGCAGATTTATCTCAAGGGAAGGGGCCTGACGGACATATTTCGAGATATTTCTTCTTCTTGTTGTTCTTCTTCTGCACAGCTAAGCTGGAAGTGGCATTTGCGGCTCGCACTAGTGCAGAGTTATCTCAAAGAAAGGGGCCACGGTGTTTCTGTATCCCTATTATGTTGGTGCGGCTTCGGAACTTTTAAATATCTCGATATATCTCGAAAACTACGCTTCTGATCAAAAAATATCATAGAACATAAATTGTAGGAAACATAATTCTCTACAAAAAACGTCTCTTAAGATTTTGCCATAGCTCGCTTCGTTTCCGAGATATTTGCAGGTTCAGCTCAAAGGAACTGGCGTGACGGACATATTTCGAGATATTTCTTCTTCTTCTTGTTCTTCCTCTGCACAGCTAAGCTGGAAGTGGCATTTGCAGCTCGCAATAGTGCAGAGTTATCTCAAAGAAAGGGGCCACGGTGTTTCTGTATCTCTATTATGTTGGTGCGGCTTCGGAACTTTTAAATATCTTGATATATCTCGAGAACTACGCATCTGATCAAAAAATATCATAGAACATAAAAAGTAGGAAACTTAATTCTCTACAAAAAAGGTCTCTTAACATTTTGCCATAGCTCGCTTCGTTTCCGAGATATTTGCAGATTTATCTCAAGGGAAGGGGCCTGACGTACATATTTCGAGATATTTCTTCTTCTTGTTGTTCTTCTTCTGCACAGCTAAGCTGGAAGTGGCATGTGCGGCTCGCACTAGTGCAGAGTTATCTCAAAGAAAGGGGCCACGGTGTTTCTGTATCCCTATTATGTTGGTGCGGCTTCGGAACTTTTAAATATCTCGATATATCTCGAAAACTACGCTTCTGATCAAAAAATATCATAGAACATGAATTGTAGGAAACATAATTCTCTACAAAAAACGTCTCTCAACACTTTGCCATAGCTCGCTTCGTTTCCGAGATATTTGCAGATTCAGCTCAAAGGAACTGGCCTGACGGACATATTTCGAGATATTTCTTCTTCTTGTTGTTCTTCTTCTGCACAGCTAAGCTGGATGTGGCATTTACAGCTCGCAATAGTGCAGAGTTATCTCAAAGAAAGGGGCCACGGTGTTTCTGTATCTCTATTATGTTGGTGCGGCTTCGGAACTTTTAAATATCTCGATATATCTCGAAAACTACGCTTCTGATCAAAAAATATCATAGAACATAAATTGTAGGAAACAGAATTCTCTACAAAAAAGGTCTCTTAACATTTTGCCATAGCTCGCTTCGTTTCCGAGATATTTGCAGATATATCTCAAGGGAAGGGGCCTGACGGACATATTTCGAGATATTTCTTCTTCTTGTTGTTCTTCCTCTGCACAGCTAAGCTGGAAGTGGCATTTACAGCTCGCAATAGTGCAGAGTTATCTCAAAGAAAGGGGCCACGGTGTTTCTGTATCTCTATTATGTTGGTGCGGCTTCGGAACTTTTAAATATCTTGATATATCTCGAGAACTACGCATCTGATCAAAAAATATCATAGAACATAAAAAGTAGGAAACCTAATTCTCTACAAAAAAGGTCTCTTAAGATTTTGCCATAGCTCGCTTCGTTTCCGAGATATTTGCAGATTTATCTCAAGGGAAGGGGCCTGACGGACATATTTCGAGATATTTCTTCTTCTTGTTGTTCTTCTTCTGCACAGCTAAGCTGGAAGTGGCATTTGCGGCTCGCACTAGTGCAGAGTTATCTCAAAGAAAGGGGCCACGGTGTTTCTGTATCCCTATTATGTTGGTGCGGCTTCGGAACTTTTAAATATCTCGATATATCTCGAAAACTACGCTTCTGATCAAAAAATATCATACAGCATAAATTGTAGGAAACATAATTCTCTACAAAAAACGTCTCTTAACATTTTGCCATAGCTCGCTTCGTTTCCGAGATATTTGCAGATTCAGCTCAAAGGAACTGGCCTGACGGACATATTTCGAGATATTTCTTCTTCTTGTTGTTCTTCCGCTGCACAGCTAAGCTGGAAGTGGCATTTGCAGCTCGCAATAGTGCAGAGTTATCTCAAAGAAAGGGGCCACGGTGTTTCTGTATCTCTATTATGTTGGTGCGGCTTCGGAACTTTTAAATATCTTGATATATCTCGAAAACTACGCTTCTGATCAAAAAATATCATAGAACATAAATTGTAGGAAACATAATTCTCTACAAAAAACGTCTCTTAACATTTTGCCATAGCTCGCTTCGTTTCCGAGATATTTGCAGATTCAGCTCAACGGTACTGGCCTGACGGACATATTTCGAGATATTTCTTCTTCTTGTTGTTCTTCCTCTGCACAGCTAAGCTGGAAGTGGCATTTGCAGCTCGCAATAGTGCAGAGTTATCTCAAAGAAAGGGGCCACGGTGTTTCTGTATCTCTATTATGTTGGTGCGGCTTCGGAACTTTTAAATATCTTGATATATCTCGAGAACTACCCATCTGATCAAAAAATATCATACAACATAAAAAGTAGGAAACTTAATTCTCTACAAAAAAGGTCTCTTAACATTTTGCCATAGCTCGCTTCGTTTCCGAGATATTTGCAGATTTATCTCAAGGGAAGGGGCCTGACGGACATATTTCGAGATATTTCTTCTTCTTGTTGTTCTTCTTCTGCACAGCTAAGCTGGAAGTGGCATTTACAGCTCGCAATAGTGCAGAGTTATCTCAAAGAAAGGGGCCACGGTGTTTCTGTATCTCTATTATGTTGGTGCGGCTTCGGAACTTTTAAATATCTTGATATATCTCGAGAACTACGCATCTCATCAAAAAATATCATAGAACATAAAAAGTAGAAAACTTAATTCTCTACAAAAAAGGTCTCTTAACATTTTGCCATAGCTCGCTTCGTTTCCGAGATATTTGCAGATTTATCTCAAGGGAAGGGGCCTGACGGACATATTTCGAGATATTTCTTCTTCTTGTTGTTCTTCTTCTGCACAGCTAAGCTGGAAGTGGCATTTGCGGCTCGCACTAGTGCAGAGTTATCTCAAAGAAAGGGGCCACGGTGTTTCTGTATCCCTATTATGTTGGTGCGGCTTCGGAACTTTTAAATATCTCGATATATCTCGAAAACTACGCTTCTGATCAAAAAATATCATAGAACATAAATTGTAGGAAACATAATTCTCTACAAAAAACGTCTCTTAACATTTTGCCATAGCTCGCTTCGTTTCCGAGATATTTGCAGATATATCTCAAGGGAAGGGGCCTGACGGACATATTTCGAGATATTTCTTCTTCTTGTTGTTCTTCTTCTGCACAGCTAAGCTGGAAGTGGCATTTGCGGCTCGCACTAGTGCAGATTTATCTCAAAGAAAGGGGCCACGGTGTTTCTGTATCCCTATTATGTTGGTGCGGCTTCGGAACTTTTAAATATCTCGATATATCTCGAAAACTACGCTTCTGATCAAAAAATATCATAGAACATAAATTGTAGGAAACATGATTCTCTATAAAAAAGGTCTCTTAACATTTTGCCATAGCTCGCTTCGTTTCCGAGATATTTGCAGATTCAGCTCAAAGGAACTGGCCTGACGGACATATTTCGAGATATTTCTTCTTCTTGTTGTTCTTCCTCTGCACAGCTAAGCTGGAAGTGGCATTTGCAGCTCGCAATAGTGCAGAGTTATCTCAAAGAAAGGGGCCACGGTGTTTCTGTATCTCTATTATGTTGGTGCGGCTTCGGAACTTTTAAATATCTTGATATATCTCGAGAACTACGCATCTGATCAAAAAATATCATAGAACATAAAAAGTAGGAAACTTAATTCTCTACAAAAAAGGTCTCTTAAGATTTTGCCATAGCTCGCTTCGTTTCCGAGATATATGCAGATTTATCTCAAGGGAAGGGGCCTGACGGACATATTTCGAGATATTTCTTCTTCTTGTTGTTCTTCTTCTGCACAGCTAAGCTGGAAGTGGCATTTGCGGCTCGCACTAGTGCAGAGTTATCTCAAAGAAAGGGGCCACGGTGTTTCTGTATCCCTATTATGTTGGTGCGGCTTCGGAACTTTCAAATATCGCGATATATCTCGAAAACTACGCTTCTGATCAAAAAATATCATAGAACATAAATTGTAGGAAACATAATTCTCTACAAAAAACGTCTCTTAACATTTTGCCATAGCTCGCTTCGTTTCCGAGATATTTGCAGATTCAGCTCAAAGGTACTGGCCTGACGGACATATTTCGAGATATTTCTTCTTCTTGTTGTTCTTCCTCTGCACAGCTAAGCTGGAAGTGGCATTTGCAGCTCGCAATAGTGCAGAGTTATCTCAAAGAAAGGGGCCACGGTGTTTCTGTATCTCTATTATGTTGGTGCGGCTTCGGAACTTTTAAATATCTTGATATATCTCGAGAACTACGCATCTGATCAAAAAATATCATACAACATAAAAAGTAGGAAACTTAATTCTCTACAAAAAAGGTCTCTTAACATTTTGCCATAGCTCGCTTCGTTTCCGAGATATTTGCAGATTTATCTCAAGGGAAGGGGCCTGACGGACATATTTCGAGATATTTCTTCTTCTTGTTGTTCTTCTTCTGCACAGCTAAGCTGGAACTGGCATTTGCGGCTCGCACTAGTGCAGATTTATCTCAAAGAAAGGGGCCACGGTGTTTCTGTATCTCTATTATGTTGGTGCGGCTTCGGAACTTTTAAATATCTTGATATATCTCGAGAACTATGCATCTGATCAAAAAATATCATAGAACATAAAAAGTAGAAAACTTAATTTTCTACAAAAAAGGTCTCTTAACATTTTGCCATAGCTCGCTTCGTTTCCGAGATATTTGCAGATTTATCTCAAGGGAAGGGGCCTGACGGACATATTTCGAGATATTTCTTCTTCTTGTTGATCTTCTTCTGCACAGCTAAGCTGGAAGTGGCATTTGCGGCTCGCACTAGTGCAGAGTTATCTCAAAGAAAGGGGCCCCGGTGTTTCTGTATCCCTATTATGTTGGTGCGGCTTCGGAACTTTTAAATATCTCGATATATCTCGAAAACTACGCTTCTGATCAAAAAATATCATAGAACATAAATTGTAGGAAACATAATTCTCTACAAAAAACGTCTCTTAACATTTTGCCATAGCTCGCTTCGTTTCCGAGATATTTGCAGATTCAGCTCAAAGGAACTGGCCTGACGGACATATTTCGAGATATTTCTTCTTCTTGTTGTTCTTCCTCTGCACAGCTAAGCTGGAAGTGGCATTTGCAGCTCGCAATAGTGCAGAGTTATCTCAAAGAAAGGGGCCACGGTGTTTCTGTATCTCTATTATGTTGGTGCGGCTTCGGAACTTTTAAATATCTTGATATATCTCGAGAACTACGCATCTGATCAAAAAATATCATACAACATAAAAAGTAGGAAACTTAATTCTCTACAAAAAAGGTCTCATAACATTTTGCCATAGCTCGCTTCGTTTCCGAGATATTTGCAGATTTATCTCAAGGGAAGGGGCCTGACGGACATATTTCGAGATATTTCTTCTTCTTGTTGTTCTTCTTCTGCACAGCTAAGCTGGAACTGGCATTTGCGGCTCGCACTAGTGCAGAGTTATCTCAAAGAAAGGGGCCACGGTGTTTCTGTATCTCTATTATGTTGGTGCGGCTTCGGAACTTTTAAATATCTCGATATATCTCGAAAACTACGCTTCTGATCAAAAAATATCATAGAACATAAATTGTAGGAAACAGAATTCTCTACAAAAAAGGTCTCTTAACATTTTGCCATAGCTCGCTTCGTTTCCGAGATATTTGCAGATATATCTCAAGGGAAGGGGCCTGACGGACATATTTCGAGATATTTCTTCTTCTTGTTGTTCTTCTTCTGCACAGCTAAGCTGGAAGTGGCATTTACAGCTCGCAATAGTGCAGAGTTATCTCAAAGAAAGGGGCCACGGTGTTTCTGTATCTCTATTATGTTGGTGCGGCTTCGGAGCTTTTAAATATCTTGATATATCTCGAGAACTACGCATCTGATCAAAAAATATCATAGAACATAAAAAGTAGGAAACTTAATTCTCTACAAAAAAGGTCTCTTAAGATTTTGCCATAGCTCGCTTCGTTTCCGAGATATTTGCAGATTTATCTCAAGGGAAGGGGCCTGACGGACATATTTCGAGATATTTCTTCTTCTTGTTGTTCTTCTTCTGCACAGCTAAGCTGGAAGTGGCGTTTGCGGCTCGCACTAGTGCAGAGTTATCTCAAAGAAAGGGGCCACGGTGTTTCTGTATCCCTATTATGTTGGTGCGGCTTCGGAACTTTTAAATATCTCGATATATCTCGAAAACTACGCTTCTGATCAAAAAATATCATAGGACATAAATTGTAGGAAACATAATTCTCTACAAAAAACGTCTCTTAACATTTTGCCATAGCTCGCTTCGTTTCCGAGATATTTGCAGATTCAGCTCAAAGGAACTGGCCTGACGGACATATTTCGAGATATTTCTTCTTCTTGTTGTTCTTCCTCTGCACAGCTAAGCTGGAAGTGGCATTTGCAGCTCGCAATAGTGCAGAGTTATCTCAAAGAAAGGGGCCACGGTGTTTCTGTATCTCTATTATGTTGGTGCGGCTTCGGAACTGTTAAATATCTTGATATATCTCGAGATCTACGCATCTCATCAAAAAATATCATAGAACATAAAAAGTAGGAAACAGAATTCTCTACAAAAAAGGTCTCTTAAGATTTTGCCATAGCTCGCTTCGTTTCCGAGATATTTGCAGATTCAGCTCAAAGAAACTGGCCTGACGGACATATTTCGAGATATTTCTTCTTCTTGTTGTTCTTCCTCTGCACAGCTAAGCTGGAAGTGGCATTTGCAGCTCGCAATAGTGCAGAGTTATCTCAAAGAAAGGGGCCACGGTGTTTCTGTATCTCTATTATGTTGGACGGCTTCGGAACTTTTAAATATCTCGATGTATCTCGAAAACTACGCTTCTGATCAAAAAATATCATAGAACATAAATTGTAGGAAGCATAATTCTCTACAAAAAAGGTCTCTTAACATTTTGCCATAGCTCGCTTCGTTTCCGAGATATTTGCAGATATATCTCAAGGGAAGGGGCCTGACGGACATATTTCGAGATATTTCTTCTCCTTGTTGTTCTTCTTCTGCACAGCTAAGCTGGAAGTGGCATTTGCGGCTCGCACTAGTGCAGAGTTATCTCAAAGAAAGGGGCCACGGTGTTTCTGTATCCCTATTATGTTGGTGCGGCTTCGGAACTTTTAAATATCTCGATATATCTCGAAAACTACGCTTCTGATCAAAAAATGTCATAGAACATAAATTGTAGGAAACATAATTCTCTATAAAAAACGTCTCTTAACATTTTGCCATAGCTCGCTTCGTTTCCGAGATATTTGCAGATTCAGCTCAAAGGAACTGGCCTGACGGACATATTTCGAGATATTTCTTCTTCTTGTTGTTCTTCTTCTGCACAGCTAAGCTGGAAGTGGCATTTGCGGCTCGCACTAGTGCAGAGTTATCTCAAAGAAAGGGGCCACGGTGTTTCTGTATCCCTATTATGTTGGTGCGGCTTCGGAACTTTTAAATATCTCGATATATCTCGAAAACTACGCTTCTGATCAAAAAATATCATAGAACATAAATTGTAGGAAACATAATTCTCTATAAAAAACGTCTCTTAACATTTTGCCATAGCTCGCTTCGTTTCCGAGATATTTGCAGATTCAGCTCAAAGGAACTGGCCTGACGGACATATTTCGAGATATTTCTTCTTCTTGTTGTTCTTCCTCTGCACAGCTAAGCTGGAAGTGGCATTTGCAGCTCGCGATAGTGCAGAGTTATCTCAAAGAAAGGGGCCACGGTGTTTCTGTATCTCTATTATGTTGGTGCGGCTTCGGAACTTTTAAATATCTTGATATATCTCGAGAACTACGCATCTGATCAAAAAATATCATAGAACATAAAAAGTAGGAAACTTAATTCTCTACAAAAAAGGTCTCTTAACATTTTGCCATAGCTCGCTTCGTTTCCGAGATATTTGCAGATATATCTCAAGGGAAGGGGCCTGACGGACATATTTCGAGATATTTCTTCTTCTTGTTGTTCTTCTTCTGCACAGCTAAGCTAGAAGTGGCATTTACAGCTCGCAATAGTGCAGAGTTATCTCAAAGAAAGGGGCCACGGTGTTTCTGTATCTCTATTATGTTGGTGCGGCTTCGGAACTTTTAAATATCTTAATATATCTCGAGAACTACGCATCTGATCAAAAAATATCATAGAAGATAAAAAGTAGGAAACTTAATTCTCTACAAAAAAGGTCTCTTAACATTTTGCCATAGCTCGCTTCGTTTCCGAGATATTTGCAGATTTATCTCAAGGGAAGGGGCCTGACGGACATATTTCGAGATATTTCTTCTTCTTGTTGTTCTTCTTCTGCACAGCTAAGCTGGAAGTGGCATTTGCGGCTCGCACTAGTGCAGAGTTATCTCAAAGAAAGGGGCCACCGTGTTTCTGTATCTCTATTATGTTGGTGCGGTTTCGGAACTTTTAAATATCTTGATATATCTCGAGAACTACGCTTCTGATCAAAAAATATCATAGAACATAAAAAGTAGGAAACTTAATTCTCTGCAAATAAGTTCTCTTAACATTTTGCCATAGCTGGCTTCGTTTCCGAGATATTTGCAGATTTATCTCAAGGGAAGGGGCCTGACGGACATATTTCGAGATATTTCTTCTTCTTGTTGTCCTTCTTCTGCACAGCTAAGCTGGAAGTGGCATTTGCGGCTCGCACTAGTGCAGAGTTATCTCAAAGAAAGGGGCCACGGTGTTTCTGTATCTCTATTATGTTGGTGCGGCTTCGGAACTTTTAAATATCTCGATGTATCTCGAAAACTACGCTTCTGATCAAAAAATATCATAGAACATAAATTGTAGGAAGCATAATTCTCTCCAAAAATGTCTCTTAACATTTCGCCATAGCTCGCTTCGTTTCCGAGATATTTGCAGATTTATCTCAAGCGAAGGGGCCTGACGGACAAATTTCGAGATATTTCTTCTTCTTGTTGTTCTTCTTCTGCACAGCTAAGCTGGAAGTGGCATTTGCGGCTCGCACTAGTGCAGAGTTATCTCAAAGAAAGGGGCCACGGTGTTTCTGTATCCCTATTATGTTGGTGCGGCTTCGGAACTTTTAAATACCTCGATATATCTCGAAAACTACGCTTCTGATCAAAAAATATCATAGAACATAAATTGTAGGAAACATAATTCTCTATAAAAAGCGTCTCTTAACATTTTGCCATAGCTCGCTTCGTTTCCGAGATATTTGCAGATTCAGCTCAAAGGAACTGGCCTGACGGACATATTTCGAGATATTTCTTCTTCTTGTTGTTCTTCCTCTGCACAGCTAAGCTGGAAGTGGCATTTGCAGCTCGCAATAGTGCAGAGTTATCTCAAAGAAAGGGGCCACGGTGTTTCTGTATCTCTATTATGTTGGTGCGGCTTCGGAACTTTTAAATATCTTGATATATCTCGAGAACTACGCATCTGATCAAAAAATATCATAGAACATAAAAAGTAGGAAACTTAATTCTCTACAAAAAAGGTCTCTTAACATTTTGCCATAGCTCGCTTCGTTTCCGAGATATTTGCCGATATATCTCAAGGGAAGGGGCCTGACGGACATATTTCGAGATATTTCTTCTTCTTGTTGTTCTTCTTCTGCACAGCTAAGCTGGAAGTGGCATTTACAGCTCGCAATAGTGCAGAGTTATCTCAAAGAAATTGGCCACGGTGTTTCTGTATCTCTATTATGTTGGTGCGGCTTCGGAACTTTTAAATATCTTGATATATCTCGAGAACTACGCATCTGATCAAAAAATATCATAGAACATAAAAAGTAGGAAACTTAATTCTCTACAAAAAAGGTCTCTTAACATTTTGCCATAGCTCGCTTCGTTTCCGAGATATTTGCAGATATATCTCAAGGGAAGGGACCTGACGGACATATTTCGAGATATTTCTTCTTCTTGTTGTTCTTCTTCTGCACAGCCAAGCTGGAAGTGGCATTTACAGCTCGCAATAGTGCAGAGTTATCTCAAAGAAAGGGGCCACAGTGTTTCTGTATCTCTATTATGTTGGTGCGGCTTCGGAACTTTTAAATATCTTAATATATCTCGAGAACTACGCATCTGATCAAAAAATATCATAGAAGATAAAAAGTAGGAAACTTAATTCTCTACAAAAAAGGTCTCTTAACATTTTGCCATAGCTCGCTTCGTTTCCGAGATATTTGCAGATTTATCTCAAGGGAAGGGGCCTGACGGACATATTTCGAGATATTTCTTCTTCTTGTTGTTCTTCTTCTGCACAGCTAAGCTGGAAGTGGCATTTGCAGCTCGCAATAGTGCAGAGTTATCTCAAAGAAAGGGGCCACGGTGTTTCTGTATCTCTATTATGTTGGTGCGGCTTCGGAACTTTTAGATATCTTGATATATCTCGAGAACTACGCATCTGATCAAAAAATATCATAGAACATAAAAAGTAGGAAACTTAATTCTCTACAAAAAAGGTCTCTTAACATTTTGCCATAGCTCACTTCGTTTCCGAGATATTTGCAGATTTATCTCAAGGGAAGGGGCCTGACGGACATATTTCGAGATATTTCTTCTTCTTGTTGTTCTTCTTCTGCACAGCTAAGCTGGAAGTGGCATTTACAGCGCGCAATAGTGCAGAGTTATCTCAAAGAAAGGGGCCACGGTGTTTCTGTATCTCTATTATGTTGGTGCGGCTTCGGAACTTTTAAATATCTCGATGTATCTCGAAAACTACGCTTCTGATCAAAAAATATCATAGAACATAAATTGTAGGAAGCATAATTCTCTCCAAAAATGTCTCTTAACATTTTGCCATAGCTCGCTTCGTTTCCGAGATATTTGCAGATATATCTCAAGGGAAGGGGCCTGACCGACATATTTCGAGATATTTCTTCTTCTTGTTGTTCTTCTTCTGCACAGCTAAGCTGGAAGTGGCATTTGCGGCTCGCACTAGTGCAGAGTTATCTCAAAGAAAGGGGCCACGGTGTTTCTGTATCCCTATTATGTTGGTGCGGCTTCGGAACTTTTAAATATCTCGATATATCTCGAAAACTACGCTTCTGATCAAAAAATATCATAGAACATAAATTGTAGGAAACATAATTCTCTATAAAAAGCGTCTCTTAACATTTTGCCATAGCTCGCTTCGTTTCCGAGATATTTGCAGATTCAGCTCAAAGGAACTGGCCTGACGGACATATTTCGAGATATTTCTTCTTCTTGTTGTTCTTCTTCTGCACAGCCAAGCTGGAAGTGGCATTTACAGCTCGCAATAGTGCAGAGTTATCTCAAAGAAAGGGGCCACAGTGTTTCTGTATCTCTATTATGTTGGTGCGGCTTCGGAACTTTTAGATATCTTGATATATCTCGAGAACTACGCATCTGATCAAAAAATATCATAGAACATAAAAAGTAGGAAACTTAATTCTCTACAAAAAAGGTCTCTTAACATTTTGCCATAGCTCGCTTCGTTTCCGAGATATTTGCAGATATATCTCAAGGGAAGGGACCTGACGGACATATTTCGAGATATTTCTTCTTCTTGTTGTTCTTCTTCTGCACAGCCAAGCTGGAAGTGGCATTTACAGCTCGCAATAGTGCAGAGTTATCTCAAAGAAAGGGGCCACAGTGTTTCTGTATCTCTATTATGTTGGTGCGGCTTCGGAACTTTTAAATATCTTAATATATCTCGAGAACTACGCATCTGATCAAAAAATATCATAGAAGATAAAAAGTAGGAAACTTAATTCTCTACAAAAAAGGTCTCTTAACATTTTGCCATAGCTCGCTTCGTTTCCGAGATATTTGCAGATTTATCTCAAGGGAAGGGGCCTGACGGACATATTTCGAGATATTTCTTCTTCTTGTTGTTCTTCTTCTGCACAGCTAAGCTGGAAGTGGCATTTGCAGCTCGCAATAGTGCAGAGTTATCTCAAAGAAAGGGGCCACGGTGTTTCTGTATCTCTATTATGTTGGTGCGGCTTCGGAACTTTTAGATATCTTGATATATCTCGAGAACTACGCATCTGATCAAAAAATATCATAGAACATAAAAAGTAGGAAACTTAATTCTCTACAAAAAAGGTCTCTTAACATTTTGCCATAGCTCACTTCGTTTCCGAGATATTTGCAGATTTATCTCAAGGGAAGGGGCCTGACGGACATATTTCGAGATATTTCTTCTTCTTGTTGTTCTTCTTCTGCACAGCTAAGCTGGAAGTGGCATTTACAGCGCGCAATAGTGCAGAGTTATCTCAAAGAAAGGGGCCACGGTGTTTCTGTATCTCTATTATGTTGGTGCGGCTTCGGAACTTTTAAATATCTCGATGTATCTCGAAAACTACGCTTCTGATCAAAAAATATCATAGAACATAAATTGTAGGAAGCATAATTCTCTCCAAAAATGTCTCTTAACATTTTGCCATAGCTCGCTTCGTTTCCGAGATATTTGCAGATATATCTCAAGGGAAGGGGCCTGACCGACATATTTCGAGATATTTCTTCTTCTTGTTGTTCTTCTTCTGCACAGCTAAGCTGGAAGTGGCATTTGCGGCTCGCACTAGTGCAGAGTTATCTCAAAGAAAGGGGCCACGGTGTTTCTGTATCCCTATTATGTTGGTGCGGCTTCGGAACTTTTAAATATCTCGATATATCTCGAAAACTACGCTTCTGATCAAAAAATATCATAGAACATAAATTGTAGGAAACATAATTCTCTATAAAAAGCGTCTCTTAACATTTTGCCATAGCTCGCTTCGTTTCCGAGATATTTGCAGATTCAGCTCAAAGGAACTGGCCTGACGGACATATTTCGAGATATTTCTTCTTCTTGTTGTTCTTCCTCTGCACAGCTAAGCTGGAAGTGGCATTTGCAGCTCGCAATAGTGCAGAGTTATCTCAAAGAAAGGGGCCACGGTGTTTCTGTATCTCTATTATGTTGGTGCGGCTTCGGAACTTTTAAATATCTTGATATATCTCGAGAACTACGCATCTGATCAAAAAATATCATAGAACATAAAAAGTAGGAAACTTAATTCTCTACAAAAAAGGTCTCTTAACATTTTGCCATAGCTCGCTTCGTTTCCGAGATATTTGCAGATATATCTCAAGGGAAGGGGCCTGACGGACATATTTCGAGATATTTCTTCTTCTTGTTGTTCTTCTTCTGCACAGCTAAGCTGGAAGTGGCATTTACAGCTCGCAATAGTGCAGAGTTATCTCAAAGAAATTGGCCACGGTGTTTCTGTATCTCTATTATGTTGGTGCGGCTTCGGAACTTTTAAATATCTTAATATATCTCGAGAACTACGCATCCGATCAAAAAATATCATAGAAGATAAAAAGTAGGAAACTTAATTCTCTACAAAAAAGGTCTCTTAACATTTTGCCATAGCTCGCTTCGTTTCCGAGATATTTGCAGATTTATCTCAAGGGAAGGGGCCTGACGGACATATTTCGAGATATTTCTTCTTCTTGTTGTTCTTCTTCTGCACAGCTAAGCTGGAAGTGGCATTTGCAGCTCGCAATAGTGCAGAGTTATCTCAAAGAAAGGGGCCACGGTGTTTCTGTATCTCTATTATGTTGGTGCGGCTTCGGAACTTTTAGATATCTTGATATATCTCGAGAACTACGCATCTGATCAAAAAATATCATAGAACATAAAAAGTAGGAAACTTAATTCTCTACAAAAAAGGTCTCTTAACCTTTTGCCATAGCTCGCTTCGTTTCCGAGATATTTGCAGATTTATCTCAAGGGAAGGGGCCTGACGGACATATTTCGAGATATTTCTTCTTCTTGTTGTTCTTCTTCTGCACAGCTAAGCTGGAAGTGGCATTTACAGCGCGCAATAGTGCAGAGTTATCTCAAAGAAAGGGGCCACGGTGTTTCTGTATCTCTATTATGTTGGTGCGGCTTCGGAACTTTTAAATATCTTGATATATCTCGAGAACTACGCATCTGATCAAAAAATATCATAGAACATAAAAAGTAGGAAACATAATTCTCTACAAAAAAGGTCTCTTAACATTTTGCCATAGCTCGCTTCGTTTCCGAGATATTTGCAGATATATCTCAAGGGAAGGGGCCTGACGGACATATTTCGAGATATTTCTTCTTCTTGTTGTTCTTCTTCTGCACAGCTAAGCTGGAAGTGGCATTTACAGCTCGCAATAGTGCAGAGTTATCTCAAAGAAAGGGGCCACGGTGTTTCTGTATCTCTATTATGTTGGTGCGGCTTCGGAACTTTTAAATATCTTGATATATCTCGAGAACTACGCATCTGATCAAAAAATATCATAGAACATAAAAAGTAGGAAACTTAATTCTCTACAAAAAAGGTCTCTTAACATTTTGCCATAGCTCGCTTCGTTTCCGAGATATTTGCAGATATATCTCAAGGGAAGGGGCCTGACGGACATATTTCGAGATATTTCTTCTTCTTGTTGTTCTTCTTCTGCACAGCTAAGCTGGAAGTGGCATTTACAGCTCGCAATACTGCAGAGTTATCTCAAAGAAAGGGGCCACGGTGTTTCTGTATCCCTATTATGTTGGTGCGGCTTCGGAACTTTTAAATATCTCGATACATCTCGAAAACTACGCTTCTGATCAAAAAATATCATACAACATAAATTGTAGGAAGCATAATTCTCTACAAAAAACGTCTCTTAACATTTTGCCATAGCTCGCTTCGTTTCCGAGATATTTGCAGATATATCTCAAGGGAAGGGGCCTGACGGACATATTTCGAGATATTTCTTCTTCTTGTTGTTCTTCTTCTGCACAGCTAAGCTGGAAGTGGCATTTACAGCTCGCAATACTGCAGAGTTATCTCAAAGAAAGGGGCCACGGTGTTTCTGTATCCCTATTATGTTGGTGCGGCTTCGGAACTTTTAAATATCTCGATACATCTCGAAAACTACGCTTCTGATCAAAAAATATCATACAACATAAATTGTAGGAAGCATAATTCTCTACAAAAAACGTCTCTTAACATTTTGCCATAGCTCGCTTCGTTTCCGAGATATTTGCAGATTCAGCTCAAAGGAACTGGCCTGACGGACATATTTCGAGATATTTCTTCTTCTTGTTGTTCTTCTTCTGCACAGCTAAGCTGGAAGTGGCATTTGCGGCTCGCACTAGTGCAGAGTTATCTCAAAGAAAGGGGCCACGGTGTTTCTGTATCCCTATTATGTTGGTGCGGCTTCGGAACTTTTAAATATCTCGATATATCTCGAAAACTACGCTTCTGATCAAAAAATATCATAGAACATAAATTGTAGGAAACATAATTCGCTACAAAAAACGTCTCTTAACATTTTGCCATAGCTCGCTTCGTTTCCGAGATATTTGCAGATTTATCTCAAGGGAAGGGGCCTGACGGACATATTTCGAGATATTTCTTCTTCTTGTTGTTCTTCTTCTGCACAGCTAAGCTGGAAGTGGCATTTGCGGCTCGCACTAGTGCAGAGTTATCTCAACGAAAGGGGCCACGGTGTTTCTGTATCTCTATTATGTTGGTGCGGCTTCGGAACTTTTAAATATCTCGATGTATCTCGAAAACTACGCTTCTGATCAAAAAATATCATAGAACATAAAAAGTAGGAAACTTAATTCTCTACAAAAAAGGTCTCTTAACATTTTGCCATAGCTCGCTTCGTTTCCGAGATATTTGCAGATATATCTCAAGGGAAGGGGCCTGACGGACATATTTCGAGATATTTCTTCTTCTTGTTGTTCTTCTTCTGCACAGCTAAGCTGGAAGTGGCATTTGCAGCTCGCAATAGTGCAGAGTTATCTCAAAGAAAGGGGCCACGGTGTTTCTGTATCTCTATTATGTTGGTGCGGCTTCGGAACTTTTAAATATCTTGATATATCTCGAGAACTACGCATCTGATCAAAAAATATCATAGAACATAAAAAGTAGGAAACTTAATTCTCTACAAAAAAGGTCTCTTAACATTTTGCCATAGCTCGCTTCGTTTCCGAGATATTTGCAGATATATCTCAAGGGAAGGGGCCTGACGGACATATTTCGAGATATTTCTTCTTCTTGTTGTTCTTCTTCTGCACAGCTAAGCTGGAAGTGGCATTTACAGCTCGCAATAGTGCAGAGTTATCTCAAAGAAATTGGCCACGGTGTTTCTGTATCTCTATTATGTTGATGCGGCTTCGGAACTTTTAAATATCTTGATATATCTCGAGAACTACGCATCTGATCAAAAAATATCATAGAACATAAAAAGTAGGAAACTTAATTCTCTACAAAAAAGGTCTCTTAACATTTTGCCATAGCTCGCTTCGTTTCCGAGATATTTGCAGATATATCTCAAGGGAAGGGACCTGACGGACATATTTCGAGATATTTCTTCTTCTTGTTGTTCTTCTTCTGCACAGCCAAGCTGGAAGTGGCATTTACAGCTCGCAATAGTGCAGAGTTATCTCAAAGAAAGGGGCCACGGTGTTTCTGTATCTCTATTATGTTGGTGCGGCTTCGGAACTTTTAAATATCTTAATATATCTCGAGAACTACGCATCCGATCAAAAAATATCATAGAAGATAAAAAGTAGGAAACTTAATTCTCTACAAAAAAGGTCTCTTAACATTTTGCCATAGCTCGCTTCGTTTCCGAGATATTTGCAGATTTATCTCAAGGGAAGGGGCCTGACGGACATATTTCGAGATATTTCTTCTTCTTGTTGTTCTTCTTCTGCACAGCTAAGCTGGAAGTGGCATTTGCAGCTCGCAATAGTGCAGAGTTATCTCAAAGAAAGGGGCCACGGTGTTTCTGTATCTCTATTATGTTGGTGCGGCTTCGGAACTTTTAGATATCTTGATATATCTCGAGAACTACGCATCTGATCAAAAAATATCATAGAACATAAAAAGTAGGAAACTTAATTCTCTACAAAAAAGGTCTCTTAACATTTTGCCATAGCTCGCTTCGTTTCCGAGATATTTGCAGATTTATCTCAAGGGAAGGGGCCTGACGGACATATTTCGAGATATTTCTTCTTCTTGTTGTTCTTCTTCTGCACAGCTAAGCTGGAAGTGGCATTTACAGCTCGCAATAGTGCAGAGTTATCTCAAAGAAATTGGCCACGGTGTTTCTGTATCTCTATTATGTTGGTGCGGCTTCGGAACTTTTAAATATCTTGATATATCTCGAAAACTACGCTTCTGATCAAAAAATATCATAGAACATAAAAAGTAGGAAACTTAATTCTCTACAAAAAAGGTCTCTTAACATTTTGCCATAGCTCGCTTCGTTTCCGAGATATTTGCAGATATATCTCAAGGGAAGGGACCTGACGGACATATTTCGAGATATTTCTTCTTCTTGTTGTTCTTCTTCTGCACAGCTAAGCTGGAAGTGGCATTTACAGCTCGCAATAGTGCAGAGTTATCTCAAAGAAAGGGGCCACGGTGTTTCTGTATCTCTATTATGTTGGTGCGGCTTCGGAACTTTTAAATATCTTGATATATCTCGAGAACTACGCATCTGATCAAAAAATATCATAGAACATAAAAAGTAGGAAGCTTAATTCTCTACAAAAGAGGTCTCTTAACATTTTGCCATAGCTCGCTTCGTTTCCGAGATATTTGCAGATTTATCTCAAGGGAAGGGGCCTAACGGACATATTTCGAGATATTTCTTCTTCTTGTTGTTCTTCTTCTGCACAGCTAAACTGGAAGTGGCATTTCCAGCTCGCAGTAGTGCAGAGTTATCTCAAAGAGAGGGGCCACGGTGTTTCTGTATCTCTATTATGTTGGTGCGGCTTCGGAACTTTTAAATATCTCGATATATCTCGAAAACTACGCTTCTGATCAAAAAATATCATAGAACATAAATTGTAGGAAACATAATTCTCTACAAAAAAGGTCTCTTAACATTTTGCCATAGCTCGCTTCGTTTCCGAGATATTTGCAGATATATCTCAAGGGAAGGGGCCTGACGGACATATTTCGAGATATTTCTTCTTCTTGTTGTTCTTCTTCTGCACAGCTAAGCTGGAAGTGGCATTTACAGCTCGCAATAGTGCAGAGTTATCTCAAAGAAAGGGGCCACGGTGTTTCTGTATCTCTATTATGTTGGTGCGGCTTCGGAACTTTTAAATATCTTGATATATCTCGAGAACTACGCATCTGATCAAAAAATATCATAGAACATAAAAAGTAGGAAACTTAATTCTCTACAAAAAAGGTCTCTTAACATTTTGCCATAGCTCGCTTCGTTTCCGAGATATTTGCAGATATATCTCAAGGGAAGGGGCCTGACGGACATATTTCGAGATATTTCTTCTTCTTGTTGTTCTTCTTCTGCACAGCTAAGCTGGAAGTGGCATTTACAGCTCGCAATACTGCAGAGTTATCTCAAAGAAAGGGGCCACGGTGTTTCTGTATCCCTATTATGTTGGTGCGGCTTCGGAACTTTTAAATATCTCGATACATCTCGAAAACTACGCTTCTGATCAAAAAATATCATAGAACATAAATTGTAGGAAACATAATTCTCTACAAAAAACGTCTCTTAACATTTTGCCATAGCTCGCTTCGTTTCCGAGATATTTGCAGATTCAGCTCA
Organism: Osmia lignaria lignaria; assembly: GCF_051020975.1. Lineage (NCBI taxonomy): Eukaryota > Metazoa > Arthropoda > Insecta > Hymenoptera > Megachilidae > Osmia > Osmia lignaria. The sequence goes on from NW_027478159.1 coordinate 23,697,588, forward strand.
AAGGAACTGGCCTGACGGACATATTTCGAGATATTTCTTCTTCTTGTTGTTCTTCTTCTGCACAGCTAAGCTGGAAGTGGCATTTGCGGCTCGCACTAGTGCAGAGTTATCTCAAAGAAAGGGGCCACGGTGTTTCTGTATCCCTATTATGTTGGTGCGGCTTCGGAACTTTTAAATATCTCGATATATCTCGAAAACTACGCTTCTGATCAAAAAATATCATAGAACATAAATTGTTGGAAACATAATTCTCTACAAAAAACGTCTCTTAACATTTTGCCATAGCTCGCTTCGTTTCCGAGATATTTGCAGATTTATCTCAAGGGAAGGGGCCTGACGGACATATTTCGAGATATTTCTTCTTCTTGTTGTTCTTCTTCTGCACAGCTAAGCTGGAAGTGGCATTTGCGGCTCGCACTAGTGCAGAGTTATCTCAACGAAAGGGGCCACGGTGTTTCTGTATCTCTATTATGTTGGTGCGGCTTCGGAACTTTTAAATATCTCGATATATCTCGAAAACTACGCTTCTGATCAAAAAATATCATAGAACATAAATTGTAGGAAACATAATTCTCTACAAAAAAGGTCTCTTAACATTTTGCCATAGCTCGCTTCGTTTCCGAGATATTTGCAGATATATCTCAAGGGAAGGGGCCTGACGGACATATTTCGAGATATTTCTTCTTCTTGTTGTTCTTCTTCTGCACAGCTAAGCTGGAAGTGGCATTTGCGGCTCGCAATAGTGCAGAGTTATCTCAAAGAAAGGGGCCACGGTGTTTCTGTATCTCTATTATGTTGGTGCGGCTTCGGAACTTTTAAATATCTTGATATATCTCGAGAACTACGCATCTGATCAAAAAATATCATAGAACATAAAACGTAGGAAACTTAATTCTCTACAAAAAAGGTCTCTCAACATTTTGCCATAGCTCGCTTCGTTTCCGAGATATTTGCAGATTTATCTCAAGGGAAGGGGCCTGACGGACATATTTCGAGATATTTCTTCTTCTTGTTGTTCTTCTTCTGCACAGCTAAGCTGGAAGTGGCATTTGCGGCTCGCACTAGTGCAGAGTTATCTCAAAGAAAGGGGCCACGGTGTTTCTGTATCTCTATTATGTTGGTGCGGCTTTGGAACTTTTAAATATCTCGATATATCTCGAAAACTACGCTTCTGACCAAAAAATATCATAGAACATAAATTGTACGAAACATAATTCTCTACAAAAAAGGTCTCTTAACATTTTGCCATAGCTCGCTTCGTTTCCGAGATATTTGCAGATATATCTCAAGGGAAGGGGCCTGACGGACATATTTCGAGATATTTCTTCTTCTTGTTGTTCTTCTTCTGCACAGCTAAGCTGGAAGTGGCATTTACAGCTCGCAATAGTGCAGAGTTATCTCAAAGAAAGGGGCCACGGTGTTTCTGTATCTCTATTATGTTGGTGCGGCTTCGGAACTTTTAAATATCTTGATATATCTCGAGAACTACGCATCTGATCAAAAAATATCATAGAACATAAAAAGTAGGAAACTTAATTCTCTACAAAAAAGGTCTCTTAACATTTTGCCATAGCTCGCTTCGTTTCCGAGATATTTGCAGATATATCTCAAGGGAAGGGGCCTGACGGACATATTTCGAGATATTTCTTCTTCTTGTTGTTCTTCTTCTGCACAGCTAAGCTGGAAGTGGCATTTACAGCTCGCAATACTGCAGAGTTATCTCAAAGAAAGGGGCCACGGTGTTTCTGTATCCCTATTATGTTGGTGCGGCTTCGGAACTTTTAAATATCTCGATACATCTCGAAAACTACGCTTCTGATCAAAAAATATCATAGAACATAAATTGTAGGAAACATAATTCTCTACAAAAAACGTCTCTTAACATTTTGCCATAGCTCGCTTCGTTTCCGAGATATTTGCAGATTCAGCTCAAAGGAACTGGCCTGACGGACATATTTCGAGATATTTCTTCTTCTTGTTGTTCTTCTTCTGCACAGCTAAGCTGGAAGTGGCATTTGCGGCTCGCACTAGTGCAGAGTTATCTCAAAGAAAGGGGCCACGGTGTTTCTGTATCCCTATTATGTTGGTGCGGCTTCGGAACTTTTAAATATCTCGATATATCTCGAAAACTACGCTTCTGATCAAAAAATATCATAGAACATAAATTGTAGGAAACATAATTCTCTACAAAAAACGTCTCTTAACATTTTGCCATAGCTCGCTTCGTTTCCGAGATATTTGCAGATTTATCTCAAGGGAAGGGGCCTGACGGACATATTTCGAGATATTTCTTCTTCTTGTTGTTCTTCTTCTGCACAGCTAAGCTGGAAGTGGCATTTGCGGCTCGCACTAGTGCAGAGTTATCTCAACGAAAGGGGCCACGGTGTTTCTGTATCTCTATTATGTTGGTGCGGCTTCGGAACTTTTAAATATCTCGATATATCTCGAAAACTACGCTTCTGATCAAAAAATATCATAGAACATAAATTGTAGGAAACATAATTCTCTACAAAAAAGGTCTCTTAACATTTTGCCATAGCTCGCTTCGTTTCCGAGATATTTGCAGATATATCTCAAGGGAAGGGGCCTGACGGACATATTTCGAGATATTTCTTCTTCTTGTTGTTCTTCTTCTGCACAGCTAAGCTGGAAGTGGCATTTACAGCTCGCAATAGTGCAGAGTTATCTCAGAGAAAGGGGCCACGGTGTTTCTGTATCTCTATTATGTTGGTGCGGCTTCGGAACTTTTAAATATCTTGATATATCTCGAGAACTACGCATCAGATCAAAAAATATGATAGAACATAAAAAGTAGGAAACTTAATTCTCTACAAAAAAGGTCTCTTAACATTTTGCCATAGCTCGCTTCGTTTCCGAGATATTTGCAGATTTATCTCAAGGGAAGGGGCCTGGCGGACATATTTCGAGATATTTCTTCTTCTTGTTCTTCTTCTTCTGCACAGCTAAGCTGGAAGTGGCATTTGCGGCTCGCACTAGTGCAGAGTTATCTCAAAGAAAGGGGCCACGGTGTTTCTGTATCTCTATTATGTTGGTGCGGCTTTGGAACTTTTAAATATCTCGATATATCTCGAAAACTACGCTTCTGACCAAAAAATATCATAGAACATAAATTGTACGAAACATAATTCTCTACAAAAAAGGTCTCTTAACATTTTGCCATAGCTCGCTTCGTTTCCGAGATATTTGCAGATATATCTCAAGGGAAGGGGCCTGACGGACATATTTCGAGATATTTCTTCTTCTTGTTGTTCTTCTTCTGCACAGCTAAGCTGGAAGTGGCATTTACAGCTCGCAATAGTGCAGAGTTATCTCAAAGAAAGGGGCCACGGTGTTTCTGTATCTCTATTATGTTGGTGCGGCTTCGGAACTTTTAAATATCTTGATATATCTCGAGAACTACGCATCTGATCAAAAAATATCATAGAACATAAAAAGTAGGAAACTTAATTCTCTACAAAAAAGGTCTCTTAACATTTTGCCATAGCTCGCTTCGTTTCCGAGATATTTGCAGATATATCTCAAGGGAAGGGGCCTGACGGACATATTTCGAGATATTTCTTCTTCTTGTTGTTCTTCTTCTGCACAGCTAAGCTGGAAGTGGCATTTACAGCTCGCAATACTGCAGAGTTATCTCAAAGAAAGGGGCCACGGTGTTTCTGTATCCCTATTATGTTGGTGCGGCTTCGGAACTTTTAAATATCTCGATACATCTCGAAAACTACGCTTCTGATCAAAAAATATCATAGAACATAAATTGTAGGAAACATAATTCTCTACAAAAAACGTCTCTTAACATTTTGCCATAGCTCGCTTCGTTTCCGAGATATTTGCAGATTCAGCTCAAAGGAACTGGCCTGACGGACATATTTCGAGATATTTCTTCTTCTTGTTGTTCTTCTTCTGCACAGCTAAGCTGGAAGTGGCATTTGCGGCTCGCACTAGTGCAGAGTTATCTCAAAGAAAGGGGCCACGGTGTTTCTGTATCCCTATTATGTTGGTGCGGCTTCGGAACTTTTAAATATCTCGATATATCTCGAAAACTACGCTTCTGATCAAAAAATATCATAGAACATAAATTGTAGGAAACATAATTCTCTACAAAAAACGTCTCTTAACATTTTGCCATAGCTCGCTTCGTTTCCGAGATATTTGCAGATTTATCTCAAGGGAAGGGGCCTGACGGACATATTTCGAGATATTTCTTCTTCTTGTTGTTCTTCTTCTGCACAGCTAAGCTGGAAGTGGCATTTGCGGCTCGCACTAGTGCAGAGTTATCTCAACGAAAGGGGCCACGGTGTTTCTGTATCTCTATTATGTTGGTGCGGCTTCGGAACTTTTAAATATCTCGATATATCTCGAAAACTACGCTTCTGATCAAAAAATATCATAGAACATAAATTGTAGGAAACATAATTCTCTACAAAAAAGGTCTCTTAACATTTTGCCATAGCTCGCTTCGTTTCCGAGATATTTGCAGATATATCTCAAGGGAAGGGGCCTGACGGACATATTTCGAGATATTTCTTCTTCTTGTTGTTCTTCTTCTGCACAGCTAAGCTGGAAGTGGCATTTACAGCTCGCAATAGTGCAGAGTTATCTCAGAGAAAGGGGCCACGGTGTTTCTGTATCTCTATTATGTTGGTGCGGCTTCGGAACTTTTAAATATCTTGATATATCTCGAGAACTACGCATCAGATCAAAAAATATGATAGAACATAAAAAGTAGGAAACTTAATTCTCTACAAAAAAGGTCTCTTAACATTTTGCCATAGCTCGCTTCGTTTCCGAGATATTTGCAGATTTATCTCAAGGGAAGGGGCCTGGCGGACATATTTCGAGATATTTCTTCTTCTTGTTCTTCTTCTTCTGCACAGCTAAGCTGGAAGTGGCATTTGCGGCTCGCACTAGTGCAGAGTTATCTCAAAGAAAGGGGCCACGGTGTTTCTGTATCCCTATTATGTTGGTGCGGCTTCGGAACTTTTAAATATCTCGATATATCTCGAAAACTACGCTTCTGATCCAAAAATATCATAGAACATAAATTGTAGGAAACATAATTCTCTACAAAAAACGTCTCTTAACATTTTGCCATAGCTCGCTTCGTTTCCGAGATATTTGCAGATTCAGCTCAAAGGAACTGGCCTGACGGACATATTTCGAGATATTTCTTCTTCTTGTTGTTCTTCTTCTGCACAGCTAAGCTGGAAGTGGCATTTACAGCTCGCAATAGTGCGGAGTTATCTCAAAGAAAGGGGCCACGGTGTTTCTGTATCTCTATTATGTTGGTGCGGCTTTGGAACTTTTAAATATCTCGATATATCTCGAAAACTACGCTTCTCACCAAAAAATATCATAGAACATAAATTGTACGAAACATAATTCTCTACAAAAAAGGTCTCTTAACATTTTGCCATAGCTCGCTTCGTTTCCGAGATATTTGCAGATATATCTCAAGGGAAGGGGCCTGACGGACATATTTCGAGATATTTCTTCTTCTTGTTGTTCTTCTTCTGCACAGCTAAGCTGGAAGTGGCATTCACAGCTCGCAATAGTGCAGAGTTATCTCAAAGAAAGGGGCCACGGTGTTTCTGTATCTCTATTATGTTGGTGCGGCTTCGGAACTTTTAAATATCTCGATATATCTCGAAAACTACGCATCAGATCAAAAAATATGATACAACATAAAAAGTAGGAAACTTAATTCTCTACAAAAAAGGTCTCTTAACATTTTGCCATAGCTCTCTTCGTTTCCGAGATATTTGCAGATTTATCTCAAGGGAAGGGGCCTGACGGACATATTTCGAGATATTTCTTCTTCTTGTTGTTCTTCTTCTGCACAGCTAAGCTGGAAGTGGCATTTACAGCTCGCAATACTGCAGAGTTATCTCAAAGAAAGGGGCCACGGTGTTTCTGTATCCCTATTATGTTGGTGCGGCTTCGGAACTTTTAAATATCTCGATATATCTCGAAAACTACGCTTCTGATCAAAAAATATCATAGAACATAAATTGTAGGAAACATAATTCTCTACAAAAAACGTCTCTTAACATTTTGCCATAGCTCGCTTCGTTTCCGAGATATTTGCAGATTCATCTCAAAGGAACTGGCCTGACGGACATATTTCGAGATATGTCTTCTTCTTGTTGTTCTTCTTCTGCACAGCTAAGCTGGAAGTGGCATTTACAGCTCGCAATAGTGCAGAGTTATCTCAAAGAAAGGGGCCACGGTGTTTCTGTATCCCTATTATGTTGGTGCGGCTTCGGAACTTTTAAATATCTTGATATATCTCGAGAACTACGCATCTGATCAAAAAATATCATAGAACATAAAAAGTAGGAAACTTAATTCTCTACAAAAAAGGTCTCTTAACAATTGGCCATAGCTCGCTTCGTTTCCGAGATATTTGCAGATTTATCTCAAGGGAAGGGGCCTGGCGGACATATTTCGAGATATTTCTTCTTCTTGTTCTTCTTCTTCTGCACAGCTAAGCTGGAAGTGGCATTTGCGGCTCGCACTAGTGCAGAGTTATCTCAAAGAAAGGGGCCACGGTGTTTCTGTATCCCTATTATGTTGGTGCGGCTTCGGAACTTTTAAATATCTCGATATATCTCGAAAACTACGCTTCTGATCCAAAAATATCATAGAACATAAATTGTAGGAAACATAATTCTCTACAAAAAACGTCTCTTAACATTTTGCCATAGCTCGCTTCGTTTCCGAGATATTTGCAGATTCAGCTCAAAGGAACTGGCCTGACGGACATATTTCGAGATATTTCTTCTTCTTGTTGTTCTTCTTCTGCACAGCTAAGCTGGAAGTGGCATTTACAGCTCGCAATAGTGCGGAGTTATCTCAAAGAAAGGGGCCACGGTGTTTCTGTATCTCTATTATGTTGGTGCGGCTTTGGAACTTTTAAATATCTCGATATATCTCGAAAACTACGCTTCTCACCAAAAAATATCATAGAACATAAATTGTACGAAACATAATTCTCTACAAAAAAGGTCTCTTAACATTTTGCCATAGCTCGCTTCGTTTCCGAGATATTTGCAGATATATCTCAAGGGAAGGGGCCTGACGGACATATTTCGAGATATTTCTTCTTCTTGTTGTTCTTCTTCTGCACAGCTAAGCTGGAAGTGGCATTCACAGCTCGCAATAGTGCAGAGTTATCTCAAAGAAAGGGGCCACGGTGTTTCTGTATCTCTATTATGTTGGTGCGGCTTCGGAACTTTTAAATATCTCGATATATCTCGAAAACTACGCATCAGATCAAAAAATATGATACAACATAAAAAGTAGGAAACTTAATTCTCTACAAAAAAGGTCTCTTAACATTTTGCCATAGCTCTCTTCCTTTCCGAGATATTTGCAGATTTATCTCAAGGGAAGGGGCCTGACGGACATATTTCGAGATATTTCTTCTTCTTGTTGTTCTTCTTCTGCACAGCTAAGCTGGAAGTGGCATTTACAGCTCGCAATACTGCAGAGTTATCTCAAAGAAAGGGGCCACGGTGTTTCTGTATCCCTATTATGTTGGTGCGGCTTCGGAACTTTTAAATATCTCGATATATCTCGAAAACTACGCTTCTGATCAAAAAATATCATAGAACATAAATTGTAGGAAACATAATTCTCTACAAAAAACGTCTCTTAACATTTTGCCATAGCTCGCTTCGTTTCCGAGATATTTGCAGATTCATCTCAAAGGAACTGGCCTGACGGACATATTTCGAGATATGTCTTCTTCTTGTTGTTCTTCTTCTGCACAGCTAAGCTGGAAGTGGCATTTACAGCTCGCAATAGTGCAGAGTTATCTCAAAGAAAGGGGCCACGGTGTTTCTGTATCCCTATTATGTTGGTGCGGCTTCGGAACTTTTAAATATCTTGATATATCTCGAGAACTACGCATCTGATCAAAAAATACCATAGAACATAAAAAGTAGGAAACTTAATTCTCTACAAAAAAGGTCTCTTAACAATTGGCCATAGCTCGCTTCGTTTCCGAGATATTTGCAGATTTATCTCAAGGGAAGGGGCCTGGCGGACATATTTCGAGATATTTCTTCTTCTTGTTCTTCTTCTTCTGCACAGCTAAGCTGGAAGTGGCATTTGCGGCTCGCACTAGTGCAGAGTTATCTCAAAGAAAGGGGCCACGGTGTTTCTGTATCCCTATTATGTTGGTGCGGCTTCGGAACTTTTAAATATCTCGATATATCTCGAAAACTACGCTTCTGATCCAAAAATATCATAGAACATAAATTGTAGGAAACATAATTCTCTACAAAAAACGTCTCTTAACATTTTGCCATAGCTCGCTTCGTTTCCGAGATATTTGCAGATTCAGCTCAAAGGAACTGGCCTGACGGACATATTTCGAGATATTTCTTCTTCTTGTTGTTCTTCTTCTGCACAGCTAAGCTGGAAGTGGCATTTACAGCTCGCAATAGTGCGGAGTTATCTCAAAGAAAGGGGCCACGGTGTTTCTGTATCTCTATTATGTTGGTGCGGCTTTGGAACTTTTAAATATCTCGATATATCTCGAAAACTACGCTTCTCACCAAAAAATATCATAGAACATAAATTGTACGAAACATAATTCTCTACAAAAAAGGTCTCTTAACATTTTGCCATAGCTCGCTTCGTTTCCGAGATATTTGCAGATATATCTCAAGGGAAGGGGCCTGACGGACATATTTCGAGATATTTCTTCTTCTTGTTGTTCTTCTTCTGCACAGCTAAGCTGGAAGTGGCATTTACAGCTCGCAATAGTGCAGAGTTATCTCAAGGAAAGGGGCCACGGTGTTTCTGTATCTCTATTATGTTGGTGCGGCTTCGGAACTTTTAAATATCTTGATATATCTCGAGAACTACGCATCTGATCAAAAAATATCATAGACCATAAAAAGTAGGAAACTTAATTCTCTACAAAAAAGGTCTCTTAACATTTTGCCATAGCTCGCTTCGTTTCCGAGATATTTGCAGATTTATCTCAAGGGAAGGGGCCTGACGGACATATTTCGAGATATTTCTTCTTCTTGTTGTTCTTCTTCTGCACAGCTAAGCTGGAAGTGGCATTTGCGGCTCGCACTAGTGCAGAGTTATCTCAACGAAAGGGGCCACGGTGTTTCTGTATCTCTATTATGTTGGTGCGGCTTCGGAACTTTTAAATATCTCGATATATCTCGAAAACTACGCATCAGATCAAAAAATATGATACAACATAAAAAGTAGGAAACTTAATTCTCTACAAAAAAGGTCTCTTAACATTTTGCCATAGCTCGCTTCGTTTCCGAGATATTTGCAGATATATCTCAAGGGAAGGGGCCTGACGGACATATTTCGAGATATGTCTTCTTCTTGTTGTTCTTCTTCTGCACAGCTAAGCTGGAAGTGGCATTTACAGCTCGCAATAGTGCAGAGTTATCTCAAAGAAAGGGGCCACGGTGTTTCTGTATCCCTATTATGTTGGTGCGGCTTCGGAACTTTTAAATATCTTGATATATCTCGAGAACTACGCATCTGATCAAAAAATATCATAGAACATAAAAAGTAGGAAACTTAATTCTCTACAAAAAAGGTCTCTTAACAATTGGCCATAGCTCGCTTCGTTTCCGAGATATTTGCAGATTTATCTCAAGGGAAGGGGCCTGGCGGACATATTTCGAGATATTTCTTCTTCTTGTTGTTCTTCTTCTGCACAGCTAAGCTGGAAGTGGCATTTGCCGCTCGCACTAGTGCAGAGTTATCTCAAAGAAAGGGGCCACGGTGTTTCTGTATCCCTATTATGTTGGTGCGGCTTCGGAACTTTTAAATATCTCGATATATCTCGAAAACTACGCTTCTGATCCAAAAATATCATAGAACATAAATTGTAGGAAACATAATTCTCTACAAAAAACGTCTCTTAACATTTTGCCATAGCTCGCTTCGTTTCCGAGATATTTGCAGATTCAGCTCAAAGGAACTGGCCTGACGGACATATTTCGAGATATTTCTTCTTCTTGTTGTTCTTCTTCTGCACAGCTAAGCTGGAAGTGGCATTTGCGGCTCGCAATAGTGCAGAGTTATCTCAAAGAAAGGGGCCACGGTGTTTCTGTATCTCTATTATGTTGGTGCGGCTTCGGAACTTTTAAATATCTTGATATATCTCGAGAACTACGCATCAGATCAAAAAATATGATAGAACATAAAAAGTAGGAAACTTAATTCTCTACAAAAAAGGTCTCTTAACATTTTGCCATAGCTCTCTTCGTTTCCGAGATATTTGCAGATTTATCTCAAGGGAAGGGGCCTGACGGACATATTTCGAGATATTTCTTCTTCTTGTTGTTCTTCTTCTGCACAGCTAAGCTGGAAGTGGCATTTACAGCTCGCAATACTGCAGAGTTATCTCAAAGAAAGGGGCCACGGTGTTTCTGTATCCCTATTATGTTGGTGCGGCTTCGGAACTTTTAAATATCTCGATATATCTCGAAAACTACGCTTCTGATCAAAAAATATCATAGAACATAAATTGTAGGAAACATAATTCTCTACAAAAAACGTCTCTTAACATTTTGCCATAGCTCGCTTCGTTTCCGAGATATTTGCAGATTCAGCTCAAAGGAACTGGCCTGACGGACATATTTCGAGATATTTCTTCTTCTTGTTGTTCTTCCTCTGCACAGCTAAGCTGGAAGTGGCATTTGCAGCTCGCAATAGTGCAGAGTTATGTCAAAGAAAGGGGCCACGGTGTTTCTGTATCTCTATTATGTTGGTGCGGCTTTGGAACTTATAAATATCTCGATATATCTCGAAAACTACGCTTCTGATCAAAAAATATCATAGAACATAAATTGTAGGAAACATAATTCTCTACAAAAAAGGTCTCTTAACATTTTGCCATAGCTCGCTTCGTTTCCGAGATATTTGCAGATATATCTCAAGGGAAGGGGCCTGACGGACATATTTCGAGATATGTCTTCTTCTTGTTGTTCTTCTTCTGCACAGCTAAGCTGGAAGTGGCATTTACAGCTCGCAATAGTGCAGAGTTATCTCAAAGAAAGGGGCCACGGTGTTTCTGTATCTCTATTATGTTGGTGCGGCTTTGGAACTTTTAAATATCTCGATATATCTCGAAAACTACGCTTCTCACCAAAAAATATCATAGAACATAAATTGTACGAAACATAATTCTCTACAAAAAAGGTCTCTTAACATTTTGCCATAGCTCGCTTCGTTTCCGAGATATTTGCAGATATATCTCAAGGGAAGGGGCCTGACGGACATATTTCGAGATATTTCTTCTTCTTGTTGTTCTTCTTCTGCACAGCTAAGCTGGAAGTGGCATTTGCGGCTCGCACTAGTGCAGAGTTATCTCAAAGAAAGGGGCCACGGTGTTTCTGTATCCCTATTATGTTGGTGCGGCTTCGGAACTTTTAAATATCTTGATATATCTCGAGAACTACGCATCTGATCAAAAAATATCATAGAACATAAAAAGTAGGAAACTTAATTCTCTACACAAAAGGTCTCTTAACAATTGGCCATAGCTCGCTTCGTTTCCGAGATATTTGCAGATTTATCTCAAGGGAAGGGGCCTGGCGGACATATTTCGAGATATTTCTTCTTCTTGTTGTTCTTCTTCTGCACAGCTAAGCTGGAAGTGGCATTTGCGGCTCGTACTAGTGCAGAGTTATCTCAACGAAAGGGGCCACGGTGTTTCTGTATCTCTATTATGTTGGTGCAGCTTCGGAACTTTCAAATATCTCGATATATCTCGAAAACTACGCTTCTGATCAAAAAATATCATAGAACATAAATTGTAGGAAACATAATTCTCTACAAAAAAGGTCTCTTAACATTTTGCCATAGCTCGCTTCGTTTCCGAGATATTTGCAGATATATCTCAAGGGAAGGGGCCTGACGGACATATTTCGAGATATTTCTTCTTCTTGTTGTTCTTCTTCTGCACAGCTAAGCTGGAAGTGGCATTTACAGCTCGCAATAGTGCAGAGTTATCTCAAAGAAAGGGGCCACGGTGTTTCTGTATCTCTATTATGTTGGTGCGGCTTCGGAACTTTTAAATATCTTGATATATCTCGAGAACTACGCATCAGATCAAAAAATATGATAGAACATAAATTGTAGGAAACATAATTCTCTACAAAAAATGTCTCTTAACATTTTGCCATAGCTCGCTTCGTTTCCGAGATATTTGCAGATTCAGCTCAAAGGAACTGGCCTGACGGACATATTTCGAGATATTTCTTCTTCTTGTTGTTCTTCCTCTGCACAGCTAAGCTGGAAGTGGCATTTGCAGCTCGCAATAGTGCAGAGTTATCTCAAAGAAAGGGGCCACGGTGTTTCTGTATCTCTATTATGTTGGTGCGGCTTTGGAACTTTTAAATATCTCGATATATCTCGAAAACTACGCTTCCGATCAAAAAATATCATAGAACATAAATTGTAGGAAACATAATTCTCTACAAAAAAGGTCTCTTAACATTTTGCCATAGCTCGCTTCGTTTCCGAGATATTTGCAGATATATCTCAAGGGAAGGGGCCTGACGGACATATTTCGAGATATGTCTTCTTCTTGTTGTTCTTCTTCTGCACAGCTAAGCTGGAAGTGGCATTTACAGCTCGCAATAGTGCAGAGTTATCTCAAAGAGAGGGGCCACGGTGTTTCTGTATCTCTATTATGTTGGTGCGGCTTCGGAACTTTTAAATATCTTGATATATCTCGAGAACTACGCATCTGATCAAAAAATATCATAGAACATGAAAAGTAGGAAACTTAATTCTCTACAAAAAAGGTCTCTCAACATTTTGCCATAGCTCGCTTCGTTTCCGAGATATTTGCAGATTTATCTCAAGGGAAGGGGCCTGACGGACATATTTCGAGATATTCCTTCTTCTTGTTGTTCTTCTTCTGCACAGCTAAGGTGGAAGTGGCATTTGCGGCTCGCACTAGTGCAGAGTTATCTCAAAGAAAGGGGCCACGGTGTTTCTGTATCCCTATTATGTTGGTGCGGCTTCGGAACTTTTAAATATCTCGATATATCTCGAAAACTACGCTTCTGATCAAAAAATATCCTAGAACATAAATTGTAGGAAACATAATTCTCTACAAAAAACGTCTCTTAACATTTTGCCATAGCTCGCTTCGTTTCCGAGATATTTGCAGATTTATCTCAAGGGAAGGGGCCTGACGGACATATTTCGAGATATTTCTTCTTCTTGTTGTTCTTCTTCTGCACAGCTAAACTGGAAGTGGCATTTCCAGCTCGCAATAGTGCAGAGTTATCTCAAAGAGAGGGGCCACGGTGTTTCTGTATCTCTATTATGTTGGTGCGGCTTCGGAACTTTTAAATATCTTGATATATCTCGAGAACTACGCATCTGATCAAAAAATATCATAGAACATAAAAAGTAGGAAACTTAATTCTCTACAAAAAAGGTCTCTCAACATTTTGCCATAGCTCGCTTCGTTTCCGAGATATTTGCAGATTTATCTCAAGGGAAGGGGCCTGACGGACATATTTCGAGATATTTCTTCTTCTTGTTGTTCTTCTTCTGCACAGCTAAGCTGGAAGTGGCATTTGCGGCTCGCACTAGTGCAGAGTTATCTCAAAGAAAGGGGCCACGGTGTTTCTGTATCCCTATTATGTTGGTGCGGCTTCGGAACTTTTAAATATCTCGATATATCTCGAAAACTACGCTTCTGATCAAAAAATATCATAGAACATAAATTGTAGGAAACATAATTCTCTACAAAAAACGTCTCTTAACATTTTGCCATAGCTCGCTTGGTTTCCGAGATATTTGCAGATTTATCTCAAGGGAAGGGGCCTGACGGACATATTTCGAGATATTTCTTCTTCTTGTTGTTCTTCTTCTGCACAGCTAAGCTGGAAGTGGCATTTGCGGCTCGCACTAGTGCAGAGTTATCTCAACGAAAGGGGCCACGGTGTTTCTGTATCTCTATTATGTTGGTGCGGCTTCGGAACTTTTAAATATCTCGATATATCTCGAAAACTACGCTTCTGATCAAAAAATATCATAGAACATAAATTGTAGGAAACATAATTCTCTACAAAAAACGTCTCTTAACATTTTGCCATAGCTCGCTTCGTTTCCGAGATATTTGCAGATTCAGCTCAAAGGAACTGGCCTGACGGACATATTTCGAGATATTTCTTCTTCTTGTTGTTCTTCTTCTGCACAGCTAAGCTGGAAGTGGCATTTGCGGCTCGCACTAGTGCAGAGTTATCTCAAAGAAAGGGGCCACGGTGTTTCTGTATCCCTATTATGTTGGTGCGGCTTCGGAACTTTTAAATATCTCGATATATCTCGAAAACTACGCTTCTGATCAAAAAATATCATAGAACATAAATTGTAGGAAACATAATTCTCTACAAAAAACGTCTCTTAACATTTTGCCATAGCTCGCTTCGTTTCCGAGATATTTGCAGATTTATCTCAAGGGAAGGGGCCTGACGGACATATTTCGAGATATTTCTTCTTCTTGTTGTTCTTCTTCTGCACAGCTAAGCTGGAAGTGGCATTTGCGGCTCGCACTAGTGCAGAGTTATCTCAACGAAAGGGGCCACGGTGTTTCTGTATCTCTATTATGTTGGTGCGGCTTCGGAACTTTTAAATATCTCGATATATCTCGAAAACTACGCTTCTGATCAAAAAATATCATAGAACATAAATTGTAGGAAACATAATTCTCTACAAAAAACGTCTCTTAACATTTTGCCATAGCTCGCTTCGTTTCCGAGATATTTGCAGATTCAGCTCAAAGGAACTGGCCTGACGGACATATTTCGAGATATTTCTTCTTCTTGTTGTTCTTCTTCTGCACAGCTAAGCTGGAAGTGGCATTTACAGCTCGCAATAGTGCGGAGTTATCTCAAAGAAAGGGGCCACGGTGTTTCTGTATCTCTATTATGTTGGTGCGGCTTTGGAACTTTTAAATATCTCGATATATCTCGAAAACTACGCTTCTCACCAAAAAATATCATAGAACATAAATTGTAGGAAACATAATTCTCTACAAAAAACGTCTCTCAACATTTTGCCATAGCTCGCTTCGTTTCCGAGATATTTGCAGATTCAGCTCAAAGGAACTGGCAGACGGACATATTTCGAGATATTTCTTCTTCTTCTTGTTCTTCCTCTGCACAGCTAAGCTGGAAGTGGCATTTGCAGTTCGCAATAGTGCAGAGTTATCTCAAAGAAAGGGGCCACGGTGTTTCTGTATCTCTATTATGTTGGTGCGGCTTTGGAACTTTTAAATATCTCGATATATCTCGAGAACTACGCATCTGATCAAAAAATATCATAGAACATAAAAAGTAGGAAACTTAATTCTCTACACAAAAGGTCTCTTAACAATTGGCCATAGCTCGCTTCGTTTCCGAGATATTTGCAGATTTATCTCAAGGGAAGGGGCCTGGCGGACATATTTCGAGATATTTCTTCTTCTTGTTGTTCTTCTTCTGCACAGCTAAGCTGGAAGTGGCATTTGCGGCTCGCACTAGTGCAGAGTTATCTCAAAGAAAGGGGCCACGGTGTTTCTGTATCCCTATTATGTTGGTGCGGTTTCGGAACTTTTAAATATCTCGATATATCTCGAAAACTACGCTTCTGATCAAAAAATATCATAGAACATAAATTGTAGGAAACATAATTCTCTACAAAAAATGTCTCTTAACATTTTGCCATAGCTCGCTTCGTTTCCGAGATATTTGCAGATTTATCTCAAGGGAAGGGGCCTGACGGACATATTTCGAGATATTTCTTCTTCTTGTTGTTCTTCTTCTGCACAGCTAAGCTGGAAGTGGCATTTGCGGCTCGCACTAGTGCAGAGTTATCTCAACGAAAGGGGCCACGGTGTTTCTGTATCTCTATTATGTTGGTGCGGCTTCGGAACTTTTAAATATCTCGATATATCTCGAAAACTACGCTTCTGATCAAAAAATATCATAGAAAATAAATTGTAGGAAACATAATTCTCTACAAAAAAGGTCTCTTAACATTTTGCCATAGCTCGCTTCGTTTCCGAGATATTTGCAGATATATCTCAAGGGAAGGGGCCTGACGGACATATTTCGAGATATTTCTTCTTCTTGTTGTTCTTCTTCTGCACAGCTAAGCTGGAAGTGGCATTTACAGCTCGCAATAGTGCAGAGTTATCTCAAAGAAAGGGGCCACGGTGTTTCTGTATCTCTAGTATGTTGGTGCGGCTTCGGAACTTTTAAATATCTTGATATATCTCGAGAACTACGCATCAGATCAAAAAATATGATAGAACATAAATTGTAGGAAACATAATTCTCTACAAAAAACGTCTCTTAACATTTTGCCATAGCTCGCTTCGTTTCCGAGATATTTGCAGATTCAGCTCAAAGGAACTGGCCTGACGGACATATTTCGAGATATTTCTTCTTCTTGTTGTTCTTCTTCTGCACAGCTAAGCTGGAAGTGGCATTTACAGCTCGCAATAGTGCAGAGTTATCTCAAAGAAAGGGGCCACGGTGTTTCTGTATCTCTATTATGTTGGTGCGGCTTCGGAACTTTCAAATATCTTGATATATCTCGAGAACTACGCATCAGATCAAAAAATATGATAGAACATAAATTGTAGGAAACATAATTCTCTACAAAAAACGTCTCTTAACATTTTGCCATAGCTCGCTTCGTTTCCGAGATATTTGCAGATTCAGCTCAAAGGAACTGGCCTGACGGACATATTTCGAGATATTTCTTCTTCTTGTTGTTCTTCCTCTGCACAGCTAAGCTGGAAGTGGCATTTGCAGCTCGCAATAGTGCAGAGTTATGTCAAAGAAAGGGGCCACGGTGTTTCTGTATCTCTATTATGTTGGTGCGGCTTTGGAACTTTTAAATATCTCGATATATCTCGAAAACTACGCTTCTGATCAAAAAATATCATAGAACATAAATTGTAGGAAACATAATTCTCTACAAAAAAGGTCTCTTAACATTTTGCCATAGCTCGCTTCGTTTCCGAGATATTTGCAGATATATCTCAAGGGAAGGGGCCTGACGGACATATTTCGAGATATGTCTTCTTCTTGTTGTTCTTCTTCTGCACAGCTAAGCTGGAAGTGGCATTTACAGCTCGCAATAGTGCAGAGTTATCTCAAAGAAAGGGGCCACGGTGTTTCTGTATCTCTATTATGTTGGTGCGGCTTTGGAACTTTTAAATATCTCGATATATCTCGAAAACTACGCTTCTCACCAAAAAATATCATAGAACATAAATTGTAGGAAACATAATTCTCTACAAAAAACGTCTCTTAACATTTTGCCATAGCTCGCTTCGTTTCCGAGATATTTGCAGATTTATCTCAAGGGAAGGGGCCTGACGGACATATTTCGAGATATTTCTTCTTCTTGTTGTTCTTCTTCTGCACAGCTAAGCTGGAAGTGGCATTTGCGGCTCGCACTAGTGCAGAGTTATCTCAAAGAAAGGGGCCACGGTGTTTCTGTATCCCTATTATGTTGGTGCGGCTTCGGAACTTTTAAATATCTTGATATATCTCGAGAACTACGCATCTGATCAAAAAATATCATAGAACATAAAAAGTAGGAAACTTAATTCTCTACACAAAAGGTCTCTTAACAATTGGCCATAGCTCGCTTCGTTTCCGAGATATTTGCAGATTTATCTCAAGCGAAGGGGCCTGGCGGACATATTTCGAGATATTTCTTCTTCTTGTTGTTCTTCTTCTGCACAGCTAAGCTGGAAGTGGCATTTGCGGCTCGCACTAGTGCAGAGTTATCTCAAAGAAAGGGGCCACGGTGTTTCTGTATCCCTATTATGTTGGTGCGGCTTTGGAACTTTTAAATATCTCGATATATCTCGAAAACTACGCTTCTGGTCAAAAAATATCATAGAACATAAATTGTAGAAAACATAATTCTCTACAAAAAAGGTCTCTTAACATTTTGCCATAGCTCGCTTCGTTTCCGAGATATTTGCAGATATATCTCAAGGGAAGGGGCCTGACGGACATATTTCGAGATATGTCTTCTTCTTGTTGTTCTTCTTCTGCACAGCTAAGCTGGAAGTGGCATTTACAGCTCGCAATAGTGCAGAGTTATCTCAAAGAGAGGGGCCACGGTGTTTCTGTATCTCTATTATGTTGGTGCGGCTTCGGAACTTTTAAATATCTTGATATATCTCGAGAACTACGCATCTGATCAAAAAATATCATAGAACATGAAAAGTAGGAAACTTAATTCTCTACAAAAAAGGTCTCTCAACATTTTGCCATAGCTCGCTTCGTTTCCGAGATATTTGCAGATTTATCTCAAGGGAAGGGGCCTGACGGACATATTTCGAGATATTCCTTCTTCTTGTTGTTCTTCTTCTGCACAGCTAAGGTGGAAGTGGCATTTGCGGCTCGCACTAGTGCAGAGTTATCTCAAAGAAAGGGGCCACGGTGTTTCTGTATCCCTATTATGTTGGTGCGGCTTCGGAACTTTTAAATATCTCGATATATCTCGAAAACTACGCTTCTGATCAAAAAATATCCTAGAACATAAATTGTAGGAAACATAATTCTCTACAAAAAACGTCTCTTAACATTTTGCCATAGCTCGCTTCGTTTCCGAGATATTTGCAGATTTATCTCAAGGGAAGGGGCCTGACGGACATATTTCGAGATATTTCTTCTTCTTGTTGTTCTTCTTCTGCACAGCTAAACTGGAAGTGGCATTTCCAGCTCGCAATAGTGCAGAGTTATCTCAAAGAGAGGGGCCACGGTGTTTCTGTATCTCTATTATGTTGGTGCGGCTTCGGAACTTTTAAATATCTTGATATATCTCGAGAACTACGCATCTGATCAAAAAATATCATAGAACATAAAAAGTAGGAAACTTAATTCTCTACAAAAAAGGTCTCTCAACATTTTGCCATAGCTCGCTTCGTTTCCGAGATATTTGCAGATTTATCTCAAGGGAAGGGGCCTGACGGACATATTTCGAGATATTTCTTCTTCTTGTTGTTCTTCTTCTGCACAGCTAAGCTGGAAGTGGCATTTGCGGCTCGCACTAGTGCAGAGTTATCTCAACGAAAGGGGCCACGGTGTTTCTGTATCTCTATTATGTTGGTGCGGCTTCGGAACTTTTAAATATCTCGATATATCTCGAAAACTACGCTTCTGATCAAAAAATATCATAGAAAGTAAATTGTAGGAAACATAATTCTCTACAAAAAAGGTCTCTTAACATTTTGCCATAGCTCGCTTCGTTTCCGAGATATTTGCAGATATATCTCAAGGGAAGGGGCCTGACGGACATATTTCGAGATATTTCTTCTTCTTGTTGTTCTTCCTCTGCACAGCTAAGCTGGAAGTGGCATTTTCAGCTCGCAATAGTGCAGAGTTATCTCAAAGAAAGGGGCCACGGTGTTTCTGTATCTCTATTATGTTGGTGCGGCTTCGGAACTTTTAAATATCTTGATATATCTCGAGAACTACGCATCAGATCAAAAAATATTATAGAACATAAAAAGTAGGAAACTTAATTCTCTACAAAAAAGGTCTCTTAACATTTTGCCATAGCTCTCTTCGTTTCCGAGATATTTGCAGATTTATCTCAAGGGAAGGGGCCTGACGGACATATTTCGAGATATTTCTTCTTCTTGTTGTTCTTCTTCTGCACAGCTAAGCTGGAAGTGGCATTTACAGCTCGCAATACTGCAGAGTTATCTCAAAGAAAGAGGCCACGGTGTTTCTGTATCCCTATTATGTTGGTGCGGCTTCGGAACTTTTAAATATCTCGATACATCTCGAAAACTACGCTTCTGATCAAAAAATATCATAGAACATAAATTGTAGGAAACATAATTCTCTACAAAAAACGTCTCTTAACATTTTGCCATAGCTCGCTTCGTTTCCGAGATATTTGCAGATTCAGCTCAAAGGAACTGGCCTGACGGACATATTTCGAGATATTTCTTCTTCTTGTTGTTCTTCTTCTGCACAGCTAAGCTGGAAGTGGCATTTGCGGCTCGCACTAGTGCAGAGTTATCTCAAAGAAAGGGGCCACGGTGTTTCTGTATCCCTATTATGTTGGTGCGGCTTCGGAACTTTTAAATATCTCGATATATCTCGAAAACTACGCTTCTGATCAAAAAATATCATAGAACATAAATTGTAGGAAACATAATTCTCTACAAAAAACGTCTCTTAACATTTTGCCATAGCTCGCTTCGTTTCCGAGATATTTGCAGATTTATCTCAAGGGAAGGGGCCTGACGGACATATTTCGAGATATTTCTTCTTCTTGTTGTTCTTCTTCTGCACAGCTAAGCTGGAAGTGGCATTTGCGGCTCGCACTAGTGCAGAGTTATCTCAACGAAAGGGGCCACGGTGTTTCTGTATCTCTATTATGTTGGTGCGGCTTCGGAACTTTTAAATATCTTGATATATCTCGAGAACTACGCATCTGATCAAAAAATATCATAGAACATAAAAAGTAGGAAGCTTAATTCTCTACAAAAGAGGTCTCTTAACATTTTGCCATAGCTCGCTTCGTTTCCGAGATATTTGCAGATTTATCTCAAGGGAAGGGGCCTAACGGACATATTTCGAGATATTTCTTCTTCTTGTTGTTCTTCTTCTGCACAGCTAAACTGGAAGTGGCATTTCCAGCTCGCAGTAGTGCAGAGTTATCTCAAAGAGAGGGGCCACGGTGTTTCTGTATCTCTATTATGTTGGTGCGGCTTCGGAACTTTTAAATATCTCGATATATCTCGAAAACTACGCTTCTGATCAAAAAATATCATACAACATAAATTGTAGGAAACATAATTCTCTACAAAAAAGGTCTCTTAACATTTTGCCATAGCTCGCTTCGTTTCCGAGATATTTGCAGATATATCTCAAGGGAAGGGGCCTGACGGACATATTTCGAGATATTTCTTCTTCTTGTTGTTCTTCCTCTGCACAGCTAAGCTGGAAGTGGCATTTTCAGCTCGCAATAGTGCAGAGTTATCTCAAAGAAAGGGGCCACGGTGTTTCTGTATCTCTATTATGTTGGTGCGGCTTCGGAACTTTTAAATATCTTGATATATCTCGAGAACTACGCATCAGATCAAAAAATATTATAGAACATAAAAAGTAGGAAACTTAATTCTCTACAAAAAAGGTCTCTTAACATTTTGCCATAGCTCTCTTCGTTTCCGAGATATTTGCAGATTTATCTCAAGGGAAGGGGCCTGACGGACATATTTCGAGATATTTCTTCTTCTTGTTGTTCTTCTTCTGCACAGCTAAGCTGGAAGTGGCATTTACAGCTCGCAATACTGCAGAGTTATCTCAAAGAAAGAGGCCACGGTGTTTCTGTATCCCTATTATGTTGGTGCGGCTTCGGAACTTTTAAATATCTCGATACATCTCGAAAACTACGCTTCTGATCAAAAAATATCATAGAACATAAATTGTAGGAAACATAATTCTCTACAAAAAACGTCTCTTAACATTTTGCCATAGCTCGCTTCGTTTCCGAGATATTTGCAGATTCAGCTCAAAGGAACTGGCCTGACGGACATATTTCGAGATATTTCTTCTTCTTGTTGTTCTTCTTCTGCACAGCTAAGCTGGAAGTGGCATTTGCGGCTCGCACTAGTGCAGAGTTATCTCAAAGAAAGGGGCCACGGTGTTTCTGTATCCCTATTATGTTGGTGCGGCTTCGGAACTTTTAAATATCTCGATATATCTCGAAAACTACGCTTCTGATCAAAAAATATCATAGAACATAAATTGTAGGAAACATAATTCTCTACAAAAAACGTCTCTTAACATTTTGCCATAGCTCGCTTCGTTTCCGAGATATTTGCAGATTTATCTCAAGGGAAGGGGCCTGACGGACATATTTCGAGATATTTCTTCTTCTTGTTGTTCTTCTTCTGCACAGCTAAGCTGGAAGTGGCATTTGCGGCTCGCACTAGTGCAGAGTTATCTCAACGAAAGGGGCCACGGTGTTTCTGTATCTCTATTATGTTGGTGCGGCTTCGGAACTTTTAAATATCTCGATATATCTCGAAAACTACGCTTCTGATCAAAAAATATCATAGAACATAAATTGTAGGAAACATAATTCTCTACAAAAAAGGTCTCTTAACATTTTGCCATAGCTCGCTTCGTTTCCGAGATATTTGCAGATATATCTCAAGGGAAGGGGCCTGACGGACATATTTCGAGATATGTCTTCTTCTTGTTGTTCTTCTTCTGCACAGCTAAGCTGGAAGTGGCATTTACAGCTCGCAATAGTGCAGAGTTATCTCAAAGAAAGGGGCCACGGTGTTTCTGTATCTCTATTATGTTGGTGCGGCTTTGGAACTTTTAAATATCTCGATATATCTCGAAAACTACGCTTCTCACCAAAAAATATCATAGAACATAAATTGTACGAAACATAATTCTCTACAAAAAAGGTCTCTCAACATTTTGCCATAGCTCGCTTCGTTTCCGAGATATTTGCAGATTTATCTCAAGGGAAGGGGCCTGACGGACATATTTCGAGATATTCCTTCTTCTTGTTGTTCTTCTTCTGCACAGCTAAGGTGGAAGTGGCATTTGCGGCTCGCACTAGTGCAGAGTTATCTCAAAGAAAGGGGCCACGGTGTTTCTGTATCCCTATTATGTTGGTGCGGCTTCGGAACTTTTAAATATCTCGATATATCTCGAAAACTACGCTTCTGATCAAAAAATATCATAGAACATAAATTGTAGGAAACATAATTCTCTACAAAAAAGGTCTCTTAACATTTTGCCATAGCTCTCTTCGTTTCCGAGATATTTGCAGATTTATCTCAAGGGAAGGGGCCTGACGGACATATTTCGAGATATTTCTTCTTCTTGTTGTTCTTCTTCTGCACAGCTAAGCTGGAAGTGGCATTTACAGCTCGCAATACTGCATAGTTATCTCAAAGAAAGGGGCCACGGTGTTTCTGTATCCCTATTATGTTGGTGCGGCTTCGGAACTTTTAAATATCTCGATATATCTCGAAAACTACGCTTCTGATCAAAAAATATCATAGAACATAAATTGTAGGAAACATAATTCTCTACAAAAAACGTCTCTTAACATTTTGCCATAGCTCGCTTCGTTTCCGAGATATTTGCAGATTCAGCTCAAAGGAACTGGCCTGACGGACATATTTCGAGATATTTCTTCTTCTTGTTGTTCTTCCTCTGCACAGCTAAGCTGGAAGTGGCATTTGCTGCTCGCAATAGTGCAGAGTTATCTCAAAGAAAGGGGCCACGGTGTTTCTGTATCTCTATTATGTTGGTGCGGCTTTGGAACTTTTAAATATCTCGATATATCTCGAAAACTACGCTTCTGATCAAAAAATATCATAGAACATAAATTGTAGGAAACATAATTCTCTACAAAAAAGGTCTCTTAACATTTTGCCATAGCTCGCTTCGTTTCCGAGATATTTGCAGATATATCTCAAGGGAAGGGGCCTGACGGACATATTTCGAGATATGTCTTCTTCTTGTTGTTCTTCTTCAGCACAGCTAAGCTGGAAGTGGCATTTACAGCTCGCAATAGTGCAGAGTTATCTCAAAGAAAGGGGCCACGGTGTTTCTGTATCTCTATTATGTTGGTGCGGCTTTGGAACTTTTAAATATCTCGATATATCTCGAAAACTACGCTTCTCACCAAAAAATATCATAGAACATAAATTGTACGAAACATAATTCTCTACAAAAAAGGTCTCTTAACATTTTCCCATAGCTCGCTTCGTTTCCGAGATATTTGCAGATATATCTCAAGGGAAGGGGCCTGACGGACATATTTCGAGATATTTCTTCTTCTTGTTGTTCTTCTTCTGCACAGCTAAGCTGGAAGTGGCATTTACAGCTCGCAATACTGCATAGTTATCTCAAAGAAAGGGGCCACGGTGTTTCTGTATCCCTATTATGTTGGTGCGGCTTCGGAACTTTTAAATATCTCGATATATCTCGAAAACTACGCTTCTGATCAAAAAATATCATAGAACATAAATTGTAGGAAACATAATTCTCTACAAAAAACGTCTCTTAACATTTTGCCATAGCTCGCTTCGTTTCCGAGATATTTGCAGATTCAGCTCAAAGGAACTGGCCTGACGGACATATTTCGAGATATTTCTTCTTCTTGTTGTTCTTCCTCTGCACAGCTAAGCTGGAAGTGGCATTTGCTGCTCGCAATAGTGCAGAGTTATCTCAAAGAAAGGGGCCACGGTGTTTCTGTATCTCTATTATGTTGGTGCGGCTTTGGAACTTTTAAATATCTCGATATATCTCGAAAACTACGCTTCTGATCAAAAAATATCATAGAACATAAATTGTAGGAAACATAATTCTCTACAAAAAAGGTCTCTTAACATTTTGCCATAGCTCGCTTCGTTTCCGAGATATTTGCAGATATATCTCAAGGGAAGGGGCCTGACGGACATATTTCGAGATATGTCTTCTTCTTGTTGTTCTTCTTCAGCACAGCTAAGCTGGAAGTGGCATTTACAGCTCGCAATAGTGCAGAGTTATCTCAAAGAAAGGGGCCACGGTGTTTCTGTATCTCTATTATGTTGGTGCGGCTTTGGAACTTTTAAATATCTCGATATATCTCGAAAACTACGCTTCTCACCAAAAAATATCATAGAACATAAATTGTACGAAACATAATTCTCTACAAAAAAGGTCTCTTAACATTTTCCCATAGCTCGCTTCGTTTCCGAGATATTTGCAGATATATCTCAAGGGAAGGGGCCTGACGGACATATTTCGAGATATTTCTTCTTCTTGTTGTTCTTCTTCTGCACAGCTAAGCTGGAAGTGGCATTTACAGCTCGCAATACTGCATAGTTATCTCAAAGAAAGGGGCCACGGTGTTTCTGTATCCCTATTATGTTGGTGCGGCTTCGGAACTTTTAAATATCTCGATATATCTCGAAAACTACGCTTCTGATCAAAAAATATCATAGAACATAAATTGTAGGAAACATAATTCTCTACAAAAAACGTCTCTTAACATTTTGCCATAGCTCGCTTCGTTTCCGAGATATTTGCAGATTCAGCTCAAAGGAACTGGCCTGACGGACATATTTCGAGATATTTCTTCTTCTTGTTGTTCTTCCTCTGCACAGCTAAGCTGGAAGTGGCATTTGCAGCTCGCAATAGTGCAGAGTTATCTCAAAGAAAGGGGCCACGGTGTTTCTGTATCTCTATTATGTTGGTGCGGCTTTGGAACTTTTAAATATCTCGATATATCTCGAAAACTACGCTTCTGATCAAAAAATATCATAGAACATAAATTGTAGGAAACATAATTCTCTACAAAAAAGGTCTCTTAACATTTTGCCATAGCTCGCTTCGTTTCCGAGATATTTGCAGATATATCTCAAGGGAAGGGGCCTGACGGACATATTTCGAGATATGTCTTCTTCTTGTTGTTCTTCTTCAGCACAGCTAAGCTGGAAGTGGCATTTACAGCTCGCAATAGTGCAGAGTTATCTCAAAGAAAGGGGCCACGGTGTTTCTGTATCTCTATTATGTTGGTGCGGCTTTGGAACTTTTAAATATCTCGATATATCTCGAAAACTACGCTTCTCACCAAAAAATATCATAGAACATAAATTGTACGAAACATAATTCTCTACAAAAAAGGTCTCTTAACATTTTCCCATAGCTCGCTTCGTTTCCGAGATATTTGCAGATATATCTCAAGGGAAGGGGCCTGACGGACATATTTCGAGATATTTCTTCTTCTTGTTGTTCTTCTTCTGCACAGCTAAGCTGGAAGTGGCATTTACAGCTCGCAATAGTGCAGAGTTATCTCAAAGAAAGGGGCCACGGTGTTTCTGTATTTCTATTATGTTGGTGCGGCTTCGGAACTTTTAAATATCTTGATATATCTCGAGAACTACGCATCTGATCAAAAAATATCATAGAACATAAAAAGTAGGAAACTTAATTCTCTACAAAAAAGGTCTCTTAACATTTTGCCATAGCTCGCTTCGTTTCCGAGATATTTGCAGATATATCTCAAGGGAAGGGGCCTGACGGACATATTTCGAGATATTTCTTCTTCTTGTTGTTCTTCTTCTGCACAGCTAAGCTGGAAGTGGCATTTGCGGCTCGCACTAGTGCAGAGTTATCTCAAAGAAAGGGGCCACGGTGTTTCTGTATCCCTATTATGTTGGTGCGGCTTCGGAACTTTTAAATATCTTGATATATCTCGAGAACTACGCATCTGATCAAAAAATATCATACAACATAAAAAGTAGGAAACTTAATTCTCTACAAAAAAGGTCTCTTAACAATTGGCCATAGCTCGCTTCGTTTCCGAGATATTTGCAGATTTATCTCAAGGGAAGGGGCCTGGCGGACATATTTCGAGATATTTCTTCTTCTTGTTGTTCTTCTTCTGCACAGCTAAGCTGGAAGTGGCATTTGCGGCTCGCACTAGTGCAGAGTTATCTCAAAGAAAGGGGCCACGGTGTTTCTGTATCCCTATTATGTTGGTGCGGCTTCGGAACTTTTAAATATCTCGATATATCTCGAAAACTACGCTTCTGATCAAAAAATATCATAGAACATAAATTGTAGGAAACATAATTCTCTACAAAAAACGTCTCTTAACATTTTGCCATAGCTCGCTTCGTTTCCGAGATATTTGCAGATTCAGCTCAAAGGAACTGGCCTGACGGACATATTTCGAGATATTTCTTCTTCTTGTTGTTCTTCCTCTGCACAGCTAAGCTGGAAGTGGCATTTGCAGCTCGCAATAGTGCAGAGTTATCTCAAAGAAAGGGGCCACGGTGTTTCTGTATCCCTATTATGTTGGTGCGGCTTCGGAACTTTTAAATATCTCGATATATCTCGAAAACTACGCTTCTGATCAAAAAATATCATAGAACATAAATTGTAGGAAACATAATTCTCTACAAAAAACGTCTCTTAACATTTTGCCATAGCTCGCTTCGTTTCCGAGATATTTGCAGATCTATCTCAAGGGAAGGGGCCTGACGGACATATTTCGAGATATTTCTTCTTCTTGTTGTTCTTCTTCTGCACAGCTAAACTGGAAGTGGCATTTCCAGCTCGCAATAGTGCAGAGTTATCTCAAAGAGAGGGGCCACGGTGTTTCTGTATCTCTATTATGTTGGTGCGGCTTCGGAACTTTTAAATATCTTGATATATCTCGAAAACTACGCATCTGATCAAAAAATATCATAGAACATAAATTGTATGAAACATAATTCTCTACAAAAAAGGTCTCTTAACATTTTCCCATAGCTCGCTTCGTTTCCGAGATATTTGCAGATATATCTCAAGGGAAGGGGCCTGACGGACATATTTCGAGATATTTCTTCTTCTTGTTGTTCTTTTTCTGCACAGCTAAGCTGGAAGTGGCATTTACAGCTCGCAATAGTGCAGAGTTATCTCAAAGAAAGGGGCCACGGTGTTTCTGTATCTCTATTATGTTGGTGCGGCTTCGGAACTTTTAAATATCTTGATGTATCTCGAGAACTACGCATCTGATCAAAAAATATCATAGAACATAAAAAGTAGGAAACTTAATTCTCTACAAAAAAGGTCTCTTAACATTTTGCCATAGCTCGCTTCGTTTCCGAGATATTTGCAGATATATCTCAAGGGAAGGGGCCTGACGGACATATTTCGAGATACTTCTTCTTCTTGTTGTTCTTCTTCTGCACAGCTAAGCTGGAAGTGGCATTTGCGGCTCGCACTAGTGCAGAGTTATCTCAAAGAAAGGGGCCACGGTGTTTCTGTATCCCTATTATGTTGGTGCGGCTTCGGAACTTTTAAATATCTCGATATATCTCGAAAACTACGCTTCTGATCAAAAAATATCATAGAACATAAATTGTAGGAAACATAATTCTCTACAAAAAACGTCTCTTAACATTTTGCCATAGCTCGCTTCGTTTCCGAGATATTTGCAGATTTATCTCAAGGGAAGGGGCCTGACGGACATATTTCGAGATATTTCTTCTTCTTGTTGTTCTTCTTCTGCACAGCTAAACTGGAAGTGGCATTTCCAGCTCGCAATAGTGCAGAGTTATCTCAAAGAGAGGGGCCACGGTGTTTCTGTATCTCTACTATGTTGGTGCGGCTTCGGAACTTTTAAATATCTTGATATATCTCGAGAACTACGCATCTGATCAAAAAATATCATAGAACATAAAAAGTAGGAAACTTAATTCTCTACAAAAAAGGTCTCTCAACATTTTGCCATAGCTCGCTTCGTTTCCGAGATATTTGCAGATTTATCTCAAGGGAAGGGGCCTGAAGGACATATTTCGAGATATTTCTTCTTCTTGTTGTTCTTCTTCTGCACAGCTAAGCTGGAAGTGGCATTTGCGGCTCGCACTAGTGCAGAGTTATCTCAACGAAAGGGGCCGCGGTGTTTCTGTATCTCTATTATGTTGGTGCGGCTTCGGAACTTTTAAATATCTCGATATATCTCGAAAACTACGCTTCTGATCAAAAAATATCATAGAACATAAATTGTAGGAAACATAATTCTCTACAAAAAAGGTCTCTTAACAGTTTGCCATAGCTCGCTTCGTTTCCGAGATATTTGCAGATTCAGCTCAAAGGAACTGGCCTGACGGACATATTTCGAGATATTTCTTCTTCTTGTTGTTCTTCCTCTGCACAGCTAAGCTGGAAGTGGCATTTGCAGCTCGCAATAGTGCAGAGTTATCTCAAAGAAAGGGGCCACGGTGTTTCTGTATCTCTATTATGTTGGTGCGGCTTTGGAACTTTTAAATATCTCGATATATCTCGAAAACTACGCTTCTGATCAAAAAATATCATAGAACATAAATTGTAGGAAACATAATTCTCTACAAAAAAGGTCTCTTAACATTTTGCCATAGCTCGCTTCGTTTCCGAGATATTTGCAGATATATCTCAAGGGAAGGGGCCTGACGGACATATTTCGAGATATGTCTTCTTCTTGTTGTTCTTCTTCTGCACAGCTAAGCTGGAAGTGGCATTTACAGCTCGCAATAGTGCAGAGTTATCTCAAAGAGAGGGGCCACGGTGTTTCTGTATCTCTATTATGTTGGTGCGGCTTCGGAACTTTTAAATATCTTGATATATCTCGAGAACTACGCATCTGATCAAAAAATATCATAGAACATAAAAAGTAGGAAACTTAATTCTCTACAAAAAAGGTCTCCTAACATTTTGCCATAGCTCGCTTCGTTTCCGAGATATTTGCAGATTTATCTCAAGGGAAGGAGCCTGACGGACATATTTCGAGATATTTCTTCTTCTTGTTGTTCTTCTTCTGCACAGCTAAACTGGAAGTGGCATTTCCAGCTCGCTATAGTGCAGAGTTATCTCAAAGAGAGGGGCCACGGTGTTTCTGTATCTCTATTATTTTGGTGCGGCTTCGGAACTTTTAAATATCTTGATATATCTCGAGAACTACGCATCTGATCAAAAAATATCATACAACATGAAAAGTAGGAAACTTAATTCTCTACAAAAAAGGTCTCTCAACATTTTGCCATAGCTCGCTTCGTTTCCGAGATATTTGCAGATTTATCTCAAGGGAAGGGGCCTGACGGACATATTTCGAGATATTCCTTCTTCTTGTTGTTCTTCTTCTGCACAGCTAAGGTGGAAGTGGCATTTGCGGCTCGCACTAGTGCAGAGTTATCTCAAAGAAAGGGGCCACGGTGTTTCTGTATCCCTATTATGTTGGTGCGGCTTCGGAACTTTTAAATATCTCGATATATCTCGAAAACTACGCTTCTGATCAAAAAATATCATAGAACATAAATTGTAGGAAACATAATTCTCTACAAAAAACGTCTCTTAACATTTTGCCATAGCTCGCTTCGTTTCCGAGATATTTGCAGATTTATCTCAAGGGAAGGGGCCTGACGGACATATTTCGAGATATTTCTTCTTCTTGTTGTTCTTCTTCTGCACAGCTAAACTGGAAGTGGCATTTCCAGCTCGCAATAGTGCAGAGTTATCTCAAAGAGAGGGGCCACGGTGTTTCTGTATCTCTATTATGTTGGTGCGGCTTCGGAACTTTTAAATATCTTGATATATCTCGAGAACTACGCATCTGATCAAAAAATATCATAGAACATAAAAAGTAGGAAACTTAATTCTCTACAAAAAAGGTCTCTCAACATTTTGCCATAGCTCGCTTCGTTTCCGAGATATTTGCAGATTTATCTCAAGGGAAGGGGCCTGACGGACATATTTCGAGATATTTCTTCTTCTTGTTGTTCTTCTTCTGCACAGCTAAGCTGGAAGTGGCATTTGCGGCTCGCACTAGTGCAGAGTTATCTCAACGAAAGGGGCCACGGTGTTTCTGTATCTCTATTATGTTGGTGCGGCTTCGGAACTTTTAAATATCTCGATATATCTCGAGAACTACGCATCTGATCAAAAAATATCATAGAACATAAAAAGTAGGAAACATAATTCTCTACAAAAAAGGTCTCCTAACATTTTGCCATAGCTCGCTTCGTTTCCGAGATATTTGCAGATTTATCTCAAGGGAAGGGGCCTGACGGACATATTTCGAGATATTTCTTCTTCTTGTTGTTCTTCTTCTGCACAGCTAAACTGGAAGTGGCATTTCCAGCTCGCAATAGTGCAGAGTTATCTCAAAGAGAGGGGCCACGGTGTTTCTGTATCTCTATTATGTTGGTGCGGCTTCGGAACTTTTAAATATCTTGATATATCTCGAGAACTACGCATCTGATCAAAAAATATCATAGAACATAAAAAGTAGGAAACTTAAGTCTCTACAAAAAAGGTCTCTCAACATTTTGCCATAGCTCGCTTCGTTTCCGAGATATTTGCAGATTTATCTCAAGGGAAGGGGCCTGACGGACATATTTCGAGATATTTCTTCTTCTTGTTGTTCTTCTTCTGCACAGCTAAGCTGGAAGTGGCATTTGCGGCTCGCACTAGTGCAGAGTTATCTCAAAGAAAGGGGCCACGGTGTTTCTGTATCCCTATCATGTTGGTGCGGCTTCGGAACTTTTAAATATCTCGATATATCTCGAAAACTACGCTTCTGATCAAAAAATATCATAGAACATAAATTGTAGGAAACATAATTCTCTACAAAAAACGTCTCTTAACATTTTGCCATAGCTCGCTTCGTTTCCGAGATATTTGCAGATTTATCTCAAGGGAAGGGGCCTGACGGACATATTTCGAGATATTTCTTCTTCTTGTTGTTCTTCTTCTGCACAGCTAAGCTGGAAGTGGCATTTACAGCTCGCAATAGTGCAGAGTTATCTCAAAGAAAGGGGCCACGGTGTTTCTGTATCTCTATTATGTTGGTGCGGCTTCGGAACTTTTAAATATCTTGATATATCTCGAGAACTACGCATCAGATCAAAAAATATCATAGAACATAAATTGTAGGAAACATAATTCTCTACAAAAAAGGTCTCTTAACATTTTGCCATAGCTCGCTTCGTTTCCGAGATATTTGCAGATATATCTCAAGGGAAGGGGCCTGACGGACATATTTCGAGATATGTCTTCTTCTTGTTGTTCTTCTTCTGCACAGCTAAGCTGGAAGTGGCATTTACAGCTCGCAATAGTGCAGAGTTATCTCAAAGAAAGGGGCCACGGTGTTTCTGTATCTCTATTATGTTGGTGCGGCTTCGGAACTTTTAAATATCTTGATATATCTCGCGAACTACGCATCTGATCAAAAAATATCATAGAACATGAAAAGTAGGAAACTTAATTCTCTACAAAAAAGGTCTCTTAACATTTTGCCATAGCTCGCTTCGTTTCCGAGATATTTGCAGATTTATCTCAAGGGAAGGGGCCTGACGGACATATTTCGAGATATTTCTTCTTCTTGTTGTTCTTCTTCTGCACAGCTAAGCTGGAAGTGGCATTTGCGGCTCGCACTAGTGCAGAGTTATCTCAAAGAAAGGGGCCACGGTGTTTCTGTATCCCTATTATGTTGGTGCGGCTTCGGAACTTTTAAATATCTCGATATATCTCGAAAACTACGCTTCTGATCAAAAAATATCATAGAACATAAATTGTAGGAAACATAATTCTCTACAAAAAACGTCTCTTAACATTTTGCCATAGCTCGCTTCGTTTCCGAGATATTTGCAGATTTATCTCAAGGGAAGTGGCCTGACGGACATATTTCGAGATATTTCTTCTTCTTGTTGTTCTTCTTCTGCACAGCTAAGCTGGAAGTGGCATTTACAGCTCGCAATAGTGCAGAGTTATCTCAAAGAAAGGGGCCACGCTGTTTCTGTATCTCTATTATGTTGGTGCGGCTTCGGAACTTTTAAATATCTTGATATATCTCGAGAACTACGCATCTGATCAAAAAATATCATAGAACATAAAAAGTAGGAAACTTAATTCTCTACAAAAAAGGTCTCTTAACATTTTGCCATAACTCGCTTCGTTTCCGAGATATTTGCAGATGTATCTCAAGGGAAGGGGCCTAACGGACATATTTCGAGATATTTCTTCTTCTTGTTGTTCTTCTTCTGCACAGCTAAACTGGAAGTGGCATTTCCAGCTCGCAATAGTGCAGAGTTATCACAAAGAGAGGGGCCACGGTGTTTCTGTATCTCTATTATGTTGGTGCGGCTTCGGAACTTTTAAATATCTTGATATATCTCGAGAACTACGCATCTGATCAAAAAATATCATAGAACATAAAAAGTAGGAAACTTAATTCTCTACAAAAAAGGTCTCTTAACATTTTGCCATAGCTCGCTTCGTTTCCGAGATATTTGCAGATTTATCTCAAGGTAAGGGGCCTGACGGACATATTTCGAGATATTTCTTCTTCTTGTTGTTCTTCTTCT
Source organism: Osmia lignaria lignaria (assembly GCF_051020975.1). NCBI lineage: Eukaryota > Metazoa > Arthropoda > Insecta > Hymenoptera > Megachilidae > Osmia > Osmia lignaria. Next base: position 23,730,490 of record NW_027478159.1, read on the forward strand.
GCACAGCTAAGCTGGAAGTGGCATTTGCGGCTCGCACTAGTGCAGAGTTATCTCAAAGAAAGGGGCCACGGTGTTTCTGTATCTCTATTATGTTGGTGCGGCTTCGGAACTTTTAAATATCTCGATATATCTCGAAAACTACGCTTCTGATCAAAAAATATCATAGAACATAAATTGTAGGAAACATAATTCTCTACAAAAAACGTCTCTTAACATTTTGCCATAGCTCGCTTCGTTTCCGAGATATTTGCAGATTCACCTCCAGGGAAGGGGCCTAACGGACATATTTCGAGATATTTCTTCTTCTTGTTGTTCTTCTTCTGCACAGCTAAACTGGAAGTGACATTTCCAGCTCGCAATAGTACAGAGTTATCTCAAAGAAAGGGGCCACGGTGTTTCTGTATCTCTATTATGTTGGTGCGGCTTCGGAACTTTTAAATATCTTGATATATCTCGAGAACTACGCGTCTGATCAAAAAATATCATAGAACATAAAAAGTAGGAAACTTAATTCTCTACAAAAAAGGTCTCTTAACATTTTGCCATAGCTCTCTTCGTTTCCGAGATATTTGCAGATTTAGCTCCAGGTAAGGGGCCTGACGGACATATTTCGAGATATTTCTTCTTCTTGTTGTTCTTCTTCTGCACAGCTAAGCTGGAAGTGGCATTTACAGCTCGCAATAGTGCATAGTTATCTGAAAGAAAGGGGCCACGGTGTTTCTGTATCTCTATTATGTTGGTGCGGCTTCGGAACTTTTAAATATCTTGATATATCTCGAGAGCTACGCGTCTGATCAAAAAATATCATAGAACATAAAAAGTAGGAAACATAATTCTCTACAAAAAAGGTCTCTTAACATTTTGCCATAGCTCGCTTCGTTTCCAAGATATTTGCAGATTTATCTCAAGGGAAGTGGCCTGACGGACATATTTCGAGATATTTCTTCTTCTTGTTGTTCTTCTTCTGCACAGCTAAGCTGGAAGTGGCATTTGCGGCTCGCACTAGTGCAGAGTTATCTCAAAGAAAGGGGCCACGGTGTTTCTGTATCTCTATTATGTTGGTGCGGCTTCGGAACTTTTAAATATCTTGATATATCTCGAGAACTACGCATCTGATCAAAAAATATCATAGAACATAAAAAGTAGGAAACTCAATTCTCTACAAAAAAGGTCTGTTAACATTTTGCAATAGCTCGCTTCGTTTCCGAGATATTTGCAGATTTATCTCAAGGGAAGGGGCCTGACGGACATATTTCGAGATATTTCTTCTTCTTGTTGTTCTTCTTCTGCACAGCTAAGCTGGAAGTGGCATTTGCGGCTCGCACTAGTGCAGAGTTATCTCAAAGAAAGGGGCCACGGTGTTTCAGTATCTCTATTATGTTGGTGCTGCTTCGGAACTTTTAAATATCTCGATATATCTCGAAAACTACGCTTCTGATCAAAAAATATCATAGAACATAAATTGTAGGAAACATAATTCTCTACAAAAAACGTCTCTTAACATTTTGCCATAGCTCGCTTCGTTTCCGAGATATTTGCAGATTTATCTCAAGGGAAGGGGCCTAACGGACATATTTCGAGATATTTCTTCTTCTTGTTGTTCTTCTTCTGCACAGCTAAACTGGAAGTGGCATTTCCAGCTCGCAATAGTACAGAGTTATCTCAAAGAAAGGGGCCACGGTGTTTCTGTATCTCTATTATGTTGGTGCGGCTTCGGAACTTTTAAATATCTTGATATATCTCGAGAACTACGCATCTGATCAAAAAATATCATAGAACATAAAAGGTAGGAAACTTAATTCTCTACAAAAAAGGTCTCTTAACATTTTGCCATAGCTCTCTTCGTTTCCGAGATATTTGCAGATTTATCTCAAGGGAAGGGGCCTGACGGACACATTTCGAGATATTTCTTCTTCTTGTTGTTCTTCTTCTGCACAGCTAAGCTGGAAGTGGCATTTACAGCTCGCAATAGTGCATAGTTATCTGAAAGAAAGGGGCCACGGTGTTTCTGTATCTCTATTATGTTGGTGCGGCTTCGGAACTTTTAAATATCTTGATATATCTCGAGAACTACGCATCTGATCAAAAAATATCATAGAACATAAAAAGTAGGAAACTTAATTCTCTACAAAAAAGGTCTCTTAACATTTTGCCATAACTCGCTTCGTTTCCGAGATATTTGCAGATGTATCTCAAGGGAAGGGGCCTAACGGACATATTTCGAGATATTTCTTCTTCTTGTTGTTCTTCTTCTGCACAGCTAAACTGGAAGTGGCATTTCCAGCTCGCAATAGTGCAGAGTTATCACAAAGAGAGGGGCCACGGTGTTTCTGTATCTCTATTATGTTGGTGCGGCTTCGGAACTTTTAAATATCTTGATATATCTCGAGAACTACGCATCTGATCAAAAAATATCATAGAACATAAAAAGTAGGAAACTTAATTCTCTACAAAAAAGGTCTCTTAACATTTTGCCATAGCTCGCTTCGTTTCCGAGATATTTGCAGATTTATCTCAAGGTAAGGGGCCTGACGGACATATTTCGAGATATTTCTTCTTCTTGTTGTTCTTCTTCTGCACAGCTAAGCTGGAAGTGGCATTTGCGGCTCGCACTAGTGCAGAGTTATCTCAAAGAAAGGGGCCACGGTGTTTCTGTATCTCTATTATGTTGGTGCGGCTTCGGAACTTTTAAATATCTCGATATATCTCGAAAACTACGCTTCTGATCAAAAAATATCATAGAACATAAATTGTAGGAAACATAATTCTCTACAAAAAACGTCTCTTAACATTTTGCCATAGCTCGCTTCGTTTCCGAGATATTTGCAGATTCACCTCCAGGGAAGGGGCCTAACGGACATATTTCGAGATATTTCTTCTTCTTGTTGTTCTTCTTCTGCACAGCTAAACTGGAAGTGACATTTCCAGCTCGCAATAGTACAGAGTTATCTCAAAGAAAGGGGCCACGGTGTTTCTGTATCTCTATTATGTTGGTGCGGCTTCGGAACTTTTAAATATCTTGATATATCTCGAGAACTACGCGTCTGATCAAAAAATATCATAGAACATAAAAAGTAGGAAACTTAATTCTCTACAAAAAAGGTCTCTTAACATTTTGCCATAGCTCTCTTCGTTTCCGAGATATTTGCAGATTTAGCTCCAGGTAAGGGGCCTGACGGACATATTTCGAGATATTTCTTCTTCTTGTTGTTCTTCTTCTGCACAGCTAAGCTGGAAGTGGCATTTACAGCTCGCAATAGTGCATAGTTATCTGAAAGAAAGGGGCCACGGTGTTTCTGTATCTCTATTATGTTGGTGCGGCTTCGGAACTTTTAAATATCTTGATATATCTCGAGAGCTACGCGTCTGATCAAAAAATATCATAGAACATAAAAAGTAGGAAACATAATTCTCTACAAAAAAGGTCTCTTAACATTTTGCCATAGCTCGCTTCGTTTCCAAGATATTTGCAGATTTATCTCAAGGGAAGTGGCCTGACGGACATATTTCGAGATATTTCTTCTTCTTGTTGTTCTTCTTCTGCACAGCTAAGCTGGAAGTGGCATTTGCGGCTCGCACTAGTGCAGAGTTATCTCAAAGAAAGGGGCCACGGTGTTTCTGTATCTCTATTATGTTGGTGCGGCTTCGGAACTTTTAAATATCTTGATATATCTCGAGAACTACGCATCTGATCAAAAAATATCATAGAACATAAAAAGTAGGAAACTCAATTCTCTACAAAAAAGGTCTGTTAACATTTTGCAATAGCTCGCTTCGTTTCCGAGATATTTGCAGATTTATCTCAAGGGAAGGGGCCTGACGGACATATTTCGAGATATTTCTTCTTCTTGTTGTTCTTCTTCTGCACAGCTAAGCTGGAAGTGGCATTTGCGGCTCGCACTAGTGCAGAGTTATCTCAAAGAAAGGGGCCACGGTGTTTCAGTATCTCTATTATGTTGGTGCTGCTTCGGAACTTTTAAATATCTCGATATATCTCGAAAACTACGCTTCTGATCAAAAAATATCATAGAACATAAATTGTAGGAAACATAATTCTCTACAAAAAACGTCTCTTAACATTTTGCCATAGCTCGCTTCGTTTCCGAGATATTTGCAGATTTATCTCAAGGGAAGGGGCCTAACGGACATATTTCGAGATATTTCTTCTTCTTGTTGTTCTTCTTCTGCACAGCTAAACTGGAAGTGGCATTTCCAGCTCGCAATAGTACAGAGTTATCTCAAAGAAAGGGGCCACGGTGTTTCTGTATCTCTATTATGTTGGTGCGGCTTCGGAACTTTTAAATATCTTGATATATCTCGAGAACTACGCATCTGATCAAAAAATATCATAGAACATAAAAGGTAGGAAACTTAATTCTCTACAAAAAAGGTCTCTTAACATTTTGCCATAGCTCTCTTCGTTTCCGAGATATTTGCAGATTTATCTCAAGGGAAGGGGCCTGACGGACACATTTCGAGATATTTCTTCTTCTTGTTGTTCTTCTTCTGCACAGCTAAGCTGGAAGTGGCATTTGCAGCTCGCAATAGTGCAGAGTTATCTCAAAGAAAGGGGCCACGGTGTTTCTGTATCTCTATTATGTTGGTGCGGCTTCGGAACTTTTAAATATCTCGATATATCTCGAAAACTACGCTTCTGAGCAAAAAATATCATAGAACATAAATTGTAGGAAACATAATTCTCTACAAAAAACGTCTCTTAACATTTTGCCATAGCTCGCTTCGTTTCCGAGATATTTGCAGATTTATCTCAAGGGAAGGGGCCTAACGGACATATTTCGAGATATTTCTTCTTCTTGTTGTTCTTCTTCTGCACAGCTAAACTGGAAGTGGCATTTCCAGCTCGCAATAGTACAGACTTATCTCAAAGAAAGGGGCCACGGTGTTTCTGTATCTCTATTATGTTGGTGCGGCTTCGGAACTTTTAAATATCTTGATATATCTCGAGAACTACGCATCTGATCAAAAAATATCATAGAACATAAAAAGTAGGAAACTTAATTCTCTACAAAAAAGGTCTCTTAACATTTTGCCATAGCTCTCTTCGTTTCCGAGATATTTGCAGATTTATCTCAAGGGAAGGGGCCTGACGGACACATTTCGAGATATTTCTTCTTCTTGTTGTTCTTCTTCTGCACAGCTAAACTGGAAGTGGCATTTCCAGCTCGCAATAGTGCAGAGTTATCTCAAAGAGAGGGGCCACGGTGTTTGTGTATCTCTATTATGTTGGTGCTGCTTCGGAACTTTTAAATATCTCGATATATCTCGAAAACTACGCTTCTGATCAAAAAATATCATAGAACATAAATTGTAGGAAACATAATTCTCTACAAAAAACGTCTCTTAACATTTTGCCATAGCTCGCTTCGTTTCCGAGATATTTGGAGATTTATCTCAAGGGAAGGGGCCTAACGGACATATTTCGAGATATTTCTTCTTCTTGTTGTTCTTCTTCTGCACAGCTAAACTGGAAGTGGCATTTCCAGCTCGCAATAGTGCAGAGTTATCTCAAAGAGAGGGGCCACGGTGTTTCTGTATCTCTATTATGTTGGTGCTGCTTCGGAACTTTTAAATATCTCGATATATCTCGAAAACTACGCTTCTGAGCAAAAAATATCATAGAACATAAATTGTAGGAAACATAATTCTCTACAAAAAACGTCTCTTAACATTTTGCCATAGCTCGCTTCGTTTCCGAGATATTTGCAGATTTATCTCAAGGGAAGGGGCCTAACGGACATATTTCGAGATATTTCTTCTTCTTGTTGTTCTTCTTCTGCACAGCTAAACTGGAAGTGGCATTTCCAGCTCGCAATAGTACAGACTTATCTCAAAGAAAGGGGCCACGGTGTTTCTGTATCTCTATTATGTTGGTGCGGCTTCGGAACTTTTAAATATCTTGATATATCTCGAGAACTACGCATCTGATCAAAAAATATCATAGAACATAAAAAGTAGGAAACTCAATTCTCTACAAAAAAGGTCTGTTAACATTTTGCAATAGCTCGCTTCGTTTCCGAGATATTTGCAGATTTATCTCAAGGGAAGGGGCCTGACGGACATATTTCGAGATATTTCTTCTTCTTGTTGTTCTTCTTCTGCACAGCTAAGCTGGAAGTGGCATTTGCGGCTCGCACTAGTGCAGAGTTATCTCAAAGAAAGGGGCCACGGTGTTTCTGTATCTCTATTATGTTGGTGCTGCTTCGGAACTTTTAAATATCTCGATATATCTCGAAAACTACGCTTCTGATCAAAAAATATCATAGAACATAAATTGTAGGAAACATAATGCTCTACAAAAAACGTCTCTTAACATTTTGCCATAGCTCGCTTCGTTTCCGAGATATTTGCAGATTTATCTCAAGGGAAGGGGCCTAACGGACATATTTCGAGATATTTCTTCTTCTTGTTGTTCTTCTTCTGCACAGCTAAACTGGAAGTGGCATTTCCAGCTCGCAATAGTACAGAGTTATCTCAAAGAAAGGGGCCACGGTGTTTCTGTATCTCTATTATGTTGGTGCGGCTTCGGAACTTTTAAATATCTTGATATATCTCGAGAACTACGCATCTGATCAAAACATATCATAGAACATAAAAGGTAGGAAACTTAATTCTCTACAAAAAAGGTCTCTTAACATTTTGCCATAGCTCTCTTCGTTTCCGAGAGATTTGCAGATTTATCTCAAGGGAAGGGGCCTGACGGACACATTTCGAGATATTTCTTCTTCTTGTTGTTCTTCTTCTGCACAGCTAAGCTGGAAGTGGCATTTGCAGCTCGCAATAGTGCAGAGTTATCTCAAAGAAAGGGGCCACGGTGTTTCTGTATCTCTATTATGTTGGTGCGGCTTCGGAACTTTTAAATATCTCGATATATCTCGAAAACTACGCTTCTGATCAAAAAATATCATAGAACATAAATTGTAGGAAACATAATTCTCTACAAAAAACGTCTCTTAACATTTTGCCATAGCTCGCTTCGTTTCCGAGATATTTGGAGATTTATCTCAAGGGAAGGGGCCTAACGGACATATTTCGAGATATTTCTTCTTCTTGTTGTTCTTCTTCTGCACAGCTAAACTGGAAGTGGCATTTCCAGCTCGCAATAGTACAGACTTATCTCAAAGAAAGGGGCCACGGTGTTTCTGTATCTCTATTATGTTGGTGCGGCTTCGGAACTTTTAAATATCTTGATATATCTCGAGAACTACGCATCTGATCAAAAAATATCATAGAACATAAAAAGTAGGAAACTCAATTCTCTACAAAAAAGGTCTGTTAACATTTTGCAATAGCTCGCTTCGTTTCCGAGATATTTGCAGATTTATCTCAAGGGAAGGGGCCTGACGGACATATTTCGAGATATTTCTTCTTCTTGTTGTTCTTCTTCTGCACAGCTAAGCTGGAAGTGGCATTTGCGGCTCGCACTAGTGCAGAGTTATCTCAAAGAAAGGGGCCACGGTGTTTCTGTATCTCTATTATGTTGGTGCTGCTTCGGAACTTTTAAATATCTCGATATATCTCGAAAACTACGCTTCTGATCAAAAAATATCATAGAACATAAATTGTAGGAAACATAATGCTCTACAAAAAACGTCTCTTAACATTTTGCCATAGCTCGCTTCGTTTCCGAGATATTTGCAGATTTATCTCAAGGGAAGGGGCCTAACGGACATATTTCGAGATATTTCTTCTTCTTGTTGTTCTTCTTCTGCACAGCTAAACTGGAAGTGGCATTTCCAGCTCGCAATAGTACAGAGTTATCTCAAAGAAAGGGGCCACGGTGTTTCTGTATCTCTATTATGTTGGTGCGGCTTCGGAACTTTTAAATATCTTGATATATCTCGAGAACTACGCATCTGATCAAAACATATCATAGAACATAAAAGGTAGGAAACTTAATTCTCTACAAAAAAGGTCTCTTAACATTTTGCCATAGCTCTCTTCGTTTCCGAGAGATTTGCAGATTTATCTCAAGGGAAGGGGCCTGACGGACACATTTCGAGATATTTCTTCTTCTTGTTGTTCTTCTTCTGCACAGCTAAGCTGGAAGTGGCATTTGCAGCTCGCAATAGTGCAGAGTTATCTCAAAGAAAGGGGCCACGGTGTTTCTGTATCTCTATTATGTTGGTGCGGCTTCGGAACTTTTAAATATCTCGATATATCTCGAAAACTACGCTTCTGATCAAAAAATATCATAGAACATAAATTGTAGGAAACATAATTCTCTACAAAAAACGTCTCTTAACATTTTGCCATAGCTCGCTTCGTTTCCGAGATATTTGGAGATTTATCTCAAGGGAAGGGGCCTAACGGACATATTTCGAGATATTTCTTCTTCTTGTTGTTCTTCTTCTGCACAGCTAAACTGGAAGTGGCATTTCCAGCTCGTAATAGTGCAGAGTTATCTCAAAGAGAGGGGCCACGGTGTTTCTGTATCTCTATTATGTTGGTGCTGCTTCGGAACTTTTAAATATCTCGATATATCTCGAAAACTACGCTTCTGAGCAAAAAATATCATAGAACATAAATTGTAGGAAACATAATTCTCTACAAAAAACGTCTCTTAACATTTTGCCATAGCTCGCTTCGTTTCCGAGATATTTGCAGATTTATCTCAAGGGAAGGGGCCTAACGGACATATTTCGAGATATTTCTTCTTCTTGTTGTTCTTCTTCTGCACAGCTAAACTGGAAGTGGCATTTCCAGCTCGCAATAGTACAGACTTATCTCAAAGAAAGGGGCCACGGTGTTTCTGTATCTCTATTATGTTGGTGCGGCTTCGGAACTTTTAAATATCTTGATATATCTCGAGAACTACGCATCTGATCAAAAAATATCATAGAACATAAAAAGTAGGAAACTCAATTCTCTACAAAAAAGGTCTGTTAACATTTTGCAATAGCTCGCTTCGTTTCCGAGATATTTGCAGATTTATCTCAAGGGAAGGGGCCTGACGGACATATTTCGAGATATTTCTTCTTCTTGTTGTTCTTCTTCTGCACAGCTAAGCTGGAAGTGGCATTTGCGGCTCGCACTAGTGCAGAGTTATCTCAAAGAAAGGGGCCACGGTGTTTCTGTATCTCTATTATGTTGGTGCTGCTTCGGAACTTTTAAATATCTCGATATATCTCGAAAACTACGCTTCTGATCAAAAAATATCATAGAACATAAATTGTAGGAAACATAATTCTCTACAAAAAACGTCTCTTAACATTTTGCCATAGCTCGCTTCGTTTCCGAGATATTTGCAGATTTATCTCAAGGGAAGGGGCCTAACGGACATATTTCGAGATATTTCTTCTTCTTGTTGTTCTTCTTCTGCACAGCTAAACTGGAAGTGGCATTTCCAGCTCGCAATAGTACAGAGTTATCTCAAAGAAAGGGGCCACGGTGTTTCTGTATCTCTATTATGTTGGTGCGGCTTCGGAACTTTTAAATATCTTGATATATCTCGAGAACTACGCATCTGATCAAAAAATATCATAGAACATAAAAGGTAGGAAACTTAATTCTCTACAAAAAAGGTCTCTTAACATTTTGCCATAGCTCTCTTCGTTTCCGAGATATTTGCAGATTTATCTCAAGGGAAGGGGCCTGACGGACACATTTCGAGATATTTCTTCTTCTTGTTGTTCTTCTTCTGCACAGCTAAGCTGGAAGTGGCATTTGCAGCTCGCAATAGTGCAGAGTTATCTCAAAGAAAGGGGCCACGGTGTTTCTGTATCTCTATTATGTTGGTGCGGCTTCGGAACTTTTAAATATCTTGATATATCTCGAGAACTACGCATCTGATCAAAAAATATCATAGAACATGAAAAGTAGGAAACTTAATTCTCTACAAAAAAGTCTCGTAAGATTTTGCCATAGCTCGCTTCGTTTCCGAGATATTTGCAGATTTATCTCAAGGGAAGGGGCCTAACGGACATATTTCGAGATATTTCTTCTTCTTGTTGTTCTTCTTCTGCACAGCTAAACTGGAAGTGGCATTTCCAGCTCGCAATAGTGCAGAGTTATCTCAAAGAGAGGGGCCACGGTGTTTCTGTATCTCTATTATGTTGGTGCTGCTTCGGAACTTTTAAATATCTCGATATATCTCGAGAACTACGCTTCTGAGCAAAAAATATCATAGAACATAAATTGTAGGAAACATAATTCTCTACAAAAAACGTCTCTTAACATTTTGCCATAGCTCGCTTCGTTTCCGAGATATTTGCAGATTTATCTCAAGGGAAGGGGCCTGACGGACATATTTCGAGATATTTCTTCTTCTTGTTGTTCTTCTTCTGCACAGCTAAGCTGGAAGTGGCATTTGCGGCTCGCACTAGTGCAGAGTTATCTCAAAGAAAGGGGCCACGGTGTTTCTGTATCTCTATTATGTTGGTGCTGCTTCGGAACTTTTAAATATCTCGATATATCTCGAAAACTACGCTTCTGATCAAAAAATATCATAGAACATAAATTGTAGGAAACATAATTCTCTACAAAAAACGTCTCTTAACATTTTGCCATAGCTCGCTTCGTTTCCGAGATATTTGCAGATTTATCTCAAGGGAAGGGGCCTAACGGACATATTTCGAGATATTTCTTCTTCTTGTTGTTCTTCTTCTGCACAGCTAAACTGGAAGTGGCATTTCCAGCTCGCAATAGTACAGAGTTATCTCAAAGAAAGGGGCCACGGTGTTTCTGTATCTCTATTATGTTGGTGCGGCTTCGGAACTTTTAAATATCTTGATATATCTCGAGAACTACGCATCTGATCAAAAAATATCATAGAACATAAAAGGTAGGAAACTTAATTCTCTACAAAAAAGGTCTCTTAACATTTTGCCATAGCTCTCTTCGTTTCCGAGATATTTGCAGATTTATCTCAAGGGAAGGGGCCTGACGGACACATTTTGAGATATTTCTTCTTCTTGTTGTTCTTCTTCTGCACAGCTAAGCTGGAAGTGGCATTTGCAGCTCGCAATAGTGCAGAGTTATCTCAAAGAAAGGGGCCACGGTGTTTCTGTATCTCTATTATGTTGGTGCGGCTTCGGAACTTTTAAATATCTTGATATATCTCGAGAACTACGCCACTGATCAAAAAATATCATAGAACATAAAAAGTAGGAAACTTAATTCTCTACAAAAAAGTCTCGTAAGATTTTGCCATAGCTCGCTTCGTTTCCGAGATATTTGCAGATTTATCTCAAGGGAAGGGGCCTAACGGACATATTTCGAGATATTTCTTCTTCTTGTTGTTCTTCTTCTGCACAGCTAAACTGGAAGTGGCATTTCCAGCTCGCAATAGTGCAGAGTTATCTCAAAGAGAGGGGCCACGGTGTTTCTGTATCTCTATTATGTTGGTGCTGCTTCGGAACTTTTAAATATCTCGATATATCTCGAGAACTACGCTTCTGAGCAAAAAATATCATAGAACATAAATTGTAGGAAACATAATTCTCTACAAAAAACGTCTCTTAACATTTTGCCATAGCTCGCTTCGTTTCCGAGATATTTGCAGATTTATCTCAAGGGAAGGGGCCTAACGGACATATTTCGAGATATTTCTTCTTCTTGTTGTTCTTCTTCTGCACAGCTAAACTGGAAGTGGCATTTCCAGCTCGCAATAGTACAGAGTTATCTCAAAGAAAGGGGCCACGGTGTTTCTGTATCTCTATTATGTTGGTGCGGCTTCGGAACTTTTAAATATCTTGATATATCTCGAGAACTACGCATCTGATCAAAAAATATCATAGAACATAAAAGGTAGGAAACTTAATTCTCTACAAAAAAGGTCTCTTAACATTTTGCCATAGCTCTCTTCGTTTCCGAGATATTTGCAGATTTATCTCAAGGGAAGGGGCCTGACGGACACATTTTGAGATATTTCTTCTTCTTGTTGTTCTTCTTCTGCACAGCTAAGCTGGAAGTGGCATTTGCAGCTCGCAATAGTGCAGAGTTATCTCAAAGAAAGGGGCCACGGTGTTTCTGTATCTCTATTATGTTGGTGCGGCTTCGGAACTTTTAAATATCTTGATATATCTCGAGAACTACGCATCTGATCAAAAAATATCATAGAACATAAAAAGTAGGAAACTTAATTCTCTACAAAAAAGTCTCGTAAGATTTTGCCATAGCTCGCTTCGTTTCCGAGATATTTGCAGATTTATCTCAAGGGAAGGGGCCTAACGGACATATTTCGAGATATTTCTTCTTCTTGTTGTTCTTCTTCTGCACAGCTAAACTGGAAGTGGCATTTCCAGCTCGCAATAGTGCAGAGTTATCTCAAAGAGAGGGGCCACGGTGTTTCTGTATCTCTATTATGTTGGTGCTGCTTCGGAACTTTTAAATATCTCGATATATCTCGAGAACTACGCTTCTGAGCAAAAAATATCATAGAACATAAATTGTAGGAAACATAATTCTCTACAAAAAACGTCTCTTAACATTTTGCCATAGCTCGCTTCGTTTCCGAGATATTTGCAGATTTATCTCAAGGGAAGGGGCCTAACGGACATATTTCGAGATATTTCTTCTTCTTGTTGTTCTTCTTCTGCACAGCTAAACTGGAAGTGGCATTTCCAGCTCGCAATAGTACAGACTTATCTCAAAGAAAGGGGCCACGGTGTTTCTGTATCTCTATTATGTTGGTGCGGCTTCGGAACTTTTAAATATCTTGATATATCTCGAGAACTACGCATCTGATCAAAAAATATCATAGAACATAGAAAGTAGGAAACTTAATTCTCTACAAAAAAGGTCTCTTAACATTTTGCCATAGCTCTCTTCGTTTCCGAGATATTTGCAGATTTATCTCAAGGGAAGGGGCCTGACGGACACATTTCGAGATATTTCTTCTTCTTGTTGTTCTTCTTCTGCACAGCTAAACTGGAAGTGGCATTTCCAGCTCGCAATAGTACAGACTTATCTCAAAGAAAGGGGCCACGGTGTTTCTGTATCTCTATTATGTTGGTGCGGCTTCGGAACTTTTAAATATCTTGATATATCTCGAGAACTACGCATCTCATCAAAAAATATCATAGAACATAAAAAGTAGGAAACTTAATTCTCTACAAAAAAGGTCTCTTAACATTTTGCCATAGCTCTCTTCGTTTCTGAGATATTTGCAGATTTATCTCAAGGGAAGGGGCCTGACGGACACATTTCGAGATATTTCTTCTTCTTGTTGTTCTTCTTCTGCACAGCTAAACTGGAAGTGGCATTTCCAGCTCGCAATAGTGCATAGTTATCTGAAAGAAAGGGGCCACGGTGTTTCTGTATCTCTATTATGTTGGTGCGGCTTCGGAACTTTTAAATATCTCGATATATCTCGAAAACTACGCTTCTGATCAAAAAATATCATAGAACATAAATTGTAGGAAACATAATTCTCTACAAAAAACGTCTCTCAACATTTTGCCATAGCTCGCTTCGTTTCCGAGATATTTGCAGATTTATCTCAAGGGAAGGGGCCTAACGGACATATTTCGAGATATTTCTTCTTCTTGTTGTTCTTCTTCTGCACAGCTAAACTGGAAGTGGCATTTCCAGCTCGCAATAGTACAGAGTTATCTCAAAGAAAGGGGCCACGGTGTTTCTGTATCTCTATTATGTTGGTGCGGCTTCGGAACTTTTAAATATCTTGATATATCTCGAGAACTACGCGTCTGATCAAAAAATATCATAGAACATAAAAAGTAGGAAACTTAATTCTCTACAAAAAAGGTCTCTTAACATTTTGCCATAGCTCTCTTCGTTTCCGAGATATTTGCAGATTTAGCTCCAGGTAAGGGGCCTGACGGACATATTTCGAGATATTTCTTCTTCTTGTTGTTCTTCTTCTGCACAGCTAAGCTGGAAGTGGCATTTACAGCTCGCAATAGTGCATAGTTATCTGAAAGAAAGGGGCCACGGTGTTTCTGTATCTCTATTATGTTGGTGCGGCTTCGGAACTTTTAAATATCTTGATATACCTCGAGAGCTACGCGTCTGATCAAAAAATATCATAGAACATAAAAAGTAGGAAACATAATTCTCTACAAAAAAGGTCTCTTAACATTTTGCCATAGCTCGCTTCGTTTCCAAGATATTTGCAGATTTATCTCAAGGGAAGGGGCCTAACGGACATATTTCGAGATATTTCTTCTTCTTGTTGTTCTTCTTCTGCACAGCTAAACTGGAAGTGGCATTTCCAGCTCGCAATAGTACAGACTTATCTCAAAGAAAGGGGCCACGGTGTTTCTGTATCTCTATTATGTTGGTGCGGCTTCGGAACTTTTAAATATCTTGATATATCTCGAGAACTACGCATCTGATCAAAAAATATCATAGAACATAAAAAGTAGGAAACTTAATACTCTACAAAAAAGGTCTCTTAACATTTTGCCATAGCTCTCTTCGTTTCCGAGATATTTGCAGATTTATCTCAAGGGAAGGGGCCTGACGGACACATTTCGAGATATTTCTTCTTCTTGTTGTTCTTCTTCTGCACAGCTAAACTGGAAGTGGCATTTCCAGCTCGCAATAGTGCAGAGTTATCTCAAAGAGAGGGGCCACGGTGTTTCTGTATCTCTATTATGTTGGTGCTGCTTCGGAACTTTTCAATATCTCGATATATCTCGAAAACTACGCTTCTGATCAAAAAATATCATAGAACATAAATTGTATGAAACATAATTCTCTACAAAAAACGTCTCTTAACATTTTGCCATAGCTCGCTTCGTTTCCGAGATATTTGGAGATTTATCTCAAGGGAAGGGGCCTGACGGACACATTTCGAGATATTTCTTCTTCTTGTTGTTCTTCTTCTTCACAGCTAAGCTGGAAGTGGCATTTACAGCTCGCAATAGTGCATAGTTATCTGAAAGAAAGGGGCCACGGTGTTTCTGTATCTCTATTATGTTGGTGCGGCTTCGGAACTTTTAAATATCTTGATATATCTCGAGAACTACGCATCTGATCAAAAAATATCATAGAACATAAAAAGTAGGATACTTAATTCTCTACAAAAAAGGTCTCTTAACATTTTGCCATAGCTCTCTTCGTTTCCGAGATATTTGCAGATTTATCTCAAGGGAAGGGGCCTGACGGACACATTTCGAGATATTTCTTCTTCTTGTTGTTCTTCTTCTGCACAGCTAAACTGGAAGTGGCATTTCCAGCTCGCAATAGTGCAGAGTTATCTCAAAGAGAGGGGCCACGGTGTTTCTGTATCTCTATTATGTTGGTGCGGCTTCGGAACTTTTAAATATCTTGATATATCTCGAGAACTACGCATCTGATCAAAAAATATCATAGAACATAAAAAGTAGGAAACTTAATTCTCTACAAAAAAGGTCTCTTAACATTTTGCCATAGCTCTCTTCGTTTCCGAGATATTTGCAGATTTATCTCAAGGGAAGGGGCCTGACGGACACATTTCGAGATATTTCTTCTTCTTGTTGTTCTTCTTCTGCACAGCTAAGCTGGAAGTGGCATTTACAGCTCGCAATAGTGCATAGTTATCTGAAAGAAAGGGGCCACGGTGTTTCTGTATCTCTATTATGTTGGTGCGGCTTCGGAACTTTTAAATATCTTGATATATCTCGAGAACTACGCATCTGATCAAAAAATATCATAGAACATAAAAAGTAGGATACTTAATTCTCTACAAAAAAGGTCTCTTAACATTTTGCCATAGCTCTCTTCGTTTCCGAGATATTTGCAGATTTATCTCAAGGGAAGGGGCCTGACGGACACATTTCGAGATATTTCTTCTTCTTGTTGTTCTTCTTCTGCACAGCTAAACTGGAAGTGGCATTTCCAGCTCGCAATAGTGCAGAGTTATCTCAAAGAGAGGGGCCACGGTGTTTCTGTATCTCTATTATGTTGGTGCTGCTTCGGAACTTTTAAATATCTCGATATATCTCGAAAACTACGCTTCTGATCAAAAAATATCATAGAACATAAATTGTAGGAAACATAATTCTCTACAAAAAACGTCTCTTAACATTTTGCCATAGCTCGCTTCGTTTCCGAGATATTTGCAGATTTATCTCAAGGGAAGGGGCCTAACGGACATATTTCGAGATATTTCTTCTTCTTGTTGTTCTTCTTCTGCACAGCTAAACTGGAAGTGGCATTTCCAGCTCGCAATAGTACAGACTTATCTCAAAGAAAGGGGCCACGGTGTTTCTGTATCTCTATTATGTTGGTGCGGCTTCGGAACTTTTAAATATCTTGATATATCTCGAGAACTACGCATCTGATCAAAAAATATCATAGAACATAAAAAGTAGGAAACTCAATTCTCTACAAAAAAGGTCTGTTAACATTTTGCAATAGCTCGCTTCGTTTCCGAGATATTTGCAGATTTATCTCAAGGGAAGGGGCCTGACGGACATATTTCGAGATATTTCTTCTTCTTGTTGTTCTTCTTCTGCACAGCTAAGCTGGAAGTGGCATTTGCGGCTCGCACTAGTGCAGAGTTATCTCAAAGAAAGGGGCCACGGTGTTTCTGTATCTCTATTATGTTGGTGCTGCTTCGGAACTTTTAAATATCTCGATATATCTCGAAAACTACGCTTCTGATCAAAAAATATCATAGAACATAAATTGTAGGAAACATAATTCTCTACAAAAAACGTCTCTTAACATTTTGCCATAGCTCGCTTCGTTTCCGAGATATTTGCAGATTTATCTCAAGGGAAGGGGCCTAACGGACATATTTCGAGATATTTCTTCTTCTTGTTGTTCTTCTTCTGCACAGCTAAACTGGAAGTGGCATTTCCAGCTCGCAATAGTACAGAGTTATCTCAAAGAAAGGGGCCACGGTGTTTCTGTATCTCTATTATGTTGGTGCGGCTTCGGAACTTTTAAATATCTTGATATATCTCGAGAACTACGCATCTGATCAAAAAATATCATAGAACATAAAAGGTAGGAAACTTAATTCTCTACAAAAAAGGTCTCTTAACATTTTGCCATAGCTCTCTTCGTTTCCGAGATATTTGCAGATTTATCTCAAGGGAAGGGGCCTGACGGACACATTTCGAGATATTTCTTCTTCTTGTTGTTCTTCTTCTGCACAGCTAAGCTGGAAGTGGCATTTGCAGCTCGCAATAGTGCAGAGTTATCTCAAAGAAAGGGGCCACGGTGTTTCTGTATCTCTATTATGTTAGTGCGGCTTCGGAACTTTTAAATATCTTGATATATCTCGAGAACTACGCATCTGATCAAAAAATATCATAGAACATAAAAAGTAGGAAACTTAATTCTCTACAAAAAAGTCTCGTAAGATTTTGCCATAGCTCGCTTCGTTTCCGAGATATTTGCAGATTTATCTCAAGGGAAGGGGCCTAACGGACATATTTCGAGATATTTCTTCTTCTTGTTGTTCTTCTTCTGCACAGCTAAACTGGAAGTGGCATTTCCAGCTCGCAATAGTGCAGAGTTATCTCAAAGAGAGGGGCCACGGTGTTTCTGTATCTCTATTATGTTGGTGCTGCTTCGGAACTTTTAAATATCTCGATATATCTCGAAAACTACGCTTCTGAGCAAAAAATATCATAGAACATAAAGTGTAGGAAACATAATTCTCTACAAAAAACGTCTCTTAACATTTTGCCATAGCTCGCTTCGTTTCCGAGATATTTGCAGATTTATCTCAAGGGAAGGGGCCTAACGGACATATTTCGAGATATTTCTTCTTCTTGTTGTTCTTCTTCTGCACAGCTAAACTGGAAGTGGCATTTCCAGCTCGCAATAGTACAGAGTTATCTCAAAGAAAGGGGCCACGGTGTTTCTGTATCTCTATTATGTTTGTGCGGCTTCGGAACTTTTAAATATCTTGATATATCTCGAGAACTACGCATCTGATCAAAAAATATCATAGAACATAAAAGGTAGGAAACTTAATTCTCTACAAAAAAGGTCTCTTAACATTTTGCCATAGCTCTCTTCGTTTCCGAGATATTTGCAGATTTATCTCAAGGGAAGGGGCCTGACGGACACATTTCGAGATATTTCTTCTTCTTGTTGTTCTTCTTCTGCACAGCTAAGCTGGAAGTGGCATTTGCAGCTCGCAATAGTGCAGAGTTATCTCAAAGAAAGGGGCCACGGTGTTTCTGTATCTCTATTATGTTGGTGCGGCTTCGGAACTTTTAAATATCTTGATATATCTCGAGAACTACGCATCTGATCAAAAAATATCATAGAACATAAAAAGTAGGAAACTTAATTCTCTACAAAAAAGTCTCGTAAGATTTTGCCATAGCTAGCTTCGTTTCCGAGATATTTGCAGATTTATCTCAAGGGAAGGGGCCTAACGGACATATTTCGAGATATTTCTTCTTCTTGTTGTTCTTCTTCTGCACAGCTAAACTGGAAGTGGCATTTCCAGCTCGCAATAGTGCAGAGTTATCTCAAAGAGAGGGGCCACGGTGTTTCTGTATCTCTATTATGTTGGTGCTGCTTCGGAACTGTTAAATATCTCGATATATCTCGAAAACTACGCTTCTGAGCAAAAATATCATAGAACATAAATTGTAGGAAACATAATTCTCTACAAAAAACGTCTCTTAACATTTTGCCATAGCTCGCTTCGTTTCCGAGATATTTGCAGATTTATCTCAAGGGAAGGGGCCTAACGGACATATTTCGAGATATTTCTTCTTCTTGTTGTTCTTCTTCTGCACAGCTAAACTGGAAGTGGCATTTCCAGCTCGCAATAGTACAGACTTATCTCAAAGAAAGGGGCCACGGTGTTTCTGTATCTCTATTATGTTGGTGCGGCTTCGGAACTTTTAAATATCTTGATATATCTCGAGAACTACGCATCTGATCAAAAAATATCATAGAACATAAAAAGTAGGAAACATAATTCTCTACAAAAAAGGTCTCTTAACATTTTGCCATAGCTCTCTTCGTTTCCGAGATATTTGCAGATTTATCTCAAGGGAAGGGGCCTGACGGACACATTTCGAGATATTTCTTCTTCTTGTTGTTCTTCTTCTGCACAGCTAAACTGGAAGTGGCATTTCCAGCTCGCAATAGTGCAGAGTTATCTCAAAGAGAGGGGCCACGGTGTTTCTGTATCTCTATTATGTTGGTGCTGCTTCGGAACTTTTAAATATCTCGATATATCTCGAAAACTACGCTTCTGATCAAAAAATATCATAGAACATAAATTGTAGGAAACATAATTCTCTACAAAAAACGTCTCTTAACATTTTGCCATAGCTCGCTTCGTTTCCGAGATATTTGGAGATTTATCTCAAGGGAAGGGGCCTAACGGACATATTTCGAGATATTTCTTCTTCTTGTTGTTCTTCTTCTGCACAGCTAAACTGGAAGTGGCATTTCCAGCTCGCAATAGTGCAGAGTTATCTCAAAGAAAGGGGCTACGGTGTTTCTGTATCTCTATTATGTTGGTGCGGCTTCGGAACTTTTAAATATCTCGATATATCTCGAAAACTACGCTTCTGATCAAAAAATATCATAGAACATAAAAAGTAGGAAACATAATTCTCTACAAAAAAGGTCTCTTAACATTTTGCCATAGCTCGCTTCGTTTCCGAGATATTTGCAGATTTATCTCAAGGGAAGTGGCCTGACGGACATATTTCGAGATATTTCTTCTTCTTGTTGTTCTTCTTCTGCACAGCTAAGCTGGAAGTGGCATTTGCGGCTCGCACTAGTGCAGAGTTATCTCAAAGAAAGGGGCCACGGTGTTTCTGTATCTCTATTATGTTGGTGCGGCCTCGGAACTTTTAAATACCTTGATATATCTCGAGAACTACGCATCTGATCAAAAAATATCATAGAACATAAAAAGTAGGAAACTCAATTCTCTACAAAAAACGTCTCTTAACATTTTGCCATAGCTCGCTTCGTTTCCGAGATATTTGCAGATTTATCTCAAGGGAAGGGGCCTAACGGACATATTTCGAGATATTTCTTCTTCTTGTTGTTCTTCTTCTGCACAGCTAAACTGGAAGTGGCATTTCCAGCTCGCAATAGTACAGAGTTATCTCAAAGAAAGGGGCCACGGTGTTTCTGTATCTCTATTATGTTGGTGCGGCTTCGGAACTTTTAAATATCTTGATATATCTCGAGAACTACGCGTCTGATCAAAAAATATCATAGAACATAAAAAGTAGGAAACTTAATTCTCTACAAAAAAGGTCTCTTAACATTTTGCCATAGCTCTCTTCGTTTCCGAGATATTTGCAGATTTATCTCAAGGGAAGGGGCCTGACGGACACATTTCGAGATATTTCTTCTTCTTGTTGTTCTTCTTCTGCACAGCTAAGCTGGAAGTGGCATTTGCAGCTCGCAATAGTGCAGAGTTATCTCAAGGAAAGGGGCCACGGTGTTTCTGTATCTCTATTATGTTGGTGCTGCTTCGGAACTTTTAAATATCTCGATATATCTCGAAAACTACGCTTCTGATCAAAAAATATCATAGAACATAAATTGTAGGAAACATAATTCTCTACAAAAAACGTCTCTTAACATTTTGCCATAGCTCGCTTCGTTTCCGAGATATTTGCAGATTCATCTCAAGGGAAGGGGCCTAACGGACATATTTCGAGATATTTCTTCTTCTTGTTGTTCTTCTTCTGCACAGCTAAACTGGAAGTGGCATTTCCAGCTCGCAATAGTACAGAGTTATCTCAAAGAAAGGGGCCACGGTGTTTCTGTATCTCTATTATGTTGGTGCGGCTTCGGAACTTTTAAATATCTTGATATATCTCGAGAACTACGCATCTGATCAAAAAATATCATAGAACATAAAAAGTAGGAAACTCAATTCTCTACAAAAAAGGTCTCTTAACATTTTGCAATAGCTCGCTTCGTTTCCGAGATATTTGCAGATTTATCTCAAGGGAAGGGGCCTGACGGACATATTTCGAGATATTTCTTCTTCTTGTTGTTCTTCTTCTGCACAGCTAAGCTGGAAGTGGCATTTGCGGCTCGCACTAGTGCAGAGTTATCTCAAAGAAAGGGGCCACGGTGTTTCTGTATCTCTATTATGTTGGTGCTGCTTCGGAACTTTTAAATATCTCGATATATCTCGAAAACTACGCTTCTGATCAAAAAATATCATAGAACATAAATTGTAGGAAACATAATTCTCTACAAAAAACGTCTCTTAACATTTTGCCATAGCTCGCTTCGTTTCCGAGATATTTGCAGATTTATCTCAAGGGAAGGGGCCTAACGGACATATTTCGAGATATTTCTTCTTCTTGTTGTTCTTCTTCTGCACAGCTAAACTGGAAGTGGCATTTCCAGCTCGCAATAGTACAGAGTTATCTCAAAGAAAGGGGCCACGGTGTTTCTGTATCTCTATTATGTTGGTGCGGCTTCGGAACTTTTAAATATCTTGATATATCTCGAGAACTACGCATCTGATCAAAAAATATCATAGAACATAAAAAGTAGGAAACTTAATTCTCTACAAAAAAGGTCTCTTAACATTTTGCCATAGCTCTCTTCGTTTCCGAGATATTTGCAGATTTATCTCAAGGGAAGGGGCCTGACGGACACATTTCGAGATATTTCTTCTTCTTGTTGTTCTTCTTCTGCACAGCTAAGCTGGAAGTGGCATTTGCAGCTCGCAATAGTGCAGAGTTATCTCAAAGAAAGGGGCCACGGTGTTTCTGTATCTCTATTATGTTGGTGCGGCTTCGGAACTTTTAAATATCTTGATATATCTCGAGAACTACGCATCTGATCAAAAAATATCATAGAACATAAAAAGTAGGAAACTTAATTCTCTACAAAAAGGTCTCGTAAGATTTTGCCATAGCTCGCTTCGTTTCCGAGATATTTGCAGATTTATCTCAAGGGAAGGGGCCTAACGGACATATTTCGAGATATTTCTTCTTCTTGTTGTTCTTCTTCTGCACAGCTAAACTGGAAGTGGCATTTCCAGCTCGCAATAGTGCAGAGTTATCTCAAAGAGAGGGGCCACGGTGTTTCTGTATCTCTATTATGTTGGTGCTGCTTCGGAACTTTTAAATATCTCGATATATCTCGAAAACTACGCTTCTGAGCAAAAAATATCATAGAACATAAATTGTAGGAAACATAATTCTCTACAAAAAACGTCTCTTAACATTTTGCCGTAGCTCGCTTCGTTTCCGAGATATTTGCAGATTTATCTCAAGGGAAGGGGCCTAACGGACATATTTCGAGATATTTCTTCTTCTTGTTGTTCTTCTTCTGCACAGCTAAGCTGGAAGTGGCATTTGCAGCTCGCAATTGTGCAGAGTTATCTCAAAGAGAGGGGCCACGGTGTTTCTGTATCTCTATTATGTTGGTGCGGCTTCGGAACTTTTAAATATCTTGATATAACTCGAGAACTACGAATCTGATCAGAAAATATCATAGAAGATAAAAAGTAGGAAACTTAATTCTCTACAAAAAAGGTCTCTTAACATTTTGCCATAGCTCGCTTCGTTTCCGAGATATTTGCAGATTTATCTCAAGGGAAGGGGCCTAACGGACATATTTCGTGATATTTCTTCTTCTTGTTGTTCTTCTTCTGCACAGCTAAGCTGGAAGTGGCATTTGCAGCTCGCATTAGTGCAGAGTTATCTCAAAGAAAGGGGCCACGGTGTTTCTGTATCTCTATTATGTTGGTGCGGCTTCTTAACTTTTAAATATCTTGCTATATATCTCGAGAACTACGCGTCTGATCAAAAAATATCATAGAACATAAAAAGTAGGAAACATAATTCCATACAAAAAGGGTCTCTTAACATTTTGCCATAGCTCGCTTCGTTTCCGAGATATTTGCAGACTTATCTCAAGGGAAGGGGCCTGACGGACATATTTCGAGATATTTCTTATACTTGTTGTTCTTCTTCTGCACAGCTAAGCTGGAAGTGGCATTTGCAGCTCGCAATAGTGCAGAGTTATCTCAAAGAAAGGGGCCACGGTGTTTCTGTATCTCTATTATGTTGGTGCGGCTTCGGAACTTTTAAATATCTTGATATATCTCGAGATCTACGCATCTGATCAAAAAATATCATAGAACATAAAAAGTAGGAAACTTAATTCTCTACAAAAAAGGTCTCTCAACATTTTGCCATAGCTCGCTTCGTTTCCGAGATATTTGCAGATTTATCTCAAGGGAAGGGGCCTGACGGACATATTTCGAGATATTTCTTCTTCTTGTTGTTCTTCTTCTGCACAGCTAAGCTGGAAGTGGCATTTGCAGCTCGCAATAGTGCAGAGTTATCTCAAAGAAAGGGGCCACGGTGTGTCTGTATCTCTATTATGTTGGTGCGGCTTCGGAACTTTTAAATATCTTGATATATCTCGAGAACTACGCATCTGATCGAAAAATATCATAGAACATAAAAAGTAGGAAACTTAATTCTCTACAAAAGAGGTCTCTTAACATTTTGCCATAGCTCGCTTCGTTTCCGAGATATTTGCAGATTCATCTCAAGGGAAGGGGCCTGACGGACATATTTCGAGATATTTCTTCTTTTTGTTGTTCTTCTTCTGCACAGCTAAGCTGGAAGTGGCATTTGCAGCTCGCAATAGTGCAGAGTTATCTCAAAGAAAGGGGCCACGGTGTTTCTGTATCTCTATTATGTTGGTGCGGCTTCGGAACTTTTAAATATCTTGATATATCTCGAGAACTACGCATCCGATCAAAAAATATCATAGAACATAAAAAGTAGGAAACTTAATTCTCTACAGAAAAGGTCTCTTAACATTTTGCCATAGCTCGCTTCGTTTCCGAGATATTTGCAGATTTATCTCGAGGGAAGGGGCCTGACGGACATATTTCGAGATATTTCTTCTTCTTGTTGTTCTTCTTCTGCACAGCTAAGCTGGAAGCGGCATTTGCGGCTCGCACTAGTGCAGAGTTATCTCAAAGAAAGGGGCCACGGTGTTTCTGTATCTCTATTATGTTGGTGCAGCTTCGGATCTTTTAAATATCTCGATATATCTCGAAAACTACGCTTCTGATCAAAAAATATCATAGAACATAAATTGTAGGAAACATAATTCTCTACAAAAAAGGTCTCTTAACATTTTGCCATAGCTCGTTTCGTTTCCGAGATATTTGCAGATATATCTCAAGGGAAGGGGCCTGACGGACATATTTCGAGATATTTCCTCTTCTTGTTGTTCTTCTTCTGCACAGCTAAACTGGAAGTGGCATTTCCAGCTCGCAGTAGCGCAGAGTTATCTCAAAGAAAGGGGCCACGGTGTTTCTGTATCTCTATTATGTTGGTGCGGCTTCGGAACTTTTAAATATCTTGATATATCTCGAGAACTACGCATCTGATCAAAAAATATCATAGAACATAAAAAGTAGGAAACTTAATTCTCTACAAATAAGGTCTCTTAACATTTTGCCATAGCTCGCTTCGTTTCCGAGATATTTGCAGATTTATCTCAAGGGAAGGGGCCTGACGGACATATTTCGAGATATTTCTTCTTCTTGTTGTTCTTCTTCTGCACAGCTAAGCTGGAAGTGGCATTTGCAGCTCGCAATAGTGCAGAGTTATCTCAAAGAAAGGGGCCACGGTGTTTCTGTATCTCTATTATGTTGGTGCGGCTTCGGAACTTTTAAATATCTTGATATATCTCGAGAACTACGCATCTGATCAAATAATATCATAGAACATAAAACGTAGGAAACTTAATTCTCCACAAATAAGGTCTCTTAACATTTTGCCATAGCTCGCTTCGTTTCCGAGATATTTGCAGATTTATCTTAAGGGAAGGGGCCTGACGGACATATTTCGAGATATTTCTTCTTCTTGTTGGTCTTCTTCTGCACAGCTAAGCTGGAAGTGGCATTTGCAGCTCGCGATAGTGCAGAGTTATCTCGAAGAAAGGGGCCACGGTGTTTCTGTATCTCTATTATGTTGGTGCGGCTTCGGATCTTTTAAATATCTCGATATATCTCGAAAACTACGCTTCTGATCAAAAAATATCATAGAACGTAAATTGTGGGAAACATAATTCTCTACAAAAAAGGTCTCTTAACATTTTGCCATAGCTCGCTTGGTTTCCGAGATATTTGCAGATTTATCTCAAGGGAAGGGGTCTGACGGACATATTTCGAGATATTTCTTCTTCTTGTTGTTCTTCTTCTGCACAGCTAAGCTGGAAGTGGCATTTGCAGCTCGCCATAGTGCAGAGTTATCTCAAAGAAAGGGGCCACGGTGTTTCTGTATCTCTATTATGTTGGTGCGGCTTCGGAACTTTTAAATATCTTGATATATCTCGAGAGCTACGCATCCGATCAAAAAATATCATAGAACATAAAAAGTAGGAAACATAATTCCATACAAAAAAGGTCTCTTAACATTTTGCCATAGCTCGCTTCGTTTCCGAGATATTTGCAGATTTATCTCAAGGGAAGGTGCCTGACGGACATATTTCGAGATATTTCTTCTTCTTGTTGTTCTTCTTCTGCACAGCTAAGCTGGAAGTGGCATTTGCAGCTCGCAATAGTGCAGAGTTATCTCAAAGAGAGGGGCCACGGTGTTTCTGTATCTCTATTATGTTGGTGCGGCTTCGGAACTTTTAAATATCTTGATATATCTCGAGAACTACGAATCTGATCAGAAAATATCATAGAAGATAAAAAGTAGGAAACTTAATTCTCTACAAAAAAGGTCTCTTAACATTTTGCCATAGCTCGCTTCGTTTCCGAGATATTTGCAGATTTATCTCAAGGGAAGGGGCCTGACGGACATATTTCGAGATATTTCTTCTTCTTGTTGTTCTTCTTCTGCACAGCTAAGCTGGAAGTGGCATTTGCGGCTCGCACTAGTGCAGAGTTATCTCAAAGAAAGGGGCCACGGTGTTTCTGTATCTCTATTATGTTGGTGCGGCTTCGGAACTTTTAAATATCTTGATATATCTCGAGAACTACGCATCTGATCAAAAAATATCATAGAACATAAAAAGTAGGAAACTTAATTCGCTACAAAAAGGTCTCTTAACATTTTGCCATAGCTCGCTTCGTTTCCGAGATATTTGCAGATTTATCTCAAGGGAAGGGGCCTAACGGACATATTTCGTGATACTTCTTCTTCTTGTTGTTCTTCTTCTGCACAGCTAAGCTGGAAGTGGCATTTGCAGCTCGCATTAGTGCAGAGTTATCTCAAAGAAAGGGGCCACGGTGTTTCTGTATCTCTATTATGTTGGTGCGGCTTCTTAACTTTTAAATATCTTGATATATCTCGAGAACTACGCCTCTGATCGAAAAATATCATAGAACATAAAAAGTAGGAAACTTAATTCTCTACAAAAAAGGTCTCTTAACATTTTGCCATAGCTCGCTTCGTTTCCGAGATATTTGCAGATTTATCTCAAGGGAAGGGGTCTGACGGACATATTTCGAGATATTTCTTCTTCTTGTTGTTCTTCTTCTGCACAGCTAAGCTGGAGGTGGCATTTGCAGCTCGCAATAGTGCAGAGTTATCTCAAAGAAAGGGGCCACGGTGTTTCTGTATCTCTATTATGTTGGTGCGGCTTCGGAACTTTTAAATATCTTGATATATCTCGAGAACTACGCCTCTGATCGAAAAATATCATAGAACATAAAAAGTAGGAAACTTAATTCTCTACAAAACAGGTCTCTTAACATTTTGCAATAGCTCGCTTCGTTTCCGAGATATTTGCAGATTTATCTCAAGGGAAGGGGCCTGACGGACATATTTCGAGATATTTCTTCTTCTTGTTGTTCTTCTTCTGCACAGCTAAGCTGGAAGTGGCATTTGCAGCTCGCAATAGTGCAGAGTTATCTCAAAGAAAGGGGCCACGGTGTGTCTGTATCTCTATTATGTTGGTGCGGCTTCGGAACTTTTAAATATCTTGATATATCTCGAGAACTACGCATCTGATCGAAAAATATCATAGAACATAAAAAGTAGGAAACTTAATTCTCTACAAAAGAGGTCTCTTAACATTTTGCCATAGCTCGCTTCGTTTCCGAGATATTTGCAGATTTATCTCAAGGGAAGGGGCCTGACGGACATATTTCGAGATATTTCTTCTTTTTGTTGTTCTTCTTCTGCACAGCTAAGCTGGAAGTGGCATTTGCAGCTCGCAATAGTGCAGAGTTATCTCAAAGAAAGGGGCCACGGTGTTTCTGTATCTCTATTATGTTGGTGCGGCTTCGGAACTTTTAAATATCTTGATATATCTCGAGAACTACGCATCCGATCAAAAAATATCATAGAACATAAAAAGTAGGAAACTTAATTCTCTACAGAAAAGGTCTCTTAACATTTTGCCATAGCTCGCTTCGTTTCCGAGATATTTGCAGATTTATCTCGAGGGAAGGGGCCTGACGGACATATTTCGAGATATTTCTTCTTCTTGTTGTTCTTCTTCTGCACAGCTAAGCTGGAAGCGGCATTTGCGGCTCGCACTAGTGCAGAGTTATCTCAAAGAAAGGGGCCACGGTGTTTCTGTATCTCTATTATGTTGGTGCAGCTTCGGATCTTTTAAATATCTCTATATATCTCGAAAACTACGCTTCTGATCAAAAAATATCATAGAACATAAATTGTAGGAAACATAATTCTCTACAAAAAAGGTCTCTTAACATTTTGCCATAGCTCGTTTCGTTTCCGAGATATTTGCAGATATATCTCAAGGGAAGGGGCCTGACGGACATATTTCGAGATATTTCCTCTTCTTGTTGTTCTTCTTCTGCACAGCTAAACTGGAAGTGGCATTTCCAGCTCGCAATAGCGCAGAGTTATCTCAAAGAAAGGGGCCACGGTGTTTCTGTATCTCTATTATGTTGGTGCGGCTTCGGAACTTTTAAATATCTTGATATATCTCGAGAACTACGCATCTGATCAAATAATATCATAGAACATAAAAAGTAGGAAACTTAATTCTCCACAAATAAGGTCTCTTAACATTTTGCCATAGCTCGCTTCGTTTCCGAGATATTTGCAGATTTATCTCGAGGGAAGGGGCCTGACGGACATATTTCGAGGTATTTCTTCTTCTTGTTGTTCTTCTTCTGCACAGCTAAGCTGGAAGCGGCATTAGCGGCTCGCACTAGTGCAGAGTTATCTCAAAGAAAGGGGCCACGGTGTTTCTGTATCTCTATTATGTTGGTGCAGCTTCGGATCTTTTAAATATCTCGATATATCTCGAAAACTACGCTTCTGATCAAAAAATATCACAGAACATAAATTGTAGGAAACATAATTCTCTACAAAAAAGGTCTCTTAACATTTTGCCATAGCTCGTTTCGTTTCCGAGATATTTGCAGATATATCTCAAGGGAAGGGGCCTGACGGACATATTTCGAGATATTTCCTCTTCTTGTTGTTCTTCTTCTGCACAGCTAAACTGGAAGTGGCATTTCCAGCTCGCAATAGCGCAGATTTATCTCAAAGAAAGGGGCCACGGTGTTTCTGTATCTCTATTATGTTGGTGCGGCTTCGGAACTTTTAAATATCTTGATATATCTCGAGAACTACGCATCTGATCAAAAAATATCGTAGAACATAAAAAGTAGGAAACTTAATTCTCTACAAATAAGGTCTCTTAACATTTTGGCATAGCTCGCTTCGTTTCCGAGATATTTGCAGATTTATCTCAAAGGAAGGAGCCTGACGGACATATTTCGAGATATTTCTTCTTCTTGTTGTTCTTCTTCTGCACAGCTAAGCTGGAAGTGGCATTTGCAGCTCGCAATAGTGCAGAGTTAACTCAAAGAAAGGGGCCACGGTGTTTCTGTATCTCTATTATGTTGGTGCGGCTTCGGAACTTTTAAATATCTTGATATATCTCGAGAACTACGCATCTGATCAAATAATATCATAGAACATAAAAAGTAGGAAACTTAATTCTCCACAAATAAGGTCTCTTAACATTTTGCCATAGCTCGCTTCGTTTCCGAGATATTTGCAGATTTATCTCAAGGGAAGGGGCCTGACGGACATATTTCGAGATATTTCTTCTTCTTGTTGGTCTTCTTCTGCACAGCTAAGCTGGAAGTGGCATTTGCAGCTCGCAATAGTGCAGAGTTATCTCGAAGAAAGGGGCCACGGTGTTTCTGTATCTCTATTATGTTGGTGCGGCTTCGGATCTTTTAAATATCTTGATATATCTCGAAAACTACGCTTCTGATCAAAAAATATCATAGAACGTAAATTATGGGAAACATAATTCTCTACAAAAAAGGTCTCTTAACATTTTGCCATAGCTCGCTTCGTTTCCGAGATATTTGCAGATTTATCTCAAGGGAAGGGGCCTGACGGACATATTTCGAGATATTTCTTCTTCTTGTTGTTCTTCTTCTGCACAGCTAAGCTGGAAGTGGCATTTGCAGCTCGCAATAGTGCAGAGTTATCTCAAAGAAAGGGGCCACGGTGTTTCTGTATCTCTATTATGTTGGTGCGGCTTCGGAACTTTTAAATATCTTGATATATCTCGAGAACTACGCATCTGATCAAAAAATATCATAGAACATAAAAAGTAGGAAACTTCATTCTCTACCAAAAAGGTCTCTTAACATTTTGCCATAGCTCGCTTCGTTTCCGAGATATATGCAGATTTATCTCAAGGGAAGGGGCCTGACGGACATATTTCGGGATATTTCTTCTTCTTGTTGTTCTTCTTCTGCACAGCTAAACAGGAAGTGGCATTTCCAGCTCGCAATAGTGCAGAGTTATCTGAAAGAAAGGGGCCACGGTGTTTCTGTATCTCTATTATGTTGGTGCGGCTTCGGAACTTTTAAATATCTTGATATATCTCGAGAACTACGCATCTGATCAAATAATATCATAGAACATAAAAAGTAGGAAACTTAATTCTCTACAAATAAGGTCTCTTAACATTTTGCCATAGCTCGCTTCGTTTCCGAGATATTTGCAGATTTATCTCAAGGGAAGGGGCCTGACGGACATATTTCGAGATATTTCTTCTTCTTGTTGGTCTTCTTCTGCACAGCTAAGCTGGAAGTGGCATTTGCAGCTCGCAATAGTGCAGAGTTATCTCAAAGAAAGGGGCCACGGTGTTTCTGTATCTCTATTATGTTGGTGCGGCTTCGGAACTTTTAAATATCTTGATATATCTCGAGAACTACGCATCTGATCAAATAATATCATAGAACATAAAAAGTAGGAAACTTAATTCTCCACAAATAAGGTCTCTTAACATTTTGCCATAGCTCGCTTCGTTTCCGAGATATTTGCAGATTTATCTTAAGGGAAGGGGCCTGACGGACATATTTCGAGATATTTCTTCTTCTTGTTGGTCTTCTTCTGCACAGCTAAGCTGGAAGTGGCATTTGCAGCTCGCAATAGTGCAGAGTTATCTCGAAGAAAGGGGCCACGGTGTTTCTGTATCTCTATTATGTTGGTGCGGCTTCGGATCTTTTAAATATCTTGATATATCTCGAGAGCTACGCATCCGATCAAAAAATATCATAGAACATAAAAAGTAGGAAACATAATTCCATACAAAAAAGGTCTCTTAACATTTTGCAATAGCTCGCTTCGTTTCCGAGATATTTGCAGATTTATCTCAAGGGAAGGGGCCTGACGGACATATTTCGAGATATTTCTTCTTCTTGTTGTTCTTCTTCTGCACAGCTAAGCTGGAAGTGGCATTTGCGGCTCGCACTAGTGCAGAGTTATCTCAAAGAAAGGGGCCACGGTGTTTCTGTATCTCTATTATGTTGGTGCGGCTTCGGAACTTTAAAATATCTTGATATATCTCGAGAACTACGCTTCTGATCAAAAAATATCATAGAACGTAAATTGTGGGAAACATAATTCTCTACAAAAAAGGTCTCTTAACATTTTGCCATAGCTCGCTTCGTTTCCGAGATATTTGCAGATTTATCTCAAGGGAAGGGGTCTGACGGACATATTTCGAGATATTTCTTCTTCTTGTTGTTCTTCTTCTGCACAGCTAAGCTGGAAGTGGCATTTGCAGCTCGCAATAGTGCAGAGTTATCTCAAAGAAAGGGGCCACGGTGTTTCTGTATCTCTATTATGTTGGTGCGGCTTCGGAACTTTTAAATATCTTGATATATCTCGAGAGCTACGCATCCGATCAAAAAATATCATAGAACATAAAAAGTAGGAAACATAATTCCATACAAAAAAGGTCTCTTAACATTTTGCCATAGCTCGCTTCGTTTCCGAGATATTTGCAGATTTATCTCAAGGGAAGGTGCCTGACGGACATATTTCGAGATATTTCTTCTTCTTGTTGTTCTTCTTCTGCACAGCTAAGCTGGAAGTGGAATTTGCAGCTCGCAATAGTGCAGAGTTATCTCAAAGAGAGGGGCCACGGTGTTTCTGTATCTCTATTATGTTGGTGCGGCTTCGGAACTTTTAAATATCTTGATATATCTCGAGAACTACGAATCTGATCAGAAAATATCATAGAAGATAAAAAGTAGGAAACTTAATTCTCTACAAAAAAGGTCTCTTAACATTTTGCAATAGCTCGCTTCGTTTCCGAGATATTTGCAGATTTATCTCAAGGGAAGGGGCCTGACGGACATATTTCGAGATATTTCTTCTTCTTGTTGTTCTTCTTCTGCACAGCTAAGCTGGAAGTGGCATTTGCGGCTCGCACTAGTGCAGAGTTATCTCAAAGAAAGGGGCCACGGTGTTTCTGTATCTCTATTATGTTGGTGCGGCTTCGGAACTTTAAAATATCTTGATATATCTCGAGAACTACGCATCTGATCAAAAAATATCATAGAACGTAAAAAGTAGGAAACTTAATTCTCTACAAATAAAGTCGCTTAACATTTTGCCATAGCTCGCTTCGTTTCCGAGATATTTGCAGATTTATCTCAAGGGAAGGGGCCTGACGGACATATTTCGAGATATTTCTTCTTCTTGTTGTTCTTCTTCTGCACAGCTAAGCTGGAAGTGGCATTTGCAGCTCGCAATAGTGCAGAGTTATCTCAAAGAAAGGGGCCACGGTGTTTCTGTATCTCTATTATGTTGGTGCGGCTTCGGAACTTTTAAATATCTTGATATATCTCGAGAACTACGCATCTGATCAAAAAATATCATAGAACATAAAAAGTAGGAAACTTCATTCTCTACCAAAAAGGTCTCTTAACATTTTGCCATAGCTCGCTTCGTTTCCGAGATATATGCAGATTTATCTCAAGGGAAGGGGCCTGACGGACATATTTCGGGATATTTCTTCTTCTTGTTGTTCTTCTTCTGCACAGCTAAACAGGAAGTGGCATTTCCAGCTCGCAATAGTGCAGAGTTATCTGAAAGAAAGGGGCCACGGTGTTTCTGTATCTCTATTATGTTGGTGCGGCTTCGGAACTTTTAAATATCTTGATATATCTCGAGAACTACGCATCTGATCAAATAATATCATAGAACATAAAAAGTAGGAAACTTAATTCTCTACAA
The DNA here is from genome assembly GCF_051020975.1 of Osmia lignaria lignaria. Classification (NCBI taxonomy): domain Eukaryota; kingdom Metazoa; phylum Arthropoda; class Insecta; order Hymenoptera; family Megachilidae; genus Osmia; species Osmia lignaria. The sequence continues at coordinate 23,762,883 of NW_027478159.1, forward strand.
ATAAGGTCTCTTAACATTTTGCCATAGCTCGCTTCGTTTCCGAGATATTTGCAGATTTATCTCAAGGGAAGGGGCCTGACGGACATATTTCGAGATATTTCTTCTTCTTGTTGGTCTTCTTCTGCACAGCTAAGCTGGAAGTGGCATTTGCAGCTCGCAATAGTGCAGAGTTATCTCAAAGAAAGGGGCCACGGTGTTTCTGTATCTCTATTATGTTGGTGCGGCTTCGGAACTTTTAAATATCTTGATATATCTCGAGAACTACGCATCTGATCAAAAAATATCATAGAAGATAAAAAGTAGGAAACTTCATTCTCTACCAAAAAGGTCTCTTAACATTTTGCCATAGCTCGCTTCGTTTCCGAGATATATGCAGATGTATCTCAAGGGAAGGGGCCTGGCGGACATATTTCGGGACATTTCTTCTTCTTGTTGTTCTTCTTCTGCACAGCTAAACAGGAAGTGGCATTTCCAGCTCGCAATAGTGCAGAGTTATCTGAAAGAAAGGGGCCACGGTGTTTCTGTATCTCTATTATGTTGGTGCGGCTTCGGATCTTTTAAATATCTCGATATATCTCGAAAACTACGCTTCTGATCAAAAAATATCATAGAACCTAAATTGTGGGAAACTTAATTCTCTACAAAAAAGGTCTCTTAACATTTTGCCATAGCTCGCTTTGTTTCCGAGATATTTGCAGATTTATCTCGAGGGAAGGGGCCTGACGGACATATTTCGAGATATTTCTTCTTCTTGTTGTTCTTCTTCTGCACAGCTAAGCTGGAAGCGGCATTTGCGGCTCGCACTAGTGCAGAGTTATCTCAAAGAAAGGGGCCACGGTGTTTCTGTATCTTTATTATGTTGGTGCAGCTTCGGATCTTTTAAATATCTCGATATATCTCGAAAACTACGCTTCTGATCAAAAAATATCATAGAACATAAATTGTAGAAAACATAATTCTCTACAAAAAAGGTCTCTTAACATTTTGCCATAGCTCGTTTCGTTCCCGAGATATTTGCAGATATATCTCAAGGGAAGGGGCCTGACGGACATATTTCGAGATATTTCCTCTTCTTGTTGTTCTTCTTCTGCACAGCTAAACTGGAAGTGGCATTTGCAGCTCGCAATAGTGCAGAGTTATCTCAAAGAAAGGGGCCACGGTGTTTCTGTATCTCTATTATGTTGGTGCGGCTTCGGAACTTTTAAATATCTTGATATATCTCGAGAACTACGCATCCGATCAAAAAATATCATAGAACATAAAAAGTAGGAAACTTAATTCTCTACAAAAAAGGTCTCTCAACATTTTGCCATAGCTCGCTTCGTTTCCGAGATATTTGCAGATTTATCTCGAGGGAAGGGGCCTGACGGACATATTTCGAGATATTTCTTCTTCTTGTTGTTCTTCTTCTGCACAGCTAAGCTGGACGTGGCATTTACAGCTCGCAATAGTGCAGAGTTATCTCAAAGAAAGGGGCCACGGTGTTTCTGTATCTCTATTATGTTGGTGCGGCTTCGGAACTTTTAAATATCTTGATATATCTCGAGAACTACGCATCTGATCAAAAAATATCATGGAACATAAAAAGTAGGAAACTTAATTCTCTACAAATAAAGTCGCTTAACATTTTGCCATAGCTCGCTTCGTTTCCGAGATATTTGCAGATTTATCTCAAGGGAAGGGGCCTGACGGACATATTTCGAGATATTTCTTCTTCTTGTTGGTCTTCTTCTGCACAGCTAAGCTGGAAGTGGCATTTGCAGCTCGCAATAGTGCAGAGTTATCTCAAAGAAAGGGGCCACGGTGTTTCTGTATCTCTATTATGTTGGTGCGGCTTCGGAACTTTTAAATATCTTGATATATCTCGAGAACTACGCATCTGATCAAAAAATATCATAGAAGATAAAAAGTAGGAAACTTCATTCTCTACCAAAAAGGTCTCTTAACATTTTGCCATAGCTCGCTTCGTTTCCGAGATATATGCAGATGTATCTCAAGGGAAGGGGCCTGGCGGACATATTTCGGGACATTTCTTCTTCTTGTTGTTCTTCTTCTGCACAGCTAAACAGGTAGTGGCATTTCCAGCTCGCAATAGTGCAGAGTTATCTGAAAGAAAGGGGCCACGGTGTTTCTGTATCTCTATTATGTTGGTGCGGCTTCGGAACTTTTAAATATCTTGATATATCTCGAGAACTACGCATCTGATCAAATAATATCATAGAACATAAAAAGTAGGAAACTTAATTCTCTACAAATAAGGTCTCTTAACATTTTGCCATAGCTCGCTTCGTTTCCGAGATATTTGCAGATTTATCTCAAGGGAAGGGGCCTGACGGACATATTTCGAGATATTTCTTCTTCTTGTTGGTCTTCTTCTGCACAGCTAAGCTGGAAGTGGCATTTGCAGCTCGCAATGGTGCAGAGTTATCTCAAAGAAAGGGGCCACGGTGTTTCTGTATCTCTATTATGTTGGTGCGGCTTCGGATCTTTTAAATATCTCGATATATCTCGAAAACTACGCTTCTGATCAAAAAATATCATAGAACCTAAATTGTGGAAAACTTAATTCTCTACAAAAAAGGTCTCTTAACATTTTGCCATAGCTCGCTTTGTTTCCGAGATATTTGCAGATTTATCTCGAGGGAAGGGGCCTGACGGACATATTTCGAGATATTTCTTCTTCTTGTTGTTCTTCTTCTGCACAGCTAAGCTGGAAGCGGCATTTGCGGCTCGCACTAGTGCAGAGTTATCTCAAAGAAAGGGGCCACGGTGTTTCTGTAACTCTATTATGTTGGTGCGGCTTCGGAACTTTTAAATATCTTGATATATCTCGAGAACTACGCATCTGATCAAAAAATATCATAGAACATAAAAAGTAGGAAACTTCATTCTCTACCAAAAAGGTCTCTTAACATTTTGCCATAGCTCGCTTCGTTTCCGAGATATATGCAGATTTATCTCAAGGGAAGGGGCCTGACGGACATATTTCGGGATATTTCTTCTTCTTGTTGTTCTTCTTCTGCACAGCTAAACTGGAAGTGGCATTTCCAGCTCGCAATAGTGCAGAGTTATCTGAAAGAAAGGGGCCACGGTGTTTCTGTATCTCTATTATGTTGGTGCGGCTTCGGAACTTTTAAATATCTTGATATATCTCGCGAACTACGCATCTGATCAAATAATATCATAGAACATAAAAAGTAGGAAACTTAATTCTCTACAAATAAGGTCTCTTAACATTTTGCCATAGCTCGCTTCGTTTCCGAGATATTTGCAGATTTATCTCAAGGGAAGGGGCCTGACGGACATTTTTCGAGATATTTCTTCTTCTTGTTGTTCTTCTTCTGCACAGCTAAGCTGGAAGTGGCATTTGCAGCTCGCAATGGTGCAGAGTTATCTCAAAGAAAGGGGCCACGGTGTTTCTGTATCTCTATTATGTTGGTGCGTCTTCGGAACTTTTAAATATCTTGATATATCTCGAGAACTACGCTTCTGATCAAAAAATATCATAGAACGTAAATTGTAGGAAACATTATTCTCTACAAAAAAGGTCTCTTAACATTTTGCCATAGTTCGCTTCGTTTCCGAGATATTTGCAGATTCATCTCAAGGGAAGGGGTCTGACGGACATATTTCGAGATATTTCTTCTTCTTGTTGTTCTTCTTCTGCACAGCTGAGCTCGAAGTGGCATTTGCAGCTCGCAATAGTGCAGAGTTATCTCAAAGAAAGAGGCCACGGTGTTTCTGTATCTCTATTATGTTGGTGCGGCTTCGGAACTTTTAAATATCTCGATATATCTCGAAAACTACGCTTCTGATCAAAAAATATCATAGAACATAAATTGTAGGAAACATAATTCTCTACAAAAAACGTCTCTCAACATTTTGCCATAGCTCGCTTCGTTTCCGAGATATTTGCAGATTCAGCTCAAAGGAACGGGCCTGACGGACATATTTCGAGATACTTCTTCTTCTTGTTGTTCTTCTTCTGCACAGCTAAGCTGGAAGTGGCATTTGCGGCTCGCACTAGTGCAGAGTTATCTCAAAGAAAGGGGCCACGGTGTTTCTGTATCTCTATTATGTTGGTGCGGCTTCGGAACTTTTAAATATCTCGATATATCTCGAAAACTACGCTTCTGATCAAAAAATATCATAGAACATGAAAAGTAGGAAACTTAATTCTCTACAAAAAAGGTCTCTCAACATTTTGCCATAGCTCTCTTCGTTTCCGAGATATTTGCAGATTTATCTCAAGGGAAGGGGCCTGACGGACATATTTCGAGATATTTCTTCTTCTTGTTGTTCTTCTTCTGCACAGCTAAACTGGAAGTGGCATTTCCAGCTCGCAATAGTGCTGAGTTATCTCAAAGAGAGGGGCCACGGTGTTTCTGTATCTCTATTATGTTGGTGCGGCTTCGGAACTTTTAAATATCTTGATATATCTCGAGAACTACGCATCTGATCAAAAAATATCATAGAAGATAAAAAGTAGGAAACTTAATTCTCTACACAAAAGGTCTCTTCACATTTTGCCATAGCTCGCTTCGTTTCCGAGATATGTGCAGATTTATCTCAAGGGGAGGGGCCTGACGGACATATTTCGAGATATTTCTTCTTCTTGTTGTTCTTCTTCTGCACAGCTAAGCTGGAAGTGGCATTTGCGGCTCGCACTAGTGCAGAGTTATCTCAAAGAAAGGGGCCACGGTGTTTCTGTATCTCTATTATGTTGGTGCGGCTTCGGAACTTTTAAATATCTCGATATATCTCGAAAACTACGCTTCTGATCAAAAAATATCATAGAACATAAATTGTAGGAAACATAATTCTCTACAAAAAAGGTCTCTTAACATTTTGTCATAGCTCGCTTCGTTTCCGAGATATTTGCAGATTTATCTCGAGGGAAGGGGCCTGACGGACATATTTCGAGATATCTCTTCTTCTTGTTGTTCTTCTTCTGCACAGCTAAGCTGGACGTGGCATTTACAGCTCGCAATAGTGCAGAGTTATCTCAAAGAAAGGGGCCACGGTGTTTCTGTATCTCTATTATGTTGGTGCGGCTTCGGAACTTTTAAATATCTTGATATATCTCGAGAACTACGCATCTGATCAAAAAATATCATAGAAGATAAAAAGTAGGAAACTTCATTCTCTACCAAAAAGGTCTCTTAACATTTTGCCATAGCTCGCTTCGTTTCCGAGATATTTGCAGATTTATCTCAAGGGAAGGGGCCTGACGGACATATTTCGAGATATTTCTTCTTCTTGTTGTTCTTCTTCTGCACAGCTAAGCTGGAAGTGGCATCTGCAGCGCGCAATAGTGCAGAGTTATCTCAAAGAAAGGGGCCACGGTGTTTCTGTATCTCTATTATGTTGGTGCGGCTTCGGAACTTTTAAATATCTTGATATATCTCGAGAACTACGCATCTGTTCAAAAAATATCATAGAACATAAAAAGTAGGAATCCTAATTTTCTACAAAAAAGGTCTCTTAACATTTTGCCGTAGCTCGCTTCGTTTCCGAGATATTTGCAGATTTATCTCAAGGGAAGGGGCCTGACGGACATATTTCCAGATATTTCTTCTTCTTGTTGTTCTTCTTCTGCACAGCTAAGCTGGAAGTGGCATTTGCAGCTCGCAATAGTGCAGAGTTATCGCAAAGAAAGGGGCCACGGTGTTTCTGTATCTCTATTATGTTGGTGCGGCTTCGGAACTTTTAAATATCTTGATATATCTCGAGAACTACGCATCTGATCAAAAAATATCATAGAACATAAAAAGTAGGAAACTTAATTCTCTACAAAAAAGGTCTCTTAACATTTTGCCATAGCTCGCTTCGTTTCCGAGATATTTGCAGATTTATCTCAAGGGAAGGGGCCTGACGGACATATTTCGAGATATTTCTTCTTCTTGTTCTTCTTCTTCTGCACAGCTAAGCTGGAAGTGGCATTTGCAGCTCGCAATAGTGCAGAGTTATCTCAAAGAAAGGGGCCACGGTGTTTCTGTATCTCTATTATGTTGGTGCGGCTTCGGATCTTTTAAATATCTCGATTTATCTCGAAAACTACGCTTCTGATCAAAAAATATCATAGAACCTAAATTGTGGGAAATATAATTCTCTACAAAAAAGGTCTCTTAACATTTTGCCGTAGCTCGCTTCGTTTCCGAGATATTTGCAGATTTATCTCAAGGGAGGGGCCGGACGGACATATTTCCAGATATTTCTTCTTCTTGTTGTTCTTCTTCTGCACAGCTAAGCTGGAAGTGGCATTTGCAGCTCGCAATAGTGCAGAGTTATCTCAAAGAAAGGGGCCACGGTGTTTCTGTATCTCTATTATGTTGGTGCGGCTTCGGAACTTTTGAATATCTTGATATATCTCGAGAACTACGCCTCTGATCGAAAAATATCATAGAACATAAAAAGTAGGAAACTTAATTCTCTACAAAAAAGGTCTCTTAACGTTTTGCAATAGCTCGCTTCGTTTCCGAGATATTTGCAGATTTATCTCAAGGGAAGGGTCCTGACGGATATATTTCGAGATATTTCTTCTTCTTGTTGTTCTTCTTCTGCACAGCTAAGCTGGAAGTGGCATTTGCAGCTCGCAATAGTGCAGAGTTATCTCAAAGAAAGGGGCCACGGTGTTTCTGTACCTCTATTATGTTGGTGCAGCTTCGGAGCTTTTAAATATCTTGATATATCTCGAGAACTACGCATCTGATCAAAAAATATCATAGAACATAAAAAGTAGGAAACTTAATTTTCTACAAAAAAGGTCTCTTAACATTTTGCCGTAGTTCGCTTCGGTTCCGAGATATTTGCAGATTTATCTCAAGGGAAGGGGCCTGACGGACATATTTCCAGATATTTCTTCTTCTTGTTGTTCTTCTTCTGCACAGCTAAGCTGGAAGTGGCATTTGCAGCTCGCAATAGTGCAGAGTTATCGCAAAGAAAGGGGCCACGGTGTTTCTGTATCTCTATTATGTTGGTGCGGCTTCGGAACTTTTAAATATCTTGATATATCTCGAGAACTACGCATCTGATCAAAAAATATCATAGAACATAAAAAGTAGGAAACCTAATTTTCTACAAAAAAGGTCTCTTAACATTTTGCCGTAGCTCGCTTCGTTTCCGAGATATTTGCAGATTTATCTCAAGGGAAGGGGCCTGACGGACATATTTCGAAATATTTCTTATTCTTGTTGTTCTTCTTCTGCACAGCTAAGCTGGAAGTGGCATTTGCAGCTCGCAATAGTGCAGAGTTATCTCAAAGAAAGGGGCCACGGTGTTTCTGTACCTCTATTATGTTGGTGCAGCTTCGGAGCTTTTAAATATCTTGATATATCTCGAGAACTACGCATCTGATCAAAAAATATCATAGAACATAAAAAGTGGGAAACTTAATTCTCTACAAAAAAGGTCTCTTAACATTTTGCCATAGCTCGCTTCGTTTCCGAGATATTTGCAGATTTTTCTCAAGGGAAGGGGCCTGACGGACATATTTCGAGATATTTCTTCTTCTTGTTGTTCTTCTTCTGCACAGCTAAGCTGGAAGTGGCATTTGCAGCTCGCAATAGTGCAGAGTTATCGCAAAGAAAGGGGCCACGGTGTTTCTGTATCTCTATTATGTTGGTGCGGCTTCGGAACTTTTAAATATCTTGATATATCTCGAGAACTACGCATCTGATCAAAAAATATCATAGAAGATAAAAAGTAGGAAACTTAATTCTCTACACAAAAGGTCTCTTCACATTTTGCCATAGCTCGCTTCGTTTCCGAGATATGTGCAGATTTATCTCAAGGGGAGGGGCCTGACGGACATATTTCGAGATATTTCTTCTTCTTGTTGTTCTTCTTCTGCACAGCTAAGCTGGAAGTGGCATTTGCGGCTCGCACTAGTGCAGAGTTATCTCAAAGAAAGGGGCCACGGTGTTTCTGTATCTCTATTATGTTGGTGCGGCTTCGGAACTTTTAAATATCTCGATATATCTCGAAAACTACGCTTCTGATCAAAAAATATCATAGAACATAAATTGTAGGAAACATAATTCTCTACAAAAAAGGTCTCTTAACATTTTGTCATAGCTCGCTTCGTTTCCGAGATATTTGCAGATTTATCTCGAGGGAAGGGGCCTGACGGACATATTTCGAGATATCTCTTCTTCTTGTTGTTCTTCTTCTGCACAGCTAAGCTGGACGTGGCATTTACAGCTCGCAATAGTGCAGAGTTATCTCAAAGAAAGGGGCCACGGTGTTTCTGTATCTCTATTATGTTGGTGCGGCTTCGGAACTTTTAAATATCTTGATATATCTCGAGAACTACGCATCTGATCAAAAAATATCATAGAAGATAAAAAGTAGGAAACTTCATTCTCTACCAAAAAGGTCTCTTAACATTTTGCCATAGCTCGCTTCGTTTCCGAGATATTTGCAGATTTATCTCAAGGGAAGGGGCCTGACGGACATATTTCGAGATATTTCTTCTTCTTGTTGTTCTTCTTCTGCACAGCTAAGCTGGAAGTGGCATCTGCAGCGCGCAATAGTGCAGAGTTATCTCAAAGAAAGGGGCCACGGTGTTTCTGTATCTCTATTATGTTGGTGCGGCTTCGGAACTTTTAAATATCTTGATATATCTCGAGAACTACGCATCTGTTCAAAAAATATCATAGAACATAAAAAGTAGGAATCCTAATTTTCTACAAAAAAGGTCTCTTAACATTTTGCCGTAGCTCGCTTCGTTTCCGAGATATTTGCAGATTTATCTCAAGGGAAGGGGCCTGACGGACATATTTCCAGATATTTCTTCTTCTTGTTGTTCTTCTTCTGCACAGCTAAGCTGGAAGTGGCATTTGCAGCTCGCAATAGTGCAGAGTTATCGCAAAGAAAGGGGCCACGGTGTTTCTGTATCTCTATTATGTTGGTGCGGCTTCGGAACTTTTAAATATCTTGATATATCTCGAGAACTACGCATCTGATCAAAAAATATCATAGAACATAAAAAGTAGGAAACTTAATTCTCTACAAAAAAGGTCTCTTAACATTTTGCCATAGCTCGCTTCGTTTCCGAGATATTTGCAGATTTATCTCAAGGGAAGGGGCCTGACGGACATATTTCGAGATATTTCTTCTTCTTGTTCTTCTTCTTCTGCACAGCTAAGCTGGAAGTGGCATTTGCAGCTCGCAATAGTGCAGAGTTATCTCAAAGAAAGGGGCCACGGTGTTTCTGTATCTCTATTATGTTGGTGCGGCTTCGGATCTTTTAAATATCTCGATTTATCTCGAAAACTACGCTTCTGATCAAAAAATATCATAGAACCTAAATTGTGGGAAATATAATTCTCTACAAAAAAGGTCTCTTAACATTTTGCCGTAGCTCGCTTCGTTTCCGAGATATTTGCAGATTTATCTCAAGGGAGGGGCCGGACGGACATATTTCCAGATATTTCTTCTTCTTGTTGTTCTTCTTCTGCACAGCTAAGCTGGAAGTGGCATTTGCAGCTCGCAATAGTGCAGAGTTATCTCAAAGAAAGGGGCCACGGTGTTTCTGTATCTCTATTATGTTGGTGCGGCTTCGGAACTTTTGAATATCTTGATATATCTCGAGAACTACGCCTCTGATCGAAAAATATCATAGAACATAAAAAGTAGGAAACTTAATTCTCTACAAAAAAGGTCTCTTAACGTTTTGCAATAGCTCGCTTCGTTTCCGAGATATTTGCAGATTTATCTCAAGGGAAGGGTCCTGACGGATATATTTCGAGATATTTCTTCTTCTTGTTGTTCTTCTTCTGCACAGCTAAGCTGGAAGTGGCATTTGCAGCTCGCAATAGTGCAGAGTTATCTCAAAGAAAGGGGCCACGGTGTTTCTGTACCTCTATTATGTTGGTGCAGCTTCGGAGCTTTTAAATATCTTGATATATCTCGAGAACTACGCATCTGATCAAAAAATATCATAGAACATAAAAAGTAGGAAACTTAATTTTCTACAAAAAAGGTCTCTTAACATTTTGCCGTAGTTCGCTTCGGTTCCGAGATATTTGCAGATTTATCTCAAGGGAAGGGGCCTGACGGACATATTTCCAGATATTTCTTCTTCTTGTTGTTCTTCTTCTGCACAGCTAAGCTGGAAGTGGCATTTGCAGCTCGCAATAGTGCAGAGTTATCGCAAAGAAAGGGGCCACGGTGTTTCTGTATCTCTATTATGTTGGTGCGGCTTCGGAACTTTTAAATATCTTGATATATCTCGAGAACTACGCATCTGATCAAAAAATATCATAGAACATAAAAAGTAGGAAACCTAATTTTCTACAAAAAAGGTCTCTTAACATTTTGCCGTAGCTCGCTTCGTTTCCGAGATATTTGCAGATTTATCTCAAGGGAAGGGGCCTGACGGACATATTTCGAAATATTTCTTATTCTTGTTGTTCTTCTTCTGCACAGCTAAGCTGGAAGTGGCATTTGCAGCTCGCAATAGTGCAGAGTTATCTCAAAGAAAGGGGCCACGGTGTTTCTGTACCTCTATTATGTTGGTGCAGCTTCGGAGCTTTTAAATATCTTGATATATCTCGAGAACTACGCATCTGATCAAAAAATATCATAGAACATAAAAAGTGGGAAACTTAATTCTCTACAAAAAAGGTCTCTTAACATTTTGCCATAGCTCGCTTCGTTTCCGAGATATTTGCAGATTTTTCTCAAGGGAAGGGGCCTGACGGACATATTTCGAGATATTTCTTCTTCTTGTTGTTCTTCTTCTGCACAGCTAAGCTGGAAGTGGCATTTGCTGCGCGCAATAGTGCAGAGTTATCTCAAAGAAAGGGGCCACGGTGTTTCTGTATCTCTATTATGTTGGTGCGGCTTCGGAACTTTTAAATATCTTGATATACCTCGAGAACTACGCATCTGATCAAAAAATAGCATAGAACATAAAAAGTAGGAAACTTAATTCTCTACAAAAAAGGTCTCTTAACATTTTGCCATAGCTCGCTTCGTTTCCGAGATATTTGCAGATTTATCTCGAGGGAAGGGGCCTGACGGACATATTTCGAGATATTTCTTCTTCTTGTTGTTCTTCTTCTGCACAGCTAAGCTGGAAGCGGCATTTGCGGCTCGCACTAGTGCAGAGTTATCTCAAAGAAAGGGGCCACGGTGTTTCTGTATCTCTATTATGTTGGTGCGGCTTCGGAACTTTTAAATATCTCGATATATCTCGAAAACTACGCTTCTGATCAAAAAATATCATAGAACATAAATTGTAGGAAACATAATTCTCTACAAAAAAGGTCTCTTAACATTTTGCCATAGCTCGCTTCGTTTCCGAGATATTTGCAGATATATCTCAAGGGCAGGGGCCTGACGGACATATTTCGAGATATTTCTTCTTCTTGTTGTTCTTCTTCTGCACAGCTAAGCTGGAAGTGGCATTTGCAGCTCGCAATAGTGCAGAGTTACCTCAAAGAAAGGGGCCACGGTGTTTCTGTATCTCTATTATGTTGGTGCCGCTTCGGAACTTTTAAATATCAGGATATATCTCGAGAACTACGCATCTGATCAAAAAATATCAGAGAATGTAAATTGTAGGGCACATAATTCTCTACAAAAAAGGTCTCTTAACATTTTGCCATAGCTCGCTTCGTTTCCGAGATATTTGCAGATTTATCTCAAGGGAAGGGGCCTGACGGACATATTTCGAGATATTTCTTCTTCTTGTTGTTCTTCTTCTGCACAGCTAAGCTGGAAGTGGCATTTGCAGCTCGCAATAGTGCAGAGTTATCTCAAAGAAAGGGGCCACGGTGTTTCTGTATCTCTATTATGTTGGTGCGGCTTCGGAACTTTTAAATATCTTGATATATCTCGAGAACTACGCATCTGATCAAAAAATATCGTAGAACATAAAAAGTAGGAAACTTAATTCTCTACAAATAAGGTCTCTAAACACTTTTGCCATAGCTCGCTTGGTTTCCGAGATATTTGCAGATTTATCTCAAGGGAAGGGGCCTGACGGACATATTTCCAGATATTTCTTCTTCTTGTTGTTCTTCTTCTGCACAGCTAAGCTGGAAGTGGCATTTGCAGCTCGCAATAGTGCAGAGTTATCGCAAAGAAAGGGGCCACGGTGTTTCTATATCTCTATTATGTTGGTGCGGCTTCGGAACTTTTAAATATCTTGATATATCTCGAGAACTACGCATCTGATCAAAAAATATCATAGAACATAAAAAGTAGGAAACCTAATTTTCTACAAAAAAGGTCTCTTAACATTTTGCCGTAGCTCGCTTCGTTTCCGAGATATTTGCAGATTTATCTCAAGGGAAGCGGCCTGACGGACATATTTCGAAATATTTCTTATTCTTGTTGTTCTTCTTCTGCACAGCTAAGCTGGAAGTGGCATTTGCAGCTCGCAATAGTGCAGAGTTATCTCAAAGAAAGGGGCCACGGTGTTTCTGTATCTCTATTATGTTGGTGCCGCTTCGGAACTTTTAAATATCAGGATATATCTCGAGAACTACGCATCTGATCAAAAAATATCATAGAACATAAAAAGTAGGAAACTTAATTCTCTACAAAAATGGTCTCTTAACATTTTGCCATAGCTCGCTTCGTTTCCGAGATATTTGCAGATTCATCTCAAGGGAAGGGGCCTGACGGACATATTTCGAGATATTTCTTCTTCTTGTTGTTCTTCTTCTGCACAGCTAAGCTGGAAGTGGCATTTGCAGCTCGCAGTAGTGCAGAGTTATCTCAAAGAAAGGGGCCACGGTGTTTCTGTATCTCTATTATGTTGGTGCGGCTTCGGAACTTTTAAATATCTTGATATATCTCGAGAACTACGCATCTGATCAGAAAATATCATAGAACATAAAAAGTAGGAAACTTAATTCTCTACAAAAAAGGTCTCTTAACATTTTGCCATAGCTCGCTTCGTTTCCGAGATATTTGCAGATTTATCTCAAGGGAAGGGGCCTGACGGACATATTTCGAGATATTTCTTCTTCTTGTTGTTCTTCTTCTGCACAGCTAAGCTGGAAGTGGCATTTGCAGCTCGCAATAGTGCAGAGTTACCTCAAAGAAAGGGGCCACGGTGTTTCTGTATCTCTATTATGTTGGTGCGGCTTCGGAACTTTTAAATATCTTGATATATCTCGAGAACTACGCATCTGATCAAAAAATATCATAGAACATAAAAAGTAGGAAACTTAATTCTCTACAAAAAAGGTCTCTTAACATTTTGCCATAGCTCGCTTCGTTTCCGAGATATTTGCAGATGTATCTCAAGGGAAGGGGCCTGACGGACATATTTCGAGATATTTCTTCTTCTTGTTGTTCTTCTTCTGCACAGCTAAGCTGGAAGTGGCATTTGCAGCTCGCAGTAGTGCAGAGTTATCTCAAAGAAAGGGGCCACGGTGTTTCTGTATCTCTATTATGTTGGTGCGGCTTCGGAACTTTTAAATATCTTGATATATCTCGAGAACTACGCATCTGATCAGAAAATATCATAGAACATAAAAAGTAGGAAACTTAATTCTCTACAAAAAAGGTCTCTTAACATTTTGCCATAGCTCGCTTCGTTTCCGAGATATTTGCAGATTTATCTCAAGGGAAGGGGCCTGACGGACATATTTCGAGATATTTCTTCTTCTTGTTGTTCTTCTTCTGCACAGCTAAGCTGGAAGTGGCATTTGCAGCTCGCAATAGTGCAGAGTTACCTCAAAGAAAGGGGCCACGGTGTTTCTGTATCTCTATTATGTTGGTGCGGCTTCGGAACTTTTAAATATCTTGATATATCTCGAGAACTACGCATCTGATCAAAAAATATCATAGAACATAAAAAGTAGGAAACTTAATTCTCTACAAAAAAGGTCTCTTAACATTTTGCCATAGCTCGCTTCGTTTCCGAGATATTTGCAGATTTATCTCAAGGGAAGGGGCCTGACGGACATATTTCGAGATATTTCTTCTTCTTGTTGTTCTTCTTCTGCCCAGCTAAGCTGGAAGTGGCATTTGCAGCGCGCTATAGTGCAGAGTTATCTCAAAGAAAGGGGCCACGGTGTTTCTGTATCTCTATTATGTTGGTGCGGCTTCGGAACTTTTAAATATCTTGATATATCTCGAGAACTACGCATCTGTTCAAAAAATATCATAGAACATAAAAAGTAGGAATCCTAATTTTCTACAAAAAAGGTCTCTTAACATTTTGCCGTAGCTCGCTTCGTTTCCGAGATATTTGCAGATTTATCTCAAGGGAAGGGGCCTGACGGACATATTTCCAGATATTTCTTCTTCTTGTTGTTCTTCTTCTGCACAGCTAAGCTGGAAGTGGCATTTGCAGCTCGCAATAGTGCAGAGTTACCTCAAAGAAAGGGGCCACGGTGTTTCTGTATCTCTATTATGTTGGTGCGGCTTCGGAACTTTTAAATATCTTGATATATCTCGAGAACTACGCATCTGATCAAAAAATATCATAGAACATAAAAAGTAGGAAACTTAATTCTCTACAAAAAAGGTCTCTTAACATTTTGCCATAGCTCGCTTCGTTTCCGAGATATTTGCAGATTTATCTCAAGGGAAGGGGCCTGACGGACATATTTCGAGATATTTCTTCTTCTTGTTGTTCTTCTTCTGCACAGCTAAGCTGGAAGTGGCATTTGCAGCGCGCAATAGTGCAGAGTTATCTCAAAGAAAGGGGCCACGGTGTTTCTGTATCTCTATTATGTTGGTGCGGCTTCGGAACTTTTAAATATCTTGATATATCTCGAGAACTACGCATCTGTTCAAAAAATATCATAGAACATAAAAAGTAGGAATCCTAATTTTCTACAAAAAAGGTCTCTTAACATTTTGCCGTAGCTCGCTTCGTTTCCGAGATATTTGCAGATTTATCTCAAGGGAAGGGGCCTGACGGACATATTTCCAGATATTTCTTCTTCTTGTTGTTCTTCTTCTGCACAGCTAAGCTGGAAGTGGCATTTGCAGCTCGCAATAGTGCAGAGTTATCGCAAAGAAAGGGGCCACGGTGTTTCTGTATCTCTATTATGTTGGTGCGGCTTCGGAACTTTTAAATATCTTGATATATCTCGAGAACTACGCATCTGATCAAAAAATATCATAGAACATAAAAAGTAGGAAACCTAATTTTCTACAAAAAAGGTCTCTTAACATTTTGCCGTAGCTCGCTTCGTTTCCGAGATATTTGCAGATTTATCTCAAGGGAAGGGGCCTGATGGACATATTTCGAAATATTTCTTATTCTTGTTGTTCTTCTTCTGCACAGCTAAGCTGGAAGTGGCATTTGCAGCTCGCAATAGTGCAGAGTTATCTCAAAGAAAGGGGCCACGGTGTTTCTGTACCTCTATTATGTTGGTGCAGCTTCGGAGCTTTTAAATATCTTGATATATCTCGAGAACTACGCATCTGATCAAAAAATATCATAGAACATAAAAAGTAGGAAACTTAATTCTCTACAAAAAAGGTCTCTTAACATTTTGCCATAGCTCGCTTCGTTTCCGAGATATTTGCAGATTTATCTCAAGGGAAGGGGCCTGACGGACATATTTCGAGATATTTCTTCTTCTTGTTGTTCTTCTTCTGCACAGCTAAGCTGGAAGTGGCATTTGCAGCTCGCAATAGTGCAGAGTTACCTCAAAGAAAGGGGCCACGGTGTTTCTGTATCTCTATTATGTTGGTGCCGCTTCGGAACTTTTAAATATCAGGATATATCTCGAGAACTACGCATCTGATCAAAAAATATCGTAGAACATAAAAAGTAGGAAACTTAATTCTCTACAAATAAGGTCTCTAAACACTTTTGCCATAGCTCGCTTGGTTTCCGAGATATTTGCAGATTTATCTCAAGGGAAGGGGCCTGACGGACATATTTCGAGATATTCCTTCTTCTTGTTGTTCTTCTTCTGCACAGCTAAGCTGGAAGTGGCATTTGCAGCTCGCAATAGTGCAGAGTTACCTCAAAGAAAGGGGCCACGGTGTTTCTGTATCTCTATTATGTTGGTGCCGCTTCGGAACTTTTAAATATCAGGATATATCTCGAGAACTACGCATCTGATCAAAAAATATCATAGAACATAAAAAGTAGGAAACTTAATTCTCTACAAAAATGGTCTCTTAACATTTTGCCATAGCTCGCTTCGTTTCCGAGATATTTGCAGATTTATCTCAAGGGAAGGGGCCTGACGGACATATTTCGAGATATTTCTTCTTCTTGTTGTTCTTCTTCTGCACAGCTAAGCTGGAAGTGGCATTTGCAGCTCGCAGTAGTGCAGAGTTATCTCAAAGAAAGGAGCCACGGTGTTTCTGTATCTCTATTATGTTGGTGCGGCTTCGGAACTTTTAAATATCTTGATATATCTCGAGAACTACGCATCTGATCAGAAAATAGCATAGAACATAAAAAGTAGGAAACTTAATTCTCTACAAAAAAGGTCTCTTAACATTTTGCCATAGCTCGCTTCGTTTCCGAGATATTTGCAGATTTATCTCAAGGGAAGGGGCCTGACGGACATATTTCGAGATATTTCTTCTTCTTGTTGTTCTTCTTCTGCACAGCTAAGCTGGAAGTGGCATTTGCAGCTCGCAATAGTGCAGAGTTACCTCAAAGAAAGGGGCCACGGTGTTTCTGTATCTCTATTATGTTGGTGCGGCTTCGGAACTTTTAAATATCTTGATATATCTCGAGAACTACGCATCTGATCAAAAAATATCATAGAACATAAAAAGTAGGAAACTTAATTCTCTACAAAAAAGGTCTCTTAACATTTTGCCATAGCTCGCTTCGTTTCCGAGATATTTGCAGATTTATCTCAAGGGAAGGGGCCTGACGGACATATTTCGAGATATTTCTTCTTCTTGTTGTTCTTCTTCTGCACAGCTAAGCTGGAAGTGGCATTTGCAGCGCGCAATAGTGCAGAGTTATCTCAAAGAAAGGGGCCACGGTGTTTCTGTATCTCTATTATGTTGGTGCGGCTTCGGAACTTTTAAATATCTTGATATATCTCGAGAACTACGCATCTGTTCAAAAAATATCATAGAACATAAAAAGTAGGAATCCTAATTTTCTACAAAAAAGGTCTCTTAACATTTTGCCGTAGCTCGCTTCGTTTCCGAGATATTTGCAGATTTATCTCAAGGGAAGGGGCCTGACGGACATATTTCCAGATATTTCTTCTTCTTGTTGTTCTTCTTCTGCACAGCTAAGCTGGAAGTGGCATTTGCAGCTCGCAATAGTGCAGAGTTATCGCAAAGAAAGGGGCCACGGTGTTTCTGTATCTCTATTATGTTGGTGCGGCTTCGGAACTTTTAAATATCTTGATATATCTCGAGAACTACGCATCTGATCAAAAAATATCATAGAACATAAAAAGTAGGAAACCTAATTTTCTACAAAAAAGGTCTCTTAACATTTTGCCGTAGCTCGCTTCGTTTCCGAGATATTTGCAGATTTATCTCAAGGGAAGGGGCCTGATGGACATATTTCGAAATATTTCTTATTCTTGTTGTTCTTCTTCTGCACAGCTAAGCTGGAAGTGGCATTTGCAGCTCGCAATAGTGCAGAGTTATCTCAAAGAAAGGGGCCACGGTGTTTCTGTACCTCTATTATGTTGGTGCAGCTTCGGAGCTTTTAAATATCTTGATATATCTCGAGAACTACGCATCTGATCAAAAAATATCATAGAACATAAAAAGTAGGAAACTTAATTCTCTACAAAAAAGGTCTCTTAACATTTTGCCATAGCTCGCTTCGTTTCCGAGATATTTGCAGATTTATCTCAAGGGAAGGGGCCTGACGGACATATTTCGAGATATTTCTTCTTCTTGTTGTTCTTCTTCTGCACAGCTAAGCTGGAAGTGGCATTTGCAGCTCGCAATAGTGCAGAGTTACCTCAAAGAAAGGGGCCACGGTGTTTCTGTATCTCTATTATGTTGGTGCCGCTTCGGAACTTTTAAATATCAGGATATATCTCGAGAACTACGCATCTGATCAAAAAATATCGTAGAACATAAAAAGTAGGAAACTTAATTCTCTACAAATAAGGTCTCTAAACACTTTTGCCATAGCTCGCTTGGTTTCCGAGATATTTGCAGATTTATCTCAAGGGAAGGGGCCTGACGGACATATTTCGAGATATTCCTTCTTCTTGTTGTTCTTCTTCTGCACAGCTAAGCTGGAAGTGGCATTTGCAGCTCGCAATAGTGCAGAGTTACCTCAAAGAAAGGGGCCACGGTGTTTCTGTATCTCTATTATGTTGGTGCCGCTTCGGAACTTTTAAATATCAGGATATATCTCGAGAACTACGCATCTGATCAAAAAATATCGTAGAACATAAAAAGTAGGAAACTTAATTCTCTACAAAAATGGTCTCTTAACATTTTGCCATAGCTCGCTTCGTTTCCGAGATATTTGCAGATTTATCTCAAGGGAAGGGGCCTGACGGACATATTTCGAGATATTTCTTCTTCTTGTTGTTCTTCTTCTGCACAGCTAAGCTGGAAGTGGCATTTGCAGCTCGCAGTAGTGCAGAGTTATCTCAAAGAAAGGAGCCACGGTGTTTCTGTATCTCTATTATGTTGGTGCGGCTTCGGAACTTTTAAATATCTTGATATATCTCGAGAACTACGCATCTGATCAGAAAATATCATAGAACATAAAAAGTAGGAAACTTAATTCTCTACAAAAAAGGTCTCTTAACATTTTGCCATAGCTCGCTTCGTTTCCGAGATATTTGCAGATTTATCTCAAGGGAAGGGGCCTGACGGACATATTTCGAGATATTTCTTCTTCTTGTTGTTCTTCTTCTGCACAGCTAAGCTGGAAGTGGCATTTGCAGCTCGCAATAGTGCAGAGTTACCTCAAAGAAAGGGGCCACGGTGTTTCTGTATCTCTATTATGTTGGTGCGGCTTCGGAACTTTTAAATATCTTGATATATCTCGAGAACTACGCATCTGATCAAAAAATATCATAGAACATAAAAAGTTGGAAACTTAATTCTCTACAAAAAAGGTCTCTTAACATTTTGCCATAGCTCGCTTCGTTTCCGAGATATTTGCAGATTTATCTCAAGGGAAGGGGCCTGACGGACATATTTCGAGATATTTCTTCTTCTTGTTGTTCTTCTTCTGCACAGCTAAGCTGGAAGTGGCATTTGCAGCGCGCAATAGTGCAGAGTTATCTCAAAGAAAGGGGCCACGGTGTTTCTGTATCTCTATTATGTTGGTGCGGCTTCGGAACTTTTAAATATCTTGATATATCTCGAGAACTACGCATCTGTTCAAAAAATATCATAGAACATAAAAAGTAGGAATCCTAATTTTCTACAAAAAAGGTCTCTTAACATTTTGCCGTAGCTCACTTCGTTTCCGAGATATTTGCAGATTTATCTCAAGGGAAGGGGCCTGACGGACATATTTCGAGATATTTCTTCTTCTTGTTGTTCTTCTTCTGCACAGCTAAGCTGGAAGTGGCATTTGCAGCGCGCAATAGTGCAGAGTTATCTCAAAGAAAGGGGCCACGGTGTTTCTGTATCTCTATTATGTTGGTGCGGCTTCGGAACTTTTAAATATCTTGATATATCTCGAGAACTACGCATCTGTTCAAAAAATATCATAGAACATAAAAAGTAGGAATCCTAATTTTCTACAAAAAAGGTCTCTTAACATTTTGCCGTAGCTCGCTTCGTTTCCGAGATATTTGCAGATTTATCTCAAGGGAAGGGGCCTGACGGACATATTTCGAGATATTCCTTCTTCTTGTTGTTCTTCTTCTGCACAGCTAAGCTGGAAGTGGCATTTGCAGCTCGCAATAGTGCAGAGTTACCTCAAAGAAAGGGGCCACGGTGTTTCTGTATCTCTATTATGTTGGTGCCGCTTCGGAACTTTTAAATATCAGGATATATCTCGAGAACTACGCATCTGATCAAAAAATATCATAGAACATAAAAAGTAGGAAACTTAATTCTCTACAAAAATGGTCTCTTAACATTTTGCCATAGCTCGCTTCGTTTCCGAGATATTTGCAGATTTATCTCAAGGGAAGGGGCCTGACGGACATATTTCGAGATATTTCTTCTTCTTGTTGTTCTTCTTCTGCACAGCTAAGCTGGAAGTGGCATTTGCAGCTCGCAGTAGTGCAGAGTTATCTCAAAGAAAGGAGCCACGGTGTTTCTGTATCTCTATTATGTTGGTGCGGCTTCGGAACTTTTAAATATCTTGATATATCTCGAGAACTACGCATCTGATCAGAAAATATCATAGAACATAAAAAGTAGGAAACTTAATTCTCTACAAAAAAGGTCTCTTAACATTTTGCCATAGCTCGCTTCGTTTCCGAGATATTTGCAGATTTATCTCAAGGGAAGGGGCCTGACGGACATATTTCGAGATATTTCTTCTTCTTGTTGTTCTTCTTCTGCACAGCTAAGCTGGAAGTGGCATTTGCAGCTCGCAATAGTGCAGAGTTACCTCAAAGAAAGGGGCCACGGTGTTTCTGTATCTCTATTATGTTGGTGCGGCTTCGGAACTTTTAAATATCTTGATATATCTCGAGAACTACGCATCTGATCAAAAAATATCATAGAACATAAAAAGTAGGAAACTTAATTCTCTACAAAAAAGGTCTCTTAACATTTTGCCATAGCTCGCTTCGTTTCCGAGATATTTGCAGATTTATCTCAAGGGAAGGGGCCTGACGGACATATTTCGAGATATTTCTTCTTCTTGTTGTTCTTCTTCTGCATAGCTAAGCTGGAAGTGGCATTTGCAGCTCGCAATAGTGCAGAGTTATCGCA
Source organism: Osmia lignaria lignaria (assembly GCF_051020975.1). NCBI lineage: Eukaryota > Metazoa > Arthropoda > Insecta > Hymenoptera > Megachilidae > Osmia > Osmia lignaria. The sequence continues at coordinate 23,783,670 of NW_027478159.1, forward strand.
AAGAAAGGGGCCACGGTGTTTCTGTATCTCTATTATGTTGGTGCGGCTTCGGAACTTTTAAATATCTTGATATATCTCGAGAACTACGCATCTGTTCAAAAAATATCATAGAACATAAAAAGTAGGAATCCTAATTTTCTACAAAAAAGGTCTCTTAACATTTTGCCGTAGCTCGCTTCGTTTCCGAGATATTTGCAGATTTATCTCAAGGGAAGGGGCCTGACGGACATATTTCCAGATATTTCTTCTTCTTGTTGTTCTTCTTCTGCACAGCTAAGCTGGAAGTGGCATTTGCAGCTCGCAATAGTGCAGAGTTATCGCAAAGAAAGGGGCCACGGTGTTTCTGTATCTCTATTATGTTGGTGCGGCTTCGGAACTTTTAAATATCTTGATATATCTCGAGAACTACGCATCTGATCAAAAAATATCATAGAACATAAAAAGTAGGAAACCTAATTTTCTACAAAAAAGGTCTCTTAACATTTTGCCGTAGCTCGCTTCGTTTCCGAGATATTTGCAGATTTATCTCAAGGGAAGGGGCCTGACGGACATATTTCGAAATATTTCTTATTCTTGTTGTTCTTCTTCTGCACAGCTAAGCTGGAAGTGGCATTTGCAGCTCGCAATAGTGCAGAGTTATCTCAAAGAAAGGGGCCACGGTGTTTCTGTACCTCTATTATGTTGGTGCAGCTTCGGAGCTTTTAAATATCTTGATATATCTCGAGAACTACGCATCTGATCAAAAAATATCATAGAACATAAAAAGTAGGAAACTTAATTCTCTACAAAAAAGGTCTCTTAACATTTTGCCATAGCTCGCTTCGTTTCCGAGATATTTGCAGATTTATCTCAAGGGAAGGGGCCTGACGGACATATTTCGAGATATTTCTTCTTCTTGTTGTTCTTCTTCTGCACAGCTAAGCTGGAAGTGGCATTTGCTGCGCGCAATAGTGCAGAGTTATCTCAAAGAAAGGGGCCACGGTGTTTCTGTATCTCTATTATGTTGGTGCGGCTTCGGAACTTTTAAATATCTTGATATATCTCGAGAACTACGCATCTGATCAAAAAATATCGTAGAACATAAAAAGTAGGAAACTTAATTCTCTACAAATAAGGTCTCTAAACACTTTTGCCATAGCTCGCTTGGTTTCCGAGATATTTGCAGATTTATCTCAAGGGAAGGGGCCTGACGGACATATTTCGAGATATTTCTTCTTCTTGTTGTTCTTCTTCTGCACAGCTAAGCTGGAAGTGGCATTTGCAGCTCGCAGTAGTGCAGAGTTATCTCAAAGAAAGGGGCCACGGTGTTTCTGTATCTCTACTATGTTGGTGCGGCTTCGGAACTTTTAAATATCTTGATATATCTCGAGAACTACGCATCTGATCAGAAAATATCATAGAACATAAAAAGTAGGAAACTTAATTTTCTACAAAAAAGGTCTCTTAACATCTTGCCGTAGCTCGCTTCGTTTCCGAGATATTTGCAGATTTATCTCAAGGGAAGGGGCCTGACGGACATATTTCGAGATATTTCTTCTTCTTGTTGTTCTTCTCCTGCACAGCTAAGCTGGAAGTGGCATTTGCAGCGCGCAATAGTGCAGAGTTATCTCAAAGAAAGGGGCCACGGTGTTTCTGTATCTCTATTATGTTGGTGCGGCTTCGGAACTTTTAAATATCTTGATATATCTCGAGAACTACGCATCTGTTCAAAAAATATCATAGAACATAAAAAGTAGGAATCCTAATTTTCTACAAAAAAGGTCTCTTAACATTTTGCCGTAGCTCGCTTCGTTTCCGAGATATTTGCAGATTTATCTCAAGGGAAGGGGCCTGACGGACATATTTCGAGATATTTCTTCTTCTTGTTGTTCTTCTTCTGCACAGCTAAGCTGGAAGTGGCATTTGCTGCGCGCAATAGTGCAGAGTTATCTCAAAGAAAGGGGCCACGGTGTTTCTGTATCTCTATTATGTTGGTGCGGCTTCGGAACTTTTAAATATCTCGATATATCTCGAAAACTACGCTTCTGATCAAAAAATATCAGAGAACGTAAATTGTAGGAAACGTAATTCTCTACAAAAAAGGTCTCTTAACATTTTGCCGTAGCTCGCTTCGTTTCCGAGATATTTGCAGATTTATCTCAAGGGAAGGGGCCTGACGGACATATTTCGAAATATTTCTTATTCTTGTTGTTCTTCTTCTGCACAGCTAAGCTGGAAGTGGCATTTGCAGCTCGCAATAGTGCAGAGTTATCTCAAAGAAAGGGGCCACGGTGTTTCTGTACCTCTATTATGTTGGTGGAGCTTCGGAGCTTTTAAATATCTTGATATATCTCGAGAACTACGCATCTGATCAAAAAATATCATAGAACATAAAAAGTAGGAAACTTAATTCTCTACAAATAAGGTCTCTTAAGATTTTGCGATAGCTCGCTTGGTTTCCGAGATATTTGCAGATTTATCTCAAGGGAAGGGGCCTGACGGACATATTTCGAGATATTTCTTCTTCTTGTTGTTCTTCTTCTGCACAGCTAAGCTGGAAGTGGCATTTGCAGCTCGCAATAGTGCAGAGTTACCTCAAAGAAAGGGGCCACGGTGTTTCTGTATCTCTATTATGTTGGTGCGGCTTCGGAACTTTTAAATATCTTGATATATCTCGAGAACTACGCATCTGATCAAAAAATATCATAGAACATAAAAAGTAGGAAACTTAATTCTCTACAAAAAAGGTCTCTTAACATTTTGCCATAGCTCGCTTCGTTTCCGAGATATTTGCAGATTTATCTCAAGGGAAGGGGCCTGACGGACATATTTCGAGATATTTCTTCTTCTTGTTGTTCTTCTTCTGCACAGCTAAGCTGGAAGTGGCATTTGCAGCGCGCAATAGTGCAGAGTTATCTCAAAGAAAGGGGCCACGGTGTTTCTGTATCTCTATTATGTTGGTGCGGCTTCGGAACTTTTAAATATCTTGATATATCTCGAGAACTACGCATCTGTTCAAAAAATATCATAGAACATAAAAAGTAGGAATCCTAATTTTCTACAAAAAAGGTCTCTTAACATTTTGCCGTAGCTCGCTTCGTTTCCGAGATATTTGCAGATTTATCTCAAGGGAAGGGGCCTGACGGACATATTTCCAGATATTTCTTCTTCTTGTTGTTCTTCTTCTGCACAGCTAAGCTGGAAGTGGCATTTGCAGCTCGCAATAGTGCAGAGTTATCGCAAAGAAAGGGGCCACGGTGTTTCTGTATCTCTATTATGTTGGTGCGGCTTCGGAACTTTTAAATATCTTGATATATCTCGAGAACTACGCATCTGATCAAAAAATATCATAGAACATAAAAAGTAGGAAACTTAATTCTCTACAAAAAAGGTCTCTTAACATTTTGCCATAGCTCGCTTCGTTTCCGAGATATTTGCAGATTTATCTCAAGGGAAGGGGCCTGACGGACATATTTCGAGATATTTCTTCTTCTTGTTGTTCTTCTTCTGCACAGCTAAGCTGGAAGTGGCATTTGCAGCTCGCAGTAGTGCAGAGTTATCTCAAAGAAAGGGGCCACGGTGTTTCTGTATCTCTATTATGTTGGTGCGGCTTCGGAACTTTTAAATATCTTGATATATCTCGAGAACTACGCATCTGATCAGAAAATATCATAGAACATAAAAAGTAGGAAACTTAATTCTCTACAAAAAAGGTCTCTTAACATTTTGCCATAGCTCGCTTCGTTTCCGAGATATTTGCAGATTTATCTCAAGGGAAGGGGCCTGACGGACATATTTCGAGATATTTCTTCTTCTTGTTGTTCTTCTTCTGCACAGCTAAGCTGGAAGTGGCATTTGCAGCTCGCAATAGTGCAGAGTTACCTCAAAGAAAGGGGCCACGGTGTTTCTGTATCTCTATTATGTTGGTGCCGCTTCGGAACTTTTAAATATCAGGATATATCTCGAGAACTACGCATCTGATCAAAAAATATCATAGAACATAAAAAGTAGGAATCCTAATTTTCTACAAAAAAGGTCTCTTAACATCTTGCCGTAGCTCGCTTCGTTTCCGAGATATTTGCAGATTTATCTCAAGGGAAGGGGCCTGACGGACATATTTCCAGATATTTCTTCTTCTTGTTGTTCTTCTTCTGCACAGCTAAGCTGGAAGTGGCATTTGCAGCTCGCAATAGTGCAGAGTTATCTCAAAGAAAGGGGCCTCGGTGTTTCTGTATCTCTATTATGTTGGTGCGGCTTCGGAACTTTTAAATATCTTGATATATCTCGAGAACTACGCATCTGATCAAAAAATATCGTACAACATAAAAAGTAGGAAACTTAATTCTCTACAAATAAGGTCTCTTAACATTTTGCGATAGCTCGCTTGGTTTCCGAGATATTTGCAGATTTATCTCAAGGGAAGGGGCCTGACGGACATATTTCGAGATATTTCTTCTTCTTGTTGTTCTTCTTCTGCACAGCTAAGCTGGAAGTGGCATTTGCAGCTCGCAATAGTGCAGAGTTACCTCAAAGAAAGGGGCCACGGTGTTTCTGTATCTCTATTATGTTGGTGCGGCTTCGGAACTTTTAAATATCTTGATATATCTCGAGAACTACGCATCTGATCAAAAAATATCATAGAACATAAAAAGTAGGAAACTTAATTCTCTACAAAAAAGGTCTCTTAACATTTTGCCATAGCTCGCTTCGTTTCCGAGATATTTGCAGATTTATCTCAAGGGAAGGGGCCTGACGGACATATTTCGAGATATTTCTTCTTCTTGTTGTTCTTCTTCTGCACAGCTAAGCTGGAAGTGGCATTTGCAGCGCGCAATAGTGCAGAGTTATCTCAAAGAAAGGGGCCACGGTGTTTCTGTATCTCTATTATGTTGGTGCGGCTTCGGAACTTTTAAATATCTTGATATATCTCGAGAACTACGCATCTGTTCAAAAAATATCATAGAACATAAAAAGTAGGAATCCTAATTTTCTACAAAAAAGGTCTCTTAACATTTTGCCGTAGCTCGCTTCGTTTCCGAGATATTTCTTCTTCTTGTTGTTCTTCTTCTGCACAGCTAAGCTGGAAGTGGCATTTGCAGCTCGCAATAGTGTAGAGTTATCGCAAAGAAAGGGGCCACGGTGTTTCTGTATCTCTATTATGTTGGTGCGGCTTCGGAACTTTTAAATATCTTGATATATCTCGAGAACTACGCATCTGATCAAAAAATATCATAGAACATAAAAAGTAGGAAACTTAATTCCCTACAAAAAAGGTCTCTTAACATTTTGCCATAGCTCGCTTCGTTTCCGAGATATTTGCAGATTTATCTCAAGGGAAGGGGCCTGACGGACATATTTCGAGATATTTCTTCTTCTTGTTGTTCTTCTTCTGCACAGCTAAGCTGGAAGTGGCATTTGCTGCGCGCAATAGTGCAGAGTTATCTCAAAGAAAGGGTCACGGTGTTTCTGTATCTCTATTATGTTGGTGCGGCTTCGGAACTTTTAAATATCTTGATATATCTCGAGAACTACGCATCTGATCAAAAAATATCATAGAACATAAAAAGTAGGAACCTTAATTCTCTACAAAAAAGGTCTCTTAACATTTTCCCATAACTGGCATCGTTTCCGAGATATTTGCAGATTTAGCTCAAGGGAAGGGGCCTGACGGACATATTCCGAGATATTTCTTCTTCTTGTTGTTCCTCTTCTGCACAGCTAAGCTGGAAGTGGCATTTGCAGGTCGCAATAGTGCAGAGTTATCTCAAAGAAAGGGGCCACGGTGTTTCTGTATCTCTATTATGTTGGTGCGGCTTCGGAACTTTTAAATATCTCGATATATCTCGAAAACTACGCTTCTGATCAAAAAATATCAGAGAACGTAAATTGTAGGAAACGTAATTCTCTACAAAAAAGGTCTCTTAACATTTGGCCGTAGCTCGCTTCGTTTCCGAGATATTTGCAGATTTATCTCAAGGGAAGGGGCCTGACGGACATATTTCGAAATATTTCTTATTCTTGTTGTTCTTCTTCTGCACAGCTAAGCTGGAAGTGGCATTTGCAGCTCGCAATAGTGCAGAGTTATCTCAAAGAAAGGGGCCACGGTGTTTCTGTACCTCTATTATGTTGGTGCAGCTTCGGAGCTTTTAAATATCTTGATATATCTCGAGAACTACGCATCTGATCAAAAAATATCATAGAACATAAAAAGTAGGAAACTTAATTCTCTACAAAAAAGGTCTTTTAACGTTTTGCAATAGCTCGCTTCGTTTCCGAGATATTTGCAGATTTATCTCAAGGGAAGGGTCCTGACGGACATATTTCGAGATATTTCTTCTTCTTGTTGTTCTTCTTCTGCACAGCTAAACTGGAAGTGGCATTTCCAGCTCGCAATCATGCAGAGTTATCTCAAAGAGAGGGGCCACGGTGTTTCTGTATCTCTATTATGTTGGTGCGGCTTCGGAACTTTTAAATATCTTGATATATCTCGAGAACTACGCCTCTGATCGAAAAATATCATAGAACATGAAAAGTAGGAAACTTAATTCTCTACAAAAAAGGTCTCTTAACATTTTGCCATAGCTCGCTTCGTTTCCGAGATATTTGCAGATTTATCTCAAGGGAAGGGGCCTGACGGACATATTCCGAGATATTTCTTCTTCCTGTTGTTCCTCTTCTGCACAGCTAAGCTGGAAGTGGCATTTGCAGGTCGCAATAGTGCAGAGTTATCTCAAAGAAAGGGGCCACGGTGTTTCTGTATCTCTATTATGTTGGTGCGGCTTCGGAACTTTTAAATATCTCGATATATCTCGAAAACTACGCTTCTGATCAAAAAATATCAGAGAACGTAAATTGTAGGAAACGTAATTCTCTACAAAAAAGGTCTCTTAACATTTTGCCGTAGCTCGCTTCGTTTCCGAGATATTTGCAGATTTATCTCAAGGGAAGGGGCCTGACGGACATATTTCGAAATATTTCTTATTCTTGTTGTTCTTCTTCTGCACAGCTAAGCTGGAAGTGGCATTTGCAGCTCGCAATAGTGCAGAGTTATCTCAAAGAAAGGGGCCACGGTGTTTCTGTACCTCTATTATGTTGGTGCAGCTTCGGAGCTTTTAAATATCTTGATATATCTCGAGAACTACGCATCTGATAAAAAAATATCATAGAACATAAAAAGTAGGAAACTTAATTCTCTACAAAAAAGGTCTTTTAACGTTTTGCAATAGCTCGCTTCGTTTCCGAGATATTTGCAGATTTATCTCAAGGGAAGGGTCCTGACGGACATATTTCGAGATATTTCTTCTTCTTGTTGTTCTTCTTCTGCACAGCTAAACTGGAAGTGGCATTTCCAGCTCGCAATCATGCAGAGTTATCTCAAAGAGAGGGGCCACGGTGTTTCTGTATCTCTATTATGTTGGTGCGGCTTCGGAACTTTTAAATATCTTGATATATCTCGAGAACTACGCCTCTGATCGAAAAATATCATAGAACATGAAAAGTAGGAAACTTAATTCTCTACAAAAAAGGTCTCTTAACATTTTGCCATAGCTCGCTTCGTTTCCGAGATATTTGCAGATTTATCTCAAGGGAAGGGGCCTGACGGACATATTTCGAGATATTTCTTCTTCTTGTTGTTCCTCTTCTGCACAGCTAAGCTGGAAGTGGCATTTGCAGCGCGCAATAGTGCAGAGTTATCTCAAAGAAACGGGCCACGGTGTTTCTGTATCTCTATTATGTTGGTGCGGCTTCGGAACTTTTAAATATCTTGATATATCTCGAGAACTACGCATCTGATCAAAAAATATCATAGAACATAAAAAGTAGGAAACTTAATTCTCTACAAAAAAGGTCGCTTAACATTTTGCCATAGCTCGCTTCGTTTCCGAGATATTTGCAGATTTATCTCAAGGGAAGGGGCCTAACGGACATATTTCGAGATATTTCTTCTTCTTGTTGTTCTTCTTCTGCACAGCTAAGCTGGAAGTGGCATTTGCGGCTCGCACTAGTGCAGAGTTATCTCAAAGAAAGGGGCCACGGTGTTTCTGTATCTCTATTATGTTGGTGCGGCTACGGAACTTTTAAATATCTCGACATATCTCGAAAACTACGCTTCTGATCAAAAAATATCATAGAACATAAATTGTAGGAAACATAATTCTCTACAAAAAAGGTCTCTCAACATTTTGCCATAGCTCGCTTCGTTTCCGAGATATTTGCAGATATATCTCAAGGGCAGGGTCCTGACGGACATATTTCGAGATATTTCTTCTTCTTGTTGTTCTTCTTCTGCACAGCTAAGCTGGAAGTGGCATTTGCAGCTCGCAATAGTGCAGAGATATCTCAAAGAAAGGGGCCACGGTGTTTCTGTATCTCTATTATGTTGGTGCGGCTTCGGAACTTTTAAATATCTTGATATATCTCGAAAACTACGCTTCTGATCAAAAAATATCATAGAACATAAATTGTAGAAAACTTAATTCTCTACAAAAAAGGTCTCTTAACATTTTGCCATAGCTCTCTTCGTTTCCGAGATATTTCCAGATTTATCTCAAGGGAAGGGGCCTGACGGACATATTTCGAGATACTTCTTCTTCTTGTTGTTCTTCTTCTGCACAGCTAAGCTGGAAGTGGCATTTGCAGCTCGCAATAGTGCAGAGTTACCTCAAAGAAAGGGGCCACGGTGTTTCTGTATCTCTATTATGTTGGTGCGGCTTCGGAACTTTTAAGTATCTCGATATATCTCGAAAACTACGCTTCTGATCACAAAATATCATAGAACATAAATTGTAGGAAACATAATTCTCTACAAAAAACGTCTCTTAACATTTTGCCATAGTTCGCTTCGTTTCCGAGATATTTGCAGATTCAGCTCAAAGGAACTGGCCTGACGGACATATTTCGAGATATTTCTTCTTCTTGTTGTTCTTCCTCTGCACAGCTAAGCTGGAAGTGGCATTTGCAGCTCGCAATAGTGCAGAGTTATCTCAAAGAAAGGGGCCACGGTGTTTCTGTATCTCTATTATGTTGGTGCGGCTACGGAACTTTTAAATATCTCGACATATCTCGAAAACTACGCTTCTGATCAAAAAATATCATAGAACATAAATTGTAGGAAACATAATTCTCTACAAAAAAGGTCTCTCAACATTTTGCCATAGCTCGCTTCGTTTCCGAGATATTTGCAGATATATCTCAAGGGCAGGGTCCTGACGGACATATTTCGAGATATTTCTTCTTCTTGTTGTTCTTCTTCTGCACAGCTAAGCTGGAAGTGGCATTTGCAGCTCGCAATAGTGCAGAGATACCTCAAAGAAAGGGGCCACGGTGTTTCTGTATCTCTATTATGTTGGTGCGGCTTCGGAACTTTTAAATATCTTGATATATCTCGAGAACTACGCGTCTGATCAAAAAATATCATAGAACGTAAAAAGTAGGAAACATAATTCTGTACAAAAAAGGTCTCTTAACATTTCGCCATAGCTCGCTTCGTTTCCGAGATATTTGCAGATTTATCTCAAGGGAAGGGGCCTGACGGACATATTTCGAGATATTTCTTCTTCTTGTTGTTCTTCTTCTGCACAGCTAAGCTGGAAGTGGCATTTACAGCTCGCAATAGTGCAGAGTTATCTCAAAGAAAGGGGCCACGGTGTTTCTGTATCTCTATTATGTTGGTGCGGCTTCGGAACTTTTAAATATCTTGATATATCTCGAGAACTACGCATCTGATCAAAAAATATCATAGAACATAAAAAGTAGGAAACTTAATTCTCTACAAAAAAGGTCGCTTAACATTTTGCCATAGCTCGCTTCGTTTCCGAGATATTTGCATATTTATCTCAAGGGAAGGGGCCTGACGGACATATTTCGAGATATTTCTTCTTCTTGTTGTTCTTCTTCTGCACAGCTAAGCTGGAAGTGGCATTTGCGGCTCGCACTAGTGCAGAAGTTATCTCAAAGAAAGGGGCCACGGTGTTTCTGTATCTCTATTATGTTGGTGCGGCTTCGGAACTTTTAAATATCTCGATATATCTCGAAAACTACGCTTCTGATCAAAAAATATCATAGAACATAAATTGTAGCAAACATAATTCTCTACAAAAAAGGTCTCTTAACATTTTGCCATAGCTCGCTTCGTTTCCGAGATATTTGCAGATATATCTCAAGGAAAGGGGCCTAACGGGCATATTTCGAGATATTTCTTCTTCTTGTTGTTCTTCTTCTGCACAGCTAAGCTGGAAGTGGCATTTACAGCTCGCAATAGTGCAGAGTTATCTCAAAGAAAGGGGCCACGGTGTTTCTGTATCTCTATTATGTTGGTGCGGCTTCGGAACTTTTAAATATCTTGATATATCTCGAGAGCTACGCATCCGATCAAAAAATATCATAGAACATGAAAAGTAGGAAACTTAATTCTCTACAAAAAAGGTCTCTTAACATTTTGCCATAGCTCTCTTCGTTTCCGAGATATTTGCAGATATATCTCAAGGGAAGGGGCCTGACGGACATATTTCGAGATATTTCTTCTTCTTGTTGTTCTTCTTCTGCACAGCTAAACTGGAAGTGGCATTTGCGGCTCGCACTAGTGCATAGTTATCTCAAAGAAAGGGGCCACGGTGTTTCTGTATCTCTATTATGTTGGTGCGTCTTCGGAACTTTTAAATATCTCGATATATCTCGAAAACTACGCTTCTGATCAAAAAATATCATAGAACATAAATTATAGGAAACATAATTCTCTACAAAAAAGGTCTCTTAACAGTTTGCCATAGCTCGTTTCGTTTCCGAGATATTTGCAGATTTATCTCAAGGGAAGTGGCCTGACGGACATATTTCGAGATATTTCTTCTTCTTGTTGTTGTTCTTCTGCACAGCTAAACTGGAAGTGGCATTTGCGGCTCGCACTAGTGCAGAGTTATGTCAAAGAAAGTGGCCACGGTGTTTCTGTATCTCTATTATGTTGGTGCGTCTTCGGAACTTTTAAATATCTCGATATATCTCGAAAACGACGCTTCTGATCAAAAAATATCATAGAACATAAATTGTAGGAAACATAATTCTCTACAAAAAACGTCTCTTAACATTTTGCCATAGCTCGTTTCGTTTCCGAGATATTTGCAGATTCAGCTCAAAAGAACTGGCCTGACGGACATATTTCGAGATATTTCTTCTTCTTGTTGTTCTTCTTCTGCACAGCTAAGCTGGAAGTGGCATTTGCAGCTCGCAAGAGTGCAGAGTTATCCCAAAGAAAGGGGCCACGGTGTTTCTGTATCTCTATTATGTTGGTGCGGCTTCGGAACTTTTAAATATCTTGATATATCTCGAGAACTACGCATCTGATCAAAAAATATCATAGAACATAAAAAGTAGGAAACTTAATTCTCTACAAAAAAGGTCTCTTAACATTTTGCCATAGCTCGCTTCGTTTCCGAGATATTTGCATATTTATCTCAAGGGAAGGGGCCTGACGGACATATTTCGAGATATTTCTTCTTCTTGTTGTTCTTCTTCTGCACAGCTAAGCTGGAACTGGCATTTACAGCTCGCAATAGTGCAGAGTTATCTCAAAGAAAGGGGCCACGGTGTTTCTGTATCTCTATTATGTTGGTGCTGCTTCGGAACTTTTAAATATCTTGATATATCTCGAGAACTACGCATCTGATCAAAAAATATCGTAGAACATGAAAAGTGGGAAACTTAATTCTCTACAAAAAAGGTCTCTTAACATTTTGCCATAGCTCTCTTCGTTTCCGAGATATTTGCAGATTTATCTCAAGGGAAGGGGCCTGACGGACATATTTCGAGATATTTCTTCTTCTTGTTGTTCTTCTTCTGCACAGCTAAGCTCGAAGTGGCATTTGCAGCTCGCAATAGTGCAGAGTTATCTCAAAGAAAGAGGCCACGGTGTTTCTGTACCTCTATTATGTTGGTGCAGCTTCGGAACTTTTAAATATCTTGATATATCTCGAGAACTACGCATCTGATCAAAAAATATCATCGAACATAAAAAGTAGGAAACTTAATTCTCTACAAAAAAGGTCTCTTAACATTTTGCCATAGCTCGCTTCGTTTCCGAGATATTTGCAGATTTATCTCAAGGGAAGTGGCCTGACGGACATATTTCGAGATATTTCTTCTTCTTGTTGTTCTTCTTCTGCACAGCTAAACTGGAAGTGGCATTTGCGGCTCGCACTAGTGCAGAGTTATCTCAAAGAAAGGGGCCACGGTGTTTGTGTATCTCTATTATGTTGGTGCGTCTTCGGAACTTTTAAATATCTCGATATATCTCGAAAACTACGCTTCTGATCAAAAAATATCATAGAACATAAATTATAGGAAACATAATTCTCTACAAAAAAGGTCTCTTAACATTTTGCCATAGCTCGTTTCGTTTCCGAGATATTTGCAGATTCAGCTCAAAGGAACTGGCCTGACGGACATATTTCGAGATATTTCTTCTTCTTGTTGTTCTTCCTCTGCACAGCTAAGCTGGAAGTGGCATTTGCAGCTCGCAATAGTGCAGAGTTATCTCAAAGAAAGGGGCCACGGTGTTTCTGTATCTCTATTATGTTGGTGCGGCTTCGGAACTTTTAAATATCTTGATATATCTCGAGAACCACGCATCTGATCAAAAAATATCATAGAACATAAAAAGTAGGAAACTTAATTCTCTACAAAAAAGGTCTCTTAACATTTTGCCATAGCTCGCTTCGTTTCCGAGATATTTGCATATTTATCTCAAGGGAAGGGGCCTGACGGACATATTTCGAGATATTTCTTCTTCTTGTTGTTCTTCTTCTGCACAGCTAAGCTGGAAGTGGCATTTACAGCTCGCAATAGTGCAGAGTTATCGCAAAGAAAGGGGCCACGGTGTTTCTGTATCTCTATTATGTTGGTGCTGCTTCGGAACTTTTAAATATCTTGATATATCTCGAGAACTACGCATCTGATCAAAAAATATCATAGAACATGAAAAGTAGGAAACTTAATTCTCTACAAAAAAGGTCTCTTAACATTTTGCCATAGCTCTCTTCGTTTCCGAGATATTTGCAGATTTATCTCAAGGGAAGGGGCCTGACGGACATATTTCGAGATATTTCTTCTTCTTGTTGTTCGTCTTCTGCACAGCTAAGCTCGAAGTGGCATTTGCAGCTCGCAATAGTGCAGAGTTATCTCAAAGAAAGAGGCCACGGTGTTTCTGTACCTCTATTATGTTGGTGCAGCTTCGGAACTTTTAAATATCTTGATATATCTCGAGAACTACGCATCTGATCAAAAAATATCATCGAACATAAAAAGTAGGAAACTTAATTCTCTACAAAAAAGGTCTCTTAACATTTTGCCATAGCTCGCTTCGTTTCCGAGATATTTGCAGATTTATCTCAAGGGAAGTGGCCTGACGGACATATTTCGAGATATTTCTTCTTCTTGTTGTTCTTCTTCTGCACAGCTAAACTGGAAGTGGCATTTGCGGCTCGCACTAGTGCAGAGTTATCTCAAAGAAAGGGGCCACGGTGTTTCTGTATCTCTATTATGTTGGTGCGTCTTCGGAACTTTTAAATATCTCGATATATCTCGAAAACTACGCTTCTGATCAAAAAATATCATAGAACATAAATTGTAGGAAACATAATTCTCTACAAAAAAGGTCTGTTAACATTTTGCCATAGCTCGTTTCGTTTCCGAGATATTTGCAGATTCAGCTCAAAGGAACTGGCCTGACGGACATATTTCGAGATATTTCTTCTTGTTGTTGTTCTTCCTCTGCACAGCTAAGCTGGAAGTGGCATTTGCAGCTCGCAATAGTGCAGAGTTATCTCAAAGAAAGGGGCCACGGTGTTTGTGTATCTCTATTATGTTGGTGCGTCTTCGGAACTTTTAAATATCTCGATATATCTCGAAAACTACGCTTCTGATCAAAAAATATCATAGAACATAAATTATAGGAAACATAATTCTCTACAAAAAAGGTCTCTTAACATTTTGCCATAGCTCGTTTCGTTTCCGAGATATTTGCAGATTCAGCTCAAAGGAACTGGCCTGACGGACATATTTCGAGATATTTCTTCTTCTTGTTGTTCTTCCTCTGCACAGCTAAGCTGGAAGTGGCATTTGCAGCTCGCAATAGTGCAGAGTTATCTCAAAGAAAGGGGCCACGGTGTTTCTGTATCTCTATTATGTTGGTGCGGCTTCGGAACTTTTAAATATCTTGATATATCTCGAGAACTACGCATCTGATCAAAAAATATCATAGAACATAAAAAGTAGGAAACTTAATTCTCTACAAAAAAGGTCTCTTAACATTTTGCCATAGCTCGCTTCGTTTCCGAGATATTTGCATATTTATCTCAAGGGAAGGGGCCTGACGGACATATTTCGAGATATTTCTTCTTCTTGTTGTTCTTCTTCTGCACAGCTAAGCTGGAAGTGGCATTTACAGCTCGCAATAGTGCAGAGTTATCTCAAAGAAAGGGGCCACGGTGTTTCTGTATCTCTATTATGTTGGTGCTGCTTCGGAACTTTTAAATATCTTGATATATCTCGAGAACTACGCATCTGATCAAAAAATATCATAGAACATGAAAAGTAGGAAACTTAATTCTCTACAAAAAAGGTCTCTTAACATTTTGCCATAGCTCTCTTCGTTTCCGAGATATTTGCAGATTTATCTCAAGGGAAGGGGCCTGACGGACATATTTCGAGATATTTCTTCTTCTTGTTGTTCTTCTTCTGCACAGCTAAGCTCGAAGTGGCATTTGCAGCTCGCAATAGTGCAGAGTTATCTCAAAGAAAGAGGCCACGGTGTTTCTGTACCTCTATTATGTTGGTGCAGCTTCGGAACTTTTAAATATCTTGATATATCTCGAGAACTACGCATCTGATCAAAAAATATCATCGAACATAAAAAGTAGGAAACTTAATTCTCTACAAAAAAGGTCTCTTAACATTTTGCCATAGCTCGCTTCGTTTCCGAGATATTTGCAGATTTATCTCAAGGGAAGTGGCCTGACGGACATATTTCGAGATATTTCTTCTTCTTGTTGTTCTTCTTCTGCACAGCTAAACTGGAAGTGGCATTTGCGGCTCGCACTAGTGCAGAGTTATCTCAAAGAAAGGGGCCACGGTGTTTCTGTATCTCTATTATGTTGGTGCGTCTTCGGAACTTTTAAATATCTCGATATATCTCGAAAACTACGCTTCTGATCAAAAAATATCATAGAACATAAATTATAGGAAACATAGTTCTCTACAAAAAAGGTCTGTTAACATTTTGCCATAGCTCGTTTCGTTTCCGAGATATTTGCAGATTCAGCTCAAAGGAACTGGCCTGACGGACATATTTCGAGATATTTCTTCTTGTTGTTGTTCTTCCTCTGCACAGCTAAGCTGGAAGTGGCATTTGCAGCTCGCAATAGTGCAGAGTTATCTCAAAGAAAGGGGCCACGGTGTTTCTGTATCTCTATTATGTTGGTGCGGCTTCGGAACTTTTAAATATCTTGATATATCTCGAGAACTACGCATCTGATCAAAAAATATCATAGAACATAAAAAGTAGGAAACTTAATTCTCTACAAAAAAGGTCTCTTAACATTTTGCCATAGCTCGCTTCGTTTCCGAGATATTTGCATATTTATCTCAAGGGAAGGGGCCTGACGGACATATTTCGAGATATTTCTTCTTCTTGTTGTTCTTCTTCTGCACAGCTAAGCTGGAAGTGGCATTTACAGCTCGCAATAGTGCAGAGTTATCTCAAAGAAAGGGGCCACGGTGTTTCTGTATCTCTATTATGTTGGTGCTGCTTCGGAACTTTTAAATATCTTGATATATCTCGAGAACTACGCATCTGATCAAAAAATATCATAGAACATGAAAAGTAGGAAACTTAATTCTCTACAAAAAAGGTTTCTTAACATTTTGCCATAGCTCTCTTCGTTTCCGAGATATTTGCAGATTTATCTCAAGGGAAGGGGCCTGACGGACATATTTCGAGATATTTCTTCTTCTTGTTGTTCTTCTTCTGCACAGCTAAGCTCGAAGTGGCATTTGCAGCTCGCAATAGTGCAGAGTTATCTCAAAGAAAGAGGCCACGGTGTTTCTGTACCTCTATTATGTTGGTGCAGCTTCGGAACTTTTAAATATCTTGATATATCTCGAGAACTACGCATCTGATCAAAAAATATCATCGAACATAAAAAGTAGGAAACTTAATTCTCTACAAAAAAGGTCTCTTAACATTTTGCCATAGCTCGCTTCGTTTCCGAGATATTTGCAGATTTATCTCAAGGGAAGTGGCCTGACGGACATATTTCGAGATATTTCTTCTTCTTGTTGTTCTTCTTCTGCACAGCTAAACTGGAAGTGGCATTTGCGGCTCGCACTAGTGCAGAGTTATCTCAAAGAAAGGGGCCACGGTGTTTCTGTATCTCTATTATGTTGGTGCGTCTTCGGAACTTTTAAATATCTCGATATATCTCGAAAACTACGCTTCTGATCAAAAAATATCATAGAACATAAATTGTAGGAAACATAATTCTCTACAAAAAAGGTCTGTTAACATTTTGCCATAGCTCGTTTCGTTTCCGAGATATTTGCAGATTCAGCTCAAAGGAACTGGCCTGACGGACATATTTCGAGATATTTCTTCTTCTTGTTGTTCTTCCTCTGCACAGCTAAGCTGGAAGTGGCATTTGCAGCTCGCAATAGTGCAGAGTTATCTCAAAGAAAGGGGCCACGGTGTTTCTGTATCTCTATTATGTTGGTGCGGCTTCGGAACTTTTAAATATCTTGATATATCTCGAAAACTACGCTTCTGATCAAAAAATATCATAGAACATAAATTGTAGGAAACATAATTCTCTACAAGAAACGTCTCTTAGCATTTTGCCATAGCTCTCTTCGTTTCCGAGATATTTGCAGATTTATCTCAAGGGAAGGGGCCTGACGGACATATTTCGAGATATTTCTTCTTCTTGTTGTTCTTCTTCTGCACAGCTAAGCTGGAAGTGGCATTTGCGGCTCGCACTAGTGCAGAGTTATCTCAAAGAAAGGGGCCACGGTGTTTCTGTATCCCTATTATGTTGGTGCGGCTTCGGAACTTTTAAATATCTCGATATATCTCGAAAACTACGCTTCTGATCAAAAAATATCAGAGAACATAAATTGTAGGAAACATAATTCTCTACCAAAAACGTCTCTTAACATTTTGCCATAGCTCGCTTCGTTTCCGAGATATTTGCAGATTCAGCTCAAAGGAACTGGCCTGACGGACATATTTCGAGATATTTCTTCTTCTTGTTGTTCTTCCTCTGCACAGCTAAGCTGGAAGTGGCATTTGCGGCTCGCACTAGTGCAGAGTTATCTCAAAGAAAGGGGCCACGGTGTTTCTGTATCTCTATTATGTTGGTGCGGCTTCGGAACTTTTAAATATCTCGATATATCTCGAAAACTACGCTTCTGATCAAAAAATATCATAGAACATAAATTGTAGGAAACATAATTCTCTACAAAAAAGGTCTCTTAACATTTTGCCATAGCTCGTTTCGTTTCCGAGATATTTGCAGATTCAGCTCAAAGGAACTGGCCTGACGGACATATTTCGAGATACTTCTTCTTCTTGTTGTTCTTCCTCTGCACAGCTAAGCTGGAAGTGGTATTTGCAGCTCGCAATAGTGCAGAGTTATCTCAAAGAAAGGGGCCACGGTGTTTCTGTATCTCTATTATGTTGGTGCGGCTTCGGAACTTTTAAATATCTTGATATATCTCGAGAACTACGCATCTGATCAAAAAATATCATAGAACATAAAAAGTAGGAAACTTAATTCTCTACAAAAAAGGTCTCTTAACATTTTGCCATAGCTCGCTTCGTTTCCGAGATATTTGCGGATTTATCTCAAGGGAAGGGGCCTGTCGGATATATTTCGAGATATTTCTTCTTCTTGTTGTTCTTCTTCTGCACAGCTAAGCTGGAAGTGGCATTTGCAGCTCGCACTAGTGCAGAGTTATCTCAAAGAAAGGGGCCACGGTGTTTCTGTATCTCTATTATGTTGGTGCGGCTTCGGAACTTTTAAATATCTCGATATATCTCGAAAACTACGCTTCTGATCAAAAAATATCATAGAACATAAATTGTAGGAAACATAATTCTCTACAAAAAAGGTCTCTTAACATTTTGCCATAGCTCGCTTCGTTTCCGAGATATTTGCAGATTTATCTCAAGGGAAGGGGCCTGTCGGACATATTTCGAGATATTTCTTCTTCTTCTTGTTCTTCTTCTGCACAGCTAAGCTGGAAGTGGCATTTGCGGCTCGCACTAGTGCAGAGTTATCTCAAAGAAAGGGGCCACGGTGTTTCTGTATCTCTATTATGTTGGTGCGGCTTCGGAACTTTTAAATATCTCGATATATCTCGAAAACTACGCTTCTGATCAAAAAATATCATAGAACATAAATTGTAGGAAACATAATTCTCTACAAAAAACGTCTCTTAACATTTTGCCATAGCTCGCTTCGTTTCCGAGATATTTGCAGATTCAGCTCAAAGGAACGGGCCTGACGGACATATTTCGAGATACTTCTTCTTCTTGTTGTTCTTCTTCTGCACAGCTAAGCTGGAAGTGGCATTTGCAGCTCGCACTAGTGCAGAGTTATCTCAAAGAAAGGGGCCACGGTGTTTCTGTATCTCTATTATGTTGGTGCGGCTTCGGAACTTTTAAATATCTCGATATATCTCGAAAACTACGCTTCTGATCAAAAAATATCATAGAACATAAATTGTAGGAAACATAATTCTCTACAAAAAAGGTCTCTTAACATTTTGCCATAGCTCGCTTCGTTTCCGAGATATTTGCAGAATTATCTCAAGGGAAGGGGCCTGACGGACATATTTCGAGATATTTCTTCTTCTTGTTGTTCTTCTTCTGCACAGCTAAGCTGGAAGTGGCATTTACAGCTCGCAATAGTGCAGAGTTATCTCAAAGAAAGGGGCCACGGTGTTTCTGTATCTCTATTATGTTGGTGCGGCTTCGGAACTTTTAAATATCTTGATATATCTCGAGAACTACGCATCTGATCAAAAAATATCATAGAACATAGAAAGTAGGAAACTTAATTCTCTACAAAAAAGGTCTCTGAACATTTTGCCATAGGTCGCTTCGTTTCCGAGATATTTGCAGATTTATCTCAAGGGAAGGAGCCTAACGGAAATATTTCGAGATATTTCTTCTTCTTGTTGTTCTTCTTCTGCACAGCTAAGCTGGAAGTGGCATTTGCGGCTCGCACTAGTGCAGAGTTATCTCAAAGAAAGGGGCCACGGTGTTTCTGTATCCCTATTATGTTGGTGCGGCTTCGGAACTTTTAAATATCTCGATATATCTCGAAAACTACGCATCTGATCAAAAAATATCATAGAACATAAAAAGTAGGAAACTTAATTCTCTACAAAAAAGGTCTCTTAACATTTTGCCATAGCTCGCTTCGTTTCCGAGATATTTGCAGATTTATCTCAAGGGAAGGGGCCTGACGGACATATTTCGAGATATTTCTTCTTCTTGTTGTTCTTCTTCTGCACAGCTAAGCTGGAAGTGGCATTTGCGGCTCGCACTAGTGCAGAGTTATCTCAAAGAAAGGGGCCACGGTGTTTCTGTATCTCTATTATGTTGGTGCGGCTTCGGAACTTTTAAATATCTTGATATATCTCGAGAACTACGCATCTGATCAAAAAATATCATAGAACATGAAAAGTAGGAAACTTAATTCTCTACAAAAAAGGTCTCTTAACATTTTCCCATAGCTCTCTTCGTTTCCGAGATATTTGCAGATTTATCTCAAGGGAAGGGGCCTGACGGACATATTTCGAGATATTTCTTCTTCTTGTTGTTCTTCTTCTGCACAGCTAAGCTGGAAGTGGCATTTACAGCTCGCAATAGTGCAGAGTTATCTCAAAGAAAGGGGCCACGGTGTTTCTGTATCTCTATTATGTTGGTGCTGCTTCGGAACTTTTAAATATCTTGATATATCTCGAGAACTACGCATCATATCAAAAAATATCATAGAACATGAATAGTAGGAAACTTAATTCTCTACAAAAAAGGTCTCTTAACATTTTGCCATAGCTCGCTTCGTTTCCGAGATATTTGCATATTTATCTCAAGGGAAGGGGCCTGACGGACATATTTCGAGATATTTCTTCTTCTTGTTGTTCTTCTTCTGCACAGCTAAGCTCGAAGTGGCATTTGCAGCTCGCAATAGTGCAGAGTTATCTCAAAGAAAGAGGCCACGGTGTTTCTGTATCTCTATTATGTTGGTGCGTCTTCGGAACTTTTAAATATCTCGATATATCTCGAAAACTACGCTTCTGATCAAAAAATATCATAGAACATAAATTGTAGGAAACATAATTCTCTACAAAAAAGGTCTGTTAACATTTTCCCATAGCTCGTTTCGTTTCCGAGATATTTGCAGATTCAGCTCAAAGGAACTGGCCTGACGGACATATTTCGAGATATTTCTTCTTCTTGTTGTTCTTCCTCTGCACAGCTAAGCTGGAAGTGGCATTTGCAGCTCGCAATAGTGCAGAGTTATCTCAAAGAAAGGGGCCACGGTGTTTCTGTATCTCTATTATGTTGGTGCGGCTTCGGAACTTTTAAATATCTTGATATATCTCGAGAACTACGCATCTGATCAAAAAATATCATAGAACATAAAAAGTAGGAAACTTAATTCTCTACAAAAAAGGTCTCTTAACATTTTGCCATAGCTCGCTTCGTTTCCGAGATATTTGCATATTTATCTCAAGGGAAGGGGCCTGACGGACATATTTCGAGATATTTCTTCTTCTTGTTGTTCTTCCTCTGCACAGCTAAGCTGGAAGTGGCATTTGCGGCTCGCACTAGTGCAGAGTTATCTCAAAGAAAGGGGCCACGGTGTTTCTGTATCTCTATTATGTTGGTGCGGCTTCGGAACTTTTAAATATCTTGATATATCTCGAGAACTACGCATCTGATCAAAAAATATCATCGAACATAAAAAGTAGGAAACTTAATTCTCTACAAAAAAGGTCTCTTAACATTTTGCCATAGCTCTCTTCGTTTCCGAGATATTTGCAGATTTATCTCAAGGGAAGTGGCCTGACGGACATATTTCGAGATATTTCTTCTTCTTGTTGTTCTTCTTCTGCACAGCTAAACTGGAAGTGGCATTTGCGGCTCGCACTAGTGCAGAGTTATCTCAAAGAAAGGGGCCACGGTGTTTCTGTATCTCTATTATGCTGGTGCGTCTTCGGAACTTTTAAATATCTCGATATATCTCGAAAACTACGCTTCTGATCAAAAAATATCATAGAACATAAATTGTAGGAAACATAATTCTCTACAAAAAAGGTCTCTTAACATTTTGCCATAGCTCGTTTCGTTTCCGAGATATTTGCAGATTCAGCTCAAAGGAACTGGCCTGACGGACATATTTCGAGATATTTCTTCTTCTTGTTGTTCTTCCTCTGCACAGCTAAGCTGGAAGTGGCATTTGCAGCTCGCAATAGTGTAGAGTTATCTCAAAGAAAGGGGCCACGGTGTTTCTGTATCTCTATTATGTTGGTGCGGCTTCGGAACTTTTAAATATCTTGATATATCTCGAGAACTACGCATCTGATCAAAAAATATCATAGAACATAAAAAGTAGGAAACATAATTCTCTACAAAAAAGGTCTCTTAACATTTTGCCATAGCTCGCTTCGTTTCCGAGATATTTGCAGATTCAGCTCAAAGGAACGGGCCTGACGGACATATTTCGAGATACTTCTTCTTCTTGTTGTTCTTCCTCTGCACAGCTAAGCTGGAAGTGGCATTTGCGGCTCGCACTAGTGCAGAGTTATCTCAAAGAAAGGGGCCACGGTGTTTCTGTATCTCTATTATGTTGGTGCGGCTTCGGAACTTTTAAATATCTCGATATATCTCGAAAACTACGCTTCTGATCGAAAAATATCATAGAACATAAATTGTAGGAAACATAATTCTCTACAAAAAACGTCTCTTAACATTTTGCCATAGCTCGCTTCGTTTCCGAGATATTTGCAGATTCAGCTCAAAGGAACGGGCCTGACGGACATATTTCGAGATACTTCTTCTTCTTGTTGTTCTTCTTCTGCACAGCTAAGCTGGGAGTGGCATTTGCAGCTCGCACTAGTGCAGAGTTATCTCAAAGAAAGGGGCCACGGTGTTTCTGTATCTCTATTATGTTGGTGCGGCTTCGGAACTTTTAAATATCTCGATATATCTCGAAAACTACGCTTCTGATCAAAAAATATCATAGAACATAAATTGTAGGAAACATAATTCTCTGCAAAAAAGGTCTCTTAACATTTTGCCATAGCTCGCTTCGTTTCCGAGATATTTGCAGAATTATCTCAAGGGAAGGGGCCTGACGGACATATTTCGAGATATTTCTTCTTCTTGTTGTTCTTCTTCTGCACAGCTAAGCTGGAAGTGGCATTTGCGGCTCGCACTAGTGCAGAGTTATCTCAAAGAAAGGGGCCACGGTGTTTCTGTATCCCTATTATGTTGGTGCGGCTTCGGAACTTTTAAATATCTCGATATATCTCGAAAACTACGCATCTGATCAAAAAATATCATCGAACATAAAAAGTAGGAAACTTAATTCTCTACAAAAAAGGTCTCTTAACATTTTGCCATAGCTCTCTTCGTTTCCGAGATATTTGCAGATTTATCTCAAGGGAAGTGGCCTGACGGACATATTTCGAGATATTTCTTCTTCTTGTTGTTCTTCTTCTGCACAGCTAAACTGGAAGTGGCATTTGCGGCTCGCACTAGTGCAGAGTTATCTCAAAGAAAGGGGCCACGGTGTTTCTGTATCTCTATTATGTTGGTGCGTCTTCGGAACTTTTAAATATCTCGATATATCTCGAAAACTACGCTTCTGATCAAAAAATATCATAGAACATAAATTGTAGGAAACATAATTCTCTACAAAAAAGGTCTCTTAACATTTTGCCATAGCTCGTTTTGTTTCCGAGATATTTGCAGATTCAGCTCAAAGGAACTGGCCTGACGGACATATTTCGAGATATTTCTTCTTCTTGTTGTTCTTCCTCTGCACAGCTAAGCTGGAAGTGGCATTTGCAGCTCGCAATAGTGCAGAGTTATCTCAAAGAAAGGGGCCACGGTGTTTCTGTATCTCTATTATGTTGGTGCGGCTTCGGAACTTTTAAATATCTTGATATATCTCGAGAACTACGCATCTGATCAAAAAATATCATAGAACATAAAAAGTAGGAAACTTAATTCTCTACAAAAAAGGTCTCGTAACATTTTGCCATAGCTCGCTTCGTTTCCGAGATATTTGCATATTTATCTCAAGGGACGGGGCCTGACGGACATATTTCGAGATATTTCTTCTTCTTGTTGTTCTTCTTCTGCACAGCTAAGCTGGAAGTGGCATTTACAGCTCGCAATAGTGCAGAGTTATCTCAAAGAAAGGGGCCACGGTGTTTCTGTATCTCTATTATGTTGGTGCTGCTTCGGAACTTTTAAATATCTTGATATATCTCGAGAACTACGCATCTGATCAAAAAATATCATAGAACATGAAAAGTAGGAAACTTAATTCTCTACAAAAAAGGTCTCTTAACATTTTGCCATAGCTCTCTTCGTTTCCGAGATATTTGCAGATTTATCTCAAGGGAAGGGGCCTGACGGACATATTTCGAGATATTTCTTCTTCTTGTTGTTCTTCTTCTGCACAGCTAAGCTCGAAGTGGCATTTGCAGCTCGCAATAGTGCAGAGTTATCTCAAAGAAAGAGGCCACGGTGTTTCTGTACCTCTATTATGTTGGTGCAGCTTCGGAACTTTTAAATATCTTGATATATCTCGAGAACTACGCATCTGATCAAAAAATATCATCGAACATAAAAAGTAGGAAACTTAATTCTCTACAAAAAAGGTCTCTTAACATTTTGCCATAGCTCGCTTCGTTTCCGAGATATTTGCAGATTTATCTCAAGGGAAGTGGCCTGACGGACATATTTCGAGATATTTCTTCTTCTTGTTGTTCTTCTTCTGCACAGCTGAGCTGGAAGTGGCATTTGCAGGTCGCAATAGTGCAGAGTTATCTCAAAGAAAGGGGCCACGGTGTTTCTGTATCTCTATTATGTTGGTGCGGCTTCGGAACTTTTAAATATCTTGATATATCTCGAGAACTACGCATCTGATCAAAAAATATCATAGAACATAAAAAGTAGGAAACTTAATTCTCTACAAAAAAGGTCTCTTAACATTTTGCCATAGCTCGCTTCGTTTCCGAGATATTTGCAGATTTATCTCAAGGGAAGGCGCCTGACGGACATATTTCGAGATATTTCTACTTCTTGTTGTTCTTTGTCTGCACAGCTAAGCTGGAAGTGGCATTTGCGGCTCGCACTAGTGCAGAGTTATCTCAAAGAAAGGGGCCACGGTGTTTCTGTATCCCTATTATGTTGGTGCGGCTTCGGAACTTTTAAATATCTCGATATATCTCGACAACTACGCCTCTGATCAAAAAATATCATAGAACATAAATTGTAGGAAACATAATTCTCTACAAAAAACGTCTCTTAACATTTTGCCATAGCTCGCTTCGTTTCCGAGATATTTGCAGATTCATCTCAAAGGAACTGGCCTGACGGACATATTTCGAGATATTTCTTCTTCTTGTTGTTCTTCTTCTGCACAGCTAAGCTGGAAGTGGCATTTACAGCTCGCAATAGTGCAGAGTTATCACAAAGAAAGGGGCCACGGTGTTTCTGTATCTCTATTATGTTGGTGCGGCTTCGGAACTTTTAAATATCTTGATATATCTCGAGAACTTCGCATCTGATCAAAAAATATCATAGAACATAAAAAGTAGGAAGCTTAATTCTCTACAAAAAAGGTCTCTTAACATTTTGCCATAGCTCGCTTCGTTTCCGAGATATTTGCAGATTTATCTCAAGGGAAGGGGCCTGACGGACATATTTCGAGATATTTCTTCTTCTTGTTGTTCTTCCTCTGCACAGCTAAGCTGGAAGTGGCATTTGCGGCTCGCACTAGTGCAGAGTTATCTCAAAGAAAGGGGCCACGGTGTTTCTGTATCTCTATTATGTTGGTGCGTCTTCAGAACTTTTAAATATCTCGATATATCTCGAAAACTACGCTTCTGATCAAAAAATATCATAGAACATAAATTGTAGGAAACATAATTCTCTACAAAAAAGGTCTCTTAACATTTTGCCATAGCTCGTTTCGTTTCCGAGATATTTGCAGATTCAGCTCAAAGGAACTGGCCTGACGGACATATTTCGAGATATTTCTTCTTCTTGTTGTTCTTCCTCTGCACAGCTAAGCTGGAAGTGGCATTTGCAGCTCGCAATAGTGCAGAGTTATCTCAAAGAAAGGGGCCACGGTGTTTCTGTATCTCTATTATGTTGGTGCGGCTTCGGAACTTTTAAATATCTTGATATATCTCGAGAACTACGCATCTGATCAAAAAATATCATAGAACATAAAAAGTAGGAAACTTAATTCTCTACAAAAAAGGTCTCTTAACATTTTGCCATAGCTCGCTTCCTTTCCGAGATATTTGCATATTTATCTCAAGGGAAGGGGCCTGACGGACATATTTCGAGATATTTCTTCTTCTTGTTGTTCTTCTTCTGCACAGCTAAGCTGGAAGTGGCATTTACAGCTCGCAATAGTGCAGAGTTATCTCAAAGAAAGGGGCCACGGTGTTTCTGTATCTCTATTATGTTGGTGCTGCTTCGGAACTTTTAAATATCTTGATATATCTCGAGAACTACGCATCTGATCAAAAAATATCATAGAACATGAAAAGTAGGAAACTTAATTCTCTACAAAAAAGGTCTCTTAACATTTTGCCATAGCTCTCTTCGTTTCCGAGATATTTGCAGATTTATCTCAAGGGAAGGGGCCTGACGGACATATTTCGAGATATTTCTTCTTCTTGTTGTTCTTCTTCTGCACAGCTAAGCTCGAAGTGGCATTTGCAGCTCGCAATAGTGCAGAGTTATCTCAAAGAAAGAGGCCACGGTGTTTCTGTACCTCTATTATGTTGGTGCAGCTTCGGAACTTTTAAATATCTTGATATATCTCGAGAACTACGCATCTGATCAAAAAATATCATCGAACATAAAAAGTAGGAAACTTAATTCTCTACAAAAAAGGTCTCTTAACATTTTGCCGTAGCTCGCTTCGTTTCCGAGATATTTGCAGATTTATCTCAAGGGAAGTGGCCTGACGGACATATTTCGAGATATTTCTTCTTCTTGTTGTTCTTCTTCTGCACAGCTAAACTGGAAGTGGCATTTGCGGCTCGCACTAGTGCAGAGTTATCTCAAAGAAAGGGGCCACGGTGTTTCTCTATCTCTATTATGCTGGTGCGTCTTCGGAACTTTTAAATATCTCGATATATCTCGAAAACTACGCTTCTGATCAAAAAATATCATAGAACATAAATTGTAGGAAACATAATTCTCTACAAAAAAGGTCTCTTAACATTTTGCCATAGCTCGCTTCGTTTCCGAGATATTTGCAGAATTATCTCAAGGGAAGGGGCCTGACGGACATATTTCGAGATATTTCTTCTTCTTGTTGTTCTTCTTCTGCACAGCTAAGCTGGAAGTGGCATTTACAGCTCGCAATAGTGCAGAGTTATCTCAAAGAAAGGGGCCACGGTGTTTCTGTATCTCTATTATGTTGGTGCGGCTTCGGAACTTTTAAATATCTTGATATATCTCGAGAACTACGCATCTGATCAAAAAATATCATAGAACATAAAAAGTAGGAAACTTAATTCTCTACAAAAAAGGTCTCTCAACATTTTGCCATAGGTCGCTTCGTTTCCGAGATATTTGCAGATTTATCTCAAGGGAAGGAGCCTAACGGAAATATTTCGAGATATTTCTTCTTCTTGTTGTTCTTCTTCTGCACAGCTAAGCTGGAAGTGGCATTTGCGGCTCGCACTAGTGCAGAGTTATCTCAAAGAAAGGGGCCACGGTGTTTCTGTATCCCTATTATGTTGGTGCGGCTTCGGAACTTTTAAATATCTCGATATATCTCGAAAACTACGCATCTGATCAAAAAATATCATAGAACATAAAAAGTAGGAAACTTAATTCTCTACAAAAAAGGTCTCTTAACATTTTGCCATAGCTCGCTTCGTTTCCGAGATATTTGCAGATTTATCTCAAGGGAAGGGGCCTGACGGACATATTTCGAGATATTTCTTCTTCTTGTTGTTCTTCTTCTGCACAGCTAAGCTGGAAGTGGCATTTGCGGCTCGCACTAGTGCAGAGTTATCTCAAAGAAAGGGGCCACGGTGTTTCTGTATCTCTATTATGTTGGTGCGGCTTCGGAACTTTTAAATATCTTGATATATCTCGAGAACTACGCATCTGATCAAAAAATATCATCGAACATAAAAAGTAGGAAACTTAATTCTCTACAAAAAAGGTCTCTTAACATTTTGCCATAGCTCTCTTCGTTTCCGAGATATTTGCAGATTTATCTCAAGGGAAGTGGCCTGACGGACATATTTCGAGATATTTCTTCTTCTTGTTGTTCTTCTTCTGCACAGCTAAACTGGAAGTGGCATTTGCGGCTCGCACTAGTGCAGAGTTATCTCAAAGAAAGGGGCCACGGTGTTTCTGTATCTCTATTATGCTGGTGCGTCTTCGGAACTTTTAAATATCTCGATATATCTCGAAAACTACGCTTCTGATCAAAAAATATCATAGAACATAAATTGTAGGAAACATAATTCTCTACAAAAAAGGTCTCTTAACATTTTGCCATAGCTCGTTTCGTTTCCGAGATATTTGCAGATTCAGCTCAAAGGAACTGGCCTGACGGACATATTTCGAGATATTTCTTCTTCTTGTTGTTCTTCCTCTGCACAGCTAAGCTGGAAGTGGCATTTGCAGCTCGCAATAGTGTAGAGTTATCTCAAAGAAAGGGGCCACGGTGTTTCTGTATCTCTATTATGTTGGTGCGGCTTCGGAACTTTTAAATATCTTGATATATCTCGAGAACTACGCATCTGATCAAAAAATACCATAGAACATAAAAAGTAGGAAACATAATTCTCTACAAAAAAGGTCTCTTAACATTTTGCCATAGCTCGCTTCGTTTCCGAGATATTTGCAGATTCAGCTCAAAGGAACGGGCCTGACGGACATATTTCGAGATACTTCTTCTTCTTGTTGTTCTTCCTCTGCACAGCTAAGCTGGAAGTGGCATTTGCGGCTCGCACTAGTGCAGAGTTATCTCAAAGAAAGGGGCCACGGTGTTTCTGTATCTCTATTATGTTGGTGCGGCTTCGGAACTTTTAAATATCTCGATATATCTCGAGAACTACGCATCTGATCAAAAAATATCATAGAACATAAAAAGTAGGAAACTTAATTCTCTACAAAAAAGGTCTCTGAACATTTTGCCATAGGTCGCTTCGTTTCCGAGATATTTGCAGATTTATCTCAAGGGAAGGAGCCTAACGGAAATATTTCGAGATATTTCTTCTTCTTGTTGTTCTTCTTCTGCACAGCTAAGCTGGAAGTGGCATTTGCGGCTCGCACTAGTGCAGAGTTATCTCAAAGAAAGGGGCCACGGTGTTTCTGTATCCCTATTATGTTGGTGCGGCTTCGGAACTTTTAAATATCTCGATATATCTCGAAAACTACGCATCTGATCAAAAAATATCATCGAACATAAAAAGTAGGAAACTTAATTCTCTACAAAAAAGGTCTCTTAACATTTTGCCATAGCTCTCTTCGTTTCCGAGATATTTGCAGATTTATCTCAAGGGAAGTGGCCTGACGGACATATTTCGAGATATTTCTTCTTCTTGTTGTTCTTCTTCTGCACAGCTAAACTGGAAGTGGCATTTGCGGCTCGCACTAGTGCAGAGTTATCTCAAAGAAAGGGGCCACGGTGTTTCTGTATCTCTATTATGTTGGTGCGTCTTCGGAACTTTTAAATATCTCGATATATCTCGAAAACTACGCTTCTGATCAAAAAATATCATAGAACATAAATTGTAGGAAACATAATTCTCTACAAAAAAGGTCTCTTAACATTTTGCCATAGCTCGTTTCGTTTCCGAGATATTTGCAGATTCAGCTCAAAGGAACTGGCCTGACGGACATATTTCGAGATATTTCTTCTTCTTGTTGTTCTTCCTCTGCACAGCTAAGCTGGAAGTGGCATTTGCAGCTCGCAATAGTGCAGAGTTATCTCAAAGAAAGGGGCCACGGTGTTTCTGTATCTCTATTATGTTGGTGCGGCTTCGGAACTTTTAAATATCTTGATATATCTCGAGAACTACGCATCTGATCAAAAAATATCATACAACATAAAAAGTAGGAAACTTAATTCTCTACAAAAAAGGTCTCGTAACATTTTGCCATAGCTCGCTTCGTTTCCGAGATATTTGCATATTTATCTCAAGGGACGGGGCCTGACGGACATATTTCGAGATATTTCTTCTTCTTGTTGTTCTTCTTCTGCACAGCTAAGCTGGAAGTGGCATTTACAGCTCGCAATAGTGCAGAGTTATCTCAAAGAAAGGGGCCACGGTGTTTCTGTATCTCTATTATGTTGGTGCTGCTTCGGAACTTTTAAATATCTTGATATATCTCGAGAACTACGCATCTGATCAAAAAATATCATAGAACATGAAAAGTAGGAAACTTAATTCTCTACAAAAAAGGTCTCTTAACATTTTGCCATAGCTCTCTTCGTTTCCGAGATATTTGCAGATTTATCTCAAGGGAAGGGGCCTGACGGACATATTTCGAGATATTTCTTCTTCTTGTTGTTCTTCTTCTGCACAGCTAAGCTCGAAGTGGCATTTGCAGCTCGCAATAGTGCAGAGTTATCTCAAAGAAAGAGGCCACGGTGTTTCTGTACCTCTATTATGTTGGTGCAGCTTCGGAACTTTTAAATATCTTGATATATCTCGAGAACTACGCATCTGATCAAAAAATATCATCGAACATAAAAAGTAGGAAACTTAATTCTCTACAAAAAAGGTCTCTTAACATTTTGCCATAGCTCGCTTCGTTTCCGAGATATTTGCAGATTTATCTCAAGGGAAGTGGCCTGACGGACATATTTCGAGATATTTCTTCTTCTTGTTGTTCTTCTTCTGCACAGCTGAGCTGGAAGTGGCATTTGCAGGTCGCAATAGTGCAGAGTTATCTCAAAGAAAGGGGCCACGGTGTTTCTGTATCTCTATTATGTTGGTGCGGCTTCGGAACTTTTAAATATCTTGATATATCTCGAGAACTACGCATCTGATCAAAAAATATCATAGAACATAAAAAGTAGGAAACTTAATTCTCTACAAAAAAGGTCTCTTAACATTTTGCCATAGCTCGCTTCGTTTCCGAGATATTTGCAGATTTATCTCAAGGGAAGGCGCCTGACGGACATATTTCGAGATATTTCTTCTTCTTGTTGTTCTTTTTCTGCACAGCTAAGCTGGAAGTGGCATTTGCGGCTCGCACTAGTGCAGAGTTATCTCAAAGAAAGGGGCCACGGTGTTTCTGTATCCCTATTATGTTGGTGCGGCTTCGGAACTTTTAAATATCTCGATATATCTCGACAACTACGCCTCTGATCAAAAAATATCATAGAACATAAATTGTAGGAAACATAATTCTCTACAAAAAACGTCTCTTAACATTTTGCCATAGCTCGCTTCGTTTCCGAGATATTTGCAGATTCATCTCAAAGGAACTGGCCTGACGGACATATTTCGAGATATTTCTTCTTCTTGTTGTTCTTCTTCTGCACAGCTAAGCTGGAAGTGGCATTTACAGCTCGCAATAGTGCAGAGTTATCACAAAGAAAGGGGCCACGGTGTTTCTGTATCTCTATTATGTTGGTGCGGCTTCGGAACTTTTAAATATCTTGATATATCTCGAGAACTTCGCATCTGATCAAAAAATATCATAGAACATAAAAAGTAGGAAGCTTAATTCTCTACAAAAAAGGTCTCTTAACATTTTGCCATAGCTCGCTTCGTTTCCGAGATATTTGCAGATTTATCTCAAGGGAAGGGGCCTGACGGACATATTTCGAGATATTTCTTCTTCTTGTTGTTCTTCCTCTGCACAGCTAAGCTGGAAGTGGCATTTGCGGCTCGCACTAGTGCAGAGTTATCTCAAAGAAAGGGGCCACGGTGTTTCTGTATCTCTATTATGTTGGTGCGTCTTCAGAACTTTTAAATATCTCGATATATCTCGAAAACTACGCTTCTGATCAAAAAATATCATAGAACATAAATTGTAGGAAACATAATTCTCTACAAAAAAGGTCTCTTAACATTTTGCCATAGCTCGTTTCGTTTCCGAGATATTTGCAGATTCAGCTCAAAGGAACTGGCCTGACGGACATATTTCGAGATATTTCTTCTTCTTGTTGTTCTTCCTCTGCACAGCTAAGCTGGAAGTGGCATTTGCAGCTCGCAATAGTGCAGAGTTATCTCAAAGAAAGGGGCCACGGTGTTTCTGTATCTCTATTATGTTGGTGCGGCTTCGGAACTTTTAAATATCTTGATATATCTCGAGAACTACGCATCTGATCAAAAAATATCATAAAACATAAAAAGTAGGAAACTTAATTCTCTACAAAAAAGGTCTCTTAACATTTTGCCATAGCTCGCTTCCTTTCCGAGATATTTGCATATTTATCTCAAGGGAAGGGGCCTGACGGACATATTTCGAGATATTTCTTCTTCTTGTTGTTCTTCTTCTGCACAGCTAAGCTGGAAGTGGCATTTACAGCTCGCAATAGTGCAGAGTTATCTCAAAGAAAGGGGCCACGGTGTTTCTGTATCTCTATTATGTTGGTGCTGCTTCGGAACTTTTAAATATCTTGATATATCTCGAGAACTACGCATCTGATCAAAAAATATCATAGAACATGAAAAGTAGGAAACTTAATTCTCTACAAAAAAGGTCTCTTAACATTTTGCCATAGCTCTCTTCGTTTCCGAGATATTTGCAGATTTATCTCAAGGGAAGGGGCCTGACGGACATATTTCGAGATATTTCTTCTTCTTGTTGTTCTTCTTCTGCACAGCTAAGCTGGAAGTGGCATTTGCGGCTCGCACTAGTGCAGAGTTATCTCAAAGAAAGGGGCCACGGTGTTTCTGTATCTCTATTATGTTGGTGCGGCTTCGGAACTTTTAAATATCTTGATATATCTCGAGAACTACGCATCTGATCAAAAAATATCATCGAACATAAAAAGTAGGAAACTTAATTCTCTACAAAAAAGGTCTCTTAACATTTTGCCATAGCTCTCTTCGTTTCCGAGATATTTGCAGATTTATCTCAAGGGAAGTGGCCTGACGGACATATTTCGAGATATTTCTTCTTCTTGTTGTTCTTCTTCTGCACAGCTAAACTGGAAGTGGCATTTGCGGCTCGCACTAGTGCAGAGTTATCTCAAAGAAAGGGGCCACGGTGTTTCTGTATCTCTATTATGCTGGTGCGTCTTCGGAACTTTTAAATATCTCGATATATCTCGAAAACTACGCTTCTGATCAAAAAATATCATAGAACATAAATTGTAGGAAACATAATTCTCTACAAAAAAGGTCTCTTAACATTTTGCCATAGCTCGTTTCGTTTCCGAGATATTTGCAGATTCAGCTCAAAGGAACTGGCCTGACGGACATATTTCGAGATATTTCTTCTTCTTGTTGTTCTTCCTCTGCACAGCTAAGCTGGAAGTGGCATTTGCAGCTCGCAATAGTGTAGAGTTATCTCAAAGAAAGGGGCCACGGTGTTTCTGTATCTCTATTATGTTGGTGCGGCTTCGGAACTTTTAAATATCTTGATATATCTCGAGAACTACGCATCTGATCAAAAAATATCATAGAACATAAAAAGTAGGAAACATAATTCTCTACAAAAAAGGTCTCTTAACATTTTGCCATAGCTCGCTTCGTTTCCGAGATATTTGCAGATTCAGCTCAAAGGAACGGGCCTGACGGACATATTTCGAGATACTTCTTCTTCTTGTTGTTCTTCCTCTGCACAGCTAAGCTGGAAGTGGCATTTGCGGCTCGCACTAGTGCAGAGTTATCTCAAAGAAAGGGGCCACGGTGTTTCTGTATCTCTATTATGTTGGTGCGGCTTCGGAACTTTTAAATATCTCGATATATCTCGAAAACTACGCTTCTGATCAAAAAATATCATAGAACATAAATTGTAGGAAACATAATTCTCTACAAAAAACGTCTCTTAACATTTTGCCATAGCTCGCTTCGTTTCCGAGATATTTGCAGATTCAGCTCAAAGGAACGGGCCTGACGGACATATTTCGAGATACTTCTTCTTCTTGTTGTTCTTCTTCTGCACAGCTAAGCTGGGAGTGGCATTTGCAGCTCGCACTAGTGCAGAGTTATCTCAAAGAAAGGGGCCACGGTGTTTCTGTATCTCTATTATGTTGGTGCGGCTTCGGAACTTTTAAATATCTCGATATATCTCGAAAACTACGCTTCTGATCAAAAAATATCATAGAACATAAATTGTAGGAAACATAATTCTCTGCAAAAAAGGTCTCTTAACATTTTGCCATAGCTCGCTTCGTTTCCGAGATATTTGCAGAATTATCTCAAGGGAAGGGGCCTGACGGACATATTTCGAGATATTTCTTCTTCTTGTTGTTCTTCTTCTGCACAGCTAAGCTGAAAGTGGCATTTACAGCTCGCAATAGTGCAGAGTTATCTCAAAGAAAGGGGCCACGGTGTTTCTGTATCTCTATTATGTTGGTGCGGCTTCGGAACTTTTAAATATCTTGATATATCTCGAGAACTACGCATCTGATCAAAAAATATCATAGAACATAAAAAGTAGGAAACTTAATTCTCTACAAAAAAGGTCTCTGAACATTTTGCCATAGGTCGCTTCGTTTCCGAGATATTTGCAGATTTATCTCAAGGGAAGGAGCCTAACGGAAATATTTCGAGATATTTCTTCTTCTTGTTGTTCTTCTTCTGCACAGCTAAGCTGGAAGTGGCATTTGCGGCTCGCACTAGTGCAGAGTTATCTCAAAGAAAGGGGCCACGGTGTTTCTGTATCCCTATTATGTTGGTGCGGCTTCGGAACTTTTAAATATCTCGATATATCTCGAAAACTACGCATCTGATCAAAAAATATCATCGAACATAAAAAGTAGGAAACTTAATTCTCTACAAAAAAGGTCTCTTAACATTTTGCCATAGCTCTCTTCGTTTCCGAGATATTTGCAGATTTATCTCAAGGGAAGTGGCCTGACGGACATATTTCGAGATATTTCTTCTTCTTGTTGTTCTTCTTCTGCACAGCTAAACTGGAAGTGGCATTTGCGGCTCGCACTAGTGCAGAGTTATCTCAAAGAAAGGGGCCACGGTGTTTCTGTATCTCTATTATGTTGGTGCGTCTTCGGAACTTTTAAATATCTCGATATATCTCGAAAACTACGCTTCTGATCAAAAAATATCATAGAACATAAATTGTAGGAAACATAATTCTCTACAAAAAAGGTCTCTTAACATTTTGCCATAGCTCGTTTCGTTTCCGAGATATTTGCAGATTCAGCTCAAAGGAACTGGCCTGACGGACATATTTCGAGATATTTCTTCTTCTTGTTGTTCTTCCTCTGCACAGCTAAGCTGGAAGTGGCATTTGCAGCTCGCAATAGTGCAGAGTTATCTCAAAGAAAGGGGCCACGGTGTTTCTGTATCTCTATTATGTTGGTGCGGCTTCGGAACTTTTAAATATCTTGATATATCTCGAGAACTACGCATCTGATCAAAAAATATCATAGAACATAAAAAGTAGGAAACTTAATTCTCTACAAAAAAGGTCTCGTAACATTTTGCCATAGCTCGCTTCGTTTCCGAGATATTTGCATATTTATCTCAAGGGACGGGGCCTGACGGACATATTTCGAGATATTTCTTCTTCTTGTTGTTCTTCTTCTGCACAGCTAAGCTGGAAGTGGCATTTACAGCTCGCAATAGTGCAGAGTTATCTCAAAGAAAGGGGCCACGGTGTTTCTGTATCTCTATTATGTTGGTGCTGCTTCGGAACTTTTAAATATCTTGATATATCTCGAGAACTACGCATCTGATCAAAAAATATCATAGAACATGAAAAGTAGGAAACTTAATTCTCTACAAAAAAGGTCTCTTAACATTTTGCCATAGCTCTCTTCGTTTCCGAGATATTTGCAGATTTATCTCAAGGGAAGGGGCCTGACGGACATATTTCGAGATATTTCTTCTTCTTGTTGTTCTTCTTCTGCACAGCTAAGCTCGAAGTGGCATTTGCAGCTCGCAATAGTGCAGAGTTATCTCAAAGAAAGAGGCCACGGTGTTTCTGTACCTCTATTATGTTGGTGCAGCTTCGGAACTTTTAAATATCTTGATATATCTCGAGAACTACGCATCTGATCAAAAAATATCATCGAACATAAAAAGTAGGAAACTTAATTCTCTACAAAAAAGGTCTCTTAACATTTTGCCATAGCTCGCTTCGTTTCCGAGATATTTGCAGATTTATCTCAAGGGAAGTGGCCTGACGGACATATTTCGAGATATTTCTTCTTCTTGTTGTTCTTCTTCTGCACAGCTGAGCTGGAAGTGGCATTTGCAGGTCGCAATAGTGCAGAGTTATCTCAAAGAAAGGGGCCACGGTGTTTCTGTATCTCTATTATGTTGGTGCGGCTTCGGAACTTTTAAATATCTCGATATATCTCGACAACTACGCCTCTGATCAAAAAATATCATAGAACATAAATTGTAGGAAACATAATTCTCTACAAAAAACGTCTCTTAACATTTTGCCATAGCTCGCTTCGTTTCCGAGATATTTGCAGATTCATCTCAAAGGAACTGGCCTGACGGACATATTTCGAGATATTTCTTCTTCTTGTTGTTCTTCTTCTGCACAGCTAAGCTGGAAGTGGCATTTACAGCTCGCAATAGTGCAGAGTTATCACAAAGAAAGGGGCCACGGTGTTTCTGTATCTCTATTATGTTGGTGCGGCTTCGGAACTTTTAAATATCTTGATATATCTCGAGAACTTCGCATCTGATCAAAAAATATCATAGAACATAAAAAGTAGGAAGCTTAATTCTCTACAAAAAAGGTCTCTTAACATTTTGCCATAGCTCGCTTCGTTTCCGAGATATTTGCAGATTTATCTCAAGGGAAGGGGCCTGACGGACATATTTCGAGATATTTCTTCTTCTTGTTGTTCTTCTTCTGCACAGCTGAGCTGGAAGTGGCATTTGCAGGTCGCAATAGTGCAGAGTTATCTCAAAGAAAGGGACCACGGTGTTTCTGTATCTCTATTATGTTGGTGCGGCTTCGGAACTTTTAAATATCTTGATATATCTCGAGAACTACGCATCTGATCAAAAAATATCATAGAACATAAAAAGTAGGAAACTTAATTCTCTACAAAAACGGTCTCTTAACATTTTGCCATAGCTCTCTTCGTTTCCGAGATATTTGCAGATTTATCTCAAGGGAAGTGGCCTGACGGACATATTTCGAGATATTTCTTCTTCTTGTTGTTCTTCTTCTGCACAGCTAAACTGGAAGTGGCATTTGCGGCTCGCACTAGTGCAGAGTTATCTCAAAGAAAGGGGCCACGGTGTTTCTGTATCTCTATTATGCTGGTGCGTCTTCGGAACTTTTAAATATCTCGATATATCTCGAAAACTACGCTTCTGATCAAAAAATATCATAGAACATAAATTGTAGGAAACATAATTCTCTACAAAAAAGGTCTCTTAACATTTTGCCATAGCTCGTTTCGTTTCCGAGATATTTGCAGATTCAGCTCAAAGGAACTGGCCTGACGGACATATTTCGAGATATTTCTTCTTCTTGTTGTTCTTCCTCTGCACAGCTAAGCTGGAAGTGGCATTTGCAGCTCGCAATAGTGTAGAGTTATCTCAAAGAAAGGGGCCACGGTGTTTCTGTATCTCTATTATGTTGGTGCGGCTTCGGAACTTTTAAATATCTTGATATATCTCGAGAACTACGCATCTGATCAAAAAATATCATAGAACATAAAAAGTAGGAAACATAATTCTCTACAAAAAAGGTCTCTTAACATTTTGCCATAGCTCGCTTCGTTTCCGAGATATTTGCAGATTCAGCTCAAAGGAA
Source organism: Osmia lignaria lignaria (assembly GCF_051020975.1). Classification (NCBI taxonomy): domain Eukaryota; kingdom Metazoa; phylum Arthropoda; class Insecta; order Hymenoptera; family Megachilidae; genus Osmia; species Osmia lignaria. The sequence continues at coordinate 23,820,865 of NW_027478159.1, forward strand.
CGGGCCTGACGGACATATTTCGAGATACTTCTTCTTCTTGTTGTTCTTCCTCTGCACAGCTAAGCTGGAAGTGGCATTTGCGGCTCGCACTAGTGCAGAGTTATCTCAAAGAAAGGGGCCACGGTGTTTCTGTATCTCTATTATGTTGGTGCGGCTTCGGAACTTTTAAATATCTCGATATATCTCGAAAACTACGCTTCTGATCAAAAAATATCATAGAACATAAATTGTAGGAAACATAATTCTCTACAAAAAACGTCTCTTAACATTTTGCCATAGCTCGCTTCGTTTCCGAGATATTTGCAGATTCAGCTCAAAGGAACGGGCCTGACGGACATATTTCGAGATACTTCTTCTTCTTGTTGTTCTTCTTCTGCACAGCTAAGCTGGGAGTGGCATTTGCAGCTCGCACTAGTGCAGAGTTATCTCAAAGAAAGGGGCCACGGTGTTTCTGTATCTCTATTATGTTGGTGCGGCTTCGGAACTTTTAAATATCTCGATATATCTCGAAAACTACGCTTCTGATCAAAAAATATCATAGAACATAAATTGTAGGAAACATAATTCTCTGCAAAAAAGGTCTCTTAACATTTTGCCATAGCTCGCTTCGTTTCCGAGATATTTGCAGAATTATCTCAAGGGAAGGGGCCTGACGGACATATTTCGAGATATTTCTTCTTCTTGTTGTTCTTCTTCTGCACAGCTAAGCTGGAAGTGGCATTTACAGCTCGCAATAGTGCAGAGTTATCTCAAAGAAAGGGGCCACGGTGTTTCTGTATCTCTATTATGTTGGTGCGGCTTCGGAACTTTTAAATATCTTGATATATCTCGAGAACTACGCATCTGATCAAAAAATATCATAGAACATAAAAAGTAGGAAACTTAATTCTCTACAAAAAAGGTCTCTGAACATTTTGCCATAGGTCGCTTCGTTTCCGAGATATTTGCAGATTTATCTCAAGGGAAGGAGCCTAACGGAAATATTTCGAGATATTTCTTCTTCTTGTTGTTCTTCTTCTGCACAGCTAAGCTGGAAGTGGCATTTGCGGCTCGCACTAGTGCAGAGTTATCTCAAAGAAAGGGGCCACGGTGTTTCTGTATCCCTATTATGTTGGTGCGGCTTCGGAACTTTTAAATATCTCGATATATCTCGAAAACTACGCATCTGATCAAAAAATATCATCGAACATAAAAAGTAGGAAACTTAATTCTCTACAAAAAAGGTCTCTTAACATTTTGCCATAGCTCTCTTCGTTTCCGAGATATTTGCAGATTTATCTCAAGGGAAGTGGCCTGACGGACATATTTCGAGATATTTCTTCTTCTTGTTGTTCTTCTTCTGCACAGCTAAACTGGAAGTGGCATTTGCGGCTCGCACTAGTGCAGAGTTATCTCAAAGAAAGGGGCCACGGTGTTTCTGTATCTCTATTATGTTGGTGCGTCTTCGGAACTTTTAAATATCTCGATATATCTCGAAAACTACGCTTCTGATCAAAAAATATCATAGAACATAAATTGTAGGAAACATAATTCTCTACAAAAAAGGTCTCTTAACATTTTGCCATAGCTCGTTTCGTTTCCGAGATATTTGCAGATTCAGCTCAAAGGAACTGGCCTGACGGACATATTTCGAGATATTTCTTCTTCTTGTTGTTCTTCCTCTGCACAGCTAAGCTGGAAGTGGCATTTGCAGCTCGCAATAGTGCAGAGTTATCTCAAAGAAAGGGGCCACGGTGTTTCTGTATCTCTATTATGTTGGTGCGGCTTCGGAACTTTTAAATATCTTGATATATCTCGAGAACTACGCATCTGATCAAAAAATATCATAGAACATAAAAAGTAGGAAACTTAATTCTCTACAAAAAAGGTCTCGTAACATTTTGCCATAGCTCGCTTCGTTTCCGAGATATTTGCATATTTATCTCAAGGGACGGGGCCTGACGGACATATTTCGAGATATTTCTTCTTCTTGTTGTTCTTCTTCTGCACAGCTAAGCTGGAAGTGGCATTTACAGCTCGCAATAGTGCAGAGTTATCTCAAAGAAAGGGGCCACGGTGTTTCTGTATCTCTATTATGTTGGTGCTGCTTCGGAACTTTTAAATATCTTGATATATCTCGAGAACTACGCATCTGATCAAAAAATATCATAGAACATGAAAAGTAGGAAACTTAATTCTCTACAAAAAAGGTCTCTTAACATTTTGCCATAGCTCTCTTCGTTTCCGAGATATTTGCAGATTTATCTCAAGGGAAGGGGCCTGACGGACATATTTCGAGATATTTCTTCTTCTTGTTGTTCTTCTTCTGCACAGCTAAGCTCGAAGTGGCATTTGCAGCTCGCAATAGTGCAGAGTTATCTCAAAGAAAGAGGCCACGGTGTTTCTGTACCTCTATTATGTTGGTGCAGCTTCGGAACTTTTAAATATCTTGATATATCTCGAGAACTACGCATCTGATCAAAAAATATCATCGAACATAAAAAGTAGGAAACTTAATTCTCTACAAAAAAGGTCTCTTAACATTTTGCCATAGCTCGCTTCGTTTCCGAGATATTTGCAGATTTATCTCAAGGGAAGTGGCCTGACGGACATATTTCGAGATATTTCTTCTTCTTGTTGTTCTTCTTCTGCACAGCTGAGCTGGAAGTGGCATTTGCAGGTCGCAATAGTGCAGAGTTATCTCAAAGAAAGGGGCCACGGTGTTTCTGTATCTCTATTATGTTGGTGCGGCTTCGGAACTTTTAAATATCTCGATATATCTCGACAACTACGCCTCTGATCAAAAAATATCATAGAACATAAATTGTAGGAAACATAATTCTCTACAAAAAACGTCTCTTAACATTTTGCCATAGCTCGCTTCGTTTCCGAGATATTTGCAGATTCATCTCAAAGGAACTGGCCTGACGGACATATTTCGAGATATTTCTTCTTCTTGTTGTTCTTCTTCTGCACAGCTAAGCTGGAAGTGGCATTTACAGCTCGCAATAGTGCAGAGTTATCACAAAGAAAGGGGCCACGGTGTTTCTGTATCTCTATTATGTTGGTGCGGCTTCGGAACTTTTAAATATCTTGATATATCTCGAGAACTTCGCATCTGATCAAAAAATATCATAGAACATAAAAAGTAGGAAGCTTAATTCTCTACAAAAAAGGTCTCTTAACATTTTGCCATAGCTCGCTTCGTTTCCGAGATATTTGCAGATTTATCTCAAGGGAAGGGGCCTGACGGACATATTTCGAGATATTTCTTCTTCTTGTTGTTCTTCTTCTGCACAGCTGAGCTGGAAGTGGCATTTGCAGGTCGCAATAGTGCAGAGTTATCTCAAAGAAAGGGACCACGGTGTTTCTGTATCTCTATTATGTTGGTGCGGCTTCGGAACTTTTAAATATCTTGATATATCTCGAGAACTACGCATCTGATCAAAAAATATCATAGAACATAAAAAGTAGGAAACTTAATTCTCTACAAAAACGGTCTCTTAACATTTTGCCATAGCTCGCTTCGTTTCCGAGATATTTGCAGATTTATCTCAAGGGAAGGGGCCTGACGGACATATTTCGAGATATTTCTTCTTCTTGTTGTTCTTCTTCTGCACAGCTAAGCTGCAAGTGGCATTTGCGGCTCGCACTAGTGCAGAGTTATCTCAAAGAAAGGGGCCACGGTGTTTCTGTATCCCTATTATGTTGGTGCGGCTTCGGAACTTTTAAATATCTCGATATATCTCGAAAACTACGCTTCTGATCAAAAAATATCATAGAACATAAATTGTAGGAAACATAATTCTCTACAAAAAACGTCTCTTAACATTTTGCCATAGCTCGCTTCATTTCCGAGATATTTGCAGATTCAGCTCAAAGGAACTGGCCTGACGGACATATTTCGAGATATTTCTTCTTCTTGTTGTTCTTCTTCTGCACAGCTAAACTGGAAGTGGCATTTCCAGCTCGCAATCGTGCAGAGTTATCTCAAAGAAAGGGGCCACGGTGTTTCTGTATCTCTATTATGTTGGTGCGGCTTCGGAACTTTTAAATATCTTGATATATCTCGAGAACTACGCTTCTGATCGAAAAATATCATAGAACATAAAAAGTAGGAAACTTAATTCTCTACAAAATACGTCTCTTAACATTTTGCCATAGCTCGCTTCGTTTCCGAGATATTTGCAGATTCAGCTCAAAGGAACGGGCCTGACGGACATATTTCGAGATACTTCTTCTTCTTGTTGTTCTTCCTCTGCACAGCTAAGCTGGAAGTGGCATTTGCAGCTCGCAATAGTGCAGAGTTATCTCAAAGAAAGGGGCCACGGTGTTTCTGTATCTCTATTATGTTGGTGCGGCTTCGGAACTTTTAAATATCTTGATATATCTCGAGAACTTCGCATCTGATCAAAAAATATCATAGAACATAAAAAGTAGGAAACTTAATTCTCTACAAAAAAGGTCTCTTAACATTTTGCCATAGCTCGCTTCGTTTCCGAGATATTTGCAGATTTATCTCAAGGGAAGGGGCCTGACGGACATATTTCGAGATATTTCTTCTTCTTGTTGTTCTTCTTCTGCACAGCTAAACTGGAAGTGGCATTTCCAGCTCGCAATAGTGCAGAGTTATCTCAAAGAGAGGGGCCACGGTGTTTCTGTATCTCTATTATGTTGGTGCGGCTTCGGAACTTTTAAATATCTTGATATATCTCGAGAACTACGCTTCTGATCAAAAAATATCATAGAACATAAATTGTAGGGAACATAATTCTCTACAAAAAACGTCTCTTAACATTCTGCCATAGCTCGCTTCCTTTCCGAGATATTTGCAGATATATCTCAAGGGAAGGGGCCTGACGGACATATTTCGAGATATTTCTTCTTCTTGTTGTTCTTCTTCTGCACAGCTAAGCTGGAAGTGGCATTTGCAGCGCGCAATAGTGCAGAGTTATCTCAAAGAAAGGGGCCACGGTGTTTCTGTATCTCTATTATGTTGGTGCGCCTTCGGAACTTTTAAGTATCTTGATATATCTCGAGAACTACGCATCTGATCAAAAAATATCATAGAACATAAAAAGTAGGAAACTTAATTCTCTACAAAAAAGGTCTCTGAACATTTTGCCATAGCTCGCTTCCTTTCCGAGATATTTGCAGATTTATCTCAAGGGAAGGGGACTAACGGACATATTTCGAGATATTTCTTCTTCTTGTTGTTCTTCTTCTGCACAGCTAAACTGGAAGTGGCATTTCCAGCTCGCAATAGTGCAGAGTTATCTCAAAGAAAGGGGCCACGGTGTTTCTGTATCTCTATTATGTTGGTGCGGCTTCGGAACTTTTAAATATCTCGATATATCTCGAAAACTACGCTTCTGATCAAAAAATATCATAGAACATAAAAAGTAGGAAACTTAATTCTCTACAAAAAAGGTCTCTTAACATTTTGCCATAGCTCGCTTCGTTTCCGAGATATTTGCAGATTTATCTCAAGGGAAGGGGCCTGACGGACATATTTCGAGATATTTCTTCTTCTTGTTGTTCTTCTTCTGCACAGCTAAGCTGGAAGCGGCATTTGCGGCTCGCACTAGTGCAGAGTTATCTCAAAGAAAGGGGCCACGGTGTTTCTGTATCTCTATTATGTTGGTGCGGCTTCGGAACTTTTAAATATCTCGATATATCTCGAAAACTACGCTTCTGATCAAAAAATATCATAGAACGTAAATTGTAGGAAACATTATTCTCTACAAAAAAGGTCACTTAACATTTTGCCATAGCTCGCTTCGTTTCCGAGATATTTGCAGATTTATCTCAGGGGAAGGGTCCTGATGGACATATTTCGAGATATTTCTTCTTCTTGTTGTTCTTCTTCTGCACAGCTAAACTGGAAGTGGCATTTCCAGCTCGCAATCGTGCAGAGTTATCTCAAAGAAAGGGGCCACGGTGTTTCTGTATCTCTATTATGTTGGTGCGGCTTCGGAGCTTTTAAATATCTTGATATATCTCGAGAACTACGCCTCTGATCGAAAAATATCATAGAACATAAAAAGTAGGAAACTTAATTCTCTACAAAAAAGGTCTCTTAACATTTTGCCATAGCTCGCTTCGTTTCCGAGATATTTGCAGATTTATCTCAAGGGAAGGGGCCTAACGGACATATTTCGAGATATTTCTTCTTCTTGTTGTTCTTCTTCTGCACAGCTAAACTGGAAGTGGCATTTCCAGCTCGCAATAGTGCAGAGTTATCTCAAAGAGAGGGGCCACGGTGTTTCTGTATCTCTATTATGTTGGTGCGGCTTCGGAACTTTTAAATATCTTGATATATCTCGAGAACTACGCTTCTGATCAAAAAATATCATAGAACATAAATTGTAGGGAACATAATTCTCTACAAAAAACGTCTCTTAACATTCTGCCATAGCTCGCTTCCTTTCCGAGATATTTGCAGATATATCTCAAGGGAAGGGGCCTGACGGACTTATTTCGAGATATTTCTTCTTCTTGTTGTTCTTCTTCTGCACAGCTAAGCTGGAAGTGGCATTTGCAGCGCGCAATAGTGCAGAGTTATCTCAAAGAAAGGGGCCACGGTGTTTCTGTATCTCTATTATGTTGGTGCGCCTTCGGAACTTTTAAATATCTTGATATATCTCGAGAACTACGCATCTGATCAAAAAATATCATAGAACATAAAAAGTAGGAAACTTAATTCTCTACAAAAAAGGTCTCTGAACATTTTGCCATAGCTCGCTTCCTTTCCGAGATATTTGCAGATTTATCTCAAGGGAAGGGGACTAACGGACATATTTCGAGATATTTCTTCTTCTTGTTGTTCTTCTTCTGCACAGCTAAACTGGAAGTGGCATTTCCAGCTCGCAATAGTGCAGAGTTATCTCAAAGAAAGGGGCCACGGTGTTTCTGTATCTCTATTATGTTGGTGCGGCTTCGGAACTTTTAAATATCTCGATATATCTCGAAAACTACGCTTCTGATCAAAAAATATCATAGAACATAAATTGTAGGAAACATAACTCTCGACAAAAAAGGTCTCTTAACATTTTGCCATAGCTCGCTTCGTTTCCGAGATATTTGCAGATATATCTCAAGGGAAGGGGCCTGACGGACATATTTCGAGATATTTCTTCTTCTTGTTGTTCTTCTTCTGCACAGCTAAGCTGGAAGTGGCATTTGCAGCTCGCAATAGTGCAGAGTTATCTTAAAGAAAGGGGCCACGGTGTTTCTGTATCTCTATTATGTTGGTGCGGCTTCGGAACTTTTAAATATCTTGATATATCTCGAGAACTACGCGTCTGATCAAAAAATATCATAGAAAATAAAAAGTAGGAAACTTAATTCTCTACAAAAACGGTCTCTTAACATTTTGCCATAGCTCGCTTCGTTTCCGAGATATTTGCAGATATATCTCAAGGGAAGGGGCCTGACGGACATATTTCGAGATATTTCTTCTTCTTGTTGTTCTTCTTCTGCACAGCTAAGCTGGAAGTGGCATTTGCGGCTCGCACTAGTGCACAGTTATCTCAAAGAAAGGGGCCACGGTGTTTCTGTATCTCTATTATGTTGGTGCGGCTTCGGAACTTTTAAATATCTCGATATATCTCGAAAACTACGCATCTGATCAAAAAATATCATAGAACATGAAAAGTAGGAAACTTAATTCTCTACAAAAAAGGTCTCTTAACATTTTGCCATAGCTCTCTTCGTTTCCGAGATATTTGCAGATTTATCTCAAGGGAAGGGGCCTGACGGACATATTTCGAGATATTTCTTCTTCTTGTTGTTCTTCTTCTGCACAGCTAAGCTAGAAGTGGCATTTGCGGCTCGCACTAGTGCAGAGTTATCTCAAAGAAAGGGGCCACGGTGTTTCTGTATCCCTATTATGTTGGTGCGGCTTCGGAACTTTTAAATATCTCGATATATCTCGAGAACTACGCTTCTGATCAAAAAATATCATAGAACATAAATTGTAGGAAACATAATTCTCTACAAAAAAGGTCTCTTAACATTTTGCCATAGCTCGCTTCGTTTCCGAGATATTTGCAGATATATCTCAAGGGAAGGGGCCTGACGGACATATTTCGAGATATTTCTTCTTCTTGTTGTTCTTCTTCTGCACAGCTAAGCTGGAAGTGGCATTTACAGCTCGGAATAGTGCAGAGTTATCTCAAAGAAAGGGGCCACGGTGTTTCTGTATCTCTATTATGTTGGTGCGGCTTCGGAACTTTTAAATATCTTGATATATCTCGAAAACTACGCTTCTGATCAAAAAATATCATAGAACATAAATTGTAGGAAACATAATTCTCTACAAAAAACGTCTCTTAACATTTTGCCATAGCTCACTTCGTTTCCGAGATATTTGCAGATTCAGCTCAAAGGAACTGGCCTGACGGACATATTTCGAGATATTTCTTCTTCTTGTTGTTCTTCTTCTGCACAGCTGAGCTGGAAGTGGCATTTGCAGGTCGCAATAGTGCAGAGTTATCTCAAAGAAAGGGGCCACGGTGTTTCTGTATCTCTATTATGTTGGTGCGGCTTCGGAACTTTTAAATATCTCGATATATCTCGAAAACTACGCTTCTGATCAAAAAATATCATAGAACATAAATTGTAGGAAACATAACTCTCGACAAAAAAGGTCTCTTAACATTTTGCCATAGCTCGCTTCGTTTCCGAGATATTTGCAGATATATCTCAAGGGAAGGGGCCTGACGGACATATTTCGAGATATTTCTTCTTCTTGTTGTTCTTCTTCTGCACAGCTAAGCTGGAAGTGGCATTTGCAGCTCGCAATAGTGCAGAGTTATCTTAAAGAAAGGGGCCACGGTGTTTCTGTATCTCTATTATGTTGGTGCGGCTTCGGAACTTTTAAATATCTTGATATATCTCGAGAACTACGCGTCTGATCAAAAAATATCATAGAAAATAAAAAGTAGGAAACTTAATTCTCTACAAAAACGGTCTCTTAACATTTTGCCATAGCTCGCTTCGTTTCCGAGATATTTGCAGATATATCTCAAGGGAAGGGGCCTGACGGACATATTTCGAGATATTTCTTCTTCTTGTTGTTCTTCTTCTGCACAGCTAAGCTGGAAGTGGCATTTGCGGCTCGCACTAGTGCACAGTTATCTCAAAGAAAGGGGCCGCGGTGTTTCTGTATCTCTATTATGTTGGTGCGGCTTCGGAACTTTTAAATATCTCGATATATCTCGAAAACTACGCTTCTGATCAAAAAAAATCATAGAACATGAATTGTAGGAAACATAATTCTCTACAAAAAAGGTCTCTTAACATTTTGCCATAGCTCGCTTCGTTTCCGAGATATTTGCAGATATATCTCAAGGGAAGGGGCCTGACGGACATATTTCGAGATATTTCTTCTTCTTGTTGTTCTTCTTCTGCACAGCTAAGCTGGAAGTGGCATTTGCGGCTCGCACTAGTGCAGAGTTATCTCAAAGAAAGGGGCCACGGTGTTTCTGTATCCCTATTATGTTGGTGCGGCTTCGGAACTTTTAAATATCTCGATATATCTCGAGAACTACGCTTCTGATCAAAAAATATCATAGAACATAAATTGTAGGAAACATAATTCTCTACAAAAAAGGTCTCTTAACATTTTGCCATAGCTCGCTTCGTTTCCGAGATATTTGCAGATATATCTCAAGGGAAGGGGCCTGACGGACATATTTCGAGATATTTCTTCTTCTTGTTGTTCTTCTTCTGCACAGCTAAGCTGGAAGTGGCATTTACAGCTCGGAATAGTGCAGAGTTATCTCAAAGAAAGGGGCCACGGTGTTTCTGTATCTCTATTATGTTGGTGCGGCTTCGGAACTTTTAAATATCTTGATATATCTCGAAAACTACGCTTCTGATCAAAAAATATCATAGAACATAAATTGTAGGAAACATAATTCTCTACAAAAAACGTCTCTTAACATTTTGCCATAGCTCACTTCGTTTCCGAGATATTTGCAGATTCAGCTCAAAGGAACTGGCCTGACGGACATATTTCGAGATATTTCTTCTTCTTGTTGTTCTTCTTCTGCACAGCTGAGCTGGAAGTGGCATTTGCAGGTCGCAATAGTGCAGAGTTATCTCAAAGAAAGGGGCCACGGTGTTTCTGTATCTCTATTATGTTGGTGCGGCTTCGGAACTTTTAAATATCTCGATATATCTTGAAAACTACGCTTCTGATCAAAAAATATCATAGAACGTAAATTGTAGGAAACATTATTCTCTACAAAAAAGGTCTCTTAACATTTTGCCATAGCTCGCTTCGTTTCCGAGATATTTGCAGATTTATCTCAAGGGAAGGGGCCTGACGGACATATTTCGAGATATTTCTTCTTGTTGTTGTTCTTCTTCTGCACAGCTAAGCTGGAAGTGGCATTTGCAGCGCGCAATAGTGCAGAGTTATCTCAAAGAAAGGGGCCACGGTGTTTCTGTATCTCTATTATGTTGGTGCGGCTTCGGAACTTTTAAATATCTTGATATATCTCGAGAACTACGCATCTGATCAAAAAATATCATACTACTTAAAAAGTAGGAAACTTAATTCTCTACAAGAAAGGTCTCTAAACATTTTGCCATAGCTCGCTTCGTTTCCGAGATATTTGCAGATATAACTCAAGGGAAGGGGCCTGACGGACATATTTCGAGATATTTCTTCTTCTTGTTGTTCTTCTTCTGCACAGCTAAGCTGGAAGTGGCATTTGCAGCTCGCAATAGTGCAGAGTTATCTCAAAGAAACGGGCCACGGTGTTTCTGTATCTCTATTATGTTGGTGCGGCTTCGGAACTTTTAAATATCTTGATATATCTCGAGAACTACGCATCTGATCAAAAAATATCATACTACATAAAAAGTAGGAAACTTAATTCTCTACAAGAAAGGTCTCTAAACATTTTGCCATAGCTCGCTTCGTTTCCGAGATATTTGCAGATTTATCTCAAGGGAAGGGGCCTGACGGACATATTTCGAGATATTTCTTCTTCTTGTTGTTCTTCTTCTGCACAGCTAAGCTGGAAGTGGCATTTGCAGCTCGCAATAGTGCAGAGTTATCTCAAAGAGAGGGGCCACGGTGTTTCTGTATCTCTATTATGTTGGTGCGGCTTCGGAACTTTTAAATATCTTGATATATCTCGAGAACTACGCATCTGATCAAAAAATATCATAGAAGATAAAAAGTAGGAAACTTAATTCTCTACAAAAAAGGTCTCTTAACATTTCGCCATAGCTCGCTTCGTTTCCGAGATATTTGCAGATTTATCTCAAGGGAAGGGGCCTGACGGACATATTTCGAGATATTTCTTCTTCTTGTTGTTCTTCTTCTGCACAGCTAAACTGGAAGTGGCATTTCCAGCTCGCAATCGTGCAGAGTTATCTCAAAGAAAGGGGCCACGGTGTTTCTGTATCTCTATTATGTTGGTGCGGCTTCGGAACTTTTAAATATCTCGATATATCTCGAAAACTACGCTTCTGATCAAAAAATATCATAGAACATAAAAAGTAGGAAACTTAATTCTCTACAAAAAAGGTCTCTTAACATTTTGCCATAGCTCGCTTCGTTTCCGAGATATTTGCAGATTTATCTCAAGGGAAGGGGCCTAACGGACATATTTCGAGATATTTCTTCTTCTTCTTGTTCTTCTTCTGCACAGCTAAACTGGAAGTGGCATTTCCAGCTCGCAATAGTGCAGAGTTATCTCAAAGAAAGGGGCCACGGTGTTTCTGTATCTCTATTATGTTGGTGCGGCTTCGGAACTTTTAAATATCTCGATATATCTCGAAAACTACGCTTCTGATCAAAAAATATCATAGAACGTAAATTGTAGGAAACATTATTCTCTACAAAAAAGGTCACTTAACATTTTGCCATAGCTCGCTTCGTTTCCGAGATATTTGCAGATTTATCTCAGGGGAAGGGTCCTGATGGACATATTTCGAGATATTTCTTCTTCTTGTTGTTCTTCTTCTGCACAGCTAAACTGGAAGTGGCATTTCCAGCTCGCAATCGTGCAGAGTTATCTCAAAGAAAGGGGCCACGGTGTTTCTGTATCTCTATTATGTTGGTGCGGCTTCGGAGCTTTTAAATATCTTGATATATCTCGAGAACTACGCCTCTGATCGAAAAATATCATAGAACATAAAAAGTAGGAAACTTAATTCTCTACAAAAAAGGTCTCTTAACATTTTGCCATAGCTCGCTTCGTTTCCGAGATATTTGCAGATTTATCTCAAGGGAAGGGGCCTGACGGACATATTTCGAGATATTTCTTCTTCTTGTTGTTCTTCTTCTGCACAGCTAAGCTGGAAGTGGCATTTGCAGCTCGCAATAGTGCAGAGTTATCTTAAAGAAAGGGGCCACGGTGTTTCTGTATCTCTATTATGTTGGTGCGGCTTCGGAACTTTTAAATATCTTGATATATCTCGAGAACTACGCGTCTGATCAAAAAATATCATAGAACATAAAAAGTAGGAAACTTAATTCTCTACAAAAACGGTCTCTTAACATTTTGCCATAGCTCGCTTCGTTTCCGAGATATTTGCAGATATATCTCAAGGGAAGGGGCCTGACGGACATATTTCGAGATATTTCTTCTTCTTGTTGTTCTTCTTCTGCACAGCTAAGCTGGAAGTGGCATTTGCGGCTCGCACTAGTGCACAGTTATCTCAAAGAAAGGGGCCACGGTGTTTCTGTATCTCTATTATGTTGGTGCGGCTTCGGAACTTTTAAATATCTCGATATATCTCGAGAACTACGCTTCTGATCAAAAAATATCATAGAACATGAATTGTAGGAAACATAATTCTCTACAAAAAAGGTCTCTTAACATTTTGCCATAGCTCGCTTCGTTTCCGAGATATTTGCAGATATATCTCAAGGGAAGGGGCCTGACGGACATATTTCGAGATATTTCTTCTTCTTGTTGTTCTTCTTCTGCACAGCTAAGCTGGAAGTGGCATTTGCGGCTCGCACTAGTGCAGAGTTATCTCAAAGAAAGGGGCCACGGTGTTTCTGTATCCCTATTATGTTGGTGCGGCTTCGGAACTTTTAAATATCTCGATATATCTCGAGAACTACGCTTCTGATCAAAAAATATTATAGAACATAAATTGTAGGAAACATAATTCTCTACAAAAAAGGTCTCTTAACATTTTGCCATAGCTCGCTTCGTTTCCGAGATATTTGCAGATTTATCTCAAGGGAAGGGGCCTAACGGACATATTTCGAGATATTTCTTCTTCTTGTTGTTCTTCTTCTGCACAGCTAAACTGGAAGTGGCATTTCCAGCTCGCAATAGTGCAGAGTTATCTCAAAGAGAGGGGCCACGGTGTTTCTGTATCTCTATTATGTTGGTGCGGCTTCGGAACTTTTAAATATCTTGATATATCTCGAGAACTACGCATCTGATCAAAAAATATCATAGAACATGAAAAGTAGGAAACTTAATTCTCTACAAAAAAGGTCTCTTAACATTTTGCCATAGCTCTCTTCGTTTCCGAGATATTTGCAGATTTATCTCAAGGGAAGGGGCCTGACGGACATATTTCGAGATATTTCTTCTTCTTGTTCTTCTTCTGCACAGCTAAGCTGGAAGTGGCATTTGCGGCTCGCACTAGTGCAGAGTTATCTCAAAGAAAGGGGCCACGGTGTTTCTGTATCCCTATTATGTTGGTGCGGCTTCGGAACTTTTAAATATCTCGATATATCTCGAGAACTACGCTTCTGATCAAAAAATATCATAGAACATAAATTGTAGGAAACATAATTCTCTACAAAAAAGGTCTCTTAACATTTTGCCATAGCTCGCTTCGTTTCCGAGATATTTGCAGATATATCTCAAGGGAAGGGGCCTGACGGACATATTTCGAGATATTTCTTCTTCTTGTTGTTCTTCTTCTGCACAGCTAAGCTGGAAGTGGCATTTACAGCTCGGAATAGTGCAGAGTTATCTCAAAGAAAGGGGCCACGGTGTTTCTGTATCTCTATTATGTTGGTGCGGCTTCGGAACTTTTAAATATCTTGATATATCTCGAAAACTACGCTTCTGATCAAAAAATATCATAGAACATAAATTGTAGGAAACATAATTCTCTACAAAAAACGTCTCTTAACATTTTGCCATAGCTCACTTCGTTTCCGAGATATTTGCAGATTCAGCTCAAAGGAACTGGCCTGACGGACATATTTCGAGATATTTCTTCTTCTTGTTGTTCTTCTTCTGCACAGCTGAGCTGGAAGTGGCATTTGCAGGTCGCAATAGTGCAGAGTTATCTCAAAGAAAGGGGCCACGGTGTTTCTGTATCTCTATTATGTTGGTGCGGCCTCGGAACTTTTAAATATCTCGATATATCTTGAAAACTACGCTTCTGATCAAAAAATATCATAGAACGTAAATTGTAGGAAACATTATTCTCTACAAAAAAGGTCTCTTAACATTTTGCCATAGCTCGCTTCGTTTCCGAGATATTTGCAGATTTATCTCAAGGGAAGGGGCCTGACGGACATATTTCGAGATATTTCTTCTTGTTGTTGTTCTTCTTCTGCACAGCTAAGCTGGAAGTGGCATTTGCAGCGCGCAATAGTGCAGAGTTATCTCAAAGAAAGGGGCCACGGTGTTTCTGTATCTCTATTATGTTGGTGCGGCTTCGGAACTTTTAAATATCTTGATATATCTCGAGAACTACGCATCTGATCAAAAAATATCATACTACTTAAAAAGTAGGAAACTTAATTCTCTACAAGAAAGGTCTCTAAACATTTTGCCATAGCTCGCTTCGTTTCCGAGATATTTGCAGATATAACTCAAGGGAAGGGGCCTGACGGACATATTTCGAGATATTTCTTCTTCTTGTTGTTCTTCTTCTGCACAGCTAAGCTGGAAGTGGCATTTGCAGCTCGCAATAGTGCAGAGTTATCTCAAAGAAACGGGCCACGGTGTTTCTGTATCTCTATTATGTTGGTGCGGCTTCGGAACTTTTAAATATCTTGATATATCTCGAGAACTACGCATCTGATCAAAAAATATCATACTACATAAAAAGTAGGAAACTTAATTCTCTACAAGAAAGGTCTCTAAACATTTTGCCATAGCTCGCTTCGTTTCCGAGATATTTGCAGATTTATCTCAAGGGAAGGGGCCTGACGGACATATTTCGAGATATTTCTTCTTCTTGTTGTTCTTCTTCTGCACAGCTAAGCTGGAAGTGGCATTTGCAGCTCGCAATAGTGCAGAGTTATCTCAAAGAGAGGGGCCACGGTGTTTCTGTATCTCTATTATGTTGGTGCGGCTTCGGAACTTTTAAATATCTTGATATATCTCGAGAACTACGCATCTGATCAAAAAATATCATAGAGGATAAAAAGTAGGAAACTTAATTCTCTACAAAAAAGGTCTCTTAACATTTCGCCATAGCTCGCTTCGTTTCCGAGATATTTGCAGATTTATCTCAAGGGAAGGGGCCTGACGGACATATTTCGAGATATTTCTTCTTCTTGTTGTTCTTCTTCTGCACAGCTAAGCTGGAAGTGGCATTTGCAGCTCGCAATAGTGCAGAGTTATCTCAAAGAAAGGGGCCACGGTGTTTCTGTATCTCTATTATGTTGGTGCGGCTTCGGAACTTTTAAATATCTTGATATATCTCGAGAACTACGCATCTGATCAAAAAATATCACAGAACATAAAAAGTAGGAAACTTAATTCTCTAGAAAAAAGGTCTCTTAACATTTTGCCAGAGCTCGCTTCGTTTCCGAGATATTTGCAGATTTATCTCAAGGGAAGGGGCCTGACGGACATATTTCGAGATATTTCTTCTTCTTGTTGCTCTTCTGCACAGCTAAGCTGGAAGTGGCATTTGCGGCTCGCACTAGTGCAGAGTTATCTCAAAGAAAGGGGCCACGGTGTTTCTGTATCTCTATTATGTTGGTGCGGCTTCGGAACTTTTAAATATCTTGATATATCTCGAGAACTACGCATCTGATCAAAAAATATCATAGAACATAAAAAGTAGGAAACTTAATTCTCTACAAAAAAGGTCTCTTAACATTTTGCCATAGCTCGCTTCGTTTCCGAGATATTTGCCTATTTATCTCAAGGGAAGGGGCCTGACGGACATATTTCGAGATATTTCTTGTTCTTGTTGTTCTTCTTCTGCACAGCTAAGCTGGAAGTGGCGTTTGCAGCTCGCAATAGTGCAGAGTTATCTCAAAGAAAGGGGCCACGGTGTTTCTGTATCTCTATTATGTTGGTGCGGCTTCGGAACTTTTAAATATCTTGATATATCTCGAAAACTACGCTTCTGATCAAAAAATATCATAGAACATAAATTGTAGGAAACATAATTCTCTATAAAAAACGTCTCTTAACATTTTGCCATAGCTCGCTTCGTCTCCGAGATATTTGCAGATATATCTCAAGGGAAGGGGCCTGACGGACATATTTCGAGATATTTCTTCTTCTTGTTGTTCTTCTTCTGCACAGCTAAACTGGAAGTGGCATTTCCAGCTCGCAATCGTGCAGAGTTATCTCAAAGAAAGGGGCCACGGTGTTTCTGTATCTCTATTATGTTGGTGCGGCTTCGGAACTTTTAAATATCTCGAAAACTACGCTTCTGATCAAAAAATATCATAGAACATAAAAAGTAGGAAACTTAATTCTCTACAAAAAAGGTCTCTTAACATTTTGCCATAGCTCGCTTCGTTTCCGAGATATTTGCAGATATATCTCAAGGGAAGGGGCCTGACGGACATATTTCGAGATATTTCTTCTTCTTGTTGTTCTTCTTCTGCACAGCTAAGCTGGAAGTGGCATTTACAGCTCGGAATAGTGCAGAGTTATCTCAAAGAAAGGGGCCACGGTGTTTCTGTATCTCTATTATGTTGGTGCGGCTTCGGAACTTTTAAATATCTTGATATATCTCGAAAACTACGCTTCTGATCAAAAAATATCATAGAACATAAATTGTAGGAAACATAATTCTCTACAAAAAACGTCTCTTAACATTTTGCCATAGCTCACTTCGTTTCCGAGATATTTGCAGATTCAGCTCAAAGGAACTGGCCTGACGGACATATTTCGAGATATTTCTTCTTCTTGTTGTTCTTCTTCTGCACAGCTGAGCTGGAAGTGGCATTTGCAGGTCGCAATAGTGCAGAGTTATCTCAAAGAAAGGGGCCACGGTGTTTCTGTATCTCTATTATGTTGGTGCGGCCTCGGAACTTTTAAATATCTCGATATATCTTGAAAACTACGCTTCTGATCAAAAAATATCATAGAACGTAAATTGTAGGAAACATTATTCTCTACAAAAAAGGTCTCTTAACATTTTGCCATAGCTCGCTTCGTTTCCGAGATATTTGCAGATTTATCTCAAGGGAAGGGGCCTGACGGACATATTTCGAGATATTTCTTCTTGTTGTTGTTCTTCTTCTGCACAGCTAAGCTGGAAGTGGCATTTGCAGCGCGCAATAGTGCAGAGTTATCTCAAAGAAAGGGGCCACGGTGTTTCTGTATCTCTATTATGTTGGTGCGGCTTCGGAACTTTTAAATATCTTGATATATCTCGAGAACTACGCATCTGATCAAAAAATATCATACTACTTAAAAAGTAGGAAACTTAATTCTCTACAAGAAAGGTCTCTAAACATTTTGCCATAGCTCGCTTCGTTTCCGAGATATTTGCAGATATAACTCAAGGGAAGGGGCCTGACGGACATATTTCGAGATATTTCTTCTTCTTGTTGTTCTTCTTCTGCACAGCTAAGCTGGAAGTGGCATTTGCAGCTCGCAATAGTGCAGAGTTATCTCAAAGAAACGGGCCACGGTGTTTCTGTATCTCTATTATGTTGGTGCGGCTTCGGAACTTTTAAATATCTTGATATATCTCGAGAACTACGCATCTGATCAAAAAATATCATACTACATAAAAAGTAGGAAACTTAATTCTCTACAAGAAAGGTCTCTAAACATTTTGCCATAGCTCGCTTCGTTTCCGAGATATTTGCAGATTTATCTCAAGGGAAGGGGCCTGACGGACATATTTCGAGATATTTCTTCTTCTTGTTGTTCTTCTTCTGCACAGCTAAGCTGGAAGTGGCATTTGCAGCTCGCAATAGTGCAGAGTTATCTCAAAGAGAGGGGCCACGGTGTTTCTGTATCTCTATTATGTTGGTGCGGCTTCGGAACTTTTAAATATCTTGATATATCTCGAGAACTACGCATCTGATCAAAAAATATCATAGAGGATAAAAAGTAGGAAACTTAATTCTCTACAAAAAAGGTCTCTTAACATTTCGCCATAGCTCGCTTCGTTTCCGAGATATTTGCAGATTTATCTCAAGGGAAGGGGCCTGACGGACATATTTCGAGATATTTCTTCTTCTTGTTGTTCTTCTTCTGCACAGCTAAGCTGGAAGTGGCATTTGCAGCTCGCAATAGTGCAGAGTTATCTCAAAGAAAGGGGCCACGGTGTTTCTGTATCTCTATTATGTTGGTGCGGCTTCGGAACTTTTAAATATCTTGATATATCTCGAGAACTACGCATCTGATCAAAAAATATCACAGAACATAAAAAGTAGGAAACTTAATTCTCTAGAAAAAAGGTCTCTTAACATTTTGCCAGAGCTCGCTTCGTTTCCGAGATATTTGCAGATTTATCTCAAGGGAAGGGGCCTGACGGACATATTTCGAGATATTTCTTCTTCTTGTTGCTCTTCTGCACAGCTAAGCTGGAAGTGGCATTTGCGGCTCGCACTAGTGCAGAGTTATCTCAAAGAAAGGGGCCACGGTGTTTCTGTATCTCTATTATGTTGGTGCGGCTTCGGAACTTTTAAATATCTTGATATATCTCGAGAACTACGCATCTGATCAAAAAATATCATAGAACATAAAAAGTAGGAAACTTAATTCTCTACAAAAAAGGTCTCTTAACATTTTGCCATAGCTCGCTTCGTTTCCGAGATATTTGCCTATTTATCTCAAGGGAAGGGGCCTGACGGACATATTTCGAGATATTTCTTGTTCTTGTTGTTCTTCTTCTGCACAGCTAAGCTGGAAGTGGCGTTTGCAGCTCGCAATAGTGCAGAGTTATCTCAAAGAAAGGGGCCACGGTGTTTCTGTATCTCTATTATGTTGGTGCGGCTTCGGAACTTTTAAATATCTTGATATATCTCGAAAACTACGCTTCTGATCAAAAAATATCATAGAACATAAATTGTAGGAAACATAATTCTCTATAAAAAACGTCTCTTAACATTTTGCCATAGCTCGCTTCGTCTCCGAGATATTTGCAGATATATCTCAAGGGAAGGGGCCTGACGGACATATTTCGAGATATTTCTTCTTCTTGTTGTTCTTCTTCTGCACAGCTAAACTGGAAGTGGCATTTCCAGCTCGCAATCGTGCAGAGTTATCTCAAAGAAAGGGGCCACGGTGTTTCTGTATCTCTATTATGTTGGTGCGGCTTCGGAACTTTTAAATATCTCGAAAACTACGCTTCTGATCAAAAAATATCATAGAACATAAAAAGTAGGAAACTTAATTCTCTACAAAAAAGGTCTCTTAACATTTTGCCATAGCTCGCTTCGTTTCCGAGATATTTGCAGATTTATCTCAAGGGAAGGGGCCTAACGGACATATTTCGAGATATTTCTTCTTCTTCTTGTTCTTCTTCTGCACAGCTAAACTGGAAGTGGCATTTCCAGCTCGCAATAGTGCAGAGTTATCTCAAAGAGAGGGGCCACGGTATTTCTGTATCTCTATTATGTTGGTGCGGCTTCGGAACTTTTAAATATCTTGATATATCTCGAGAACTACGCATCTGATCAAAAAATATCATAGAAGATAAAAAGTAGGAAACTTAATTCTCTACAAAAAAGGTCTCTTAACATTTTGCCATAGCTCGCTTCGTTTCCGAGATATTTGCAGATTTATCTCAAGGGAAGGGGCCTGACGGACATATTTCGAGATATTTCTTCTTCTTGTTGTTCTTCTTCTGCACAGCTAAGCTGGAAGTGGCATTTGCAGCTCGCAATAGTGCAGAGTTATCTCAAAGAAAGGGGCCACGGTGTTTCAGTATCTCTATTATGTTGGTGCGGCTTCGGAACTTTTAAATATCTTGATATATTTCGAGAACTACGCTTCTGATCAAAAAATATCATAGAACATAAAAAGTAGGAAACTTAATTCTCTACAAAAAAGGTCTCTTAACATTTTGCCATAGCTCGCTTCGTTTCCGAGATATTTGCAGATTTATCTCAAGGGAAGGGGCCTGACGGACATATTTCGAGATATTTCTTCTTCTTGTTGTTCTTCTTCTGCACAGCTAAGCTGGAAGTGGCATTTGCGGCTCGCACTAGTGCAGAGTTATCTCAAAGAAAGGGGCCACGGTGTTTCTGTATCTCTATTATGTTGGTGCGGCTTCGGAACTTTTAAATATCTTGATATATCTCGAAAACTACGCTTCTGATCAAAAAATATCATAGAACATAAATTGTAGGAAACATAATTCTCTATAAAAAACGTCTCTTAACATTTTGCCATAGCTCGCTTCGTTTCCGAGATATTTGCAGATATATCTCAAGGGAAGGGGCCTGACGGACATATTTCGACATATTTCTTCTTCTTGTTGTTCTTCTTCTGCACAGCTAAACTGGAAGTGGCATTTCCAGCTCGCAATCGTGCAGAGCTATCTCAAAGAAAGGGGCCACGGTGTTTCTGTATCTCTATTATGTTGGTGCGGCTTCGGAACTTTTAAATATCTCGATATATCTCGAAAACTACGCTTCTGATCAAAAAATATCATAGAACATAAAAAGTAGGAAACTTAATTCTCTACAAAAAAGGTCTCTTAACATTTTGCCATAGCTCGCTTCGTTTCCGAGATATTTGCAGATTTATCTCAAGGGAAGGGGCCTAACGGACATATTTCGAGATATTTCTTCTTCTTGTTGTTCTTCTTCTGCACAGCTAAACTGGAAGTGGCATTTCCAGCTCGCAATAGTGCAGAGTTATCTCAAAGAGAGGGGCCACGGTATTTCTGTATCTCTATTATGTTGGTGCGGCTTCGGAACTTTTAAATATCTTGATATATCTCGAGAACTACGCATCTGATCAAAAAATATCATAGAAGATAAAAAGTAGGAAACTTAATTCTCTACAAAAAAGGTCTCTTAACATTTTGCCATAGCTCGCTTCGTTTCCGAGATATTTGCAGATTTATCTCAAGGGAAGGGGCCTGACGGACATATTTCGAGATATTTCTTCTTCTTGTTGTTCTTCTTCTGCACAGCTAAGCTGGAAGTGGCATTTGCGGCTCGCACTAGTGCAGAGTTATCTCAAAGAAAGGGGCCACGGTGTTTCTGTATCCCTATTATGTTGGTGCGGCTTCGGAACTTTTAAATATCTCGATATATCTCGAAAACTACGCTTCTGATCAAAAAATATCATAGAACATAAATTGTAGGAAACATAATTCTCTATAAACAACGTCTCTTAACATTTTGCCATAGCTCGCTTCGTTTCCGAGATATTTGCAGATTCAGCTCAAAGGAACTGGCCTGACGGACATATTTCGAGATATTTCTTCTTCTTGTTGTTCTTCCTCTGCACAGCTAAGCTGGAAGTGGCATTTGCAGCTCGCAATAGTGCAGAGTTATCTCAAAGAAAGGGGCCACGGTGTTTCTGTATCTCTATTATGTTGTTGCGGGTTCGGAACTTTTAAATATCTTGATATATCTCGAGAACTACGCATCTGATCAAAAAATATCATAGAACATAAAAAGTAGGAAACTTAATTCTCTACAAAAAAGGTCTCTTAACATTTTGCCATAGCTCGCTTCGTTTCCGAGATATTTGCAGATTTATCTCAAGGGAAGGGGCCTGACGGACATATTTCGAGATATTTCTTCTTCTTGTTGTTCTTCTTCTGCACAGCTAAGCTGGAAGTGGCATTTGCGGCTCGCACTAGTGCAGAGTTATCTCAAAGAAAGGGGCCACGGTGTTTCTGTATCCCTATTATGTTGGTGCGGCTTCGGAACTTTTAAATATCTCGATATATCTCGAAAACTACGCTTCTGATCAAAAAATATCATAGAACATAAATTGTAGGAAACAGAATTCTCTACAAAAAAGGTCTCTTAACATTTTGCCATAGCTCGCTTCGTTTCCGAGATATTTGCAGATATATCTCAAGGGAAGGGGCCTGACGGACATATTTCGAGATATTTCTTCTTCTTGTTGTTCTTCTTCTGCACAGCTAAGCTGGAAGTGGCATTTGCGGCTCGCACTAGTGCAGAGTTATCGCAAAGAAAGGGGCCACGGTGTTTCTGTATCCCTATTATGTTGGTGCGGCTTCGGAACTTTTAAATATCTCGATATATCTCGAAAACTACGCTTCTGATCAAAAAATATCATAGAACATAAATTGTAGGAAACATAATTCTCTATAAACAACGTCTCTTAACATTTTGCCATAGCTCGCTTCGTTTCCGAGATATTTGCAGATTCAGCTCAAAGGAACTGGCCTGACGGACATATTTCGAGATATTTCTTCTTCTTGTTGTTCTTCCTCTGCACAGCTAAGCTGGAAGTGGCATTTGCAGCTCGCAATAGTGCAGAGTTATCTCAAAGAAAGGGGCCACGGTGTTTCTGTATCTCTATTATGTTGTTGCGGGTTCGGAACTTTTAAATATCTTGATATATCTCGAGAACTACGCATCTGATCAAAAAATATCATAGAACATAAAAAGTAGGAAACTTAATTCTCTACAAAAAAGGTCTCTTAACATTTTGCCATAGCTCGCTTCGTTTCCGAGATATTTGCAGATTTATCTCAAGGGAAGGGGCCTGACGGACATATTTCGAGATATTTCTTCTTCTTGTTGTTCTTCTTCTGCACAGCTAAGCTGGAAGTGGCATTTGCGGCTCGCACTAGTGCAGAGTTATCTCAAAGAAAGGGGCCACGGTGTTTCTGTATCCCTATTATGTTGGTGCGGCTTCGGAACTTTTAAATATCTCGATATATCTCGAAAACTACGCTTCTGATCAAAAAATATCATAGAACATAAATTGTAGGAAACAGAATTCTCTACAAAAAAGGTCTCTTAACATTTTGCCATAGCTCGCTTCGTTTCCGAGATATTTGCAGATATATCTCAAGGGAAGGGGCCTGACGGACATATTTCGAGATATTTCTTCTTCTTGTTGTTCTTTTTCTGCACAGCTAAGCTGGAAGTGGCATTTGCGGCTCGCACTAGTGCAGAGTTATCTCAAAGAAAGGGGCCACGGTGTTTCTGTATCTCTATTATGTTGGTGCGGCTTCGGAACTTTTAAATATCTCGATACATCTCGAAAACTACGCTTCTGATCAAAAAATATCATAGAACCTAAATTGTAGGAAACATAATTCTCTACAAAAAAGGTCTCTTAACATTTTGCCATAGCTCGCTTCGTTTCCGAGATATTTGCAGATATATCTCAAGGGAAGGGGCCTGACGGACATATTTCGAGATATTTCTTCTTCTTGTTATTCTTCTTCTGCACAGCTAAGCTGGAAGTGGCATTTACAGCTCGCAACAGTGCAGAGTTATCTCAAAGAAAGGGGCCACGGTGTTTCTGTATCTCTATTATGTTGGTGCGGCTTCGGAACTTTTAAATATCTTGATATATCTCGAGAACTACGCATCTGATCAAAAAATATCATAGAACATAAAAAGTAGGAAACTTAATTCTCTACAAAAAAGGTCTCTTAACATTTTGCCATAGCTCGCTTCGTTTCCGAGATATTTGCAGATTTATCTCAAGGGAAGGGGCCTAACGGACATATTTCGAGATATTTCTTCTTCTTGTTGTTCTTCTTCTTCACAGCTAAACTGGAAGTGGCATTTCCAGCTCGCAATAGTGCAGAGTTATCTCAAAGAGAGGGGCCACGGTGTTTCTGTATCTCTATTATGTTGGTGCGGCTTCGGAACTTTTAAATATCTTGATATATCTCGAGAACTACGCATCTGATCAAAAAATATCATAGAAGATAAAAAGTAGGAAACTCAATTCTCTACACAAAAGGTCTCTTAACATTTTGCCATAGCTCGCTTCGTTTCCGAGATATTTGCAGATTTATCTCAAGGGAAGGGGCCTGACGGACATATTTCGAGATATTTCTTCTTCTTGTTGTTCTTCTTCTGCACAGCTAAGCTGGAAGTGGCATTTGCGGCTCGCACTAGTGCAGAGTTATCTCAAAGAAAGGGGCCACGGTGTTTCTGTATCCCTATTATGTTGGTGCGGCTTCGGAACTTTTAAATATCTCGATATATCTCGAAAACTACGCTTCTGATCAAAAAATATCATAGAACATAAATTGTAGGAAACTTAATTCTCTACAAAAAAGGTCTCTCAACATTTTGCCATAGCTCTCTTCGTTTCCGAGATATTTGCAGATTTATCTCAAGGGAAGGGGCCTGACGGACATATTTCGAGATATTTCTTCTTCTTGTTGTTCTTCTTCTGCACAGCTAAGCTGGAAGTGGCATTTGCGGCTCGCACTAGTGCAGAGTTATCTCAAAGAAAGGGGCCACGGTGTTTCTGTATCCCTATTATGTTGGTGCGGCTTCGGAACTTTTAAATATCTCGATATATCTCGAAAACTACGCTTCTGATCAAAAAATATCATAGAACATAAATTGTAGGAAACTTAATTCTCTACAAAAAAGGTCTCTCAACATTTTGCCATAGCTCTCTTCGTTTCCGAGATATTTGCAGATTTATCTCAAGGGAAGGGGCCTGACGGACATATTTCGAGATATTTCTTCTTCTTGTTGTTCTTCTTCTGCACAGCTAAGCTGGAAGTGGCATTTGCAGCTCGCCATAGTGCAGAGTTATCTCAAAGAAAGGGGCCACGGTGTTTCTGTATCTCTATTATGTTGGTGCGGCTTCGGAACTTTTAAATATCTTGATATATCTCGAGAACTACGCATCTGATCAAAAAATATCATAGAACATAAAAAGTAGGAAACTTAATTATCTACAAAAAAGGTCTCTTAACATTTTGCCATAGCTCGCCTCGTTTCCGAGATATTTGCAGATTTATCTCAAGGGAAGGGGCCTGACGGACATATTTCGAGATATTTCTTCTTCTTGTTGTTCTTCTTCTGCACAGCTAAGCTGGAAGTGGCATTTGCGGCTCGCACTAGTGCAGAGTTATCTCAAAGAAAGGGGCCACGGTGTTTCTGTATCCCTATTATGTTGGTGCGGCTTCGGAACTTTTAAATATCTCGATATATCTCGAAAACTACGCTTCTGATCAAAAAATATCATAGAACATAAATTGTAGGAAACATAATTCTCTATAAACAACGTCTCTTAACATTTTGCCATAGCTCGCTTCGTTTCCGAGATATTTGCAGATTCACCTCAAAGGAACTGGCCTGACGGACATATTTCGAGATATTTCTTCTTCTTGTTGTTCTTCCTCTGCACAGCTAAGCTGGAAGTGGCATTTGCAGCTCGCAATAGTGCAGAGTTATCTCAAAGAAAGGGGCCACGGTGTTTCTGTATCTCTATTATGTTGGTGCGGGTTCGGAACTTTTAAATATCTTGATATATCTCGAGAACTACGCATCTGATCAAAAAATATCATAGAACATAAAAAGTAGGAAACTTAATTCTCTACAAAAAAGGTCTGTTAACATTTTGCCATAGCTCGCTTCGTTTCCGAGATATTTGCAGATTTATCTCAAGGGAAGGGGCCTGACGGACATATTTCGAGATATTTCTTCTTCTTGTTGTTCTTCCTCTGCACAGCTAAGCTGGAAGTGGCATTTGCGGCTCGCACTAGTGCAGAGTTATCTCAAAGAAAGGGGCCACGGTGTTTCTGTATCTCTATTATGTTGGTGCGGCTTCGGAACTTTTAAATATCTCGATATATCTCGAAAACTACGCTTCTGATCAAAAAATATCATAGAACATAAATTGTAGGAAACATAATTCCCTACAAAAAAGGTCTCTTAACATTTTCCCATAGCTCGCTTCGTTTCCGAGATATGTGCAGATTTATCTCAAGGGAAGGGGCCTGACGGACATATTTCGAGATATTTCTTCTTCTTGTTGTTCTTCTTCTGCACAGCTAAGCTGGAAGTGGCATTTGCGGCTCGCACTAGTGCAGAGTTATCTCAAAGAAAGGGGCCACGGTGTTTCTGCATCCCTATTATGTTGGTGCGGCTTCGGAACTTTTAAATATCTCGATATATCTCGAAAACTACGCTTCTGATCAACAAATATTATAGAACCTAAATTGTAGGAAACATAATTCTCTACAAAAAAGGTCTCTTAACATTTTGCCATAGCTCGCTTCGTTTCCGAGATATGTGCAGATTTATCTCAAGGGAAGGGGCCTGACGGACATATTTCGAGATATTTCTTCTTCTTGTTGTTCTTCTTCTGCACAGCTAAGCTGGAAGTGGCATTTGCGGCTCGCACTAGTGCAGAGTTATCTCAAAGAAAGGGGCCACGGTGTTTCTGTATCCCTATTATGTTGGTGCGGCTTCGGAACTTTTAAATATCTCGATATATCTCGAAAACTACGCTTCTGATCAACAAATATTATAGAACCTAAATTGTAGGAAACATAATTCTCTACAAAAAAGGTCTCTTAACATTTTGCCATAGCTTGCTTCGCTTCCGAGATATTTGCAAATATGTCTCAAGGGAAGGGGCCTGACGGACATATTTCGAGATATTTCTTCTTCTGCACAGCTAAGCTGGAAGTGGCATTTGCGGCTCGCACTAGTGCAGAGTTATCTCAAAGAAAGGGGCCACGGTGTTTCTGTATCTCTATTATGTTGGTGCGGCTTCGGAACTTTTAAATATCTCGATATATCTCGAAAACTACGCTTCTGATCAAAAAATATCATAGAACATAAATTGTAGGAAACATAATTCTCTACAAAAAAGGTCTCTTAACATTTTGCCATAGCTCGCTTCGTTTCCGAGATATTTGCAGATATATCTCAAGGGAAGGGGCCTGACGGACATATTTCGAGATATTTCTTCTTCTTGTTGTTCTTCTTCTGCACAGCTAAGCTGGAAGTGGCATTTGCGGCTCGCACTAGTGCAGAGTTATCTCAAAGAAAGGGGCCACGGTGTTTCTGTATCTCTATTATGTTGGTGCGGCTTCGGAACTTTTAAATATCTCGATACATCTCGAAAACTACGCTTCTGATCAAAAAATATCATAGAACCTAAATTGTAGGAAACATAATTCTCTACAAAAAAGGTCTCTTAACATTTTGCCATAGCTCGCTTCGTTTCCGAGATATTTGCAGATATATCTCAAGGGAAGGGGCCTGACGGACATATTTCGAGATATTTCTTCTTCTTGTTATTCTTCTTCTGCACAGCTAAGCTGGAAGTGGCATTTACAGCTCGCAATAGTGCAGAGTTATCTCAAAGAAAGGGGCCACGGTGTTTCTGTATCTCTATTATGTTGGTGCGGCTTCGGAACTTTTAAATATCTTCATATATCTCGAGAACTACGCATCTGATCAAAAAATATCATAGAACATAAAAAGTAGGAAACTTAATTCTCTACAAAAAAGGTCTCTTAACATTTTGCCATAGCTCGCTTTGTTTCCGAGATATTTGCAGATTTATCTCAAGGGAAGGGGCCTGACGGACATATTTCGAGATATTTCTTCTTCTTGTTGTTCTTCTTCTGCACAGCTAAGCTGGAAGTGGCATTTGCGGCTCGCACTAGTGCAGAGTTATCTCAAAGAAAGGGGCCACGGTGTTTCTGTATCTCTATTATGTTGGTGCGGCTTCGGAACTTTTAAATATCTCGATATATCTCGAAAACTACGCTTCTGATCAAAAAATATCATAGAACATAAATTGTAGGAAACATAATTCCCTACAAAAAAGGTCTCTTAACATTTTCCCATAGCTCGCTTCGTTTCCGAGATATGTGCAGATTTATCTCAAGGGAAGGGGCCTGACGGACATATTTCGAGATATTTCTTCTTCTTGTTGTTCTTCTTCTGCACAGCTAAGCTGGAAGTGGCATTTGCGGCTCGCACTAGTGCAGAGTTATCTCAAAGAAAGGGGCCACGGTGTTTCTGCATCCCTATTATGTTGGTGCGGCTTCGGAACTTTTAAATATCTCGATATATCTCGAAAACTACGCTTCTGATCAACAAATATTATAGAACCTAAATTGTAGGAAACATAATTCTCTACAAAAAAGGTCTCTTAACATTTTGCCATAGCTCGCTTCGTTTCCGAGATATGTGCAGATTTATCTCAAGGGAAGGGGCCTGACGGACATATTTCGAGATATTTCTTCTTCTTGTTGTTCTTCTTCTGCACAGCTAAGCTGGAAGTGGCATTTGCGGCTCGCACTAGTGCAGAGTTATCTCAAAGAAAGGGGCCACGGTGTTTCTGTATCCCTATTATGTTGGTGCGGCTTCGGAACTTTTAAATATCTCGATATATCTCGAAAACTACGCTTCTGATCAACAAATATTATAGAACCTAAATTGTAGGAAACATAATTCTCTACAAAAAGGTCTCTTAACATTTTGCCATAGCTTGCTTCGCTTCCGAGATATTTGCAAATATGTCTCAAGGGAAGGGGCCTGACGGACATATTTCGAGATATTTCTTCTTCTTGTTGTTCTTCTTCTGCACAGCTAAGCTGGAAGTGGCATTTGCGGCTCGCACTAGTGCAGAGTTATCTCAAAGAAAGGGGCCACGGTGTTTCTGTATCTCTATTATGTTGGTGCGGCTTCGGAACTTTTAAATATCTCGATATATCTCGAAAACTACGCTTCTGATCAAAAAATATCATAGAACATAAATTGTAGGAAACATAATTCTCTACAAAAAAGGTCTCTTAACATTTTGCCATAGCTCGCTTCGTTTCCGAGATATTTGCAGATATATCTCAAGGGAAGGGGCCTGACGGACATATTTCGAGATATTTCTTCTTCTTGTTGTTCTTCTTCTGCACAGATAAGCTGGAAGTGGCATTTGCGGCTCGCACTAGTGCAGAGTTATCTCAAAGAAAGGGGCCACGGTGTTTCTGTATCTCTATTATGTTGGTGCGGCTTCGGAACTTTTAAATATCTCGATACATCTCGAAAACTACGCTTCTGATCAAAAAATATCATAGAACCTAAATTGTAGGAAACATAATTCTCTACAAAAAAGGTCTCTTAACATTTTGCCATAGCTCGCTTCGTTTCCGAGATATTTGCAGATATATCTCAAGGGAAGGGGCCTGACGGACATATTTCGAGATATTTCTTCTTCTTGTTATTCTTCTTCTGCACAGCTAAGCTGGAAGTGGCATTTACAGCTCGCAATAGTGCAGAGTTATCTCAAAGAAAGGGGCCACGGTGTTTCTGTATCTCTATTATGTTGGTGCGGCTTCGGAACTTTTAAATATCTTCATATATCTCGAGAACTACGCATCTGATCAAAAAATATCATAGAACATAAAAAGTAGGAAACTTAATTCTCTACAAAAAAGGTCTCTTAACATTTTGCCATAGCTCGCTTCGTTTCCGAGATATTTGCAGATTTATCTCAAGGGAAGGGGCCTGACGGACATATTTCGAGATATTTCTTCTTCTTGTTGTTCTTCTTCTGCACAGCTAAGCTGGAAGTGGCATTTGCGGCTCGCACTAGTGCAGAGTTATCTCAAAGAAAGGGGCCACGGTGTTTCTGTATCTCTATTATGTTGGTGCGGCTTCGGAACTTTTAAATATCTCGATACATCTCGAAAACTACGCTTCTGATCAAAAAATATCATAGAACCTAAATTGTAGGAAACATAATTCTCTACAAAAAAGGTCTCTTAACATTTTGCCATAGCTCGCTTCGTTTCCGAGATATTTGCAGATATATCTCAAGGGAAGGGGCCTGACGGACATATTTCGAGATATTTCTTCTTCTTGTTATTCTTCTTCTGCACAGCTAAGCTGGAAGTGGCATTTACAGCTCGCAATAGTGCAGAGTTATCTCAAAGAAAGGGGCCACGGTGTTTCTGTATCTCTATTATGTTGGTGCGGCTTCGGAACTTTTAAATATCTTGATATATCTCGAGAACTACGCATCTGATCAAAAAATATCATAGAACATAAAAAGTAGGAAACTTAATTCTCTACAAAAAAGGTCTCTTAACATTTTGCCATAGCTCGCTTCGTTTCCGAGATATTTGCAGATTTATCTCAAGGGAAGGGGCCTGACGGACATATTTCGAGATATTTCTTCTTCTTGTTGTTCTTCTTCTGCACAGCTAAGCTGGAAGTGGCATTTGCGGCTCGCACTAGTGCAGAGTTATCTCAAAGAAAGGGGCCACGGAGTTTCTGTATCCCTATTATGTTGGTGCGGCTTCGGAACTTTTAAATATCTCGATATATCTCGAGAACTACGCTTCTGATCAAAAAATATCATAGAACATAAATTGTAGGAAACGTAATTCTCTACAAAAAACGTCTCTTAACATTTTGCCATAGCTCGCTTCGTTTCCGAGATATTTGCAGATTCAGCTCAAAGGAACTGGCCTGACGGACATATTTCGAGATATTTCTTCTTCTTGTTGTTCTTCCTCTGCACAGCTAAGCTGGAAGTGGCATTTGCAGCTCGCAATAGTGCAGAGTTATCTCAAAGAAAGGGGCCACGGTGTTTCTGTATCTCTATTATGTTGGTGCGGCTTCGGAACTTTTAAATATCTTGATATATCTCGAGAACTACGCATCTGATCAAAAAATATCATAGAACATAAAAAGTAGGAAACTTAATTCTCTACAAAAAAGGTCTCTTAACATTTTGCCATAGCTCGCTTCGTTTCCGAGATATTTGCAGATTCAGCTCAAAGGAACTGGCCTGACGGACATATTTCGAGATATTTCTTCTTCTTGTTATTCTTCCTCTGCACAGCTAAGCTGGAAGTGGCATTTGCAGCTCGCAATAGTGCAGAGTTATCTCAAAGAAAGGGGCCACGGTGTTTCTGTATCTCTATTATGTTGGTGCGGGTTCGGAACTTTTAAATATCTTGATATATCTCGAGAACTACGCATCTGATCAGAAAATATCATAGAACATAAAAAGTAGGAAACTTAATTCTCTACGAAAAAGGTCTCTTAACATTTTGCCATAGCTCGCTTCGTTTCCGAGATATTTGCAGATTTATCTCAAGGGAAGGGGCCTGACGGACATATTTCGAGATATTTCTTCTTCTTGTTGTTCTTCTTCTGCACAGCTAAGCTGGAAGTGGCATTTGCGGCTCGCACTAGTGCAGAGTTATCTCAAAGAAAGGGGCCACGGTGTTTCTGTATCTCTATTATGTTGGTGCGGCTTCGGAACTTTTAAATATCTCGATATATCTCGAAAACTACGCTTCTGATCAAAAAATATCATAGAACATAAATTGTAGGAAACATAATTCTCTACAAAAAAGGTCTCTTAACATTTTGCCATAGCTCGCTTCGTTTCCGAGATATTTGCAGATATATCTCAAGGGAAGGGGCCTGACGGACATATTTCGAGATATTTCTTCTTCTTGTTGTTCTTCTTCTGCACAGCTAAGCTGGAAGTGGCATTTGCGGCTCGCACTAGTGCAGAGTTATCTCAAAGAAAGGGGCCACGGTGTTTCTGTATCCCTATTATGTTGGTGCGGCTTCGGAACTTTTAAATATCTTGATATATCTCGAGAACTACGCATCTGCTCAAAAAATATCATAGAACATAAAAAGTAGGAAACTTAATTCTCTACAAAAAAGGTCTCTTAACATTTTGCCATAGCTCGCTTCGTTTCCGAGATATTTGCAGATTTATCTCAAGGGAAGGGGCCTGACGGACATATTTCGAGATGTTTCTTCTTCTTGTTGTTCTTCTTCTGCACAGCTAAGCTGGAAGTGGCATTTGCGGCTCGCACTAGTGCAGGGTTATCTCAAAGAAAGGGGCCACGGTGTTTCTGTATCTCTATTATGTTGGTGCGGCTTCGGAACTTTTAAGTATCTCGATATATCTCGAAAACTACGCTTCTGATCAAAAAATATCATAGAACATAAATTGTAGGAAACATAATTCTCTACAAAAAAGGTCTCTTAACATTTTGCCATAGCTCGCTTCGTTTCCGAGATATTTGCAGATATATCTCAAGGGAAGGGGCCTGACGGACATATTTCGAGATATTTCGTCTTCTTGTTGTTCTTCTTCTGCACAGCTAAGCTGGAAGTGGCATTTGCGGCTCGCACTAGTGCAGAGTTATCTCAAAGAAAGGGGCCACGGTGTTTCTGTATCCCTATTATGTTGGTGCGGCTTCGGAACTTTTAAATATCTCGATATATCTCGAAAACTACGCTTCTGATCAAAAAATATCATAGAACATAAATTGTAGGAAACATAATTCTCTATAAAAAACGTCTCTTAACATTTTGCCATAGCTCGCTTCGTTTCCGAGATATTTGCAGATTCAGCTCAAAGGAACTGGCCTGACGGACATATTTCGAGATATTTCTTCTTCTTGTTGTTCTTCCTCTGCACAGCTAAGCTGGAAGTGGCATTTGCAGCTCGCAATAGTGCAGAGTTATCTCAAAGAAAGGGGCCACGGTGTTTCTGTATCTCTATTATGTTGGTGCGGCTTCGGAACTTTTAAATATCTCGATATATCTCGAAAACTACGCTTCTGATCAAAAAATATCATAGAACATAAATTGTAGGAAACATAATTCTCTACAAAAAAGGTCTCTTAACATTTTGCCATAGCTCGCTTCGTTTCCGAGATATTTGCAGATATATCTCAAGGGAAGGGGCCTGACGGACATATTTCGAGATATTTCTTCTTCTTGTTGTTCTTCTTCTGCACAGCTAAGCTGGAAGTGGCATTTGCGGCTCGACACTAGTGCAGAGTTATCTCAAAGAAAGGGGCCACGGTGTTTCTGTATCTCTATTATGTTGGTGCGGCTTCGGAACTTTTAAATATCTCGATACATCTCGAAAACTACGCTTCTGATCAAAAAATATCATAGAACCTAAATTGTAGGAAACGTAATTCTCTACTAAAAAGGTCTCTTAACATTTTGCCATAGCTCGCTTCGTTTCCGAGATATTTGCAGATTTATCTCAAGGGAAGGGGCCTGACGGACATATTTCGAGATGTTTCTTCTTCTTGTTGTTCTTCTTCTGCACAGCTAAGCTGGAAGTGGCATTTGCGGCTCGCACTAGTGCAGGGTTATCTCAAAGAAAGGGGCCACGGTGTTTCTGTATCTCTATTATGTTGGTGCGGCTTCGGAACTTTTAAGTATCTCGATATATCTCGAAAACTACGCTTCTGATCAAAAAATATCATAGAACATAAATTGTAGGAAACATAATTCTCTACAAAAAAGGTCTCTTAACATTTTGCCATAGCTCGCTTCGTTTCCGAGATATTTGCAGATATATCTCAAGGGAAGGGGCCTGACGGACATATTTCGAGATATTTCGTCTTCTTGTTGTTCTTCTTCTGCACAGCTAAGCTGGAAGTGGCATTTGCGGCTCGCACTAGTGCAGAGTTATCTCAAAGAAAGGGGCCACGGTGTTTCTGTATCCCTATTATGTTGGTGCGGCTTCGGAACTTTTAAATATCTCGATATATCTCGAAAACTACGCTTCTGATCAAAAAATATCATAGAACATAAATTGTAGGAAACATAATTCTCTATAAAAAACGTCTCTTAACATTTTGCCATAGCTCGCTTCGTTTCCGAGATATTTGCAGATTCAGCTCAAAGGAACTGGCCTGACGGACATATTTCGAGATATTTCTTCTTCTTGTTGTTCTTCCTCTGCACAGCTAAGCTGGAAGTGGCATTTGCAGCTCGCAATAGTGCAGAGTTATCTCAAAGAAAGGGGCCACGGTGTTTCTGTATCTCTATTATGTTGGTGCGGCTTCGGAACTTTTAAATATCTCGATATATCTCGAAAACTACGCTTCTGATCAAAAAATATCATAGAACATAAACTGTAGGAAACATAATTCTCTACAAAAAAGGTCTCTTAACATTTTGCCATAGCTCGCTTCGTTTCCGAGATATTTGCAGATATATCTCAAGGGAAGGGGCCTGACGGACATATTTCGAGATATTTCTTCTTCTTGTTGTTCTTCTTCTGCACAGCTAAGCTGGAAGTGGCATTTGCGGCTCGACACTAGTGCAGAGTTATCTCAAAGAAAGGGGCCACGGTGTTTCTGTATCTCTATTATGTTGGTGCGGCTTCGGAACTTTTAAATATCTCGATACATCTCGAAAACTACGCTTCTGATCAAAAAATATCATAGAACCTAAATTATAGGAAACGTAATTCTCTACTAAAAAGGTCTCTTAACATTTTGCCATAGCTCGCTTCGTTTCCGAGATATTTGCAGATTCAGCTCAAAGGAACTGGCCTGACGGACATATTTCGAGATATTTCTTCTTCTTGTTGTTCTTCCTCTGCACAGCTAAGCTGGAAGTGGCATTTGCAGCTCGCAATAGTGCAGAGTTATCTCAAAGAAAGGGGCCACGGTGTTTCTGTATCTCTATTATGTTGGTGCGGCTTCGGAACTTTTAAATATCTTGATATATCTCGAGAACTACGCATCTGATCAAAAAATATCATAGAACATAAAAAGTAGGAAACTTAATTCTCTACAAAAAAGGTCTCTTAACATTTTGCCATAGCTCGCTTCGTTTCCGAGATATTTGCAGATATATCTCAAGGGAAGGGGCCTGACGGACATATTTCGAGATATTTCTTCTTCTTGTTGTTCTTCTTCTGCACAGCTAAGCTGGAAGTGGCATTTGCGGCTCGCACTAGTGCAGAGTTATCTCAAAGAAAGGGGCCACGGTGTTTCTGTATCCCTATTATGTTGGTGCGGCTTCGGAACTTTTAAATATCTTGATATATCTCGAGAACTACGCATCTGATCAAAAAATATCATAGAACATAAAAAGTAGGAAACTTAATTCTCTACAAAAAAGGTCTCTTAACATTTTGCCATAGCTCGCTTCGTTTCCGAGATATTTGCAGATATATCCCAAGGGAAGGGGCCTGACGGACATATTTCGAGATATTTCTTCTTCTTGTTGTTCTTCTTCTGCACAGCTAAGCTGGAAGTGGCATTTGCGGCTCGACACTAGTGCAGAGTTATCTCAAAGAAAGGGGCCACGGTGTTTCTGTATCTCTATTATGTTGGTGCGGCTTCGGAACTTTTAAATATCTCGATACATCTCGAAAACTACGCTTCTGATCAAAAAATATCATAGAACCTAAATTATAGGAAACGTAATTCTCTACTAAAAAGGTCTCTTAACATTTTGCCATAGCTCGCTTCGTTTCCGAGATATTTGCAGATTCAGCTCAAAGGAACTGGCCTGACGGACATATTTCGAGATATTTCTTCTTCTTGTTGTTCTTCCTCTGCACAGCTAAGCTGGAAGTGGCATTTGCAGCTCGCAATAGTGCAGAGTTATCTCAAAGAAAGGGGCCACGGTGTTTCTGTATCTCTATTATGTTGGTGCGGCTTCGGAACTTTTAAATATCTTGATATATCTCGAGAACTACGCATCTGATCAAAAAATATCATAGAACATAAAAAGTAGGAAACTTAATTCTCTACAAAAAAGGTCTCTTAACATTTTGCCATAGCTCGCTTCGTTTCCGAGATATTTGCAGATATATCTCAAGGGAAGGGGCCTGACGGACATATTTCGAGATATTTCTTCTTCTTGTTGTTCTTCTTCTGCACAGCTAAGCTGGAAGTGGCATTTGCGGCTCGCACTAGTGCAGAGTTATCTCAAAGAAAGGGGCCACGGTGTTTCTGTATCCCTATTATGTTGGTGCGGCTTCGGAACTTTTAAATATCTTGATATATCTCGAGAACTACGCATCTGATCAAAAAATATCATAGAACATAAAAAGTAGGAAACTTAATTCTCTACAAAAAAGGTCTCTTAACATTTTGCCATAGCTCGCTTCGTTTCCGAGATATTTGCAGATATATCTCAAGGGAAGGGGCCTGACGGACATATTTCGAGATATTTCTTCTTCTTGTTGTTCTTCTTCTGCACAGCTAAGCTGGAAGTGGCATTTGCGGCTCGCACTAGTGCAGAGTTATCTCAAAGAAAGGGGCCACGGTGTTTCTGTATCTCTACTATGTTGGTGCGGCTTCGGAACTTTTAAATATCTCGATACATCTCGAAAACTACGCATCTGATCAAAAAATATCATAGAACCTAAATTGTAGGAAACATAATTCTCTACAAAAAAGGTCTCTTAACATTTTGCCATAGCTCGCTTCGTTTCCGAGATATTTGCAGATATATCTCAAGGGAAGGGGCCTGACGGACATATTTCGAGATATTTCTTCTTCTTGTTATTCTTCTTCTGCACAGCTAAGCTGGAAGTGGCATTTACAGCTCGCAATAGTGCAGAGTTATCTCAAAGAAAGGGGCCACGGTGTTTCTGTATCTCTATTATGTTGGTGCGGCTTCGGAACTTTTAAATATCTTGATATATCTCGAGAACTACGCATCTGATCAAAAAATATCATAGAACATAAAAAGTAGGAAACTTAATTGTCTACAAAAAAGGTCTCTTAACATTTTGCCATAGCTCGCTTCGTTTCCGAGATATTTGCAGATTTATCTCAAGGGAAGGGGCCTGACGGACATAT
Source organism: Osmia lignaria lignaria (assembly GCF_051020975.1). Classification (NCBI taxonomy): domain Eukaryota; kingdom Metazoa; phylum Arthropoda; class Insecta; order Hymenoptera; family Megachilidae; genus Osmia; species Osmia lignaria. The sequence continues at coordinate 23,857,549 of NW_027478159.1, forward strand.
TTCGAGATATTTCTTCTTCTTGTTGTTCTTCTTCTGCACAGCTAAGCTGGAAGTGGCATTTGCGGCTCGCACTAGTGCAGAGTTATCTCAAAGAAAGGGGCCACGGTGTTTCTGTATCTCTATTATGTTGGTGCGGCTTCGGAACTTTTAAATATCTCGATACATCTCGAAAACTACGCTTCTGATCAAAAAATATCATAGAACCTAAATTGTAGGAAACATAATTCTCTACAAAAAAGGTCTCTTAACATTTTGCCATAGCTCGCTTCGTTTCCGAGATATTTGCAGATATATCTCAAGGGAAGGGGCCTGACGGACATATTTCGAGATATTTCGTCTTCTTGTTGTTCTTCTTCTGCACAGCTAAGCTGGAAGTGGCATTTGCGGCTCGCACTAGTGCAGAGTTATCTCAAAGAAAGGGGCCACGGTGTTTCTGTATCCCTATTATGTTGGTGCGGCTTCGGAACTTTTAAATATCTCGATATATCTCGAAAACTACGCTTCTGATCAAAAAATATCATAGAACATAAATTGTAGGAAACATAATTCTCTATAAAAAACGTCTCTTAACATTTTGCCATAGCTCGCTTCGTTTCCGAGATATTTGCAGATTCAGCTCAAAGGAACTGGCCTGACGGACATATTTCGAGATATTTCTTCTTCTTGTTGTTCTTCCTCTGCACAGCTAAGCTGGAAGTGGCATTTGCAGCTCGCAATAGTGCAGAGTTATCTCAAAGAAAGGGGCCACGGTGTTTCTGTATCTCTATTATGTTGGTGCGGCTTCGGAACTTTTAAATATCTCGATATATCTCGAAAACTACGCTTCTGATCAAAAAATATCATAGAACATAAATTGTAGGAAACATAATTCTCTACAAAAAAGGTCTCTTAACATTTTGCCATAGCTCGCTTCGTTTCCGAGATATTTGCAGATATATCTCAAGGGAAGGGGCCTGACGGACATATTTCGAGATATTTCTTCTTCTTGTTGTTCTTCTTCTGCACAGCTAAGCTGGAAGTGGCATTTGCGGCTCGACACTAGTGCAGAGTTATCTCAAAGAAAGGGGCCACGGTGTTTCTGTATCTCTATTATGCTGGTGCGGCTTCGGAACTTTTAAATATCTCGATACATCTCGAAAACTACGCTTCTGATCAAAAAATATCATAGAACCTAAATTGTAGGAAACGTAATTCTCTACTAAAAAGGTCTCTTAACATTTTGCCATAGCTCGCTTCGTTTCCGAGATATTTGCAGATTTATCTCAAGGGAAGGGGCCTGACGGACATATTTCGAGATGTTTCTTCTTCTTGTTGTTCTTCTTCTGCACAGCTAAGCTGGAAGTGGCATTTGCGGCTCGCACTAGTGCAGGGTTATCTCAAAGAAAGGGGCCACGGTGTTTCTGTATCTCTATTATGTTGGTGCGGCTTCGGAACTTTTAAGTATCTCGATATATCTCGAAAACTACGCTTCTGATCAAAAAATATCATAGAACATAAATTGTAGGAAACATAATTCTCTACAAAAAAGGTCTCTTAACATTTTGCCATAGCTCGCTTCGTTTCCGAGATATTTGCAGATATATCTCAAGGGAAGGGGCCTGACGGACATATTTCGAGATATTTCGTCTTCTTGTTGTTCTTCTTCTGCACAGCTAAGCTGGAAGTGGCATTTGCGGCTCGCACTAGTGCAGAGTTATCTCAAAGAAAGGGGCCACGGTGTTTCTGTATCCCTATTATGTTGGTGCGGCTTCGGAACTTTTAAATATCTCGATATATCTCGAAAACTACGCTTCTGATCAAAAAATATCATAGAACATAAATTGTAGGAAACATAATTCTCTATAAAAAACGTCTCTTAACATTTTGCCATAGCTCGCTTCGTTTCCGAGATATTTGCAGATTCAGCTCAAAGGAACTGGCCTGACGGACATATTTCGAGATATTTCTTCTTCTTGTTGTTCTTCCTCTGCACAGCTAAGCTGGAAGTGGCATTTGCAGCTCGCAATAGTGCAGAGTTATCTCAAAGAAAGGGGCCACGGTGTTTCTGTATCTCTATTATGTTGGTGCGGCTTCGGAACTTTTAAATATCTCGATATATCTCGAAAACTACGCTTCTGATCAAAAAATATCATAGAACATAAATTGTAGGAAACATAATTCTCTACAAAAAAGGTCTCTTAACATTTTGCCATAGCTCGCTTCGTTTCCGAGATATTTGCAGATATATCTCAAGGGAAGGGGCCTGACGGACATATTTCGAGATATTTCTTCTTCTTGTTGTTCTTCTTCTGCACAGCTAAGCTGGAAGTGGTATTTGCGGCTCGCACTAGTGCAGAGTTATCTCAAAGAAAGGGGCCACGGTGTTTCTGTATCTCTATTATGTTGGTGCGGCTTCGGAACTTTTAAATATCTCGATACATCTCGAAAACTACGCTTCTGATCAAAAAATATCATAGAACCTAAATTGTAGGAAACGTAATTCTCTACAAAAAAGGTCTCTTAACATTTTGCCATAGCTCGCTTCGTTTCCGAGATATTTGCAGATTCAGCTCAAAGGAACTGGCCTGACGGACATATTTCGAGATATTTCTTCTTCTTGTTGTTCTTCCTCTGCACAGCTAAGCTGGAAGTGGCATTTGCAGCTCGCAATAGTGCAGAGTTATCTCAAAGAAAGGGGCCACGGTGTTTCTGTATCTCTATTATGTTGGTGCGGCTTCGGAACTTTTAAATATCTTGATATATCTCGAGAACTACGCATCTGATCAAAAAATATCATAGAACATAAAAAGTAGGAAACTTAATTCTCTACAAAAAAGGTCTCTTAACATTTTGCCATAGCTCGCTTCGTTTCCGAGATATTTGCAGATTCAGCTCAAAGGAACTGGCCTGACGGACATATTTCGAGATATTTCTTCTTCTTGTTATTCTTCCTCTGCACAGCTAAGCTGGAAGTGGCATTTGCAGCTCGCAATAGTGCAGAGTTATCTCAAAGAAAGGGGCCACGGTGTTTCTGTATCTCTATTATGTTGGTGCGGGTTCGGAACTTTTAAATATCTTGATATATCTCGAGAACTACGCATCTGATCAGAAAATATCATAGAACATAAAAAGTAGGAAACTTAATTCTCTACGAAAAAGGTCTCTTAACATTTTGCCATAGCTCGCTTCGTTTCCGAGATATTTGCAGATTTATCTCAAGGGAAGGGGCCTGACGGACATATTTCGAGATATTTCTTCTTCTTGTTGTTCTTCTTCTGCACAGCTAAGCTGGAAGTGGCATTTGCGGCTCGCACTAGTGCAGAGTTATCTCAAAGAAAGGGGCCACGGTGTTTCTGTATCTCTATGATGTTGGTGCGGCTTCGGAACTTTTAAATATCTCGATACATCTCGAAAACTACGCATCTGATCAAAAAATATCATAGAACCTAAATTGTAGGAAACATAATTCTCTACAAAAAAGGTCTCTTAACATTTTGCCATAGCTCGCTTCGTTTCCGAGATATTTGCAGATATATCTCAAGGGAAGGGGCCTGACGGACATATTTCGAGATATTTCTTCTTCTTGTTATTCTTCTTCTGCACAGCTAAGCTGGAAGTGGCATTTACAGCTCGCAATAGTGCAGAGTTATCTCAAAGAAAGGGGCCACGGTGTTTCTGTATCTCTATTATGTTGGTGCGGCTTCGGAACTTTTAAATATCTTGATATATCTCGAGAACTACGCATCTGATCAGAAAATATCATAGAACATAAAAAGTAGGAAACTTAATTCTCTACGAAAAACGTCTCTTAACATTTTGCCATAGCTCGCTTCGTTTCCGAGATATTTGCAGATTTATCTCAAGGGAAGGGGCCTGACGGACATATTTCGAGATATTTCTTCTTCTTGTTGTTCTTCTTCTGCACAGCTAAGCTGGAAGTGGCATTTGCGGCTCGCACTAGTGCAGAGTTATCTCAAAGAAAGGGGCCACGGTGTTTCTGTATCTCTATTATGTTGGTGCGGCTTCGGAACTTTTAAATATCTCGATATATCTCGAAAACTACGCTTCTGATCAAAAAATATCATAGAACATAAATTGTAGGAAACATAATTCTCTACAAAAAAGGTCTCTCAACATTTTGCCATAGCTCGCTTCGTTTCCGAGATATTTGCAGATATATCTCAAGGGAAGGGGCCTGACGGACATATTTCGAGATATTTCTTCTTCTTGTTGTTCTTCTTCTGCACAGCTAAGCTGGAAGTGGCATTTGCGGCTCGCACTAGTGCAGAGTTATCTCAAAGAAAGGGGCCACGGTGTTTCTGTATCCCTATTATGTTGGTGCGGCTTCGGAACTTTTAAATATCTTGATATATCTCGAGAACTACGCATCTGATCAAAAAATATCATAGAACATAAAAAGTAGGAAACTTAATTCTCTACAAAAAAGGTCTCTTAACATTTTGCCATAGCTCGCTTCGTTTCCGAGATATTTGCAGATTTATCTCAAGGGAAGGGGCCTGACGGACATATTTCGAGATGTTTCTTCTTCTTGTTGTTCTTCTTCTGCACAGCTAAGCTGGAAGTGGCATTTGCGGCTCGCACTAGTGCAGGGTTATCTCAAAGAAAGGGGCCACGGTGTTTCTGTATCTCTATTATGTTGGTGCGGCTTCGGAACTTTTAAGTATCTCGATATATCTCGAAAACTACGCTTCTGATCAAAAAATATCATAGAACATAAATTGTAGGAAACATAATTCTCTACAAAAAAGGTCTCTTAACATTTTGCCATAGCTCGCTTCGTTTCCGAGATATTTGCAGATATATCTCAAGGGAAGGGGCCTGACGGACATATTTCGAGATATTTCGTCTTCTTGTTGTTCTTCTTCTGCACAGCTAAGCTGGAAGTGGCATTTGCGGCTCGCACTAGTGCAGAGTTATCTCAAAGAAAGGGGCCACGGTGTTTCTGTATCCCTATTATGTTGGTGCGGCTTCGGAACTTTTAAATATCTCGATATATCTCGAAAACTACGCTTCTGATCAAAAAATATCATAGAACATAAATTGTAGAAAACATAATTCTCTATAAAAAACGTCTCTTAACATTTTGCCATAGCTCGCTTCGTTTCCGAGATATTTGCAGATTCAGCTCAAAGGAACTGGCCTGACGGACATATTTCGAGATATTTCTTCTTCTTGTTGTTCTTCCTCTGCACAGCTAAGCTGGAAGTGGCATTTGCAGCTCGCAATAGTGCAGAGTTATCTCAAAGAAAGGGGCCACGGTGTTTCTGTATCTCTATTATGTTGGTGCGGCTTCGGAACTTTTAAATATCTTGATATATCTCGAGAACTACGCATCTGATCAAAAAATATCATAGAACATAAAAAGTAGGAAACTTAATTCTCTACAAAAAAGGTCTCTTAACATTTTGCCATAGCTCGCTTCGTTTCCGAGATATTTGCAGATTCAGCTCAAAGGAACTGGCCTGACGGACATATTTCGAGATATTTCTTCTTCTTGTTATTCTTCCTCTGCACAGCTAAGCTGGAAGTGGCATTTGCAGCTCGCAATAGTGCAGAGTTATCTCAAAGAAAGGGGCCACGGTGTTTCTGTATCTCTATTATGTTGGTGCGGGTTCGGAACTTTTAAATATCTTGATATATCTCGAGAACTACGCATCTGATCAGAAAATATCATAGAACATAAAAAGTAGGAAACTTAATTCTCTACGAAAAAGGTCTCTTAACATTTTGCCATAGCTCGCTTCGTTTCCGAGATATTTGCAGATTTATCTCAAGGGAAGGGGCCTGACGGACATATTTCGAGATATTTCTTCTTCTTGTTGTTCTTCTTCTGCACAGCTAAGCTGGAAGTGGCATTTGCGGCTCGCACTAGTGCAGAGTTATCTCAAAGAAAGGGGCCACGGTGTTTCTGTATCTCTATTATGTTGGTGCGGCTTCGGAACTTTTAAATATCTCGATACATCTCGAAAACTACGCATCTGATCAAAAAATATCATAGAACCTAAATTGTAGGAAACATAATTCTCTACAAAAAAGGTCTCTTAACATTTTGGCATAGCTCGCTTCGTTTCCGAGATATTTGCAGATTCAGCTCAAAGGAACTGGCCTGACGGACATATTTCGAGATATTTCTTCTTCTTGTTGTTCTTCCTCTGCACAGCTAAGCTGGAAGTGGCATTTGCAGCTCGCAATAGTGCAGAGTTATCTCAAAGAAAGGGGCCACGGTGTTTCTGTATCTCTATTATGTTGGTGCGGCTTCGGAACTTTTAAATATCTTGATATGTCTCGAGAACTACGCATCTGATCAAAAAATATCATAGAACATAAAAAGTAGGAAACTTAATTGTCTACAAAAAAGGTCTCTTAACATTTTGCCATAGCTCGCTTCGTTTCCGAGATATTTGCAGATTTATCTCAAGGGAAGGGGCCTGACGGACATATTTCGAGATATTTCTTCTTCTTGTTGTTCTTCTTCTGCACAGCTAAGCTGGAAGTGGCATTTGCGGCTCGCACTAGTGCAGAGTTATCTCAAAGAAAGGGGCCACGGTGTTTCTGTATCCCTATTATGTTGGTGCGGCTTCGGAACTTTTAAATATCTCGATATATCTCGAGAACTACGCTTCTGATCAAAAAATATCATAGAACATAAATTGTAGGAAACGTAATTCTCTACAAAAAACGTCTCTTAACATTTTGCCATAGCTCGCTTCGTTTCCGAGATATTTGCAGATTCAGCTCAAAGGAACTGGCCTGACGGACATATTTCGAGATATTTCTTCTTCTTGTTGTTCTTCCTCTGCACAGCTAAGCTGGAAGTGGCATTTGCAGCTCGCAATAGTGCAGAGTTATCTCAAAGAAAGGGGCCACGGTGTTTCTGTATCTCTATTATGTTGGTGCGGCTTCGGAACTTTTAAATATCTTGATATATCTCGAGAACTACGCATCTGATCAAAAAATATCATAGAACATAAAAAGTAGGAAACTTAATTCTCTACAAAAAAGGTCTCTTAACATTTTGCCATAGCTCGCTTCGTTTCCGAGATATTTGCAGATTCAGCTCAAAGGAACTGGCCTGACGGACATATTTCGAGATATTTCTTCTTCTTGTTATTCTTCCTCTGCACAGCTAAGCTGGAAGTGGCATTTGCAGCTCGCAATAGTGCAGAGTTATCTCAAAGAAAGGGGCCACGGTGTTTCTGTATCTCTATTATGTTGGTGCGGGTTCGGAACTTTTAAATATCTTGATATATCTCGAGAACTACGCATCTGATCAGAAAATATCATAGAACATAAAAAGTAGGAAACTTAATTCTCTACGAAAAAGGTCTCTTAACATTTTGCCATAGCTCGCTTCGTTTCCGAGATATTTGCAGATTTATCTCAAGGGAAGGGGCCTGACGGACATATTTCGAGATATTTCTTCTTCTTGTTGTTCTTCTTCTGCACAGCTAAGCTGGAAGTGGCATTTGCGGCTCGCACTAGTGCAGAGTTATCTCAAAGAAAGGGGCCACGGTGTTTCTGTATCCCTATTATGTTGGTGCGGCTTCGGAACTTTTAAATATCTAGATATATCTCGAGAACTACGCATCTGATCAAAAAATATCATAGAACATAAAAAGTAGGAAACTTAATTCTCTACAAAAAAGGTCTCTTAACATTTTGCCATAGCTCGCTTCGTTTCCGAGATATTTGCAGATTTATCTCAAGGGAAGGGGCCTGACGGACATATTTCGAGATGTTTCTTCTTCTTGTTGTTCTTCTTCTGCACAGCTAAGCTGGAAGTGGCATTTGCGGCTCGCACTAGTGCAGGGTTATCTCAAAGAAAGGGGCCACGGTGTTTCTGTATCTCTATTATGTTGGTGCGGCTTCGGAACTTTTAAGTATCTCGATATATCTCGAAAACTACGCTTCTGATCAAAAAATATCATAGAACATAAATTGTAGGAAACATAATTCTCTACAAAAAAGGTCTCTTAACATTTTGCCATAGCTCGCTTCGTTTCCGAGATATTTGCAGATATATCTCAAGGGAAGGGGCCTGACGGACATATTTCGAGATATTTCGTCTTCTTGTTGTTCTTCTTCTGCACAGCTAAGCTGGAAGTGGCATTTGCAGCTCGCAATAGTGCAGAGTTATCTCAAAGAAAGGGGCCACGGTGTTTCTGTATCTCTATTATGTTGGTGCGGCTTCGGAACTTTTAAATATCTCGATATATCTCGAAAACTACGCTTCTGATCAAAAAATATCATAGAACATAAATTGTAGGAAACATAATTCTCTACAAAAAAGGTCTCTTAACATTTTGCCATAGCTCGCTTCGTTTCCGAGATATTTGCAGATATATCTCAAGGGAAGGGGCCTGACGGACATATTTCGAGATATTTCTTCTTCTTGTTGTTCTTCTTCTGCACAGCTAAGCTGGAAGTGGCATTTGCGGCTCGCACTAGTGCAGAGTTATCTCAAAGAAAGGGGCCACGGTGTTTCTGTATCTCTATTATGTTGGTGCGGCTTCGGAACTTTTAAATATCTCGATACATCTCGAAAACTACGCTTCTGATCAAAAAATATCATAGAACCTAAATTGTAGGAAACGTAATTCTCTACAAAAAAGGTCTCTTAACATTTTGCCATAGCTCGCTTCGTTTCCGAGATATTTGCAGATTCAGCTCAAAGGAACTGGCCTGACGGACATATTTCGAGATATTTCTTCTTCTTGTTGTTCTTCCTCTGCACAGCTAAGCTGGAAGTGGCATTTGCAGCTCGCAATAGTGCAGAGTTATCTCAAAGAAAGGGGCCACGGTGTTTCTGTATCTCTATTATGTTGGTGCGGCTTCGGAACTTTTAAATATCTCGATATATCTCGAAAACTACGCTTCTGATCAAAAAATATCATAGAACCTAAATTGTAGGAAACATAATTCTCTACAAACAAGGTCTCTTAACATTTTGCCATAGCTCGCTTCGTTTCCGAGATATTTGCAGATATATCTCAAGGGAAGGGCCTGACGGACATATTTCGAGATATTTCTTCTTCTTGTTGTTCTTCTTCTGCACAGCTAAGCTGGAAGTGGCATTTGCGGCTCGCACTAGTGCAGAGTTATCTCAAAGAAAGGGGCCACGGTGTTTCTGTATCTCTATTATGTTGGTGCGGCTTCGGAACTTTTAAATATCTCGATACATCTCGAAAACTACGTTTCTGATCAAAAAATATCATAGAACCTAAATTGTAGGAAACGTAATTCTCTACAAAAAAGGTCTCTTAACATTTTGCCATAGCTCGCTTCGTTTCCGAGATATTTGCAGATTTATCTGAAGGGAAGGGGCCTAACGGACATATTTCGAGATATTTCTTCTTCTTGTTGTTCTTCTTCTGCACAGCTAAACTGGAAGTGGCATTTCCAGCTCGCAATAGTGCAGAGTTATCTCAAAGAAAGGGGCCACGGTGTTTCTGTATCTCTATTATGTAAGTGCGGCTTCGGAACTTTTAAATATCTTGATATATCTCGAGAACTACGCATCTGATCAAAAAATATCATAGAGCATAAAAAGTAGGAAACTTAATTCTCTACAAAAAAGGTCTCTTAACATTTTGCCATAGCTCGCTTCGTTTCCGAGATATTTGCAGATTTATCTCAAGGGAAGGGGCCTGACGGACATATTTCGAGATATTTCTTCTTCTTGTTGTTCTTCTTCTGCACAGCTGAGCTGGAAGTGGCATTTGCAGGTCGCAATAGTGCAGAGTTATCTCAAAGAAAGGGGCCACGGTGTTTCTGTATCTCTATTATGTTGGTGCGGCTTCGGAACTTTTAAATATCTCGATATATCTCGAAAACTACGCTTCTGATCAAAAAATATCATAGAACATAAATTGTAGGAAACATAATTCTCTACAAAAAAGGTCTCTTAACATTTTGCCATAGCTCGCTTCGTTTCCGAGATATTTGCAGATATATCTCAAGGGAAGGGGCCTGACGGACATATTTCGAGATATTTCTTCTTCTTGTTGTTCTTCTTCTGCACAGCTAAGCTGGAAGTGGCATTTGCGGCTCGCACTAGTGCAGAGTTATCTCAAAGAAAGGGGCCACGGTGTTTCTGTATCCCTATTATGTTGGTGCGGCTTCGGAACTTTTAAATATCTTGATATATCTCGAGAACTACGCATCTGATCAAAAAATATCATAGAACATAAAAAGTAGGAAACTTAATTCTCTACAAAAAAGGTCTCTTAACATTTTGCCATAGCTCGCTTCGTTTCCGAGATATTTGCAGATTCATCTCAAGGGAAGGGGCCTGACGGACATACTTCGAGATATTTCTTCTTCTTGTTGTTCTTCTTCTGCACAGCTAAGCTGGAAGTGGCATTTGCGGCTCGCACTAGTGCAGAGTTATCTCAAAGAAAGGGGCCACGGTGTTTCTGTATCTCTATTATGTTGGTGCGGCTTCGGAACTTTTAAATATCTCGATATATCTCGAAAACTACGCTTCTGATCAAAAAATATCATAGAACATAAATTGTAGGAAACATAATTCTCTACAAAAAAGGTCTCTTAACATTTTGCCATAGCTCGCTTCGTTTCCGAGATATTTGCAGATATATCTCAAGGGAAGGGGCCTGACGGACATATTTCGAGATATTTCGTCTTCTTGTTGTTCTTCTTCTGCACAGCTAAGCTGGAAGTGGCATTTGCGGCTCGCACTAGTGCAGAGTTATCTCAAAGAAGGGGGCCACGGTGTTTCTGTATCCCTATTATGTTGGTGCGGCTTCGGAACTTTTAAATATCTCGATATATCTCGAAAACTACGCTTCTGATCAAAAAATATCATAGAACATAAATTGTAGGAAACATAATTCTCTATAAAAAACGTCTCTTAACATTTTGCCATAGCTCGCTTCGTTTCCGAGATATTTGCAGATTCAGCTCAAAGGAACTGGCCTGACGGACATATTTCGAGATATTTCTTCTTCTTGTTGTTCTTCCTCTGCACAGCTAAGCTGGAAGTGGCATTTGCAGCTCGCAATAGTGCAGAGTTATCTCAAAGAAAGGGGCCACGGTGTTTCTGTATCTCTATTATGTTGGTGCGGCTTCGGAACTTTTAAATATCCCGATATATCTCGAAAACTACGCTTCTGATCAAAAAATATCATAGAATATAAATTGTAGGAAACATAATTCTCTACAAAAACGGTCTCTTAACATTTTGCCATAGCTCGCTTCGTTTCCGAGATATTTGCAGATATATCTCAAGGGAAGGGGCCTGACGGACATATTTCGAGATATTTCTTCTTCTTGTTGTTCTTCTTCTGCACAGCTAAGCTGGAAGTGGCATTTGCGGCTCGCACTAGTGCAGAGTTATCTCAAAGAAAGGGGCCACGGTGTTTCTGTATCTCTATAATGTTGGTGCGGCTTCGGAACTTTTAAATATCTTGATATATCTCGAAAACTACGCTTCTGATCAAAAAATATCATAGAACATAAATTGTAGGAAACATAATTCTCTACAAAAAAGGTCTCTTAACATTTTGCCATAGCTCGCTTCGTTTCCGAGATATTTGCAGATATATCTCAAGGGAAGGGGCCTGACGGACATATTTCGAGATATTTCGTCTTCTTGTTGTTCTTCTTCTGCACAGCTAAGCTGGAAGTGGCATTTGCAGCTCGCAATAGTGCAGAGTTATCTCAAAGAAAGGGGCCACGGTGTTTCTGTATCTCTATTATGTTGGTGCGGCTTCGGAACTTTTAAATATCTCGATATATCTCGAAAACTACGCTTCTGATCAAAAAATATCATAGAACATAAATTGTAGGAAACATAATTCTCTACAAAAAAGGTCTCTTAACATTTTGCCATAGCTCGCTTCGTTTCCGAGATATTTGCAGATATATCTCAAGGGAAGGGGCCTGACGGACATATTTCGAGATATTTCTTCTTCTTGTTGTTCTTCTTCTGCACAGCTAAGCTGGAAGTGGCATTTGCGGCTCGCACTAGTGCAGAGTTATCTCAAAGAAAGGGGCCACGGTGTTTCTGTATCTCTATTATGTTGGTGCGGCTTCGGAACTTTTAAATATCTCGATACATCTCGAAAACTACGCTTCTGATCAAAAAATATCATAGAACCTAAATTGTAGGAAACGTAATTCTCTACAAAAAAGGTCTCTTAACATTTTGCCATAGCTCGCTTCGTTTCCGAGATATTTGCAGATATATCTCAAGGGAAGGGGCCTGACGGACATATTTCGAGATATTTCGTCTTCTTGTTGTTCTTCTTCTGCACAGCTAAGCTGGAAGTGGCATTTGCAGCTCGCAATAGTGCAGAGTTATCTCAAAGAAAGGGGCCACGGTGTTTCTGTATCTCTATTATGTTGGTGCGGCTTCGGAACTTTTAAATATCTCGATATATCTCGAAAACTACGCTTCTGATCAAAAAATATCATAGAACATAAATTGTAGGAAACATAATTCTCTACAAAAAAGGTCTCTTAACATTTTGCCATAGCTCGCTTCGTTTCCGAGATATTTGCAGATATATCTCAAGGGAAGGGGCCTGACGGACATATTTCGAGATATTTCTTCTTCTTGTTGTTCTTCTTCTGCACAGCTAAGCTGGAAGTGGCATTTGCGGCTCGCACTAGTGCAGAGTTATCTCAAAGAAAGGGGCCACGGTGTTTCTGTATCTCTATTATGTTGGTGCGGCTTCGGAACTTTTAAATATCTCGATACATCTCGAAAACTACGCTTCTGATCAAAAAATATCATAGAACCTAAATTGTAGGAAACGTAATTCTCTACAAAAAAGGTCTCTTAACATTTTGCCATAGCTCGCTTCGTTTCCGAGATATTTGCAGATTCAGCTCAAAGGAACTGGCCTGACGGACATATTTCGAGATATTTCTTCTTCTTGTTGTTCTTCCTCTGCACAGCTAAGCTGGAAGTGGCATTTGCAGCTCGCAATAGTGCAGAGTTATCTCAAAGAAAGGGGCCACGGTGTTTCTGTATCTCTATTATGTTGGTGCGGCTTCGGAACTTTTAAATATCTCGATATATCTCGAAAACTACGCTTCTGATCAAAAAATATCATAGAACATAAATTGTAGGAAACATAATTCTCTACAAAAAAGGTCTCTTAACATTTTGCCATAGCTCGCTTCGTTTCCGAGATATTTGCAGATATATCTCAAGGGAAGGGGCCTGACGGACATATTTCGAGATATTTCGTCTTCTTGTTGTTCTTCGTCTGCACAGCTAAGCTGGAAGTGGCATTTGCGGCTCGCACTAGTGCAGAGTTATCTCAAAGAAAGGGGCCACGGTGTTTCTGTATCCCTATTATGTTGGTGCGGCTTCGGAACTTTTAAATATCTTGATATATCTCGAGAACTACGCATCTGATCAAAAAATATCATAGAACATAAAAAGTAGGAAACTTAATTCTCTACAAAAAAGGTCTCTTAAGATTTTGCCATAGCTCGCTTCGTTTCCGAGATATTTGCAGATTTATCTCAAGGGAAGGGGCCTGACGGACATATTTCGAGATATTTCTTCTTCTTGTTGTTCTTCTTCTGCACAGCTAAGCTGGAAGTGGCATTTGCGGCTCGCACTAGTGCAGAGTTATCTCAAAGAAGGGGGCCACGGTGTTTCTGTATCCCTATTATGTTGGTGCGGCTTCGGAACTTTTAAATATCTCGATATATCTCGAAAACTACGCTTCTGATCAAAAAATATCATAGAACATAAATTGTAGGAAACATAATTCTCTATAAAAAACGTCTCTTAACATTTTGCCATAGCTCGCTTCGTTTCCGAGATATTTGCAGATTCAGCTCAAAGGAACTGGCCTGACGGACATATTTCGAGATATTTCTTCTTCTTGTTGTTCTTCCTCTGCACAGCTAAGCTGGAAGTGGCATTTGCAGCTCGCAATAGTGCAGAGTTATCTCAAAGAAAGGGGCCACGGTGTTTCTGTATCTCTATTATGTTGGTGCGGCTTCGGAACTTTTAAATATCCCGATATATCTCGAAAACTACGCTTCTGATCAAAAAATATCATAGAATATAAATTGTAGGAAACATAATTCTCTACAAAAACGGTCTCTTAACATTTTGCCATAGCTCGCTTCGTTTCCGAGATATTTGCAGATATATCTCAAGGGAAGGGGCCTGACGGACATATTTCGAGATATTTCTTCTTCTTGTTGTTCTTCTTCTGTACAGCTAAGCTGGAAGTGGCATTTGCGGCTCGCACTAGTGCAGAGTTATCTCAAAGAAAGGGGCCACGGTGTTTCTGTATCTCTATAATGTTGGTGCGGCTTCGGAACTTTTAAATATCTTGATATATCTCGAGAACTACGCATCTGATCAAAAAATATCATAGAACATAAAAAGTAGGAAACTTAATTCACTACAAAAAAGGTCTCTTAACATTTTGCCATAGCTCGCTTCGTTTCCGAGATATTTGCAGATTTATCTCAAGGGAAGGGGCCTGACGGACATATTTCGAGATATTTCTTCTTCTTGTTGTTCTTCTTCTGCACAGCTGAGCTGGAATGGGCATTTGCAGGTCGCAATAGTGCAGAGTTATCTCAAAGAAAGGGGTCACGGTGTTTCTGTATCTCTATTATGTTGGTGCGGCTTCGGAACTTTTAAATATCTCGATATATCTCGAAAACTACGCTTCTGATCAAAAAATATCATAGAATGTAAATTGTAGGAAACATTATTCTCTACAAAAAAGGTCTCTTAACATTTTGCCATAGCTGGGTTCGTTTCCGAGATATTTGCAGATTCATCTCAAGGGAAGGGGTCTGACGGACATATTTCGAGATATTTCTTCTTCTTGTTGTTCTTCTTCTGCACAGCTAAGCTGGAAGTGGCATTTACAGCTCGCAATAGTGCAGAGTTATCTCAAAGAAAGGGGCCACGGTGTTTCTGTATCTCTATTATGTTGGTGCGGCTTCGGAACTTTTAAATATCTTGATATATCTCGAGAACTACGCATCTGATCAAAAAATATCATAGAACATGAAAAGTAGGAAACTTAATTCTCTACAAAAAAGGTCTCTTAACATTTTGCCATAGCTCGCTTCGTTTCCGAGATATTTGCAGATTTATCTGAAGGGAAGGGGCCTAACGGACATATTTCGAGATATTTCTTCTTCTTGTTGTTCTTCTTCTGCACAGCTAAACTGGAAGTGGCATTTCCAGCTCGCAATAGTGCAGAGTTATCTCAAAGAAAGGGGCCACGGTGTTTCTGTATCTCTATTATGTTGGTGCGGCTTCGGAACTTTTAAATATCTCGATATATCTCGAAAACTACGCTTCTGATCAAAAAATATCATAGAACATAAAAAGTAGGAAACTTAATTCTCTACAAAAAAGGTCTCTTAACATTTTGCCATAGCTCGCTTCGTTTCCGAGATATTTGCAGATTTATCTCAAGGGAAGGGGCCTGACGGACATATTTCGAGATATTTCTTCTTCTTGTTGTTCTTCTTCTGCACAGCTAAGCTGGAAGTGGCATTTGCGGCTCGCACTAGTGCAGAGTTATCTCAAAGAAAGGGGCCACGGTGTTTCTGTATCTCTATTATGTTGGTGCGGCTTCGGAACTTTTAAATATCTCGATATATCTCGAAAACTACGCTTCTGATCAAAAAATATCATAGAACATAAATTGTAGGAAACATAATTCTCTACAAAAAAGGTCTCTTAACATTTTGCCATAGCTCGCTTCGTTTCCGAGATATTTGCAGATATATCTCAAGGGAAGGGGCCTGACGGACATATTTCGAGATATTTCGTCTTCTTGTTGTTCTTCTTCTGCACAGCTAAGTTGGAAGTGGCATTTCCAGCTCGCAATAGTGCAGAGTTATCTCAAAGAAAGGGGCCACGGTGTTTCTGTATCTCTATTATGTTGGTGCGGCTTCGGAACTTTTAAATATCTTGATATATCTCGAGAACTACGCATCTGATCAAAAAATATCCTAGAACATAAAAAGTAGGAAACTTAATTCTCTACAAAAAAGGTCTCTTAACATTTTGCCATAGCTCGCTTCGTTTCCGAGATATTTGCAGATTTATCTCAAGGGAAGGGGCCTGACGGACATATTTCGAGATATTTCTTCTTCTTGTTGTTCTTCTTCTGCACAGCTGAGCTGGAAGTGGCATTTGCAGGTCGCAATAGTGCAGAGTTATCTCAAAGAAAGGGGCCACGGTGTTTCTGTATCTCTATTATGTTGGTGCGGCTTCGGAACTTTTAAATATCTCGATATATCTCGAAAACTACGCTTCTGATCAAAAAATATCATAGAACATAAATTGTAGGAAACATAATTCTCTACAAAAAAGGTCTCTTAACATTTTGCCATAGCTCGCTTCGTTTCCGAGATATTTGCAGATATATCTCAAGGGAAGGGGCCTGACGGACATATTTCGAGATATTTCTTCTTCTTGTTGTTCTTCTTCTGCACAGCTAAGCTGGAAGTTGCATTTGCGGCTCGCACTAGTGCACAGTTATCTCAAAGAAAGGGCCCACGGTGTTTCTGTATCTCTATTATGTTGGTGCGGCTTCGGAACTTTTAAATATCTTGATATATCTCGAGAGCTACGCATCTGATCAAAAAATATCATAGAACATGAAAAGTAGGAAACTTAATTCTCTACAAAAAAGGTCTCTTAACATTTTGCCATAGCTCGCTTCGTTTCCGAGATATTTGCAGATTTATCTCAAGGGAAGGGGCCTGACGGACATATTTCGAGATATTTCTTCTTCTTGTTGTTCTTCTTCTGCACAGCTGAGCTGGAAGTGGCATTTGCAGGTCGCAATAGTGCAGAGTTATCTCAAAGAAAGGGGCCACGGTGTTTCTGTATCTCTATTATGTTGGTGCGGCTTCGGAACTTTTAAATATCTCGATATATCTCGAAAACTACGCTTCTGATCAAAAAATATCATAGAACATAAATTGTAGGAAACATAATTCTCTACAAAAAAGGTCTCTTAACATTTTGCCATAGCTCGCTTCGTTTCCGAGATATTTGCAGATATATCTCAAGGGAAGGGGCCTGACGGACATATTTCGAGATATTTCTTCTTCTTGTTGTTCTTCTTCTGCACAGCTAAGCTGGAAGTTGCATTTGCGGCTCGCACTAGTGCACAGTTATCTCAAAGAAAGGGCCCACGGTGTTTCTGTATCTCTATTATGTTGGTGCGGCTTCGGAACTTTTAAATATCTTGATATATCTCGACAGCTACGCATCTGATCAAAAAATATCATAGAACATGAAAAGTAGGAAACTTAATTCTCTACAAAAAAGGTCTCTTAACATTTTGCCATAGCTCGCTTCGTTTCCGAGATATTTGCAGATTCAGCTCAAAGGAATTGGCCTGACGGACATATTTCGAGATATTTCTTCTTCTTGTTGTTCATCCTCTGCACAGCTAAGCTGGAAGTGGCATTTGCAGCTCGCAATAGTGCAGAGTTATCTTAAAGAAAGGGGCCACGGTGTTTCTGTATCTCTATTATGTTGGTGCGGTTTCGGAACTTTTAAATATCTTGATATATCTCGAGAACTACGCATCTGATCAAAAAATATCATAGAACATAAAAAGTAGGAAACTTAATTCTCTACAAAAAAGGTCTCTTAACATTTTGCCATAGCTCGCTTCGTTTCCGAGATATTTGCAGATTTATCTCAAGGGAAGGGGCCTGACGGACATATTTTGAGATATTTCTTCTTCTTGTTGTTCTTCTTCTGCACAGCTAAGCTCGAAGCGGCATTTGCAGCTCGCAATAGTGCAGAGTTATCTCAAAGAAAGAGGCCACGGTGTTTCTGTACCTCTATTATGTTGGTGCAGCTTCGGAACTTTTAAATATCTTGATATATCTCGAGAACTACGCATCTGATCAAAAAATATCATCGAACATAAAAAGTAGGAAACTTAATTCTCTACAAAAAAGGTCTCTCAACATTTTGCCATAGCTCGCTTCGTTTCCGAGCTATTTGCAGATTTATCTCAAGGGAAGTGGCCTGACGGACATATTTCGAGATATTTCTTCTTCTTGTTGTCCTTGTTCTGCACAGCTAAGCTGGAAGTGGCATTTGCAGCTCGCAATAGTGCAGAGTTATCCCAAAGAAAGGGGCCACGGTGTTTCTGTATCTCTATTATGTTGGTGCGGCTTCGGAACTTTTAAATATCTTGATATATCTCGAGAACTACGCATCTGATCAAAAAATATCATACCACATAAAAAGTAGGAAACTTAATTCTCTACAAGAAAGGTCTCTAAACATTTTGCCATAGCTCGCTTCGTTTCCGAGATATTTGCAGATTTATCTCAAGGGAAGGGGCCTGACGGACATATTTCGAGATATTTCTTCTTCTTGTTGTTCTTCTTCTGCACAGCTAAGCTGGAAGTGGCATTTGCAGCTCGCAATAGTGCAGAGTTATCTCAAAGAGAGGGGCCACGGTGTTTCTATATCTCTATTATGTTGGTGCGGCTTCGGAACTTTTAAATATCTTGATATATCTCGAGAACTACGCATCTGATAAAAAAATATTATAGAAGATAAAAAGTAGGAAACTTAATTCTCTACAAAAAAGGTCTCTTAACATTTCGCCATAGCTCGCTTCGTTTCCGAGATATTTGCAGATATATCTCAAGGGAAGGGGCCTGACGGACATATTTCGAGATATTTCTTCTTCTTGTTGTTCTTCTTCTGCACAGCTAAGCTGGAAGTGGCATTTGCGGCTCGCACTAGTGCACAGTTATCTCAAAGAAAGGGGCCACGGTGTTTCTGTATCTCTATTATGTTGGTGCGTCTTCGGAACTATTAAATATCTCGATATATCTCGAAAACTACGCTTCTGATCAAAAAATATCATAGAACATAAATTGTAGGAAACATAATTCTCTACAAAAAACGTCTCTTAATATTTTGCCATAGCTCGCTTCGTTTCCGAGATATTTGCAGATTCAGCTCAAAGGAACTGGCCTGACGGACATATTTCGAGATATTTCTTCTTCTTGTTGTTCTTCCTCTGCACAGCTAAGCTGGAAGTGGCAGTTGCAGCTCGCAATAGTGCAGAGTTATCTCAAAGAAAGGGGCCACGGTGTTTCTGGATCTCTATTATGTTGGTGCGGCTTCGGAACTTTTAAATATCTCGATATATCTCGAAAACTACGCTTCTGATCAAAAAATATCATAGAACGTAAATTGTAGGAAACATTATTCTCTACAAAAAAGGTCTCTTAACATTTTGCCATAGCTGGCTTCGTTTCCGAGATATTTGCAGATTCATCTCAAGGGAAGGGGTCTGACGGACATATTTCGAGATATTTCTTCTTCTTGTTGTTCTTCTTCTGCACAGCTAAGCTCGAAGCGGCATTTGCAGCTCGCAATAGTGCAGAGTTATCTCAAAGAAAGAGGCCACGGTGTTTCTGTACCTCTATTATGTTGGTGCAGCTTCGGAACTTTTAAATATCTTGATATATCTCGAGAACTACGCATCTGATCAAAAAATATCATCGAACATAAAAAGTAGGAAACTTAATTCTCTACAAAAAAGGTCTCTTAACATTTTGCCATAGCTCGCTTCGTTTCCGAGATATTTGCAGATTTATCTCAAGGGAAGTGGCCTGACGGACATATTTCGAGATATTTCTTCTTCTTGTTGTTCTTCTTCTGCACAGCTAAGCTGGAAGTGGCATTTGCGGCTCGCACTAGTGCAGAGTTATCTCAAAGAAAGGGGCCACGGTGTTTCTGTATCTCTATTATGTTGGTGCGGCTTCGGAACTTTTAAATATCTTGATATATCTCGAGAACTACGCATCTGATCAAAAAATATCATCGAACATAAAAAGTAGGAAACTTAATTCTCTACAAAAAAGGTCTCTTAACATTTTGCCATAGCTCGCTTCGTTTCCGAGATATTTGCAGATTTATCTCAAGGGAAGTGGCCTGACGGACATAGTTCGAGATATTTCTTCTTCTTGTTGTTCTTGTTCTGCACAGCTAAGCTGGAAGTGGCATTTGCAGCTCGCAATAGTGCAGAGTTATCCCAAAGAAAGGGGCCACGGTGTTTCTGTATCTCTATTATGTTGGTGCGGCTTCGGAACTTTTAAATATCTTGATATATCTCGACAGCTACGCATCTGATCAAAAAATATCATAGAACATGAAAAGTAGGAAACTTAATTCTCTACAAAAAAGGTCTCTTAACATTTTGCCATAGCTCGCTTCGTTTCCGAGATATTTGCAGATTCAGCTCAAAGGAATTGGCCTGACGGACATATTTCGAGATATTTCTTCTTCTTGTTGTTCTTCCTCTGCACAGCTAAGCTGGAAGTGGCATTTGCAGCTCGCAATAGTGCAGAGTTATCTTAAAGAAAGGGGCCACGGTGTTTCTGTATCTCTATTATGTTGGTGCGGCTTCGGAACTTTTAAATATCTTGATATATCTCGAGAACTACGCATCTGATCAAAAAATATCATAGAACATAAAAAGTAGGAAACTTAATTCTCTACAAAAAAGGTCTCTTAACATTTTGCCGTAGCTCGCTTCGTTTCCGAGATATTTGCAGATTTATCTCAAGGGAAGGGGCCTGACGGACATATTTTGAGATATTTCTTCTTCTTGTTGTTCTTCTTCTGCACAGCTAAGCTCGAAGCGGCATTTGCAGCTCGCAATAGTGCAGAGTTATCTCAAAGAAAGAGGCCACGGTGTTTCTGTACCTCTATTATGTTGGTGCAGCTTCGGAACTTTTAAATATCTTGATATATCTCGAGAACTACGCATCTGATCAAAAAATATCATCGAACATAAAAAGTAGGAAACTTAATTCTCTACAAAAAAGGTCTCTCAACATTTTGCCATAGCTCGCTTCGTTTCCGAGCTATTTGCAGATTTATCTCAAGGGAAGTGGCCTGACGGACATATTTCGAGATATTTCTTCTTCTTGTTGTCCTTGTTCTGCACAGCTAAGCTGGAAGTGGCATTTGCAGCTCGCAATAGTGCAGAGTTATCCCAAAGAAAGGGGCCACGGTGTTTCTGTATCTCTATTATGTTGGTGCGGCTTCGGAACTTTTAAATATCTCGATATATCTCGAAAACTACGCTTCTGATCAAAAAATATCATAGAACATAAATTGTAGGAAACATAATTCTCTACAAAAAAGGTCTCTTAACATTTTGCCATAGCTCGCTTCGTTTCCGAGATATTTGCAGATTTATCTCAAGGGAAGGGGCCTGACGGACATATTTCGAGATATTTCTTCTTCTTGTTGTTCTTCTTCTGCACAGCTAAGCTGGAAGTGGCATTTGCGGCTCACACTAGTGCAGAGTTATCTCAAAGAAAGGGGCCACGGTGTTTCTGTATCCCTATTATGTTGGTGCGGCTTCGGAACTTTTAAATATCTTGATATATCTCGAGAACTACGCATCTGATCAAAAAATATCATAGAACATAAAAAGTAGGATACTTAATTCTCTACAAAAAAGGTCTCTTAACATTTTGCCATAGCTCGCTTCGTTTCCGAGATATTTGCAGATTTATCTCAAGGGAAGGGGCCTGACGGACATATTTCGAGATATTTCTTCTTCTTGTTGTTCTTCTTCTGCACAGCTAAGCTGGAAGTGGCATTTGCGGCTCGCACTAGTGCAGAGTTATCTCAAAGAAAGGGGCCACGGTGTTTCTGTATCTCTATTATGTTGGTGCGGCTTCGGAACTTTTAAATATCTTGATATATCTCGAGAACTACGCATCTGATCAAAAAATATCATCGAACATAAAAAGTAGGAAACTTAATTCTCTACAAAAAAGGTCTCTTAACATTTTGCCATAGCTCGCTTCGTTTCCGAGATATTTGCAGATTTATCTCAAGGGAAGTGGCCTGACGGACATAGTTCGAGATATTTCTTCTTCTTGTTGTTCATGTTCTGCACAGCTAAGCTGGAAGTGGCATTTGCAGCTCGCAATAGTGCAGAGTTATCCCAAAGAAAGGGGCCACGGTGTTTCTGTATCTCTATTATGTTGGTGCGGCTTCGGAACTTTTAAATATCTTGATATATCTCGAGAACTACGCATCTGATCAAAAAATATCATACCACATAAAAAGTAGGAAACTTAATTCTCTACAAGAAAGGTCTCTAAACATTTTGCCATAGCTCGCTTCGTTTCCGAGATATTTGCAGATTTATCTCAAGGGAAGGGGCCTGACGGACATATTTCGAGATATTTCTTCTTCTTGTTGTTCTTCTTCTGCACAGCTAAGCTGGAAGTGGCATTTGCAGCTCGCAATAGTGCAGAGTTATCTCAAAGAGAGGGGCCACGGTGTTTCTATATCTCTATTATGTTGGTGCGGCTTCGGAACTTTTAAATATCTTGATATATCTCGAGAACTACGCATCTGATAAAAAAATATTATAGAAGATAAAAAGTAGGAAACTTAATTCTCTACAAAAAAGGTCTCTTAACATTTCGCCATAGCTCGCTTCGTTTCCGAGATATTTGCAGATATATCTCAAGGGAAGGGGCCTGACGGACATATTTCGAGATATTTCTTCTTCTTGTTGTTCTTCTTCTGCACAGCTAAGCTGGAAGTGGCATTTGCGGCTCGCACTAGTGCACAGTTATCTCAAAGAAAGGGGCCACGGTGTTTCTGTATCTCTATTATGTTGGTGCGTCTTCGGAACTATTAAATATCTCGATATATCTCGAAAACTACGCTTCTGATCAAAAAATATCATAGAACATAAATTGTAGGAAACATAATTCTCTACAAAAAACGTCTCTTAACATTTTGCCATAGCTCGCTTCGTTTCCGAGATATTTGCAGATTCAGCTCAAAGGAACTGGCCTGACGGACATATTTCGAGATATTTCTTCTTCTTGTTGTTCTTCCTCTGCACAGCTAAGCTGGAAGTGGCAGTTGCAGCTCGCAATAGTGCAGAGTTATCTCAAAGAAAGGGGCCACGGTGTTTCTGGATCTCTATTATGTTGGTGCGGCTTCGGAACTTTTAAATATCTCGATATATCTCGAAAACTACGCTTCTGATCAAAAAATATCATAGAACGTAAATTGTAGGAAACATTATTCTCTACAAAAAAGGTCTCTTAACATTTTGCCATAGCTGGCTTCGTTTCCGAGATATTTGCAGATTCATCTCAAGGGAAGGGGTCTGACGGACATATTTCGAGATATTTCTTCTTCTTGTTGTTCTTCTTCTGCACAGCTAAGCTCGAAGCGGCATTTGCAGCTCGCAATAGTGCAGAGTTATCTCAAAGAAAGAGGCCACGGTGTTTCTGTACCTCTATTATGTTGGTGCAGCTTCGGAACTTTTAAATATCTTGATATATCTCGAGAACTACGCATCTGATCAAAAAATATCATCGAACATAAAAAGTAGGAAACTTAATTCTCTACAAAAAAGGTCTCTTAACATTTTGCCATAGCTCGCTTCGTTTCCGAGATATTTGCAGATTTATCTCAAGGGAAGTGGCCTGACGGACATATTTCGAGATATTTCTTCTTCTTGTTGTTCTTCTTCTGCACAGCTAAGCTGGAAGTGGCATTTCCAGCTCGCAATAGTGCAGAGTTATCTCAATGAAAGGGGCCACGGTGTTTCTGTATCTCTATTATGTTGGTGCGGCTTCGGAACTTTTAAATATCTTGATATATCTCGAGAACTACGCATCTGATCAAAAAATATCATACAACATAAAAAGTAGGAAACTTAATTCTCTACAAAAAAGGTCTGTTAACATTTTGCCATAGCTCGCTTCGTTTCCGAGATATTTGCATATTTATCTCAAGGGAAGGGGCCTGACGGACATATTTCGAGATATTTCTTCTTCTTGTTGTTCGTCTTCTGCACAGCTAAGCTGGAAGTGGCATTTGCGGCTCACACTAGTGCAGAGTTATCTCAAAGAAAGGGGCCACGGTGTTTCTGTATCCCTATTATGTTGGTGCGGCTTCGGAACTTTTAAATATCTTGATATATCTCGAGAACTACGCATCTGATCAAAAAATATCATAGAACATAAAAAGTAGGATACTTAATTCTCTACAAAAAAGGTCTCTTAACATTTTGCCATAGCTCGCTTCGTTTCCGAGATATTTGCAGATTTATCTCAAGGGAAGGGGCCTGACGGACATATTTCGAGATATTTCTTCTTCTTGTTGTTCTTCTTCTGCACAGCTAAGCTGGAAGTGGCATTTGCGGCTCGCACTAGTGCAGAGTTATCTCAAAGAAAGGGGCCACGGTGTTTCTGTATCTCTATTATGTTGGTGCGGCTTCGGAACTTTTAAATATCTTGATATATCTCGAGAACTACGCATCTGATCAAAAAATATCATCGAACATAAAAAGTAGGAAACTTAATTCTCTACAAAAAAGGTCTCTTAACATTTTGCCATAGCTCGCTTCGTTTCCGAGATATTTGCAGATTTATCTCAAGGGAAGTGGCCTGACGGACATAGTTCGAGATATTTCTTCTTCTTGTTGTTCTTGTTCTGCACAGCTAAGCTGGAAGTGGCATTTGCAGCTCGCAATAGTGCAGAGTTATCCCAAAGAAAGGGGCCACGGTGTTTCTGTATCTCTATTATGTTGGTGCGGCTTCGGAACTTTTAAATATCTTGATATATCTCGAGAACTACGCATCTGATCAAAAAATATCATACCACATAAAAAGTAGGAAACTTAATTCTCTACAAGAAAGGTCTCTAAACATTTTGCCATAGCTCGCTTCGTTTCCGAGATATTTGCAGATTTATCTCAAGGGAAGGGGCCTGACGGACATATTTCGAGATACTTCTTCTTCTTGTTGTTCTTCTTCTGCACAGCTAAGCTGGAAGTGGCATTTGCAGCTCGCAATAGTGCAGAGTTATCTCAAAGAGAGGGGCCACGGTGTTTCTATATCTCTATTATGTTGGTGCGGCTTCGGAACTTTTAAATATCTTGATATATCTCGAGAACTACGCATCTGATAAAAAAATATTATAGAAGATAAAAAGTAGGAAACTTAATTCTCTACAAAAAAGGTCTCTTAACATTTCGCCATAGCTCGCTTCGTTTCCGAGATATTTGCAGATATATCTCAAGGGAAGGGGCCTGACGGACATATTTCGAGATATTTCTTCTTCTTGTTGTTCTTCTTCTGCACAGCTAAGCTGGAAGTGGCATTTGCGGCTCGCACTAGTGCACAGTTATCTCAAAGAAAGGGGCCACGGTGTTTCTGTATCTCTATTATGTTGGTGCGTCTTCGGAACTATTAAATATCTCGATATATCTCGAAAACTACGCTTCTGATCAAAAAATATCATAGAACATAAATTGTAGGAAACATAATTCTCTACAAAAAACGTCTCTTAACATTTTGCCATAGCTCGCTTCGTTTCCGAGATATTTGCAGATTCAGCTCAAAGGAACTGGCCTGACGGACATATTTCGAGATATTTCTTCTTCTTGTTGTTCTTCCTCTGCACAGCTAAGCTGGAAGTGGCAGTTGCAGCTCGCAATAGTGCAGAGTTATCTCAAAGAAAGGGGCCACGGTGTTTCTGGATCTCTATTATGTTGGTGCGGCTTCGGAACTTTTAAATATCTCGATATATCTCGAAAACTACGCTTCTGATCAAAAAATATCATAGAACGTAAATTGTAGGAAACATTATTCTCTACAAAAAAGGTCTCTTAACATTTTGCCATAGCTGGCTTCGTTTCCGAGATATTTGCAGATTCATCTCAAGGGAAGGGGTCTGACGGACATATTTCGAGATATTTCTTCTTCTTGTTGTTCTTCTTCTGCACAGCTAAGCTCGAAGCGGCATTTGCAGCTCGCAATAGTGCAGAGTTATCTCAAAGAAAGAGGCCACGGTGTTTCTGTACCTCTATTATGTTGGTGCAGCTTCGGAACTTTTAAATATCTTGATATATCTCGAGAACTACGCATCTGATCAAAAAATATCATCGAACATAAAAAGTAGGAAACTTAATTCTCTACAAAAAAGGTCTCTTAACATTTTGCCATAGCTCGCTTCGTTTCCGAGATATTTGCAGATTTATCTCAAGGGAAGTGGCCTGACGGACATATTTCGAGATATTTCTTCTTCTTGTTGTTCTTCTTCTGCACAGCTAAGCTGGAAGTGGCATTTCCAGCTCGCAATAGTGCAGAGTTATCTCAATGAAAGGGGCCACGGTGTTTCTGTATCTCTATTATGTTGGTGCGGCTTCGGAACTTTTAAATATCTTGATATATCTCGAGAACTACGCATCTGATCAAAAAATATCATAGAACATAAAAAGTAGGAAACTTAATTCTCTACAAAAAAGGTCTGTTAACATTTTGCCATAGCTCGCTTCGTTTCCGAGATATTTGCATATTTATCTCAAGGGAAGGGGCCTGACGGACATATTTCGAGATATTTCTTCTTCTTGTTGTTCGTCTTCTGCACAGCTAAGCTGGAAGTGGCATTTGCGGCTCTCACTAGTGCAGAGTTATCTCAAAGAAAGGGGCCACGGTGTTTCTGTATCTCTATTATGTTGGTGCGGCTTCGGAACTTTTAAATATCTCGATATATCTCGAAAACTACGCTTCTGATCAAAAAATATCATTGAACATAAATTGTAGGAAACATAATTCTCTACAAAAAAGGTCTCTCAACATTTTGCCATAGCTCGCTTCGTTTCCGAGATATTTGCAGATATATCTCAAGGGAAGGGGCCTGACGGACATATTTCGAGATATTTCTTCTTCTTGTTGTTCTTCTTCTGCACAGCTGAGCTGGAAGTGGCATTTGCAGGTCGCAATAGTGCAGAGTTATCTCAAAGAAAGGGGCCACGGTGTTTCTGTATCTCTATTATGTTGGTGCGGCTTCGGAACTTTTAAATATCTCGATATATCTCGAAAACTACGCTTCTGATCAAAAAATATCATAGAACATAAATTGTAGGAAACATAATTCTCTACAAAAAAGGTCTCTTAACATTTTGCCATAGCTCGCTTCGTTTCCGAGATATTTGCAGATTTATCTCAAGGGAAGGGGCCTGACGGACATATTTCGAGATATTTCTTCTTCTTGTTGTTCTTCTTCTGCACAGCTAAGCTGGAAGTGGCATTTGCGGCTCGCACTAGTGCAGAGGTATCTCAAAGAAAGGGGCCACGGTGTTTCTGTATCTCTATTATGTTGGTGCGGCTTCGGAACTTTTAAATATCTCGATATATCTCGAAAACTACGCTTCTGATCAAAAAATATCATAGAACATAAATTGTAGGAAACATAATTCTCTACAAAAAAGGTCTCTTAACATTTTGCCATAGCTCGCTTCGTTTCCGAGATATTTGCAGATATATCTCAAGGGAAGGGGCCTGACGGACATATTTCGAGATATTTCTTCTTCTTGTTGTTCTTCTTCTGCACAGCTAAGCTGGAAGTTGCATTTGCGGCTCGCACTAGTGCACAGTTATCTCAAAGAAAGGGCCCACGGTGTTTCTGTATCTCTATTATGTTGGTGCGGCTTCGGAACTTTTAAATATCTTGATATATCTCGAGAGCTACGCATCTGATCAAAAAATATCATAGAACATGAAAAGTAGGAAACTTAATTCTCTACAAAAAAGGTCTCTTAACATTTTGCCATAGCTCGCTTCGTTTCCGAGATATTTGCAGATTCAGCTCAAAGGAATTGGCCTGACGGACATATTTCGAGATATTTCTTCTTCTTGTTGTTCTTCCTCTGCACAGCTAAGCTGGAAGTGGCATTTGCAGCTCGCAATAGTGCAGAGTTATCTTAAAGAAAGGGGCCACGGTGTTTCTGTATCTCTATTATGTTGGTGCGGTTTCGGAACTTTTAAATATCTTGATATATCTCGAGAACTACGCATCTGATCAAAAAATATCATAGAACATAAAAAGTAGGAAACTTAATTCTCTACAAAAAAGGTCTCTCAACATTTTGCCATAGCTCGCTTCGTTTCCGAGCTATTTGCAGATTTATCTCAAGGGAAGTGGCCTGACGGACATATTTCGAGATATTTCTTCTTCTTGTTGTCCTTGTTCTGCACAGCTAAGCTGGAAGTGGCATTTGCAGCTCGCAATAGTGCAGAGTTATCCCAAAGAAAGGGGCCACGGTGTTTCTGTATCTCTATTATGTTGGTGCGGCTTCGGAACTTTTAAATATCTCGATATATCTCGAAAACTACGCTTCTGATCAAAAAATATCATAGAACGTAAATTGTAGGAAACATAATTCTCTACAAAAAAGGTCTCTTAACATTTTGCCATAGCTCGCTTCGTTTCCGAGATATTTGCAGATTTATCTCAAGGGAAGGGGCCTGACGGACATATTTCGAGATATTTCTTCTTCTTGTTGTTCTTCTTCTGCACAGCTAAGCTGGAAGTGGCATTTGCAGCTCGCACTAGTGCAGAGTTATCTCAAAGAAAGGGGCCACGGTGTTTCTGTATCTCTATTATGTTGGTGCGGCTTCGGAACTTTTAAATATCTCGATATATCTCGAAAACTACGCTTCTGATCAAAAAATATCATAGAACATAAATTGTAGGAAACATAATTCTCTACAAAAAAGGTCTCTTAACATTTTGCGATAGCTCGCTTCGTTTCCGAGATATTTGCAGATTTATCTCAAGGGAAGTGGCCTGACGGACATAGTTCGAGATATTTCTTCTTCTTGTTGTTCTTGTTCTGCACAGCTAAGCTGGAAGTGGCATTTGCAGCTCGCAATAGTGCAGAGTTATCCCAAAGAAAGGGGCCACGGTGTTTCTGTATCTCTATTATGTTGGTGCGGCTTCGGAACTTTTAAATATCTTGATATATCTCGAGAACTACGCATCTGATCAAAAAATATCATACCACATAAAAAGTAGGAAACTTAATTCTCTACAAAAAAGGTCTCTTAACATTTTGCCATAGCTCGCTTCGTTTCCGAGATATTTGCAGATTTATCTCAAGGGAAGGGGCCTGACGGACATATTTCGAGATATTTCTTCTTCTTGTTGTTCTTCTTCTGCACAGCTAAGCTGGAAGTGGCATTTGCAGCTCGCAATAGTGCAGAGTTATCTCAAAGAGAGGGGCCACGGTGTTTCTGTATCTCTATTATGTTGGTGCGGCTTCGGAACTTTTAAATATCTTGATATATCTCGAGAACTACGCATCTGATAAAAAAATATCATAGAAGATAAAAAGTAGGAAACTTAATTCTCTACAAAAAAGGTCTCTTAACATTTCGCCATAGCTCGCTTCGTTTCCGAGATATTTGCAGATATATCTCAAGGGAAGGGGCCTGACGGACATATTTCGAGATATTTCTTCTTCTTGTTGTTCTTCTTCTGCACAGCTAAGCTGGAAGTGGCATTTGCGGCTCGCACTAGTGCACAGTTATCTCAAAGAAAGGGGCCACGGTGTTTCTGTATCTCTATTATGTTGGTGCGTCTTCGGAACTATTAAATATCTCGATATATCTCGAAAACTACGCTTCTGATCAAAAAATATCATAGAACATAAATTGTAGGAAACATAATTCTCTACAAAAAAGGTCTCTTAACATTTTGCCATAGCTCGCTTCGTTTCCGAGATATTTGCAGATATATCTCAAGGGAAGGGGCCTGACGGACATATTTCGAGATATTTCTTCTTCTTGTTGTCCTTCTTCTGCACAGCTAAGCTGGAAGTTGCATTTGCGGCTCGCACTAGTGCACAGTTATCTCAAAGAAAGGGCCCACGGTGTTTCTGTATCTCTATTATGTTGGTGCGGCTTCGGAACTTTTAAATATCTTGATATATCTCGAGAGCTACGCATCTGATCAAAAAATATCATAGAACGTGAAAAGTAGGAAACTTAATTCTCTACAAAAAAGGTCTCTTAACATTTTGCCATAGCTCGCTTCGTTTCCGAGATATTTGCAGATTCAGCTCAAAGGAATTGGCCTGACGGACATATTTCGAGATATTTCTTCTTCTTGTTGTTCTTCCTCTGCACAGCTAAGCTGGAAGTGGCATTTGCAGCTCGCAATAGTGCAGAGTTATCTTAAAGAAAGGGGCCACGGTGTTTCTGTATCTCTATTATGTTGGTGCGGTTTCGGAACTTTTAAATATCTTGATATATCTCGAGAACTACGCATCTGATCAAAAAATATCATAGAACATAAAAAGTAGGAAACTTAATTCTCTACAAAAAAGGTCTCTTAACATTTTGCCATAGCTCGCTTCGTTTCCGAGAGATTTGCAGATTTATCTCAAGGGAAGGGGCCTGACGGACATATTTTGAGATATTTCTTCTTCTTGTTGTTCTTCTTCTGCACAGCTAAGCTCGAAGCGGCATTTGCAGCTCGCAATAGTGCAGAGTTATCTCAAAGAAAGAGGCCACGGTGTTTCTGTACCTCTATTATGTTGGTGCAGCTTCGGAACTTTTAAATATCTTGATATATCTCGAGAACTACGCATCTGATCAAAAAATATCATCGAACATAAAAAGTAGGAAACTTAATTCTCTACAAAAAAGGTCTCTCAACATTTTGCCATAGCTCGCTTCGTTTCCGAGCTATTTGCAGATTTATCTCAAGGGAAGTGGCCTGACGGACATATTTCGAGATATTTCTTCTTCTTGTTGTCCTTGTTCTGCACAGCTAAGCTGGAAGTGGCATTTGCAGCTCGCAATAGTGCAGAGTTATCCCAAAGAAAGGGGCCGCGGTGTTTCTGTATCTCTATTATGTTGGTGCGGCTTCGGAACTTTTAAATATCTCGATATATCTCGAAAACTACGCTTCTGATCAAAAAATATCATAGAACATAAATTGTAGGAAACATAATTCTCTACAAAAAAGGTCTCTTAACATTTTGCCATAGCTCGCTTCGTTTCCGAGATATTTGCAGATTTATCTCAAGGGAAGGGGCCTGACGGACATATTTCGAGATATTTCTTCTTCTTGTTGTTCTTCTTCTGCACAGCTAAGCTGGAAGTGGCATTTGCAGCTCGCACTAGTGCAGAGTTATCTCAAAGAAAGGGGCCACGGTGTTTCTGTATCTCTATTATGTTGGTGCGGCTTCGGAACTTTTAAATATCTCGATATATCTCGAAAACTACGCTTCTGATCAAAAAATATCATAGAACATAAATTGTAGGAAACATAATTCTCTACAAAAAAGGTCTCTTAACATTTTGCGATAGCTCGCTTCGTTTCCGAGATATTTGCAGATTTATCTCAAGGGAAGGGGCCTGACGGACATATTTCGAGATATTTCTTCTTCTTGTTGTTCTTCTTCTGCACAGCTAAGCTGGAAGTGGCATTTGCGGCTCACACTAGTGCAGAGTTATCTCAAAGAAAGGGGCAACGGTGTTTCTGTATCCCTATTATGTTGGTGCGGCTTCGGAACTTTTAAATATCTTGATATATCTCGAGAACTACGCATCTGATCAAAAAATATCATAGAACATAAAAAGTAGGATACTTAATTCTCTACAAAAAAGGTCTCTTAACATTTTGCCATAGCTCGCTTCGTTTCCGAGATATTTGCAGATTTATCTCAAGGGAAGGGGCCTGACGGACATATTTCGAGATATTTCTTCTTCTTGTTGTTCTTCTTCTGCACAGCTAAGCTGGAAGTGGCATTTGCGGCTCGCACTAGTGCAGAGTTATCTCAAAGAAAGGGGCCACGGTGTTTCTGTATCTCTATTATGTTGGTGCGGCTTCGGAACTTTTAAATATCTTGATATATCTCGAGAACTACGCATCTGATCAAAAAATATCATCGAACATAAAAAGTAGGAAACTTAATTCTCTACAAAAAAGGTCTCTTAACATTTTGCCATAGCTCGCTTCGTTTCCGAGATATTTGCAGATTTATCTCAAGGGAAGTGGCCTGACGGACATAGTTCGAGATATTTCTTCTTCTTGTTGTTCTTGTTCTGCACAGCTAAGCTGGAAGTGGCATTTGCAGCTCGCAATAGTGCAGAGTTATCCCAAAGAAAGGGGCCACGGTGTTTCTGTATCTCTATTATGTTGGTGCGGCTTCGGAACTTTTAAATATCTTGATATATCTCGAGAACTACGCATCTGATCAAAAAATATCATACCACATAAAAAGTAGGAAACTTAATTCTCTACAAGAAAGGTCTCTAAACATTTTGCCATAGCTCGCTTCGTTTCCGAGATATTTGCAGATTTATCTCAAGGGAAGGGGCCTGACGGACATATTTCGAGATATTTCTTCTTCTTGTTGTTCTTCTTCTGCACAGCTAAGCTGGAAGTGGCATTTGCGGCTCGCACTAGTGCACAGTTATCTCAAAGAAAGGGGCCACGGTGTTTCTGTATCTCTATTATGTTGGTGCGTCTTCGGAACTATTAAATATCTCGATATATCTCGAAAACCACGCTTCTGATCAAAAAATATCATAGAACATAAATTGTAGGAAACATAATTCTCTACAAAAAACGTCTCTTAACATTTTGCCATAGCTCGCTTCGTTTCCGAGATATTTGCAGATTCAGCTCAAAGGAACTGGCCTGACGGACATATTTCGAGATATTTCTTCTTCTTGTTGTTCTTCCTCTGCACAGCTAAGCTGGAAGTGGCAGTTGCAGCTCGCAATAGTGCAGAGTTATCTCAAAGAAAGGGGCCACGGTGTTTCTGGATCTCTATTATGTTGGTGCGGCTTCGGAACTTTTAAATATCTCGATATATCTCGAAAACTACGCTTCTGATCAAAAAATATCATAGAACCTAAATTGTAGGAAACATTATTCTCTACAAAAAAGGTCTCTTAACATTTTGCCATAGCTCGCTTCGTTTCCGAGATATTTGCAGATTCATCTCAAGGGAAGGGGTCTGACGGACATATTTCGAGATATTTCTTCTTCTTGTTGTTCTTCTTCTGCACAGCTAAGCTCGAAGCGGCATTTGCAGCTCGCAATAGTGCAGAGTTATCTCAAAGAAAGAGGCCACGGTGTTTCTGTACCTCTATTATGTTGGTGCAGCTTCGGAACTTTTAAATATCTTGATATATCTCGAGAACTACGCATCTGATCAAAAAATATCATCGAACATAAAAAGTAGGAAACTTAATTCTCTACAAAAAAGGTCTCTTAACATTTTGCCATAGCTCGCTTCGTTTCCGAGATATTTGCAGATTTATCTCAAGGGAAGTGGCCTGACGGACATATTTCGAGATATTTCTTCTTCTTGTTGTTCTTCTTCTGCACAGCTAAGCTGGAAGTGGCATTTCCAGCTCGCAATAGTGCAGAGTTATCTCAATGAAAGGGGCCACGGTGTTTCTGTATCTCTATTATGTTGGTGCGGCTTCGGAACTTTTAAATATCTTGATATATCTCGAGAACTACGCATCTGATCAAAAAATATCATAGAACATAAAAAGTAGGAAACTTAATTCTCTACAAAAAAGGTCTGTTAACATTTTGCCATAGCTCGCTTCGTTTCCGAGATATTTGCATATTTATCTCAAGGGAAGGGGCCTGACGGACATATTTCGAGATATTTCTTCTTCTTGTTGTTCGTCTTCTGCACAGCTAAGCTGGAAGTGGCATTTGCGGCTCTCACTAGTGCAGAGTTATCTCAAAGAAAGGGGCCACGGTGTTTCTGTATCTCTATTATGTTGGTGCGGCTTCGGAACTTTTAAATATCTCGATATATCTCGAAAACTACGCTTCTGATCAAAAAATATCATTGAACATAAATTGTAGGAAACATAATTCTCTACAAAAAAGGTCTCTCAACATTTTGCCATAGCTCGCTTCGTTTCCGAGATATTTGCAGATATATCTCAAGGGAAGGGGCCTGACGGACATATTTCGAGATATTTCTTCTTCTTGTTGTTCTTCTTCTGCACAGCTAAGCTGGAAGTGGCATTTACAGCTCGCAATAGTGCAGAGTTATCTCAAAGAAAGGGGCCACGGTGTTTCTGTATCTCTATTATGTTGGTGCGGCTTCGGAACTTTTAAATATCTTGTTATATCTCGAGAACTACGCATCTGATCAAAAAATATCATAGAACATAAAAAGTAGGAAACTTAATTCTCTACAAAAAAGGTCTCTTAACATTTTGCCATAGCTCGCTTCGTTTCCGAGATATTTGCAGATTTATCTCAAGGGAAGGGGCCTGACGGACATATTTCGAGATATTTCTTTTTCTTGTTGTTCTTCTTCTGCACAGCTAAGCTGGAAGTGGCATTTGCAGCTCGCACTAGTGCAGAGTTATCTCAAAGAAAGGGGCCACGGTGTTTCTGTATCTCTATTATGTTGGTGCGGCTTCGGAACTTTTAAATATCTCGATATATCTCGAAAACTACGCTTCTGATCAAAAAATATCATAGAACATAAAAAGTAGGAAACCTAATTCTCTACAAAAAAGGTCTCTTAACGTTTTGCCATAGCTCGCTTCGTTTCCGAGATATTTGCAGATTTATCTCAAGGGAAGTGGCCTGACGGACATATTTCGAGATATTTCTTCTTCTTGTTGTTCTTGTTCTGCACAGCTAAGCTGGAAGTGGCATTTGCAGCTCGCAATAGTGCAGAGTTATCCCAAAGAAAGGGGCCACGGTGTTTCTGTATCTCTATTATGTTGGTGCGGCTTCGGAACTTTTAAATATCTCGATATATCTCGAAAACTACGCTTCTGATCAAAAAATATCATAGAACATAAAAAGTAGAAAACTTAATTCTCTAGAAAAAAGGTCTCTTAACATTTTGCCATAGCTCGCTTCGTTTCCGAGATATTTGCAGATTTATCTCAAGGGAAGGGGCCTAACGGACATATTTCGAGATATTTCTTCTTCTTGTTGTTCTTCTTCTGCACAGCTAAACTGGAAGTGGCATTTCCAGCTCGCAATAGTGCAGAGTTATCTCAAAGAAAGGGGCCACGGTGTTTCTGTATCTCTATTATGTTGGTGCAGCTTCGGAACTTTTAAATATCTTGATATATCTGGAGAACTACGCATCTGATCAAAAAATATCATCGAACATAAAAAGTAGGAAACTTCATTCTCTACAAAAAAGGTCTCTCAACATTTTGCCATAGCTCGCTTCGTTTCCGAGATATTTGCAGATTTATCTCAAGGGAAGTGGCCTGACGGACATATTTCGAGATATTTCTTCTTCTTGTTGTTCTTGTTCTGCACAGCTAAGCTGGAAGTGGCAGTTGCAGCTCGCAATAGTGCAGAGTTATCTCAAAGAAAGGGGCCACGGTGTTTCTGGATCTCTATTATGTTGGTGCGGCGTCGGAACTTTTAAATATCTCGATATATCTCGAAAACTACGCTTCTGATCAAAAAATATCATAGAACCTAAATTGTAGGAAACATTATTCTCTACAAAAAAGGTCTCTTAACATTTTGCCATAGCTCGCTTCGTTTCCGAGATATTTGCAGATTCATCTCAAGGGAAGGGGTCTGACGGACATATTTCGAGATATTTCTTCTTCTTGTTGTTCTTCTTCTGCACAGCTAAGCTCGAAGCGGCATTTGCAGCTCGCAATAGTGCAGAGTTATCTCAAAGAGAGAGGCCACGGTGTTTCTGTACCTCTATTATGTTGGTGCAGCTTCGGAACTTTTAAATATCTTGATATATCTCGAGAACTACGCATCTGATCAAAAAATATCATCGAACATAAAAAGTAGGAAACTTAATTCTCTACAAGAAAGGTCTCTTAACATTTTGCCATAGCTCGCTTCGTTTCCGAGATATTTGCAGATTTATCTCAAGGGAAGTGGCCTGACGGACATATTTCGAGATATTTCTTCTTCTTGTTGTTCTTCTTCTGCACAGCTAAGCTGGAAGTGGCATTTCCAGCTCGCAATAGTGCAGAGTTATCTCAATGAAAGGGGCCACGGTGTTTCTGTATCTCTATTATGTTGGTGCGGCTTCGGAACTTTTAAATATCTTGATATATCTCGAGAACTACGCATCTGATCAAAAAATATCATAGAACATAAAAAGTAGGAAACTTAATTCTCTACAAAAAAGGTCTCCAAACATTTTGCCATAGCTCGCTTCGTTTCCGAGATATTTGCATATTTATCTCAAGGGATGGGGCCTGACGGACATATTTCGAGATATTTCTTCTTCTTGTTGTTCTTCTTCTGCACAGCTAAGCTGGAAGTGGCATTTGCGGCTCGCACTAGTGCAGAGTTATCTCAAAGAAAGGGGCCACGGTGTTTCTGTATCTCTATTATGTTGGTGCGGCTTCGGAACTTTTAAATATCTTGATATATCTCGAGAACTACGCATCTGATCAAAAAATATCATCGAACATAAAAAGTAGGAAACTTAATTCTCTACAAAAAAGGTCTCTTAACATTTTGCCATAGCTCGCTTCGTTTCCGAGATATTTGCAGATTTATCTCAAGGGAAGTGGCCTGACGGACATATTTCGAGATATTTCTTCTTCTTGTTGTTCTTGTTCTGCACAGCTAAGCTGGAAGTGGCATTTGCAGCTCGCAATAGTGCAGAGTTATCCCAAAGAAAGGGGCCACGGTGTTTCTGTATCTCTATTATGTTGGTGCGGCTTCGGAACTTTTAAATATCTTGATATATCTCGAGAACTACGCATCTGATCAAAAAATATCATACCACATAAAAAGTAGGAAACTTAATTCTCTACAAGAAAGGTCTCTAAACATTTTGCCATAGCTCGCTTCGTTTCCGAGATATTTGCAGATTTATCTCAAGGGAAGGGGCCTGACGGACATATTTCGAGATATTTCTTCTTCTTGTTGTTCTTCTTCTGCACAGCTAAGCTGGAAGTGGCATTTGCAGCTCGCAATAGTGCAGAGTTATCTCAAAGAGAGGGGCCACGGTGTTTCTGTATCTCTATTATGTTGGTGCGGCTTCGGAACTTTTAAATATCTTGATATATCTCGAGAACTACGCATCTGATAAAAAAATATCATAGAAGATAAAAAGTAGGAAACTTAATTCTCTACAAAAAAGGTCTCTTAACATTTCGCCATAGCTCGCTTCGTTTCCGAGATATTTGCAGATATATCTCAAGGGAAGGGGCCTGACGGACATATTTCGAGATATTTCTTCTTCTTGTTGTTCTTCTTCTGCACAGCTAAGCTGGAAGTGGCATTTGCGGCTCGCACTAGTGCACAGTTATCTCAAAGAAAGGGGCCACGGTGTTTCTGTATCTCTATTATGTTGGTGCGTCTTCGGAACTATTAAATATCTCGATATATCTCGAAAACTACGCTTCTGATCAAAAAATATCATAGAACATAAATTGTAGGAAACTTAATTCTCTACAAAAAAGGTCTCTTAACATTTTGCCATAGCTCGCTTCGTTTCCGAGATATTTGCAGATTTATCTCAAGGGAAGGGGCCTGACGGACATATTTCGAGATATTTCTTCTTCTTGTTGTTCTTCTTCTGCACAGCTAAGCTGGAAGTGGCATTTGCAGCTCGCACTAGTGCAGAGTTATCTCACCGAAATGGGCCACGGTGTTTCTGTATCTCTATTATGTTGGTGCGGCTTCGGAACTTTTAAATATCTCGATATATCTCGAAAACTACGCTTCTGATCAAAAAATATCATAGAACATAAATTGTAGGAAACATAATTCTCTACAAAAAAGGTCTCTTAACATTTTGCCATAGCTCGCTTCGTTTCCGAGATATTTGCAGATTTATCTCAAGGGAAGGGGCCTGACGGACATATTTCGAGATATTTCTTCTTCTTGTTGTTCTTCTTCTGCTCAGCTAAGCTGGAAGTGGCATTTGCGGCTCGCACTGGTGCACAGTTATCTCAAAGAAAGGGGCCACGGTGTTTCTGTATCTCTATTATGTTGGTGCGTCTTCGGAACTTTTAAATATCTCGATATATCTCGAAAACTACGCTTCTGATCAAAAAATATGATAGAACATAAATTGTAGGAAACATAATTCTCTACAAAAAACGTCTCTTAACATTTTGCCATAGCTCGCTTCGTTTCCGAGATATTTGCAGATTCATCTCAAGGGAAGGGGTCTGACGGACATATTTCGAGATATTTCTTCTTCTTGTTGTTCTTCTTCTGCACAGCTAAGCTCGAAGCGGCATTTGCAGCTCGCAATAGTGCAGAGTTATCTCAAAGAAAGAGGCCACGGTGTTTCTGTACCTCCATTATGTTGGTGCAGCTTCGGAACTTTTAAATATCTTGATATATCTCGAGAACTACGCATCTGATCAAAAAATATCATCGAACATAAAAAGTAGGAAACTTAATTCTCTACAAAAAAGGTCTCTTAACATTTTGCCATAGCTCGCTTCGTTTCCGAGATATTTGCAGATTTATCTCAAGGGAAGTGGCCTGACGGACATATTTCGAGATATTTCTTCTTCTTGTTGTTCTTGTTCTGCACAGCTAAGCTGGAAGTGGCATTTGCAGCTCGCAATAGTGCAGAGTTATCCCAAAGAAAGGGGCCACGGTGTTTCTGTATCTCTATTATGTTGGTGCGGCTTCGGAACTTTTAAATATCTTGATATATCTCGAGAACTACGCATCTGATCAAAAAATATCATACCACATAAAAAGTAGGAAACTTAATTCTCTACAAGAAAGGTCTCTAAACATTTTGCCATAGCTCGCTTCGTTTCCGAGATATTTGCAGATTTATCTCAAGGGAAGGGGCCTGACGGACATATTTCGAGATATTTCTTCTTCTTGTTGTTCTTCTTCTGCACAGCTAAGCTGGAAGTGGCATTTGCAGCTCGCAATAGTGCAGAGTTATCTCAAAGAGAGGGGCCACGGTGTTTCTGTATCTCTATTATGTTGGTGCGGCTTCGGAACTTTTAAATATCTTGATATATCTCGAGAACTACGCATCTGATAAAAAAATATCATAGAAGATAAAAAGTAGGAAACTTAATTCTCTACAAAAAAGGTCTCTTAACATTTCGCCATAGCTCGCTTCGTTTCCGAGATATTTGCAGATATATCTCAAGGGAAGGGGCCTGACGGACATATTTCGAGATATTTCTTCTTCTTGTTGTTCTTCTTCTGCACAGCTAAGCTGGAAGTGGCATTTGCGGCTCGCACTAGTGCACAGTTATCTCAAAGAAAGGGGCCACGGTGTTTCTGTATCTCTATTATGTTGGTGCGTCTTCGGAACTATTAAATATCTCGATATATCTCGAAAACTACGCTTCTGATCAAAAAATATCATAGAACATAAATTGTAGGAAACATAATTCTCTACAAAAAACGTCTCTTAACATTTTGCCATAGCTCGCTTCGTTTCCGAGATATTTGCAGATTCAGCTCAAAGGAACTGGCCTGACGGACATATTTCGAGATATTTCTTCTTCTTGTTGTTCTTCCTCTGCACAGCTAAGCTGGAAGTGGCATTTGCAGCTCGCAATAGTGCAGAGTTATCTCAAAGAAAGGGGCCACGGTGTTTCTGTATCTCTATTATGTTGGTGCGGCTTCGGAACTTTTAAATATCTTGATATATCTCGAGAACTACGCATCTGATCAAAAAATATCATAGAACATAAAAAGTAGGAAACTTAATTCTCTACAAAAAAGGTCTCTTAACATTTTGCCATAGCTCGCTTCGTTTCCGAGATATTTGCAGATTTATCTCAAGGGAAGGGGCCTGACGGACATATTTCGAGATATTTCTTCTTCTTGTTGTTCTTCTTCTGCACAGCTAAGCTGGAAGTGGCATTTGCAGCTCGCACTAGTGCAGAGTTATCTCACCGAAATGGGCCACGGTGTTTCTGTATCTCTATTATGTTGGTGCGGCTTCGGAACTTTTAAATATCTCGATATATCTCGAAAACTACGCTTCTGATCAAAAAATATCATAGAACATAAATTGTAGGAAACATGATTCTCTACAAAAAAGGTCTCTTAACATTTTGCCATAGCTCGCTTCGTTTCCGAGATATTTGCAGATTTATCTCAAGGGAAGGGGCCTGACGGACATATTTCGAGATATTTCTTCTTCTTGTTGTTCTTCTTCTGCACAGCTAAGCTGGAAGTGGCATTTGCAGCTCGCACTAGTGCAGAGTTATCTCAAAGAAAGGGGCCACGGTGTTTCTGTATCTCTATTATGTTGGTGCGGCTTCGGAACTTTTAAATATCTCGATATATCTCGAAAACTACGCTTCTGATCAAAAAATATCATAGAACATAAATTGTAGGAAACATAATTCTCTACAAAAAAGGTCTCTTAACATTTTGCGATAGCTCGCTTCGTTTCCGAGATATTTGCAGATTTATCTCAAGGGAAGGGGCCTGACGGACATATTTCGAGATATTTCTTCTTCTTGTTGTTCTTCTTCGGCACAGCTAAGCTGGAAGTGGCATTTGCGGCTCACACTAGTGCAGAGTTATCTCAAAGAAAGGGGCCACGGTGTTTCTGTATCCCTATTATGTTGGTGCGGCTTCGGAACTTTTAAATATCTTGATATATCTCGAGAACTACGCATCTGATCAAAAAATATCATAGAACATAAAAAGTAGGAAACTTAATTCTCTACAAAAAAGGTCTCTTAACATTTTGCCATAGCTCGCTTCGTTTCCGAGATATTTGCAGATTTATCTCAAGGGAAGGGGCCTGACGGACATATTTCGAGATATTTCTTCTTCTTGTTGTTCTTCTTCTGCACAGCTAAGCTGGAAGTGGCATTTGCGGCTCGCACTAGTGCAGAGTTATCTCAAAGAAAGGGGCCACGGTGTTTCTGTATCTCTATTATGTTGGTGCGGCTTCGGAACTTTTAAATATCTTGATATATCTCGAGAACTACGCGTCTGATCAAAAAATATCATAGAACATAAAAAGTAGGAAACATAATTCTCTACAAAAACGGTCTCTTAACATTTTGCCACAGCTCGCTTCGTTTCCGAGATATTTGCAGATTTATCTCAAGGGAAGGGGCCTGACGGACATATTTCGAGATATTTCTTCTTCTTGTTGTTCTTCTTCTGCACAGCTAAGCTGGAAGTGGCATTTGCGGCTCGCACTAGTGCAGAGTTATCTCAAAGAAAGGGGCCACGGTGTTTCTGTATCTCTATTATGTTGGTGCGGCTTCGGAACTTTTAAATATCTTGATATATCTCGAGAACTACGCGTCTGATCAAAAAATATCATAGAGCATAAAAAGTAGGAAACATAATTCTCTACAAAAACGGTCTCTTAACATTTTGCCATAGCTCGCTTCGTTTCCGAGATATTTGCAGATTCAGCTCAAAGGTACTGGCCTGACGGACATATTTCGAGATATTTCTTCTTCTTGTTGTTCTTCCTCTGCACAGCTAAGCTGGAAGTGGCATTTGCAGCTCGCAATAGTGCAGAGTTATCTCAAAGAAAGGGGCCACGGTGTTTCTGTATCTCTATTATGTTGGTGCGGCTTCGGAACTTTTAAATATCTTGATATATCTCGAGAACTACGCATCTGATCAAAAAATATCATAGAACATAAAAAGTAGGAAACTTAATTCTCTACAAAAAAGGTCTCTTAACATTTTGCCATAGCTCGCTTCGTTTCCGAGATATTTGCATATTTATCTCAAGGGAAGGGGCCTGACGGACATATTTCGAGATATTTCTTCTTCTTGTTGTTCTTCTTCTGCACAGCTAAGCTGGAAGTGGCATTTGCGGCTCACACTAGTGCAGAGTTATCTCAAAGAAAGGGGCCACGGTGTTTCTGTATCCCTATTATGTTGGTGCGGCTTCGGAACTTTTAAATATCTTGATATATCTCGAGAACTACGCATCTGATCAAAAACTATCATAGAACATAAAAAGTAGGAAACTTAATTCTCTACAAAAAAGGTCTCTTAACATTTTGCCATAGCTCGCTTCGTTTCCGAGATATTTGCAGATTCATCTCAAGGGAAGGGGTCTGACGGACATATTTCGAGATATTTCTTCTTCTTGTTGTTCTTCTTCTGCACAGCTAAGCTCGAAGTGGCATTTGCAGCTCGCAATAGTGCAGAGTTATCTCAAAGAAAGAGGCCACGGTGTTTCTGTACCTCTATTATGTTGGTGCAGCTTCGGAACTTTTAAATATCTTGATATATCTCGAGAACTACGCATCTGATCAAAAAATATCATCGAACATAAAAAGTAGGAAACTTAATTCTCTACAAAAAAGGTCTCTTAACATTTTGCCATAGCTCGCTTCGTTTCCGAGATATTTGCAGATTCATCTCAAGGGAAGGGGTCTGACGGACATATTTCGAGATATTTCTTCTTCTTGTTGTTCTTCTTCTGCACAGCTAAGCTCGAAGTGGCATTTGCAGCTCGCAATAGTGCAGAGTTATCTCAAAGAAAGAGGCCATGGTGTTTCTGTACCTCTATTATGTTGGTGCGGCTTCGGAACTTTTAAATATCTTGATATATCTCGAGAACTACGCATCTGATCAAAAAATATCATAGAACATAAAAAGTAGGAAACCTAATTCTCTACAAAAAAGGTCTCTTAACATTTTGCCATAGTTCGCTTCGTTTCCGAGATATTTGCAGATTTATCTCAAGGGAAGGGGCCTGACGGACATATTTCGAGATATTTCTTCTTCTTGTTGTTCTTCTTCTGCACAGCTAAGCTGGAAGTGGCATTTGCGGCTCGCACTAGTGCAGAGTTATCTCAAAGAAAGGGGCCACGGTGTTTCTGTATCCCTATTATATTGGTGCGGCTTCGGAACTTTTAAATATCTCGATATATCTCGAAAACTACGCTTCTGATCAAAAAATATCATAGAACATAAATTGTAGGAAACATAATTCTCTACAAAAAACGTCTCTTAACATTTTGCCATAGCTCGCTTCGTTTCCGAGATATTTGCAGATTCAGCTCAAAGGAACTGGCCTGACTGACATATTTCGAGATATTTCTTCTTCTTGTTGTTCTTCCTCTGCACAGCTAAGCTGGAAGTGGCATTTGCAGCTCGCAATAGTGCACAGTTATCTCAAAGAAAGGGGCCACGGTGTTTCTGTATCTCTATTATGTAGGTGCGGCTTCGGAACTTTTAAATATCTTGATATATCTCGAGAACTACGCATCTCATCAAAAAATATCATAGAACATAAAAAGTAGGAAACTTAATTCTCTACAAAAAAGGTCTCTTAACATTTTGCCATAGCTCGCTTCGTTTCCGAGATATTTGCAGATTTATCTCAAGGGAAGGGGCCTGACGGACATATTTCGAGATATTTCTTCTTCTTGTTGTTCTTCTTCTGCACAGCTAAGCTGGAAGTGGCATTTGCGGCTCGCACTAGTGCAGAGTTATCTCAAAGAAAGGGGCCACGGTGTTTCTGTATCCCTATTATGTTGGTGCGGCTTCGGAACTTTTAAATATCTTGATATATCTCGAGAACTACGCCTCTGATCGAAAAATATCATAGAACATAAAAAGTAGGAAACTTAATTCTCTACAAAAAAGGTCTCTTAACATTTTGCCATAGCTCGCTTCGTTTCCGAGATATTTGCAGATTTATCTCAAGGGAAGGGGCCTGACGGACATATTTCGAGATATTTCTTCTTCTTGTTGTTCTTCCTCTGCACAGCTAAGCTGGAAGTGGCATTTGCAGCTCGCAATAGTGCAGAGTTATCTCAAAGAAAGGGGCCACGGTGTTTCTGTATCTCTATTATGTTGGTGCGGCTTCGGAACTTTTAAATATCTTGATATATCTCGAGAACTACGCATCTGATCAAAAAATATTATAGAACACCAAAAGTAGGAAACTTAATTCTCTACAAAAAGGGTCTCTTAACATTTTGCCATAGCTCGCTTCGTTTCCGAGATATTTGCAGATTTATCTCAAGGGAAGGGGCCTGACGGACATATTTCGAGATATTTCTTCTTCTTGTTGATCTTCTTCTGCACAGCTAAGCTGGAAGTGGCATTTGCGGCTCGCACTAGTGCAGAGTTATCTCAACGAAAGGGGCCACAGTGTTTCTGTATCTCTATTATGTTGGTGCGGCTTCGGAACTTTTAAATATCTCGATATATCTCGAAAACTACGCTTCTGATGAAAAAATATCATAGAACATAAATTGTAGGAAACATAATTCTCTACAAAAAAGGTCTCTTAACATTTTGCCATAGCTCGCTTCGTTTCCGAGATATTTGCAGATATATCTCAAGGGAAGGGGCCTGACGGACATATTTCGAGATATTTCTTCTTCTTGTTGTTCTTCTTCTGCACAGCTAAGCTGGAAGTGGCATTTACAGCTCGCAATAGTGCAGAGTTATCTCAAAGAAAGGGGCCACGGTGTTTCTGTATCTCTATTATGTTGGTGCGGCTTCGGAACTTTTAAATATCTTGATATATCTCGAGAACTACGCATCTGATCAAAAAATATCATAGAACATAAAAAGTAGGAAACCTAATTCTCTACAAAAAAGGTCTCTTAACATTTTGCCATAGCTCTCTTCGTTTCCGAGATATTTGCAGATTTATCTCAAGGGAAGGGGCCTGACGGACATATTTCGAGATATTTCTTCTTCTTGTTGTTCTTCTTCTGTACAGCTAAGCTGAAAGTGGCATTTGCAGCTCGCAATAGTGCAGAGTTATCTCAAAGAAAGGGGCCACGGTGTTTCTGTATCTCTATTATGTTGGTGCGGCTTCGGAACTTTTAAATATCTTGATATATCTCGAGAACTACGCATCTGATCAAAAAATATCATAGAACATAAAAAGTAGGAAACTTAATTCTCTACAAAAAAGGTCGCTTAACATTTTGCCATAGCTCGCTTCGTTTCCGAGATATTTGCATATTTATCTCAAGGGAAGGGGCCTGACGGACATATTTCGAGATATTTCTTCTTCTTGTTGTTCTTCTTCTGCACAGCTAAGCTGGAAGTGGCATTTGCGGCTCGCACTAGTGCAGAGTTATCTCAAAGAACGG
This sequence comes from Osmia lignaria lignaria, assembly GCF_051020975.1. Taxonomy (NCBI): domain Eukaryota; kingdom Metazoa; phylum Arthropoda; class Insecta; order Hymenoptera; family Megachilidae; genus Osmia; species Osmia lignaria. Next base: position 23,902,405 of record NW_027478159.1, read on the forward strand.
GGCCACGGTGTTTCTGTATCCCTATTATTTTGGTGCGGCTTCGGAACTTTTAAATATCTTGATATATCTCGAGAACTACGCATCTGATCAAAAAATATCATAGAACATAAAAAGTAGGAAACCTAATTCTCTACAAAAAAGGTCTCTTAACATTTTGCCATAGCTCTCTTCGTTTCCGAGATATTTGCATATTTATCTCAAGGGAAGGGGCCTGACGGACATATTTCGAGATATTTCTTCTTCTTGTTGTTCTTCTTCTGTACAGCTAAGCTGAAAGTGGCATTTGCAGCTCGCAATAGTGCAGAGTTATCTCAAAGAAAGGGGCCACGGTGTTTCTGTATCTCTATTATGTTGGTGCGGCTTCGGAACTTTCAAATATCTTGATATATCTCGAGAACTACGCATCTGATCAAAAAATATCATAGAACATAAAATGTAGGAAACTTAATTCTCTACAAAAAAGGTCGCTTAACATTTTGCCATAGCTCGCTTCGTTTCCGAGATATTTGCATATTTATCTCAAGGGAAGGGGCCTGACGGACATATTTCGAGATATTTCTTCTTCTTGTTGTTCTTCTTCTGCACAGCTAAGCTGGAAGTGGCATTTGCGGCTCGCACTAGTGCAGAGTTATCTCAAAGAAAGGGGCCACGGTGTTTCTGTATCCCTATTATGTTGGTGCGGCTTCGGAACTTTTAAATATCTCGATATATCTCGAAAACTACGCTTCTGATCAAAAAATATCATAGAACATAAATTGTAGGAAACATAATTCTCTACAAAAAACGTCTCTTAACATTTTGCCATAGCTCGCTTCGTTTCCGAGATATTTGCAGATTCAGCTCAAAGGAACTGGCCTGACTGACATATTTCGAGATATTTCTTCTTCTTGTTGTTCTTCCTCTGCACAGCTAAGCTGGAAGTGGCATTTGCAGCTCGCAATAGTGCAGAGTTATCTCAAAGAAAGGGGCCACGGTGTTTCTGTATCTCTATTATGTTGGTGCGGCTTCGGAACTTTTAAATATCTTGATATATCTCGAGAACTACGCATCTGATCAAAAAATATCATAGAACATAAAAAGTAGGAAACTTAATTCTCTACAAAAAAGGTCTCTTAACATTTTGCCATAGCTCGCTTCGTTTCCGAGATATTTGCAGATTTATCTCAAGGGAAGGGGCCTGACGGACATATTTCGAGATATTTCTTCTTCTTGTTGATCTTCTTCTGCACAGCTAAGCTGGAAGTGGCATTTGCGGCTCGCACTAGTGCAGAGTTACCTCAACGAAAGGGGCCACAGTGTTTCTGTATCTCTATTATGTTGGTGCGGCTTCGGAACTTTTAAATATCTCGATATATCTCGAAAACTACGCTTCTGATGAAAAAATATCATAGAACATAAATTGTAGGAAACATAATTCTCTACAAAAAAGGTCTCTTAACATTTTGCCATAGCTCGCTTCGTTTCCGAGATATTTGCAGATATATCTCAAGGGAAGGGGCCTGACGGACATATTTCGAGATATTTCTTCTTCTTGTTGTTCTTCTTCTGCACAGCTAAGCTGGAAGTGGCATTTACAGCTCGCAATAGTGCAGACTTATCTCAAAGAAAGGGGCCACGGTGTTTCTGTATCTCTATTATGTTGGTGCGGTTTCGGAACTTTTAAATATCTTGATATATCTCGAGAACTACGCATCTGATCAAAAAATATCATAGAACACCAAAAGTAGGAAACTTAATTCTCTACAAAAAGGGTCTCTTAACATTTTGCCATAGCTCGCTTCGTTTCCGAGATGTTTGCAGATTTATCTCAAGGGAAGGGGCCTGACGGACATATTTCGAGATATTTCTTCTTCTTGTTGATCTTCTTCTGCACAGCTAAGCTGGAAGTGGCATTTGCGGCTCGCACTAGTGCAGAGTTATCTCAACGAAAGGGGCCACAGTGTTTCTGTATCTCTATTATGTTGGTGCGGCTTCGGAACTTTTAAATATCTCGATATATCTCGAAAACTACGCTTCTGATGAAAAAATATCATAGAACATAAATTGTAGGAAACATAATTCTCTACAAAAAAGGTTTCTTAACATTTTGCCATAGCTCGCTTCGTTTCCGAGATATTTGCAGATATATCTCAAGGGAAGGGGCCTGACGGACATATTTCGAGATATTTCTTCTTCTTGTTGTTCTTCTTCTGCACAGCTAAGCTGGAAGTGGCATTTACAGCTCGCAATAGTGCAGAGTTATCTCAAAGAAAGGGGCCACGGTGTTTCTGTATCTCTATTATGTTGGTGCGGCTTCGGAACTTTTAAATATCTTGATATATCTCGAGAACTACGCATCTGATCAAAAAATATCATAGAACATAAAAAGTAGGAAACCTAATTCTCTACAAAAAAGGTCTCTTAACATTTTGCCATAGCTCTCTTCGTTTCCGAGATATTTGCAGATTTATCTCAAGGGAAGGGGCCTGACGGACATATTTCGAGATATTTCTTCTTCTTGTTGTTCTTCCACTGCACAGCTAAGCTGGAAGTGGCATTTGCAGCTCGCAATAGTGCAGAGTTATCTCAAAGAAAGGGGCCACGGTGTTTCTGTATCTCTATTATGTTGGTGCGGCTTCGGAACTTTTGAATATCTTGATATATCTCGAGAACTACGCATCTGATCAAAAAATATCATAGAACATAAAAAGTAGGAAACTTAATTTTCGACAAAAAAGGTCTCTTAGCATTTTGCCATAGCTCGCTTCGTTTCCGAGATATTTGCAGATTTATCTCAAGGGAAGGGGCCTGACGGACATATTTCGAGATATTTCTTCTTCTTGTTGATCTTCTTCTGCACAGCTAAGCTGGAAGTGGCATTTGCGGCTCGCACTAGTGCAGAGTTATCTCAACGAAAGGGGCCACAGTGTTTCTGTATCTCTATTATGTTGGTGCGGCTTCGGAACTTTTAAATATCTCGATATATCTCGAAAACTACGCTTCTGATGAAAAAATATCATAGAACATAAATTGTAGGAAACCTAATTCTCTACAAAAAAGGTCTCTTAACATTTTGCCATAGCTCTCTTCGTTTCCGAGATATTTGCAGATTTATCTCAAGGGAAGGGGCCTGACGGACATATTTCGAGATATTTCTTCTTCTTGTTGTTCTTCTTCTGTACAGCTAAGCTGAAAGTGGCATTTGCAGCTCGCAATAGTGCAGAGTTATCTCAAAGAAAGGGGCCACGGTGTTTCTGTATCTCTATTATGTTGGTGCGGCTTCGGAACTTTTAAATATCTTGATATATCTCGAGAACTACGCATCTGATCAAAAAATATCATAGAACATAAAAAGTAGGAAACTTAATTCTCTACAGAAAAGGTCGCTTAACATTTTGCAATAGCTCGCTTCGTTTCCGAGATATTTGCATATTTATCTCAAGGGAAGGGGCCTGACGGACATATTTCGAGATATTTCTTCTTCTTGTTGTTCTTCTTCTGTACAGCTAAGCTGGAAGTGGCATTTGCGGCCCGCACTAGTGCAGAGTTATCTCAAAGAACGGGGCCACGGTGTTTCTGTATCCCTATTATGTTGGTGCGGCTTCGGAACTTTTAAATATCTTGATATATCTCGAGAACTACGCATCTGATCAAAAAATATCATAGAACATAAAAAGTAGGAAACCTAATTCTCTACAAAAAAGGTCTCTTAACATTTTGCCATAGCTCGCTTCGTTTCCGAGATATTTGCATATTTATCTCAAGGGAAGGGGCCTGACGGCCATATTTCGAGATATTTCTTCTTCTTGTTGTTCTTCTTCTGCACAGCTAAGCTGGAAGTGGCATTTGCGGCTCGCACTAGTGCAGAGTTATCTCAAAGAACGGGGCCACGGTGTTTCTGTATCCCTATTATGTTGGTGCGGCTTCGGAACTTTTAAATATCTTGATATATCTCGAGAACTACGCTTCTGATCAAAAAATATCATAGAACATAAATTGTAGGAAACATAATTCTCTACAAAAAACGTCTCTAAACATTTTGCCATAGCTCGCTTCGTTTCCGAGATATTTGCAGATTCAGCTCAAAGGAACTGGCCTGACGGACATATTTCGAGATATTTCTTCTTCTTGTTGTTCTTCCACTGCACAGCTAAGCTGGAAGTGGCATTTGCAGCTCGCAATAGTGCAGAGTTATCTCAAAGAAAGGGGCCACGGTGTTTCTGTATCTCTATTATGTTGGTGCGGCTTCGGAACTTTTGAATATCTTGATATATCTCGAGAACTACGCATCTGATCAAAAAATATCATAGAACATAAAAAGTAGGAAACTTAATTCTCTACAAAAAAGGTCTCTTAGCATTTTGCCATAGCTCGCTTCGTTTCCGAGATATTTGCAGATTTATCTCAAGGGAAGGGGCCTGACGGACATATTTCGAGATATTTCTTCTTCTTGTTGTTCTTCTTCTGCACAGCTAAGCTGGAAGTGGCATTTGCGGCTCGCACTAGTGCAGAGTTATCTCAACGAAAGGGGCCACGGTGTTTCTGTATCTCTATTATGTTGGTGCGGCTTCGGAACTTTTAAATATCTCGATATATCTCGAAAACTACGCTTCTGATCAAAAAATATCATAGAACATAAATTGTAGGAAACATAATTATCTACAAAAAAGGTCTCTTAACATTTTGCCATAGCTCGCTTCGTTTCCGAGATATTTGCAGATTTATCTCAAGGGAAGGGGCCTGACGGACATATTTCGAGATATTTCTTCTTCTTGTTGTTCTTCTTCTGCACAGCTAAGCTGAAAGTGGCATTTGGAGCTCGCAATAGTGCATAGTTATCTGAAAGAAAGGGGCCACGGTGTTTCTGTATCTCTATTATGTTGGTGCGGCTTCGGAACTTTTAAATATCTTGATATATCTCGAGAACTACGTATCTGATCAAAAAATATCATAGAGCATAAAAAGTAGGAAACTCAATTCTCTACAAAAAAGGTCTCTTAACATTTTGCAATAGCTCGCTTCGTTTCCGAGATATTTGCAGATTTATCTCAAGGGAAGGTGCCTGACGGACATATTTCGAGATATTTCTTCTTCTTGTTGTTCTTGTTCTGCACAGCTAAGCTGGAAGTGGCATTTGCGGCTCGCACTAGTGCAGAGTTATCTCAAAGAAAGGGGCCACGGTGTTTCTGTATCTCTATTATGTTGGTGCGGCTTCGGAACTTTTAAATATCTCGATATATCTCGAAAACTACGCTTCTGATCAAAAAATATCATAGAACATAAATTGTAGGAAACATAATTCTCTACAAAAAACGTCTCTTAACATTTTGCCATAGCTCGCTTCGTTTCCGAGATATTTGCAGATTCAGCTCAAAGGAACTGGCCTGACGGACATATTTCGAGATATTCCTTCTTCTTGTTGTTCTTCCTCTGCACAGCTAAGCTGGAAGTGGCATTTGCAGCTCGCAATAGTGCAGAGTTATCTCAAAGAAAGGGGCCACGGTGTTTCTGTATCTCTATTATGTTGGTGCGGCTTCGGAACTTTTAAATATCTTGATATATCTCGAGAACTACGCATCTGATCAAAAAATATCATAGAACATAAAAAGTAGGAAACCTAATTCTCTACAAAAAAGGTCTCTTAACATTTTGCCATAGCTCTCTTCGTTTCCGAGATATTTGCAGATTTATCTCAAGGGAAGGGGCCTGACGGACATATTTCGAGATATTTCTTCTTCTTGTTGTTCTTCTTCTGTACAGCTAAGCTGAAAGTGGCATTTGCAGCTCGCAATAGTGCAGAGTTATCTCAAAGAAAGGGGCCACGGTGTTTCTGTATCTCTATTATGTTGGTGCGGCTTCGGAACTTTTAAATATCTTGATATATCTCGAGAACTACGCATCTGATCAAAAAATATCATAGAACATAAAAAGTAGGAAACTTAATTCTCTACAAAAAAGGTCGCTTAACATTTTGCCATAGCTCGCTTCGTTTCCGAGATATTTGCATATTTATCTCAAGGGAAGGGGCCTGACGGACATATTTCGAGATATTTCTTCTTCTTGTTGTTCTTCTTCTGCACAGCTAAGCTGGATGTGGCATTTGCGGCTCGCACTAGTGCAGAGTTATCTCAAAGAACGGGGCCACGGTGTTTCTGTATCCCTATTATGTTGGTGCGGCTTCGGAACTTTTAAATATCTTGATATATCTCGAGAACTACGCATCTGATCAAAAAATATCATAGAACATAAAAGGTAGGAAACCTAATTCTCTACAAAAAAGGTCTCTTAACATTTTGCCATAGCTCTCTTCGTTTCCGAGATATTTGCAGATTTATCTCAAGGGAAGGGGCCTGACGGACATATTTCGAGATATTTCTTCTTCTTGTTGTTCTTCTTCTGTACAGCTAAGCTGAAAGTGGCATTTGCAGCTCGCAATAGTGCAGAGTTATCTCAAAGAAAGGGGCCACGGTGTTTCTGTATCTCTATTATGTTGGTGCGGCTTCGGAACTTTTAAATATCTTGATATATCTCGAGAACTACGCATCTGATCAAAAAATATCATAGAACATAAAAAGTAGGAAACTTAATTCTCTACAAAAAAGGTCGCTTAACATTTTGCCATAGCTCGCTTCGTTTCCGAGATATTTGCAGATTTATCTCAAGGGAAGGGGCCTGACGGACATATTTCGAGATATTTCTTCTTCTTGTTGATCTTCTTCTGCACAGCTAAGCTGGAAGTGGCATTTGCGGCTCGCACTAGTGCAGAGTTATCTCAACGAAAGGGGCCACAGTGTTTCTGTATCTCTATTATGTTGGTGCGGCTTCGGAACTTTTAAATATCTCGATATATCTCGAAAACTACGCTTCTGATGAAAAAATATCATAGAACATAAATTGTAGGAAACATAATTCTCTACAAAAAAGGTCTCTTAACATTTTGCCATAGCTCGCTTCGTTTCCGAGATATTTGCAGATATATCTCAAGGGAAGGGGCCTGACGGACATATTTCGAGATATTTCTTCTTCTTGTTGTTCTTCTTCTGCACAGCTAAGCTGGAAGTGGCATTTACAGCTCGCAATAGTGCAGAGTTATCTCAAAGAAAGGGGCCACGGTGTTTCTGTATCTCTATCATGTTGGTGCGGCTTCGGAACTTTTAAATATCTTGATATATCTCGAGAACTACGCATCTGATCAAAAAATATCATAGAACATAAAAAGTAGGAAACCTAATTCTCTACAAAAAAGGTCTCTTAACATTTTGCCATAGCTCTCTTCGTTTCCGAGATATTTGCAGATTTATCTCAAGGGAAGGGGCCTGACGGACATATTTCGAGATATTTCTTCTTCTTGTTGTTCTTCTTCTGTACAGCTAAGCTGAAAGTGGCATTTGCAGCTCGCAATAGTGCAGAGTTATCTCAAAGAAAGGGGCCACGGTGTTTCTGTATCTCTATTATGTTGGTGCGGCTTCGGAACTTTTAAATATCTTGATATATCTCGAGAACTACGCATCTGATCAAAAAATATCATAGAACATAAAAAGTAGGAAACTTAATTCTCTACAGAAAAGGTCGCTTAACATTTTGCAATAGCTCGCTTCGTTTCCGAGATATTTGCATATTTATCTCAAGGGAAGGGGCCTGACGGACATATTTCGAGATATTTCTTCTTCTTGTTGTTCTTCTTCTGTACAGCTAAGCTGGAAGTGGCATTTGCGGCTCGCACTAGTGCAGAGTTATCTCAAAGAACGGGGCCACGGTGTTTCTGTATCCCTATTATGTTGGTGCGGCTTCGGAACTTTTAAATATCTTGATATATCTCGAGAACTACGCATCTGATCAAAAAATATCATAGAACATAAAAAGTAGGAAACCTAATTCTCTACAAAAAAGGTCTCTTAACATTTTGCCATAGCTCGCTTCGTTTCCGAGATATTTGCATATTTATCTCAAGGGAAGGGGCCTGACGGCCATATTTCGAGATATTTCTTCTTCTTGTTGTTCTTCTTCTGCACAGCTAAGCTGGAAGTGGCATTTGCGGCTCGCACTAGTGCAGAGTTATCTCAAAGAACGGGGCCACGGTGTTTCTGTATCCCTATTATGTTGGTGCGGCTTCGGAACTTTTAAATATCTTGATATATCTCGAGAACTACGCTTCTGATCAAAAAATATCATAGAACATAAATTGTAGGAAACATAATTCTCTACAAAAAACGTCTCTAAACATTTTGCCATAGCTCGCTTCGTTTCCGAGATATTTGCAGATTCAGCTCAAAGGAACTGGCCTGACGGACATATTTCGAGATATTTCTTCTTCTTGTTGTTCTTCCACTGCACAGCTAAGCTGGAAGTGGCATTTGCAGCTCGCAATAGTGCAGAGTTATCTCAAAGAAAGGGGCCACGGTGTTTCTGTATCTCTATTATGTTGGTGCGGCTTCGGAACTTTTGAATATCTTGATATATCTCGAGAACTACGCATCTGATCAAAAAATATCATAGAACATAAAAAGTAGGAAACTTAATTCTCTACAAAAAAGGTCTCTTAGCATTTTGCCATAGCTCGCTTCGTTTCCGAGATATTTGCAGATTTATCTCAAGGGAAGGGGCCTGACGGACATATTTCGAGATATTTCTTCTTCTTGTTGTTCTTCTTCTGCACAGCTAAGCTGAAAGTGGCATTTGGAGCTCGCAATAGTGCATAGTTATCTGAAAGAAAGGGGCCACGGTGTTTCTGTATCTCTATTATGTTGGTGCGGCTTCGGAACTTTTAAATATCTTGATATATCTCGAGAACTACGCATCTGATCAAAAAATATCATAGAGCATAAAAAGTAGGAAACTCAATTCTCTACAAAAAAGGTCTCTTAACATTTTGCAATAGCTCGCTTCGTTTCCGAGATATTTGCAGATTTATCTCAAGGGAAGGTGCCTGACGGACATATTTCGAGATATTTCTTCTTCTTGTTGTTCTTGTTCTGCACAGCTAAGCTGGAAGTGGCATTTGCGGCTCGCACTAGTGCAGAGTTATCTCAAAGAAAGGGGCCACGGTGTTTCTGTATCTCTATTATGTTGGTGCGGCTTCGGAACTTTTAAATATCTCGATATATCTCGAAAACTACGCTTCTGATCAAAAAATATCATAGAACATAAATTGTAGGAAACATAATTCTCTACAAAAAACGTCTCTTAACATTTTGCCATAGCTCGCTTCGTTTCCGAGATATTTGCAGATTCAGCTCAAAGGAACTGGCCTGACGGACATATTTCGAGATATTCCTTCTTCTTGTTGTTCTTCCTCTGCACAGCTAAGCTGGAAGTGGCATTTGCAGCTCGCAATAGTGCAGAGTTATCTCAAAGAAAGGGGCCACGGTGTTTCTGTATCTCTATTATGTTGGTGCGGCTTCGGAACTTTTGAATATCTTGATATATCTCGAGAACTACGCATCTGATCAAAAAATATCATAGAACATAAAAAGTAGGAAACCTAATTCTCTACAAAAAAGGTCTCTTAACATTTTGCCATAGCTCGCTTCGTTTCCGAGATATTTGCAGATTTATCTCAAGGGAAGGGGCCTGACGGACATATTTCGAGATATTTCTTCTTCTTGTTGTTCTTCTTCTGCACAGCTAAGCTGGAAGTGGCATTTGCAGCTCGCAATAGTGCATAGTTATCTGAAAGAAAGGGGCCACGATGTTTTTGTATCTCTATTATGTTGGTGCGGCTTCGGAACTTTTAAATATCTTGATATATCTCGAGAACTACGCATCTGATCAAAAAATATCATAGAACATAAAAAGTAGGAAACTCAATTCTCTACAAAAAAGGTCTCTTAACATTTTGCAATAGCTCGCTTCGTTTCCGAGATATTTGCAGATTTATCTCAAGGGAAGGTGCCTGACGGACATATTTCGAGATATTTCTTCTTCTTGTTGTTCTTGTTCTGCACAGCTAAGCTGGAAGTGGCATTTGCGGCTCGCAATAGTGCAGAGTTATCTCAAAGAAAGGGGCCACGGTGTTTCTGTATCTCTATTATGTTGGTGCGGCTTCGGAACTTTTAAATATCTTGATATATCTCGAGAACTACGCATCTGATCAAAAAATATCATAGAACATAAAAAGTAGGAAACTTAATTCTCTACAAAAAAGGTCGCTTAACATTTTGCCATAGCTCGCTTCGTTTCCGAGATATTTGCATATTTATCTCAAGGGAAGGGGCCTGACGGACATATTTCGAGATATTTCTTCTTCTTGTTGTTCTTCTTCTGCACAGCTAAGCTGGAAGTGGCATTTGCGGCTCGCACTAGTGCAGAGTTATCTCAAAGAACGGGGCCACGGTGTTTCTGTATCCCTATTATGTTGGTGCGGCTTCGGAACTTTTAAATATCTTGATATATCTCGAGAACTACGCTTCTGATCAAAAAATATCATAGAATATAAATTGTAGGAAACATAATTCTCTACAAAAAACGTCTCTTAACATTTTGCCATAGCTCGCTTCGTTTCCGAGATATTTGCAGATTCAGCTCAAAGGAACTGGCCTGACAGACATATTTCGAGATATTTCTTCTTCTTGTTGTTCTTCCACTGCACAGCTAAGCTGGAAGTGGCATTTGCAGCTCGCAATAGTGCAGAGTTATCTCAAAGAAAGGGGCCACGGTGTTTCTGTATCTCTATTATGTTGGTGCGGCTTCGGAACTTTTGAATATCTTGATATATCTCGAGAACTACGCATCTGATCAAAAAATATCATAGAACATAAAAAGTAGGAAACTTAATTTTCGACAAAAAAGGTCTCTTAGCATTTTGCCATAGCTCGCTTCGTTTCCGAGATATTTGCAGATTTATCTCAAGGGAAGGGGCCTGACGGACATATTTCGAGATATTTCTTCTTCTTGTTGATCTTCTTCTGCACAGCTAAGCTGGAAGTGGCATTTGCGGCTCGCACTAGTGCAGAGTTATCTCAACGAAAGGGGCCACAGTGTTTCTGTATCTCTATTATGTTGGTGCGGCTTCGGAACTTTTAAATATCTCGATATATCTCGAAAACTACGCTTCTGATGAAAAAATATCATAGAACATAAATTGTAGGAAACATAATTCTCTACAAAAAAGGTCTCTTAACATTTTGCCATAGCTCGCTTCGTTTCCGAGATATTTGCAGATATATCTCAAGGGAAGGGGCCTGACGGACATATTTCGAGATATTTCTTCTTCTTGTTGTTCTTCTTCTGCACAGCTAAGCTGGAAGTGGCATTTACAGCTCGCAATAGTGCAGAGTTATCTCAAAGAAAGGGGCCACGGTGTTTCTGTATCTCTATCATGTTGGTGCGGCTTCGGAACTTTTAAATATCTTGATATATCTCGAGAACTACGCATCTGATCAAAAAATATCATAGAACATAAAAAGTAGGAAACCTAATTCTCTACAAAAAAGGTCTCTTAACATTTTGCCATAGCTCTCTTCGTTTCCGAGATATTTGCAGATTTATCTCAAGGGAAGGGGCCTGACGGACATATTTCGAGATATTTCTTCTTCTTGTTGTTCTTCTTCTGTACAGCTAAGCTGAAAGTGGCATTTGCAGCTCGCAATAGTGCAGAGTTATCTCAAAGAAAGGGGCCACGGTGTTTCTGTATCTCTATTATGTTGGTGCGGCTTCGGAACTTTTAAATATCTTGATATATCTCGAGAACTACGCATCTGATCAAAAAATATCATAGAACATAAAAAGTAGGAAACTTAATTCTCTACAGAAAAGGTCGCTTAACATTTTGCAATAGCTCGCTTCGTTTCCGAGATATTTGCATATTTATCTCAAGGGAAGGGGCCTGACGGACATATTTCGAGATATTTCTTCTTCTTGTTGTTCTTCTTCTGTACAGCTAAGCTGGAAGTGGCATTTGCGGCTCGCACTAGTGCAGAGTTATCTCAAAGAACGGGGCCACGGTGTTTCTGTATCCCTATTATGTTGGTGCGGCTTCGGAACTTTTAAATATCTTGATATATCTCGAGAACTACGCATCTGATCAAAAAATATCATAGAACATAAAAAGTAGGAAACCTAATTCTCTACAAAAAAGGTCTCTTAACATTTTGCCATAGCTCGCTTCGTTTCCGAGATATTTGCATATTTATCTCAAGGGAAGGGGCCTGACGGCCATATTTCGAGATATTTCTTCTTCTTGTTGTTCTTCTTCTGCACAGCTAAGCTGGAAGTGGCATTTGCGGCTCGCACTAGTGCAGAGTTATCTCAAAGAACGGGGCCACGGTGTTTCTGTATCCCTATTATGTTGGTGCGGCTTCGGAACTTTTAAATATCTTGATATATCTCGAGAACTACGCTTCTGATCAAAAAATATCATAGAACATAAATTGTAGGAAACATAATTCTCTACAAAAAACGTCTCTAAACATTTTGCCATAGCTCGCTTCGTTTCCGAGATATTTGCAGATTCAGCTCAAAGGAACTGGCCTGACGGACATATTTCGAGATATTTCTTCTTCTTGTTGTTCTTCCACTGCACAGCTAAGCTGGAAGTGGCATTTGCAGCTCGCAATAGTGCAGAGTTATCTCAAAGAAAGGGGCCACGGTGTTTCTGTATCTCTATTATGTTGGTGCGGCTTCGGAACTTTTGAATATCTTGATATATCTCGAGAACTACGCATCTGATCAAAAAATATCATAGAACATAAAAAGTAGGAAACTTAATTCTCTACAAAAAAGGTCTCTTAGCATTTTGCCATAGCTCGCTTCGTTTCCGAGATATTTGCAGATTTATCTCAAGGGAAGGGGCCTGACGGACATATTTCGAGATATTTCTTCTTCTTGTTGTTCTTCTTCTGCACAGCTAAGCTGAAAGTGGCATTTGGAGCTCGCAATAGTGCATAGTTATCTGAAAGAAAGGGGCCACGGTGTTTCTGTATCTCTATTATGTTGGTGCGGCTTCGGAACTTTTAAATATCTTGATATATCTCGAGAACTACGCATCTGATCAAAAAATATCATAGAGCATAAAAAGTAGGAAACTCAATTCTCTACAAAAAAGGTCTCTTAACATTTTGCAATAGCTCGCTTCGTTTCCGAGATATTTGCAGATTTATCTCAAGGGAAGGTGCCTGACGGACATATTTCGAGATATTTCTTCTTCTTGTTGTTCTTGTTCTGCACAGCTAAGCTGGAAGTGGCATTTGCGGCTCGCACTAGTGCAGAGTTATCTCAAAGAAAGGGGCCACGGTGTTTCTGTATCTCTATTATGTTGGTGCGGCTTCGGAACTTTTAAATATCTCGATATATCTCGAAAACTACGCTTCTGATCAAAAAATATCATAGAACATAAATTGTAGGAAACATAATTCTCTACAAAAAACGTCTCTTAACATTTTGCCATAGCTCGCTTCGTTTCCGAGATATTTGCAGATTCAGCTCAAAGGAACTGGCCTGACGGACATATTTCGAGATATTCCTTCTTCTTGTTGTTCTTCCTCTGCACAGCTAAGCTGGAAGTGGCATTTGCAGCTCGCAATAGTGCAGAGTTATCTCAAAGAAAGGGGCCACGGTGTTTCTGTATCTCTATTATGTTGGTGCGGCTTCGGAACTTTTGAATATCTTGATATATCTCGAGAACTACGCATCTGATCAAAAAATATCATAGAACATAAAAAGTAGGAAACCTAATTCTCTACAAAAAAGGTCTCTCAACATTTTGCCATAGCTCGCTTCGTTTCCGAGATATTTGCAGATTTATCTCAAGGGAAGGTGCCTGACGGACATATTTCGAGATATTTCTTCTTCTTGTTGTTCTTGTTCTGCACAGCTAAGCTGGAAGTGGCATTTGCGGCTCGCACTAGTGCAGAGTTATCTCAACGAAAGGGGCCACGGTGTTTCTGTATCTCTATTATGTTGGTGCGGCTTCGGAACTTTTAAATATCTTGATATATCTCGAGAACTACGCATCTGATCAAAAAATATCATAGAACATAAAAAGTAGGAAACCTAATTCTCTACAAAAAAGGTCTCTTAACATTTTGCCATAGCTCGCTTCGTTTCCGAGATATTTGCATATTTATCTCAAGGGAAGGGGCCTGACGGACATATTTCGAGATATTTCTTCTTCTTGTTGTCCTTCTTCTGCACAGCTAAGCTGGAAGTGGCATTTGCGGCTCGCACTAGTGCAGAGTTATCTCAAAGAACGGGGCCACGGTGTTTCTGTATCCCTATTATGTTGGTGCGGCTTCGGAACTTTTAAATATCTTGATATATCTCGAGAACTACGCTTCTGATCAAAAAATATCATAGAACATAAATTGTAGGAAACATAATTCTCTACAAAAAACGTCTCTAAACATTTTGCCATAGCTCGCTTCGTTTCCGAGATATTTGCAGATTTATCTCAAGGGAAGGGGCCTGACGGACATATTTCGAGATATTTCTTCTTCTTGTTGTTCTTCTTCTGCACAGCTAAGCTGGAAGTGGCATTTGCAGCTCGCAATAGTGCATAGTTATCTGAAAGAAAGGGGCCACGGTGTTTCTGTATCTCTATTATGTTGGTGCGGCTTCGGAACTTTTAAATATCTTGATATATCTCGAGAACTACGCATCTGATCAAAAAATATCATAGAGCATAAAAAGTAGGAAACTCAATTCTCTACAAAAAAGGTCTCTTAACATTTTGCAATAGCTCGCTTCGTTTCCGAGATATTTGCAGATTTATCTCAAGGGAAGGTGCCTGACGGACATATTTCGAGATATTTCTTCTTCTTGTTGTTCTTGTTCTGCACAGCTAAGCTGGAAGTGGCATTTGCGGCTCGCACTAGTGCAGAGTTATCTCAAAGAAAGGGGCCACGGTGTTTCTGTATCTCTATTATGTTGGTGCGGCTTCGGAACTTTTAAATATCTCGATATATCTCGAAAACTACGCTTCTGATCAAAAAATATCATAGAACATAAATTGTAGGAAACATAATTCTCTACAAAAAACGTCTCTTAACATTTTGCCATAGCTCGCTTCGTTTCCGAGATATTTGCAGATTCAGCTCAAAGGAACTGGCCTGACGGACATATTTCGAGATATTCCTTCTTCTTGTTGTTCTTCCTCTGCACAGCTAAGCTGGAAGTGGCATTTGCAGCTCGCAATAGTGCAGAGTTATCTCAAAGAAAGGGGCCACGGTGTTTCTGTATCTCTATTATGTTGGTGCGGCTTCGGAACTTTTGAATATCTTGATATATCTCGAGAACTACGCATCTGATCAAAAAATATCATAGAACATAAAAAGTAGGAAACTTAATTCTCTACAAAAAAGGTCTCTTAACATTTTGCCATAGCTCGCTTCGTTTCCGAGATATTTGCAGATTTATCTCAAGGGAAGGGGCCTGACGGACATATTTCGAGATATTTCTTCTTCTTGTTGTTCTTCTTCTGCACAGCTAAGCTGGAAGTGGCATTTGCAGCTCGCAATAGTGCATAGTTATCTGAAAGAAAGGGGCCACGGTGTTTCTGTGTCTCTATTATGTTGGTGCGGCTTCGGAACTTTTAAATATCTTGATATATCTCGAGATCTACGCATCTGATCAAAAAATATCATACAGCATCAAAAGTAGGAAACTCAATTCTCTACAAAAAAGGTCTCTTAACATTTTGCAATAGCTCGCTTCGTTTCCGAGATATTTGCAGATTTATCTCAAGGGAAGGTGCCTGACGGACATATTTCGAGATATTTCTTCTTCTTGTTGTTCTTGTTCTGCACAGCTAAGCTGGAAGTGGCATTTGCGGCTCGCACTAGTGCAGAGTTATCTCAAAGAAAGGGGCCACGGTGTTTCTGTATCTCTATTATGTTGGTGCGGCTTCGGAACTTTTAAATATCTCGATATATCTCGAAAACTACGCTTCTGATCAAAAAATATCATAGAACATAAATTGTAGGAAACATAATTCTCTACAAAAAAGGTCTCTTAACATTTTGCCATAGCTCGCTTCGTTTCCGAGATATTTGCAGATATATCTCAAGGGAAGGGGCCTGACGGACATATTTCGAGATATTTCTTCTTCTTGTTGTTCTTCTTCTGCGCAGCTAAGCTGGAAGTGGCATTTGCAGCTCGCAATAGTGCAGAGATATCTCAAAGAAAGGGGCCACGGTGTTTCTGTATCTCTATTATATTGGTGCGGCTTCGGAACTTTTAAATATCTTGATATATCTCGAGAACTACGCATCTGATCAAAAAATATCATCGAACATAAAAAGTAGGAAACTTAATTCTCTACAAAAAAGGTCGCTTAACATTTTGCCATAGCTCGCTTCGTTTCCGAGATATTTGCATATTTATCTCAAGGGAAGGGGCCTGACGGACATATTTCGAGATATTTCTTCTTCTTGTTGTTCTTCTTCTGCACAGCTAAGCTGGAAGTGGCATTTGCGGCTCGCACTAGTGCAGAGTTATCTCAAAGAAAGGGGCCACGGTGTTTCTGTATCCCTATTATGTTGGTGCGGCTTCGGAACTTTTAAATATCTCGATATATCTCGAAAACTACGCTTCGGATCAAAAAATATCATAGAACATAAATTGTAGGAAACATAATTCTCTACAAAAAACGTCTCTTAACATTTTGCCATAGCTCGCTTCGTTTCCGAGATATTTGCAGATTTATCTCAAGGGAAGGGGCCTGACGGACATATTTCGAGATATTTCTTCTTCTTGTTGTTCTTCTTCTGCGCAGCTAAGCTGGAAGTGGCATTTGCAGCTCGCAATAGTGCAGAGATATCTCAAAGAAAGGGGCCACGGTGTTTCTGTATCTCTATTATGTTGGTGCGGCTTCGGAACTTTTAAATATCTTGATATATCTCGAGAACTACGCATCTGATCCAAAAATATCATAGAACATAAATAGTAGGAAACTTAATTCTCTACAAAAAAGGTCTCTCAGCATTTTGCCATAGCTCGCTTCGTTTCCGAGATATTTGCAGATTTATCTCAAGGGAAGGGGCCTAACGGACATATTTCCAGATATTTCTTCTTCTTGTTGTTCTTCTTCTGCACAGCTAAGCTGGAAGTGGCATTTGCGGCTCGCACTAGTGCAGAGTTATCTCAAAGAAAGGGGCCACGGTGTTTCTGTATCTCTATTATGTTGGTGCAGCTTCAGAACTTTTAAATATCTTGATGTATCTCGAGAACTACGCATCTGATCAAAAAATATCATGGAACATAAAAAGTAGAAAACTTAATTCTCTACAGAAAAGGTCTCTTAACATTTTGCCATAGCTCGCTTCGTTTCCGAGATATTTGCAGATTTATCTCAAGGGAAGGGGCCTGACGGACATATTTCGAGATATTTCTTCTTCTTGTTGTTCTTCTTCTGCACAGCTAAGCTGGAAGTGGCATTTGCAGCTCGCAATAGTGCATAGTTATCTGAAAGAAAGGGGCCACGGTGTTTCTGTATCTCTATTATGTTGGTGCGGCTTCGGAACTTTTAAATATCTCGATATATCTCGAAAACTACGCTTCTGATCAAAAAATATCATAGAACATAAATTGTAGGAAACATAATTCTCTACAAAGAAGGTCTCTTCACATTTTGCCATAGCTCGCTTCGTTTCCGAGATATTTGCAGATTTATCTCAAGGGAAGGGGCCTGACGGACATATTCCGAGATATTTCTTCTTCTTGTTGTTCCTCTTCTGCACAGCTAAGCTGGAAGTGGCATTTGCAGCTCGCAATAGTGCAGAGTTATCTCAAAGGGAGGGGCCACGGTGTTTCTGTATCTCTATTATGTTGGTGCGGCTTCGGAACTTTTAAATATCTTGATATATGTCGAGAACTACGCATCTGATCAGAAAATATCATAGAAGATAAAAAGTAGGAAACTTAATTCTCTACAAAAAAGGTCTCTTAACATTTTGCCATAGCTTGCTTTGTTTCCGAGATATTTGCAGATTTATCTCAAGGTAAGGGGCCTGACGGACATATTTCCAGATATTTCTTCTTCTTGTTGTTCTTCTTCTGCACAGCTAAGCTGGAAGTGGCATTTGCAGCTCGCAATAGTGCATAGCTATCTGAAAGAAAGGGGCCACGGTGTTTCTGTATCTCTATTATGTTGGTGCGGCTTCGGAACTTTTAAATATCTTGATATATCTCGAGAACTACGCATCTGATCAAAAAATATCATAGAACATAAAAAGTAGGAAACTTAATTCGCTACAAAAAAGGTCTCTTAACATTTTGCCATAGCTCGCTTCGTTTCCGAGATATTTGCAGATTTATCTCAAGGGAAGGGGCCTAACGGACATATTTCGAGATATTTCTTCTTCTTGTTGTTCTTCTTCTGCACAGCTAAGCTGGAAGTGGTATTTGCGGCTCGCACTAGTGCAGAGTTATCTCAAAGAAAGGGGCCACGGTGTTTCTGTATCTCTATTATGTTGGTGCGGCTTCGGAACTTTTAAATATCTTGATATATCTCGAGAACTACGCGTCTGATCAAAAAATATCATAGAACATAAAAAGTAGGATACATAATTCGCTACAAAAAAGGTCTCTTAACATTTTGCCATAGCTCGCTTCGTTTCCGAGATATTTGCAGATTTATCTCAAGGGAAGGGGCCTGACGGACATATTTCGAGATATTTCTTCTTCTTGTTGTTCCTCTTCTGCACAGCTAAGCTGGAAGTGGCATTTGCAGCTCGCAATTGTGCAGAGTTATCTCAAAGAGAGGGGCCACGGTGTTTCTGTATCTCTATTATGTTGGTGCGGCTTCGGAACTTTTAAATATCTTGATATATCTCGAGAACTACGCGTCTGATCAAAAAATATCATAGAACATAAAAAGTAGGATACATAATTCGCTACAAAAAAGGTCTCTTAACATTTTGCCATAGCTCGCTTCGTTTCCGAGATATTTGCAGATTTATCTCAAGGTAAGGGGCCTGACGGACATATTTCGAGATATTTCTTCTTCTTGTTGTTCTTCCTCTGCACAGCTAAGCTGGAAGTGGCATTTGCAGCTCGCAATAGTGCAGAGTTATCTCAAAGAAAGGGGCCACGGTGTTTCTGTATCTCTATTATGTTGGTGCGGCTTCGGAACTTTCAAATATCTTGATATATCTCGAGAACTACGCATCTGATCAAAAAATATCATAGAACATAAAAAGTAGGAAACTTAATTCTCTACAAAAAAGGTTTCTCATCATTTTGCCATAGCTCTCTTCGTTTCCGAGATATTTGCAGATTTATCTCAAGGGAAGGGGCCTGACGGACATATTTCGAGATATTTCTTCTTCTTGTTGTTCTTCTTCTGCACAGCTAAGCTGGAAGTGGCATTTGCAGCTCGCAATAGTGCAGAGTTATCTCAAAGAAAGGGGCCACGGTGTTTCTGTATCTCTATTATGTTGGTGCGGCTTCGGAACTTTTAAATATCTTGATATATCTCGAGAACTACGCATCTGATCAAAAAATATCATAGAACATAAAACGTAGGAAACTTAATTCTCTACAAAAAAGGTCTCTTAACATTTTGCCATAGCTCGCTTCGTTTCCGAGATATTTGCAGATTTATCTCAAGGGAAGGGGCCTAACGGACATATTTCGAGATATTTCTTCCTCTTGTTGTTCTTCTTCTGCACAGCTAAACTGGAAGTGGCATTTCCAGGTCGCAATAGTGCAGAGTTATCTCAAAGAAAGGAGCCACGGTGTTTCTGTATCTCTATTATGTTGGTGCGGCTTCGGAACTTTTAAATATCTTGATATATCTCGAGAACTACGCATCTGATCAAAAAATACCATAGAACATAAAAAGTAGGAAACATAATTCTCTACAAAAAAGGTCTCTTAACATTTTGCCATAGCTCGCTTCGTTTCCGAGATATTTGCAGATTTATCTCAAGGGAAGGGGCCTGACGGACATATTTCGAGATATTTCTTCTTCTTGTTGTTCCTCTTCTGCACAGCTAAGCTGGAAGTGGCATTTGCAGCTCGCAATTGTGCAGAGTTATCTCAAAGAGAGGGGCCACGGCGTTTCTGTATCTCTATTATGTTGGTGCGGCTTCGGAACTTTTAAATATCTTGATATATCTCGAGAACTACGCATCTGATCAAAAAATACCATAGAACATAAAAAGTAGGAAACTTAATTCTCTACACATAAGGTCTCTTAACATTTTGCCATAGCTCGCTTCGTTTCCGAGATATTTGCAGATGTATCTCAAGGGAAGGGGCCTGACGGACATATTTCGAGATATTTCTTCTTCTTGTTGTTCTTTTTCTGCACAGCTAAGCTGGAAGTGGCATTTGCAGCTCGCAATTGTGCAGAGTTATCTCAAAGAGAGGGGCCACGGTGTTTCTGTATCTCTATTATGTTGGTGCGGCTTCGGAACTTTTAAATATCTTGATATATCTCGAGAACTACGCATCTGATCAAAAAATACCATAGAACATAAAAAGTAGGAAACTTAATTCTCTACACATAAGGTCTCTTAACATTTTGCCATAGCTCGCTTCGTTTCCGAGATATTTGCAGATGTATCTCAAGGGAAGGGGCCTGACGGACATATTTCGAGATATTTCTTCTTCTTGTTGTTCTTTTTCTGCACAGCTAAGCTGGAAGTGGCATTTGCAGCTCGCAATAGTGCAGAGTTATCTCAAAGAAAGGGGCCACGGTGTTTCTGTATCTCTATTATGTTGGTGCGGCTTCGGAACTTTTAAATATCTTGATATATCTCGAGAACTACGCGTCTGATCAAAAAATATCATAGAACATAAAAAGTAGGAAACATAATTCTCTACAAAAAAGGTCTCTTAACATTTTGCCATAGCTCGCTTCGTTTCCGAGATATTTGCAGATTTATCTCAAGGGAAGGGGCCTGACGGACATATTTCGAGATATTTCTTCTTCTTGTTGTTCTTCTTCTGCACAGCTAAACTGGACGTGGCATTTCCAGCTCGCAATAGTGCAGAGTTATCTCAAAGAGAGGGGCCACGGTGTTTCTGTATCTCTATTATGTTGGTGCGGCTTCGGAACTTTTAAATATCTTGATATATCTCGAGAACTACGCATCTGATCAAAAAATATCATAGAACATAAATTGTAGGAAACATAATTGTCTACAAAAAACGTCTCTTAACATTTTGCCATAGCTCGCTTCGTTTCCGAGATATTTGCAGATTCAGCTCAAAGGAACTGGCCTGACGGACATATTTCGAGATATTTCTTCTTCTTGTTGTTCTTCCTCTGCACAGCTAAGCTGGAAGTGGCATTTGCAGCTCGCAATAGTGCAGAGTTATCTCAAAGAAAGGGGCCACGGTGTTTCTGTATCTCTATTACGTTGGTGCGGCTTTGGAACTTTTAAATATCTTGATATATCTCGAGAACTAAACGTCTGATCAAAAAATATCATAGAACATAAAAAGTAGGAAACATAATTCTCTACAAAAAAGGTCCCTTAACATTTTGCCATAGCTCTCTTCGTTTCCGAGATATTTGCCGATTTATCTCAAGGGAAGGGGCCTGACGGACATATTTCGAGATATTTCTTCTTCTTGTTGTTCTTCTTCTGCACAGCTAAGCTGGAAGTGGCATTTACAGCTCGCAATAGTGCAGAGTTATCTCAAAGAAAGGGGCCACGGTGTTTCTGTATCTCTATTATGTTGGTGCGGCTTCGGAACTTTTAAATATCTTGATATATCTCGAGAACTACGCATCTGATCAAAAAATATCATAGAACATAAATTGTAGGAAACATAATTCTCTACAAAAAAGGTCTCTTAACATTTTGCCATAGCTCGCTTCGTTTCCGAGATACTTGCCGATTTGTCTCAAGGGAAGGGGCCTGACGGACATATTTCGAGATATTTCTTCTTCTTGTTGTTCTTCTTCTGCACAGCTAAGCTGGAAGTGGCATTTGCAGCTCGCAATTGTGCAGAGTTATCTCAAAGAGAGGGGCCACGGTGTTTCTGTATCTCTATTATGTTGGTGCGGCTTCGGAACTTTTAAATATCTTGATATATCTCGAGAACTACGAATCTGGTCAGAAAATATCATAGAAGATAAAAAGTAGGAAACTTAATTCTCTACAAAAAAGGTCTCTTAACATTTTGCCATAGCTCGCTTCGTTTCCGAGATATTTGCAGATTTATCTCAAGGTAAGGGGCCTGACGGACATATTTCGAGATATTTCTTCTTCTTGTTGTTCTTCTTCTGCACAGCTAAGCTGGAAGTGGCATTTGCAGCTCGCAATAGTGCATAGTTATCTGAAAGAAAGAGGCCACGGTGTTTCTGTATCTCTATTATGTTGGTGCGGCTTCGGAACTTTTAAATATCTCGATATATCTCGAAAACTACGCGTCTGATCAAAAAATATCATAGAACATAAATTGTAGGAAACATAATTCTCTACAAAAAAGGTCTCTTAACATTTTGCCATAGCTCGCTTTGTTTCCGAGATATTTGCAGATATATCTCAAGGGAAGGGGCCTGACGGACATATTTCGAGATATTTCTTCTTCTTGTTGTTCTTCTTCTGCACAGCTAAGCTGGAAGTGGCATTTACAGCTCGCAATAGTGCAGAGTTATCTCAAAGAAAGGGGCCACGGTGTTTCTGTATCTCTATTATGTTGGTGCGGCTTCGGAACTTTTAAATATCTTGATATATCTCGAGAACTACGCATCTGATCAAAAAATATCATAGAAGATAAAAAGTAGGAAACTTAATTCTCTACAAAAAAGGTTTCTTAACTTTTTCCCATAGCTGGCATCGTTTCCGAGATATTTGCAGATTTATCTCAAGGGAAGGGGCCTGACGGACATATTCCGAGATATTTCTTCTTCTTGTTGTTCCTCTTCTGCACAGCTAAGCTGGAAGTGGCAATTGCAGCTCGCAATAGTGCAGAGTTATCTCAAAGAAAGAGGCCACGGTGTTTCTGCACCTCTATTATGTTGGTGCAGCTTCGGAACTTTTAAATATCTTGATATATCTCGAGAACTCGCATCTGATCAAAAAATATCATAGAACATAAAAAGTAGGAAACTTAATTGTCTACAAATAAGGTCTCTTAACATTTTGGCATAGCTCGCTTCGTTTCCGAGATATTTGCAGATTTATCTCAAGGGAAGGGGCCTGACGGACATATTTCGAGATATTTCTTCTTCTTGTTGTTCTTCTTCTGCACAGCTAAGCTGGAAGTGGCATTTGCAGCTCGCAATAGTGCAGAGTTATCGCAAAGAAAGGGGCCACGGTGTTTCTGTATCTCTATTATGTTGGTGCGGCTTCGGAACTTTTAAATATCTTGATATATCTCGAGAACTACGCATCTGATCAAAAAATATCCTAGAACATAAAAAGTAGGAAACCTAATTTTCTACAAAAAAGGTCTCTTAACATTTTGCCGTAGCTCGCTTCGTTTCCGAGATATTTGCAGATTTATCTCAAGGGAAGGGGCCTGACGGACATATTTCGAAATATTTCTTATTCTTGTTGTTCTTCTTCTGCACAGCTAAGCTGGAAGTGGCATTTGCAGCTCGCAATAGTGCAGAGTTATCTCAAAGAAAGGGGCCACGGTGTTTCTGTATCTCTATTATGTTGGTGCGGCTTCGGAACTTTTAAATATCTTGATATATCTCGAGAACTACGCATCTGATCAAAAAATACCATAGAACATAAAAAGTAGGAAACTTAATTCTCTACACATAAGGTCTCTTAACATTTTGCCATAGCTCGCTTCGTTTCCGAGATATTTGCAGATGTATCTCAAGGGAAGGGGCCTGACGGACATATTTCGAGATATTTCTTCTTCTTGTTGTTCTTTTTCTGCACAGCTAAGCTGGAAGTGGCATTTGCAGCTCGCAATTGTGCAGAGTTATCTCAAAGAGAGGGGCCACGGTGTTTCTGTATCTCTATTATGTTGGTGCGGCTTCGGAACTTTTAAATATCTTGATATATCTCGAGAACTACGCATCTGATCAAAAAATATCATAGAACATAAATTGTAGGAAACATAATTGTCTACAAAAAACGTCTCTTAACATTTTGCCATAGCTCGCTTCGTTTCCGAGATATTTGCAGATTCAGCTCAAAGGAACTGGCCTGACGGACATATTTCGAGATATTTCTTCTTCTTGTTGTTCTTCCTCTGCACAGCTAAGCTGGAAGTGGCATTTGCAGCTCGCAATAGTGCAGAGTTATCTCAAAGAAAGGGGCCACGGTGTTTCTGTATCTCTATTACGTTGGTGCGGCTTCGGAACTTTTAAATATCTTGATATATCTCGAGAACTAAACGTCTGATCAAAAAATATCATAGAACATAAAAAGTAGGAAACATAATTCTCTACAAAAAAGGTCCCTTAACATTTTGCCATAGCTCTCTTCGTTTCCGAGATATTTGCCGATTTATCTCAAGGGAAGGGGCCTGACGGACATATTTCGAGATATTTCTTCTTCTTGTTGTTCTTCTTCTGCACAGCTAAGCTGGAAGTGGCATTTACAGCTCGCAATAGTGCAGAGTTATCTCAAAGAAAGGGGCCACGGTGTTTCTGTATCTCTATTATGTTGGTGCGGCTTCGGAACTTTTAAATATCTTGATATATCTCGAGAACTACGCATCTGATCAAAAAATATCATAGAAGATAAAAAGTAGGAAACTTAATTCTCTACAAAAAAGGTTTCTTAACATTTTCCCATAGCTGGCATCGTTTCCGAGATATTTGCAGATTTATCTCAAGGGAAGGGGCCTGACGGACATATTCCGAGATATTTCTTCTTCTTGTTGTTCCTCTTCTGCACAGCTAAGCTGGAAGTGGCAATTGCAGCTCGCAATAGTGCAGAGTTATCTCAAAGAAAGAGGCCACGGTGTTTCTGCACCTCTATTATGTTGGTGCAGCTTCGGAACTTTTAAATATCTTGATATATCTCGAGAACTCGCATCTGATCAAAAAATATCATAGAACATAAAAAGTAGGAAACTTAATTGTCTACAAATAAGGTCTCTTAACATTTTGGCATAGCTCGCTTCGTTTCCGAGATATTTGCAGATTTATCTCAAGGGAAGGGGCCTGACGGACATATTTCGAGATATTTCTTCTTCTTGTTGTTCTTCTTCTGCACAGCTAAGCTGGAAGTGGCATTTGCAGCTCGCAATAGTGCAGAGTTATCGCAAAGAAAGGGGCCACGGTGTTTCTGTATCTCTATTATGTTGGTGCGGCTTCGGAACTTTTAAATATCTTGATATATCTCGAGAACTACGCATCTGATCAAAAAATATCCTAGAACATAAAAAGTAGGAAACCTAATTTTCTACAAAAAAGGTCTCTTAACATTTTGCCGTAGCTCGCTTCGTTTCCGAGATATTTGCAGATTTATCTCAAGGGAAGGGGCCTGACGGACATATTTCGAAATATTTCTTATTCTTGTTGTTCTTCTTCTGCACAGCTAAGCTGGAAGTGGCATTTGCAGCTCGCAATAGTGCAGAGTTATCTCAAAGAAAGGGGCCACGGTGTTTCTGTACCTCTATTATGTAGGTGCAGCTACGGAGCTTTTAAATATCTTGATATATCTCGAGAACTACGCATCTGATCAAAAAATATCATACAACATAAAAAGTAGGAAACTTAATTCTCTACAAAAAAGGTCTCTTAACGTTTTGCAATAGCTCGCTTCGTTTCCGAGATATTTGCAGATTTATCTCAAGGGAAGGGTCCTGACGGACATATTTCGAGATATTTCTTCTTCTTGTTGTTCTTCTTCTGCACAGCTAAACTGGAAGTGGCATTTCCAGCTCGCAATAGTGCAGAGTTATCCCAAAGAAAGGGGCCACGATGTTTCTGTATCTCTATTATGTTGGTGCGGCTTCGGAACTTTTAAATATCTCGATATATCTCGAAAACTACGCTTCTGATCAAAAAATATCATAGAACATAAATTGTAGGAAACACAATTCTCTACAAAAAAGGTCTCTTAACATTTTGCCATAGCTCGCTTCGTTTCCGAGATATTTGCAGATTTATCTCAAGGGAAGGGGCCTGACGGACATATTTCGAGATATTTCTTCTTCTTGTTGTTCTTCTTCTGCACAGCTAAGCTGGAAGTGGCATTTGCAGCTCGCAATTGTGCAGAGTTATCTCAAAGAGAGGGGCCACGGTGTTTCTGTATCTCTATTATGTTGGTGCGGCTTCGGAACTTTTAAATATCTTGATATATCTCGAGAACTACGCATCTGATCAAAAAATATCGTAGAACATAAAAAGTAGGAAACTTAATTCTCTACAAATAAGGTCTCTTAACATTTTGCCATAGCTCGCTTGGTTTCCGAGATATTTGCAGATTTATCTCAAGGGAAGGGGCCTGAGGGACATATTTCGAGATATTTCTTCTTCTTGTTGTTCTTCTTCTGCACAGCTAAGCTGGAAGTGGCATTTGCAGGTCGCAATAGTGCAGAGTTATCTCAAAGAAAGGGGCCACGGTGTTTCTGTATCTCTATTATGTTGGTGCGGCTTCGGAGCTTTTAAATATCTCGATATATCTCGAAAACTACGCTTCTGATCAAAAAATATCAGAGAAGGTAAATTGTAGGAAACATAATTCTCTACAAAAAAGGTCTCTTAAGATTTTGCCATAGCTCGCTTCGTTTCCGAGATATTTGCAGATTTATCTCAAGGGAAGGGGCCTGACGGACATATTTCGAGATATTTCTTCTTCTTGTTGTTCTTCTTCTGCACAGCTAAGCTGGAAGTGGCATTTGCAGCTCGCAATAGTGCAGAGTTACCTCAAAGAAAGGGGCCACGGTGTTTCTGTATCTCTATTATGTTGGTGCCGCTTCGGAACTTTTAAATATCTGGATATATCTCGAGAACTACGCATCTGATCAAAAAATATCATACAACATAAAAAGTAGGAAACTTAATTCTCTACAAAAAAGGTCTCTTAACATTTTGCCATAGCTCGCTTCGTTTCCGAGATATTTGCAGATTTATCCCAAGGGAAGGGGCCTGACGGACATATTTCGAGATATTTCTTCTTCTTGTTGTTCTTCTTCTGCACAGCTAAGCTGGAAGTGGCATTTGCAGCTCGCAGTAGTGCAGAGTTATCTCAAAGAAAGGGGCCACGGTGTTTCTGTATCTCTATTATGTTGGTGCGGCTTCGGAACTTTTAAATATCTTGATATATCTCGAGAACTACGCATCTGTTCAAAAAATATCATAGAACATAAAAAGTAGGAATCCTAATTTTCTACAAAAAAGGTCTCTTAACATTTTGCCGTAGCTCACTTCGTTTCCGAGATATTTGCAGATTTATCTCAAGGGAAGGGGCCTGACGGACATATTTCCAGATATTTCTTCTTCTTGTTGTTCTTCTTCTGCACAGCTAAGCTGGAAGTGGCATTTGCAGCTCGCAATAGTGCAGAGTTATCTCAAAGAAAGGGGCCACGGTGTTTCTGTATCTCTATTATGTTGGTGCGGCTTCGGAACTTTTAAATATCTTGATATATCTCGAGAACTACGCATCTGATCAAAAAATATCATACAACATAAAAAGTAGGAAACTTAATTCTCTACAAAAAAGGTCTCTTAACGTTTTGCAATAGCTCGCTTCGTTTCCGAGATATTTGCAGATTTATCTCAAGGGAAGGGTCCTGACGGACATATTTCGAGATATTTCTTCTTCTTGTTGTTCTTCTTCTGCACAGCTAAACTGGAAGTGGCATTTCCAGCTCGCAATAGTGCAGAGTTATCCCAAAGAAAGGGGCCACGATGTTTCTGTATCTCTATTATGTTGGTGCGGCTTCGGAACTTTTAAATATCTCGATATATCTCGAAAACTACGCTTCTGATCAAAAAATATCATAGAACATAAATTGTAGGAAACACAATTCTCTACAAAAAAGGTCTCTTAACATTTTGCCATAGCTCGCTTCGTTTCCGAGATATTTGCAGATTTATCTCAAGGGAAGGGGCCTGACGGACATATTTCGAGATATTTCTTCTTCTTGTTGTTCTTCTTCTGCACAGCTAAGCTGGAAGTGGCATTTGCAGCTCGCAATTGTGCAGAGTTATCTCAAAGAGAGGGGCCACGGTGTTTCTGTATCTCTATTATGTTGGTGCGGCTTCGGAACTTTTAAATATCTTGATATATCTCGAGAACTACGCATCTGATCAAAAAATATCGTAGAACATAAAAAGTAGGAAACTTAATTCTCTACAAATAAGGTCTCTTAACATTTTGCCATAGCTCGCTTGGTTTCCGAGATATTTGCAGATTTATCTCAAGGGAAGGGGCCTGAGGGACATATTTCGAGATATTTCTTCTTCTTGTTGTTCTTCTTCTGCACAGCTAAGCTGGAAGTGGCATTTGCAGGTCGCAATAGTGCAGAGTTATCTCAAAGAAAGGGGCCACGGTGTTTCTGTATCTCTATTATGTTGGTGCGGCTTCGGAACTTTTAAATATCTCGATATATCTCGAAAACTACGCTTCTGATCAAAAAATATCAGAGAACGTAAATTGTAGGAAACATAATTCTCTACAAAAAAGGTCTCTTAAGATTTTGCCATAGCTCGCTTCGTTTCCGAGATATTTGCAGATTTATCTCAAGGGAAGGGGCCTGACGGACATATTTCGAGATATTTCTTCTTCTTGTTGTTCTTCTTCTGCACAGCTAAGCTGGAAGTGGCATTTGCAGCTCGCAATAGTGCAGAGTTACCTCAGAGAAAGGGGCCACGGTGTTTCTGTATCTCTATTATGTTGGTGCCGCTTCGGAACTTTTAAATATCTGGATATATCTCGAGAACTACGCATCTGATCAAAAAATATCATACAACATAAAAAGTAGGAAACTTAATTCTCTACAAAAAAGGTCTCTTAACATTTTGCCATAGCTAGCTTGGTTTCCGAGATATTTGCAGATTTATCTCAAGGGAAGGGGCCTGAGGGACATATTTCGAGATATTTCTTCTTCTTGTTGTTCTTCTTCTGCACAGCTAAGCTGGAAGTGGCATTTGCAGCTCGCAATAGTGCAGAGTTACCTCAAAGAAAGGGGCCACGGTGTTTCTGTATCTCTATTATGTTGGTGCCGCTTCGGAACTTTTAAATATCTGGATATATCTCGAGAACTACGCATCTGATCAAAAAATATCATACAACATAAAAAGTAGGAAACTTAATTCTCTACAAAAAAGGTCTCTTAACATTTTGCCATAGCTCGCTTCGTTTCCGAGATATTTGCAGATTTATCCCAAGGGAAGGGGCCTGACGGACATATTTCGAGATATTTCTTCTTCTTGTTGTTCTTCTTCTGCACAGCTAAGCTGGAAGTGGCATTTGCAGCTCGCAGTAGTGCAGATTTATCTCAAAGAAAGGGGCCACGGTGTTTCTGTATCTCTATTATGTTGGTGCGGCTTCGGAACTTTTAAATATCTTGATATATCTCGAGAACTACGCATCTGATCAAAAAATATCATAGAACGTAAAAAGTAGGAAACTTAATTCTCTACAAAAAAGGTCTCTTAACATTTTGCCATAGCTCGCTTCGTTTCCGAGATATTTGCAGATTTATCTCAAGGGAAGGGGCCTGACGGACATATTTCGAGATATTTCTTCTTCTTGTTGTTCTTCTTCTGCACAGCTAAGCTGGAAGTGGCATTTGCAGCTCGCAATAGTGCAGAGTTACCTCAAAGAAAGGGGCCACGGTGTTTCTGTATCTCTATTATGTTGGTGCCGCTTCGGAACTTTTAAATATCTGGATATATCTCGAGAACTACGCATCTGATCAAAAAATATCATAGAACATAAAAAGTAGGAAACTTAATTCTCTACAAAAAAGGTCTCTTAACATTTTGCCATAGCTCGCTTCGTTTCCGAGATATTTGCAGATTTATCTCAAGGGAAGGGGCCTGACGGACATATTTCGAGATATTTCTTCTTCTTGTTGTTCTTCTTCTGCACAGCTAAGCTGGAAGTGGCATTTGCAGCTCGCAGTAGTGCAGAGTTATCTCAAAGAAAGGGGCCACGGTGTTTCTGTATCTCTATTATGTTGGTGCGGCTTCGGAACTTTTAAATATCTTGCTATATCTCGAGAACTACGCATCTGATCAAAAAATATCATAGAACATAAAAAGTAGGAAACTTAATTCTCTACAAAAAAGGTCTCTTAACATTTTGCCATAGCTCGCGTCGTTTCCGAGATATTTGCAGATTTATCTCAAGGGAAGGGGCCTGACGGACATATTTCGAGATATTTCTTCTTCTTGTTGTTCTTCTTCTGCACAGCTAAGCTGGAAGTGGCATTTGCAGCGCGCAATAGTGCAGAGTTATCTCAAAGAAAGGGGCCACGGTGTTTCTGTATCTCTATTATGTTGGTGCGGCTTCGGAACTTTTAAATATCTTGATATATCTCGAGAACTACGCATCTGATCAAAAAATATCGTAGAACATAAAAAGTAGGAAACTTAATTCTCTACAAATAAGGTCTCTTAACATTTTGCCATAGCTCGCTTGGTTTCCGAGATATTTGCAGATTTATCTCAAGGGAAAGGGCCTGACGGACATATTTCCAGATATTTCTTCTTCTTGTTGTTCTTCTTCTGCACAGCTAAGCTGGAAGTGGCATTTGCAGCTCGCAATAGTGCAGAGTTATCTCAAAGAAAGGGGCCACGGTGTTTCTGTATCTGTATTATGTTGGTGCGGCTTCGGAACTTTTAAATATCTTGATATATCTCGAGAACTACGCATCTGATCAAAAAATATCATAGAACATAAAAAGTAGGAACCCTAATTTTCTACAAAAAAGGTCGCTTAACATTTTGCCGTAGCTCGCTTCGTTTCCGAGATATTTGCAGATTTATCTCAAGGGAAGGGGCCTGACGGACATATTTCGAAATATTTCTTATTCTTGTTGTTCTTCTTCTGCACAGCTAAGCTGGAAGTGGCATTTGCAGCTCGCAATAGTGCAGAGTTATCTCAACGAAAGGGGCCACGGTGTTTCTGTACCTCTATTATGTTGGTGCAGCTTCGGAGCTTTTAAATATCTTGATATATCTCGAGAACTACGCATCTGATCAAAAAATATCATAGAACATAAAAAGTAGGAAACTTAATTCTCTACAAAAAAGGTCTCTTAACGTTTTGCAATAGCTCGCTTCGTTTCCGAGATATTTGCAGATTTATCTCAAGGGAAGGGTCCTGACGGACATATTTCGAGATATTTCTTCTTCTTGTTGTTCTTCTTCTGCACAGCGAAACTTGGAGTGGCATTTCCAGCTCGCAATCGTGCAGAGTTATCTCAAAGAGAGGGGCCACGGTGTTTCTGTATCTCTATTATGTTGGTGCGGCTTCGGAACTTTTAAATATCTTGATATATCTCGAGAACTACGCCTCTGATCGAAAAATGTCATAGAACATAAAAAGTAGGAAACTTAATTCTCTACAAAAAAGGTCTCTTAACATTTTGCCATAGCTCGCTTCGTTTCCGAGATATTTACAGATTTATCTCAAGGGAAGGGGCCTGACGGACATATTTCGAGATATTTCTTCTTCTTGTTGTTCTTCTTCTGCACAGCTAAGCTGGAAGTGGCATTTGCAGCTCGCAATAGTGCAGAGTTATTTCAAAGAAAGGGGCCACGGTGTTTCTGTATCTCTATTATGTTGGTGCGGCTTGGGAACTTTTAAATATCTTGATATATCTCGAGAACTACGCATCTGATCAAAAAATATCGTAGAACATAAAAAGTAGGAAACTTAATTCTCTACAAATAAGGTCTCTTAACATTTTGCCATAGCTCGCTTGGTTTCCGAGATATTTGCAGATTTATCTCAAGGGAAGGGGCCTGAGGGACATATTTCGAGATATTTCTTCTTCTTGTTGTTCTTCTTCTGCACAGCTAAGCTGGAAGTGGCATTTGCAGCTCGCAATAGTGCAGAGTTACCTCAAAGAAAGGGGCCACGGTGTTTCTGTATCTCTATTATGTTGGTGCCGCTTCGGAACTTTTAAATATCTGGATATATCTCGAGAACTACGCATCTGACCAAAAAATATCATAGAACATAAAAAGTAGGAAACTTAATTCTCTACAAATAAGGTCTCTTAACATTTTGCCATAGCTCGCTTGGTTTCCGAGATATTTGCAGATTTATCTCAAGGGAAAGGGCCTGACGGACATATTTCCAGATATTTCTTCTTCTTGTTGTTCTTCTTCTGCACAGCTAAGCTGGAAGTGGCATTTGCAGCTCGCAATAGTGCAGAGTTATCTCAAAGAAAGGGGCCACGGTGTTTCTGTATCTGTATTATGTTGGTGCGGCTTCGGAACTTTTAAATATCTTGATATATCTCGAGAACTACGCATCTGATCAAAAAATATCATAGAACATAAAAAGTAGGAAACCTAATTTTCTACAAAAAAGGTCGCTTAACATTTTGCCGTAGCTCGCTTCGTTTCCGAGATATTTGCAGATTTATCTCAAGGGAAGGGGCCTGACGGACATATTTCGAAATATTTCTTATTCTTGTTGTTCTTCTTCTGCACAGCTAAGCTGGAAGTGGCATTTGCAGCTCGCAATAGTGCAGAGTTATCTCAAAGAAAGGGGCCACGGTGTTTCTGTACCTCTATTATGTTGGTGCAGCTTCGGAGCTTTTAAATATCTTGATATATCTCGAGAACTACGCATCTGATCAAAAAATATCATAGAACATAAAAAGTAGGAAACTTAATTCTCTACAAAAAAGGTCTCTTAACGTTTTGCAATAGCTCGCTTCGTTTCCGAGATATTTGCAGATTTATCTCAAGGGAAGGGTCCTGACGGACATATTTCGAGATATTTCTTCTTCTTGTTGTTCTTCTTCTGCACAGCTAAACTGGAAGTGGCATTTCCAGCTCGCAATCGTGCAGAGTTATCTCAAAGAGAGGGGCCACGGTGTTTCTGTATCTCTATTATGTTGGTGCGGCTTCGGAACTTTTAAATATCTTGATATATCTCGAGAACTACGCATCTGACCAAAAAATATCATAGAACATAAAAAGTAGGAAACCTAATTTTCTACAAAAAAGGTCTCTTAACATTTTGCCGTAGCTCGCTTCGTTTCCGAGATATTTGCAGATTTATCTCAAGGGAAGGGGCCTGACGGACATATTTCGAAATATTTCTTATTCTTGTTGTTCTTCTTCTGCACAGCTAAGCTGGAAGTGGCATTTGCAGCTCGCAATAGTGCAGAGTTATCTCAAAGAAAGGGGCCACGGTGTTTCTGTACCTCTATTATGTTGGTGCAGCTTCGGAGCTTTTAAATATCTTGATATATCTCGAGAACTACGCATCTGATCAAAAAATATCATAGAACATAAAAAGTAGGAAACTTAATTCTCTACAAAAAAGGTCTCTTAACATTTTGCCATAGCTCGCTTCGTTTCCGAGATATTTGCAGATTTATCTCAAGGGAAGGGGCCTGACGGACATATTTCGAGATATTTCTTCTTCTTGTTGTTCCTCTTCTGCACAGCTAAGCTGGAAGTGGCATTTGCAGCGCGCAATAGTGCAGAGTTATCTCAAAGAAAGGGGCCACGGTGTTTCTGTATCTCTATTATGTTGGTGCGGCTTCGGAACTTTTAAATATCTTGATATATCTCGAAAACTACGCTTCTGATCAAAAAATATCAGAGAACGTAAATTGTAGGAAACATAATTCTCTACAAAAAAGGTCTCTTAACATTTTGCCATAGCTCGCTTCGTTTCCGAGATATTTGCAGATTTATCTCAAGGGAAGGGGCCTGACGGACATATTTCGAAATATTTCTTATTCTTGTTGTTCTTCTTCTGCACAGCTAAGCTGGAAGTGGCATTTGCAGCTCGCAATAGTGCAGAGTTATCTCAAAGAAAGGGGCCACGGTGTTTCTGTATCTCTATTATGTTGGTGCGGCTTCGGAACTTTTAAATATCTTGATATATCTCGAGAACTACGCATCTGTTCAAAAAATATCATAGAACATAAAAAGTAGGAATCCTAATTTTCTACAAAAAAGGTCTCTTAACATTTTGCGGTAGCTCGCTTCGTTTCCGAGATATTTGCAGATTTATCTCAAGGGAAGGGGCCTGACGGACATATTTCGAGATATTTCTTCTTTTTGTTGTTCTTCTTCTGCACAGCTAAGCTGGAAGTGGCATTTGCAGCTCGCAATAGTGCAGAGTTATCTCAAAGAAAGGGGCCACGGTGTTTCTGCATCTCTATTATGTTGGTGCGGCTTCGGAACTTTTAAATATCTTGATATATCTCGAGAACTACGCATCCGATCAAAAAATATCATAGAACATAGAAAGTAGGAAACTTAATTCTCTACAAAAAAGGTCTCTGAACATTTTGCCATAGCTCGCTTCGTTTCCGAGATATTTGCAGATTTATCTCGAGGGAAGGGGCCTGACGGACATATTTCGAGATATTTCTTCTTCTTGTTGTTCTTCTTCTGCACAGCTAAGCTGGAAGCGGCATTTGCGGCTCGCACTAGTGCAGAGTTATATCAAAGAAAGGGGCCACGGTGTTTCTGTATCTCTATTATGTTGGTGCGGCTTCGGATCTTTTAAATATCTCGATATATCTCGAAAACTACGCATCTGATCAAAAAATATCATAGAACATAAATTGTAGGAAACATAATTCTCTACAAAAAAGGTCTCTTAACATTTTGCCATAGCTCGCTTCGTTTCCGAGATATTTGCAGATTTATCTCAAGGGTAGGGGCCTGACGGACATATTTCGAGATATTTCTTCTTCTTGTTGTTCTTCTTCTGCACAGCTAAGCTGGAAGTGGCATTTGCAGCTCGCAATAGTGCAGAGTTATCTCAAAGAAAGGGGCCACGGTGTTTCTGTATCTCTATTATGTTGGTGCGGCTTCGGAACTTTTAAATATCTCGATATATCTCGAAAACTACGCTTCTGATCAAAAAATATCAGAGAACGTAAATTGTAGGAAACATAATTCTCTACAAAAAAGGTCTCTTAACATTTTGCCATAGCTCGCTTCGTTTCCGAGATATTTGCAGATTTATCTCAAGGGAAGGGGCCTGACGGACATATTTCGAGATATTTCTTCTTCTTGTTGTTCTTCTTCTTCACAGCTAAGCTGGAAGTGGCATTTGCAGCTCGCAATATTGCAGAGTTATCTCAAAGAAAGGGGCCACGGTGTTTCTGTATCTCTATTATGTTGGTGCGGCTTCGGAACTTTTAAATATCTTGATATATCTCGAGAACTACGCATCTGACCAAAAAATACCATAGAACATAAAAAGTAGGAAACTTAAACCTCTACAAATAAGGTCTCTTAACATTTTGCCATAGCTCGCTTCGTTTCCGAGATATTTGCAGATTTATCTCAAGGGAAGGGGCCTGACGGACATATTTCGAGATATTTCTTCTTCTTGTTGTTCTTCTTCTGCACAGCTAAGCTGGAAGTGGCATTTGCAGCTCGCAATAGTGCAGAGTTATCTCAAAGAAAGGGGCCACGGTGTTTCTGTATCTCTATTATGTTGGTGCGGCTTCGGAACTTTTAAATATCTTGATATATCTCGAGAACTACGCATCTGTTCAAAAAATATCATAGAACATAAAAAGTAGGAATCCTAATTTTCTACAAAAAAGGTCTCTTAACATTTTGCGGTAGCTCGCTTCGTTTCCGAGATATTTGCAGATTTATCTCAAGGGAAGGGGCCTGACGGACATATTTCGAGATATTTCTCCTTTTTGTTGTTCTTCTTCTGCACAGCTAAGCTGGAAGTGGCATTTGCAGCTCGCAATAGTGCAGAGTTATCTCAAAGAAAGGGGCCACGGTGTTTCTGTATCTCTATTATGTTGGTGCGGCTTCGGAACTTTTAAATATCTTGATATATCTCGAGAACTACGCATCCGATCAAAAAATATCATAGAACATAGAAAATAGGAAACTTAATTCTCTACAAAAAAGGTCTCTTAACATTTTGCCATAGCTCGCTTCGTTTCCGAGATATTTGCAGATTTATCTCGAGGGAAGGGGCCTGACGGACATATTTCGAGATATTTCTTCTTCTTGTTGTTCTTCTTCTGCACAGCTAAGCTGGAAGCGGCATTTGCGGCTCGCACTAGTGCAGAGTTATATCAAAGAAAGGGGCCACGGTGTTTCTGTATCTCTATTATGTTGGTGCGGCTTCGGATCTTTTAAATATCTCGATATATCTCGAAAACTACGCATCTGATCAAAAAATATCATAGAACATAAATTGTAGGAAACATAATTCTCTACAAAAAAGGTCTCTTAAGATTTTGCCATAGCTCGCTTCGTTTCCGAGATATTTGCAGATATATCTCAAGGGAAGGGGCCTGACGGACATATTTCGAGATATTTCTTCTTCTTGTTGTTCTTCTTCTGCACAGCTAAGCTGGAAGTGGCATTTGCAGCTCGGAATAGTGCAGAGTTATCTCAAAGAAAGGGGCCACGGTGTTTCTGTATCTCTATTATGTTGGTGCGGCTTCGGAACTTTTAAATATCTTGATATATCTCGAGAACTACGCATCTGTTCAAAAAATGTCATAGAACATAAAAAGTAGGAATCCTAATTTTCTACAAAAAAGGTCTCTTAACATTTTGCGGTAGCTCGCTTCGTTTCCGAGATATTTGCAGATTTATCTCAAGGGAAGGGGCCTGACGGACATATTTCGAGATATTTCTCCTTTTTGTTGTTCTTCTTCTGCACAGCTAAGCTGGAAGTGGCATTTGCAGCTCGCAATAGTGCAGAGTTATCTCAAAGAAAGGGGCCACGGTGTTTCTGTATCTCTATTATGTTGGTGCGGCTTCGGAACTTTTAAATATCTTGATATATCTCGAGAACTACGCATCCGATCAAAAAATATCATAGAACATAGAAAGTAGGAAACTTAATTCTCTACAAAAAAGGTCTCTTAACATTTTGCCATAGCTCGCTTCGTTTCCGAGATATTTGCAGATATATCTCAAGGGAAGGGGCCTGACGGACATATTTCGAGATATTTCTTCTTCTTGTTGTTCTTCTTCTGCACAGCTAAGCTGGAAGTGGCATTTGCAGCTCGGAATAGTGCAGAGTTATCTCAAAGAAAGGGGCCACGGTGTTTCTGTATCTCTATTATGTTGGTGCGGCTTCGGAACTTTTAAATATCTTGATATATCTCGAGAACTACGCATCTGTTCAAAAAATGTCATAGAACATAAAAAGTAGGAATCCTAATTTTCTACAAAAAAGGTCTCTTAACATTTTGCGGTAGCTCGCTTCGTTTCCGAGATATTTGCAGATTTATCTCAAGGGAAGGGGCCTGACGGACATATTTCGAGATATTTCTCCTTTTTGTTGTTCTTCTTCTGCACAGCTAAGCTGGAAGTGGCATTTGCAGCTCGCAATAGTGCAGAGTTATCTCAAAGAAAGGGGCCACGGTGTTTCTGTATCTCTATTATGTTGGTGCGGCTTCGGAACTTTTAAATATCTTGATATATCTCGAGAACTACGCATCCGATCAAAAAATATCATAGAACATAGAAAGTAGGAAACTTAATTCTCTACAAAAAAGGTCTCTTAACATTTTGCCATAGCTCGCTTCGTTTCCGAGATATTTGCAGATTTATCTCGAGGGAAGGGGCCTGACGGACATATTTCGAGATATTTCTTCTTCTTGTTGTTCTTCTTCTGCACAGCTAAGCTGGAAGCGGCATTTGCGGCTCGCACTAGTGCAGAGTTATATCAAAGAAAGGGGCCACGGTGTTTCTGTATCTCTATTATGTTGGTGCGGCTTCGGATCTTTTAAATATCTCGATATATCTCGAAAACTACGCATCTGATCAAAAAATATCATAGAACATAAATTGTAGGAAACATAATTCTCTACAAAAAAGGTCTCTTAAGATTTTGCCATAGCTCGCTTCGTTTCCGAGATATTTGCAGATATATCTCAAGGGAAGGGGCCTGACGGACATATTTCGAGATATTTCTTCTTCTTGTTGTTCTTCTTCTGCACAGCTAAGCTGGAAGTGGCATTTGCAGCTCGGAATAGTGCAGAGTTATCTCAAAGAAAGGGGCCACGGTGTTTCTGTATCTCTATTATGTTGGTGCGGCTTCGGAACTTTTAAATATCTTGATATATCTCGAGAACTACGCGTCTGATCAAAAAATATCATAGAACATAAAAAGTGGGAAACTTAATTCTCTACAAAAAGGGTCTCTTAACATTTTGCCATAGCTCGCTTCGTTTCCGAGATATTTGCAGATTTATCTCAAGGGAAGGGGCCTGACGGACATATTTCGAGATATTTCTTCTTCTTGTTGTTCTTCTTCTGCACAGCTAAGCTGGAAGTGGCATTTGCGGCTCGCACTAGTGCACAGTTATCTCAAAGAAAGGGGCCACGGTGTTTCTGTATCTCTATTATGTTGGTGCGGCTTCGGAACTTTTAAATATCTTGATATATCTCTAGAACTACCCATCTGATCAAAAAATATCATAGAAGATAAAAAGTAGGAAACTTAATTCTCTACAAAAAAGGTCTCTTAACATTTTCCCATAGCTGGCATCGTTTCCGAGATATTTGCAGATTTATCTCAAGGGAAGGGGCCTGACGGACATATTCCGAGATATTTCTTCTTCTTGTTGTTCCTCTTCTGCACAGCTAAGCTGGAAGTGGCATTTGCAGCTCGCAATAGTGCAGAGTTATCTCAAAGAAAGGGGCCACGGTGTTTCTGTATCTCTATTATGTTGGTGCGGCTTCGGAACTTTTAAATATCTTGATATATCTCGAGAACTACGCATCTGATCAAAAAATATCATAGAACATAAAAAGCAGGAAACTTAATTCTCTACAAAAAAGGTCTCTTAACATTTTGCCATAGCTCGCTTCGTTTCCGAGATATTTGCAGATTTATCTCAAGGGAAGGGGCCTGACGGACATATTTCGAGATATTTCTTCTTCTTGTTGTTCTTCTTCTGCACAGCTAAACTGGAAGTGGCATTTCCAGCTCGCAATAGTGCAGAGTCATCTCAAAGAAAGGGGCCACGGTGTTTCTGTATCTCTATTATGTTGGTGCGGCTTCGGAACTTTTAAATATCTCGATATATCTCGAAAACTACGCTTCTGATCAAAAAATATCATAGAACATAAATTGTAGGAAACATAATTCTCGACAAAAAAGGTCTCTTA
Organism: Osmia lignaria lignaria; assembly: GCF_051020975.1. Lineage (NCBI taxonomy): Eukaryota > Metazoa > Arthropoda > Insecta > Hymenoptera > Megachilidae > Osmia > Osmia lignaria. The sequence goes on from NW_027478159.1 coordinate 23,941,514, forward strand.
ACATTTTGCCATAGCTCGCTTCGTTTCCGAGATATTTGCAGATATATCTCAAGGGAAGGGGCCTGACGGACATATTTCGAGATATTTCTTCTTCTTGTTGTTCTTCTTCTGCACAGCTAAGCTGGAAGTGGCATTTGCAGCTCGCAATAGTGCAGAGTTATCTCAAAGAAAGGGGCCACGGTGTTTCTGTATCTCTATTATGTTGGTGCGGCTTCGGAACTTTTAAATATCTTGATATATCTCGAGAACTACGCATCTGATCAAAAAATATCATAGAACATGAAAAGTAGGAAACTTAATTCTCTACAAAAAAGGTCTCTTAACATTTTGCCATAGCTCTCTTCGTTTCCGAGATATTTGCAGATTTATCTCAAGGGAAGGGGCTTGACGGACATATTTCGAGATATTTCTTCTTCTTGTTGTTCTTCTTCTGCACAGCTAAGCTGGAAGTGGCATTTGCAGCTCGCAATAGTGCAGAGTTATCTCAAAGAAAGGGGCCACGGTGTTTCTGTATCTCTATTATGTTGGTGCGGCTTCGGAACTTTTAAATATCTTGATATATCTCGAGAACTACGCATCTGATCAAAAAATATCATAGAACATGAAAAGTAGGAAACTTAATTCTCTACAAAAAAGGTCTCTTAACATTTTGCCAGAGCTCTCTTCGTTTCCGAGATATTTGCAGATTTATCTCAAGGGAAGGGGCCTGACGGACATATTTCGAGATATTTCTTCTTCTTGTTGTTCTTCTTCTGCACAGCTAAGCTGGAAGTGGCATTTGCAGCTCGCAATAGTGCAGAGTTATCTCAAAGAAAGGGGCCACGGTGTTTCTGTATCTCTATTATGTTGGTGCGGCTTCGGAACTTTTAAATATCTTGATATATCTCGAGAACTACGCATCTGATCAAAAAATGTCATAGAACGTAAAAAGTAGGAAACTTAATTCTCTACAAAAAAGGTCTCTTAACATTTTGCCATAGCTCTCTTCGTTTCCGAGATATTTCCAGATTTATCTCAAGGGAAGGGGCCTGACGGACATATTTCGAGATATTACTTCTTCTTGTTGTTCTTCTTCTGCTCAGCTAAGCTGGAAGTGGCATTTGCAGCTCGCAATAGTGCAGAGTTATCTCAAAGAAAGGGGCCACGGTGTTTCTGTATCTCTATTATGTTGGTGCGGCTTCGGAACTTTTAAATATCTTGATATATCTCGAGAACTGCGCATCTGATCAAAAAATATCATAGAACATAAAAAGTAGGAAACTTAATTCTCTACAAAAAAGGTCTCTTAACATTTTGCCATAGCTCGCTTCGTTTCCGAGATATTTGCAGATTTATCTCAAGGGAAGGGGCCTGACGGACATATTTCGAGATATTTCTTCTTCTTGTTGTTCTTCTTCTGCACAGCTAAGCTGGAAGTGGCATTTGCGGCTCGCACTAGTGCAGAGTTAGCTCAAAGAAAGGGGCCACGGTGTTTCTGTATCTCTATTATGTTGGTGCGGCTTCGGAACTTTTAAATATCTTAATATATCTCGAGAACTACGCATCTGATCAAAAAATATCATAGAACATAAAATGTAGGAAACTTAATTCTCTACAAAAAAGGTCTCTTAACATTTTGCCATAGCTCGCTTCGTTTCCGAGATATTTGCAGATATATCTCAAGGGAAGGGGCCTGACGGACATATTTCGAGATATTTCTTCTTCTTGTTGTTCTTCTTCTGCACAGCTAAGCTGGAAGTGGCATTTACAGCTCGCAATAGTGCAGAGTTATCTCAAAGAAAGGGGCCACGGTGTTTCTGTATCTCTATTATGTTGGTGCGGCTTCGGAACTTTTAAATATCTTGATATATCTCGAGAACTACGCATCTGATCAAAAAATATCATAGAACATAAAAAGTAGGAAACCTAATTTTCTACAAAAAAGGTCTCTTAACATTTTGCCATAGCTCGCTTCGTTTCCGAGATATTTGCAGACTTATCTCAAGGGAAGGCGCCTGACGGACATATTTCGAGATATTTCTTCTTCTTGTTGTTCTTCTTCTGCACAGCTAAGCTGGAAGTGGCATTTGCGGCTCGCACTAGTGCAGAGTTATCTCAAAGAAAGGGGCCACGGTGTTTCTGTATCCCTATTATGTTGGTGCGGCTTCGGAACTTTTAAATATCTCGATATATCTCGAAAACTACGCTTCTGATCAAAAAATATCATAGAACATAAATTGTAGGAAACATAATTCTCTACAAAAAACGTCTCTTAACATTTTGCCATAGCTCCCTTCGTTTCCGAGATATTTGCAGATTTATCTCAAGGGAAGGTGCCTGACGGACATATTTCGAGATATTTCTTCTTCTTGTTGTTCTTCTTCTGCACAGCTAAGCTGGAAGTGGCATTTGCAGCTCGCAATAGTGCAGAGTTATCTCAAAGAAAGGGGCCACGGTGTTTCTGTATCTCTATTATGTTGGTGCGGCTTCGGAACTTTTAAATATCTTGATATATCTCGAGAACTACGCATCTGATCAAAAAATATCATACAACATAAAATGTAGGAAACTTCATTCTCTACAAAAAAGGTCTCTTAACATTTTGCCATAGCTCGCTTCGCTTCCGAGATATTTGCAGATATATCTCAAGGGCAGGGGCCTGACGGACATATTTCGAGATATTTCTTCTTCTTGTTGTTCTTCTTCTGCACAGCTAAGCTGGAAGTGGCATTTGCAGCGCGCAATAGTGCAGAGTTATCTCAAAGAAAGGGGCCACGGTGTTTCTGTATCTCTATTATGTTGGTGCGGCTTCGGAACTTTTAAATATCTTGATATATCTCGAGAACTACGCATCTGATCAAAAAATATCATAGAACATAAAAAGTAGGAAACCTAATTTTCTACAAAAAAGGTCGCTTAACATTTTGCCGTAGCTCGCTTCGTTTCCGAGATATTTGCAGATTTATCTCAAGGGAAGGGGCCTGACGGACATATTTCGAAATATTTCTTATTCTTGTTGTTCTTCTTCTGCACAGCTAAGCTGGAAGTGGCATTTGCAGCTCGCAATAGTGCAGAGTTATCTCAAAGAAAGGGGCCACGGTGTTTCTGTACCTCTATTATGTTGGTGCAGCTTCGGAGCTTTTAAATATCTTGATATATCTCGAGAACTACGCATCTGATCAAAAAATATCATAGAACATAAAAAGTAGGAAACTTAATTCTCTACAAAAAAGGTCTCTTAACGTTTGCAATAGCTCGCTTCGTTTCCGAGATATTTGCAGATTTATCTCAAGGGAAGGGTCCTGACGGACATATTTCGAGATATTTCTTCTTCTTGTTGTTCTTCTTCTGCACAGCTAAACTGGAAGTGGCATTTCCAGCTCGCAATCGTGCAGAGTTATCTCAAAGAGAGGGGCCACGGTGTTTCTGTATCTCTATTATGTTGGTGCGGCTTCGGAACTTTTAAATATCTTGATATATCTCGAGAACTACGCATCTGACCAAAAAATATCATAGAACATAAAAAGTAGGAAACCTAATTTTCTACAAAAAAGGTCTCTTAACATTTTGCCGTAGCTCGCTTCGTTTCCGAGATATTTGCAGATTTATCTCAAGGGAAGGGGCCTGACGGACATATTTCGAAATATTTCTTATTCTTGTTGTTCTTCTTCTGCACAGCTAAGCTGGAAGTGGCATTTGCAGCGCGCAATAGTGCAGAGTTATCTCAAAGAAAGGGGCCACGGTGTTTCTGTATCTCTATTATGTTGGTGCGGCTTCGGAACTTTTAAATATCTTGATATATCTCGAAAACTACGCTTCTGATCAAAAAATATCAGAGAACGTAAATTGTAGGAAACATAATTCTCTACAAAAAAGGTCTCTTAACATTTTGCCATAGCTCGCTTCGTTTCCGAGATATTTGCAGATTTATCTCAAGGGAAGGGGCCTGACGGACATATTTCGAGATATTTCTTCTTCTTGTTGTTCTTCTTCTGCACAGCTAAGCTGGAAGTGGCATTTGCAGCGCGCAATAGTGCAGAGTTATCTCAAAGAAAGGGGCCACGGTGTTTCTGTATCTCTATTATGTTGGTGCGGCTTCGGAACTTTTAAATATCTTGCTATATCTCGAGAACTACGCATCTGATCAAAAAATATCATAGAACATAAAAAGTAGGAAACTTAATTCTCTACAAAAAAGGTCTCTTAACATTTTGCCATAGCTCGCTTCGTTTCCGAGATATTTGCAGATTTATCTCAAGGGAAGGGGCCTGACGGACATATTTCGAGATATTTCTTCTTCTTGTTGTTCTTCTTCTGCACAGCTAAGCTGGAAGTGGCATTTGCAGCGCGCAATAGTGCAGAGTTATCTCAAAGAAAGGGGCCACGGTGTTTCTGTATCTCTATTATGTTGGTGCCGCTTCGGAACTTTTAAATATCTCGATATATCTCGAAAACTACGCTTCTGATCAAAAAATATCAGAGAACGTAAATTGTAGGAAACATAATTCTCTACAAAAAAGGTCTCTTAACATTTTGCCATAGCTCGCTTCCTTTCCGAGATATTTGCAGATTTATCTCAAGGGAAGGGGCCTGACGGACATATTTCGAGATATTTCTTCTTCTTGTTGTTCTTCTTCTTCACAGCTAAGCTGGAAGTGGCATTTGCAGCTCGCAATAGTGCAGAGTTATCTCAAAGAAAGGGGCCACGGTGTTTCTGTATCTCTATTATGTTGGTGCGGCTTCGGAACTTTTAAATATCTTGATATATCTCGAGAACTACGCATCTGATCAAAAAATACCATAGAACATAAAAAGTAGGAAACTTAATTCTCTACAAATAAGGTCTCCTAACATTTTGCCATAGCTCGCTTCGTTTCCGAGATATTTGCAGATTTATCTCAAGGGAAGGGGCCTGACGGACATATTTCGAGATATTTCTTCTTCTTGTTGTTCTTCTTCTGCACAGCTAAGCTGGAAGTGGCATTTGCAGCTCGCAATAGTGCAGAGTTATCTCAAAGAAAGGGGCCACGGTGTTTCTGTATCTCTATTATGTTGGTGCGGCTTCGGAACTTTTAAATATCTTGATATATCTCGAGAACTACGCATCTGTTCAAAAAATATCATAGAACATAAAAAGTAGGAATCCTAATTTTCTACAAAAAAGGTCTCTTAACATTTTGCGGTAGCTCGCTTCGTTTCCGAGATATTTGCAGATTTATCTCAAGGGAAGGGGCCTGACGGACATATTTCGAGATATTTCTTCTTTTTGTTGTTCTTCTTCTGCACAGCTAAGCTGGAAGTGGCATTTGCAGCTCGCAATAGTGCAGAGTTATCTCAAAGAAAGGGGCCACGGTGTTTCTGCATCTCTATTATGTTGGTGCGGCTTCGGAACTTTTAAATATCTTGATATATCTCGAGAACTACGCATCCGATCAAAAAATATCATAGAACATAGAAAGTAGGAAACTTAATTCTCTACAAAAAAGGTCTCTGAACATTTTGCCATAGCTCGCTTCGTTTCCGAGATATTTGCAGATTTATCTCGAGGGAAGGGGCCTGACGGACATATTTCGAGATATTTCTTCTTCTTGTTGTTCTTCTTCTGCACAGCTAAGCTGGAAGCGGCATTTGCGGCTCGCACTAGTGCAGAGTTATATCAAAGAAAGGGGCCACGGTGTTTCTGTATCTCTATTATGTTGGTGCGGCTTCGGATCTTTTAAATATCTCGATATATCTCGAAAACTACGCATCTGATCAAAAAATATCATAGAACATAAATTGTAGGAAACATAATTCTCTACAAAAAAGGTCTCTTAACATTTTGCCATAGCTCGCTTCGTTTCCGAGATATTTGCAGATTTATCTCAAGGGTAGGGGCCTGACGGACATATTTCGAGATATTTCTTCTTCTTGTTGTTCTTCTTCTGCACAGCTAAGCTGGAAGTGGCATTTGCAGCTCGCAATAGTGCAGAGTTATCTCAAAGAAAGGGGCCACGGTGTTTCTGTATCTCTATTATGTTGGTGCGGCTTCGGAACTTTTAAATATCTCGATATATCTCGAAAACTACGCTTCTGATCAAAAAATATCAGAGAACGTAAATTGTAGGAAACATAATTCTCTACAAAAAAGGTCTCTTAACATTTTGCCATAGCTCGCTTCGTTTCCGAGATATTTGCAGATTTATCTCAAGGGAAGGGGCCTGACGGACATATTTCGAGATATTTCTTCTTCTTGTTGTTCTTCTTCTTCACAGCTAAGCTGGAAGTGGCATTTGCAGCTCGCAATATTGCAGAGTTATCTCAAAGAAAGGGGCCACGGTGTTTCTGTATCTCTATTATGTTGGTGCGGCTTCGGAACTTTTAAATATCTTGATATATCTCGAGAACTACGCATCTGACCAAAAAATACCATAGAACATAAAAAGTAGGAAACTTAAACCTCTACAAATAAGGTCTCTTAACATTTTGCCATAGCTCGCTTCGTTTCCGAGATATTTGCAGATTTATCTCAAGGGAAGGGGCCTGACGGACATATTTCGAGATATTTCTTCTTCTTGTTGTTCTTCTTCTGCACAGCTAAGCTGGAAGTGGCATTTGCAGCTCGCAATAGTGCAGAGTTATCTCAAAGAAAGGGGCCACGGTGTTTCTGTATCTCTATTATGTTGGTGCGGCTTCGGAACTTTTAAATATCTTGATATATCTCGAGAACTACGCATCTGTTCAAAAAATATCATAGAACATAAAAAGTAGGAATCCTAATTTTCTACAAAAAAGGTCTCTTAACATTTTGCGGTAGCTCGCTTCGTTTCCGAGATATTTGCAGATTTATCTCAAGGGAAGGGGCCTGACGGACATATTTCGAGATATTTCTCCTTTTTGTTGTTCTTCTTCTGCACAGCTAAGCTGGAAGTGGCATTTGCAGCTCGCAATAGTGCAGAGTTATCTCAAAGAAAGGGGCCACGGTGTTTCTGTATCTCTATTATGTTGGTGCGGCTTCGGAACTTTTAAATATCTTGATATATCTCGAGAACTACGCATCCGATCAAAAAATATCATAGAACATAGAAAGTAGGAAACTTAATTCTCTACAAAAAAGGTCTCTTAACATTTTGCCATAGCTCGCTTCGTTTCCGAGATATTTGCAGATTTATCTCGAGGGAAGGGGCCTGACGGACATATTTCGAGATATTTCTTCTTCTTGTTGTTCTTCTTCTGCACAGCTAAGCTGGAAGCGGCATTTGCGGCTCGCACTAGTGCAGAGTTATATCAAAGAAAGGGGCCACGGTGTTTCTGTATCTCTATTATGTTGGTGCGGCTTCGGATCTTTTAAATATCTCGATATATCTCGAAAACTACGCATCTGATCAAAAAATATCATAGAACATAAATTGTAGGAAACATAATTCTCTACAAAAAAGGTCTCTTAAGATTTTGCCATAGCTCGCTTCGTTTCCGAGATATTTGCAGATATATCTCAAGGGAAGGGGCCTGACGGACATATTTCGAGATATTTCTTCTTCTTGTTGTTCTTCTTCTGCACAGCTAAGCTGGAAGTGGCATTTGCAGCTCGGAATAGTGCAGAGTTATCTCAAAGAAAGGGGCCACGGTGTTTCTGTATCTCTATTATGTTGGTGCGGCTTCGGAACTTTTAAATATCTTGATATATCTCGAGAACTACGCGTCTGATCAAAAAATATCATAGAACATAAAAAGTGGGAAACTTAATTCTCTACAAAAAGGGTCTCTTAACATTTTGCCATAGCTCGCTTCGTTTCCGAGATATTTGCAGATTTATCTCAAGGGAAGGGGCCTGACGGACATATTTCGAGATATTTCTTCTTCTTGTTGTTCTTCTTCTGCACAGCTAAGCTGGAAGTGGCATTTGCGGCTCGCACTAGTGCACAGTTATCTCAAAGAAAGGGGCCACGGTGTTTCTGTATCTCTATTATGTTGGTGCGGCTTCGGAACTTTTAAATATCTTGATATATCTCTAGAACTACCCATCTGATCAAAAAATATCATAGAAGATAAAAAGTAGGAAACTTAATTCTCTACAAAAAAGGTCTCTTAACATTTTCCCATAGCTGGCATCGTTTCCGAGATATTTGCAGATTTATCTCAAGGGAAGGGGCCTGACGGACATATTCCGAGATATTTCTTCTTCTTGTTGTTCCTCTTCTGCACAGCTAAGCTGGAAGTGGCATCTGCAGCTCGCAATAGTGCAGAGTTATCTCAAAGGAAGGGGCCACGGTGTTTCTGTATCTCTATTATGTTGGTGCGGCTTCGGAACTTTTAAATATCTTGATATATCTCGAGAACTACGCATCTGATCAAAAAATATCATAGAACATAAAAAGCAGGAAACTTAATTCTCTACAAAAAAGGTCTCTTAACATTTTGCCATAGCTCGCTTCGTTTCCGAGATATTTGCAGATTTATCTCAAGGGAAGGGGCCTGACGGACATATTTCGAGATATTTCTTCTTCTTGTTGTTCTTCTTCTGCACAGCTAAACTGGAAGTGGCATTTCCAGCTCGCAATAGTGCAGAGTCATCTCAAAGAAAGGGGCCACGGTGTTTCTGTATCTCTATTATGTTGGTGCGGCTTCGGAACTTTTAAATATCTCGATATATCTCGAAAACTACGCTTCTGATCAAAAAATATCATAGAACATAAATTGTAGGAAACATAATTCTCGACAAAAAAGGTCTCTTAACATTTTGCCATAGCTCGCTTCGTTTCCGAGATATTTGCAGATATATCTCAAGGGAAGGGGCCTGACGGACATATTTCGAGATATTTCTTCTTCTTGTTGTTCTTCTTCTGCACAGCTAAGCTGGAAGTGGCATTTGCAGCTCGCAATAGTGCAGAGTTATCTCAAAGAAAGGGGCCACGGTGTTTCTGTATCTCTATTATGTTGGTGCGGCTTCGGAACTTTTAAATATCTTGATATATCTCGAGAACTACGCATCTGATCAAAAAATATCATAGAACATGAAAAGTAGGAAACTTAATTCTCTACAAAAAAGGTCTCTTAACATTTTGCCATAGCTCTCTTCGTTTCCGAGATATTTGCAGATTTATCTCAAGGGAAGGGGCTTGACGGACATATTTCGAGATATTTCTTCTTCTTGTTGTTCTTCTTCTGCACAGCTAAGCTGGAAGTGGCATTTGCAGCTCGCAATAGTGCAGAGTTATCTCAAAGAAAGGGGCCACGGTGTTTCTGTATCTCTATTATGTTGGTGCGGCTTCGGAACTTTTAAATATCTTGATATATCTCGAGAACTACGCATCTGATCAAAAAATATCATAGAACATGAAAAGTAGGAAACTTAATTCTCTACAAAAAAGGTCTCTTAAGATTTTGCCAGAGCTCTCTTCGTTTCCGAGATATTTGCAGATTTATCTCAAGGGAAGGGGCCTGACGGACATATTTCGAGATATTTCTTCTTCTTGTTGTTCTTCTTCTGCACAGCTAAGCTGGAAGTGGCATTTGCAGCTCGCAATAGTGCAGAGTTATCTCAAAGAAAGGGGCCACGGTGTTTCTGTATCTCTATTATGTTGGTGCGGCTTCGGAACTTTTAAATATCTTGATATATCTCGAGAACTACGCATCTGATCAAAAAATGTCATAGAACGTAAAAAGTAGGAAACTTAATTCTCTACAAAAAAGGTCTCTTAACATTTTGCCATAGCTCTCTTCGTTTCCGAGATATTTCCAGATTTATCTCAAGGGAAGGGGCCTGACGGACATATTTCGAGATATTACTTCTTCTTGTTGTTCTTCTTCTGCTCAGCTAAGCTGGAAGTGGCATTTGCAGCTCGCAATAGTGCAGAGTTATCTCAAAGAAAGGGGCCACGGTGTTTCTGTATCTCTATTATGTTGGTGCGGCTTCGGAACTTTTAAATATCTTGATATATCTCGAGAACTGCGCATCTGATCAAAAAATATCATAGAACATAAAAAGTAGGAAACTTAATTCTCTACAAAAAAGGTCTCTTAACATTTTGCCATAGCTCGCTTCGTTTCCGAGATATTTGCAGATTTATCTCAAGGGAAGGGGCCTGACGGACATATTTCGAGATATTTCTTCTTCTTGTTGTTCTTCTTCTGCACAGCTAAGCTGGAAGCGGCATTTGCGGCTCGCACTAGTGCAGAGTTATATCAAAGAAAGGGGCCACGGTGTTTCTGTATCTCTATTATGTTGGTGCGGCTTCGGATCTTTTAAATATCTCGATATATCTCGAAAACTACGCATCTGATCAAAAAATATCATAGAACATAAATTGTAGGAAACATAATTCTCTACAAAAAAGGTCTCTTAAGATTTTGCCATAGCTCGCTTCGTTTCCGAGATATTTGCAGATATATCTCAAGGGAAGGGGCCTGACGGACATATTTCGAGATATTTCTTCTTCTTGTTGTTCTTCTTCTGCACAGCTAAGCTGGAAGTGGCATTTGCAGCTCGGAATAGTGCAGAGTTATCTCAAAGAAAGGGGCCACGGTGTTTCTGTATCTCTATTATGTTGGTGCGGCTTCGGAACTTTTAAATATCTTGATATATCTCGAGAACTACGCGTCTGATCAAAAAATATCATAGAACATAAAAAGTGGGAAACTTAATTCTCTACAAAAAGGGTCTCTTAACATTTTGCCATAGCTCGCTTCGTTTCCGAGATATTTGCAGATTTATCTCAAGGGAAGGGGCCTGACGGACATATTTCGAGATATTTCTTCTTCTTGTTGTTCTTCTTCTGCACAGCTAAGCTGGAAGTGGCATTTGCGGCTCGCACTAGTGCACAGTTATCTCAAAGAAAGGGGCCACGGTGTTTCTGTATCTCTATTATGTTGGTGCGGCTTCGGAACTTTTAAATATCTTGATATATCTCTAGAACTACCCATCTGATCAAAAAATATCATAGAAGATAAAAAGTAGGAAACTTAATTCTCTACAAAAAAGGTCTCTTAACATTTTCCCATAGCTGGCATCGTTTCCGAGATATTTGCAGATTTATCTCAAGGGAAGGGGCCTGACGGACATATTCCGAGATATTTCTTCTTCTTGTTGTTCCTCTTCTGCACAGCTAAGCTGGAAGTGGCATCTGCAGCTCGCAATAGTGCAGAGTTATCTCAAAGGAAGGGGCCACGGTGTTTCTGTATCTCTATTATGTTGGTGCGGCTTCGGAACTTTTAAATATCTTGATATATCTCGAGAACTACGCATCTGATCAAAAAATATCATAGAACATAAAAAGCAGGAAACTTAATTCTCTACAAAAAAGGTCTCTTAACATTTTGCCATAGCTCGCTTCGTTTCCGAGATATTTGCAGATTTATCTCAAGGGAAGGGGCCTGACGGACATATTTCGAGATATTTCTTCTTCTTGTTGTTCTTCTTCTGCACAGCTAAACTGGAAGTGGCATTTCCAGCTCGCAATAGTGCAGAGTCATCTCAAAGAAAGGGGCCACGGTGTTTCTGTATCTCTATTATGTTGGTGCGGCTTCGGAACTTTTAAATATCTCGATATATCTCGAAAACTACGCTTCTGATCAAAAAATATCATAGAACATAAATTGTAGGAAACATAATTCTCGACAAAAAAGGTCTCTTAACATTTTGCCATAGCTCGCTTCGTTTCCGAGATATTTGCAGATATATCTCAAGGGAAGGGGCCTGACGGACATATTTCGAGATATTTCTTCTTCTTGTTGTTCTTCTTCTGCACAGCTAAGCTGGAAGTGGCATTTGCAGCTCGCAATAGTGCAGAGTTATCTCAAAGAAAGGGGCCACGGTGTTTCTGTATCTCTATTATGTTGGTGCGGCTTCGGAACTTTTAAATATCTTGATATATCTCGAGAACTACGCATCTGATCAAAAAATATCATAGAACATGAAAAGTAGGAAACTTAATTCTCTACAAAAAAGGTCTCTTAACATTTTGCCATAGCTCTCTTCGTTTCCGAGATATTTGCAGATTTATCTCAAGGGAAGGGGCTTGACGGACATATTTCGAGATATTTCTTCTTCTTGTTGTTCTTCTTCTGCACAGCTAAGCTGGAAGTGGCATTTGCAGCTCGCAATAGTGCAGAGTTATCTCAAAGAAAGGGGCCACGGTGTTTCTGTATCTCTATTATGTTGGTGCGGCTTCGGAACTTTTAAATATCTTGATATATCTCGAGAACTACGCATCTGATCAAAAAATATCATAGAACATGAAAAGTAGGAAACTTAATTCTCTACAAAAAAGGTCTCTTAAGATTTTGCCAGAGCTCTCTTCGTTTCCGAGATATTTGCAGATTTATCTCAAGGGAAGGGGCCTGACGGACATATTTCGAGATATTTCTTCTTCTTGTTGTTCTTCTTCTGCACAGCTAAGCTGGAAGTGGCATTTGCAGCTCGCAATAGTGCAGAGTTATCTCAAAGAAAGGGGCCACGGTGTTTCTGTATCTCTATTATGTTGGTGCGGCTTCGGAACTTTTAAATATCTTGATATATCTCGAGAACTACGCATCTGATCAAAAAATGTCATAGAACGTAAAAAGTAGGAAACTTAATTCTCTACAAAAAAGGTCTCTTAACATTTTGCCATAGCTCTCTTCGTTTCCGAGATATTTCCAGATTTATCTCAAGGGAAGGGGCCTGACGGACATATTTCGAGATATTACTTCTTCTTGTTGTTCTTCTTCTGCTCAGCTAAGCTGGAAGTGGCATTTGCAGCTCGCAATAGTGCAGAGTTATCTCAAAGAAAGGGGCCACGGTGTTTCTGTATCTCTATTATGTTGGTGCGGCTTCGGAACTTTTAAATATCTTGATATATCTCGAGAACTGCGCATCTGATCAAAAAATATCATAGAACATAAAAAGTAGGAAACTTAATTCTCTACAAAAAAGGTCTCTTAACATTTTGCCATAGCTCGCTTCGTTTCCGAGATATTTGCAGATTTATCTCAAGGGAAGGGGCCTGACGGACATATTTCGAGATATTTCTTCTTCTTGTTGTTCTTCTTCTGCACAGCTAAGCTGGAAGTGGCATTTGCGGCTCGCACTAGTGCAGAGTTAGCTCAAAGAAAGGGGCCACGGTGTTTCTGTATCTCTATTATGTTGGTGCGGCTTCGGAACTTTTAAATATCTTGATATATCTCGAGAACTACGCATCTGATCAAAAAATATCATAGAACATAAAAAGTAGGAAACCTAATTCTCTACAAAAAAGGTCTCTTAACATTTTGCCATACCTCGCTTCGTTTCCGAGATATTTGCAGATTTATCTCAAGGGAAGGGGCCTGACGGACATATTTCGAGATATTTCTTCTTCTTGTTGTTCTTCTTCTGCACAGCTAAGCTGGAAGTGGGATTTACAGCTCGCAATAGTGCAGAGTTATCTCAAAGTAAGGGGCCACGGTGTTTCTGTATCTCTATTATGTTGGTGCGGCTTCGGAACTTTTAAATATCTTGATATATCTCGAGAACTACGCATCTGATCAAAAAATACCATAGAACATAAAAAGTAGGAAACTTAATTCTCTACAAAAAAGTGTCTTAACATTTTCTCATAGCTGGCATCGTTTCCGAGATATTTGCAGATTTAGCTCAAGGGAAGGGGCCTGACGGACATATTCCGAGATATTTCTTCTTCTTGTTGTTCCTCTTCTGCACAGCTAAGCTGGAAGTGGCATTTGCAGGTCGCAATAGTGCAGAGTTATCTCAAAGAAAGGGGCCACGGTGTTTCTGTATCTCTATTATGTTGGTGCGGCTTCGGAACTTTTAAATATCTCGATATATCTCGAAAACTACGCTTCTGATCAAAAAATATCAGAGAACGTAAATTGTAGGAAACATAATTCTCTACAAAAAAGGTCTCTTAACATTTTGCCATAGCTCGCTTCGTTTCCGAGATATTTGCAGATTTATCTCAAGGGAAGGTGCCTGACGGACATATTTCGAGATATTTCTTCTTCTTGTTGTTCTTCTTCTGCACAGCTAAGCTGGAAGTGGCATTTGCAGCTCGCAATAGTGCAGAGTTATCTCAAAGAAAGGGGCCACGGTGTTTCTGTATCTCTATTATGTTGGTGCGGCTTCGGAACTTTTAAATATCTCGATATATCTCGAAAACTACGCTTCTGATCAAAAAATATCAGAGAACGTAAATTGTAGGAAACATAATTCTCTACAAAAAAGGTCTCTTAACATTTTGCCATAGCTCGCTTCGTTTCCGAGATATTTGCAGATTTATCTCAAGGGAAGGGGCCTGACGGACATATTTCGAGATATTTCTTCTTCTTGTTGTTCTTCTTCTTCACAGCTAAGCTGGAAGTGGCATTTGCAGCTCGCAATAGTGCAGAGTTATCTCAAAGAAAGGGGCCACGGTGTTTCTGTATCTCTATTATGTTGGTGCGGCTTCGGAACTTTTAAATATCTTAATATATCTCGAGAACTACGCATCTGATCAAAAAATATCATAGAACGTAAAAAGTAGGAAACTTAATTCTCTACAAAAAAGGTCTCTTAACATTTTGCCATAGCTCGCTTCGTTTCCGAGATATTTGCAGATATATCTCAAGGGCAGGGGCCTGACGGACATATTTCGAGATATTTCTTCTTCTTGTTGTTCTTCTTCTGCACAGCTAAACTGGAAGTGGCATTTCCAGTTCGCAATAGTGCAGAGTTATCTCAAAGAAAGGAGCCACGGTGTTTCTGTATCTCTATTATGTTGGTGCGGCTTCGGAACTTTTAAATATCTTGATATATCTCGAGAACTACGCATCTGATCAAAAAATATCATAGAACATAAAATGTAGGAAACTTAATTCTCTACAAAAAAGGTCTCTTAACATTTTGCCATAGCTCGCTTCGCTTCCGAGATATTTGCAGATATATCTCAAGGGCAGGGGCCTGACGGACATATTTCGAGATATTTCTTCTTCTTGTTGTTCTTCTTCTGCACAGCTAAGCTGGAAGTGGCATTTACAGCTCGCAATAGTGCAGAGTTATCTCAAAGAAAGGGGCCACGGTGTTTCTGTATCTCTATTATGTTGGTGCGGCTTCGGAACTTTTAAATATCTTGATATATCTCGAGAACTACGCATCTGATCAAAAAATATCATAGAACATAAAAAGTAGGAAACTTAATTCTCTACAAAAAAGGTCTCTTAACATTTTGCCATAGCTCGCTTCGTTTCCGAGATATTTGCAGATTTATCTCAAGGGAAGGGGCCTGACGGACATATTTCGAGATACTTCTTCTTCTTGTTGTTCTTCTTCTGCACAGCTAAGCTGGAAGTGGCATTTGCAGCTCGCAATAGTGCAGAGTTATCTCAAAGAAAGGGGCCACGGTGTTTCTGTATCTCTATTATGTTGGTGCGGCTTCGGAACTTTTAAATATCTTAATATATCTCGAGAACTACGCATCTGATCAAAAAATATCATAGAACATAAAATGTAGGAAACTTAATTCTCTACAAAAAAGGTCTCTTAACATTTTGCCATAGCTCGCTTCGTTTCCGAGATATTTGCAGATATATCTCAAGGGAAGGGGCCTGACGGACATATTTCGAGATATTTCTTCTTCTTGTTGTTCTTCTTCTGCACAGCTAAGCTGGAAGTGGCATTTACAGCTCGCAATAGTGCAGAGTTATCTCAAAGAAAGGGGCCACGGTGTTTCTGTATCTCTATTATGTTGGTGCGGCTTCGGAACTTTTAAATATCTTGATATATCTCGAGAACTACGCATCTGATCAAAAAATATCATAGAACATAAAAAGTAGGAAACCTAATTTTCTACAAAAAAGGTCTCTTAACATTTTGCCATAGCTCGCTTCGTTTCCGAGATATTTGCAGACTTATCTCAAGGGAAGGCGCCTGACGGACATATTTCGAGATATTTCTTCTTCTTGTTGTTCTTCTTCTGCACAGCTAAGCTGGAAGTGGCATTTGCGGCTCGCACTAGTGCAGAGTTATCTCAAAGAAAGGGGCCACGGTGTTTCTGTATCCCTATTATGTTGGTGCGGCTTCGGAACTTTTAAATATCTCGATATATCTCGAAAACTACGCTTCTGATCAAAAAATATCATAGAACATAAATTGTAGGAAACATAATTCTCTACAAAAAACGTCTCTTAACATTTTGCCATAGCTCGCTTCGTTTCCGAGATATTTGCAGATTCAGCTCAAAGGAACTGGCCTGACGGCCATATTTCGAGATATTTCTTCTTCTTGTTGTTCTTCTTCTGCACAGCTAAACTGGAAGTGGCATTTCCAGCTCGCAATCGTGCAGAGTTATCTCAAAGAAAGGGGCCACGGTGTTTCTGTATCTCTATTATGTTGGTGCGGCTTCGGAACTTTTAAATATCTTGATATATCTCGAGAACTACGCCTCTGATCGAAAAATATCATAGAACATAAAAAGTAGGAAACTTAATTCTCTACAAAAAAGGTCTCTTAACATTTTGCCATAGCTCGCTTCGTTTCCGAGATATTTGCAGATTTATCTCAAGGGAAGCGGCCTGACGGACATATTTCGAGATATTTCTTCTTCTTGTTGTTCTTCTTCTGCACAGCTAAACTGGAAGTGGCATTTCCAGCTCGCAATCGTGCAGAGTTATCTCAAAGAAAGGGGCAACGGTGTTTCTGTATCTCTATTATGTTGGTGCGGCTTCGGAACTTTTAAATATCTTGATATATCTCGAGAACTACGCCTCTGATCGAAAAATATCATAGAACATAAAAAGTGGGAAACTTAATTCTCTACAAAAAAGGTCTCTTAACATTTTGCCATAGCTCGCTTCGTTTCCGAGATATTTGCAGATATATCTCAAGGGCAGGGGCCTGACGGACATATATCGAGATATTTCTTCTTCTTGTTGTTCTTCTTCTGCACAGCTAAGCTGGAAGTGGCATTTACAGCTCGCAATAGTGCAGAGTTATCTCAAAGAAAGGGGCCACGGTGTTTCTGTATCTCTATTATGTTGGTGCGGCTTCGGAACTTTTAAATATCTTGATATATCTCGAGAACTACGCATCTGATCAAAAAATATCATAGAACATAAAAAGTAGGAAACTTAATTCTCAACAAAAAAGGTCTCTTAACATTTTGCCATAGCTCGCTTCGTTTCCGAGATATTTGCAGATATATCTCAAGGGCAGGGGCCTGACGGACATATTTCGAGATATTTCTTCTTCTTGTTGTTCTTCTTCGGCACAGCTAAACTGGAAGTGGCATTTCCAGTTCGCAATAGTGCAGAGTTATCTCAAAGAAAGGAGCCACGGTGTTTCTGTATCTCTATTATGTTGGTGCGGCTTCGGAACTTTTAAATATCTTGATATATCTCGAGAACTACGCATCTGATCAAAAAATATCATAGAACATAAAATGTAGGAAACTTAATTCTCTACAAAAAAGGTCTCTTAACATTTTGCCATAGCTCGCTTCGCTTCCGAGATATTTGCAGATATATCTCAAGGGCAGGGGCCTGACGGACATATTTCGAGATATTTCTTCTTCTTGTTGTTCTTCTTCTGCACAGCTAAGCTGGAAGTGGCATTTACAGCTCGCAATAGTGCAGAGTTATCTCAAAGAAAGGGGCCACGGTGTTTCTGTATCTCTATTATGTTGGTGCGGCTTCGGAACTTTTAAATATCTTGATATATCTCGAGAACTACGCATCTGATCAAAAAATATCATAGAACATAAAAAGTAGGAAACTTAATTCTCTACAAAAAAGGTCTCTTAACATTTTGCCATAGCTCGCTTCGTTTCCGAGATATTTGCAGATTTATCTCAAGGGAAGGGGCCTGACGGACATATTTCGAGATACTTCTTCTTCTTGTTGTTCTTCTTCTGCACAGCTAAGCTGGAAGTGGCATTTGCAGCTCGCAATAGTGCAGAGTTATCTCAAAGAAAGGGGCCACGGTGTTTCTGTATCTCTATTATGTTGGTGCGGCTTCGGAACTTTTAAATATCTTAATATATCTCGAGAACTACGCATCTGATCAAAAAATATCATAGAACATAAAATGTAGGAAACTTAATTCTCTACAAAAAAGGTCTCTTAACATTTTGCCATAGCTCGCTTCGTTTCCGAGATATTTGCAGATATATCTCAAGGGAAGGGGCCTGACGGACATATTTCGAGATATTTCTTCTTCTTGTTGTTCTTCTTCTGCACAGCTAAGCTGGAAGTGGCATTTGCGGCTCGCACTAGTGCAGAGTTATCGCAAAGAAAGGGGCCACGGTGTTTCTGTATCCCTATTATGTTGGTGCGGCTTCGGAACTTTTAAATATCTCGATCTATCTCGAAAACTACGCTTCTGATCAAAAAATATCATAGAACATAAATTGTAGGAAACATAATTCTCTACAAAAAACGTCTCTTAACATTTTGCCATAGCTCGCTTCGTTTCCGAGATATTTGCAGATTCAGCTCAAAGGAACTGGCCTGACGGACATATTTCGAGATATTTCTTCTTCTTGTTGTTCTTCTTCTGCACAGCTAAGCTGGAAGTGGCATTTGCAGCTCGCAATAGAGCAGAGTTATCTCAAAGAAAGGGGCCACGGTGTTTCTGTATCTCTATTATGTTGGTGCGGCTTCGGAACTTTTAAATATCTCGATATATCTCGAAAACTACGCTTCTGATCAAAAAATATCAGAGAACGTAAATTGTAGGAAACATAATTCTCTACAAAAAAGGTCTCTTAACATTTTGCCATAGCTCGCTTCGTTTCCGAGATATTTGCAGATTTATCTCAAGGGAAGGGGCCTGACGGACATATTTCGAGATATTTCTTCTTCTTGTTGTTCTTCTTCTGCACAGCTAAACTGGAAGTGGCATTTCCAGTTCGCAATAGTGCAGAGTTATCTCAAAGAAAGGAGCCACGGTGTTTCTGTATCTCTATTATGTTGGTGCGGCTTCGGAACTTTTAAATATCTTGATATATCTCGAGAACTACGCATCTGATCAAAAAATATCATAGAACATAAAATGTAGGAAACTTAATTCTCTACAAAAAAGGTCTCTTAACATTTTGCCATAGCTCGCTTCGCTTCCGAGATATTTGCAGATATATCTCAAGGGCAGGGGCCTGACGGACATATTTCGAGATATTTCTTCTTCTTGTTGTTCTTCTTCTGCACAGCTAAGCTGGAAGTGGCATTTACAGCTCGCAATAGTGCAGAGTTATCTCAAAGAAAGGGGCCACGGTGTTTCTGTATCTCTATTATGTTGGTGCGGCTTCGGAACTTTTAAATATCTTGATATATCTCGAGAACTACGCATCTGATCAAAAAATATCATAGAACATAAAAAGTAGGAAACTTAATTCTCTACAAAAAAGGTCTCTTAACATTTTGCCATAGCTCGCTTCGTTTCCGAGATATTTGCAGATTTATCTCAAGGGAAGGCGCCTGACGGACATATTTCGAGATATTTCTTCTTCTTGTTGTTCTTCTTCTGCACAGCTAAGCTGGAAGTGGCATTTGCGGCTCGCACTAGTGCAGAGTTATCTCAAAGAAAGGGGCCACGGTGTTTCTGTATCCCTATTATGTTGGTGCGGCTTCGGAACTTTTAAATATCTCGATATATCTCGAAAACTACGCTTCTGATCAAAAAATATCATAGAACATAAATTGTAGGAAACATAATTCTCTACAAAAAACGTCTCTTAACATTTTGCCATAGCTCGCTTCGTTTCCGAGATATTTGCAGATTCAGCTCAAAGGAACTGGCCTGACGGACATATTTCGAGATATTTCTTCTTCTTGTTGTTCTTCTTCTGCACAGCTAAACTGGAAGTGGCATTTCCAGCTCGCAATCGTGCAGAGTTATCTCAAAGAAAGGGGCCACGGTGTTTCTGTATCTCTATTATGTTGGTGCGGCTTCGGAACTTTTAAATATCTCGATATATCTCGAAAACTACGCTTCTGATCAAAAAATATCAGAGAACGTAAATTGTAGGAAACATAATTCTCTACAAAAAAGGTCTCTTAACATTTTGCCATAGCTCGCTTCGTTTCCGAGATATTTGCAGATATATCTCAAGGGCAGGGGCCTGACGGACATATTTCGAGATATTTCTTCTTCTTGTTGTTCTTCTTCTGCACAGCTAAGCTGGAAGTGGCATTTACAGCTCGCAATAGTGCAGAGTTATCTCAAAGAAAGGGGCCACGGTGTTTCTGTATCTCTATTATGTTGGTGCGGCTTCGGAACTTTTAAATATCTTGATATATCTCGAGAACTACGCATCTGATCAAAAAATATCATAGGACATAAAAAGTAGGAAACTTAATTCTCTACAAAAAAGGTCTCTTAACATTTTGCCATAGCTCGCTTCGTTTCCGAGATATTTGCAGATTTATCTCAAGGGAAGGGGCCTGACGGACATATTTCGAGATACTTCTTCTTCTTGTTGTTCTTCTTCTGCACAGCTAAGCTGGAAGTGGCATTTGCAGCTCGCAATAGTGCAGAGTTATCTCAAAGAAAGGGGCCACGGTGTTTCTGTATCTCTATTATGTTGGTGCGGCTTCGGAACTTTTAAATATCTTAATATATCTCGAGAACTACGCATCTGATCAAAAAATATCATAGAACATAAAATGTAGGAAACTTAATTCTCTACAAAAAAGGTCTCTTAACATTTTGCCATAGCTCGCTTCGTTTCCGAGATATTTGCAGATATATCTCAAGGGAAGGGGCCTGACGGACATATTTCGAGATATTTCTTCTTCTTGTTGTTCTTCTTCTGCACAGCTAAGCTGGAAGTGGCATTTGCGGCTCGCACTAGTGCAGAGTTATCTCAAAGAAAGGGGCCACGGTGTTTCTGTATCCCTATTATGTTGGTGCGGCTTCGGAACTTTTAAATATCTCGATATATCTCGAAAACTACGCTTCTGATCAAAAAATATCATAGAACATAAATTGTAGGAAACATAATTCTCTACAAAAAACGTCTCTTAACATTTTGCCATAGCTCGCTTCGTTTCCGAGATATTTGCAGATTCAGCTCAAAGGAACTGGCCTGACGGACATATTTCGAGATATTTCTTCTTCTTGTTGTTCTTCTTCTGCACAGCTAAACTGGAAGTGGCATTTCCAGCTCGCAATCGTGCAGAGTTATCTCAAAGAAAGGGGCCACGGTGTTTCTGTATCTCTATTATGTTGGTGCGGCTTCGGAACTTTTAAATATCTTGATATATCTCGAGAACTACGCCTCTGATCGAAAAATATCATAGAACATAAAAAGTAGGAAACTTAATTCTCTACAAAAAAGGTCTCTTAACATTTTGCCATAGCTCGCTTCGTTTCCGAGATATTTGCAGATTTATCTCAAGGGAAGCGGCCTGACGGACATATTTCGAGATATTTCTTCTTCTTGTTGTTCTTCTTCTGCACAGCTAAACTGGAAGTGGCATTTCCAGCTCGCAATCGTGCAGAGTTATCTCAAAGAAAGGGGCAACGGTGTTTCTGTATCTCTATTATGTTGGTGCGGCTTCGGAACTTTTAAATATCTTGATATATCTCGAGAACTACGCCTCTGATCGAAAAATATCATAGAACATAAAAAGTGGGAAACTTAATTCTCTACAAAAAAGGTCTCTTAACATTTTGCCATAGCTCGCTTCGTTTCCGAGATATTTGCAGATATATCTCAAGGGCAGGGGCCTGACGGACATATATCGAGATATTTCTTCTTCTTGTTGTTCTTCTTCTGCACAGCTAAGCTGGAAGTGGCATTTACAGCTCGCAATAGTGCAGAGTTATCTCAAAGAAAGGGGCCACGGTGTTTCTGTATCTCTATTATGTTGGTGCGGCTTCGGAACCTTTAAATATCTCGATATATCTCGAAAACTACGCTTCTGATCAAAAAATATCATAGAACATAAATTGTAGGAAACATAATTCTCTACAAAAAAGGTCTCTTAACATTTTGCCATAGCTCGCTTCGTTTCCGAGATATTTGCAGATATATCTCAAGGGCAGGGGCCTGACGGACATATATCGAGATATTTCTTCTTCTTGTTGTTCTTCTTCTGCACAGCTAAGCTGGAAGTGGCATTTACAGCTCGCAATAGTGCAGAGTTATCTCAAAGAAAGGGGCCACGGTGTTTCTGTATCTCTATTATGTTGGTGCGGCTTCGGAACTTTTAAATATCTTGATATATCTCGAGAACTACGCATCTGATCAAAAAATATCATAGAACATAAAAAGTAGGAAACTTAATTCTCTACAAAAAAGGTCTCTTAACATTTTGCAATAGCTCGCTTCGTTTCCGAGATATTTGCAGATTTATCTCAAGGGAAGGGGCCTGACGGACATATTTCGAGATACTTCTTCTTCTTGTTGTTCTTCTTCTGCACAGCTAAGCTGGAAGTGGCATTTGCAGCTCGCAATAGTGCAGAGTTATCTCAAAGAAAGGGGCCACGGTGTTTCTGTATCTCTATTATGTTGGTGCGGCTTCGGAACTTTTAAATATCTTAATATATCTCGAGAACTACGTATCTGATCAAAAAATATCATAGAACATAAAATGTAGGAAACTTAATTCTCTACAAAAAAGGTCTCTTAACATTTTGCCATAGCTCGCTTCGTTTCCGAGATATTTGCAGATTTATCTCAAGGGAAGCGGCCTGACGGACATATTTCGAGATAGTTCTTCTTCTTGTTGTTCTTCTTCTGCACAGCTAAACTGGAAGTGGCATTTCCAGCTCGCAATCGTGCAGAGTTATCTCAAAGAAAGGGGCCACGGTGTTTCTGTATCTCTATTATGTTGGTGCGGCTTCGGAACTTTTAAATATCTCGATATATCTCGAAAACTACGCTTCTGATCAAAAAATATCAGAGAACGTAAATTGTAGGAAACATAATTCTCTACAAAAAAGGTCTCTTAACATTTTGCCATAGCTCGCTTCGTTTCCGAGATATTTGCAGATATATCTCAAGGGCAGGGGCCTGACGGACATATTTCGAGATATTTCTTCTTCTTGTTGTTCTTCTTCTGCACAGCTAAGCTGGAAGTGGCATTTACAGCTCGCAATAGTGCAGAGTTATCTCAAAGAAAGGGGCCACGGTGTTTCTGTATCTCTATTATGTTGGTGCGGCTTCGGAACTTTTAAATATCTTGATATATCTCGAGAACTACGCATCTGATCAAAAAATATCATAGGACATAAAAAGTAGGAAACTTAATTCTCTACAAAAAAGGTCTCTTAACATTTTGCCATAGCTCGCTTCGTTTCCGAGATATTTGCAGATTTATCTCAAGGGAAGGGGCCTGACGGACATATTTCGAGATACTTCTTCTTCTTGTTGTTCTTCTTCTGCACAGCTAAGCTGGAAGTGGCATTTGCAGCTCGCAATAGTGCAGAGTTATCTCAAAGAAAGGGGCCACGGTGTTTCTGTATCTCTATTATGTTGGTGCGGCTTCGGAACTTTTAAATATCTTAATATATCTCGAGAACTACGCATCTGATCAAAAAATATCATAGAACATAAAATGTAGGAAACTTAATTCTCTACAAAAAAGGTCTCTTAACATTTTGCCATAGCTCGCTTCGTTTCCGAGATATTTGCAGATATATCTCAAGGGAAGGGGCCTGACGGACATATTTCGAGATATTTCTTCTTCTTGTTGTTCTTCTTCTGCACAGCTAAGCTGGAAGTGGCATTTACAGCTCGCAATAGTGCAGAGTTATCTCAAAGGAAGGGGCCACGGTGTTTCTGTATCTCTATTATGTTGGTGCGGCTTCGGAACTTTTAAATATCTTGATATATCTCGAGAACTACGCATCTGATCAAAAAATATCATAGAACATAAAAAGTAGGAAACCTAATTTTCTACAAAAAAGGTCTCTTAACATTTCGCCATAGCTCGCTTCGTTTCCGAGATATTTGCAGACTTATCTCAAGGGAAGGCGCCTGACGGACATATTTCGAGATATTTCTTCTTCTTGTTGTTCTTCTTCTGCACAGCTAAGCTGGAAGTGGCATTTGCGGCTCGCACTAGTGCAGAGTTATCTCAAAGAAAGGGGCCACGGTGTTTCTGTATCCCTATTATGTTGGTGCGGCTTCGGAACTTTTAAATATCTCGATATATCTCGAAAACTACGCTTCTGATCAAAAAATATCATAGAACATAAATTGTAGGAAACATAATTCTCTACAAAAAACGTCTCTTAACATTTTGCCATAGCTCGCTTCGTTTCCGAGATATTTGCAGATTCAGCTCAAAGGAACTGGCCTGACGGACATATTTCGAGATATTTCTTCTTCTTGTTGTTCTTCTTCTGCACAGCTAAACTGGAAGTGGCATTTCCAGCTCGCAATCGTGCAGAGTTATCTCAAAGAAAGGGGCCACGGTGTTTCTGTATCTCTATTATGTTGGTGCGGCTTCGGAACTTTTAAATATCTTGATATATCTCGAGAACTACGCCTCTGATCGAAAAATATCATAGAACATAAAAAGTAGGAAACTTAATTCTCTACAAAAAAGGTCTCTTAACATTTTGCCATAGCTCGCTTCGTTTCCGAGATATTTGCAGATTTATCTCAAGGGAAGCGGCCTGACGGACATATTTCGAGATATTTCTTCTTCTTGTTGTTCTTCTTCTGCACAGCTAAACTGGAAGTGGCATTTCCAGCTCGCAATCGTGCAGAGTTATCTCAAAGAAAGGGGCAACGGTGTTTCTGTATCTCTATTATGTTGGTGCGGCTTCGGAACTTTTAAATATCTTGATATATCTCGAGAACTACGCCTCTGATCGAAAAATATCATAGAACATAAAAAGTGGGAAACTTAATTCTCTACAAAAAAGGTCTCTTAACATTTTGCCATAGCTCGCTTCGTTTCCGAGATATTTGCAGATATATCTCAAGGGCAGGGGCCTGACGGACATATATCGAGATATTTCTTCTTCTTGTTGTTCTTCTTCTGCACAGCTAAGCTGGAAGTGGCATTTACAGCTCGCAATAGTGCAGAGTTATCTCAAAGAAAGGGGCCACGGTGTTTCTGTATCTCTATTATGTTGGTGCGGCTTCGGAACCTTTAAATATCTCGATATATCTCGAAAACTACGCTTCTGATCAAAAAATATCATAGAACATAAATTGTAGGAAACATAATTCTCTACAAAAAAGGTCTCTTAACATTTTGCCATAGCTCGCTTCGTTTCCGAGATATTTGCAGATATATCTCAAGGGCAGGGGCCTGACGGACATATATCGAGATATTTCTTCTTCTTGTTGTTCTTCTTCTGCACAGCTAAGCTGGAAGTGGCATTTACAGCTCGCAATAGTGCAGAGTTATCTCAAAGAAAGGGGCCACGGTGTTTCTGTATCTCTATTATGTTGGTGCGGCTTCGGAACTTTTAAATATCTTGATATATCTCGAGAACTACGCATCTGATCAAAAAATATCATAGAACATAAAAAGTAGGAAACTTAATTCTCTACAAAAAAGGTCTCTTAACATTTTGCAATAGCTCGCTTCGTTTCCGAGATATTTGCAGATTTATCTCAAGGGAAGGGGCCTGACGGACATATTTCGAGATACTTCTTCTTCTTGTTGTTCTTCTTCTGCACAGCTAAGCTGGAAGTGGCATTTGCAGCTCGCAATAGTGCAGAGTTATCTCAAAGAAAGGGGCCACGGTGTTTCTGTATCTCTATTATGTTGGTGCGGCTTCGGAACTTTTAAATATCCATATATATCTCGAGAACTACGTATCTGATCAAAAAATATCATAGAACATAAAATGTAGGAAACTTAATTCTCTACAAAAAAGGTCTCTTAACATTTTGCCATAGCTCGCTTCGTTTCCGAGATATTTGCAGATTTATCTCAAGGGAAGCGGCCTGACGGACATATTTCGAGATAGTTCTTCTTCTTGTTGTTCTTCTTCTGCACAGCTAAACTGGAAGTGGCATTTCCAGCTCGCAATCGTGCAGAGTTATCTCAAAGAAAGGGGCAACGGTGTTTCTGTATCTCTATTATGTTGGTGCGGCTTCGGAACTTTTAAATATCTTGATATATCTCGAGAACTACGCCTCTGATCGAAAAATATCATAGAACATAAAAAGTGGAAAACTTAATTCTCTACAAAAAAGGTCTCTTAACATTTTGCCATAGCTCGCTTCGTTTCCGAGATATTTGCAGATATATCTCAAGGGCAGGGGCCTGACGGACATATATCGAGATATTTCTTCTTCTTGTTGTTCTTCTTCTGCACAGCTAAGCTGGAAGTGGCATTTACAGCTCGCAATAGTGCAGAGTTATCTGAAAGAAAGGGGCCACGGTGTTTCTGTATCTCTATTATGTTGGTGCGGCTTCGGAACTTTTAAATATCTTGATATATCTCGAGAACTACGCATCTGATCAAAAAATATCATAGAACATAAAAAGTAGGAAACCTAATTCTCTACAAAAAAGGTCTCTTAACATTTTGCCATAGCTCGCTTCGTTCCCGAGATATTTGCAGATATATCTCAAGGGCAGGGGCCTGACGGACATATTTCGAGATATTTCTTCTTCTTGTTGTTCTTCTTCTGCACAGCTAAACTGGAAGTGGCATTTCCAGCTCGCAATAGTGCAGAGTTATCTCAAAGAAAGGAGCCACGGTGTTTCTGTATCTCTATTATGTTGGTGCGGCTTCGGAACTTTTAAATATCTTGATATATCTCGAGAACTACGCATCTGATAAAAAAATATCATAGAACATAAAATGTAGGAAACTTAATTCTCTACAAAAAAGGTCTCTTAACATTTTGCCATAGCTCGCTTCGTTTCCGAGATATTTGCAGATTTATCTCAAGGGAAGGGGCCTGACGGACATATTTCGAGATACTTCTTCTTCTTGTTGTTCTTCTTCTGCACAGCTAAGCTGGAAGTGGCATTTGCAGCTCGCAATAGTGCAGAGTTATCTCAAAGAAAGGGGCCACGGTGTTTCTGTATCTCTATTATGTTGGTGCGGCTTCGGAACTTTTAAATATCTTAATATATCTCGAGAACTACGCATCTGATCAAAAAATATCATAGAACATAAAATGTAGGAAACTTAATTCTCTACAAAAAAGGTCTCTTAACATTTTGCCATAGCTCGCTTCGTTTCCGAGATATTTGCAGATTTATCTCAAGGGAAGGGGCCTAACGGACATATTTCGAGATATTTCTTCTTCTTGTTGTTCTTCTTCTGCACAGCTAAGCTGGAAGCGGCATTTGCGGCTCGCACTAGTGCAGAGTTATCTCAAAGAAAGGGGCCACGGTGTTTCTGTATCTCTGTTATGTTGGTGCGGTTTCGGAACTTTTAAATATCTTGATATATCTCGAGAACTACGCATCTGATCAAAAAATATCATAGAAGATAAATTGTAGGAAACATAATTCTCTACAAAAAAGGTCTCTTAACATTTTGCCATAGCTCGCTTCGTTTCCGAGATATTTGCAGATTTATCTCAAGGGAAGCGGCCTGACGGACATATTTCGAGATATTTCTTCTTCTTGTTGTTCTTCTTCTGCACAGCTAAGCTGGAAGTGGCATTTGCAGCTCGCAATAGTGCAGAGTTATCCCAAAGAAAGGGGCCACGGTGTTTCTGTATCTCTATTATGTTGGTGCGGCTTCGGAACTTTTACATATCTCGATATATCTCGAAAACTACGCTTCTGATCAAAAAATATCATAGAACATAAATTGTAGGAAACATAATTCTCTACAAAAAACGTCTCTTAACATTTTGCCATAGCTCGCTTCGTTTCCGAGATATTTGCAGGTTTATCTCAAGGGAAGGGTCCTGATGGACATATTTCGAGATATTTCTTCTTCTTGTTGTTCTTCTTCTGCACAGCTAAACTGGAAGTGGCATTTCCAGCTCGCAATCGTGCAGAGTTATCTCAAAGAAAGGGGCAACGGTGTTTCTGTATCTCTATTATGTTGGTGCGGCTTCGGAACTTTTAAATATCTTGATATATCTCGAGAACTACGCCTCTGATCGAAAAATATCATAGAACATAAAAAGTGGGAAACTTAATTCTCTACAAAAAAGGTCTCTTAACATTTTGCCATAGCTCGCTTCGTTTCCGAGATATTTGCAGATATATCTCAAGGGCAGGGGCCTGACGGACATATTTCGAGATATTTCTTCTTCTTGTTGTTCTTCTTCTGCACAGCTGAGCTGGAAGTGGCATTTGCAGGTCGCAATAGTGCAGAGTTATCTCAAAGAAAGGGGCCACGGTGTTTCTGTATCTCTATTATGTTGGTGCGGCTTCGGAACTTTTAAATATCTCGATATATCTCGAGAACTACGCATCTGATCAAAAAATATCATAGAACATAAAAAGTAGGAAACTTAATTCTCTACAAAAAAGGTCTCTTAACATTTTGCCATAGCTCGCTTCGTTTCCGAGATATTTGCAGATTTATCACAAGGGAAGGGGCCTGACGGACATATTTCGAGATATTTCTTCTTCTTGTTGTTCTTCTTCTGCACAGCTAAGCTGGAAGTGGCATTTACAGCTCGCAATAGTGCAGAGTTATCTCAAAGAAAGGGGCCACGGTGTTTCTGTATCTCTATTATGTTGGTGCGGCTTCGGAACTTTTAAATATCTTGATATATCTCGAGAACTACGCATCTGATCAAAAAATATCATAGAACATAAAAAGTAGGAAACTTAATTCTCTACAAAAAAGGTCTCTTAACATTTTGCCATAGCTCGCTTCGTTTCCGAGATATTTGCAGATTTATCTCAAGGGAAGGGGCCTGACGGACATATTTCGAGATACTTCTTCTTCTTGTTGTTCTTCTTCTGCACAGCTAAGCTGGAAGTGGCATTTGCAGCTCGCAATAGTGCAGAGTTATCTCAAAGAAAGGGGCCACGGTGTTTCTGTATCTCTATTATGTTGGTGCGGCTTCGGAACTTTTAAATATCTTGATATATCTCGAGAACTACGCATCTGATCAAAAAATATCATAGAAGATAAATTGTAGGAAACATAATTCTCTACAAAAAAGGTCTCTTAACATTTTGCCATAGCTCGCTTCGTTTCCGAGATATTTGCAGATTTATCTCAAGGGAAGCGGCCTGACGGACATATTTCGAGATATTTCTTCTTCTTGTTGTTCTTCTTCTGCACAGCTAAGCTGGAAGTGGCATTTACAGCTCGCAATAGTGCAGAGTTATCTCAAAGAAAGGGGCCACGGTGTTTCTGTATCTCTATTATGTTGGTGCGGCTTCGGAACTTTTAAATATCTTGATATATCTCGAGAACTACGCATCTGATCAAAAAATATCATAGAACATAAAAAGTAGGAAACCTAATTTTCTACAAAAAAGGTCTCTTAACATTTTGCCATAGCTCGCTTCGTTTCCGAGATATTTGCAGATTCAGCTCAAAGGAACGGGCCTGACGGACATATTTCGAGATACTTCTTCTTCTTGTTGTTCTTCCTCTGCACAGCTAAGCTGGAAGTGGCATTTGCAGCTCGCAATAGTGCACAGTTATCTCAAAGAAAGGGGCCACGGTGTTTCTGTATCTCTATTATGTTGGTGCGGCTTCGGAACTTTTAAATATCTTGATATATCTCGAGAACTACGCATCTGATCAAAAAATATCATAGAACATAAAAAGTAGAAAACTTAATTCTCTACAAAAAAGGTCTCTTAACATTTTGCCATAGCTCGCTTCGTTTCCGAGATATTTGCAGATTTATCTCAAGGGAAGGGGCCTGACGGACATATTTCGAGATATTTCTTCTTCTTGTTGTTCTTCTTCTGCACAGCTGAGCTGGAAGTGGCATTTGCAGGTCGCAATAGTGCAGAGTTATCTCAAAGAAAGGGGCCACGGTGTTTCTGTATCTCTATTATGTTGGTGCGGCTTCGGAACTTTTAAATATCTCGATATATCTCGAAAACTACGCTTCTGATCAAAAAATATCATAGAACGTAAATTGTGGGAAACATTATTCTCTACAAAAAAGGTCTCTTAACATTTTGCCATAGCTCGCTTCGTTTCCGAGATATTTGCAGATTTATCTCAAGGGAAGGGGCCTGTCGGACATATTTCGAGATATTTCTTCTTCTTGTTGTTCTTCTTCTGCACAGCTAAGCTGGAAGTGGCATTTGCGGCTCGCACTAGTGCAGAGTTATCTCAAAGAAAGGGGCCACGGTGTTTCTGTATCTCTATTATGTTGGTGCGGCTTCGGAACTTTTAAATATCTTGATATATCTCGAGAACTACGCATCTGATCAAAAAATATCATAGAACATAAAAAGTAGGAAACTTAATTCTCTACAAAAAAGGTCTCTTAACATTTTGCCATAGCTCGCTTCGTTTCCGAGATATTTGCAGATTTATCTCAAGGGAAGGGGCCTGACGGACATATTTCGAGATATTTCTTCTTCTTGTTGTTCTTCCTCTGCACAGCTAAGCTGGAAGTGGCATTTGCAGCTCGCAATAGTGCAGAGTATTCTCAAAGAAAGGGGCCACGGTGTTTCTGTATCTCTATTATGTTGGTGCGGCTTCGGAACATTTAAATATCTTGATATATCTCGAGAACTACGCATCTGATCAAAAAATATCATACAACATAAAAAGTAGGAAACTTAATTCTCTACAAAAAAGGTCTCGTAACATTTTGCCATAGCTCGCTTCGTTTCCGAGATATTTGCAGATTTATCTCAAGGGAAGGGGCCTGACGGACATATTTCGAGATATTTCTTCTTCTTGTTGTTCTTCTTCTGCACAGCTAAGCTGGAACTGGCATTTGCGGCTCGCACTAGTGCAGAATTATCTCAAAGAAAGGGGCCACGGTGTTTCTGTATCTCTATTATGTTGGTGCGGCTGCGGAACTTTTAAATATCTCGATATATCTCGAGAACTACGCTTCTGATCAAAAAATATCATAGAACATAAATTGTAGGAAACATAATTCTCTATAAAAAACGTCTCTTAACATTTTGCCATAGCTCGCTTCGTTTCCGAGATATTTGCAGATTCAGCTCAAAGGAACTGGCCTGACGGACATATTTCGAGATATTTCTTCTTCTTGTTGTTCTTCCTCTGCACAGCTAAGCTGGAAGTGGCATTTGCAGCTCGCAATAGTGCAGAGTTATCTCAAAGAAAGGGGCCACGGTGTTTCTGTATCTCTATTATGTTGGTGCGGCTTCGGAACTTTTAAATATCTTGATATATCTCGAGAACTACGCATCTGATCAAAAAATATCATAGAACATAAAAAGTAGGAAACTTAATTCTCTACAAAAAAGGTCTCTGAACATTTTGCCATAGCTCGCTTCGTTTCCGAGATATTTGCAGATTTATCTCAAGGGAAGGGGCCTGACGGACATATTTCGAGATATTTCTTCTTCTTGTCGTTCTTCTTCTGCACAGCTAAGCTGGAAGTGGCATTTGCGGCTCGCACTAGTGCAGAGTTATCTCAAAGAAAGGGGCCACGGTGTTTCTGTATCTCTATTATGTTGGTGCGGCTTCGGAACTTTTAAATATCTTGATATATCTCGAAAACTACGCTTCTGATAAAAAAATATCATAGAACATAAATTGTAGGAAACTTAATTCTCTACAAAAAAGGTCTCTTAACATTTTGCCATAGCTCGCTTCGTTTCCGAGATATTTGCAGATTTATCTCAAGGGAAGGGGCCTGACGGACATATTTCGAGATATTTCTTCTTCTTGTTGTTCTTCTTCTGCACAGCTAAGCTGGAAGTGGCATTTGCGGCTCGCACTAGTGCAGAGTTATCTCAAAGAAAGGGGCCACGGTGTTTCTGTATCCCTATTATGTTGGTGCGGCTTCGGAACTTTTAAATATCTCGATATATCTTGAAAACTACGCTTCTGATCAAAAAATATCATAGAACATAAATTGTAGGAAACATAATTCTCTACAAAAAACGTCTCTTAACATTTTGCCATAGCTCGCTTCGTTTCCGAGATATTTGCAGATTCAGCTCAAGGGAACTGGCCTGACGGACATATTTCGAGATATTTCTTCTTCTTGTTGTTCTTCCTCTGCACAGCTAAGCTGGAAGTGGCATTTGCAGTTCGCAATAGTGCAGAGTTATCTCAAAGAAAGGGGCCACGGTGTTTCTGTATCTCTATTATGTTGGTGCGGCTTCGGAACTTTTAAATATCTTGATATATCTCGAGAACTACGCATCTGATCAAAAAATATCATACAACATAAAAAGTAGGAAACTTAATTCTCTACAAAAAAGGTCTCTTAACATTTTGCCATAGCTCGCTTCGTTTCCGAGATATTTGCAGATTTATCTCAAGGGAAGGGGCCTGACGGACATATTTCGAGATATTTCTTCTTCTTGTTGTTCTTCTTCTGCACAGCTAAGCTGGAACTGGCATTTGCGGCTCGCACTAGTGCAGAGTTACCTCAAAGAAAGGGGCCACGGTGTTTCTGTATCTCTATTATGTTGGTGCGGCTTCGGAACTTTTAAATATCTCGATATATCTCGAGAACTACGCTTCTGATCAAAAAATATCATAGAACATAAATTGTAGGAAACATAATTCTCTATAAAAAATGTCTCTTAACATTTTGCCATAGCTCGCTTCGTTTCCGAGATATTTGCAGATTCAGCTCAAAGGAACTGGCCTGACGGACATATTTCGAGATATTTCTTCTTCTTGTTGTTCTTCCTCTGCACAGCTAAGCTGGAAGTGGCATTTGCAGCTCGCAATAGTGCAGAGTTATCTCAAAGAAAGGGGCCACGGTGTTTCTGTATCTCTATTATGTTGGTGCGGCTTCGGAACTTTTAAATATCTTGATATATCTCGAGAACTACGCATCTGATCAAAAAATATCATACAACATAAAAAGTAGGAAACTTAATTCTCTACAAAAAAGGTCTCTGAACATTTTGCCATAGCTCGCTTCGTTTCCGAGATATTTGCAGATTTATCTCAAGGGAAGGGGCCTGACGGACATATTTCGAGATATTTCTTCTTCTTGTTGTTCTTCTTCTGCACAGCTAAGCTGGAAGTGGCATTTGCGGCTCGCACTAGTGCAGAGTTATCTCAAAGAAAGGGGCCACGGTGTTTCTGTATCTCTATTATGTTGGTGCGGCTTCGGAACTTTTAAATATCTCGATATATCTCGAAAACTACGCTTCTGATCAAAAAATATCATAGAACATAAATTGTAGGAAACAGAATTCTCTACAAAAAAGGTCTCTTAACATTTTGCCATAGCTCGCTTCGTTTCCGAGATATTTGCAGATATATCTCAAGGGAAGGGGCCTGACGGACATATTTCGAGATATTTCTTCTTCTTGTTGTTCTTCTTCTGCACAGCTAAGCTGGAAGTGGCATTTACAGCTCGCAATCGTGCAGAGTTATCTCAAAGAAAGGGGCCACGGTGTTTCTGTATCTCTTATTATGTTGGTGCGGCTTCGGAACTTTTAAATATCTTGATATATCTCGAGAACTACGCATCTGATCAAAAAATATCATACAACATAAAAAGTAGGAAACTTAATTCTCTACAAAAAAGGTCTCTTAACATTTCGCCATAGCTCGCTTCGTTTCCGAGATATTTGCAGATTTATCTGAAGGGAAGGGGCCTGACGGACATATTTCGAGATATTTCTTCTTCTTGTTGTTCTTCTTCTGCACAGCTAAGCTGGAAGTGGCATTTGCGGCTCGCACTAGTGCAGAGTTATCTCAAAGAAAGGGGCCACGGTGTTTCTGTATCCCTATTATGTTGGTGCGGCTTCGGAACGTTTAAATATCTCGATATATCTCGAAAACTACGCTTCTGATCAAAAAATATCATAGAACATAAATTGTAGGAAACACAATTCTCTATAAAAAACGTCTCTTAACATTTTGCCATAGCTCGCTTCGTTTCCGAGATATTTGCAGATTCAGCTCAAAGGAACTGGCCTGACGGACATATTTCGAGATATTTCTTCTTCTTGTTGTTCTTCCTCTGCACAGCTAAGCTGGAAGTGGCATTTGCAGCTCGCAATAGTGCAGAGTTATCACAAAGAAAGGGGCCACGGTGTTTCTGTATCTCTATTATGTTGGTGCGGCTTCGGAACTTTTAAATATCTTGATATATCTCGAGAACTACGCATCTGATCAAAAAATATCATAGAACGTAAAAAGTAGGAAACTTAATTCTCTACAAAAAAGGTCTCTTAACATTTTGCCATAGCTCGCTTCGTTTCCGAGATATTTGCAGATTTATCTCAAGGGAAGGGGCCTGACGGACATATTTCGAGATATTTCTTCTTCTTGTTGTTCTTCTTCTGCACAGCTGAGCTGGAAGTGGCATTTGCAGGTCGCAATAGTGCAGAGTTATCTCAAAGAAAGGGGCCACGGTGTTTCTGTATCTCTATTATGTTGGTGCGGCTTCGGAACTTTTAAATATCTTGATATATCTCGAGAACTACGCATCTGATCAAAAAATATCGTAGAAGATAAAAAGTAGGAAACTTAATTCTCTACAAAAAAGGTCTCTTAACATTTTGCCATAGCTCGCTTCGTTTCCGAGATATTTGCAGATTTATCTCAAGGGAAGGGGCCTGACGGACATATTTCGAGATATTTCTTCTTCTTGTTGTTCTTCTTCTGCACAGCTAAGCTGGAACTGGCATTTGCGGCTCGCACTAGTGCAGAGTTATCTCAAAGAAAGGGGCCACGGTGTTTCTGTATCTCTATTATGTTGGTGCGGCTTCGGAACTTTTAAATATCTCGATATATCTCGAGAACTACGCTTCTGATCAAAAAATATCATGGAACATAAATTGTAGGAAACATAATTCTCTATAAAAAACGTCTCTTAACATTTTGCCATAGCTCGCTTCGTTTCCGAGATATTTGCAGATTCAGCTCAAAGGAACTGGCCTGACGGACATATTTCGAGATATTTCTTCTTCTTGTTGTTCTTCCTCTGCACAGCTAAGCTGGAAGTGGCATTTGCAGCTCGCAATAGTGCAGAGTTATCTCAAAGAAAGGGGCCACGGTGTTTCTGTATCTCTATTATGTTGGTGCGGCTTCGGAACTTTTAAATATCTTGATATATCTCGAGAACTACGCATCTGATCAAAAAATATCATAGAACATAAAAAGTAGGAAACTTAATTCTCTACAAAAAAGGTCTCTGAACATTTTGCCATAGCTCGCTTCGTTTCCGAGATATTTGCAGATTTATCTCAAGGGAAGGGGCCTGACGGACATATTTCGAGATATTTCTTCTTCTTGTTGTTCTTCTTCTGCACAGCTAAGCTGGAAGTGGCATTTGCGGCTCGCACTAGTGCAGAGTTATCTCAAAGAAAGGGGCCACGGTGTTTCTGTATCTCTATTATGTTGGTGCGGCTTCGGAACTTTTAAATATCTCGATATATCTCGAAAACTACGCTTCTGATCAAAAAATATCATAGAACATAAATTGTAGGAAACAGAATTCTCTACAAAAAAGGTCTCTTAACATTTTGCCATAGCTCGCTTCGTTTCCGAGATATTTGCAGATATATCTCAAGGGAAGGGGCCTGACGGACATATTTCGAGATATTTCTTCTTCTTGTTGTTCTTCTTCTGCACAGCTAAGCTGGAAGTGGCATTTGCGGCTCGCACTAGTGCAGAGTTATCTCAAAGAAAGGGGCCACGGTGTTTCTGTATCCCTATTATGTTGGTGCGGCTTCGGAACTTTTAAATATCTCGATATATCTCGAAAACTACGCTTCTGATCAAAAAATATCATAGAACATAAATTGTAGGAAACACAATTCTCTATAAAAAACGTCTCTTAACATTTTGCCATAGCTCGCTTCGTTTCCGAGATATTTGCAGATTCAGCTCAAAGGAACTGGCCTGACGGACATATTTGGAGATATTTCTTCTTCTTGTTGTTCTTCCTCTGCACAGCTAAGCTGGAAGTGGCATTTGCAGCTCGCAATAGTGCAGAGTTATCACAAAGAAAGGGGCCACGGTGTTTCTGTATCTCTATTATGTTGGTGCGGCTTCGGAACTTTTAAATATCTCGATATATCTCGAAAACTACGCTTCTGATCAAAAAATATCATAGAACATAAATTGTAGGAAACAGAATTCTCTATAAAAAAGGTCTCTTAACATTTTGCCATAGCTCGCTTCGTTTCCGAGATATTTGCAGATATATCTCAAGG
The DNA here is from genome assembly GCF_051020975.1 of Osmia lignaria lignaria. Taxonomy (NCBI): domain Eukaryota; kingdom Metazoa; phylum Arthropoda; class Insecta; order Hymenoptera; family Megachilidae; genus Osmia; species Osmia lignaria. The sequence continues at coordinate 23,977,631 of NW_027478159.1, forward strand.
GAAGGGGCCTGACGGACATATTTCGAGATATTTCTTCTTCTTGTTGTTCTTCTTCTGCACAGCTAAGCTGGAAGTGGCATTTACAGCTCGCAATCGTGCAGAGTTATCTCAAAGAAAGGGGCCACGGTGTTTCTGTATCTCTTATTATGTTGGTGCGGCTTCGGAACTTTTAAATATCTTGATATATCTCGAGAACTACGCATCTGATCAAAAAATATCATAGAACATAAAAAGTAGGAAACTTAATTCTCTACAAAAAAGGTCTCTTAACATTTCGCCATAGCTCGCTTCGTTTCCGAGATATTTGCAGATTTATCTGAAGGGAAGGGGCCTGACGGACATATTTCGAGATATTTCTTCTTCTTGTTGTTCTTCTTCTGCACAGCTAAGCTGGAAGTGGCATTTGCGGCTCGCACTAGTGCAGAGTTATCTCAAAGAAAGGGGCCACGGTGTTTCTGTATCCCTATTATGTTGGTGCGGCTTCGGAACTTTTAAATATCTCGACATATCTCGAAAACTACGCTTCTGATCAAAAAATATCATAGAACATAAATTGTAGGAAACATAATTCTCTACAAAAAACGTCTCTTAACATTTTGCCATAGCTCGCTTCGTTTCCGAGATATTTGCAGATTTATCTCAAGGGAAGGGGCCTGAAGGACATATTTCGAGATATTTCTTCTTCTTGTTGTTCTTCTTCTGCACAGCTAAGCTGGAAGTGGCATTTGCGGCTCGCACTAGTGCAGAGTTATCTCAACGAAAGGGGCCACGGTGTTTCTGTATCTCTATTATGTTGGTGCGGCTTCGGAACTTTTAAATATCTCGATATATCTCGAAAACTACGCTTCTGATCAAAAAATATCATAGAACATAAATTGTAGGAAACATAATTCTCTACAAAAAAGGTCTCTTAACATTTTGCCATAGCTCGCTTCGTTTCCGAGATATTTGCAGATATATCTCGAGGGAAGGGGCCTGACGGACATATTTCGAGATATTTCTTCCTCTTGTTGTTCTTCTTCTGCACAGCTAAGCTGGAAGTGGCATTTACAGCTCGCAATAGTGCAGAGTTATCTCAAAGAAAGGGGCCACGGTGTTTCTGTATCTCTATTATGTTGGTGCGGCTTTGGAACTTCTAAATATCTGGATATATCTCGAAAACTACGCTTCTGATCAAAAAATATCATAGAACATAAATTGTAGGAAACATAATTCTCTACAAAAAAGGTCTCTGAACATTTTGCCATAGCTCGCTTCGTTTCCGAGATATTTGCAGATATATCTCAAGGGAAGGGGCCTGACGGACATATTTCGAGATATGTCTTCTTCTTGTTGTTCTTCTTCTGCACAGCTAAGCTGGAAGTGGCATTTACAGCTCGCAATAGTGCAGGGTTATCTCAAAGAGAGGGGCCACGGTGTTTCTGTATCTCTATTATGTTGGTGCGGCTTCGGAACTCTTAAATATCTTGATATATCTCGAGAACTACGCATCTGATCAAAAAATATTATAGAACATAAAAAGTAGGAAACTTAATTCTCTACAAAAAAGGTCTCCTAACATTTTGCCATAGCTCGCTTCGTTTCCGAGATATTTGCAGATTTATCTCAAGGGAAGGGGCCTGACGGACATATTTCGAGATATTTCTTCTTCTTGTTGTTCTTCTTCTGCACAGCTAAGCTGGAAGTGGCATTTGCGGCTCGCACTAGTGCAGAGTTATCTCAACGAAAGGGGCCACGGTGTTTCTGTATCTCTATTATGTTGGTGCGGCTTCGGAACTTTTAAATATCTCGATATATCTCGAAAACTACGCTTCTGATCAAAAAATATCATACAACATAAATTGTAGGAAACATAATTCTCTACAAAAAAGGTCTCTTAACATTTTGCCATAGCTCGCTTCGTTTCCGAGATATTTGCAGATATATCTCAAGGGAAGGGGCCTGACGGACATATTTCGAGATATTTCTTCTTCTTGTTGTTCTTCTTCTGCACAGCTAAGCTGGAAGTGGCATTTACAGCTCGCAATAGTGCAGAGTTATCTCAAAGAAAGGGGCCACGGTGTTTCTGTATCTCTATTATGTTGGTGCGGCTTCGGAACTTTTAAATATCTTGATATATCTCGAGACCTACGCATCAGATCAAAAAATATCATAGAACATAAATTGTAGGAAACATAATTCTCTACAAAAAAGGTCTCTTAACATTTTGCCATAGCTCGCTTCGTTTCCGAGATATTTGCAGATATATCTCAAGGGAAGGGGCCTGACGGACATATTTCGAGATATGTCTTCTTCTTGTTGTTCTTCTTCTGCACAGCTAAGCTGGAAGTGGCATTTACAGCTCGCAATAGTGCAGAGTTATCTCAAAGAAAGGGGCCACGGTGTTTCTGTATCTCTATTATGTTGGTGCGGCTTCGGAACTTTTAAATATCTTGATATATCTCGCGAACTACGCATCTGATCGAAAAATATCATAGAACATGAAAAGTAGGAAACTTAATTCTCTACGAAAAAGGTCTCTTAACATTTTGCCATAGCTCGCTTCGTTTCCGAGATATTTGCAGATTTATCTCAAGGGAAGGGGCCTAACGGACATATTTCGAGATATTTCTTCTTCTTGTTGTTCTTCTTCTGCACACCTAAACTGGAAGTGGCATTTCCAGCTCGCAATAGTGCAGAGTTATCTCAAAGAGAGGGGCCACGGTGTTTCTGTATCTCTATTATGTTGGTGCGGCTTCGGAACTTTTAAATATCTTGATATATCTCGAGAACTACGCATCTGATCAAAAAATATCATAGAACATAAAAAGTAGGAAACTTAATTCTCTACAAAAAAGGTCTCGTAACATTTTGCCATAGCTCGCTTCGTTTCCGAGATATTTGCAGATTTATCTCAAGGGAAGGGGCCTGACGGACATATTTCGAGATATTTCTTCTTCTTGTTGTTCTTCTTCTGCACAGCTAAGCTGGAAGTGGCATTTGCGGCTCGCACTAGTGCAGAGTTATCTCAAAGAAAGGGGCCACGGTGTTTCTGTATCCCTATTATGTTGGTGCGGCTTCGGAACTTTTAAATATCTTGATATATCTCGAGAACTACGCATCTGATCAAAAAATATCATAGAACATAAAAAGTAGGAAACTTAATTCTCTACAAAAAAGGTCTCTTAACATTTTACCATAGCTCGCTTCGTTTCCGAGATATTTGCAGATTTATCTCAAGGGAAGGGGCCTGACGGACATATTTCGAGATATTTCTTCTTCTTGTTGTTCTTCTTCTGCACAGCTAAGCTGGAAGTGGCATTTGCGGCTCGCACTAGTGCAGAGTTATCTCAAAGAAAGGGGCCACGGTGTTTCTGTATCTCTATTATGTTGGTGCGGGTTCGGAACTTTTAAATATCTCGATATATCTCGAAAACTACGCTTCTGATCAAAAAATATCATAGAACATAAATTGTAGGAAACATAATTCTCTACAAAAAAGGTCTCTTAACATTTTGCCATAGCTCTCTTCGTTTCCGAGATATTTGCAGATTTATCTCAAGGGAAGGGGCCTAACGGACATATTTCGAGATATTTCTTCTTCTTGTTGTTCTTCTTCTGCACAGCTAAACTGGAAGTGGCATTTCCAGCTCGCAATAGTGCAGAGTTATCTCAAAGAGAGGGGCCACGGTGTTTCTGTATCTCTATTATGTTGGTGCGGCTTCGGAGCTTTTAAATATCTTGATATATCTCGAGAGCTACGCGTCTGATCAAAAAATATCATAGAACATAAAAAGTAGGAAACATAATTCTCTACAAAAAAGGTCTCTTAACATTTTGCCATAGCTCGCTTCGTTTCCGAGATATTTGCAGATTCAGCTCAAAGGAACTGGCCTGACGGACATATTTCGAGATATGTCTTCTTCTTGTTGTTCTTCTTGTGCACAGCTAAGCTGGAAGTGGCATTTACAGCTCAGAATAGTGCAGAGTTATCTCAAAGAAAGGGGCCACGGTGTTTCTGTATCTCTATTATGTTGGTGCGGCTTCGGAACTTTTAAATATCTTGATATATCACGCGAACTACGCATCTGATCAAAAAATATCATAGAACATGAAAAGTAGGAAACTTAATTCTCTACAAAAAAGGTCTCTTAACATTTTGCCATAGCTCGCTTCGTTTCCGAGATATTTGCAGATTCAGCTCAATGGAACTGGCCTGACGGACATATTTCGAGATATTTCTTCTTCTTGTTGTTCTTCCTCTGCACAGCTAAGCTGGAAGTGGCATTTGCAGCTCGCAATAGTGCAGAGTTATCTCAAAGAAAGGGGCCACGGTGTTTCTGTATCTCTATTATGTTGGTGCGGCTTCGGAACTTTTAAATATCTCGATATATCTCGAAAACTACGCTTCTGATCAAAAAATATCATAGAACATAAATTGTAGGAAACATAATTCTCTACAAAAAAGGTCTCTGAACATTTTGCCATAGCTCGCTTCGTTTCCGAGATATTTGCAGATTTATCTCAAGGGAAGGGGCCTGACGGACATATTTCGAGATATTTCTTCTTCTTGTTGTTCTTCTTCTGCACAGCTAAGCTGGAAGTGGCATTTGCGGCTCGCACTAGTGCAGAGTTATCTCAAAGAAAGGGGCCACGGTGTTTCTGTATCTCTATTATGTTGGTGCGGCTTCGGAACTTTTAAATATCTCGATATATCTCGAAAACTACGCTTCTGATCAAAAAATATCATAGAACATAAATTGTAGGAAACAGAATTCTCTACAAAAAAGGTCTCTTAACATTTTGCCATAGCTCGCTTCGTTTCCGAGATATTTGCAGATATATCTCAAGGGAAGGGGCCTGACGGACATATTTCGAGATATTTCTTCTTCTTGTTGTTCTTCTTCTGCACAGCTAAGCTGGAAGTGGCATTTGCGGCTCGCACTAGTGCAGAGTTATCTCAAAGAAAGGGGCCACGGTGTTTCTGTATCCCTATTATGTTGGTGCGGCTTCGGAACTTTTAAATATCTCGATATATCTCGAAAACTACGCTTCTGATCAAAAAATATCATAGAACATAAATTGTAGGAAACACAATTCTCTATAAAAAACGTCTCTTAACATTTTGCCATAGCTCGCTTCGTTTCCGAGATATTTGCAGATTCAGCTCAAAGGAACTGGCCTGACGGACATATTTGGAGATATTTCTTCTTCTTGTTGTTCTTCCTCTGCACAGCTAAGCTGGAAGTGGCATTTGCAGCTCGCAATAGTGCAGAGTTATCACAAAGAAAGGGGCCACGGTGTTTCTGTATCTCTATTATGTTGGTGCGGCTTCGGAACTTTTAAATATCTCGATATATCTCGAAAACTACGCTTCTGATCAAAAAATATCATAGAACATAAATTGTAGGAAACAGAATTCTCTATAAAAAAGGTCTCTTAACATTTTGCCATAGCTCGCTTCGTTTCCGAGATATTTGCAGATATATCTCAAGGGAAGGGGCCTGACGGACATATTTCGAGATATTTCTTCTTCTTGTTGTTCTTCTTCTGCACAGCTAAGCTGGAAGTGGCATTTACAGCTCGCAATCGTGCAGAGTTATCTCAAAGAAAGGGGCCACGGTGTTTCTGTATCTCTTATTATGTTGGTGCGGCTTCGGAACTTTTAAATATCTTGATATATCTCGAGAACTACGCATCTGATCAAAAAATATCATAGAACATAAAAAGTAGGACACTTAATTCTCTACAAAAAAGGTCTCTTAACATTTCGCCATAGCTCGCTTCGTTTCCGAGATATTTGCAGATTTATCTGAAGGGAAGGGGCCTGACGGACATATTTCGAGATATTTCTTCTTCTTGTTGTTCTTCTTCTGCACAGCTAAGCTGGAAGTGGCATTTGCGGCTCGCACTAGTGCAGAGTTATCTCAAAGAAAGGGGCCACGGTGTTTCTGTATCCCTATTATGTTGGTGCGGCTTCGGAACTTTTAAATATCTCGACATATCTCGAAAACTACGCTTCTGATCAAAAAATATCATAGAACATAAATTGTAGGAAACATAATTCTCTACAAAAAACGTCTCTTAACATTTTGCCATAGCTCGCTTCGTTTCCGAGATATTTGCAGATTTATCTCAAGGGAAGGGGCCTGAAGGACATATTTCGAGATATTTCTTCTTCTTGTTGTTCTTCTTCTGCACAGCTAAGCTGGAAGTGGCATTTGCGGCTCGCACTAGTGCAGAGTTATCTCAACGAAAGGGGCCACGGTGTTTCTGTATCTCTATTATGTTGGTGCGGCTTCGGAACTTTTAAATATCTCGATATATCTCGAAAACTACGCTTCTGATCAAAAAATATCATAGAACATAAATTGTAGGAAACATAATTCTCTACAAAAAAGGTCTCTTAACATTTTGCCATAGCTCGCTTCGTTTCCGAGATATTTGCAGATATATCTCAAGGGAAGGGGCCTGACGGACATATTTCGAGATATTTCTTCCTCTTGTTGTTCTTCTTCTGCACAGCTAAGCTGGAAGTGGCATTTACAGCTCGCAATAGTGCAGAGTTATCTCAAAGAAAGGGGCCACGGTGTTTCTGTATCTCTATTATGTTGGTGCGGCTTTGGAACTTCTAAATATCTGGATATATCTCGAAAACTACGCTTCTGATCAAAAAATATCATAGAACATAAATTGTAGGAAACATAATTCTCTACAAAAAAGGTCTCTGAACATTTTGCCATAGCTCGCTTCGTTTCCGAGATATTTGCAGATATATCTCAAGGGAAGGGGCCTGACGGACATATTTCGAGATATGTCTTCTTCTTGTTGTTCTTCTTCTGCACAGCTAAGCTGGAAGTGGCATTTACAGCTCGCAATAGTGCAGGGTTATCTCAAAGAGAGGGGCCACGGTGTTTCTGTATCTCTATTATGTTGGTGCGGCTTCGGAACTCTTAAATATCTTGATATATCACGCGAACTACGCATCTGATCAAAAAATATCATAGAACATGAAAAGTAGGAAACTTAATTCTCTACAAAAAAGGTCTCTTAACATTTTGCCATAGCTCGCTTCGTTTCCGAGATATTTGCAGATTCAGCTCAATGGAACTGGCCTGACGGACATATTTCGAGATATTTCTTCTTCTTGTTGTTCTTCCTCTGCACAGCTAAGCTGGAAGTGGCATTTGCAGCTCGCAATAGTGCAGAGTTATCTCAAAGAAAGGGGCCACGGTGTTTCTGTATCTCTATTATGTTGGTGCGGCTTCGGAACTTTTAAATATCTCGATATATCTCGAAAACTACGCTTCTGATCAAAAAATATCATAGAACATAAATTGTAGGAAACATAATTCTCTACAAAAAAGGTCTCTTAACATTTTGCCATAGCTCGCTTCGTTTCCGAGATATTTGCAGATTTATCTCAAGGGAAGGGGCCTGACGGTCATATTTCGAGATATTTCTTCTTCTTGTTGTTCTTCTTCTGCACAGCTAAACTGGAAGTGGCATTTCCAGCTCGCAATAGTGCAGAGTTATCTCAAAGAGAGGCGCCACGGTGTTTCTGTATCTCTATTATGTTGGTGCGGCTTCGGAACTTTTAAATATCTTGATATATCTCGAGAACTACGCATCTGATCAAAAAATATCATAGAACATAAAAAGTAGGAAACTTAATTCTCTACAAAAAAGGTCTCTCAACATTTTGCCATAGCTCGCTTCGTTTCCGAGATATTTGCAGATTTATCTCAAGGGAAGGGGCCTGACGGACATATTTCGAGATATTTCTTCTTCTTGTTGTTCTTCTTCTGCACAGCTAAGCTGGAAGTGGCATTTACAGCTCGCAATAGTGCAGAGTTATCTCAAAGAAAGGGGCCACGGTGTTTCTGTATCTCTATTATGTTGGTGCGGCTTCGGAACTTTTAAATATCTTGATATATCTCGAGAACTACGCATCTGATCAAAAAATATCATAGAACATAAAAAGTAGGAAACTTAATTCTCTACAAAAAAGGTCTCGTAACATTTTGCCATAGCTCGCTTCGTTTCCGAGATATTTGCAGATTTATCTCAAGGGAAGGGGCCTGACGGACATATTTCGAGATATTTCTTCTTCTTGTTGTTCTTCTTCTGCACAGCTAAGCTGGAAGTGGCATTTGCGGCTCGCACTAGTGCAGAGTTACCTCAAAGAAAGGGGCCACGGTGTTTCTGTATCCCTATTATGTTGGTGCGGCTTCGGAACTTTTAAATATCTCGATATATCTCGAAAACTACGCTTCTGATCAAAAAATATCATAGAACATGAATTGTAGGAAACATAATTCTCTACAAAAAACGTCTCCTAACATTTTGCCATAGCTCGCTTCGTTTCCGAGATATTTGCAGATTCAGCTCAATGGAACTGGCCTGACGGACATATTTCGAGATATTTCTTCTTCTTGTTGTTCTTCCTCTGCACAGCTAAGCTGGAAGTGGCATTTGCAGCTCGCAATAGTGCAGAGTTATCTCAAAGAAAGGGGCCACGGTGTTTCTGTATCTCTATTATGTTGGTGCGGCTTCGGAACTTTTAAATATCTCGATATATCTCGAAAACTACGCTTCTGATCAAAAAATATCATAGAACATAAATTGTAGGAAACATAATTCTCTACAAAAAAGGTCTCTTAACATTTTGCCATAGCTCGCTTCGTTTCCGAGATATTTGCAGATTTATCTCAAGGGAGGGGGCCTGACGGACATATTTCGAGATATTTCTTCTTCTTGTTGTTCTTCTTCTGCACAGCTAAACTGGAAGTGGCATTTCCAGCTCGCAATAGTGCAGAGTTATCTCAAAGAGAGGGGCCACGGTGTTTCTGTATCTCTATTATGTTGGTGCGGCTTCGGAACTTTTAAATATCTTGATATATCTCGAGAACTACGCATCTGATCAAAAAATATCATAGAACATAAAAAGTAGGAAACTTAATTCTCTACAAAAAAGGTCTCTTAACATTTTACCATAGCTCGCTTCGTTTCCGAGATATTTGCAGATTTATCTCAAGGGAAGGGGCCTGACGGACATATTTCGAGATATTTCTTCTTCTTGTTGTTCTTCTTCTGCACAGCTAAGCTGGAAGTGGCATTTGCGACTCGCACTAGTGCAGAGTTATCTCAAAGAAAGGGGCCACGGTGTTTCTGTATCTCTATTATGTTGGTGCGGCTTCGGAACTTTTAAATATCTCGATATATCTCGAAAACTACGCTTCTGATCAAAAAATATCATAGAACATAAATTGTAGGAAACATAATTCTCTACAAAAAAGGTCTCTTAACATTTTGCCATAGCTCTCTTCGTTTCCGAGATATTTGCAGATTTATCTCAAGGGAAGGGGCCTAACGGACATATTTCGAGATATTTCTTCTTCTTGTTGTTCTTCTTCTGCACAGCTAAACTGGAAGTGGCATTTCCAGCTCGCAATAGTGCAGAGTTATCTCAAAGAGAGGGGCCACGGTGTTTCTGTATCTCTATTATGTTGGTGCGGCTTCGGAACTTTTAAATATCTTGATATATCTCGAGAGCTACGCGTCTGATCAAAAAATATCATAGAACATAAAAAGTAGGAAACATAATTCTCTACAAAAAAGGTCTCTTAACATTTTGCCATAGCTCGCTTCGTTTCCGAGATATTTGCAGATTCAGCTCAAAGGAACTGGCCTGACGGACATATTTCGAGATATGTCTTCTTCTTGTTGTTCTTCTTGTGCACAGCTAAGCTGGAAGTGGCATTTACAGCTCAGAATAGTGCAGAGTTATCTCAAAGAAAGGGGCCACGGTGTTTCTGTATCTCTATTATGTTGGTGCGGCTTCGGAACTTTTAAATATCTTGATATATCTCGCGAACTACGCATCTGATCAAAAAATATCATAGAACATGAAAAGTAGGAAACTTAATTCTCTACAAAAAAGGTCTCTTAACATTTTGCCATAGCTCGCTTCGTTTCCGAGATATTTGCAGATTCAGCTCAATGGAACTGGCCTGACGGACATATTTCGAGATATTTCTTCTTCTTGTTGTTCTTCCTCTGCACAGCTAAGCTGGAAGTGGCATTTGCAGCTCGCAATAGTGCAGAGTTATCTCAAAGAAAGGGGCCACGGTGTTTCTGTATCTCTATTATGTTGGTGCGGCTTCGGAACTTTTAAATATCTCGATATATCTCGAAAACTACGCTTCTGATCAAAAAATATCATAGAACATAAATTGTAGGAAACATAATTCTCTACAAAAAAGGTCTCTTAACATTTTGCCATAGCTCGCTTCGTTTCCGAGATATTTGCAGATTTATCTCAAGGGAAGGGGCCTGACGGACATATTTCGAGATATTTCTTCTTCTTGTTGTTCTTCTTCTGCACAGCTAAACTGGAAGTGGCATTTCCAGCTCGCAATAGTGCAGAGTTATCTCAAAGAGAGGCGCCACGGTGTTTCTGTATCTCTATTATGTTGGTGCGGCTTCGGAACTTTTAAATATCTTGATATATCTCGAGAACTACGCATCTGATCAAAAAATATCATAGAACATAAAAAGTAGGAAACTTAATTCTCTACAAAAAAGGTCTCTCAACATTTTGCCATAGCTCGCTTCGTTTCCGAGATATTTGCAGATTTATCTCAAGGGAAGGGGCCTGACGGACATATTTCGAGATATTTCTTCTTCTTGTTGTTCTTCTTCTGCACAGCTAAGCTGGAAGTGGCATTTACAGCTCGCAATAGTGCAGAGTTATCTCAAAGAAAGGGGCCACGGTGTTTCTGTATCTCTATTATGTTGGTGCGGCTTCGGAACTTTTAAATATCTTGATATATCTCGAGAACTACGCATCTGATCAAAAAATATCATAGAACATAAAAAGTAGGAAACTTAATTCTCTACAAAAAAGGTCTCTCAACATTTTGCCATAGCTCGCTTCGTTTCCGAGATATTTGCAGATTTATCTCAAGGGAAGGGGCCTAACGGACATATTTCGAGATATTTCTTCTTCTTGTTGTTCTTCTTCTGCACAGCTAAACTGGAAGTGGCATTTCCAGCTCGCAATAGTGCAGAGTTATCTCAAAGAGAGGGGCCACGGTGTTTCTGTATCTCTATTATGTTGGTGCGGCTTCGGAACTTTTAAATATCTTGATATATCTCGAGAACTACGCATCTGATCAAAAAATATCATAGAACATAAAAAGTAGGAAACTTAATTCTCTACAAAAAAGGTCTCTTAACATTTTGCCATAGCTCGCTTCGTTTCCGAGATATTTGCAGATTTATCTCAAGGGAAGGGGCCTGACGGACATATTTCGAGATATTTCTTCTTCTTGTTGTTCTTCTTCTGCACAGCTAAACTGGAAGTGGCATTTCCAGCTCGCAATAGTGCAGAGTTATCTCAAAGAGAGGGGCCACGGTGTTTCTGTATCTCTATTATGTTGGTGCGGCTTCGGAACTTTTAAATATCTTGATATATCTCGAGAACTACGCATCTGATCAAAAAATATCATAGAACATAAAAAGTAGGAAACTTAATTCTCTACAAAAAAGGTCTCACAACATTTTGCCATAGCTCGCTTCGTTTCCGAGATATTTGCAGATTTATCTCAAGGGAAGGGGCCTGACGGACATATTTCGAGATATTTCTTCTTCTTGTTGTTCTTCTTCTGCACAGCTAAGCTGGAAGTGGCATTTGCAGCTCGCAATAGTGCAGAGTTATCTCAAAGAAAGGGGCCACGGTGTTTCTGTATCCCTATTATGTTGGTGCGGCTTCGGAACTTTTAAATATCTCGATATATCTCGAAAACTACGCTTCTGATCAAAAAATATCATAGAACATAAATTGTAGGAAACATAATTCTCTACAAAAAACGTCTCTTAACATTTTGCCATAGCTCGCTTCGTTTCCGAGATATTTGCAGATTTATCTCAAGGGAAGGGGCCTGACGGACATATTTCGAGATATTTCTTCTTCTTGTTGTTCTTCTTCTGCACAGCTAAGCTGGAAGTGGCATTTGCGGCTCGCACTAGTGCAGAGTTATCTCAACGAAAGGGGCCACGGTGTTTCTGTATCTCTATTATGTTGGTGCGGCTTCGGAAGTTTTAAATATCTCGATATATCTCGAAAACTACGCTTCTGATCAAAAAATATCATAGAACATAAATTGTAGGAACCATAATTCTCTACAAAAAAGGTCTCTTAACATTTTGCCATAGCTCGCTTCGTTTCCGAGATATTTGCAGATATATCTCAAGGGAAGGGGCCTGACGGACATATTTCGAGATATTTCTTCTTCTTGTTGTTCTTCTTCTGCACAGCTAAGCTGGAAGTGGCATTTACAGCTCGCAATAGTGCAGAGATATCTCAAAGAAAGGGGCCACGCTGTTTCTGTATCTCTATTATGTTGGTGCGGCTTCGGAACTTTTAAATATCTTGATATATATCGAGAGCTACGCGTCTGATCAAAAAATATCATAGAACATAAAAAGTAGGAAACATAATTCTCTACAAAAAAGGTCTCTTAACATTTTGCCATAGCTCGCTTCGTTTCCGAGATATTTGCAGATTTATCTCAAGGGAAGTGGCCTGACGGACATATTTCGAGATATTTCTTCTTCTTGTTGTTCTTCTCCTGCACAGCTAAGCTGGAAGTTGCATTTGCGGCTCGCACTAGTGCAGAGTTATCTCAAAGAAAGGGGCCACGGTGTTTCTGTATCTCTATTATGTTGGTGCGGCTTCGGAACTTTTAAATATCTCGATATATCTCGAAAACTACGCTTCTGATCAAAAAATATCATAGAACATAAATTGTAGGAAACATAATTCTCTACAAAAAAGGTCTCTTAACATTTGGCCATAGCTCGCTTCGTTTCCGAGATATTTGCAGATATATCTCAAGGGAAGGGGCCTGACGGACATATTTCGAGATATTTCTTCTTCTTGTTGTTCTTCCTCTGCACAGCTAAGCTGGAAGTGGCATTTGCAGCTCGCAATAGTGCAGAGTTATCTCAAAGAAAGGGGCCACGGTGTTTCTGTATCTCTATTATGTTGGTGCGGCTTCGGAACTTTTAAATATCTTGATATATCTCGAGAACTACGCATCTGATCAAAAAATATCATAGAACATAAAGAGTAGGAAACTTAATTCTCTACAAAAAAGGTCTCTTAACATTTTGCCATAGCTCGCTTCGTTTCCGAGATATTTGCAGATTTATCTCAAGGGAAGGGGCCTGACGGACATATTTCGAGATATTTCTTCTTCTTGTTGTTCTTCTTCTGCACAGCTAAACTGGAAGTGGCATTTCCAGCTCGCAATAGTGCAGAGTTATCTCAAAGAGAGGGGCCACGGTGTTTCTGTATCTCTATTATGTTGGTGCGGCTTCGGAACTTTTAAATATCTTGATATATCTCGAGGACTACGCATCTGATCAAAAAATATCATAGAAGATAAAAAGTAGGAAACTTAATTCTCTACAAAAAAGGTCTCTTAACATTTTGCCATAGCTCCCTTCGTTTCCGAGATATTTGCAGATTTATCTCAAGGGAAGGGGCCTGACGGACATATTTCGAGATATTTCTTCTTGTTGTTGTTCTTCTTCTGCACAGCTAAGCTGGAAGTGGCATTTGCGGCTCGCACTAGTGCAGAGTTATCTCAAAGAAAGGGGCCACGGTGTTTCTGTATCTCTATTATGTTGGTGCGGTTTCGGAACTTTTAAATATCTTGATATATCTCGAGAACTACGCATCTGATCAAAAAATATCATAGAACATAAAAAGTAGGAAACTTAATTCTCTACAAATAAGGTCTCTTAACATTTTGCCATTGCTCGCTTCGTTTCCGAGATATTTGCAGATTTATCTCAAGGGAAGTGGCCTGACGGACATATTTCGAGATATTTCTTCTTCTTGTTGTTCTTCTTCTGCACAGCTAAGCTGGAAGTGGCATTTGCGGCTCGCACTAGTGCAGAGTTATCTCAAAGAAAGGGGCCACGGTGTTTCTGTATCTCTATTATGTTGGTGCGGCTTCGGAACTTTTAAATATCTTGATATATCTCGAGATGTACGCATCTGATCAAAAAATATCATAGAACATAAAAAGTAGGAAACTTAACTCTCTACAAAAAAGGTCTCTTAACATTTTGCCATAGCTCGCTTCGTTTCCGTGATATTTGCAGATTTATCTCAAGGGAAGGGGCCTAACGGACATATTTCGAGATATTTCTTCTTCTTGTTGTTCTTCTTCTGCACAGCTAAACTGGAAGTGGCATTTCCAGCTCGCAATAGTGCAGAGTTATCTCAAAGAGAGGGGCCACGGTGTTTCTGTATCTCTATTATGTTGGTGCGGCTTCGGAACTTTTAAATATCTTGATATATCTCGAGAACTACGCATCTGATCAAAAAATATCATAGAAGATAAAAAGTAGGAAACTTAATTCTCTACAAAAAAGGTCTCTTAACATTTTGCCATAGCTCCCTTCGTTTCCGAGATATTTGCAGATTTATCTCAAGGGAAGGGGCCTGACGGACATATTTCGAGATATTTCTTCTTGTTGTTGTTCTTCTTCTGCACAGCTAAGCTGGAAGTGGCATTTGCGGCTCGCACTAGTGCAGAGTTATCTCAAAGAAAGGGGCCACGGTGTTTCTGTATCTCTATTATGTTGGTGCGGTTTCGGAACTTTTAAATATCTTGATATATCTCGAGAACTACGCATCTGATCAAAAAATATCATAGAACATAAAAAGTAGGAAACTTAATTCTCTACAAATAAGGTCTCTTAACATTTTGCCATAGCTCGCTTCGTTTCCGAGATATTTGCAGATTTATCTCAAGGGAAGGGGCCTGACGGACATATTTCGAGATATTTCTTCTTCTTGTTGTTCTTCTTCTGCGCAGCTAAGCTGGAAGTGGCATTTGCGGCTCGCACTAGTGCAGAGTTATCTCAAAGAAAGGGGCCACGGTGTTTCTGTATCTCTATTATGTTGGTGCGGCTTCGGAACTTTTAAATATCTTGATATATCTCGAGATGTACGCATCTGATCAAAAAATATCATAGAACGTAAAAAGTAGGAAACTTAACTCTCTACAAAAAAGGTCTCTTAACATTTTGCCATAGCTCGCTTCGTTTCCGTGATATTTGCAGATTTATCTCAAGGGAAGGGGCCTGACGGACATATTTCGAGATATTTCTTCTTCTTGTTGTTCTTCTTCTGCACAGCTAAGCTGGAAGTGGCATTTGCAGCTCGCAATAGTGCAGAGTTATCTCAAAGAAGGGGGCCACGGTGTTTCTGTATCTCTATTATGTTGGTGCGGCTTCGGAACTTTTAAATATCTTGATATATCTCGAGAACTACGCATCAGATCAAAAAATATCAGAGAACATAAAAAGTAGGAAACTTAATTCTCTACAAAAAAGGTCTCTTAACATTTTGCCATAGCTCTCTTCGTTTCCGAGATATTTGCAGATTTATCTCAAGGGAAGGGGCCTGACGGACATATTTCGAGATATTTCTTCTTCTTGATGTTCTTCTTCTGCACAGCTAAGCTGGAAGTGGCATTTGCAGCTCGCAATAGTGCAGAGTTATCTCAAAGAAAGGGGCCACTGTGTTTCTGTATCTCTATTATGTTGGTGCGGCTTCGGAACTTTTAAATATCTTGATATATCTCGAGAACTACGCATCTGATCAAAAAATATCATAGAACATAAAAAGTAGGAAACTTAATTCTCTACAAAAAAGGTCTCTCAACATTTTGCCATAGCTCGCTTCGTTTCCGAGATATTTGCAGATTTATCTCAAGGGAAGGGGCCTGACGGACATATTTCGAGATATTTCTTCTTCTTGTTGTTCTTCTTCTGCACAGCTAAGCTGGAAGTGGCATTTGCGGCTCGCACTAGTGCAGAGTTATCTCAAAGAAAGGGGCCACGGTGTTTCTGTATCTCTATTATGTTGGTGCGGCTTTGGAACTTTTAAATATCTCGATATATCTCGAAAACTACGCTTCTGATCAAAAAATATCATAGAACATAAATTGTAGGAAACATAATTCTATACAAAAAAGGTCTGTTAACATTTTGCCATAGCTCGCTTCGTTTCCGAGATATTTGCAGATATATCTCAAGGGAAGGGGCCTGACGGACATATTTCGAGATATTTCTTCTTCTTGTTGTTCTTCTTCAGCACAGCTAAGCTGGAAGTGGCATTTACAGCTCGCAATAGTGCAGAGTTATCTCAAAGAAAGGGGCCACGGTGTTTCTGTATCTCTATTATGTTGGTGCGGCTTCGGAACTTTTAAATATCTTGATATATCTCGAGAACTACGCATCTGATCAAAAAATATCATAGAACATAAAAAGTAGGAAACTTAATTCTCTACAAAAAAGGCCTCTTAACATTTTGCCATAGCTCGCTTCGTTTCCGAGATATTTGCAGATTCAGCTCAAAGGAACTGGCCTGACGGACATATTTCGAGATATTTCTTCTTCTTGTTGTTCTTCCTCTGCACAGCTAAGCTGGAAGTGGCATTTGCGGCTCGCACTAGTGCAGAGTTATCTCAAAGAAAGGGGCCACGGTGTTTCTGTATCTCTATTATGTTGGTGCGGCTTTGGAACTTTTAAATATCTCGATATATCTCGAAAACTACGCTTCTGATCAAAAAATATCATACAACATAAATTGTAGGAAACATAATTCTCTACAAAAAAGGTCTCTTAACATTTTGCCATAGCTCGCTTCGTTTCCGAGATATTTGCAGATATATCTCAAGGGAAGGGGCCTGACGGACATATTTCGAGATATTTCTTCTTCTTGTTGTTCTTCTTCTGCACAGCTAAGCTGGAAGTGGCATTTACAGCTCGCAATAGTGCAGAGTTATCTCAAAGAAAGGGGCCACGGTGTTTCTGTATCTCTATTATGTTGGTGCGGCTTCGGAACTTTTAAATATCTTGATATATCTCGAGAACTACGCATCTGATCAAAAAATATCATAGAACATAAAAAGTAGAATACCTAATTCTCTACAGAAAAGGTCTCTTAACATTTTGCCATAGCTCGCTTCGTTTCCGAGATATTTGCAGATTTATCTCAAGGGAAGGGGCCTGACGGACATATTTCGAGATATTTCTTCTTCTTGTTGTTCTTCTTCTGCACAGCTAAGCTGGAAGTGGCATTTGCGGCTCGCACTAGTGCAGAGTTATCTCAAAGAAAGGGGCCACGGTGTTTCTGTATCTCTATTATATTGGTGCGGCTTCGGAACTTTTAATTATCTCGATATATCTCGAAAACTTCGCTTCTGATCAAAAGATATCATAGAACATAAATTGTACGAAACATAATTCTCTACAAAAAAGGTCTCTTAACATTTTGCCATAGCTCGCTTCGTTTCCGAGATATTTGCAGATATATCTCAAGGGAAGGGGCCTGACGGACATATTTCGAGATATTTCTTCTTCTTGTTGTTCTTCTTCTGCACAGCTAAGCTGGAAGTGGCATTTGCGGCTCGCACTAGTGCAGAGTTATCTCAAAGAAAGGGGCCACGGTGTTTCTGTATCTCTATTATGTTGGTGCGGCTTCGGAACTTTTAAATATCTCGATATATCTCGAAAACTACGCTTCTGATCAAAAAATATCATAGAACATAAATTGTAGGAAACATAATTCTCTACAAAAAAGGTCTCTTAACATTTTGCCATAGCTAGCTTCGTTTCCGAGATATTTGCAGATATATCTCAAGGGAAGGGGCCTGACGGTCATATTTCGAGATATTTCTTCTTCTTGTTGTTCTTCTTCTGCACAGCTAAGCTGGAAGTGGCATTTACAGCACGCAATAGAGCAGAGTTATCTCAAAGAAAGGGGCCACGGTGTTTCTGTATCTCTATTATGTTGGTGCGGCTTCGGAACTTTTAAATATCTCGATATATCTCGAAAACTACGCTTCTGATCAAAAAATATCATAGAACATAAATTGTAGGAAACATAATTCTCTACAAAAAAGGTCTCTTAACATTTTGCCATAGCTAGCTTCGTTTCCGAGATATTTGCAGATATATCTCAAGGGAAGGGGCCTGACGGACATATTTCGAGATATTTCTTCTTCTTGATGTTCTTCTTCTGCACAGCTAAGCTGGAAGTGGCATTTGCAGCTCGCAATAGTGCAGAGTTATCTCAAAGAAAGGGGCCACTGTGTTTCTGTATCTCTATTATGTTGGTGCGGCTTCGGAACTTTTAAATATCTTGATATATCTCGAGAACTACGCATCTGATCAAAAAATATCGTAGAACATAAAAAGTAGGAAACTTAATTCTCTACAAAAAAGGTCTCTCAACATTTTGCCATAGCTCGCTTCGTTTCCGAGATATTTGCAGATTTATCTCAAGGGAAGGGGCCTGACGGACATATTTCGAGATATTTCTTCTTCTTGTTGTTCTTCTTCTGCACAGCTAAGCTGGAAGTGGCATTTGCGGCTCGCACTAGTGCAGAGTTATCTCAAAGAAAGGGGCCACGGTGTTTCTGTATCTCTATTATGTTGGTGCGGCTTTGGAACTTTTAAATATCTCGATATATCTCGAAAACTACGCTTCTGATCAAAAAATATCATAGAACATAAATTGTAGGAAACATAATTCTCTACAAAAAAGGTCTGTTAACATTTTGCCATAGCTCGCTTCGTTTCCGAGATATTTGCAGATATATCTCAAGGGAAGGGGCCTGACGGACATATTTCGAGATATTTCTTCTTCTTGTTGTTCTTCTTCAGCACAGCTAAGCTGGAAGTGGCATTTACAGCTCGCAATAGTGCAGAGTTATCTCAAAGAAAGGGGCCACGGTGTTTCTGTATCTCTATTATGTTGGTGCGGCTTCGGAACTTTTAAATATCTTGATATATCTCGAGAACTACGCATCTGATCAAAAAATATCATAGAACATAAAAAGTAGAAAACTTAATTCTCTACAAAAAAGGTCTCTTAACAATTGGCCATCGCTCGCTTCGTTTCCGAGATATTTGCAGATTTATCTCAAGGGAAGGGGCCTGACGGACATATTTCGAGATATTTCTTCTTCTTGTTGTTCTTCTTCTGCACAGCTAAGCTGGAAGTGGCATTTGCGGCTCGCACTAGTGCAGAGTTATCTCAACGAAAGGGGCCACGGTGTTTCTGTATCTCTATTATGTTGGTGCGGCTTCGGAACTTTTAAATATCTCGATATATCTCGAAAACTACGCTTCTGATCAGAAAATATCATAGAACATAAAAAGTAGGAATCCTAATTTTCTACAAAAAAGGTCTCTTAACATTTTGCCGTAGCTCGCTTTGTTTCCGAGATATTTGCAGATTTATCTCAAGGGAAGGGGCCTGACGGACATATTTCCAGATATTTCTTCTTCTTGTTGTTCTTCTTCTGCACAGCTAAGCTGGAAGTGGCATTTGCAGCTCGCAATAGTGCAGAGTTATCTCAAAGAAAGGGGCCACGGTGTTTCTGTATCTCTGTTATGTTGGTGCGGCTTCGGAACTTTTAAATATCTTGATATATCTCGAGAACTACGCATCTGATCGAAAAATATCATAGGACATAAAAAGTAGGAAACTTAATTCTCTACAAAAGAGGTCTCTTAACATTTTGCCATAGCTCGCTTCGTTTCCGAGATATTTGCAGATTTATCTCAAGGGAAGGGACCTGACGGACATATTTCGAGATATTTCTTCTTTTTGTTGTTCTTCTTCTGCACAGCTAAGCTGGAAGTGGCATTTGCAGCTCGCAATAGTGCAGAGTTATCTCAAAGAAAGGGGCCACGGTGTTTCTGTATCCCTATTATGTTGGTGCGGCTTCGGAACTTTTAAATATCTTGATATATCTCGAGAACTACGCATCTGATCGAAAAATATCATAGAACATAAAAAGTAGGAAACTTAATTCTCTACAAAAGAGGTCTCTTAACATTTTGCCATAGCTCGCTTCGTTTCCGAGATATTTGCAGATTTATCTCAAGGGAAGGGGCCTGACGGACATATTTCGAGATATTTCTTCTTTTTGTTGTTCTTCTTCTGCACAGCTAAGCTGGAAGTGGCATTTGCAGCTCGCAATAGTGCAGAGTTATCTCAAAGAAAGGGGCCACGGTGTTTCTGTATCTCTATTATGTTGGTGCGGCTTCGGATTTTTTAAATATCTTGATATATCTCGAGAACTACGCATCCGATCAAAAAATATCATAGAACATAAAAAGTAGGAAACTTAATTCTCTACGAAAAAGGTCTCTTAACATTTTGCCATAGCTCGCTTCGTTTCCGAGATATTTGCAGATTTATCTCGAGGGAAGGGGCCTGACGGACATATTTCGAGATATTTCTTCTTCTTGTTGTTCTTCTTCTGCACAGCTAAGCTGGAAGCGGCATTTGCGGCTCGCACTAGTGCAGAGTTATCTCAAAGAAAGGGGCCACGGTGTTTCTGTATCTCTATTATGTTGGTGCGGCTTCGGATTTTTTAAATATCTACATATATCTCGAGAACTACGCATCCGATCAAAAAATATCATAGAACATAAAAAGTAGGAAACTTAATTCTCTACGAAAAAGGTCTCTTAACATTTTGCCATAGCTCGCTTCGTTTCCGAGATATTTGCAGATTTATCTCGAGGGAAGGGGCCTGACGGACATATTTCGAGATATTTCTTCTTCTTGTTGTTCTTCTTCTGCACAGCTAAGCTGGAAGCGGCATTTGCGGCTGGCACTAGTGCAGAGTTATCTCAAAGAAAGGGGCCACGGTGTTTCTGTATCTCTATTATATTGGTGCGGCTTCGGAACTTTTAATTATCTCGATATATCTCGAAAACTTCGCTTCTGATCAAAAGATATCATAGAACATAAATTGTACGAAACATAATTCTCTACAAAAAAGGTCTCTTAACATTTTGCCATAGCTCGCTTCGTTTCCGAGATATTTGCAGATATATCTCAAGGGAAGGGGCCTGACGGACATATTTCGAGATATTTCTTCTTCTTGTTGTTCTTCTTCTGCACAGCTAAGCTGGAAGTGGCATTTGCGGCTCGCACTAGTGCAGAGTTATCTCAAAGAAAGGGGCCACGGTGTTTCTGTATCTCTATTATGTTGGTGCGGCTTCGGAACTTTTAAATATCTCGATATATCTCGAAAACTACGCTTCTGATCAAAAAATATCATAGAACATAAATTGTAGGAAACATAATTCTCTACAAAAAAGGTCTCTTAACATTTTGCCATAGCTAGCTTCGTTTCCGAGATATTTGCAGATATATCTCAAGGGAAGGGGCCTGACGGTCATATTTCGAGATATTTCTTCTTCTTGTTGTTCTTCTTCTGCACAGCTAAGCTGGAAGTGGCATTTACAGCACGCAATAGAGCAGAGTTATCTCAAAGAAAGGGGCCACGGTGTTTCTGTATCTCTATTATGTTGGTGCGGCTTCGGAACTTTTAAATATCTCGATATATCTCGAAAACTACGCTTCTGATCAAGAAATATCATAGAACATAAATTGTAGGAAACATAATTCTCTACAAAAAAGGTCTCTTAACATTTTGCCATAGCTAGCTTCGTTTCCGAGATATTTGCAGATATATCTCAAGGGAAGGGGCCTGACGGACATATTTCGAGATATTTCTTCTTCTTGATGTTCTTCTTCTGCACAGCTAAGCTGGAAGTGGCATTTGCAGCTCGCAATAGTGCAGAGTTATCTCAAAGAAAGGGGCCACTGTGTTTCTGTATCTCTATTATGTTGGTGCGGCTTCGGAACTTTTAAATATCTTGATATATCTCGAGAACTACGCATCTGATCAAAAAATATCATAGAACATAAAAAGTAGGAAACTTAATTCTCTACAAAAAAGGTCTCTCAACATTTTGCCATAGCTCGCTTCGTTTCCGAGATATTTGCAGATTTATCTCAAGGGAAGGGGCCTGACGGACATATTTCGAGATATTTCTTCTTCTTGTTGTTCTTCTTCTGCACAGCTAAGCTGGAAGTGGCATTTGCGGCTCGCACTAGTGCAGAGTTATCTCAAAGAAAGGGGCCACGGTGTTTCTGTATCTCTATTATGTTGGTGCGGCTTCGGAACTTTTAAATATCTTGATATATCTCGAGAACTACGCATCTGATCAAAAAATATCATAGAACATAAAAAGTAGGAAACTTAATTCTCTACAAATAAGGTCTCTTAACATTTTGCCATAGCTCGCTTCGTTTCCGAGATATTTGCAGATTTATCTCAAGGGAAGGGGCCTGACGGACATATTTCGAGATATTTCTTCTTCTTGTTGTTCTTCTTCTGCACAGCTAAGCTGGAAGTGGCATTTGCGGCTCGCACTAGTGCAGAGTTATCTCAACGAAAGGGGCCACGGTGTTTCTGTATCTCTATTATGTTGGTGCGGCTTCGGAACTTTTAAATATCTCGATATATCTCGAAAACTACGCTTCTGATCAAAAAATATCATAGAACATAAAAAGTAGGAATCCTAATTTTCTACAAAAAAGGTCTCTTAACATTTTGCCGTAGCTCGCTTTGTTTCCGAGATATTTGCAGATTTATCTCAAGGGAAGGGGCCTGACGGACATATTTCCAGATATTTCTTCTTCTTGTTGTTCTTCTTCTGCACAGCTAAGCTGGAAGTGGCATTTGCAGCTCGCAATAGTGCAGAGTTATCTCAAAGAAAGGGGCCACGGTGTTTCTGTATCTCTGTTATGTTGGTGCGGCTTCGGAACTTTTAAATATCTTGATATATCTCGAGAACTACGCATCTGATCGAAAAATATCATAGGACATAAAAAGTAGGAAACTTAATTCTCTACAAAACAGGTCTCTTAACATTTTGCCATAGCTCGCTTCGTTTCCGAGATATTTGCAGATTTATCTCAAGGGAAGGGACCTGACGGACATATTTCGAGATATTTCTTCTTTTTGTTGTTCTTCTTCTGCACAGCTAAGCTGGAAGTGGCATTTGCAGCTCGCAATAGTGCAGAGTTATCTCAAAGAAAGGGGCCACGGTGTTTCTGTATCCCTATTATGTTGGTGCGGCTTCGGAACTTTTAAATATCTTGATATATCTCGAGAACTACGCATCTGATCGAAAAATATCATAGAACATAAAAAGTAGGAAACTTAATTCTCTACAAAAGAGGTCTCTTAACATTTTGCCATAGCTCGCTTCGTTTCCGAGATATTTGCAGATTTATCTCAAGGGAAGGGGCCTGACGGACATATTTCGAGATATTTCTTCTTTTTGTTGTTCTTCTTCTGCACAGCTAAGCTGGAAGTGGCATTTGCAGCTCGCAATAGTGCAGAGTTATCTCAAAGAAAGGGGCCACGGTGTTTCTGTATCTCTATTATGTTGGTGCGACTTCGGATTTTTTAAATATCTTGATATATCTCGAGAACTACGCATCCGATCAAAAAATATCATAGAACATAAAAAGTAGGAAACTTAATTCTCTACGAAAAAGGTCTCTTAACATTTTGCCATAGCTCGCTTCGTTTCCGAGATATTTGCAGATTTATCTCGAGGGAAGGGGCCTGACGGACATATTTCGAGATATTTCTTCTTCTTGTTGTTCTTCTTCTGCACAGCTAAGCTGGAAGTGGCATTTGCAGCTCGCAATAGTGCAGAGTTATCACAAAGAAAGGGGCCACGGTGTTTCTGTATCTCTATTATGTTGGTGCGGCTTCGGATTTTTTAAATATCTTCATATATCTCGAGAACTACGCATCCGATCAAAAAATATCATAGAACATAAAAAGTAGGAAACTTAATTCTCTACGAAAAAGGTCTCTTAACATTTTGCCATAGCTCGCTTCGTTTCCGAGATGTTTGCAGATTTATCTCGAGGGAAGGGGCCTGACGGACATATTTCGAGATATTTCTTCTTCTTGTTGTTCTTCTTCTGCACAGCTAAGCTGGAAGCGGCATTTGCGGCTCGCACTAGTGCAGAGTTATCTCAAAGAAAGGGGCCACGGTGTTTCTGTATCTCTATTATGTTGGTGCGGCTTCGGATCTTTTAAATATCTCGATATATCTCGAAAACTACGCTTCTGATTAAAAAATATCATAGAACATAAATTGTAGGAAACATAATTCTCTACAAAAAAGGTCTCTTAACATTTTGCCATAGCTCGTTTCGTTTCCGAGATATTTGCAGATATATCTCAAGGGAAGGGGCCTGACGGACATTTTTCGAGATATTTCTTCTTCTTGTTGTTCTTCTTCTGCACAGCTAAGCTGGAGGTGGCATTTACAGCTCGCAATAGTGCAGAGTTATCTCAAAGAAAGGGGCCACGGTGTTTCTGTATCTCTATGATGTTGGTGCGGCTTCGGAACTTTTAAATATCTCGATATATCTCGAAAACTACGCTTCTGATCAAAAAATATCATAGAACATAAATTGTAGGAAACACAATTCTCTACAAAAAACGTCTCTTAATATTTTGCCATAGCTCGCTTCGTTTCCGAGATATTTGCAGATTTATCTCAAGGGAAGGGGCCTGACGGACATATTTCGAGATATTTCTTCTTCTTGTTGTTCTTCTTCTGCACAGCTAAGCTGGAAGTGGCATTTGCGGCTCGCACTAAACGCAGAGTTATCTCAAAGAAAGGGGCCACGGTGTTTCTGTATCTCTATTATGTTGGTGCGGCTTCGGAACTTTTAAATATCTCGATATATCTCGAAAACTACGCTTCTGATCAAAAAATATCGTAGAACATAAATTGTAGGAAACATAATTCTCTACAAAAAAGGTCTCTTAACATTTTGCCATAGCTCGCTTCGTTTCCGAGATATTTGCAGATACATCTCCAGGGAAGGGGCCTGACGGACATATTTCGAGATATTTCTTCTTCTTGTTGTTCTTCTTCTGCACAGCTAAGCTGGAAGTGGCATTTGCGGCTCGCACTAGTGCAGAGTTATCTCAAAGAAAGGGGCCACGGTGTTTCTGTATCTCTATTATGTTGGTGCGGCTTCGGAACTTTTAAATATCTTGATATATCTCGGGAACTACGCATCTGATCAAAGAATATCATAGAACATAAAAGGTAGGAAACTTAATTCTCTACAAAAAAGGTCTCTTAACATTTTGCCATAGCTCTCTTCGTTTCCGAGATATTTGCAGATTTATCTCAAGGGAAGGGGCCTGACGGACATATTTCGAGATATTTCTTCTTCTTGTTGTTCTTCTTCTGCACAGCTAAGCTGGAAGTGGCATTTGCGGCTCGCACTAAACGCAGAGTTATCTCAAAGAAAGGGGCCACGGTGTTTCTGAATCTCTATTATGTTGGTGCGGCTTCGGAACTTTTAAATATCTCGATATATCTCGAAAACTACGCTTCTGATCAAAAAATATCATAGAACATAAATTGTAGAAAACACAATTCTCTACAAAAAACGTCTCTTAACATTTTGCCATAGCTCGCTTCGTTTCCGAGATAATTGCAGATTCAGCTCAAAGGAACGGGCCTGACGGACATATTTCGAGATATTTCTTCTTCTTGTTGTTCTTCTTCTGCACAGCTAAGCTGGAGGTGGCATTTACAGCTCGCAATAGTGCAGAGTTATCTCAAAGAAAGGGGCCACGGTGTTTCTGTATCTCTATGATGTTGGTGCGGCTTCGGAACTTTTAAATATCTCGATATATCTCGAAAACTACGCTTCTGATCAAAAAATATCATAGAACATAAATTGTAGGAAACATAATTCTCTACAAAAAACGTCTCTTAATATTTTGCCATAGCTCGCTTCGTTTCCGAGATATTTGCAGATTTATCTCAAGGGAAGGGGCCTGACGGACATATTTCCAAATATTTCTTCTTCTTGTTGTTCTTCTTCTGCACAGCTAAGCTGAAAGTGGCATTTGCGGCTCGCACTAGTGCAGAGTTATCTCAAACAAAGGGGCAACGGTGTTTCTGAATCTCTATTATGTTGGTGCGGCTTCGGAACTTTTAAATATCTGGATATATCTCGAAAACTACGCTTCTGATCAGAAAATATCATAGAACATAAATTGTAGGAAACATAATTCTCTACAAAAAAGGTCTCTTAACATTTTGCCATAGCTCGCTTCGTTTCCGAGATGTTTGCAGATTTATCTCAAGGGAAGGGGCCTGACGGACATATTTCGAGATATTTCTTCTTCTTGTTGTTCTTCTTCTGCACAGCTAAGCTGGAAGTGGCATTTGCGGCTCGCACTAGTGCAGAGGTATCTCAAAGAAAGGGGCCACGGTGTTTCTGTATCTCTATTATGTTGGTGCGGCTTCGGAACTTTTAAATATCTCGATATATCTCGAAAACGACGCTTCTGATCAAAAAATATCATAGAACATAAATTGTAGGAAACATAATTCTCTACAAAATAGGTCTCTTAACATTTTGCCATAGCTCGCTTCGTTTCCGAGATATTTGCAGATACATCTCATGGGAAGGGGCCTGACGGACATATTTCGAGATATTTCTTCTTCTTGTTGTTCTTCTTCTGCACAGCTAAGCTGGAAGTGGCATTTGCAGCTCCGAATAGAGCAGAGTTATCTCAAAGAAAGGGGCCACGGTGTTTCTGTATCTATTATGTTGGTGCGGCTTCGGAACTTTTAAATATCTTGATATATCTCGGGAACTACGCATCTGATCAAAAAATATCATAGAACATAAAAAGTAGGAAACTTAATTCTCTACAAAAAAGGTCTCTTAACATTTTGCCATAGCTCTCTTCGTTTCCGAGATATTTGCAGATTTATCTCAAGGGAAGGGGCCTGACGGACATATTTCGAGATATTTCTTCTTCTTGTTGTTCTTCTTCTGCACAGCTAAGCTGGAAGTGGCATTTGCGGCTCGCACTAGTGCAGAGTTATCTCAAAGAAAGGGGCAACGGTGTTTCTGAATCTCTATTATGTTGGTGCGGCTTCGGAACTTTTAAATATCTCGATATATCTCGAAAACTACGCTTCTGATCAAAAAATATCATAGAACATAAATTGTAGGAAACATAATTCTCTACAAAAAAGGTCTCTTAACATTTTGCCATAGCTCGCTTCGTTTCCGAGATATTTGCAGATACATCTCCAGGGAAGGGGCCTGACGGACATATTTCGAGATATTTCTTCTTCTTGTTGTTCTTCTTCTGCACAGCTAAGCTGGAAGTGGCATTTGCGGCTTGCACTAGTGCAGAGTTATCTCAAAGAAAGGGGCCACGGTGTTTCTGTATCTCTATTATGTTGGTGCGGCTTCGGAACTTTTAAATATCTTGATATATCTCGGGAACTACGCATCTGATCAAAAAATATCATAGAACATAAAAAGTAGGAAACTTAATTCTCTACAAAAAAGGTCTCTTAACATTTTGCCATAGCTCTCTTCGTTTCCGAGATATTTGCAGATTTATCTCAAGGGAAGGGGCCTGACGGACATATTTCGAGATATTTCTTCTTCTTGTTGTTCTTCTTCTGCACAGCTAAGCTGGAGGTGGCATTTACAGCTCGCAATAGTGCAGAGTTATCTCAAAGAAAGGGGCCACGGTGTTTCTGTATCTCTATGATGTTGGTGCGGCTTCGGAACTTTTAAATATCTCGATATATCTCGAAAACTACGCTTCTGATCAAAAAATATCATAGAACATAAATTGTAGGAAACATAATTCTCTACAAAAAACGTCTGTTAATATTTTGCCATAGCTCGCTTCGTTTCCGAGATATTTGCAGATTTATCTCAAGGGAAGGGGCCTGACGGACATATTTCCAAATATTTCTTCTTCTTGTTGTTCTTCTTCTGCACAGCTAAGCTGGAAGTGGCATTTGCGGCTCGCACTAGTGCAGAGTTATCTCAAACAAAGGGGCAACGGTGTTTCTGAATCTCTATTATGTTGGTGCGGCTTCGGAACTTTTAAATATCTGGATATATCTCGAAAACTACGCTTCTGATCAGAAAATGTCATAGAACATAAATTGTAGGAAACATAATTCTCTACAAAAAAGGTCTCTTAACATTTTGCCATAGCTCGCTTCGTTTCCGAGATGTTTGCAGATTTATCTCAAGGGAAGGGGCCTGACGGACATATTTCGAGATATTTCTTCTTCTTGTCCTTCTTCTTCTGCACAGCTAAGCTGGAAGTGGCATTTGCGGCTCGCACTAGTGCAGAGTTATCTCAAAGAAAGGGGCCACGGTGTTTCTGTATCTCTATTATGTTGGTGCGGCTTCGGAACTTTTAAATATCTTGATATATCTCGAGAACTACGCATCAGATCAAAAAATATCATAGAACATAAAAAGTAGGAAACTTAATTCTCTACAAAAAAGGTCTCTTAACATTTTGCCATAGCTCTCTTCGTTTCCGAGATATTTGCAGATTTATCTCAAGGGAAGGGGCCTGACGGACATATTTCGAGATATTTCTTCTTCTTGATGTTCTTCTTCTGCACAGCTAAGCTGGAAGTGGCATTTGCAGCTCGCAATAGTGCAGAGTTATCTCAAAGAAAGGGGCCACGGTGTTTCTGTATCTCTATTATGTTGGTGCGGCTTCGGAACTTTTAAATATCTTGATATATCTCGAGAACTACGCATCTGATCAAAAAATATCATAGAACATAAAACGTAGGAAACTTAATTCTCTACAAAAAAGGTCTCTCAACATTTTGCCATAGCTCGCTTCGTTTCCGAGATATTTGCAGATTTATCTCAAGGGAAGGGGCCTGACGGACATATTTCGAGATATTTCTTCTTCTTGTTGTTCTTCTTCTGCACAGCTAAGCTGGAAGTGGCATTTGCGGCTCGCACTAGTGCAGAGTTATCTCAAAGAAAGGGGCCACGGTGTTTCTGAATCTCTATTATGTTGGTGCGGCTTTGGAACTTTTAAATATCTCGATATATCTTGAAAACAACGCTTCTGATCAAAAAATATCATAGAACATAAATTGTAGGAAACATAATTCTCTACAAAAAAGGTCTCTTAACATTTTGCCATAGCTCGCTTCGTTTCCGAGATATTTGCAGATATATCTCAAGGGAAGGGGCCTGACGGACATATTTCGAGATATGTCTTCTTCTTGTTGCTCTTCTTCTGCACAGCTAAGCTGGAAGTGGCATTTACAGCTCGCAATAGTGCAGAGTTATCTCAAAGAAAGGGGCCACGGTGTTTCTGTATCTCTATTATGTTGGTGCGGCTTCGGAACTTTTAAATATCTTGATATATCTCGAGAACTACGCATCTGATCAAAAAATATCATAGAACATAAAACGTAGGAAACTTAATTCTCTACAAAAAAGGTCTCTCTACATTTTGCCATAGCTCTCTTCGTTTCCGAGATATTTGCAGATTTATCTCAAGGGAAGGGGCCTGACGGACATATTTCGAGATATTTCTTCTTCTTGTTGTTCTTCTTCTGCACAGCTAAGCTGGAAGTGGCATTTGCGGCTCGCACTAGTGCAGAGTTATCTCAAAGAAAGGGGCCACGGTGTTTCTGAATCTCTATTATGTTGGTGCGGCTTTGGAACTTTTAAATATCTCGATATATCTCGAAAACTACGCTTCTGATCAAAAAATATCATAGAACATAAATTGTAGGAAACATAATTCTCTACAAAAAAGGTCTCTTAACATTTTGCCATAGCTCGCTTCGTTTCCGAGATATTTGCAGATATATCTCAAGGGAAGGGGCCTGACGGACATATTTCGAGATATGTCTTCTTCTTGTTGTTCTTCTTCTGCACAGCTAAGCTGGAAGTGGCATTTACAGCTCGCAATAGTGCAGAGTTATCTCAAAGAAAGGGGCCACGGTGTTTCTGTATCTCTGTTATGTTGGTGCGGCTTCGGAACTTTTAAATATCTTGATATATCTCGAGAACTACGCATCTGATCAAAAAATATCATAGAACATAAAAAGTAGGAAACTTAATTCTCTACAAAAAAGGTCTCTTAACATTTTGCCATAGCTCGCTTCGTTTCCGAGATATTTGCAGATTTATCTCAAGGGAAGGGGCCTAACGGACATATTTCGAGATATTTCTTCTTCTTGTTGTTCTTCTTCTGCACAGCTAAACTGGAAGTGGCATTTCCAGCTCGCAATAGTGCAGAGTTATCTCAAAGAGAGGGGCCACGGTGTTTCTGTATCTCTATTATGTTGGTGCGGCTTCGGAACTTTTAAATATCTTGATATATCTCGAGAACTACGCATCTGATCAAAAAATATCATAGAACATAAAAAGTAGGAAACTTAATTCTCTACAAAAAAGGTCTCTTAACATTTTGCCATAGCTCGCTTCGTTTCCGAGATATTTGCAGATTTATCTCAAGGGAAGTGGCCTGACGGACATATTTCGAGATATTTCTTCTTCTTGTTGTTCTTCTGCTGCACAGCTAAGCTGGAAGTGGCATTTGCGGCTCGCACTAGTGCAGAGTTATCTCAAAGAAAGGGGCCACGGTGTTTCTGTATCCCTATTATGTTGGTGCGGCTTCGGAACTTTTAAATATCTCGATATATCTCGAAAACTACGCTTCTGATCAAAAAATATCATAGAACATAAAAAGTAGGAAACTTAATTCTCTACAAAAAAGGTCTGTTAACATTTTGCCATAGCTCGCTTCGTTTCCGAGATATTTGCAGATTTATCTCAAGGGAAGGGGCCTGACGGACATATTTCGAGATATTTCTTCTTCTTGTTGTTCTTCTTCTGCACAGCTAAGCTGGAAGTGGCATTTGCGGCTCGCACTAGTGCAGAGTTATCTCAAAGAAAGGGGCCACGGTGTTTCTGTATCTCTATTATGTTGGTGCGGCTTCGGAACTTTTAAATATCTCGATATATCTCGAAAACTACGCTTCTGATCAAAAAATATCATAGAACATAAATTGTAGGAAACTTAATTCTCTACAAAAAAGGTCTCTTCACATTTTGCCATAGCTCGCTTCGTTTCCGAGATATTTGCAGATTTATCTCAAGGGAAGGGGCCTGACGGACATATTTCGAGATATTTCTTCTTCTTGTTGTTCTTCTTCTGCACAGCTAAGCTGGAAGTGGCATTTGCGGCTCGCACTAGTGCAGAGTTATCTCAAAGAAAGGGGCCACGGTGTTTCTGTATCTCTATTATGTTGGTGCGGCTTCGGAACTTTTAAATATCTTGATATATATCGAGAACTACGCATCTGATCAAAAAATATCATAGAACATAAAAAGTAGGAAACTTAATTCTCTACAAAAAAGGTCTCTTAACATTTTGCCATAGCTCGCTTCGTTTCCGAGATATTTGCAGATTTATCTCAAGGGAAGGGGCCTAACGGACATATTTCGAGATATTTCTTCTTCTTGTTGTTCTTCCTCTGCACAGCTAAGCTGGAAGTGGCATTTGCAGCTCGCAATAGTGCAGAGTTATCTCAAAGAAAGGGGCCACGGTGTTTCTGTATCTCTATTATGTTGGTGCGGCTTCGGAACTTTTAAATATCTTGATATATCTCGAGAACTACGCATCTGATCAAAAAATATCATAGAACATAAAAAGTAGGAAACTTAATTCTCTACAAAAAAGGTCTCTTAAGATTTTACCATAGCTCGCTTCGTTTCCGAGATATTTGCAGATTTATCTCAAGGGACGGGGCCTGACGGACATATTTCGAGATATTTCTTCTTCTTGTTGTTCTTCTTCTGCACAGCTAAGCTGGAAGTGGCATTTGCGGCTCGCACTAGTGCAGAGTTATCTCAAAGAAAGGGGCCACGGTGTTTCTGTATCTCTATTGTGTTGGTGCGGCTTCGGAACTTTTAAATATCTTGATATATATCGAGAACTACGCATCTGATCAAAAAATATCATAGAACATAAAAAGTAGGAAACTTAATTCTCTACAAAAAAGGTCTCTTAACATTTTGCCATAGCTCGCTTCGTTTCCGAGATATTTGCAGATTTATCTCAAGGGAAGGGGCCTAACGGACATATTTCGAGATATTTCTTCTTCTTGTTGTTCTTCTTCTGCACAGCTAAACTGGAAGTGGCATTTCCAGCTCGCAATAGTGCAGAGTTATCTCAAAGAGAGGGGCCACGGTGTTTCTGTATCTCTATTATGTTGGTGCGGCTTCGGAACTTTTAAATATCTTGATATATCTCGAGAGCTACGCGTCTGATCAAAAAATATCATAGAACATAAAAAGTAGGAAACATAATTCTCTACAAAAAAGGTCTCTTAACATTTTGCCATAGCTCGCTTCGTTTCCGAGATATTTGCAGATTTATCTCAAGGGAAGTGGCCTAACGGACATATTTCGAGATATTTCTTCTTCTTGTTGTTCTTCTTCTGCACAGCTAAACTGGAAGTGGCATTTCCAGCTCGCAATAGTGCAGAGTTATCTCAAAGAGAGGGGCCACGGTGTTTCTGTATCTCTATTATGTTGGTGCGGCTTCGGAACTTTTAAATATCTTGATATATCTCGAGAACTACGCATCTGATCAAAAAATATCATAGAACATAAAAAGTAGGAAACTTAATTCTCTACAAAAAAGGTCTCTTAACATTTTGCCATAGCTCTCTTCGTTTCCGAGATATTTGAAGATGTATTTCAAGGGAAGGGGCCTGACGGACACATTTCGAGATATTTCTTCTTCTTGTTGTTCTTCTTCTGCACAGCTAAGCTGGAAGTGGCATTTGCAGCTCGCAATAGTGCAGAGTTATCTCAAAGAAAGGGGCCACGGTGTGTCTGTATCTCTATTATGTTGGTGCGGCTTCGGAACTTTTAAATATCTTGATATATCTCGAGAACTACGCATCTGATCAAAAAATATCATAGAACATAAAAAGTAGGAAACTTAATTCTCTACAAAAAGTCTCGTAAGATTTTGCCATAGCTCGCTTCGTTTCCGAGATATTTGCAGATTTATCTCACGGGAAGGGGCCTAACGGACATATTTCGAGATATTTCTTCTTCTTGTTGTTCTTCTTCTGCACAGCTAAGCTGGAAGTGGCATTTGCGGCTCGCACTAGTGCAGAGTTATCTCAAAGAAAGGGGCCACGGTGTTTCTGTATCTCTATTATGTTGGTGCGGCTTCGGAACTTTTAAATATCTTGATATATATCGAGAACTACGCATCTGATCAAAAAATATCATAGAACATAAAAAGTAGGAAACTTAATTCTCTACAAAAAAGGTCTCTTAACATTTTGCCATAGCTCGCTTCGTTTCCGAGATATTTGCAGATTTATCTCAAGGGAAGGGGCCTAACGGACATATTTCGAGATATTTCTTCTTCTTGTTGTTCTTCCTCTGCACAGCTAAGCTGGAAGTGGCATTTGCAGCTCGCAATAGTGCAGAGTTATCTCAAAGAAAGGGGCCACGGTGTTTCTGTATCTCTATTATGTTGGTGCGGCTTCGGAACTTTTAAATATCTTGATATATCTCGAGAACTACGCATCTGATCAAAAAATATCATAGAACATAAAAAGTAGGAAACTTAATTCTCTACAAAAAAGGTCTCTTAACATTTTGCCATAGCTCTCTTCGTTTCCGAGATATTTGAAGATGTATTTCAAGGGAAGGGGCCTGACGGACACATTTCGAGATATTTCTTCTTCTTGTTGTTCTTCTTCTGCACAGCTAAGCTGGAAGTGGCATTTGCAGCTCGCAATAGTGCAGAGTTATCTCAAAGAAAGGGGCCACGGTGTTTCTGTATCTCTATTGTGTTGGTGCGGCTTCGGAACTTTTAAATATCTTGATATATATCGAGAACTACGCATCTGATCAAAAAATATCATAGAACATAAAAAGTAGGAAACATAATTCTCTACAAAAAAGGTCTCTTAACATTTTGCCATAGCTCGCTTCGTTTCCGAGATATTTGCAGATTTATCTCAAGGGAAGGGGCCTAACGGACATATTTCGAGATATTTCTTCTTCTTGTTGTTCTTCTTCTGCACAGCTAAACTGGAAGTGGCATTTCCAGCTCGCAATAGTGCAGAGTTATCTCAAAGAGAGGGGCCACGGTGTTTCTGTATCTCTATTATGTTGGTGCGGCTTCGGAACTTTTAAATATCTTGATATATCTCGAGAGCTACGCGTCTGATCAAAAAATATCATAGAACATAAAAAGTAGGAAACATAATTCTCTACAAAAAAGGTCTCTTAACATTTTGCCATAGCTCGCTTCGTTTCCGAGATATTTGCAGATTTATCTCAAGGGAAGTGGCCTGACGGACATATTTCGAGATATTTCTTCTTCTTGTTGTTCTTCTGCTGCACAGCTAAGCTGGAAGTGGCATTTGCGGCTCGCACTAGTGCAGAGTTATCTCAAAGAAAGGGGCCACGGTGTTTCTGTATCTCTATTATGTTGGTGCGGCTTCGGAACTTTTAAGTATCTTGATATATCTCGAGAACTACGCATCTGATCAGAAAATATCATAGAAGATAAAAAGTAGGAAACTTAATTCTCTACAAAAAAGGTCTCTTAACATTTTGCCATAGCTCGCTTCGTTTCCGAGATATTTGCAGATTCAGCTCAAAGGAACTGGCCTGACGGACATATTTCGAGATATTTCTTCTTCTTGTTGTTCTTCCTCTGCACAGCTAAGCTGGAAGTGGCATTTGCAGCTCGCAATAGTGCAGAGTTATCTCAAAGAAAGGGGCCACGGTGTTTCTGTATCTCTATTATGTTCGTGCGGCTTCGGAACTTTTAAATATCTCGATATATCTCGAAAACTACGCTTCTGATCAAAAAATATCATAGAACATAAAAAGTAGGAAACATAATTCTCTACAAAAAAGGTCTCTTAACATTTTGCCATAGCTCGCTTCGTTTCCGAGATATTTGCACATTTATCTCAAGGGAAGGGGCCTAACGGACATATTTCGAGATATTTCTTCTTCTTGTTGTTCTTCTTCTGCACAGCTAAACTGGAAGTGGCATTTCCAGCTCGCAATAGTGCAGAGTTATCTCAAAGAGAGGGGCCACGGTGTTTCTGTATCTCTATTATGTTGGTGCGGCTTCGGAACTTTTAAATATCTTGATATATCTCGAGAACTACGCATCTGATCAAAAAATATCATAGAACATAAAAAGTAGGAAACTTAATTCTCTACAAAAAAGGTCTCTTAACATTTTGCCATAGCTCTCTTCGTTTCCGAGATATTTGAAGATGTATCTCAAGGGAAGGGGCCTGACGGACACATTTCGAGATATTTCTTCTTCTTGTTGTTCTTCTTCTGCACAGCTAAGCTGGAAGTGGCATTTGCAGCTCGCAATAGTGCAGAGTTATCTCAAAGAAAGGGGCCACGGTGTTTCTGTATCTCTATTATGTTGGTGCGGCTTCGGAACTTTTAAATATCTTGATATATCTCGAGAACTACGCATCTGATCAAAAAATATCATAGAACATAAAAAGTAGGAAACTTAATTCTCTACAAAAAGTCTCGTAAGATTTTGCCATAGCTCGCTTCGTTTCCGAGATATTTGCAGATTTATCTCACGGGAAGGGGCCTAACGGACATATTTCGAGATATTTCTTCTTCTTGTTGTTCTTCTTCTGCACAGCTAAACTGGAAGTGGCATTTCCAGCTCGCAATAGTGCAGAGTTATCTCAAAGAGAGGGGCCACGGTGTTTCTGTATCTCTATTATGTTGGTGCGGCTTCGGAACTTTTAAATATCTTGATATATCTCGAGAACTACGCATCTGATCAAAAAATATCATAGAACATAAAAAGTAGGAAACTCAATTCTCTACAAAAAAGGTCTCTTAACATTTTGCAATAGCTCGCTTCGTTTCCGAGATATTTGCAGATTTATCTCAAGGGAAGGGGCCTGACGGACATATTTCGAGATATTTCTTCTTCTTGTTGTTCTTCTTCTGCACAGCTAAGCTGGAAGTGGCATTTGCGGCTCGCACTAGTGCAGAGTTATCTCAAAGAAAGGGGCCACGGTGTTTCTGTATCTCTATTATGTTGGTGCGGCTTCGGAACTTTTAAATATCTTGATATATCTCGCGAACTACGCATCTGATCCAAAACTATCATAGAACATAAATAGTAGGAAACTTAATTCTCTACAAAAAAGGTCTCTCAACATTTTGCCATAGCTCGCTTCGTTTCCGAGATATTTGCAGATTTATCTCAAGGGAAGGGGCCTAACGGACATATTTCCAGATATTTCTTCTTCTTGTTGTTCTTCTTCTGCACAGCTAAGCTGGAAGTGGCATTTGCGGCTCGCACTAGTGCAGAGTTATCTCAAAGAAAGGGGCCACGGTGTTTCTGTATCTCTATTATGTTGGTGCAGCTTCAGAACTTTTAAATATCTTGATATATCTCGAGAACTACGCATCTGATCAAAAAATATCATAGAACATAAAAAGTAGGAAACTTAATTCTCTACAAAAAAGGTCTCTTAACATTTTGCCATAGCTCTCTTCGTTTCCGAGATATTTGCAGATTTATCTCAAGGGAAGGGGCCTGACGGACACATTTCGAGATATTTCTTCTTCTTGTTGTTCTTCTTCTGCACAGCTAAGCTGGAAGTGGCATTTGCAGCTCGCAATAGTGCAGAGTTATCTCAAAGAAAGGGGCCACGGTGTTTCTGTATCTCTATTATGTTGGTGCGGCTTCGGAACTTTTAAATATCTTGATATATCTCGAGAACTACGCATCTGATCAAAAAATATCATAGAACATAAAAAGTAGGAAACTTAATTCTCTACAAAAAAGTCTTGCAAGATTTTGCCATAGCTCGCTTCGTTTCCGAGATATTTGCAGATTTATCTCAAGGGAAGGGGCCTAACGGACATATTTCGAGATATTTCTTCTTCTTGTTGTTCTTCTTCTGCACAGCTAAACTGGAAGTGGCATTTCCAGCTCGCAATAGCGCAGAGTTATCTCAAAGAGAGGGGCCACGGTGTTTCTGTATCTCTATTATGTTGGTGCGGCTTCGGAACATTTAAATATCTTGATATATCTCGAGAACTACGCATCTGATCAAAAAATATCATAGAACATAAAAAGTAGGAAACTCAATTCTCTACAAAAAAGGTCTCTTAACATTTTGCAATAGCTCGCTTCGTTTCCGAGATATTTGCAGATTTATCTCAAGGGAAGGGGCCTGACGGACATATTTCGAGATATTTCTTCTTCTTGTTGTTCTTCTTCTGCACAGCTAAGCTGGAAGTGGCATTTGCGGCTCGCACTAGTGCAGAGTTATCTCAAAGAAAGGGGCCACGGTGATTCTGTATCTCTATTATGTTGGTGCGGCTTCGGAACTTTTAAATATCTTGATATATCTCGCGAACTACGCATCTGATCCAAAACTATCATAGAACATAAATAGTAGGAAACTTAATTCTCTACAAAAAAGGTCTCTCAACATTTTGCCATAGCTCGCTTCGTTTCCGAGATATTTGCAGATTTATCTCAAGGGAAGGGGCCTAACGGACATATTTCCAGATATTTCTTCTTCTTGTTGTTCTTCTTCTGCACAGCTAAGCTGGAAGTGGCATTTGCGGCTCGCACTAGTGCAGAGTTATCTCAAAGAAAGGGGCCACGGTGTTTCTGTATCTCTATTATGTTGGTGCAGCTTCAGAACTTTTAAATATCTTGATATATCTCGAGAACTACGCATCTGATCAAAAAATATCATAGAACATAAAAAGTAGGAAACTTAATTCTCTACAAAAAAGGTCTCTTAACATTTTGCCATAGCTCTCTTCGTTTCCGAGATATTTGCAGATTTATCTCAAGGGAAGGGGCCTGACGGACACATTTCGAGATATTTCTTCTTCTTGTTGTTCTTCTTCTGCACAGCTAAGCTGGAAGTGGCATTTGCAGCTCGCAATAGTGCAGAGTTATCTCAAAGAAAGGGGCCACGGTGTTTCTGTATCTCTATTATGTTGGTGCGGCTTCGGAACTTTTAAATATCTTGATATATCTCGAGAACTACGCATCTGATCAAAAAATATCATAGAACATAAAAAGTAGGAAACTTAATTCTCTACAAAAAAGTCTCGTAAGATTTTGCCATAGCTCGCTTCGTTTCCGAGATATTTGCAGATTTATCTCAAGGGAAGGGGCCTAACGGACATATTTCGAGATATTTCTTCTTCTTGTTGTTCTTCTTCTGCACAGCTAAACTGGAAGTGGCATTTCCAGCTCGCAATAGCGCAGAGTTATCTCAAAGAGAGGGGCCACGGTGTTTCTGTATCTCTATTATGTTGGTGCGGCTTCGGAACTTTTAAATATCTTGATATATCTCGAGAACTACGCATCTGATCAAAAAATATCATAGAACATAAAAAGTAGGAAACTCAATTCTCTACAAAAAAGGTCTCTTAACATTTTGCAATAGCTCGCTTCGTTTCCGAGATATTTGCAGATTTATCTCAAAGGAAGGGGCCTGACGGACATATTTCGAGATATTTCTTCTTCTTGTTGTTCTTCTTCTGCACAGCTAAGCTGGAAGTGGCATTTGCGGCTCGCACTAGTGCAGAGTTATCTCAAAGAAAGGGGCCACGGTGTTTCTGTATCTCTATTATGTTGGTGCGGCTTCGGAACTTTTAAATATCTTGATATATCTCGAGAACTACGCATCTGATCCAAAACTATCATAGAACATAAATAGTAGGAAACTTAATTCTCTACAAAAAAGGTCTCTCAACATTTTGCCATAGCTCGCTTCGTTTCCGAGATATTTGCAGATTTATCTCAAGGGAAGGGGCCTAACGGACATATTTCCAGATATTTCTTCTTCTTGTTGTTCTTCTTCTGCACAGCTAAGCTGGAAGTGGCATTTGCAGCTCGCAATAGTGCAGAGTTATCTCAAAGAAAGGGGCCACGGTGTTTCTGTATCTCTATTATGTTGGTGCGGCTTCGGAACTTTTAAATATCTTGATATATCTCGAGAACTACGCATCTGATCAAAAAATATCATAGAACATAAAAAGTAGGAAACTAAATTCTCTACAAAAAAGTCTGGTAAGATTTTGCCATAGCTCGCTTCGTTTCCGAGATATTTGCAGATTTATCTCAAGGGAAGGGGCCTAACGGACATATTTCGAGATATTTCTTCTTCTTGTTGTTCTTCTTCTGCACAGCTAAACTGGAAGTGGCATTTCCAGCTCGCAATAGTGCAGAGTTATCTCAAAGAGAGGGGCCACGGTGTTTCTGTATCTCTATTATGTTGGTGCGGCTTCGGAACTTTTAAATATCTTGATATATCTCGAGAACTACGCATCTGATCAAAAAATATCATAGAACATAAAAAGTAGGAAACTTAATTATCTGCAAAAAAGGTCTCTCAACATTTTGCCATAGCTCGCTTCGTTTCCGAGATATTTGCAGATTTATCTCAAGGGAAGGGGCCTAACGGACATATTTCCAGATATTTCTTCTTCTTGTTGTTCTTCTTCTGCACAGCTAAGCTGGAAGTGGCATTTGCGGCTCGCACTAGTGCAGAGTTATCTCAAAGAAAGGGGCCACGGTGTTTCTGTATCTCTATTATGTTGGTGCAGCTTCAGAACTTTTAAATATCTTGATATATCTCGAGAACTACGCATCTGATCAAAAAATATCATGGAACATAAAAAGTAGAAAACTTAATTCTCTACAGAAAAGGTCTCTTAACATTTTGCCATAGCTCGCTTCGTTTCCGAGATATTTGCAGATTTATCTCAAGGGGAGGGGCCTAACGGACATATTTCGAGATATTTCTTCTTCTTGTTGTTCTTCTTCTGCACAGCTAAACTGGAAGTGGCATTTCCAGCTCGCAATAGTACAGAGTTATCTCAAAGAAAGGGGCCACGGTGTTTCTGTATCTCTATTATGTTGGTGCGGCTTCGGAACTTTTAAATATCTTGATATATCTCGAGAACTACGCATCTGATCAAAAAATATCATAGAACATAAAAAGTAGGAAACTTAATTCTCTACAAAAAAGGTCTCTTAACATTTTGCCATAGCTCTCTTCGTTTCCGAGATATTTGCAGATTTATCTCAAGGGAAGGGGCCTGACGGACACATTTCGAGATATTTCTTCTTCTTGTTGTTCTTCTTCTGCACAGCTAAGCTGGAAGTGGCATTTGCAGCTCGCAATAGTGCAGAGTTATCTCAAAGAAAGGGGCCACGGTGTTTCTGTATCTCTATTATGTTGGTGCGGCTTCGGAACTTTTAAATATCTTGATATATCTCGAGAACTACGCATCTGATCAAAAAATATCATAGAACATAAAAAGTAGGAAACTAAATTCTCTACAAAAAAGTCTGGTAAGATTTTGCCATAGCTCGCTTCGTTTCCGAGATATTTGGAGATTTATCTCAAGGGAAGGGGCTTAACGGACATATTTCGAGATATTTCTTCTTCTTGTTGTTCTTCTTCTGCACAGCTAAACTGGAAGTGGCATTTCCAGCTCGCAATAGTGCAGAGTTATCTCAAAGAGAGGGGCCACGGTGTTTCTGTATCTCTATTATGTTGGTGCGGCTTCGGAACTTTTAAATATCTTGATATATCTCGAGAACTACGCATCTGATCAAAAAATATCATAGAACATAAAAAGTAGGAAACTCAATTCTCTACAAAAAAGGTCTCTTAACATTTTGCAATAGCTCGCTTCGTTTCCGAGATATTTGCAGATTTATCTCAAGGGAAGGGGTCTGACGGACATATTTCGAGATATTTCTTCTTCTTGTTGTTCTTCTTCTGCACAGCTAAGCTGGAAGTGGCATTTGCGGCTCGCACTAGTGCAGAGTTATCTCAAAGAAAGGGGCCACGGTGTTTCTGTATCTCTATTATGTTGGTGCGGCTTCGGAACTTTTAAATATCTTGATATATCTCGAGAACTACGCATCTGATCCAAAACTATCATAGAACATAAATAGTAGGAAACTTAATTATCTACAAAAAAGGTCTCTCAACATTTTGCCATAGCTCGCTTCGTTTCCGAGATATTTGCAGATTTATCTCAAGGGAAGGGGCCTAACGGACATATTTCCAGATATTTCTTCTTCTTGTTGTTCTTCTTCTGCACAGCTAAGCTGGAAGTGGCATTTGCGGCTCGCACTAGTGCAGAGTTATCTCAAAGAAAGGGGCCACGGTGTTTCTGTATCTCTATTATGTTGGTGCAGCTTCAGAACTTTTAAATATCTTGATATATCTCGAGAACTACGCATCTGATCAAAAAATATCATGGCACATAAAAAGTAGAAAACTTAATTCTCTACAGAAAAGGTCTCTTAACATTTTGCCATAGCTCGCTTCGTTTCCGAGATATTTGCAGATTTATCTCAAGGGAAGGGGCCTGACGGACATATTTCGAGATATTTCTTCTTCTTGTTGTTCTTCTTCTGCACAGCTAAGCTGGAAGTGGCATTTGCGGCTCGCAATAGTGCAGAGTTATCTCAAAGAAAGGGGCCACGGTGTTTCTGTATCTCTATTATGGTGGTGCGGCTTCGGAACTTTTAAATATCTTGATATATCTCGAGATCTACGCATCTGATCAAAAAATATCATAGAACATAAAAAGTAGGAAACTTAATTCTCTACAAAAAAGGTCTCTCAACATTTTGCCATAGCTCGCTTCGTTTCCGAGATACTTGCCGATTTATCTCAAGGGAAGGGGCCTGACGGACACATTTCGAGATATTTCTTCTTCTTGTTGTTCTTCTTCTGCACAGCTAAGCTGGAAGTGGCATTTGCAGCTCGCAATAGTGCAGAGTTATCTCAAAGAAAGGGGCCACGGTGTTTCTGTATCTCTATTATGTTGGTGCGGCTTCGGAACTTTTAAATATCTTGATATATCTCGAGAACTACGCATCTGATCAAAAAATATCATAGAACATAAAAAGTAGGAA
Source organism: Osmia lignaria lignaria (assembly GCF_051020975.1). Lineage (NCBI taxonomy): Eukaryota > Metazoa > Arthropoda > Insecta > Hymenoptera > Megachilidae > Osmia > Osmia lignaria. The sequence goes on from NW_027478159.1 coordinate 24,019,402, forward strand.
ACTTAATTCTCTACAAAAAAGTCTCGTAAGATTTTGCCATAGCTCGCTTCGTTTCCGAGATATTTGCAGATTTATCTCAAGGGAAGGGGCCTAACGGACATATTTCGAGATATTTCTTCTTCTTGTTGTTCTTCTTCTGCACAGCTAAACTGGAAGTGGCATTTCCAGCTCGCAATAGTGCAGAGTTATCTCAAAGAGAGGGGCCACGGTGTTTCTGTATCTCTATTATGTTGGTGCGGCTTCGGAACTTTTAAATATCTTGATATATCTCGAGAACTACGCATCTGATCAAAAAATATCATAGAACATAAAAAGTAGGAAACTCAATTCTCTACAAAAAAGGTCTCTTAACATTTTGCAATAGCTCGCTTCGTTTCCGAGATATTTGCAGATTTATCTCAAGGGAAGGGGCCTGACGGACATATTTCGAGATATTTCTTCTTCTTGTTGTTCTTCTTCTGCACAGCTAAGCTGGAAGTGGCATTTGCGGCTCGCACTAGTGCAGAGTTATCTCAAAGAAAGGGGCCACGGTGTTTCTGTATCTCTATTATGTTGGTGCGGCTTCGGAACTTTTAAATATCTTGATATATCTCGAGAACTACGCATCTGATCCAAAACTATCATAGAACATAAATAGTAGGAAACTTAATTATCTACAAAAAAGGTCTCTCAACATTTTGCCATAGCTCGCTTCGTTTCCGAGATATTTGCAGATTTATCTCAAGGGAAGGGGCCTAACGGACATATTTCCAGATATTTCTTCTTCTTGTTGTTCTTCTTCTGCACAGCTAAGCTGGAAGTGGCATTTGCGGCTCGCACTAGTGCAGAGTTATCTCAAAGAGAGGGGCCACGGTGTTTCTGTATCTCTATTATGTTGGTGCAGCTTCAGAACTTTTAAATATCTTGATATATCTCGAGAACTACGCATCTGATCAAAAAATATCATGGAACATAAAAAGTAGAAAACTTAATTCTCTACAGAAAAGGTCTCTTAACATTTTGCCATAGCTCGCTTCGTTTCCGAGATATTTGCAGATTTATCTCAAGGGAAGGGGCCTGACGGACATATTTCGAGATATTTCTTCTTCTTGTTGTTCTTCTTCTGCACAGCTAAGCCGGAAGTGGCATTTGCAGCTCGCAATAGTGCAGAGTTATCTCAAAGAAAGGGGCCACGGTGTTTCTGTATCTCTATTATGTTGGTGCGGCTTCGGAACTTTTAAATATCTTGATATATCTCGAGATCTACGCATCTGATCAAAAAATATCATAGAACATAAAAAGTAGGAAACTTAATTCTCTACAAAAAAGGTCTCTCAACATTTTGCCATAGCTCGCTTCGTTTCCGAGATACTTGCCGATTTATCTCAAGGGAAGGGGCCTGACGGACATATTTCGAGATATTTCTTCTTCTTGTTGTTCTTCTTCTGCACAGCTAAGCTGGAAGTGGCATTTGCAGCTCGCAATTGTGCAGAGTTATCTCAAAGAGAGGGGCCACGGTGTTTCTGTATCTCTATTATGTTGGTGCGGCTTCGGAACTTTTAAATATCTTGATATATCTCGAGAACTACGAATCTGATCAGAAAATATCATAGAAGATAAAAAGTAGGAAACTTAATTCTCTACAAAAAAGGTCTCTTAACATTTTGCCATAGCTCGCTTCGTTTCCGAGATATTTGCAGATTTATCTCAAGGGAAGGGGCCTAACGGACATATTTCGTGATATTTCTTCATCTTGTTGTTCTTCTTCTGCACAGCTAAGCTGGAAGTGGCATTTGCAGCTCGCATTAGTGCAGAGTTATCTCAAAGAAAGGGGCCACGGTGTTTCTGTATCTCTATTATGTTGGTGCGGCTTCTTAACTTTTAAATATCTTGATATATCTCGAAAACTACCCATCTGATCAAAAAATATCATAGAACATAAAAAGTAGGAAACTCAATCCTCTACAAAAAAGGTCTCCTAACATTTTGCAATAGCTCGCTTCGTTTCCGAGATATTTGCAGATTTATCTCAAGGGAAGGGGCCTGACGGACATATTTCGAGATATTTCTTCTTCTGGTTGTTCTTCTTCTGCACAGCTAAGCTGGAAGTGGCATTTGCAGCTCGCAATTGTGCAGAGTTATCTCAAAGAGAGGGGCCACGGTGTTTCTGTATCTCTATTATGTTGGTGCGGCTTCGGAACTTTTAAATATCTTGATATATCTCGAGAACTACGCATCTGATCAAAAAATATCATAGAACATAAAAAGTAGGAAACTTAATTCGCTACAAAAAAGGTCTCTTAACATTTTGCCATAGCTCGCTTCGTTTCCGAGATACTTGCCGATTTATCTCAAGGGAAGGGGCCTAACGGACATATTTCGAGATATTTCTTCTTCTTGTTGTTCTTCTTCTGCACAGCTAAGCTGGAAGTGGCATTTGCAGCTCGCAATAGTGCAGAGTTATCTCAAAGAAAGGGGCCACGGTGTTTCTGTATCTCTATTATGTTGGTGCGGCTTCGGAACTTTTAAATATCTTGATATATCTCGAGAACTACGCATCTGATCAAAAAATATCATAGAACATAAAAAGTAGGAAACTTAATTCTCTACAAAAAAGTCTCGTAAGATTTTGCCATAGCTCGCTTCGTTTCCGAGATATTTGCAGATTTATCTCAAGGGAAGGGGCCTAACGGACATATTTCGAGATATTTCTTCTTCTTGTTGTTCTTCTTCTGCACAGCTAAACTGGAAGTGGCATTTCCAGCTCGCAATAGTGCAGAGTTATCTCAAAGAGAGGGGCCACGGTGTTTCTGTATCTCTATTATGTTGGTGCGGCTTCGGAACTTTTAAATATCTTGATATATCTCGAGAACTACGCATCTGATCAAAAAATATCATAGAACATAAAAAGTAGGAAACTCAATTCTCTACAAAAAAGGTCACTTAACATTTTGCAATAGCTCGCTTCGTTTCCGAGATATTTGCAGATTTATCTCAAGGGAAGGGGCCTGACGGACATATTTCGAGATATTTCTTCTTCTTGTTGTTCTTCTTCTGCACAGCTAAGCTGGAAGTGGCATTTGCGGCTCGCACTAGTGCAGAGTTATCTCAAAGAAAGGGGCCACGGTGTTTCTGTATCTCTATTATGTTGGTGCGGCTTCGGAACTTTTAAATATCTTGATATATCTCGAGAACTACGCATCTGATCCAAAACTATCATAGAACATAAATAGTAGGAAACTTAATTATCTACAAAAAAGGTCTCTCAACATTTTGCCATAGCTCGCTTCGTTTCCGAGATATTTGCAGATTTATCTCAAGGGAAGGGGCCTAACGGACATATTTCCAGATATTTCTTCTTCTTGTTGTTCTTCTTCTGCACAGCTAAGCTGGAAGTGGCATTTGCGGCTCGCACTAGTGCAGAGTTATCTCAAAGAGAGGGGCCACGGTGTTTCTGTATCTCTATTATGTTGGTGCAGCTTCAGAACTTTTAAATATCTTGATATATCTCGAGAACTACGCATCTGATCAAAAAATATCATGGAACATAAAAAGTAGAAAACTTAATTCTCTACAGAAAAGGTCTCTTAACATTTTGCCATAGCTCGCTTCGTTTCCGAGATATTTGCAGATTTATCTCAAGGGAAGGGGCCTGACGGACATATTTCGAGATATTTCTTCTTCTTGTTGTTCTTCTTCTGCACAGCTAAGCTGGAAGTGGCATTTGCAGCTCGCAATATGCAGAGTTATCTCAAAGAAAGGGGCCACGGTGTTTCTGTATCTCTATTATGTTGGTGCGGCTTCGGAACTTTTAAATATCTTGATATATCTCGAGATCTACGCATCTGATCAAAAAATATCATAGAACATAAAAAGTAGGAAACTTAATTCTCTACAAAAAAGGTCTCTCAACATTTTGCCATAGCTCGCTTCGTTTTCGAGATACTTGCCGATTTATCTCAAGGGAAGGGGCCTGACGGACATATTTCGAGATATTTCTTCTTCTTGTTGTTCTTCTTCTGCACAGCTAAGCTGGAAGTGGCATTTGCAGCTCGCAATTGTGCAGAGTTATCTCAAAGAGAGGGGCCACGGTGTTTCTGTATCTCTATTATGTTGGTGCGGCTTCGGAACTTTTAAATATCTTGATATATCTCGAGAACTACGAATCTGATCGGAAAATATCATAGAAGATAAAAAGTAGGTAACTTAATTCTCTACAAAAAAGGTCTCTTAACATTTTGCCATCGCTCGCTTCGTTTCCGAGATATTTGCAGATTTATCTCAAGGGAAGGGGCCTAACGGACATATTTCGTGATATTTCTTCATCTTGTTGTTCTTCTTCTGCACAGCTAAGCTGGAAGTGGCATTTGCAGCTCGCATTAGTGCAGAGTTATCTCAAAGAAAGGGGCCACGGTGTTTCTGTATCTCTATTATGTTGGTGCGGCTTCTTAACTTTTAAATATCTTGATATATCTCGAGAACTACCCATCTGATCAAAAAATATCATAGAACATAAAAAGTAGGAAACTCAATCCTCTACAAAAAAGGTCTCCTAACATTTTGCAATAGCTCGCTTCGTTTCCGAGATATTTGCAGATTTATCTCAAGGGAAGGGGCCTGACGGACATATTTCGAGATATTTCTTCTTCTGGTTGTTCTTCTTCTGCACAGCTAAGCTGGAAGTGGCATTTGCAGCTCGCAATTGTGCAGAGTTATCTCAAAGAGAGGGGCCACGGTGTTTCTGTATCTCTATTATGTTGGTGCGGCTTCGGAACTTTTAAATATCTTGATATATCTCGAGAACTACGCATCTGATCAAAAAGTATCATAGAACATAAAAAGTAGGAAACTTAATTCGCTACAAAAAAGGTCTCTTAACATTTTGCCATAGCTCGCTTCGTTTCCGAGATACTTGCCGATTTATCTCAAGGGAAGGGGCCTAACGGACATATTTCGAGATATTTCTTCTTCTTGTTGTTCTTCTTCTGCACAGCTAAACTGGAAGTGGCATTTGCAGCTCGCAATAGTGCAGAGTTATCCCAAAGAGAGGGGCCACGGTGTTTCTGTATTTCTATTTTGTTGGTGCGGCTTCGGAACTTTTAAATATCCTGATATATCTCGAGAACTACGCATCTGATCAAAAAATATCATACAACATAAAACGTAGGAAACTTAATTCTCTACAAAAAAGGTCTCTTAACATTTTGCCATAGCTCGCTTCGTTTCCGAGATATTTGCAGATTTATCTCAAGGGAAGGGGCCTAACGGACTTATTTCGAGATATTTCTTCTTCTTGTTGTTCTTCTTCTGCACAGCTAAACTGGAAGTGGCATTTGCGGCTCGCACTAGTGCAGAGTTATCTCAAAGAAAGGGGCCACGGTGTTTCTGTATCTCTATTATGTTGGTGCAGCTTCAGAACTTTTAAATATCTTGATATATCTCGACAACTACGCATCTGATCAAAAAATATCATGGAACATAAAAAGTAGAAAACTTAATTCTCTACAGAAAAGGTCTCTTAACATTTTGCCATAGCTCGCTTCGTTTCCGAGATATTTGCAGATTTATCTCAAGGGAAGGGGCCTGACGGACATATTTCGAGATATTTCTTCTTCTTGTTGTTCTTCTTCTGCACAGCTAAGCTGGAAGTGGCATTTGCAGCTCGCAATAGTGCAGAGTTATCTCAAAGAAAGGGGCCACGGTGTTTCTGTATCTCTATTATGTTGGTGCGGCTTCGGAACTTTTAAATATCTTGATATATCTCGAGATCTACGCATCTGATCAAAAAATATCATAGAACATAAAAAGTAGGAAACTTAATTCTCTACAAAAAAGGTCTCTCAACATTTTGCCATAGCTCGCTTCGTTTCCGAGATACTTGCCGATTTATCTCAAGGGAAGGGTCCTAACGGACTTATTTCGAGATATTTCTTCTTCTTGTTGTTCTTCTTCTGCACAGCTAAACTGGAAGTGGCATTTCCAGGTCGCAATAGTGCAGAGTTATCTAAAACAAAGGAGCCACGGTGTTTCTGTATCTCTATTATGTTGGTGCGGCTTCGGAACTTTTAAATAACTTGATATATCTCGAGAACTACGCGTCTGATCAAAAAATATCATAGAACATAAAAAGTAGGAAACATAATTCCATACAAAAAAGGTCTCTTAACATTTTGCCATAGCTCGCTTCGTTTCCGAGATATTTGCAGATTTATCTCAAGGGAAGGGGCCTGACGGACATATTTCGAGATATTTCTTCTTCTTGTTGTTCTTCTTCTGCACAGCTAAGCTGGAAGTGGCATTTGCAGCTCGCAATAGTGCAGAGTTATCGCAAAGAAAGGGGCCACGGTGTTTCTGTATCTCTATTATGTTGGTGCGGCTTCGGAACTTTTAAATATCTTGATATATCTCGAGAACTACGCGTCTGATCAAAAAATATCATAGAACATAAAAAGTAGGAAACATAATTCCATACAAAAAAGGTCTCTTAACATTTTGCCATAGCTCGCTTCGTTTCCGAGATATTTGCAGATTTATCTCAAGGGAAGGGGTCTGACGGACATATTTCGAGATATTTCTTCTTCTTGTTGTTCTTCTTCTGCACAGCTAAGCTGGAAGTGGCATTTACAGCTCGCAATAGTGCAGAGTTATCGCAAAGAAAGGGGCCACGGTGTTTCTGTATCTCTATTATGTTGGTGCGGCTTCGGAACTTTTAAATATCTTGATATATCTCGAGAACTACGCATCTGATCAAAAAATATCATAGAACATAAAAAGTAGGAAACCTAATTTTCTACAAAAAAGGTCTCTTAACATTTTGCCGTAGCTCGCTTCGTTTCCGAGACATTTGCAGATTTATCTCAAGGGAAGGGGTCTGACGGACATATTTCGAGATATTTCTTCTTCTTGTTATTCTTCTTCTGCACAGCTAAGCTGGAAGTGGCATTTGCAGCTCGCAATAGTGCAGAGTTATCGCAAAGAAAGGGGCCACGGTGTTTCTGTATCTCTATTATGTTGGTGCGGCTTCGGAACTTTTAAATATCTTGATATATCTCGAGAACTACGCATCTGATCAAAAAATATCATAGAACATAAAAAGTAGGAAACCTAATTTTCTACAAAAAAGGTCTCTTAACATTTTGCCGTAGCTCGCTTCGTTTCCGAGATACTTGCCGATTTATCTCAAGGGAAGGGGCCTAACGGACATATTTCGAGATATTTCTTCTTCTTGTTGTTCTTCTTCTGCACAGCTAAACTGGAAGTGGCATTTCCAGCACGCAATAGTGCAGAGTTATCTCAAAGAGAGGGGCCACGGTGTTTCTGTATCTCTATTATGTTGGTGCGGCTTCGGAACTTTTAAATATCTTGATATATCTCGAGAACTACGCATCTGATCAAAAAATATCATACAACATAAAACGTAGGAAACTTAATTCTCTACAAAAAAGGTCTCTTAACATTTTGCCATAGCTCGCTTCGTTTCCGAGATATTTGCAGATTTATCTCAAGGGAAGGGGCCTAACGGACTTATTTCGAGATATTTCTTCTTCTTGTTGTTCTTCTTCTGCACAGCTAAACTGGAAGTGGCATTTCCAGGTCGCAATAGTGCAGAGTTATCTAAAAGAAAGGAGCCACGGTGTTTCTGTATCTCTATTATGTTGGTGCGGCTTCGGAACTTTTAAATAACTTGATATATCTCGAGAACTACGCGTCTGATCAAAAAATATCATAGAACATAAAAAGTAGGAAACATAATTCCATACAAAAAAGGTCTCTTAACATTTTGCCATAGCTCGCTTCGTTTCCGAGATATTTGCAGATTTATCTCAAGGGAAGGGGCCTGACGGACATATTTCGAGATATTTCTTCTTCTGGTTGTTCTTCTTCTGCACAGCTAAGCTGGAAGTGGCATTTGCAGCTCGCAATAGTGTAGAGTTATCTCAAAGAAAGGGGCCACGGTGTTTCTGTATCTCTATTATGTTGGTGCGGCTTCGGAACTTTTAAATATCTTGATATATCTCGAGATCTACGCATCTGATCAAAAAATATCATAGAACATAAAAAGTAGGAAACTTAATTCTCTACAAAAAAGGTCTCTCAACATTTTGCCATAGCTCGCTTCGTTTCCGAGATACTTGCCGATTTATCTCAAGGGAAGGGGCCTGACGTACATATTTCGAGATATTTCTTCTTCTTGTTGTTCTTCTTCTGCACAGCTAAGCTGGAAGTGGCATTTGCAGCTCGCAATTGTGCAGAGTTATCTCAAAGAGAGGGGCCACGGTGTTTCTGTATCTCTATTATGTTGGTGCGGCTTCGGAACTTTTAAATATCTTGATATATCTCGAGAACTACGAATCTGATCAGAAAATATCATAGAAGATAAAAAGTAGGAAACTTAATTCTCTACAAAAAAGGTCTCTTAACATTTTGCCATAGCTCGCTTCGTTTCCGAGATATTTGCAGATTTATCTCAAGGGAAGGGGCCTGACGGACATATTTCGAGATATTTCTTCTTCTTGTTGTTCTTCTTCTGCACAGCTAAGCTGGAAGTGGCATTTGCAGCTCGCAATAGTGCAGAGTTATCGCAAAGAAAGGGGCCACGGTGTTTCTGTATCTCTATTATGTTGGTGCGGCTTCGGAACTTTTAAATATCTTGATATATCTCGAGAACTACGCGTCTGATCAAAAAATATCATAGAACATAAAAAGTAGGAAACATAATTCCATACAAAAAAGGTCTCTTAACATTTTGCCATAGCTCGCTTCGTTTCCGAGATATTTGCAGATTTATCTCAAGGGAAGGGGTCTGACGGACATATTTCGAGATATTTCTTCTTCTTGTTGTTCTTCTTCTGCACAGCTAAGCTGGAAGTGGCATTTACAGCTCGCAATAGTGCAGAGTTATCGCAAAGAAAGGGGCCACGGTGTTTCTGTATCTCTATTATGTTGGTGCGGCTTCGGAACTTTTAAATATCTTGATATATCTCGAGAACTACGCATCTGATCAAAAAATATCATAGAACATAAAAAGTAGGAAACCTAATTTTCTACAAAAAAGGTCTCTTAACATTTTGCCATAGCTCGCTTCGTTTCCGAGATATTTGCAGATTTATCTCAAGGGAAGGGGCCTGACGGACATATTTCGAGATATTTCTTCTTCTGGTTGTTCTTCTTCTGCACAGCTAAGCTGGAAGTGGCATTTGCAGCTCGCAATAGTGCAGAGTTATCTCAAAGAAAGGGGCCACGGTGTTTCTGTATCTCTATTATGTTGGTGCGGCTTCGGAACTTTTAAATATCTTGATATATCTCGAGATCTACGCATCTGATCAAAAAATATCATAGAACATAAAAAGTAGGAAACTTAATTCTCTACAAAAAAGGTCTCTCAACATTTTGCCATAGCTCGCTTCGTTTCCGAGATACTTGCCGATTTATCTCAAGGGAAGGGGCCTGACGTACATATTTCGAGATATTTCTTCTTCTTGTTGTTCTTCTTCTGCACAGCTAAGCTGGAAGTGGCATTTGCAACTCGCAATTGTGCAGAGTTATCTCAAAGAGAGGGGCCACGGTGTTTCTGTATCTCTATTATGTTGCTGCGGCTTCGGAACTTTTAAATATCTTGATATATCTCGAGAACTACGCGTCTGATCAAAAAATATCATAGAACATAAAAAGTAGGAAACATAATTCCATACAAAAAAGGTCTCTTAACATTTTGCCATAGCTCGCTTCGTTTCCGAGATATTTGCAGATTTATCTCAAGGGAAGGGGTCTGACGGACATATTTCGAGATATTTCTTCTTCTTGTTGTTCTTCTTCTGCACAGCTAAGCTGGAAGTGGCATTTACAGCTCGCAATAGTGCCGAGTTATCGCAAAGAAAGGGGCCACGGTGTTTCTGTATCTCTATTATGTTGGTGCGGCTTCGGAACTTTTAAATATCTTGATATATCTCGAGAACTACGCATCTGATCAAAAAATATCATAGAACATAAAAAGTAGGAAACCTAATTTTCTACAAAAAAGGTCTCTTAACATTTTGCCGTAGCTCGCTTCGTTTCCGAGACATTTGCAGATTTATCTCAAGGGAAGGGGTCTGACGGACATATTTCGAGATATTTCTTCTTCTTGTTATTCTTCTTCTGCACAGCTAAGCTGGAAGTGGCATTTGCAGCTCGCAATAGTGCAGAGTTATCGCAAAGAAAGGGGCCACGGTGTTTCTGTATCTCTATTATGTTGGTGCGGCTTCGGAACTTTTAAATATCTTGATATATCTCGAGAACTACGCATCTGATCAAAAAATATCATAGAACATAAAAAGTAGGAAACCTAATCTTCTACAAAAAAGGTCTCTTAACATTTTGCCGTAGCTCGCTTCGTTTCCGAGATACTTGCCGATTTATCTCAAGGGAAGGGGCCTAACGGACATATTTCGAGATATTTCTTCTTCTTGTTGTTCTTCTTCTGCACAGCTAAACTGGAAGTGGCATTTGCAGCTCGCAATAGTGCAGAGTTATCTCAAAGAGAGGGGCCACGGTGTTTCTGTATCTCTATTATGTTGGTGCGGCTTCGGAACTTTTAAATATCTTGATATATCTCGAGAACTACGCATCTGATCAAAAAATATCATACAACATAAAACGTAGGAAACTTAATTCTCTACAAAAAAGGTCTCTTAACATTTTGCCATAGCTCGCTTCGTTTCCGAGATATTTGCAGATTTATCTCAAGGGAAGGGGCCTAACGGACTTATTTCGAGATATTTCTTCTTCTTGTTGTTCTTCTTCTGCACAGCTAAACTGGAAGTGGCATTTCCAGGTCGCAATAGTGCAGAGTTATCTAAAAGAAAGGAGCCACGGTGTTTCTGTATCTCTATGACGTTGGTGCGGCTTCGGAACTTTTAAATATCTTGATATATCTCGAGAACTACGCGTCTGATCAAAAAATATCATAGAACATAAAAAGTAGGAAACATAATTCCATACAAAAAAGGTCTCTTAACATTTTGCCATAGCTCGCTTCGTTTCCGAGATATTTGCGGATTTATCTCAAGGGAAGGGGCCTGACGGACATATTTCGAGATATTTCTTCTTCTTGTTGTTCTTCTTCTGCACAGCTAAGCTGGAAGTGGCATTTGCAGCTCGCAATTGTGCAGAGTTATCTCAAAGAGAGGGGCCACGGTGTTTCTGTATCTCTATTATGTTGGTGCGGCTTCGGAACTTTTAAATATCTTGATATATCTCGAGAACTACGAATCTGATCAGAAAATATCATAGAAGATAAAAAGTAGGAAACTTAATTCTCTACAAATAAGGTCTCTTAACATTTTGGCATAGCTCGCTTCGTTTCCGAGATATTTGCAGATTTATCTCAAGGGAATGGGCCTGACGGACATATTTCGAGATATTTCATCTTCTTGTTGTTCTTCTTCTGCACAGCTAAGCTGGAAGTGGCATTTGCAGCTCGCAATAGTGCAGAGTTATCGCAAAGAAAGGGGCCACGGTGTTTCTGTATCTCTATTATGTTGGTGCGGCTTCGGAACTTTTAAATATCTTGATATATCTCGAGAACTACGCATCTGATCAAAAAATATCATAGAACATAAAAAGTAGGAAACCTAATTTTCTACAAAAAAGGTCTCTTAACTTTTTGCCGTAGCTCGCTTAGTTTCCGAGATATTTGCAGATTTATCTCAAGGGAAGGGGCCTGACGGACATATTTCGTAATATTTCTTATTCTTGTTGTTCTTCTTCTCCACAGCTAAGCTGGAAGTGGCATTTGCAGCTCGCAATAGTGCAGAGTTGTCTCAAAGAAAGGGGCCACGGTGTTTCTGTACCTCTATTATGTTGGTGCAGCTTCGGAGCTTTTAAATATCTTGATATATCTCGAGAACTACGCATCTGATCAAAAAATATCATAGAACATAAAAAGTAGGAAACTTAATTCTCTACAAAAAAGGTCTCTTAACGTTTTGCAATAGCTCGCTTCGTTTCCGAGATATTTGCAGATTTATCTCAAGGGAAGGGGCCTGACGGACATATTTCGAGATATTTCTTCTTCTTGTTGGTCTTCTTCTGCACAGCTAAGCTGGAAGTGGCATTTGCAGCTCGCAATAGTGCAGAGTTATCTCAAAGAAGGGGGCCACGGTGTTTCTGTATCTCTATTATGATGGTGCGGCTTCGGAACTTTTAAATATCTTGATATATCTCGAGAGCTACGCATCCGATCAAAAAATATCATAGAACATAAAAAGTAGGAAACTTAATTCTCTACAAAAAAGGTCTCTTAACATTTTGCCATAGCTCGCTTCGCTTCCGAGATATATGCAGATTTATCTCAAGGGAAGGGGCCTGACGGACATATTTCGAGATATTTCTTCTTCTTGTTGTTCTTCTTCTGCACAGCTAAGCTGGAAGTGGCATTTGCAGCTCGCAATAGTGCAGAGTTATCTCAAAGAAAGGGGCCACGGTGTTTCTGTATCTCTATTATGTTGGTGCGGCTTCGGAACTTTTAAATATCTTGATATATCTCGAGAACTACGCATCCGATCAAAAAATATCATAGAAGATAAAAAGTAGGAAACTTAATTCTCTACAAAAAAGGTCTCTTAACATTTTGCCATAGCTCGCTTCGTTTCCGAGATATTTGCAGATTTATCTCGAGGGAAGGGGCCTGACGGACATATTTCGAGATATTTCTTCTTCTTGTTGTTCTTCTTCTGCACAGCTAAGCTGGAAGCGGCATTTGCGGCTCGCACTAGTGCAGAGTTATCTCAAAGAAAGGGGCCACGGTGTTTCTGTATCTCTATTATGTTGGTGCAGCTTCGGATCTTTTAAATATCTCGATATATCTCGAAAACTACGCTTCTGATCAAAAAATATCATAGAACATAAATTGTAGGAAACATAATTCTCTACAAAAAAGGTCTCTTAACATTTTGCCATAGCTCGCTTCGTTTCCGAGATATTTGCAGATTTATCTCAAGGGAAGGGGCCTGACGGACATATTTCGAGATATTTCTTCTTCTTGTTGTTCTTCTTCTGCACAGCCAAGCTGGAAGTGGCATTTGCAGCTCGCAATAGTGCAGAGTTATCTCAAAGAAAGGGGCCACGGTGTTTCTGTATCTCTATTATGTTGGTGCGGCTTCGGAACTTTTAAATATCTTGATATATCTCGAGAACTACGCATCTGATCAAAAAATATCATAGAACATAAAAAGTAGGAAACTTAATTCTCTACAAAAAAGGTCTCTTAACATTTTGCCATAGCTCGCTTCGTTTTCAAGATACTTGCAGATTTATCTCAAGGGAAGGGGCCTGACGGACATATTTCGAGATATTTCTTCTTCTTGTTGTTCTTCTTCTGCACAGCTAAACTGGAAGTGGCATTTCCAGCTCGCAGTAGTGCCGAGTTATCTCAAAGAAAGGGGCCACGGTGTTTCTGTATCTCTATTATGTTGGTGCGGCTTCGGAACTTTTAAATATCTTGATATATCTCGAGAACTACGCATCTGATCAAAAAATATCATAGAACATAAAAAGTAGAAAACTTAATTCTCTACAAAAAAGGTCTCTCAACATTTTGCCATAGCTCGCTTCGTTTCCGAGATATATGCAGATTTATCTCAAGGGAAGGGGCCTGACGGACATATTTCGAGATATTTCTTCTTCTTGTTGTTCTTCTTCTGCACAGCTAAACTGGAAGTGGCATTTCCAGCTCGCAATAGTGCAGAGTTATCTGAAAGAAAGGGGCCACGGTGTTGCTGTATCTCTATTATGTTGGTGCGGCTTCGGAACTTTTAAATATCTTGATATATCTCGAAAACTACGCTTCTGATCAAAAAATATCATAGAACATAAATTGTAGGAAACATAATTCTCTACAAAAAAGGTCTCTTAACATTTTGCCATAGCTCGCTTCGTTTCCGAGATATTTGCAGATTTATCTCAAGGGAAGGGGCCTGACGGACATATTTCGAGATATTTCTTCTTCTTGTTGTTCTTCTTCTGCACAGCCAAGCTGGAAGTGGCATTTGCAGCTCGCAATAGTGCAGAGTTATCTCAAAGAAAGGGGCCACGGTGTTTCTGTATCTCTATTATGTTGGTGCGGCTTCGGAACTTTTAAATATCTTGATATATCTCGAGAACTACGCATCTGATCAAAAAATATCATAGAACATAAAAAGTAGGAAACTTAATTCTCTACAAAAAAGGTCTCTTAACATTTTGCCATAGCTCGCTTCGTTTTCAAGATACTTGCAGATTTATCTCAAGGGAAGGGGCCTGACGGACATATTTCGAGATATTTCTTCTTCTTGTTGTTCTTCTTCTGCACAGCTAAACTGGAAGTGGCATTTCCAGCTCGCAGTAGTGCCGAGTTATCTCAAAGAAAGGGGCCACGGTGTTTCTGTATCTCTATTATGTTGGTGCGGCTTCGGAACTTTTAAATATCTTGATATATCTCGAAAACTACGCTTCTGATCAAAAAATATCATAGAACATAAATTGTAGGAAACATAATTCTCTACAAAAAAGGTCTCCTAACATTTTGCCATAGCTCGCTTCGCTTCCGAGATATATGCAGATTTATCTCAAGGGAAGGGGCCTGACGGACATATTTCGAGATATTTCTTCTTCTTGTTGTTCTTCTTCTGCACAGCTAAGCTGGAAGTGGCATTTGCAGCTCGCAATAGTGCAGAGTTATCTCAAAGAAAGGGGCCACGGTGTTTCTGTATCTCTATTATGTTGGTGCGGCTTCGGAACTTTTAAATATCTTGATATATCTCGAGAACTACGCATCTGATCAAATAATATCATACAACATAAAAAGTAGGAAACTTAATTCTCCACAAATAAGGTCTCTTAACATTTTGCCATAGCTCGCTTCGTTTCCGAGATATTTGCAGATTTATCTCAAGGGAAGGGGCCTGACGGACATATTTCGAGATATTTCTTCTTCTTGTTGTTCTTCTTCTGCACAGCTAAACTGGAAGTGGCATTTCCAGCTCGCAGTAGTGCCGAGTTATCTCAAAGAAAGGGGCCACGGTGTTTCTGTATCTCTATTATGTTGGTGCGGCTTCGGAACTTTTAAATATCTTGATATATCTCGAGAACTACGCATCTGATCAAAAAATATCATAGAACATAAAAAGTAGAAAACTTAATTCTCTACAAAAAAGGTCTCTCAACATTTTGCCATAGCTCGCTTCGTTTCCGAGATATATGCAGATTTATCTCAAGGGAAGGGGCCTGACGGACATATTTCGAGATATTTCTTCTTCTTGTTGTTCTTCTTCTGCACAGCTAAACTGGAAGTGGCATTTCCAGCTCGCAATAGTGCAGAGTTATCTGAAAGAAAGGGGCCACGGTGTTTCTGTATCTCTATTATGTTGGTGCGGCTTCGGAACTTTTAAATATCTTGATATATCTCGAAAACTACGCTTCTGATCAAAAAATATCATAGAACATAAATTGTAGGAAACATAATTCTCTACAAAAAAGGTCTCTAAACATTTTGCCATAGCTCGCTTCGCTTCCGAGATATATGCAGATTTATCTCAAGGGAAGGGGCCTGACGGACATATTTCGAGATATTTCTTCTTCTTGTTGTTCTTCTTCTGCACAGCTAAACTGGAAGTGGCATTTCCAGCTCGCAGTAGTGCCGAGTTATCTCAAAGAAAGGGGCCACGGTGTTTCTGTATCTCTATTATGTTGGTGCGGCTTCGGAACTTTTAAATATCTTGATATATCTCGAGAACTACGCATCTGATCAAAAAATATCATAGAACATAAAAAGTAGAAAACTTAATTCTCTACAAAAAAGGTCTCTCAACATTTTGCCATAGCTCGCTTCGTTTCCGAGATATATGCAGATTTATCTCAAGGGAAGGGGCCTGACGGACATATTTCGAGATATTTCTTCTTCTTGTTGTTCTTCTTCTGCACAGCTAAGCTGGAAGTGGCATTTGCAGCTCGCAATAGTGCAGAGTTATCTCAAAGAAAGGGGCCACGGTGTTTCTGTATCTCTATTATGTTGGTGCGGCTTCGGAACTTTTAAATATCTTGATATATCTCGAGAACTACGCATCTGATCAAAAAATATCATAGAACATAAAAAGTAGAAAACTTAATTCTCTACAAAAAAGGTCTCTCAACATTTTGCCATAGCTCGCTTCGTTTCCGAGATATATGCAGATTTATCTCAAGGGAAGGGGCCTGACGGACATACTTCGAGATATTTCTTCTTCTTGTTGTTCTTCTTCTGCACAGCTAAACTGGAAGTGGCATTTCCAGCTCGCAATAGTGCAGAGTTATCTGAAAGAAAGGGGCCACGGTGTTTCTGTATCTCTATTATGTTGGTGCGGCTTCGGAACTTTTAAATATCTTGATATATCTCGAAAACTACGCTACTGATCAAAAAATATTATAGAACATAAATTGTAGGAAACATAATTCTCTACAAAAAAGGTCTCTTAACATTTTGCCATAGCTCGCTTCGCTTCCGAGATATATGCAGATTTATCTCAAGGGAAGGGGCCTGACGGACATATTTCGAGATATTTCTTCTTCTTGTTGTTCTTCTTCTGCACAGCTAAACTGGAAGTGGCATTTCCAGCTCGCAGTAGTGCCGAGTTATCTCAAAGAAAGGGGCCACGGTGTTTCTGTATCTCTATTATGTTGGTGCGGCTTCGGAACTTTTAAATATCTTGATATATCTCGAGAACTACGCATCTGATCAAAAAATATCATAGAACATAAAAAGTAGAAAACTTAATTCTCTACAAAAAAGGTCTCTCAACATTTTGCCATAGCTCGCTTCGTTTCCGAGATATATGCAGATTTATCTCAAGGGAAGGGGCCTGACGGACATATTTCGAGATATTTCTTCTTCTTGTTGTTCTTCTTCTGCACAGCTAAACTGGAAGTGGCATTTCCAGCTCGCAATAGTGCAGAGTTATCTGAAAGAAAGGGGCCACGGTGTTTCTGTATCTCTATTATGTTGGTGCGGCTTCGGAACTTTTAAATATCTTGATATATCTCGAAAACTACGCTTCTGATCAAAAAATATCATAGAACATAAATTGTAGGAAACATAATTCTCTACAAAAAAGGTCTCTAAACATTTTGCCATAGCTCGCTTCGCTTCCGAGATATATGCAGATTTATCTCAAGGGAAGGGGCCTGACGGACATATTTCGAGATATTTCTTCTTCTTGTTGTTCTTCTTCTGCACAGCTAAACTGGAAGTGGCATTTCCAGCTCGCAGTAGTGCCGAGTTATCTCAAAGAAAGGGGCCACGGTGTTTCTGTATCTCTATTATGTTGGTGCGGCTTCGGAACTTTTAAATATCTTGATATATCTCGAGAACTACGCATCTGATCAAAAAATATCATAGAACATAAAAAGTAGAAAACTTAATTCTCTACAAAAAAGGTCTCTCAACATTTTGCCATAGCTCGCTTCGTTTCCGAGATATATGCAGATTTATCTCAAGGGAAGGGGCCTGACGGACATATTTCGAGATATTTCTTCTTCTTGTTGTTCTTCTTCTGCACAGCTAAGCTGGAAGTGGCATTTGCAGCTCGCAATAGTGCAGAGTTATCTCAAAGAAAGGGGCCACGGTGTTTCTGTATCTCTATTATGTTGGTGCGGCTTCGGAACTTTTAAATATCTTGATATATCTCGAGAACTACGCATCTGATCAAAAAATATCATAGAACATAAAAAGTAGGAAACTTAATTCTCTACAAAAAAGGTCTCTTAACATTTTGCCATAGCTCGCTTTGTTTCCAAGATACTTGCAGATTTTTCTCAAGGGAAGGGGCCTGACGGACATATTTCGAGATATTTCTTCTTCTTGTTGTTCTTCTTCTGCACAGCTAAACTGGAAGTGGCATTTCCAGCTCGCAGTAGTGCCGAGTTATCTCAAAGAAAGGGGCCACGGTGTTTCTGTATCTCTATTATGTTGGTGCGGCTTCGGAACTTTTAAATATCTTGATATATCTCGAGAACTACGCATCTGATCAAAAAATATCATAGAACATAAAAAGTAGAAAACTTAATTCTCTACAAAAAAGGTCTCTTAACATTTTGCCATAGCTCGCTTCGTTTCCGAGATATTTGCAGATTTATCTCAAGGGAAGGGGCCTGACGGACATATTTCGAGATATTTCTTCTTCTTGTTGGTCTTCTTCTGCACAGCTAAGCTGGAAGTGGCATTTGCAGCTCGCAATAGTGCAGAGTTATCTCAAAGAAGGGGGCCACGGTGTTTCTGTATCTCTATTATGATGGTGCGGCTTCGGAACTTTTAAATATCTTGATATATCTCGAGAGCTACGCATCCGATCAAAAAATATCATAGAACATAAAAAGTAGGAAACTTAATTCTCTACAAAAAAGGTCTCTTAACATTTTGCCATAGCTCGCTTCGTTTCCGAGATATTTGCAGATTTATCTCGAGGGAAGGGGCCTGACGGACATATTTCGAGATATTTCTTCTTCTTGTTGTTCTTCTTCTGCACAGCTAAGCTGGACGTGGCATTTACAGCTCGCAATAGTGCAGAGTTATCTCAAAGAAAGGGGCCACGGTGTTTCTGTATCTCTATTATGTTGGTGCGGCTTCGGAACCTTTAAATATCTTGATATATCTCGAGAACTACGCATCTGATCAAAAAATATCATAGAACATAAAAAGTAGGAAACTTAATTCTCTACAAATAAGGTCTCTAAACATTTTGCCATAGCTCGCTTCGTTTCCGAGATATTTGCAGATTTATGTCAAGGGAAGGGGCCTGACGGACATTTTTCGAGATATTTCTTCTTCTTGTTGTTCTTCTTCTGCACAGCTAAGCTGGAAGTGGCATTTGCAGCTCGCAATAGTGCAGATTTATCTCGAAGAAAGGGGCCACGGTGTTTCTGTACCTCTATTATGTTGGTGCGGCTTCGGAACTTTAAAATATCTTTATATATCTCGAGAACTACGCATCTGATTAAAAAATATCATAGAACGTAAAAAGTAGGAAACTTAATTCTCTACAAATAATGTCGCTTAAAATTTTGCCATAGCTCGCTTCGTTTCCGAGATATTTGCAGATTTATCTCAAGGGAAGGGGCCTGACGGACATATTTCGAGATATTTCTGCTTCTTGTTGTTCTTCTTCTGCACAGCTAAGCTGGAAGTGGCATTTGCAGCTCGCAATAGTGCAGAGTTATCTCAAAGAAAGGGGCCACGGTGTTTCTGTATCTCTATTATGTTGGTGCGGCTTCGGAACTTTTAAATATCTTGATATATCTCGAGAACTACGCATCTGATCAAAAAATATCATAGAACATAAAAAGTAGGAAACTTAATTCTCTACAAAAAAGGTCTCTTAACATTTTGCCATAGCTCGCTTCGTTTCCAAGATACTTGCAGATTTATCTCAAGGGAAGGGGCCTGACGGACATATTTCGAGATATTTCTTCTTCTTGTTGTTCTTCTTCTGCACAGCTAAGCTGGAAGTGGCATTTGCAGCTCGCAATAGTGCAGAGTTATCTCAAAGAAAGGGGCCACGGTGTTTCTGTATCTCTATTATGTTGGTGCGGCTTCGGAACTTTTAAATATCTTGATATATCTCGAGAACTACGCATCTGATCAAAAAATATCATAGAACATAAAAAGTAGGAAACTTAATTCTCTACAAAAAAGGTCTCTTAACATTTTGCCATAGCTCGCTTCGTTTCCAAGATACTTGCAGATTTATCTCAAGGGAAGGGGCCTGACGGACATATTTCGAGATATTTCTTCTTCTTGTTGTTCTTCTTCTGCACAGCTAAACTGGAAGTGGCATTTCCAGCTCGCAGTAGTGCCGAGTTATCTCAAAGAAAGGGGCCACGGTGTTTCTGTATCTCTATTATGTTGGTGCGGCTTGGGAACTTTTAAATATCTTGATATATCTCGAGAACTACGCATCTGATCAAAAAATATCATAGAACATAAATTGTAGGAAACATAATTCTCTACAAAAAAGGTCTCTAAACATTTTGCCATAGCTCGCTTCGCTTCCGAGATATATGCAGATTTATCTCAAGGGAAGGGGCCTGACGGACATATTTCGAGATATTTCTTCTTCTTGTTGTTCTTCTTCTGCACAGCTAAACTGGAAGTGGCATTTCCAGCTCGCAGTAGTGCCGAGTTATCTCAAAGAAAGGGGCCACGGTGTTTCTGTATCTCTATTATGTTGGTGCGGCTTCGGAACTTTTAAATATCTTGATATATCTCGAGAACTACGCATCTGATCAAAAAATATCATAGAACATAAAAAGTAGAAAACTTAATTCTCTACAAAAAAGGTCTCTCAACATTTTGCCATAGCTCGCTTCGTTTCCGAGATATATGCAGATTTATCTCAAGGGAAGGGGCCTGACGGACATATTTCGAGATATTTCATCTTCTTGTTGTTCTTCTTCTGCACAGCTAAGCTGGAAGTGGCATTTGCGGCTCGCACTAGTGCAGAGTTATCTCAAAGAAAGGGGCCACGGTGTTTCTGTATCTCTATTATGTTGGTGCGGCTTCGGAACTTTTAAATATCTCGATGTATCTCGAAAACTACGCTTCTGATCAAAAAATATCATAGAACATAAATTGTAGGAAACATAATTCTCTACAAAAAATGTCTCTTAACATTTTGCCATAGCTCGCTTCGTTTCCGAGATATTTGCAGATTCAGCTCAAAGGAACTGGCCTGACGGACATATTTCGAGATATTTCTTCCTCTTGTTGTTCTTCCTCTGCACAGCTAAGCTGGAAGTGGCATTTGCAGCTCGCAATAGTGCAGAGTTATCTCAAAGAAAGGGGCCACGGTGTTTCTGTATCTCTATTATGTTGGTGCGGCTTCGGAACTTTTAAATATCTTAATATATCTCGAGAACTACGCATCTGATCAAAAAATATCATAGAACACAAAAAGTAGGAAACTTAATTCTCTACAAAAAAGGTCCCTTCACATTTTGCCATAGCTCGCTTCGTTTCCGAGATATTTGCAGATTTATCTCAAGGGAAGGGGCCTGACGGACATATTTCGAGATATTTCTTCTTCTTGTTGTTCTTCTTCTGCACAGCTAAGCTGGAAGTGGCATTTGCGGCTCGCACTAGTGCAGAGTTATCTCAAAGAAAGGGGCCACGGTGTTTCTGTATCTCTATTATGTTGGTGCGGCTTCGGAACTTTTAAATATCTCGATATATCTCGAAAACTACGCTTCTGATCAAAAAATATCATAGAACATAAATTGTAGGAAACATAATTCTCTATAAAAAACGTCTCTTAACATTTTGCCATAGCTCGCTTCGTTTCCGAGATATTTGCAGATTCATCTCAAAGGAACTGGCCTGACGGACATATTTCGAGATATTTCTTCTTCTTGTTGTTCTTCCTCTGCACAGCTAAGCTGGAAGTGGCATTTGCAGCTCGCAATAGTGCAGAGTTATCTCAAAGAAAGGGGCCACGGCGTTTCTGTATCTCTATTATGTTGGTGCGGCTTCGGAACTTTTAAATATCTTGATATATCTCGAGAACTACGCATCTGATCAAAAAATATCATAGAACATAAAAAGTAGGAAACTTAATTCTCTACAAAAAAGGTCTCTTAACATTTTGCCATAGCTCGCTTCGTTTCCGAGATATTTGCAGATTTATCTCAAGGGAAGGGGCCTGACGGACATATTTCGAGATATTTCTTCTTCTTGTTGTTCTTCTTCTGCACAGCTAAGCTGGAAGTGGCATTTGCGGCTCGCACTAGTGCAGAGTTATCTCAAAGAAAGGGGCAACGGTGTTTCTGTATCTCTATTTTGTTGGTGCGGCTTCGGAACTTTTAAATATCTTGATATATCTCGAGAACTACGCATCTGATCAAAAAATATCATAGACCATAAAAAGTAGGAAACTTAATTCTCTACAAAAAAGGTCTCTTAACATTTTGCCATAGCTCGCTTCGTTTCCGAGATATTTGCAGATTTATCTCAAGGGAAGGGGCCTGACGGACATATTTCGAGATACTTCTTCTTCTTGTTGTTCTTCTTCTGCACAGCTAAGCTGGAAGTGGCATTTGCGGCTCGCACTAGTGCAGAGTTATCTCAAAGAAAGGGGCCACGGCGTTTCTGTATCTCTATTATGTTGGTGCGGCTTCGGAACTTTTAAATATCTTGATATATCTCGAGAACTACGCATCTGATCAAAAAATATCATAGAACATAAAAAGTAGGAAACTTAATTCTCTACAAAAAAGGTCTCTTAACATTTTGCCATAGCTCGCTTCGTTTCCGAGATATTTGCAGATTTATCTCAAGGGAAGGGGCCTGACGGACATATTTCGAGATATTTCTTCTTCTTGTTGTTCTTCTTCTGCACAGCTAAGCTGGAAGTGGCATTTGCGGCTCGCACTAGTGCAGAGTTATCTCAAAGAAAGGGGCAACGGTGTTTCTGTATCTCTATTTTGTTGGTGCGGCTTCGGAACTTTTAAATATCTTGATATATCTCGAGAACTACGCATCTGATCAAAAAATATCATAGACCATAAAAAGTAGGAAACTTAATTCTCTACAAAAAAGGTCTCTTAACATTTTGCCATAGCTCGCTTCGTTTCCGAGATATTTGCAGATTTATCTCAAGGGAAGGGGCCTGACGGACATATTTCGAGATACTTCTTCTTCTTGTTGTTCTTCTTCTGCACAGCTAAGCTGGAAGTGGCATTTGCGGCTCGCACTAGTGCAGAGTTATCTCAAAGAAAGGGGCCACGGTGTTTCTGTATCTCTATTATGTTGGTGCGGCTTCGGAACTTTTAAATGTCTCGATATATCTCGAAAACTACGCTTCTGATCAAAAAATATCATAGAGCATAAATTGTAGGAAACAGAATTCTCTACAAAAAAGGTCTCTTAACATTTTGCCATAGCTCGCTTCGTTTCCGAGATATTTGCAGATATATCTCAAGGGAAGGGGCCTGACGGACATATTTCGAGATATTTCTTCTTCTTGTTGTTCTTCTTCTGCACAGCTAAGCTGGAAGTGGCATTTGCGGCTCGCACTAGTGCAGAGTTATCTCAAAGAAAGGGGCCAGGGTGTTTCTGTATCTCTATTATGTTGGTGCGGCTTCGGAACTTTTAAATATCTCGATGTATCTCGAAAACTACGCTTCTGATCAAAAAATACCATAGAACATAAATTCTAGGAAACATAATTCTCTACAAAAAACGTCTCTTAACATTTTGCCATAGCTCGCTTCGTTTCCGAGATATTTGCAGATTCAGCTCAAAGGAACTGCCTGACGGACATATTTCGAGATATTTCTTCTTCTTGTTGTTCTTCCTCTGCACAGCTAAGCTGGAAGTGGCATTTGCGGCTCGCACTAGTGCAGAGTTATCTCAAAGAAAGGGGCCACGCTGTTTCTGTATCTCTATTATGTTGGTGCGGCTTCGGAACTTTTAAATATCTTGATATATCTCGAGAACTACGCATCTGATCAAAAAATATCATAGAACATAAAAAGTAGGAAACTTAATTCTCTACAAAAAAGGTCTCTTAACATTTTGCCATAGCTCGCTTCGTTTCCGAGATATTTGCAGATTTATCTCAAGGGAAGGGGCCTGACGGACATATTTCGAGATATTTCTTCTTCTTGTTGTTCTTCTTCTGCACAGCTAAGCTGGAAGTGGCATTTGCGGCTCGCACTAGTGCAGAGTTATCTCAAAGAAAGGGGCCACGGTGTTTCTGTATCCCTATTATGTTGGTGCGGCTTCGGAACTTTTAAATATCTCGATGTATCTCGAAAACTACGCTTCTGATCAAAAAATATCATAGAACATACATTGTAGGAAACATAATTCTCTATAAAAAACGTCTCTTAACATGTTGCCATAGCTCGCTTCGTTTCCGAGATATTTGCAGATTCATCTCAAAGGAACTGGCCTGACGGACATATTTCGAGATATTTCTTCTTCTTGTTGTTCTTCTTCTGCACAGCTAAGCTGGAAGTGGCATTTGCGGCTCGCACTAGTGCAGAGTTATCTCAAAGAAAGGGGCCACGGTGTTTCTGTATCCCTATTATGTTGGTGCGGCTTCGGAACTTTTAAATATCTCGATATATCTCGAAAACTACGCTTCTGATCAAAAAATATTATAGAACTTAAATTGTAGGAAACATAATTCTCTACAAAAAACGTCTCTTAACATTTTGCCATAGCTCGCTTCGTTTCCGAGATATTTGCAGATTCAGCTCAAAGGAACTGGCCTGACGGACATATTTCGAGATATTTCTTCTTCTTGCTGTTCTTACTCTGCACAGCTAAGCTGGAAGTGGCATTTGCAGCTCGCAATAGTGCAGAGTTATCTCAAAGAAAGGGGCCACGGTGTTTCTGTATCTCTATTATGTTGGTGCGGCTTCGGAACTTTTAAATATCTTGATATATCTCGAGAACTACGCATCTGCTCAAAAAATATCATAGAACATAAAAAGTAGGAAACTTAATTCTCTACACAAAAGGTCTCTTAACATTTTGCCATAGCTCGCTTCGTTTCCGAGATATTTGCAGATTTATCTCAAGGGAAGGGGCCTGACGGACATATTTCGAGATATTTCTTCTTCTTGTTGTTCATCTTCTGCACAGCTAAGCTGGAAGTGGCATTTGCGGCTCGCACTAGTGCAGAGTTATCTCAAAGAAAGGGGCCACGGTGTTTCTGTATCTCTATTATGTTGGTGCGGCTTCGGAACTTTTAAATATCTTGATATATCTCGAGAACTACGCATCTGATCAAAAAATATCATAGAAGATAAAAAGTAGGAAACTTAATTCTCTACAAAAAAGGTCTCTTAACATTTTGCCATAGCTCGCTTCGTTTCCGAGATATTTGCAGATATATCTCAAGGGAAGGGGCCTGACGGACATATTTCGAGATATTTCTTCTTCTTGTTGTTCTTCTTCTGCACAGCTAAGCTGGAAGTGGCATTTACAGCTCGCAATAGTGCAGAGTTATCTCAAAGAAAGGGGCCACGGTGTTTCTGTATCTCTATTATGTTGGTGCGGCTTCGGAACTTTTAAATATCTTGATATATCTCGAGAACTACGCATCTGATCAAAAAATATCATAGAAGATAAAAAGTAGGAAACTTAATTCTCTACAAAAAAGGTCTCTTAACATTTTGCCATAGCTCGCTTCGTTTCCGAGATATTTGCAGATATATCTCAAGGGAAGGGGCCTGACGGACATATTTCGAGATATTTCTTCTTCTTGTTGTTCTTCTTCTGCACAGCTAAGCTGGAAGTGGCATTTACAGCTCGCAATAGTGCAGAGTTATCTCAAAGAAAGGGGCCACGGTGTTTCTGTATCCCTATTATGTTGGTGCGGCTTCGGAACTTTTAAATATCTCGATGTATCTCGAAAACTACGCTTCTGATCAAAAAATATCATAGAACATAAATTGTAGGAAACATAATTCTCTATTAAAAACGTCTCTTAACATTTTGCCATAGCTCGCTTCGTTTCCGAGATATTTGCAGATTCATCTCAAAGGAACTGGCCTGACGGACATATTTCGAGATATTTCTTCTTCTTGTTGTTCTTCCTCTGCACAGCTAAGCTGGAAGTGGCATTTGCAGCTCGCAATAGTGCAGAGTTATCTCAAAGAAAGGGGCCACGGCGTTTCTGTATCTCTATTATGTTGGTGCGGCTTCGGAACTTTTAAATATCTTGATATATCTCGAGAACTACGCATCTGATCAAAAAATATCATAGAACATAAAAAGTAGGAAACTTAATTCTCTACAAAAAAGGTCTCTAAACATTTTGCCATAGCTCGCTTCGTTTCCGAGATATTTGCAGATTTATCTCAAGGGAAGGGGCCTGACGGACATTAATCGAGATATTTCTTCTTCTTGATGTTCTTCTTCTGCACAGCTAAGCTGGAAGTGGCATTTGCAGCTCGCAATAGTGCAGAGTTATCTCAAAGAAAGGGGCCACGGTGTTTCTGTATCTCTATTATGTTGGTGCGGCTTCGGAACTTTTAAATATCTCGATATATCTCGAAAACTACGCTTCTGATCAAAAAATATCATAGAACATAAATTGTAGGAAACATAATTCTCTACAAAAAGCGTCTCTTAACATTTTGCCATAGCTCGCTTCGTTTCCGAGATATTTGCCGATTCAGCTCAAAGGAACTGGCCTGACGGACATATTTCGAGATATTTCTTCTTCTTGATGTTCTTCTTCTGCACAGCTAAGCTGGAAGTGGCATTTGCAGCTCGCAATAGTGCAGAGTTATCTCAAAGAAAGGGGCCACGGTGTTTCTGTATCTCTATTATGTTGGTGCGGCTTCGGAACTTTTAAATACCTTGATATATCTCGAGAACTACGCATCTGATCAAAAAATATCATAGAACATAAAAAGTAGGAAACTTAATTCTCTACAAAAAAGGTCTCTCAACATTTTGCCATAGCTCGCTTCGTTTCCGAGATATTTGCAGATTTATCTCAAGGGAAGGGGCCTGACGGACATATTTCGAGATATTTCTTCTTCTTGTTGTTCTTCTTCTGCACAGCTAAGCTGGAAGTGGCATTTGCGGCTCGCACTAGTGCAGAGTTATCTCAAAGAAAGGGGCCACGGTGTTTCTGTATCTCTATTATGTTGGTGCGGCTTCGGAACTTTTAAATATCTCGATATATCTCGAAAACTACGCTTCTGATCAAAAAATATCATAGAACATAAATTGTAGGAAACATAATTCGCTACAAAAAAGTTCTCTCAACATTTTGCCATAGCTCGCTTCGTTTCCGAGATATTTGCAGATATATCTCAAGGGCAGGGGCCTGACGGACATATTTCGAGATATTTCTTCTTCTTGTTGTTCTTCTTCTGCACAGCTAAGCTGGAAGTGGCATTTACAGCTCGCAATAGTGCAGAGTTATCTCAAAGAAAGGGGCCACGGTGTTTCTGTATCTCTATTATGTTGGTGCGGCTTCGGAACTTTTAAATATCTTGATATATCTCGAGAACTACGCATCTGATCAAAAAATATCATAGAACATAAAAAGTAGGAAACTTAATTCTCTACAAAAAAGGTCTCTTAACATTTTGCCATAGCTCGCTTCGTTTCCGAGATATTTGCAGATTTATCTCAAGGGAAGGGGCCTGACGGACATATTTCGAGATACTTCTTCTTCTTGTTGTTCTTCCTCTGCACAGCTAAGCTCGAAGTGGCATTTGCAGCTCGCAATAGTGCAGAGTTATCTCAAAGAAAGGGGCCACGGTGTTTCTGTATCTCTATTATGTTGGTGCGGCTTCGGAACTTTTAAATATCTCGATATATCTCGAAAACTACGCTTCTGATCAAAAAATATCATAGAATATAAATTGTAGCAAACATAATTCGCTACAAAAAAGGTCTCTCAACATTTTGCCATAGCCCGCTTCGTTTCCGAGATATTTGCAGATATATCTCAAGGGCAGGGGCCTGACGGACATATTTCGAGATATTTCTTCTTCTTGTTGTTCTTCTTCTGCACAGCTAAGCTGGAAGTGGCATTTACAGCTCGCAATAGTGCAGAGTTATCTCAAAGAAAGGGGCCACGGTGTTTCTGTATCTCTATTATGTTGGTGCGGCTTCGGAACTTTTAAATATCTTGATATATCTCGAGAACTACGCATCTGATCAAAAAATATCATAGAACATAAAAAGTAGGAAACTTAATTCTCTACAAAAAAGGTCTCTTAACATTTTGCCATAGCTCGCTTCGTTTCCGAGATATTTGCAGATTTATCTCAAGGGAAGGGGCCTGACGGACATATTTCGAGATATTTCTTCTTCTTGTTGTTCTTCTTCTGCACAGCTAAGCTGGAAGTGGCATTTGCGGCTCGCACTATTGCAGAGTTATCTCAAAGAAAGGGGCCACGGTGTTTCTGTATCTCTATTATGTTGGTGCGGCTTCGGAACTTTTAAATATCTCGATATATCTCGAAAACTACGCTTCTGATCAAAAAATATCATAGAACATAAATTGTAGGAAACATAATTCTCTACAAAAAAGGTCTCTCAACATTTTGCCATAGCTCGCTTCGTTTCCGAGATATTTGCAGATATATCTCAAGGGCAGGGGCCTGACGGACATATTTCGAGATATTTCTTCTTCTTGTTGTTCTTCTTCTGCACAGCTAAGCTGGAAGTGGCATTTACAGCTCGCAATAGTGCAGAGTTATCTCAAAGAAAGGGGCCACGGTGTTTCTGTATCTCTATTATGTTGGTGCGGCTTCGGAACTTTTAAATATCTTGATATATCTCGAGAACTACGCATCTGATCAAAAAATATCATAGAACATAAAAAGTAGGAAACTTAATTCTCTACAAAAAAGGTCTCTTAACATTTTGCCATACCTCGCTTCGTTTCCGAGATATTTGCAGATTTATCTCAAGGGAAGGGGCCTGACGGACATATTTCGAGATATTTCTTCTTCTTGTTGTTCTTCTTCTGCACAGCTAAGCTGGAAGTGGCATTTGCGGCTCGCACTAGTGCAGAGTTATCTCAAAGAAAGGGGCCACGGTGTTTCTGTATCTCTATTATGTTGGTGCGGCTTCGGAACTTTTAAATATCTCGATATATCTCGAAAACTACGCTTCTGATCAAAAAATATCATAGAACATAAAAAGTAGGAAACTTAATTCTCTACAAAAAAGGTCTCTTAACATTTTGCCATAGCACGCTTCGTTTCCGAGATATTTGCAGATTTATCTCAAGGGAAGGGGCCTGACGGACATATTTCGAGATATTTCTTCTTCTTGTTGTTCTTCTTCTGCACAGCTAAGCTGGAAGTGGCATTTGCGGCTCGCACTAGTGCAGAGTTATCTCAAAGAAAGGGGCCACGGTGTTTCTGTATCTCTATTATGTTGGTGCGGCTTCGGAACTTTTAAATATCTCGATATATCTCGAAAACTACGCTTCTGATCAAAAAATATCATAGAACATAAATTGTAGGAAACATAATTCTCTACAAAAAACGTCTCTTAACATTTTGCCATAGCTCGCTTCGTTTCCGAGATATTTGCAGATTCAGCTCAAAGGAACGGGCCTGACGGACATATTTCGAGATACTTCTTTTTCTTGTTGTTCTTCCTCTGCACAGCTAAGCTGGAAGTGGCATTTGCAGCTCGCAATAGTGCAGAGTTATCTCAAAGAAAGGGGCCACGGTGTTTCTGTATCTCTATTATGTTGGTGCGGCTTCGGAACTTTTAAATATCTTGATATATCTCGAGAACTACGCATCTGATCAAAAAATATCATAGAACATAAAAAGTAGGAAACTTAATTCTCTACAAAAAAGGTCTCTCAATATTTTGCCATAGCTCGCTTCGTTTCCGAGATATTTGCAGATTTATCTCAAGGGAAGGGGCCTGACGGACATATTTCGAGATATTTCTTCTTCTTGTTGTTCTTCTTCTGCACAGCTAAGCTGGAAGTGGCATTTGCGGCTCGCACTAGTGCAGAGTTATCTCAAAGAAAGGGGCCACGGTGTTTCTGTATCTCTATTATGTTGGTGCGGCTTCGGAACTTTTAAATATCTCGATATATCTCGAAAACTACGCTTCTGATCAAAAAATATCATAGAACATAAATTGTAGGAAACATAATTCTCTACAAAAAACGTCTCTTAACATTTTGCCATAGCTCGCTTCGTTTCCGAGATATTTGCAGATTCAGCTCAAAGGAACGGGCCTGACGGACATATTTCGAGATACTTCTTCTTCTTGTTGTTCTTCCTCTGCACAGCTAAGCTGGAAGTGGCATTTGCAGCTCGCAATAGTGCAGAGTTATCTCAAAGAAAGGGGCCACGGTGTTTCTGTATCTCTATTATGTTGGTGCGGCTTCGGAACTTTTAAATATCTCGATATATCTCGAAAACTACGCTTCTGATCAAAAAATATCATAGAACATAAATTGTAGGAAACATAATTCGCTACAACAAAGGTCTCTCAACATTTTGCCATAGCTCGCTTCGTTTCCGAGATATTTGCAGATATATCTCAAGGGAAGGGGCCTGACGGACATATTTCGAGATATTTCTTCTTCTTGTTGTTCTTCTTCTGCACAGCTAAGCTGGAAGTGGCATTTGTGGCTCGCACTATTGCAGAGTTATCTCAAAGAAAGGGGCCACGGTGTTTCTGTATCTCTATTATGTTGGTGCGGCTTCGGAACTTTTAAATATCTCGATATATCTCGAAAACTACGCTTCTGATCAAAAAATATCATAGAACATAAATTGTAGGAAACATAATTCTCTACAAAAAAGGTCTCTCAACATTTTGCCATAGCTCGCTTCGTTTCCGAGATATTTGCAGATATATCTCAAGGGCAGGGGCCTGACGGACATATTTCGAGATATTTCTTCTTCTTGTTGTTCTTCTTCTGCACAGCTAAGCTGGAAGTGGCATTTACAGCTCGCAATAGTGCAGAGTTATCTCAAAGAAAGGGGCCACGGTGTTTCTGTATCTCTATTATGTTGGTGCGGCTTCGGAACTTTTAAATATCTTGATATATCTCGAGAACTGCGCATCTGATCAAAAAATATCATAGAACATAAAAAGTAGGAAACTTAATTCTCTACAAAAAAGGTCTCTTAACATTTTGCCATAGCTCGCTTCGTTTCCGAGATATTTGCAGATTTATCTCAAGGGAAGGGGCCTAACGGACATATTTCGAGATATTTCTTCTTCTTGTTGTTCTTCTTCTGCACAGCTAAGCTGG
Source organism: Osmia lignaria lignaria (assembly GCF_051020975.1). NCBI lineage: Eukaryota > Metazoa > Arthropoda > Insecta > Hymenoptera > Megachilidae > Osmia > Osmia lignaria. Next base: position 24,050,142 of record NW_027478159.1, read on the forward strand.
AAGTGGCATTTGCGGCTCGCACTATTGCAGAGTTATCTCAAAGAAAGGGGCCACGGTGTTTCTGTATCTCTATTATGTTGGTGCGGCTTCGGAACTTTTAAATATCTTGATATATCTCGAGAACTACGCATCTGATCAAAAAATATCATAGAACATAAAAAGTAGGAAACTTAATTCTCTACAAAAAAGGTCTCTTAACATTTTGCCATACCTCGCTTCGTTTCCGAGATATTTGCAGATTTATCTCAAGGGAAGGGGCCTGACGGACATATTTCGAGATATTTCTTCTTCTTGTTGTTCTTCTTCTGCACAGCTAAGCTGGAAGTGGCATTTGCGGCTCGCACTAGTGCAGAGTTATCTCAAAGAAAGGGGCCACGGTGTTTCTGTATCTCTATTATGTTGGTGCGGCTTCGGAACTTTTAAATATCTCGATATATCTCGAAAACTACGCTTCTGATCAAAAAATATCATAGAACATAAAAAGTAGGAAACTTAATTCTCTACAAAAAAGGTCTCTTAACATTTTGCCATAGCTCGCTTCGTTTCCGAGATATTTGCAGATTTATCTCAAGGGATGGGGCCTGACGGACATATTTCGAGATATTTCTTCTTCTTGTTGTTCTTCTTCTGCACAGCTAAGCTGGAAGTGGCATTTGCGGCTCGCACTAGTGCAGAGTTATCTCAAAGAAAGGGGCCACGGTGTTTCTGTATCTCTATTATGTTGGTGCGGCTTCGGAACTTTTAAATATCTCGATATATCTCGAAAACTACGCTTCTGATCAAAAAATATCATAGAACATAAATTGTAGGAAACATAATTCTCTACAAAAAACGTCTCTTAACATTTTGCCATAGCTCGCTTCGTTTCCGAGATATTTGCAGATTCAGCTCAAAGGAACGGGCCTGACGGACATATTTCGAGATACTTCTTTTTCTTGTTGTTCTTCCTCTGCACAGCTAAGCTGGAAGTGGCATTTGCAGCTCGCAATAGTGCAGAGTTATCTCAAAGAAAGGGGCCACGGTGTTTCTGTATCTCTATTATGTTGGTGCGGCTTCGGAACTTTTAAATATCTTGATATATCTCGAGAACTACGCATCTGATCGAAGAATATCATAGAACATAAATTGTAGGAAACATAATTCTCTACAAAAAAGGTCTCTTAACATTTTGCCGTAGCTCGCTTCGTTTCCGAGATATTTGCAGATTTATCTCAAGGGAAGGGGCCTGACGGACATATTTCCAGATATTTCTTCTTCTTGTTGTTCTTCTTCTGCACAGCTAAGCTGGAAGTGGCATTTGCAGCTCGCAATAGTGCAGAGTTATCTCAAAGAAAGGGGCCACGGTGTTTCTGTATCTCTATTATGTTGGTGCGGCTTCGGAACTTTTAAATATCTCGATGTATCTCGAAAACTACGCTTCTGATCAAAAAATATCATAGAACATAAATTGTAGGAAACATAATTCTCTACAAAAAAGGTCTCTTAACATTTTGCCATAGCTCGCTTCGTTTCCGAGATATTTGCAGATATATCTCAAGGGAAGGGGCCTGACGGACATATTTCGAGATATTTCTTCTTCTTGTTGTTCTTCTTCTGCACAGCTAAGCTGGAAGTGGCATTTACAGCTCGCAATAGTGCAGAGTTATCTCAAAGAAAGGGGCCACGGTGTTTCTGTATCTCTATTATGTTGGTGCGGCTTCGGAACTTTTAAATATCTTGATATATCTCGAGAAGTACGCATCTGATCAAAAAATATCATAGAACATGAAAAGTAGGAAACTTAATTCTCTACAAAAAAGGTCTCTCAACATTTTGCCATAGCTCTCTTCGTTTCCGAGATATTTGCAGATTTATCTCAAGGGAAGGGGCCTGACGGACATATTTCGAGATATTTCTTCTTCTTGTTGTTCTTCTTCTGCACAGCTAAGCTGGAAGTGGCATTTGCAGCTCGCAGTAGTGCAGAGTTATCTCAAAGAAAGGGGCCACGGTGTTTCTGTATCTCTATTATGTTGGTGCGGCTTCGGAACTTTTAAATATCTTGATATATCTCGAGAACTACGCATCTGATCGAAAAATATCATAGAACATAAAAAGTAGGAAACTTAATTCTCTACAAAAGAGGTCTCTTAACATTTTGCCATAGCTCGCTTCGTTTCCGAGATATTTGCAGATTTATCTCAAGGGAAGGGGCCTGACGGACATATTTCGAGATATTTCTTCTTTTTGTTGTTCTTCTTCTGCACAGCTAAGCTGGAAGTGGCATTTGCAGCTCGCAATAGTGCAGAGTTATCTCAAAGAAAGGGGCCACGGTGTTTCTGTACCTCTATTATGTTGGTGCGGCTTCGGAACTTTTAAATATCTTGATATATCTCGAGAACTACGCACCCGATCAAAAAATATCATAGAACATAAAAAGTAGGAAACTTAATTCTCTACAAAAAAGGTCTCTTAACATTTTGCCATAGCTCGCTTCGTTTCCGAGATATTTGCAGATTTATCTCGAGGGAAGGGGCCTGACGGACATATTTCGAGATATTTCTTCTTCTTGTTGTTCTTCTTCTGCACAGCTAAGCTGGAAGTGGCATTTGCAGCGCGCAATAGTGCAGAGTTATCTCAAAGAAAGGGGCCACGGTGTTTCTGTATCTCTATTATGTTGGTGCGGCTTCGGATCTTTTAAATATCTCGATATATCTCGAAAACAACGCTTCTGATCAAAAAATATCATAGAACATAAATTGTAGGAAACATAATTCTCTACAAAAAAGGTCTCTTAACATTTTGCCGTAGCTCGCTTCGTTTCCGAGATATTTGCAGATTTATCTCAAGGGAAGGGGCCTGACGGACATATTTCCAGATATTTCTTCTTCTTGTTGTTCTTCTTCTGCACAGCTAAGCTGGAAGTGGCATTTGCAGCTCGCAATAGTGCAGAGTTATCTCAAAGAGAGGGGCCACGGTGTTTCTGTATCTCTATTATGTTGGTGCGGCTTCGGAACTTTTAAATATCTTGATATATCTCGAGAACTACGCATCTGATCGAAAAATATCATAGAACATAAAAAGTAGGAAACTTAATTCTCTACAAAAGAGGTCTCTTAACATTTTGCCATAGCTCGCTTCGTTTCCGAGATATTTGCAGATTTATCTCAAGGGAAGGGGCCTGACGGACATATTTCGAGATATTTCTTCTTTTTGTTGTTCTTCTTCTGCACAGCTAAGCTGGAAGTGGCATTTGCAGCTCGCAATAGTGCAGAGTTATCTCAAAGAAAGGGGCCACGGTGTTTCTGTATCTCTATTATGTTGGTGCGGCTTCGGAACTTTTAAATATCTTGATATATCTCGAGAACTACGCATCTGATCGAAAAATATCATAGAACATAAAAAGTAGGAAACTTAATTCTCTACAAAAGAGGTCTCTTAACATTTTGCCATAGCTCGCTTCGTTTCCGAGATATTTGCAGATTTATCTCAAGGGAAGGGGCCTGACGGACATATTTCGAGATATTTCTTCTTTTTGTTGTTCTTCTTCTGCACAGCTAAGCTGGAAGTGGCATTTGCAGCTCGCAATAGTGCAGAGTTATCTCAAAGAAAGGGGCCACGGTGTTTCTGTACCTCTATTATGTTGGTGCGGCTTCGGAACTTTTAAATATCTTGATATATCTCGAGAACTACGCATCCGATCAAAAAATATCATAGAACATAAAAAGTAGGAAACTTAATTCTCTACAAAAAAGGTCTCTTAACATTTTGCCATAGCTCGCTTCGTTTCCGAGATATTTGCAGATTTATCTCGAGGGAAGGGGCCTGACGGACATATTTCGAGATATTTCTTCTTCTTGTTGTTCTTCTTCTGCACAGCTAAGCTGGAAGTGGCATTTGCAGCGCGCAATAGTGCAGAGTTATCTCAAAGAAAGGGGCCACGGTGTTTCTGTATCTCTATTATGTTGGTGCGGCTTCGGATCTTTTAAATATCTCGATATATCTCGAAAACAACGCTTCTGATCAAAAAATATCATACAACATAAATTGTAGGAAACATAATTCTCTACAAAAAAGGTCTCTTAACATTTTGCCGTAGCTCGCTTCGTTTCCGAGATATTTGCAGATTTATCTCAAGGGAAGGGGCCTGACGGACATATTTCCAGATATTTCTTCTTCTTGTTGTTCTTCTTCTGCACAGCTAAGCTGGAAGTGGCATTTGCAGCTCGCAATAGTGCAGAGTTATCTCAAAGAGAGGGGCCACGGTGTTTCTGTATCTCTATTATGTTGGTGCGGCTTCGGAACTTTTAAATATCTTGATATATCTCAAGAACTACGCATCTGATCGAAAAATATCATAGAACATAAAAAGTAGGAAACTTAATTCTCTACAAAAGAGGTCTCTTAACATTTTGCCATAGCTCGCTTCGTTTCCGAGATATTTGCAGATTTATCTCAAGGGAAGGGGCCTGACGGACATATTTCGAGATATTTCTTCTTCTTGTTGTTCTTCTTCTCCACAGCTAAGCTGGAAGTGGCATTTGCAGCTCGCAGTAGTGCAGAGTTATCTCAAAGAAAGGGGCCACGGTGTTTCTGTATCTCTATTATGTTGGTGCGGCTTCGGAACTTTTAAATATCTTGATATATCTCAAGAACTACGCATCTGATCGAAAAATATCATAGAACATAAATTGTAGGAAACATAATTCTCTACAAAAAAGGTCTCTTAACATTTTGCCGTAGCTCGCTTCGTTTCCGAGATATTTGCAGATTTATCTCAAGGGAAGGGGCCTGACGGACATATTTCCAGATATTTCTTCTTCTTGTTGTTCTTCTTCTGCACAGCTAAGCTGGAAGTGGCATTTGCAGCTCGCAATAGTGCAGAGTTATCTCAAAGAGAGGGGCCACGGTGTTTCTGTATCTCTATTATGTTGGTGCGGCTTCGGAACTTTTAAATATCTTGATATATCTCGAGAACTACGCATCTGATCGAAAAATATCATAGAACATAAAAAGTAGGAAACTTAATTCTCTACAAAAGAGGTCTCTTAACATTTTGCCATAGCTCGCTTCGTTTCCGAGATATTTGCAGATTTATCTCAAGGGAAGGGGCCTGACGGACATATTTCGAGATATTTCTTCTTTTTGTTGTTCTTCTTCTGCACAGCTAAGCTGGAAGTGGCATTTGCAGCTCGCAATAGTGCAGAGTTATCTCAAAGAAAGGGGCCACGGTGTTTCTGTATCTCTATTATGTTGGTGCGGCTTCGGAACTTTTAAATATCTTGATATATCTCGAGAACTACGCATCTGATCGAAAAATATCATAGAACATAAAAAGTAGGAAACTTAATTCTCTACAAAAGAGGTCTCTTAACATTTTGCCATAGCTCGCTTCGTTTCCGAGATATTTGCAGATTTATCTCAAGGGAAGGGGCCTGACGGACATATTTCGAGATATTTCTTCTTTTTGTTGTTCTTCTTCTGCACAGCTAAGCTGGAAGTGGCATTTGCAGCTCGCAATAGTGCAGAGTTATCTCAAAGAAAGGGGCCACGGTGTTTCTGTACCTCTATTATGTTGGTGCGGCTTCGGAACTTTTAAATATCTTGATATATCTCGAGAACTACGCATCCGATCAAAAAATATCATAGAACATAAAAAGTAGGAAACTTAATTCTCTACAAAAAAGGTCTCTTAACATTTTGCCATAGCTCGCTTCGTTTCCGAGATATTTGCAGATTTATCTCGAGGGAAGGGGCCTGACGGACATATTTCGAGATATTTCTTCTTCTTGTTGTTCTTCTTCTGCACAGCTAAGCTGGAAGTGGCATTTGCAGCGCGCAATAGTGCAGAGTTATCTCAAAGAAAGGGGCCACGGTGTTTCTGTATCTCTATTATGTTGGTGCGGCTTCGGATCTTTTAAATATCTCGATATATCTCGAAAACAACGCTTCTGATCAAAAAATATCATACAACATAAATTGTAGGAAACATAATTCTCTACAAAAAAGGTCTCTTAACATTTTGCCGTAGCTCGCTTCGTTTCCGAGATATTTGCAGATTTATCTCAAGGGAAGGGGCCTGACGGACATATTTCCAGATATTTCTTCTTCTTGTTGTTCTTCTTCTGCACAGCTAAGCTGGAAGTGGCATTTGCAGCTCGCAATAGTGCAGAGTTATCTCAAAGAGAGGGGCCACGGTGTTTCTGTATCTCTATTATGTTGGTGCGGCTTCGGAACTTTTAAATATCTTGATATATCTCAAGAACTACGCATCTGATCGAAAAATATCATAGAACATAAAAAGTAGGAAACTTAATTCTCTACAAAAGAGGTCTCTTAACATTTTGCCATAGCTCGCTTCGTTTCCGAGATATTTGCAGATTTATCTCAAGGGAAGGGGCCTGACGGACATATTTCGAGATATTTCTTCTTCTTGTTGTTCTTCTTCTCCACAGCTAAGCTGGAAGTGGCATTTGCAGCTCGCAGTAGTGCAGAGTTATCTCAAAGAAAGGGGCCACGGTGTTTCTGTATCTCTATTATGTTGGTGCGGCTTCGGAACTTTTAAATATCTTGATATATCTCGAGAACTACGCATCTGATCAAAAAATATCGTAGAACATAAAAAGTAGGAAACTTAATTCTCTACAAATAAGGTCTCTAAACATTTTGCCATAGCTCGCATGGTTTCCGAGATATTTGCAGATTTATCTCAAGGGAAGGGGCCTGACGGACATATTTCGAGATATTTCTTCTTCTTGTTGTTCTTCTTCTGCACAGCTAAGCTGGAAGTGGCATTTGCAGCGCGCAATAGTGCAGAGTTATCTCAAAGAAAGGGGCCACGGTGTTTCTGTATCTCTATTATGTTGGTGCGGCTTCGGAACTTTTAAATATCTTGATATATCTCGAGAACTACGCATCTGTTCAAAAAATATCATAGAACATAAAAAGTAGGAATCCTAATTTTCTACAAAAAAGGTCTCTTAACATTTTGCCGTAGCTCGCTTCGTTTCCGAGATATTTGCAGATTTATCTCAAGGGAAGGGGCCTGACGGACATATTTCCAGATATTTCTTCTTCTTGTTGTTCTTCTTCTGCACAGCTAAGCTGGAAGTGGCATTTGCAGCTCGCAATAGTGCAGAGTTATCTCAAAGAAAGGGGCCACGGTGTTTCTGTATCTCTATTATGTTGGTGCGGCTTCGGAACTTTTAAATATCTTGATATATCTCGAGAACTACGCATCTGATCGAAAAATATCATAGAACATAAATTGTAGGAAACATAATTCTCTACAAAAAAGGTCTCTTAACATTTTGGCGTAGCTCGCTTCGTTTCCGAGATATTTGCAGATTTATCTCAAGGGAAGGGGCCTGACGGACATATTTCCAGATATTTCTTCTTCTTGTTGTTCTTCTTCTGCACAGCTAAGCTGGAAGTGGCATTTGCGGCTCGCACTAGTGCAGAGTTATCTCAAAGAAAGGGGCCACGGTGTTTCTGTATCTCTATTATGTTGGTGCGGCTTCGGAACTTTTAAATATCTCGATGTATCTCGAAAACTACGCTTCTGATCAAAAAATATCATAGAACATAAATTGTAGGAAACATAATTCTCTACAAAAAAGGTCTCTTAACATTTTGCCATAGCTCGCTTCGTTTCCGAGATATTTGCAGATATATCTCAAGGGAAGGGGCCTGACGGACATATTTCGAGATATTTCTTCTTCTTGTTGTTCTTCTTCTGCACAGCTAAGCTGGAAGTGGCATTTGCGGCTCGCACTAGTGCAGAGTTATCTCAAAGAAAGGGGCCACGGTGTTTCTGTATCTCTATTATGTTGGTGCGGCTTCGGAACTTTTAAATATCTTGATATATCTCGAGAACTACGCGTCTGATCAAAAAATATCATAGAACATAAAAAGTAGGAAACTTAATTCTCTACAAAAACGGTCTCTTAACATTTTGCCATAGCTCGCTTCGTTTCCGAGATATTTGCAGATATATCTCAAGGGAAGGGGCCTGACGGACATATTTCGAGATATTTCTTCTTCTTGTTGTTCTTCTTCTGCACAGCTAAGCTGGAAGTGGCATTTGCAGCGCGCAATAGTGCAGAGTTATCTCAAAGAAAGGGGCCACGGTGTTTCTGTACCTCTATTATGTTGGTGCAGCTTCGGAGCTTTTAAATATCTTGATATATCTCGAGAACTACGCATCTGATCAAACAATATCATAGAACATAAAAAGTAGGAAACTTAATTCTCTACAAAAAAGTCTCTTAACATTTTCCCATAGCTGGCATCGTTTCCGAGATATTTGCAGATTTAGCTCAAGGGAAGGGGCCTGACGGACATATTCCGAGATATTTCTTCTTCTTGTTGTTCCTCTTCTGCACAGCTAAGCTGGAAGTGGCATTTGCAGGTCGCAATAGTGCAGAGTTATCTCAAAGAAAGGGGCCACGGTGTTTCTGTATCTCTATTATGTTGGTGCGGCTTCGGAACTTTTAAATATCTCGATATATCTCGAAAACTACGCTTCTGATCGAAAAATATCAGAGAACGTAAATTGTAGGAAACATAATTCTCTACAAAAAAGGTCGCTTAACATTTTGCCATAGCTCGCTTCGTTTCCGAGATATTTGCAGATTTATCTCAAGGGAAGGGGCCTGACGGACATATTTCGAGATATTTCTTCTTCTTGTTGTTCTTCTTCTGCACAGCTAAGCTGGAAGTGGCATTTGCAGCTCGCAATAGTGCAGAGTTATCTCAAAGAAAGGGGCCACGGTGTTTCTGTATCTCTATTATGTTGGTGCGGCTTCGGAACTTTTAAATATCTTGATATATCTCGAGAACTACGCATCTGATCAAAAAATATCGTAGAACATAAAAAGTAGGAAACTTAATTCTCTACAAATAAGGTCTCTAAACATTTTGCCATAGCTCGCATGGTTTCCGAGATATTTGCAGATTTATCTCAAGGGAAGGGGCCTGACGGACATATTTCGAGATATTCCTTCTTCTTGTTGTTCTTCTTCTGCACAGCTAAGCTGGAAGTGGCATTTGCAGCTCGCAATAGTGCAGAGTTACCTCAAAGAAAGGGGCCACGGTGTTTCTGTATCTCTATTATGTTGGTGCCGCTTCGGAACTTTTAAATATCAGGATATATCTCGAGAACTACGCATCTGATCAAAAAATATCATAGAACATAAAAAGTAGGAAACATAATTCTCTACAAAAAAGGTCTCTTAACATTTTGCCGTAGCTCGCTTCGTTTCCGAGATATTTGCAGATTTATCTCAAGGGAAGGGGCCTGACGGACATATTTCCAGATATTTCTTCTTCTTGTTGTTCTTCTTCTGCACAGCTAAGCTGGAAGTGGCATTTGCAGCTCGCAATAGTGCAGAGTTATCTCAAAGAGAGGGGCCACGGTGTTTCTGTATCTCTATTATGTTGGTGCGGCTTCGGAACTTTTAAATATCTTGATATATCTCGAGAACTACGCATCTGATCGAAAAATATCATAGAACATAAAAAGTAGGAAACTTAATTCTCTACAAAAGAGGTCTCTTAACATTTTGCCATAGCTCGCTTCGTTTCCGAGATATTTGCAGATTTATCTCAAGGGAAGGGGCCTGACGGACATATTTCGAGATATTTCTTCTTTTTGTTGTTCTTCTTCTGCACAGCTAAGCTGGAAGTGGCATTTGCAGCTCGCAATAGTGCAGAGTTATCTCAAAGAAAGGGGCCACGGTGTTTCTGTATCTCTATTATGTTGGTGCGGCTTCGGAACTTTTAAATATCTTGATATATCTCGAGAACTACGCATCCGATCAAAAAATATCATACAACATAAAAAGTAGGAAACTTAATTCTCTACAAAAAAGGTCTCTTAACATTTTGCCATAGCTCGCTTCGTTTCCGAGATATTTGCAGATTTATCTCGAGGGAAGGGGCCTGACGGACATATTTCGAGATATTTCTTCTTCTTGTTGTTCTTCTTCTGCACAGCTAAGCTGGAAGTGGCATTTGCAGCGCGCAATAGTGCAGAGTTATCTCAAAGAAAGGGGCCACGGTGTTTCTGTATCTCTATTATGTTGGTGCGGCTTCGGAACTTTTAAATATATTGATATATCTCGAGAACTACGCATCTGATCCAAAAATATCATAGAACATAAAAAGTAGGAATCCTAATTTTCTACAAAAAAGGTCTCTTAACATTTTGCCGTAGCTCGCTTTGTTTCCGAGATATTTGCAGATTTATCTCAAGGGAAGGGGCCTGACGGACATATTTCGAGATATTTCTTCTTTTTGTTGTTCTTCTTCTGCACAGCTAAGCTGGAAGTGGCATTTGCAGCTCGCAATAGTGCAGAGTTATCTCAAAGAAAGGGGCCACGGTGTTTCTGTATCTCTATTATGTTGGTGCGGCTTCGGAACTTTTAAATATCTTGATATATCTCGAGAACTACGCATCCGATCAAAAAATATCATACAACATAAAAAGTAGGAAACTTAATTCTCTACAAAAAAGATCACTTAACATTTTGCCATAGCTCGCTTCGTTTCCGAGATATTTGCAGATTTATCTCGAGGGAAGGGGCCTGACGGACATATTTCGAGATATTTCTTCTTTTTGTTGTTCTTCTTCTGCACAGCTAAGCTGGAAGTGGCATTTGCAGCTCGCAATAGTGCAGAGTTATCTCAAAGAAAGGGGCCACGGTGTTTCTGTATCTCTATTATGTTGGTGCGGCTTCGGAACTTTTAAATATCTTGATATATTTCGAGAACTACGCATCTGATCAGAAAATATCATAGAACATAAAAAGTAGGAAACTTAATTCTCTACAAAAAAGATCTCTTAACATTTTGCCATAGCTCGCTTCGTTTCCGAGATATTTGCAGATTTATCTCAAGGGAAGGGGCCTGACGGACATATTTCGAGATATTTCTTCTTCTTGTTGTTCTTCTTCTGCACCGCTAAGCTGGAAGTGGCATTTGCAGCGCGCAATAGTGCAGACTTATCTCAAAGAAAGGGGCCACGGTGTTTCTGTATCTCTATTATGTTGGTGCGGCTTCGGAACTTTTAAATATCTTGATATATCTCGAGAACTACGCATCTGTTCAAAAAATATCATAGAACATAAAAAGTAGGAATCCTAATTTTCTACAAAAAAGGTCTCTTAACATTTTGCCGTAGCTCGCTTCGTTTCCGAGATATTTGCAGATGTATCTCAAGGGAAGGGGCCTGACGGACATATTTCCAGATATTTCTTCTTCTTGTTGTTCTTCTTCTGCACAGCTAAGCTGGAAGTGGCATTTGCAGCTCGCAATAGTGCAGAGTTATCTCAAAGAAAGGGGCCACGGTGTTTCTGTATCTCTATTATGTTGGTGCGGCTTCGGAACTTTTAAATATCTTGATATATCTCGAGAACTACGCATCTGATCGAAAAATATCATAGAACATAAATTGTAGGAAACATAATTCTCTACAAAAAAGGTCTCTTAACATTTTGCCGTAGCTCGCTTCGTTTCCGAGATATTTGCAGATTTATCTCAAGGGAAGGGGCCTGACGGACATATTTCCAGATATTTCTTCTTCTTGTTGTTCTTCTTCTGCACAGCTAAGCTGGAGGTGGCATTTGCGGCTCGCACTAGTGCAGAGTTATCTCAAAGAAAGGGGCCACGGTGTTTCTGTATCTCTATTATGTTGGTGCGGCTTCGGAACTTTTAAATATCTCGATGTATCTCGAAAACTACGCTTCTGATCAAAAAATATCATAGAACATAAATTGTAGGAAACATAATTCTCTACAAAAAAGGTCTCTTAACATTTTGCCATACCTCGCTTCGTTTCCGAGATATTTGCAGATATATCTCAAGGGAAGGGGCCTGACGGACATATTTCGAGATATTTCTTCTTCTTGTTGTTCTTCTTCTGCACAGCTAAGCTGGAAGTGGCATTTACAGCTCGCAATAGTGCAGAGTTATCTCAAAGAAAGGGGCCACGGTGTTTCTGTATCTCTATTATGTTGGTGCGGCTTCGGAACTTTTAAATATCTTGATATATCTCGAGAACTACGCATCTGATCAAAAAATATCATAGAACATGAAAAGTAGGAAACTTAATTCTCTACAAAAAAGGTCTCTTAACATTTTGCCGTAGCTCGCTTCGTTTCCGAGATATTTGCAGATTTATCTCAAGGGAAGGGGCCTGACGGACATATTTCGAGATATTTCTTCTTCTTGTTGTTCTTCTTCTGCACAGCTAAGCTGGAAGTGGCATTTGCAGCGCGCAATAGTGCAGAGTTATCTCAAAGAAAGGGGCCACGGTGTTTCTGTATCTCTATTATGTTGGTGCGGCTTCGGAACTTTTAAATATCTTGATATATCTCGAGAACTACGCATCTGATCAAAAAATATCATAGAACATAAAAAGTAGGAAACTTAATTCTCTACAAAAAAGGTCTCTTAACATTTTCCCATAACTGGCATCGTTTCCGAGATATTTGCAGATTTAGCTCAAGGGAAGGGGCCTGACGGACATATTCCGAGATATTTCTTCTTCTTGTTGTTCCTCTTCTGCACAGCTAAGCTGGAAGTGGCATTTGCAGCTCGCAATAGTGCAGAGTTATCTCAAAGAAAGGGGCCACGGTGTTTCTGTACCTCTATTATGTTGGTGCAGCTTCGGAGCTTTTAAATATCTTGATATATCTCGAGAACTACGCATCTGATCAAACAATATCATAGAACATAAAAAGTAGGAAACTTAATTCTCTACAAAAAAGTCTGTTAACATTTTCCCATAGCTGGCATCGTTTCCGAGATATTTGCAGATTTAGCTCAAGGGAAGGGGCCTGACGGACATATTCCGAGATATTTCTTCTTCTTGTTGTTCCTCTTCTGCACAGCTAAGCTGGAAGTGGCATTTGCAGGTCGCAATAGTGCAGAGTTATCTCAAAGAAAGGGGCCACGGTGTTTCTGTATCTCTATTATGTTGGTGCGGCTTTGGAACTTTTAAATATCTCGATATATCTCGAAAACTACGCTTCTGATCAAAAAATATCGTAGAACATAAAAAGTAGGAAACTTAATTCTCTACAAATAAGGTCTCTAAACATTTTGCCATAGCTCGCATGGTTTCCGAGATATTTGCAGATTTATCTCAAGGGAAGGGGCCTGACGGACATATTTCGAGATATTCCTTCTTCTTGTTGTTCTTCTTCTGCACAGCTAAGCTGGAAGTGGCATTTGCAGCTCGCAATAGTGCAGAGTTACCTCAAAGAAAGGGGCCACGGTGTTTCTGTATCTCTATTATGTTGGTGCCGCTTCGGAACTTTTAAATATCAGGATATATCTCGAGAACTACGCATCTGATCAAAAAATATCATAGAACATAAAAAGTAGGAAACATAATTCTCTACAAAAAAGGTCTCTTAACATTTTGCCATGGCTCGCTTCGTTTCCGAGATATTTGCAGATTTATCTCGAGGGAAGGGGCCTGACGGACATATTTCGAGATATTTCTTCTTCTTGTTGTTCTTCTTCTGCACAGCTAAGCTGGAAGTGGCATTTGCAGCGCGCAATAGTGCAGAGTTATCTCAAAGAAAGGGGCCACGGTGTTTCTGTATCTCTATTATGTTGGTGCGGCTTCGGAACTTTTAAATATATTGATATATCTCGAGAACTACGCATCTGATCCAAAAATATTATAGAACATAAAAAGTAGGAATCCTAATTTTCTACAAAAAAGGTCTCTTAACATTTTGCCGTAGCTCGCTTTGTTTCCGAGATATTTGCAGATTTATCTCAAGGGAAGGGGCCTGACGGACATATTTCGAGATATTTCTTCTTTTTGTTGTTCTTCTTCTGCACAGCTAAGCTGGAAGTGGCATTTGCAGCTCGCAATAGTGCAGAGTTATCTCAAAGAGAGGGGCCACGGTGTTTCTGTATCTCTATTATGTTGGTGCGGCTTCGGAACTTTTAAATATCTTGATATATCTCGAGAACTACGCATCTGATCGAAAAATATCATAGAACATAAAAAGTAGGAAACTTAATTCTCTACAAAAGAGGTCTCTTAACATTTTGCCATAGCTCGCTTCGTTTCCGAGATATTTGCAGATTTATCTCAAGGGAAGGGGCCTGACGGACATATTTCGAGATATTTCTTCTTTTTGTTGTTCTTCTTCTGCACAGCTAAGCTGGAAGTGGCATTTGCAGCTCGCAATAGTGCAGAGTTATCTCAAAGAAAGGGGCCACGGTGTTTCTGTATCTCTATTATGTTGGTGCGGCTTCGGAACTTTTAAATATCTTGATATATCTCGAGAACTACGCATCCGATCAAAAAATATCATACAACATAAAAAGTAGGAAACTTAATTCTCTACAAAAAAGATCTCTTAACATTTTGCCATAGCTCGCTTCGTTTCCGAGATATTTGCAGATTTATCTCGAGGGAAGGGGCCTGACGGACATATTTCGAGATATTTCTTCTTCTTGTTGTTCTTCTTCTGCACAGCTAAGCTGGAAGTGGCATTTGCAGCGCGCAATAGTGCAGAGTTATCTCAAAGAAAGGGGCCACGGTGTTTCTGTATCTCTATTATGTTGGTGCGGCTTCGGAACTTTTAAATATCTTGATATATCTCGAGAACTACGCATCTGATGGAAAAATATCATAGAACATAAAAAGTAGGAAACTTGATTCTCTACAAAAGAGGTCTCTTAACATTTTGCCATAGCTCGCTTCGTTTCCGAGATATTTGCAGATTTATCTCAAGGGAAGGGGCCTGACGGACATATTTCGAGATATTTCTTCTTTTTGTTGTTCTTCTTCTGCACAGCTAAGCTGGAAGTGGCATTTGCAGCTCGCAATAGTGCAGAGTTATCTCAAAGAAAGGGGCCACGGTGTTTCTGTACCTCTATTATGTTGGTGCGGCTTCGGAACTTTTAAATATCTTGATATATCTCGAGAACTACGCATCCGATCAAAAAATATCATAGAACATAAAAAGTAGGAAACTTAATTCTCTACAAAAAAGGTCTCTTAACATTTTGCCATAGCTCGCTTCGTTTCCGAGATATTTGCAGATTTATCTCGAGGGAAGGGGCCTGACGGACATATTTCGAGATATTTCTTCTTCTTGTTGTTCTTCTTCTGCGCAGCTAAGCTGGAAGTGGCATTTGCAGCGCGCAATAGTGCAGAGTTATCTCAAAGAAAGGGGCCACGGTGTTTCTGTATCTCTATTATGTTGGTGCGGCTTCGGATCTTTTAAATATCTCGATATATCTCGAAAACAACGCTTCTGATCAAAAAATATCATAGAACATAAATTGTAGGAAACATAATTCTCTACAAAAAAGGTCTCTTAACATTTTGCCGTAGCTCGCTTCGTTTCCGAGATATTTGCAGATTTATCTCAAGGGAAGGGGCCTGACGGACATATTTCCAGATATTTCTTCTTCTTGTTGTTCTTCTTCTGCACAGCTAAGCTGGAAGTGGCATTTGCAGCTCGCAATAGTGCAGAGTTATCTCAAAGAGAGGGGCCACGGTGTTTCTGTATCTCTATTATGTTGGTGCGGCTTCGGAACTTTTAAATATCTTGATATATCTCGAGAACTACGCATCTGATCGAAAAATATCATAGAACATAAAAAGTAGGAAACTTAATTCTCTACAAAAGAGGTCTCTTAACATTTTGCCATAGCTCGCTTCGTTTCCGAGATATTTGCAGATTTATCTCAAGGGAAGGGGCCTGACGGACATATTTCGAGATATTTCTTCTTTTTGTTGTTCTTCTTCTGCACAGCTAAGCTGGAAGTGGCATTTGCAGCTCGCAATAGTGCAGAGTTATCTCAAAGAAAGGGGCCACGGTGTTTCTGTATCTCTATTATGTTGGTGCGGCTTCGGAACTTTTAAATATCTTGATATATCTCGAGAACTACGCATCCGATCAAAAAATATCATACAACATAAAAAGTAGGAAACTTAATTCTCTACAAAAAAGGTTTCTTAACATTTTGCCATAGCTCGCTTCGTTTCCGAGATATTTGCAGATTTATCTCGAGGGAAGGGGCCTGACGGACATATTTCGAGATATTTCTTCTTCTTGTTGTTCTTCTTCTGCACAGCTAAGCTGGAAGTGGCATTTGCAGCGCGCAATAGTGCAGAGTTATCTCAAAGAAAGGGGCCACGGTGTTTCTGTATCTCTATTATGTTGGTGCGGCTTCGGAACTTTTAAATATCTTGATATATCTCGAGAACTACGCATCCGATCAAAAAATATCATAGAACATAAAAAGTAGGAAACTTAATTCTCTACAAAAAAGGTCTCTTAACATTTTGCCATAGCTCGCTTCGTTTCCGAGATATTTGCAGATTTATCTCGAGGGAAGGGGCCTGACGGACATATTTCGAGATATTTCTTCTTCTTGTTGTTCTTCTTCTGCACAGCTAAGCTGGAAGCGGCATTTGCGGCTCGCACTAGTGCAGAGTTATCTCAAAGAAAGGGGCCACGGTGTTTCTGTATCTCTATTATGTTGGTGCGGCTTCGGATCTTTTAAATATCTCGATATATCTCGAAAACTACGCTTCTGATCAAAAAATATCATAGAACATAAATTGTAGGAAACATAATTCTCTATAAAAAACGTCTCTTAACATTTTGCCATAGCTCGCTTCGTTTCCGAGATATTTGCAGATATATCTCAAGGGAAGGGGCCTGACGGACATATTTCGAGATATTTCTTCTTCTTGTTGTTCTTCTTCTGCACAGCTAAGCTGGAAGTGGCATTTACAGCTCGCAATAGTGCAGAGTTATCTCAAAGAAAGGGGCCACGGTGTTTCTGTATCTCTACTATATTGGTGCGGCTTCGGAACTTTTAAATATCTTGATATATCTCGAGAACTACGCATCTGATCAAAAAATATCATAGAACCTGAAAAGTAGGAAACTTAATTCTCTACAAAAAAGGTCTCTTAACATTTTGCCATAGCTCTCTTCGTTTCCGAGATATTTGCAGATTTATCTCAAGGGAAGGGGCCTGACGGACATATTTCGAGATATTTCTTCTTCTTGTTGTTCTTCTTCTGCACAGCTAAGCTGGAAGTGGCATTTGCAGCTCGCAATAGTGCAGAGTTATCTCAAAGAAAGGGGCCACGGTGTTTCTGTATCTCTATTATGTTGGTGCGGCTTCGGAACTTTTAAATATCTTGATATATCTCGAGAACTACGCATCTGATCAAAAAATATCATAGAACATAAAAAGTAGGAAACTTAATTCTCTACAAAAAAGGTCTCTTAACATTTTGCCATAGCTCGCTTCGTTTCCGAGATATTTGCAGATTTATCTCAAGGGAAGGGGCCTAACGGACATATTTCGAGATATTTCTTCTTCTTGTTGTTCTTCTTCTGCACAGCTAAACTGGAAGTGGCATTTCCAGCTCGCAATAGTGCTGAGTTATCTCAAAGAAAGGGGCCACGGTGTTTCTGTATCTCTATTATGTTGGTGCGGCTTCGGAACTTTTAAATATCTCGATTTATCTCGAAAACTACGCTTCTGATCAAAAAATATCATAGAACATAAATTGTAGGAAACATAATTCTCGACAAAAAAGGTCTCTTAACATTTTGCCATAGCTCGCTTCGTTTCCGAGATATTTGCAGATTTATCTCAAGGGAAGGGGCCTGACGGACATATTTCGAGATATTTCTTCTTCTTGTTATTCTTCTTCTGCACAGCTAAGCTGGAAGTGGCATTTGCGGCTCGCACTAGTGAAGAGTTATCTCAACGAAAGGGGCCACGGTGCTTCTGTATCTCTATTATGTTGGTGCGGCTTCGGAACTTTTAAATATCTGGATATATCTCGAAAACTACGCTTCTGATCAAAAAATATCATAGAACATAAATTGTAGGAAGCATAATTCTCTACAAAAAAGATCTCTTAACATTTTGCCATAGCTCGCTTCGTTTCCGAGATATTTGCAGATTTATCTCAAGGGAAGGGGCCTGACGGACATATTTCGAGATATTTCTTCTTCTTGTTGTTCTTCTTCTGCACAGCTAAGCTGGAAGTGGCATTTGCAGCGCGCAATAGTGCAGAGTTATCTCAAAGAAAGGGGCCACGGTGTTTCTGTATCTCTATTATGTTGGTGCGGCTTCGGAACTTTTAAATATCTTGATATATCTCGAGAACTACGCATCCGATCAAAAAATATCATACAACATAAAAAGTAGGAAACTTAATTCTCTACAAAAAAGGTCTCTTAACATTTTGCCGTAGCTCGCTTCGTTTCCGAGATATTTGCAGATTTATCTCAAGGGAAGGGGCCTGACGGACATATTTCCAGATATTTCTTCTTCTTGTTGTTCTTCTTCTGCACAGCTAAGCTGGAAGTGGCATTTGCAGCTCGCAATAGTGCAGAGTTATCTCAAAGAAAGGGGCCACGGTGTTTCTGTATCTCTATTATGTTGGTGCGGCTTCGGAACTTTTAAATATCTTGATATATCTCGAGAACTACGCATCTGATCGAAAAATATCATAGAACATAAACTGTAGGAAACATAATTCTCTACAAAAAAGGTCTCTTAACATTTTGCCGTAGCTCGCTTCGTTTCCGAGATATTTGCAGATTTATCTCAAGGGAAGGGGCCTGACGGACATATTTCCAGATATTTATTCTTCTTGTTGTTCTTCTTCTGCACAGCTAAGCTGGAAGTGGCATTTGCAGCTCGCAATAGTGCAGAGTTATCTCAAAGAAAGGGGCCACGGTGTTTCTGTATCTCTATTATGTTGGTGCGGCTTCGGAACTTTTAAATATCTTGATATATCTCGAGAACTACGCATCTGATCGAAAAATATCATAGAACCTAAAAAGTAGGAAACTTGATTCTCTACAAAAGAGGTCTCTTAACATTTTGCCATAGCTCGCTTCGTTTCCGAGATATTTGCAGATTTATCTCAAGGGAAGGGGCCTGACGGACATATTTCGAGATATTTCTTCTTTTTGTAGTTCTTCTTCTGCACAGCTAAGCTGGAAGTGGCATTTGCAGCTCGCAATAGTGCAGAGTTATCTCAAAGAAAGGGGCCACGGTGTTTCTGTACCTCTATTATGTTGGTGCGGCTTCGGATCTTTTAAATATCTCGATATATCTCGAAAACAACGCTTCTGATCAAAAAATATCATAGAACATAAATTGTAGGAAACATAATTCTCTACAAAAAAGGTCTCTTAACATTTTGCCGTAGCTCGCTTCGTTTCCGAGATATTTGCAGATTTATCTCAAGGGAAGGGGCCTGACGGACATATTTGCAGATATTTCTTCTTCTTGTTGTTCTTCTTCTGCACAGCTAAGCTGGAAGTGGCATTTGCAGCTCGCAATAGTGCAGAGTTATCTCAAAGAGAGGGGCCACGGTGTTTCTGTATCTCTATTATGTTGGTGCGGCTTCGGAACTTTTAAATATCTTGATATATCTCGAGAACTACGCATCTGATCGAAAAATATCATAGAACATAAAAAGTAGGAAACTTAATTCTCTACAAAAGAGGTCTCTTAACATTTTGCCATAGCTCGCTTCGTTTCCGAGATATTTGCAGATTTATCTCAAGGGAAGGGGCCTGACGGACATATTTCGAGATATTTCTTCTTTTTGTTGTTCTTCTTCTGCACAGCTAAGCTGGAAGTGGCATTTGCAGCTCGCAATAGTGCAGAGTTATCTCAAAGAAAGGGGCCACGGTGTTTCTGTATCTCTATTATGTTGGTGCGGCTTCGGAACTTTTAAATATCTTGATATATCTCGAGAACTACGCATCCGATCAAAAAATATCATACAACATAAAAAGTAGGAAACTTAATTCTCTACAAAAAAGGTCTCTTAACATTTTGCCATAGCTCGCTTCGTTTCCGAGATATTTGCAGATTTATCTCGAGGGAAGGGGCCTGACGGACATATTTCGAGATATTTCTTCTTCTTGTTGTTCTTCTTCTGCACAGCTAAGCTGGAAGTGGCATTTGCAGCGCGCAATAGTGCAGAGTTATCTCAAAGAAAGGGGCCACGGTGTTTCTGTATCTCTATTATGTTGGTGCGGCTTCGGAACTTTTAAATATCTTGATATATCTCGAGAACTACGCATCCGATCAAAAAATATCATAGAACATAAAAAGTAGGAAACTTAATTCTCTACAAAAAAGGTCTCTTAACATTTTGCCATAGCTCGCTTCGTTTCCGAGATATTTGCAGATTTATCTCGAGGGAAGGGGCCTGACGGACATATTTCGAGATATTTCTTCTTCTTGTTGTTCTTCTTCTGCACAGCTAAGCTGGAAGCGGCATTTGCGGCTCGCACTAGTGCAGAGTTATCTCAAAGAAAGGGGCCACGGTGTTTCTGTATCTCTATTATGTTGGTGCGGCTTCGGATCTTTTAAATATCTCGATATATCTCGAAAACTACGCTTCTGATCAAAAAATATCATAGAACATAAATTGTAGGAAACATAATTCTCTACAAAAAAGGTCTCTTAACATTTTGCCGTAGCTCGCTTCGTTTCCGAGATATTTGCAGATTTATCTCAAGGGAAGGGGCCTGACGGACATATTTGCAGATATTTCTTCTTCTTGTTGTTCTTCTTCTGCACAGCTAAGCTGGAAGTGGCATTTGCAGCTCGCAATAGTGCAGAGTTATCTCAAAGAGAGGGGCCACGGTGTTTCTGTATCTCTATTATGTTGGTGCGGCTTCGGAACTTTTAAATATCTTGATATATCTCGAGAACTACGCATCTGATCGAAAAATATCATAGAACATAAAAAGTAGGAAACTTAATTCTCTACAAAAGAGGTCTCTTAACATTTTGCCATAGCTCGCTTCGTTTCCGAGATATTTGCAGATTTATCTCAAGGGAAGGGGCCTGACGGACATATTTCGAGATATTTCTTCTTTTTGTTGTTCTTCTTCTGCACAGCTAAGCTGGAAGTGGCATTTGCAGCTCGCAATAGTGCAGAGTTATCTCAAAGAAAGGGGCCACGGTGTTTCTGTATCTCTATTATGTTGGTGCGGCTTCGGAACTTTTAAATATCTTGATATATCTCGAGAACTACGCATCCGATCAAAAAATATCATACAACATAAAAAGTAGGAAACTTAATTCTCTACAAAAAAGGTCTCTTAACATTTTGCCATAGCTCGCTTCGTTTCCGAGATATTTGCAGATTTATCTCGAGGGAAGGGGCCTGACGGACATATTTCGAGATATTTCTTCTTCTTGTTGTTCTTCTTCTGCACAGCTAAGCTGGAAGTGGCATTTGCAGCGCGCAATAGTGCAGAGTTATCTCAAAGAAAGGGGCCACGGTGTTTCTGTATCTCTATTATGTTGGTGCGGCTTCGGAACTTTTAAATATCTTGATATATCTCGAGAACTACGCATCCGATCAAAAAATATCATAGAACATAAAAAGTAGGAAACTTAATTCTCTACAAAAAAGGTCTCTTAACATTTTGCCATAGCTCGCTTCGTTTCCGAGATATTTGCAGATTTATCTCGAGGGAAGGGGCCTGACGGACATATTTCGAGATATTTCTTCTTCTTGTTGTTCTTCTTCTGCACAGCTAAGCTGGAAGCGGCATTTGCGGCTCGCACTAGTGCAGAGTTATCTCAAAGAAAGGGGCCACGGTGTTTCTGTATCTCTATTATGTTGGTGCGGCTTCGGATCTTTTAAATATCTCGATATATCTCGAAAACTACGCTTCTGATCAAAAAATATCATAGAACATAAATTGTAGGAAACATAATTCTCTATAAAAAACGTCTCTTAACATTTTGCCATAGCTCGCTTCGTTTCCGAGATATTTGCAGATATATCTCAAGGGAAGGGGCCTGACGGACATATTTCGAGATATTTCTTCTTCTTGTTGTTCTTCTTCTGCACAGCTAAGCTGGAAGTGGCATTTACAGCTCGCAATAGTGCAGAGTTATCTCAAAGAAAGGGGCCACGGTGTTTCTGTATCTCTACTATATTGGTGCGGCTTCGGAACTTTTAAATATCTTGATATATCTCGAGAACTACGCATCTGATCAAAAAATATCATAGAACATGAAAAGTAGGAAACTTAATTCTCTACAAAAAAGGTCTCTTAACATTTTGCCATAGCTCTCTTCGTTTCCGAGATATTTGCAGATTTATCTCAAGGGAAGGGGCCTGACGGACATATTTCGAGATATTTCTTCTTCTTGTTGTTCTTCTTCTGCACAGCTAAGCTGGAAGTGGCATTTGCAGCTCGCAATAGTGCAGAGTTATCTCAAAGAAAGGGGCCACGGTGTTTCTGTATCTCTATTATGTTGGTGCGGCTTCGGAACTTTTAAATATCTTGATATATCTCGAGAACTACGCATCTGATCAAAAAATATCATAGAACATAAAAAGTAGGAAACTTAATTCTCTACAAAAAAGGTCTCTTAACATTTTGCCATAGCTCGCTTCGTTTCCGAGATATTTGCAGATTTATCTCAAGGGAAGGGGCCTAACGGACATATTTCGAGATATTTCTTCTTCTTGTTGTTCTTCTTCTGCACAGCTAAACTGGAAGTGGCATTTCCAGCTCGCAATAGTGCTGAGGTATCTCAAAGAAAGGGGCCACGGTGTTTCTGTATCTCTATTATGTTGGTGCGGCTTCGGAACTTTTAAATATCTCGATTTATCTCGAAAACTACGCTTCTGATCAAAAAATATCATAGAACATAAATTGTAGGAAACATAATTCTCGACAAAAAAGGTCTCTTAACATTTTGCCATAGCTCGCTTCGTTTCCGAGATATTTGCAGATTTATCTCAAGGGAAGGGGCCTGACGGACATATTTCGAGATATTTCTTCTTCTTGTTATTCTTCTTCTGCACAGCTAAGCTGGAAGTGGCATTTGCGGCTCGCACTAGTGAAGAGTTATCTCAACGAAAGGGGCCACGGTGCTTCTGTATCTCTATTATGTTGGTGCGGCTTCGGAACTTTTAAATATCTCGATATATCTCGAAAACTACGCTTCTGATCAAAAAATATCATAGAACATAAATTGTAGGAAGCATAATTCTCTACAAAAAAGGTCTCTTAACATTTTGCCATAGCTCGCTTCGTTTCCGAGATATTTGCAGATATATCTCAAGGGAAGGGGCCTGACGGACATATTTCGAGATATTTCTTCTTCTTGTTGTTCTTCTTCTGCACAGCTAAGCTGGAAGTGGCATTTACAGCTCGCACTAGTGCAGAGTTATCTCAAAGAAAGGGGCCACGGTGTTTCTGTATCTCTATTATGTTGGTGCGGCTTCGGAACTTTTAAATATCTCGATGTATCTCGAAAACTACGCTTCTGATCAAAAAATATCATAGAACATAAATTGTAGGAAACATAATTCTCTACAAAAAATGTCTCTTAACATTTTGCCATAGCTCGCTTCGTTTCCGAGATATTTGCAGATTTATCTCAAGGGAAGGGGCCTGACGGACATATTTCGAGATATTTCTTCTTCTTGTTGTTCTTCTTCTGCACAGCTAAGCTGGAAGCGGCATTTGCGGCTCGCACTAGTGCAGAGTTATCTCAAAGAAAGGGGCCACGGTGTTTCTGTATCCCTATTATGTTGGTGCGGCTTCGGAACTTTTAAATATCTCGATGTATCTCGAAAACTACGCTTCTGATCAAAAAATATCATAGAACATAAATTGTAGGAAACATAATTCTCTACAAAAAAGGTCTCTTAACATTTTGCCATAGCTCGCTTCGTTTCCGAGATATTTGCAGATATATCTCAAGGGAAGGGGCCTGACGGACAGATTTCGAGATATTTCTTCTTCTTGTTGTTCTTCTTCTGCACAGCTAAGCTGGAAGTGGCATTTGCGGCTCGCACTAGTGCAGAGTTATCTCAAAGAAAGGGGCCACGGTGTTTCTGTATCCCTATTATGTTGGTGCGGCTTCGGAACTTTTAAATATCTCGATGTATCTCGAAAACTACGCTTCTGATCAAAAAATATCATAGAACATAAATTGTAGGAAACATAATTCTCTACAAAAAAGGTCTCTTAACATTTTGCCATAGCTCGCTTCGTTTCCGAGATATTTGCAGATATATCTCAAGGGAAGGGGCCTGACGGACATATTTCGAGATATTTCTTCTTCTTGTTGTTCTTCTTCTGCACAGCTAAGCTGGAAGTGGCATTTGCGGCTCGCACTAGTGCAGAGTTATCTCAAAGAAAGGGGCCACGGTGTTTCTGTATCTCTATTATGTTGGTGCGGCTTCGGAACTTTTAAATATCTCGATGTATCTCGAAAACTACGCTTCTGATCAAAAAATATCATAGAACATAAATCGTAGGAAACATAATTCTCTACAAAAAAGGTCTCTTAACATTTTGCCATAGCTCGCTTCGTTTCCGAGATATTTGCAGATATATCTCAAGGGAAGGGGCCTGACGGACAGATTTCGAGATATTTCTTCTTCTTGTTGTTCTTCTTCTGCACAGCTAAACTGGAAGTGGCATTTCCAGCTCGCAATAGTGCAGAGTTATCTCAAAGAGAGGGGCCACGGTGTTTCTGTATCTCTATTATGTTGGAGCGGCTTCGGAACTTTTAAATATCTTGATATATCTCGAGAACTACGCATCTGATCAAAAAATATCATAGAAGATAAAAAGTAGGAAGCTTAATTCTCTACAAAAAAGGTCTCTTAACATTTTGCCATAGCTCGCTTCGTTTCCGAGATATTTGCAGATTTATCTCAAGGGAAGGGGCCTGACGGACATATTTCGAGATATTTCTTCTTCTTGTTGTTCTTCTTCTGCACAGCTAAGCTGGAAGTGGCATTTGCGGCTCGCACTAGTGCAGAGTTATCTCAAAGAAAGGGGCCACGGTGTTTCTGTATCTCTATTATGTTGGTGCGGCTTCGGAACTTTTAAATATCTCGATGTATCTCGAAAACTACGCTTCTGATCAAAAAATATCATAGAACATAAATTGTAGGAAACATAATTCTCTACAAAAAATGTCTCTTAACATTTTGCCATAGCTCGCTTCGTTTCCGAGATATTTGCAGATTCAGCTCAAAGGAACTGGCCTGACGGACATATTTCGAGATATTTCTTCCTCTTGTTGTTCTTCCTCTGCACAGCTAAGCTGGAAGTGGCATTTGCAGCTCGCAATAGTGCAGAGTTATCTCAAAGAAAGGGGCCACGGTGTTTCTGTATCTCTATTATGTTGGTGCGGCTTCGGAACTTTTAAATATCTTAATATATCTCGAGAACTACGCATCTGATCAAAAAATATCATAGAACACAAAAAGTAGGAAACTTAATTCTCTACAAAAAAGGTCCCTTCACATTTTGCCATAGCTCGCTTCGTTTCCGAGATATTTGCAGATTTATCTCAAGGGAAGGGGCCTGACGGACATATTTCGAGATATTTCTTCTTCTTGTTGTTCTTCTTCTGCACAGCTAAGCTGGAAGAGGCATTTGCGGCTCGCACTAGTGCAGAGTTATCTCAAAGAAAGGGGCCACGGTGTTTCTGTATCTCTATTATGTTGGTGCGGCTTCGGAACTTTTAAATATCTTGATATATCTCGAGAACTACGCATCTGATCAAAAAATATCATAGAACATAAAAAGTAGGAAACTTAATTCTCTACAAAAAAGGTCTCTTAACATTTTGCCATAGCTCGCTTCGTTTCCGAGATATTTGCAGATTTATCTCAAGGGAAGGGGCCTGACGGACATATTTCGAGATATTTCTTCTTCTTGTTGTTCTTCTTCTGCACAGCTAAGCTGGAAGTGGCATTTGCGGCTCGCACTAGTGCAGAGTTATCTCAAAGAAAGGGGCCACGGTGTTTCTGTATCTCTATTATGTTGGTGCGGCTTCGGAACTTTTAAATATCTCGATATATCTCGAAAACTACGCTTCTGATCAAAAAATATCATAGAGCATAAATTGTAGGAAACAGAATTCTCTACAAAAAAGGTCTCTTAACATTTTGCCATAGCTCGCTTCGTTTCCGAGATATTTGCAGATATATCTCAAGGGAAGGGGCCTGACGGACATATTTCGAGATATTTCTTCTTCTTGTTGTTCTTCTTCTGCACAGCTAAGCTGGAAGTGGCATTTGCGGCTCGCACTAGTGCAGAGTTATCTCAAAGAAAGGGGCCAGGGTGTTTCTGTATCTCTATTATGTTGGTGCGGCTTCGGAACTTTTAAATATCTCGATGTATCTCGAAAACTACGCTTCTGATCAAAAAATACCATAGAACATAAATTCTAGGAAACATAATTCTCTACAAAAAAGGTCTCTTAACATTTTGCCATAGCTCGCTTTGTTTCCGAGATATTTGCAGATATATCTCAAGGGAAGGGGCCTGACGGACATATTTCGAGATATTTCTTCTTCTTGTTGTTCTTCTTCTGCACAGCTAAGCTGGAAGTGGCATTTACAGCTCGCAATAGTGCAGAGTTATCTCAAAGAAAGGGGCCACGGTGTTTCTGTATCTCTATTATGTTGGTGCGGCTTCGGAACTTTTAAATATCTTGATATATCTCGAGAACTACGCATCTGATCAAAAAATATCATAGAAGGTAAAAAGTAGGAAACTTAATTCTCTACAAAAAAGGTCTCTTAACATTTTGCCATAGCTCGCTTCGTTTCCGAGATATTTGCAGATTTATCTCAAGGGAAGGGGCCTGACGGACATATTTCGAGATATTTCTTCTTCTTGTTGTTCTTCTTCTGCACAGCTAAGCTGGAAGTGGCATTTGCAGCTCGCAATAGTGCAGAGTTATCTCAAAGAAAGGGGCCACGGTGTTTCTGTATCTCTATTATGTTGGTGCGGCTTCGGAACTTTTAAATATCTTGATATATCTCGAGAACTACGCATCTGCTCAAAAAATATCATAGAACATAAAAAGTAGGAAACTTAATTCTCTACACAAAAGGTCTCTTAACATTTTGCCATAGCTCGCTTCGTTTCCGAGATATTTGCAGATTTATCTCAAGGGAAGGGGCCTGACGGACATATTTCGAGATATTTCTTCTTCTTGTTGTTCTTCTTCTGCACAGCTAAGCTGGAAGTGGCATTTGCGGCTCGCACTAGTGCAGAGTTATCTCAAAGAAAGGGGCCAGGGTGTTTCTGTATCTCTATTATGTTGGTGCGGCTTCGGAACTTTTAAATATCTCGATGTATCTCGAAAACTACGCTTCTGATCAAAAAATACCATAGAACATAAATTCTAGGAAACATAATTCTCTACAAAAAAGGTCTCTTAACATTTTGCCCTAGCTCGCTTTGTTTCCGAGATATTTGCAGATATATCTCAAGGGAAGGGGCCTGACGGACATATTTCGAGATATTTCTTCTTCTTGTTGTTCTTCTTCTGCACAGCTAAGCTGGAAGTGGCATTTACAGCTCGCAATAGTGCAGAGTTATCTCAAAGAAAGGGGCCACGGTGTTTCTGTATCTCTATTATGTTGGTGCGGCTTCGGAACTTTTAAATATCTTGATATATCTCGAGAACTACGCATCTGATCAAAAAATATCATAGAAGATAAAAAGTAGGAAACTTAATTCTCTACAAAAAAGGTCTCTTAACATTTTGCCATAGCTCGCTTCGTTTCCGAGATATTTGCAGATATATCTCAAGGGAAGGGGCCTGACGGACATATTTCGAGATATTTCTTCTTCTTGTTGTTCTTCTTCTGCACAGCTAAGCTGGAAGTGGCATTTACAGCTCGCAATAGTGCAGAGTTATCTCAAAGAAAGGGGCCACGGTGTTTCTGTATCCCTATTATGTTGGTGCGGCTTCTGAACTTTTAAATATCTCGATATATCTCGAAAACTACGCTTCTGACCAAAAAATATCATAGAACATAAATTGTAGGAAACATAATTCTCTACAAAAAACGTCTCTTAACATTTTGCCATAGCTCGCTTCGTTTCCGAGATATTTGCAGATTCAGCTCAAAGGAACTGCCTGACGGACATATTTCGAGATATTTCTTCTTCTTGTTGTTCTTCCTCTGCACAGCTAAGCTGGAAGTGGCATTTGCGGCTCGCACTAGTGCAGAGTTATCTCAAAGAAAGGGGCCACGCTGTTTCTGTATCTCTATTATGTTGGTGCGGCTTCGGAACTTTTAAATATCTTGATATATCTCGAGAACTACGCATCTGATCAAAAAATATCATAGAACATAAAAAGTAGGAAACTTAATTCTCTACAAAAAAGGTCTCTTAACATTTTGCCATAGCTCGCTTCGTTTCCGAGATATTTGCAGATTTATCTCAAGGGAAGGGGCCTGACGGACATATTTCGAGATATTTCTTCTTCTTGTTGTTCTTCTTCTGCACAGCTAAGCTGGAAGTGGCATTTGCGGCTCGCACTAGTGCAGAGTTATCTCAAAGAAAGGGGCCACGGTGTTTCTGTATCCCTATTATGTTGGTGCGGCTTCGGAACTTTTAAATATCTCGATGTATCTCGAAAACTACGCTTCTGATCAAAAAATATCATAGAACATAAATTGTAGGAAACATAATTCTCTATAAAAAACGTCTCTTAACATGTTGCCATAGCTCGCTTCGTTTCCGAGATATTTGCAGATTCATCTCAAAGGAACTGGCCTGACGGACATATTTCGAGATATTTCTTCTTCTTGTTGTTCTTCTTCTGCACAGCTAAGCTGGAAGTGGCATTTGCGGCTCGCACTAGTGCAGAGTTATCTCAAAGAAAGGGGCCACGGTGTTTCTGTATCCCTATTATGTTGGTGCGGCTTCGGAACTTTTAAATATCTCGATATATCTCGAAAACTACGCTTCTGATCAAAAAATATCATAGAACTTAAATTGTAGGAAACATAATTCTCTACAAAAAACGTCTCTTAACATTTTGCCATAGCTCGCTTCGTTTCCGAGATATTTGCAGATTCAGCTCAAAGGAACTGGCCTGACGGACATATTTCGAGATATTTCTTCTTCTTGCTGTTCTTCCTCTGCACAGCTAAGCTGGAAGTGGCATTTGCAGCTCGCAATAGTGCAGAGTTATCTCAAAGAAAGGGGCCACGGTGTTTCTGTATCTCTATTATGTTGGTGCGGCTTCGGAACTTTTAAATATCTTGATATATCTCGAGAACTACGCATCTGCTCAAAAAATATCATAGAACATAAAAAGTAGGAAACTTAATTCTCTACACAAAAGGTCTCTTAACATTTTGCCATAGCTCGCTTCGTTTCCGAGATATTTGCAGATTTATCTCAAGGGAAGGGGCCTGACGGACATATTTCGAGATATTTCTTCTTCTTGTTGTTCTTCTTCTGCACAGCTAAGCTGGAAGTGGCATTTGCGGCTCGCACTAGTGCAGAGTTATCTCAAAGAAAGGGGCCAGGGTGTTTCTGTATCTCTATTATGTTGGTGCGGCTTCGGAACTTTTAAATATCTCGATGTATCTCGAAAACTACGCTTCTGATCAAAAAATACCATAGAACATAAATTCTAGGAAACATAATTCTCTACAAAAAAGGTCTCTTAACATTTTGCCATAGCTCGCTTTGTTTCCGAGATATTTGCAGATATATCTCAAGGGAAGGGGCCTGACGGACATATTTCGAGATATTTCTTCTTCTTGTTGTTCTTCTTCTGCACAGCTAAGCTGGAAGTGGCATTTACAGCTCGCAATAGTGCAGAGTTATCTCAAAGAAAGGGGCCACGGTGTTTCTGTATCTCTATTATGTTGGTGCGGCTTCGGAACTTTTAAATATCTTGATATATCTCGAGAACTACGCATCTGATCAAAAAATATCATAGAAGATAAAAAGTAGGAAACTTAATTCTCTACAAAAAAGGTCTCTTAACATTTTGCCATAGCTCGCTTCGTTTCCGAGATATTTGCAGATATATCTCAAGGGAAGGGGCCTGACGGACATATTTCGAGATATTTCTTCTTCTTGTTGTTCTTCTTCTGCACAGCTAAGCTGGAAGTGGCATTTACAGCTCGCAATAGTGCAGAGTTATCTCAAAGAAAGGGGCCACGGTGTTTCTGTATCCCTATTATGTTGGTGCGGCTTCTGAACTTTTAAATATCTCGATATATCTCGAAAACTACGCTTCTGACCAAAAAATATCATAGAACATAAATTGTAGGAAACATAATTCTCTACAAAAAACGTCTCTTAACATTTTGCCATAGCTCGCTTCGTTTCCGAGATATTTGCAGATTCAGCTCAAAGGAACTGCCTGACGGACATATTTCGAGATATTTCTTCTTCTTGTTGTTCTTCCTCTGCACAGCTAAGCTGGAAGTGGCATTTGCGGCTCGCACTAGTGCAGAGTTATCTCAAAGAAAGGGGCCACGCTGTTTCTGTATCTCTATTATGTTGGTGCGGCTTCGGAACTTTTAAATATCTTGATATATCTCGAGAACTACGCATCTGATCAAAAAATATCATAGAACATAAAAAGTAGGAAACTTAATTCTCTACAAAAAAGGTCTCTTAACATTTTGCCATAGCTCGCTTCGTTTCCGAGATATTTGCAGATTTATCTCAAGGGAAGGGGCCTGACGGACATATTTCGAGATATTTCTTCTTCTTGTTGTTCTTCTTCTGCACAGCTAAGCTGGAAGTGGCATTTGCGGCTCGCACTAGTGCAG
The DNA here is from genome assembly GCF_051020975.1 of Osmia lignaria lignaria. NCBI lineage: Eukaryota > Metazoa > Arthropoda > Insecta > Hymenoptera > Megachilidae > Osmia > Osmia lignaria. Next base: position 24,080,758 of record NW_027478159.1, read on the forward strand.
AGTTATCTCAAAGAAAGGGGCCACGGTGTTTCTGTATCCCTATTATGTTGGTGCGGCTTCGGAACTTTTAAATATCTCGATGTATCTCGAAAACTACGCTTCTGATCAAAAAATATCATAGAACATAAATTGTAGGAAACATAATTCTCTATAAAAAACGTCTCTTAACATGTTGCCATAGCTCGCTTCGTTTCCGAGATATTTGCAGATTCATCTCAAAGGAACTGGCCTGACGGACATATTTCGAGATATTTCTTCTTCTTGTTGTTCTTCTTCTGCACAGCTAAGCTGGAAGTGGCATTTGCGGCTCGCACTAGTGCAGAGTTATCTCAAAGAAAGGGGCCACGGTGTTTCTGTATCCCTATTATGTTGGTGCGGCTTCGGAACTTTTAAATATCTCGATATATCTCGAAAACTACGCTTCTGATCAAAAAATATCATAGAACTTAAATTGTAGGAAACATAATTCTCTACAAAAAACGTCTCTTAACATTTTGCCATAGCTCGCTTCGTTTCCGAGATATTTGCAGATTCAGCTCAAAGGAACTGGCCTGACGGACATATTTCGAGATATTTCTTCTTCTTGCTGTTCTTCCTCTGCACAGCTAAGCTGGAAGTGGCATTTGCAGCTCGCAATAGTGCAGAGTTATCTCAAAGAAAGGGGCCACGGTGTTTCTGTATCTCTATTATGTTGGTGCGGCTTCGGAACTTTTAAATATCTTGATATATCTCGAGAACTACGCATCTGCTCAAAAAATATCATAGAACATAAAAAGTAGGAAACTTAATTCTCTACACAAAAGGTCTCTTAACATTTTGCCATAGCTCGCTTCGTTTCCGAGATATTTGCAGATTTATCTCAAGGGAAGGGGCCTGACGGACATATTTCGAGATATTTCTTCTTCTTGTTGTTCTTCTTCTGCACAGCTAAGCTGGAAGTGGCATTTGCGGCTCGCACTAGTGCAGAGTTATCTCAAAGAAAGGGGCCAGGGTGTTTCTGTATCTCTATTATGTTGGTGCGGCTTCGGAACTTTTAAATATCTCGATGTATCTCGAAAACTACGCTTCTGATCAAAAAATACCATAGAACATAAATTCTAGGAAACATAATTCTCTACAAAAAAGGTCTCTTAACATTTTGCCATAGCTCGCTTTGTTTCCGAGATATTTGCAGATATATCTCAAGGGAAGGGGCCTGACGGACATATTTCGAGATATTTCTTCTTCTTGTTGTTCTTCTTCTGCACAGCTAAGCTGGAAGTGGCATTTACAGCTCGCAATAGTGCAGAGTTATCTCAAAGAAAGGGGCCACGGTGTTTCTGTATCTCTATTATGTTGGTGCGGCTTCGGAACTTTTAAATATCTTGATATATCTCGAGAACTACGCATCTGATCAAAAAATATCATAGAAGATAAAAAGTAGGAAACTTAATTCTCTACAAAAAAGGTCTCTTAACATTTTGCCATAGCTCGCTTCGTTTCCGAGATATTTGCAGATATATCTCAAGGGAAGGGGCCTGACGGACATATTTCGAGATATTTCTTCTTCTTGTTGTTCTTCTTCTGCACAGCTAAGCTGGAAGTGGCATTTACAGCTCGCAATAGTGCAGAGTTATCTCAAAGAAAGGGGCCACGGTGTTTCTGTATCCCTATTATGTTGGTGCGGCTTCTGAACTTTTAAATATCTCGATATATCTCGAAAACTACGCTTCTGACCAAAAAATATCATAGAACATAAATTGTAGGAAACATAATTCTCTACAAAAAACGTCTCTTAACATTTTGCCATAGCTCGCTTCGTTTCCGAGATATTTGCAGATTCAGCTCAAAGGAACTGCCTGACGGACATATTTCGAGATATTTCTTCTTCTTGTTGTTCTTCCTCTGCACAGCTAAGCTGGAAGTGGCATTTGCGGCTCGCACTAGTGCAGAGTTATCTCAAAGAAAGGGGCCACGCTGTTTCTGTATCTCTATTATGTTGGTGCGGCTTCGGAACTTTTAAATATCTTGATATATCTCGAGAACTACGCATCTGATCAAAAAATATCATAGAACATAAAAAGTAGGAAACTTAATTCTCTACAAAAAAGGTCTCTTAACATTTTGCCATAGCTCGCTTCGTTTCCGAGATATTTGCAGATTTATCTCAAGGGAAGGGGCCTGACGGACATATTTCGAGATATTTCTTCTTCTTGTTGTTCTTCTTCTGCACAGCTAAGCTGGAAGTGGCATTTGCGGCTCGCACTAGTGCAGAGTTATCTCAAAGAAAGGGGCCACGGTGTTTCTGTATCCCTATTATGTTGGTGCGGCTTCGGAACTTTTAAATATCTCGATGTATCTCGAAAACTACGCTTCTGATCAAAAAATATCATAGAACATAAATTGTAGGAAACATAATTCTCTATAAAAAACGTCTCTTAACATGTTGCCATAGCTCGCTTCGTTTCCGAGATATTTGCAGATTCATCTCAAAGGAACTGGCCTGACGGACATATTTCGAGATATTTCTTCTTCTTGTTGTTCTTCTTCTGCACAGCTAAGCTGGAAGTGGCATTTGCGGCTCGCACTAGTGCAGAGTTATCTCAAAGAAAGGGGCCACGGTGTTTCTGTATCCCTATTATGTTGGTGCGGCTTCGGAACGTTTAAATATCTCGATATATCTCGAAAACTACGCTTCTGATCAAAAAATATCATAGAACTTAAATTGTAGGAAACATAATTCTCTACAAAAAACGTCTCTTAACATTTTGCCATAGCTCGCTTCGTTTCCGAGATATTTGCAGATTCAGCTCAAAGGAACTGGCCTGACGGACATATTTCGAGATGTTTCTTCTTCTTGCTGTTCTTCCTCTGCACAGCTAAGCTGGAAGTGGCATTTGCAGCTCGCAATAGTGCAGAGTTATCTCAAAGAGAGGGGCCACGGTGTTTCTGTATCTCTATTATGTTGGTGCGGCTTCGGAACTTTTAAATATCTTGATATATCTCGAGAACTACGCATCTGCTCAAAAAATATCATAGAACATAAAAAGTAGGAAACTTAATTCTCTACACAAAAGGTCTCTTAACATTTTGCCATAGCTCGCTTCGTTTCCGAGATATTTGCAGATTTATCTCAAGGGAAGGGGCCTGACGGACATATTTCGAGATATTTCTTCTTCTTGTTGTTCATCTTCTGCACAGCTAAGCTGGAAGTGGCATTTGCGGCTCGCACTAGTGCAGAGTTATCTCAAAGAAAGGGGCCACGGTGTTTCTGTATCTCTATTATGTTGGTGCGGCTTCGGAACTTTTAAATATCTCGATGTATCTCGAAAACTACGCTTCTGATCAAAAAATATCATAGAATATAAATTGTAGGAAACATAATTCTCTACAAAAAAGATCTCTTAACATTTTGCCATAGCTCGCTTCGTTTCCGAGATATTTGCAGATATATCTCAAGGGAAGGGGCCTGACGGACAGATTTCGAGATATTTCTTCTTCTTGTTGTTCTTCTTCTGCACAGCTAAGCTGGAAGTGGCATTTGCGGCTCGCACTAGTGCAGAGTTATCTCAAAGAAAGGGGCCACGGTGTTTCTGTATCTCTATTATGTTGGTGCGGCTTCGGAACTTTTAAATATCTTGATATATCTCGAGAACTACGCATCTGATCAAAAAATATCATAGAACATAAAAAGTAGGAAACTTAATTCTCTACAAAAAAGGTCTCTTAACATTTTGCCATAGCTCGCTTCGTTTCCGAGATATTTGCAGATTTATCTCAAGGGAAGGGGCCTGACGGACATATTTCGAGATACTTCTTCTTCTTGTTGTTCTTCCTCTGCACAGCTAAGCTCGAAGTGGCATTTGCAGCTCGCAATAGTGCAGAGTTATCTCAAAGAAAGGGGCCACGGTGTTTCTGTATCTCTATTATGTTGGTGCGGCTTCGGAACTTTTAAATATCTCGATATATCTCGAAAACTACGCTTCTGATCAAAAAATATCATAGAATATAAATTGTAGGAAACATAATTCGCTACAAAAAAGGTCTCTCAACATTTTGCCATAGCCCGCTTCGTTTCCGAGATATTTGCAGATATATCTCAAGGGCAGGGGCCTGACGGACATATTTCGAGATATTTCTTCTTCTTGTTGTTCTTCTTCTGCACAGCTAAGCTGGAAGTGGCATTTACAGCTCGCAATAGTGCAGAGTTATCTCAAAGAAAGGGGCCACGGTGTTTCTGTATCTCTATTATGTTGGTGCGGCTTCGGAACTTTTAAATATCTTGATATATCTCGAGAACTACGCATCTGATCAAAAAATATCATAGAACATAAAAAGTAGGAAACTTAATTCTCTACAAAAAAGGTCTCTTAACATTTTGCCATAGCTCGCTTCGTTTCCGAGATATTTGCAGATTTATCTCAAGGGAAGGGGCCTGACGGACATATTTCGAGATATTTCTTCTTCTTGTTGTTCTTCTTCTGCACAGCTAAGCTGGAAGTGGCATTTGCGGCTCGCACTATTGCAGAGTTATCTCAAAGAAAGGGGCCACGGTGTTTCTGTATCTCTATTATGTTGGTGCGGCTTCGGAACTTTTAAATATCTCGATATATCTCGAAAACTACGCTTCTGATCAAAAAATATCATAGAACATAAATTGTAGGAAACATAATTCTCTACAAAAAAGGTCTCTCAACATTTTGCCATAGCTCGCTTCGTTTCCGAGATATTTGCAGATATATCTCAAGGGCAGGGGCCTGACGGACATATTTCGAGATATTTCTTCTTCTTGTTGTTCTTCTTCTGCACAGCTAAGCTGGAAGTGGCATTTACAGCTCGCAATAGTGCAGAGTTATCTCAAAGAGAGGGGCCACGGTGTTTCTGTATCTCTATTATGTTGGTGCGGCTTCGGAACTTTTAAATATCTCGATATATCTCGAAAACTACGCTTCTGATCAAAAAATATCATAGAACATAAATTGTAGGAAACATAATTCGCTACAAAAAAGGTCTCTCAACATTTTGCCATAGCTCGCTTCGTTTCCGAGATATTTGCAGATATATCTCAAGGGAAGGGGCCTGACGGACATATTTCGAGATATTTCTTCTTCTTGTTGTTCTTCTTCTGCACAGCTAAGCTGGAAGTGGCATTTGCGGCTCGCACTAGTGCAGAGTTATCTCAAAGAAAGGGGCCACGGTGTTTCTGTATCTCTATTATGTTGGTGCGGCTTCGGAACTTTTAAATATCTCGATATATCTCGAAAACTACGCTTCTGATCAAAAAATATCATAGAACATAAATTGTAGGAAACATAATTCTCTACAAAAAAGGTCTCTTAACATTTTGCCATAGCTCGCTTCGTTTCCGAGATATTTGCAGATATATCTCAAGGGCAGGGGCCTGACGGACATATTTCGAGATATTTCTTCTTCTTGTTGTTCTTCTTCTGCACAGCTAAGCTGGAAGTGGCATTTACAGCTCGCAATAGTGCAGAGTTATCTCAAAGAAAGGGGCCACGGTGTTTCTGTATCTCTATTATGTTGGTGCGGCTTCGGAACTTTTAAATATCTTGATATATCTCGAGAACTACGCATCTGATCAAAAAATATCATAGAACATAAAAAGTAGGAAACTTAATTCTCTACAAAAAAGGTCTCTTAACATTTTGCCATACCTCGCTTCGTTTCCGAGATATTTGCAGATTTATCTCAAGGGATGGGGCCTGACGGACATATTTCGAGATATTTCTTCTTCTTGTTGTTCTTCTTCTGCACAGCTAAGCTGGAAGTGGCATTTGCGGCTCGCACTAGTGCAGAGTTATCTCAAAGAAAGGGGCCACGGTGTTTCTGTATCTCTATTATGTTGGTGCGGCTTCGGAACTTTTAAATATCTCGATATATCTCGAAAACTACGCTTCTGATCAAAAAATATCATAGAACATAAAAAGTAGGAAACTTAATTCTCTACAAAAAAGGTCTCTCAACATTTTGCCATAGCTCGCTTCGTTTCCGAGATATTTGCAGATTTATCTCAAGGGAAGGGGCCTGACGGACATATTTCGAGATATTTCTTCTTCTTGTTGTTCTTCTTCTGCACAGCTAAGCTGGAAGTGGCATTTGCGGCTCGCACTAGTGCAGAGTTATCTCAAAGAAAGGGGCCACGGTGTTTCTGTATCTCTATTATGTTGGTGCGGCTTCGGAACTTTTAAATATCTCGATATATCTCGAAAACTACGCTTCTGATCAAAAAATATCATAGAACATAAATTGTAGGAAACATAATTCTCTACAAAAAACGTCTCTTAACATTTTGCCATAGCTCGCTTCGTTTCCGAGATATTTGCAGATTCAGCTCAAAGGAACGGGCCTGACGGACATATTTCGATTTACTTCTTTTTCTTGTTGTTCTTCCTCTGCACAGCTAAGCTGGAAGTGGCATTTGCAGCTCGCAATAGTGCAGAGTTATCTCAAAGAAAGGGGCCACGGTGTTTCTGTATCTCTATTATGTTGGTGCGGCTTCGGAACTTTTAAATATCTTGATATATCTCGAGAACTACGCATCTGATCAAAAAATATCATAGAACATAAAAAGTAGGAAACTTAATTCTCTACAAAAAAGGTCTCTTAACATTTTGCCATAGCTCGCTTCGTTTCCGAGATATTTGCAGATTTATCTCAAGGGAAGGGGCCTGACGGACATATTTCGAGATATTTCTTCTTCTTGTTGTTCTTCTTCTGCACAGCTAAGCTGGAAGTGGCATTTGCGGCTCGCACTAGTGCAGAGTTATCTCAAAGAAAGGGGCCACGGTGTTTCTGTATCTCTATTATGTTGGTGCGGCTTCGGAACTTTTAAATATCTCGATATATCTCGAAAACTACGCTTCTGATCAATAAATATCATAGAACATAAATTGTAGGAAACATAATTCTCTACAAAAAAGGTCTCTCAACATTTTGCCATAGCTCGCTTCGTTTCCGAGATATTTGCAGATATATCTCAAGGGCAGGGGCCTGACGGACATATTTCGAGATATTTCTTCTTCTTGTTGTTCTTCTTCTGCACAGCTAAGCTGGAAGTGGCATTTACAGCTCGCAATAGTGCATAGTTATCTCAAAGAAAGGGGCCACGGTGTTTCTGTATCTCTATTATGTTGGTGCGGCTTCGGAACTTTTAAATATCTTGATATATCTCGAGAACTGCGCATCTGATCAAAAAATATCATAGAACATAAAAAGTAGGAAACTTAATTCTCTACAAAAAAGGTCTCTTAACATTTTGCCATAGCTCGCTTCGTTTCCGAGATATTTGCAGATTTATCTCAAGGGAAGGGGCCTAACGGACATATTTCGAGATATTTCTTCTTCTTGTTGTTCTTCTTCTGCACAGCTAAGCTGGAAGTGGCATTTGCGGCTCGCACTATTGCAGAGTTATCTCAAAGAAAGGGGCCACGGTGTTTCTGTATCTCTATTATGTTGGTGAGGCTTCGGAACTTTTAAATATCTTGATATATCTCGAGAACTACGCATCTGATCAAAAAATATCATAGAACATAAAAAGTAGGAAACTTAATTCTCTACAAAAAAGGTCTCTTAACATTTTGCCATATCTCGCTTCGTTTCCGAGATATTTGCAGATTTATCTCAAGGGAAGGGGCCTGTCGGACATATTTCGAGATATTTCTTCTTCTTGTTGTTCTTCTTCTGCACAGCTAAGCTGGAAGTGGCATTTGCGGCTCGCACTAGTGCAGAGTTATCTCAAAGAAAGGGGCCACGGTGTTTCGGTATCTCTATTATGTTGGTGCGGCTTCGGAACTTTTAAATATCTCGATATATCTCGAAAACTACGCTTCTGATCAAAAAATATCATAGAACATAAATTGTAGGAAACATAATTCTCTACAAAAAACGTCTCTAAACATTTTGCCATAGCTCGCTTCGTTTCGGAGATATTTGCAGATTCAGCTCAAAGGAACGGGCCTGACGGACATATTTCGAGATACTTCTTCTTCTTGTTGTTCTTCCTCTGCACAGCTAAGCTGGAAGTGGCATTTGCAGCTCGCAATAGTGCAGAGTTATCTCAAAGAAAGGGGCCACGGTGTTTCTGTATCTCTATTATGTTGGTGCGGCTTCGGAACTTTTAAATATCTTGATATATCTCGAGAACTACGCATCTGATCAAAAAATATCATAGAACATAAAAAGTAGGAAACTTAATTCTCTACAAAAAAGGTCTCTTAACATTTTGCCATAGCTCGCTTCGTTTCCGAGATATTTGCAGATTTATCTCAAGGGAAGGGGCCTAACGGACATATTTCGAGATATTTCTTCTTCTTGTTGTTCTTCTTCTGCACAGCTAAGCTGGAAGTGGCATTTGCGGCTCGCACTAGAGCAGAGTTATCTCAAAGAAAGGGGCCACGGTGTTTCTGTATCTGTATTATGTTGGTGCGGCTTCGGAACTTTTAAATATCTTGATATATCTCGAGAACTACGCATCTGATCAAAGAATATCATAGAACATAAAAAGTAGGAAACTTAATTCTCTACAAAAAAGGTCTCTTAACATTTTGCCATAGCTCACTTCGTTTCCGAGATATTTGCAGATTTATCTCAAGGGAAGGGGCCTGACGGACATATCTCGAGATATTTCTTCTTCTTGTTGTTCTTCTTCTGCACAGCTAAGCTGGAAGTGGCATTTGCGGCTCGCACTAGTGCAGAGTTATCTCAAAGAAAGGGGCCACGGTGTTTCTGTATCTGTATTATGTTGGTGCGGCTTCGGAACTTTTAAATATCTTGATATATCTCGAGAACTACGCGTCTGATCAAAAAATATCATAGAACATAAAATGTAGGAAACATAATTCTCTACAAAAAAGGTCTCTTAACATTTTGCCATAGCTCGCTTCGTTTCCGAGATATTTGCAGATTTATCTCAAGGGAAGGGGCCTGACGGACATATTTCGAGATATTTCTTCTTCTTGTTGTTCTTCTTCTGCACAGCTAAGCTGGAAGTGGCATTTGCGGCTCGCACTAGTGCACAGTTATCTCAAAGAAAGGGGCCACGGTGTTTCTGTATCTCTATTATGTTGGTGCGGCTTCGGAACTTTTAAATATCTCGATATATCTCGAAAACTACGCTTCTGATCAAAAAATATCATAGAACATAAATTGTAGGAAACATAATTCTCTACAAAAAACGTCTCTTAACATTTTGCCATAGCTCGCTTCATTTCCGAGATATTTGCAGATTCAGCTCAAAGGAACGGGCCTGACGGACATATTTCGAGATACTTCTTTTTCTTGTTGTTCTTCCTCTGCACAGCTAAGCTGGAAGTGGCATTTGCAGCTCGCAATAGTGCAGAGTTATCTCAAAGAAAGGGGCCACGGTGTTTCTGTATCTCTATTATGTTGGTGCGGCTTCGGAACTTTTAAATATCTTGATATATCTCGAGAACTACGCATCTGATCAAAAAATATCATAGAACATAAAAAGTAGGAAACTTAATTCTCTACAAAAAAGGTCTCTTAATATTTTGCCATAGCTCGCTTCGTTTCCGAGATATTTGCAGATATATCTCAAGGGAAGGGGCCTGACGGACATATTTCGAGATATTTCTTCTTCTTGTTGTTCTTCTTCTGCACAGCTAAGCTGGAAGTGGCATTTGCGGCTCGCACTAGTGCAGAGTTATCTCAAAGAAAGGGGCCACGGTGTTTCTGTATCTCTATTATGTTGGTGGGGCTTCGGAACTTTTAAATATCTTGATATATCTCGAGAACTACGCATCTGATCAAAAAATATCATAGAACATAAAAAGTAGGAAACTTAATTCTCTACAAAAAAGGTCTCTTAACATTTTGCCATAGCTCGCTTCGTTTCCGAGATATTTGCAGATTTATCTCAAGGGAAGGGGCCTGACGGACATATTTCGAGATATTTCTTCTTCTTGTTGTTCTTCTTCTGCACAGCTAAGCTGGAAGTGGCATTTGCGGCTCGCACTATTGCAGAGTTATCTCAAAGAAAGGGGCCACGGTGTTTCTGTATCTCTATTATGTTGGTGCGGCTTCGGAACTTTTAAATATCTCGATATATCTCGAAAACTACGCTTCTGATCAAAAAATATCATAGAACATAAATTGTAGGAAACATAATTCTCTACAAAAAAGGTCTCTCAACATTTTGCCATAGCTCGCTTCGTTTCCGAGATATTTGCAGATATATCTCAAGGGCAGGGGCCTGACGGACATATTTCGAGATATTTCTTCTTCTTGTTGTTCTTCTTCTGCACAGCTAAGCTGGAAGTGGCATTTGCGGCTCGCACTAGTGCAGAGTTATCTCAAAGAAAGGGGCCACGGTGTTTCTGTATCTGTATTATGTTGGTGCGGCTTCGGAACTTTTAAATATCTTGATATATCTCGAGAACTACGCGTCTGATCAAAAAATATCATACAACATAAAATGTAGGAAACATAATTCTCTACAAAAAAGGTCTCTTAACATTTTGCCATAGCTCGCTTCGTTTCCGAGATATTTGCAGATTTATCTCAAGGGAAGGGGCCTGACGGACATATTTCGAGATATTTCTTCTTCTTGTTGTTCTTCTTCTGCACAGCTAAGCTGGAAGTGGCATTTGCGGCTCGCACTAGTGCACAGTTATCTCAAAGAAAGGGGCCACGGTGTTTCTGTATCTCTATTATGTTGGTGCGGCTTCGGAACTTTTAAATATCTCGATATATCTCGAAAACTACGCTTCTGATCAAAAAATATCATAGAACATAAATTGTAGGAAACATAATTCTCTACAAAAAACGTCTCTTAACATTTTGCCATAGCTCGCTTCATTTCCGAGATATTTGCAGATTCAGCTCAAAGGAACGGGCCTGACGGACATATTTCGAGATACTTCTTTTTCTTGTTGTTCTTCCTCTGCACAGCTAAGCTGGAAGTGGCATTTGCAGCTCGCAATAGTGCAGAGTTATCTCAAAGAAAGGGGCCACGGTGTTTCTGTATCTCTATTATGTTGGTGCGGCTTCGGAACTTTTAAATATCTTGATATATCTCGAGAACTACGCATCTGATCAAAAAATATCATAGAACATAAAAAGTAGGAAACTTAATTCTCTACAAAAAAGGTCTCTTAATATTTTGCCATAGCTCGCTTCGTTTCCGAGATATTTGCAGATTTATCTCAAGGGAAGGGGCCTGACGGACATATTTCGAGATATTTCTTCTTCTTGTTGTTCTTCTTCTGCACAGCTAAGCTGGAAGTGGCATTTGCGGCTCGCACTAGTGCAGAGTTATCTCAAAGAAAGGGGCCATGGTGTTTCTGTATCTCTATTATGTTGGTGGGGCTTCGGAACTTTTAAATATCTTGATATATCTCGAGAACTACGCATCTGATCAAAAAATATCATAGAACATAAAAAGTAGGAAACTTAATTCTCTACAAAAAAGGTCTCTTAACATTTTGCCATAGCTCGCTTCGTTTCCGAGATATTTGCAGATTTATCTCAAGGGAAGGGGCCTGACGGACATATTTCGAGATATTTCTTCTTCTTGTTGTTCTTCTTCTGCACAGCTAAGCTGGAAGTGGCATTTGCGGCTCGCACTATTGCAGAGTTATCTCAAAGAAAGGGGCCACGGTGTTTCTGTATCTCTATTATGTTGGTGCGGCTTCGGAACTTTTAAATATCTCGATATATCTCGAAAACTACGCTTCTGATCAAAAAATATCATAGAACATAAATTGTAGGAAACATAATTCTCTACAAAAAAGGTCTCTCAACATTTTGCCATAGCTCGCTTCGTTTCCGAGATATTTGCAGATATATCTCAAGGGCAGGGGCCTGACGGACATATTTCGAGATATTTCTTCTTCTTGTTGTTCTTCTTCTGCACAGCTAAGCTGGAAGTGGCATTTACAGCTCGCAATAGTGCAGAGTTATCTCAAAGAGAGGGGCCACGGTGTTTCTGTATCTCTATTATGTTGGTGCGGCTTCGGAACTTTTAAATATCTTGATATATCTCGAGAACTACGCATCTGATCAAAAAATATCATAGAACATAAAAAGTAGGAAACTTAATTCTCTACAAAAAAGGTCTCTTAACATTTTGCCATAGCTCGCTTGGTTTCCGAGATATTTGCAGATTTACCTCAAGGGAAGGGGCCCGACGGACATATTTCGAGATATTTCTTTTTCTTGTTGTTCTTCTTCTGCACAGCTAAGCTGGAAGTGGCATTTGCGGCTCGCACTAGTGCAGAGTTATCTCAAAGAAAGGGGCCACGGTGTTTCTGTATCTCTATTATGTTGGTGCGGCTTCGGAACTTTTAAATATCTCGATATATCTCGAAAACTACGCTTCTGATCAAAAAATATCATAGAACATAAATTGTAGGAAACATAATTCTCTACAAAAAACGTCTCTTAACATTTTGCCATAGCTCGCTTCGTTTCCGAGATATTTGCAGGTTCAGCTCAAAGGAACGGGCCTGACGGACATATTTCGAGATACTTCTTCTTCTTGTTGTTCTTCCTCTGCACAGCTAAGCTGGAAGTGGCATTTGCAGCTCGCAATAGTGCAGAGTTATCTCAAAGAAAGGGGCCACGGTGTTTCTGTATCTCTATTATGTTGGTGCGGCTTCGGAACTTTTAAATATCTCGATATATCTCGAAAACTACGCTTCTGATCAAAAAATATCATAGAACATAAATTGTAGGAAACATAATTCGCTACAAAAAAGGTCTCTCAACATTTTGCCATAGCTCGCTTCGTTTCCGAGATATTTGCAGATATATCTCAAGGGAAGGGGCCTGACGGACATATTTCGAGATATTTCTTCTTCTTGTTGTTCTTCTTCTGCACAGCTAAGCTGGAAGTGGCATTTGCGGCTCGCACTATTGCAGAGTTATCTCAAAGAAAGGGGCCACGGTGTTTCTGTATCTCTATTATGTTGGTGCGGCTTCGGAACTTTTAAATATCTCGATATATCTCGAAAACTACGCTTCTGATCAAAAAATATCATAGAACATAAATTGTAGGAAACATAATTCTCTACAAAAAAGGTCTCTCAACATTTTGCCATAGCTCGCTTCGTTTCCGAGATATTTGCAGATATATCTCAAGGGCAGGGGCCTGACGGACATATTTCGAGATATTTCTTCTTCTTGTTGTTCTTCTTCTGCACAGCTAAGCTGGAAGTGGCATTTACAGCTCGCAATAGTGCAGAGTTATCTCAAAGAAAGGGGCCACGGTGTTTCTGTATCTCTATTATGTTGGTGCGGCTTCGGAACTTTTAAATATCTTGATATATCTCGAGAACTGCGCATCTGATCAAAAAATATCATAGAACATAAAAAGTAGGAAACTTAATTCTCTACAAAAAAGGTCTCTTAACATTTTGCCATACCTCGCTTCGTTTCCGAGATATTTGCAGATTTATCTCAAGGGAAGGGGCCTGACGGACATATTTCGAGATATTTCTTCTTCTTGTTGTTCTTCTTCTGCACAGCTAAGCTGGAAGTGGCATTTGCGGCTCGCACTAGTGCAGAGTTATCTCAAAGAAAGGGGCCACGGTGTTTCTGTATCTCTATTATGTTGGTGCGGCTTCGGAACTTTTAAATATCTCGATATATCTCGAAAACTACGCTTCTGATCAAAAAATATCATAGAACATAAATTGGAGGAAACATAATTCTCTACAAAAAACGTCTCTTAACATTTTGCCATAGCTCGCTTCGTTTCCGAGATATTTGCAGATTCAGCTCAAAGGAACGGGCCTGACGGACATATTTCGAGATATTTCTTCTTCTTGTTGTTCTTCTTCTGCACAGCTAAGCTGGAAGTGGCATTTGCGGCTCGCACTATTGCAGAGTTATCTCAAAGAAAGGGGCCACGGTGTTTCTGTATCTCTATTATGTTGGTGAGGCTTCGGAACTTTTAAATATCTTGATATATCTCGAGAACTACGCATCTGATCAAAAAATATCATAGAACATAAAAAGTAGGAAACTTAATTCTCTACAAAAAAGGTCTCTTAACATTTTGCCATACCTCGCTTCGTTTCCGAGATATTTGCAGATTTATCTCAAGGGAAGGGGCCTGTCGGACATATTTCGAGATATTTCTTCTTCTTGTTGTTCTTCTTCTGCACAGCTAAGCTGGAGGTGGCATTTGCGGCTCGCACTAGTGCAGAGTTATCTCAAAGAAAGGGGCCACGGTGTTTCGGTATCTCTATTATGTTGGTGCGGCTTCGGAACTTTTAAATATCTCGATATATCTCGAAAACTACGCTTCTGATCGAAAAATATCATAGAACATAAATTGTAGGAAACATAATTCTCTACAAAAAACGTCTCTAAACATTTTGCCATAGCTCGCTTCGTTTCGGAGATATTTGCAGATTCAGCTCAAAGGAACGGGCCTGACGGACATATTTCGAGATACTTCTTTTTCTTGTTGTTCTTCCTCTGCACAGCTAAGCTGGAAGTGGCATTTGCAGCTCGCAATAGTGCAGAGTTATCTCAAAGAAAGGGGCCACGGTGTTTCTGTATCTGTATTATGTTGGTGCGGCTTCGGAACTTTTAAATATCTTGATATATCTCGAGAACTACGCATCTGATCAAAGAATATCATAGAACATAAAAAGTAGGAAACTTAATTCTCTACAAAAAAGGTCTCTTAACATTTTGCCATAGCTCACTTCGTTTCCGAGATATTTGCAGATTTATCTCAAGGGAAGGGGCCTGACGGACATATCTCGAGATATTTCTTCTTCTTGTTGTTCTTCTTCTGCACAGCTAAGCTGGAAGTGGCATTTGCGGCTCGCACTAGTGCAGAGTTATCTCAAAGAAAGGGGCCACGGTGTTTCTGTATCTGTATTATGTTGGTGCGGCTTCGGAACTTTTAAATATCTTGATATATCTCGAGAACTACGCGTCTGATCAAAAAATATCATAGAACATAAAAAGTAGGAAACATAATTCTCTACAAAAAAGGTCTCTTAACATTTTGCCATAGCTCGCTTCGTTTCCGAGATATTTGCAGATTTATCTCAAGGGAAGGGGCCTGACGGACATATTTCGAGATATTTCTTCTTCTTGTTGTTCTTCTTCTGCACAGCTAAGCTGGAAGTGGCATTTGCGGCTCGCACTATTGCAGAGTTATCTCAAAGAAAGGGGCCACGGTGTTTCTGTATCTCTATTATGTTGGTGCGGCTTCGTAACTTTTAAATATCTCGATATATCTCGAAAACTACGCTTCTGATCAAAAAATATCATAGAACATAAATTGTAGGAAACATAATTCTCTACAAAAAAGGTCTCTTAACATTTTGCCATAGCTCGCTTGGTTTCCGAGCTATTTGCAGATATATCTCAAGGGCAGGGGCCTGACGGACATATTTCGAGATATTTCTTCTTCTTTTTGTTCTTCTTCTGCACAGCTAAGCTGGAAGTGGCATTTACAGCTCGCAATAGTGCAGAGTTATCTCAAAGAAAGGGGCCACGGTGTTTCTGTATCTCTATTATGTTGGTGCGGCTTCGGAACTTTTAAATATCTTGATATATCTCGAGAACTACGCATCTGATCAAAAAATATCATAGAACATAAAAAGTAGGAAACTTGATTCTCTACAAAAAAGGTCTCTTAACATTTTGCCATAGCTCGCTTCGTTTCCGAGATATTTGCAGATTTATCTCAAGGGAAGGGGCCTGACGGACATATTTCGAAATATTTCTTCTTCTTGTTGTTCTTCTTCTGCACAGCTAAGCTGGAAGTGGCATTTGCGGCTCGCACTATTGCAGAGTTATCTCAAAGAAAGGGGCCACGGTGATTCTGTATCTCTATTATGTTGGTGCGGCTTCGTAACTTTTAAATATCTCGATATATCTCGAAAACTACGCTTCTGGTCAAAAAATATCATAGAACATAAATTGTAGGAAACAAAGTTCTCTACAAAAAAGGTCTCTTAACATTTTGCCATAGCTCGCTTGGTTTCCGAGATATTAGCAGATATATCTCAAGGGCAGGGGCCTGACGGACATATTTCGAGATATTTCTTCTTCTTGTTGTTCTTCTTCTGCACAGCTAAGCTGGAAGTGGCATTTACAGCTCGCAATAGTGCAGAGTTATCTCAAAGAAAGGGGCCACGGTGTTTCTGTATCTCTATTATGTTGGTGCGGTTTCGGAACTTTTAAATATCTTGATATATCTCGAGAACTACGCATCTGATCAAAAAATATCATAGAACATAAAAAGTAGGAAACTTAATTCTCTACAAATAAGGTCTCTTAACATTTTGCCATAGCTCGCTTCGTTTCCGAGATATTTGCAGATTTATCTCAAGGGAAGGGGCCTCACGGACATATTTCGAGATATTTCTTCTTCTTGTTGTTCTTCTTCTGCACAGCTAAGCTGGAAGTGGCATTTGCAGCTCGCAATAGTGCAGAAATATCTCAAAGAAAGGGGCCACGGTGTTTCTGTATCTCTATTATGTTGGTGCGGCTTCGGAACTTTTAAATATCTTGATATATCTCGAGAACTACGCGTCTATTCAAAAAATATCATAGAACATAAAAAGTAGGAAACATAATTCTCTACAAAAAAGGTCTCTTAACATTTTGCCATAGCTCGCTTCGTTTCCGAGATATTTGCAGATTTATCTCAAGGGAAGGGGCCTGACGGACATATTTCGAGAAGTTTCTTCTTCTTGTTGTTCTTCTTCTGCACAGCTAAGCTGGAAGTGGCATTTGCGGCTCGCACTAGTGCACAGTTATCTCAAAGAAAGGGGCCACGGTGTTTCTGTATCTCTAATATGTTGGTGCGGCTTCGGAACTTTTAAGTATCTCGATATATCTCGAAAACTACGCTTCTGATCAAAAAATATCATAGAACATAAATTGTAGGAAACATAATTCTCTACAAAAAACGTCTCTTAACATTTTGCCATAGCTCGCTTCGTTTCCGAGATATTTGCAGATTCAGCTCAAAGGAACTGGCCTGACGGACATATTTCGAGATATTTCTTCTTCTTGTTGTTCTTCCTCTGCACAGCTAAGCTGGAAGTGGCATTTGCAGCTCGCAATAGTGCAGAGTTATCTCAAAGAAAGGGGCCACGGTGTTTCTGTATCTATTATGTTGGTGCGGCTTCGGAACTTTTAAATATCTTGATATATCTCGAGAACTACGCATCTGATCAAAAAATATCATAGAACACAAAAAGTAGGAAACTTAATTCTCTACAAAAAAGGTCTCCTAACATTTTGCCATAGCTCGCTTCGTTTCCGAGATATTTGCAGATTTATCTCAAGGGAAGGGGCCTGACGGACATATTTCGAGATATTTCTTCTTCTTGTTGTTCTTCTTCTGCACAGCTGAGCTGGAAGTGGCATTTGCAGGTCGCAATAGTGCAGAGTTATCTCAAAGAAAGGGGCCACGGTGTTTCTGTATCTCTATTATGTTGGTGCGGCTTCGGAACTTTTAAATATCTCGATATATCTCGAAAACTACGCTTCTGATCAAAAAATATCATAGAACGTAAATTGTAGGAAACATTATTCTCTACAGAAAAGGTCTCTTAACATTTTGCCATAGCTCGCTTCGTTTCCGAGATATTTGCAGATTCATCTCAAGGGAAGGGGTCTGACGGACATATTTCGAGATATTTCTTCTTCTTGTTGTTCTTCTTCTGCACAGCTAAGCTCGAAGCGGCATTTGCAGCTCGCAATAGTGCAGAGTTATCTCAAAGAAAGAGGCCACGGTGTTTCTGTACCTCTATTATGTTGGTGCAGCTTCGGAACTTTTAAATATCTTGATATATCTCGAGAACTACGCATCTGATCAAAAAATATCATCGAACATAAAAAGTAGGAAACTTAATTCTCTACAAAAAAGGTCTCTTAAGATTTTGCCATAGCTCGCTTCGTTTCCGAGATATTTGCAGATTTATCTCAAGGGAAGTGGCCTGACGGACATATTTCGAGATATTTCTTCTTCTTGTTGTTCTTCTTCTGCACAGCTAAGCTGGAAGTGGCATTTGCAGCTCGCAATAGTGCAGAGTTATCCCAAAGAAAGGGGCCACGGTGTTTCTGTATCTCTATTATGTTGGTGCGGCTTCGGAACTTTTAAATATCTTGATATATCTCGAGAACTACGCATCTGATCAAAAAATATCATACCACATAAAAAGTAGGAAACTTAATTCTCTACAAGAAAGGTCTCTAAACATTTTGCCATAGCTCGCTTCGTTTCCGAGATATTTGCAGATTTATCTCAAGGGAAGGGGCCTGACGGACATATTTCGAGATATTTCTTCTTCTTGTTGTTCTTCTTCTGCACAGCTAAGCTGGAAGTGGCATTTGCAGCTCGCAATAGTGCAGAGTTATCTCAAAGAAAGGGGCCACGGTGTTTCTGTATCTCTATTATGTTGGTGCGGCTTCGGAACTTTTAAATATCTCGATATATCTCGAAAACTACGCTTCTGATCAAAAAATATCATAGAACATAAAAAGTAGGAAACTTAATTCTCTACACAAAAGGTCTCTTAACATTTTGCCATAGCTCGCTTCGTTTCCGAGATATTTGCAGATTCATCTCAAGGGAAGGGGTCTGACGGACATATTTCGAGATATTTCTTCTTCTTGTTGTTCTTCTTCTGCACAGCTAAGCTCGAAGCGGCATTTGCAGCTCGCAATAGTGCAGAGTTATCTCAAAGAAAGAGGCCACGGTGTTTCTGTACCTCTATTATGTTGGTGCAGCTTCGGAACTTTTAAATATCTTGATATATCTCGAGAACTACGCATCTGATCAAAAAATATCATCGAACATAAAAAGTAGGAAACTTAATTCTCTACAAAAAAGGTCTCTTATGATTTTGCCATAGCTCGCTTCGTTTCCGAGATATTTGCAGATTTATCTCAA
Source organism: Osmia lignaria lignaria (assembly GCF_051020975.1). NCBI lineage: Eukaryota > Metazoa > Arthropoda > Insecta > Hymenoptera > Megachilidae > Osmia > Osmia lignaria. The sequence goes on from NW_027478159.1 coordinate 24,099,650, forward strand.
GGGAAGTGGCCTGACGGACATATTTCGAGATATTTCTTCTTCTTGTTGTTCTTCTTCTGCACAGCTAAGCTGGAAGTGGCATTTACAGCTCGCAATAGTGCAGAGTTATCCCAAAGAAAGGGGCCACGGTGTTTCTGTATCTCTATTATGTTGGTGCGGCTTCGGAACTTTTAAATATCTTGATATATCTCGAGAACTACGCATCTGATCAAAAAATATCATACTACATAAAAAGTAGGAAACTTAATTCTCTACAAGAAAGGTCTCTAAACATTTTGCCATAGCTCGCTTCGTTTCCGAGATATTTGCAGATTTATCTCAAGGGAAGGGGCCTGACGGACATATTTCGAGATATTTCTTCTTCTTGTTGTTCTTCTTCTGCACAGCTAAGCTGGAAGTGGCATTTGCAGCTCGCAATAGTGCAGAGTTATCTCAAAGAAAGGGGCCACGGTGTTTCTGTATCTCTATTATGTTGGTGCGGCTTCGGAACTTTTAAATATCTCGATATATCTCGAAAACTACGCTTCTGATCAAAAAATATCATAGAACATAAAAAGTAGGAAACTTAATTCTCTACAAAAAAGGTCTCTTAACATTTTGCCATAGTTCGCTTCGTTTCCGAGATATTTGCAGATTCATCTCAAGGGAAGGGGTCTGACGGACATATTTCGAGATATTTCTTCTTCTTGTTGTTCTTCTTCTGCACAGCTAAGCTCGAAGCGGCATTTGCAGCTCGCAATAGTGCTGAGTTATCTCAAAGAAAGAGGCCACGGTGTTTCTGTACCTCTATTATGTTGGTGCAGCTTCGGAACTTTTAAATATCTTGATATATCTCGAGAACTACGCATCTGATCAAAAAATATCATCGAACATAAAAAGGAGGAAACTTAATTCTCTACAAAAAAGGTCTCTTAACATTTTGCCATAGCTCGCTTCGTTTCCGAGATATTTGCAGATTTATCTCAAGGGAAGTGGCCTGACGGACATATTTCGAGATATTTCTTCTTCTTGTTGTTCTTCTTCTGCACAGCTAAGCTGGAAGTGGCATTTGCAGCTCGCAATAGTGCAGAGTTATCCCAAAGAAAGGGGCCACGGTGTTTCTGTATCTCTATTATGTTGGTGCGGCTTCGGAACTTTTAAATATCTTGATATATCTCGAGAACTACGCATCTGATCAAAAAATATCATACTACATAAAAAGTAGGAAACTTAATTCTCTACAAGAAAGGTCTCTAAACATTTTGCCATAGCTCGCTTCGTTTCCGAGATATTTGCAGATTTATCTCAAGGGAAGGGGCCTGACGGACATATTTCGAGATATTTCTTCTTCTTGTTGTTCTTCTTCTGCACAGCTAAGCTGGAAGTGGCATTTGCAGCTCGCAATAGTGCAGAGTTATCTCAAAGAAAGGGGCCACGGTGTTTCTGTATCTCTATTATGTTGGTGCGGCTTCGGAACTTTTAAATATCTCGATATATCTCGAAAACTACGCTTCTGATCAAAAAATATCATAGAACATAAAAAGTAGGAAACTTAATTCTCTACAAAAAAGGTCTCTTAACATTTTGCCATAGCTCGCTTCGTTTCCGAGATATTTGCAGATTCATCTCAAGGGAAGTGGCCTGACGGACATATTTCGAGATATTTCTTCTTCTTGTTGTTCTTCTTCTGCACAGCTAAGCTGGAAGTGGCATTTGCAGCTCGCAATAGTGCAGAGTTATCCCAAAGAAAGGGGCCACGGTGTTTCTGTATCTCTATTATGTTGGTGCGGCTTCGGAACTTTTAAATATCTTGATATATCTCGAGAACTACGCATCTGATCAAAAAATATCATACTACATAAAAAGTAGGAAACTTAATTCTCTACAAGAAAGGTCTCTAAACATTTTGCCATAGCTCGCTTCGTTTCCGAGATATTTGCAGATTTATCTCAAGGGAAGGGGCCTGACGGACATATTTCGAGATATTTCTTCTTCTTGTTGTTCTTCTTCTGCACAGCTAAGCTGGAAGTGGCATTTGCAGCTCGCAATAGTGCAGAGTTATCTCAAAGAAAGGGGCCACGGTGTTTCTGTATCTCTATTATGTTGGTGCGGCTTCGGAACTTTTAAATATCTCGATATATCTCGAAAACTACGCTTCTGATCAAAAAATATCATAGAACATAAAAAGTAGGAAACTTAATTCTCTACAAAAAAGGTCTCTTAACATTTTGCCATAGCTCGCTTCGTTTCCGAGATATTTGCAGATTTATCTCAAGGGAAGGGGCGTAACGGACATATTTCGAGATATTTCTTCTTCTTGTTGTTCTTCTTCTGCACAGCTAAACTGGAAGTGGCATTTCCAGCTCGCAATAGTGCAGAGTTATCTCAAAGAAAGGGGCCACGGTGTTTCTGTATCTCTATTATGTTGGTGCGGCTTCGGAACTTTTAAATATCTTGGTATATCTCGAGAACTACGCATCTGATCAAAAAATATCATAGAACATAAAAAGTAGGAAACTTAATTCTCTACAAAAAAGGTCTCTTAACATTTTGCCATAGCTCGCTTCGTTTCCGAGATATTTGCAGATTTATCTCAAGGGAAGGGGCCTGACGGACATATTTCGAGATATTTCTTCTTCTTGTTGTTCTTCTTCTGCACAGCTGAGCTGGAAGTGGCATTTGCAGGTCGCAATAGTGCAGAGTTATCTCAAAGAAAGGGGCCACGGTGTTTCTGTATCTCTATTATGTTGGTGCGGCTTCGGAACTTTTAAATATCTCGATATATCTCGAAAACTACGCTTCTGATCAAAAAATATCATAGAACGTAAATTGTAGGAAACATTATTCTCTACAAAAAAGGTCTCTTAACATTTTGCCATAGCTCGCTTCGTTTCCGAGATATTTGCAGATTCATCTCAAGGGAAGGGGTCTGACGGACATATTTCGAGATATTTCTTCTTCTTGTTGTTCTTCTTCTGCACAGCTAAGCTGGAAGTGGCATTTGCAGCTCGCAATAGTGCAGAGTTATCTCAAAGAAAGGGGCCACGGTGTTTCTGTATCTCTATTATGTTGGTGCGGCTTCGGAACTTTTAAATATCTCGATATATCTCGAAAACTACGCTTCTGATCGAAAAATATCATACAACGTAAATTGTAGGAAACATAATTCTCTACAAAAAACGTCTCTTAACATTTTGCCATAGCTCGCTTCGTTTCCGAGATATTTGCAGATTCAGCTCAAAGGAACGGGCCTGACGGACATATTTCGAGATACTTCTTTTCCTTGTTGTTCTTCCTCTGCACAGCTAAGCTGGAAGTGGCATTTGCAGCTCGCAATAGTGCAGAGTTATCTCAAAGAAAGGGGCCACGGTGTTTCTGTATCTCTATTATGTTGGTGCGGCTTCGGAACTTTTAAATATCTTGATATATCTCGAGAACTACGCATCTGATCAAAAAATGTCATAGAACATAAAAAGTAGGAAACTTAATTCTCTACAAAAAAGGTCTCTTAACATTTTGCCATAGCTCGCTTCGTTTCCGAGATATTTGCATATTTATCTCAAGGGAAGGGGCCTGACGGACATATTTCGAGATATTTCTTCTTCTTGTTGTTCTTCTTCTGCACAGCTAAGCTGGAAGTGGCATTTGCGGCTCGCACTAGTGCAGAGTTATCTCAAAGAAAGGGGCCACGGTGTTTCTGTATCTTTATTATGTTGATGCGGCTTCGGAACTTTTAAATATCTCGATATATCTCGACAACTACGCTTCTGATAAAAAAATATCATAGAACATAAAAAGTAGGAAACTTAATTCTCTACAAAAAAGGTCTCTTAACATTTTGCCATAGCTCGCTTCGTTTCCGAGATATTTGCAGATTTATCTCAAGGGAAGGGGCCTAACGGACATATTTCGAGATATTTCTTCTTCTTGTTGTTCTTCTTCTGCACAGCTAAGCTGGAAGTGGCATTTGCGGCTCGCAATAGTGCAGAGTTATCTCAAAGAAAGGGGCCACGGTGTTTCTGTATCTCTATTATGTTGGTGCGGCTTCGGAACTTTTAAATATCTCGATATATCTCGAGAACTACGCATCTGATCAAAAAATGTCATAGAGCATAAAAAGTAGGAAACTTAATTCTCTACAAAAAAGGTCTCTTAAGATTTTGCCATAGCTCGCTTCGTTTCCGAGATATTTGCATATTTATCTCAAGGGAAGGGGCCTGACGGACATATTTCGAGATATTTCTTCTTCTTGTTGTTCTTCTTCTGCACAGCTAAGCTGGAAGTGGCATTTGCGGCTCGCACTAGTGCAGAGTTATCTCAAAGAAAGGGGCCACGGTGTTTCTGTATCTTTATTATGTTGGTGCGGCTTCGGAACTTTTAAATATCTCGATATATCTCGACAACTACGCTTCTGATCAAAAAATATCATAGAACATAAAAAGTAGGAAACTTAATTCTCTACAAAAAAGGTCTCTTAACATTTTGCCATAGCTCGCTTCGTTTCCGAGATATTTGCAGATTTATCTCAAGGGAAGTGGCCTGACGGACATATTTCGAGATATTTCTTCTTCTTGTTGTTCTTCTTCTGCACAGCTAAGCTGGAAGTGGCATTTGCAGCTCGCAATAGTGCAGAGTTATCCCAAAGAAAGGGGCCACGGTGTTTCTGTATCTCTATTATGTTGGTGCGGCTTCGGAACTTTTAAATATCTTGATATATCTCGAGAACTACGCATCTGATCAAAAAATATCATACCACATAAAAAGTAGGAAACTTAATTCTCTACAAGAAAGGTCTCTAAACATTTTGCCATAGCTCGCTTCGTTTCCGAGATATTTGCAGATTTATCTCAAGGGAAGGGGCCTGACGGACATATTTCGAGATATTTCTTCTTCTTGTTGTTCTTCTTCTGCACAGCTAAGCTGGAAGTGGCATTTGCAGCTCGCAATAGTGCAGAGTTATCTCAAAGAAAGGGGCCACGGTGTTTCTGTATCTCTATTATGTTGGTGCGGCTTCGGAACTTTTAAATATCTCGATATATCTCGAAAACTACGCTTCTGATCAAAAAATATCATAGAACATAAAAAGTAGGAAACTTAATTCTCTACACAAAAGGTCTCTTAACATTTTGCCATAGCTCGCTTCGTTTCCGAGATATTTGCAGATTCATCTCAAGGGAAGGGGTCTGACGGACATATTTCGAGATATTTCTTCTTCTTGTTGTTCTTCTTCTGCACAGCTAAGCTCGAAGCGGCATTTGCAGCTCGCAATAGTGCAGAGTTATCTCAAAGAAAGAGGCCACGGTGTTTCTGTACCTCTATTATGTTGGTGCAGCTTCGGAACTTTTAAATATCTTGATATATCTCGAGAACTACGCATCTGATCAAAAAATATCATCGAACATAAAAAGTAGGAAACTTAATTCTCTACAAAAAAGGTCTCTTATGATTTTGCCATAGCTCGCTTCGTTTCCGAGATATTTGCAGATTTATCTCAAGGGAAGTGGCCTGACGGACATATTTCGAGATATTTCTTCTTCTTGTTGTTCTTCTTCTGCACAGCTAAGCTGGAAGTGGCATTTGCAGCTCGCAATAGTGCAGAGTTATCCCAAAGAAAGGGGCCACGGTGTTTCTGTATCTCTATTATGTTGGTGCGGCTTCGGAACTTTTAAATATCTTGATATATCTCGAGAACTACGCATCTGATCAAAAAATATCATACTACATAAAAAGTAGGAAACTTAATTCTCTACAAGAAAGGTCTCTAAACATTTTGCCATAGCTCGCTTCGTTTCCGAGATATTTGCAGATTTATCTCAAGGGAAGGGGCCTGACGGACATATTTCGAGATATTTCTTCTTCTTGTTGTTCTTCTTCTGCACAGCTAAGCTGGAAGTGGCATTTGCAGCTCGCAATAGTGCAGAGTTATCTCAAAGAAAGGGGCCACGGTGTTTCTGTATCTCTATTACGTTGGTGCGGCTTCGGAACTTTTAAATATCTCGATATATCTCGAAAACTACGCTTCTGATCAAAAAATATCATAGAACATAAAAAGTAGGAAACTTAATTCTCTACAAAAAAGGTCTCTTAACATTTTGCCATAGCTCGCTTCGTTTCCGAGATATTTGCAGATTCATCTCAAGGGAAGGGGTCTGACGGACATATTTCGAGATATTTCTTCTTCTTGTTGTTCTTCTTCTGCACAGCTAAGCTGGAAGTGGCATTTGCAGCTCGCAATAGTGCAGAGTTATCTCAAAGAAAGGGGCCACGGTGTTTCTGTATCTCTATTATGTTGGTGCGGCTTCGGAACTTTTAAATATCTCGATATATCTCGAAAACTACGCTTCTGATCAAAAAATATCATAGAACATAAAAAGTAGGAAACTTAATTCTCTACAAAAAAGGTCTCTTAACATTTTGCCATAGCTCGCTTCGTTTCCGAGATATTTGCAGATTTATCTCAAGGGAAGGGGCCTGACGGACATATTTCGAGATATTTCTTCTTCTTGTTGTTCTTCTTCTGCACAGCTAAGCTGGAAGTGGCATTTGCAGCTCGCAATAGTGCAGAGTTATCTCAAAGAAAGGGGCCACGGTGTTTCTGTATCTCTATTATGTTGGTGCGGCTTCGGAACTTTTAAATATCTCGATATATCTCGAAAACTACGCTTCTGATCAAAAAATATCATAGAACATAAAAAGTAGGAAACTTAATTCTCTACAAAAAAGGTCTCTTAACATTTTGCCATAGCTCGCTTCGTTTCCGAGATATTTGCAGATTCATCTCAAGGGAAGGGGTCTGACGGACATATTTCGAGATATTTCTTCTTCTTGTTGTTCTTCTTCTGCACAGCTAAGCTCGAAGCGGCATTTGCAGCTCGCAATAGTGCTGAGTTATCTCAAAGAAAGAGGCCACGGTGTTTCTGTACCTCTATTATGTTGGTGCAGCTTCGGAACTTTTAAATATCTTGATATATCTCGAGAACTACGCATCTGATCAAAAAATATCATCGAACATAAAAAGTAGGAAACTTAATTCTCTACAAAAAAGGTCTCTTAACATTTTGCCATAGCTCGCTTCGTTTCCGAGATATTTGCAGATTTATCTCAAGGGAAGTGGCCTGACGGACATATTTCGAGATATTTCTTCTTCTTGTTGTTCTTCTTCTGCACAGCTAAGCTGGAAGTGGCATTTGCAGCTCGCAATAGTGCAGAGTTATCCCAAAGAAAGGGGCCACGGTGTTTCTGTATCTCTATTATGTTGGTGCGGCTTCGGAACTTTTAAATATCTTGATATATCTCGAGAACTACGCATCTGATCAAAAAATATCATACTACATAAAAAGTAGGAAACTTAATTCTCTACAAGAAAGGTCTCTAAACATTTTGCCATAGCTCGCTTCGTTTCCGAGATATTTGCAGATTTATCTCAAGGGAAGGGGCCTGACGGACATATTTCGAGATATTTCTTCTTCTTGTTGTTCTTCTTCTGCACAGCTAAGCTGGAAGTGGCATTTGCAGCTCGCAATAGTGCAGAGTTATCTCAAAGAAAGGGGCCACGGTGTTTCTGTATCTCTATTATCTTGGTGCGGCTTCGGAACTTTTAAATATCTCGATATATCTCGAAAACTACGCTTCTGATCAAAAAATATCATAGAACATAAAAAGTAGGAAACTTAATTCTCTACAAAAAAGGTCTCTTAACATTTTGCCATAGCTCGCTTCGTTTCCGAGATATTTGCAGATTCATCTCAAGGGAAGTGGCCTGACAGACATATTTCGAGATATTTCTTCTTCTTGTTGTTCTTCTTCTGCACAGCTAAGCTGGAAGTGGCATTTGCAGCTCGCAATAGTGCAGAGTTATCCCAAAGAAAGGGGCCACGGTGTTTCTGTATCTCTATTATGTTGGTGCGGCTTCGGAACTTTTAAATATCTTGATATATCTCGAGAACTACGCATCTGATCAAAAAATATCATACTACATAAAAAGTAGGAAACTTAATTCTCTACAAGAAAGGTCTCTAAACATTTTGCCATAGCTCGCTTCGTTTCCGAGATATTTGCAGATTTATCTCAAGGGAAGGGGCCTGACGGACATATTTCGAGATATTTCTTCTTCTTGTTGTTCTTCTTCTGCACAGCTAAGCTGGAAGTGGCATTTGCAGCTCGCAATAGTGCAGAGTTATCTCAAAGAAAGGGGCCACGGTGTTTCTGTATCTCTATTATGTTGGTGCGGCTTCGGAACTTTTAAATATCTCGATATATCTCGAAAACTACGCTTCTGATCAAAAAATATCATAGAACATAAAAAGTAGGAAACTTAATTCTCTACAAAAAAGGTCTCTTAACATTTTGCCATAGCTCGCTTCGTTTCCGAGATATTTGCAGATTTATCTCAAGGGAAGGGGCCTAACGGACATATTTCGAGATATTTCTTCTTCTTGTTGTTCTTCTTCTGCACAGCTAAACTGGAAGTGGCATTTCCAGCTCGCAATAGTGCAGAGTTATCTCAAAGAAAGGGGCCACGGTGTTTCTGTATCTCTATTATGTTGGTGCGGCTTCGGAACTTTTAAATATCTTGATATATCTCGAGAACTACGCATCTGATCAAAAAATATCATAGAACATAAAAAGTAGGAAACTTAATTCTCTACAAAAAAGGTCTCTTAACATTTTGCCATAGCTCGCTTCGTTTCCGAGATATTTGCAGATTTATCTCAAGGGAAGGGGCCTGACGGACATATTTCGAGATATTTCTTCTTCTTGTTGTTCTTCTTCTGCACAGCTGAGCTGGAAGTGGCATTTGCAGCTCGCAATAGTGCAGAGTTATCTCAAAGAAAGGGGCCACGGTGTTTCTGTATCTCTATTATGTTGGTGCGGCTTCGGAACTTTTAATTATCTCGATATATCTCGAAAACTACGCTTCTGATCAAAAAATATCATAGAACGTAAATTGTAGGAAACATTATTCTCTACAAAAAAGGTCTCTTAACATTTTGCCATAGCTCGCTTCGTTTCCGAGATATTTGCAGATTCATCTCAAGGGAAGGGGTCTGACGGACATATTTCGAGATATTTCTTCTTCTTGTTGTTCTTCTTCTGCACAGCTAAGCTGGAAGTGGCATTTGCAGCTCGCAATAGTGCAGAGTTATCTCAAAGAAAGGGGCCACGGTGTTTCTGTATCTCTATTATGTTGGTGCGGCTTCGGAACTTTTAAATATCTCGATATATCTCGAAAACTACGCTTCTGATCGAAAAATATCATACAACGTAAATTGTAGGAAACATAATTCTCTACAAAAAACGTCTCTTAACATTTTGCCATAGCTCGCTTCGTTTCCGAGATATTTGCAGATTCAGCTCAAAGGAACGGGCCTGACGGACATATTTCGAGATACTTCTTTTCCTTGTTGTTCTTCCTCTGCACAGCTAAGCTGGAAGTGGCATTTGCAGCTCGCAATAGTGCAGAGTTATCTCAAAGAAAGGGGCCACGGTGTTTCTGTATCTCTATTATGTTGGTGCGGCTTCGGAACTTTTAAATATCTTGATATATCTCGAGAACTACGCATCTGATCAAAAAATGTCATAGAACATAAAAAGTAGGAAACTTAATTCTCTACAAAAAAGGTCTCTTAACATTTTGCCATAGCTCGCTTCGTTTCCGAGATATTTGCATATTTATCTCAAGGGAAGGGGCCTGACGGACATATTTCGAGATATTTCTTCTTCTTGTTGTTCTTCTTCTGCACAGCTAAGCTGGAAGTGGCATTTGCGGCTCGCACTAGTGCAGAGTTATCTCAAAGAAAGGGGCCACGGTGTTTCTGTATCTTTATTATGTTGGTGCGGCTTCGGAACTTTTAAATATCTCGATATATCTCGACAACTACGCTTCTGATCAAAAAATATCATAGAACATAAAAAGTAGGAAACTTAATTCTCTACAAAAAAGGTCTCTTAACATTTTGCCATAGCTCGCTTCGTTTCCGAGATATTTGCAGATTTATCTCAAGGGAAGGGGCCTAACGGACATATTTCGAGATATTTCTTCTTCTTGTTGTTCTTCTTCTGCACAGCTAAGCTGGAAGTGGCATTTGCGGCTCGCAATAGTGCAGAGTTATCTCAAAGAAAGGGGCCACGGTGTTTCTGTATCTCTATTATGTTGGTGCGGCTTCGGAACTTTTAAATATCTTGATATATCTCGAGAACTACGCATCTGATCAAAAAATGTCATAGAGCATAAAAAGTAGGAAACTTAATTCTCTACAAAAAAGGTCTCTTAACATTTTGCCATAGCTCGCTTCGTTTCCGAGATATTTGCATATTTATCTCAAGGGAAGGGGCCTGACGGACATATTTCGAGATATTTCTTCTTCTTGTTGTTCTTCTTCTGCACAGCTAAGCTGGAAGTGGCATTTGCGGCTCGCACTAGTGCAGAGTTATCTCAAAGAAAGGGGCCACGGTGTTTCTGTATCTTTATTATGTTGGTGCGGCTTCGGAACTTTTAAATATCTCGATATATCTCGACAACTACGCTTCTGATCAAAAAATATCATAGAACATAAAAAGTAGGAAACTTAATTCTCTACAAAAAAGGTCTCTTAACATTTTGCCATAGCTCGCTTCGTTTCCGAGATATTTGCAGATTTATCTCAAGGGAAGGGGCCTAACGGACATATTTCGAGATATTTCTTCTTCTTGTTGTTCTTCTTCTGCACAGCTAAGCTGGAAGTGGCATTTGCGGCTCGCACTAGTGCAGAGGTATCTCAAAGAAAGGGGCCACGGTGTTTCTGTATCCCTATTATGTTGATGCGGCTTCGGAACTTTTAAATATCTCGATATATCTCGAAAACTACGCTTCTGATCAAAAAATATCATAGAACATAAATTGTAGGAAACATAATTCTCTACAAAAAACGTCTCTTAACATTTTGCCATAGATCGCTTCGTTTCCGAGATATTTGCAGATTCAGCTCAAAGGAACTGGCCTGACGGACATATTTCGAGATATTTCTTCTTCTTGTTGTTCCTCCTCTGCACAGCTAAGCTGGAAGTGGCATTTGCAGCTCGCAATAGTGCAGAGTTATCTCAAAGAAAGGGGCCACGGTGTTTCTGTATCTCTATTATGTTGGTGCGGCTTCGGAACTTTTAAATATCTTGATATATCTCGAGAACTACGCATCTGATCAAAAAATATCATAGAACATAAAAAGTAGGAAACTTAATTCTCTACAAAAAAGGTCTCTTAACATTTTGCCATAGCTCGCTTCGTTTCCGAGACATTTGCAGATTTATCTCAAGGGAAGGGGCCTGACGGACATATTTCGAGATATTTCTTCTTCTTGTTGTTCTTCTTCTGCACAGCTAAGCCGGAAGTTGCATTTGCGGCTCGCACTAGTGCACAGTTATCTCAAAGAAAGGGGCCACGGTGTTTCTGTATCTCTATTATGTTGGTGCGGCTTCGGAACTTTTAAATATCTCGATATATCTCGAAAACTACGCTTCTGATCAAAAAATATCATAGAACATAAATTGTAGGAAACATAATTCTCTACAAAAAAGGTCTCTTAACATTTTGCCATAGCTCGCTTCGTTTCCGAGATATTTGCAGATTTATCTCAAGGGAAGGGGCCTGACGGACATATTTCGAGATATTTCTTCTTCTTGTTGTTCTTCTTCTGCACAGCTAAGCTGGAAGTGGCATTTGCAGCTCGCACTAGTGCAGAGTTATCTCACCGAAATGGGCCACGGTGTTTCTGTATCTCTATTATGTTGGTGCGGCTTCGAAACTTTTAAATATCTCGATATATCTCGAAAACTACGCTTCTGATCAAAAAATATCATAGAACATAAATTGTAGGAAACATAATTCTCTACAAAAAAGGTCTCTTAACATTTTGCCATAGCTCGCTTCGTTTCCGAGATATTTGCAGATTTATCTCAAGGGAAGGGGCCTGACGGACATATTTCGAGATATTTCTTCTTCTTGTTGTTCTTCTTCTGCACAGCTAAGCTGGAAGTGGCATTTGCAGCTCGCACTAGTGCAGAGTTATCTCAAAGAAAGGGGCCACGGTGTTTCTGTATCTCTATTATGTTGGTGCGTCTTCGGAACTTTTAAATATCTCGATATATCTCGAAAACTACGCTTCTGATCAAAAAATATCATAGAACATAAATTGTAGGAAACATAATTCTCTACAAAAAACGTCTCTTAACATTTTGCCATAGCTCGCTTCGTTTCCGAGATATTTGCAGATTCAGCTCAAAGGAACTGGCCTGACGGACATATTTCGAGATATTTCTTCTTCTTGTTGTTCTTCCTCTGCACAGCTAAGCTGGAAGTGGCATTTGCAGCTCGCAATAGTGCAGAGTTATCTCAAAGAAAGGGGCCACGGTGTTTCTGTATCTCTATTATGTTGGTGCGGCTTCGGAACTTTTAAATATCTTGATATATCTCGAGAACTACGCATCTGATCAAAAAATATCATAGAACATAAAAAGTAGGAAACTTAATTCTCTGCAAAAAAGGTCTCTCAACATTTTGCCATAGCTCGCTTCGTTTCCGAGATATTTGCAGATTTATCTCAAGGGAAGGGGCCTGACGGACATATTTCGAGATATTTCTTCTTCTTGTTGTTCTTCTTCTGCACAGCTAAGCTGGAAGTGGCATTTGCGGCTCGCACTAGTGCAGAGTTATCTCAAAGAAAGGGGCCACGGTGTTTCTGTATCTCTATTATGTTGGTGCGGCTTCGGAACTTTTAAATATCTCGATATATCTCGAAAACTACGCTTCTGATCAAAAAATATCATGCAACATAAATTGTAGGAAACATAATTCTCTACAAAAAAGGTCTCTTAACATTTTGCCATAGCTCGCTTCGTTTCCGAGATATTTGCAGATTCAGCTCAAAGGAACTGGCCTGACGGACATATTTCGAGATATTTCTTCTTCTTGTTGTTCCTCCTCTGCACAGCTAAGCTGGAAGTGGCATTTGCAGCTCGCAATAGTGCAGAGTTATCTTAAAGAAAGGGGCCACGGTGTTTCTGTATCTCTATTATGTTGGTGCGGCTTCGGAACTTTTAAATATCTTGATATATCTCGAGAACTACGCATCTGATCAAAAAACGACATAGAACATAAAAAGTAGGAAACTTAATTCTCTACAAAAAAGGTCTCTTAACATTTTGCCATAGCTCGCTTCGTTTCCGAGATATTTGCATATTTATCTCAAGGGAAGGGGCCTGACGGACATATTTCGAGATATTTCTTCTTCTTGTTGTTCTTCTTCTGCACAGCTAAGCTGGAAGTGGCATTTGCGGCTCGCACTAGTGCAGAGTTATCTCAAAGAAAGGGGCCACGGTGTTTCTGTATCTCTATTATGTTGGTGCGGCTTCGGAACTTTTAAATATCTCGATATATCTCGAAAACTACGCTTCTGATCAAAAAATATCATAGAACATAAATTGTAGGAAACATAATTCTCTACAAAAAACGTCTCTTAACATTTTGCCATAGATCGCTTCGTTTCCGAGATATTTGCAGATTCAGCTCAAAGGAACTGGCCTGACGGACATATTTCGAGATATTTCTTCTTCTTGTTGTTCCTCCTCTGCACAGCTAAGCTGGAAGTGGCATTTGCAGCTCGCAATAGTGCAGAGTTATCTCAAAGAAAGGGGCCACGGTGTTTCTGTATCTCTATTATGTTGGTGCGGCTTCGGAACTTTTAAATATCTTGATATATCTCGAGAACTACGCATCTGATCAAAAAATATCATAGAACATAAAAAGTAGGAAACTTAATTCTCTACAAAAAAGGTCTCTTAACATTTTGCCATAGCTCGCTTCGTTTCCGAGACATTTGCAGATTTATCTCAAGGGAAGGGGCCTGACGGACATATTTCGAGATATTTCTTCTTCTTGTTGTTCTTCTTCTGCACAGCTAAGCCGGAAGTTGCATTTGCGGCTCGCACTAGTGCACAGTTATCTCAAAGAAAGGGGCCACGGTGTTTCTGTATCTCTATTATGTTGGTGCGGCTTCGGAACTTTTAAATATCTCGATATATCTCGAAAACTACGCTTCTGATCAAAAAATATCATAGAACATAAATAGTAGGAAACATAATTCTCTACAAAAAAGGTCTCTTAACATTTTGCCATAGCTCGCTTCGTTTCCGAGATATTTGCAGATTTATCTCAAGGGAAGGGGCCTGACGGACATATTTCGAGATATTTCTTCTTCTTGTTGTTCTCCTTCTGCACAGCTAAGCTGGAAGTGGCATTTGCAGCTCGCACTAGTGCAGAGTTATCTCACCGAAATGGGCCACGGTGTTTCTGTATCTCTATTATGTTGGTGCGGCTTCGAAACTTTTAAATATCTCGATATATCTCGAAAACTACGCTTCTGATCAAAAAATATCATAGAACATAAATTGTAGGAAACATAATTCTCTACAAAAAAGGTCTCTTAACATTTTGCCATAGCTCGCTTCGTTTCCGAGATATTTGCAGATTTATCTCAAGGGAAGGGGCCTGACGGACATATTTCGAGATATTTCTTCTTCTTGTTGTTCTTCTTCTGCACAGCTAAGCTGGAAGTGGCATTTGCAGCTCGCACTAGTGCAGAGTTATCTCAAAGAAAGGGGCCACGGTGTTTCTGTATCTCTATTATGTTGGTGCGTCTTCGGAACTTTTAAATATCTCGATATATCTCGAAAACTACGCTTCTGATCAAAAAATATCATAGAACATAAATTGTAGGAAACATAATTCTCTACAAAAAACGTCTCTTAACATTTTGCCATAGCTCGCTTCGTTTCCGAGATATTTGCAGATTTATCTCAAGGGAAGGGGCCTGACGGACATATTTCGAGATATTTCTTCTTCTTGTTGTTCTTCTTCTGCACAGCTAAACTGGAAGTGGCATTTCCAGCTCGCAATAGTGCAGAGTTATCTCAAAGAAAGGGGCCACGGTGTTTCTGTATCTCTATTATGTTGGTGCGGTTTCGGAACTTTTAAATATCTTGATATATCTCGAGAACTACGCATCTGATCAAAAAATATCATAGAACATAAAAAGTAGGAAACTTAATTCTCTGCAAAAAAGGTCTCTCAACATTTTGCCATAGCTCGCTTCGTTTCCGAGATATTTGCAGATTTATCTCAAGGGAAGGGGCCTGACGGACATATTTCGAGATATTTCTTCTTCTTGTTGTTCTTCTTCTGCACAGCTAAGCTGGAAGTGGCATTTGCGGCTCGCACTAGTGCAGAGTTATCTCAAAGAAAGGGGCCACGGTGTTTCTGTATCTCTATTATGTTGGTGCGGCTTCGGAACTTTTAAATATCTCGATATATCTCGAAAACTACGCTTCTGATCAAAAAATATCATACAACATAAATTGTAGGAAACATAATTCTCTACAAAAAAGGTCTCTTAACATTTTGCCATAGCTCGCTTCGTTTCCGAGATATTTGCAGATTCAGCTCAAAGGAACTGGCCTGACGGACATATTTCGAGATATTTCTTCTTCTTGTTGTTCCTCCTCTGCACAGCTAAGCTGGAAGTGGCATTTGCAGCTCGCAATAGTGCAGAGTTATCTTAAAGAAAGGGGCCACGGTGTTTCTGTATCTCTATTATGTTGGTGCGGCTTCGGAACTTTTAAATATCTCGATATATCTCGAAAACTACGCTTCTGATCAAAAAATATCATAGAACATAAATTGTAGGAAACATAATTCTCTACAAAAAAGGTCTCTTAACATTTTGCCATAGCTCGCTTCGTTTCCGAGATATTTGCAGATTTATCTCAAGGGAAGGGGCCTGACGGACATATTTCGAGATATTTCTTCTTCTTGTTGTTCTTCTTCTGCACAGCTAAGCTGGAAGTGGCATTTGCAGCTCGCACTAGTGCAGAGTTATCTCACCGAAATGGGCCACGGTGTTTCTGTATCTCTATTATGTTGGTGCGGCTTCGAAACTTTTAAATATCTCGATATATCTCGAAAACTACGCTTCTGATCAAAAAATATCATAGAACATAAATTGTAGGAAACATAATTCTCTACAAAAAAGGTCTCTTAACATTTTGCCATAGCTCGCTTCGTTTCCGAGATATTTGCAGATTTATCTCAAGGGAAGGGGCCTGACGGACATATTTCGAGATATTTCTTCTTCTTGTTGTTCTTCTTCTGCACAGCTAAGCTGGAAGTGGCATTTGCAGCTCGCACTAGTGCAGAGTTATCTCAAAGAAAGGGGCCACGGTGTTTCTGTATCTCTATTATGTTGGTGCGTCTTCGGAACTTTTAAATATCTCGATATATCTCGAAAACTACGCTTCTGATCAAAAAATATCATAGAACATAAATTGTAGGAAACATAATTCTCTACAAAAAACGTCTCTTAACATTTTGCCATAGCTCGCTTCGTTTCCGAGATATTTGCAGATTCAGCTCAAAGGAACTGGCCTGACGGACATATTTCGAGATATTTCTTCTTCTTGTTGTTCTTCCTCTGCACAGCTAAGCTGGAAGTGGCATTTGCAGCTCGCAATAGTGCAGAGTTATCTCAAAGAAAGGGGCCACGGTGTTTCTGTATCTCTATTATGTTGGTGCGGCTTCGGAACTTTTAAATATCTTGATATATCTCGAGAACTACGCATCTGATCAAAAAATATCATAGAACATAAAAAGTAGGAAACTCAATTCTCTACAAAAAAGGTCTCTTAACATTTTGCCATAGCTCGCTTCGTTTCCGAGATATTTGCAGATTTATCTCAAGGGAAGGGGCCTGACGGACATATTTCGAGATATTTCTTCTTCTTGTTGTTCTTCTTCTGCACAGCTAAACTGGAAGTGGCATTTCCAGCTCGCAATAGTGCAGAGTTATCTCAAAGAAAGGGGCCACGGTGTTTCTGTATCTCTATTATGTTGGTGCGGTTTCGGAACTTTTAAATATCTTGATATATCTCGAGAACTACGCATCTGATCAAAAAATATCATAGAACATAAAAAGTAGGAAACTTAATTCTCTGCAAAAAAGGTCTCTCAACATTTTGCCATAGCTCGCTTCGTTTCCGAGATATTTGCATATTTATCTCAAGGGAAGGGGCCTGACGGACATATTTCGAGATATTTCTTCTTCTTGTTGTTCTTCTTCTGCACAGCTAAGCTGGAAGTGGCATTTGCAGCTCGCAATAGTGCAGAGTTATCTCAAAGAAAGGGGCCACGGTGTTTCTGTATCTCTATTATGTTGGTGCGGCTTCGGAACTTTTAAATATCTTGATATATCTCGAGAACTACGCATCTGATCAAAAAATATCATAGAACATAAAAAGTAGGAAACTTAATTCTCTACAAAAAAGGTCTCTTAACATTTTGCCATAGCTCGCTTCGTTTCCGAGACATTTGCAGATTTATCTCAAGGGAAGGGGCCTGACGGACATATTTCGAGATATTTCTTCTTCTTGTTGTTCTTCTTCTGCACAGCTAAGCCGGAAGTTGCATTTGCGGCTCGCACTAGTGCACAGTTATCTCAAAGAAAGGGGCCACGGTGTTTCTGTATCTCTATTATGTTGGTGCGGCTTCGGAACTTTTAAATATCTCGATATATCTCGAAAACTACGCTTCTGATCAAAAAATATCATAGAACATAAATAGTAGGAAACATAATTCTCTACAAAAAAGGTCTCTTAACATTTTGCCATAGCTCGCTTCGTTTCCGAGATATTTGCAGATTTATCTCAAGGGAAGGGGCCTGACGGACATATTTCGAGATATTTCTTCTTCTTGTTGTTCTTCTTCTGCACAGCTAAGCTGGAAGTGGCATTTGCAGCTCGCACTAGTGCAGAGTTATCTCACCGAAATGGGCCACGGTGTTTCTGTATCTCTATTATGTTGGTGCGGCTTCGAAACTTTTAAATATCTCGATATATCTCGAAAACTACGCTTCTGATCAAAAAATATCATAGAACATAAATTGTAGGAAACATAATTCTCTACAAAAAAGGTCTCTTAACATTTTGCCATAGCTCGCTTCGTTTCCGAGATATTTGCAGATTTATCTCAAGGGAAGGGGCCTGACGGACATATTTCGAGATATTTCTTCTTCTTGTTGTTCTTCTTCTGCACAGCTAAACTGGAAGTGGCATTTCCAGCTCGCAATAGTGCAGAGTTATCTCAAAGAAAGGGGCCACGGTGTTTCTGTATCTCTATTATGTTGGTGCGGTTTCGGAACTTTTAAATATCTTGATATATCTCGAGAACTACGCATCTGATCAAAAAATATCATAGAACATAAAAAGTAGGAAACTTAATTCTCTGCAAAAAAGGTCTCTCAACATTTTGCCATAGCTCGCTTCGTTTCCGAGATATTTGCAGATTTATCTCAAGGGAAGGGGCCTGACGGACATATTTCGAGATATTTCTTCTTCTTGTTGTTCTTCTTCTGCACAGCTAAGCTGGAAGTGGCATTTGCGGCTCGCACTAGTGCAGAGTTATCTCAAAGAAAGGGGCCACGGTGTTTCTGTATCTCTATTATGTTGGTGCGGCTTCGGAACTTTTAAATATCTCGATATATCTCGAAAACTACGCTTCTGATCAAAAAATATCATACAACATAAATTGTAGGAAACATAATTCTCTACAAAAAAGGTCTCTTAACATTTTGCCATAGCTCGCTTCGTTTCCGAGATATTTGCAGATTCAGCTCAAAGGAACTGGCCTGACGGACATATTTCGAGATATTTCTTCTTCTTGTTGTTCCTCCTCTGCACAGCTAAGCTGGAAGTGGCATTTGCAGCTCGCAATAGTGCAGAGTTATCTTAAAGAAAGGGGCCACGGTGTTTCTCTATCTCTATTATGTTGGTGCGGCTTCGGAACTTTTAAATATCTTGATATATCTCGAGAACTACGCATCTGATCAAAAAACGACATAGAACATAAAAAGTAGGAAACTTAATTCTCTACAAAAAAGGTCTCTTAACATTTTGCCATAGCTCGCTTCGTTTCCGAGATATTTGCATATTTATCTCAAGGGAAGGGGCCTGACGGACATATTTCGAGATATTTCTTCTTCTTGTTGTTCTTCTTCTGCACAGCTAAGCTGGAAGTGGCATTTGCGGCTCGCACTAGTGCAGAGTTATCTCAAAGAAAGGGGCCACGGTGTTTCTGTATCTCTATTATATTGGTGCGGCTTCGGAACTTTTAAATATCTCGATATATCTCGAAAACTACGCTTCTGATCAAAAAATATCATAGAACATAAAAAGTAGGAAACTTAATTTTCTACAAAAAAGGTCTCTTAACATTTTGCCATAGCTCGCTTCGTTTCCGAGATATTTGCAGATTTATCTCAAGGGAAGGGGCCTAACGGACATATTTCGAGATATTTCTTCTTCTTGTTGTTCTTCTTCTGCACAGCTAAACTGGAAGTGGCATTTCCAGCTCGCAATAGTGCAGAGTTATCTCAAAGAAAGGGGCCACGGTGTTTCTGTATCTCTATTATGTTGGGGCGGTTTCGGAACTTTTAAATATCTTGATATATCTCGAGAACTACGCATCTGATCAAAGAATATCATAGAACATAAATTGTAGGAAACATAATTCTCTACAAAAAAGGTCTCTTAACATTTTGCCATAGCTCGCTTCGTTTCCGAGATATTTGCAGATTTATCACAAGGGAAGGGGCCTGACGGACATATTTCGAGATATTTCTTCTTCTTGTTGTTCTTCTTCTGCACAGCTAAGCTGGAAGTGGCATTTGCGGCTCGCACTAGTGCAGAGTTATCTCAAAGAAAGGGGCCACGGTGTTTCTGTATCCCTATTATGTTGGTGCGGCTTCGGAACTTTTAAATATCTCGATATATCTCGAAAACTACGCTTCTGATCAAAAAATATCATAGAACATAAATTGTAGGAAACATAATTCTCTACAAAAAAGTTCTCTTAACATTTTGCCATAGCTCGCTTCGTTTCCGAGATATTTGCAGATATATCTCTAGGGAAGGGGCCTGACGGACATATTTCGAGATATTTCTTCTTCTTGTTGTTCTTGTTCTGCACAACTAAGCTGGAAGTGGCATTTGCAGCTCGCAATAGTGCAGAGTTATCCCAAAGAAAGGGGCCACGGTGTTTCTGTATCTCTATTATGTTGGTGCGGCTTCGGAACTTTTAAATATCTCGATATATCTCGAAAACTACGCTTCTGATCAAAAAATATCATAGAACATAAATTGTAGGAAACATAATTCTCTACAAAAAAGGTCTCTTAACATTTTGCCATAGCTCGCTTCGTTTCCGAGATATTTGCAGATTTATCTCAAGGGAAGGGGCCTGACGGACATATTTCGAGATATTTCTTCTTCTTGTTGTTCTTCTTCTGCACAGCTAAGCTGGAAGTGGCATTTGCAGCTCGCACTAGTGCAGAGTTATCTCAAAGAAAGGGGCCACGGTGTTTCTGTATCTCTATTATGTTGGTGCGTCTTCGGAACTTTTAAATATCTCGATATATCTCGAAAACTACGCTTCTGATCAAAAAATATCATAGAACATAAATTGTAGGAAACATAATTCTCTACAAAAAACGTCTCTTAACATTTTGCCATAGCTCGCTTCGTTTCCGAGATATTTGCAGATTCAGCTCAAAGGAACTGGCCTGACGGACATATTTCGAGATATTTCTTCTTCTTGTTGTTCTTCCTCTGCACAGCTAAGCTGGAAGTGGCATTTGCAGCTCGCAATAGTGCAGAGTTATCTCAAAAAAAGGGGCCACGGTGTTTCTGTATCTCTATTATGTTGGTGCGGCTTCGGAACTTTTAAATATCTTGATATATCTCGAGAACTACGCATCTGATCAAAAAATATCATAGAACATAAAAAGTAGGAAACTTAATTCTCTACAAAAAAGGTCTCTTAACATTTTGCCATAGCTCGCTTCGTTTCCGAGATATTTGCAGATTTATCTCAAGGGAAGGGGCCTGACGGACATATTTCGAGATATTTCTTCTTCTTGTTGTTCTTCTTCTGCACAGCTAAGCTGGCAGTGGCATTTACAGCTCGCAATAGTGCAGAGTTATCTCAAAGAATGGGGCCACGGTGTTTCTGTATCTCTATTATGTTGGTGTGGCTTCGGAACTTTTAAATATCTTGATATATCTCGAGAACTACGCATCTGATCAAAGAATATCATAGAACATAAATTGTAGGAAACATAATTCTCTACAAAAAAGGTCTCTTAACATTTTGCCATAGCTCGCTTCGTTTCCGAGATATTTGCAGATTTATCACAAGGGAAGGGGCCTGACGGACATATTTCGAGATATTTCTTCTTCTTGTTGTTCTTCTTCTGCACAGCTAAGCTGGAAGTGGCATTTGCGGCTCGCACTAGTGCAGAGTTATCTCAAAGAAAGGGGCCACGGTGTTTCTGTATCCCTATTATGTTGGTGCGGCTTCGGAACTTTTAAATATCTCGATATATCTCGAAAACTACGCTTCTGATCAAAAAATATCATAGAACATAAATTGTAGGAAACATAATTCTCTACAAAAAAGTTCTCTTAACATTTTGCCATAGCTCGCTTCGTTTCCGAGATATTTGCAGATATATCTCTAGGGAAGGGGCCTGACGGACATATTTCGAGATATTTCTTCTTCTTGTTGTTCTTGTTCTGCACAACTAAGCTGGAAGTGGCATTTGCAGCTCGCAATAGTGCAGAGTTATCCCAAAGAAAGGGGCCACGGTGTTTCTGTATCTCTATTATGTAGGTGCGGCTTCGGAACTTTTAAATATCTCGATATATCTCGAAAACTACGCTTCTGATCAAAAAATATCATAGAACATAAATTGTAGGAAACATAATTCTCTACAAAAAAGGTCTCTTAACATTTTGCCATAGCTCGCTTCGTTTCCGAGATATTTGCAGATTCACCTCAAAGGAACTGGCCTGACGGACATATTTCGAGATATTTCTTCTTCTTGTTGTTCTTCCTCTGCACAGCTAAGCTGGAAGTGGCATTTGCAGCTCGCAATAGTGCAGAGTTATCTCAAAGAAAGGGGCCACGGTGTTTCTGTATCTCTATTATGTTGGTGCGGCTTCGGAACTTTTAAATATCTTGATATATCTCGAGAACTACGCATCTGATCAAAAAATATCATAGAACATAAAAAGTAGGAAACTTAATTCTCTACAAAAAAGGTCGCTTAACATTTTGCCATAGCTCGCTTCGTTTCCGAGATATTTGCAGATTTATCTCAAGGGAAGGGGCCTGACGGACATATTTCGAGATATTTCTTCTTCTTGTTGTTCTTCTTCTGCACAGCTAAGCTGGAAGTGGCATTTGCAGCTCGCACTAGTGCAGAGTTATCTCACCGAAATGGGCCACGGTGTTTCTGTATCTCTATTATGTTGGTGCGGCTTCGGAACTTTTAAATATCTCGATATATCTCGAAAACTACGCTTCTGATCAAAAAATATCATAGAACATAAATTGTAGGAAACATAATTCTCTACAAAAAAGGTCTCTTAACATTTTGCCATAGCTCGCTTCGTTTCCGAGATATTTGCAGATTTATCTCAAGGGAAGGGGCCTGACGGACATATTTCGAGATATTTCTTCTTCTTGTTGTTCTTCTTCTGCACAGCTAAGCTGGAAGTGGCATTTGCAGCTCGCACTAGTGCCGAGTTATCTCACCGAAATGGGCCACGGTGTTTCTGTATCTCTATTATGTTGGTGCGGCTTCGGAACTTTTAAATATCTCGATATATCTAGAAAACTACGCCTCTGATCAAAAAATATCATAGAACATAAATTGTAGGAAACATAATTCTCTACAAAAAAGGTCTCTTAACATTTTGCCATAGCTCGCTTCGTTTCCGAGATATTTGCAGATATATCTCAAGGGAAGGGGCCTGGCGGACATATTTCGAGATATTTCTTCTTCTTGTTGTTCCTCTTCTGCACAGCTAAGCTGGAAGTGGCATTTGCAGCTCGCACTAGTGCAGAGTTATCTCAAAGAAAGGGGCCACGGTGTTTCTGTATCTCTATTATGTTGGTGCGTCTTCGGAACTTTTAAATATCTCGATATATCTCGAAAACTACGCTTCTGATCAAAAAATATCATAGAACATAAATTGTAGGAAACATAATTCTCTACAAAAAACGTCTCTTAACATTTTGCCATAGCTCGCTTCGTTTCCGAGATATTTGCAGATTCAGCTCAAAGGAACTGGCCTGACGGACATATTTCGAGATATTTCTTCTTCTTGTTGTTCTTCCTCTGCACAGCTAAGCTGGAAGTGGCATTTGCAGCTCGCAATAGTGCAGAGTTATCTCAAAAAAAGGGGCCACGGTGTTTCTGTATCTCTATTATGTCGGTGCGGCTTCGGAACTTTTAAATATCTTGATATATCTCGAGAACTACGCATCTGATCAAAAAATATCATAGAACATAAAAAGTAGGAAACTTAATTCTCTACAAAAAAGGTCTCTTAACATTTTGCCATAGCTCGCTTCGTTTCCGAGATATTTGCAGATTTATCTCAAGGGAAGGGGCCTGACGGACATATTTCGAGATATTTCTTCTTCTTGTTGTTCTTCTTCTGCACAGCTAAGCTGGCAGTGGCATTTACAGCTCGCAATAGTGCAGAGTTATCTCAAAGAAAGGGGCCACGGTGTTTCTGTATCTCTATTATGTTGGTGTGGCTTCGGAACTTTTAAATATCTTGATATATCTCGAGAACTACGCATCTGATCAAAGAATATCATAGAACATAAATTGTAGGAAACATAATTCTCTACAAAAAAGGTCTCTTAACATTTTGCCATAGCTCGCTTCGTTTCCGAGATATTTGCAGATTTATCACAAGGGAAGGGGCCTGACGGACATATTTCGAGATATTTCTTCTTCTTGTTGTTCTTCTTCTGCACAGCTAAGCTGGAAGTGGCATTTGCGGCTCGCACTAGTGCAGAGTTATCTCAAAGAAAGGGGCCACGGTGTTTCTGTATCCCTATTATGTTGGTGCGGCTTCGGAACTTTTAAATATCTCGATATATCTCGAAAACTACGCTTCTGATCAAAAAATATCATAGAACATAAATTGTAGGAAACATAATTCTCTACAAAAAAGGTCTCTTAACATTTTGCCATAGCTCGCTTCGTTTCCGAGATATTTGCAGATATATCTCAAGGGAAGGGGCCTGACGGACATATTTCGAGATATTTCTTCTTCTTGTTGTTCTTGTTCTGCACAACTAAGCTGGAAGTGGCATTTGCAGCTCGCAATAGTGCAGAGTTATCCCAAAGAAAGGGGCCACGGTGTTTCTGTATCTCTATTATGTTGGTGCGGCTTCGGAACTTTTAAATATCTTGATATATCTCGAGAACTACGCATCTGATCAAAAAATATCATACTACATAAAAAGTAGGAAACTTAATTCTCTACAAGAAAGGTCTCTAAACATTTTGCCATAGCTCGCTTCGTTTCCGAGATATTTGCAGATTTATCTCAAGGGAAGGGGCCTGACGGACATATTTCGAGATATTTCTTCTTCTTGTTGTTCTTCTTCTGCACAGCTAAGCTGGAAGTGGCATTTGCAGCTCGCAATAGTGCAGAATTATCTCAAAGAGAGGGGCCACGGTGTTTCTGTATCTCTATTATGTTGGTGCGGCTTCGGAACTTTTAAATATCTTGATATATCTCGAGAACTACGCATCTGATCAAAAAATATCATAGAAGATAAAAAGTAGGAAACTTAATTCTCTACAAAAAAGGTCTCTTAACATTTCGCCATAGCTCGCTTCGTTTCCGAGATATTTGCAGATATATCTCAAGGGAAGGGGCCTGACGGACATATTTCGAGATATTTCTTCTTCTTGTTGTTCTTCTTCTGCACAGCTAAGCTGGAAGTGGCATTTGCGGCTCGCACTAGTGCACAGTTATCTCAAAGAAAGGGGCCACGGTGTTTCTGTATCTCTATTATGTTGGTGCGGCTTCGGAACTTTTAAATATCTCGATATATCTCGAAAACTACGCTTCTGATCAAAAAATATCATAGAACATAAATTGTAGGAAACATAATTCTCTACAAAAAAGGTCTCTTAACATTTTGCCATAGCTCGCTTCGTTTCCGAGATATTTGCAGATTTATCTCAAGGGAAGGGGCCTGACGGACATATTTCGAGATATTTCTTCTTCTTGTTGTTCTTCTTCTGCACAGCTAAGCTGGAAGTGGCATTTGCAGCTCGCACTAGTGCCGAGTTATCTCACCGAAATGGGCCACGGTGTTTCTGTATCTCTATTATGTTGGTGCGGCTTCGGAACTTTTAAATATCTCGATATATCTCGAAAACTACGCTTCTGATCAAAAAATATCATAGAACATAAATTGTAGGAAACATAATTCTCTACAAAAAACGTCTCTTAACATTTTGCCATAGATCGCTTCGTTTCCGAGATATTTGCAGATTCAGCTCAAAGGAACTGGCCTGACGGACATATTTCGAGATATTTCTTCTTCTTGTTGTTCTTCCTCTGCACAGCTAAGCTGGAAGTGGCATTTGCAGCTCGCAATAGTGCAGAGTTATCTCAAAGAAAGGGGCCACGGTGTTTCTGTATCTCTATTATGTTGGTGCGGCTTCGGAACTTTTAAATATCTTGATATATCTCGAGAACTACGCATCTGATCAAAAAATATCATAGAACATAAAAAGTAGGAAACTTAATTCTCTACAAAAAAGGTCGCTTAACATTTTGCCATAGCTCGCTTCGTTTCCGAGATATTTGCAGATTTATCTCAAGGGAAGGGGCCTGACGGACATATTTCGAGATATTTCTTCTTCTTGTTGTTCTTCTTCTGCACAGCTAAGCTGGAAGTGGCATTTGCAGCTCGCACTAGTGCAGAGTTATCTCACCGAAATGGGCCACGGTGTTTCTGTATCTCTATTATGTTGGTGCGGCTTCGGAACTTTTAAATATGTCGATATATCTCGAAAACTACGCTTCTGATCAAAAAATATCATAGAACATAAATTGTAGGAAACATAATTCTCTACAAAAAAGGTCTCTTAACATTTTGCCATAGCTCGCTTCGTTTCCGAGATATTTGCAGATTTATCTCAAGGGAAGGGGCCTGACGGACATATTTCGAGATATTTCTTCTTCTTGTTGTTCTTCTTCTGCACAGCTAAGCTGGAAGTGGCATTTGCAGCTCGCACTAGTGCCGAGTTATCTCACCGAAATGGGCCACGGTGTTTCTGTATCTCTATTATGTTGGTGCGGCTTCGGAACTTTTAAATATCTCGATATATCTCGAAAACTACGCCTCTGATCAAAAAATATCATACAACATAAATTGTAGGAAACATAATTCTCTACAAAAAAGGTCTCTTAACATTTTGCCATAGCTCGCTTCGTTTCCGAGATATTTGCAGATATATCTCAAGGGAAGGGGCCTGGCGGACATATTTCGAGATATTTCTTCTTCTTGTTGTTCTTCTTCTGCACAGCTAAGCTGGAAGTGGCATTTGCAGCTCGCACTAGTGCAGAGTTATCTCAAAGAAAGGGGCCACGGTGTTTCTGTATCTCTATTATGTTGGTGCGTCTTCGGAACTTTTAAATATCTCGATATATCTCGAAAACTACGCTTCTGATCAAAAAATATCATAGAACATAAATTGTAGGAAACATAATTCTCTACAAAAAACGTCTCTTAACATTTTGCCATAGCTCGCTTCGTTTCCGAGATATTTGCAGATTCAGCTCAAAGGAACTGGCCTGACGGACATATTTCGAGATATTTCTTCTTCTTGTTGTTCTTCCTCTGCACAGCTAAGCTGGAAGTGGCATTTGCGGCTCGCACTAGTGCAGAGTTATCTCAAAGAAAGGGGCCACGGTGTTTCTGTATCCCTATTATGTTGGTGCGGCTTCGGAACTTTTAAATATCTCGATATATCTCGAAAACTACGCTTCTGATCAAAAAATATCATAGAACATAAATTGTAGGAAGCATAATTCTCTACAAAAAAGGTCTCTTAACATTTTGCCATAGCTCGCTTCGTTTCCGAGATATTTGCAGATATATCTCAAGGGAAGGGGCCTGACGGACATATTTCGAGATATTTCTTCTTCTTGTTGTTCTTGTTCTGCACAACTAAGCTGGAAGTGGCATTTGCAGCTCGCAATAGTGCAGAGTTATCCCAAAGAAAGGGGCCACGGTGTTTCTGTATCTCTATTATGTTGGTGCGGCTTCGGAACTTTTAAATATCTTGATATATCTCGAGAACTACGCATCTGATCAAAAAATATCATACTACATAAAAAGTAGGAAACTTAATTCTCTACAAGAAAGGTCTCTAAACATTTTGCCATAGCTCGCTTCGTTTCCGAGATATTTGCAGATTTATCTCAAGGGAAGGGGCCTGACGGACATATTTCGAGATATTTCTTCTTCTTGTTGTTCTTCTTCTGCACAGCTAAGCTGGAAGTGGCATTTGCAGCTCGCAATAGTGCAGAATTATCTCAAAGAGAGGGGCCACGGTGTTTCTGTATCTCTATTATGTTGGTGCGGCTTCGGAACTTTTAAATATCTTGATATATCACGAGAACTACGCATCTGATCAAAAAATATCATAGAAGATAAAAAGTAGGAAACTTAATTCTCTACAAAAAAGGTCTCTTAACATTTCGCCATAGCTCGCTTCGTTTCCGAGATATTTGCAGATATATCTCAAGGGAAGGGGCCTGACGGACATATTTCGAGATATTTCTTCTTCTTGTTGTTCTTCTTCTGCACAGCTAAGCTGGAAGTGGCATTTGCGGCTCGCACTAGTGCACAGTTATCTCAAAGAAAGGGGCCACGGTGTTTCTGTATCTCTATTATGTTGGTGCGGCTTCGGAACTTTTAAATATCTCGATATATCTCGAAAACTACGCTTCTGATCAAAAAATATCATAGAACATAAATTGTAGGAAACATAATTCTCTACAAAAAAGGTCTCTTAACATTTTGCCATAGCTCGCTTCGTTTCCGAGATATTTGCAGATTTATCTCAAGGGAAGGGGCCTGACGGACATATTTCGAGATATTTCTTCTTCTTGTTGTTCTTCTTCTGCACAGCTAAGCTGGAAGTGGCATTTGCAGCTCGCACTAGTGCCGAGTTATCTCACCGAAATGGGCCACGGTGTTTCTGTATCTCTATTATGTTGGTGCGGCTTCGGAACTTTTAAATATCTCGATATATCTCGAAAACTACGCTTCTGATCAAAAAATATTATAGAACATAAATTGTAGGAAACATAATTCTCTACAAAAAACGTCTCTTAACATTTTGCCATAGATCGCTTCGTTTCCGAGATATTTGCAGATTCAGCTCAAAGGAACTGGCCTGACGGACATATTTCGAGATATTTCTTCTTCTTGTTGTTCTTCCTCTGCACAGCTAAGCTGGAAGTGGCATTTGCAGCTCGCAATAGTGCAGAGTTATCTCAAAGAAAGGGGCCACGGTGTTTCTGTATCTCTATTATGTTGGTGCGGCTTCGGAACTTTTAAATATCTTGATATATCTCGAGAACTACGCATCTGATCAAAAAATATCATAGAACATAAAAAGTAGGAAACTTAATTCTCTACAAAAAAGGTCTCTTAACATTTTGCCATAGCTCGCTTCGTTTCCGAGACATTTGCAGATTTATCTCAAGGGAAGGGGCCTGACGGACATATTTCGAGATATTTCTTCTTCTTGTTGTTCTTCTTCTGCACAGCTAAGCCGGAAGTTGCATTTGCGGCTCGCACTAGTGCACAGTTATCTCAAAGAAAGGGGCCACGGTGTTTCTGTATCTCTATTATGTTGGTGCGGCTTCGGAACTTTTAAATATCTCGATATATCTCGAAAACTACGCTTCTGATCAAAAAATATCATAGAACATAAATAGTAGGAAACTTAATTCTCTACAAAAAAGGTCTCTTAACATTTTGCCATAGCTCGCTTCGTTTCCGAGATATTTGCAGATTTATCTCAAGGGAAGTGGCCTGACGGACATATTTCGAGATATTTCTTCTTCTTGTTGTTCTTCTTTTGCACAGCTAAGCTGGAAGTGGCATTTGCGGCTCGCACTAGTGCACAGTTATCTCAAAGAAAGGGGCCACGGTGTTTCTGTATCTCTATTATGTTGGTGCGTCTTCGGAACTTTTAAATATCTCGATATATCTCGAAAACTACGCTTCTGATCAAAAAATATCATAGAACATAAATTGTAGGAAACATAATTCTCTACAAAAAACGTCTCTTAACATTTTGCCATAGCTCGCTTCGTTTCCGAGATATTTGCAGATTCACCTCAAAGGAACTGGCCTGACGGACATATTTCGAGATATTTCTTCTTCTTGTTGTTCTTCCTCTGCACAGCTAAGCTGGAAGTGGCATTTGCAGCTCGCAATAGTGCAGAGTTATCTCAAAGAAAGGGGCCACGGTGTTTCTGTATCTCTATTATGTTGGTGCGGCTTCGGAACTTTTAAATATCTTGATATATCTCGAGAACTACGCATCTGATCAAAAAATATCATAGAACATAAAAAGTAGGAAACTTAATTCTCTACAAAAAAGGTCGCTTAACATTTTGCCATAGCTCGCTTCGTTTCCGAGATATTTGCAGATTTATCTCAAGGGAAGGGGCCTGACGGACATATTTCGAGATATTTCTTCTTCTTGTTGTTCTTCTTCTGCACAGCTAAGCTGGAAGTGGCATTTGCAGCTCGCACTAGTGCAGAGTTATCTCACCGAAATGGGCCACGGTGTTTCTGTATCTCTATTATGTTGGTGCGGCTTCGGAACTTTTAAATATCTCGATATATCTCGAAAACTACGCTTCTGATCAAAAAATATCATAGAACATAAATTGTAGGAAACATAATTCTCTACAAAAAAGGTCTCTTAACATTTTGCCATAGCTCGCTTCGTTTCCGAGATATTTGCAGATTTATCTCAAGGGAAGGGGCCTGACGGACATATTTCGAGATATTTCTTCTTCTTGTTGTTCTTCTTCTGCACAGCTAAGCTGGAAGTGGCATTTGCAGCTCGCACTAGTGCCGAGTTATCTCACCGAAATGGGCCACGGTGTTTCTGTATCTCTATTATGTTGGTGCGGCTTCGGAACTTTTAAATATCTCGATATATCTCGAAAACTACGCCTCTGATCAAAAAATATCATAGAACATAAATTGTAGGAAACATAATTCTCTACAAAAAAGGTCTCTTAACATTTTGCCATAGCTCGCTTCGTTTCCGAGATATTTGCAGATATATCTCAAGGGAAGGGGCCTGGCGGACATATTTCGAGATATTTCTTCTTCTTGTTGTTCTTCTTCTGCACAGCTAAGCTGGAAGTGGCATTTGCAGCTCGCACTAGTGCAGAGTTATCTCAAAGAAAGGGGCCACGGTGTTTCTGTATCTCTATTATGTTGGTGCGTCTTCGGAACTTTTAAATATCTCGATATATCTCGAAAACTACGCTTCTGATCAAAAAATATCATAGAACATAAATTGTAGGAAACATAATTCTCTACAAAAAACGTCTCTTAACATTTTGCCATAGCTCGCTTCGTTTCCGAGATATTTGCAGATTCAGCTCAAAGGAACTGGCCTGACGGACATATTTCGAGATATTTCTTCTTCTTGTTGTTCTTCCTCTGCACAGCTAAGCTGGAAGTGGCATTTGCAGCTCGCAATAGTGCAGAGTTATCTCAAAAAAAGGGGCCACGGTGTTTCTGTATCTCTATTATGTCGGTGCGGCTTCGGAACTTTTAAATATCTTGATATATCTCGAGAACTACGCATCTGATCAAAAAATATCATAGAACATAAAAAGTAGGAAACTTAATTCTCTACAAAAAAGGTCTCTTAACATTTTGCCATAGCTCGCTTCGTTTCCGAGATATTTGCAGATTTATCTCAAGGGAAGGGGCCTGACGGACATATTTCGAGATATTTCTTCTTCTTGTTGTTCTTCTTCTGCACAGCTAAGCTGGCAGTGGCATTTACAGCTCGCAATAGTGCAGAGTTATCTCAAAGAAAGGGGCCACGGTGTTTCTGTATCTCTATTATGTTGGTGTGGCTTCGGAACTTTTAAATATCTTGATATATCTCGAGAACTACGCATCTGATCAAAGAATATCATAGAACATAAATTGTAGGAAACATAATTCTCTACAAAAAAGGTCTCTTAACATTTTGCCATAGCTCGCTTCGTTTCCGAGATATTTGCAGATTTATCACAAGGGAAGGGGCCTGACGGACATATTTCGAGATATTTCTTCTTCTTGTTGTTCTTCTTCTGCACAGCTAAGCTGGAAGTGGCATTTGCGGCTCGCACTAGTGCAGAGTTATCTCAAAGAAAGGGGCCACGGTGTTTCTGTATCCCTATTATGTTGGTGCGGCTTCGGAACTTTTAAATATCTCGATATATCTCGAAAACTACGCTTCTGATCAAAAAATATCATAGAACATAAATTGTAGGAAACATAATTCTCTACAAAAAAGGTCTCTTAACATTTTGCCATAGCTCGCTTCGTTTCCGAGATATTTGCAGATATATCTCAAGGGAAGGGGCCTGACGGACATATTTCGAGATATTTCTTCTTCTTGTTGTTCTTGTTCTGCACAACTAAGCTGGAAGTGGCATTTGCAGCTCGCAATAGTGCAGAGTTATCCCAAAGAAAGGGGCCACGGTGTTTCTGTATCTCTATTATGTTGGTGCGGCTTCGGAACTTTTAAATATCTTGATATATCTCGAGAACTACGCATCTGATCAAAAAATATCATACTACATAAAAAGTAGGAAACTTAATTCTCTACAAGAAAGGTCTCTAAACATTTTGCCATAGCTCGCTTCGTTTCCGAGATATTTGCAGATTTATCTCAAGGGAAGGGGCCTGACGGACATATTTCGAGATATTTCTTCTTCTTGTTGTTCTTCTTCTGCACAGCTAAGCTGGAAGTGGCATTTGCAGCTCGCAATAGTGCAGAATTATCTCAAAGAGAGGGGCCACGGTGTTTCTGTATCTCTATTATGTTGGTGCGGCTTCGGAACTTTTAAATATCTTCATATATCTCGAGAACTACGCATCTGATCAAAAAATATCATAGAAGATAAAAAGTAGGAAACTTAATTCTCTACAAAAAAGGTCTCTTAACATTTCGCCATAGCTCGCTTCGTTTCCGAGATATTTGCAGATATATCTCAAGGGAAGGGGCCTGATGGACATATTTCGAGATATTTCTTCTTCTTGTTGTTCTTCTTCTGCACAGCTAAGCTGGAAGTGGCATTTGCGGCTCGCACTAGTGCACAGTTATCTCAAAGAAAGGGGCCACGGTGTTTCTGTATCTCTATTATGTTGGTGCGGCTTCGGAACTTTTAAATATCTCGATATATCTCGACAACTACGCTTCTGATCAAAAAATATCATAGAACATAAATTGTAGGAAACATAATTCTCTACAAAAAAGGTCTCTTAACATTTTGCCATAGCTCGCTTCGTTTCCGAGATATTTGCAGATTTATCTCAAGGGAAGGGGCCTGACGGACATATTTCGAGATATTTCTTCTTCTTGTTGTTCTTCTTCTGCACAGCTAAGCTGGAAGTGGCATTTGCAGCTCGCACTAGTGCCGAGTTATCTCACCGAAATGGGCCACGGTGTTTCTGTATCTCTATTATGTTGGTGCGGCTTCGGAACTTTTAAATATCTCGATATATCTCGAAAACTACGCTTCTGATCAAAAAATATCATAGAACATAAATTGTAGGAAACATAATTCTCTACAAAAAACGTCTCTTAACATTTTGCCATAGATCGCTTCGTTTCCGAGATATTTGCAGATTCAGCTCAAAGGAACTGGCCTGACGGACATATTTCGAGATATTTCTTCTTCTTGTTGTTCTTCCTCTGCACAGCTAAGCTGGAAGTGGCATTTGCAGCTCGCAATAGTGCAGAGTTATCTCAAAGAAAGGGGCCACGGTGTTTCTGTATCTCTATTATGTTGGTGCGGCTTCGGAACTTTTAAATATCTTGATATATCTCGAGAACTACGCATCTGATCAAAAAATATCATAGAACATAAAAAGTAGGAAACTTAATTCTCTACAAAAAAGGTCTCTTAACATTTTGCCATAGCTCGCTTCGTTTCCGAGACATTTGCAGATTTATCTCAAGGGAAGGGGCCTGACGGACATATTTCGAGATATTTCTTCTTCTTGTTGTTCTTCTTCTGCACAGCTAAGCCGGAAGTTGCATTTGCGGCTCGCACTAGTGCACAGTTATCTCAAAGAAAGGGGCCACGGTGTTTCTGTATCTCTATTATGTTGGTGCGGCTTCGGAACTTTTAAATATCTCGATATATCTCGAAAACTACGCTTCTGATCAAAAAATATCATAGAACATAAATAGTAGGAAACTTAATTCTCTACAAAAAAGGTCTCTTAACATTTTGCCATAGCTCGCTTCGTTTCCGAGATATTTGCAGATTTATCTCAAGGGAAGTGGCCTGACGGACATATTTCGAGATATTTCTTCTTCTTGTTGTTCTTGTTCTGCACAACTAAGCTGGAAGTGGCATTTGCAGCTCGCAATAGTGCAGAGTTATCCCAAAGAAAGGGGCCACGGTGTTTCTGTATCTCTATTATGTTGGTGCGGCTTCGGAACTTTTAAATATCTTGATATATCTCGAGAACTACGCATCTGATCAAAAAATATCATACAACATAAAAAGTAGGAAACTTAATTCTCTACAAGAAAGGTCTCTAAACATTTTGCCATAGCTCGCTTCGTTTCCGAGATATTTGCAGATTTATCTCAAGGGAAGGGGCCTGACGGACATATTTCGAGATATTTCTTCTTCTTGTTGTTCTTCTTCTGCACAGCTAAGCTGGAAGTGGCATTTGCAGCTCGCAATAGTGCAGAGTTATCTCAAAGAGAGGGGCCACGGTGTTTCTGTATCTCTATTATGTTGGTGCGGCTTCGGAACTTTTAAATATCTTGATATATCTCGAGAACTACGCATCTGATCAAAAAATATCATAGAAGATAAAAAGTAGGAAACTTAATTCTCTACAAAAAAGGTCTCTTAACATTTCGCCATAGCTCGCTTCGTTTCCGAGATATTTGCAGATATATCTCAAGGGAAGGGGCCTGACGGACATATTTCGAGATATTTCTTCTTCTTGTTGTTCTTCTTTTGCACAGCTAAGCTGGAAGTGGCATTTGCGGCTCGCACTAGTGCACAGTTATCTCAGGGAAAGGGGCCACGGTGTTTCTGTATCTCTATTATGTTGGTGCGTCTTCGGAACTTTTAAATATCTCGATATATCTCGAAAACTACGCTTCTGATCAAAAAATATCATAGAACATAAATTGTAGGAAACATAATTCTCTACAAAAAACGTCTCTCAACATTTTGCCATAGCTCGCTTCGTTTCCGAGATATTTGCAGATTCACCTCAAAGGAACTGGCCTGACGGACATATTTCGAGATATTTCTTCTTCTTGTTGTTCTTCCTCTGCACAGCTAAGCTGGAAGTGGCATTTGCAGCTCGCAATAGTGCAGAGTTATCTCAAAGAAAGGGGCCACGGTGTTTCTGTATCTCTATTATGTTGGTGCGGCTTCGGAACTTTTAAATATCTTGATATATCTCGAGAACTACGCATCTGATCAAAAAATATCATAGAACATAAAAAGTAGGAAACTTAATTCTCTACAAAAAAGGTCGCTTAACATTTTGCCATAGCTCGCTTCGTTTCCGAGATATTTGCAGATTTATCTCAAGGGAAGGGGCCTGACGGACATATTTCGAGATATTTCTTCTTCTTGTTGTTCTTCTTCTGCACAGCTAAGCTGGAAGTGGCATTTGCAGCTCGCACTAGTGCAGAGTTATCTCACCGAAATGGGCCACGGTGTTTCTGTATCTCTATTATGTTGGTGCGGCTTCGGAACTTTTAAATATCTCGATATATCTCGAAAACTACGCTTCTGATCAAAAAATATCATAGAACATAAATTGTAGGAAACATAATTCTCTACAAAAAAGGTCTCTTAACATTTTGCCATAGCTCGCTTCGTTTCCGAGATATTTGCAGATTTATCTCAAGGGAAGGGGCCTGACGGACATATTTCGAGATATTTCTTCTTCTTGTTGTTCTTCTTCTGCACAGCTAAGCTGGAACTGGCATTTGCAGCTCGCACTAGTGCCGAGTTATCTCAAAAAAAGGGGCCACGGTGTTTCTGTATCTCTATTATGTTGGTGCGGCTTCGGAACTTTTAAATATCTTGATATATCTCGAGAACTACGCATCTGATCAAAAAATATCATAGAACATAAAAAGTAGGAAACTTAATTCTCTACAAAAAAGGTCTCTTAACATTTTGCCATAGCTCGCTTCGTTTCCGAGATATTTGCAGATTTATCTCAAGGGAAGGGGCCTGACGGACATATTTCGAGATATTTCTTCTTCTTGTTGTTCTTCTTCTGCACAGCTAAGCTGGCAGTGGCATTTACAGCTCGCAATAGTGCAGAGTTATCTCAAAGAAAGGGGCCACGGTGTTTCTGTATCTCTATTATGTTGGTGTGGCTTCGGAACTTTTAAATATCTTGATATATCTCGAGAACTACGCATCTGATCAAAGAATATCATAGAACATAAATTGTAGGAAACATAATTCTCTACAAAAAAGGTCTCTTAACATTTTGCCATAGCTCGCTTCGTTTCCGAGATATTTGCAGATTTATCACAAGGGAAGGGGCCTGACGGACATATTTCGAGATATTTCTTCTTCTTGTTGTTCTTCTTCTGCACAGCTAAGCTGGAAGTGGCATTTGCGGCTCGCACTAGTGCAGAGTTATCTCAAAGAAAGGGGCCACGGTGTTTCTGTATCCCTATTATGTTGGTGCGGCTTCGGAACTTTTAAATATCTCGATATATCTCGAAAACTACGCTTCTGATCAAAAAATATCATAGAACATAAATTGTAGGAAACATAATTCTCTACAAAAAAGTTCTCTTAACATTTTGCCATAGCTCGCTTCTTTTCCGAGATATTTGCAGATATACCTCTAGGGAAGGGGCCTGACGGACATATTTCGAGATATTTCTTCTTCTTGTTGTTCTTGTTCTGCACAACTAAGCTGGAAGTGGCATTTGCAGCTCGCAATAGTGCAGAGTTATCCCAAAGAAAGGGGCCACGGTGTTTCTGTATCTCTATTATGTTGGTGCGGCTTCGGAACTTTTAAATATCTCGATATATCTCGAAAACTACGCTTCTGATCAAAAAATATCATAGAACATAAATTGTAGGAAACATAATTCTCTACAAAAAAGGTCTCTTAACATTTTGCCATAGCTCGCTTCGTTTCCGAGATATTTGCAGATTCACCTCAAAGGAACTGGCCTGACGGACATATTTCGAGATATTTCTTCTTCTTGTTGTTCTTCCTCTGCACAGCTAAGCTGGAAGTGGCATTTGCAGCTCGCAATAGTGCAGAGTTATCTCAAAGAAAGGGGCCACGGTGTTTCTGTATCTCTAGTATGTTGGTGCGGCTTCGGAACTTTTAAATATCTTGATATATCTCGAGAACTACGCATCTGATCAAAAAATATCATAGAACATAAAAAGTAGGAAACTTAATTCTCTACAAAAAAGGTCGCTTAACATTTTGCCATAGCTCGCTTCGTTTCCGAGATATTTGCAGATTTATCTCAAGGGAAGGGGCCTGACGGACATATTTCGAGATATTTCTTCTTCTTGTTGTTCTTCTTCTGCACAGCTAAGCTGGAAGTGGCATTTGCAGCTCGCACTAGTGCAGAGTTATCTCACCGAAATGGGCCACGGTGTTTCTGTATCTCTATTATGTTGGTGCGTCTTCGGAACTTTTAAATATCTCGATATATCTCGAAAACTACGCTTCTGATCAAAAAATATCATAGAACATAAATTGTAGGAAACATAATTCTCTACAAAAAACGTCTCTTAACATTTTGCCATAGCTCGCTTCGTTTCCGAGATATTTGCAGATTCACCTCAAAGGAACTGGCCTGACGGACATATTTCGAGATATTTCTTCTTCTTGTTGTTCTTCCTCTGCACAGCTAAGCTGGAAGTGGCATTTGCAGCTCGCAATAGTGCAGAGTTATCTCAAAAAAAGGGGCCACGGTGTTTCTGTATCTCTATTATGTTGGTGCGGCTTCGGAACTTTTAAATATCTTGATATATCTCGAGAACTACGCATCTGATCAAAAAATATCATAGAACATAAAAAGTAGGAAACTTAATTCTCTACAAAAAAGGTCTCTTAACATTTTGCCATAGCTCGCTTCGTTTCCGAGATATTTGCAGATTTATCTCAAGGGAAGGGGCCTGACGGACATATTTCGAGATATTTCTTCTTCTTGTTGTTCTTCTTCTGCACAGCTAAGCTGGCAGTGGCATTTACAGCTCGCAATAGTGCAGAGTTATCTCAAAGAAAGGGGCCACGGTGTTTCTGTATCTCTATTATGTTGGTGTGGCTTCGGAACTTTTAAATATCTTGATATATCTCGAGAACTACGCATCTGATCAAAGAATATCATAGAACATAAATTGTAGGAAACATAATTCTCTACAAAAAAGGTCTCTTAACATTTTGCCATAGCTCGCTTCGTTTCCGAGATATTTGCAGATTTATCACAAGGGAAGGGGCCTGACGGACATATTTCGAGATATTTCTTCTTCTTGTTGTTCTTCTTCTGCACAGCTAAGCTGGAAGTGGCATTTGCGGCTCGCACTAGTGCAGAGTTATCTCAAAGAAAGGGGCCACGGTGTTTCTGTATCCCTATTATGTTGGTGCGGCTTCGGAACTTTTAAATATCTCGATATATCTCGAAAACTACGCTTCTGATCAAAAAATATCATAGAACATAAATTGTAGGAAACATAATTCTCTACAAAAAAGGTCTCTTAACATTTTGCCATAGCTCGCTTCGTTTCCGAGATATTTGCAGATATATCTCAAGGGAAGGGGCCTGACGGACATATTTCGAGATATTTCTTCTTCTTGTTGTTCTTGTTCTGCACAACTAAGCTGGAAGTGGCATTTGCAGCTCGCAATAGTGCAGAGTTATCCCAAAGAAAGGGGCCACGGTGTTTCTGTATCTCTATTATGTTGGTGCGGCTTCGGAACTTTTAAATATCTTGATATATCTCGAGAACTACGCATCTGATCAAAAAATATCATACTACATAAAAAGTAGGAAACTTAATTCTCTACAAGAAAGGTCTCTAAACATTTTGCCATAGCTCGCTTCGTTTCCGAGATATTTGCAGATTTATCTCAAGGGAAGGGGCCTGACGGACATATTTCGAGATATTTCTTCTTCTTGTTGTTCTTCTTCTGCACAGCTAAGCTGGAAGTGGCATTTGCAGCTCGCAATAGTGCAGAGTTATCTCAAAGAGAGGGGCCACGGTGTTTCTGTATCTCTATTATGTTGGTGCGGCTTCGGAACTTTTAAATATCTTGATATATCTCGAGAACTACGCATCTGATCAAAAAATATCATAGAAGATAAAAAGTGGGAAACTTAATTCTCGACAAAAAAGGTCTCTTAACATTTCGCCATAGCTCGCTTCGTTTCCGAGATATTTGCAGATATATCTCAAGGGAAGGGGCCTGACGGACATATTTCGAGATATTTCTTCTTCTTGTTGTTCTTCTTCTGCACAGCGAAGCCGGAAGTTGCATTTGCGGCTCGCACTAGTGCACAGTTATCTCAAAGAAAGGGGCCACGGTGTTTCTGTATCTCTATTATGTTGGTGCGGCTTCGGAACTTTTAAATATCTCGATATATCTCGAAAACTACGCTTCTGATCAAAAAATATCATAGAACATAAAAAGCAGGAAACTTAATTCTCTACAAAAAAGGTCTCTTAGCATTTTGTCATAGCTCGCTTCGTTTCCGAGATATTTGCAGATTTATCTCAAGGGAAGGGGCCTAACGGACATATTTCGAGATATTTCTTCTTCTTGTTGTTCTTCTTCTGCACAGCTAAACTGGAAGTGGCATTTCCAGCTCGCAATAGTGCAGAGTTATCTCAAAGAGAGGGGCCACGGTGTTTCTGTATCTCTATTATGTTGGTGCGGCTTCGGAACTTTTAAATATCTTGATATATCTCGAGAACTACGCATCTGATCAAAAAATATCATAGAGGATAAAAAGTAGGAAACTTAATTCTCTACACAAAAGGTCTCTTGACATTTTGCCATAGCTCGCTTCGTTTCCGAGATATGTGCAGATTTATCTCAAGGGAAGGGGCCTCACGGACATATTTCGAGATATTTCTTCTTCTTGTTGTTCTTCCTCTGCACAGCTAAGCTGGAAGTGGCATTTGCAGCTCGCAATAGTGCAGAGTTATCTCAAAAAAAGGGGCCACGGTGTTTCTGTATCTCTATTATGTTGGTGCGGCTTCGGAACTTTTAAATATCTTGATATATCTCGAGAACTACGCATCTGATCAAAAAATATCATAGAACATAAAAAGTAGGAAACTTAATTCTCTACAAAAAAGGTCTCTTAACATTTTGCCATAGCTCGCTTCGTTTCCGAGATATTTGCAGATTTATCTCAAGGGAAGGGGCCTGACGGACATATTTCGAGATATTTCTTCTTCTTGTTGTTCTTCTTCTGCACAGCTAAGCTGGCAGTGGCATTTACAGCTCGCAATAGTGCAGAGTTATCTCAAAGAAAGGGGCCACGGTGTTTCTGTATCTCTATTATGTTGGTGTGGCTTCGGAACTTTTAAATATCTTGATATATCTCGAGAACTACGCATCTGATCAAAGAATATCATAGAACA
Organism: Osmia lignaria lignaria; assembly: GCF_051020975.1. Taxonomy (NCBI): domain Eukaryota; kingdom Metazoa; phylum Arthropoda; class Insecta; order Hymenoptera; family Megachilidae; genus Osmia; species Osmia lignaria. The sequence continues at coordinate 24,139,484 of NW_027478159.1, forward strand.
TAAATTGTAGGAAACATAATTCTCTACAAAAAAGGTCTCTTAACATTTTGCCATAGCTCGCTTCGTTTCCGAGATATTTGCAGATTTATCACAAGGGAAGGGGCCTGACGGACATATTTCGAGATATTTCTTCTTCTTGTTGTTCTTCTTCTGCACAGCTAAGCTGGAAGTGGCATTTGCGGCTCGCACTAGTGCAGAGTTATCTCAAAGAAAGGGGCCACGGTGTTTCTGTATCCCTATTATGTTGGTGCGGCTTCGGAACTTTTAAATATCTCGATATATCTCGAAAACTACGCTTCTGATCAAAAAATATCATAGAACATAAATTGTAGGAAACATAATTCTCTACAAAAAAGTTCTCTTAACATTTTGCCATAGCTCGCTTCTTTTCCGAGATATTTGCAGATATACCTCTAGGGAAGGGGCCTGACGGACATATTTCGAGATATTTCTTCTTCTTGTTGTTCTTGTTCTGCACAACTAAGCTGGAAGTGGCATTTGCAGCTCGCAATAGTGCAGAGTTATCCCAAAGAAAGGGGCCACGGTGTTTCTGTATCTCTATTATGTTGGTGCGGCTTCGGAACTTTTAAATATCTCGATATATCTCGAAAACTACGCTTCTGATCAAAAAATATCATAGAACATAAATTGTAGGAAACATAATTCTCTACAAAAAAGGTCTCTTAACATTTTGCCATAGCTCGCTTCGTTTCCGAGATATTTGCAGATTCACCTCAAAGGAACTGGCCTGACGGACATATTTCGAGATATTTCTTCTTCTTGTTGTTCTTCCTCTGCACAGCTAAGCTGGAAGTGGCATTTGCAGCTCGCAATAGTGCAGAGTTATCTCAAAGAAAGGGGCCACGGTGTTTCTGTATCTCTAGTATGTTGGTGCGGCTTCGGAACTTTTAAATATCTTGATATATCTCGAGAACTACGCATCTGATCAAAAAATATCATAGAACATAAAAAGTAGGAAACTTAATTCTCTACAAAAAAGGTCGCTTAACATTTTGCCATAGCTCCCTTCGTTTCCGAGATATTTGCAGATTTATCTCAAGGGAAGGGGCCTGACGGACATATTTCGAGATATTTCTTCTTCTTGTTGTTCTTCTTCTGCACAGCTAAGCTGGAAGTGGCATTTGCAGCTCGCACTAGTGCAGAGTTATCTCACCGAAATGGGCCACGGTGTTTCTGTATCTCTATTATGTTGGTGCGTCTTCGGAACTTTTAAATATCTCGATATATCTCGAAAACTACGCTTCTGATCAAAAAATATCATAGAACATAAATTGTAGGAAACATAATTCTCTACAAAAAACGTCTCTTAACATTTTGCCATAGCTCGCTTCGTTTCCGAGATATTTGCAGATTCACCTCAAAGGAACTGGCCTGACGGACATATTTCGAGATATTTCTTCTTCTTGTTGTTCTGCCTCTGCACAGCTAAGCTGGAAGTGGCATTTGCAGCTCGCAATAGTGCAGAGTTATCTCAAAAAAAGGGGCCACGGTGTTTCTGTATCTCTATTATGTTGGTGCGGCTTCGGAACTTTTAAATATCTTGATATATCTCGAGAACTACGCATCTGATCAAAAAATATCATAGAACATAAAAAGTAGGAAACTTAATTCTCTACAAAAAAGGTCTCTTAACATTTTGCCATAGCTCGCTTCGTTTCCGAGATATTTGCAGATTTATCTCAAGGGAAGGGGCCTGACGGACATATTTCGAGATATTTCTTCTTCTTGTTGTTCTTCTTCTGCACAGCTAAGCTGGCAGTGGCATTTACAGCTCGCAATAGTGCAGAGTTATCTCAAAGAAAGGGGCCACGGTGTTTCTGTATCTCTATTATGTTGGTGTGGCTTCGGAACTTTTAAATATCTTGATATATCTCGAGAACTACGCATCTGATCAAAGAATATCATAGAACATAAATTGTAGGAAACATAATTCTCTACAAAAAAGGTCTCTTAACATTTTGCCATAGCTCGCTTCGTTTCCGAGATATTTGCAGATTTATCACAAGGGAAGGGGCCTGACGGACATATTTCGAGATATTTCTTCTTCTTGTTGTTCTTCTTCTGCACAGCTAAGCTGGAAGTGGCATTTGCGGCTCGCACTAGTGCAGAGTTATCTCAAAGAAAGGGGCCACGGTGTTTCTGTATCCCTATTATGTTGGTGCGGCTTCGGAACTTTTAAATATCTCGATATATCTCGAAAACTACGCTTCTGATCAAAAAATATCATAGAACATAAATTGTAGGAAACATAATTCTCTACAAAAAAGGTCTCTTAACATTTTGCCATAGCTCGCTTCGTTTCCGAGATATTTGCAGATATATCTCAAGGGAAGGGGCCTGACGGACATATTTCGAGATATTTCTTCTTCTTGTTGTTCTTGTTCTGCACAACTAAGCTGGAAGTGGCATTTGCAGCTCGCAATAGTGCAGAGTTATCCCAAAGAAAGGGGCCACGGTGTTTCTGTATCTCTATTATGTTGGTGCGGCTTCGGAACTTTTAAATATCTTGATATATCTCGAGAACTACGCATCTGATCAAAAAATATCATACTACATAAAAAGTAGGAAACTTAATTCTCTACAAGAAAGGTCTCTAAACATTTTGCCATAGCTCGCTTCGTTTCCGAGATATTTGCAGATTTATCTCAAGGGAAGGGGCCTGACGGACATATTTCGAGATATTTCTTCTTCTTGTTGTTCTTCTTCTGCACAGCTAAGCTGGAAGTGGCATTTGCAGCTCGCAATAGTGCAGAGTTATCTCAAAGAGAGGGGCCACGGTGTTTCTGTATCTCTATTATGTTGGTGCGGCTTCGGAACTTTTAAATATCTTGATATATCTCGAGAACTACGCATCTGATCAAAAAATATCATAGAAGATAAAAAGTGGGAAACTTAATTCTCTACAAAGAAGGTCTCTTAACATTTCGCCATAGCTCGCTTCGTTTCCGAGATATTTGCAGATATATCTCAAGGGAAGGGGCCTGACGGACATATTTCGAGATATTTCTTCTTCTTGTTGTTCTTCTTCTGCACAGCGAAGCCGGAAGTTGCATTTGCGGCTCGCACTAGTGCACAGTTATCTCAAAGAAAGGGGCCACGGTGTTTCTGTATCTCTATTATGTTGGTGCGGCTTCGGAACTTTTAAATATCTCGATATATCTCGAAAACTACGCTTCTGATCAAAAAATATCATAGAACATAAAAAGCAGGAAACTTAATTCTCTACAAAAAAGGTCTCTTAACATTTTGTCATAGCTCGCTTCGTTTCCGAGATATTTGCAGATTTATCTCAAGGGAAGGGGCCTAACGGACATATTTCGAGATATTTCTTCTTCTTGTTGTTCTTCTTCTGCACAGCTAAACTGGAAGTGGCATTTCCAGCTCGCAATAGTGCAGAGTTATCTCAAAGAGAGGGGCCACGGTGTTTCTGTATCTCTATTATGTTGGTGCGGCTTCGGAACTTTTAAATATCTTGATATATCTCGAGAACTACGCATCTGATCAAAAAATATCATAGAGGATAAAAAGTAGGAAACTTAATTCTCTACACAAAAGGTCTCTTGACATTTTGCCATAGCTCGCTTCGTTTCCGAGATATGTGCAGATTTATCTCAAGGGAAGGGGCCTCACGGACATATTTCGAGATATTTCTTCTTCTTGTTGTTCTTCTCCTGCACAGCTAAGCTGGAAGTGGCATTTGCGGCTCGCACTAGTGTAGAGTTATCTCAAAGAAAGGGGCCACGGTGTTTCTGTATCTCTATTATGTTGGTGCGGCTTCGGAACTTTTAAATATCTCGATATATCTCGAAAACTACGCTTCTGATCAAAAAATATCATAGAACATAAATTATAGGAAACATAATTCTCTACAAAAAAGGTCTCTTAACATTTTGCCATAGCTCGCTTCGTTTCCGAGATATTTGCAGATTCAACTCAAAGGAACTGGCCTGACGGACATATTTCGAGATATTTCTTCTTCTTGTTGTTCTTCCTCTGCACAGCTAAGCTGGAAGTGGCATTTGCAGCTCGCAATAGTGCAGAGTTATCTCGAAGAAAGGGGCCACGGTGTTTCTGTATCTCTATTATGTTGGTGCGGCTTCGGAACTTTAAAATATCTTTATATATCTCGAGAACTACGCATCTGATCAAAAAATATCATAGAACATAAAAAGTAGGAAACTTAATTCTCTACAAAAAAGGTCTCTTAACATTTTGCCATAGCTCGCTTCGTTTCCGAGATATTTGCATATTTATCTCAAGGGAAGGGGCCTGACGGACATATTTCGAGATATTTCTTCTTCTTGTTGTTCTTCTTCTGCACAGCTAAGCTGGAAGTGGCATTTGCGGCTCGCACTAGTGCAGAGTTATCTCAAAGAAAGGGGCCACGGTGTTTCTGTATCTCTATTATGTTGGTGCGGCTTCGGAACTTTTAAATATCTTGATATATCTCGAGAACTACGCTTCTGATCGAAAAATATCATAGAACGTAAATTGTAGGAAACATTATTCTCTACAAAAAAGGTCTCTTAACATTTTGCCATAGCTCGCTTCGTTCCCGAGATATTTGCAGATTCATCTCAAGGGAAGGGGTCTGAGGGACATATTTCGAGATATTTCTTCTTCTTGTTGTTCTTCTTCTGCACAGCTAAGTTCGAAGTGGCATTTGCAGCTCGCAATAGTGCAGAGTTATCTCAAAGAAAGAGGCCACGGTGATTCTGTACCTCTATTATGTTGGTGCAGCTTCGGAACTTTTAAATATCTTGATATATCTCGAGAACTACGCATCTGATCAAAAAATATCATCGAACATAAAAAGTAGGAAACATAATTCTCTACAAAAAAGGTCTCTTAACATTTTGCCATAGCTCGCTTGGTTTCCGAGATATTTGCAGATTTATCTCAAGGGAAGTGGCCTGACGGACATATTTCGAGATATTTCTTCTTCTTGTTGTTCTTCTTCTGCACAGCTAAGCTGGAAGTGGCATTTGCAGCTCGCAATAGTGCAGAGTTATCCCAAAGAAAGGGGCCACGGTGTTTCTGTATCTCTATTATGTTGGTGCGGCTTCGGAACTTTTAAATATCTTGATATATCTCGAGAACTACGCATCTGATCAAAAAATATCATAGAAGATAAAAAGTAGGAAACTTAATTCTCTACACAAAAGGTCTCTTAACATTTTGCCATAGCTCGCTTCGTTTCCGAGATATTTGCAGATTCAACTCAAAGGAACTGGCCTGACGGACATATTTCGAGATATTTCTTCTTCTTGTTGTTCTTCCTCTGCACAGCTAAGCTGGAAGTGGCATTTGCAGCTCGCAATAGTGCAGAGTTAGCTCGAAGAAAGGGGCCACGGTGTTTCTGTATCTCTATTATGTTGGTGCGGCTTCGGAACTTTAAAATATCTTTATATATCTCGAGAACTACGCATCTGATTAAAAAATATCATAGAACGTAAAAAGTAGGAAACTTAATTCTCTACAAATAAAGTCGCTTAACATTTTGCCATAGCTCGCTTCGCTTCCGAGATATTTGCAGATTTATCTCAAGGGAAGGGGCCTGACGGACATATTTCGAGATATTTCTTCTTCTTGTTGTTCTTCTTCTGCACAGCTAAGCTGGAAGTGGCATTTGCAGCTCGCAATAGTGCAGAGTTATCTCAAAGAAAGGGGTCACGGTGTTTCTGTATCTCTATTATGTTGGTGCGGCTTCGGAACTTTTAAATATCTTGATATATCTCGAGAACTACGCATCTGATCAAAAAATATCATAGAACATAAAAAGTAGGAAACTTAATTCTCTACAAAAAAGGTCTCTTAACATTTTGCCATAGCTCGCTTCGTTTCCGAGATATTTGCACATTTATCTCAAGGGAAGGGGCCTAACGGACATATTTCGAGATATTTCTTCCTCTTGTTGTTCTTCTTCTGCACAGCTAAACTGGAAGTGGCATTTCCAGCTCGCAATAGTGCAGAGTTATCTCAAAGAGAGGGGCCACGGTGTTTCTGTATCTCTATTATGATGGTGCGGCTTCGGAACTTTTAAATATCTTGATATATCTCGAGAACTACGCATCTGATCAAAAAATATCATAGAACATAAAAAGTAGGAAACTTAATTCTCTACAAAAAAGGTCTCTTAACATTTTGCCATAGCTCGCTTCGTTTCCGAGATATTTGCAGATATATCTCAAGGGAAGGGGCCTGACGGACATATTTCGAGATATTTCTTCTTCTTGTTGTTCTTCTTCTGCACAGCTAAGCTGGAAGTGGCATTTGCAGCTCGCAATAGTGCAGAGTTATCTCAAAGAAAGGGGCCACGGTGTTTCTGTATCTCTATTATGTTGGTGCGGCTTCGGAACTTTTAAATATCTTGATATATCTCGAGAACTACGCATCTGATCAAAAAATATCATAGAACATAAAAAGTAGGAAACTTAATTCTCTACAAAAAAGGTCTCTTAGCATTTTGCCATAGCTCGCTTCGTTTCCGAGATATTTGCAGATTTATCTCAAGGGAAGGGGCCTAACGGACATATTTCGAGATATTTCTTCTTCTTGTTGTTCTTCTTCTGCACAGCTAAACTTGAGGTGGCATTTCCAGCTCGCAATAGTGCAGAGTTATCTCAAAGAAAGGGGCCACGGTGTTTCTGTATCTCTATTATGTTGGTGCGGCTTCGGAACTTTTAAATATCTCGATATATCTCGAAAACTACGCTTCTGATCAAAAAATATCATAGAACGTAAATTGTAGGAAACATTATTCTCTACAAAAAAGGTCTCTTAACATTTTGCCATAGCTCGCTTCGTTTCCGAGATATTTGCAGATTCATCTCAAGGGAAGGGGTCTGACGGACATATTTCGAGATATTTCTTCGTCTTGTTGTTCTTCTTCTGCACAGCTAAGCTGGAAGTGGCATTTGCAGCTCGCAATAGTGCAGAGTTATCTCAAAGAAAGGGGCCACGGTGTTTCTGTATCTCTATTATGTTGGTGCGGCTTCGGAACTTTTAAATATCTTGATATATCTCGAGAACTACGCATCTGATCAAAAAATATCATAGAACATAAAAAGTAGGAAACTTAATTCTCTACAAAAAAGGTCTCTTAACATTTTGCCATAGCTCGCTTCGTTTCCGAGATATTTGCAGATTTATCTCAAGGGAAGGGTCCTGATGGACATATTTCGAGATATTTCTTCTTCTTGTTGTTCTTCTTCTGCACAGCTAAACTGGAAGTGGCATTTCCAGCTCGCAATCGTGCAGAGTTATCTCAAAGAAAGGGGCCACGGTGTTTCTGTATCTCTATTATGTTGGTGCGGCTTCGGAACTTTTAAATATCTTGATATATCTCGAGAACTACGCCTCTGATCGAAAAATATCATAGAACATAAAAAGTAGGAAACTTAATTCTCTACAAAAACGGTCTCTAAACATTTTGCCATAGCTCGCTTCGTTTCCGAGATATTTGCACATATCTCTCAAGGGAAGGGGCCTGACGGACATATTTCGAGATATTTCTTCTTCTTGTTGTTCTTCTTCTGCACAGCTAAGCTGGAAGTGGCATTTGCGGCTCGCACTAGTGCACAGTTATCTCAAAGAAAGGGGCCACGGTGTTTCTGTATCTCTATTATGTTGGTGCGTCTTCGGAACTTTTAAATATCTCGATATATCTCGAAAACTACGCTTCTGATCAAAAAATATCATAGAACATAAATTGTAGGAAACATAATTCTCTACAAAAAACGTCTCTTAACATTTTGCCATAGCTCGCTTCGTTTCCGAGATATTTGCAGATTCAGCTCAAAGGAGCTGGCCTGACGGACATATTTCGAGATATTTCTTCTTCTTGTTGTTCTTCCTCTGCACAGCTAAGCTGGAAGTGGCATTTGCAGCTCGCAATAGTGCAGAGTTATCTCAAAGAAAGGGGCCACGGTGTTTCTGTATCTCTATTATGTTGGTGCGGCTTCGGAACTTTTAAATATCTTGATATATCTCGAGAACTACGCATCTGATCAAAAAATATCATTGAACATAAAAAGTAGGAAACTTAATTCTCTACAAAAAAGGTCTCTTAACATTTTGCCATAGCTCGCTTCGTTTCCGAGATATTTGCAGATATATCTCAAGGGAAGGGGCCTGACGGACATATTTCGAGATATTTCTTCTTCTTGTTGTTCTTCTTCTGCACAGCTAAGCTGGAAGTGGCATTTGCAGCTCGCAATAGTGCAGAGTTATCTCAAAGAAAGGGGCCACGGTGTTTCTGTATCTCTATTATGTTGGTGCGGCTTCGGAACTTTTAAATATCTTGATATATCTCGAGAACTACGCATCTGATCAAAAAATATCATAGAACATAAAAAGTAGGAAACTTAATTCTCTACAAAAAAGGTCTCTTAGCATTTTGCCATAGCTCGCTTCGTTTCCGAGATATTTGCAGATTTATCTCAAGGGAAGGGGCCTAACGGACATATTTCGAGATATTTCTTCTTCTTGTTGTTCTTCTTCTGCACAGCTAAACTGGAAGTGGCATTTCCAGCTCGCAATAGTGCAGAGTTATCTCAAAGAAAGGGGCCACGGTGTTTCTGTATCTCTATTATGTTGGTGCGGCTTCGGAACTTTTAAATATCTCGATATATCTCGAAAACTACGCTTCTGATCAAAAAATATCATAGAACGTAAATTGTAGGAAACATTATTCTCTACAAAAAAGGTCTCTTAACATTTTGCCATAGCTCGCTTCGTTTCCGAGATATTTGCAGATTCATCTCAAGGGAAGGGGTCTGACGGACATATTTCGAGATATTTCTTCTTCTTGTTGTTCTTCCTCTGCACAGCTAAGCTGGAAGTGGCATTTGCAGCTCGCAATAGTGCAGGGTTATCCCAAAGAAAGGGGCCACGGTGTTTCTGTATCTCTATTATGTTGGTGCGGCTTCGGAACTTTTAAATATCTCGATATATCTCGAGAACTACGCATCTGATCAAAAAATATCATAGAACATAAAAAGTAGGAAACTTAATCCTCTACAAAAAAGGTCTCTTAACATTTTGCCATACCTCGCTTCGTTTCCGAGATATTTGCATATTTATCTCAAGGGAAGGGGCCTGACGGACATATTTCGAGATATTTCTTCTTCTTGTTGTTCTTCTTCTGCACAGCTAAGCTGGAAGTAGCATTTGCGGCTCGCACTAGTGCAGAGTTATCTCAAAGAAAGGGGCCACGGTGTTTCTGTATCTCTATTATGTTGGTGCGGCTTCGGAACTTTTAAATATCTTGATATATCTCGAGAACTACGCATCTGATCAAAAAATATCATTGAACATAAAAAGTAGGAAACTTAATTCTCTACAAAAAAGGTCTCTTAACATTTTGCCATAGCTCGCTTCGTTTCCGAGATATTTGCGGATTTATCTCAAGGGAAGGGGCCTAACGGACATATTTCGAGATATTTCTTCTTCTTGTTGTTCTTCTTCTGCACAGCTAAACTGGAAGTGGCATTTCCAGCTCGCAATAGTGCAGAGTTATCTCAAAGAAAGGGGCCACGGTGTTTCTGTATCTCTATTATGTTGGTGCGGCTTCGGAACTTTTAAATATCTCGATATATCTCGAAAACTACGCTTCTGATCAAAAAATATCATAGAACGTAAATTGTAGGAAACATTATTCTCTACAAAAAAGGTCTCTTAACATTTTGCCATAGTTCGCTTCGTTTCCGAGATATTTGCAGATTCATCTCAAGGGAAGGGGTCTGACGGACATATTTCGAGATATTTCTTCTTCTTGTTGTTCTTCTTCTGCACAGCTAAGCTGGAAGTGGCATTTGCAGCTCGCAATAGTGCAGAGTTATCCCAAAGAAAGGGGCCACGGTGTTTCTGTATCTCTATTATGTTGGTGCGGCTTCGGAACTTTTAAATATCTCGATATATCTCGAAAACTACGCTTCTGATCAAAAAATATCATAGAACATAAATTGTAGGAAACATAATTCTCCACAAAAAAGGTCTCTTAACATTTTGCCATAGCTCGCTTCGTTTCCGAGATATTTGCAGATTTATCTCAAGGGAAGGGTCCTGATGGACATATTTCGAGATATTTCTTCTTCTTGTTGTTCTTCTTCTGCACAGCTAAACTGGAAGTGGCATTTCCAGCTCGCAATCGTGCAGAGTTATCTCAAAGAAAGGGGCCACGGTGTTTCTGTATCTCTATTATGTTGGTGCGGCTTCGGAACTTTTAAATATCTTGATATATCTCGAGAACTACGCCTCTGATCGAAAAATATCATAGAACATAAAAAGTAGGAAACTTAATTCTCTACAAAAACGGTCTCTAAACATTTTGCCATAGCTCGCTTCGTTTCCGAGATATTTGCACATATCTCTCAAGGGAAGGGACTTGACGGACATATTTCGAGATATTTCTTCTTCTTGTTGTTCTTCTTCTGCACAGCTAAGCTGGAAGTGGCATTTGCGGCTCGCACTAGTGCACAGTTATCTCAAAGAAAGGGGCCACGGTGTTTCTGTATCTCTATTATGTTGGTGCGTCTTCGGAACTTTTAAATATCTCGATATATCTCGAAAACTACGCTTCTGATCAAAAAATATCATAGAACATAAATTGTAGGAAACATAATTCTCTACAAAAAACGTCTCTTAACATTTTGCCATAGCTCGCTTCGTTTCCGAGATATTTGCAGATTCAGCTCAAAGGAGCTGGCCTGACGGACATATTTCGAGATATTTCTTCTTCTTGTTGTTCTTCCTCTGCACAGCTAAGCTGGAAGTGGCATTTGCAGCTCGCAATAGTGCAGAGTTATCTCAAAGAAAGGGGCCACGGTGTTTCTGTATCTCTATTATGTTGGTGCGGCTTCGGAACTTTTAAATATCTTGATATATCTCGAGAACTACGCATCTGATCAAAAAATATCATTGGACATAAAAAGTAGGAAACTTAATTCTCTACAAAAAAGGTCTCTTAACATTTTGCCATAGCTCGCTTCGTTTCCGAGATATTTGCAGATATATCTCAAGGGAAGGGGCCTGACGGACATATTTCGAGATATTTCTTCTTCTTGTTGTTCTTCTTCTGCACAGCTAAGCTGGAAGTGGCATTTGCAGCTCGCAATAGTGCAGAGTTATCTCAAAGAAAGGGGCCACGGTGTTTCTGTATCTCTATTACGTTGGTGCGGCTTCGGAACTTTTAAATATCTTGATATATCTCGAGAACTACGCATCTGATCAAAAAATATCATAGAACATAAAAAGTAGGAAACTTAATTCTCTACAAAAAAGGTCTCTTAACATTTTGCCATAGCTCGCTTCGTTTCCGAGATATTTGCACATTTATCTCAAGGGAAGGGGCCTAACGGACATATTTCGAGATATTTCTTCCTCTTGTTGTTCTTCTTCTGCACAGCTAAACTGGAAGTGGCATTTCCAGCTCGCAATAGTGCAGAGTTATCTCAAAGAGAGGGGCCACGGTGTTTCTGTATCTCTATTATGATGGTGCGGCTTCGGAACTTTTAAATATCTTGATATATCTCGAGAACTACGCATCTGATCAAAAAATATCATAGAACATAAAAAGTAGGAAACTTAATTCTCTACAAAAAAGGTCTCTTAACATTTTGCCATAGCTCGCTTCGTTTCCGAGATATTTGCAGATATATCTCAAGGGAAGGGGCCTGACGGACATATTTCGAGATATTTCTTCTTCTTGTTGTTCTTCTTCTGCACAGCTAAGCTGGAAGTGGCATTTGCAGCTCGCAATAGTGCAGAGTTATCTCAAAGAAATGGGCCACGGTGTTTCTGTATCTCTATTATGTTGGTGCGGCTTCGGAACTTTTAAATATCTTGATATATCTCGAGAACTACGCATCTGATCAAAAAATATCATTGAACATAAAAAGTAGGAAACTTAATTCTCTACAAAAAAGGTCTCTTAACATTTTGCCATAGCTCGCTTCGTTTCCGAGATATTTGCAGATATATCTCAAGGGAAGGGGCCTGACGGACATATTTCGAGATATTTCTTCTTCTTGTTGTTCTTCTTCTGCACAGCTAAGCTGGAAGTGGCATTTGCAGCTCGCAATAGTGCAGAGTTATCTCAAAGAAAGGGGCCACGGTGTTTCTGTATCTCTATTATGTTGGTGCGGCTTCGGAACTTTTAAATATCTTGATATATCTCGAGAACTACGCATCTGATCAAAAAATATCATAGAACATGAAAAGTAGGAAACTTAATTCTCTACAAAAAAGGTCTCTTAGCATTTTGCCATAGCTCGCTTCGTTTCCGAGATATTTGCAGATTTATCTCAAGGGAAGGGGCCTAACGGACATATTTCGAGATATTTCTTCTTCTTGTTGTTCTTCTTCTGCACAGCTAAACTTGAGGTGGCATTTCCAGCACGCAATAGTGCAGAGTTATCTCAAAGAAAGGGGCCACGGTGTTTCTGTATCTCTATTATGTTGGTGCGGCTTCGGAACTTTTAAATATCTCGATATATCTCGAAAACTACGCTTCTGATCAAAAAATATCATAGAACGTAAATTGTAGGAAACATTATTCTCTACAAAAAAGGTCTCTTAACATTTTGCCATAGCTCGCTTCGTTTCCGAGATATTTGCAGATTCATCTCAAGGGAAGGGGTCTGACGGACATATTTCGAGATATTTCTTCGTCTTGTTGTTCTTCTTCTGCACAGCTAAGCTGGAAGTGGCATTTGCAGCTCGCAATAGTGCAGAGTTATCTCAAAGAAAGGGGCCACGGTGTTTCTGTATCTCTATTATGTTGGTGCGGCTTCGGAACTTTTAAATATCTTGATATATCTCGAGAACTACGCATCTGATCAAAAAATATCATAGAACATAAAAAGTAGGAAACTTAATTCTCTACAAAAACGGTCTCTAAACATTTTGCCATAGCTCGCTTCGTTTCCGAGATATTTGCACATATATCTCAAGGGAAGGGGCCTGACGGACATATTTCGAGATATTTCTTCTTCTTGTTGTTCTTCTTCTGCACAGCTAAGCTGGAAGTGGCATTTGCGGCTCGCACTAGTGCACAGTTATCTCAAAGAAAGGGGCCACGGTGTTTCTGTATCTCTATTATGTTGGTGCGTCTTCGGAACTTTTAAATATCTCGATATATCTCGAAAACTACGCTTCTGATCAAAAAATATCATAGAACATAAATTGTAGGAAACATAATTCTCTACAAAAAACGTCTCCTAACATTTTGCCATAGCTCGCTTCGTTTCCGAGATATTTGCAGATTCAGCTCAAAGGAGCTGGCCTGACGGACATATTTCGAGATATTTCTTCTTCTTGTTGTTCTTCCTCTGCACAGCTAAGCTGGAAGTGGCATTTGCAGCTCGCAATAGTGCAGAGTTATCTCAAAGAAAGGGGCCACGGTGTTTCTGTATCTCTATTATGTTGGTGCGGCTTCGGAACTTTTAAATATCTTGATATATCTCGAGAACTACGCATCTGATCAAAAAATATCATTGAACATAAAAAGTAGGAAACTTAATTCTCTACAAAAAAGGTCTCTTAACATTTTGCCATAGCTCGCTTCGTTTCCGAGATATTTGCAGATATATCTCAAGGGAAGGGGCCTGACGGACATATTTCGAGATATTTCTTCTTCTTGTTGTTCTTCTTCTGCACAGCTAAGCTGGAAGTGGCATTTGCAGCTCGCAATAGTGCAGAGTTATCTCAAAGAAAGGGGCCACGGTGTTTCTGTATCTCTATTATGTTGGTGCGGCTTCGGAACTTTTAAATATCTTGATATATCTCGAGAACTACGCATCTGATCAAAAAATATCATAGAACATAAAAAGTAGGAAACTTAATTCTCTACAAAAAAGGTCTCTTAGCATTTTGCCATAGCTCGCTTCGTTTCCGAGATATTTGCAGATTTATCTCAAGGGAAGGGGCCTAACGGACATATTTCGAGATATTTCTTCTTCTTGTTGTTCTTCTTCTGCACAGCTAAACTGGAAGTGGCATTTCCAGCTCGCAATAGTGCAGAGTTATCTCAAAGAAAGGGGCCACGGTGTTTCTGTATCTCTATTATGTTGGTGCGGCTTCGGAACTTTTAAATATCTCGATATATCTCGAAAACTACGCTTCTGATCAAAAAATATCATAGAACATAAATTGTAGGAAACATTATTCTCTACAAAAAAGGTCTCTTAACATTTTGCCATAGCTCGCTTCGTTTCCGAGATATTTGCAGATTCATCTCAAGGGAAGGGGTCTGACGGACATATTTCGAGATATTTCTTCTTCTTGTTGTTCGTCCTCTGCACAGCTAAGCTGGAAGTGGCATTTGCAGCTCGCAATAGTGCAGGGTTATCCCAAAGAAAGGGGCCACGGTGTTTCTGTATCTCTATTATGTTGGTGCGGCTTCGGAACTTTTAAATATCTCGATATATCTCGAGAACTACGCATCTGATCAAAAAATATCATAGAACATAAAAAGTAGGAAACTTAATTCTCTACAAAAAAGGTCTCTTAACATTTTGCCATACCTCGCTTCGTTTCCGAGATATTTGCATATTTATCTCAAGGGAAGGGGCCTGACGGACATATTTCGAGATATTTCTTCTTCTTGTTGTTCTTCTTCTGCACAGCTAAGCTGGAAGTAGCATTTGCGGCTCGCACTAGTGCAGAGTTATCTCAAAGAAAGGGGCCACGGTGTTTCTGTATCTCTATTATGTTGGTGCGGCTTCGGAACTTTTAAATATCTTGATATATCTCGAGAACTACGCCTCTGATCGAAAAATATCATAGAACATAAAAAGTAGGAAACTTAATTCTCTACAAAAACGGTCTCTAAACATTTTGCCATAGCTCGCTTCGTTTCCGAGATATTTGCACATATATCTCAAGGGAAGGGGCCTGACGGACATATTTCGAGATATTTCTTCTTCTTGTTGTTCTTCTTCTGCACAGCTAAGCTGGAAGTGGCATTTGCGGCTCGCACTAGTGCACAGTTATCTCAAAGAAAGGGGCCACGGTGTTTCTGTATCTCTATTATGTTGGTGCGTCTTCGGAACTTTTAAATATCTCGATATATCTCGAAAACTACGCTTCTGATCAAAAAATATCATAGAACATAAATTGTAGGAAACATAATTCTCTACAAAAAACGTCTCTTAACATTTTGCCATAGCTCGCTTCGTTTCCGAGATATTTGCAGATTCAGCTCAAAGGAGCTGGCCTGACGGACATATTTCGAGATATTTCTTCTTCTTGTTGTTCTTCCTCTGCACAGCTAAGCTGGAAGTGGCATTTGCAGCTCGCAATAGTGCAGAGTTATCTCAAAGAAAGGGGCCACGGTGTTTCTGTATCTCTATTATGTTGGTGCGGCTTCGGAACTTTTAAATATCTTGATATATCTCGAGAACTACGCATCTGATCAAAAAATATCATTGAACATAAAAAGTAGGAAACTTAATTCTCTACAAAAAAGGTCTCTTAACATTTTGCCATAGCTCGCTTCGTTTCCGAGATATTTGCGGATTTATCTCAAGGGAAGGGGCCTAACGGACATATTTCGAGATATTTCTTCTTCTTGTTGTTCTTCTTCTGCACAGCTAAACTGGAAGTGGCATTTCCAGCTCGCAATAGTGCAGAGTTATCTCAAAGAAAGGGGCCACGGTGTTTCTGTATCTCTATTATGTTGGTGCGGCTTCGGAACTTTTAAATATCTCGATATATCTCGAAAACTACGCTTCTGATCAAAAAATATCATAGAACGTAAATTGTAGGAAACATTATTCTCTACAAAAAAGGTCTCTTAACATTTTGCCATAGTTCGCTTCGTTTCCGAGATATTTGCAGATTCATCTCAAGGGAAGGGGTCTGACGGACATATTTCGAGATATTTCTTCTTCTTGTTGTTCTTCTTCTGCACAGCTAAGCTGGAAGTGGCATTTGCAGCTCGCAATAGTGCAGAGTTATCCCAAAGAAAGGGGCCACGGTGTTTCTGTATCTCTATTATGTTGGTGCGGCTTCGGAACTTTTAAATATCTCGATATATCTCGAAAACTACGCTTCTGATCAAAAAATATCATAGAACATAAATTGTAGGAAACATAATTCTCTACAAAAAAGGTCTCTTAACATTTTGCCATAGCTCGCTTCGTTTCCGAGATATTTGCAGATTTATCTCAAGGGAAGGGTCCTGATGGACATATTTCGAGATATTTCTTCTTCTTGTTGTTCTTCTTCTGCACAGCTAAACTGGAAGTGGCATTTCCAGCTCGCAATCGTGCAGAGTTATCTCAAAGAAAGGGGCCACGGTGTTTCTGTATCTCTATTATGTTGGTGCGGCTTCGGAACTTTTAAATATCTTGATATATCTCGAGAACTACGCCTCTGATCGAAAAATATCATAGAACATAAAAAGTAGGAAACTTAATTCTCTACAAAAACGGTCTCTAAACATTTTGCCATAGCTCGCTTCGTTTCCGAGACATTTGCACATATATCTCAAGGGAAGGGGCCTGACGGACATATTTCGAGATATTTCTTCTTCTTGTTGTTCTTCTTCTGCACAGCTAAGCTGGAAGTGGCATTTGCGGCTCGCACTAGTGCACAGTTATCTCAAAGAAAGGGGCCACGGTGTTTCTGTATCTCTATTATGTTGGTGCGGCTTCGGAACTTTTAAATATCTTGATATATCTCGAGAACTACGCCTCTGATCGAAAAATATCATAGAACATAAAAAGTAGGAAACTTAATTCTCTACAAAAACGGTCTCTAAACATTTTGCCATAGCTCGCTTCGTTTCCGAGATATTTGCACATATATCTCAAGGGAAGGGGCCTGACGGACATATTTCGAGATATTTCTTCTTCTTGTTGTTCTTCTTCTGCACAGCTAAGCTGGAAGTGGCATTTGCGGCTCGCACTAGTGCACAGTTATCTCAAAGAAAGGGGCCACGGTGTTTCTGTATCTCTATTATGTTGGTGCGTCTTCGGAACTTTTAAATATCTCGATATATCTCGAAAACTACGCTTCTGATCAAAAAATATCATAGAACATAAATTGTAGGAAACATAATTCTCTACAAAAAACGTCTCTTAACATTTTGCCATAGCTCGCTTCGTTTCCGAGATATTTGCACATATATCTCAAGGGAAGGGGCCTGACGGACATATTTCGAGATATTTCTTCTTCTTGTTGTTCTTCTTCTGCACAGCTAAGCTGGAAGTGGCATTTGCAGCTCGCAATAGTGCAGAGTTATCTCAAAGAAAGGGGCCACGGTGTTTCTGTATCTCTATTATGTTGGTGCGGCTTCGGAACTTTTAAATATCTTGATATATCTCGAGAACTACGCATCTGATCAAAAAATATCATAGAACATAAAAAGTAGGAAACTTAATTCTCTACAAAAAAGGTCTCTTAGCATTTTGCCATAGCTCGCTTCGTTTCCGAGATATTTGCAGATTTATCTCAAGGGAAGGGGCCTAACGGACATATTTCGAGATATTTCTTCTTCTTGTTGTTCTTCTTCTGCACAGCTAAACTGGAAGTGGCATTTCCAGCTCGCAATAGTGCAGAGTTATCTCAAAGAAAGGGGCCACGGTGTTTCTGTATCTCTATTATGTTGGTGCGGCTTCGGAACTTTTAAATATCTCGATATATCTCGAAAACTACGCTTCTGATCAAAAAATATCATAGAACGTAAATTGTAGCAAACATTATTCTCTACAAAAAAGGTCTCTTAACATTTTGCCATAGCTCGCTTCGTTTCCGAGATATTTGCAGATTCATCTCAAGGGAAGGGGTCTGACGGACATATTTCGAGATATTTCTTCTTCTTGTTGTTCTTCCTCTGCACAGCTAAGCTGGAAGTGGCATTTGCAGCTCGCAATAGTGCAGGGTTATCCCAAAGAAAGGGGCCACGGTGTTTCTGTATCTCTATTATGTTGGTGCGGCTTCGGAACTTTTAAATATCTCGATATATCTCGAGAACTACGCATCTGATCAAAAAATATCATAGAACATAAAAAGTAGGAAACTTAATTCTCTACAAAAAAGGTCTCTTAACATTTTGCCATACCTCGCTTCGTTTCCGAGATATTTGCATATCTATCTCAAGGGAAGGGGCCTGACGGACATATTTCGAGATATTTCTTCTTCTTGTTGTTCTTCTTCTGCACAGCTAAGCTGGAAGTAGCATTTGCGGCTCGCACTAGTGCAGAGTTATCTCAAAGAAAGGGGCCACGGTGTTTCTGTATCTCTATTATGTTGGTGCGGCTTCGGAACTTTTAAATATCTTGATATATCTCGAGAACTACGCCTCTGATCGAAAAATATCATAGAACATAAAAAGTAGGAAACTTAATTCTCTACAAAAACGGTCTCTAAACATTTTGCCATAGCTCGCTTCGTTTCCGAGATATTTGCACATATATCTCAAGGGAAGGGGCCTGACGGACATATTTCGAGATATTTCTTCTTCTTGTTGTTCTTCTTCTGCACAGCTAAGCTGGAAGTGGCA
This sequence comes from Osmia lignaria lignaria, assembly GCF_051020975.1. Taxonomy (NCBI): domain Eukaryota; kingdom Metazoa; phylum Arthropoda; class Insecta; order Hymenoptera; family Megachilidae; genus Osmia; species Osmia lignaria. The sequence continues at coordinate 24,158,013 of NW_027478159.1, forward strand.
TTTGCAGCTCGCAATAGTGCAGAGTTATCTCAAAGAAAGGGGCCACGGTGTTTCTGTATCTCTATTATGTTGGTGCGGCTTCGGAACTTTTAAATATCTTGATATATCTCGAGAACTACGCGTCTGATCAAAAAATATCATACAACATAAAAAGTAGGAAACTTAATTCTCTACAAAAACGGTCTCTTAACATTTTGCCATAGCTCGCTTCGTTTCCGAGATATTTGCAGATATATCTCAAGGGAAGGGGCCTGACGGACATATTTCGAGATATTTCTTCTTCTTGTTGTTCTTCTTCTGCACAGCTAAGCTGGAAGTGGCATTTGCGGCTCGCACTAGTGCAGAGTTATCTCAAAGAAAGGGGCCACGGTGTTTCTGTATCTCTATTATGTTGGTGCGTCTTCGGATCTTTTAAATATCTCGATATATCTCGAAAACTACGCTTCTGATCAAAAAATATCATAGAACATAAATTGTAGGAAACATAATTCTCTACAAAAAACGTCTCTTAACATTTTGCCATAGCTCGCTTCGTTTCCGAGATATTTGCAGATTCAGCTCAAAGGAACTGGCCTGACGGACATATTTCGAGATATTTCTTCTTCTTGTTGTTCTTCCTCTGCACAGCTAAGCTGGAAGTGGCATTTGCAGCTCGCAATAGTGCAGAGTTATCTCAAAGAAAGGGGCCACGGTGTTTCTGTATCTCTATTATGTTGGTGCGGCTTCGGAACTTTTAAATATCTTGATATATCTCGAGAACTACGCATCTGATCAAAAAATATCATTGAACATAAAAAGTAGGAAACTTAATTCTCTACAAAAAAGGTCTCGTAACATTTTGCCATAGCTCGCTTCGTTTCCTAGATATTTGCAGATATATCTCAAGGGAAGGGGCCTGACGGACATATTTCGAGATATTTCTTCTTCTTGTTGTTCTTCTTCTGCACAGCTAAGCTGGAAGTGGCATTTGCAGCTCGCAATAGTGCAGAGTTATCTCAAAGAAAGGGGCCACGGTGTTTCTGTATCTCTATTATGTTGGTGCGGCTTCGGAACTTTTAAATATCTTGATATATCTCGAGAACTACGCATCTGATCAAAAAATATCATAGAACATAAAAAGTAGGAAACTTAATTCTCTACAAAAAAGGTCTCTTAGCATTTTGCCATAGCTCGCTTCGTTTCCGAGATATTTGCAGATTTATCTCAAGGGAAGGGGCCTAACGGACATATTTCGAGATATTTCTTCTTCTTGTTGTTCTTCTTCTGCACAGCTAAACTGGAAGTGGCATTTCCAGCTCGCAATAGTGCAGAGTTATCTCAAAGAAAGGGGCCACGGTGTTTCTGTATCTCTATTATGTTGGTGCGGCTTCGGAACTTTTAAATATCTCGATATATCTCGAAAACTACGCTTCTGATCAAAAAATATCATAGAACGTAAATTGTAGCAAACATTATTCTCTACAAAAAAGGTCTCTTAACATTTTGCCATAGCTCGCTTCGTTTCCGAGATATTTGCAGATTCATCTCAAGGGAAGGGGTCTGACGGACATATTTCGAGATATTTCTTCTTCTTGTTGTTCTTCCTCTGCACAGCTAAGCTGGAAGTGGCATTTGCAGCTCGCAATAGTGCAGGGTTATCCCAAAGAAAGGGGCCACGGTGTTTCTGTATCTCTATTATGTTGGTGCGGCTTCGGAACTTTTAAATATCTCGATATATCTCGAGAACTACGCATCTGATCAAAAAATATCATAGAACATAAAAAGTAGGAAACTTAATTCTCTACAAAAAAGGTCTCTTAACATTTTGCCATACCTCGCTTCGTTTCCGAGATATTTGCATATCTATCTCAAGGGAAGGGGCCTGACGGACATATTTCGAGATATTTCTTCTTCTTGTTGTTCTTCTTCTGCACAGCTAAGCTGGAAGTAGCATTTGCGGCTCGCACTAGTGCAGAGTTATCTCAAAGAAAGGGGCCACGGTGTTTCTGTATCTCTATTATGTTGGTGCGGCTTCGGAACTTTTAAATATCTTGATATATCTCGAGAACTACGCCTCTGATCGAAAAATATCATAGAACATAAAAAGTAGGAAACTTAATTCTCTACAAAAACGGTCTCTAAACATTTTGCCATAGCTCGCTTCGTTTCCGAGATATTTGCACATATATCTCAAGGGAAGGGGCCTGACGGACATATTTCGAGATATTTCTTCTTCTTGTTGTTCTTCTTCTGCACAGCTAAGCTGGAAGTGGCATTTGCAGCTCGCAATAGTGCAGAGTTATCTCAAAGAAAGGGGCCACGGTGTTTCTGTATCTCTATTATGTTGGTGCGGCTTCGGAACTTTTAAATATCTTGATATATCTCGAGAACTACGCGTCTGATCAAAAAATATCATACAACATAAAAAGTAGGAAACTTAATTCTCTACAAAAACGGTCTCTTAACATTTTGCCATAGCTCGCTTCGTTTCCGAGATATTTGCAGATATATCTCAAGGGAAGGGGCCTGACGGACATATTTCGAGATATTTCTTCTTCTTGTTGTTCTTCTTCTGCACAGCTAAGCTGGAAGTGGCATTTGCGGCTCGCACTAGTGCAGAGTTATCTCAAAGAAAGGGGCCACGGTGTTTCTGTATCTCTATTATGTTGGTGCGTCTTCGGATCTTTTAAATATCTCGATATATCTCGAAAACTACGCTTCTGATCAAAAAATATCATAGAACATAAATTGTAGGAAACATAATTCTCTACAAAAAACGTCTCTTAACATTTTGCCATAGCTCGCTTCGTTTCCGAGATATTTGCAGATTCAGCTCAAAGGAACTGGCCTGACGGACATATTTCGAGATATTTCTTCTTCTTGTTGTTCTTCCTCTGCACAGCTAAGCTGGAAGTGGCATTTGCAGCTCGCAATAGTGCAGAGTTATCTCAAAGAAAGGGGCCACGGTGTTTCTGTATCTCTATTATGTTGGTGCGGCTTCGGAACTTTTAAATATCTTGATATATCTCGAGAACTACGCATCTGATCAAAAAATATCATAGAACATAAAAAGTAGGAAACTTAATTCTCTACAAAAAAGGTCTCTTAACATTTTGCCATACCTCGCTTCGTTTCCGAGATATTTGCATATTTATCTCAAGGGAAGGGGCCTGACGGACATATTTCGAGATATTTCTTCTTCTTGTTGTTCTTCTTCTGCACAGCTAAACTGGAAGTGGCATTTCCAGCTCGCAATAGTGCAGAGTTATCTCAAAGAAAGGGGCCACGGTGTTTCTGTATCTCTATTATGTTGGTGCGGCTTCGGAACTTTTAAATATCTTGATATATCTCGAGAACTACGCATCTGATCAAAAAATATCATAGAACATAAAAAGTAGGAAACTTAATTCTCTACAAAAAAGGTCTCTTAACATTTTGCCATAGCTCGCTTCGTTTCCGAGATATTTGCAGATTTATCTCAAGGGAAGGGGCCTGACGGACATATTTCGAGATACTTCTTCTTCTTGTTGTTCTTCTTCTGCACAGCTGAGCTGGAAGTGGCATTTGCAGGTCGCAATAGTGCAGAGTTATCTCAAAGAAAGGGGCCACGGTGTTTCTGTATCTCTATTATGTTGGTGCGGCTTCGGAACTTTTAAATATCTTGATATATCTCGAGAACTACGCCTCTGATCGAAAAATATCATAGAACATAAAAAGTAGGAAACTTAATTCTCTACAAAAAAGGTCTCTTAACATTCTGCCATAGCTCGCTTCGTTTCCGAGATATTTGCAGATTTATCTCAAGGGAAGGGGCCTGACGGACATATTTCGAGATATTTCTTCTTCTTGTTGTTCTTCTTCTGCACAGCTAAGCTGGAAGTGGCATTTGCAGCGCGCAATAGTGCAGAGTTATCTCAAAGAAAGGGGCCACGGTGTTTCTGTATCTCTATTATGTTGGTGCGACTTCAGAACTTTTAAATATCTTGATATATCTCGAGAACTACGCATCTGATCTAAAAATATCATACTACATAAAAAGTAGGAAACTTAATTCTCTACAAGAAAGGTCTCTAAACATTTTGCCATAGCTCGCTTCGTTTCCGAGATATTTGCAGATTTATCTCAAGGGAAGGGGCCTGACGGACGTATTTCGAGATATTTCTTCTTCTTGTTGTTCTTCCTCTGCACAGCTAAGCTGGAAGTGGCATTTGCATCTCGCAATAGTGCAGAGTTATCTCAAAGAGAGGGGCCACGGTGTTTCTGTATCTCTATCATGTTGGTGCGGCTTCGGAACTTTTAAATATATCGATATATCTCGAAAACTACGCTTCTGATCAAAAAATATCATAGAACGTGAATTGTAGGAAACATTATTCTCTACAAAAAAGGTCTCTTAACATTTTGCCATAGCCCGCTTCGTTTCCGAGATATTTGCAGATTTATCTCAAGGGAAGGGTCCTGATGGACATATTTCGAGATATTTCTTCTTCTTGTTGTTCTTCTTCTGCACAGCTAAACTGGAAGTGGCATTTCCAGCTCGCAATCGTGCAGAGTTATCTCAAAGAAAGGGGCCACGGTGTTTCTGTATCTCTATTATGTTGGTGCGGCTTCGGAACTTTTAAATATCTTGATATATCTCGAGAACTACGCCTCTGATCGAAAAATATCATAGAACATAAAAAGTAGGAAACCTAATTCTCTACAAAAAAGGTCTCTTAACATTTTGCCATAGCTCGCTTCGTTTCCGAGATATTTGCAGATTTATCTCAAGGGAAGGGGCCTGACGGACATATTTCGAGATATTTCTTCTTCTTGTTGTTCTTCTTCTGCACAGCTAAGCTGGAAGTGGCATTTGCAGCGCGCAATAGTGCAGAGTTATCTCAAAGAAAGGGGCCACGGTGTTTCTGTATCTCTATTATGTTGGTGCGACTTCGGAACTTTTAAACATCTTGATGTATCTCGAGAGCTACGCATCTGATCTAAAAATATCATACTACATAAAAAGTAGGAAACTTAATTCTCTACAAGAAAGGTCTCTAAACATTTTGCCATAGCTCGCTTCGTTTCCGAGATATTTGCAGATTTATCTCAAGGGAAGGGGCCTGACGGACGTATTTCGAGATATTTCTTCTTCTTGTTGTTCTTCCTCTGCACAGCTAAGCTGGAAGTGGCATTTGCAGCTCGCAATAGTGCAGAGTTATCTCAAAGAGAGGGGCCACGGTGTTTCTGTATCTCTATTATGTTGGTGCGGCTTCGGAACTTTTAAATATCTTGATATATCTCGAGAACTACGCATCTGATCAAAAAATATCATAGAAGATAAAAAGTAGGAAACTTAATTCTCTACAAAAAAGGTCTCTTAACATTTTGCCATAGCTCGCTTCGTTTCCGAGATATTTGCAGATTTATCTCAAGGGAAGGGGCCTGACGGACATATTTCGAGATATTTCTTCTTCTTGTTGTTCTTCTTCTGTACAGCTAAGCTGGAAGTGGCATTTGCGGCTCGCACTAGTGCAGAGTTATCTCAAAGAAAGCGGCCACGGTGTTTCTGTATCTCTATTATGTTGGTGGGGCTTCGGAACTTTTAAATATCTCGATATATCTCGAAAACTACGCTTCTGATCAAAAAATATCATAGAAGATAAATTGTAGGAAACATAATTCTCTACAAAAAACGTCTGTTAACATTTTGCCATAGCTCGCTTCGTTTCCGAGATATTTGCAGATTCAGCTCAAAGGAACTGGCCTGACGGACATATTTCGAGATATTTCTTCTTCTTGTTGTTCTTCTTCTGCACAGCTAAGCTGGAAGTGGCATTTGCAGCTCGCAATAGTGCAGAGTTATCTGAAAGAAAGGGGCCACGGTGTTTCTGTATCTCTATTATGTTGGTGCGGCTTCGGAACTTTTAAATATCTTGATATATCTCGAGAACTACGCATCTGATCAAAAAATATCATAGAACATAAAAAGTAGGAAACATAATTCTCTACAAAAAAGGTCTCTTAACATTTTGCCATAGCTCGCTTCGTTTCCGAGATATTTGCAGATATATCTCAAGGGAAGGGGCCTGACGGACATATTTCGAGATATTTCTTCTTCTTGTTGTTCTTCTTCTGCACAGCTAAGCTGGAAGTGGCATTTACAGCTCGCAATAGTGCAGAGTTATCTCAAAGAAAGGGGCCACGGTGTTTCTGTATCTCTATTATGTTGGTGCGGCTTCGGAACTTTTAAATATCTTGATATATCTCGAGAACTACGCATCTGATCAAAAAATATCATAGAACATAAAAAGTAGGAAACTTAATTCTCTACAAAAGAGGTCTCTTAACATTTTGCCATAGCTCGCTTCGTTTCCGAGATATTTGCAGATTTATCTCACGGGAAGGGGCCTAACGGACATATTTCGAGATATTTCTTCTTCTTGTTGTTCTTCTTCTGCACAGCTAAACTGGAAGTGGCATTTCCAGCGCACAATAGTGCAGAGTTATCTCAAAGAAAGGGGCCACGGTGTTTCTGTATCCCTATTATGTTGGTGCGGCTTCGGAACTTTTAAATATCTCGATATATCTCGAAAACTACGCTTCTGATCAAAAAATATCATAGAACATAAATTGTAGGAAACATAATTCTCTATAAAAAACGTCTCTTAACATTTTGCCATAGCTCGCTTCGTTTCCGAGATATTTGCAGATTCACATCAAAGGAACTGGCCTGACGGACATATTTCGAGATATTTCTTCTTCTTGTTGTTCTTCTTCTGCACAGCTAAGCTGGAAGTGGCATTTGCAGCTCGCAATAGTGCAGAGTTATCTCAAAGAAAGGGGCCACGGTGTTTCTGTATCTCTATTATGTTGGTGCGGCTTCGGAACTTTTAAATATCTTGATATATCTCGAGAACTACGCATCTGATCAAAAAATATCATAGAACATAAAAAGTAGGAAACTTAATTCTCTACAAAAAAGGTCTCTTAACATTTTGCCATAGCTCGCTTCGTTTCCGAGATATTTGCAGATTTATCTCAAGGGAAGGGGCCTGACGGACATATTTCGAGATATTTCTTCTTCTTGTTGTTCTTCTTCTGCACAGCTAAGCTGGAAGTGGCATTTGCGGCTCGCACTAGTGCAGAGTTATCTCAAAGAAAGGGGCCACGGTGTTTCTGTATCTCTATTATGTTGGTGCGGCTTCGGAACTTTTAAATATCTCGATGTATCTCGAAAACTACGCTTCTGATCAAAAAATATCATAGAACATAAATTGTAGGAAACATAATTCTCTACAAAAAAGGTCTCTTAACATTTTGCCATAGCTCGCTTCGTTTCCGAGATATTTGCAGATATATCTCAAGGGAAGGGGCCTGACGGACATATTTCGAGATATTTCTTCTTCTTGTTGTTCTTCTTCTGCACAGCTAAGCTGGAAGTGGCATTTACAGCTCGCAATAGTGCAGAGTTTTCTCAAAGAAAGGGGCCACGGTGTTTCTGTATCTCTATTATGTTGGTGCGGCTTCGGAACTTTTAAATATCTTGATATATCTCGAGAACTACGCATCTGATCAAAAAATATCATAGAAGATAAAAAGTAGGAAACTTAATTCTCTACAAAAAAGGTCTCTTAACATTTTGCCATAGCTCGCTTCGTTTCCGAGATATTTGCAGATTTATCTCAAGGGAAGGGGCCTGACGGACATATTTCGAGATATTTCTTCTTCTTGTTGTTCTTCTTCTGTACAGCTAAGCTGGAAGTGGCATTTGCGGCTCGCACTAGTGCAGAGTTATCTCAAAGAAAGCGGCCACGGTGTTTCTGTATCTCTATTATGTTGGTGGGGCTTCGGAACTTTTAAATATCTCGATATATCTCGAAAACTACGCTTCTGATCAAAAAATATCATAGAACATAAATTGTAGGAAACATAATTCTCTACAAAAAACGTCTGTTAACATTTTGCCATAGCTCGCTTCGTTTCCGAGATATTTGCAGATTCAGCTCAAAGGAACTGGCCTGACGGACATATTTCGAGATATTTCTTCTTCTTGTTGTTCTTCTTCTGCACAGCTAAGCTGGAAGTGGCATTTGCAGCTCGCAATAGTGCAGAGTTATCTGAAAGAAAGGGGCCACGGTGTTTCTGTATCTCTATTATGTTGGTGCGGCTTCGGAACTTTTAAATATCTTGATATATCTCGAGAACTACGCATCTGATCAAAAAATATCATAGAACATAAAAAGTAGGAAACATAATTCTCTACAAAAAAGGTCTCTTAACATTTTGCCATAGCTCGCTTCGTTTCCGAGATATTTGCAGATATATCTCAAGGGAAGGGGCCTGACGGACATATTTCGAGATATTTCTTCTTCTTGTTGTTCTTCTTCTGCACAGCTAAGCTGGAAGTGGCATTTACAGCTCGCAATAGTGCAGAGTTATCTCAAAGAAAGGGGCCACGGTGTTTCTGTATCTCTATTATGTTGGTGCGGCTTCGGAACTTTTAAATATCTTGATATATCTCGAGAACTACGCATCTGATCACAAAATATCATAGAACATAAAAAGTAGGAAACTTAATTCTCTACAAAAAAGGTCTCTTAACATTTTGCCATAGCTCGCTTCGTTTCCGAGATATTTGCAGATTTATCTCAAGGGAAGGGGCCTGACGGACATATTTCGAGATATTTCTTCTTCTTGTTGTTCTTCTTCTGCACAGCTAAGCTGGAAGTGGCATTTGCGGCTCGCACTAGTGCAGAGTTATCTCAAAGAAAGGGGCCACGGTGTTTCTGTTTCTCTATTATGTTGGTGCGGCTTCGGAACTTTTAAATATCTCGATATATCTCGAAAACTACGCTTCTGATCAAAAAATATCATAGAACATAAATTGTAGGAAACATAATTCTCTACAAAAAAGGTCTCTTAACATTTTGCCATAGCTCGCTTCGTTTCCGAGATATTTGCAGATTTATCTCAAGGGAAGGGGCCTAACGGACATATCTCGAGATATTTCTTCTTCTTGTTGTTCTTATTCTGCACAGCTAAGCTGGAAGTGGCATTTGCGGCTCGCACTAGTGCAGAGTTATCTCAAAGAAAGGGGTCACGGTGTTTATGTATCTCTATTATGTTGGTGCGGTTTCGGAACTTTTAAATATCTTGATATATCTCGAGAACTACGCATCTGGTCAAAAAATATCATAGAACGTAAAAGGTAGGAAACTTAATTCTCTACAAATGAGGTCTCTTAACATTTTGCCATAGCTCGCTTCGTTTCCGAGATATTTGCAGATTTATCTCAAGGGAAGGGGCCTAACGGACATATTTCGAGATATTTTTGCTTCTTGTTGTTCTTCTTCTGCACAGCTAAACTGGAAGTGGCATTTCCAGCTCGCAATAGTGCAGAGTTATCTCAAAGAAAGGGGCCACGGTGTTTCTGTATCTCTATTATGTTGGTGCGGCTTCGGAACTTTTAAATATCTTGATATATCTCGAGAACTACGCATCTGATCAAAAAATATCATAGAACCTAAAAAGTAGGAAACTTAATTCTCTACAAAAGAGGTCTCTTAACATTTTGCCATAGCTCGCTTCGTTTCCGAGATATTTGCAGATTTATCTCACGGGAAGGGGCCTAACGGACATATTTCGAGATATTTCTTCTTCTTGTTGTTCTTCTTCTGCACAGCTAAACTGGAAGTGGCATTTCCAGCTCGCAATAGTGCAGAGTTATCTCAAAGAAAGGGGCCACGGTGTTTCTGTATCCCTATTATGTTGGTGCGGCTTCGGAACTTTTAAATATCTCGATATATCTCGAAAACTACGCTTCTGATCAAAAAATATCATAGAACATAAATTGTAGGAAACATAATTCTCTATAAAAAACGTCTCTTAACATTTTGCCATAGCTCGCTTCGTTTCCGAGATATTTGCAGATTCAGATCAAAGGAACTGGCCTGACGGACATATTTCGAGATATTTCTTCTTCTTGTTGTTCTTCTTCTGCACAGCTAAGCTGGAAGTGGCATTTGCAGCTCGCAATAGTGCAGAGTTATCTCAAAGAAAGGGGCCACGGTGTTTCTGTATCTCTATTATGTTGGTGCGGCTTCGGAACTTTTAAATATCTTGATATATCTCGAGAACTACGCATCTGATCAAAAAATATCATAGAACATAAAAAGTAGGAAACTTAATTCTCTACAAAAAAGGTCTCTTAACATTTTGCCATAGCTCGCTTCGTTTCCGAGATATTTGCAGATTTATCTCAAGGGAAGGGGCCTGACGGACATATTTCGAGATATTTCTTCTTCTTGTTGTTCTTCTTCTGCACAGCTAAGCTGGAAGTGGCATTTGCGGCTCGCACTAGTGCAGAGTTATCTCAAAGAAAGGGGCCACGGTGTTTCTGTATCTCTATTATGTTGGTGCGGCTTCGGAACTTTTAAATATCTCGATGTATCTCGAAAACTACGCTTCTGATCAAAAAATATCATAGAACATAAATTGTAGGAAACATAATTCTCTACAAAAAAGGTCTCTTAACATTTTGCCATAGCTCGCTTCGTTTCCGAGATATTTGCAGATATATCTCAAGGGAAGGGGCCTGACGGACATATTTCGAGATATTTCTTCTTCTTGTTGTTCTTCTTCTGCACAGCTAAGCTGGAAGTGGCATTTACAGCTCGCAATAGTGCAGAGTATTCTCAAAGAAAGGGGCCACGGTGTTTCTGTATCTCTATTATGTTGGTGCGGCTTCGGAACTTTTAAATATCTTGATATATCTCGAGAACTATGCGTCTGATCAAAAAATATCATAGAACATAAATTGTAGGAAACATAATTCTCTATAAAAAACATCTCTTAACATTTTGTCATAGCTCGCTTCGTTTCCGAGATATTTGCAGATTCAGCTCAAAGGAACTGGCCTGACGGACATATTTCGAGATATTTCTTCTTCTTGTTGTTCTTCCTCTGCACAGCTAAGCTGGAAGTGGCATTTCCAGCTCGCAATAGTGCAGAGTTATCTCAAAGAAAGGGGCCACGGTGTTTCTGTATCTCTATTATGTTGGTGCGGCTTCGGAACTTTTAAATATCTTGATATATCTCGAGAACTACGCATCAGATCAAAAAATATCATAGAACATAAAAAGTAGGAAACTTAATTCTCTACAAAAAAAGTCTCTTAACATTTTGCCATAGCTCTCTTCGTTTCCGAGATATTTGCAGATTTATCTCAAGGGAAGGGGCCTGACGGACATATTTCGAGATATTTCTTCTTCTTGTTGTTCTTCTGCACAGCTAAGCTGGAAGTGGCATTTGCAGCTCGCAATAGTGCATAGTTATCTGAAAGAAAGGGGCCACGGTGTTTCTGTATCTCTATTATGTTGGTGCGGCTTCGGAACTTTTAAATATCTTGATATATCTCGAGAACTACGCATCTGATCAAAAAATATCATAGAACATAAAAAGTAGGAAACATAATTCTCTACAAAAAAGGTCTCTTAACATTTTGCCATAGCTCGCTTCGTTTCCGAGATATTTGCAGATATATCTCAAGGGAAGGGGCCTGACGGACATATTTCGAGATATTTCTTCTTCTTGTTGTTCTTCTTCTGCACAGCTAAGCTGGAAGTGGCATTTACAGCTCGCAATAGTGCAGAGTTATCTCAAAGAAAGGGGCCACGGTGTTTCTGTATCTCTATTATGTTGGTGCGGCTTCGGAACTTTTAAATATCTTGATATATCTCGAGAACTACGCATCTGATCAAAAAATATCATAGAACATAAAAAGTAGGAAACTTAATTCTCTACAAAAAAGGTCTCTTAACATTTTGCCATAGCTCGCTTCGTTTCCGAGATATTTGCAGATTTATCTCAAGGGAAGGGGCCTGACGGACATATTTCGAGATATTTCTTCTTCTTGTTGTTCTTCTTCTGCACAGCTAAGCTGGAAGTGGCATTTGCGGCTCGCACTAGTGCAGAGTTATCTCAAAGAAAGGGGCCACGGTGTTTCTGTTTCTCTATTATGTTGGTGCGGCTTCGGAACTTTTAAATATCTCGATATATCTCGAAAACTACGCTTCTGATCAAAAAATATCATAGAACATAAATTGTAGGAAACATAATTCTCTACAAAAAAGATCTCTTAACATTTTGCCATAGCTCGCTTCGTTTCCGAGATATTTGCAGATTTATCTCAAGGGAAGGGGCCTAACGGACATATATCGAGATATTTCTTCTTCTTGTTGTTCTTCTTCTGCACAGCTAAGCTGGAAGTGGCATTTGCGGCTCGCACTAGTGCAGAGTTATCTCAAAGAAAGGGGTCACGGTGTTTATGTATCTCTATTATGTTGGTGCGGTTTCGGAACTTTTAAATATCTTGATATATCTCGAGAACTACGCATCTGGTCAAAAAATATCATAGAACGTAAAAGGTAGGAAACTTAATTCTCTACAAATGAGGTCTCTTAACATTTTGCCATAGCTCGCTTCGTTTCCGAGATATTTGCAGATTTATCTCAAGGGAAGGGGCCTAACGGACATATTTCGAGATATTTTTGCTTCTTGTTGTTCTTCTTGTGCACAGCTAAACTGGAAGTGGCATTTCCAGCTCGCAATAGTGCAGAGTTATCTCAAAGAAAGGGGCCACGGTGTTTCTGTATCTCTATTATGTTGGTGCGGCTTCGGAACTTTTAAATATCTTGATATATCTCGAGAACTACGCATCTGATCAAAAAATATCATAGAACATAAAAAGTAGGAAACTTAATTCTCTACAAAAGAGGTCTCTTAACATTTTGCCATAGCTCGCTTCGTTTCCGAGATATTTGCAGATTTATCTCACGGGAAGGGGCCTAACGGACATATTTCGAGATATTTCTTCTTCTTGTTGTTCTTCTTCTGCACAGCTAAACTGGAAGTGGCATTTCCAGCTCGCAATAGTGCAGAGTTATCTCAAAGAAAGGGGCCACGGTGTTTCTGTATCCCTATTATGTTGGTGCGGCTTCGGAACTTTTAAATATCTCGATATATCTCGAAAACTACGCTTCTGATCAAAAAATATCATAGAACATAAATTGTAGGAAACATAATTCTCTATAAAAAACGTCTCTTAACATTTTGCCATAGCTCGCTTCGTTTCCGAGATATTTGCAGATTCAGATCAAAGGAACTGGCCTGACGGACATATTTCGAGATATTTCTTCTTCTTGTTGTTCTTCTTCTGCACAGCTAAGCTGGAAGTGGCATTTGCAGCTCGCAATAGTGCAGAGTTATCTCAAAGAAAGGGGCCACGGTGTTTCTGTATCTCTATTATGTTGGTGCGGCTTCGGAACTTTTAAATATCTTGATATATCTCGAGAACTACGCATCTGATCAAAAAATATCATAGAACATAAAAAGTAGGAAACTTAATTCTCTACAAAAAAGGTCTCTTAACATTTTGCCATAGCTCGCTTCGTTTCCGAGATATTTGCAGATTTATCTCAAGGGAAGGGGCCTGACGGACATATTTCGAGATATTTCTTCTTCTTGTTGTTCTTCTTCTGCACAGCTAAGCTGGAAGTGGCATTTGCGGCTCGCACTAGTGCAGAGTTATCTCAAAGAAAGGGGCCACGGTGTTTCTGTATCTCTATTATGTTGGTGCGGCTTCGGAACTTTTAAATATCTCGATGTATCTCGAAAACTACGCTTCTGATCAAAAAATATCATAGAACATAAATTGTAGGAAACATAATTCTCTACAAAAAAGGTCTCTTAACATTTTGCCATAGCTCGCTTCGTTTCGGAGATATTTGCAGATATATCTCAAGGGAAGGGGCCTGACGGACATATTTCGAGATATTTCTTCTTCTTGTTGTTCTTCTTCTGCACAGCTAAGCTGGAAGTGGCATTTACAGCTCGCAATAGTGCAGAGTTATCTCAAAGAAAGGGGCCACGGTGTTTCTGTATCTCTATTATGTTGGTGCGGCTTCGGAACTTTTAAATATCTTGATATATCTCGAGAACTATGCGTCTGATCAAAAAATATCATAGAACATAAATTGTAGGAAACATAATTCTCTATAAAAAACATCTCTTAACATTTTGTCATAGCTCGCTTCGTTTCCGAGATATTTGCAGATTCAGCTCAAAGGAACTGGCCTGACGGACATATTTCGAGATATTTCTTCTTCTTGTTGTTCTTCCTCTGCACAGCTAAGCTGGAAGTGGCATTTCCAGCTCGCAATAGTGCAGAGTTATCTCAAAGAAAGGGGCCACGGTGTTTCTGTATCTCTATTATGTTGGTGCGGCTTCGGAACTTTTAAATATCTTGATATATCTCGAGAACTACGCATCAGATCAAAAAATATCATAGAACATAAAAAGTAGGAAACTTAATTCTCTACAAAAAAAGTCTCTTAACATTTTGCCATAGCTCTCTCCGTTTCCGAGATATTTGCAGATTTATCTCAAGGGAAGGGGCCTGACGGACATATTTCGAGATATTTCTTCTTCTTGTTGTTCTTCTGCACAGCTAAGCTGGAAGTGGCATTTGCAGCTCGCAATAGTGCATAGTTATCTGAAAGAAAGGGGCCACGGTGTTTCTGTATCTCTATTATGTTGGTGCGGCTTCGGAACTTTTAAATATCTTGATATATCTTGAGAACTACGCATCTGATCAAAAAATATCATAGAACATAAAAAGTAGGAAACATAATTCTCTACAAAAAAGGTCTCTTAACATTTTGCCATAGCTCGCTTCGTTTCCGAGATATTTGCAGATATATCTCAAGGGAAGGGGCCTGACGGACATATTTCGAGATATTTCTTCTTCTTGTTGTTCTTCTTCTGCACAGCTAAGCTGGAAGTGGCATTTACAGCTCGCAATAGTGCAGAGTTATCTCAAAGAAAGGGGCCACGGTGTTTCTGTATCTCTATTATGTTGGTGCGGCTTCGGAACTTTTAAATATCTTGATATATCTCGAGAACTACGCATCTGATCAAAAAATATCATAGAACATAAAAAGTAGGAAACTTAATTCTCTACAAAAAAGGTCTCTTAACATTTTGCCATAGCTCGCTTCGTTTCCGAGATATTTGCAGATTTATCTCAAGGGAAGGGGCCTGACGGACATATTTCGAGATATTTCTTCTTCTTGTTGTTCTTCTTCTGCACAGCTAAGCTGGAAGTGGCATTTGCGGCTCGCACTAGTGCAGAGTTATCTCAAAGAAAGGGGCCACGGTGTTTCTGTTTCTCTATTATGTTGGTGCGGCTTCGGAACTTTTAAATATCTCGATATATCTCGAAAACTACGCCTCTGATCAAAAAATATCATAGAACATAAATTGTAGGAAACATAATTCTCTACAAAAAAGGTCTCTTAACATTTTGCCATAGCTCGCTTCGTTTCCGAGATATTTGCAGATTTATCTCAAGGGAAGGGGCCTAACGGACATATTTCGAGATATTTCTTCTTCTTGTTGTTCTTCTTCTGCACAGCTAAGCTGGAAGTGGCATTTGCAGCTCGCAATAGTGCAGAGTTATGTCAAAGAAAGGGGCCACGGTGTTTCTGTATCTCTATTATGTTGGTGCGGCTTTGGAACTTTTAAATATCTCGATATATCTCGAAAACTACGCTTCTGACCAAAAAATATCATAGAACATAAATTGTAGGAAACATAATTCTCTATAAAAAACGTCTCTTAACATTTTGCCATAGCTCGCTTCGTTTCCGAGATATTTGCAGATTCAGATCAAAGGAACTGGCCTGACGGACATATTTCGAGATATTTCTTCTTCTTGTTGTTCTTCTTCTGCACAGCTAAGCTGGAAGTGGCATTTGCAGCTCGCAATAGTGCAGAGTTATCTCAAAGAAAGGGGCCACGGTGTTTCTGTATCTCTATTATGTTGGTGCGGCTTCGGAACTTTTAAATATCTTGATATATCTCGAGAACTACGCATCTGATCAAAAAATATCATAGAACATAAAAAGTAGGAAACTTAATTCTCTACAAAAAAGGTCTCTTAACATTTTGCCATAGCTCGCTTCGTTTCCGAGATATTTGCAGATTTATCTCAAGGGAAGGGGCCTGACGGACATATTTCGAGATATTTCTTCTTCTTGTTGTTCTTCTTCTGCACAGCTAAGCTGGAAGTGGCATTTGCGGCTCGCACTAGTGCAGAGTTATCTCAAAGAAAGGGGCCACGGTGTTTCTGTATCTCTATTATGTTGGTGCGGCTTCGGAACTTTTAAATATCTCGATGTATCTCGAAAACTACGCTTCTGATCAAAAAATATCATAGAACATAAATTGTAGGAAACATAATTCTCTACAAAAAAGGTCTCTTAACATTTTGCCATAGCTCGCTTCGTTTCGGAGATATTTGCAGATATATCTCAAGGGAAGGGGCCTGACGGACATATTTCGAGATATTTCTTCTTCTTGTTGTTCTTCTTCTGCACAGCTAAGCTGGAAGTGGCATTTACAGCTCGCAATAGTGCAGAGTTATCTCAAAGAAAGGGGCCACGGTGTTTCTGTATCTCTATTATGTTGGTGCGGCTTCGGAACTTTTAAATATCTTGATATATCTCGAGAACTATGCGTCTGATCAAAAAATATCATAGAACATAAATTGTAGGAAACATAATTCTCTATAAAAAACATCTCTTAACATTTTGTCATAGCTCGCTTCGTTTCCGAGATATTTGCAGATTCAGCTCAAAGGAACTGGCCTGACGGACATATTTCGAGATATTTCTTCTTCTTGTTGTTCTTCCTCTGCACAGCTAAGCTGGAAGTGGCATTTCCAGCTCGCAATAGTGCAGAGTTATCTCAAAGAAAGGGGCCACGGTGTTTCTGTATCTCTATTATGTTGGTGCGGCTTCGGAACTTTTAAATATCTTGATATATCTCGAGAACTACGCATCAGATCAAAAAATATCATAGAACATAAAAAGTAGGAAACTTAATTCTCTACAAAAAAAGTCTCTTAACATTTTGCCATAGCTCTCTCCGTTTCCGAGATATTTGCAGATTTATCTCAAGGGAAGGGGCCTGACGGACATATTTCGAGATATTTCTTCTTCTTGTTGTTCTTCTGCACAGCTAAGCTGGAAGTGGCATTTGCAGCTCGCAATAGTGCATAGTTATCTGAAAGAAAGGGGCCACGGTGTTTCTGTATCTCTATTATGTTGGTGCGGCTTCGGAACTTTTAAATATCTTGATATATCTTGAGAACTACGCATCTGATCAAAAAATATCATAGAACATAAAAAGTAGGAAACATAATTCTCTACAAAAAAGGTCTCTTAACATTTTGCCATAGCTCGCTTCGTTTCCGAGATATTTGCAGATATATCTCAAGGGAAGGGGCCTGACGGACATATTTCGAGATATTTCTTCTTCTTGTTGTTCTTCTTCTGCACAGCTAAGCTGGAAGTGGCATTTACAGCTCGCAATAGTGCAGAGTTATCTCAAAGAAAGGGGCCACGGTGTTTCTGTATCTCTATTATGTTGGTGCGGCTTCGGAACTTTTAAATATCTTGATATATCTCGAGAACTACGCATCTGATCAAAAAATATCATAGAACATAAAAAGTAGGAAACTTAATTCTCTACAAAAAAGGTCTCTTAACATTTTGCCATAGCTCGCTTCGTTTCCGAGATATTTGCAGATTTATCTCAAGGGAAGGGGCCTGACGGACATATTTCGAGATATTTCTTCTTCTTGTTGTTCTTCTTCTGCACAGCTAAGCTGGAAGTGGCATTTGCGGCTCGCACTAGTGCAGAGTTATCTCAAAGAAAGGGGCCACGGTGTTTCTGTTTCTCTATTATGTTGGTGCGGCTTCGGAACTTTTAAATATCTCGATATATCTCGAAAACTACGCCTCTGATCAAAAAATATCATAGAACATAAATTGTAGGAAACATAATTCTCTACAAAAAAGGTCTCTTAACATTTTGCCATAGCTCGCTTCGTTTCCGAGATATTTGCAGATTTATCTCAAGGGAAGGGGCCTAACGGACATATTTCGAGATATTTCTTCTTCTTGTTGTTCTTCTTCTGCACAGCTAAGCTGGAAGTGGCATTTGCAGCTCGCAATAGTGCAGAGTTATGTCAAAGAAAGGGGCCACGGTGTTTCTGTATCTCTATTATGTTGGTGCGGCTTTGGAACTTTTAAATATCTCGATATATCTCGAAAACTACGCTTCTGACCAAAAAATATCATAGAACATAAATTGTAGGAAACATAATTCTCTATAAAAAACGTCTCTTAACATTTTGCCATAGCTCGCTTCGTTTCCGAGATATTTGCAGATTCAGATCAAAGGAACTGGCCTGACGGACATATTTCGAGATATTTCTTCTTCTTGTTGTTCTTCTTCTGCACAGCTAAGCTGGAAGTGGCATTTGCAGCTCGCAATAGTGCAGAGTTATCTCAAAGAAAGGGGCCACGGTGTTTCTGTATCTCTATTATGTTGGTGCGGCTTCGGAACTTTTAAATATCTTGATATATCTCGAGAACTACGCATCTGATCAAAAAATATCATAGAACATAAAAAGTAGGAAACTTAATTCTCTACAAAAAAGGTCTCTTAACATTTTGCCATAGCTCGCTTCGTTTCCGAGATATTTGCAGATTTATCTCAAGGGAAGGGGCCTGACGGACATATTTCGAGATATTTCTTCTTCTTGTTGTTCTTCTTCTGCACAGCTAAGCTGGAAGTGGCATTTGCGGCTCGCACTAGTGCAGAGTTATCTCAAAGAAAGGGGCCACGGTGTTTCTGTATCTCTATTATGTTGGTGCGGCTTCGGAACTTTTAAATATCTCGATGTATCTCGAAAACTACGCTTCTGATCAAAAAATATCATAGAACATAAATTGTAGGAAACATAATTCTCTACAAAAAAGGTCTCTTAACATTTTGCCATAGCTCGCTTCGTTTCGGAGATATTTGCAGATATATCTCAAGGGAAGGGGCCTGACGGACATATTTCGAGATATTTCTTCTTCTTGTTGTTCTTCTTCTGCACAGCTAAGCTGGAAGTGGCATTTACAGCTCGCAATAGTGCAGAGTTATCTCAAAGAAAGGGGCCACGGTGTTTCTGTATCTCTATTATGTTGGTGCGGCTTCGGAACTTTTAAATATCTTGATATATCTCGAGAACTATGCGTCTGATCAAAAAATATCATAGAACATAAATTGTAGGAAACATAATTCTCTATAAAAAACATCTCTTAACATTTTGTCATAGCTCGCTTCGTTTCCGAGATATTTGCAGATTCAGCTCAAAGGAACTGGCCTGACGGACATATTTCGAGATATTTCTTCTTCTTGTTGTTCTTCCTCTGCACAGCTAAGCTGGAAGTGGCATTTCCAGCTCGCAATAGTGCAGAGTTATCTCAAAGAAAGGGGCCACGGTGTTTCTGTATCTCTATTATGTTGGTGCGGCTTCGGAACTTTTAAATATCTTGATATATCTCGAGAACTACGCATCAGATCAAAAAATATCATAGAACATAAAAAGTAGGAAACTTAATTCTCTACAAAAAAAGTCTCTTAACATTTTGCCATAGCTCTCTCCGTTTCCGAGATATTTGCAGATTTATCTCAAGGGAAGGGGCCTGACGGACATATTTCGAGATATTTCTTCTTCTTGTTGTTCTTCTGCACAGCTAAGCTGGAAGTGGCATTTGCAGCTCGCAATAGTGCATAGTTATCTGAAAGAAAGGGGCCACGGTGTTTCTGTATCTCTATTATGTTGGTGCGGCTTCGGAACTTTTAAATATCTTGATATATCTTGAGAACTACGCATCTGATCAAAAAATATCATAGAACATAAAAAGTAGGAAACATAATTCTCTACAAAAGAGGTCTCTTAACATTTTGCCATAGCTCGCTTCGTTTCCGAGATATTTGCAGATATATCTCAAGGGAAGGGGCCTGACGGACATATTTCGAGATATTTCTTCTTCTTGTTGTTCTTCTTCTGCACAGCTAAGCTGGAAGTGGCATTTGCGGCTCTCACTAGTGCAGAGTTATCTCAAAGAAAGGGGCCACGGTGTTTCTGTTTCTCTATTATGTTGGTGCGGCTTCGGAACTTTTAAATATCTCGATATATCTCGAAAACTACGCTTCTGATCAAAAAATATCATAGAACATAAATTGTAGGAAACAGAATTCTCTACAAAAAAGGTCTCTTAACATTTTGCCATAGCTCGCTTCGTTTCCGAGATATTTGCAGATTTATCTCAAGGGAAGGGGCCTAACGGACATATTTCGAGATATTTCTTCTTCTTGTTGTTCTTCTTCTGCACAGCTAAGCTGGAAGTGGCATTTGCAGCTCGCAATAGTGCAGAGTTATGTCAAAGAAAGGGGCCACGGTGTTTCTGTATCTCTATTATGTTGGTGCGGCTTTGGAACTTTTAAATATCTCGATATATCTCGAAAACTACGCTTCTGACCAAAAAATATCATAGAACATAAATTGTAGGAAACATAATTCTCTACAAAAAAGGTCTCTTAAGATTTTGCCATAGCTCGCTTCGTTTCCGAGATATTTGCAGATATATCTCAAGGGAAGGGGCCTGACGGACATATTTCGAGATATTTCTGCTTCTTGTTGTTCTTCTTCTGCACAGCTAAACTGGAAGTGGCATTTCCAGCTCGCAATAGTGCAGAGTTATCTCAAAGAGAGGGGCCACGGTGTTTCTGTATCCCTATTATGTTGGTGCGGCTTCGGAACTTTTAAATATCTTGATATATCTCGAGAACTACGCATCTGATCAAAAAATATCATAGAACATAAAAAGTAGGAAACTTAATTCTCTACAAAAAAGGTCTCTTAACATTTTGCCATAGCTCGCTTCGTTTCCGAGATATTTGCAGATTCAGCTCAAAGGAACTGGCCTGACGGACATATTTCGAGATATTTCTTTTTCTTGTTGTTCTTCCTCTGCACAGCTAAGCTGGAAGTGGCATTTGCAGCTCGCAATAGTGCAGAGTTATCTCAAAGAAAGGGGCCACGGTGTTTCTGTATCTCTATTATGTTGGTGCGGCTTCGGAACTTTTAAATATCTTGATATATCTCGAGAACTGCGCATCTGATCAAAAAATATCATAGAACATAAAAAGTAGGAAACTTAATTCTCTACAAAAAAGGTCTCTTAACATTTTGCCATAGGTCGCTTCGTTTCCGAGATATTTGCAGATTTATCTCAAGGGAAGGGGCCTAACGGACATATTTCGAAATATTTCTGCGTCTTGTTGTTCTTCTTCTGCACAGCTAAACTGGAAGTGGCATTTCCAGCTCGCAATAGTGCAGAGTTATCTCAAAGAAAGGGGTCACGGTGTTTATGTATCTCTATTATGTTGGTGCGGTTTCGGAACTTTTAAATATCTTGATATATCTCGAGAACTACGCATCTGGTCAAAAAATATCATAGAACGTAAAAGGTAGGAAACTTAATTCTCTACAAATGAGGTCTCTTAACATTTTGCCATAGCTCGCTTCGTTTCCGAGATATTTGCAGATTTATCTCAAGGGAAGGGGCCTAACGGACATATTTCGAGATATTTTTGCTTCTTGTTGTTCTTCTTGTGCACAGCTAAACTGGAAGTGGCATTTCCAGCTCGCAATAGTGCAGAGTTATCTCAAAGAAAGGGGCCACGGTGTTTCTGTATCTCTATTATGTTGGTGCGGCTTCGGAACTTTTAAATATCTTGATATATCTCGAGAACTACGCATCTGATCAAAAAATATCATAGAACATAAAAAGTAGGAAACTTAATTCTCTACAAAAGAGGTCTCTTAACATTTTGCCATAGCTCGCTTCGTTTCCGAGATATTTGCAGATTTATCTCACGGGAAGGGGCCTAACGGACATATTTCGAGATATTTCTTCTTCTTGTTGTTCTTCTTCTGCACAGCTAAACTGGAAGTGGCATTTCCAGCTCGCAATAGTGCAGAGTTATCTCAAAGAAAGGGGCCACGGTGTTTCTGTATCCCTATTATGTTGGTGCGGCTTCGGAACTTTTAAATATCTCGATATATCTCGAAAACTACGCTTCTGATCAAAAAATATCATAGAACATAAATTGTAGGAAACATAATTCTCTATAAAAAACGTCTCTTAACATTTTGCCATAGC
Organism: Osmia lignaria lignaria; assembly: GCF_051020975.1. Taxonomy (NCBI): domain Eukaryota; kingdom Metazoa; phylum Arthropoda; class Insecta; order Hymenoptera; family Megachilidae; genus Osmia; species Osmia lignaria. The sequence continues at coordinate 24,180,101 of NW_027478159.1, forward strand.
TCGCTTCGTTTCCGAGATATTTGCAGATTCAGATCAAAGGAACTGGCCTGACGGACATATTTCGAGATATTTCTTCTTCTTGTTGTTCTTCTTCTGCACAGCTAAGCTGGAAGTGGCATTTGCAGCTCGCAATAGTGCAGAGTTATCTCAAAGAAAGGGGCCACGGTGTTTCTGTATCTCTATTATGTTGGTGCGGCTTCGGAACTTTTAAATATCTTGATATATCTCGAGAACTACGCATCTGATCAAAAAATATCATAGAACATAAAAAGTAGGAAACTTAATTCTCTACAAAAAAGGTCTCTTAACATTTTGCCATAGCTCGCTTCGTTTCCGAGATATTTGCAGATTTATCTCAAGGGAAGGGGCCTGACGGACATATTTCGAGATATTTCTTCTTCTTGTTGTTCTTCTTCTGCACAGCTAAGCTGGAAGTGGCATTTGCGGCTCGCACTAGTGCAGAGTTATCTCAAAGAAAGGGGCCACGGTGTTTCTGTATCTCTATTATGTTGGTGCGGCTTCGGAACTTTTAAATATCTCGATGTATCTCGAAAACTACGCTTCTGATCAAAAAATATCATAGAACATAAATTGTAGGAAACATAATTCTCTACAAAAAAGGTCTCTTAACATTTTGCCATAGCTCGCTTCGTTTCCGAGATATTTGCAGATATATCTCAAGGGAAGGGGCCTGACGGACATATTTCGAGATATTTCTTCTTCTTGTTGTTCTTCTTCTGCACAGCTAAGCTGGAAGTGGCATTTACAGCTCGCACTAGTGCAGAGTTATCTCAAAGAAAGGGGCCACGGTGTTTCTGTTTCTCTATTATGTTGGTGCGGCTTCGGAACTTTTAAATATCTCGATATATCTCGAAAACTACGCTTCTGATCAAAAAATATCATAGAACATAAATTGTAGGAAACATAATTCTCTACAAAAAAGGTCTCTTAACATTTTGCCATAGCTCGCTTCGTTTCCGAGATATTTGCAGATTTATCTCAAGGGAAGGGGCCTAACGGACATATTTCGAGATATTTCTTCTTCTTGTTGTTCTTCTTCTGCACAGCTAAGCTGGAAGTGGCATTTGCAGCTCGCAATAGTGCAGAGTTATGTCAAAGAAAGGGGCCACGGTGTTTCTGTATCTCTATTATGTTGGTGCGGCTTTGGAACTTTTAAATATCTCGATATATCTCGAAAACTACGCTTCTGACCAAAAAATATCATAGAACATAAATTGTAGGAAACATAATTCTCTACAAAAAAGGTCTCTTAAGATTTTGCCATAGCTCGCTTCGTTTCCGAGATATTTGCAGATATATCTCAAGGGAAGGGGCCTGACGGACATATTTCGAGATATTTCTTCTTCTTGTTGTTCTTCTTCTGCACAGTTAAGCTGGAAGTGGCATTTACAGCTCGCAATAGTGCAGAGTTATCTCAAAGAAAGGGGCCACGGTGTTTCTGTATCTCTATTATGTTGGTGCGGCTTCGGAACTTTTAAATATCTTGATATATCTCGAGAACTACGCATCTGATCAAAAAATATCATAGAACATAAAAAGTAGGAAACTTAATTCTCTACAAAAAAGGTCTCTTAACATTTTGCCATAGCTCGCTTCGTTTCCGAGATATTTGCAGATTTATCTCAAGGGAAGGGGCCTGACGGACATATTTCGAGATATTTCTTCTTCTTGTTGTTCTTCTTCTGCACAGCTAGGCTGGAAGTGGCATTTGCGGCTCGCACTAGTGCAGAGTTATCTCAAAGAAAGGGGCCACGGTGTTTCTGTATCTCTATTATGTTGGTGCGGCTTTGGAACTTTTAAATATCTCGATATATCTCGAAAACTACGCTTCTGACCAACAAATATCATAGAACATAAATTGTAGGAAACATAATTCTCTACAAAAAAGGTCTCTTAACATTTTGCCATAGCTCGCTTCGTTTCCGAGATATTTGCAGATTTATCTCAACGGAAGGGGCCTAACGGACATATTTCGAGATATTTCTTCTTCTTGTTGTTCTTCTTCTGCACAGCTAGGCTGGAAGTGGCATTTGCGGCTCGCACTAGTGCAGAGTTATCTCAAAGAAAGGGGCCACGGTGTTTCTGTATCTCTATTATGTTGGTGCGGCTTTGGAACTTTTAAATATCTCGATATATCTCGAAAACTACGCTTCTGACCAACAAATATCATAGAACATAAATTGTAGAAAACATAATTCTCTACAAAAAAGGTCTCTTAACATTTTGCCATAGCTCGCTTCGTTTCCGAGATATTTGCAGATTTATCTCAACGGAAGGGGCCTAACGGACATATTTCGAGATATTTCTTCTTCTTGTTGTTCTTCTTCTGCACAGCTAAGCTGGAAGTGGCATTTGCAGCTCGCAATAGTGCAGAGTTATCTCAAAGAAAGGGGCCACGGTGTTTCTGTATCTCTATTATGTTGGTGCGGCTTCGGAACTTTTAAATATCTTGATATATCTCGAGAACTACGCATCTGATCAAAAAATATCATAGAACGTAAAAGGTAGGAAACTTAATTCTCTACAAATAAGGTCTCTTAACATTTTGCCATAGCTCGCTTCGTTTCCGAGATATTTGCAGATTTATCTCAAGGGAAGGGGCCTAACGGACATATTTCGAGATATTTTTGCTTCTTGTTGTTCTTCTTCTGCACAGCTAAACTGGAAGTGGCATTTCCAGCTCGCAATAGTGCAGAGTTATCTCAAAGAGAGGGGCCACGGTGTTTCTGTATCTCTATTATGTTGGTGCGGCTTCGGAACTTTTAAATATCTTGATATATCTCGAGAACTACGCATCTGATCAAAAAATATCATAGAACATAAAAAGTAGGAAACTTAATTCTCTACAAAAAAGGTCTCTTAACATTTTGCCATAGCTCGCTTCGTTTCCGAGATATTTGCAGATTTATCTCAAGGGAAGGGGCCTGACGGACATATTTCGAGATATTTCTTCTTCTTGTTGTTCTTCTTCTGCACAGCTAAGCTGGAAGTGGCATTTGCGGCTCGCACTAGTGCAGAGTTATCTCAAAGAAAGGGGCCACGGTGTTTCGGTATCTCTATTATGTTGGTGCGGCTTCGGAACTTTTAAATATCTTGATATATCTCGAGAACTACGGGTCTGACCAAAAAATATCATAGAACATAAAAAGTAGGAAACTTAATTCTCCACAAATAATGTCTCTTAACATTTTGCCATAGCTCGCTTCGTTTCCGAGATATTTGCAGATTTATCTCAAGGGAAGGGGCCTGACGGACATATTTCGAGATATTTCTTCTTCTTGTTGTTCTTCTTCTGCACAGCTAAGCTGGAAGTGGCATTTGCGGCTCGCACTAGTGCAGAGTTATCTCAAAGAAAGGGGCCACGGTGTTTCTGTATCTCTATTATGTTGGTGCGGCTTCGGAACTTTTAAATATCTTGATATATCTCGAGAACTACGCATCTGATCAAAAAATATCATAGAACATGAAAAGTAGGAAACTTAATTCTCTACAAAAAAGGTCTCTTAACATTTTGCCATAGCTCTCTTCGTTTCCGAGATATTTGCAGATTTATCTCAAGGGAAGGGGCCTGACGGACATATTTCGAGATATTTCTTCTTCTTGTTGTTCTTCTTCTGCACAGCTAAGCTGGAAGTGGCATTTGCGGCTCGCACTAGTGCAGAGTTATCTCAAAGAAAGGGGCCACGGTGTTTCTGTTTCTCTATTATGTTGGTGCGGCTTCGGAACTTTTAAATATCTCGATATATCTCGAAAACTACGCTTCTGATCAAAAAATATCATAGAACATAAATTGTAGGAAACATAATTCTCTACAAAAAAGGTCTCTTAACATTTTGCCATAGCTCGCTTGGTTTCCGAGATATTTGCAGATTTATCTCAAGGGAAGGGGCCTAACGGACATATTTCGAGATATTTCTTCTTCTTGTTGTTCTTCTTCTGCACAGCTAAGCTGGAAGTGGCATTTGCAGCTCGCAATAGTGCAGAGTTATCTCAAAGAAAGGGGCCACGGTGTTTCTGTATCTCTATTATGTTGGTGCGGCTTCGGAACTTTTAAATATCTTGATATATCTCGAGAACTACGCATCTGATCAAAAAATATCATAGAACATAAAAAGTAGGAAACTTAATTCTCTACAAAAAAGGTCTCTTAACATTTTGCCATAGCTCGCTTCGTTTCCGAGATATTTGCAGATTTATCTCAAGGGAAGGGGCCTGACGGACATATTTCGAGATATTTCTTCTTCTTGTTGTTCTTCTTCTGCACAGCTAAGCTGGAAGTGGCATTTGCGGCTCGCACTAGTGCAGAGTTATCTCAAAGAAAGGGGCCACGGTGTTTCTGTATCTCTATTATGTTGGTGCGGCTTCGGAACTTTTAAATATCTTGATATATCTCGAGAACTACGCATCTGATCAAAAAATATCATAGAACATAAAAAATAGGAAACTTAATTCTCTACAAAAAAGATCTCTTAACATTTTGCCATAGCTCGCTTCGTTTCCGAGATATTTGCAGATTTATCTCAAGGGAAGGGGCCTAACGGACATATTTCGAGATATTTCTTCTTCTTGTTGTTCTTCTTCTGCACAGCTAAGCTGGAAGTGGCATTTGCAGCTCGCAATAGTGCAGAGTTATCTCAAAGAAAGGGGCCACGGTGTTTCTGTATCTCTATTATGTTGGTGCGGCTTCGGAACTTTTAAATATCTTGATATATCTCGAGAACTACGCATCTGATCAAAAAATATCATAGAACGTAAAAGGTAGGAAACTTAATTCTCTACAAATAAGGTCTCTTAACATTTTGCCATAGCTCGCTTCGTTTCCGAGATATTTGCAGATATATCTCAAGGGAAGGGGCCTGACGGACATATTTCGAGATATTTCTTCTTCTTGTTGTTCTTCTTCTGCACAGCTAAGCTGGAAGTGGCATTTGCAGCTCGCAATAGTGCAGAGTTATCTCAAAGAAAGGGGCCACGGTGTTTCTGTATCTCTATTATGTTGGTGCGGCTTCGGAACTTTTAAATATCTTGATATATCTCGAGAACTACGCATCTGATCAAAAAATATCATAGAACGTAAAAGGTAGGAAACTTAATTCTCTACACATAAGGTCTCTTAACATTTTGCCATAGCTCGCTTCGTTTCCGAGATATTTGCAGATTTATCTCAAGGGAAGGGGCCTAACGGACATATTTCGAGATATTTTTGCTTCTTGTTGTTCTTCTTCTGCACAGCTAAACTGGAAGTGGCATTTCCAGCTCGCAATAGTGCAGAGTTATCTCAAAGAGAGGGGCCACGGTGTTTCTGTATCTCTATTATGTTGGTGCGGCTTCGGAACTTTTAAATATCTTGATATATCTCGAGAACTACGCATCTGATCAAAAAATATCATAGAACATGAAAAGTAGGAAACTTAATTCTCTACAAAAAAGGTCTCTTAACATTTTGCCATAGCTCGCTTCGTTTCCGAGATATTTGCAGATTTATCTCAAGGGAAGGGGCCTGACGGACATATTTCGAGATATTTCTTCTTCTTGTTGTTCTTCTTCTGCACAGCTAAGCTGGAAGTGGCATTTGCGGCTCGCACTAGTGCAGAGTTATCTCAAAGAAAGGGGCCACGGTGTTTCGGTATCTCTATTATGTTGGTGCGGCTTCGGAACTTTTAAATATCTTGATATATCTCGAGAACTACGCTTCTGATCAAAAAATATCATAGAACATAAATTGTAGGAAACATAATTCTCTACAAAAAAGGTCTCTTAACATTTTGCCATAGCTCGCTTGGTTTCCGAGATATTTGCAGATTTATCTCAAGGGAAGGGGCCTAACGGACATATTTCGAGATATTTCTTCTTCTTGTTGTTCTTCTTCTGCACAGCTAAGCTGGAAGTGGCATTTGCAGCTCGCAATAGTGCAGAGTTATCTCAAAGAAAGGGGCCACGGTGTTTCTGTATCTCTATTATGTTGGTGCGGCTTCGGAACTTTTAAATATCTTGATATATCTCGAGAACTACGCATCTGATCAAAAAATATCATAGAACATAAAAAGTAGGAAACTTAATTCTCTACAAAAAAGGTCTCTTAACATTTTGCCATAGCTCGCTTCGTTTCCGAGATATTTGCAGATTTATCTCAAGGGAAGGGGCCTGACGGACATATTTCGAGATATTTCTTCTTCTTGTTGTTCTTCTTCTGCACAGCTAAGCTGGAAGTGGCATTTGCGGCTCGCACTAGTGCAGAGTTATCTCAAAGAAAGGGGCCACGGTGTTTCTGTATCTCTATTATGTTGGTGCGGCTTCGGAACTTTTAAATATCTTGATATATCTCGAGAACTACGCATCTGATCAAAAAATATCATAGAACATGAAAAGTAGGAAACTTAATTCTCTACAAAACAGGTCTCTTGACATTTTGCCATAGCTCTCTTCGTTTCCGAGATATTTGCAGATTTATCTCAAAGGAACTGGCCTGACGGACATATTTCGAGATATTTCTTCTTCTTGTTGTTCTTCCTCTGCACAGCTAAGCTGGAAGTGGCATTTGCAGCTCGCACTAGTGCAGAGTTATCTCAAAGAAAGGGGCCACGGTGTTTCTGTATCTCTATTATGTTGGTGCGGCTTCGGAACTTTTAAATATCTTGATATATCTCGAGAACTACGCATCTGCTCAAAAAATATCATAGAACATAAAAAGTAGGAAACTTAATTCTCTACAAAAAAGGTCTCTTAACATTTTGCCATAGCTCGCTTCGTTTCCGAGATATTTGCATATTTATCTCAAGGGAAGGGGCCTGACGGACATATTTCGAGATATTTCTTCTTCTTGTTGTTCTTCTTCTGCACAGCTAAGCTGGAAGTGGCATTTGCGGCTCGCACTAGTGCAGAGTTATCTCAAAGAAAGGGGCCACGGTGTTTCTGTATCTCTATTATGTTGGTGCGGCTTCGGAACTTTTAAATATCTCGATATATCTCGAAAACTACGCTTCTGATCAAAAAATATCATAGAACATAAATTGTAGGAAACATAATTCTCTACAAAAAAGGTCTCTTAACATTTTGCCATAGCTCGCTTCGTTTCCGAGATATTTGCAGATATATCTCAAGGGAAGGGGCCTGACGGACATATTTCGAGATATTTCTTCTTCTTGTTGTTCTTCTTCTGCACAGCTAAGCTGGAAGTGGCATTTACAGCTCGCAATAGTGCAGAGTTATCTCAAAGAAAGGGGCCACGGTGTTTCTGTATCTCTATTATGTTGGTGCGGCTTCGGAACTTTTAAATATCTTGATATATCTCGAGAACTACGCATCTGATCAAAAAATATCATAGAACATGAAAAGTAGGAAACTTAATTCTCTACAAAAAAGGTCTCTTAACATTTTGCCATAGCTCTCTTCGTTTCCGAGATATTTGCAGATTTATCTCAAGGGAAGGGGCCTGACGGACATATTTCGAGATATTTCTTCTTCTTGTTGTTCTTCTTCTGCACAGCTAAGCTGGAAGTGGCATTTGCGGCTCGCACTAGTGCAGGGTTATCTCAACGAAAGGGGCCACGGTGTTTCTGTATCTCTATTATGTTGGTGCGGCTTCGGAACTTTTAAATATCTTGATATATCTCGAGAACTACGCGTCTGATCAAAAAATATCATAGAACATAAAAAGTAGGAAACTGAATTCTCTACAAAAACGGTCTCTTAACATTTTGCCATAGCTCGCTTCGTTTCCGAGATATTTGCAGATATATTTCAAGGGAAGGGGCCTGACGGGCATATTTCGAGATATTTCTTCTTCTTGTTGTTCTTCTTCTGCACAGCTAAGCTGGAAGTGGCATTTGCGGCTCGCACTAGTGCACAGTTATCTCAAAGAAAGGGGCCACGGTGTTTCTGTATCTCTATTATGTTGGTGCGTCTTCGGAACTTTTAAATATCTCGATATATCTCGAAAACTACGCTTCTGATCAAAAAATATCATAGAACATAAATTGTAGGAAACATAATTCTCTACAAATAAGGTCTCTTAACATTTTGCCATAGCTCTCTTCGTTTCCGAGATATTTGCAGATTTATCTCAAGGGAAGGGGCCTGACGGACATATTTCGAGATATTTCTTCTTCTTGTTGTTCTTCTTCTGCACAGCTAAGCTGGAAGTGGCATTTGCGGCTCGCACTAGTGCAGGGTTATCTCAACGAAAGGGGCCACGGTGTTTCTGTATCTCTATTATGTTGGTGCGGCTTCGGAACTTTTAAATATCTTGATATATCTCGAGAACTACGCGTCTGATCAAAAAATATCATAGAACGTAAAAAGTAGGAAACTTAATTCTCTACAAAAACGGTCTCTTAACATTTTGCCATAGCTCGCTTCGTTTCCGAGATATTTGCAGATATATTTCAAGGGAATGGGCCTGACGGGCATATTTCGAGATATTTCTTCTTCTTGTTGTTCTTCTTCTGCACAGCTAAGCTGGAAGTGGCATTTGCGGCTCGCACTAGTGCACAGTTATCTCAAAGAAAGGGGCCACGGTGTTTCTGTATCTCTATTATGTTGGTGCGTCTTCGGAACTTTTAAATATCTCGATATATCTCGAAAACTACGCTTCTGATCAAAAAATATCATAGAACATAAATTGTAGGAAACATAATTCTCTACAAAAAACGTCTCTTAACATTTTGCCATAGCTCGCTTCGTTTCCGAGATATTTGCAGATATATCTCAAGGGAAGGGGCCTGACGGACATATTTCGAGATATTTCTTCTTCTTGTTGTTCTTCTTCTGCACAGCTAAGCTGGAAGTGGCATTTACAGCTCGCAATAGTGCAGAGTTATCTCAAAGAAAGGGGCCACGGTGTTTCTGTATCTCTATTATGTTGGTGCGGCTTCGGAACTTTTAAATATATTGATATATCTCGAGAACTACGCATCTGATCAAAAAATATCATAGAACATAAAAAGTAGGAAACTTAATTCTCTACAAAAAAGGTCTCTTAACATTTTGCCATAGCTCGCTTCGTTTCCGAGATATTTGCATATTTATCTCAAGGGAAGGGGCCTGACGGACATATTTCGAGATATTTCTTCTTCTTGTTGTTCTTCTTCTGCACAGCTAAGCTGGAAGTGGCATTTGCAGCTCGCAATAGTTCAGAGTTATCTCAAAGAAAGGGGCCACGGTGTTTCTGTATCTCTATTATGTTGGTGCGGCTTCGGAACTTTTAAATATCTTGATATATCTCGAGAACTACGCATCTGATCAAAAAATATCATAGAACATGAAAAGTAGGAAACTTAATTCTCTACAAAAAAGGTCTCTTAACATTTTGCCATAGCTCTCTTCGTTTCCGAGATATTTGCAGATTTATCTCAAGGGAAGGGGCCTGACGGACATATTTCGAGATATTTCTTCTTCTTGTTGTTCTTCTTCTGCACAGCTAAGCTGGAAGTGGCATTTGCGGCTCGCACTAGTGCAGGGTTATCTCAACGAAAGGGGCCACGGTGTTTCTGTATCTCTATTATGTTGGTGCGGCTTCGGAACTTTTAAATATCTTGATATATCTCGAGAACTACGCGTCTGATCAAAAAATATCATAGAACATAAAAAGTAGGAAACTTAATTCTCTACAAAAACGGTCTCTTAACATTTTGCCATAGCTCGCTTCGTTTCCGAGATATTTGCAGATATATTTCAAGGGAAGGGGCCTGACGGGCATATTTCGAGATATTTCTTCTTCTTGTTGTTCTTCTTCTGCACAGCTAAGCTGGAAGTGGCATTTGCGGCTCGCACTAGTGCACAGTTATCTCAAAGAAAGGGGCCACGGTGTTTCTGTATCTCTATTATGTTGGTGCGTCTTCGGAACTTTTAAATATCTCGATATATCTCGAAAACTACGCTTCTGATCAAAAAATATCATAGAACATAAATTGTAGGAAACGTAATTCTCTACAAATAAGGTCTCTTAACATTTTGCCATAGCTCTCTTCGTTTCCGAGATATTTGCAGATTTATCTCAAGGGAAGGGGCCTGACGGACATATTTCGAGATATTTCTTCTTCTTGTTGTTCTTCTTCTGCACAGCTAAGCTGGAAGTGGCATTTACAGCTCGCAATAGTGCAGAGTTATCTCAAAGAAAGGGGCCACGGTGTTTCTGTATCTCTATTATGTTGGTGCGGCTTCGGAACTTTTAAATATATTGATATATCTCGAGAACTACGCATCTGATCAAAAAATATCATAGAACATAAAAAGTAGGAAACTTAATTCTCTACAAAAAAGGTCTCTTAACATTTTGCCATAGCTCGCTTCGTTTCCGAGATATTTGCATATTTATCTCAAGGGAAGGGGCCTGACGGACATATTTCGAGATATTTCTTCTTCTTGTTGTTCTTCTTCTGCACAGCTAAGCTGGAAGTGGCATTTGCAGCTCGCAATAGTTCAGAGTTATCTCAAAGAAAGGGGCCACGGTGTTTCTGTATCTCTATTATGTTGGTGCGGCTTCGGAACTTTTAAATATCTTGATATATCTCGAGAACTACGCATCTGATCAAAAAATATCGTAGAACATGAAAAGTAGGAAACTTAATTCTCTACAAAAAAGGTCTCTTAACATTTTGCCATAGCTCTCTTCGTTTCCGAGATATTTGCAGATTTATCTCAAGGGAAGGGGCCTGACGGACATATTTCGAGATATTTCTTCTTCTTGTTGTTCTTCTTCTGCACAGCTAAGCTGGAAGTGGCATTTGCGGCTCGCACTAGTGCAGGGTTATCTCAACGAAAGGGGCCACGGTGTTTCTGTATCTCTATTATGTTGGTGCGGCTTCGGAACTTTTAAATATCTCGATATATCTCGAAAACTACGCTTCTGATCAAAAAATATCATAGAACATAAATTGTAGGAAACATAATTCTCTACAAATAAGGTCTCTTAACATTTTGCCATAGCTCTCTTCGTTTCCGAGATATTTGCAGATTTATCTCAAGGGAAGGGGCCTGACGGACATATTTCGAGATATTTCTTCTTCTTGTTGTTCTTCTTCTGCACAGCTAAGCTGGAAGTGGCATTTGCGGCTCGCACTAGTGCAGGGTTATCTCAACGAAAGGGGCCACGGTGTTTCTGTATCTCTATTATGTTGGTGCGGCTTCGGAACTTTTAAATATCTTGATATATCTCGAGAACTACGCGTCTGATCAAAAAATATCATAGAACATAAATTGTAGGAAACATAATTCTCTACAAAAAAGGTCTCTTAACATTTTGCCATAGCTCGCTTCGTTTCCGAGATATTTGCAGATTTATCTCAAGGGAAGGGGCCTGACGGACATATTTCGAGATATTTCTTCTTCTTGTTGTTCTTCTTCTGCACAGCTGAGCTGGAAGCGGCATTTGCGGCTTGCACTAGTGCAGAGTTATCTCAACGAAAGGGGCCACGGTGTTTCTGTATCTCTATTATGTTGGTGCGGCTTCGGAACTTTTAAATATCTTGATATATCTCGAGAACTACGCGTCTGATCAAAAAATATCATAGAACATAAAAAGTAGGAAACTTAATTCTCTACAAAAACGGTCTCTTAAGATTTTGCCATAGCTCGCTTCGTTTCCGAGATATTTGCAGATATATTTCAAGGGAAGGGGCCTGACGGGCATATTTCGAGATATTTCTTCTTCTTGTTGTTCTTCTTCTGCACAGCTAAGCTGGAAGTGGCATTTGCAGCTCGCAATAGTGCAGAGTTATCTCAAAGAAAGGGGCCACGGTGTTTCTGTATCTCTATTATGTTGGTGCGGCTTCGGAACTTTTAAATATCTCGATATATCTCGAAAACTACGCTTCTGATCAAAAAATATCATAGAACATAAATTGTAGGAAACATAATTCTCTACAAAAAACGTCTGTTAACATTTTGCCATAGCTCGCTTCGTTTCCGAGATATTTGCAGATTCAGCTCAAAGGAACTGGCCTGACGGACATATTTCGAGATATTTCTTCTTCTTGTTGTTCTTCCTCTGCACAGCTAAGCTGGAAGTGGCATTTGCAGCTCGCACTAGTGCAGAGTTATCTCAAAGAAAGGGGCCACGGTGTTTCTGTATCTCTATTATGTTGGTGCGTCTTCGGAACTTTTAAATATCTTGATATATCTCGAGAACTACGCATCTGCTCAAAAAATATCATAGAACATAAAAAGTAGGAAACTTAATTCTCTACAAAAAAGGTCTCTTAACATTTTGCCATAGCTCGCTTCGTTTCCGAGATATTTGCATATTTATCTCAAGGGAAGGGGCCTGACGGACATATTTCGAGATATTTCTTCTTCTTGTTGTCCTTCTTCTGCACAGCTAAGCTGGAAGTGGCATTTGCGGCTCGCACTAGTGCAGAGTTATCTCAAAGAAAGGGGCCACGGTGTTTCTGTATCTCTATTATGTTGGTGCGGCTTCGGAACTTTTAAATATCTCGATATATCTCGAAAACTACGCTTCTGATCAAAAAATATCATAGAACATAAATTGTAGGAAACATAATTCTCTACAAAAAAGGTCTCTTAACATTTTGCCATAGCTCGCTTCGTTTCCGAGATATTTGCAGATATATCTCAAGGGAAGGGGCCTGACGGACATATTTCGAGATATTTCTTCTTCTTGTTGTTCTTCTTCTGCACAGCTAAGCTGGAAGTGGCATTTACAGCTCGCAATAGTGCAGAGTTATCTCAAAGAAAGGGGCCACGGTGTTTCTGTATCTCTATTATGTTGGTGCGGCTTCGGAACTTTTAAATATCTTGATATATCTCGAGAACTACGCATCTGATCAAAAAATATCATAGAACATAAAAAGTAGGAAACTTAATTCTCTACAAAAAAGGTCTCTTAACATTTTGCCATAGCTCGCTTCGTTTCCGAGATATTTGCATATTTATCTCAAGGGAAGGGGCCTGACGGACATATTTCGAGATATTTCTTCTTCTTGTTGTTCTTCTTCTGCACAGCTAAGCTGGAAGTGGCATTTGCGGCTCGCACTAGTGCAGAGTTATCTCAAAGAAAGGGGCCACGGTGTTTCTGTATCTCTATTATGTTGGTGCGGCTTCGGAACTTTTAAATATCTCGATATATCTCGAAAACTACGCTTCTGATCAAAAAATATCATAGAACCTAAATTGTAGGAAACATAATTCTATACAAAAAAGGTCTCTTAACATTTTGCCATAGCTCGCTTCGTTTCCGAGATATTTGCAGATATATCTCAAGGGAAGGGGCCTGACGGACATATTTCGAGATATTTCTTCTTCTTGTTGTTCTTCTTCTGCACAGCTAAGCTGGAAGTGGCATTTGCAGCTCGCAATAGTGCAGAGTTATCTCAAAGAAAGGGGCCACGGTGTTTCTGTATCTCTATTATGTTGGTGCGGCTTCGGAACTTTTAAATATCTTGATATATCTCGAGAACTACGCATCTGATCAAAAAATATCATAGAACATGAAAAGTAGGAAACTTAATTCTCTACCAAAAAGGTCTCTTAACATTTTGCCATAGCTCTCTTCGTTTCCGAGATATTTGCAGATTTATCTCAAGGGAAGTGGCCTGACGGACATATTTCGAGATATTCCTTCTTCTTGTTGTTCTTCTTCTGCACAGCTAAGCTGGAAGTGGCATTTGCCGCTCGCACTAGTGCAGAGTTATCTCAAAGAAAGGGGCCACGGTGTTTCTGTATCTCTATTATGTTGGTGCGGCTTCGGAACTTTTAAATATCTTGATATATCTCGAGAACTACGCATCTGATCAAAAAATATCATAGAACATAAAAAGTAGAAAACTTAATTCTCTACCACAACGGTCTCTTAACATTTTGCCACAGCTCGCTTCGTTTCCGAGATATTTGCATATTTATCTCAAGGGAAGGGGCCTGACGGACATATTTCGAGATATTTCTTCTTTTTGTTGTTCTTCTTCTGCACAGCTAAGCTGGAAGTGGCATTTGCAGCGCGCAATAGTGCAGAGTTATCTCAAAGAAAGGGGCCACGGTGTTTCTTTATCTCTATTATGTTGGTGCGGCTTCGGAACTTTTAAATATCTCGATATATCTCGAAAACTACGCTTCTGCTCAAAAAATATCATAGAACATAAAAAGTAGGAAACTTAATTCTCTACAAAAAAGGTCTCTTAACATTTTGCCATAGCTCGCTTCGTTTCCGAGATATTTGCAGATTTATCTCAAGGGAAGGGGCCTAACGGACATATTTCGAGATATTTCTTCTTCTTGTTGTTCTTCTTCTGCACAGCTAAACTGGAAGTGGCATTTCCAGCTCGCAATAGTGCAGAGTTATCTCAAAGAAAGGGGCCACGGTGTTTCTGTATCTCTATTATGTTGGTGCGGCTTCGGAACTTTTAAATATCTTGATATATCTCGAGAACTACGCATCTGATCAAAAAATATCATAGAACATAAAAAGTAGGAAACTTAATTCTCTACAAAAAAGGTCTCTTAACATTTTGCCATAGCTCGCTTCGTTTCCGAGATATTTGCAGATATATTTCAAGGGAAGGGGCCTGACGGGCATATTTCGAGATATTTCTTCTTCTTGTTGTTCTTCTTCTGCACAGCTAAGCTGGAAGTGGCATTTGCAGCTCGCAATAGTGCAGAGTTATCTCAAAGAAAGGGGCCACGGTGTTTCTGTATCTTTATTATGTTGGTGCGGCTTCGGAACTTTTAAATATCTCGATATATCTCGAAAACTACGCTTCTGATCAAAAAATATCATAGAACATAAATTGTAGGAAACATAATTCTCTACAAAAAACGTCTGTTAACATTTTGCCATAGCTCGCTTCGTTTCCGAGATATTTGCAGATTCAGCTCAAAGGAACTGGCCTGACGGACATATTTCGAGATATTTCTTCTTCTTGTTGTTCTTCCTCTGCACAGCTAAGCTGGAAGTGGCATTTGCAGCTCGCACTAGTGCAGAGTTATCTCAAAGAAAGGGGCCACGGTGTTTCTGTATCTCTATTATGTTGGTGCGTCTTCGGAACTTTTAAATATCTTGATATATCTCGAGAACTACGCATCTGCTCAAAAAATATCATAGAACATAAAAAGTAGGAAACTTAATTCTCTACAAAAAAGGTCTCTTAACATTTTGCCATAGCTCGCTTCGTTTCCGAGATATTTGCATATTTATCTCAAGGGAAGGGGCCTGACGGACATATTTCGAGATATTTCTTCTTCTTGTTGTTCTTCTTCTGCACAGCTAAGCTGGAAGTGGCATTTGCGGCTCGCACTAGTGCAGAGTTATCTCAAAGAAAGGGGCCACGGTGTTTCTGTATCTCTATTATGTTGGTGCGGCTTCGGAACTTTTAAATATCTCGATATATCTCGAAAACTACGCTTCTGATCAAAAAATATCATAGAACATAAATTGTAGGAAACATAATTCTCTACAAAAAAGGTCTCTTAACATTTTGCCATAGCTCGCTTCGTTTCCGAGATATTTGCAGATATATCTCAAGGGAAGGGGCCTGACGGACATATTTCGAGATATTTCTTCTTCTTGTTGTTCTTCTTCTGCACAGCTAAGCTGGAAGTGGCATTTACAGCTCGCAATAGTGCAGAGTTATCTCAAAGAAAGGGGCCACGGTGTTTCTGTATCTCTATTATGTTGGTGCGGCTTCGGAACTTTTAAATATCTTGATATATCTCGAGAACTACGCATCTGATCAAAAAATATCATAGAACATAAAAAGTAGGAAACTTAATTCTCTACAAAAAAGGTCTCTTAACATTTTGCCATAGCTCGCTTCGTTTCCGAGATATTTGCATATTTATCTCAAGGGAAGGGGCCTGACGGACATATTTCGAGATATTTCTTCTTCTTGTTGTTCTTCTTCTGCACAGCTAAGCTGGAAGTGGCATTTGCGGCTCGCACTAGTGCAGAGTTATCTCAAAGAAAGGGGCCACGGTGTTTCTGTATCTCTATTATGTTGGTGCGGCTTCGGAACTTTTAAATATCTCGATATATCTCGAAAACTACGCTTCTGATCAAAAAATATCATAGAACCTAAATTGTAGGAAACATAATTCTATACAAAAAAGGTCTCTTAACATTTTGCCATAGCTCGCTTCGTTTCCGAGATATTTGCAGATATATCTCAAGGGAAGGGGCCTGACGGACATATTTCGAGATATTTCTTCTTCTTGTTGTTCTTCTTCTGCACAGCTAAGCTGGAAGTGGCATTTGCAGCTCGCAATAGTGCAGAGTTATCTCAAAGAAAGGGGCCACGGTGTTTCTGTATCTCTATTATGTTGGTGCGGCTTCGGAACTTTTAAATATCTTGATATATCTCGAGAACTACGCATCTGATCAAAAAATATCATAGAACATGAAAAGTAGGAAACTTAATTCTCTACCAAAAAGGTCTCTTAACATTTTGCCATAGCTCTCTTCGTTTCCGAGATATTTGCAGATTTATCTCAAGGGAAGTGGCCTGACGGACATATTTCGAGATATTCCTTCTTCTTGTTGTTCTTCTTCTGCACAGCTAAGCTGGAAGTGGCATTTGCCGCTCGCACTAGTGCAGAGTTATCTCAAAGAAAGGGGCCACGGTGTTTCTGTATCTCTATTATGTTGGTGCGGCTTCGGAACTTTTAAATATCTTGATATATCTCGAGAACTACGCATCTGATCAAAAAATATCATAGAACATAAAATGTAGGAAACTTAATTCTCTACAAAAAAGGTCTCTTAACATTTTGCCATAGCTCTCTTCGTTTCCGAGATATTTGCAGATTTATCTCAAGGGAAGGGGCCTGACGGACATATTTCGAGATATTTCTTCATCTTGTTGTTCTTCTTCTGCACAGCTAAGCTGGAAGTGGCATTTGCAGCTCGCAATAGTGCAGAGTTATCTCAAAGAAAGGGGCCACGGTGTTTCTGTATCTCTATTATGTTGGTGCGGCTTCGGAACTTTTAAATATCTTGATATATCTCGAGAACTACGCGTCTGATCAAAAAATATCATAGAACATAAAAAGTAGGAAACTTAATTCTCTACCACAACGGTCTCTTAACATTTTGCCACAGCTCGCTTCGTTTCCGAGATATTTGCATATTTATCTCAAGGGAAGGGGCCTGACGGACATATTTCGAGATATTTCTTCTTTTTGTTGTTCTTCTTCTGCACAGCTAAGCTGGAAGTGGCATTTGCAGCGCGCAATAGTGCAGAGTTATCTCAAAGAAAGAGGCCACGGTGTTTCTTTATCTCTATTATGTTGGTGCGGCTTCGGAACTTTTAAATATCTCGATATATCTCGAAAACTACGCTTCTGCTCAAAAAATATCATAGAACATAAAAAGTGGGAAACTTAATTCTCTCCAAAAAGGTCTCTTAACATTTTGCCATAGCTCGCTTCGTTTCCGAGATATTTGCAGATTTATCTCAAGGGAAGGGGCCTAACGGACATATTTCGAGATATTTCTTCTTCTTGTTGTTCTTCTTCTGCACAGCTAAACTGGAAGTGGCATTTCCAGCTCGCAATAGTGCAGAGTTATCTCAAAGAAAGGGGCCACGGTGTTTCTGTATCTCTATTATGTTGGTGCGGCTTCGGAACTTTTAAATATCTCGATATATCTCGATAACTACGCTTCTGATCAAAAAATATCATAGAACATAAATTGTAGGAAACATAATTCTCTACAAAAAAGGTCTCTTAACATTTTGCCATAGCTCGCTTCGTTTCCGAGATATTTGCAGATTTATCTCAAGGGAAGGGGCCTAACGGACATATTTCGAGATATTTCTTCTTCTTGTTGTTCTTCTTCTGCACAGCTAAACTGGAAGTGGCATTTCCAGCTCGCAATAGTGCAGAGTTATCTCAAAGAAAGGGGCCACGGTGTTTCTGTATCTCTATTATGTTGGTGCGGCTTCGGAACTTTTAAATATCTTGATATATCTCGAGAACTACGCATCTGATCAAAAAATATCATAGAACATAAAAAGTAGGAAACTTAATTCTCTACAAAAAAGGTCTCTTAACATTTTGCCATAGCTCGCTTCGTTTCCGAGATATTTGCAGATTTATCTCAAGGGAAGGGGTCTGACGGACATATTTCGAGATATTTCTTCTTCTTGTTGTTCTTCTTCTGCACAGCTAAGCTCGAAGTGGCATTTGCAGCTCGCAATAGTGCGGAGTTATCTCAAAGAAAGAGGCCACGGTGTTTCTGTACCTCTATTATGTTGGTGCAGCTTCGGAACTTTTAAATATCTTGATATATCTCGAGAACTACGCATCTGATCAAGAAATATCATGGAACATAAAAAGTAGGAAACTTAATTCTGTACAAAAAAGGTCTCTTAACATTTTGCCATAGCTCGCTTCGTTTCCGAGATATTTGCAGATTTATCTCAAGGGAAGGGGCCTGACGGACATATTTCGAGATATTTCTTCTTCTTGTTGTTCTTCTTCTGCACAGCTGAGCTGGAAGTGGCATTTGCAGGTCGCAATAGTGCAGAGTTATCTCAAAGAAAGGGGCCACGGTGTTTCTGTATCTCTATTATGTTGGTGCGGCTTCGGAACTTTTAAATATCTCGATATATCTCGAAAACTACGCTTCTGATCAAAAAATATCATAGAACATAAATTGTAGGAAACATAATTCTCTACAAAAAAGGTCTCTTAACATTTTGCCATAGCTCGCTTCGTTTCCGAGATATTTGCAGATTTATCTCAAGGGAAGGGGCCTGACGGACATATTTCGAGATATTTCTTCTTCTTGTTGTTCTTCTTCTGCACAGCTAAGCTGGAAGTGGCATTTGCAGCTCGCAATAGTGCAGAGTTATCTCAAAGAAAGGGGCCACGGTGTTTCTGTATCTCTATTATGTTGGTGCGGCTTCGGAACTTTTAAATATCTTGATATATCTCGAGAACTACGCCTCTGATCGAAAAATATCATAGAACATAAAAAGTAGGAAACTTAATTCTCTACAAAAAAGGTCTCTTAACATTTTGCCATAGCTCGCTTCGTTTCCGAGATATTTGCAGATTTATCTCAAGGGAAGGGGCCTGACGGACATATTTCGAGATATTTCTTCTTCTTGTTGTTCTTCTTCTGCACAGCTAAGCTGGAAGTGGCATTTGCGGCTCGCACTAGTGCAGAGTAATCTCAAAGAAAGGGGCCACGGTGTTTCTGTATCTCTATTATGTTGGTGCGGCTTCGGAACTTTTAAATATCTTGATATATCTCGAGAACTACGCTTCTGATCAAAAAATATCATAGAACGTAAATTGTAGGAAACATTATTCTCTACAAAAAAGGTCTCTTAACATTTTGCCATAGCTCGCTTTGTTTCCGAGATATTTGCAGATTCATCTCAAGGGAAGGGGTCTGACGGACATATTTCGAGATATTTCTTCTTCTTGTTGTTCTTCTTCTGCACAGCTAAGCTCGAAGTGGCATTTGCAGCTCGAAATAGTGCGGAGTTATCTCAAAGAAAGAGGCCACGGTGTTTCTGTACCTCTATTATGTTGGTGCAGCTTCGGAACTTTTAAATATCTTGATATATCTCGAGAACTACGCATCTGATCAAAAAATATCATCGAACATAAAAAGTAGGAAACTTAATTCTCTACAAAAAAGGTCTCTTAACATTTTGCCATAGCTCGCTTCGTTTCCGAGATATTTGCAGATTTATCTCAAGGGAAGTGGCCTGACGGACATATTTCGAGATATTTCTTCTTCTTGTTGTTCTTCTTCTGCACAGCTAAGCTGGAAGTGGCATTTGCAGCTCGCAATAGTGCAGAGTTATCCCAAAGAAAGGGGCCACGGTGTTTCTGTATCTCTATTATGTTGGTGCGGCTTCGGAACTTTTAAATATCTCGACATATCTCGAAAACTACGCTTCTGATCAAAAAATATCATAGAACATAAATTGTAGGAAACATAATTCTCTACAAAAAAGGTCTCTTAACATTTTGCCATAGCTCGCTTCGTTTCCGAGATATTTGCAGATTTATCTCAAGGGAAGGGTCCTGATGGACATATTTCGAGATATTTCTTCTTCTTGTTGTTCTTCTTCTGCACAGCTAAGCTGGAAGTGGCATTTGCAGCTCGCAATAGTGCAGAGTTATCCCAAAGAAAGGGGCCACGGTGTTTCTGTATCTCTATTATGTTGGTGCGGCTTCGGAACTTTTAAATATCTCGATATATCTCGAAAACTACGCTTCTGATCAAAAAGTATCATAGAACATAAATTGTAGGAAACATAATTCTTTACAAAAAAGGTCTCTTAACATTTTGCCATAGCTCGCTTCGTTTCCGAGATATTTGCAGATTTATCTCAAGGGAAGGGTCCTGATGGACATATTTCGAGATATTTCTTCTTCTTGTTGTTCTTCTTCTGCACAGCTAAGCTGGAAGTGGCATTTGCGGCTCTCACTAGTGCAGAGTTATCTCAAAGAAAGGGGCCACGGTGTTTCTGTATCTCTATTATGTTGGTGCGGCTTCGGAACTTTTAAATATCTCGATATATCTCGAAAACTACGCTTCTGATCAAAAAATATCATAGAACATAAATTGTAGGAAACATAATTCTCTACAAAAAAGGTCTCTTAACATTTTGCCATAGCTCGCTTCGTTTCCGAGATATTTGCAGATTTATCTCAAGGGAAGGGGCCTGACGGACATATTTCGAGATATTTCTTCTTCTTGTTGTTCTTCTTCTGCACAGCTAAGCTGGAAGTGGCATTTGCGGCTCGCACTAGTGCAGAGTTATCTCAAAGAAAGGGGCCACGGTGTTTCTGTATCTCTATTATGTTGGTGCGGCTTCGGAACTTTTAAATATCTCGATATATCTCGAAAACTACGCTTCTGATCAAAAAATATCATAGAACATAAATTGTAGGAAACATAATTCTCTACAAAAAAGGTCTCTTAACATTTTGCCATAGCTCGCTTCGTTTCCGAGATATTTGCAGATTTATCTCAAGGGAAGGGGCCTGACGGACATATTTCGAGATATTTCTTCTTCTTGTTGTTCTTCTTCTGCACAGCTAAGCTGGAAGTGGCATTTGCAGCTCGCACTAGTGCAGAGTTATCTCAAAGAAAGGGGCCACGGTGTTTCTGTATCTCTATTATGTTCGTGCGGCTTCGGAACTTTTAAATATCTCGATATATCTCGAAAACTACGCTTCTGATCAAAAAATATCATAGAACATAAAAAGTAGGAAACTTAATTCTCTACAAAAAAGGTCTCTTAACATTTTGCCATAGCTCGCTTCGTTTCCGAGATATTTGCAGATATATCTCAAGGGAAGGGGCCAGACGGACATATTTCGAGATATTTCTTCTTCTTGTTGTTCTTCTTCTGCACAGCTAAGCTGGAAGTGGCATTTACAGCTCGCAATAGTGCAGAGTTATCTCAAAGAAAGGGGCCACGGTGTTTCTGTATCTCTATTATGTTGGTGCGGCTTCGGAACTTTTAAATATCTTGATATATCTCGAGAACTACGCATGTGATCAAAAAATATCATAGAACATGAAAAGTAGGAAACTTAATTCTCTACAAAAAAGGTCTCTTAACATTTTGCCATAGCTCGCTTCGTTTCCGAGATATTTGCAGATTTATCTGAAGGGAAGGGGCCTAACGGACATATTTCGAGATATTTCTTCTTCTTGTTGTTCTTCTTCTGCACAGCTAAACTGGAAGTGGCATTTCCAGCTCGCAATAGTGCAGAGTTATCTCAAAGAAAGGGGCCACGGTGTTTCTGTATCTCTATTATGTTGGTGCGGCTTCGGAACTTTTAAATATCTTGATATATCTCGAGAACTACGCATCTGATCAAAAAATACCATAGAACATAAAAAGTAGGAAACTTAATTCTCTACAAAAAAGGTCTCTTAACATTTTGCCATAGCTCGCTTCGTTTCCGAGATATTTGCAGATTTATCTCAAGGGAAGGGGCCTGACGGACATATTTCGAGATATTTCTTCTTCTTGTTGTTCTTCTTCTGCACAGCTGAGCTGGAAGTGGCATTTGCAGGTCGCAATAGTGCAGAGTTATCTCAAAGAAAGGGGCCACGGTGTTTCTGTATCTCTATTATGTTGGTGCGGCTTCGGAACTTTTAAATATCTCGATATATCTCGAGAACTACGCTTCTGATCAAAAAATATCATAGAACATAAATTGTAGGAAACTTAATTCTCTACACAAAAGGTCTCTTAACATTTTGCCATAGCTCGCTTCGTTTCCGAGATATTTGCAGATTTATCTCAAGGGAAGGGGCCTGACGGACATATTTCGAGATATTTCTTCTTCTTGTTGTTCTTCTTCTGCACAGCTGAGCTGGAAGTGGCATTTGCAGGTCGCAATAGTGCAGAGTTATCTCAAAGAAAGGGGCCACGGTGTTTCTGTATCTCTATTATGTTGGTGCGGCTTCGGAACTTTTAAATATCTCGATATATCTCGAAAACTACGCTTCTGATCAAAAAATATCATAGAACATAAATTGTAGGAAACATAATTCTCTACAAAAAAGGTCTCTTAACATTTTGCCATAGCTCGCTTCGTTTCCGAGATATTAGCAGATTTATCTCAAGGGAAGGGGCCTGACGGACATATTTCGAGATATTTCTTCTTCTTGTTGTTCTTCTTCTGCACAGCTAAGCTGGAAGTGGCATTTGCGGCTCGCACTAGTGCAGAGTTATCTCAAAGAAAGGGGCCACGGTGTTTCTGTATCTCTATTATGTTGGTGCGGCTTCGGAACTTTTAAATATCTCGATATATCTCGAAAACTACGCTTCTGATCAAAAAATATCATAGAACATAAATTGTAGGAAACATAATTCTCTACAAAAAACGTATCTTAACATTTTGCCATAGCTCGCTTCGTTTCCGAGATATTTGCAGATTCAGCTCAAAGGAACGGGCCTGACGGACATATTTCGAGATACTTCTTCTTCTTGTTGTTCTTCCTCTGCACAGCTAAGCTGGAAGTGGCATTTGCAGCTCGCAATAGTGCAGAGTTATCTCAAAGAAAGGGGCCACGGTGTTTCTGTATCTCTATTATGTTGGTGCGGCTTCGGAACTTTTAAATATCTTGATATATCTCGAGAACTACGCATCTGATCAAAAAATATCATAGAACATAAAAAGTAGGAAACTTAATTCTCTACAAAAAAGGTCTCTTAACATTTTGCCATAGCTCGCTTCGTTTCCGAGATATTTGCAGATTTATCTCAAGGGAAGGGGCCTGACGGACATATTTCGAGATATTTCTTCTTCTTGTTGTTCTTCTTCTGCACAGCTAAGCTGGAAGTGGCATTTGCAGCTCGCACTAGTGCAGAGTTATCTCAAAGAAAGGGGCCACGGTGTTTCTGTATCTCTATTATGTTCGTGCGGCTTCGGAACTTTTAAATATCTCGATATATCTCGAAAACTACGCTTCTGATCAAAAAATATCATAGAACATAAAAAGTAGGAAACTTAATTCTCTACAAAAAAGGTCTCTTAACATTTTGCCATAGCTCGCTTCGTTTCCGAGATATTTGCAGATTTATCTCAAGGGAAGGGGCCTGACGGACATATTTCGAGATATTTCTTCTTCTTGTTGTTCTTCTTCTGCACAGCTAAGCTGGAAGTGGCATTTGCGGCTCTCACTAGTGCAGAGTTATCTCAAAGAAAGGGGCCACGGTGTTTCTGTATCTCTATTATGTTGGTGCGGCTTCGGAACTTTTAAATATCTCGATATATCTCGAAAACTACGCTTCTGATCAAAAAATATCATAGAACATAAATTGTAGGAAACATAATTCTCTACAAAAAAGGTCTCTTAACATTTTGCCATAGCTCGCTTCGTTTCCGAGATATTTGCAGATATATCTCAAGGGAAGGGGCCAGACGGACATATTTCGAGATATTTCTTCTTCTTGTTGTTCTTCTTCTGCACAGCTAAGCTGGAAGTGGCATTTACAGCTCGCAATAGTGCAGAGTTATCTCAAAGAAAGGGGCCACGGTGTTTCTGTATCTCTATTATGTTGGTGCGGCTTCGGAACTTTTAAATATCTTGATATATCTCGAGAACTACGCATGTGATCAAAAAATATCATAGAACATGAAAAGTAGGAAACTTAATTCTCTACAAAAAAGGTCTCTTAACATTTTGCCATAGCTCGCTTCGTTTCCGAGATATTTGCAGATTTATCTGAAGGGAAGGGGCCTAACGGACATATTTCGAGATATTTCTTCTTCTTGTTGTTCTTCTTCTGCACAGCTGAGCTGGAAGTGGCATTTGCAGGTCGCAATAGTGCAGAGTTATCTCAAAGAAAGGGGCCACGGTGTTTCTGTATCTCTATTATGTTGGTGCGGCTTCGGAACTTTTAAATATCTCGATATATCTCGAAAACTACGCTTCTTATCAAAAAATATCATAGAACATAAATTGTAGGAAACATAATTCTCTACAAAAAAGGTCTCTTAACATTTTGCCATAGCTCGCTTCGTTTCCGAGATATTTGCAGATTTATCTCAAGGGAAGGGGCCTGACGGACATATTTCGAGATATTTCTTCTTCTTGTTGTTCTTCTTCTGCACAGCTGAGCTGGAAGTGGCATTTGCAGGTCGCAATAGTGCAGAGTTATCTCAAAGAAAGGGGCCACGGTGTTTCTGTTTCTCTATTATGTTGGTGCGGCTTCGGAACTTTTAAAGATCTCGATATATCTCGAAAACTACGCTTCTGATCAAAAAATATCATAGAACATAAATTGTAGGAAACATAATTCTCTACAAAAAAGGTCTCTTAACATTTTGCCATAGCTCGCTTCGTTTCCGAGATATTTGCAGATTTATCTCAAGGGAAGGGGCCTGACGGACATATTTCGAGATATTTCTTCTTCTTGTTGTTCTTCTTCTGCACAGCTAAGCTGGAAGTGGCATTTGCGGCTCGCACTAGTGCAGAGTTATCTCAAAGAAAGGGGTCACGGTGTTTCTGTATCTCTATTATGTTGGTGCGGCTTCGGAACTTTTAAATATCTCGATATATCTCGAAAACTACGCTTCTGATCAAAAAATATCATAGAACATAAATTGTAGGAAACATAATTCTCTACAAAAAACGTATCTTAACATTTTGCCATAGCTCGCTTCGTTTCCGAGATATTTGCAGATTCAGCTCAAAGGAACGGGCCTGACGGACATATTTCGAGATACTTCTTCTTCTTGTTGTTCTTCCTCTGCACAGCTAAGCTGGAAGTGGCATTTGCAGCTCGCAATAGTGCAGAGTTATCTCAAAGAAAGGGGCCACGGTGTTTCTGTATCTCTATTATGTTGGTGCGGCTTCGGAACTTTTAAATATCTTGATATATCTCGAGAACTACGCATCTGATCAAAAAATATCATAGAACATAAAAAGTAGGAAACTTAATTCTCTACAAAAAAGGTCTCTTAACATTTTGCCATAGCTCGCTTGGTTTCCGAGATATTTGCAGATTTATCTCAAGGGAAGGGGCCTGACGGACATATTTCGAGATATTTCTTCTTCTTGTTGTTCTTCTTCTGCACAGCTAAGCTGGAAGTGGCATTTGCAGCTCGCACTAGTGCAGAGTTATCTCAAAGAAAGGGGCCACGGTGTTTCTGTATCTCTATTATGTTGGTGCGGCTTCGGAACTTTTAAATATCTCGATATATCTCGAAAACTACGCTTCTGATCAAAAAATATCATAGAGCATAAAAAGTAGGAAACTTAATTCTCTACAAAAAAGGTCTCTTAACATTTTCCCATAGCTCGCTTCGTTTCCGAGATATTTGCAGATTTATCTCAAGGGAAGGGGCCTGACGGACATATTTCGAGATATTTCTTCTTCTTGTTGTTCTTCTTCTGCACAGCTAAGCTGGAAGTGGCATTTGCAGCTCGCACTAGTGCAGAGTTATCTCAAAGAAAGGGGCCACGGTGTTTCTGTATCTCTATTATGTTGGTGCGGCTTCGGAACTTTTAAATATCTCGATATATCTCGAAAACTACGCTTCTGATCAAAAAATATCATAGAACATAAAAAGTAGGAAACTTAATTCTCTACAAAAAAGGTCTCTTAACATTTTGCCATAGCTTGCCTCGTTTCCGAGATATTTGCAGATTTATCTCAAGGGAAGGGGCCTGACGGACATATTTCGAGATATTTCTTCTTCTTGTTGTTCTTCTTCTGCACAGCTAAGCTGGAAGTGGCATTTGCGGCTCTCACTAGTGCAGAGTTATCTCAAAGAAAGGGGCCACGGTGTTTCTGTATCTCTATTATGTTGGTGCGGCTTCGGAACTTTTAAATATCTCGATATATCTCGAAAACTACGCTTCTGATCAAAAAATATCATAGAACATAAATTGTAGGAAACATAATTCTCTACAAAAAAGGTCTCTTAACATTTTGCCATAGCTCGCTTCGTTTCCGAGATATTTGCAGATTTATCTCAAGGGAAGGGGCCTGACGGACATATTTCGAGATATTTCTTCTTCTTGTTGTTCTTCTTCTGCACAGCTAAGCTGGAAGTGGCGTTTGCGGCTCGCACTAGTGCAGAGTTATCTCAAAGAAAGGGGCCACGGTGTTTCTGTATCTCTATTATGTTGGTGCGGCTTCGGAACTTTTAAATATCTCGATATATCTCGAAAACTACGCTTCTGATCAAAAAATATCATAGAACATAAATTGTAGGAAACATAATTCTCTACAAAAAAGGTCTCTTAACATTTTGCCATAGCTCGCTTCGTTTCCGAGATATTTGCAGATTTATCTCAAGGGAAGGGGCCTGACGGACATATTTCGAGATATTTCTTCTTCTTGTTGTTCTTCTTCTGCACAGCTAAGCTGGAAGTGGCATTTGCGGCTCGCACTAGTGCAGAGTTATCTCAAAGAAAGGGGCCACGGTGTTTCTGTATCTCTATTATGTTGGTGCGGCTTCGGAACTTTTAAATATCTCGATATATCTCGAAAACTACGCTTCTGATCAAAAAATATCATAGAACATAAATTGTAGGAAACATAATTCTCTACAAAAAAGGTCTCTTAACATTTTGCCATAGCTCGCTTCGTTTCCGAGATATTTGCAGATTTATCTCAAGGGAAGGGGCCTGACGGACATATTTCGAGATATTTCTTCTTCTTGTTGTTCTTCTTCTGCACAGCTAAGCTGGAAGTGGCATTTGCAGCTCGCACTAGTGCAGAGTTATCTCAAAGAAAGGGGCCACGGTGTTTCTGTATCTCTATTATGTTCGTGCGGCTTCGGAACTTTTAAATATCTCGATATATCTCGAAAACTACGCTTCTGATCAAAAAATATTATAGAACATAAAAAGTAGGAAACTTAATTCTCTACAAAAAAGGTCTCTTAACATTTTGCCATAGCTCGCTTCGTTTCCGAGATATTTGCAGATATATCTCAAGGGAAGGGGCCAGACGGACATATTTCGAGATATTTCTTCTTCTTGTTGTTCTTCTTCTGCACAGCTAAGCTGGAAGTGGCATTTACAGCTCGCAATAGTGCAGAGTTATCTCAAAGAAAGGGGCCACGGTGTTTCTGTATCTCTATTATGTTGGTGCGGCTTCGGAACTTTTAAATATCTTGATATATCTCGAGAACTACGCATGTGATCAAAAAATATCATAGAACATGAAAAGTAGGAATCTTAATTCTCTACAAAAAAGGTCTCTTAACATTTTGCCATAGCTCGCTTCGTTTCCGAGATATTTGCAGATTTATCTGAAGGGAAGGGGCCTAACGGACATATTTCGAGATATTTCTTCTTCTTGTTGTTCTTCTTCTGCACAGCTAAACTGGAAGTGGCATTTCCAGCTCGCAATAGTGCAGAGTTATCTCAAAGAAAGGGGCCACGGTGTTTCTGTATCTCTATTATGTTGGTGCGGCTTCGGAACTTTTAAATATCTTGATATATCTCGAGAACTACGCATCTGATCAAAAAATACCATAGAACATAAAAAGTAGGAAACTTAATTCTCTACAAAAAAGGTCTCTTAACATTTTGCCATAGCTCGCTTCGTTTCCGAGATATTTGCAGATTTATCTCAAGGGAAGGGGCCTGACGGACATATTTCGAGATATTTCTTCTTCTTGTTGTTCTTCTTCTGCACAGCTGAGCTGGAAGTGGCATTTGCAGGTCGCAATAGTGCAGAGTTATCTCAAAGAAAGGGGCCACGGTGTTTCTGTATCTCTATTATGTTGGTGCGGCTTCGGAACTTTTAAATATCTCGATATATCTCGAAAACTACGCTTCTGATCAAAAAATATCATAGAACATGAATTGTAGGAAACATAATTCTCTACAAAAAAGGTCTCTTAACATTTTGCCATAGCTCGCTTCGTTTCCGAGATATTTGCAGATTTATCTCAAGGGAAGGGGCCTGACGGACATATTTCGAGATATTTCTTCTTCTTGTTGTTCTTCTTCTGCACAGCTAAGCTGGAAGTGGCATTTGCGGCTCGCACTAGTGCAGAGTTATCTCAAAGAAAGGGGCCACGGTGTTTCTGTATCTCTATTATGTTGGTGCGGCTTCGGAACTTTTAAATATCTCGATATATCTCGAGAACTACGCTTCTGATCAAAAAATATCATAGAACATAAATTGTAGGAAACTTAATTCTCTACACAAAAGGTCTCTTAACATTTTGCCATAGCTCGCTTCGTTTCCGAGATATTTGCAGATTTATCTCAAGGGAAGGGGCCTGACGGACATATTTCGAGATATTTCTTCTTCTTGTTGTTCTTCTTCTGCACAGCTGAGCTGGAAGTGGCATTTGCAGGTCGCAATAGTGCAGAGTTATCTCAAAGAAAGGGGCCACGGTGTTTCTGTATCTCTATTATGTTGGTGCGGCTTCGGAACTTTTAAATATCTCGATATATCTCGAAAACTACGCTTCTGATCAAAAAATATCATAGAACATAAATTGTAGGAAACATAATTCTCTACAAAAAAGGTCTCTTAACATTTTGCCATAGCTCGCTTCGTTTCCGAGATATTAGCAGATCTATCTCAAGGGAAGGGGCCTGACGGACATATTTCGAGATATTTCTTCTTCTTGTTGTTCTTCTTCTGCACAGCTAAGCTGGAAGTGGCATTTGCGGCTCGCACTAGTGCAGAGTTATCTCAAAGAAAGGGGCCACGGTGTTTCTGTATCTCTATTATGTTGGTGCGGCTTCGGAACTTTTAAATATCTCGATATATCTCGAAAACTACGCTTCTGATCAAAAAATATCATAGAACATAAATTGTAGGAAACATAATTCTCTACAAAAAACGTATCTTAACATTTTGCCATAGCTCGCTTCGTTTCCGAGATATTTGCAGATTTATCTCAAGGGAAGGGGCCTGACGGACATATTTCGAGATATTTCTTCTTCTTGTTGTTCTTCTTCTGCACAGCTAAGCTGGAAGTGGCATTTGCGGCTCTCACTAGTGCAGAGTTATCTCAAAGAAAGGGGCCACGGTGTTTCTGTATCTCTATTATGTTGGTGCGGCTTCGGAACTTTTAAATATCTCGATATATCTCGAAAACTACGCTTCTGATCAAAAAATATCATAGAACATAAATTGTAGGAAACATAATTCTCTACAAAAAAGGTCTCTTAACATTTTGCCATAGCTCGCTTCGTTTCCGAGATATTTGCAGATATATCTCAAGGGAAGGGGCCAGACGGACATATTTCGAGATATTTCTTCTTCTTGTTGTTCTTCTTCTGCACAGCTAAGCTGGAAGTGGCATTTACAGCTCGCAATAGTGCAGAGTTATCTCAAAGAAAGGGGCCACGGTGTTTCTGTATCTCTATTATGTTGGTGCGGCTTCGGAACTTTTAAATATCTTGATATATCTCGAGAACTACGCATGTGATCAAAAAATATCATAGAACATGAAAAGTAGGAAACTTAATTCTCTACAAAAAAGGTCTCTTAACATTTTGCCATAGCTCGCTTCGTTTCCGAGATATTTGCAGATTTATCTGAAGGGAAGGGGCCTAACGGACATATTTCGAGATATTTCTTCTTCTTGTTGTTCTTCTTCTGCACAGCTAAACTGGAAGTGGCATTTCCAGCTCGCAATAGTGCAGAGTTATCTCAAAGAAAGGGGCCACGGTGTTTCTGTATCTCTATTATGTTGGTGCGGCTTCGGAACTTTTAAATATCTTGATATATCTCGAGAACTACGCATCTGATCAAAAAATATCATAGAACATAAAAAGTAGGAAACTTAATTCTCTACAAAAAAGGTCTCTTAACATTTTGCCATAGCTCGCTTCGTTTCCGAGATATTTGCAGATTTATCTCAAGGGAAGGGGCCTGACGGACATATTTCGAGATATTTCTTCTTCTTGTTGTTCTTCTTCTGCACAGCTGAGCTGGAAGTGGCATTTGCAGGTCGCAATAGTGCAGAGTTATCTCAAAGAAAGGGGCCACGGTGTTTCTGTATCTCTATTATGTTGGTGCGGCTTCAGAACTTTTAAATATCTCGATATATCTCGAAAACTACGCTTCTGATCAAAAAATATCATAGAACATGAATTGTAGGAAACATAATTCT
The DNA here is from genome assembly GCF_051020975.1 of Osmia lignaria lignaria. NCBI lineage: Eukaryota > Metazoa > Arthropoda > Insecta > Hymenoptera > Megachilidae > Osmia > Osmia lignaria. Next base: position 24,210,656 of record NW_027478159.1, read on the forward strand.
CTACAAAAAAGGTCTCTTAACATTTTGCCATAGCTCGCTTCGTTTCCGAGATATTTGCAGATTTATCTCAAGGGAAGGGGCCTGACGGACATATTTCGAGATATTTCTTCTTCTTGTTGTTCTTCTTCTGCACAGCTAAGCTGGAAGTGGCATTTGCGGCTCGCACTAGTGCAGAGTTATCTCAAAGAAAGGGGCCACGGTGTTTCTGTATCTCTATTATGTTGGTGCGGCTTCGGAACTTTTAAATATCTCGATATATCTCGAAAACTACGCTTCTGATCAAAAAATATCATAGAACATAAATTGTAGGAAACTTAATTCTCTACACAAAAGGTCTCTTAACATTTTGCCATAGCTCGCTTCGTTTCCGAGATATTTGCAGATTTATCTCAAGGGAAGGGGCCTGACGGACATATTTCGAGATATTTCTTCTTCTTGTTGTTCTTCTTCTGCACAGCTAAGCTGGAAGTGGCATTTGCGGCTCGCACTAGTGCAGAGTTATCTCAAAGAAAGGGGCCACGGTGTTTCTGTATCTCTATTATGTTGGTGCGGCTTCGGAACTTTTAAATATCTCGATATATCTCGAAAACTACGCTTCTGATCAAAAAATATCATAGAACATAAATTGTAGGAAACATAATTCTCTACAAAAAACGTATCTTAACATTTTGCCATAGCTCGCTTCGTTTCCGAGATATTTGCAGATTCAGCTCAAAGGAACAAGCCTGACGGACATATTTCGAGATACTTCTTCTTCTTGTTGTTCTTCCTCTGCACAGCTAAGCTGGAAGTGGCATTTGCAGCTCGCAATAGTGCAGAGTTATCTCAAAGAAAGGGGCCACGGTGTTTCTGTATCTCTATTATGTTGGTGCGGCTTCGGAACTTTTAAATATCTTGATATATCTCGAGAACTACGCATCTGATCAAAAAATATCATAGAACATAAAAAGTAGGAAACTTAATTCTCTACAAAAAAGGTCTCTTAACATTTTGCCATAGCTCGCTTCGTTTCCGAGATATTTGCAGATTTATCTCAAGGGAAGGGGCCTGACGGACATATTTCGAGATATTTCTTCTTCTTGTTGTTCTTCTTCTGCACAGCTGAGCTGGAAGTGGCATTTGCAGGTCGCAATAGTGCAGAGTTATCTCAAAGAAAGGGGCCACGGTGTTTCTGTATCTCTATTATGTTGGTGCGGCTTCGGAACTTTTAAATATCTCGATATATCTCGAAAACTACGCTTCTGATCAAAAAATATCATAGAACGTAAATTGTAGGAAACATTATTCTCTACAAAAAAGGTCTCTTAACATCTTGCCATAGCTCGCTTCGTTTCCGAGATATTTGCAGATTCATCTCAAGGGAAGGGGTCTGACGGACATATTTAGAGATATTTCTTCTTCTTGTTGTTCTTCTTCTGCACAGCTAAGCTCGAAGCGGCATTTGCAGCTCGCAATAGTGCAGAGTTATCTCAAAGAAAGAGGCCACGGTGTTTCTGTACCTCTATTATGTTGGTGCAGCTTCGGAACTTTTAAATATCTTGATATATCTCGAGAACTACGCATCTGATCAAAAAATATCATCGAACATAAAAAGTAGGAAACTTAATTCTCTACAAAAAAGGTCTCTCAACATTTTGCCATAGCTCGCTTCGTTTCCGAGATATTTACAGATTTATCTCAAGGGAAGTGGCCTGACGGACATATTTCGAGATATTTCTTCTTCTTGTTGTTCTTGTTCTGCACAGCTAAGCTGGAAGTGGCATTTGCAGCTCGCAATAGTGCAGAGTTATCCCAAAGAAAGGGGCCACGGTGTTTCTGTATCTCTATTATGTTGGTGCGGCTTCGGAACTTTTAAATATCTCGATATATCTCGAAAACTACGCTTCTGATCAAAAAATATCATAGAACGTAAATTGTAGGAAACATTATTCTCTACAAAAAAGGTCTCTTAACATTTTGCCATAGCTCGCTTCGTTTCCGAGATATTTGCAGATTCATCTCAAGGGAAGGGGTCTGACGGACATATTTCGAGATATTTCTTCTTCTTGTTGTTCTTCTTCTGCACAGCTAAGCTCGAAGCGGCATTTGCAGCTCGCAATAGTGCAGAGTTATCTCAAAGAAAGAGGCCACGGTGTTTCTGTACCTCTATTATGTTGGTGCGGCTTCGGAACTTTTAAATATCTTGATATATCTCGAGAACTACGCATCTGATCAAAAAATATCATAGAACATGAAAAGTAGGAAACTTAATTCTCTACAAAAAAGGTCTCTTAACATTTTGCCATAGCTCGCTTCGTTTCCGAGATATTTGCAGATTTATCTGAAGGGAAGGGGCCTAACGGACATATTTCGAGATACTTCTTCTTCTTGTTGTTCTTCCTCTGCACAGCTAAGCTGGAAGTGGCATTTGCAGCTCGCAATAGTGCAGAGTTATCTCAAAGAAAGGGGCCACGGTGTTTCTGTATCTCTATTATGTTGGTGCGGCTTCGGAACTTTTAAATATCTTGATATATCTCGAGAACTACGCATCTGATCAAAAAATATCATAGAACATAAAAAGTAGGAAACTTAATTCTCTACAAAAAAGATCTCTTAACATTTTGCCATAGCTCGCTTCGTTTCCGAGATATTTGCAGATTTATCTCAAGGGAAGGGGCCTGACGGACATATTTCGAGATATTTCTTCTTCTTGTTGTTCTTCTTCTGCACAGCTAAGCTGGAAGTGGCATTTGCAGCTCGCACTAGTGCAGAGTTATCTCAAAGAAAGGGGCCACGGTGTTTCTGTATCTCTATTATGTTCGTGCGGCTTCGGAACTTTTAAATATCTCGATATATCTCGAAAACTACGCTTCTGATCAAAAAATATCATAGAACATAAAAAGTAGGAAACTTAATTCTCTACAAAAAAGGTCTCTTAACATTTTGCCATAGCTCGCTTCGTTTCCGAGATATTTGCAGATTTATCTCAAGGGAAGGGGCCTGACGGACATATTTCGAGATATTTCTTCTTCTTGTTGTTCTTCTTCTGCACAGCTAAACTGGAAGTGGCATTTCCAGCTCGCAATAGTGCAGAGTTATCTCAAAGAAAGGGGCCACGGTGTTTCTGTATCTCTATTATGTTGGTGCGGCTTCGGAACTTTTAAATATCTTGATATATCTCGAGAACTACGCATCTGATCAAAAAATATCATAGAACATAAAAAGTCGGAAACTTAATTCTCTACAAAAAAGGTCTCTTAACATTTTGCCATAGCTCGCTTCGTTTCCGAGATATTTGCAGATTTATCTCAAGGGAAGGGGCCTGACGGACATATTTCGAGATATTTCTTCTTCTTGTTGTTCTTCTTCTGCACAGCTGAGCTGGAAGTGGCATTTGCAGGTCGCAATAGTGCAGAGTTATCTCAAAGAAAGGGGCCACGGTGTTTCTGTATCTCTATTATGTTGGTGCGGCTTCGGAACTTTTAAATATCTCGATATATCTCGAAAACTACGCATCTGATCAAAAAATATCATAGAACATGAAAAGTAGGAAACTTAATTCTCTACAAAAAAGGTCTCTTAACATTTTGCCATAGCTCGCTTTGTTTCCGAGATATTTGCAGATTTATCGCAAGGGAAGGGGCCTAACGGACATATTTCGAGATATTTCTTCTTCTTGTTGTTCTTCTTCTGCACAGCTAAACTGGAAGTGGCATTTCCAGCTCGCAATAGTGCAGAGTTATCTCAAAGAAAGGGGCCACGGTGTTTCTGTATCTCTATTATGTTGGTGCGGCTTCGGAACTTTTAAATATCTCGATATATCTCGAAAACTACGCTTCTGATCAAAAAATATCATAGAACATAAAAACTAGGAAACTTAATTCTCTACAAAAAAGGTCTCTTAACATTTTGCCATAGCTCGCTTCGTTTCCGAGATATTTGCAGATTTATCTCAAGGGAAGGGGCCTGACGGACATATTTCGAGATATTTCTTCTTCTTGTTGTTCTTCTTCTGCACAGCTAAGCTGGAAGTGGCATTTGCGGCTCTCACTAGTGCAGAGTTATCTCAAAGAAAGGGGCCACGGTGTTTCTGTATCTCTATTATGTTGGTGCGGCTTCGGAACTTCTAAATATCTCGATATATCTCGAAAACTACGCTTCTGATCAAAAAATATCATAGAACATAAATTGTAGGAAACATAATTCTCCACAAAAAAGGTCTCTTAACATTTTGCCATAGCTCGCTTCGTTTCCGAGATATTTGCAGATATATCTCAAGGGAAGGGGCCTAACGGACATATTTCGAGATATTTCTTCTTCTTGTTGTTCTTCTTCTGCACAGCTAAACTGGAAGTGGCATTTCCAGCTCGCAATAGTGCAGAGATATCTCAAAGAAAGGGGCCACGGTGTTTCTGTATCTCTATTATGTTGGTGCGGCTTCGGAACTTTTAAATATCTCGATATATCTCGAAAACTACGCATCTGATCAAAAAATATCATAGAACATGAAAAGTAGGAAACTTAATTCTCTACAAAAAACGTCTCTTAACATTTTGCCATAGCTCGCTTCGTTTCCGAGATATTTGCAGATTTATCTGAAGGGAAGGGGCCTAACGGACATATTTCGAGATATTTCTTCTTCTTGTTGTTCTTCTTCTGCACAGCTAAACTGGAAGTGGCATTTCCAGCTCGCAATAGTGCAGAGTTATCTCAAAGAAAGGGGCCACGGTGTTTCTGTATCTCTATTATGTTGGTGCGGCTTCGGAACTTTTAAATATCTCGATATATCTCGAAAACTACGCTTCTGATCAAAAAATATCATAGAACATCAATTGTAGGAAACATAATTCTCTACAAAAAACGTATCTTAACATTTTGCCATAGCTCGCTTCGTTTCCGAGATATTTGCAGATTCAGCTCAAAGGAACGGGCCTGACGGACATATTTCGAGATACTTCTTCTTCTTGTTGTTCTTCCTCTGCACAGCTAAGCTGGAAGTGGCTTTTGCAGCTCGCAATAGTGCAGAGTTATCTGAAAGAAAGGGGCCACGGTGTTTCTGTATCTCTATTATGTTGGTGCGGCTTCGGAACTTTTAAATATCTTGATATATCTCGAGAACTACGCATCTGATCAAAAAATATCATAGAACATAAAAAGTAGGAAACTTAATTCTCTACAAAAAAGGTCTCTTAACATTTTGCCATAGCTCGCTTTGTTTCCGAGATATTTGCAGATTTATCGCAAGGGAAGGGGCCTAACGGACATATTTCGAGATATTTCTTCTTCTTGTTGTTCTTCTTCTGCACAGCTAAACTGGAAGTGGCATTTCCAGCTCGCAATAGTGCAGAGTTATCTCAAAGAAAGGGGCCACGGTGTTTCTGTATCTCTATTATGTTGGTGCGGCTTCGGAACTTTTAAATATCTCGATATATCTCGAAAACTACGCTTCTTATCAAAAAATATCATAGAACATAAATTGTAGGAAACATAATTCTCTACAAAAAAGGTCTCTTAACATTTTGCCATAGCTCGCTTCGTTTCCGAGATATTTGCAGATTTATCTCAAGGGAAGGGGCCTGACGGACATATTTCGAGATATTTCTTCTTCTTGTTGTTCTTCTTCTGCACAGCTAAGCTGGAAGTGGCATTTGCGGCTCGCACTAGTGCAGAGTTATCTCAAAGAAAGGGGCCACGGTGTTTCTGTATCTCTATTATGTTGGTGCGGCTTCGGAACTTTTAAATATCTCGATATATCTCGAAAACTACGCTTCTGATCAAAAAATATCATAGAACATCAACTGTAGGAAACATAATTCTCTACAAAAAACGTATCTTAACATTTTGCCATAGCTCGCTTCGTTTCCGAGATATTTGCAGATTCAGCTCAAAGGAACGGGCCTGACGGACATATTTCGAGATACTTCTTCTTCTTGTTGTTCTTCCTCTGCACAGCTAAGCTGGAAGTGGCTTTTGCAGCTCGCAATAGTGCAGAGTTATCTGAAAGAAAGGGGCCACGGTGTTTCTGTATCTCTATTATGTTGGTGCGGCTTCGGAACTTTTAAATATCTTGATATATCTCGAGAACTACGCATCTGATCAAAAAATATCATAGAACATAAAAAGTAGGAAACTTAATTCTCTACAAAAAAGGTCTCTTAACATTTTGCCATAGCTCGCTTTGTTTCCGAGATATTTGCCGATTTATCGCAAGGGAAGGGGCCTAACGGACATATTTCGAGATATTTCTTCTTCTTGTTGTTCTTCTTCTGCACAGCTAAACTGGAAGTGGCATTTCCAGCTCGCAATAGTGCAGAGTTATCTCAAAGAAAGGGGCCACGGTGTTTCTGTATCTCTATTATGTTGGTGCGGCTTCGGAACTTTTAAATATCTCGATATATCTCGAAAACTACGCTTCTGATCAAAAAATATCATACAACATAAAAACTAGGAAACTTAATTCTCTACAAAAAAGGTCTCTTAACATTTTGCCATAGCTCGCTTCGTTTCCGAGATATTTGCAGATTTATCTCAAGGGAAGGGGCCTGACGGACATATTTCGAGATATTTCTTCTTCTTGTTGTTCTTCTTCTGCACAGCTAAGCTGTAAGTGGCATTTGCGGCTCTCACTAGTGCAGAGTTATCTCAAAGAAAGGGGCCACGGTGTTTCTGTATCTCTATTATGTTGGTGCGGCTTCGGAACTTTTAAATATCTCGATATATCTCGAAAACTACGCTTCTGATCAAAAAATATCATAGAACATAAATTGTAGGAAACATAATTCTCTACAAAAAAGGTCTCTTAACATTTTGCCATAGCTCGCTTCGTTTCCGAGATATTTGCAGATTTATCTCAAGGGAAGGGGCCTGACGGACATATTTCGAGATATTTCTTCTTCTTGTTGTTCTTCTTCTGCACAGCTAAGCTGGAAGTGGCATTTGCGGCTCGCACTAGTGCAGAGTTATCTCAAAGAAAGGGGCCACGGTGTTTCTGTATCTCTATTATGTTGGTGCGGCTTCGGAACTTTTAAATATCTCGATATATCTCGAAAACTACGCTTCTGATCAAAAAATATCATAGAACATAAATTGTAGGAAACATAATTCTCTACAAAAAACGTATCTTAACATTTTGCCATAGCTCGCTTCGTTTCCGAGATATTTGCAGATTCAGCTCAAAGGAACGGGCCTGACGGACATATTTCGAGATACTTCTTCTTCTTGTTGTTCTTCCTCTGCACAGCTAAGCTGGAAGTGGCATTTGCAGCTCGCAATAGTGCAGAGTTATCTCAAAGAAAGGGGCCACGGTGTTTCTGTATCTCTATTATGTTGGTGCGGCTTCGGAACTTTTAAATATCTTGATATATCTCGAGAACTACACATCTGATCAAAAAATATCATAGAACATAAAAAGTAGGAAACTTAATTCTCTACAAAAAAGGTCTCTTAACATTTTGCCATAGCTCGCTTCGTTTCCGAGATATTTGCAGATTTATCTCAAGGGAAGGGGCCTGACGGACATATTTCGAGATATTTCTTCTTCTTGTTGTTCTTCTTCTGCACAGCTAAGCTGGAAGTGGCATTTGCAGCTCGCAATAGTGCAGAGTTATCTCAAAGAAAGGGGCCACGGTGTTTCTGTATCTCTATTATGTTGGTGCGGCTTCGGAACTTTTAAATATCTCGATATATCTCGAAAACTACGCTTCTGATCAAAAAATATCATAGAACATAAATTGTAGGAAACTTAATTCGCTACACAAAAGGTTTCTTAACATTTTGCCATAGCTCGCTTCGTTTCCGAGATATTTGCAGATTTATCTCAAGGGAAGGGGCCTGACGGACATATTTCGAGATATTTCTTCTTCTTGTTGTTCTTCTTCTGCACAGCTGAGCTGGAAGTGGCATTTGCAGGTCGCAATAGTGCAGAGTTATCTCAAAGAAAGGGGCCACGGTGTTTCTGTATCTCTATTATGTTGGTGCGGCTTCGGAACTTTTAAATATCTCGATATATCTCGAAAACTACGCTTCTGATCAAAAAATATCATAGAACATAAATTGTAGGAAACATAATTCTCTACAAAAAAGGTCTCTTAACATTTTGCCATAGCTCGCTTCGTTTCCGAGATATTTGCAGATTTATCTCAAGGGAAGGGGCCTGACGGACATATTTCGAGATATTTCTTCTTCTTGTTGTTCTTCTTCTGCACAGCTAAGCTGGAAGTGGCATTTGCGGCTCGCACTAGTGCAGAGTTATCTCAAAGAAAGGGGCCACGGTGTTTCTGTATCTCTATTATGTTGGTGCGGCTTCGGAACTTTTAAATATCTCGATATATCTCGAAAACTACGCTTCTGATCAAAAAATATCATAGAACATAAATTGTAGGAAACATAATTCTCTACAAAAAACGTATCTTAACTTTTTGCCATAGCTCGCTTCGTTTCCGAGATATTTGCAGATTCAGCTCAAAGGAACGGGCCTGACGGACATATTTCGAGATACTTCTTCTTCTTGTTGTTCTTCCTCTGCACAGCTAAGCTGGAAGTGGCATTTGCAGCTCGCAATAGTGCAGAGTTATCTCAAAGAAAGGGGCCACGGTGTTTCTGTATCTCTATTATGTTGGTGCGGCTTCGGAACTTTTAAATATCTTGATATATCTCGAGAACTACGCTTCTGATCAAAAAATATCATAGAACGTAAATTGTAGGAAACATTATTCTCTACAAAAAAGGTCTCTTAACATCTTGCCATAGCTCGCTTCGTTTCCGAGATATTTGCAGATTCATCTCAAGGGAAGGGGTCTGACGGACATATTTAGAGATATTTCTTCTTCTTGTTGTTCTTCTTCTGCACAGCTAAGCTCGAAGCGGCATTTGCAGCTCGCAATAGTGCAGAGTTATCTCAAAGAAAGAGGCCACGGTGTTTCTGTACCTCTATTATGTTGGTGCAGCTTCGGAACTTTTAAATATCTTGATATATCTCGAGAACTACGCATCTGATCAAAAAATATCATCGAACATAAAAAGTAGGAAACTTAATTCTCTACAAAAAAGGTCTCTCAACATTTTGCCATAGCTCGCTTCGTTTCCGAGATATTTACAGATTTATCTCAAGGGAAGTGGCCTGACGGACATATTTCGAGATATTTCTTCTTCTTGTTGTTCTTGTTCTGCACAGCTAAGCTGGAAGTGGCATTTGCAGCTCGCAATAGTGCAGAGTTATCCCAAAGAAAGGGGCCACGGTGTTTCTGTATCTCTATTATGTTGGTGCGGCTTCGGAACTTTTAAATATCTCGATATATCTCGAAAACTACGCTTCTGATCAAAAAATATCATAGAACGTAAATTGTAGGAAACATTATTCTCTACAAAAAAGGTCTCTTAACATTTTGCCATAGCTCGCTTCGTTTCCGAGATATTTGCAGATTCATCTCAAGGGAAGGGGTCTGACGGACATATTTCGAGATATTTCTTCTTCTTGTTGTTCTTCTTCTGCACAGCTAAGCTCGAAGCGGCATTTGCAGCTCGCAATAGTGCAGAGTTATCTCAAAGAAAGAGGCCACGGTGTTTCTGTACCTCTATTATGTTGGTGCAGCTTCGGAACTTTTAAATATCTTGATATATCTCGAGAACTACGCATCTGATCAAAAAATATCATCGAACATAAAAAGTAGGAAACTTAATTCTCTACAAAAAAGGTCTCTTAACATTTTGCCATAGCTCGCTTCGTTTCCGAGATATTTGCAGATTTATCTCAAGGGAAGTGGCCTGACGGACATATTTCGAGATATTTCTTCTTCTTGTTGTTCTTCTTCTGCACAGCTAAGCTGGAAGTGGCATTTCCAGCTCGCAATAGTGCAGAGTTATCTCAATGAAAGGGGCCACGGTGTTTCTGTATCTCTATTATGTTGGTGCGACTTCGGAACTTTTAAATATCTTGATATATCTCGAGAACTACGCATCTGATCAAAAAATATCATAGAACATAAAAAGTAGGAAACTTAATTCTCTACAAAAAAGGTCTCTTAACATTTTGCCATAGCTCGCTTCGTTTCCGAGATATTTGCATATTTATCTCAAGGGAAGGGGCCTGACGGACATATTTCGAGATATTTCTTCTTCTTGTTGTTCTTCTTCTGCACAGCTAAGCTGGAAGTGGCATTTGCGGCTCTCACTAGTGCAGAGTTATCTCAAAGAAAGGGGCCACGGTGTTTCTGTATCTCTATTATGTTGGTGCGGCTTCGGAACTTTTAAATATCTCGATATATCTCGAAAACTACGCTTCTGATCAAAAAATATCATTGAACATAAATTGTAGGAAACATAATTCTCTACAAAAAAGGTGTCTTAACATTTTGCCATAGCTCGCTTCGTTTCCGAGATATTTGCAGATATATCTCAAGGGAAGGGGCCTGACGGACATATTTCGAGATATTTCTTCTTCTTGTTGTTCTTCTTCTGCACAGCTAAGCTGGAAGTGGCATTTACAGCTCGCAACAGTGCAGAGTTATCTCAAAGAAAGGGGCCACGGTGTTTCTGTATCTCTATTATGTTGGTGCGGCTTCGGAGCTTTTAAATATCTTGATATATCTCGAGAACTACGCATCTGATCAAAAAATATCATAGAACATAAAAAGTAGGAAACTTAATTCTCTACAAAAAAGGTCTCTTAACATTTTGCCATAGCTCGCTTCGTTTCCGAGATATTTGCATATTTATCTCAAGGGAAGGGGCCTGACGGACATATTTCGAGATATTTCTTCTTCTTGTTGTTCTTCTTCTGCACAGCTAAGCTGGAAGTGGCATTTGCGGCTCTCACTAGTGCAGAGTTATCTCAAAGAAAGGGGCCACGGTGTTTCTGTATCTCTATTATGTTGGTGCGGCTTCGGAACTTTTAAATATCTCGATATATCTCGAAAACTACGCTTCTGATCAAAAAATATCATTGAACATAAATTGTAGGAAACATAATTCTCTACAAAAAAGGTCTCTTAACATTTTGCCATAGCTCGCTTCGTTTCCGAGATATTTGCAGATATATCTCAAGGGAAGGGGCCTGACGGACATATTTCGAGATATTTCTTCTTCTTGTTGTTCTTCTTCTGCACAGCTAAGCTGGAAGTGGCATTTACAGCTCGCAATAGTGCAGAGTTATCTCAAAGAAAGGGGCCACGGTGTTTCTGTATCTCTATTATGTTGGTGCGGCTTCGGAGCTTTTAAATATCTTGATATATCTCGAGAACTACGCATCTGATCAAAAAATATCATAGAACATAAAAAGTAGGAAACTTAATTCTCTACAAAAAAGGTCTCTTAACATTTTGCCATAGCTCGCTACGTTTCCGAGATATTTGCAGATTTATCTCAAGGGAAGGGGCCTGACGGACATATTTCGAGATATTTCTTCTTCTTGTTGTTCTTCTTCTGCACAGCTAAGCTGGAAGTGGCATTTGCGGCTCGCACTAGTGCAGAGTTATCTCAAAGAAAGGGGCCACGGTGTTTCTGTATCTCTATTATGTTGGTGCGGCTTCGGAACTTTTAAATATCTCGATATATCTCGAAAACTACGCTTCTGATCAAAAAATATCATAGAACATAAAAAGTAGAAAACTTAATTCTCTACAAAAAAGGTCTCTTAACATTTTGCCATAGCTCGCTTCGTTTCCGAGATATTTGCAGATTTATCTCAAGGGAAGGGGCCTGACGGACATATTTCGAGATATTTCTTCTTCTTGTTGTTCTTCTTCTGCACAGCTAAGCTGGAAGTGGCATTTGCGGCTCGCACTAGTGCAGAGTTATCTCAAAGAAAGGGGCCACGGTGTTTCTGTATCTCTATTATGTTGGTGCGGCTTCGGAACTTTTAAATATCTCGATATATCTCGAAAACTACGCTTCTGATCAAAAAATATCATAGAACATAAAAAGTAGAAAACTTAATTCTCTACAAAAAAGGTCTCTTAACATTTTGCCATAGCTCGCTTCGTTTCCGAGATATTTGCAGATTTATCTCAAGGGAAGGGGCCTGACGGACATATTTCGAGATATTTCTTCTTCTTGTTGTTCTTCTTCTGCACAGCTGAGCTGGAAGTGGCATTTGCAGGTCGCAATAGTGCAGAGTTATCTCAAAGAAAGGGGCCACAGTGTTTCTGTATCTCTATTATGTTGGTGCGGCTTCGGAACTTTTAAATATCTCGATATATCTCGAAAACTACGCTTCTGATCAAAAAATATCATTGAACATAAATTGTAGGAAACATAATTCTCTACAAAAAGGTCTGTTAACATTTTGCCATAGCTCGCTTCGTTTCCGAGATATTTGCAGATATATCTCAAGGGAAGGGGCCTGACGGACATATTTCGAGATATTTCTTGTTCTTGTTGTTCTTTTTCTGCACAGCTAAGCTGGAAGTGGTATTTACAGCTCGCAATAGTGCAGAGTTATCTCAAAGAAAGGGGCCACGGTGTTTCTGTATCTCTATTATGTTGGTGCGGCTTCGGAACTTTTAAATATCTCGATATATCTCGAAAACTACGCTTCTGATCAAAAAATATCATTGAACATAAATTGTAGGAAACATAATTCTCTACAAAAAAGGTCTCTTAACATTTTGCCATAGCTCGCTTCGTTTCCGAGATATTTGCAGATATATCTCAAGGGAAGGGACCTGACGGACATATTTCGAGATATTTCTTCTTCTTGTTGTTCTTCTTCTGCACAGCTAAGCTGGAAGTGGCATTTACAGCTCGTAATAGTGCAGAGTTATCTCAAAGAAAGGGGCCACGGTGTTTCTGTATCTCTATTATGTTGGTGCGGCTTCGGAACTTTTAAATATCTTGATATATCTCGAGAACTACGCATCTGATCAAAAAATATCATAGAACATAAAAAGTAGGAAACTTAATTCTCTACAAAAAAGGTCTCTTAACATTTTGCCATAGCTCGCTTCGTTTCCGAGATATTTGCAGATTTATCTCAAGGGAAGGGGCCTGACGGACATATTTCGAGATATTTCTTCTTCTTGTTGTTCTTCTTCTGCACAGCTAAGCTGGAAGTGGCATTTGCGGCTCGCACTAGTGCAGAGTTATCTCAAAGAAAGGGGCCACGGTGTTTCTGTATCTCTATTATGTTGGTGCGGCTTCGGAACTTTTAAATATCTTGATATATCTCGAGAACTACGCATCTGATCAAAAAATATCATCGAACATAAAAAGTAGGAAACTTAATTCTCTACAAAAAAGGTCTCTTAACATTTTGCCATAGCTCGCTTCGTTTCCGAGATATTTGCAGATATATCTCAAGGGAAGGGGCCTGACGGACATATTTCGAGATATTTCTTCTTCTTGTTGTTCTTCTTCTGCACAGCTAAGCTGGAAGTGGCATTTGCGGCTCGCACTAGTGCAGAGTTATCTCAAAGAAAGGGGCCACGGTGTTTCTGTATCTCTATTATGTTGGTGCGGCTTCGGAACTTTTAAATATCTCGATATATCTCGAAAACTACGCTTCTGATCAAAAAATATCATAGAACATGAAAAGTAGAAAACTTAATTCTCTACAAAAAAGGTCTCTTAACATTTTGCCATAGCTCGCTTCGTTTCCGAGATATTTGCAGATTTATCTCAAGGGAAGGGGCCTGACGGACATATTTCGAGATATTTCTTCTTCTTGTTGTTCTTCTTCTGCACAGCTGAGCTGGAAGTGGCATTTGCAGGTCGCAATAGTGCAGAGTTATCTCAAAGAAAGGGGCCACAGTGTTTCTGTATCTCTATTATGTTGGTGCGGCTTCGGAACTTTTAAATATCTCGATATATCTCGAAAACTACGCTTCTGATCAAAAAATATCATTGAACATAAATTGTAGGAAACATAATTCTCTACAAAAAGGTCTCTTAACATTTTGCCATAGCTCGCTTCGTTTCCGAGATATTTGCAGATATATCTCAAGGGAAGGGGCCTGACGGACATATTTCGAGATATTTCTTGTTCTTGTTGTTCTTCTTCTGCACAGCTAAGCTGGAAGTGGTATTTACAGCTCGCAATAGTGCAGAGTTATCTCAAAGAAAGGGGCCACGGTGTTTCTGTATCTCTATTATGTTGGTGCGGCTTCGGAACTTTTAAATATCTCGATATATCTCGAAAACTACGCTTCTGATCAAAAAATATCATTGAACATAAATTGTAGGAAACATAATTCTCTACAAAAAAGGTCTCTTAACATTTTGCCATAGCTCGCTTCGTTTCCGAGATATTTGCAGATATATCTCAAGGGAAGGGACCTGACGGACATATTTCGAGATATTTCTTCTTCTTGTTGTTCTTCTTCTGCACAGCTAAGCTGGAAGTGGCATTTACAGCTCGTAATAGTGCAGAGTTATCTCAAAGAAAGGGGCCACGGTGTTTCTGTATCTCTATTATGTTGGTGCGGCTTCGGAACTTTTAAATATCTTGATATATCTCGAGAACTACGCATCTGATCAAAAAATATCATCGAACATAAAAAGTAGGAAACTTAATTCTCTACAAAAAAGGTCTCTTAACATTTTGCCATAGCTCGCTTCGTTTCCGAGATATTTGCAGGTTTATCTCAAGGAAGTGGCCTGACGGACATATTTCGAGATATTTCTTCTTCTTGTTGTTCTTCTTCTGCACAGCTAAGCTGGAAGTGGCATTTCCAGCTCGCAATAGTGCAGAGTTATCTCAATGAAAGGGGCCACGGTGTTTCTGTATCTCTATTATGTTGGTGCGACTTCGGAACTTTTAAATATCTTGCTATATCTCGAGAACTACGCATTTGATCAAAAAATATCATAGAACATAAAAAGTAGGAAACTTAATTCTCTACAAAAAAGGTCTCTTAACATTTTGCCATAGCTCGCTTCGTTTCCGAGATATTTGCATATTTATCTCAAGGGAAGGGGCCTGACGGACATATTTCGAGATATTTCTTCTTCTTGTTGTTCTTCTTCTGCACAGCTAAGCTGGAAGTGGCATTTGCGGCTCTCACTAGTGCAGAGTTATCTCAAAGAAAGGGGCCACGGTGTTTCTGTATCTCTATTATGTTGGTGCGGCTTCGGAACTTTTAAATATCTCGATATATCTCGAAAACTACGCTTCTGATCAAAAAATATCATTGAACATAAATTGTAGGAAACATAATTCTCTACAAAAAAGGTCTCTTAACATTTTGCCATAGCTCGCTTCGTTTCCGAGATATTTGCAGATATATCTCAAGGGAAGGGGCCTGACGGACATATTTCGAGATATTTCTTCTTCTTGTTGTTCTTCTTCTGCACAGCTAAGCTGGAAGTGGCATTTGCGGCTCGCACTAGTGCAGAGTTATCTCAAAGAAAGGGGCCACGGTGTTTCTGTATCTCTATTATGTTGGTGCGGCTTCGGAACTTTTAAATATCTCGATATATCTCGAAAACTACGCTTCTGATCAAAAAATATCATTGAACATAAATTGTAGGAAACATAATTCTCTACAAAAAGGTCTCTTAACATTTTGCCATAGCTGGCTTCGTTTCCGAGATATTTGCAGATATATCTCAAGGGAAGGGGCCTGACGGACATATTTCGAGATATTTCTTCTTCTTGTTGTTCTTCTTCTGCACAGCTAAGCTGGAAGTGGCATTTACAGCTCGTAATAGTGCAGAGTTATCTCAAAGAAAGGGGCCACGGTGTTTCTGTATCTCTATTATGTTGGTGCGGCTTCGGAACTTTTAAATATCTTGATATATCTCGAGAACTACGCATCTGATCAAAAAATATCATAGAACATAAAAAGTAGGAAACTTAATTCTCTACAAAAAAGGTCTCTTAACATTTTGCCATAGCTCGCTTCGTTTCCGAGATATTTGCAGATTTATCTCAAGGGAAGGGGCCTGACGGACATATTTCGAGATATTTCTTCTTCTTGTTGTTCTTCTTCTGCACAGCTAAGCTGGAAGTGGCATTTGCGGCTCGCACTAGTGCAGAGTTATCTCAAAGAAAGGGGCCACGGTGTTTCTGTATCTCTATTATGTTGGTGCGGCTTCGGAACTTTTAAATATCTTGATATATCTCGAGAACTACGCATCTGATCAAAAAATATCATCGAACATAAAAAGTAGGAAACTTAATTCTCTACAAAAAAGGTCTCTTAACATTTTGCCATAGCTCGCTTCGTTTCCGAGATATTTGCAGATTTATCTCAAGGGAAGTGGCCTGACGGACATATTTCGAGATATTTCTTCTTCTTGTTGTTCTTCTTCTGCACAGCTAAACTGGAAGTGGCATTTCCAGCTCGCAATAGTGCAGAGTTATCTCAATGAAAGGGGCCACGGTGTTTCTGTATCTCTATTATGTTGGTGCGACTTCGGAACTTTTAAATATCTTGCTATATCTCGAGAACTACGCATCTGATCAAAAAATATCATAGAACATAAAAAGTAGGAAACTTAATTCTCTACAAAAAAGGTCTCTTAACATTTTGCCATAGCTCGCTTCGTTTCCGAGATATTTGCATATTTATCTCAAGGGAAGGGGCCTGACGGACATATTTCGAGATATTTCTTCTTCTTGTTGTTCTTCTTCTGCACAGCTAAGCTGGAAGTGGCATTTGCGGCTCTCACTAGTGCAGAGTTATCTCAAAGAAAGGGGCCACGGTGTTTCTGTATCTCTATTATGTTGGTGCGGCTTCGGAACTTTTAAATATCTCGATATATCTCGAAAACTACGCTTCTGATCAAAAAATATCATTGAACATAAATTGTAGGAAACATAATTCTCTACAAAAAGGTCTCTTAACATTTTGCCATAGCTCGCTTCGTTTCCGAGATATTTGCAGATATATCTCAAGGGAAGGGGCCTGACGGACATATTTCGAGATATTTCTTGTTCTTGTTGTTCTTCTTCTGCACAGCTAAGCTGGAAGTGGTATTTACAGCTCGCAATAGTGCAGAGTTATCTCAAAGAAAGGGGCCACGGTGTTTCTGTATCTCTATTATGTTGGTGCGGCTTCGGAACTTTTAAATATCTCGATATATCTCGAAAACTACGCTTCTGATCAAAAAATATCATTGAACATAAATTGTAGGAAACATAATTCTCTACAAAAAAGGTCTCTTAACATTTTGCCATAGCTCGCTTCGTTTCCGAGATATTTGCAGATATATCTCAAGGGAAGGGACCTGACGGACATATTTCGAGATATTTCTTCTTCTTGTTGTTCTTCTTCTGCACAGCTAAGCTGGAAGTGGCATTTACAGCTCGTAATAGTGCAGAGTTATCTCAAAGAAAGGGGCCACGGTGTTTCTGTATCTCTATTATGTTGGTGCGGCTTCGGAACTTTTAAATATCTTGATATATCTCGAGAACTACGCATCTGATCAAAAAATATCATAGAACGTAAAAAGTAGGAAACTTAATTCTCTACAAAAAAGGTCTCTTAACATTTTGCCATAGCTCGCTTCGTTTCCGAGATATTTGCAGATTTATCTCAAGGGAAGGGGCCTGACGGACATATTTCGAGATATTTCTTCTTCTTGTTGTTCTTCTTCTGCACAGCTAAGCTGGAAGTGGCATTTGCGGCTCGCACTAGTGCAGAGTTATCTCAAAGAAAGGGGCCACGGTGTTTCTGTATCTCTATTATGTTGGTGCGGCTTCGGAACTTTTAAATATCTTGATATATCTCGAGAACTACGCATCTGATCAAAAAATATCATCGAACATAAAAAGTAGGAAACTTAATTCTCTACAAAAAAGGTCTCTTAACATTTTGCCATAGCTCGCTTCGTTTCCGAGATATTTGCAGGTTTATCTCAAGGAAGTGGCCTGACGGACATATTTCGAGATATTTCTTCTTCTTGTTGTTCTTCTTCTGCACAGCTAAGCTGGAAGTGGCATTTCCAGCTCGCAATAGTGCAGAGTTATCTCAATGAAAGGGGCCACGGTGTTTCTGTATCTCTATTATGTTGGTGCGACTTCGGAACTTTTAAATATCTTGCTATATCTCGAGAACTACGCATCTGATCAAAAAATATCATAGAACATAAAAAGTAGGAAACTTAATTCTCTACAAAAAAGGTCTCTTAACATTTTGCCATAGCTCGCTTCGTTTCCGAGATATTTGCATATTTATCTCAAGGGAAGGGGCCTGACGGACATATTTCGAGATATTTCTTCTTCTTGTTGTTCTTCTTCTGCACAGCTAAGCTGGAAGTGGCATTTGCGGCTCTCACTAGTGCAGAGTTATCTCAAAGAAAGGGGCCACGGTGTTTCTGTATCTCTATTATGTTGGTGCGGCTTCGGAACTTTTAAATATCTCGATATATCTCGAAAACTACGCTTCTGATCAAAAAATATCATTGAACATAAATTGTAGGAAACATAATTCTCTACAAAAAAGGTCTCTTAACATTTTGCCATAGCTCGCTTCGTTTCCGAGATATTTGCAGATATATCTCAAGGGAAGGGGCCTGACGGACATATTTCGAGATATTTCTTCTTCTTGTTGTTCTTCTTCTGCACAGCTAAGCTGGAAGTGGCATTTGCGGCTCGCACTAGTGCAGAGTTATCTCAAAGAAAGGGGCCACGGTGTTTCTGTATCTCTATTATGTTGGTGCGGCTTCGGAACTTTTAAATATCTCGATATATCTCGAAAACTACGCTTCTGATCAAAAAATATCATTGAACATAAATTGTAGGAAACATAATTCTCTACAAAAAGGTCTCTTAACATTTTGCCATAGCTGGCTTCGTTTCCGAGATATTTGCAGATATATCTCAAGGGAAGGGGCCTGACGGACATATTTCGAGATATTTCTTGTTCTTGTTGTTCTTCTTCTGCACAGCTAAGCTGGAAGTGGTATTTACAGCTCGCAATAGTGCAGAGTTATCTCAAAGAAAGGGGCCACGGTGTTTCTGTATCTCTATTATGTTGGTGCGGCTTCGGAACTTTTAAATATCTCGATATATCTCGAAAACTACGCTTCTGATCAAAAAATATCATTGAACATAAATTGTAGGAAACATAATTCTCTACAAAAAAGGTCTCTTAACATTTTGCCATAGCTCGCTTCGTTTCCGAGATATTTGCAGATATATCTCAAGGGAAGGGACCTGACGGACATATTTCGAGATATTTCTTCTTCTTGTTGTTCTTCTTCTGCACAGCTAAGCTGGAAGTGGCATTTACAGCTCGTAATAGTGCAGAGTTATCTCAAAGAAAGGGGCCACGGTGTTTCTGTATCTCTATTATGTTGGTGCGGCTTCGGAACTTTTAAATATCTTGATATATCTCGAGAACTACGCATCTGATCAAAAAATATCATAGAACATAAAAAGTAGGAAACTTAATTCTCTACAAAAAAGGTCTCTTAACATTTTGCCATAGCTCGCTTCGTTTCCGAGATATTTGCAGATTTATCTCAAGGGAAGGGGCCTGACGGACATATTTCGAGATATTTCTTCTTCTTGTTGTTCTTCTTCTGCACAGCTAAGCTGAGTGGCATTTGCGGCTCGCACTAGTGCAGAGTTATCTCAAAGAAAGGGGCCACGGTGTTTCTGTATCTCTATTATGTTGGTGCGGCTTCGGAACTTTTAAATATCTTGATATATCTCGAGAAGTACGCATCTGATCAAAAAATATCATCGAACATAAAAAGTAGGAAACTTAATTCTCTACAAAAAAGGTCTCTTAACATTTTGCCATAGCTCGCTTCGTTTCCGAGATATTTGCAGGTTTATCTCAAGGGAAGTGGCCTGACGGACATATTTCGAGATATTTCTTCTTCTTGTTGTTCTTCTTCTGCACAGCTAAGCTGGAAGTGGCATTTCCAGCTCGCAATAGTGCAGAGTTATCTCAATGAAAGGGGCCACGGTGTTTCTGTATCTCTATTATGTTGGTGCGACTTCGGAACTTTTAAATATCTTGCTATATCTCGAGAACTACGCATCTGATCAAAAAATATCATAGAACATAAAAAGTAGGAAACTTAATTCTCTACAAAAAAGGTCTCTTAACATTTTGCCATAGCTCGCTTCGTTTCCGAGATATTTGCATATTTATCTCAAGGGAAGGGGCCTGACGGACATATTTCGAGATATTTCTTCTTCTTGTTGTTCTTCTTCTGCACAGCTAAGCTGGAAGTGGCATTTGCGGCTCTCACTAGTGCAGGGTTATCTCAAAGAAAGGGGCCACGGTGTTTCTGTATCTCTATTATGTTGGTGCGGCTTCGGAACTTTTAAATATCTCGATATATCTCGAAAACTACGCTTCTGATCAAAAAATATCATTGAACATAAATTGTAGGAAACATAATTCTCTACAAAAAAGGTCTCTTAACATTTTGCCATAGCTCGCTTCGTTTCCGAGATATTTGCAGATATATCTCAAGGGAAGGGGCCTGACGGACATATTTCGAGATATTTCTTCTTCTTGTTGTTCTTCTTCTGCACAGCTAAGCTGGAAGTGGCATTTACAGCTCGCAATAGTGCAGAGTTATCTCAAAGAAAGGGGCCACGGTGTTTCTGTATCTCTATTATGTTGGTGCGGCTTCGGAACTTTTAAATATCTTGATATATCTCGAGAACTACGCATCTGATCAAAAAATATCATAGAACATAAAAAGTAGGAAACATAATTCTCTACAAAAAGGTCTGTTAACATTTTGCCATAGCTCGCTTCGTTTCCGAGATATTTGCAGATATATCTCAAGGGAAGGGGCCTGACGGACATATTTCGAGATATTTCTTGTTCTTGTTGTTCTTCTTCTGCACAGCTAAGCTGGAAGTGGTATTTACAGCTCGCAATAGTGCAGAGTTATCTCAAAGAAAGGGGCCACGGTGTTTCTGTATCTCTATTATGTTGGTGCGGCTTCGGAACTTTTAAATATCTCGATATATCTCGAAAACTACGCTTCTGATCAAAAAATATCATTGAACATAAATTGTAGGAAACATAATTCTCTACAAAAAAGGTCTCTTAACATTTTGCCATAGCTCGCTTCGTTTCCGAGATATTTGCAGATATATCTCAAGGGAAGGGGCCTGACGGACATATTTCGAGATATTTCTTCTTCTTGTTGTTCTTCTTCTGCACAGCTAAGCTGGAAGTGGCATTTACAGCTCGCAATAGTGCAGAGTTATCTCAAAGAAAGGGGCCACGGTGTTTCTGTATCTCTATTATGTTGGTGCGGCTTCGGAACTTTTAAATATCTTGATATATCTCGAGAACTACGCATCTGATCAAAAAATATCATAGAACATAAAAAGTAGGAAACTTAATTCTCTACAAAAAAGGTCTCTTAACATTTTGCCATAGCTCGCTTCGTTTCCGAGATATTTGCAGATTTATCTCAAGGGAAGGGGCCTGACGGACATATTTCGAGATATTTCTTCTTCTTGTTGTTCTTCTTCTGCACAGCTAAGCTGGAAGTGGCATTTGCGGCTCGCACTAGTGCAGAGTTATCTCAAAGAAAGGGGCCACGGTGTTTCTGTATCTCTATTATGTTGGTGCGGCTTCGGAACTTTTAAATATCTCGATATATCTCGAAAACTACGCTTCTGATCAAAAAATGTCATAGAACATACAAAGTAGGAAACTTAATTCTCTACAAAAAAGGTCTGTTAACATTTTGCCATAGCTCGCTTTGTTTCCGAGGTATTTGCAGATTTATCTCAAGGGAAGGGGCCTAACGGACATATTTCGAGATATTTCTTCTTCTTGTTGTTCTTCTTCTGCACAGCGAAACTGGAAGTGGCATTTCCAGCTCGCAATAGTGCAGAGTTATCTCAAAGAAAGGGGCCACGGTGTTTCTGTATCTCTATTATGTTGGTGCGGCTTCGGAACTTTTAAATATCTTGATATATCTCGAGAACTACGCATCTGATCAAAAAATATCATAGAACATAAAAAGTAGAAAACTTAATTCTCTACAAAAAAGGTCTCTTAACATTTTGCCATAGCTCGCTTCGTTTCCGAGATATTTGCAGATTTATCTCAAGGGAAGGGGCCTGACGGACATATTTCGAGATATTTCTTCTTCTTGTTGTTCTTCTTCTGCACAGCTGAGCTGGAAGTGGCATTTGCAGGTCGCAATAGTGCAGAGTTATCTCAAAGAAAGGGGCCACAGTGTTTCTGTATCTCTATTATGTTGGTGCGGCTTCGGAACTTTTAAATATCTCGATATATCTCGAAAACTACGCTTCTGATCAAAAAATATCATAGATCATAAAAAGTAGGAAACTTAATTCTCTACAAAAAAGGTCTCTTAACATTTTGCCATAGCTCGTTTCGTTTCCGAGATATTTGCAGATTTATCTCAAGGGAAGGGGCCTGACGGACATATTTCGAGATATTTCTTCTTCTTGTTGTTCTTCTTCTGCACAGCTAAGCTGGAAGTGGCATTTGCGGCTCTCACTAGTGCAGAGTTATCTCAAAGAAAGGGGCCACGGTGTTTCTGTATCTCTATTATGTTGGTGCGGCTTCGGAACTTTTAAATATCTCGATATATCTCGAAAACTACGCTTCTGATCAAAAAATATCATTGAACATAAACTGTAGGAAACATAATTCTCTACAAAAAAGGTCTCTTAACATTTTGCCATAGCTCGCTTCGTTTCCGAGATATTTGCAGATATATCTCAAGGGAAGGGGCCTGACGGACATATTTCGAGATATTTCTTCTTCTTGTTGTTCTTCTTCTGCACAGCTAAGCTGGAAGTGGCATTTACAGCTCGCAATAGTGCAGAGTTATCTCAAAGAAAGGGGCCACGGTGTTTCTGTATCTCTATTATGTTGGTGCGGCTTCGGAACTTTTAAATATCTTGATATATCTCGAGAACTACGCATCTGATCAAAAAATATCATAGAACATAAAAAGTAGGAAACTTAATTCTCTACAAAAAAGGTCTCTTAACATTTTGCCATAGCTCGCTTCGTTTCCGAGATATTTGCAGATATATCTCAAGGGAAGGGGCCTGACGGACATATTTCGAGATATTACTTCTTCTTGTTGTTCTTCTTCCGCACAGCTAAGCTGGAAGTGGCATTTGCAGCTCGCACTAGTGCAGAGTTATCTCAAAGAAAGTGGCCACGGTGTTTCTGTATCTCTATTATGTTGGTGCGGCTTCGGAACTTTTAAATATCTTGATATATCTCGAGAACTACGCATCTGATCAAAAAATATCATAGAACATAAAAAGTAGGAAACTTAATTCTCTACAAAAAAGGTCTTTTAACATTTTGCCATAGCTCGCTTCGTTTCCGAGACATTTGCAGATTTATCTCAAGGGAAGGGGCCTGACGGACATATTTCGAGATATTTCTTCTTCTTGTTGTTCTTCTGCTGCACAGCTAAGCTGGAAGTTGCATTTGCGGCTCGCACTAGTGCACAGTTATCTCAAAGAAAGGGGCCACGGTGTTTCTGTATCTCTATTATGTTGGTGCGGCTTCGGAACTTTTAAATATCTCGATATATCTCGAAAACTACGCTTCTGATCAAAAAATATCATAGAACATAAAAAGTAGGAAACTGAATTCTCTACAAAAAAGGTCTCTTAACATTTTGCCATAGCTCGCTTCGTTTCCGAGATATTTGCATATTTATCTCAAGGGAAGGGGCCTGACGGACATATTTCGAGATATTTCTTCTTCTTGTTGTTCTTCTTCTGCACAGCTAAGCTGGAAGTGGCATTTGCGGCTCTCACTAGTGCAGAGTTATCTCAAAGAAAGGGGCCACGGTGTTTCTGTATCTCTATTATGTTGGTGCGGCTTCGGAACTTTTAAATATCTCGATATATCTCGAAAACTACGCTTCTGATCAAAAAATATCATTGAACATAAATTGTAGGAAACATAATTCTCTACAAAAAAGGTCTCTTAACATTTTGCCATCGCTCGCTTCGTTTCCGAGATATTTGCAGATATATCTCAAGGGAAGGGGCCTGACGGACATATTTCGAGATATTTCTTCTTCTTGTTGTTCTTCTTCTGCACAGCTAAGCTGGAAGTTGCATTTGCGGCTCGCACTAGTGCACAGTTATCTCAAAGAAAGGGGCCACGGTGTTTCTGTATCTCTATTATGTTGGTGCGGCTTCGGAACTTTTAAATATCTCGATATATCTCGAAAACTACGCTTCTGATCCAAAAATATCATAGAACATAAATTGTAGGAAACATAATTCTCTACAAAAAACGTCTCTTAACATTTTGCCATAGCTCGCTTCGTTTCCGAGATATTTGCAGATTCAGCTCAAAGGAACTGGCCTGACGGACATATTTCGAGATATTTCTTCTTCTTGTTGTTCTTCCTCTGCACAGCTAAGCTGGAAGTGGCATTTGCAGCTCGCAATAGTGCAGAGTTATCTCAAAGAAAGGGGCCACGGTGTTTCTGTATCTCTATTATGTTGGTGCGGTTTCGGAACTTTTAAATATCTTGATATATCTCGAGAACTACGCATCTGATCAAAAAATATCATAGAACATAAAAAGTAGGAAACTTAATTCTCTACAAAAAAGGTCTCTTAACATTTTGCCATAGCTCGCTTCGTTTCCGAGATATTTGCAGATTTATCTCAAGGGAAGGGGCCTGACGGACGTATTTCGAGATGTTTCCTCTTCTTGTTGTTCTTCTTCTGCACAGCTAAGCTGGAAGTGGCATTTGCGGCTCGCACTAGTGCAGAGTTATCTCAAAGAAAGGGGCCACGGTGTTTCTGTATCTCTATTATGTTGGTGCGGCTTCGGAACTTTTAAATATCTCGATATATCTCGAAAACTACGCTTCTGATCAAAAAATATCATAGAACATAAAAAGTAGGAAACTTAATTCTCTACAAAAAAGGTCTCTTAACATTTTGCCATAGCTCGCTTCGTTTCCGAGATATTTGCAGATTTATCTCAAGGGAAGGGGCCTAACGGACATATTTCGAGATATTTCTTCTTCTTGTTGTTCTTCTTCTGCACAGCTAAACTGGAAGTGGCATTTGCAGCTCGCAATAGTGCAGAGTTATCCCAAAGAAAGGGGCCACGGTGTTTCTGTATCTCTATTATGTTGGTGCGGCTTCGGAACTTTTAAATATCTTGATATATCTCGAGAACTACGCATCTGATCAAAAAATATCATACTACATAAAAAGTAGGAAACTTAATTCTCTACAAAAAAGGTCTCTTAACATTTTGCCATAGCTCGCTTCGTTTCCGAGATATTTGCAGATTTATCTCAAGGGAAGGGGCCTGACGGACGTATTTCGAGATGTTTCCTCTTCTTGTTGTTCTTCTTCTGCACAGCTAAGCTGGAAGTGGCATTTGCAGCTCGCAATAGTGCAGAGTTATCTCAAAGAAAGGGGCCACGGTGTTTCTGTATCTCTATTATGTTGGTGCGGCTTCGGAACTTTTAAATATCTCGATATATCTCGAAAACTACGCTTCTGATCAAAAAATATCATTGAACATAAATTGTAGGAAACATAATTCTCTACAAAAAAGGTCTCTTAACATTTTGCCATCGCTCGCTTCGTTTCCGAGATATTTGCAGATATATCTCAAGGGAAGGGGCCTGACGGACATATTTCGAGATATTTCTTCTTCTTGTTGTTCTTCTTCTGCACAGCTAAGCTGGAAGTTGCATTTGCGGCTCGCACTAGTGCACAGTTATCTCAAAGAAAGGGGCCACGGTGTTTCTGTATCTCTATTATGTTGGTGCGGCTTCGGAACTTTTAAATATCTCGATATATCTCGAAAACTACGCTTCTGATCAAAAAATATCATAGAACATAAATTGTAGGAAACATAATTCTCTACAAAAAACGTCTCTTAACATTTTGCCATAGCTCGCTTCGTTTCCGAGATATTTGCAGATTCTGCTCAAAGGAACTGGCCTGACGGACATATTTCGAGATATTTCTTCTTCTTGTTGTTCTTCCTCTGCACAGCTAAGCTGGAAGTGGCATTTGCAGCTCGCAATAGTGCAGAGTTATCTCAAAGAAAGGGGCCACGGTGTTTCTGTATCTCTATTATGTTGGTGCGGTTTCGGAACTTTTAAATATCTTGATATATCTCGAGAACTACGCATCTGATCAAAAAATATCATAGAACATAAAAAGTAGGAAACTTAATTCTCTACAAAAAAGGTCTCTTAACATTTTGCCATAGCTCGCTTCGTTTCCGAGATATTTGCAGATTTATCTCAAGGGAAGGGGCCTGACGGACGTATTTCGAGATGTTTCCTCTTCTTGTTGTTCTTCTTCTGCACAGCTAAGCTGGAAGTGGCATTTGCGGCTCGCACTAGTGCAGAGTTATCTCAAAGAAAGGGGCCACGGTGTTTCTGTATCTCTATTATGTTGGTGCGGCTTCGGAACTTTTAAATATCTCGATATATCTCGAAAACTACGCTTCTGATCAAAAAATATCATAGAACATAAAAAGTAGGAAACTTAATTCTCTACAAAAAAGGTCTCTTAACATTTTGCCATAGCTCGCTTCGTTTCCGAGATATTTGCAGATTTATCTCAAGGGAAGGGGCCTAACGGACATATTTCGAGATATTTCTTCTTCTTGTTGTTCTTCTTCTGCACAGCTAAGCTGGAAGTGGCATTTGCGGCTCGCACTAGTGCACAGTTATCTCAAAGAAAGGGGCCACGGTGTTTCTGTATCTCTATTATGTTGGTGCGTCTTCGGAACTTTTAAATATCTCGATATATCTCGAAAACTACGCTTCTGATCAAAAAATATCATAGAACATAAATTGTAGGAAACATAATTCTCTACAAAAAACGTCTCTTAACATTTTGCCATAGCTCGCTTTGTTTCCGAGATATTTGCAGATTCAGCTCAAAGGAACTGGCCTGGCGGACATATTTCGAGATATTTCTTCTTCTTGTTGTTCTTCCTCTGCACAGCTAAGCTGGAAGTGGCATTTGCAGCTCGCAATAGTGCAGAGTTATCTCAAAGAAGGGGGCCACGGTGTTTCTGTATCTCTATTATGTTGGTGCGGCTTCGGAACTTTTAAATATCTCGATATATCTCGAAAACTACGCTTCTGATCAAAAAATATCATAGAACGTAAATTGTAGGAAACATTATTCTCTACAAAAAAGGTCTCTTAACATTTTGCCATAACTCGCTTCGTTTCCGAGATATTTGCAGATTCATCTCAAGGGAAGGGTTCTGACGGACATATTTCGAGATATTTCTTCTTCTTGTTGTTCTTCTTCTGCACAGCTAAGCTCGAAGCGGCATTTGCAGCTCGCAATAGTGCAGAGTTATCTCAAAGAAAGGGGCCACGGTGTTTCTGTATCTCTATTATGTTGGTGCGGCTTCGGAACTTTTAAATATCTCGATATATCTCGAAAACTACGCTTCTGATCAAAAAATATCATAGAACATAAAAAGTAGGAAACTTAATTCTCTACAAAAAAGGTCTCTTAACATTTTGCCATAGCTCGTTTCGTTTCCGAGATATTTGCAGATTTATCTCAAGGGAAGGGGCCTGACGGACGTATTTCGAGATGTTTCCTCTTCTTGTTGTTCTTCTTCTGCACAGCTAAGCTGGAAGTGGCATTTGCGGCTCGCACTAGTGCAGAGTTATCTCAAAGAAAGGGGCCACGGTGTTTCTGTATCTCTATTATGTTGGTGCGGCTTCGGAACTTTTAAATATCTCGATATATCTCGAAAACTACGCTTCTGATCAAAAAATATCATAGAACATAAAAAGTAGGAAACTTAATTCTCTACAAAAAAGGTCTCTTAACATTTTGCCATAGCTCGCTTCGTTTCCGAGATATTTGCAGATTTATCTCAAGGGAAGGGGCCTAACGGACATATTTCGAGATATTTCTTCTTCTTGTTGTTCTTCTTCTGCACAGCTGAACTGGAAGTGGCATTTGCAGCTCGCAATAGTGCAGAGTTATCCCAAAGAAAGGGGCCACGGTGTTTCTGTATCTCTATTATGTTGGTGCGGCTTCGGAACTTTTAAATATCTTGATATATCTCGAGAACTACGCATCTGATCAAAAAATATCATACTACATAAAAAGTAGGAAACTTAATTCTCTACAAAAAAGGTCTCTTAACATTTTGCCATAGCTCGCTTCGTTTCCGAGATATTTGCAGATTTATCTCAAGGGAAGGGGCCTGACGGACGTATTTCGAGATGTTTCCTCTTCTTGTTGTTCTTCTTCTGCACAGCTAAGCTGGAAGTGGCATTTGCGGCTCGCACTAGTGCAGAGTTATCTCAAAGAAAGGGGCCACGGTGTTTCTGTATCTCTATTATGTTGGTGCGGCTTCGGAACTTTTAAATATCTCGATATATCTCGAAAACTACGCTTCTGATCAAAAAATATCATAGAACGTAAATTGTAGGAAACATTATTCTCTACAAAAAAGGTCTCTTAACATTTTGCCATAACTCGCTTCGTTTCCGAGATATTTGCAGATTCATCTCAAGGGAAGGGTTCTGACGGACATATTTCGAGATATTTCTTCTTCTTGTTGTTCTTCTTCTGCACAGCTAAGCTCGAAGCGGCATTTGCAGCTCGCAATAGTGCAGAGTTATCTCAAAGAAAGGGGCCACGGTGTTTCTGTATCTCTATTATGTTGGTGCGGCTTCGGAACTTTTAAATATCTCGATATATCTCGAAAACTACGCTTCTGATCAAAAAATATCATAGAACATAAAAAGTAGGAAACTTAATTCTCTACAAAAAAGGTCTCTTAACATTTTGCCATAGCTCGTTTCGTTTCCGAGATATTTGCAGATTTATCTCAAGGGAAGGGGCCTGACGGACGTATTTCGAGATGTTTCCTCTTCTTGTTGTTCTTCTTCTGCACAGCTAAGCTGGAAGTGGCATTTGCGGCTCGCACTAGTGCAGAGTTATCTCAAAGAAAGGGGCCACGGTGTTTCTGTATCTCTATTATGTTGGTGCGGCTTCGGAACTTTTAAATATCTCGATATATCTCGAAAACTACGCTTCTGATCAAAAAATATCATAGAACATAAAAAGTAGGAAACTTAATTCTCTACAAAAAAGGTCTCTTAACATTTTGCCATAGCTCGCTTCGTTTCCGAGATATTTGCAGATTTATCTCAAGGGAAGGGGCCTAACGGACATATTTCGAGATATTTCTTCTTCTTGTTGTTCTTCTTCTGCACAGCTAAACTGGAAGTGGCATTTGCAGCTCGCAATAGTGCAGAGTTATCCCAAAGAAAGGGGCCACGGTGTTTCTGTATCTCTATTATGTTGGTGCGGCTTCGGAACTTTTAAATATCTTGATATATCTCGAGAACTACGCATCTGATCAAAAAATATCATACTACATAAAAAGTAGGAAACTTAATTCTCTACAAAAAAGGTCTCTTAACATTTTGCCATAGCTCGCTTCGTTTCCGAGATATTTGCAGATTTATCTCAAGGGAAGGGGCCTGACGGACGTATTTCGAGATGTTTCCTCTTCTTGTTGTTCTTCTTCTGCACAGCTAAGCTGGAAGTGGCATTTGCGGCTCGCACTAGTGCAGAGTTATCTCAAAGAAAGGGGCCACGGTGTTTCTGTATCTCTATTATGTTGGTGCGGCTTCGGAACTTTTAAATATCTCGATATATCTCGAAAACTACGCTTCTGATCAAAAAATATCATAGAACATAAAAAGTAGGAAACTTAATTCTCTACAAAAAAGGTCTCTTAACATTTTGCCATAGCTCGCTTCGTTTCCGAGATATTTGCAGATTTATCTCAAGGGAAGGGGCCTAACGGACATATTTCGAGATATTTCTTCTTCTTGTTGTTCTTCTTCTGCACAGCTACACTGGAAGTGGCATTTGCAGCTCGCAATAGTGCAGAGTTATCCCAAAGAAAGGGGCCACGGTGTTTCTGTATCTCTATTACGTTGGTGCGGCTTCGGAACTTTTAAATATCTTGATATATCTCGAGAACTACGCATCTGATCAAAAAATA
This sequence comes from Osmia lignaria lignaria, assembly GCF_051020975.1. Taxonomy (NCBI): domain Eukaryota; kingdom Metazoa; phylum Arthropoda; class Insecta; order Hymenoptera; family Megachilidae; genus Osmia; species Osmia lignaria. Next base: position 24,240,559 of record NW_027478159.1, read on the forward strand.
TCATAGAAGATAAAAAGTAGGAAACTTAATTCTCTACAAAAAAGGTCTCTTAACATTTCGCCATAGCTCGCTTCGTTTCCGAGATATTTGCAGATATATCTCAAGGGAAGGGGCCTGACGGACATATTTCGAGATATTTCTTCTTCTTGTTGTTCTTCTTCTGCACAGCTAAGCTGGAAGTGGCATTTGCGGCTCGCACTAGTGCACAGTTATCTCAAAGAAAGGGGCCACGGTGTTTCTGTATCTCTATTATGTTGGTGCGTCTTCGGAACTTTTAAATATCTCGATATATCTCGAAAACTACGCTTCTGATCAAAAAATATCATAGAACATAAATTGTAGGAAACATAATTCTCTACAAAAAACGTCTCTTAACATTTTGCCATAGCTCGCTTTGTTTCCGAGATATTTGCAGATTCAGCTCAAAGGAACTGGCCTGACGGACATATTTCGAGATATTTCTTCTTCTTGTTGTTCTTCCTCTGCACAGCTAAGCTGGAAGTGGCATTTGCAGCTCGCAATAGTGCAGAGTTATCTCAAAGAAGGGGGCCACGGTGTTTCTGTATCTCTATTATGTTGGTGCGGCTTCGGAACTTTTAAATATCTCGATATATCTCGAAAACTACGCTTCTGATCAAAAAATATCATAGAACGTAAATTGTAGGAAACATTATTCTCTACAAAAAAGGTCTCTTAACATTTTGCCATAGCTCGCTTCGTTTCCGAGATATTTGCAGATTCATCTCAAGGGAAGGGTTCTGACGGACATATTTCGAGATATTTCTTCTTCTTGTTGTTCTTCTTCTGCACAGCTAAGCTCGAAGCGGCATTTGCAGCTCGCAATAGTGCAGAGTTATCTCAAAGAAAGGGGCCACGGTGTTTCTGTATCTCTATTATGTTGGTGCGGCTTCGGAACTTTTAAATATCTCGATATATCTCGAAAACTACGCTTCTGATCAAAAAATATCATAGAACATAAAAAGTAGGAAACTTAATTCTCTACAAAAAAGGTCTCTTAACATTTTGCCATAGCTCGTTTCGTTTCCGAGATATTTGCAGATTTATCTCAAGGGAAGGGGCCTGACGGACGTATTTCGAGATGTTTCCTCTTCTTGTTGTTCTTCTTCTGCACAGCTAAGCTGGAAGTGGCATTTGCGGCTCGCACTAGTGCAGAGTTATCTCAAAGAAAGGGGCCACGGTGTTTCTGTATCTCTATTATGTTGGTGCGGCTTCGGAACTTTTAAATATCTCGATATATCTCGAAAACTACGCTTCTGATCAAAAAATATCATAGAACATAAAAAGTAGGAAACTTAATTCTCTACAAAAAAGGTCTCTTAACATTTTGCCATAGCTCGCTTCGTTTCCGAGATATTTGCAGATTTATCTCAAGGGAAGGGGCCTAACGGACATATTTCGAGATATTTCTTCTTCTTGTTGTTCTTCTTCTGCACAGCTAAACTGGAAGTGGCATTTGCAGCTCGCAATAGTGCAGAGTTATCCCAAAGAAAGGGGCCACGGTGTTTCTGTATCTCTGTTATGTTGGTGCGGCTTCGGAACTTTTAAATATCTTGATATATCTCGAGAACTACGCATCTGATCAAAAAATATCATACTACATAAAAAGTAGGAAACTTAATTCTCTACAAAAAAGGTCTCTTAACATTTTGCCATAGCTCGCTTCGTTTCCGAGATATTTGCAGATTTATCTCAAGGGAAGGGGCCTGACGGACGTATTTCGAGATGTTTCCTCTTCTTGTTGTTCTTCTTCTGCACAGCTAAGCTGGAAGTGGCATTTGCGGCTCGCACTAGTGCACAGTTATCTCAAAGAAAGGGGCCACGGTGTTTCTGTATCTCTATTATGTTGGTGCGTCTTCGGAACTTTTAAATATCTCGATATATCTCGAAAACTACGCTTCTGATCAAAAAATATCATAGAACATAAATTGTAGGAAACATAATTCTCTACAAAAAACGTCTCTTAACATTTTGCCATAGCTCGCTTTGTTTCCGAGATATTTGCAGATTCAGCTCAAAGGAACTGGCCTGACGGACATATTTCGAGATATTTCTTCTTCTTGTTGTTCTTCCTCTGCACAGCTAAGCTGGAAGTGGCATTTGCAGCTCGCAATAGTGCAGAGTTATCTCAAAGAAGGGGGCCACGGTGTTTCTGTATCTCTATTATGTTGGTGCGGCTTCGGAACTTTTAAATATCTTGATATATCTCGAGAACTACGCATGTGATCAAAAAATATCATAGAACATGAAAAGTAGGAAACTTAATTCTCTACAAAAAAGGTCTCTTAACATTTTGCCATAGCTCGCTTCGTTTCCGAGATATTTGCAGATTTATCTGAAGGGAAGGGGCCTAACGGACATATTTCGAGATATTTCTTCTTCTTGTTGTTCTTCTTCTGCACAGCTAAACTGGAAGTGGCATTTCCAGCTCGCAATAGTGCAGAGTTATCTCAAAGAAAGGGGCCACGGTGTTTCTGTATCTCTATTATGTTGGTGCGGCTTCGGAACTTTTAAATATCTTGATATATCTCGAGAACTACGCATCTGATCAAAAAATATCATACTACATAAAAAGTAGGAAACTTAATTCTCTACAAAAAAGGTCTCTTAACATTTTGCCATAGCTCGCTTCGTTTCCGAGATATTTGCAGATTTATCTCAAGGGAAGGGGCCTGACGGACGTATTTCGAGATGTTTCCTCTTCTTGTTGTTCTTCTTCTGCACAGCTAAGCTGGAAGTGGCATTTGCGGCTCGCACTAGTGCAGAGTTATCTCAAAGAAAGGGGCCACGGTGTTTCTGTATCTCTATTATGTTGGTGCGGCTTCGGAACTTTTAAATATCTCGATATATCTCGAAAACTACGCTTCTGATCAAAAAATATCATAGAACATAAAAAGTAGGAAACTTAATTCTCTACAAAAAAGGTCTCTTAACATTTTGCCATAGCTCGCTTCGTTTCCGAGATATTTGCAGATTTATCTCAAGGGAAGGGGCCTAACGGACATATTTCGAGATATTTCTTCTTCTTGTTGTTCTTCTTCTGCACAGCTACACTGGAAGTGGCATTTGCAGCTCGCAATAGTGCAGAGTTATCCCAAAGAAAGGGGCCACGGTGTTTCTGTATCTCTATTATGTTGGTGCGGCTTCGGAACTTTTAAATATCTTGATATATCTCGAGAACTACGCATCTGATCAAAAAATATCATAGAAGATAAAAAGTAGGAAACTTAATTCTCTACAAAAAAGGTCTCTTAACATTTCGCCATAGCTCGCTTCGTTTCCGAGATATTTGCAGATATATCTCAAGGGAAGGGGCCTGACGGACATATTTCGAGATATTTCTTCTTCTTGTTGTTCTTCTTCTGCACAGCTAAGCTGGAAGTGGCATTTGCGGCTCGCACTAGTGCACAGTTCTCTCAAAGAAAGGGGCCACGGTGTTTCTGTATCTCTATTATGTTGGTGCGTCTTCGGAACTTTTAAATATCTCGATATATCTCGAAAACTACGCTTCTGATCAAAAAATATCATAGAACATAAATTGTAGGAAACATAATTCTCTACAAAAAACGTCTCTTAACATTTTGCCATAGCTCGCTTTGTTTCCGAGATATTTGCAGATTCAGCTCAAAGGAACTGGCCTGACGGACATATTTCGAGATATTTCTTCTTCTTGTTGTTCTTCCTCTGCACAGCTAAGCTGGAAGTGGCATTTGCAGCTCGCAATAGTGCAGAGTTATCTCAAAGAAGGGGGCCACGGTGTTTCTGTATCTCTATTATGTTGGTGCGGCTTCGGAACTTTTAAATATCTCGATATATCTCGAAAACTACGCTTCTGATCAAAAAATATCATAGAACGTAAATTGTAGGAAACATTATTCTCTACAAAAAAGGTCTCTTAACATTTTGCCATAGCTCGCTTCGTTTCCGAGATATTTGCAGATTCATCTCAAGGGAAGGGTTCTGACGGACATATTTCGAGATATTTCTTCTTCTTGTTGTTCTTCTTCTGCACAGCTAAGCTCGAAGCGGCATTTGCAGCTCGCAATAGTGCAGAGTTATCTCAAAGAAAGGGGCCACGGTGTTTCTGTATCTCTATTATGTTGGTGCGGCTTCGGAACTTTTAAATATCTCGATATATCTCGAAAACTACGCTTCTGATCAAAAAATATCATAGAACATAAAAAGTAGGAAACTTAATTCTCTACAAAAAAGGTCTCTTAACATTTTGCCATAGCTCGTTTCGTTTCCGAGATATTTGCAGATTTATCTCAAGGGAAGGGGCCTGACGGACGTATTTCGAGATGTTTCCTCTTCTTGTTGTTCTTCTTCTGCACAGCTAAGCTGGAAGTGGCATTTGCGGCTCGCACTAGTGCAGAGTTATCTCAAAGAAAGGGGCCACGGTGTTTCTGTATCTCTATTATGTTGGTGCGGCTTCGGAACTTTTAAATATCTCGATATATCTCGAAAACTACGCTTCTGATCAAAAAATATCATAGAACATAAAAAGTAGGAAACTTAATTCTCTACAAAAAAGGTCTCTTAACATTTTGCCATAGCTCGCTTCGTTTCCGAGATATTTGCAGATTCATCTCAAGGGAAGGGTTCTGACGGACATATTTCGAGATATTTCTTCTTCTTGTTGTTCTTCTTCTGCACAGCTAAGCTCGAAGCGGCATTTGCAGCTCGCAATAGTGCAGAGTTATCTCAAAGAAAGGGGCCACGGTGTTTCTGTATCTCTATTATGTTGGTGCGGCTTCGGAACTTTTAAATATCTCGATATATCTCGAAAACTACGCTTCTGATCAAAAAATATCATAGAACATAAAAAGTAGGAAACTTAATTCTCTACAAAAAAGGTCTCTTAACATTTTGCCATAGCTCGTTTCGTTTCCGAGATATTTGCAGATTTATCTCAAGGGAAGGGGCCTGACGGACATATTTCGAGATATTTCTTCTTCTTGTTGTTCTTCTTCTGCACAGCTAAGCTGGAAGTGGCATTTGCGGCTCTCACTAGTGCAGAGTTATCTCAAAGAAAGGGGCCACGGTGTTTCTGTATCTCTATTATGTTGGTGCGGCTTCGGAACTTTTAAATATCTCGATATATCTCGAAAACTACGCTTCTGATCAAAAAATATCATTGAACATAAACTGTAGGAAACATAATTCTCTACAAAAAAGGTCTCTTAACATTTTGCCATAGCTCGCTTCGTTTCCGAGATATTTGCAGATATATCTCAAGGGAAGGGGCCTGACGGACATATTTCGAGATATTTCTTCTTCTTGTTGTTCTTCTTCTGCACAGCTAAGCTGGAAGTGGCATTTGCGGCTCTCACTAGTGCAGAGTTATCTCAAAGAAAGGGGCCACGGTGTTTCTGTATCTCTATTATGTTGGTGCGGCTTCGGAACTTTTAAATATCTCGATATATCTCGAAAACTACGCTTCTGATCAAAAAATATCATTGAACATAAATTGTAGGAAACATAATTCTCTACAAAAAAGGTCTCTTAACATTTTGCCATCGCTCGCTTCGTTTCCGAGATATTTGCAGATATATCTCAAGGGAAGGGGCCTGACGGACATATTTCGAGATATTTCTTCTTCTTGTTGTTCTTCTTCTGCACAGCTAAGCTGGAAGTTGCATTTGCGGCTCGCACTAGTGCACAGTTATCTCAAAGAAAGGGGCCACGGTGTTTCTGTATCTCTATTATGTTGGTGCGGCTTCTGAACTTTTAAATATCTCGATATATCTCGAAAACTACGCTTCTGATCAAAAAATATCATAGAACATAAATTGTAGGAAACATAATTCTCTACAAAAAACGTCTCTTAACATTTTGCCATAGCTCGCTTCGTTTCCGAGATATTTGCAGATTCAGCTCAAAGGAACTGGCCTGACGGACATATTTCGAGATATTTCTTCTTCTTGTTGTTCTTCCTCTGCACAGCTAAGCTGGAAGTGGCATTTGCAGCTCGCAATAGTGCAGAGTTATCTCAAAGAAAGGGGCCACGGTGTTTCTGTATCTCTATTATGTTGGTGCGGTTTCGGAACTTTTAAATATCTTGATATATCTCGAGAACTACGCATCTGATCAAAAAATATCATAGAACATAAAAAGTAGGAAACTTAATTCTCTACAAAAAAGGTCTCTTAACATTTTGCCATAGCTCGCTTCGTTTCCGAGATATTTGCAGATTTATCTCAAGGGAAGGGGCCTGACGGACGTATTTCGAGATGTTTCCTCTTCTTGTTGTTCTTCTTCTGCACAGCTAAGCTGGAAGTGGCATTTGCGGCTCGCACTAGTGCAGAGTTATCTCAAAGAAAGGGGCCACGGTGTTTCTGTATCTCTATTATGTTGGTGCGGCTTCGGAACTTTTAAATATCTCGATATATCTCGAAAACTACGCTTCTGATCAAAAAATATCATAGAACATAAAAAGTAGGAAACTTAATTCTCTACAAAAAAGATCTCTTAACATTTTGCCATAGCTCGCTTCGTTTCCGAGATATTTGCAGATTTATCTCAAGGGAAGGGGCCTAACGGACATATTTCGAGATATTTCTTCTTCTTGTTGTTCTTCTTCTGCACAGCTAAACTGGAAGTGGCATTTGCAGCTCGCAATAGTGCAGAGTTATCCCAAAGAAAGGGGCCACGGTGTTTCTGTATCTCTATTATGTTGGTGCGGCTTCGGAACTTTTAAATATCTTGATATATCTCGAGAACTACGCATCTGATCAAAAAATATCATACTACATAAAAAGTAGGAAACTTAATTCTCTACAAAAAAGGTCTCTTAACATTTTGCCATAGCTCGCTTCGTTTCCGAGATATTTGCAGATTTATCTCAAGGGAAGGGGCCTGACGGACGTATTTCGAGATGTTTCCACTTCTTGTTGTTCTTCTTCTGCACAGCTAAGCTGGAAGTGGCATTTGCGGCTCGCACTAGTGCAGAGTTATCTCAAAGAAAGGGGCCACGGTGTTTCTGTATCTCTATTATGTTGGTGCGGCTTCGGAACTTTTAAATATCTCGATATATCTCGAAAACTACGCTTCTGATCAAAAAATATCATAGAACATAAAAAGTAGGAAACTTAATTCTCTACAAAAAAGGTCTCTTAACATTTTGCCATAGCTCGCTTCGTTTCCGAGATATTTGCAGATTTATCTCAAGGGAAGGGGCCTAACGGACATATTTCGAGATATTTCTTCTTCTTGTTGTTCTTCTTCTGCACAGCTAAACTGGAAGTGGCATTTGCAGCTCGCAATAGTGCAGAGTTATCCCAAAGAAAGGGGCCACGGTGTTTCTGTATCTCTATTATGTTGGTGCGGCTTCGGAACTTTTAAATATCTTGATATATCTCGAGAACTACGCATCTGATCAAAAAATATCATACTACATAAAAAGTAGGAAACTTAATTCTCTACAAAAAAGGTCTCTTAACATTTTGCCATAGCTCGCTTCGTTTCCGAGATATTTGCAGATTTATCTCAAGGGAAGGGGCCTGACGGACGTATTTCGAGATGTTTCCTCTTCTTGTTGTTCTTCTTCTGCACAGCTAAGCTGGAAGTGGCATTTGCGGCTCGCACTAGTGCAGAGTTATCTCAAAGAAAGGGGCCACGGTGTTTCTGTATCTCTATTATGTTGGTGCGGCTTCGGAACTTTTAAATATCTCGATATATCTCGAAAACTACGCTTCTGATCAAAAAATATCATAGAACATAAAAAGTAGGAAACTTAATTCTCTACAAAAAAGGTCTCTTAACATTTTGCCATAGCTCGCTTCGTTTCCGAGATATTTGCAGATTTATCTCAAGGGAAGGGGCCTAACGGACATATTTCGAGATATTTCTTCTTCTTGTTGTTCTTCTTCTGCACAGCTAAACTGGAAGTGGCATTTGCAGCTCGCAATAGTGCAGAGTTATCCCAAAGAAAGGGGCCACGGTGTTTCTGTATCTCTATTATGTTGGTGCGGCTTCGGAACTTTTAAATATCTTGATATATCTCGAGAACTACGCATCTGATCAAAAAATATCATAGAAGATAAAAAGTAGGAAACTTAATTCTCTACAAAAAAGGTCTCTTAACATTTCGCCATAGCTCGCTTCGTTTCCGAGATATTTGCAGATATATCTCAAGGGAAGGGGCCTGACGGACATATTTCGAGATATTTCTTCTTCTTGTTGTTCTTCTTCTGCACAGCTAAGCTGGAAGTGGCATTTGCGGCTCGCACTAGTGCACAGTTATCTCAAAGAAAGGGGCCACGGTGTTTCTGTATCTCTATTATGTTGGTGCGTCTTCGGAACTTTTAAATATCTCGATATATCTCGAAAACTACGCTTCTGATCAAAAAATATCATAGAACATAAATTGTAGGAAACATAATTCTCTACAAAAAACGTCTCTTAACATTTTGCCATAGCTCGCTTCGTTTCCGAGATATTTGCAGATTCAGCTCAAAGGAACTGGCCTGACGGACATATTTCGAGATATTTCTTCTTCTTGTTGTTCTTCCTCTGCACAGCTAAGCTGGAAGTGGCATTTGCAGCTCGCAATAGTGCAGAGTTATCTCAAAGAAAGGGGCCACGGTGTTTCTGTATCTCTATTATGTTGGTGCGGCTTCGGAACTTTTAAATATCTTGATATATCTCGAGAACTACGCATCTGATCAAAAAATATCATAGAACATAAAAAGTAGGAAACTTAATTCTCTACAAAAAAGGTCTCTTAACATTTTGCCATAGCTCGCTTCGTTTCCGAGATATTTGCAGATTTATCTCAAGGGAAGGGGCCTGACGGACATATTTCGAGATATTTCTTCTTCTTGTTGTTCTTCTTCTGCACAGCTAAGCTGGAAGTGGCATTTGCAGCTCGCACTAGTGCAGAGTTATCTCACCGAAATGGGCCACGGTGTTTCTGTATCTCTATTATGTTGGTGCGGCTTCGGAACTTCTAAATATCTCGATATATCTCGAAAACTACGCTTCTGATCAAAAAATATCATAGAACATAAATTGTAGGAAACATAATTTTCTACAAAAAATGTCTCTTAACATTTTGCCATAGATCGCTTCGTTTCCGAGATATTTGCAGATTCAGCTCAAAGGAACTGGCCTGACGGACATATTTCGAGATATTTCTTCTTCTTGTTGTTCTTCCTCTGCACAGCTAAGCTGGAAGTGGCATTTGCAGCTCGCAATAGTGCAGAGCTATCTCAAAGAAAGGGGCCACGGTGTTTCTGTATCTCTATTATGTTGGTGCGGCTTCGGAACTTTTAAATATCTTGATATATCTCGAGAACTACGCATCTGATCAAAAAATATCATAGAACATAAAAAGTAGGAAACTTAATTCTCCACAAAAAAGGTCTCTTAACATTTTGCCATAGCTCGCTTCGTTTCCGGGACATTTGCAGATTTATCTCAAGGGAAGGGGCCTGACGGACATATTTCGAGATATTTCTTCTTCTTGTTGTTCTTCTTCTGCACAGCTAAGCTGGAAGTTGCATTTGCGGCTCGCACTAGTGCACAGTTATCTCAAAGAAAGGGGCCACGGTGTTTCTGTATCTCTATTATGTTGGTGCGTCTTCGGAACTTTTAAATATCTCGATATATCTCGAAAACTACGCTTCTGATCAAAAAATATCATAGAACATAAATTGTAGGAAACATAATTCTCTACAAAAACGTCTCTTAACATTTTGCCATAGCTCGCTTCGTTTCCGAGATATTTGCAGATTCAGCTCAAAGGAACTGGCCTGACGGACATATTTCCAGATATTTCTTCTTCTTGTTGTTCTTCCTCTGCACAGCTAAGCTGGAACTGGCATTTGCAGCTCGCAATAGTGCAGAGTTATCTCAAAGAAAGGGGCCACGGTGTTTCTGTATCTCTATTATGTTGGTGCGGCTTCGGAACTTTTAAATATCTTGATATATATCGAGAACTACGCATCTGATCAAAAAATATCATAGAACATAAAAAGTAGGAAACTTAATTCTCTACAAAAAAGGTCTCTTAACATTTTGCCATAGCTCGCTTCGTTTCCGAGATATTTGCATATTTATCTCAAGGGAAGGGGCCTGACGGACATATTTCGAGATATTTCTTGTTCTTGTTGTTCTTCTTCTGCACAGCTGAGCTGGAAGTGGCACTTGCGGCTCGCACTAGTGCAGAGTTATCTCAAAGAAAGGGGCCACGGTGTTTCTGTATCTCTATTATGTTGGTGCGGCTTCGGAACTTTTAAATATCTCGATATATCTCGAAAACTACGCTTCTGATCAAAAAATATCATAGAACATAAAAAGTAGGAAACTTAATTCTCTACAAAAAAGGTCTCTTAACATTTTGCCATAGCTCGCTTCGTTTCCGAGATATTTGCAGATTTATCTCAAGGGAAGGGGCCTGACGGACATATTTCGAGATATTTCTTCTTCTTGTTGTTCTTCTTCTGCACAGCTAAACTGGAAGTGGCATTTCCAGCTCGCAATAGTGCAGAGTTATCTCAAAGAAAGGGGCCACGGAGTTTCTGTATCTCTATTATGTTGGTGCGGTTTCGGAACTTTTAAATATCTTGATATATCTCGAGAACTACGCATCTGATCAAAAAATATCATAGAACATAAAAAGTAGGAAACTTAATTCTCTACAAAAAACGTCTCTTAACATTTTGCCATAGCTCGCTTCGTTTCCGAGGTATTTGCAGATTCAGCTCAAAGGAACTGGCCTGACGGACATATTTCGAGATATTTCTTCTTCTTGTTGTTCTTCCTCTGCACAGCTAAGCTGGAAGTGGCATTTGCAGCTCGCAATAGTGCAGAGTTATCTCAAAGAAAGGGGCCACGGTGTTTCTGTATCTCTATTATGTTGGTGCGGCTTCGGAACTTTTAAATATCTCGATATATCTCGAAAACTACGCTTCTGATCAAAAAATATCATAGAACGTAAATTGTAGGAAACATTATTCTCTACAAAAAAGGTCTCTTAACATTTTGCCATAGCTCGCTTCGTTTCCGAGATATTTGCAGATTCATCTCAAGGGAAGGGTTCTGACGGACATATTTCGAGATATTTCTTCTTCTTGTTGTTCTTCTTCTGCACAGCTAAGCTCGAAGCGGCATTTGCAGCTCGCAATAGTGCAGAGTTATCTCAAAGAAAGAGGCCACGGTGTTTCTGTACCTCTATTATGTTGGTGCAGCTTCGGAGCTTTTAAATATCTTGATATATCTCGAGAACTACGCATCTGATCAAAAAATATCATCGAACATAAAAAGTAGGAAACTTAATTCTCTACAAAAAAGGTCTCTTAACATTTTGCCATAGCTCGCTTCGTTTCCGAGATATTTGCAGATTTATCTCAAGGGAAGTGGCCTGACGGACATATTTCGAGATATTTCTTCTTCTTGTTGTTCTTGTTCTGCACAGCTAAGCTGGAAGTGGCATTTGCAGCTCGCAATAGTGCAGAGTTATCCCAAAGAAAGGGCCACGGTGTTTCTGTATCTCTATTATGTTGGTGCGGCTTCGGAACTTTTAAATATCTTGATATATCTCGAGAACTACGCATCTGATCAAAAAATATCATACTACATAAAAAGTAGGAAACTTAATTCTCTACAAGAAAGGTCTCTAAACATTTTGCCATAGCTCGCTTCGTTTCCGAGATATTTGCAGATTTATCTCGAGGGAAGGGGCCTGACGGACATATTTCGAGATATTTCTTCTTCTTGTTGTTCTTCTTCTGCACAGCTAAGCTGGAAGTGGCATTTGCAGCTCGCAATAGTGCAGAGTTATCTCAAAGAGAGGGGCCACGGTGTTTCTGTATCTCTATTATGTTGGTGCGGCTTCGGAACTTTTAAATATCTTGATATATCTCGGGAACTACGCATCTCATCAAAAAATATCATAGAACATAAAAAGTAGGAAACTTAATTCTCTACAAAAAAGGTCTCTTAATATTTCGCCATAGCTCGCTTCGTTTCCGAGACATTTGCAGATTTATCTCAAGGGAAGGGGCCTGACGGACATATTTCGAGATATTTCTTCTTCTTGTTGTTCTTCTTCTGCACAGCTAAGCTGGAAGTGGCATTTGCGGCTCGCACTAGTGCACAGTTATCTCAGAGAAAGGGGCCACGGTGTTTCTGTATCTCTATTATGTTGGTGCGTCTTCGGAACTTTTAAATATCTCGATATATCTCGAAAACTACGCTTCTGATCAAAAAATATCATAGAACATAAATTGTAGGAAACATAATTCCCTACAAAAAACGTCTCTTAACATTTTGCCATAGCTCGCTTCGTTTCCGAGATATTTGCAGATTCAGCTCAAAGGAACTGGCCTGACGGACATATTTCGAGATATTTCTTCTTCTTGTTGTTCTTCCTCTGCACAGCTAAGCTGGAAGTGGCATTTGCGGCTCTCACTAGTGCAGAGTTATCTCAAAGAAAGGGGCCACGGTGTTTCTGTATCTCTATTATGTTGGTGCGGCTTCGGAACTTTTAAATATCTCGATATATCTCGAAAACTACGCTTCTGATCAAAAAATATCATAGAACATAAAAAGTAGGAAACTTAATTCTCTACAAAAAAGGTCTCTTAACATTTTGCCATAGCTCGCTTCGTTTCCGAGATATTTGCAGATTTATCTCAAGGGAAGGGGCCTAACGGACATATTTCGAGATATTTCTTCTTCTTGTTGTTCTTCTTCTGCACAGCTAAACTGGAAGTGGCATTTGCAGCTCGCAATAGTGCAGAGTTATCCCAAAGAAAGGGGCCACGGTGTTTCTGTATCTCTATTATGTTGGTGCGGCTTCGGAACTTTTAAATATCTTGATATATCTCGAGAACTACGCATCTGATCAAAAAATATCATAGAAGATAAAAAGTAGGAAACTTAATTCTCTACAAAAAAGGTCTCTTAACATTTCGCCATAGCTCGCTTCGTTTCCGAGATATTTGCAGATATATCTCAAGGGAAGGGGCCTGACGGACATATTTCGAGATATTTCTTCTTCTTGTTGTTCTTCTTCTGCACAGCTAAGCTGGAAGTTGCATTTGCGGCTCGCACTAGTGCACAGTTATCTCAAAGAAAGGGGCCACGGTGTTTCTGTATCTCTATTATGTTGGTGCGTCTTCGGAACTTTTAAATATCTCGATATATCTCGAAAACTACGCTTCTGATCAAAAAATATCATAGAACATAAATTGTAGAAAACATAATTCTCTACAAAAAACGTCTCTTAACATTTTGCCATAGCTCGCTTCGTTTCCGAGATATTTGCAGATTCAGCTCAAAGGAACTGGCCTGACGGACATATTTCGAGATATTTCTTCTTCTTGTTGTTCTTCCTCTGCACAGCTAAGCTGGAACTGGCATTTGCAGCTCGCAATAGTGCAGAGTTATCTCAAAGAAAGGGGCCACGGTGTTTCTGTATCTCTATTATGTTGGTGCGGCTTCGGAACTTTTAAATATCTTGATATATCTCGAGAACTACGCATCTGATCAAAAAATATCATAGAACATAAAAAGTAGGAAACTTAATTCTCTACAAAAAAGGTCTCTTAACATTTTGCCATAGCTCGCTTCGTTTCCGAGATATTTGCAGATTTATCTCAAGGGAAGGGGCCTGACGGACATATTTCGAGATATTTCTTCTTCTTGTTGTTCTTGTTCTGCACAGCTAAGCTGGAAGTGGCATTTGCAGCTCGCACTAGTGCAGAGTTATCTCACCGAAATGGGCCACGGTGTTTCTGTATCTCTATTATGTTGGTGCGGCTTCGGAACTTCTAAATATCTCGATATATCTCGAAAACTACGCTTCTGATCAAAAAATATCATAGAACATAAATTGTAGGAAACATAATTCTCTACAAAAAACGTCTCTTAACATTTTGCCATAGATCGCTTCGTTTCCGAGATATTTGCAGATTCAGCTCAAAGGAACTGGCCTGACGGACATATTTCGAGATATTTCTTCTTCTTGTTGTTCTTCCTCTGCACAGCTAAGCTGGAAGTGGCATTTGCAGCTCGCAATAGTGCAGAGCTATCTCAAAGAAAGGGGCCACGGTGTTTCTGTATCTCTATTATGTTGGTGCGGCTTCGGAACTTTTAAATATCTTGATATATCTCGAGAACTACGCATCTGATCAAAAAATATCATAGAACATAAAAAGTAGGAAACTTAATTCTCCACAAAAAAGGTCTCTTAACATTTTGCCATAGCTGGCTTCGTTTCCGGGACATTTGCAGATTTATCTCAAGGGAAGGGGCCTGACGGACATATTTCGAGATATTTCTTCTTCTTGTTGTTCTTCTTCTGCACAGCTAAGCTGGAAGTTGCATTTGCGGCTCGCACTAGTGCACAGTTATCTCAAAGAAAGGGGCCACGGTGTTTCTGTATCTCTATTATGTTGGTGCGTCTTCGGAACTTTTAAATATCTCGATATATCTCGAAAACTACGCTTCTGATCAAAAAATATCATAGAACATAAATTGTAGGAAACATAATTCTCTACAAAAAACGTCTCTTAACATTTTGCCATAGCTCGCTTCGTTTCCGAGATATTTGCAGATTCAGCTCAAAGGAACTGGCCTGACGGACATATTTCGAGATATTTCTTCTTCTTGTTGTTCTTCCTCTGCACAGCTAAGCTGGAACTGGCATTTGCAGCTCGCAATAGTGCAGAGTTATCTCAAAGAAAGGGGCCACGGTGTTTCTGTATCTCTATTATGTTGGTGCGGCTTCGGAACTTTTAAATATCTTGATATATCTCGAGAACTACGCATCTGATCAAAAAATATCATAGAACATAAAAAGTAGGAAACTTAATTCTCTACAAAAAAGGTCTCTTAACATTTTGCCATAGCTCGCTTCGTTTCCGAGATATTTGCATATTTATCTCAAGGGAAGGGGCCTGACGGACATATTTCGAGATATTTCTTCTTCTTGTTGTTCTTCTTCTGCACAGCTGAGCTGGAAGTGGCACTTGCGGCTCGCACTAGTGCAGAGTTATCTCAAAGAAAGGGGCCACGGTGTTTCTGTATCTCTATTATGTTGGTGCGGCTTCGGAACTTTTAAATATCTCGATATATCTCGAAAACTACGCTTCTGATCAAAAAATATCATAGAACATAAAAAGTAGGAAACTTAATTCTCTACAAAAAAGGTCTCTTAACGTTTTGCAATAGCTCGCTTCGTTTCCGAGATATTTGCAGATTTATCTCAAGGGAAGGGTCCTGATGGACATATTTCGAGATATTTCTTCTTCTTGTTGTTCTTCTTCTGCACAGCTAAACTGGAAGTGGCATTTCCAGCTCGCAATCGTGCAGAGTTATCTCAAAGAAAGGGGCCACGGTGTTTCTGTATCTCTATTATGTTGGTGCGGTTTCGGAACTTTTAAATATCTTGATATATCTCGAGAACTACGCATCTGATCAAAAAATATCATAGAACATAAATTGTAGGAAACATAATTCTCTACAAAAAACGTCTCTTAACATTTTGCCATAGCTCGCTTCGTTTCCGAGATATTTGCAGATTCAGCTCAAAGGAACTGGCCTGACGGACATATTTCGAGATATTTCTTCTTCTTGTTGTTCTTCCTCTGCACAGCTAAGCTGGAAGTGGCATTTGCAGCTCGCAATAGTGCAGAGTTATCTCAAAGAAAGGGGCCACGGTGTTTCTGTATCTCTATTATGTTGGTGCGGCTTCGGAACTTTTAAATATCTCGATATATCTCGAAAACTACGCTTCTGATCAAAAAATATCATAGAACGTAAATTGTAGGAAACATTATTCTCTACAAAAAAGGTCTCTTAACATTTTGCCATAGCTCGCTTCGTTTCCGAGATATTTGCAGATTCATCTCAAGGGAAGGGGCCTGACGGACATATTTCGAGATATTTCTTCTTCTTGTTGTTCTTCTTCTGCACAGCTAAGCTGGAAGCGGCATTTGCAGCTCGCAATAGTGCAGAGTTATCTCAAAGAGAGGGGCCACGGTGTTTCTGTATCTCTATTATGTTGGTGCGGCTTCGGAACTTTTAAATATCTTGATATATCTCGAGAACTACGCATCTCATCAAAAAATATCATAGAAGATAAAAAGTAGGAAACTAAATTCTCTACAAAAAAGGTCTCTTAACATTTTGCCATAGCTCGCTTCGTTTCCGAGATATTTGCAGATATATCTCAAGGGAAGGGGCCTGACGGACATATTTCGAGATATTTCTTCTTCTTGTTGTTCTTCTTCTGCACAGCTAAGCTGGAAGTGGCATTTGCAGCTCGCAATAGTGCACAGCTATCTCAAAGAAAGGGGCCACGGTGTTTCTGTATCTCTATTATGTTGGTGCGGCTTCGGAACTTTTAAATATCTCGATATATCTCGAAAACTACGCTTCTGATCAAAAAATATCATAGAACGTAAATTGTAGGAAACATTATTCTCTACAAAAAAGGTCTCTTAACATTTTGCCATAGCTCGCTTCGTTTCCGAGATATTTGCAGATTCATCTCAAGGGAAGGGGTCTGACGGACATATTTCGAGATATTTCTTCTTCTTGTTGTTCTTCTTCTGCACAGCTAAGCTCGAAGCGGCATTTGCAGCTCGCAATAGTGCAGAGTTATCTCAAAGAAAGAGGCCACGGTGTTTCTGTACCTCTATTATGTTGGTGCAGCTTCGGAACTTTTAAATATCTTGATATATCTCGAGAACTACGCATCTGATCAAAAAATATCATCCAACATAAAAAGTAGGAAACTTAATTCTCTACAAAAAAGGTCTCTTAACATTTTGCCATAGCTTGCTTCGTTTCCGAGATATTTGCAGATTTATCTCAAGGGAAGTGGCCTGACGGACATATTTCGAGATATTTCTTCTTCTTGTTGTTCTTGTTCTGCACAGCTAAGCTGGAAGTGGCATTTGCAGCTCGCAATAGTGCAGAGTTATCCCAAAGAAAGGGCCACGGTGTTTCTGTATCTCTATTATGTTGGTGCGGCTTCGGAACTTTTAAATATCTTGATATATCTCGAGAACTACGCATCTGATCAAAAAATATCATACTACATAAAAAGTAGGAAACTTAATTCTCTACAAGAAAGATCTCTAAACATTTTGCCATAGCTCGCTTCGTTTCCGAGATATTTGCAGAGTTATCTCAAAGAAAGGGGCCACGGTGTTTCTGTATCTCTATTATGTTGGTGCGGCTTCGAAACTTTTAAATATCTTGATATATCTCGAGAACTACGCATCTGATCAAAAAATATCATAGAACATAAATTGTAGGAAACATAATTCTCTACAAAAAAGGTATCTTAACATTTTGCCATAGCTCGCTCCGTTTCCGAGATATTTGCAGATATATCTCAAGGGAAGGGGCCTGCCGGACATATTTCGAGATATTTCTTCTTCTTGTTGTTCTTCTTCTGCACAGCTAAGCTGGAAGTGGCATTTACAGCTCGCAATAGTGCAGAGTTATCTCAGAGAAAGGGGCCACAGTGTTTCTGTATCTCTATTATGTTGGTGCGGCTTCGGATCTTTTAAATATCTCGATATATCTCGAAAACTACGCTTCTGATCAAAAAATATCATAGAACATAAATTGTAGGAAACATAATTCACTACAAAAAACGTCTCTTAACATTTTGCCATAGCTCGCTTCGTTTCCGAGATATTTGCAGATTCAGCTCAAAGGAACGGGCGTGACGGACATATTTCGAGATACTTCTTCTTCTTGTTGTTCTTCCTCTGCACAGCTAAGCTGGAAGTGGCATTTGCAGCTCGCAATAGTGCAGAGTTATCTCAAAGAAAGGGGCCACGGTGTTTCTGTATCTCTATTATGTTGGTGCGGCTTCGGAACTTTTAAATATCTTGATATATCTCGAGAACTACGCATCTGATCAAAAAATATCATAGAACATAAAAAGTAGGAAACTTAATTCTCTACAAAAAAGGTCTCTTAACATTTTGCCATAGCTCTCTTCGTTTCCGAGATATTTGCAGATTTATCTCAAGGGAAGGGGCCTGACGGACATATTTCGAGATATTTCTTCATCTTGTTGTTCTTCTTCTGCACAGCTAAGCTGGAAGTGGCATTTGCAGCTCGCAATAGTGCAGAGTTATCTCAAAGAAAGGGGCCACGGTGTTTCTGTATCTCTATTATGTTGGTGCGGCTTCGCAACTTTTAAATATCTCGATATATCTCGAAAACTACGCTTCTGATCAAAAAATATCATAGAACCTAAATTGTAGGAAACATAATTCTCTACAAAAAAGGTCTCTTAACATTTTGCCATAGCTCGCTTCTTTTCCGAGATATTTGCAGATTTATCTCAAGGGAAGGGTCCTGATGGACATATTTCGAGATATTTCTTCTTCTTGTTGTTCTTCTTCTGCACAGCTAAACAGGTAGTGGCATTTCCAGCTCGCAATCGTGCAGAGTTATCTCAAAGAACGGGGCCACGGTGTTTCTGTATCTCTATTATGTTGGTGCGGCTTCGGAACTTTTAAATATCTTGATATATCTCGAGAACTACGCCTCTGATCGAAAAATATCATAGAACGTAAAAAGTAGGAAACTTAATTCTCTACAAAAAAGGTCTCTTAACATTTTGCCATAGCTCGCTTCGTTTCCGAGATATTTGCAGATTCAGCTCAAAGGAACGGGCCTGACGGACATATTTCGAGATACTTCTTCTTCTTGTTGTTCTTCCTCTGCACAGCTAAGCTGGAAGTGGCATTTGCAGCTCGCAATAGTGCAGAGTTATCTCAAAGAAAGTGGCCACGGTGTTTCTGTATCTCTATTATGTTGGTGCGGCTTCGGAACTTTTAAATATCTTGATATATCTCGAGAACTACGCATCTGATCAAAAAATATCATAGAACATAAAAAGTAGGAAACTTAATTCTCTACAAAAAAGGTCTCTTAACATTTTGCCATAGGTCGCTTCGTTTCCGAGATATTTGCAGATATATCTCAAGGGAAGGGGCCTGACGGACATATTTCGAGATATTTCTTCTTCTTGTTGTTCTTCTTCTGCACAGCTAAGCCGGAAGTGGCATTTGCATCTCGCAATAGTGCAGAGTTATCTCAAAGAAAGGGGCCACGGTGTTTCTGTATCTCTATTATGTTGGTGCGGCTTCGGAACTTTTAAATATCTTGATATATCTCGAGAACTACGCCTCTGATCAAAAAATATCATAGAACGTAAATTGTAGGAAACATTATTCTCTACAAAAAAGGTCTCTTAACATTTTGCCATAGCTCGCTTTGTTTCCGAGATATTTGCAGATTTATCTCAAGGGAAGGGTCCTGATGGACATATTTCGAGATATTTCTTCTTCTTGTTGTTCTTCTTCTGCACAGCTAAACTGGAAGTGGCATTTCCAGCTCGCAATCGTGCAGAGTTATCTCAAAGAACGGGGCCACGGTGTTTCTGTATCTCTATTATGTTGGTGCGGCTTCGGAACTTTTAAATATCTTGATATATCTCGAGAACTACGCCTCTGATTGAAAAATATGATAGAACGTAAAAAGTAGGAAACTTAATTCTCTACAAAAAAGGTCTCTTAACATTTTGCCATAGCTCGCTTCGTTTCCGAGATATTTGCAGATTTATCTCAAGGGAAGGGGCCTGACGGACATATTTCGAGATATTTCTTCTTGTTGTTGTTGTTCTTCTGCACAGCTAAGCTGGAAGTGGCATTTGCAGCGCGCAATAGTGCAGAGTTATCTCAAAGAAAGGGGCCACGGTGTTTCTGTATCTCTATTATGTTGGTGCGGCTTCGGAACTTTTAAATATCTTGATACATCTCGAGAACTACGCATCTGATCAAAAAATATCATAGAAGATAAAAAGTAGGAAACTTAATTCTCTACAAAAAAGGTCTCTTAACATTTCGCCATAGCTCGCTTCGTTTCCGAGATATTTGCAGATTTATCTCAAGGGAAGGGGCCTGTCGGACATATTTCGAGATATTTCTTCTTCTTGTTGTTCTTCTTCTGCACAGCTAAGCTGGAAGTGGCATTTGCGGCTCGCACTAGTGCAGAGTTATCTCAAAGAAAGGGGCCACGGTGTTTCTGTATCTCTATTATGTTGGTGCGGCTTCGGAACTTTTAAATATCTCGATATATCTCGAAAACTACGCTTCTGATCAAAAAATATCATAGAACATAAATTGTAGGAAACATAATTCTCTACAAAAAACGTCTCTTAACATTTTGCCATAGCTCGCTTCGTTTCCGAGATATTTGCAGATTCAGCTCAAAGGAACTGGCCTGACGGACATATTTCGAGATATTTCTTCTTCTTGTTGTTCTTCCTCTGCACAGCTAAGCTGGAAGTGGCATTTGCAGCTCGCAATAGTGCAGAGTTATCTCAAAGAAAGGGGCCACGGTGTTTCTGTATCTCTATTATGTTGGTGCGGCTTCGGAACTTTTAAATATCTTGATATATCTCGAGAACTACGCATCTGATCAAAAAATATCATAGAACATAAAAAGTAGGAAACTTAATTCTCTACAAAAAAGGTCTCTTAACATTTTGCCATAGCTCGCTTCGTTCCCGAGATATTTGCAGATTTATCTCAAGGGAAGGGGCCTGACGGACATATTTCTAGATATTTCTTCCTGTTGTTGTTCTTCTTCTGCACAGCTAAGCTGGAAGTGGCATTTGCGGCTCGCACTAGTGCAGAGTTATCTCAAAGAAAGGGGCCACGGTGTTTCTGTATCTCTATTATGTTGGTGCGGCTTCGGAACTTTTAAATATCTCGATATATCTCGAAAACTACGCTTCTGATCAAAAAATATCATAGAACCTAAATTGTAGGAAACATAATTCTCTACAAAAAAGGTCTCTTAACATTTTGCCATAGCTCGCTTCGTTTCCGAGATATTTGCAGATTTATCTCAAGGGAAGGGTCCTGATGGACATATTTCGAGATATTTCTTCTTCTTGTTGTTCTTCTTCTGCACAGCTAAACAGGTAGTGGCATTTGCAGCTCGCAATCGTGCAGAGTTATCTCAAAGAACGGGGCCACGGTGTTTCTGTATCTCTATTATGTTGGTGCGGCTTCGGAACTTTTAAATATCTTGATATATCTCGAGAACTACGCCTCTGATCGAAAAATATCATAGAACGTAAAAAGTAGGAAACTTAATTCTCTACAAAAAAGGTCTCTTAACATTTTGCCATAGCTCGCTTCGTTTCCGAGATATTTGCAGATTCAGCTCAAAGGAACGGGCCTGACGGACATATTTCGAGATACTTCTTCTTCTTGTTGTTCTTCCTCTGCACAGCTAAGCTGGAAGTGGCATTTGCAGCTCGCAATAGTGCAGAGTTATCTCAAAGAAAGTGGCCACGGTGTTTCTGTATCTCTATTATGTTGGTGCGGCTTCGGAACTTTTAAATATCTTGATATATCTCGAGAACTACGCATCTGATCAAAAAATATCATAGAACATAAAAAGTAGGAAACTTAATTCTCTACAAAAAAGGTCTCTTAACATTTTGCCATAGCTCGCTTCGTTTCCGAGATATTTGCAGATATATCTCAAGGGAAGGGGCCTGACGGACATATTTCGAGATATTTCTTCTTCTTGTTGTTCTTCTTCTGCACAGCTAAGCCGGAAGTGGCATTTGCATCTCGCAATAGTGCAGAGTTATCTCAAAGAAAGGGGCCACGGTGTTTCTGTATCTCTATTATGTTGGTGCGGCTTCGGAACTTTTAAATATCTTGATATATCTCGAGAACTACGCCTCTGATCAAAAAATATCATAGAACGTAAATTGTAGGAAACATTATTCTCTACAAAAAAGGTCTCTTAACATTTTGCCATAGCTCGCTTCGTTTCCGAGATATTTGCAGATTTATCTCAAGGGAAGGGGCCTGACGGACATATTTCGAGATATTTCTTCTTCTTGTTGTTGTTCTTCTGCACAGCTAAGCTGGAAGTGGCATTTGCAGCGCGCAATAGTGCAGAGTTATCTCAAAGAAAGGGGCCACGGTGTTTCTGTATCTCTATTATGTTGGTGCGGCTTCGGAACTTTTAAATATCTTGATACATCTCGAGAACTACGCATCTGATCAAAAGATATCATAGAAGATAAAAAGTAGGAAACTTAATTCTCTACAAAAAAGGTCTCTTAACATTTCGCCATAGCTCGCTTCGTTTCCGAGATATTTGCAGATTTATCTCAAGGGAAGGGGCCTGACGGACATATTTCGAGATATTTCTTCCTCTTGTTGTTCTTCTTCTGCACAGCTGAGCTGGAAGTGGCAATTGCAGGTCGCAATAGTGCAGAGTTATCTCAAAGAAAGGGGCCACGATGTTTCTGTATCTCTATTATGTTGGTGCGGCTTCGGAACTTTTAAATATCTTGATATATCTCGAGAACTACGCATCTGATCAAAAAATATCATAGAACATAAATTGTAGGAAACATAATTCACTACAAAAAACGTCTCTTAACATTTTGCCATAGCTCGCTTCGTTTCCGAGATATTTGCAGATTCAGCTCAAAGGAACGGGCCTGACGGACATATTTCGAGATACTTCTTCTTCTTGTTGTTCTTCCTCTGCACAGCTAAGCTGGAAGTGGCATTTGCAGCTCGCAATAGTGCAGAGTTATCTCAAAGAAAGGGGCCACGGTGTTTCTGTATCTCTATTATGTTGGTGCGGCTTCGGAACTTTTAAATATCTTGATATATCTCGAGAACTACGCATCTGATCAAAAAATATCATAGAACATAAAAAGTAGGAAACTTAATTCTCTACAAAAAAGGTCTCTTAACATTTTGCCATAGCTCGATTCGTTCCCGAGATATTTGCAGATTTATCTCAAGGGAAGGGGCCTGACGGACATATTTCGAGATATTTCTTCTTCTTGTTGTTCTTCTTCAGCACAGCTGAGCTGGAAGTGGCATTTGCAGGTCGCAATAGTGCAGAGTTATCTCAAAGAAAGGGGCCACGGTGTTTCTGTATCTCTATTATGTTGGTGCGGCTTCGGAACTTTTAAATATCTTGATATATCTCGAGAACTACGCATCTGATCAAAAAATATCATAGAACATAAAAAGTAGGAAACTTAATTCTCTACAAAAAAGGTCTCTTAACATTTTGCCATAGCTCGCTTCGTTCCCGAGATATTTGCAGATTTATCTCAAGGGAAGGGGCCTGACGGACATATTTCGAGATATTTCTTCTTCTTGTTGTTCTTCTTCTGCACAGCTAAGCTGGAAGTGGCATTTGCGGCTCGCACTAGTGCAGCGTTATCTCAAAGAAAGGAGCCACGGTGTTTCTGTATCTCTATTATGTTGGTGCGGCTTCGGAACTTTTAAATATCTCGATATATCTCGAAAACTACGCTTCTGATCAAAAAATATCATAGAACATAAATTGTAGGAAACATAATTCACTACAAAAAACGTCTCTTAACATTTTGCCATAGCTCGCTTCGTTTCCGAGATATTTGCAGATATATCTCAAGGGAAGGGGCCTGACGGACATATTTCGAGATATTTCTTCTTCTTGTTGTTCTTCTTCTGCACAGCTAAGCCGGAAGTGGCATTTGCATCTCGCAATAGTGCAGAGTTATCTCAAAGAAAGGGGCCACGGTGTTTCTGTATCTCTATTATGTTGGTGCGGCTTCGGAACTTTTAAATATCTTGATATATCTCGAGAACTACGCCTCTGATCAAAAAATATCATAGAACGTAAATTGTAGGAAACATTATTCTCTACAAAAAAGGTCTCTTAACATTTTGCCATAGCTCGCTTCGTTTCCGAGATATTTGCAGATTTATCTCAAGGGAAGGGGCCTGACGGACATATTTCGAGATATTTCTTCTTCTTGTTGTTGTTCTTCTGCACAGCTAAGCTGGAAGTGGCATTTGCAGCGCGCAATAGTGCAGAGTTATCTCAAAGAAAGGGGCCACGGTGTTTCTGTATCTCTATTATGTTGGTGCGGCTTCGGAACTTTTAAATATCTTGATACATCTCGAGAACTACGCATCTGATCAAAAGATATCATAGAAGATAAAAAGTAGGAAACTTAATTCTCTACAAAAAAGGTCTCTTAACATTTCGCCATAGCTCGCTTCGTTTCCGAGATATTTGCAGATTTATCTCAAGGGAAGGGGCCTGACGGACATATTTCGAGATATTTCTTCCTCTTGTTGTTCTTCTTCTGCACAGCTGAGCTGGAAGTGGCAATTGCAGGTCGCAATAGTGCAGAGTTATCTCAAAGAAAGGGGCCACGATGTTTCTGTATCTCTATTATGTTGGTGCGGCTTCGGAACTTTTAAATATCTTGATATATCTCGAGAACTACGCATCTGATCAAAAAATATCATAGAACATAAAAAGTAGGAAACTTAATTCTCTACAAAAAAGGTCTCTTAACATTTTGCCATAGCTCGCTTCGTTTCCGAGATATTTGCAGATTCAGCTCAAAGGAACTGGCCTGACGGACATATTTCGAGATATTTCTTCTTCTTGTTGTTCTTCCTCTGCACAGCTAAGCTGGAAGTGGCATTTGCAGCTCGCAATAGTGCAGAGTTATCTCAAAGAAAGGGGCCACGGTGTTTCTGTATCTCTATTATGTTGGTGCGGCTTCGGAACTTTTAAATATCTTGATATATCTCGAGAACTACGCATCTGATCAAAAAATATCATAGAACATAAATTGTAGGAAACATAATTCACTACAAAAAACGTCTCTTAACATTTTGCCATAGCTCGCTTCGTTTCCGAGATATTTGCAGATTCAGCTCAAAGGAACGGGCCTGACGGACATATTTCGAGATACTTCTTCTTCTTGTTGTTCTTCCTCTGCACAGCTAAGCTGGAAGTGGCATTTGCAGCTCGCAATAGTGCAGAGTTATCTCAAAGAAAGGGGCCACGGTGTTTCTGTATCTCTATTATGTTGGTGCGGCTTCGGAACTTTTAAATATCTTGATATATCTCGAGAACTACGCATCTGATCAAAAAATATCATAGAACATAAAAAGTAGGAAACTTAATTCTCTACAAAAAAGGTCTCTTAACATTTTGCCATAGCTCGATTCGTTCCCGAGATATTTGCAGATTTATCTCAAGGGAAGGGGCCTGACGGACATATTTCGAGATATTTCTTCTTCTTGTTGTTCTTCTTCAGCACAGCTGAGCTGGAAGTGGCATTTGCAGGTCGCAATAGTGCAGAGTTATCTCAAAGAAAGGGGCCACGGTGTTTCTGTATCTCTATTATGTTGGTGCGGCTTCGGAACTTTTAAATATCTTGATATATCTCGAGAACTACGCATCTGATCAAAAAATATCATAGAACATAAAAAGTAGGAAACTTAATTCTCTACAAAAAAGGTCTCTTAACATTTTGCCATAGCTCGCTTCGTTCCCGAGATATTTGCAGATTTATCTCAAGGGAAGGGGCCTGACGGACATATTTCGAGATATTTCTTCTTCTTGTTGTTCTTCTTCTGCACAGCTAAGCTGGAAGTGGCATTTGCGGCTCGCACTAGTGCAGCGTTATCTCAAAGAAAGGAGCCACGGTGTTTCTGTATCTCTATTATGTTGGTGCGGCTTCGGAACTTTTAAATATCTCGATATATCTCGAAAACTACGCTTCTGATCAAAAAATATCATAGAACATAAATTGTAGGAAACATAATTCACTACAAAAAACGTCTCTTAACATTTTGCCATAGCTCGCTTCGTTTCCGAGATATTTGCAGATTCAGCTCAAAGGAACGGGCCTGACGGACATATTTCGAGATATTTCTTCTTCTTGTTGTTCTTCTTCTGCACAGCTGAGCTGGAAGTGGCATTTGCAGGTCGCAATAGTGCAGAGTTATCTCAAAGAAAGGGGCCACGGTGTTTCTGTATCTCTATTATGTTGGTGCGGCTTCGGAACTTTTAAATATCTTGATATATCTCGAGAACTACGCATCTGATCAAAAAATATCATAGAACATAAAAAGTAGGAAACTTAATTCTCTACAAAAAAGGTCTCTTAACATTTTGCCATAGCTCGCTTCGTTCCCGAGATATTTGCAGATTTATCTCAAGGGAAGGGGCCTGACGGACATATTTCGAGATATTTCTTCTTCTTGTTGTTCTTCTTCTGCACAGCTAAGCTGGAAGTGGCATTTGCGGCTCGCACTAGTGCAGCGTTATCTCAAAGAAAGGAGCCACGGTGTTTCTGTATCTCTATTATGTTGGTGCGGCTTCGGAACTTTTAAATATCTCGATATATCTCGAAAACTACGCTTCTGATCAAAAAATATCATAGAACATAAATTGTAGGAAACATAATTCACTACAAAAAACGTCTCTTAACATTTTGCCATAGCTCGCTTCGTTTCCGAGATATTTGCAGATTCAGCTCAAAGGAACGGGCCTGACGGACATATTTCGAGATATTTCTTCTTCTTGTTGTTCTTCTTCTGCACAGCTGAGCTGGAAGTGGCATTTGCAGGTCGCAATAGTGCAGAGTTATCTCAAAGAAAGGGGCCACGGTGTTTCTGTATCTCTATTATGTTGGTGCGGCTTCGGAACTTTTAAATATCTTGATATATCTCGAAAACTACGCTTCTGATCAAAAAATATCATAGAACATAAATTGTAGGAAACATAATTCACTACAAAAAACGTCTCTTAACATTTTGCCATAGCTCGCTTCGTTTCCGAGATATTTGCAGATTCAGCTCAAAGGAACGGGCCTGACGGACATATTTCGAGATACTTCTTCTTCTTGTTGTTCTTCCTCTGCACAGCTAAGCAGGAAGTGGCATTTGCAGCTCGCCATAGTGCAGAGTTATCTCAAAGAAAGGGGCCACGGTGTTTCTGTATCTCTATTATGTTGGTGCGGCTTCGGAACTTTTAAATATCTTGATATATCTCGAGAACTACGCATCTGATCAAAAAATATCATAGAACATAAAAAGTAGGAAACTTAATTCTCTACAAAAAAGGTCTCTTAACATTTTGCCATAGCTCGCTTCGTTCCCGAGATATTTGCAGATTTATCTCAAGGGAAGGGGCCTGACGGACATATTTCGAGATATTTCTTCTTCTTGTTGTTCTTCTTCTGCACAGCTAAGCTGGAAGTGGCATTTGCGGCTCGCACTAGTGCAGAGTTATCTCAAAGAAAGGGGCCACGGTGTTTCTGTATCTCTATTATGTTGGTGCGGCTTCGGAACTTTTAAATATCTCGATATATCTCGAGAACTACGCGTCTGATCGAAAAATATCATAGAACATAAAAAGTAGGAAACTTAATTCTCTACAAAAAAGGTCTCTTAACATTTTGCCATAGCTCGCTTCGTTTCCGAGATATTTGCAGATTTATCTCAAGGGAAGGGGCCTGACGGACATATTTCGAGATATTTCTTCTTCTTGTTGTTCTTCTTCAGCACAGCTGAGCTGGAAGTGGCATTTGCAGGTCGCAATAGTGCAGAGTTATCTCAAAGAAAGGGGCCACGGTGTTTCTGTATCTCTATTATGTTGGTGCGGCTTCGGAACTTTTAAATATCTTGATATATCTCGAGAACTACGCCTCTGATTGAAAAATATCATAGAACATAAAAAGTAGGAAACTTAATTCTCTACAAAAAAGGTCTCTTAACATTTTGCCATAGCTCGCTTCGTTTCCGAGATATTTGCAGATTTATCTCAAGGGAAGGGGCCTGACGGACATATTTCGAGATATTTCTTCTTCTTGTTGTTCTTTTTCTGCACAGCTAAGCTGGAAGTGGCATTTGCAGCGCGCAATAGTGCAGAGTTATCTCTAAGAAAGGGGCCACGGTGTATCTGTATCTCTATTATGTTGGTGCGGCTTCGGAACTTTTAAATATCTTGATATATCTCGAGAACCACGCATCTGATCAAAAAATATCATAGAACATAAAAAGTAGGAAACTTAATTCTCTACAAAAACGGTCTCTTAACATTTTGCCATAGCTCGCTTCGTTTCCGAGATATTTGCAGATTTATCTCAAGGGAAGGGTCCTGATGGACATATTTCGAGATATTTCTTCTTCTTGTTGTTCTTCTTCTGCACAGCTAAGCTGGAAGTGGCATTTGCAGCGCGCAATAGTGCAGAGTTATCTCAAAGAAAGGGGCCACGGTGTTTCTGTATCTCTATTATGTTGGTGCGGCTTCGGAACTTTTAAATATCTCGATATATCTCGAAAACTACGCTTCTGATCAAAAAATATCATAGAACATAAATTGTCGGAAACATAATTCACTACAAAAAACGTCTCTTAACATTTTGCCATAGCTCGCTTCGTTTCCGAGATATTTGCAGATTCAACTCAAAGGAACGGGCCTGACGGACATATTTCGAGATACTTCTTCTTCTTGTTGTTCTTCCTCTGCACAGCTAAGCTGGAAGTGGCATTTGCAGCTCGCAATAGTGCAGAGTTATCTCAAAGAAAGGGGCCACGATGTTTCTGTATCTCTATTATGTTGGTGCGGCTTCGGAACTTTTAAATATCTTGATATATCTCGAGAACTACGCATCTGATCAAAAAATATCATAGAACATAAAAAGTAGGAAACTTAATTCTCTACAAAAAAGGTCTCTTAACATTTTGCCATAGCTCGCTTCGTTCCCGAGATATTTGCGGATTTATTTCAAGGGAAGGGGCCTGACGGACATATTTCGAGATATTTCTTCTTCTTGTTGTTCTTCTTCTGCACAGCTAAGCTGGAAGTGGCATTTGCAGCTCGCAATAGTGCAGAGTTATCTCAAAGAAAGGGGCCACGGTGTTTCTGTATCTCTATTATGTTGGTGAGGCTTCGGAACTTTTAAATATCTTGATATATCTCGAGAACTACGCATCTGATCAAAAAATATCATAGAACATAAAAAGTAGGAAACTTAATTCTCTACAAAAAAGGTCTCTTAACATTTTGCCATAGCTCGCTTCGTTTCCGAGATATTTGCAGATTTATCTCAAGGGAAGGGGCCTAACGGACATATTTCGAGATATTTCTTCTTCTTGTTGTTCTTCTTCTGCACAGCTAAACTGGAAGTGGTATTTCCAGCTCGCAATAGTGCAGAGTCATCTCAAAGAAAGGGGCCACGGTGTTTCTGTATCTCTATTATGTTGGTGCGGCTTCGGAACTTTTAAATATCTCGATATATCTCGAAAACTACGCTTCTGATCAAAAAATATCATAGAACATAAATTGTAGGAAACATAATTCTCGACAAAAAAGGTCTCTTAACATTTTGCCATAGCTCTCTTCGTTTCCGAGATATTTGGAGATTTATCTCAAGGGACGGGGGCCTGACGGACATATTTCGAGATATTTCTTCTTCTTGTTGTTCTTCTTCTGCACAGCTAAGCTGGAAGTGGCATTTGCAGCTCGCAATAGTGCAGAGTTATCTCAAAGAAAGGGGCCACGGTGTTTCTGTATCTCTATTATGTTGGTGCGGCTTCGGAACTTTTAAATATCTTGATATATCTCGAGAACTACGCATCTGATCAAAAAATATCATAGAACATAAAAAGTAGGAAACCTCATTTTCTACAAAAAAGGTCGCTTAACATTTTGCCGTAGCTCGCTTCGTTTCCGAGATATTTGCAGATTTATCTCAAGGGAAGGGGCCTGACGGACATATTTCGAGATATTTCTTCTTCTTGTTGTTCTTCTTCTGCACAGCTAAGCTGGAAGTGGCATTTGCGGCTCGTACTAGTGCAGAGTTATCTCAAAGAAAGGAGCCACGGTGTTTCTGTATCTCTATTATGTTGGTGCGGCTTCGGCACTTTTAAATATCTTGATATATCTCGAGAACTACGCATCTGATCAAAAAATATCATAGAACATGAAAAGTAGGAAACTTAATTCTCTACAAAAAAGGTCTCTTAACATTTTGCCATAGCTCTCTTCGTTTCCGAGATATTTGCAGATTTATCTCAAGGGAAGGGGCCTGACGGACATATTTCGAGATATTTCTTCTTCTTGTTGTTCTTCTTCTGCACAGCTAAGCTGGAAGTGGCATTTGCAGCTCGCAATAGTGCAGAGTTATCTCAAAGAAAGGGGCCACGGTGTTTCTGTATCTCTATTATGTTGGTGCGGCTTCGGAACTTTTAAATATCTTGATATATCTCGAGAACTACGCATCTGATCAAAAAATATCATAGAACATAAAAAGTAGGAAACTTAATTCTCTACAAAAAAGGTCTCTTAACATTTTGCCATAGCTCGCTTCGTTTCCGAGATATTTGCAGATTTATCTCAAGGGAAGGGGCCTAACGGACATATTTCGAGATATTTCTTCTTCTTGTTGTTCTTCTTCTGCACAGCTAAACTGGAAGTGGCATTTCCAGCTCGCAATAGTGCAGAGTCATCTCAAAGAAAGGGGCCACGGTGTTTCTGTATCTCTATTATGTTGGTGCGGCTTCGGAACTTTTAAATATCTCGATATATCTCGAAAACTACGCTTCTGATCAAAAAATATCATAGAACATAAATTGTAGGAAACATAATTCTCGACAAAAAAGGTCTCTTAACATTTTGCCATAGCTCGCTTCGTTTCCGAGATATTTGCAGATATATCTCAAGGGAAGGGGCCTGACGGACATATTTCGAGATATTTCTTCTTCTTGTTGTTCTTCTTCTGCACAGCTAAGCTGGAAGTGGCATTTACAGCTCGCAATAGTGCAGAGTTATCTCAAAGAAAGGGGCCACGGTGTTTCTGTATCTCTATTATGTTGGTGCGGCTTCGGAACTTTTAAATATCTTGATATATCTCGAGAACTACGCATCTGATCAAAAAATGTCATACAACGTAAAAAGTAGGAAACTTAATTCTCTACAAAAAAGGTCTCTTAACATTTTGCCATAGCTCTCTTCGTTTCCGAGATATTTCCAGATTTATCTCAAGGGAAGGGGCCTGACGGACATATTTCGAGATATTTCTTCTTCTTATTGTTCTTCTTCTGCACAGCTAAGCTGGAAGTGGCATTTGCAGCTCGCAATAGTGCAGAGTTATCTCAAAGAAAGGGGCCACGGTGTTTCTGTATCTCTATTATGTTGGTGCGGCTTCGGAACTTTTAAATATCTTGATATATCTCGAGAACTACGCATCTGATCAAAAAAGATCATAGAACATGAAAAGTAGGAAACTTAATTCTCTACAAAAAAGGTCTCTTAACATTTTGCCATAGCTCTCTTCGTTTCCGAGATATTTGCAGATTTATCTCAAGGGAAGGGGCCTGACGGACATATTTCGAGATATTTCTTCTTCTTGTTGTTCTTCTTCTGCACAGCTAAGCTGGAAGTGGCATTTGCAGCTCGCAATAGTGCAGAGTTATCTCAAAGAAAGGGGCCACGGTGTTTCTGTATCTCTATTATGTTGGTGCGGCTTCGGAACTTTTAAATATCTTGATATATCTCGAGAACTACGCATCTGATCAAAAAATATCATAGTACATAAAAAGTAGGAAACTTAATTCTCTACAAAAAAGGTCTCTTAACATTTTGCCATAGCTCGCTTCGTTTCCGAGATATTTGCAGATTTATCTCAAGGGAAGGGGCCTAACGGACATATTTCGAGATATTTCTTCTTCTTGTTGTTCTTCTTCTGCACAGCTAAACTGGAAGTGGCATTTCCAGCTCGCAATAGTGCAGAGTCATCTCAAAGAAAGGGGCCACGGTGTTTCTGTATCTCTATTATGTTGGTGCGGCTTCGGAACTTTTAAATATCTCGATATATCTCGAAAACTACGCTTCTGATCAAAAAATATCATAGAACATAAATTGTAGGAAACATAATTCTCGACAAAAAAGGTCTCTTAACATTTTGCCATAGCTCGCTTCGTTTCCGAGATATTTGCAGATATATCTCAAGGGAAGGGGCCTGACGGACATATTTCGAGATATTTCTTCTTCTTGTTGTTCTTCTTCTGCACAGCTAAGCTGGAAGTGGCATTTACAGCTCGCAATAGTGCAGAGTTATCTCAAAGAAAGGGGCCACGGTGTTTCTGTATCTCTATTATGTTGGTGCGGCTTCGGAACTTTTAAATATCTTGATATATCTCGAGAACTACGCATCTGATCAAAAAATGTCATACAACGTAAAAAGTAGGAAACTTAATTCTCTACAAAAAAGGTCTCTTAACATTTTGCCATAGCTCTCTTCGTTTCCGAGATATTTCCAGATTTATCTCAAGGGAAGGGGCCTGACGGACATATTTCGAGATATTTCTTCTTCTTATTGTTCTTCTTCTGCACAGCTAAGCTGGAAGTGGCATTTGCAGCTCGCAATAGTGCAGAGTTATCTCAAAGAAAGGGGCCACGGTGTTTCTGTATCTCTATTATGTTGGTGCGGCTTCGGAACTTTTAAATATCTTGATATATCTCGAGAACTACGCATCTGATCAAAAAATATCATAGAACATGAAAAGTAGGAAACTTAATTCTCTACAAAAAAGGTCTCTTAACATTTTGCCATAGCTCTCTTCGTTTCCGAGATATTTGCAGATTTATCTCAAGGGAAGGGGCCTGACGGACATATTTCGAGATATTTCTTCTTCTTGTTGTTCTTCTTCTGCACAGCTAAGCTGGAAGTGGCATTTGCAGCTCGCAATAGTGCAGAGTTATCTCAAAGAAAGGGGCCACGGTGTTTCTGTATCTCTATTATGTTGGTGCGGCTTCGGAACTTTTAAATATCTTGATATATCTCGAGAACTACGCATCTGATCAAAAAATATCATAGTACATAAAAAGTAGGAAACTTAATTCTCTACAAAAAAGGTCTCTTAACATTTTGCCATAGCTCTCTTCGTTTCCGAGATATTTGCAGATTTATCTCAAGGGAAGGGGCCTGACGGATATATTTCGAGATATTTCTTCTTCTTGTTGTTCTTCTTCTGCACAGCTAAGCTGGAAGTGGCATTTGCAGCTCGCAATAGTGCAGAGTTATCTCAAAGAAAGGGGCCACGGTGTTTCTGTATCTCTATTATGTTGGTGCGGCTTCGGAACTATTAAATATCTTGATATATCTCGAGAACTACGCATCTGATCAAAAAATATCATAGAACATAAAAAGTAGGAAACTTAATTCTCTACAAAAAAGGTCTCTTAACATTTTGCCATAGCTCGCTTCGTTTCCGAGATATTTGCAGATTTATCTCAAGGGAAGGGGCCTAACGGACATATTTCGAGATATTTCTTCTTCTTGTTGTTCTTCTTCTGCACAGCTAAACTGGAAGTGGCATTTCCAGCTCGCAATAGTGCAGAGTCATCTCAAAGAAAGGGGCCACGGTGTTTCTGTATCTCTATTATGTTGGTGCGGCTTCGGAACTTTTAAATATCTTGATATATCTCGAGAACTACGCATCTGATCAAAAAATATCATAGAACATAAAAAGTAGGAAACCTAATTCTCTACAAAAAAGGTCTCTTAACATTTTGCCATAGCTCGCTTCGTTTCCGAGATATTTGCAGATTTATCTCAAGGGAAGGGGCCTGACGGACATATTTCGAGATATTTCTTCTTCTTGTTGTTCTTCTTCTGCACAGCTAAGCTGGAAGTGGCATTTGCAGCTCGCAATAGTGCAGAGTTATCTCAAAGAAAGGGGCCACGATGTTTCTGTATCTCTATTATGTTGGTGCGGCTTCGGAACTTTTAAATATCTTGACATATCTCGAGAACTACGCATCTGATCAAAAAATATCATAGAACATAAAAAGTAGGAAACTTAATTCTCTACAAAAAAGGTCTCTTAACATTTTGCCATAGCTCGCTTCATTTCCGAGATATTTGCAGATTTATCTCAAGGGAAGGGGCCTGACGGACATATTTCGAGATATTTCTTCTTCTTGTTGTTCTTCTTCTGCACAGCTAAGCTGGAAGTGGCATTTGCAGCGCGCAATAGTGCAGAGTTATCTCAAAGAAAGGGGCCACGGTGTTTCTGTATCTCTATTATGTTGGTGCGGCTTCGGAACTTTTAAATATCTTGATATATCTCGAAAACTACGCTTCTGATCAAAAAATATCAGAGAACGTAAATGGTAGGAAACATAATTCTCTACAAAAAAGGTCTCTTAACATTTTGCCATAGCTCGCTTCGTTTCCGAGATATTTGCAGATTTATCTCAAGGGAAGGGGCCTGACGGACATATTTCGAGATATTTCTTCTTCTTGTTGTTCTTCTTCTGCACAGCTAAGCTGGAAGTGGCATTTGCAGCTCGCAATAGTGCAGAGTTATCTCAAAGAAAGGGGCCACGGTGTTTCTGTATCTCTATTATGTTGGTGCGGCTTCGGAACTTTTAAATATCTTGATATATCTCGAGAACTACGCATCTGATCAAAAAATATCGTAGAACATAAAAAGTAGGAAACTTAATTCTCTACAAATAAGGTCTCTTAACATTTTGCCATAGCTCGCTTGGTTTCCGAGATATTTGCAGATTTATCTCAAGGGAAGGGGCCTGAGGGACATATTTCGAGATGTTTCTTCTTCTTGTTGTTCTTCTTCTGCACAGCTAAGCTGGAAGTGGCATTTGCAGCTCGCAATAGTGCAGAGTTACCTCAAAGAAAGGGGCCACGGTGTTTCTGTATCTCTATTATGTTGGTGCGGCTTCGGAACTTTTAAATATCTTGATATATCTCGAGAACAACGCATCTGATCAAAAAATATCATAGAACATAAAAAGTAGGAAACCTCATTTTCTACAAAAAAGGTCGCTTAACATTTTGCCGTAGCTCGCTTCGTTTCCGAGATATTTGCAGATTTATCTCAAGGGAAGGGGCCTGACGGACATATTTCGAAATATTTCTTATTCTTGTTGTTCTTCTTCTGCACAGCTAAGCTGGAAGTGGCATTTGCAGGTCGCAATAGTGCAGAGTTATCTCAAAGAAAGGGGCCACGGTGTTTCTGTATCTCTATTATGTTGGTGCGGCTTCGGAACTTTTAAATATCTCGATATATCTCGAAAACTACGCTTCTGATCAAAAAATATCAGAGAACCTAAATTGTAGGAAACATGATTCTCTACAAAAAAGGTCTCTTAACATTTTGCCATAGCTCGCTTCGTTTCCGCGATATTTGCAGATTTATCTCAAGGGAAGGGGCCTAACGGACATATTTCGAGATATTTCTTCTTCTTGTTGTTCTTCTTCTGCACAGCTAAACTGGAAGTGGTATTTCCAGCTCGCAATAGTGCAGAGTCATCTCAAAGAAAGGGGCCACGGTGTTTCTGTATCTCTATTATGTTGGTGCGGCTTCGGAACTTTTAAATATCTCGATATATCTCGAAAACTACGCTTCTGATCAAAAAATATCATAGAACATAAATTGTAGGAAACATAATTCTCGACAAAAAAGGTCTCTTAAGATTTTGCCATAGCTCTCTTCGTTTCCGAGATATTTGGAGATTTATCTCAAGGGACGGGGGCCCGACGGACATATTTCGAGATATTTCTTCTTCTTGTTGTTCTTCTTCTGCACAGCTAAGCTGGAAGTGGCATTTGCTGCTCGCAATAGTGCAGAGTTATCTCAAAGAAAGGGGCCACGGTGTTTCTGTATCTCTATTATGTTGGTGCGGCTTCGGAACTTTTAAATATCTTGATATATCTCGAGAACTACGCATCTGATCAAAAAATATCATAGAACATGAAAAGTAGGAAACTTAATTCTCTACAAAAAAGGTCTCTTAACATTTTGCCATAGCTCTCTTCGTTTCCGAGATATTTGCAGATTTATCTCAAGGGAAGGGGCCTGACGGATATATTTCGAGATATTTCTTCTTCTTGTTGTTCTTCTTCTGCACAGCTAAGCTGGAAGTGGCATTTGCAGCTCGCAATAGTGCAGAGTTATCTCAAAGAAAGGGGCCACGGTGTTTCTGTATCTCTATTATGTTGGTGCGGCTTCGGAACTATTAAATATCTTGATATATCTCGAGAACTACGCATCTGATCAAAAAATATCATAGAACATAAAAAGTAGGAAACTTAATTCTCTACAAAAAAGGTCTCTTAACATTTTGCCATAGCTCGCTTCGTTTCCGAGATATTTGCAGATTTATCTCAAGGGAAGGGGCCTAACGGACATATTTCGAGATATTTCTTCTTCTTGTTGTTCTTCTTCTGCACAGCTAAACTGGAAGTGGCATTTCCAGCTCGCAATAGTGCAGAGTCATCTCAAAGAAAGGGGCCACGGTGTTTCTGTATCTCTATTATGTTGGTGCGGCTTCGGAACTTTTAAATATCTTGATATATCTCGAGAACTACGCATCTGATCAAAAAATATCATAGAACATAAAAAGTAGGAAACCTAATTCTCTACAAAAAAGGTCTCTTAACATTTTGCCATAGCTCGCTTCGTTTCCGAGATATTTGCAGATTTATCTCAAGGGAAGGGGCCTGACGGACATATTTCGAGATATTTCTTCTTCTTGTTGTTCTTCTTCTGCACAGCTAAACTGGAAGTGGCATTTCCAGCTCGCAATCGTGCAGAGTTATCTCAAAGAGAGGGGCCACGGTGTTTCTGTATCTCTATTATGTTGGTGCGGCTTCGGAACTTTTAAATATCTTGATATATCTCGAGAACTACGCCTCTGATCGAAAAATATCATAGAACATAAAAAGTAGGAAACTTAATTCTCTACAAAAAAGGTCTCTTAACATTTTGCCATAGCTCGCTTCGTTTCCGAGATATTTGCAGATTTATCTCAAGGGAAGGGGCCTGACGGACATATTTCGAAATATTTCTTATTCTTGTTGTTCTTCTTCTGCACAGCTAAGCTGGAAGTGGCATTTGCAGGTCGCAATAGTGCAGAGTTATCTCAAAGAAAGGGGCCACGGTGTTTCTGTATCTCTATTATGTTGGTGCGGCTTCGGAACTTTTAAATATCTTGATATATCTCGAAAACTACGCTTCTGATCAAAAAATATCAGAGAACGTAAATTGTAGGAAACATAATTCTCTACAAAAAAGGTCTCTTAACATTTTGCCATAGCTCGCTTCGTTTCCGAGATATTTGCAGATTTATCTCAAGGGAAGGGGCCTGACGGACATATTTCGAGATATTTCTTCTTCTTGTTGTTCTTCTTCTGCACAGCTAAGCTGGAAGTGGCATTTGCAGCTCGCAATAGTGCAGAGTTATCTCAAAGAAAGGGGCCACGGTGTTTCTGTATCTCTATTATGTTGGTGCGGCTTCGGAACTTTTAAATATCTTGATATATCTCGAGAACTACGCATCTGATCAAAAAATATCGTAGAACATAAAAAGTAGGAAACTTAATTCTCTACAAATAAGGTCTCTTAACATTTTGCCATAGCTCGCTTGGTTTCCGAGATATTTGCAGATTTATCTCAAGGGAAGGGGCCTGAGGGACATATTTCGAGATGTTTCTTCTTCTTGTTGTTCTTCTTCTGCACAGCTAAGCTGGAAGTGGCATTTGCGGCTCGCACTAGTGCAGAGTTATCTCAAAGAAAGGGGCCACGGTGTTTCTGTATCTCTATTATGTTGGTGCGGCTTCGGAACTTTTAAATATCTTGATATATCTCGAGAACTACGCCTCTGATCGAAAAATATCATAGAACATAAAAAGTAGGAAACCTAATTTTCTACAAAAAAGGTCTCTTAACATTTTGCCGTAGCTCGCTTCGTTTCCGAGATATATGCAGATTTAGCTCAAGGGAAGGGGCCTGACGGACATATTCCGAGATATTTCTTCTTCTTGTTGTTCCTCTTCTGCACAGCTAAGCTGGAAGTGGCATTTGCAGGTCGCAATAGTGCAGAGTTATCGCAAAGAAAGGGGCCACGGTGTTTCTGTATCTCTATTATGTTGGTGCGGCTTCGGAACTTTTAAATATCTCGATATATCTCGAAAACTACGCTTCTGATCAAAAAATATCAGAGAACCGAAATTGTAGGAAACATAATTCTCTACAAAAAAGGTCTCTTAACATTTTGCCATAGCTCGCTTCGTTTCCGAGATATTTGCAGATTTATCTCAAGGGAAGGGTCCTGACGGACATATTTCGAGATATTTCTTCTTCTTGTTGTTCTTCTTCTGCACAGCTAAACTGGAAGTGGCATTTCCAGCTCGCAATCGTGCAGAGTTATCTCAAAGAGAGGGGCCACGGTGTTTCTGTATCTCTATTATGTTGGTGCGGCTTCGGAACTTTTAAATATCTTGATATATCTCGAGAACTACGCCTCTGATCGAAAAATATCATAGAACATAAAAAGTAGGAAACTTAATTCTCTACAAAAAAGGTCTCTTAACATTTTGCCATAGCTCGCTTCGTTTCCGAGATATTTGCAGATTTATCTCAAGGGAAGGGGCCTGACGGACATATTTCGAGATATTTCTTCTTCTTGTTGTTCTTCTTCTGCACAGCTAAGCTGGAAGTGGCATTTGCAGCGCGCAATAGTGCAGAGTTATCTCAAAGAAAGGGGCCACGTTGTTTCTGTATCTCTATTACGTTGGTGCGGCTTCGGAACTTTTAAATATCTTGATATATCTCGAGAACTACGCATCTGATCAAAAAATATCATAGAACATAAAAAGTAGGAAACTTAATTCTCTACAAAAAAGGTCTCTTAACATTTTGCCATAGCTCGCTTCGTTTCCGAGATATTTGCAGATTTATCTCAAGGGAAGGGGCCTGACGGACATATTTCGAGATATTTCTTCTTCTTGTTGTTCTTCTTCTGCACAGCTAAGCTGGAAGTGGCATTTGCAGCGCGCAATAGTGCAGAGTTATCTCAAAGAAAGGGGCCACGGTGTTTCTGTATCTCTATTATGTTGGTGCGGCTTCGGAACTTTTAAATATTTTGATATATCTCGAAAACTACGCTTCTGATCAAAAAATATCAGAGAACGTAAATTGTAGGAAACATAATTCTCTACAAAAAAGGTCTCTTAACATTTTGCCATAGCTCGCTTCGTTTCCGAGATATTTGCAGATTTATCTCAAGGGAAGGGGCCTGACGGACATATTTCGAGATATTTCTTCTTCTTGTTGTTCTTCTTCTGCACAGCTAAGCTGGAAGTGGCATTTGCAGCTCGCAATAGTGCAGAGTTATCTCAAAGAAAGGGGCCACGGTGTTTCTGTATCTCTATTATGTTGGTGCGGCTTCGGAACTTTTAAATATCTTGATATATCTCGAGAACTACGCATCTGATCAAAAAATATCGTAGAACATAAAAAGTAGGAAACTTAATTCTCTACAAATAAGGTCTCTTAACATTTTGCCATAGCTCGCTTAGTTTCCGAGATATTTGCAGATTTATCTCAAGGGAAGGGGCCTGAGGGACATATTTCGAGATGTTTCTTCTTCTTGTTGTTCTTCTTCTGCACAGCTAAGCTGGAAGTGGCATTTGCAGCTCGCAATAGTGCAGAGTTACCTCAAAGAAAGGGGCCACGGTGTTTCTGTATCTCTATTATGTTCGTGCCGCTTCGGAACTTTTAAATATCTGGATATATCTCGAGAACTACGCATCTGATCAAAAAATATCATAGAACATAAAAAGTAGGAAACTTAATTCTCTACAAAAAAGGTCTCTTAACATTTTGCCATATCTCGCTTCGTTTCCGAGATATTTGCAGATTTATCTCAAGGGAAGGGGCCTGACGGACATATTTCGAGATATTTCTTCTTCTTGTTGTTCTTCTTCTGCACAGCTAAGCTGGAAGTGGCATTTGCAGCTCGCAGTAGTGCAGAGTTATCTCAAAGAAAGGGGCCACGGTGTTTCTGTATCTCTATTATGTTGGTGCGGCTTCGGAACTTTTAAATATCTTGATATATCTCGAGAACTACGCATCTGATCAAAAAATATCGTAGAACACAAAAAGTAGGAAACTTAATTCTCTACAAATAAGGTCTCTTAACATTTTGCCATAGCTCGCTTGGTTTCCGAGATATTTGCAGATTTATCTCAAGGGAAGGGGCCTGAGGGACATATTTCGAGATGTTTCTTCTTCTTGTTGTTCTTCTTCTGCACAGCTAAGCTGGAAGTGGCATTTGCAGCTCGCAATAGTGCAGAGTTATCTCAAAGAAAGGGGCCACGGTGTTTCTGTATCTCTATTATGTTGGTGCGGCTTCGGAACTTTTAAATATCTTGATATATCTCGAGAACAACGCATCTGATCAAAAAATATCATAGAACATAAAAAGTAGGAAACCTCATTTTCTACAAAAAAGGTCGCTTAACATTTTGCCGTAGCTCGCTTCGTTTCCGAGATATTTGCAGATTTATCTCAAGGGAAGGGGCCTGACGGACATATTTCGAAATATTTCTTATTCTTGTTGTTCTTCTTCTGCACAGCTAAGCTGGAAGTGGCATTTGCAGGTCGCAATAGTGCAGAGTTATCTCAAAGAAAGGGGCCACGGTGTTTCTGTATCTCTATTATGTTGGTGCGGCTTCGGAACTTTTAAATATCTCGATATATCTCGAAAACTACGCTTCTGATCAAAAAATATCAGAGAACCTAAATTGTAGGAAACATAATTCTCTACAAAAAAGGTCTCTTAACATTTTGCCATAGCTCGCTTCGTTTCCGAGATATTTGCAGATTTATCTCAAGGGAAGGGTCCTGACGGACATATTTCGAGATATTTCTTCTTCTTGTTGTTCTTCTTCTGCACAGCTAAACTGGAAGTGGCATTTCCAGCTCGCAATCGTGCAGAGTTATCTCAAAGAGAGGGGCCACGGTGTTTCTGTATCTCTATTATGTTGGTGCGGCTTCGGAACTTTTAAATATCTCGATATATCTCGAAAACTACGCTTCTGATCAAAAAATATCAGAGAACCTAAATTGTAGGAAACATAATTCTCTACAAAAAAGGTCTCTTAAGATTTTGCCATAGCTCGCTTCGTTTCCGAGATATTTGCAGATATATCTCAAGGGAAGGGGCCTGACGGACATATTTCGAGATATTTCTTCTTCTTGTTGTTCTTCTTCTGCACAGCTAAGCTGGAAGTGGCATTTGCGGCTCGCAATCGTGCAGAGTTAGCTCAAAGGAAGGGGCCACGGTGTTTCTGTATCTCTATTATGTTGGTGCGGCTTCGGAACTTTTAAATATCTTGATATATCTCGAGAACTACGCATCTGATCAAAAAATATCATAGAACATAAAAAGTAGGAAACCTAATTCTCTACAAAAAAGGTCTCTTAACATTTTGCCATAGCTCGCTTCGTTTCCGAGATATTTGCAGATTTATCTCAAGGGAAGGGGCCTGACGGACATATTTCGAGATATTTCTTCTTCTTGTTGTTCTTCTTCTGCACAGCTAAGCTGGAAGTGGCATTTGCGGCTCGCACTAGTGCAGAGTTATCTCAAAGAAAGGGGCCACGGTGTTTCTGTATCTCTATTATGTTGGTGCGGCTTCGGAACTTTTAAATATCTTGATATATCTCGAGAACTACGCCTCTGATCGAAAAATATCATAGAACATAAAAAGTAGGAAACCTAATTTTCTACAAAAAAGGTCTCTTAACATTTTGCCGTAGCTCGCTTCGTTTCCGAGATATATGCAGATTTAGCTCAAGGGAAGGGGCCTGACGGACATATTCCGAGATATTTCTTCTTCTTGTTGTTCCTCTTCTGCACAGCTAAGCTGGAAGTGGCATTTCCAGGTCGCAATAGTGCAGAGTTATCGCAAAGAAAGGGGCCACGGTGTTTCTGTATCTCTATTATGTTGGTGCGGCTTCGGAACTTTTAAATATCTCGATATATCTCGAAAACTACGCTTCTGATCAAAAAATATCAGAGAACCGAAATTGTAGGAAACATAATTCTCTACAAAAAAGGTCTCTTAACATTTTGCCATAGCTCGCTTCGTTTCCGAGATATTTGCAGATTTATCTCAAGGGAAGGGTCCTGACGGACATATTTCGAGATATTTCTTCTTCTTGTTGTTCTTCTTCTGCACAGCTAAACTGGAAGTGGCATTTCCAGCTCGCAATCGTGCAGAGTTATCTCAAAGAGAGGGGCCACGGTGTTTCTGTATCTCTATTACGTTGGTGCGGCTTCGGAACTTTTAAATATCTTGATATATCTCGAGAACTACGCCTCTGATCGAAAAATATCATAGAACATAAAAAGTAGGAAACTTAATTCTCTACAAAAAAGGTCTCTTAACATTTTGCCATAGCTCGCTTCGTTTCCGAGATATTTGCAGATTTATCTCAAGGGAAGGGGCCTGACGGACATATTTCGAGATATTTCTTCTTCTTGTTGTTCTTCTTCTGCACAGCTAAGCTGGAAGTGGCATTTGCAGCGCGCAATAGTGCAGAGTTATCTCAAAGAAAGGGGCCACGTTGTTTCTGTATCTCTATTACGTTGGTGCGGCTTCGGAACTTTTAAATATCTTGATATATCTCGAGAACTACGCATCTGATCAAAAAATATCATAGAACATAAAAAGTAGGAAACTTAATTCTCTACAAAAAAGGTCTCTTAACATTTTGCCATAGCTCGCTTCGTTTCCGAGATATTTGCAGATTTATCTCAAGGGAAGGGGCCTGACGGACATATTTCGAGATATTTCTTCTTCTTGTTGTTCTTCTTCTGCACAGCTAAGCTGGAAGTGGCATTTGCAGCGCGCAATAGTGCAGAGTTATCTCAAAGAAAGGGGCCACGGTGTTTCTGTATCTCTATTATGTTGGTGCGGCTTCGGAACTTTTAAATATCTTGATATATCTCGAAAACTACGCTTCTGATCAAAAAATATCAGAGAACGTAAATTGTAGGAAACATAATTCTCTACAAAAAAGGTCTCTTAACATTTTGCCATAGCTCGCTTCGTTTCCGAGATATTTGCAGATTTATCTCAAGGGAAGGGGCCTGACGGACATATTTCGAGATATTTCTTCTTCTTGTTGTTCTTCTTCTGCACAGCTAAGCTGGAAGTGGCATTTGCAGCTCGCAATAGTGCAGAGTTATCTCAAAGAAAGGGGCCACGGTGTTTCTGTATCTCTATTATGTTGGTGCGGCTTCGGAACTTTTAAATATCTTGATATATCTCGAGAACTACGCATCTGATCAAAAAATATCGTAGAACATAAAAAGTAGGAAACTTAATTCTCTACAAATAAGGTCTCTTAACATTTTGCCATAGCTCGCTTAGTTTCCGAGATATTTGCAGATTTATCTCAAGGGAAGGGGCCTGAGGGACATATTTCGAGATGTTTCTTCTTCTTGTTGTTCTTCTTCTGCACAGCTAAGCTGGAAGTGGCATTTGCAGCTCGCAATAGTGCAGAGTTACCTCAAAGAAAGGGGCCACGGTGTTTCTGTATCTCTATTATGTTCGTGCCGCTTCGGAACTTTTAAATATCTGGATATATCTCGAGAACTACGCATCTGATCAAAAAATATCATAGAACATAAAAAGTAGGAAACTTAATTCTCTACAAAAAAGGTCTCTTAACATTTTGCCATATCTCGCTTCGTTTCCGAGATATTTGCAGATTTATCTCAAGGGAAGGGGCCTGACGGACATATTTCGAGATATTTCTTCTTCTTGTTGTTCTTCTTCTGCACAGCTAAGCTGGAAGTGGCATTTGCAGCTCGCAGTAGTGCAGAGTTATCTCAAAGAAAGGGGCCACGGTGTTTCTGTATCTCTATTATGTTGGTGCGGCTTCGGAACTTTTAAATATCTTGATATATCTCGAGAACTACGCATCTGATCAAAAAATATCGTAGAACACAAAAAGTAGGAAACTTAATTCTCTACAAATAAGGTCTCTTAACATTTTGCCATAGCTCGCTTGGTTTCCGAGATATTTGCAGATTTATCTCAAGGGAAGGGGCCTGAGGGACATATTTCGAGATGTTTCTTCTTCTTGTTGTTCTTCTTCTGCACAGCTAAGCTGGAAGTGGCATTTGCAGCTCGCAATAGTGCAGAGTTATCTCAAAGAAAGGGGCCACGGTGTTTCTGTATCTCTATTATGTTGGTGCGGCTTCGGAACTTTTAAATATCTTGATATATCTCGAGAACAACGCATCTGATCAAAAAATATCATAGAACATAAAAAGTAGGA
This sequence comes from Osmia lignaria lignaria, assembly GCF_051020975.1. Taxonomy (NCBI): domain Eukaryota; kingdom Metazoa; phylum Arthropoda; class Insecta; order Hymenoptera; family Megachilidae; genus Osmia; species Osmia lignaria. Next base: position 24,284,580 of record NW_027478159.1, read on the forward strand.
AACCTCATTTTCTACAAAAAAGGTCGCTTAACATTTTGCCGTAGCTCGCTTCGTTTCCGAGATATTTGCAGATTTATCTCAAGGGAAGGGGCCTGACGGACATATTTCGAAATATTTCTTATTCTTGTTGTTCTTCTTCTGCACAGCTAAGCTGGAAGTGGCATTTGCAGGTCGCAATAGTGCAGAGTTATCTCAAAGAAAGGGGCCACGGTGTTTCTGTATCTCTATTATGTTGGTGCGGCTTCGGAACTTTTAAATATCTCGATATATCTCGAAAACTACGCTTCTGATCAAAAAATATCAGAGAACCTAAATTGTAGGAAACATAATTCTCTACAAAAAAGGTCTCTTAACATTTTGCCATAGCTCGCTTCGTTTCCGAGATATTTGCAGATTTATCTCAAGGGAAGGGTCCTGACGGACATATTTCGAGATATTTCTTCTTCTTGTTGTTCTTCTTCTGCACAGCTAAACTGGAAGTGGCATTTCCAGCTCGCAATCGTGCAGAGTTATCTCAAAGAGAGGGGCCACGGTGTTTCTGTATCTCTATTATGTTGGTGCGGCTTCGGAACTTTTAAATATCTCGATATATCTCGAAAACTACGCTTCTGATCAAAAAATATCAGAGAACCTAAATTGTAGGAAACATAATTCTCTACAAAAAAGGTCTCTTAAGATTTTGCCATAGCTCGCTTCGTTTCCGAGATATTTGCAGATATATCTCAAGGGAAGGGGCCTGACGGACATATTTCGAGATATTTCTTCTTCTTGTTGTTCTTCTTCTGCACAGCTAAGCTGGAAGTGGCATTTACAGCTCGCAATAGTGCAGAGTTATCTCAAAGAAAGGGACCACGGTGTTTCTGTATCTCTATTATGTTGGTGCGGCTTCGGAACTTTTAAATATCTTGATATATCTCGAGAACTACGCATCTGATCAAAAAATGTCATAGAACGTAAAAAGTAGGAAACTTAATTCTGTACAAAAAAGGTCTCTTAACATTTTGCCATAGCTCTCTTCGTTTCCGAGATATTTCCAGATTTATCTCAAGGGAAAGGGCCTGACGGACATATTTCGAGATATTTCTTCTTCTTGTTGTTCTTCTTCTGCACAGCTAAGCTGGAAGTGGCATTTGCAGCTCGCAATAGTGCAGAGTTATCTCAAAGAAAGGGGCCACGGTGTTTCTGTATCTCTATTATGTTGGTGCGGCTTCGGAACTTTTAAATATCTTGATATATCTCGAGAACTGCGCATCTGATCAAAAAATATCATAGAACATAAAAAGTAGGAAACTTAATTCTCTACAAAAAAGGTCTCTTAACATTTTGCCATAGCTCGCTTCGTTTCCGAGATATTTGCAGATTTATCTCAAGGGAAGGGGCCTGACGGACATATTTCGAGATATTTCTTCTTCTTGTTGTTCTTCTTCTGCACAGCTAAGCTGGAAGTGGCATTTGCGGCTCGCACTAGTGCAGAGTTAGCTCAAAGAAAGGGGCCACGGTGTTTCTGTATCTCTATTATGTTGGTGCGGCTTCGGAACTTTTAAATATCTTGATATATCTCGAGAACAACGCATCTGATCAAAAAATATCATAGAACATAAAAAGTAGGAAACCTCATTTTCTACAAAAAAGGTCGCTTAACATTTTGCCGTAGCTCGCTTCGTTTCCGAGATATTTGCAGATTTATCTCAAGGGAAGGGGCCTGACGGACATATTTCGAAATATTTCTTATTCTTGTTGTTCTTCTTCTGCACAGCTAAGCTGGAAGTGGCATTTGCAGGTCGCAATAGTGCAGAGTTATCTCAAAGAAAGGGGCCACGGTGTTTCTGTATCTCTATTATGTTGGTGCGGCTTCGGAACTTTTAAATATCTCGATATATCTCGAAAACTACGCTTCTGATCAAAAAATATCAGAGAACCTAAATTGTAGGAAACATAATTCTCTACAAAAAAGGTCTCTTAACATTTTGCCATAGCTCGCTTCGTTTCCGAGATATTTGCAGATTTATCTCAAGGGAAGGGTCCTGACGGACATATTTCGAGATATTTCTTCTTCTTGTTGTTCTTCTTCTGCACAGCTAAACTGGAAGTGGCATTTCCAGCTCGCAATCGTGCAGAGTTATCTCAAAGAGAGGGGCCACGGTGTTTCTGTATCTCTATTATGTTGGTGCGGCTTCGGAACTTTTAAATATCTCGATATATCTCGAAAACTACGCTTCTGATCAAAAAATATCAGAGAACCTAAATTGTAGGAAACATAATTCTCTACAAAAAAGGTCTCTTAAGATTTTGCCATAGCTCGCTTCGTTTCCGAGATATTTGCAGATATATCTCAAGGGAAGGGGCCTGACGGACATATTTCGAGATATTTCTTCTTCTTGTTGTTCTTCTTCTGCACAGCTAAGCTGGAAGTGGCATTTACAGCTCGCAATAGTGCAGAGTTATCTCAAAGAAAGGGACCACGGTGTTTCTGTATCTCTATTATGTTGGTGCGGCTTCGGAACTTTTAAATATCTTGATATATCTCGAGAACTACGCATCTGATCAAAAAATGTCATAGAACGTAAAAAGTAGGAAACTTAATTCTGTACAAAAAAGGTCTCTTAACATTTTGCCATAGCTCTCTTCGTTTCCGAGATATTTCCAGATTTATCTCAAGGGAAAGGGCCTGACGGACATATTTCGAGATATTTCTTCTTCTTGTTGTTCTTCTTCTGCACAGCTAAGCTGGAAGTGGCATTTGCAGCTCGCAATAGTGCAGAGTTATCTCAAAGAAAGGGGCCACGGTGTTTCTGTATCTCTATTATGTTGGTGCGGCTTCGGAACTTTTAAATATCTTGATATATCTCGAGAACTGCGCATCTGATCAAAAAATATCATAGAACATAAAAAGTAGGAAACTTAATTCTCTACAAAAAAGGTCTCTTAACATTTTGCCATAGCTCGCTTCGTTTCCGAGATATTTGCAGATTTATCTCAAGGGAAGGGGCCTGACGGACATATTTCGAGATATTTCTTCTTCTTGTTGTTCTTCTTCTGCACAGCTAAGCTGGAAGTGGCATTTGCGGCTCGCACTAGTGCAGAGTTAGCTCAAAGGAAGGGGCCACGGTGTTTCTGTATCTCTATTATGTTGGTGCGGCTTCGGAACTTTTAAATATCTTGATATATCTCGAGAACTACGCATCTGATCAAAAAATATCATAGAACATAAAAAGTAGGAAAGCTAATTCTCTACAAAAAAGGTCTCTTAACATTTTGCCATAGCTCGCTTCGTTTCCGAGATATTTGCAGATTTATCTCAAGGGAAGGGGCCTGACGGACATATTTCGAGATATTTCTTCTTCTTGTTGTTCTTCTTCTGCACAGCTAAGCTGGAAGTGGCATTTGCGGCTCGCACTAGTGCAGAGTTAGCTCAAAGGAAGGGGCCACGGTGTTTCTGTATCTCTATTATGTTGGTGCGGCTTCGGAACTTTTAAATATCTTGATATATCTCGAGAACTACGCATCTGATCAAAAAATATCATAGAACATAAAAAGTAGGAAACCTAATTCTCTACAAAAAAGGTCTCTTAACATTTTGCCATAGCTCGCTTCGTTTCCGAGATATTTGCAGATTTATCTCAAGGGAAGGGGCCTGACGGACATATTTCGAGATATTTCTTCTTCTTGTTGTTCTTCCTCTGCACAGCTAAGCTGGAAGTGGCATTTGCGGCTCGCACTAGTGCAGAGTTATCTCAAAGAAAGGGGCCACGGTGTTTCTGTATCTCTATTATGTTGGTGCGGCTTCGGAACTTTTAAATATCTTGATATATCTCGAGAACTACGCCTCTGATCGAAAAATATCATAGAACATAAAAAGTAGGAAACCTAATTTTCTACAAAAAAGGTCTCTTAACATTTTGCCGTAGCTCGCTTCGTTTCCGAGATATATGCAGATTTAGCTCAAGGGAAGGGGCCTGACGGACATATTCCGAGATATTTCTTCTTCTTGTTGTTCCTCTTCTGCACAGCTAAGCTGGAAGTGGCATTTGCAGGTCGCAATAGTGCAGAGTTATCTCAAAGAAAGGGGCCACGGTGTTTCTGTATCTCTATTATGTTGGTGCGGCTTCGGAACTTTTAAATATCTCGATATATCTCGAAAACTACGCTTCTGATCAAAAAATATCAGAGAACCTAAATTGTAGGAAACATAATTCTCTACAAAAAAGGTCTCTTAACATTTTGCCATAGCTCGCTTCGTTTCCGAGATATTTGCAGATTTATCTCAAGGGAAGGGTCCTGACGGACATATTTCGAGATATTTCTTCTTCTTGTTGTTCTTCTTCTGCACAGCTAAACTGGAAGTGGCATTTCCAGCTCGCAATCGTGCAGAGTTATCTCAAAGAGAGGGGCCACGGTGTTTCTGTATCTCTATTATGTTGGTGCGGCTTCGGAACTTTTAAATATCTTGATATATCTCGAGAATTACGCCTCTGATCGAAAAATATCATAGAACATAAAAAGTAGGAAACTTAATTCTCTACAAAAAAGGTCTCTTAACATTTTGCCATAGCTCGCTTCGTTTCCGAGATATTTGCAGATTTATCTCAAGGGAAGGGGCCTGACGGACATATTTCGAGATATTTCTTCTTCTTGTTGTTCTTCTTCTGCACAGCTAAGCTGGAAGTGGCATTTGCAGCTCGCAATAGTGCAGAGTTATCTCAAAGAAAGGGGCCACGGTGTTTCTGTATCTCTATTATGTTGGTGCGGCTTCGGAACTTTTAAATATCTTGATATATCTCGAGAACTACGCATCTGATCAAAAAATATCGTAGAACATAAAAAGTAGGAAACTTAATTCTCTACAAATAAGGTCTCTTAACATTTTGCCATAGCTCGCTTGGTTTCCGAGATATTTGCAGATTTATCTCAAGGGAAGGGGCCTGAGGGACATATTTCGAGATGTTTCTTCTTCTTGTTGTTCTTCTTCTGCACAGCTAAGCTGGAAGTGGCATTTGCAGCTCGCAATAGTGCAGAGTTATCTCAAAGAAAGGGGCCACGGTGTTTCTGTATCTCTATTATGTTGGTGCGGCTTCGGAACTTTTAAATATCTTGATATATCTCGAGAACTACGCATCTGATCAAAAAATATCATAGAACATAAAAAGTAGGAAACCTAATTCTCTACAAAAAAGGTCTCTTAACATTTTGCCATAGCTCGCTTCGTTTCCGAGATATTTGCAGATTTATCTCAAGGGAAGGGGCCTGACGGACATATTTCGAGATATTTCTTCTTCTTGTTGTTCTTCTTCTGCACAGCTAAGCTGGAAGTGGCATTTGCGGCTCGCACTAGTGCAGAGTTAGCTCAAAGGAAGGGGCCACGGTGTTTCTGTATCTCTATTATGTTGGTGCGGCTTCGGAACTTTTAAATATCTTGATATATCTCGAGAACTACGCATCTGATCAAAAAATATCATAGAACATAAAAAGTAGGAAACCTAATTCTCTACAAAAAAGGTCTCTTAACATTTTGCCATAGCTCGCTTCGTTTCCGAGATATTTGCAGATTTATCTCAAGGGAAGGGGCCTGACGGACATATTTCGAGATATTTCTTCTTCTTGTTGTTCTTCCTCTGCACAGCTAAGCTGGAAGTGGCATTTGCGGCTCGCACTAGTGCAGAGTTATCTCAAAGAAAGGGGCCACGGTGTTTCTGTATCTCTATTATGTTGGTGCGGCTTCGGAACTTTTAAATATCTTGATATATCTCGAGAACTACGCCTCTGATCGAAAAATATCATAGAACATAAAAAGTAGGAAACCTAATTTTCTACAAAAAAGGTCTCTTAACATTTTGCCGTAGCTCGCTTCGTTTCCGAGATATATGCAGATTTAGCTCAAGGGAAGGGGCCTGACGGACATATTCCGAGATATTTCTTCTTCTTGTTGTTCCTCTTCTGCACAGCTAAGCTGGAAGTGGCATTTGCAGGTCGCAATAGTGCAGAGTTATCTCAAAGAAAGGGGCCACGGTGTTTCTGTATCTCTATTATGTTGGTGCGGCTTCGGAACTTTTAAATATCTCGATATATCTCGAAAACTACGCTTCTGATCAAAAAATATCAGAGAACCTAAATTGTAGGAAACATAATTCTCTACAAAAAAGGTCTCTTAACATTTTGCCATAGCTCGCTTCGTTTCCGAGATATTTGCAGATTTATCTCAAGGGAAGGGTCCTGACGGACATATTTCGAGATATTTCTTCTTCTTGTTGTTCTTCTTCTGCACAGCTAAACTGGAAGTGGCATTTCCAGCTCGCAATCGTGCAGAGTTATCTCAAAGAGAGGGGCCACGGTGTTTCTGTATCTCTATTATGTTGGTGCGGCTTCGGAACTTTTAAATATCTTGATATATCTCGAGAATTACGCCTCTGATCGAAAAATATCATAGAACATAAAAAGTAGGAAACTTAATTCTCTACAAAAAAGGTCTCTTAACATTTTGCCATAGCTCGCTTCGTTTCCGAGATATTTGCAGATTTATCTCAAGGGAAGGGGCCTGACGGACATATTTCGAGATATTTCTTCTTCTTGTTGTTCTTCTTCTGCACAGCTAAGCTGGAAGTGGCATTTGCAGCTCGCAATAGTGCAGAGTTATCTCAAAGAAAGGGGCCACGGTGTTTCTGTATCTCTATTATGTTGGTGCGGCTTCGGAACTTTTAAATATCTTGATATATCTCGAGAACTACGCATCTGATCAAAAAATATCGTAGAACATAAAAAGTAGGAAACTTAATTCTCTACAAATAAGGTCTCTTAACATTTTGCCATAGCTCGCTTGGTTTCCGAGATATTTGCAGATTTATCTCAAGGGAAGGGGCCTGAGGGACATATTTCGAGATGTTTCTTCTTCTTGTTGTTCTTCTTCTGCACAGCTAAGCTGGAAGTGGCATTTGCAGCTCGCAATAGTGCAGAGTTATCTCAAAGAAAGGGGCCACGGTGTTTCTGTATCTCTATTATGTTGGTGCGGCTTCGGAACTTTTAAATATCTTGATATATCTCGAGAACTGCGCATCTGATCAAAAAATATCATAGAACATAAAAAGTAGGAAACTTAATTCTCTACAAAAAAGGTCTCTTAACATTTTGCCATAGCTCGCTTCGTTTCCGAGATATTTGCAGATTTATCTCAAGGAAAGGGTCCTGACGGACATATTTCAAGATATTTCTTCTTCTTGTTGTTCTTCTTCTGCACAGCTAAACTGGAAGTGGCATTTCCAGCTCGCAATCGTGCAGAGTTATCTCAAAGAGAGGGGCCACGGTGTTTCTGTATCTCTATTATGTTGGTGCGGCTTCGGAACTTTTAAATATCTTGATATATCTCGAGAACTACGCATCTGATCAAAAAATATCATAGAACATAAAAAGTAGGAAACCTAATTTTCTACAAAAAAGGTCTCTTAACATTTTGCCGTAGCTCGCTTCGTTTCCGAGATATTTGCAGATTTATCTCAAGGGAACGGGCCTGACGGACATATTTCGAAATATTTCTTATTCTTATTGTTCTTCTTCTGCACAGCTAAGCTGGAAGTGGCATTTGCAGCTCGCAATAGCGCAGAGTTATCTCAAAGAAAGGGGCCACGGTGTTTCTGTACCTCTATTATGTTGGTGCAGCTTCGGAGCTTTTAAATATCTTGATATATCTCGAGAACTACGCATCTGATCAAAAAATATCATAGAACATAAAAAGTAGGAAACTTAATTCTCTACAAATAAGGTCTCTTAACATTTTGCCATAGCTCGCTTCGTTTCCGAGATATTTGCAGATTTATCTCAAGGGAAGGGGCCTGAGGGACATATTTCGAGATGTTTCTTCTTCTTGTTGTTCTTCTTCTGCACAGCTAAGCTGGAAGTGGCATTTGCAGCTCGCAATAGTGCAGAGTTACCTCAAAGAAAGGGGCCACGGTGTTTCTGTATCTCTATTATGTTGGTGCCGCTTCGGAACTTTTAAATATCTGGATATATCTCGAGAACTACGCATCTGATCAAAAAATATCATAGAACATAAAAAGTAGGAAACTTAATTCTCTACAAAAAAGGTCTCTTAACATTTTGCCATAGCTCGCTTCGTTTCCGAGATATTTGCAGATTTATCTCAAGGGAAGGGGCCTGACGGACATATTTCGAGATATTTCTTCTTCTTGTTGTTCTTCTTCTGCACAGCTAAGCTGGAAGTGGCATTTGCAGCTCCAGTAGTGCAGAGTTATCTCAAAGAAAGGGGCCACGGTGTTTCTGTATCTCTATTATGTTGGTGCGGCTTCGGAACTTTTAAATATCTTGATATATCTCGAGAACTACGCATCTGATCAAAAAATATCGTAGAACACAAAAAGTAGGAAACTTAATTCTCTACAAATAAGGTCTCTTAACATTTTGCCATAGCTCGCTTGGTTTCCGAGATATTTGCAGATTTATCTCAAGGGAAGGGGCCTGACGGACATATTTCCAGATATTTCTTCTTCTTGTTGTTCTTCTTCTGCACAGCTAAGCTGGAAGTGGCATTTGCAGCTCGCAATAGTGCAGAGTTATCTCAAAGAAAGGGGCCACGGTGTTTCTGTATCTCTATTATGTTGGTGCGGCTTCGGAACTTTTAAATATCTTGATATATCTCGAAAACTACGCTTCTGATCAAAAAATATCAGAGAATGTAAATTGTAGGAAACATAATTCTCTACAAAAAAGGTCTCTTAACATTTTGCCATAGCTCGCTTCGTTTCCGAGATATTTGCAGATTTATCTCAAGGGAAGGGGCCTGACGGACATATTTCGAGATATTTCTTCTTCTTGTTGTTCTTCTTCTGCACAGCTAAGCTGGAAGTGGCATTTGCGGCTCGCAATAGTGCAGAGTTATCTCAAAGAAAGGGGCCACGGTGTTTCTGTATCTCTATTATGTTGGTGCGGCTTCGGAACTTTTAAATATCTTGATATATCTCGAGAACTACGCATCTGATCAAAAAATATCGTAGAACATAAAAAGTAGGAAACTTAATTCTCTACAAATAAGGTCTCTTAACATTTTGCCATAGCTCGCTTGGTTTCCGAGATATTTGCAGATTTATCTCAAGGGAAGGGGCCTGAGGGACATATTTCGAGATGTTTCTTCTTCTTGTTGTTCTTCTTCTGCACAGCTAAGCTGGAAGTGGCATTTGCAGCTCGCAATAGTGCAGAGTTATCTCAAAGAAAGGGGCCACGGTGTTTCTGTATCTCTATTATGTTGGTGCGGCTTCGGAACTTTTAAATATCTTGATATATCTCGAGAACTGCGCATCTGATCAAAAAATATCATAGAACATAAAAAGTAGGAAACTTAATTCTCTACAAAAAAGGTCTCTTAACATTTTGCCATAGCTCGCTTCGTTTCCGAGATATTTGCAGATTTATCTCAAGGAAAGGGTCCTGACGGACATATTTCGAGATATTTCTTCTTCTTGTTGTTCTTCTTCTGCACAGCTAAACTGGAAGTGGCATTTCCAGCTCGCAATCGTGCAGAGTTATCTCAAAGAGAGGGGCCACGGTGTTTCTGTATCTCTATTATGTTGGTGCGGCTTCGGAACTTTTAAATATCTTGATATATCTCGAGAACTACGCATCTGATCAAAAAATATCATAGAACATAAAAAGTAGGAAACCTAATTTTCTACAAAAAAGGTCTCTTAACATTTTGCCGTAGCTCGCTTCGTTTCCGAGATATTTGCAGATTTATCTCAAGGGAACGGGCCTGACGGACATATTTCGAAATATTTCTTATTCTTATTGTTCTTCTTCTGCACAGCTAAGCTGGAAGTGGCATTTGCAGCTCGCAATAGTGCAGAGTTATCTCAAAGAAAGGGGCCACGGTGTTTCTGTACCTCTATTATGTTGGTGCAGCTTCGGAGCTTTTAAATATCTTGATATATCTCGAGAACTACGCATCTGATCAAAAAATATCATAGAACATAAAAAGTAGGAAACTTAATTCTCTACAAATAAGGTCTCTTAACATTTTGCCATAGCTCGCTTGGTTTCCGAGATATTTGCAGATTTATCTCAAGGGAAGGGGCCTGAGGGACATATTTCGAGATGTTTCTTCTTCTTGTTGTTCTTCTTCTGCACAGCTAAGCTGGAAGTGGCATTTGCAGCTCGCAGTAGTGCAGAGTTATCTCAAAGAAAGGGGCCACGGTGTTTCTGTATCTCTATTATGTTGGTGCGGCTTCGGAACTTTTAAATATCTTGATATATCTCGAGAACTACGCATCTGATCAAAAAATATCGTAGAACACAAAAAGTAGGAAACTTAATTCTCTACAAATAAGGTCTCTTAACATTTTGCCATAGCTCGCTTGGTTTCCGAGATATTTGCAGATTTATCTCAAGGGAAGGGGCCTGACGGACATATTTCCAGATATTTCTTCTTCTTGTTGTTCTTCTTCTGCACAGCTAAGCTGGAAGTGGCATTTGCAGCTCGCAATAGTGCAGAGTTATCTCAAAGAAAGGGGCCACGGTGTTTCTGTATCTCTATTATGTTGGTGCGGCTTCGGAACTTTTAAATATCTTGATATATCTCGAGAACAACGCATCTGATCAAAAAATATCATAGAACATAAAAAGTAGGAAACCTCATTTTCTACAAAAAAGGTCGCTTAACATTTTGCCGTAGCTCGCTTCGTTTCCGAGATATTTGCAGATTTATCTCAAGGGAAGGGGCCTGACGGACATATTTCGAGATATTTCTTCTTCTTGTTGTTCTTCTTCTGCACAGCTAAGCTGGAAGTGGCATTTGCAGCGCGCAATAGTGCAGAGTTATCTCAAAGAAAGGGGCCACGTTGTTTCTGTATCTCTATTATGTTGGTGCGGCTTCGGAACTTTTAAATATCTTGATATATCTCGAGAACTACGCATCTGATCAAAAAATATCATAGAACATAAAAAGTAGGAAACTTAATTCTCTACAAAAAAGGTCTCTTAACATTTTGCCATAGCTCGCTTCGTTTCCGAGATATTTGCAGATTTATCTCAAGGGAAGGGGCCTGACGGACATATTTCGAGATATTTCTTCTTCTTGTTGTTCTTCTTCTGCACAGCTAAGCTGGAAGTGGCATTTCCAACTCGCAATAGTGCAGAGTTATCTCGAAGAGAGGGGCCACGGTGTTTCTGTATCTCTATTATGTTGGTGCGGCTTCGGAACTTTTAAATATCTTGATATATCTCGAGAACTACGCGTCTGATCAAAAAATATCATAGAACATGAATTGTAGGAAACATAATTCTCTACAAAAAAGGTCTCTTAACATTTTGCCATAGCTCACTTCGTTTCCGAGATATTTGCAGATATATCTCAAGGGAAGGGGCCTGACGGACATATTTCGAGATATTTCTTCTTCTTGTTGTTCTTCTTCTGCACAGCTAAGCTGGAAGTGGCATTTGCAGCTCGCAATAGTGCAGAGTTATCTCAAAGAAAGGGGCCACGGTGTTTCTGTATCTCTATTATGTTGGTGCGGCTTCGGAACTTTTAAATATCTTGATATATCTCGAGAACTACGCATCTGATCAAAAAATATCGTAGAACATAAAAAGTAGGAAACTTAATTCTCTACAAATAAGGTCTCTTAACATTTTGCCATAGCTCGCTTGGTTTCCGAGATATTTGCAGATTTATCTCAAGGGAAGGGGCCTGAGGGACATATTTCGAGATGTTTCTTCTTCTTGTTGTTCTTCTTCTGCACAGCTAAGCTGGAAGTGGCATTTGCAGCTCGCAATAGTGCAGAGTTATCTCAAAGAAAGGGGCCACGGTGTTTCTGTATCTCTATTATGTTGGTGCGGCTTCGGAACTTTTAAATATCTTGATATATCTCGAGAACTACGCATCTGATCAAAAAATATCATAGAACATAAAAAGTAGGAAACCTAATTTTCTACAAAAAAGGTCTCTTAACATTTTGCAATAGCTCGCTTCGTTTCCGAGATATTTGCAGATATATCTCAAGGGAAGGGGCCTGACGGACATATTTCGAGATATTTCTTCTTCTTGTTGTTCTTCTTCTGCACAGCTAAGCTGGAAGTGGCATTTGCGGCTCGCACTGGTGCACAGTTATCTCAAAGAAAGGGGCCACGGTGTTTCTGTATCTCTATTATGTTGGTGCGTCTTCGGAACTTTTAAATATCTCGATATATCTCGAAGACTACGCTTCTGATCAAAAAATATCATAGAACATAAATTGTAGGAAACATAATTCTCTACAAAAAACGTCTCTTAACATTTTGCCATAGCTCGCTTCGTTTCCGAGATATTTCCAGATTCAGCTCAAAGGAACTGGCCTGACGGACATATTTCGAGATATTTCTTCTTCTTGTTGTTCTTCCTCTGCACAGCTAAGCTGGAAGTGGCATTTGCAGCTCGCAATAGCGCAGAGTTATCTCAAAGAAAGGGGCCACGGTGTTTCTGTATCTCTATTATGTTGGTGCGGCTTCGGAACTTTTAAATATCTTGATATATCTCGAGAACTACGCATCTGATCAATAAATATCATAGAACATGAAAAGTAGGAAACTTAATTCTCTACAAAAAAGGTCTCTTAACATTTTGCCATAGCTCGCTTCGTTTCCGAGATATTTGCATATTTATCTCAAGGGAAGGGGCTTGACGGACATATTTCGAGATATTTCTTCTTCTTGTTGTTCTTCTTCTGCACAGCTAAGCTGGAAGTGGCATTTGCGGCTCGCACTAGTGCAGAGTTATCTCAAAGAAAGGGGCCACGGTGTTTCTGTATCCCTATTATGTTGGTGCGGCTTCGGAACTTTTAAATATCTGGATATATCTCGAAAACTACGCTTCTGATCAAAAAATATCATAGAACATAAATTGTAGGAAACATAATTCTCTACAAAAAACGTCTCAACATTTTGCCATAGCTCGCTTCGTTTCCGAGATATTTGCAGATTCAGCTCAGAGGAACTGGCCTGACGGACATATTTCGAGATATTTCTTCTTCTTGTTGTTCTTCCTCTGCACAGCTAAGCTGGAAGTGGCATTTGCAGCTCGCAATAGTGCAGAGTTATCTCAAAGAAAGGGGCCACGGTGTTTCTGTATCTCTATTATGTTGGTGCGGCTTCGGAACTTTTAAATATCTTGATATATCTCGAGAACTACGCATCTGATCAATAAATATCATAGAACATGAAAAGTAGGAAACTTAATTCTCTACAAAAAAGGTCTCTTAACATTTTGCCATAGCTCGCTTCGTTTCCGAGATATTTGCATATTTATCTCAAGGGAAGGGGCTTGACGGACATATTTCGAGATATTTCTTCTTCTTGTTGTTCTTCTTCTGCACAGCTAAGCTGGAAGTGGCATTTGCGGCTCGCACTAGTGCAGAGTTATCTCAAAGAAAGGGGCCACGGTGTTTCTGTATCCCTATTATGTTGGTGCGGCTTCGGAACTTTTAAATATCTGGATATATCTCGAAAACTACGCTTCTGATCAAAAAATATCATAGAACATAAATTGTAGGAAACATAATTCTCTACAAAAAACGTCTCAACATTTTGCCATAGCTCGCTTCGTTTCCGAGATATTTGCAGATTCAGCTCAGAGGAACTGGCCTGACGGACATATTTCGAGATATTTCTTCTTCTTGTTGTTCTTCCTCTGCACAGCTAAGCTGGAAGTGGCATTTGCAGCTCGCAATAGTGCAGAGTTATCTCAAAGAAAGGGGCCACGGTGTTTCTGTATCTCTATTATGTTGGTGCGGCTTCGGAACTTTTAAATATCTTGATATATCTCGAGAACTACGCATCTGATCAAAAAATATCATAGAACATAAAAAGTAGGAAACTTAATTCTCTACAAGAAAGCTCTCTTAACATTTTGCCATAGCTCGCTTCGTTTCCGAGATATTTGCAGATTTATCTCAAGGGAAGGGGCCTGACGGACATATTTCGAGATATTTCTTCTTCTTGTTGTTCTTCTTCTGCACAGCTAAGCTGGAAGTGGCATTTGCAGCTCGCACTAGTGCAGAGTTATCTCAAAGAAAGGGGCCACGGTGTTTCTGTATCTCTATTATGTTGGTGCGGCTTCGGAACTTTTAAATATCTCGATATATCTCGAAAACTACGCTTCTGATCAAAAAATATCGTAGAACATAAATTGTAGGAAACATAATTCTCTACAAAAAAGGTCTCTCAACATTTTGCGATAGCTCGCTTCGTTTCCGAGATATTTGCAGATTTATCTCAAGGGAAGGGGCCTGACGGACATATTTCGAGATATTTCTTCTTCTTGTTGTTCTTCTTCTGCACAGCTAAGCTGGAAGTGGCATTTGCGGCTCGCACTAGTGCAGAGTTATCTCAAAGAAAGGGGCCACGGTGTTTCTGTATCCCTATTATGTTGGTGCGGCTTCGGAACTTTTAAATATCTTGATATATCTCGAGAACTACGCATCTGATCAAAAAATATCATAGAACATAAAAAGTAGGAAACTTAATTCTCTACAAAAAAGGTCTCTTAACATTTTGCCATAGCTCGCTTCGTTTCCGAGATATTTGCAGATTTATCTCAAGGGAAGGGGCCTGACGGACATATTTCGAGATATTTCTTCTTCTTGTTGTTCTTCTTCTGCACAGCTAAGCTGGAAGTGGCATTTGCGGCTCGCACTAGTGCAGAGTTATCTCAAAGAAAGGGGCCACGGTGTTCCTGTATCTCTATTATGTTGGTGCGGCTTCGGAACTTTTAAATATCTCGATATATCTCGAAAACTACGCTTCTGATCAAAAAATATCATAGAACATCAATTGTAGGAAACATAATTCTCTACAAAAAAGGTCTCTTAACATTTTGCCATAGCTCGCTTCGTTTCCGAGATATTTGCAGATATATCTCAAGGGAAGGGGCCTGACGGACATACTTCGAGATATTTCTTCTTCTTGTTGTTCTTCTTCTGCACAGCTAAGCTGGAAGTGGCATTTACAGCTCGCAATAGTGCAGAGTTATCTCAAAGAAAGGGGCCACGGTGTTTCTGTATCTCTATTATGTTGGTGCGGCTTCGGAACTTTTAAATATCTTGATATATCTCGAGAACTACGCATCTGATCAAAAAATATCATACTACATAAAAAGTAGGAAACTTAATTCTCTACAAGAAAGGTCTCTAAACATTTTGCCATAGCTCGCTTCGTTTCCGAGATATTTGCAGATATATCTCAAGGGAAGGGGCCTGACGGACATACTTCGAGATATTTCTTCTTCTTGTTGCTCTTCTTCTGCACAGCTAAGCTGGAAGTGGCATTTACAGCTCGCAATAGTGCAGAGTTATCTCAAAGAAAGGGGCCACGGTGTTTCTGTATCTCTATTATGTTGGTGCGGCTTCGGAACTTTTAAATATCTTGATATATCTCGAGAACTACGCATCTGATCAGAAAATATCATAGAACATAAATTCTAGGAAACATAATTCTCTACAAAAAAGGTCTCTTAACATTTTGCCATAGCTCGCTTCGTTTCCGAGATATTTGCAGATATATCTCAAGGGAAGGGGCCTGACGGACATATTTCGAGATATTTCTTCTTCTTGTTGTTCTTCTTCTGCGCAGCTAAGCTGGAAGTGGCATTTGCAGCTCGCAATAGTGCAGAGATATCTCAAAGAAAGGGGCCACGGTGTTTCTGTATCTCTATTATGTTGGTGCGGCTTCGGAACTTTTAAATATCTTGATATATCTCGAGAACTACGCGTCTGATCAAACAATATCATAGAACATACAAAGTAGGAAACTTAATTCTCTACAAAAAAGGTCTCTTAACATTTTGCCATAGCTCGCTTCGTTTCCGAGATATTTGCAGATTTATCTCAAGGGAAGGGGCCTGACGGACATATTTCGAGATATTTCTTCTTCTTGTTGTTCTTCTTCTGCACAGCTAAGCTGGAAGTGGCATTTGCGGCTCGCACTAGTGCAGAGTTATCTCAAAGAGAGGGGCCACGATGTTTCTGTATCTCTATTATGTTGGTGCGGCTTCGGAACTTTTAAATATCTTGATATATCTCGAGAACTACGCATCTAATCAGAAAATATCATAGAAGATAAAAAGTAGGAAACTTAATTCTCTACAAAAAAGGTCTCTTAACATTTTGCCATAGCTCGCTTCGTTTCCGAGATATTTGCAGATTTATCTCAAGGTAAGGGGCCTGACGGACATATTTCGAGATATTTCTTCTTCTGCACAGCTAAGCTGGAAGTGGCATTTGCGGCTCGCACTAGTGCAGAGTTATCTCAAAGAAAGGGGCCACGGTGTTTCTGTATCCCTATTATGTTGGTGCGGCTTCGGAACTTTTAAATATCTTGATATATCTCGAGAACTACGCATCTGATCAAAAAATATCATAGAACATAAAAAGTAGGAAACTTAATTCTCTACAAAAAAGGTCTCTTAACATTTTGCCATAGCTCGCTTCGTTTCCGAGATATTTGCAGATATATCTCAAGGGAAGGGGCCTGACGGACATATTTCGAGATATTTCTTCTTCTTGTTGTTCTTCTTCTGCACAGCTAAGCTGGAAGTGGCATTTGCGGCTCGCACTAGTGCAGAGTTATCTCAAAGAAAGGGGCCACGGTGTTTCTGTATCTCTATTATGTTGGTGCGGCTTCGGAACTTTTAAATATCTCGATATATCTCGAAAACTACGCTTCTGATCAAAAAATATCATAGAACATAAATTGTAGGAAACATAATTCTCTACAAAAAACGTCTCTTAACCTTTTGCCATAGCTCGCTTCGTTTCCGAGATATTTGCAGATTCAGCTCAAAGGAACTGGCCTGACGGACATATTTCGAGATATTTCTTCTTCTTGTTGTTCTTCTTCTGCGCAGCTAAGCTGGAAGTGGCATTTGCAGCTCGCAATAGTGCAGAGATATCTCAAGGAAAGGGGCCACAGTGTTTCTGTATCTCTATTATGTTGGTGCGGCTTCGGAACTTTTAAATATCTTGATATATCTCGAGAACTACGCATCTGATCAAAAAATATCATAGAACATAAAAAGTAGGAAACTTAATTCTCTACAAAAAAGGTCGCTTAACATTTTGCCATAGCTCGCTTCGTTTCCGAGATATTTGCATATTTATCTCAAGGGAAGGGGCCTGACGGACATATTTCGAGATATTTCTTCTTCTTGTTGTTCTTCTTCTGCACAGCTAAGCTGGAAGTGGCATTTGCGGCTCGCACTAGTGCAGAGTTATCTCAAAGAACCGGGCCAAGGTGTTTCTGTATCCCTATTATGTTGGTGCGGCTTCGGAACTTTTAAATATCTTGATATATCTCGAGAACTACGCTTCTGATCAAAAAATATCATAGAACATAAATTGTAGGAAACATAATTCTCTACAAAAAACGTCTCTTAACATTTTGCCATAGCTCGCTTCGTTTCCGAGATATTTGCAGGTTCAGCTCAAAGGAACTGGCCTGACGGACATATTTCGAGATATTTCTTCTTCTTGTTGTTCTTCCACTGCACAGCTAAGCTGGAAGTGGCATTTGCAGCTCGCAATAGTGCAGAGTTATCTCAAAGAAAGGGGCCACGGTGTTTCTGTATCTCTATTATGTTGGTGCGGCTTCGGAACTTTTGAATATCTTGATATATCTCGAGAACTACGCATCTGATCAAAAAATATCATAGAACATAAAAAGTAGGAAACTTAATTCTCTACAAAAAAGGTCTCTTAACATTTTGCCATAGCTCGCTTCTTTTCCGAGATATTTGCAGATTTATCTCAAGGGAAGGGGCCTGACGGACATATTTCGAGATATTTCTTCTTCTTGTTGTTCTTGTTCTGCACAGCTAAGCTGGAAGTGGCATTTGCGGCTCGCACTAGTGCAGAGTTATCTCAAAGAAAGGGGCCACGGTGTTTCTGTATCTCTATTATGTTGGTGCGGCTTCGGAACTTTTAAATATCTCGATATATCTCGAAAACTACGCTTCTGATCAAAAAATATCATAGAACATAAATTGTAGGAAACATAATTCTCTACAAAAAACGTCTCCAAACATTTTGCCATAGCTCGCTTCGTTTCCGAGATATTTGCAGATTTATCTCAAGGGAAGGGGCCTGACGGACATATTTCGAGATATTTCTTCTTCTTGTTGTTCTTCCACTGCACAGCTAAGCTGGAAGTGGCATTTGCAGCTCGCAATAGTGCAGAGTTATCTCAAAGAAAGGGGCCACGGTGTTTCTGTATCTCTATTATGTTGGTGCGGCTTCGGAACTTTTGAATATCTTGATATATCTCGAGAACTACGCTTCTGATCAAAAAATATCATAGAACATAAATTGTAGGAAACATAATTCTCTACAAAAAAGGTCTCTTAACATTTTGCCATAGCTCGCTTCTTTTCCGAGATATTTGCAGATTTATCTCAAGGGAAGGGGCCTGACGGACATATTTCGAGATATTTCTTCTTCTTGTTGTTCTTCTTCTGCACAGCTAAGCTGGAAGTGGCATTTGCGGCTCGCACTAGTGCAGAGTTATCTCAAAGAACGGGGCCACGGTGTTTCTGTATCCCTATTATGTTGGTGCGGCTTCGGAACTTTTGAATATCTTGATATATCTCGAGAACTACGCATCTGATCAAAAAATATCATAGAACATAAAAAGTAGGAAACTTAATTCTCTACAAAAAAGGTCTCTTAACATTTTGCCATAGCTCGCTTCTTTTCCGAGATATTTGCAGATTTATCTCAAGGGAAGGGGCCTGACGGACATATTTCGAGATATTTCTTCTTCTTGTTGTTCTTCTTCTGCACAGCTAAGCTGGAAGTGGCATTTGCGGCTCGCACTAGTGCAGAGTTATCTCAAAGAAAGGGGCCACGGTGTTTCTGTATCTCTATTATGTTGGTGCGGCTTCGGAACTTTTAAATATCTCGATATATCTCGAAAACTACGCTTCTGATCAAAAAATATCATAGAACATAAATTGTAGGAAACATAATTCTCTACAAAAAACGTCTCTTAACCTTTTGCCATAGCTCGCTTCGTTTCCGAGATATTTGCAGATTCAGCTCAAAGGAACTGGCCTGACGGACATATTTCGAGATATTTCTTCTTCTTGTTGTTCTTCTTCTGCGCAGCTAAGCTGGAAGTGGCATTTGCAGCTCGCAATAGTGCAGAGATATCTCAAAGAAAGGGGCCACAGTGTTTCTGTATCTCTATTATGTTGGTGCGGCTTCGGAACTTTTAAATATCTTGATATATCTCGAGAACTACGCATCTGATCAAAAAATATCATAGAACATAAAAAGTAGGAAACTTAATTCTCTACAAAAAAGGTCGCTTAACATTTTGCCATAGCTCGCTTCGTTTCCGAGATATTTGCATATTTATCTCAAGGGAAGGGGCCTGACGGACATATTTCGAGATATTTCTTCTTCTTGTTGTTCTTCTTCTGCACAGCTAAGCTGGAAGTGGCATTTGCGGCTCGCACTAGTGCAGAGTTATCTCAAAGAACGGGGCCAAGGTGTTTCTGTATCCCTATTATGTTGGTGCGGCTTCGGAACTTTTAAATATCTTGATATATCTCGAGAACTACGCTTCTGATCAAAAAATATCATAGAACATAAATTGTAGGAAACATAATTCTCTACAAAAAACGTCTCTTAACATTTTGCCATAGCTCGCTTCGTTTCCGAGATATTTGCAGGTTCAGCTCAAAGGAACTGGCCTGACGGACATATTTCGAGATATTTCTTCTTCTTGTTGTTCTTCCACTGCACAGCTAAGCTGGAAGTGGCATTTGCAGCTCGCAATAGTGCAGAGTTATCTCAAAGAAAGGGGCCACGGTGTTTCTGTATCTCTATTATGTTGGTGCGGCTTCGGAACTTTTGAATATCTTGATATATCTCGAGAACTACGCATCTGATCAAAAAATATCATAGAACATAAAAAGTAGGAAACTTAATTCTCTACAAAAAAGGTCTCTTAACATTTTGCCATAGCTCGCTTCTTTTCCGAGATATTTGCAGATTTATCTCAAGGGAAGGTGCCTGACGGACATATTTCGAGATATTTCTTCTTCTTGTTGTTCTTGTTCTGCACAGCTAAGCTGGAAGTGGCATTTGCGGCTCGCACTAGTGCAGAGTTATCTCAAAGAAAGGGGCCACGGTGTTTCTGTATCTCTATTATGTTGGTGCGGCTTCGGAACTTTTAAATATCTCGATATATCTCGAAAACTACGCTTCTGATCAAAAAATATCATAGAACATAAATTGTAGGAAACATAATTCTCTACAAAAAACGTCTCTAAACATTTTGCCATAGCTCGCTTCGTTTCCGAGATATTTGCAGATTCAGCTCAAAGGAACTGGCCTGACGGACATATTTCGAGATATTCCTTCTTCTTGTTGTTCTTCCTCTGCACAGCTAAGCTGGAAGTGGCATTTGCAGCTCGCAATAGTGCAGAGTTATCTCAAAGAAAGGGGCCACGGTGTTTCTGTATCTCCATTATGTTGGTGCGGCTTCGGAACTTTTAAATATCTTGGTATATCTCGAGAACTACGCATCTGATCAAAAAATATCATAGAACATAAATTGTAGGAAACATAATTCTCTACAAAAAAGGTCTCTTAACATTTTGCCATAGCTCGCTTCGTTTCCGAGATATTTGCAGATATATCTCAAGGGAAGGGGCCCGACGGACATATTTCGAGATATTTCTTCTTCTTGTTGTTCTTCTTCTGCGCAGCTAAGCTGGAAGTGGCATTTGCAGCTCGCAATAGTGCAGAGATATCTCAAAGAAAGGGGCCACGGTGTTTCTGTATCTCTATTATGTTGGTGCGGCTTCGGAACTTTTAAATATCTTGATATATCTCGAGAACTACGCATCTGATCAAAAAATATCATAGAACATAAAAAGTAGGAAACTTAATTCTCTACAAAAAAGGTCGCTTAACATTTTGCCATAGCTCGCTTCGTTTCCGAGATATTTGCATATTTATCTCAAGGGAAGGGGCCTGACGGACATATTTCGAGATATTTCTTCTTCTTGTTGTTCTTCTTCTGCACAGCTAAGCTGGAAGTGGCATTTGCGGCTCGCACTAGTGCAGAGTTATCTCAAAGAACGGGGCCACGGTGTTTCTGTATCCCTATTATGTTGGTGCGGCTTCGGAACTTTTAAATATCTTGATATATCTCGAGAACTACGCTTCTGATCAAAAAATATCATAGAACATAAATTGTAGGAAACATAATTCTCTACAAAAAACGTCTCTTAACATTTTGCCATAGCTCGCTTCGTTTCCGAGATATTTGCAGGTTCAGCTCAAAGGAACTGGCCTGACGGACATATTTCGAGATATTTCTTCTTCTTGTTGTTCTTCCACTGCACAGCTAAGCTGGAAGTGGCATTTGCAGCTCGCAATAGTGCAGAGTTATCTCAAAGAAAGGGGCCACGGTGTTTCTGTATCTCTATTATGTTGGTGCGGCTTCGGAACTTTTGAATATCTTGATATATCTCGAGAACTACGCATCTGATCAAAAAATATCATAGAACATAAAAAGTAGGATACTTAATTCTCTACAAAAAAGGTCTCTTAACATTTTGCCATAGCTCGCTTCTTTTCCGAGATATTTGCAGATTTATCTCAAGGGAAGGGGCCTGACGGACATATTTCGAGATATTTCTTCTTCTTGTTGTTCTTCTTCTGCACAGCTAAGCTGGAAGTGGCATTTGCGGCTCGCACTAGTGCAGAGTTATCTCAAAGAAAGGGGCCACGGTGTTTCTGTATCTCTATTATGTTGGTGCGGCTTCGGAACTTTTAAATATCTCGATATATCTCGAAAACTACGCTTCTGATCAAAAAATATCATAGAACATAAATTGTAGGAAACATAATTCTCTACAAAAAACGTCTCTTAACATTTTGCCATAGCTCGCTTCGTTTCCGAGATATTTGCAGATTCAGCTCAAAGGAACTGGCCTGACGGACATATTTCGAGATATTCCTTCTTCTTGTTGTTCTTCCTCTGCACAGCTAAGCTGGAAGTGGCATTTGCAGCTCGCAATAGTGCAGAGTTATCTCAAAGAAAGGGGCCACGGTGTTTCTGTATCTCTATTATGTTGGTGCGGCTTCGGAACTTTTGAATATCTTGATATATCTCGAGAACTACGCATCTGATCAAAAAATATCATAGAACATAAAAAGTAGGAAACTTAATTCTCTACAAAAAAGGTCTCTTAACATTTTGCCATAGCTCGCTTCGTTTCCGAGATATTTGCAGATTTATCTCAAGGGAAGGGGCCTGACGGACATATTTCGAGATATTTCTTCTTCTTGTTGTTCTTCTTCTGCACAGCTAAGCTGGAAGTGGCATTTGCGGCTCGCACTAGTGCAGAGTTATCTCAACGAAAGGGGCCACGGTGTTTCTGTATCTCTATTATGTTGGTGCGGCTTCGGAACTTTTAAATATCTTGATATATCTCGAGAACTACGCATCTGATCAGAAAATATCATAGAAGATAAAAAGTAGGAAACTTAATTCTCTACAAAAAAGGTCTCTTAACATTTTGCCATAGCTCGCTTCGTTTCCGAGATATTTGCAGATTTATCTCAAGGTAAGGGGCCTGACGGACATATTTCGAGATATTTCTTCTTCTTGTTGTTCTTCTTCTGCACAGCTAAGCTGGAAGTGGCATTTGCAGCTCGCAATAGTGCATAGTTATCTGAAAGAAAGGGGCCACGGTGTTTCTGTATCTCTATTATGTTGGTGCGGCTTCGGAACTTTTAAATATCTTGATATATCTCGAGAACTACGCATCTGATCAAAAAATATCATAGAACATAAAAAGTAGGAAACTCAATTCTCTACAAAAAAGGTCTCTTAACATTTTGCAATAGCTCGCTTCGTTTCCGAGATATTTGCAGATTTATCTCAAGGGAAGGTGCCTGACGGACATATTTCGAGATATTTCTTCTTCTTGTTGTTCTTGTTCTGCACAGCTAAGCTGGAAGTGGCATTTGCGGCTCGCACTAGTGCAGAGTTATCTCAAAGAAAGGGGCCACGGTGTTTCTGTATCTCTATTATGTTGGTGCGGCTTCGGAACTTTTAAATATCTCGATATATCTCGAGAACTACGCGTCTGGTCATAAAATATCATAGAACATACAAAGTAGGAAACTTAATTCTCTACAAAAAAGGTCTCTTAACATTTTGCCATAGCTCGCTTCGTTTCCGAGATATTTGCAGATTTATCTCAAGGGAAGGGGCCTGACGGACATATTTCGAGATATTTCTTCTTCTTGTTGTTCTTCTTCTGCACAGCTTAACTGGAAGTGGCATTTACAGCTCGCAATAGTGCAGAGTTATCTCAAAGAAAGGGGCCACGGTGTTTCTGTATCTCTATTATGTTGGTGCGGCTTCGGAACTTTTAAATATCTTGATATATCTCGAGAACTACGCATCTGATCAAAAAATATCATAGAACATAAAAAGTAGGAAACCTAATTCTCTACAAAAAAGGTCTCTTAACATTTTGCCATAGCTCTCTTCGTTTCCGAGATATTTGCAGATTTATCTCAAGGGAAGGGGCCTGACGGACATATTTCGAGATATTTCTTCTTCTTGTTGTTCTTCTTCTGCGCAGCTAAGCTGGAAGTGGCATTTGCAGCTCGCAATAGTGCAGAGATATCTCAAAGAAAGGGGCCACGGTGTTTCTGTATCTCTATTATGTTGGTGCGGCTTCGGAACTGTTAAATATCTTGATATATCTCGAGAACTACGCGTCTGATCAAAAAATATCATAGAACATGAAAAGTAGGAAACTTAATTCTCTACAAAAAAGGTCTCCTAACATTTTGCCATAGCTCGCTTCGTTTCCGAGATATTTGCAGATTTATCTCAAGGGAAGGGGCCTGACGGACATATTTCGAGATATTTCTTCTTCTTGTTGTTCTTCTTCTGCACAGCTAAACTGGAAGTGACATTTCCAGCTCGCAATAGTGCAGAGTTATCTCAAAGAGAGGGGCCACGGTGTTTCTGTATCTCTATTATGTTGGTGCGGCTACGGAACTTTTAAATATCTTGATATATCTCGAGAACTACGCATCTGATCAAAAAATATCATAGAACATAAAAAGTAGGAAACTTAATTCTCTACAAAAAAGGTCTCTCAACATTTTGCCATAGCTCGCTTCGTTTCCGAGATATTTGCATATTTATCTCAAGGGAAGGGGCCTGACGGACATATTTCGAGATATTCCTTCTTCTTGTTGTTCTTCTTCTGCACAGCTAAGCTGGAAGTGGCATTTGCGGCTCGCACTAGTGCAGAATTATCTCAAAGAAAGGGGCCACGGTGTTTCTGTATCCCTATTATGTTGGTGCGGCTTCGGAACTTTTAAATATCTCGATATATCTCGAAAACTACGCTTCTGATCAAAAAATATCATAGAACATAAATTGTAGGAAACATAATTCTCTACAAAAAAGGTCTCTTAACATTTTGCCATAGCTCGCTTCGTTTCCGAGATATTTGCAGATATATCTCAAGGGAAGAGGCCTGACGGACATATTTCGAGATATTTCTTCTTCTTGTTGTTCTTCTCCTGCACAGCTAAGCTGGAAGTGGCATTTACAGCTCGCAATACTGCAGAGTTATCTCAAAGAAAGGGGCCACGGTGTTTCTGTATCTCTATTATGTTGGTGCGGCTTCGGAACTTTTAAATATCTTGATATATCTCGAGAACTACGCATCTGATCAAAAAATATCATAGAACATAAAAAGTAGGAAACTTAATTCTCTACAAAAAAGGTCTCTTAACATTTCGCCATAGCTCGCTTCGTTTCCGAGATATTTGCAGATTTATCTCAAGGGAAGGGGCCTGACGGACATATTTCGAGATATTTCTTCTTCTTGTTGTACTTCTTCTGCACAGCTAAGCTGGAAGGGGCATTTGCGGCTCGCACTAGTGCAGAGTTATCTCAAAGAAAGGGGCCACGGTGTTTCTGTATCCCTATTATGTTGGTGCGGCTTCGGAACTTTTAAATATCTCGATATATCTCGAAAACTACGCTTCTGATCAAAAAATATCATAGAACATAAATTGTAGGAAACATAATTCTCTACAAAAAACGTCTCTTACCATTTTGCCATAGCTCGCTTCGTTTCCGAGATATTTGCAGATTCAGCTCAAAGGAACTGGCCTGACGGACATATTTCGAGATATTTCTTCTTCTTGTTGTTCTTCCTCTGCACAGCTAAGCTGGAAGTGGCATTTGCAGCTCGCAATAGTGCAGACTTATCTCAAAGAAAGGGGCCACGGTGTTTCTGTATCTCTATTATGTTGGTGCGGCTTCGGAACTTTTAAATATCTCGATATATCTCGAAAACTACGCTTCTGATCAAAAAATATCATAGAACATAAAATGTAGGAAACATAATTCTCTACAAAAAAGGTCTCTTAACATTTTGCCATAGCTCGCTTCGTTTCCGAGATATTTGCAGATTTATCTCAAGGTAAGGGGCCTGACGGACATATTTCGAGATATTTCCTCTTCTTGTTGTTCTTCTTCTGCACAGCTAAGCTGGAAGTGGCATTTACAGCTCGCAATAGTGCATAGTTATCTGAAAGAAAGGGGCCACGGTGTTTCTGTATCTCTATTATGTTGGTGCGGCTTCGGAACTTTTAAATATCTTGATATATCTCGAGAACTACGCATCTGATCAAAAAATATCATAGAACATAAAAAGTAGGAAACTCAATTCTCTACAAAAAAGGTCTCTTAACATTTTGCAATAGCTCGCTTCGTTTCCGAGACATTTGCAGATTTATCTCAAGGGAAGGGGCCTGACGGACATATTTCGAGATATTTCTTCTTCTTGTTGTTCTTCTTCTGCACAGCTAAGCTGGAAGTGGCATTTGCGGCTCGCACTAGTGCAGAGTTATCTCAAAGAAAGGGGCCACGGTGTTTCTGTATCTCTATTATGTTGGTGCTGCATCGGAACTTTTAAATATCTCGATATATCTCGAAAACTACGCTTCTGATCAAAAAATATCATAGAACATAAATTGTAGGAAACATAATTCTCTACAAAAAACGTCTCTTAACATTTTGCCATAGCTCGCTTCGTTTCCGAGATATTTGCAGATTCATCTCAAGGGAAGGGGCCTAACGGACATATTTCGAGATATTTCTTCTTCTTGTTGTTCTTCTTCTGCACAGCTAAACTGGAAGTGGCATTTCCAGCTCGCAATAGTGCAGAGTTATCTCAAAGAGAGGGGCCACGGTGTTTCTGTATCTCTATTATGTTGGTGCGGCTTCGGAACTTTTAAATATCTTGATATATCTCGAGAACTACGCATCTGATCAAAAAATATCATAGAACATAAAAAGTAGGAAACTTAATTCTCTACAAAAAAGGTCTCTTAACATTTTGCCATAGCTCGCTTCGTTTCCGAGATATTTGCAGATTTATCTCAAGGTAAGGGGCCTAACGGACATATTTCGAGATATTTCTTCTTCTTGTTGTTCTTCTTCTGCACAGCTAAGCTGGAAGTTGCATTTGCGGCTCGCACTAGTGCAGAGTTATCTCAAAGAAAGGGGCCACGGTGTTTCTGTATCTCTATTATGTTGGTGCGGCTTCGGAACTTTTAAATATCTTGATATATCTCGAGAACTACGCATCTGATCAAAAAATATCATAGAACATAAAAAGTAGGAAACTTAATTCTCTACAAAAAAGGTCTCTTAACATTTTGCCATAGCTCGCTTCGTTTCCGAGATATTTGCAGATTTATCTCAAGGGAAGGGGCCTGACGGACATATTTCGAGATATTTCTTCTTCTTGTTGTTCTTCTTCTGCGCAGCTAAGCTGGAAGTGGCATTTGCAGCTCGCAATAGTGCAGAGATATCTCAAAGAAAGGGGCCACGGTGTTTCTGTATCTCTATTATGTTGGTGCGGCTTCGGAACTGTTAAATATCTTGATATATCTCGAGAACTACGCGTCTGATCAAAAAATATCATAGAACATAAAAAGTAGGAAACTTAATTCTCTACAAAAAAGGTCTCCTAACATTTTGCCATAGCTCGCTTCGTTTCCGAGATATTTGCAGATTTATCTCAAGGGAAGGGGCCTGACGGACATATTTCGAGATATTTCTTCTTCTTGTTGTTCTTCTTCTGCACAGCTAAACTGGAAGTGACATTTCCAGCTCGCAATAGTGCAGAGTTATCTCAAAGAGAGGGGCCACGGTGTTTCTGTATCTCTATTATGTTGGTGCGGCTTCGGAACTTTTAAATATCTTGATATATCTCGAGAACTACGCATCTGATCAAAAAATATCATAGAACATAAAAAGTAGGAAACTTAATTCTCTACAAAAAAGGTCTCTCAACATTTTGCCATAGCTCGCTTCGTTTCCGAGATATTTGCATATTTATCTCAAGGGAAGGGGCCTGACGGACATATTTCGAGATATTCCTTCTTCTTGTTGTTCTTCTTCTGCACAGCTAAGCTGGAAGTGGCATTTGCGGCTCGCACTAGTGCAGAATTATCTCAAAGAAAGGGGCCACGGTGTTTCTGTATCCCTATTATGTTGGTGCGGCTTCGGAACTTTTAAATATCTCGATATATCTCGAAAACTACGCTTCTGATCAAAAAATATCATAGAACATAAATTGTAGGAAACATAATTCTCTACAAAAAAGGTCTCTTAACATTTTGCCATAGCTCGCTTCGTTTCCGAGATATTTGCAGATATATCTCAAGGGAAGAGGCCTGACGGACATATTTCGAGATATTTCTTCTTCTTGTTGTTCTTCTCCTGCACAGCTAAGCTGGAAGTGGCATTTACAGCTCGCAATACTGCAGAGTTATCTCAAAGAAAGGGGCCACGGTGTTTCTGTATCTCTATTATGTTGGTGCGGCTTCGGAACTTTTAAATATCTTGATATATCTCGAGAACTACGCATCTGATCAAAAAATATCATAGAACATAAAAAGTAGGAAACTTAATTCTCTACAAAAAAGGTCTCTTAACATTTTGCCATAGCTCGCTTCGTTTCCGAGATATTTGCAGATTTATCTCAAGGGAAGGGGCCTAACGGACATATTTCGAGATATTTCTTCTTCTTGTTGTTCTTCTTCTGCACAGCTAAACTGGAAGTGGCATTTCCAGCTCGCAATAGTGCAGAGTTATCTCAAAGAGAGGGGCCACGGTGTTTCTGTATCTCTATTATGTTGGTGCGGCTTCGGAACTTTTAAATATCTTGATATATCTCGAGAACTACGCATCTGATCAAAAAATATCATAGAACATAAAAAGTAGGAAACTTAATTCTCTACAAAAAAGGTCTCTTAACATTTCGCCATAGCTCGCTTCGTTTCCGAGATATTTGCAGATTTATCTCAAGGGAAGGGGCCTGACGGACATATTTCGAGATATTTCTTCTTCTTGTTGTACTTCTTCTGCACAGCTAAGCTGGAAGGGGCATTTGCGGCTCGCACTAGTGCAGAGTTATCTCAAAGAAAGGGGCCACGGTGTTTCTGTATCCCTATTATGTTGGTGCGGCTTCGGAACTTTTAAATATCTCGATATATCTCGAAAACTACGCTTCTGATCAAAAAATATCATAGAACATAAATTGTAGGAAACATAATTCTCTACAAAAAACGTCTCTTACCATTTTGCCATAGCTCGCTTCGTTTCCGAGATATTTGCAGATTCAGCTCAAAGGAACTGGCCTGACGGACATATTTCGAGATATTTCTTCTTCTTGTTGTTCTTCCTCTGCACAGCTAAGCTGGAAGTTGCATTTGCGGCTCGCACTAGTGCAGAGTTATCTCAAAGAAAGGGGCCACGGTGTTTCTGTATCTCTATTATGTTGGTGCGGCTTCGGAACTTTTAAATATCTTGATATATCTCGAGAACTACGCATCTGATCAAAAAATATCATAGAACATAAAAAGTAGGAAACTTAATTCTCTACAAAAAAGGTCTCTTAACATTTTGCCATAGCTCGCTTCGTTTCCGAGATATTTGCAGATTTATCTCAAGGGAAGGGGCCTGACGGACATATTTCGAGATATTTCTTCTTCTTGTTGTTCTTCTTCTGCGCAGCTAAGCTGGAAGTGGCATTTGCAGCTCGCAATAGTGCAGAGATATCTCAAAGAAAGGGGCCACGGTGTTTCTGTATCTCTATTATGTTGGTGCGGCTTCGGAACTGTTAAATATCTTGATATATCTCGAGAACTACGCGTCTGATCAAAAAATATCATAGAACATAAAAAGTAGGAAACTTAATTCTCTACAAAAAAGGTCTCCTAACATTTTGCCATAGCTCGCTTCGTTTCCGAGATATTTGCAGATTTATCTCAAGGGAAGGGGCCTGACGGACATATTTCGAGATATTTCTTCTTCTTGTTGTTCTTCTTCTGCACAGCTAAACTGGAAGTGACATTTCCAGCTCGCAATAGTGCAGAGTTATCTCAAAGAGAGGGGCCACGGTGTTTCTGTATCTCTATTATGTTGGTGCGGCTTCGGAACTTTTAAATATCTTGATATATCTCGAGAACTACGCATCTGATCAAAAAATATCATAGAACATAAAAAGTAGGAAACTTAATTCTCTACAAAAAAGGTCTCTCAACATTTTGCCATAGCTCGCTTCGTTTCCGAGATATTTGCATATTTATCTCAAGGGAAGGGGCCTGACGGACATATTTCGAGATATTTCTTCTTCTTGTTGTTCTTCTGCACAGCTAAGCTGGAAGTGGCATTTGCAGCTCGCAATAGTGCATAGTTATCTGAAAGAAAGGGGCCACGGTGTTTCTGTATCTCTATTATGTTGGTGCGGCTTCGGAACTTTTAAATATCTTGATATATCTCGAGAACTACGCATCTAATCAAAAAATATCATACAACATAAAAAGTAGGAAACTTAATTCTCTACAAAAAAGGTCTCTTAACATTTTGCCATAGCTCTCTTCGTTTCCGAGATATTTGCAGATTTATCTCAAGGGAAGGGGCCTGACGGACATATTTCGAGATATTTCTTCTTCTTGTTGTTCTTCTTCTGCACAGCTAAGCTGGAAGTGGAATTTGCAGCTCGCAATAGTGCAGAGTTATCTCAAAGAAAGGGGCCACGGTGTTTCTGTATCTCTATTATGTTGGTGCGGCTTCGGAACTTTTAAATATCTTGATATATCTCGAGAACTACGCATCTGATCAAAAAATATCATAGAACATAAAAAGTAGGAAACTTAATTCTCTACAAAAAAGGTCTCTTAACATTTTGCCATAGCTCGCTTCGTTTCCGAGATATTTGCAGATTTATCTCAAGGGAAGGGGCCTGACGGACATATTTCGAGATATTTCTTCTTCTTGTTGTTCTTCTTCTGCACAGCTAAGCTGGAAGTGGCATTTGCGGCTCGCACTAGTGCAGAGTTATCTCAACGAAAGGGGCCACGGTGTTTCTGTATCTCTATTATGTTGGTGCGGCTTCGGAACTTTTAAATATCTCGATATATCTCGAAAACTACGCTTCTGATCAAAAAATATCATAGAACATAAATTGTAGGAAACATAATTCTCTACAAAAAAGGTCTCTTAACATTTTGCCATAGCTCTCTTCGTTTCCGAGATATTTGCAGATTTATCTCAAGGGAAGGGGCCTGACGGACATATTTCGAGATATTGCTTCTTCTTGTTGTTCTTCTGCACAGCTAAGCTGGAAGTGGCATTTGCAGCTCGCAATAGTGCATAGTTATCTGAAAGAAAGGGGCCACGGTGTTTCTGTATCTCTATTATGTTGGTGCGGCTTCGGAACTTTTAAATATCTTGATATATCTCGAGAACTACGCATCTAATCAAAAAATATCATAGAACATAAAAAGTAGGAAACTTAATTCTCTACAAAAAAGGTCTCTTAACATTTTGCCATAGCTCTCTTCGTTTCCGAGATATTTGCAGATTTATCTCAAGGGAAGGGGCCTGACGGACATATTTCGAGATATTTCTTCTTCTTGTTGTTCTTCTTCTGCACAGCTAAGCTGGAAGTGGCATTTGCAGCTCGCAATAGTGCAGAGTTATCTCAAAGAACGGGGCCACGGTGTTTCTGTATCTCTATTATATTGGTGCGGCTTCGGAACTTTTAGATATCTTGATATATCTCGAGAACTACGCATCTGATCAAAAAATATCATAGAACACAAAAAGTAGGAAACTTAATTCTCTACAAAAAAGGTCTCTTAACATTTTGCCATAGCTCGCTTCGTTTCCGAGATATTTGCAGATTTATCTCAAGGGAAGGGGCCTGACGGACATATTTCGAGATATTTCTTCTTCTTGTTGTTCTTCTTCTGCACAGCTAAGCTGGAAGTGGCATTTGCGGCTCGCACTAGTGCAGAGTTATCTCAACGAAAGGGGCCACGGTGTTTCTGTATCTCTATTATGTTGGTGCGGCTTCGGAACTTTTAAATATCTCGATATATCTCGAAAACTACGCTTCTGATCAAAAAATATCATAGAACATAAATTGTAGGAAACATAATTCTCTACAAAAAAGGTCTCTTAACATTTTGCCATAGCTCTCTTCGTTTCCGAGATATTTGCAGATTTATCTCAAGGGAAGGGGCCTGACGGACATATTTCGAGATATTGCTTCTTCTTGTTGTTCTTCTGCACAGCTAAGCTGGAAGTGGCATTTGCAGCTCGCAATAGTGCATAGTTATCTGAAAGAAAGGGGCCACGGTGTTTCTGTATCTCTATTATGTTGGTGCGGCTTCGGAACTTTTAAATATCTTGATATATCTCGAGAACTACGCATCTAATCAAAAAATATCATAGAACATAAAAAGTAGGAAACTTAATTCTCTACAAAAAAGGTCTCTTAACATTTTGCCATAGCTCTCTTCGTTTCCGAGATATTTGCAGATTTATCTCAAGGGAAGGGGCCTGACGGACATATTTCGAGATATTTCTTCTTCTTGTTGTTCTTCTTCTGCACAGCTAAGCTGGAAGTGGCATTTGCAGCTCGCAATAGTGCAGAGTTATCTCAAAGAAAGGGGCCACGGTGTTTCTGTATCTCTATTATATTGGTGCGGCTTCGGAACTTTTAGATATCTTGATATATCTCGAGAACTACGCATCTGATCAAAAAATATCATAGAACACAAAAAGTAGGAAACTTAATTCTCTACAAAAAAGGTCTCTTAACATTTTGCCATAGCTCGCTTCGTTTCCGAGATATTTGCAGATTTATCTCAAGGGAAGGGGCCTGACGGACATATTTCGAGATATTTCTTCTTCTTGTTGTTCTTCTTCTGCACAGCTAAGCTGGAAGTGGCATTTGCGGCTCGCACTAGTGCAGAGTTATCTCAACGAAAGGGGCCACGGTGTTTCTGTATCTCTATTATGTTGGTGCGGCTTCGGAACTTTTAAATATCTCGATATATCTCGAAAACTACGCTTCTGATCAAAAAATATCATAGAACATAAACTGTAGGAAACTTAATTCTCTACAAAAAAGGTCTCTTAACATTTTGCCATAGCTCTCTTCGTTTCCGAGATATTTGCAGATTTATCTCAAGGGAAGGGGCCTGACGGACATATTTCGAGATATTTCTTCTTCTTGTTGTTCTTCTTCTGCACAGCTAAGCTGGAAGTGGCATTTCCAGCTCGCAGTAGTGCAGAGTTATCTCAAAGAGAGGGGCCACGGTGTTTCTGTATCTCTATTATGTTGGTGCGGCTTCGGAACTTTTAAATATCTCGATATATCTCGAAAACTACGCTTCTGATCAAAAAATATCATAGAACATAGATTATAGGAAACATAATTCTCTACAAAAAAGTTCTCTTAACATTTTGCCATAGCTCGCTTCGTTCGAGATATTTGCAGATATATCTCAAGGGAAGGGGCCTGACGGACATATTTCGAGATATTTCTTCTTCTTGATGTTCTTCTTCTGCACAGCTAAGCTGGAAGTGGCATTTGCAGCTCGCAATAGTGCAGAGTTATCTCAAAGAAAGGGGCCACGGTGTTTCTGTATCTCTATTATGTTGGTGCGGCTTCGGAACTTTTAAATATCTTGATATATCTCGAGAACTACGCATCTGATCAAAAAATATCATAGAACATAAAACGTAGGAAACTTAATTCTCTACAAAAAAGGTCTCTCAACATTTTGCCATAGCTCGCTTCGTTTCCGAGATATTTGCAGATTTATCTCAAGGGAAGGGGCCTGACGGACATATTTCGAGATATTTCTTCTTCTTGTTGTTCTTCTTCTGCACAGCTAAGCTGGAAGTGGCATTTGCGGCTCGCACTAGTGCAGAGTTATCTCAAAGAAAGGGGCCACGGTGTTTCTGTATCTCTATTATGTTGGTGCGGCTTTGGAACTTTTAAATATCTCGATATATCTCGAAAAGTACGCTTCTGACCAAGAAATATCATAGAACATAAAAAGTAGGAAACTTAATTCTCTACAAAAAAGGTCTGTTAACATTTTGCCATAGCACTCTTCGTTTCCGAGATATTTGCAGATTTATCTCAAGGGAAGGGGCCTGACGGACATATTTCGAGATATTTGTTCTTCTTGATGTTCTTCTTCTGCACAGCTAAGCTGGAAGTGGCATTTGCAGCTCGCAATAGTGCAGAGTTATCTCAAAGAAAGGGGCCACGGTGTTTCTGTATCTCTATTATGTTGGTGCGGCTTCGGAACTTTTAAATATCTTGATATATCTCGAGAACTACGCATCTGATCAAAAAATATCATAGAACATAAAACGTAGGAAACTTAATTCTCTACAAAAAAGGTCTCTCAACATTTTGCCATAGCTCGCTTCGTTTCCGAGATATTTGCAGATTTATCTCAAGGGAAGGGGCCTGACGGACATATTTCGAGATATTTCTTCTTCTTGTTGTTCTTCTTCTGCACAGCTAAGCTGGAAGTGGCATTTGCGGCTCGCACAAGTGCAGAGTTATCTCAAAGAAAGGGGCCACGGTGTTTCTGTATCTCTATTATGTTGGTGCGGCTTTGGAACTTTTAAATATCTCGATATATCTCGAAAACTACGCTTCTGACCAAAAAATATCATAGAACATAAATTGTACGAAACATAATTCTCTACAAAAAAGGTCTCTTAACATTTTGCCATAGCTCGCTTCGTTTCCGAGATATTTGCAGATATATCTCAAGGGAAGGGGCCTGACGGACATATTTCGAGATATTTCTTCTTCTTGTTGTTCTTCTTCTGCACAGCTAAGCTGGAAGTGGCATTTACAGCTCGCAATAGTGCAGAGTTATCTCAAAGAAAGGGGCCACGGTGTTTCTGTATCTCTATTATGTTGGTGCGGCTTCGGAACTTTT
Organism: Osmia lignaria lignaria; assembly: GCF_051020975.1. Classification (NCBI taxonomy): domain Eukaryota; kingdom Metazoa; phylum Arthropoda; class Insecta; order Hymenoptera; family Megachilidae; genus Osmia; species Osmia lignaria. The sequence continues at coordinate 24,318,935 of NW_027478159.1, forward strand.
AAATATCTTGATATATCTCGAGAACTACGCATCAGATCAAAAAATATCATAGAACATAAAAAGTAGGAAACTTAATTCTCTACACAAAAGGTCTCTTAACATTTTGCCATAGCTCTCTTCGTTTCCGAGATATTTGCAGATTTATCTCAAGGGAAGGGGCCTGACGGACATATTTCGAGATATTTCTTCTTCTTGTTGTTCTTCTTCTGCACAGCTAAGCTGGAAGTGGCATTTACAGCTCGCAATACTGCAGAGTTATCTCAAAGAAAGGGGCCACTGTGTTTCTGTATCCCTATTATGTTGGTGCGGCTTCGGAACTTTTAAATATCTCGATATATCTCGAAAACTACGCTTCTGATCAAAAAATATCATAGAACATAAATTGTAGGAAACATAATTCTCTACAAAAAACGTCTCTTAACATTTTGCCATAGCTCGCTTCGTTTCCGAGATATTTGCAGATTCAGCTCAAAGGAACTGGCCTGACGGACATATTTCGAGATATTTCTTCTTCTTGTTGTTCTTCCTCTGCACAGCTAAGCTGGAAGTGGCATTTGCAGCTCGCAATAGTGCAGAGTTATCTCAAAGAAAGGGGCCACGGTGTTTCTGTATCTCTATTATGTTGGTGCGGCTTTGGAACTTTTAAATATCTCGATATATCTCGAAAACTACGCGTCTGATCAAAAAATATCATAGAACATAAATTGTAGGAAACATAATTCTCTACAAAAAAGGTCTCTTAACATTTTGCCATAGCTCTCTTCGTTTCCGAGATATTTGCAGATTTATCTCAAGGGAAGGGGCCTGACGGACATATTTCGAGATATTTCTTCTTCTTGTTGTTCTTCTTCTGCACAGCTAAGCTGGAAGTGGCATTTGCAGCTCGCAATAGTGCAGAGTTATCTCAAAGAAAGGGGCCACGGTGTTTCTGTATCTCTATTATGTTGGTGCGGCTTCGGAACTTTTAGATATCTTGATATATCTCGAGAACTACGCATCTGATCAAAAAATATCATAGAACATAAAAAGTAGGAAACTTAATTCTCTACAAAAAAGGTCTCTTAACATTTTGCCATAGCTCTCTTCGTTTCCGAGATATTTGCAGATTTATCTCAAGGGAAGGGGCCTGACGGACATATTTCGAGATATTTCTTCTTCTTGTTGTTCTTCTTCTGCACAGCTAAGCTGGAAGTGGCATTTCCAGCTCGCAGTAGTGCAGAGTTATCTCAAAGAGAGGGGCCACGGTGTTTCTGTATCTCTATTATGTTGGTGCGGCTTCGGAACTTTTAAATATCTCGATATATCTCGAAAACTACGCTTCTGATCAAAAAATATCATAGAACATAAATTGTAGGAAACTTAATTCTCTACAAAAAAGGTCTGTTAACATTTTGCCATAGCTCTCTTCGTTTCCGAGATATTTGCAGATTTATCTCAAGGGAAGGGGCCTGACGGACATATTTCGAGATATTTCTTCTTCTTGTTGTTCTTCTTCTGCACAGCTAAGCTGGAAGTGGCATTTGCGGCTCGCACTAGTGCAGAGTTATCTCAACGAAAGGGGCCACGGTGTTTCTGTATCTCTATTATGTTGGTGCGGCTTCGGAACTTTTAAATATCTCGATATATCTCGAAAACTACGCTTCTGATCAAAAAATATCATAGAACGTAAATTGTAGGAAACTTAATTCTCTACAAAAAAGGTCTCTTAACATTTTGCCATAGCTCTCTTCGTTTCCGAGATATTTGCAGATTTATCTCAAGGGAAGGGGCCTGACGGACATATTTCGAGATATTTCTTCTTCTTGTTGTTCTTCTTCTGCACAGCTAAGCTGGAAGTGGCATTTCCAGCTCGCAGTAGTGCAGAGTTATCTCAAAGAGAGGGGCCACGGTGTTTCTGTATCTCTATTATGTTGGTGCGGCTTCGGAACTTTTAAATATCTCGATATATCTCGAAAACTACGCTTCTGATCAAAAAATATCATAGAACATAGATTATAGGAAACATAATTCTCTACAAAAAAGGTCTCTTAACATTTTGCCATAGCTCGCTTCGTTTCCGAGATATTTGCAGATATATCTCAAGGGAAGGGGCCTGACGGACATATTTCGAGATATTTCTTCTTCTTGATGTTCTTCTTCTGCACAGCTAAGCTGGAAGTGGCATTTGCAGCTCGCAATAGTGCAGAGTTATCTCAAAGAAAGGGGCCACGGTGTTTCTGTATCTCTATTATGTTGGTGCGGCTTCGGAACTTTTAAATATCTTGATATATCTCGAGAACTACGCATCTGATCAAAAAATATCATAGAACATAAAACGTAGGAAACTTAATTCTCTACAAAAAAGGTCTCTCAACATTTTGCCATAGCTCGCTTCGTTTCCGAGATATTTGCAGATTTATCTCAAGGGAAGGGGCCTGACGGACATATTTCGAGATATTTCTTCTTCTTGTTGTTCTTCTTCTGCACAGCTAAGCTGGAAGTGGCATTTGCGGCTCGCACTAGTGCAGAGTTATCTCAAAGAAAGGGGCCACGGTGTTTCTGTATCTCTATTATGTTGGTGCGGCTTTGGAACTTTTAAATATCTCGATATATCTCGAAAACTACGCTTCTGACCAAAAAATATCATAGAACATAAATTGTACGAAACATAATTCTCTACAAAAAAGGTCTCTTAACATTTTGCCATAGCTCGCTTCGTTTCCGAGATATTTGCAGATATATCTCAAGGGAAGGGGCCTGACGGACATATTTCGAGATATTTCTTCTTCTTGTTGTTCTTCTTCTGCACAGCTAAGCTGGAAGTGGCATTTACAGCTCGCAATAGTGCAGAGTTATCTCAAAGAAAGGGGCCACGGTGTTTCTGTATCTCTATTATGTTGGTGCGGCTTCGGAACTTTTAAATATCTTGATATATCTCGAGAACTACGCATCAGATCAAAAAATATCATAGAACATAAAAAGTAGGAAACATAATTCTCTACACAAAAGGTCTCTTAACATTTTGCGATAGCTCTCTTCGTTTCCGAGATATTTGCAGATTTATCTCAAGGGAAGGGGCCTGACGGACATATTTCGAGATATTTCTTCTTCTTGTTGTTCTTCTTCTGCACAGCTAAGCTGGAAGTGGCATTTACAGCTCGCAATACTGCAGAGTTATCTCAAAGAAAGGGGCCACGGTGTTTCTGTATCCCTATTATGTTGGTGCGGCTTCGGAACTTTTAAATATCTCGATATATCTCGAAAACTACGCTTCTGATCAAAAAATATCATAGAACATAAATTGTAGGAAACATAATTCTCTACAAAAAACGTCTCTTAACATTTTGCCATCGCTCGCTTCGTTTCCGAGATATTTGCAGATTCAGCTCAAAGGAACTGGCCTGACGGACATATTTCGAGATATTTCTTCTTCTTGTTGTTCTTCCTCTGCACAGCTAAGCTGGAAGTGGCATTTGCAGCTCGCAATAGTGCAGAGTTATCTCAAAGAAAGGGGCCACGGTGTTTCTGTATCTCTATTATGTTGGTGCGGCTTTGGAACTTTTAAATATCTCGATATATCTCGAAAACTACGCGTCTGATCAAAAAATATCATAGAACATAAATTGTAGGAAACATAATTCTCTACAAAAAAGGTCTCTTAACATTTTGCCATAGCTCTCTTCGTTTCCGAGATATTTGCAGATTTATCTCAAGGGAAGGGGCCTGACGGACATATTTCGAGATATTTCTTCTTCTTGATGTTCTTCTTCTGCACAGCTAAGCCGGAAGTGGCATTTGCAGCTCGCAATAGTGCAGAGTTATCTCAAAGAAAGGGGCCACGGTGTTTCTGTATCTCTATTATGTTGGTGCGGCTTCGGAACTTTTAAATATCTCGATATATCTCGAAAACTACGCGTCTGATCAAAAAATATCATAGAACATAAATTGTAGGAAACATAATTCTCTACAAAAAAGGTCTCTTAACATTTTGCCATAGCTCTCCTCGTTTCCGAGATATTTGCAGATATATCTCAAGGGAAGGGGCCTGACGGATATATTTCGAGATATGTCTTCTTCTTGTTGTTCTTCTTCTGCACAGCTAAGCTGGAAGTGGCACTTGCGGCTCGCACTAGTGCAGAGTTATCTCAAAGAAAGGGGCCACGGTGTTTCTGTATCTCTATTATGTTGGTGCGGCTTCGGAACTTTTAAATATCTTGATATATCTCGAAAACTACGCTTCTGAACAAAAAATATCATAGAACATAAATTGTAGGAAACATAATTCTCTACAAAAAAGGTCTCTTAACATTTTGCCATAGCTCGCTTCGCTTCCGAGATATATGCAGATTTATCTCAAGGGAAGGGGCCTGACGGACATATTTCGAGATATTTCTTCTTCTTGTTGTTCTTCTTCTGCACAGCTAAGCTGGAAGTGGCATTTGCAGCTCGCAATAGTGCAGAGTTATCTCAAAGAAAGGGGCCACGGTGTTTCTGTATCTCTATTATGTTGGTGCGGCTTCGGAACTTTTAAATATCTTGATATATCTCGAGAACTACGCATCTGATCAAATAATATCATAGAACATAAAAAGTAGGAAACTTAATTCTCCACAAATAAGGTCTCTTAACATTTTGCCATAGCTCGCTTCGTTTCCGAGATATTTGCAGATTTATCTCAAGGGAAGGGGCCTGACGGACATATTTCGAGATATTTCTTCTTCTTGTTGGTCTTCTTCTGCACAGCTAAGCTGGAAGTGGCATTTGCAGCTCGCAATAGTGCAGAGTTATCTCGAAGAAAGGGGCCACGGTGTTTCTGTATCTCTATTATGTTGGTGCGGCTTCGGATCTTTTAAATATCTCGATATATCTCGAAAACTACGCTTCTGACCAAAAAATATCATAGAACGTAAATTGTGGGAAACATAATTCTCTACAAAAAATGTCTCTTAACATTTTGCCATAGCTCGCTTCGTTTCCGAGATATTTGCAGATTTATCTCAAGGGAAGGGGTCTGACGGACATATTTCGAGATATTTCTTCTTCTTGTTGTTCTTCTTCTGCACAGCTAAACTGGAAGTGGCATTCCCAGCTCGCAGTAGTGCCGAGTTATCTCAAAGAAAGGGGCCACGGTGTTTCTGTATCTCTATTATGTTGGTGCGGCTTCGGAACTTTTAAATATCTTGATATATCTCGAGAACTACGCATCTGATCAAAAAATATCATAGAACATAAAAAGTAGAAAACTTAATTCTCTACAAAAAAGGTCTCTCAACATTTTGCCATAGCTCGCTTCGTTTCCGAGATATATGCAGATTTATCTCAAGGGAAGGGGCCTGACGGACATATTTCGAGATATTTCTTCTTCTTGTTGTTCTTCTTCTGCACAGCTAAACTGGAAGTGGCATTTCCAGCTCGCAATAGTGCAGAGTTATCTGAAAGAAAGGGGCCACGGTGTTTCTGTATCTCTATTATGTTGGTGCGGCTTCGGAACTTTTAAATATCTTGATATATCTCGAAAACTACGCTTCTGATCAAAAAATATCATAGAACATAAATTGTAGGAAACATAATTCTCTACAAAAAAGGTCTCTTAACATTTTGCCATAGCTCGCTTCGCTTCCGAGATATATGCAGATTTATCTCAAGGGAAGGGGCCTGACGGACATATTTCGAGATATTTCTTCTTCTTGTTGTTCTTCTTCTGTACAGCTAAGCTGGAAGTGGCATTTGCAGCTCGCAATAGTGCAGAGTTATCTCAAAGAAAGGGGCCACGGTGTTTCTGTATCTCTATTATGTTGGTGCGGCTTCGGAACTTTTAAATATCTTGATATATCTCGAGAACTACGCATCTGATCAAATAATATCATAGAACATAAAAAGTAGGAAACCTAATTCTCCACAAATAAGGTCTCTTAACATTTTGCCATAGCTCGCTTCGTTTCCGAGATATTTGCAGATTTATCTCAAGGGAAGGGGCCTGACGGACATATTTCGAGATATTTCTTCTTCTTGTTGTTCTTCTTCTGCACAGCTAAGCTGGAAGTGGCATTTGCAGCTCGCAATAGTGCAGAGTTATCTCAAAGAAAGGGGCCACGGTGTTTCTGTATCTCTATTATGTTGGTGCGGCTTCGGAACTTTTAAATATCTTGATATATCTCGAGAACTACGCATCTGATCAAAAAATATCATAGAACATAAAAAGTAGAAAACTTAATTCTCTACAAAAAAGGTCTCTCAACATTTTGCCATAGCTCGCTTCGTTTCCGAGATATATGCAGATTTATCTCAAGGGAAGGGGCCTGACGGACATTTTTCGAGATATTTCTTCTTCTTGTTGTTCTTCTTCTGCACAGCTAAACTGGAAGTGGCATTTCCAGCTCGCAATAGTGCAGAGTTATCTGAAAGAAAGGGGCCACGGTGTTTCTGTATCTCTATTATGTTGGTGCGGCTTCGGAACTTTTAAATATCTTGATATATCTCGAAAACTACGCTTCTGATCAAAAAATATCATAGAACATAAATTGTAGGAAACATAATTCTCTACAAAAAAGGTCTCTTAACATTTTGCCATAGCTCGCTTCGCTTCCGAGATATATGCAGATTTATCTCAAGGGAAGGGGCCTGACGGACATATTTCGAGATATTTCTTCTTCTTGTTGTTCTTCTTCTGCACAGCTAAGCTGGAAGTGGCATTTGCAGCTCGCAATAGTGCAGAGTTATCTCAAAGAAAGGGGCCACGGTGTTTCTGTATCTCTATTATGTTGGTGCGGCTTCGGAACTTTTAAATATCGTGATATATCTCGAGAACTACGCATCTGATCAAATAATATCATAGAACATAAAAAGTAGGAAACTTAATTCTCCACAAATAAGGTCTCTTAACATTTTGCCATAGCTCGCTTCGTTTCCGAGATATTTGCAGATTTATCTCAAGGGAAGGGGCCTGACGGACATATTTCGAGATATTTCTTCTTCTTGTTGTTCTTCTTCTGCACAGCTAAGCTGGACGTGGCATTTGCAGCTCGCAATAGTGCAGAGTTATCTCAAAGAAAGGGGCCACGGTGTTTCTGTATCTCTATTATGTTGGTGCGGCTTCGGAACTTTTAAATATCTTGATATATCTCGAGAACTACGCATCTGATCAAAAAATATCATAGAACATAAAAAGTAGAAAACTTAATTCTTTACAAAAAAGGTCTCTCAACATTTTGCCATAGCTCGCTTCGTTTCCGAGATATATGCAGATTTATCTCAAGGGAAGGGGCCTGACGGACATTTTTCGAGATATTTCTTCTTCTTGTTGTTCTTCTTCTGCACAGCTAAACTGGAAGTGGCATTTCCAGCTCGCAATAGTGCAGAGTTATCTGAAAGAAAGGGGCCACGGTGTTTCTGTATCTCTATTATGTTGGTGCGGCTTCGGAACTTTTAAATATCTTGATATATCTCGAAAACTACGCTTCTGATCAAAAAATATCATAGAACATAAATTGTAGGAAGCATAATTCTCTACAAAAAAGGTCTCTTAACATTTTGCCATAGCTCGCTTCGTTTCCGAGATATTTGCAGATTTATCTCGAGGGAAGGGACCTGACGGACATATTTCGAGATATTTCTTCTTCTTGTTGTTCTTCTTCTGCACAGCTAAGCTGCAAGCGGCATTTGCGGCTCGCACTAATGCAGGGTTATCTCAAAGAAAGGGGCCACGGTGTTTCTGTATCTCTATTATGTTGGTGCGGCTTCGGATCTTTTAAATATCTCGATATATCTCGAAAACTACGCTTCTGATTAAAAAATATCATAGAACATAAATTGTAGGAAACATAATTCTCTACAAAAAAGGTCTCTTAACATTTTGCCATAGCTCGTTTCGTTTCCGAGATATTTGCAGATTTATCTCGAGGGAAGGGGCCTGACGGACATATTTCGAGATATTTCTTCTTCTTGTTGTTCTTCTTCTGCACAGCTAAGCTGGACGTGGCATTTACAGCTCGCAATAGTGCAGAGTTATCTCAAAGAAAGGGGCCACGGTGTTTCTGTATCTCTATTATGTTGGTGCGGCTTCGGAACTTTTAAATATCTTGATATATCTCGAGAACTACGCATCTGATCAAAAAATATCATAGAACATAAAAAGTAGGAAACTTCATTCTCTACCAAAAAGGTCTCTTAACATTTTGCCATAGCTCGTTTCGTTTCCGAGATATTTGCAGATTTATCTCAAGGGAAGGGGCCTGACGGACATATTTCGGGATATTTCTTCTTCTTGTTGTTCTTCTTCTGCACAGCTAAACAGGAAGTGGCATTTCCAGCTCGCAATAGTGCAGAGTTATCTGAAAGAAAGGGGCCACGGTGTTTCTGTATCTCTATTATGTTGGTGCGGCTTCGGAACTTTTAAATATCTTGATATATCTCGAGAACTACGCATCTGATCAAATAATATCATAGAACATAAAAAGTAGGAAACTTAATTCTCTACAAAAAAGGTCTCTTAACATTTTGCCATAGCTCGTTTCGTTTCCGAGATATTTGCAGATTTATCTCGAGGGAAGGGGCCTGACGGACATATTTCGAGATATTTCTTCTTCTTGTTGTTCTTCTTCTGCACAGCTAAGCTGGACGTGGCATTTACAGCTCGCAATAGTGCAGAGTTATCTCGAAGAAAGGGGCCACGGTGTTTCTGTATCTCTATTATGTTGGTGCGGCTTCGGAACTTTTAAATATCTCGATATATCTCGAAAACTACGCTTCTGATCAAAAAATATCATAGAACATAAATTGTATGAAACATAATTCTCTACAAAAAAGGTCTCTTAACATTTTGCCATAGCTCGCTTCGTTTCCGAGATATTTGCAGATTCAACTCAAAGGAACTGGCCTGACGGACATATTTCGAGATATTTCTTCTTCTTGTTGTTCTTCCTCTGCACAGCTAAGCTGGAAGTGGCATTTGCAGCTCGCAATAGTGCAGAGTTATCTCGAAGAAAGGGGCCACGGTGTTTCTGTATCTCTATTATGTTGGTGCGGCTTCGGAACTTTAAAATATCTTTATATATCTCGAGAACTACGCATCTGATTAAAAAATATCATAGAACGTAAAAAGTAGGTAACTTAATTCTCTACAAATAAAGTCGCTTAACATTTTGCCATAGCTCGCTTCGTTTCCGAGATATTTGCAGATTTATCTCAAGGGAAGGGGCCTGACGGACATATTTCGAGATATTTCTTCTTCTTGTTGTTCTTCTTCTGCACAGCTAAGCTGGAAGTGGCATTTGCAGCTCGCAATAGTGCAGGGTTATCTCAAAGAAAGGGGCCACGGTGTTTCTGTATCTCTATTATGTTGGTGCGGCTTCGGAACTTTTAAATATCTTGATATATCTCGAGAACTACGCATCTGATCAAAAAATATCATAGAACATAAAAAGTAGGAAACTTAATTCTCTACACAAAAGGTCTCTTCACATTTTGCCATAGCTCGCTTCGTTTCCGAGATATGTGCAGATTTATCTCAAGGGAAGGGGCCTGACGGACATATTTCGAGATATTTCTTCTTCTTGTTGTTCTTCTTCTGCACAGCTAAGCTGGAAGTGGCATTTGCGGCTCGCACTAGTGCAGAGTTATCTCAAAGAAAGGGGCCACGGTGTTTCTGTATCTCTATTATGTTGGTGCGGCTTCGGAACTTTTAAATATCTCGATATATCTCGAAAACTACGCTTCTGATCAAAAAATATCATAGAACATAAATTGTAGGAAACATAATTCTCTACAAAAAAGGTCTCTTAACATTTTGCCATAGCTCGCTTCGTTTCCGAGATATTTGCAGATTCAACTCAAAGGAACTGGCCTGACGGACATATTTCGAGATATTTCTTCTTCTTGTTGTTCTTCCTCTGCACAGCTAAGCTGGAAGTGGCATTTGCAGCTCGCAATAGTGCAGAGTTATCTCAAAGAAAGGGGCCACGGTGTTTCTGTATCTCTATTATGTTGGTGCGGCTTCGGAACTTTTAAATATCTTGATATATCTCGAGAACTACGCATCTGATCAAAAAATATCATAGAACATAAAAAGTAGGAAACTTAATTCTCTACAAAAAAGGTCTCTTAACATTTTGCCATAGCTCGCTTCGTTTCCGAGATATTTGCATATTTATCTCAAGGGAAGGGGCCTGACGGACATATTTCGAGATATTTCTTCTTCTTGTTGTTCTTCTTCTGCACAGCTAAGCTGGAAGTGGCATTTGCGGCTCGCACTAGTGCAGAGTTATCTCAAAGAAAGGGGCCACGGTGTTTCTGTATCTCTATTATGTTGGTGCGGCTTCGGAACTTTTAAATATCTTGATATATCTCGAGAACTACGCTTCTGATCAAAAAATATCATAGAACGTAAATTGTAGGAAACATTATTCCCTACAAAAAAGGTCTCTTAACATTTTAACATAGCTCGCTTCGTTTCCGAGATATTTGCAGATTCATCTCAAGGGAAGGGGTCTGACGGACATATTTCGAGATATTTCTTCTTCTTGTTGTTCTTCTTCTGCACAGCTAAGCTCGAAGTGGCATTTGCAGCTCGCAATAGTGCAGAGTTATCTCAAAGAAAGAGGCCACGGTGTTTCTGTACCTCTATTATGTTGGTGCAGCTTCGGAACTTTTAAATATCTTGATATATCTCGAGAACTACGCATCTGATCAAAAAATATCATAGAAGATAAAAAGTAGGAAACTTAATTCTCTACACAAAAGGTCTCTTCACATTTTGCCATAGCTCGCTTCGTTTCCGAGATATGTGCAGATTTATCTCAAGGGAAGGGGCCTGACGGACATATTTCGAGATATTTCTTCTTCTTGTTGTTCTTCTTCTGCACAGCTAAGCTGGAAGTGGCATTTGCGGCTCGCACTAGTGCAGAGTTATCTCAAAGAAAGGGGCCACGGTGTTTCTGTATCTCTATTATGTTGGTGCGGCTTCGGAACTTTTAAATATCTCGATATATCTCGAAAACTACGCTTCTGATCAAAAAATATCATAGAACATAAATTGTAGGAAACATAATTCTCTACAAAAAAGGTCTCTTAACATTTTGCCATAGCTCGCTTCGTTTCCGAGATATTTGCAGATTCAACTCAAAGGAACTGGCCTGACGGACATATTTCGAGATATTTCTTCTTCTTGTTGTTCTTCCTCTGCACAGCTAAGCTGGAAGTGGCATTTGCAGCTCGCAATAGTGCAGAGTTATCTCGAAGAAAGGGGCCACGGTGTTTCTGTATCTCTATTATGTTGGTGCGGCTTCGGAACTTTAAAATATCTTTATATATCTCGAGAACTACGCATCTGATTAAAAAATATCATAGAACGTAAAAAGTAGGAAACCTAATTCTCTACAAATAAAGTCGCTTAACATTTTGCCATAGCTCGCTTCGTTTCCGAGATATTTGCAGATTTATCTCAAGGGAAGGGGCCTGACGGACATATTTCGAGATATTTCTTCTTCTTGTTGTTCTTCTTCTGCACAGCTAAGCTGGAAGTGGCATTTGCAGCTCGCAATAGTGCAGAGTTATCTCAAAGAAAGGGGCCACGGTGTTTCTGTATCTCTATTATGTTGGTGCGGCTTCGGAACTTTTAAATATCTTGATATATCTCGAGAACTACGCATCTGATCAAAAAATATCATAGAACATAAAAAGTAGGAAACTTAATTCTCTACAAAAAAGGTCTCTTAACATTTTGCCATAGCTCGCTTCGTTTCCGAGATATTTGCAGATATATATCAAGGGAAGGGGCCTGACGGACATATTTCGAGATATTTCTTCTTCTTGTTGTTCTTCCTCTGCACAGCTAAGCTGGAAGTGGCATTTGCGGCTCGCACTAGTGCACAGTTATCTCAAAGAAAGGGGCCACGGTCTTTCTGTATCTCTATTATGTTGGTGCGTCTTCGGAACTTTTAAATATCTCGATATATCTCGAAAACTACGCTTCTGATCAAAAAATATCATAGAACATTAATTGTAGGAAACATAATTCTCTACAAAAAACGTCTCTTAACATTTTGCCATAGCTCGCTTCGTTTCCGAGATATTTGCAGATTCAGCTCAGAGGAACTGGCCTGACGGACATATTTCGAGATATTTCTTCTTCTTGTTGTTCTTCCTCTGCACAGCTAAGCTGGAAGTGGCATTTGCAGCTCGCAATAGTGCAGAGTTATCTCAAAGAAAGGGGCCACGGTGTTTCTGTATCTCTATTATGTTGGTGCGGCTTCGGAACTTTTAAATATCTTGATATATCTCGAGAACTACGCATCTGATCAAAAAATATCATAGAACATAAATTGTAGGAAACATAATTCTCTACAAAAAAGGTCTCTTAACATTTTGCCATAGCTCGCTTCGTTTCCGAGATATTTGCAGATATATCTCAAGGGAAGGGGCCTGACGGACATATTTCGAGATATTTCTTCTTCTTGTTGTTCTTCTTCTGCACAGCTAAGCTGGAAGTGGCATTTACAGCTCGCAATAGTGCAGAGTTATCTCAAAGAAAGGGGCCACGGTGTTTCTGTATCTCTATTATGTTGGTGCGGCTTCGGAACTTTTAAATATCTTGATATATCTCGAGAACTACGCATCTGATCAAAAAATATCATAGAACATAAAAAGTAGGAAACTTAATTCTCTACAAAAAAGGTCTCTTAACATTTTGCCATAGCTCGCTTCGTTTCCGAGATATTTGCAGATTTATCTCAAGGGAAGGGGCCTGACGGACATATTTCGAGATATTTCTTCTTCTTGTTGTTCTTCTTCTGCACAGCTAAGCTGGAAGTGGCATTTGCGGCTCGCACTAGTGCAGAGTTATCTCAAAGAAAGGGGCCACGGTGTTTCTGTATCTCTATTATGTTGGTGCGGCTTCGGAACTTTTAAATATCTCGATATATCTCGAAAACTACGCTTCTGATCAAAAAATATCATAGAACATAAATTGTAGGAAACATAATTCTCTACAAAAAACGTCTCTTAACATTTTTCCATAGCTCGCTTCGTTTCCGAGATATTTGCAGATTCAGCTCAAAGGAACTGGCCTGACGGACATATTTCGAGATATTTGTTTATTCCTCACGTTTGGTTTAACGGGAGGTCGGGACAACTTGAGGATTGGTAATGATGTCCAAATAAATTGACCCGTTGCAAATCGTATTCGTAGTTGATTATAATTTTTAATATTATAAACAGTTCGGTTAATAACTAGTTTTCGGAGCTTATCCGTTCGACAGAAAATGTTTTCGATGGATGAGTTGTTTCACGAGAGTGGTCTGAACTACAATGTCTGATTAGGGAACTTGCTTCAGGTTTTTATATTCTGGGCAAGGAGTACAATTTTCGGATGAGCCATGCTTATTGGCCTGATTTTTGTGGAGGTGGAAAATATTCCTTCTTCGCTTTCAAGGGTGCCTTAGTGACGTACGCGGTGGGTCCGCGTGTACTCGCTGACCGTAGCGAGCAATAAAACTAAGCAATACCTCGACATGAATAGAAAACTGCAAACAAAGGCTCTACTGCTAAGGTTAAGGGTTCTGGCAACCAGATGTGACTAATAAACCAAATTACTAGATAGGATGTAACGATTCCTTGGGTTTTATTGCTGCTACAGGTAAAAATCTATTGATTTGAAAAAATGTATGCTGGTTGAAAGCAAACTTGAATTAAGGTCTAATCTCATCGTAGAATATTTTATTCTACTACCTGACAAAAATTAAGTTAATAACTCGTCGAAACTCGGGTTTACGAAAATGAACTTCATAATGGGTATTGTTGGTGCGACCCGACATGCCGGCCCCCTTGAACGGATACGTTCAACGCAACCCTAACGTTATGAGCGTCGTGATGGTTTACTTGGTAGAACGAGTACATAAAATATAAGATAGGTGTAGACGCTAATATACATACTATCGAAACCACAGCCACCATGATCGACAATGATAAAAATTAATATAAGAAAAATTAATAACAATAAAGATAGTAGAAAGTAATAGTATAATATGTGTAAAAATCCTCTTGAAGTAATCTAACCGTGCGCAATGATGTGGTTAACTTAAATTTAATTTTACACAATTTAATTCTAACAATTTAGGTATTTGACGTTGAATTATGTGAACACAATTTGGTGTTCTCGTCCGCTTTGGACGAACACTCGATAGGGAGCGGGCAGAGCTTCTTAACGCAGCGCTTACATTCGCCCGTATCAGTTTTTATGGTTGCCACCCTTGTGATGCCGTCTGGACCAGGATGGGTGGCCACGATGCGTCCGAGTTTCCACCGCAACGGAGGAAGGTTGTCTTCCTTGATGACAACCAGGGTACCAGGGTGGATGCAATGGTTCAAATTTGATTGCCATTTGCTGCGGATCGTTAATTGGTGCAGGTATTCTTTCTGCCATCGACGCCAGAAATGTTGACGCAGCTTCTGTGCGTGCTGCCAGGCTGACAGCCGATTGGATGCCGTGTCTGTGAGATCCATCTCAGGAAAGCTCGTTAGTGGACCACCAATTAGGAAGTGGCCCGGAGTCAAAGGTTGAAGGTCATTGGGATCGGGAGACATAGGCGAAAGAGGTCGGGAGTTGAGTATCGCCTCGATTTCGATGATGCAAGTTTCTAGCTGCTCGAACGTTAATAAGGTATCTCCTACCGTGCGGACAAGGTGATGTTTAAATGACCTTACTGCTGCCTCCCAAAGACCGCCGAAATGGGGGGATCGTGGTGGAATAAAGTTCCACGTGACCTTTTGTTCCGCTAAAAATTTCTGAATCGCTGTATTGTGTTCATCCGATTGAATTAATTTATGAAGTGCAATGAGTTCTCTACTTGCGCCGACAAAATTCGTCGCATTATCGGAATGGATTGTTCTTGATATTCCTCTCCTAGAGAAAAGCCTTTTTAAGCATGCCATAAAGGCTTCTGTTGTCAAATCACTAACCAATTCGAGGTGCGCTGCCTTGGTGCTCATGCATACAAAAATGGCGACGTACACCTTAATTTTATTACGATTACGAAATCGTTTTTCCTTGATGTACAATGGACCGCAATAGTCGACACCGACATCGAGGAAAGGTCGAGAACACGATACGCGTTCTTGTGGAAGATCTCCCATTATATAGTCTACGCTCCGTGGTTTAGCGCGAAAGCATCGAACACATTTATGAATAATTATTCGCGTAACATTTCGACCATTGAGAGGCCAGAAGGTCTCACGAACGGAGTACAAGGTTGCTTGGGTTCCCGCGTGATTGAGCCTTTCGTGTTCCTCACGAATGATGAGGCGAGTTATATGATGATCGGAAGGTAGTATGATTTGATGTTTTTGTTCTTTTGGCAATTCCGAATGGATTAGCCTGCCACCCACCCTAAGGATTCCCTGTTTGTCCAAGAAGGGTTTCAATGGGATCAGCCGACTTTTATTGTCTACCCGTCCGTCGATTTTTAGAGAGTAAATTTCTCTTGCAAAAGCAATCGACTGTGTAATTAAAACTAGAATTCGAGTAGAAGCTTCGAATTCTGTCGCACTGATGGGACCAGTATGTTTTTGCGACTTGTTTCTCAGATTATGTATGAAACGCATAACATACGCGATCACCCGTTTAAGGGATTTAAGTGAACTGTAATCCTTGATAAGATCGTCATCAATTATATTTGCATTAGCGAAACTTGGCGCGGCAATAATTGCACGTTTCTCTGGGATTTCAACCAAGTGAATTTTCTTTTGAGGCCAGAAGTTTTCTTCGTGAGAGAGCCAGTGAGGACCATTTTTCCAGATCCTCGTATCTACAAATTCTTGAGGCATTTGACCTCTCGACACTAAATCTGCGGGATTGTCTTGCGTAGGCACGTGTCGCCATTCGCAAGATTCTGATAAATTTTGAATCTCCGCGATTCGATTTGAGACGAAAGTTTTTAGTAAATGAGGTTCTGTATTAATCCAATGAAGGGTTATGGTGGAATCTGACCATAAATAAACCTTATTGATTTCAAGTTGAAGAGCTAGTTTGACTGTTGTATACAAACGTGCCAATAGAAGGGCAGCGCATAGCTCTAGGCGTGGCAACGTCAATGATTTTACAGGTGCTACTCTTGATTTTGAACAAACTAAGGAAACATGATGGTTCCCGTGGATATCGGTTGAGCGCATGTAAATGCAAGCCCCGTAAGCCTTTTCACTTGCATCAGAAAAACCATGCATTTGTATCTTGACAAAATTAGGAGCGATAGTGAGTCGATTAAAACTGACTTTGACCAACAGTGGTAGTTGTTCTTTGAATTCTAGCCACATAGTGTGGATATCTGCTGGAACTGATTCATCCCATGAAACTCCAGCTTTCCACAGAAGCTGAATCATTATTTTTGCTTTAACGATAATTGGACCAAGTAGTCCTAGAGGATCAAATAATTTTGCGACTTGCGACAGAATTGAACGTTTGGTCACGGTTTTTACCAAATTTGGTGTATTGACCTTATAAAATATTATGTCCTCCCGAGAATTCCAATGAATACCTAACGTTTTGATAGTAGCATTTGGATCCAGTGACATATGTGTACTGGATGAATTATCCGAATTTTCGGGCACCAGTGAAGGGTCGTTGGAAGCCCATTTTCGAATGGGAAATCCGCCCTTTTGCAAGAGTGCGATCAAATCGTCGCGAAGAAATGCGGCTTCTTGGCGTGTACCTGCACCTGTTAGCAGATCGTCTACGTAAAAGTCTTGCTTTAGTACAGAGGCTGCAACGGGATGCTGAGCTCCTTCATCATTAGCGAGCTGATGAAGGGTGCGAATGGCGAGAAAAGGAGCACAAGAGGTGCCGTAGGTAACGGTATCGAGAGAGAGTTCATTTACCGTTTCGTCTGGATTTTTCCGAAATAGAATTTTTTGATATGGAGTGTCGTCTGGATGCACTTGTATCTGTCTATACATTTTTTCTATGTCGGCGGTAAGCGCGTATCTGCGAGATCGAAACCGAGTTAATAGCGTGAATAAATCGTCCTGAATTGTAGGACCGACCATCAAGGCGTTGTTCAAAGATACGCCAGACGAAGTCCTTGCCGACCCATCGAAGACGACACGAATTTTTGTGGTAATACTATCTTCCCTGATTACCGCGTGGTGGGGGAGATAAAAGCCAGGCATAGTGAGGGTTTTATTTTCTAATAACGATAGGTGATTTAGCTGCTTATATTCGTCTAAGAAATGGCAGTATTCCACCTTTAGTTGGGGATTTTTTTCGAAACGTTTCTCTAGAAAGTGGAAACGACGAAGAGCCATAGAACGAGACTCTCCTAGGTTTTCTTTATTTTCATTGAAGGGTAACCTAACGATATAACGACCTTCTGAGTTGCGTTGCGTATTGCTTTTAAAGTGCGCCTCACACGCCTGCTCCTCCTGGGATAATACTTTAACTGAGGGAATGTTCTCTAATTCCCAAAATTTGGTAAGAGTCGCGTCTAACGGAGTTGAATGCGTTGTAAAATGACATTGAACCGCATTTCTGGAGGAAGAACCATTTATTTCTCCTGCTACGATCCAGCCGAGCTGAGTTTTTTGCAACACAGCCTCAGGATGATTTTTTAACGAGATCTGTCCTACACATAGTAGTTTGTAAAACAATTTAACGCCAATGAGCACCTCAATTTGCGACGGATCGTAGAATTTAGGATCAGCCAAAACTACGTTGTTTGGAATATCAAGATTTGTTTGATTGACCGCGATTGAGGGCATAGGTTTAGTGATTCGATTCAAAACGAGAAACTCGAGAGTTTTGGAGTATTTACTAAATCGCGATTTTAGTATCGCCGATACCGAGTGTTTTATCTCTGTAGAAATGTCTTCAACACCAGAAACTGAAATATCGACTGATTTTCTGGGTAACCTTAAAAACGAGGCTACACTTTCAGTTATGAAATGTGCTTGTGATCCAGCATCCAAAAACGCTCGACACGTTTTGGACTTTCCTTGGGCGTTAACGATATCTACCATTGCAGTGGCTAATAAACCTTCAGAAGAAACTTGAGCATGCAAATTGACGACAGACTGACTCGACGAGACGGGTTCTGAGGCACTAGTTGCCTCAGGTGGTTGTTTTTCGAAATGTAAGAGAGTATTGTGTTTCTTGTGGCATTTACGACAAGGTGCTCCTGTGCAGTCCATAACGCGATGATTAGGACGCAAACAATTGATGCAGAGAGTTGCCTTTTTAGCGGCTTCAAAACGCGCAGATGGCGAGAGTTTTTTAAAGGTTTCGCAATTATGAATCGAATGTTTTCCTCGACAATGAGAACAAGAATGATTTGCCGTTGCCGTCGGATACGCGTGTTGTGAACGTTGTTTCACGTGAGCATGAGAGGGTTTTCTATCCGAAAGATTCTGAGCACCTACAAAATCTTGATGAGATTTTACATCTTCAAACTGTGCACGACGCTGTAGGAACGTTATCAATTCCTTAAAGGTTGGACTAACCGACTCGCCACTAAACTCTTCCCATTTTTCACGAATGACATTATTTAATTTTTGACTAATTATTTCGACTAAGAGAGTATTCCAATGATCAACGGGTTCTTTCAAAGCGTCAAGTGCTCTGACATGCTTTTGCACCTGATCGAGTAGCGAGCGAACGGGAAATTCTTTCGAAACATGTTTTAAATTCAATAAAGCTTTCACGTGGGTTTGGCGAATAATTTTTCGATTATCATAGCGCTCCTTTAGCAACGACCAAGCAACCCTGTAATTTTCTGCTGATAATTCAATCGACGCGAGAACCTCCGCGGCCTCGTCACGTAAGCAGCCCTTCAAATGATACAATTTCTCGATTTCAGGAATATTTTGATCATCATCGACAAGAGACTTAAAGAGATCGTGAAACCCCAACCAAGCTTCATAGGATCCGCTAAACGACGGTAGATTTACTCGCGGAAGACTACGTTTGGAAGTTTGAACGATGTTTGTATTAACTCCGTTGACAATACTTTGTGAATGAGTTGAAGCGATAGGATCGGCTAGATTATTAATTGGAGCCGCGACATCCTTTAAAAACAACATTAATTTACCGTACGCCGCGTAATATTTTTCTTCGTATTCGGTACGGATGTCTGCGTGGGTAGGATCCTCCACAAGCGCTTCTAATTCCGTATACCAATTTTCAAATTCCGTGAATTCTTTATCAATATCCTGCTTTCTTTTCTCTAAGACAGGATAATCACGTTCCGCTACGTAGCCCTCGACAAATTTTGCTACATTTGTTATTTTTCTTTTTGCGTTCGCGATTTTAACCTTTAACCGCGATATTTGTTCAGCCATTTTGGAACTTATGATAAATTACTAACACGAGCAACTAGATTTTTGCGATACTATGATCAAAATACGGACTAATAGACGGGAATGGTTGGTGGTACAATAACTTGCTTACCCTTATGACGACCCTTGGACCCTTACGATTAATGCCGCCAAAGTGTTGCTCCCTGGACTGCGATGGGATCCTGGCCAGCTTCTTCCTTTGAGACGTAGATAGACCCAGATGTGCTGGCCGACCAAGGTGTCTTCTGATTCCTTCCCTCAAACCAAGTCCAAGGTTGTGATGATGATGACAGCTTTACTAGCTCGTCAATACACCAATGACTTTTGTGTCGCTTCACGAAGCGCACCGAACGACAGTTGTGTACTTGTTCGATACGATGAAATCATCAACACGAGATGTTATGCTCTTTAGTCAAATTTGATTCGATACGAAAATTGCCACTAGCACGACACTTGCTATGATGGCACGACAGTTGTTAAATATGTTTAACGTTCAATATTCACTCCCGAAACACGTTAATTGTTTTCGACAATCACTAGGTATCACTTTTCTACGTGTATCCGGCTCGAAGGACCATGTTTATTCCTCACGTTTGGTTTAACGGGAGGTCGGGACAACTTGAGGATTGGTAATGATGTCCAAATAAATTGACCCGTTGCAAATCGTATTCGTAGTTGATTATAATTTTTAATATTATAAACAGTTCGGTTAATAACTAGTTTTCGGAGCTTATCCGTTCGACAGAAAATGTTTTCGATGGATGAGTTGTTTCACGAGAGTGGTCTGAACTATAATGTCTGATTAGGGAACTTGCTTCAGGTTTTTATATTCTGGGCAAGGAGTACAATTTTCGGATGAGCCATGCTTATTGGCCTGATTTTTGTGGAGGTGGAAAATATTCCTTCTTCGCTTTCAAGGGTGCCTTAGTGACGTACGCGGTGGGTCCGCGTGTACTCGCTGACCGTAGCGAGCAATAAAACTAAGCAATACCTCGACATGAATAGAAAACTGCAAACAAAGGCTCTACTGCTAAGGTTAAGGGTTCTGGCAACCAGATGTGACTAATAAACCAAATTACTAGATAGGATGTAACGATTCCTTGGGTTTTATTGCTGCTACAGGTAAAAATCTATTGATTTGAAAAAATGTATGCTGGTTGAAAGCAAACTTGAATTAAGGTCTAATCTCATCGTAGAATATTTTATTCTACTACCTGACAAAAATTAAGTTAATAACTCGTCGAAACTCGGGTTTACGAAAATGAACTTCATAATGGGTATTGTTGGTGCGACCCGACAATATTTCTTCTTCTTGTTGTTCTTCCTCTGCACAGCTAAGCTGGAAGTGGCATTTGCAGCTCGCAATAGTGCAGAGTTATCTCAAAGAAAGGGGCCACGGTGTTTCTGTATCTCTATTATGTTGGTGCGGCTTCGGAACTTTTAAATATCTTGATATATCTCGAGAACTACGTATCTGATCAAAAAATATCATAGAACATGAAAAGTAGGAAACTTAATTCTCTACAAAAAAGGTCTCTTAACATTTTGCCATAGCTCGCTTCGTTTCCGAGATATTTGCAGATTTATCTCAAGGGAAGGGGCCTGACGGACATATTTCGAGATATTTCTTCTTCTTGTTGTTCTTCTTCTGCACAGCTAAGCTGGAAGTGGCATTTGCAGCTCGCAATAGTGCAGAGTTATCTCAAAGAAAGGGGCCACGGTGTTTCTGTATCTCTATTATGTTGGTGCGGCTTCGGAACTTTTAAATATCTTGATATATCTCGAGAACTACGCATCTGATCAAAAAATATCATAGAACATAAAAAGTAGGAAACTTAATTCTCTACAAAAAAGGTCTCTTAACATTTTGCCATAGCTCGCTTCGTTTCCGAGATATTTGCAGATATATCTCAAGGGAAGGGGCCTGACGGACATATTTCGAGATATTTCTTCTTCTTGTTGTTCTTCTTCTGCACAGCTAAGCTGGAAGTGGCATTTGCGGCTCGCACTAGTGCAGAGTTATCTCAAAGAAAGGGGCCACGGTGTTTCTGTATCTCTATTATGTTGGTGCGGCTTCGGAACTTTTAAATATCTCGATGTATCTCGAAAACTACGCTTCTGATCAAAAAATATCATAGAACATAAATTGTAGGAAACATAATTCTCTACAAAAAAGGTCTCTTAACATTTTGCCATAGCTCGCTTCGTTTCCGAGATATTTGCAGATTTATCCCAAGGGAAGGGGCCTGACGGACATATTTCGAGATATTTCTTCTTCTTGTTGTTCTCCTTCTGCACAGCTAAGCTGGAAGTGGCATTTGCAGCTCGCAATAGTGCAGAGTTATCTCAAAGAAAGGGGCCACGGTGTTTCTGTATCTCTATTATATTGGTGCGGGTTCGGAACTTTTAAATATCTTGATATATCTCGAGAACTACGCGTCTCATCAAAAAATATCATAGAACATAAAAAGTAGGAAACTTAATTCTCTACAAAAACGGTCTCTTAACATTTTGCCATAGCTCGCTTCGTTTCCGAGATATTTGCAGATTGAGCTCAAAGGAACTGGCCTGACGGACATATTTCGAGATATTTCTTCTTCTTGTTGTTCTTCCTCTGCACAGCTAAGCTGGAAGTGGCATTTGCAGCTCGCAATAGTGCAGAGTTATCTCAAAGAAAGGGGCCACGGTGTTTCTGTATCTCTATTATGTTGGTGCGGCTTCGGAACTTTGAAATATCTTGATATATCTCGAGAACTACGCATCTGATCAAAAAATATCATAGAACATAAAAACTAGGAAACTTAATTCTCTACAAAAAAGGTCTCTTAACATTTTGCCATAGCTCGCTTCGTTTCCGAGATATTTGCATATTTATCTCAAGGGAAGGGGCCTGACGGACATATTTCGAGATATTTCTTCTTCTTGTTGTTCTTCTTCTGCACAGCTAAGCTGGACGTGGCATTTGCGGCTCGCACTAGTGCAGAGTTATCTCAAAGAAAGGGGCCACGGTGTTTCTGTATCTCTATTATGTTGGTGCGGCTTCGGAACTTTTAAATATCTCGATATATCTCGAAAACTACGCTTCTGATCAAAAAATATCATAGAACATAAATTGTAGGAAACATAATTCTCTACAAAAAAGGTCTCTTAACATTTTGCCATAGCTCGCTTCGTTTCCGAGATATTTGCAGATATATCTCAAGGGAAGGGGCCTGACGGACATATTTCGAGATATTTCTTCTTCTTGTTGTTCTTCTTCTGCACAGCTAAGCTGGAAGTGGCATTTGCGGCTCGCACTAGTGCAGAGTTATCTCAAAGAAAGGGGCCACGGTGTTTCTGTATCTCTATTATGTTGGTGCGGCTTCGGAACTTTTAAATATCTTGATATATCTCGAGAACTACGCATCTGATCAAAAAATATCATAGAACATAAAAAGTAGGAAACTTAATTCTCTACAAAAATGGTCTCTTAACATTTTGCCATAGCTCGCTTCGTTTCCGAGATATTTGCATATTTATCTCAAGGGAAGGGGCCTGACGGACATATTTCGAGATATTTCTGCTTCTTGTTGTTCTTCTTCTGCACAGCTAAGCTGGACGTGGCATTTGCGGCTCGCACTAGTGCAGAGTTATCTCAAAGAAAGGGGCCACGGTGTTTCTGTATCTCTATTATGTTGGTGCGGCTTCGGAACTTTTAAATATCTCGATATATCTCGAAAACTACGCTTCTGATCAAAAAATATCATAGACCATAAAAAGTAGGAAACTTAATTCTCTACAAAAAAGGTCTCTTAACATTTTGCCATAGCTCGCTTTGTTTCCGAGATATTTGCATATTTATCTCAAGGGAAGGGGCCTGACGGACATATTTCGAGATATTTCTGCTTCTTGTTGTTCTTCTTCTGCACAGCTAAGCTGGAAGTGGCATTTGCGGCTCGCACTAGTGCAGAGTTATCTCAAAGAAAGGGGCCACGGTGTTTCTGTATCTCTATTATGTTGGTGCGGCTTCGGAACTTTTAAATATCTCGATATATCTCGAAAACTACGCTTCTGATCAAAAAATATCATAGACCATAAAAAGTAGGAAACTTAATTCTCTACAAAAAAGGTCTCTTAACATTTTGCCATAGCTCGCTTTGTTTCCGAGATATTTGCAGATTTATCTCAAGGGAAGGGGCCTAACGGACATATTTCGAGATATTTCTTCTTCTTGTTGTTCTTCTTCTGCACAGCTAAACTGGAAGTGGCATTTCCAGCTCGCAATAGTGCAGAGTTATCTCAAAGAAAGGGGCCACGGTGTTTCTGTATCTCTATTATGTTGGTGCGGCTTCGGAACTTTTAAATATCTTGATATATCTCGAGAACTACGTATCTGATCAAAAAATATCATAGAACATAAAAAGTAGGAAACTTAATTCTCTACAAAAAAGGTCTCTTAACATTTTGCCATAGCTCGCTTCGTTTCCGAGATATTTGCATATTTATCTCAAGGGAAGGGGCCTGACGGACATATTTCGAGATATTTCTTCTTCTTGTTGTTCTTCTTCTGCACAGCTAAGCTGGAAGTGGCATTTGCGGCTCGCACTAGTGCAGAGTTATCTCAAAGAAAGGGGCCACGGTGTTTCTGTATCTCTATTATGTTGGTGCGGCTTCGGAACTTTTAAATATCTCGATATATCTCGAAAACTACGCTTCTGATCAAAAAATATCATAGAACATAAATTGTAGGAAACATAATTCTCTACAAAAAAGGTCTCTTAACATTTTGCCATAGCTCGCTTCGTTTCCGAGATATTTGCAGATATATCTCAAGGGAAGGGGCCTGACGGACATATTTCGAGATATTCCTTCTTCTTGTTGTTCTTCCTCTACACAGCTAAGCTGGAAGTGGCATTTGCAGCTCGCAATAGTGCAGAGTTATCTCAAAGAAAGGGGCCACGGTGTTTCTGTATCTCTATTATGTTGGTGCGGCTTCGGAACTTTTAAATATCTTGATATATCTCGAGAACTACGCATCTGATCAAAAAATATCATAGAACATAGAAGGTAGGAAACTTAATTCTCTACAAAAAAGGTCTCTTAACATTTTGCCATAGCTCGCTTCGTTTCCGAGATATTTGCATATTTATCTCAAGGGAAGGGGCCTGACGGACATATTTCGAGATATTTCTTCTTCTTGTTGTTCTTCTTCTGCACAGCTAAGCTGGAAGTGGCATTTGCGGCTCGCACTAGTGCAGAGTTATCTCAAAGAAAGGGGCCACGGTGTTTCTGTATCTCTATTATGTTGGTGCGGCTTCGGAACTTTTAAATATCTCGATATATCTCGAAAACTACGCTTCTGATCAAAAAATATCATAGAACATAAAAAGTAGGAAACTTAATTCTCTACAAAAAAGGTCTCTTAACATTTTGCCATAGCTCGCTTCGTTTCCGAGATATTTGCAGATTTATCTCAAGGGAAGGGGCCTAACGGACATATTTCGAGATATTTCTTCTTCTTGTTGTTCTTCTTCTGCACAGCTAAACTGGAAGTGGCATTTCCAGCTCGCAATAGTGCAGAGTTATCTCAAAGAAAGGGGCCACGGTGTTTCTGTATCTCTATTATGTTGGTGCGGCTTCGGAACTTTTAAATATCTTGATATATCTCGAGAACTACGCATCTGATCAAAAAATATCATAGAACATAAAAAGTAGGAAACTTAATTCTCTACAAAAAAGGTCTCTTAACATTTTGCCATAGCTCGCTTCGTTTCCGAGATATTTGCAGATTTATCTCAAGGGAAGGGGCCTGACGGATATATTTCGAGATATTTCTTCTTCTTGTTGTTCTTCTTCTGCACAGCTAAGCTGGAAGTGGCATTTGCGGCTCGCACTAGTGCAGAGTTATCTCAAAGAAAGGGGCCACGGTGTTTCTGTATCTCTATTATGTTGGTGCGGCTTCGGGACTTTTAAATATCTTGATATATCTCGAGAACTACGCATCTGATCAAAAAATATCATAGAACATAAAAAGTAGGAAACTTAATTCTCTACAAAAAAGGTCTCTTAACATTTTGCCACAGCTCGCTTCGTTTCCGAGATATTTGCATATTTATCTCAAGGGAAGGGGCCTGACGGACATATTTCGAGATATTTCTTCTTCTTGTTGTTCTTCTTCTGCACAGCTAAGCTGGAAGTGGCATTTGCGGCTCGCACTAGTGCAGAGTTATCTCAAAGAAAGGGGCCACGGTGTTTCTGTATCTCTATTATGTTGGTGCGGCTTCGGAACTTTTAAATATCTTGATATATCTCGAGAACTACGCATCTGATCAAAAAATATCATAGAACATAAAAAGTAGGAAACTTAATTCTCTACAAAAAAGCTCTCTTAACATTTTGCCATAGCTCGCTTCGTTTCCGAGATATTTGCATATTCAGCTCAAAGGAACTGGCCTGACGGACATATTTCGAGATATTTCTTCTTCTTGTTGTTCTTCCTCTGCACAGCTAAGCTGGAAGTGGCATTTGCAGCTCGGAATATTGCAGAGTTATCTCACAGAAAGAGGCCACGGTGTTTCTGTATCTCTATTATGTTGGTGCGGCTACGGAACTTTTAAATATCTTGATATATCTCGAGAACTACGCGTCTGATCAAAAAATATCATAGAACATAAAAAGTAGGAAACTTAATTCTCTACCACAACGGTCTCTTAACATTTTGCCACAGCTCGCTTCGTTTCCGAGATATTTGCATATTTATCTCAAGGGAAGAGGCCTGACGGACATATTTCGAGATATTTCTTCTTCTTGTTGTTCTTCTTCTGCACAGCTAAGCTGGAAGTGGCATTTGCGGCTCGCACTAGTGCAGAGTTATCTCAAAGAAAGGGGCCACGGTGTTTCTGTATCTCTATTATGTTGGTGCGGCTTCGGAACTTTTAAATATCTCGATATATCTCGAAAACTACGCTTCTGATCAAAAAATATCATAGAACATAAATTGTAGGAAACATAATTCTCTACAAAAAAGGTCTCTTAACATTTTGCCATAGCTCGCTTCGTTTCCGAGATATTTGCAGATTTATCTCAAGGGAAGTGGCCTGACGGACATATTTCGAGATATTTCTTCTTCTTGTTGTTCTTCTTCTGCACAGCTAAGCTGGAAGTGGCATTTGCAGCTCGCGATAGTGCAGAGTTATCCCAAAGAAAGGGGCCACGTATCTCTATTATGTTGGTGCGGCTTCGGAACTTTTAAATATCTCGATATATCTCGAAAACTACGCTTCTGATCAAAAAATATCATACAACATAAAAAGTAGGAAACTTAATTCTCTACAAGAAAGGTCTCTAAACATTTTGCCATAGCTCGCTTCGTTTCCGAGATATTTGCAGATTTATCTCAAGGGAAGGGGCGTGACGGACATATTTCGAGATATTTCTTCTTCTTGTTGTTCTTCTTCTGCACAGCTAAGCTGGAAGTGGCATTTGCAGCTCGCAATAGTGCAGAGTTATCTCAAAGAGAGGGGCCACGGTGTTTCTGTATCTCTATTATGTTCGTGCGGCTTCGGAACTTTTAAATATCTTGATATATTTCGAGAACTACGCATCTGATCAAAAAATATCATAGAAGATAAAAAGTAGGAAACTTAATTCTCTACAAAAAAGGTCTCTTAACATTTCGCCATAGCTCGCTTCGTTTCCGAGATATTTGCAGATTTATCTCAAGGGAAGGGGCCTGTCGGACATATTTCGAGATATTTCTTCTTCTTGTTGTTCTTCTTCTGCACAGCTAAGCTGGAAGTGGCATTTGCGGCTCGCACTAGTGCAGAGTTATCTCAAAGAAAGGGGCCACGGTGTTTCTGTATCTCTATTATGTTGGTGCGGCTTCGGAACTTTTAAATATCTCGATATATCTCGAAAACTACGCTTCTGATCAAAAAATATCATAGAAAATAAATTGTAGGAAACATAATTCTCTACAAAAAACGTCTCTTAACATTTTGCCATAGCTCGCTTCGATTCCGAGATATTTGCAGATTCAGCTCAAAGGAACGGGCCTGACGGACATATTTCGAGATACTTCTTCTTCTTCTTGTTCTTCCTCTGCACAGCTAAGCTGGAAGTGGCATTTGCAGCTCGCAATAGTGCAGAGTTATCTCAAAGAAAGGGGCCACGGTGTTTCTGTATCTCTATTATGTTGGTGCGGCTTCGGAACTTTTAAATATCTTGATATATCTCGAGAACTACGCATCTGATCAAAAAATATCATAGAACATAAAAAGTAGGAAACTTAATTCTCTACAAAAAAGGTCTCTTAACATTTTGCCATAGCTCGCTTCGATTCCGAGATATTTGCAGATTCAGCTCAAAGGAACGGGCCTGACGGACATATTTCGAGATACTTCTTCTTCTTCTTGTTCTTCCTCTGCACAGCTAAGCTGGAAGTGGCATTTGCAGCTCGCAATAGTGCAGAGTTATCTCAAAGAAAGGGGCCACGGTGTTTCTGTATCTCTATTATGTTGGTGCGGCTTCGGAACTTTTAAATATCTTGATATATCTCGAGAACTACGCATCTGATCAAAAAATATCATACAACATAAAAAGTAGGAAACTTAATTCTCTACAGAAAAGATCTCTTAACATTTTGCCATAGCTCGCTTCGTTTCCGAGATATTTGCAGATTTATCTCAAGGGAAGGGGCCTGACGGACATATTTCGAGATATTTCTTCTTCTTGTTGTTCTTCCTCTGCACAGCTAAGCTGGAAGTGGCATTTGCAGCTCGCAATAGTGCAGAGTTATCTCAAAGAAAGGGGCCACGGTGTTTCTGTATCTCTATTATGTTGGTGCGGCTTCGGAACTTTTAAATATCTTGATATATCTCGAGAACTACGCTTCTGATCAAAAAATATCATAGAACGTAAATTGTAGGAAACATTATTCTCTACAAAAAAGGTCTCTTAACATTTTGCCATAGCTCGCTTCGTTTCCGAGATATTTGCAGATTCATCTCAAGGGAAGGGGTCTGACGGACATATTTCGAGATATTTCTTCTTCTTGTTGTTCTTCTTCTGCACAGCTAAGCTCGAAGTGGCATTTGCAGCTCGCAATAGTGCAGAGTTATCTCAAAGAAAGAGGCCACGGTGTTTCTGTACCTCTATTATGTTGGTGCAGCTTCGGAACTTTTAAATATCTTGATATATCTCGAGAACTACGCATCTGATCAAAAAATATCATCGAACATAAAAAGTAGGAAACTTAATTCTCTACAAAAAAGGTCTCTTAACATTTTGCCATAGCTCGCTTCGTTTCCGAGATATTTGCAGATTTATCTCAAGGGAAGTGGCCTGACGGACATATTTCGAGATATTTCTTCTTCTTGTTGTTCTTCTTCTGCACAGCTAAGCTGGAAGTGGCATTTGCAGCTCGCAATAGTGCAGAGTTATCCCAAAGAAAGGGGCCACGTATCTCTATTATGTTGGTGCGGCTTCGGAACTTTTAAATATCTCGATATATCTCGAAAACTACGCTTCTGATCAAAAAATATCATAGAACATAAATTGTAGGAAACATAATTCTTTACAAAAAAGGTCTCTTAACATTTTGCCATAGCTCGCTTCGTTTCCGAGATATTTGCAGATTTATCTTAAGGGAAGGGTCCTGATGGACATATTTCGAGATATTTCTTCTTCTTGTTGTTCTTCTTCTGCACAGCTAAACTGGAAGTGGCATTTCCAGCTCGCAATCGTGCAGAGTTATCTCAAAGAAAGGGGCCATGGTGTTTCTGTATCTCTATTATGTTGGTGCGGCTTCGGAACTTTTAAATATCTTGATATATCTCGAGAACTACGCCTCTGATCAAAAAATATCATAGAACATAAAAAGTGGGAAACTTAATTCTCTACAAAAAAGATCTCTTAACATTTTGCCATAGCTCGCTTCGTTTCCGAGATATTTGCAGATTTATCTCAAGGGAAGGGGCCTGACGGAAATATTTCGAGATATTTCTTCTTTTTGTTGTTCTTCTTCTGCACAGCTAAGCTGGAAGTGGCATTTGCAGCGCGCAATAGTGCAGAGTTATCTCCAAGAAAGGGGCCACGGTGTTTCTGTATCTCTATTATGTTGGTGCGGCTTCGGAACTTTTGAATATCTTGATATATCTCGAGAACTACGCATCTGATCAAAAAATATCATACTACATAAAAAGTAGGAAACTTAATTCTCTACAAGAAAGGTCTCTAAACATTTTGCCATAGCTCGCTTCGTTTCCGAGATATTTGCAGATTTATCTCAAGGGAAGGGGCGTGACGGACATATTTCGAGATATTTCTTCTTCTTGTTGTTCTTCTTCTGCACAGCTAAGCTGGAAGTGGCATTTGCAGCTCGCAATAGTGCAGAGTTATCTCAAAGAGAGGGGCCACGGTGTTTCTGTATCTCTATTATGTTCGTGCGGCTTCGGAACTTTTAAATATCTTGATATATTTCGAGAACTACGCATCTGATCAAAAAATATCATAGAAGATAAAAAGTAGGAAACTTAATTCTCTACAAAAAAGGTCTCTTAACATTTCGCCATAGCTCGCTTCGTTTCCGAGATATTTGCAGATTTATCTCAAGGGAAGGGGCCTGTCGGACATATTTCGAGATATTTCTTCTTCTTGTTGTTCTTCTTCTGCACAGCTAAGCTGGAAGTGGCATTTGCGGCTCGCACTAGTGCAGAGTTATCTCAAAGAAAGGGGCCACGGTGTTTCTGTATCTCTATTATGTTGGTGCGGCTTCGGAACTTTTAAATATCTCGATATATCTCGAAAACTACGCTTCTGATCAAAAAATATCATAGAAAATAAATTGTAGGAAACATAATTCTCTACAAAAAACGTCTCTTAACATTTTGCCATAGCTCGCTTCGATTCCGAGATATTTGCAGATTCAGCTCAAGGGAAGGGGCCTGACGGACATATTTCGAGATATTTCTTCTTCTTGTTGTTCTTCTTCTGCACAGCTAAGCTGGAAGTGGCATTTGCAGCTCGCACTAGTGCAGAGTTATCTCAAAGAAAGGGGCCACGGTGTTTCTGTATCTCTATTATGTTGGTGCGGCTTCGGAACTTTTAAATATCTTGATATATCTCGAGAACTACGTATCTGATCAAAAAATATCATAGAACATAAAAAGTAGGAAACTCAATTCTCTACAAAAAAGGTCTCTTAACATTTTGCCATAGCTCGCTTCGTTTCCGAGATATTTGCATATTTATCTCAAGGGAAGGGGCCTGACGGACATATTTCGAGATATTTCTTCTTCTTGTTGTTCTTCTTCTGCACAGCTAAGCTGGAAGTGGCATTTGCCGCTCGCACTAGTGCAGAGTTATCTCAAAGAAAGGGGCCACGGTGTTTCTGTATCTCTATTATGTTGGTGCGGCTTCGGAACTTTTAAATATCTCGATATATCTCGAAAACTACGCTTCTGATCAAAAAATATCATAGAACATAAATTGTAGGAAACATAATTCTCTACAAAAAAGGTCTCTTAACATTTTGCCATAGCTCGCTTCGTTTCCGAGATATTTGCAGATATATCTCAAGGGAAGGGGCCTGACGGACATATTTCGAGATATTCCTTCTTCTTGTTGTTCTTCCTCTACACAGCTAAGCTGGAAGTGGCATTTGCAGCTCGCAATAGTGCAGAGTTATCTCAAAGAAAGGGGCCACGGTGTTTCTGTATCTCTATTATGTTGGTGCGGCTTCGGAACTTTTAAATATCTTGATATATCTCGAGAACTACGCATCTGATCAAAAAATATCATAGAACATAGAAGGTAGGAAACTTAATTCTCTACAAAAAAGGTCTCTTAACATTTTGCCATAGCTCGCTTCGTTTCCGAGACATTTGCATATTTATCTCAAGGGAAGGGGCCTGACGGACATATTTCGAGATATTTCTTCTTCTTGTTGTTCTTCTTCTGCACAGCTAAGCTGGAAGTGGCATTTGCGGCTCGCACTAGTGCAGAGTTATCTCAAAGAAAGGGGCCACGGTGTTTCTGTATCTCTATTATGTTGGTGCGGCTTCGGAACTTTTAAATATCTCGATATATCTCGAAAACTACGCTTCTGATCAAAAAATATCATAGAACATAAAAAGTAGGAAACTTAATTCTCTACAAAAAAGGTCTCTTAACATTTTGCCATAGCTCGCTTCGTTTCCGAGATATTTGCAGATTTATCTCAAGGGAAGGGGCCTAACGGACATATTTCGAGATATTTCTTCTTCTTGTTGTTCTTCTTCTGCACAGCTAAACTGGAAGTGGCATTTCCAGCTCGCAATAGTGCAGAGTTATCTCAAAGAAAGGGGCCACGGTGTTTCTGTATCTCTATTATGTTGGTGCGGCTTCGGAACTTTTAAATATCTTGATATATCTCGAGAACTACGCATCTGATCAAAAAATATCATAGAACATAAAAAGTAGGAAACTTAATTCTCTACAAAAAAGGTCTCTTAACATTTTGCCATAGCTCGCTTCGTTTCCGAGATATTTGCAGATTTATCTCAAGGGAAGGGGCCTGACGGATATATTTCGAGATATTTCTTCTTCTTGTTGTTCTTCTTCTGCACAGCTAAGCTGGAAGTGGCATTTGCGGCTCGCACTAGTGCAGAGTTATCTCAAAGAAAGGGGCCACGGTGTTTCTGTATCTCTATTATGTTGGTGCGGCTTCGGAACTTTTAAATATCTCGATATATCTCGAAAACTACGCTTCTGATCAAAAAATATCATAGAACATAAATTGTAGGAAACATAATTCTCTACAAAAAAGGTCTCTTAACATTTTGCCATAGCTCGCTTCGTTTCCGAGATATTTGCAGATTCATCTCAAGGGAAGGGGTCTGACGGACAAATTTCGAGATATTTCTTCTTCTTGTTGTTCTTCTTCTGCACAGCTAAGCTCGAAGTGGCATTTGCAGCTCGCAATAGTGCAGAGTTATCTCAAAGAAAGAGGCCACGGTGTTTCTGTACCTCTATTATGTTGGTGCAGCTTCGGAACTTTTAAATATCTTGATATATCTCGAGAACTACGCATCTGATCAAAAAATATCATCGAACATAAAAAGTAGGAAACTTAATTCTCTACAAAAAAGGTCTCTTAACATTTTGCCATAGCTCGCTTCGTTTCCGAGATATTTGCAGACTCAGCTCAAAGGAACTGGCCTGACGGACATATTTCGAGATATTTCTTCTTCTTGTTGTTCTTCCTCTGCACAGCTAAGCTGGAAGTGGCATTTGCAGCTCGCAATATTGCAGAGTTATCTCACAGAAAGGGGCCACGGTGTTTCTGTATCTCTATTATGTTGGTGCGGCTTCGGAACTTTTAAATATCTTGATATATCTCGAGAACTAAGCATCTGATCAAAAAATATCATAGAACATAAAAAGTAGGAAACTTAATTCTCTACAAAAAAGGTCTCTTAACATTTTGCCATAGCTCGCTTCGTTTCCGAGATATTTGCATATTTATCTCAAGGGAAGGGGCCTGACGGACATATTTCGAGATATTTCTTCTTCTTGTTGTTCTTCTTCTGCACAGCTAAGCTGGAAGTGGCATTTGCGGCTCGCACTAGTGCAGAGTTATCTCAAAGAAAGGGGCCACGGTGTTTCTGTATCTCTATTATGTTGGTGCGGCTTCGGAACTTTTAAATATCTCGATATATCTCGAAAACTACGCTTCTGATCAAAAAATATCATAGAACATAAATTGTAGGAAACATAATTCTCTACAAAAAAGGTCTCTTAACATTTTGCCATAGCTCGCTTCGTTTCCGAGATATTTGCATATTTATCTCAAGGGAAGGGGCCTGACGGACATATTTCGAGATATTTCTTCTTCTTGTTGTTCTTCTTCTGCACAGCTAAGCTGGAAGTGGCATTTGCAGCTCGCAATAGTGCAGAGTTATCCCAAAGAAAGGGGCCACGTATCTCTATTATGTTGGTGCGGCTTCGGAACTTTTAAATATCTCGATATATCTCGAAAACTACGCTTCTGATCAAAAAATATCATAGAACATAAATTGTAGGAAACATAATTCTTTACAAAAAAGGTCTCTTAACATTTTGCCATAGCTCGCTTCGTTTCCGAGATATTTGCAGATTTATCTTAAGGGAAGGGTCCTGATGGACATATTTCGAGATATTTCTTCTTCTTGTTGTTCTTCTTCTGCACAGCTAAACTGGAAGTGGCATTTCCAGCTCGCAATCGTGCAGAGTTATCTCAAAGAAAGGGGCCATGGTGTTTCTGTATCTCTATTATGTTGGTGCGGCTTCGGAACTTTTAAATATCTTGATATATCTCGAGAACTACGCCTCTGATCAAAAAATATCATAGAACATAAAAAGTAGGAAACTTAATTCTCTACAAAAAAGGTCTCTTAACATTTTGCCATAGCTCTCTTCGTTTCCGAGATATTTGCAGATTTATCTCAAGGGAAGGGGCCTGACGGACATATTTCGAGATATTTCTTCTTCTTGTTGTTCTTCTTCTGCACAGCTAAGCTGGAAGTGGCATTTGCGGCTCGCACTAGTGCAGAGTTATCTCAAAGAAAGGGGCCACGGTGTTTCTGTATCTCTATTATGTTGGTGCGGCTTCGGAACTTTTAAATATCTTGATATATATCGAGAACTACGCATCTGATCAAAAAATATCATAGAACATAAAAAGTAGGAAACTTAATTCTCTACAACAACGGTCTCTTACATTTTGCCACAGCTCGCTTCGTTTCCGAGATATTTGCATATTTATCTCAAGGGAAGGGGCCTGACGGACATATTTCGAGATATTTCTTCTTCTTGTTGTTCTTCTTCTGCACAGCTAAGCTGGAAGTGGCATTTGCGGCTCGCACTAGTGCAGAGTTATCTCAAAGAAAGGGGCCACGGTGTTTCTGTATCTCTATTATGTTGGTGCGGCTTCGGAACTTTTAAATATCTTGATATATCTCGAGAACTACGCGTCTGATCAAAAAATATCATAGAACATAAAAAGTGGGAAACTTAATTCTCTACAACAACGGTCTCTTAACATTTTGCCATAGCTCGCTTCGTTTCCGAGATATTTGCATATTTATCTCAAGGGAAGGGGCCTGACGGACATATTTCGAGATATTTCTTCTTCTTGTTGTTCTTCTTCTGCACAGCTAAGCTGTAAGTGGCATTTGCGGCTCGCACTAGTGCAGAGTTATCTCAAAGAAAGGGGCCACGGTGTTTCTGTATCTCTATTATGTTGGTGCGGCTTCGGAACTTTTAAATATCTTGATATATCTCGAGAACTACGCTTCTGATCAAAAAATATCATAGAACGTAAATTGTAGGAAACATTATTCTCTACAAAAAAGGTCTCTTAACATTTTGCCATAGCTCGCTTCGTTTCCGAGATATTTGCAGATTCATCTCAAGGGAAGGGGTCTGACGGACATATTTCGAGATATTTCTTCTTCTTGTTGTTCTTCTTCTGCACAGCTAAGCTCGAAGTGGCATTTGCAGCTCGCAATAGTGCAGAGTTATCTCAAAGAAAGAGGCCACGGTGTTTCTGTACCTCTATTATGTTGGTGCAGCTTCGGAACTTTTAAATATCTTGATATATCTCGAGAACTACGCATCTGATCAAAAAATATCATCGAACATAAAAAGTAGGAAACTTAATTCTCTACAAAAAAGGTCTCTTAACATTTTGCCATAGCTCGCTTCGTTTCCGAGATATTTGCAGATTTATCTCAAGGGAAGTGGCATGACGGACATATTTCGAGATATTTCTTCTTCTTGTTGTTCTTCTTCTGCACAGCTAAGCTGGAAGTGGCATTTGCAGCTCGCAATAGTGCAGAGTTATCCCAAAGAAAGGGGCCACGTATCTCTATTATGTTGGTGCGGCTTCGGAACTTTTAAATATCTCGATATATCTCGAAAACTACGCTTCTGATCAAAAAATATCATAGAACATAAATTGTAGGAAACATAATTCTTTACAAAAAAGGTCTCTTAACATTTTGCCATAGCTCGCTTCGTTTCCGAGATATTTGCAGATTTATCTTAAGGGAAGGGTCCTGATGGACATATTTCGAGATATTTCTTCTTCTTGTTGTTCTTCTTCTGCACAGCTAAACTGGAAGTGGCATTTCCAGCTCGCAATCGTGCAGAGTTATCTCAAAGAAAGGGGCCATGGTGTTTCTGTATCTCTATTATGTTGGTGCGGCTTCGGAACTTTTAAATATCTTGATATATCTCGAGAACTACGCCTCTGATCAAAAAATATCATAGAACATGAAAAGTGGGAAACTTAATTCTCTACAAAAAAGATCTCTTAACATTTTGCCATAGCTCGCTTCGTTTCCGAGATATTTGCAGATTTATCTCAAGGGAAGGGGCCTGACGGAAATATTTCGAGATATTTCTTCTTTTTGTTGTTCTTCTTCTGCACAGCTAAGCTGGAAGTGGCATTTGCAGCGCGCAATAGTGCAGAGTTATCTCCAAGAAAGGGGCCACGGTGTTTCTGTATCTCTATTATGTTGGTGCGGCTTCGGAACTTTTGAATATCTTGATATATCTCGAGAACTACGCATCTGATCAAAAAATATCATACTACATAAAAAGTAGGAAACTTAATTCTCTACAAGAAAGGTCTCTAAACATTTTGCCATAGCTCGCTTCGTTTCCGAGATATTTGCAGATTTATCTCAAGGGAAGGGGCGTGACGGACATATTTCGAGATATTTCTTCTTCTTGTTGTTCTTCTTCAGCACAGCTAAGCTGGAAGTGGCATTTGCAGCTCGCAATAGTGCAGAGTTATCTCAAAGAGAGGGGCCACGGTGTTTCTGTATCTCTATTATGTTCGTGCGGCTTCGGAACTTTTAAATATCTTGATATATTTCGAGAACTACGCATCTGATCAAAAAATATCATAGAAGATAAAAAGTAGGAAACTTAATTCTCTACAAAAAAGGTCTCTTAACATTTCGCCATAGCTCGCTTCGTTTCCGAGATATTTGCAGATTTATCTCAAGGGAAGGGGCCTGTCGGACATATTTCGAGATATTTCTTCTTCTTGTTGTTCTTCTTCTGCACAGCTAAGCTGGAAGTGGCATTTGCGGCTCGCACTAGTGCAGAGTTATCTCAAAGAAAGGGGCCACGGTGTTTCTGTATCTCTATTATGTTGGTGCGGCTTCGGAACTTTTAAATATCTCGATATATCTCGAAAACTACGCTTCTGATCAAAAAATATCATAGAAAATAAATTGTAGGAAACATAATTCTCTACAAAAAACGTCTCTTAACATTTTGCCATAGCTCGCTTCGATTCCGAGATATTTGCAGATTCAGCTCAAAGGAACGGGCCTGACGGACATATTTCGAGATACTTCTTCTTCTTCTTGTTCTTCCTCTGCACAGCTAAGCTGGAAGTGGCATTTGCAGCTCGCAATAGTGCAGAGTTATCTCAAAGAAAGGGGCCACGGTGTTTCTGTATCTCTATTATGTTGGTGCGGCTTCGGAACTTTTAAATATCTTGATATATCTCGAGAACTACGCATCTGATCAAAAAATATCATAGAACATAAAAAGTAGGAAACTTAATTCTCTACAAAAAAGGTCTCTTAACATTTTGCCATAGCTCGCTTCGTTTCCGAGATATTTGCAGATTTATCTCAAGGGAAGGGGCCTGACGGACATATTTCGAGATATTTCTTCTTCTTGTTGTTCTTCTTCTGCACAGCTAAGCTGGAAGTGGCATTTGCAGCTCGCACTAGTGCAGAGTTATCTCAAAGAAAGGGGCCACGGTGTTTCTGTATCTCTATTATGTTGGTGCGGCTTCGGAACTTTTAAATATCTCGATATATCTCGAAAACTACGCTTCTGATCAAAAAATATCATAGAACATAAATTGTAGGAAACATAATTCTCTACAGAAAAGGTCTCTTAACATTTTGCCATAGCTCGCTTCGTTTCCGAGATATTTACATTTTTTTCTCAAGGGAAGGGGCCTGACGGACATATTTCGAGATATTTCTTCTTCTTGTTGTTCTTCTTCTGCACAGCTAAGCTGGAAGTGGTATTTGCGGCTCGCACTAGTGCAGAGTTATCTCAAAGAAAGGGGCCACGGTGTTTCTGTATCTCTATTATGTTGGTGCGGCTTCGGAACTTTTAAATATCTCGATATATCTCGAAAACTACGCTTCTGATCAAAAAATATCATAGAACATAAATTGTAGGAAACATAATTCTCTACAGAAAAGGTCTCTTAACATTTTGCCATAGCTCGCTTCGTTTCCGAGATATTTGCAGATTTATCTCAAGGGAAGGGGCCTGACGGACATATTTCGAGATATTTCTTCTTCTTGTTATTCTTCTTCTGCACAGCTAAGCTGGAAATGGCATTTGCGGCTCGCACTAGTGCAGAGTTATCTCAAAGAAAGGGGCCACGGTGTTTCTGTATCTCTATTATGTTGGTGCGGCTTCGGAACTTTTAAGTATCTTAATATATCTCGAGAACTACGCATCTGATCAAAAAATATCATAGAACATAAAAAGTAGGAAACTTAATTCTCTACAAAAAAGGTCTCTTAACATTTTGCCATAGCTCGCTTCGTTTCCGAGATATTTGCAGATTTATCTCAAGGGAAGGGGCCTGACGGACATATTTCGAGATATTTCTTCTTCTTGTTGTTCTTCTTCTGCACAGCTAAGCTGGAAGTGGCATTTGCAGCTCGCACTAGTGCAGAGTTATCTCAAAGAAAGGGGCCACGGTGTTTCTGTATCTCTATTATGTTGGTGCGGCTTCGGAACTTTTAAATATCTCGATATATCTCGAAAACTACGCTTCTGATCAAAAAATATCATAGAACATAAATTGTAGAAAACATAATTCTCTACAAAAAAGGTCTCTTAACATTTTGCCATAGCTCGCTTCCTTTCCGAGATATTTGCAGATTTATCTCAAGGGAAGGGGCCTGACGGAAATATTTCGAGATATTTCTTCTTTTTGTTGTTCTTCTTCTGCACAGCTAAGCTGGAAGTGGCATTTGCAGCGCGCAATAGTGCAGAGTTATCTCAAAGAAAGGGGCCACGGTGTTTCTGTATCCCTATTATGTTGGTGCGGCTTCGGAACTTTTAAATATCTCGATATATCTCGAAAACTACGCTTCTGATCAAAAAATATCATAGAACATAAATTGTAGGAAACATAATTCTCTACAAAAAACGTCTCTTAACATTTTGCCATAGCTCGCTTCGTTTCCGAGATATTTGCAGATTCAGCTCAAAGGAACTGGCCTGACGGACATATTTCGAGATATTTCTTCTTCTTGTTGTTCTTCCTCTGCACAGCTAAGCTGGAAGTGGCATTTGCAGCTCGCAATAGTGCAGAGTTATCTCAAAGAGAGGGGCCACGGTGTTTCTGTATCTCTATTATGTTGGTGCGGCTTCGGAACTTTTAAATATCTTGATATATTTCGAGAACTACGCATCTGATCAAAAAATATCATACAAGATAAAAAGTAGGAAACTTAATTCTCTACAAAAAAGGTCTCTTAACATTTCGCCATAGCTCGCTTCGTTTCCGAGATATTTGCAGATTTATCTCAAGGGAAGGGGCCTGTCGGACATATTTCGAGATATTTCTTCTTCTTGTTGTTCTTCTTCTGCACAGCTAAGCTGGAAGTGGCATTTGCGGCTCGCACTAGTGCAGAGTTATCTCAAAGAAAGGGGCCACGGTGTTTCTGTATCTCTATTATGTTGGTGCGGCTTCGGAACTTTTAAATATCTTGATATATCTCGAGAACTACGCATCTGATCAAAAAATATCATAGAACATAAATTGTAGGAAGCATAATTCTCTACAAAAAAGGTCTCTTAACATTTTGCCATAGCTCGCTTCGTTTCCGAGATATTTGCAGATATATCTCAAGGGAAGGGGCCTGACGGACATATTTCGAGATATTTCTTCTTCTTGTTGTTCTTCTTCTGCACAGCTAAGCTGGAAGTGGCATTTACAGCTCGCACTAGTGCAGAGTTATCTCAAAGAAAGGGGCCACGGTGTTTCTGTATCTCTATTATGTTGGTGCGGCTTCGGAACTTTTAAATATCTCGATATATCTCGAAAACTACGCTTCTGATCAAAAAATATCATAGAACATAAATTGTAGAAAACATAATTCTCTACAAAAAAGGTCTCTTAACATTTTGCCATAGCTCGCTTCGTTTCCGAGATATTTGCAGATTTATCTCAAGGGAAGGGGCCTGACGGACATATTTCGAGATATTTCTTCTTCTTGTTGTTCTTCTTCTGCACAGCTAAGCTGGAAGTGGCATTTGCGGCTCGCACTAGTGCAGAGTTATCTCAAAGAAAGGGGCCACGGTGTTTCTGTATCCCTATTATGTTGGTGCGGCTTCGGAACTTTTAAATATCTCGATATATCTCGAAAACTACGCTTCTGATCAAAAAATATCATAGAACATAAATTGTAGGAAACATAATTCTCTACAAAAAACGTCTCTTAACATTTTGCCATAGCTCGCTTCGTTTCCGAGATATTTGCAGATTCAGCTCAAAGGAACTGGCCTGACGGACATATTTCGAGATATTTCTTCTTCTTGTTGTTCTTCCTCTGCACAGCTAAGCTGGAAGTGGCATTTGCAGCTCGCAATAGTGCAGAGTTATCTCAAAGAAAGGGGCCACGGTGTTTCTGTATCTCTATTATGTTGGTGCGGCTTCGGAACTTTTAAATATCTCGATATATCTCGAAAACTACGCTTCTGATCAAAAAATATCATAGAACATAAATTGTAGAAAACATAATTCTCTACAAAAAAGGTCTCTTAACATTTTGCCATAGCTCGCTTCGTTTCCGAGATATTTGCAGATTTATCTCAAGGGAAGGGGCCTGTCGGACATATTTCGAGATATTTCTTCTTCTTGTTGTTCTTCTTCTGCACAGCTAAGCTGGAAGTGGCATTTGCGGCTCGCACTAGTGCAGAGTTATCTCAAAGAGAGGGGCCACGGTGTTTCTGTATCTCTATTATGTTGGTGCGGCTTCGGAACTTTTAAATATCTTGATATATTTCGAGAACTACGCATCTGATCAAAAAATATCATACAAGATAAAAAGTAGGAAACTTAATTCTCTACAAAAAAGGTCTCTTAACATTTCGCCATAGCTCGCTTCGTTTCCGAGATATTTGCAGATTTATCTCAAGGGAAGGGGCCTGTCGGACATATTTCGAGATATTTCTTCTTCTTGTTGTTCTTCTTCTGCACAGCTAAGCTGGAAGTGGCATTTGCGGCTCGCACTAGTGCAGAGTTATCTCAAAGAAAGGGGCCACGGTGTTTCTGTATCTCTATTATGTTGGTGCTGCTTCGGAACTTTTAAATATCTCGATATATCTCGAAAACTACGCTTCTGATCAAAAAATATCATAGAGCATAAATTGTAGGAAACATAATTCTCTACAAAAAACGTCTCTTAACATTTTGCCATAGCTCGCTTCGATTCCGAGATATTTGCAGATTCAGCTCAAAGGAACGGGCCTGACGGACATATTTCGAGATACTTCTTCTTCTTGTTGTTCTTCCTCTGCACAGCTAAGCTGGAAGTGGCATTTGCAGCTCGCAATAGTGCAGAGTTATCTCAAAGAAAGGGGCCACGGTGTTTCTGTATCTCTATTATGTTGGTGCGGCTTCGGAACTTTTAAATATCTTGATATATCTCGAGAACTACGCATCTGATCAAAAAATATCATAGAACATAAAAAGTAGGAAACATAATTCTCTACAGAAAAGGTCTCTTAACATTTTGCCATAGCTCGCTTCGTTTCCGAGATATTTGCAGATTTATCTCAAGGGAAGGGGCCTGACGGACATATTTCGAGATATTTCTTCTTCTTGTTGTTCTTCTTCTGCACAGCTAAGCTGGAAGTGGCATTTGCGGCTCGCACTAGTGCAGAGTTATCTCAAAGAAAGGGGCCACGGTGTTTCTGTATCTCTATTATGTTGGTGCGGCTTCGGAACTTTTAAATATCTTGATATATCTCGAGAACTACGCATCTGATCAAAAAATATCATAGAACATAAATTGTAGGAAGCATAATTCTCTACAAAAAAGGTCTCTTAACATTTTGCCATAGCTCGCTTCGTTTCCGAGATATTTGCAGATATATCTCAAGGGAAGGGGCCTGACGGACATATTTCGAGATATTTCTTCTTCTTGTTGTTCTTCTTCTGCACAGCTAAGCTGGAAGTGGCATTTACAGCTCGCAACAGTGCAGAGTTATCTCAAAGAAAGGGGCCACGGTGTTTCTGTATCTCTATTATGTTGGTGCGGCTTCGGAACTTTTAAATATCTCGATATATCTCGAGAACTACGCGTCTGATCAAAAAATATCATAGAACATAAAAAGTAGGAAACTTAATTCTCTACAAAAACGGTCTCTTAACATTTTGCCATAGCTCGCTTCGTTTCCGAGATATTTGCAGATATATTTCAAGGGAAGGGGCCTGACGGGCATATTTCGAGATATTTCTTCTTCTTGTTGTTCTTCTTCTGCACAGCTAAGCTGGAAGTGGCATTTGCGGCTCGCACTAGTGCACAGTTATCTCAAAGAAAGGGGCCACGGTGTTTCTGTATCTCTATTATGTTGGTGCGTCTTCGGAACTTTTAAATATCTCGATATATCTCGAAAACTACGCTTCTGATCAAAAAATATCATAGAACATAAATTGTAGGAAACATAATTCTCTACAAAAAACGTCTCTTAACATTTTGCCATAGCTCGCTTCGTTTCCGAGATATTTGCAGATTCAGCTCAAAGGAACTGGCCTGACGGACATATTTCGAGATATTTCTTCTTCTTGTTGTTCTTCTTCTGCACAGCTAAGCTGGAAGTGGCATTTGCAGCTCGCAATAGTGCAGAGTTATCTCAAAGAAAGGGGCCACGGTGTTTCTGTATCTCTATTATGTTGGTGCGGCTTCGGAACTTTTAAATATCTTGATATATCTCGAGAACTACGCGTCTGATCAAAAAATGTCATAGAACATAAAAAGTAGGAAACTTAATTCTCTACAAAAACGGTCTCTTAATATTTTGCCATAGCTCACTTCGTTTCCGAGATATTTGCAGATATATCTCAAGGGAAGGGGCCTGACGGACATATTTCGAGATATTTCTTCTTCTTGTTGTTCTTCTTCTGCACAGCTAAGCTGGAAGTGGCATTTGCGGCTCGCACTAGCGCACAGTTATCTCAAAGAAAGGGGCCACGGTGTTTCTGTATCTCTATTATGTTGGTGCGTCTTCGGAACTTTTAAATATCTCGATATATCTCGAAAACTACGCTTCTGATCAAAAAATATCATAGAACGTAAATTGTAGGAAACATTATTCTCTACAAAAAAGGTCTCTTAACATTTTGCCATAGCTCGCTTCGTTTCCGAGATATTTGCAGATTCATCTCAAGGGAAGGGGTCTGACGGACATATTTCGAGATATTTCTTCTTCTTGTTGTCCTTCTTCTGCACAGCTAAGCTCGAAGTGGCATTTGCAGCTCGCAGTAGTGCAGAGTTATCTCAAAGAAAGAGGCCACGGTGTTTCTGTACCTCTATTATGTTGGTGCAGCTTCGGAACTTTTAAATATCTTGATATATCTCGAGAACTACGCATCTGATCAAAAAATATCATCGAACATAAAAAGTAGGAAACTTAATTCTCTACAAAAAAGGTCTCTTAACATTTTGCCATAGCTCGCTTCGTTTCCGAGATATTTGCATATTTATCTCAAGGGAAGGGGCCTGACGGACATATTTCGAGATATTTCTTCTTCTTGTTGTTCTTCTTCTGCACAGCTAAGCTGGAAGTGGCATTTGCGGCTCGCACTAGTGCAGTTATCTCAAAGAAAGGGGCCACGGTGTTTCTGTATCTCTATTATGTTGGTGCGGCTTCGGAACTTTTAAATATCTTGATATATCTCGAGAACTACGCGTCTGATCAAAAAATATCATAGAACATAAAAAGTAAGAAACATAATTCTCTACAAAAAAGGTCTCTTAACATTTTGCCATAGCTCGCTTCGTTTCCGAGATATTTGCAGATTTATCTCAAGGGAAGGGGCCTGACGGACATATCTCGAGATATTTCTTCTTCTTGTTGTTCTTCTTCTGCACAGCTAAGCTGGAAGTGGCATTTGCGGCTCGCACTAGTGCACAGTTATCTCAAAGAAAGGGGCCACGGTGTTTCTGTATCTCTATTATGTTGGTGCGTCTTCGGAACTTTTAAATATCTCGATATATCTCGAAAACTACGCTTCTGATC
Source organism: Osmia lignaria lignaria (assembly GCF_051020975.1). NCBI lineage: Eukaryota > Metazoa > Arthropoda > Insecta > Hymenoptera > Megachilidae > Osmia > Osmia lignaria. Next base: position 24,362,531 of record NW_027478159.1, read on the forward strand.
AAAAAATATCATAGAACGTAAATTGTAGGAAACATTATTCTCTACAAAAAAGGTCTCTTAACATTTTGCCATAGCTCGCTTCGTTTCCGCGATATTTGCAGATACATCTCAAGGGAAGGGGTCTGACGGACATATTTCGAGATATTTCTTCTTCTTGTTGTTCTTCTTCTGCACAGCTAAGCTCGAAGTGGCATTTGCAGCTCGCAATAGTGCAGAGTTATCTCAAAGAAAGAGGCCACGGTGTTTCTGTACCTCTATTATGTTGGTGCAGCTTCGGAACTTTTAAATATCTTGATATATCTCGAGAACTACGCATCTGATCAAAAAATATCATCGAACATAAAAAGTAGGAAACTTAATTCTCTACAAAAAAGGTCTCTTAACATTTTGCCATAGCTCGCTTCGTTTCCGAGATATTTGCAGATTCAACTCAAAGGAACTGGCCTGACGGACATATTTCGAGATATTTCTTCTTCTTGTTGTTCTTCCTCTGCACAGCTAAGCTGGAAGTGGCATTTGCAGCTCGCAATAGTGCAGAGTTATCTCAAAGAAAGGGGCCACGGTGTTTCTGTATCGCTATTATGTTGGTGCGGCTTCGGAACTTTTAAATATCTTGATATATCTCGAGAACTACGCATCTGATCAAAAAATTTCATAGAACATAAAAAGTAGGAAACTTAATTCTCTACAAAAAAGGTCTCTTAACATTTTGCCATAGCTCGCTTCGTTTCCGAGATATTTGCAGATTTATCTCAAGGGAAGGGGCCTGACGGACATATTTCGAGATATTTCTTCTTCTTGTTGTTCTTCTTCTGCACAGTTAAGCTGGAAGTGGCATTTGCGGCTCGCACTAGTGCAGAGTTATCTCAAAGAAAGGGGCCACGGTGTTTCTGTATCTCTATTATGATTGTGCGGCTTCGGAACTTTTAAATATCTTGATATATCTCGAGAACTACGCGTCCGATCAAAAAATATCATAGAACATAAAAAGTAGGAAACTTAATTCTCTACAAAAACGGTTTCTTAACATTTTGCCATAGCTCGCTTCGTTTCCGAGATATTTGCAGATATATTTCAAGGGAAGGGGCCTGACGGACATATTTCGAGATATTTCTTCTTCTTGTTGTTCTTCTTCTGCACAGCTAAGCTGGAAGTGGCATTTGCGGCTCGCACTAGTGCAGAGTTATCTCAAAGAAAGGGGCCACGGTGTTTCTGTATCTCTATTATGTTGGTGCGGCTTCGGAACTTTTAAATATCTCGATATATCTCGAAAACTACGCTTCTGATCAAAAAATATCATAGAACATAGATTGTAGGAAACATAATTCTCTACAAAACACGTCTCTTAACATTTTGCCATAGCTCGCTTCGTTTCCGAGATATGTGCAGATTTATCTCAAGGGAAGGGGCCTGACGGACATATTTCGAGATATTTCTTCTTCTTGTTGTTCTTCTTCTGCACAGCTAAGCTGGAAGTGGCATTTGCGGCTCGGACTAGTGCAGAGTTATCTCAAAGAAAGGGGCCACGGTGTTTCTGTATCTCTATTATGTTGGTGCGGCTTCGGAACTTTTAAATATCTCGATATATCTCGAGAACTACGCATCTGATCAAAAAATATCATAGAACATAAATTGTAGGAAACATAATTCTCTACAAAAAACGTCTCTTAACATTTTGCCATAGCTCGCTTCGTTTCCGAGATATTTGCAGATTCAGCTCAAAGGAACTGGCCTGACGGACATATTTCGAGATATTTCTTCTTCTTGTTGTTCTTCTTCTGCACAGCTAAGCTGGAAGTGGCATTTGCAGTTCGCAATAGTGCAGAGTTATCTCAAAGAAAGGGGCCACGGTGTTTCTGTATCTCTATTATGTTGGTGCGGCTTCGGAACTTTTAAATATCTTGATATATCTCGAGAACTACGCTTCTAATCAAAAAATATCGTAGAACATAAAAAGTAGGAAACTTAATTCTCTACAAATAAGGTCTCTTAACATTTTGCCATAGCTCGCTTGGTTTCCGAGATATTTGCAGATATATCTCAAGGGAAGGGGCCTGACGGACATATTTCGAGATATTTCTTCTTCTTGTTGTTCTTCTTCTGCACAGCTAAGCTGGAAGTGGCATTTGCAGCTCGCAATAGTGCAGAGTTATCTCAAAGAAAGGGGCCACGGTGTTTCTGTATCTCTATTATGTTGGTGCGGCTTCGGAACTTTTAAATATCTTGATATATCTCGAGAACAACGCATCTGATCAAAAAATATCATAGAACATAAAAAGTAGGAAACTTAATTCTCTACAAAAAAGGTCTGTTAACATTTTGCCATAGCTCGCTTCGTTTCCGAGATATTTGCATATTTATCTCAAGGGAAGGGGCCTGACGGACATATTTCGAGATATTTCTTCTTCTTGTTGTTCTTCTTCTGCACAGCTAAGCTGGAAGTGGCATTTGCGGCTCGCACTAGTGCAGAGTTATCTCAAAGAAAGGGGCCACGGTGTTTCGGTATCTCTATTATGTTGGTGCGGCTTCGGAACTTTTAAATATCTCGATATATCTCGAGAACTACGCATCTGATCAAAAAATATCATAGAACATAAAAAGTAGGAAACTTAATTCTCTACAAAAAAGGTCTCTTAACATTTTGCCATAGCTCGCTTCGTTTCCGAGATATTTGCAGATTTATCTCAAGGGAAGGGGCCTGACGGACATATTTCGAGATATTTCTTCTTCTTGTTGTTCTTCTTCTGCACAGCTAAGCTGGAAGTGGCATTTGCGGCTCGCACTAGTGCAGAGTTATCTCAAAGAAAGGGGCCACGGTGTTTCTGTATCTCTATTATGTTGGTGCGGCTTCGGAACTTTTAAATATCTTGATATATCTCGAGAACTACGCGTCTGATCAAAAAATATCATAGAACATAAAAAGTAAAAAACATAATTCTCTACAAAAAAGGTCTCTTAACATTTTGCCATAGCTCGCTTCGTTTCCGAGATATTTGCAGATTTATCTCAAGGGAAGGGGCCTGACGGACATATCTCGAGATATTTCTTCTTCTTGTTGTTCTTCTTCTGCACAGCTAAGCTGGAAGTGGCATTTGCGGCTCGCACTAGTGCACAGTTATCTCAAAGAAAGGGGCCACGGTGTTTCTGTATCTCTATTATGTTGGTGCGTCTTCGGAACTTTTAAATATCTCGATATATCTCGAAAACTACGCTTCTGATCAAAAAATATCATAGAACGTAAATTGTAGGAAACATTATTCTCTACAAAAAAGGTCTCTTAACATTTTGCCATAGCTCGCTTCGTTTCCGCGATATTTGCAGATTCATCTCAAGGGAAGGGGTCTGACGGACATATTTCGAGATATTTCTTCTTCTTGTTGTTCTTCTTCTGCACAGCTAAGCTGGAAGTGGCATTTGCGGCTCGCACTAGTGCAGAGTTATCTCAAAGAAAGGGGCCACGGTGTTTCTGTATCTCTATTATGTTGGTGCGGCTTCGGAACTTTTAAATATCTCGATATATCTCGAAAACTACGCTTCTGATCAAAAAATATCATAGAACATAGATTGTAGGAAACATAATTCTCTACAAAACACGTCTCTTAACATTTTGCCATAGCTCGCTTCGTTTCCGAGATATGTGCAGATTTATCTCAAGGGAAGGGGCCTGACGGACATATTTCGAGATATTTCTTCTTCTTGTTGTTCTTCTTCTGCACAGCTAAGCTGGAAGTGGCATTTGCGGCTCGCACTAGTGCAGAGTTATCTCAAAGAAAGGGGCCACGGTGTTTCTGTATCTCTATTATGTTGGTGCGGCTTCGGAACTTTTAAATATCTCGATATATCTCGAAAACTACGCTTCTGATCAAAAAATATCATAGAACATAAATTGTAGGAAACATAATTCTCTACAAAAAACGTCTCTTAACATTTTGCCATAGCTCGCTTCGTTTCCGAGATATTTGCAGATTCAGCTCAAAGGAACTGGCCTGACGGACATATTTCGAGATATTTCTTCTTCTTGTTGTTCTTCTTCTGCACAGCTAAGCTGGAAGTGGCATTTGCAGTTCGCAATAGTGCAGAGTTATCTCAAAGAAAGGGGCCACGGTGTTTCTGTATCTCTATTATGTTGGTGCGGCTTCGGAACTTTTGAATATCTTGATATATCTCGAGAACTACGCATCTAATCAAAAAATATCGTAGAACATAAAAAGTAGGAAACTTAATTCTCTACAAATAAGGTCTCTTAACATTTTGCCATAGCTCGCTTGGTTTCCGAGATATTTGCAGATATATCTCAAGGGAAGGGGCCTGACGGACATATTTCGAGATATTTCTTCTTCTTGTTGTTCTTCTTCTGCACAGCTAAGCTGGAAGTGGCATTTGCAGCTCGCAATAGTGCAGAGTTATCTCAAAGAAAGGGGCCACGGTGTTTCTGTATCTCTATTATGTTGGTGCGGCTTCGGAACTTTTAAATATCTTGATATATCTCGAGAACAACGCATCTGATCAAAAAATATCATAGAACATAAAAAGTAGGAAACTTAATTCTCTACAAAAAAGGTCTGTTAACATTTTGCCATAGCTCGCTTCGTTTCCGAGATATTTGCATATTTATCTCAAGGGAAGGGGCCTGACGGACATATTTCGAGATATTTCTTCTTCTTGTTGTTCTTCTTCTGCACAGCTAAGCTGGAAGTGGCATTTGCGGCTCGCACTAGTGCAGAGTTATCTCAAAGAAAGGGGCCACGGTGTTTCGGTATCTCTATTATGTTGGTGCGGCTTCGGAACTTTTAAATATCTTGATATATCTCGAGAACTACGCATCTAATCAAAAAATATCGCAGAACATAGAAAGTAGGAAACTTAATTCTCTACAAATAAGGTCTCTTAACATTTTGCCATAGCTCGCTTGGTTTCCGAGATATTTGCAGATTTATCTCAAGGGAAGGGGCCTGACGGACATATTTCGAGATATTTCTTCTTCTTGTTGTTCTTCTTCTGCACAGCTAAGCTGGAAGTGGCATTTGCAGCTCGCAATAGTGCAGAGTTATCTCAAAGAAAGGGGCCACGGTGTTTCTGTATCTCTATTATGTTGGTGCGGCTTCGGAACTTTTAAATATCTTGATATATCTCGAGAACAACGCATCTGATCAAAAAATATTATAGAACATAAAAAGTAGGAAACTTAATTCTCTACAAAAAAGGTCTGTTAACATTTTGCCATAGCTCGCTTCGTTTCCGAGATATTTGCATATTTATCTCAAGGGAAGGGGCCTGACGGACATATTTCGAGATATTTCTTCTTCTTGTTGTTCTTCTTCTGCACAGCTAAGCTGGAAGTGGCATTTGCAGCTCGCAGTAGTGCAGAGTTATCTCAAAGAAAGGGGCCACGGTGTTTCTGTATCTCTATTATGTTGGTGCGGCTTCGGAACTTTTAAATATCTTGATATATCTCGAGAACTACGCATCTGATCAAAAAATATCATAGAACATAAAAAGTAGGAAACTTAATTCTCTACAAAAAAGGTCTCTAAACATTTTGCCATAGCTCGCTTCGTTTCCGAGATATTTGCAGATTTATCTCAAGGGAAGGGGCCTGACAGACATATTTCGAGATATTTCTTCTTCTTGTTGTTCTTCTTCTGCACAGCTAAGCTGGAAGTGGCATTTGCAGCTCGCAATAGTGCAGAGTTATCTCAAAGAAAGGGGCCACGGTGTTTCTGTATCTCTATTATGTTGGTGCGGCTTCGGAACTTTTAAATATCTTGATATATCTCGAGAACAACGCATCTGATCAAAAAATATCATAGAACATAAAAAGTAGGAAACTTAATTCTCTACAAAAAAGGTCTCTTAACATTTTGCAATAGCTCGCTTCGTTTCCGAGATATTTGCAGATTTATCTCAAGGGAAGGGGTCTGACGGACATATTTCGAGATATTTCTTCTTCTTGTTGTTCTTCTTCTGCACAGCTAAGCTGGAAGTGGCATTTGCAGCTCGCAGTAGTGCAGAGTTATCTCAAAGAAAGGGGCCACGGTGTTTCTGTATCTCTATTATGTTGGTGCGGCTTCGGAACTTTTAAATATCTTGATATATCTCGAGAACTACGCATCTGATCAAAAAATATCATGGAACATAAAAAGTAGGAAACTTAATTCTCTACAAAAAAGGTCTCTTAACATTTTGCCATAGCTCGCTTCGTTTCCGAGATATTTGCAGATTTATCTCAAGGGAAGGGGCCTGACGGACATATTTCGAGATATTTCTTCTTCTTGTTGTTCTTCTTCTGCACAGCTAAGCTGGAAGTGGCATTTGCAGCGCGCAATAGTGCAGAGTTATCTCAAAGAAAGGGGCCACGGTGTTTCTGTATCTCTATTATGTTGGTGCGGCATCGTAACTTTTAAATATCTTGATATATCTCGAGAACTACGCATCTGATCAGAAAATATCATACTACATAAAAAGTAGGAAACTTAATTCTCTACAAGAAAGGTCTCTAAACATTTTGCCATAGCTCGCTTCGTTTCCGAGATATTTGCAGATTTATCTCAAGGGAAGGGGCCTGACGGACATATTTCGAGATGTTTCTTCTTCTTGTTGTTCTTCTTCTGCACAGCTAAGCTGGAAGTGGCATTTGCAGCTCGCAATAGTGCAGAGTTATCTCAAAGAAAGAGGCCACGGTGTTTCTGTACCTCTATTATGTGGGTGCAGCTTCGGAACTTTTAAATATCTTGATATATCTCGAGAACTACGCATCTGATCAAAAAATATCATCGAACATAAAAAGTAGGAAACTTAATTCTCTACAAAAAAGGTCTCTTAACATTTTGCCATAGCTCGCTTCGTTTCCGAGATATTTGCAGATTTATCTCAATGGAAGGGGCCTGACGGGCATATTTCGAGATATTTCTTCTTCTTGTTGTTCTTCTTCTGCACAGCTAAGCTGGAAGTGGCATTTGCAGCGCGCAATAGTGCAGAGTTATCTCAAAGAAAGGGGCCACGGTGTTTCTGTATCTCTATTATGTTGGTGCGGCTTCGGAACTTTTAAATATCTTGATATATCTCGAGAACAACGCATCTGATCAAAAAATATCATAGAACATAAAAAGTAGGAAACTTAATTCTCTACAAAAAAGGTCTCTTAACATTTTGCCATAGCTCGCTTCGTTTCCGAGATATTTGCATATTTATCTCAAGGGAAGGGGCCTGACGGACATATTTCGAGATATTTCTTCTTCTTGTTGTTCTTCTTCTGCACAGCTAAGCTGGAAGTGGCATTTGCGGCTCGCACTAGTGCAGAGTTATCTCAAAGAAAGGGGCCACGGTGTTTCTGTATCTCTATTATGTTGGTGCGGCTTCGGAACTTTTAAATATCTCGATATATCTCGAAAACTACGCTTCTGATCAAAAAATATCACAGAACATAAATTGTAGGAAACTTAATTCTCTACAAAAAACGTCTCTTAACATTTTGCCATAGCTCGCTTCGTTTCCGAGATATTTGCAGATTTATCTCAAGGGAAGGGGCCTGACGGACATATTTCGAGATATTTCTTCTTCTTGTTGTTCTTCTTCTGCACAGCTAAGCTGGAAGTGGCATTTGCAGCGCGCAATAGTGCAGAGTTATCTCAAAGAAAGGGGCCACGGTGTTTCTGTATCTCTATTATGTTGGTGCGGCTTCGGAACTTTTAAATATCTTGATATATCTCGAGAACTACGCATCTGATTAAAAAATATCATACTACATAAAAAGTAGGAAACTTAATTCTCTACAAGAAAGGTCTCTAAACATTTTGCCATAGCTCGCTTCGTTTCCGAGATATTTGCAGATTTATCTCAAGGGAAGGGGCCTGACGGACATATTTCGAGATGTTTCTTCTTCTTGTTGTTCTTCTTCTGCACAGCTAAGCTGGAAGTGGCATTTGCAGCTCGCAATAGTGCAGAGTTATCTCAAAGAAAGAGGCCACGGTGTTTCTGTACCTCTATTATGTGGGTGCAGCTTCGGAACTTTTAAATATCTTGATATATCTCGAGAACTACGCATCCGATCAAAAAATATCATAGAACATAAAAAGTAGGAAACTTAATTCTCTACAAAAAAGGTCTCTCAACATTTTGCCATAGCTCGCTTCGTTTCCGAGATATTTGCAGATATATCTCAAGGGAAGGGGCCTGACAGACATATTTCGAGATATTTCTTCTTCTTGTTGTTCTTCTTCTGCACAGCTAAGCTGGAAGTGGCATTTGCAGCTCGCAATAGTGCAGAGTTATCTCAAAGAAAGGGGCCACGGTGTTTCTGTATCTCTATTATGTTGGTGCGGCTTCGGAACTTTTAAATATCTTGATATATCTCGAGAACAACGCATCTGATCAAAAAATATCATAGAACATAAAAAGTAGGAAACTTAATTCTCTACAAAAAAGGTCTCTTAACATTTTGCCATAGCTCGCTTCGTTTCCGAGATATTTGCATATTTATCTCAAGGGAAGGGGCCTGACGGACATATTTCGCCATATTTCTTCTTCTTGTTGTTCTTCTTCTGCACAGCTAAGCTGGAAGTGGCATTTGCGGCTCGCACTAGTGCAGAGTTATCTCAAAGAAAGGGGCCACGGTGTTTCTGTATCTCTATTATGTTGGTGCGGCTTCGGAACTTTTAAATATCTCGATATATCTCGAGAACTACGCATCTGATCAAAAAATATCATAGAACATAAAAAGTAGGAAACTTAATTCTCTACAAAAAAGGTCTCTTTACATTTTGCCATAGCTCGCTTCGTTTCCGAGATATTTGCAGATTTATCTCAAGGGAAGGGGCCTGACGGACATATTTCGAGATGTTTCTTCTTCTTGTTGTTCTTCTTCTGCACAGCTAAGCTGGAAGTGGCATTTGCAGCTCGCAATAGTGCAGAGTTATCTCAAAGAAAGAGGCCACGGTGTTTCTGTACCTCTATTATGTGGGTGCAGCTTCGGAACTTTTAAATATCTTGATATATCTCGAGAACTACGCATCTGATCAAAAAATATCATCGAACATAAAAAGTAGGAAACTTAATTCTCTACAAAAAAGGTCTCTTAACATTTTGCCATAGCTCGCTTCGTTTCCGAGATATTTGCAGATTTATCTCAATGGAAGGGGCCTGACGGGCATATTTCGAGATATTTCTTCTTCTTGTTGTTCTTCTTCTGCACAGCTAAGCTGGAAGTGGCATTTGCAGCGGGCAATAGTGCAGAGTTATCTCAAAGAAAGGGGCCACGGTGTTTCTGTATCTCTATTATGTTGGTGCGGCTTCGGAACTTTTAAATATCTTGATATATCTCGAGAACAACGCATCTGATCAAAAAATATCATAGAACATAAAAAGTAGGAAACTTAATTCTCTACAAAAAAGGTCTCTTAACATTTTGCCATAGCTCGCTTCGTTTCCGAGATATTTGCATATTTATCTCAAGGGAAGGGGCCTGACGGACATATTTCGAGATATTTCTTCTTCTTGTTGTTCTTCTTCTGCACAGCTAAGCTGGAAGTGGCATTTGCGGCTCGCACTAGTGCAGAGTTATCTCAAAGAAAGGGGCCACGGTGTTTCTGTATCTCTATTATGTTGGTGCGGCTTCGGAACTTTTAAATATCTCGATATATCTCGAAAACTACGCTTCTGATCAAAAAATATCACAGAACATAAATTGTAGGAAACTTAATTCTCTACAAAAAACTTCTCTTAACATTTTGCCATAGCTCGCTTCGTTTCCGAGATATTTGCAGATTTATCTCAAGGGAAGGGGCCTGACGGACATATTTCGAGATATTTCTTCTTCTTGTTGTTCTTCTTCTGCACAGCTAAGCTGGAAGTGGCATTTGCAGCGCGCAATAGTGCAGAGTTATCTCAAAGAAAGGGGCCACGGTGTTTCTGTATCTCTATTATGTTGGTGCGGCTTCGGAACTTTTAAATATCTTGATATATCTCGAGAACTACGCATCTGATCAAAAAATATCATACTACATAAAAAGTAGGAAACTTAATTCTCTACAAGAAAGGTCTCTAAACCTTTTGCCATAGCTCGCTTCGTTTCCGAGATATTTGCAGATTTATCTCAAGGGAAGGGGCCTGACAGACATATTTCGAGATATTTCTTCTTCTTGTTGTTCTTCTTCTGCACAGCTAAGCTGGAAGTGGCATTTGCAGCTCGCAATAGTGCAGAGTTATCTCAAAGAAAGGGGCCACGGTGTTTCTGTATCTCTATTATGTTGGTGCGGCTTCGGAACTTTTAAATATCTTGATATATCTCGAGAACAACGCATCTGATCAAAAAATATCATAGAACATAAAAAGTAGGAAACTTAATTCTCTACAAAAAAGGTCTCTTAACATTTTGCCATAGCTCGCTTCGTTTCCGAGATATTTGCATATTTATCTCAAGGGAAGGGGCCTGACGGACATATTTCGCCATATTTCTTCTTCTTGTTGTTCTTCTTCTGCACAGCTAAGCTGGAAGTGGCATTTGCGGCTCGCACTAGTGCAGAGTTATCTCAAAGAAAGGGGCCACGGTGTTTCTGTATCTCTATTATGTTGGTGCGGCTTCGGAACTTTTAAATATCTCGATATATCTCGAGAACTACGCATCTGATCAAAAAATATCATAGAACATAAAAAGTAGGAAACTTAATTCTCTACAAAAAAGGTCTCTTAACATTTTGCCATAGCTCGCTTCGTTTCCGAGATATTTGCAGATTTATCTCAAGGGAAGGGGTCTGACGGACATATTTCGAGATATTTCTTCTTCTTGTTCTTCTTCTTCTGCACAGCTAAACTGGAAGTGGCATTTGCAGTTCGCAATAGTGCAGAGTTATCTCAAAGAAAGGGGCCACGGTGTTTCTGTCTCTATTATGTTGGTGCGGCTTCGGAACTTTTAAATATCTTGATATATCTCGAGAACTACGCATCTAATCAAAAAATATCGCAGAACATAGAAAGTAGGAAACTTAATTCTCTACAAATAAGGTCTCTTAACATTTTGCCATAGCTCGCTTGGTTTCCGAGATATTTGCAGATTTATCTCAAGGGAAGGGGCCTGACGGACATATTTCGAGATATTTCTTCTTCTTGTTGTTCTTCTTCTGCACAGCTAAGCTGGAAGTGGCATTTGCAGCTCGCAATAGTGCAGAGTTATCTCAAAGAAAGGGGCCACGGTGTTTCTGTATCTCTATTATGTTGGTGCGGCTTCGGAACTTTTAAATATCTTGATATATCTCGAGAACAACGCATCTGATCAAAAAATATTATAGAACATAAAAAGTAGGAAACTTAATTCTCTACAAAAAAGGTCTGTTAACATTTTGCCATAGCTCGCTTCGTTTCCGAGATATTTGCATATTTATCTCAAGGGAAGGGGCCTGACGGACATATTTCGAGATATTTCTTCTTCTTGTTGTTCTTCTTCTGCACAGCTAAGCTGGAAGTGGCATTTGCAGCTCGCAGTAGTGCAGAGTTATCTCAAAGAAAGGGGCCACGGTGTTTCTGTATCTCTATTATGTTGGTGCGGCTTCGGAACTTTTAAATATCTTGATATATCTCGAGAACTACGCATCTAATCAAAAAATATCGCAGAACATAAAAAGTAGGAAACTTAATTCTCTACAAAAAAGGTCTCTTAACATTTTGCCATAGCTCGCTTCGTTTCCGAGATATTTGCATATTTATCTCAAGGGAAGGGGCCTGACGGACATATTTCGCCATATTTCTTCTTCTTGTTGTTCTTCTTCTGCACAGCTAAGCTGGAAGTGGCATTTGCGGCTCGCACTAGTGCAGAGTTATCTCAAAGAAAGGGGCCACGGTGTTTCTGTATCTCTATTATGTTGGTGCGGCTTCGGAACTTTTAAATATCTCGATATATCTCGAGAACTACGCATCTGATCAAAAAATATCATAGAACATAAAAAGTAGGAAACTTAATTCTCTACAAAAAAGGTCTCTTAACATTTTGCCATAGCTCGCTTCGTTTCCGAGATATTTGCAGATTTATCTCAAGGGAAGGGGTCTGACGGACATATTTCGAGATATTTCTTCTTCTTGTTCTTCTTCTTCTGCACAGCTAAACTGGAAGTGGCATTTGCAGTTCGCAATAGTGCAGAGTTATCTCAAAGAAAGGGGCCACGGTGTTTCTGTCTCTATTATGTTGGTGCGGCTTCGGAACTTTTAAATATCTTGATATATCTCGAGAACTACGCATCTAATCAAAAAATATCGCAGAACATAGAAAGTAGGAAACTTAATTCTCTACAAATAAGGTCTCTTAACATTTTGCCATAGCTCGCTTGGTTTCCGAGATATTTGCAGATTTATCTCAAGGGAAGGGGCCTGACGGACATATTTCGAGATATTTCTTCTTCTTGTTGTTCTTCTTCTGCACAGCTAAGCTGGAAGTGGCATTTGCAGCTCGCAATAGTGCAGAGTTATCTCAAAGAAAGGGGCCACGGTGTTTCTGTATCTCTATTATGTTGGTGCGGCTTCGGAACTTTTAAATATCTTGATATATCTCGAGAACAACGCATCTGATCAAAAAATATTATAGAACATAAAAAGTAGGAAACTTAATTCTCTACAAAAAAGGTCTGTTAACATTTTGCCATAGCTCGCTTCGTTTCCGAGATATTTGCATATTTATCTCAAGGGAAGGGGCCTGACGGACATATTTCGAGATATTTCTTCTTCTTGTTGTTCTTCTTCTGCACAGCTAAGCTGGAAGTGGCATTTGCAGCTCGCAGTAGTGCAGAGTTATCTCAAAGAAAGGGGCCACGGTGTTTCTGTATCTCTATTATGTTGGTGCGGCTTCGGAACTTTTAAATATCTTGATATATCTCGAGAACTACGCATCTGATCAAAAAATATCATAGAACATAAAAAGTAGGAAACTTAATTCTCTACAAAAAAGGTCTCTAAACATTTTGCCATAGCTCGCTTCGTTTCCGAGATATTTGCAGATTTATCTCAAGGGAAGGGGCCTGACAGACATATTTCGAGATATTTCTTCTTCTTGTTGTTCTTCTTCTGCACAGCTAAGCTGGAAGTGGCATTTGCAGCTCGCAATAGTGCAGAGTTATCTCAAAGAAAGGGGCCACGGTGTTTCTGTATCTCTATTATGTTGGTGCGGCTTCGGAACTTTTAAATATCTCGATATATCTCGAGAACTACGCATCTGATCAAAAAATATCATAGAACATAAAAAGTAGGAAACTTAATTCTCTACAAAAAAGGTCTCTTAACATTTTGCCATAGCTCGCTTCGTTTCCGAGATATTTGCAGATTTATCTCAAGGGAAGGGGTCTGACGGACATATTTCGAGATATTTCTTCTTCTTGTTGTTCTTCTTCTGCACAGCTAAGCTGGAAGTGGCATTTGCAGCTCGCAATAGTGCAGAGTTAACTCAAAGAAAGGGGCCACGGTGTTTCTGTATCTCTATTATCTTGGTGCCGCTTCGGAACTTTTAAATATCTGGATATATCTCGAGAACTACGCATCTGATCAAAAAATATCATAGAACATAAAAAGTAGGAAACTTAATTCTCTACAAAAAAGGTCTCTTAACATTTTGCCATAGCTCGCTTCGTTTCCGAGATATTTGCCGATTTATCTCAATGGAAGGGGCCTGACGGGCATATTTCGAGATATTTCTTCTTCTTGTTGTTCTTCTTCTGCACAGCTAAGCTGGAAGTGGCATTTGCAGCGCGCAATAGTGCAGAGTTATCTCAAAGAAAGGGGCCACGGTGTTTCTGTATCTCTATTATGTTGGTGCGGCTTCGGAACTTTTAAATATCTTGATATATCTCGAGAACTACGCATCCGATCAAAAAATATCATAGAACATAAAAAGTAGGAAACTTAATTCTCTACAAAAAAGGTCTCTTAACATTTTGCCATAGCTCGCTTCGTTTCCGAGATATTTGCAGATTTATCTCAAGGGAAGGGGCCTGACGGACATATTTCGAGATATTTCTTCTTCTTGTTGTTCTTCTTCTGCACAGCTAAGCTGGAAGTGGCATTTGCGGCTCGCACTAGTGCAGAGTTATCTCAAAGAAAGGGGCCACGGTGTTTCTGTATCTCTATTATGTTGGTGCGGCTTCGGAACTTTTAAATATCTCGATATATCTCGAAAACTACGCTTCTGATCAAAAAATATCATAGAACATAAATTGTAGGAAACTGAATTCTCTACAAAAAACGTCTCTTAACATTTTGCCATAGCTCGCTTCGTTTCCGAGATATTTGCAGATTTATCTCAAGGGAAGGGGCCTGACGGACATATTTCGAGATATTTCTTCTTCTTGTTGTTCTTCTTCTGCACAGCTAAGCTGGAAGTGGCATTTGCAGCGCGCAATAGTGCAGAGTTATCTCAAAGAAAGGGGCCACGGTGTTTCTGTATCTCTATTATGTTGGTGCGGCTTCGGAACTTTTAAATATCTTGATATATCTCGAGAACTACGCATCTGATCAAAAAATATCATACTACATAAAAAGTAGGAAACTTAATTCTCTACAAGAAAGGTCTCTAAACATTTTGCCATAGCTCGCTTCGTTTCCGAGATATTTGCAGATTTATCTCAAGGGAAGGGGCCTGACGGACATATTTCGAGATGTTTCTTCTTCTTGTTGTTCTTCTTCTGCACAGCTAAGCTGGAAGTGGCATTTGCAGCTCGCAATAGTGCAGAGTTATCTCAAAGAAAGAGGCCACGGTGTTTCTGTACCTCTATTATGTGGGTGCAGCTTCGGAACTTTTAAATATCTTGATATATCTCGAGAACTACGCATCTGATCAAAAAATATCATCGAACATAAAAAGTAGGAAACTTAATTCTCTACAAAAAAGGTCTCTTAACATTTTGCCATAGCTCGCTTCGTTTCCGAGATATTTGCAGATTTATCTCAATGGAAGGGGCCTGACGGGCATATTTCGAGATATTTCTTCTTCTTGTTGTTCTTCTTCTGCACAGCTAAGCTGGAAGTGGCATTTGCAGCGCGCAATAGTGCAGAGTTATCTCAAAGAAAGGGGCCACGGTGTTTCTGTATCTCTATTATGTTGGTGCGGCTTCGGAACTTTTAAATATCTTGATATATCTCGAGAACTACGCATCCGATCAAAAAATATCATAGAACATAAAAAGTAGGAAACTTAATTCTCTACAAAAAAGGTCTCTTAACATTTTGCCATAGCTCGCTTCGTTTCCGAGATATTTGCAGATTTATCTCAAGGGAAGGGGTCTGACGGACATATTTCGAGATATTTCTTCTTCTTGTTGTTCTTCTTCTGCACAGCTAAGCTGGAAGTGGCATTTGCAGCTCGCAGTAGTGCAGAGTTATCTCAAAGAAAGGGGCCACGGTGTTTCTGTATCTCTATTATGTTGGTGCGGCTTCGGAACTTTTAAATATCTTGATATATCTCGAGAACTACGCATCTGATCAAAAAATATCATAGAACATAAAAAGTAGGAAACTTAATTCTCTACAAAAAAGGTCTCTTAACATTTTGCCATAGCTCGCTTCGTTTCCGAGATATTTGCAGATTTATCTCAATGGAAGGGGCCTGACGGGCATATTTCGAGATATTTCTTCTTCTTGTTGTTCTTCTTCTGCACAGCTAAGCTGGAAGTGGCATTTGCGGCTCGCACTAGTGCAGAGTTATCTCAAAGAAAGGGGCCACGGTGTTTCTGTATCTCTATTATGTTGGTGCGGCTTCGGAACTTTTAAATATCTCGATATATCTCGAAAACTACGCTTCTGATCAAAAAATATCGTAGAACATAAAAAGTAGGAAACTTAATTCTCTACAAATAAGGTCTCTTAACATTTTGCCATAGCTCGCTTGGTTTCCGAGATATTTGCAGATTTATCTCAAGGGAAGGGGCCTGACGGACATATTTCGAGATATTTCTTCTTCTTGTTGTTCTTCTTCTGCACAGCTAAGCTGGAAGTGGCATTTGCAGCTCGCAATAGTGCAGAGTTACCTCAAAGAAAGGGGCCACGGTGTTTCTGTATCTCTATTATCTTGGTGCCGCTTCGGAACTTTTAAATATCTGGATATATCTCGAGAACTACGCATCTGATCAAAAAATATCATAGAACATAAAAAGTAGGAAACTTAATTCTCTACAAAAAAGGTCTCTTAACATTTTGCCATAACTCGCTTAGTTTCCGAGATATTTGCCGATTTATCTCAATGGAAGGGGCCTGACGGGCATATTTCGAGATATTTCTTCTTCTTGTTGTTCTTCTTCTGCACAGCTAAGCTGGAAGTGGCATTTGCGGCTCGCACTAGTGCAGAGTTATCTCAAAGAAAGGGGCCACGGTGTTTCTGTATCTCTATTATGTTGGTGCGGCTTCGGAACTTTTAAATATCTCGATATATCTCGAAAACTACGCTTCTGATCAAAAAATATCGTAGAACATAAAAAGTAGGAAACTTAATTCTCTACAAATAAGGTCTCTTAACATTTTGCCATAGCTCGCTTGGTTTCCGAGATATTTGCAGATTTATCTCAAGGGAAGGGGCCTGACGGACATATTTCGAGATATTTCTTCTTCTTGTTGTTCTTCTTCTGCACAGCTAAGCTGGAAGTGGCATTTGCAGCTCGCAATAGTGCAGAGTTACCTCAAAGAAAGGGGCCACGGTGTTTCTGTATCTCTATTATCTTGGTGCCGCTTCGGAACTTTTAAATATCTGGATATATCTCGAGAACTACGCATCTGATCAAAAAATATCATAGAACATAAAAAGTAGGAAACTTAATTCTCTACAAAAAAGGTCTCTTAACATTTTGCCATAACTCGCTTAGTTTCCGAGATATTTGCCGATTTATCTCAATGGAAGGGGCCTGACGGGCATATTTCGAGATATTTCTTCTTCTTGTTGTTCTTCTTCTGCACAGCTAAGCTGGAAGTGGCATTTGCAGCGCGCAATAGTGCAGAGTTATCTCAAAGAAAGGGGCCACGGTGTTTCTGTATCTCTATTATGTTGGTGCGGCTTCGGAACTTTTAAATATCTTGATATATCTCGAGAACTACGCATCTGATCAAAAAATATCATAGAACATGAAAAGTAGGAAACTTAATTCTCTACAAAAAAGGTCTCTTAACATTTTGCCATAGCTCTCTTCGTTTCCGAGATATTTGCAGATTTATCTCAAGGGAAGGGGCCTGACGGACATATTTCGAGATATTTCTTCTTCTTGTTGTTCTTCTTCTGCACAGCTAAGCTGGAAGTGGCATTTGCGGCTCGCACTAGTGCAGAGTTATCTCAAAGAAAGGGGCCACGGTGTTTCTGTATCCCTATTATGTTGGTGCGGCTTCGGAACTTTTAAATATCTCGATATATCTCGAAAACTACGCTTCTGATCAAAAAATATCGTAGAACATAAAAAGTAGGAAACTTAGTTCTCTACAAATAAGGTCTCTTAACATTTTGCCATAGCTCGCTTGGTTTCCGAGATATTTGCAGATTTATCTCAAGGGAAGGGGCCTGACGGACATATTTCGAGATATTTCTTCTTCTTGTTGTTCTTCTTCTGCACAGCTAAGCTGGAAGTGGCATTTGCAGCTCGCAATAGTGCAGAGTTACCTCAAAGAAAGGGGCCACGGTGTTTCTGTATCTCTATTATCTTGGTGCCGCTTCGGAACTTTTAAATATCTGGATATATCTCGAGAACTACGCATCTGATCAAAAAATATCATAGAACATAAAAAGTAGGAAACTTAATTCTCTACAAAAAAGGTCTCTTAACATTTTGCCATAGCTCGCTTCGTTTCCGAGATATTTGCCGATTTATCTCAATGGAAGGGGCCTGACGGGCATATTTCGAGATATTTCTTCTTCTGGTTGTTCTTCTTCTGCACAGCTAAGCTGGAAGTGGCATTTGCAGCGCGCAATAGTGCAGAGTTATCTCAAAGAAAGGGGCCACGGTGTTTCTGTATCTCTATTATGTTGGTGCGGCTTCGGAACTTTTAAATATCTTGATATATCTCGAGAACTACGCATCCGATCAAAAAATATCATAGAACATAAAAAGTAGGAAACTTAATTCTCTACAAAAAAGGTCTCTTAACATTTTGCCATAGCTCGCTTCGTTTCCGAGATATTTGCAGATTTATCTCAAGGGAAGGGGCCTGACGGACATATTTCGAGATATTTCTTCTTCTTGTTGTTCTTCTTCTGCACAGCTAAGCTGGAAGTGGCATTTGCAGCGCGCAATAGTGCAGAGTTATCTCAAAGAAAGGGGCCACGGTGTTTCTGTATCTCTATTATGTTGGTGCGGCTTCGGAACTTTTAAATATCTTGATATATCTCGAGAACTACGCCTCTGATCGAAAAATATCATAGAACATAAAAAGTAGGAAACATAATTCTCTACAAAAAACGTCTCTTAACATTCTTCCATAGCTCGCTTCGTTTCCGAGATATTTGCAGATTTATCTCAAGGGAAGGGGCCTGACGGACATATTTCGAGATATTTCTTCTTCTTGTTGTTCTTCTTCTGCACAGCTAAGCTGGAAGTGGCATTTGCGGCTCGCACTAGTGCAGAGTTATCTCAAAGAAAGGGGCCACGGTGTTTCTGTATCTCTATTATGTTGGTGCGGCTTCGGAACTTTTAAATATCTCGATATATCTCGAAAACTACGCTTCTGATCAAAAAATATCATAGAACATAAATTGTAGGAAACTGAATTCTCTACAAAAAACGTCTCTTAACATTTTGCCATAGCTCGCTTCGTTTCCGAGATATTTGCAGATTTATCTCAAGGGAAGGGGCCTGACGGACATATTTCGAGATATTTCTTCTTCTTGTTGTTCTTCTTCTGCACAGCTAAGCTGGAAGTGGCATTTGCAGCGCGCAATAGTGCAGAGTTATCTCAAAGAAAGGGGCCACGGTGTTTCTGTATCTCTATTATGTTGGTGCGGCTTCGGAACTTTTAAATATCTTGATATATCTCGAGAACTACGCATCTGATCAAAAAATATCATACTACATAAAAAGTAGGAAACTTAATTCTCTACAAGAAAGGTCTCTAAACATTTTGCCATAGCTCGCTTCGTTTCCGAGATATTTGCAGATTTATCTCAAGGGAAGGGGCCTGACGGACATATTTCGAGATGTTTCTTCTTCTTGTTGTTCTTCTTCTGCACAGCTAAGCTGGAAGTGGCATTTGCAGCTCGCAATAGTGCAGAGTTATCTCAAAGAAAGAGGCCACGGTGTTTCTGTACCTCTATTATGTGGGTGCAGCTTCGGAACTTTTAAATATCTTGATATATCTCGAGAACTACGCATCTGATCAAAAAATATCATCGAACATAAAAAGTAGGAAACTTAATTCTCTACAAAAAAGGTCTCTTAACATTTTGCCATAGCTCGCTTCGTTTCCGAGATATTTGCAGATTTATCTCAATGGAAGGGGCCTGACGGGCATATTTCGAGATATTTCTTCTTCTTGTTGTTCTTCTTCTGCACAGCTAAGCTGGAAGTGGCATTTGCAGCGCGCAATAGTGCAGAGTTATCTCAAAGAAAGGGGCCACGGTGTTTCTGTATCTCTATTATGTTGGTGCGGCTTCGGAACTTTTAAATATCTTGATATATCTCGAGAACTACGCATCCGATCAAAAAATATCATAGAACATAAAAAGTAGGAAACTTAATTCTCTACAAAAAAGGTCTCTTAACATTTTGCCATAGCTCGCTTCGTTTCCGAGATATTTGCAGATTTATCTCAATGGAAGGGGCCTGACGGGCATATTTCGAGATATTTCTTCTTCTTGTTGTTCTTCTTCTGCACAGCTAAGCTGGAAGTGGCATTTGCGGCTCGCACTAGTGCAGAGTTATCTCAAAGAAAGGGGCCACGGTGTTTCTGTATCTCTATTATGTTGGTGCGGCTTCGGAACTTTTAAATATCTCGATATATCTCGAAAACTACGCTTCTGATCAAAAAATATCGTAGAACATAAAAAGTAGGAAACTTAATTCTCTACAAATAAGGTCTCTTAACATTTTGCCATAGCTCGCTTGGTTTCCGAGATATTTGCAGATTTATCTCAAGGGAAGGGGCCTGACGGACATATTTCGAGATATTTCTTCTTCTTGTTGTTCTTCTTCTGCACAGCTAAGCTGGAAGTGGCATTTGCAGCTCGCAATAGTGCAGAGTTACCTCAAAGAAAGGGGCCACGGTGTTTCTGTATCTCTATTATCTTGGTGCCGCTTCGGAACTTTTAAATATCTGGATATATCTCGAGAACTACGCATCTGATCAAAAAATATCATAGAACATAAAAAGTAGGAAACTTAATTCTCTACAAAAAAGGTCTCTTAACATTTTGCCATAACTCGCTTAGTTTCCGAGATATTTGCCGATTTATCTCAATGGAAGGGGCCTGACGGGCATATTTCGAGATATTTCTTCTTCTTGTTGTTCTTCTTCTGCACAGCTAAGCTGGAAGTGGCATTTGCGGCTCGCACTAGTGCAGAGTTATCTCAAAGAAAGGGGCCACGGTGTTTCTGTATCTCTATTATGTTGGTGCGGCTTCGGAACTTTTAAATATCTTGATATATCTCGAGAACTACGCATCTGATCAAAAAATATCATACAACATAAAAAGTAGGAAACTTAATTCTCTACAAAAAAGGTCTCTTAACATTTTGCCATAGCTCGCTTCGTTTCCGAGATATTTGCAGATTTATCTCAAGGGAAGGGGCCTAACGGACATATTTCGAGATATTTCTTCTTCTTGTTGTTCTTCTTCTGCACAGCTAAACTGGAAGTGGCATTTCCAGCTCGCAATAGAGCAGAGTTATCTCAAAGAAAGGGGCCACGGTGTTTCTGTATCTCTATTATGTTGGTGCGGCTTCGGAACTTTTAAATATCTCGATATATCTCGACCACTACGCTTCTGATCAAAAAATATCATAGAACATAAATTGTAGGAAACATAATTCTCGACAAAAAAGGTCTCTTAACATTTTGCCATAGCTCGCTTCCTTTCCGAGATATTTGCAGATTTATCTCAAGGGAAGGGGCCTGACGGACATATTTCGAGATATTTCTTCTTCTTGTTGTTCTTCTTCTGCACAGCTAAGCTGGAAGTGGCATTTGCAGCGCGCAATAGTGCAGAGTTATCTCAAAGAAAGGGGCCACGGTGTTTCTGTATCCCTATTATGTTGGTGTGGCTTCGGAACTTTTAAATATCTCGATATATCTCGAAAACTATGCTTCTGATCAAAAAATATCATAGAACATAAATTGTAGGAAACATAATTCTCTACAGAAAAGGTCTCTTAACATTTTGCCATAGCTCGCTTCGTTTCCGAGATATTTGCAGATTTATCTCAAGGGAAGGGGCCTGACGGACATATTTCGAGATATTTCTTCTTCTTGTTGTTCTTCTTCTGCACAGCTAAGCTGGAAGTGGCATTTGCGGCTCGCACTAGTGCAGAGTTATCTCAAAGAAAGGGGCCACGGTGTTTCTGTATCTCTATTATGTTGGTGCGGCTTCGGAACTTTTAAATATCTTGATATATCTCGAGAACTACGCATCTGATCAAAAAATATCATAGAACATAAAAAGTAGGAAACTTAATTCTCTACAAAAAAGGTCTCTTAACATTTTGCCATAGCTCGCTTCGTTTCCGAGATATTTGCAGATTTATCTCAAGGGAAGGGGACTAACGGACATATTTCGAGATATTTCTTCTTCTTGTTGTTCTTCTTCTGCACAGCTAAACTGGAAGTGGCATTTCCAGCTCGCAATAGTGCAGAGTTATCTCAAAGAAAGGGGCCACGGTGTTTCTGTATCTCTATTATGTTGGTGCGGCTTCGGAACTTTTAAATATCTCGATATATCTCGAAAACTACGCTTCTGATCAAAAAATATCATAGAACATAAATTGTAGGAAACATAATTCTCGACAAGAAAGGTCTCTTAACATTTTGCCATAGCTCGCTTCGTTTCCGAGATATTTGCAGATATATCTCAAGGGAAGGGGCCTGACGGACATATTTCGAGATATTTCTTCTTCTTGTTGTTCTTCTTCTGCACAGCTAAGCTGGAAGTGGCATTTGCAGCTCGCAATAGTGCAGAGTTATCTCAAAGAAAGGGGCCACGGTGTTTCTGTATCTCTATTATGTTGGTGCGGCTTCGGAACTTTTAAATATCTTGATATATCTCGAGAACTACGCGTCTGATCAAAAAATATCATAGAACATAAAAAGTAGGAAACTTAATTCTCTACAAAAACGGTCTCTTAACATTTTGCCATAGCTCGCTTCGTTTCCGAGATATTTGCAGATATATCTCAAGGGAAGGGGCCTGACGGACATATTTCGAGATATTTCTTCTTCTTGTTGTTCTTCTTCTGCACAGCTAAGCTGGAAGTGGCATTTGCGGCTCGCACTAGTGCACAGTTATCTCAAAGAAAGGGGCCACGGTGTTTCTGTATCTCTATTATGTTGGTGCGGCTTCGGAACTTTTAAATATCTCGATATATCTCGAAAACTACGCTTCTGATCAAAAAATATCATAGAACATAAATTGTAGGAAACATAATTCTCTACAAAAAAGGTCTCTTAACATTTTGCCATAGCTCGCTTCGTTTCCGAGATATTTGCAGATATATCTCAAGGGAAGGGGCCTGACGGACATATTTCGAGATATTTCTTCTTCTTGTTGTTCTTCTTCTGCACAGCTAAGCTGGAAGTGGCATTTACAGCTCGGAATAGTGCAGAGTTATCTCAAAGAAAGGGGCCACGGTGTTTCTGTATCTCTATTATGTTGGTGCGGCTTCGGAACTTTTAAATATCTTGATATATCTCGAGAACTACGCATCTGATCAAAAAATATCATAGAACATAAAAAGTAGGAAACTTAATTCTCTACAAAAAAGGTCTCTTAACATTTTGCCATAGCTCGCTTCGTATCCGAGATATTTGCAGATTTATCTCAAGGGAAGGGGACTAACGGACATATTTCGAGATATTTCTTCTTCTTGTTGTTCTTCTTCTGCACAGCTAAACTGGAAGTGGCATTTCCAGCTCGCAATAGTGCAGAGGTATCTCAAAGAAAGGGGCCACGGTGTTTCTGTATCTCTATTATGTTGGTGCGGCTTCGGAACTTTTAAATATCTCGATATATCTCGAAAACTACGCTTCTGATCAAAAAATATCATAGAACATAAATTGTAGGAAACATAATTCTCGACAAAAAAGGTCTCTTAACATTTTGCCATAGCTCGCTTCGTTTCCGAGATATTTGCAGATATATCTCAAGGGAAGGGGCCTGACGGACATATTTCGAGATATTTCTTCTTCTTGTTGTTCTTCTTCTGCACAGCTAAGCTGGAAGTGGCATTTACAGCTCGGAATAGTGCAGAGTTATCTCAAAGAAAGGGGCCACGGTGTTTCTGTATCTCTATTATGTTGGTGCGGCTTCGGAACTTTTAAATATCTTGATATATCTCGAGAACTACGCATCTGATCAAAAAATATCATAGAACATAAAAAGTAGGAAACTTGATTCTCTACAAAAAAGGTCTCTTAACATTTTGCCATAGCTCGCTTCGTTTCCGAGATATTTGCAGATTTATCTCAAGGGAAGGGGACTAACGGACATATTTCGAGATATTTCTTCTTCTTGTTGTTCTTCTTCTGCACAGCTAAACTGGAAGTGGCATTTCCAGCTCGCAATAGTGCAGAGTTATCTCAAAGAAAGGGGCCACGGTGTTTCTGTATCTCTATTATGTTGGTGCGGCTTCGGAACTTTTAAATATCTCGATATATCTCGAAAACTACGCTTCTGATCAAAAAATATCATACAACATAAATTGTAGGAAACATAATTCTCGACAAAAAAGGTCTCTTAACATTTTGCCATAGCTCGCTTCGTTTCCGAGATATTTGCAGATATATCTCAAGGGAAGGGGCCTGACGGACATATTTCGAGATATTTCTTCTTCTTGTTGTGCTTCTTCTGCACAGCTAAGCTGGAAGTGGCATTCACAGCTCGGAATAGTGCAGAGTTATCTCAAAGAAAGGGGCCACGGTGTTTCTGTATCTCTATTATGTTGGTGCGGCTTCGGAACTTTTAAATATCTCGATATATCTCGACCACTACGCTTCTGATCAAAAAATATCATAGAACATAAATTGTAGGAAACATAATTCTCGACAAAAAAGGTCTCTTAACATTTTGCCATAGCTCGCTTCGTTTCCGAGATATTTGCAGATATATCTCAAGGGAAGGGGCCTGACGGACATATTTCGAGATATTTCTTCTTCTTGTTGTTCTTCTTCTGCACAGCTAAGCTGGAAGTGGCATTTACAGCTCGGAATAGTGCAGAGTTATCTCAAAGAAAGGGGCCACGGTGTTTCTGTATCTCTATTATGTTGGTGCGGCTTCGGAACTTTTAAATATCTTGATATATCTCGAGAACTACGCATCTGATCAAAAAATATCATAGAACATAAAAAGTAGGAAACTTAATTCTCTACAAAAAAGGTCTCTTAACATTTTGCCATAGCTCGCTTCGTTTCCGAGATATTTGCAGATTTATCTCAAGGGAAGGGGACTAACGGACATATTTCGAGATATTTCTTCTTCTTGTTGTTCTTCTTCTGCACAGCTAAACTGGAAGTGGCATTTCCAGCTCGCAATAGTGCAGAGTTATCTCAAAGAAAGGGGCCACGGTGTTTCTGTATCTCTATTATGTTGGTGCGGCTTCGGAACTTTTAAATATCTCGATATATCTCGAAAACTACGCTTCTGATCAAAAAATATCATAGAACATAAATTGTAGGAAACATAATTCTCGACAAAAAAGGTCTCTTAACATTTTGCCATAGCTCGCTTCGTTTCCGAGATATTTGCAGATATATCTCAAGGGAAGGGGCCTGACGGACATATTTCGAGATATTTCTTCTTCTTGTTGTTCTTCTTCTGCACAGCTAAGCTGGAAGTGGCATTTACAGCTCGGAATAGTGCAGAGTTATCTCAAAGAAAGGGGCCACGGTGTTTCTGTATCTCTATTATGTTGGTGCGGCTTCGGAACTTTTAAATATCTTGATATATCTCGAGAACTACGCGTCTGATCAAAAAATATCATAGAACATAAAAAGTAGGAAACTTAATTCTCTACAAAAACGGTCTCCTAACATTTTGCCATAGCTCGCTTCGTTTCCGAGATATTTGCAGATATATCTCAAGGGAAGGGGCCTGACGGACATATTTCGAGATATTTCTTCTTCTTGTTGTTCTTCTTCTGCACAGCTAAGCTGGAAGTGGCATTTGCGGCTCGCACTAGTGCACAGTTATCTCAAAGAAAGGGGCCACGGTGTTTCTGTATCTCTATTATGTTGGTGCGGCTTCGGAACTTTTAAATATCTCGATATATCTCGACCACTACGCTTCTGATCAAAAAATATCATAGAACATAAATTGTAGGAAACATAATTCTCGACAAAAAAGGTCTCTTAACATTTTGCCATAGCTCGCTTCCTTTCCGAGATATTTGCAGATATATCTCAAGGGAAGGGGCCTGACGGACATATTTCGAGATATTTCTTCTTCTTGTTGTTCTTCTTCTGCACAGCTAAGCTGGAAGTGGCATTTGCAGCGCGCAATAGTGCAGAGTTATCTCAAAGAAAGGGGCCACGGTGTTTCTGTATCTCTATTATGTTGGTGCGGCTTCGGAACTTTTAAATATCTTGATATATCTCGAGAACTGCGCGTCTGATCAAAAAATATCATAGAACATAAAAAGTAGGAAACTTAATTCTCTACAAAAACGGTCTCCTAACATTTTGCCATAGCTCGCTTCGTTTCCGAGATATTTGCAGATATATCTCAAGGGAAGGGGCCTGACGGACATATTTCGAGATATTTCTTCTTCTTGTTGTTCTTCTTCTGCACAGCTAAGCTGGAAGTGGCATTTGCGGCTCGCACTAGTGCACAGTTATCTCAAAGAAAGGGGCCACGGTGTTTCTGTATCTCTATTATGTTGGTGCGGCTTCGGAACTTTTAAATATCTCGATATATCTCGACCACTACGCTTCTGATCAAAAAATATCATAGAACATAAATTGTAGGAAACATAATTCTCGACAAAAAAGGTCTCTTAACATTTTGCAATAGCTCGCTTCGTTTCCGAGATATTTGCAGATATATCTCAAGGGAAGGGGCCTGACGGACATATTTCGGGATATTTCTTCTTCTTGTTGTTCTTCCTCTGCACAGCTAAGCTGGAAGTGGCATTTGCAGCTCGCAATAGTGCAGAGTTATCTCAAAGAAAGGGGCCACGGTGTTTCTGTATCTCTATTATGTTGGTGCGGCTTCGGAACTTTTAAATATCTTGATATATCTCGAGAACTACGCGTCTGATCAAAAAATATCATAGAACATAAAAAGTAGGAAACTTAATTCTCTACAAAAACGGTCTCTTAACATTTTGCCATAGCTCGCTTCGTTTCCGAGATATTTGCAGATATATCTCAAGGGAAGGGGCCTGACGGACATATTTCGAGATATTTCTTCTTCTTGTTGTTCTTCTTCTGCACAGCTAAGCTGGAAGTGGCATTTGCGGCTCGCACTAGTGCACAGTTATCTCAAAGAAAGGGGCCACGGTGTTTCTGTATCTCTATTATGTTGGTGCGGCTTCGGAACTTTTAAATATCTCGATATATCTCGAAAACTACGCTTCTGATCAAAAAATATCATAGAACATAAATTGTAGGAAACATAATTCTCTACAAAAAAGGTCTCTTAACATTTTGCCATAGCTCGCTTCGTTTCCGAGATATTTGCAGATATATCTCAAGGGAAGGGGCCTGACGGACATATTTCGAGATATTTCTTCTTCTTGTTGTTCTTCTTCTTCACAGCTAAGCTGGAAGTGGCATTTACAGCTCGGAATAGTGCAGAGTTATCTCAAAGAAAGGGACCACGGTGTTTCTGTATCTCTATTATGTTGGTGCGGCTTCGGAACTTTTAAATATCTTGATATATCTCGAGAACTACGCATCTGATCAAAAAATATCATAGAACATAAAAAGTAGGAAACTTAATTCTCTACAAAAAACGTCTCTTAACATTTTGCCATAGCTCGCTTCGTTTCCGAGATATTTGCAGATTTATCTCAAGGGAAGGGGCCTGACGGACATATTTCGAGATATTTCTTCTTCTTGTTGTTCTTCTTCTGCACAGCTAAGCTGGAAGTGGCATTTGCAGCTCGCAATAGTGCAGAGTTATCTCAAAGAAAGGGGCCACGGTGTTTCTGTATCTCTATTATGTTGGTGCGGCTTCGGAACTTTTAAATATCTTGATATATCTCGAGAACTACGCGTCTGATCAAAAAATATCATAGAACATAAAAAGTAGGAAACTTAATTCTCTACAAAAACGGTCTCTTAACATTTTGCCATAGCTCGCTTCGTTTCCGAGATATTTGCAGATATATCTCAAGGGAAGGGGCCTGACGGACATATTTCGAGATATTTCTTCTTCTTGTTGTTCTTCTTCTGCACAGCTAAGCTGGAAGTGGCATTTGCAGCTCGCAATAGTGCAGAGTTATCTCAAAGAAAGGGGCCACGGTGTTTCTGTATCTCTATTATGTTGGTGCGGCTTCGGAACTTTTAAATATCTTGATATATCTCGAGAACTACGCGTCTGATCAAAAAATATCATAGAACATAAAAAGTAGGAAACTTAATTCTCTACAAAAACGGTCTCTTAACATTTTGCCATAGCTCGCTTCGTTTCCGAGATATTTGCAGATATATCTCAAGGGAAGGGGCCTGACGGACATATTTCGAGATATTTCTTCTTCTTGTTGTTCTTCTTCTGCACAGCTAAGCTGGAAGTGGCATTTGCGGCTCGCACTAGTGCACAGTTATCTCAAAGAAAGGGGCCACGGTGTTTCTGTATCTCTATTATGTTGGTGCGGCTTCGGAACTTTTAAATATCTCGATATATCTCGAAAACTACGCTTCTGATCAAAAAATATCATAGAACATAAATTGTAGGAAACATAATTCTCTACAAAAAAGGTCTCTTAACATTTTGCCATAGCTCGCTTCGTTTCCGAGATATTTGCAGATATATCTCAAGGGAAGGGGCCTGACGGACATATTTCGAGATATTTCTTCTTCTTGTTGTTCTTCTTCTTCACAGCTAAGCTGGAAGTGGCATTTACAGCTCGGAATAGTGCAGAGTTATCTCAAAGAAAGGGGCCACGGTGTTTCTGTATCTCTATTATGTTGGTGCGGCTTCGGAACTTTTAAATATCTTGATATATCTCGAGAACTACGCATCTGATCAAAAAATATCATAGAACATAAAAAGTAGGAAACTTAATTCTCTACAAAAAACGTCTCTTAACATTTTGCCATAGCTCGCTTCGTTTCCGAGATATTTGCAGATTTATCTCAAGGGAAGGGGCCTGACGGACATATTTCGAGATATTTCTTCTTCTTGTTGTTCTTCTTCTGCACAGCTAAGCTGGAAGTGGCATTTGCAGCTCGCAATAGTGCAGAGTTATCTCAAAGAAAGGGGCCACGGTGTTTCTGTATCTCTATTATGTTGGTGCGGCTTCGGAACTTTTAAATATCTTGATATATCTCGAGAACTACGCGTCTGATCAAAAAATATCATAGAACATAAAAAGTAGGAAACTTAATTCTCTACAAAAACGGTCTCTTAACATTTTGCCATAGCTCGCTTCGTTTCCGAGATATTTGCAGATATATCTCAAGGGAAGGGGCCTGACGGACATATTTCGAGATATTTCTTCTTCTTGTTGTTCTTCTTCTGCACAGCTAAGCTGGAAGTGGCATTTGCAGCTCGCAATAGTGCAGAGTTATCTCAAAGAAAGGGGCCACGGTGTTTCTGTATCTCTATTATGTTGGTGCGGCTTCGGAACTTTTAAATATCTTGATATATCTCGAGAACTACGCGTCTGATCAAAAAATATCATAGAACATAAAAAGTAGGAAACTTAATTCTCTACAAAAACGGTCTCTTAACATTTTGCCATAGCTCGCTTCGTTTCCGAGATATTTGCAGATATATCTCAAGGGAAGGGGCCTGACGGACATATTTCGAGATATTTCTTCTTCTTGTTGTTCTTCTTCTGCACAGCTAAGCTGGAAGTGGCATTTGCGGCTCGCACTAGTGCACAGTTATCTCAAAGAAAGGGGCCACGGTGTTTCTGTATCTCTATTATGTTGGTGCGGCTTCGGAACTTTTAAATATCTCGATATATCTCGAAAACTACGCTTCTGATCAAAAAATATCATAGAACATAAATTGTAGGAAACATAATTCTCTACAAAAAAGGTCTCTTAACATTTTGCCATAGCTCGCTTCGTTTCCGAGATATTTGCAGATATATCTCAAGGGAAGGGGCCTGACGGACATATTTCGAGATATTTCTTCTTCTTGTTGTTCTTCTTCTGCACAGCTAAGCTGGAAGTGGCATTTACAGCTCGGAATAGTGCAGAGTTATCTCAAAGAAAGGGGCCACGGTGTTTCTGTATCTCTATTATGTTGGTGCGGCTTCGGAACTTTTAAATATCTTGATATATCTCGAGAACTACGCATCTGATCAAAAAATATCATAGAACATAAAAAGTAGGAAACTTAATTCTCTACAAAAAAGGTCTCTTAACATTTTGCCATAGCTCGCTTCGTTTCCGAGATATTTGCAGATTTATCTCAAGGGAAGGGGACTAACGGACATATTTCGAGATATTTCTTCTTCTTGTTGTTCTTCTTCTGCACAGCTAAACTGGAAGTGGCATTTCCAGCTCGCAATAGTGCAGAGTTATCTCAAAGAAAGGGGCCACGGTGTTTCTGTATCTCTATTATGTTGGTGCGGCTTCGGAACTTTTAAATATCTCGATATATCTCGAAAACTACGCTTCTGATCAAAAAATATCATAGAACATAAATTGTAGGAAACATAATTCTCGACAAAAAAGGTCTCTTAACATTTTGCCATAGCTCGCTTCGTTTCCGAGATATTTGCAGATATATCTCAAGGGAAGGGGCCTGACGGACATATTTCGAGATATTTCTTCTTCTTGTTGTTCTTCTTCTGCACAGCTAAGCTGGAAGTGGCATTTGCGGCTCGCACTAGTGCACAGTTATCTCAAAGAAAGGGGCCACGGTGTTTCTGTATCTCTATTATGTTGGTGCGGCTTCGGAACTTTTAAATATCTCGATATATCTCGAAAACTACGCTTCTGATCAAAAAATATCATAGAACATAAATTGTAGGAAACATAATTCTCTACAAAAAAGGTCTCTTAACATTTTGCCATAGCTCGCTTCGTTTCCGAGATATTTGCAGATATATCTCAAGGGAAGGGGCCTGACGGACATATTTCGAGATATTTCTTCTTCTTGTTGTTCTTCTTCTGCACAGCTAAGCTGGAAGTGGCATTTACAGCTCGGAATAGTGCAGAGTTATCTCAAAGAAAGGGGCCACGGTGTTTCTGTATCTCTATTATGTTGGTGCGGCTTCGGAACTTTTAAATATCTTGATATATCTCGAGAACTACGCATCTGATCAAAAAATATCATAGAACATAAAAAGTAGGAAACTTAATTCTCTACAAAAAAGGTCTCTTAACATTTTGCCATAGCTCGCTTCGTTTCCGAGATATTTGCAGATTTATCTCAAGGGAAGGGGCCTGACGGACATATTTCGAGATATTTCTTCTTCTTGTTGTTCTTCTTCTGCACAGCTAAACTGGAAGTGGCATTTCCAGCTCGCAATAGTGCAGAGTTATCTCAAAGAAAGGGGCCACGGTGTTTCTGTATCTCTATTATGTTGGTGCGGCTTCGGAACTTTTAAATATCTCGATATATCTCGAAAACTACGCTTCTGATCAAAAAATATCATAGAACATAAATTGTAGGAAACATAATTCTCTACAAAAAAGGTCTCTTAACATTTTGCCATAGCTCGCTTCGTTTCCGAGATATTTGCAGATATATCTCAAGGGAAGGGGCCTGACGGACATATTTCGAGATATTTCTTCTTCTTGTTGTTCTTCTTCTGCACAGCTAAGCTGGAAGTGGCATTTGCGGCTCGCACTAGTGCACAGTTATCTCAAAGAAAGGGGCCACGGTGTTTCTGTATCTCTATTATGTTGGTGCGGCTTCGGAACTTTTAAATATCTCGATATATCTCGAAAACTACGCTTTTGATCAAAAAATATCATAGAACATAAATTGTAGGAAACATAATTCTCTACAAAAAAGGTCTCTTAACATTTTGCCATAGCTCGCTTCGTTTCCGAGATATTTGCAGATATATCTCAAGGGAAGGGGCCTGACGGACATATTTCGAGATATTTCTTCTTCTTGTTGTTCTTCTTCTGCACAGCTTACCTGGAAGTGGCATTTACAGCTCGGAATAGTGCAGAGTTATCTCAAAGAAAGGGGCCACGGTGTTTCTGTATCTCTATTATGTTGGTGCGGCTTCGGAACTTTTAAATATCTTGATATATCTCGAGAACTACGCATCTGATCAAAAAATATCATAGAACATAAAAAGTAGGAAACTTAATTCTCTACAAAAAAGGTCTCTTAACATTTTGCCATAACTCGCTTCGTTTCCGAGATATTTGCAGATTTATCTCAAGGGAAGGGGACTAACGGACATATTTCGAGATACTTCTTCTTCTTGTTGTTCTTCTTCTGCACAGCTAAACTGGAAGTGGCATTTCCAGCTCGCAATAGTGCAGAGTTATCTCAAAGAAAGGGGCCACGGTGTTTCTGTATCTCTATTATGTTGGTGCGGCTTCGGAACTTTTAAATATCTCGATATATCTCGAAAACTACGCTTCAGATCAAAAAATATCATAGAACATAAATTGTAGGAAACATAATTCTCGACAAAAAAGGTCTCTTAACATTTTGCCATAGCTCGCTTCGTTTCCGAGATATTTGCAGATATATCTCAAGGGAAGGGGCCTGACGGACATATTTCGAGATATTTCTTCTTCTTGTTGTTCTTCTTCTGCACAGCTAAGCTGGAAGTGGCATTTACAGCTCGGAATAGTGCAGAGTTATCTCAAAGAAAGGGGCCACGGTGTTTCTGTATCCCTATTATGTTGGTGCGGCTTCGGAACTTTTAAATATCTCGATATATCTCGAGAACTACGCTCCTGATCAAAAAATATCATAGAACATAAATTGTAGGAAACATAATTCTCGACAAAAAAGGTCTCTTAACATTTTGCCATAGCTCGCTTCGTTTCCGAGATATTTGCAGATATATCAGAAGGGAAGGGGCCTGACGGACATATTTCGAGATATTTCTTCTTCTTGTTGTTCTTCTTCTGCACAGCTAAGCTGGAAGTGGCATTTGCAGCTCGCAATAGTGCAGAGTTATCTCAAAGAAAGGGGCCACGGTGTTTCTGTATCTCTATTATGTTGGTGCGGCTTCGGAACTTTTAAATATCTTGATATATCTCGAGAACTACGCGTCTGATCAAAAAATATCATAGAACATAGAAAGTAGGAAACTTAATTCTCTACAAAAACGGTCTCTTAACATTTTGCCATAGCTCGCTTCGTTTCCGAGATATTTGCAGATATATCTCAAGGGAAGGGGCCTGACGGACATATTTCGAGATATTTCTTCTTCTTGTTGTTCTTCTTCTGCACAGCTAAGCTGGAAGTGGCATTTGCAGCTCGCAATAGTGCAGAGTTATCTCAAAGAAAGGGGCCACGGGTGTTTCTGTATCTCTATTATGTTGGTGCGGCTTCGGAACTTTTAAATATCTTCATATATCTCGAGAACTACGCGTCTGATCAAAAAATATCATAGAACATAAAAAGTAGGAAACTTAATTCTCTACAAAAACGGTCTCTTAACATTTTGCCATAGCTCGCTTCGTTTCCGAGATATTTGCAGATATATCTCAAGGGAAGGGGCCTGACGGACATATTTCGAGATATTTCTTCTTCTTGTTGTTCTTCTTCTGCACAGCTAAGCTGGAAGTGGCATTTGCGGCTCGCACTAGTGCACAGTTATCTCAAAGAAAGGGGCCACGGTGTTTCTGTATCTCTATTATGTTGGTGCGGCTTCGGAACTTTTAAATATCTCGATATATCTCGAAAACTACGCTTCTGATCAAAAAATATCATAGAACATAAATTGTAGGAAACATAATTCTCTACAAAAAAGGTCTCTGAACATTTTGCCATAGCTCGCTTCGTTTCCGAGATATTTGCAGATTTATCTCAAGGGAAGGGGCCTGACGGACATATTTCGAGATATTTCTTCTTCTTGTTGTTCTTCTTCTGCACAGCTAAGCTGGAAGTGGCATTTGCGGCTCGCACTAGTGCAGAGTTATCTCAAAGAAAGGGGCCACGGTGTTTCTGTATCCCTATTATGTTGGTGCGGCTTCGGAACTTTTAAATATCTCGATATATCTCGAGAACTACGCTTCTGATCAAAAAATATCATAGAACATAAATTGTAGGAAACATAATTCTCGACAAAAAAGGTCTCTTAACATTTTGCCATAGCTCGCTTCGTTTCCGAGATATTTGCAGATATATCACAAGGGAAGGGGCCTGACGGACATATTTCGAGATATTTCTTCTTCTTGTTGTTCTTCTTCTGCACAGCTAAGCTGGAAGTGGCATTTGCAGCTCGCAATAGTGCAGAGTTATCTCAAAGAAAGGGGCCACGGTGTTTCTGTATCTCTATTATGTTGGTGCGGCTTCGGAACTTTTAAATATCTTGATATATCTCGAGAACTACGCGTCTGATCAAAAAATATCATAGAACATAAAAAGTAGGAAACTTAATTCTCTACAAAAACGGTCTCTTAACATTTTGCCATAGCTCGCTTCGTTTCCGAGATATTTGCAGATATATCTCAAGGGAAGGGGCCTGACGGACATATTTCGAGATATTTCTTCTTCTTGTTGTTCTTCTTCTGCACAGCTAAGCTGGAAGTGGCATTTGCAGCTCGCAATAGTGCAGAGTTATCTCAAAGAAAGGGGCCACGGTGTTTCTGTATCTCTATTATGTTGGTGCGGCTTCGGAACTTTTAAATATCTTGATATATCTCGAGAACTACGCGTCTGATCAAAAAATATCATAGAACATAAAAAGTAGGAGACTTAATTCTCTACAAAAACGGTCTCTTAACATTTTGCCATAGCTCGCTTCGTTTCCGAGATATTTGCAGATATATCTCAAGGGAAGGGGCCTGACGGACATATTTCGAGATATTTCTTCTTCTTGTTGTTCTTCTTCTGCACAGCTAAACTGGAAGTGGCATTTCCAGCTCGCAATAGTGCAGAGTTATCTCAAAGAAAGGGGCCACGGTGTTTCTGTATCTCTATTATGTTGGTGCGGCTTCGGAACTTTTAAATATCTCGATATATCTCGAAAACTACGCTTCTGATCAAAAAATATCATAGAACATAAATTGTAGGAAACATAATTCTCGACAAAAAAGGTCTCTTAACATTTTGCCATAGCTCGCTTCGTTTCCGAGATATTTGCAGATATATCTCAAGGGAAGGGGCCTGACGGACATATTTCGAGATATTTCTTCTTCTTGTTGTTCTTCTTTTGCACAGCTAAGCTGGAAGTGGCATTTGCGGCTCGCACTAGTGCACAGTTATCTCAAAGAAAGGGGCCACGGTGTTTCTGTATCTCTATTATGTTGGTGCGGCTTCGGAACTTTTAAATATCTCGATATATCTCGAAAACTACGCTTCTGATCAAAAAATATCATAGAAGATAAATTGTAGGAAACATAATTCTCTACAAAAAAGGTCTCTTAACATTTTGCCATAGCTCGCTTCGTTTCCGAGATATTTGCAGATATATCTCAAGGGAAGGGGCCTGACGGACATATTTCGAGATATTTCTTCTTCTTGTTGTTCTTCTTCTGCACAGCTAAGCTGGAAGTGGCATTTGCAGCTCGCAATAGTGCAGAGTTATCTCAAAGAAAGGGGCCACGGTGTTTCTGTATCTCTATTATGTTGGTGCGGCTTCGGAACTTTTAAATATCTTGATATATCTCGAGAACTACGCATCTGATCAAAAAATATCATAGAACATAAAAAGTAGGAAACTTAATTCTCTACAAAAAAGGTCTCTTAACATTTTGCCATAGCTCGCTTCGTTTCCGAGATATTTGCAGATTTATCTCAAGGGAAGGGGACTAACGGACATATTTCGAGATATTTCTTCTTCTTGTGGTTCTTCTTCTGCACAGCTAAACTGGAAGTGGCATTTCCAGCTCGCAATAGTGCAGAGTTATCTCAAAGAAAGGGGCCACGGTGTTTCTGTATCTCTATTATGTTGGTGCGGCTTCGGAACTTTTAAATATCTCGATATATCTCGAAAACTACGCTTCTGATCAAAAAATATCATAGAACATAAATTGTAGGAAACATAATTCTCGACAAAAAAGTCTGTTAACATTTTGCCATAGCTCGCTTCGTTTCCGAGATATTTGCAGATATATCTCAAGGGAAGGGGCCTGACGGACATATTTCGAGATATTTCTTCTTCTTGTTGTTCTTCTTCTGCACAGCTAAGCTGGAAGTGGCATGTGCAGCTCGCAATAGTGCAGAGTTATCTCAAAGAAAGTGGCCACGGTGTTTCTGTATCTCTATTATGTTGGTGCGGCTTCGGAACTTTTAAATATCTTGATATATCTCGAGAACTACGCGTCTGATCAAAAAATATCATAGAACATAAAAAGTAGGAAACTTAATTCTCTACAAAAACGGTCTCTTAACATTTTGCCATAGCTCGCTTCGTTTCCGAGATATTTGCAGATATATCTCAAGGGAAGGGGCCTGACGGACATATTTCGAGATATTTCTTCTTCTTGTTGTTCTTCTTCTGCACAGCTAAGCTGGAAGTGGCATTTGCGGCTCGCACTAGTGCACAGTTATCTCAAAGAAAGGGGCCACGGTGTTTCTGTATCTCTATTATGTTGGTGCGGCTTCGGAACTTTTAAATATCTCGATATATCTCGAAAACTACGCTTCTGATCAAAAAATATCATAGAACATAAATTGTAGGAAACATAATTCTCTACAAAAAAGGTCTCTGAACATTTTGCCATAGCTCGCTTCGTTTCCGAGATATTTGCAGATTTATCTCAAGGGAAGGGGCCTGACGGACATATTTCGAGATATTTCTTCTTCTTGTTGTTCTTCTTCTGCACAGCTAAGCTGGAAGTGGCATTTGCGGCTCGCACTAGTGCAGAGTTATCTCAAAGAAAGGGGCCACGGTGTTTCTGTATCCCTATTATGTTGGTGCGGCTTCGGAACTTTTAAATATCTCGATATATCTCGAGAACTACGCTTCTGATCAAAAAATATCATAGAACATAAATTGTAGGAAACATAATTCTCGACAAAAAAGGTCTCTTAACATTTTGCCATAGCTCGCTTCGTTTCCGAGATATTTGCAGATATATCACAAGGGAAGGGGCCTGACGGACATATTTCGAGATATTTCTTCTTCTTGTTGTTCTTCTTCTGCACAGCTAAGCTGGAAGTGGCATTTGCAGCTCGCAATAGTGCAGAGTTATCTCAAAGAAAGGGGCCACGGTGTTTCTGTATCTCTATTATGTTGGTGCGGCTTCGGAACTTTTAAATATCTTGATATATCTCGAGAACTACGCGTCTGATCAAAAAATATCATAGAACATAAAAAGTAGGAAACTTAATTCTCTACAAAAACGGTCTCTTAACATTTTGCCATAGCTCGCTTCGTTTCCGAGATATTTGCAGATATATCTCAAGGGAAGGGGCCTGACGGACATATTTCGAGATATTTCTTCTTCTTGTTGTTCTTCTTCTGCACAGCTAAGCTGGAAGTGGCATTTGCAGCTCGCAATAGTGCAGAGTTATCTCAAAGAAAGGGGCCACGGTGTTTCTGTATCTCTATTATGTTGGTGCGGCTTCGGAACTTTTAAATATCTTGATATATCTCGAGAACTACGCGTCTGATCAAAAAATATCATAGAACATAAAAAGTAGGAGACTTAATTCTCTACAAAAACGGTCTCTTAACATTTTGCCATAGCTCGCTTCGTTTCCGAGATATTTGCAGATATATCTCAAGGGAAGGGGCCTGACGGACATATTTCGAGATATTTCTTCTTCTTGTTGTTCTTCTTCTGCACAGCTAAACTGGAAGTGGCATTTCCAGCTCGCAATAGTGCAGAGTTATCTCAAAGAAAGGGGCCACGGTGTTTCTGTATCTCTATTATGTTGGTGCGGCTTCGGAACTTTTAAATATCTCGATATATCTCGAAAACTACGCTTCTGATCAAAAAATATCATAGAACATAAATTGTAGGAAACATAATTCTCGACAAAAAAGGTCTCTTAACATTTTGCCATAGCTCGCTTCGTTTCCGAGATATTTGCAGATATATCTCAAGGGAAGGGGCCTGACGGACATATTTCGAGATATTTCTTCTTCTTGTTGTTCTTCTTTTGCACAGCTAAGCTGGAAGTGGCATTTGCGGCTCGCACTAGTGCACAGTTATCTCAAAGAAAGGGGCCACGGTGTTTCTGTATCTCTATTATGTTGGTGCGGCTTCGGAACTTTTAAATATCTCGATATATCTCGAAAACTACGCTTCTGATCAAAAAATATCATAGAAGATAAATTGTAGGAAACATAATTCTCTACAAAAAAGGTCTCTTAACATTTTGCCATAGCTCGCTTCGTTTCCGAGATATTTGCAGATATATCTCAAGGGAAGGGGCCTGACGGACATATTTCGAGATATTTCTTCTTCTTGTTGTTCTTCTTCTGCACAGCTAAGCTGGAAGTGGCATTTGCAGCTCGCAATAGTGCAGAGTTATCTCAAAGAAAGGGGCCACGGTGTTTCTGTATCTCTATTATGTTGGTGCGGCTTCGGAACTTTTAAATATCTTGATATATCTCGAGAACTACGCATCTGATCAAAAAATATCATAGAACATAAAAAGTAGGAAACTTAATTCTCTACAAAAAAGGTCTCTTAACATTTTGCCATAGCTCGCTTCGTTTCCGAGATATTTGCAGATTTATCTCAAGGGAAGGGGACTAACGGACATATTTCGAGATATTTCTTCTTCTTGTGGTTCTTCTTCTGCACAGCTAAACTGGAAGTGGCATTTCCAGCTCGCAATAGTGCAGAGTTATCTCAAAGAAAGGGGCCACGGTGTTTCTGTATCTCTATTATGTTGGTGCGGCTTCGGAACTTTTAAATATCTCGATATATCTCGAAAACTACGCTTCTGATCAAAAAATATCATAGAACATAAATTGTAGGAAACATAATTCTCGACAAAAAAGTCTGTTAACATTTTGCCATAGCTCGCTTCGTTTCCGAGATATTTGCAGATATATCTCAAGGGAAGGGGCCTGACGGACATATTTCGAGATATTTCTTCTTCTTGTTGTTCTTCTTCTGCACAGCTAAGCTGGAAGTGGCATGTGCAGCTCGCAATAGTGCAGAGTTATCTCAAAGAAAGTGGCCACGGTGTTTCTGTATCTCTATTATGTTGGTGCGGCTTCGGAACTTTTAAATATCTTGATATATCTCGAGAACTACGCGTCTGATCAAAAAATATCATAGAACATAAAAAGTAGGAAACTTAATTCTCTACAAAAACGGTCTCTTAACATTTTGCCATAGCTCGCTTCGTTTCCGAGATATTTGCAGATATATCTCAAGGGAAGGGGCCTGACGGACATATTTCGAGATATTTCTTCTTCTTGTTGTTCTTCTTCTGCACAGCTAAGCTGGAAGTGGCATTTGCGGCTCGCACTAGTGCACAGTTATCTCAAAGAAAGGGGCCACGGTGTTTCTGTATCTCTATTATGTTGGTGCGGCTTCGGAACTTTTAAATATCTCGATATATCTCGAAAACTACGCTTCTGATCAAAAAATATCATAGAACATAAATTGTAGGAAACATAATTCTCTACAAAAACGGTCTCTTAACATTTTGCCATAGCTCGCTTCGTTTCCGAGATATTTGCAGATATATCTCAAGGGAAGGGGCCTGACGGACATATTTCGAGATATTTCTTCTTCTTGTTGTTCTTCTTCTGCACAGCTAAGCTGGAAGTGGCATTTACAGCTCGGAATAGTGCAGAGTTATCTCAAAGAAAGGGGCCACGGTGTTTCTGTATCTCTATTATGTTGGTGCGGCTTCGGAACTTTTAAATATCTTGATATATCTCGAGAACTACGCATCTGATCAAAAAATATCATAGAACATAAAAAGTAGGAAACTTAATTCTCTACAAAAAAGGTCTCTTAACATTTTGCCATAGCTCGCTTCGTTTCCGAGATATTTGCAGATTTATCTCAAGGGAAGGGGCCTGACGGACATATTTCGAGATATTTCTTCTTCTTGTTGTTCTTCTTCTGCACAGCTAAGCTGGGAGTGGCATTTGCAGCTCGCAATAGTGCAGAGTTATCTCAAAGAAAGGGGCCACGGTGTTTCTGTATCTCTATTATGTTGGTGCGGCTTCGGAACTTTTAAATATCTTCATATATCTCGAGAACTACGCGTCTGATCAAAAAATATCATAGAACATAAAAAGTAGGAAACTTAATTCTCTACAAAAACGGTCTCTTAACATTTTGCCATAGCTCGCTTCGTTTCCGAGATATTTGCAGATATATCTCAAGGGAAGGGGCCTGACGGACATATTTCGAGATATTTCTTCTTCTTGTTGTTCTTCTTCTGCACAGCTAAGCTGGAAGTGGCATTTGCGGCTCGCACTAGTGCACAGTTATCTCAAAGAAAGGGGCCACGGTGTTTCTGTATCTCTATTATGTTGGTGCGGCTTCGGAACTTTTAAATATCTCGATATATCTCGAAAACTACGCTTCTGATCAAAAAATATCATAGAACATAAATTGTAGGAAACATAATTCTCTACAAAAAAGGTCTCTTAACATTTTGCCATAGCTCGCTTCGTTTCCGAGATATTTGCAGATATATCTCAAGGGAAGGGGCCTGACGGACATATTTCGAGATATTTCTTCTTCTTGTTGTTCTTCTTCTGCACAGCTAAGCTGGAAGTGGCATTTACAGCTCGCACTAGTGCAGAGTTATCTCAAAGAAAGGGGCCACGGTGTTTCTGTATCCCTATTATGTTGGTGCGGCTTCGGAACTTTTAAATATCTCGATATATCTCGAGAACTACGCTTCTGATCAAAAAATATGATAGAACATAAATTGTAGGAAACATAATTCTCTACAAAAAACGTCTCTTAACATTCTGCCATAGCTCGCTTCGTTTGCGAGATATTTGCAGATTTATCTCAAGGGAAGGGGCCTGACGGACATATTTCGAGATATTTCTTCTTCTTGTTGTTCTTCTTCTGCACAGCTAAGCTGGAAGTGGCATTTGCGGCTCGCACTAGTGCAGAGTTATCTCAAAGAAAGGGGCCACGGTGTTTCTGTATCCCTATTATGTTGGTGCGGCTTCGGAACTTTTAAATATCTCGAGAACTACGCTTCTGATCAAAAAATATCATAGAACATAAATTGTAGGAAACATAATTCTCTACAAAAAAGGTCTCTTAACATTTTGCCATAGCTCGCTTCGTTTCCGAGATATTTGCAGATATATCTCAAGGGAAGGGGCCTGACGGACATATTTCGAGATATTTCTTCTTCTTGTTGTTCTTCTTCTGCACAGCTAAGCTGGAAGTGGCATTTGCGGCTCGCACTAGTGCACAGTTATCTCAAAGAAAGGGGCCACGGTGTTTCTGTATCTCTATTATGTTGGTGCGGCTTCGGAACTTTTAAATATCTCGATATATCTCGAAAACTACGCTTCTGATCAAAAAATATCATAGAACATAAATTGTAGGAAACATAATTCTCTACAAAAAAGGTCTCTTAACATTTTGCCATAGCTCGCTTCGTTTCCGAGATATTTGCAGATATATCTCAAGGGAAGGGGCCTGACGGACATATTTCGAGATATTTCTTCTTCTTGTTGTTCTTCTTCTGCACAGCTAAGCTGGAAGTGGCATTTACAGCTCGGAATAGTGCAGAGTTATCTCAAAGAAAGGGGCCACGGTGTTTCTGTATCTCTATTATGTTGGTGCGGCTTCGGAACTTTTAAATATCTTGATATATCTCGAGAACTACGCATCTGATCAAAAAATATCATAGAACATAAAAAGTAGGAAACTTAATTCTCTACAAAAAAGGTCTCTTAACATTTTGCCATAGCTCGCTTGGTTTCCGAGATATTTGCAGATTTATCTCAAGGGAAGGGGCCTAACGGACATATTTCGAGATATTTCTTCTTCTTGTTGTTCTTCTTCTGCACAGCTAAATTGGAAGTGGCATTTCCAGCTCGCAATAGTGCAGAGTTATCTTAAAGAAAGGGGCCACGGTGTTTCTGTATCTCTATTATGTTGGTGCGGCTTCGGAACTTTTAAATATCTCGATATATCTCGAAAACTACGCTTCTGATCAAAAAATATCATAGAACATAAATTGTAGGAAACATAATTCTCTACAAAAACGGTCTCTTAACATTTTGCCATAGCTCGCTTCGTTTCCGAGATATTTGCAAATATATCTCAAGGGAAGGGGCCTGACGGACATATTTCGAGATATTTCTTCTTCTTGTTGTTCTTCTTCTGCACAGCTAAGCTGGAAGTGGCATTTACAGCTCGGAATAGTGCAGAGTTATCTCAAAGAAAGGGGCCACGGTGTTTCTGTATCTCTATTATGTTGGTGCGGCTTCGGAACTTTTAAATATCTTGATATATCTCGAGAACTACGCATCTGATCAAAAAATATCATAGAACATAAAAAGTAGGAAACTTAATTCTCTACAAAAAAGGTCTCTTAACATTTTGCCATAGCTCGCTTCGTTTCCGAGATATTTGCAGATATATCTCAAGGGAAGGGGCCTGACGGACATATTTCGAGATATTTCTTCTTCTTGTTGTTCTTCTTCTGCACAGCTAAGCTGGAAGTGGCATGTGCAGCTCGCAATAGTGCAGAGTTATCTCAAAGAAAGTGGCCACGGTGTTTCTGTATCTCTATTATGTTGGTGCGGCTTCGGAACTTTTAAATATCTTGATATATCTCGAGAACTACGCGTCTGATCAAAAAATATCATAGAACATAAAAAGTAGGAAACTTAATTCTCTACAAAAACGGTCTCTTAACATTTTGCCATAGCTCGCTTCGTTTCCGAGATATTTGCAGATATATCTCAAGGGAAGGGGCCTGACGGACATATTTCGAGATATTTCTTCTTCTTGTTGTTCTTCTTCTGCACAGCTAAGCTGGAAGTGGCATTTGCGGCTCGCACTAGTGCACAGTTATCTCAAAGAAAGGGGCCACGGTGTTTCTGTATCTCTATTATGTTGGTGCGGCTTCGGAACTTTTAAATATCTCGATATATCTCGAAAACTACGCTTCTGATCAAAAAATATCATAGAACATAAATTGTAGGAAACATAATTCTCTACAAAAACGGTCTCTTAACATTTTGCCATAGCTCGCTTCGTTTCCGAGATATTTGCAGATATATCTCAAGGGAAGGGGCCTGACGGACATATTTCGAGATATTTCTTCTTCTTGTTGTTCTTCTTCTGCACAGCTAAGCTGGAAGTGGCATTTACAGCTCGGAATAGTGCAGAGTTATCTCAAAGAAAGGGGCCACGGTGTTTCTGTATCTCTATTATGTTGGTGCGGCTTCGGAACTTTTAAATATCTTGATATATCTCGAGAACTACGCATCTGATCAAAAAATATCATAGAACATAAAAAGTAGGAAACTTAATTCTCTACAAAAAAGGTCTCTTAACATTTTGCCATAGCTCGCTTCGTTTCCGAGATATTTGCAGATTTATCTCAAGGGAAGGGGCCTGACGGACATATTTCGAGATATTTCTTCTTCTTGTTGTTCTTCTTCTGCACAGCTAAGCTGGAAGTGGCATTTGCGGCTCGCACTAGTGCAGAGTTATCTCAAAGAAAGGGGCCACGGTGTTTCTGTATCTCTATTATGTTGGTGCGGCTTCGGAACTTTTAAATATCTTGATATATCTCGAGAACTACGCGTCTGATCAAAAAATATCATAGAACATAAAAAGTAGGAAACTTAATTTTCTACAAAAACGGTCTCTTAACATTTTGCCATAGCTCGCTTCGTTTCCGAGATATTTGCAGATATATCTCAAGGGAAGGGGCCTGACGGACATATTTCGAGATATTTCTTCTTCTTGTTGTTCTTCTTCTGCACAGCTAAGCTGGAAGTGGCATTTGCGGCTCGCACTAGTGCACAGTTATCTCAAAGAAAGGGGCCACGGTGTTTCTGTATCTCTATTATGTTGGTGCGGCTTCGGAACTTTTAAATATCTCGATATATCTCGAAAACTACGCTTCTGATCAAAAAATATCATAGAACATAAATTGTAGGAAACATAATTCTCGACAAAAAAGGTCTCTTAACATTTTGCCATAGCTCGCTTCGTTTCCGAGATATTTGCAGATATATCTCAAGGGAAGGGGCCTGACGGACATATTTCGAGATATTTCTTCTTCTTGTTGTTCTTCTTCTGCACAGCTAAGCTGGAAGTGGCATTTACAGCTCGGAATAGTGCAGAGTTATCTCAAAGAAAGGGGCCACGGTGTTTCTGTATCTCTATTATGTTGGTGCGGCTTCGGAACTTTTAAATATCTTGATATATCTCGAGAACTACGCATCTGATCAAAAAATATCATAGCACATAAAAAGTAGGAAACTTAATTCTCTACAAAAAACGTCTCTTAACATTTTGCCATAGCTCGCTTCGTTTCCGAGATATTTGCAGATTTATCTCAAGGGAAGGGGCCTGACGGACATATTTCGAGATATTTCTTCTTCTTGTTGTTCTTCTTCTGCACAGCTAAGCTGGAAGTGGCATTTGCGGCTCGCACTAGTGCAGAGTTATCTCA
This sequence comes from Osmia lignaria lignaria, assembly GCF_051020975.1. Lineage (NCBI taxonomy): Eukaryota > Metazoa > Arthropoda > Insecta > Hymenoptera > Megachilidae > Osmia > Osmia lignaria. Next base: position 24,406,533 of record NW_027478159.1, read on the forward strand.
AAGAAAGGGGCCACGGTGTTTCTGTATCCCTATTATGTTGGTGCGGCTTCGGAACTTTTAAATATCTCGATATATCTCGAGAACTACGCTTCTGATCAAAAAATATCATAGAACATAAATTGTAGGAAACATAATTCTCTACAAAAAACGTCTCTTAACATTCTGCCATAGCTCGCTTGGTTTCCGAGATATTTGCAGATTTATCTCAAGGGAAGGGGCCTGACGGACATATTTCGAGATATTTCTTCTTCTTGTTGTTCTTCTTCTGCACAGCTAAGCTGGAAGTGGCATTTGCGGCTCGCACTAGTGCACAGTTATCTCAAAGAAAGGGGCCACGGTGTTTCTGTATCTCTAATATGTTGGTGCGGCTTCGGAACTTTTAAATATCTCGATATATCTCGAAAACTACGCTTCTGATCAAAAAATATCATAGAACATAAATTGTAGGAAACATAATTCTCTACAAAAAAGGTCTCTTAACATTTTGCCATAGCTCGCTTCGTTTCCGAGATATTTGCAGATATATCTCAAGGGAAGGGGCCTGACGGACATATTTCGAGATATTTCTTCTTCTTGTTGTTCTTCTTCTGCACAGCTAAGCTGGAAGTGGCATTTACAGCTCGGAATAGTGCAGAGTTATCTCAAAGAAAGGGGCCACGGTGTTTCTGTATCTCTATTATGTTGGTGCGGCTTCGGAACTTTTAAATATCTTGATATATCTCGAGAACTACGCATCTGATCAAAAAATATCATAGAACATAAAAAGTAGGAAACTTAATTCTCTACAAAAAACGTCTCTTAACATTTTGCCATAGCTCGCTTCGTTTCCGAGATATTTGCAGATATATCACAAGGGAAGGGGCCTGACGGACATATTTCGAGATATTTCTTCTTCTTGTTGTTCTTCTTCTGCACAGCTAAGCTGGAAGTGGCATTTGCAGCTCGCAATAGTGCAGAGTTATCTCAAAGAAAGGGGCCACGGTGTTTCTGTATCTCTATTATATTGGTGCGGCTTCGGAACTTTTAAATATCTTGATATATCTCGAGAACTACGCGTCTGATCAAAAAATATCATAGAACATAAAAAGTAGGAAACTTAATTCTCTACAAAAACGGTCTCTTAACATTTTGCCATAGCTCGCTTCGTTTCCGAGATATTTGCAGATATATCTCAAGGGAAGGGGCCTGACGGACATATTTCGAGATATTTCTTCTTCTTGTTGTTCTTCTTCTGCACAGCTAAGCTGGAAGTGGCATTTGCGGCTCGCACTAGTGCAGAGTTATCTCAAAGAAAGGGGCCACGGTGTTTCTGTATCCCTATTATGTTGGTGCGGCTTCGGAACTTTTAAATATCTTGATATATCTCGAGAACTACGCATCTGATCAAAAAATATCATAGAACATAAAAAGTAGGAAACTTAATTCTCTACAAAAAAGGTCTCTTAACATTTTGCCATAGCTCGCTTCGTTTCCGAGATATTTGCAGATTTATCTCAAGGGAAGGGGCCTAACGGACATATTTCGAGATATTTCTTCTTCTTGTTGTTCTTCTTCTGCACAGCTAAACTGGAAGTGGCATTTCCAGCTCGCAATAGTGCAGAGTTATCTTAAAGAAAGGGGCCACGGTGTTTCTGTATCTCTATTATGTTGGTGCGGCTTCGGAACTTTTAAATATCTTGATATATCTCGAGAACTACGCGTCTGATCAAAAAATATCATAGAACATAAAAAGTAGGAAACTTAATTTTCTACAAAAACGGTCTCTTAACATTTTGCCATAGCTCGCTTCGTTTCCGAGATATTTGCAGATATATCTCAAGGGAAGGGGCCTGACGGACATATTTCGAGATATTTCTTCTTCTTGTTGTTCTTCTTCTGCACAGCTAAGCTGGAAGTGGCATTTGCGGCTCGCACTAGTGCACAGTTATCTCAAAGAAAGGGGCCACGGTGTTTCTGTATCTCTATTATGTTGGTGCGGCTTCGGAACTTTTAAATATCTCGATATATCTCGAAAACTACGCTTCTGATCAAAAAATATCATAGAACATAAATTGTAGGAAACATAATTCTCTACAAAAAAGGTCTCTTAACATTTTGCCATAGCTCGCTTCGTTTCCGAGATATTTGCAGATATATCTCAAGGGAAGGGGCCTGACGGACATATTTCGAGATATTTCTTCTTCTTGTTGTTCTTCTTCTGCACAGCTAAGCTGGAAGTGGCATTTACAGCTCGGAATAGTGCAGAGTTATCTCAAAGAAAGGGGCCACGGTGTTTCTGTATCTCTATTATGTTGGTGCGGCTTCGGAACTTTTAAATATCTTGATATATCTCGAGAACTACGCATCTGATTAAAAAATATCATGGAACATAAAAAGTAGGAAACTTAATTCTCTACAAAAAACGTCTCTTAACATTTTGCCATAGCTCGCTTCGTTTCCGAGATATTTGCAGATTTATCTCAAGGGAAGGGGCCTGACGGACATATTTCGAGATATTTCTTCTTCTTGTTGTTCTTCTTCTGCACAGCTAAGCTGGAAGTGGCATTTGCGGCTCGCACTAGTGCAGAGTTATCTCAAAGAAAGGGGCCACGGTGTTTCTGTATCCCTATTATGTTGGTGCGGCTTCGGAACTTTTAAATATCTCGATATATCTCGAGAACTACGCTTCTGATCAAAAAATATCATAGAACATAAATTGTAGGAAACATAATTCTCGACAAAAAAGGTCTCTTAACATTTTGCCATAGCTCGCTTCGTTTCCGAGATATTTGCAGATATATCTCAAGGGAAGGGGCCTGACGGACATATTTCGAGATATTTCTTCTTCTTGTTGTTCTTCTTCTGCACAGCTAAGCTGGAAGTGGCATTTACAGCTCGGAATAGTGCAGAGTTATCTCAAAGAAAGGGGCCACGGTGTTTCTGTATCTCTATTATGTTGGTGCGGCTTCGGAACTTTTAAATATCTTGATATATCTCGAGAACTACGCATCTGATCAAAAAATATCATAGCACATAAAAAGTAGGAAACTTAATTCTCTACAAAAAACGTCTCTTAACATTTTGCCATAGCTCGCTTCGTTTCCGAGATATTTGCAGATTTATCTCAAGGGAAGGGGCCTGACGGACATATTTCGAGATATTTCTTCTTCTTGTTGTTCTTCTTCTGCACAGCTAAGCTGGAAGTGGCATTTGCGGCTCGCACTAGTGCAGAGTTATCTCAAAGAAAGGGGCCACGGTGTTTCTGTATCCCTATTATGTTGGTGCGGCTTCGGAACTTTTAAATATCTCGATATATCTCGAGAACTACGCTTCTGATCAAAAAATATCATAGAACATAAATTGTAGGAAACATAATTCTCTACAAAAAACGTCTCTTAACATTCTGCCATAGCTCGCTTCGTTTCCGAGATATTTGCAGATTTATCTCAAGGGAAGGGGCCTGACGGACATATTTCGAGATATTTCTTCTTCTTGTTGTTCTTCTTCTGCACAGCTAAGCTGGAAGTGGCATTTGCGGCTCGCACTAGTGCACAGTTATCTCAAAGAAAGGGGCCACGGTGTTTCTGTATCTCTAATATGTTGGTGCGGCTTCGGAACTTTTAAATATCTCGATATATCTCGAAAACTACGCTTCTGATCAAAAAATATCATAGAACATAAATTGTAGGAAACATAATTCTCTACAAAAAAGGTCTCTTAACATTTTGCCATAGCTCGCTTCGTTTCCGAGATATTTGCAGATATATCTCAAGGGAAGGGGCCTGACGGACATATTTCGAGATATTTCTTCTTCTTGTTGTTCTTCTTCTGCACAGCTAAGCTGGAAGTGGCATTTACAGCTCGGAATAGTGCAGAGTTATCTCAAAGAAAGGGGCCACGGTGTTTCTGTATCTCTATTATGTTGGTGCGGCTTCGGAACTTTTAAATATCTTGATATATCTCGAGAACTACGCATCTGATCAAAAAATATCATAGAACATAAAAAGTAGGAAACTTAATTCTCTACAAAAAACGTCTCTTAACATTTTGCCATAGCTCGCTTCGTTTCCGAGATATTTGCAGATATATCACAAGGGAAGGGGCCTGACGGACATATTTCGAGATATTTCTTCTTCTTGTTGTTCTTCTTCTGCACAGCTAAGCTGGAAGTGGCATTTGCAGCTCGCAATAGTGCAGAGTTATCTCAAAGAAAGGGGCCACGGTGTTTCTGTATCTCTATTATGTTGGTGCGGCTTCGGAACTTTTAAATATCTTGATATATCTCGAGAACTACGCGTCTGATCAAAAAATATCATAGAACATAAAAAGTAGGAAACTTAATTCTCTACAAAAACGGTCTCTTAACATTTTGCCATAGCTCGCTTCGTTTCCGAGATATTTGCAGATATATCTCAAGGGAAGGGGCCTGACGGACATATTTCGAGATATTTCTTCTTCTTGTTGTTCTTCTTCTGCACAGCTAAGCTGGAAATGGCATTTGCAGCTCGCAATAGTGCAGAGTTATCTCAAAGAAAGAGGCCACGGTGTTTCTGTATCTCTATTATGTTGGTGCGGCTTCGGAACTTTTAAATATCTCGATATATCTCGAAAACTACGCTTCTGATCAAAAAATATCATAGAACATAAATTGTAGGAAACATAATTCTCTACAAAAAAGGTCTCTTAACATTTTGCCATAGCTCGCTTCGTTTCCGAGATATTTGCAGATATATCTCAAGGGAAGGGGCCTGACGGACATATTTCGAGATATTTCTTCTTCTTGTTGTTCTTCTTCTGCACAGCTAAGCTGGAAGTGGCATTTACAGCTCGGAATAGTGCAGAGTTATCTCAAAGAAAGGGGCCACGGTGTTTCTGTATCTCTATTATGTTGGTGCGGCTTCGGAACTTTTAAATATCTTGATATATCTCGAGAACTACGCATCTGATCAAAAAATATCATAGAACATAAAAAGTAGGAAACTTAATTCTCTACAAAAAACGTCTCTTAACATTTTGCCATAGCTCGCTTCGTTTCCGAGATATTTGCAGATTTATCTCAAGGGAAGGGGCCTGACGGACATATTTCGAGATATTTCTTCTTCTTGTTGTTCTTCTTCTGCACAGCTAAGCTGGAAGTGGCATTTCCAGCTCGCAATAGTGCAGAGTTATCTCAAAGAAAGGGGCCACGGTGTTTCTGTATCTCTATTATGTTGGTGCGGCTTCGGAACTTTTAAATATCTCGATATATCTCGAAAACTACGCTTCTGATCAAAAAATATCATAGAACATAAATTGTAGGAAACATAATTCTCTACAAAAAAGGTCTCTTAACATTTTGCCATAGCTCGCTTCGTTTCCGAGATATTTAAGATATATCTCAAGGGAAGGGGCCTGACGGACATATTTCGAGATATTTCTTCTTCTTGTTGTTCTTCTTCTGCACAGCTAAGCTGGAAGTGGCATTTACAGCTCGGAATAGTGCAGAGTTATCTCAAAGAGAGGGGCCACGGTGTTTCTGTATCTCTATTATGTTGGTGCGGCTTCGGAACTTTTAAATATCTTGATATATCTCGAGAACTACGCATCTGATTAAAAAATATCATGGAACATAAAAAGTAGGAAACTTAATTCTCTACAAAAAACGTCTCTTAACATTTTGCCATAGCTCGCTTCGTTTCCGAGATATTTGCAGATTTATCTCAAGGGAAGGGGCCTGACGGACATATTTCGAGATATTTCTTCTTCTTGTTGTTCTTCTTCTGCACAGCTAAGCTGGAAGTGGCATTTGCGGCTCGCACTAGTGCAGAGTTATCTCAAAGAAAGGGGCCACGGTGTTTCTGTATCCCTATTATGTTGGTGCGGCTTCGGAACTTTTAAATATCTTGATATATCTCGAGAACTACGCATCTGATCAAAAAATATCATAGAACATAAAAAGTAGGAAACTTAATTCTCTACAAAAAAGGTCTCTTAACATTTTGCCATAGCTCGCTTCGTTTCCGAGATATTTGCAGATTTATCTCAAGGGAAGGGGCCTAACGGACATATTTCGAGATATTTCTTCTTCTTGTTGTTCTTCTTCTGCACAGCTAAACTGGAAGTGGCATTTCCAGCTCGCAATAGTGCAGAGTTATCTTAAAGAAAGGGGCCACGGTGTTTCTGTATCTCTATTATGTTGGTGCGGCTTCGGAACTTTTAAATATCTTGATATATCTCGAGAACTACGCGTCTGATCAAAAAATATCATAGAACATAAAAAGTAGGAAACTTAATTTTCTACAAAAACGGTCTCTTAACATTTTGCCATAGCTCGCTTCGTTTCCGAGATATTTGCAGATATATCTCAAGGGAAGGGGCCTGACGGACATATTTCGAGATATTTCTTCTTCTTGTTGTTCTTCTTCTGCACAGCTAAGCTGGAAGTGGCATTTGCGGCTCGCACTAGTGCACAGTTATCTCAAAGAAAGGGGCCACGGTGTTTCTGTATCTCTATTATGTTGGTGCGGCTTCGGAACTTTTAAATATCTCGATATATCTCGAAAACTACGCTTCTGATCAAAAAATATCATAGAACATAAATTGTAGGAAACATAATTCTCTACAAAAAAGGTCTCTTAACATTTTGCCATAGCTCGCTTCGTTTCCGAGATATTTGCAGATATATCTCAAGGGAAGGGGCCTGACGGACATATTTCGAGATATTTCTTCTTCTTGTTGTTCTTCTTCTGCACAGCTAAGCTGGAAGTGGCATTTACAGCTCGGAATAGTGCAGAGTTATCTCAAAGAAAGGGGCCACGGTGTTTCTGTATCTCTATTATGTTGGTGCGGCTTCGGAACTTTTAAATATCTTGATATATCTCGAGAACTACGCATCTGATTAAAAAATATCATGGAACATAAAAAGTAGGAAACTTAATTCTCTACAAAAAACGTCTCTTAACATTTTGCCATAGCTCGCTTCGTTTCCGAGATATTTGCAGATTTATCTCAAGGGAAGGGGCCTGACGGACATATTTCGAGATATTTCTTCTTCTTGTTGTTCTTCTTCAGCACAGCTAAGCTGGAAGTGGCATTTGCGGCTCGCACTAGTGCAGAGTTATCTCAAAGAAAGGGGCCACGGTGTTTCTGTATCCCTATTATGTTGGTGCGGCTTCGGAACTTTTAAGTATCTCGATATATCTCGAGAACTACGCTTCTGATCAAAAAATATCATAGAACATAAATTGTAGGAAACATAATTCTCGACAAAAAAGGTCTCTTAACATTTTGCCATAGCTCGCTTCGTTTCCGAGATATTTGCAGATATATCTCAAGGGAAGGGGCCTGACGGACATATTTCGAGATATTTCTTCTTCTTGTTGTTCTTCTTCTGCACAGCTAAGCTGGAAGTGGCATTTACAGCTCGGAATAGTGCAGAGTTATCTCAAAGAAAGGGGCCACGGTGTTTCTGTATCTCTATTATGTTGGTGCGGCTTCGGAACTTTTAAATATCTTGATATATCTCGAGAACTACGCATCTGATCAAAAAATATCATAGCACATAAAAAGTAGGAAACTTAATTCTCTACAAAAAACGTCTCTTAACATTTTGCCATAGCTCGCTTCGTTTCCGAGATATTTGCAGATTTATCTCAAGGGAAGGGGCCTGACGGACATATTTCGAGATATTTCTTCTTCTTGTTGTTCTTCTTCTGCACAGCTAAGCTGGAAGTGGCATTTGCGGCTCGCACTAGTGCAGAGTTATCTCAAAGAAAGGGGCCACGGTGTTTCTGTATCCCTATTATGTTGGTGCGGCTTCGGAACTTTTAAATATCTCGATATATCTCGAGAACTACGCTTCTGATCAAAAAATATCATAGAACATAAATTGTAGGAAACATAATTCTCTACAAAAAACGTCTCTTAACATTCTGCCATAGCTCGCTTCGTTTCCGAGATATTTGCAGATTTATCTCAAGGGAAGGGGCCTGACGGACATATTTCGAGATATTTCTTCTTCTTGTTGTTCTTCTTCTGCACAGCTAAGCTGGAAGTGGCATTTGCGGCTCGCACTAGTGCACAGTTATCTCAAAGAAAGGGGCCACGGTGTTTCTGTATCTCTAATATGTTGGTGCGGCTTCGGAACTTTTAAATATCTCGATATATCTCGAAAACTACGCTTCTGATCAAAAAATATCATAGAACATAAATTGTAGGAAACATAATTCTCTACAAAAAAGGTCTCTTAACATTTTGCCATAGCTCGCTTCGTTTCCGAGATATTTGCAGATATATCTCAAGGGAAGGGGCCTGACGGACATATTTCGAGATATTTCTTCTTCTTGTTGTTCTTCTTCTGCACAGCTAAGCTGGAAGTGGCATTTACAGCTCGGAATAGTGCAGAGTTATCTCAAAGAAAGGGGCCACGGTGTTTCTGTATCTCTATTATGTTGGTGCGGCTTCGGAACTTTTAAATATCTTGATATATCTCGAGAACTACGCATCTGATCAAAAAATATCATAGAACATAAAAAGTAGGAAACTTAATTCTCTACAAAAAACGTCTCTTAACATTTTGCCATAGCTCGCTTCGTTTCCGAGATATTTGCAGATATATCACAAGGGAAGGGGCCTGACGGACATATTTCGAGATATTTCTTCTTCTTGTTGTTCTTCTTCTGCACAGCTAAGCTGGAAGTGGCATTTGCAGCTCGCAATAGTGCAGAGTTATCTCAAAGAAAGGGGCCACGGTGTTTCTGTATCTCTATTATGTTGGTGCGGCTTCGGAACTTTTAAATATCTTGATATATCTCGAGAACTACGCGTCTGATCAAAAAATATCATAGAACATAAAAAGTAGGAAACTTAATTCTCTACAAAAACGGTCTCTTAACATTTTGCCATAGCTCGCTTCGTTTCCGAGATATTTGCAGATATATCTCAAGGGAAGGGGCCTGACGGACATATTTCGAGATATTTCTTCTTCTTGTTGTTCTTCTTCTGCACAGCTAAGCTGGAAATGGCATTTGCAGCTCGCAATAGTGCAGAGTTATCTCAAAGAAAGAGGCCACGGTGTTTCTGTATCTCTATTATGTTGGTGCGGCTTCGGAACTTTTAAATATCTCGATATATCTCGAAAACTACGCTTCTGATCAAAAAATATCATAGAACATAAATTGTAGGAAACATAATTCTCTACAAAAAAGGTCTCTTAACATTTTGCCATAGCTCGCTTCGTTTCCGAGATATTTGCAGATATATCTCAAGGGAAGGGGCCTGACGGACATATTTCGAGATATTTCTTCTTCTTGTTGTTCTTCTTCTGCACAGCTAAGCTGGAAGTGGCATTTACAGCTCGGAATAGTGCAGAGTTATCTCAAAGAAAGGGGCCACGGTGTTTCTGTATCTCTATTATGTTGGTGCGGCTTCGGAACTTTTAAATATCTTGATATATCTCGAGAACTACGCATCTGATCAAAAAATATCATAGAACATAAAAAGTAGGAAACTTAATTCTCTACAAAAAACGTCTCTTAACATTTTGCCATAGCTCGCTTCGTTTCCGAGATATTTGCAGATTTATCTCAAGGGAAGGGGCCTGACGGACATATTTCGAGATATTTCTTCTTCTTGTTGTTCTTCTTCTGCACAGCTAAGCTGGAAGTGGCATTTCCAGCTCGCAATAGTGCAGAGTTATCTCAAAGAAAGGGGCCACGGTGTTTCTGTATCTCTATTATGTTGGTGCGGCTTCGGAACTTTTAAATATCTCGATATATCTCGAAAACTACGCTTCTGATCAAAAAATATCATAGAACATAAATTGTAGGAAACATAATTCTCTACAAAAAAGGTCTCTTAACATTTTGCCATAGCTCGCTTCGTTTCCGAGATATTTAAGATATATCTCAAGGGAAGGGGCCTGACGGACATATTTCGAGATATTTCTTCTTCTTGTTGTTCTTCTTCTGCACAGCTAAGCTGGAAGTGGCATTTACAGCTCGGAATAGTGCAGAGTTATCTCAAAGAGAGGGGCCACGGTGTTTCTGTATCTCTATTATGTTGGTGCGGCTTCGGAACTTTTAAATATCTTGATATATCTCGAGAACTACGCATCTGATCAAAAAATATCATAGAACATGAAAAGTAGGAAACTTAATTCTCTACAAAAAAGGTCTCTTAACATTTTGCCATAGCTCGCTTCGTTTCCGAGATATTTGCAGATTCAGCTCAAAGGAACTGGCCTGACGGACATATTTCGAGATATTTCTTCTTCTTGTTGTTCTTCCTCTGCACAGCTAAGCTGGAAGTGGCATTTGCAGCTCGCAATAGTGCAGAGTTATCTCAAAGAAAGGGGCCACGGTGTTTCTGTATCTCTATTATGTTGGTGCGGCTTCGGAACTTTTAAATATCTTGATATATCTCGAGAACTACGCATCTGATCAAAAAATATCATAGAACATAAAAAGTAGGAAACTTAATTCTCTACAAAAAAGGTCTCTTAACATTTTGCCATAGCTCGCTTCGTTTCCGAGATATTTGCAGATTTATCTCAAGGGAAGGGGCCTGACGGACATATTTCGAGATATTTCTTCTTCTTGTTGTTCTTCTTCTGCACAGCTAAGCTGGAAGTGGCATTTGCGGCTCGCACTAGTGCAGACTTATCTCAAAGAAAGGGGCCACGGTGTTTCTGTATCTCTATTATGTTGGTGCGGCTTCGGAACTTTTAAATATCTTGATATATCTCGAGAACTACGCATCTGATCAAAAAATATCATAGAACATGAAAAGTAGGAAACTAAATTCTCTACAAAAGAGGTCTCTTAACATTTTGCCATAGCTCGCTTCCTTTCCGAGATATTTGCAGATATATCTCAAGGGAAGGGGCCTGACGGACATATTTCGAGATATTTCTTCTTCTTGTTGTTCTTCTTCTGCACAGCTAAGCTGGAAGTGGCATTTGCGGCTCGCACTAGTGCAGACTTATCTCAAAGAAAGGGGCCACGGTGTTTCTGTATCTCTATTATGTTGGTGCGGCTTCGGAACTTTTAAATATCTTGATATATCTCGAGAACTACGCATCTGATCAAAAAATATCATAGAACATGAAAAGTAGGAAACTTAATTCTCTACAAAAGAGGTCTCTTAACATTTTGCCATAGCTCGCTTCCTTTCCGAGATATTTGCAGATATATCTCAAGGGAAGGGGCCTGACGGACATATTTCGAGATATTTCTTCTTCTTGTTGTTCTTCTTCTGCACAGCTAAGCTGGAAGTGGCATTTGCGGCTCGCACTAGTGCACAGTTATCTCAAAGAAAGGGGCCACGGTGTTTCTGTATCTCTATTATGTTGGTGGGTCTTCGGAACTTTTAAATATCTTGATATATCTCGAGAACTACGCATCTGATCAAAAAATATCGTAGAACGTAAAAAGTAGGAAACTTAATTCTCTACAAAAAAGGTCTCTTAACATTTCGCCATAGCTCGCTTCGTTTCCGAGATATTTGCAGATTTATCTCAAGGGAAGGGGCCTGACGGACATATTTCGAGATATTTCTTCTTCTTGTTGTTCTTCTTCTGCACAGCTAAGCTGGAAGTGGCATTTGCGGCTCGCACTAGTGCACAGTTATCTCAAAGAAAGGGGCCACGGTGTTTCTGTATCTCTATTATGTTGGTGCGGCTTCGGAACTTTTAAATATCTCGATATATCTCGAAAACTACGCTTCTGATCAAAAAATATCATAGAACATAAATTGTAGGAAACATAATTCTCTACAAAAAAGGTCTCTTAACATTTTGCCATAGCTCGCTTCGTTTCCGAGATATTTGCAGATATATCTCAAGGGAAGGGGCCTGACGGACATATTTCGAGATATTTCTTCTTCTTGTTGTTCTTCTTCTGCACAGCTAAGCTGGAAGTGGCATTTACAGCTCGGAATAGTGCAGAGTTATCTCAAAGAAAGGGGCCACGGTGTTTCTGTATCTCTATTATGTTGGTGCGGCTTCGGAACTTTTAAATATCTTGATATATCTCGAGAACTACGCATCTGATTAAAAAATATCATGGAACATAAAAAGTAGGAAACTTAATTCTCTACAAAAAACGTCTCTTAACATTTTGCCATAGCTCGCTTCGTTTCCGAGATATTTGCAGATTTATCTCAAGGGAAGGGGCCTGACGGACATATTTCGAGATATTTCTTCTTCTTGTTGTTCTTCTTCTGCACAGCTAAGCTGGAAGTGGCATTTGCGGCTCGCACTAGTGCAGAGTTATCTCAAAGAAAGGGGCCACGGTGTTTCTGTATCCCTATTATGTTGGTGCGGCTTCGGAACTTTTAAATATCTCGATATATCTCGAGAACTACGCTTCTGATCAAAAAATATCATAGAACATAAATTGTAGGAAACATAATTCTCGACAAAAAAGGTCTCTTAACATTTTGCCATAGCTCGCTTCGTTTCCGAGATATTTGCAGATATATCTCAAGGGAAGGGGCCTGACGGACATATTTCGAGATATTTCTTCTTCTTGTTGTTCTTCTTCTGCACAGCTAAGCTGGAAGTGGCATTTACAGCTCGGAATAGTGCAGAGTTATCTCAAAGAAAGGGGCCACGGTGTTTCTGTATCTCTATTATGTTGGTGCGGCTTCGGAACTTTTAAATATCTTGATATATCTCGAGAACTACGCATCTGATCAAAAAATATCATAGCACATAAAAAGTAGGAAACTTAATTCTCTACAAAAAACGTCTCTTAACATTTTGCCATAGCTCGCTTCGTTTCCGAGATATTTGCAGATTTATCTCAAGGGAAGGGGCCTGACGGACATATTTCGAGATATTTCTTCTTCTTGTTGTTCTTCTTCTGCACAGCTAAGCTGGAAGTGGCATTTGCGGCTCGCACTAGTGCAGAGTTATCTCAAAGAAAGGGGCCACGGTGTTTCTGTATCCCTATTATGTTGGTGCGGCTTCGGAACTTTTAAATATCTCGATATATCTCGAGAACTACGCTTCTGATCAAAAAATATCATAGAACATAAATTGTAGGAAACATAATTCTCTACAAAAAACGTCTCTTAACATTCTGCCATAGCTCGCTTCGTTTCCGAGATATTTGCAGATTTATCTCAAGGGAAGGGGCCTGACGGACATATTTCGAGATATTTCTTCTTCTTGTTGTTCTTCTTCTGCACAGCTAAGCTGGAAGTGGCATTTGCGGCTCGCACTAGTGCACAGTTATCTCAAAGAAAGGGGCCACGGTGTTTCTGTATCTCTATTATGTTGGTGCGGCTTCGGAACTTTTAAATATCTCGATATATCTCGAAAACTACGCTTCTGATCAAAAAATATCATAGAACATAAATTGTAGGAAACATAATTCTCTACAAAAAAGGTCTCTTAACATTTTGCCATAGCTCGCTTCGTTTCCGAGATATTTGCAGATATATCTCAAGGGAAGGGGCCTGACGGACATATTTCGAGATATTTCTTCTTCTTGTTGTTCTTCTTCTGCACAGCTAAGCTGGAAGTGGCATTTACAGCTCGGAATAGTGCAGAGTTATCTCAAAGAAAGGGGCCACGGTGTTTCTGTATCTCTATTATGTTGGTGCGGCTTCGGAACTTTTAAATATCTTGATATATCTCGAGAACTACGCATCTGATCAAAAAATATCATAGAACATAAAAAGTAGGAAACTTAATTCTCTACAAAAAACGTCTCTTAACATTTTGCCATAGCTCGCTTCGTTTCCGAGATATTTGCAGATTTATCTCAAGGGAAGGGGCCTGACGGACATATTTCGAGATATTTCTTCTTCTTGTTGTTCTTCTTCTGCACAGCTAAGCTGGAAGTGGCATTTGCGGCTCGCACTAGTGCAGAGTTATCTCAAAGAAAGGGGCCACGGTGTTTCTGTATCCCTATTATGTTGGTGCGGCTTCGGAACTTTTAAATATCTCGATATATCTCGAGAACTACGCTTCTGATCAAAAAATATCATAGAACATAAATTGTAGGAAACATAATTCTCTACAAAAAACGTCTCTTAACATTCTGCCATAGCTCGCTTCGTTTCCGAGATATTTGCAGATTCAGCTCAAAGGAACTGGCCTGACGGACATATTTCGAGATATTTCTTCTTCTTGTTGTTCTTCCTCTGCACAGCTAAGCTGGAAGTGGCATTTGCAGCTCGCAATAGTGCAGAGTTATCTCAAAGAAAGGGGCCACGGTGTTTCTGTATCTCTATTATGTTGGTGCGGCTTCGGAACTTTTAAATATCTTGATATATCTCGAGAACTACGCATCTGATCAAAAAATATCATAGAACATAAAAAGTAGGAAACTTAATTCTCTACAAAAAAGGTCTCTTAACATTTTGCCATAGCTCGCTTCGTTTCCGAGATATTTGCAGATATATCTCAAGGGAAGGGGCCTGACGGACATATTTCGAGATATTTCTTCTTCTTGTTGTTCTTCTTCTGCACAGCTAAGCTGGAAGTGGCATTTGCGGCTCGCACTAGTGCACAGTTATCTCAAAGAAAGGGGCCACGGTGTTTCTGTATCTCTATTATGTTGGTGGGTCTTCGGAACTTTTAAATATCTTGATATATCTCGAGAACTACGCATCTGATCAAAAAATATCGTAGAACGTAAAAAGTAGGAAACTTAATTCTCTACAAAAAAGGTCTCTTAACATTTCGCCATAGCTCGCTTCGTTTCCGAGATATTTGCAGATTTATCTCAAGGGAAGGGGCCTGACGGACATATTTCGAGATATTTCTTCTTCTTGTTGTTCTTCTTCTGCACAGCTAAGCTGGAAGTGGCATTTGCGGCTCGCACTAGTGCACAGTTATCTCAAAGAAAGGGGCCACGGTGTTTCTGTATCTCTATTATGTTGGTGCGGCTTCGGAACTTTTAAATATCTCGATATATCTCGAAAACTACGCTTCTGATCAAAAAATATCATAGAACATAAATTGTAGGAAACATAATTCTCTACAAAAAAGGTCTCTTAACATTTTGCCATACCTCGCTTCGTTTCCGAGATATTTGCAGATATATCTCAAGGGAAGGGGCCTGACGGACATATTTCGAGATATTTCTTCTTCTTGTTGTTCTTCTTCTGCACAGCTAAGCTGGAAGTGGCATTTACAGCTCGGAATAGTGCAGAGTTATCTCAAAGAAAGGGGCCACGGTGTTTCTGTATCTCTATTATGTTGGTGCGGCTTCGGAACTTTTAAATATCTTGATATATCTCGAGAACTACGCATCTGATTAAAAAATATCATGGAACATAAAAAGTAGGAAACTTAATTCTCTACAAAAAACGTCTCTTAACATTTTGCCATAGCTCGCTTCGTTTCCGAGATATTTGCAGATTTATCTCAAGGGAAGGGGCCTGACGGACATATTTCGAGATATTTCTTCTTCTTGTTGTTCTTCTTCTGCACAGCTAAGCTGGAAGTGGCATTTGCGGCTCGCACTAGTGCAGAGTTATCTCAAAGAAAGGGGCCACGGTGTTTCTGTATCCCTATTATGTTGGTGCGGCTTCGGAACTTTTAAATATCTCGATATATCTCGAGAACTACGCTTCTGATCAAAAAATATCATAGAACATAAATTGTAGGAAACATAATTCTCGACAAAAAAGGTCTCTTAACATTTTGCCATAGCTCGCTTCGTTTCCGAGATATTTGCAGATATATCTCAAGGGAAGGGGCCTGACGGACATATTTCGAGATATTTCTTCTTCTTGTTGTTCTTCTTCTGCACAGCTAAGCTGGAAGTGGCATTTACAGCTCGGAATAGTGCAGAGTTATCTCAAAGAAAGGGGCCACGGTGTTTCTGTATCTCTATTATGTTGGTGCGGCTTCGGAACTTTTAAATATCTTGATATATCTCGAGAACTACGCATCTGATCAAAAAATATCATAGCACATAAAAAGTAGGAAACTTAATTCTCTACAAAAAACGTCTCTTAACATTTTGCCATAGCTCGCTTCGTTTCCGAGATATTTGCAGATTTATCTCAAGGGAAGGGGCCTGACGGACATATTTCGAGATATTTCTTCTTCTTGTTGTTCTTCTTCTGCACAGCTAAGCTGGAAGTGGCATTTGCGGCTCGCACTAGTGCAGAGTTATCTCAAAGAAAGGGGCCACGGTGTTTCTGTATCCCTATTATGTTGGTGCGGCTTCGGAACTTTTAAATATCTCGATATATCTCGAGAACTACGCTTCTGATCAAAAAATATCATAGAACATAAATTGTAGGAAACATAATTCTCTACAAAAAACGTCTCTTAACATTCTGCCATAGCTCGCTTCGTTTCCGAGATATTTGCAGATTTATCTCAAGGGAAGGGGCCTGACGGACATATTTCGAGATATTTCTTCTTCTTGTTGTTCTTCTTCTGCACAGCTAAGCTGGAAGTGGCATTTGCGGCTCGCACTAGTGCACAGTTATCTCAAAGAAAGGGGCCACGGTGTTTCTGTATCTCTATTATGTTGGTGCGGCTTCGGAACTTTTAAATATCTCGATATATCTCGAAAACTACGCTTCTGATCAAAAAATATCATAGAACATAAATTGTAGGAAACATAATTCTCTACAAAAAAGGTCTCTTAACATTTTGCCATAGCTCGCTTCGTTTCCGAGATATTTGCAGATATATCTCAAGGGAAGGGGCCTGACGGACATATTTCGAGATATTTCTTCTTCTTGTTGTTCTTCTTCTGCACAGCTAAGCTGGAAGTGGCATTTACAGCTCGGAATAGTGCAGAGTTATCTCAAAGAAAGGGGCCACGGTGTTTCTGTATCTCTATTATGTTGGTGCGGCTTCGGAACTTTTAAATATCTTGATATATCTCGAGAACTACGCATCTGATCAAAAAATATCATAGAACATAAAAAGTAGGAAACTTAATTCTCTACAAAAAACGTCTCTTAACATTTTGCCATAGCTCGCTTCGTTTCCGAGATATTTGCAGATTTATCTCAAGGGAAGGGGCCTGACGGACATATTTCGAGATATTTCTTCTTCTTGTTGTTCTTCTTCTGCACAGCTAAGCTGGAAGTGGCATTTGCAGCTCGCAATAGTGCAGAGTTATCTCAAAGAAAGGGGCCACGGTGTTTCTGTATCTCTATTATGTTGGTGCGGCTTCGGAACTTTTAAATATCTTGATATATCTCGAGAACTACGCGTCTGATCAAAAAATATCATAGAACATAAAAAGTAGGAAACTTAATTCTCTACAAAAACGGTCTCTTAACATTTTGCCATAGCTCGCTTCGTTTCCGAGATATTTGCAGATATATCTCAAGGGAAGGGGCCTGACGGACATATTTCGAGATATTTCTTCTTCTTGTTGTTCTTCTTCTGCACAGCTAAGCTGGAAATGGCATTTGCAGCTCGCAATAGTGCAGAGTTATCTCAAAGAAAGAGGCCACGGTGTTTCTGTATCTCTATTATGTTGGTGCGGCTTCGGAACTTTTAAATATCTCGATATATCTCGAAAACTACGCTTCTGATCAAAAAATATCATAGAACATAAATTGTAGGAAACATAATTCTCTACAAAAAAGGTCTCTTAACATTTTGCCATAGCTCGCTTCGTTTCCGAGATATTTGCAGATATATCTCAAGGGAAGGGGCCTGACGGACATATTTCGAGATATTTCTTCTTCTTGTTGTTCTTCTTCTGCACAGCTAAGCTGGAAGTGGCATTTACAGCTCGGAATAGTGCAGAGTTATCTCAAAGAAAGGGGCCACGGTGTTTCTGTATCTCTATTATGTTGGTGCGGCTTCGGAACTTTTAAATATCTTGATATATCTCGAGAACTACGCATCTGATCAAAAAATATCATAGAACATAAAAAGTAGGAAACTTAATTCTCTACAAAAAACGTCTCTTAACATTTTGCCATAGCTCGCTTCGTTTCCGAGATATTTGCAGATTTATCTCAAGGGAAGGGGCCTGACGGACATATTTCGAGATATTTCTTCTTCTTGTTGTTCTTCTTCTGCACAGCTAAGCTGGAAGTGGCATTTCCAGCTCGCAATAGTGCAGAGTTATCTCAAAGAAAGGGGCCACGGTGTTTCTGTATCTCTATTATGTTGGTGCGGCTTCGGAACTTTTAAATATCTCGATATATCTCGAAAACTACGCTTCTGATCAAAAAATATCATAGAACATAAATTGTAGGAAACATAATTCTCTACAAAAAAGGTCTCTTAACATTTTGCCATAGCTCGCTTCGTTTCCGAGATATTTAAGATATATCTCAAGGGAAGGGGCCTGACGGACATATTTCGAGATATTTCTTCTTCTTGTTGTTCTTCTTCTGCACAGCTAAGCTGGAAGTGGCATTTACAGCTCGGAATAGTGCAGTGTTATCTCAAAGAGAGGGGCCACGGTGTTTCTGTATCTCTATTATGTTGGTGCGGCTTCGGAACTTTTAAATATCTTGATATATCTCGAGAACTACGCATCTGATCAAAAAATATCATAGAACATAAAAAGTAGGAAACTTAATTCTCTACAAAAAACGTCTCTTAACATTTTGCCATAGCTCGCTTCGTTTCCGAGATATTTGCAGATATATCTCAAGGGAAGGGGCCTGACGGACATATTTCGAGATATTTCTTCTTCTTGTTGTTCTTCTTCTGCACAGCTAAGCTGGAAGTGGCATTTGCAGCTCGCAATAGTGCAGAGTTATCTCAAAGAAAGAGGCCACGGTGTTTCTGTATCTCTATTATGTTGGTGCGGCTTCGGAACTTTTAAATATCTCGATATATCTCGAAAACTACGCTTCTGATCAAAAAATATCATAGAACATAAATTGTAGGAAACATAATTCTCTACAAAAAAGGTCTCTTAACATTTTGCCATAGCTCGCTTCGTTTCCGAGATATTTGCAGATATATCTCAAGGGAAGGGGCCTGACGGACATATTTCGAGATATTTCTTCTTCTTGTTGTTCTTCTTCTGCACAGCTAAGCTGGAAGTGGCATTTACAGCTCGGAATAGTGCAGAGTTATCTCAAAGAAAGGGGCCACGGTGTTTCTGTATCTCTATTATGTTGGTGCGGCTTCGGAACTTTTAAATATCTTGATATATCTCGAGAACTACGCATCTGATCAAAAAATATCATAGAACATAAAAAGTAGGAAACTTAATTCTCTACAAAAAACGTCTCTTAACATTTTGCCATAGCTCGCTTCGTTTCCGAGATATTTGCAGATTTATCTCAAGGGAAGGGGCCTGACGGACATATTTCGAGATATTTCTTCTTCTTGTTGTTCTTCTTCTGCACAGCTAAGCTGGAAGTGGCATTTGCGGCTCGCACTAGTGCAGAGTTATCTCAAAGAAAGGGGCCACGGTGTTTCTGTATCCCTATTATGTTGGTGCGGCTTCGGAACTTTTAAATATCTTGATATATCTCGAGAACTACGCATCTGATCAAAAAATATCATAGAACATAAAAAGTAGGAAACTTAATTCTCTACAAAAAAGGTCTCTTAACATTTTGCCATAGCTCGCTTCGTTTCCGAGATATTTGCAGATTTATCTCAAGGGAAGGGGCCTAACGGACATATTTCGAGATATTTCTTCTTCTTGTTGTTCTTCTTCTGCACAGCTAAACTGGAAGTGGCATTTCCAGCTCGCAATAGTGCAGAGTTATCTCAAAGAAAGGGGCCACGGTGTTTCTGTATCTCTATTATGTTGGTGCGGCTTCGGAACTTTTAAATATCTTGATATATCTCGAGAACTACGCATCTGATCAAAAAATATCATAGAACATAAAAAGTAGGAAACTTAATTCTCTACAAAAAAGGTCTCTTAACATTTTGCCATAGCTCGCTTCATTTCCGAGATATTTGCAGATTTATCTCAAGGGAAGGGGACTAACGGACATATTTCGAGATATTTCTTCTTCTTGTTGTTCTTCTTCTGCACAGCTAAGCTGGAAGTGGCATTTCCAGCTCGCAATAGTGCAGAGTTATCTCAAAGAAAGGGGCCACGGTGTTTCTGTATCTCTATTATGTTGGTGCGGCTTCGGAACTTTTAAATATCTCGATATATCTCGAAAACTACGCTTCTGATCAAAAAATATCATAGAACATAAATTGTAGGAAACATAATTCTCTACAAAAAAGGTCTCTTAACATTTTGCCATAGCTCGCTTCGTTTCCGAGATATTTAAGATATATCTCAAGGGAAGGGGCCTGACGGACATATTTCGAGATATTTCTTCTTCTTGTTGTTCTTCTTCTGCACAGCTAAGCTGGAAGTGGCATTTACAGCTCGGAATAGTGCAGAGTTATCTCAAAGAGAGGGGCCACGGTGTTTCTGTATCTCTATTATGTTGGTGCGGCTTCGGAACTTTTAAATATCTTGATATATCTCGAGAACTACGCATCTGATCAAAAAATATCATACTACATAAAAAGTAGGAAACTTATTTCTCTACAAGAAAGGTCTCTAAACATTTTGCCATAGCTCGCTTCGTTTCCGAGATATTTGCAGATTTATCTCAAGGGAAGGGGCCTGACGGACATATTTCGAGATATTTCTTCTTCTTGTTGTTCTTCTTCTGCACAGCTAAGCTGGAAGTGGCATTTGCAGCTCGCAATAGTGCAAAGTTATCTCAAAGAAAGGGGCCACGGTGTTTCTGTATCTCTATTATGTTGGTGCGGCTTCGGAACTTTTAAATATCTTGATATATCTCGAGAACTACGCATCTGATCAAAAAATATCATAGAACATGAAAAGTAGGAAACTTAATTCTCTACAAAAAAGGTCTCTTAACATTTTGCCATAGCTCTCTTCGTTTCCGAGATATTTGCAGATTTATCTCAAGGGAAGGGGCCTGACGGACATATTTCGCGATATTTCTTCTTCTTGTTGTTCTTCTTCTGCACAGCTAAGCTGGAAGTGGCATTTGCGGCTCGCACTAGTGCAGAGTTATCTCAAAGAAAGGGGCCACGGTGTTTCTGTATCCCTATTATGTTGGTGCGGCTTCGGAACTTTTAAATATCTCGATATATCTCGAGAACTACGCTTCTGATCAAAAAATATCACAGAACATAAATTGTAGGAAACATAATTCTCTACAAAAAACGTCTCTTAACATTTTGCCATAGCTCGCTTCGTTTCCGAGATATTTGCAGATTCAGCTCAAAGGAACTGGCCTGACGGACATATTTCGAGATATTTCTTCTTCTTGTTGTTCTTCCTCTGCACAGCTAAGCTGGAAGTGGCATTTGCAGCTCGCAATAGTGCAGAGTTATCTCAAAGAAAGGGGCCACGGTGTTTCTGTATCTCTATTATGTTGGTGCGGCTTCGGAACTTTTAAATATCTTGATATATCTCGAGAACTACGCATCTGATCAAAAAATATCATAGAACATAAAAAGTAGGAAACTTAATTCTCTACAAAAAAGGTCTCTTAACATTTTGCCATAGCTCGCTTCGTTTCCGAGATATTTGCAGATTTATCTCAAGGGAAGGGGCCTGACGGACATATTTCGAGATATTTCTTCTTCTTGTTGTTCTTCTTCTGCACAGCTAAGCTGGAAGTGGCATTTGCGGCTCGCACTAGTGCAGACTTATCTCAAAGAAAGGGGCCACGGTGTTTCTGTATCTCTATTATGTTGGTGCGGCTTCGGAACTTTTAAATATCTTGATATATCTCGAGAACTACGCATCTGATCAAAAAATATCATAGAACATGAAAAGTAGGAAACTAAATTCTCTACAAAAGAGGTCTCTTAACATTTTGCCATAGCTCGCTTCCTTTCCGAGATATTTGCAGATATATCTCAAGGGAAGGGGCCTGACGGACATATTTCGAGATATTTCTTCTTCTTGTTGTTCTTCTTCTGCACAGCTAAGCTGGAAGTGGCATTTGCGGCTCGCACTAGTGCAGACTTATCTCAAAGAAAGGGGCCACGGTGTTTCTGTATCTCTATTATGTTGGTGCGGCTTCGGAACTTTTAAATATCTTGATATATCTCGAGAACTACGCATCTGATCAAAAAATATCATAGAACATGAAAAGTAGGAAACTTAATTCTCTACAAAAGAGGTCTCTTAACATTTTGCCATAGCTCGCTTCCTTTCCGAGATATTTGCAGATATATCTCAAGGGAAGGGGCCTGACGGACATATTTCGAGATATTTCTTCTTCTTGTTGTTCTTCTTCTGCACAGCTAAGCTGGAAGTGGCATTTGCGGCTCGCACTAGTGCACAGTTATCTCAAAGAAAGGGGCCACGGTGTTTCTGTATCTCTATTATGTTGGTGGGTCTTCGGAACTTTTAAATATCTTGATATATCTCGAGAACTACGCATCTGATCAAAAAATATCGTAGAACGTAAAAAGTAGGAAACTTAATTCTCTACAAAAAAGGTCTCTTAACATTTCGCCATAGCTCGCTTCGTTTCCGAGATATTTGCAGATTTATCTCAAGGGAAGGGGCCTGACGGACATATTTCGAGATATTTCTTCTTCTTGTTGTTCTTCTTCTGCACAGCTAAGCTGGAAGTGGCATTTGCGGCTCGCACTAGTGCACAGTTATCTCAAAGAAAGGGGCCACGGTGTTTCTGTATCTCTATTATGTTGGTGCGTCTTCGGAACTTTTAAATATCTCGATATATCTCGAAAACTACGCTTCTGATCAAAAAATATCATAGAACATAAATTGTAGGAAACATAATTCTCGACAAAAAAGGTCTCTTAACATTTTGCCATAGCTCGCTTCGTTTCCGAGATATTTGCAGATATATCTCAAGGGAAGGGGCCTGACGGACATATTTCGAGATATTTCTTCTTCTTGTTGTTCTTCTTCTGCACAGCTAAGCTGGAAGTGGCATTTACAGCTCGGAATAGTGCAGAGTTATCTCAAAGAAACGGGCCACGGTGTTTCTGTATCTCTATTATGTTGGTGCGGCTTCGGAACTTTTAAATATCTTGATATATCTCGAGAACTACGCATCTGATCAAAAAATATCATAGAACATAAAAAGTAGGAAACTTAATTCTCTACAAAAAACGTCTCTTAACATTTTGCCATAGCTCGCTTCGTTTCCGAGATATTTGCAGATTTATCTCAAGGGAAGGGGCCTGGCGGACATATTTCGAGATATTTCTTCTTCTTGTTGTTCTTCTTCTGCACAGCTAAGCTGGAAGTGGCATTTGCGGCTCGCACTAGTGCAGAGTTATCTCAAAGAAAGGGGCCACGGTGTTTCTGTATCCCTATTATGTTGGTGCGGCTTCGGAACTTTTAAATATCTCGATATATCTCGAGAACTACGCTTCTGATCAAAAAATATCATAGAACATAAATTGTAGGAAACATAATTCTCGACAAAAAAGGTCTCTTAACATTTTGCCATAGCTCGCTTCGTTTCCGAGATATTTGCAGATATATCACAAGGGAAGGGGCCTGACGGACATATTTCGAGATATTTCTTCTTCTTGTTGTTCTTCTTCTGCACAGCTAAGCTGGAAGTGGCATTTGCAGCTCGCAATAGTGCAGAGTTATCTCAAAGAAAGGGGCCACGGTGTTTCTGTATCTCTATTATGTTGGTGCGGCTTCGGAACTTTTAAATATCTTGATATATCTCGAGAACTACGCGTCTGATCAAAAAATATCATAGAACATAGAAAGTAGGAAACTTAATTCTCTACAAAAACGGTCTCTTAACATTTTGCCATAGCTCGCTTCGTTTCCGAGATATTTGCAGATATATCTCAAGGGAAGGGGCCTGACGGACATATTTCGAGATATTTCTTCTTCTTGTTGTTCTTCTTCTGCACAGCTAAGCTGGAAGTGGCATTTGCAGCTCGCAATAGTGCAGAGTTATCTCAAAGAAAGGGGCCACGGTGTTTCTGTATCTCTATTATGTTGGTGCGGCTTCGGAACTTTTAAATATCTTGATATATCTCGAGAACTACGCGTCTGATCAAAAAATATCATAGAACATAAAAAGTAGGAAACTTAATTCTCTACAAAAACGGTCTCTTAACATTTTGCCATAGCTCGCTTCGTTTCCGAGATATTTGCAGATATATCTCAAGGGAAGGGGCCTGACGGACATATTTCGAGATATTTCTTCTTCTTGTTGTTCTTCTTCTGCACAGCTAAGCTGGAAGTGGCATTTGCGGCTCGCACTAGTGCACAGTTATCTCAAAGAAAGGGGCCACGGTGTTTCTGTATCTCTATTATGTTGGTGCGGCTTCGGAACTTTTAAATATCTCGATATATCTCGAGAACTACGCTTCTGATCAAAAAATATCATAGAACATAAATTGTAGGAAACATAATTCTCGACAAAAAAGGTCTCTTAACATTTTGCCATAGCTCGCTTCGTTTCCGAGATATTTGCAGATATATCACAAGGGAAGGGGCCTGACGGACATATTTCGAGATATTTCTTCTTCTTGTTGTTCTTCTTCTGCACAGCTAAGCTGGAAGTGGCATTTGCAGCTCGCAATAGTGCAGAGTTATCTCAAAGAAAGGGGCCACGGTGTTTCTGTATCTCTATTATGTTGGTGCGGCTTCGGAACTTTTAAATATCTTGATATATCTCGAGAACTACGCGTCTGATCAAAAAATATCATAGAACATAAAAAGTAGGAAACTTAATTCTCTACAAAAACGGTCTCTTAACATTTTGCCATAGCTCGCTTCGTTTCCGAGATATTTGCAGATATATGTCAAGGGAAGGGGCCTGACGGACATATTTCGAGATATTTCTTCTTCTTGTTGTTCTTCTTCTGCACAGCTAAGCTGGAAGTGGCATTTGCAGCTCGCAATAGTGCAGAGTTATCTCAAAGAAAGGGGCCACGGTGTTTCTGTATCTCTATTATGTTGGTGCGGCTTCGGAACTTTTAAATATCTTGATATATCTCGAGAACTACGCGTCTGATCAAAAAATATCATAGAACATAAAAAGTAGGAGACTTAATTCTCTACAAAAACGGTCTCTTAACATTTTGCCATAGCTCGCTTCGTTTCCGAGATATTTGCAGATATATCTCAAGGGAAGGGGCCTGACGGACATATTTCGAGATATTTCTTCTTCTTGTTGTTCTTCTTCTGCACAGCTAAGCTGGAAGTGGCATTTGCGGCTCGCACTAGTGCACAGTTATCTCAAAGAAAGGGGCCACGGTGTTTCTGTATCTCTATTATGTTGGTGCGGCTTCGGAACTTTTAAATATCTCGATATATCTCGAAAACTACGCTTCTGATCAAAAAATATCATAGAACATAAATTGTAGGAAACATAATTCTCTACAAAAAAGGTCTCTCAACATTTTGCCATAGCTCGCTTCGTTTCCGAGATATTTGCAGATATATCTCAAGGGAAGGGGCCTGACGGACATATTTCGAGATATTTCTTCTTCTTGTTGTTCTTCTTCTGCACAGCTAAGCTGGAAGTGGCATTTACAGCTCGGAATAGTGCAGAGTTATCTCAAAGAAAGGGGCCACGGTGTTTCTGTATCTCTATTATGTTGGTGCGGCTTCGGAACTTTTAAATATCTTGATATATCTCGAGAACTACGCATCTGATCAAAAAATATCATAGAACATAAAAAGTAGGAAACTTAATTCTCTACAAAAACGGTCTCTTAACATTTTGCCATAGCTCGCTTCGTTTCCGAGATATTTGCAGATATATCTCAAGGGAAGGGGCCTGACGGACATATTTCGAGATATTTCTTCTTCTTGTTGTTCTTCTTCTGCACAGCTAAGCTGGAAGTGGCATTTGCAGCTCGCAATAGTGCAGAGTTATCTCAAAGAAAGGGGCCACGGTGTTTCTGTATCTCTATTATGTTGGTGCGGCTTCGGAACTTTTAAATATCTTGATATATCTCGAGAACTACGCGTCTGATCAAAAAATATCATAGAACATAAAAAGTAGGAGACTTAATTCTCTACAAAAACGGTCTCTTAACATTTTGCCATAGCTCGCTTCGTTTCCGAGATATTTGCAGATATATCTCAAGGGAAGGGGACTGACGGACATATTTCGAGATATTTCTTCTTCTTGTTGTTCTTCTTCTGCACAGCTAAGCTGGAAGTGGCATTTGCAGCTCGCAATAGTGCAGAGTTATCTCAAAGAAAGGGGCCACGGTGTTTCTGTATCTCTATTATGTTGGTGCGGCTTCGGAACTTTTAAATATCTTGATATATCTCGAGAACTACGCGTCTGATCAAAAAATATCATAGAACATAAAAAGTAGGAAACTTAATTCTCTACAAAAACGGTCTCTTAACATTTTGCCATAGCTCGCTTCGTTTCCGAGATATTTGCAGATATATCTCAAGGGAAGGGGCCTGACGGACATATTTCGAGATATTTCTTCTTCTTGTTGTTCTTCTTCTGCACAGCTAAGCTGGAAGTGGCATTTGCAGCTCGCAATAGTGCAGAGTTATCTCAAAGAAAGGGGCCACGGTGTTTCTGTATCTCTATTATGTTGGTGCGGCTTCGGAACTTTTAAATATCTTGATATATCTCGAGAACTACGCGTCTGATCAAAAAATATCATAGAACATAAAAAGTAGGAGACTTAATTCTCTACAAAAACGGTCTCTTAACATTTTGCCATAGCTCGCTTCGTTTCCGAGATATTTGCAGATATATCTCAAGGGAAGGGGACTGACGGACATATTTCGAGATATTTCTTCTTCTTGTTGTTCTTCTTCTGCACAGCTAAGCTGGAAGTGGCATTTGCGGCTCGCACTAGTGCACAGTTATCTCAAAGAAAGGGGCCACGGTGTTTCTGTATCTCTATTATGTTGGCGCGGCTTCGGAACTTTTAAATATCTCGATATATCTCGAAAACTACGCTTCTGATCAAAAAATATCATAGAACATAAATTGTAGGAAACATAATTCTCTACAAAAAAGGTCTCTTAACATTTTGCCATAGCTTGCTTCGTTTCCGAGATATTTGCAGATATATCTCAAGGGAAGGGGCCTGACGGACATATTTCGAGATATTTCTTCTTCTTGTTGTTCTTCTTCTGCACAGCTAAGCTGGAAGTGGCATTTACAGTTCGGAATAGTGCAGAGTTATCTCAAAGAAAGGGGCCACGGTGTTTCTGTATCTCTATTATGTTGGTGCGGCTTCGGAACTTTTAAATATCTTGATATATCTCGAGAACTACGCATCTGATCAAAAAATATCATAGAACATAAAAAGTAGGAAACTTAATTCTCTACAAAAAACGTCTCTTAACATTTTGCCATAGCTCGCTTCGTTTCCGAGATATTTGCAGATTTATCTCAAGGGAAGGGGCCTGACGGACATATTTCGAGATATTTCTTCTTCTTGTTGTTCTTCTTCTGCACAGCTAAGCTGGAAGTGGCATTTGCGGCTCGCACTAGTGCAGAGTTATCTCAAAGAAAGGGGCCACGGTGTTTCTGTATCCCTATTATGTTGGTGCGGCTTCGGAACTTTTAAATATCTCGATATATCTCGAGAACTACGCTTCTGATCAAAAAATATCATAGAACATAAATTGTAGGAAACATAATTCTCGACAAAAAAGCTCTCTTAACATTTTGCCATAGCTCGCTTCGTTTCCGAGATATTTGCAGATATATCTCAAGGGAAGGGGCCTGACGGACATATTTCGAGATATTTCTTCTTCTTGTTGTTCTTCTTCTGCACAGCTAAGCTGGAAGTGGCATTTACAGCTCGGAATAGTGCAGAGTTATCTCAAAGAAAGGGGCCACGGTGTTTCTGTATCTCTATTATGTTGGTGCGGCTTCGGAACTTTTAAATATCTTGATATATCTCGAGAACTACGCATCTGATCAAAAAATATCATAGAACATAAAAAGTAGGAAACTTAATTCTCTACAAAAAACGTCTCTTAACATTTTGCCATAGCTCGCTTCGTTTCCGAGATATTTGCAGATTTATCTCAAGGGAAGGGGCCTGACGGACATATTTCGAGATATTTCTTCTTCTTGTTGTTCTTCTTCTGCACAGCTAAGCTGGAAGTGGCATTTGCGGCTCGCACTAGTGCAGAGTTATCTCAAAGAAAGGGGCCACGGTGTTTCTGTATCCCTATGATGTTGGTGCCGCTTCGGAACTTTTAAATATCTCGATATATCTCGAGAACTACGCTTCTGATCAAAAAATATCATAGAACATAAATTGTAGGAAACATAATTCTCTACAAAAAACGTCTCTTAACATTCTGCCATAGCTCGCTTCGTTTCCGAGATATTTGCAGATTTATCTCAAGGGAAGGGGCCTGACGGACATATTTCGAGATATTTCTTCTTCTTGTTGTTCTTCTTCTGCACAGCTAAGCTGGAAGTGGCATTTGCGGCTCGCACTAGTGCACAGTTATCTCAAAGAAAGGGGCCACGGTGTTTCTGTATCTCTATTATGTTGGTGCGGCTTCGGAACTTTTAAATATCTCGATATATCTCGAAAACTACGCTTCTGATCAAAAAATATCATAGAACATAAATTGTAGGAAACATAATTCTCTACAAAAAAGGTCTCTTAACATTTTGCCATAGCTCGCTTCGTTTCCGAGATATTTGCAGATATATCTCAAGGGAAGGGGCCTGACGGACATATTTCGAGATATTTCTTCTTCTTGTTGTTCTTCTTCTGCACAGCTAAGCTGGAAGTGGCATTTACAGCTCGGAATAGTGCAGAGTTATCTCAAAGAAAGGGGCCACGGTGTTTCTGTATCTCTATTATGTTGGTGCGGCTTCGGAACTTTTAAATATCTTGATATATCTCGAGAACTACGCATCTGATCAAAAAATATCATAGAACATAAATTGTAGGAAACATAATTCTCTACAAAAAACGTCTCTTAACATTCTGCCATAGCTCGCTTCGTTTCCGAGATATTTGCAGATTTATCTCAAGGGAAGGGGCCTGACGGACATATTTCGAGATATTTCTTCTTCTTGTTGTTCTTCTTCTGCACAGCTAAGCTGGAAGTGGCATTTGCGGCTCGCACTAGTGCACAGTTATCTCAAAGAAAGGGGCCACGGTGTTTCTGTATCTCTATTATGTTGGTGCGGCTTCGGAACTTTTAAATATCTCGATATATCTCGAAAACTACGCTTCTGATCAAAAAATATCATAGAACATAAATTGTAGGAAACATAATTCTCTACAAAAAAGGTCTCTTAACATTTTGCCATAGCTCGCTTCGTTTCCGAGATATTTGCAGATATATCTCAAGGGAAGGGGCCTGACGGACATATTTCGAGATATTTCTTCTTCTTGTTGTTCTTCTTCTGCACAGCTAAGCTGGAAGTGGCATTTACAGCTCGGAATAGTGCAGAGTTATCTCAAAGAAAGGGGCCACGGTGTTTCTGTATCTCTATTATGTTGGTGCGGCTTCGGAACTTTTAAATATCTTGATATATCTCGAGAACTACGCATCTGATCAAAAAATATCATAGAACATAAAAAGTAGGAAACTTAATTCTCTACAAAAAAGGTCTCTTAACATTTTGCCATAGCTCGCTTCGTTTCCGAGATATTTGCAGATATATCTCAAGGGAAGGGGCCTGACGGACATATTTCGAGATATTTCTTCTTCTTGTTGTTCTTCTTCTGCACAGCTAAGCTGGAAGTGGCATTTACAGCTCGGAATAGTGCAGAGTTATCTCAAAGAAAGGGGCCACGGTGTTTCTGTATCTCTATTATGTTGGTGCGGCTTCGGAACTTTTAAATATCTTGATATATCTCGAGAACTACGCATCTGATCAAAAAATATCATAGAACATAAAAAGTAGGAAACTTAATTCTCTACAAAAAACGTCTCTAAACATTTTGCCATAGCTCGCTTCGTTTCCGAGATATTTGCAGATTTATCTCAAGGGAAGGGGCCTGACGGACATATTTCGAGATATTTCTTCTTCTTGTTGTTCTTCTTCTGCACAGCTAAGCTGGAAGTGGCATTTGCGGCTCGCACTAGTGCAGAGTTATCTCAAAGAGAGGGGCCACGGTGTTTCTGTATCTCTATTATGTTGGTGCGGCTTCGGAACTTTTAAATATCTTGATATATCTCGAGAACTACGCATCTGATCAAAAAATATCATACAACATAAAAAGTAGGAAACCTAATTCTCTACAAAAAAGGTCTCTTAACATTTTGCCATAGCTCGCTTCGTTTCCGAGATATTTGCAGATTTATCTCAAGGGAAGGGGCCTAACGGACATATTTCGAGATATTTCTTCTTCTTGTTGTTCTTCTTCTGCACAGCTAAACTGGAAGTGGCATTTCCAGCTCGCAATAGTGCAGAGTTATCTCAACGAGAGGGGCCACGGTGTTTCTGTATCTCTATTATGTTGGTGCGGCTTCGGAACTTTTAAATATCTTGATATATCTCGAGAACTACGCGTCTGATCAAAACATATCATAGAACTTAAAAAGTAGGAAACTTAATTCTCTACAAAAACGGTCTCTTAACATTTTGCCATAGCTCGCTTCGTTTCCGAGATATTTGCAGATATATCTCAAGGGAAGGGGCCTGACGGACATATTTCGAGATATTTCTTCTTCTTGTTGTTCTTCTTCTGCACAGCTAAGCTGGAAGTGGCATTTGCGGCTCGCACTAGTGCAGAGTTATCTCAAAGAAAGGGGCCACGGTGTTTCTGTATCCCTATTATGTTGGTGCGGCTTCGGAACTTTTAAATATCTCGATATATCTCGAGAACTACGCTTCTGATCAAAAAATATCATAGAACATAAATTGTAGGAAACATAATTCTCTACAAAAAAGGTCTCTTAACATTTTGCCATAGCTCGCTTCGTTTCCGAGATATTTGCAGATTTATCTCAAGGGAAGGGGACTAACGGACATATTTCGAGATATTTCTTCTTCTTGTTGTTCTTCTTCTGCACAGCTAAACTGGAAGTGGCATTTCCAGCTCGCAATAGTGCAGAGTTATCTCAAAGAAAGGGGCCACGGTGTTTCTGTATCTCTATTATGTTGGTGCGGCTTCGGAACTTTTAAATATCTCGATATATCTCGAAAACTACGCTTCTGATCAAAAAATATCATAGAACATAAATTGTAGGAAACATAATTCTCGACAAAAAAGGTCTCTTAACATTTTGCCATAGCTCGCTTCGTTTCCGAGATATTTGCAGATATATCTCAAGGGAAGGGGCCTGACGGACATATTTCGAGATATTTCTTCTTCTTGTTGTTCTTCTTTTGCACAGCTAAGCTGGAAGTGGCATTTGCGGCTCGCACTAGTGCACAGTTATCTCAAAGAAAGGGGCCACGGTGTTTCTGTATCTCTATTATGTTGGTGCGGCTTCGGAACTTTTAAATATCTCGATATATCTCGAAAACTACGCTTCTGATCAAAAAATATCATAGAAGATAAATTGTAGGAAACATAATTCTCTACAAAAAAGGTCTCTTAACATTTTGCCATAGCTCGCTTCGTTTCCGAGATATTTGCAGATATATCTCAAGGGAAGGGGCCTGACGGACATATTTCGAGATATTTCTTCTTCTTGTTGTTCTTCTTCTGCACAGCTAAGCTGGAAGTGGCATTTGCAGCTCGCAATAGTGCAGAGTTATCTCAAAGAAAGGGGCCACGGTGTTTCTGTATCTCTATTATGTTGGTGCGGCTTCGGAACTTTTAAATATCTTGATATATCTCGAGAACTACGCATCTGATCAAAAAATATCATAGAACATAAAAAGTAGGAAACTTAATTCTCTACAAAAAAGGTCTCTTAACATTTTGCCATAGCTCGCTTCGTTTCCGAGATATTTGCAGATTTATCTCAAGGGAAGGGGACTAACGGACATATTTCGAGATATTTCTTCTTCTTGTGGTTCTTCTTCTGCACAGCTAAACTGGAAGTGGCATTTCCAGCTCGCAATAGTGCAGAGTTATCTCAAAGAAAGGGGCCACGGTGTTTCTGTATCTCTATTATGTTGGTGCGGCTTCGGAACTTTTAAATATCTCGATATATCTCGAAAACTACGCTTCTGATCAAAAAATATCATAGAACATAAATTGTAGGAAACATAATTCTCGACAAAAAAGTCTGTTAACATTTTGCCATAGCTCGCTTCGTTTCCGAGATATTTGCAGATATATCTCAAGGGAAGGGGCCTGACGGACATATTTCGAGATATTTCTTCTTCTTGTTGTTCTTCTTCTGCACAGCTAAGCTGGAAGTGGCATGTGCAGCTCGCAATAGTGCAGAGTTATCTCAAAGAAAGTGGCCACGGTGTTTCTGTATCTCTATTATGTTGGTGCGGCTTCGGAACTTTTAAATATCTTGATATATCTCGAGAACTACGCGTCTGATCAAAAAATATCATAGAACATAAAAAGTAGGAAACTTAATTCTCTACAAAAACGGTCTCTTAACATTTTGCCATAGCTCGCTTCGTTTCCGAGATATTTGCAGATATATCTCAAGGGAAGGGGCCTGACGGACATATTTCGAGATATTTCTTCTTCTTGTTGTTCTTCTTCTGCACAGCTAAGCTGGAAGTGGCATTTGCGGCTCGCACTAGTGCACAGTTATCTCAAAGAAAGGGGCCACGGTGTTTCTGTATCTCTATTATGTTGGTGCGGCTTCGGAACTTTTAAATATCTCGATATATCTCGAAAACTACGCTTCTGATCAAAAAATATCATAGAACATAAATTGTAGGAAACATAATTCTCTACAAAAAAGGTCTCTTAACATTTTGCCATAGCTCGCTTCGTTTCCGAGATATTTGCAGATATATCTCAAGGGAAGGGGCCTGACGGACATATTTCGAGATATTTCTTCTTCTTGTTGTTCTTCTTCTGCACAGCTAAGCTGGAAGTGGCATTTGCGGCTCGCACTAGTGCAGAGTTATCTCAAAGAAAGGGGCCACGGTGTTTCTGTATCCCTATTATGTTGGTGCGGCTTCGGAACTTTTAAATATCTCGATATATCTCGAGAACTACGCTTCTGATCAAAAAATATCATAGAACATAAATTGTAGGAAACATAATTCTCTACAAAAAACGTCTCTTAACATTCTGCCATAGCTCGCTTCGTTTCCGAGATATTTGCAGATTTATCTCAAGGGAAGGGGCCTGACGGACATATTTCGAGATATTTCTTCTTCTTGTTGTTCTTCTTCTGCACAGCTAAGCTGGAAGTGGCATTTGCGGCTCGCACTAGTGCAGAGTTATCTCAAAGAAAGGGGCCACGGTGTTTCTGTATCCCTATTATGTTGGTGCGGCTTCGGAACTTTTAAATATCTCGATATATCTCGAGAACTACGCTTCTGATCAAAAAATATCATAGAACATAAATTGTAGGAAACATAATTCTCTACAAAAAAGGTCTCTTAACATTTTGCCATAGCTCGCTTCGTTTCCGAGATATTTGCAGATATATCTCAAGGGAAGGGGCCTGACGGACATATTTCGAGATATTTCTTCTTCTTGTTGTTCTTCTTCTGCACAGCTAAGCTGGAAGTGGCATTTACAGCTCGGAATAGTGCAGAGTTATCTCAAAGAGAGGGGCCACGGTGTTTCTGTATCTCTATTATGTTGGTGCGGCTTCGGAACTTTTAAATATCTTGATATATCTCGAGAACTACGCATCTGATCAAAAAATATCATACAACATAAAAAGTAGGAAACCTAATTCTCTACAAAAAAGGTCTCTTAACATTTTGCCATAGCTCGCTTCGTTTCCGAGATATTTGCAGATTTATCTCAAGGGAAGGGGCCTAACGGACATATTTCGAGATATTTCTTCTTCTTGTTGTTCTTCTTCTGCACAGCTAAACTGGAAGTGGCATTTCCAGCTCGCAATAGTGCAGAGTTATCTCAAAGAGAGGGGCCACGGTGTTTCTGTATCTCTATTATGTTGGTGCGGCTTCGGAACTTTTAAATATCTTGATATATCTCGAGAACTACGCGTCTGATCAAAACATATCATAGAACATAAAAAGTAGGAAACTTAATTCTCTACAAAAACGGTCTCTTAACATTTTGCCATAGCTCGCTTCGTTTCCGAGATATTTGCAGATATATCTCAAGGGAAGGGGCCTGACGGACATATTTCGAGATATTTCTTCTTCTTGTTGTTCTTCTTCTGCACAGCTAAGCTGGAAGTGGCATTTGCGGCTCGCACTAGTGCAGAGTTATCTCAAAGAAAGGGGCCACGGTGTTTCTGTATCCCTATTATGTTGGTGCGGCTTCGGAACTTTTAAATATCTCGATATATCTCGAGAACTACGCTTCTGATCAAAAAATATCATAGAACATAAATTGTAGGAAACATAATTCTCTACAAAAAAGGTCTCTTAACATTTTGCCATAGCTCGCTTCGTTTCCGAGATATTTGCAGATATATCTCAAGGGAAGGGGCCTGACGGACATATTTCGAGATATTTCTTCTTCTTGTTGTTCTTCTTTTGCACAGCTAAGCTGGAAGTGGCATTTGCGGCTCGCACTAGTGCACAGTTATCTCAAAGAAAGGGGCCACGGTGTTTCTGTATCTCTATTATGTTGGTGCGGCTTCGGAACTTTTAAATATCTCGATATATCTCGAAAACTACGCTTCTGATCAAAAAATATCATAGAAGATAAATTGTAGGAAACATAATTCTCTACAAAAAAGGTCTCTTAACATTTTGCCATAGCTCGCTTCGTTTCCGAGATATTTGCAGATATATCTCAAGGGAAGGGGCCTGACGGACATATTTCGAGATATTTCTTCTTCTTGTTGTTCTTCTTCTGCACAGCTAAGCTGGAAGTGGCATTTGCAGCTCGCAATAGTGCAGAGTTATCTCAAAGAAAGGGGCCACGGTGTTTCTGTATCTCTATTATGTTGGTGCGGCTTCGGAACTTTTAAATATCTTGATATATCTCGAGAACTACGCATCTGATCAAAAAATATCATAGAACATAAAAAGTAGGAAACTTAATTCTCTACAAAAAAGGTCTCTTAACATTTTGCCATAGCTCGCTTCGTTTCCGAGATATTTGCAGATTTATCTCAAGGGAAGGGGACTAACGGACATATTTCGAGATATTTCTTCTTCTTGTGGTTCTTCTTCTGCACAGCTAAACTGGAAGTGGCATTTCCAGCTCGCAATAGTGCAGAGTTATCTCAAAGAAAGGGGCCACGGTGTTTCTGTATCTCTATTATGTTGGTGCGGCTTCGGAACTTTTAAATATCTCGATATATCTCGAAAACTACGCTTCTGATCAAAAAATATCATAGAACATAAATTGTAGGAAACATAATTCTCGACAAAAAAGTCTCTTAACATTTTGCCATAGCTCGCTTCGTTTCCGAGATATTTGCAGATATATCTCAAGGGAAGGGGCCTGACGGACATATTTCGAGATATTTCTTCTTCTTGTTGTTCTTCTTCTGCACAGCTAAGCTGGAAGTGGCATGTGCAGCTCGCAATAGTGCAGAGTTATCTCAAAGAAAGTGGCCACGGTGTTTCTGTATCTCTATTATGTTGGTGCGGCTTCGGAACTTTTAAATATCTTGATATATCTCGAGAACTACGCGTCTGATCAAAAAATATCATAGAACATAAAAAGTAGGAAACTTAATTCTCTACAAAAACGGTCTCTTAACATTTTGCCATAGCTCGCTTCGTTTCCGAGATATTTGCAGATATATCTCAAGGGAAGGGGCCTGACGGACATATTTCGAGATATTTCTTCTTCTTGTTGTTCTTCTTCTGCACAGCTAAGCTGGAAGTGGCATTTGCGGCTCGCACTAGTGCACAGTTATCTCAAAGAAAGGGGCCACGGTGTTTCTGTATCTCTATTATGTTGGTGCGGCTTCGGAACTTTTAAATATCTCGATATATCTCGAAAACTACGCTTCTGATCAAAAAATATCATAGAACATAAATTGTAGGAAACATAATTCTCTACAAAAACGGTCTCTTAACATTTTGCCATAGCTCGCTTCGTTTCCGAGATATTTGCAGATATATCTCAAGGGAAGGGGCCTGACGGACATATTTCGAGATATTTCTTCTTCTTGTTGTTCTTCTTCTGCACAGCTAAGCTGGAAGTGGCATTTACAGCTCGGAATAGTGCAGAGTTATCTCAAAGAAAGGGGCCACGGTGTTTCTGTATCTCTATTATGTTGGTGCGGCTTCGGAACTTTTAAATATCTTGATATATCTCGAGAACTACGCATCTGATCAAAAAATATCATAGAACATAAAAAGTAGGAAACTTAATTCTCTACAAAAAAGGTCTCTTAACATTTTGCCATAGCTCGCTTCGTTTCCGAGATATTTGCAGATTTATCTCAAGGGAAGGGGCCTGACGGACATATTTCGAGATATTTCTTCTTCTTGTTGTTCTTCTTCTGCACAGCTAAGCTGGGAGTGGCATTTGCAGCTCGCAATAGTGCAGAGTTATCTCAAAGAAAGGGGCCACGGTGTTTCTGTATCTCTATTATGTTGGTGCGGCTTCGGAACTTTTAAATATCTTGATATATCTCGAGAACTACGCGTCTGATCAAAAAATATCATAGAACATAAAAAGTAGGAAACTTAATTCTCTACAAAAACGGTCTCTTAACATTTTGCCATAGCTCGCTTCGTTTCCGAGATATTTGCAGATATATCTCAAGGGAAGGGGCCTGACGGACATATTTCGAGATATTTCTTCTTCTTGTTGTTCTTCTTCTGCACAGCTAAGCTGGAAGTGGCATTTGCGGCTCGCACTAGTGCACAGTTATCTCAAAGAAAGGGGCCACGGTGTTTCTGTATCTCTATTATGTTGGTGCGGCTTCGGAACTTTTAAATATCTCGATATATCTCGAAAACTACGCTTCTGATCAAAAAATATCATAGAACATAAATTGTAGGAAACATAATTCTCTACAAAAAAGGTCTCTTAACATTTTGCCATAGCTCGCTTCGTTTCCGAGATATTTGCAGATATATCTCAAGGGAAGGGGCCTGACGGACATATTTCGAGATATTTCTTCTTCTTGTTGTTCTTCTTCTGCACAGCTAAGCTGGAAGTGGCATTTACAGCTCGCACTAGTGCAGAGTTATCTCAAAGAAAGGGGCCACGGTGTTTCTGTATCCCTATTATGTTGGTGCGGCTTCGGAACTTTTAAATATCTCGATATATCTCGAGAACTACGCTTCTGATCAAAAAATATCATAGAACATAAATTGTAGGAAACATAATTCTCTACAAAAAACGTCTCTTAACATTCTGCCATACCTCGCTTCGTTTGCGAGATATTTGCAGATTTATCTCAAGGGAAGGGGCCTGACGGACATATTTCGAGATATTTCTTCTTCTTGTTGTTCTTCTTCTGCACAGCTAAGCTGGAAGTGGCATTTGCGGCTCGCACTAGTGCAGAGTTATCTCAAAGAAAGGGGCCACGGTGTTTCTGTATCCCTATTATGTTGGTGCGGCTTCGGAACTTTTAAATATCTCGATATATCTCGAGAACTACGCTTCTGATCAAAAAATATCATAGAACATAAATTGTAGGAAACATAATTCTCTACAAAAAAGGTCTCTTAACATTTTGCCATAGCTCGCTTCGTTTCCGAGATATTTGCAGATATATCTCAAGGGAAGGGGCCTGACGGACATATTTCGAGATATTTCTTCTTCTTGTTGTTCTTCTTCTGCACAGCTAAGCTGGAAGTGGCATTTGCGGCTCGCACTAGTGCACAGTTATCTCAAAGAAAGGGGCCACGGTGTTTCTGTATCTCTATTATGTTGGTGCGGCTTCGGAACTTTTAAATATCTCGATATATCTCGAAAACTACGCTTCTGATCAAAAAATATCATAGAACATAAATTGTAGGAAACATAATTCTCTACAAAAAAGGTCTCTTAACATTTTGCCATAGCTCGCTTCGTTTCCGAGATATTTGCAGATATATCTCAAGGGAAGGGGCCTGACGGACATATTTCGAGATATTTCTTCTTCTTGTTGTTCTTCTTCTGCACAGCTAAGCTGGAAGTGGCATTTACAGCTCGGAATAGTGCAGAGTTATCTCAAAGAAAGGGGCCACGGTGTTTCTGTATCTCTATTATGTTGGTGCGGCTTCGGAACTTTTAAATATCTTGATATATCTCGAGAACTACGCATCTGATCAAAAAATATCATAGAACATAAAAAGTAGGAAACTTAATTCTCTACAAAAAAGGTCTCTTAACATTTTGCCATAGCTCGCTTGGTTTCCGAGATATTTGCAGATTTATCTCAAGGGAAGGGGCCTAACGGACATATTTCGAGATATTTCTTCTTCTTGTTGTTCTTCTTCTGCACAGCTAAATTGGAAGTGGCATTTCCAGCTCGCAATAGTGCAGAGTTATCTTAAAGAAAGGGGCCACGGTGTTTCTGTATCTCTATTATGTTGGTGCGGCTTCGGAACTTTTAAATATCTTGATATATCTCGAGAACTACGCGTCTGATCAAAAAATATCATAGAACATAAAAAGTAGGAAACTTAATTTTCTACAAAAACGGTCTCTTAACATTTTGCCATAGCTCGCTTCGTTTCCGAGATATTTGCAGATATATCTCAAGGGAAGGGGCCTGACGGACATATTTCGAGATATTTCTTCTTCTTGTTGTTCTTCTTCTGCACAGCTAAGCTGGAAGTGGCATTTGCGGCTCGCACTAGTGCACAGTTATCTCAAAGAAAGGGGCCACGGTGTTTCTGTATCTCTATTATGTTGGTGCGGCTTCGGAACTTTTAAATATCTCGATATATCTCGAAAACTACGCTTCTGATCAAAAAATATCATAGAACATAAATTGTAGGAAACATAATTCTCTACAAAAAAGGTCTCTTAACATTTTGCCATAGCTCGCTTCGTTTCCGAGATATTTGCAGATATATCTCAAGGGAAGGGGCCTGACGGACATATTTCGAGATATTTCTTCTTCTTGTTGTTCTTCTTCTGCACAGCTAAGCTGGAAGTGGCATTTACAGCTCGGAATAGTGCAGAGTTATCTCAAAGAAAGGGGCCACGGTGTTTCTGTATCTCTATTATGTTGGTGCGGCTTCGGAACTTTTAAATATCTTGATATATCTCGAGAACTACGCATCTGATTAAAAAATATCATGGAACATAAAAAGTAGGAAACTTAATTCTCTACAAAAAACGTCTCTTAACATTTTGCCATAGCTCGCTTCGTTTCCGAGATATTTGCAGATTTATCTCAAGGGAAGGGGCCTGACGGACATATTTCGAGATATTTCTTCTTCTTGTTGTTCTTCTTCTGCACAGCTAAGCTGGAAGTGGCATTTGCGGCTCGCACTAGTGCAGAGTTATCTCAAAGAAAGGGGCCACGGTGTTTCTGTATCTCTATTATGTTGGTGCGGCTTCGGAACTTTTAAATATCTTGATATATCTCGAGAACTACGCGTCTGATCAAAAAATATCATAGAACATAAAAAGTAGGAAACTTAATTTTCTACAAAAACGGTCTCTTACCATTTTGCCATAGCTCGCTTCGTTTCCGAGATATTTGCAGATATATCTCAAGGGAAGGGGCCTGACGGACATATTTCGAGATATTTCTTCTTCTTGTTGTTCTTCTTCTGCACAGCTAAGCTGGAAGTGGCATTTGCGGCTCGCACTAGTGCACAGTTATCTCAAAGAAAGGGGCCACGGTGTTTCTGTATCTCTATTATGTTGGTGCGGCTTCGGAACTTTTAAATATCTCGATATATCTCGAAAACTACGCTTCTGATCAAAAAATATCATAGAACATAAATTGTAGAAAACATAATTCTCTACAAAAAAGGTCTCTTAACATTTTGCCATAGCTCGCTTCGTTTCCGAGATATTTGCAGATATATCTCAAGGGAAGGGGCCTGACGGACATATTTCGAGATATTTCTTCTTCTTGTTGTTCTTCTTCTGCACAGCTAAGCTGGAAGTGGCATTTACAGCTCGGAATAGTGCAGAGTTATCTCAAAGAAAGGGGCCACGGTGTTTCTGTATCTCTATTATGTTGGTGCGGCTTCGGAACTTTTAAATATCTTGATATATCTCGAGAACTACGCATCTGATTAAAAAATATCATGGAACATAAAAAGTAGGAAACTTAATTCTCTACAAAAAACGTCTCTTAACATTTTGCCATAGCTCGCTTCGTTTCCGAGATATTTGCAGATTTATCTCAAGGGAAGGGGCCTGACGGACATATTTCGAGATATTTCTTCTTCTTGTTGTTCTTCTTCTGCACAGCTAAGCTGGAAGTGGCATTTGCGGCTCGCACTAGTGCAGAGTTATCTCAAAGAAAGGGGCCACGGTGTTTCTGTATCCCTATTATGTTGGTGCGGCTTCGGAACTTTTAAATATCTCGATATATCTCGAGAACTACGCTTCTGATCAAAAAATATCATAGAACATAAATTGTAGGAAACATAATTCTCGACAAAAAAGGTCTCTTAACATTTTGCCATAGCTCGCTTCGTTTCCGAGATATTTGCAGATATATCTCAAGGGAAGGGGCCTGACGGACATATTTCGAGATATTTCTTCTTCTTGTTGTTCTTCTTCTGCACAGCTAAGCTGGAAGTGGCATTTACAGCTCGGAATAGTGCAGAGTTATCTCAAAGAAAGGGGCCACGGTGTTTCTGTATCTCTATTATGTTGGTGCGGCTTCGGAACTTTTAAATATCTTGATATATCTCGAGAACTACGCATCTGATCAAAAAATATCATAGCACATAAAAAGTAGGAAACTTAATTCTCTACAAAAAACGTCTCTTAACATTTTGCCATAGCTCGCTTCGTTTCCGAGATATTTGCAGATTTATCTCAAGGGAAGGGGCCTGACGGACATATTTCGAGATATTTCTTCTTCTTGTTGTTCTTCTTCTGCACAGCTAAGCTGGAAGTGGCATTTGCGGCTCGCACTAGTGCAGAGTTATCTCAAAGAAAGGGGCCACGGTGTTTCTGTATCCCTATTATGTTGGTGCGGCTTCGGAACTTTTAAATATCTCGATATATCTCGAGAACTACGCTTCTGATCAAAAAATATCATAGAACATAAATTGTAGGAAACATAATTCTCTACAAAAAACGTCTCTTAACATTCTGCCATAGCTCGCTTCGTTTCCGAGATATTTGCAGATTTATCTCAAGGGAAGGGGCCTGACGGACATATTTCGAGATATTTCTTCTTCTTGTTGTTCTTCTTCTGCACAGCTAAGCTGGAAGTGGCATTTGCGGCTCGCACTAGTGCACAGTTATCTCAAAGAAAGGGGCCACGGTGTTTCTGTATCTCTAATATGTTGGTGCGGCTTCGGAACTTTTAAATATCTCGATATATCTCGAAAACTACGCTTCTGATCAAAAAATATCATAGAACATAAATTGTAGGAAACATAATTCTCGACAAAAAAGGTCTCTTAACATTTTGCCATAGCTCGCTTCGTTTCCGAGATATTTGCAGATATATCTCAAGGGAAGGGGCCTGACGGACATATTTCGAGATATTTCTTCTTCTTGTTGTTCTTCTTCTGCACAGCTAAGCTGGAAGTGGCATTTACAGCTCGGAATAGTGCAGAGTTATCTCAAAGAAAGGGGCCACGGTGTTTCTGTATCTCTATTATGTTGGTGCGGCTTCGGAACTTTTAAATATCTTGATATATCTCGAGAACTACGCATCTGATCAAAAAATATCATAGCACATAAAAAGTAGGAAACTTAATTCTCTACAAAAAACGTCTCTTAACATTTTGCCATAGCTCGCTTCGTTTCCGAGATATTTGCAGATTTATCTCAAGGGAAGGGGCCTGACGGACATATTTCGAGATATTTCTTCTTCTTGTTGTTCTTCTTCTGCACAGCTAAGCTGGAAGTGGCATTTGCGGCTCGCACTAGTGCAGAGTTATCTCAAAGAAAGGGGCCACGGTGTTTCTGTATCCCTATTATGTTGGTGCGGCTTCGGAACTTTTAAATATCTCGATATATCTCGAGAACTACGCTTCTGATCAAAAAATATCATAGAACATAAATTGTAGGAAACATAATTCTCTACAAAAAACGTCTCTTAACATTCTGCCATAGCTCGCTTCGTTTCCGAGATATTTGCAGATTTATCTCAAGGGAAGGGGCCTGACGGACATATTTCGAGATATTTCTTCTTCTTGTTGTTCTTCTTCTGCACAGCTAAGCTGGAAGTGGCATTTGCGGCTCGCACTAGTGCACAGTTATCTCAAAGAAAGGGGCCACGGTGTTTCTGTATCTCTAATATGTTGGTGCGGCTTCGGAACTTTTAAATATCTCGATATATCTCGAAAACTACGCTTCTGATCAAAAAATATCATAGAACGTAAATTGTAGGAAACATAATTCTCTACAAAAAAGGTCTCTTAACATTTTGCCATAGCTCGCTTCGTTTCCGAGATATTTGCAGATATATCTCAAGGGAAGGGGCCTGACGGACATATTTCGAGATATTTCTTCTTCTTGTTGTTCTTCTTCTGCACAGCTAAGCTGGAAGTGGCATTTGCGGCTCGCACTAGTGCAGAGTTATCTCAAAGAAAGGGGCCACGGTGTTTCTGTATCTCTATTATGTTGGTGCGGCTTCGGAACTTTTAAATATCTTGATATATCTCGAGAACTACGCGTCTGATCAAAAAATATCATAGAACATAAAAAGTAGGAAACTTAATTTTCTACAAAAACGGTCTCTTACCATTTTGCCATAGCTCGCTTCGTTTCCGAGATATTTGCAGATATATCTCAAGGGAAGGGGCCTGACGGACATATTTCGAGATATTTCTTCTTCTTGTTGTTCTTCTTCTGCACAGCTAAGCTGGAAGTGGCATTTGCGGCTCGCACTAGTGCACAGTTATCTCAAAGAAAGGGGCCACGGTGTTTCTGTATCTCTATTATGTTGGTGCGGCTTCGGAACTTTTAAATATCTCGATATATCTCGAAAACTACGCTTCTGATCAAAAAATATCATAGAACATAAATTGTAGAAAACATAATTCTCTACAAAAAAG
Organism: Osmia lignaria lignaria; assembly: GCF_051020975.1. Lineage (NCBI taxonomy): Eukaryota > Metazoa > Arthropoda > Insecta > Hymenoptera > Megachilidae > Osmia > Osmia lignaria. Next base: position 24,449,502 of record NW_027478159.1, read on the forward strand.
GTCTCTTAACATTTTGCCATAGCTCGCTTCGTTTCCGAGATATTTGCAGATATATCTCAAGGGAAGGGGCCTGACGGACATATTTCGAGATATTTCTTCTTCTTGTTGTTCTTCTTCTGCACAGCTAAGCTGGAAGTGGCATTTACAGCTCGGAATAGTGCAGAGTTATCTCAAAGAAAGGGGCCACGGTGTTTCTGTATCTCTATTATGTTGGTGCGGCTTCGGAACTTTTAAATATCTTGATATATCTCGAGAACTACGCATCTGATTAAAAAATATCATGGAACATAAAAAGTAGGAAACTTAATTCTCTACAAAAAACGTCTCTTAACATTTTGCCATAGCTCGCTTCGTTTCCGAGATATTTGCAGATTTATCTCAAGGGAAGGGGCCTGACGGACATATTTCGAGATATTTCTTCTTCTTGTTGTTCTTCTTCTGCACAGCTAAGCTGGAAGTGGCATTTGCGGCTCGCACTAGTGCAGAGTTATCTCAAAGAAAGGGGCCACGGTGTTTCTGTATCCCTATTATGTTGGTGCGGCTTCGGAACTTTTAAATATCTCGATATATCTCGAGAACTACGCTTCTGATCAAAAAATATCATAGAACATAAATTGTAGGAAACATAATTCTCGACAAAAAAGGTCTCTTAACATTTTGCCATAGCTCGCTTCGTTTCCGAGATATTTGCAGATATATCTCAAGGGAAGGGGCCTGACGGACATATTTCGAGATATTTCTTCTTCTTGTTGTTCTTCTTCTGCACAGCTAAGCTGGAAGTGGCATTTACAGCTCGGAATAGTGCAGAGTTATCTCAAAGAAAGGGGCCACGGTGTTTCTGTATCTCTATTATGTTGGTGCGGCTTCGGAACTTTTAAATATCTTGATATATCTCGAGAACTACGCATCTGATCAAAAAATATCATAGCACATAAAAAGTAGGAAACTTAATTCTCTACAAAAAACGTCTCTTAACATTTTGCCATAGCTCGCTTCGTTTCCGAGATATTTGCAGATTTATCTCAAGGGAAGGGGCCTGACGGACATATTTCGAGATATTTCTTCTTCTTGTTGTTCTTCTTCTGCACAGCTAAGCTGGAAGTGGCATTTGCGGCTCGCACTAGTGCAGAGTTATCTCAAAGAAAGGGGCCACGGTGTTTCTGTATCCCTATTATGTTGGTGCGGCTTCGGAACTTTTAAATATCTCGATATATCTCGAGAACTACGCTTCTGATCAAAAAATATCATAGAACATAAATTGTAGGAAACATAATTCTCTACAAAAAACGTCTCTTAACATTCTGCCATAGCTCGCTTCGTTTCCGAGATATTTGCAGATTTATCTCAAGGGAAGGGGCCTGACGGACATATTTCGAGATATTTCTTCTTCTTGTTGTTCTTCTTCTGCACAGCTAAGCTGGAAGTGGCATTTGCGGCTCGCACTAGTGCACAGTTATCTCAAAGAAAGGGGCCACGGTGTTTCTGTATCTCTAATATGTTGGTGCGGCTTCGGAACTTTTAAATATCTCGATATATCTCGAAAACTACGCTTCTGATCAAAAAATATCATAGAACATAAATTGTAGGAAACATAATTCTCGACAAAAAAGGTCTCTTAACATTTTGCCATAGCTCGCTTCGTTTCCGAGATATTTGCAGATATATCTCAAGGGAAGGGGCCTGACGGACATATTTCGAGATATTTCTTCTTCTTGTTGTTCTTCTTCTGCACAGCTAAGCTGGAAGTGGCATTTACAGCTCGGAATAGTGCAGAGTTATCTCAAAGAAAGGGGCCACGGTGTTTCTGTATCTCTATTATGTTGGTGCGGCTTCGGAACTTTTAAATATCTTGATATATCTCGAGAACTACGCATCTGATCAAAAAATATCATAGCACATAAAAAGTAGGAAACTTAATTCTCTACAAAAAACGTCTCTTAACATTTTGCCATAGCTCGCTTCGTTTCCGAGATATTTGCAGATTTATCTCAAGGGAAGGGGCCTGACGGACATATTTCGAGATATTTCTTCTTCTTGTTGTTCTTCTTCTGCACAGCTAAGCTGGAAGTGGCATTTGCGGCTCGCACTAGTGCAGAGTTATCTCAAAGAAAGGGGCCACGGTGTTTCTGTATCCCTATTATGTTGGTGCGGCTTCGGAACTTTTAAATATCTCGATATATCTCGAGAACTACGCTTCTGATCAAAAAATATCATAGAACATAAATTGTAGGAAACATAATTCTCTACAAAAAACGTCTCTTAACATTCTGCCATAGCTCGCTTCGTTTCCGAGATATTTGCAGATTTATCTCAAGGGAAGGGGCCTGACGGACATATTTCGAGATATTTCTTCTTCTTGTTGTTCTTCTTCTGCACAGCTAAGCTGGAAGTGGCATTTGCGGCTCGCACTAGTGCACAGTTATCTCAAAGAAAGGGGCCACGGTGTTTCTGTATCTCTAATATGTTGGTGCGGCTTCGGAACTTTTAAATATCTCGATATATCTCGAAAACTACGCTTCTGATCAAAAAATATCATAGAACGTAAATTGTAGGAAACATAATTCTCTACAAAAAAGGTCTCTTAACATTTTGCCATAGCTCGCTTCGTTTCCGAGATATTTGCAGATATATCTCAAGGGAAGGGGCCTGACGGACATATTTCGAGATATTTCTTCTTCTTGTTGTTCTTCTTCTGCACAGCTAAGCTGGAAGTGGCATTTACAGCTCGGAATAGTGCAGAGTTATCTCAAAGAAAGGGGCCACGGTGTTTCTGTATCCCTATTATGTTGGTGCGGCTTCGGAACTTTTAAATATCTCGATATATCTCGAGAACTACGCTTCTGATCAAAAAATATCAGAGAACATAAATTGTAGGAAACATAATTCTCTACAAAAAACGTCTCTTAACATTCTGCCATAGCTCGCTTCGTTTGCGAGATATTTGCAGATTTATCTCAAGGGAAGGGGCCTGACGGACATATTTCGAGATATTTCTTCTTCTTGTTGTTCTTCTTCTGCACAGCTAAGCTGGAAGTTGCATTTGCGGCTCGCACTAGTGCAGAGTTATCTCAAAGAAAGGGGCCACGGTGTTTCTGTATCCCTATTATGTTGGTGCGGCTTCGGAACTTTTAAATATCTCGATATATCTCGAGAACTACGCTTCTGATCAAAAAATATCAGAGAACATAAATTGTAGGAAACATAATTCTCTACAAAAAACGTCTCTTAACATTCTGCCATAGCTCGCTTCGTTTGCGAGATATTTGCAGATTTATCTCAAGGGAAGGGGCCTGACGGACATATTTCGAGATATTTCTTCTTCTTGTTGTTCTTCTTCTGCACAGCTAAGCTGGAAGTGGCATTTGCGGCTCGCACTAGTGCAGAGTTATCTCAAAGAAAGGGGCCACGGTGTTTCTGTATCCCTATTATGTTGGTGCGGCTTCGGAACTTTTAAATATCTCGATATATCTCGAGAACTACGCTTCTGATCAAAAAATATCATAGAACATAAATTGTAGGAAACATAATTCTCTACAAAAAAGGTCTCTTAACATTTTGCCATAGCTCGCTTCGTTTCCGAGATATTTGCAGATATATCTCAAGGGAAGGGGCCTGACGGACATATTTCGAGATATTTCTTCTTCTTGTTGTTCTTCTTCTGCACAGCTAAATTGGAAGTGGCATTTCCAGCTCGCAATAGTGCAGAGTTATCTTAAAGAAAGGGGCCACGGTGTTTCTGTATCTCTATTATGTTGGTGCGGCTTCGGAACTTTTAAATATCTTGATATATCTCGAGAACTACGCGTCTGATCAAAAAATATCATAGAACATAAAAAGTAGGAAACTTAATTTTCTACAAAAACGGTCTCTTAACATTTTGCCATAGCTCGCTTCGTTTCCGAGATATTTGCAGATATATCTCAAGGGAAGGGGCCTGACGGACATATTTCGAGATATTTCTTCTTCTTGTTGTTCTTCTTCTGCACAGCTAAGCTGGAAGTGGCATTTGCGGCTCGCACTAGTGCACAGTTATCTCAAAGAAAGGGGCCACGGTGTTTCTGTATCTCTATTATGTTGGTGCGGCTTCGGAACTTTTAAATATCTCGATATATCTCGAAAACTACGCTTCTGATCAAAAAATATCATAGAACATAAATTGTAGGAAACATAATTCTCTACAAAAAAGGTCTCTTAACATTTTGCCATAGCTCGCTTCGTTTCCGAGATATTTGCAGATTTATCTCAAGGGAAGGGGCCTGACGGACATATTTCGAGATATTTCTTCTTCTTGTTGTTCTTCTTCTGCACAGCTAAGCTGGAAGTGGCATTTGCGGCTCGCACTAGTGCAGAGTTATCTCAAAGAAAGGGGCCACGGTGTTTCTGTATCCCTATTATGTTGGTGCGGCTTCGGAACTTTTAAATATCTCGATATATCTCGAGAACTACGCTTCTGATCAAAAAATATCATAGAACATAAAAAGTAGGAAACTTAATTTTCTACAAAAACGGTCTCTTAACATTTTGCCATAGCTCGCTTCGTTTCCGAGATATTTGCAGATATATCTCAAGGGAAGGGGCCTGACGGACATATTTCGAGATATTTCTTCTTCTTGTTGTTCTTCTTCTGCACAGCTAAGCTGGAAGTGGCATTTGCGGCTCGCACTAGTGCACAGTTATCTCAAAGAAAGGGGCCACGGTGTTTCTGTATCTCTATTATGTTGGTGCGGCTTCGGAACTTTTAAATATCTCGATATATCTCGAAAACTACGCTTCTGATCAAAAAATATCATAGAACATAAATTGTAGGAAACATAATTCTCTACAAAAAAGGTCTCTTAACATTTTGCCATAGCTCGCTTCGTTTCCGAGATATTTGCAGATATATCTCAAGGGAAGGGGCCTGACGGACATATTTCGAGATATTTCTTCTTCTTGTTGTTCTTCTTCTGCACAGCTAAGCTGGAAGTGGCATTTACAGCTCGGAATAGTGCAGAGTTATCTCAAAGAAAGGGGCCACGGTGTTTCTGTATCTCTATTATGTTGGTGCGGCTTCGGAACTTTTAAATATCTTGATATATCTCGAGAACTACGCATCTGATTAAAAAATATCATGGAACATAAAAAGTAGGAAACTTAATTCTCTACAAAAAACGTCTCTTAACATTTTGCCATAGCTCGCTTCGTTTCCGAGATATTTGCAGATTTATCTCAAGGGAAGGGGCCTGACGGACATATTTCGAGATATTTCTTCTTCTTGTTGTTCTTCTTCTGCACAGCTAAGCTGGAAGTGGCATTTGCGGCTCGCACTAGTGCAGAGTTATCTCAAAGAAAGGGGCCACGGTGTTTCTGTATCCCTATTATGTTGGTGCGGCTTCGGAACTTTTAAATATCTCGATATATCTCGAGAACTACGCTTCTGATCAAAAAATATCATAGAACATAAATTGTAGGAAACATAATTCTCGACAAAAAAGGTCTCTTAACATTTTGCCATAGCTCGCTTCGTTTCCGAGATATTTGCAGATATATCTCAAGGGAAGGGGCCTGACGGACATATTTCGAGATATTTCTTCTTCTTGTTGTTCTTCTTCTGCACAGCTAAGCTGGAAGTGGCATTTACAGCTCGGAATAGTGCAGAGTTATCTCAAAGAAAGGGGCCACGGTGTTTCTGTATCTCTATTATGTTGGTGCGGCTTCGGAACTTTTAAATATCTTGATATATCTCGAGAACTACGCATCTGATCAAAAAATATCATAGCACATAAAAAGTAGGAAACTTAATTCTCTACAAAAAACGTCTCTTAACATTTTGCCATAGCTCGCTTCGTTTCCGAGATATTTGCAGATTTATCTCAAGGGAAGGGGCCTGACGGACATATTTCGAGATATTTCTTCTTCTTGTTGTTCTTCTTCTGCACAGCTAAGCTGGAAGTGGCATTTGCGGCTCGCACTAGTGCAGAGTTATCTCAAAGAAAGGGGCCACGGTGTTTCTGTATCCCTATTATGTTGGTGCGGCTTCGGAACTTTTAAATATCTCGATATATCTCGAGAACTACGCTTCTGATCAAAAAATATCATAGAACATAAATTGTAGGAAACATAATTCTCTACAAAAAACGTCTCTTAACATTCTGCCATAGCTCGCTTCGTTTCCGAGATATTTGCAGATTTATCTCAAGGGAAGGGGCCTGACGGACATATTTCGAGATATTTCTTCTTCTTGTTGTTCTTCTTCTGCACAGCTAAGCTGGAAGTGGCATTTGCGGCTCGCACTAGTGCACAGTTATCTCAAAGAAAGGGGCCACGGTGTTTCTGTATCTCTAATATGTTGGTGCGGCTTCGGAACTTTTAAATATCTCGATATATCTCGAAAACTACGCTTCTGATCAAAAAATATCATAGAACATAAATTGTAGGAAACATAATTCTCTACAAAAAAGGTCTCTTAACATTTTGCCATAGCTCGCTTCGTTTCCGAGATATTTGCAGATATATCTCAAGGGAAGGGGCCTGACGGACATATTTCGAGATATTTCTTCTTCTTGTTGTTCTTCTTCTGCACAGCTAAGCTGGAAGTGGCATTTACAGCTCGGAATAGTGCAGAGTTATCTCAAAGAAAGGGGCCACGGTGTTTCTGTATCTCTATTATGTTGGTGCGGCTTCGGAACTTTTAAATATCTTGATATATCTCGAGAACTACGCATCTGATCAAAAAATATCATAGAACATAAAAAGTAGGAAACTTAATTCTCTACAAAAAACGTCTCTTAACATTTTGCCATAGCTCGCTTCGTTTCCGAGATATTTGCAGATATATCACAAGGGAAGGGGCCTGACGGACATATTTCGAGATATTTCTTCTTCTTGTTGTTCTTCTTCTGCACAGCTAAGCTGGAAGTGGCATTTACAGCTCGGAATAGTGCAGAGTTATCTCAAAGAGAGGGGCCACGGTGTTTCTGTATCTCTATTATGTTGGTGCGGCTTCGGAACTTTTAAATATCTTGATATATCTCGAGAACTACGCATCTGATCAAAAAATATCATAGAACATAAAAAGTAGGAAACTTAATTCTCTACAAAAAACGTCTCTTAACATTTTGCCATAGCTCGCTTCGTTTCCGAGATATTTGCAGATATATCTCAAGGGAAGGGGCCTGACGGACATATTTCGAGATATTTCTTCTTCTTGTTGTTCTTCTTCTGCACAGCTAAGCTGGAAGTGGCATTTACAGCTCGGAATAGTGCAGAGTTATCTCAAAGAGAGGGGCCACGGTGTTTCTGTATCTCTATTATGTTGGTGCGGCTTCGGAACTTTTAAATATCTTGATATATCTCGAGAACTACGCATCTGATCAAAAAATATCATAGAACATAAAAAGTAGGAAACTTAATTCTCTACAAAAAAGGTCTCTTAACATTTTGCCATAGCTCGCTTCGTTTCCGAGATATTTGCAGATTTATCTCAAGGGAAGGGGCCTAACGGACATATTTCGAGATATTTCTTCTTCTTGTTGTTCTTCTTCTGCACAGCTAAACTGGAAGTGGCATTTCCAGCTCGCAATAGTGCAGAGTTATCTCAAAGAGAGGGGCCACGGTGTTTCTGTATCTCTATTATGTTGGTGCGGCTTCGGAACTTTTAAATATCTTGATATATCTCGAGACCTACGCATTTGATCAAAAAATATCATAGAACATGAAAAGTAGGAAACTTAATTCTCTACAAAAAAGGTCTCTTAACATTTTGCCATAGCTCTCTTGGTTTCCGAGATATTTGCAGATTTATCTCAAGGGAAGGGGCCTGACGGACATATTTCGAGATATTTCTTCTTCCTGTTGTTCCTCTTCTGCACAGCTAAGCTGGAAGTGGCATTTGCGGCTCGCACTAGTGCAGAGTTATCTCAAAGAAAGGGGCCACGGTGTTTCTGTATCCCTATTATGTTCGTGCGGCTTCGGAACTTTTAAATATCTCGATATATCTCGAGAACTACGCTTCTGATCAAAAAATATCATAGAACATAAATTGTAGGAAACATAATTCTCTACAAAAAACATCTCTTGACATTTTGCCATAGCTCGCTTCGTTTCCGAGATATTTGCAGATTCAGCTCAAAGGAACTGGCCTGACGGACATATTTCGAGATATTTCTTCTTCTTGTTGTTCTTCCTCTGCACAGGTAAGCTGGAAGTGGCATTTGCAGCTGGCAAAGTGCAGAGTTATCTCAAAGAAAGGGGCCACGGTGTTTCTGTATCTCTATTATGTTGGTGCGGCTTCGGAACTTTTAAATATCTTGATATATCTCGAGAACTACGCCTCTGATCGAAAAATATCATAGAACATAAAAAGTAGGAAACTCAATTCTCTACAAAAAAGGTCTCTTAACATTTTGCCATAGCTCGCTTCGTTTCCGAGATATTTGCAGATTTATCTCAAGGGAAGGGGCCTGACGGACATATTTCGAGATATTTCTTCTTCTTGTTGTTCTTCTTCTGCACAGCTAAGCTGGAAGTGGCATTTGCAGCGCGCAATAGTGCAGAGTTATCTCAAAGAAAGGGGCCACGGTGTTTCTGTATCTCTATTATGTTGGTGCGGCTTCGGAACTTTTAAACATCTTGATATATCTCGAGAACTACGCATCTGATCAAAAAATATCATACTACATAAAAAGTAGGAAACTTATTTCTCTACAAGAAAGGTCTCTAAACATTTTGCCATAGCTCGCTTCGTTTCCGAGATATTTGCAGATTTATCTCAAGGGAAGGGGCCTGACGGACATATTTCGAGATATTTCTTCTTCTTGTTGTTCTTCTTCTGCACAGCTAAGCTGGAAGTGGCATTTGCAGCTCGCAATAGTGCAAAGTTATCTCAAAGAAAGGGGCCACGGTGTTTCTGTATCTCTATTATGTTGGTGCGGCTTCGGAACTTTTAAATATCTTGATATATCTCGAGAACTACGCATCTGATCAAGAAATATCATAGAACATGAAAAGTAGGAAACTTAATTCTCTACAAAAAAGGTCTCTTAACATTTTGCCATAGCTCTCTTCGTTTCCGAGATATTTGCAGATTTATCTCAAGGGAAGGGGCCTGACGGACATATTTCGAGATATTTCTTCTTCTTGTTGTTCTTCTTCTGCACAGCTAAGCTGGAAGTGGCATTTGCGGCTCGCACTAGTGCAGAGTTATCTCAAAGAAAGGGGCCACGGTGTTTCTGTATCCCTATTATGTTGGTGCGGCTTCGGAACTTTTAAATATCTCGATATATCTCGAGAACTACGCTTCTGATCAAAAAATATCATAGAACATAAATTGTAGGAAACATAATTCTCTACAAAAAACGTCTCTTAACATTTTGCCATAGCTCGCTTCGTTTCCGAGATATTTGCAGATTTATCTCAAGGGAAGGGGCCTGACGGACATATTTCGAGATATTTCTTCTTCTTGTTGTTCTTCTTCTGCACAGCTAAGCTGGAAGTGGCATTTGCGGCTCGCACTAGTGCACAGTTATCTCAAAGAAAGGGGCCACGGTGTTTCTGTATCTCTATTATGTTGGTGCGTCTTCGGAACTTTTAAATATCTCGATATATCTCGAAAACTACGCTTCTGATCAAAAAATATCATAGAACATAAATTGTAGGAAACATAATTCTCTACAAAAAACGTCTCTTAACATTTTGCCATAGCTCGCTTCGTTTCCGAGATATTTGCAGATTCAGCTCAAAGGAACTGGCCTGACGGACATATTTCGAGATATTTCTTCTTCTTGTTGTTCTTCTTCTGCACAGCTAAGCTGGAAGTGGCATTTGCAGCGCGCAATAGTGCAGAGTTATCTCAAAGAAAGGGGCCACGGTGTTTCTGTATCTCTATTATGTTGGTGCGGCTTCGGAACTTTTAAATATCTTGATATATCTCGAGAACTACGCATCTGATCAAAAAATATCATAGAACATAAAAAGTAGGAAACTTAATTCTCTACAAAAAAGGTCTCTTAACATTTTGCCATAGCTCGCTTCGTTTCCGAGATATTTGCAGATTTATCTCAAGGGAAGGGGCCTAACGGACATATTTCGAGATATTTCTTCTTCTTGTTGTTCTTCTTCTGCACAGCTAAACTGGAAGTGGCATTTCCAGCTCGCAATAGTGCAGAGTTATCTCAAAGAAAGGGGCCACGGTGTTTCTGTATCTCTATTATGTTGGTGCGGCTTCGGAACTTTTAAATATCTTGATATATCTCGAGAACTACGCATCTGATCAAAAAATATCATAGAACATAAAAAGTAGGAAACTTAATTCTCTACAAAAAAGGTCTCTTAACATTTTGCCATAGCTCGCTTCGTTTCCGAGATATTTGCAGATTTATCTCAAGGGAAGGGGACTAACGGACATATTTCGAGATATTTCTTCTTCTTGTTGTTCTTCTTCTGCACAGCTAAGCTGGAAGTGGCATTTCCAGCTCGCAATAGTGCAGAGTTATCTCAAAGAAAGGGGCCACGGTGTTTCTGTATCTCTATTATGTTGGTGCGGCTTCGGAACTTTTAAATATCTCGATATATCTCGAAAACTACGCTTCTGATCAAAAAATATCATAGAACATAAATTGTAGGAAACATAATTCTCTACAAAAAAGGTCTCTTAACATTTTGCCATAGCTCGCTTCGTTTCCGAGATATTTAAGATATATCTCAAGGGAAGGGGCCTGACGGACATATTTCGAGATATTTCTTCTTCTTGTTGTTCTTCTTCTGCACAGCTAAGCTGGAAGTGGCATTTACAGCTCGGAATAGTGCAGAGTTATCTCAAAGAGAGGGGCCACGGTGTTTCTGTATCTCTATTATGTTGGTGCGGCTTCGGAACTTTTAAATATCTTGATATATCTCGAGAACTACGCATCTGATCAAAAAATATCATAGAACATAAAAAGTAGGAAACTTAATTCTCTACAAAAAACGTCTCTTAACATTTTGCCATAGCTCGCTTCGTTTCCGAGATATTTGCAGATATATCTCAAGGGAAGGGGCCTGACGGACATATTTCGAGATATTTCTTCTTCTTGTTGTTCTTCTTCTGCACAGCTAAGCTGGAAGTGGCATTTACAGCTCGGAATAGTGCAGAGTTATCTCAAAGAGAGGGGCCACGGTGTTTCTGTATCTCTATTATGTTGGTGCGGCTTCGGAACTTTTAAATATCTTGATATATCTCGAGAACTACGCATCTGATCAAAAAATATCATACTACATAAAAAGTAGGAAACTTAATTCTCTACAAGAAAGGTCTCTAAACATTTTGCCATAGCTCGCTTCGTTTCCGAGATATTTGCAGATTTATCTCAAGGGAAGGGGCCTGACGGACATATTTCGAGATATTTCTTCTTCTTGTTGTTCTTCCTCTGCACAGCTAAGCTGGAAGTGGCATTTGCAGCTCGCAATAGTGCAGAGTTATCTCAAAGAAAGGGGCCACGGTGTTTCTGTATCTCTATTATGTTGGTGCGGCTTCGGAACTTTTAAATATCTTGATATATCTCGAGAACTACGCATCTGATCAAAAAATATCATAGAACATAAAAAGTAGGAAACTTAATTCTCTACAAAAAAGGTCTCTTAACATTTTGCCATAGCTCGCTTCGTTTCCGAGATATTTGCATATTTATCACAAGGGAAGGGGCCTGACGGACATATTTCGAGATATTTCTTCTTCTTCTTGTTCTTCGTCTGCACAGCTAAGCTGGAAGTGGCATTTGCGGCTCGCACTAGTGCAGAGTTATCTCAAAGAAAGGGGCCACGGTGTTTCTGTATCTCTATTATGTTGGTGCGGCTTCGGAACTTTTAAATATCTCGATATATCTCGAGAACTACGCCTCTGATCGAAAAATATCATAGAACATAAAAAGTAGGAAACTGAATTCTCTACAAAAAAGGTCTCTTAACATTTTGCCATAGCTCGCTTCGTTTCCGAGATATTTGCAGATTTATCTCAAGGGAAGGGGCCTAACGGACATATTTCGAGATATTTCTTCTTCTTGTTGTTCTTCTTCTGCACAGCTAAACTGGAAGTGGCATTTGCAGCTCGCAATAGTGCAGAGTTATCCCAAAGAAAGGGGCCACGGTGTTTCTGTATCTCTATTATGTTGGTGCGGCTTCGGAACTTTTAAATATCTTGATATATCTCGAGAACTACGCATCTGATCAAAAAATATCATACTACATAAAAAGTAGGAAACTTAATTCTCTACAAAAAAGGTCTCTTAACATTTTGCCATAGCTCGCTTCGTTTCCGAGATATTTGCAGATTTATCTCAAGGGAAGGGGCCTGACGGACGTATTTCGAGATGTTTCCTCTTCTTGTTGTTCTTCTTCTGCACAGCTAAGCTGGAAGTGGCATTTGCGGCTCGCACTAGTGCAGAGTTATCTCAAAGAAAGGGGCCACGGTGTTTCTGTATCTCTATTATGTTGGTGCGGCTTCGGAACTTTTAAATATGTTGATATATCTCGAGAACTACGCATCTGATCAGAAAATATCATACTACATAAAAAGTAGGAAACTTAATTCTCTACAAGAAAGGTCTCTAAACATTTTGCCATAGCTCGCTTCGTTTCCGAGATATTTGCAGATTTATCTCAAGGGAAGGGGCCTGACGGACATATTTCGAGATATTTCTTCTTCTTGTTGTTCTTCTTCTGCACAGCTAAGCTGGAAGTGGCATTTGCAGCTCGCAATAGTGCAGAGTTATCTCAAAGAAAGGGACCACGGTGTTTCTGTATCTCTATTATGTTGGTGCGGCTTCGGAACTTTTAAATATCTTGATATATCTCGAGAACTACGCATCTGATCAAAAAACATCATAGAACATAAAAAGTAGGAAACTTAATTCTCTACAAAAAAGGTCTCTTAACATTTTGCCATAGCTCGCTTCGTTTCCGAGATATTTGCAGATGTATCTCAAGGGAAGGGGCCTGACGGACATATTTCGAGATATTTCTTCTTCTTGTTGTTCTTCTTCTGCACAGCTGAGCTGGAAGTGGCATTTGCAGGTCGCAATAGTGCAGAGTTATCTCAAAGAAAGGGGCCACGGTGTTTCTGTATCTCTATTATGTTGGTGCGGCTTCGGAACTTTTAAATATCTTGCTATATCTCGAGAACTACGCGTCTGATCAAAAAATATCATAGAAGATAAAAAGTAGCAAACTTAATTCTCTACAAAAACGGTCTCTTAACATTTTGCCATAGCGCGCTTCGTTTCCGAGATATTTGCAGATATATCTCAAGGGAAGGGGCCTGACGGACATATTTCGAGATATTTCTTCTTCTTGTTGTTCTTCTTCTGCACAGCTAAGCTGGAAGTGGCATTTGCGGCTCGCACTAGTGCACAGTTATCTCAAAGAAAGGGGCCACGGTGTTTCTGTATCTCTATTATGTTGGTGCGTCTTCGGAACTTTTAAATATCTCGATATATCTCGAAAACTACGCTTCTGATCAAAAAATATCATAGCACATAAATTGTAGGAAACATAATTCTCTACAAAAAACGTCTCTTAACATTTTGCCATAGCTCGCTTCGTTTCCGAGATATTTGCAGATTGAGCTCAAAGGAACTGGCCTGACGGACATATTTCGAGATATTTCTTCTTCTTGTTGTTCTTCCTCTGCACAGCTGAGCTGGAAGTGGCATTTGCAGGTCGCAATAGTGCAGAGTTATCTCAAAGAAAGTGGCCACGGTGTTTCTGTATCTCTATTATGTTGGTGCGGCTTCGGAACTTTAAAATATTTCGATATATCTCGAAAACTACGCTTCTGATCAAAAAATATCATAGAACGTAAATTGTAGGAAACATTATTCTCTACAAAAAAGGTCCCTTAACATTTTGCCATAGCTCGCTTCGTTTCCGAGATATTTGCAGATTTATCTCAAGGGAAGGGTCCTGATGGACATATTTCGAGATATTTCTTCTTCTTGTAGTTCTTCTTCTGCACAGCTAAACTGGAAGTGGCATTTCCAGCTCGCAATAGTGCAGAGTTATCTCAAAGAAAGGGGCCACGGTGTTTCTGTATCTCTATTATGTTGGTGCGGCTTCGGAACTTTTAAATATCTTGATATATCTCGCGAACTACGCATCTGATCAAAAAATATCATAGAACGTAAAAAGTAGGAAACTTAATTCTCTACAAAAAAGGTCTCTTAACATTTTGCCATAGCTCGCTTCGTTTCCGAGATATTTGCAGATTTATCTCAAGGGAAGGGGCCTGACGGACATATTTCGAGATATTTCTTCTTCTTGTTGTTCTTCTTCTGCACAGCTGAGCTGGAAGTGGCATTTGCAGGTCGCAATAGTGCAGAATTATCTCAAAGAAAGGGGCCACGGTGTTTCTGTATCTCTATTATGTTGGTGCGGCTTCGCAACTTTTAAATATCTCGATATATCTCGAAAACTACGCTTCTGATCAAAAAATATCATAGAACGTAAATTGGAGGAAACATTATTCTCTACAAAAAAGGTCCCTTAACATTTTGCCATAGCTCGCTTCGTTTCCGAGATATTTGCAGATTTATCTCAAGGGAAGGGTCCTGATGGACATATTTCGAGATATTTCTTCTTCTTGTTGTTCTTCTTCTGCACAGCTGAACTGGAAGTGGCATTTCCAGCTCGCAATCGTGCAGAGTTATCTCAAAGAAAGGGGCCACGGTGTTTCTGTATCTCTATTATGTTGGTGCGGCTTCGGAACTTTTAAATATCTTGATATATCTCGAGAACTACGCCTCTGATCGAAAAATATCATAGAACATAAAAAGTAGGAAACTTAATTCTCTACAAAAGAGGTCTCTTTACATTTTCCCATAGCTCGCTTCGTTTCCGAGATATTTGCAGATTTATCTCAAGGGAAGGGGCCTGACGGACATATTTCGAGATATTTCTTCTTCTTGTTGGTCTTCTTCTGCACAGCTAAGCTGGAAGTGGCATTTGCAGCGCGCAATAGTGCAGAGTTATCTCAAAGAAAGGGGCCACGGTGTTTCTGTATCTCTATTATGTTGGTGCGGCTTCGGAACTTTTAAATATCTTGATATATCTCGAGAACTACGCATCTGATCAGAAAATATCATACTACATAAAAAGCAGGAAACTTAATTCTCTACAAGAAAGGTCTCTAAACATTTTGCCATAGCTCGCTTGGTTTCCGAGATATTTGCAGATTTATCTCAAGGGAAGGGGCCTGACGGACATATTTCGAGATATTTCTTCTTCTTGTTGTTCTTCTTCTGCACAGCTAAGCTGGAAGTGGCATTTGCAGCTCGCAATAGTGCAGAGTTATCTCAAAGAAAGGGACCACGGTGTTTCTGTATCTCTATTATGTTGGTGCGGCTTCGGAACTTTTAAATATCTTGATATATCTCGAGAACTACGCATCTGATCAAAAAACATCATAGAACATAAAAAGTAGGAAACTTAATTCTCTACAAAAAAGGTCTCTTAACATTTTGCCATAGCTCGCTTCGTTTCCGAGATATTTGCAGATGTATCTCAAGGGAAGGGGCCTGACGGACATATTTCGAGATATTTCTTCTTCTTGTTGTTCTTCTTCTGCACAGCTAAGCTGGAAGTGGCATTTGCGGCTCGCACTAGTGCACAGTTATCTCAAAGAAAGGGGCCACGGTGTTTCTGTATCTCTATTATGTTGGTGCGTCTTCGGAACTTTTAAATATCTCGATATATCTCGAAAACTACGCTTCTGATCAAAAAATATCATAGCACATAAATTGTAGGAAACATAATTCTCTACAAAAAACGTCTCTTAACATTTTGCCATAGCTCGCTTCGTTTCCGAGATATTTGCAGATTGAGCTCAAAGGAACTGGCCTGACGGACATATTTCGAGATATTTCTTCTTCTTGTTGTTCTTCTTCTGCACAGCTAAGCTGGAAGTGGCATTTGCGGCTCGCACTAGTGCACAGTTATCTCAAAGAAAGGGGCCACGGTGTTTCTGTATCTCTATTATGTTGGTGCGTCTTCGGAACTTTTAAATATCTCGATATATCTCGAAAACTACGCTTCTGATCAAAAAATATCATAGCACATAAATTGTAGGAAACATAATTCTCTACAAAAAACGTCTCTTAACATTTTGCCATAGCTCGCTTCGTTTCCGAGATATTTGCAGATTGAGCTCAAAGGAACTGGCCTGACGGACATATTTCGAGATATTTCTTCTTCTTGTTGTTCTTCCTCTGCACAGCTGAGCTGGAAGTGGCATTTGCAGGTCGCAATAGTGCAGAGTTATCTCAAAGAAAGTGGCCACGGTGTTTCTGTATCTCTATTATGTTGGTGCGGCTTCGGAACTTTAAAATATTTCGATATATCTCGAAAACTACGCTTCTGATCAAAAAATATCATAGAACGTAAATTGTAGGAAACATTATTCTCTACAAAAAAGGTCCCTTAACATTTTGCCATAGCTCGCTTCGTTTCCGAGATATTTGCAGATTTATCTCAAGGGAAGGGTCCTGATGGACATATTTCGAGATATTTCTTCTTCTTGTAGTTCTTCTTCTGCACAGCTAAACTGGAAGTGGCATTTCCAGCTCGCAATAGTGCAGAGTTATCTCAAAGAAAGGGGCCACGGTGTTTCTGTATCTCTATTATGTTGGTGCGGCTTCGGAACTTTTAAATATCTTGATATATCTCGCGAACTACGCATCTGATCAAAAAATATCATAGAACGTAAAAAGTAGGAAACTTAATTCTCTACAAAAAAGGTCTCTTAACATTTTGCCATAGCTCGCTTCGTTTCCGAGATATTTGCAGATTTATCTCAAGGGAAGGGGCCTGACGGACATATTTCGAGATATTTCTTCTTCTTGTTGTTCTTCTTCTGCACAGCTGAGCTGGAAGTGGCATTTGCAGGTCGCAATAGTGCAGAATTATCTCAAAGAAAGGGGCCACGGTGTTTCTGTATCTCTATTATGTTGGTGCGGCTTCGCAACTTTTAAATATCTCGATATATCTCGAAAACTACGCTTCTGATCAAAAAATATCATAGAACGTAAATTGTAGGAAACATTATTCTCTACAAAAAAGGTCCCTTAACATTTTGCCATAGCTCGCTTCGTTTCCGAGATATTTGCAGATTTATCTCAAGGGAAGGGTCCTGATGGACATATTTCGAGATATTTCTTCTTCTTGTTGTTCTTCTTCTGCACAGCTGAACTGGAAGTGGCATTTCCAGCTCGCAATCGTGCAGAGTTATCTCAAAGAAAGGGGCCACGGTGTTTCTGTATCTCTATTATGTTGGTGCGGCTTCGGAACTTTTAAATATCTTGATATATCTCGAGAACTACGCCTCTGATCGAAAAATATCATAGAACATAAAAAGTAGGAAACTTAATTCTCTACAAAAGAGGTCTCTTTACATTTTCCCATAGCTCGCTTCGTTTCCGAGATATTTGCAGATTTATCTCAAGGGAAGGGGCCTGACGGACATATTTCGAGATATTTCTTCTTCTTGTTGGTCTTCTTCTGCACAGCTAAGCTGGAAGTGGCATTTGCAGCGCGCAATAGTGCAGAGTTATCTCAAAGAAAGGGGCCACGGTGTTTCTGTATCTCTATTATGTTGGTGCGGCTTCGGAACTTTTAAATATCTTGATATATCTCGAGAACTACGCATCTGATCAGAAAATATCATACTACATAAAAAGTAGGAAACTTAATTCTCTACAAGAAAGGTCTCTAAACATTTTGCCATAGCTCGCTTCGTTTCCGAGATATTTGCAGATTTATCTCAAGGGAAGGGGCCTGACGGACATATTTCGAGATATTTCTTCTTCTTGTTGTTCTTCTTCTGCACAGCTAAGCTGGAAGTGGCATTTGCAGCTCGCAATAGTGCAGAGTTATCTCAAAGAAAGGGACCACGGTGTTTCTGTATCTCTATTATGTTGGTGCGGCTTCGGAACTTTTAAATATCTTGATATATCTCGAGAACTACGCATCTGATCAAAAAACATCATAGAACATAAAAAGTAGGAAACTTAATTCTCTACAAAAAAGGTCTCTTAACATTTTGCCATAGCTCGCTTCGTTTCCGAGATATTTGCAGATGTATCTCAAGGGAAGGGGCCTGACGGACATATTTCGAGATATTTCTTCTTCTTGTTGTTCTTCTTCTGCACAGCTAAGCTGGAAGTGGCATTTGCGGCTCGCACTAGTGCACAGTTATCTCAAAGAAAGGGGCCACGGTGTTTCTGTATCTCTATTATGTTGGTGCGTCTTCGGAACTTTTAAATATCTCGATATATCTCGAAAACTACGCTTCTGATCAAAAAATATCATAGCACATAAATTGTAGGAAACATAATTCTCTACAAAAAACGTCTCTTAACATTTTGCCATAGCTCGCTTCGTTTCCGAGATATTTGCAGATTGAGCTCAAAGGAACTGGCCTGACGGACATATTTCGAGATATTTCTTCTTCTTGTTGTTCTTCCTCTGCACAGCTGAGCTGGAAGTGGCATTTGCAGGTCGCAATAGTGCAGAGTTATCTCAAAGAAAGTGGCCACGGTGTTTCTGTATCTCTATTATGTTGGTGCGGCTTCGGAACTTTAAAATATTTCGATATATCTCGAAAACTACGCTTCTGATCAAAAAATATCATAGAACGTAAATTGTAGGAAACATTATTCTCTACAAAAAAGGTCCCTTAACATTTTGCCATAGCTCGCTTCGTTTCCGAGATATTTGCAGATTTATCTCAAGGGAAGGGTCCTGATGGACATATTTCGAGATATTTCTTCTTCTTGTAGTTCTTCTTCTGCACAGCTAAACTGGAAGTGGCATTTCCAGCTCGCAATAGTGCAGAGTTATCTCAAAGAAAGGGGCCACGGTGTTTCTGTATCTCTATTATGTTGGTGCGGCTTCGGAACTTTTAAATATCTTGATATATCTCGCGAACTACGCATCTGATCAAAAAATATCATAGAACGTAAAAAGTAGGAAACTTAATTCTCTACAAAAAAGGTCTCTTAACATTTTGCCATAGCTCGCTTCGTTTCCGAGATATTTGCAGATTTATCTCAAGGGAAGGGGCCTGACGGACATATTTCGAGATATTTCTTCTTCTTGTTGTTCTTCTTCTGCACAGCTGAGCTGGAAGTGGCATTTGCAGGTCGCAATAGTGCAGAATTATCTCAAAGAAAGGGGCCACGGTGTTTCTGTATCTCTATTATGTTGGTGCGGCTTCGCAACTTTTAAATATCTCGATATATCTCGAAAACTACGCTTCTGATCAAAAAATATCATAGAACGTAAATTGTAGGAAACATTATTCTCTACAAAAAAGGTCCCTTAACATTTTGCCATAGCTCGCTTCGTTTCCGAGATATTTGCAGATTTATCTCAAGGGAAGGGTCCTGATGGACATATTTCGAGATATTTCTTCTTCTTGTTGTTCTTCTTCTGCACAGCTGAACTGGAAGTGGCATTTCCAGCTCGCAATCGTGCAGAGTTATCTCAAAGAAAGGGGCCACGGTGTTTCTGTATCTCTATTATGTTGGTGCGGCTTCGGAACTTTTAAATATCTTGATATATCTCGAGAACTACGCCTCTGATCGAAAAATATCATAGAACATAAAAAGTAGGAAACTTAATTCTCTACAAAAAAGGTCTCTTTACATTTTCCCATAGCTCGCTTCGTTTCCGAGATATTTGCAGATTTATCTCAAGGGAAGGGGCCTGACGGACATATTTCGAGATATTTCTTCTTCTTGTTGGTCTTCTTCTGCACAGCTAAGCTGGAAGTGGCATTTGCAGCGCGCAATAGTGCAGAGTTATCTCAAAGAAAGGGGCCACGGTGTTTCTGTATCTCTATTATGTTGGTGCGGCTTCGGAACTTTTAAATATCTTGATATATCTCGAGAACTACGCATCTGATCAGAAAATATCATACTACATAAAAAGTAGGAAACTTAATTCTCTACAAGAAAGGTCTCTAAACATTTTGCCATAGCTCGCTTCGTTTCCGAGATATTTGCAGATTTATCTCAAGGGAAGGGGCCTGACGGACATATTTCGAGATATTTCTTCTTCTTGTTGTTCTTCTTCTGCACAGCTGAGCTGGAAGTGGCATTTGCAGGTCGCAATAGTGCAGAATTATCTCAAAGAAAAGGGCCACGGTGTTTCTGTATCTCTATTATGTTGGTGCGGCTTCGGAACTTTTAAATATCTCGATATATCTCGAAAACTACGCTTCTGATCAAAAAATATCATAGAACGTAAATTGTAGGAAACATTATTCTCTACAAAAAAGGTCCCTGAACATTTTGCCATAGCTCGCTTCGTTTCCGAGATATTTGCAGATTTATCCCAAGGGAAGGGTCCTGATGGACATATTTCGAGATATTTCTTCTTCTTGTTGTTCTTCTTCTGCACAGCTAAACTGGAGGTGGCATTTCCAGCTCGCAATCGTGCAGAGTTATCTCAAAGAAACGGGCCACGGTGTTTCTGTATCTCTATTATGTTGGTGCGGCTTCGGAACTTTTAAATATCTTGATATATCTCGAGAACTACGCCTCTGATCGAAAAATATCATAGAACATAAAAAGTAGGAAACTTAATTCTCTACAAAAAAGGTCTCTTAACATTTTGCCATAGCTCGCTTCGTTTCCGAGATATTTGCAGATTTATCTCAAGGGAAGGGGCCTGACGGACATATTTCGAGATATTTCTTCTTCTTGTTGTTCTTCTTCTGCACAGCTAAGCTGGAAGTGGCATTTGCAGCGCGCAATAGTGCAGAGTTATCTCAAAGAAAGGGGCCACGGTGTTTCTGTATCTCTATTATGTTGGTGCGGCTTCGGAACTTTTAAATATCTTGATATATCTCGAGAACTACGCATCTGATCAAAAAATATCATACTACATAAAAAGTAGGAAACTTAATTCTCTACAAGAAAGGTCTCTAAACATTTTGCCATAGCTCGCTTCGTTTCCGAGATATTTGCAGATTTATCTCAAGGGAAGGGGCCTGACGGACATATTTTGAGATATTTCTTCTTCTTGTTGTTCTTCTTCTGCACAGCTAAGCTGGAAGTGGCATTTGCAGCTCGCAATAGTGCAGAGTTATCTCAAAGAAAGGGGCCACGGTGTTTCTGTATCTCTATTATGTTGGTGCGGCTTCGGAACTTTTAAATATCTTGATATATCTCGAGAACTACGCATCTGATCAAAAAATATCGTAGAACATAAAAAGTAGGAAACTTAATTCTCTACAAATAAGGTCTCTTAACATTTTGCCATAGCTCGCTTGGTTTCCGAGATATTTGCAGATTTATCTCAAGGGAAGGGGCCTGAGGGACATATTTCGAGATATTTCTTCTTCTTGTTGTTCTTCTTCTGCACAGCTAAGCTGGAAGTGGCATTTGCAGCTCGCAATAGTGCAGAGTTATCTCAAAGAAAGGGGCCACGGTGTTTCTGTATCTCTATTATGTTGGTGCGGCTTCGGAACTTTTAAATATCTTGATATATCTCGAGAACTACGCATCTGATCAAAAAATATCATAGAACATAAAAAGTAGGAAACTTAATTCTCTACAAAAAAGGTCTCTTAACATTTTGCCATAGCTCGCTTCGTTTCCGAGATATTTGCAGATTTATCTCAAGGGAAGGGGCCTGACGGACATATTTCGAGATATTTCTTCTTCTTGTTGTTCTTCTTCTGCACAGCTGAGCTGGAAGTGGCATTTGCAGGTCGCAATAGTGCAGAGTTATCTCAAAGAAAGGGGCCACGGTGTTTCTGTATCTCTATTATGTTGGTGCGGCTTCGGAATTTTTAAATATCTCGATATATCTCGAAAACTACGCTTCTGATCAAAAAATATCATAGAACGTAAATTGTAGGAAACATTATTCTATACAAAAAAGGTCTCTTAACATTTTGCCATAGCTCGCTTCGTTTCCGAGATATTTGCATATTTATCTCAAGGGAAGGGGCCTGACGGACATATTTCGAGATATTTCTTCTTCTTCTTGTTCTTCTTCTGCACAGCTAAGCTGGAAGTGGCATTTGCAGCGCGCAATAGTGCAGAGTTATCTCAAAGAAAGGGGCCACGGTGTTTCTGTATCTCTATTATATTGGTGCGGCTTCGGAACTTTTAAATATCTTGATATATCTCGAGAACTACGCATCTGATCAAAAAATATCATACTACATAAAAAGTAGGAAACTTAATTCTCTACAAGAAAGGTCTCTAAACATTTTGCCATAGCTCGCTTCGTTTCCGAGATATTTGCAGATTTATCTCAATGGAAGGGGCCTGACGGACATATTTCGAGATATTTCTTCTTCTTGTTGTTCTTCTTCTGCACAGCTAAGCTGGAAGTGGCATTTGCAGCTCGCAATAGTGCAGAGTTATCTCAAAGAAAGGGGCCACGGTGTTTCTGTATCTCTATTATGTTGGTGCGGCTTCGGAACTTTTAAATATCTTGATATATCTCGAGAACTACGCATCTGATCAAAAAATATCATAGAACATAAAAAGTAGGAAACTTAATTCTCTACAAAAAAGGTCTCTTAACATTTTGCCATAGCTCGCTTCGTTTCCGAGATATTTGCAGATTTATCTCAAGGGAAGGGGCCTGACGGACATATTTCGAGATATTTCTTCTTCTTGTTGTTCTTCTTCTGCACAGCTGAGCTGGAAGTGGCATTTGCAGGTCGCAATAGTGCAGAGTTATCTCAAAGAAAGGGGCCACGGTGTTTCTGTATCTCTATTATGTTGGTGCGGCTTCGGAATTTTTAAATATCTCGATATATCTCGAAAACTACGCTTCTGATCAAAAAATATCATAGAACGTAAATTGTAGGAAACATTATTCTCTACAAAAAAGGTCTCTTAACATTTCGCCATAGCTCGCTTCGTTTCCGAGATATTTGCAGATTTATCTCAAGGGAAGGGGCCTGACGGACATATTTCGAGATATTTCTTCTTCTTGTTGTTCTTCTTCTGCACAGCTAAGCTGGAAGTGGCATTTGCAGCGCGCAATAGTGCAGAGTTATCTCAAAGAAAGGGGCCACGGTGTTTCTGTATCTCTATTATGTTGGTGCGGCTTCGGAACTTTTAAATATCTTGATATATCTCGAGAACTACGCATCTGATCAAAAAATATCATACTACATAAAAAGTAGGAAACTTAATTCTCTACAAGAAAGGTCTCTAAAGATTTTGCCATAGCTCGCTTCGTTTCCGAGATATTTGCATATTTATCTCAAAGGAAGGGGCCTGACGGACATATTTCGAGATATTTCTTCTTCTTCTTGTTCTTCTTCTGCACAGCTAAGCTGGAAGTGGCATTTGCGGCTCGCACTAGTGCAGAGTTATCTCAAAGAAAGGGGCCACGGTGTTTCTGTATCTCTATTATGCTGGTGCGGCTTCGGAACTTTTAAATATCTCGATATATCTCGAGAACTACGCCTCTGATCGAAAAATATCATACAACATAAAAAGTAGGAAACTTAATTCTCTACAAGAAAGGTCTCTAAACATTTTGCCATAGCTCGCTTCGTTTCCGAGATATTTGCAGATTTATCTCAAGGGAAGGGGCCTGACGGACATATTTCGAGATATTTCTTCTTCTTGTTGGTCTTCTTCTGCACAGCTAAGCTGGAAGTGGCATTTGCAGCGCGCAATAGTGCAGAGTTATCTCAAAGAAAGGGGCCACGGTGTTTCTGTATCTCTATTATGTTGGTGCGGCTTCGGAACTTTTAAATATCTTGATATATCTCGAGAACTACGCATCTGATCAGAAAATATCATACTACATAAAAAGTAGGAAACTTAATTCTCTACAAGAAAGGTCTCTAAACATTTTGCCATAGCTCGCTTCGTTTCCGAGATATTTGCAGATTTATCTCAAGGGAAGGGGCTTGACGGACATATTTCGAGATATTTCTTCTTCTTGTTGTTCTTCTTCTGCACAGCTAAGCTGGAAGTGGCATTTGCAGGTCGCAATAGTGCAGAGTTATCTCAAAGAAAGGGGCCACGGTGTTTCTGTATCTCTATTATGTTGGTGCGGCTTCGGAACTTTTAAATATCTCGATATATCTTGAAAACTACGCTTCTGATCAAAAAATATGATAGAACGTAAATTGTAGGAAACATTATTCTCTACAAAAAAGGTCTCTTAACATTTTGCCATAGCTCGCTTCGTTTCCGAGATATTTGCAGATTTGTCTCAACGGAAGGGGCCTGACGGACATATTTCGAGATATTTCTTCTTGTTGTTGTTCTTCTTCTGCACAGCTAAGCTGGAAGTGGCATTTGCAGCTCGCAATAGTGCAGAGTTATCACAAAGAAAGGGGCCACGGTGTTTCTGTATCTCTATTATGTTGGTGCGGCTTCGGAACTTTTAAATATCTTGATATATCTCGAGAACTACGCATCTGATCAAAAAATATCATACTACATAAAAAGTAGGAAACTTAATTCTCTACAAGAAAGGTCTCTAAAGATTTTGCCATAGCTCGCTTCGTTTCCGAGATATTTGCATATTTATCTCAAGGGAAGGGGCCTGACGGACATATTTCGAGATATTTCTTCTTCTTCTTGTTCTTCTTCTGCACAGCTAAGCTGGAAGTGGCATTTGCGGCTCGCACTAGTGCAGAGTTATCTCAAAGAAAGGGGCCACGGTGTTTCTGTATCTCTATTATGTTGGTGCGGCTTCGGAACTTTTAAATATCTCGATATATCTTGAGAACTACGCCTCTGATCGAAAAATATCATAGAACATAAAAAGTAGGAAACTGAATTCTCTACAAAAAAGGTCTCTTAACATTTTGCCATAGCTCGCTTCGTTTCCGAGATATTTGCAGATTTATCTCAAGGGAAGGGGCCTGACGGACATATTTCGAGATATTTCTTCTTCTTGTTGTTCTTCTTCTGCACAGCTAAGCTGGAAGTGGCATTTGCAGGTCGCAATAGTGCAGAGTTATCTCAAAGAAAGGGGCCACGGTGTTTCTGTATCTCTATCATGTTGGTGCGGCTTCGGAACTTTTAAATATCTCGATATATCTTGAAAACTACGCTTCTGATCAAAAAATATCATAGAACGTAAATTGTAGGAAACATTATTCTCTACAAAAAAGGTCTCTTAACATTTTGCCATAGCTCGCTTCGTTTCCGAGATATTTGCAGATTTATCTCAAGGGAAGGGGCCTGACGGACATATTTCGAGATATTTCTTCTTCTTGTTGTTCTTCTTCTGCACAGCTAAGCTGGAAGTGGCATTTGCAGCGCGCAATAGTGCAGAGTTATCTCAAAGAAAGGGGCCACGGTGTTTCTGTATCTCTATTATGTTGGTGCGGCTTCGGAACTTTTAAATATCTTGATATATCTCGAGAACTACGCATCTGATCAAAAAATATCATACTACATAAAAAGTAGGAAACTTAATTCTCTACAAGAAAGGTCTCTAAAGATTTTGCCATAGCTCGCTTCGTTTCCGAGATATTTGCATATTTATCTCAAGGGAAGGGGCCTGACGGACATATTTCGAGATATTTCTTCTTCTTCTTGTTCTTCTTCTGCACAGCTAAGCTGGAAGTGGCATTTGCAGCGCGCAATAGTGCAGAGTTATCTCAAAGAAAGGGGCCACGGTGTTTCTGTATCTCTATTATATTGGTGCGGCTTCGGAACTTTTAAATATCTTGATATATCTCGAGAACTACGCATCTGATCAAAAAATATCATACTACATAAAAAGTAGGAAACTTAATTCTCTACAAGAAAGGTCTCTAAACATTTTGCCATAGCTCGCTTCGTGTCCGAGATATTTGCAGATTTATCTCAATGGAAGGGGCCTGACGGACATATTTCGAGATATTTCTTCTTCTTGTTGTTCTTCTTCTGCACAGCTAAGCTGGAAGTGGCATTTGCAGCTCGCAATAGTGCAGAGTTATCTCAAAGAAAGGGGCCACGGTGTTTCTGTATCTCTATTATGTTGGTGCGGCTTCGGAACTTTTAAATATCTTGATATATCTCGAGAACTACGCATCTGATCAAAAAATATCATAGAACATAAAAAGTAGGAAACTTAATTCTCTACAAAAAAGGTCTCTTAACATTTTGCCATAGCTCGCTTCGTTTCCGAGATATTTGCAGATTTATCTCAAGGGAAGGGGCCTGACGGACATATTTCGAGATATTTCTTCTTCTTGTTGTTCTTCTTCTGCACAGCTAAGCTGGAAGTGGCATTTGCAGCGCGCAATAGTGCAGAGTTATCTCAAAGGAAGGGGCCACGGTGTTTCTGTATCTCTATTATGTTGGTGCGGCTTCGGAACTTTTAAATATCTTGATATATCTCGAGAACTACGCATCTGATCAAAAAATATCATACTACATAAAAAGTAGGAAACTTAATTCTCTACAAGAAAGGTCTCTAAAGATTTTGCCATAGCTCGCTTCGTTTCCGAGATATTTGCATATTTATCTCAAGGGAAGGGGCCTGACGGACATATTTCGAGATATTTCTTCTTCTTCTTGTTCTTCTTCTGCACAGCTAAGCTGGAAGTGGCATTTGCGGCTCGCACTAGTGCAGAGTTATCTCAAAGAAAGGGGCCACGGCGTTTCTGTATCTCTATTATGTTGGTGCGGCTTCGGAACTTTTAAATATCTCGATATATCTCGAGAACTACGCCTCTGATCGAAAAATATCATAGAACATAAAAAGTAGGAAACTGAATTCTCTATAAAAAAGGTCTCTTAACATTTTGCCATAGCTCGCTTCGTTTCCGAGATATTTGCAGATTTATCTCAAGGGAAGGGGCCTGACGGACATATTTCGAGATATTTCTTCTTCTTGTTGTTCTTCTTCTGCACAGCTGAGCTGGAAGTGGCATTTGCAGGTCGCAATAGTGCAGAGTTATCTCAAAGGAAGGGGCCACGGTGTTTCTGTATCTCTATTATGTTGGTGCGGCTTCGGAACTTTTAAATATCTTGATATATCTCGAGAACTACGCATCTGATCAGAAAATATCATACTACATAAAAAGTAGGAAACTTAATTCTCTACAAGAAAGGTCTCTAAACATTTTGCCATAGCTCGCTTCGTTTCCGAGATATTTGCAGATTTATCTCAAGGGAAGGGGCTTGACGGACATATTTCGAGATATTTCTTCTTCTTGTTGTTCTTCTTCTGCACAGCTAAGCTGGAAGTGGCATTTGCAGGTCGCAATAGTGCAGAGTTATCTCAAAGAAAGGGGCCACGGTGTTTCTGTATCTCTATTATGTTGGTGCGGCTTCGGAATTTTTAAATATCTCGATATATCTCGAAAACTACGCTTCTGATCAAAAAATATCATAGAACGTAAATTGTAGGAAACATTATTCTCTACAAAAAAGGTCTCTTAACATTTTGCCATAGCTCGCTTCGTTTCCGAGATATTTGCAGATTTATCTCAAGGGAAGGGGCCTGACGGACATATTTCGAGATATTTCTTCTTCTTGTTGTTCTTCTTCTGCACAGCTAAGCTGGAAGTGGCATTTGCAGCGCGCAATAGTGCAGAGTTATCTCAAAGAAAGGGGCCACGGTGTTTCTGTATCTCTATTATGTTGGTGCGGCTTCGGAACTTTTAAATATCTTGATATATCTCGAGAACTACGCATCTGATCAAAAAATATCATACTACATAAAAAGTAGGAAACTTAATTCTCTACAAGAAAGGTCTCTAAAGATTTTGCCATAGCTCGCTTCGTTTCCGAGATATTTGCATATTTATCTCAAGGGAAGGGGCCTGACGGACATATTTCGAGATATTTCTTCTTCTTCTTGTTCTTCTTCTGCACAGCTAAGCTGGAAGTGGCATTTGCGGCTCGCACTAGTGCAGAGTTATCTCAAAGAAAGGGGCCACGGCGTTTCTGTATCTCTATTATGTTGGTGCGGCTTCGGAACTTTTAAATATCTTGATATATCTCGAGAACTACGCATCTGATCAAAAAATATCATACTACATAAAAAGTAGGAAACTTAATTCTCTACAAGAAAGGTCTCTAAAGATTTTGCCATAGCTCGCTTCGTTTCCGAGATATTTGCATATTTATCTCAAGGGAAGGGGCCTGACGGACATATTTCGAGATATTTCTTCTTCTTCTTGTTCTTCTTCTTCACAGCTAAGCTGGAAGTGGCATTTGCGGCTCGCACTAGTGCAGAGTTATCTCAAAGAAAGGGGCCACGGTGTTTCTGTATCTCTATTATGTTGGTGCGGCTTCGGAACTTTTAAATATCTCGATATATCTCGAGAACTACGCCTCTGATCGAAAAATATCATAGAACATAAAAAGTAGGAAACTGAATTCTCTACAAAAAAGGTCTCTTAACATTTTGCCATAGCTCGCTTCGTTTCCGAGATATTTGCAGATTTATCTCAAGGGAAGGGGCCTGACGGACATATTTCGAGATATTTCTTCTTCTTGTTGTTCTTCTTCTGCACAGCTAAGCTGGAAGTTGCAGGTCGCAATAGTGCAGAGTTATCTCAAAGAAAGGGGCCACGGTGTTTCTGTATCTCTATTATGTTGGTGCGGCTTCGGAACTTTTAAATATCTCGATATATCTTGAAAACTACGCTTCTGATCAAAAAATATGATAGAACGTAAATTGTAGGAAACATTATTCTCTACAAAAAAGGTCTCTTAACATTTTGCCATCGCTCGCTTCGTTTCCGAGATATTTGCAGATTTATCTCAAGGGAAGGGGCCTGACGGACATATTTCGAGATATTTCTTCTTGTTGTTGTTCTTCTTCTGCACAGCTAAGCTGGAAGTGGCATTTGCAGCGCGCAATAGTGCAGAGTTATCTCAAAGAAAGGGGCCACGGTGTTTCTGTATCTCTATTATGTTGGTGCGGCTTCGGAACTTTTAAATATCTCGATATATATCGAAAACTACGCTTCTGATCAAAAAATATCATAGAACGTAAATTGTAGGAAACATTATTCTCTACAAAAAAGGTCTCTTAACATTTTGCCATAGCTCGCTTCGTTTCCGAGATATTTGCAGATTTATCTCAAGGGAAGGAGCCTGACGGACATATTTCGAGATATTTCTTCTTCTTGTTGTTCTTCTTCTGCACAGCTAAGCTGGAAGTGGCATTTGCAGCTCGCAATAGTGCAGAGTTATCTCAAAGAGAGGGGCCACGGTGTTTCTGTATCTCTATTATGTTGGTGCGGCTTCGGAACTTTTAAATATCTTGATATATCTCGAGAACTACGCCTCTGATCGAAAAATATCATAGAACATAAAAAGTAGGAAACTGAATTCTCTACAAAAAAGGTCTCTTAACATTTTGCCATAGCTCGCTTCGTTTCCGAGATATTTGCAGATTTATCTCAAGGGAAGGGGCCTGACGGACATATTTCGAGATATTTCTTCTTCTTGTTGTTCTTCTTCTGCACAGCTAAGCTGGAAGTTGCAGGTCGCAATAGTGCAGAGTTATCTCAAAGAAAGGGGCCACGGTGTTTCTGTATCTCTATTATGTTGGTGCGGCTTCGGAACTTTTAAATATCTCGATATATCTTGAAAACTACGCTTCTGATCAAAAAATATGATAGAACGTAAATTGTAGGAAACATTATTCTCTACAAAAAAGGTCTCTTAACATTTTGCCATAGCTCGCTTCGTTTCCGAGATATTTGCAGATTTATCTCAAGGGAAGGAGCCTGACGGACATATTTCGAGATATTTCTTCTTCTTGTTGTTCTTCTTCTGCACAGCTAAGCTGGAAGTGGCATTTGCAGCTCGCAATAGTGCAGAGTTATCTCAAAGAGAGGGGCCACGGTGTTTCTGTATCTCTATTATGTTGGTGCGGCTTCGGAACTTTTAAATATCTTGATATATCTCGAGAACTACGCATCTGATCAAAAAATATCATTGAAGATAAAAAGTAGGAAACTTAATTCTCTACAAAAAAGGTCTCTTAACATTTCGCCATAGCTCGCTTCGTTTCCGAGATATTTGCAGATTTATCTCAAGGGAAGGGGCCTGACGGACATATTTCGAGATATTTCTTCTTCTTGTTGTTCTTCTTCTGCACAGCTGAGCTGGAAGTGGCATTTGCAGGTCGCAATAGTGCAGAGTTATCTCAAAGAAAGGGGCCACGGTGTTTCTGTATCTCTATTATGTTGGTGCGGCTTCGGAACTTTTAAATATCTCGATATATCTCGAAAACTACGCTTCTGATCAAAAAATATCATAGAACGTAAATTGTAGGAAACATTATTCTCTACAAAAAAGGTCTCTTAACATTTTGCCATAGCTCGCTTCGTTTCCGAGATATTTGCAGATTTATCTCAAGGGAAGGGGCGTGACGGACATATTTCGAGATATTTCTTCTTCTTGTTGTTCTTCTTCTGCACAGCTAAGCTGGAAGTGGCATTTGCAGCTCGCAATAGTGCAGAGTTATCTCAAAGAGAGGGGCCACGGTGTTTCTGTATCTCTATTATGTTGGTGCGGCTTCGGAACTTTTAAATATCTTGATATATCTCGAGAACTACGCATCTGATCAAAAAATATGATAGAAGATAAAAAGTAGCAAACAGAATTCTCTACAAAAAAGGTCTCTTAACATTTTGCCATAGCTCGCTTCGTTTCCGAGATATTTGCAGATATATCTCAAGGGAAGGGGCCTGACGGACATATTTCGAGATATTTCTTCTTCTTGTTGTTCTTCTTCTGCACAGCTAAACTGGAAGTGACATTTCCAGCTCGCAATTGTGCAGAGTTATCTCAAAGAAAGGGGCCACGGTGTTTCTGTATCTCTATTATGTTGGTGCGGCTTCGGAACTTTTAAATATCTCGATATATCTCGAAAACTACGCTTCTGATCAAAAAATATCATAGAACGTAAATTGTAGGAAACATTATTCTCTACAAAAAAGGTCTCTTAACATTTTGCCATAGCTCGCTTCGTTTCCGAGATATTTGCAGATTTATCTCAAGGGAAGGGGCCTGACGGACATATTTCGAGATATTTCTTCTTCTTGTTGTTCTTCTTCTGCACAGCTAAGCTGGAAGTGGCATTTGCAGCTCGCAATAGTGCAGAGTTATCCCAAAGAAAGGGGCCACGGTGCTTCTGTATCTCTATTATGTTGGTGCGGCTTCGGAACTTTTAAGTATCTTGATATATCTCGAGAACTACGCATCTGATCAAAAAATATCATACTACATAAAAAGTAGGAAACTTAATTCTCCACAAGAAAGGTCTCTAAACATTTTGCCATAGCTCGCTTCGTTTCCGAGATATTTGCAGATTTATCTCAAGGGAAGGGGCCTGACGGACATATTTCGAGATATTTCTTCTTCTTGTTGTTCTTCTTCTGCACAGCTAAGCTGGAAGTGGTATTTGCAGCTCGCAATAGTGCAGAGTTATCTCAAAGAGAGGGGCCACGGTGTTTCTGTATCTCTATTATGTTGGTGCGGCTTCGGAACTTTTAAATATCTTGATATATCTCGAGAACTACGCATCTGATCAAAAAATATCATAGAAGATAAAAAGTAGGAAACTTAATTCTCTACAAAAAAGGTCTCTTAACATTTTGCCATAGCTCGCTTCGTTTCCGAGATATTTGCAGATTTATCTCAAGGGAAGGGGCCTGACGGACATATTTCGAGATATTTCTTCTTCTTGTTGTTCTTCTTCTGCACAGCTAAGCTGGAAGTGGCATTTACAGCTCGCAATAGTGCAGAGTTATCTCAAAGAAAGGGGCCACGGTGTTTCTGTATCTCTATTATGTTGGTGTGGCTTCGGAACTTTTAAATATCTTGATATATCTCGAGAACTACGCATCTGATCAAAAAATATCATAGAACATAAATTGTAGGAAACATAATTCTCTACAAAAAACGTCTCTTAACATTTTGCCATAGATCGCTTCGTTTCCGAGATATTTGCAGATTCAGCTCAAAGGAACTGGCCTGACGGACATATTTCGAGATATTTCTTCTTCTTGTTGTTCTTCTTCTGCACAGCTGAGCTGGAAGTGGCATTTGCAGGTCGCAATAGTGCAGAGTTATCTCAAAGAAAGGGGCCACGGTGTTTCTGTATCTCTATTATGTTGGTGCGGCTTCGGAACTTTTACATATCTTGATATATCTCGAGAACTACGCATCTGATCAAAAAATATCATAGAACATAAAAAGTAGGAAACTTAATTCTCTACAAAAAAGGTCTCTTAACATTTTGCCATAGCTCGCTTCGTTTCCGAGATATTTGCAGATTTATCTGAAGGGAAGGGGCCTGACGGACGTATTTCGAGATATTTCTTCTTCTTGTTGTTCTTCTTCTGCACAGCTAAGCTGGAAGTGGCATTTGCGGCTCGCACTAGTGCAGAGTTATCTCAAGGAAAGGGGCCACGGTGTTTCTGTATCTCTATTATGTTGGTGCGGCTTCGGAACTTTTAAATATCTCGATATATCTCGAAAACTACGCTTCTGCTCAAAAAATATCATAGAACATAAATTGTAAGAAATATGATTCTCTACAAAAAAGGTCTCTTAACATTTTGCCATAGCTCGCTTCGTTTACGAGATATTTGCAGATTTATCTCAAGGGAAGGGGCCTGACGGACGTATTTCGAGATATTTCTTCTTCTTGTTGTTCTTCCTCTGCACAGCTAAGCTGGAAGTGGCATTTGCAGCTCGCAATAGTGCAGAGTTATCTCAAAGAAAGGGGCCACGGTGTTTCTGTATCTCTATTATGTTGGTGCGGTTTCGGAACTTTTAAATATCTTGATATATCTCGAGAACTACGCATCTGATCAAAAAATATCATAGAACATAAAAAGTAGGAAACTTAATTCTCTACAAAATAGGTCTCTTAACATTTTGCCATAGCTCGCTTCGTTTCCGAGATATTTGCAGATTTATCTCAAGGGAAGGGGCCTGACGGACGTATTTCGAGATATTTCTTCTTCTTGTTGTTCTTCTTCTGCACAGCTAAGCTGGAAGTGGCATTTGCGGCTCGCACTAGTGCAGAGTTATCTCAAAGAAAGGGGCCACGGTGTTTCTGTATCTCTATTATGTTGGTGCGGCTTCGGAACTTTTAAATATCTCGATATATCTCGAAAACTACGCTTCTGATCAAAAAATATCATAGAACATAAAAAGTAGGAAACCTAATTCTCTACAAAAAAGGTCTCTTAACATTTTGCCATAGCTCGCTTCGTTTCCGAGATATTTGCAGATTTATCTCAAGGGAAGGGGCCTGACGGACATATTTCGAGATATTTCTTCTTCTTGTTGTTCTTCTTCTGCACAGCTAAGCTGGAAGTGGCATTTGCGGCTCGCACTGGTGCACAGTTATCTCAAAGAAAGGGGCCACGGTGTTTCTGTATCTCTATTATGTTGGTGCGTCTTCGGAACTTTTAAATATCTCGATATATCTCGAAAACTACGCTTCTGATCAAAAAATATCATAGAACATAAATTGTAGGAAACATAATTCTCTACAAAAAACGTCTCTTAACATTTTGCCATAGCTCGCTTCGTTTCCGAGATATTTGCATATTTATCTCAAGGGAAGGGGCCTGACGGACATATTTCGAGATATTTCTTCTTCTTGTTGTTCTTCTTCTGCACAGCTAAGCTGGAAGTGGCATTTGCGGCTCTCACTAGTGCAGAGTTATCTCAAAGAAAGGGGCCACGGTGTTTCTGTATCTCTATTATGTTGGTGCGGCTTCGGAACTTTTAAATATCTCGATATATCTCGAAAACTACGCTTCTGATCAAAAAATATCATAGAACATAAATTGTAGGAAACATAATTCTCTACAAAAAAGGTCTCTTAACATTTTGCCATAGCTCGCTTCGTTTCCGAGATATTTGCAGATTTATCTCAAGGGAAGGGGCCTGACGGACATATTTCGAGATATTTCTTCTTCTTGTTGTTCTTCTTCTGCACAGCTAAGCTGGAAGTTGCATTTGCGGCTCGCACTAGTGCACAGTTATCTCAAAGAAAGGGGCCACGGTGTTTCTGTATCTCTATTATGTTGGTGCGTCTTCGGAACTTTTAAATATCTCGATATATCTCGAAAACTACGCTTCTGATCAAAAAATATCATAGAACATAAAAAGTAGGAAACTTAATTCTCTACAAAAAAGGTCTCTTAACATTTTGCCATAGCTCGCTTCGTTTCCGAGATATTTGCAGATTTATCTCAAGGGAAGGGGCCTGACGGACGTATTTCGAGATATTTCTTCTTCTTGTTGTTCTTCTTCTGCACAGCTAAGCTGGAAGTGGCATTTGCGGCTCGCACTAGTGCAGAGTTATCTCAAAGAAAGGGGCCACGGTGTTTCTGTATCTCTATTATGTTGGTGCGGCTTCGGAACTTTTAAATATCTCGATATATCTCGAAAACTACGCTTCTGATCAAAAAATATCATAGAACATAAAAAGTAGGAAACTTAATTCTCTACAAAAAAGGTCTCTTAACATTTTGCCATAGCTCGCTTCGTTTCCGAGATATTTGCAGATTTATCTCAAGGGAAGGGGCCTAACGGACATATTTCGAGATATTTCTTCTTCTTGTTGTTCTTCTTCTGCACAGCTAAACTGGAAGTGGCATTTCCAGCTCGCAATAGTGCGGAGTTATCTCAAAGAAAGGGGCCACGGTGTTTCTGTATCTCTATTATGTTGGTGCGGTTTCGGAACTTTTAAATATCTTGATATATCTCGAGAACTACGCATCTGATCAAAAAATATCATAGAACATAAAAAGTAGGAAACTTAATTCTCTACAAAAAAGGTCTCTTAACATTTTGCCATAGCTCGCTTCGTTTCCGAGATATTTGCAGATTTATCTCAAGGGAAGGGGCCTGACGGACGTATTTCGAGATACTTCTTCTTCTTGTTGTTCTTCTTCTGCACAGCTGAGCTGGAAGTGGCATTTGCAGCTCGCAATAGTGCAGAGTTATCTCAAAGAAAGGGGCCACGGTGTTTCTGTATCTCTATTATGTTGGTGCGGTTTCGGAACTTTTAAATATCTTGATATATCTCGAGAACTACGCATCTGATCAAAAAATATCATAGAACATAAATTGTAGGAAACATAATTCTCTACAAAAAACGTCTCTTAACATTTTGCCATAGATTGCTTCGTTTCCGAGATATTTGCAGATTCAGCACAAAGGAACTGGCCTGACGGACATATTTCGAGATATTTCTTCTTCTTGTTGTTCTTCCTCTGCACAGCTAAGCTGGAAGTGGCATTTGCAGCTCGCAATAGTGCAGAGTTATCTCAAAGAAAGGGGCCACGGTGTTTCTGTATCTCTATTATGTTGGTGCGGCTTCGGAACTTTTAAATATCTCGATATATCTCGAAAACTACGCTTCTGATCAAAAAATATCATAGAACATAAATTGTAGGAAACATAATTCTCTACAAGAAAGGTCTCTTAACATTTTGCGATAGCTCGCTTCGTTTCCGAGATATTTGCAGATTTATCTCAAGGGAAGGGGCCTGACGTACATATTTCGAGATATTTCTTCTTCTTGTTGTTCTTCTTCTGCACAGCTAAGCTGGAAGTGGCATTTGCGACTCGCACTAGTGCAGAGTTATCTCAACGAAAGGGGCCACGGTGTTTCTGTATCCCTATTATGTTGGTGCGGCTTCGGAACTTTTAAATATCTTGATATATCTCGAGAACTACGCATCTGATCAAAAAATATCATAGAACATAAAAAGTAGGAAACTTAATTCTCTACAAAAAAGGTCTCTTAACATTTTGCCATAGCTCGCTTCGTTTCCGAGATATTTGCAGATTTATCTCAAGGGAAGGGGCCTGACGGACATATTTCGAGATATTTCTTCTTCTTGTTGTTCTTCTTCTGCACAGCTAAGCTGGAAGTGGCATTTGCGGCTCGCACTAGTGCAGATTTATCTCAAAGAAAGGGGCCACGGTGTTTCTGTATCTCTATTATGTTGGTGCGGCTTCGGAACTTTTAAATATCTCGATATATCTCGAAAACTACGCTTCTGATCAAAAAATATCATAGAACATAAATTGTAGGAAACATAATTCTCTACAAAAAAGGTCTCTCAACATTTTGCCATAGCTCTCTTCGTTTCCGAGATATTTGCAGATTTATCTCAAGGGAAGGGGCCTGACGGACATATTTCGAGATATTTCTTCTTCTTGTTGTTCTTCTTCTGCACAGCTAAGCTGGAAGTGGCATTTGCGGCTCGCACTGGTGCACAGTTATCTCAAAGAAAGGGGCCACGGTGTTTCTGTATCTCTATTATGTTGGTGCGTCTTCGGAACTTTTAAATATCTCGATATATCTCGAAAACTACGCTTCTGATCAAAAAATATCATAGAACATAAATTGTAGGAAACATAATTCTCTACAAAAAACGTCTCTTAACATTTTGCCATAGCTCGCTTCGTTTCCGAGATATTTGCAGATTCAGCTCAAAGGAACTGGCCTGACGGACATATTTCGAGATATTTCTTCTTCTTGTTGTTCTTCCTCTGCACAGCTAAGCTGGAAGTGGCATTTGCAGCTCGCAATAGTGCAGAGTTATCTCAAAGAAAGGGGCCACGGTGTTTCTGTATCTCTATTATGTTGGTGCGGCTTCGGAACTTTTAAATATCTTGATATATCTCGAGAACTACGCACCTCATGAAAAAATATCATAGAACATAAAAAGTAGGAAACTTAATTCTCTACAAAAAAGGTCTCTTAACATTTTGCCATAGCTCGCTTCGTTTCCGAGATATTTGCATATTTATCTCAAGGGAAGGGGCCTGACGGACATATTTCGAGATATTTCTTCTTCTTGTTGTTCTTCTTCTGCACAGCTAAGCTCGAAGTGGCATTTGCAGCTCGCAATAGTGCAGAGTTATCTCAAAGAAAGAGGCCACGGTGTTTCTGTACCTCTATTATGTTGGTGCAGCTTCGGAACTTTTAAATATCTTGATATATCTCGAGAACTACGCATCTGATCAAAAAATATCATCGAACATAAAAAGTAGGAAACTTAATTCTCTACAAAAAAGGTCTCTTAACATTTTGCCATAGCTCGCTTCGTTTCCGAGATATTTGCAGATTTATCTCAAGGGAAGGGGCTTGACGGACATATTTCGAGATATTTCTTCTTCTTGTTGTTCTTCTTCCGCACAGCTAAGCTGGAAGTGGCATTTGCAGCTCGCAATAGTGCAGAGTTATCTCAAAGAGAGGGGACACGGTGTTTCTGTATCTCTATTATGTTGGTGCGGCTTCGGAACTTTTAAGTATCTTGATATATCTCGAGAACTACGCATCTGATCAAAAAATATCATACTACATAAAAAGTAGGAAACTTAATTCTCTACAAGAAAGGTCTCTAAACATTTTGCCATAGCTCGCTTCGTTTCCGAGATATTTCCAGATTCAGCTCAAAGGAACTGGCCTGACGGACATATTTCGAGATATTTCTTCTTCTTGTTGTTCTTCCTCTGCACAGCTAAGCTGGAAGTGGCATTTGCAGCTCGCAATAGTGCAGAGTTATCTCAAAGAAAGGGGCCACGGTGTTTCTGTATCTCTATTATGTTGGTGCGGCTTCGGAACTTTTAAATATCTCGATATATCTCGAAAACTACGCTTCTGATCAAAAAATATCGTAGAACATAAATTGTAGGAAACATAATTCTCAACAAAAAAGGTCTCTTAGCATTTTGCCATAGCTCGCTTCGTTTCCGAGATATTTGCAGATTTATCTCAAGGGAAGGGGCCTGACGGACATATTTCGAGATATTTCTTCTTCTTGTTGTTCTTCTTCTGCACAGCTAAGCTGGAAGTGGCATTTGCGGCTCGCACTAGTGCAGAGTTATCTCAAAGAAAGGGGCCACGGTGTTTCTGTATCTCTATTATGTTGGTGCGGCTTCGGAACTTTTAAATATCTTGATATATCTCGAGAACTACACATCTGATCAAAAAATATCATAGAACATCAAAAGTAGGAAACTTAATTCTCTACAAAAATGGTCTCTTAACATTTTGCCATAGCTCTCTTCGTTTCCGAGATATTTGCAGATTTATCTCAAGGGAAGGGGCCTGACGGACATATTTCGAGATATTTCTTCTTCTTGTTGTTCTTCTTCTGCACAGCTAAGCTGGAAGTGGCATTTGCAGCTCGCAATAGTGCAGAGTTACCTCAAAGAAAGAGGCCACGGTGTTTCTGTACCTCTATTATGTTGGTGCAGCTTCGGAACTTTTAAATATCTTGATATATCTCGAGAACTACGCATCTGATCAAAAAATATCATCGAACATAAATTGTAGGAAACATAATTCTCTACAAAAAAGGTCTCTTAACATTTTGCCATAGCTCGCTTCGTTTCCGAGATATTTGCAGATTTATCTCAAGGGAAGGGGCCTGACGGACATATTTCGAGATATTTCTTCTTCTTGTTGTTCTTCTTCTGCACAGCTAAGCTGGAAGTGGCATTTGCGGCTCGCACTAGTGCAGAGTTATCTCAACGAAAGGGGCCACGGTGTTTCTGTATCTCTATTATGTTGGTGCGGCTTCGGAACTTTTAAATATCTCGATATATCTCGAAAACTACGCTTCTGAACAAAAAATATCATTGAACATAAATTGTAGGAAACATAATTCTCTACAAGAAAGGTCTCTAAACATTTTGCCATAGCTCGCTTCGTTTCCGAGATATTTGCAGATATATCTCAAGGGAAGGGGCCTGACGGACATATTTCGAGATATTTCTTCTTCTTGTTGTTCTTCTTCTGCACAGCTTAACTGGAAGTGGCATTTACAGCTCGCAATAGTGCAGAGTTATCTCAACGAAAGGGGCCACGGTGTTTCTGTATCTCTATTATGTTGGTGCGGCTTCGGAACTTTTAAATATCTCGATATATCTCGAAAACTACGCTTCTGAACAAAAAATATCATAGAACATAAATTGTAGGAAACATAATTCTCTACAAAAAAGGTCTCTTAACATTTTGCCAGAGCTCGCTTCGTTTCCGAGATATTTGCAGATATATCTCAAGGGAAGGGGCCTGACGGACATATTTCGAGATACTTCTTCTTCTTGTTGTTCTTCTTCTGCGCAGCTAAGCTGGAAGTGGCATTTGCAGCTCGCAATAGTGCAGAGATATCTCAAAGAAAGCGGCCACGGTGTTTCTGTATCTCTATTATGTTGGTGCGGCTTCGGAACTTTTAAATATCTTGATATATCTCGAGAACTACGCGTCTGATCAAAAAATATCATAGAACATACAAAGTAGGAAACTTAATTCGCTACAAAAGAGGTCTCTTAACATTTTGCCATAGCTCGCTTGGTTTCCGAGATATTTGCAGATTTATTTCAAGGGAAGGGGCCTGACGGACATATTTCGAGATATTTCTTCTTCTTGTTGTTCTTCTTCTGCACAGCTAAGCTGGAAGTGGCATTTGCGGCTCGCACTAGTGCAGAGTTATCTCAACGAAAGGGGCCACGGTGTTTCTGTATCTCTATTATGTTGGTGCGGCTTCGGAACTTTTAAATATCTCGATCTATCTCGAAAACTACGCTTCTGAACAAAAAATATCATAGAGCGTAAATTGTAGGAAACATAATTCTCTACAAAAAAGGTCTCTTAACATTTTGCCATAGCTCGCTTCGTTTCCGAGATATTTGCAGATATATCTCAAGGGAAGGGGCCTGACGGACATATTTCGAGATATTTCTTCTTCTTGTTGTTCTTCTTCTGCACAGCTTAACTGGAAGTGGCATTTACAGCTCGCAATAGTGCAGAGTTCTCTCAAAGAAAGGGGCCACGGTGTTTCTGTATCTCTATTATGTTGGTGCGGATTCGGAACTTTTAAATATCTTGATATATCTCGAGAACTACTCATCTGATCAAAAAATATCATAGAACATAAAAAGTAGGAAACCTAATTCTCTACAAAAAAGGTCTCTTAACATTTTGCCATAGCTCTCTTCGTTTCCGAGATATTTGCAGATTTATCTCAAGGGAAGGGGCCTGACGGACATATTTCGAGATATTTCTTCTTCTTGTTGTTCTTCTTCTGCACAGCTAAGCTGGAAGTTGCATTTGCGGCTCGCACTAGTGCAGAGTTATCTCAACGAAAGGGGCCACGGTGTTTCTGTATCTCTATTATGTTGGTGCGGCTTCGGAACTTTTAAATATCTTGATATATCTCGAGAACTACTCATCTGATCAAAAAATATCATAGAACATAAAAAGTAGGAAACCTAATTCTCTACAAAAAAGGTCTCTTAACATTTTGCCATAGCTCTCTTCGTTTCCGAGATATTTGCAGATTTATCTCAAGGGAAGGGGCCTGACGGACATATTTCGAGATATTTCTTCTTCTTGTTGTTCTTCTTCTGCACAGCTAAGCTGGAAGTTGCATTTGCGGCTCGCACTAGTGCAGAGTTATCTCAACGAAAGGGGCCACGGTGTTTCTGTATCTCTATTATGTTGGTGCGGCTTCGGAACTTTTAAATATCTCGATATATCTCGAAAACTACGCTTCTGATCAAAAAATATCATAGAACATAAATTGTAGGAAACATAATTCTCTACAAAAAAGGTCTCTTAACATTTTGCCATAGCTCGCTTCGTTTCCGAGATATTTGCAGATTTATCTCAAGGGAAGGGGCCTGACGGACATATTTCGAGATATTTCTTCTTCTTGTTGTTCTTCTTCTGCACAGCTAAGCTGGAAGTGGCATTTGCGGCTCGCAATAGTGCAGAGTTATCTCAACGAAAGGGGCCACGGTGTTTCTGTATCTCTATTATGTTGGTGCGGCTTCGGAACTTTTAAATATCTCGATATATCTCGAAAACTACGCTTCTGAACAAAAAATATCATAGAACATAAATTGTAGGAAACATAACTCTCTACAAAAAAGGTCTCTTAACATTTTGCCATAGCTCGCTTCGTTTCCGAGATATCTGCAGATATATCTCAAGGGAAGGGGCCTGACGGACATATTTCGGGATATTTCTTCTTCTTGTTGTTCTTCTTCTGCACAGCTTAACTGGAAGTGGCATTTACAGCTCGCAATAGTGCAGAGTTCTCTCAAAGAAAGGGGCCACGGTGTTTCTGTATCTCTATTATGTTGGTGCGGCTTCGGAACTTTTAAATATCTTGATATATCTCGAGAACTACTCATCTGATCAAAAAATATCATAGAACATAAAAAGTAGGAAACCTAATTCTCTACAAAAAAGGTCTCTTAACATTTTGCCATAGCTCTCTTCGTTTCCGAGATATTTGCAGATTTATCTCAAGGGAAGGGGCCTGACGGACATATTTCGAGATATTTCTTCTTCTTGTTGTTCTTCTTCTGCACAGCTAAGCTGGAAGTGGCATTTGCGGCTCGCACTAGTGCAGAGTTATCTCAAAGAACGGGGCCACGGTGTTTCTGTATCCCTATTATGTTGGTGCGGCTTCGGAACTTTTAAATATCTTGATATATCTCGAGAACTACGCTTCTGATCAAAAAATATCATAGAACATAAATTGTAGGAAACATAATTCTCTACAAAAAACGTCTCTTAACATTTTGCCATAGCTCGCTTCGTTTCCGAGATATTTGCAGATTCAGCTCAAAGGAACTGGCCTGACGGACATATTTCGAGATATTTCTTCTTCTTGTTGTTCTTCCTCTGCACAGCTAAGCTGGAAGTGGCATTTGCAGCTCGCAATAGTGCAGAGTTATCTCAAAGAAAGGGGCCACGGTGTTTCTGTATCTCTATTATGTTGGTGCGGCTTCGGAACTTTTGAATATCTTGATATATCTCGAGAACTACGCATCTGATCAAAAAATATCATAGAACATAAAAAGTAGGAAACTTAATTCTCTACAAAAAAGGTCTCTTAACATTTTGCCATAGCTCGCTTCGTTTCCGAGATATTTGCAGATTTATCTCAAGGGAAGGGGCCTGACGGACATATTTCGAGATATTTCTTCTTCTTGTTGTTCTTCTTCTGCACAGCTAAGCTGGAAGTGGCATTTGCGGCGCGCAATAGTGCAGAGTTATCTCAACGAAAGGGGCCACGGTGTTTCTGTATCTCTATTATGTTGGTGCGGCTTCGGAACTTTTAAATATCTCGATATATCTCGAAAACTATGCTTCTGATCAAAAAATATCATAGAACATAAATTGTAGGAAACATAATTCTCTACAAAAAAGGTCTCTTAACATTTTGCCATAGCTCGCTTCGTTTCCGAGATATTTGCAGATTTATCTCAAGGGAAGGGGCCTGACGGACATATTTCGAGATATTTCTTCTTCTTGTTGTTCTTCTTCTGCACAGCTAAGCTGAAAGTGGCATTTGCAGCTCGCAATAGTGCAGAGTTATCTCAAAGAAAGGGGCCACGGTGTTTCTGTATCTCTTTTATGTTGGTGCGGCTTCGGAACTTTTAAATATCTTGATATATCTCGAGAACTACGCATCTGATCAGAAAATATCATAGAAGATAAAAAGTAGGAAACTTAATTCTCTACAAAAAAGGTCTCTTAACATTTTGCCATAGCTCGCTTCGTTTCCGAGATATTTGCAGATTTATCTCAAGGTAAGGGGCCTGACGGACATATTTCGAGATATTTCTTCTTCTTGTTGTTTTTCTTCTGCACAGCTAAGCTGGAAGTGGCATTTGCAGCTCGCAATAGTGCATAGCTATCTGAAAGAAAGGGGCCACGGTGTTTCTGTATCTCTATTATGTTGGTGCGGCTTCGGAACTTTTAAATATCTTGATATATCTCGAGAACTACGCATCTGATCAAAAAATATCATAGAACATAAAAAGTAGGAAACTTAATTCGCTACAAAAAAGGTCTCTTAACATTTTGCCATAGCTCGCTTCGTTTCCGAGATATTTGCAGATTTATCTCAAGGTAAGGGGCCTGACGGACATATTTCCAGATATTTCTTCTTCTTGTTGTTCTTCTTCTGCACAGCTAAGCTGGAAGTGGCATTTGCAGCTCGCAATAGTGCATAGCTATCTGAAAGAAAGGGGCCCCGGTGTTTCTGTATCTCTATTATGTTGGTGCGGCTTCGGAACTTTTAAATATCTTGATATATCTCGAGAACTACGGATCTGATCAAAAAATATCATAGAACATAAAAAGTAGGAAACTTAATTCGCTACAAAAAAGGTCTCTTAACATTTTGCCATAGCTCGCTTCGTCTCCGAGATATTTGCTGATTTATCTCAAGGGAAGGGGCCTGACGGACATATTTCGAGATATTTCTTCTTCTTGTTGTTCTTCTTCTGCACAGCTAAGCTGGAAGTGGCATTTGCAGCTCGCAATAGTGCAGAGTTATCTCAAAGAAAGGGGCCACGGTGTTTCTGTATCTCTATTATGTTGGTGCGGCTTCGGAACTTTTAAATATCTTGATATATCTCGAGAACTACGCGTCTGATCAAAAAATATCATAGAACATAAAAAGTAGGAAACATAATTCTCTACAAAAAAGGTCTCTTAACATTTTGCCATAGCTCGCTTCGTTTCCGAGATATTTGCAGATTTATCTCAAGGGAAGGGGCCTGACGGACATATTTCGAGATATTTCTACTTCTTGTTGTTCTTCTTCTGCACAGCTAAGCTGGAAGTGGCATTTGCGGCTCGCACTAGTGCAGAGTTATCTCAAAGAA
This sequence comes from Osmia lignaria lignaria, assembly GCF_051020975.1. Taxonomy (NCBI): domain Eukaryota; kingdom Metazoa; phylum Arthropoda; class Insecta; order Hymenoptera; family Megachilidae; genus Osmia; species Osmia lignaria. The sequence goes on from NW_027478159.1 coordinate 24,493,136, forward strand.
AGGGGCCACGGTGTTTCTGTATCCCTATTATGTTGGTGCAGCTTCAGAACTTTTAAATACCTTGATGTATCTCGTGAACTACGCATCTGATCAAAAAATATCATGGAACATAAAAAGTAGAAAACTTAATTCTCTACAAAAAAGGTCTCTTAACATTTTGCCATAGCTCGCTTCGTTTCCGAGATATTTGCAGATTTATCTCAAGGGAAGGGGCCTGACGGACATATTTCGAGATATTTCTTCTTCTTGTTGTTCTTCTTCTGCACAGCTAAGCTGGAAGTGGCATTTGCGGCTCGCACTAGTGCAGAGTTATCTCAAAGAAAGGGGCCACGGTGTTTCTGTATCTCTATTATGTTGGTGCAGCTTCAGAACTTTTAAATACCTTGATGTATCTCGTGAACTACGCATCTGATCAAAAAATATCATGGAACATAAATTGTAGGAAACATAATTGTCTACAAAAAAGGTCTCTTAACATTTTCCCATACCTGGCATCGTTTCCGAGATATTTGCAGATTTATCTCAAGGGAAGGGGCCTGACGGACATATTCCGAGATATTTCTTCTTCTTGTTGTTCCTCTTCTGCACAGCTAAGCTGGAAGTGGCATTTGCAGCTCGCAATAGTGCAGAGTTATCTCAAAGAGAGGGGCCACGGTGTTTCTGTATCTCTATTATGTTGGTGCGGCTTCGGAACTTTTAAATATCTTGATATATCTCGAGAACTACGCATCTGATCAGAAAATATCATAGAAGATAAAAAGTAGGAAACTTAATTCTCTACAAAAAAGGTCTCTTAACATTTTGCCATAGCTCGCTTCGTTTCCGAGATATTTGCAGATTTATCTCAAGGTAAGGGGCCTGACGGACATATTTCCAGATATTTCTTCTTCTTGTTGTTCTTCTTCTGCACAGCTAAGCTGGAAGTGGCATTTGCAGCTCGCAATAGTGCAGAGTTATCTCAAAGAAAGGGGCCACGGTGTTTCTGTATCTCTATTATGTTGGTGCGGCTTCGGAACTTTTAAATATCTTGATATATCTCGAGAACTACGCATCTGATCAAAAAATATCATAGAACATAAAAAGTAGGAAACTTAATTCGCTACAAAAAAGGTCTCTTAACATTTTGCCATAGCTCGCTTCGTTTCCGAGATATTTGCAGATTTATCTCAAGGTAAGGGGCCTGACGGACATATTTCGAGATATTTCTTCTTCTTGTTGTTCTTCCTCTGCACAGCTAAGCTGGTAGTGGCATTTGCAGCTCGCAATAGTGCAGAGTTATCTCAAAGAAAGGGGCCACGGTGTTTCTGTATCTCTATTATGTTGGTGCGGCTTCGGAACTTTTAAATATCTTGATATATCTCGAGAACTACGCATCTGATCAAAAAATATCATAGAACATAAAAAGTAGGACACTTAATTCTCTACAAAAAAGGTCTCTTATCATTTTGCCATAGCTCTCTTCGTTTCCGAGATATTTGCAGATTTATCTCAAGGGAAGGGGCCTGACGGACATATTTCGAGATATTTCTTCTTCTTGTTGTTCTTCTTCTGCACAGCTAAGCTGGAAGTGGCATTTGCAGCTCGCAATAGTGCAGAGTTATCTCAAAGAAAGGGGCCACGGTGTTTCTGTATCTCTATTATGTTGGTGCGGCTTCGGAACTTTTAAATATCTTGATATATCTCGAGAACTACGCATCTGATCAAAAAATATCATAGAACATAAAACGTAGGAAACTTAATTCTCTACAAAAAAGGTCTCTTAACATTTTGCCATAGCTCGCTTCGTTTCCGAGATATTTGCAGATTTATCTCAAGGGAAGGGGCCTAACGGACATATTTCGAGATATTTCTTCTTCTTGTTGTTCTTCTTCTGCACAGCTAAGCTGGAAGTGGCATTTGCAGCTCGCAATAGTGCAGAGTTATCTCAAAGAAAGGGGCCACGGTGTTTCTGTATCTCTATTATGTTGGTGCGGCTTCGGAACTTTTAAATATCTGGATATATCTCGAGAACTACGCATCTGATCAAAAAATATCATAGAACATAAAACGTAGGAAACTTAATTCTCTACAAAAAAGGTCTCTTAACATTTTGCCATAGCTCGCTTCGTTTCCGAGATATTTGCAGATTTATCTCAAGGGAAGGGGCCTAACGGACATATTTCGAGATATTTCTTCTTCTTGTTGTTCTTCTTCTGCACAGCTAAACTGGAAGTGGCATTTCCAGGTCGCAATAGTGCAGAGTTATCTCAAAGAAAGGAGCCACGGTGTTTCTGTATCTCTATTATGTTGGTGCGGCTTCGGAACTTTTAAATATCTTGATATATCTCGAGAACTACGCATCTGATCAAAAAATATCATAGAACATAAAAAGTAGGAAACTTAATTCGCTACAAAAAAGGTCTCTTAACATTTTGCCATAGCTCGCTTCGTTTCCGAGATATTTGCAGATTTATCTCAAGGGAAGGGGCCGACGGACATATTTCGAGATATTTCTTCTTCTTGTTGTTCTTCTTCTGCACAGCTAAGCTGGAAGTGGCATTTGCAGGTCGCAATAGTGCAGAGTTATCTCAAAGAAAGGGGCTACGGTGTTTCTGTATCTCTATTATGTTGGTGCGGCTTCGGAACTTTTAAATATCTCGATATATCTCGAAAACTGCGCTTCTGATCAAAAAATATCAGAGAACGTAAATTGTAGGAAACATAATTCTCTACAAAAAAGGTCTCTTATGATTTTGCCATAGCTCGCTTCGTTTCCGAGATATTTGCAGATTTATCTCAAGGGAAGGGGCCTGACGGACATATTTCGAGATATTTCTTCTTCTTGTTGTTCTTCTTCTGCACAGCTAAGCTGGAAGTGGCATTTGCAGCTCGCAATAGTGCAGAGTTACCTCAAAGAAAGGGGCCACGGTGTTTCTGTATCTCTATTATGTTGGTGCCGCTTCGGAACTTTTAAATATCTGGATATATCTCGAGAACTACGCATCTGATCAAAAAATATCATAGAACATAAAAAGTAGGAAACTTAATTCGCTACAAAGAAGGTCTCTTAACATTTTGCCATAGCTCGCTTCGTTTCCGAGATATTTGCAGATTTATCTCAAGGTAAGGGGCCTGACGGACATATTTCGAGATATTTCTTCTTCTTGTTGTTCTTCTTCTGCACAGCTAAGCTGGAAGTGGCATTTGCAGCTCGCAATAGTGCATAGCTATCTGAAAGAAAGGGGCCCCGGTGTTTCTGTATCTCTATTATGTTGGTGCGGCTTCGGAACTTTTAAATATCTTGATATATCTCGAGAACTACGCATCTGATCAAAAAATATCATAGAACATAAAAAGTAGGAAACTTAATTCGCTACAAAAAAGGTCTCTTAACATTTTGCCATAGCTCGCTTCGTTTCCGAGATATTTGCAGATTTATCTCAAGGGAAGGGGCCTGACGGACATATTTCGAGATATTTCTTCTTCTTGTTGTTCTTCTTCTGCACAGCTAAGCTGGAAGTGGCATTTGCAGCTCGCAATAGTGCAGAGTTATCTCAAAGAAAGGGGCCACGGTGTTTCTGTATCTCTATTATGTTGGTGCGGCTTCGGAACTTTTAAATATCTTGATATATCTCGAGAACTACGCGTCTGATCAAAAAATATCATAGAACATAAAAAGTAGGAAACATAATTCTCTACAAAAAAGGTCTCTTAACATTTTGCCATAGCTCGCTTCGTTTCCGAGATATTTGCAGATTTATCTCAAGGGAAGGGGCCTGACGGACATATTTCGAGATATTTCTACTTCTTGTTGTTCTTCTTCTGCACAGCTAAGCTGGAAGTGGCATTTGCGGCTCGCACTAGTGCAGAGTTATCTCAAAGAAAGGGGCCACGGTGTTTCTGTATCTCTATTATGTTGGTGCAGCTTCAGAACTTTTAAATACCTTGATGTATCTCGTGAACTACGCATCTGATCAAAAAATATCATGGAACATAAAAAGTAGAAAACTTAATTCTCTACAAAAAAGGTCTCTTAACATTTTGCCATAGCTCGCTTCGTTTCCGAGATATTTGCAGATTTATCTCAAGGGAAGGGGCCTGACGGACATATTTCGAGATATTTCTTCTTCTTGTTGTTCTTCTTCTGCACAGCTAAGCTGGAAGTGGCATTTGCGGCTCGCACTAGTGCAGAGTTATCTCAAAGAAAGGGGCCACGGTGTTTCTGTATCTCTATTATGTTGGTGCAGCTTCAGAACTTTTAAATACCTTGATGTATCTCGTGAACTACGCATCTGATCAAAAAATATCATGGAACATAAATTGTAGGAAACATAATTGTCTACAAAAAAGGTCTCTTAACATTTTCCCATACCTGGCATCGTTTCCGAGATATTTGCAGATTTATCTCAAGGGAAGGGGCCTGACGGACATATTCCGAGATATTTCTTCTTCTTGTTGTTCCTCTTCTGCACAGCTAAGCTGGAAGTGGCATTTGCAGCTCGCAATAGTGCAGAGTTATCTCAAAGAGAGGGGCCACGGTGTTTCTGTATCTCTATTATGTTGGTGCGGCTTCGGAACTTTTAAATATCTTGATATATCTCGAGAACTACGCATCTGATCAGAAAATATCATAGAAGATAAAAAGTAGGAAACTTAATTCTCTACAAAAAAGGTCTCTTAACATTTTGCCATAGCTCGCTTCGTTTCCGAGATATTTGCAGATTTATCTCAAGGTAAGGGGCCTGACGGACATATTTCCAGATATTTCTTCTTCTTGTTGTTCTTCTTCTGCACAGCTAAGCTGGAAGTGGCATTTGCAGCTCGCAATAGTGCAGAGTTATCTCAAAGAAAGGGGCCACGGTGTTTCTGTATCTCTATTATGTTGGTGCGGCTTCGGAACTTTTAAATATCTTGATATATCTCGAGAACTACGCATCTGATCAAAAAATATCATAGAACATAAAAAGTAGGAAACTTAATTCGCTACAAAAAAGGTCTCTTAACATTTTGCCATAGCTCGCTTCGTTTCCGAGATATTTGCAGATTTATCTCAAGGGAAGGGTCCTGATGGACATATTTCGAGATATTTCTTCTTCTTGTTGTTCTTCTTCTGCACAGCTGAACTGGAAGTGGCATTTCCAGCTCGCAATAGTGCAGAGTTATCTCAAAGAAAGGGGCCACGGTGTTTCTGTATCTCTATTATGTTGGTGCGGCTTCGGAATTTTTAAATATCTCGATATATCTCGAAAACTACGCTTCTGATCAAAAAATATCATAGAACATAAATTGTAGGAAACATAATTCTCTACAAAAAACGTCTCTTAACATTTTGCCATAGCTCGCTTCGTTTCCGAGATATTTGCAGATTCAGCTCAAAGGAACTGGCCTGACGGACATATTTCGAGATATTTCTTCTTCTTGTTGTTCTTCTTCTGCACAGCTAAGCTGGAAGTGGCATTTGCAGCTCGCAATAGTGCAGAGTTATCTCAAAGCAAGGGGCCACGGTGTTTCTGTATCTCTATTATGTTGGTGCGGCTTCGGAACTTTTAAATATCTTGATATATCTCGAGAACTACGCATCTGTTCAAAAAATATCATAGAACATAAAAAGTAGGAATCCTAATTTTCTACAAAAAAGGTCTCTTAACATTTTGCCGTAGCTCGCTTCGTTTCCGAGATATTTGCAGATTTATCTCAAGGGAAGGGGCCTGACGGACATATTTCCAGATATTTCTTCTTCTTGTTGTTCTTCTTCTGCACAGCTAAGCTGGAAGTGGCATTTGCAGCTCGCAATTGTGCAGAGTTATCTCAAAGAGAGAGGCCACGGTGTTTCTGTATCTCTATTATGTTGGTGCGGCTTCGGAACTTTTAAATATCTTGATATATCTCGAGAACTACGCATCTAATCAAAAAATATCATAGAACATAAAACGTAGGAAACTTAATTCTCTACAAAAAAGGTCTCTTAACATTTTGCCATAGCTCGCTTCGTTTCCGAGATATTTGCAGATTTATCTCAAGGGAAGGGGCCTAACGGACATATTTCGAGATATTTCTTCTTCTTGTTGTTCTTCTTCTGCACAGCTAAACTGGAAGTGGCATTTCCAGGTCGCAATAGTGCAGAGTTATCTCAAAGAAAGGAGCCACGGTGTTTCTGTATCTCTATTATGCTGGTGCGGCTTCGGAACTTTTAAATATCTTGATATATCTCGAGAACTACGCGTCTGATCAAAAAATATCATAGAACATAAAAAGTAGGAAACATAATTCTCTACAAAAAAGGTCTCTTAACATTTTGCCATAGCTCGCTTCGTTTCCGAGATATTTGCAGATTTATCTCAAGGGAAGGGGCCTGACGGACATATTTCGAGATATTTCTTCTTCTTGTTGTTCCTCTTCTGCACAGCTAAGCTGGAAGTGGCATTTGCAGCTCGCAATTGTGCAGAGTTATCTCAAAGAGAGGGGCCACGGTGTTTCTGTATCTCTATTATGTTGGTGCGGCTTCGGAACTTTTAAATATCTTGATATATCTCGAGAACTACGCATCTGATCAGAAAATATCATAGAAGATAAAAAGTAGGAAACTTAATTCTCTACAAAAAAGGTCTCTTAACATTTTGCCATAGCTCGCTTCGTTTCCGAGATATTTGCAGATGTATCTCAAGGTAAGGGGCCTGACGGACATATTTCGAGATATTTCTTCTTCTTGTTGTTCTTCTTCTGCACAGCTAAGCTGGAAGTGGCATTTGCAGCTCGCAATAGTGCATAGCTATCTGAAAGAAAGGGGCCACGGTGTTTCTGTATCTCTATTATGTTGGTGCGGCTTCGGAACTTTTAAATATCTTGATATATCTCGAGAACTACGCATCTGATCAAAAAATATCATAGAACATAAAAAGTAGGAAACTTAATTCGCTACAAAAAAGGTCTCTTAACATTTTGCCATAGCTCGCTTCGTTTCCGAGATATTTGCAGATTTATCTCAAGGGAAGGGGCCTAACGGACATATTTCGTGATATTTCTTCTTCTTGTTGTTCTTCTTCTGCACAGCTAAGCTGGAAGTGGCATTTGCAGCTCGCAATAGTGCAGAGTTATCTCAAAGAAAGGGGCCACGGTGTTTCTGTATCTCTATTATGTTGGTGCGGCTTCGGAATTTTTAAATATCTCGATATATCTCGAAAACTACGCTTCTGATCAAAAAATATCATAGAACATAAATTGTAGGAAACATAATTCTCTACAAAAAACGTCTCTTAACATTTTGCCATAGCTCGCTTCGTTTCCGAGATATTTGCAGATTCAGCTCAAAGGAACTGGCCTGACGGACATATTTCGAGATATTTCTTCTTCTTGTTGTTCTTCTTCTGCACAGCTAAGCTGGAAGTGGCATTTGCAGCTCGCAATAGTGCAGAGTTATCTCAAAGAAAGGGGCCACGGTGTTTCTGTATCTCTATTATGTTGGTGCGGCTTCGGAACTTTTAAATATCTTGATATATCTCGAGAACTACGCATCTGATCAAAAAATATCATAGAACATAAAAAGTAGGCAACTTAATTCTCTACAAAAAAGGTCTCTTATCATTTTGCCATAGCTCTCTTCGTTTCCGAGATATTTGCAGATTTATCTCAAGGGAAGGGGCCTGACGGACATATTTCGAGATATTTCTTCTTCTTGTTGTTCTTCTTCTGCACAGCTAAGCTGGAAGTGGCATTTGCTGCTCGCGAGGTGCAGAGTTATCTCAAAGAAAGGGGCCACGGTGTTTCTGTATCTCTATTATGTTGGTGCGGCTTCGGAACTTTTAAATATCTTGATATATCTCGAGAACTACGCGTCTGATCAAAAAATATCATAGAACATAAAAAGTAGGAAACTTAATTCTCTACAAAAAAGGTCTCTTAACATTTTGCCATAGCTCGCTTCGTTTCCGAGATATTTGCAGATTTATCTCAAGGGAAGGGGCCGACGGACATATTTCGAGATATTTCTTCTTCTTGTTGTTCTTCTTCTGCACAGCTAAGCTGGAAGTGGCATTTGCAGGTCGCAATAGTGCAGAGTTATCTCAAAGAAAGGGGCTACGGTGTTTCTGTATCTCTATTATGTTGGTGCGGCTTCGGAACTTTTAAATATCTCGATATATCTCGAAAACTGCGCTTCTGATCAAAAAATATCAGAGAACGTAAATTGTAGGAAACATAATTCTCTACAAAAAAGGTCTCTTAAGATTTTGCCATAGCTCGCTTCGTTTCCGAGATATTTGCAGATTTATCTCAAGGGAAGGGGCCTGACGGACATATTTCGAGATATTTCTTCTTCTTGTTGTTCTTCTTCTGCACAGCTAAGCTGGAAGTGGCATTTGCAGCTCGCAATAGTGCAGAGTTACCTCAAAGAAAGGGGCCACGGTGTTTCTGTATCTCTATTATGTTGGTGCCGCTTCGGAACTTTTAAATATCTGGATATATCTCGAGAACTACGCATCTGATCAAAAAATATCATAGAACATAAAAAGTAGGAAACTTAATTCTCTACAAAAAAGGTCTCTTAACATTTTGCCATAGCTCGCTTCGTTGCCGAGATATTTGCAGATTTATCCCAAGGGAAGGGGCCTGACGGACATATTTTGAGATATTTCTTCTTCTTGTTGTTCTTCTTCTGTACAGCTAAGCTGGAAGTGGTATTTGCAGCTCGCAGTAGTGCAGAGTTATCTCAAAGAAAGGGGCCACGGTGTTTCTGTATCTCTATTATGTTGGTGCGGCTTCGGAACTTTTAAATATCTTGATATATCTCGAGAACTACGCATCTGATCAAAAAATATCATAGAACATAAAAAGTAGGAAACTTAATTCTCTACAAAAAAGGTCTCTTAACGTTTTGAAATAGCTCGCTTCGTTTCCGAGATATTTGCAGATTTATCTCAAGGGAAGGGTCCTGACGGACATATTTCGAGATATTTCTTCTTCTTGTTGTTCTTCTTCTGCACAGCTAAACTGGAAGTGGCATTTCCAGCTCGCAATAGTGCAGAGTTATCCCAAAGAAAGGGGCCACGATGTTTCTGTATCTCTATTATGTTGGTGCGGCTTCGGAACTTTTAAATATCTCGATATATCTCGAAAACTACGCTTCTGATCAAAAAATATAATAGAACATAAATTGTAGGAAACATAATTCTCTACAAAAAAGGTCTCTTAACATTTTGCCATAGCTCGCTTCGTTTCCGAGATATTTGCAGATTTATCTCAAGGGAAGGGGCCTGACGGACATATTTCGAGATATTTCTTCTTCTTGTTGTTCTTCTTCTGCACAGCTAAGCTGGAAGTGGCATTTGCAGCTCGCAATTGTGCAGAGTTATCTCAAAGAGAGGGGCCACGGTGTTTCTGTATCTCTATTATGTTGGTGCGGCTTCGGAACTTTTAAATATCTTGATATATCTCGAGAACTACGCATCTGATTAAAAAATATCGTCGAACATAAAAAGTAGGAAACTTAATTCTCTACAAATAAGGTCTCTTAACATTTTGCCATAGCTCGCTTGGTTTCCGAGATATTTGCAGATTTATCTCAAGGGAAGGGGCCTGAGGGACATATTTCGAGATATTTCTTCTTCTTGTTGTTCTTCTTCTGCACAGCTAAGCTGCAAGTGGCATTTGCAGGTCGCAATAGTGCAGAGTTATCTCAAAGAAAGGGGCTACGGTGTTTCTGTATCTCTATTATGTTGGTGCGGCTTCGGAACTTTTAAATATCTCGATATATCTCGAAAACTACGCTTCTGATCAAAAAATATCAGAGAACGTAAATTGTAGGAAACATAATTCTCTACAAAAAAGGTCTCTTAACGTTTTGCCATAGCTCGCTTCGTTTCCGAGATATTTGCAGATTTATCTGAAGGGAAGGGGCCTGACGGACATATTTCGAGATATTTCTTCTTCTTGTTGTTCTTCTTCTGCACAGCTAAGCTGGAAGTGGCATTTGCAGCTCGCAATAGTGCAGAGTTATCTCAAAGAAAGGGGCCACGGTGTTTCTGTATCTCTATTATGTTGGTGCGGCTTCGGAACTTTTAAATATCTTGATATATCTCGAGAACTACGCATCTGATCAAAAAATATCGTAGAACATAAAAAGTAGGAAACTTAATTCTCTACAAATAAGGTCTCTTAACATTTTGCCATAGCTCGCTTGGTTTCCGAGATATTTGCAGATTTATCTCAAGGGAAGGGGCCTGAGGGACATATTTCGAGATATTTCTTCTTCTTGTTGTTCTTCTTCTGCACAGCTAAGCTGGAAGTGGCATTTGCAGCTCGCAATAGTGCAGAGTTATCTCAAAGAAAGGGGCCACGGTGTTTCTGTATCTCTATTATGTTGGTGCGGCTTCGGAACTTTTAAATATCTTGATATATCTCGAGAACTACGCATCTGATCAAAAAATATCATAGAACATAAAACGTAGGAAACTTAATTCTCTACAAAAAAGGTCTCTTAACATTTTGCCATAGCTCGCTTCGTTTCCGAGATATTTGCAGATTTATCTCAAGGGAAGGGGCCTAACGGACATATTTCGAGATGTTTCTTCTTCTTGTTGTTCTTCTTCTGCACAGCTAAACTGGAAGTGGCATTTCCAGGTCGCAATAGTGCAGAGTTATCTCAAAGAAAGGAGCCACGGTGTTTCTGTATCTCTATTATGCTGGTGCGGCTTCGGAACTTTTAAATATCTTGATATATCTCGAGAACTACGCGTCTGATCAAAAAATATCATAGAACATAAAAAGTAGGAAACATAATTCTCTACAAAAAAGGTCTCTTAACATTTTGCCATAGCTCGCTTCGTTTCCGAGATATTTGCAGATTTATCTCAAGGGAAGGGGCCTGACGGACATATTTCGAGATATTTCTTCTTCTTGTTGTTCCTCTTCTGCACAGCTAAGCTGGAAGTGGCATTTGCAGCTCGCAATTGTGCAGAGTTATCTCAAAGAGAGGGGCCACGGTGTTTCTGTATCTCTATTATGTTGGTGCGGCTTCGGAACTTTTAAATATCTTGATATATCTCGAGAACTACGCATCTGATCAGAAAATATCATAGAAGATAAAAAGTAGGAAACTTAATTCTCTACAAAAAAGGTCTCTTAACATTTTGCCATAGCTCGCTTCGTTTCCGAGATATTTGCAGATGTATCTCAAGGTAAGGGGCCTGACGGACATATTTCGAGATATTTCTTCTTCTTGTTGTTCTTCTTCTGCACAGCTAAGCTGGAAGTGGCATTTGCAGCTCGCAATAGTGCATAGCTATCTGAAAGAAAGGGGCCACGGTGTTTCTGTATCTCTATTATGTTGGTGCGGCTTCGGAACTTTTAAATATCGCGATATATCTCGAAAACTACGCTTCTGATCAAAAAATATCATAGAACGTAAATTGTAGGAAACATTATTCTCTACAAAAAAGGTCTCTTAACATTTTGCCATAGCTCGCTTCGTTTCCGAGATATTTGCAGATTCATCTCAAGGGAAGGGGTCTGACGGACATATTTCGAGATATTTCTTCTTCTTGTTGTTCTTCTTCTGCACAGCTAAGCTCGAAGCGGCATTTGCAGCTCGCAATAGTGCAGAGTTATCTCAAAGAAAGAGGCCACGGTGTTTCTGTACCTCTATTATGTTGGTGCAGCTTCGGAACTTTTAAATATCTTGATATATCTCGAGAACTACGCATCTGATCAAAAAATATCATCGAACATAAAAAGTAGGAAACTTAATTCTCTACAAAAAAGGTCTCTTAACATTTCGCCATAGCTCGCTTCGTTTCCGAGATATTTGCAGATATATCTCAAGGGAAGGGGCCTGGCGGACATATTTCGAGATATTTCTTCTTCTTGTTGTTCTTCTTCTGCACAGCTAAGCTGGAAGTGGCATTTGCGGCTCGCACTAGTGCACAGTTATCTCAAAGAAAGGGGCCACGGTGTTTCTGTATCTCTATTATGTTGGTGCGTCTTCGGAACTTTTAAATATCTCGATATATCTCGAAAACTACGCTTCTGATCAAAAAATATCATAGAACATAAATTGTAGTAAACATAATTCTCTACAAAAAAGGTCTCTTAACATTTTGCCATAGCTCGCTTCGTTTCCGAGATATTTGCAGATTCAGCTCAAAGGAACTGGCCTGACGGACATATTTCGAGATATTTCTTCTTCTTGTTGTTCTTCCTCTGCACAGCTAAGCTGGAAGTGGCATTTGCAGCTCGCAATAGTGCAGAGTTATCTCAAAGAAAGGGGCCACGGTGTTTCTGTATCTCTATTATGTTGGTGCGGCTTCGGAACTTTTAAATATCTTGATATATCTCGAGAACTACGCATCTGATCAAAAAATATCATAGAACATAAAAAGTAGGAAACTTAATTCTCTACAAAAAAGGTCTCTTAACATTTTGCCATAGCTCGCTTCGTTTCCGAGATATTTGCAGATTTATCTCAAGGGAAGGGGCCTGACGGACATATTTCGAGATATTTCTTCTTCTTGTTGTTCTCCTTCTGCACAGCTAAGCTGGAAGTGGCATTTGCGGCTCGCACTAGTGCAGAGTTATCTCAAAGAAAGGGGCCACGGTGTTTCTGTATCTCTATTATGTTGGTGCGGCTTCGGAACTTTTAAATATCTTGATATATCTCGAGAACTACGCGTCTGATCAAAAAATATCATAGAACATAAAAAGTAGGAAACTTAATTCTCTACAAAAAAGGTCTCTTAACATTTTGCCATAGCTCGTTTCGTTTCCGAGATATTTGCAGATTTATCTCAAGGGAAGGGGCCTGACGGACATATTTCGAGATATTTCTTCTTCTTGTTGTTCTCCTTCTGCACAGCTAAGCTGGAAGTGGCATTTGCGGCTCGCACTAGTGCAGAGTTATCTCAAAGAAAGGGGCCACGGTGTTTCTGTATCCCTATTATGTTGGTGCGGCTTCGGAACTTTTAACTATCTCGATATTTCTCGAAAACTACGCTTCTGATCAAAAAATATCATAGAACATAAATTGTAGGAAACATAATTCTCTACAAAAAACGTCTCTTAACATTTTGCCATGGCTCGCTTCGTTTCCGAGATATTTGCAGATTCAGCTCAAAGGAACTGGCCTGACGGACATATTTCGAGATATTTCTTCTTCTTGTTGTTCTTCCTCTGCACAGCTAAGCTGGAAGTGGCATTTGCAGCTCGCAATAGTGCAGAGTTATCTCAAAGAAAGGGGCCACGGTGTTTCTGTATCTCTATTATGTTGGTGCGGCTTCGGAACTTTTAAATATCTTGATATATCTCGAGAACTACGCATCTGATCAAAAAATATCATAGAACATAAAAAGTAGGAAACTTAATTCGATACAAAAAAGGTCTCTTAACATTTTGCCATAGCTCGCTTCGTTTCCGAGATATTTGCAGATTTATCTCAAGGGAAGGGGCCTGACGGACATATTTCGAGATATTTCTTCTTCTTGTTGTTCTTCTTCTGCACAGCTAAGCTGGAAGTGGCATTTGCGGCTCGCACTAGTGCAGAGTTATCTCAAAGAAAGGGGCCACGGTGTTTCTGTATCTCTATTATGTTGGTGCGGCTTCGGAACTTTTAAATATCTCGATATATCTCGAAAACTACGCTTCTGATCAAAAAATATCATAGAACATAAAAAGTAGGAAACTTAATTCTCTACAAAAAAGGTCTCTTAACATTTTGCCATAGCTCGCTTCGTTTCCGAGATATTTGCAGATTTATCTCAAGGGAAGGGGCCTGACGGACATATTTCGAGATATTTCTTCTTCTTGTTGTTCTTCTTCTGCACAGCTAAGCTGGAAGTGGCATTTGCGGCTCGCACTAGTGCAGAGTTATCTCAAAGAAAGGGGCCACGGTGTTTCTGTATCTCTATTATGTTGGTGCCGCTTCGGAACTTTTAAATATCTAGATATATCTCGAAAACTACGCTTCTGATCAAAAAATATCATACAACATAAATTGTAGGAAACATAATTCTCTACAAAAAAGGTCTCTTAACATTTTGCCATAGCTCGTTTCGTTTCCGAGATATTTGCAGATTTATCTCAAGGGAAGGGGCCTGACGGACATATTTCGAGATATTTCTTCTTCTTGTTGTTCTCCTTCTGCACAGCTAAGCTGGAAGTGGCATTTGCGGCTCGCACTAGTGCAGAGTTATCTCAAAGAAAGGGGCCACGGTGTTTCTGTATCCCTATTATGTTGGTGCGGCTTCGGAACTTTTAAATATCTCGATATATCTCGAAAACTACGCTTCTGATCAAAAAATATCATAGAACATAAATTGTAGGAAATATAATTCTCTACAAAAAACGTCTCTTAACATTTTGCCATAGCTCGCTTCGTTTCCGAGATATTTGCAGATTCAGCTCAAAGGAACTGGCCTGACGGACATATTTCGAGATATTTCTTCTTCTTGTTGTTCTTCCTCTGCACAGCTAAGCTGGAAGTGGCATTTGCAGCTCGCAATAGTGCAGAGTTATCTCAAAGAAAGGGGCCACGGTGTTTCTGTATCTCTATTATGTTGGTGCGGCTTCGGAACTTTTAAATATCTTGATATATACGAGAACTACGCATCTGATCAAAAAATATCATAGAACATGAAAAGTAGGAAACTTAATTCTCTACAAAAAAGGTCTCTTAACATTTTGCCATAGCTCGCTTCGTTTCCGAGATATTTGCAGATTTATCTCAAGGGAAGGGGCCTGACGGACATATTTCGAGATATTTCTTCTTCTTGTTGTTCTTCTTCTGCACAGCTAAGCTGGAAGTGGCATTTGCGGCTCGCACTAGTGCAGAGTTATCTCAACGAAAGGGGCCACGGTGTTTCTGTATCTCTATTATGTTGGTGCGGCTTCGGAACTTTTAAATATCTCGATATATCTCGAAAACTACGCTTCTGATCAAAAAATATCGTAGAACATAAATTGCAGGAAACATAATTCTCTACAAAAAACGTCTCTTAACATTTTGCCATAGCTCGCTTCGTTTCCGAGATATTTGCAGATTCAGCTCAAAGGAACTGGCCTGACGGACATATTTCGAGATATTTCTTCTTCTTGTTGTTCTTCCTCTGCACAGCTAAGCTGGAAGTGGCATTTGCAGCTCGCAATAGTGCAGAGTTATCTCAAAGAAAGGGGCCACGGTGTTTCTGTATCTCTATTATGTTGGTGCGGCTTCGGAACTTTTAAATATCTTGATATATACGAGAACTACGCATCTGATCAAAAAATATCATAGAACATGAAAAGTAGGAAACTTAATTCTCTACAAAAAAGGTCTCTTAACATTTTGCGATAGCTCGCTTCGTTTCCGAGATATTTGCAGATTCATCTCAAGGGAAGGGGTCTGACGGACATATTTCGAGATATTTCTTCTTCTTGTTGTTCTTCTTCTGCACAGCTAAGCTCGAAGCGGCATTTGCAGCTCGCAATAGTGCAGAGTTATCTCAAAGAAAGAGGCCACGGTGTTTCTGTACCTCTATTATGTTGGTGCAGCTTCGGAACTTTTAAATATCTTGATATATCTCGAGAACTACGCATCTGATCAAAAAATATCATCGAACATAAAAAGTAGGAAACTTAATTCTCTACAAAAAAGGTCTCTTAACATTTCGCCATAGCTCGCTTCGTTTCCGAGATATTTGCAGATATATCTCAAGGGAAGGGGCCTGGCGGACATATTTCGAGATATTTCTTCTTCTTGTTGTTCTTCTTCTGCACAGCTAAGCTGGAAGTGGCATTTGCGGCTCGCACTAGTGCACAGTTATCTCAAAGAAAGGGGCCACGGTGTTTCTGTATCTCTATTATGTTGGTGCCGCTTCGGAACTTTTAAATATCTAGATATATCTCGAAAACTACGCTTCTGATCAAAAAATATCATACAACATAAATTGTAGGAAACATAATTCTCTACAAAAAAGGTCTCTTAACATTTTGCCATAGCTCGTTTCGTTTCCGAGATATTTGCAGATTTATCTCAAGGGAAGGGGCCTGACGGACATATTTCGAGATATTTCTTCTTCTTGTTGTTCTCCTTCTGCACAGCTAAGCTGGAAGTGGCATTTGCGGCTCGCACTAGTGCAGAGTTATCTCAAAGAAAGGGGCCACGGTGTTTCTGTATCCCTATTATGTTGGTGCGGCTTCGGAACTTTTAAATATCTCGATATATCTCGAAAACTACGCTTCTGATCAAAAAATATCATAGAACATAAATTGTAGGAAATATAATTCTCTACAAAAAACGTCTCTTAACATTTTGCCATAGCTCGCTTCGTTTCCGAGATATTTGCAGATTCAGCTCAAAGGAACTGGCCTGACGGACATATTTCGAGATATTTCTTCTTCTTGTTGTTCTTCCTCTGCACAGCTAAGCTGGAAGTGGCATTTGCAGCTCGCAATAGTGCAGAGTTATCTCAAAGAAAGGGGCCACGGTGTTTCTGTATCTCTATTATGTTGGTGCGGCTTCGGAACTTTTAAATATCTTGATATATACGAGAACTACGCATCTGATCAAAAAATATCATAGAACATGAAAAGTAGGAAACTTGATTCTCTACAAAAAAGGTCTCTTAACATTTTGCCATAGCTCGCTTCGTTTCCGAGATATTTGCAGATTTATCTCAAGGGAAGGGGCCTGACGGACATATTTCGAGATATTTCTTCTTCTTGTTGTTCTTCTTCTGCACAGCTAAGCTGGAAGTGGCATCTGCGGCTCGCACTAGTGCAGAGTTATCTCAACGAAAGGGGCCACGGTGTTTCTGTATCTCTATTATGTTGGTGCGGCTTCGGAACTTTTAAATATCTCGATATATCTCGAAAACTACGCTTCTGATCAAAAAATATCGTAGAACATAAATTGTAGGAAACATAATTCTCTACAAAAAACGTCTCTTAACATTTTGCCATAGCTCGCTTCGTTTCCGAGATATTTGCAGATTCAGCTCAAAGGAACTGGCCTGACGGACATATTTCGAGATATTTCTTCTTCTTGTTGTTCTTCCTCTGCACAGCTAAGCTGGAAGTGGCATTTGCAGCTCGCAATAGTGCAGAGTTATCTCAAAGAAAGGGGCCACGGTGTTTCTGTATCTCTATTATGTTGGTGCGGCTTCGGAACTTTTAAATATCTTGATATATCTCGAGAACTACGCATCTGATCAAAAAATATCATAGAACATAAAAAGTAGGAAACTTAATTCTCTACAAAAAAGGTCTCTTAACATTTTGCCATAGCTCGCTTCGTTTCCGAGATATTTGCAGATTTATCTCAAGGGAAGGGGCCTGACGGACATATTTCGAGATATTTCTTCTTCTTGTTGTTCTTCTTCTGCACAGCTAAGCTGGAAGTGGCATTTGCGGCTCGCACTAGTGCAGAGTTATCTCAAAGAAAGGGGCCACGGTGTTTCTGTATCTCTATTATGTTGGTGCGGCTTCGGAACTTTTAAATATCTCGATATATCTCGAAAACTACGCTTCTGATCAAAAAATATCATAGAACATAAAAAGTAGGAAACTTAATTCTCTACAAAAAAGGTCTCTTAACATTTTGCCATAGCTCGCTTCGTTTCCGAGATATTTGCAGATTTATCTCAAGGGAAGGGGCCTGACGGACATATTTCGAGATATTTCTTCTTCTTGTTGTTCTTCTTCTGCACAGCTAAGCTGGAAGTGGCATTTACAGCTCGCAATAGTGCAGAGTTATCTCAAAGAAAGGGGCCACGGTGTTTCTGTATCTCTATTATGTTGGTGCGGCTTCGGAGCTTTTAAATATCTTGATATATACGAGAACTACGCATCTGATCAAAAAATATCATAGAACATGAAAAGTAGGAAACTTAATTCTCTACAAAAAAGGTCTCTTAACATTTTGCCATAGCTCGCTTCAGTTCCGAGATATTTGCAGATTTATCTCAAGGGAAGGGGCCTGACGGACATATTTCGAGATATTTCTTCTTCTTGTTGTTCTTCTTCTGCACAGCTAAGCTGGAAGTGGCATTTGCGGCTCGCACTAGTGCAGAGTTATCTCAAAGAAAGGGGCCACGGTGTTTCTGTATCCCTATTATGTTGGTGCGGCTTCGGAAGTTTTAAATATCTTGATATATCTCGAGAACTACGCATCTGATCAAAAAATATCATAGAACATAAAAAGTAGGAAACTTAATTCTCTACAAAAAAGGTCTCTTAACATTTTGCCATAGCTCACTTCGTTTCCGAGATATTTGCAGATATATCTCAAGGGAAGGGGCCTGACGGACATATTTCGAGATATTTCTTCTTCTTGTTGTTCTTCTTCTGCACAGCTAAGCTGGAAGTGGCATTTACAGCTCGCAATAGTGCAGAGTTATCTCAAAGAAAGGGGCCACGGTGTTTCTGTATCTCTATTATGTTGGTGCGGCTTCGGAACTTTTAAATATCTTGATATATCTCGAGAACTACGCATCTGATCAAAAAATATCATAGAACATGAAAAGTAGGAAACTTAATTCTCTACAAAAAAGGTCTCTTAACATTTTGCAATAGCTCTCTTCGTTTCCGAGATATTTGCAGATTTATCTCAAGGGAAGGGGCCTGACCGACATATTTCGAGATATTTCTTCTTCTTGTTGTTCTTCTTCTGCACAGCTAAGCTGGAAGTGGCATTTGCGGCTCGCACTGGTGCACAGTTATCTCAAAGAAAGGGGCCACGGTGTTTCTGTATCTCTATTATGTTGGTGCGTCTTCGGAACTTTTAAATATCTCGATATATCTCGAAAACTACGCTTCTGATCAAAAAATATCATAGAACATAAATTGTAGGAAACATAATTCTCTACAAAAAACGTCTCTTAACATTTTGCCATAGCTCGCTTCGTTTCCGAGATATTTGCAGATTCAGCTCAAAGGAACTGGCCTGACGGACATATTTCGAGATATTTCTTCTTCTTGTTGTTCTTCCTCTGCACAGCTAAGCTGGAAGTGGCATTTGCAGCTCGCAATAGTGCAGAGTTATCTCAAAGAAAGGGGCCACGGTGTTTCTGTATCTCTATTATGTTGGTGCGGCTTCGGAACTTTTAAATATCTTGATATATCTCGAGAACTACGCATCTGACCAAAAAATATCATAGAACATAAAAAGTAGGAAACTTAATTCTCTACAAAAAAGGTCTCTTAACATTTTGCCATAGCTCGCTTCGTTTCCGAGATATTTGCATATTTATCTCAAGGGAAGGGGCCTGACGGACATATTTCGAGATATTTCTTCTTCTTGTTGTTCTTCTTCTGCACAGCTGAGCTGGAAGTGGCATTTGCGGCTCGCAATAGTGCAGAGTTATCTCAAAGAATGGGGCCACGGTGTTTCTGTATCTCTATTATGTTGGTGCGGCTTCGGAACTTTTAAATATCTCGATATATCTCGAAAACTACGCTTCTGATCAAAAAATATCATAGAACGTAAATTGTAGGAAATATTATTCTCTACAAAAAAGGTCTCTTAACGTTTTGCCATAGCTCGCTTCGTTTCCGAGATATTTGCAGATTCATCTCAAGGGAAGGGGTCTGACGGACATATTTCGAGATATTTCTTCTTCTTGTTGTTCATCTTCTGCACAGCTAAGCTCGAAGTGGCATTTGCAGCTCGCAATAGTGCAGAGTTATCTCAAAGAAAGAGGCCACGGTGTTTCTGTACCTCTATTATGTTGGTGCAGCTTCGGAACTTTTAAATATCTTGATATATCTCGAGAACTACGCATCTGATCAAAAAATATCATCGAACATAAAAAGTAGGAAACTTAATTCTCTACAAAAAAGGTCTCTTAACATTTTGCCATAGCTCGCTTCGTTTCCGAGATATTTGCAGATTTATCTCAAGGGAAGTGGCCTGACGGACATATTTCGAGATATTTCTTCTTCTTGTTGTTCTTCTTCTGCACAATTAAGCTGGAAGTGGCATTTGCAGCTCGCAATAGTGCAGAGTTATCCCAAAGAAAGGGGCCACGGTGTTTCTGTATCTCTATTATGTTGGTGCGGCTTCGGAACTTTTAAATATCTCGATATATCTCGAGAACTACGCATCTGATCAAAAAATATCATACTACATAAGAAGTAGGAAACTTAATTCTCTACCAGAAAGGTCTCTAAACATTTTGCCATAGCTCGCTTCGTTTCCGAGATATTTGCAGATTTATCTCAAGGGAAGGGGCCTGACGGACATATTTCGAGATATTTCTTCTTCTTGTTGTTCTTCTTCTGCACAGCTAAGCTGGAAGTGGCATTTGCAGCTCGCAATAGTGCAGAGTTATCTCAAAGAGAGGGGCCACGGTGTTTCTGTATCTCTATTATGTTGGTGCGGCTTCGGAACTTTTAAGTATGTCGATCTATCTCGAGAACTACGCATCTGATCAAAAAACATCATAGAACATAAAAAGTAGGAAACTTAATTCTCTACAAAAAAGGTCTCTTAACATTTCGCCATAGCTCGCTTCGTTTCCGAGATATTTGCAGATTTATCTCAAGGGAAGGGGCCTGTCGGACATATTTCGAGATATTTCTTCTTCTTGTTGCTCTTCTTCTGCACAGCTAAGCTGGAAGTGGCATTTGCGGCTCGCACTAGTGCAGAGTTATCTCAAAGAAAGGGGCCACGGTGTTTCTGTATCTCTATCATGTTGGTGCGGCTTCGGAACTTTTAAATATCTCGATATATCTCGAAAACTACGCTTCTGATCAAAAAATATCATAGAACATAAATTGTAGGAAACATAATTCTCTACAAAAAACGTCTCTTAACATTTTGCCATAGCTCGCTTCGTTTACGAGATATTTGCAGATTTATCTCAAGGGAAGGGGCCTGACGGACATATTTCGAGATATTTCTTCTTCTTGTTGTTCTTCTTCTGCACAGCTAAGCTGGAAGTGGCATTTACAGCTCGCAATAGTGCAGAGTTATCTCAAAGAAAGGGGCCACGGTGTTTCTGTATCTCTATTATGTTGGTGCGGCTTCGGAACTTTTAAATATCTTGATATATCTCGAGAACTACGCATCTGATCAAAAAATATCATAGAACATAAAAAGTAGGAAACTTAATTCTCTACAAAAAAGGTCTCTTAACATTTTGCCATAGCTCGCTTCGTTTCCGAGATATTTGCAGATTTATCTCAAGGGAAGGGTCCTGATGGACATATTTCGAGATATTTCTTCTTCTTGTTGTTCTTCTTCTGCACAACTAAGCTGGAAGTGGCATTTGCAGCTCGCAATAGTGCAGAGTTATCCCAAAGAAAGGGGCCACGGTGTTTCTGTATCTCTATTATGTTGGTGCGGCTTCGGAACTTTTAAATATCTCGATATATCTCGAAAATTACGCTTCCGATCAAAAAATATCATACAACATAAATTGTAGGAAACATAATTCTCTACAAAAAAGGTCTCTAAACATTTTGCCATAGCTCGCTTCGTTTCCGAGATATTTGCAGATTTATCTCAAGGGAAGGGGCCTGACGGACATATTTCGAGATATTTCTTCTTCTTGTTGTTCTTCTTCTGCACAGCTAAGCTGGAAGTGGCATTTGCAGCGCGCAATAGTGCAGAGTTATCTCAAAGAAAGGGGCCACGGTGTTTCTGTATCTCTATTATGTTGGTGCGGCTTCGGAACTTTTAAATATCTTGATATATCTCGAGAACTACGCATCTGATCAAAAAATATCATACTACATAAGAAGTAGGAAACTTAATTCTCTACCAGAAAGGTCTCTAAACATTTTGCCATAGCTCGCTTCGTTTCCGAGATATTTGCAGATTTATCTCAAGGGAAGGGGCCTGACGGACATATTTCGAGATATTTCTTCTTCTTGTTGTTCTTCTTCTGCACAGCTAAGCTGGAAGTGGCATTTGCAGCTCGCAATAGTGCAGAGTTATCTCAAAGAGAGGGGCCACGGTGTTTCTGTATCTCTATTATGTTGGTGCGGCTTCGGAACTTTTAAGTATGTTGATCTATCTCGAGAACTACGCATCTGATCAAAAAATATCATAGAAGATAAAAAGTAGGAAACTTAATTCTCTACAAAAAAGGTCTCTTAACATTTTGCCATAGCTCGCTTCGTTTCCGAGATATTTGCAGATTTATCTCAAGGGAAGGGTCCTGATGGACATATTTCGAGATATTTCTTCTTCTTGTTGTTCTTCTTCTGCACAACTAAGCTGGAAGTGGCATTTGCAGCTCGCAATAGTGCAGAGTTATCCCAAAGAAAGGGGCCACGGTGTTTCTGTATCTCTATTATGTTGGTGCGGCTTCGGAACTTTTAAATATCTCGATATATCTCGAAAATTACGCTTCCGATCAAAAAATATCATACAACATAAATTGTAGGAAACATAATTCTCTACAAAAAAGGTCTCTAAACATTTTGCCATAGCTCGCTTCGTTTCAGAGATATTTGCAGATTTATCTCAAGGGAAGGGGCCTGACGGACATATTTCGAGATATTTCTTCTTCTTGTTGTTCTTCTTCTGCACAGCTAAGCTGGAAGTGGCATTTGCAGCGCGCAATAGTGCAGAGTTATCTCAAAGAAAGGGGCCACGGTGTTTCTGTATCTCTATTATGTTGGTGCGGCTTCGGAACTTTTAAATATCTTGATATATCTCGAGAACTACGCATCTGATCAAAAAATATCATACTACATAAGAAGTAGGAAACTTAATTCTCTACCAGAAAGGTCTCTAAACATTTTGCCATAGCTCGCTTCGTTTCCGAGATATTTGCAGATTTATCTCAAGGGAAGGGGCCTGACGGACATATTTCGAGATATTTCTTCTTCTTGTTGTTCTTCTTCTGCACAGCTAAGCTGGAAGTGGCATTTGCAGCTCGCAATAGTGCAGAGTTATCTCAAAGAGAGGGGCCACGGTGTTTCTGTATCTCTATTATGTTGGTGCGGCTTCGGAACTTTTAAGTATGTTGATCTATCTCGAGAACTACGCATCTGATCAAAAAATGTCATAGAACATAAAAAGTAGGAAACTTAATTCTCTACAAAAAAGGTCTCTTAACATTTTGCCATAGCTCGCTTCGTTTCCGAGATATTTGCATATTTATCTCAAGGGAAGGGGCCTGACGGACATATTTCGAGATATTTCTTCTTCTTGTTGTTCTTCTTCTGCACAGCTAAGCTGGAAGTGGCATTTGCGGCTCGCACTAGTGCAGAGTTATCTCAAAGAAAGGGGCCACGGTGTTTCTGTATCTCTATTATGTTGGTGCGGTTTCGGAACTTTTAAATATCTTGATATATCTCGAGAACTACGCATCTGATCAAAAAATATCATAGAACATAAAAAGTAGGAAACTTAATTCTCTACAAAAAAGGTCTCTTAACATTTTGCCATAGCTCGCTTCGTGTCCGAGATATTTGCAGATTTATCTCAAGGGAAGGGGCCTGACGGACGTATTTCGAGATATTTCTTCTTCTTGTTGTTCTTCTTCTGCACAGCTGAGCTGGAAGTGGCATTTGCAGGTCGCAATAGTGCAGAGTTATCTCAAAGAAAGGGGCCACGGTGTTTCTGTATCTCTATTATGTTGGTGCGGCTTCGGAACTTTTAAATATCTTGATATATACGAGAACTACGCATCTGATCAAAAAATATCATAGAACATGAAAAGTAGGAAACTTAATTCTCTACAAAAAAGGTCTCTTAACATTTTGCCATAGCTCGCTTCGTTTCCGAGATATTTGCAGATTTATCTCAAGGGAAGTGGCCTGACGGACATATTTCGAGATATTTCTTCTTCTTGTTGTTCTTGTTCTGCACAGCTAAGCTGGAAGTGGCATTTGCAGCTCGCAATAGTGCAGAGTTATCCCAAAGAAAGGGGCCACGGTGTTTCTGTATCTCTATTATGTTGGTGCGGCTTCGGAACTTTTAAATATCTTGATATATCTCGAGAACTACGCATCTGATCAAAAAATATCATACTACATAAAAAGTAGGAAACTTAATTCTCTACCAGAAAGGTCTCTAAACATTTTGCCATAGCTCGCTTCGTTTCCGAGATATTTGCAGATTTATCTCAAGGGAAGGGGCCTGACGGACATATTTCGAGATATTTCTTCTTCTTGTTGTTCTTCTTCTGCACAGCTAAGCTGGAAGTGGCATTTGCAGCTCGCAATAGTGCAGAGTTATCTCAAAGAGAGGGGCCACGGTGTTTCTGTATCTCTATTATGTTGGTGCGGCTTCGGAACTTTTAAGTATGTTGATCTATCTCGAGAACTACGCATCTGATCAAAAAATGTCATAGAACATAAAAAGTAGGAAACTTAATTCTCTACAAAAAAGGTCTCTTAACATTTTGCCATAGCTCGCTTCGTTTCCGAGATATTTGCATATTTATCTCAAGGGAAGGGGCCTGACGGACATATTTCGAGATATTTCTTCTTCTTGTTGTTCTTCTTCTGCACAGCTAAGCTGGAAGTGGCATTTCCAGCTCGCAATAGTGCAGAGTTATCTCAAAGAAAGGGGCCACGGTGTTTCTGTATCTCTATTATGTTGGTGCGGTTTCGGAACTTTTAAATATCTTGATATATCTCGAGAACTACGCATCTGATCAAAAAATATCATAGAACATAAAAAGTAGGAAACTTAATTCTCTACAAAAAAGGTCTCTTAACATTTTGCCATAGCTCGCTTCGTTTCCG
This sequence comes from Osmia lignaria lignaria, assembly GCF_051020975.1. NCBI lineage: Eukaryota > Metazoa > Arthropoda > Insecta > Hymenoptera > Megachilidae > Osmia > Osmia lignaria. Next base: position 24,517,781 of record NW_027478159.1, read on the forward strand.
AGATATTTGCAGATTTATCTCAAGGGAAGGGGCCTGACGGACGTATTTCGAGATATTTCTTCTTCTTGTTGTTCTTCTTCTGCACAGCTGAGCTGGAAGTGGCATTTGCAGGTCGCAATAGTGCAGAGTTATCTCAAAGAAAGGGGCCACGGTGTTTCTGTATCTCTATTATGTTGGTGCGGCTTCGGAACTTTTAAATATCTTGATATATACGAGAACTACGCATCTGATCAAAAAATATCATAGAACATGAAAAGTAGGAAACTTAATTCTCTACAAAAAAGGTCTCTTAACATTTTGCCATAGCTCGCTTCGTTTCCGAGATATTTGCAGATTTATCTCAAGGGAAGTGGCCTGACGGACATATTTCGAGATATTTCTTCTTCTTGTTGTTCTTGTTCTGCACAGCTAAGCTGGAAGTGGCATTTGCAGCTCGCAATAGTGCAGAGTTATCCCAAAGAAAGGGGCCACGGTGTTTCTGTATCTCTATTATGTTGGTGCGGCTTCGGAACTTTTAAATATCTTGATATATCTCGAGAACTACGCATCTGATCAAAAAATATCATACTACATAAAAAGTAGGAAACTTAATTCTCTACCAGAAAGGTCTCTAAACATTTTGCCATAGCTCGCTTCGTTTCCGAGATATTTGCAGATTTATCTCAAGGGAAGGGGCCTGACGGACATATTTCGAGATATTTCTTCTTCTTGTTGTTCTTCTTCTGCACAGCTAAGCTGGAAGTGGCATTTGCAGCTCGCAATAGTGCAGAGTTATCTCAAAGAGAGGGGCCACGGTGTTTCTGTGTCTCTATTATGTTGGTGCGGCTTCGGAACTTTTAAGTATGTTGATCTATCTCGAGAACTACGCATCTGATCAAAAAATGTCATAGAACATAAAAAGTAGGAAACTTAATTCTCTACAAAAAAGGTCTCTTAACATTTTGCCATAGCTCGCTTCGTTTCCGAGATATTTGCATATTTATCTCAAGGGAAGGGGCCTGACGGACATATTTCGAGATATTTCTTCTTCTTGTTGTTCTTCTTCTGCACAGCTAAGCTGGAAGTGGCATTTCCAGCTCGCAATAGTGCAGAGTTATCTCAAAGAAAGGGGCCACGGTGTTTCTGTATCTCTATTATGTTGGTGCGGTTTCGGAACTTTTAAATATCTTGATATATCTCGAGAACTACGCATCTGATCAAAAAATATCATAGAACATAAAAAGTAGGAAACTTAATTCTCTACAAAAAAGGTCTCTTAACATTTTGCCATAGCTCGCTTCGTTTCCGAGATATTTGCAGATTTATCTCAAGGGAAGGGGCCTGACGGACGTATTTCGAGATATTTCTTCTTCTTGTTGTTCTTCTTCTGCACAGCTGAGCTGGAAGTGGCATTTGCAGGTCGCAATAGTGCAGAGTTATCTCAAAGAAAGGGGCCACGGTGTTTCTGTATCTCTATTATGTTGGTGCGGCTTCGGAACTTTTAAATATCTTGATATATACGAGAACTACGCATCTGATCAAAAAATATCATAGAACATGAAAAGTAGGAAACTTAATTCTCTACAAAAAAGGTCTCTTAACATTTTGCCATAGCTCGCTTCGTTTCCGAGATATTTGCAGATTTATCTCAAGGGAAGTGGCCTGACGGACATATTTCGAGATATTTCTTCTTCTTGTTGTTCTTGTTCTGCACAGCTAAGCTGGAAGTGGCATTTGCAGCTCGCAATAGTGCAGAGTTATCCCAAAGAAAGGGGCCACGGTGTTTCTGTATCTCTATTATGTTGGTGCGGCTTCGGAACTTTTAAATATCTTGATATATCTCGAGAACTACGCATCTGATCAAAAAATATCATACTACATAAAAAGTAGGAAACTTAATTCTCTACAAGAAAGGTCTCTAAACATTTTGCCATAGCTCGCTTCGTTTCCGAGATATTTGCAGATTTATCTCAAGGGAAGGGGCCTGACGGACATATTTCGAGATATTTCTTCTTCTTGTTGTTCTTCTTCTGCACAGCTAAGCTGGAAGTGGCATTTGCGGCTCGCACTAGTGCACAGTTATCTCAAAGAAAGGGGCCACGGTGTTTCTGTATCTCTATTATGTTGGTGCGTCTTCGGAACTTTTAAATATCTCGATATATCTCGAAAACTACGCTTCTGATCAAAAAATATCATAGAACATAAATTGTAGGAAACATAATTCTCTACAAAAAAGGTCTCTTAACATTTTGCCATAGCTCGCTTCGTTTCCGAGATATTTGCAGATTCAGCTCAAAGGAACTGGCCTGACGGACATATTTCGAGATATTTCTCCTTCTTGTTGTTCTTCCTCTGCACAGCTAAGCTGGAAGTGGCATTTGCAGCTCGCAATAGTGCAGAGTTATCTCAAAGAAAGGGGCCACGGTGTTTCTGTATCTCTATTATGTTGGTGCGGCTTCGGAACTTTTAAATATCTTGATATATCTCGAGAACTACGCATCTGATCAAAAAATATCATAGAACATAAAAAGTAGGAAACTTAATTCTCTACAAAAAAGGTCTCAACATTTTGCCATAGCTCGCTTCGTTTCCGAGATATTTGCAGATTTATCTCAAGGGAAGGGGCCTGACGGACATATTTCGAGATATTTCTTCTTCTTGTTGTTCTTCTTCTGCACAGCTAAGCTGGAAGTGGCATTTGCAGCTCGCACTAGTGCAGAGTTATCTCAAAGAAAGGGGCCACGGTGTTTCTGTATCTCTATTATGTTGGTGCGGCTTCGGAACTTTTAAATATCTCGATATATCTCGAAAACTACGCTTCTGATCAAAAAATATCATAGAACATAAAAAGTAGGAAACTTAATTCTCTACAAAAAAGGTCTCTTAACATTTTGCCATAGCTCGTTTCGTTTCCGAGATATTTGCAGATTTATCTCAAGGGAAGGGGCCTGACGGACATATTTCGAGATATTTCTTCTTCTTGTTGTTCTTCTTCTGCACAGCTAAGCTGGAAGTGGCATTTGCGGCTCGCACTAGTGCAGAGTTATCTCAAAGAAAGGGGCCACGGTGTTTCTGTATCTCTATTATGTTGGTGCGGCTTCGGAACTTTTAAATATCTCGATATATCTCGAAAACTACGCTTCTGATCAAAAAATATCATAGAACATAAATTGTAGGAAACATAATTCTCTACAAAAAAGGTCTCTTAACATTTTGCCATAGCTCGCTTCGTTTCCGAGATATTTGCAGATTCAGCTCAAAGGAACTGGCCTGACGGACATATTTCGAGATATTTCTCCTTCTTGTTGTTCTTCCTCTGCACAGCTAAGCTGGAAGTGGCATTTGCAGCTCGCAATAGTGCAGAGTTATCTCAAAGAAAGGGGCCACGGTGTTTCTGTATCTCTATTATGTTGGTGCGGCTTCGGAACTTTTAAATATCTTGATATATCTCGAGAACTACGCATCTGATCAAAAAATATCATAGAACATAAAAAGTAGGAAACTTAATTCTCTACAAAAAAGGTCTCAACATTTTGCCATAGCTCGCTTCGTTTCCGAGATATTTGCAGATTTATCTCAAGGGAAGGGGCCTGACGGACATATTTCGAGATATTTCTTCTTCTTGTTGTTCTTCTTCTGCACAGCTAAATTGGAAGTGGCATTTCCAGCTCGCAATAGTGCAGAGTTATCTCAAAGAAAGGGGCCACGGTGTTTCTGTATCTCTATTATGTTGGTGCGGTTTCGGAACTTTTAAATATCTTGATATATCTCGAGAACTACGCATCTGATCAAAAAATATCATAGAACATAAAAAGTAGGAAACTTAATTCTCTACAAAAAAGGTCTCTTAACATTTTGCCATAGCTCGCTTCGTTTCCGAGATATTTGCAGATTTATCTCAAGGGAAGGGGCCTGACGGACGTATTTCGAGATATTTCTTCTTCTTGTTGTTCTTCTTCTGCACAGCTGAGCTGGAAGTGGCATTTGCAGGTCGCAATAGTGCAGAGTTATCTCAAAGAAAGGGGCCACGGTGTTTCTGTATCTCTATTATGTTGGTGCGGCTTCGGAACTTTTAAATATCTCGATATATCTCGAAAACTACGCTTCTGATCAAAAAATATCATAGAATGTAAATTGTAGGAAACATTATTCTCTACAAAAAAGGTCTCTTAACATTTTGCCATAGCTCGCTTCGTTTCCGAGATATTTGCAGATTCATCTCAAGGGAAGGGGTCTGACGGACATATTTCGAGATATTTCTTCTTCTTGTTGTTCTTCTTCTGCACAGCTAAGCTCGAAGCGGCATTTGCAGCTCGCAATAGTGCAGAGTTATCTCAAAGAAAGAGGCCACGGTGTTTCTGTACCTCTATTATGTTGGTGCAGCTTCGGAACTTTTAAATATCTCGATATATCTCGAGAACTACGCATCTGATCAAAAAATATCATCGAACATAAAAAGTAGGAAACTTAATTCTCTACAAAAAAGGTCTCTTAACATTTTGCCATAGCTCGCTTCGTTTCTGAGATATTTGCACATTTATCTCAAGGGAAGTGGCCTGACGGACATATTTCGAGATATTTCTTCTTCTTGTTGTTCTTCCTCTGCACAGCTAAGCTGGAAGTGGCATTTGCAGCTCGCAATAGTGCAGAGTTATCTCAAAGAAAGGGGCCACGGTGTTTCTGTATCTCTATTATGTTGGTGCGGCTTCGGAACTTTTAAATATCTTGATATATACGAGAACTACGCATCTGATCAAAAAATATCATAGAACATGAAAAGTAGGAAACTTAATTCTCTACAAAAAAGGTCTCTTAACATTTTGCCATAGCTCGCTTCGTTTCCGAGATATTTGCAGATTTATCTCAAGGGAAGGGGCCTGACGGACATATTTCGAGATATTTCTTCTTCTTGTTGTTCTTCTTCTGCACAGCTAAGCTGGAAGTGGCATTTGCAGCTCGCACTAGTGCAGAGTTATCTCAAAGAAAGGGGCCACGGTGTTTCTGTATCTCTATTATGTTGGTGCGGCTTCGGAACTTTTAAATATCTCGATATATCTCGAAAACTACGCTTCTGATCAAAAAATATCGTAGAACATAAATTGTAGGAAACATAATTCTCTACAAAAAAGGTCTCTTAAGATTTTGCGATAGCTCGCTTCGTTTCCGAGATATTTGCAGATTTATCTCAAGGGAAGGGGCCTGACGGACATATTTCGAGATATTTCTTCTTCTTGTTGTTCTTCTTCTGCACAGCTAAGCTGGAAGTGGCATTTGCGGCTGGCACTAGTGCAGAGTTATCTCAAAGAAAGGGGCCACGGTGTTTCTGTATCCCTATTATGTTGGTGCGGCTTCGGAACTTTTAAATATCTTGATATATCTCGAGAACTACGCATCTGATCAAAAAATATCATAGAACATAAAAAGTAGGAAACTTAATTCTCTACAAAAAAGGTCTCTTAACATTTTGCCATAGCTCGCTTCGTTTCCGAGATATTTGCAGATTTATCTCAAGGGAAGGGGCCTGACGGACATATTTCGAGATATTTCTTCTTCTTGTTGTTCTTCTTCTGCACAGCTAAGCTGGAAGTGGCATTTGCGGCTCGCACTAGTGCAGAGTTATCTCAAAGAAAGGGGCCACGGTGTTTCTGTATCTCTATTATGTTGGTGCCGCTTCGGAACTTTTAAATATCTAGATATATCTCGAAAACTACGCTTCTGATCAAAAAATATCATACAACATAAATTGTAGGAAACATAATTCTCTACAAAAAAGGTCTCTTAACATTTTGCCATAGCTCGCTTCGTTTCCGAGATATTTGCAGATATATCTCAAGGGAAGGGGCCTGACGGACATATTTCGAGATATTTCTTCTTCTTGTTGTTCTTCTTCTGCACAGCTAAGCTGGAAGTGGCATTTACAGCTCGCAATAGTGCAGAGTTATCTCAAAGAAAGGGGCCACGGTGTTTCTGTATCTCTATTATGTTGGTGCGGCTTCGGAACTTTTAAATATCTTGATATATCTCGAGAACTACGCATCTGATCAAAAAATATCATAGAACATGAAAAGTAGGAAACTTAATTCTCTACAAAAAAGGTCTCTTAACATTTTGCCATAGCTCTCTTCGTTTCCGAGATATTTGCAGATTTATCTCAAGGGAAGGGGCCTGACGGACAAATTTCGAGATATTTCTACTTCTTGTTGTTCTTCTTCTGCACAGCTAAGCTGGAAGTGGCATTTGCAGCTCGCAATAGTGCAGAGTTATCTCAAAGAAAGGGGCCACGGTGTTTCTGTATCTCTATTATGTTGGTGCGGCTTCGGAACTTTTAAATATCTTGATATATCTCGAGAAATACGCGTCTGATCAAAAAATATCATAGAACATAAAAAGTAGGAAACTTAATTCTCTACAAAAAAGGTCTCTTAACATTTTGCCATAGCTCGTTTCGTTTCCGAGATATTTGCAGATTTATCTCAAGGGAAGGGGCCTGACGGACATATTTCGAGATATTTCTTCTTCTTGTTGTTCTCCTTCTGCACAGCTAAGCTGGAAGTGGCATTTGCGGCTCGCACTAGTGCAGAGTTATCTCAAAGAAAAGGGCCACGGTGTTTCTGTATCCCTATTATGTTGGTGCGGCTTCGGAACTTTTAAATATCTCGATATTTCTCGAAAACTACGCTTCTGATCAAAAAATATCATAGAACATAAATTGTAGGAAACATAATTCTCTACAAAAAACGTCTCTTAACATTTTGCCATAGCTCGCTTCGTTTCCGAGATATTTGCAGATTCAGCTCAAAGGAACTGGCCTGACGGACATATTTCGAGATATTTCTTCTTCTTGTTGTTCTTCCTCTGCACAGCTAAGCTGGAAGTGGCATTTGCAGCTCGCAATAGTGCAGAGTTATCTCAAAGAAAGGGGCCACGGTGTTTCTGTATCTCTATTATGTTGGTGCGGCTTCGGAACTTTTAAATATCTTGATATATCTCGAGAACTACGCATCTCATCAAAAAATATCATAGAACATAAAAAGTAGGAAACTTAATTCTCTACAAAAAAGGTCTCTTAACATTTTGCCATAGCTCGCTTCGTTTCCGAGATATTTGCAGATTTATCTCAAGGGAAGGGGCCTGACGGACATATTTCGAGATATTTCTTCTACTTGTTGTTCTTCTTCTGCACAGCTAAGCTGGAAGTGGCATTTGCGGCTCGCACTAGTGCAGAGTTATCTCAAAGAAAGGGGCCACGGTGTTTCTGTATCTCTATTATGTTGGTGCGGCTTCGGAACTTTTAAATATCTCGATATATCTCGAAAACTACGCTTCTGATCAAAAAATATCATAGAACATAAATTGTAGGAAACATAATTCTCTACAAAAAAGATCTCTTAACATTTTGCCATAGCTCGCTTCGTTTCCGAGATATTTGCAGATATATCTCAAGGGAAGGGGCTTGACGGACATATTTCGAGATATTTCTTCTTCTTGTTGTTCTTCTTCTGCACAGCTAAGCTGGAAGTGGCATTTACAGCTCGCAATAGTGCAGAGTTATCTCAAAGAAAGGGGCCACGGTGTTTCTGTATCCCTATTATGTTGGTGCGGCTTCGGAACTTTTAAATATCTTGATATATCTCGAGAACTACGCATCTGATCAAAAAATATCATAGAACATAAAAAGTAGGAAACTTAATTCTCTACAAAAAAGGTCTCTTAACATTTTGCCATAGCTCGCTTCGTTTCCGAGATATTTGCAGATTTATCTCAAGGGAAGGGGCCTGACGGACATATTTCGAGATATTTCTTCTTCTTGTTGTTCTTCTTCTGCACAGCTAAGCTGGAAGTGGCATTTGCGGCTCGCACTAGTGCAGAGTTATCTCAAAGAAAGGGGCCACGGTGTTTCTGTATCTCTATTATGTTGGTGCCGCTTCGGAACTTTTAAATATCTAGATATATCTCGAAAACTACGCTTCTGATCAAAAAATATCATAGAACATAAATTGTAGGAAACATAATTCTCTACAAAAAAGGTCTCTTAACATTTTGCCATAGCTCACTTCGTTTCCGAGATATTTGCAGATATATCTCAAGGGAAGGGGCCTGACGGACATATTTCGAGATATTTCTTCTTCTTGTTGTTCTTCTTCTGCACAGCTAAGCTGGAAGTGGCATTTACAGCTCGCAATAGTGCAGAGTTATCTCAAAGAAAGGGGCCACGGTGTTTCTGTATCTCTATTATGTTGGTGCGGCTTCGGAACTTTTAAATATCTTGATATATCTCGAGAACTACGCATCTGATCAAAAAATATCATAGAACATGAAAAGTAGGAAACTTAATTCTCTACAAAAAAGGTCTCTTAACATTTTGCAATAGCTCTCTTCGTTTCCGAGATATTTGCAGATTTATCTCAAGGGAAGGGGCCTGACGGACATATTTCGAGATATTTCTACTTCTTGTTGTTCTTCTTCTGCACAGCTAAGCTGGAAGTGGCATTTGCAGCTCGCAATAGTGCAGAGTTATCTCAAAGAAAGGGGCCACGGTGTTTCTGTATCTCTATTATGTTGGTGCGGCTTCGGAACTTTTAAATATCTTGATATATCTCGAGAACTACGCGTCTGATCAAAAAATATCATAGAACATAAAAAGTAGGAAACATAATTCTCTACAAAAACGTCTCTTAACATTTTGCCATAGCTCGCTTCGTTTCCGAGATATTTGCAGATTTATCTCAAGGGAAGTGGCCTGACGGACATATTTCGAGATATTTCTTCTTCTTGTTGTTCTTCTTCTGCACAGCTAAGCTGGAAGTGGCATTTGCGGCTCGCACTAGTGCAGAGTTATCTCAAAGAAAGGGGCCACGGTGTTTCTGTATCCCTATTATGTTGGTGCGGCTTCGGAACTTTTAAATATCTCGATATATCTCGAAAACTACGCTTCTGATCAAAAAATATCATAGAACATAAATTGTAGGAAACATAATTCTCTACAAAAAACGTCTCTTAACATTTTGCCATAGCTCGCTTCGTTTACGAGATATTTGCAGATTTATCTCAAGGGAAGGGGCCTGACGGACATATTTCGAGATATTTCTTCTTCTTGTTGTTCTTCTTCTGCACAGCTAAGCTGGAAGTGGCATTTACAGCTCGCAATAGTGCAGAGTTATCTCAAAGAAAGGGGCCACGGTGTTTCTGTATCTCTATTATGTTGGTGCGGCTTCGGAACTTTTAAATATCTTGATATATCTCGAGAACTACGCATCTGATCAAAAAATATCATAGAACATAAAAAGTAGGAAACTTAATTCTCTACAAAAAAGGTCTCTTAACATTTTGCCATAGCTCGCTTCGTTTCCGAGATATTTGCAGATATATCTCAAGGGAAGGGGCCTGCCGGACATATTTCGAGATATTTCTTCTTCTTGTTGTTCTTCTTCTGCACAGCTAAGCTGGAAGTGGCATTTACAGCTCGCAATAGTGCAGAGTTATCTCAAAGAAAGGGGCCACGGTGTTTCTGTATCTCTATTATGTTGGTGCTGCTTCGGAACTTTTAAATATCTTGATATATCTCGAGAACTACGCATCTGATCAAAAAATATTATAGAACATGAAAAGTAGGAAACTTAATTCTCTACAAAAAAGGTCTCTTAACATTTTGCCATAGCTCTCTTCGTTTCCGAGATATTTGCAGATTTATCTCAAGGGAAGGGGCCTGACGGACATATTTCGAGATATTTCTTCTTCTTGTTGTTCTTCTTCTGCACAGCTAAGCTGGAAGTGGCATTTGCAGCTCGCAATAGTGCAGAGTTATCTCAAAGAAAGGGGCCACGGTGTTTCTGTATCTCTATTATGTTGGTGCCGCTTCGGAACTTTTAAATATCTAGATATATCTCGAAAACTACGCTTCTGATCAAAAAATATCATAGAACATGAAAAGTAGGAAACTTAATTCTCTACAAAAAAGGTCTCTTAACATTTTGCAATAGCTCTCTTCGTTTCCGAGATATTTGCAGATTTATCTCAAGGGAAGGGGCCTGACGGACATATTTCGAGATATTTCTACTTCTTGTTGTTCTTCTTCTGCACAGCTAAGCTGGAAGTGGCATTTGCAGCTCGCAATAGTGCAGAGTTATCTCAAAGAAAGGGGCCACGGTGTTTCTGTATCTCTATTATGTTGGTGCGGCTTCGGAACTTTTAAATATCTTGATATATCTCGAGAACTACGCGTCTGATCAAAAAATATCATAGAACATAAAAAGTAGGAAACATAATTCTCTACAAAAACGTCTCTTAACATTTTGCCATAGCTCGCTTCGTTTCCGAGATATTTGCAGATTTATCTCAAGGGAAGTGGCCTGACGGACATATTTCGAGATATTTCTTCTTCTTGTTGTTCTTCTTCTGCACAGCTAAGCTGGAAGTGGCATTTGCGGCTCGCACTAGTGCAGAGTTATCTCAAAGAAAGGGGCCACGGTGTTTCTGTATCCCTATTATGTTGGTGCGGCTTCGGAACTTTTAAATATCTCGATATATCTCGAAAACTACGCTTCTGATCAAAAAATATCATAGAACATAAATTGTAGGAAACATAATTCTCTACAAAAAACGTCTCTTAACATTTTGCCATAGCTCGCTTCGTTTACGAGATATTTGCAGATTTATCTCAAGGGAAGGGGCCTGACGGACATATTTCGAGATATTTCGTCTTCTTGTTGTTCTTCTTCTGCACAGCTAAGCTGGAAGTGGCATTTACAGCTCGCAATAGTGCAGAGTTATCTCAAGGAAAGGGGCCACGGTGTTTCTGTATCTCTATTATGTTGGTGCGGCTTCGGAACTTTTAAATATCTTGATATATCTCGAGAACTACGCATCTGATCAAAAAATATCATAGAACATAAAAAGTAGGAAACTTAATTCTCTACAAAAAAGGTCTCTTAACATTTTGCCATAGCTCGCTTCGTTTCCGAGATATTTGCAGATATATCTCAAGGGAAGGGGCCTGCCGGACATATTTCGAGATATTTCTTCTTCTTGTTGTTCTTCTTCTGCACAGCTAAGCTGGAAGTGGCATTTACAGCTCGCAATAGTGCAGAGTTATCTCAAAGAAAGGGGCCACGGTGTTTCTGTATCTCTATTATGTTGGTGCTGCTTCGGAACTTTTAAATATCTTGATATATCTCGAGAACTACGCATCTGATCAAAAAATATTATAGAACATGAAAAGTAGGAAACTTAATTCTCTACAAAAAAGGTCTCTTAACATTTTGCCATAGCTCGCTTCGTTTCCGAGATATTTGCAGATATATCTCAAGGGAAGGGGCCTGCCGGACATATTTCGAGATATTTCTTCTTCTTGTTGTTCTTCTTCTGCACAGCTAAGCTGGAAGTGGCATTTACAGCTCGCAATAGTGCAGAGTTATCTCAAAGAAAGGGGCCACGGTGTTTCTGTATCTCTATTATGTTGGTGCTGCTTCGGAACTTTTAAATATCTTGATATATCTCGAGAACTACGCATCTGATCAAAAAATATTATAGAACATGAAAAGTAGGAAACTTAATTCTCTACAAAAAAGGTCTCTTAACATTTTGCCATAGCTCTCTTCGTTTCCGAGATATTTGCAGATTTATCTCAAGGGAAGGGGCCTGACGGACATATTTCGAGATATTTCTTCTTCTTGTTTTTCTTCTTCTGCACAGCTAAGCTGGAAGTGGCATTTGCAGCTCGCAATAGTGCAGAGTTATCTCAAAGAAAGGGGCCACGGTGTTTCTGTATCTCTATTATGTTGGTGCCGCTTTGGAACTTTTAAATATCTAGATATATCTCGAAAACTACGCTTCTGATCAAAAAATATCATAGAACATGAAAAGTAGGAAACTTAATTCTCTACAAAAAAGGTCTCTTAACATTTTGCAATAGCTCTCTTCGTTTCCGAGATATTTGCAGATTTATCTCAAGGGAAGGGGCCTGACGGACATATTTCGAGATATTTCTACTTCTTGTTGTTCTTCTTCTGCACAGCTAAGCTGGAAGTGGCATTTGCAGCTCGCAATAGTGCAGAGTTATCTCAAAGAAAGGGGCCACGGTGTTTCTGTATCTCTATTATGTTGGTGCGGCTTCGGAACTTTTAAATATCTTGATATATCTCCAGAACTACGCGTCTGATCAAAAAATATCATAGAACATAAAAAGTAGGAAACATAATTCTCTACAAAAACGTCTGTTAACATTTTGCCATAGCTCGCTTCGTTTCCGAGATATTTGCAGATTTATCTCAAGGGAAGTGGCCTGACGGACATATTTCGAGATATTTCTTCTTCTTGTTGTTCTTCTTCTGCACAGCTAAGCTGGAAGTGGCATTTGCGGCTCGCACTAGTGCAGAGTTATCTCAAAGAAAGGGGCCACGGTGTTTCTGTATCCCTATTATGTTGGTGCGGCTTCGGAACTTTTAAATATCTCGATATATCTCGAAAACTACGCTTCTGATCAAAAAATATCATAGAACATAAAAAGTAGGAAACTTAATTCTCTACAAAAAAGGTCTCTTAACATTTTGCCATGGCTCGCTTCGTTTCCGAGATATTTGCAGATTTATCTCAAGGGAAGGGGCCTAACGGACATATTTCGAGATATTTCTTCTTCTTGTTGTTCTTCTTCTGCACAGCTAAATTGGAAGTGGCATTTCCAGCTCGCAATAGTGCAGAGTTATCTCAAAGAAAGGGGCCACGGTGTTTCTGTATCTCTATTATGTTGGTGCGGTTTCGGAACTTTTAAATATCTTGATATATCTCGAGAACTACGCATCTGATCAAAAAATATCATAGAACATAAAAAGTAGGAAACTTAATTCTCTACAAAAAAGGTCTCTTAACATTTTGCCATAGCTCGCTTCGTTTCCGAGATATTTGCAGATTTATCTCAAGGGAAGGGGCCTGACGGACGTATTTCGAGATATTTCTTCTTCTTGTTGTTCTTCTTCTGCACAGCTGAGCTGGAAGTGGCATTTGCAGGTCGCAATAGTGCAGAGTTATCTCAAAGAAAGGGGCCACGGTGTTTCTGTATCTCTATTATGTTGGTGCGGCTTCGGAACTTTTAAATATCTCGATATATCTCGAAAACTACGCTTCTGATCAAAAAATATCATAGAATGTAAATTGTAGGAAACATTATTCTCTACAAAAAAGGTCTCTTAACATTTTGCCATAGCTCGCTTCGTTTCCGAGATATTTGCAGATTCATCTCAAGGGAAGGGGTCTGACGGACATATTTCGAGATATTTCTTCTTCTTGTTGTTCTTCTTCTGCACAGCTAAGCTCGAAGCGGCATTTGCAGCTCGCAATAGTGCAGAGTTATCTCAAAGAAAGAGGCCACGGTGTTTCTGTACCTCTATTATGTTGGTGCAGCTTCGGAACTTTTAAATATCTCGATATATCTCGAGAACTACGCATCTGATCAAAAAATATCATGGAACATAAAAAGTAGGAAACTTAATTCTCTACAAAAAAGGTCTCTTAACATTTTGCCATAGCTCGCTTCGTTTCTGAGATATTTGCACATTTATCTCAAGGGAAGTGGCCTGACGGACATATTTCGAGATATTTCTTCTTCTTGTTGTTCTTCCTCTGCACAGCTAAGCTGGAAGTGGCATTTGCAGCTCGCAATAGTGCAGAGTTATCTCAAAGAAAGGGGCCACGGTGTTTCTGTATCTCTATTATGTTGGTGCGGCTTCGGAACTTTTAAATATCTTGATATATACGAGAACTACGCATCTGATCAAAAAATATCATAGAACATGAAAAGTAGGAAACTTAATTCTCTACAAAAAAGGTCTCTTAACATTTTGCCATAGCTCGCTTCGTTTCCGAGATATTTGCAGATTTATCTCAAGGGAAGGGGCCTGACGGACATATTTCGAGATATTTCTTCTTCTTGTTGTTCTTCTTCTGCACAGCTAAGCTGGAAGTGGCATTTGCAGCTCGCACTAGTGCAGAGTTATCTCAAAGAAAGGGGCCACGGTGTTTCTGTATCTCTATTATGTTGGTGCGGCTTCGGAACTTTTAAATATCTCGATATATCTCGAAAACTACGCTTCTGATCAAAAAATATCGTAGAACATAAATTGTAGGAAACATAATTCTCTACAAAAAAGGTCTCTTAAGATTTTGCGATAGCTCGCTTCGTTTCCGAGATATTTGCAGATTTATCTCAAGGGAAGGGGCCTGACGGACATATTTCGAGATATTTCTTCTTCTTGTTGTTCTTCTTCTGCACAGCTAAGCTGGAAGTGGCATTTGCGGCTGGCACTAGTGCAGAGTTATCTCAAAGAAAGGGGCCACGGTGTTTCTGTATCCCTATTATGTTGGTGCGGCTTCGGAACTTTTAAATATCTTGATATATCTCGAGAACTACGCATCTGATCAAAAAATATCATAGAACATAAAAAGTAGGAAACTTAATTCTCTACAAAAAAGGTCTCTTAACATTTTGCCATAGCTCGCTTCGTTTCCGAGATATTTGCAGATTTATCTCAAGGGAAGGGGCCTGACGGACATATTTCGAGATATTTCTTCTTCTTGTTGTTCTTCTTCTGCACAGCTAAGCTGGAAGTGGCATTTGCGGCTCGCACTAGTGCAGAGTTATCTCAAAGAAAGGGGCCACGGTGTTTCTGTATCTCTATTATGTTGGTGCCGCTTCGGAACTTTTAAATATCTAGATATATCTCGAAAACTACGCTTCTGATCAAAAAATATCATACAACATAAATTGTAGGAAACATAATTCTCTACAAAAAAGGTCTCTTAACATTTTGCCATAGCTCGCTTCGTTTCCGAGATATTTGCAGATATATCTCAAGGGAAGGGGCCTGACGGACATATTTCGAGATATTTCTTCTTCTTGTTGTTCTTCTTCTGCACAGCTAAGCTGGAAGTGGCATTTACAGCTCGCAATAGTGCAGAGTTATCTCAAAGAAAGGGGCCACGGTGTTTCTGTATCTCTATTATGTTGGTGCGGCTTCGGAACTTTTAAATATCTTGATATATCTCGAGAACTACGCATCTGATCAAAAAATATCATAGAACATGAAAAGTAGGAAACTTAATTCTCTACAAAAAAGGTCTCTTAACATTTTGCCATAGCTCTCTTCGTTTCCGAGATATTTGCAGATTTATCTCAAGGGAAGGGGCCTGACGGACAAATTTCGAGATATTTCTACTTCTTGTTGTTCTTCTTCTGCACAGCTAAGCTGGAAGTGGCATTTGCAGCTCGCAATAGTGCAGAGTTATCTCAAAGAAAGGGGCCACGGTGTTTCTGTATCTCTATTATGTTGGTGCGGCTTCGGAACTTTTAAATATCTTGATATATCTCGAGAACTACGCGTCTGATCAAAAAATATCATAGAACATAAAAAGTAGGAAACTTAATTCTCTACAAAAAAGGTCTCTTAACATTTTGCCATAGCTCGTTTCGTTTCCGAGATATTTGCAGATTTATCTCAAGGGAAGGGGCCTGACGGACATATTTCGAGATATTTCTTCTTCTTGTTGTTCTCCTTCTGCACAGCTAAGCTGGAAGTGGCATTTGCGGCTCGCACTAGTGCAGAGTTATCTCAAAGAAAAGGGCCACGGTGTTTCTGTATCCCTATTATGTTGGTGCGGCTTCGGAACTTTTAAATATCTCGATATTTCTCGAAAACTACGCTTCTGATCAAAAAATATCATAGAACATAAATTGTAGGAAACATAATTCTCTACAAAAAACGTCTCTTAACATTTTGCCATAGCTCGCTTCGTTTCCGAGATATTTGCAGATTCAGCTCAAAGGAACTGGCCTGACGGACATATTTCGAGATATTTCTTCTTCTTGTTGTTCTTCCTCTGCACAGCTAAGCTGGAAGTGGCATTTGCAGCTCGCAATAGTGCAGAGTTATCTCAAAGAAAGGGGCCACGGTGTTTCTGTATCTCTATTATGTTGGTGCGGCTTCGGAACTTTTAAATATCTTGATATATCTCGAGAACTACGCATCTGATCAAAAAATATCATAGAACATAAAAAGTAGGAAACTTAATTCTCTACAAAAAAGGTCTCTTAACATTTTGCCATAGCTCGCTTCGTTTCCGAGATATTTGCAGATTTATCTCAAGGGAAGGGGCCTGACGGACATATTTCGAGATATTTCTTCTACTTGTTGTTCTTCTTCTGCACAGCTAAGCTGGAAGTGGCATTTGTGGCTCGCACTAGTGCAGAGTTATCTCAAAGAAAGGGGCCACGGTGTTTCTGTATCTCTATTATGTTGGTGCGGCTTCGGAACTTTTAAATATCTCGATATATCTCGAAAACTACGCTTCTGATCAAAAAATATCATAGAACATAAATTGTAGGAAACATAATTCTCTACAAAAAAGATCTCTTAACATTTTGCCATAGCTCGCTTCGTTTCCGAGATATTTGCAGATATATCTCAAGGGAAGGGGCTTGACGGACATATTTCGAGATATTTCTTCTTCTTGTTGTTCTTCTTCTGCACAGCTAAGCTGGAAGTGGCATTTACAGCTCGCAATAGTGCAGAGTTATCTCAAAGAAAGGGGCCACGGTGTTTCTGTATCCCTATTATGTTGGTGCGGCTTCGGAACTTTTAAATATCTTGATATATCTCGAGAACTACGCATCTGATCAAAAAATATCATAGAACATAAAAAGTAGGAAACTTAATTCTCTACAAAAAAGGTCTCTTAACATTTTGCCATAGCTCGCTTCGTTTCCGAGATATTTGCAGATTTATCTCAAGGGAAGGGGCCTGACGGACATATTTCGAGATATTTCTTCTTCTTGTTGTTCTTCTTCTGCACAGCTAAGCTGGAAGTGGCATTTGCGGCTCGCACTAGTGCAGAGTTATCTCAAAGAAAGGGGCCACGGTGTTTCTGTATCTCTATTATGTTGGTGCCGCTTCGGAACTTTTAAATATCTAGATATATCTCGAAAACTACGCTTCTGATCAAAAAATATCATAGAACATAAATTGTAGGAAACATAATTCTCTACAAAAAAGGTCTCTTAACATTTTGCCATAGCTCACTTCGTTTCCGAGATATTTGCAGATATATCTCAAGGGAAGGGGCCTGACGGACATATTTCGAGATATTTCTTCTTCTTGTTGTTCTTCTTCTGCACAGCTAAGCTGGAAGTGGCATTTACAGCTCGCAATAGTGCAGAGTTATCTCAAAGAAAGGGGCCACGGTGTTTCTGTATCTCTATTATGTTGGTGCGGCTTCGGAACTTTTAAATATCTTGATATATCTCGAGAACTACGCATCTGATCAAAAAATATCATAGAACATGAAAAGTAGGAAACTTAATTCTCTACAAAAAAGGTCTCTTAACATTTTGCAATAGCTCTCTTCGTTTCCGAGATATTTGCAGATTTATCTCAAGGGAAGGGGCCTGACGGACATATTTCGAGATATTTCTACTTCTTGTTGTTCTTCTTCTGCACAGCTAAGCTGGAAGTGGCATTTGCAGCTCGCAATAGTGCAGAGTTATCTCAAAGAAAGGGGCCACGGTGTTTCTGTATCTCTATTATGTTGGTGCGGCTTCGGAACTTTTAAATATCTTGATATATCTCGAGAACTACGCGTCTGATCAAAAAATATCATAGAACATAAAAAGTAGGAAACATAATTCTCTACAAAAACGTCTCTTAACATTTTGCCATAGCTCGCTTCGTTTCCGAGATATTTGCAGATTTATCTCAAGGGAAGTGGCCTGACGGACATATTTCGAGATATTTCTTCTTCTTGTTGTTCTTCTTCTGCACAGCTAAGCTGGAAGTGGCATTTGCGGCTCGCACTAGTGCAGAGTTATCTCAAAGAAAGGGGCCACGGTGTTTCTGTATCCCTATTATGTTGGTGCGGCTTCGGAACTTTTAAATATCTCGATATATCTCGAAAACTACGCTTCTGATCAAAAAATATCATAGAACATAAATTGTAGGAAACATAATTCTCTACAAAAAACGTCTCTTAACATTTTGCCATAGCTCGCTTCGTTTACGAGATATTTGCAGATTTATCTCAAGGGAAGGGGCCTGACGGACATATTTCGAGATATTTCTTCTTCTTGTTGTTCTTCTTCTGCACAGCTAAGCTGGAAGTGGCATTTACAGCTCGCAATAGTGCAGAGTTATCTCAAAGAAAGGGGCCACGGTGTTTCTGTATCTCTATTATGTTGGTGCGGCTTCGGAACTTTTAAATATCTTGATATATCTCGAGAACTACGCATCTGATCAAAAAATATCATAGAACATAAAAAGTAGGAAACTTAATTCTCTACAAAAAAGGTCTCTTAACATTTTGCCATAGCTCGCTTCGTTTCCGAGATATTTGCAGATATATCTCAAGGGAAGGGGCCTGCCGGACATATTTCGAGATATTTCTTCTTCTTGTTGTTCTTCTTCTGCACAGCTAAGCTGGAAGTGGCATTTACAGCTCGCAATAGTGCAGAGTTATCTCAAAGAAAGGGGCCACGGTGTTTCTGTATCTCTATTATGTTGGTGCTGCTTCGGAACTTTTAAATATCTTGATATATCTCGAGAACTACGCATCTGATCAAAAAATATTATAGAACATGAAAAGTAGGAAACTTAATTCTCTACAAAAAAGGTCTCTTAACATTTTGCCATAGCTCTCTTCGTTTCCGAGATATTTGCAGATTTATCTCAAGGGAAGGGGCCTGACGGACATATTTCGAGATATTTCTTCTTCTTGTTGTTCTTCTTCTGCACAGCTAAGCTGGAAGTGGCATTTGCAGCTCGCAATAGTGCAGAGTTATCTCAAAGAAAGGGGCCACGGTGTTTCTGTATCTCTATTATGTTGGTGCCGCTTCGGAACTTTTAAATATCTAGATATATCTCGAAAACTACGCTTCTGATCAAAAAATATCATAGAACATGAAAAGTAGGAAACTTAATTCTCTACAAAAAAGGTCTCTTAACATTTTGCAATAGCTCTCTTCGTTTCCGAGATATTTGCAGATTTATCTCAAGGGAAGGGGCCTGACGGACATATTTCGAGATATTTCTACTTCTTGTTGTTCTTCTTCTGCACAGCTAAGCTGGAAGTGGCATTTGCAGCTCGCAATAGTGCAGAGTTATCTCAAAGAAAGGGGCCACGGTGTTTCTGTATCTCTATTATGTTGGTGCGGCTTCGGAACTTTTAAATATCTTGATATATCTCGAGAACTACGCGTCTGATCAAAAAATATCATAGAACATAAAAAGTAGGAAACATAATTCTCTACAAAAACGTCTCTTAACATTTTGCCATAGCTCGCTTCGTTTCCGAGATATTTGCAGATTTATCTCAAGGGAAGTGGCCTGACGGACATATTTCGAGATATTTCTTCTTCTTGTTGTTCTTCTTCTGCACAGCTAAGCTGGAAGTGGCATTTGCGGCTCGCACTAGTGCAGAGTTATCTCAAAGAAAGGGGCCACGGTGTTTCTGTATCCCTATTATGTTGGTGCGGCTTCGGAACTTTTAAATATCTCGATATATCTCGAAAACTACGCTTCTGATCAAAAAATATCATAGAACATAAATTGTAGGAAACATAATTCTCTACAAAAAACGTCTCTTAACATTTTGCCATAGCTCGCTTCGTTTACGAGATATTTGCAGATTTATCTCAAGGGAAGGGGCCTGACGGACATATTTCGAGATATTTCGTCTTCTTGTTGTTCTTCTTCTGCACAGCTAAGCTGGAAGTGGCATTTACAGCTCGCAATAGTGCAGAGTTATCTCAAGGAAAGGGGCCACGGTGTTTCTGTATCTCTATTATGTTGGTGCGGCTTCGGAACTTTTAAATATCTTGATATATCTCGAGAACTACGCATCTGATCAAAAAATATCATAGAACATAAAAAGTAGGAAACTTAATTCTCTACAAAAAAGGTCTCTTAACATTTTGCCATAGCTCGCTTCGTTTCCGAGATATTTGCAGATATATCTCAAGGGAAGGGGCCTGCCGGACATATTTCGAGATATTTCTTCTTCTTGTTGTTCTTCTTCTGCACAGCTAAGCTGGAAGTGGCATTTACAGCTCGCAATAGTGCAGAGTTATCTCAAAGAAAGGGGCCACGGTGTTTCTGTATCTCTATTATGTTGGTGCTGCTTCGGAACTTTTAAATATCTTGATATATCTCGAGAACTACGCATCTGATCAAAAAATATTATAGAACATGAAAAGTAGGAAACTTAATTCTCTACAAAAAAGGTCTCTTAACATTTTGCCATAGCTCGCTTCGTTTCCGAGATATTTGCAGATATATCTCAAGGGAAGGGGCCTGCCGGACATATTTCGAGATATTTCTTCTTCTTGTTGTTCTTCTTCTGCACAGCTAAGCTGGAAGTGGCATTTACAGCTCGCAATAGTGCAGAGTTATCTCAAAGAAAGGGGCCACGGTGTTTCTGTATCTCTATTATGTTGGTGCTGCTTCGGAACTTTTAAATATCTTGATATATCTCGAGAACTACGCATCTGATCAAAAAATATTATAGAACATGAAAAGTAGGAAACTTAATTCTCTACAAAAAAGGTCTCTTAACATTTTGCCATAGCTCTCTTCGTTTCCGAGATATTTGCAGATTTATCTCAAGGGAAGGGGCCTGACGGACATATTTCGAGATATTTCTTCTTCTTGTTTTTCTTCTTCTGCACAGCTAAGCTGGAAGTGGCATTTGCAGCTCGCAATAGTGCAGAGTTATCTCAAAGAAAGGGGCCACGGTGTTTCTGTATCTCTATTATGTTGGTGCCGCTTTGGAACTTTTAAATATCTAGATATATCTCGAAAACTACGCTTCTGATCAAAAAATATCATAGAACATGAAAAGTAGGAAACTTAATTCTCTACAAAAAAGGTCTCTTAACATTTTGCAATAGCTCTCTTCGTTTCCGAGATATTTGCAGATTTATCTCAAGGGAAGGGGCCTGACGGACATATTTCGAGATATTTCTACTTCTTGTTGTTCTTCTTCTGCACAGCTAAGCTGGAAGTGGCATTTGCAGCTCGCAATAGTGCAGAGTTATCTCAAAGAAAGGGGCCACGGTGTTTCTGTATCTCTATTATGTTGGTGCGGCTTCGGAACTTTTAAATATCTTGATATATCTCCAGAACTACGCGTCTGATCAAAAAATATCATAGAACATAAAAAGTAGGAAACATAATTCTCTACAAAAACGTCTGTTAACATTTTGCCATAGCTCGCTTCGTTTCCGAGATATTTGCAGATTTATCTCAAGGGAAGTGGCCTGACGGACATATTTCGAGATATTTCTTCTTCTTGTTGTTCTTCTTCTGCACAGCTAAGCTGGAAGTGGCATTTGCGGCTCGCACTAGTGCAGAGTTATCTCAAAGAAAGGGGCCACGGTGTTTCTGTATCCCTATTATGTTGGTGCGGCTTCGGAACTTTTAAATATCTCGATATATCTCGAAAACTACGCTTCTGATCAAAAAATATCATAGAACATAAATTGTAGGAAACATAATTCTCTACAAAAAACGTCTCTTAACATTTTGCCATAGCTCGCTTCGTTTACGAGATATTTGCAGATTTATCTCAAGGGAAGGGGCCTGACGGACATATTTCGAGATATTTCTTCTTCTTGTTGTTCTTCTTCTGCACAGCTAAGCTGGAAGTGGCATTTACAGCTCGCAATAGTGCAGAGTTATCTCAAAGAAAGGGGCCACGGTGTTTCTGTATCTCTATTATGTTGGTGCTGCTTCGGAACTTTTAAATATCTTGATATATCTCGAGAACTACGCATCTGATCAAAAAATATTATAGAACATGAAAAGTAGGAAACTTAATTCTCTACAAAAAAGGTCTCCTAACATTTTGCCATAGCTCTCTTCGTTTCCGAGATATTTGCAGATTTATCTCAAGGGAAGGGGCCTGACGGACATATTTCGAGATATTTCTTCTTCTTGTTGTTCTTCTTCTGCACAGCTAAGCTGGAAGTGGCATTTGCAGCTCGCAATAGTGCAGAGTTATCTCAAAGAAAGGGGCCACGGTGTTTCTGTATCTCTATTATGTTGGTGCGGCTTCGGAACTTTTAAATATCTTGATATATCTCGAGAACTACGCATCTGATCAAAAAATATCATAGAACATAAAAAGTAGGAAACTTAATTCTCTACAAAAAAGGTCTCTTAACATTTTGCCATAGCTCGCTTCGTTTCCGAGATATTTGCAGATTTATCTCAAGGGAAGGGTCCTGATGGACATATTTCGAGATATTTCTTCTTCTTGTTGTTCTTCTTCTGCACAGCTAAACTGGAAGTGGCATTTCCAGCTCGCAATCGTGCAGAGTTATCTCAAAGAAAGGGGCCACGGTGTTTCTGTATCTCTATTATGTTGGTGCGGCTTCGGAACTTTTAAATATCTTGATATATCTCGAGAACTACGCTTCTGATCAAAAAATATCATAGAACATAAATTGTAGGAAACATAATTCTCTACAAAAAAGGTCTCTTAACATTTTGCCATAGCTCGCTTCGTTCCCGAGATATT
This sequence comes from Osmia lignaria lignaria, assembly GCF_051020975.1. Taxonomy (NCBI): domain Eukaryota; kingdom Metazoa; phylum Arthropoda; class Insecta; order Hymenoptera; family Megachilidae; genus Osmia; species Osmia lignaria. The sequence continues at coordinate 24,540,314 of NW_027478159.1, forward strand.
TGCAGATTTATCTCAAGGGAAGGGGCCTGACGGACATATTTCGAGATATTTCTTCTTCTTGTTGTTCTTCTTCTGCACAGCTAAGCTGGAAGTGGCATTTACAGCTCGCAATAGTGCAGAGTTATCTCAAAGAAAGGGGCCACGGTGTTTCTGTATCCCTATTATGTTGGTGCGGCTTCGGAACTTTTAAATATCTCGATATATCTCGAAAACTCCGCTTCTGATCAAAAAATATCATAGAACATAAATTGTAGGAAACATAATTCTCTACAAAAAACGTCTCTTAACATTTTGCCATAGCTCGCTTCGTTTACGAGATATTTGCAGATTTATCTCAAGGGAAGGGGCCTGACGGACATATTTCGAGATATTTCTTCTTCTTGTTGTTCTTCTTCTGCACAGCTAAGCTGGAAGTGGCATTTACAGCTCGCAATAGTGCAGAGTTATCTCAAAGAAAGGGGCCACGGTGTTTCTGTATCTCTATTATGTTGGTGCGGCTTCGGAACTTTTAAATATCTTGATATATCTCGAGAACTACGCATCTGATCAAAAAATATCATAGAACATAAAAAGTAGGAAACTTAATTCTCTACAAAAAAGGTCTCTTAACATTTTGCCATAGCTCGCTTCGTTTCCGAGATATTTGCAGATATATCTCAAGGGAAGGGGCCTGCCGCACATATTTCGAGATATTTCTTCTTCTTGTTGTTCTTCTTCTGCACAGCTAAGCTGGAAGTGGCATTTACAGCTCGCAATAGTGCAGAGTTATCTCAAAGAAAGGGGCCACGGTGTTTCTGTATCTCTATTATGTTGGTGCTGCTTCGGAACTTTTAAATATCTTGATATATCTCGAGAACTACGCATCTGATCAAAAAATATCGTAGAACATAAATTGTAGGAAACATAATTCTCTACAAAAAAGGTCTCTTAACATTTTGCCATAGCTCGCTTCGTTCCCGAGATATTTGCAGATTTATCTCAAGGGAAGGGGCCTGACGGACATATTTCGAGATATTTCTTCTTCTTGTTGTTCTTCTTCTGCACAGCTAAGCTGGAAGTGGCATATGCAGCTCGCAATAGTGCAGAGTTATCTCAAAGAAAGGGGCCACGGTGTTTCTGTATCTCTATTATGTTGGTGCGGCTTCGGAACTTTTAAATATCTTGATATATCTCGAGAACTACGCATCTGATCAAAAAATATCATAGAACATAAAAAGTAGGAAACTTAATTCTCTACAAAAAAGGTCTCTTAACATTTTGCCATAGCTCGCTTCGTTTCCGAGATATTTGCAGATTTATCTCAAGGGAAGGGTCCTGATGGACATATTTCGAGATATTTCTTCTTCTTGTTGTTCTTCTTCTGCACAGCTAAACTGGAAGTGGCATTTCCAGCTCGCAATCGTGCAGAGTTATCTCAAAGAAAGGGGCCACGGTGTTTCTGTATCTCTATTATGTTGGTGCGGCTTCGGAACTTTTAAATATCTTGATATATCTCGAGAACTACGCCTCTGATCGAAAAATATCATACAACATAAAAAGTAGGAAACTTAATTCTCTACAAAAAAGGTCTCTTAACATTTTGCCATAGCTCGCTTCGTTTCCGAGATATTTGCAGATTTATCTCAAGGGAAGGGGCCTGACGGACATATTTCGAGATATTTCTTCTTCTTGTTGTTCTTCTTCTGCACAGCTAAGCTGGAAGTGGCATTTGCGGCTCGCACTAGTGCAGAGTTATCTCAAAGAAAGGAGCCACGGTGTTTCTGTATCTCTATTATGTTGGTGCGGCTTCGGAACTTTTAAACATCTCGATATATCTCGAAAACTACGCTTCTGATCAAAAAATATCATAGAACATAAATTGTAGGAAACATAATTCACTACAAAAAACGTCTCTTAACATTTTGCCATAGCTCGCTTCGTTTCCGAGATATTTGCAGATTCAGCTCAAAGGAACGGGCCTGACGGACATATTTCGAGATACTTCTTCTTCTTGTTGTTCTTCTTCTGCACAGCTAAGCTGGAAGTGGCATTTGCGGCTCGCACTAGTGCAGGGTTATCTCAAAGAAAGGGGCCACGGTGTTTCTGTATCTCTATTATGTTGGTGCGGCTTCGGAACTTTTAAGTATCTCGATATATCTCGAAAACTACGCTTCTGACCAAAAAATATCATAGAACCTAAATTGTAGGAAACATAATTCTCTACAAAAAAGGTCTCTTAACATTTTGCCATAGCTGGCTTCGTTTCCGAGATATTTGCAGATATATCTCAAGGGAAGGGGCCTGACGGACATATTTCGAGATATTTCTTCTTCTTGTTGTTCTTCTTCTGCACAGCTAAGCTGGAAGTGGCATTTGCAGCTCGCAATAGTGCAGAGTTATCTCAAAGAAAGGGGCCACGGTGTTTCTGTATCTCTATTATGTTGGTGCGGCTTCGGAACTTTTAAATATTTCGATATATCTCGAAAACTACGCTTCTGATCAAAAAATATCATAGAACGTAAATTGTAGGAAACATTATTCTCTACAAAAAAGGTCTCTTAACATTTTGCCATAGCTCGCTTCGTTTCCGAGATATTTGCAGATTTATCTCAAGGGAAGGGTCCTGATGGACATATTTCGAGATATTTCTTCTTCTTGTTGTTCTTCTTCTGCACAGCTAAACTGGAAGTGGCATTTCCAGCTCGCAATCGTGCAGAGTTATCTCAAAGAAAGGGGCCACGGTGTTTCTGTATCTCTATTATGTTGGTGCGGCTTCGGAACTTTTAAATATCTTGATATATCTCGAGAACTACGCCTCTGATCGAAAAATATCATAGAACATAAAAAGTAGGAAACTTAATTCTCTACAAAAAAGGTCTCTTAACATTTTGCCATAGCTCGCTTCGTTTCCGAGATATTTGCAGATTTATCTCAAGGGAAGGGGCCTGACGGACATATTTCGAGATATTTCTTCTTCTTGTTGTTCTTCTTCTGCACAGCTAAGCTGGAAGTGGCATTTGCAGCTCGCAGTAGTGCAGAGTTATCTCAAAGAAAGGGGCCACGGTGTTTCTGTATCTCTATTATGTTGGTGCGGCTTCGGAACTTCTAAATATCTTGATATATCTCGAGAACTACGCATCTGATCAAAAAATATCATAGAACATAAAAAGTAGGAAACTTAATTCTCTACAAAAAAGGTCTCTTAACAATTTGCCATAGCTCGCTTCGTTTCCGAGATATTTGCAGATTTATCTCAAGGGAAGGGGCCTGACGGACATATTTCGAGATATTTCTTCTTCTTGTTGTTCTTCTTCGGCACAGCTAAACTGGAAGTGGCATTTCCAGCTCGCAATCGTGCAGAGTTATCTCAAAGAAAGGGGCCACGTTGTTTCTGTATCTCTATTATGTTGGTGCGGCTTCGGAACTTTTAAATATCTTGATATATCTCGAGAACTACGCATCTGATCAAAAAATATCATACTACATAAAAAGTAGGAAACTTAATTCTCTACAAGAAAGGTCTCTAAACATTTTGCCATAGCTCGCTTCGTTTCCGAGATATTTACAGATTTATCTCAAGGGAAGGGGCCTGACGGACATATTTCGAGATATTTCTTCTTCTTGTTGTTCTTCTTCTGCACAGCTAAGCTGGAAGTGGCATTTGCGGCTCGCACTAGTGCAGAGTTATCTCAAAGAAAGGGGCCACGGTGTTTCTGTATCTCTATTATGTTGGTGCGGCTTCGGAACTTTTAAATATCTTGATATATCTCGAGAACTACGCATCTGATCAAAAAATATCATAGAAGATAAAAAGTAGGAAACTTAATTCTCTTTAAAAAAGGTCTCTTAACATTTTGCCATAGCTCGCTTCGTTTCCGAGATATTTGCAGATTTATCTCAAGGGAAGGGGCCTGACGGACATATTTCGAGATATTTCTTCTTCTTGTTGTTCTTCTTCTGCACAGCTGAGCTGGAAGTGGCATTTGCAGGTCGCAATAGTGCAGAGTTATCTCAAAGAAAGGGGCCACGGTGTTTCTGTATCTCTATTATGTTGGTGCGGCTTCGGAACTTTTAAATATCTCGATATATCTCGAAAACTACGCTTCTGATCAAAAAATATCATAGAACGTAAATTGTAGCAAACATTATTCTCTACAAAAAAGGTCTCTTAACATTTTGCCATAGCTCGCTTCGTTTCCGAGATATTTGCAGATTTATCTCAAGGGAAGGGTCCTGATGGACATATTTCGAGATATTTCTTCTTCTTGTTGTTCTTCTTCTGCACAGCTAAACTGGAAGTGGCATTTCCAGCTCGCAATCGTGCAGAGTTATCTCAAAGAAAGGGGCCACGGTGTTTCTGTATCTCTATTATGTTGGTGCGGCTTCGGAACTTTTAAATATCTCGATATATCTCGAAAACTACGCTTCTGATCAAAAAATATCATAGAACATAAATTGTAGGAAACATAATTCACTACAAAAAACGTCTCTTAACATTTTGCCATAGCTCGCTTCGTTTCCGAGATATTTGCAGATTCAGCTCAAAGGAACGGGCCTGACGGACATATTTCGAGATACTTCTTCTTCTTGTTGTTCTTCCTCTGCACAGCTAAGCTGGAAGTGGCATTTGCAGCTCGCAATAGTGCAGAGTTATCTCAAAGAAAGGGGCCACGGTGTTTCTGTATCTCTATTATGTTGGTGCGGCTTCGGAACTTTTAAATATCTCGATATATCTCGAAAACTACGCTTCTGACCAAAAAATATCATAGAACCTAAATTGTAGGAAACATAATTCTCTACAAAAAAGGTCTCTTAACATTTTGCCATAGCTCGCTTCGTTTCCGAGATATTTGCAGATATATCTCAAGGGAAGGGGCCTGACGGACATATTTCGAGATATTTCTTCTTCTTGTTGTTCTTCTTCTGCACAGCTAAGCTGGAAGTGGCATTTGCAGCTCGCAATAGTGCAGAGTTATCTCAAAGAAAGGGGCCACGGTGTTTCTGTATCTCTATTATGTTTGGCGGCTTCGGAACTTTTAAATATTTCGATATATCTCGAAAACTACGCTTCTGATCAAAAAATATCATAGAACATAAATTGTAGGAAACATTATTCTCTACAAAAAAGGTCTCTTAACATTTTGCCATAGCTCGCTTCGTTTCCGAGATATTTGCAGATTTATCTCAAGGGAAGGGGCCTGACGGACATATTTCGAGATATTTCTTCTTCTTGTTGTTCTTCTTCTGCACAGCTAAGCTGGAAGTGGCATTTGCGGCTCGCACTAGTGCAGAGTTATCTCAAAGAAAGGGGCCACGGTGTTTCTGTATCTCTATTATGTTGGTGCGGCTTCGGAACTTTTAAATATCTCGATATATCTCGAAAACTACGCTTCTGATCAAAAAATATCATAGAACATAAATTGTAGGAAACATAATTCTCTACAAAAAAGGTCTCTTAACATTTTGCCATAGCTCGCTTCGTTTCCGAGATATTTGCAGATTTATCTCAAGGGAAGGGGCCTCACGGACATATTTCGAGATATTTCTTCTTCTTGTTGTTCTTCTTCTGCACAGCTGAGCTGGAAGTGGCATTTGCAGGTCACAATAGTGCAGAGTTATCTCAAAGAAAGGGGCCACGGTGTTTCTGTATCTCTATTATGTTGGTGCGGCTTCGGAACTTTTAAATATCTCGATATATCTCGAAAACGACGCTTCTGATCGAAAAATGTCATAGAACGTAGATTGTAGGAAACATTATTCTCTACAAAAAAGGTCTCTTAACATTTTGCCATAGCTCGCTTCGTTTCCGAGATATTTGCAGATTTATCTCAAGGGAAGGGGCCTGACGGACATATTTCGAGATATTTCTTCTTCTTGTTGTTCTTCTTCTGCACAGCTAAGCTGGAAGTGGCATTTGCGGCTCGCACTAGTGCAGAGTTATCTCAAAGAAAGGGGCCACGGTGTTTCTGTATCCCTATTATGTTGGTGCGGCTTCGGAACTTTTAAATATCTCGATATATCTCGAAAACTACGCCTCTGATCAAAAAATATCATAGAACATAAATTGTAGGAAACATAATTCTCTACAAAAAACGTCTCTTAACATTTTGCCATAGCTCGCTTCGTTTCCGAGATATTTGCAGATTCAGCTCAAAGGAACTGGCCTGACGGACATATTTCGAGATATTTCTTCTTCTTGTTGTTCTTCCTCTGCACAGCTAAGCTGGAAGTGGCATTTGCAGCTCGCAATAGTGCAGAGTTATCTCAAAGAAAGGGGCCACGGTGTTTCTGTATCTCTATTATGTTGGTGCGGCTTCGGAACTTTTAAATATCTTGATATATCTCGAGAACTACGCATCTAATCAAAAAATATCATAGAACATAAAAAGTAGGAAACTTAATTCTCTACAAAAAAGGTCTCTTAACATTTTGCCATAGCTCTCTTTGTTTCCGAGATATTTGCAGATTTATCTCAAGGGAAGGGGCCTGACGGACATATTTCGAGATATTTCTTCTTCTTGTTGTTCTTCTTCTGCACAGCTAAGCTGGAAGTGGCATTTGCAGCTCGCAATAGTGCAGAGTTATCTCAAAGAAAGGGGCCACGGTGTTTCTGTATCTCTATTATGTTGGTGCGGCTTCGGAACTTTTAGATATCTTGATATATCTCGAGAACTACGCATCTGATCAAAAAATATCATAGAACATAAAAAGTAGGAAACTTAATTCTCTACAAAAAAGGTCTCTTAACATTTTGCCATAGCTCGCTTCGTTTCCGAGATATTTGCAGATTTATCTCAAGGGAATGGGCCTGACGGACATATTTCGAGATATTTCTTCTTCTTGTTGTTCTTCTTCTGCACAGCTAAGCTGGAAGTGGCATTTGCAGCTCGCAATAGTGCAGAGTTATCTCAAAGAAAGGGGCCACGGTGTTTCTGTATCTCTATTATGTTGGTGCGGCTTCGGAACTTTTAGATATCTTGATATATCTCGAGAACTACGCATCTGATCAAAAAATATCATAGAACATAAAAAGTAGGAAACTTAATTCTCTACAAAAAAGGTCTCTTAACATTTTGCCATAGCTCGCTTCGTTTCCGAGATATTTGCAGATTTATCTCAAGGGAAGGGGCCTGACGGACATATTTCGAGATATTTCTTCTACTTGTTGTTCTTCTTCTGCACAGCTAAGCTGGAAGTGGCATTTGCGGCTCGCACTAGTGCAGAGTTATCTCAAAGAAAGGGGCCACGGTGTTTCTGTATCTCTATTATGTTGGTGCGGCTTCGGAACTTTTAAATATCTCGATATATCTCGAAAACTACGCTTCTGATCAAAAAATATCATAGAACATAAATTGTAGGAAACATAATTCTCTACAAAAAAGGTCGCTTAACATTTTGCCATAGCTCGCTTCGTTTCCGAGATATTTGCAGATATATCTCAAGGGAAGGGGCCTGACGGACATATTTCGAGATATTTCTTCTTCTTGTTGTTCTTCTTCTGCACAGCTAAGCTGGAAGTGGCATTTACAGCTCGCAATAGTGCAGAGTTATCTCAAAGAAAGGGGCCACGGTGTTTCTGTATCTCTATTATGTTGGTGCGGCTTCGGAGCTTTTAAATATCTTGATATATACGAGAACTACGCATATGATCAAAAAATATCATAGAACATGAAAAGTAGGAAACTTAATTCTCTACAAAAAAGGTCTCTTAACATTTTGCCATAGCTCGCTTCAGTTCCGAGATATTTGCAGATTTATCTCAAGGGAAGGGGCCTGACGGACATATTTCGAGATATTTCTTCTTCTTGTTGTTCTTCTTCTGCACAGCTAAGCTGGAAGTGGCATTTGCAGCTCGCACTAGTGCAGAGTTATCTCAAAGAAAGGGGCCACGGTGTTTCTGTATCTCTATTATGTTGGTGCGGCTTCGGAACTTTTAAATATCTCGATATATCTCGAAAACTACGCTTCTGATCAAAAAATATCGTAGAACATAAATTGTAGGAAACATAATTCTTTACAAAAAAGGTCTCTTAACATTTTGCGATAGCTCGCTTCGTTTCCGAGATATTTGCAGATTTATCTCAAGGGAAGGGGCCTGACGGACATATTTCGAGATATTTCTTCTTCTTGTTGTTCTTCTTCTGCACAGCTAAGCTGGAAGTGGCATTTGCGGCTCGCACTAGTGCAGAGTTATCTCAAAGAAAGGGGCCACGGTGTTTCTGTATCCCTATTATGTTGGTGCGGCTTCGGAACTTTTAAATATCTTGATATATCTCGAGAACTACGCATCTGATCAAAAAATATCATAGAACATAAAAAGTAGGAAACTTAATTCTCTACAAAAAAGGTCTCTTAACATTTTGCCATAGCTCGCTTCGTTTCCGAGATATTTGCAGATTTATCTCAAGGGAAGGGGCCTGACGGACATATTTCGAGATATTTCTTCTTCTTGTTGTTCTTCTTCTGCACAGCTAAGCTGGAAGTGGCATTTGCGGCTCGCACTAGTGCAGAGTTATCTCAAAGAAAGGGGCCACGGTGTTTCTGTATCTCTATTATGTTGGTGCCGCTTCGGAACTTTTAAATATCTAGATATATCTCGAAAACTACGCTTCTGATCAAAAAATATCATAGAACATAAATTGTAGGAAACATAATTCTCTACAAAAAAGGTCTCTTAAGATTTTGCCATAGCTCGCTTCGTTTCCGAGATATTTGCAGATATATCTCAAGGGAAGGGGCCTGACGGACATATTTCGAGATATTTCTTCTTCTTGTTGTTCTTCTTCTGCACAGCTAAGCTGGAAGTGGCATTTACAGCTCGCAATAGTGCAGAGTTATCTCAAAGAAAGGGGCCACGGTGTTTCTGTATCTCTATTATGTTGGTGCGGCTTCGGAACTTTTAAATATCTTGATATATCTCGAGAACTACGCATCTGATCAAAAAATATCATAGAACATAAAAAGTAGGAAACTTAATTCTCTACAAAAAAGGTCTCTTAACATTTTGCCATAGCTCGCTTCGTTTCCGAGATATTTGCAGATTTATCTCAAGGGAAGGGGCCTGACGGACATATTTCGAGATATTTCTTCTTCTTGTTGTTCTTCTCCTGCACAGCTAAGCTGGAAGTGGCATTTGCAGCTCGCACTAGCGCAGAGTTATCTCAAAGAAAGGGGCCACGGTGTTTCTGTATCTCTATTATGTTGGTGCGGCTTCGGAACTTTTAAATATCTCGATATATCTCGAAAACTACGCTTCTGATCAAAAAATATCATAGAACATAAAAAGTAGGAAACTTAATTCTCTACAAAAAACGTCTCTTAACATTTTGCCATAGATCGCTTCGTTTCCGAGATATTTGCAGATTCAGCTCAAAGGAACTGGCCTGACGGACATATTTCGAGATATTTCTTCTTCTTGTTGTTCTTCCTCTGCACAGCTAAGCTGGAAGTGGCATTTGCAGCTCGCAATAGTGCAGAGTTATCTCAAAGAAAGGGGCCACGGTGTTTCTGTATCTCTATTATGTTGGTGCGGCTTCGGAACTTTTGAATATCTTGATATATCTCGAGAACTACGCATCTGATCAAAAAATATCATAGAACATAAAAAGTAGGAAACTTAATTCTCTACAAAAAAGGTCTCTTAACATTTTGCCATAGCTCGCTTCGTTTCCGAGATATTTGCAGATTTATCTCAAGGGAAGGGGCCTAACGGACATATTTCGAGATATTTCTTCTTCTTGTTGTTCTTCTTCTGCACAGCTAAACTGGAAGTGGCATTTCCAGCTCGCAATAGTGCAGAGTTATCTCAAAGAAAGGGGCCACGGTGTTTCTGTATCTCTATTATGTTGGTGCGGTTTCGGAACTTTTAAATATCTTGATATATCTCGAGAACTACGCATCTGATCAAAAAATATCATAGAACATAAAAAGTAGGAAACTTAATTCTCTACAAAAAAGGTCTCTCAACATTTTGCCATAGCTCGCTTCGTTTCCGAGATATTTGCAGATTTATCTCAAGGGAAGGGGCCTGACGGACGTATTTCGAGATATTTCTCCTTCTTGTTGTTCTTCTTCTGCACAGCTGAGCTGGAAGTGGCATTTGCAGGTCGCAATAGTGCAGAGTTATCTCAAAGAAAGGGGCCACGGTGTTTCTGTATCTCTATTATGTTGGTGCGGCTTCGGAACTTTTAAATATCTCGATATATCTCGAAAACTACGCTTCTGATCAAAAAATATCATAGAACGTAAATTGTAGGAAACATGATTCTCTACAAAAAAGGTCTCTTAACATTTTGCCATAGCTCGCTTCGTTTCCGAGATATTTGCAGATTCATCTCAAGGGAAGGGGTCTGACGGACATATTTCGAGATATTTCTTCTTCTTGTTGTTCTTCTTCTGCACAGCTAAGCTCGAAGCGGCATTTGCAGCTCGCAATAGTGCAGAGTTATCTCAAAGAAAGAGGCCACGGTGTTTCTGTACCTCTATTATGTTGGTGCGGCTTCGGAACTTTTAAATATCTTGATATATCTCGAGAACTACGCATCTGATCAAAAAATATCATCGAACATAAAAAGTAGGAAACTTAATTCTCTACAAAAAAGGTCTCTTAACATTTTGCCATAGCTCGCTTCGTTTCCGAGATATTTGCAGATTTATCTCAAGGGAAGTGGCCTGACGGACATATTTCGAGATATTACTTCTTCTTGTTGTTCTTGTTCTGCACAGCTAAGCTGGAAGTGGCATTTGCAGCTCGCAATAGTGCAGAGTTATCCCAAAGAAAGGGGCCACGGTGTTTCTGTATCTCTATTATGTTGGTGCGGCTTCGGAACTTTTAAATATCTTGATATATCTCGAGAACTACGCATCTGATCAAAAAATATCATACTACATAAAAAGTAGGAAACTTAATTCTCTACAAGAAAGGTCTCTAAACATTTTGCCATAGCTCGCTTCGTTTCCGAGATATTTGCAGATTTATCTCAAGGGAAGGGGCCTGACGGACATATTTCGAGATATTTCTTCTTCTTGTTGTTCTTCTTCTGCACAGCTAAGCTGGAAGTGGCATTTGCAGCTCGCAATAGTGCAGAGTTATCTCAAAGAGAGGGGCCACGGTGTTTCTGTATCTCTATTATGTTGGTGCGGCTTCGGAACTTTTAAATATCTTGATATATCTCGAGAACTACGCATCTGATCAAAAAATATCATAGAAAATAAAAAGTAGGAAACTTAATTCTCTACAAAAAAGGTCTCTTAACATTTCGCCATAGCTCGCTTCGTTTCCGAGATATTTGCAGATATATCTCAAGGGAAGGGGCCTGACGGACATATTTCGAGATATTTCTTCTTCTTGTTGTTCTTCTTCTGCACAGCTAAGCTGGAAGTGGCATTTGCGGCTCGCACTAGTGCACAGTTATCTCAAAGAAAGGGGCCACGGTGTTTCTGTATCTCTATTATGTTGGTGCGTCTTCGGAACTTTTAAATATCTCGATATATCTCGAAAACTACGCTTCTGATCAAAAAATATCATACAACATAAATTGTAGGAAACATAATTCTCTACAAAAAAGGTCTCTTAACATTTTGCCATAGCTCGCTTCGTTTCCGAGATATTTGCAGATTCAGCTCAAAGGAACTGGCCTGACGGACATATTTCGAGATATTTCTTCTTCTTGTTGTTCCGCCTCTGCACAGCTAAGCTGGAAGTGGCATTTGCAGCTCGCAATAGTGCAGAGTTATCTTAAAGAAAGGGGCCACGGTGTTTCTGTATCTCTATTATGTTGGTGCGGCTTCGGAACTTTTAAATATCCTGATATATCTCGAGAACTACGCATCTGATCAAAAAATGTCATAGAACATAAAAAGTAGGAAACTTAATTCTCTACAAAAAAGGTCTCTTAACATTTTGCCATAGCTCGCTTCGTTTCCGAGATATTTGCATATTTATCTCAAGGGAAGGGGCCTGACGGACATATTTCGAGATATTTCTTCTTCTTGTTGTTCTTCTTCTGCACAGCTAAGCTGGAAGTGGCATTTGCGGCTCGCACTAGTGCAGAGTTATCTCAAAGAAAGGGGCCACGGTGTTTCTGTATCTCTATTATGTTGGTGCGGCTTCGGAACTTTTAAATATCTCGATATATCTCGAAAACTACGCTTCTGATCAAAAAATATCATAGAACATAAGAAGTAGGAAACTTAATTCTCTACAAAAAAGGTCTCTTAACATTTTGCCATAGCTCGCTTCGTTTCCGAGATATTTGCAGATTTATCTCAAGGGAAGGGGCCTGACGGACGTATTTCGAGATATTTCTTCTTCTTGTTGTTCTTCTTCTGCACAGCTGAGCTGGAAGTGGCATTTGCAGGTCGCAATAGTGCAGAGTTATCTCAAAGAAAGGGGCCACGGTGTTTCTGTATCTCTATTATGTTGGTGCGGCTTCGGAACTTTTAAATATCTCGATATATCTCGAAAACTACGCTTCTGATCAAAAAATATCATAGAACGTAAATTGTAGGAAACATTATTCTCTACAAAAAAGGTCTCTTAACATTTTGCCATAGCTCGCTTCGTTTCCGAGATATTTGCAGATTCATCTCAAGGGAAGGGGTCTGACGGACATATTTCGAGATATTTCTTCTTCTTGTTGTTCTTCTTCTGCACAGCTAAGCTCGAAGCGGCATTTGCAGCTCGCAATAGTGCAGAGTTATCTCAAAGAAAGAGGCCACGGTGTTTCTGTACCTCTATTATGTTGGTGCAGCTTCGGAACTTTTAAATATCTTGATATATCTCGAGAACTACGCATCTGATCAAAAAATATCATCGAACATAAAAAGTAGGAAACTTAATTCTCTACAAAAAAGGTCTCTTAACATTTTTCCATAGCTCGCTTCGTTTCCGAGATATTTGCAGATTTATCTCAAGGGAAGTGGCCTGACGGACATATTTCGAGATATTTCTTCTTCTTGTTGTTCTTGTTCTGCACAGCTAAGCTGGAAGTGGCATTTGCAGCTCGCAATAGTGCAGAGTTATCCCAAAGAAAGGGGCCACGGTGTTTCTGTATCTCTATTATGTTGGTGCGGCTTCGGAACTTTTAAATATCTTGATATATCTCGAGAACTACGCATCTGATCAAAAAATATCATACTACATAAAAAGTAGGAAACTTAATTCTCTACAAGAAAGGTCTCTAAACATTTTGCCATAGCTCGCTTCGTTTCCGAGATATTTGCAGATTTATCTCAAGGGAAGGGGCCTGACGGACATATTTCGAGATATTTCTTCTTCTTGTTGTTCTTCTTCTGCACAGCTAAGCTGGAAGTGGCATTTGCAGCTCGCAATAGTGCAGAGTTATCTCAAAGAGAGGGGCCACGGTGTTTCTGTATCTCTATTATGTTGGTGCGGCTTCGGAACTTTTAAATATCTTGATATATCTCGAGAACTACGCATCTGATCAAAAAATATCATACAAAATAAAAAGTAGGAAACTTAATTCTCTACAAAAAAGGTCTCTTAACATTTCGCCATAGCTCGCTTCGTTTCCGAGATATTTGCAGATATATCTCAAGGGAAGGGGCCTGACGGACATATTTCGAGATATTTCTTCTTCTTGTTGTTCTTCTTCTGCACAGCTAAGCTGGAAGTGGCATTTGCGGCTCGCACTAGTGCACAGTTATCTCAAAGAAAGGGGCCACGGTGTTTCTGTATCTCTATTATGTTGGTGCGTCTTCGGAACTTTTAAATATCTCGATATATCTCGAAAACTACGCTTCTGATCAAAAAACATCATACAACATAAATTGTAGGAAACATAATTCTCTACAAAAAAGGTCTCTTAACATTTTGCCATAGCTCGCTTCGTTTCCGAGATATTTGCAGATTCAGCTCAAAGGAACTGGCCTGACGGACATATTTCGAGATATTTCTTCTTCTTGTTGTTCTTCTTCTGCACAGCTAAGCTCGAAGCGGCATTTGCAGCTCGCAATAGTGCAGAGTTATCTCAAAGAAAGAGGCCACGGTGTTTCTGTACCTCTATTATGTTGGTGCAGCTTCGGAACTTTTAAATATCTTGATATATCTCGAGAACTACGCATCTGATCAAAAAATATCATCGAACATAAAAAGTAGGAAACTTAATTCTCTACAAAAAAGGTCTCTTAACATTTTTCCATAGCTCGCTTCGTTTCCGAGATATTTGCAGATTTATCTCAAGGGAAGTGGCCTGACGGACATATTTCGAGATATTTCTTCTTCTTGTTGTTCTTGTTCTGCACAGCTAAGCTGGAAGTGGCATTTGCAGCTCGCAATAGTGCAGAGTTATCCCAAAGAAAGGGGCCACGGTGTTTCTGTATCTCTATTATGTTGGTGCGGCTTCGGAACTTTTAAATATCTTGATATATCTCGAGAACTACGCATCTGATCAAAAAATATCATAGAAGATAAAAAGTAGGAAACTTAATTCTCTTTAAAAAAGGTCTCTTAACATTTTGCCATAGCTCGCTTCGTTTCCGAGATATTTGCAGATTTATCTCAAGGGAAGGGGCCTGACGGACATATTTCGAGATATTTCTTCTTCTTGTTGTTCTTCTTCTGCACAGCTGAGCTGGAAGTGGCATTTGCAGGTCGCAATAGTGCAGAGTTATCTCAAAGAAAGGGGCCACGGTGTTTCTGTATCTCTATTATGTTGGTGCGGCTTCGGAACTTTTAAATATCTCGATATATCTCGAAAACTACGGTTCTGATCAAAAAATATCATAGAACGTAAATTGTAGCAAACATTATTCTCTACAAAAAAGGTCTCTTAACATTTTGCCATAGCTCGCTTCGTTTCCGAGATATTTGCAGATTTATCTCAAGGGAAGGGTCCTGATGGACATATTTCGAGATATTTCTTCTTCTTGTTGTTCTTCTTCTGCACAGCTAAACTGGAAGTGGTATTTCCAGCTCGCAATCGGGCAGAGTTATCTCAAAGAAAGGGGCCACGGTGTTTCTGTATCTCTATTATGTTGGTGCGGCTTCGGAACTTTTAAATATCTTGATATATCTCGAGAACTACGCATCTGATCAAAAAATATCATAGAACATAAAAAGTAGGAAACTTAATTCTCTACAAAAACGGTCTCTTAACATTTTGCCATAGCTCGCTTCGTTTCCGAGATATTTGCAGATTTATCTCAAGGGAAGGGGCCTGACGGACATATTTCGAGATATTTCTTCTTCTTGTTGTTCTTCTTCTGCACAGCTGAGCTGGAAGTGGCATTTGCAGGTCGCAATAGTGCAGAGTTATCTCAAAGAAAGGGGCCACGGTGTTTCTGTATCTCTATTATGTTGGTGCGGCTTCGGAACTTTTAAATATCTCGATATATCTCGAAAACTACGCTTCTGATCAAAAAATATCATAGAACGTAAATTGTAGCAAACATTATTCTCTACAAAAAAGGTCTCTTAACATTTTGCCATAGCTCGCTTCGTTTCCGAGATATTTGCAGATTTATCTCAAGGGAAGGGTCCTGATGGACATATTTCGAGATATTTCTTCTTCTTGTTGTTCTTCTTCTGCACAGCTAAACTGGAAGTGGCATTTCCAGCTCGCAATCGTGCAGAGTTATCTCAAAGAAAGGGGCCACGGTGTTTCTGTATCTCTATTATGTTGGTGCGGCTTCGGAACTTTTAAATATCTCGATATATCTCGAAAACTACGCTTCTGATCAAAAAATATCATAGAACATAAATTGTAGGAAACATAATTCACTACAAAAAACGTCTCTTAACATTTTGCCATAGCTCGCTTCGTTTCCGAGATATTTGCAGATTCAGCTCAAAGGAACGGGCCTGACGGACATATTTCGAGATACTTCTTCTTCTTCTTGTTCTTCCTCTGCACAGCTAAGCTGGAAGTGGCATTTGCAGCTCGCAATAGTGCAGAGTTATCTCAAAGAAAGGGGCCACGGTGTTTCTGTATCTCTATTATGTTGGTGCGGCTTCGGAACTTTTAAATATCTCGATATATCTCGAAAACTACGCTTCTGACCAAAAAATATCATAGAACCTAAATTGTAGGAAACATAATTCTCTACAAAAAAGGTCTCTTAACATTTTGCCATAGCTCGCTTCGTTTCCGAGATATTTGCAGATATATCTCAAGGGAAGGGGCCTGACGGACATATTTCGAGATATTTCTTCTTCTTGTTGTTCTTCTTCTGCACAGCTAAGCTGGAAGTGGCATTTGCAGCTCGCAATAGTGCAGAGTTATCTCAAAGAAAGGGGCCACGGTGTTTCTGTATCTCTATTATGTTTGGCGGCTTCGGAACTTTTAAATATTTCGATATATCTCGAAAACTACGCTTCTGATCAAAAAATATCATAGAACATAAATTGTAGGAAACATTATTCTCTACAAAAAAGGTCTCTTAACATTTTGCCATAGCTCGCTTCGTTTCCGAGATATTTGCAGATTTATCTCAAGGGAAGGGGCCTGACGGACATATTTCGAGATATTTCTTCTTCTTGTTGTTCTTCTTCTGCACAGCTGAGCTGGAAGTGGCATTTGCAGGTCGCAATAGTGCAGAGTTATCTCAAAGAAAGGGGCCACGGTGTTTCTGTATCTCTATTATGTTGGTGCGGCTTCGGAACTTTTAAATATCTCGATATATCTCGAAAACTACGCTTCTGATCAAAAAATGTCATAGAACGTAGATTGTAGGAAACATAATTCTCTACAAAAAACGTCTCTTAACATTTTGCCATAGCTCGCTTCGTTTCCGAGATATTTGCAGATTCAGCTCAAAGGAATTGGCCTGACGGACATATTTCGAGATATTTCTTCTTCTTGTTGTTCTTCCTCTGCACAGCTAAGCTGGAAGTGGCATTTGCAGCTCGCAATAGTGCAGAGTTATCTCAAAGAAAGGGGCCACGGTGTTTCTGTATCTCTATTATGTTGGTGCGGCTTCGGAACTTTTAAATATCTTGATATATCTCGAGAACTACGCATCTAATCAAAAAATATCATAGAACATAAAAAGTAGGAAACTTAATTCTCTACAAAAAAGGTCTCTTAACATTTTGCCATAGCTCTCTTTGTTTCCGAGATATTTGCAGATTTATCTCAAGGGAAGGGGCCTGACGGACATATTTCGAGATATTTCTTCTTCTTGTTGTTCTTCTTCTGCACAGCTAAGCTGGAAGTGGCATTTGCAGCTCGCAATAGTGCAGAGTTATCTCAAAGAAAGGGGCCACGGTGTTTCTGTATCTCTATTATGTTGGTGCGGCTTCGGAACTTTTAGATATCTTGATATATCTCGAGAACTACGCATCTGATCAAAAAATATCATAGAACATAAAAAGTAGGAAACTTAATTCTCTACAAAAAAGGTCTCTTAACATTTTGCCATAGCTCGCTTCGTTTCCGAGATATTTGCAGATTTATCTCAAGGGAAGGGGCCTGATGGACATATTTCGAGATATTTCTTCTTCTTGTTGTTCTTCTTCTGCACAGCTAAGCTGGAAGTGGCATTTGCAGCTCGCAATAGTGCAGAGTTATCTCAAAGAAAGGGGCCACGGTGTTTCTGTATCTCTATTATGTTGGTGCGGCTTCGGAGCTTTTAGATATCTTGATATATCTCGAGAACTACGCATCTGATCAAAAAATATCATAGAACATAAAAAGTAGGAAACTTAATTCTCTACAAAAAAGGTCTCTTAACATTTTGCCATAGCTCGCTTCGTTTCCGAGATATTTGCAGATTTATCTCAAGGGAAGGGGCCTGACGGACATATTTCGAGATATTTCTACTTCTTGTTGTTCTTCTTCTGCACAGCTAAGCTGGAAGTGGCATTTGCAGCTCGCAATAGTGCAGAGTTATCTCAAAGAAAGGGGCCACGGTGTTTCTGTATCCCTATTATGTTGGTGCGGCTTCGGAACTTTTAAATATCTCGATATATCTCGAAAACTACGCTTCTGATCAAAAAATATCATAGAACATAAATTGTAGAAAACATAATTCTCTACAAAAAACGTCTCTTAACATTTTGCCATAGCTCGCTTCGTTTCCGAGATATTTGCAGATTCAGCTCAAAGGAACTGGCCTGACGGACATATTTCGAGATATTTCTTCTTCTTGTTGTTCTTCCTCTGCACAGCTAAGCTGGAAGTGGCATTTGCAGCTCGCAATAGTGCAGAGTTATCTCAAAGAAAGGGGCCACGGTGTTTCTGTATCTCTATTATGTTGGTGCGGCTTCGGAACTTTTAAATATCTTGATATATCTCGAGAACTACGCATCTGATCAAAAAATATCATAGAACATAAAAAGTAGGAAACTTAATTCTCTACAAAAAAGGTCTCTTAACATTTTGCCATAGCTCGCTTCGTTTCCGAGATATTTGCAGATTTATCTCAAGGGAAGGGGCCTGACGGACATATTTCGAGATATTTCTTCTACTTGTTGTTCTTCTTCTGCACAGCTAAGCTGGAAGTGGCATTTGCGGCTCGCACTAGTGCAGAGTTATCTCAAAGAAAGGGGCCACGGTGTTTCTGTATCTCTATTATGTTGGTACGGCTTCGGAACTTTTAAATATCTCGATATATCTCGAAAACTACGCTTCTGATCAAAAAATATCATAGAACATAAATTGTAGGAAACATAATTCTCTACAAAAAAGGTCGCTTAACATTTTGCCATAGCTCGCTTCGTTTCCGAGATATTTGCAGATATATCTCAAGGGAAGGGGCCTGACGGACATATTTCGAGATATTTCTTCTTCTTCTGCACAGCTAAGCTGGAAGTGGCATTTACAGCTCGCAATAGTGCAGAGTTATCTCAAAGAAAGGGGCCACGGTGTTTCTGTATCTCTATTATGTTGGTGCGGCTTCGGAGCTTTTAAATATCTTGATATATACGAGAACTACGCATCTGATCAAAAAATATCATAGAACATGAAAAGTAGGAAACTTAATTCTCTACAAAAAAGGTCTCTTAACATTTTGCCATAGCTCGCTTCAGTTCCGAGATATTTGCAGATTTATCTCAAGGGAAGGGGCCTGACGGACATATTTCGAGATATTTCTTCTTCTTGTTGTTCTTCTTCTGCACAGCTAAGCTGGAAGTGGCATTTGCAGCTCGCACTAGTGCAGAGTTATCTCAAGGAAAGGGGCCACGGTGTTTCTGTATCTCTATTATGTTGGTGCGGCTTCGGAACTTTTAAATATCTCGATATATCTCGAAAACTACGCTTCTGATCAAAAAATATCATAGAACATAAATTGTAGGAAACATAATTCTCTACAAAAAAGGTCGCTTAACATTTTGCCATAGCTCGCTTCGTTTCCGAGATATTTGCAGATATATCTCAAGGGAAGGGGCCTGACGGACATATTTCGAGATATTTCTTCTTCTTGTTGTTCTTCTTCTGCACAGCTAAGCTGGAAGTGGCATTTACAGCTCGCAATAGTGCAGAGTTATCTCAAAGAAAGGGGCCACGGTGTTTCTGTATCTCTATTATGTTGGTGCGGCTTCGGAGCTTTTAAATATCTTGATATATACGAGAACTACGCATCTGATCAAAAAATATCATAGAACATGAAAAGTAGGAAACTTAATTCTCTACAAAAAAGGTCTCTTAACATTTTGCCATAGCTCGCTTCAGTTCCGAGATATTTGCAGATTTATCTCAAGGGAAGGGGCCTGACGGACATATTTCGAGATATTTCTTCTTCTTGTTGTTCTTCTTCTGCACAGCTAAGCTGGAAGTGGCATTTGCAGCTCGCACTAGTGCAGAGTTATCTCAAAGAAAGGGGCCACGGTGTTTCTGTATCTCTATTATGTTGGTGCGGCTTCGGAACTTTTAAATATCTCGATATATCTCGAAAACTACGCTTCTGATCAAAAAATATCGTAGAACATAAATTGTAGGAAACATAATTCTTTACAAAAAAGGTCTCTTAACATTTTGCGATAGCTCGCTTCGTTTCCGAGATATTTGCAGATTTATCTCAAGGGAAGGGGCCTGACGGACATATTTCGAGATATTTCTTCTTCTTGTTGTTCTTCTTCTGCACAGCTAAGCTGGAAGTGGCATTTGCGGCTCGCACTAGTGCAGAGTTATCTCAAAGAAAGGGGCCACGGTGTTTCTGTATCCCTATTATGTTGGTGCGGCTTCGGAACTTTTAAATATCTTGATATATCTCGAGAACTACGCATCTGATCAAAAAATATCATAGAACATAAAAAGTAGGAAACTTAATTCTCTACAAAAAAGGTCTCTTAACATTTTGCCATAGCTCGCTTCGTTTCCGAGATATTTGCAGATTTATCTCAAGGGAAGGGGCCTGACGGACATATTTCGAGATATTTCTTCTTCTTGTTGTTCTTCTTCTGCACAGCTAAGCTGGAAGTGGCATTTGCGGCTCGCACTAGTGCAGAGTTATCTCAAAGAAAGGGGCCACGGTGTTTCTGTATCTCTATTATGTTGGTGCCGCTTCGGAACTTTTAAATATCTAGATATATCTCGAAAACTACGCTTCTGATCAAAAAATATCATAGAACATAAATTGTAGGAAACATAATTCTCTACAAAAAAGGTCTCTTAACATTTTGCCATAGCTCACTTCGTTTCCGAGATATTTGCAGATATATCTCAAGGGAAGGGGCCTGACGGACATATTTCGAGATATTTCTTCTTCTTGTTGTTCTTCTTCTGCACAGCTAAGCTGGAAGTGGCATTTACAGCTCGCAATAGTGCAGAGTTATCTCAAAGAAAGGGGCCACGGTGTTTCTGTATCTCTATTATGTTGGTGCGGCTTCGGAACTTTTAAATATCTTGATATATCTCGAGAACTACGCATCTGATCAAAAAATATCATAGAACATGAAAAGTAGGAAACTTAATTCTCTACAAAAAAGGTCTCTTAACATTTTGCAATAGCTCTCTTCGTTTCCGAGATATTTGCAGATTTATCTCAAGGGAAGGGGCCTGACGGACATATTTCGAGATATTTCTACTTCTTGTTGTTCTTCTTCTGCACAGCTAAGCTGGAAGTGGCATTTGCAGCTCGCAATAGTGCAGAGTTATCTCAAAGAAAGGGGCCACGGTGTTTCTGTATCTCTATTATGTTGGTGCGGCTTCGGAACTTTTAAATATCTTGATATATCTCGAGAACTACGCGTCTGATCAAAAAATATCATAGAACATAAAAAGTAGGAAACATAATTCTCTACAAAAACGTCTCTTAACATTTTGCCATAGCTCGCTTCGTTTCCGAGATATTTGCAGATTTATCTCAAGGGAAGTGGCCTGACGGACATATTTCGAGATATTTCTTCTTCTTGTTGTTCTTCTTCTGCACAGCTAAGCTGGAAGTGGCATTTGCGGCTCGCACTAGTGCAGAGTTATCTCAAAGAAAGGGGCCACGGTGTTTCTGTATCTCTATTATGTTGGTGCGGCTTCGGAACTTTTAAATATCTTGATATATCTCGAGAACTACGCGTCTGATCAAAAAATATCATAGAACATAAAAAGTAGGAAACATAATTCTCTACAAAAACGTCTCTTAACATTTTGCCATAGCTCGCTTCGTTTCCGAGATATTTGCAGATTTATCTCAAGGGAAGTGGCCTGACGGACATATTTCGAGATATTTCTTCTTCTTGTTGTTCTTCTTCTGCACAGCTAAGCTGGAAGTGGCATTTGCGGCTCGCACTAGTGCAGAGTTATCTCAAAGAAAGGGGCCACGGTGTTTCTGTATCCCTATTATGTTGGTGCGGCTTCGGAACTTTTAAATATCTCGATATATCTCGAAAACTACGCTTCTGATCAAAAAATATCATAGAACATAAATTGTAGGAAACATAATTCTCTACAAAAAACGTCTCTTAACATTTTGCCATAGCTCGCTTCGTTTCCGAGATATTTGCAGATATATCTCAAGGGAAGGGGCCTGCCGGACATATTTCGAGATATTTCTTCTTCTTGTTGTTCTTCTTCTGCACAGCTAAGCTGGAAGTGGCATTTGCAGCTCGCAATAGTGCAGAGTTATCTCAAAGAAAGGGGCCACGGTGTTTCTGTATCTCTATTATGTTGGTGCGGCTTCGGAACTTTTAAATATCTTGATATATCTCGAGAACTACGCATCTGATCAAAAAATATCATAGAACATAAAAAGTAGGAAACTTAATTCTCTACAAAAAAGGTCTCTTAACATTTTGCCATAGCTCGCTTCGTTTCCGAGATATTTGCAGATTTATCTCAAGGGAAGGGTCCTGATGGACATATTTCGAGATATTTCTTCTTCTTGTTGTTCTTCTTCTGCACAGCTAAACTGGAAGTGGCATTTCCAGCTCGCAATCGTGCAGAGTTATCTCAAAGAAAGGGGCCACGGTGTTTCTGTATCTCTATTATGTTGGTGCGGCTTCGGAACTTTTAAATATCTTGATATATCTCGAGAACTACGCCTCTGATCGAAAAATATCATAGAACATAAAAAGTAGGAAACTTAATTCTCTACAAAAAAGGTCTCTTAACATTTTGCCATAGCTCGCTTCGTTTCCGAGATATTTGCAGATTTATTTCAAGGGAAGGGGCCTGACGGACATATTTCGAGATATTTCTTCTTCTTGTTGTTCTTCTTCTGCACAGCTAAGCTGGAAGTGGCATTTGCGGCTCGCACTAGTGCAGAGTTATCTCAAAGAAAGGAGCCACGGTGTTTCTGTATCTCTATTATGTTGGTGCGGCTTCGGAACTTTTAAATATCTCGATATATCTCGAAAACTACGCTTCTGATCAAAAAATATCATAGAACATAAATTGTAGGAAACATAATTCTCTACAAAAAAGGTCTCTTAACATTTTGCCATAGCTCGCTTCGTTCCCGAGATATTTGCAGATTTATCTCAAGGGACGGGGCCTGACGGACATATTTCGAGATATTTCTTCTTCTTGTTGTTCTTCTTCTGCACAGCTAAGCTGGAAGTGGCATTTGCGGCTCGCACTAGTGCAGAGTTATCTCAAAGAAAGGGGCCACGGTGTTTCTGTATCTCTATTATGTTGGTGCTGCTTCGGAACTTTTAAATATGTTGATATATCTCGAGAACTACGCATCTGATCAAAAAATATCATAGAACCTGAAAAGTAGGAAACTTAATTCTCTACAAAAAAGGTCTCTTAACATTTTGCCATAGCTCTCTTCGTTTCCGAGATATTTGCAGATTTATCTCAAGGGAAGGGGCCTGACGGACATATTTCGAGATATTTCTTCTTCTTGTTGTTCTTCTTCTGCACAGCTAAGCTGGAAGTGGCATTTGCAGCTCGCAATAGTGCATAGTTATCTCAAAGAAAGGGGCCACGGTGTTTCTGTATCTCTATTATGTTGGTGCGGCTTCGGAACTTTTAAATATCTTGATATATCTCGAGAACTACGCCTCTGATCGAAAAATATCATAGAACATAAAAAGTAGGAAACTTAATTCTCTACAAAAAAGGTCTCTTAACATTTTGCCATAGCTCGCTTCGTTTCCGAGATATTTGCAGATTTATCTCAAGGGAAGGGGCCTGACGGACATATTTCGAGATATTTCTTCTTCTTGTTGTTCTTCTTCTGCACAGCTAAGCTGGAAGTGGCATTTGCGGCTCGCACTAGTGCAGAGTTATCTCAAAGAAAGGAGCCACGGTGTTTCTGTATCTCTATTATGTTGGTGCGGCTTCGGAACTTTTAAACATCTCGATATATCTCGAAAACTACGCTTCTGATCAAAAAATATCATACAACATAAATTGTAGGAAACATAATTCACTACAAAAAACGTCTCTTAACATTTTGCCATAGCTCGCTTCGTTTCCGAGATATTTGCAGATTCAGCTCAAAGGAACGGGCCTGACGGACATATTTCGAGATACTTCTTCTTCTTGTTGTTCTTCTTCTGCACAGCTAAGCTGGAAGTGGCATTTGCGGCTCGCACTAGTGCAGAGTTATCTCAAAGAAAGGGGCCACGGTGTTTCTGTATCTCTATTATGTTGGTGCGGCTTCGGAACTTTTAAATATCTCGATATATCTCGAAAACTACGCTTCTGACCAAAAAATATCATAGAACCTAAATTGTAGGAAACATAATTCTCTACAAAAAAGGTCTCTTAACATTTTGCCATAGCTGGCTTCGTTTCCGAGATATTTGCAGATATATCTCAAGGGAAGGGGCCTGACGGACATATTTCGAGATATTTCTTCTTCTTGTTGTTCTTCTTCTGCACAGCTAAGCTGGAAGTGGCATTTGCGGCTCGCACTAGTGCAGAGTTATCTCAAAGAAAGGAGCCACGGTGTTTCTGTATCTCTATTATGTTGGTGCGGCTTCGGAACTTTTAAATATCTCGATATATCTCGAAAACTACGCTTCTGATCAAAAAATATCATAGAACATAAATTGTAGGAAACATAATTCTCTACAAAAAAGGTCTCTTAACATTTTGCCATAGCTCGCTTCGTTCCCGAGATATTTGCAGATTTATCTCAAGGGACGGGGCCTGACGGACATATTTCGAGATATTTCTTCTTCTTGTTGTTCTTCTTCTGCACAGCTAAGCTGGAAGTGGCATTTGCGGCTCGCACTAGTGCAGAGTTATCTCAAAGAAAGGGGCCACGGTGTTTCTGTATCTCTATTATGTTGGTGCTGCTTCGGAACTTTTAAATATGTTGATATATCTCGAGAACTACGCATCTGATCAAAAAATATCATAGAACCTGAAAAGTAGGAAACTTAATTCTCTACAAAAAAGGTCTCTTAACATTTTGCCATAGCTCTCTTCGTTTCCGAGATATTTGCAGATTTATCTCAAGGGAAGGGGCCTGACGGACATATTTCGAGATATTTCTTCTTCTTGTTGTTCTTCTTCTGCACAGCTAAGCTGGAAGTGGCATTTGCAGCTCGCAATAGTGCATAGTTATCTCAAAGAAAGGGGCCACGGTGTTTCTGTATCTCTATTATGTTGGTGCGGCTTCGGAACTTTTAAATATCTTGATATATCTCGAGAACTACGCCTCTGATCGAAAAATATCATAGAACATAAAAAGTAGGAAACTTAATTCTCTACAAAAAAGGTCTCTTAACATTTTGCCATAGCTCGCTTCGTTTCCGAGATATTTGCAGATTTATCTCAAGGGAAGGGGCCTGACGGACATATTTCGAGATATTTCTTCTTCTTGTTGTTCTTCTTCTGCACAGCTAAGCTGGAAGTGGCATTTGCGGCTCGCACTAGTGCAGAGTTATCTCAAAGAAAGGAGCCACGGTGTTTCTGTATCTCTATTATGTTGGTGCGGCTTCGGAACTTTTAAACATCTCGATATATCTCGAAAACTACGCTTCTGATCAAAAAATATCATACAACATAAATTGTAGGAAACATAATTCACTACAAAAAACGTCTCTTAACATTTTGCCATAGCTCGCTTCGTTTCCGAGATATTTGCAGATTCAGCTCAAAGGAACGGGCCTGACGGACATATTTCGAGATACTTCTTCTTCTTGTTGTTCTTCTTCTGCACAGCTAAGCTGGAAGTGGCATTTGCGGCTCGCACTAGTGCAGAGTTATCTCAAAGAAAGGGGCCACGGTGTTTCTGTATCTCTATTATGTTGGTGCGGCTTCGGAACTTTTAAATATCTCGATATATCTCGAAAACTACGCTTCTGACCAAAAAATATCATAGAACCTAAATTGTAGGAAACATAATTCTCTACAAAAAAGGTCTCTTAACATTTTGCCATAGCTGGCTTCGTTTCCGAGATATTTGCAGATATATCTCAAGGGAAGGGGCCTGACGGACATATTTCGAGATATTTCTTCTTCTTGTTGTTCTTCTTCTGCGCAGCTAAGCTGGAAGTGGCATTTGCGGCTCGCACTAGTGCAGAGTTATCTCAAAGAAAGGAGCCACGGTGTTTCTGTATCTCTATTATGTTGGTGCGGCTTCGGAACTTTTAAATATTTCGATATATCTCGAAAACTACGCTTCTGATCAAAAAATATCATAGAACGTAAATTGTAGGAAACATTATTCTCTACAAAAAAGGTCTCTTAACATTTTGCCATAGCTCGCTTCGTTTCCGAGATATTTGCAGATTTATCTCAAGGGAAGGGTCCTGATGGACATATTTCGAGATATTTCTTCTTCTTGTTGTTCTTCTTCTGCACAGCTAAACTGGAAGTGGCATTTCCAGCTCGCAATCGTGCAGAGTTATCTCAAAGAAAGGGGCCACGGTGTTTCTGTATCTCTATTATGTTGGTGCGGCTTCGGAACTTTTAAATATCTTGATATATCTCGAGAACTACGCCTCTGATCGAAAAATATCATAGAACATAAAAAGTAGGAAACTTAATTCTCTACAAAAAAGGTCTCTTAACATTTTGCCATAGCTCGCTTCGTTTCCGAGATATTTGCAGATTCAGCTCAAAGGAACGGGCCTGACGGACATATTTCGAGATACTTCTTCTTCTTGTTGTTCTTCTTCTGCACAGCTAAGCTGGAAGTGGCATTTGCAGCTCGCAATAGTGCAGAGTTATCTCAAAGAAAGGGGCCACGGTGTTTCTGTATCTCTATTATGTTGGTGCGGCTTCGGAACTTTTAAATATCTTGATATATCTCGAGAACTACGCATCTGATCAAAAAATATCATAGAACATAAAAAGTAGGAAACTTAATTCTCTACAAAAAAGGTCTCTTAACATTTTGCCATAGCTCGCTTCGTTTCCGAGATATTTGCAGATTTATCTCAAGGGAAGGGTCCTGATGGACATATTTCGAGATATTTCTTCTTCTTGTTGTTCTTCTTCTGCACAGCTAAACTGGAAGTGGCATTTCCAGCTCGCAATCGTGCAGAGTTATCTCAAAGAAAGGGGCCACGGTGTTTCTGTATCTCTATTATGTTGGTGCGGCTTCGGAACTTTTAAATATCTTGATATATCTCGAGAACTACGCCTCTGATCGAAAAATATCATAGAACATAAAAAGTAGGAAACTTAATTCTCTACAAAAAAGGTCTCTTAACATTTTGCCATAGCTCGCTTCGTTTCCGAGATATTTGCAGATTTATTTCAAGGGAAGGGGCCTGACGGACATATTTCGAGATATTTCTTCTTCTTGTTGTTCTTCTTCTGCACAGCTAAGCTGGAAGTGGCATTTGCGGCTCGCACTAGTGCAGAGTTATCTCAAAGAAAGGAGCCACGGTGTTTCTGTATCTCTATTATGTTGGTGCGGCTTCGGAACTTTTAAATATCTCGATATATCTCGAAAACTACGCTTCTGATCAAAAAATATCATAGAACATAAATTGTAGGAAACATAATTCTCTACAAAAAAGGTCTCTTAACATTTTGCCATAGCTCGCTTCGTTCCCGAGATATTTGCAGATTTATCTCAAGGGACGGGGCCTGACGGACATATTTCGAGATATTTCTTCTTCTTGTTGTTCTTCTTCTGCACAGCTAAGCTGGAAGTGGCATTTGCGGCTCGCACTAGTGCAGAGTTATCTCAAAGAAAGGGGCCACGGTGTTTCTGTATCTCTATTATGTTGGTGCGGCTTCGGAACTTTTAAATATCTCGATATATCTCGAAAACTACGCTTCTGACCAAAAAATATCATAGAACCTAAATTGTAGGAAACATAATTCTCTACAAAAAAGGTCTCTTAACATTTTGCCATAGCTCGCTTCGTTTCCGAGATATTTGCAGATATATCTCAAGGGAAGGGGCCTGACGGACATATTTCGAGATATTTCTTCTTCTTGTTGTTCTTCTTCTGCACAGCTAAGCTGGAAGTGGCATTTACAGCTCGCAATAGTGCAGAGTTATCTCAAAGAAAGGGGCCACGGTGTTTCTGTATCTCTATTATGTTGGTGCTGCTTCGGAACTTTTAAATATCTTGATATATCTCGAGAACTACGCATCTGATCAAAAAATATCATAGAACCTGAAAAGTAGGAAACTTAATTCTCTACAAAAAAGGTCTCTTAACATTTTGCCATAGCTCTCTTCGTTTCCGAGATATTTGCAGATTTATCTCAAGGGAAGGGGCCTGACGGACATATTTCGAGATATTTCTTCTTCTTGTTGTTCTTCTTCTGCACAGCTAAGCTGGAAGTGGCATTTGCAGCTCGCAATAGTGCATAGTTATCTCAAAGAAAGGGGCCACGGTGTTTCTGTATCTCTATTATGTTGGTGCGGCTTCGGAACTTTTAAATATCTTGATATATCTCGAGAACTACGCCTCTGATCGAAAAATATCATAGAACATAAAAAGTAGGAAACTTAATTCTCTACAAAAAAGGTCTCTTAACATTTTGCCATAGCTCGCTTCGTTTCCGAGATATTTGCAGATTTATCTCAAGGGAAGGGGCCTGACGGACATATTTCGAGATATTTCTTCTTCTTGTTGTTCTTCTTCTGCACAGCTAAGCTGGAAGTGGCATTTGCGGCTCGCACTAGTGCAGAGTTATCTCAAAGAAAGGAGCCACGGTGTTTCTGTATCTCTATTATGTTGGTGCGGCTTCGGAACTTTTAAACATCTCGATATATCTCGAAAACTACGCTTCTGATCAAAAAATATCATAGAACATAAATTGTAGGAAACATAATTCACTACAAAAAACGTCTCTTAACATTTTGCCATAGCTCGCTTCGTTTCCGAGATATTTGCAGATTCAGCTCAAAGGAACGGGCCTGACGGACATATTTCGAGATACTTCTTCTTCTTGTTGTTCTTCTTCTGCACAGCTAAGCTGGAAGTGGCATTTGCGGCTCGCACTAGTGCAGAGTTATCTCAAAGAAAGGGGCCACGGTGTTTCTGTATCTCTATTATGTTGGTGCGGCTTCGGAACTTTTAAATATCTCGATATATCTCGAAAACTACGCTTCTGACCAAAAAATATCATAGAACCTAAATTGTAGGAAACATTATTCTCTACAAAAAAGGTCTCTTAACATTTTGCCATAGCTCGCTTCGTTTCCGAGATATTTGCAGATTTATCTCAAGGGAAGGGTCCTGATGGACATATTTCGAGATATTTCTTCTTCTTGTTGTTCTTCTTCTGCACAGCTAAACTGGAAGTGGCATTTCCAGCTCGCAATCGTGCAGAGTTATCTCAAAGAAAGGGGCCACGGTGTTTCTGTATCTCTATTATGTTGGTGCGGCTTCGGAACTTTTAAATATCTTGATATATCTCGAGAACTACGCCTCTGATCGAAAAATATCATAGAACATAAAAAGTAGGAAACTTAATTCTCTACAAAAAAGGTCTCTTAACATTTTGCCATAGCTCGCTTCGTTTCCGAGATATTTGCAGATTTATCTCAAGGGAAGGGGCCTGACGGACATATTTCGATATATTTCTTCTTCTTGTTGTTCTTCTTCTGCACAGCTAAGCTGGAAGTGGCATTTGCAGCTCGCAGTAGTGCAGAGTTATCTCAAAGAAAAGGGCCACGGTGTTTCTGTATCTCTATTATGTTGGTGCGGCTTCGGAACTTTTAAATATCTCGATATATCTCGAAAACTACGCTTCTGATCAAAAAATGTCATAGAACGTAAATTGTAGGAAACATTATTCTCTACAAAAAACGTCTCTTAACATTTTGCCATAGCTCGCTTCGTTTCCGAGATATTTGCAGATTCAGCTCAAAGGAACGGGCCTGACGGACATATTTCGAGATACTTCTTCTTCTTGTTGTTCTTCCTCTGCACAGCTAAGCTGGAAGTGGCATTTGCAGCTCGCAATAGTGCAGAGTTATCTCAAAGAAAGGGGCCACGGTGTTTCTGTATCTCTATTATGTTGGTGCGGCTTCGGAACTTTTAAATATCTTGATATATCTCGAGAACTACGCATCTGATCAAAAAATATCATAGAACATAAAAAGTAGGAAACTGAATTCTCTACAAAAAAGGTCTCTTAACATTTTGCCATAGCTCGCTTCGTTTCCGAGATATTTGCAGATTTATCTCAAGGGAAGGGGCCTGACGGACATATTTCGAGATATTTCTTCTTCTTGTTGTTCTTCTTCTGCACAGCTGAGCTGGAAGTGGCATTTGCAGGTCGCAATAGTGCAGAGTTATCTCAAAGAAAGGGGCCACGGTGTTTCTGTATCTCTATTATGTTGGTGCGGCTTCGGAACTTTTAAATATCTCGATATATCTCGAAAACTACGCTTCTGATCAAAAAATGTCATAGAACGTAAATTGTAGGAAACATTATTCTCTACAAAAAAGGTCTCTTAACATTTTGCCATAGCTCGCTTCGTTTCCGAGATATTTGCAGATTTATCTCAAGGGAAGGGTCCTGATGGACATATTTCGAGATATTTCTTCTTCTTGTTGTTCTTCTTCTGCACAGCTAAACTGGAAGTGGCATTTCCAGCTCGCAATCGTGCAGAGTTATCTCAAAGAAAGGGGCCACGGTGTTTCTGTATCTCTATTATGTTGGTGCGGCTTCGGAACTTTTAAATATCTTGATATATCTCGAGAACTACGCATCTGATCAAAAAATATCATACTACATAAAAAGTAGGAAACTTCATTCTCTACAAGAAACGTCTCTAAACATTTTGCCATAGCTCGCTTCGTTTCCGAGATATTTGCAGATTTATCTCAAGGGAAGGGGCCTGACGGACATATTTCGAGATATTTCTTCTTCTTGTTGTTCTTCTTCTGCACAGCTAAGCTGGAAGTGGCATTTGCAGCTCGCAATAGTGCAGAGTTATCTCAAAGAAAGGGGCCACGGTGTTTCTGTATCTCTATTATGTTGGTGCGGCTTCGGAACTTTTAAATATTTCGATATATCTCGAAAACTACGCTTCTGATCAAAAAATATCATAGAACGTAAATTATAGGAAACATTATTCTCTACAAAAAAGGTATCTTAACATTTTGCCATAGCTCGCTTCGTTTCCGAGATATTTGCAGATTTATCTCAAGGGAAGGGTCCTGATGGACATATTTCGAGATATTTCTTCTTCTTGTTGTTCTTCTTCTGCACAGCTAAACTGGAAGTGGCATTTCCAGCTCGCAATCGTGCAGAGTTATCTCAAAGAAAGGGGCCACGGTGTTTCTGTATCTCTATTATGTTGGTGCGGCTTCGGAACTTTTAAATATCTTGATATATCTCGAGAACTACGCCTCTGATCGAAAAATATCATACAACATAAAAAGTAGGAAACTTAATTCTCTACAAAAAAGGTCTCTTAACATTTTGCCATAGCTCGCTTCGTTTCCGAGATATTTGCAGATTTATCTCAAGGGAAGGGGCCTGACGGACATATTTCGAGATATTTCTTCTTCTTGTTGTTCTTCTTCTGCACAGCTAAGCTGGCAGTGGCATTTGCAGCGCGCAATAGTGCAGAGTTATCTCAAAGAAAGGGGCCACGGTGTTTCTGTATCTCTATTATGTTGGTGCGGCTTCGGAACTTTTAAATATCTTGATATATCTCGAGAACTACGCATCTGATCAAAAAATATCATAGAAGATAAAAAGTAGGAAACTTAATTCTCTACAAAAAAGGTCTCTTAACATTTTGCCATAGCTCGCTTCGTTTCCGAGATATTTGCAGATTTATCTCAAGGGAAGGGGCCTGACGGACATATTTCGAGATATTTCTTCTTCTTGTTGTTCTTCTTCTGCACAGCTGAGCTGGAAGTGGCATTTGCAGGTCGCAATAGTGCAGAGTTATCTCAAAGAAAGGGGCCACGGTGTTTCTGTATCTCTATTATGTTGGTGCGGCTTCGGAACTTTTAAATATCTCGATATATCTCGAAAACTACGCTTCTGACCAAAAAATATCATAGAACCTAAATTGTAGGAAACATAATTCTCTACAAAAAAGGTCTCTTAACATTTTGCCATAGCTCGCTTCGTTTCCGAGATATTTGCAGATATATCTCAAGGGAAGGGGCCTGACGGACATATTTCGAGATATTTCTTCTTCTTGTTGTTCTTCTTCTGCACAGCTAAGCTGGAAGTGGCATTTGCAGCTCGCAATAGTGCAGAGTTATCTCAAAGAAAGGGGCCACGGTGTTTCTGTATCTCTATTATGTTGGTGCGGCTTCGGAACTTTTAAATATTTCGATATATCTCGAAAACTACGCTTCTGATCAAAAAATATCATAGAACATAAATTGTAGGAAACATTATTCTCTACAAAAAAGGTCTCTTAACATTTTGCCATAGCTCGCTTCGTTTCCGAGATATTTGCAGATTTATCTCAAGAGAAGGGGCCTGACGGACATATTTCGAGATATTTCTTCTTCTTGTTGTTCTTCTTCTGCACAGCTAAGCTGGAAGTGGCATTTGCAGCGCGCAATAGTGCAGAGTTATCTCAAAGAAAGGGGCCACGGTGTTTCTGTATCTCTATTATGTTGGTGCGGCTTCGGAACTTTTAAATATCTTGATATATCTCGAGAACTACGCATCTGATCAAAAAATATCATAGAAGATAAAAAGTATGAAACTTAATTCTCTACAAAAAAGGTCTCTTAACATTTCGCCATAGCTCGCTTCGTTTCCGAGATATTTGCAGATTTATCTCAAGGGAAGGGGCCTGTCGGACATATTTCGAGATATTTCTTCTTCTTGTTGTTCTTCTTCTGCACAGCTAAGCTGGAAGTGGCATTTGCGGCTCGCACTAGTGCAGAGTTATCTCAAAGAAAGGGGCCACGGTGTTTCTGTATCTCTATTATGTTGGTGCGGCTTCGGAACTTTTAAATATCTCGATATATCTCGAAAACTACGCTTCTGATCAAAAAATATCATAGAACATAAATTGTAGGAAACATAATTCTCTACAAAAAACGTCTCTTAACATTTTGCCATAGCTCGCTTCGTTTCCGAGATATTTGCAGATTCAGCTCAAAGGAACGGGCCTGACGGACATATTTCGAGATACTTCTTCTTCTTGTTGTTCTTCCTCTGCACAGCTAAGCTGGAAGTGGCATTTGCAGCTCGCAATAGTGCAGAGTTATCTCAAAGAAAGGGGCCACGGTGTTTCTGTATCTCTATTATGTTGGTGCGGCTTCGGAACTTTTAAATATCTTGATATATCTCGAGAACTACGCATCTGATCAAAAAATATCATAGAACATAAAAAGTAGGAAGCTTAATTCTCTACAAAAAAGGTCTCTTAACATTTTGCCATAGCTCGCTTCGTTTCCGAGATATTTGCAGATTTATCTCAAGGGAAGGGGCCTGACGGACATATTTCGAGATATTTCTTCTTCTTGTTGTTCTTCTTCTGCACAGCTGAGCTGGAACTGGCATTTGCAGGTCGCAATAGTGCAGAGTTATCTCAAAGAAAGGGGCCACGGTGTTTCTGTATCTCTATTATGTTGGTGCGGCTTCGGAACTTTTAAATATCTCGATATATCTCGAAAACTACGCTTCTGATCAAAAAATGTCATAGAACGTAGATTGTAGGAAACATTATTCTCTACAAAAAAGGTCTCTTAACATTTTGCCATAGCTCGCTTCGTTTCCGAGATATTTGCAGATTTATCTCAAGGGAAGGGTCCTGATGGACATATTTCGAGATATTTCTTCTTCTTGTTGTTCTTCTTCTGCACAGCTAAACTGGAAGTGGCATTTCCAGCTCGCAATCGTGCAGAGTTATCTCAAAGAAAGGGGCCACGGTGTTTCTGTATCTCTATTATGTTGGTGCGGCTTCGGAACTTTTAAATATCTTGATATATCTCGAGAACTACGCATCTGATCAAAAAATATCATACTACATAAAAAGTAGGAAACTTAATTCTCTACAAGAAAGGTCTCTAAACATTTTGCCATAGCTCGCTTCGTTTCCGAGATATTTGCAGATTCAGCTCAAAGGAACGGGCCTGACGGACATATTTCGAGATACTTCTTCTTCTTGTTGTTCTTCCTCTGCACAGCTAAGCTGGAAGTGGCATTTGCAGCTCGCAATAGTGCAGAGTTATCTCAAAGAAAGGGGCCACGGTGTTTCTGTATCTCTATTATGTTGGTGCGGCTTCGGAACTTTTAAATATTTCGATATATCTCGAAAACTACGCTTCTGATCAAAAAATATCATAGAACATAAATTGTAGGAAACATTATTCTCTACAAAAAAGGTCTCTTAACATTTTGCCATAGCTCGCTTCGTTTCCGAGATATTTGCAGATTTATCTCAAGAGAAGGGGCCTGACGGACATATTTCGAGATATTTCTTCTTCTTGTTGTTCTTCTTCTGCACAGCTAAGCTGGAAGTGGCATTTGCAGCGCGCAATAGTGCAGAGTTATCTCAAAGAAAGGGGCCACGGTGTTTCTGTATCTCTATTATGTTGGTGCGGCTTCGGAACTTTTAAATATCTCGATATATCTCGAAAACTACGCTTCTGATCAAAAAATATCATAGAACGTAGATTGTAGGAAACATAATTCTCTACAAAAAACGTCTCTTAACATTTTGCCATAGCTCGCTTCGTTTCCGAGATATTTGCAGATTCAGCTCAAAGGAACGGGCCTGACGGACATATTTCGAGATACTTCTTCTTCTTGTTGTTCTTCCTCTGCACAGCTAAGCTGGAAGTGGCATTTGCAGCTCGCAATAGTGCAGAGTTATCTCAAAGAAAGGGGCCACGGTGTTTCTGTATCTCTATTATGTTGGTGCGGCTTCGGAACTTTTAAATATCTTGATATATCTCGAGAACTACGCATCTGATCAAAAAATATCATAGAACATAAAAAGTAGGAAGCTTAATTCTCTACAAAAAAGGTCTCTTAACATTTTGCCATAGCTCGCTTCGTTTCCGAGATATTTGCAGATTTATCTCAAGGGAAGGGGCCTGACGGACATATTTCGAGATATTTCTTCTTCTTGTTGTTCTTCTTCTGCACAGCTGAGCTGGAAGTGGCATTTGCAGGTCGCAATAGTGCAGAGTTATCTCAAAGAAAGGGGCCACGGTGTTTCTGTATCTCTATTATGTTGGTGCGGCTTCGGAACTTTTAAATATCTCGATATATCTCGAAAACTACGCTTCTGATCAAAAAATGGCATAGAACGTAGATTGTAGGAAACATTATTCTCTACAAAAAAGGTCTCTTAACATTTTGCCATAGCTCGCTTCGTTTCCGAGATATTTGCAGATTTATCTCGAGGGAAGGGGCCTGACGGACATATTTCGAGATATTTCTTCTTCTTGTTGTTCTTCTTCTGCACAGCTAAGCTGGAAGTGGCATTTGCGGCTCGCACTAGTGCAGAGTCATCTCAAAGAAAGGGGCCACGGTGTTTCTGTATCCCTATTATGTTGGTGCGGCTTCGGAACTTTTAAATATCTCGATATATCTCGAAAACTACGCTTCTGATCAAAAAATATCATAGAACATAAATTGTAGGAAACATAATTCTCTACAAAAAACGTCTCTTAACATTTTGCCATAGCTCGCTTCGTTTCCGAGATATTTGCAGATTCAGCTCAAAGGAACTGGCCTGACGGACATATTTCGAGATATTTCTTCTTCTTGTTGTTCTTCCTCTGCACAGCTAAGCTGGAAGTGGCATTTGCAGCTCGCAATAGTGCAGAGTTATCTCAAAGAAAGGGGCCACGGTGTTTCTGTATCTCTATTATGTTGGTGCGGCTTCGGAACTTTTAAATATCTTGATATATCTCGAGAACTACGCATCTAATCAAAAAATATCATAGAACATAAAAAGTAGGAAACTTAATTCTCTACAAAAAAGGTCTCTTAACATTTTGCCATAGCTCTCTTTGTTTCCGAGATATTTGCAGATTTATCTCAGGGGAAGGGGCCTGACGGACATATTTCGAGATATTTCTTCTTCTTGTTGTTCTTCTTCTGCACAGCTAAGCTGGAAGTGGCATTTGCAGCTCGCAATAGTGCAGAGTTATCTCAAAGAAAGGGGCCACGGTGTTTCTGTATCTCTATTATGTTGGTGCGGCTTCGGAACTTTTAGGTATCTTGATATATCTCGAGAACTACGCATCTGATCAAAAAATATCATAGAACATAAAAAGTAGGAAACTTAATTCTCTACAAAGAAGGTCTCTTAACATTTTGCCATAGCTCTCTTCGTTTCCGAGATATTTGCAGATTTATCTCAAGGGAAGGGGCCTGACGGACATATTTCGAGATATTTCTTCTTCTTGTTGTTCTTCTGCACAGCTAAGCTGGAAGTGGCATTTGCAGCTCGCAATAGTGCAGAGTTATCTCAAAGAAAGGGGCCACGGTGTTTCTGTATCTCTATTATGTTGGTGCGGCTTCGGAACTTTTAAATATTTCGATATATCTCGAAAACTACGCTTCTGATCAAAAAATATCATAGAACATAAATTGTAGGAAACATTATTCTCTACAAAAAAGGTCTCTTAACATTTTGCCATAGCTCGCTTCGTTTCCGAGATATTTGCAGATTTATCTCAAGAGAAGGGGCCTGACGGACATATTTCGAGATATTTCTTCTTCTTGTTGTTCTTCTTCTGCACAGCTAAGCTGGAAGTGGCATTTGCAGCGCGCAATAGTGCAGAGTTATCTCAAAGAAAGGGGCCACGGTGTTTCTGTATCTCTATTATGTTGGTGCGGCTTCGGAACTTTTAAATATCTTGATATATCTCGAGAACTACGCATCTGATCAAAAAATATCATAGAAGATAAAAAGTAGGAAACTTAATTCTCTACAAAAAAGGTCTCTTAACATTTCGCCATAGCTCGCTTCGTTTCCGAGATATTTGCAGATTTATCTCAAGGGAAGGGGCCTGTCGGACATATTTCGAGATATTTCTTCTTCTTGTTGTTCTTCTTCTGCACAGCTAAGCTGGAAGTGGCATTTGCGGCTCGCACTAGTGCAGAGTTATCTCAAAGAAAGGGTCCACGGTGTTTCTGTATCTCTATTATGTTGGTGCGGCTTCGGAACTTTTAAATATCTCGATATATCTCGAAAACTACGCCTCTGATCAAAAAATATCATAGAACATAAATTGTAGGAAACATAATTCTCTACAAAAAACGTCTCTTAACATTTTGCCATAGCTCGCTTCGTTTCCGAGATATTTGCAGATTCAGCTCAAAGGAACTGGCCTGACGGACATATTTCGAGATATTTCTTCTTCTTGTTGTTCTTCCTCTGCACAGCTAAGCTGGAAGTGGCATTTGCAGCTCGCAATAGTGCAGAGTTATCTCAAAGAAAGGGGCCACGGTGTTTCTGTATCTCTATTATGTTGGTGCGGCTTCGGAACTTTTAAATATCTTGATATATCTCGAGAACTACGCATCTAATCAAAAAATATCATAGAACATAAAAAGTAGGAAACTTAATTCTCTACAAAAAAGGTCTCTTAACATTTTGCCATAGCTCTCTTTGTTTCCGAGATATTTGCAGATCTATCTCAAGGGAAGGGGCCTGACGGACATATTTCGAGATATTTCTTCTTCTTGTTGTTCTTCTTCTGCACAGCTAAGCTGGAAGTGGCATTTGCAGCTCGCAATAGTGCAGAGTTATCTCAAAGAAAGGGGCCACGGTGTTTCTGTATCTCTATTATGTTGGTGCGGCTTCGGAACTTTTAGATATCTTGATATATCTCGAGAACTACGCATCTGATCAAAAAATATCATAGAACATAAAAAGTAGGAAACTTAATTCTCTACAAAAAACGTCTCTTAACATTTTGCCATAGCTCGCTTCGTTTCCGAGATATTTGCAGATTCAGCTCAAAGGAACTGGCCTGACGGACATATTTCGAGATATTTCTTCTTCTTGTTGTTCTTCCTCTGCACAGCTAAGCTGGAAGTGGCATTTGCAGCTCGCAATAGTGCAGAGTTATCTCAAAGAAAGGGGCCACGGTGTTTCTGTATCTCTATTATGTTGGTGCGGCTTCGGAACTTTTAAATATCTTGATATATCTCGAGAACTACGCATCTAATCAAAAAATATCATAGAACATAAAAAGTAGGAAACTTAATTCTCTACAAAAAAGGTCTCTTAACATTTTGCCATAGCTCTCTTTGTTTCCGAGATATTTGCAGATCTATCTCAAGGGAAGGGGCCTGACGGACATATTTCGAGATATTTCTTCTTCTTGTTGTTCTTCTTCTGCACAGCTAAGCTGGAAGTGGCATTTGCAGCTCGCAATAGTGCAGAGTTATCTCAAAGAAAGGGGCCACGGTGTTTCTGTATCTCTATTATGTTGGTGCGGCTTCGGAACTTTTAGATATCTTGATATATCTCGAGAACTACGCATCTGATCAAAAAATATCATAGAACATAAAAAGTAGGAAACTTAATTCTCTACAAAAAAGGTCTCTTAACATTTTGCCATAGCTCGCTTCGTTTCCGAGATATTTGCAGATTTATCTCAAGGGAAGGGGCCTGACGGACATATTTCGAGATATTTCTTCTTCTTGTTGTTCTCCTTCTGCACAGCTATGCTGGAAGTGGCATTTGCGGCTCGCACTAGTGCAGAGTTATCTCAAAGAAAGGGGCCACGGTGTTTCTGTATCTCTATTATGTTGGTGCGGCTTCGGAACTTTTAAATATCTCGATATATCTCGAAAACTACGCTTCTGACCAAAAAATATCGTAGAACCTAAATTGTAGGAAACATAATTCTCTACAAAAAAGGTCTCTTAACATTTTGCCATAGCTCGCTTCGTTTCCGAGATATTTGCAGATATATCTCAAGGGAAGGGGCCTGACGGACATATTTCGAGATATTTCTTCTTCTTGTTGTTCTTCTTCTGCACAGCTAAGCTGGAAGTGGCATTTGCAGCTCGCAATAGTGCAGAGTTATCTCAAAGAAAGGGGCCACGGTGTTTCTGTATCTCTATTATGTTGGTGCGGCTTCGGAACTTTTAAATATTTCGATATATCTCGAAAACTGCGCTTCTGATCAAAAAATATCATAGAACATAAATTGTAGGAAACATTATTCTCTACAAAAAGGTCTCTTAACATTTTGCCATAGCTCGCTTCGTTTCCGAGATATTTGCAGATTTATCTCAAGAGAAGGGGCCTGACGGACATATTTCGAGATATTTCTTCTTCTTGTTGTTCTTCTTCTGCACAGCTAAGCTGGAAGTGGCATTTGCAGCGCGCAATAGTGCAGAGTTATCTCAAAGAAAGGGGCCACGGTGTTTCTGTATCTCTATTATGTTGGTGCGGCTTCGGAACTTTTAAATATCTTGATATATCTCGAGAACTACGCATCTGATCAAAAAATATCATAGAAGATAAAAAGTAGGAAACTTAATTCTCTACAAAAAAGGTCTCTTAACATTTCGCCATAGCTCGCTTCGTTTCCGAGATATTTGCAGATATATCTCAAGGGAAGGGGCCTGACGGACATATTTCGAGATATTTCTTCTTCTTGTTGTTCTTCTTCTGCACAGCTAAGCTGGAAGTGGCATTTGCAGCTCGCAATAGTGCAGAGTTATCTCAAAGAAAGGGGCCACGGTGTTTCTGTATCTCTATTATGTTGGTGCGGCTTCGGAACTTTTAGATATCTTGATATATCTCGAGAACTACGCATCTGATCAAAAAATATCATAGAACATAAAAAGTAGGAAACTTAATTCTCTACAAAAAAGGTCTCTTAACATTTTGCCATAGCTCGCTTCGTTTCCGAGATATTTGCAGATTTATCTCAAGGGAAGGGGCCTGACGGACATATTTCGAGATATTTCTTCTTCTTGTTGTTCTTCTTCTGCACAGCTAAGCTGGAAGTGGCATTTGCGGCTCGCACTAGTGCAGAGTTATCTCAAAGAAAGGGGCCACGGTGTTTCTGTATCTCTATTATGTTGGTGCGGCTTCGGAACTTTTAAATATCTCGATATATCTCGAAAACTACGCTTCTGACCAAAAAATATCATAGAACCTAAATTGTAGGAAACATAATTCTCTACAAAAAAGGTCTCTTAACATTTTGCCATAGCTCGCTTCGTTTCCGAGATATTTGCAGATATATCTCAAGGGAAGGGGCCTGACGGACATATTTCGAGATATTTCTTCTTCTTGTTGTTCTTCTTCTGCACAGCTAAGCTGGAAGTGGCATTTGCAGCTCGCAATAGTGCAGAGTTATCTCAAAGAAAGGGGCCACGGTGTTTCTGTATCTCTATTATGTTGGTGCGGCTTCGGAACTTTTAAATATTTCGATATATCTCGAAAACTACGCTTCTGATCAAAAAATATCATAGAACATAAATTGTAGGAAACATTATTCTCTACAAAAAAGGTCTCTTAACATTTTGCCATAGCTCGCTTCGTTTCCGAGATATTTGCAGATTTATCTCAAGAGAAGGGGCCTGACGGACATATTTCGAGATATTTCTTCTTCTTGTTGTTCTTCTTCTGCACAGCTAAGCTGGAAGTGGCATTTGCAGCTCGCAATAGTGCAGAGTTATCTCAAAGAAAGGGGCCACGGTGTTTCTGTATCTCTATTATGTTGGTGCGGCTTCGGAACTTTTAAATATCTTGATATATCTCGAGAACTACGCATCTGATCAAAAAATATCATAGAAGATAAAAAGTAGGAAACTTAATTCTCTACAAAAAAGGTCTCTTAACATTTCGCCATAGCTCGCTTCGTTTCCGAGATATTTGCAGATTTATCTCAAGGGAAGGGGCCTGTCGGACATATTTCGAGATATTTCTTCTTCTTGTTGTTCTTCTTCTGCACAGCTAAGCTGGAAGTGGCATTTGCGGCTCGCACTAGTGCAGAGTTATATCAAAGAAAGGGGCCACGGTGTTTCTGTATCTCTATTATGTTGGTGCGGCTTCGGAACTTTTAAATATCTTGATATATCTTGAGAACTACGCATCTAATCAAAAAATATCATAGAACATAAAAAGTAGCAAACTTAATTCTCTACAAAAAAGGTCTCTTAACATTTTGCCATAGCTCTCTTTGTTTCCGAGATATTTGCAGATTTATCTCAAGGGAAGGGGCCTGACGGACATATTTCGAGATATTTCTTCTTCTTGTTGTTCTTCTTCTGCACAGCTAAGCTGGAAGTGGCATTTGCAGCTCGCAATAGTGCAGAGTTATCTCAAAGAAAGGGGCCACGGTGTTTCTGTATCTCTATTATGTTGGTGCGGCTTCGGAACTTTTAGGTATCTTGATATATCTCGAGAACTACGCATCTGATCAAAAAATATCATAGAACATAAAAAGTAGTAAACTTAATTCTCTACAAAAAAGGTCTCTTAACATTTTGCCATAGCTCTCTTCGTTTCCGAGATATTTGCAGATTTATCTCAAGGGAAGGGGCCTGACGGACATATTTCGAGATATTTCTTCTTCTTGTTGTTCTTCTTCTGCACAGCTAAGCTGGAAGTGGCATTTGCAGCTCGCAATAGTGCAGAGTTATCTCAAAGAAAGGGGCCACGGTGTTTCTGTATCTCTATTATGTTGGTGCGGCTTCGGAACTTTTAAATATCTTGATATATCTCGAGATCTACGCATCTGATCAAAAAATATCATAGAACATAAAAAGTAGGAAACTTAATTCTCTACAAAAAAGGTCTCTCAACATTTTGCCATAGCTCGCTTCGTTTCCGAGATACTTGCCGATTTATCTCAAGGGAAGGGGCCAGACGGACATATTTCGAGATATTTCTTCTTCTTGTTGTTCTTCTTCTGCACAGCTAAGCTGGAAGTGGCATTTGCAGCTCGCAATTGTGCAGAGTTATCTCAAAGAGAGGGGCCACGGTGTTTCTGCATCTCTATTATGTTGGTGCGGCTTCGGAACTTTTAAATATCTTGATATATCTCGAGAACTAGGAATCTGATCAGAAAATATCATAGAACGTAAAAAGTAGGAAACTTAATTCTCTACAAAAAAGGTCTCTTAACATTTTGCCATAGCTCGCTTCGTTTCCGAGATATTTGCAGATTTATCTCAAGGGAAGGGGCCTGACGGACATATTTCGAGATATTTCTTCTTCTTGTTGTTCTTCTTCTGCACAGCTAAGCTGGAAGTGGCATTTGCAGCTCGCAATAGTGCAGAGTTATCGCAAAGAAAGGGGCCACGGTGTTTCTGTATCTCTATTATGTTGGTGCGGCTTCGGAACTTTTAAATATCTTGATATATCTCGAGAACTACGCATCTGATCAAAAAATATCATAGAACATAAAAAGTAGGAAACCTAATTTTCTACAAAAAAGGTCTCTTAACATTTTGCCGTAGCTCGCTTCGTTTCCGAGATATTTGCAGATTTATCTGAAGGGAAGGGGTCTGACGGACATATTTCGAGATATTTCTTCTTCTTGTTGTTCTTCTTCTGCACAGCTAAGCTGGAAGTGGCATTTGCAGCTCGCAATAGTGCAGAGTTATCGCAAAGAAAGGGGCCACGGTGTTTCTGTATCTCTATTATGTTGGTGCGGCTTCGGAACTTTTAAATATCTTGATATATCTCGAGAACTACGCATCTGATCAAAAAATATCATAGAACATAAAAAGTAGGAAACCTAATTTTCTACAAAAAAGGTCTCTTAACATTTTGCCGTAGCTCGCTTCGTTTCCGTGATACTTGCCGATTTATCTCAAGGGAAGGGGCCTAACGGACATATTTCGAGATATTTCTTCTTCTTGTTGTTCTTCTTCTGCACAGCTAAACTGGAAGTGGCATTTGCAGCTCGCAATAGTGCAGAGTTATCTCAAAGGGAGGGGCCACGGTGTTTCTGTATCTCTATTATGTTGGTGCGGCTTCGGAACTTTTAAATATCTTGATATATCTCGAGAACTACGCATCTGATCAAAAAATATCATAGAACATAAAAAGTAGGAAACCTAATTTTCTACAAAAAAGGTCTCTTAACATTTTGCCATAGCTCGCCTCGTTTCCGAGATATTTTCAGATTTATCTCAAGGGAAGGGGCCTGACGGACATATTTCGAGATATTTCTTCTTCTTGTTGTTCTTCTTCTGCACAGCTAAGCTGGAAGTGGCATTTGCAGCTCGCAATAGTGCAGAGTTATCGCAAAGAAAGGGGCCACGGTGTTTCTGTATCTCTATTATGTTGGTGCGGCTTCGGAACTTTCAAATATCTTGATATATCTCGAGAACTACGCATCTGATCAAAAAATATCATAGAACATAAAAAGTAGGAAACCTAATTTTCTACAAAAAAGGTCTCTTAACATTTTGCCGTAGCTCGCTTCGTTTCCGAGATATTTGCAGATTTATCTCAAGGGAAGGGGTCTGACGGACATATTTCGAGATATTTCTTCTTCTTGTTGTTCTTCTTCTGCACAGCTAAGCTGGAAGTGGCATTTGCAGCTCGCAATAGTGCAGAGTTATCTCAAAGAAAGGGGCCACGGTGTTTCTGTATCTCTATTATGTTGGTGCGGCTTCGGAACTTTTAAATATCTTGATATATCTCGAGAACTACGCATCTGATCGAAAAATATCATAGAACATAAAAAGTAGGAAACTTAATTCTCTACAAAACAGGTCTCTTAACATTTTGCCATACCTCGCTTCGTTTCCGAGATATTTGCAGATTTATCTCAAGGGAAGGGGCCTGACGGACATATTTCGAGATATTTCTTCTTCTTGTTGTTCTTCTTCTGCACAGCTAAGCTGGAAGTGGCATTTGCAGCTCGCAGTAGTGCAGAGTTATCTCAAAGAAAGGGGCCACGGTGTTTCTGTATCTCTATTATGTTGGTGCGGCTTCGGAACTTTTAAATATCTTGATATATCTCGAGAACTACGCATCTGATCAAAAAATATCATAGAACATAAAAAGTAGGAATCCTAATTTTCTACAAAAAAGGTCTCTTAACATTTTGCCGTAGCTCGCTTCGTTTCCGAGATATTTGCAGATTTATCTCAAGGGAAGGGGCCTGACGGACATATTTCCAGATATTTCTTCTTCTTGTTGTTCTTCTTCTGCACAGCTAAGCTGGAAGTGGCATTTGCAGCTCGCAATAGTGCAGAGTTATCTCAAAGAAAGGGGCCACGGTGTGTCTGTATCTCTATTATGTTGGTGCGGCTTCGGAACTTTTAAATATCTTGATATATCTCGAGAACTACGCATCTGATCGAAAAATATCATAGAACATAAAAAATAGGAAACTTAATTCTCTACAAAAGAGGTCTCTTAACATTTTGCCATAGCTCGCTTCGTTTCCGAGATATTTGCAGATTTATCTCAAGGGAAGGGGCCTGACGGACATATTTCGAGATATTTCTTCTTTTTGTTGTTCTTCTTCTGCACAGCTAAGCTGGAAGTGGCATTTGCAGCTCGCAATAGTGCAGAGTTATCTCGAAGAAAGGGGCCACGGTGTTTCTGTATCTCTATTATGTTGGT
The DNA here is from genome assembly GCF_051020975.1 of Osmia lignaria lignaria. Taxonomy (NCBI): domain Eukaryota; kingdom Metazoa; phylum Arthropoda; class Insecta; order Hymenoptera; family Megachilidae; genus Osmia; species Osmia lignaria. The sequence continues at coordinate 24,584,576 of NW_027478159.1, forward strand.
GCGGCTTCGGAACTTTAAAATATCTTTATATATCTCGAGAACTACGCATCTGATCAAAAAATATCAATGAACATAAAAAGTAGGAAACTTAATTCTCTACACAAAAGGTCTCTCAACATTTTGCCATAGCTCGCTTCGTTTCCGAGATATATGCAGATTTATCTCATGGGAAGGGGCCTGACGAACATATTTCGAGATATTTCTTCTTCTTGTTGTTCTTCTTCTGCACAGCTAAACTGGAAGTGGCATTTCCAGCTCGCAATAGTGCAGAGTTATCTGAAAGAAAGGGGCCACGATGTTTCTGTATCTCTATTATGTTGGTGCGGCTTCGGAACTTTAAAATATCTTTATATATCTCGAGAACTACGCATCTGATTAAAAAATATCATAGAACGTAAAAAGTAGGAAACTTAATTCTCTACAAATAAAGTCGCTTAACATTTTGCCATAGCTCGCTTCGTTTCCGAGATATTTGCAGATTTATCTCAAGGGAAGGGGCCTGACGGACATATTTCGAGATATTTCTTCTTCTTGTTGTTCTTCTTCTGCACAGCTAAGCTGGAAGTGGCATTTGCAGCTCGCAATAGTGCAGAGTTATCTCAAAGAAAGGGGCCACGGTGTTTCTGTATCTCTATTATGTTGGTGCGGCTTCGGAACTTTTAAATATCTTGATATATCTCGAGAACTACGCATCTGATCAAATAATATCATAGAACATAAAAAGTAGGAAACTTAATTCTCCACAAATAAGGTCTCTTAACATTTTGCCATAGCTCGCTTCGTTTCCGAGATATTTGCAGATTTATCTCAAGGGAAGGGGCCTGACGGACATATTTCGAGATATTTCTTCTTCTTGTTGGTCTTCTTCTGCACAGCTAAGCTGGAAGTGGCATTTGCAGCTCGCAATAGTGCAGAGTTATCTCAAAGAAAGGGGCCACGGTGTTTCTGTATCTCTATTATGTTGGTGCGGCTTCGGAACTTTTAAATATCTTGATATATCTCGAGAACTACGCATCTGATCAAAAAATATCATAGAACGTAAAAAGTAGGAAACTTAATTCTCTACAAAAAAGGTCTCTTAACATTTTGCCATAGCTCGCTTCGTTTCCGAGATATTTGCAGATTTATCTCGAGGGAAGGGGCCTGACGGACATATTTCGAGATATTTCTTCTTCTTGTTGTTCTTCTTCTGCACAGCTAAGCTGGAAGTGGCATTTGCAGCTCGCAATAGTGCAGAGTTATCTCAAAGAAAGGGGCCACGGTGTTTCTGTATCTCTATTATGTTGGTGCGGCTTCGGAACTTTTAAATATCTTGATATATCTCGAGAACTACGCATCTGATCAAATAATATCATAGAACATAAAAAGTAGGAAACTTAATTCTCCACAAATAAGGTCTCTTAACATTTTGCCATAGCTCGCTTCGTTTCCGAGATATTTGCAGATTTATCTCAAGGGAAGGGGCCTGACGGACATATTTCGAGATATTTCTTCTTCTTGTTGGTCTTCTTCTGCACAGCTAAGCTGGAAGTGGCATTTGCAGCTCGCAATAGTGCAGAGTTATCTCAAAGAAAGGGGCCACGGTGTTTCTGTATCTCTATTATGTTGGTGCGGCTTCGGAACTTTTAAATATCTTGATATATCTCGAGAACTACGCATCTGATCAAAAAATATCATAGAACGTAAATTGTAGGAAACATTATTCTCTACAAAAAAGGTCCCTTAACATTTTGCCATAGCTCGCTTCGTTTCCGAGATATTTGCAGATTTATCTCAAGGGAAGGGTCCTGATGGACATATTTCGAGATATTTCTTCTTCTTGTAGTTCTTCTTCTGCACAGCTAAACTGGAAGTGGCATTTCCAGCTCGCAATAGTGCAGAGTTATCTCAAAGAAAGGGGCCACGGTGTTTCTGTATCTCTATTATGTTGGTGCGGCTTCGGAACTTTTAAATATCTTGATATATCTCGCGAACTACGCATCTGATCAAAAAATATCATAGAACGTAAAAAGTAGGAAACTTAATTCTCTACAAAAAAGGTCTCTTAACATTTTGCCATAGCTCGCTTCGTTTCCGAGATATTTGCAGATTTATCTCAAGGGAAGGGGCCTGACGGACATATTTCGAGATATTTCTTCTTCTTGTTGTTCTTCTTCTGCACAGCTGAGCTGGAAGTGGCATTTGCAGGTCGCAATAGTGCAGAATTATCTCAAAGAAAGGGGCCACGGTGTTTCTGTATCTCTATTATGTTGGTGCGGCTTCGCAACTTTTAAATATCTCGATATATCTCGAAAACTACGCTTCTGATCAAAAAATATCATAGAACGTAAATTGTAGGAAACATTATTCTCTACAAAAAAGGTCCCTTAACATTTTGCCATAGCTCGCTTCGTTTCCGAGATATTTGCAGATTTATCTCAAGGGAAGGGTCCGGTTGGACATATTTCGAGATATTTCTTCTTCTTGTTGTTCTTCTTCTGCACAGCTAAGCTGGAAGTGGCATTTGCAGCTCGCAATAGTGCAGAGTTATCTCAAAGAAAGGGGCCACGGTGTTTCTGTATCTCTATTATGTTGGTGCGGCTTCGGAACTTTTAAATATCTTGATATATCTCGAGAACTACGCATCTGATCAAATAATATCATAGAACATAAAAAGTAGGAAACTTAATTCTCCACAAATAAGGTCTCTTAACATTTTGCCATAGCTCGCTTCGTTTCCGAGATATTTGCAGATTTATCTCAAGGGAAGGGGCCTGACGGACATATTTCGAGATATTTCTTCTTCTTGTTGGTCTTCTTCTGCACAGCTAAGCTGGAAGTGGCATTTGCAGCTCGCAATAGTGCAGAGTTATCTCAAAGAAAGGGGCCACGGTGTTTCTGTATCTCTATTATGTTGGTGCGGCTTCGGAACTTTTAAATATCTTGATATATCTCGAGAACTACGCATCTGATCAAAAAATATCATAGAACGTAAAAAGTAGGAAACTTAATTCTCTACAAAAAAGGTCTCTTAACATTTTGCCATAGCTCGCTTCGTTTCCGAGATATTTGCAGATTTATCTCGAGGGAAGGGGCCTGACGGACATATTTCGAGATATTTCTTCTTCTTGTTGTTCTTCTTCTGCACAGCTAAGCTGGAAGTGGCATTTGCAGCTCGCAATAGTGCAGAGTTATCTCAAAGAAAGGGGCCACGGTGTTTCTGTATCTCTATTATGTTGGTGCGGCTTCGGAACTTTTAAATATCTTGATATATCTCGAGAACTACGCATCTGATCAAATAATATCATAGAACATAAAAAGTACGAAACTTAATTCTCCACAAATAAGGTCTCTTAACATTTTGCCATAGCTCGCTTCGTTTCCGAGATATTTGCAGATTTATCTCAAGGGAAGGGGCCTGACGGACATATTTCGAGATATTTCTTCTTCTTGTTGGTCTTCTTCTGCACAGCTAAGCTGGAAGTGGCATTTGCAGCTCGCAATAGTGCAGAGTTATCTCAAAGAAAGGGGCCACGGTGTTTCTGTATCTCTATTATGTTGGTGCGGCTTCGGAACTTTTAAATATCTTGATATATCTCGAGAACTACGCATCTGATCAAAAAATATCATAGAACATAACAAGTAGGAAACTTAATTCTCTACAAAAAAGGTCTCTTAACATTTTGCCATAGCTCGCTTCGTTTCCGAGATATTTGCAGATTTATCTCGAGGGAAGGGGCCTGACGGACATATTTCGAGATATTTCTTCTTCTTGTTGTTCTTCTTCTGCACAGCTAAGCTGGAAGTGGCATTTGCGGCTCGCACTAGTGCACAGTTATCTCAAAGAAAGGGGCCACGGTGTTTCTGTATCTCTATTATGTTGGTGCGTCTTCGGAACTTTTAAATATCTCGATATATCTCGAAAACTACGCTTCTGATCAAAAAATATCATAGAACATAAATTGTAGGAAACATAATTCTCTACAAAAAACGTCTCTTAACATTTTGCCATAGCTCGCTTCGTTTCCGAGATATTTGCAGATTCAGCTCAAAGGAACTGGCCTGACGGACATATTTCGAGATATTTCTTCTTCTTGTTGTTCTTCTTCTGCACAGCTAAGCTGGAAGTGGCATTTGCAGCGCGCAATAGTGCAGAGTTATCTCAAAGAAAGGGGCCACGGTGTTTCTGTATCTCTATTATGTTGGTGCGGCTTCGGAACTTTTAAATATCTTGATATATCTCGAGAACTACGCCTCTGATCGAAAAATATCATAGAACATAAAAAGTAGGAAACTTAATTCTCTACAAAAAAGGTCTCTTAACATTTTGCCATAGCTCGCTTCGTTTCCGAGATATTTGCAGATTTATCTCAAGGGAAGGGGCCTGACGGACATATTTCGAGATATTTCTTCTTCTTGTTGTTCTTCTTCTGCACAGCTAAGCTGGAAGTGGCATTTGCAGCTCGCAATAGTGCAGAGTTATCTCAAAGAAAGGGGCCACGGTGTTTCTGTATCTCTATTATGTTGGTGCGGCTTCGGAACTTTTAAATATCTTGCTATATCTCGAGAACTACGCGTCTGATCAAAAAATATCATAGAAGATAAAAAGTAGCAAACTTAATTCTCTACAAAAACGGTCTCTTAACATTTTGCCATAGCGCGCTTCGTTTCCGAGATATTTGCAGATATATCTCAAGGGAAGGGGCCTGACGGACATATTTCGAGATATTTCTTCTTCTTGTTGTTCTTCTTCTGCACAGCTAAGCTGGAAGTGGCATTTGCGGCTCGCACTAGTGCACAGTTATCTCAAAGAAAGGGGCCACGGTGTTTCTGTATCTCTATTATGTTGGTGCGTCTTCGGAACTTTTAAATATCTCGATATATCTCGAAAACTACGCTTCTGATCAAAAAATATCATAGAACATAAATTGTAGGAAACATAATTCTCTACATAAAACGTCTCTTAACATTTTGCCATAGCTCGCTTCGTTTCCGAGATATTTGCAGATTGAGCTCAAAGGAACTGGCCTGACGGACATATTTCGAGATATTTCTTCTTCTTGTTGTTCTTCCTCTGCACAGCTGAGCTGGAAGTGGCATTTGCAGGTCGCAATAGTGCAGAGTTATCTCAAAGAAAGTGGCCACGGTGTTTCTGTATCTCTATTATGTTGGTGCGGCTTCGGAACTTTAAAATATTTCGATATATCTCGAAAACTACGCTTCTGATCAAAAAATATCATAGAACGTAAATTGTAGGAAACATTATTCTCTACAAAAAAGGTCCCTTAACATTTTGCCATAGCTCGCTTCGTTTCCGAGATATTTGCAGATTTATCTCAAGGGAAGGGTCCTGATGGACATATTTCGAGATATTTCTTCTTCTTGTAGTTCTTCTTCTGCACAGCTAAACTGGAAGTGGCATTTCCAGCTCGCAATAGTGCAGAGTTATCTCAAAGAAAGGGGCCACGGTGTTTCTGTATCTCTATTATGTTGGTGCGGCTTCGGAACTTTTAAATATCTTGATATATCTCGCGAACTACGCATCTGATCAAAAAATATCATAGAACGTAAAAAGTAGGAAACTTAATTCTCTACAAAAAAGGTCTCTTAACATTTTGCCATAGCTCGCTTCGTTTCCGAGATATTTGCAGATTTATCTCAAGGGAAGGGGCCTGACGGACATATTTCGAGATATTTCTTCTTCTTGTTGTTCTTCTTCTGCACAGCTAAGCTGGAAGTGGCATTTGCAGCGCGCAATAGTGCAGAGTTATCTCAAAGAAAGGGGCCACGGTGTTTCTGTATCTCTATTATGTTGGTGCGGCTTCGGAACTTTTAAATATCTTGATATATCTCGAGAACTACGCATCTGATCAAAAAATATCATACTACATAAAAAGTAGGAAACTTAATTCTCTACAAGAAAGGTCTCTAAAGATTTTGCCATAGCTCGCTTCGTTTCCGAGATATTTGCATATTTATCTCAAGGGAAGGGGCCTGACGGACATATTTCGAGATATTTCTTCTTCTTCTTGTTCTTCTTCTGCACAGCTAAGCTGGAAGTGGCATTTGCAGCGCGCAATAGTGCAGAGTTATCTCAAAGAAAGGGGCCACGGTGTTTCTGTATCTCTATTATATTGGTGCGGCTTCGGAACTTTTAAATATCTTGATATATCTCGAGAACTACGCATCTGATCAAAAAATATCATACTACATAAAAAGTAGGAAACTTAATTCTCTACAAGAAAGGTCTCTAAACATTTTGCCATAGCTCGCTTCGTTTCCGAGATATTTGCAGATTTATCTCAATGGAAGGGGCCTGACGGACATATTTCGAGATATTTCTTCTTCTTGTTGTTCTTCTTCTGCACAGCTAAGCTGGAAGTGGCATTTGCAGCTCGCAATAGTGCAGAGTTATCTCAAAGAAAGGGGCCACGGTGTTTCTGTATCTCTATTATGTTGGTGCGGCTTCGGAACTTTTAAATATCTTGATATATCTCGAGAACTACGCATCTGATCAAAAAATATCATAGAACATAAAAAGTAGGAAACTTAATTCTCTACAAAAAAGGTCTCTTAACATTTTGCCATAGCTCGCTTCGTTTCCGAGATATTTGCAGATTTATCTCAAGGGAAGGGGCCTGACGGACATATTTCGAGATATTTCTTCTTCTTGTTGTTCTTCTTCTGCACAGCTAAGCTGGAAGTGGCATTTGCAGCGCGCAATAGTGCAGAGTTATCTCAAAGAAAGGGGCCACGGTGTTTCTGTATCTCTATTATGTTGGTGCGGCTTCGGAACTTTTAAATATCTTGATATATCTCGAGAACTACGCATCTGATCAAAAAATATCATACTACATAAAAAGTAGGAAACTTAATTCTCTACAAGAAAGGTCTCTAAAGATTTTGCCATAGCTCGCTTCGTTTCCGAGATATTTGCATATTTATCTCAAGGGAAGGGGCCTGACGGACATATTTCGAGATATTTCTTCTTCTTCTTGTTCTTCTTCTGCACAGCTAAGCTGGAAGTGGCATTTGCAGCGCGCAATAGTGCAGAGTTATCTCAAAGAAAGGGGCCACGGTGCTTCTGTATCTCTATTATGTTGGTGCGGCTTCGGAACTTTTAAGTATCTTGATATATCTCGAGAACTACGCATCTGATCAAAAAATATCATACTACATAAAAAGTAGGAAACTTAATTCTCCACAAGAAAGGTCTCCAAACATTTTGCCATAGCTCGCTTCGTTTCCGAGATATTTGCAGATTTATCTCAAGGGAATGGGCCTGACGGACATATTTCGAGATATTTCTTCTTCTTGTTGTTCTTCTTCTGCACAGCTAAGCTGGAAGTGGCATTTGCAGCTCGCAATAGTGCAGAGTTATCTCAAAGAGAGGGGCCACGGTGTTTCTGTATCTCTATTATGTTGGTGCGGCTTCGGAACTTTTAAATATCTTGATATATCTCGAGAACTACGCATCTGATCAAAAAATATCATAGAAGATAAAAAGTAGGAAACTTAATTCTCTACAAAAAAGGTCTCTTAACATTTTGCCATAGCTCGCTTCGTTTCCGAGATATTTGCAGATTTATCTCAAGGGAAGGGGCCTGACGGACATATTTCGAGATATTTCTTCTTCTTGTTGTTCTTCTTCTGCACAGCTAAGCTGGAAGTGGCATTTACAGCTCGCAATAGTGCAGAGTTATCTCAAAGAAAGGGGCCACGGTGTTTCTGTATCTCTATTATGTTGGTGTGGCTTCGGAACTTTTAAATATCTTGATATATCTCGAGAACTACGCATCTGATCAAAAAATATCATAGAACATAAATTGTAGGAAACATAATTCTCTACAAAAAACGTCTCTTAACATTTTGCCATAGATCGCTTCGTTTCCGAGATATTTGCAGATTCAGCTCAAAGGAACTGGCCTGACGGACATATTTCGAGATATTTCTTCTTCTTGTTGTTCTTCTTCTGCACAGCTGAGCTGGAAGTGGCATTTGCAGGTCGCAATAGTGCAGAGTTATCTCAAAGAAAGGGGCCACGGTGTTTCTGTATCTCTATTATGTTGGTGCGGCTTCGGAACTTTTAAATATCTCGATATATCTCGAAAACTACGCTTCTGATCAAAAAATATCATAGAACGTAAATTGTAGGAAACATTATTCTCTACAAAAAAGGTCTCTTAACATTTTGCCATAGCTCGCTTCGTTTCCGAGATATTTGCAGATTCATCTCAAGGGAAGGGGTCTGACGGACATATTTCGAGATATTTCTTCTTCTTGTTGTTCTTCTTCTGCACAGCTAAGCTGGAAGTGGCACGTGCGGCTCGCACTAGTGCAGAGTTATCTCAAAGAAAGGGGCCACGGTGTTTCTGTATCTCTATTATGTTGGTGCGGCTTCGGAACGTTTAAATATCTTGATATATCTCGAGAACTACGCATCTGATCAAAAAATATCATACTACATAAAAAGTAGGAAACTTAATTCTCTACAAGAAAGGTCTCTAAACATTTTGCCATAGCTCGCTTCGTTTCCGAGATATTTGCAGATTTATCTCAAGGGAAGGGGCCTAACGGACATATTTCGAGATATTTCTTCTTCTTGTTGTTCTTCTTCTGCACAGCTAAGCTGGAAGTTGCATTTGCGGCTCTCACTAGTGCAGAGTTATCTCAAAGAAAGGGGCCACGGTGTTTCTGTATCTCTATTATGTTGGTGCGGCTTCGGAACTTTTAAATATCTTGATATATCTCGAGAACTACGCATCTGATCAAAAAATATCATAGAACATAAAAAGTAGGAAACTTAATTCTCTACAAAAAAGGTCTCTTAACATTTTGCCATCGCTCGCTTGGTTTCCGAGATATTTGCAGATTTATCTCAAGGGAAGGGGCCTGACGGACGTATTTCGAGATACTTCTTCTTCTTGTTGTTCTTCTTCTGCACAGCTGAGCTGGAAGTGGCATTTGCAGCTCGCAATAGTGCAGAGTTATCTCAAAGAAAGGGGCCACGGTGTTTCTGTATCTCTACTATGTTGGTGCGGCTTCGGAACTTTTAAATATCTTGATATATCTCGAGAACTACGCATCTGATCAAAAAATATCATAGAACATAAAAAGTAGGAAACTTAATTCTCTACAAAAAAGGTCTCTTAACATTTTGCCATAGCTCGCTTCGTTTCCGAGACATTTGCAGATTTATCTCAAGGGAAGGGGCCTGACGGACATATTTCGAGATATTTCTTCTTCTTGTTGTTCTTCTTCTGCACAGCTAAGCTGGAAGTTGCATTTGCGGCTCTCACTAGTGCAGAGTTATCTCAAAGAAAGGGGCCACGGTGTTTCTGTATCTCTATTATGTTGGTGCGGCTTCGGAACTTTTAAATATCTCGATATATCTCGAAAACTACGCTTCTGATCAAAAAATATCATTGAACATAAATTGTAGGAAACATAATTCTCTACAAAAAAGGTCTCTTAACATTTTGCCATAGCTCGCTTCGTTTCCGAGATATTTGCAGATATATCTCAAGGGAAGGGGCCTGACGGACATATTTCGAGATATTTCTTCTTCTTGTTGTTCTTCTTCTGCACAGCTAAGCTGGAAGTGGCATTTACAGCTCGCAATAGTGCAGAGTTATCTCAAAGAAAGGGGCCACGGTGTTTCTGTATCTCTATTATGTTGGTGTGGCTTCGGAACTTTTAAATATCTTGATATATCTCGAGAACTACGCATCTGATCAAAAAATATCATAGAACATAAATTGTAGGAAACATAATTCTCTACAAAAAAGGTCTCTTAACATTTTGCCATAGCTCGCTTCGTTTCCGAGATATTTGCAGATTTATCTCAAGGGAAGGGGCCTGACGGACATATTTCGAGATATTTCTTCTTCTTGTTGTTCTTCTTCTGCACAGCTAAGCTGGAAGTGGCATTTGCGGCTCGCACTAGTGCAGAGTTATCTCAAAGAAAGGGGCCACGGTGTTTCTGTATCCCTATTATGTTGGTGCGGCCTCGGAACTTTTAAATATCTCGATATATCTCGAAAACTACGCTTCTGATCAAAAAATATCATAGAACATAAATTGTAGGAAACATAATTCTCTACAAAAAACGTCTCTTAACATTTTGCCATAGATCGCTTCGTTTCCGAGATATTTGCAGATTCAGCTCAAAGGAACTGGCCTGACGGACATATTATGAGATATTTCTTCTTCTTGTTGTTCTTCTTCTGCACAGCTAAACTGGAAGTGGCATTTCCAGCTCGCAATAGTGCAGAGTTATCTCAAAGAAAGGGGCCACGGTGTTTCTGTATCTCTATTATGTTGGTGCGGCTTCGGAACTTTTAAATATCTTGATATATCTCGAGAACTACGCATCTGATCAAAAAATATCATAGAACATAAAAAGTAGGAAACTTAATTCTCTACAAAAAAGGTCTCTTAACATTTTGCCATAGCTCGCTTCGTTTCCGAGATATTTGCATATTTATCTCAAGGGAAGGGGCCTGACGGACATATTTCGAGATATTTCTTCTTCTTGTTGTTCTTCTTCTGCACAGCTAAGCTGGAAGTGGCATTTGCGGCTCGCACTGGTGCACAGTTATCTCAAAGAAAGGGGCCACGGTGTTTCTGTATCTCTATTATGTTGGTGCGTCTTCGGAACTTTTAAATATCTCGATATATCTCGAAAACTACGCTTCTGATCAAAAAATATCATAGAACGTAAATTGTAGGAAACATTATTCTCTACAAAAAAGGTCTCTTAACATTTTGCCATAGCTCGCTTCGTTTCCGAGATATTTGCAGATTCATCTCAAGGGAAGGGGTCTGACGGACATATTTCGAGATATTTCTTCTTCTTGTTGTTCTTCTTCTGCACAGCTAAGCTGGAAGTGGCACGTGCGGCTCGCACTAGTGCAGAGTTATCTCAAAGAAAGGGGCCACGGTGTTTCTGTATCTCTATTATGTTGGTGCGGCTTCGGAACGTTTAAATATCTTGATATATCTCGAGAACTACGCATCTGATCAAAAAATATCATACTACATAAAAAGTAGGAAACTTAATTCTCTACAAGAAAGGTCTCTAAACATTTTGCCATAGCTCGCTTCGTTTCCGAGATATTTGCAGATTTATCTCAAGGGAAGGGGCCTAACGGACATATTTCGAGATATTTCTTCTTCTTGTTGTTCTTCTTCTGCACAGCTAAGCTGGAAGTTGCATTTGCGGCTCTCACTAGTGCAGAGTTATCTCAAAGAAAGGGGCCACGGTGTTTCTGTATCTCTATTATGTTGGTGCGGCTTCGGAACTTTTAAATATCTTGATATATCTCGAGAACTACGCATCTGATCAAAAAATATCATAGAACATAAAAAGTAGGAAACTTAATTCTCTACAAAAAAGGTCTCTTAACATTTTGCCATCGCTCGCTTGGTTTCCGAGATATTTGCAGATTTATCTCAAGGGAAGGGGCCTGACGGACGTATTTCGAGATACTTCTTCTTCTTGTTGTTCTTCTTCTGCACAGCTGAGCTGGAAGTGGCATTTGCAGCTCGCAATAGTGCAGAGTTATCTCAAAGAAAGGGGCCACGGTGTTTCTGTATCTCTACTATGTTGGTGCGGCTTCGGAACTTTTAAATATCTTGATATATCTCGAGAACTACGCATCTGATCAAAAAATATCATAGAACATAAAAAGTAGGAAACTTAATTCTCTACAAAAAAGGTCTCTTAACATTTTGCCATAGCTCGCTTCGTTTCCGAGACATTTGCAGATTTATCTCAAGGGAAGGGGCCTGACGGACATATTTCGAGATATTTCTTCTTCTTGTTGTTCTTCTTCTGCACAGCTAAGCTGGAAGTTGCATTTGCGGCTCTCACTAGTGCAGAGTTATCTCAAAGAAAGGGGCCACGGTGTTTCTGTATCTCTATTATGTTGGTGCGGCTTCGGAACTTTTAAATATCTCGATATATCTCGAAAACTACGCTTCTGATCAAAAAATATCATTGAACATAAATTGTAGGAAACATAATTCTCTACAAAAAAGGTCTCTTAACATTTTGCCATAGCTCGCTTCGTTTCCGAGATATTTGCAGATTCATCTCAAGGGAAGGGGTCTGACGGACATATTTCGAGATATTTCTTCTTCTTGTTGTTCTTCTTCTGCACAGCTAAGCTGGAAGTGGCATTTACAGCTCGCAATAGTGCAGAGTTATCTCAAAGAAAGGGGCCACGGTGTTTCTGTATCTCTATTATGTTGGTGCGGCTTCGGAACGTTTAAATATCTTGATATATCTCGAGAACTACGCATCTGATCAAAAAATATCATACTACATAAAAAGTAGGAAACTTAATTCTCTACAAGAAAGGTCTCTAAACATTTTGCCATAGCTCGCTTCGTTTCCGAGATATTTGCAGATTTATCTCAAGGGAAGGGGCCTAACGGACATATTTCGAGATATTTCTTCTTCTTGTTGTTCTTCTTCTGCACAGCTAAGCTGGAAGTTGCATTTGCGGCTCTCACTAGTGCAGAGTTATCTCAAAGAAAGGGGCCACGGTGTTTCTGTATCTCTATTATGTTGGTGCGGCTTCGGAACTTTTAAATATCTTGATATATCTCGAGAACTACGCATCTGATCAAAAAATATCATAGAACATAAAAAGTAGGAAACTTAATTCTCTACAAAAAAGGTCTCTTAACATTTTGCCATCGCTCGCTTGGTTTCCGAGATATTTGCAGATTTATCTCAAGGGAAGGGGCCTGACGGACGTATTTCGAGATACTTCTTCTTCTTGTTGTTCTTCTTCTGCACAGCTGAGCTGGAAGTGGCATTTGCAGCTCGCAATAGTGCAGAGTTATCTCAAAGAAAGGGGCCACGGTGTTTCTGTATCTCTACTATGTTGGTGCGGCTTCGGAACTTTTAAATATCTTGATATATCTCGAGAACTACGCATCTGATCAAAAAATATCATAGAACATAAAAAGTAGGAAACTTAATTCTCTACAAAAAAGGTCTCTTAACATTTTGCCATAGCTCGCTTCGTTTCCGAGACATTTGCAGATTTATCTCAAGGGAAGGGGCCTGACGGACATATTTCGAGATATTTCTTCTTCTTGTTGTTCTTCTTCTGCACAGCTAAGCTGGAAGTTGCATTTGCGGCTCTCACTAGTGCAGAGTTATCTCAAAGAAAGGGGCCACGGTGTTTCTGTATCTCTATTATGTTGGTGCGGCTTCGGAACTTTTAAATATCTCGATATATCTCGAAAACTACGCTTCTGATCAAAAAATATCATTGAACATAAATTGTAGGAAACATAATTCTCTACAAAAAAGGTCTCTTAACATTTTGCCATAGCTCGCTTCGTTTCCGAGATATTTGCAGATATATCTCAAGGGAAGGGGCCTGACGGACATATTTCGAGATATTTCTTCTTCTTGTTGTTCTTCTTCTGCACAGCTAAGCTGGAAGTGGCATTTACAGCTCGCAATAGTGCAGAGTTATCTCAAAGAAAGGGGCCACGGTGTTTCTGTATCTCTATTATGTTGGTGTGGCTTCGGAACTTTTAAATATCTTGATATATCTCGAGAACTACGCATCTGATCAAAAAATATCATAGAACATAAATTGTAGGAAACATAATTCTCTACAAAAAAGGTCTCTTAACATTTTGCCATAGCTCGCTTCGTTTCCGAGATATTTGCAGATTTATCTCAAGGGAAGGGGCCTGACGGACATATTTCGAGATATTTCTTCTTCTTGTTGTTCTTCTTCTGCACAGCTAAGCTGGAAGTGGCATTTGCGGCTCGCACTAGTGCAGAGTTATCTCAAAGAAAGGGGCCACGGTGTTTCTGTATCCCTATTATGTTGGTGCGGCCTCGGAACTTTTAAATATCTCGATATATCTCGAAAACTACGCTTCTGATCAAAAAATATCATAGAACATAAATTGTAGGAAACATAATTCTCTACAAAAAACGTCTCTTAACATTTTGCCATAGATCGCTTCGTTTCCGAGATATTTGCAGATTCAGCTCAAAGGAACTGGCCTGACGGACATATTATGAGATATTTCTTCTTCTTGTTGTTCTTCTTCTGCACAGCTAAACTGGAAGTGGCATTTCCAGCTCGCAATAGTGCAGAGTTATCTCAAAGAAAGGGGCCACGGTGTTTCTGTATCTCTATTATGTTGGTGCGGCTTCGGAACTTTTAAATATCTTGATATATCTCGAGAACTACGCATCTGATCAAAAAATATCATAGAACATAAAAAGTAGGAAACTTAATTCTCTACAAAAAAGGTCTCTTAACATTTTGCCATAGCTCGCTTCGTTTCCGAGATATTTGCATATTTATCTCAAGGGAAGGGGCCTGACGGACATATTTCGAGATATTTCTTCTTCTTGTTGTTCTTCTTCTGCACAGCTAAGCTGGAAGTGGCATTTGCGGCTCGCACTGGTGCACAGTTATCTCAAAGAAAGGGGCCACGGTGTTTCTGTATCTCTATTATGTTGGTGCGTCTTCGGAACTTTTAAATATCTCGATATATCTCGAAAACTACGCTTCTGATCAAAAAATATCATAGAACGTAAATTGTAGGAAACATTATTCTCTACAAAAAAGGTCTCTTAACATTTTGCCATAGCTCGCTTCGTTTCCGAGATATTTGCAGATTCATCTCAAGGGAAGGGGTCTGACGGACATATTTCGAGATATTTCTTCTTCTTGTTGTTCTTCTTCTGCACAGCTAAGCTGGAAGTGGCACGTGCGGCTCGCACTAGTGCAGAGTTATCTCAAAGAAAGGGGCCACGGTGTTTCTGTATCTCTATTATGTTGGTGCGGCTTCGGAACGTTTAAATATCTTGATATATCTCGAGAACTACGCATCTGATCAAAAAATATCATACTACATAAAAAGTAGGAAACTTAATTCTCTACAAGAAAGGTCTCTAAACATTTTGCCATAGCTCGCTTCGTTTCCGAGATATTTGCAGATTTATCTCAAGGGAAGGGGCCTAACGGACATATTTCGAGATATTTCTTCTTCTTGTTGTTCTTCTTCTGCACAGCTAAGCTGGAAGTTGCATTTGCGGCTCTCACTAGTGCAGAGTTATCTCAAAGAAAGGGGCCACGGTGTTTCTGTATCTCTATTATGTTGGTGCGGCTTCGGAACTTTTAAATATCTTGATATATCTCGAGAACTACGCATCTGATCAAAAAATATCATAGAACATAAAAAGTAGGAAACTTAATTCTCTACAAAAAAGGTCTCTTAACATTTTGCCATCGCTCGCTTGGTTTCCGAGATATTTGCAGATTTATCTCAAGGGAAGGGGCCTGACGGACGTATTTCGAGATACTTCTTCTTCTTGTTGTTCTTCTTCTGCACAGCTGAGCTGGAAGTGGCATTTGCAGCTCGCAATAGTGCAGAGTTATCTCAAAGAAAGGGGCCACGGTGTTTCTGTATCTCTACTATGTTGGTGCGGCTTCGGAACTTTTAAATATCTTGATATATCTCGAGAACTACGCATCTGATCAAAAAATATCATAGAACATAAAAAGTAGGAAACTTAATTCTCTACAAAAAAGGTCTCTTAACATTTTGCCATAGCTCGCTTCGTTTCCGAGACATTTGCAGATTTATCTCAAGGGAAGGGGCCTGACGGACATATTTCGAGATATTTCTTCTTCTTGTTGTTCTTCTTCTGCACAGCTAAGCTGGAAGTTGCATTTGCGGCTCTCACTAGTGCAGAGTTATCTCAAAGAAAGGGGCCACGGTGTTTCTGTATCTCTATTATGTTGGTGCGGCTTCGGAACTTTTAAATATCTCGATATATCTCGAAAACTACGCTTCTGATCAAAAAATATCATTGAACATAAATTGTAGGAAACATAATTCTCTACAAAAAAGGTCTCTTAACATTTTGCCATAGCTCGCTTCGTTTCCGAGATATTTGCAGATATATCTCAAGGGAAGGGGCCTGACGGACATATTTCGAGATATTTCTTCTTCTTGTTGTTCTTCTTCTGCACAGCTAAGCTGGAAGTGGCATTTACAGCTCGCAATAGTGCAGAGTTATCTCAAAGAAAGGGGCCACGGTGTTTCTGTATCTCTATTATGTTGGTGTGGCTTCGGAACTTTTAAATATCTTGATATATCTCGAGAACTACGCATCTGATCAAAAAATATCATAGAACATAAATTGTAGGAAACATAATTCTCTACAAAAAAGGTCTCTTAACATTTTGCCATAGCTCGCTTCGTTTCCGAGATATTTGCAGATTTATCTCAAGGGAAGGGGCCTGACGGACATATTTCGAGATATTTCTTCTTCTTGTTGTTCTTCTTCTGCACAGCTAAGCTGGAAGTGGCATTTGCGGCTCGCACTAGTGCAGAGTTATCTCAAAGAAAGGGGCCACGGTGTTTCTGTATCCCTATTATGTTGGTGCGGCCTCGGAACTTTTAAATATCTCGATATATCTCGAAAACTACGCTTCTGATCAAAAAATATCATAGAACATAAATTGTAGGAAACATAATTCTCTACAAAAAACGTCTCTTAACATTTTGCCATAGATCGCTTCGTTTCCGAGATATTTGCAGATTCAGCTCAAAGGAACTGGCCTGACGGACATATTATGAGATATTTCTTCTTCTTGTTGTTCTTCTTCTGCACAGCTAAACTGGAAGTGGCATTTCCAGCTCGCAATAGTGCAGAGTTATCTCAAAGAAAGGGGCCACGGTGTTTCTGTATCTCTATTATGTTGGTGCGGCTTCGGAACTTTTAAATATCTTGATATATCTCGAGAACTACGCATCTGATCAAAAAATATCATAGAACATAAAAAGTAGGAAACTTAATTTTCTACAAAAAAGGTCTCTTAACATTTTGCCATAGCTCGCTTCGTTTCCGAGATATTTGCATATTTATCTCAAGGGAAGGGGCCTGACGGACATATTTCGAGATATTTCTTCTTCTTGTTGTTCTTCTTCTGCACAGCTAAGCTGGAAGTGGCATTTGCGGCTCGCACTGGTGCACAGTTATCTCAAAGAAAGGGGCCACGGTGTTTCTGTATCTCTATTATGTTGGTGCGTCTTCGGAACTTTTAAATATCTCGATATATCTCGAAAACTACGCTTCTGATCAAAAAATATCATAGAACATAAATTGTAGGAAACATAATTCTCTACAAAAAACGTCTCTTAACATTTTGCCATAGCTCGCTTCGTTTCCGAGATATTTGCAGATTCAGCTCAAAGGAACTGGCCTGACGGACATATTTCAAGATATTTCTTCTTCTTGTTGTTCTTCCTCTGCACAGCTAAGCTGGAAGTGGCATTTGCAGATCGCAATAGTGCAGAGTTATCTCAAAGAAAGGGGCCACGGTGTTTCTGTATCTCTATTATGTTGGTGCGGTTTCGGAACTTTTAAATATCTTGATATATCTCGAGAACTACGCATCTGATCAAAAAATATCATAGAACATAAAAAGTAGGAAACTTAATTCTCTACAAAAAAGGTCTCTTAACATTTTGCCATAGCTCGCTTCGTTTCCGAGATATTTGCAGATTTATCTGAAGGGAAGGGGCCTGACGGACGTATTTTGAGATATTTCTTCTTCTTGTTGTTCTTCTTCTGCACAGCTAAGCTGGAAGTGGCATTTGCGGCTCGCACTAGTGCAGAGTTATCTCAAAGAAAGGGGCCACGGTGTTTCTGTATCTCTATTATGTTGGTGCGGCTTCGGAACTTTTAAATATCTCGATATATCTCGAAAACTACGCTTCTGATCAAAAAATATCATAGAACATAAATTGTAAGAAACATGATTCTCTACAAAAAAGGTCTCTTAACATTTTGCCATAGCTCGCTTCGTTTCCGAGATATTTGCAGATTTATCTCAAGGGAAGGGGCCTGACGGACGTATTTCGAGATATTTCTTCTTCTTGTTGTTCTTCCTCTGCACAGCTAAGCTGGAAGTGGCATTTGCAGCTCGCAATAGTGCAGAGTTATCTCAAAGAAAGGGGCCACGGTGTTTCTGTATCTCTATTATGTTGGTGCGGTTTCGGAACTTTTAAATATCTTGATATATCTCGAGAACTACGCATCTGATCAAAAAATATCATAGAACATAAAAAGTAGGAAACTTAATTCTCTACAAAAAAGGTCTCTTAACATTTTGCCATAGCTCGCTTCGTTTCCGAGATATTTGCAGATTTATCTCAAGGGAAGGGGCCTGACGGACGTATTTCGAGATATTTCTTCTTCTTGTTGTTCTTCTTCTGCACAGCTAAGCTGGAAGTGGCATTTGCGGCTCGCACTAGTGCAGAGTTATCTCAAAGAAAGGGGCCACGGTGTTTCTGTATCTCTATTATGTTGGTGCGGCTTCGGAACTTTTAAATATCTCGATATATCTCGAAAACTACGCTTCTGATCAAAAAATATCATAGAACATAAAAAGTAGGAAACTTAATTCTCTACAAAAAAGGTCTCTTAACATTTTGCCATAGCTCGCTTCGTTTCCGAGATATTTGCAGATTTATCTCAAGGGAAGGGGCCTAACGGACATATTTCGAGATATTTCTTCTTCTTGTTGTTCTTCTTCTGCACAGCTAAACTGGAAGTGGCATTTCCAGCTCGCAATAGTGCAGAGTTATCTTAAAGAAAGGGGCCACGGTGTTTCTGTATCTCTATTATGTTGGTGCGGTTTCGGAACTTTTAAATATCTTGATATATCTCGAGAACTACGCATCTGATCAAAAAATATCATAGAACATAAAAAGTAGGAAACTTAATTCTCTACAAAAAAGGTCTCTTAACATTTTGCCATAGCTCGCTTCGTTTCCGAGATATTTGCAGATTTATCTCAAGGGAAGGGGCCTGACGGACGTATTTCGAGATATTTCTTCTTCTTGTTGTTCTTCTTCTGCACAGCTAAGCTGGAAGTGGCATTTGCGGCTCTCACTAGTGCAGAGTTATCTCAAAGAAAGGGGCCACGGTGTTTCTGTATCTCTATTATGTTGGTGCGGCTTCGGAACTTTTAAATATCTCGATATATCTCGAAAACTACGCTTCTGATCAAAAAATATCATTGAACATAAATTGTAGGAAACATAATTCTCTACAAAAAAGGTCTCTTAACATTTTGCCATAGCTCGCTTCGTTTCCGAGATATTTGCAGATTTATCTCAAGGGAAGGGGCCTGACGGACGTATTTCGAGATATTTCTTCTTCTTGTTGTTCTTCCTCTGCACAGCTAAGCTGGAAGTGGCATTTGCAGCTCGCAATAGTGCAGAGTTATCTCAAAGAAAGGGGCCACGGTGTTTCTGTATCTCTATTATGTTGGTGCGGTTTCGGAACTTTTAAATATCTTGATATATCTCGAGAACTACGCATCTGATCAAAAAATATCATAGAACATAAAAAGTAGGAAACTTAATTCTCTACAAAAAAGGTCTCTTAACATTTTGCCATAGCTCGCTTCGTTTCCGAGATATTTGCAGATTTATCTCAAGGGAAGGGGCCTGACGGACGTATTTCGAGATATTTCTTCTTCTTGTTGTTCTTCTTCTGCACAGCTAAGCTGGAAGTGGCATTTGCGGCTCGCACTAGTGCAGAGTTATCTCAAAGAAAGGGGCCACGGTGTTTCTGTATCTCTATTATGTTGGTGCGGCTTCGGAACTTTTAAATATCTCGATATATCTCGAAAACTACGCTTCTGATCAAAAAATATCATAGAACATAAAAAGTAGGAAACTTAATTCTCTACAAAAAAGGTCTCTTAACATTTTGCCATAGCTCGCTTCGTTTCCGAGATATTTGCAGATTTATCTCAAGGGAAGGGGCCTAACGGACATATTTCGAGATATTTCTTCTTCTTGTTGTTCTTCTTCTGCACAGCTAAACTGGAAGTGGCATTTCCAGCTCGCAATAGTGCAGAGTTATCTTAAAGAAAGGGGCCACGGTGTTTCTGTATCTCTATTATGTTGGTGCGGTTTCGGAACTTTTAAATATCTTGATATATCTCGAGAACTACGCATCTGATCAAAAAATATCATAGAACATAAAAAGTAGGAAACTTAATTCTCTACAAAAAAGGTCTCTTAACATTTTGCCATAGCTCGCTTCGTTTCCGAGATATTTGCAGATTTATCTCAAGGGAAGGGGCCTGACGGACGTATTTCGAGATATTTCTTCTTCTTGTTGTTCTTCTTCTGCACAGCTAAGCTGGAAGTGGCATTTGCGGCTCTCACTAGTGCAGAGTTATCTCAAAGAAAGGGGCCACGGTGTTTCTGTATCTCTATTATGTTGGTGCGGCTTCGGAACTTTTAAATATCTCGATATATCTCGAAAACTACGCTTCTGATCAAAAAATATCATTGAACATAAATTGTAGGAAACATAATTCTCTACAAAAAAGGTCTCTTAACATTTTGCCATAGCTCGCTTCGTTTCCGAGATATTTGCAGATATATCTCAAGGGAAGGGGCCTGACGGACATATTTCGAGATATTTCTTCTTCTTGTTGTTCTTCTTCTGCACAGCTAAGCTGGAAGTGGCATTTACAGCTCGCAATAGTGCAGAGTTATCTCAAAGAAAGGGGCCACGGTGTTTCTGTATCTCTATTATGTTGGTGCGGTTTCGGAACTTTTAAATATCTTGATATATCTCGAGAACTACGCATCTGATCAAAAAATATCATAGAACATAAAAAGTAGGAAACTTAATTCTCTACAAAAAAGGTCTCTTAACATTTTGCCATAGCTCGCTTCGTTTCCGAGATATTTGCAGATTTATCTCAAGGGAAGGGGCCTGACGGACGTATTTCGAGATATTTCTTCTTCTTGTTGTTCTTCTTCTGCACAGCTAAGCTGGAAGTGGCATTTGCGGCTCGCACTAGTGCAGAGTTATCTCAAAGAAAGGGGCCACGGTGTTTCTGTATCTCTATTATGTTGGTGCGGCTTCGGAACTTTTAAATATCTCGATATATCTCGAAAACTACGCTTCTGATCAAAAAATATCATAGAACATAAATTGTAGGAAACATAATTCTCTACAAAAAAGGTCTCTCAACATTTTGCCATAGCTCTCTTCGTTTCCGAGATATTTGCAGATTTATCTCAAGGGAAGGGGCCTGACGGACATATTTCGAGATATTTCTTCTTCTTGTTGTTCTTCTTCTGCACAGCTAAGCTGGAAGTGGCATTTGCGGCTCGCACTGGTGCACAGTTATCTCAAAGAAAGGGGCCACGGTGTTTCTGTATCTCTATTATGTTGGTGCGTCTTCGGAACTTTTAAATATATCGATATATCTCGAAAACTACGCTTCTAATCAAAAAATATCATAGAACATAAATTGTAGGAAACATAATTCTCTACAAAAAACGTCTCTTAACATTTTGCCATAGCTCGCTTCGTTTCCGAGATATTTGCAGATTCAGCTCAAAGGAACTGGCCTGACGGACATATTTCGAGATATTTCTTCTTCTTGTTGTTCTTCCTCTGCACAGCTAAGCTGGAAGTGGCATTTGCAGCTCGCAATAGTGCAGAGTTATCTCAAAGAAAGGGGCCACGGTGTTTCTGTATCTCTATTATGTTGGTGCGGCTTCGGAACTTTCAAATATCTTGATATATCTCGAGAACTACGCATCTCATCAAAAAATATCATAGAACATAAAAAGTAGGAAACTTAATTCTCTACAAAAAAGGTCTCTTAACATTTTGCCATAGCTCGCTTCGTTTCCGAGATATTTGCATATTTATCTCAAGGGAAGGGGCCTGACGGACATATTTCGAGATATTTCTTCTTCTTGTTGTTCTTCTTCTGCACAGCTAAGCTCGAAGTGGCATTTGCAGCTCGCAATAGTGCAGAGTTATCTCAAAGAAAGAGGCCACGGTGTTTCTGTACCTCTATTATGTTGGTGCAGCTTCGGAACTTTTAAATATCTTGATATATCTCGAGAACTACGCATCTGATCAAAAAATATCATCGAACATAAAAAGTAGGAAACTTAATTCTCTACAAAAAAGGTCTCTTAACATTTTGCCATAGCTCGCTTCGTTTCCGAGATATTTGCAGATTTATCTCAAGGGAAGGGGCCTGACGGACATATTTCGAGATATTTCTTCTTCTTGTTGTTCTTCTTCTGCACAGCTAAGCTGGAAGTGGCATTTGCGGCTCGCACTGGTGCACAGTTATCTCAAAGAAAGGGGCCACGGTGTTTCTGTATCTCTATTATGTTGGTGCGTCTTCGGAACTTTTAAATATCTCGATATATCTCGAAAACTACGCTTCTGATCAAAAAATATCATAGAACATAAATTGTAGGAAACATAATTCTCTACAAAAAACGTCTCTTAACATTTTGCCATAGCTCGCTTCGTTTCCGAGATATTTGCAGATTCAGCTCAAAGGAACTGGCCTGACGGACATATTTCGAGATATTTCTTCTTCTTGTTGTTCTTCCTCTGCACAGCTAAGCTGGAAGTGGCATTTGCAGCTCGCAATAGTGCAGAGTTATCTCAAAGAAAGGGGCCACGGTGTTTCTGTATCTCTATTATGTTGGTGCGGCTTCGGAACTTTTAAATATCTTGATATATCTCGAGAACTACGCACCTCATGAAAAAATATCATAGAACATAAAAAGTAGGAAACTTAATTCTCTACAAAAAAGGTCTCTTAACATTTTGCCATAGCTCGCTTCGTTTCCGAGATATTTGCATATTTATCTCAAGGGAAGGGGCCTGACGGACATATTTCGAGATATTTCTTCTTCTTGTTGTTCTTCTTCTGCACAGCTAAGCTCGAAGTGGCATTTGCAGCTCGCAATAGTGCAGAGTTATCTCAAAGAAAGAGGCCACGGTGTTTCTGTACCTCTATTATGTTGGTGCAGCTTCGGAACTTTTAAATATCTTGATATATCTCGAGAACTACGCATCTGATCAAAAAATATCATCGAACATAAAAAGTAGCAAACTTAATTCTGTACAAAAAAGGTCTCTTAACATTTTGCCATAGCTCGCTTCGTTTCCGAGATATTTGCAGATTTATCTCAAGGGAAGTGGCCTGACGGACATATTTCGAGATATTTCTTCTTCTTGTTGTTCTTCTTCTGCACAGCTAAGCTGGAAGTAGCATTTGCAGCTCGCAATAGTGCAGAGTTATCTCAAAGAAAGGGGCCACGGTGTTTCTGTATCTCTATTATGTTGGTGCGGCTTCGGAACTTTTAAATATCTCGATATATCTCGAAAACTACGCTTCTGATCAAAAAATATCATAGAACATAAATTGTAGGAAACATAATTCTCTACAAGAAAGGTCTCTTAACATTTTGCGATAGCTCGCTTCGTTTCCGAGATATTTGCAGATTTATCTCAAGGGAAGGGGCCTGACGGACATATTTCGAGATATTTCTTCTTCTTGTTGTTCTTCTTCTGCACAGCTAAGCTGGAAGTGGCATTTGCGGCTCGCACTAGTGCAGAGTTATCTCAAAGAAAGGGGCCACGGTGTTTCTGTATCCCTATTATGTTGGTGCGGCTTCGGTACTTTTAAATATCTTGATATATCTCGAGAACTACGCATCTGATCAAAAAATATCATCGAACATAAAAAGTAGCAAACTTAATTCTCTACAAAAAAGGTCTCTTAACATTTTGCCATAGCTCGCTTCGTTTCCGAGATATTTGCAGATTTATCTCAAGGGAAGTGGCCTGACGGACATATTTCGAGATATTTCTTCTTCTTGTTGTTCTTCTTCTGCACAGCTAAGCTGGAAGTAGCATTTGCAGCTCGCAATAGTGCAGAGTTATCTCAAAGAAAGGGGCCACGGTGTTTCTGTATCTCTATTATGTTGGTGCGGCTTCGGAACTTTTAAATATCTCGATATATCTCGAAAACTACGCTTCTGATCAAAAAATATCATAGAACATAAATTGTAGGAAACATAATTCTCTACAAGAAAGGTCTCTTAACATTTTGCGATAGCTCGCTTCGTTTCCGAGATATTTGCAGATTTATCTCAAGGGAAGGGGCCTGACGGACATATTTCGAGATATTTCTTCTTCTTGTTGTTCTTCTTCTGCACAGCTAAGCTGGAAGTGGCATTTGCGGCTCGCACTAGTGCAGAGTTATCTCAAAGAAAGGGGCCACGGTGTTTCTGTATCCCTATTATGTTGGTGCGGCTTCGGTACTTTTAAATATCTTGATATATCTCGAGAACTACGCATCTGATCAAAAAATATCATAGAACATAAAAAGTAGGAAACTTAATTCTCTACGAAAAAGGTCTCTTAACATTTTGCCATAGCTCGCTTCGTTTCCGAGATATTTGCAGATTTATCTCAAGGGAAGGGGCCTGACGGACATATTTCGAGATATTTCTTCTTCTTGTTGTTCTTCTTCTGCACAGCTAAGCTGGAAGTGGCATTTGCGGCTCGCACTGGTGCACAGTTATCTCAAAGAAAGGGGCCACGGTGTTTCTGTATCTCTATTATGTTGGTGCGTCTTCGGAACTTTTAAATATCTCGATATATCTCGAAAACTACGCTTCTGATCAAAAAATATCATAGAACATAAATTGTAGGAAACATAATTCTCTACAAAAAACGTCTCTTAACATTTTGCCATAGCTCGCTTCGTTTCCGAGATATTTGCAGATTCAGCTCAAAGGAACTGGCCTGAGGGACATATTTCGAGATATTTCTTCTTCTTGTTGTTCTTCCTCTGCACAGCTAAGCTGGAAGTGGCATTTGCAGCTCGCAATAGTGCAGAGTTATCTCAAAGAAAGGGGCCACGGTGTTTCTGTATCTCTATTATGTTGGTGCGGCTTCGGAACTTTTAAATATCTTGATATATCTCGAGAACTACGCATCTCATCAAAAAATATCATAGAACATAAAAAGTAGGAAACTTAATTCTCTACAAAAAAGGTCTCTTAACATTTTGCCATAGCTCGCTTCGTTTCCGAGATATTTGCATATTTATCTCAAGGGAAGGGGCCTGACGGACATATTTCGAGATATTTCTTCTTCTTGTTGTTCTTCTTCTGCACAGCTAAGCTCGAAGTGGCATTTGCAGCTCGCAATAGTGCAGAGTTATCTCAAAGAAAGAGGCCACGGTGTTTCTGTACCTCTATTATGTTGGTGCAGCTTCGGAACTTTTAAATATCTTGATATATCTCGAGAACTACGCATCTGATCAAAAAATATCATCGAACATAAATTGTAGGAAACATAATTCTCTACAAAAAAGGTCTCTTAACATTTTGCCATAGCTCGCTTCGTTTCCGAAATATTTGCAGATTTATCTCAAGGGAAGGGGCCTGACGGACATATTTCGAGATATTTCTTCTTCTTGTTGTTCTTCTTCTGCACAGCTAAGCTGGAAGTGGCATTTGCAGCGCGCAATAGTGCAGAGTTATCTCAAAGAAAGGGGCCACGGTGTTTCTGTATCTCTATTATGTTGGTGCGGCTTCGGAACTTTTAAATATCTTGATATATCTCGAGAACTACGCATCTGATCACAAAATGTCATACTACATAAAAAGTAGGAAACTTAATTCTCTACAAGAAAGGTCTCTAAACATTTTGCCATAGCTCGCTTCGTTTCCGAGATATTTGCAGATTTATCTCAAGGGAAGGGGCTTGACGGACATATTTCGAGATATTTCTTCTTCTTGTTGTTCTTCTTCCGCACAGCTAAGCTGGAAGTGGCATTTGCAGCTCGCAATAGTGCAGAGTTATCTCAAAGAGAGGGGACACGGTGTTTCTGTATCTCTATTATGTTGGTGCGGCTTCGGAACTTTTAAGTATCTTGATATATCTCGAGAACTACGCATCTGATCAAAAAATATCATACTACATAAAAAGTAGGAAACTTAATTCTCTACAAGAAAGGTCTCTAAACATTTTGCCATAGCTCGCTTCGTTTCCGAGATATTTCCAGATTCAGCTCAAAGGAACTGGCCTGACGGACATATTTCGAGATATTTCTTCTTCTTGTTGTTCTTCCTCTGCACAGCTAAGCTGGAAGTGGCATTTGCAGCTCGCAATAGTGCAGAGTTATCTCAAAGAAAGGGGCCACGGTGTTTCTGTATCTCTATTATGTTGGTGCGGCTTCGGAACTTTTAAATATCTTGATATATCTCGAGAACTACGCATCTGATCAAAAAATATCATAGAACGTAAAAAGTAGGAAACTTAATTCTCTACAAAAAAGGTCTCTTAACATTTTGCCATAGCTCGCTTCGTTTCCGAGATATTTGCAGATTTATCTCAAGGGAAGGGGCCTGACGGACATATTTCGAGATATTTCTTCTTCTTGTTGTTCTTCTTCTGCACAGCTAAGCTGGAAGTGGCATTTGCAGCTCGCAATAGTGCAGAGTTATCTCAAAGAAAGGGGCCACGGTGTTTCTGTATCTCTATTATGTTGGTGCGGCTTCGGAACTTTTAAATATCTTGATATATCTCGAGAACTACGCATCTCATCAAAAAATATCATAGAACATAAAAAGTAGGAAACTTAATTCTCTACAAAAAAGGTCTCTTAACATTTTGCCATAGCTCGCTTCGTTTCCGAGATATTTGCATATTTATCTCAAGGGAAGGGGCCTGACGGACATATTTCGAGATATTTCTTCTTCTTGTTGTTCTTCTTCTGCACAGCTAAGCTCGAAGTGGCATTTGCAGCTCGCAATAGTGCAGAGTTATCTCAAAGAAAGAGGGCACGGTGTTTCTGTACCTCTATTATGTTGGTGCAGCTTCGGAACTTTTAAATATCTTGATATATCTCGAGAACTACGCATCTGATCAAAAAATATCATCGAACATAAAAAGTAGCAAACTTAATTCTCTACAAAAAAGGTCTCTTAACATTTTGCCATAGCTCGCTTCGTTTCCGAGATATTTGCAGATTTATCTCAAGGGAAGTGGCCTGACGGACATATTTCGAGATATTTCTTCTTCTTGTTGTTCTTCTTCTGCACAGCTAAGCTGGAAGTGGTATTTGCAGCTCGCAATAGTGCAGAGTTATCCCAAAGAAAGGGGCCACGGTGTTTCTGTATCTCTATTATGTTGGTGCGGCTTCGGAACTTTTAAATATCTCGATATATCTCGAAAACTACGCTTCTGATAAAAAATATCATACAACATAAAAAGTAGGAAACTTAATTCTCTACAAAAAAGGTCTCTTAACGTTTTGCAATAGCTCGCTTCGTTTCCGAGATATTTGCAGATTTATCTCAAGGGAAGGGTCCTGACGGTCATATTTCGAGATATTTCTTCTTCTTGTTGTTCTTCTTCTGCACAGCTAAACTGGAAGTGGCATTTCCAGCTCGCAATAGTGCAGAGTTATCCCAAAGAAAGGGGCCACGATGTTTCTGTATCTCTATTATGTTGGTGCGGCTTCGGAACTTTTAAATATCTTGATATATCTCGAGAACTACGCATCTGATCACAAAATGTCATACTACATAAAAAGTAGGAAACTTAATTCTCTACAAGAAAGGTCTCTAAACATTTTGCCATAGCTCGCTTCGTTTCCGAGATATTTGCAGATTTATCTCAAGGGAAGGGGCCTGACGGACATATTTCGAGATATTTCTTCTTCTTGTTGTTCTTCTTCTGCACAGCTAAGCTGGAAGTGGCATTTGCAGCTCGCAATAGTGCAGAGTTATCTCAAAGAGAGGGGACACGGTGTTTCTGTATCTCTATTATGTTGGTGCGGCTTCGGAACTTTTAAGTATCTTGATATATCTCGAGAACTACGCATCTGATCAAAAAATATCATACTACATAAAAAGTAGGAAACTTAATTCTCTACAAGAAAGGTCTCTAAACATTTTGCCATAGCTCGCTTCGTTTCCGAGATATTTCCAGATTCAGCTCAAAGGAACTGGCCTGACGGACATATTTCGAGATATTTCTTCTTCTTGTTGTTCTTCTTCTGCACAGCTAAGCTGGAAGTGGCATTTGCAGCTCGCAATAGTGCAGAGTTATCTCAAAGAAAAGGGCCACGGTGTTTCTGTATCTCTATTATGTTGGTGCGGCTTCGGAACTTTTAAATATCTTGATATATCTCGAGAACTACGCATCTGATCAAAAAATATCATAGAACATAAAAAGTAGGAAACTTAATTCTCTACAAAAAAGGTCTCTTAACATTTTACCATAGCTCGCTTCGTTTCCGAGATATTTGCAGATTTATCTCAAGGGAAGGGGCCTGACGGATATATTTCGAGATATTTCTTCTTCTTGTTGTTCTTCTTCTGCACAGCTAAGCTGGAAGTGGCATTTGCAGCTCGCACTAGTGCAGAGTTATCTCAAAGAAAGGGGCCACGGTGTTTCTGTATCTCTATTATGTTGGTGCGGCTTCGGAACTTTTAAATATCTCGATATATCTCGAAAACTACGCTTCTGATCAAAAAATATCGTAGAACATAAATTGTAGGAAACATAATTCTCAACAAAAAAGGTCTCTTAACATTTTGCCATAGCTCGCTTCATTTCCGAGATATTTGCAGATTTATCTCAAGGGAAGGGGCCTGACGGACATATTTCGAGATATTTCTTCTTCTTGTTGTTCTTCTTCTGCACAGCTAAGCTGGAAGTGGCATTTGCGGCTCGCACTAGTGCAGAGTTATCTCAAAGAAAGGGGCCACGGTGTTTCTGTATCTCTATTATGTTGGTGCGGCTTCGGAACTTTTAAATATCTTGATATATCTCGAGAACTACGCATCTGATCAAAAAATATCATAGAACATCAAAAGTAGGAAACTTAATTCTCTACAAAAATGGTCTCTTAACATTTTGCCATAGCTCTCTTCGTTTCCGAGATATTTGCAGATTTATCTCAAGGGAAGGGGCCTGACGGACATATTTCGAGATATTTCTTCTTCTTGTTGTTCTTCTTCTGCACAGCTAAGCTGGAAGTGGCATTTGCAGCTCGCAATAGTGCAGAGTTACCTCAAAGAAAGAGGCCACGGTGTTTCTGTACCTCTATTATGTTGGTGCAGCTTCGGAACTTTTAAATATCTTGATATATCTCGAGAACTACGCATCTGATCAAAAAATATCATCGAACATAAATTGTAGGAAACATAATTCTCTACAAAAAAGGTCTCTTAACATTTTGCCATAGCTCGCTTCGTTTCCGAGATATTTGCAGATTTATCTCAAGGGAAGGGGCCTGACGGACATATTTCGAGATATTTCTTCTTCTTGTTGTTCTTCTTCTGCACAGCTAAGCTGGAAGTGGCATTTGCAGCGCGCAATAGTGCAGAGTTATCTCAAAGAAAGGGGCCACGGTGTTTCTGTATCTCTATTATGTTGGTGCGGCTTCGGAACTTTTAAATATCTTGATATATCTCGAGAACTACGCATCTGATCAAAAAATATCATACTACATAAAAAGTAGGAAACTTAATTCGCTACAAGAAAGGTCTCTAAACATTTTGCCATAGCTCGCTTCCTTTCCGAGATATTTGCAGATTTATCTCAAGGGAAGGGGCCTGACGGACATATTTCGAGATATTTCTTCTTCTTGTTGTTCTTCTTCTGCACAGCTAAGCTGGAAGTGGCATTTGCAGCTCGCAATAGTGCAGAGTTACCTCAAAGAAAGAGGCCACGGTGTTTCTGTACCTCTATTATGTTGGTGCATCTTCGGAACTTTTAAATATCTTGATATATCTCGAGAACTACGCATCTGATCAAGAAATATCATCGAACATAAATTGTAGGAAACATAATTCTCTACAAAAAAGGTCTCTTAACATTTTGCCATAGCTCGCTTCGTTTCCGAGATATTTGCAGATTTATCTCAAGGGAAGGGGCCTGACGGACATATTTCGAGATATTTCTTCTTCTTGTTGTTCTTCTTCTGCACAGCTAAGCTGGAAGTGGCATTTGCAGCGCGCAATAGTGCAGAGTTATCTCAAAGAAAGGGGCCACGGTGTTTCTGTATCTCTATTATGTTGGTGCGGCTTCGGAACTTTTAAATATCTTGATATATCTCGAGAACTACGCATCTGATCAAAAAATATCATACTACATAAAAAGTAGGAAACTTAATTCGCTACAAGAAAGGTCTCTAAACATTTTGCCATAGCTCGCTTCCTTTCCGAGATATTTGCAGATTTATCTCAAGGGAAGGGGCCTGACGGACATATTTCGAGATATTTCTTCTTCTTGTTGTTCTTCTTCTGCACAGCTAAGCTGGAAGTGGTATTTGCAGCTCGCAATAGTGCAGAGTTATCCCAAAGAAAGGGGCCACGGTGTTTCTGTATCTCTATTATGTTGGTGCGGCTTCGGAACTTTTAAATATCTCGATATATCTCGAAAACTACGCTTCTGATAAAAAATATCATACAACATAAAAAGTAGGAAACTTAATTCTCTACAAAAAGGTCTCTTAACGTTTTGCAATAGCTCGCTTCGTTTCCGAGATATTTGCAGATTTATCTCAAGGGAAGGGTCCTGACGGTCATATTTCGAGATATTTCTTCTTCTTGTTGTTCTTCTTCTGCACAGCTAAACTGGAAGTGGCATTTCCAGCTCGCAATAGTGCAGAGTTATCCCAAAGAAAGGGGCCACGATGTTTCTGTATCTCTATTATGTTGGTGCGGCTTCGGAACTTTTAAATATCTTGATATATCTCGAGAACTACGCATCTGATCACAAAATGTCATACTACATAAAAAGTAGGAAACTTAATTCTCTACAAGAAAGGTCTCTAAACATTTTGCCATAGCTCGCTTCGTTTCCGAGATATTTGCAGATTTATCTCAAGGGAAGGGGCCTGACGGACATATTTCGAGATATTTCTTCTTCTTGTTGTTCTTCTTCTGCACAGCTAAGCTGGAAGTGGCATTTGCAGCTCGCAATAGTGCAGAGTTATCTCAAAGAGAGGGGACACGGTGTTTCTGTATCTCTATTATGTTGGTGCGGCTTCGGAACTTTTAAGTATCTTGATATATCTCGAGAACTACGCATCTGATCAAAAAATATCATACTACATAAAAAGTAGGAAACTTAATTCTCTACAAGAAAGGTCTCTAAACATTTTGCCATAGCTCGCTTCGTTTCCGAGATATTTCCAGATTCAGCTCAAAGGAACTGGCCTGACGGACATATTTCGAGATATTTCTTCTTCTTGTTGTTCTTCCTCTGCACAGCTAAGCTGGAAGTGGCATTTGCAGCTCGCAGTAGTGCAGAGTTACCTCAAAGAAAGAGGCCACGGTGTTTCTGTACCTCTATTATGTTGGTGCAGCTTCGGAACTTTTAAATATCTTGATATATCTCGAGAACTACGCATCTGATCAAAAAATATCATCGAACATAAATTGTAGGAAACATAATTCTCTACAAAAAAGGTCTCTTAACATTTTGCCATAGCTCGCTTCGTTTCCGAGATATTTGCAGATTTATCTCAAGGGAAGGGGCCTGACGGACATATTTCGAGATATTTCTTCTTCTTGTTGTTCTTCTTCTGCACAGCTAAGCTGGAAGTGGCATTTGCAGCGCGCAATAGTGCAGAGTTATCTCAAAGAAAGGGGCCACGGTGTTTCTGTATCTCTATTATGTTGGTGCGGCTTCGGAACTTTTAAATATCTTGATATATCTCGAGAACTACGCATCTGATCAAAAAATATCATACTACATAAAAAGTAGGAAACTTAATTCGCTACAAGAAAGGTCTCTAAACATTTTGCCATAGCTCGCTTCCTTTCCGAGATATTTGCAGATTTATCTCAAGGGAAGGGGCCTGACGGACATATTTCGAGATATTTCTTCTTCTTGTTGTTCTTCTTCTGCACTGCTAAGCTGGAAGTGGCATTTGCAGCTCGCAATAGTGCAGAGTTATCTCAAAGAGAGGGGCCACGGTGTTTCTGTATCTCTATTATGTTGGTGCGGCTTCGGAACTTTTAAGTATCTTGATCTATCTCGAGAACTACGCATCTGATCAAAAAATATCATAGAAGATAAACAGTAGGAAACTTAATTCTCTACAAAAAAGGTCTCTTAACATTTCGCCATAGCTCGCTTCGTTTCCGAGATATTTGCAGATTTATCTCAAGGGAAGGGGCCTGTCGGACATATTTCGAGATATTTCTTCTTCTTGTTGCTCTTCTTCTGCACAGCTAAGCTGGAAGTGGCATTTGCGGCTCGCACTAGTGCAGAGTTATCTCAAAGAAAGGGGCCACGGTGTTTCTGTATCTCTATTATGTTGGTGCGGCTTCGGAACTTTTAAATATCTCGATATATCTCGAAAACTACGCTTCTGATCAAAAAATATCATACAACATAAATTGTAGGAAACATAATTCTCTACAAAAAACGTCTCCTAACATTTTGCCATAGCTCGCTTCGTTTCCGAGATATTTGCAGATTTATCTCAAGGGAAGTGGCCTGACGGACATATTTCGAGATATTTCTTCTTCTTGTTGTTCTTCTTCTGCACAGTTAAGCTGGAAGTGGCATTTGCGGCTCGCACTAGTGCAGAGTTATCTCAAAGAAAGGAGCCACGGTGTTTCTGTATCCCTATTATGTTGGTGCGGCTTCGGAACTTTTAAATATCTCGATATATCTCGAAAACTACGCTTCTGATCAAAAAATATCATAGAACATAAATTGTAGGAAACATAATTCTCTACAAAAAACGTCTCTTAACATTTTGCCATAGCTCGCTTCGTTTCCGAGATATTTGCAGATTCAGCTCAAAGGAACTGGCCTGACGGACATATTTCGAGATATTTCTTCTTCTTGTTGTTCTTCTTCTGCACAGCTAAGCTGGAAGTGGCATTTACAGCTCGCAATAGTGCACAGTTATCTCAAAGAAAGGGGCCACGGTGTTTCTGTATCTCTATTATGTTGGTGCGGCTTCGGAACTTTTAAATATCTTGATATATCTCGAGAACTACGCATCTGATCAAAAAATATCATAGAACATAAAAAGTAGGAAACCTAATTCTCTACAAAAAAGGTCTCTTAACATTTTGCCATAGCTCGCTTCGTTTCCGAGATATTTGCATATTTATCTCAAGGGAAGGGGCCTGACGGACATATTTCGAGATATTTCTTCTTCTTGTTGTTCTTCTTCTGCACAGCTAAGCTGGAAGTGGCATTTGCGGCTCGCACTAGTGCAGAGTTATCTCAAAGAACGGGGCCACGGTGTTTCTGTATCCCTATTATGTTGGTGCGGCTTCGGAACTTTTAAATATCTTGATATATCTCAAGAACTACGCTTCTGATCAAAAAATATCATAGAACATAAATTGTAGGAAACATAATTCTCTACAAAAAACGTCTCTTAACATTTTGCCATAGCTCGCTTCGTTTCCGAGATATTTGCAGATTCAGCTCAAAGGAACTGGCCTGACGGACATATTTCGAGATATTTCTTCTTCTTGTTGTTCTTCTTCTGCACAGCTAAGCTGGAAGTGGCATTTACAGCTCGCAATAGTGCAGGGTTATCTCAAAGAAAGGGGCCACGGTGTTTCTGTATCTCTATTATGTTGGTGCGGCTTCGGAACTTTTAAATATCTTGATATATCTCGAGAACTACGCACCTGATCAAAAAATATCATAGAACATAAAAAGTAGGAAACCTAATTCTCTACAAAAAAGGTCGCTTAACATTTTGCCATAGCTCGCTTCGTTTCCGAGATATTTGCATATTTATCTCAAGGGAAGGGGCCTGACGGACATATTTCGAGATATTTCTTCTTCTTGTTGTTCTTCTTCTGCACAGCTAAGCTGGAAGTGGCATT
This sequence comes from Osmia lignaria lignaria, assembly GCF_051020975.1. Lineage (NCBI taxonomy): Eukaryota > Metazoa > Arthropoda > Insecta > Hymenoptera > Megachilidae > Osmia > Osmia lignaria. Next base: position 24,618,311 of record NW_027478159.1, read on the forward strand.
TGCGGCTCGCACTAGTGCAGGGTTATCTCAAAGAACGGGGCCACGGTGTTTCTGTATCCCTATTATGTTGGTGCGGCTTCGGAACTTTTAAATATCTTGATATATCTCGAGAACTACGCTTCTGATCAAAAAATATCATAGAACATAAATTGTAGGAAACATAATTCTCTACAAAAAACGTCTCTTAACATTTTGCCATAGCTCGCTTCGTTTCCGAGATATTTGCAGATTCAGCTCAAAGGAACTGGCCTGACGGACATATTTCGAGATATTTCTTCTTCTTGTTGTTCTTCCACTGCACAGCTAAGCTGGAAGTGGCATTTGCAGCTCGCAATAGTGCAGAGCTATCTCAAAGAAAGGGGCCACGGTGTTTCTGTATCTCTATTATGTTGGTGCGGCTTCGGAACTTTTAAATATCTCGATATATCTCGAAAACTACGCTTCTGAACAAAAAATATCATAGAACATAAATTGTAGGAAACATAATTCTCTACAAAAAAGGTCTCTTAACATTTTGCCATAGCTCGCTTCGTTTCCGAGATATTTGCAGATATATCTCAAGGGAAGGGGCCTGACGGACATATTTCGAGATACTTCTTCTTCTTGTTGTTCTTCTTCTGCGCAGCTAAGCTGGAAGTGGCATTTGCAGCTCGCAATAGTGCAGAGATATCTCAAAGAAAGCGGCCACGGTGTTTCTGTATCTCTATTATGTTGGTGCGGCTTCGGAACTTTTAAATATCTTGATATATCTCGAGAACTACGCGTCTGATCAAAAAATATCATAGAACATACAAAGTAGGAAACTTAATTCGCTACAAAAAAGGTCTCTTAACATTTTGCCATAGCTCGCTTCGTTTCCGAGATATTTGCAGATTTATCTCAAGGGAAGGGGCCTGACGGACATATTTCGAGATATTTCTTCTTCTTGTTGTTCTTCTTCTGCACAGCTAAGCTGGAAGTGGCATTTGCGGCTCGCACTAGTGCAGAGTTATCTCAACGAAAGGGGCCACGGTGTTTCTGTATCTCTATTATGTTGGTGCGGCTTCGGAACTTTTAAATATCTCGATATATCTCGAAAACTACGCTTCTGAACAAAAAATATCATAGAGCGTAAATTGTAGGAAACATAATTCTCTACAAAAAAGGTCTCTTAACATTTTGCCATAGCTCGCTTCGTTTCCGAGATATTTGCAGATATATCTCAAGGGAAGGGGCCTGACGGACATATTTCGAGATATTTCTTCTTCTTGTTGTTCTTCTTCTGCACAGCTTAACTGGAAGTGGCATTTACAGCTCGCAATAGTGCAGAGTTCTCTCAAAGAAAGGGGCCACGGTGTTTCTGTATCTCTATTATGTTGTTGCGGCTTCGGAACTTTTAAATATCTTGATATATCTCGAGAACTACTCATCTGATCAAAAAATATCATAGAACATAAAAAGTAGGAAACCTAATTCTCTACAAAAAAGGTCTCTTAACATTTTGCCATAGCTCTCTTCGTTTCCGAGATATTTGCAGATTTATCTCAAGGGAAGGGGCCTGACGGACATATTTCGAGATATTTCTTCTTCTTGTTGTTCTTCTTCTGCACAGCTAAGCTGGAAGTTGCATTTGCGGCTCGCACTAGTGCAGAGTTATCTCAACGAAAGGGGCCACGGTGTTTCTGTATCTCTATTATGTTGGTGCGGCTTCGGAACTTTTAAATATCTCGATATATCTCGAAAACTACGCTTCTGATCAAAAAATATGATAGAGCATAAATTGTAGGAAACATAATTCTCTACAAAAAAGGTCTCTTAACATTTTGCCATAGCTCGCTTCGTTTCCGAGATATTTGCAGATTTATCTCAAGGGAAGGGGCCTGACGGACATATTTCGAGATATTTCTTCTTCTTGTTGTTCTTCTTCTGCACAGCTAAGCTGGAAGTGGCATTTGCGGCTCGCACTAGTGCAGAGTTATCTCAACGAAAGGGGCCACGGTGTTTCTGTATCTCTATTATGTTGGTGCGGCTTCGGAACTTTTAAATATCTCGATATATCTCGAAAACTACGCTTCTGAACAAAAAATATCATAGAACATAAATTGTAGGAAACATAATTCTCTACAAAAAAGGTCTCTTAACATTTTGCCATAGCTCGCTTCGTTTCCGAGATATTTGCAGATATATCTCAAGGGAAGGGGCCTGACGGACATATTTCGAGATATTTCTTCTTCTTGTTGTTCTTCTTCTGCACAGCTTAACTGGAAGTGGCATTTACAGCTCGCAATAGTGCAGAGTTCTCTCAAAGAAAGGGGCCACGGTGTTCCTGTATCTCTATTATGTTGGTGCGGCTTCGGAACTTTTAAATATCTTGATATATCTCGAGAACTACTCCTCTGATCAAAAAATATCATAGAACATAAAAAGTAGGAAACCTAATTCTCTACAAAAAAGGTCTCTTAACATTTTGCCATAGCTCTCTTCGTTTCCGAGATATTTGCAGATTTATCTCAAGGGAAGGGGCCTGACGGACATATTTCGAGATATTTCTTCTTCTTGTTGTTCTTCTTCTGCACAGCTAAGCTGGAAGTTGCATTTGCGGCTCGCACTAGTGCAGAGTTATCTCAACGAAAGGGGCCACGGTGTTTCTGTATCTCTATTATGTTGGTGCGGCTTCGGAACTTTTAAATATCTCGATATATCTCGAGAACTACGCTTCTGATCAAAAAATATCATAGAACATAAATTGTAGGAAACATAATTCTCTACAAAAAACGTCTCTTAACATTTTGCCATAGCTCGCTTCGTTTCCGAGATATTTGCAGATTCAGCTCAAAGGAACTGGCCTGACGGACATATTTCGAGATATTTCTTCTTCTTGTTGTTCTTCCTCTGCACAGCTAAGCTGGAAGTGGCATTTGCAGCTCGCAATAGTGCAGAGTTATCTCAAAGAAAGGGGCCACGGTGTTTCTGTATCTCTATTATGTTGGTGCGGCTTCGGAACTTTTGAATATCTTGATATATCTCGAGAACTACGCATCTGATCAAAAAATATCATAGAACATGAAAAGTAGGAAACTTAATTCTCTACAAAAAAGGTCTCTTAACATTTTGCCATATCTCGCTTCGTTTCCGAGATATTTGCAGATTTATCTCAAGGGAAGGGGCCTGACGGACATATTTCGAGATATTTCTTCTTCTTGTTGTTCTTCTTCTGCACAGCTAAGCTGGAAGTGGCATTTGCGGCTCGCAATAGTGCAGAGTTATCTCAACGAAAGGGGCCACGGTGTTTCTGTATCTCTATTATGTTGGTGCGGCTTCGGAACTTTTAAATATCTCGATATATCTCGAAAACTATGCTTCTGATCAAAAAATATCATAGAACATAAATTGTAGGAACCATAATTCTCTACAAAAAAGGTCTCTTAACATTTTGCCATAGCTCGCTTCGTTTCCGAGATATTTGCAGATTTATCTCAAGGGAAGGGGCCTGACGGACATATTTCGAGATATTTCTTCTTCTTGTTGTTCTTCTTCTGCACAGCTAAGCTGAAAGTGGCATTTGCAGCTCGCAATAGTGCAGAGTTATCTCAAAGAAAGGGGCCACGGTGTTTCTGTATCTCTTTTATGTTGGTGCGGCTTCGGAACTTTTAAATATCTTGATATATCTCGAGAACTACGCATCTGATCAGAAAATATCATAGAAGATAAAAAGTAGGAAACTTAATTCTCTACAAAAAAGGTCTCTTAACATTTTGCCATAGCTCGCTTCGTTTCCGAGATATTTGCAGATTTATCTCAAGGTAAGGGGCCTGACGGACATATTTCGAGACATTTCTTCTTCTTGTTGTTTTTCTTCTGCACAGCTAAGCTGGAAGTGGCATTTGCAGCTCGCAATAGTGCATAGCTATCTGAAAGAAAGGGGCCACGGTGTTTCTGTATCTCTATTATGTTGGTGCGGCTTCGGAACTTTTAAATATCTTGATATATCTCGAGAACTACGTATCTGATCAAAAAATATCATAGAACATAAATTGTAGGAAACATAATTGTCTACAAAAAAGGTCTCTTAACATTTTCCCATACCTGGCATCGTTTCCGAGATATTTGCAGATTTATCTCAAGGGAAGGGGCCTGACGGACATATTCCGAGATATTTCTTCTTCTTGTTGTTCCTCTTCTGCACAGCTAAGCTGGAAGTGGCATTTGCAGCTCGCAATAGTGCAGAGTTATCTCAAAGAGAGGGGCCACGGTGTTTCTGTATCTCTATTATGTTGGTGCGGCTTCGGAACTTTTAAATATCTTGATATATCTCGAGAACTACGCATCTGATCAGAAAATATCATAGAAGATAAAAAGTAGGAAACATAATTCTCTACAAAAAAGGTCTCTTAACATTTTGCCATAGCTCGCTTCGTTTCCGAGATATTTGCAGATTTATCTCAAGGTAAGGGGCCTGACGGACATATTTCCAGATATTTCTTCTTCTTGTTGTTCTTCTTCTGCACAGCTAAGCTGGAAGTGGCATTTGCAGCTCGCAATAGTGCAGAGTTATCTCAAAGAAAGGGGCCACGGTGTTTCTGTATCTCTATTCTGTTGGTGCGGCTTCGGAACTTTTAAATATCTTGATATATCTCGAGAACTACGCATCTGATCAAAAAATATCATAGAACATAAAACGTAGGAAACTTAATTCTCTACAAAAAAGGTCTCTTAACATTTTGCCATAGCTCGCTTCGTTTCCGAGATATTTGCAGATTTATCTCAAGGGAAGGGGCCTAACGGACATATTTCGAGATATTTCTTCTTCTTGTTGTTCTTCTTCTGCACAGCTAAGCTGGAAGTGGCATTTGCAGCTCGCAATAGTGCAGAGTTATCTCAAAGAAAGGGGCCACGGTGTTTCTGTATCTCTATTATGTTGGTGCGGCTTCGGAACTTTTAAATATCTTGATATATCTCGAGAACTACGCATCTGATCAAAAAATATCATAGAACATAAAACGTAGGAAACTTAATTCTCTACAAAAAAGGTCTCTTAACATTTTGCCATAGCTCGCTTCGTTTCCGAGATATTTGCAGATTTATCTCAAGGGAAGGGGCCTAACGGACATATTTCGAGATATTTCTTCTTCTTGTTGTTCTTCTTCTGCACAGCTAAACTGGAAGTGGCATTTCCAGGTCGCAATAGTGCAGAGTTATCTCAAAGAAAGGAGCCACGGTGTTTCTGTATCTCTATTATGTTGGTGCGGCTTCGGAACTTTTAAATATCTTGATATATCTCGAGAACTACGCATCTGATCAGAAAATATCATAGAAGATAAAAAGTAGGAAACTTAATTCTCTACAAAAAAGGTCTCTTAACATTTTGCCATAGCTCGCTTCGTTTCCGAGATATTTGCAGATTTATCTCAAGGTAAGGGGCCTGACGGACATATTTCCAGATATTTCTTCTTCTTGTTGTTCTTCTTCTGCACAGCTAAGCAGGAAGTGGCATTTGCAGCTCGCAATAGTGCAGAGTTATCTCAAAGAAAGGGGCCACGGTGTTTCTGTATCTCTATTATGTTGGTGCGGCTTCGGAACTTTTAAATATCTTGATATATCTCGAGAACTACGCATCTGATCAAAAAATATCATAGAACATAAAAAGTAGGAAACTTAATTCGCTACAAAAAAGGTCTCTTAACATTTTGCCATAGCTCGCTTCGTTTCCGAGATATTTGCAGATTTATCTCAAGGTAAGGGGCCTGACGGACATATTTCGAGATATTTCTTCTTCTTGTTGTTCTTCCTCTGCACAGCTAAGCTGGTAGTGGCATTTGCAGCTCGCAATAGTGCAGAGTTATCTCAAAGAAAGGGGCCACGGTGTTTCTGTATCTCTATTATGTTGGTGCGGCTTCGGAACTTTTAAATATCTTGATATATCTCGAGAACTACGCATCTGATCAAAAAATATCATAGAACATAAAAAGTAGGACACTTAATTCTCTACAAAAAAGGTCTCTTATCATTTTGCCATAGCTCTCTTCGTTTCCGAGATATTTGCAGATTTATCTCAAGGGAAGGGGCCTGACGGACATATTTCGAGATATTTCTTCTTCTTGTTGTTCTTCTTCTGCACAGCTAAGCTGGAAGTGGCATTTGCAGCTCGCAATAGTGCAGAGTTATCTCAAAGAAAGGGGCCACGGTGTTTCTGTATCTCTATTATGTTGGTGCGGCTTCGGAACTTTTAAATATCTTGATATATCTCGAGAACTACGCATCTGATCAAAAAATATCATAGAACATAAAACGTAGGAAACTTAATTCTCTACAAAAAAGGTCTCTTAACATTTTGCCATAGCTCGCTTCGTTTCCGAGATATTTGCAGATTTATCTCAAGGGAAGGGGCCTAACGGACATATTTCGAGATATTTCTTCTTCTTGTTGTTCTTCTTCTGCACAGCTAAGCTGGAAGTGGCATTTGCAGCTCGCAATAGTGCAGAGTTATCTCAAAGAAAGGGGCCACGGTGTTTCTGTATCTCTATTATGTTGGTGCGGCTTCGGAACTTTTAAATATCTTGATATATCTCGAGAACTACGCATCTGATCAAAAAATATCATAGAACATAAAACGTAGGAAACTTAATTCTCTACAAAAAAGGTCTCTTAACATTTTGCCATAGCTCGCTTCGTTTCCGAGATATTTGCAGATTTATCTCAAGGGAAGGGGCCTAACGGACATATTTCGAGATATTTCTTCTTCTTGTTGTTCTTCTTCTGCACAGCTAAACTGGAAGTGGCATTTCCAGGTCGCAATAGTGCAGAGTTATCTCAAAGAAAGGAGCCACGGTGTTTCTGTATCTCTATTATGTTGGTGCGGCTTCGGAACTTTTAAATATCTTGATATATCTCGAGAACTACGCATCTGATCAAAAAATATCATAGAACATAAAAAGTAGGAAACTTAATTCGCGACAAAAAAGGTCTCTTAACATTTTGCCATAGCTCGCTTCGTTTCCGAGATATTTGCAGATTTATCTCAAGGGAAGGGGCCGACGGACATATTTCGAGATATTTCTTCTTCTTGTTGTTCTTCTTCTGCACAGCTAAGCTGGAAGTGGCATTTGCAGGTCGCAATAGTGCAGAGTTATCTCAAAGAAAGGGGCTACGGTGTTTCTGTATCTCTATTATGTTGGTGCGGCTTCGGAACTTTTAAATATCTCGATATATCTCGAAAACTGCGCTTCTGATCAAAAAATATCAGAGAACGTAAATTGTAGGAAACATAATTCTCTACAAAAAAGGTCACTTAAGATTTTGCCATAGCTCGCTTCGTTTCCGAGATATTTGCCGATTTATCTCAAGGGAAGGGGCCTGACGGACATATTTCGAGATATTTCTTCTTCTTGTTGTTCTTCTTCTGCACAGCTAAGCTGGAAGTGGCATTTGCAGCTCGCAATAGTGCAGAGTTACCTCAAAGAAAGGGGCCACGGTGTTTCTGTATCTCTATTATGTTGGTGCCGCTTCGGAACTTTTAAATATCTGGATATATCTCGAGAACTACGCATCTGATCAAAAAATATCATATAACATAAAAAGTAGGAAACTTAATTCTCTACAAAAAAGGTCTCTTAACATTTTGCCATAGCTCGCTTCGTTGCCGAGATATTTACAGATTTATCCCAAGGGAAGGGGCCTGACGGACATATTTCGAGATATTTCTTCTTCTTGTTGTTCTTCTTCTGCACAGCTAAGCTGGAAGTGGCATTTGCAGCTCGCAGTAGTGCAGAGTTATCTCAAAGAAAGGGGCCACGGTGTTTCTGTATCTCTATTATGTTGGTGCGGCTTCGGAACTTTTAAATATCTTGATATATCTCGAGAACTACGCATCTGATCAAAAAATATCATAGAACATAAAACGTAGGAAACTTAATTCTCTACAAAAAAGGTCTCTTAACATTTTGCCATAGCTCGCTTCGTTTCCGAGATATTTGCAGATTTATCTCAAGGGAAGGGGCCTAACGGACATATTTCGAGATATTTCTTCTTCTTGTTGTTCTTCTTCTGCACAGCTAAACTGGAAGTGGCATTTCCAGGTCGCAATAGTGCAGAGTTATCTCAAAGAAAGGAGCCACGGTGTTTCTGTATCTCTATTATGTTGGTGCGGCTTCGGAACTTTTAAATATCTTGATATATCTCGAGAACTACGCATCTGATCAAAAAATATCATAGAACATAAAAAGTGGGAAACTTAATTCGCTACAAAAAAGGTCTCTTAACATTTTGCCATAGCTCGCTTCGTTTCCGAGATATTTGCAGATTTATCTCAAGGGAAGGGGCCGACGGACATATTTCGAGATATTTCTTCTTCTTGTTGTTCTTCTTCTGCACAGCTAAGCTGGAAGTGGCATTTGCAGGTCGCAATAGTGCAGAGTTATCTCAAAGAAAGGGGCTACGGTGTTTCTGTATCTCTATTATGTTGGTGCGGCTTCGGAACTTTTAAATATCTCGATATATCTCGAAAACTGCGCTTCTGATCAAAAAATATCAGAGAACGTAAATTGTAGGAAACATAATTCTCTACAAAAAAGGTCTCTTAAGATTTCGCCATAGCTCGCTTCGTTTCCGAGATATTTGCAGATTTATCTCAAGGGAAGGGGCCTGACGGACATATTTCGAGATATTTCTTCTTCTTGTTGTTCTTCTTCTGCACAGCTAAGCTGGAAGTGGCATTTGCAGCTCGCAATAGTGCAGAGTTACCTCAAAGAAAGGGGCCACGGTGTTTCTGTATCTCTATTATGTTGGTGCCGCTTCGGAACTTTTAAATATCTGGATATATCTCGAGAACTACGCATCTGATCAAAAAATATCATATAACATAAAAAGTAGGAAACTTAATTCTCTACAAAAAAGGTCTCTTAACATTTTGCCATAGCTCGCTTCGTTGCCGAGATATTTGCAGATTTATCCCAAGGGAAGGGGCCTGACGGACATATTTCGAGATATTTCTTCTTCTTGTTGTTCTCCTTCTGCACAGCTAAGCTGGAAGTGGCATTTGCAGCTCGCAGTAGTGCAGAGTTATCTCAAAGAAAGGGGCCACGGTGTTTCTGTATCTCTATTATGTTGGTGCGGCTTCGGAACTTTTAAATATCTTGACATATCTCGAGAACTACGCATCTGATCAAAAAATATCATAGAACATAAAAAGTAGGAAACTTAATTCTCTACAAAAAAGGTCTCTTAACGTTTTGAAATAGCTCGCTTCGTTTCCGAGATATTTGCAGATTTATCTCAAGGGAAGGGTCCTGACGGACATATTTCGAGATATTTCTTCTTCTTGTTGTTCTTCTTCTGCACAGCTAAACTGGAAGTGGCATTTCCAGCTCGCAATAGTGCAGAGTTATCCCAAAGAAAGGGGCCACGATGTTTCTGTATCTCTATTATGTTGGTGCGGCTTCGGAACTTTTAAATATCTCGATATATCTCGAAAACTACGCTTCTGATCAAAAAATATAATAGAACATAAATTGTAGGAAACATAATTCTCTACAAAAAAGGTCTCTTAACATTTTGCCATAGCTCGCTTCGTTTCCGAGATATTTGCAGATTTATCTCAAGGGAAGGGGCCTGACGGACATATTTCGAGATATTTCTTCTTCTTGTTGTTCTTCTTCTGCACAGCTAAGCTGGAAGTGGCATTTGCAGCTCGCAATTGTGCAGAGTTATCTCAAAGAGAGGGGCCACGGTGTTTCTGTATCTCTATTATGTTGGTGCGGCTTCGGAACTTTTAAATATCTTGATATATGTCGAGAACTACGCATCTGATTAAAAAATATCGTAGAACATAAAAAGTAGGAAACTTAATTCTCTACAAATAAGGTCTCTTAACATTTTGCCATAGCTCGCTTGGTTTCCGAGATATTTGCAGATTTATCTCAAGGGAAGGGGCCTGAGGGACATATTTCGAGATATTTCTTCTTCTTGTTGTTCTTCTTCTGCACAGCTAAGCTGCAAGTGGCATTTGCAGGTCGCAATAGTGCAGAGTTATCTCAAAGAAAGGGGCTACGGTGTTTCTGTATCTCTATTATGTTGGTGCGGCTTCGGAACTTTTAAATATCTCGATATATCTCGAAAACTACGCTTCTGATCAAAAAATATCAGAGAACGTAAATTGTAGGAAACATAATTCTCTACAAAAAAGGTCTCTTAACGTTTTGCCATAGCTCGCTTCGTTTCCGAGATATTTGCAGATTTATCTGAAGGGAAGGGGCCTGACGGACATATTTCGAGATATTTCTTCTTCTTGTTGTTCTTCTTCTGCACAGCTAAGCTGGAAGTGGCATTTGCAGCTCGCAGTAGTGCAGAGTTATCTCAAAGAAAGGGGCCACGGTGTTTCTGTATCTCTATTATGTTGGTGCGGCTCCGGAACTTTTAAATATCTTGATATATCTCGAGAACTACGCATCTGATCAAAAAATATCATAGAACATAAAAAGTAGGAAACTTAATTCTCTACAAAAAAGGTCTCTTAACATTTTGCCATAGCTCGCATCGTTTCCGAGATATTTGCAGATTTATCTCAAGGGAAGGGGCCTGACGGACATATTTCGAGATATTTCTTCTTCTTGTTGTTCTTCTTCTGCACAGCTAAGCTGGAAGTGCCATTTGCAGCGCGCAATAGTGCAGAGTTATCTCAAAGAAAGGGGCCACGGTGTTTCTGTATCTCTATTATGTTGGTGCGGCTTCGGAACTTTTAAATATCTTGATATATCTCGAGAACTACGCATCTGTTCAAAAAATATCATAGAACATAAAAAGTAGGAATTCTAATTTTCTACAAAAAAGGTCTCTTAACATTTTGCCGTAGCTCGCTTCGTTTCCGAGATATTTGCAGATTTATCTCAAGGGAAGGGGCCTGACGGACATATTTCCAGATATTTCTTCTTCTTGTTGTTCTTCTTCTGCAGAGCTAAGCTGGAAGTGGCATTTGCAGCTCGCAATAGTGCAGAGTTATCTCAAAGTAAGGGGCCACGGTGTTTCTGTATCTCTATTATGTTGGTGCGGCTTCGGAACTTTTAAATATCTTGATATATCTCGAGAACTACGCATCTGATCAAAAAATATCATAGAACATAAAAAGTAGGAAACTTAATTCTCTACAAAAAAGGTCTCTGAACGTTTTGCAATAGCTCGCTTCGTTTCCGAGATATTTGCAGATTTATCTCAAGGGAAGGGTCCTGACGGACATATTTCGAGATATTTCTTCTTCTCGTTGTTCTTCTTCTGCACAGCTAAGCTGTAAGTGGCATTTGCGGCTCGCGCTAGTGCAGAGTTATCTCAAAGAAAGGGGCCACGGTGTTTCTGTATCTCTATTATGTTGGTGCGGCTTCGGAACTTTTAAATATCTTGCTATATCTCGAGAACTACGCGTCTGATCAAAAAATATCATAGAACATAAAAAGTAGGAAACATAATTCTGTACAAAAAAGGTCTCTTAACATTTTGCCATAGCTCGCTTCGTTTCCGAGATATTTGCAGATTTATCTCAAGGGAAGGGGCCTGACGGACATATTTCGAGATATTTCTTCTTCTTGTTGTTCTTCTTCTGCACAGCTAAGCTGGAAGTGGCATTTACCGCTCGCAATAGTGCAGAGTTACCTCAAAGAAAGGGGCCACGGTGTTTCTGTATCTCTATTATGTTGGTGCCGCATCGGAACTTTTAAATATCTGGATATATCTCGAGAACTACGCATCTGATCAAAAAATATCATAGAACATAAAAAGTAGGAAACTTAATTCTCTACAAAAAAGCTCTCTTAACATTTTGCCATAGCTCTCTTCGTTTCCGAGATATTTCCAGATTTATCTCAAGGGAAGGGGCCTGACGGACATATTTCGAGATATTTCTTCTTCTTGTTGTTCTTCTTCTGCACAGCTAAGCTGGAAGTGGCATTTGCAGCTCGCAGTAGTGCAGAGTTATCTCAAAGAAAGGGGCCACGGTGTTTCTGTATCTCTATTATGTTGGTGCGGCTTCGGAACCTTTAAATATCTCGATATATCTCGAAAACTACGCTTCTGATCAAAAAATATCATAGAACATAAATTGTAGGAAACATAATTCTGTACAAAAAAGGTCTCTTAACATTTTGCCATAGCTCGCTTCGTTTCCGAGATATTTGCAGATTTATCTCAAGGGAAGGGGCCTGACGGACATATTTCGAGATATTTCTTCTTCTCGTTGTTCTTCTTCTGCACAGCTAAGCTGTAAGTGGCATTTGCGGCTCGCGCTAGTGCAGAGTTATCTCAAAGAAAGGGGCCACGGTGTTTCTGTATCTCTATTATGTTGGTGCGGCTTCGGAACTTTTAAATATCTCGATATATCTCGAAAACTACGCTTCTGATCAAAAAATATCAGAGAACGTAAATTGTAGGAAACATAATTCTCTACAAAAAAGGTCTCTTAACGTTTTGCCATAGCTCGCTTCGTTTCCGAGATATTTGCAGATTTATCTGAAGGGAAGGGGCCTGACGGACATATTTCGAGATATTTCTTCTTCTTGTTGTTCTTCTTCTGCACAGCTAAGCTGGAAGTGGCATTTGCAGCTCGCAATAGTGCAGAGTTATCTCAAAGAAAGGGGCCACGGTGTTTCTGTATCTCTATTATGTTGGTGCGGCTTCGGAACTTTTAAATATCTTGATATATCTCGAGAACTACGCATCTGATCAAAAAATATCGTAGAACATAAAAAGTAGGAAACTTAATTCTCTACAAATAAGGTCTCTTAACATTTTGCCATAGCTCGCTTCGTTTCCGAGATATTTGCAGATTTATCCCAAGGGAAGGGGCCTGACGGACATATTTCGAGATATTTCTTCTTCTTGTTGTTCTTCTTCTGCACAGCTAAGCTGGAAGTGGCATTTGCAGCTCGCAGTAGTGCAGAGTTATCTCAAAGAAAGGGGCCACGGTGTTTCTGTATCTCTATTATGTTGGTGCGGCTCCGGAACTTTTAAATATCTTGATATATCTCGAGAACTACGCATCTGATCAAAAAATATCAGAGAACGTAAATTGTAGGAAACATAATTCTCTACAAAAAAGGTCTCTTAACGTTTTGCCATAGCTCGCTTCGTTTCCGAGATATTTGCAGATTTATCTGAAGGGAAGGGGCCTGACGGACATATTTCGAGATATTTCTTCTTCTTGTTGTTCTTCTTCTGCACAGCTAAGCTGGAAGTGGCATTTGCAGCTCGCAATAGTGCAGAGTTATCTCAAAGAAAGGGGCCACGGTGTTTCTGTATCTCTATTATGTTGGTGCGGCTTCGGAACTTTTAAATATCTTGATATATCTCGAGAACTACGCATCTGATCAAAAAATATCGTAGAACATAAAAAGTAGGAAACTTAATTCTCTACAAATAAGGTCTCTTAACATTTTGCCATAGCTCGCTTGGTTTCCGAGATATTTGCAGATTTATCTCAAGGGAAGGGGCCTGAGGGACATATTTCGAGATATTTCTTCTTCTTGTTGTTCTTCTTCTGCACAGTTAAGCTGGAAGTGGCATTTGCAGCTCGCAATAGTGCAGAGTTACCTCAAAGAAAGGGGCCACGGTGTTTCTGTATCTCTATTATGTTGGTGCCGCTTCGGAACTTTTAAATATCTGGATATATCTCGAGAACTACGCATCTGATCAAAAAATATCATAGAACATAAAAAGTAGGAAACTTAATTCTCTACAAAAAAGGTCTCTTAACATTTTGCCATAGCTCGCTTCGTTTCCGAGATATTTGCAGATTTATCCCAAGGGAAGGGGCCTGACGGACATATTTCGAGATATTTCTTCTTCTTGTTGTTCTTCTTCTGCACAGCTAAGCTGGAAGTGGCATTTGCAGCTCGCAGTAGTGCAGAGTTATCTCAAAGAAAGGGGCCACGGTGTTTCTGTATCTCTATTATGTTGGTGCGGCTCCGGAACTTTTAAATATCTTGATATATCTCGAGAACTACGCATCTGATCAAAAAATATCATAGAACATAAAAAGTAGGAAACTTAATTCTCTACAAAAAAGGTCTCTTAACATTTTGCCATAGCTCGCATCGTTTCCGAGATATTTGCAGATTTATCTCAAGGGAAGGGGCCTGACGGACATATTTCGAGATATTTCTTCTTCTTGTTGTTCTTCTTCTGCACAGCTAAGCTGGAAGTGCCATTTGCAGCGCGCAATAGTGCAGAGTTATCTCAAAGAAAGGGGCCACGGTGTTTCTGTATCTCTATTATGTTGGTGCGGCTTCGGAACTTTTAAATATCTTGATATATCTCGAGAACTACGCATCTGTTCAAAAAATATCATAGAACATAAAAAGTAGGAATCCTAATTTTCTACAAAAAAGGTCTCTTAACATTTTGCCGTAGCTCGCTTCGTTTCCGAGATATTTGCAGATTTATCTCAAGGGAAGGGGCCTGACGGACATATTTCCAGATATTTCTTCTTCTTGTTGTTCTTCTTCTGCACAGCTAAGCTGGAAGTGGCATTTGCAGCTCGCAATAGTGCAGAGTTATCTCAAAGAAAGGGGCCACGGTGTTTCTGTATCTCTATTATGTTGGTGCGGCTTCGGAACTTTTAAATATCTTGATATATCTCGAGAACTACGCATCTGATCAAAAAATATCATAGAACATAAAAAGTAGGAAACTTAATTCTCTACAAAAAAGGTCTCTGAACGTTTTGCAATAGCTCGCTTCGTTTCCGAGATATTTGCAGATTTATCTCAAGGGAAGGGTCCTGACGGACATATTTCGAGATATTTCTTCTTCTTGTTGTTCTTCTTCTGCACAGCTAAACTGGAAGTGGCATTTCCAGCTCGCAATAGTGCAGAGTTATCCCAAAGAAAGGGGCTACGGTGTTTCTGTATCTCTATTATGTTGGTGCGGCTTCGGAACTTTTAAATATCTCGATATATCTCGAAAACTACGCTTCTGATCAAAAAATATCAGAGAGCGTAAATTGTAGGAAACATAATTCTCTACAAAAAAGGTCTCTTAAGATTTTGCCATAGCTCGCTTCGTTTCCGAGATATTTGCAGATTTATCTCAAGGGAAGGGGCCTGACGGACATATTTCGAGATATTTCTTCTTCTTGTTGTTCTTCTTCTGCACAGCTAAGCTGGAAGTGGCATTTGCAGCTCGCAATAGTGCAGAGTTATCTCAAAGAAAGGGGCCACGGTGTTTCTGTATCTCTATTATGTTGGTGCGGCTTCGGAACTTTTAAATATCTTGATATATCTCGAGAACTACGCATCTGATCAAAAAATATCGTGGAACATAAAAAGTAGGAAACTTAATTCTCTACAAATAAGGTCTCTTAAGATTTTGCCATAGCTCGCTTGGTTTCCGAGATATTTGCAGATTTATCACAAGGGAAGGGGCCTGAGGGACATATTTCGAGATATTTCTTCTTCTTGTTGTTCTTCTTCTGCACAGCTAAGCTGGAAGTGGCATTTGCAGCTCGCAATAGTGCAGAGTTACCTCAAAGAAAGGGGCCACGGTGTTTCTGTATCTCTATTATGTTGGTGCGGCTTCGGAACTTTTAAATATCTTGATATATCTCGAGAACTACGCATCTGATCAAAAAATATCATAGAACATGAAAAGTAGGAAACTTAATTCTCTACAAAAAAGGTCTCTTAACATTTTGCCATAGCTCGCTTCGTTTCCGAGATATTTGCAGATTTATCTCAAGGGAAGGGGCCTGACGGACATATTTCGAGATATTTCTTCTTCTTGTTGTTCTTCTTCTGCACAGCTAAGCTGGAAGTGGCATTTACAGCTCGCAATAGTGCAGAGTTACCTCAAAGAAAGGGGCCACGGTGTTTCTGTATCTCTATTATGTTGGTGCCGCATCGGAACTTTTAAATATCTGGATATATCTCGAGAACTACCCATCTGATCAAAAAATATCATAGAACATAAAAAGTAGGAAACTTAATTCTCTACAAAAAAGGTCTCTTAACATTTTGCCATAGCTCGCTTCGTTTCCGAGATATTTGCAGATTTATCTCAAGGGAAGGGGCCTGACGGACATATTTCGAGATATTTCTTCTTCTTGTTGTTCTTCTTCTGCACAGCTAAGCTGGAAGTGGCATTTGCGGCTCGCACTAGTGCAGAGTTAGCTCAAAGAAAGGGGCCACGGTGTTTCTGTATCTCTATTATGTTGGTGCGGCTTCGGAACTTTTAAATATCTTGATATATCTCGAGAACTACGCATCTGATCAAAAAATATCATAGAACATAAAAAGTAGGAAACATAATTCTCTACAAAAAAGGTCTCTTAACATTTTGCCATAGCTCGCTTCGTTTCCGAGATATTTGCAGATATATCTCAAGGGCAGGGGCCTGACGGACATATTTCGAGATATTTCTTCTTCTTGTTGTTCTTCTTCTGCACAGCTAAGCTGGAAGTGGCATTTGCGGCTCGCACTAGTGCAGAGTTATCTCAAAGAAAGGGGCCACGGTGTTTCTGTATCTCTATTATGTTGGTGCGGCTTCGGAACCTTTAAATATCTCGATATATCTCGAAAACTACGCTTCTGATCAAAAAATATCATAGAACATAAATTGTAGGAAACATAATTCTGTACAAAAAAGGTCTCTTAACATTTTGCCATAGCTCGCTTCGTTTCCGAGATATTTGCAGATTTATCTCAAGGGAAGGGGCCTGACGGACATATTTCGAGATATTTCTTCTTCTCGTTGTTCTTCTTCTGCACAGCTAAGCTGTAAGTGGCATTTGCGGCTCGCGCTAGTGCAGAGTTATCTCAAAGAAAGGGGCCACGGTGTTTCTGTATCTCTATTATGTTGTTGCGGCTTCGGAACTTTTAAATATCTTGCTATATCTCGAGAACTACGCGTCTGATCAAAAAATATCATAGAACATAAAAAGTAGGAAACATAATTCTGTACAAAAAAGGTCTCTTAACATTTTGCCATAGCTCGCTTCGTTTCCGAGATATTTGCAGATTTATCTCAAGGGAAGGGGCCTGACGGACATATTTCGAGATATTTCTTCTTCTTGTTGTTCTTCTTCTGCACAGCTAAGCTGGAAGTGGCATTTACAGCTCGCAATAGTGCAGAGTTATCTCAAAGAAAGGGGCCACGGTGTTTCTGTATCTCTATTATGTTGGTGCGGCTTCGGAACCTTTAAATATCTTGATATATCTCGAGAACTACGCATCTGATCAAAAAATATCATAGAACATAAAAAGTAGGAAACTTAATTCTCTACAAAAAAGGTCTCTTAACATTTTGCCATAGCTCGCTTCGTTTCCGAGATATTTGCAGATTTATCTCAAGGGAAGGGGCCTAACGGACATATTTCGAGATATTTCTTCTTCTTGTTGTTCTTCTTCTGCACAGCTAGACTGGAAGTGGCATTTCCAGCTCGCAATAGTGCAGAGTTATCTCAAAGAAAGGAGCCACGGTGTTTCTGTATCTCTATTATGTTGGTGCGGCTTCGGAACTTTTAAATATCTCGATATATCTCGAGAACTACGCATCTGATCAAAAAATATCATAGAACATAAAATGTAGGAAACTTAATTCTCTACAAAAAAGGTCTCTTAACATTTTGCCATAGCTCGCTTCGTTTCCGAGATATTTGCAGATTTATCACAAGGGAAGGGGCCTGACGGACATATTTCGAGATATTTCTTCTTCTTGTTGTTCTTCTTCTGCACAGCTGAGCTGGAAGTGGCATTTGCAGGTCGCAATAGTGCAGAGTTATCTCAAAGAAAGGGGCCACGGTGTTTCTGTATCTCTATTATGTTGGTGCGGCTTCGGAACTTTTAAATATCTCGATATATCTCGAAAACTACGCTTCTGATCAAAAAATATCATAGAACGTAAATTGTAGGAAACATTATTCTCTACAAAAAAGGTCTCTTAACATTTTGCCATAGCTCGCTTCGTTTCCGAGATATTTGCAGATTCATCTCAAGGGAAGGGGTCTGACGGACATATTTCGAGATATTTCTTCTTCTTGTTGTTCTTCTTCGGCACAGCTAAGCTGGAAGTGGCATTTCCAGCTCGCAGTAGTGCAGAGTTATCTCAATGAAAGGGGCCACGGTGTTTCTGTATCTCTATTATGTTGGTGCGGCTTCGGAACTTTTAAATATCTTGATATATCTCGAGAACTACGCATCTGATCAAAAAATATCATAGAACATAAAAAGTAGGAAACTTAATTCTCTACAAAAAAGGTCTCTTAACATTTTGCCATAGCTCGCTTCGTTTCCGAGATATTTGCATATTTATCTCAAGGGAAGGGGCCTGACGGACATATTTCGAGATATTTCTTCTTCTTGTTGTTCTTCTTCTGCACAGCTAAGCTGGAAGTGGCATTTACAGCTCGCAATAGTGCAGAGTTATCTCAAAGAAAGGGGCCACGGTGTTTCTGTATCTCTATTATGTTGGTGCGGCTTCGGAACTTTTAAATATCTTGATATGTCTCGAGAACTACGCATCTGATCAAAAAATATCATAGAACATAAAAAGTAGGAAACTTAATTCTCTACAAAAAAGGTCTCTTAACATTTTGCCATAGCTCGCTTCGTTTCCGAGATATTTGCAGATTTATCTCAAGGGAAGGGGCCTGACGGACATATTTCGAGATATTTCTTCTTCTTGTTGTTCTTCTTCTGCACAGCTGAGCTGGAAGTGGCATTTGCAGGTCGCAATAGTGCAGAGTTATCTCAAAGAAAGGGGCCACGGTGTTTCTGTATCTCTATTATGTTGGTGCGGCTTCGGAACTTTTAAATATCTCGATATATCTCGAAAACTACGCTTCTGATCAAAAAATATCATAGAACATAAATTGTAGGAAACATAATTCTTTACAAAAAAGGTCTCTTAACATTTTGCCATAGCTCGCTTCGTTTCCGAGATATTTGCATATTTATCTCAAGGGAAGGGGCCTGACGGACATATTTCGAGATATTTCTTCTTCTTGTTGTTCTTCTTCTGCACAGCTAAGCTGGAAGTGGCATTTACAGCTCGCAATAGTGCAGAGTTATCTCAAAGAAAGGGGCCACGGTGTTTCTGTATCTCTATTATGTTGGTGCGGCTTCGGAACTTTTAAATATCTCGATATATCTCGAAAACTACGCTTCTGATCAAAAAATATCATAGAACATAAATTGTAGGAAACATAATTCTCTACAAGAAACGTATCTTAACATTTTGCCATAGCTCGCTTCGTTTCCGAGATATTTGCAGATTCAGCTCAAAGGAACGGGCCTGACGGACATATTTCGAGATATTTCTTCTTCTTGTTGTTCTTCTTCTGCACAGCTAAGCTGGAAGTGGCATTTGCGGCTCTCACTAGTGCAGAGTTATCTCAAAGAAAGGGGCCACGGTGTTTCTGTATCTCTATTATGTTGGTGCGGCTTCGGAACTTTTAAATATCTCGATATATCTCGAAAACTACGCTTCTGATCAAAAAATATCATAGAACATAAATAGTAGGAAACATAATTCTCTACAAAAAAGGTCTCTTAACATTTTGCCATAGCTCGCTTCGTTTCCGAGATATTTGCAGATATATCTCAAGGGAAGGGGCCTGACGGACATATTTCGAGATATTTCTTCTTCTTGTTGTTCTTCTTCTGCACAGCTAAGCTGGAAGTGGCATTTGCGGCTCGCACTAGTGCAGAGTTATCTCAAAGAAAGGGGCCACGGTGTTTCTGTATCCCTATTATGTTGGTGCGGCTTTGGAACTTTTAAATATCTCGATATATCTCGAAAACTACGCTTCTGATCAAAAAATATCATAGAACATAAATCGTAGGAAACATAATTCTCTACAAAAAACGTCTCTTAACATTTTGCCATAGATCGCTTCGTTTCCGAGATATTTGCAGATTCAGCTCAAAGGAACTGGCCTGACGGACATATTTCGAGATATTTCTTCTTCTTGTTGTTCTTCTTCTGCACAGCTAAGCTGGAAGTGGCATTTGCAGCTCGCAATAGTGCAGGGTTATCTCAAAGAAAGAGGCCACGGTGTTTCTGTATCTCTATTATGTTGGTGCGGCTTCGGAACTTTTAAATATCTTGATATATCTCGAGAACTACGCGTCTGATCAAAAAATATCATAGAACATAAAAAGTAGGAAACATAATTCTCTACAAAAACGGTCTCTTAACATTTTGCCATAGCTCGCTTCGTTTCCGAGATATTTGCAGATATATCTCAAGGGAAGGGGCCTGACGGACATATTTCGAGATATTTCTTCTTCTTGTTGTTCTTCTTCTGCACAGCTAAGCTGGAAGTGGCATTTGCAGCTCGCACTAGTGCAGAGTTATCTCAAAGAAAGGGGCCACGGTGTTTCTGTATCTCTATTATGTTGGTGCGGCTTCGGAACTTTTAAATATCTCGATATATCTCGAAAACTACGCTTCTGATCGAAAAATATCGTAGAACATAAATTGTAGGAAACATAATTCTCTACAAAAAAGGTCTCTTAACATTTTGCGATAGCTCGCTTCGTTTCCGAGATATTTGCAGATTTATCTCAAGGGAAGGGGCCTGACGGACATATTTCGAGATATTTCTTCTTCTTGTTGTTCTTCTTCTGCACAGCTAAGCTGGAAGTGGCATTTGCGGCTCGCACTAGTGCAGAGTTATCTCAAAGAAAGGGGCCACGGTGTTTCTGTATCTCTATTATGTTGGTGCGGCTTCGGAACTTTTAAATATCTCGATATATCTCGAAAACTACGCTTCTGATCAAAAAATATCATAGAACATAAAAAGTAGGAAACTTAATTCTCTACAAAAAACGTCTCTTAACATTTTGCCATAGATCGCTTCGTTTCCGAGATATTTGCAGATTCAGCTCAAAGGAACTGGCCTGACGGACATATTTCGAGATATTTCTTCTTCTTGTTGTTCTTCCCCTGCACAGCTAAGCTGGAAGTGGCATTTGCAGCTCGCAATAGTGCAGAGTTATCTCAAAAAAAGGGGCCACGGTGTTTCTGTATCTCTATTATGTTGTTGCGGCTTCGGAACTTTTAAATATCTTGATATATCTCGAGAACTACGCATCTGATCAAAAAATATCATAGAACATAAAAAGTAGGAAACTTAATTCTCTACAAAAAAGGTCTCTTAACATTTTGCCATAGCTCGCTTCGTTTCCGAGACATTTGCAGATTTATCTCAAGGGAAGGGGCCTGACGGACATATTTCGAGATATTTCTTCTTCTTGTTGTTCTTCTTCTGCACAGCTAAGCTGGAAGTTGCATTTGCGGCTCGCACTAGTGCACAGTTATCTCAAAGAAAGGGGCCACGGTGTTTCTGTATCTCTATTATGTTGGTGGGTCTTCGGAACTTTTAAATATCTCGATATATCTCGAAAACTACGCTTCTGATCAAAAAATATCATAGAACATAAATTGTAGGAAACATAATTCTCTACAAAAAACGTCTCTTAACATTTTGCCATAGCTCGCTTCGTTTCCGAGATATTTGCAGATTCAGCTCAAAGGAACTGGCCTGACGGACATATTTCGAGATATTTCTTCTTCTTGTTGTTCTTCCTCTGCACAGCTAAGCTGGAAGTGGCATTTGCAGCTCGCAATAGTGCAGAGTTATCTCAAAGAAAGGGGCCACGGTGTTTCTGTATCTCTATTATGTTGGTGCGGCTTCGGAACTTTTAAATATCTTGATATATCTCGAGAACTACGCATCTGATCAAAAAATATCATAGAACATAAAAAGTAGGAAACTTAATTCTCTACAAAAAAGGTCTCTTAACATTTTGCCATAGCTCGCTTCGTTTCCGACATATTTGCAGATTTATCTCAAGGGAAGGGGCCTAACGGACATATTTCGAGATATTTCTTCTTCTTGTTGTTCTTCTTCTGCACAGCTAAACTGGAAGTGGCATTTCCAGCTCGCAATAGTGCAGAGTTATCTCAAAGAAAGGGGCCACGGTGTTTCTGTATCTCTATTATGTTGGTGCGGTTTCGGAACTTTTAAATATCTTGATATATCTCGAGAACTACGCATCTGATCAAAAAATATCATAGAACATAAAAAGTAGGAAACTTAATTCTCTACAAAAAAGGTCTCTTAACATTTTGCCATAGCTCGCTTCGTTTCCGAGATATTTGCAGATTTATCTCAAGGGAAGGGGCCTGACGGACGTATTTCGAGATATTTCTTCTTCTTGTTGTTCTTCTTCTGCACAGCTGAGCTGGAAGTGGCATTTGCAGGTCGCAATAGTGCAGAGTTATCTCAAAGAAAGGGGCCACGGTGTTTCTGTATCTCTATTATGTTGGTGCGGCTTCGGAACTTTTAGATATCTCGATATATCTCGAAAACTACGCTTCTGATCAAAAAATATCATAGAACGTAAATTGTAGGAAACATTATTCTCTACAAAAAAGGTCTCTTAACATTTTGCCATAGCTCGCTTCGTTTCCGAGATATTTGCAGATTCATCTCAAGGGAAGGGGTCTGACGGACATATTTCGAGATATTTCTTCTTCTTGTTGTTCTTCTTCTGCACAGCTAAGCTCGAAGCGGCATTTGCAGCTCGCAATAGTGCAGAGTTATCTCAAAGAAAGAGGCCACGGTGTTTCTGTACCTCTATTATGTTGGTGCAGCTTCGGAACTTTTAAATATCTTGATATATCTCGAGAACTACGCATCTGATCAAAAAATATCATCGAACATAAAAAGTAGGAAACTTAATTCTCTACAAAAAAGGTCTCTTAAGATTTTGCCATAGCTCGCTTCGTTTCCGAGATATTTGCAGATTTATCTCAAGGGAAGTGGCCTGACGGACATATTTCGAGATATTTCTTCTTCTTGTTGTTCTTGTTCTGCACAGCTAAGCTGGAAGTGGCATTTGCAGCTCGCAATAGTGCAGAGTTATCCCAAAGAAAGGGGCCACGGTGTTTCTGTATCTCTATTATGTTGGTGCGGCTTCGGAACTTTTAAATATCTTGATATATCTCGAGAACTACGCATCTGATCAAAAAATATCATACTACATAAAAAGTAGGAAACTTAATTCTCTACAAGAAAGGTCTCTAAACATTTTGCCATAGCTCGCTTCGTTTCCGAGATATTTGCAGATTCAGCTCAAAGGAACTGGCCTGACGGACATATTTCGAGATATTTCTTCTTCTTGTTGTTCTTCCTCTGCACAGCTAAGCTGGAAGTGGCATTTGCAGCTCGCAATAGTGCAGAGTTATCTCAAAGAAAGGGGCCACGGTGTTTCTGTATCTCTATTATGTTGGTGCGGCTTCGGAACTTTTAAATATCTTGATATATACGAGAACTACGCATCTGATCAAAAAATATCATAGAACATGAAAAGTAGGAAACTTAATTCTCTACAAAAAAGGTCTCTTAACATTTTGCCATAGCTCGCTTCGTTTCCGAGATATTTGCAGATTTATCTCAAGGGAAGGGGCCTGACGGACATATTTCGAGATATTTCTTCTTCTTGTTGTTCTTCTTCTGCACAGCTAAGCTGGAAGTGGCATTTGCAGCTCGCACTAGTGCAGAGTTATCTCAAAGAAAGGGGCCACGGTGTTTCTGTATCTCTATTATGTTGGTGCGGTTTCGGAACTTTTAAATATCTTGATATATCTCGAGAACTACGCATCTGATCAAAAAATATCATAGAACATAAAAAGTAGGAAACTTAATTCTCTACAAAAAAGGTCTCTTAACATTTTGCCATAGCTCGCTTCGTTTCCGAGATATTTGCAGATTTATCTCAAGGGAAGGGGCCTGACGGACGTATTTCGAGATATTTCTTCTTCTTGTTGTTCTTCTTCTGCACAGCTGAGCTGGAAGTGGCATTTGCAGGTCGCAATAGTGCAGAGTTATCTCAAAGAAAGGGGCCACGGTGTTTCTGTATCTCTATTATGTTGGTGCGGCTTCGGAACTTTTAAATATCTCGATATATCTCGAAAACTACGCTTCTGATCAAAAAATATCATAGAACGTAAATTGTAGGAAACATTATTCTCTACAAAAAAGGTCTCTTAACATTTTGCCATAGCTCGCTTCGTTTCCGAGATATTTGCAGATTCATCTCAAGGGAAGGGGTCTGACGGACATATTTCGAGATATTTCTTCTTCTTGTTGTTCTTCTTCTGCACAGCTAAGCTCGAAGCGGCATTTGCAGCTCGCAATAGTGCAGAGTTATCTCAAAGAAAGAGGCCACGGTGTTTCTGTACCTCTATTATGTTGGTGCAGCTTCGGAACTTTTAAATATCTTGATATATCTCGAGAACTACGCATCTGATCAAAAAATATCATCGAACATAAAAAGTAGGAAACTTAATTCTCTACAAAAAAGGTCTCTTAAGATTTTGCCATAGCTCGCTTCGTTTCCGAGATATTTGCAGATTTATCTCAAGGGAAGTGGCCTGACGGACATATTTCGAGATATTTCTTCTTCTTGTTGTTCTTGTTCTGCACAGCTAAGCTGGAAGTGGCATTTGCAGCTCGCAATAGTGCAGAGTTATCCCAAAGAAAGGGGCCACGGTGTTTCTGTATCTCTATTATGTTGGTGCGGCTTCGGAACTTTTAAATATCTTGATATATCTCGAGAACTACGCATCTGATCAAAAAATATCATACTACATAAAAAGTAGGAAACTTAATTCTCTACAAGAAAGGTCTCTAAACATTTTGCCATAGCTCGCTTCGTTTCCGAGATATTTGCAGATTCAGCTCAAAGGAACTGGCCTGACGGACATATTTCGAGATATTTCTTCTTCCTGTTGTTCTTCCGCTGCACAGCTAAGCTGGAAGTGGCATTTGCAGCTCGCAATAGTGCAGAGTTATCTCAAAGAAAGGGGCCACGGTGTTTCTGTATCTCTATTATGTTGGTGCGGCTTCGGAACTTTTAAATATCTTGATATATACGAGAACTACGCATCTGATCAAAAAATATCATAGAACATGAAAAGTAGGAAACTTAATTCTCTACAAAAAAGGTCTCTTAACATTTTGCCATAGCTCGCTTCGTTTCCGAGATATTTGCAGATTTATCTCAAGGGAAGGGGCCTGACGGACATATTTCGAGATATTTCTTCTTCTTGTTGTTCTTCTTCTGCACAGCTAAGCTGGAAGTGGCATTTGCAGCTCGCACTAGTGCAGAGTTATCTCAAAGAAAGGGGCCACGGTGTTTCTGTATCTCTATTATGTTGGTGCGGCTTCGGAACTTTTAAATATCTCGATATATCTCGAAAACTACGCTTCTCATCAAAAAATATCGTAGAACATAAATTGTAGGAAACATAATTCTCTACAAAAAAGGTCTCTTAACATTTTGCGATAGCTCGCTTCGTTTCCGAGATATTTGCAGATTTATCTCAAGGGAAGGGGCCTGACGGACATATTTCGAGATATTTCTTCTTCTTGTTGTTCTTCTTCTGCACAGCTAAGCTGGAAGTGGCATTTGCGGCTCGCACTAGTGCAGAGTTATCTCAAAGAAAGGGGCCACGGTGTTTCTGTATCCCTATTATGTTGGTGCGGCTTCGGAACTTTTAAATATCTTGATATATCTCGAGAACTACGCATCTGATCAAAAAATATCATCGAACATAAAAAGTAGGAAACTTAATTCTCTACAAAAAAGGTCTCTTAACATTTCGCCATAGCTCGCTTCGTTTCCGAGATATTTGCAGATATATCTCAAGGGAAGGGGCCTGACGGACATATTTCGAGATATTTCTTCTTCTTGTTGTTCTTCTTCTGCACAGCTAAGCTGGAAGTGGCATTTGCGGCTCGCACTAGTGCACAGTTATCTCAAAGAAAGGGGCCACGGTGTTTCTGTATCTCTATTATGTTGGTGCGTCTTCGGAACTTTTAAATATCTCGATATATCTCGAAAACTACGCTTCTGATCAAAAAATATCATAGAACATAAATTGTAGGAAACATAATTCTCTACAAAAAAGGTCTCTTAACATTTTGCCATAGCTCGCTTCGTTTCCGAGATATTTGCAGATTCAGCTCAAAGGAACTGGCCTGACGGACATATTTCGAGATATTTCTTCTTCTTGTTGTTCTTCCTCTGCACAGCTAAGCTGGAAGTGGCATTTGCAGCTCGCAATAGTGCAGAGTTATCTCAAAGAAAGGGGCCACGGTGTTTCTGTATCTCTATTATGTTGGTGCGGCTTCGGAACTTTTAAATATCTTGATATATCTCGAGAACTACGCATCTGATCAAAAAATATCATAGAACATAAAAAGTAGGAAACTTAATTCTCTACAAAAAAGGTCTCTTAACATTTTGCCATAGCTCGCTTCGTTTCCGACATATTTGCAGATTTATCTCAAGGGAAGGGGCCTAACGGACATATTTCGAGATATTTCTTCTTCTTGTTGTTCTTCTTCTGCACAGCTAAACTGGAAGTGGCATTTCCAGCTCGCAATAGTGCAGAGTTATCTCAAAGAAAGGGGCCACGGTGTTTCTGTATCTCTATTATGTTGGTGCGGTTTCGGAACTTTTAAATATCTTGATATATCTCGAGAACTACGCATCTGATCAAAAAATATCATAGAACATAAAAAGTAGGAAACTTAATTCTCTACAAAAAAGGTCTCTTAACATTTTGCCATAGCTCGCTTCGTTTCCGAGATATTTGCAGATTTATCTCAAGGGAAGGGGCCTGACGGACGTATTTCGAGATATTTCTTCTTCTTGTTGTTCTTCTTCTGCACAGCTGAGCTGGAAGTGGCATTTGCAGGTCGCAATAGTGCAGAGTTATCTCAAAGAAAGGGGCCACGGTGTTTCTGTATCTCTATTATGTTGGTGCGGCTTCGGAACTTTTAAATATCTCGATATATCTCGAAAACTACGCTTCTGATCAAAAAATATCATAGAACGTAAATTGTAGGAAACATTATTCTCTACAAAAAAGGTCTCTTAAC
The DNA here is from genome assembly GCF_051020975.1 of Osmia lignaria lignaria. Lineage (NCBI taxonomy): Eukaryota > Metazoa > Arthropoda > Insecta > Hymenoptera > Megachilidae > Osmia > Osmia lignaria. The sequence continues at coordinate 24,645,222 of NW_027478159.1, forward strand.
ATTTTGCCATAGCTCGCTTCGTTTCCGAGATATTTGCAGATTCATCTCAAGGGAAGGGGTCTGACGGACATATTTCGAGATATTTCTTCTTCTTGTTGTTCTTCTTCTGCACAGCTAAGCTCGAAGCGGCATTTGCAGCTCGCAATAGTGCAGAGTTATCTCAAAGAAAGAGGCCACGGTGTTTCTGTACCTCTATTATGTTGGTGCAGCTTCGGAACTTTTAAATATCTTGATATATCTCGAGAACTACGCATCTGATCAAAAAATATCATCGAACATAAAAAGTAGGAAACTTAATTCTCTACAAAAAAGGTCTCTTAAGATTTTGCCATAGCTCGCTTCGTTTCCGAGATATTTGCAGATTTATCTCAAGGGAAGTGGCCTGACGGACATATTTCGAGATATTTCTTCTTCTTGTTGTTCTTGTTCTGCACAGCTAAGCTGGAAGTGGCATTTGCAGCTCGCAATAGTGCAGAGTTATCCCAAAGAAAGGGGCCACGGTGTTTCTGTATCTCTATTATGTTGGTGCGGCTTCGGAACTTTTAAATATCTTGATATATCTCGAGAACTACGCATCTGATCAAAAAATATCATACTACATAAAAAGTAGGAAACTTAATTCTCTACAAGAAAGGTCTCTAAACATTTTGCCATAGCTCGCTTCGTTTCCGAGATATTTGCAGATTCAGCTCAAAGGAACTGGCCTGACGGACATATTTCGAGATATTTCTTCTTCTTGTTGTTCTTCCTCTGCACAGCTAAGCTGGAAGTGGCATTTGCAGCTCGCAATAGTGCAGAGTTATCTCAAAGAAAGGGGCCACGGTGTTTCTGTATCTCTATTATGTTGGTGCGGCTTCGGAACTTTTAAATATCTTGATATATACGAGAACTACGCATCTGATCAAAAAATATCATAGAACATGAAAAGTAGGAAACTTAATTCTCTACAAAAAAGGTCTCTTAACATTTTGCCATAGCTCGCTTCGTTTCCGAGATATTTGCAGATTTATCTCAAGGGAAGGGGCCTGACGGACATATTTCGAGATATTTCTTCTTCTTGTTGTTCTTCTTCTGCACAGCTAAGCTGGAAGTGGCATTTGCAGCTCGCACTAGTGCAGAGTTATCTCAAAGAAAGGGGCCACGGTGTTTCTGTATCTCTATTATGTTGGTGCGGCTTCGGAACTTTTAAATATCTCGATATATCTCGAAAACTACGCTTCTCATCAAAAAATATCGTAGAACATAAATTGTAGGAAACATAATTCTCTACAAAAAAGGTCTCTTAACATTTTGCGATAGCTCGCTTCGTTTCCGAGATATTTGCAGATTTATCTCAAGGGAAGGGGCCTGACGGACATATTTCGAGATATTTCTTCTTCTTGTTGTTCTTCTTCTGCACAGCTAAGCTGGAAGTGGCATTTGCGGCTCGCACTAGTGCAGAGTTATCTCAAAGAAAGGGGCCACGGTGTTTCTGTATCCCTATTATGTTGGTGCGGCTTCGGAACTTTTAAATATCTCGATATATCTCGAAAACTACGCTTCTCATCAAAAAATATCGTAGAACATAAATTGTAGGAAACATAATTCTCTACAAAAAAGGTCTCTTAACATTTTGCGATAGCTCGCTTCGTTTCCGAGATATTTGCAGATTCATCTCAAGGGAAGGGGTCTGACGGACATATTTCGAGATATTTCTTCTTCTTGTTGTTCTTCTTCTGCACAGCTAAGCTCGAAGCGGCATTTGCAGCTCGCAATAGTGCAGAGTTATCTCAAAGAAAGAGGCCACGGTGTTTCTGTACCTCTATTATGTTGGTGCAGCTTCGGAACTTTTAAATATCTTGATATATCTCGAGAACTACGCATCTGATCAAAAAATATCATCGAACATAAAAAGTAGGAAACTTAATTCTCTACAAAAAAGGTCTCTTAAGATTTTGCCATAGCTCGCTTCGTTTCCGAGATATTTGCAGATTTATCTCAAGGGAAGTGGCCTGACGGACATATTTCGAGATATTTCTTCTTCTTGTTGTTCTTGTTCTGCACAGCTAAGCTGGAAGTGGCATTTGCAGCTCGCAATAGTGCAGAGTTATCCCAAAGAAAGGGGCCACGGTGTTTCTGTATCTCTATTATGTTGGTGCGGCTTCGGAACTTTTAAATATCTTGATATATCTCGAGAACTACGCATCTGATCAAAAAATATCATACTACATAAAAAGTAGGAAACTTAATTCTCTACAAGAAAGGTCTCTAAACATTTTGCCATAGCTCGCTTCGTTTCCGAGATATTTGCAGATTCAGCTCAAAGGAACTGGCCTGACGGACATATTTCGAGATATTTCTTCTTCTTGTTGTTCTTCCTCTGCACAGCTAAGCTGGAAGTGGCATTTGCAGCTCGCAATAGTGCAGAGTTATCTCAAAGAAAGGGGCCACGGTGTTTCTGTATCTCTATTATGTTGGTGCGGCTTCGGAACTTTTAAATATCTTGATATATACGAGAACTACGCATCTGATCAAAAAATATCATAGAACATGAAAAGTAGGAAACTTAATTCTCTACAAAAAAGGTCTCTTAACATTTTGCCATAGCTCGCTTCGTTTCCGAGATATTTGCAGATTTATCTCAAGGGAAGGGGCCTGACGGACATATTTCGAGATATTTCTTCTTCTTGTTGTTCTTCTTCTGCACAGCTAAGCTGGAAGTGGCATTTGCAGCTCGCACTAGTGCAGAGTTATCTCAAAGAAAGGGGCCACGGTGTTTCTGTATCTCTATTATGTTGGTGCGGCTTCGGAACTTTTAAATATCTCGATATATCTCGAAAACTACGCTTCTCATCAAAAAATATCGTAGAACATAAATTGTAGGAAACATAATTCTCTACAAAAAAGGTCTCTTAACATTTTGCGATAGCTCGCTTCGTTTCCGAGATATTTGCAGATTTATCTCAAGGGAAGGGGCCTGACGGACATATTTCGAGATATTTCTTCTTCTTGTTGTTCTTCTTCTGCACAGCTAAGCTGGAAGTGGCATTTGCGGCTCGCACTAGTGCAGAGTTATCTCAAAGAAAGGGGCCACGGTGTTTCTGTATCCCTATTATGTTGGTGCGGCTTCGGAACTTTTAAATATCTTGATATATCTCGAGAACTACGCATCTGATCAAAAAATATCATCGAACATAAAAAGTAGGAAACTTAATTCTCTACAAAAAAGGTCTCTTAACATTTCGCCATAGCTCGCTTCGTTTCCGAGATATTTGCAGATATATCTCAAGGGAAGGGGCCTGACGGACATATTTCGAGATATTTCTTCTTCTTGTTGTTCTTCTTCTGCACAGCTAAGCTGGAAGTGGCATTTGCGGCTCGCACTAGTGCACAGTTATCTCAAAGAAAGGGGCCACGGTGTTTCTGTATCTCTATTATGTTGGTGCGTCTTCGGAACTTTTAAATATCTCGATATATCTCGAAAACTACGCTTCTGATCAAAAAATATCATAGAACATAAATTGTAGGAAACATAATTCTCTACAAAAAAGGTCTCTTAACATTTTGCCATAGCTCGCTTCGTTTCCGAGATATTTGCAGATTCAGCTCAAAGGAACTGGCCTGACGGACATATTTCGAGATATTTCTTCTTCTTGTTGTTCTTCCTCTGCACAGCTAAGCTGGAAGTGGCATTTGCAGCTCGCAATAGTGCAGAGTTATCTCAAAGAAAGGGGCCACGGTGTTTCTGTATCTCTATTATGTTGGTGCGGCTTCGGAACTTTTAAATATCTTGATATATCTCGAGAACTACGCATCTGATCAAAAAATATCATAGAACATAAAAAGTAGGAAACTTAATTCTCTACAAAAAAGGTCTCTTAACATTTTGCCATAGCTCGCTTCGTTTCCGAGATATTTGCAGATTTATCTCAAGGGAAGGGGCCTGACGGACATATTTCGAGATATTTCTTCTTCTTGTTGTTCTTCTTCTGCACAGCTAAGCTGGAAGTGGCATTTGCAGCTTGCACTAGTGCAGAGTTATCTCAAAGAAAGGGGCCACGGTGTTTCTGTATCTCTATTATGTTGGTGCGGCTTCGGAACTTTTAAATATCTCGATATATCTCGAAAACTACGCTTCTGATCAAAAAATATCATAGAACATAAAAAGTAGGAAACTTAATTCGCTACAAAAAAGGTCTCTTAACATTTTGCCATAGCTCGTTTCGTTTCCGAGATATTTGCAGATTTATCTCAAGGGAAGGGGCCTGACGGACATATTTCGAGATATTTCTTCTTCTTGTTGTTCTTCTTCTGCACAGCTAAGCTGGAAGTGGCATTTGCGGCTCGCACTAGTGCACAGTTATCTCAAAGAAAGGGGCCACGGTGTTTCTGTATCTCTATTATGTTGGTGCGTCTTCGGAACTTTTAAATATCTCGATATATCTCGAAAACTACGCTTCTGATCAAAAAATATCATAGAACATAAATTGTAGGAAACATAATTCTCTACAAAAAAGGTCTCTTAACATTTTGCCATAGCTCGCTTCGTTTCCGAGATATTTGCAGATTCAGCTCAAAGGAACTGGCCTGACGGACATATTTCGAGATATTTCTTCTTCTTGTTGTTCTTCCTCTGCACAGCTAAGCTGGAAGTGGCATTTGCAGCTCGCAATAGTGCAGAGTTATCTCAAAGAAAGGGGCCACGGTGTTTCTGTATCTCTATTATGTTGGTGCGGCTTCGGAACTTTTAAATATCTTGATATATCTCGAGAACTACGCATCTGATCAAAAAATATCATAGAACATAAAAAGTAGGAAACTTAATTCTCTACAAAAAAGGTCTCTTAACATTTTGCCATAGCTCGCTTCGTTTCCGAGATATTTGCAGATTTATCTCAAGGGAAGGGGCCTGACGGACATATTTCGAGATATTTCTTCTTCTTGTTGTTCTTCTTCTGCACAGCTAAGCTGGAAGTGGCATTTGCAGCTTGCACTAGTGCAGAGTTATCTCAAAGAAAGGGGCCACGGTGTTTCTGTATCTCTATTATGTTGGTGCGGCTTCGGAACTTTTAAATATCTCGATATATCTCGAAAACTACGCTTCTGATCAAAAAATATCATAGAACATAAAAAGTAGGAAACCTAATTCGCTACAAAAAAGGTCTCTTAACATTTTGCCATAGCTCGTTTCGTTTCCGAGATATTTGCAGATTTATCTCAAGGGAAGGGGCCTGACGGACATATTTCGAGATATTTCTTCTTCTTGTTGTTCTTCTTCTGCACAGCTAAGCTGGAAGTGGCATTTGCGGCTCGCACTAGTGCAGAGTTATCTCAAAGAAAGGGGCCACGGTGTTTCTGTATCCCTATTATGTTGGTGCGGCTTCGGAACTTTTAAATATCTCGATATATCTCGAAAACTACGCTTCTGATCAAAAAATATCATAGAACATAAATTGTAGGAAACATAATTCTCTACAAAAAACGTCTCTTAACATTTTGCCATAGCTCGCTTCGTTTCCGAGATATTTGCAGATTCAGCTCAAAGGAACTGGCCTGACGGACATATTTCGAGATATTTCTTCTTCTTGTTGTTCTTCCTCTGCACAGCTAAGCTGGAAGTGGCATTTGCAGCTCGCAATAGTGCAGAGTTATCTCAAAGAAAGGGGCCACGGTGTTTCTGTATCTCTATTATGTTGGTGCGGCTTCGGAACTTTTAAATATCTTGATATATACGAGAACTACGCATCTGATCAAAAAATATCATAGAACATGAAAAGTAGGAAACTTAATTCTCTACAAAAAAGGTCTCTTAACATTTTGCCATAGCTCGCTTCGTTTCCGAGATATTTGCAGATTTATCTCAAGGGAAGGGGCCTGACGCACATATTTCGAGATATTTCTTCTTCTTGTTGTTCTTCTTCTGCACAGCTAAGCTGGAAGTGGCATTTGCGGCTCGCACTAGTGCAGAGTTATCTCAACGAAAGGGGCCACGGTGTTTCTGTATCTCTATTATGTTGGTGCGGCTTCGGAACTTTTAAATATCTCGATATATCTCGAAAACTACGCTTCTGATCAAAAAATATCGTAGAACATAAATTGTAGGAAACATAATTCTCTACAAAAAAGGTCTCTTAACATTTTGCGATAGCTCGCTTCGTTTCCGAGATATTTGCAGATTTATCTCAAGGGAAGGGGCCTGACGGACATATTTCGAGATATTTCTTCTTCTTGTTGTTCTTCTTCTGCACAGCTAAGCTGGAAGTGGCATTTGCGGCTCGCACTAGTGCAGAGTTATCTCAAAGAAAGGGGCCACGGTGTTTCTGTATCCCTATTATGTTGGTGCGGCTTCGGAACTTTTAAATATCTTGATATATCTCGAGAACTACGCATCTGATCAAAAAATATCATAGAACATAAAAAGTAGGAAACTTAATTCTCTACAAAAAAGGTCTCTTAACATTTTGCCATAGCTCGCTTCGTTTCCGAGATATTTGCAGATTTATCTCAAGGGAAGGGGCCTGACGGACATATTTCGAGATATTTCTTCTTCTTGTTGTTCTCCTTCTGCACAGCTAAGCTGGAAGTGGCATTTGCGGCTCGCACTAGTGCAGAGTTATCTCAAAGAAAGGGGCCACGGTGTTTCTGTATCCCTATTATGTTGGTGCGGCTTCGGAACTTTTAAATATCTCGATATATCTCGAAAACTACGCTTCTGATCAAAAAATATCATAGAACATAAATTGTAGGAAATATAATTCTCTACAAAAAACGTCTCTTAACATTTTGCCATAGCTCGCTTCGTTTCCGAGATATTTGCAGATTCAGCTCAAAGGAACTGGCCTGACGGACATATTTCGAGATATTTCTTCTTCTTGTTGTTCTTCCTCTGCACAGCTAAGCTGGAAGTGGCATTTGCAGCTCGCAATTGTGCAGAGTTATCTCAAAGAAAGGGGCCACGGTGTTTCTGTATCTCTATTATGTTGGTGCGGCTTCGGAACTTTTAAATATCTTGATATATACGAGAACTACGCATCTGATCAAAAAATATCATAGAACATGAAAAGTAGGAAACTTAATTCTCTACAAAAAAGGTCTCTTAACATTTTGCCATAGCTCGCTTCGTTTCCGAGATATTTGCAGATTTATCTCAAGGGAAGGGGCCTGACGGACATATTTCGAGATATTTCTTCTTCTTGTTGTTCTTCTTCTGCACAGCTAAGCTGGAAGTGGCATTTGCGGCTCGCACTAGTGCAGAGTTATCTCAAAGAAAGGGGCCACGGTGTTTCTGTATCTCTATTATGTTTGTGCGGCTTCGGAACTTTTAAATATCTTGATATATCTCGAGAACTACGCGTCTGATCAAAAAATATCATAGAACATAAAAAGTAGGAAACTTAATTCTCTACAAAAAAGGTCTCTTAACATTTTGCCATAGCTCGTTTCGTTTCCGAGATATTTGCAGATTTATCTCAAGGGAAGGGGCCTGACGGCCATATTTCGAGATATTTCTTCTTCTTGTTGTTCTCCTTCTGCACAGCTAAGCTGGAAGTGGCATTTGCGGCTCGCACTAGTGCAGAGTTATCTCAAAGAAAGGGGCCACGGTGTTTCTGTATCCCTATTATGTTGGTGCGGCTTCGGAACTTTTAAATATCTCGATATTTCTCGAAAACTACGCTTCTGATCAAAAAATATCATAGAACATAAATTGTAGGAAACATAATTCTCTACAAAAAACGTCTCTTAACATTTTGCCATGGCTCGCTTCGTTTCCGAGATATTTGCAGATTCAGCTCAAAGGAACTGGCCTGACGGACATATTTCGAGATATTTCTTCTTCTTGTTGTTCTTCCTCTGCACAGCTAAGCTGGAAGTGGCATTTGCAGCTCGCAATAGTGCAGAGTTATCTCAAAGAAAGGGGCCACGGTGTTTCTGTATCTCTATTATGTTGGTGCCGCTTCGGAACTTTTAAATATCTAGATATATCTCGAAAACTACGCTTCTGATCAAAAAATATCATACAACATAAATTGTAGGAAACATAATTCTCTACAAAAAAGGTCTCTTAACATTTTGCCATAGCTCGTTTCGTTTCCGAGATATTTGCAGATTTATCTCAAGGGAAGGGGCCTGACGGACATATTTCGAGATATTTCTTCTTCTTGTTGCTCTCCTTCTGCACAGCTAAGCTGGAAGTGGCATTTGCGGCTCGCACTAGTGCAGAGTTATCTCAAAGAAAGGGGCCACGGTGTTTCTGTATCCCTATTATGTTGGTGCGGCTTCGGAACTTTTAAATATCTCGATATATCTCGAAAACTACGCTTCTGATCAAAAAATATCATAGAACATAAATTGTAGGAAATATAATTCTCTACAAAAAACGTCTCTTAACATTTTGCCATAGCTCGCTTCGTTTCCGAGATATTTGCAGATTCAGCTCAAAGGAACTGGCCTGACGGACATATTTCGAGATATTTCTTCTTCTTGTTGTTCTTCCTCTGCACAGCTAAGCTGGAAGTGGCATTTGCAGCTCGCAATTGTGCAGAGTTATCTCAAAGAAAGGGGCCACGGTGTTTCTGTATCTCTATTATGTTGGTGCGGTTTCGGAACTTTTAAATATCTTGATATATACGAGAACTACGCATCTGATCAAAAAATATCATAGAACATGAAAAGTAGGAAACTTAATTCTCTACAAAAAAGGTCTCTTAACATTTTGCCATAGCTCGCTTCGTTTCCGAGATATTTGCAGATTTATCTCAAGGGAAGGGGCCTGACGGACATATTTCGAGATATTTCTTCTTCTTGTTGTTCTTCTTCTGCACAGCTAAGCTGGAAGTGGCATTTGCGGCTCGCACTAGTGCAGAGTTATCTCAACGAAAGGGGCCACGGTGTTTCTGTATCTCTATTATGTTGGTGCGGCTTCGGAACTTTTAAATATCTCGATATATCTCGAAAACTACGCTTCTGATCAAAAAATATCGTAGAACATAAATTGTAGGAAACATAATTCTCTACAAAAAAGGTCTCTTAACATTTTGCGATAGCTCGCTTCGTTTCCGAGATATTTGCAGATTTATCTCAAGGGAAGGGGCCTGACGGACATATTTCGAGATATTTCTTCTTCTTGTTGTTCTTCTTCTGCACAGCTAAGCTGGAAGTGGCATTTGCGGCTCGCACTAGTGCAGAGTTATCTCAAAGAAAGGGGCCACGGTGTTTCTGTATCCCTATTATGTTGGTGCGGCTTCGGAACTTTTAAATATCTTGATATATCTCGAGAACTACGCATCTGATCAAAAAATATCATAGAACATAAAAAGTAGGAAACTTAATTCTCTACAAAAAAGGTCTCTTAACATTTTGCCATAGCTCGCTTCGTTTCCGAGATATTTGCAGATTTATCTCAAGGGAAGGGGCCTGACGGACATATTTCGAGATATTTCTTCTTCTTGTTGTTCTCCTTCTGCACAGCTAAGCTGGAAGTGGCATTTGCGGCTCGCACTAGTGCAGAGTTATCTCAAAGAAAGGGGCCACGGTGTTTCTGTATCTCTATTATGTTGGTGCGGCTTCGGAACTTTTAAATATCTTGATATATCTCGAGAACTACGCGTCTGATCAAAAAATATCATAGAACATAAAAAGTAGGAAACTTAATTCTCTACAAAAAAGGTCTCTTAACATTTTGCCATAGCTCGTTTCGTTTCCGAGATATTTGCAGATTCATCTCAAGGGAAGGGGCCTGACGGACATATTTCGAGATATTTCTTCTTCTTGTTGTTCTCCTTCTGCACAGCTAAGCTGGAAGTGGCATTTGCGGCTCGCACTAGTGCAGAGTTATCTCAAAGAAAGGGGCCACGGTGTTTCTGTATCCCTATTATGTTGGTGCGGCTTCGGAACTTTTAAATATCTCGATATTTCTCGAAAACTACGCTTCTGATCAAAAAATATCATAGAACATAAATTGTAGGAAACATAATTCTCTACAAAAAACGTCTCTTAACATTTTGCCATGGCTCGCTTCGTTTCCGAGATATTTGCAGATTCAGCTCAAAGGAACTGGCCTGACGGACATATTTCGAGATATTTCTTCTTCTTGTTGTTCTTCCTCTGCACAGCTAAGCTGGAAGTGGCATTTGCAGCTCGCAATAGTGCAGAGTTATCTCAAAGAAAGGGTCCACGGTGTTTCTGTATCTCTACTATGTTGGTGCGGCTTCGGAACTTTTAAATATCTTGATATATCTCGAGAACTACGCATCTGATCAAAAAATATCATAGAACATAAAAAGTAGGAAACTTAATTCTCTACAAAAAAGGTCTCTTAACATTTTGCCATAGCTCGCTTCGTTTCCGAGATATTTGCAGATTTATCTCAAGGGAAGGGTCCTGATGGACATATTTCGAGATATTTCTTCTTCTTGTTGTTCTTCTTCTGCACAGCTAAACTGGAAGTGGCATTTCCAGCTCGCAATCGTGCAGAGTTATCTCAAAGAAAGGGGCCACGGTGTTTCTGTATCTCTATTATGTTGGTGCGGCTTCGGAACTTTTAAATATCTTGATATATCTCGAGAACTACGCCTCTGATCGAAAAATATCATAGAACATAAAAAGTAGGAAACTTAATTCTCTACAAAAAAGGTCTCTTAACATTTTGCCATAGCTCGCTTCGTTTCCGAGATATTTGCAGATTTATCTCAAGGGAAGGGGCCTGACGGACATATTTCGAGATATTTCTTCTTCTTGTTGTTCTTCTTCTGCACAGCTAAGCTGGAAGTGGCATTTGCGGCTCGCACTAGTGCAGAGTTATCTCAAAGAAAGGAGCCACGGTGTTTCTGTATCTCTATTATGTTGGTGCGGCTTCGGAACTTTTAAATATCTCGATATATCTCGAAAACTACGCTTCTGATCAAAAAATATCATAGAACATAAATTGTAGGAAACATAATTCACTACAAAAAACGTCTCTTAACATTTTGCCATAGCTCGCTTCGTTTCCGAGATATTTGCAGATTCATCTCAAAGGAACGGGCCTGACGGACATATTTCGAGATACTTCTTCTTCTTGTTGTTCTTCTTCTGCACAGCTAAGCTGGAAGTGGCATTTGCGGCTCGCACTAGTGCAGAGTTATCTCAAAGAAAGGGGCCACGGTGTTTCTGTATCTCTATTATGTTGGTGCGGCTTCGGAACTTTTAAATATCTCGATATATCTCGAAAACTACGCTTCTGACCAAAAAATATCATAGAACCTAAATTGTAGGAAACATAATTCTCTACAAAAAAGGTCTCTTAACATTTTGCCATAGCTCGCTTCGTTTCCGAGATATTTGCAGATATATCTCAAGGGAAGGGGCCTGACGGACATATTTCGAGATATTTCTTCTTCTTGTTGTTCTTCTTCTGCACAGCTAAGCTGGAAGTGGCATTTGCAGCTCGCAATAGTGCAGAGTTATCTCAAAGAAAGGGGCCACGGTGTTTCTGTATCTCTATTATGTTGGTGCGGTTTCGGAACTTTTAAATATTTCGATATATCTCGAAAACTACGCTTCTGATCAAAAAATATCATAGAACGTAAATTGTAGGAAACATTATTCTCTACAAAAAAGGTCTCTTAACATTTTGCCATAGCTCGCTTCGTTTCCGAGATATTTGCAGATTTATCTCAAGGGAAGGGGCCTGACGGACATATTTCGAGATATTTCTTCTTCTTGTTGTTCTTCTTCTGCACAGCTAAGCTGGAAGTGGCATTTGCAGCTCGCACTAGTGCAGAGTTATCTCAAAGAAAGGGGCCACGGTGTTTCTGTATCTCTATTATGTTGGTGCGGCTTCGGAACTTTTAAATATCTCGATATATCTCGAAAACTACGCTTCTGATCAAAAAATATCGTAGAACATAAATTGTAGGAAACATAATTCTCTACAAAAAAGGTCTCTTAACATTTTGCGATAGCTCGCTTCGTTTCCGAGATATTTGCAGATTTATCTCAAGGGAAGGGGCCTGACGGACATATTTCGAGATATTTCTTCTTCTTGTTGTTCTTCTTCTGCACAGCTAAGCTGGAAGTGGCATTTGCGGCTCGCACTAGTGCAGAGTTATCTCAAAGAAAGGGGCCACGGTGTTTCTGTATCCCTATTATGTTGGTGCGGCTTCGGAACTTTTAAATATCTTGATATATCTCGAGAACTACGCATCTGATCAAAAAATATCATAGAACATAAAAAGTAGGAAACTTAATTCTCTACAAAAAAGGTCTCTTAACATTTTGCCATAGCTCGCTTCGTTTCCGAGATATTTGCAGATTTATCTCAAGGGAAGGGGCCTGACGGACATATTTCGAGATATTTCTTCTTCTTGTTGTTCTTCTTCTGCACAGCTAAGCTGGAAGTGGCATTTGCGGCTCGCACTAGTGCAGAGTTATCTCAAAGAAAGGGGCCACGGTGTTTCTGTATCTCTATTATGTTGGTGCCGCTTCGGAACTTTTAAATATCTAGATATATCTCGAAAACTACGCTTCTGATCAAAAAATATCATAGAACATAAATTGTAGGAAACATAATTCTCTACAAAAAAGGTCTCTTAACATTTTGCCATAGCTCGCTTCGTTTCCGAGATATTTGCAGATATATCTCAAGGGAAGGGGCCTGACGGACATATTTCGAGATATTTCTTCTTCTTGTTGTTCTTCTTCTGCACAGCTAAGCTGGAAGTGGCATTTACAGCTCGCAATAGTGCAGAGTTATCTCAAAGAAAGGGGCCACGGTGTTTCTGTATCTCTATTATGTTGGTGCGGCTTCGGAACTTTTAAATATCTCGATATATCTCGAAAACTACGCTTCTGATCAAAAAATATCATAGAACATAAATTGTAGGAAACATAATTCACTACAAAAAACGTCTCTTAACATTTTGCCATAGCTCGCTTCGTTTCCGAGATATTTGCAGATTCATCTCAAAGGAACGGGCCTGACGGACATATTTCGAGATACTTCTTCTTCTTGTTGTTCTTCTTCTGCACAGCTAAGCTGGAAGTGGCATTTGCGGCTCGCACTAGTGCAGAGTTATCTCAAAGAAAGGGGCCACGGTGTTTCTGTATCTCTATTATGTTGGTGCGGCTTCGGAACTTTTAAATATCTCGATATATCTCGAAAACTACGCTTCTGACCAAAAAATATCATAGAACCTAAATTGTAGGAAACATAATTCTCTACAAAAAAGGTCTCTTAACATTTTGCCATAGCTGGCTTCGTTTCCGAGATATTTGCAGATATATCTCAAGGGAAGGGGCCTGACGGACATATTTCGAGATATTTCTTCTTCTTGTTGTTCTTCTTCTGCACAGCTAAGCTGGAAGTGGCATTTGCAGCTCGCAATAGTGCAGAGTTATCTCAAAGAAAGGGGCCACGGTGTTTCTGTATCTCTATTATGTTGGTGCGGTTTCGGAACTTTTAAATATTTCGATATATCTCGAAAACTACGCTTCTGATCAAAAAATATCATAGAACGTAAATTGTAGGAAACATTATTCTCTACAAAAAAGGTCTCTTAACATTTTGCCATAGCTCGCTTCGTTTCCGAGATATTTGCAGATTTATCTCAAGGGAAGGGGCCTGACGGACATATTTCGAGATATTTCTTCTTCTTGTTGTTCTTCTTCTGCACAGCTAAGCTGGAAGTGGCATTTGCAGCTCGCACTAGCGCAGAGTTATCTCAAAGAAAGGGGCCACGGTGTTTCTGTATCTCTATTATGTTGGTGCGGCTTCGGAACTTTTAAATATCTCGATATATCTCGAAAACTACGCTTCTGATCAAAAAATATCGTAGAACATAAATTGTAGGAAACATAATTCTCTACAAAAAAGGTCTCTTAACATTTTGCGATAGCTCGCTTCGTTTCCGAGATATTTGCAGATATATCTCAAGGGAAGGGGCCTGACGGACATATTTCGAGATATTTCTTCTTCTTGTTGTTCTTCTTCTGCACAGCTAAGCTGGAAGTGGCATTTGCGGCTCGCACTAGTGCACAGTTATCTCAAAGAAAGGGGCCACGGTGTTTCTGTATCTCTATTATGTTGGTGCGTCTTCGGAACTTTTAAATATCTCGATATATCTCGAAAACTACGCTTCTGATCAAAAAATATCATAGAACATAAATTGTAGGAAACTTAATTCTCTACAAAAAAGGTCTCTTAAGATTTTGCCATAGCTCGCTTCGTTTCCGAGATATTTGCAGATTTATCTCAAGGGAAGGGGCCTGACGGACATATTTCGAGATATTTCTTCTTCTTGTTGTTCTTCTTCTGCACAGCTAAGCTGGAAGTGGCATTTGCGGCTCGCACTAGTGCAGAGTTATCTCAAAGAAAGGGGCCACGGTGTTTCTGTATCTCTATTATGTTGGTGCCGCTTCGGAACTTTTAAATATCTAGATATATCTCGAAAACTACGCTTCTGATCAAAAAATATCATAGAACATAAATTGTAGGAAACATAATTCTCTACAAAAAAGGTCTCTTAACATTTTGCCATAGCTCGCTTCGTTTCCGAGATATTTGCAGATATATCTCAAGGGAAGGGGCCTGACGGACATATTTCGAGATATTTCTTCTTCTTGTTGTTCTTCTTCTGCACAGCTAAGCTGGAAGTGGCATTTACAGCTCGCAATAGTGCAGAGTTATCTCAAAGAAAGGGGCCACGGTGTTTCTGTATCTCTATTATGTTGGTGCGGCTTCGGAACTTTTAAATATCTTGATATATCTCGAGAACTACGCATCTGATCAAAAAATATCATAGAACATGAAAAGTAGGAAACTTAATTCTCTACAAAAAACGTCTCTTAACATTTTGCAATAGCTCTCTTCGTTTCCGAGATATTTGCAGATTTATCTCAAGGGAAGGGGCCTGACGGACATATTTCGAGATATTTCTACTTCTTGTTGTTCTTCTTCTGCACAGCTAAGCTGGAAGTGGCATTTGCAGCTCGCAATAGTGCAGAGTTATCTCAAAGAATGGGGCCACGGTGTTTCTGTATCTCTATTATGTTGGTGCGGCTTCGGAACTTTTAAATATCTCGATATATCTCGAAAACTACGCTTCTGATCAAAAAATATCATAGAACATAAAAAGTAGGAAACTTAATTCTCTACAAAAAAGGTCTCTTAACATTTTGCCATAGCTCGCTTCGTTTCCGAGATATTTGCAGATTTATCTCAAGGGAAGGGGCCTGACGGACATATTTCGAGATATTTCTTCTTCTTGTTGTTCTTCTTCTGCACAGCTAAGCTGGAAGTGGCATTTGCGGCTCGCACTAGTGCAGAGTTATCTCAAAGAAAGGAGCCACGGTGTTTCTGTATCTCTATTATGTTGGTGCGGCTTCGGAACTTTTAAATATCTCGATATATCTCGAAAACGACGCTTCTGATCAAAAAATATCATAGAACATAAATTGTAGGAAACATAATTCACTACAAAAAACGTCTCTTAACATTTTGCCATAGCTCGCTTCGTTTCCGAGATATTTGCAGATTCAGCTCAAAGGAACGGGCCTGACGGACATATTTCGAGATACTTCTTCTTCTTGTTGTTCTTCTTCTGCACAGCTAAGCTGGAAGTGGCATTTGCGGCTCGCACTAGTGCAGAGTTATCTCAAAGAAAGGGGCCACGGTGTTTCTGTATCTCTATTATGTTGGTGCGGCTTCGGAACTTTTAAATATCTCGATATATCTCGAAAACTACGCTTCTGTCCAAAAAATATCATAGAACCTAAATTGTAGGAAACATAATTCTCTACAAAAAAGGTCTCTTAACATTTTGCCATAGCTGGCTTCGTTTCCGAGATATTTGCAGATATATCTCAAGGGAAGGGGCCTGACGGACATATTTCGAGATATTTCTTCTTCTTGTTGTTCTTCTTCTGCACAGCTAAGCTGGAAGTGGCATTTGCAGCTCGCAATAGTGCAGAGTTATCTCAAAGAAAGGGGCCACGGTGTTTCTGTATCTCTATTATGTTGGTGCGGCTTCGGAACTTTTAAATATTTCGATATATCTCGAAAACTACGCTTCTGATCAAAAAATATCATAGAACATGAAAAGTAGGAAACTTAATTCTCTACAAAAAAGGTCTCTTAACATTTTGCAATAGCTCTCTTCGTTTCCGAGATATTTGCAGATTTATCTCAAGGGAAGGGGCCTGACGGACATATTTCGAGATATTTCTACTTCTTGTTGTTCTTCTTCTGCACAGCTAAGCTGGAAGTGGCATTTGCAGCTCGCAATAGTGCAGAGTTATCTCAAAGAATGGGGCCACGGTGTTTCTGTATCTCTATTATGTTGGTGCGGCTTCGGAACTTTTAAATATCTCGATATATCTCGAAAACTACGCTTCTGATCAAAAAATATCATAGAACATAAAAAGTAGGAAACTTAATTCTCTACAAAAAAGGTCTCTTAACATTTTGCCATAGCTCGCTTCGTTTCCGAGATATTTGCAGATTTATCTCAAGGGAAGGGGCCTGACGGACATATTTCGAGATATTTCTTCTTCTTGTTGTTCTTCTTCTGCACAGCTAAGCTGGAAGTGGCATTTGCGGCTCGCACTAGTGCAGAGTTATCTCAAAGAAAGGAGCCACGGTGTTTCTGTATCTCTATTATGTTGGTGCGGCTTCGGAACTTTTAAATATCTCGATATATCTCGAAAACTACGCTTCTGATCAAAAAATATCATAGAACATAAATTGTAGGAAACATAATTCACTACAAAAAACGTCTCTTAACATTTTGCCATAGCTCGCTTCGTTTCCGAGATATTTGCAGATTCAGCTCAAAGGAACGGGCCTGACGGACATATTTCGAGATACTTCTTCTTCTTGTTGTTCTTCTTCTGCACAGCTAAGCTGGAAGTGGCATTTGCGGCTCGCACTAGTGCAGAGTTATCTCAAAGAAAGGGGCCACGGTGTTTCTGTATCTCTATTATGTTGGTGCGGCTTCGGAACTTTTAAATATCTCGATATATCTCGAAAACTACGCTTCTGTCCAAAAAATATCATAGAACCTAAATTGTAGGAAACATAATTCTCTACAAAAAAGGTCTCTTAACATTTTGCCATAGCTGGCTTCGTTTCCGAGATATTTGCAGATATATCTCAAGGGAAGGGGCCTGACGGACATATTTCGAGATATTTCTTCTTCTTGTTGTTCTTCTTCTGCACAGCTAAGCTGGAAGTGGCATTTGCAGCTCGCAATAGTGCAGAGTTATCTCAAAGAAAGGGGCCACGGTGTTTCTGTATCTCTATTATGTTGGTGCGGCTTCGGAACTTTTAAATATTTCGATATATCTCGAAAACTACGCTTCTGATCAAAAAATATCATAGAACGTAAATTGTAGGAAACATTATTCTCTACAAAAAAGGTCTCTTAACATTTTGCCATAGCTCGCTTCGTTTCCGAGATATTTGCAGATTTATCTCAAGGGAAGGGGCCTGACGGACATATTTCGAGATATTTCTTCTTCTTGTTGTTCTTCTTCTGCACAGCTAAGCTGGAAGTGGCATTTGCAGCTCGCACTAGCGCAGAGTTATCTCAAAGAAAGGGGCCACGGTGTTTCTGTATCTCTATTATGTTGGTGCGGCTTCGGAACTTTTAAATATCTCGATATATCTCGAAAACTACGCTTCTGATCAAAAAATATCATAGAACATAAAAAGTAGGAAACTTAATTCTCTACAAAAAACGTCTCTTAACATTTTGCCATAGATCGCTTCGTTTCCGAGATATTTGCAGATTCAGCTCAAAGGAACTGGCCTGACGGACATATTTCGAGATATTTCTTCTTCTTGTTGTTCTTCCTCTGCACAGCTAAGCTGGAAGTGGCATTTGCAGCTCGCAATAGTGCAGAGTTATCTCAAAGAAAGGGGCCACGGTGTTTCTGTATCTCTATTATGTTGGTGCGGCTTCGGAACTTTTGAATATCTTGATATATCTCGAGAACTACGCATCTGATCAAAAAATATCAGAACATAAAAAGTAGGAAACTTAATTCTCTACAAAAAAGGTCTCTTAACATTTTGCCATAGCTCGCTTCGTTTCCGAGATATTTGCAGATTTATCTCAAGGGAAGAGGCCTAACGGACATATTTCGAGATATTTCTTCTTCTTGTTGTTCTTCTTCTGCACAGTTAAACTGGAAGTGGCATTTCCAGCTCGCAATAGTGCAGAGTTATCTCAAAGAAAGGGGCCACGGTGTTTCTGTATCTCTATTATGTTGGTGCGGTTTCGGAACTTTTAAATATCTTGATATATCTCGAGAACTACGCATCTGATCAAAAAATATCATAGAACATAAAAAGTAGGAAACTTAATTCTCTACAAAAAAGGTCTCTCAACATTTTGCCATAGCTCGCTTCGTTTCCGAGATATTTGCAGATTTATCTCAAGGGAAGGGGCCTGACGGACGTATTTCGAGATATTTCTTCTTCTTGTTGTTCTTCTTCTGCACAGCTGAGCTGGAAGTGGCATTTGCAGGTCGCAATAGTGCAGAGTTATCTCAAAGAAAGGGGCCACGGTGTTTCTGTATCTCTATTATGTTGGTGCGGCTTCGGAACTTTTAAATATCTCGATATATCTCGAAAACTACGCTTCTGATCAAAAAATATCATAGAACGTAAATTGTAGGAAACATGATTCTCTACAAAAAAGGTCTCTTAACATTTTGCCATAGCTCGCTTCGTTTCCGAGATATTTGCAGATTCATCTCAAGGGAAGGGGTCTGACGGACATATTTCGAGATATTTCTTCTTCTTGTTGTTCTTCTTCTGCACAGCTAAGCTCGAAGCGGCATTTGCAGCTCGCAATAGTGCAGAGTTATCTCAAAGAAAGAGGCCACGGTGTTTCTGTACCTCTATTATGTTGGTGCGGCTTCGGAACTTTTAAATATCTTGATATATCTCGAGAACTACGCATCTGATCAAAAAATATCATCGAACATAAAAAGTAGGAAACTTAATTCTCTACAAAAAAGGTCTCTTAACATTTTGCCATAGCTCGCTTCGTTTCCGAGATATTTGCAGATTTATCTCAAGGGAAGTGGCCTGACGGACATATTTCGAGATATTTCTTCTTCTTGTTGTTCTTGTTCTGCACAGCTAAGCTGGAAGTGGCATTTGCAGCTCGCAATAGTGCAGAGTTATCCCAAAGAAAGGGGCCACGGTGTTTCTGTATCTCTATTATGTTGGTGCGGCTTCGGAACTTTTAAATATCTTGATATATCTCGAGAACTACGCATCTGATCAAAAAATATCATACTACATAAAAAGTAGGAAACTTAATTCTCTACAAGAAAGGTCTCTAAACATTTTGCCATAGCTCGCTTCGTTTCCGAGATATTTGCAGATTTATCTCAAGGGAAGGGGCCTGATGGACATATTTCGAGATATTTCTTCTTCTTGTTGTTCTTCTTCTGCACAGCTAAGCTGGAAGTGGCATTTGCAGCTCGCAATAGTGCAGAGTTATCTCAAAGAGAGGAGCCACGGTGTTTCTGTATCTCTATTATGTTGGTGCGGCTTCGGAACTTTTAAATATCTTGATATATCTCGAGAACTACGCATCTGATCAAAAAATATCATAGAAAATAAAAAGTAGGAAACTTAATTCTCTACAAAAAAGGTCTCTTAACATTTCGCCATAGCTCGCTTCGTTTCCGAGATATTTGCAGATATATCTCAAGGGAAGGGGCCTGACGGACATATTTCGAGATATTTCTTCTTCTTGTTGTTCTTCTTCTGCACAGCTAAGCTGGAAGTGGCATTTGCGGCTCGCACTAGTGCACAGTTATCTCAAAGAAAGGGGCCACGGTGTTTCTGTATCTCTATTATGTTGGTGCGTCTTCGGAACTTTTAAATATCTCGATATATCTCGAAAACTACGCTTCTGATCAAAAAATATCATACAACATAAATTGTAGGAAACATAATTCTCTACAAAAAAGGTCTCTTAACATTTTGCCATAGCTCGCTTCGTTTCCGAGATATTTGCAGATTCAGCTCAAAGGAACTGGCCTGACGGACATATTTCGAGATATTTCTTCTTCTTGTTGTTCCGCCTCTGCACAGCTAAGCTGGAAGTGGCATTTGCAGCTTGCAATAGTGCAGAGTTATCTTAAAGAAAGGGGCCACGGTGTTTCTGTATCTCTATTATGTTGGTGCGGCTTCGGAACTTTTAAATATCCTGATATATCTCGAGAACTACGCATCTGATCAAAAAATGTCATAGAACATAAAAAGTAGGAAACTTAATTCTCTACAAAAAAGGTCTCTTAACATTTTGCCATAGCTCGCTTCGTTTCCGAGATATTTGCAGATTTATCTCAAGGGAAGGGGCCTGACGGACATATTTCGAGATATTTCTTCTTCTTGTTGTTCTTCTTCTGCACAGCTAAGCTGGAAGTGGCATTTGCGGCTCGCACTAGTGCACAGTTATCTCAAAGAAAGGGGCCACGGTGTTTCTGTATCTCTATTATGTTGGTGCGTCTTCGGAACTTTTAAATATCTCGATATATCTCGAAAACTACGCTTCTGATCAAAAAATATCATAGAACATAAATTGTAGGAAACATAATTCTCTACAAAAAAGGTCTCGTAACATTTTGCCATAGCTCGCTTCGTTTCCGAGATATTTGCAGATTCAGCTCAAAGGAACTGGCCTGACGGACATATTTCGAGATATTTCTCCTTCTTGTTGTTCTTCCTCTGCACAGCTAAGCTGGAAGTGGCATTTGCAGCTCGCAATAGTGCAGAGTTATCTCAAAGAAAGGGGCCACGGTGTTTCTGTATCTCTATTATGTTGGTGCGGCTTCGGAACTTTTAAATATCTTGATATATCTCGAGAACTACGCATCTGATCAAAAAATATCATAGAACATAAAAAGTAGGAAACTTAATTCTCTACAAAAAAGGTCTCTTAACATTTTGCCATAGCTCGCTTCGTTTCCGAGATATTTGCAGATTTATCTCAAGGGAAGGGGCCTGACGGACATATTTCGAGATATTTCTTCTTCTTGTTGTTCTTCTTCTGCACAGCTAAGCTGGAAGTGGCATTTGCAGCTCGCACTAGTGCAGAGTTATCTCAAAGAAAGGGGCCACGGTGTTTCTGTATCTCTATTATGTTGGTGCGGCTTCGGAACTTTTAAATATCTCGATATATCTCGAAAACTACGCTTCTGATCAAAAAATATCATAGAACATAAAAAGTAGGAAACTTAATTCTCTACAAAAAAGGTCTCTTAACATTTTGCCATAGCTCGTTTCGTTTCCGAGATATTTGCAGATTTATCTCAAGGGAAGGGGCCTGACGGACATATTTCGAGATATTTCTTCTTCTTGTTGTTCTTCTTCTGCACAGCTAAGCTGGAAGTGGCATTTGCGGCTCGCACTAGTGCAGAGTTATCTCAAAGAAAGGGGCCACGGTGTTTCTGTATCTCTATTATGTTGGTGCGGCTTCGGAACTTTTAAATATCTCGATATATCTCGAAAACTACGCTTCTGATCAAAAAATATCATACAACATAAATTGTAGGAAACATAATTCTCTACAAAAAAGGTCTCTTAACATTTTGCCATAGCTCGCTTCGTTTCCGAGATATTTGCAGATTCAGCTCAAAGGAACTGGCCTGACGGACATATTTCGAGATATTTCTTCTTCTTGTTGTTCCTCCTCTGCACAGCTAAGCTGGAAGTGGCATTTGCAGCTCGCAATAGTGCAGAGTTATCTTAAAGAAAGGGGCCACGGTGTTTCTGTATCTCTATTATGTTGGTGCGGCTTCGGAACTTTTAAATATCTTGATATATCTCGAGAACTACGCATCTGATCAAAAAATGTCATACAACATAAAAAGTAGGAAACTTAATTCTCTACAAAAAAGGTCTCTTAACATTTTGCCATAGCTCGCTTCGTTTCCGGGATATTTGCATATTTATCTCAAGGGAAGGGGCCTGACGGACATATTTCGAGATATTTCTTCTTCTTGTTGTTCTTCTTCTGCACAGCTAAGCTGGAAGTGGCATTTGCGGCTCGCACTAGTGCAGAGTTATCTCAAAGAAAGGGGCCACGGTGTTTCTGTATCTCTATTATGTTGGTGCGGCTTCGGAACTTTTAAATATCTCGATATATCTCGAAAACTACGCTTCTGATCAAAAAATATCATAGAACATAAAAAGTAGGAAACTTAATTCTCTACAAAAAAGGTCTCTTAACATTTTGCCATAGCTCGCTTCGTTTCCGAGATATTTGCAGATTTATCTCAAGGGAAGGGGCCTAACGGACATATTTCGAGATATTTCTTCTTCTTGTTGTTCTTCTTCTGCACAGCTAAACTGGAAGTGGCATTTCCAGCTCGCAATAGTGCAGAGTTATCTCAAGGAAAGGGGCCACGGTGTTTCTGTATATCTATTATGTTGGTGCGGTTTCGGAACTTTTAAATATCTTGATATATCTCGAGAACTACGCATCTGATCAAAAAATATCATAGAACATAAAAAGTAGGAAACTTAATTCTCTACAAAAAAGGTCTCTTAACATTTTGCGATAGCTCGCTTCGTTTCCGAGATATTTGCAGATTTATCTCAAGGGAAGGGGCCTGACGGACATATTTCGAGATATTTCTTCTTCTTGTTGTTCTTCTTCTGCACAGCTAAGCTGGAAGTGGCATTTGCGGCTCGCACTAGTGCAGAGTTATCTCAAAGAAAGGGGCCACGGTGTTTCTGTATCCCTATTATGTTGGTGCGGCTTCGGAACTTTTAAATATCTTGATATATCTCGAGAACTACGCATCTGATCAAAAAATATCATAGAACATAAAAAGTAGGAAACTTAATTCTCTACAAAAAAGGTCTCTTAACATTTTGCCATAGCTCGCTTCGTTTCCGAGATATTTGCAGATTTATCTCAAGGGAAGGGGCCTGACGGACATATTTCGAGATACTTCTTCTTCTTGTTGTTCTTCTTCTGCACAGCTAAGCTGGAAGTGGCATTTGCGGCTCGCACTAGTGCAGAGTTATCTCAAAGAAAGGGGCCACGGTGTTTCTGTATCTCTATTATGTTGGTGCCGCTTCGGAACTTTTAAATATCTAGATATATCTCGAAAACTACGCTTCTGATCAAAAAATATCATACAACATAAATTGTAGGAAACATAATTCTCTACAAAAAAGGTCTCTTAACATTTTGCCATAGCTCGCTTCGTTTCCGAGATATTTGCAGATATATCTCAAGGGAAGGGGCCTGACGGACATATTTCGAGATATTTCTTCTTCTTGTTGTTCTTCTTCTGCACAGCTAAGCTGGAAGTGGCATTTACAGCTCGCAATAGTGCAGAGTTATCTCAAAGAAAGGGGCCACGGTGTTTCTGTATCTCTATTATGTTGGTGCGGCTTCGGAACTTTTAAATATCTTGATATATCTCGAGAACTACGCATCTGATCAAAAAATATCATAGAACATGAAAAGTAGGAAACTTAATTCTCTACAAAAAAGGTCTCTTAACATTTTGCCATAGCTCTCTTCGTTTCCGAGATATTTGCAGATTTATCTCAAGGGAAGGGGCCTGACGGACATATTTCGAGATATTTCTACTTCTTGTTGTTCTTCTTCTGCACAGCTAAGCTGGAAGTGGCATTTGCAGCTCGCAATAGTGCAGAGTTATCTCAAAGAAAGGGGCCACGGTGTTTCTGTATCTCTATTATGTTGGTGCGGCTTCGGAACTTTTAAATATCTTGATATATCTCGAGAACTACGCTTCTGATCAAAAAATATCATACAACATAAATTGTAGGAAACATAATTCTCTACAAAAAAGGTCTCTTAACATTTTGCCATAGCTCGCTTCGTTTCCGAGATATTTGCAGATTCAGCTCAAAGGAACTGGCCTGACGGACATATTTCGAGATATTTCTTCTTCTTGTTGTTCTTGTTCTGCACAGCTAAGCTGGAAGTGGCATTTGTAGCTCGCAATAGTGCAGAGTTATCCCAAAGAAAGGGGCCACGGTGTTTCTGTATCTCTATTATGTTGGTGCGGCTTCGGAACTTTTAAATATCTTGATATATCTCGAGAACTACGCATCTGATCAAAAAATATCATACTACATAAAAAGTAGAAACTTAATTATCTACAAGAAAGGTCTCTAAACATTTTGCCATAGCTCGCTTCGTTTCCGAGATATTTGCAGATTTATCTCAAGGGAAGGGGCCTGACGGACATATTTCGAGATATTTCTTCTTCTTGTTGTTCTTCTTCTGCACAGCTAAGCTGGAAGTGGCATTTGCGGCTCGCACTAGTGCAGAGTTATCTCAAAGAAAGGGGCCACGGTGTTTCTGTATCTCTATTATGTTGGTGCGGCTTCGGAACTTTTAAATATCTCGATATATCTCGAAAACTACGCTTCTGATCAAAAAATATCATAGAACATAAAAAGTAGGAAACTTAATTCTCTACAAAAAAGGTCTCTTAACATTTTGCCATAGCTCGCTTCGTTTCCGAGATATTTGCAGATTTATCTCAAGGGAAGGGGCCTAACGGACATATTTCGAGATATTTCTTCTTCTTGTTGTTCTTCTTCTGCACAGCTAAGCTGGAAGTGGCATTTACAGCTCGCAATAGTGCAGAGTTATCTCAAAGAAAGGGGCCACGGTGTTTCTGTATCTCTATTATGTTGGTGCGGCTTCGGAACTTTTAAATATCTTGATATATCTCGAGAACTACGCATCTGATCAAAAAATATCATAGAACATGAAAAGTAGGAAACTTAATTCTCTACAAAAAAGGTCTCTTAACATTTTGCCATAGCTCTCTTCGTTTCCGAGATATTTGCAGATTTATCTCAAGGGAAGGGGCCTGACGGACATATTTCGAGATATTTCTACTTCTTGTTGTTCTTCTTCTGCACAGCTAAGCTGGAAGTGGCATTTGCAGCTCGCAATAGTGCAGAGTTATCTCAAAGAAAGGGGCCACGGTGTTTCTGTATCTCTATTATGTTGGTGCGGCTTCGGAACTTTTAAATATCTTGATATATCTCGAGAACTACGCTTCTGATCAAAAAATATCATACAACATAAATTGTAGGAAACATAATTCTCTACAAAAAAGGTCTCTTAACATTTTGCCATAGCTCGCTTCGTTTCCGAGATATTTGCAGATTCAGCTCAAAGGAACTGGCCTGACGGACATATTTCGAGATATTTCTTCTTCTTGTTGTTCTTGTTCTGCACAGCTAAGCTGGAAGTGGCATTTGCAGCTCGCAATAGTGCAGAGTTATCCCAAAGAAAGGGGCCACGGTGTTTCTGTATCTCTATTATGTTGGTGCGGCTTCGGAACTTTTAAATATCTTGATATATCTCGAGAACTACGCATCTGATCAAAAAATATCATACTACATAAAAAGTAGAAACTTAATTATCTACAAGAAAGGTCTCTAAACATTTTGCCATAGCTCGCTTCGTTTCCGAGATATTTGCAGATTTATCTCAAGGGAAGGGGCCTGACGGACATATTTCGAGATATTTCTTCTTCTTGTTGTTCTTCTTCTGCACAGCTAAGCTGGAAGTGGCATTTGCGGCTCGCACTAGTGCACAGTTATCTCAAAGAAAGGGGCCACGGTGTTTCTGTATCTCTATTATGTTGGTGCGTCTTCGGAACTTTTAAATATCTCGATATATCTCGAAAACTACGCTTCTGATCAAAAAATATCATAGAACATAAATTGTAGGAAACATAATTCTCTACAAAAAAGGTCTCTTAACATTTTGCCATAGCTCGCTTCGTTTCCGAGATATTTGCAGATTCAGCTCAAAGGAACTGGCCTGACGGACATATTTCGAGATATTTCTCCTTCTTGTTGTTCTTCCTCTGCACAGCTAAGCTGGAAGTGGCATTTGCAGCTCGCAATAGTGCAGAGTTATCTCAAAGAAAGGGGCCACGGTGTTTCTGTATCTCTATTATGTTGGTGCGGCTTCGGAACTTTTAAATATCTTGATATATCTCGAGAACTACGCATCTGATCAAAAAATATCATAGAACATAAAAAGTAGGAAACTTAATTCTCTACAAAAAAGGTCTCTTAACATTTTGCCATAGCTCGCTTCGTTTCCGAGATATTTGCAGATTTATCTCAAGGGATGGGGCCTGACGGACATATTTCGAGATATTTCTTCTTCTTGTTGTTCTTCTTCTGCACAGCTAAGCTGGAAGTGGCATTTGCAGCTCGCACTACTGCAGAGTTATCTCAAAGAAAGGGGCCACGGTGTTTCTGTATCTCTATTATGTTGGTGCGGCTTCGGAACTTTTAAATATCTCGATATATCTCGAAAACTACGCTTCTGATCAAAAAATATCATAGAACATAAAAAGTAGGAAACTTAATTCTCTACAAAAAAGGTCTCTTAACATTTTGCCATAGCTCGTTTCGTTTCCGAGATATTTGCAGATTTATCTCAAGGGAAGGGGCCTGACGGACATATTTCGAGATATTTCTTCTTCTTGTTGTTCTTCTTCTGCACAGCTAAGCTGGAAGTGGCATTTGCGGCTCGCACTAGTGCAGAGTTATCTCAAAGAAAGGGGCCACGGTGTTTCTGTATCTCTATTATGTTGGTGCGGCTTCGGAACTTTTAAATATCTCGATATATCTCGAAAACTACGCTTCTGATCAAAAAATATCATACAACATAAATTGTAGGAAACATAATTCTCTACAAAAAAGGTCTCTTAACATTTTGCCATAGCTCGCTTCGTTTCCGAGATATTTGCAGATTCAGCTCAAAGGAACTGGCCTGACGGACATATTTCGAGATATTTCTTCTTCTTGTTGTTCCTCCTCTGCACAGCTAAGCTGGAAGTGGCATTTGCAGCTCGCAATAGTGCAGAGTTATCTTAAAGAAAGGGGCCACGGTGTTTCTGTATCTCTATTATGTTGGTGCGGCTTCGGAACTTTTAAATATCTTGATATATCTCGAGAACTACGCATCTGATCAAAAAATGTCATACAACATAAAAAGTAGGAAACTTAATTCTCTACAAAAAAGGTCTCTTAACATTTTGCCATAGCTCGCTTCGTTTCCGGGATATTTGCATATTTATCTCAAGGGAAGGGGCCTGACGGACATATTTCGAGATATTTCTTCTTCTTGTTGTTCTTCTTCTGCACAGCTAAGCTGGAAGTGGCATTTGCGGCTCGCACTAGTGCAGAGTTATCTCAAAGAAAGGGGCCACGGTGTTTCTGTATCTCTATTATGTTGGTGCGGCTTCGGAACTTTTAAATATCTCGATATATCTCGAAAACTACGCTTCTGATCAAAAAATATCATAGAACATAAAAAGTAGGAAACTTAATTCTCTACAAAAAAGGTCTCTTAACATTTTGCCATAGCTCGCTTCGTTTCCGAGATATTTGCAGATTTATCTCAAGGGAAGGGGCCTAACGGACATATTTCGAGATATTTCTTCTTCTTGTTGTTCTTCTTCTGCACAGCTAAACTGGAAGTGGCATTTCCAGCTCGCAATAGTGCAGAGTTATCTCAAGGAAAGGGGCCACGGTGTTTCTGTATCTCTATTATGTTGGTGCGGTTTCGGAACTTTTAAATATCTTGATATATCTCGAGAACTACGCATCTGATCAAAAAGTATCATAGAACATAAAAAGTAGGAAACTTAATTCTCTACAAAAAAGGTCTCTTAACATTTTGCCATAGCTCGCTTCGTTTCCGAGATATTTGCAGATTTATCTCAAGGGAAGGGGCCTGACGGACGTATTTCGAGATATTTCTTCTTCTTGTTGTTCTTCTTCTGCACAGCTGAGCTGGAAGTGGCATTTGCAGGTCGCAATAGTGCAGAGTTATCTCAAAGAAAGGGGCCACGGTGTTTCTGTATCTCTATTATGTTGGTGCGGCTTCGGAACTTTTAAATATCTTGATATATACGAGAACTACGCATCTGATCAAAAAATATCATAGAACATGAAAAGTAGGAAACTTAATTCTCTACAAAAAAGGTCTCTTAACATTTTGCCATAGCTCGCTTCGTTTCCGAGATATTTGCAGATTTATCTCAAGGGAAGGGGCCTGACGGACATATTTGGAGATATTTCTTCTTCTTGTTGTTCTTCTTCTGCACAGCTAAGCTGGAAGTGGCATTTGCGGCTCGCACTAGTGCAGAGTTATCTCAAAGAAAGGGGCCACGGTGTTTCTGTATCTCTATTATGTTGGTGCCGCTTCGGAACTTTTAAATATCTCGATATTTCTCGAAAACTACGCTTCTGATCAAAAAATATCATAGAACATAAATTGTAGGAAACATAATTCTCTACAAAAAACGTCTCTTAACATTTTGCCATAGCTCGCTTCGTTTCCGAGATATTTGCAGATTCAGCTCAAAGGAACTGGCCTGACGGACATATTTCGAGATATTTCTTCTTCTTGTTGTTCTTCCTCTGCACAGCTAAGCTGGAAGTGGCATTTGCAGCTCGCAATAGTGCAGAGTTATCTCAAAGAAAGGGGCCACGGTGTTTCTGTATCTCTATTATGTTGGTGCGGCTTCGGAACTTTTAAATATCTTGATATATCTCGAGAACTACGCATCTGATCAAAAAATATCATAGAACATAAAAAGTAGGAAACTTAATTCTCTACAAAAAAGGTCTCTTAACATTTTGCCATAGCTCGCTTCGTTTCCGAGATATTTGCAGATTTATCTCAAGGGAAGGGGCCTGACGGACATATTTCGAGATATTTCTTCTACTTGTTGTTCTTCTTCTGCACAGCTAAGCTGGAAGTGGCATTTGCGGCTCGCACTAGTGCAGAGTTATCTCAAAGAAAGGGGCCACGGTGTTTCTGTATCTCTATTATGTTGGTGCGGCTTCGGAACTTTTAAATATCTCGATATATCTCGAAAACTACGCTTCTGATCAAAAAATATCATAGAACATAAATTGTAGGAAACATAATTCTCTACAAAAAAGGTCTCTTAACATTTTGCCATAGCTCGCTTCGTTTCCGAGATATTTGCAGATATATCTCAAGGGAAGGGGCCTGACGGACATATTTCGAGATATTTCTTCTTCTTGTTGTTCTTCTTCTGCACAGCTAAGCTGGAAGTGGCATTTACAGCTCGCAATAGTGCAGAGTTATCTCAAAGAAAGGGGCCACGGTGTTTCTGTATCTCTATTATGTTGGTGCGGCTTCGGAGCTTTTAAATATCTTGATAAATACGAGAACTACGCATCTGATCAAAAAATATCATAGAACATGAAAAGTAGGAAACTTAATTCTCTACAAAAAAGGTCTCTTAACATTTTGCCATAGCTCGCTTCAGTTCCGAGATATTTGCAGATTTATCTCAAGGGAAGGGGCCTGACGGACATATTTCGAGATATTTCTTCTTCTTGTTGTTCTTCTTCTGCACAGCTAAGCTGGAAGTGGCATTTGCAGCTCGCACTAGTGCAGAGTTATCTCAAAGAAAGGGGCCACGGTGTTTCTGTATCTCTATTATGTTGGTGCGGCTTCGGAACTTTTAAATATCTCGATATATCTCGAAAACTACGCTTCTGATCAAAAAATATCGTAGAACATAAATTGTAGGAAACATAATTCTCTACAAAAAAGGTCTCTTAACATTTTGCGATAGCTCGCTTCGTTTCCGAGATATTTGCAGATTTATCTCAAGGGAAGGGGCCTGACGGACATATTTCGAGATACTTCTTCTTCTTGTTGTTCTTCTTCTGCACAGCTAAGCTGGAAGTGGCATTTGCGGCTCGCACTAGTGCAGAGTTATCTCAAAGAAAGGGGCCACGGTGTTTCTGTATCCCTATTATGTTGGTGCGGCTTCGGAACTTTTAAATATCTTGATATATCTCGAGAACTACGCATCTGATCAAAAAATATCATAGAACATAAAAAGTAGGAAACTTAATTCTCTACAAAAAAGGTCTCTTAACATTTTGCCATAGCTCGCTTCGTTTCCGAGATATTTGCAGATTTATCTCAAGGGAAGGGGCCTGACGGACATATTTCGAGATATTTCTTCTTCTTGTTGTTCTTCTTCTGCACAGCTAAGCTGGAAGTGGCATTTGCGGCTCGCACTAGTGCAGAGTTATCTCAAAGAAAGGGGCCACGGTGTTTCTGTATCTCTATTATGTTGGTGCCGCTTCGGAACTTTTAAATATCTAGATATATCTCGAAAACTACGCTTCTGATCAAAAAATATCATAGAACATAAATTGTAGGAAACATAATTCTCTACAAAAAAGGTCTCTTAACATTTTGCCATAGCTCACTTCGTTTCCGAGATATTTGCAGATATATCTCAAGGGAAGGGGCCTGACGGACATATTTCGAGATATTTCTTCTTCTTGTTGTTCTTCTTCTGCACAGCTAAGCTGGAAGTGGCATTTACAGCTCGCAATAGTGCAGAGTTATCTCAAAGAAAGGGGCCACGGTGTTTCTGTATCTCTATTATGTTGGTGCGGCTTCGGAACTTTTAAATATCTTGATATATCTCGAGAACTACGCATCTGATCAAAAAATATCATAGAACATGAAAAGTAGGAAACTTAATTCTCTACAAAAAAGGTCTCTTAACATTTTGCAATAGCTCTCTTCGTTTCCGAGATATTTGCAGATTTATCTCAAGGGAAGGGGCCTGACGGACATATTTCGAGATATTTCTACTTCTTGTTGTTCTTCTTCTGCACAGCTAAGCTGGAAGTGGCATTTGCAGCTCGCACTAGTGCAGAGTTATCTCAAAGAAAGGGGCCACGGTGTTTCTGTATCTCTATTATGTTGGTGCGGCTTCGGAACTTTTAAATATCTTGATATATCTCGAGAACTACGCGTCTGATCAAAAAATATCATAGAACATAAAAAGTAGGAAACATAATTCTCTACAAGAACGTCTCTTAACATTTTGCCATAGCTCGCTTCGTTTCCGAGATATTTGCAGATTTATCTCAAGGGAAGGGGCCTGACGGACATATTTCGAGATATTTCTTCTTCTAGTTGTTCTTCTTCTGCACAGCTAAGCTGGAAGTGGCATTTACAGCTCGCAATAGTGCAGAGTTATCTCAAAGAAAGGGGCCACGGTGTTTCTGTATCTCTATTATGTTGGTGCGGCTTCGGAACTTTTAAATATCTTGATATATCTCGAGAACTACGCATCTGATCAAAAAATATCATAGAACATAAAAAGTAGGAAACTTAATTCTCTACAAAAAAGGTCTCTTAACATTTTGCCATAGCTCGCTTCGTTTCCGAGATATTTGCAGATTTATCTCAACGGAAGGGGCCTGACGGACATATTTCGAGATATTTCTTCTTCTTGTTGTTCTTCTTCTGCACAGCTAAGCTGGAAGTGGCATTTGCGGCTCGCACTAGTGCAGAGTTATCTCAAAGAAAGGGGCCACGGTGTTTCTGTATCTCTATTATGTTGGTGCCGCTTCGGAACTTTTAAATATCTAGATATATCTCGAAAACTACGCTTCTGATCAAAAAATATCATAGAACATAAATTGTAGGAAACATAATTCTCTACAAAAAAGGTCTCTTAACATTTTGCCATAGCTCACTTCGTTTCCGAGATATTTGCAGATATATCTCAAGGGAAGGGGCCTGACGGACATATTTCGAGATATTTCTTCTTCTTGTTGTTCTTCTTCTGCACAGCTAAGCTGGAAGTGGCATTTACAGCTCGCAATAGTGCAGAGTTATCTCAAAGAAAGGGGCCACGGTGTTTCTGTATCTCTATTATGTTGGTGCGGCTTCGGAACTTTTAAATATCTTGATATATCTCGAGAACTACGCATCTGATCAAAAAATATCATAGAACATGAAAAGTAGGAAACTTAATTCTCTACAAAAAAGGTCTCTTAACATTTTGCAATAGCTCTCTTCGTTTCCGAGATATTTGCAGATTTATCTCAAGGGAAGGGGCCTGACGGACATATTTCGAGATATTTCTACTTCTTGTTGTTCTTCTTCTGCACAGCTAAGCTGGAAGTGGCATTTGCAGGTCGCAATAGTGCAGAGTTATCTCAAAGAAAGGGGCCACGGTGTTTCTGTATCTCTATTATGTTGGTGCGGCTTCGGAACTTTTAAATATCTCGATATATCTCGAAAACTACGCTTCTGACCAAAAAATATCATAGAACCTAAATTGTAGGAAACATAATTCTCTACAAAAAAGGTCTCTTAACATTTTGCCATAGCTCGCTTCGTTTCCGAGATATTTGCAGATATATCTCAAGGGAAGGGGCCTGACGGACATATTTCGAGATATTTCTTCTTCTTGTTGTTCTTCTTCTGCACAGCTAAGCTGGAAGTGGCATTTGCAGCTCGCAATAGTGCAGAGTTATCTCAAAGAAAGGGGCCACGGTGTTTCTGTATCTCTATTATGTTGGTGCGGCTTCGGAACTTTTAAATATTTCGATATATCTCGAAAACTACGCTTCTGATCAAAAAATATCATAGAACATAAATTGTAGGAAACATTATTCTCTACAAAAAAGGTCTCTTAACATTTTGCCATAGCTCGCTTCGTTTCCGAGATATTTGCAGATTTATCTCAAGGGAAGGGGCCTGACGGACATATTTCGAGATATTTCTTCTTCTTGTTGTTCTTCTTCTGCACAGCTAAGCTGGAAGTGGCATTTGCAGCGCGCAATAGTGCAGAGTTATCTCAAAGAAAGGGGCCACGGTGTTTCTGTATCTCTATTATGTTGGTGCGGCTTCGGAACTTTTAAATATCTTGATATATCTCGAGAACTACGCATCTGATCAAAAAATATCATACAACATAAAAAGTAGGAAGCTTAATTCTCTACAAAAAAGGTCTCTTAACATTTTGCCATAGCTCGCTTCGTTTCCGAGATATTTGCAGATTTATCTCAAGGGAAGGGGCCTGACGGACATATTTCGAGATATTTCTTCTTCTTGTTGTTCTTCTTCTGCACAGCTGAGCTGGAAGTGGCATTTGCAGGTCGCAATAGTGCAGAGTTATCTCAAAGAAAGGGGCCACGGTGTTTCTGTATCTCTATTATGTTGGTGCGGCTTCGGAACTTTTAAATATCTCGATATATCTCGAAAACTACGCTTCTGATCAAAAAATGTCATAGAACGTAGATTGTAGGAAACATTATTCTCTACAAAA
This sequence comes from Osmia lignaria lignaria, assembly GCF_051020975.1. NCBI lineage: Eukaryota > Metazoa > Arthropoda > Insecta > Hymenoptera > Megachilidae > Osmia > Osmia lignaria. The sequence goes on from NW_027478159.1 coordinate 24,678,363, forward strand.
AAGGTCTCTTAACATTTTGCCATAGCTCGCTTCGTTTCCGAGATATTTGCAGATTTATCTCAAGGGAAGGGGCCTGACGGACATATTTCGAGATATTTCTTCTTCTTGTTGTTCTTCTTCTGCACAGCTAAGCTGGAAGTGGCATTTGCGGCTCGCACTAGTGCAGAGTTATCTCAAAGAAAGGGGCCACGGTGTTTCTGTATCCCTATTATGTTGGTGCGGCTTCGGAACTTTTAAATATCTCGATATATCTCGAAAACTACGCCTCTGATCAAAAAATATCATAGAACATAAATTGTAGGAAACATAATTCTCTACAAAAAACGTCTCTTAACATTTTGCCATAGCTCGCTTCGTTTCCGAGATATTTGCAGATTCAGCTCAAAGGAACTGGCCTGACGGACATATTTCGAGATATTTCTTCTTCTTGTTGTTCTTCCTCTGCACAGCTAAGCTGGAAGTGGCATTTGCAGCTCGCAATAGTGCAGAGTTATCTCAAAGAAAGGGGCCACGGTGTTTCTGTATCTCTATTATGTTGGTGCGGCTTCGGAACTTTTAAATATCTTGATATATCTCGAGAACTACGCATCTAATCAAAAAATATCATAGAACATAAAAAGTAGGAAACTTAATTCTCTACAAAAAAGGTCTCTTAACATTTTGCCATAGCTCTCTTTGTTTCCGAGATATTTGCAGATTTATCTCAAGGGAAGGGGCCTGACGGACATATTTCGAGATATTTCTTCTTCTTGTTGTTCTTCTTCTGCACAGCTAAGCTGGAAGTGGCATTTGCAGCTCGCAATAGTGCAGAGTTACCTCAAAGAAAGGGGCCACGGTGTTTCTGTATCTCTATTATGTTGGTGCGGCTTCGGAACTTTTAGATATCTTGATATATCTCGAGAACTACGCATCTGATCAAAAAATATCATAGAACGTAAAAAGTAGGAAACTTAATTCTCTACAAAAAAGGTCTCTTAACATTTTGCCATAGCTCGCTTCGTTTCCGAGATATTTGCAGATTTATCTCAAGGGAAGGGGCCTGACGGACATATTTCGAGATATTTCTTCTTCTTGTTGTTCTTCTTCTGCACAGCTAAGCTGGAAGTGGCATTTGCAGCTCGCAATAGTGCAGAGTTATCTCAAAGAAAGGGGCCACGGTGTTTCTGTATCTCTATTATGTTGGTGCGGCTTCGGAACTTTTAGATATCTTGATATATCTCGAGAACTACGCATCTGATCAAAAAATATCATAGAACATAAAAAGTAGGAAACTTAATTCTCTACAAAAAAGGTCTCTTAACATTTTGCCATAGCTCGCTTCGTTTCCGAGATATTTGCAGATTTATCTCAAGGGAAGGGGCCTGACGGACATATTTCGAGATATTTCTACTTCTTGTTGTTCTTCTTCTGCACAGCTAAGCTGGAAGTGGCATTTGCAGCTCGCAATAGTGCAGAGTTATCTCAAAGAAAGGGGCCACGGGGTTTCTGTATCTCTATTATGTTGGTGCGGCTTCGGAACTTTTAAATATCTTGATATATCTCGAGAACTACGCGTCTGATCAAAAAATATCATAGAACATAAAAAGTAGGAAACTTAATTCTCTACAAAAAAGGTCTCTTAACATTTTGCCATAGCTCGTTTCGTTTCCGAGATATTTGCAGATTTATCTCAAGAGAAGGGGCCTGACGGACATATTTCGAGATATTTCTTCTTCTTGTTGTTCTCCTTCTGCACAGCTAAGCTGGAAGTGGCATTTGCGGCTCGCACTAGTGCAGAGTTATCTCAAGGAAAGGGGCCACGGTGTTTCTGTATCCCTATTATGTTGGTGCGGCTTCGGAACTTTTAAATATCTCGATATATCTCGAAAACTACGCTTCTGATCAAAAAATATCATAGAACATAAATTGTAGGAAACATAATTCTCTACAAAAAACGTCTCTTAACATTTTGCCATAGCTCGCTTCGTTTCCGAGATATTTGCAGATTCAGCTCAAAGGAACTGGCCTGACGGACATATTTCGAGATATTTCTTCTTCTTGTTGTTCTTCCTCTGCACAGCTAAGCTGGAAGTGGCATTTGCAGCTCGCAATAGTGCAGAGTTATCTCAAAGAAAGGGGCCACGGTGTTTCTGTATCTCTATTATGTTGGTGCGGCTTCGGAACTTTTAAATATCTTGATATATCTCGAGAACTACGCATCTGATCAAAAAATATCATAGAACATAAAAAGTAGGAAACTTAATTCTCTACAAAAAAGGTCTCTTAACATTTTGCCATAGCTCGCTTCGTTTCCGAGATATTTGCAGATTTATCTCAAGGGAAGGGGCCTGACGGACATATTTCGAGATATTTCTTCTACTTGTTGTTCTTCTTCTGCACAGCTAAGCTGGAAGTGGCATTTGCGGCTCGCACTAGTGCAGAGTTATCTCAAAGAAAGGGGCCACGGTGTTTCTGTATCTCTATTATGTTGGTGCGGCTTCGGAACTTTTAAATATCTCGATATATCTCGAAAACTACGCTTCTGATCAAAAAATATCATAGAACATAAATTGTAGGAAACATAATTCTCTACAAAAAAGGTCGCTTAACATTTTGCCATAGCTCGCTTCGTTTCCGAGATATTTGCAGATATATCTCAAGGGAAGGGGCCTGACGGACATATTTCGAGATATTTCTTCTTCTTGTTGTTCTTCTTCTGCACAGCTAAGCTGGAAGTGGCATTTACAGCTCGCAATAGTGCAGAGTTATCTCAAAGAAAGGGGCCACGGTGTTTCTGTATCTCTATTATGTTGGTGCGGCTTCGGAGCTTTTAAATATCTTGATATATACGAGAACTACGCATCTGATCAAAAAATATCATAGAACATGAAAAGTAGGAAACTTAATTCTCTACAAAAAAGGTCTCTTAACATTTTGCCATAGCTCGCTTCAGTTCCGAGATATTTGCAGATTTATCTCAAGGGAAGGGGCCTGACGGACATATTTCGAGATATTTCTTCTTCTTGTTGTTCTTCTTCTGCACAGCTAAGCTGGAAGTGGCATTTGCAGCTCGCACTAGTGCAGAGTTATCTCAAAGAAAGGGGCCACGGTGTTTCTGTATCTCTATTATGTTGGTGCGGCTTCGGAACTTTTAAATATCTCGATATATCTCGAAAACTACGCTTCTGATCAAAAAATATCGTAGAACATAAATTGTAGGAAACATAATTCTTTACAAAAAAGGTCTCTTAACATTTTGCGATAGCTCGCTTCGTTTCCGAGATATTTGCAGATTTATCTCAAGGGAAGGGGCCTGACGGACATATTTCGAGATATTTCTTCTTCTTGTTGTTCTTCTTCTGCACAGCTAAGCTGGAAGTGGCATTTGCGGCTCGCACTAGTGCAGAGTTATCTCAAAGAAAGGGGCCACGGTGTTTCTGTATCCCTATTATGTTGGTGCGGCTTCGGAACTTTTAAATATCTTGATATATCTCGAGAACTACGCATCTGATCAAAAAATATCATAGAACATAAAAAGTAGGAAACTTAATTCTCTACAAAAAAGGTCTCTTAACATTTTGCCACAGCTCGCTTCGTTTCCGAGATATTTGCAGATTTATCTCAAGGGAAGGGGCCTGACGGACATATTTCGAGATATTTCTTCTTCTTGTTGTTCTTCTTCTGCACAGCTAAGCTGGAAGTGGCATTTGCGGCTCGCACTAGTGCAGAGTTATCTCAAAGAAAGGGGCCACGGTGTTTCTGTATCTCTATTATGTTGGTGCCGCTTCGGAACTTTTAAATATCTAGATATATCTCGAAAACTACGCTTCTGATCAAAAAATATCATAGAACATAAATTGTAGGAAACATAATTCTCTACAAAAAAGGTCTCTTAACATTTTGCCATAGCTCACTTCGTTTCCGAGATATTTGCAGATATATCTCAAGGGAAGGGGCCTGACGGACATATTTCGAGATATTTCTTCTTCTTGTTGTTCTTCTTCTGCACAGCTAAGCTGGAAGTGGCATTTACAGCTCGCAATAGTGCAGAGTTATCTCAAAGAAAGGGGCCACGGTGTTTCTGTATCTCTATTATGTTGGTGCGCCTTCGGAACTTTTAAATATCTTGATATATCTCGAGAACTACGCGTCTGATCAAAAAATATCATAGAACATGAAAAGTAGGAAACTTAATTCTCTACAAAAAAGGTCTCTTAACATTTTGCAATAGCTCTCTTCGTTTCCGAGATATTTGCAGATTTATCTCAAGGGAAGGGGCCTGACGGACATATTTCGAGATATTTCTACTTCTTGTTGTTCTTCTTCTGCACAGCTAAGCTGGAAGTGGCATTTGCAGCTCGCAATAGTGCAGAGTTATCTCAAAGAAAGGGGCCACGGTGTTTCTGTATCTCTATTATGTTGGTGCGGCTTCGGAACTTTTAAATATCTCGATATATCTCGAGAACTACGCGTCTGATCAAAAAATATCATAGAACATAAAAAGTAGGAAACATAATTCTCTACAAAAAACGTCTCTTAACATTTTGCCATAGCTCGCTTCGTTTCCGAGATATTTGCAGATTCAGCTCAAAGGAACTGGCCTGACGGACATATTTCGAGATATTTCTTCTTCTTGTTGTTCTTCCTCTGCACAGCTAAGCTGGAAGTGGCATTTGCAGCTCGCAATAGTGCAGAGTTATCTCAAAGAAAGGGGCCACGGTGTTTCTGTATCTCTATTATGTTGGTGCGGCTTCGGAACTTTTAAATATCTTGATATATCTCGAGAACTACGCATCTGATCAAAAAATATCATAGAACATAAAAAGTAGGAAACTTAATTCTCTACAAAAAAGGTCTCTTAACATTTTGCCATAGCTCGCTTCGTTTCCGAGATATTTGCAGATTTATCTCAAGGGAAGGGGCCTGACGGACATATTTCGAGATATTTCTTCTACTTGTTGTTCTTCTTCTGCACAGCTAAGCTGGAAGTGGCATTTGCGGCTCGCACTAGTGCAGAGTTATCTCAAAGAAAGGGGCCACGGTGTTTCTGTATCTCTATTATGTTGGTGCGGCTTCGGAACTTTTAAATATCTCGATATATCTCGAAAACTACGCTTCTGATCAAAAAATATCATAGAACATAAATTGTAGGAAACATAATTCTCTACAAAAAAGGTCGCTTAACATTTTGCCATAGCTCGCTTCGTTTCCGAGATATTTGCAGATATATCTCAAGGGAAGGGGCCTGACGGACATATTTCGAGATATTTCTTCTTCTTGTTGTTCTTCTTCTGCACAGCTAAGCTGGAAGTGGCATTTGCGGCTCGCACTAGTGCAGAGTTATCTCAAAGAAAGGGGCCACGGTGTTTCTGTATCTCTATTATGTTGGTGCGGCTTCGGAACTTTTAAATATCTCGATATATCTCGAAAACTACGCTTCTGATCAAAAAATATCATAGAACATAAATTGTAGGAAACATAATTCTCTACAAAAAAGGTCGCTTAACATTTTGCCATAGCTCGCTTCGTTTCCGAGATATTTGCAGATATATCTCAAGGGAAGGGGCCTGACGGACATATTTCGAGATATTTCTTCTTCTTGTTGTTCTTCTTCTGCACAGCTAAGCTGGAAGTGGCATTTACAGCTCGCAACAGTGCAGAGTTATCTCAAAGAAAGGGGCCACGGTGTTTCTGTATCTCTATTATGTTGGTGCGGCTTCGGAGCTTTTAAATATCTTGATATATACGAGAACTACGCATCTGATCAAAAAATATCATAGAACATGAAAAGTAGGAAACTTAATTCTCTACAAAAAAGGTCTCTTAACATTTTGCCATAGCTCGCTTCAGTTCCGAGATATTTGCAGATTTATCTCAAGGGAAGGGGCCTGACGGACATATTTCGAGATATTTCTTCTTCTTGTTGTTCTTCTTCTGCACAGCTAAGCTGGAAGTGGCATTTGCGGCTCGCACTAGTGCAGAGTTATCTCAAAGAAAGGGGCCACGGTGTTTCTGTATCTCTATTATGTTGGTGCCGCTTCGGAACTTTTAAATATCTAGATATATCTCGAAAACTACGCTTCTGATCAAAAAATATCATAGAACATAAATTGTAGGAAACATAATTCTCTACAAAAAAGGTCTCTTAACATTTTGCCATAGCTCACTTCGTTTCCGAGATATTTGCAGATATATCTCAAGGGAAGGGGCCTGACGGACATATTTCGAGATATTTCTTCTTCTTGTTGTTCTTCTTCTGCACAGCTAAGCTGGAAGTGGCATTTACAGCTCGCAATAGTGCAGAGTTATCTCAAAGAAAGGGGCCACGGTGTTTCTGTATCTCTATTATGTTGGTGCGGCTTCGGAACTTTTAAATATCTTGATATATCTCGAGAACTACGCGTCTGATCAAAAAATATCATAGAACATGAAAAGTAGGAAACTTAATTCTCTACAAAAAAGGTCTCTTAACATTTTGCAATAGCTCTCTTCGTTTCCGAGATATTTGCAGATTTATCTCAAGGGAAGGGGCCTGACGGACATATTTCGAGATATTTCTACTTCTTGTTGTTCTTCTTCTGCACAGCTAAGCTGGAAGTGGCATTTGCAGCTCGCAATAGTGCAGAGTTATCTCAAAGAAAGGGGCCACGGTGTTTCTGTATCTCTATTATGTTGGTGCGGCTTCGGAACTTTTAAATATCTCGATATATCTCGAGAACTACGCGTCTGATCAAAAAATATCATAGAACATAAAAAGTAGGAAACATAATTCTCTACAAAAACGTCTCTTAACATTTTGCCATAGCTCGCTTCGTTTCCGAGATATTTGCAGATTTATCTCAAGGGAAGTGGCCTGACGGACATATTTCGAGATATTTCTTCTTCTTGTTGTTCTTCTTCTGCACAGCTAAGCTGGAAGTGGCATTTGCGGCTCGCACTAGTGCAGAGTTATCTCAAAGAAAGGGGCCACGGTGTTTCTGTATCCCTATTATGTTGGTGCGGCTTCGGAACTTTTAAATATCTCGATATATCTCGAAAACTACGCTTCTGATCAAAAAATATCATAGAACCTAAATTGTAGGAAACATAATTCTCTACAAAAAAGGTCTCTTAACATTTTGCCATAGCTGGCTTCGTTTCCGAGATATTTGCAGATATATCTCAAGGGAAGGGGCCTGACGGACATATTTCGAGATATTTCTTCTTCTTGTTGTTCTTCTTCTGCACAGCTAAGCTGGAAGTGGCATTTGCGGCTCGCACTAGTGCAGAGTTATCTCAAAGAAAGGAGCCACGGTGTTTCTGTATCTCTATTATGTTGGTGCGGCTTCGGAACTTTTAAATATTTCGATATATCTCGAAAACTACGCTTCTGATCAAAAAATATCATAGAACGTAAATTGTAGGAAACATTATTCTCTACAAAAAAGGTCTCTTAACATTTTGCCATAGCTCGCTTCAGTTCCGAGATATTTGCAGATTTATCTCAAGGGAAGGGGCCTGACGGACATATTTCGAGATATTTCTTCTTCTTGTTGTTCTTCTTCTGCACAGCTAAGCTGGAAGTGGCATTTGCAGCTCGCACTAGTGCAGAGTTATCTCAAAGAAAGGGGCCACGGTGTTTCTGTATCTCTATTATGTTGGTGCGGCTTCGGAACTTTTAAATATCTCGATATATCTCGAAAACTACGCTTCTGATCAAAAAATATCGTAGAACATAAATTGTAGGAAACATAATTGTTTACAAAAAAGGTCTCTTAACATTTTGCGATAGCTCAGTTCGTTTCCGAGATATTTGCAGATTTATCTCAAGGGAAGGGGCCTGACGGACATATTTCGAGATATTTCTTCTTCTTGTTGTTCTTCTTCTGCACAGCTAAGCTGGAAGTGGCATTTGCGGCTCGCACTAGTGCAGAGTTATCTCAAAGAAAGGGGCCACGGTGTTTCTGTATCCCTATTATGTTGGTGCGGCTTCGGAACTTTTAAATATCTTGATATATCTCGAGAACTACGCATCTGATCAAAAAATATCATAGAACATAAAAAGTAGGAAACTTAATTCTCTACAAAAAAGGTCTCTTAACATTTTGCCATAGCTCGCTTCGTTTCCGAGATATTTGCAGATTTATCTCAAGGGAAGGGGCCTGACGGACATATTTCGAGATATTTCTTCTTCTTGTTGTTCTTCTTCTGCACAGCTAAGCTGGAAGTGGCATTTGCGGCTCGCACTAGTGCAGAGTTATCTCAAAGAAAGGGGCCACGGTGTTTCTGTATCTCTATTATGTTGGTGCCGCTTCGGAACTTTTAAATATCTAGATATATCTCGAAAACTACGCTTCTGATCAAAAAATATCATAGAACATAAATTGTAGGAAACATAATTCTCTACAAAAAAGGTCTCTTAACATTTTGCCATAGCTCACTTCGTTTCCGAGATATTTGCAGATATATCTCAAGGGAAGGGGCCTGACGGACATATTTCGAGATATTTCTTCTTCTTGTTGTTCTTCTTCTGCACAGCTAAGCTGGAAGTGGCATTTACAGCTCGCAATAGTGCAGAGTTATCTCAAAGAAAGGGGCCACGGTGTTTCTGTATCTCTATTATGTTGGTGCGGCTTCGGAACTTTTAAATATCTTGATATATCTCGAGAACTACGCGTCTGATCAAAAAATATCATAGAACATGAAAAGTAGAAAACTTAATTCTCTACAAAAAAGGTCTCTTAACATTTTGCAATAGCTCTCTTCGTTTCCGAGATATTTGCAGATTTATCTCAAGGGAAGGGGCCTGACGGACATATTTCGAGATATTTCTACTTCTTGTTGTTCTTCTTCTGCACAGCTAAGCTGGAAGTGGCATTTGCAGCTCGCAATAGTGCAGAGTTATCTCAAAGAAAGGGGCCACGGTGTTTCTGTATCTCTATTATGTTGGTGCGGCTTCGGAACTTTTAAATATCTCGATATATCTCGAGAACTACGCGTCTGATCAAAAAATATCATAGAACATAAAAAGTAGGAAACATAATTCTCTACAAAAACGTCTCTTAACATTTTGCCATAGCTCGCTTCGTTTCCGAGATATTTGCAGATTTATCTCAAGGGAAGTGGCCTGACGGACATATTTCGAGATATTTCTTCTTCTTGTTGTTCTTCTTCTGCACAGCTAAGCTGGAAGTGGCATTTGCGGCTCGCACTAGTGCAGAGTTATCTCAAAGAAAGGGGCCACGGTGTTTCTGTATCCCTATTATGTTGGTGCGGCTTCGGAACTTTTAAATATCTCGATATATCTCGAAAACTACGCTTCTGATCAAAAAATATCATAGAACATAAATTGTAGGAAACATAATTCTCTACAAAAAACGTCTCTTAACATTTTGCCATAGCTCGCTTCGTTTACGAGATATTTGCAGATTTATCTCAAGGGAAGGGGCCTGACGGACATATTTCGAGATATTTCTTCTTCTTGTTGTTCTTCTTCTGCACAGCTAAGCTGGAAGTGGCATTTACAGCTCGCAATAGTGCAGAGTTATCTCAAAGAAAGGGGCCACGGTGTTTCTGTATCTCTATTATGTTGGTGCGGCTTCGGAACTTTTAAATATCTTGATATATCTCGAGAACTACGCATCTGATCAAAAAATATCATAGAACATAAAAAGTAGGAAACTTAATTCTCTACAAAAAAGGTCTCTTAACATTTTGCCATAGCTCGCTTCGTTTCCGAGATATTTGCAGATATATCTCAAGGGAAGGGGCCTGCCGGACATATTTCGAGATATTTCTTCTTCTTGTTGTTCTTCTTCTGCACAGCTAAGCTGGAAGTGGCATTTGCAGCTCGCAATAGTGCAGAGTTATCTCAAAGAAAGGGGCCACGGTGTTTCTGTATCTCTATTATGTTGGTGCGGCTTCGGAACTTTTAAATATCTCGATATATCTCGAGAACTACGCGTCTGATCAAAAAATATCATAGAACATAAAAAGTAGGAAACATAATTCTCTACAAAAACGTCTCTTAACATTTTGCCATAGCTCGCTTCGTTTCCGAGATATTTGCAGATTTATCTCAAGGGAAGTGGCCTGACGGACATATTTCGAGATATTTCTTCTTCTTGTTGTTCTTCTTCTGCACAGCTAAGCTGGAAGTGGCATTTGCGGCTCGCACTAGTGCAGAGTTATCTCAAAGAAAGGGGCCACGGTGTTTCTGTATCCCTATTATGTTGGTGCGGCTTCGGAACTTTTAAATATCTCGATATATCTCGAAAACTACGCTTCTGATCAAAAAATATCATAGAACATAAATTGTAGGAAACATAATTCTCTACAAAAAACGTCTCTTAACATTTTGCCATAGCTCGCTTCGTTTACGAGATATTTGCAGATTTATCTCAAGGGAAGGGGCCTGACGGACATATTTCGAGATATTTCTTCTTCTTGTTGTTCTTCTTCTGCACAGCTAAGCTGGAAGTGGCATTTACAGCTCGCAATAGTGCAGAGTTATCTCAAAGAAAGGGGCCACGGTGTTTCTGTATCTCTATTATGTTGGTGCGGCTTCGGAACTTTTAAATATCTTGATATATCTCGAGAACTACGCATCTGATCAAAAAATATCATAGAACATAAAAAGTAGGAAACTTAATTCTCTACAAAAAAGGTCTCTTAACATTTTGCCATAGCTCGCTTCGTTTCCGAGATATTTGCAGATTTATTTCAAGGGAAGGGGCCTGACGGACATATTTCGAGATATTTCTTCTTCTTGTTGTTCTTCTTCTGCACAGCTAAGCTGGAAGTGGCATTTGCGGCTCGCACTAGTGCAGAGTTATCTCAAAGAAAGGAGCCACGGTGTTTCTGTATCTCTATTATGTTGGTGCGGCTTCGGAACTTTTAAATATCTCGATATATCTCGAAAACTACGCTTCTGATCAAAAAATATCATAGAACATAAATTGTAGGAAACATAATTCTCTACAAAAAAGGTCTCTTAACATTTTGCCATAGCTCGCTTCGTTCCCGAGATATTTGCAGATTTATCTCAAGGGAAGGGGCCTGACGGACATATTTCGAGATATTTCTTCTTCTTGTTGTTCTTCTTCTGCACAGCTAAGCTGGAAGTGGCATTTGCGGCTCGCACTAGTGCAGAGTTATCTCAAAGAAAGGGGCCACGGTGTTTCTGTATCTCTATTATGTTGGTGCGGCTTCGGAACTTTTAAATATCTCGATATATCTCGAAAACTACGCTTCTGACCAAAAAATATCATAGAACCTAAATTGTAGGAAACATAATTCTCTACAAAAAAGGTCTCTTAACATTTTGCCATAGCTCGCTTCGTTTCCGAGATATTTGCAGATATATCTCAAGGGAAGGGGCCTGACGGACATATTTCGAGATATTTCTTCTTCTTGTTGTTCTTCTTCTGCACAGCTAAGCTGGAAGTGGCATTTACAGCTCGCAATAGTGCAGAGTTATCTCAAAGAAAGGGGCCACGGTGTTTCTGTATCTCTATTATGTTGGTGCTGCTTCGGAACTTTTAAATATCTTGATATATCTCGAGAACTACGCATCTGATCAAAAAATATCATAGAACATGAAAAGTAGGAAACTTAATTCTCTACAAAAAAGGTCTCTTAACATTTTGCCATAGCTCTCTTCGTTTCCGAGATATTTGCAGATTTATCTCAAGGGAAGGGGCCTGACGGACATATTTCGAGATATTTCTTCTTCTTGTTGTTCTTCTTCTGCACAGCTAAGCTGGAAGTGGCATTTGCAGCTCGCAATAGTGCAGAGCTATCTCAAAGAAAGGGGCCACGGTGTTTCTGTATCTCTATTATGTTGGTGCGGCTTCGGAACTTTTAAATATCTTGATATATCTCGAGAACTACGCCTCTGATCGAAAAATATCATAGAACATAAAAAGTAGGAAACTTAATTCTCTACAAAAAAGGTCTCTTAACATTTTGCCATAGCTCGCTTCGTTTCCGAGATATTTGCAGATTTATCTCAAGGGAAGGGGCCTGACGGACATATTTCGAGATATTTCTTCTTCTTGTTGTTCTTCTTCTGCACAGCTAAGCTGGAAGTGGCATTTGCGGCTCGCACTAGTGCAGAGTTATCTCAAAGAAAGGAGCCACGGTGTTTCTGTATCTCTATTATGTTGGTGCGGCTTCGGAACTTTTAAACATCTCGATATATCTCGAAAACTACGCTTCTGATCAAAAAATATCATAGAACATAAATTGTAGGAAACATAATTCACTACAAAAAACGTCTCTTAACATTTTGCCATAGCTCGCTTCGTTTCCGAGATATTTGCAGATTCAGCTCAAAGGAACGGGCCTGACGGACATATTTCGAGATACTTCTTCTTCTTGTTGTTCTTCTTCTGCACAGCTAAGCTGGAAGTGGCATTTGCGGCTCGCACTAGTGCAGAGTTATCTCAAAGAATGGGGCCACGGTGTTTCTGTATCTCTATTATGTTGGTGCGGCTTCGGAACTTTTAAATATCTCGATATATCTCGAAAACTACGCTTCTGACCAAAAAATATCATAGAACCTAAATTGTAGGAAACATAATTCTCTACAAAAAAGGTCTCTTAACATTTTGCCATAGCTGGCTTCGTTTCCGAGATATTTGCAGATATATCTCAAGGGAAGGGGCCTGACGGACATGTTTCGAGATATTTCTTCTTCTTGTTGTTCTTCTTCTGCACAGCTAAGCTGGAAGTGGCATTTGCGGCTCGCACTAGTGCAGAGTTATCTCAAAGAAAGGAGCCACGGTGTTTCTGTATCTCTATTATGTTGGTGCGGCTTCGGAACTTTTAAATATTTCGATATATCTCGAAAACTACGCTTCTGATCAAAAAATATCATAGAACGTAAATTGTAGGAAACATTATTCTCTACAAAAAAGGTCTCTTAACATTTTGCAATAGCTCGCTTCGTTTCCGAGATATTTGCAGATTTATCTCAAGGGAAGGGTCCTGATGGACATATTTCGAGATATTTCTTCTTCTTGTTGTTCTTCTTCTGCACAGCTAAACTGGAAGTGGCATTTCCAGCTCGCAATCGTGCAGAGTTATCTCAAAGAAAGGGGCCACGGTGTTTCTGTATCTCTATTATGTTGGTGCGGCTTCGGAACTTTTAAATATCTTGATATATCTCGAGAACTACGCCTCTGATCGAAAAATATCATAGAACATAAAAAGTAGGAAACTTAATTCTCTACAAAAAAGGTCTCTTAACATTTTGCCATAGCTCGCTTCGTTTCCGAGATATTTGCAGATTTATCTCAAGGGAAGGGGCCTGACGGACATATTTCGAGATATTTCTTCTTCTTGTTGTTCTTCTTCTGCACAGCTAAGCTGGAAGTGGCATTTGCAGCGCGCAATAGTGCAGAGTTATCTCAAAGAAAGGGGCCACGGTGTTTCTGTATCTCTATTATGTTGGTGCGGCTTCGGAACTTTTAAATATCTTGATATATCTCGAGAACTACGCATCTGATCAAAAAATATCATAGAAGATAAAAAGTAGGAAACTTAATTCTCTACAAAAAAGGTCTCTTAACATTTCGCCATAGCTCGCTTCGTTTCCGAGATATTTGCAGATTTATCTCAAGGGAAGGGGCCTGTCGGACATATTTCGAGATATTTCTTCTTCTTGTTGTTCTTCTTCTGCACAGCTAAGCTGGAAGTGGCATTTGCGGCTCGCACTAGTGCAGAGTTATCTCAAAGAAAGGGGCCACGGTGTTTCTGTATCTCTATTATGTTGGTGCGGCTTCGGAACTTTTAAATATTTCGATATATCTCGAAAACTACGCTTCTGATCAAAAAATATCATAGAACATAAATTGTAGGAAACATTATTCTCTACAAAAAAGGTCTCTTAACATTTTGCCATAGCTCGCTTCGTTTCCGAGATATTTGCAGATTTATCTCAAGAGAAGGGGCCTGACGGACATATTTCGAGATATTTCTTCTTCTTGTTGTTCTTCTTCTGCACAGCTAAGCTGGAAGTGGCATTTGCAGCGCGCAATAGTGCAGAGTTATCTCAAAGAAAGGGGCCACGGTGTTTCTGTATCTCTATTATGTTGGTGCGGCTTCGGAACTTTTAAATATCTTGATATATCTCGAGAACTACGCATCTGATCAAAAAATATCATACAAGATAAAAAGTAGGAAACTTAATTCTCTACAAAAAAGGTCTCTTAACATTTCGCCATAGCTCGCTTCGTTTCCGAGATATTTGCAGATTTATCTCAAGGGAAGGGGCCTGTCGGACATATTTCGAGATATTTCTTCTTCTTGTTGTTCTTCTTCTGCACAGCTAAGCTGGAAGTGGCATTTGCGGCTCGCACTAGTGCAGAGTTATCTCAAAGAAAGGGGCCACGGTGTTTCTGTATCTCTATTATGTTGGTGCGGCTTCGGAACTTTTAAATATCTCGATATATCTCGAAAACTACGCTTCTGATCAAAAAATATCATAGAACATAAATTGTAGGAAACATAATTCTCTACAAAAAACGTCTCTTAACATTTTGCCATAGCTCGCTTCGTTTCCGAGATATTTGCAGATTTATCTCAAGGGAAGGGGCCTGACGGACATATTTCGAGATATTTCTTCTTCTTGTTGTTCTTCTTCTGCACAGCTAAGCTGGAAGTGGCATTTGCGGCTCGCACTAGTGCAGAGTTATCTCAAAGAAAGGGGCCACGGTGTTTCTGTATCTCTATTATGTTGGTGCGGCTTTGGAACTTTTAAATATCTCGATATATCTCGAAAACTACGCTTCTGACCAAAAAATATCATAGAACATAGATTGTACGAAACGTAATTCTCTACAAAAAAGGTCTCTTAACATTTTGCCATAGCTCGCTTCGTTTCCGAGATATTTGCAGATATATCTCAAGGGAAGGGGCCTGACGGACATATTTCGAGATATTTCTTCTTCTTGTTGTTCTTCTTCTGCACAGCTAAGCTGGAAGTGGCATTTACAGCTCGCAATAGTGCAGAGTTATCTCAAAGAAAGGGGCCACGGTGTTTCTGTATCTCTATTATGTTGGTGCGGCTTCGGAACTTTTAAATATCTTGATATATCTCGAGAACTACGCATCTGATCAAAAAATATCATAGAACATAAAAAGTAGGAAACTTAATTCTCTACAAAAAAGGTCTCTTAACATTTTGCCATAGCTCGCTTCGTTTCCGAGATATTTGCAGATATATCTCAAGGGAAGGGGCCTGACGGACATATTTCGAGATATTTCTTCTTCTTGTTGTTCTTCTTCTGCACAGCTAAGCTGGAAGTGGCATTTGCGGCTCGCACTAGTGCAGAGTTATCTCAACGAAAGGGGCCACGGTGTTTCTGTATCTCTATTATGTTGGTGCGGCTTCGGAACTTTTAAATATCTCGATATATCTCGAAAACTACGCTTCTGATCAAAAAATATCATAGAACATAAATTGTAGGAAACATAATTCTCTACAAAAAAGGTCTCTTAACATTTTGCCATAGCTCGCTTCGTTTCCGAGATATTTGCAGATATATCTCAAGGGAAGGGGCCTGACGGACATATTTCGAGATATTTCTTCTTCTTGTTGTTCTTCTTCTGCACAGCTAAGCTGGAAGTGGCATTTACAGCTCGCAATAGTGCAGAGTTACCTCAAAGAAAGGGGCCACGGTGTTTCTGTATCTCTATTATGTTGGTGCGGCTTCGGAACTTTTAAATATCTTGATATATCTCGAGAACTACGCATCAGATCAAAAAATATCTTAGAACATAAAAAGTAGGAAACTTAATTCTCTACACAAAAGGTCTCTTAACATTTTGCCATAGCTCTCTTTGTTTCCGAGATATTTGCAGATTTATCTCAAGGGAAGGGGCCTGACGGACATATTTCGAGATATTTCTTCTTCTTGTTGTTCTTCTTCTGCACAGCTAAGCTGGAAGTGGCATTTACAGCTCGCAATACTGCAGAGTTATCTCAAAGAAAGGGGCCACGGTGTTTCTGTATCCCTATTATGTTGGTGCTGCTTCGGAACTTTTAAATATCTCGATATATCTCGAAAACTACGCTTCTGATCAAAAAATATCATAGAACATAAATTGTAGGAAACATAATTCTCTCCAAAAAACGTCTCTTAACATTTTGCCATAGCTCGCTTCGTTTCCGAGATATTTGCAGATTCAGCTCAAAGGAACTGGCCTGACGGACATATTTCGAGATATTTCTTCTTCTTGTTGTTCTTCCTCTGCACAGCTAAGCTGGAAGTGGCATTTGCAGCTCGCAATAGTGCAGAGTTATCTCAAAGAAAGGGGCCACGGTGTTTCTGTATCTCTATTATGTTGGTGCGGCTTTGGAACTTTTAAATATCTCGATATATCTCGAAAACTACGCTTCTGATCAAAAAATATCATAGAACATAAATTGTAGGAAACATAATTCTCTACAAAAAAGGTCTCTTAACATTTTGCCATAGCTCACTTCGTTTCCGAGATATTTGCAGATATATCTCAAGGGAAGGGGCCTGACGGACATATTTCGAGATATGTCTTCTTCTTGTTGTTCTTCTTCTGCACAGCTAAGCTGGAAGTGGCATTTACAGCTCGCAATAGTGCACAGTTATCTCAAAGAAAGGGGCCACGGTGTTTCTGTATCTCTATTATGTTGGTGCGGCTTCGGAACTTTTAAATATCTTGATATATCTCGAGAACTACGCATCAGATCAAAAAATATCATAGAACATAAAAAGTAGGAAACTTAATTCTCTACAAAAAAGGTCTCTTAACATTTTGCCATAGCTCTCTTCGTTTCCGAGATATTTGCAGATTTATCTCAAGGGAAGGGGCCTGACGGACATATTTCGAGATATTTCTTCTTCTTGATGTTCTTCTTCTGCACAGCTAAGCTGGGAGTGGCATTTGCAGCTCGCAATAGTGCAGAGTTATCTCAAAGAAAGAGGCCACGGTGTTTCTGTATCTCTATTATGTTGCTGCGGCTTCGGAACTTTTAAATTTCTTGATATATCTCGAGAACTACGCATCTGATCAAAAAATATCATAGAACATAAAACGTAGGAAACTTAATTCTCTACAAAAAAGGTCTCTCAACATTTTGCCATAGCTCGCTTCGTTTCCGAGATATTTACAGATTTATCTCAAGGGAAGGGGCCTGACGGACATATTTCGAGATATTTCTTCTTCTTGTTGTTCTTCTTCTGCACAGCTAAGCTGGAAGTGGCATTTGCGGCTCGCACTAGTGCAGAGTTATCTCAACGAAAGGGGCCACGGTGTTTCTGTATCTCTATTATGTTGGTGCGGCTTCGGAACTTTTAAATATCTCGATATATCTCGAAAACTACGCAACTGATCAAAAAATATCATAGAACATAAATTGTAGGAAACATAATTCTCTACAAAAAAGGTCTCTTAACATTTTGCCATAGCTCGCTTCGTTTCCGAGATATTTGCAGATATATCTCAAGGGAAGGGGCCTGACGGACATATTTCGAGATATGTCTTCTTCTTGTTGTTCTTCTTCTGCACAGCTAAGCTGGAAGTGGCATTTACAGCTCGCAATAGTGCAGAGTTATCTCAAAGAAAGGGGCCACGGTGTTTCTGTATCTCTATTATGTTGGTGCGGCTTCGGAACTTTTAAATATCTTGATATATCTCGAGAACTACGCATCTGATCAAAAAATATCATAGAACATAAAAAGTAGGAAACTTAATTCTCTACAAAAAAGGTCTCTTAACATTTTGCCATAGCTCGCTTCGTTTCCGAGATATTTGCAGATTTATCTCAAGGGAAGGGGCCTGACGGACATATTTCGAGATATTTCTTCTTCTTGTTGTTCTTCTTCTGCACAGCTAAGCTGGAAGTGGCATTTGCGGCTCGCACTAGTGCAGAGTTATCTCAAAGAAAGGGGCCACGGTGTTTCTGTATCTCTATTATGTTGGTGCGGCTTTGGAACTTTTAAATATCTCGATATATCTCGAAAACGACGCTTCTGATCAAAAAATATCATAGAACATAAAAAGTAGGAAACATAATTCTCTACAAAAAAGGTCTCTTAACATTTTGCCATAGCTCGCTTCGTTTCCGAGATATTTGCAGATATATCTCAAGGGAAGGGGCCTGACGGACATATTTCGAGATATTTCTTCTTCTTGTTGTTCTTCTCCTGCACAGCTAAGCTGGAAGTGGCATTTACAGCTCGCAATACTGCAGAGTTATCTCAAAGATAGGGGCCACGGTGTTTCTATATCTCTATTATGTTGGTGCGGCTTCGGAACTTTTAAACATCTTGATATATCTCGAGAACTACGCATCTGATCAAAAAATATCATAGAACATAAAAAGTAGGAAACTTAATTCTCTACAAAAAAGGTCTCTTAACATTTTGCCATAGCTCGCTTCGTTTCCGAGATATTTGCAGATTTATCTCAAGGGAAGGGGCCTGACGGACATATTTCGAGATATTTCTTCTTCTTGTTGTTCTTCTCCTGCACAGCTAAGCTGGAAGTGGCATTTACAGCTCGCAATACTGCAGAGTTATCTCAAAGATAGGGGCCACGGTGTTTCTGTATCTCTATTATGTTGGTGCGGCTTCGGAACTTTTAAACATCTTGATATATCTCGAGAACTACGCATCTGATCAAAAAATATCATAGAACATAAAAAGTAGGAAACTTAATTCTCTACAAAAAAGGTCTCTTAACATTTTGCCATAGCTCGCTTCGTTTCCGAGATATTTGCAGATTTATCTCAAGGGAAGGGGCCTGACGGACATATTTCGAGATATTTCTTCTTCTTGTTGTTCTTCTTCTGCACAGCTAAGCTGGAAGTGGCATTTGCGGCTCGCACTAGTGCAGAGTTATCTCAAAGAAAGGGGCCACGGTGTTTCTGTATCCCTATTATGTTGGTGCGGCTTCGCAACTTTTAAATATCTCGATATATCTCGAAAACTACGCTTCTGATCAAAAAATATCATAGAACATAAATTGTACGAAACATAATTCTCTACAAAAAACGTCTCTTAACATTTTGCCATAGCTCGCTTCGTTTCCGAGATATTTGCAGATTCAGCTCAAAGGAACTGGCCTGACGGACATATTTCGAGATATTTCTTCTTCTTGTTGTTCTTCCTCTGCACAGCTAAGCTGGAAGTGGCATTTGCAGCTCGCAATAGTGCAGAGTTATCTCAAAGAAAGGGGCCACGGTGTTTCTGTATCTCTATTATGTTGGTGCGGCTTCGGAACTTTTAAATATCTTGATATATCTCGAGAACTACGCATCTGATCAAAAAATATCATAGAACATAAAAAGTAGGAAACTTAATTCTCTACAAAAAAGGTCTCTTAACATTTTGCCATAGCTCGCTTCGTTTCCGAGATATTTGCAGATTTATCTCAAGGGAAGGGGCCTGACGGACATATTTCGAGATATTTCTTCTTCTTGTTGTTCTTCTTCTGCACAGCTAAGCTGGAAGTGGCATTTGCGGCTCGCACTAGTGCAGAGTTATCTCAAAGAAAGGGGCCACGGTGTTTCTGTATCTCTATTATGTTGGTGCGGCTTTGGAACTTTTAAATATCTCGATATATCTCGAAAACGACGCTTCTGATCAAAAAATATCATAGAACATAAAAAGTAGGAAACATAATTCTCTACAAAAAAGGTCTCTTAACATTTTGCCATAGCTCGCTTCGTTTCCGAGATATTTGCAGATATATCTCAAGGGAAGGGGCCTGACGGACATATTTCGAGATATTTCTTCTTCTTGTTGTTCTTCTCCTGCACAGCTAAGCTGGAAGTGGCATTTACAGCTCGCAATACTGCAGAGTTATCTCAAAGATAGGGGCCACCGTGTTTCTGTATCTCTATTATGTTGGTGCGGCTTCGGAACTTTTAAACATCTTGATATATCTCGAGAACTACGCATCTGATCAAAAAATATCATAGAACATAAAAAGTAGGAAACTTAATTCTCTACAAAAAAGGTCTCTTAACATTTTGCCATAGATCGCTTCGTTTCCGAGATATTTGCAGATTTATCTCAAGGGAAGGGGCCTGACGGACATATTTCGAGATATTTCTTCTTCTTGTTGTTCTTCTCCTGCACAGCTAAGCTGGAAGTGGCATTTACAGCTCGCAATACTGCAGAGTTATCTCAAAGATAGGGGCCACGGTGTTTCTGTATCTCTATTATGTTGGTGCGGCTTCGGAACCTTTAAACATCTTGATATATCTCGAGAACTACGCATCTGATCAAAAAATATCATAGAACATAAAAAGTAGGAAACTTAATTCTCTACACAAAAGGTCTCTTAACATTTTGCCATAGCTCTCTTTGTTTCCGAGATATTTGCAGATTTATCTCAAGGGAAGGGGCCTGACGGACATATTTCGAGATATTTCTTCTTCTTGTTGTTCTTCTTCTGCACAGCTAAGCTGGAAGTGGCATTTACAGCTCGCAATACTGCAGAGTTATCTCAAAGAAAGGGGCCACGGTGTTTCTGTATCCCTATTATGTTGGTGCTGCTTCGGAACTTTTAAATATCTCGATATATCTCGAAAACTACGCTTCTGATCAAAAAATATCATAGAACATAAATTGTAGGAAACATAATTCTCTCCAAAAAACGTCTCTTAACATTTTGCCATAGCTCGCTTCGTTTCCGAGATATTTGCAGATTCAGCTCAAAGGAACTGGCCTGACGGACATATTTCGAGATATTTCTTCTTCTTGTTGTTCTTCCTCTGCACAGCTAAGCTGGAAGTGGCATTTGCAGCTCGCAATAGTGCAGAGTTATCTCAAAGAAAGGGGCCACGGTGTTTCTGTATCTCTATTATGTTGGTGCGGCTTTGGAACTTTTAAATATCTCGATATATCTCGAAAACTACGCTTCTGATCAAAAAATATCATAGAACATAAATTGTAGGAAACATAATTCTCTACAAAAAAGGTCTCTTAACATTTTGCCATAGCTCACTTCGTTTCCGAGATATTTGCAGATATATCTCAAGGGAAGGGGCCTGACGGACATATTTCGAGATATGTCTTCTTCTTGTTGTTCTTCTTCTGCACAGCTAAGCTGGAAGTGGCATTTACAGCTCGCAATAGTGCACAGTTATCTCAAAGAAAGGGGCCACGGTGTTTCTGTATCTCTATTATGTTGGTGCGGCTTCGGAACTTTTAAATATCTTGATATATCTCGAGAACTACGCATCAGATCAAAAAATATCATAGAACATAAAAAGTAGGAAACTTAATTCTCTACAAAAAAGGTCTCTTAACATTTTGCCATAGCTCTCTTCGTTTCCGAGATATTTGCAGATTTATCTCAAGGGAAGGGGCCTGACGGACATATTTCGAGATATTTCTTCTTCTTGATGTTCTTCTTCTGCACAGCTAAGCTGGGAGTGGCATTTGCAGCTCGCAATAGTGCAGAGTTATCTCAAAGAAAGAGGCCACGGTGTTTCTGTATCTCTATTATGTTGCTGCGGCTTCGGAACTTTTAAATTTCTTGATATATCTCGAGAACTACGCATCTGATCAAAAAATATCATAGAACATAAAACGTAGGAAACTTAATTCTCTACAAAAAAGGTCTCTCAACATTTTGCCATAGCTCGCTTCGTTTCCGAGATATTTACAGATTTATCTCAAGGGAAGGGGCCTGACGGACATATTTCGAGATATTTCTTCTTCTTGTTGTTCTTCTTCTGCACAGCTAAGCTGGAAGTGGCATTTGCGGCTCGCACTAGTGCAGAGTTATCTCAACGAAAGGGGCCACGGTGTTTCTGTATCTCTATTATGTTGGTGCGGCTTCGGAACTTTTAAATATCTCGATATATCTCGAAAACTACGCAACTGATCAAAAAATATCATAGAACATAAATTGTAGGAAACATAATTCTCTACAAAAAAGGTCTCTTAACATTTTGCCATAGCTCGCTTCGTTTCCGAGATATTTGCAGATATATCTCAAGGGAAGGGGCCTGACGGACATATTTCGAGATATGTCTTCTTCTTGTTGTTCTTCTTCTGCACAGCTAAGCTGGAAGTGGCATTTACAGCTCGCAATAGTGCAGAGTTATCTCAAAGAAAGGGGCCACGGTGTTTCTGTATCTCTATTATGTTGGTGCGGCTTCGGAACTTTTAAATATCTTGATATATCTCGAGAACTACGCATCTGATCAAAAAATATCATAGAACATAAAAAGTAGGAAACTTAATTCTCTACAAAAAAGGTCTCTTAACATTTTGCCATAGCTCGCTTCGTTTCCGAGATATTTGCAGATTTATCTCAAGGGAAGGGGCCTGACGGACATATTTCGAGATATTTCTTCTTCTTGTTGTTCTTCTTCTGCACAGCTAAGCTGGAAGTGGCATTTGCGGCTCGCACTAGTGCAGAGTTATCTCAAAGAAAGGGGCCACGGTGTTTCTGTATCTCTATTATGTTGGTGCGGCTTTGGAACTTTTAAATATCTCGATATATCTCGAAAACGACGCTTCTGATCAAAAAATATCATAGAACATAAAAAGTAGGAAACATAATTCTCTACAAAAAAGGTCTCTTAACATTTTGCCATAGCTCGCTTCGTTTCCGAGATATTTGCAGATATATCTCAAGGGAAGGGGCCTGACGGACATATTTCGAGATATTTCTTCTTCTTGTTGTTCTTCTCCTGCACAGCTAAGCTGGAAGTGGCATTTACAGCTCGCAATACTGCAGAGTTATCTCAAAGATAGGGGCCACGGTGTTTCTATATCTCTATTATGTTGGTGCGGCTTCGGAACTTTTAAACATCTTGATATATCTCGAGAACTACGCATCTGATCAAAAAATATCATAGAACATAAAAAGTAGGAAACTTAATTCTCTACAAAAAAGGTCTCTTAACATTTTGCCATAGCTCGCTTCGTTTCCGAGATATTTGCAGATTTATCTCAAGGGAAGGGGCCTGACGGACATATTTCGAGATATTTCTTCTTCTTGTTGTTCTTCTCCTGCACAGCTAAGCTGGAAGTGGCATTTACAGCTCGCAATACTGCAGAGTTATCTCAAAGATAGGGGCCACGGTGTTTCTGTATCTCTATTATGTTGGTGCGGCTTCGGAACTTTTAAACATCTTGATATATCTCGAGAACTACGCATCTGATCAAAAAATATCATAGAACATAAAAAGTAGGAAACTTAATTCTCTACAAAAAAGGTCTCTTAACATTTTGCCATAGCTCGCTTCGTTTCCGAGATATTTGCAGATTTATCTCAAGGGAAGGGGCCTGACGGACATATTTCGAGATATTTCTTCTTCTTGTTGTCCTTCTTCTGCACAGCTAAGCTGGAAGTGGCATTTGCGGCTCGCACTAGTGCAGAGTTATCTCAAAGAAAGGGGCCACGGTGTTTCTGTATCCCTATTATGTTGGTGCGGCTTCGCAACTTTTAAATATCTCGATATATCTCGAAAACTACGCTTCTGATCAAAAAATATCATAGAACATAAATTGTACGAAACATAATTCTCTACAAAAAACGTCTCTTAACATTTTGCCATAGCTCGCTTCGTTTCCGAGATATTTGCAGATTCAGCTCAAAGGAACTGGCCTGACGGACATATTTCGAGATATTTCTTCTTCTTGTTGTTCTTCCTCTGCACAGCTAAGCTGGAAGTGGCATTTGCAGCTCGCAATAGTGCAGAGTTATCTCAAAGAAAGGGGCCACGGTGTTTCTGTATCTCTATTATGT
Source organism: Osmia lignaria lignaria (assembly GCF_051020975.1). Classification (NCBI taxonomy): domain Eukaryota; kingdom Metazoa; phylum Arthropoda; class Insecta; order Hymenoptera; family Megachilidae; genus Osmia; species Osmia lignaria. The sequence continues at coordinate 24,702,078 of NW_027478159.1, forward strand.
TGGTGCGGCTTCGGAACTTTTAAATATCTTGATATATCTCGAGAACTACGCATCTGATCAAAAAATATCATAGAACATAAAAAGTAGGAAACTTAATTCTCTACAAAAAAGGTCTCTTAACATTTTGCCATAGCTCGCTTCGTTTCCGAGATATTTGCAGATTTATCTCAAGGGAAGGGGCCTGACGGACATATTTCGAGATATTTCTTCTTCTTGTTGTTCTTCTTCTGCACAGCTAAGCTGGAAGTGGCATTTGCGGCTCGCACTAGTGCAGAGTTATCTCAAAGAAAGGGGCCACGGTGTTTCTGTATCTCTATTATGTTGGTGCGGCTTTGGAACTTTTAAATATCTCGATATATCTCGAAAACGACGCTTCTGATCAAAAAATATCATAGAACATAAAAAGTAGGAAACATAATTCTCTACAAAAAAGGTCTCTTAACATTTTGCCATAGCTCGCTTCGTTTCCGAGATATTTGCAGATATATCTCAAGGGAAGGGGCCTGACGGACATATTTCGAGATATTTCTTCTTCTTGTTGTTCTTCTCCTGCACAGCTAAGCTGGAAGTGGCATTTACAGCTCGCAATACTGCAGAGTTATCTCAAAGATAGGGGCCACGGTGTTTCTGTATCTCTATTATGTTGGTGCGGCTTCGGAACTTTTAAACATCTTGATATATCTCGAGAACTACGCATCTGATCAAAAAATATCATAGAACATAAAAAGTAGGAAACTTAATTCTCTACAAAAAAGGTCTCTTAACATTTTGCCATAGATCGCTTCGTTTCCGAGATATTTGCAGATTTATCTCAAGGGAAGGGGCCTGACGGACATATTTCGAGATATTTCTTCTTCTTGTTGTTCTTCTCCTGCACAGCTAAGCTGGAAGTGGCATTTACAGCTCGCAATACTGCAGAGTTATCTCAAAGATAGGGGCCACGGTGTTTCTGTATCTCTATTATGTTGGTGCGGCTTCGGAACCTTTTAACATCTTGATATATCTCGAGAACTACGCATCTGATCAAAAAATATCATAGAACATAAAAAGTAGGAAACTTAATTCTCTACAAAAAAGGTCTCTTAACATTTTGCCATAGCTCGCTTCGTTTCCGAGATATTTGCAGATTTATCTCAAGGGAAGGGGCCTGACGGACATATTTCGAGATATTTCTTCTTCTTGTTGTTCTTCTTCTGCACAGCTAAGCTGGAAGTGGCATTTGCGGCTCGCACTAGTGCAGAGTTATCTCAAAGAAAGGGGCCACGGTGTTTCTGTATCCCTATTATGTTGGTGCGGCTTCGGAACTTTTAAATATCTCGATATATCTCGAAAACTACGCTTCTGATCAAAAAATATCATAGAACATAAATTGTACGAAACATAATTCTCTACAAAAAACGTCTCTTAACATTTTGCCATAGCTCGCTTCGTTTCCGAGATATTTGCAGATTCAGCTCAAAGGAACTGGCCTGACGGACATATTTCGAGATATTTCTTCTTCTTGTTGTTCTTCCTCTGCACAGCTAAGCTGGAAGTGGCATTTGCAGCTCGCAATAGTGCAGAGTTATCTCAAAGAAAGGGGCCACGGTGTTTCTGTATCTCTATTATGTTGGTGCGGCTTCGGAACTTTTAAATATCTTGATATATCTCGAGAACTACGCATCTGATCAAAAAATATCATAGAACATAAAAAGTAGGAAACTTAATTCTCTACAAAAAAGGTCTCTTAACATTTTGCCATAGCTCGCTTCGTTTCCGAGATATTTGCAGATTTATCTCAAGGGAAGGGGCCTGACGGACATATTTCGAGATATTTCTTCTTCTTGTTGTTCTTCTTCTGCACAGCTAAGCTGGAAGTGGCATTTGCGGCTCGCACTAGTGCAGAGTTATCTCAAAGAAAGGGGCCACGGTGTTTCTGTATCTCTATTATGTTGGTGCGGCTTTGGAACTTTTAAATATCTCGATATATCTCGAAAACTACGCTTGTGATCAAAAAATATCATAGAACATAAATTGTAGGAAACATAATTCTCTACACAAAAGGTCTCTTAACATTTTGCCATAGCTCGCTTCGTTTCCGAGATGTTTGCAGATATATCTCAAGGGAAGGGGCCTGACGGACATATTTCGAGATATTTCTTCTTCTTGTTGTTCTTCTCCTGCACAGCTAAGCTGGAAGTGGCATTTACAGCTCGCAATACTGCAGAGTTATCTCAAAGAAAGGGGCCACGGTGTTTCTGTATCTCTATTATGTTGGTGCGGCTTCGGAACTTTTAAATATCTTGATATATCTCGAGAACTACGCATCTGATCAAAAAATATTATAGAACATAAAAAGTAGGAAACTTAATTCTCTACAAAAAAGGTCTCTTAACATTTTGCCATAGCTCGCTTCGTTTCCGAGATATTTGCAGATTTATCTCAAGGGAAGGGGCCTGACGGACATATTTCGAGATATTTCTTCTTCTTGTTGTTCTTCTTCTGCACAGCTAAGCTGGAAGTGGCATTTGCGGCTCGCACTAGTGCAGAGTTATCTCAAAGAAAGGGGCCACGGTGTTTCTGTATCTCTATTATGTTGGTGCGGCTTTGGAACTTTTAAATATCTCGATATATCTCGAAAACTACGCTTCTGATCAAAAAATATCATAGAACATAAATTGTAGGAAACATAATTCTCTACAAAATAGGTCTCTTAACATTTTGCCATAGCTCGCTTCGTTTCCGAGATATTTGCAGATATATCTCAAGGGAAGGGGCCTGACGGACATATTTCGAGATATGTCTTCTTCTTGTTGTTCTTCTTCTGCACAGCTAAGCTGGAAGTGGCATTTACAGCTCGCAATAGTGCAGAGTTATCTCAAAGAAAGGGGCCACGGTGTTTCTGTATCTCTATTATGTTGGTGCGGCTTCGGAACTTTTAAATATCTTGATATATATCGAGAACTACGCATCTGATCAAAAAATATCATAGAACATAAAAAGTAGGAAACTTAATTCTCTACAAAAAAGGTCTCTTAACATTTTGCCATAGCTCGCTTCGTTTCCGAGATATTTGCAGATTTATCTCAAGGGAAGGGGCCTAACGGACATATTTCGAGATATTTCTTCTTCTTGTTGTTCTTCTTCTGCACAGCTAAACTGGAAGTGGCATTTCCAGCTCGCAATAGTGCAGAGTTATCTCAAAGAGAGGGTCCACGGTGTTTCTGTATCTCTATTATGTTGGTGCGGCTTCGGAACTTTTAAATATCTTGATATATCTCGAGAACTACGCATCTGATCAAAAAATATCATAGAACATAAAAAGTAGGAAACTTAATTCTCTACAAAAAAGGTCTCTTAACATTTTGCCATAGCTCGCTTCGTTTCCGAGATATTTGCAGATTTATCTCAAGGGAAGGGGCCTGACGGACATATTTCGAGATATTTCTTCTTCTTGTTGTACTTCTTCTGCACAGCTAAGCTGGAAGTGGCATTTGCGGCTCGCACTAGTGCAGAGTTATCTCAAAGAAAGGGGCCACGGTGTTTCTGTATCCCTATTATGTTGGTGCGGCTTCGGAACTTTTAAATATCTCGATATATCTCGAAAACTACGCTTCTGATCAAAAAATATCATAGAACATAAATTGTAGGAAACATAATTCTCTACAAAAAACGTCTCTTAACATTTTGCCATAGCTCGCTTCGTTTCCGAGATATTTGCAGATTCAGCTCAAAGGAACTGGCCTGACGGACATATTTCGAGATATTTCTTCTTCTTGTTGTTCTTCCTCTGCACAGCTAAGCTGGAAGTGGCATTTGCAGCTCGCAATAGTGCAGAGTTATCTCAAAGAAAGGGGCCACGGTGTTTCTGTATCTCTATTATGTTGGTGCGGCTTCGGAACTTTTAAATATCTTGATATATCTCGAGAACTACGCCTCTGATCAAAAAATATCATAGAACATAAAAAGTAGGAAACTTAATTCTCTACAAAAAAGGTCTCTTAACATTTTACCATAGCTCGCTTCGTTTCCGAGATATTTGCAGATTTATCTCAAGGGACGGGGCCTGACGGACATATTTCGAGATATTTCTTCTTCTTGATGTTCTTCTTCTGCACAGCTAAGCTGGAAGTGGCATTTGCGGCTCGCACTAGTGCAGAGTTATCTCAAAGAAAGGGGCCACGGTGTTTCTGTATCTCTATTATGTTGGTGCGGCTTTGGAACTTTTAAATATCTCGATATATCTCGAAAACTACGCTTCTGATCAAAAAATATCATAGAACATAAATTGTAGGAAACATAATTCTCTACACAAAAGGTCTCTTAACATTTTGCCATAGCTCGCTTCGTTTCCGAGATGTTTGCAGATATATCTCAAGGGAAGGGGCCTGACGGACATATTTCGAGATATTTCTTCTTCTTGTTGTTCTTCTCCTGCACAGCTAAGCTGGAAGTGGCATTTGCGGCTCGCACTAGTGCAGAGTTATCTCAAAGAAAGGGGCCACGGTGTTTCTGTATCTCTATTATGTTGGTGCGGCTTCGGAACTTTTAAATATCTTGATATATCTCGAGATCTACGCATCTGATCAAAAGATATCATAGAACATAAAAAGTAGGAAACTTAATTCTCTACAAAAAAGGTCTCTTAACATTTTGCCATAGCTCGCTTCGTTTCCGAGATATTTGCAGATTTATCTCAAGGGAAGGGGCCTGACGGACATATTTCGAGATATTTCTTCTTCTTGTTGTTCTTCTTCTGCACAGCTAAGCTGGAGGTGGCATTTGCGGCTCGCACTAGTGCAGAGTTATCTCAAAGAAAGGGGCCACGGTGTTTCTGTATCTCTATTATGTTGGTGCGGCTTCGGAACTTTTGAATATCTTGATATATCTCGAGAACTACGCATCTGATCAAAAAATATCATAGAACATAAAAAGTAGGAAACTTAATTCGCTACAAAAAGGTCTCTTAACATTTTGCCATAGATTGCTTCGTTTCCGAGATATTTGCAGATTTATCTCAAGGGAAGGGGCCTAACGGACATATTTCGTGATATTTCTTCTTCTTGTTGTTCTTCTTCTGCACAGCTAAGCTGGAAGTGGCATTTGCAGCTCGCATTAGTGCAGAGTTATCTCAAAGAAAGGGGCCACGGTGTTTCTGTATCTCTATTATGTTGGTGCGGCTTCTTAACTTTTAAATATCTTGATATATCTCGAGAACTACGCATCTGATCAAAAAATATCATAGAACATAAAAAGTAGGAAACTCAATCCTCTACAAAAAAGGTCTCTTAACATTTTGCAATAGCTCGCTTGGTTTCCGAGATATTTGCAGATTTATCTCAAGGGAAGGGGCCTGACGGACATATTTCGAGATATTTCTTCTTCTGGTTGTTCTTCTTCTGCACAGCTAAGCTGGAAGTGGCATTTGCAGCTCGCAATTGTGCAGAGTTATCTCAAAGAGAGGGGCCACGGTGTTTCTGTATCTCTATTATGTTGGTGCGGCTTCGGAACTTTTAAATATCTTGATATATCTCGAGATCTACGCATCTGATCAAAAAATATCATAGAACATAAAAAGTAGGAAACTTAATTCTCTACAAAAAAGGTCTCTTAACATTTTGCCATAGCTCGCTTCGTTTCCGAGATATTTGCAGATTTATCTCAAGGGAAGGGGCGTAACGGACTTATTTCGAGATATTTCTTCTTCTTGTTGTTCTTCTTCTGCACAGCTAAACTGGAAGTGGCATTTCCAGGTCGCAATAGTGCAGAGTTATCTAAAAGAAAGGAGCCACGGTGTTTCTGTATCTCTATTATGTTGGTGCGGCTTCGGAACTTTTAAATATCTCGATATATCTCGAAAACTACGCTTCTGATCAAAAAATATCATAGAACATAAATTGTAGGAAACATAATTCTCTACAAAAAACGTCTCTTAACATTTTGCCATAGCTCGCTTCGTTTCCGAGATATTTGCAGATTCAGCTCAAAGGAACTGGCCTGACGGACATATTTCGAGATATTTCTTCTTCTTGTTGTTCTTCCTCTGCACAGCTAAGCTGGAAGTGGCATTTGCAGCTCGCAATAGTGCAGAGTTATCTCAAAGAAAGGGGCCACGGTGTTTCTGTATCTCTATTATGTTGGTGCGGCTTCGGAACTTTTAAATATCTTGATATATCTCGAGAGCTACGCGTCTGATCAAAAAATATCATAGAACATAAAAAGTAGGAAACATAATTCTCTACAAAAAAGGTCTCTTAACATTTTGCCATAGCTCGCTTCGTTTCCGAGATATTTGCAGATTTATCTCAAGGGAAGTGGCCTGACGGACATATTTCGAGATATTTCTTCTTCTTGTTGTTCTTCTGCTGCACAGCTAAGCTGGAAGTGGCATTTGCGGCTCGCACTAGTGCAGAGTTATCTCAAAGAAAGGGGCCACGGTGTTTCTGTATCTCTATTATGTTGGTGCGGTTTCGGAACTTTTAAATATCTTGATATATCTCGAGAACTACGCATCTGATCAGAAAATATCATAGAACATAAAAAGTAGGAAACTTAATTCTCTACAAAAAAGGTCTCTCAACATTTTGCCATAGCTCTCTTCGTTTCCGAGATATTTGCAGATTTATCTCAAGGGAAGGGGCCTGACGGACACATTTCGAGATATTTCTTCTTCTTGTTGTTCTTCTTCTGCACAGCTAAGCTGGAAGTGGCATTTGCAGCTCGCAATTGTGCAGAGTTATCTCAAAGAGAGGGGCCACGGTGTTTCTGTATCTCTATTATGTTGGTGCGGCTTCGGAACTTTTAAATATCTCGATATATCTCGAAAACTACGCTTCTGATCAAAAAATATCATAGAACATAAATTGTAGGAAACATAATTCCCTACAAAAAACGTCTCTTAATATTTTGCCATAGCTCGCTTCGTTTCCGAGATATTTGCAGATTCAGCTCAAAGGAACTGGCCTGACGGACATATTTCGAGATATTTCTTCTTCTTGTTGTTCTTCCTCTGCACAGCTAAGCTGGAAGTGGCATTTGCAGCTCGCAATAGTGCAGAGTTATCTCAAAGAAAGGGGCTACGGTGTTTCTGTATCTCTATTATGTTGGTGCGGCTTCGGAACTTTTAAATATCTTGATATATCTCGAGAACTACGCATCTGATCAAAAAATATCATACAACATAAAAAGTAGGAAACTTAATTCTCTACAAAAAAGGTCTCTTAACATTTTACCATAGCTCGCTTCGTTTCCGAGATATTTGCAGATTTATCTCAAGGGACGGGGCCTGACGGACATATTTCGAGATATTTCTTCTTCTTGTTGTTCTTCTTCTGCACAGCTAAACTGGAAGTGGCATTTCCAGCTCGCAATAGTGCAGAGTTATCTCAAAGAGAGGGGCCACGGTGTTTCTGTATCTCTATTATGTTGGTGCGGCTTCGGAACTTTTAAATATCTTGATATATCTCGAGAGCTACGCGTCTGATCAAAAAATATCATAGAACATAAAAAGTAGGAAACATAATTCTCTACAAAAAAGGTCTCTTAACATTTTGCCATAGCTCGCTTCGTTTCCGAGATATTTGCAGATTTATCTCAAGGGAAGTGGCCTGACGGACATATTTCGAGATATTTCTTCTTCTTGTTGTTCTTCTGCTGCACAGCTAAGCTGGAAGTGGCATTTGCGGCTCGCACTAGTGCAGAGTTATCTCAAAGAAAGGGGCCACGGTGTTTCTGTATCTCTATTATGTTGGTGCGGTTTCGGAACTTTTAAATATCTTGATATATCTCGAGAACTACGCATCTGATCAAAAAATATCATAGAACATAAAAAGTAGGAAAATTAATTCTCTACAAAAAAGTCTCGTAAGATTTTGCCATAGCTCGCTTCGTTTCCGAGATATTTGCAGATTTATCTCTAGGGAAGGGGCCTGACGGACATATTTCGAGATATTTCTTCTTCTTGTTGTTCTTCTTCTGCACAGCTAAGCTGGAAGTGGCATTTGCAGCTCGCAATTGTGCAGAGTTATCTCAAAGAGAGGGGCCACGGTGTTTCTGTATCTCTATTATGTTGGTGCGGCTTCGGAACTTTTAAATATCTTGATATATCTCGAGAACTACGAATCTGATCAGAAAATATCATAGAAGATAAAAAGTAGGAAACTTAATTCTCTACAAAAAAGGTCTCTTAACATTTTGCCATAGCTCGCTTCGTTTCCGAGATATTTGCAGATTTATCTCAAGGGAAGGGGCGTAACGGACTTATTTCGAGATATTTCTTCTTCTTGTTGTTCTTCTTCTGCACAGCTAAGCTGGAAGTGGCATTTGCAGCTCGCAATAGTGCACAGTTATCTCAAAGAAAGGGGCCACGGTGTTTCTGTATCTCTATTATGTTGGTGCGGCTTCGGAACTTTTAAATATCTCGATATATCTCGAGAACTACGCATCTGATCAAAAAATATCATAGAACATAAAAAGTAGGAAACTTAATTCTCTACAAATAAGGTCTCTTAACATTTTGGCATAGCTCGCTTCGTTTCCGAGATATTTGCAGATTTATCTCAAGGGAAGGGGCCTGACGGACATATTTCGAGATATTTCTTCTTCTTGTTGTTCTTCTTCTGCACAGCTAAGCTGGAAGTGGCATTTGCAGCTCGCAATAGTGCAGAGTTATCGCAAAGAAAGGGGCCACGGTGTTTCTGTATCTCTATTATGTTGGTGCGGCTTCGGAACTTTTAAATATCTTGATATATCTCGAGAACTACGCATCTGATCAAAAAATATCATAGAACATAAAAAGTAGGAAACCTAATTTTCTACAAAAAAGGTCTCTTAACATTTTGCCGTAGCTCGCTTCGTTTCCGAGATATTTGCAGATTTATCTCAAGGGAAGGGGCCTGACGGACATATTTCGAAATATTTCTTATTCTTGTTGTTCTTCTTCTCCACAGCTAAGCTGGAAGTGGCATTTGCAACTCGCAATAGTGCAGAGTTATCGCAAAGAAAGGGGCCACGGTGTTTCTGTATATCTATTATGTTGGTGCGGCTTCGGAACTTTTAAATATCTTGATATATCTCGAGAACTACGCATCTGATCAAAAAATATCATAGAACATAAAAAGTAGGAAACCTAATTTTCTACAAAAAAGGTCTCTTAACATTTTGCCGTAGCTCGCTTCGTTTCCGAGATACTTGCCGATTTATCTCAAGGGAAGGGGCCTAACGGACATATTTCGAGATATTTCTTCTTCTTGTTGTTCTTCTTCTGCACAGCTAAACTGGAAGTGGCATTTGCAGCTCGCAATAGTGCAGAGTTATCTCAAAGAGAGGGGCCACGGTGTTTCTGTATCTCTATTATGTTGGTGCGGCTTCGGAACTTTTAAATATCTTGATATATCTCGAGAACTACGCGTCTGATCAAAAAATATCATAGAACATAAAAAGTAGAAAACATAATTCCATACAAAAAAGGTCTCTTAACATTTTGCCATAGCTCGCTTCGTTTCCGAGATATTTGCAGATTTATCTCAAGGGAAGGGGCCTGACGGACATATTTCGAGATATTTCTTCTTCTTGTTGTTCTTCTTCTGCACAGCTAAGCTGGAAGTGGCATTTGCAGCTCGCAATAGTGCAGAGTTATCTCAAAGAAAGGGGCCACGGTGTTTCTGTATCTCTATTATGTTGGTGCGGCTTCGGAACTTTTAAATATCTTGATATATCTCGAGATCTACGCATCTGATCAAAAAATATCATAGAACATAAAAAGTAGGAAACTTAATTCTCTACAAAAAAGGTCTCTCAACATTTTGCCATAGCTCGCTTCGTTTCCGAGATACTTGCCGATTTATCTCAAGGGAAGGGGCCTGACGGACATATTTCGAGATATTTCTTCTTCTTGTTGTTCTTCTTCTGCACAGCTAAGCTGGAAGTGGCATTTGCAGCTCGCAATTGTGCAGAGTTATCTCAAAGAGAGGGGCCACGGTGTTTCTGTATCTCTATTATGTTGGTGCGGCTTCGGAACTTTTAAATATCTTGATATATCTCGAGAACTAGGAATCTGATCAGAAAATATCATAGAACATAAAAAGTAGGAAACTTAATTCTCTACAAAAAAGGTCTCTTAACATTTTGCCATAGCTCGCTTCGTTTCCGAGATATTTGCAGATTTATCTCAAGGGAAGGGGCCTGACGGACATATTTCGAGATATTTCTTCTTCTTGTTGTTCTTCTTCTGCACAGCTAAGCTGGAAGTGGCATTTGCAGCTCGCAATAGTGCAGAGTTATCGCAAAGAAAGGGGCCACGGTGTTTCTGTATCTCTATTATGTTGGTGCGGCTTCGGAACTTTTAAATATCTTGATATATCTCGAGAACTACGCATCTGATCAAAAAATATCATAGAACATAAAAAGTAGGAAACCTAATTTTCTACAAAAAAGGTCTCTTAACATTTTGCCGTAGCTCGCTTCGTTTCCGAGATATTTGCAGATTTATCTGAAGGGAAGGGGTCTGACGGACATATTTCGAGATATTTCTTCTTCTTGTTGTTCTTCTTCTGCACAGCTAAGCTGGAAGTGGCATTTGCAGCTCGCAATAGTGCAGAGTTATCGCAAAGAAAGGGGCCACGGTGTTTCTGTATCTCTATTATGTTGGTGCGGCTTCGGAACTTTTAAATATCTTGATATATCTCGAGAACTACGCATCTGATCAAAAAATATCATAGAACATAAAAAGTAGGAAACCTAATTTTCTACAAAAAAGGTCTCTTAACATTTTGCCGTAGCTCGCTTCGTTTCCGTGATACTTGCCGATTTATCTCAAGTGAAGGGGCCTAACGGACATATTTCGAGATATTTCTTCTTCTTGTTGTTCTTCTTCTGCACAGCTAAACTGGAAGTGGCATTTGCAGCTCGCAATAGTGCAGAGTTATCTCAAAGGGAGGGGCCACGGTGTTTCTGTATCTCTATTATGTTGGTGCGGCTTCGGAACTTTTAAATATCTTGATATATCTCGAGAACTACGCATCTGATCAAAAAATATCATAGAACATAAAAAGTAGGAAACCTAATTTTCTACAAAAAAGGTCTCTTAACATTTTGCCATAGCTCGCCTCGTTTCCGAGATATTTTCAGATTTATCTCAAGGGAAGGGGCCTGACGAACATATTTCGAGATATTTCTTCTTCTTGTTGTTCTTCTTCTGCACAGCTAAGCTGGAAGTGGCATTTGCAGCTCGCAATAGTGCAGAGTTATCGCAAAGAAAGGGGCCACGGTGTTTCTGTATCTCTATTATGTTGGTGCGGCTTCGGAACTTTTAAATATCTTGATATATCTCGAGAACTACGCATCTGATCAAAAAATATCATAGAACATAAAAAGTAGGAAACCTAATTTTCTACAAAAAAGGTCTCTTAACATTTTGCCGTAGCTCGCTTCGTTTCCGAGATATTTGCAGATTTATCTCAAGGGAAGGGGTCTGACGGACATATTTCGAGATATTTCTTCTTCTTGTTGTTCTTCTTCTGCACAGCTAAGCTGGAAGTGGCATTTGCAGCTCGCAATAGTGCAGAGTTATCTCAAAGAAAGGGGCCACGGTGTTTCTGTATCTCTATTATGTTGGTGCGGCTTCGGAACTTTTAAATATCTTGATATATCTCGAGAACTACGCATCTGATCGAAAAATATCATAGAACATAAAAAGTAGGAAACTTAATTCTCTACAAAACAGGTCTCTTAACATTTTGCCATAGCTCGCTTTGTTTCCGAGATATTTGCAGATTTATCTCAAGGGAAGGGGCCTGACGGACATATTTCGAGATATTTCTTCTTCTTGTTGTTCTTCTTCTGCACAGCTAAGCTGGAAGTGGCATTTGCAGCTCGCAGTAGTGCAGAGTTATCTCAAAGAAAGGGGCCACGGTGTTTCTGTATCTCTATTATGTTGGTGCGGCTTCGGAACTTTTAAATATCTTGATATATCTCGAGAAGTACGCATCTGATCAAAAAATATCATAGAACATAAAAAGTAGGAATCCTAATTTTCTACAAAAAAGGTCTCTTAACATTTTGCCGTAGCTCGCTTCGTTTCCGAGATATTTGCAGATTTATCTCAAGGGAAGGGGCCTGACGGACATATTTCCAGATATTTCTTCTTCTTGTTGTTCTTCTTCTGCACAGCTAAGCTGGAAGTGGCATTTGCAGCTCGCAATAGTGCAGAGTTATCTCAAAGAAAGGGCCCACGGTGTTTCTGTATCTCTATTATGTTGGTGCAGCTTCGGATCTTTTAAATATCTCGATATATCTCGAAAACTACGCTTCTGATCAAAAAATATCATAGAACATAAATTGTAGCAAACATAATTCTCTACAAAAAAGGTCTCTTAACATTTTGCCATAGCTCGTTTCGTTTCCGAGATATTTGCAGATATATCTCAAGGGAAGGGGCCTGACGGACATATTTCGAGATATTTCCTCTTCTTGTTGTTCTTCTTCTGCACAGCTAAACTGGAAGTGGCATTTCCAGCTCGCAATAGCGCAGAGTTATCTCAAAGAAAGGGGCCACGGTGTTTCTGTATCTCTATTATGTTGGTGCGGCTTCGGAACTTTTAACTATCTTGATATATCTCGAGAACTACGCATCTGATCAAAAAATATCATAGAACATAAAAAGTAGGAAACTTAATTCTCTACAAATAAGGTCTCTAAACATTTTGCCATAGCTCGCTTCGTTTCCGAGATATTTGCAGATTTATCTCAAGGGAAGGGGCCTGACGGACATTTTTCGAGATATTTCTTCTTCTTGTTGTTCTTCTTCTGCACAGCTAAGCTGGAAGTGGCATTTGCAGCTCGCAATAGTGCAGAGTTATCTCGAAGAAAGGGGCCACGGTGTTTCTGTATCTCTATTATGTTGGTGCGGCTTCGGAACTTTAAAATATCTTTATATATCTCGAGAACTACGCATCTGATCAAAAAATATCAATGAACATAAAAAGTAGGAAACTTAATTCTCTACACAAAAGGTCTCTCAACATTTTGCCATAGCTCGCTTCGTTTCCGAGATATATGCAGATTTATCTCAAGGGAAGGGGCCTGACGAACATATTTCGAGATATTTCTTCTTCTTGTTGTTCTTCTTCTGCACAGCTAAACTGGAAGTGGCATTTCCAGCTCGCAATAGTGCAGAGTTATCTGAAAGAAAGGGGCCACGATGTTTCTGTATCTGTATTATGTTGGTGCGGCTTCGGAACTTTAAAATATCTTTATATATCTCGAGAACTACGCATCTGATTAAAAAATATCATAGAACGTAAAAAGTAGGAAACTTAATTCTCTACAAATAAAGTCGCTTAACATTTTGCCATAGCTCGCTTCGTTTCCGAGATATTTGCAGATTTATCTCAAGGGAAGGGGCCTGACGGACATATTTCGAGATATTTCTTCTTCTTGTTGTTCTTCTTCTGCACAGCTAAGCTGGAAGTGGCATTTGCAGCTCGCAATAGTGCAGAGTTATCTCAAAGAAAGGGGCCACGGTGTTTCTGTATCTCTATTATGTTGGTGCGGCTTCGGAACTTTTAAATATCTTGATATATCTCGAGAACTACGCATCTGATCAAATAATATCATAGGACATAAAAAGTAGGAAACTTAATTCTCCACAAATAAGGTCTCTTAACATTTTGCCATAGCTCGCTTCGTTTCCGAGATACTTGCAGATTTATCTCAAGGGAAGGGGCCTGACGGACATATTTCGAGATATTTCTTCTTCTTGTTGGTCTTCTTCTGCACAGCTAAGCTGGAAGTGGCATTTGCAGCTCGCAATAGTGCAGAGTTATCTCAAAGAAAGGGGCCACGGTGTTTCTGTATCTCTATTATGTTGGTGCGGCTTCGGAACTTTTAAATATCTTGATATATCTCGAGAACTACGCATCTGATCAAAAAATATCATAGAACGTAAAAAGTAGGAAACTTAATTCTCTACAAAAAAGGTCTCTTAACATTTTGCCATAGCTCGCTTCGTTTCCGAGATATTTGCAGATTTATCTCGAGGGAAGGGGCCTGACGGACATATTTCGAGATATTTCTTCTTCTTGTTGTTCTTCTTCTGCACAGCTAAACTGGAAGTGGCATTTCCAGCTCGCAGTAGTGCCGAGTTATCTCAAAGAAAGGGGCCACGGTGTTTCTGTATCTCTATTATGTTGGTGCGGCTTCGGAACTTTTAAATATCTTGATATATCTCGAGAACTACGCATCTGATCAAAAAATATCATAGAACATAAAAAGTAGAAAACTTAATTCTCTACAAAAAAGGTCTCTCAACATTTTGCCATAGCTCGCTTCGTTTCCGAGATATATGCAGATTTATCTCAAGGGAAGGGGCCTGACGGACATATTTCGAGATATTTCTTCTTCTTGTTGTTCTTCTTCTGCACAGCTAAGCTGGAAGTGGCATTTGCAGCTCGCAATAGTGCAGAGTTATCTCAAAGAAAGGGGCCACGGTGTTTCTGTATCTCTATTATGTTGGTGCGGCTTCGGAACTTTTAAATATCTTGATATATCTCGAGAACTACGCATCTGATCAAATAATATCATAGAACATAAAAAGTAGGAAACTTAATTCTCCACAAATAAGGTCTCTTAACATTTTGCCATAGCTCGCTTCGTTTCCGAGATATTTGCAGATTTATCTCAAGGGAAGGGGCCTGACGGACATATTTCGAGATATTTCTTCTTCTTGTTGGTCTTCTTCTGCACAGCTAAGCTGGAAGTGGCATTTGCAGCTCGCAATAGTGCAGAGTTATCTCAAAGAAAGGGGCCACGGTGTTTCTGTATCTCTATTATGTTGGTGCGGCTTCGGAACTTTTAAATATCTTGATATATCTCGAGAACTACGCATCTGATCAAAAAATATCATAGAACATAACAAGTAGGAAACTTAATTCTCTACAAAAAAGGTCTCTTAACATTTTGCCATAGCTCGCTTCGTTTCCGAGATATTTGCAGATTTATCTCGAGGGAAGGGGCCTGACGGACATATTTCGAGATATTTCTTCTTCTTGTTGTTCTTCTTCTGCACAGCTAAACTGGAAGTGGCATTTCCAGCTCGCAGTAGTGCCGAGTTATCTCAAAGAAAGGGGCCACGGTGTTTCTGTATCTCTATTATGTTGGTGCGGCTTCGGAACTTTTAAATATCTTTATATATCTCGAGAACTACGCATCTGATTAAAAAATATCATAGAACGTAAAAAGTAGGAAACTTAATTCTCCACAAATAAAGTCCCTTAACATTTTGCCATAGCTCGCTTCGTTTCCGAGATATTTGCAGATTTATCTCAAGGGAAGGGGCCTGACGGACATATTTCGAGATATTTCTTCTTCTTGTTGTTCTTCTTCTGCACAGCTAAGCTGGAAGTGGCATTTGCAGCTCGCAATAGTGCAGAGTTATCTCAAAGAAAGCGGCCACGGTGTTTCTGTATCTCTATTATGTTGGTGCGGCTTCGGAACTTTTAAATATCTTGATATATCTCGAGAACTACGCATCTGATCAAAAAATATCATAGAACATAAAAAGTAGGAAACTTAATTCTCTACAAAAAAGGTCTCTTAACATTTTGCCATAGCTCGCTTCGTTTCCAAGATACTTGCAGATTTATCTCAAGGGAAGGGGCCTGACGGACGTATTTCGAGATATTTCTTCTTCTTGTTGTTCTTCTTCTGCACAGCTAAACTGGAAGTGGCATTTCCAGCTCGCAGTAGTGCCGAGTTATCTCAAAGAAAGGGGCCACGGTGTTTCTGTATCTCTATTATGTTGGTGCGGCTTCGGAACTTTTAAATATCTTGATATATCTCGAGAACTACGCATCTGATCAAAAAATATCATAGAACATAAAAAGTAGGAAACTTAATTCTCTACAAATAAGGTCTCTTAACATTTTGCCATAGCTCGCTTCGTTTCCGAGATATTTGCAGATTTATCTCAAGGGAAGGGGCCTGACGGACATATTTCGAGATATTTCTTCTTCTTGTTGGTCTTCTTCTGCACAGCTAAGCTGGAAGTGGCATTTGCAGCTCGCAATAGTGCAGAGTTATCTCAAAGAAAGGGGCCACGGTGTTTCTGTATCTCTATTATGTTGGTGCGGCTTCGGAACTTTAAAATATCTTTATATATCTCGAGAACTACGCATCTGATTAAAAAATATCATAGAACGTAAAAAGTAGGAAACTTAATTCTCTACAAATAAAGTCGCTTAACATTTTGCCATAGCTCGCTTCGTTTCCGAGATATTTGCAGATTTATCTCAAGGGAAGGGGCCTGACGGACATATTTCGAGATATTTCTTCTTCTTGTTGTTCTTCTTCTGCACAGCTAAGCTGGAAGTGGCATTTGCAGCTCGCAATAGTGCAGAGTTATCTCAAAGAAAGGGGCCACGGTGTTTCTGTATCTCTATTATGTTGGTGCGGCTTCGGAACTTTTAAATATCTTGATATATCTCGAGAACTACGCATCTGATCAAAAAATATCATAGAACATAAAAAGTAGGAAACTTAATTCTCTACAAAAAAGGTCTCTTAACATTTTGCCATAGCTCGCTTCGTTTCCAAGATACTTGCAGATTTATCTCAAGGGAAGGGGCCTGACGGACATATTTCGAGATATTTCTTCTTCTTGTTGGTCTTCTTCTGCACAGCTAAGCTGGAAGTGGCATTTGCAGCTCGCAATAGTGCAGAGTTATCTCGAAGAAAGGGGCCACGGTGTTTCTGTATCTCTATTATGTTGGTGCGGCTTCGGATCTTTTAAATATCTCGATATATCTCGAAAACTACGCTTCTGATCAAAAAATATCATAGAACGTAAATTGTGGGAAACATAATTCTCTACAAAAAAGGTCTCTTAACATTTTGCCATAGCTCGCTTCGTTTCCGAGATATTTGCAGATTTATCTCAAGGGAAGGGGTCTGACGGACATATTTCGAGATATTTCTTCTTCTTGTTGTTCTTCTTCTGCACAGCTAAGCTGGAAGTGGCATTTGCAGCTCGCAATAGTGCAGAGTTATCTCAAAGAAAGGGGCCACGGTGTTTCTGTATCTCTATTATGTTGGTGCGGCTTCGGAACTTTTAAATAGCTTGATATATCTCGAGAACTACGCATCCGATCAAAAAATATCATAGAACATAAAAAGTAGGAAACTTAATTCTCTACAAAAAAGGTCTCTTAACATTTTGCCATAGCTCGCTTCGTTTCCGAGATATTTGCAGATTTATCTCGAGGGAAGGGGCCTGACGGACATATTTCGTGATATTTCTTCTTCTTGTTGTTCTTCTTCTGCACAGCTAAGCTGGACGTGGCATTTACAGCTCGCAATAGTGCAGAGTTATCTCAAAGAAAGGGGCCACGGTGTTTCTGTATCTCTATTATGTTGGTGCGGCTTCTGAACTTTTAAATATCTTGATATATCTCGAGAACTACGCATCTGATCAAAAAATATCATGGAACATAAAAAGTAGGAAACTTAATTCTCAACAAAAAAGGTCTCTTAACATTTTGCCATAGCTCGCTTCGTTTCCGAGATATTTGCAGATTTATCTCAAGGGAAGGGGCCTGACGGACATATTTCGAGATATTTCTTCTTCTTGTTGTTCTTCTTCTGCACAGCTAAACTGGAAGTGGCATTTCCAGCTCGCAGTAGTGCAGAGTTATCTCAAAGAAAGGGGCCACGGTGTTTCTGTATCTCTATTATGTTGGTGCGTCTTCGGAACTTTTAAATATCTCGATATATCTCGAAAACTACGCTTCTGATCAAAAAATATCATAGAACATAAATTGTAGGAAACATAATTCTCTACAAAAAACGTCTCTTAACATTTTGCCATAGCTCGCTTCGTTTCCGAGATATTTGCAGATTCAGCTCAAAGGAACTGGCCTGACGGACATATTTCGAGATATTTCTTCTTCTTGTTGTTCTTCCTCTGCACAGCTAAGCTGGAAGTGGCATTTGCAGCTCGCAATAGTGCAGAGCTATCTCAAAGAAAGGGGCCACGGTGTTCCTGTATCTCTATTATGTTGGTGCGGCTTCGGAACTTTTAAATATCTTGATATATCTCGAGAACTACGCATCTGATCAAAAAATATCATAGAACATAAAAAGTAGGAAACTTCATTCTCTACCAAAAAGGTCTCTTAACATTTTGCCATAGCTCGCTTGGTTTCCGAGATATTTGCAGATTTATCTCAAGGGAAGGGGCCTGACGGACATTTTTCGAGATATTTCTTCTTCTTGTTGTTCTTCTCCTGCACAGCTAAGCTGGAAGTGGCATTTGCAGCTCGCAATAGTGCAGAGTTATCTCGAAGAAAGGGGCCACGGTGTTTCTGTATCTCTATTATGTTGGTGCGGCTTCGGAACTTTTAAATATCTTGATATATCTCGAGAACTACGCATCTGATCAAAACATATCATAGAACATAAAAAGTAGGAAACTTAATTCTCTACAAATAAGGTCTCTTAACATTTTGCCAGAGCTCGCTTCGTTTCCGAGATATTTGCAGATTTATCTCAAGGGAAGGGGCCTGACGGACATTTTTCGAGATATTTCTTCTTCTTGTTGTTCTTCTTCTGCACAGCTAAGCTGGAAGTGGCATTTGCAGCTCGCAATAGTGCACAGTTATCTCGAAGAAAGGGGCCACGGTGTTTCTGTATCTCTATTATGTTGGTGCGGCTTCGGAACTTTTAGATATCTTGATATATCTCGAGAACTACGCATCTGATCAAAAAATATCATAGAACATAAAAAGTAGGAAACTTAATTCTCTACAAAAAAGGTCTCTTAACATTTTGCCATAGCTCGCTTCGTTTCCGAGATATTTGCAGATTTATCTCAAGGGAAGGGGCCTGACGGACATATTTCGAGATATTTCTTCTTCTTGTTGTTCTTCTTCTGCACAGCTAAGCTGGAAGTGGCATTTGCAGCTCGCAATAGTGCAGAGTTATCTCAAAGAAAGGGGCCACGGTGTTTCTGTATCTCTATTATGTTGGTGCGGCTTCGGATCTTTTAAATATCTCGATATATCTCGAAAACTACGCTTCTGATCAAAAAATATCATAGAACCTAAATTGTGGGAAATATAATTCTCTACAAAAAAGGTCTCTTAACATTTTGCCATAGCTCGCTTCGTTTCCGAGATATTTGCAGATTTATCTCGAGGGAAGGGGCCTGACGGACATATTTCGAGATATTTCTTCTTCTTGTTGTTCTTCTTCTGCACAGCTAAGCTGGAAGCGGCATTTGCGGCTCGCACTAGTGCAGAGTTATCTCAAAGAAAGGGGCCACGGTGTTTCTGTATCTCTATTATGTTGGTGCAGCTTCGGATCTTTTAAATATCTCGATATATCTCGAAAACTACGCTTCTGATCAAAAAATATCATAGAACATAAATTGTAGGAAACATAATTCTCTACAAAAAAGGTCTCTTAACATTTTGCCATAGCTCGTTTCGTTTCCGAGATATTTGCAGATATATCTCAAGGGAAGGGGCCTGACGGACATATTTCGAGATATTTCCTCTTCTTGTTGTTCTTCTTCTGCACAGCTAAACTGGAAGTGGCATTTCCAGCTCGCAATAGCGCAGAGTTATCTCAAAGAAAGGGGCCACGGTGTTTCTGTATCTCTATTATGTTGGTGCGGCTTCGGAACTTTTAAATATCTTGATATATCTCGAGAACTACGCATCTGATCAAAAAATATCATAGAACATAAAAAGTAGGAAACTTAATTCTCTACAAATAAGGTCTCTTAACATTTTGCCATAGCTCGCTTCGTTTCCGAGATATTTGCAGATTTATCTCAAGGGAAGGGGCCTGACGGACATTTTTCGAGATATTTCTTCTTCTTGTTGTTCTTCTTCTGCACAGCTAAGCTGGAAGTGGCATTTGCAGCTCGCAATAGTGCAGAGTTATCTCGAAGAAAGGGGCCACGGTGTTTCTGTATCTCTATTATGTTGGTGCGGCTTCGGAACTTTTAAATATCTCGATATATCTCGAGAACTACGCATCTGATCGAAAAATATCATAGAACATAAAAAGTAGGAAACTTAATTCTCTACAAAAGAGGTCTCTTAACATTTTGCCATAGCTCGCTTCGTTTCCGAGATATTTGCAGATTTATCTCAAGGGAAGGGGCCTGACGGACATATTTCGAGATATTTCTTCTTTTTGTTGTTCTTCTTCTGCACAGCTAAGCTGGAAGTGGCATTTGCAGCTCGCAATAGTGCAGAGTTATCTCAAAGAAAGGGGCCACGGTGTTTCTGTATCTCTATTATGTTGGTGCGGCTTCGGATTTTTTAAATATCTTGATATATCTCGAGAACTACGCATCCGATCAAAAAATATCATAGAGCATAAAAAGTAGGAAACTTAATTCTCTACAAAAAAGGTCTCTTAACATTTTGCCATAGCTCGCTTCGTTTCCGAGATATTTGCAGATTTATCTCAAGGGAAGGGGCCTGACGGACATATTTCGAGATATTTCTTCTTCTTGTTGTTCTTCTTCTGCACAGCTAAGCTGGAAGTGGCATTTGCAGCTCGCAATAGTGCAGAGTTATCTCAAAGAAAGGGGCCACGGTGTTTCTGTATCTCTATTATGTTGGTGCAGCTTCGGATCTTTTAAATATCTCGATATATCTCGAAAACTACGCTTCTGATCAAAAAATATCATAGAACATAAATTGTAGGAAACCTAATTTTCTACAAAAAAGCTCTCTTAACATTTTGCCATAGCTCGTTTCGTTTCCGAGATATTTGCAGATATATCTCAAGGGAAGGGGCCTGACGGACAGATTTCGAGATATTTCCTCTTCTTGTTGTTCTTCTTCTGCACAGCTAAACTGGAAGTGGCATTTCCAGCTCGCAATAGCGCAGAGTTATCTCAAAGAAAGGGGCCACGGTGTTTCTGTATCTCTATTATGTTGGTGCGGCTTCGGAACTTTTAAATATCTTGATATATCTCGAGAACTACGCATCTGATCAAAAAATATCATAGAACATAAAAAGTAGGAAACTTAATTCTCTACAAATAAGGTCTCTTAACATTTTGCCATAGCTCGCTTCGTTTCCGAGATATTTGCAGATTTATCTCAAGGGAAGGGGCCTGACGGACATTTTTCGAGATATTTCTTCTTCTTGTTGTTCTTCTTCTGCACAGCTAAGCTGGAAGTGGCATTTGCGGCTCGCACTAGTGCAGAGTTATCTCAAAGAAAGGGGCCACGGTGTTTCTGTATCTCTATTATGTTGGTGCGGCTTCGGAACTTTTAAATATCTCGATATATCTCGAAAACTACGCTTCTGATCAAAAAATATCATAGAACATAAATTGTAGGAAACATAATTCTCTACAAAAAAGGTCTCTTAACATTTTGCCATAGCTCGCTTCGTTTCCGAGATATTTGCAGATTTATCTCAAGGGAACGGGCCTGACGGACATATTTCGAGATATTTCTTCTTCTTGTTGTTCTTCTTCTGCACAGCTAAGCTGGAAGTGGCATTTGCGGCTCGCACTAGTGCAGAGTTATCTCAAAGAAAGGGGCCACGGTGTTTCTGTATCTCTATTATGTTGGTGCAGCTTCGGATCTTTTAAATATCTCGATATATCTCGAAAACTACGCTTCTGATCAAAAAATATCATAGAACATAAATTGTAGGAAACATAATTCTCTACAAAAAAGGTCTCTTAACATTTTGCCATAGCTCGTTTCGTTTCCGAGATATTTGCAGATATATCTCAAGGGAAGGGGCCTGACGGACATATTTCGAGATATTTCCTCTTCTTGTTGTTCTTCTTCTGCACAGCTAAACTGGAAGTGGCATTTCCAGCTCGCAATAGCGCAGAGTTATCTCAAAGAAAGGGGCCACGGTGTTTCTGTATCTCTATTATGTTGGTGCGGCTTCGGAACTTTTAAATATCTTGATATATCTCGAGAACTACGCATCTGATCAAAAAATATCATAGAACATAAAAAGTAGGAAACTTAATTCTCTACAAATAAGGTCTCTTAACATTTTGCCATAGCTCGCTTCGTTTCCGAGATATTTGCAGATTTATCTCAAGGGAAGGGGCCTGACGGACATTTTTCGAGATATTTCTTCTTCTTGTTGTTCTTCTTCTGCACAGCTAAGCTGGAAGTGGCATTTGCAGCTCGCAATAGTGCAGAGTTATCTCGAAGAAAGGGGCCACGGTGTTTCTGTATCTCTATTATGTTGGTGCGGCTTCGGAACTTTTAAATATCTCGATATATCTCGAGAACTACGCATCTGATCGAAAAATATCATAGAACATAAAAAGTAGGAAACTTAATTCTCTACAAAAGAGGTCTCTTAACATTTTGCCATAGCTCGCTTCGTTTCCGAGATATTTGCAGATTTATCTCAAGGGAAGGGGCCTGACGGACATATTTCGAGATATTTCTTCTTTTTGTTGTTCTTCTTCTGCACAGCTAAGCTGGAAGTGGCATTTGCAGCTCGCAATAGTGCAGAGTTATCTCAAAGAAAGGGGCCACGGTGTTTCTGTATCTCTATTATGTTGGTGCGGCTTCGGATTTTTTAAATATCTTGATATATCTCGAGAACTACGCATCCGATCAAAAAATATCATAGAGCATAAAAAGTAGGAAACTTAATTCTCTACAAAAAAGGTCTCTTAACATTTTGCCATAGCTCGCTTCGTTTCCGAGATATTTGCAGATTTATCTCAAGGGAAGGGGCCTGACGGACATATTTCGAGATATTTCTTCTTCTTGTTGTTCTTCTTCTGCACAGCTAAGCTGGAAGTGGCATTTGCAGCTCGCAATAGTGCAGAGTTATCTCAAAGAAAGGGGCCACGGTGTTTCTGTATCTCTATTATGTTGGTGCAGCTTCGGATCTTTTAAATATCTCGATATATCTCGAAAACTACGCTTCTGATCAAAAAATATCATAGAACATAAATTGTAGGAAACCTAATTTTCTACAAAAAAGCTCTCTTAACATTTTGCCATAGCTCGTTTCGTTTCCGAGATATTTGCAGATATATCTCAAGGGAAGGGGCCTGACGGACAGATTTCGAGATATTTCCTCTTCTTGTTGTTCTTCTTCTGCACAGCTAAACTGGAAGTGGCATTTCCAGCTCGCAATAGCGCAGAGTTATCTCAAAGAAAGGGGCCACGGTGTTTCTGTATCTCTATTATGTTGGTGCGGCTTCGGAACTTTTAAATATCTTGATATATCTCGAGAACTACGCATCTGATCAAAAAATATCATAGAACATAAAAAGTAGGAAACTTAATTCTCTACAAATAAGGTCTCTTAACATTTTGCCATAGCTCGCTTCGTTTCCGAGATATTTGCAGATTTATCTCAAGGGAAGGGGCCTGACGGACATTTTTCGAGATATTTCTTCTTCTTGTTGTTCTTCTTCTGCACAGCTAAGCTGGAAGTGGCATTTGCGGCTCGCACTAGTGCAGAGTTATCTCAAAGAAAGGGGCCACGGTGTTTCTGTATCTCTATTATGTTGGTGCGGCTTCGGAACTTTTAAATATCTCGATATATCTCGAAAACTACGCTTCTGATCAAAAAATATCATAGAACATAAATTGTAGGAAACATAATTCTCTACAAAAAAGGTCTCTTAACATTTTGCCATAGCTCGCTTCGTTTCCGAGATATTTGCAGATTTATCTCAAGGGAACGGGCCTGACGGACATATTTCGAGATATTTCTTCTTCTTGTTGTTCTTCTTCTGCACAGCTAAGCTGGAAGTGGCATTTGCAGCTCGCAATAGTGCAGAGTTATCTCAAAGAAAGGGGCCACGGTGTTTCTGTATCTCTATTATGTTGGTGCGGCTTCGGATCTTTTAAATATCTCGATATATCTCGAAAACTACGCTTCTGATCAAAAAATATCATAGAACATAAATTGTAGGAAACATAATTCTCTACAAAAAAGGTCTCTTAACATTTTGCCATAGCTCGTTTCGTTTCCGAGATATTTGCAGATATATCTCAAGGGAAGGGGCCTGACGGACATATTTCGAGATATTTCCTCTTCTTGTTGTTCTTCTTCTGCACAGCTAAACTGGAAGTGGCATTTCCAGCTCGCAATAGCGCAGAGTTATCTCAAAGAAAGGGGCCACGGTGTTTCTGTATCTCTATTATGTTGGTGCGGCTTCGGAACTTTTAAATATCTTGATATATCTCGAGAACTACGCATCTGATCAAAAAATATCATAGAACATAAAAAGTAGGAAACTTAATTCTCTACAAATAAGGTCTCTTAACATTTTGCCATAGCTCGCTTCGTTTCCGAGATATTTGCAGATTTATCTCAAGGGAAGGGGCCTGACGGACATTTTTCGAGATATTTCTTCTTCTTGTTGTTCTTCTTCTGCACAGCTAAGCTGGAAGTGGCATTTGCAGCTCGCAATAGTGCAGAGTTATCTCGAAGAAAGGGGCCACGGTGTTTCTGTATCTCTATTATGTTGGTGCGGCTTCGGAACTTTTAAATATCTCGATATATCTCGAGAACTACGCATCTGATCGAAAAATATCATAGAACATAAAAAGTAGGAAACTTAATTCTCTACAAAAGAGGTCTCTTAACATTTTGCCATAGCTCGCTTCGTTTCCGAGATATTTGCAGATTTATCTCAAGGGAAGGGGCCTGACGGACATATTTCGAGATATTTCTTCTTTTTGTTGTTCTTCTTCTGCACAGCTAAGCTGGAAGTGGCATTTGCAGCTCGCAATAGTGCAGAGTTATCTCAAAGAAAGGGGCCACGGTGTTTCTGTATCTCTATTATGTTGGTGCGGCTTCGGATTTTTTAAATATCTTGATATATCTCGAGAACTACGCATCCGATCAAAAAATATCATAGAGCATAAAAAGTAGGAAACTTAATTCTCTACAAAAAAGGTCTCTTAACATTTTGCCATAGCTCGCTTCGTTTCCGAGATATTTGCAGATTTATCTCAAGGGAAGGGGCCTGACGGACATATTTCGAGATATTTCTTCTTCTTGTTGTTCTTCTTCTGCACAGCTAAGCTGGAAGTGGCATTTGCAGCTCGCAATAGTGCAGAGTTATCTCAAAGAAAGGGGCCACGGTGTTTCTGTATCTCTATTATGTTGGTGCGGCTTCGGATCTTTTAAATATCTCGATATATCTCGAAAACTACGCTTCTGATCAAAAAATATCATAGAACCTAAATTGTGGGAAATATAATTCTCTACAAAAAAGGTCTCTTAACATTTTGCCATAGCTCGCTTCGTTTCCGAGATATTTGCAGATTTATCTCGAGGGAAGGGGCCTGACGGACATATTTCGAGATATTTCTTCTTCTTGTTGTTCTTCTTCTGCACAGCTAAGCTGGAAGCGGCATTTGCGGCTCGCACTAGTGCAGAGTTATCTCAAAGAAAGGGGCCACGGTGTTTCTGTATCTCTATTATGTTGGTGCAGCTTCGGATCTTTTAAATATCTCGATATATCTCGAAAACTACGCTTCTGATCAAAAAATATCATAGAACATAAATTGTAGGAAACATAATTCTCTACAAAAAAGGTCTCTTAACATTTTGCCATAGCTCGTTTCGTTTCCGAGATATTTGCAGATATATCTCAAGGGAAGGGGCCTGACGGACATATTTCGAGATATTTCCTCTTCTTGTTGTTCTTCTTCTGCACAGCTAAACTGGAAGTGGCATTTCCAGCTCGCAATAGCGCAGAGTTATCTCAAAGAAAGGGGCCACGGTGTTTCTGTATCTCTATTATGTTGGTGCGGCTTCGGAACTTTTAAATATCTTGATATATCTCGAGAACTACGCATCTGATCAAAAAATATCATAGAACATAAAAAGTAGGAAACTTAATTCTCTACAAATAAGGTCTCTTAACATTTTGCCATAGCTCGCTTCGTTTCCGAGATATTTGCAGATTTATCTCAAGGGAAGGGGCCTGACGGACATTTTTCGAGATATTTCTTCTTCTTGTTGTTCTTCTTCTGCACAGCTAAGCTGGAAGTGGCATTTGCAGCTCGCAATAGTGCAGAGTTATCTCGAAGAAAGGGGCCACGGTGTTTCTGTATCTCTATTATGTTGGTGCGGCTTCGGAACTTTTAAATATCTCGATATATCTCGAGAACTACGCATCTGATCGAAAAATATCATAGAACATAAAAAGTAGGAAACTTAATTCTCTACAAAAGAGGTCTCTTAACATTTTGCCATAGCTCGCTTCGTTTCCGAGATATTTGCAGATTTATCTCAAGGGAAGGGGCCTGACGGACATATTTCGAGATATTTCTTCTTTTTGTTGTTCTTCTTCTGCACAGCTAAGCTGGAAGTGGCATTTGCAGCTCGCAATAGTGCAGAGTTATCTCAAAGAAAGGGGCCACGGTGTTTCTGTATCTCTATTATGTTGGTGCGGCTTCGGATTTTTTAAATATCTTGATATATCTCGAGAACTACGCATCCGATCAAAAAATATCATAGAGCATAAAAAGTAGGAAACTTAATTCTCTACAAAAAAGGTCTCTTAACATTTTGCCATAGCTCGCTTCGTTTCCGAGATATTTGCAGATTTATCTCAAGGGAAGGGGCCTGACGGACATATTTCGAGATATTTCTTCTTCTTGTTGTTCTTCTTCTGCACAGCTAAGCTGGAAGTGGCATTTGCAGCTCGCAATAGTGCAGAGTTATCTCAAAGAAAGGGGCCACGGTGTTTCTGTATTTCTATTATGTTGGTGCGGCTTCGGAACTTTTAAATATCTTGATATATCTCGAGAACTACGCATCTGATCAAAAAATATCATAGAACATAAAAAGTAGGAAACTTAATTCTCTACAAATAAGGTCTCTTAACATTTTGCCATAGCTCGCTTCGTTTCCGAGATATTTGCAGATTTATCTCAAGGGAAGGGGCCTGACGGACATATTTCGAGATATTTCTTCTTCTTGTTGTTCTTCTTCTGCACAGCTAAGCTGGAAGTGGCATTTGCAGCTCGCAATAGTGCAGAGTTATCTCAAAGAAAGGGGCCACGGTGTTTCTGTATCTCTATTATGTTGGTGCGGCTTCGGAACTTTTAAATATCTTGATATATCTCGAGAACTACGCATCTGATCAAATAATATCATAGAACATAAAAAGTAGGAAACTTAATTCTCCACAAATAAGGTCTCTTAACATTTTGCCATAGCTCGCTTCGTTTCCGAGATATTTGCAGATTTATCTCAAGGGAAGGGGCCTGACGGACATATTTCGAGATATTTCTTCTTCTTGTTGGTCTTCTTCTGCACAGCTAAGTTGGAAGTGGCATTTGCAGCTCGCAATAGTGCAGAGTTATCTCGAAGAAAGGGGCCACGGTGTTTCTGTATCTCTATTATGTTGGTGCGGCTTCGGAACTTTAAAATATCTTGATATATCTCGAGAACTACGCATCTGATCAAAAAATATCATAGAACATAAAAAGTAGGAAACTTAATTCTCTACAAAAAAGGTCTCTTAACATTTTGCCATAGCTCGTTTCGTTTCCGAGATATTTGCAGATATATCTCAAGGGAAGGGGCCTGACGGACATATTTCGAGATATTTCCTCTTCTTGTTGTTCTTCTTCTGCACAGCTAAACTGGAAGTGGCATTTCCAGCTCGCAATAGCGCAGAGTTATCTCAAAGAAAGGGGCCACGGTGTTTCTGTATCTCTATTATGTTGGTGCGGCTTCGGAACTTTTAAATATCTTGATATATCTCGCGAACTACGCATCTGATCAAAAAATATCATAGAACATAAAAAGTAGGAAACTTAATTCTCTACAAATAAGGTCTCTTAACATTTTGCCATAGCTTGCTTCGTTTCCGAGATATTTGCAGATTTATCTCAAGGGAAGGGGCCTGACGGACATATTTCGAGATATTTCTTCTTCTTGTTGTTCTTCTTCTGCACAGCTAAGCTGGAAGTGGCATTTGCAGCTCGCAATAGTGCAGAGTTATCTCAAAGAAAGGGGCCACGGTGTTTCTGTATCTCTATTATGTTGGTGCGGCTTCGGAACTTTTAAATATCTTGATATATCTCGAGAACTACGCATCTGATCAAAAAATATCATAGAACATAAAAAGTAGGAAACTTAATTCTCCACAAATAAGGTCTCTTAACATTTTGCCATAGCTCGCTTCGTTTCCGAGATATTTGCAGATTTATCTCAAGGGAAGGGGCCTGACGGACATATTTCGAGATATTTCCTCTTCTTGTTGTTCTTCTTCTGCACAGCTAAACTGGAAATGGCATTTCCAGCTCGCAATAGCGCAGAGTTATCTCAAAGAAAGGGGCCACGGTGTTTCTGTATCTCTATTATGTTGGTGCGGCTTCGGAACTTTTAAATATCTTGATATATCTCGAGAACTACGCATCTGATCAAAAAATATCATAGAACATAAAAAGTAGGAAACTTAATTCTCTACAAATAAGGTCTCTTAACATTTTGCCATAGCTCGCTTCGTTTCCGAGATATTTGCAGATTTATCTCAAGGGAAGGGGCCTGACGGACATTTTTCGAGATATTTCTTCTTCTTGTTGTTCTTCTTCTGCACAGCTAAGCTGGAAGTGGCATTTGCAGCTCGCAATAGTGCAGAGTTATCTCAAAGAAAGGGGCCACGGTGTTTCAGTATCTCTATTATGTTGGTGCGGCTTCGGAACTTTTAAATATCTTGATATATCTCGAGAACTACGCATCTGATCAAATAATATCATAGAACATAAAAAGTAGGAAACTTAATTCTCCACAAATAAGGTCTCTTAACATTTTGCCATAGCTCGCTTCGTTTCCGAGATATTTGCAGATTTATCTCAAGGGAAGGGGCCTGACGGACATATTTCGAGATATTTCTTCTTCTTGTTGGTCTTCTTCTGCACAGCTAAGTTGGAAGTGGCATTTGCAGCTCGCAATAGTGCAGAGTTATCTCGAAGAAAGGGGCCACGGTGTTTCTGTATCTCTATTATGTTGGTGCGGCTTCGGAACTTTAAAATATCTTGATATATCTCGAGAACTACGCATCTGATCAAAAAATATCATAGAACATAAAAAGTAGGAAACTTAATTCTCTACAAAAAAGGTCTCTTAACATTTTGCCATAGCTCCTTTCGTTTCCGAGATATTTGCAGATATATCTCAAGGGAAGGGGCCTGACGGACATATTTCGAGATATTTCCTCTTCTTGTTGTTCTTCTTCTGCACAGCTAAACTGGAAGTGGCATTTCCAGCTCGCAATAGCGCAGAGTTATCTCAAAGAAAGGGGCCACGGTGTTTCTGTATCTCTATTATGTTGGTGCGGCTTCGGAACTTTTAAATATCTTGATATATCTCGAGAACTACGCATCTGATCAAAAAATATCATAGAACATAAAAAGTAGGAAACTTAATTCTCTACAAATAAGGTCTCTTAACATTTTGCCATAGCTCGCTTCGTTTCCGAGATATTTGCAGATTTATCTCAAGGGAAGGGGCCTGACGGACATATTTCGAGATATTTCTTCTTCTTGTTGTTCTTCTTCTGCACAGCTAAGCTGGAAGTGGCATTTGCAGCTCGCAATAGTGCAGAGTTATCTCAAAGAAAGGGGCCACGGTGTTTCTGTATCTCTATTATGTTGGTGCGGCTTCGGAACTTTTAAATATCTTGATATATCTCGAGAACTACGCATCTGATCAAATAATATCATAGAACATAAAAAGTAGGAAACTTAATTCTCCACAAATAAGGTCTCTTAACATTTTGCCATAGCTCGCTTCGTTTCCGAGATATTTGCAGATTTATCTCAAGGGAAGGGGCCTGACGGACATATTTCGTGATATTTCTTCTTCTTGTTGGTCTTCTTCTGCACAGCTAAGCTGGAAGCGGCATTTGCGGCTCGCACTAGTGCAGAGTTATCTCAAAGAAAGGGGCCACGGTGTTTCTGTATCTCTATTATGTTGGTGCAGCTTCGGATCTTTTAAATATCTCGATATATCTCGAAAACTACGCTTCTGATCAAAAAATATCATAGAACATAAATTGTAGGAAACATAATTCTCTACAAAAAAGGTCTCTTAACATTTTGCCGTAGCTCGTTTCGTTTCCGAGATATTTGCAGATATATCTCAAGGGAAGGGGCCTGACGGACATATTTCGAGATATTTCCTCTTCTTGTTGTTCTTCTTCTGCACAGCTAAACTGGAAGTGGCATTTCCAGCTCGCAATAGCGCAGAGTTATCTCAAAGAAAGGGGCCACGGTGTTTCTGTATCTCTATTATGTTGGTGCGGCTTCGGAACTTTTAAATATCTTGATATATCTCGAGAACTACGCATCTGATCAAAAAATATCATAGAACATAAAAAGTAGGAAACTTAATTCTCTACAAATAAGGTCTCTTAACATTTTGCCATAGCTCGCTTCGTTTCCGAGATATTTGCAGATTTATCTCAAGGGAAGGGGCCTGACGGACATATTTCGAGATATTTCCTCTTCTTGTTGTTCTTCTTCTGCACAGCTAAACTGGAAATGGCATTTCCAGCTCGCAATAGCGCAGAGTTATCTCAAAGAAAGGGGCCACGGTGTTTCTGTATCTCTATTATGTTGGTGCGGCTTCGGAACTTTTAAATATCTTGATATATCTCGAGAACTACGCATCTGATCAAAAAATATCATAGAACATAAAAAGTAGGAAACTTAATTCTCTACAAATAAGGTCTCTTAACATTTTGCCATAGCTCGCTTCGTTTCCGAGATATTTGCAGATTTATCTCAAGGGAAGGGGCCTGACGGACATATTTCGAGATATTTCTTCTTCTTGTTGTTCTTCTTCTGCACAGCTAAGCTGGAAGTGGCATTTGCAGCTCGCAATAGTGCAGAGTTATCTCAAAGAAAGGGGCCACGGTGTTTCTGTATCTCTATTATGTTGGTGCGGCTTCGGAACTTTTAAATATCTTGATATATCTCGAGAACTACGCATCTGATCAAATAATATCATAGAACATAAAAAGTAGGAAACTTAATTCTCCACAAATAAGGTCTCTTAACATTTTGCCATAGCTCGCTTCGTTTCCGAGATATTTGCAGATTTATCTCAAGGGAAGGGGCCTGACGGACATATTTCGAGATATTTCTTCTTCTTGTTGGTCTTCTTCTGCACAGCTAAGTTGGAAGTGGCATTTGCAGCTCGCAATAGTGCAGAGTTATCTCGAAGAAAGGGGCCACGGTGTTTCTGTATCTCTATTATGTTGGTGCGGCTTCGGATCTTTTAAATATCTCGATATATCTCGAAAACTACGCTTCTGATCAAAAAATATCATAGAACGTAAATTGTGGGAAACATAATTCTCTACAAAAAAGGTCTCTTAACATTTTGCCATAGCTCGCTTCGTTTCCGAGATATTTGCAGATTTATCTCAAGGGAAGGGGTCTGACGGACATATTTCGAGATATTTCTGCTTCTTGTTGTTCTTCTTCTGCACAGCTAAGCTGGAAGTGGCATTTGCAGCTCGCAATAGTGCAGAGTTATCTCAAAGAAAGGGGCCACGGTGTTTCTGTATCTCTATTATGTTGGTGTGGCTTCGGAACTTTTAAATATCTTGATATATCTCGAGAGCTACGCATCTGATCAAAAAATATCATAGAACATAAAAAGTAGGAAACTTAATTCTCTACAAAAAAGGTCTCTTAACATTTTGCCATAGCTCGTTTCGTTTCCGAGATATTTGCAGATTTATCTCGAGGGAAGGGGCCTGACGGACATATTTCGAGATATTTCCTCTTCTTGTTGTTCTTCTTCTGCACAGCTAAGCTGGACGTGGCATTTACAGCTCGCAATAGCGCAGAGTTATCTCAAAGAAAGGGGCCACGGTGTTTCTGTATCTCTATTATGTTGGTGCGGCTTCGGAACTTTTAAATATCTTGATATATCTCGAGAACTACGCATCTGATCAAAAAATATCATAGAACATAAAAAGTAGGAAACTTAATTCTCTACAAATAAGGTCTCTTAACATTTTGCCATAGCTCGCTTCGTTTCCGAGATATTTGCAGATTTATCTCAAGGGAAGGGGCCTGACGGACATATTTCGAGATATTTCTTCTTCTTGTTGTTCTTCTTCTGCACAGCTAAGCTGGAAGTGGCATTTGCAGCTCGCAATAGTGCAGAGTTATCTCAAAGAAAGGGGCCACGGTGTTTCTGTATCTCTATTATGTTGGTGCGGCTTCGGAACTTTTAAATATCTTGATATATCTCGAGAACTACGCATCTGATCAAATAATATCATAGAACATAAAAAGTAGGAAACTTAATTCTCCACAAATAAGGTCTCTTAACATTTTGCCATAGCTCGCTTCGTTTCCGAGATATTTGCAGATTTATCTCAAGGGAAGGGGCCTGACGGACATATTTCGAGATATTTCTTCTTCTTGTTGGTCTTCTTCTGCACAGCTAAGCTGGAAGCGGCATTTGCGGCTCGCACTAGTGCAGAGTTATCTCAAAGAAAGGGGCCACGGTGTTTCTGTATCTCTATTATGTTGGTGCAGCTTCGGATCTTTTAAATATCTCGATATATCTCGAAAACTACGCTTCTGATCAAAAAATATCATAGAACATAAATTGTAGGAAACATAATTCTCTACAAAAAAGGTCTCTTAACATTTTGCCATAGCTCGTTTCGTTTCCGAGATATTTGCAGATATATCTCAAGGGAAGGGGCCTGACGGACATATTTCGAGATATTTCCTCTTCTTGTTGTTCTTCTTCTGCACAGCTAAACTGGAAGTGGCATTTCCAGCTCGCAATAGCGCAGAGTTATCTCAAAGAAAGGGGCCACGGTGTTTCTGTATCTCTATTATGTTGGTGCGGCTTCGGAACTTTTAAATATCTTGATATATCTCGAGAACTACGCATCTGATCAAAAAATATCATAGAACATAAAAAGTAGGAAACTTAATTCTCTACAAATAAGGTCTCTTAACATTTTGCCATAGCTCGCTTCGTTTCCGAGATATTTGCAGATTTATCTCAAGGGAAGGGGCCTGACGGACATATTTCGAGATATTTCTTCTTCTTGTTGTTCTTCTTCTGCACAGCTAAGCTGGAAGTGGCATTTGCAGCTCGCAATAGTGCAGAGTTATCTCAAAGAAAGGGGCCACGGTGTTTCTGTATCTCTATTATGTTGGTGCGGCTTCGGAACTTTAAAATATCTTTATATATCTCGAGAACTACGCATCTGATTAAAAAATATCATAGAACGTAAAAAGTAGGAAACTTAATTCTCTACAAATAAAGTCGCTTAACATTTTGCCATAGCTCGCTTCGTTTCCGAGATATTTGCAGATTTATCTCAAGGGAAGGGGCCTGACGGACATATTTCGAGATATTTCTTCTTCTTGTTGTTCTTCTTCTGCACAGCTAAGCTGGAAGTGGCATTTGCAGCTCGCAATAGTGCAGAGTTATCTCAAAGAAAGGGGCCACGGTGTTTCTGTATCTCTATTACGTTGGTGCGGCTTCGGAACTTTTAAATATCTTGATATATCTCGAGAACTACGCATCCGATCAAAAAATATCATAGAACATAAAAAGTAGGAAACTTAATTCTCTACAAAAAAGGTCTCTTAACATTTTGCCATAGCTCGCTTCGTTTCCGAGATATTTGCAGATTTATCTCGAGGGAAGGGGCCTGACGGACATATTTCGAGATATTTCTTCTTCTTGTTGTTCTTCTTCTGCACAGCTAAGCTGGAAGCGGCATTTGCGGCTCGCACTAGTGCAGAGTTATCTCAAAGAAAGGGGCCACGGTGTTTCTGTATCTCTATTATGTTGGTGCAGCTTCGGATCTTTTAAATATCTCGATATATCTCGAAAACTACGCTTCTGATCAAAAAATATCATAGAACATAAATTGTAGGAAACATAATTCTCTACAAAAAAGGTCTCTTAACATTTTGCCATAGCTCGTTTCATTTCCGAGATATTTGCAGATATATCTCAAGGGAAGGGGCCTGACGGACATATTTCGAGATATTTCCTCTTCTTGTTGTTCTTCTTCTGCACAGCTAAACTGGAAGTGGCATTTCCAGCTCGCAATAGCGCAGAGTTATCTCAAAGAAAGGGGCCACGGTGTTTCTGTATCTCTATTATGTTGGTGCGGCTTCGGAACTTTTAAATATCTGGATATATCTCGAGAACTACGCATCTGATCAAAAAATATCATAGAACATAAAAAGTAGGAAACTTAATTCTCTACAAATAAGGTCTCTTACCATTTTGCCATAGCTCGCTTCGTTTCCGAGATATTTGCAGATTTATCTCAAGGGAAGGGGCCTGACGGACATTTTTCGAGATATTTCTTCTTCTTGTTGTTCTTCTTGTGCACAGCTAAGCTGGAAGTGGCATTTGCAGCTCGCAATAGTGCAGAGTTATCTCGAAGAAAGGGGCCACGGTGTTTCTGTATCTCTATTATGTTGGTACGGCTTCGGAACTTTTAGATATCTTGATATATCTCGAGAACTACGCATCTGATCAAAAAATATCATAGAACATAAAAAGTAGGAAACTTAATTCTCTACAAAAAAGGTCTCTTAACATTTTGCCATAGCTCGCTTCGTTTCCGAGATATTTGCAGATTTATCTCAAGGGAAGGGGCCTGACGGACATATTTCGAGATATTTCTTCTTCTTGTTGTTCTTCCTCTGCACAGCTAAGCTGGAAGTGGCATTTGCAGCTCGCAATAGTGCAGAGTTATCTCAAAGAAAGGGGCCACGGTGTTCCTGTATCTCTATTATGTTGGTGCGGCTTCGGAACTTTTAAATATCTTGATATATCTCGAGAACTACGCATCTGATCAAAAAATATCATAGAACATAAAAAGTAGAAAACTTAATTCTCTACAAAAAAGGTCTCTTAACATTTTGCCATAGCTCGCTTCGTTTCCGAGATATTTGCAGATTTATCTCAAGGGAAGGGGCCTGACGGACATATTTCGAGATATTTCTTCTTCTTGTTGTTCTTCTTCTGCACAGCTAAGCTGGAAGTGGCATTTGCGGCTCGCACTAGTGCACAGTTATCTCACAGAAAGGGGCCACGGTGTTTCGGTATCTCTATTATGTTGGTGCGTCTTCGGAACTTTTAAATATCTCGATATATCTCGAAAACTACGCTTCTGATCAAAAAATATCATAGAACATAAATTGTAGGAAACATAATTCTCTACAAAAAACGTCTCTTAACATTTTGCCATAGCTCGCTTCGTTTCCGAGATATTTGCAGATTCAGCTCAAAGGAACTGGCCTGACGGACATATTTCGAGATATTTCTTCTTCTTGTTGTTCTTCCTCTGCACAGCTAAGCTGGAAGTGGCATTTGCAGCTCGCAATAGTGCAGAGTTATCTCAAAGAAAGGGGCCACGGTGTTTCTGTATCTCTATTATGTTGGTGCGGCTTCGGATTTTTTAAATATCTTGATATATCTCGAGAACTACGCATCTGATCAAAAAATATCATAGAACATAAAAAGTAGGAAACTTAATTCTCTACAAAAAAGGTCTCTTAACATTTTGCCATAGCTCGCTTCGTTTCCGAGATATTTGCAGATTTATCTCAAGGGAAGGGGCCTAACGGACATATTTCGAGATATTTCTTCTTCTTGTTGTTCTTCTTCTGCACAGCTAAACTGGAAGTGGCATTTCCAGCTCGCAATAGTGCAGAGTTATCTCAAAGAAAGGGGCCACGGTGTTTCTGTATCTCTATTATGTAGGTGCGGCTTCGGAACTTTTAAATATCTCGATATATCTCGAAAACTACGCTTCTGATCAAAAAATATCATAGAACGTAAATTGTAGGAAACATTATTCTCTACAAAAAAGGTCTCTTAACATTTTGCCATAGCTCGCTTCGTTTCCGAGATATTTGCAGATTCATCTCAAGGGAAGGGGTCTGACGGACATATTTCGAGATATTTCTTCTTCTTGTTGTTCTTCTTCTGCACAGCTAAGCTGGAAGTGGCATTTGCAGCTCGCAATAGTGCAGAGTTATCCCAAAGAAAGGGGCCACGGTGTTTCTGTATCTCTATTATGTTGGTGCGGCTTCGGAACTTTTAAATATCTCGATATATCTCGAAAACTACGCTTCTGATCAAAAAATATCATAGAACATAAATTGTAGGAAACATAATTCTCTACAAAAACGGTCTCTTAACATTTTGCCATAGCTCGCTTCGTTTCCGAGATATTTGCAGATTTATCTCAAGGGAAGGGGCCTAACGGACATATTTCGAGATCTTTCTTCTTCTTGTTGTTCTTCTTCTGCACAGCTAAGCTGGAAGTGGCATTTGCAGCTCGCAATAGTGCAGAGTTATCTCAAAGAAAGGGGCCACGGTGTTTCTGTATCTCTATTATGTTGGTGCGGCTTCGGAACTTTTAAATATCTTGATATATCTCGAGAACTACGCATCTGATCAAAAAATATCATAGAACATAAAAAGTAGGAAACTTAATTCTCTACAAAAAAGGTCTCTTAACATTTTGCCATAGCTCGCTTCGTGTCCGAGATATTTGCAGATTTATCTCAAGGGAAGGGGCCTAACGGACATATTTCGAGATATTTCTTCTTCTTGTTGTTCTTCTTCTGCACAGCTAAACTGGAAGTGGCATTTCCAGCTCGCAATAGTGCAGAGTTATCCCAAAGAAAGGGGCCACGGTGTTTCTGTATCTCTATTATGTTGGTGCGGCTTCGGAACTTTTAAATATCTCGATATATCTCGAAAACTACGCTTCTGATCAAAAAATATCATAGAACATAAATTGTAGGAAACATAATTCTCTACAAAAAAGGTCTCTTAACATTTTGCCATAGCTCGCTTCGTTTCCGAGATATTTGCAGATTTATCTCAAGGGAAGGGGCCTAACGGACATATTTCGAGATATTTCTTCTTCTTGTTGTTCTTCTTCTGCACAGCTAAGCTGGAAGTGGCATTTGCAGCTCGCAATAGTGCAGAGTTATCTCAAAGAAAGGGGCCACGGTGTTTCTGTATCTCTATTATGTTGGTGCGATTCGGAACTTTTAAATATCTTGATATATCTCGAGAACTACGCATCTGATCAAAAAATATCATAGAACATAAAAAGTAGGAAACTTAATTCTCTACAAAAAAGGTCTCTTAACATTTTGCCATAGCTCGCTTCGTTTCCGAGATATTTGCAGATTTATCTCAAGGGAAGGGGCCTAACGGACATATTTCGAGATATTTCTTCTTCTTGTTGTTCTTCTTCTGCACAGCTAAACTGGAAGTGGCATTTCCAGCTCGCAATAGTGCAGAGTTATCTCAAAGAAAGGGGCCACGGTGTTTCTGTATCTCTATTATGTAGGTGCGGCTTCGGAACTTTTAAATATCTCGATATATCTCGAAAACTACGCTTCTGATCAAAAAATATCATAGAACGTAAATTGTAGGAAACATTATTCTCTACAAAAAAGGTCTCTTAACATTTTGCCATAGCTCGCTTCGTTTCCGAGATATTTGCAGATTCATCTCAAGGGAAGGGGTCTGACGGACATATTTCGAGATATTTCTTCTTCTTGTTGTTCTTCTTCTGCACAGCTAAGCTGGAAGTGGCATTTGCAGCTCGCAATAGTGCAGAGTTATCCCAAAGAAAGGGGCCACGGTGTTTCTGTATCTCTATTATGTTGGTGCGGCTTCGGAACTTTTAAATATCTCGATATATCTCGAAAACTACGCTTCTGATCAAAAAATATCATAGAACATAAATTGTAGCAAACATAGTTCTCTACAAAAAAGGTCTCTTAACATTTTGCCATAGCTCGCTTCGTTTCCGAGATATTTGCAGATTTATCTCAAGGGAAGGGGCCTAACGGACATATTTCGAGATATTTCTTCTTCTTGTTGTTCTTCTTCTGCACAGCTAAACTGGAAGTGGCATTTCCAGCTCGCAATAGTGCAGAGTTATCTCAAAGAAAGGGGCCACGGTGTTTCTGTATCTCTATTATGTTGGTGCGGCTTCGGAACTTTTAAATATCTCGATATATCTCGAAAACTACGCTTCTGATCAAAAAATATCATAGAACGTAAATTGTAGGAAACATTATTCTCTACAAAAATGGTCTCTTAACATTTTGCCATAGCTCGCTTCGTTTCCGAGATATTTGCAGATTCATCTCAAGGGAAGGGGTCTGACGGACATATTTCGAGATATTTCTTCTTCTTGTTGTTCTTCTTCTGCACAGCTAAGCTGGAAGTGGCATTTGCAGCTCGCAATAGTGCAGAGTTATCCCAAAGAAAGGGGCCACGGTGTTTCTGTATCTCTATTATGTTGGTGCGGCTTCGGAACTTTTAAATATCTTGATATATCTCGAGAACTACGCATCTGATCAAAAAATATCAAAGAACATAAAAAGTAGGAAACATAATTCCATACAAAAAAGGTCTCTTAACATTTTGCCATAGCTCGCTTCGTTTCCGAGATATTTGCAGATTTATCTCAAGGGAAGTGGCCTGACGGACATATTTCGAGATATTTCTTCTTCTTGTTGTTCTTCTTCTGCACAGCTAAGCTGGAAGTGGCATTCGCGGCTCGCACTAGTGCAGAGTTATCTCAAAGAAAGGGGCCACGGTGTTTCTGTATCTCTATTATGTTGGTGCGGCTTCGGAACTTTTAAATATCTTGATATATCTCGAGAACTACGCATCTGATCAAAAAATATCATAGAACATAAAAAGTAGGAAACTTAATTCTCTACAAATAAGGTCTCTTAACATTTTGCCATAGCTCGCTTCGTTTCCGAGATATTTGCAGATTTATCTCAAGGGAAGGGGCCTGACGGACATATTTCGAGATATTTCTTCTTCTTGTTGTTCTTCTTCTGCACAGCTAAGCTGGAAGTGGCATTTGCAGCTCGCAATAGTGCAGAGTTATCTCAAAGAAAGGGGCCACGGTGTTTCTGTATCTCTATTATGTTGGTGCGGCTTCGGAACTTTTAAATATCTTGATATATCTCGAGAACTACGCATCTGATCAAATAATATCATAGAACATAAAAAGTAGGAAACTTAATTCTCCACAAATAAGGTCTCTTAACATTTTGCCATAGCTCGCTTCGTTTCCGAGATATTTGCAGATTTATCTCAAGGGAAGGGGCCTGACGGACATATTTCGAGATATTTCTTCTTCTTGTTGGTCTTCTTCTGCACAGCTAAGTTGGAAGTGGCATTTGCAGCTCGCAATAGTGCAGAGTTATCTCGAAGAAAGGGGCCACGGTGTTTCTGTATCTCTATTATGTTGGTGCGGCTTCGGAACTTTAAAATATCTTGATATATCTCGAGAACTACGCATCTGATCAAAAAATATCATAGAACATAAAAAGTAGGAAACTTAATTCTCTACAAAAAAGGTCTCTTAACATTTTGCCATAGCTCGTTTCGTTTCCGAGATATTTGCAGATATATCTCAAGGGAAGGGGCCTGACGGACATATTTCGAGATATTTCCTCTTCTTGTTGTTCTTCTTCTGCACAGCTAAACTGGAAGTGGCATTTCCAGCTCGCAATAGCGCAGAGTTATCTCAAAGAAAGGGGCCACGGTGTTTCTGTATCTCTATTATGTTGGTGCGGCTTCGGAACTTTTAAATATCTTGATATATCTCGCGAACTACGCATCTGATCAAAAAATATCATAGAACATAAAAAGTAGGAAACTTAATTCTCTACAAATAAGGTCTCTTAACATTTTGCCATAGCTTGCTTCGTTTCCGAGATATTTGCAGATTTATCTCAAGGGAAGGGGCCTGACGGACATATTTCGAGATATTTCTTCTTCTTGTTGTTCTTCTTCTGCACAGCTAAGCTGGAAGTGGCATTTGCAGCTCGCAATAGTGCAGAGTTATCTCAAAGAAAGGGGCCACGGTGTTTCTGTATCTCTATTATGTTGGTGCGGCTTCGGAACTTTTAAATATCTTGATATATCTCGAGAACTACGCATCTGATCAAAAAATATCATAGAACATAAAAAGTAGGAAACTTAATTCTCCACAAATAAGGTCTCTTAACATTTTGCCATAGCTCGCTTCGTTTCCGAGATATTTGCAGATTTATCTCAAGGGAA
The DNA here is from genome assembly GCF_051020975.1 of Osmia lignaria lignaria. NCBI lineage: Eukaryota > Metazoa > Arthropoda > Insecta > Hymenoptera > Megachilidae > Osmia > Osmia lignaria. Next base: position 24,742,179 of record NW_027478159.1, read on the forward strand.
GGGGCCTGACGGACATATTTCGAGATATTTCCTCTTCTTGTTGTTCTTCTTCTGCACAGCTAAACTGGAAATGGCATTTCCAGCTCGCAATAGCGCAGAGTTATCTCAAAGAAAGGGGCCACGGTGTTTCTGTATCTCTATTATGTTGGTGCGGCTTCGGAACTTTTAAATATCTTGATATATCTCGAGAACTACGCATCTGATCAAAAAATATCATAGAACATAAAAAGTAGGAAACTTAATTCTCTACAAATAAGGTCTCTTAACATTTTGCCATAGCTCGCTTCGTTTCCGAGATATTTGCAGATTTATCTCAAGGGAAGGGGCCTGACGGACATATTTCGAGATATTTCTTCTTCTTGTTGTTCTTCTTCTGCACAGCTAAGCTGGAAGTGGCATTTGCAGCTCGCAATAGTGCAGAGTTATCTCAAAGAAAGGGGCCACGGTGTTTCTGTATCTCTATTATGTTGGTGCGGCTTCGGAACTTTTAAATATCTTGATATATCTCGAGAACTACGCATCTGATCAAAAAATATCATAGAACATAAAAAGTAGGAAACTTAATTCTCTACAAAAAAGGTCTCTTAACATTTTGCCATAGCTCCTTTCGTTTCCGAGATATTTGCAGATATATCTCAAGGGAAGGGGCCTGACGGACATATTTCGAGATATTTCCTCTTCTTGTTGTTCTTCTTCTGCACAGCTAAACTGGAAGTGGCATTTCCAGCTCGCAATAGCGCAGAGTTATCTCAAAGAAAGGGGCCACGGTGTTTCTGTATCTCTATTATGTTGGTGCGGCTTCGGAACTTTTAAATATCTTGATATATCTCGAGAACTACGCATCTGATCAAAAAATATCATAGAACATAAAAAGTAGGAAACTTAATTCTCTACAAATAAGGTCTCTTAACATTTTGCCATAGCTCGCTTCGTTTCCGAGATATTTGCAGATTTATCTCAAGGGAAGGGGCCTGACGGACATATTTCGAGATATTTCTTCTTCTTGTTGTTCTTCTTCTGCACAGCTAAGCTGGAAGTGGCATTTGCAGCTCGCAATAGTGCAGAGTTATCTCAAAGAAAGGGGCCACGGTGTTTCTGTATCTCTATTATGTTGGTGCGGCTTCGGAACTTTTAAATATCTTGATATATCTCGAGAACTACGCATCTGATCAAATAATATCATAGAACATAAAAAGTAGGAAACTTAATTCTCCACAAATAAGGTCTCTTAACATTTTGCCATAGCTCGCTTCGTTTCCGAGATATTTGCAGATTTATCTCAAGGGAAGGGGCCTGACGGACATATTTCGAGATATTTCTTCTTCTTGTTGGTCTTCTTCTGCACAGCTAAGCTGGAAGCGGCATTTGCGGCTCGCACTAGTGCAGAGTTATCTCAAAGAAAGGGGCCACGGTGTTTCTGTATCTCTATTATGTTGGTGCAGCTTCGGATCTTTTAAATATCTCGATATATCTCGAAAACTACGCTTCTGATCAAAAAATATCATAGAACATAAATTGTAGGAAACATAATTCTCTACAAAAAAGGTCTCTTAACATTTTGCCATAGCTCGTTTCGTTTCCGAGATATTTGCAGATATATCTCAAGGGAAGGGGCCTGACGGACATATTTCGAGATATTTCCTCTTCTTGTTGTTCTTCTTCTGCACAGCTAAACTGGAAGTGGCATTTCCAGCTCGCAATAGCGCAGAGTTATCTCAAAGAAAGGGGCCACGGTGTTTCTGTATCTCTATTATGTTGGTGCGGCTTCGGAACTTTTAAGTATCTTGATATATCTCGAGAACTACGCATCTGATCAAAAAATATCATAGAACATAAAAAGTAGGAAACTTAATTCTCTACAAATAAGGTCTCTTAACATTTTGCCATAGCTCGCTTCGTTTCCGAGATATTTGCAGATTTATCTCAAGGGAAGGGGCCTGACGGACATATTTCGAGATATTTCCTCTTCTTGTTGTTCTTCTTCTGCACAGCTAAACTGGAAATGGCATTTCCAGCTCGCAATAGCGCAGAGTTATCTCAAAGAAAGGGGCCACGGTGTTTCTGTATCTCTATTATGTTGGTGCGGCTTCGGAACTTTTAAATATCTTGATATATCTCGAGAACTACGCATCTGATCAAAAAACATCATAGAACATAAAAAGTAGGAAACTTAATTCTCTACAAATAAGGTCTCTTAACATTTTGCCATAGCTCGCTTCGTTTCCGAGATATTTGCAGATTTATCTCAAGGGAAGGGGCCTGACGGACATATTTCGAGATATTTCTTCTTCTTGTTGTTCTTCTTCTGCACAGCTAAGCTGGAAGTGGCATTTGCAGCTCGCAATAGTGCAGAGTTATCTCGAAGAAAGGGGCCACGGTGTTTCTGTATCTCTATTATGTTGGTGCGGCTTCGGATCTTTTAAATATCTCGATATATCTCGAAAACTACGCTTCTGATCAAAAAATATCATAGAACGTAAATTGTGGGAAACATAATTCTCTACAAAAAAGGTCTCTTAACATTTTGCCATAGCTCGCTTCGTTTCCGAGATATTTGCAGATTTATCTCAAGGGAAGGGGTCTGACGGACATATTTCGAGATATTTCTGCTTCTTGTTGTTCTTCTTCTGCACAGCTAAGCTGGAAGTGGCATTTGCAGCTCGCAATAGTGCAGAGTTATCTCAAAGAAAGGGGCCACGGTGTTTCTGTATCTCTATTATGTTGGTGCGGCTTCGGAACTTTTAAATATCTTGATATATCTCGAGAGCTACGCATCCGATCAAAAAATATCATACAACATAAAAAGTAGGAAACGTAATTCTCTACAAAAAAGGTCTCTTAACATTTTGCCATAGCTCGCTTCGTTTCCGAGATATTTGCAGATTTATCTCGAGGGAAGGGGCCTGACGGACATATTTCGAGATATTTCTTCTTCTTGTTGTTCTTCTTCTGCACAGCTAAGCTGGACGTGGCATTTACAGCTCGCAATAGTGCAGAGTTATCTCAAAGAAAGGGGCCACGGTGTTTCTGTATCTCTATTATGTTGGTGCGGCTTCGGAACTTTTAAATATCTTGATATATCTCGAGAACTACGCATCTGAGCAAAAAATATCATAGAACATAAAAAGTAGGAAACTTAATTCTCTACAAATAAGGTCTCTTAACATTTTGCCATAGCTCGCTTCGTTTCCGAGATATTTGCAGATTTATCTCAAGGGAAGGGGCCTGACGGACATTTTTCGAGATATTTCTTCTTCTTGATGTTCTTCTTCTGCACAGCTAAGCTGGAAGTGGCATTTGCAGCTCGCAATAGTGCAGAGTTATCTCGAAGAAAGGGGCCACGGTGTTTCTGTATCTCTATTATGTTGGTGCGGCTTCGGAACTTTAAAATATCTTTATATATCTCGAGAACTACGCATCTGATTAAAAAATATCATAGAACGTAAAAAGTAGGAAACTTAATTCTCTACAAATAAAGTCGCTTAACATTTTGCCATAGCTCGCTTCGTTTCCGAGATATTTGCAGATTTATCTCAAGGGAAGGGGCCTGACGGACATATTTCGAGATATTTCTTCTTGTTGTTCTTCTTCTGCACAGCTGAGCTGGAAGTGGCATTTGCAGCTCGCAATAGTGCAGAGTTATCTCAAAGAAAGGGGCCACGGTGTTTCTGTATCTCTATTATGTTGGTGCGGCTTCGGAACTTTTAAATATCTTGATATATCTCGAGAACTACGCATCTGATCAAAAAATATCGTAGAACATAAAAAGTAGGAAACTTAATTCTCTACAAAAAAGGTGTTTCAACATTTTGCCATAGCTCGCTTCGTTTCCAAGATACTTGCAGATTTATCTCAAGGGAAGGGGCCTGACGGACATATTTCGAGATATTTCTTCTTCTTGTTGTTCTTCTTCTGCACAGCTAAGCTGGAAGTGGCATTTGCAGCTCGCAATAGTGCAGAGTTATCTCAAAGAAAGGGCCCACGGTGTTTCTGTATCTCTATTATGTTGGTGCGGCTTCGGAACTTTTAAATATCTTGATATATCTCGAGAACTACGCATCTGATCAAAAAATATCATAGAACATAAAAAGTAGGAAACTTAATTCTCTACAAAAAAGGTCTCTTAACATTTTGCCATAGCTCGTTTCGTTTCCGAGATATTTGCAGATATATCTCAAGGGAAGGGGCCTGACGGACATATTTCGAGATATTTCCTCTTCTTGTTGTTCTTCTTCTGCACAGCTAAACTGGAAGTGGCATTTCCAGCTCGCAATAGCGCAGAGTTATCTCAAAGAAAGGGGCCACGGTGTTTCTGTATCTCTATTATGTTGGTGCGGCTTCGGAACTTTTAAATATCTTGATATATCTCGAGAACTACGCATCTGATCAAAAAATATCATAGAACATAAAAAGTAGGAAACTTAATTCTCTACAAATAAGGTCTCTTAACATTTTGCCATAGCTCGCTTCTTTTCCGAGATATTTGCAGATTTATCTCAAGGGAAGGGGCCTGACGGACATATTTCGAGATATTGCTTCTTCTTGTTGTTCTTCTTCTGCACAGCTAAGCTGGAAGTGGCATTTGCAGCTCGCAATAGTGCAGAGTTATCTCAAAGAAAGGGGCCACGGTGTTTCTGTATCTCTATTATGTTGGTGCGGCTTCGGAACTTTTAAATATCTTGATATATCTCGAGAACTACGCATCTGATCAAATAATATCATAGAACATAAAAAGTAGGAAACTTAATTCTCCACAAATAAGGTCTCTTAACATTTTGCCATAGCTCGCTTCGTTTCCGAGATATTTGCAGATTTATCTCAAGGGAAGGGGCCTGACGGACATATTTCGAGATATTTCTTCTTCTTGTTGGTCTTCTTCTGCACAGCTAAGTTGGAAGTGGCATTTGCAGCTCGCAATAGTGCAGAGTTATCTCGAAGAAAGGGGCCACGGTGTTTCTGTATCTCTATTATGTTGGTGCGGCTTCGGAACTTTAAAATATCTTGATATATCTCGAGAACTACGCATCTGATCAAAAAATATCATAGAACATAAAAAGTAGGAAACTTAATTCTCTACAAAAAAGGTCTCTTAACATTTTGCCATAGCTCCTTTCGTTTCCGAGATATTTGCAGATATATCTCAAGGGAAGGGGCCTGACGGACATATGTCGAGATATTTCCTCTTCTTGTTGTTCTTCTTCTGCACAGCTAAACTGGAAGTGGCATTTCCAGCTCGCAATAGCGCAGAGTTATCTCAAAGAAAGGGGCCACGGTGTTTCTGTATCTCTATTATGTTGGTGCGGCTTCGGAACTTTTAAATATCTTGATATATCTCGAGAACTACGCATCTGATCAAAAAATATCATAGAACATAAAAAGTAGGAAACTTAATTCTCTACAAATAAGGTCTCTTAACATTTTGCCATAGCTCGCTTCGTTTCCGAGATATTTGCAGATTTATCTCAAGGGAAGGGGCCTGACGGACATATTTCGAGATATTTCTTCTTCTTGTTGTTCTTCTTCTGCACAGCTAAGCTGGAAGTGGCATTTGCAGCTCGCAATAGTGCAGAGTTATCTCAAAGAAAGGGGCCACGGTGTTTCTGTATCTCTATTATGTTGGTGCGGCTTCGGAACTTTTAAATATCTTGATATATCTCGAGAACTACGCATCTGATCAAATAATATCATAGAACATAAAAAGTAGGAAACTTAATTCTCCACAAATAAGGTCTCTTAACATTTTGCCATAGCTCGCTTCGTTTCCGAGATATTTGCAGATTTATCTCAAGGGAAGGGGCCTGACGGACATATTTCGAGATATTTCTTCTTCTTGTTGGTCTTCTTCTGCACAGCTAAGTTGGAAGTGGCATTTGCAGCTCGCAATAGTGCAGAGTTATCTCGAAGAAAGGGGCCACGGTGTTTCTGTATCTCTATTATGTTGGTGCGGCTTCGGATCTTTTAAATATCTCGATATATCTCGAAAACTACGCTTCTGATCAAAAAATATCATAGAACGTAAATTGTGGGAAACATAATTCTCTACAAAAAAGGTCTCTTAACATTTTGCCATAGCTCGCTTCGTTTCCGAGATATTTGCAGATTTATCTCAAGGGAAGGGGTCTGACGGACATATTTCGAGATATTTCTGCTTCTTGTTGTTCTTCTTCTGCACAGCTAAGCTGGAAGTGGCATTTGCAGCTCGCAATAGTGCAGAGTTATCTCAAAGAAAGGGGCCACGGTGTTTCTGTATCTCTATTATGTTGGTGCGGCTTCGGAACTTTTAAATATCTTGATATATCTCGAGAGCAACGCATCCGATCAAAAAATATCATACAACATAAAAAGTAGGAAACGTAATTCTCTACAAAAAAGGTCTCTTAACATTTTGCCATAGCTCGCTTCGTTTCCGAGATATTTGCAGATTTATCTCGAGGGAAGGGGCCTGACGGACATATTTCGAGATATTTCTTCTTCTTGTTGTTCTTCTTCTGCACAGCTAAGCTGGACGTGGCATTTACAGCTCGCAATAGTGCAGAGTTATCTCAAAGAAAGGGGCCACGGTGTTTCTGTATCTCTATTATGTTGGTGCGGCTTCGGAACTTTTAAATATCTTGATATATCTCGAGAACTACGCATCTGAGCAAAAAATATCATAGAACATAAAAAGTAGGAAACTTAATTCTCTACAAATAAGGTCTCTTAACATTTTGCCATAGCTCGCTTCGTTTCCGAGATATTTGCAGATTTATCTCAAGGGAAGGGGCCTGACGGACATTTTTCGAGATATTTCTTCTTCTTGATGTTCTTCTTCTGCACAGCTAAGCTGGAAGTGGCATTTGCAGCTCGCAATAGTGCAGAGTTATCTCGAAGAAAGGGGCCACGGTGTTTCTGTATCTCTATTATGTTGGTGCGGCTTCGGAACTTTAAAATATCTTTATATATCTCGAGAACTACGCATCTGATTAAAAAATATCATAGAACGTAAAAAGTAGGAAACTTAATTCTCTACAAATAAAGTCGCTTAACATTTTGCCATAGCTCGCTTCGTTTCCGAGATATTTGCAGATTTATCTCAAGGGAAGGGGCCTGACGGACATATTTCGAGATATTTCTTCTTGTTGTTCTTCTTCTGCACAGCTAAGCTGGAAGTGGCATTTGCAGCTCGCAATAGTGCAGAGTTATCTCAAAGAAAGGGGCCACGGTGTTTCTGTATCTCTATTATGTTGGTGCGGCTTCGGAACTTTTAAATATCTTGATATATCTCGAGAACTACGCATCTGATCAAAAAATATCGTAGAACATAAAAAGTAGGAAACTTAATTCTCTACAAAAAAGGTGTTTCAACATTTTGCCATAGCTCGCTTCGTTTCCAAGATACTTGCAGATTTATCTCAAGGGAAGGGGCCTGACGGACATATTTCGAGATATTTCTTCTTCTTGTTGTTCTTCTTCTGCACAGCTAAGCTGGAAGTGGCATTTGCAGCTCGCAATAGTGCAGAGTTATCTCAAAGAAAGGGCCCACGGTGTTTCTGTATCTCTATTATGTTGGTGCGGCTTCGGAACTTTTAAATATCTTGATATATCTCGAGAACTACGCATCTGATCAAAAAATATCATAGAACATAAAAAGTAGGAAACTTAATTCTCTACAAAAAAGGTCTCTTAACATTTTGCCATAGCTCGTTTCGTTTCCGAGATATTTGCAGATATATCTCAAGGGAAGGGGCCTGACGGACATATTTCGAGATATTTCCTCTTCTTGTTGTTCTTCTTCTGCACAGCTAAACTGGAAGTGGCATTTCCAGCTCGCAATAGCGCAGAGTTATCTCAAAGAAAGGGGCCACGGTGTTTCTGTATCTCTATTATGTTGGTGCGGCTTCGGAACTTTTAAATATCTTGATATATCTCGAGAACTACGCATCTGATCAAAAAATATCATAGAACATAAAAAGTAGGAAACTTAATTCTCTACAAATAAGGTCTCTTAACATTTTGCCATAGCTCGCTTCGTTTCCGAGATATTTGCAGATTTATCTCAAGGGAAGGGGCCTGACGGACATATTTCGAGATATTTCTTCTTCTTGTTGTTCTTCTTCTGCACAGCTAAGCTGGAAGTGGCATTTGCAGCTCGCAATAGTGCAGAGTTATCTCAAAGAAAGGGGCCACGGTGTTTCTGTATCTCTATTATGTTGGTGCGGCTTCGGAACTTTTAAATATCTTGATATATCTCGAGAACTACGCATCCGATCAAAAAATATCATAGAACATAAAAAGTAGGAAACTTAATTGTCTACAAAAAAGGTCTCTTAACATTTTGCCATAGCTCGCTTCGTTTCCGAGATATTTGCAGATTTATCTCGAGGGAAGGGGCCTGACGGACATATTTCGAGATATTTCTTCTTCTTGTTGTTCTTCTTCTGCACAGCTAAGCTGGAAGCGGCATTTGCGGCTCGCACTAGTGCAGAGTTATCTCAAAGAAAGGGGCCACGGTGTTTCTGTATCTCTATTATGTTGGTGCAGCTTCGGAACTTTTAAATATCTTGATATATCTCGAGAACTACGCATCTGATCAAATAATATCATAGAACATAAAAAGTAGGAAACTTAATTCTCCACAAATAAGGTCTCTTAACATTTTGCCATAGCTCGCTTCGTTTCCGAGATATTTGCAGATTTATCTCAAGGGAAGGGGCCTGACGGACATATTTCGAGATATTTCTTCTTCTTGTTGGTCTTCTTCTGCACAGCTAAGTTGGAAGTGGCATTTGCAGCTCGCAATAGTGCAGAGTTATCTCGAAGAAAGGGGCCACGGTGTTTCTGTATCTCTATTATGTTGGTGCGGCTTCGGATCTTTTAAATATCTCGATATATCTCGAAAACTACGCTTCTGATCAAAAAATATCATAGAACGTAAATTGTGGGAAACATAATTCTCTACAAAAAAGGTCTCTTAACATTTTGCCATAGCTCGCTTCGTTTCCGAGATATTTGCAGATTTATCTCAAGGGAAGGGGTCTGACGGACATATTTCGAGATATTTCTGCTTCTTGTTGTTCTTCTTCTGCACAGCTAAGCTGGAAGTGGCATTTGCAGCTCGCAATAGTGCAGAGTTATCTCAAAGAAAGGGGCCACGGTGTTTCTGTATCTCTATTATGTTGGTGCGGCTTCGGAACTTTTAAATATCTTGATATATCTCGAGAGCAACGCATCCGATCAAAAAATATCATACAACATAAAAAGTAGGAAACGTAATTCTCTACAAAAAAGGTCTCTTAACATTTTGCCATAGCTCGCTTCGTTTCCGAGATATTTGCAGATTTATCTCGAGGGAAGGGGCCTGACGGACATATTTCGAGATATTTCTTCTTCTTGTTGTTCTTCTTCTGCACAGCTAAGCTGGACGTGGCATTTACAGCTCGCAATAGTGCAGAGTTATCTCAAAGAAAGGGGCCACGGTGTTTCTGTATCTCTATTATGTTGGTGCGGCTTCGGAACTTTTAAATATCTTGATATATCTCGAGAACTACGCATCTGAGCAAAAAATATCATAGAACATAAAAAGTAGGAAACTTAATTCTCTACAAATAAGGTCTCTTAACATTTTGCCATAGCTCGCTTCGTTTCCGAGATATTTGCAGATTTATCTCAAGGGAAGGGGCCTGACGGACATTTTTCGAGATATTTCTTCTTCTTGATGTTCTTCTTCTGCACAGCTAAGCTGGAAGTGGCATTTGCAGCTCGCAATAGTGCAGAGTTATCTCGAAGAAAGGGGCCACGGTGTTTCTGTATCTCTATTATGTTGGTGCGGCTTCGGAACTTTAAAATATCTTTATATATCTCGAGAACTACGCATCTGATTAAAAAATATCATAGAACGTAAAAAGTAGGAAACTTAATTCTCTACAAATAAAGTCGCTTAACATTTTGCCATAGCTCGCTTCGTTTCCGAGATATTTGCAGATTTATCTCAAGGGAAGGGGCCTGACGGACATATTTCGAGATATTTCTTCTTGTTGTTCTTCTTCTGCACAGCTAAGCTGGAAGTGGCATTTGCAGCTCGCAATAGTGCAGAGTTATCTCAAAGAAAGGGGCCACGGTGTTTCTGTATCTCTATTATGTTGGTGCGGCTTCGGAACTTTTAAATATCTTGATATATCTCGAGAACTACGCATCTGATCAAAAAATATCGTAGAACATAAAAAGTAGGAAACTTAATTCTCTACAAAAAAGGTGTTTCAACATTTTGCCATAGCTCGCTTCGTTTCCAAGATACTTGCAGATTTATCTCAAGGGAAGGGGCCTGACGGACATATTTCGAGATATTTCTTCTTCTTGTTGTTCTTCTTCTGCACAGCTAAGCTGGAAGTGGCATTTGCAGCTCGCAATAGTGCAGAGTTATCTCAAAGAAAGGGCCCACGGTGTTTCTGTATCTCTATTATGTTGGTGCGGCTTCGGAACTTTTAAATATCTTGATATATCTCGAGAACTACGCATCTGATCAAAAAATATCATAGAACATAAAAAGTAGGAAACTTAATTCTCTACAAAAAAGGTCTCTTAACATTTTGCCATAGCTCGTTTCGTTTCCGAGATATTTGCAGATATATCTCAAGGGAAGGGGCCTGACGGACATATTTCGAGATATTTCCTCTTCTTGTTGTTCTTCTTCTGCACAGCTAAACTGGAAGTGGCATTTCCAGCTCGCAATAGCGCAGAGTTATCTCAAAGAAAGGGGCCACGGTGTTTCTGTATCTCTATTATGTTGGTGCGGCTTCGGAACTTTTAAATATCTTGATATATCTCGAGAACTACGCATCTGATCAAAAAATATCATAGAACATAAAAAGTAGGAAACTTAATTCTCTACAAATAAGGTCTCTTAACATTTTGCCATAGCTCGCTTCGTTTCCGAGATATTTGCAGATTTATCTCAAGGGAAGGGGCCTGACGGACATATTTCGAGATATTTCTTCTTCTTGTTGTTCTTCTTCTGCACAGCTAAGCTGGAAGTGGCATTTGCAGCTCGCAATAGTGCAGAGTTATCTCAAAGAAAGGGGCCACGGTGTTTCTGTATCTCTATTATGTTGGTGCGGCTTCGGAACTTTTAAATATCTTGATATATCTCGAGAACTACGCATCCGATCAAAAAATATCATAGAACATAAAAAGTAGGAAACTTAATTGTCTACAAAAAAGGTCTCTTAACATTTTGCCATAGCTCGCTTCGTTTCCGAGATATTTGCAGATTTATCTCGAGGGAAGGGGCCTGACGGACATATTTCGAGATATTTCTTCTTCTTGTTGTTCTTCTTCTGCACAGCTAAGCTGGAAGCGGCATTTGCGGCTCGCACTAGTGCAGAGTTATCTCAAAGAAAGGGGCCACGGTGTTTCTGTATCTCTATTATGTTGGTGCAGCTTCGGATCTTTTAAATATCTCGATATATCTCGAAAACTACGCTTCTGATCAAAAAATATCATAGAACATAAATTGTAGGAAACATAATTCTCTACAAAAAAGGTCTCTTAACATTTTGCCATAGCTCGTTTCGTTTCCGAGATATTTGCAGATATATCTCAAGGGAAGGGGCCTGACGGACATATTTCGAGATATTTCCTCTTCTTGTTGTTCTTCTTCTGCACAGCTAAACTGGAAGTGGCATTTCCAGCTCGCAATAGCGCAGAGTTATCTCAAAGAAAGGGGCCACGGTGTTTCTGTATCTCTATTATGTTGGTGCGGCTTCGGAACTTTTAAATATCTGGATATATCTCGAGAACTACGCATCTGATCAAAAAATATCATAGAACATAAAAAGTAGGAAACTTAATTCTCTACAAATAAGGTCTCTTAACATTTTGCCATAGCTCGCTTCGTTTCCGAGATATTTGCAGATTTATCTCAAGGGAAGGGGCCTGACGGACATTTTTCGAGATATTTCTTCTTCTTGTTGTTCTTCTTGTGCACAGCTAAGCTGGAAGTGGCATTTGCAGCTCGCAATAGTGCAGAGTTATCTCGAAGAAAGGGGCCACGGTGTTTCTGTATCTCTATTATGTTGGTACGGCTTCGGAACTTTTAGATATCTTGATATATCTCGAGAACTACGCATCTGATCAAAAAATATCATAGAACATAAAAAGTAGGAAACTTAATTCTCTACAAAAAAGGTCTCTTAACATTTTGCCATAGCTCGCTTCGTTTCCGAGATATTTGCAGATTTATCTCAAGGGAAGGGGCCTGACGGACATATTTCGAGATATTTCTTCTTCTTGTTGTTCTTCTTCTGCACAGCTAAGCTGGAAGTGGCATTTGCAGCTCGCAATAGTGCAGAGTTATCTCAAAGAAAGGGGCCACGGTGTTTCTGTATCTCTATTATGTTGGTGCGGCTTCGGAACTTTTAAATATCTCGATATATCTCGAGAACTACGCATCTGATCGAAAAATATCATAGAACATAAAAAGTAGGAAACTTAATTCTCTACAAAAGAGGTCTCTTAACATTTTGCCATAGCTCGCTTCGTTTCCGAGATATTTGCAGATATATCTCAAGGGAAGGGGCCTGACGGACATATTTCGAGATATTTCCTCTTCTTGTTGTTCTTCTTCTGCACAGCTAAACTGGAAGTGGCATTTCCAGCTCGCAATAGCGCAGAGTTATCTCAAAGAAAGGGGCCACGGTGTTTCTGTATCTCTATTATGTTGGTGCGGCTTCGGAACTTTTAAATATCTGGATATATCTCGAGAACTACGCATCTGATCAAAAAATATCATAGAACATAAAAAGTAGGAAACTTAATTCTCTACAAATAAGGTCTCTTAACATTTTGCCATAGCTCGCTTCGTTTCCGAGATATTTGCAGATTTATCTCAAGGGAAGGGGCCTGACGGACATTTTTCGAGATATTTCTTCTTCTTGTTGTTCTTCTTCTGCACAGCTAAGCTGGAAGTGGCATTTGCAGCTCGCAATAGTGCAGAGTTATCTCGAAGAAAGGGGCCACGGTGTTTCTGTATCTCTATTATGTTGGTGCGGCTTCGGAACTTTTAGATATCTTGATATATCTCGAGAACTACGCATCTGATCAAAAAATATCATAGAACATAAAAAGTAGGAAACTTAATTCTCTAGAAAAAAGGTCTCTTAACATTTTGCCATAGCTCGCTTCGTTTCCGAGATATTTGCAGATTTATCTCAAGGGAAGGGGCCTGACGGACATATTTCGAGATATTTCTTCTTCTTGTTGTTCTTCTTCTGCACAGCTAAGCTGGAAGTGGCATTTGCAGCTCGCTATAGTGCAGAGTTATCTCAAAGAAAGGGGCCACGGTGTTTCTGTATCTCTATTATGTTGGTGCGGCTTCGGATCTTTTAAATATCTCGATATATCTCGAAAACTACGCTTCTGATCAAAAAATATCATAAAACATAAAAAGTAGGAAACTTAATTCTCTACAAAAAAGGTCTCTTAACATTTTGCCATAGCTCGCTTCGTTTCCGAGATATTTGCAGATTTATCTCGAGGGAAGGGGCCTGACGGACATATTTCGAGATATTTCTTCTTCTTGTTGTTCTTCTTCTGCACAGCTAAGCTGGAAGCGGCATTTGCGGCTCGCACTAGTGCAGAGTTATCTCAAAGAAAGGGGCCACGGTGTTTCTGTATCTCTATTATGTTGGTGCAGCTTCGGATCTTTTAAATATCTCGATATATCTCGAAAACTACGCTTCTGATTAAAATAATATCATAGAACATAAATTGTAGGAAACATAATTCTCTACAAAAAAGGTCTCTTAACATTTTGCCATAGCTCGTTTCGTTTCCGAGATATTTGCAGATATATCTCAAGGGAAGGGGCCTGACGGACATATTTCGAGATATTTCCTCTTCTTGTTGTTCTTCTTCTGCACAGCTAAACTGGAAGTGGCATTTCCAGCTCGCAATAGCGCAGAGTTATCTCAAAGAAAGGGGCCACGGTGTTTCTGTATCTCTATTATGTTGGTGCGGCTTCGGAACTTTTAAATATCTTGATATATCTCGAGAACTACGCATCTGATCAAAAAATATCATAGAACATAAAAAGTAGGAAACTTAATTCTCTACAAATAAGGTCTCTTAACATTTTGCCATAGCTCGCTTCGTTTCCGAGATATTTGCAGATTTATCTCAAGGGAAGGGGCCTGACGGACATTTTTCGAGATATTTCTTCTTCTTGTTGTTCTTCTTCTGCACAGCTAAGCTGGAAGTGGCATTTGCAGCTCGCAATAGTGCAGAGTTATCTCGAAGAAAGGGGCCACGGTGTTTCTGTATCTCTATTATGTTGGTGCGGCTTCGGAACTTTTAGATATCTTGATATATCTCGAGAACTACGCATCTGATCAAAAAATATCATAGAACATAAAAAGTAGGAAACTTAATTCTCTACAAAAAAGGTCTCTTAACATTTTGCCATAGCTCGCTTCGTTTCCGAGATATTTGCAGATTTATCTCAAGGGAAGGGGCCTGACGGACATATTTCCAGATATTTCTTCTTCTTGTTGTTCTTCTTCTGCACAGCTAAGCTGGAAGTGGCATTTGCAGCTCGCAATAGTGCAGAGTTATCTCAAAGAAAGGGGCCACGGTGTTTCTGTATCTCTATTATGTTGGTGCGTCTTCGGAACTTTTAAATATCTTGATATATCTCGAGAACTACGCTTCTGATCAAAAAATATCATAGAACGTAAATTGTAGGAAACATTATTCTCTACAAAAAAGGTCTCTTAACATTTTGCCATAGCTCGCTTCCTTTCCGAGATATTTGCAGATTTATCTCAAGGGAAGGGTCCTGATGGACATATTTCGAGATATTTCTTCTTCTTGTTGTTCTTCTTCTGCACAGCTAAACTGGAAGTGGCATTTCCAGCTCGCAATCGTGCAGAGTTATCTCAAAGAAAGGGGCCACGGTGTTTCTGTATCTCTATTATGTTGGTGCGGCTTCGGAACTTTTAAATATCTCGATATATCTCGAAAACTACGCTTCTGATCAAAAAATATCATAGAACATAAATTGTAGGAAACATAATTCTCTACAAAAAACGTCTCTTAACATTTTGCCATAGCTCGCTTCGTTTCCGAGATATTTGCAGATTCAGCTCAAAGGAACGGGCCTGACGGACATATTTCGAGATACTTCTTCTTCTTGTTGTTCTTCTTCTGCACAGCTAAGCTGGAAGTGGCATTTGCGGCTCGCACTAGTGCAGAGTTATCTCAAAGAAAGGGGCCACGGTGTTTCTGTATCTCTATTATGTTGGTGCGGCTTCGGAACTTTTAAATATCTCGATATATCTCGAAAACTAAGCTTCTGATCAAAAAATATCATAGAACATAAATGGTAGGAAACATAATTCTCTACAAAAAACGTCTCTTAACATTTTGCCATAGCTCGCTTCGTTTCCGAGATATTTGCAGATTCAGCTCAAAGGAACGGGCCTGACGGACATATTTCGAGATACTTCTTCTTCTTGTTGTTCTTCTTCTGCACAGCTAAGCTGGACGTGGCATTTGCGGCTCGCACTAGTGCGGAGTTATCTCAAGGAAAGGGGTCACGGTGCTTCTGTATCTCTATTATGTTGGTGTGGTTTCGGAACTTTGAAATATCTTGATATATCTCGAGAACTACGCATCTGATCAAAAAATATCATAGAACGTAAAAAGTAGGAAACTTAATTCTCTACAAATAAGGTCTCTTCACATTTTGCCATAGCTCGCTTCGTTTCCGAGATATTTGCAGATTTATCTCAAGGGAAGGGGCCTGACGGACATATTTCGAGATATTTCTTCTTCTTGTTGTTCTTCTTCTGCACAGCTAAGCTGGAAGTGGCATTTACAGCTCGCAATAGTGCAGAGTTATCTCAAAGAAAGGGGCCACGGTGTTTCTGTATCTCTATTATGTTGGTGCGGCTTCGGAACTTTTAAATATCTTGATATATCTCGAGAACTACGCATCTGATCAAAAAATATCATAGAACATAAAAAGTAGGAAACTTAATTCTCTACAAAAAAGGTCTCTTAACATTTTGCCATAGCTCGCTTCGTTTCCGAGATATTTGCAGATTTATCTCAAGGGAAGGGGCCTAACGGACATATTTCGAGATATTTCTTCTTCTTGTTGTTCTTCTTCTGCACAGCTAAGCTGGAAGTGGCATTTGCGGCTCGCACTAGTGCAGAGTTATCTCAAAGAAAGGGGCCACGGTGTTTCTGTATCCCTATTATGTTGGTGCGGCTTCGGAACTTTTAAATATCTCGATATATCTCGAAAACTACGCTTCTGATCAAAAAATATCATAGAACATAAATTGTAGGAAACATAATTCTCTATAAAATACGTCTCTTAACATTTTGCCATAGCTCGCTTCGTTTCCGAGATATTTGCAGATTCAGCTCAAAGGAACTGGCCTGACGGACATATTTCGAGATATTTCTTCTTCTTGTTGTTCTTCCTCTGCACAGCTAAGCTGGAAGAGGCATTTGCAGCTCGCAATAGTGCAGAGTTATCTCAAAGAAAGGGTCCACGGTGTTTCTGTATCTCTATTATGTTGGTGCGGCTTCGGAACTTTTAAATATCTTGATATATCTCGAGAACTACGCATCTGATCAAAAAATATCATAGAACATAAAAAGTAGGAAACTTAATTCTCTACAAAAAAGGTCTCTTAACATTTTGCCGTAGCTCGCTTCGTTTCCGAGATATTTGCACATTTATCTCAAGGGAAGGGGCCTGACGGACATATTTCGAGATATTTCTTCTTCTTGTTGTTCTTCTGCACAGCTAAGCTGGAAGTGGCATTTGCAGCTCGCAATAGTGCATAGTTATCTGAAAGAAAGGGGCCACGGTGTTTCTGTATCTCTATTATGTTGGTGCGGCTTCGGAACTTTTAAATATCTTGATATATCTCGAGAACTACGCATCTGATCAAAAAATATCATAGGACATAAAAAGTAGGTAACTTAATTCTCTACAAAAAAGGTCTCTTAACATTTTGCCATAGCTCTCTTCGTTTCCGAGATATTTGCAGATTTATCTCAAGGGAAGGGGCCTGACGGACATATTTCGAGATATTTCTTCTTCTTGTTGTTCTTCTTCTGCACAGCTAAGCGGGAAGTGGCATTTGCGGCTCGCACTAGTGCAGAGTTATCTCAAAGAAAGGGGCCACGGTGTTTCTGTATCTCTATTATGTTGGTGCGGCTTTGGAACTTTTAAATATCTCGATATATCTCGAAAACTACGCTTCTGACCAACAAATATCATAGAACATAAATTGTAGGAAACACAATTCTCTACAAAAAAGGTCTCTTAACATTTTGCCATACCTCGCTTCGTTTCCGAGATATTTGCAGATTTATCTCAAGGGAAGGGGCCTAACGGACATATTTCGAGATATTTCTTCTTCTTGTTGTTCTTCTTCTGCACAGCTAAGCTGGAAGTGGCATTTGCAGCTCGCAATAGCGCAGAGTTATCTCAAAGAAAGGGGCCACGGTGTTTCTGTATCTCTATTATGTTGGTGCGGCTTCGGAACTTTTAAATATCTTGATATATCTCGAGAACTACGCATCTGATCAAAAAATATCATAGAACATAAAAAGTAGGAAACTTAATTCTCTACAAAAAAGGTCTCTTAAGATTTTGCCATAGCTCACTTCGTTTCCGAGATATTTGCAGATTTATCTCAAGGGAAGGGGCCTAACGGACATATTTCGAGATATTTCTTCTTCTTGTTGTTCTTCTTCTGCACAGCTAAACTGGAAGTGGCATTTCCAGCTCGCAATAGTGCAGAGTTATCTCAAAGAAAGGGGCCACGGTGTTTCTGTATCTCTATTATGTTGGTGCGGCTTCGGAACTTTTAAATATCTTGATATATCTCGAGAACTACGCATCTGATCGAAGAATATCATAGAACATAAAAAGTAGGAAACTTAATTCTCTACAAAAAAGGTCTCTTACCATTTTGCCATAGCTCGCTTCGTTTCCGAGATATTTGCAGATTTATCTCAAGGGAAGGGGCCTAACGGACATATTTCGAGATATTTCTTCTTCTTGTTGTTCTTCTTCTGCACAGCTAAGCTGGAAGTGGCATTTGCGGCTCGCACTAGTGCAGAGTTATCTGAAAGAAAGGGGTCACGGTGTTTATGTATCTCTATTATGTTGGTGCGGTTTCGGAACTTTTAAATATCTTGATATATCTCGAGAACTACGCATCTGATCAAAAAATATCATAGAACGTAAAAGGTAGGAAACTTAATTCTCTACAAAAAAGGTCTCTTAAGATTTTGCCATAGCTCGCTTCGTTTCCGAGATATTTGCAGATTTATCTCAAGGGAAGGGGCCTAACGGACATATTTCGAGATATTTCTTCTTCTTGTTGTTCTTCTTCTGCACAGCTAAACTGGAAGTGGCATTTCCAGCTCGCAATAGTGCAGAGTTATCTCAAAGAAAGGGGCCACGGTGTTTCTGTATCCCTATTATGTTGGTGCGGCTTCGGAACTTTTAAATATCTTGATATATCTCGAGAACTACGCATCTGATCGAAAAATATCATAGAACATAAAAAGTAGGAAACTTAATTCTCTACAAGAAAGGTCTCTTAACATTTTGCCATAGCTCGCTTCGTTTCCGAGCTATTTGCAGATTTATCTCAAGGGAAGGGGCCTGACGGACATATTTCGAGATATTTCTTCGTCTTGTTGTTCTTCTTCTGCACAGCTAAGCTGGAAGTGGCATTTGCAGCTCGCAATAGTGCATAGTTATCTGAAAGAAAGGGGCCACGGTGTTTCTGTATCTCTATTATGTTGGTGCGGCTTCGGAACTTTTAAATATCTTGATATATCTCGAGAACTACGCATCTGATCAAAAAATATCATAGAACATAAAAAGTAGGAAACTTAATTCTCTACAAAAAAGGTCTCTTAACATTTTGCCATAGCTCTCTTCGTTTCCGAGATATTTGCAGATTTATCTCAAGGGAAGGGGCCTGACGGACATATTTCGAGATATTTCTTCTTCTTGTTGTTCTTCTTCTGCACAGCTAAGCTGGAAGTGGCATTTGCAGCTCGCAATAGTGCAGAGTTATCTCAAAGAAAGGGGCCACGGTGTTTCTGTATCTCTATTATGTTGGTGCGGCTTCGGAACTTTTAAATATCTGGATATATCTCGAGAACTACGCATCTGATCAAAAAATATCATAGAACATAAAAAGTAGGAAACTTAATTCTCTACAAAAGAGGTCTCTTAACATTTTGCCATAGCTCGCTTCGTTTCCGAGATATTTGCAGATTTATCTCACGGGAAGGGGCCTAACGGACATATTTCGAGATATTTCTTCTTCTTGTTGTTCTTCTTCTGCACAGCTAAACTGGAAGTGGCATTACCAGCTCGCAATAGTGCAGAGTTATCTCAAAGAAAGGGGCCACGGTGTTTCTGTATCTCTATTATGTTGGTGCGGCTTCGGAACTTTTAAATATCTCGATGTATCTGGAAAACTACGCTTCTGATCAAAAAATATCATAGAACATAAATTGTAGGAAACATAATTCTCTACAAAAAAGGTCTCTTAACATTTTGCCATAGCTCGCTTCGTTTCCGAGATATTTGCAGATTTATCTCACGGGAAGGGGCCTAACGGACATATTTCGAGATATTTCTTCTTCTTGTTGTTCTTCTTCTGCACAGCTAAACTGGAAGTGGCATTACCAGCTCGCAATAGTGCAGAGTTATCTCAAAGAAAGGGGCCACGGTGTTTCTGTATCTCTATTATGTTGGTGCGGCTTCGGAACTTTTAAATATCTTGATATATCTCGAGAACTACGCATCTGATCAAAAAATATCATAGAACATAAAAAGTAGGAAACTTAATTCTCTACAAAAAAGGTCTCTTAACATTTTGCCATAGCTCGCTTCGTTTCCGAGATATTTGCAGATTTATCTCAAGGGAAGGGGCCTGACGGACATATTTCGAGATATTTCTTCTTCTTGTTGTTCTTCTTCTGCACAGCTAAGCTGGAAGTGGCATTTGCGGCTCGCACTAGTGCAGAGTTATCTCAAAGAAAGGGGCCACGGTGTTTCTGTATCCCTATTATGTTGGTGCGGCTTCGGAACTTTTAAATATCTCGATATATCTCGAGAACTACGCTTCTGATCAAAAAATATCATAGAACATAAATTGTAGGAAACATAATTCTCTATAAAAAACGTCTCTTAACATTTTGCCATAGCTCGCTTCGTTTCCGAGATATTTGCAGATTCAGCTCAAAGGAACTGGCCTGACGGACATATTTCGAGATATTTCTTCTTCTTGTTGTTCTTCCTCTGCACAGCTAAGCTGGAAGAGGCATTTGCAGCTCGCAATAGTGCAGAGTTATCTCAAAGAAAGGGTCCACGGTGTTTCTGTATCTCTATTATGTTGGTGCGGCTTCGGAACTTTTAAATATCTTGATATATCTCGAGAACTACGCATCTGATCAAAAAATATCATAGAACATAAAAAGTAGGAAACTTAATTCTCTACAAAAAAGTTCTCTTAACATTTTGCCATAGCTCGCTTCGTTTCCGAGATATTTGCAGATTTATCTCAAGGGAAGGGGCCTGACGGACATATTTCGAGATATTTCTTCTTCTTGTTGTTCTTCTTCTGCACAGCTAAGCTGGAAGTGGCATTTGCGGCTCGCACTAGTGCAGAGTTATCTCAAAGAAAGGGGCCACGGTGTTTCTGTATTTCTATTATGTTGGTGCGGCTTCGGAACTTTTAAATATCTCGATATATCTCGAAAACTACGCTTCTGATCAAAAAATATCATAGAACATAAATTGTAGGAAACAGAATTCTCTACAAAAAAGGTCTCTTAACATTTTGCCATAGCTCGCTTCGTTTCCGAGATATTTGCAGATTTATCTCAAGAGAAGGGGCCTAACGGACATATTTCGAGATATTTCTTCTTCTTGTTGTTCTTCTTCTGCACAGCTAAGCTGGAAGTGGCATTTGCGGCTCGCACTAGTGCAGAGTTATCTCAAGGAAAGGGGTCACGGTGCTTCTGTATCTCCATTATGTTGGTGTGGTTTCGGAACTTTGAAATATCTTGATATATCTCGAGAACTACGCATCTGATCAAAAAATATCATAGAACGTAAAAAGTAGGAAACTTAATTCTCTACAAATAAGGTCTCTTCACATTTTGCCATAGCTCGCTTCGTTTCCGAGATATTTGCAGATTTATCTCAAGGGAAGGGGCCTGACGGACATATTTCGAGATATTTCTTCTTCTTGTTGTTCTTCTTCTGCACAGCTAAGCTGGAAGTGGCATTTACAGCTCGCAATAGTGCAGAGTTATCTCAAAGAAAGGGGCCACGGTGTTTCTGTATCTCTATTATGTTGGTGCGGCTTCGGAACTTTTAAATATCTTGATATATCTCGAGAACTACGCATCTGATCAAAAAATGTCATAGAACATAAAAAGTAGGAAACTTAATTCTCTACAAAAAAGGTCTCTTAACATTTTGCCATAGCTCTCTTCGTTTCCGAGATATTTCCAGATTTATCTCAAGGGAAGGGGCCTGATGGACATATTTCGAGATATTCCTTCTTCTTGTTGTTCTTCTTCTGCACAGCTAAGCTGGAAGTGGCATTTGCAGCTCGCTATAGTGCAGAGTTATCTCAAAGAAAGGGGCCACGGTGTTTCTGTATCTCTATTATGTTGGTGCGGCTTCGGAACTTTTAAATATCTTGATATATCTCGAGAACTACGGGTCTGATCAAAAAATATCATAGAACATAAAAAGTAGGAAACTTAATTCTCTACAAAAAAGGTCTCTTAACATTTTGCCATAGCTCGCTTCGTTTCCGAGATATTTGCAGATTTATCTCAAGGGAAGGGGCCTGACGGACATATTTCGAGATATTTCTTCTTCTTGTTGTTCTTCTTCTGCACAGCTAAGCTGGAAGTGGCATTTGCAGCTCGCAATAGTGCAGAGATATCTCAAAGAAAGGGGCCACGGTGTTTCTGTATCTCTATTATGTTGGTGCGGTTTCGGAACTTTTAAATATCTTGATATATCTCGAGAGCTACGCATCTGATCAAAAAATATCATAGAACGTAAAAAGTAGGAAACTTAATGCTCTACAAAAAAGGTCTCTTAACATTTTGCCATAGCTCGCTTCGTTTCCGAGATATTTGCAGATTTATGTCAAGGGAAGGGGCCTGACGGACTTATTTCGAGATATTTCTTCTTCTTGTTGTTCTTCTTCTGCACAGCTAAGCTGGAAGTGGCATTTGCAGCTCGCAATAGTGCAGAGATATCTCAAAGAAAGGGGCCACGGTGTTTCTGTATCTCTATTATGTTGGTGCGGCTTCGGAACTTTTAAATATCTTGATATATCTCGAGAACTACGGGTCTGATCAAAAAATATCATAGAACATAAAAAGTAGGAAACATAATTCTCTACAAAAAAGGTCTCTTAACATTTTGCCATAGCTCGCTTCGTTTCCGAGATATTTGCAGATATATCTCAAGGGAAGGGGCCTGACGGACATATTTCGAGATATTTCTTTTTCTTGTTGTTCTTCCTCTGCACAGCTAAGCTGGAAGTGGCATTTGCGGCTCGCACTAGTGCAGAGTTATCTCAAAGAAAGGGGCCACGGTGTTTCTGTATCTCTATTATGTTGGTGCGGCTTCGGAACTTTTAAATATCTTGATATATCTCGAGAACTACGCATCTGATCAAAAAATATCATAGAACATAAAAAGTAGGAAACTTAATTCTCTACAAAAAAGGTCTCTTAACATTTTGCCATAGCTCGCTTCGTTTCCGAGATATTTGCAGATTTATCTCAAGAGAAGGGGCCTAACGGACATATTTCGAGATATTTCTTCTTCTTGTTGTTCTTCTTCTGCACAGCTAAGCTGGAAGTGGCATTTGCGGCTCGCACTAGTGCAGAGTTATCTCAAAGAAAGGGGTCACGGTGCTTCTGTATCTCTATTATGTTGGTGTGGTTTCGGAACTTTGAAATATCTTGATATATCTCGAGAACTACGCATCTGATCAAAAAATATCATAGAACGTAAAAAGTAGGAAACTTAATTCTCTACAAATAAGGTCTCTTCACATTTTGCCATAGCTCGCTTCGTTTCCGAGATATTTGCAGATTTATCTCAAGGGAAGGGGCCTGACGGACATATTTCGAGATATTTCTTCTTCTTGTTGTTCTTCTTCTGCACAGCTAAGCTGGAAGTGGCATTTACAGCTCGCAATAGTGCAGAGTTATCTCAAAGAAAGGGGCCACGGTGTTTCTGTATCTCTATTATGTTGGTGCGGCTTCGGAACTTTTAAATATCTTGATATATCTCGAGAACTACGCATCTGATCAAAAAATATCATAGAACATAAAAAGTAGGAAACTTAATTCTCTACAAAAAAGGTCTCTTAACATTTTGCCATAGCTCGCTTCGTTTCCGAGATATTTGCAGATATATCTCAAGGGAAGGGGCCTGACGGACATATTTCGAGATATTTCTTTTTCTTGTTGTTCTTCCTCTGCACAGCTAAGCTGGAAGTGGCATTTGCGGCTCGCACTAGTGCAGAGTTATCTCAAAGAAAGGGGCCACGGTGTTTCTGTATCTCTATTATGTTGGTGCGGCTTCGGAACTTTTAAATATCTTGATATATCTCGAGAACTACGCATCTGATCAAAAAATATCATAGAACATAAAAAGTAGGAAACTTAATTCTCTACAAAAAAGGTCTCTTAACATTTTGCCATAGCTCGCTTCGTTTCCGAGATATTTGCAGATTTATCTCAAGAGAAGGGGCCTAACGGACATATTTCGAGATATTTCTTCTTCTTGTTGTTCTTCTTCTGCACAGCTAAGCTGGAAGTGGCATTTGCGGCTCGCACTAGTGCAGAGTTATCTCAAAGAAAGGGGTCACGGTGCTTCTGTATCTCTATTATGTTGGTGTGGTTTCGGAACTTTGAAATATCTTGATATATCTCGAGAACTACGCATCTGATCAAAAAATATCATAGAACGTAAAAAGTAGGAAACTTAATTCTCTACAAATAAGGTCTCTTCACATTTTGCCATAGCTCGCTTCGTTTCCGAGATATTTGCAGATTTATCTCAAGGGAAGGGGCCTGACGGACATATTTCGAGATATTTCTTCTTCTTGTTGTTCTTCTTCTGCACAGCTAAGCTGGAAGTGGCATTTGCGGCTCGCACTAGTGCAGAGTTATCTCAAAGAAAGGGGCCACGGTGTTTCTGTATCTCTATTATGTTGGTGCGGCTTCGGAACTTTTAAATATCTTGATATATCTCGAGAACTACGCATCTGATCAAAAAATATCATAGAACATAAAAAGTAGGAAACTTAATTCTCTACAAAAAAGGTCTCTTAACATTTTGCCATAGCTCGCTTCGTTTCCGAGATATTTGCATATTTATCTCAAGGGAAGGGGCCTGACGGACATATTTCGAGATATTTCTTCTTCTTGTTGTTCTTCTTCTGCACAGCTAAGCTGGAAGTGGCATTTGCGGCTCGCAATAGTGCAGAGTTATCTCAAAGAAAGGGGCCACGGTGTTTCTGTATCTCTATTATGTTGGTGCGGCTTCGGAACTTTTAAATATCTCGATATATCTCGAAAACTACGCTTCTGATCCAAAAATATCATAGAACATAAAAAGTAGGAAACTTAATTCTCTACAAAAAAGGTCTCTTAACATTTTGCCATAGCTCGCTTCGTTTCCGAGATATTTGCAGATATATCTCAAGGGAAGGGGCCTGACGGACATATTTCGAGATATTTCTTCTTCTTGTTGTTCTTCTTCTGCACAGCTAAGCTGGAAGTGGCATTTGCGGCTCGCACTAGTGCAGAGTTATCTCAAAGAAAGGGGCCACGGTATTTCTGTATCTCTATTATGTTGGTGCGGCTTCGGAACTTTTAAATATCTTGATATATCTCGAGAACTACGCATCTGATCAAAAAATATCATAGAACATAAAAAGTAGGAAACTTAATTCTCTACAAAAAAGGTCTCTTAACATTTTGCCATAGCTCGCTTCGTTTCCGAGATATTTGCATATTTATCTCAAGGGAAGGGGCCTGACGGACATATTTCGAGATATTTCTTCTTCTTGTTGTTCTTCTTCTGCACAGCTAAGCTGGAAGTGGCATTTACAGCTCGCAATAGTGCAGAGTTATCTCAAAGAAAGGGGCCACGGTGTTTCTGTATCTCTATTATGTTGGTGCGGCTTCGGAACTTTTAAATATCTTGATATATCTCGAGAACTACGCATCTGATCAAAAAATATCATAGAACATAAAAAGTAGGAAACTTAATTCTCTACAAAAAAGGTCTCTTAACATTTTGCCATAGCTCGCTTCGTTTCCGAGATATTTGCATATTTATCTCAAGGGAAGGGGCCTGACGGACATATTTCGAGATATTTCTTCTTCTTGTTGTTCTTCTTCTGCACAGCTAAGCTGGAAGTGGCATTTGCGGCTCGCACTAGTGCAGAGTTATCTCAAAGAAAGGGGCCACGGTGTTTCTGTATCTCTATTATGTTGGTGCGGCTTCGGAACTTTTAAATATCTTGATATATCTCGAGAACTACGCATCTGATCAAAAAATATCATAGAACATAAAAAGTAGGAAACTTAATTCTCTACAAAAAAGGTCTCTTAACATTTTGCCATAGCTCGCTTCGTTTCCGAGATATTTGCATATTTATCTCAAGGGAAGGGGCCTGACGGACATATTTCGAGATATTTCTTCTTCTTGTTGTTCTTCATCTGCACAGCTAAGCTGGAAGTGGCATTTGCGGCTCGCACTAGTGCAGAGTTATCTCAAAGAAAGGGGCCACGGTGTTTCTGTATCTCTATTATGTTGGTGCGGCTTCGGAACTTTTAAATATCTTGATATATCTCGAGAACTACGCATCTGATCAAAAAATATCATAGAACATAAAAAGTAGGAAACTTAATTCTCTACAAAAAAGGTCTCTTAACATTTTGCCATAGCTCGCTTCGTTTCCGAGATATTTGCATATTTATCTCAAGGGAAGGGGCCTGACGGACATATTTCGAGATATTTCTTCTTCTTGTTGTTCTTCTTCTGCACAGCTAAGCTGGAAGTGGCATTTGCGGCTCGCAATAGTGCAGAGTTATCTCAAAGAAAGGGGCCACGGTGTTTCTGTATCTCTATTATGTTGGTGCGGCTTCGGAACTTTTAAATATCTCGATATATCTCGAAAACTACGCTTCTGATCCAAAAATATCATAGAACATAAAAAGTAGGAAACTTAATTCTCTACAAAAAAGGTCTCTTAACATTTTGCCATAGCTCGCTTCGTTTCCGAGATATTTGCAGATATATCTCAAGGGAAGGGGCCTGACGGACATATTTCGAGATATTTCTTCTTCTTGTTGTTCTTCTTCTGCACAGCTAAGCTGGAAGTGGCATTTGCGGCTCGCACTAGTGCAGAGTTATCTCAAAGAAAGGGGCCACGGTATTTCTGTATCTCTATTATGTTGGTGCGGCTTCGGAACTTTTAAATATCTTGATATATCTCGAGAACTACGCATCTGATCAAAAAATATCATAGAACATAAAAAGTAGGAAACTTAATTCTCTACAAAAAAGGTCTCTTAACATTTTGCCATAGCTCGCTTCGTTTCCGAGATATTTGCATATTTATCTCAAGGGAAGGGGCCTGACGGACATATTTCGAGATATTTCTTCTTCTTGTTGTTCTTCTTCTGCACAGCTAAGCTGGAAGTGGCATTTGCGGCTCGCACTAGTGCAGAGTTATCTCAAAGAAAGGGGCCACGGTGTTTCTGTATCTCTATTATGTTGGTGCGGCTTCGGAACTTTTAAATATCTTGATATATCTCGAGAACTACGCATCTGATCAAAAAATATCATAGAACATAAAAAGTAGGAAACTTAATTCTCTACAAAAAAGGTCTCTTAACATTTTGCCATAGCTCGCTTCGTTTCCGAGATATTTGCATATTTATCTCAAGGGAAGGGGCCTGACGGACATATTTCGAGATATTTCTTCTTCTTGTTGTTCTTCTTCTGCACAGCTAAGCTGGAAGTGGCATTTGCGGCTCGCACTAGTGCAGAGTTATCTCAAAGAAAGGGGCCACGGTGTTTCTGTATCTCTATTATGTTGGTGCGGCTTCGGAACTTTTAAATATCTTGATATATCTCGAGAACTACGCATCTGATCAAAAAATATCATAGAACATAAAAAGTAGGAAACTTAATTCTCTACAAAAAAGGTCTCTTAACATTTTGCCATAGCTCGCTTCGTTTCCGAGATATTTGCATATTTATCTCAAGGGAAGGGGCCTGACGGACATATTTCGAGATATTTCTTTTTCTTGTTGTTCTTCCTCTGCACAGCTAAGCTGGAAGTGGCATTTGCGGCTCGCACTAGTGCAGAGTTATCTCAAAGAAAGTGGCCACGGTGTTTCTGTATCTCTATTATGTTGGTGCGGCTTCGGAACTTTTAAATATCTTGATATATCTCGAGAACTACGCATCTGATCAAAAAATATCATAGAACATAAAAAGTAGGAAACTTAATTCTCTACAAAAAAGGTCTCTTAACATTTTGCCATAGCTCGCTTCGTTTCCGAGATATTTGCAGATTTATCTCAAGGGCAGGGGCCTGACGGACATATTTCGAGATATTTCTTCTTCTTGTTGTTCTTCTTCTGCACAGCTAAGCTGGAAGTGGCATTTGCGGCTCGCACTAGTGCAGAGTTATCTCAAAGAAAGGGGCCACGGTGTTTCTGTATCTCTATTATGTTGGTGCGGCTTCGGAACTTTTAAATATCTTGATATATCTCGAGAACTACGCATCTGATCAAAAAATATCATAGAACATAAAAAGTAGGAAACTTAATTCTCTACAAAAAAGGTCTCTTAACATTTTGCCATAGCTCGCTTCGTTTCCGAGATATTTGCAGATATATCTCAAGGGAAGGGGCCTGACGGACATATTTCGAGATATTTCTTCTTCTTGTTGTTCTTCCTCTGCACAGCTAAGCTGGAAGTGGCATTTGCAGCTCGCAATAGTGCAGAGTTATCTCAAAGAAAGGGGCCACGGTGTTTCTGTATCTCTATTATGTTGGTGCGGCTTCGGAACTTTTAAATATCTTGATATATCTCGAGAACTACGCATCTGATCAAAAAATATCATAGAACATAAAAAGTAGGAAACTTAATTCTCTACAAAAAAGGTCTCTTAACATTTTGCCATAGCTCGCTTCGTTTCCGAGATATTTGCATATTTATCTCAAGGGAAGGGGCCTGACGGACATATTTCGAGATATTTCTTCTTCTTGTTGTTCTTCTTCTGCACAGCTAAGCTGGAAGTGGCATTTGCGGCTCGCACTAGTGCAGAGTTATCTCAAAGAAAGGGGCCGCGGTGTTTCTGTATCTCTATTATGTTGGTGCGGCTTCGGAACTTTTAAATACCTCGATATATCTCGAAAACTACGCTTCTGATCCAAAAATATCATAGAACATAAAAAGTAGGAAACTTAATTCTCTACAAAAAAGGTCTCTTATCATTTTGCCATAGCTCGCTTCGTTTCCGAGATATTTGCAGATATATCTCAAGGGAAGGGGCCTGACGGACATATTTCGAGATATTTCTTCTTCTTGTTGTTCTTCCTCTGCACAGCTAAGCTGGAAGTGGCATTTGCAGCTCGCAATAGTGCAGAGTTATCTCAAAGAAAGGGGCCACGGTGTTTCTGTATCTCTATTATGTTGGTGCGGCTTCGGAACTTTTAAATATCTTGATATATCTCGAGAACTACGCATCTGATCAAAAAATATCATAGAACATGAAGAGTAGGAAACTTAATTCTCTACAAAAAAGGTCTCTTAACATTTTGCCATAGCTCGCTTCGTTTCCGAGATATTTGCATATTTATCTCAAGGGAAGGGGCCTGACGGACATATTTCGAGATATTTCTTCTTCTTGTTGTTCTTCTTCTGCACAGCTAAGCTGGAAGTGGCATTTGCGGCTCGCACTAGTGCAGAGTTATCTCAAAGAAAGGGGCCACGGTGTTTCTGTATCTCTATTATGTTGGTGCGGCTTCGGAACTGTTAAATATCTCGATATATCTCGAAAACTACGCTTCTGATCAAAAAATATCATAGAACATAAAAAGTAGGAAACTTAATTCTCTACAAAAAAGGTCTCTTAACATTTTGCCATAGCTCGCTTCGTTTCCGAGATATTTGCATATTTATCTCAAGGGAAGGGGCCTGACGGACATATTTCGAGATATTTCTTCTTCTTGTTGTTCTTCTTCTGCACAGCTAAGCTGGAAGTGGCATTTGCGGCTCGCACTAGTGCAGAGTTATCTCAAAGAAAGGGGCCACGGTGTTTCTGTATCTCTATTATGTTGGTGCGGCTTCGGAACTTTTAAATATCTTGATATATCTCGAGAACTACGCATCTGATCAAAAAATATCATAGAACATAAAAAGTAGGAAACTTAATTCTCTACAAAAAAGGTCTCTTAACATTTTGCCATAGCTCGCTTCGTTTCCGAGATATTTGCATATTTATCTCAAGGGAAGGGGCCTGACGGACATATTTCGAGATATTTCTTTTTCTTGTTGTTCTTCCTCTGCACAGCTAAGCTGGAAGTGGCATTTGCGGCTCGCACTAGTGCAGAGTTATCTCAAAGAAAGTGGCCACGGTGTTTCTGTATCTCTATTATGTTGGTGCGGCTTCGGAACTTTTAAATATCTTGATATATCTCGAGAACTACGCATCTGATCAAAAAATATCATAGAACATAAAAAGTAGGAAACTTAATTCTCTACAAAAAAGGTCTCTTAACATTTTGCCATAGCTCGCTTCGTTTCCGAGATATTTGCAGATTTATCTCAAGGGCAGGGGCCTGACGGACATATTTCGAGATATTTCTTCTTCTTGTTGTTCTTCTTCTGCACAGCTAAGCTGGAAGTGGCATTTGCGGCTCGCACTAGTGCAGAGTTATCTCAAAGAAAGGGGCCACGGTGTTTCTGTATCTCTATTATGTTGGTGCGGCTTCGGAACTTTTAAATATCTTGATATATCTCGAGAACTACGCATCTGATCAAAAAATATCATAGAACATAAAAAGTAGGAAACTTAATTCTCTACAAAAAAGGTCTCTTAACATTTTGCCATAGCTCGCTTCGTTTCCGAGATATTTGCAGATATATCTCAAGGGAAGGGGCCTGACGGACATATTTCGAGATATTTCTTCTTCTTGTTGTTCTTCCTCTGCACAGCTAAGCTGGAAGTGGCATTTGCAGCTCGCAATAGTGCAGAGTTATCTCAAAGAAAGGGGCCACGGTGTTTCTGTATCTCTATTATGTTGGTGCGGCTTCGGAACTTTTAAATATCTTGATATATCTCGAGAACTACGCATCTGATCAAAAAATATCATAGAACATAAAAAGTAGGAAACTTAATTCTCTACAAAAAAGGTCTCTTAACATTTTGCCATAGCTCGCTTCGTTTCCGAGATATTTGCATATTTATCTCAAGGGAAGGGGCCTGACGGACATATTTCGAGATATTTCTTCTTCTTGTTGTTCTTCTTCTGCACAGCTAAGCTGGAAGTGGCATTTGCGGCTCGCACTAGTGCAGAGTTATCTCAAAGAAAGGGGCCGCGGTGTTTCTGTATCTCTATTATGTTGGTGCGGCTTCGGAACTTTTAAATACCTCGATATATCTCGAAAACTACGCTTCTGATCCAAAAATATCATAGAACATAAAAAGTAGGAAACTTAATTCTCTACAAAAAAGGTCTCTTATCATTTTGCCATAGCTCGCTTCGTTTCCGAGATATTTGCAGATATATCTCAAGGGAAGGGGCCTGACGGACATATTTCGAGATATTTCTTCTTCTTGTTGTTCTTCCTCTGCACAGCTAAGCTGGAAGTGGCATTTGCAGCTCGCAATAGTGCAGAGTTATCTCAAAGAAAGGGGCCACGGTGTTTCTGTATCTCTATTATGTTGGTGCGGCTTCGGAACTTTTAAATATCTTGATATATCTCGAGAACTACGCATCTGATCAAAAAATATCATAGAACATAAAGAGTAGGAAACTTAATTCTCTACAAAAAAGGTCTCTTAACATTTTGCCATAGCTCGCTTCGTTTCCGAGATATTTGCATATTTATCTCAAGGGAAGGGGCCTGACGGACATATTTCGAGATATTTCTTCTTCTTGTTGTTCTTCTTCTGCACAGCTAAGCTGGAAGTGGCATTTGCGGCTCGCACTAGTGCAGAGTTATCTCAAAGAAAGGGGCCACGGTGTTTCTGTATCTCTATTATGTTGGTGCGGCTTCGGAACTGTTAAATATCTCGATATATCTCGAAAACTACGCTTCTGATCAAAAAATATCATAGAACATAAATTGTAGGAAACATAATTCTCTACAAAAAAGGTCTCTTAACATTTTGCCATAGCTCGCTTCGTTTCCGAGATATTTGCATATTTATCTCAAGGGAAGGGGCCTGACGGACATATTTCGAGATATTTCTTCTTCTTGTTGTTCTTCTTCTGCACAGCTAAGCTGGAAGTGGCATTTGCGGCTCGCACTAGTGCAGAGTTATCTCAAAGAAAGGGGCCACGGTGTTTCTGTATCTCTATTATGTTGGTGCGGCTTCGGAACTTTTAAATATCTTGATATATCTCGAGAACTACGCATCTGATCAAAAAATATCATAGAACATAAAAAGTAGGAAACTTAATTCTCTACAAAAAAGGTCTCTTAACATTTTGCCATAGCTCGCTTCGTTTCCGAGATATTTGCAGATTTATCTCAAGGGAAGGGGCCTAACGTACATATTTCGAGATATTTCTTCTTCTTGTTGTTCTTCTCCTGCACAGCTAAACTGGAAGTGGCATTTGCAGCTCGCAATAGTGCAGAGTTATCTCAAAGAAAGGGGCCACGGTGTTTCTGTATCTCTATTATGTTGGTGCGGCTTCGGAACTTTTAAATATCTTGATATATCTCGAGAACTACGCATCTGATCAAAAAATATCGTAGAACATAAAAAGTAGGAAACTTAATTCTCTACAAAAAAGGTCTCTTAACATTTTGCCATAGCTCGCTTCGTTTCCGAGATATTTGCATATTTATCTCAAGGGAAGGGGCCTGACGGACATATTTCGAGATATTTCTTCTTCTTGTTGTTCTTCTTCTGCACAGCTAAGCTGGAAGTGGCATTTGCGGCTCGCACTAGTGCAGAGTTATCTCAAAGAAAGGGGCCGCGGTGTTTCTGTATCTCTATTATGTTGGTGCGGCTTCGGAACTTTTAAATACCTCGATATATCTCGAAAACTACGCTTCTGATCCAAAAATATCATAGAACATAAAAAGTAGGAAACTTAATTCTCTACAAAAAAGGTCTCTTATCATTTTGCCATAGCTCGCTTCGTTTCCGAGATATTTGCAGATATATCTCAAGGGAAGGGGCCTGACGGACATATTTCGAGATATTTCTTCTTCTTGTTGTTCTTCCTCTGCACAGCTAAGCTGGAAGTGGCATTTGCAGCTCGCAATAGTGCAGAGTTATCTCAAAGAAAGGGGCCACGGTGTTTCTGTATCTCTATTATGTTGGTGCGGCTTCGGAACTTTTAAATATCTTGATATATCTCGAGAACTACGCATCTGATCAAAAAATATCATAGAACATAAAAAGTAGGAAACTTAATTCTCTACAAAAAAGGTCTCTTAACATTTTGCCATAGCTCGCTTCGTATCCGAGATATTTGCATATTTATCTCAAGGGAAGGGGCCTGACGGACATATTTCGAGATATTTCTTCTTCTTGTTGTTCTTCTTCTGCACAGCTAAGCTGGAAGTGGCATTTGCGGCTCGCACTAGTGCAGAGTTATCTCAAAGAAAGGGGCCACGGTGTTTCTGTATCTCTATTATGTTGGTGCGGCTTCGGAACTTTTAAATATCTCGATATATCTCGAAAACTACGCTTCTGATCAAAAAATATCATAGAACATAAAAAGTAGGAAACTTAATTCTCTACAAAAAAGGTCTCTTAACATTTTGCCATAGCTCGCTTCGTTTCCGAGATATTTGCAGATTTATCTCAAGGGAAGGGGCCTAACGGACATATTTCGAGATATTTCTTCTTCTTGTCGTTCTTCTTCTGCACAGCTAAACTGGAAGTGGCATTTCCAGCTCGCAGTAGTGCAGAGTTATCTCAAAGAAAGGGGCCACGGTGTTTCTGTATCTCTATTATGTTGGTGCGGCTTCGGAACTTTTAAATATCTTGATATATCTCGAGAACTACGCATCTGATCAAAAAATATCATAGAACATAAAAAGTAGGAAACTTAATTCTCTACAAAAAAGGTCTCTTAACATTTTGCCATAGCTCGCTTCGTTTCCGAGATATTTGCATATTTATCTCAAGGGAAGGGGCCTGACGGACATATTTCGAGATATTTCTTCTTCTTGTTGTTCTTCTTCTGCACAGCTAAGCTGGAAGTGGCATTTGCGGGTCGCACTAGTGCAGAGTTATCTCAAAGAAAGGGGCCACGGTGTTTCTGTATCTCTATTATGTTGGTGCGGCTTCGGAACTTTTAAATATCTCGATATATCTCGAAAACTACGCTTCTGATCAAAAAATATCATAGAACATAAATCGTAGGAAACATAATTCTCTACAAAAAAGGTCTCTTAACATTTTGCCATAGCTCGCTTCGTTTCCGAGATATTTGCAGATATATCTCAAGGGAAGGGGCCTGACGGACATATTTCGAGATATTTCTTCTTCTTGTTGTTCTTCCTCTGCACAGCTAAGCTGGAAGTGGCATTTGCAGCTCGCAATAGTGCAGAGTTGTCTCAAAGAAAGGGGCCACGGTGTTTCTGTATCTCTATTATGTTGGTGCGGCTTCGGAACTTTTAAATATCTTGATATATCTCGAGAACTACGCATCTGATCAAAAAATATCATAGAACATAAAAAGTAGGAAACTTAATTCTCTACAAAAAAGGTCTCTTAACATTTTGCCATAGCTCGCTTCGTTTCCGAGATATTTGCATATTTATCTCAAGGGAAGGGGCCTGACGGACATATTTCGAGATATTTCTTCTTCTTGTTGTTCTTCTTCTGCACAGCTAAGCTGGAAGTGGCATTTGCGGCTCGCACTAGTGCAGAGTTATCTCAAAGAAAGGGGCCACGGTGTTTCTGTATCTCTATT
This sequence comes from Osmia lignaria lignaria, assembly GCF_051020975.1. Classification (NCBI taxonomy): domain Eukaryota; kingdom Metazoa; phylum Arthropoda; class Insecta; order Hymenoptera; family Megachilidae; genus Osmia; species Osmia lignaria. Next base: position 24,776,442 of record NW_027478159.1, read on the forward strand.
ATGTTGGTGCGGCTTCGGAACCATTAAATATCTTGATATATCTCGAGAACTACGCATCTGATCAAAAAATATCATAGAACATAAAAAGTAGGAAACTTAATTCTCTACAAAAAAGGTCTCTTAACATTTTGCCATAGCTCGCTTCGTTTCCGAGATATTTGCATATTTATCTCAAGGGAAGGGGCCTGACGGACATATTTCGAGATATTTCTTCTTCTTGTTGTTCTTCTTCTGCACAGCTAAGCTGGAAGTGGCATTTGCGGCTCGCACTAGTGCAGAGTTATCTCAAAGAAAGGGGCCACGGTGTTTCTGTATCTCTATTATGTTGGTGCGGCTTCGGAACTTTTAAATATCTCGATATATCTCGAAAACTACGCTTCTGATCAAAAAATATCATAGAACATAAATTGTAGGAAACATAATTCTCTACAAAAAAGGTCTCTTAACATTTTGCCATAGCTCGCTTCGTTTCCGAGATATTTGCAGATATATCTCAAGGGAAGGGGCCTGACGGACATATTTCGAGATATTTCTTCTTCTTGTTGTTCTTCCTCTGCACAGCTAAGCTGGAAGTGGCATTTGCAGCTCGCAATAGTGCAGAGTTATCTCAAAGAAAGGGGCCACGGTGTTTCTGTATCTCTATTATGTTGGTGCGGCTTCGGAACTTTTAAATATCTTGATATATCTCGAGAACTACGCATCTGATCAAAAAATATCATAGAACATAAAAAGTAGGAAACTTAATTCTCTACAAAAAAGGTCTCTTAATATTTTGCCATAGCTCGCTTCGTTTCCGAGATATTTGCATATTTATCTCAAGGGAAGGGGCCTGACGGACATATTTCGAGATATTTCTTCTTCTTGTTGTTCTTCTTCTGCACAGCTAAGCTGGAAGTGGCATTTGCGGCTCGCACTAGTGCAGAGTTATCTCAAAGAAAGGGGCCACGGTGTTTCTGTATCTCTATTATGTTGGTGCGGCTTCGGAACTTTTAAATATCTTGATATATCTCGAGAACTACGCATCTGATCAAAAAATATCATAGAACATAAAAAGTAGGAAACTTAATTCTCTACAAAAAAGGTCTCTTAACATTTTGCCATAGCTCGCTTCGTTCCCGAGATATTTGCATATTTATCTCAAGGGAAGGGGCCTGACGGACATATTTCGAGATATTTCTTCTTCTTGTTGTTCTTCTTCTGCACAGCTAAGCTGGAAGTGGCATTTGCGGCTCGCACTAGTGCAGAGTTATCTCAAAGAAAGGGGCCACGGTGTTTCTGTATCTCTATTATGTTGGTGCGGCTTCGGAACTTTTAAATATCTTGATATATCTCGAGAACTACGCATCTGATCAAAAAATATCATAGAAAATAAAAAGTAGGAAACTTAATTCTCTACAAAAAAGGTCTCTTAACATTTTGCCATAGCTCGCTTCGTTTCCGAGATATTTGCATATTTATCGCAAGTGAAGGGGCCTGACGGACATATTTCGAGATATTTCTTCTTCTTGTTGTTCTTCTTCTGCACAGCTAAGCTGGAAGTGGCATTTGCGGCTCGCACTAGTGCACAGTTATCTCAAAGAAAGGGGCCACGGTGTTTCTGTATCTCTATTATGTTGGTGCGGCTTCGGAACTTTTAAATATCTTGATATATCTCGAGAACTACGCATCTGATCAAAAAATATCCTAGAACCTAAAAAGTAGGAAACTTAATTCTCTACAAAAAAGGTCTCTTAACATTTTGCCATAGCTCGCTTCGTTTCCGAGATATTTGCATATATATCTCAAGGGAAGGGGCCTGACGGACATATTTCGAGATATTTCTTCTTCTTGTTGTTCTTCTTCTGCACAGCTAAGCTGGAAGTGGCATTTGCGGCTCGCACTAGTGCAGAGTTATCTCAAAGAAAGGGGCCACGGTGTTTCTGTATCTCTATTATGTTGGTGCGGCTTCGGAACTTTTAAATATCTTGATATATCTCGAGAACTACGCAGCTGATCAAAAAATATCATAGAACATAAAAAGTAGGAAACTTAATTCTCTACAAAAAAGGTCTCTTAACATTTTGCCATAGCTCGCTTCGTTTCCGAGATATTTGCATATTTATCGCAAGGGAAGGGGCCTGACGGACATATTTCGAGATATTTCTTCTTCTTGTTGTTCTTCTTCTGCACAGCTAAGCTGGAAGTGGCATTTGCGGCTCGCACTAGTGCAGAGTTATCTCAAAGAAAGGGGCCACGGTGTTTCTGTATCTCTATTATGTTGGTGCGGCTTCGGAACTTTTAAATATCTCGATATATCTCGAAAACTACGCTTCTGATCAAAAAATATCATAGAACATAAATTGTAGGAAACATAATTCTCTACAAAAAAGGTCTCTTAACATTTTGCCATAGCTCGCTTCGTTTCCGAGATATTTGCAGATATATCTCAAGGGAAGGGGCCTGACGGACATATTTCGAGATATTTCTTCTTCTTGTTGTTCTTCCTCTGCACAGCTAAGCTGGAAGTGGCATTTGCAGCTCGCAATAGTGCAGAGTTATCTCAAAGAAAGGGGCCACGGTGTTTCTGTATCTCTATTATGTTGGTGCGGCTTCGGAACTTTTAAATATCTTGATACATCTCGAGAACTACGCATCTGATCAAAAAATATCATAGAACATAAAAGGTAGGAAACTTAATTCTCTACAAAAAAGGTCTCTTAACATTTTGCCATAGCTCGCTTCGTTTCCGAGATATTTGCATATATATCTCAAGGGAAGGGGCCTGACGGACATATTTCGAGATATTTCTTCTTCTTGTTGTTCTTCTTCTGCACAGCTAAGCTGGAAGTGGCATTTGCGGCTCGCACTAGTGCAGAGTTATCTCAAAGAAAGGGGCCACGGTGTTTCTGTATCTCCATTATGTTGGTGCGGCTTTGGAACTTTTAAATATCTCGATATATCTCGAAAACTACGCTTCTGATCAAAAAATATCATAGAACATAAATTGTAGGAAACATAATTCTCTACAAAAAAGGTCTCTTAACATTTTGCCATAGCTCGCTCCGTTTCCGAGATATTTGCAGATATATCTCAAGGGAAGGGGCCTGACGGACATATTTCGAGATATTTCTTCTTCTTGTTGTTCTTCCTCTGCACAGCTAAGCTGGAAGTGGCATTTGCAGCTCGCAATAGTGCAGAGTTATCTCAAAGAAAGGGGCCACGGTGTTTCTGTATCTCTATTATGTTGGTGCGGCTTCGGAACTTTTAAATATCTTGATACATCTCGAGAACTACGCATCTGATCAAAAAATATCATAGAACATAAAAGGTAGGAAACTTAATTCTCTACAAAAAAGGTCTCTTAACATTTTGCCATAGCTCGCTTCGTTTCCGAGATATTTGCATATTTATCTCAAGGGAAGGGGCCTGACGGACATATTTCGAGATATTTCTTCTTCTTGTTGTTCTTCTTCTGCACAGCTAAGCTGGAAGTGGCATTTGCGGCTCGCACTAGTGCAGAGTTATCTCAAAGAAGGGGGCCACGGTGTTTCTGTATCTCTATTATGTTGGTGCGGCTTCGGAACTTTTAAATATCTCGATATATCTCGAAAACTACGCTTCTGATCAAAAAATATCATAGAACATAAAAAGTAGGAAACTTAATTCTCTACAAAAAATGTCTCTTAACATTTTGCCATAGCTCGCTGCGTTTCCGAGATATTTGCAGATATATCTCAAGGGAAGGGGCCTGACGGACATATTTCGAGATATTTCTTCTTCTTGTTGTTCTTCCTCTGCACAGCTAAGCTGGAAGTGGCATTTGCAGCTCGCAATAGTGCAGAGTTATCTCAAAGAAAGGGGCCACGGTGTTTCTGTATCTCTATTATGTTGGTGCGGCTTCGGAACTTTTAAATATCTTGATATATCTCGAGAACTACGCATCTGATCAAAAAATATCATAGAACATAAAAGGTAGGAAACTTAATTCTCTACAAAAAAGGTCTCTTAACATTTTGCCATAGCTCGCTTCGTTTCCGAGATATTTGCATATTTATCTCAAGGGAAGGGGCCTGACGGACATATTTCGAGATATTTCTTCTTCTTGTTGTTCTTCTTCTGCACAGCTAAGCTGGAAGTGGCATTTGCGGCTCGCACTAGTGCAGAGTTATCTCAAAGAAAGGGGCCACGGTGTTTCTGTATCTCTATTATGTTGGTGCGGCTTCGGAACTTTTAAATATCTCGATATATCTCGAAAACTACGCTTCTGATCAAAAAATATCATAGAACATAAATTGTAGGAAACATAATTCTCTACAAAAAAGGTCTCTTAACATTTTGCCATAGCTCTCTTCGTTTCCGAGATATTTGCAGATTTATCTCACGGGAAGGGGCCTGACGGACATATTTCGAGATATTTCTTCTTCTTGTTGTTCTTCTTCTGCACAGCTAAGCTGGAAGTGGCATTTGCAGCTCGCAATAGTGCAGAGTTATCTCAAAGAAAGGGGCCACGGTGTTTCTGTATCTCTATTATGTTGGTGCGGCTTCGGAACTTTTAAATATCTTGATATATCTCGAGAACTACGCGTCTGATCAAAAAATATCATAGAACATAAAAAGTAGGAAACTTAATTCTCTACAACAACGGTCTCTTAACATTTTGCCACAGCTCGCTTCGTTTCCGAGATATTTGCATATTTATCTCAAGGGGAGGGGCCTGACGGACATATTTCGAGATATTTCTTCTTCTTGTTGTTCTTCTTCTGCACAGCTAAGCTGGAAGTGGCATTAAGGCTCGCACTAGTGCAGAGTTATCTCAAAGAAAGGGGCCACGGTGTTTCTGTATCTCTATTATGTTGGTGCGGCTTCGGAACTTTTAAATATCTCGATATATCTCGAAAACTACGCTTCTGATCAAAAAATATCATAGAACATAAATTGTAGCAAACATAATTCTCTACAAAAAAGGTCTCTTAACATTTTGCCATAGCTCGCTTCGTTTCCGAGATATTTGCATATTTATCGCAAGGGAAGGGGCCTGACGGACATATTTCGAGATATTTCTTCTTCTTGTTGTTCTTCTTCTGCACAGCTAAGCTGGAAGTGGCATTTGCGGCTCGCACTAGTGCAGAGTTATCTCAAAGAAAGGGGCCACGGTGTTTCTGTATCTCTATTATGTTGGTGCGGCTTCGGAACTTTTAAATATCTCGATATATCTCGAAAACTACGCTTCTGATCAAAAAATATCATAGAACATAAAAAGTAGGAAACTTAATTCTCTACAAAAAAGGTCTCTTAACATTTTGCCATAGCTCGCTTCGTTTCCGAGATATTTGCAGATTCATCTCAAGGGAAGGGGTCTGACGGACATATTTCGAGATATTTCTTCTTCTTGTTGTTCTTCTTCTGCACAGCTAAGCTCGAAGTGGCATTTGCAGCTCGCAATAGTGCAGAGTTATCTCAAAGAAAGAGGCCACGGTGTTTCTGTACCTCTATTATGTTGGTGCAGCTTCGGAACTTTTAAATATCTTGATATATCTCGAGAACTACGCATCTGATCAAAAAATATCATCGAACATAAAAAGTAGGAAACTTAATTCTCTACAAAAAAGGTCTCTTAACATTTTGCCATAGCTCGCTTCGTTTCCGAGATATTTGCAGATTCAGCTCAAAGGAACTGGCCTGACGGACATATTTCGAGATATTTCTTCTTCTTGTTGTTCTTCCTCTGCACAGCTAAGCTGGAAGTGGCATTTGCAGCTCGCACTAGTGCAGAGTTATCTCAAAGAAAGGGGCCACGGTGTTTCTGTATCTCTATTATGTTGGTGCGGATTCGGAACTTTTAAATATCTTGATATATCTCGAGAACTACGCATCTGATCAAAAAATATCATAGAACATAAAAAGTAGGAAACTTAATTCTCTACAAAAAAGGTCTCTTAACATTTTGCCATAGCTCGCTTCGTTTCCGAGATATTTGCATATTTATCTCAAGGGAAGGGGCCTGACGGACATATTTCGAGTTATTTCTTCTTCTTGTTGTTCTTCTTCTGCACAGCTAAGCTGGAAGTGGCATTTGCGGCTCGCACTAGTGCAGAGTTATCTCAAAGAAACGGGCCACGGTGTTTCTGTATCTCTATTATGTTGGTGCGGCTTCGGAACTTTTAAATATCTTGATATATCTCGAGAACTACGCATCTGATCAAAAAATATCATAGAACATAAAAAGTAGGAAACTTAATTCTCTACAAAAAAGGTCTCTTAACATTTTGCCATAGCTCGCTTCGTTTCCGAGATATTTGCAGATTTATCTCAAGGGCAGGGGCCTGACGGACATATTTCGAGATATTTCTTCTTCTTGTTGTTCTTCTTCTGCACAGCTAAGCTGGAAGTGGCATTTGCGGCTCGCACTAGTGCAGAGTTATCTCAAAGAAAGGGGCCACGGTGTTTCTGTATCTCTATTATGTTGGTGCGGCTTCGGAACTTTTAAATATCTCGATATATCTCGAAAACTACGCTTCTGATCAAAAAATATCATAGAACATAAATTGTAGGAAACATAATTCTCTACAAAAAAGGTCTCTTAACATTTTGCCATAGCTCTCTTCGTTTCCGAGATATTTGCAGATTTATCTCAAGGGAAGGGGCCTGACGGACATATTTCGAGATATTTCTTCTTCTTGTTGTTCTTCTTCTGCACAGCTAAGCTGGAAGTGGCATTTGCAGCTCGCAATAGTGCAGAGTTATCTCAAAGAAAGGGGCCACGGTGTTTCTGTATCTCTATTATGTTGGTGCGGCATCGGAACTTTTAAATATCTTGATATATCTCGAGAACTACACGTCTGATCAAAAAATATCATACAACATAAAAAGTAGGAAACTTAATTCTCTACAACAACGGTCTCTTAACATTTTGCCATAGCTCGCTTCGTTTCCGAGATATTTGCATATTTATCTCAAGGGAAGGGGCCTGACGGACATATTTCGAGATATTTCTTCTTCTTGTTGTTCTTCTTCTGCACAGCTAAGCTGGAAGTGGCATTTGCGGCTCGCACTAGTGCAGAGTTATCTCAAAGAAAGGGGTCACGGTGTTTCTGTATCTCTATTATGTTGGTGCGGCTTCGGAACTTTTAAATATCTTGATATATCTCGAGAACTACGCTTCTGATCAAAAAATATCATAGAACGTAAATTGTAGGAAACATTATTCTCTACAAAAAAGGTCTCTTAACATTTTGCCATAGCTCGCTTCGTTTCCGAGATATTTGCAGATTCATCTCAAGGGAAGGGGTCTGACGGACATATTTCGAGATATTTCTTCTTCTTGTTGTTCTTCTTCTGCACAGCTAAGCTGGAAGTGGCATTTGCAGCTCGCAATAGTGCAGAGTTATCTCAAAGAGAGGGGCCGCGGTGTTTCTGTATCTCTATTATGTTGGTGCGGCTTCGGAACTTTTAAATATCTTGATATATTTCGAGAACTACGCATCTGATCAAAAAATATCATAGAAGATAAAAAGTAGGAAACTTAATTCTCTACAAAAAAGGTCTCTTAACATTTTGCCATAGCTCGCTTCGTTTCCGAGATATTTGCAGATATATCTCAAGGGCAGGGGCCTGACGGACATATTTCGAGATATTTCTTCTTCTTGTTGTTCTTCTTCTGCACAGCTAAGCTGGAGGTGGCATTTACAGCTCGCAATAGTGCAGAGTTATCTCAAAGAAAGGGGCCACGGTGTTTCTGTATCTCTATTATGTTGGTGCGGCTTCGGAACTTTTAAATATCTTGATATATCTCGAGAACTACGCCTCTGATCGAAAAATATCATAGAACATAAATTGTAGGAAACATAATTCTCTACAAAAAAGGTCTCTTAACATTTTGCCATAGCTCGCTTCGTTTCCGAGATATTTGCAGATATATCTCAAGGGAAGGGGCCTGACGGACATATTTCGAGATATTTCTTCTTCTTGTTGTTCTTCTTCTGCACAGCTAAGCTGGAAGTGGCATTTGCGGCTCGCACTAGTGCAGAGTTATCTCAAAGAAAGGGGCCACGGTGTTTCTGTATCGCTATTATGTTGGTGCGGCTTCGGAACTTTTAATTATCTCGATATATCTCGAAAACTACGCTTCTGATCAAAAAATATCATAGAACATAAATTGTAGGAAACATAATTCTCTACAAAAGACGTCTCTTAACATTTTGCCATAGCTCGCTTCGTTTCCGAGATATTTGCAGATTCAGCTCAAAGGAACTGGCCTGACGGACATATTTCGAGATATTTCTTCTTCTTGTTGTTCTTCTTCTGCACAGCTAAACTGGAAGTGGCATTTCCAGCTCGCAATCGTGCAGAGTTATCTCAAAGAAAGGGGCCACGGTGTTTCTGTATCTCTATTATGTTGGTGCGGCTTCGGAACTTTTAAATATCTTGATATATCTCGAGAACTACGCCTCTGATCGAAAAATATCATAGAACATAAAAAGTAGGAAACTTAATTCTCTACAAAAAAGGTCTCTTAACATTTTGCCATAGCTCGCTTCGTTTCCGAGATATTTGCAGGTTTCTCTCAAGGGAAGGGTCCTGATGGACATATTTCGAGATATTTCTTCTTCTTGTTGTTCTTCTTCTGCACAGCTAAACTGGAAGTGGCATTTCCAGCTCGCAATCGTGCAGAGTTATCTCAAAGAAAGGGGCAACGGTGTTTCTGTATCTCTATTATGTTGGTGCGGCTTCGGAACTTTTAAATATCTTGATATATCTCGAGAACTACGCCTCTGATCGAAAAATATCATAGAACATAAAAAGTAGGAAACTTAATTCTCTACAAAAAAGGTCTCTTAACATTTTGCCATAGCTCGCTTCGTTTCCGAGATATTTGCAGATATATCTCAAGGGCAGGGGCCTGACGGACATATTTCGAGATATTTCTTCTTCTTGTTGTTCTTCTTCTGCACAGCTAAGCTGGAAGTGGCATTTACAGCTCGCAATAGTGCAGAGTTATCTCAAAGAAAGGGGCCACGGTGTTTCTGTATCTCTATTATGTTGGTGCGGCTTCGGAACTTTTAAATATCTTGATATATCTCGAAAACTACGCTCCTGATCAAAAAATATCATAGAACATAAATTGTAGGAAACATGAGTCTCTACAAAAAAGGTCTCTTAGCATTTTGCCATAGCTCGCTTCGTTTCCGAGATATTTGCAGATTTATCTGAAGGGAAAGGGCCTGACGGACATATTTCGAGATATTTCTTCTTCTTGTTGTTCTTCTTCTGCACAGCTAAGCTGGAAGTGGCATTTGCAGCTCGCAATAGTGCAGAGTTATCTCAAAGAAAGGGGCCACTGTGTTTCTGTATCTCTATTATGTTGGTGCGGCTTCGGAACTTTTAAATATCTTGATATATCTCGAGAACTGCGCATCTGATCAAAAAATATCATAGAACATAAAAAGTAGGAAACTTAATTCTCTACAAAAAAGGTCTCTTAACATTTTGCAATAGCTCGCTTCGTTTCCGAGATATTTGCAGATATATCTCAAGGGAAGGGGCCTGACGGACATATTTCGAGATATTTCTTCTTCTTGTTGTACTTCTTCTGCACAGCTAAGCTGGAAGTGGCATTTACAGCTCGCAATAGTGCAAAGTTATCTCAAAGAAAGGGGCGACGGTGTTTCTGTATCTCTATTATGTTGGTGCGGCTTCGGAACTTTTAAATATCTTGATATATCTCGAGAACTACGCGTCTGATCAAAAAATATCATAGAACATAAAAAGTAGGAAACATAATTCTCTACAAAGAAGGTCTCTTAACATTTTGCCATAGCTCGCTTCGTTTCCGAGATATTTGCTGATTTATCTCAAGGCAAGGGGCCTGACGGACATATTTCGAGACATTTCTTCTTCTTGTTGTTCTTCTTCTGCACCGCTAAGCTGGAAGTGGCATTTGCGGCTCGCACTAGTGCAGAGTTATCTCAAAGAAAGGGGCCACGGTGTTTCTGTATCTCTATTATGTTGGTGCGGCTTCGGAACTTTTAAATATCTTGATATATCTCGAGAACTACGCATCTGATCAAAAAATATCATAGAACATAAATAGTAGGAAACTTAATTCTCTACAAAAAAGGTCTCTCAACATTTTGCCATAGCTCTCTTCGTTTCCGAGATATTTGCAGATTTATCTCAAGGGAAGGGGCCTGACGGACATATTTCGAGATATTTCTTATTCTTGTTGTTCATCTTCTGCACAGCTAAGCTGGAAGTGGCATTTGCAGCTCGCAATAGTGCAGAGTTATCTCAAAGAAAGGGGCCACGGTGTTTCTGTATCTCTATTATGTTGGTGCGGCTTCGGAACTTTTAAATATCTCGATATATCTCGAAAACTACGCATCTGATCAAAAAATATCATAGAACATAAATTGTAGGAAACATAATTCTCTACAAAAAGTTCTCTTAACATTTTGCCATAGCTCGCTTCGTTTCCGAGATATTTGCAGATATATCTCAAGGGAAGGGGCCTGACGGACATATTTCGAGATATTTCTTCTTCTTGTTGTTCTTCTTCTGCACAGCTAAGCTGGAAGTGGCATTTGCAGCTCGCAATAGTGCAGAGTTATCTCAAAGAAAGGGGCCACGGTGTTTCTGTATCTCTATTATGTTGGTGCGGCTTCGGAACTTTTAAATATCTTGATATATCTCGAGAACTACGCATCTGATCAAAAAATATCATAGAACATAAAAAGTAGGAAACTTAATTCTCTACAAAAAAGGTCTCTTAACATTTTGCCATAGCTCGCTTCGTTTCCGAGATATTTGCAGATTTATCTCAAGGGAAGGGGCCTGACGGACATATTTCGAGATATTTCTTCTTCTTGTTGTTCTTCTTCTGCACAGCTAAGCTGGAAGTGGCATTTGCGGCTCGCACTAGTGCAGAGTTATCTCAAAGAAAGGGGCCACGGTGTTTCTGTATCTCTATTATGTTGGTGCGGCTTCGGAACTTTTAAATATCTCGATATATCTCGAAAACTACGCTTCTGATCAAAAAATATCATAGAACATAAATTGTAGGAAACATAATTCTCTACAAAAAAGCTCTCTTAACATTTTGCCATAGCTCGCTTCGTTTCCGAGATATTTGCAGATATATCTCAAGGGAAGGGGCCTGACGGACATATTGCGAGATATTTCTTCTTCTTGTTGTACTTCTACTGCACAGCTAAGCTGGAAGTGGCATTTGCGGCTCGCACTAGTGCAGAGTTATCTCAAAGAAAGGGGCCACGGTGTTTCTGTATCTCTATTATGTTGGTGCGGCTTCGGAACTTTTAAATATCTTGATATATCTCGAGAACTACGCATCTGATCAAAAAATATCATAGAACATAAAAAGTAGGAAACTTAATTCTCTACAAAAAAGGTCTCTTAACATTTTGCCATAGCTCGCTTCGTTTCCGAGATATTTGCAGATTTATCTCAAGGGAAGGGGCCTGACGGACATATTTCGAGATATTTCTTCTTCTTGTTGTTCTTCTTCTGCACAGCTAAGCTGGAAGTGGCATTTGCGGCTCGCACTAGTGCAGAGTTATCTCAAAGAAAGGGGCCACGGTGTTTCTGTATCTCTATTATGTTGGTGCGGCTTCGGAACTTTTAAATATCTCGATATATCTCGAAAACTACGCTCCTGATCAAAAAATATCATAGAACATAAATTGTAGGAAACATAAGTCTCTACAAAAAAGGTCTCTTAGCATTTTGCCATAGCTCGCTTCGTTTCCGAGATATTTGCAGATTTATCTGAAGGGAAAGGGCCTGACGGACATATTTCGAGATATTTCTTCTTCTTGTTGTTCTTCTTCTGCACAGCTAAGCTGGAAGTGGCATTTGCAGCTCGCAATAGTGCAGAGTTATCTCAAAGAAAGGGGCCACTGTGTTTCTGTATCTCTATTATGTTGGTGCGGCTTCGGAACTTTTAAATATCTTGATATATCTCGAGAACTGCGCATCTGATCAAAAAATATCATAGAACATAAAAAGTAGGAAACTTGATTCTCTACAAAAAAGGTCTCTTAACATTTTGCCATAGCTCGCTTCGTTTCCGAGATATTTGCAGATTTATCTGAAGGGAAGGGGCCTAACGGACATATTTCGAGATATTTCTTCTTCTTGTTGTTCTTCTTCTGCACAGCTAAACTGGAAGTGGCATTTCCAGCTCGCAATAGTGCAGAGTTATCTCAAAGAAAGGGGCCACGGTGTTTCTGTATCTCTATTATGTTGGTGCGGCTTCGGAACTTTTAAATATCTTGACATATCTCGAGAACTGCGCATCTGATCAAAAAATATCATAGAACATAAAAAGTAGGAAACTTAATTCTCTACAAAAAAGGTCTCTTAACATTTTGCCATAGCTCGCTTCGTTTCCGAGATATTTGCAGATTTATCTCAAGGGAAGGGGCCTGACGGACATATTTCGAGATATTTCTTCTTCTTGTTGTTCTTCTTCTGCACAGCTAAGCTGGAAGTGGCATTTGCGGCTCGCACTAGTGCAGAGTTATCTCAAAGAAAGGGGCCACGGTGTTTCTGTATCTCTATTATGTTGGTGCGGCTTCGGAACGTTTAAATATCTCGATATATCTCGAAAACTACGCTTCTGATCAAAAAATATCATAGAACATAAATTGTAGGAAACATAATTCTCTACAAAAAAGGTCTCTTAACATTTTGCCATAGCTCGCTTCGTTTCCGAGATATTTGCAGATATATCTCAAGGGAAGGGGCCTGACGGACATATTTCGAGATATTTCTTCTTCTTGTTGTTCTTCTTCTGCACAGCTAAGCTGGAAGTGGCATTTACAGCTCGCAATAGTGCAAAGTTATCTCAAAGAAAGGGGCCACGGTGTTTCTGTATCTCTATTATGTTGGTGCGGCTTCGGAACTTTTGAATATCTTGATATATCTCGAGAACTACGCATCTGATCAAAAAATATCATAGAACATAAAAAGTAGGAAACTTAATTCTCTACAAAAAAGGTCTCTTAATATTTTGCCATAGCTCGCTTCGTTTCCGAGATATTTGCAGATTTATCTCAAGGGAAGGGGCCTGACGGACATATTTCGAGATATTTCTTCTTCTTGTTGTTCTTCTTCTGCACAGCTAAGCTGGAAGTGGCATTTGCGGCTCGCACTAGTGCAGAGTTATCTCAAAGAAAGGGGCCACGGTGTTTCTGTATCTCTATTATGTTGGTGCGGCTTCGGAACTTTTAAATATCTCGATATATCTCGAAAACTACGCTTCTGATCAAAAAATATCATAGAACATAAATTGTAGGAAACATAATTCTCTACAAAAAAGCTCTCTTAACATTTTGCCATAGCTCGCTTCGTTTCCGAGATATTTGCAGATATATCTCAAGGGAAGGGGCCTGACGGACATATTTCGAGATATTTCTTCTTCTTGTTGTACTTCTACTGCACAGCTAAGCTGGAAGTGGCATTTGCGGCTCGCACTAGTGCAGAGTTATCTCAAAGAAAGGGGCCACGGTGTTTCTGTATCTCTATTATGTTGGTGCGGCTTCGGAACTTTTAAATATCTTGATATATCTCGAGAACTACGCATCTGATCAAAAAATATCATAGAACATAAAAAGTAGGAAACTTAATTCTCTACAAAAAAGGTCTCTTAACATTTTGCCATAGCTCGCTTCGTTTCCGAGATATTTGCAGATTTATCTCAAGGGAAGGGGCCTGACGGACATATTTCGAGATATTTCTTCTTCTTGTTGTTCTTCTTCTGCACAGCTAAGCTGGAAGTGGCATTTGCGGCTCGCACTAGTGCAGAGTTATCTCAAAGAAAGGGGCCACGGTGTTTCTGTATCTCTATTATGTTGGTGCGGCTTCGGAACTTTTAAATATCTCGATATATCTCGAAAACTACGCTCCTGATCAAAAAATATCATAGAACATAAATTGTAGGAAACATAAGTCTCTACAAAAAAGGTCTCTTAGCATTTTGCCATAGCTCGCTTCGTTTCCGAGATATTTGCAGATTTATCTGAAGGGAAAGGGCCTGACGGACATATTTCGAGATATTTCTTCTTCTTGTTGTTCTTCTTCTGCACAGCTAAGCTGGAAGTGGCATTTGCAGCTCGCAATAGTGCAGAGTTATCTCAAAGAAAGGGGCCACTGTGTTTCTGTATCTCTATTATGTTGGTGCGGCTTCGGAACTTTTAAATATCTTGATATATCTCGAGAACTGCGCATCTGATCAAAAAATATCATAGAACATAAAAAGTAGGAAACTTGATTCTCTACAAAAAAGGTCTCTTAACATTTTGCCATAGCTCGCTTCGTTTCCGAGATATTTGCAGATTTATCTGAAGGGAAGGGGCCTAACGGACATATTTCGAGATATTTCTTCTTCTTGTTGTTCTTCTTCTGCACAGCTAAACTGGAAGTGGCATTTCCAGCTCGCAATAGTGCAGAGTTATCTCAAAGAAAGGGGCCACGGTGTTTCTGTATCTCTATTATGTTGGTGCGGCTTCGGAACTTTTAAATATCTTGACATATCTCGAGAACTGCGCATCTGATCAAAAAATATCACAGAACATAAAAAGTAGGAAACTTAATTCTCTACAAAAAAGGTCTCTTAACATTTTGCCATAGCTCGCTTCGTTTCCGAGATATTTGCAGATTTATCTCAAGGGAAGGGGCCTGACGGACATATTTCGAGATATTTCTTCTTCTTGTTGTTCTTCTTCTGCACAGCTAAGCTGGAAGTGGCATTTGCGGCTCGCACTAGTGCAGAGTTATCTCAAAGAAAGGGGCCACGGTGTTTCTGTATCTCTATTATGTTGGTGCGGCTTCGGAACGTTTAAATATCTCGATATATCTCGAAAACTACGCTTCTGATCAAAAAATATCATAGAACATAAATTGTAGGAAACATAATTCTCTACAAAAAAGGTCTCTTAACATTTTGCCATAGCTCGCTTCGTTTCCGAGATATTTGCAGATATATCTCAAGGGAAGGGGCCTGACGGACATATTTCGAGATATTTCTTCTTCTTGTTGTTCTTCGTCTGCACAGCTAAGCTGGAAGTGGCATTTACAGCTCGCAATAGTGCAAAGTTATCTCAAAGAAAGGGGCCACGGTGTTTCTGTATCTCTATTATGTTGGTGCGGCTTCGGAACTTTTAAATATCTTGATATATCTCGAGAACTACGCATCTGATCAAAAAATATCATAGAACATAAAAACTAGGAAACTTAATTCTCTACAAAAAAGGTCTCTTAACATTTTGCCATAGCTCGCTTCGTTTCCGAGATATTTGCAGATTTACCTCAAGGGAAGGGGCCTGACGGACATATTTCGAGATATTTCTTCTTCTTGTTGTTCTTCTTCTGCACAGCTAAGCTGGAAGTGGCATTTGCGGCTCGCACTAGTGCAGAGTTATCTCAAAGAAAGGGGCCACGGTGTTTCTGTATCTCTATTATGTTGGTGCGGCTTCGGAACTTTTAAATATCTTGATATATCTCGAGAACTACGCATCTGATCAAAAAATATCATAGAACATAAAAAGTAGGAAACTTAATTCTCTACAAAAAAGGTCTCTTAACATTTTGCCATAGCTCGCTTCGTTTCCGAGATATTTGCAGATTTATCTCAAGGGAAGGGGCCTGAAGGACATATTTCGAGATATTTCTTCTTCTTGTTGTTCTTCTTCTGCACAGCTAAGCTGGAAGTGGCATTTGCGGCTCGCACTAGTGCAGAGTTATCTCAAAGAAAGGGGCCACGGTGTTTCTGTATCTCTATTATGTTGGTGCGGCTTCGGAACTTTTAAATATCTCGATATATCTCGAAAACTACGCTCCTGATCAAAAAATATCATAGAACATAAATTGTAGGAAACATAAGTCTCTACAAAAAAGGTCTCTTAGCATTTTGCCATAGCTCGCTTCGTTTCCGAGATATTTGCAGATTTATCTGAAGGGAAAGGGCCTGACGGACATATTTCGAGATATTTCTTCTTCTTGTTGTTCTTCTTCTGCACAGCTAAGCTGGAAGTGGCATTTGCAGCTCGCAATAGTGCAGAGTTATCTCAAAGAAAGGGGCCACTGTGTTTCTGTATCTCTATTATGTTGGTGCGGCTTCGGAACTTTTAAATATCTTGATATATCTCGAGAACTGCGCATCTGATCAAAAAATATCATAGAACATAAAAAGTAGGAAACTTGATTCTCTACAAAAAAGGTCTCTTAACATTTTGCCATAGCTCGCTTCGTTTCCGAGATATTTGCAGATTTATCTCAAGGGAAGGGGCCTGACGGACATATTTCGAGATATTTCTTCTTCTTGTTGTTCTTCTTCTGCACAGCTAAGCTGGAAGTGGCATTTGCGGCTCGCACTAGTGCAGAGTTATCTCAAAGAAAGGGGCCACGGTGTTTCTGTATCTCTATTATGTTGGTGCGGCTTCGGAACGTTTAAATATCTCGATATATCTCGAAAACTACGCTTCTGATCAAAAAATATCATAGAACATAAATTGTAGGAAACATAATTCTCTACAAAAAAGGTCTCTTAACATTTTGCCATAGCTCGCTTCGTTTCCGAGATATTTGCAGATATATCTCAAGGGAAGGGGCCTGACGGACATATTTCGAGATATTTCTTCTTCTTGTTGTTCTTCTTCTGCACAGCTAAGCTGGAAGTGGCATTTACAGCTCGCAATAGTGCAAAGTTATCTCAAAGAAAGGGGCCACGGTGTTTCTGTATCTCTATTATGTTGGTGCGGCTTCGGAACTTTTAAATATCTTGATATATCTCGAGAACTACGCATCTGATCAAAAAATATCATAGAACATAAAAACTAGGAAACTTAATTCTCTACAAAAAAGGTCTCTTAACATTTGGCCATAGCTCGCTTCGTTTCCGAGATATTTGCAGATTTACCTCAAGGGAAGGGGCCTGACGGACATATTTCGAGATATTTCTTCTTCTTGTTGTTCTTCTTCTGCACAGCTAAGCTGGAAGTGGCATTTGCGGCTCGCACTAGTGCAGAGTTATCTCAAAGAAAGGGGCCACGGTGTTTCTGTATCTCTATTATGTTGGTGCGGCTTCGGAACGTTTAAATATCTCGATATATCTCGAAAACTACGCTTCTGATCAAAAAATATCATAGAACATAAATTGTAGGAAACATAATTCTCTACAAAAAAGGTCTCTTAACATTTTGCCATAGCTCGCTTCGTTTCCGAGATATTTGCAGATATATCTCAAGGGAAGGGGCCTGACGGACATATTTCGAGATATTTCTTCTTCTTGTTGTTCTTCTTCTGCACAGCTAAGCTGGAAGTGGCATTTACAGCTCGCAATAGTGCAAAGTTATCTCAAAGAAAGGGGCCACGGTGTTTCTGTATCTCTATTATGTTGGTGCGGCTTCGGAACTTTTAAATATCTTGATATATCTCGAGAACTACGCATCTGATCAAAAAATATCATAGAACATAAAAACTAGGAAACTTAATTCTCTACAAAAAAGGTCTCTTAACATTTTGCCATAGCTCGCTTCGTTTCCGAGATATTTGCAGATTTACCTCAAGGGAAGGGGCCTGACGGACATATTTCGAGATATTTCTTCTTCTTGTTGTTCTTCTTCTGCACAGCTAAGCTGGAAGTGGCATTTGCGGCTCGCACTAGTGCAGAGTTATCTCAAAGAAAGGGGCCACGGTGTTTCTGTATCTCTATTATGTTGGTGCGGCTTCGGAACTTTTAAATATCTCGATATATCTCGAAAACTACGCTTCTGATCAAAAAATATCATAGAACATAAATTGTAGGAAACATAATTCTCTACAAAAAAGGTCTCTTAACATTTTGCCATAGCTCGCTTCGTTTCCGAGATATTTGCAGATATATCTCAAGGGAAGGGGCCTGACGGACATATTTCGAGATATTTCTTCTTCTTGTTGTTCTTCTTCTGCACAGCTAAGCTGGAAGTGGCATTTACAGCTCGCAATAGTGCAAAGTTATCTCAAAGAAAGGGGCCACGGTGTTTCTGTATCTCTATTATGTTGGTGCGGCTTCGGAACTTTTAAATATCTTGATATATCTCGAGAACTGCGCATCTGATCAAAAAATGTCATAGAACATAAAAAGTAGGAAACTTAATTCTCTACAAAAAAGGTCTCTTAACATTTTGCCATAGCTCTCTTCGTTTCCGAGATATTTGCAGATTTATCTCAAGGGAAGGGGCCTGACGGACATATTTCGAGATATTTCTTCTTCTTGTTGTTCTTCTTCTGCACAGCTAAGCTGGAAGTGGCATTTGCGGCTCGCACTAGTGCAGAGTTATCTCAAAGAAAGGGGCCACGGTGTTTCTGTATCTCTATTATGTTGGTGCGGCTTCGGAACTTTTAAATATCTCGATATATCTCGAAAACTACGCTCCTGATCAAAAAATATCATAGAACATAAAACGTAGGAAACTTAATTCTCTACAGAAAAGGTCTCTTAACATTTTGCCATAGCTCTCTTCGTTTCCGAGATATTTGCAGATTTATCTCAAGGGAAGGGGCCTGACGGACATATTTCGAGATATTTCTTCTTCTTGTTGTTCTTCTTCTGCACAGCTAAGCTGGAAGTGGCATTTGCGGCTCGCACTAGTGCACAGTTATCTCAAAGAAAGGGGCCACGGTGTTTCTGTATCTCTATTATGTTGGTGCGGCTTCGGAACTTTTAAATATCTCGATATATCTCGAAAACTACGCTTCTGATCAAAAAATATCATAGAACATAAATTGTAGGAAACATAATTCTCTACAAATAAGGTCTCTTAACATTTTACCATAGCTCGCTTCGTTTCCGAGATATTTGCAGATTTATCTCAAGGGAAGGGGCCTGACGGACATATTTCGAGATATTACTTCTTCTTGTTGTTCTTCTTCTGCACAGCTAAGCTGGAAGTGGCATTTGCGGCTCGCACTAGTGCAGAGTTATCTCAAAGAAAGGGGCCACGGTGTTTCTGTATCTCTATTATGTTGGTGCGGCTTCGGAACTTTTAAATATCTTGATATATCTCGAGAACTACGCATCTGATCAAAAAATATCATAGAACATAAAACGTAGGAAACTTAATTCTCTACAAAAAAGGTCTCTCAACATTTTGCCATAGCTCTCTTCGTTTCCGAGATATTTGCAGATTTATCTCAAGGGAAGGGGCCTGACGGACATATTTCGAGATATTTCTTATTCTTGTTGTTCTTCTTCTGCACAGCTAAGCTGGAAGTGGCATTTGCAGGTCGCAATAGTGCAGAGTTATCTCAAAGAAAGGGGCCACGGTGTTTCTGTATCTCTATTATGTTGGTGCGGCTTCGGAACTTTTAAATATCTTGATATATCTCGAGAACTACGCATCTGATCAAAAAATATCATAGAACATAAAAAGTAGGAAACTTAATTCTCTACAAAAACGGTCTCTTAACATTTTGCCATAGCTCTCTTCGTTTCCGAGATATTTGCAGATTTATCTCAAGGGAAGGGGCCTGACGGACATATTTCGAGATATTTCTTCTTCTTGTTGTTCTTCTTCTGCACAGCTAAGCTGGAAGTGGCATTTGCGGCTCGCACTAGTGCAGAGTTATCTCAAAGAAAGGGGCCACGGTGTTTCTGTATCTCTATTATGTTGGTGCGGCTTCGGAACTTTTAAATATCTCGATATATCTCGAAAACTACGCTCCTGATCAAAAAATATCATAGAACATAAAACGTAGGAAACTTAATTCTCTACAGAAAACGTCTCTTAACATTTTGCCATAGCTCTCTTCGTTTCCGAGATATTTGCAGATTTATCTCAAGGGAAGGGGCCTGACGGACATATTTCGAGATATTTCTTCTTCTTGTTGTTCTTCTTCTGCACAGCTAAGCTGGAAGTGGCATTTGCGGCTCGCACTAGTGCACAGTTATCTCAAAGAAAGGGGCCACGGTGTTTCTGTATCTCTATTATGTTGGTGCGGCTTCGGAACTTTTAAATATCTCGATATATCTCGAAAACTACGCTTCTGATCAAAAAATATCATAGAACATAAATTGTAGGAAACATAATTCTCTACAAATAAGGTCTCTTAACATTTTGCCATAGCTCGCTTCGTTTCCGAGATATTTGCAGATTTATCTCAAGGGAAGGGGCCTGACGGACATATTTCGAGATATTACTTCTTCTTGTTGTTCTTCTTCTGCACAGCTAAGCTGGAAGTGGCATTTGCGGCTCGCACTAGTGCAGAGTTATCTCAAAGAAAGGGGCCACGGTGTTTCTGTATCTCTATTATGTTGGTGCGGCTTCGGAACTTTTAAATATCTTGATATATCTCGAGAACTACGCATCTGATCAAAAAATATCATAGAACATAAAACGTAGGAAACTTAATTCTCTACAAAAAAGGTCTCTCAACATTTTGCCATAGCTCTCTTCGTTTCCGAGATATTTGCAGATTTATCTCAAGGGAAGGGGCCTGACGGACATATTTCGAGATATTTCTTATTCTTGTTGTTCTTCTTCTGCACAGCTAAGCTGGAAGTGGCATTTGCAGGTCGCAATAGTGCAGAGTTATCTCAAAGAAAGGGGCCACGGTGTTTCTGTATCTCTATTATGTTGGTGCGGCTTCGGAACTTTTAACTATCTTGATATATCTCGAGAACTACGCATCTGATCAAAAAATATCATAGAACATAAAAAGTAGGAAACTTAATTGTCTACAAAAACGGTCTCTTAACATTTTGCCATAGCTCGCTTCGTTTCCGAGATATTTGCAGATTTATCTCAAGGGAAGGGGCCTGACGGACATATTTCGAGATATTTCTTCTTCTTGTTGTTCTTCTTCTGCACAGCTAAGCTGGAAGTGGCATTTGCGGCTCGCACTAGTGCAGAGTTATCTCAAAGAAAGGGGCCACGGTGTTTCTGTATCTCTATTATATTGGTGCGGCTTCGGAACTTTTAAATATCTTGATATATCTCGAGAACTACGCATCTGATCAAAAAATATCATAGAACATAAATAGTAGGAAACTTAATTCTCTACAAAAAAGGTCTCTCAACATTTTGCCATAGCTCTCTTCGTTTCCGAGATATTTGCAGATTTATCTCAAGGGAAGGGGCCTGACGGACATATTTCGAGATATTTCTTATTCTTGTTGTTCTTCTTCTGCACAGCTAAGCTGGACGTGGCATTTGCAGCTCGCAATAGTGCAGAATTATCTCAAAGAAAGGGGCCACGGTGTTTCTGTATCTCTATTATGTTGGTGCGGCTTCGGAACTTTTAAATATCTTGATATATCTCGAGAACTACGCATCTGATCAAAAAATATCATAGAACATAAAAAGTAGGAAACTTAATTCTCTACAAAAACGGTCTCTTAACATTTTGCCATAGCTCTCTTCGTTTCCGAGATATTTGCAGATTTATCTCAAGGGAAGGGGCCTGACGGACATATTTCGAGATATTTCTTCTTCTTGTTGTTCTTCTTCTGCACAGCTAAGCTGGAAGTGGCATTTGCGGCTCGCACTAGTGCACAGTTATCTCAAAGAAAGGGGCCACGGTGTTTCTGTATCTCTATTATGTTGGTGCGGCTTCGGAACTTTTAAATATCTCGATATATCTCGAAAACTACGCTTCTGATCAAAAAATATCATAGAACATAAATTGTAGGAAACATAATTCTCCACAAATAAGGTCTCTTAACATTTTGCCATAGCTCGCTTCGTTTCCGAGATATTTGCAGATTTATCTCAAGGGAAGGGGCCTGACGGACATATTTCGAGATATTACTTCTTCTTGTTGTTCTTCTTCTGCACAGCTAAGCTGGAAGTGGCATTTGCGGCTCGCACTAGTGCAGAGTTATCTCAAAGAAAGGGGCCACGGTGTTTCTGTATCTCTATTATGTTGGTGCGGCTTCGGAACTTTTAAATATCTTGATATATCTCGAGAACTACGCATCTGATCAAAAAATATCATAGAACATAAAACGTAGGAAACTTAATTCTCTACAAAAAAGGTCTCTCAACATTTTGCCATAGCTCTCTTCGTTTCCGAGATATTTGCAGATTTATCTCAAGGGAAGGGGCCTGACGGACATATTTCGAGATATTTCTTATTCTTGTTGTTCTTCTTCTGCACAGCTAAGCTGGAAGTGGCATTTGCAGGTCGCAATAGTGCAGAGTTATCTCAAAGAAAGGGGCCACGGTGTTTCTGTATCTCTATTATGTTGGTGCGGCTTCGGAACTTTTAACTATCTTGATATATCTCGAGAACTACGCATCTGATCAAAAAATATCATAGAACATAAAAAGTAGGAAACTTAATTGTCTACAAAAACGGTCTCTTAACATTTTGCCATAGCTCGCTTCGTTTCCGAGATATTTGCAGATTTATCTCAAGGGAAGGGGCCTGACGGACATATTTCGAGATATTTCTTCTTCTTGTTGTTCTTCTTCTGCACAGCTAAGCTGGAAGTGGCATTTGCGGCTCGCACTAGTGCAGAGTTATCTCAAAGAAAGGGGCCACGGTGTTTCTGTATCTCTATTATATTGGTGCGGCTTCGGAACTTTTAAATATCTTGATATATCTCGAGAACTACGCATCTGATCAAAAAATATCATAGAACATAAATAGTAGGAAACTTAATTCTCTACAAAAAAGGTCTCTCAACATTTTGCCATAGCTCTCTTCGTTTCCGAGATATTTGCAGATTTATCTCAAGGGAAGGGGCCTGACGGACATATTTCGAGATATTTCTTATTCTTGTTGTTCTTCTTCTGCACAGCTAAGCTGGACGTGGCATTTGCAGCTCGCAATAGTGCAGAATTATCTCAAAGAAAGGGGCCACGGTGTTTCTGTATCTCTATTATGTTGGTGCGGCTTCGGAACTTTTAAATATCTTGATATATCTCGAGAACTACGCATCTGATCAAAAAATATCATAGAACATAAAAAGTAGGAAACTTAATTCTCTACAAAAACGGTCTCTTAACATTTTGCCATAGCTCTCTTCGTTTCCGAGATATTTGCAGATTTATCTCAAGGGAAGGGGCCTGACGGACATATTTCGAGATATTACTTCTTCTTGTTGTTCTTCTTCTGCACAGCTAAGCTGGAAGTGGCATTTGCGGCTCGCACTAGTGCACAGTTATCTCAAAGAAAGGGGCCACGGTGTTTCTGTATCTCTATTATGTTGGTGCGGCTTCGGAACTTTTAAATATCTCGATATATCTCGAAAACTACGCTTCTGATCAAAAAATATCATAGAACATAAATTGTAGGAAACATAATTCTCTACAAATAAGGTCTCTTAACATTTTGCCATAGCTCGCTTCGTTTCCGAGATATTTGCAGATTTATCTCAAGGGAAGGGGCCTGACGGACATATTTCGAGATATTACTTCTTCTTGTTGTTCTTCTTCTGCACAGCTAAGCTGGAAGTGGCATTTGCGGCTCGCACTAGTGCAGAGTTATCTCAAAGAAAGGGGCCACGGTGTTTCTGTATCTCTATTATGTTGGTGCGGCTTCGGAACTTTTAAATATCTTGATATATCTCGAGAACTACGCATCTGATCAAAAAATATCATAGAACATAAATAGTAGGAAACTTAATTCTCTACAAAAAAGGTCTCTCAACATTTTGCCATAGCTCTCTTCGTTTCCGAGATATTTGCAGATTTATCTCAAGGGAAGGGGCCTGACGGACATATTTCGAGATATTTCTTATTCTTGTTGTTCTTCTTCTGCACAGCTAAGCTGGAAGTGGCATTTGCAGCTCGCAATAGTGCAGAATTATCTCAAAGAAAGGGGCCACGGTGTTTCTGTATCTCTATTATGTTGGTGGGGCTTCGGAACTTTTAAATATCTTGATATATCTCGAGAACTACGCATCTGATCAAAAAATTTCATAGAACATAAAACGTAGGAAACTTAATTCTCTACAAAAAAGGTCTCTCAACATTTTGCCATAGCTCTCTTCGTTTCCGAGATATTTGCAGATTTATCTCAAGGGAAGGGGCCTGACGGACATATTTCGAGATATTTCTTATTCTTGTTGTTCTTCTTCTGCACAGCTAAGCTGGAAGTGGCATTTGCAGGTCGCAATAGTGCAGAGTTATCTCAAAGAAAGGGGCCACGGTGTTTCTGTATCTCTATTATGTTGGTGCGGCTTCGGAACTTTTAACTATCTTGATATATCTCGAGAACTACGCATCTGATCAAAAAATATCATAGAACATAAAAAGTAGGAAACTTAATTGGCTACAAAAACGGTCTCTTAACATTTTGCCATAGCTCGCTTCGTTTCCGAGATATTTGCAGATTTATCTCAAGGGAAGGGGCCTGACGGACATATTTCGAGATATTTCTTCTTCTTGTTGTTCTTCTTCTGCACAGCTAAGCTGGAAGTGGCATTTGCGGCTCGCACTAGTGCAGAGTTATCTCAAAGAAAGGGGCCACGGTGTTTCTGTATCTCTATTATATTGGTGCGGCTTCGGAACTTTTAAATATCTTGATATATCTCGAGAACTACGCATCTGATCAAAAAATATCATAGAACATAAATAGTAGGAAACTTAATTCTCTACAAAAAAGGTCTCTCAACATTTTGCCATAGCTCTCTTCGTTTCCGAGATATTTGCAGATTTATCTCAAGGGAAGGGGCCTGACGGACATATTTCGAGATATTTCTTATTCTTGTTGTTCTTCTTCTGCACAGCTAAGCTGGAAGTGGCATTTGCAGCTCGCAATAGTGCAGAATTATCTCAAAGAAAGGGGCCACGGTGTTTCTGTATCTCTATTATGTTGGTGCGGCTTCGGAACTTTTAAATATCTTGATATATCTCGAGAACTACGCATCTGATCAAAAAATATCATAGAACATAAAAAGTAGGAAACTTAATTCTCTACAAAAACGGTCTCTTAACATTTTGCCATAGCTCGCTTCGTTTCCGAGATATTTGCAGATTTATCTCAAGGGAAGGGGCCTGACGGACATATTTCGAGATATTTCTTCTTCTTGTTGTTCTTCTTCTGCACAGCTAAGCTGGAAGTGGCATTTGCGGCTCGCACTAGTGCAGAGTTATCTCAAAGAAAGGGGCCACGGTGTTTCTGTATCTCTATTATGTTGGTGCGGCTTCGGAACTTTTAAATATCTTGATATATCTCGAGAACTACGCATCTGATCAAAAAATATCATAGAACATAAATAGTAGGAAACTTAATTCTCTACAAAAAAGGTCTCTCAACATTTTGCCATAGCTCTCTTCGTTTCCGAGATATTTGCAGATTTATCTCAAGGGAAGGGGCCTGACGGACATATTTCGAGATATTTCTTATTCTTGTTGTTCTTCTTCTGCACAGCTAAGCTGGAAGTGGCATTTGCAGCTCGCAATAGTGCAGAGTTATCTCAAAGAAAGGGGCCACGGTGTTTCTGTATCTCTATTATGTTGGTGCGGCTTCGGAACTTTTAAATATCTTGATATATCTCGAGAACTACGCATCTGATCAAAAAATATCATAGAACATAAAAAGTAGGAAACTTAATTCTCTACAAAAACGGTCTCTTAACATTTTGCCATAGCTCGCTTCGTTTCCGAGATATTTGCAGATTTATCTCAAGGGAAGGGGCCTGACGGACATATTTCGAGATATTTCTTCTTCTTGTTGTTCTTCTTCTGCACAGCTAAGCTGGAAGTGGCATTTGCGGCTCGCACTAGTGCAGAGTTATCTCAAAGAAAGGGGCCACGGTGTTTCTGTATCTCTATTATATTGGTGCGGCTTCGGAACTTTTAAATATCTTGATATATCTCGAGAACTACGCATCTGATCAAAAAATATCATAGAACATAAATAGTAGGAAACTTAATTCTCTACAAAAAAGGTCTCTTAACATTTTGCCATAGCTCGCTTCGTTTCCGAGATATTTGCAGATATATCCCAAGGGAAGGGGCCTGACGGACATATTTCGAGATATTTCTTCTTCTTGTTGTTCTTCTTCTGCACAGCTAAGCTGGAAGTGGCATTTGTAGGTCGCAATAGTGCAGAGTTATCTCAAAGAAAGGGGCCACGGTGTTTCTGTATCTCTATTATGTTGGTGCGCCTTCGGAACTTTTAAATATCTCGATATATCTCGAAAACTACGCTTCTGATCAAAAAATATCATAGAACGTAAATTGTAGGAAACATTATTCTCTACAAAAAAGGTCTCTTAACATTTTGCCATAGCTCGCTTCGTTTCCGAGATATTTGCAGATTTATCTCAAGGGAAGGTGCCTGACGGACATATTTCGAGATATTTCTTCTTCATGTTGTTCTTCTTCTGCACAGGTAAGCTGGAAGTGGCATTTGCAGCGCGCAATAGTGCAGAGTTATCTCAAAGAAAGGGGCCACGGTGTTTCTGTATCTATGTTATGTTGGTGCGGCTTCGGAACTTTTAAATATCTTGATATATCTCGAGAACTACGCATCTGATCAAAAAATATCATACTACATAAAAAGTAGGAAACTTAATTCTCTACAAGAAAGGTCTCTTAACATTTTGCCATAGCTCGCTTCGTTTCCGAGATATTTGCAGATTTATCTCAAGGGAAGGGGCCTGACGGACATATTTCGAGATATTTCTTCTTCTTGTTGTTCTTCTTCTGCACAGCTAAGCTGGAAGTGGCATTTGCGGCTCGCACTAGTGCACAGTTATCTCAAAGAAAGGGGCCACGGTGTTTCTGTATCTCTATTATGTTGGTGCGGCTTCGGAACTTTTAAATATCTTGATATATCTCGAGAACTACGCATCTGATCAAAAAATATCATAGAACATAAAAAGTAGGAAACTTAATTCTCTACAAAAACGGTCTCTTAACATTTTGCCATAGCTCGCTTCGTTTCCGAGATATTTGCAGATTTATCTCAAGGCAAGGGGCCTGACGGACATATTTCGAGATATTTCCTCTTCTTGTTGTTCTTCTTCTGCACAGCTAAGCTGGAAGTGGCATTTGCGGCTCGCACTAGTGCAGAGTTATCTCAAAGAAAGGGGCCACGGTGTTTCTGTATCTCTATTATGTTGGTGCGGCTTCGGAACTTTTAAATATCTTGATATATCTCGAGAACTACGCATCTGATCAAAAAATATCATAGAACATAAATAGTAGGAAACTTAATTCTCTACAAAAAAGGTCTCTTAACATTTTGCCATAGCTCGCTTCGTTTCCGAGATATTTGCAGATTTATCTCAAGGGAAGGGGCCTGACGGACATATTTCGAGATATTTCTTCTTCTTGTTGTTCTTCTTCTGCACAGCTAAGCTGGAAGTGGCATTTGCGGCTCGCACTAGTGCAGAGTTATCTCAAAGAAAGGGGCCACGGTGTTTCTGTATCTCTATTATATTGGTGCGGCTTCGGAACTTTTAAATATCTTGATATATCTCGAGAACTACGCATCTGATCAAAAAATATCATAGAACATAAATAGTAGGAAACTTAATTCTCTACAAAAAAGGTCTCTTAACATTTTGCCATAGCTCGCTTCGTTTCCGAGATATTTGCAGATATATCCCAAGGGAAGGGGCCTGACGGACATATTTCGAGATATTTCTTCTTCTTGTTGTTCTTCTTCTGCACAGCTAAGCTGGAAGTGGCATTTGTAGGTCGCAATAGTGCAGAGTTATCTCAAAGAAAGGGGCCACGGTGTTTCTGTATCTCTATTATGTTGGTGCGCCTTCGGAACTTTTAAATATCTCGATATATCTCGAAAACTACGCTTCTGATCAAAAAATATCATAGAACGTAAATTGTAGGAAACATTATTCTCTACAAAAAAGGTCTCTTAACATTTTGCCATAGCTCGCTTCGTTTCCGAGATATTTGCAGATTTATCTCAAGGGAAGGGGCCTGACGGACATATTTCGAGATATTTCTTCTTCATGTTGTTCTTCTTCTGCACAGGTAAGCTGGAAGTGGCATTTGCAGCGCGCAATAGTGCAGAGTTATCTCAAAGAACGGGGCCACGGTGTTTCTGTATCTATGTTATGTTGGTGCGGCTTCGGAACTTTTAAATATCTTGATATATCTCGAGAACTACGCATCTGATCAAAAAATATCATACTACATAAAAAGTAGGAAACTTAATTCTCTACAAGAAAGGTCTCTCAACATTTTGCCATAGCTCGCTTCGTTTCCGAGATATTTGCAGATTTATCTCAAGGGAAGGGGCCTGACGGACATATTTCGAGATATTTCTTCTTCTTGTTGTTCTTCTTCTGCACAGCTAAGCTGGAAGTGGCATTTGCGGCTCGCACTAGTGCACAGTTATCTCAAAGAAAGGGGCCACGGTGTTTCTGTATCTCTATTATGTTGGTGCGGCTTCGGAACTTTTAAATATCTTGATATATCTCGAGAACTACGCATCTGATCAAAAAATATCATAGAACATAAATAGTAGGCAACTTAATTCTCTACAAAAAAGGTCTCTCAACATTTTGCCATAGCTCTCTTCGTTTCCGAGATATTTGCAGATTTATCTCAAGGGAAGGGGCCTGACGGACATATTTCGAGATATTTCTTCTTCATGTTGTTCTTCTTCTGCACAGGTAAGCTGGAAGTGGCATTTGCAGCGCGCAATAGTGCAGAGTTATCTCAAAGAAAGGGGCCACGGTGTTTCTGTATCTATGTTATGTTGGTGCGGCTTCGGAACTTTTAAATATCTTGATATATCTCGAGAACTACGCATCTGATCAAAAAATATCATACTACATAAAAAGTAGGAAACTTAATTCTCTACAAGAAAGGTCTCTTAACATTTTGCCATAGCTCGCTTCGTTTCCGAGATATTTGCAGATTTATCTCAAGGGAAGGGGCCTGACGGACATATTTCGAGATATTTCTTCTTCTTGTTGTTCTTCTTCTGCACAGCTAAGCTGGAAGTGGCATTTGCGGCTCGCACTAGTGCACAGTTAGCTCAAAGAAAGGGGCCACGGTGTTTCTGTATCTCTATTATGTTGGTGCGGCTTCGGAACTTTTAAATATCTCGATATATCTCGAAAACTACGCTTCTGATCAAAAAATATCATAGAACATAAATAGTAGGAAACTTAATTCTCTACAAAAAAGGTCTCTCAACATTTTGCCATAGCTCTCTTCGTTTCCGAGATATTTGCAGATTTATCTCAAGGGAAGGGGCCTGACGGACATATTTCGAGATATTTCTTATTCTTGTTGTTCTTCTTCTGCACAGCTAAGCTGGAAGTGGCATTTGCAGCTCGCAATAGTGCAGAATTATCTCAAAGAAAGGGGCCACGGTGTTTCTGTATCTCTATTATGTTGGTGCGGCTTCGGAACTTTTAAATATCTTGATATATCTCGAGAACTACGCATCTGATCAAAAAATATCATAGAACATAAAAAGTAGGAAACTTAATTCTCTACAAAAACGGTCTCTTAACATTTTGCCATAGCTCGCTTCGTTTCCGAGATATTTGCAGATTTATCTCAAGGCAAGGGGCCTGACGGACATATTTCGAGATATTTCTTCTTCTTGTTGTTCTTCTTCTGCACAGCTAAGCTGGAAGTGGCATTTGCGGCTCGCACTAGTGCAGAGTTATCTCAAAGAAAGGGGCCACGGTGTTTCTGTATCTCTATTATGTTGGTGCGGCTTCGGAACTTTTAAATATCTTGATATATCTCGAGAACTACGCATCTGATCAAAAAATATCATAGAACATAAATAGTAGGCAACTTAATTCTCTACAAAAAAGGTCTCTCAACATTTTGCCATAGCTCTCTTCGTTTCCGAGATATTTGCAGATTTATCTCAAGGGAAGGGGCCTGACGGACATATTTCGAGATATTTCTTATTCTTGTTGTTCATCTTCTGCACAGCTAAGCTGGAAGTGGCATTTGCAGCTCGCAATAGTGCAGAGTTATCTCAAAGAAAGGGGCCACGGTGTTTCTGTATCTCTATTATGTTGGTGCGGCTTCGGAACTTTTAAATATCTCGATATATCTCGAAAACTACGCATCTGATCAAAAAATATCATAGAACATAAATTGTAGGAAACATAATTCTCTACAAAAATGTTCTCTTAACATTTTGCCATAGCTCGCTTCGTTTCCGAGATATTTGCAGATATATCTCAAGGGAAGGGGCCTGACGGACATATTTCGAGATATTTCTTCTTCTTGTTGTTCTTCTTCTGCACAGCTAACCTGGAAGTGGCATTTGCAGCTCGCAATAGTGCAGAGTTATCTCAAAGAAAGGGGCCACGGTGTTTCTGTATCTCTATTATGTTGGTGCGGCTTCGGAACTTTTAAATATCTTGATATATCTCGAGAACTACGCATCTGATCAAAAAATATCATAGAACGTAAAAAGTAGGAAACTTAATTCTCTACAAAAAAGGTCTCTTAACATTTTGCCATAGCTCGCTTCGTTTCCGAGATATTTGCAGATTTGTCTCAAGGGAAGGGGCCTGACGGACATATTTCGAGATATTTCTTCTTCTTGTTGTTCTTCTTCTGCACAGCTAAGCTGGAAGTGGCATTTGCAGCTCGCAATAGTGCAGAGTTATCTCAAAGAAGGGGGCCACGGTGTTTCTGTATCTCTATTATGTTGGTGCGGCTTCGGAACTTTTAAATATCTTGATATATCTCGAGAACTACGCATCTGATCAAAAAATATCATAGAACATAAAACGTAGGAAACTCAATTCTCTACAGAAAAGGTCTCTTAACATTTTGCCATAGCTCTCTTCGTTTCCGAGATATTTGCAGATTTATCTCAAGGGAAGGGGCCTGACGGACATATTTCGAGATATTTCTTATTCTTGTTGTTCATCTTCTGCACAGCTAAGCTGGAAGTGGCATTTGCAGCTCGCAATAGTGCAGAGTTATCTCAAAGAAAGGGGCCACGGTGTTTCTGTATCTCTATTATGTTGGTGCGGCTTCGGAACTTTTAAATATCTCGATATATCTCGAAAACTACGCATCTGATCAAAAAATATCATAGAACATAAATTGTAGGAAACATAATTCTCTACAAAAATGTTCTCTTAACATTTTGCCATAGCTCGCTTCGTTTCCGAGATATTTGCAGATATATCTCAAGGGAAGGGGCCTGACGGACATATTTCGAGATATTTCTTCTTCTTGTTGTTCTTCTTCTGCACAGCTAACCTGGAAGTGGCATTTGCAGCTCGCAATAGTGCAGAGTTATCTCAAAGAAAGGGGCCACGGTGTTTCTGTATCTCTATTATGTTGGTGCGGCTTCGGAACTTTTAAATATCTTGATATATCTCGAGAACTACGCATCTGATCAAAAAATATCATAGAACGTAAAAAGTAGGAAACTTAATTCTCTACAAAAAAGGTCTCTTAACATTTTGCCATAGCTCGCTTCGTTTCCGAGATATTTGCAGATTTGTCTCAAGGGAAGGGGCCTGACGGACATATTTCGAGATATTTCTTCTTCTTGTTGTTCTTCTTCTGCACAGCTAAGCTGGAAGTGGCATTTGCAGCTCGCAATAGTGCAGAGTTATCTCAAAGAAGGGGGCCACGGTGTTTCTGTATCTCTATTATGTTGGTGCGGCTTCGGAACTTTTAAATATCTTGATATATCTCGAGAACTACGCATCTGATCAAAAAATATCATAGAACATAAAACGTAGGAAACTCAATTCTCTACAGAAAAGGTCTCTTAACATTTTGCCATAGCTCGCTTCGTTTCCGAGATATTTGCAGATTTATCTCAAGGGAAGGGGCCTGACGGACATATTTCGAGATATTTCTTCTTCTTGTTGTTCTTCTTCTGCACAGCTAAGCTGGAAGTGGCATTTGCGGCTCGCACTAGTGCACAGTTATCTCAAAGAAAGGGGCCACGGTGTTTCTGTATCTCTATTATGTTGGTGCGGCTTCGGAACTTTTAAATATCTCGATATATCTCGAAAACTACGCTTCTGATCAAAAAATATCATAGAACATAAATTGTAGGAAACATAATTCTCTACAAATAAGGTCTCTTAACATTTTGCCATATCTCGCTTCGTTTCCGAGATATTTGCAGATTTATCTCAAGGGAAGGGGCCTGACGGACATATTTCGAGATATTTCTTCTTCTTGTTGTTCTTCTTCTGCACAGCTAAGCTGGAAGTGGCATTTGCGGCTCGCACTAGTGCAGAGTTATCTCAAAGAAAGGGGCCACGGTGTTTCTGTATCTCTATTATGTTCGTGCGGCTTCGGAACTTTTAAATATCTTGATATATCTCGAGAACTACGCATCTGATCAAAAAATATCATAGAACATAAATAGTAGGAAACTTAATTCTCTACAAAAAAGGTCTGTCAACATTTTGCCATAGCTCTCTTCGTTTCCGAGATATTTGCAGATTTATCTCAAGGGAAGGGGCCTGACGGACATATTTCGAGATATTTCTTATTCTTGTTGTTCTTCTTCTGCACAGCTAAGCTGGAAGTGGCATTTGCAGGTCGCAATAGTGCAGAGTTATCTCAAAGAAAGGGGCCGCGGTGTTTCTGTATCTCTATTATGTTGGTGCGGCTTCGGAACTTTTAACTATCTTGATATATCTCGAGAACTACGCATCTGATCAAAAAATATCATAGAACATAAAAAGTAGGAAACATAATTGTCTACAAAAACGGTCTCTTAACATTTTGCCATAGCTCGCTTCGTTTCCGAGATATTTGCAGATTTATCTCAAGGGAAGGGGCCTGACGGACATATTTCGAGATATTTCTTCTTCTTGTTGTTCTTCTTCTGCACAGCTAAGCTGGAAGTGGCATTTGCGGCTCGCACTAGTGCAGAGTTATCTCAAAGAAAGGGGCCACGGTGTTTCTGTATCTCTATTATATTGGTGCGGCTTCGGAACTTTTAAATATCTTGATATATCTCGAGAACTACGCATCTGATCAAAAAATATCATAGAACATAAATAGTAGGAAACTTAATTCTCTACAAAAAAGGTCTCTCAACATTTTGCCATAGCTCTCTTCGTTTCCGAGATATTTGCAGATTTATCTCAAGGGAAGGGGCCTGACGGACATATTTCGAGATATTTCTTATTCTTGTTGTTCTTCTTCTGCACAGCTAAGCTGGAAGTGGCATTTGCAGCTCGCAATAGTGCAGAGTTATCTCAAAGAAAGGGGCCACGGTGTTTCTGTATCTCTATTATGTTGGTGCGGCTTCGGAACTTTTAAATATCTTGATATATCTCGAGAACTACGCATCTGATCAAAAAATATCATAGAACATAAAAAGTAGGAAACTTAATTCTCTACAAAAACGGTCTCTTAACATTTTGCCATAGCTCGCTTCGTTTCCGAGATATTTGCAGATTTATCTCAAGGGAAGGGGCCTGACGGACATATTTCGAGATATTTCTTCTTCTTGTTGTTCTTCTTCTGCACAGCTAAGCTGGAAGTGGCATTTGCGGCTCGCACTAGTGCAGAGTTATCTCAAAGAAAGGGGCCACGGTGTTTCTGTATCTCTATTATATTGGTGCGGCTTCGGAACTTTTAAATATCTTGATATATCTCGAGAACTACGCATCTGATCAAAAAATATCATAGAACATAAATAGTAGGAAACTTAATTCTCTACAAAAAAGGTCTCTTAACATTTTGCCATAGCTCGCTTCGTTTCCGAGATATTTGCAGATATATCCCAAGGGAAGGGGCCTGACGGACATATTTCGAGATATTTCTTCTTCTTGTTGTTCTTCTTCTGCACAGCTAAGCTGGAAGTGGCATTTGTAGGTCGCAATAGTGCAGAGTTATCTCAAAGAAAGGGGCCACGGTGTTTCTGTATCTCTATTATGTTGGTGCGCCTTCGGAACTTTTAAATATCTCGATATATCTCGAAAACTACGCTTCTGATCAAAAAATATCATAGAACGTAAATTGTAGGAAACATTATTCTCTACAAAAAAGGTCTCTTAACATTTTGCCATAGCTCGCTTCGTTTCCGAGATATTTGCAGATTTATCTCAAGGGAAGGGGCCTGACGGACATATTTCGAGATATTTCTTCTTCATGTTGTTCTTCTTCTGCACAGGTAAGCTGGAAGTGGCATTTGCAGCGCGCAATAGTGCAGAGTTATCTCAAAGAAAGGGGCCACGGTGTTTCTGTATCTATGTTATGTTGGTGCGGCTTCGGAACTTTTAAATATCTTGATATATCTCGAGAACTACGCATCTGATCAAAAAATATCATACTACATAAAAAGTAGGAAACTTAATTCTCTACAAGAAAGGTCTCTTAACATTTTGCCATAGCTCGCTTCGTTTCCGAGATATTTGCAGATTTATCTCAAGGGAAGGGGCCTGACGGACATATTTCGAGATATTTCTTCTTCTTGTTGTTCTTCTTCTGCACAGCTAAGCTGGAAGTGGCATTTGCGGCTCGCACTAGTGCACAGTTATCTCAAAGAAAGGGGCCACGGTGTTTCTGTATCTCTATTATGTTGGTGCGGCTTCGGAACTTTTAAATATCTCGATATATCTCGAAAACTACGCTTCTGATCAAAAAATATCATAGAACATAAATAGTAGGAAACTTAATTCTCTACAAAAAAGGTCTCTCAACATTTTGCCATAGCTCTCTTCGTTTCCGAGATATTTGCAGATTTATCTCAAGGGAAGGGGCCTGACGGACATATTTCGAGATATTTCTTATTCTTGTTGTTCTTCTTCTGCACAGCTAAGCTGGAAGTGGCATTTGCAGCTCGCAATAGTGCAGAATTATCTCAAAGAAAGGGGCCACGGTGTTTCTGTATCTCTATTATGTTGGTGCGGCTTCGGAACTTTTAAATATCTTGATATATCTCGAGAACTACGCATCTGATCAAAAAATATCATAGAACATAAAAAGTAGGAAACTTAATTCTCTACAAAAACGGTCTCTTAACATTTTGCCATAGCTCGCTTCGTTTCCGAGATATTTGCAGATTTATCTCAAGGCAAGGGGCCTGACGGACATATTTCGAGATATTTCTTCTTCTTGTTGTTCTTCTTCTGCACAGCTAAGCTGGAAGTGGCATTTGCGGCTCGCACTAGTGCAGAGTTATCTCAAAGAAAGGGGCCACGGTGTTTCTGTATCTCTATTATGTTGGTGCGGCTTCGGAACTTTTAAATATCTTGATATATCTCGAGAACTACGCATCTGATCAAAAAATATCATAGAACATAAATAGTAGGCAACTTAATTCTCTACAAAAAAGGTCTCTCAACATTTTGCCATAGCTCTCTTCGTTTCCGAGATATTTGCAGATTTATCTCAAGGGAAGGGGCCTGACGGACATATTTCGAGATATTTCTTATTCTTGTTGTTCATCTTCTGCACAGCTAAGCTGGAAGTGGCATTTGCAGCTCGCAATAGTGCAGAGTTATCTCAAAGAAAGGGGCCACGGTGTTTCTGTATCTCTATTATGTTGGTGCGGCTTCGGAACTTTTAAATATCTCGATATATCTCGAAAACTACGCATCTGATCAAAAAATATCATAGAACATAAATTGTAGGAAACATAATTCTCTACAAAAATGTTCTCTTAACATTTTGCCATAGCTCGCTTCGTTTCCGAGATATTTGCAGATATATCTCAAGGGAAGGGGCATGACGGACATATTTCGAGATATTTCTTCTTCTTCTTGTTCTTCTTCTGCACAGCTAACCTGGAAGTGGCATTTGCAGCTCGCAATAGTGCAGAGTTATCTCAAAGAAAGGGGCCACGGTGTTTCTGTATCTCTATTATGTTGGTGCGGCTTCGGGACTTTTAAATATCTTGATATATCTCGAGAACTACGCATCTGATCAAAAAATATCATAGAACGTAAAAAGTAGAAAACTTAATTCTCTACAAAAAAGGTCTCTTAACATTTTGCCATAGCTCGCTTCGTTTCCGAGATATTTGCAGATTTGTCTCAAGGGAAGGGGCCTGACGGACATATTTCGAGATATTTCTTCTTCTTGTTGTTCTTCTTCTGCACAGCTAAGCTGGAAGTGGCATTTGCAGCTCGCAATAGTGCAGAGTTATCTCAAAGAAGGGGGCCACGGTGTTTCTGTATCTCTATTATGTTGGTGCGGCTTCGGAACTTTTAAATATCTTGATATATCTCGAGAACTACGCATCTGATCAAAAAATATCATAGAACATAAAACGTAGGAAACTTAATTCTCTACAGAAAAGGTCTCTTAACATTTTGCCATAGCTCGCTTCGTTTCCGAGATATTTGCAGATTTATCTCAAGGGAAGGGGCCTGACGGACATATTTCGAGATATTTCTTCTTCTTGTTGTTCTTCTTCTGCACAGCTAAGCTGGAAGTGGCATTTGCGGCTCGCACTAGTGCACAGTTATCTCAAAGAAAGGGGCCACGGTGTTTCTGTATCTCTATTATGTTGGTGCGGCTTCGGAACTTTTAAATATCTCGATATATCTCGAAAACTACGCTTCTGATCAAAAAATATCATAGAACATAAATTGTAGGAAACATAATTCTCTACAAATAAGGTCTCTTAACATTTTGCCATATCTCGCTTCGTTTCCGAGATATTTGCAGATTTATCTCAAGGGAAGGGGCCTGACGGACATATTTCGAGATATTTCTTCTTCTTGTTGTTCTTCTTCTGCACAGCTAAGCTGGAAGTGGCATTTGCGGCTCGCACTAGTGCAGAGTTATCTCAAAGAAAGGGGCCACGGTGTTTCTGTATCTCTATTATGTTCGTGCGGCTTCGGAACTTTTAAATATCTTGATATATCTCGAGAACTACGCATCTGATCAAAAAATATCATAGAACATAAATAGTAGGAAACTTAATTCTCTACAAAAAAGGTCTGTCAACATTTTGCCATAGCTCTCTTCGTTTCCGAGATATTTGCAGATTTATCTCAAGGGAAGGGGCCTGACGGACATATTTCGAGATATTTCTTATTCTTGTTGTTCTTCTTCTGCACAGCTAAGCTGGAAGTGGCATTTGCAGGTCGCAATAGTGCAGAGTTATCTCAAAGAAAGGGGCCGCGGTGTTTCTGTATCTCTATTATGTTGGTGCGGCTTCGGAACTTTTAACTATCTTGATATATCTCGAGAACTACGCATCTGATCAAAAAATATCATAGAACATAAAAAGTAGGAAACATAATTGTCTACAAAAACGGTCTCTTAACATTTTGCCATAGCTCGCTTCGTTTCCGAGATATTTGCAGATTTATCTCAAGGGAAGGGGCCTGACGGACATATTTCGAGATATTTCTTCTTCTTGTTGTTCTTCTTCTGCACAGCTAAGCTGGAAGTGGCATTTGCGGCTCGCACTAGTGCAGAGTTATCTCAAAGAAAGGGGCCACGGTGTTTCTGTATCTCTATTATATTGGTGCGGCTTCGGAACTTTTAAATATCTTGATATATCTCGAGAACTACGCATCTGATCAAAAAATATCATAGAACATAAATAGTAGGAAACTTAATTCTCTACAAAAACGGTCTCTTAACATTTTGCCATAGCTCGCTTCGTTTCCGAGATATTTGCAGATTTATCTCAAGGGAAGGGGCCTGACGGACATATTTCGAGATATTTCTTCTTCTTGTTGTTCTTCTTCTGCACAGCTAAGCTGAAAGTGGCATTTACAGCTCGCAATAGTGCAAAGTTATCTCAAAGAAAGGGGCCACGGTGTTTCTGTATCTCTATTATGTTGGTGCGGCTTCGGAACTTTTAAATATCTCGATATATCTCGAAAACTACGCTTCTGATCAAAAAATATCATAGAACATAAATTGTAGGAAACTTAATTCTCTACAAAAAAGGTCTCTTAACATTTTGCCATAGCTCTCTTCGTTTCCGAGATATTTGCAGATTTATCTCAAGGGAAGGGGCCTGACGGACATATTTCGAGATATTTCTTCTTCTTGTTGTTCTTCTTCTGCACAGCTAA
This sequence comes from Osmia lignaria lignaria, assembly GCF_051020975.1. Lineage (NCBI taxonomy): Eukaryota > Metazoa > Arthropoda > Insecta > Hymenoptera > Megachilidae > Osmia > Osmia lignaria. The sequence continues at coordinate 24,814,357 of NW_027478159.1, forward strand.
GCTGGAAGTGGCATTTGCGGCTCGCAATAGTGCAGAGTTATCTCAAAGAAAGGGGCCACGGTGTTTCTGTATCTCTATTATGTTGGTGCGGCTTCGGAACTTTTAAATATCTCGATATATCTCGAAAACTACGCTTCTGATCAAAAAATATCATAGAACATAAATTGCAGGAAACATAATTCTCTACAAATAAGGTCTCTTAAGATTTTGCCATAGCTCGCTTCGTTTCCGAGATATTTGCAGATATATCTCAAGGGAAGGGGCCTGACGGACATATTTCGAGATATTTCTTCTTCTTGTTGTTCTTCATCTGCACAGCTAAGCTGAAAGTGGCATTTACAGCTCGCAATAGTGCAAAGTTATCTCAAAGAAAGGGGCCACGGTGTTTCTGTATCTCTATTATGTTGGTGCGGCTTCGGAACTTTTAAATATCTCGATATATCTCGAAAACTACGCTTCTGATCAAAAAATATCATAGAACATAAATTGTAGGAAACTTAATTCTCTACAAAAAAGGTCTCTTAACATTTTGCCATAGCTCTCTTCGTTTCCGAGATATTTGCAGATTTATCTCAAGGGAAGGGGCCTGACGGACATATTTCGAGATATTTCTTCTTCTTGTTGTTCTTCTTCTGCACAGCTAAGCTGGAAGTGGCATTTGCAGCTCCCAATAGTGCAGAGTTATCTCAAAGAAAGGGGCCACGGTGTTTCTGTATCTCTATTATGTTGGTGCGGCTTCGGAACTTTTAAATATCTTGATATATCTCGAGAACTACGCATCTGATCAACAAATATCATAGAACATAAAAAGTAGGAAACTTAATTCTCTACAAAAAAGGTCTCTTAACATTTTGCCATAGCTCGCTTCGTTTCCGAGATATTTGCAGGTTTATCTCAAGGGAAGGGGCCTAACGGACATATTTCGAGATATTTCTTCTTCTTGTTGTTCTTCTTCTGCACAGCTAAGCTGGAAGTGGCATTTGCGGCTCGCACTAGTACACAGTTATCTCAAAGAAAGGGGCCACGGTGTTTCTGTATCTCTATTATGTTGGTGCGGCTTCGGAACTTTTAAATATCTCGATATATCTCGAAAACTACGCTTCTGATCAAAAAATATCATAGAACATAAATTGTAGGAAACATAATTCTCTACAAAAAACGTCTCTTAACATTTTGCCATAGCTCGCTTCGTTTCCGAGATATTTGCAGATATATCCCAAGGGAAGGGGCCTGACGGACATATTTCGAGATATTTCTTCTTCATGTTGTTCTTCTTCTGCACAGCTAAGCTGGAAGTGGCATTTGCAGCGCGCAATAGTGCAGAGTTATCTCAAAGAAAGGGGCCACGGTGTTTCTGTATCTCTGTTATCTTGGTGCGGCTTCGGAACTTTTAAATATCTTGATATATCTCGAGAACTACGCATCTTATCAAAAAATATCATACTACATAAAAAGTAGGAAACTTAATTCTCTACAAGAAAGGTCTCTCAACATTTTGCCATAGCTCGCTTCGTTTCCGAGATATTTGCAGATTTATCTCAAGGGAAGGGGCCTGTCGGACATATTTCGAGATATTTCTTCTTCTTGTTGTTCTTCTTCTGCACAGCTAAGCTGGAAGTGGCATTTGCGGCTCGCACTAGTGCAGAGTTATCTCAAAGAAAGGGGCCACGGTGTTTCTGTATCTCTATTATGTTGGTGCGGCTTCGGAACTTTTAAATATCTTGATATATCTCGAGAACTACGCATCTGATCAAAAAATATCATAGAACATAAAAAGTAGGAAACTTAATTCTCTACAAAAAAGGTTTCTTAACATTTTGCCATAGCTCGCTTCGTTTCCGAGATATTTGCAGGTTTATCTCAAGGGAAGGGGCCTAACGGACATATTTCGAGATATTTCTTCTTCTTGTTGTTCTTCTTCTGCACAGCTAAGCTGGAAGTGGCATTTGCGGCTCGCACTAGTACAGAGTTATCTCAAAGAAAGGGGCCACGGTGTTTCTGTAACTCTATTATGTTGGTGCGGCTTCGGAACTTTTAAATATCTCGATATATCTCGAAAACTACGCTTCTGATCAAAAAATATCATAGAACATAAATTGTAGGAAACATAATTCTCTACAAAAACCGTCTCTTAACATTTTGCCATAGCTCGCTTCGTTTCCGAGATATTTGCAGATATATCCCAAGGGAAGGGGCCTGACGGACATATTTCGAGATATTTCTTCTTCTTGTTGTTCTTCTTCTGCACAGCTAAGCTGGAAGTGGCATTTGCGGCTCGCACTAGTGCAGCGTTATCTCAAAGAAAGGGGCCACGGTGTTTCTGTATCTCTATTATGTTGGTGCGGCTTCGGAACTTTTAAATATCTTGATATATCTCGAGAACTACGCATCTGATCAAAAAATATCATAGAACATAAAAAGTAGGAAACTTAATTCTCTACAAAAAAGGTCTCTTAACATTTTGCCATAGCTCGCTTCGTTTCCGAGATATTTGCAGATTTATCTCAAGGGAAGGGGCATGACGGACATATTTCGAGATATTTCTTCTTCTTGTTGTTCTTCTTCTGCACAGCTAAGCTGGAAGTGGCATTTGCGGCTCGCACTAGTGCAGAGTTATCTCAAAGAAAGGGGCCACGGTGTTTCTGTATCTCTATTATGTTGGTGCGGCTTCGGAACTTTTAAATATCTCGATATATCTCGAAAACTACGCTTCTGATCAAAAAATATCATAGAACATAAATTGTAGGAAACATAATTCTCTACAAAAACCGTCTCTTAACATTTTGCCATAGCTCGCTTCGTTTCCGAGATATTTGCAGATATATCCCAAGGGAAGGGGCCTGACGGACATATTTCGAGATATTTCTTCTTCTTGTTGTTCTTCTTCTGCACAGCTAAGCTGGAAGTGGCATTTGCGGCTCGCACTAGTGCAGCGTTATCTCAAAGAAAGGGGCCACGGTGTTTCTGTATCTCTATTATGTTGGTGCGGCTTCGGAACTTTTAAATATCTCGATATATCTCGAAAACCACGCTTCTGATCAAAAAATATCATAGAACATAAATTGTAGGAAACTTAATTCTCTACAAAAAAGGTCTCTTAACATTTTGCCATAGCTCTCTTCGTTTCCGAGATATTTGCAGATTTATCTCAAGGGAAGGGGCCTGACGGACATATTTCGAGATATTTCTTCTTCTTGTTGTTCTTCTTCTGCACAGCTAAGCTGGAAGTGGCATTTGCAGCTCGCAATAGTGCAGAGTTATCTCAAAGAAAGGGGCCACGGTGTTTCTGTATCTCTATTATGTTTGTGCGGCTTCGGAACTTTTAAATATCTTGATATATCTCGAGAACTACGCATCTGATCAAAAAATATCATAGAACATAAAAAGTAGGAAACTTAATTCTCTACAAACAAGGTCTCTTAACATTTTGCCATAGCTCGCTTCGTTTCCGAGATATTTGCAGGTTTATCTCAAGGGAAGGGGCCTAACGGACATATTTCGAGATATTTCTTCTTCTTGTTGTTCTTCTTCTGCACAGCTAAGCTGGAAGTGGCATTTGCGGCTCGCACTAGTGCAGAGTTATCTCAAAGAAAGGGGCCACGGTGTTTCTGTATCTCTATTATGTTGGTGCGGCCTCGGAACTTTTAAATATCTTGATATATCTCGAGAACTACGCATCTGATCAAAAAATATCATAGAACATAAAAAGTAGGAAACTTAATTCTCTACAAAAAAGGTCTCTTAACATTTTGCCATAGCTCGCTTCGTTTCCGAGATATTTGCAGGTTTATCTCAAGGGAAGGGGCCTAACGGACATATTTCGAGATATTTCTTCTTCTTGTTGTTCTTCTTCTGCACAGCTAAGCTGGAAGTGGCATTTGCGGCTCGCACTAGTACACAGTTATCTCAAAGAAAGGGGCCACGGTGTTTCTGTATCTCTATTATGTTGGTGCGGCTTCGGAACTTTTAAATATCTCGATATATCTCGAAAACTACGCTTCTGATCAAAAAATATCATAGAACATAAATTGTAGGAAACATAATTCTCTACAAAAAACGTCTCTTAACATTTTGCCATAGCTCGCTTCGTTTCCGAGATATTTGCAGATATATCCCAAGGGAAGGGGCCTGACGGACATATTTCGAGATATTTCTTCTTCTTGTTGTTCTTCTTCTGCACAGCTAAGCTGGAAGTGGCATTTGTAGGTCGCAATAGTGCAGAGTTATCTCAAAGAAAGGGGCCACGGTGTTTCTGTATCTCTATTATGTTGGTGCGCCTTCGGAACTTTTAAATATCTCGATATATCTCGAAAACTACGCTTCTGATCAAAAAATATCATAGAACGTAAATTGTAGGAAACATTATTCTCTACAAAAAAGGTCTCTTAACATTTTGCCATAGCTCGCTTCGTTTCCGAGATATTTGCAGATTTATCTCAAGGGAAGGGGCCTGACGGACATATTTCGAGATATTTCTTCTTCATGTTGTTCTTCTTCTGCACAGCTAAGCTGGAAGTGGCATTTGCAGCGCGCAATAGTGCAGAGTTATCTCAAAGAAAGGGGCCACGGTGTTTCTGTATCTCTGTTATGTTGGTGCGGCTTCGGAACTTTTAAATATCTTGATATATCTCGAGAACTACGCATCTTATCAAAAAATATCATACTACATAAAAAGTAGGAAACTTAATTCTCTACAAGAAAGGTCTCTCAACATTTTGCCATAGCTCGCTTCGTTTCCGAGATATTTGCAGATTTATCTCAAGGGAAGGGGCCTGACGGACATATTTCGAGATATTTCTTCTTCTTGTTGTTCTTCTTCTGCACAGCTAAGCTGGAAGTGGCATTTGCGGCTCGCACTAGTGCAGAGTTATCTCAAAGAAAGGGGCCACGGTGTTTCTGTATCTCTATTATGTTGGTGCGGCTTCGGAACTTTTAAATATCTTGATATATCTCGAGAACTACGCATCTGATCAAAAAATATCATAGAACATAAATAGTAGGAAACTTAATTCTCTACAAAAACGGTCTCTTAACATTTTGCCATAGCTCGCTTCGTTTCCGAGATATTTGCAGATTTATCTCAAGGGAAGGGGCCTGACGGACATATTTCGAGATATTTCTTCTTCTTGTTGTTCTTCTTCTGCACAGCTAAGCTGAAAGTGGCATTTACAGCTCGCAATAGTGCAAAGTTATCTCAAAGAAAGGGGCCACGGTGTTTCTGTATCTCTATTATGTTGGTGCGGCTTCGGAACTTTTAAATATCTCGATATATCTCGAAAACTACGCTTCTGATCAAAAAATATCATAGAACATAAATTGTAGGAAACTTAATTCTCTACAAAAAAGGTCTCTTAACATTTTGCCATAGCTCTCTTCGTTTCCGAGATATTTGCAGATTTATCTCAAGGGAAGGGGCCTGACGGACATATTTCGAGATATTTCTTCTTCTTGTTGTTCTTCTTCTGCACAGCTAAGCTGGAAGTGGCATTTGCGGCTCGCAATAGTGCAGAGTTATCTCAAAGAAAGGGGCCACGGTGTTTCTGTATCTCTATTATGTTGGTGCGGCTTCGGAACTTTTAAATATCTCGATATATCTCGAAAACTACGCTTCTGATCAAAAAATATCATAGAACATAAATTGTAGGAAACATAATTCTCTACAAATAAGGTCTCTTAACATTTTGCCATAGCTCGCTTCGTTTCCGAGATATTTGCAGATATATCTCAAGGGAAGGGGCCTGACGGACATATTTCGAGATATTTCTTCTTCTTGTTGTTCTTCATCTGCACAGCTAAGCTGAAAGTGGCATTTACAGCTCGCAATAGTGCAAAGTTATCTCAAAGAAAGGGGCCACGGTGTTTCTGTATCTCTATTATGTTGGTGCGGCTTCGGAACTTTTAAATTTCTTGATATATCTCGAGAACTACGCATCTGATCAAAAAATATCATAGAACATAAAAAGTAGGAAACTTAATTCTCTACAAAAAAGGTTTCTTAACATGTTGCCATAGCTCGCTTCGTTTCCGAGATATTTGCAGGTTTATCTCAAGGGAAGGGGCCTAACGGACATATTTCGAGATATTTCTTCTTCTTGTTGTTCTTCTTCTGCACAGCTAAGCTGGAAGTGGCATTTGCGGCTCGCACTAGTACACAGTTATCTCAAAGAAAGGGGCCACGGTGTTTCTGTATCTCTATTATGTTGGTGCGGCTTCGGAACTTTTAAATATCTCGATATATCTCGAAAACTACGCTTCTGATCAAAAAATATCATAGAACATAAATTGTAGGAAACTTAATTCTCTACAAAAAAGGTCTCTTAACATTTTGCCATAGCTCTCTTCGTTTCCGAGATATTTGCAGATTTATCTCAAGGGAAGGGGCCTGACGGACATATTTCGAGATATTTCTTCTTCTTGTTGTTCTTCTTCTGCACAGCTAAGCTGGAAGTGGCATTTGCAGCTCCCAATAGTGCAGAGTTATCTCAAAGAAAGGGGCCACGGTGTTTCTGTATCTCTATTATGTTGGTGCGGCTTCGGAACTTTTAAATATCTTGATATATCTCGAGAACTACGCATCTGATCAAAAAATATCATAGAACATAAAAAGTAGGAAACTTAATTCTCTACAAAAAAGGTTTCTTAACATTTTGCCATAGCTCGCTTCGTTTCCGAGATATTTGCAGGTTTATCTCAAGGGAAGGGGCCTAACGGACATATTTCGAGATATTTCTTCTTCTTGTTGTTCTTCTTCTGCACAGCTAAGCTGGAAGTGGCATTTGCGGCTCGCACTAGTACACAGTTATCTCAAAGAAAGGGGCCACGGTGTTTCTGTATCTCTATTATGTTGGTGCGGCTTCGGAACTTTTAAATATCTCGATATATCTCGAAAACTACGCTTCTGATCAAAAAATATCATAGAACATAAATTGTAGGAAACATAATTCTCTACAAAAACCGTCTCTTAACATTTTGCCATAGCTCGCTTCGTTTCCGAGATATTTGCAGATATATCCCAAGGGAAGGGGCCTGACGGACATATTTCGAGATATTTCTTCTTCTTGTTGTTCTTCTTCTGCACAGCTAAGCTGGAAGTGGCATTTGTAGGTCGCAATAGTGCAGAGTTATCTCAAAGAAAGGGGCCACGGTGTTTCTGTATCTCTATTATGTTGGTGCGCCTTCGGAACTTTTAAATATCTCGATATATCTCGAAAACTACGCTTCTGATCAAAAAATATCATAGAACGTAAATTGTAGGAAACATTATTCTCTACAAAAAAGGTCTCTTAACATTTTGCCATAGCTCGCTTCGTTTCCGAGATATTTGCAGATTTATCTCAAGGGAAGGGGCCTGACGGACATATTTCGAGATATTTCTTCTTCATGTTGTTCTTCTTCTGCACAGCTAAGCTGGAAGTGGCATTTGCAGCGCGCAATAGTGCAGAGTTATCTCAAAGAAAGGGGCCACGGTGTTTCTGTATCTCTGTTATGTTGGTGCGGCTTCGGAACTTTTAAATATCTTGATATATCTCGAGAACTACGCATCTTATCAAAAAATATCATACTACATAAAAAGTAGGAAACTTAATTCTCTACAAGAAAGGTCTCTCAACATTTTGCCATAGCTCGCTTCGTTTCCGAGATATTTGCAGATTTATCTCAAGGGAAGGGGCCTGACGGACATATTTCGAGATATTTCTTCTTCTTGTTGTTCTTCTTCTGCACAGCTAAGCTGGAAGTGGCATTTGCGGCTCGCACTAGTGCAGAGTTATCTCAAAGAAAGGGGCCACGGTGTTTCTGTATCTCTATTATGTTGGTGCGGCTTCGGAACTTTTAAATATCTTGATATATCTCGAGAACTACGCATCTGATCAAAAAATATCATAGAACATAAAAAGTAGGAAACTTAATTCTCTACAAAAAAGGTTTCTTAACATTTTGCCATAGCTCGCTTCGTTTCCGAGATATTTGCAGGTTTATCTCAAGGGAAGGGGCCTAACGGACATATTTCGAGATATTTCTTCTTCTTGTTGTTCTTCTTCTGCACAGCTAAGCTGGAAGTGGCATTTGCGGCTCGCACTAGTACACAGTTATCTCAAAGAAAGGGGCCACGGTGTTTCTGTATCTCTATTATGTTGGTGCGGCTTCGGAACTTTTAAATATCTCGATATATCTCGAAAACTACGCTTCTGATCAAAAAATATCATAGAACATAAATTGTAGGAAACTTAATTCTCTACAAAAAAGGTTTCTTAACATTTTGCCATAGCTCGCTTCGTTTCCGAGATATTTGCAGGTTTATCTCAAGGGAAGGGGCCTAACGGACATATTTCGAGATATTTCTTCTTCTTGTTGTTCTTCTTCTGCACAGCTAAGCTGGAAGTGGCATTTGCGGCTCGCACTAGTACACAGTTATCTCAAAGAAAGGGGCCACGGTGTTTCTGTATCTCTATTATGTTGGTGCGGCTTCGGAACTTTTAAATATCTCGATATATCTCGAAAACTACGCTTCTGATCAAAAAATATCATAGAACATAAATTGTAGGAAACATAATTCTCTACAAAAACCGTCTCTTAACATTTTGCCATAGCTCGCTTCGTTTCCGAGATATTTGCAGATATATCCCAAGGGAAGGGGCCTGACGGACATATTTCGAGATATTTCTTCTTCTTGTTGTTCTTCTTCTGCACAGCTAAGCTGGAAGTGGCATTTGTAGGTCGCAATAGTGCAGAGTTATCTCAAAGAAAGGGGCCACGGTGTTTCTGTATCTCTATTATGTTGGTGCGCCTTCGGAACTTTTAAATATCTCGATATATCTCGAAAACTACGCTTCTGATCAAAAAATATCATAGAACGTAAATTGTAGGAAACATTATTCTCTACAAAAAAGGTCTCTTAACATTTTGCCATAGCTCGCTTCGTTTCCGAGATATTTGCAGATTTATCTCAAGGGAAGGGGCCTGACGGACATATTTCGAGATATTTCTTCTTCATGTTGTTCTTCTTCTGCACAGCTAAGCTGGAAGTGGCATTTGCAGCGCGCAATAGTGCAGAGTTATCTCAAAGAAAGGGGCCACGGTGTTTCTGTATCTCTGTTATGTTGGTGCGGCTTCGGAACTTTTAAATATCTTGATATATCTCGAGAACTACGCATCTTATCAAAAAATATCATACTACATAAAAAGTAGGAAACTTAATTCTCTACAAGAAAGGTCTCTCAACATTTTGCCATAGCTCGCTTCGTTTCCGAGATATTTGCAGATTTATCTCAAGGGAAGGGGCCTGACGGACATATTTCGAGATATTTCTTATTCTTGTTGTTCTTCTTCTGCACAGCTAAGCTGGAAGTGGCATTTGCGGCTCGCACTAGTGCAGAGTTATCTCAAAGAAAGGGGCCACGGTGTTTCTGTATCTCTATTATGTTGGTGCGGCTTCGGAACTTTTAAATATCTTGATATATCTCGAGAACTACGCATCTGATCAAAAAATATCATAGAACATAAAAAGTAGGAAACTTAATTCTCTACAAAAAAGGTCTCTTAACATTTTGCCATAGCTCGCTTCGTTTCCGAGATATTTGCAGATTTATCTCAAGGGAAGGGGCCTGACGGACATATTTCGAGATATTTCTTCTTCTTGTTGTTCTTCTTCTGCACAGCTAAGCTGGAAGTGGCATTTGCAGCGCGCAATAGTGCAGAGTTATCTCAAAGAAAGGGGCCACGGTGTTTCTGTATCTCTGTTATGTTGGTGCCGCTTCGGAACTTTTAAATATCTTGATATATCTCGAGAACTACGCATCTTATCAAAAAATATCATACTACATAAAAAGTAGGAAACTTAATTCTCTACAAGAAAGGTCTCTCAACATTTTGCCATAGCTCGCTTCGTTTCCGAGATATTTGCAGATTTATCTCAAGGGAAGGGGCCTGACGGACATATTTCGAGATATTTCTTCTTCTTGTTGTTCTTCTTCTGCACAGCTAAGCTGGAAGTGGCATTTGCGGCTCGCACTAGTGCAGAGTTATCTCAAAGAAAGGGGCCACGGTGTTTCTGTATCTCTATTATGTTGGTGCGGCTTCGGAACTTTTAAATATCTTGATATATCTCGAGAACTACGCATCTGATCAAAAAATATCATAGAACATAAAAAGTAGGAAACTTAATTCTCTACAAAAAAGGTCTCTTAACATTTTGCCATAGCTCGCTTCGTTTCCGAGATATTTGCAGATTTATCTCAAGGGAAGGGGCCTGACGGACATATTTCGAGATATTTCTTCTTCTTGTTGTTCTTCTTCTGCACAGCTAAGCTGGAAGTGGCATTTGCGGCTCGCACTAGTGCAGCGTTATCTCAAAGAAAGGGGCCACGGTGTTTCTGTATCTCTATTATGTTGGTGCGGCTTCGGAACTTTTAAATATCTTGATATATCTCGAGAACTACGCATCTGATCAAAAAATATCATAGAACATAAAAAGTAGGAAACTTAATTCTCTACAAAAAAGGTCTCTTAACATTTTGCCATAGCTCGCTTCGTTTCCGAGATATTTGCAGATTTATCTCAAGGGAAGGGGCATGACGGACATATTTCGAGATATTTCTTCTTCTTGTTGTTCTTCTTCTGCACAGCTAAGCTGGAAGTGGCATTTGCGGCTCGCACTAGTGCAGAGTTATCTCAAAGAAAGGGGCCACGGTGTTTCTGTATCTCTATTATGTTGGTGCGGCTTCGGAACTTTTAAATATCTCGATATATCTCGAAAACTACGCTTCTGATCAAAAAATATCATAGAACATAAATTGTAGGAAACATAATTCTCTACAAAAAAGGTCTCTTAACATTTTGCCATAGCTCTCTTCGTTTCCGAGATATTTGCAGATTTATCTCAAGGGAAGGGGCCTGACGGACATATTTCGAGATATTTCTTCTTCTTGTTGTTCTTCTTCTGCACAGCTAAGCTGGAAGTGGCATTTGCAGCTCGCAATAGTGCAGAGTTATCTCAAAGAAAGGGGCCACGGTGTTTCTGTATCTCTATTATGTTTGTGCGGCTTCGGAACTTTTAAATATCTTGATATATCTCGAGAACTACGCATCTGATCAAAAAATATCATAGAACATAAAAAGTAGGAAACTTAATTCTCTACAAACAAGGTCTCTTAACATTTTGCCATAGCTCGCTTCGTTTCCGAGATATTTGCAGGTTTATCTCAAGGGAAGGGGCCTAACGGACATATTTCGAGATATTTCTTCTTCTTGTTGTTCTTCTTCTGCACAGCTAAGCTGGAAGTGGCATTTGCGGCTCGCACTAGTGCAGAGTTATCTCAAAGAAAGGGGCCACGGTGTTTCTGTATCTCTATTATGTTGGTGCGGCCTCGGAACTTTTAAATATCTTGATATATCTCGAGAACTATGCATCTGATCAAAAAATATCATAGAACATAAAAAGTAGGAAACTTAATTCTCTACAAAAAAGGTCTCTTAACATTTTGCCATAGCTCGCTTCGTTTCCGAGATATTTGCAGATTTATCTCAAGGGAAGGGGCATGACGGACATATTTCGAGATATTTCTTCTTCTTGTTGTTCTTCTTCTGCACAGCTAAGCTGGAAGTGGCATTTGCGGCTCGCACTAGTGCAGAGTTATCTCAAAGAAAGGGGCCACGGTGTTTCTGTATCTCTATTATGTTGGTGCGGCTTCGGAACTTTTAAATATCTCGATATATCTCGAAAACTACGCTTCTGATCAAAAAATATCATAGAACATAAATTGTAGGAAACATAGTTCTCTACAAAAAAGGTCTCTTAACATTTTGCCATAGCTCGCTTCGTTTCCGAGATATTTGCAGATATATCTCAAGGGAAGGGGCCTGACGGACATATTTCGAGATATTTCTTCTTCTTGTTGTTCTTCTTCTGCACAGCTAAGCTGAAAGTGGCATTTACAGCTCGCAATAGTGCAAAGTTATCTCAAAGAAAGGGGCCACGGTGTTTCTGTATCTCTATTATGTTGGTGCGGCTTCGGAACTTTTAAATATCTTGATATATCTCGAGAACTACGCATCTGATCAAAAAATATCATGGAACATAAAAAGTAGGAAACTTAATTCTCTACAAAAAAGGTCTCTTAACATTTTGCCATAGCTCCCTTCGTTTCCGAGATATTTGCAGATTTATCTCAAGGGAAGGTGCCTGACGGACATATTTCGAGATATTTCTTCTTCTTGTTGTTCTTCTTCTGCACAGCTAAGCTGGAAGTGGCATTTGTAGGTCGCAATAGTGCAGAGTTATCTCAAAGAAAGGGGCCACGGTGTTTCTGTATCTCTATTATGTTGGTGCGCCTTCGGAACTTTTAAATATCTCGATATATCTCGAAAACTACGCTTCTGATCAAAAAATATCATAGAACGTAAATTGTAGGAAACATTATTCACTACAAAAAAGGTCTCTTAACATTTTGCCATAGCTCGCTTGGTTTCCGAGATATTTGCAGATTTATCTCAAGGGAAGGGGCCTGACGGACATATTTCGAGATATTTCTTCTTCTTGTTGTTCTTCTTCTGCACAGCTAAGCTGGAAGTGGCATTTGCAGCTCCCAATAGTGCAGAGTTATCTCAAAGAAAGGGGCCACGGTGTTTCTGTATCTCTATTATGTTGGTGCGGCTTCGGAACTTTTAAATATCTTGATATATCTCGAGAACTACGCATCTGATCAAAAAATATCATAGAACATAAAAAGTAGGAAACTTAATTCTCTACAAAAAAGGTCTCTTAACATTTTGCCATAGCTCGCTTCGTTTCCGAGATATTTGCAGATATATCTCAAGGGAAGGGGCCTGACGGACATATTTCGAGATATTTCTTCTTCTTGTTGTTCTTCTTCTGCACAGCTAAGCTGAAAGTGGCATTTACAGCTCGCAATAGTGCAAAGTTATCTCAAAGAAAGGGGCCACGGTGTTTCTGTATCTCTATTATGTTGGTGCGGCTTCGGAACTTTTAAATATCTCGATATATCTCGAAAACTACGCTTCTGATCAAAAAATATCATAGAACATAAATTGTAGGAAACTTAGTTCTCTACAAAAAAGGTCTCTTAACATTTTGCCATAACTCTCTTCGTTTCCGAGATATTTGCAGATTTATCTCAAGGGAAGGGGCCTGACGGACATATTTCGAGATATTTCTTCTTCTTGTTGTTCTTCTTCTGCACAGCTAAGCTGGAAGTGGCATTTCCAGCTCGCAATAGTGCAGAGTTATCTCAAAGAAAGGGGCCACGGTGTTTCTGTATCTCTATTATGTTTGTGCGGCTTCGGAACTTTTAAATATCTTGATATATCTCGAGAACTACGCATCTGATCAAAAAATATCATAGAACATAAAAAGTAGGAAACTTAATTCTCTACAAACAAGGTCTCTTAACATTTTGCCATAGCTCGCTTCGTTTCCGAGATATTTGCAGGTTTATCTCAAGGGAAGGGGCCTAACGGACATATTTCGAGATATTTCTTCTTCTTGTTGTTCTTCTTCTGCACAGCTAAGCTGGAAGTGGCATTTGCGGCTCGCACTAGTGCAGAGTTATCTCAAAGAAAGGGGCCACGGTGTTTCTGTATCTCTATTATGTTGGTGCGGCTTCGGAACTTTTAAATATCTTGATATATCTCGAGAACTACGCATCTGATCAAAAAATATCATAGAACATAAAAAGTAGGAAACTTAATTCTCTACAAAAAAGGTCTCTTAACATTTTGCCATAGCTCGCTTCGTTTCCGAGATATTTGCAGATTTATCTCAAGGGAAGGGGCCTGACGGACATATTTCGAGATATTTCTTCTTCTTGTTGTTCTTCTTCTGCACAGCTAAGCTGGAAGTGGCATTTGCGGCTCGCCCTAGTGCAGCGTTATCTCAAAGAAAGTGGCCACGGTGTTTCTGTATCTCTATTATGTTGGTGCGGCTTCGGAACTTTTAAATATCTTGATATATCTCGAGAACTACGCATCTGATCAAAAAATATCATAGAACATAAAAAGTAGGAAACTTAATTCTCTACAAAAAAGGTCTCTTAACATTTTGCCATAGCTCGCTTCGTTTCCGAGATATTTGCAGATTTATCTCAAGGGAAGGGGCATGACGGACATATTTCGAGATATTTCTTCTTCTTGTTGTTCTTCTTCTGCACAGCTAAGCTGGAAGTGGCATTTGCGGCTCGCACTAGTGCAGAGTTATCTCAAAGAAAGGGGCCACGGTGTTTCTGTATCTCTATTATGTTGGTGCGGCTTCGGAACTTTTAAATATCTCGATATATCTCGAAAACTACGCTTCTGATCAAAAAATATCATAGAACATAAATTGTAGGAAACATAATTCTCTACAAAAAACGTCTCTTAACATTTTGCCATAGCTCGCTTCGTTTCCGAGATATTTGCAGATATATCCCAAGGGAAGGGGCCTGACGGACATATTTCGAGATATTTCTTCTTCTTGTTGTTCTTCTTCTGCACAGCTAAGCTGGAAGTGGCATTTGTAGGTCGCAATAGTGCAGAGTTGTCTCAAAGAAAGGGGCCACGGTGTTTCTGTATCTCTATTATGTTGGTGCGCCTTCGGAACTTTTAAATATCTCGATATATCTCGAAAACTACGCTTCTGATCAAAAAATATCATAGAACGTAAATTGTAGGAAACATTATTCTCTACAGAAAACGTCTCTTAACATTTTGCCATAGCTCGCTTCGTTTCCGAGATATTTGCAGATTTATCTCAAGGGAAGGGGCCTGACGGACATATTTCGAGATATTTCTTCTTCATGTTGTTCTTCTTCTGCACAGCTAAGCTGGAAGTGGCATTTGCAGCGCGCAATAGTGCAGAGTTATCTCAAAGAAAGGGGCCACGGTGTTTCTGTATCTCTGTTCTGTTGGTGCGGCTTCGGAACTTTTAAATATCTTGATATATCTCGAGAACTACGCATCTTATCAAAAAATATCATACTACATAAAAAGTAGGAAACTTAATTCTCTACAAGAAAGGTCTCTAAACATTTTGCCATAGCTCGCTTCGTTTCCGAGATATTTGCAGATTTATCTCAAGGGAAGGGGCCTGACGGACATATTTCGAGATATTTCTTCTTCTTGTTGTTCTTCTTCTGCACACCTAAGCTGGAAGTGGCATTTGCGGCACGCAATAGTGCAGAGTTATCTCAAAGAAAGGGGCCACGGTGTTTCTGTATCTCTGTTATGTTGGTGCGGCTTCGGAACTTTTAAATATCTTGATATATCTCGAGAACTACGCATCTTATCAAAAAATATCATACTACATAAAAAGTAGGAAACTTAATTCTCTACAAGAAAGGTCTCTTAACATTTTGCCATAGCTCGCTTCGTTTCCGAGATATTTGCAGATTTATCTCAAGGGAAGGGGCCTGACGGACATATTTCGAGATATTTCTTCTTCTTGTTGTTCTTCTTCTGCACAGCTGAGCTGGAAGTGGCATTTGCGGCTCGCACTAGTGCAGAGTTATCTCAAAGAAAGGGGCCACGGTGTTTCTGTATCTCTATTATGTTGGTGCGGCTTCGGAACTTTTAAATATCTCGATATATCTCGAAAACTACGCTTCTGATCAAAAAATATCATAGAACATAAATTGTAGGAAACATAATTCTCTACAAGAAAGGTCTCTCAACATTTTGCCATAGCTCGCTTCGTTTCCGAGATATTTGCAGATTTATCTCAAGGGAAGGGGCCTGACGGACATATTTCGAGATATTTCTTCTTCTTGTTGTTCTTCTTCTGCACAGCTAAGCTGGAAGTGGCATTTGCGGCTCGCACTAGTGCAGAGTTATCTCAAAGAAAGGGGCCACGGTGTTTCTGTATCTCTATTATGTTGGTGCGGCTTCGGAACTTTTAAATATCTTGATATATCTCGAGAACTACGCATCTGATCAAAAAATATCATAGAACATAAAAAGTAGGAAACTTAATTCTCTACAAAAAAGGTCTCTTAACATTTTGCCATAGCTAGCTTCGTTTCCGAGATATTTGCAGATTTAACTCAAGGGAAGGGGCCTGACGGACATATTTCGAGATATTTCTTCTTCTTGTTGTTCTTCTTCTGCACAGCTAAGCTGGAAGTGGCATTTGCGGCTCGCACTAGTGCAGCGTTATCTCAAAGAAAGGGGCCACGGTGTTTCTGTATCTCTATTATGTTGGTGCGGCTTCGGAACTTTTAAATATCTTGATATATCTCGAGAACTACGCATCTGATCAAAAAATATCATAGAACATAAAAAGTAGGAAACTTAATTCTCTACAAAAAAGGTCTCTTAACATTTTGCCATAGCTCGCTTCGTTTCCGAGATATTTGCAGATTTATCTCAAGGGAAGGGGCCTGACGGACATATTTCGAGATATTTCTTCTTCTTGTTGTTCTTCTTCTGCACAGCTAAGCTGGAAGTGGCATTTGCGGCACGCAATAGTGCAGAGTTATCTCAAAGAAAGGGGCCACGGTGTTTCTGTATCTCTGTTATGTTGGTGCGGCTTCGGAACTTTTAAATATCTTGATATATCTCGAGAACTACGCATCTTATCAAAAAATATCATACTACATAAAAAGTAGGAAACTTAATTCTCTACAAGAAAGGTCTCTTAACATTTTGCCATAGCTCGCTTCGTTTCCGAGATATTTGCAGATTTATCTCAAGGGAAGGGGCCTGACGGACATATTTCGAGATATTTCTTCTTCTTGTTGTTCTTCTTCTGCACAGCTGAGCTGGAAGTGGCATTTGCGGCTCGCACTAGTGCAGAGTTATCTCAAAGAAAGGGGCCACGGTGTTTCTGTATCTCTATTATGTTGGTGCGGCTTCGGAACTTTTAAATATCTCGATATATCTCGAAAACTACGCTTCTGATCAAAAAATATCATAGAACATAAATTGTAGGAAACATAATTCTCTACAAGAAAGGTCTCTCAACATTTTGCCATAGCTCGCTTCGTTTCCGAGATATTTGCAGATTTATCTCAAGGGAAGGGGCCTGACGGACATATTTCGAGATATTTCTTCTTCTTGTTGTTCTTCTTCTGCACAGCTAAGCTGGAAGTGGCATTTGCGGCTCGCACTAGTGCAGAGTTATCTCAAAGAAAGGGGCCACGGTGTTTCTGTATCTCTATTATGTTGGTGCGGCTTCGGAACTTTTAAATATCTTGATATATCTCGAGAACTACGCATCTGATCAAAAAATATCATAGAACATAAAAAGTAGGAAACTTAATTCTCTACAAAAAAGGTCTCTTAACATTTTGCCATAGCTCGCTTCGTTTCCGAGATATTTGCAGATTTATCTCAAGGGAAGGGGCCTGACGGACATATTTCGAGATATTTCTTCTTCTTGTTGTTCTTCTTCTGCACAGCTAAGCTGGAAGTGGCATTTGCGGCTCGCACTAGTGCAGCGTTATCTCAAAGAAAGGGGCCACGGTGTTTCTGTATCTCTATTATGTTGGTGCGGCTTCGGAACTTTTAAATATCTTGATATATCTCGAGAACTACGCATCTGATCAAAAAATATCATAGAACATAAAAAGTAGGAAACTTAATTCTCTACAAAAAAGGTCTCTTAACATTTTGCCATAGCTCGCTTCGTTTCCGAGATATTTGCAGATTTATCTCAAGGGAAGGGGCCTGACGGACATATTTCGAGATATTTCTTCTTCTTGTTGTTCTTCTTCTGCACAGCTAAGCTGGAGGTGGCATTTGCGGCACGCAATAGTGCAGAGTTATCTCAAAGAAAGGGGCCACGGTGTTTCTGTATCTCTGTTATGTTGGTGCGGCTTCGGAACTTTTAAATATCTTGATATATCTCGAGAACTACGCATCTGATCAAAAAATATCATACTACATAAAAAGTAGGAAACTTAATTCTCTACAAGAAAGGTCTCTTAACATTTTGCCATAGCTCGCTTCGTTTCCGAGATATTTGCAGATTTATCTCAAGGGAAGGGGCCTGACGGACATATTTCGAGATATTTCTTCTTCTTGTTGTTCTTCTTCTGCACAGCTGAGCTGGAAGTGGCATTTGCGGCTCGCACTAGTGCAGAGTTATCTCAAAGAAAGGGGCCACGGTGTTTCTGTATCTCTATTATGTTGGTGCGGCTTCGGAACTTTTAAATATCTCGATATATCTCGAAAACTACGCTTCTGATCAAAAAATATCATAGAACATAAATTGTAGGAAACATAATTCTCTACAAGAAAGGTCTCTCAACATTTTGCCATAGCTCGCTTCGTTTCCGAGATATTTGCAGATTTATCTCAAGGGAAGGGGCCTGACGGACATATTTCGAGATATTTCTTCTTCTTGTTGTTCTTCTTCTGCACAGCTAAGCTGGAAGTGGCATTTGCGGCTCGCACTAGTGCAGAGTTATCTCAAAGAAAGGGGCCACGGTGTTTCTGTATCTCTATTATGTTGGTGCGGCTTCGGAACTTTTAAATATCTTGATATATCTCGAGAACTACGCATCTGATCAAAAAATATCATAGAACATAAAAAGTAGGAAACTTAATTCTCTACAAA
Source organism: Osmia lignaria lignaria (assembly GCF_051020975.1). Taxonomy (NCBI): domain Eukaryota; kingdom Metazoa; phylum Arthropoda; class Insecta; order Hymenoptera; family Megachilidae; genus Osmia; species Osmia lignaria. The sequence continues at coordinate 24,832,901 of NW_027478159.1, forward strand.
AAAGGTCTCTTAACATTTTGCCATAGCTCGCTTCGTTTCCGAGATATTTGCAGATTTATCTCAAGGGAAGGGGCCTGACGGACATATTTCGAGATATTTCTTCTTCTTGTTGTTCTTCTTCTGCACAGCTAAGCTGGAAGTGGCATTTGCGGCTCGCACTAGTGCAGCGTTATCTCAAAGAAAGGGGCCACGGTGTTTCTGTATCTCTATTATGTTGGTGCGGCTTCGGAACTTTTAAATATCTTGATATATCTCGAGAACTACGCATCTGATCAAAAAATATCATAGAACATAAAAAGTAGGAAACTTAATTCTCTACAAAAAAGGTCTCTTAACATTTTGCCATAGCTCGCTTCGTTTCCGAGATATTTGCAGATTTATCTCAAGGGAAGGGGCATGACGGACATATTTCGAGATATTTCTTCTTCTTGTTGTTCTTCTTCTGCACAGCTAAGCTGGAAGTGGCATTTGCGGCTCGCACTAGTGCAGAGTTATCTCAAAGAAAGGGGCCACGGTGTTTCTGTATCTCTATTATGTTGGTGCGGCTTCGGAACTTTTAAATATCTCGATATATCTCGAAAACTACGCTTCTGATCAAAAAATATCATACAACATAAATTGTAGGAAACATAATTCTCTACAAAAAAGGTCTCTTAACATTTTGCCATTGCTCGCTTCGTTTCCGAGATATTTGCAGATATATCTCAAGGGAAGGGGCCTGACGGACATATTTCGAGATATTTCTTCTTCTTGTTGTTCTTCTTCTGCACAGCTAAGCTGAAAGTGGCATTTACAGCTCGCAATAGTGCAAAGTTATCTCAAAGAAAGGGGCCACGGTGTTTCTGTATCTCTATTATGTTGGTGCGGCTTCGGAACTTTTAAATATCTCGATATATCTCGAAAACTACGCTTCTGATCAAAAAATATCATAGAACATAAATTGTAGGAAACTTAATTCTCTACAAAAAAGGTCTCTTAACATTTTGCCATAGCTCTCTTCGTTTCCGAGATATTTGCAGATTTATCTCAAGGGAAGGGGCCTGACGGACATATTTCGAGATATTTCTTCTTCTTGTTGTTCTTCTTCTGCACAGCTAAGCTGGAAGTGGCATTTGCAGCTCGCAATAGTGCAGAGTTATCTCAAAGAAAGGGGCCACGGTGTTTCTGTATCTCTATTATGTTTGTGCGGCTTCGGAACTTTTAAATATCTTGATATATCTCGAGAACTACGCATCTGATCAAAAAATATCATAGAACATAAAAAGTAGGAAACTTAATTCTCTACAAACAAGGTCTCTTAACATTTTGCCATAGCTCGCTTCGTTTCCGAGATATTTGCAGGTTTATCTCAAGGGAAGGGGCCTAACGGACATATTTCGAGATATTTCTTCTTCTTGTTGTTCTTCTTCTGCACAGCTAAGCTGGAAGTGGCATTTGCGGCTCGCACTAGTGCAGAGTTATCTCAAAGAAAGGGGCCACGGTGTTTCTGTATCTCTATTATGTTGGTGCGGCTTCGGAACTTTTAAATATCTTGATATATCTCGAGAACTACGCATCTGATCAAAAAATATCATAGAACATAAAAAGTAGGAAACTTAATTCTCTACAAAGAAAGTCTCTTAACATTTTGCCATAGCTCGCTTCGTTTCCGAGATATTTGCAGGTTTATCTCAAGGGAAGGGGCCTAACGGACATATTTCGAGATATTTCTTCTTCTTGTTGTTCTTCTTCTGCACAGCTAAGCTGGAAGTGGCATTTGCGGCTCGCACTAGTGCAGAGTTATCTCAAAGAAAGGGGCCACGGTGTTTCTGTATCTCTATTATGTTGGTGCGGCTTCGGAACTTTTAAATATCTTGATATATCTCGAGAACTACGCATCTGATCAAAAAATATCATAGAACATAAAAAGTAGGAAACTTAATTCTCTACAAAAAAGGTCTCTTAACATTTTGCCATAGCTCGCTTCGTTTCCGAGATATTTGCAGATTTATCTCAAGGGAAGGGGCCTGACGGACATATTTCGAGATATTTCTTCTTCTTGTTGTTCTTCTTCTGCACAGCTTAGCTGCAAGTGGCATTTGCGGCTCGCCCTAGTGCAGCGTTATCTCAAAGAAAGTGGCCACGGTGTTTCTGTATCTCTATTATGTTGGTGCGGCTTCGGAACTTTTAAATATCTTGATATATCTCGAGAACTACGCATCTGATCAAAAAATATCATAGAACATAAAAAGTAGGAAACTTAATTCTCTACAAAAAAGGTCTCTTAAGATTTTGCCATAGCTCGCTTCGTTTCCGAGATATTTGCAGATTTATCTCAAGGGAAGGGGCATGACGGACATATTTCGAGATATTTCTTCTTCTTGTTGTTCTTCTTCTGCACAGCTAAGCTGGAAGTGGCATTTGCGGCTCGCACTAGTGCAGAGTTATCTCAAAGAAAGGGGCCACGGTGTTTCTGTATCTCTATTATGTTGGTGCGGCTTCGGAACTTTTAAATATCTCGATATATCTCGAAAACTACGCTTCTGATCAAAAAATATCATAGAACATAAATTGTAGGAAACATAATTCTCTACAAAAAAGGTCTCTTAACATTTTGCCATAGCTCGCTTCGTTTCCGAGATATTTGCAGATATATCTCAAGGGAAGGGGCCTGACGGACATATTTCGAGATATTTCTTCTTCTTGTTGTTCTTCTTCTGCACAGCTAAGCTGAAAGTGGCATTTACAGCTCGCAATAGTGCAAAGTTATCTCAAAGAAAGGGGCCACGGTGTTTCTGTATCTCTATTATGTTGGTGCGGCTTCGGAACTTTTAAATATCTCGATATATCTCGAAAACTACGCTTCTGATCAAAAAATATCATAGAACATAAATTGTAGGAAACTTAATTCTCTACAAAAAAGGTCTCTTAACATTTTGCCATAGCTCTCTTCGTTTCCGAGATATTTGCAGATTTATCTCAAGGGAAGGGGCCTGACGGACATATTTCGAGATATTTCTTCTTCTTGTTGTTCTTCTTCTGCACAGCTAAGCTGGAAGTGGCATTTGCAGCTCGCAATAGTGCAGAGTTATCTCAAAGAAAGGGGCCACGGTGTTTCTGTATCTCTATTATGTTTGTGCGGCTTCGGAACTTTTAAATATCTTGATATATCTCGAGAACTACGCATCTGATCAAAAAATATCATAGAACATAAAAAGTAGGAAACTTAATTCTCTACAAAGAAAGTCTCTTAACATTTTGCCATAGCTCGCTTCGTTTCCGAGATATTTGCAGGTTTATCTCAAGGGAAGGGGCCTAACGGACATATTTCGAGATATTTCTTCTTCTTGTTGTTCTTCTTCTGCACAGCTAAGCTGGAAGTGGCATTTGCGGCTCGCACTAGTGCAGAGTTATCTCAAAGAAAGGGGCCACGGTGTTTCTGTATCTCTATTATGTTGGTGCGGCTTCGGAACTTTTAAATATCTTGATATATCTCGAGAACTACGCATCTGATCAAAAAATATCATAGAACATAAAAAGTAGGAAACTTAATTCTCTACAAAAAAGGTCTCTTAACATTTTGCCATAGCTCGCTTCGTTTCCGAGATATTTGCAGATTTATCTCAAGGGAAGGGGCCTGACGGACATATTTCGAGATATTTCTTCTTCTTGTTGTTCTTCTTCTGCACAGCTTAGCTGCAAGTGGCATTTGCGGCTCGCCCTAGTGCAGCGTTATCTCAAAGAAAGTGGCCACGGTGTTTCTGTATCTCTATTATGTTGGTGCGGCTTCGGAACTTTTAAATATCTTGATATATCTCGAGAACTACGCATCTGATCAAAAAATATCATAGAACATAAAAAGTAGGAAACTTAATTCTCTACAAAAAAGGTCTCTTAACATTTTGCCATAGCTCGCTTCGTTTCCGAGATATTTGCAGATTTATCTCAAGGGAAGGGGCATGACGGACATATTTCGAGATATTTCTTCTTCTTGTTGTTCTTCTTCTGCACAGCTAAGCTGGAAGTGGCATTTGCGGCTCGCACTAGTGCAGAGTTATCTCAAAGAAAGGGGCCACGGTGTTTCTGTATCTCTATTATGTTGGTGCGGCTTCGGAACTTTTAAATATCTCGATATATCTCGAAAACTACGCTTCTGATCAAAAAATATCATAGAACATAAATTGTAGGAAACATAATTCTCTACAAAAAACGTCTCTTAACATTTTGCCATAGCTCGCTTCGTTTCCGAGATATTTGCAGATATATCCCAAGGGAAGGGGCCTGACGGACATATTTCGAGATATTTCTTCTTCTTGTTGTTCTTCTTCTGCACAGCTAAGCTGGAAGTGGCATTTGTAGGTCGCAATAGTGCAGAGTTATCTCAAAGAAAGGGGCCACGGTGTTTCTGTATCTCTATTATGTTGGTGCGCCTTCGGAACTTTTAAATATCTCGATATATCTCGAAAACTACGCTTCTGATCAAAAAATATCATAGAACGTAAATTGTAGGAAACATTATTCTCTACAGAAAACGTCTCTTAACATTTTGCCATAGCTCGCTTCGTTTCCGAGATATTTGCAGGTTTATCTCAAGGGAAGGGGCCTAACGGACATATTTCGAGATATTTCTTCTTCTTGTTGTTCTTCTTCTGCACAGCTAAGCTGGAAGTGGCATTTGCGGCTCGCACTAGTGCAGCGTTATCTCAAAGAAAGGGGCCACGGTGTTTCTGTATCTCTGTTATGTTGGTGCGGCTTCGGAACTTTTAAATATCTTGATATATCTCGAGAACTACGCATCTTATCAAAAAATATCATACTACATAAAAAGTAGGAAACTTAATTCTCTACAAGAAAGGTCTCTTAACATTTTGCCATAGCTCGCTTCGTTTCCGAGATATTTGCAGATTTATCTCAAGGGAAGGGGCCTGACGGACATATTTCGAGATATTTCTTCTTCTTGTTGTTCTTCTTCTGCACAGCTAAGCTGGAAGTGGCATTTGCGGCTCGCACTAGTGCAGAGTTATCTCAAAGAAAGGGGCCACGGTGTTTCTGTATCTCTATTATGTTGGTGCGGCTTCGGAACTTTTAAATATCTCGATATATCTCGAAAACTACGCTTCTGATCAAAAAATATCATAGAACATAAATTGTAGGAAACATAATTCTCTACAAAAAAGGTCTCTAAACATTTTGCCATAGCTCGCTTCGTTTCCGAGATATTTGCAGATATATCTCAAGGGAAGGGGCCTGACGGACATATTTCGAGATATTTCTTCTTCTTGTTGTTCTTCTTCTGCACAGCTAAGCTGGAAGTGGCATTTGCGGCTCGCACTAGTGCAGAGTTATCTCAAAGAAAGGGGCCACGGTGTTTCTGTATCTCTATTATGTTGGTGCGGCTTCGGAACTTTTAAATATCTTGATATATCTCGAGAACTACGCATCTGATCAAAAAATATCATAGAACATAAAAAGTAGGAAACTTAATTCTCTACAAAAAAGGTCTCTTAAGATTTTGCCATAGCTCGCTTCGTTTCCGAGATATTTGCAGATTTATCTCAAGGGAAGGGGCCTGACGGACATATTTCGAGATATTTCTTCTTCTTGTTGTTCTTCTTCTGCACAGCTTAGCTGGAAGTGGCATTTGCGGCTCGCCCTAGTGCAGCGTTATCTCAAAGAAAGTGGCCACGGTGTTTCTGTATCTCTATTATGTTGGTGCGGCTTCGGAACTTTTAAATATCTTGATATATCTCGAGAACTACGCATCTGATCAAAAAATATCATAGAACATAAAAAGTAGGAAACTTAAATCTCTACAAAAAAAGGTCTCTTAACATTTTGCCATAGCTCGCTTCGTTTCCAAGATATTTGCAGATTTATCTCAAGGGAAGGGGCATGACGGACATATTTCGAGATATTTCTTCTTCTTGTTGTTCTTCTTCTGCACAGCTAAGCTGGAAGTGGCATTTGCGGCTCGCACTAGTGCAGAGTTATCTCAAAGAAAGGGGCCACGGTGTTTCTGTATCTCTATTATGTTGGTGCGGCTTCGGAACTTTTAAATATCTCGATATATCTCGAAAACTACGCTTCTGATCAAAAAATATCATAGAACATAAATTGTAGGAAACATAATTCTCTACAAAAAACGTCTCTTAACATTTTGCCATAGCTCGCTTCGTTTCCGAGATATTTGCAGATATATCCCAAGGGAAGGGGCCTGACGGACATATTTCGAGATATTTCTTCTTCTTGTTGTTCTTCTTCTGCACAGCTAAGCTGGAAGTGGCATTTGTAGGTCGCAATAGTGCAGAGTTATCTCAAAGAAAGGGGCCACGGTGTTTCTGTATCTCTATTATGTTGGTGCGCCTTCGGAACTTTTAAATATCTCGATATATCTCGAAAACTACGCTTCTGATCAAAAAATATCATAGAACGTAAATTGTAGGAAACATTATTCTCTACAGAAAACGTCTCTTAACATTTTGCCATAGCTCGCTTCGTTTCCGAGATATTTGCAGGTTTATCTCAAGGGAAGGGGCCTAACGGACATATTTCGAGATATTTCTTCTTCTTGTTGTTCTTCTTCTGCACAGCTAAGCTGGAAGTGGCATTTGCGGCTCGCACTAGTGCAGCGTTATCTCAAAGAATGGGGCCACGGTGTTTCTGTATCTCTGTTATGTTGGTGCGGCTTCGGAACTTTTAAATATCTTGATATATCTCGAGAACTACGCATCTTATCAAAAAATATCATACTACATAAAAAGTAGGAAACTTAATTCTCTACAAGAAAGGTCTCTTAACATTTTGCCATAGCTCGCTTCGTTTCCGAGATATTTGCAGATTTATCTCAAGGGAAGGGGCCTGACGGACATATTTCGAGATATTTCTTCTTCTTGTTGTTCTTCTTCTGCACAGCTAAGCTGGAAGTGGCATTTGCGGCTCGCACTAGTGCAGAGTTATCTCAAAGAAAGGGGCCACGGTGTTTCTGTATCTCTATTATGTTGGTGCGGCTTCGGAACTTTTAAATATCTCGATATATCTCGAAAACTACGCTTCTGATCAAAAAATATCATAGAACATAAATTGTAGGAAACATAATTCTCTACAAAAAAGGTCTCTAAACATTTTGCCATAGCTCGCTTCGTTTCCGAGATATTTGCAGATATATCTCAAGGGAAGGGGCCTGACGGACATATTTCGAGATATTTCTTCTTCTTGTTGTTCTTCTTCTGCACAGCTAAGCTGGAAGTGGCATTTGCGGCTCGCACTAGTGCAGAGTTATCTCAAAGAAAGGGGCCACGGTGTTTCTGTATCTCTATTATGTTGGTGCGGCTTCGGAACTTTTAAATATCTTGATATATCTCGAGAACTACGCATCTGATCAAAAAATATCATAGAACATAAAAAGTAGGAAACTTAATTCTCTACAAAAAAGGTCTCTTAAGATTTTGCCATAGCTCGCTTCGTTTCCGAGATATTTGCAGATTTATCTCAAGGGAAGGGGCCTGACGGACATATTTCGAGATATTTCTTCTTCTTGTTGTTCTTCTTCTGCACAGCTTAGCTGGAAGTGGCATTTGCGGCTCGCCCTAGTGCAGCGTTATCTCAAAGAAAGTGGCCACGGTGTTTCTGTATCTCTATTATGTTGGTGCGGCTTCGGAACTTTTAAATATCTTGATATATCTCGAGAACTACGCATCTGATCAAAAAATATCATAGAACATAAAAAGTAGGAAACTTAAATCTCTACAAAAAAAGGTCTCTTAACATTTTGCCATAGCTCGCTTCGTTTCCAAGATATTTGCAGATTTATCTCAAGGGAAGGGGCATGACGGACATATTTCGAGATATTTCTTCTTCTTGTTGTTCTTCTTCTGCACAGCTAAGCTGGAAGTGGCATTTGCGGCTCGCACTAGTGCAGAGTTATCTCAAAGAAAGGGGCCACGGTGTTTCTGTATCTCTATTATGTTGGTGCGGCTTCGGAACTTTTAAATATCTCGATATATCTCGAAAACTACGCTTCTGATCAAAAAATATCATAGAACATAAATTGTAGGAAACATAATTCTCTACAAAAAACGTCTCTTAACATTTTGCATTAGCTCGCTTCGTTTCCGAGATATTTGCAGATATATCCCAAGGGAAGGGGCCTGACGGACATATTTCGAGATATTTCTTCTTCTTGTTGTTCTTCTTCTGCACAGCTAAGCTGGAAGTGGCATTTGTAGGTCGCAATAGTGCAGAGTTATCTCAAAGAAAGGGGCCACGGTGTTTCTGTATCTCTATTATGTTGGTGCGCCTTCGGAACTTTTAAATATCTCGATATATCTCGAAAACTACGCTTCTGATCAAAAAATATCATAGAACGTAAATTGTAGGAAACATTATTCTCTACAGAAAACGTCTCTTAACATTTTGCCATAGCTCGCTTCGTTTCCGAGATATTTGCAGATTTATCTCAAGGGAAGGGGCCTGACGGACATATTTCGAGACATTTCTTCTTCATGTTGTTCTTCTTCTGCACAGCTAAGCTGGAAGTGGCATTTGCAGCGCGCAATAGTGCAGAGTTATCTCAAAGAAAGGGGCCACGGTGTTTCTGTATCTCTGTTATGTTGGTGCGGCTTCGGAACTTTTAAATATCTTGATATATCTCGAGAACTACGCATCTTATCAAAAAATATCATACTACATAAAAAGTAGGAAACTTAATTCTCTACAAGAAAGGTCTCTTAACATTTTGCCATAGCTCGCTTCGTTTCCGAGATATTTGCAGATTTATCTCAAGGGAAGGGGCATGACGGACATATTTCGAGATATTTCTTCTTCTTGTTGTTCTTCTTCTGCACAGCTAAGCTGGAAGTGGCATTTGCGGCTCGCACTAGTGCAGAGTTATCTCAAAGAAAGGGGCCACGGTGTTTCTGTATCTCTATTATGTTGGTGCGGCTTCGGAACTTTTAAATATCTCGATATATCTCGAAAACTACGCTTCTGATCAAAAAATATCATAGAACATAAATTGTAGGAAACATAATTCTCTACAAAAAACGTCTCTTAACATTTTGCCATAGCTCGCTTCGTTTCCGAGATATTTGCAGATATATCCCAAGGGAAGGGGCCTGACGGACATATTTCGAGATATTTCTTCTTCTTGTTGTTCTTCTTCTGCACAGCTAAGCTGGAAGTGGCATTTGTAGGTCGCAATAGTGCAGAGTTATCTCAAAGAAAGGGGCCACGGTGTTTCTGTATCTCTATTATGTTGGTGCGCCTTCGGAACTTTTAAATATCTCGATATATTTCGAAAACTACGCTTCTGATCAAAAAATATCATAGAACGTAAATTGTAGGAAACATTATTCTCTACAGAAAACGTCTCTTAACATTTTGCCATAGCTCGCTTCGTTTCCGAGATATTTGCAGATTTATCTCAAGGGAAGGGGCCTGACGGACATATTTCGAGACATTTCTTCTTCATGTTGTTCTTCTTCTGCACAGCTAAGCTGGAAGTGGCATTTGCAGCGCGCAATAGTGCAGAGTTATCTCAAAGAAAGGGGCCACGGTGTTTCTGTATCTCTGTTATGTTGGTGCGGCTTCGGAACTTTTAAATATCTTGATATATCTCGAGAACTACGCATCTTATCAAAAAATATCATACTACATAAAAAGTAGGAAACTTAATTCTCTACAAGAGAGGTCTCTTAACATTTTGCCATAGCTCGCTTCGTTTCCGAGATATTTGCAGATTTATCTCAAGGGAAGGGGCCTGACGGACATATTTCGAGATATTTCTTCTTCTTGTTGTTCTTCTTCTGCACAGCTAAGCTGGAAGTGGCATTTGCGGCTCGCAATAGTGCAGAGTTATCTCAAAGAAAGGGGCCACGGTGTTTCTGTATCTCTGTTATGTTGGTGCGGCTTCGGAACTTTTAAATATCTTGATATATCTCGAGAACTACGCATCTTATCAAAAAATATCATACTACATAAAAAGTAGGAAACTTAATTCTCTACAAGAAAGGTCTCTTAACATTTTGCCATAGCTCGCTTCGTTTCCGAGATATTTGCAGATTTATCTCAAGGGAAGGGGCCTGACGGACATATTTCGAGATATTTCTTCTTCTTGTTGTTCTTCTTCTGCACAGCTAAGCTGGAAGTGGCATTTGCGGCTCGCACTAGTGCAGAGTTATCTCAAAGAAAGGGGCCACGGTGTTTCTGTATCTCTATTATGTTGGTGCGGCTTCGGAACTTTTAAATATCTCGATATATCTCGAAAACTACGCTTCTGATTCAAAAATATCATAGAACATAAATTGTAGGAAACATAATTCTCTACAAAAAAGGTCTCTTAACATTTTGCCATAGCTCGCTTCGTTTCCGAGATATTTGCAGATATATCTCAAGGGAAGGGGCCTGACGGACATATTTCGAGATATTTCTTCTTCTTGTTGTTCTTCTTCTGCACAGCTAAGCTGAAAGTGGCATTTACAGCTCGCAATAGTGCGAAGTTATCTCAAAGAAAGGGGCCACGGTGTTTCTGTATCTCTATTATGTTGGTGCGGCTTCGGAACTTTTAAATATCTTGATATATCTCGAGAACTACGCATCTGATCAAAAAATATCATAGAACATAAAAAGTAGGAAACTTAATTCTCTACAAAAAAGGTCTCTTAACGTTTTGCCATAGCTCCCTTCGTTTCCGAGATATTTGCAGATTTATCTCAAGGGAAGGGGCCTGACGGACATATTTCGAGATATTTCTTCTTCTTGTTGTTCTTCTTCTGCACAGCTAAGCTGGGAGTGGCATTTGTAGGTTGCAATAGTGCAGAGTTATCTCAAAGAAAGGGGCCACGGTGTTTCTGTATCTCTATTATGTTGGTGCGCCTTCGGAACTTTTAAATATCTCGATATATCTCGAAAACTACGCTTCTGATCAAAAAATATCATAGAACGTAAATTGTAGGAAACATTATTCTCTACAAAAAAGGTCTCTGAACATTTTGCCATAGCTCGCTTCGTTTCCGAGATATTTGCAGATTTATCTCAAGGGAAGGGGCCTGACGGACATATTTCGAGATATTTCTTCTTCTTGTTGTTCTTCTTCTGCACAGCTAAGCTGGAAGTGGCATTTGCAGCTCCCAATAGTGCAGAGTTATCTCAAAGAAAGGGGCCACGGTGTTTCTGTATCTCTATTATGTTGGTGCGGCTTCGGAACTTTTAAATATCTTGATATATCTCGAGAACTACGCATCTGATCAAAAAATATCATAGAACATAAAAAGTAGGAAACTTAATTCTCTACAAAAAAGGTCTCTTAACATTTTGCCATAGCTCGCTTCCTTTCCGAGATATTTGCAGGTTTATCTCAAGGGAAGGGGCCTAGCGGACATATTTCGAGATATTTCTTCTTCTTGTTGTTCTTCTTCTGCACAGCTAAGCTGGAAGTGGCATTTGCGGCTCGCACTAGTGCAGCGTTATCTCAAACAAAGGGGCCACGGTGTTTCTGTATCTCTATTATGTTGGTGCGGCTTCGGAACTTTTAAATATCTTGATATATCTCGAGAACTACGCATCTGATCAAAAAATATCATAGAACATAAAAAGTAGGAAACTTAATTCTCTACAAAAAAGGTCTCTTAACATTTTGCCATAGCTCGCTTCGTTTCCGAGATATTTGCAGATTTATCTCAAGGGAAGGGGCATGACGGACATATTTCGAGATATTTCTTCTTCTTGTTGTTCTTCTTCTGCACAGCTAAGCTGGAAGTGGCATTTGCGGCTCGCACTAGTGCAGAGTTATCTCAAAGAAAGGGGCCACGGTGTTTCTGTATCTCTATTATGTTGGTGCGGCTTCGGAACTTTTAAATATCTCGATATATCTCGAAAACTACGCTTCTGATCAAAAAATATCATAGAACATAAATTGTAGGAAACATAATTCTCTACAAAAAAGGGCTCTTAACATTTTGCCATAGCTCGCTTCGTTTCCGAGATATTTGCAGATATATCTCAAGGGAAGGGGCCTGACGGACATATTTCGAGATATTTCTTCTTCTTGTTGTTCTTCTTCTGCACAGCTAAGCTGAAAGTGGCATTTACAGCTCGCAATAGTGCAAAGTTATCTCAAAGAAAGGGGCCACGGTGTTTCTGTATCTCTATTATGTTGGTGCGGCTTCGGAACTTTTAAATATCTCGATATATCTCGAAAACTACGCTTCTGATCAAAAAATATCATAGAACATAAATTGTAGGAAACTTAATTCTCTACAAAAAAGGTCTCTTAACATTTTGCCATAGCTCTCTTCGTTTCCGAGATATTTGCAGATTTATCTCAAGGGAAGGGGCCTGACGGACATATTTCGAGATATTTCTTCTTCTTGTTGTTCTTCTTCTGCACAGCTAAGCTGGAAGTGGCATTTGCAGCTCGCAATAGTGCAGAGTTATCTCAAAGAAAGGGGCCACGGTGTTTCTGTATCTCTATTATGTTTGTGCGGCTTCGGAACTTTTAAATATCTTGATATATCTCGAGAACTACGCATCTGATCAAAAAATATCATAGAACATAAAAAGTAGGAAACTTAATTCTCTACAAACAAGGTCTCTTAACATTTTGCCATAGCTCGCTTCGTTTCCGAGATATTTGCAGGTTTATCTCAAGGGAAGGGGCCTAACGGACATATTTCGAGATATTTCTTCTTCTTGTTGTTCTTCTTCTGCACAGCTAAGCTGGAAGTGGCATTTGCGGCTCGCACTAGTGCCGAGTTATCTCAAAGAAAGGGGCCACGGTGTTTCTGTATCTCTATTATGTTGGTGCGGCTTCGGAACTTTTAAATATCTTGATATATCTCGGGAACTACGCATCTGATCAAAAAATATCATAGAACATAAAAAGTAGGAAACGTAATTCTCTACAAAAAAGGTCTCTTAACATTTTGCCATAGCTCGCTTCGTTTCCGAGATATTTGCAGATTTATCTCAAGGGAAGGGGCCTGACGGACATATTTCGAGATATTTCTTCTTCTTGTTGTTCTTCTTCTGCACAGCTAAGCTGGAAGTGGCATTTGCGGCTCGCCCTAGTGCAGCGTAATCTCAAAGAAAGTGGCCACGGTGTTTCTGTATCTCTATTATGTTGGTGCGGCTTCGGAACTTTTAAATATCTTGATATATCTCGAGAACTACGCATCTGATCAAAAAATATCATAGAACATAAAAAGTAGGAAACTTAATTCTCTACAAAAAAGGTCTCTTAACATTTTGCCATAGCTCGCTTCGTTTCCGAGATATTTGCAGATTTATCTCAAGGGAAGGGGCATGACGGACATATTTCGAGATATTTCTTCTTCTTGTTGTTCTTCTTCTGCACAGCTAAGCTGGAAGTGGCATTTGCGGCTCGCACTAGTGCAGAGTTATCTCAAAGAAAGGGGCCACGGTGTTTCTGTATCTCTATTATGTTGGTGCGGCTTCGGAACTTTTAAATATCTCGATATATCTCGAAAACTACGCTTCTGATCAAAAAATATCATACAACATAAATTGTAGGAAACATAATTCTCTACAAAAAACGTCTATTAACATTTTGCCATAGCTCGCTTCGTTTCCGAGATATTTGCAGATATATCCCAAGGGAAGGGGCCTGACGGACATATTTCGAGATATTTCTTCTTCTTGTTGTTCTTCTTCTGCACAGCTAAGCTGGAAGTGGCATTTGTAGGTCGCAATAGTGCAGAGTTATCTCAAAGAAAGGGGCCACGGTGTTTCTGTATCTCTATTATGTTGGTGCGCCTTCGGAACTTTTAAATATCTCGATATATCTCGAAAACTACGCTTCTGATCAAAAAATATCATAGAACGTAAATTGTAGGAAACATTATTCTCTACAGAAAACGTCTCTTAACATTTTGCCATAGCTCGCTTCGTTTCCGAGATATTTGCAGATTTATCTCAAGGGAAGGGGCCTGACGGACATATTTCGAGATATTTCTTCTTCATGTTGTTCTTCTTCTGCACAGCTAAGCTGGAAGTGGCATTTGCAGCGCGCAATAGTGCAGAGTTATCTCAAAGAAAGGGGCCACGGTGTTTCTGTATCTCTGTTATGTTGGTGCGGCTTCGGAACTTTTAAATATCTTGATATATCTCGAGAACTACGCATCTTATCAAAAAATATCAGACTACATAAAAAGTAGGAAACTTAATTCTCTACAAGAAAGGTCTCTTAACATTTTGCCATAGCTCCCTTCGTTTCCGAGATATTTGCAGATTTATCTCAAGGGAAGGGGCCTGACGGACATATTTCGAGATATTTCTTCTTCTTGTTGTTCTTCTTCTGCACAGCTAAGCTGGAAGTGGCATTTGCGGCTCGCAATAGTGCAGAGTTATCTCAAAGAAAGGGGCCACGGTGTTTCTGTATCTCTGTTATGTTGGTGCGGCTTCGGAACTTTTAAATATCTTCATATATCTCGAGAACTACGCATCTTATCAAAAAATATCATACTACATAAAAAGTAGGAAACTTAATTCTCTACAAGAAAGGTCTCTTAACATTTTGCCATAGCTCGCTTCGTTTCCGAGATATTTGCAGATTTATCTCAAGGGAAGGGGCCTGACGGACATATTTCGAGATATTTCTTCTTCTTGTTGTTCTTCTTCTGCACAGCTAAGCTGGAAGTGGCATTTGCGGCTCGCACTAGTGCAGAGTTATCTCAAAGAAAGGGGCCACGGTGTTTCTGTATCTCTATTATGTTGGTGCGGCTTCGGAACTTTTAAATATCTCGATATATCTCGAAAACTACGCTTCTGATCAAAAAATATCATAGAACATAAATTGTAGGAAACATAATTCTCTTCAAAAAAGGTCTCTTAACATTTTGCCATAGCTCGCTTCGTTTCCGAGATATTTGCAGATATATCTCAAGGGAAGGGGCCTGACGGACATATTTCGAGATATTTCTTCTTCTTGTTGTTCTTCTTCTGCACAGCTAAGCTGAAAGTGGCATTTACAGCTCGCAATAGTGCAAAGTTATCTCAAAGAAAGGGGCCACGGTGTTTCTGTATCTCTATTATGTTGGTGCGGCTTCGGAACTTTTAAATATCTTGATATATCTCGAGAACTACGCATCTGATCAAAAAATATCATAGAACATAAAAAGTAGGAAACTTAATTCTCTACAAAAAAGGTCTCTTAATATTTTGCCATAGCTCCCTTCGTTTCCGAGATATTTGCAGATTTATCTCAAGGGAAGGGGCCTGACGGACATATTTCGAGATATTTCTTCTTCTTGTTGTTCTTCTTCTGCACAGCTAAGCTGGAAGTGGCATTTGCGGCTGGCACTAGTGCAGCGTTATCTCAAAGAAAGGGGCCACGGTGTTTCTGTATCTCTATTATGTTGGTGCGGCTTCGGAACTTTTAAATATCTTGATATATCTCGAGAACTACGCATCTGATCAAAAAATATCATAGAACATAAAAAGTAGGAAACTTAATTCTCTACAAAAAAGGTCTCTTAACATTTTGCCATAGCTCGCTTCGTTTCCGAGATATTTGCAGGTTTATCTCAAGGGAAGGGGCCTAACGGACATATTTCGAGATATTTCTTCTTCTTGTTGTTCTTCTTCTGCACAGCTAAGCTGGAAGTGGCATTTGCGGCTCGCACTAGTGCAGAGTTATCTCAAAGAAAGGGGCCACGGTGTTTCTGTATCTCTATTATGTTGGTGCGGCTTCGGAACTTTTAAATATCTTGATATATCTCGAGAACTACGCATCTGATCAAAAAATATCATAGAACATAAAAAGTAGGAAACTTAATTCTCTACAAAAAAGGTCTCTTAACATTTTGCCATAGCTCGCTTCGTTTCCGAGATATTTGCAGATTTATCTCAAGGGAAGGGGCCTGACGGACATATTTCGAGATATTTCTTCTTCTTGTTGTTCTTCTTCTGCACAGCTAAGCTGGAAGTGGCATTTGCGGCTCGCCCTAGTGCAGCGTTATCTCAAAGAAAGTGGCCACGGTGTTTCTGTATCTCTATTATGTTGGTGCGGCTTCGGAACTTTTAAATATCTTGATATATCTCGAGAACTACGCATCTGATCAAAAAATATCATAGAACATAAAAAGTAGGAAACTTAATTCTCTACAAAAAAGGTCTCTTAACATTTTGCCATAGCTCGCTTCGTTTCCGAGATATTTGCAGATTTATCTCAAGGGAAGGGGCATGACGGACATATTTCGAGATGTTTCTTCTTCTTGTTGTTCTTCTTCTGCACAGCTAAGCTGGAAGTGGCATTTGCGGCTCGCACTAGTGCAGAGTTATCTCAAAGAAAGGGGCCACGGTGTTTCTGTATCTCTATTATGTTGGTGCGGCTTCGGAACTTTTAAATATCTCGATATATCTCGAAAACTACGCTTCTGATCAAAAAATATCATAGAACATAAATTGTAGGAAACATAATTCTCTACAAAAAACGTCTCTTAACATTTTGCCATAGCTCGCTTCGTTTCCGAGATATTTGCAGATATATCCCAAGGGAAGGGGCCTGACGGACGTATTTCGAGATATTTCTTCTTCTTGTTGTTCTTCTTCTGCACAGCTAAGCTGGAAGTGGCATTTGTAGGTCGCAATAGTGCAGAGTTATCTCAAAGAAAGGGGCCACGGTGTTTCTGTATCTCTATTATGTTGGTGCGCCTTCGGAACTTTTAAATATCTCGATATATCTCGAAAACTACGCTTCTGATCAAAAAATATCATAGAGCGTAAATTGTAGGAAACATTATTCTCTACAAAAAAGGTCTCTTAACCTTTTGCCATAGCTCGCTTCGTTTCCGAGATATTTGCAGATTTATCTCAAGGGAAGGGGCCTGACGGACATATTTCGAGATATTTCTTCTTCTTGTTGTTCTTCTTCTGCACAGCTAAGCTGGAAGTGGCATTTGCAGCTCCCAATAGTGCAGAGTTATCTCAAAGAAAGGGGCCACGGTGTTTCTGTATCTCTATTATGTTGGTGCGGCTTCGGAACTTTTAAATATCTTGATATATCTCGAGAACTACGCATCTGATCAAAAAATATCATAGAACATAAAAAGTAGGAAACTTAATTCTCTACAAAAAAGGTCTCTTAACATTTTGCCATAGCTCGCTTCGTTTCCGAGATATTTGCAGGTTTATCTCAAGGGAAGGGGCCTAACGGACATATTTCGAGATATTTCTTCTTCTTGTTGTTCTTCTTCTGCACAGCTAAGCTGGAAGTGGCATTTGCGGCTCGCACTAGTGCAGCGTTATCTCAAAGAAAGGGGCCACGGTGTTTCTGTATCTCTATTATGTTGGTGCGGCTTCGGAACTTTTAAATATCTTGATATATCTCGAGAACTACGCATCTGATCAAAAAATATCATAGAACATAAAAAGTAGGAAACTTAATTCTCTACAAAAAAGGTCTCTTAACATTTTGCCATAGCTCGCTTCGTTTCCGAGATATTTGCAGATTTATCTCAAGGGAAGGGGCATGACGGACATATTTCGAGATATTTCTTCTTCTTGTTGTTCTTCTTCTGCACAGCTAAGCTGGAAGTGGCATTTGCGGCTCGCACTAGTGCAGAGTTATCTCAAAGAAAGGGGCCACGGTGTTTCTGTATCTCTATTATGTTGGTGCGGCTTCGGAACTTTTAAATATCTCGATATATCTCGAAAACTACGCTTCTGATCAAAAAATATCATAGAACATAAATTGTAGGAAACATAATTCTCTACAAAAAAGGTCTCTTAACATTTTGCCATAGCTCGCTTCGTTTCCGAGATATTTGCAGATATATCTCAAGGGAAGGGGCCTGACGGACATATTTCGAGATATTTCTTCTTCTTGTTGTTCTTCTTCTGCACAGCTAAGCTGGAAGTGGCATTTGCGGCTCGCACTAGTGCAGAGTTATCTCAAAGAAAGGGGCCACGGTGTTTCTGTATCTCTATTATGTTGGTGCGGCTTCGGAACTTTTAAATATCTTGATATATCTCGAGAACTACGCATCTGATCAAAAAATATCATAGAACATAAAAAGTAGGAAACTTAATTCTCTACAAAAAAGGTCTCTTAACATTTTGCCATAGCTCGCTTCGTTTCCGAGATATTTGCAGATTTATCTCAAGGGAAGGGGCCTGACGGACATATTTCGAGATATTTCTTCTTCTTGTTGTTCTTCTTCTGCACAGCTAAGCTGGAAGTGGCATTTGCGGCTCGCACTAGTGCAGAGTTATCTCAAAGAAAGGGGCCACGGTGTTTCTGTATCTCTATTATGTTGGTGCGGCTTCGGAACTTTTAAATATCTTGATATATCTCGAGAACTACGCATCTGATCAAAAAATATCATAGAACATAAAAAGTAGGAAACTTAATTCTCTACAAAAAAGGTCTCTTAACATTTTGCCATAGCTCGCTTCGTTTCCGAGATATTTGCAGATTTATCTCAAGGGAAGGGGCCTGACGGACATATTTCGAGATATTTCTTCTTCTTGTTGTTCTTCTTCTGGACAGCTAAGCTGGAAGTGGCATTTGCGGCTCGCACTAGTGCAGCGTTATCTCAAAGAAAGGGGCCACGGTGTTTCTGTATCTCTATTATGTTGGTGCGGCTTCGGAACTTTTAAATATCTTGATATATCTCGAGAACTACGCATCTGATCAAAAAATATCATAGAACATAAAAAGTAGGAAACTTAATTCTCTACAAAAAAGGTCTCTTAACATTTTGCCATAGCTCGCTTCGTTTCCGAGATATTTGCAGATATATCCCAAGGGAAGGGGCCTGACGGACATATTTCGAGATATTTCTTCTTCTTGTTGTTCTTCTTCTGCACAGCTAAGCTGGAAGTGGCATTTGTAGGTCGCAATAGTGCAGAGTTATCTCAAAGAAAGGGGCCACGGTGTTTCTGTATCTCTATTATGTTGGTGCGCCTTCGGAACTTTTAAATATCTCGATATATCTCGAAAACTACGCTTCTGATCAAAAAATATCATAGAGCGTAAATTGTAGGAAACATTATTCTCTACAAAAAAGGTCTCTTAACATTTTGCCATAGCTCGCTTCGTTTCCGAGATATTTGCAGATTTATCTCAAGGGAAGGGGCCTGACGGACATATTTCGAGATATTTCTTCTTCATGTTGTTCTTCTTCTGCACAGCTAAGCTGGTAGTGGCATTTGCAGCGCGCAATAGTGCAGAGTTATCTCAAAGAAAGGGGCCACGGTGTTTCTGTATCTCTGTTATGTTGGTGCGGCTTCGGAACTTTTAAATATCTTGATATATCTCGAGAACTACGCATCTTATCAAAAAATATCATACTACATAAAAAGTAGGAAACTTAATTCTCTACAAGAAAGGTCTCTTAACATTTTGCCATAGCTCGCTTCGTTTCCGAGATATTTGCAGATTTATCTCAAGGGAAGGGGCCTGACGGACATATTTCGAGATATTTCTTCTTCTTGTTGTTCTTCTTCTGCACAGCTAAGCTGGAAGTGGCATTTGCGGCTCGCACTAGTGCAGAGTTATCTCAAAGAAAGGGGCCACGGTGTTTCTGTATCTCTATTATGTTGGTGCGGCTTCGGAACTTTTAAATATCTTGATATATCTCGAGAACTACGCATCTGATCAAAAAATATCATAGAACATAAAAAGTAGGAAACTTAATTCTCTACAAAAAAGGTCTCTTAACATTTTGCCATAGCTCGCTTCGTTTCCGAGATATTTGCAGATTTATCTCAAGGGAAGGGGCCTGACGGACATATTTCGAGATATTTCTTCTTCTTGTTGTTCTTCTTCTGCACAGCTAAGCTGGAAGTGGCATTTGCGGCTCGCACTAGTGCAGCGTTATCTCAAAGAAAGGGGCCACGGTGTTTCTGTATCTCTATTATTTTGGTGCGGCTTCGGAACTTTTAAATATCTTGATATATCTCGAGAACTACGCATCTGATCAAAAAATATCATAGAACATAAAAAGTAGGAAACTTAATTCTCTACAAAAAAGGTCTCTTAACATTTTGCCATAGCTCGCTTCGTTTCCGAGATATTTGCAGATATATCCCAAGGGAAGGGGCCTGACGGACATATTTCGAGATATTTCTTCTTCTTGTTGTTCTTCTTCTGCACAGCTAAGCTGGAAGTGGCATTTGTAGGTCGCAATAGTGCAGAGTTATCTCAAAGAAGCCACGGTGTTTCTGTATCTCTATTATGTTGGTGCGCCTTCGGAACTTTTAAATATCTCGATATATCTCGAAAACTACGCTTCTGATCAAAAAATATCATAGAACGTAAATTGTAGGAAACATTATTCTCTACAAAAAAGGTCTCTTAACATTTTGCCATAGCTCGCTTCGTTTCCGAGATATTTGCAGATTTATCTCAAGGGAAGGGGCCTGACGGACATATTTCGAGATATTTCTTCTTCATGTTGTTCTTCTTCTGCACAGCTAAGCTGGAAGTGGCATTTGCAGCGCGCAATAGTGCAGAGTTATCTCAAAGAAAGGGGCCACGGTGTTTCTGTATCTCTGTTATGTTGGTGCGGCTTCGGAACTTTTAAATATCTTGATATATCTCGAGAACTACGCATCTTATCAAAAAATATCATACTACATAAAAAGTAGGAAACTTAATTTTCTACAAGAAAGGTCTCTTAACATTTTGCCATAGCTCGCTTGGTTTCCGAGATATTTGCAGATTTATCTCAAGGGAAGGGGCCTGACGGACATATTTCGAGATATTTCTTCTTCTCGTTGTTCTTCTTCTGCACAGCTAAGCTGGAAGTGGCATTTGCGGCTCGCACTAGTGCAGAGTTATCTCAAAGAAAGGGGCTACGGTGTTTCTGTATCTCTGTTATGTTGGTGCGGCTTCGGAACTTTTAAATATCTTGATATATCTCGAGAACTACGCATCTTATCAAAAAATATCATACTACATAAAAAGTAGGAAACTTAATTCTCTACAAGAAAGGTCTCTTAACATTTTGCCATAGCTCGCTTCGTTTCCGAGATATTTGCAGATTTATCTCAAGGGAAGGGGCCTGACGGACATATTTCGAGATATTTCTTCTTCTTGTTGTTCTTCTTCTGGACAGCTAAGCTGGAAGTGGCATTTGCGGCTCGCACTAGTGCAGCGTTATCTCAAAGAAAGGGGCCACGGTGTTTCTGTATCTCTATTATGTTGGTGCGGCTTCGGAACTTTTAAATATCTTGATATATCTCGAGAACTACGCATCTGATCAAAAAATATCATAGAACATAAAAAGTAGGAAACTTAATTCTCTACAAAAAAGGTCTCTTAACATTTTGCCATAGCTCGCTTCGTTTCCGAGATATTTGCAGATATATCCCAAGGGAAGGGGCCTGACGGACATATTTCGAGATATTTCTTCTTCTTGTTGTTCTTCTTCTGCACAGCTAAGCTGGAAGTGGCATTTGTAGGTCGCAATAGTGCAGAGTTATCTCAAAGAAGCCACGGTGTTTCTGTATCTCTATTATGTTGGTGCGCCTTCGGAACTTTTAAATATCTCGATATATCTCGAAAACTACGCTTCTGATCAAAAAATATCATAGAACGTAAATTGTAGGAAACATTATTCTCTACAAAAAAGGTCTCTTAACATTTTGCCATAGCTCGCTTCGTTTCCGAGATATTTGCAGATTTATCTCAAGGGAAGGGGCCTGACGGACATATTTCGAGATATTTCTTCTTCATGTTGTTCTTCTTCTGCACAGCTAAGCTGGAAGTGGCATTTGCAGCGCGCAATAGTGCAGAGTTATCTCAAAGAAAGGGGCCACGGTGTTTCTGTATCTCTGTTATGTTGGTGCGGCTTCGGAACTTTTAAATATCTTGATATATCTCGAGAACTACGCATCTTATCAAAAAATATCATACTACATAAAAAGTAGGAAACTTAATTTTCTACAAGAAAGGTCTCTTAACATTTTGCCATAGCTCGCTTCGTTTCCGAGATATTTGCAGATTTATCTCAAGGGAAGGGGCCTGACGGACATATTTCGAGATATTTCTTCTTCTCGTTGTTCTTCTTCTGCACAGCTAAGCTGGAAGTGGCATTTGCGGCTCGCACTAGTGCAGAGTTATCTCAAAGAAAGGGGCTACGGTGTTTCTGTATCTCTGTTATGTTGGTGCGGCTTCGGAACTTTTAAATATCTTGATATATCTCGAGAACTACGCATCTTATCAAAAAATATCATACTACATAAAAAGTAGGAAACTTAATTCTCTACAAGAAAGGTCTCTTAACATTTTGCCATAGCTCGCTTCGTTTCCGAGATATTTGCAGATTTATCTCAAGGGAAGGGGCCTGACGGACATATTTCGAGATATTTCTTCTTCTTGTTGTTCTTCTTCTGCACAGCTAAGCTGGAAGTGGCATTTGCGGCTCGCACTAGTGCAGAGTTATCTCAAAGAAAGGGGCCACGGTGTTTCTGTATCTCTATTATGTTGGTGCGGCTTCGGAACTTTTAAATATCTCGATATATCTCGAAAACTACGCTTCTGATCAAAAAATATCATAGAACATAAATTGTAGGAAACATAATTCTCTACAAAAAAGGTCTCTCAACATTTTGCCATAGCTCGCTTCGTTTCCGAGATATTTGCAGATATATCTCAAGGGAAGGGGCCTGACGGACATATTTCGAGATATTTCTTCTTCTTGTTGTTCTTCTTCTGCACAGCTAAGCTGGAAGTGGCATTTGCGGCTCGCACTAGTGCAGAGTTATCTCAAAGAAAGGGGCCACGGTGTTTCTGTATCTCTATTATGTTGGTGCGGCTTCGGAACTTTTAAATATCTTGATATATCTCGAGAACTACGCATCTGATCAAAAAATATCATAGAACATAAAAAGTAGGAAACTTAATTCTCTACAAAAAAGGTCTCTTAACATTTTGCCATAGCTCGCTTCGTTTCCGAGATATTTGCAGATTTATCTCAAGGGAAGGGGCCTGACGGACATATTTCGAGATATTTCTTCTTCTTGTTGTTCTTCTTCTGCACAGCTAAGCTGGAAGTGGCATTTGCGGCTCGCCCTAGTGCAGCGTTATCTCAAAGAAAGTGGCCACGGTGTTTCTGTATCTCTATTATGTTGGTGCGGCTTCGGAACTTTTAAATATCTTGATATATCTCGAGAACTACGCATCTGATCAAAAAATATCATAGAACATAAAAAGTAGGAAACTTAATTCTCTACAAAAAAGGTCTCTTAACATTTTGCCATAGCTCGCTTCGTTTCCGAGATATTTGCAGATTTATCTCAAGGGAAGGGGCATGACGGACATATTTCGAGATATTTCTTCTTCTTGTTGTTCTTCTTCTGCACAGCTAAGCTGGAAGTGGCATTTGCGGCTCGCACTAGTGCAGAGTTATCTCAAAGAAAGGGGCCACGGTGTTTCTGTATCTCTATTATGTTGGTGCGGCATCGAACCTTTTAAATATCTCGATATATCTCGAAAACTACGCTTCTGATCAAAAAATATCATAGAACATAAATTGTAGGAAACATAATTCTCTACAAAAAACGTCTCTTAACATTTTGCCATAGCTCGCTTCGTTTCCGAGATATTTGCAGATATATCCCAAGGGAAGGGGCCTGACGGACATATTTCGAGATATTTCTTCTTCTTGTTGTTCTTCTTCTGCACAGCTAAGCTGGAAGTGGCATTTGTAGGTCGCAATAGTGCAGAGTTATCTCAAAGAAAGGGGCCACGGTGTTTCTGTATCTCTATTATGTTGGTGCGCCTTCGGAACTTTTAAATATCTCGATATATCTCGAAAACTACGCTTCTGATCAAAAAATATCATAGAACGTAAATTGTAGGAAACATTATTCTCTACAAAAAAGGTCTCTTAACATTTTGCCATAGCTCGCTTCGTTTCCGGGATATTTGCAGATTTATCTCAAGGGAAGGGGCCTGACGGACATATTTCGAGATATTTCTTCTTCATGTTGTTCTTCTTCTGCACAGCTAAGCTGGAAGTGGCATTTGCAGCGCGCAATAGTGCAGAGTTATCTCAAAGAAAGGGGCCACGGTGTTTCTGTATCTCTGTTATGTTGGTGCGGCTTCGGAACTTTTAAATATCTTGATATATCTCGTGAACTACGCATCTTATCAAAAAATATCATACTACATAAAAAGTAGGAAACTTAATTCTCTACAAGAAAGGTCTCTTAACATTTTGCCATAGCTCGCTTCGTTTCCGAGATATTTGCAGATTTATCTCAAGGGAAGGGGCCTGACGGACATATTTCGAGATATTTCTTCTTCTCGTTGTTCTGCTTCTGCACAGCTAAGCTCGAAGTGGCATTTGCGGCTCGCACTAGTGCAGAGTTATCTCAAAGAAAGGGGGCACGGTGTTTCTGTATCTCTATTATGTTGGTGCGGCTTCGGAACTTTTAAATATCTTGATATATCTCGAGAACTACGCATCTGATCAAAAAATATCATAGAACATAAAAAGTAGGAAACTTAATTCTCTACAAAAAAGGTCTCTTAACATTTTGCCATAGCTCGCTTCGTTTCCGAGATATTTGCAGATATATCCCAAGGGAAGGGGCCTGACGGACATATTTCGAGATATTTCTTCTTCTTGTTGTTCTTCTTCTGCACAGCTAAGCTGGAAGTGGCATTTGCGGCTCGCACTAGTGCAGCGTTATCTCAAAGAAAGGGGCCACGGTGTTTCTGTATCTCTATTATGTTGGTGCGGCTTCGGAACTTTTAAATATCTTGATATATCTCGAGAACTACGCATCTGATCAAAAAATATCATAGAACATAAAAAGTAGGAAACTTAATTCTCTACAACAAAGGTCTCTTAACATTTTGCCATAACTCGCTTCGTTTCCGAGATATTTGCAGATATATCCCAAGGGAAGGGGCCTGACGGACATATTTCGAGATATTTCTTCTTCTTGTTGTTCTTCTTCTGCACAGCTAAGCTGGAAGTGGCATTTGTAGGTCGCAATAGTGCAGAGTTATCTCAAAGAAAGGGGCCACGGTGTTTCTGTATCTCTATTATGTTGGTGCGCCTTCGGAACTTTTAAATATCTCGATATATCTCGAAAACTACGCTTCTGATCAAAAAATATCATAGAACGTAAATTGTAGGAAACATTATTCTCTACAAAAAAGGTCTCTTAACATTTTGCCATAGCTCGCTTCGTTTCCGAGATATTTGCAGATTTATCTCAAGGGAAGGGGCCTGACGGACATATTTCGAGATATTTCTTCTTCATGTTGTTCTTCTTCTGCACAGCTAAGCTGGAAGTGGCATTTGCAGCGCGCAATAGTGCAGAGTTATCTCAAAGAAAGGGGCCACGGTGTTTCTGTATCTCTGTTATGTTGGTGCGGCTTCGGAACTTTTAAATATCTTGATATATCTCGAGAACTACGCATCTTATCAAAAAATATCATACTACATAAAAAGTAGGAAACTTAATTCTCTACAAGAAAGGTCTCTTAACATTTTGCCATAGCTCGCTTCGTTTCCGAGATATTTGCAGATATATCTCAAGGGAAGGGGCCTGACGGACATATTTCGAGATATTTCTTCTTCTTGTTGTTCTTCTTCTGCACAGCTAAGCTGGAAGTGGCATTTGCGGCTCGCACTAGTGCAGAGTTATCTCAAAGAAAGGGGCCACGGTGTTTCTGTATCTCTATTATGTTGGTGCGGCTTCGGAACTTTTAAATATCTCGATATATCTCGAAAACTACGCTTCTGATCAAAAAATATCATAGAACATAAATTGTAGGAAACATAATTCTCTACAAAAAAGGTCTCTCAACATTTTGCCATAGCTCGCTTCGTTTCCGAGATATTTGCAGATATATCTCAAGGGAAGGGGCCTGACGGACATATTTCGAGATATTTCTTCTTCTTGTTGTTCTTCTTCTGCACAGCTAAGCTGAAAGTGGCATTTACAGCTCGCAATAGTGCAAAGTTATCTCAAAGAAAGGGGCCACGGTGTTTCTGTATCTCTAATATGTTGGTGCGGCTTCGGAACTTTTAAATATCTCGATATATCTCGAAAACTACGCTTCTGATCAAAAAATATCATAGAACATAAATTGTAGGAAACTTAATTCTCTACAAAAAAGGTCTCTTAACATTTTGCCATAGCTCTCTTCGTTTCCGAGATATTTGCAGATTTATCTCAAGGGAAGGGGCCTGACGGACATATTTCGAGATATTTCTTCTTCTTGTTGTTCTCTTCTGCACAGATAAGCTGGAAGTGGCATTTGCAGCTCGCAATAGTGCAGAGTTATCTCAAAGAAAGGGGCCACGGTGTTTCTGTATCTCTATTATGTTTGTGCGGCTTCGGAACTTTTAAATATCTTGATATATCTCGAGAACTACGCATCTGATCAAAAAATATCATAGAACATAAAAAGTAGCAAACTTAATTCTCTACAAAAAAGGTCTCTTAACATTTTGCCATAGCTCGCTTCGTTTCCGAGATATTTGCAGGTTTATCTCAAGGGAAGGGGCCTAACGGACATATTTCGAGATATTTCTTCTTCTTGTTGTTCTTCTTCTGCACAGCTAAGCTGGAAGTGGCATTTGCGGCTCGCACTAGTGCAGCGTTATCTCAAAGAAAGGGGCCACGGTGTTTCCGTATCTCTATTATGTTGGTGCGGCTTCGGAACTTTTAAATATCTTGATATATCTCGAGAACTACGCATCTGATCAAAAAATATCATAGAACATAAAAAGTAGGAAACTTAATTCTCTACAAAAAAGGTCTCTTAACATTTTGCCATAGCTCGCTTCGTTTCCGAGATATTTGCAGATATATCCCAAGGGAAGGGGCCTGACGGACATATTTCGAGATATTTCTTCTTCTTGTTGTTCTTCTTCTGCACAGCTAAGCTGGAAGTGGCATTTGTAGGTCGCAATAGTGCAGAGTTATCTCAAAGAAAGGGGCCACGGTGTTTCTGTATCTCTATTATGTTGGTGCGCCTTCGGAACTTTTAAATATCTCGATATATCTCGAAAACTACGCATCTGATCAAAAAATATCATAGAACATAAAAAGTAGGAAACTTAATTCTCTACAAAAAAGGTCTCTTAACATTTTGCCATAGCTCGCTTCGTTTCCGAGATATTTGCAGATATATCCCAAGGGAAGGGGCCTGACGGACATATTTCGAGATATTCCTTCTTCTTGTTGTTCTTCTTCTGCACAGCTAAGCTGGAAGTGGCATTTGTAGGTCGCAATAGTGCAGAGTTATCTCAAAGAAAGGGGCCACGGTGTTTCTGTATCTCTATTATGTTGGTGCGCCTTCGGAACTTTTAGATATCTCGATATATCTCGAAAACTACGCTTCTGATCAAAAAATATCATAGAACGTAAATTGTAGGAAACATTATTCTCTACAAAAAAGGTCTCTTAACATTTTGCCATAGCTCGCTTCGTTTCCGAGATATTTGCAGATTTATCTCAAGGGAAGGGGCCTGACGGACATATTTCGAGATATTTCTTCTTCATGTTGTTCTTCTTCTGCACAGCTAAGCTGGAAGTGGCATTTGCAGCGCGCAATAGTGCAGAGTTATCTCAAAGAAAGGGGCCACGGTGTTTCTGTATCTCTGTTATGTTGGTGCGGCTTCGGAACTTTTAAATATCTTGATATATCTCGAGAACTACGCATCTTATCAAAAAATATCATACTACATAAAAAGTAGGAAACTTAATTCTCTACAAGAAAGGTCTCTTAACATTTTGCCATAGCTCGCTTCGTTTCCGAGATATTTGCAGATTTATCTCAAGGGAAGGGGCCTGACGGACATATTTCGAGATATTTCTTCTTCTCGTTGTTCTTCTTCTGCACAGCTAAGCTGGAAGTGGCATTTGCGGCTCGCACTAGTGCAGAGTTATCTCAAAGAAAGGGGCCACGGTGTTTCTGTATCTCTATTATGTTGGTGCGGCTTCGGAACTTTTAAATATCTCGATATATCTCGAAAACTACGCTTCTGATCAAAAAATATCATAGAACATAAATTGTAGGAAACATAATTCTCTACAAAAAAGGTCTCTTAACATTTTGCCATAGCTCGCTTCGTTTCCGAGATATTTGCAGATATATCTCAAGGGAAGGGGCCTGACGGACATATTTCGAGATATTTCTTCTTCTTGTTGTTCTTCTTCTGCACAGCTAAGCTGAAAGTGGCATTTACAGCTCGCAATAGTGCAAAGTTATCTCAAAGAAAGGGGCCACGGTGTTTCTGTATCTCTAATATGTTGGTGCGGCTTCGGAACTTTTAAATATCTCGATATATCTCGAAAACTACGCTTCTGATCAAAAAATATCATAGAACATAAATTGTAGGAAACATAATTCTCTACAAGAAAGGTCTCTTAACATTTTGCCATAGCTCGCTTCGTTTCCGAGATATTTGCAGATATATCTCAAGGGAAGGGGCCTGACGGACATATTTCGAGATATTTCTTCTTCTTGTTGTTCTTCTTCTGCACAGCTAAGCTGAAAGTGGCATTTACAGCTCGCAATAGTGCAAAGTTATCTCAAAGAAAGGGGCCACGGTGTTTCTGTATCTCTATTATGTTGGTGCGGCTTCGGAACTTTTAGATATCTTGATATATCTCGAGAACTACGCATCTGATCAAAAAATATCATAGAACATAAAAAGTAGGAAACTTAATTCTCTACAAAAAAGGTCTCTTAACATTTTGCCATAGCTCGCTTCGTTTCCGAGATATTTGCAGATTTATCTCAAGGGAACGGGGCCTGACGGACATATTTCGAGATATTTCTTCTTCTTGTTGTTCTTCTTCGGCACAGCTAAGCTGGAAGTGGCATTTGCGGCTCGCACTAGTGCAGCGTTATCTCAAAGAAAGGGGCCACGGTGTTTCTGTATCTCTATTATGTTGGTGCGGCTTCGGAACTTTTAAATATCTTGATATATCTCGAGAACTACGCATCTGATCAAAAAATATCATAGAACATAAAAAGTAGGAAACTTAATTCTCTACAAAAAAGGTCTCTTAACATTTTGCCATAGCTCGCTTCGTTTCCGAGATATTTGCAGATTTATCTCAAGGGAAGGGGTCTGACGGACATATTTCGAGATATTTCTTCTTCTTGTTGTTCTTCTTCTGCACAGCTAAGCTGGAAGTGGCATTTGTAGGTCGCAATAGTGCAGAGTTATCTCAAAGAAAGGGGCCACGGTGTTTCTGTATCTCTATTATGTTGGTGCGCCTTCGGAACTTTTAAATATCTCGATATATCTCGAAAACTACGCATCTGATCAAAAAATATCATAGAACATAAAAAGTAGGAAACTTAATTCTCTACAAAAAAGGTCTCTTAACATTTTGCCATAGCTCGCTTCGTTTCCGAGATATTTGCAGATATATCCCAAGGGAAGGGGCCTGACCGACATATTTCGAGATATTTCTTCTTCTCGTTGTTCTTCTTCTGCACAGCTAAGCTGGAAGTGGCATTTGCGGCTCGCACTAGTGCAGAGTTATCTCAAAGAAAGGGGCCACGGTGTTTCTGTATCTCTATTATGTTGGTGCGGCTTCGGAACTTTTAAATATCTCGATATATCTCGAAAACTACGCTTCTGATCAAAAAATATCATAGAACATAAATTGTAGGAAACATAATTCTCTACAAAAAAAGGTGTCTTAACATTTTGCCATAGCTCGCTTCGTTTCCGAGATATTTGCAGATATATCTCAAGGGAAGGGGCCTGACGGACATATTTCGAGATATTTCTTCTTCTTGTTGTTCTTCTTCTGCACAGCTAAGCTGAAAGTGGCATTTACAGCTCGCAATAGTGCAAAGTTATCTCAAAGAAAGGGGCCACGGTGTTTCTGTATCTCTATTATGTTGGTGCGGCTTCGGAACTTTTAAATATCTTGATATATCTCGAGAACTACGCATCTGATCAAAAAATATCATAGAACATAAAAAGTAGGAAACTTAATTCTCTACAAAAAAGGTCTCTTAACATTTTGCCATAGCTCGCTTCGTTTCCGAGATATTTGCAGATTTATCTCAAGGGAAGGGGCCTGACGGACATATTTCGAGATATTTCTTCTTCTTGTTGTTCTTCTTCTGCACAGCTAAGCTGGAAGTGGCATTTGCGGCTCGCACTAGTGCAGCGTTATCTCAAAGAAAGGGGCCACGGTGTTTCTGTATCTCTATTATGTTGGTGCGGCTTCGGAACTTTTAAATATCTTGATATATCTCGAGAACTACGCATCTGATCAAAAAATATCATAGAACATAAAAAGTAGGAAACTTAATTCTCTACAAAAAAGGTCTCTTAACATTTTGCCATAGCTCGCTTCGTTTCCGAGATATTTGCAGATATATCCCAAGGGAAGGGGCCTGACGGACATATTTCGAGATATTTCTTCTTCTTGTTGTTCTTCTTCTGCACAGCTAAGCTGGAAGTGGCATTTGTAGGTCGCAATAGTGCAGAGTTATCTCAAAGAAAGGGGCCACGGTGTTTCTGTATCTCTATTATGTTGGTGCGCCTTCGGAACTTTTAAATATCTCGATATATCTCGAAAACTACGCTTCTGATCAAAAAATATCATAGAACGTAAATTGTAGGAAACATTATTCTCTACAAAAAAGGTCTCTTAACATTTTCCCATAGCTCGCTTCGTTTCCGAGATATTTGCAGATTTATCTCAAGGGAAGGGGCCTGACGGACATATTTCGAGATATTTCTTCTTCATGTTGTTCTTCTTCTGCACAGCTAAGCTGGAAGTGGCATTTGCAGCGCGCAATAGTGCAGAGTTATCTCAAAGAAAGGGGCCACGGTGTTTCTGTATCTCTGTTATGTTGGTGCGGCTTCGGAAATTTTAAATATCTTGATATATCTCGAGAACTACGCATCTTATCAAAAAATATCATACTACATAAAAAGTAGGAAACTTAATTCTCTACAAGAAAGGTCTCTTAACATTTTGCCATAGCTCGCTTCGTTTCCGAGATATTTGCAGATTTATCTCAAGGGAAGGGGCCTGACGGACATATTTCGAGATATTTCTTCTTCTCGTTGTTCTTCTTCTGCACAGCTAAGCTGGAAGTGGCATTTGCAGCTCCCAATAGTGCAGAGTTATCTCAAAGAAAGGGGCCACGGTGTTTCTGTATCTCTATTATGTTGGTGCGGCTTCGGAACTTTTAAATATCTTGATATATCTCGAGAACTACGCATCTGATCAAAAAATATCATAGAACATAAAAAGTAGGAAACTTAATTCTCTACAAAAAAGGTCTCTTAACATTTTGCCATAGCTCGCTTCGTTTCCGAGATATTTGCAGATTTATCTCAAGGGAAGGGTCCTGATGGACATATTTCGAGATATTTCTTCTTCTTGTTGTTCTTCTTCTGCACAGCTAAACTGGAAGTGGCATTTCCAGCTCGCAATCGTGCAGAGTTATCTCAAAGAAAGGGGCCACGGTGTTTCTGTATCTCTATTATGTTGGTGCGGCTTCGGAACTTTTAAATATCTTGATATATCTCGAGAACTACGCCTCTGATCGAAAAATATCATAGAACATAAAAAGTAGGAAACTTAATTCTCTACAAAAAAGGTCTCTTAACATTTTGCCATAGCTCGCTTCCTTTCCGAGATATTTGCAGATTTATCTCAACGGAAGGGGCCTGACGGACATATTTCGAGATATTTCTTCTTCTTGTTGTTCTTCTTCTGCACAGCTAAGCTGAAAGTGGCATTTACAGCTCGCAATAGTGCAAAGTTATCTCAAAGAAAGGGGCCACGGTGTTTCTGTATCTCTATTATGTTGGTGCGCCTTTGGAACTTTTAAATATCTCGATATATCTCGAAAACTACGCTTCTGATCAAAAAATATCATAGAACATAAATTGTAGGAAACATAATTCTCTACAAAAAAGGTCTCTTAACATTTTGCCATAGCTCGCTTCGTTTCCGAGATATTTGCAGATTTATCTCAACGGAAGGGGCCTGACGGACATATTTCGAGATATTTCTTCTTCTTGTTGTTCTTCTTCTGCACAGCTAAGCTGGAAGTGGCATTTGCAGCTCGCAATAGTGCGGAGTTATCTCAAAGAGAGGGGCCACGGTGTTTCTGTATCTCTATTATGTTGGTGCGGCTTCGGAACTTTTAAATATCTTGATATATCTCGAGAACTACGCATCTGATCAAAAAATATCATACTACATAAAAAGTAGGAAACTTAATTCTCTACAAGAAAGGTCTCTTAACATTTTGCCATAGCTCGCTTCGTTTCCGAGATATTTGCAGATTTATCTCAAGGGAAGGGGCCTGACCGACATATTTCGAGATATTTCTTCTTCTTGTTGTTCTTCTTCTGCACAGCTAAGCTGGAAGTGGCATTTGCAGCTCGCAATAGTGCGGAGTTATCTCAAAGAGAGGGGCCACGGTGTTTCTGTATCTCTATTATGTTGGTGCGGCTTCGGAACTTTTAAATATCTTGATATATCTCGAGAACTACGCATCTGATCAAAAAATATCATACTACATAAAAAGTAGGAAACTTAATTCTCTACAAGAAAGGTCTCTTAACATTTTGCCATAGCTCGCTTCGTTTCCGAGATATTTGCAGATTTATCTCAAGGGAAGGGGCCTGACCGACATATTTCGAGATATTTCTTCTTCTTGTTGTTCTTCTTCTGCACAGCTAAGCTGGAAGTGGCATTTGCAGCTCCCAATAGTGCAGAGTTATCTCAAAGAAAGGGGCCACGGTGTTTCTGTATCTCTATTATGTTGGTGCGGCTTCGGAACTTTTAAATATCTTGATATATCTCGAGAACTACGCATCTGATCAAAAAATATCATAGAACATAAAAAGTAGGAAACTTAATTCTCTACAAAAAAGGTCTCTTAACATTTTGCCATAGCTCGCTTCGTTTCCGAGATATTTGCAGATTTATCTCAAGGGAAGGGTCCTGATGGACATATTTCGAGATATTTCTTCTTCTTGTTGTTCTTCTTCTGCACAGCTAAACTGGAAGTGGCATTTCCAGCTCGCAATCGTGCAGAGTTATCTCAAAGAAAGGGGCCACGGTGTTTCTGTATCTCTATTATGTTGGTGCGGCTTCGGAACTTTTAAATATCTTGATATATCTCGAGAACTACGCCTCTGATCGAAAAATATCATAGAACATAAAAAGTAGGAAACTTAATTCTCTACAAAAAAGGTCTCTTAACATTTTGCCATAGCTCGCTTCGTTTCCGAGATATTTGCAGATTTATCTCAAGGGAAGGGGCCTGACGGACATATTTCGAGATATTTCTTCTTCATGTTGTTCTTCTTCTGCACAGCTAAGCTGGAAGTGGCATTTGCAGCGCGCAATAGTGCAGAGTTATCTCAAAGAAAGGGGCCACGGTGTTTCTGTATCTCTGTTATGTTGGTGCGGCTTCGGAACTTTTAAATATCTTGATATATCTCGAGAACTACGCATCTGATCAAAAAATATCATACTACATAAAAAGTAGGAAACTTAATTGTCTACAAGAAAGGTCTCTTAACATTTTGCCATAGCTGGCTTCGTTTCCGAGATATTTGCAGATTTATCTCAAGGGAAGAGGGCTGACGGACATATTTCGAGATATTTCTTCTTCTTGTTGTTCTTCTTCTGCACAGCTAAGCTGGAAGTGGCATTTGCGGCTCGCACTAGTACACAGTTATCTCAAAGAAAGGGGCCACGGTGTTTCTGTATCTCTATTATGTTGGTGCGGCTTCGGAACTTTTAAATATCTCGATATATCTCGAAAACTACGCTTCTGATCAAAAAATATCATAGAACATAAATTGTAGGAAACATAATTCTCTACAAAAAACGTCTCTTAACATTTTGCCATAGCTCGCTTCGTTTCCGAGATATTTGCAGATATATCTCAAGGGAAGAGTCCTGATGGACATATTTCGAGATATTGCTTCTTCTTGTTGTTCTTCTTCTGCACAGCTAAACTGGAAGTGGCATTTCCAGCTCGCAATCGTGCAGAGTTATCTCAAAGAAAGGGGCCACGGTGTTTCTGTATCTCTATTATGTTGGTGCGGCTTCGGAACTTTTAAATATCTTGATATATCTCGAGAACTACGCCTCTGATCGAAAAATATCATAGAAGATAAAAAGTAGGAAACTTAATTCTCTACAAAAAAGGTCTCTTAACATTTTGCCATAGCTCGCTTCGTTTCCGAGATATTTGCAGATTTATCTCAAGGGAAGGGGCCTGACGGACATATTTCGAGATATTTCTTCTTCTGCACAGCTAAGCTGGAAGTGGCATTTGCAGCGCGCAATAGTGCAGAGTTATCTCAAAGAAAGGGGCCACGGTGTTTCTGTATCTCTGTTATGTTGGTGCGGCTTCGGAACTTTTAAATATCTTGATATATCTCGAGAACTACGCATCTGATCAAAAAATATCATACTACATAAAAAGTAGGAAACTTAATTCTCTACAAGAAAGGTCTCTTAACATTTTGCCATAGCTCGCTTCGTTTCCGAGATATTTGCAGATTTATCTCAAGGGAAGGGGCCTGACGGACATATTTCGAGATATTTCTTCTTCTTGTTGTTCTTCTTCTGCACAGCTAAGCTGGAAGTGGCATTTGCGGCTCGCATTAGTACACAGTTATCTCAAAGAAAGGGGCCACGGTGTTTCTGTATCTCTATTATGTTGGTGCGGCTTCGGAACTTTTAAATATCTCGATATATCTCGAAAACTACGCTTCTGATCAAAAAATATCATAGAACATAAATTGTAGGAAACATAATTCTCTACAAAAAACGTCTCTTAACATTTTGCCATAGCTCGCTTCGTTTCCGAGATATTTGCAGATATATCCCAAGGGAAGGGGCCTGACGGATATATTTCGAGATATTTCTTCTTCTTGTTGTTCTTCTTCTGCACAGCTAAGCTGGAAGTGGCATTTGCAGGTCGCAATAGTGCAGAGTTATCTCAAAGAAAGGGGCCACGGTGTTTCTGTATCTCTATTATGTTGGTGCGGCTTCGGAACTTTTAAATATCTCGATATATCTCGAAAACCACGCTTCTGATCAAAAAATATCATAGAACGTAAATTGTAGGAAACATTATTCTCTACAAAAAAGGTCTCTTAACATTTTGCCATAGCTCGCTTCGTTTCCGAGATATTTGCAGATTTATCTCAAGGGAAGGGTCCTGATGGACATATTTCGAGATATTTCTTCTTCTTGTTGTTCTTCTTCTGCACAGCTAAGCTGGAAGTGGCATTTGCAGCTCGCAATAGTGCAGAGTTATCTCAAAGAGAGGGGCCACGGTGTTTCTGTATCTCTATTATGTTGGTGCGGCTTCGGAACTTTTAAATATCTTGATATATCTCGAGAACTACGCATCTGATCAAAAAATCTCATACTACATAAAAAGTAGGAAACTTAATTCTCTACAAGAGAGGTCTCTAAACATTTTGCCATAGCTCGCTTCGTTTCCGAGATATTTGCAGATTTATCTCAAGGGAAGGGGCCTGACGGACATATTTCGAGATATTTCTTCTTCTTGTTGTTCTTCTTCTGCACAGCTAAGCTGGAAGTGGCATTTGCAGCTCGCAATAGTGCAGAGTTATCTCAAAGAGAGGGGCCACGGTGTTTCTGTATCTCTATTATGTTGGTGCGGCTTCGGAACTTTTAAATATCTTGATATATCTCGAGAACTACGCATCTGATCAAAAAATATCATACTACATAAAAAGTAGGAAACTTAATTCTCTACAAGAGAGGTCTCTTAACATTTTGCCATAGCTCGCTTCGTTTCCGAGATATTTGCAGATTTATCTCAAGGGAAGGGGCCTGACGGACATATTTCGAGATATTTCTTCTTCTTGTTGTTCTTCTTCTGCACAGCTAAGCTGGAAGTGGCATTTGCAGCGCGCAATAGTGCAGAGTTATCTCAAAGAAAGGGGCCACGGTGTTTCTGTATCTCTGTTATGTTGGTGCGGCTTCGGAACTTTTAAATATCTTGATATATCTCGAGAACTACGCATCTGATCAAAAAATATCATACTACATAAAAAGTAGGAAACTTAATTCTCTACAAGAAAGGTCTCTAAACATTTTGCCATAGCTCGCTTCGTTTCCGAGATATTTGCAGATTTATCTCAAGGGAAGGGGCCTGACGGACATATTTCGAGATATTTCTTCTTCTTGTTGTTCTTCTTCTGCACAGCTAAGCTGGAAGTGGCATTTCAGCTCGCAATAGTGCAGAGTTATCTCAAAGAGAGGGGCCACGGTGTTTCTGTATCTCTATTATGTTGGTGCGGCTTCGGAACTTTTAAATATCTTGATATATCTCGAGAACTACGCATCTGATCAAAAAATATCATACAAGATAAAAAGTAGGAAACCTAATTCTCTACAAAAAAGGTCTCTTAACATTTTGCCATAGCTCGCTTCGTTTCCGAGATATTTGCAGATTTATCTCAAGGGAAGGGGCCTGACGGACATATTTCGAGATATTTCTTCTTCTTGTTGTTCTTCTTCTGCACAGCTAAACTGGAAGTGGCATTTACAGCTCGCAATAGTGCAGAGTTATCTCAAAGAAAGGGGCCACGGTGTTTCTGTATCTCTATTATGTTGGTGCGGCTTCGGAACTTTTAAATATCTTGATATATCTCGAGAACTACGCATCTGATCAAAAAATATCATGGAACATAAAAAGTGGGAAACTTGATTCTCTACAAAAAAGGTCTCTCAACATTTTGCCATTGCTCGCTTCGTTTCCGAGATATTTGCAGATTTATCTCAAGGGAAGGGGCCTAACGGACATATTTCGAGATATTTCTTCTTCTTGTTGTTCTTCTTCTGCACAGCTAAGCTGGAAGTGGCATTTCAGCTCGCAATAGTGCAGAGTTATCTCAAAGAGAGGGGCCACGGTGTTTCTGTATCTCTCTTATGTTGGTGCGGCTTTGGAACTTTTAAATATCTCGATATATCTCGAAAACTACGCTTCTGATCAAAAAATATCATAGAACATAAATTGTAGGAAACATAATTCTCTACAAAAAACGTCTCTTAACATTTTGCCATAGCTCGCTTCGTTTCCGAGATATTTGCAGATTCAGCTCAAAGGAACTGGCCTGACGGACATATTTCGAGATATTTCTTCTTCTTGTTGTTCTTCCTCTGCACAGCTAAGCTGGAAGTGGCATTTGCAGCTCGCAATAGTGCAGAGTTATCTCAAAGAAAGGGGCCACGGTGTTTCTGTATCTCTATTATGTTGGTGCGGCTTCGGAACTTTTAAATATCTCGATATATCTCGAAAACTACGCTTCTGATCAAAAAATATTATAGAACATAAATTGTAGGAAATATAATTCTCTACAAAAAAGGTCTCTTAACATTTTGCCATAGCTCGCTTCGTTTCCGAGATATTTGCAGATTTATCTCAAGGGAAGGGGCCTGACGGACATATTTCGAGATATTTCTTCTTCTTGTTGTTCTTCTTCTGCACAGCTAAGCTGGAAGTGGCATTTGCGGCTCGCACTAGTGCAGAGTTATCTCAAAGAAAGGGGCCACGGTGTTTCTGTATCCCTATTATGTTGGTGCGGCTTCGGAACTTTTAAATATCTCGATATATCTCGAAAACTACGCTTCTGATCAAAAAATATCATAGAACATAAAAAGTGGGAAACTTAATTCTCTACAAAAAAGGTCTCTGAACATTTTGCCATAGCTCGCTTCGTTTCCGAGATATTTGCCGATTTATCTCAAGGGAAGGGGCCTAACGGACATATTTCGAGATATTTCTTCTTCTTGTTGTTCTTCTTCTGCACAGCTAAACTGGAAGTGGCATTTCCAGCTCGCAATAGTGCAGAGTTATCTCAAAGAGAGGGGCCACGGTGTTTCTGTATCTCTATTATGTTGGTGCGGCTTCGGAACTTTTAAATATCTTGATATATCTCGAGAACTACGCATCTGATCAAAAAATATCATACAAGATAAAAAGTAGGAAACCTAATTCTCTACAAAAAAGGTCTCTTAACATTTTGCCATAGCTCGCTTCGTTTCCGAGATATTTGCAGATTTATCTCAAGGGAAGGGGCCTGACGGACATATTTCGAGATATTTCTTCTTCTTGTTGTTCTTCTTCTGCACAGCTAAACTGGAAGTGGCATTTACAGCTCGCAATAGTGCAGAGTTATCTCAAAGAAAGGGGCCACGGTGTTTCTGTATCTCTATTATGTTGGTGCGGCTTCGGAACTTTTAAATATCTTGATATATCTCGAGAACTACGCATCTGATCAAAAAATATCATAGAACATAAAAAGTGGGAAACTTGATTCTCTACAAAAAAGGTCTCTCAACATTTTGCCATTGCTCGCTTCGTTTCCGAGATATTTGCAGATTTATCTCAAGGGAAGGGGCCTAACGGACATATTTCGAGATATTTCTTCTTCTTGTTGTTCTTCTTCTGCACAGCTAAGCTGGAAGTGGCATTTCAGCTCGCAATAGTGCAGAGTTATCTCAAAGAGAGGGGCCACGGTGTTTCTGTATCTCTATTATGTTGGTGCGGCTTCGGAACTTTTAAATATCTTGATATATCTCGAGAACTACGCATCTGATCAAAAAATATCATACAAGATAAAAAGTAGGAAACCTAATTCTCTACAAAAAAGGTCTCTTAACATTTTGCCATAGCTCGCTTCGTTTCCGAGATATTTGCAGATTTATCTCAAGGGAAGGGGCCTGACGGACATATTTCGAGATATTTCTTCTTCTTGTTGTTCTTCTTCTGCACAGCTAAACTGGAAGTGGCATTTACAGCTCGCAATAGTGCAGAGTTATCTCAAAGAAAGGGGCCACGGTGTTTCTGTATCTCTATTATGTTGGTGCGGCTTCGGAACTTTTAAATATCTTGATATATCTCGAGAACTACGCATCTGATCAAAAAATATCATAGAACATAAAAAGTGGGAAACTTGATTCTCTACAAAAAAGGTCTCTCAACATTTTGCCATTGCTCGCTTCGTTTCCGAGATATTTGCAGATTTATCTCAAGGGAAGGGGCCTAACGGACATATTTCGAGATATTTCTTCTTCTTGTTGTTCTTCTTCTGCACAGCTAAGCTGGAAGTGGCATTTCAGCTCGCAATAGTGCAGAGTTATCTCAAAGAGAGGGGCCACGGTGTTTCTGTATCTCTATTATGTTGGTGCGGCTTTGGAACTTTTAAATATCTCGATATATCTCGAAAACTACGCTTCTGATCAAAAAATATCATAGAACATAAATTGTAGGAAACATAATTCTCTACAAAAAACGTCTCTTAACATTTTGCCATAGCTCGCTTCGTTTCCGAGATATTTGCAGATTCAGCTCAAAGGAACTGGCCTGACGGACATATTTCGAGATATTTCTTCTTCTTGTTGTTCTTCCTCTGCACAGCTAAGCTGGAAGTGGCATTTGCAGCTCGCAATAGTGCAGAGTTATCTCAAAGAAAGGGGCCACGGTGTTTCTGTATCTCTATTATGTTGGTGCGGCTTCGGAACTTTTAAATATCTCGATATATCTCGAAAACTACGCTTCTGATCAAAAAATATTATAGAACATAAATTGTAGGAAATATAATTCTCTACAAAAAAGGTCTCTTAACATTTTGCCATAGCTCGCTTCGTTTCCGAGATATTTGCAGATTTATCTCAAGGGAAGGGGCCTGACGGACATATTTCGAGATATTTCTTCTTCTTGTTGTTCTTCTTCTGCACAGCTAAGCTGGAAGTGGCATTTGCGGCTCGCACTAGTGCAGAGTTATCTCAAAGAAAGGGGCCACGGTGTTTCTGTATCCCTATTATGCTGGTGCGGCTTCGGAACTTTTAAATATCTCAATATATCTCGAAAACTACGCTTCTGAACAAAAAATATCATAGAACCTAAATTGTAGGAAACATAATTCTCTACAAAAAAGGTCTCTTAACATTTTGCCATAGGTCACTTCGTTTCCGAGATATTTGCAGATATATCTCAAGGGAAGGGGCCTGACGGACATATTTCGAGATATTTCTTCTTCTTGTTGTTCTTCTTCTGCACAGCTAAGCTGGAAGTGGCATTTACAGCTCGCAATAGTGCAGAGTTATATCAAAGAAAGGGGCCACGGTGTTTCTGTATCTCTATTATGTTGGTGCGGCTTCGGAACTTTTAAATATCTTGATATATCTCGAGAACTACGCATCTGATCAAAAAATATCATAGAACATGAAAAGTAGGAAACTTAATTCTCTACAAAAAAGGTCTCTTAACATTTTGCCATAGCTCTCTTCGTTTCCGAGATATTTGCAGATTTATCTCAAGGGAAGGGGCCTGACGGACATATTTCGCGATATTTCTTCTTCTTGTTGTTCTTCTTCTGCACAGCTAAGCTGGAAGTGGCATTTGCAGCTCGCAATAGTGCAGAGTTATCTCAAAGAAAGGGGCCACGGTGTTTCTGTATCTCTATTATGTTGGTGCGGCTTCGGAACTTTTAAATATCTTGATATATCTCGAGAACTACGCATCTGATCAAAAAATATCATAGAACATAAAAAGTAGGAAACTTAATTCTCTACAAAAAAGGTCTCTTAACATTTTGCCATAGCTCTCTTCGTTTCCGAGATATTTGCAGATTTATCTCAAGGGAAGGGGCCTGACGGACATATTTCGAGATATTTCTTCTTCTTGTTATTCTTCTTCTGCACAGCTAAGCTGGAAGTGGCATTTGCAGCTCGCAATAGTGCAGAGTTATCTCAAAGAAAGGGGCCCGGTGTTTCTGTATCTCTATTATGTTGGTGCGGCTTCGGAACTTTTAAATATCTTGATATATCTCGAGAACTACGCATCTGATCAAAAAATATCATAGAACATCAAAAGTAGGAAACTTAATTCTCTACAAAAAAGGTCTCTTAACATTTTGCCATAGCTCGCTTCGTTTCCGAGATATTTGCAGATTTATCTCAAGGGAAGGGGCCTGACGGACATATTTCGAGATATTTCTTCTTCTTGTTGTTCTTCTTCTGCACAGCTAACCTGGAAGTGGCATTTGCGGCTCGCACTAGTGCAGAGTTATCTCAAAGAAAGGGGCCACGGTGTTTCTGTATCTCTATTATGTTGGTGCGGCTTCGGAACTTTTAAATATCTCGATATATCTCGAAAACTACGCTTCTGATCAAAAAATATCATAGAACATAAATTGTAGGAAACATAATTCTCTACAAAAAACGTCTCTTAACATTTTGCCATAGCTCGCTTCGTTTCCGAGATATTTGCTGATTCAGCTCAAAGGAACTGGCCTGACGGACATATTTCGAGATATTTCTTCTTCTTGTTGTTCTTCTTCTGCACAGCTAAGCTGGAAGTGGCATTTACAGCTCGCAACAGTGCAGAGTTATCTCAAAGAGAGGGGCCACGGTGTTTCTGTATCTCTATTATGTTGGTGCGGCTTCGGAACTTTTAAATATCTTGATATATCTCGAGAACTACGCATCTGATCAAAAAATATCATAGAAGGTAAAAAGTAGGAAACTTAATTCTCTACAAAAAAGGTCTCTTAACATTTTGCCATAGCTCTCTTCGTTTCCGAGATATTTGCAGATTTATCTCAAGGGAAGGGGCCTGACGGACATATTTCGAGATATTTCTTCTTCTTGTTATTCTTCTTCTGCACAGCTAAGCTGGAAGTGGCATTTGCAGCTCGCATTAGTGCAGAGTTATCTCAAAGAAAGGGGCCACGGTGTTTCTGTATCTCTATTATGTTGGTGCGGCTTCGGAACTTTTAAATATCTTGATATATCTCGAGAACTACGCATCTGATCAAAAAATATCATAGAACATCAAAAGTAGGAAACTTAATTCTCTACAAAAAAGGTCTCTTAACATTTTGCCATAGCTCGCTTCGTTTCCGAGATATTTGCAGATTTATCTCAAGGGAAGGGGCCTGACGGACATATTTCGAGATATTTCTTCTTCTTGTTGTTCTTCTTCTGCACAGCTAAGCTGGAAGTGGCATTTGCGGCTCGCACTAGTGCAGAGTTATCTCAAAGAAAGGGGCCACGGTGTTTCTGTATCCCTATTATGCTGGTGCGGCTTCGGAACTTTTAAATATCTCAATATATCTCGAAAACTACGCTTCTGAACAAAAAATATCATAGAACCTAAATTGTAGGAAACATAATTCTCTACAAAAAAGGTCTCTTAACATTTTGCCATAGGTCACTTCGTTTCCGAGATATTTGCAGATATATCTCAAGGGAAGGGGCCTGACGGACATATTTCGAGATATTTCTTCTTCTTGTTGTTCTTCTTCTGCACAGCTAAGCTGGAAGTGGCATTTACAGCTCGCAATAGTGCAGAGTTATATCAAAGAAAGGGGCCACGGTGTTTCTGTATCTCTATTATGTTGGTGCGGCTTCGGAACTTTTAAATATCTTGATATATCTCGAGAACTACGCATCTGATCAAAAAATATCATAGAACATGAAAAGTAGGAAACTTAATTCTCTACAAAAAAGGTCTCTTAACATTTTGCCATAGCTCTCTTCGTTTCCGAGATATTTGCAGATTTATCTCAAGGGAAGGGGCCTGACGGACATATTTCGCGATATTTCTTCTTCTTGTTGTTCTTCTTCTGCACAGCTAAGCTGGAAGTGGCATTTCAGCTCGCAATAGTGCAGAGTTATCTCAAAGAGAGGGGCCACGGTGTTTCTGTATCTCTATTATGTTGGTGCGGCTTCGGAACTTTTAAATATCTCGATATATCTCGAAAACTACGCTTCTGATCAAAAAATATCATAGAACATAAATTGTAGGAAACATAATTCTCTACAAAAAACGTCTCTTAACATTTTGCCATAGCTCGCTTCGTTTCCGAGATATTTGCAGATTCAGCTCAAAGGAACTGGCCTGACGGACATATTTCGAGATATTTCTTCTTCTTGTTGTTCTTCTTCTGCACAGCTAAGCTGGAAGTGGCATTTCAGCTCGCAATAGTGCAGAGTTATCTCAAAGAGAGGGGCCACGGTGTTTCTGTATCTCTATTATGTTGGTGCGGCTTCGGAACTTTTAAATATCTCGATATATCTCGAAAACTACGCTTCTGATCAAAAAATATCATAGAACATAAATTGTAGGAAACATAATTCTCTACAAAAAACGTCTCTTAACATTTTGCCATAGCTCGCTTCGTTTCCGAGATATTTGCAGATTCAGCTCAAAGGAACTGGCCTGACGGACATATTTCGAGATATTTCTTCTTCTTGTTGTTCTTCTTCTGCACAGCTAAGCTGGAAGTGGCATTTACAGCTCGCAATAGTGCAGAGTTATCTCAAAGAGAGGGGCCACGGTGTTTCTGTATCTCTATTATGTTGGTGCGGCTTCGGAACTTTTAAATATCTTGATATATCTCGAGAACTACGCATCTGATCAAAAAATATCATAGAAGATAAAAAGTAGGAAACCCAATTCTCTACAAAAAAGGTCTCTCAACATTTTGCCATAGCTCGCTTCGTTTCCGAGATATTTGCAGATTTATCTCAAGGGAAGGGGCCTGACGGACATATTTCGAGATATTTCTTCTTCTTGTTGTTCCTCTTCTGCACAGCTAAGCTGGAAGTGGCATTCGCGGCTCGCACTAGTGCAGAGTTATCTCAAAGAAAGGGGCCACGGTGTTTCTGTATCTCTATTATGTTGGTGCGGCTTCGGAACTTTTAAATATCTCGATATATCTCGAAAACTACGCTTCTGATCAAAAAATATCATAGAACATAAAAAGTAGGAAACTTAATTCTCTACAAAAAAGGTCTCTCAACATTTTGCCATTGCTCGCTTCGTTTCCGAGATATTTGCAGATTTATCTCAAGGGAAGGGGCCTAACGGACATATTTCGAGGTATTTCTTCTTCTTGTTGTTCTTCTTCTGCACAGCTAAGCTGGAAGTGGCATTTCAGCTCGCAATAGTGCAGAGTTATCTCAAAGAGAGGGGCCACGGTGTTTCTGTATCTCTATTATGTTGGTGCGGCTTCGGAACTTTTAAATATCTCGATATATCTCGAAAACTACGCTTCTGATCAAAAAATATCATAGAACATAAATTGTAGGAAACATAATTCTCTACAAAAAACGTCTCTTAACATTTTGCCATAGCTCGCTTCGTTTCCGAGATATTTGCAGATTCAGCTCAAAGGAGCTGGCCTGACGGACATATTTCGAGATATTTCTTCTTCTTGTTGTTCTTCTTCTGCACAGCTAAGCTGGAAGTGGCATTTACAGCTCGCAATAGTGCAGAGTTATCTCAAAGAGAGGGGCCACGGTGTTTCTGTATCTCTATTATGTTGGTGCGGCTTCGGAACTTTTAAATATCTTGATATATCTCGAGAACTACGCATCTGATCAAAAAATATCATAGAACATAAAAAGTGGGAAACTTGATTCTCTACAAAAAAGGTATCTCAACATTTTGCCATTGCTCGCTTCGTTTCCGAGATATTTGCAGATTTATCTCAAGGGAACTGGCCTGACGGACATATTTCGAGATATTTCTTCTTCTTGTTGTTCTTCTTCTGCACAGCTAAGCTGGAAGTGGCATTTCAGCTCGCAATAGTGCAGAGTTATCTCAAAGAGAGGGGCCACGGTGTTT
Source organism: Osmia lignaria lignaria (assembly GCF_051020975.1). Classification (NCBI taxonomy): domain Eukaryota; kingdom Metazoa; phylum Arthropoda; class Insecta; order Hymenoptera; family Megachilidae; genus Osmia; species Osmia lignaria. The sequence goes on from NW_027478159.1 coordinate 24,877,506, forward strand.
CTGTATCTCTATTATGTTGGTGCGGCTTTGGAACTTTTAAATATCTCGATATATCTCGAAAACTACGCTTCTGATCAAAAAATATTATACAACATAAATTGTAGGAAACATAATTCTCTACAAAAAACGTCTCTTAACATTTTGCCATAGCTCGCTTCGTTTCCGAGATATTTGCAGATTCAGCTCAAAGGAACTGGCCTGACGGACATATTTCGAGATATTTCTTCTTCTTGTTGTTCTTCCTCTGCACAGCTAAGCTGGAAGTGGCATTTGCAGCTCGCAATAGTGCAGAGTTATCTCAAAGAAAGGGGCCACGGTGTTTCTGTATCTCTATTATGTTGGTGCGGCTTCGGAACTTTTAAATATCTCGATATATCTCGAAAACTACGCTTCTGATCAAAAAATATTATAGAACATAAATTGTAGGAAACATAATTCTCTACAAAAAAGGTCTCTTAACATTTTGCCATAGCTCGCTTCGTTTCCGAGATATTTGCAGATTTATCTCAAGGGAAGGGGCCTGACGGACATATTTCGAGATATTTCTTCTTCTTGTTGTTCTTCTTCTGCACAGCTAAGCTGGAAGTGGCATTTGCGGCTCGCACTAGTGCAGAGTTATCTCAAAGAAAGGGGCCACGGTGTTTCTGTATCCCTATTATGCTGGTGCGGCTTCGGAACTTTTAAATATCTCAATATATCTCGAAAACTACGCTTCTGAACAAAAAATATCATAGAACCTAAATTGTAGGAAACATAATTCTCTACAAAAAAGGTCTCTTAACATTTTGCCATAGGTCACTTCGTTTCCGAGATATTTGCAGATATATCTCAAGGGAAGGGGCCTGACGGACATATTTCGAGATATTTCTTCTTCTTGTTGTTCTTCTTCTGCACAGCTAAGCTGGAAGTGGCATTTGCAGCTCGCAATAGTGCAGAGTTATCTCAAAGAAAGGGGCCACGGTGTTTCTGTATCTCTATTATGTTGGTGCGGCTTCGGAACTTTTAAATATCTTGATATATCTCGAGAACTACGCATCTGATCAAAAAATATCATAGAACATAAAAAGTAGGAAACTTAATTCTCTACAAAAAAGGTCTCTTAACATTTTGCCATAGCTCTCTTCGTTTCCGAGATATTTGCAGATTTATCTCAAGGGAAGGGGCCTGACGGACATATTTCGAGATATTTCTTCTTCTTGTTATTCTTCTTCTGCACAGCTAAGCTGGAAGTGGCATTTGCAGCTCGCAATAGTGCAGAGTTATCTCAAAGAAAGGGGCCACGGTGTTTCTGTATCTCTATTATGTTGGTGCGGCTTCGGAACTTTTAAATATCTTGATATATCTCGAGAACTACGCATCTGATCAAAAAATATCATAGAACATCAAAAGTAGGAAACTTAATTCTCTACAAAAAAGGTCTCTTAACATTTTGCCATAGCTCGCTTCGTTTCCGAGATATTTGCAGATTTATCTCAAGGGAAGGGGCCTGACGGACATATTTCGAGATATTTCTTCTTCTTGTTGTTCTTCTTCTGCACAGCTAACCTGGAAGTGGCATTTGCGGCTCGCACTAGTGCAGAGTTGTCTCAAAGAAAGGGGCCACGGTGTTTCTGTATCTCTATTATGTTGGTGCGGCTTCGGAACTTTTAAATATCTCGATATATCTCGAAAACTACGCTTCTGATCAAAAAATATCATAGAACATAAATTGTAGGAAACATAATTCTCTACAAAAAACGTCTCTTAACATTTTGCCATAGCTCGCTTCGTTTCCGAGATATTTGCAGATTCAGCTCAAAGGAACTGGCCTGACGGACATATTTCGAGATATTTCTTCTTCTTGTTGTTCTTCCTCTGCACAGCTAAGCTGGAAGTGGCATTTGCAGCTCGCAATAGTGCAGAGTTATCTCAAAGAAAGGGGCCACGGTGTTTCTGTATCTCTATTATGTTGGTGCGGCTTCGGAACTTTTAAATATCTCGATATATCTCGAAAACTACGCTTCTGATCAAAAAATATCATAGAACATAAATTGTAGGAAACATAATTCTCTACAAAAAACGTCTCTTAACATTTTGCCATAGCTCGCTTCGTTTCCGAGATATTTGCAGATTCAGCTCAAAGGAACTGGCCTGACGGACATATTTCGAGATATTTCTTCTTCTTGTTGTTCTTCTTCTGCACAGCTAAGCTGGAAGTGGCATTTACAGCTCGCAACAGTGCAGAGTTATCTCAAAGAGAGGGGCCACGGTGTTTCTGTATCTCTATTATGTTGGTGCGGCTTCGGAACTTTTAAATATCTTGATATATCTCGAGAACTACGCATCTGATCAAAAAATATCATAGAAGATAAAAAGTAGGAAACTTAATTCTCTACAAAAAAGGTCTCTTAACATTTTGCCATAGCTCTCTTCGTTTCCGAGATATTTGCAGATTTATCTCAAGGGAAGGGGCCTGACGGACATATTTCGAGATATTTCTTCTTCTTGTTATTCTTCTTCTGCACAGCTAAGCTGGAAGTGGCATTTGCAGCTCGCAATAGTGCAGAGTTATCTCAAAGAAAGGGGCCACGGTGTTTCTGTATCTCTATTATGTTGGTGCGGCTTCGGAACTTTTAAATATCTTGATATATCTCGAGAACTACGCATCTGATCAAAAAATATCATAGAACATGAAAAGTAGGAAACTTAATTCTCTACAAAAAAGGTCTCTTAACATTTTGCCATAGCTCGCTTCGTTTCCGAGATATTTGCAGATTTATCTCAAGGGAAGGGGCCTGACGGACATATTTCGAGATATTTCTTCTTCTTGTTGTTCTTCTTCTGCACAGCTAAGCTGGAAGTGGCATTTCAGCTCGCAATAGTGCAGAGTTATCTCAAAGAGAGGGGCCACGGTGTTTCTGTATCTCTATTATGTTGGTGCGGCTTCGGAACTTTTAAATATCTCGATATATCTCGAAAACTACGCTTCTGATCAAAAAATATCATAGAACATAAATTGTAGGAAACATAATTCTCTACAAAAAACGTCTCTTAACATTTTGCCATAGCTCGCTTCGTTTCCGAGATATTTGCAGATTCAGCTCAAAGGAGCTGGCCTGACGGACATATTTCGAGATATTTCTTCTTCTTGTTGTTCTTCTTCTGCACAGCTAAGCTGGAAGTGGCATTTACAGCTCGCAATAGTGCAGAGTTATCTCAAAGAGAGGGGCCACGGTGTTTCTGTATCTCTATTATGTTGGTGCGGCTTCGGAACTTTTAAATATCTTGATATATCTCGAGAACTACGCATCTGATCAAAAAATATCATAGAAGATAAAAAGTAGGAAACTTAATTCTCTACAAAAAAGGTCTCTTAACATTTTGCCATAGCTCGCTTCGTTTCCGAGATATTTGCAGATTTATCTCAAGGGAAGTGACCTGACGGACATATTTCGAGATATTTCTTCTTCTTGTTGTTCTTCTTCTGCACAGCTAAGCTGGAAGTGGCATTTGCGGCTCGCACTAGTGCAGAGTTATCTCAAAGAAAGGGGCCACGGTGTTTCTGTATCTCTATTATGTTGGTGCGGCTTCGGAACTTTTAAATATCTCGATATATCTCGAGAACTACGCATCTGAGCAAAAAATATCATAGAACATCAAAAGTAGGAAACTTAATTCTCTACAAAAAAGGTCTCTTAACATTTTGCCATAGCTCTCTTCGTTTCCGAGATATTTGCAGATTTATCTCAAGGGAAGGGGCCTGACGGACATATTTCGAGATATTTCTTCTTCTTGTTATTCTTCTTCTGCACAGCTAAGCTGGAAGTGGCATTTGCAGCTCGCAATAGTGCAGAGTTATCTCAAAGAAAGGGGCCACGGTGTTTCTGTATCTCTATTATGTTGGTGCGGCTTCGGAACTTTTAAATATCTTGATATATCTCGAGAACTACGCATCTGATCAAAAAATATCATAGAAGATAAAAAGTAGGAAACTTAATTCTCTACAAAAAAGGTCTCTTAACATTTTGCCATAGCTCGCTTCGTTTCCGAGATATTTGCAGATTTATCTCAAGGGAAGGGGCCTGACGGACATATTTCGAGATATTTCTTCTTCTTGTTGTTCTTCTTCTGCACAGCTAAGCTGGAAGTGGCATTTGCGGCTCGCAATAGTGCAGAGTTATCTCAAAGAAAGGGGCCACGGTGTTTCTGTATCTCTATTATGTTGGTGCGGCTTCGGAACTTTTAAATATCTTGATATATCTCGAGAACTGCGCATCTGATCAAAAAATATCATAGAACATAAAAAGTAGGAAACTTAATTCTCTACAAAAAAGGTCTCTTAACATTTTGCCATAGCTCGCTTCGTTTCCGAGATATTTGCAGATTTATCTCAAGGGAAGGGGCCTGACGGACATATTTCGAGATATTTCTTCTTCTTGTTGTTCTTCTTCTGCACAGCTAAACTGGAAGTGGCATTTCCAGCTCGCAATAGTGCAGAGTTATGTCAAAGAGAGGGGCCACGGTGTTTCTGTATCTCTATTATGTTGGTGCGGCATCGGAACTTTTAAATATCTTGATATATCTCGAGAACTACGCATCTGATCAAAAAATATCATAGAACACAAAAAGTAGGAAACTTAATTCTCTACAAAAAAGGTCTCTTAACATTTTGCCATAGCTCGCTTCGTTTCCGAGATATTTGCAGATTTATCTCAAGGGAAGGGGCCTAACGGACATATTTCGAGATATTTCTGCTTCTTGTTGTTCTTCTTCTGCACAGCTAAGCTGGAAGTGGCATTTCAGCTCGCAATAGTGCAGAGTTATCTCAAAGAGAGGGGCCACGGTGTTTCTGTATCTCTATTATGTTGGTGCGGCTTCGGAACTTTTAAATATCTCGATATATCTCGAAAACTACGCTTCTGATCAAAAAATATCATAGAACATAAATTGTAGGAAACATAATTCTCTACAAAAAACGTCTCTTAACATTTTGCCATAGCTCGCTTCGTTTCCGAGATATTTGCAGATTCAGCTCAAAGGAGCTGGCCTGACGGACATATTTCGAGATATTTCTTCTTCTTGTTGTTCTTCTTCTGCACAGCTAAGCTGGAAGTGGCATTTACAGCTCGCAATAGTGCAGAGTTATCTCAAAGAGAGGGGCCACGGTGTTTCTGTATCTCTATTATGTTGGTGCGGCTTCGGAACTTTTAAATATCTTGATATATCTCGAGAACTACGCATCTGATCAAAAAATATCATAGAAGATAAAAAGTAGGAAACTTAATTCTCTACAAAAAAGGTCTCTTAACATTTTGCCATAGCTCGCTTCGTTTCCGAGATATTAGCAGATTTATCTCAAGGGAAGTGACCTGACGGACATATTTCGAGATATTTCTTCTTCTTGTTGTTCTTCTTCTGCACAGCTAAGCTGGAAGTGGCATTTGCGGCTCGCACTAGTGCAGAGTTATCTCAAAGAAAGGGGCCACGGTGTTTCTGTATCTCTATTATGTTGGTGCGGCTTCGGAACTTTTAAATATCTCGATATATCTCGAGAACTACGCATCTGATCAAAAAATATCATAGAACATCAAAAGTAGGAAACTTAATTCTCTACAAAAAAGGTCTCTTAACATTTTGCCATAGCTCTCTTCGTTTCCGAGATATTTGCAGATTTATCTCAAGGGAAGGGGCCTGACGGACATATTTCGAGATATTTCTTCTTCTTGTTATTCTTCTTCTGCACAGCTAAGCTGGAAGTGGCATTTGCAGCTCGCAATAGTGCAGAGTTATCTCAAAGAAAGGGGCCACGGTGTTTCTGTATCTCTATTATGTTGGTGCGGCTTCGGAACTTTTAAATATCTTGATATATCTCGAGAACTACGCATCTGATCAAAAAATATCATAGAAGATAAAAAGTAGGAAACTTAATTCTCTACAAAAAAGGTCTCTTAACATTTTGCCATAGCTCGCTTCGTTTCCGAGATATTTGCAGATTTATCTCAAGGGAAGGGGCCTGACGGACATATTTCGAGATATTTCTTCTTCTTGTTGTTCTTCTTCTGCACAGCTAAGCTGGAAGTGGCATTTGCGGCTCGCAATAGTGCAGAGTTATCTCAAAGAAAGGGGCCACGGTGTTTCTGTATCTCTATTATGTTGGTGCGGCTTCGGAACTTTTAAATATCTTGATATATCTCGAGAACTGCGCATCTGATCAAAAAATATCATAGAACATAAAAAGTAGGAAACTTAATTCTCTACAAAAAAGGTCTCTTAACATTTTGCCATAGCTCGCTTCGTTTCCGAGATATTTGCAGATTTATCTCAAGGGAAGGGGCCTGACGGACATATTTCGAGATATTTCTTCTTCTTGTTGTTCTTCTTCTGCACAGCTAAACTGGAAGTGGCATTTCCAGCTCGCAATAGTGCAGAGTTATGTCAAAGAGAGGGGCCACGGTGTTTCTGTATCTCTATTATGTTGGTGCGGCATCGGAACTTTTAAATATCTTGATATATCTCGAGAACTACGCATCTGATCAAAAAATATCATAGAACACAAAAAGTAGGAAACTTAATTCTCTACAAAAAAGGTCTCTTAACATTTTGCCATAGCTCGCTTCGTTTCCGAGATATTTGCAGATTTATCTCAAGGGAAGGGGCCTAACGGACATATTTCGAGATATTTCTGCTTCTTGTTGTTCTTCTTCTGCACAGCTAAACTGGAAGTGGCATTTCCAGCTCGCACTAGTGCAGCGTTATCTCAAAGAAAGGGGCCACGGTGTTTCTGTATCTCCATTATGTTGGTGCGGCTTCGGAACTTTTAAATATCTCGATATATCTCGAAAACTACGCTTCTGATCAAAAAATATCATAGAACATAAATTGTAGGAAACATAATTCTCTACAAAAAACGTCTCTTAACATTTTGCCATAGCTCGCTTCGTTTCCGAGATATTTGCAGATTCAGCTCAAAGGAACTGGCCTGACGGACATATTTCGAGATATTTCTTCTTCTTGTTGTTCTTGCTCTGCACAGCTAAGCTGGAAGTGGCATTTGCAGCTCGCAATAGTGCAGAGTTATCTGAAAGAAAGGGGCCACGGTGTTTCTGTATCTCTATTATGTTGGTGCGGCTTCGGAACTTTTAAATATCTCGATATATCTCGAGAACTACGCATCTGATCAAAAAATATCATAGAACATAAATTGTAGGAAACATAATTCTCTACAAAAAAGGTCTCTTAACATTTTACCATAGCTCGCTTCGTTTCCGAGATATTTGCAGATTTATCTCAAGGGAAGGGGCCTAACGGACATATTTCGAGATATTTCTTCTTCTTGTTGTTCTTCTTCTGCACAGCTAAGCTGGAAGTGGCATTTGCGGCTCGCACTAGTGCAGAGTTATCTCAAAGAAAGGGGCCACGGTGTTTCTGTATCTCTATTATGTTGGTGCGGCTTCGGAACTTTTAAATATCTTGATATATCTCGAGAACTACGCATCTGATCAAAAAATATCATAGAACATAAAAAGTAGGAAACTTAATTCTCTACAAAAAAGGTCTCTTAACATTTTGCCATAGCTCGCTTCGTTTCCGAGATATTTGCAGATTTATCTCAAGGGAAGGGGCCTGACGGACATATTTCGAGATATTTCTTCTTCTTGTTGTTCTTCTTCTGCACAGCTAAGCTGGAAGTGGCATTTGCGGCTCGCACTATTGCAGAGTTATCTCAAAGAAAGGGGCCACGGTGTTTCTGTATCTCTATTATGTTGGTGCGGCTTCGTAACTTTTAAATATCTCGATATATCTCGAAAACTACGCTTCTGATCAAAAAATATCATAGAACATAAATTGTAGGAAACATAATTCTCTACAAAAAAGGTCTCTTAACATTTTGCCATAGCTCGCTTCGTTTCCGAGATATTTGCAGATATATCTCAAGGGCAGGGGCCTGACGGACATATTTCGAGATATTTCTTCTTCTTGTTGTTCTTCTTCTGCACAGCTAAGCTGGAAGTGGCATTTGCAGCTCGCAATAGTGCAGAGTTATCTCAAAGAAAGAGGCCACGGTGTTTCTGTATCTCTATTATGTTGGTGCGGCTTCGGAGCTTTTAAATATCTTGATATATCTCGAGAACTACGCTTCTGATCAAAAAATATCATAGAACATAAATTGTAGGAAACATAATTCTCTACAAAAAACGTCTCTTAACATTTTGCCATAGCTCGCTTCGTTTCCGAGATATTTGCAGATTCAGCTCAAAGGAACTGGCCTGACGGACATATTTCGAGATATTTCTTCTTCTTGTTGTTCTTCCTCTGCACAGCTAAGCTGGAAGTGGCATTTGCGGCTCGCACTAGTGCAGAGTTATCTCAAAGAAAGGGGCCACGGTGTTTCTGTATCTCTATTATGTTGGTGCGGCTTCGGAACTTTTAAATATCTCGATATATCTCGAAAACTACGCTTCTGATCAAAAAATATCATAGAACATAAATTGTAGGAAACATAATTCTCTACAAAAAACGTCTCTTAACATTTTGCCATAGCTCGCTTCGTTTCCGAGATATTTGCAGATTCATCTCAAAGGAACTGGCCTGACGGACATATTTCGAGATATTTCTTCTTCTTGTTGTTCTTCCTCTGCACAGCTAAGCTGGAAGTGGCATTTGCACCTCGCAATAGTGCAGAGTTATCTCAAAGAAAGGGGCCACGGTGTTTCTGTATCTCTATTATGTTGGTGCGGCTTCGGAACTTTTAAATATCTCGATATATCTCGAAAACTACGCTTCTGATCAAAAAATATCATAGAACATAAATTGTAGGAAACATAATTCTCTACAAAAAAGGTCTCTTAACATTTTGCCATAGCTCGCTTCGTTTCCGAGATATTTGCAGATTTATCTCAAGGGAAGGGGCCTGACGGACATATTTCTAGATATTTCTTCTTCTTGTTGTTCTTCTTCTGCACAGCTAAGCTGGAAGTGGCATTTGCGGCTCGCACTAGTGCAGAGTTATCTCAAAGAAAGGGGCCACGGTGTTTCTGTATCTCTATTATGTTGCTGCGGCTTCGGAACTTTTAAATATCTCGATATATCTCGAAAACTACGCTTCTGATCAAAAAATATCATAGAACATAAATTGTAGGAAACATAATTCTCTACAAAAAAGGTCTCTCAACATTTTGCCATAGCTCACTTCGTTTCCGAGATATTTGCAGATATATCTCAAGGGAAGGGGCCTGACGGACATATTTCGAGATATTTCTTCTTCTTGTTGTTCTTCTTCTGCACAGCTAAGCTGGAAGTGGCATTTCCAGCTCGCAATAGTGCAGAGTTATCTCAAAGAGAGGGGCCACGGTGTTTCTGTATCTCTATTATGTTGGTGCGGCTTCGGAACTTTTAAATATCTTGATATATCCCGAGAGCTACGCATCCGATCAAAAAATATCATAGAACATAAAAAGTAGGAAACTTAATTCTCTACAAAAAAGGTCTCTTAACATTTTGCCATAGCTCGCTTCGTTTCCGAGATATTTGCAGATTTATCTCGAGGGAAGGGGCCTGACGGACATATTTCGAGATATTTCTTCTTCTTGTTGTTCTTCTTCTGCACAGCTAAGCTGGAAGTGGCATTTGCAGCTCGCAATAGTGCAGAGTTATCTCAAAGAAAGGGGCCACGGTGTTTCTGTATCTCTATTATGTTGGTGCGGCTTCGGAACTTTAAAATATCTTGATATATCTCGAGAACTACGCATCTGATCAAAAAATATCATAGAACATAAAAAGTAGGAAACTTAATTCTCTACAAATAAGGTCTCTTAACATTTTGCCATAGCTCGCTTCGTTTCCGAGATATTTGCAGATTTATCTCAAGGGAAGGGGCCTGACGGACATATTTCGAGATATTTCTTCTTCTTGTTGTTCTTCTTCTGCACAGCTAAGCTGGAAGTGGCATTTGCAGCTCGCAATAGTGCAGAGTTATCTCAAAGAAAGGGGCCACGGTGTTTCTGTATCTCTATTATGTTGGTGCGGCTTCGGAACTTTTAAATATCTTGATATATCTCGAGAACTACGCATCTGATCAAAAAATATCATAGAACATAAAAAGTAGGAAACTTAATTCTCTACAAAAAAGGTCTCTTAACATTTTGCCATAGCTCGCTTCGTTTCCAAGATACTTGCAGATTTATCTCAAGGGAAGGGGCCTGACGGACATATTTCGAGATATTTCTTCTTCTTGTTGTTCTTCTTCTGCACAGCTAAACTGGAAGTGGCATTTCCAGCTCGCAGTAGTGCCGAGTTATCTCAAAGAAAGGGGCCACGGTGTTTCTGTATCTCTATTATGTTGATGCGGCTTCGGAACTTTTAAATATCTTGATATATCTCGAGAACTACGCATCTGATCAAAAAATATCATAGAACATAAAAAGTAGAAAACTTAATTCTCTACAAAAAAGGTCTCTCAACATTTTGCCATAGCTCGCTTCGTTTCCGAGATATATGCAGATTTATCTCAAGGGAAGGGGCCTGACGGACATATTTCGAGATATTTCTTCTTCTTGTTGTTCTTCTTCTGCACAGCTAAGCTGGAAGTGGCATTTGCAGCTCGCAATAGTGCAGAGTTATCTCAAAGAAAGGGGCCACGGTGTTTCTGTATCTCTATTATGTTGGTGCGGCTTCCGAACTTTTAAATATCTTGATATATCTCGAGAACTACGCATCTGATCAAATAATATCATAGAACATAAAAAGTAGGAAACTTAATTCTCCACAAATAAGGTCTCTTAACATTTTGCCATAGCTCGCTTCGTTTCCGAGATATTTGCAGATTTATCTCAAGGGAAGGGGCCTGACGGACATATTTCGAGATATTTCTTCTTCTTGTTGGTCTTCTTCTGCACAGCTAAGCTGGAAGTGGCATTTGCAGCTCGCAATAGTGCAGAGTTATCTCGAAGAAAGGGGCCACGGTGTTTCTGTATCTCTATTATGTTGGTGCGGCTTCGGATCTTTTAAATATCTCGATATATCTCGAAAACTACGCTTCTGATCAAAAAATATCATAGAACGTAAATTGTGGGAAACATAATTCTCTACAAAAAAGGTCTCTTAACATTTTGCCATATCTCGCTTCGTTTCCGAGATATTTGCAGATATATCTCAAGGGAAGGGGTCTGACGGACATATTTCGAGATATTTCTTCTTCTTGTTGTTCTTCTTCTGCACAGCTAAGCTGGAAGTGGCATTTGCAGCTCGCAATAGTGCAGAGTTATCTCAAAGAAAGTGGCCACGGTGTTTCTGTATCTCTATTGTGTTGGTGCGGCTTCGGAACTTTTAAATATCTTGATATATCCCGAGAGCTACGCATCCGATCAAGAAATATCATAGAACATAAAAAGTAGGAAACTTAATTCTCTACAAAAAAGGTCTCTTAACATTTTGCCATAGCTCGCTTCGTTTCCGAGATATTTGCAGATTTATCTCGAGGGAAGGGGCCTGACGGACATATTTCGAGATATTTCTTCTTCTTGTTGTTCTTCTTCTGCACAGCTAAGCTGGAAGTGGCATTTGCAGCTCGCAATAGTGCAGAGTTATCTCAAAGAAAGGGGCCACGGTGTTTCTGTATCTCTATTATGTTGGTGCGGCTTCGGAACTTTAAAATATCTTGATATATCTCGAGAACTACGCATCTGATCAAAAAATATCATAGAACATAAAAAGTAGGAAACTTAATTCTCTACAAATAAGGTCTCTTAACATTTTGCCATAGCTCGCTTCGTTTCCGAGATATTTGCAGATTTATCTCAAGGGAAGGGGCCTGACGGACATATTTCGAGATATTTCTTCTTCTTGTTGTTCTTCTTCTGCACAGCTAAGCTGGAAGTGGCATTTGCAGCTCGCAATAGTGCAGAGTTATCTCAAAGAAAGGGGCCACGGTGTTTCTGTATCTCTATTATGTTGGTGCGGCTTCGGAACTTTTAAATATCTTGATATATCTCGAGAACTACGCATCTGATCAAAAAATATCATAGAACATAAAAAGTAGGAAACTTAATTCTCTACAAAAAAGGTCTCTTAACATTTTGCCATAGCTCGCTTCGTTTCCAAGATACTTGCAGATTTATCTCAAGGGAAGGGGCCTGACGGACATATTTCGAGATATTTCTTCTTCTTGTTGTTCTTCTTCTGCACAGCTAAACTGGAAGTGGCATTTCCAGCTCGCAGTAGTGCCGAGTTATCTCAAAGAAAGGGGCCACGGTGTTTCTGTATCTCTATTATGTTGGTGCGGCTTCGGAACTTTTAAATATCTTGATATATCTCGAGAACTACGCATCTGATCAAAAAATATCATAGAACATAAAAAGTAGAAAACTTAATTCTCTACAAAAAAGGTCTCTCAACATTTTGCCATAGCTCGCTTCGTTTCCGAGATATATGCAGATTTATCTCAAGGGAAGGGGCCTGACGGACATATTTCGAGATATTTCTTCTTCTTGTTGTTCTTCTTCTGCACAGCTAAGCTGGAAGTGGCATTTGCAGCTCGCAATAGTGCAGAGTTATCTCAAAGAAAGGGGCCACGGTGTTTCTGTATCTCTATTATGTTGGTGCGGCTTCCGAACTTTTAAATATCTTGATATATCTCGAGAACTACGCATCTGATCAAATAATATCATAGAACATAAAAAGTAGGAAACTTAATTCTCCACAAATAAGGTGTCTTAACATTTTGCCATAGCTCGCTTCGTTTCCGAGATATTTGCAGATTTATCTCAAGGGAAGGGGCCTGACGGACATATTTCGAGATATTTCTTCTTCTTGTTGGTCTTCTTCTGCACAGCTAAGCTGGAAGTGGCATTTGCAGCTCGCAATAGTGCAGAGTTATCTCGAAGAAAGGGGCCACGGTGTTTCTGTATCTCTATTATGTTGGTGCGGCTTCGGATCTTTTAAATATCTCGATATATCTCGAAAACTACGCTTCTGATCAAAAAATATCATAGAACGTAAATTGTGGGAAACATAATTCTCTACAAAAAAGGTCTCTTAACATTTTGCCATATCTCGCTTCGTTTCCGAGATATTTGCAGATTTATCTCAAGGGAAGGGGTCTGACGGACATATTTCGAGATATTTCTTCTTCTTGTTGTTCTTCTTCTGCACAGCTAAGCTGGAAGTGGCATTTGCAGCTCGCAATAGTGCAGAGTTATCTCAAAGAAAGTGGCCACGGTGTTTCTGTATCTCTATTATGTTGGTGCGGCTTCGGAACTTTTAAATATCTTGATATATCCCGAGAGCTACGCATCCGATCAAAAAATATCATAGAACATAAAAAGTAGGAAACTTAATTCTCTACAAAAAAGGTCTCTTAACATTTTGCCATAGCTCGCTTCGTTTCCGAGATATTTGCAGATTTATCTCGAGGGAAGGGGCCTGACGGACATATTTCGAGATATTTCTTCTTCTTGTTGTTCTTCTTCTGCACAGCTAAGCTGGAAGTGGCATTTGCAGCTCGCAATAGTGCAGAGTTATCTCAAAGAAAGGGGCCACGGTGTTTCTGTATCTCTATTATGTTGGTGCGGCTTCGGAACTTTAAAATATCTTGATATATCTCGAGAACTACGCATCTGATCAAATAATATCATAGAACATAAAAAGTAGGAAACTTAATTCTCCACAAATAAGGTCTCTTAACATTTTGCCATAGCTCGCTTCGTTTCCAAGATACTTGCAGATTTATCTGAAGGGAAGGGGCCTGACGGACATATTTCGAGATATTTCTTCTTCTTGTTGTTCTTCTTCTGCACAGCTAAGCTGGAAGTGGCATTTCCAGCTCGCAGTAGTGCCGAGTTATCTCAAAGAGAGGGGCCACGGTGTTTCTGTATCTCTATTATGTTGGTGCGGCTTCGGAACTTTTAAATATCTCGATATATCTCGAAAACTACGCTTCTGATCAAAAAATATCATAGAACATAAATTGTAGGAAACATAATTCTCTACAAAAAACGTCTCTTAACATTTTGCCATAGCTCGCTTCGTTTCCGAGATATTTGCAGATTCAGCTCAAAGGAACTGGCCTGACGGACATATTTCGAGATATTTCTTCTTCTTGTTGTTCTGCTTCTGCACAGCTAAGCTGGAAGTGGCATTTCAGCTCGCAATAGTGCAGAGTTATCTCAAAGAGAGGGGCCACGGTGTTTCTGTATCTCTATTATGTTGGTGCGGCTTCGGAACTTTTAAATATCTCGATATATCTCGAAAACTACGCTTCTGATCAAAAAATATCATAGAACATAAATTGTAGGAAACATAATTCTCTACAAAAAACGTCTCTTAACATTTTGCCATAGCTCGCTTCGTTTCCGAGATATTTGCAGATTCAGCTCAAAGGAACTGGCCTGACGGACATATTTCGAGATATTTCTTCTTCTTGTTGTTCTTCTTCTGCACAGCTAAGCTGGAAGTGGCATTTACAGCTCGCAATAGTGCAGAGTTATCTCAAAGAGAGGGGCCACGGTGTTTCTGTATCTCTATTATGTTGGTGCGGCTTCGGAACTTTTAAATATCTTGATATATCTCGAGAACTACGCATCTGATCAAAAAATATCATAGAAGATAAAAAGTAGGAAACCCAATTCTCTACAAAAAAGGTCTCTCAACATTTTGCCATAGCTCGCTTCGTTTCCGAGATATTTGCAGATTTATCTCAAGGGAAGGGGCGTGACGGACATATTTCGAGATATTTCTTCTTCTTGTTGTTCCTCTTCTGCACAGCTAAGCTGGAAGTGGCATTCGCGGCTCGCACTAGTGCAGAGTTATCTCAAAGAAAGGGGCCACGGTGTTTCTGTATCTCTATTATGTTGGTGCGGCTTCGGAACTTTTAAATATCTCGATATATCTCGAAAACTACGCTTCTGATCAAAAAATATCATAGAACATAAAAAGTAGGAAACTTAATTCTCTACAAAAAAGGTCTCTCAACATTTTGCCATTGCTCGCTTCGTTTCCGAGATATTTGCAGATTTATCTCAAGGGAAGGGGCCTAACGGACATATTTCGAGATATTTCTTCTTCTTGTTGTTCTTCTTCTGCACAGCTAAGCTGGAAGTGGCATTTCAGCTCGCAATAGTGCAGAGTTATCTCAAAGAGAGGGGCCACGGTGTTTCTGTATCTCTATTATGTTGGTGCGGCTTCGGAACTTTTAAATATCTCGATATATCTCGAAAACTACGCTTCTGATCAAAAAATATCATAGAACATAAATTGTAGGAAACATAATTCTCTACAAAAAACGTCTCTTAACATTTTGCCATAGCTCGCTTCGTTTCCGAGATATTTGCAGATTCAGCTCAAAGGAGCTGGCCTGACGGACATATTTCGAGATATTTCTTCTTCTTGTTGTTCTTCTTCTGCACAGCTAAGCTGGAAGTGGCATTTACAGCTCGCAATAGTGCAGAGTTATCTCAAAGAGAGGGGCCACGGTGTTTCTGTATCTCTATTATGTTGGTGCGGCTTCGGAACTTTTAAATATCTTGATATATCTCGAGAACTACGCATCTGATCAAAAAATATCATAGAACATAAAAAGTGGGAAACTTGATTCTCTACAAAAAAGGTATCTCAACATTTTGCCATTGCTCGCTTCGTTTCCGAGATATTTGCAGATTTATCTCAAGGGAACTGGCCTGACGGACATATTTCGAGATATTTCTTCTTCTTGTTGTTCTTCTTCTGCACAGCTAAGCTGGAAGTGGCATTTCAGCTCGCAATAGTGCAGAGTTATCTCAAAGAGAGGGGCCACGGTGTTTCTGTATCTCTATTATGTTGGTGCGGCTTTGGAACTTTTAAATATCTCGATATATCTCGAAAACTACGCTTCTGATCAAAAAATATTATAGAACATAAATTGTAGGAAACATAATTCTCTACAAAAAACGTCTCTTAACATTTTGCCATAGCTCGCTTCGTTTCCGAGATATTTGCAGATTCAGCTCAAAGGAACTGGCCTGACGGACATATTTCGAGATATTTCTTCTTCTTGTTGTTCTTCCTCTGCACAGCTAAGCTGGAAGTGGCATTTGCAGCTCGCAATAGTGCAGAGTTATCTCAAAGAAAGGGGCCACGGTGTTTCTGTATCTCTATTATGTTGGTGCGGCTTCGGAACTTTTAAATATCTCGATATATCTCGAAAACTACGCTTCTGATCAAAAAATATTATAGAACATAAATTGTAGGAAACATAATTCTCTACAAAAAAGGTCTCTTAACATTTTGCCATAGCTCGCTTCGTTTCCGAGATATTTGCAGATTTATCTCAAGGGAAGGGGCCTGACGGACATATTTCGAGATATTTCTTCTTCTTGTTGTTCTTCTTCTGCACAGCTAAGCTGGAAGTGGCATTTGCGGCTCGCACTAGTGCAGAGTTATCTCAAAGAAAGGGGCCACGGTGTTTCTGTATCCCTATTATGCTGGTGCGGCTTCGGAACTTTTAAATATCTCAATATATCTCGAAAACTACGCTTCTGAACAAAAAATATCATAGAACCTAAATTGTAGGAAACATAATTCTCTACAAAAAAGGTCTCTTAACATTTTGCCATAGGTCACTTCGTTTCCGAGATATTTGCAGATATATCTCAAGGGAAGGGGCCTGACGGACATATTTCGAGATATTTCTTCTTCTTGTTGTTCTTCTTCTGCACAGCTAAGCTGGAAGTGGCATTTGCAGCTCGCAATAGTGCAGAGTTATCTCAAAGAAAGGGGCCACGGTGTTTCTGTATCTCTATTATGTTGGTGCGGCTTCGGAACTTTTAAATATCTTGATATATCTCGAGAACTACGCATCTGATCAAAAAATATCATAGAACATAAAAAGTAGGAAACTTAATTCTCTACAAAAAAGGTCTCTTAACATTTTGCCATAGCTCTCTTCGTTTCCGAGATATTTGCAGATTTATCTCAAGGGAAGGGGCCTGACGGACATATTTCGAGATATTTCTTCTTCTTGTTATTCTTCTTCTGCACAGCTAAGCTGGAAGTGGCATTTGCAGCTCGCAATAGTGCAGAGTTATCTCAAAGAAAGGGGCCACGGTGTTTCTGTATCTCTATTATGTTGGTGCGGCTTCGGAACTTTTAAATATCTTGATATATCTCGAGAACTACGCATCTGATCAAAAAATATCATAGAACATCAAAAGTAGGAAACTTAATTCTCTACAAAAAAGGTCTCTTAACATTTTGCCATAGCTCGCTTCGTTTCCGAGATATTTGCAGATTTATCTCAAGGGAAGGGGCCTGACGGACATATTTCGAGATATTTCTTCTTCTTGTTGTTCTTCTTCTGCACAGCTAACCTGGAAGTGGCATTTGCGGCTCGCACTAGTGCAGAGTTGTCTCAAAGAAAGGGGCCACGGTGTTTCTGTATCTCTATTATGTTGGTGCGGCTTCGGAACTTTTAAATATCTCGATATATCTCGAAAACTACGCTTCTGATCAAAAAATATCATAGAACATAAATTGTAGGAAACATAATTCTCTACAAAAAACGTCTCTTAACATTTTGCCATAGCTCGCTTCGTTTCCGAGATATTTGCAGATTCAGCTCAAAGGAACTGGCCTGACGGACATATTTCGAGATATTTCTTCTTCTTGTTGTTCTTCCTCTGCACAGCTAAGCTGGAAGTGGCATTTGCAGCTCGCAATAGTGCAGAGTTATCTCAAAGAAAGGGGCCACGGTGTTTCTGTATCTCTATTATGTTGGTGCGGCTTCGGAACTTTTAAATATCTCGATATATCTCGAAAACTACGCTTCTGATCAAAAAATATCATAGAACATAAATTGTAGGAAACATAATTCTCTACAAAAAACGTCTCTTAACATTTTGCCATAGCTCGCTTCGTTTCCGAGATATTTGCAGATTCAGCTCAAAGGAACTGGCCTGACGGACATATTTCGAGATATTTCTTCTTCTTGTTGTTCTTCTTCTGCACAGCTAAGCTGGAAGTGGCATTTACAGCTCGCAACAGTGCAGAGTTATCTCAAAGAGAGGGGCCACGGTGTTTCTGTATCTCTATTATGTTGGTGCGGCTTCGGAACTTTTAAATATCTTGATATATCTCGAGAACTACGCATCTGATCAAAAAATATCATAGAAGATAAAAAGTAGGAAACTTAATTCTCTACAAAAAAGGTCTCTTAACATTTTGCCATAGCTCTCTTCGTTTCCGAGATATTTGCAGATTTATCTCAAGGGAAGGGGCCTGACGGACATATTTCGAGATATTTCTTCTTCTTGTTATTCTTCTTCTGCACAGCTAAGCTGGAAGTGGCATTTGCAGCTCGCAATAGTGCAGAGTTATCTCAAAGAAAGGGGCCACGGTGTTTCTGTATCTCTATTATGTTGGTGCGGCTTCGGAACTTTTAAATATCTTGATATATCTCGAGAACTACGCATCTGATCAAAAAATATCATAGAACATGAAAAGTAGGAAACTTAATTCTCTACAAAAAAGGTCTCTTAACATTTTGCCATAGCTCGCTTCGTTTCCGAGATATTTGCAGATTTATCTCAAGGGAAGGGGCCTGACGGACATATTTCGAGATATTTCTTCTTCTTGTTGTTCTTCTTCTGCACAGCTAAGCTGGAAGTGGCATTTCAGCTCGCAATAGTGCAGAGTTATCTCAAAGAGAGGGACCACGGTGTTTCTGTATCTCTATTATGTTGGTGCGGCTTCGGAACTTTTAAATATCTCGATATATCTCGAAAACTACGCTTCTGATCAAAAAATATCATAGAACATAAATTGTAGGAAACATAATTCTCTACAAAAAACGTCTCTTAACATTTTGCCATAGCTCGCTTCGTTTCCGAGATATTTGCAGATTCAGCTCAAAGGAGCTGGCCTGACGGACATATTTCGAGATATTTCTTCTTCTTGTTGTTCTTCTTCTGCACAGCTAAGCTGGAAGTGGCATTTACAGCTCGCAATAGTGCAGAGTTATCTCAAAGAGAGGGGCCACGGTGTTTCTGTATCTCTATTATGTTGGTGCGGCTTCGGAACTTTTAAATATCTTGATATATCTCGAGAACTACGCATCTGATCAAAAAATATCATAGAAGATAAAAAGTAGGAAACTTAATTCTCTACAAAAAAGGTCTCTTAACATTTTGCCATAGCTCGCTTCGTTTCCGAGATATTTGCAGATTTATCTCAAGGGAAGTGACCTGACGGACATATTTCGAGATATTTCTTCTTCTTGTTGTTCTTCTTCTGCACAGCTAAGCTGGAAGTGGCATTTGCAGCTCGCAATAGTGCAGAGTTATCTCAAAGAAAGGGGCCACGGTGTTTCTGTATCTCTATT
Organism: Osmia lignaria lignaria; assembly: GCF_051020975.1. Lineage (NCBI taxonomy): Eukaryota > Metazoa > Arthropoda > Insecta > Hymenoptera > Megachilidae > Osmia > Osmia lignaria. The sequence goes on from NW_027478159.1 coordinate 24,896,833, forward strand.
ATGTTGGTGCGGCTTCGGAACTTTTAAATATCTCGATATATCTCGAGAACTACGCATCTGATCAAAAAATATCATAGAACATAAATTGTAGGAAACATAATTCTCTACAAAAAAGGTCTCTTAACATTTTACCATAGCTCGCTTCGTTTCCGAGATATTTGCAGATTTATCTCAAGGGAAGGGGCCTAACGGACATATTTCGAGATATTTCTTCTTCTTGTTGTTCTTCTTCTGCACAGCTAAGCTGGAAGTGGCATTTGCGGCTCGCACTAGTGCAGAGTTATCTCAAAGAAAGGGGCCACGGTGTTTCTGTATCTCTATTATGTTGGTGCGGCTTCGGAACTTTTAAATATCTTGATATATCTCGAGAACTACGCATCTGATCAAAAAATATCATAGAACATAAAAAGTAGGAAACTTAATTCTCTACAAAAAAGGTCTCTTAACATTTTGCCATAGCTCGCTTCGTTTCCGAGATATTTGCAGATTTATCTCAAGGGAAGGGGCCTGACGGACATATTTCGAGATATTTCTTCTTCTTGTTGTTCTTCTTCTGCACAGCTAAGCTGGAAGTGGCATTTGCGGCTCGCACTATTGCAGAGTTATCTCAAAGAAAGGGGCCACGGTGTTTCTGTATCTCTATTATGTTGGTGCGGCTTCGTAACTTTTAAATATCTCGATATATCTCGAAAACTACGCTTCTGATCAAAAAATATCATAGAACATAAATTGTAGGAAACATAATTCTCTACAAAAAAGGTCTCTTAACATTTTGCCATAGCTCGCTTCGTTTCCGAGATATTTGCAGATATATCTCAAGGGCAGGGGCCTGACGGACATATTTCGAGATATTTCTTCTTCTTGTTGTTCTTCTTCTGCACAGCTAAGCTGGAAGTGGCATTTGCAGCTCGCAATAGTGCAGAGTTATCTCAAAGAAAGAGGCCACGGTGTTTCTGTATCTCTATTATGTTGGTGCGGCTTCGGAGCTTTTAAATATCTTGATATATCTCGAGAACTACGCTTCTGATCAAAAAATATCATAGAACATAAATTGTAGGAAACATAATTCTCTACAAAAAACGTCTCTTAACATTTTGCCATAGCTCGCTTCGTTTCCGAGATATTTGCAGATTCAGCTCAAAGGAACTGGCCTGACGGACATATTTCGAGATATTTCTTCTTCTTGTTGTTCTTCCTCTGCACAGCTAAGCTGGAAGTGGCATTTGCGGCTCGCACTAGTGCAGAGTTATCTCAAAGAAAGGGGCCACGGTGTTTCTGTATCTCTATTATGTTGGTGCGGCTTCGGAACTTTTAAATATCTCGATATATCTCGAAAACTACGCTTCTGATCAAAAAATATCATAGAACATAAATTGTAGGAAACATAATTCTCTACAAAAAACGTCTCTTAACATTTTGCCATAGCTCGCTTCGTTTCCGAGATATTTGCAGATTCATCTCAAAGGAACTGGCCTGACGGACATATTTCGAGATATTTCTTCTTCTTGTTGTTCTTCCTCTGCACAGCTAAGCTGGGAGTGGCATTTGCACCTCGCAATAGTGCAGAGTTATCTCAAAGAAAGGGGCCACGGTGTTTCTGTATCTCTATTATGTTGGTGCGGCTTCGGAACTTTTAAATATCTCGATATATCTCGAAAACTACGCTTCTGATCAAAAAATATCATAGAACATAAATTGTAGGAAACATAATTCTCTACAAAAAAGGTCTCTTAACATTTTGCCATAGCTCGCTTCGTTTCCGAGATATTTGCAGATTTATCTCAAGGGAAGGGGCCTGACGGACATATTTCTAGATATTTCTTCTTCTTGTTGTTCTTCTTCTGCACAGCTAAGCCGGAAGTGGCATTTGCGGCTCGCACTAGTGCAGAGTTATCTCAAAGAAAGGGGCCACGGTGTTTCTGTATCTCTATTATGTTGCTGCGGCTTCGGAACTTTTAAATATCTCGATATATCTCGAAAACTACGCTTCTGATCAAAAAATATCATAGAACATAAATTGTAGGAAACATAATTCTCTACAAAAAAGGTCTCTCAACATTTTGCCATAGCTCACTTCGTTTCCGAGATATTTGCAGATATATCTCAAGGGAAGGGGCCTGACGGACATATTTCGAGATATTTCTTCTTCTTGTTGTTCTTCTTCTGCACAGCTAAGCTGGAAGTGGCATTTCCAGCTCGCAATAGTGCAGAGTTATCTCAAAGAGAGGGGCCACGGTGTTTCTGTATCTCTATTATGTTGGTGCGGCTTCGGAACTTTTAAATATCTTGATATATCCCGAGAGCTACGCATCCGATCAAAAAATATCATAGAACATAAAAAGTAGGAAACTTAATTCTCTACAAAAAAGGTCTCTTAACATTTTGCCATAGCTCGCTTCGTTTCCGAGATATTTGCAGATTTATCTCGAGGGAAGGGGCCTGACGGACATATTTCGAGATATTTCTTCTTCTTGTTGTTCTTCTTCTGCACAGCTAAGCTGGAAGTGGCATTTGCAGCTCGCAATAGTGCAGAGTTATCTCAAAGAAAGGGGCCACGGTGTTTCTGTATCTCTATTATGTTGGTGCGGCTTCGGAACTTTAAAATATCTTGATATATCTCGAGAACTACGCATCTGATCAAAAAATATCATAGAACATAAAAAGTAGGAAACTTAATTCTCTACAAATAAGGTCTCTTAACATTTTGCCATAGCTCGCTTCGTTTCCGAGATATTTGCAGATTTATCTCAAGGGAAGGGGCCTGACGGACATATTTCGAGATATTTCTTCTTCTTGTTGTTCTTCTTCTGCACAGCTAAGCTGGAAGTGGCATTTGCAGCTCGCAATAGTGCAGAGTTATCTCAAAGAAAGGGGCCACGGTGTTTCTGTATCTCTATTATGTTGGTGCGGCTTCGGAACTTTTAAATATCTTGATATATCTCGAGAACTACGCATCTGATCAAAAAATATCATAGAACATAAAAAGTAGGAAACTTAATTCTCTACAAAAAAGGTCTCTTAACATTTTGCCATAGCTCGCTTCGTTTCCAAGATACTTGCAGATTTATCTCAAGGGAAGGGGCCTGACGGACATATTTCGAGATATTTCTTCTTCTTGTTGTTCTTCTTCTGCACAGCTAAACTGGAAGTGGCATTTCCAGCTCGCAGTAGTGCCGAGTTATCTCAAAGAAAGGGGCCACGGTGTTTCTGTATCTCTATTATGTTGGTGCGGCTTCGGAACTTTTAAATATCTTGATATATCTCGAGAACTACGCATCTGATCAAAAAATATCATAGAACATAAAAAGTAGAAAACTTAATTCTCTACAAAAAAGGTCTCTCAACATTTTGCCATAGCTCGCTTCGTTTCCGAGATATATGCAGATTTATCTCAAGGGAAGGGGCCTGACGGACATATTTCGAGATATTTCTTCTTCTTGTTGTTCTTCTTCTGCACAGCTAAGCTGGAAGTGGCATTTGCAGCTCGCAATAGTGCAGAGTTATCTCAAAGAAAGGGGCCACGGTGTTTCTGTATCTCTATTATGTTGGTGCGGCTTCCGAACTTTTAAATATCTTGATATATCTCGAGAACTACGCATCTGATCAAATAATATCATAGAACATAAAAAGTAGGAAACTTAATTCTCCACAAATAAGGTCTCTTAACATTTTGCCATAGCTCGCTTCGTTTCCGAGATATTTGCAGATTTATCTCAAGGGAAGGGGCCTGACGGACATATTTCGAGATATTTCTTCTTCTTGTTGGTCTTCTTCTGCACAGCTAAGCTGGAAGTGGCATTTGCAGCTCGCAATAGTGCAGAGTTATCTCGAAGAAAGGGGCCACGGTGTTTCTGTATCTCTATTATGTTGGTGCGGCTTCGGATCTTTTAAATATCTCGATATATCTCGAAAACTACGCTTCTGATCAAAAAATATCATAGAACGTAAATTGTGGGAAACATAATTCTCTACAAAAAAGGTCTCTTAACATTTTGCCATATCTCGCTTCGTTTCCGAGATATTTGCAGATATATCTCAAGGGAAGGGGTCTGACGGACATATTTCGAGATATTTCTTCTTCTTGTTGTTCTTCTTCTGCACAGCTAAGCTGGAAGTGGCATTTGCAGCTCGCAATAGTGCAGAGTTATCTCAAAGAAAGTGGCCACGGTGTTTCTGTATCTCTATTGTGTTGGTGCGGCTTCGGAACTTTTAAATATCTTGATATATCCCGAGAGCTACGCATCCGATCAAGAAATATCATAGAACATAAAAAGTAGGAAACTTAATTCTCTACAAAAAAGGTCTCTTAACATTTTGCCATAGCTCGCTTCGTTTCCGAGATATTTGCAGATTTATCTCGAGGGAAGGGGCCTGACGGACATATTTCGAGATATTTCTTCTTCTTGTTGTTCTTCTTCTGCACAGCTAAGCTGGAAGTGGCATTTGCAGCTCGCAATAGTGCAGAGTTATCTCAAAGAAAGGGGCCACGGTGTTTCTGTATCTCTATTATGTTGGTGCGGCTTCGGAACTTTAAAATATCTTGATATATCTCGAGAACTACGCATCTGATCAAATAATATCATAGAACATAAAAAGTAGGAAACTTAATTCTCCACAAATAAGGTCTCTTAACATTTTGCCATAGCTCGCTTCGTTTCCAAGATACTTGCAGATTTATCTCAAGGGAAGGGGCCTGACGGACATATTTCGAGATATTTCTTCTTCTTGTTGTTCTTCTTCTGCACAGCTAAGCTGGAAGTGGCATTTCCAGCTCGCAGTAGTGCCGAGTTATCTCAAAGAAAGGGGCCACGGTGTTTCTGTATCTCTATTATGTTGGTGCGGCTTCGGAACTTTTAAATATCTTGATATATCTCGAGAACTACGCATCTGATCAAAAAATATCATAGAACGTAAATTGTGGGAAACTTAATTCTCTACAAAAAAGGTCTCTTAACATTTTGCCATAGCTCGCTTCGTTTCCGAGATATTTGCAGATTTATCTCGAGGGAAGGGGCCTGACGGACATGTTTCGAGATATTTCTTCTTCTTGTTGTTCTTCTTCTGCACAGCTAAGCTGGACGTGGCATTTACAGCTCGCAATAGTGCAGAGTTATCTCGAAGAAAGGGGCCACGGTGTTTCTGTATCTCTATTATGTTGGTGCGGCTTCGGAACTTTAAAATATCTTTATATATCTCGAGAACTACGCATCTGATTAAAAAATATCATAGAACGTAAAAAGTAGGAAACTTAATTCTCTACAAATAAAGTCGCTTAACATTTTGCCATAGCTCGCTTCGTTTCCGAGATATTTGCAGATTTATCTCAAGGGAAGGGGCCTGACGGACATATTTCGAGATATTTCTTCTTCTTGTTGTTCTTCTTCTGCACAGCTAAGCTGGAAGTGGCATTTGCAGCTCGCAATAGTGCAGAGTTATCTCGAAGAAAGGGGCCACGGTGTTTCTGTATCTCTATTATGTTGGTGCGGCTTCGGATCTTTTAAATATCTCGATATATCTCGAAAACTACGCTTCTGATCAAAAAATATCATAGAACGTAAATTGTGGGAAACATAATTCTCTACAAAAAAGGTCTCTTAACATTTTGCCATATCTCGCTTCGTTTCCGAGATATTTGCAGATTTATCTCAAGGGAAGGGGTCTGACGGACATATTTCGAGATATTTCTTCTTCTTGTTGTTCTTCTTCTGCACAGCTAAGCTGGAAGTGGCATTTGCAGCTCGCAATAGTGCAGAGTTATCTCAAAGAAAGGGGCCACGGTGTTTCTGTATCTCTATTATGTTGGTGCGGCTTCGGAACTTTTAAATATCTTGATATATCTCGAGAGCTACGCATCCGATCAAAAAATATCATAGAACATAAAAAGTAGGAAACTTAATTCTCTACAAATAAGGTCTCTTAACATTTTGCCATAGCTCGCTTCGTTTCCGAGATATTTGCAGATTTATCTCAAGGGAAGGGGCCTGACGGACATTTTTCGAGATATTTCTTCTTCTTGTTGTTCTTCTTCTGCACAGCTAAGCTGGAAGTGGCATTTGCAGCTCGCAATAGTGCAGAGTTATCTCGAAGAAAGGGGCCACGGTGTTTCTGTATCTCTATTATGTTGGTGCGGCTTCGGAACTTTAAAATATCTTTATATATCTCGAGAACTACGCATCTGATTAAAAAATATCATAGAACGTAAAAAGTAGGAAACTTAATTCTCTACAAATAAAGTCGCTTAACATTTTGCCATAGCTCGCTTCGTTTCCGAGATATTTGCAGATTTATCTCAAGGGAAGGGGCCTGACGGACATATTTCGAGATATTTCTTCTTCTTGTTGTTCTTCTTCTGCACAGCTAAGCTGGAAGTGGCATTTGCAGCTCGCAATAGTGCAGAGTTATCTCAAAGAAAGGGGCCACGGTGTTTCTGTATCTCTATTATGTTGGTGCGGCTTCGGAACTTTAAAATATCTTTATATATCTCGAGAACTACGCATCTGATTAAAAAATATCATAGAACGTAAAAAGTAGGAAACTTAATTCTCTACAAATAAAGTCGCTTAACATTTTGCCATAGCTCGCTTCGTTTCCGAGATATTTGCAGATTTATCTCAAGGGAAGGGGCCTGACGGACATATTTCGAGATATTTCTTCTTCTTGTTGTTCTTCTTCTGCACAGCTAAGCTGGAAGTGGCATTTGCAGCTAGCAATAGTGCAGAGTTATCTCAAAGAAAGGGGCCACGGTGTTTCTGTATCTCTATTATGTTGGTGCGGCTTCGGAACTTTTAAATATCTTGATATATCTCGAGAACTACGCATCTGATCAAAAAATATCATAGAACATAAAAAGTAGGAAACTTAATTCTCTACAAAAAAGGTCTCTTAACATTTTGCCATAGCTCGCTTCGTTTCCAAGATACTTGCAGATTTATCTCAAGGGAAGGGGCCTGACGGACATATTTCGAGATATTTCTTCTTCTTGTTGTTCTTCTTCTGCACAGCTAAACTGGAAGTGGCATTTCCAGCTCGCAGTAGTGCCGAGTTATCTCAAAGAAAGGGGCCACGGTGTTTCTGTATCTCTATTATGTTGGTGCGGCTCCGGAACTTTTAAATATCTTGATATATCTCGAGAACTACGCATCTGATCAAAAAATATCATAGAACATAAAAAGTAGAAAACTTAATTCTCTACAAAAAAGGTCTCTCAACATTTTGCCATAGCTCGCTTCGTTTCCGAGATATATGCAGATTTATCTCAAGGGAAGGGGCCTGACGGACATATTTCGAGATATTTCTTCTTCTTGTTGTTCTTCTTCTGCACAGCTAAACTGGAAGTGGCATTTCCAGCTCGCAATAGTGCAGAGTTATCTGAAAGAAAGGGGCCACGGTGTTTCTGTATCTCTATTATGTTGGTGCGGCTTCGGAACTTTTAAATATCTTGATATATCTCTAGAACTACGCATCTGATCAAATAATATCATAGAACATAAAAAGTAGGAAACTTAATTCTCCACAAAAAAGGTCTCTTAACATTTTGCCATAGCTCGCTTCGCTTCCGAGATATATGCAGATTTATCTCAAGGGAAGGGGCCTGACGGACATATTTCGAGATATTTCTTCTTCTTGTTGTTCTTCTTCTGCACAGCTAAGCTGGAAGTGGCATTTGCAGCTCGCAATAGTGCAGAGTTATCTCAAAGAAAGGGGCCACGGTGTTTCTGTATCTCTATTATGTTGGTGCGGCTTCGGAACTTTTAAATATCTTGATATATAATTTGAGAACTACGCATCTGATCAAATAATATCATAGAACATAAAAAGTAGGAAACTTAATTCTCCACAAATAAGGTCTCTTAACATTTTGCCATAGCTCGCTTCGTTTCCGAGATATTTGCAGATTTATCTCAAGGGAAGGGGCCTGACGGACATATTTCGAGATATTTCTTCTTCTTGTTGTTCTTCTTCTGCACAGCTAAGCTGGAAGTGGCATTTGCAGCTCGCAATAGTGCAGAGTTATCTCGAAGAAAGGGGCCACGGTGTTTCTGTATCTCTATTATGTTGGTGCGGCTTCGGAACTTTAAAATATCTTTATATATCTCGAGAACTACGCATCTGATTAAAAAATATCATAGAACGTAAAAAGTAGGAAACTTAATTCTCTACAAATAAAGTCGCTTAACATTTTGCCATAGCTCGCTTCGTTTCCGAGATATTTGCAGATTTATCTCAAGGGAAGGGGCCTGACGGACATATTTCGAGATATTTCTTCTTCTTGTTGTTCTTCTTCTGCACAGCTAAGCTGGAAGTGGCATTTGCAGCTCGCAATAGTGCAGAGTTATCTCAAAGAAAGGGGCCACGGTGTTTCTGTATCTCTATTATGTTGGTGCGGCTTCGGAACTTTTAAATATCTTGATATATCTCGAGAACTACGCATCTGATCAAATAATATCATAGAACATAAAAAGTAGGAAACTTAATTCTCCACAAATAAGGTCTCTTAACATTTTGCCATAGCTCGCTTCGTTTCCGAGATATTTGCAGATTTATCTCAAGGGAAGGGGCCTGACGGACATATTTCGAGATATTTCTTCTTCTTGTTGGTCTTCTTCTGCACAGCTAAGCTGGAAGTGGCATTTGCAGCTCGCAATAGTGCAGAGTTATCTCGAAGAAAGGGGCCACGGTGTTTCTGTATCTCTATTATGTTGGTGCGGCTTCGGATCTTTTAAATATCTCGATATATCTCGAAAACTACGCGTCTGATCAAAAAATATCATAGAACGTAAATTGTGGGAAACATAATTCTCAACAAAAAAGGTCTCTTAACATTTTGCCATAGCTCGCTTCGTTTCCGAGATATTTGCAGATTTATCTCAAGGGAAGGGGTCTGACGGACATATTTCGAGATATTTCTTCTTCTTGTTGTTCTTCTTCTGCACAGCTAAGCTGGAAGTGGCATTTGCTTCTCGCAATAGTGCAGAGTTATCTCAAAGAAAGGGGCCACGGTGTTTCTGTATCTCTATTATGTTGGTGCGGCTTCGGAACTTTTAAATATCTTGATATATCTCGAGAACTACGCATCTGATCAAAAAATATCATGGAACATAAAAAGGAGGAAACTTAATTCTCAACAAAAAAGGTCTCTTAACATTTTGCCATAGCTCGCTTCGTTTCCGAGATATTTGCAGATTTATCTCAAGGGAAGGGGCCTGACGGACATATTTCGAGATATTTCTTCTTCTTGTTGTTCTTCATCTGCACAGCTAAACTGGAAGTGGCATTTCCAGCTCGCAGTAGTGCAGAGTTATGTCAAAGAAAGGGGCCACGGTGTTTCTGTATCTCTATTATGTTGGTGCGGCTTCGGAACTTTAAAATATCTTGATATATCTCGAGAACTACGCATCTGATCAAAAAATATCATAGAACGTAAAAAGTAGGAAACTTAATTCTCTACAAATAAAGTCGCTTAACATTTTGCCATAGCTCGCTTCGTTTCCGAGATATTTGCAGATTTATCTCAAGGGAAGGGGCCGGACGGACATATTTCGAGATATTTCTTCTTCTTGTTGTTCTTCTTCTGCACAGCTAAGCTGGAAGTGGCATTTGCAGCTCGCAATGGTGCAGAGTTATCTCAAAGAAAGGGGCCACGGTGTTTCTGTATCTCTATTATGTTGGTGCGGCTTCGGAACTTTTAAATATCTTGATATATCTCGAGAACTACGCATCTGATCAAAAAATATCATAGAACATAAAAAGTAGGAAACTTCATTCTCTACCAAAAAGGGCTCTTAACATTTTGCCATAGCTCGCTTCGTTTCCGAGATATATGCAGATTTATCTCAAGGGAAGGGGCCTGACGGACATATTTCGGGATATTTCTTCTTCTTGTTGTTCTTCTTCTGCACAGCTAAACAGGAAGTGGCATTTCCAGCTCGCAATAGTGCAGAGTTATCTGAAAGAAAGGGGCCACGGTGTTTCTGTATCTCTATTATGTCGGTGCGGCTTCGGAACTTTTAAATATCTTGATATATCTCGAGAACTACGCATCTGATCAAATAATATCATAGAACGTAAAAAGTAGGAAACTTAATTCTCTACAAATAAGGTCTCTTAACATTTTGCCATAGCTCGCTTCGTTTCCGAGATATTTGCAGATTTATCTCAAGGGAAGGGGCCTGACGGACATATTTCGAGATATTTCTTCTTCTTGTTGGTCTTCTTCTGCACAGCTAAGCTGGAAGCGGCATTTGCGGCTCGCACTAGTGCAGAGTTATCTCAAAGAAAGGGGCCACGGTGTTTCTGTATCTCTATTATGTTGGTGCAGCTTCGGATCTTTTAAATATCTCGATATATCTCGAAAACTACGCTTCTGATCAAAAAATATCATAGAACATAAATTGTAGGAAACATAATTCTCTACAAAAAATGTCTCTTCACATTTTGCCATAGCTCGTTTCGTTTCCGAGATATTTGCAGATATATCTCAAGGGAAGGGGCCTGACGGACATATTTCGAGATATTTCCTCTTCTTGTTGTTCTTCTTCTGCACAGCTAAACTTGAAGTGGCATTTCCAGCTCGCAATAGCGCAGAGTTATCTCAAAGAAAGGGGCCACGGTGTTTCTGTATCTCTATTATGTTGGTGCGGCTTCGGAACTTTTAAATATCTTGATATATCTCGAGAACTACGCATCTGATCAAATAATATCATAGAACATAAAAAGTAGGAAACTTAATTCTCTACAAATAAGGTCTCTTAACATTTTGCCATAGCTCGCTTCGTTTCCGAGATATTTGCAGATTTATCTCAAGGGAAGGGGCCTGACGGACATATTTCGAGATATTTCTTCTTCTTGTTGGTCTTCTTCTGCACAGCTAAGCTGGAAGTGGCATTTGCAGCTCGCAATGGTGCAGAGTTATCTCAAAGAAAGGGGCCACGGTGTTTCTGTATCTCTATTATGTTGGTGCGGCTTCGGATCTTTTAAATATCTCGATATATCTCGAAAACTACGCTTCTGATCAAAAAATATCATAGAACCTAAATTGTGGGAAATATAATTCTCTACAAAAAAGGTCTCTTAACATTTTGCCATAGCTCGTTTCGTTTCCGAGATATTTGCAGATATATCTCAAGGGAAGGGGCCTGACGGACATATTTCGAGATATTTCCTCTTCTTGTTGTTCTTCTTCTGCACAGCTAAACTGGAAGTGGCATTTCCAGCTCGCAATAGCGCAGAGTTATCTCAAAGAAAGGGGCCACGGTGTTTCTGTATCTCTATTATGTTGGTGCGGCTTCGGAACTTTTAAATATCTTGATATATCTCGAGAACTACGCATCTGATCAAATAATATCATAGAACGTAAAAAGTAGGAAACTTAATTCTCTACAAATAAGGTCTCTTAACATTTTGCCATAGCTCGCTTCGTTTCCGAGATATTTGCAGATTTATCTCAAGGGAAGGGGCCTGACGGACATATTTCGAGATATTTCTTCTTCTTGTTGGTCTTCTTCTGCACAGCTAAGCTGGAAGTGGCCTTTGCAGCTCGCAATGGTGCAGAGTTATCTCAAAGAAAGGGGCCACGGTGTTTCTGTATCTCTATTATGTTGGTGCGGCTTCGGATCTTTTAAATATCTCGATATATCTCGAAAACTACGCTTCTGATCAAAAAATATCATAGAACCTAAATTGTGGGAAATATAATTCTCTACAAAAAAGGTCTCTTAACATTTTGCCATAGCTCGTTTCGTTTCCGAGATATTTGCAGATATATCTCAAGGGAAGGGGCCTGACGGACATATTTCGAGATATTTCCTCTTCTTGTTGTTCTTCTTCTGCACAGCTAAACTGGAAGTGGCATTTCCAGCTCGCAATAGCGCAGAGTTATCTCAAAGAAAGGGGCCACGGTGTTTCTGTATCTCTATTATGTTGGTGCGGCTTCGGAACTTTTAAATATCTTGATATATCTCGAGAACTACGCATCTGATCAAAAAATATCATAGAACATAAAAAGTAGGAAACCTAATTCTCTACAAATAAGGTCTCTTAACATTTTGCCATAGCTCGCTTCGTTTCCGAGATATTTGCAGATTTATCTCAAGGGAAGGGGCCTGACGGACATTTTTCGAGATATTTCTTCTTCTTGTTGTTCTTCTTCTGCACAGCTAAGCTGGAAGTGGCATTTGCGGCTCGCACTAGTGCACAGTTATCTCAAAGAAAGGGGCCACGGTGTTTCTGTGTCTCTATTATGTTGGTGCGGCTTCGGAACTTTTAAATATCTCGATATATCTCGAAAACTACGCTTCTGATCAAAAAATATCATAGAACATAAATTGTAGGAAACATAATTCTCTACAAAAAAGGTCTCTTAATATTTTGCCATAGCTCGCTTCGTTTCCGAGATATTTGCAGATTCAGCTCAAAGGAACTGGCCTGACGGACATATTTCGAGATATTTCTTCTTCTTGTTGTTCTTCCTCTGCACAGCTAAGCTGGAAGTGGCATTTGCAGCTCGCAATAGTGCAGAGTTATCTCAAAGAAAGGGGCCACGGTGTTTCTGTATCTCTATTATGTTGGTGCGGCTTCGGAACTTTTAAATATCTTGATATATCTCGAGAACTACGCATCTGATCGAAAAATATCATAGAACATAAAAAGTAGGAAACTTAATTCTCTACAAAAGAGGTCTCTTAACATTTTGCCATAGCTCGCTTCGTTTCCGAGATATTTGCAGATTTATCTCAAGGGAAGGGGCCTGACGGACATATTTCGAGATATTTCTTCTTTTTGTTGTTCTTCTTCTGCACAGCTAAGCTGGAAGTGGCATTTGCAGCTCGCAATAGTGCAGAGTTATCTCAAAGAAAGGGGCCACGGTGTTTCTGTATCTCTATTATGTTGGTGCGGCTTCGGAACTTTTAAATATCTTGATATATCTCGAGAACTACGCATCCGATCAAAAAATATCATACAACATAAAAAGTAGGAAACTTAATTCTCTACAAAAAAGGTCTCTTAACATTTTGCCATAGCTCGCTTCGTTTCCGAGATATTTGCAGATTTATCTCGAGGGAAGGGGCCTGACGGACATATTTCCAGATATTTCTTCTTCTTGTTGTTCTTCTTCTGCACAGCTAAGCTGGAAGTGGCATTTGCAGCTCGCAATAGTGCAGAGTTATCTCAAAGAGAGGGGCCACGGTGTTTCTGTATCTCTATTATGTTGGTGCGGCTTCGGAACTTTTAAATATCTTGATATATCTCGAGAACTACGCATCTGATCGAAAAATATCATAGAACATAAAAAGTAGGAAACTTAATTCTCTACAAAAGAGGTCTCTTAACATTTTGCCATAGCTCGCTTCGTTTCCGAGATATTTGCAGATTTATCTCAAGGGAAGGGGCCTGACGGACATATTTCGAGATATTTCTTCTTCTTGTTGGTCTTCTTCTGCACAGCTAAGCTGGAAGTGGCATTTGCAGCTCGCAATGGTGCAGAGTTATCTCAAAGAAAGGGGCCACGGTGTTTCTGTATCTCTATTATGTTGGTGCGGCTTCGGATCTTTTAAATATCTCGATATATCTCGAAAACTACGCTTCTGATCAAAAAATATCATAGAACCTAAATTGTGGGAAATATAATTCTCTACAAAAAAGGTCTCTTAACATTTTGCCATAGCTCGTTTCGTTTCCGAGATATTTGCAGATATATCTCAAGGGAAGGGGCCTGACGGACATATTTCGAGATATTTCCTCTTCTTGTTGTTCTTCTTCTGCACAGCTAAACTGGAAGTGGCATTTCCAGCTCGCAATAGCGCAGAGTTATCTCAAAGAAAGGGGCCACGGTGTTTCTGTATCTCTATTATGTTGGTGCGGCTTCGGAACTTTTAAATATCTTGATATATCTCGAGAACTACGCATCTGATCAAAAAATATCATAGAACATAAAAAGTAGGAAACCTAATTCTCTACAAATAAGGTCTCTTAACATTTTGCCATAGCTCGCTTCGTTTCCGAGATATTTGCAGATTTATCTCAAGGGAAGGGGCCTGACGGACATTTTTCGAGATATTTCTTCTTCTTGTTGTTCTTCTTCTGCACAGCTAAGCTGGAAGTGGCATTTGCGGCTCGCACTAGTGCACAGTTATCTCAAAGAAAGGGGCCACGGTGTTTCTGTGTCTCTATTATGTTGGTGCGGCTTCGGAACTTTTAAATATCTCGATATATCTCGAAAACTACGCTTCTGATCAAAAAATATCATAGAACATAAATTGTAGGAAACATAATTCTCTACAAAAAAGGTCTCTTAATATTTTGCCATAGCTCGCTTCGTTTCCGAGATATTTGCAGATTCAGCTCAAAGGAACTGGCCTGACGGACATATTTCGAGATATTTCTTCTTCTTGTTGTTCTTCCTCTGCACAGCTAAGCTGGAAGTGGCATTTGCAGCTCGCAATAGTGCAGAGTTATCTCAAAGAAAGGGGCCACGGTGTTTCTGTATCTCTATTATGTTGGTGCGGCTTCGGAACTTTTAAATATCTTGATATATCTCGAGAACTACGCATCTGATCGAAAAATATCATAGAACATAAAAAGTAGGAAACTTAATTCTCTACAAAAGAGGTCTCTTAACATTTTGCCATAGCTCGCTTCGTTTCCGAGATATTTGCAGATTTATCTCAAGGGAAGGGGCCTGACGGACATATTTCGAGATATTTCTTCTTTTTGTTGTTCTTCTTCTGCACAGCTAAGCTGGAAGTGGCATTTGCAGCTCGCAATAGTGCAGAGTTATCTCAAAGAAAGGGGCCACGGTGTTTCTGTATCTCTATTATGTTGGTGCGGCTTCGGAACTTTTAAATATCTTGATATATCTCGAGAACTACGCATCCGATCAAAAAATATCATACAACATAAAAAGTAGGAAACTTAATTCTCTACAAAAAAGGTCTCTTAACATTTTGCCATAGCTCGCTTCGTTTCCGAGATATTTGCAGATTTATCTCGAGGGAAGGGGCCTGACGGACATATTTCCAGATATTTCTTCTTCTTGTTGTTCTTCTTCTGCACAGCTAAGCTGGAAGTGGCATTTGCAGCTCGCAATAGTGCAGAGTTATCTCAAAGAGAGGGGCCACGGTGTTTCTGTATCTCTATTATGTTGGTGCGGCTTCGGAACTTTTAAATATCTTGATATATCTCGAGAACTACGCATCTGATCGAAAAATATCATAGAACATAAAAAGTAGGAAACTTAATTCTCTACAAAAGAGGTCTCTTAACATTTTGCCATAGCTCGCTTCGTTTCCGAGATATTTGCAGATTTATCTCAAGGGAAGGGGCCTGACGGACATATTTCGAGATATTTCTTCTTTTTGTTGTTCTTCTTCTGCACAGCTAAGCTGGAAGTGGCATTTGCAGCTCGCAATAGTGCAGAGTTATCTCAAAGAAAGGGGCCACGGTGTTTCTGTATCTCTATTATGTTGGTGCGGCTTCGGAACTTTTAAATATCTTGATATATCTCGAGAACTACGCATCCGATCAAAAAATATCATACAACATAAAAAGTAGGAAACTTAATTCTCTACAAAAAAGGTCTCTTAACATTTTGCCATAGCTCGCTTCGTTTCCGAGATATTTGCAGATTTATCTCGAGGGAAGGGGCCTGACGGACATATTTCGAGATATTTCTTCTTCTTGTTGTTCTTCTTCTGCACAGCTAAGCTGGAAGTGGCATTTGCAGCGCGCAATAGTGCAGAGTTATCTCAAAGAAAGGGGCCACGGTGTTTCTGTATCTCTATTATGTTGGTGCGGCTTCGGAACTTTTAAATATATTGATATATCTCGAGAACTACGCATCTGATCCAAAAATATCATAGAACATAAAAAGTAGGAATCCTAATTTTCTACAAAAAAGGTCTCTTAACATTTTGCCGTAGCTCGCTTTGTTTCCGAGATATTTGCAGATTTATCTCAAGGGAAGGGGCCTGACGGACATATTTCGAGATATTTCTTCTTTTTGTTGTTCTTCTTCTGCACAGCTAAGCTGGAAGTGGCATTTGCAGCTCGCAATAGTGCAGAGTTATCTCAAAGAGAGGGGCCACGGTGTTTCTGTATCTCTATTATGTTGGTGCGGCTTCGGAACTTTTAAATATCTTGATATATCTCGAGAACTACGCATCTGATCGAAAAATATCATAGAACATAAAAAGTAGGAAACTTAATTCTCTACAAAAGAGGTCTCTTAACATTTTGCCATAGCTCGCTTCGTTTCCGAGATATTTGCAGATTTATCTCGAGGGAAGGGGCCTGACGGACATATTTCGAGATATTTCTTCTTCTTGTTGTTCTTCTTCTGCACAGCTAAGCTGGAAGTGGCATTTGCAGCTCGCAATAGTGCAGAGTTATCTCAAAGAAAGGGGCCACGGTGTTTCTGTATCTCTATTATGTTGGTGCGGCTTCGGAACTTTTAAATATCTTGATATATCTCGAGAACTACGCATCCGATCAAAAAATATCATACAACATAAAAAGTAGGAAACTTAATTCTCTACAAAAAAGATCTCTTAACATTTTGCCATAGCTCGCTTCGTTTCCGAGATATTTGCAGATTTATCTCGAGGGAAGGGGCCTGACGGACATATTTCGAGATATTTCTTCTTTTTGTTGTTCTTCTTCTGCACAGCTAAGCTGGAAGTGGCATTTGCAGCTCGCAATAGTGCAGAGTTATCTCAAAGAAAGGGGCCACGGTGTTTCTGTATCTCTATTATGTTGGTGCGGCTTCGGAACTTTTAAATATCTTGATATATTTCGAGAACTACGCATCTGATCAGAAAATATCATAGAACATAAAAAGTAGGAAACTTAATTCTCTACAAAAAAGATCTCTTAACATTTTGCCATAGCTCGCTTCGTTTCCGAGATATTTGCAGATTTATCTCAAGGGAAGGGGCCTGACGGACATATTTCGAGATATTTCTTCTTCTTGTTGTTCTTCTTCTGCACCGCTAAGCTGGAAGTGGCATTTGCAGCGCGCAATAGTGCAGAGTTATCTCAAAGAAAGGGGCCACGGTGTTTCTGTATCTCTATTATGTTGGTGCGGCTTCGGAACTTTTAAATATCTTGATATATCTCGAGAACTACGCATCTGTTCAAAAAATATCATAGAACATAAAAAGTAGGAATCCTAATTTTCTACAAAAAAGGTCTCTTAACATTTTGCCGTAGCTCGCTTCGTTTCCGAGATATTTGCAGATTTATCTCAAGGGAAGGGGCCTGACGGACATATTTCCAGATATTTCTTCTTCTTGTTGTTCTTCTTCTGCACAGCTAAGCTGGAAGTGGCATTTGCAGCTCGCAATAGTGCAGAGTTATCTCAAAGAAAGGGGCCACGGTGTTTCTGTATCTCTATTATGTTGGTGCGGCTTCGGAACTTTTAAATATCTTGATATATCTCGAGAACTACGCATCTGATCGAAAAATATCATAGAACGTAAATTGTAGGAAACATAATTCTCTACAAAAAAGGTCTCTTAACATTTTGCCGTAGCTCGCTTCGTTTCCGAGATATTTGCAGATTTATCTCAAGGGAAGGGGCCTGACGGACATATTTCCAGATATTTCTTCTTCTTGTTGTTCTTCTTCTGCACAGCTAAGCTGGAGGTGGCATTTGCGGCTCGCACTAGTGCAGAGTTATCTCAAAGAAAGGGGCCACGGTGTTTCTGTATCTCTATTATGTTGGTGCGGCTTCGGAACTTTTAAATATCTCGATGTATCTCGAAAACTACGCTTCTGATCAAAAAATATCATAGAACATAAATTGTAGGAAACATAATTCTCTACAAAAAAGGTCTCTTAACATTTTGCCATACCTCGCTTCGTTTCCGAGATATTTGCAGATATATCTCAAGGGAAGGGGCCTGACGGACATATTTCGAGATATTTCTTCTTCTTGTTGTTCTTCTTCTGCACAGCTAAGCTGGAAGTGGCATTTACAGCTCGCAATAGTGCAGAGTTATCTCAAAGAAAGGGGCCACGGTGTTTCTGTATCTCTATTATGTTGGTGCGGCTTCGGAACTTTTAAATATCTTGATATATCTCGAGAACTACGCATCTGATCAAAAAATATCATAGAACATGAAAAGTAGGAAACTTAATTCTCTACAAAAAAGGTCTCTTAACATTTTGCCATAGCTCTCTTCGTTTCCGAGATATTTGCAGATTTATCTCAAGGGAAGGGGCCTGACGGACATATTTCGAGATATTTCTTCTTCTTGTTGTTCTTCTTCTGCACAGCTAAGCTGGAAGTGGCATTTGCGGCTCGCACTAGTGCAGAGTTATCTCAAAGAAAGGGGCCACGGTGTTTCTGTATCTCTATTATGTTGGTGCGGCTTCGGAACTTTTAAATATCTTGATATATCTCGAGAACTACGCGTCTGATCAAAAAATATCATAGAACATAAAAAGTAGGAAACTTAATTCTCTACAAAAACGGTCTCTTAACATTTTGCCATAGCTCGCTTCGTTTCCGAGATATTTGCAGATATATCTCAAGGGAAGGGGCCTGACGGACATATTTCGAGATATTTCTTCTTCTTGTTGTTCTTCTTCCGCACAGCTAAGCTGGAAGTGGCATTTACAGTTCGCAATAGTGCAGAGTTATCGCAAAGAAAGGGGCCACGGTGTTTCTGTATCTCTATTATGTTGGTGCGGCTTCGGAACTTTTAAATATCTTGATATATCTCGAGAACTACGCATCTGATCAAAAAATATCATAGAACATAAAAAGTAGGAAACCTAATTTTCTACAAAAAAGGTCTCTTAACATTTTGCCGTAGCTCGCTTCGTTTCCGAGATATTTGCAGATTTATCTCAAGGGAAGGGGCCTGACGGACATATTTCGAGATATTTCTTCTTCTTGTTGTTCTTCTTCTGCACAGCTAAGCTGGAAGTGGCATTTGCAGCGCGCAATAGTGCAGAGTTATCTCAAAGAAAGGGGCCACGGTGTTTCTGTATCTCTATTATGTTGGTGCGGCTTCGGAACTTTTAAATATCTTGATATATCTCGAGAACTACGCATCTGATCAAAAAATATCATAGAACATAAAAAGTAGGAAACTTAATTCTCTACAAAAAAGGTCTCTTAACATTTTCCCATAACTGGCATCGTTTCCGAGATATTTGCAGATTTAGCTCAAGGGAAGGGGCCTGACGGACATATTCCGAGATATTTCTTCTTCTTGTTGTTCCTCTTCTGCACAGCTAAGCTGGAAGTGGCATTTGCAGCTCGCAATAGTGCAGAGTTATCTCAAAGAAAGGGGCCACGGTGTTTCTGTACCTCTATTATGTTGGTGCAGCTTCGGAGCTTTTAAATATCTTGATATATCTCGAGAACTACGCATCTGATCAAACAATATCATAGAACATAAAAAGTAGGAAACTTAATTCTCTACAAAAAAGTCTGTTAACATTTTCCCATAGCTGGCATCGTTTCCGAGATATTTGCAGATTTAGCTCAAGGGAAGGGGCCTGACGGACATATTCCGAGATATTTCTTCTTCTTGTTGTTCCTCTTCTGCACAGCTAAGCTGGAAGTGGCATTTGCAGGTCGCAATAGTGCAGAGTTATCTCAAAGAAAGGGGCCACGGTGTTTCTGTATCTCTATTATGTTGGTGCGGCTTCGGAACTTTTAAATATCTCGATATATCTCGAAAACTACGCTTCTGATCAAAAAATATCAGAGAACGTAAATTGTAGGAAACATAATTCTCTACAAAAAAGGTCTCTTAACATTTTGCCATAGCTCGCTTCGTTTCCGAGATATTTGCAGATTTATCTCAAGGTAAGGGGCCTGACGGACATATTTCCAGATATTTCTTCTTCTTGTTGTTCTTCTTCTGCACAGCTAAGCTGGAAGTGGCATTTGCAGCTCGCAATAGTGCAGAGTTATCTCGAAGAGAGGGGCCACGGTGTTTCTGTATCTCTATTATGTTGGTGCGGCTTCGGAACTTTTAAATATCTTGATATATCTCGAGAACTACGCATCTGATCGAAAAATATCATAGAACATAAAAAGTAGGAAACTTAATTCTCTACAAAAGAGGTCTCTTAACATTTTGCCATAGCTCGCTTCGTTTCCGAGATATTTGCAGATTTATCTCAAGGGAAGGGGCCTGACGGACATATTTCGAGATATTTCTTCTTCTTGTTGTTCTTCTTCTGCACAGCTAAGCTGGAAGTGGCATTTGCAGCGCGCAATAGTGCAGAGTTATCTCAAAGAAAGGGGCCACGGTGTTTCTGTATCTCTATTATGTTGGTGCAGCTTCGGAGCTTTTAAATATCTTGATATATCTCGAGAACTACGCATCTGATCAAACAATATCATAGAACATAAAAAGTAGGAAACTTAATTCTCTACAAAAAAGTCTCTTAACATTTTCCCATAGCTGGCATCGTTTCCGAGATATTTGCAGATTTAGCTCAAGGGAAGGGGCCTGACGGACATATTCCGAGATATTTCTTCTTCTTGTTGTTCCTCTTCTGCACAGCTAAGCTGGAAGTGGCATTTGCAGGTCGCAATAGTGCAGAGTTATCTCAAAGAAAGGGGCCACGGTTTTTCTGTATCTCTATTATGTTGGTGCGGCTTCGGAACTTTTAAATATCTCGATATATCTCGAAAACTACGCTTCTGATCAAAAAATATCAGAGAACGTAAATTGTAGGAAACATAATTCTCTACAAAAAAGGTCTCTTAACATTTTGCCATAGCTCGCTTCGTTTCCGAGATATTTGCAGATTTATCTCAAGGGAAGGGGCCTGACGGACATATTTCCAGATATTTCTTCTTCTTGTTGTTCTTCTTCTGCACAGCTAAGCTGGAAGTGGCATTTGCAGCTCGCAATAGTGCAGAGTTATCTCAAAGAGAGGGGCCACGGTGTTTCTGTATCTCTATTATGTTGGTGCGGCTTCGGAACTTTTAAATATCTTGATATATCTCGAGAACTACGCATCTGATCGAAAAATATCATAGAACATAAAAAGTAGGAAACTTAATTCTCTACAAAAGAGGTCTCTTAACATTTTGCCATAGCTCGCTTCGTTTCCGAGATATTTGCAGATTTATCTCAAGGGAAGGGGCCTGACGGACATATTTCGAGATATTTCTTCTTTTTGTTGTTCTTCTTCTGCACAGCTAAGCTGGAAGTGGCATTTACAGCTCGCAATAGTGCAGAGTTATCTCAAAGAAAGGGGCCACGGTGTTTCTGTATCTCTATTATGTTGGTGCGGCTTCGGAACTTTTAAATATCTTGATATATCTCGAGAACTACGCATCCGATCAAAAAATATCATACAACATAAAAAGTAGGAAACTTAATTCTCTACAAAAAAGGTCTCTTAACATTTTGCCATAGCTCGCTTCGTTTCCGAGATATTTGCAGATTTATCTCGAGGGAAGGGGCCTGACGGACATATTTCGAGATATTTCTTCTTCTTGTTGTTCTTCTTCTGCACAGCTAAGCCGGAAGTGGCATTTGCAGCGCGCAATAGTGCAGAGTTATCTCAAAGAAAGGGGCCACGGTGTTTCTGTATCTCTATTATGTTGGTGCGGGTTCGGAACTTTTAAATATATTGATATATCTCGAGAACTACGCATCTGATCCAAAAATATTATAGAACATAAAAAGTAGGAATCCTAATTTTCTACAAAAAAGGTCTCTTAACATTTTGCCGTAGCTCGCTTTGTTTCCGAGATATTTGCAGATTTATCTCAAGGGAAGGGGCCTGACGGACATATTTCGAGATATTTCTTCTTTTTGTTGTTCTTCTTCTGCACAGCTAAGCTGGAAGTGGCATTTGCAGCTCGCAATAGTGCAGAGTTATCTCAAAGAGAGGGGCCACGGTGTTTCTGTATCTCTATTATGTTGGTGCGGCTTCGGAACTTTTAAATATCTTGATATATCTCGAGAACTACGCATCTGATCGAAAAATATCATAGAACATAAAAAGTAGGAAACTTAATTCTCTACAAAAGAGGTCTCTTAACATTTTGCCATAGCTCGCTTCGTTTCCGAGATATTTGCAGATTTATCTCGAGGGAAGGGGCCTGACGGACATATTTCGAGATATTTCTTCTTCTTGTTGTTCTTCTTCTGCACAGCTAAGCTGGAAGTGGCATTTGCAGCTCGCAATAGTGCAGAGTTATCTCAAAGAAAGGGGCCACGGTGTTTCTGTATCTCTATTATGTTGGTGCGGCTTCGGAACTTTTAAATATCTTGATATATCTCGAGAACTACGCATCCGATCAAAAAATATCATACAACATAAAAAGTAGGAAACTTAATTCTCTACAAAAAAGATCTCTTAACATTTTGCCATAGCTCGCTTCGTTTCCGAGATATTTGCAGATTTATCTCGAGGGAAGGGGCCTGACGGACATATTTCGAGATATTTCTTCTTTTTGTTGTTCTTCTTCTGCACAGCTAAGCTGGAAGTGGCATTTGCAGCTCGCAATAGTGCAGAGTTATCTCAAAGAAAGGGGCCACGGTGTTTCTGTATCTCTATTATGTTGGTGCGGCTTCGGAACTTTTAAATATCTTGATATATTTCGAGAACTACGCATCTGATCAGAAAATATCATAGAACATAAAAAGTAGGAAACTTAATTCTCTACAAAAAAGATCTCTTAACATTTTGCCATAGCTCGCTTCGTTTCCGAGATATTTGCAGATTTATCTCAAGGGAAGGGGCCTGACGGACATATTTCGAGATATTTCTTCTTCTTGTTGTTCTTCTTCTGCACCGCTAAGCTGGAAGTGGCATTTGCAGCGCGCAATAGTGCAGAGTTATCTCAAAGAAAGGGGCCACGGTGTTTCTGTATCTCTATTATGTTGGTGCGGCTTCGGAACTTTTAAATATCTTGATATATCTCGAGAACTACGCATCTGTTCAAAAAATATCATAGAACATAAAAAGTAGGAATCCTAATTTTCTACAAAAAAGGTCTCTTAACATTTTGCCGTAGCTCGCTTCGTTTCCGAGATATTTGCAGATTTATCTCAAGGGAAGGGGCCTGACGGACATATTTCCAGATATTTCTTCTTCTTGTTGTTCTTCTTCTGCACAGCTAAGCTGGAAGTGGCATTTGCAGCTCGCAATAGTGCAGAGTTATCTCAAAGAAAGGGGCCACGGTGTTTCTGTATCTCTATTATGTTGGTGCGGCTTCGGAACTTTTAAATATCTTGATATATCTCGAGAACTACGCATCTGATCGAAAAATATCATAGAACGTAAATTGTAGGAAACATAATTCTCTACAAAAAAGGTCTCTTAACATTTTGCCGTAGCTCGCTTCGTTTCCGAGATATTTGCAGATTTATCTCAAGGGAAGGGGCCTGACGGACATATTTCCAGATATTTCTTCTTCTTGTTGTTCTTCTTCTGCACAGCTAAGCTGGAGGTGGCATTTGCGGCTCGCACTAGTGCAGAGTTATCTCAAAGAAAGGGGCCACGGTGTTTCTGTATCTCTATTATGTTGGTGCGGCTTCGGAACTTTTAAATATCTCGATGTATCTCGAAAACTACGCTTCTGATCAAAAAATATCATAGAACATAAATTGTAGGAAACATAATTCTCTACAAAAAAGGTCTCTTAACATTTTGCCATACCTCGCTTCGTTTCCGAGATATTTGCAGATATATCTCAAGGGAAGGGGCCTGACGGACATATTTCGAGATATTTCTTCTTCTTGTTGTTCTTCTTCTGCACAGCTAAGCTGGAAGTGGCATTTACAGCTCGCAATAGTGCAGAGTTATCTCAAAGAAAGGGGCCACGGTGTTTCTGTATCTCTATTATGTTGGTGCGGCTTCGGAACTTTTAAATATCTTGATATATCTCGAGAACTACGCATCTGATCAAAAAATATCATAGAACATGAAAAGTAGGAAACTTAATTCTCTACAAAAAAGGTCTCTTAACATTTTGCCATAGCTCTCTTCGTTTCCGAGATATTTGCAGATTTATCTCAAGGGAAGGGGCCTGACGGACATATTTCGAGATATTTCTTCTTCTTGTTGTTCTTCTTCTGCACAGCTAAGCTGGAAGTGGCATTTGCGGCTCGCACTAGTGCAGAGTTATCTCAAAGAAAGGGGCCACGGTGTTTCTGTATCTCTATTATGTTGGTGCGGCTTCGGAACTTTTAAATATCTTGATATATCTCGAGAACTACGCGTCTGATCAAAAAATATCATAGAACATAAAAAGTAGGAAACTTAATTCTCTACAAAAACGGTCTCTTAACATTTTGCCATAGCTCGCTTCGTTTCCGAGATATTTGCAGATATATCTCAAGGGAAGGGGCCTGACGGACATATTTCGAGATATTTCTTCTTCTTGTTGTTCTTCTTCCGCACAGCTAAGCTGGAAGTGGCATTTACAGTTCGCAATAGTGCAGAGTTATCGCAAAGAAAGGGGCCACGGTGTTTCTGTATCTCTATTATGTTGGTGCGGCTTCGGAACTTTTAAATATCTTGATATATCTCGAGAACTACGCATCTGATCAAAAAATATCATAGAACATAAAAAGTAGGAAACCTAATTTTCTACAAAAAAGGTCTCTTAACATTTTGCCGTAGCTCGCTTCGTTTCCGAGATATTTGCAGATTTATCTCAAGGGAAGGGGCCTGACGGACATATTTCGAGATATTTCTTCTTCTTGTTGTTCTTCTTCTGCACAGCTAAGCTGGAAGTGGCATTTGCAGCGCGCAATAGTGCAGAGTTATCTCAAAGAAAGGGGCCACGGTGTTTCTGTATCTCTATTATGTTGGTGCGGCTTCGGAACTTTTAAATATCTTGATATATCTCGAGAACTACGCATCTGATCAAAAAATATCATAGAACATAAAAAGTAGGAAACTTAATTCTCTACAAAAAAGGTCTCTTAACATTTTCCCATAACTGGCATCGTTTCCGAGATATTTGCAGATTTAGCTCAAGGGAAGGGGCCTGACGGACATATTCCGAGATATTTCTTCTTCTTGTTGTTCCTCTTCTGCACAGCTAAGCTGGAAGTGGCATTTGCAGCTCGCAATAGTGCAGAGTTATCTCAAAGAAAGGGGCCACGGTGTTTCTGTACCTCTATTATGTTGGTGCAGCTTCGGAGCTTTTAAATATCTTGATATATCTCGAGAACTACGCATCTGATCAAACAATATCATAGAACATAAAAAGTAGGAAACTTAATTCTCTACAAAAAAGTCTGTTAACATTTTCCCATAGCTGGCATCGTTTCCGAGATATTTGCAGATTTAGCTCAAGGGAAGGGGCCTGACGGACATATTCCGAGATATTTCTTCTTCTTGTTGTTCCTCTTCTGCACAGCTAAGCTGGAAGTGGCATTTGCAGGTCGCAATAGTGCAGAGTTATCTCAAAGAAAGGGGCCACGGTGTTTCTGTATCTCTATTATGTTGGTGCGGCTTCGGAACTTTTAAATATCTCGATATATCTCGAAAACTACGCTTCTGATCAAAAAATATCAGAGAACGTAAATTGTAGGAAACATAATTCTCTACAAAAAAGGTCTCTTAACATTTTGCCATAGCTCGCTTCGTTTCCGAGATATTTGCAGATTTATCTCAAGGTAAGGGGCCTGACGGACATATTTCCAGATATTTCTTCTTCTTGTTGTTCTTCTTCTGCACAGCTAAGCTGGAAGTGGCATTTGCAGCTCGCAATAGTGCAGAGTTATCTCGAAGAGAGGGGCCACGGTGTTTCTGTATCTCTATTATGTTGGTGCGGCTTCGGAACTTTTAAATATCTTGATATATCTCGAGAACTACGCATCTGATCGAAAAATATCATAGAACATAAAAAGTAGGAAACTTAATTCTCTACAAAAGAGGTCTCTTAACATTTTGCCATAGCTCGCTTCGTTTCCGAGATATTTGCAGATTTATCTCAAGGGAAGGGGCCTGACGGACATATTTCGAGATATTTCTTCTTCTTGTTGTTCTTCTTCTGCACAGCTAAGCTGGAAGTGGCATTTGCAGCGCGCAATAGTGCAGAGTTATCTCAAAGAAAGGGGCCACGGTGTTTCTGTATCTCTATTATGTTGGTGCAGCTTCGGAGCTTTTAAATATCTTGATATATCTCGAGAACTACGCATCTGATCAAACAATATCATAGAACATAAAAAGTAGGAAACTTAATTCTCTACAAAAAAGTCTCTTAACATTTTCCCATAGCTGGCATCGTTTCCGAGATATTTGCAGATTTAGCTCAAGGGAAGGGGCCTGACGGACATATTCCGAGATATTTCTTCTTCTTGTTGTTCCTCTTCTGCACAGCTAAGCTGGAAGTGGCATTTGCAGGTCGCAATAGTGCAGAGTTATCTCAAAGAAAGGGGCCACGGTTTTTCTGTATCTCTATTATGTTGGTGCGGCTTCGGAACTTTTAAATATCTCGATATATCTCGAAAACTACGCTTCTGATCAAAAAATATCAGAGAACGTAAATTGTAGGAAACATAATTCTCTACAAAAAAGGTCTCTTAACATTTTGCCATAGCTCGCTTCGTTTCCGAGATATTTGCAGATTTATCTCAAGGGAAGGGGCCTGACGGACATATTTCCAGATATTTCTTCTTCTTGTTGTTCTTCTTCTGCACAGCTAAGCTGGAAGTGGCATTTGCAGCTCGCAATAGTGCAGAGTTATCTCAAAGAGAGGGGCCACGGTGTTTCTGTATCTCTATTATGTTGGTGCGGCTTCGGAACTTTTAAATATCTTGATATATCTCGAGAACTACGCATCTGATCGAAAAATATCATAGAACATAAAAAGTAGGAAACTTAATTCTCTACAAAAGAGGTCTCTTAACATTTTGCCATAGCTCGCTTCGTTTCCGAGATATTTGCAGATTTATCTCAAGGGAAGGGGCCTGACGGACATATTTCGAGATATTTCTTCTTTTTGTTGTTCTTCTTCTGCACAGCTAAGCTGGAAGTGGCATTTACAGCTCGCAATAGTGCAGAGTTATCTCAAAGAAAGGGGCCACGGTGTTTCTGTATCTCTATTATGTTGGTGCGGCTTCGGAACTTTTAAATATCTTGATATATCTCGAGAACTACGCATCCGATCAAAAAATATCATACAACATAAAAAGTAGGAAACTTAATTCTCTACAAAAAAGGTCTCTTAACATTTTGCCATAGCTCGCTTCGTTTCCGAGATATTTGCAGATTTATCTCGAGGGAAGGGGCCTGACGGACATATTTCGAGATATTTCTTCTTCTTGTTGTTCTTCTTCTGCACAGCTAAGCCGGAAGTGGCATTTGCAGCGCGCAATAGTGCAGAGTTATCTCAAAGAAAGGGGCCACGGTGTTTCTGTATCTCTATTATGTTGGTGCGGGTTCGGAACTTTTAAATATATTGATATATCTCGAGAACTACGCATCTGATCCAAAAATATTATAGAACATAAAAAGTAGGAATCCTAATTTTCTACAAAAAAGGTCTCTTAACATTTTGCCGTAGCTCGCTTTGTTTCCGAGATATTTGCAGATTTATCTCAAGGGAAGGGGCCTGACGGACATATTTCGAGATATTTCTTCTTTTTGTTGTTCTTCTTCTGCACAGCTAAGCTGGAAGTGGCATTTGCAGCTCGCAATAGTGCAGAGTTATCTCAAAGAGAGGGGCCACGGTGTTTCTGTATCTCTATTATGTTGGTGCGGCTTCGGAACTTTTAAATATCTTGATATATCTCGAGAACTACGCATCTGATCGAAAAATATCATAGAACATAAAAAGTAGGAAACTTAATTCTCTACAAAAGAGGTCTCTTAACATTTTGCCATAGCTCGCTTCGTTTCCGAGATATTTGCAGATTTATCTCGAGGGAAGGGGCCTGACGGACATATTTCGAGATATTTCTTCTTCTTGTTGTTCTTCTTCTGCACAGCTAAGCTGGAAGTGGCATTTGCAGCTCGCAATAGTGCAGAGTTATCTCAAAGAAAGGGGCCACGGTGTTTCTGTATCTCTATTATGTTGGTGCGGCTTCGGAACTTTTAAATATCTTGATATATCTCGAGAACTACGCATCTAATCAAAAAATATCGTAGAACATAAAAAGTAGGAAACTTAATTCTCTACAAATAAGGTCTCTAAACATTTTGCCATAGCTCGCATGGTTTCCGAGATATTTGCAGATTTATCTCAAGGGAAGGGGCCTGACGGACATATTTCGAGATATTTCTTCTTCTTGTTGTTCTTCTTCTGCACAGCTAAGCTGGAAGTGGCATTTGCAGCGCGCAATAGTGCAGAGTTATCTCAAAGAAAGGGGCCACGGTGTTTCTGTATCTCTATTATGTTGGTGCGGCTTCGGAACTTTTAAATATCTTGATATATCTCGAGAACTACGCATCTGTTCAAAAAATATCATAGAACATAAAAAGTAGGAATCCTAATTTTCTACAAAAAAGGTCTCTTAACATTTTGCCGTAGCTCGCTTCGTTTCCGAGATATTTGCAGATTTATCTCAAGGGAAGGGGCCTGACGGACATATTTCCAGATATTTCTTCTTCTTGTTGTTCTTCTTCTGCACAGCTAAGCTGGAAGTGGCATTTGCAGCTCGCAATAGTGCAGAGTTATCTCAAAGAAAGGGGCCACGGTGTTTCTGTATCTCTATTATGTTGGTGCGGCTTCGGAACTTTTAAATATCTTGATATATCTCGAGAACTACGCATCTAATCGAAAAATATCATAGAACATAAACTGTAGGAAACATAATTCTCTACAAAAAAGGTCTCTTAACATTTTGCCGTAGCTCGCTTCGTTTCCGAGATATTTGCAGATTTATCTCAAGGGAAGGGGCCTGACGGACATATTTCCAGATATTTCTTCTTCTTGTTGTTCTTCTTCTGCACAGCTAAGCTGGAAGTGGCATTTGCAGCTCGCAATAGTGCAGAGTTATCTCAAAGAAAGGGGCCACGGTGTTTCTGTATCTCTATTATGTTGGTGCGGCTTCGGAACTTTTAAATATCTTGATATATCTCGAGAACTACGCATCTGATCGAAAAATATCATAGAACATAAATTGTAGGAAACATAATTCTCTACAAAAAAGGTCTCTTAACATTTTGCCGTAGCTCGCTTCGTTTCCGAGATATTTGCAGATTTATCTCAAGGGAAGGGGCCTGACGGACATATTTCCAGATATTTCTTCTTCTTGTTGTTCTTCTTCTGCACAGCTAAGCTGGAGGTGGCATTTGCGGCTCGCACTAGTGCAGAGTTATCTCAAAGAAAGGGGCCACGGTGTTTCTGTATCTCTATTATGTTGGTGCGGCTTCGGAACTTTTAAATATCTCGATGTATCTCGAAAACTACGCTTCTGATCAAAAAATATCATAGAACATAAATTGTAGGAAACATAATTCTCTACAAAAAAGGTCTCTTAACATTTTGCCATACCTCGCTTCGTTTCCGAGATATTTGCAGATATATCTCAAGGGAAGGGGCCTGACGGACATATTTCGAGATATTTCTTCTTCTTGTTGTTCTTCTTCTGCACAGCTAAGCTGGAAGTGGCATTTACAGCTCGCAATAGTGCAGAGTTATCTCAAAGAAAGGGGCCACGGTGTTTCTGTATCTCTATTATGTTGGTGCGGCTTCGGAACTTTTAAATATCTTGATATATCTCGAGAACTACGCATCTGATCAAAAAATATCATAGAACATGAAAAGTAGGAAACTTAATTCTCTACAAAAAAGGTCTCTTAACATTTTGCCATAGCTCTCTTCGTTTCCGAGATATTTGCAGATTTATCTCAAGGGAAGGGGCCTGACGGACATATTTCGAGATATTTCTTCTTCTTGTTGTTCTTCTTCTGCACAGCTAAGCTGGAAGTGGCATTTGCGGCTCGCACTAGTGCAGAGTTATCTCAAAGAAAGGGGCCACGGTGTTTCTGTATCTCTATTATGTTGGTGCGGCTTCGGAACTTTTAAATATCTTGATATATCTCGAGAACTACGCATCTGATCAAAAAATATCATAGAACATGAAAAGTAGGAAACTTAATTCTCTACAAAAAAGGTCTCTTAACATTTTGCCATAGCTCTCTTCGTTTCCGAGATATTTGCAGATTTATCTCAAGGGAAGGGGCCTGACGGACATATTTCGAGATATTTCTTCTTCTTGTTGTTCTTCTTCTGCACAGCTAAGCTGGAAGTGGCATTTGCGGCTCGCACTAGTGCAGAGTTATCTCAAAGAAAGGGGCCACGGTGTTTCTGTATCTCTATTATGTTGGTGCGGCTTCGGAACTTTTAAATATCTTGATATATCTCGAGAACTACGCGTCTGATCAAAAAATATCATAGAACATAAAAAGTAGGAAACTTAATTCTCTACAAAAACGGTCTCTTAACATTTTGCCATAGCTCGCTTCGTTTCCGAGATATTTGCAGATTTATCTCAAGGGAAGGGGCCTGACGGACATATTTCCAGATATTTCTTCTTCTTGTTGTTCTTCTTCTGCACAGCTAAGCTGGAAGTGGCATTTGCAGCTCGCAATAGTGCAGAGTTATCTCGAAGAGAGGGGCCACGGTGTTTCTGTATCTCTATTATGTTGGTGCGGCTTCGGAACTTTTAAATATCTTGATATATCTCGAGAACTACGCATCTGATCGAAAAATATCATAGAACATAAAAAGTAGGAAACTTAATTCTCTACAAAAGAGGTCTCTTAACATTTTGCCATAGCTCGCTTCGTTTCCGAGATATTTGCAGATTTATCTCAAGGGAAGGGGCCTGACGGACATATTTCGAGATATTTCTTCTTCTTGTTGTTCTTCTTCTGCACAGCTAAGCTGGAAGTGGCATTTGCAGCGCGCAATAGTGCAGAGTTATCTCAAAGAAAGGGGCCACGGTGTTTCTGTATCTCTATTATGTTGGTGCGGCTTCGGAACTTTTAAATATCTTGATATATCTCGAGAACTACGCATCTGATCAAAAAATATCATAGAACATAAAAAGTAGGAAACTTAATTCTCTACAAAAAAGGTCTCTTAACATTTTCCCATAACTGGCATCGTTTCCGAGATATTTGCAGATTTAGCTCAAGGGAAGGGGCCTGACGGACATATTCCGAGATATTTCTTCTTCTTGTTGTTCCTCTTCTGCACAGCTAAGCTGGAAGTGGCATTTGCAGCTCGCAATAGTGCAGAGTTATCTCAAAGAAAGGGGCCACGGTGTTTCTGTACCTCTATTATGTTGGTGCAGCTTCGGAGCTTTTAAATATCTTGATATATCTCGAGAACTACGCATCTGATCAAACAATATCATAGAACATAAAAAGTAGGAAACTTAATTCTCTACAAAAAAGTCTCTTAACATTTTCCCATAGCTGGCATCGTTTCCGAGATATTTGCAGATTTAGCTCAAGGGAAGGGGCCTGACGGACATATTCCGAGATATTTCTTCTTCTTGTTGTTCCTCTTCTGCACAGCTAAGCTGGAAGTGGCATTTGCAGGTCGCAATAGTGCAGAGTTATCTCAAAGAAAGGGGCCACGGTGTTTCTGTATCTCTATTATGTTGGTGCGGCTTCGGAACTTTTAAATATCTCGATATATCTCGAAAACTACGCTTCTGATCAAAAAATATCAGAGAACGTAAATTGTAGGAAACATAATTCTCTACAAAAAAGGTCTCTTAACATTTTGCCATAGCTCGCTTCGTTTCCGAGATATTTGCAGATTTATCTCAAGGGAAGGGGCCTGACGGACATATTTCCAGATATTTCTTCTTCTTGTTGTTCTTCTTCTGCACAGCTAAGCTGGAAGTGGCATTTGCAGCTCGCAATAGTGCAGAGTTATCTCAAAGAGAGGGGCCACGGTGTTTCTGTATCTCTATTATGTTGGTGCGGCTTCGGAACTTTTAAATATCTTGATATATCTCGAGAACTACGCATCTGATCGAAAAATATCATAGAACATAAAAAGTAGGAAACTTAATTCTCTACAAAAGAGGTCTCTTAACATTTTGCCATAGCTCGCTTCGTTTCCGAGATATTTGCAGATTTATCTCAAGGGAAGGGGCCTGACGGACATATTTCGAGATATTTCTTCTTTTTGTTGTTCTTCTTCTGCACAGCTAAGCTGGAAGTGGCATTTACAGCTCGCAATAGTGCAGAGTTATCTCAAAGAAAGGGGCCACGGTGTTTCTGTATCTCTATTATGTTGGTGCGGCTTCGGAACTTTTAAATATCTTGATATATCTCGAGAACTACGCATCCGATCAAAAAATATCATACAACATAAAAAGTAGGAAACTTAATTCTCTACAAAAAAGGTCTCTTAACATTTTGCCATAGCTCGCTTCGTTTCCGAGATATTTGCAGATTTATCTCGAGGGAAGGGGCCTGACGGACATATTTCGAGATATTTCTTCTTCTTGTTGTTCTTCTTCTGCACAGCTAAGCCGGAAGTGGCATTTGCAGCGCGCAATAGTGCAGAGTTATCTCAAAGAAAGGGGCCACGGTGTTTCTGTATCTCTATTATGTTGGTGCGGGTTCGGAACTTTTAAATATATTGATATATCTCGAGAACTACGCATCTGATCCAAAAATATTATAGAACATAAAAAGTAGGAATCCTAATTTTCTACAAAAAAGGTCTCTTAACATTTTGCCGTAGCTCGCTTTGTTTCCGAGATATTTGCAGATTTATCTCAAGGGAAGGGGCCTGACGGACATATTTCGAGATATTTCTTCTTTTTGTTGTTCTTCTTCTGCACAGCTAAGCTGGAAGTGGCATTTGCAGCTCGCAATAGTGCAGAGTTATCTCAAAGAGAGGGGCCACGGTGTTTCTGTATCTCTATTATGTTGGTGCGGCTTCGGAACTTTTAAATATCTTGATATATCTCGAGAACTACGCATCTGATCGAAAAATATCATAGAACATAAAAAGTAGGAAACTTAATTCTCTACAAAAGAGGTCTCTTAACATTTTGCCATAGCTCGCTTCGTTTCCGAGATATTTGCAGATTTATCTCGAGGGAAGGGGCCTGACGGACATATTTCGAGATATTTCTTCTTCTTGTTGTTCTTCTTCTGCACAGCTAAGCTGGAAGTGGCATTTGCAGCTCGCAATAGTGCAGAGTTATCTCAAAGAAAGGGGCCACGGTGTTTCTGTATCTCTATTATGTTGGTGCGGCTTCGGAACTTTTAAATATCTTGATATATCTCGAGAACTACGCATCTAATCAAAAAATATCGTAGAACATAAAAAGTAGGAAACTTAATTCTCTACAAATAAGGTCTCTAAACATTTTGCCATAGCTCGCATGGTTTCCGAGATATTTGCAGATTTATCTCAAGGGAAGGGGCCTGACGGACATATTTCGAGATATTCCTTCTTCTTGTTGTTCTTCTTCTGCACAGCTAAGCTGGAAGTGGCATTTGCAGCTCGCAATAGTGCAGAGTTACCTCAAAGAAAGGGGCCACGGTGTTTCTGTATCTCTATTATGTTGGTGCCGCTTCGGAACTTTTAAATATCAGGATATATCTCGAGAACTACGCATCTGATCAAAAAATATCATAAAACATAAAAAGTAGGAAACTTAATTCTCTACAAAAATGGTCTCTTAACATTTTGCCATAGCTCGCTTCGTTTCCGAGATATTTGCAGATTTATCTCAAGGGAAGGGGCCTGACGGACATATTTCGAGATATTTCTTCTTCTTGTTGTTCTTCTTCTGCACAGCTAAGCTGGAAGTGGCATTTGCAGCTCGCAGTAGTGCAGAGTTATCTCAAAGAAAGGGGCCACGGTGTTTCTGTATCTCTATTATGTTGGTGCGGCTTCGGAACTTTTGAATATCTTGATATATTTCGAGAACTACGCATCTGATCAGAAAATATCATAGAACATAAGAAGTAGGAAACTTAATTCTCTACAAAAAAGATCTCTTAACATTTTGCCATAGCTCGCTTCGTTTCCGAGATATTTGCAGATTTATCTCAAGGGAAGGGGCCTGACGGACATATTTCGAGATATTTCTTCTTCTTGTTGTTCTTCTTCTGCACAGCTAAGCTGGAAGTGGCATTTGCAGCGCGCAATAGTGCAGAGTTATCTCAAAGAAAGGGGCCACGGTGTTTCTGTATCTCTATTATGTTGGTGCGGCTTCGGAACTTTTAAATATCTTGATATATCTCGAGAACTACGCATCTGTTCAAAAAATATCATAGAACATAAAAAGTAGGAATCCTAATTTTCTACAAAAAAGGTCTCTTAACATTTTGCCGTAGCTCGCTTCGTTTCCGAGATATTTGCAGATTTATCTCAAGGGAAGGGGCCTGACGGACATATTTCCAGATATTTCTTCTTCTTGTTGTTCTTCTTCTGCACAGCTAAGCTGGAAGTGGCATTTGCAGCTCGCAATAGTGCAGAGTTATCTCAAAGAAAGGGGCCACGGTGTTTCTGTATCTCTATTATGTTGGTGCGGCTTCGGAACTTTTAAATATCTTGATATATCTCGAGAACTACGCATCTAATCGAAAAATATCATAGAACATAAACTGTAGGAAACATAATTCTCTACAAAAAAGGTCTCTTAACATTTTGCCGTAGCTCGCTTCGTTTCCGAGATATTTGCAGATTTATCTCAAGGGAAGGGGCCTGACGGACATATTTCCAGATATTTCTTCTTCTTGTTGTTCTTCTTCTGCACAGCTAAGCTGGAAGTGGCATTTGCAGCTCGCAATAGTGCAGAGTTATCTCAAAGAAAGGGGCCACGGTGTTTCTGTATCTCTATTATGTTGGTGCGGCTTCGGAACTTTTAAATATCTTGATATATCTCGAGAACTACGCATCTGATCGAAAAATATCATAGAACATAAATTGTAGGAAACATAATTCTCTACAAAAAAGGTCTCTTAACATTTTGCCGTAGCTCGCTTCGTTTCCGAGATATTTGCAGATTTATCTCAAGGGAAGGGGCCTGACGGACATATTTCCAGATATTTCTTCTTCTTGTTGTTCTTCTTCTGCACAGCTAAGCTGGAGGTGGCATTTGCGGCTCGCACTAGTGCAGAGTTATCTCAAAGAAAGGGGCCACGGTGTTTCTGTATCTCTATTATGTTGGTGCGGCTTCGGAACTTTTAAATATCTCGATGTATCTCGAAAACTACGCTTCTGATCAAAAAATATCATAGAACATAAATTGTAGGAAACATAATTCTCTACAAAAAAGGTCTCTTAACATTTTGCCATACCTCGCTTCGTTTCCGAGATATTTGCAGATATATCTCAAGGGAAGGGGCCTGACGGACATATTTCGAGATATTTCTTCTTCTTGTTGTTCTTCTTCTGCACAGCTAAGCTGGAAGTGGCATTTACAGCTCGCAATAGTGCAGAGTTATCTCAAAGAAAGGGGCCACGGTGTTTCTGTATCTCTATTATGTTGGTGCGGCTTCGGAACTTTTAAATATCTTGATATATCTCGAGAACTACGCATCTGATCAAAAAATATCATAGAACATGAAAAGTAGGAAACTTAATTCTCTACAAAAAAGGTCTCTTAACATTTTGCCATAGCTCTCTTCGTTTCCGAGATATTTGCAGATTTATCTCAAGGGAAGGGGCCTGACGGACATATTTCGAGATATTTCTTCTTCTTGTTGTTCTTCTTCTGCACAGCTAAGCTGGAAGTGGCATTTGCGGCTCGCACTAGTGCAGAGTTATCTCAAAGAAAGGGGCCACGGTGTTTCTGTATCTCTATTATGTTGGTGCGGCTTCGGAACTTTTAAATATCTTGATATATCTCGAGAACTACGCATCTGATCAAAAAATATCATAGAACATGAAAAGTAGGAAACTTAATTCTCTACAAAAAAGGTCTCTTAACATTTTGCCATAGCTCTCTTCGTTTCCGAGATATTTGCAGATTTATCTCAAGGGAAGGGGCCTGACGGACATATTTCGAGATATTTCTTCTTCTTGTTGTTCTTCTTCTGCACAGCTAAGCTGGAAGTGGCATTTGCGGCTCGCACTAGTGCAGAGTTATCTCAAAGAAAGGGGCCACGGTGTTTCTGTATCTCTATTATGTTGGTGCGGCTTCGGAACTTTTAAATATCTTGATATATCTCGAGAACTACGCGTCTGATCAAAAAATATCATAGAACATAAAAAGTAGGAAACTTAATTCTCTACAAAAACGGTCTCTTAACATTTTGCCATAGCTCGCTTCGTTTCCGAGATATTTGCAGATATATCTCAAGGGAAGGGGCCTGACGGACATATTTCGAGATATTTCTTCTTCTTGTTGTTCTTCTTCCGCACAGCTAAGCTGGAAGTGGCATTTACAGTTCGCAATAGTGCAGAGTTATCGCAAAGAAAGGGGCCACGGTGTTTCTGTATCTCTATTATGTTGGTGCGGCTTCGGAACTTTTAAATATCTTGATATATCTCGAGAACTACGCATCTGATCAAAAAATATCATAGAACATAAAAAGTAGGAAACCTAATTTTCTACAAAAAAGGTCTCTTAACATTTTGCCGTAGCTCGCTTCGTTTCCGAGATATTTGCAGATTTATCTCAAGGGAAGGGGCCTGACGGACATATTTCGAGATATTTCTTCTTCTTGTTGTTCTTCTTCTGCACAGCTAAGCTGGAAGTGGCATTTGCAGCGCGCAATAGTGCAGAGTTATCTCAAAGAAAGGGGCCACGGTGTTTCTGTATCTCTATTATGTTGGTGCGGCTTCGGAACTTTTAAATATCTTGATATATCTCGAGAACTACGCATCTGATCAAAAAATATCATAGAACATAAAAAGTAGGAAACTTAATTCTCTACAAAAAAGGTCTCTTAACATTTTCCCATAACTGGCATCGTTTCCGAGATATTTGCAGATTTAGCTCAAGGGAAGGGGCCTGACGGACATATTCCGAGATACTTCTTCTTCTTGTTGTTCCTCTTCTGCACAGCTAAGCTGGAAGTGGCATTTGCAGCTCGCAATAGTGCAGAGTTATCTCAAAGAAAGGGGCCACGGTGTTTCTGTACCTCTATTATGTTGGTGCAGCTTCGGAGCTTTTAAATATCTTGATATATCTCGAGAACTACGCATCTGATCAAACAATATCATAGAACATAAAAAGTAGGAAACTTAATTCTCTACAAAAAAGTCTCTTAACATTTTCCCATAGCTGGCATCGTTTCCGAGATATTTGCAGATTTAGCTCAAGGGAAGGGGCCTGACGGACATATTCCGAGATATTTCTTCTTCTTGTTGTTCCTCTTCTGCACAGCTAAGCTGGAAGTGGCATTTGCAGGTCGCAATAGTGCAGAGTTATCTCAAAGAAAGGGGCCACGGTGTTTCTGTATCTCTATTATGTTGGTGCGGCTTCGGAACTTTTAAATATCTCGATATATCTCGAAAACTACGCTTCTGATCAAAAAATATCAGAGAACGTAAATTGTAGGAAACATAATTCTCTACAAAAAAGGTCTCTTAACATTTTGCCATAGCTCGCTTCGTTTCCGAGATATTTGCAGATTCATCTCAAGGGAAGGGGCCTGACGGACATATTTCGAGATATTTCTTCTTCTTGTTGTTCTTCTTCTGCACAGCTAAGCTGGAAGTGGCATTTGCAGCTCGCAATAGTGCAGAGTTATCTCAAAGAAAGGGGCCACGGTGTTTCTGTATCTCTATTATGTTGGTGCGGCTTCGGAACTTTTAAATATCTTGATATATCTCGAGAACTACGCATCTGATCAAAAAATATCGTAGAACATAAAAAGTAGGAAACTTAATTCTCTACAAATAAGGTCTCTAAACATTTTGCCATAGCTCGCATGGTTTCCGAGATATTTGCAGATTTATCTCAAGGGAAGGGGCCTGACGGACATATTTCGAGATATTCCTTCTTCTTGTTGTTCTTCTTCTGCACAGCTAAGCTGGAAGTGGCATTTGCAGCTCGCAATAGTGCAGAGTTACCTCAAAGAAAGGGGCCACGGTGTTTCTGTATCTCTATTATGTTGGTGCCGCTTCGGAACTTTTAAATATCAGGATATATCTCGAGAACTACGCATCTGATCAAAAAATATCATAGAACATAAAAAGTAGGAAACATAATTCTCTACAAAAAAGGTCTCTTAACATTTTGCCGTAGCTCGCTTCGTTTCCGAGATATTTGCAGATTTATCTCAAGGGAAGGGGCCTGACGGACATATTTCCAGATATTTCTTCTTCTTGTTGTTCTTCTTCTGCACAGCTAAGCTGGAAGTGGCATTTGCAGCTCGCAATAGTGCAGAGTTATCTCAAAGAGAGGGGCCACGGTGTTTCTGTATCTCTATTATGTTGGTGCGGCTTCGGAACTTTTAAATATCTTGATATATCTCGAGAACTACGCATCTGATCGAAAAATATCATAGAACATAAAAAGTAGGAAACTTAATTCTCTACAAAAGAGGTCTCTTAACATTTTGCCATAGCTCGCTTCGTTTCCGAGATATTTGCAGATTTATCTCAAGGGAAGGGGCCTGACGGACATATTTCGAGATATTTCTTCTTTTTGTTGTTCTTCTTCTGCACAGCTAAGCTGGAAGTGGCATTTGCAGCTCGCAATAGTGCAGAGTTATCTCAAAGAAAGGGGCCACGGTGTTTCTGTATCTCTATTATGTTGGTGCGGCTTCGGAACTTTTAAATATCTTGATATATCTCGAGAACTACGCATCCGATCAAAAAATATCATACAACATAAAAAGTAGGAAACTTAATTCTCTACAAAAAAGGTCTCTTAACATTTTGCCATAGCTCGCTTCGTTTCCGAGATATTTGCAGATTTATCTCGAGGGAAGGGGCCTGACGGACATATTTCGAGATATTTCTTCTTCTTGTTGTTCTTCTTCTGCACAGCTAAGCCGGAAGTGGCATTTGCAGCGCGCAATAGTGCAGAGTTATCTCAAAGAAAGGGGCCACGGTGTTTCTGTATCTCTATTATGTTGGTGCGGCTTCGGAACTTTTAAATATATTGATATATCTCGAGAACTACGCATCTGATCCAAAAATATTATAGAACATAAAAAGTAGGAATCCTAATTTTCTACAAAAAAGGTCTCTTAACATTTTGCCGTAGCTCGCTTTGTTTCCGAGATATTTGCAGATTTATCTCAAGGGAAGGGGCCTGACGGACATATTTCGAGATATTTCTTCTTTTTGTTGTTCTTCTTCTGCACAGCTAAGCTGGAAGTGGCATTTGCAGCTCGCAATAGTGCAGAGTTATCTCAAAGAAAGGGGCCACGGTGTTTCTGTATCTCTATTATGTTGGTGCGGCTTCGGAACTTTTAAATATCTTGATATATCTCGAGAACTACGCATCCGATCAAAAAATATCATACAACATAAAAAGTAGGAAACTTAATTCTCTACAAAAAAGATCTCTTAACATTTTGCCATAGCTCGCTTCGTTTCCGAGATATTTGCAGATTTATCTCGAGGGAAGGGGCCTGACGGACATATTTCGAGATATTTCTTCTTCTTGTTGTTCTTCTTCTGCACAGCTAAGCTGGAAGTGGCATTTGCAGCTCGCAATAGTGCAGAGTTATCTCAAAGAAAGGGGCCACGGTGTTTCTGTATCTCTATTATGTTGGTGCGGCTTCGGAACTTTTAAATATCTTGATATATCTCGAGAACTACGCATCTAATCAAAAAATATCGTAGAACATAAAAAGTAGGAAACTTAATTCTCTACAAATAAGGTCTCTAAACATTTTGCCATAGCTCGCATGGTTTCCGAGATATTTGCAGATTTATCTCAAGGGAAGGGGCCTGACGGACATATTTCGAGATATTCCTTCTTCTTGTTGTTCTTCTTCTGCACAGCTAAGCTGGAAGTGGCATTTGCAGCTCGCAATAGTGCAGAGTTACCTCAAAGAAAGGGGCCACGGTGTTTCTGTATCTCTATTATGTTGGTGCCGCTTCGGAACTTTTAAATATCAGGATATATCTCGAGAACTACGCATCTGATCAAAAAATATCATAAAACATAAAAAGTAGGAAACTTAATTCTCTACAAAAATGGTCTCTTAACATTTTGCCATAGCTCGCTTCGTTTCCGAGATATTTGCAGATTTATCTCAAGGGAAGGGGCCTGACGGACATATTTCGAGATATTTCTTCTTCTTGTTGTTCTTCTTCTGCACAGCTAAGCTGGAAGTGGCATTTGCAGCTCGCAGTAGTGCAGAGTTATCTCAAAGAAAGGGGCCACGGTGTTTCTGTATCTCTATTATGTTGGTGCGGCTTCGGAACTTTTAAATATCTTGATATATCTCGAGAACTACGCATCTAATCGAAAAATATCATAGAACATAAACTGTAGGAAACATAATTCTCTACAAAAAAGGTCTCTTAACATTTTGCCGTAGCTCGCTTCGTTTCCGAGATATTTGCAGATTTATCTCAAGGGAAGGGGCCTGACGGACATATTTCCAGATATTTCTTCTTCTTGTTGTTCTTCTTCTGCACAGCTAAGCTGGAAGTGGCATTTGCAGCTCGCAATAGTGCAGAGTTATCTCAAAGAAAGGGGCCACGGTGTTTCTGTATCTCTATTATGTTGGTGCGGC
Source organism: Osmia lignaria lignaria (assembly GCF_051020975.1). NCBI lineage: Eukaryota > Metazoa > Arthropoda > Insecta > Hymenoptera > Megachilidae > Osmia > Osmia lignaria. Next base: position 24,937,414 of record NW_027478159.1, read on the forward strand.
TTCGGAACTTTTAAATATCTTGATATATCTCGAGAACTACGCATCTGATGGAAAAATATCATAGAACATAAAAAGTAGGAAACTTGATTCTCTACAAAAGAGGTCTCTTAACATTTTGCCATAGCTCGCTTCGTTTCCGAGATATTTGCAGATTTATCTCAAGGGAAGGGGCCTGACGGACATATTTCGAGATATTTCTTCTTTTTGTTGTTCTTCTTCTGCACAGCTAAGCTGGAAGTGGCATTTGCAGCTCGCAATAGTGCAGAGTTATCTCAAAGAAAGGGGCCACGGTGTTTCTGTACCTCTATTATGTTGGTGCGGCTTCGGAACTTTTAAATATCTTGATATATCTCGAGAACTACGCATCCGATCAAAAAATATCATAGAACATAAAAAGTAGGAAACTTAATTCTCTACAAAAAAGGTCTCTTAACATTTTGCCATAGCTCGCTCCGTTTCCGAGATATTTGCAGATTTATCTCGAGGGAAGGGGCCTGACGGACATATTTCGAGATATTTCTTCTTCTTGTTGTTCTTCTTCTGCGCAGCTAAGCTGGAAGTGGCATTTGCAGCGCGCAATAGTGCAGAGTTATCTCAAAGAAAGGGGCCACGGTGTTTCTGTATCTCTATTATGTTGGTGCGGCTTCGGATCTTTTAAATATCTCGATATATCTCGAAAACAACGCTTCTGATCAAAAAATATCATAGAACATAAATTGTAGGAAACATAATTCTCTACAAAAAAGGTCTCTTAACATTTTGCCGTAGCTCGCTTCGTTTCCGAGATATTTGCAGATTTATCTCAAGGGAATGGGCCTGACGGACATATTTCCAGATATTTCTTCTTCTTGTTGTTCTTCTTCTGCACAGCTAAGCTGGAAGTGGCATTTGCAGCTCGCAATAGTGCAGAGTTATCTCAAAGAGAGGGGCCACGGTGTTTCTGTATCTCTATTATGTTGGTGCGGCTTCGGAACTTTTAAATATCTTGATATATCTCGAGAACTACGCATCTGATCAAAAAATATCATAGAACATGAAAAGTAGGAAACTTAATTCTCTACAGAAAAGGTCTCTTAACATTTTGCCATAGCTCTCTTCGTTTCCGAGATATTTGCAGATTTATCTCAAGGGAAGGGGCCTGACGGACATATTTCGAGATATTTCTTCTTCTTGTTGTTCTTCTTCTGCACAGCTAAGCTGGAAGTGGCATTTGCAGCTCGCAATAGTGCAGAGTTATCTCAAAGAAAGGGGCCACGGTGTTTCTGTATCTCTATTATGTTGGTGCGGCTTCGGAACTTTTAAATATCTTGATATATCTCTAGAACTACGCATCTGATCAAAAAATATCATAGAACATAAAAAGTAGGAAACTTAATTCTCTACAAAAAAGGTCTCTTAACATTTTGCCATAGCTCGCTTCGTTTCCGAGATATTTGCAGATTTATCTCAAGGGAAGGGGCCTAACGGACATATTTCGAGATATTTCTTCTTCTTGTTGTTCTTCTTCTGCACAGCTAAACTGGAAGTGGCATTTCCAGCTCGCAATAGTGCTGAGTTATCTCAAAGAAAGGGGCCACGGTGTTTCTGTATCTCTATTATGTTGGTGCGGCTTCGGAACTTTTAAATATCTCGATTTATCTCGAAAACTACGCTTCTGATCAAAAAATATCATAGAACATAAATTGTAGGAAACATAATTCTCGACAAAAAAGGTCTCTTAACATTTTGCCATAGCTCGCTTCGTTTCCGAGATATTTGCAGATTTATCTCAAGGGAAGGGGCCTGACGGACATATTTCGAGATATTTCTTCTTCTTGTTATTCTTCTTCTGCACAGCTAAGCTGGAAGTGGCATTTGCGGCTCGCACTAGTGGAGTTATCTCAACGAAAGGGGCCACGGTGCTTCTGTATCTCTATTATGTTGGTGCGGCTTCGGAACTTTTAAATATCTGGATATATCTCGAAAACTACGCTTCTGATCAAAAAATATCATAGAACATAAATTGTAGGAAGCATAATTCTCTACAAAAAAGATCTCTTAACATTTTGCCATAGCTCGCTTCGTTTCCGAGATATTTGCAGATTTATCTCAAGGGAAGGGGCCTGACGGACATATTTCGAGATATTTCTTCTTCTTGTTGTTCTTCTTCTGCACAGCTAAGCTGGAAGTGGCATTTGCAGCGCGCAATAGTGCAGAGTTATCTCAAAGAAAGGGGCCACGGTGTTTCTGTATCTCTATTATGTTGGTGCGGCTTCGGAACTTTTAAATATCTTGATATATCTCGAGAACTACGCATCTGTTCAAAAAATATCATAGAACATAAAAAGTAGGAATCCTAATTTTCTACAAAAAAGGTCTCTTAACATTTTGCCGTAGCTCGCTTCGTTTCCGAGATATTTGCAGATTTATCTCAAGGGAAGGGGCCTGACGGACATATTTCCAGATATTTCTTCTTCTTGTTGTTCTTCTTCTGCACAGCTAAGCTGGAAGTGGCATTTGCAGCTCGCAATAGTGCAGAGTTATCTCAAAGAGAGGGGCCACGGTGTTTCTGTATCTCTATTATGTTGGTGCGGCTTCGGAACTTTTAAATATCTTGATATATCTCGAGAACTACGCATCTGATCAAAAAATATCATAGAACATGAAAAGTAGGAAACTTAATTCTCTACAGAAAAGGTCTCTTAACATTTTGCCATAGCTCTCTTCGTTTCCGAGATATTTGCAGATTTATCTCAAGGGAAGGGGCCTGACGGACATATTTCGAGATATTTCTTCTTCTTGTTGTTCTTCTTCTGCACAGCTAAGCTGGAAGTGGCATTTGCAGCTCGCAATAGTGCAGAGTTATCTCAAAGAAAGGGGCCACGGTGTTTCTGTATCTCTATTATGTTGGTGCGGCTTCATAACTTTTAAATATCTTGATATATCTCGAGAACTACGCATCTGATCAAAAAATATCATAGAACATAAAAAGTAGGAAACTTAATTCTCTACAAAAAAGGTCTCTTAACATTTTGCCATAGCTCGCTTCGTTTCCGAGATATTTGCAGATTTATCTCAAGGGAAGGGGCCTAACGGACATATTTCGAGATATTTCTTCTTCTTGTTGTTCTTCTTCTGCACAGCTAAACTGGAAGTGGCATTTCCAGCTCGCAATAGTGCTGAGTTATCTCAAAGAAAGGGGCCACGGTGTTTCTGTATCTCTATTATGTTGGTGCGGCTTCGGAACTTTTAAATATCTCGATTTATCTCGAAAACTACGCTTCTGATCAAAAAATATCATAGAACATAAATTGTAGGAAACATAATTCTCGACAAAAAAGGTCTCTTAACATTTTGCCATAGCTCGCTTCGTTTCCGAGATATTTGCAGATTTATCTCAAGGGAAGGGGCCTGACGGACATATTTCGAGATATTTCTTCTTCTTGTTATTCTTCTTCTGCACAGCTAAGCTGGAAGTGGCATTTGCGGCTCGCACTAGTGAAGAGTTATCTCAACGAAAGGGGCCACGGTGCTTCTGTATCTCTATTATGTTGGTGCGGCTTCGGAACTTTTAAATATCTGGATATATCTCGAAAACTACGCTTCTGATCAAAAAATATCATAGAACATAAATTGTAGGAAGCATAATTCTCTACAAAAAAGATCTCTTAACATTTTGCCATAGCTCGCTTCGTTTCCGAGATATTTGCAGATTTATCTCAAGGGAAGGGGCCTGACGGACATATTTCGAGATATTTCTTCTTCTTGTTGTTCTTCTTCTGCACAGCTAAGCTGGAAGTGGCATTTGCAGCGCGCAATAGTGCAGAGTTATCTCAAAGAAAGGGGCCACGGTGTTTCTGTATCTCTATTATGTTGGTGCGGCTTCGGAACTTTTAAATATCTTGATATATCTCGAGAACTACGCATCTGTTCAAAAAATATCATAGAGCAAAGAAAGTAGGAATCCTAATTTTCTACAAAAAAGGTCTCTTAACATTTTGCCGTAGCTCGCTTCGTTTCCGAGATATTTGCAGATTTATCTCAAGGGAAGGGGCCTGACGGACATATTTCGAGATATTTCTTCTTCTTGTTGTTCTTCTTCTGCACAGCTAAGCTGGAAGTGGCATTTGCAGCGCGCAATAGTGCAGAGTTATCTCAAAGAAAGGGGCCACGGTGTTTCTGTATCTCTATTATGTTGGTGCGGCTTCGGAACTTTTAAATATCTTGATATATCTCGAGAACTACGCATCCGATCAAAAAATATCATAGAACATAAAAAGTAGGAAACTTAATTCTCTACAAAAAAGGTCTCTTAACATTTTGCCATAGCTCGCTTCGTTTCCGAGATATTTGCAGATTTATCTCGAGGGAAGGGGCCTGACGGACATATTTCGAGATATTTCTTCTTCTTGTTGTTCTTCTTCTGCACAGCTAAGCTGGAAGTGGCATTTACAGCTCGCAATAGTGCAGAGTTATCTCAAAGAAAGGGGCCACGGTGTTTCTGTATCTCTACTATATTGGTGCGGCTTCGGAACTTTTAAATATCTTGATATATCTCGAGAACTACGCATCTGATCAAAAAATATCATAGAACATTAAAAGTAGGAAACTTAATTCTCTACAAAAAAGGTCTCTTAAGATTTTGCCATAGCTCGCTTCGTTTCCGAGATATTTGCAGATATATCTCAAGGGAAGGGGCCTGACGGACATATTTCGAGATATTTCTTCTTCTTGTTGTTCTTCTTCTGCACAGCTGAGCTGGAAGTGGCATTTGCAGGTCGCAATAGTGCAGAGTTATCTCAAAGAAAGGGGCCACGGTGTTTCTGTATCTCTATTATGTTGGTGCGGCTTCGCAACTTTTAAATATCTCGATATATCTCGAAAACTACGCTTCTGATCAAAAAATATCATAGAACGTAAATTGTAGGAAACATAATTCTCTACAAAAAAGGTCTCTTAACATTTTGCCATAGCTTGCTTCGTTTCCGAGATATTTGCAGATTTATCTCAAGGGAAGGGGCCTGACGGACATATTTCGAGATATTTCTTCTTCTTGTTGTTCTTCTTCTGCACAGCTAAGCTGGAAGTGGCATTTACAGCTCGCAATAGTGTAGAGTTATCTCAAAGAAAGGGGCCACGGTGTTTCTGTATCTCTACTATGTTGGTGCGGCTTCGGAACTTTTAAATATCTTGATATATCTCGAGAACTACGCATCTGATCAAAAAATATCATAGAACATGAAAAGTAGGAAACTTAATTCTCTACAAAAAAGGTCTCTTAACATTTTGCCATAGCTCTCTTCGTTTCCGAGATATTTGCAGATTTATCTCAAGGGAAGGGGCCTGACGGACATATTTCGAGATATTTCTTCTTCTTGTTGTTCTTCTTCTGCACAGCTAAGCTGGAAGTGGCATTTGCAGCTCGCAATAGTGCAGAGTTATCTCAAAGAAAGGGGCCACGGTGTTTCTGTATCTCTATTATGTTGGTGCGGCTTCGGAACTTTTAAATATCTCGATTTATCTCGAAAACTACGCTTCTGATCAAAAAATATCATAGAACATAAATTGTAGGAAGCATAATTCTCTACAAAAAAGGTCTCTTACCATTTTGCCATAGCTCGCTTCGTTTCCGAGATATTTGCAGATATATCTCAAGGGAAGGGGCCTGACGGACATATTTCGAGATATTTCTTCTTCTTGTTGTTCTTCTTCTGCACAGCTAAACTGGAAGTGGCATTTCCAACTCGCAATAGTGCTGAGTTATCTCAAAGAAAGGGGCCACGGTGTTTCTGTATCTCTATTATGTTGGTGCGGCTTCGGAACTTTTAAATATCTCGATATATCTCGAAAACTACGCTTCTGATCAAAAAATATCATAGAACATAAATTGTAGGAAGCATAATTCTCTACAAAAAAGGTCTCTTAACATTTTGCCATAGCTCTCTTCGTTTCCGAGATATTTGCAGATTTATCTCAAGGGAAGGGGCCTGACGGACATATTTCGAGATATTTCTTCTTCTTGTTGTTCTTCTTCTGCACAGCTAAGCTGGAAGTGGCATTTGCAGCTCGCAATAGTGCAGAGTTATCTCAAAGAAAGGGGCCACGGTGTTTCTGTATCTCTATTATGTTGGTGCGGCTTCGGAACTTTTAAATATCTTGATATATCTCGAGAACTACGCATCTGATCAAAAAATATCATAGAACATAAAAAGTAGGAAACATAATTCTCTACAAAAAAGGTCTCTTAACATTTTGCCATAGCTCGCTTCGTTTCCGAGATATTTGCAGATTTATCTCAAGGGAAGGGGCCTGACGGACATATTTCGAGATATTTCTTCTTCTTGTTGTTCTTCTTCTGCACAGCTAAGCTGGAAGTGGCATTTGCGGCTCGCACTAGTGCAGAGTTGTCTCAACGAAAGGGGCCACGGTGTTTCTGTATCTCTATTATGTTGGTGCGGCTTCGGAACTTTTAAATATCTCGATATATCTCGAAAACTACGCTTCTGATCAAAAAATATCATAGAACATAAATTGTAGGAAGCATAATTCTCTACAAAAAAGATCTCTTACCATTTTGCCATAGCTCGCTTCGTTTCCGAGATATTTGTAGATATATCTCAAGGGAAGGGGCCTGACGGACATATTTCGAGATATTTCTTCTTCTTGTTGTTCTTCTTCTGCACAGCTAAGCTGGAAGTGGCATTTACAGCTCGCAATAGTGCAGAGTTATCTCAAAGAAAGGGGCCACGGTGTTTCTGTATCTCTATTATGCTGGTGCGGCTTCGGAACTTTTAAATATCTTGATATATCTCGAGAACTACGCATCTGATCAAAAAATATCATAGAACATGAAAAGTAGGAAACTTAATTCTCTACAAAAAAGGTCTCTTAACATTTTGCCATAGCTCTCTTCGTTTCCGAGATATTTGCAGATTTATCTCAAGGGAAGGGGCCTGACGGACATATTTCGAGATATTTCTTCTTCTTGTTGTTCTTCTTCTGCACAGCTAAGCTGGAAGTGGCATTTGCAGCTCGCAATAGTGCAGAGTTATCTCAAAGAAAGGGGCCACGGTGTTTCTGTATCTCTATTATGTTGGTGCGGCTTCGGAACTTTTAAATATCTTGATATATCTCGAGAACTACGCGTCTGATCAAAAAATATCATAGAACATAAAAAGTAGGAAACTTAATTCTCTACAAAAACGGTCTCTTAACATTTTGCCATAGCTCGCTTCGTTTCCGAGATATTTGCAGATATATCTCAAGGGAAGGGGCCTGACGGACATATTTCGAGATATTTCTTCTTCTTGTTGTTCTTCTTCTGCACAGCTAAGCTGGAAGTGGCATTTGCGGCTCGCACTAGTGCAGAGTTATCTCAAAGAAAGGAGCCACGGTGTTTCTGTATCTCTATTATGTTGGTGCGGCTTCGGAACTTTTAAATATCTTGATATATCTCGAGAACTACGCATCTGATCAAAAAATATCATAGAACATAAAAAGTAGGAAACATAATTCTCTACAAAAAAGGTCTCTTAACATTTTGCCATAGCTCGCTTCGTTTCCGAGATATTTGCAGATTTATCTCAAGGGAAGGGGCCTGACGGACATATTTCGAGATATTTCTTCTTCTTGTTGTTCTTCTTCTGCACAGCTAAGCTGGAAGTGGCATTTGCGGCTCGCACTAGTGCAGAGTTGTCTCAACGAAAGGGGCCACGGTGTTTCTGTATCTCTATTATGTTGGTGCGGCTTCGGAACTTTTAAATATCTCGATATATCTCGAAAACTACGCTTCTGATCAAAAAATATCATAGAACATAAATTGTAGGAAGCATAATTCTCTACAAAAAAGGTCTCTTAACATTTTGCCATAGCTCGCTTCGTTTCCGAGATATTTGCAGATATATCTCAAGGGAAGGGGCCTGACGGACATATTTCGAGATATTTCTTCTTCTTGGTGTTCTTCTTCTGCACAGCTAAGCTGGAAGTGGCATTTACAGCTCGCAATAGTGCAGAGTTATCTCAAAGAAAGGGGCCACGGTGTTTCTGTATCTCTATTATGTTGGTGCGGCTTCGGAACTTTTAAATATCTTGATATATCTCGAGATCTACGCATCTGATCAAAAAATATCATAGAACATGAAAAGTAGGAAACTTAATTCTCTACAAAAAAGGTCTCTTAACATTTTGCCATAGCTCGCTTCGTTTCCGAGATATTTGCAGATTTATCTCAAGGGAAGGGGCCTGTCGGACATATTTCGAGATATTTCTTCTTCTTGTTGTTCTTCTTCTGCACAGCTAAGCTGGAAGTGGCATTTGCGGCTCGCACTAGTGCAGAGTTATCTCAAAGAAAGGGGCCACGGTGTTTCTGTATCTCTATTATGTTGGTGCGGCTTCGGAACTTTTAAATATCTTGATATATCTCGAGAACTACGCATCTGATCAAAAAATATCATAGAACATGAAAAGTAGGAAACTTAATTCTCTACAAAAAAGGTCTCTTAACATTTTGCCATAGCTCTCTTCGTTTCCGAGATATTTGCAGATTTATCTCAAGGGAAGGGGCCTGACGGACATATTTCGAGATATTTCTTCTTCTTGTTGTTCTTCTTTTGCACAGCTAAGCTGGAAGTGGCATTTGCGGCTCGCACTAGTGCAGAGTTATCTCAAAGAAAGGGGCCACGGTGTTTCTGTATCCCTATTATGTTGGTGCGGCTTCGGAACTTTTAAATATCTCGATATATCTCGAAAACTACGCTTCTGATCAAAAAATATCATAGATCATAAATTGTAGGAAAGATAATTCTCTACAAAAAACGTCTCTTAACATTTTGCCACAGCTCGCTTCGTTTCCGAGATATTTGCAGATTCAGCTCAAAGGAACGGGCCTGACGGACATATTTCGAGATACTTCTTCTTCTTGTTGTTCTTCCTCTGCACAGCTAAGCTGAAAGTGGCATTTGCAGCTCGCAATAGTGCAGAGTTATCTCAAAGAAAGGGGCCACGGTGTTTCTGTATCTCTATTATGTTGGTGCGGCTTCGGAACTTTTAAATATCTTGATATATCTCGAGAACTACGCATCTGATCAAAAAATATCATAGAACATAAAAAGTAGGAAACTTAATTCTCTACAAAAAAGGTCTCTTAACATTTTGCCATAGCTCGCTTCGTTTCCGAGATATTTGCAGATTTATCTCAAGGGAAGGGGCCTGACGGACATATTTCGAGATATTTCTTCTTCTTGTTGTTCTTCTTCTGCACAGCTAAGCTGGAAGTGGCATTTACAGCTCGCAATAGTGCAGAGTTATCTCAAAGAAAGGGGCCACGGTGTTTCTGTATCTCTATTATGTTGGTGCGGCTTCGGAACTTTTAAATATCTTGATATATCTCGAGATCTACGCATCTGATCAAAAAATATCATAGAACATGAAAAGTAGGAAACTTAATTCTCTACAAAAAAGGTCTCTTAACATTTTGCCATAGCTCGCTTCGTTTCCGAGATATTTGCAGATTTATCTCAAGGGAAGGGGCCTGTCGGACATATTTCGAGATATTTCTTCTTCTTGTTGTTCTTCTTCTGCACAGCTAAGCTGGAAGTGGCATTTGCGGCTCGCACTAGTGCAGAGTTATCTCAAAGAAAGGGGCCACGGTGTTTCTGTATCTCTATTATGTTGGTGCGGCTTCGGAACTTTTAAATATCTTGATATATCTCGAGAACTACGCATCTGATCAAAAAATATCATAGAAGATAAAAAGTAGGAAACTTAATTCTCTACAAAAAAGGTCTCCTAACATTTTGCCATAGCTCGCTTCGTTTCCGAGATATTTGCAGATTTATCTCAAGGGAAGGGGCCTGACGGACATATTTCGAGATATTTCTTCTTCTTGTTGTTCTTCTTCTGCACAGCTAAGCTGGAAGTGGCATTTGCGGCTCGCACTAGTGCAGAGTTATCTCAAAGAAAGGGGCCACGGTGTTTCTGTATCCCTATTATGTTGGTGCGGCTTCGGAACTTTTAAATATCTCGATATATCTCGAAAACTACGCTTCTGATCAAAAAATATCATAGATCATAAATTGTAGGAAAGATAATTCTCTACAAAAAACGTCTCTTAACATTTTGCCACAGTTCGCTTCGTTTCCGAGATATTTGCAGATTCAGCTCAAAGGAACGGGCCTGACGGACATATTTCGAGATACTTCTTCTTCTTGTTGTTCTTCCTCTGCACAGCTAAGCTGGAAGTGGCATTTGCAGCTCGCAATAGTGCAGCGTTATCTCAAAGAAAGGGGCCACGGTGTTTCTGTATCTCTATTATGTTGGTGCGGCTTCGGAACTTTTAAATATCTTGATATATCTCGAGAACTACGCATCTGATCAAAAAATATCATAGAACATAAAAAGTAGGAAACTTAATTCTCTACAAAAAAGGTCTCTTAACATTTTGCCATAGCTCGCTTCGTTTCCGAGATATTTGCAGATTTATCTCAAGGGAAGGGGCCTGACGGACATATTTCGAGATATTTCTTCTTCTTGTTGTTCTTCTTCTGCACAGCTAAGCTGGAAGTGGCATTTACAGCTCGCAATAGTGCAGAGTTATCTCAAAGAAAGGGGCCACGGTGTTTCTGTATCTCTATTATGTTGGTGCGGCTTCGGAACTTTTAAATATCTCGATGTATCTCGAGAACTACGCTTCTGATCAAAAAATATCATAGAACATAAATTGTAGGAAACATAATTCTCTATAAAAAACGTCTCTTAACATTTTGCCATAGCTCGCTTCGTTTCCGAGATATTTGCAGATTCATCTCAAAGGAACTGGCCTGACGGACATATTTCGAGATATTTCTTCTTCTTGTTGTTCTTCCTCTGCACAGCTAAGCTGGAAGTGGCATTTGCAGCTCGCAATAGTGCAGAGTTATCTCAAAGAAAGGGGCCACGGCGTTTCTGTATCTCTATTATGTTGGTGCGGCTTCGGAACTTTTAAATATCTTGATATATCTCGAGAACTACGCATCTGATCAAAAAATATCATAGAACATAAAAAGTAGGAAACTTAATTCTCTACAAAAAAGGTCTCTCAACATTTTGCCATAGCCCGCTTCGTTTCCGAGATATTTGCAGATTTATCTCAAGGGAAGGGGCCTGACGGACATATTTCGAGATATTTCTTCTTCTTGTTGTTCTTCTTCTGCACAGCTAAGCTGGAAGTGGCATTTGCGGCTCGCACTAGTGCAGAGTTATCTCAAAGAAAGGGGCCACGGTGTTTCTGTATCTCTATTATGTTTGTGCGGCTTTGGAACTTTTAAATATCTCGATATATCTCGAAAACTACGCTTCTGATCAAAAAATATCATAGAACATAAATTGTAGGAAACATAATTCTCTACAAAAAAGGTCTCTTAACATTTTGCCATAGCTCGCTCCGTTTCCGAGATATTTGCAGATATATCTCAAGGGAAGGGGCCTGACGGACATATTTCGAGATATTTCTTCTTCTTGTTGTTCTTCTTCTGCACAGCTAAGCTGGAAGTGGCATTTACAGCTCGCAATAGTGCAGAGTTATCTCAAAGAAAGGGGCCACGGTGTTTCTGTATCTCTATTATGTTGGTGCGGCTTCGGAACTTTTAAATATCTTGATATATCTCGAGAACTACGCATCTGATCAAAAAATATCATAGAACATAAAAAGTAGAAAACTTAATTCTCTACAAAAAAGGTCTCTTAACATTTTGCCATAGCTCTCTTCGTTTCCGAGATATTTGCAGATTTATCTCAAGGGAAGGGGCCAGACGGACATATTTCGAGATATTTCTTCTTCTTGTAGTTCTTCTTCTGCACAGCTAAGCCGGAAGTGGCATTTGCGGCTCGCACTAGTGCAGAGTTATCTCAAAGAAAGGGGCCACGGTGTTTCTGTATCTCTATTATGTTGGTGCGGCTTCGGAACTTTTAAATATCTCGATGTATCTCGAGAACTACGCTTCTGATCAAAAAATATCATAGAACATAAATTGTAGGAAACATAATTCTCTATAAAAAACGTCTCTTAACATTTTGCCATAGCTCGCTTCGTTTCCGAGATATTTGCAGATTCATCTCAAAGGAACTGGCCTGACGGACATATTTCGAGATATTTCTTCTTCTTGTTGTTCTTCCTCTGCACAGCTAAGCTGGAAGTGGCATTTGCAGCTCGCAATAGTGCAGAGTTATCTCAAAGAAAGGGGCCACGGCGTTTCTGTATCTCTATTATGTTGGTGCGGCTTCGGAACTTTTAAATATCTTGATATATCTCGAGAACTACGCATCTGATCAAAAAATATCATAGAACATAAAAAGTACGAAACTTAATTCTCTACAAAAAAGGTCTCTCAACATTTTGCCATAGCTCGCTTCGTTTCCGAGATATTTGCAGATTTATCTCAAGGGAAGGGGCCTGACGGACATATTTCGAGATATTTCTTCTTCTTGTTGTTCTTCTTCTGCACAGCTAAGCTGGAAGTGGCATTTACAGCTCGCACTAGTGCAGAGTTATCTCAAAGAAAGGGGCCACGGTGTTTCTGTATCTCTATTATGTTGGTGCGGCTTCGGAACTTTTAAATATCTCGATGTATCTCGAAAACTACGCTTCTGATCAAAAAATATCATAGAACATAAATTGTAGGAAACATAATTCTCTACAAAAAATGTCTCTTAACATTTTGCCATAGCTCGCTTCGTTTCCGAGATATTTGCAGATTTATCTCAAGGGAAGGGGCCTGACGGACATATTTCGAGATATTTCTTCTTCTTGTTGTTCTTCTTCTGCACAGCTAAGCTGGAAGCGGCATTTGCGGCTCGCACTAGTGCAGAGTTATCTCAAAGAAAGGGGCCACGGTGTTTCTGTATCCCTATTATGTTGGTGCGGCTTCGGAACTTTTAAATATCTCGATGTATCTCGAAAACTACGCTTCTGATCAAAAAATATCATAGAACATAAATTGTAGGAAACATGATTCTCTACAAAAAAGGTCTCTTAACATTTTGCCATAGCTCGCTTCGTTTCCGAGATATTTGCAGATATATCTCAAGGGAAGGGGCCTGACGGACATATTTCGAGATATTTCTTCTTCTTGTTGTTCTTCTTCTGCACAGCTAAGCTGGAAGTGGCATTTGCGGCTCGCACTAGTGCAGAGTTATCTCAAAGAAAGGGGCCACGGTGTTTCTGTATCTCTATTATGTTGGTGCGGCTTCGGAACTTTTAAATATCTCGATGTATCTCGAAAACTACGCTTCTGATCAAAAAATATCATAGAACATAAATTGTAGGAAACATAATTCTCTACAAAAAAGGTCTCTTAACATTTTGCCATAGCTCGCTTCGTTTCCGAGATATTTGCAGATATATCTCAAGGGAAGGGGCCTGACGGACAGATTTCGAGATATTTCTTCTTCTTGTTGTTCTTCGTCTGCACAGCTAAGCTGGAAGTGGCATTTGCGGCTCGCACTAGTGCAGAGTTATCTCAAAGAAAGGGGCCACGGTGTTTCTGTATCTCTATTATGTTGGTGCGGCTTCGGAACTTTTAAATATCTCGATGTATCTCGAAAACTACGCTTCTGATCAAAAAATATCCTAGAACATAAATTGTAGGAAACATAATTCTCTACAAAAAATGTCTCTTAACATTTTGCCATAGCTCGGTTCGTTTCCGAGATATTTGCAGATTCAGCTCAAACGAACTGGCCTGACGGACATATTTCGAGATATTTCTTCTTCTTGTTGTTCTTCCTCTGCACAGCTAAGCTGGAAGTGGCATTTGCAGCTCGCAATAGTGCAGAGTTATCTCAAAGAAAGGGGCCACGGTGTTTCTGTATCTCTATTATGTTGGTGCGGCTTCGGAACTTTTAAATATCTCGATGTATCTCGAAAACTACGCTTCTGATCAAAAAATATCATAGAGCATAAATTGTAGGAAACAGAATTCTCTACAAAAAAGGTCTCTTAACATTTTGCCATAGCTCGCTTCCTTTCCGAGATATTTGCAGATATATCTCAAGGGAAGGGGCCTGACAGACATATTTCGAGATATTTCTTCTTCTTGTTGTTCTTCTTCTGCACAGCTCAGCTGGAAGTGGCATTTGCGGCTCGCACTAGTGCAGAGTTATCTCAAAGAAAGGGGCCACGGTGTTTCTGTATCTCTATTATGTTGGTGCGGCTTCGGAACTTTTAAATATCTCGATGTATCTCGAAAACTACGCTTCTGATCAAAAAATATCATAGAACATAAATTGTAGGAAACATAATGCTCTACAAAAAAGGTCTCTGAACATTTTGCCATAGCTCGCTTCGTTTCCGAGATATTTGCAGATATATCTCAAGGGAAGGGGCCTGACGGACATATTTCGAGATATTTCTTCTTCTTGTTGTTCTTCTTCTGCACAGCTAAGCTGGAGGTGGCATTTACAGCTCGCAATAGTGCAGAGTTATCTCAAAGAAAGGGGCCACGGTGTTTCTGTATCGCTATTATGTTGGTGCGGCTTCGGAACTTTTAAATAACTTGATATATCTCGAGAACTACGCATCTGATCAAAAAATATCATAGAACATAAAAAGTAGGAAACTTAATTCTCTACAAAAAAGGTCTCTTAACATTTTGCCATAGCTCGCTTCGTTTCCGAGATATGTGCAGATTTATCTCAAGGGAAGGGGCCTGACGGACATATTTCGAGATATTCCTTCTTCTTGTTGTTCTTCTTCTGCACAGCTAAGCTGGAAGTGGCATTTGCGGCTCGCACTAGTGCAGAGTTATCTCAACGAAAGGGGCCACGGTGTTTCTGTATCTCTATTATGTTGGTGCGGCTTCGGAACTTTTAAATATCTCGATATATCTCGAAAACTACGCTTCTGATCAAAAAATATCATAGAACATAAATTGTAGGAAACATAATTCTCTACAAAAAAGGTCTCTTAACATTTTGGCATAGCTCGCTTCGTTTCCGAGATATTTGCAGATATATCTCAAGGGAAGGGGCCTGACGGACATATTTCGAGATATTTCTTCTTCTTGTTGTTCTTCTTCTGCACAGCTAAGCTGGAAGAGGCACTTACAGCTCGCAATAGTGCAGAGTTATCTCAAAGAAAGGGGCCACGGTGTTTGTGTATCTCTATTATGTTGGTGCGGCTTCGGAACTTTTAAATATCTTGATATATCTCGAGAACTACGCATCTGATCAAAAAATATCATAGAACATAAAAAGTAGGAAACTTAATTCTCTACAAAAGAGGTCTCTTAACATTTTGCCATAGCTCGCTTCGTTTCCGAGATATTTGCAGATTTATCTCAAGGGAAGGGGCCTAACGGACATATTTCGAGATATTTCTTCTTCTTGTTGTTCTTCTTCTGCACAGCTAAACTGGAAGTGGCATTTCCAGCTCGCAATAGTGCAGAGTTATCTCAAAGAGAGGGGCCACGGTGTTTCTGTATCTCTATTATGTTGGTGCGGCTTCGGAACTTTTAAATATCTTGATATATCTCGAGAACTACGCATCTGATCAAAAAATATCATAGAAGATAAAAAGTAGAAAGCTTAATTCTCTACAAAAAAGGTCTCTTAACATTTTGCCATAGCTCGCTTCGTTTCCGAGATATTTGCAGATTTATCTCAAGGGAAGGGGCCTGACGGACATATTTCGAGATATTTCTTCTTCTTGTTGTTCTTCTTCTGCACAGCTAAGCTGGAAGTGGCATTTGCGGCTCGCACTAGTGCAGGGTTATCTCAAAGAAAGGGGCCACGGTGTTTCTGTATCTCTATTATGTTGGTGCGGCTTCGGAACTTTTAAATATCTCGATGTATCTCGAAAACTACGCTTCTGATCAAAAAATATCATACAACATAAATTGTAGGAAACATAATTCTCTACAAAAAAGGTCTCTTAACATTTTGCCATAGCTCGCTTCGTTTCCGAGATATTTGCAGTTATATCTCAAGGGAAGGGGCCTGACGGACATATTTCGAGATATTTCTTCTTCTTGTTGTTCTTCTTCTGCACAGCTAAGCTGGAAGTGGCATTTACAGCTCGCACTAGTGCAGAGTTATCTCAAAGAAAGGGGCCACGGTGTTTCTGTATCTCTATTATGTTGGTGCGGCTTCGGAACTTTTAAATATCTCGATGTATCTCGAAAACTACGCTTCTGATCAAAAAATATCATAGAACATAAATTGTAGGAAACATAATTCTCTACAAAAAATGTCTCTTAACATTTTGCCATAGCTCGCTTCGCTTCCGAGATATTTGCAGATTTATCTCAAGGGAAGGGGCCTGACGGACATATTTCGAGATATTTCTTCTTCTTGTTGTTCTTCTTCTGCACAGCTAAGCTGGAAGTGGCATTTGCGGCTCGCACTAGTGCAGAGTTATCTCAAAGAAAGGGGCCACGGTGTTTCTGTATCCCTATTATGTTGGTGCGGCTTCGGAACTTTTAAATATCTCGATGTATCTCGAAAACTACGCTTCTGATCAAAAAATATCATAGAACATAAATTGTAGGAAACATAATTCTCCACAAAAAAGGTCTCTTAACATTTTGCCATAGCTCGCTTCGTTTCCGAGATATTTGCAGATATATCTCAAGGGAAGGGGCCTGACGGACATATTTCGAGATATTTCTTCTTCTTGTTGTTCTTCTTCTGCACAGCTAAGCTGGAAGTGGCATTTGCGGCTCGCACTAGTGCAGAGTTATCTCAAAGAAAGGGGCCACGGTGTTTCTGTATCTCTATTATGTTGGTGCGGCTTCGGAACTTTTATATATCTCGATGTATCTCGAAAACTACGCTTCTGATCAAAAAATATCATAGAACATAAATTGTAGGAAACATAATTCTCTACAAAAAAGGTCTCTTAACATTTTGCCATAGCTCGCTTCGTTTCCGAGATATTTGCAGATATATCTCAAGGGAAGGGGCCTGACGGACAGATTTCGAGATATTTCTTCTTCTTGTTGTTCTTCTTCTGCACAGCTAAACTGGAAGTGGCATTTCCAGCTCGCAATAGTGCAGAGTTATCTCAAAGAGAGGGGCCACGGTGTTTCTGTATCTCTATTATGTTGGAGCGGCTTCGGAACTTTTAAATATCTTGATATATCTCGAGAACTACGCATCTGATCAAAAAATATCATAGAAGGTAAAAAGTAGGAAGCTTAATTCTCTACAAAAAAGGTCTCTTAACATTTTGCCATAGCTCGCTTCGTTTCCGAGATATTTGCAGATTTATCTCAAGGGAAGGGGCCTGACGGACATATTTCGAGATATTTCTTCTTCTTGTTGTTCTTCTTCTGCACAGCTAAGCTGGAGGTGGCATTTGCGGCTCGCACTAGTGCAGAGTTATCTCAAAGAAAGGGGCCACGGTGTTTCTGTATCCCTATTATGTTGGTGCGGCTTCGGAACTTTTAAATATCTCGATGTATCTCGAAAACTACGCTTCTGATCAAAAAATAACCTAGAACATAAATTGTAGGAAACATAATTCTCTACAAAAAAGGTCTCTTAACATTTTGTCATAGCTCGCTTCGTTTCCGAGATATTTGCAGATATATCTCAAGGGAAGGGGCCTGACGGACAGATTTCGAGATATTTCTTCTTCTTGTTGTTCTTCTTCTGCACAGCTAAACTGGAAGTGGCATTTCCAGCTCGCAATAGTGCAGAGTTATCTCAAAGAGAGGGGCCACGGTGTTTCTGTATCTCTATTATGTTGGTGCGGCTTCGGAACTTTTAAATATCTTGATATATCTCGAGAACTACGCATCTGATCAAAAAATATCGTAGAAGATAAAAAGTAGGAAGCTTAATTCTCTACAAAAAAGGTCTCTTAACATTTTGCCATAGCTCGCTTCGTTTCCGAGATATTTGCAGATTTATCTCAAGGGAAGGGGCCTGACGGACATATTTCGAGATATTTCTTCTTCTTGTTGTTCTTCTTCTGCACAGCTAAGCTGGAAGTGGCATTTGCGGCTCGCACTAGTGCAGAGTTGTCTCAACGAAAGGGGCCACGGTGTTTCTGTATCTCTATTATGTTGGTGCGGCTTCGGAACTTTTAAATATCTCGATATATCTCGAAAACTACGCTTCTGATCAAAAAATATCATAGAACATAAATTGTAGGAAGCATAATTCTCTACAAAAAAGGTCTCTTAACATTTTGCCATAGCTCGCTTCGTTTCCGAGATATTTGCAGATATATCTCAAGGGAAGGGGCCTGACGGACATATTTCGAGATATTTCTTCTTCTTGGTGTTCTTCTTCTGCACAGCTAAGCTGGAAGTGGCATTTACAGCTCGCAATAGTGCAGAGTTATCTCAAAGAAAGGGGCCACGGTGTTTCTGTATCTCTATTATGTTGGTGCGGCTTCGGAACTTTTAAATATCTTGATATATCTCGAGATCTACGCATCTGATCAAAAAATATCATAGAACATGAAAAGTAGGAAACTTAATTCTCTACAAAAAAGGTCTCTTAACATTTTGCCATAGCTCGCTTCGTTTCCGAGATATTTGCAGATTTATCTCAAGGGAAGGGGCCTGTCGGACATATTTCGAGATATTTCTTCTTCTTGTTGTTCTTCTTCTGCACAGCTAAGCTGGAAGTGGCATTTGCGGCTCGCACTAGTGCAGAGTTATCTCAACGAAAGGGGCCACGGTGTTTCTGTATCTCTATTATGTTGGTGCGGCTTCGGAACTTTTAAATATCTTGATATATCTCGAGAACTACGCATCTGATCAAAAAATATCATAGAACATAAAAAGTAGGAAACTTAATTCTCTACAAAAGAGGTCTCTTAACATTTTGCCATAGCTCGCTTCGTTTCCGAGATATTTGCAGATTTATCTCAAGGGAAGGGGCCTAACGGACATATTTCGAGATATTTCTTCTTCTTGTTGTTCTTCTTCTGCACAGCTAAACTGGAAGTGGCATTTCCAGCTCGCAATAGTGCAGAGTTATCTCAAAGAGAGGGGCCACGGTGTTTCTGTATCTCTATTATGTTGGTGCGGCTTCGGAACTTTTAAATATCTTGATATATCTCGAGAACTACGCATCTGATCAAAAAATATCATAGAAGATAAAAAGTAGAAAGCTTAATTCTCTACAAAAAAGGTCTCTTAACATTTTGCCATAGCTCGCTTCGTTTCCGAGATATTTGCAGATTTATCTCAAGGGAAGGGGCCTGACGGACATATTTCGAGATATTTCTTCTTCTTGTTGTTCTTCTTCTGCACAGCTAAGCTGGAAGTGGCATTTGCGGCTCGCACTAGTGCAGGGTTATCTCAAAGAAAGGGGCCACGGTGTTTCTGTATCTCTATTATGTTGGTGCGGCTTCGGAACTTTTAAATATCTCGATGTATCTCGAAAACTACGCTTCTGATCAAAAAATATCATACAACATAAATTGTAGGAAACATAATTCTCTACAAAAAAGGTCTCTTAACATTTTGCCATAGCTCGCTTCGTTTCCGAGATATTTGCAGTTATATCTCAAGGGAAGGGGCCTGACGGACATATTTCGAGATATTTCTTCTTCTTGTTGTTCTTCTTCTGCACAGCTAAGCTGGAAGTGGCATTTACAGCTCGCACTAGTGCAGAGTTATCTCAAAGAAAGGGGCCACGGTGTTTCTGTATCTCTATTATGTTGGTGCGGCTTCGGAACTTTTAAATATCTCGATGTATCTCGAAAACTACGCTTCTGATCAAAAAATATCATAGAACATAAATTGTAGGAAACATAATTCTCTACAAAAAATGTCTCTTAACATTTTGCCATAGCTCGCTTCGCTTCCGAGATATTTGCAGATTTATCTCAAGGGAAGGGGCCTGACGGACATATTTCGAGATATTTCTTCTTCTTGTTGTTCTTCTTCTGCACAGCTAAGCTGGAAGTGGCATTTGCGGCTCGCACTAGTGCAGAGTTATCTCAAAGAAAGGGGCCACGGTGTTTCTGTATCCCTATTATGTTGGTGCGGCTTCGGAACTTTTAAATATCTCGATGTATCTCGAAAACTACGCTTCTGATCAAAAAATATCATAGAACATAAATTGTAGGAAACATAATTCTCCACAAAAAAGGTCTCTTAACATTTTGCCATAGCTCGCTTCGTTTCCGAGATATTTGCAGATATATCTCAAGGGAAGGGGCCTGACGGACATATTTCGAGATATTTCTTCTTCTTGTTGTTCTTCTTCTGCACAGCTAAGCTGGAAGTGGCATTTGCGGCTCGCACTAGTGCAGAGTTATCTCAAAGAAAGGGGCCACGGTGTTTCTGTATCTCTATTATGTTGGTGCGGCTTCGGAACTTTTATATATCTCGATGTATCTCGAAAACTACGCTTCTGATCAAAAAATATCATAGAACATAAATTGTAGGAAACATAATTCTCTACAAAAAAGGTCTCTTAACATTTTGCCATAGCTCGCTTCGTTTCCGAGATATTTGCAGATATATCTCAAGGGAAGGGGCCTGACGGACAGATTTCGAGATATTTCTTCTTCTTGTTGTTCTTCTTCTGCACAGCTAAACTGGAAGTGGCATTTCCAGCTCGCAATAGTGCAGAGTTATCTCAAAGAGAGGGGCCACGGTGTTTCTGTATCTCTATTATGTTGGAGCGGCTTCGGAACTTTTAAATATCTTGATATATCTCGAGAACTACGCATCTGATCAAAAAATATCATAGAAGGTAAAAAGTAGGAAGCTTAATTCTCTACAAAAAAGGTCTCTTAACATTTTGCCATAGCTCGCTTCGTTTCCGAGATATTTGCAGATTTATCTCAAGGGAAGGGGCCTGACGGACATATTTCGAGATATTTCTTCTTCTTGTTGTTCTTCTTCTGCACAGCTAAGCTGGAGGTGGCATTTGCGGCTCGCACTAGTGCAGAGTTATCTCAAAGAAAGGGGCCACGGTGTTTCTGTATCCCTATTATGTTGGTGCGGCTTCGGAACTTTTAAATATCTCGATGTATCTCGAAAACTACGCTTCTGATCAAAAAATAACCCAGAACATAAATTGTAGGAAACATAATTCTCTACAAAAAAGGTCTCTTAACATTTTGTCATAGCTCGCTTCGTTTCCGAGATATTTGCAGATATATCTCAAGGGAAGGGGCCTGACGGACAGATTTCGAGATATTTCTTCTTCTTGTTGTTCTTCTTCTGCACAGCTAAACTGGAAGTGGCATTTCCAGCTCGCAATAGTGCAGAGTTATCTCAAAGAGAGGGGCCACGGTGTTTCTGTATCTCTATTATGTTGGTGCGGCTTCGGAACTTTTAAATATCTTGATATATCTCGAGAACTACGCATCTGATCAAAAAATATCGTAGAAGATAAAAAGTAGGAAGCTTAATTCTCTACAAAAAAGGTCTCTTAACATTTTGCCATAGCTCGCTTCGTTTCCGAGATATTTGCAGATTTATCTCAAGGGAAGGGGCCTGACGGACATATTTCGAGATATTTCTTCTTCTTGTTGTTCTTCTTCTGCACAGCTAAGCTGGAAGTGGCATTTGCGGCTCGCACTAGTGCAGAGTTATCTCAAAGAAAGGGGCCACGGTGTTTCTGTATCTCTATAATGTTGGTGCGGCTTCGGAACTTTTAAATATCTCGATGTATCTCGAAAACTACGCTTCTGATCAAAAAATATCATACAACATAAATTGTAGGAAACATAATTCTCTACAAAAAAGGTCTCTTAACATTTTGCCATAGCTCGCTTCGTTTCCGAGATATTTGCAGATATATCTCAAGGGAAGGGGCCTGACGGACATATTTCGAGATATTTCTTCTTCTTGTTGTTCTTCTTCTGCACAGCTAAGCTGGAAGTGGCATTTGCGGCTCGCACTAGTGCAGAGTTATCTCAAAGAAAGGGGCCAGGGTGTTTCTGTATCTCTATTATGTTGGTGCGGCTTCGGAACTTTTAAATATCTCGATGTATCTCAAAAACTACGCTTCTGATCAAAAAATACCATAGAACATAAATTCTAGGAAACATAATTCTCTACAAAAAAGGTCTCTTAACATTTTGCCATAGCTCGCTTTGTTTCCGAGATATTTGCAGATATATCTCAAGGGAAGGGGCCTGACGGACATATTTCGAGATATTTCTTCTTCTTGTTGTTCTTCTTCTGCACAGCTAAGCTGGAAGTGGCATTTACAGCTCGCAATAGTGCAGAGTTATCTCAAAGAAAGGGGCCACGGTGTTTCTGTATCTCTATTATGTTGGTGCGGCTTCGGAACTTTTAAATATCTTGATATATCTCGAGAACTACGCATCTGATCAAAAAATATCATAGAATATAAAAAGTAGGAAACTTAATTCTCTACAAAAAAGGTCTCTTAACATTTTGCCATAGCTCGCTTCGTTTCCGAGATATTTGCAGATTTATCTCAAGGGAAGGGGCCTGACGGACATATTTCGAGATATTTCTTCTTCTTGTTGTTCTTCTTCTGCACAGCTAAGCTGGAAGTGGCATTTGCGGGTCGCACTAGTGCAGAGTTATCTCAAAGAAAGGGGCCACGGTGTTTCTGTATCCCTATTATGTTGGTGCGGCTTCTGAACTTTTAAATATCTCGATATATCTCGAAAACTACGCTTCTGACCAAAAAATATCATAGAACATAAATTGTAGGAAACATAATTCTCTACAAAAAATGTCTCTTAACATTTTGCCATAGCTCGCTTCGTTTCCGAGATATTTGCAGATTCAGCTCAAAGGAACTGGCCTGACGGACATATTTCGAGATATTTCTTCTTCTTGTTGTTCTTCCTCTGCACAGCTAAGCTGGAAGTGGCATTTGCGGCTCGCACTAGTGCAGAGTTATCTCAAAGAAAGGGGCCACGCTGTTTCTGTATCTCTATTATGTTGGTGCGGCTTCGGAACTTTTAAATATCTCGATGTATCTCGAAAACTACGCTTCTGATCAAAAAATATCATAGAACATAAATTGTAGGAAACATAATTCTCTATTAAAAACGTCTCTTAACATTTTGCCATAGCTCGCTTCGTTTCCGAGATATTTGCAGATTCATCTCAAAGGAACTGGCCTGACGGACATATTTCGAGATATTTCTTCTTCTTGTTGTTCTTCCTCTGCACAGCTAAGCTGGAAGTGGCATTTGCAGCTCGCAATAGTGCAGAGTTATCTCAAAGAAAGGGGCCACGGCGTTTCTGTATCTCTATTATGTTGGTGCGGCTTCGGAACTTTTAAATATCTTGATATATCTCGAGAACTACGCATCTGATCAAAAAATATCATAGAACATAAAAAGTAGGAAACTTAATTCTCTACAAAAAAGGTCTCTTAACATTTTGCCATAGCTCGCTTCGTTTCCGAGATATTTGCAGATTTATCTCAAGGGAAGGGGCCTGACGGACATTAATCGAGATATTTCTTCTTCTTGATGTTCTTCTTCTGCACAGCTAAGCTGGAAGTGGCATTTGCAGCTCGCAATAGTGCAGAGTTATCTCAAAGAAAGGGGCCACGGTGTTTCTGTATCTCTATTATGTTGGTGCGGCTTCTGAACTTTTAAATATCTCGATATATCTCGAAAACTACGCTTCTGACCAAAAAATATCATAGAACATAAATTGTAGGAAACATAATTCTCTACAAAAAATGTCTCTTAACATTTTGCCATAGCTCGCTTCGTTTCCGAGATATTTGCAGATTCAGCTCAAAGGAACTGGCCTGACGGACATATTTCGAGATATTTCTTCTTCTTGTTGTTCTTCCTCTGCACAGCTAAGCTGGAAGTGGCATTTGCGGCTCGCACTAGTGCAGAGTTATCTCAAAGAAAGGGGCCACGGCGTTTCTGTATCTCTATTATGTTGGTGCGGCTTCGGAACTTTTAAATATCTTGATATATCTCGAGAACTACGCATCTGATCAAAAAATATCATAGAACATAAAAAGTAGGAAACTTAATTCTCTACAAAAAAGGTCTCTTAACATTTTGCCATAGCTCGCTTCGTTTCCGAGATATTTGCAGATATATCTCAAGGGCAGGGGCCTGACGGACATATTTCGAGATATTTCTTCTTCTTGTTGTTCTTCTTCTGCACAGCTAAGCTGGAAGTGGCATTTGCAGCTCGCAATAGTGCAGAGTTATCTCAAAGAAAGGGGCCACGGTGTTTCTGTATCTCTATTATGTTGGTGCGGCTTCGGAACTTTTAAATATCTTGATATATCTCGAGAACTACGCATCTGATCAAAAAATATCATAGAGCATAAAAAGTAGGAAACTTAATTCTCTACAAAAAAGGTCTCTTAACATTTTGCCATAGCTCGCTTCGTTTCCGAGATATTTGCAGATTTATCTCAAGGGAAGGGGCCTGACGGACATATTTCGAGATACTTCTTCTTCTTGTTGTTCTTCCTCTGCACAGCTAAGCTCGAAGTGGCATTTGCAGCTCGCAATAGTGCAGAGTTATCTCAAAGAAAGGGGCCACGGTGTTTCTGTATCTCTATTATGTTGGTGCGGCTTCGGAACTTTTAAATATCTCGATATATCTCGAAAACTACGCTTCTGATCAAAAAATATCATAGAATATAAATTGTAGGAAACATAATTCGCTACAAAAAAGGTCTCTCAACATTTTGCCATAGCCCGCTTCGTTTCCGAGATATTTGCAGATATATCTCAAGGGCAGGGGCCTGACGGACATATTTCGAGATATTTCTTCTTCTTGTTGTTCTTCTTCTGCACAGCTAAGCTGGAAGTGGCATTTACAGCTCGCAATAGTGCAGAGTTATCTCAAAGAAAGGGGCCACGGTGTTTCTGTATCTCTATTATGTTGGTGCGGCTTCGGAACTTTTAAATATCTTGATATATCTCGAGAACTACGCATCTGATCAAAAAATATCATAGAACATAAAAAGTAGGAAACTTAATTCTCTACAAAAAAGGTCTCTTAACATTTTGCCATAGCTCGCTTCGTTTCCGAGATATTTGCAGATTTATCTCAAGGGAAGGGGCCTGACGGACATATTTCGAGATATTTCTTCTTCTTGTTGTTCTTCTTCTGCACAGCTAAGCTGGAAGTGGCATTTGCGGCTCGCACTATTGCAGAGTTATCTCAAAGAAAGGGGCCACGGTGTTTCTGTATCTCTATTATGTTGGTGCGGCTTCGGAACTTTTAAATATCTCGATATATCTCGAAAACTACGCTTCTGATCAAAAAATATCATAGAACATAAATTGTAGGAAACATAATTCTCTACAAAAAACGTCTCTTAACATTTTGCCATAGCTCGCTTCGTTTCCGAGATATTTGCAGATTCAGCTCAAAGGAACGGGCCTGACGGACATATTTCGAGATACTTCTTCTTCTTGTTGTTCTTCCTCTGCACAGCTAAGCTGGAAGTGGCATTTGCAGCTCGCAATAGTGCAGAGTTATCTCAAAGAAAGGGGCCACGGTGTTTCTGTATCTCTATTATGTTGGTGCGGCTTCGGAACTTTTAAATATCTCGATATATCTCGAAAACTACGCTTCTGATCAAAAAATATCATAGAACATAAATTGTAGGAAACATAATTCGCTACAAAAAAGGTCTCTCAACATTTTGCCATAGCTCGCTTCGTTTCCGAGATATTTGCAGATATATCTCAAGGGAAGGGGCCTGACGGACATATTTCGAGATATTTCTTCTTCTTGTTGTTCTTCTTCTGCACAGCTAAGCTGGAAGTGGCATTTGCGGCTCGCACTATTGCAGAGTTATCTCAAAGAAAGGGGCCACGGTGTTTCTGTATCTCTATTATGTTGGTGCGGCTTCGGAACTTTTAAATATCTCGATATATCTCGAAAACTACGCTTCTGATCAAAAAATATCATAGAACATAAATTGTAGGAAACATAATTCTCTACAAAAAAGGTCTCTCAACATTTTGCCATAGCTCGCTTCGTTTCCGAGATATTTGCAGATATATCTCAAGGGCAGGGGCCTGACGGACATATTTCGAGATACTTCTTCTTCTTGTTGTTCTTCTTCTGCACAGCTAAGCTGGAAGTGGCATTTACAGCTCGCAATAGTGCAGAGTTATCTCAAAGAAAGGGGCCACGGTGTTTCTGTATCTCTATTATGTTGGTGCGGCTTCGGAACTTTTAAATATCTTGATATATCTCGAGAACTGCGCATCTGATCAAAAAATATCATAGAACATAAAAAGTAGGAAACTTAATTCTCTACAAAAAAGGTCTCTTAACATTTTGCCATAGCTCGCTTCGTTTCCGAGATATTTGCAGATTTATCTCAAGGGAAGGGGCCTAACGGACATATTTCGAGATATTTCTTCTTCTTGTTGTTCTTCTTCTGCACAGCTAAGCTGGAAGTGGCATTTGCGGCTCGCACTATTGCAGAGTTATCTCAAAGAAAGGGGCCACGGTGTTTCTGTATCTCTATTATGTTGGTGCGGCTTCGGAACTTTTAAATATCTTGATATATCTCGAGAACTACGCATCTGATCAAAAAATATCATAGAACATAAAAAGTAGGAAACTTAATTCTCTACAAAAAAGGTCTCTTAACATTTTGCCATACCTCGCTTCGTTTCCGAGATATTTGCAGATTTATCTCAAGGGAAGGGGCCTGACGGACATATTTCGAGATATTTCTTCTTCTTGTTGTTCTTCTTCTGCACAGCTAAGCTGGAAGTGGCATTTGCGGCTCGCACTAGTGCAGAGTTATCTCAAAGAAAGGGGCCACGGTGTTTCTGTATCTCTATTATGTTGGTGCGGCTTCGGAACTTTTAAATATCTCGATATATCTCGAAAACTACGCTTCTGATCAAAAAATATCATAGAACATAAAAAGTAGGAAACTTAATTCTCTACAAAAAAGGTCTCTTAACATTTTGCCATAGCTCGCTTCGTTTCCGAGATATTTGCAGATTTATCTCAAGGGATGGGGCCTGACGGACATATTTCGAGATATTTCTTCTTCTTGTTGTTCTTCTTCTGCACAGCTAAGCTGGAAGTGGCATTTGCGGCTCGCACTAGTGCAGAGTTATCTCAAAGAAAGGGGCCACGGTGTTTCTGTATCTCTATTATGTTGGTGCGGCTTCGGAACTTTTAAATATCTCGATATATCTCGAAAACTACGCTTCTGATCAAAAAATATCATAGAACATAAATTGTAGGAAACATAATTCTCTACAAAAAACGTCTCTTAACATTTTGCCATAGCTCGCTTCGTTTCCGAGATATTTGCAGATTCAGCTCAAAGGAACGGGCCTGACGGACATATTTCGAGATACTTCTTTTTCTTGTTGTTCTTCCTCTGCACAGCTAAGCTGGAAGTGGCATTTGCAGCTCGCAATAGTGCAGAGTTATCTCAAAGAAAGGGGCCACGGTGTTTCTGTATCTCTATTATGTTGGTGCGGCTTCGGAACTTTTAAATATCTTGATATATCTCGAGAACTACGCATCTGATCGAAGAATATCATAGAACATAAATTGTAGGAAACATAATTCTCTACAAAAAAGGTCTCTTAACATTTTGCCGTAGCTCGCTTCGTTTCCGAGATATTTGCAGATTTATCTCAAGGGAAGGGGCCTGACGGACATATTTCCAGATATTTCTTCTTCTTGTTGTTCTTCTTCTGCACAGCTAAGCTGGAAGTGGCATTTGCAGCTCGCAATAGTGCAGAGTTATCTCAAAGAAAGGGGCCACGGTGTTTCTGTATCTCTATTATGTTGGTGCGGCTTCGGAACTTTTAAATATCTCGATGTATCTCGAAAACTACGCTTCTGATCAAAAAATATCATAGAACATAAATTGTAGGAAACATAATTCTCTACAAAAAAGGTCTCTTAACATTTTGCCATAGCTCGCTTCGTTTCCGAGATATTTGCAGATATATCTCAAGGGAAGGGGCCTGACGGACATATTTCGAGATATTTCTTCTTCTTGTTGTTCTTCTTCTGCACAGCTAAGCTGGAAGTGGCATTTACAGCTCGCAATAGTGCAGAGTTATCTCAAAGAAAGGGGCCACGGTGTTTCTGTATCTCTATTATGTTGGTGCGGCTTCGGAACTTTTAAATATCTTGATATATCTCGAGAACTACGCATCTGATCAAAAAATATCATAGAACATGAAAAGTAGGAAACTTAATTCTCTACAAAAAAGGTCTCTTAACATTTTGCCATAGCTCTCTTCGTTTCCGAGATATTTGCAGATTTATCTCAAGGGAAGGGGCCTGACGGACATATTTCGAGATATTTCTTCTTCTTGTTGTTCTTCTTCTGCACAGCTAAGCTGGAAGTGGCATTTGCAGCTCGCAGTAGTGCAGAGTTATCTCAAAGAAAGGGGCCACGGTGTTTCTGTATCTCTATTATGTTGGTGCGGCTTCGGAACTTTTAAATATCTTGATATATTTCGAGAACTACGCATCTGATCAGAAAATATCATAGAACATAAAAAGTAGGAAACTTAATTCTCTACAAAAAAGATCTCTTAATATTTTGCCATAGCTCGCTTCGTTTCCGAGATATTTGCAGATTTATCTCAAGGGAAGGGGCCTGACGGACATATTTCGAGATATTTCTTCTTCTTGTTGTTCTTCTTCTGCACAGCTAAGCTGGAAGTGGCATTTGCAGCGCGCAATAGTGCAGAGTTATCTCAAAGAAAGGGGCCACGGTGTTTCTGTATCTCTATTATGTTGGTGCGGCTTCGGAACTTTTAAATATCTTGATATATCTCGAGAACTACGCATCTGTTCAAAAAATATCATAGAACATAAAAAGTAGGAATCCTAATTTTCTACAAAAAAGGTCTCTTAACATTTTGCCGTAGCTCGCTTCGTTTCCGAGATATTTGCAGATTTATCTCAAGGGAAGGGGCCTGACGGACATATTTCCAGATATTTCTTCTTCTTGTTGTTCTTCTTCTGCACAGCTAAGCTGGAAGTGGCATTTGCAGCTCGCAATAGTGCAGAGTTATCTCAAAGAAAGGGGCCACGGTGTTTCTGTATCTCTATTATGTTGGTGCGGCTTCGGAACTTTTAAATATCTTGATATATCTCGAGAACTACGCATCTGATCGAAGAATATCATAGAACATAAATTGTAGGAAACATAATTCTCTACAAAAAAGGTCTCTTAACATTTTGCCGTAGCTCGCTTCGTTTGCGAGATATTTGCAGATTTATCTCAAGGGAAGGGGCCTGACGGACATATTTCCAGATATTTCTTCTTCTTGTTGTTCCTCTTCTGCACAGCGAAGCTGGAAGTGGCATTTGCAGCTCGCAATAGTGCAGAGTTATCTCAAAGAAAGGGGCCACGGTGTTTCTGTATCTCTATTATGTTGGTGCGGCTTCGGAACTTTTAAATATCTTGATATATCTCGAGAACTACGCATCTGATCGAAAAATATCATAGAACATAAAAAGTAGGAAACTTAATTCTCTACAAAAGAGGTCTCTTAACATTTTGCCATAGCTCGCTTCGCTTCCGAGATATTTGCAGATTTATCTCAAGGGAAGGGGCCTGACGGACATATTTCGAGATATTTCTTCTTTTTGTTGTTCTTCTTCTGCACAGCTAAGCTGGAAGTGGCATTTGCAGCTCGCAATAGTGCAGAGTTATCTCAAAGAAAGGGGCCACGGTGTTTCTGTACCTCTATTATGTTGGTGCGGCTTCGGAACTTTTAAATATCTTGATATATCTCGAGAACTACGCATCCGATCAAAAAATATCATAGAACATAAAAAGTAGGAAACTTAATTCTCTACAAAAAAGGTCTCTTAACATTTTGCCATAGCTCGCTTCGTTTCCGAGATATTTGCAGATTTATCTCGAGGGAAGGGGCCTGACGGACATATTTCGAGATATTTCTTCTTCTTGTTGTTCTTCTTCTGCACAGCTAAGCTGGAAGTGGCATTTGCAGCGCGCAATAGTGCAGAGTTATCTCAAAGAAAGGGGCCACGGTGTTTCTGTATCTCTATTATGTTGGTGCGGCTTCGGATCTTTTAAATATCTCGATATATCTCGAAAACAACGCTTCTGATCAAAAAATATCATAGAACATAAATTGTAGGAAACATAATTCTCTACAAAAAAGGTCTCTTAACATTTTGCCGTAGCTCGCTTCGTTTCCGAGATATTTGCAGATTTATCTCAAGGGAAGGGGCCTGACGGACATATTTCCAGATATTTCTTCTTCTTGTTGTTCTTCTTCTGCACAGCTAAGCTGGAAGTGGCATTTGCAGCTCGCAATAGTGCAGAGTTATCTCAAAGAGAGGGGCCACGGTGTTTCTGTATCTCTATTATGTTGGTGCGGCTTCGGAACTTTTAAATATCTTGATATATCTCGAGAACTACGCATCTGATCGAAAAATATCATAGAACATAAAAAGTAGGAAACTTAATTCTCTACAAAAGAGGTCTCTTAACATTTTGCCATAGCTCGCTTCGTTTCCGAGATATTTGCAGATTTATCTCAAGGGAAGGGGCCTGACGGACATATTTCGAGATATTTCTTCTTTTTGTTGTTCTTCTTCTGCACAGCTAAGCTGGAAGTGGCATTTGCAGCTCGCAATAGTGCAGAGTTATCTCAAAGAAAGGGGCCACGGTGTTTCTGTATCTCTATTATGTTGGTGCGGCTTCGGAACTTTTAAATATCTTGATATATCTCGAGAACTACGCATCTGATCGAAAAATATCATAGAACATAAAAAGTAGGAAACTTAATTCTCTACAAAAGAGGTCTCTTAACATTTTGCCATAGCTCGCTTCGTTTCCGAGATATTTGCAGATTTATCTCAAGGGAAGGGGCCTGACGGACATATTTCCAGATATTTCTTCTTCTTGTTGTTCTTCTTCTGCACAGCTAAGCTGGAAGTGGCATTTGCAGCTCGCAATAGTGCAGAGTTATCTCAAAGAGAGGGGCCACGGTGTTTCTGTATCTCTATTATGTTGGTGCGGCTTCGGAACTTTTAAATATCTTGATATATCTCAAGAACTACGCATCTGATCGAAAAATATCATAGAACATAAAAAGTAGGAAACTTAATTCTCTACAAAAGAGGTCTCTTAACATTTTGCCATAGCTCGCTTCGTTTCCGAGATATTTGCAGATTTATCTCAAGGGAAGGGGCCTGACGGACATATTTCGAGATATTTCTTCTTCTTGTTGTTCTTCTTCTGCACAGCTAAGCTGGAAGTGGCATTTGCAGCTCGCAATAGTGCAGAGTTATCTCAAAGAAAGGGGCCACGGTGTTTCTGTATCTCTATTATGTTGGTGCGGCTTCGGAACTTTTAAATATCTTGATATATCTCGAGAACTACGCATCTGATCAAAAAATATCGTAGAACATAAAAAGTAGGAAACTTAATTCTCTACAAATAAGGTCTCTAAACATTTTGCCATAGCTCGCATGGTTTCCGAGATATTTGCAGATTTATCTCAAGGGAAGGGGCCTGACGGACATATTTCGAGATATTCCTTCTTCTTGTTGTTCTTCTTCTGCACAGCTAAGCTGGAAGTGGCATTTGCAGCTCGCAATAGTGCAGAGTTACCTCAAAGAAAGGGGCCACGGTGTTTCTGTATCTCTATTATGTTGGTGCCGCTTCGGAACTTTTAAATATCAGGATATATCTCGAGAACTACGCATCTGATCAAAAAATATCATAGAACATAAAAAGTAGGAAACTTAATTCTCTACAAAAATGGTCTCTTAACATTTTGCCGTAGCTCGCTTCGTTTCCGAGATATTTGCAGATATATCTCAAGGGAAGGGGCCTGACGGACATATTTCGAGATATTTCTTCTTCTTGTTGTTCTTCTTCCGCACAGCTAAGCTGGAAGTGGCATTTACAGTTCGCAATAGTGCAGAGTTATCGCAAAGAAAGGGGCCACGGTGTTTCTGTATCTCTATTATGTTGGTGCGGCTTCGGAACTTTTAAATATCTTGATATATCTCGAGAACTACGCATCTGATCAAAAAATATTATAGAACATAAAAAGTAGGAAACCTAATTTTCTACAAAAAAGGTCTCTTAACATTTTGCCGTAGCTCGCTTCGTTTCCGAGATATTTGCAGATTTATCTCAAGGGAAGGGGCCTGACGGACATATTTCGAGATATTTCTTCTTCTTGTTGTTCTTCTTCTGCACAGCTAAGCTGGAAGTGGCATTTGCAGCGCGCAATAGTGCAGAGTTATCTCAAAGAAAGGGGCCACGGTGTTTCTGTATCTCTATTATGTTGGTGCGGCTTCGGAACTTTTAAATATCTTGATATATCTCGAGAACTACGCATCTGATCAAAAAATATCATAGAACATAAAAAGTAGGAAACTTAATTCTCTACAAAAAAGGTCTCTTAACATTTTCCCATAACTGGCATCGTTTCCGAGATATTTGCAGATTTAGCTCAAGGGAAGGGGCCTGACGGACATATTCCGAGATATTTCTTCTTCTTGTTGTTCCTCTTCTGCACAGCTAAGCTGGAAGTGGCATTTGCAGCTCGCAATAGTGCAGAGTTATCTCAAAGAAAGGGGCCACGGTGTTTCTGTACCTCTATTATGTTGGTGCAGCTTCGGAGCTTTTAAATATCTTGATATATCTCGAGAACTACGCATCTGATCAAACAATATCATAGAACATAAAAAGTAGGAAACTTAATTCTCTACAAAAAAGTCTCTTAACATTTTGCCATAGCTCGCTTCGTTTCCGAGATATTTGCAGATTTATCTCAAGGGAAGGGGCCTGACGGACATATTTCGAGATATTTCTTCTTTTTGTTGTTCTTCTTCTGCACAGCTAAGCTGGAAGTGGCATTTGCAGCTCGCAATAGTGCAGAGTTATCTCAAAGAAAGGGGCCACGGTGTTTCTGTATCTCTATTATGTTGGTGCGGCTTCGGAACTTTTAAATATCTTGATATATCTCGAGAACTACGCATCCGATCAAAAAATATCATACAACATAAAAAGTAGGAAACTTAATTCTCTACAAAAAAGATCTCTTAACATTTTGCCATAGCTCGCTTCGTTTCCGAGATATTTGCAGATTTATCTCGAGGGAAGGGGCCTGACGGACATATTTCGAGATATTTCTTCTTCTTGTTGTTCTTCTTCTGCACAGCTAAGCTGGA
The DNA here is from genome assembly GCF_051020975.1 of Osmia lignaria lignaria. NCBI lineage: Eukaryota > Metazoa > Arthropoda > Insecta > Hymenoptera > Megachilidae > Osmia > Osmia lignaria. The sequence goes on from NW_027478159.1 coordinate 24,970,491, forward strand.
AGTGGCATTTGCAGCGCGCAATAGTGCAGAGTTATCTCAAAGAAAGGGGCCACGGTGTTTCTGTATCTCTATTATGTTGGTGCGGCTTCGGAACTTTTAAATATCTTGATATATCTCGAGAACTACGCATCTGATCCAAAAATATCATAGAACATAAAAAGTAGGAATCCTAATTTTCTACAAAAAAGGTCTCTTAACATTTTGCCGTAGCTCGCTTTGTTTCCGAGATATTTGCAGATTTATCTCAAGGGAAGGGGCCTGACGGACATATTTCGAGATATTTCTTCTTTTTGTTGTTCTTCTTCTGCACAGCTAAGCTGGAAGTGGCATTTGCAGTTCGCAATAGTGCAGAGTTATCTCAAAAACAGGGGCGACGGTGTTTCTGTATCTCTATTATGTTGGTGCGGCTTCGGAACTTTTAAATATCTCGATATATCTCGAAAACTACGCTTCTGATCAAAAAATATCAGAGAACGTAAATTGTAGGAAACATAATTCTCTACAAAAAAGGTCTCTTAACATTTTGCCATAGCTCGCTTCGTTTCCGAGATATTTGCAGATTTATCTCAAGGGAAGGGGCCTGCCGGACATATTTCGAGATATTTCTTCTTCTTGTTGTTCTTCTTCTGCACAGCTAAGCTGGAAGTGGCATTTGCAGCTCGCAATATTGCAGAGTTATCTCAAAGAAAGGGGCCACGGTGTTTCTGTATCTCTATTATGTTGGTGCGGCTTCGGAACTTTTAAATATCTTGATATATCTCGAGAACTACGCATCTAATCAAAAAATATCGTAGAACATAAAAAGTAGGAAACTTAATTCTCTACAAATAAGGTCTCTAAACATTTTGCCATAGCTCGCATGGTTTCCGAGATATTTGCAGATTTATCTCAAGGGAAGGGGCCTGACGGACATATTTCGAGATATTCCTTCTTCTTGTTGTTCTTCTTCTGCACAGCTAAGCTGGAAGTGGCATTTGCAGCTCGCAATAGTGCAGAGTTACCTCAAAGAAAGGGGCCACGGTGTTTCTGTATCTCTATTATGTTGGTGCCGCTTCGGAACTTTTAAATATCAGGATATATCTCGAGAACTACGCATCTGATCAAAAAATATCATAAAACATAAAAAGTAGGAAACTTAATTCTCTACAAAAATGGTCTCTTAACATTTTGCCATAGCTCGCTTCGTTTCCGAGATATTTGCAGATTTATCTCAAGGGAAGGGGCCTGACGGACATATTTCGAGATATTTCTTCTTCTTGTTGTTCTTCTTCTGCACAGCTAAGCTGGAAGTGGCATTTGCAGCTCGCAGTAGTGCAGAGTTATCTCAAAGAAAGGGGCCACGGTGTTTCTGTATCTCTATTATGTTGGTGCGGCTTCGGAACTTTTAAATATCTTGATATATTTCGAGAACTACGCATCTGATCAGAAAATATCATAGAACATAAGAAGTAGGAAACTTAATTCTCTACAAAAAAGATCTCTTAACATTTTGCCATAGCTCGCTTCGTTTCCGAGATATTTGCAGATTTATCTCAAGGGAAGGGGCCTGACGGACATATTTCGAGATATTTCTTCTTCTTGTTGTTCTTCTTCTGCACAGCTAAGCTGGAAGTGGCATTTGCAGCGCGCAATAGTGCAGAGTTATCTCAAAGAAAGGGGCCACGGTGTTTCTGTATCTCCATTATGTTGGTGCGGCTTCGGAACTTTTAAATATCTTGATATATCTCGAGAACTACGCATCTGTTCAAAAAATATCATAGAACATAAAAAGTAGGAATCCTAATTTTCTACAAAAAAGGTCTCTTAACATTTTGCCGTAGCTCGCTTCGTTTCCGAGATATTTGCAGATTTATCTCAAGGGAAGGGGCCTGACGGACATATTTCCAGATATTTCTTCTTCTTGTTGTTCTTCTTCTGCACAGCTAAGCTGGAAGTGGCATTTGCAGCTCGCAATAGTGCAGAGTTATCTCAAAGAAAGGGGCCACGGTGTTTCTGTATCTCTATTATGTTGGTGCGGCTTCGGAACTTTTAAATATCTTGATATATCTCGAGAACTACGCATCTAATCGAAAAATATCATAGAACATAAACTGTAGGAAACATAATTCTCTACAAAAAAGGTCTCTTAACATTTTGCCGTAGCTCGCTTCGTTTCCGAGATATTTGCAGATTTATCTCAAGGGAAGGGGCCTGACGGACATATTTCCAGATACTTCTTCTTCTTGTTGTTCTTCTTCTGCACAGCTAAGCTGGAAGTGGCATTTGCAGCTCGCAATAGTGCAGAGTTATCTCAAAGAAAGGGGCCACGGTGTTTCTGTACCTCTATTATGTTGGTGCGGCTTCGGAACTTTTAAATATCTTGATATATCTCGAGAACTACGCATCCGATCAAAAAATATCATAGAACATAAAAAGTAGGAAACTTAATTCTCTACAAAAAAGGTCTCTTAACATTTTGCCATAGCTCGCTTCGTTTCCGAGATATTTGCAGATTTATCTCGAGGGAAGGGGCCTGACGGACATATTTCGAGATATTTCTTCTTCTTGTTGTTCTTCTTCTGCGCAGCTAAGCTGGAAGTGGCATTTGCAGCGCGCAATAGTGCAGAGTTATCTCAAAGAAAGGGGCCACGGTGTTTCTGTATCTCTATTATGTTGGTGCGGCTTCGGATCTTTTAAATATCTCGATATATCTCGAAAACAACGCTTCTGATCAAAAAATATCATAGAACATAAATTGTAGGAAACATAATTCTCTACAAAAAAGGTCTCTTAACATTTTGCCGTAGCTCGCTTCGTTTCCGAGATATTTGCAGATTTATCTCAAGGGAAGGGGCCTGACGGACATATTTCCAGATATTTCTTCTTCTTGTTGTTCTTCTTCTGCACAGCTAAGCTGGAAGTGGCATTTGCAGCTCGCAATAGTGCAGAGTTATCTCAAAGAGAGGGGCCACGGTGTTTCTGTATCTCTATTATGTTGGTGCGGCTTCGGAACTTTTAAATATCTTGATATATCTCGAGAACTACGCATCTGATCGAAAAATATCATAGAACATAAAAAGTAGGAAACTTAATTCTCTACAAAAGAGGTCTCTTAACATTTTGCCATAGCTCGCTTCGTTTCCGAGATATTTGCAGATTTATCTCAAGGGAAGGGGCCTGACGGACATATTTCGAGATATTTCTTCTTTTTGTTGTTCTTCTTCTGCACAGCTAAGCTGGAAGTGGCATTTGCAGCTCGCAATAGTGCAGAGTTATCTCAAAGAAAGGGGCCACGGTGTTTCTGTATCTCTATTATGTTGGTGCGGCTTCGGAACTTTTAAATATCTTGATATATCTCGAGAACTACGCATCCGATCAAAAAATATCATACAACATAAAAAGTAGGAAACTTAATTCTCTACAAAAAAGGTCTCTTAACATTTTGCCATAGCTCGCTTCGTTTCCGAGATATTTGCAGATTTATCTCGAGGGAAGGGGCCTGACGGACATATTTCGAGATATTTCTTCTTCTTGTTGTTCTTCTTCTGCACAGCTAAGCTGGAAGTGGCATTTGCAGCGCGCAATAGTGCAGAGTTATCTCAAAGAAAGGGGCCACGGTGTTTCTGTATCTCTATTATGTTGGTGCGGCTTCGGAACTTTTAAATATCTTGATATATCTCGAGAACTACGCATCCGATCAAAAAATATCATAGAACATAAAAAGTAGGAAACTTAATTCTCTACAAAAAAGGTCTCTTAACATTTTGCCATAGCTCGCTTCGTTTCCGAGATATTTGCAGATTTATCTGGAGGGAAGGGGCCTGACGGACATATTTCGAGATATTTCTTCTTCTTGTTGTTCTTCTTCTGCACAGCTAAGCTGGAAGCGGCATTTGCGGCTCGCACTAGTGCAGAGTTATCTCAAAGAAAGGGGCCACGGTGTTTCTGTATCTCTATTATGTTGGTGCGGCTTCGGATCTTTTAAATATCTCGATATATCTCGAAAACTACGCTTCTGATCAAAAAATATCATAGAACATAAATTGTAGGAAACATAATTCTCTATAAAAAACGTCTCTTAACATTTTGCCATAGCTCGCTTCGTTTCCGAGATATTTGCAGATATATCTCAAGGGAAGGGGCCTGACGGACATATTTCGAGATATTTCTTCTTCTTGTTGTTCTTCTTCTGCACAGCTAAGCTGGAAGTGGCATTTACAGCTCGCAATAGTGCAGAGTTATCTCAAAGAAAGGGGCCACGGTGTTTCTGTATCTCTACTATATTGGTGCGGCTTCGGAACTTTTAAATATCTTGATATATCTCGAGAACTACGCATCTGATCAAAAAATATCATAGAACATGAAAAGTAGGAAACTTAATTCTCTACAAAAAAGGTCTCTTAACATTTTGCCATAGCTCTCTTCGTTTCCGAGATATTTGCAGATTTATCTCAAGGGAAGGGGCCTGACGGACATATTTCGAGATATTTCTTCTTCTTGTTGTTCTTCTTCTGCACAGCTAAGCTGGAAGTGGCATTTGCAGCGCGCAATAGTGCAGAGTTATCTCAAAGAAAGGGGCCACGGTGTTTCTGTACCTCTATTATGTTGGTGCGGCTTCGGAACTTTTAAATATCTTGATATATCTCGAGAACTACGCATCTGATCAAAAAATATCATAGAACATAAAAAGTAGGAAACTTAATTCTCTACGAAAAAGGTCTCTTAACATTTTGCCATAGCTCGCTTCGTTTCCGAGATATTTGCAGATTTATCTCAAGGGAAGGGGCCTAACGGACATATTTCGAGATATTTCTTCTTCTTGTTGTTCTTCTTCTGCACAGCTAAACTGGAAGTGGCATTTCCAGCTCGCAATAGTGCTGAGTTATCTCAAAGAAAGGGGCCACGGTGTTTCTGTATCTCTATTATGTTGGTGCGGCTTCGGAACTTTTAAATATCTCGATTTATCTCGAAAACTACGCTTCTGATCAAAAAATATCATAGAACATAAATTGTAGGAAACATAATTCTCGACAAAAAAGGTCTCTTAACATTTTGCCATAGCTCGCTTCGTTTCCGAGATATTTGCAGATTTATCTCAAGGGAAGGGGCCTGACGGACATATTTCGAGATATTTCTTCTTCTTGTTATTCTTCTTCTGCACAGCTAAGCTGGAAGTGGCATTTGCGGCTCGCACTAGTGAAGAGTTATCTCAACGAAAGGGGCCACGGTGCTTCTGTATCTCTATTATGTTGGTGCGGCTTCGGAACTTTTAAATATCTGGATATATCTCGAAAACTACGCTTCTGATCAAAAAATATCATAGAACATAAATTGTAGGAAGCATAATTCTCTACAAAAAAGATCTCTTAACATTTTGCCATAGCTCGCTTCGTTTCCGAGATATTTGCAGATTTATCTCAAGGGAAGGGGCCTGACGGACATATTTCGAGATATTTCTTCTTCTTGTTGTTCTTCTTCTGCACAGCTAAGCTGGAAGTGGCATTTGCAGCGCGCAATAGTGCAGAGTTATCTCAAAGAAAGGGGCCACGGTGTTTCTGTATCTCTATTATGTTGGTGCGGCTTCGGAACTTTTAAATATCTTGATATATCTCGAGAACTACGCATCTGTTCAAAAAATATCATAGAACATAAAAAGTAGGAATCCTAATTTTCTACAAAAAAGGTCTCTTAACATTTTGCCGTAGCTCGCTTCGTTTCCGAGATATTTGCAGATTTATCTCAAGGGAAGGGGCCTGACGGACATATTTCCAGATATTTCTTCTTCTTGTTGTTCTTCTTCTGCACAGCTAAGCTGGAAGTGGCATTTGCAGCTCGCAATAGTGCAGAGTTATCTCAAAGAAAGGGGCCACGGTGTTTCTGTATCTCTATTATGTTGGTGCGGCTTCGGAACTTTTAAATATCTTGATATATCTCGAGAACTACGCATCTGATCGAAAAATATCATAGAACATAAACTGTAGGAAACATAATTCTCTACAAAAAAGGTCTCTTAACATTTTGCCGTAGCTCGCTTCGTTTCCGAGATATTTGCAGATTTATCTCAAGGGAAGGGGCCTGACGGACATATTTCCAGATATTTATTCTTCTTGTTGTTCTTCTTCTGCACAGCTAAGCTGGAAGTGGCATTTGCAGCTCGCAATAGTGCAGAGTTATCTCAAAGAAAGGGGCCACGGTGTTTCTGTATCTCTATTATGTTGGTGCGGCTTCGGAACTTTTAAATATCTTGATATATCTCGAGAACTACGCATCTGATCGAAAAATATCATAGAACATAAAAAGTAGGAAACTTGATTCTCTACAAAAGAGGTCTCTTAACATTTTGCCATAGCTCGCTTCGTTTCCGAGATATTTGCAGATTTATCTCAAGGGAAGGGGCCTGACGGACATATTTCCAGATATTTCTTCTTCTTGTTGTTCTTCTTCTGCACAGCTAAGCTGGAAGTGGCATTTGCAGCTCGCAATAGTGCAGAGTTATCTCAAAGAGAGGGGCCACGGTGTTTCTGTATCTCTATTATGTTGGTGCGGCTTCGGAACTTTTAAATATCTTGATATATCTCGAGAACTACGCATCTGATCGAAAAATATCATAGAACATAAAAAGTAGGAAACTTAATTCTCTACAAAAGAGGTCTCTTAACATTTTGCCATAGCTCGCTTCGTTTCCGAGATATTTGCAGATTTATCTCAAGGGAAGGGGCCTGACGGACATATTTCGAGATATTTCTTCTTTTTGTTGTTCTTCTTCTGCACAGCTAAGCTGGAAGTGGCATTTGCAGCTCGCAATAGTGCAGAGTTATCTCAAAGAAAGGGGCCACGGTGTTTCTGTATCTCTATTATGTTGGTGCGGCTTCGGAACTTTTAAATATCTTGATATATCTCGAGAACTACGCATCCGATCAAAAAATATCATACAACATAAAAAGTAGGAAACTTAATTCTCTACAAAAAAGGTCTCTTAACATTTTGCCATAGCTCGCTTCGTTTCCGAGATATTTGCAGATTTATCTCGAGGGAAGGGGCCTGACGGACATATTTCGAGATATTTCTTCTTCTTGTTGTTCTTCTTCTGCACAGCTAAGCTGGAAGTGGCATTTGCAGCGCGCAATAGTGCAGAGTTATCTCAAAGAAAGGGGCCACGGTGTTTCTGTATCTCTATTATGTTGGTGCGGCTTCGGAACTTTTAAATATCTTGATATATCTCGAGAACTACGCATCCGATCAAAAAATATCATAGAACATAAAAAGTAGGAAACTTAATTCTCTACAAAAAAGGTCTCTTAACATTTTGCCATAGCTCGCTTCGTTTCCGAGATATTTGCAGATTTATCTGGAGGGAAGGGGCCTGACGGACATATTTCGAGATATTTCTTCTTCTTGTTGTTCTTCTTCTGCACAGCTAAGCTGGAAGCGGCATTTGCGGCTCGCACTAGTGCAGAGTTATCTCAAAGAAAGGGGCCACGGTGTTTCTGTATCTCTATTATGTTGGTGCGGCTTCGGATCTTTTAAATATCTCGATATATCTCGAAAACTACGCTTCTGATCAAAAAATATCATAGAACATAAATTGTAGGAAACATAATTCTCTATAAAAAACGTCTCTTAACATTTTGCCATAGCTCGCTTCGTTTCCGAGATATTTGCAGATATATCTCAAGGGAAGGGGCCTGACGGACATATTTCGAGATATTTCTTCTTCTTGTTGTTCTTCTTCTGCACAGCTAAGCTGGAAGTGGCATTTACAGCTCGCAATAGTGCAGAGTTATCTCAAAGAAAGGGGCCACGGTGTTTCTGTATCTCTACTATATTGGTGCGGCTTCGGAACTTTTAAATATCTTGATATATCTCGAGAACTACGCATCTGATCAAAAAATATCATAGAACATGAAAAGTAGGAAACTTAATTCTCTACAAAAAAGGTCTCTTAACATTTTGCCATAGCTCGCTTCGTTTCCGAGATATTTGCAGATTTATCTCGAGGGAAGGGGCCTGACGGACATATTTCGAGATATTTCTTCTTCTTGTTGTTCTTCTTCTGCACAGCTAAGCTGGAAGTGGCATTTGCAGCGCGCAATAGTGCAGAGTTATCTCAAAGAAAGGGGCCACGGTGTTTCTGTATCTCTATTATGTTGGTGCGGCTTCGGAACTTTTAAATATCTTGATATATCTCGAGAACTACGCATCCGATCAAAAAATATCATAGAACATAAAAAGTAGGAAACTTAATTCTCTACAAAAAAGGTCTCTTAACATTTTGCCATAGCTCGCTTCGTTTCCGAGATATTTGCAGATTTATCTGGAGGGAAGGGGCCTGACGGACATATTTCGAGATATTTCTTCTTCTTGTTGTTCTTCTTCTGCACAGCTAAGCTGGAAGCGGCATTTGCGGCTCGCACTAGTGCAGAGTTATCTCAAAGAAAGGGGCCACGGTGTTTCTGTATCTCTATTATGTTGGTGCGGCTTCGGATCTTTTAAATATCTCGATATATCTCGAAAACTACGCTTCTGATCAAAAAATATCATAGAACATAAATTGTAGGAAACATAATTCTCTATAAAAAACGTCTCTTAACATTTTGCCATAGCTCGCTTCGTTTCCGAGATATTTGCAGATATATCTCAAGGGAAGGGGCCTGACGGACATATTTCGAGATATTTCTTCTTCTTGTTGTTCTTCTTCTGCACAGCTAAGCTGGAAGTGGCATTTACAGCTCGCAATAGTGCAGAGTTATCTCAAAGAAAGGGGCCACGGTGTTTCTGTATCTCTACTATATTGGTGCGGCTTCGGAACTTTTAAATATCTTGATATATCTCGAGAACTACGCATCTGATCAAAAAATATCATAGAACATGAAAAGTAGGAAACTTAATTCTCTACAAAAAAGGTCTCTTAACATTTTGCCATAGCTCTCTTCGTTTCCGAGATATTTGCAGATTTATCTCAAGGGAAGGGGCCTGACGGACATATTTCGAGATATTTCTTCTTCTTGTTGTTCTTCTTCTGCACAGCTAAGCTGGAAGTGGCATTTGCAGCGCGCAATAGTGCAGAGTTATCTCAAAGAAAGGGGCCACGGTGTTTCTGTACCTCTATTATGTTGGTGCGGCTTCGGAACTTTTAAATATCTTGATATATCTCGAGAACTACGCATCTGATCAAAAAATATCATAGAACATAAAAAGTAGGAAACTTAATTCTCTACGAAAAAGGTCTCTTAACATTTTGCCATAGCTCGCTTCGTTTCCGAGATATTTGCAGATTTATCTCAAGGGAAGGGGCCTAACGGACATATTTCGAGATATTTCTTCTTCTTGTTGTTCTTCTTCTGCACAGCTAAACTGGAAGTGGCATTTCCAGCTCGCAATAGTGCTGAGTTATCTCAAAGAAAGGGGCCACGGTGTTTCTGTATCTCTATTATGTTGGTGCGGCTTCGGAACTTTTAAATATCTCGATTTATCTCGAAAACTACGCTTCTGATCAAAAAATATCATAGAACATAAATTGTAGGAAACATAATTCTCGACAAAAAAGGTCTCTTAACATTTTGCCATAGCTCGCTTCGTTTCCGAGATATTTGCAGATTTATCTCAAGGGAAGGGGCCTGACGGACATATTTCGAGATATTTCTTCTTCTTGTTATTCTTCTTCTGCACAGCTAAGCTGGAAGTGGCATTTGCGGCTCGCACTAGTGAAGAGTTATCTCAACGAAAGGGGCCACGGTGCTTCTGTATCTCTATTATGTTGGTGCGGCTTCGGAACTTTTAAATATCTGGATATATCTCGAAAACTACGCTTCTGATCAAAAAATATCATAGAACATAAATTGTAGGAAGCATAATTCTCTACAAAAAAGATGTCTTAACATTTTGCCATAGCTCGCTTCGTTTCCGAGATATTTGCAGATTTATCTCAAGGGAAGGGGCCTGACGGACATATTTCGAGATATTTCTTCTTCTTGTTGTTCTTCTTCTGCACAGCTAAGCTGGAAGTGGCATTTGCAGCGCGCAATAGTGCAGAGTTATCTCAAAGAAAGGGGCCACGGTGTTTCTGTATCTCTATTATGTTGGTGCGGCTTCGGAACTTTTAAATATCTTGATATATCTCGAGAACTACGCATCTGTTCAAAAAATATCATAGAACATAAAAAGTAGGAATCCTAATTTTCTACAAAAAAGGTCTCTTAACATTTTGCCGTAGCTCGCTTCGTTTCCGAGATATTTGCAGATTTATCTCAAGGGAAGGGGCCTGACGGACATATTTCCAGATATTTCTTCTTCTTGTTGTTCTTCTTCTGCACAGCTAAGCTGGAAGTGGCATTTGCAGCTCGCAATAGTGCAGAGTTATCTCAAAGAAAGGGGCCACGGTGTTTCTGTATCTCTATTATGTTGGTGCGGCTTCGGAACTTTTAAATATCTTGATATATCTCGAGAACTACGCATCTGATCGAAAAATATCATAGAACATAAACTGTAGGAAACATAATTCTCTACAAAAAAGGTCTCTTAACATTTTGCCGTAGCTCGCTTCGTTTCAGAGATATTTGCAGATTTATCTCAAGGGAAGGGGCCTGACGGACATATTTCCAGATATTTATTCTTCTTGTTGTTCTTCTTCTGCACAGCTAAGCTGGAAGTGGCATTTGCAGCTCGCAATAGTGCAGAGTTATCTCAAAGAAAGGGGCCACGGTGTTTCTGTATCTCTATTATGTTGGTGCGGCTTCGGAACTTTTAAATATCTTGATATATCTCGAGAACTACGGATCTGATCGAAAAATATCATAGAACATAAAAAGTAGGAAACTTGATTCTCTACAAAAGAGGTCTCTTAACATTTTGCCATAGCTCGCTTCGTTTCCGAGATATTTGCAGATTTATCTCAAGGGAAGGGGCCTGACGGACATATTTCGAGATATTTCTTCTTTTTGTAGTTCTTCTTCTGCACAGCTAAGCTGGAAGTGGCATTTGCAGCTCGCAATAGTGCAGAGTTATCTCAAAGAAAGGGGCCACGGTGTTTCTGTACCTCTATTATGTTGGTGCGGCTTCGGAACTTTTAAATATCTTGATATATCTCGAGAACTACGCATCCGATCAAAAAATATCATAGAACATAAAAAGTAGGAAACCTAATTCTCTACAAAAAAGGTCTCTTAACATTTTGCCATAGCTCGCTTCGTTTCCGAGATATTTGCAGATTTATCTCGAGGGAAGGGGCCTGACGGACATATTTCGAGATATTTCTTCTTCTTGTTGTTCTTCTTCTGCACAGCTAAGCTGGAAGTGGCATTTGCAGCGCGCAATAGTGCAGAGTTATCTCAAAGAAAGGGGCCACGGTGTTTCTGTATCTCTATTATGTTGGTGCGGCTTCGGAACTTTTAAATATCTTGATATATCTCGAGAACTACGCATCTGTTCAAAAAATATCATAGAACATAAAAAGTAGGAATCCTAATTTTCTACAAAAAAGGTCTCTTAACATTTTGCCGTAGCTCGCTTCGTTTCCGAGATATTTGCAGATTTATCTCAAGGGAAGGGGCCTGACGGACATATTTCCAGATATTTCTTCTTCTTGTTGTTCTTCTTCTGCACAGCTAAGCTGGAAGTGGCATTTGCAGCTCGCAATAGTGCAGAGTTATCTCAAAGAAAGGGGCCACGGTGTTTCTGTATCTCTATTATGTTGGTGCGGCTTCGGAACTTTTAAATATCTTGATATATCTCGAGAACTACGCATCTGATCGAAAAATATCATAGAACATAAACTGTAGGAAACATAATTCTCTACAAAAAAGGTCTCTTAACATTTTGCCGTAGCTCGCTTCGTTTCCGAGATATTGGCAGATTTATCTCAAGGGAAGGGGCCTGACGGACATATTTCCAGATATTTATTCTTCTTGTTGTTCTTCTTCTGCACAGCTAAGCTGGAAGTGGCATTTGCAGCTCGCAATAGTGCAGAGTTATCTCAAAGAAAGGGGCCACGGTGTTTCTGTATCTCTATTATGTTGGTGCGGCTTCGGAACTTTTAAATATCTTGATATATCTCGAGAACTACGCATCTGATCGAAAAATATCATAGAACATAAAAAGTAGGAAACTTGATTCTCTACAAAAGAGGTCTCTTAACATTTTGCCATAGCTCGCTTCGTTTCCGAGATATTTGCAGATTTATCTCAAGGGAAGGGGCCTGACGGACATATTTCGAGATATTTCTTCTTTTTGTAGTTCTTCTTCTGCACAGCTAAGCTGGAAGTGGCATTTGCAGCTCGCAATAGTGCAGAGTTATCTCAAAGAAAGGGGCCACGGTGTTTCTGTACCTCTATTATGTTGGTGCGGCTTCGGAACTTTTAAATATCTTGATATATCTCGAGAACTACGCATCCGATCAAAAAATATCATAGAACATAAAAAGTAGGAAACCTAATTCTCTACAAAAAAGGTCTCTTAACGTTTTGCCATAGCTCGCTTCGTTTCCGAGATATTTGCAGATTTATCTCGAGGGAAGGGGCCTGACGGACATATTTCGAGATATTTCTTCTTCTTGTTGTTCTTCTTCTGCACAGCTAAGCTGGAAGTGGCATTTGCAGCGCGCAATAGTGCAGAGTTATCTCAAAGAAAGGGGCCACGGTGTTTCTGTATCTCTATTATGTTGGTGCGGCTTCGGATCTTTTAAATATCTCGATATATCTCGAAAACAACGCTTCTCATCAAAAAATATCATAGAACATAAATTGTAGGAAACATAATTCTCTACAAAAAAGGTCTCTTAACATTTTGCCGTAGCTCGCTTCGTTTCCGAGATATTTGCAGATTTATCTCAAGGGAAGGGGCCTGACGGACATATTTCCAGATATTTCTTCTTCTTGTTGTTCTTCTTCTGCACAGCTAAGCTGGAAGTGGCATTTGCAGCTCGCAATAGTGCAGAGTTATCTCAAAGAGAGGGGCCACGGTGTTTCTGTATCTCTATTATGTTGGTGCGGCTTCGGAACTTTTAAATATCTTGATATATCTCGAGAACTACGCATCTGATCGAAAAATATCATAGAACATAAAAAGTAGGAAACTTAATTCTCTACAAAAGAGGTCTCTTAACATTTTGCCATAGCTCGCTTCGTTTCCGAGATATTTGCAGATTTATCTCAAGGGAAGGGGCCTGACGGACATATTTCGAGATATTTCTTCTTTTTGTTGTTCTTCTTCTGCACAGCTAAGCTGGAAGTGGCATTTGCAGCTCGCAATAGTGCAGAGTTATCTCAAAGAAAGGGGCCACGGTGTTTCTGTATCTCTATTATGTTGGTGCGGCTTCGGAACTTTTAAATATCTTGATATATCTCGAGAACTACGCATCCGATCAAAAAATATCATACAACATAAAAAGTAGGAAACTTAATTCTCTACAAAAAAGGTCTCTTAACATTTTGCCATAGCTCGCTTCGTTTCCGAGATATTTGCAGATTTATCTCGAGGGAAGGGGCCTGACGGACATATTTCGAGATATTTCTTCTTCTTGTTGTTCTTCTTCTGCACAGCTAAGCTGGAAGTGGCATTTGCAGCGCGCAATAGTGCAGAGTTATCTCAAAGAAAGGGGCCACGGTGTTTCTGTATCTCTATTATGTTGGTGCGGCTTCGGAACTTTGAAATATCTTGATATATCTCGAGAACTACGCATCCGATCAAAAAATATCATAGAACATAAAAAGTAGGAAACTTAATTCTCTACAAAAAAGGTCTCTTAACATTTTGCCATAGCTCGCTTCGTTTCCGAGATATTTGCAGATTTATCTCGAGGGAAGGGGCCTGACGGACATATTTCGAGATATTTCTTCTTCTTGTTGTTCTTCTTCTGCACAGCTAAGCTGGAAGCGGCATTTGCGGCTCGCACTAGTGCAGAGTTATCTCAAAGAAAGGGGCCACGGTGTTTCTGTATCTCTATTATGTTGGTGCGGCTTCGGATCTTTTAAATATCTCGATATATCTCGAAAACTACGCTTCTGATCAAAAAATATCATAGAACATAAATTGTAGGAAACATAATTCTCTATAAAAAACGTCTCTTAACATTTTGCCATAGCTCGCTTCGTTTCCGAGATATTTGCAGATATATCTCAATGGAAGGGGCCTGACGGACATATTTCGAGATATTTCTTCTTCTTGTTGTTCTTCTTCTGCACAGCTAAGCTGGAAGTGGCATTTACAGCTCGCAATAGTGCAGAGTTATCTCAAAGAAAGGGGCCACGGTGTTTCTGTATCTCTACTATATTGGTGCGGCTTCGGAACTTTTAAATATCTTGATATATCTCGAGAACTACGCATCTGATCAAAAAATATCATAGAACATGAAAAGTAGGAAACTTAATTCTCTACAAAAAAGGTCTCTTAACATTTTGCCATAGCTCTCTTCGTTTCCGAGATATTTGCAGATTTATCTCAAGGGAAGGGGCCTGACGGACATATTTCGAGATATTTCTTCTTCTTGTTGTTCTTCTTCTGCACAGCTAAGCTGGAAGTGGCATTTGCAGCTCGCAATAGTGCAGAGTTATCTCAAAGAAAGGGGCCACGGTGTTTCTGTATCTCTATTATGTTGGTGCGGCTTCGGAACTTTTAAATATCTTGATATATCTCGAGAACTACGCATCTGATCAAAAAATATCATAGAACATAAAAAGTAGGAAACTTAATTCTCTACAAAAAAGGTCTCTTAACATTTTGCCATAGCTCGCTTCGTTTCCGAGATATTTGCAGATTTATCTCAAGGGAAGGGGCCTAACGGACATATTTCGAGATATTTCTTCTTCTTGTTGTTCTTCTTCTGCACAGCTAAACTGGAAGTGGCATTTCCAGCTCGCAATAGTGCTGAGGTATCTCAAAGAAAGGGGCCACGGTGTTTCTGTATCTCTATTATGTTGGTGCGGCTTCGGAACTTTTAAATATCTCGATTTATCTCGAAAACTACGCTTCTGATCAAAAAATATCATAGAACATAAATTGTAGGAAACATAATTCTCGACAAAAAAGGTCTCTTAACATTTTGCCATAGCTCGCTTCGTTTCCGAGATATTTGCAGATTTATCTCAAGGGAAGGGGCCTGACGGACATATTTCGAGATATTTCTTCTTCTTGTTATTCTTCTTCTGCACAGCTAAGCTGGAAGTGGCATTTGCGGCTCGCACTAGTGAAGAGTTATCTCAACGAAAGGGGCCACGGTGCTTCTGTATCTCTATTATGTTGGTGCGGCTTCGGAACTTTTAAATATCTCGATATATCTCGAAAACTACGCTTCTGATCAAAAAATATCATAGAACATAAATTGTAGGAAGCATAATTCTCTACAAAAAAGGTCTCTTAACATTTTGCCATAGCTCGCTTCGTTTCCGAGATATGTGCAGATTCATCTCAAGGGAAGGGGTCTGACGGACATATTTCGAGATATTTCTTCTTCTTGTTGTTCTTCTTCTGCACAGCTAAGCTCGAAGTGGCATTTGCAGCTCGCAATAGTGCAGAGTTATCTCAAAGAAAGAGGCCACGGTGTTTCTGTACCTCTATTATGTTGGTGCAGCTTCGGAACTTTTAAATATCTTGATATATCTCGAGAACTACGCATCTGATCAAAAAATATCATCGAACATAAAAAGTAGGAAACATAATTCTCTACAAAAAAGGTCTCTTAACATTTTGCCATAGCTCGCTTCGTTTCCGAGATATTTGCAGATATATCTCAATGGAAGGGGCCTGACGGACATATTTCGAGATATTTCTTCTTCTTGTTGTTCTTCTTCTGCACAGCTAAGCTGGAAGTGGCATTTACAGCTCGCAATAGTGCAGAGTTATCTCAAAGAAAGTGGCCACGGTGTTTCTGTATCTCTACTATATTGGTGCGGCTTCGGAACTTTTAAATATCTTGATATATCTCGAGAACTACGCATCTGATCAAAAAATATCATAGAACATGAAAAGTAGGAAACTTAATTCTCTACAAAAAAGGTCTCTTAACATTTTGCCATAGCTCTCTTCGTTTCCGAGATATTTGCAGATTTATCTCAAGGGAAGGGGCCTGACGGACATATTTCGAGATATTTCTTCTTCTTGTTGTTCTTCTTCTGCACAGCTAAGCTGGAAGTGGCATTTGCAGCTCGCAATAGTGCAGAGTTATCTCAAAGAAAGGGGCCACGGTGTTTCTGTATCTCTATTATGTTGGTGCGGCTTCGGAACTTTTAAATATCTTGATATATCTCGAGAACTACGCATCTGATCAAAAAATATCATAGAACATAAAAAGTAGGAAACTTAATTCTCTACAAAAAAGGTCTCTTAACATTTTGCCATAGCTCGCTTCGTTTCCGAGATATTTGCAGATTTATCTCAAGGGAAGGGGCCTAACGGACATATTTCGAGATATTTCTTCTTCTTGTTGTTCTTCTTCTGCACAGCTAAACTGGAAGTGGCATTTCCAGCTCGCAATAGTGCTGAGGTATCTCAAAGAAAGGGGCCACGGTGTTTCTGTATCTCTATTATGTTGGTGCGGCTTCGGAACTTTTAAATATCTCGATTTATCTCGAAAACTACGCTTCTGATCAAAAAATATCATAGAACATAAATTGTAGGAAACATAATTCTCGACAAAAAAGGTCTCTTAACATTTTGCCATAGCTCGCTTCGTTTCCGAGATATTTGCAGATTTATCTCAAGGGAAGGGGCCTGACGGACATATTTCGAGATATTTCTTCTTCTTGTTATTCTTCTTCTGCACAGCTAAGCTGGAAGTGGCATTTGCGGCTCGCACTAGTGAAGAGTTATCTCAACGAAAGGGGCCACGGTGCTTCTGTATCTCTATTATGTTGGTGCGGCTTCGGAACTTTTAAATATCTCGATATATCTCGAAAACTACGCTTCTGATCAAAAAATATCATAGAACATAAATTGTAGGAAGCATAATTCTCTACAAAAAAGGTCTCTTAACATTTTGCCATAGCTCGCTTCGTTTCCGAGATATGTGCAGATTCATCTCAAGGGAAGGGGTCTGACGGACATATTTCGAGATATTTCTTCTTCTTGTTGTTCTTCTTCTGCACAGCTAAGCTCGAAGTGGCATTTGCAGCTCGCAATAGTGCAGAGTTATCTCAAAGAAAGAGGCCACGGTGTTTCTGTACCTCTATTATGTTGGTGCAGCTTCGGAACTTTTAAATATCTTGATATATCTCGAGAACTACGCATCTGATCAAAAAATATCATCGAACATAAAAAGTAGGAAACATAATTCTCTACAAAAAAGGTCTCTTAACATTTTGCCATAGCTCGCTTCGCTTCCGAGATATTTGCAGATTTATCTCAAGGGAAGGGGCCTGACGGACATATTTCGAGATATTTCTTCTTCTTGTTGTTCTTCTTCTGCACAGCTAAGCTAGAAGTGGCATTTACAGCTCGCAATAGTGCAGAGTTATCTCAAAGAAAGGGGCCACGGTGTTTCTGTATCTCTACTATGTTGGTGCGGCTTCGGAACTTTTAAATATCTTGATATATCTCGAGAACTACGCATCTGATCAAAAAATATCATAGAACATTAAAAGTAGGAAACTTAATTCTCTACAAAAAAGGTCTCTTAAGATTTTGCCATAGCTCGCTTCGTTTCCGAGATATTTGCAGATATATCTCAAGGGAAGGGGCCTGACGGACATATTTCGAGATATTTCTTCTTCTTGTTGTTCTTCTTCTGCACAGCTGAGCTGGAAGTGGCATTTGCAGGTCGCAATAGTGCAGAGTTATCTCAAAGAAAGGGGCCACGGTGTTTCTGTATCTCTATTATGTTGGTGCGGCTTCGGAACTTTTAAATATCTCGATATATCTCGAAAACTACGCTTCTGATCAAAAAATATCATAGAACGTAAATTGTAGGAAACATAATTCTCTACAAAAAAGGTCTCTTAACATTTTGCCATAGCTTGCTTCGTTTCCGAGATATTTGCAGATTTATCTCAAGGGAAGGGGCCTGACGGACATATTTCGAGATATTTCTTCTTCTTGTTGTTCTTCTTCTGCACAGCTAAGCTGGAAGTGGCATTTACAGCTCGCAATAGTGTAGAGTTATCTCAAAGAAAGGGGCCACGGTGTTTCTGTATCTCTACTATGTTGGTGCGGCTTCGGAACTTTTAAATATCTTGATATATCTCGAGAACTACGCATCTGATCAAAAAATATCATAGAACATGAAAAGTAGGAAACTTAATTCTCTACAAAAAAGGTCTCTTAACATTTTGCCATAGCTCTCTTCGTTTCCGAGACATTTGCAGATTTATCTCAAGGGAAGGGGCCTGACGGACATATTTCGAGATATTTCTTCTTCTTGTTGTTCTTCTTCTGCACAGCTAAGCTGGAAGTGGCATTTGCAGCTCGCAATAGTGCAGAGTTATCTCAAAGAAAGGGGCCACGGTGTTTCTGTATCTCTATTATGTTGGTGCGGCTTCGGAACTTTTAAATATCTCGATTTATCTCGAAAACTACGCTTCTGATCAAAAAATATCATAGAACATAAATTGTAGGAAGCATAATTCTCTACAAAAAAGGTCTCTTACCATTTTGCCATAGCTCGCTTCGTTTCCGAGATATTTGCAGATATATCTCAAGGGAAGGGGCCTGACGGACATATTTCGAGATATTTCTTCTTCTTGTTGTTCTTCTTCTGCACAGCTAAGCTGGAAGTGGCATTTGCAGCTCGCAATAGTGCAGAGTTATCTCAAAGAAAGGGGCCACGGTGTTTCTGTATCTCTATTATGTTGGTGCGGCTTCGGAACTTTTAAATATCTTGATATATCTCGAGAACTACGCGTCTGATCAAAAAATATCATAGAACATAAAAAGTAGGAAACTTAATTCTCTACAAAAACGGTCTCTTAACATTTTGCCATAGCTCGCTTCGTTTCCGAGATATTTGCAGATATATCTCAAGGGAAGGGGCCTGACGGACATATTTCGAGATATTTCTTCTTCTTGTTGTTCTTCTTCTTCACAGCTAAGCTGGAAGTGGCATTTGCGGCTCGCACTAGTGCAGAGTTATCTCAAAGAAAGGAGCCACGGTGTTTCTGTATCTCTATTATGTTGGTGCGGCTTCGGAACTTTTAAATATCTTGATATATCTCGAGAACTACGCATCTGATCAAAAAATATCATAGAACATAAAAAGTAGGAAACATAATTCTCTACAAAAAAGGTCTCTTAACATTTTGCCATAGCTCGCTTCGTTTCCGAGATATTTGCAGATTTATCTCAAGGGAAGGGGCCTGACGGACATATTTCGAGATATTTCTTCTTCTTGTTGTTCTTCTTCTGCACAGCTAAGCTGGAAGTGGCATTTGCGGCTCGCACTAGTGCAGAGTTGTCTCAACGAAAGGGGCCACGGTGTTTCTGTATCTCTATTATGTTGGTGCGGCTTCGGAACTTTTAAATATCTCGATATATCTCGAAAACTACGCTTCTGATCAAAAAATATCATAGAACATAAATTGTAGGAAGCATAATTCTCTACAAAAAAGGTCTCTTACCATTTTGCCATAGCTCGCTTCGTTTCCGAGATATTTGTAGATATATCTCAAGGGAAGGGGCCTGACGGACATATTTCGAGATATTTCTTCTTCTTGTTGTTCTTCTTCTGCACAGCTAAGCTGGAAGTGGCATTTACAGCTCGCAATAGTGCAGAGTTATCTCAAAGAAAGGGGCCACGGTGTTTCTGTATCTCTACTATGTTGGTGCGGCTTCGGAACTTTTAAATATCTTGATATATCTCGAGAACTACGCATCTGATCAAAAAATATCATAGAACATTAAAAGTAGGAAACTTAATTCTCTACAAAAAAGGTCTCTTAAGATTTTGCCATAGCTCGCTTCGTTTCCGAGATATTTGCAGATATATCTCAAGGGAAGGGGCCTGACGGACATATTTCGAGATATTTCTTCTTCTTGTTGTTCTTCTTCTGCACAGCTAAGCTGGAAGTGGCATTTGCAGCTCGCAATAGTGCAGAGTTATCTCAAAGAAAGGGGCCACGGTGTTTCTGTATCTCTATTATGTTGGTGCGGCTTCGGAACTTTTAAATATCTTGATATATCTCGAGAACTACGCGTCTGATCAAAAAATATCATAGAACATAAAAAGTAGGAAACTTAATTCTCTACAAAAACGGTCTCTTAACATTTTGCCATAGCTCGCTTCGTTTCCGAGATATTTGCAGATATATCTCAAGGGAAGGGGCCTGACGGACATATTTCGAGATATTTCTTCTTCTTGTTGTTCTTCTTCTTCACAGCTAAGCTGGAAGTGGCATTTGCGGCTCGCACTAGTGCAGAGTTATCTCAAAGAAAGGAGCCACGGTGTTTCTGTATCTCTATTATGTTGGTGCGGCTTCGGAACTTTTAAATATCTTGATATATCTCGAGAACTACGCATCTGATCAAAAAATATCATAGAACATAAAAAGTAGGAAACATAATTCTCTACAAAAAAGGTCTCTTAACATTTTGCCATAGCTCGCTTCGTTTCCGAGATATTTGCAGATTTATCTCAAGGGAAGGGGCCTGACGGACATATTTCGAGATATTTCTTCTTCTTGTTGTTCTTCTTCTGCACAGCTAAGCTGGAAGTGGCATTTGCGGCTCGCACTAGTGCAGAGTTGTCTCAACGAAAGGGGCCACGGTGTTTCTGTATCTCTATTATGTTGGTGCGGCTTCGGAACTTTTAAATATCTCGATATATCTCGAAAACTACGCTTCTGATCAAAAAATATCATAGAACATAAATTGTAGGAAGCATAATTCTCTACAAAAAAGGTCTCTTACCATTTTGCCATAGCTCGCTTCGTTTCCGAGATATTTGTAGATATATCTCAAGGGAAGGGGCCTGACGGACATATTTCGAGATATTTCTTCTTCTTGTTGTTCTTCTTCTGCACAGCTAAGCTGGAAGTGGCATTTACAGCTCGCAATAGTGCAGAGTTATCTCAAAGAAAGGGGCCACGGTGTTTCTGTATCTCTACTATGTTGGTGCGGCTTCGGAACTTTTAAATATCTTGATATATCTCGAGAACTACGCATCTGATCAAAAAATATCATAGAACATTAAAAGTAGGAAACTTAATTCTCTACAAAAAAGGTCTCTTAAGATTTTGCCATAGCTCGCTTCGTTTCCGAGATATTTGCAGATATATCTCAAGGGAAGGGGCCTGACGGACATATTTCGAGATATTTCTTCTTCTTGTTGTTCTTCTTCTGCACAGCTGAGCTGGAAGTGGCATTTGCAGGTCGCAATAGTGCAGAGTTATCTCAAAGAAAGGGGCCACGGTGTTTCTGTATCTCTATTATGTTGGTGCGGCTTCGGAACTTTTAAATATCTCGATATATCTCGAAAACTACGCTTCTGATCAAAAAATATCATAGAACGTAAATTGTAGGAAACATAATTCTCTACAAAAAAGGTCTCTTAACATTTTGCCATAGCTTGCTTCGTTTCCGAGATATTTGCAGATTTATCTCAAGGGAAGGGGCCTGACGGACATATTTCGAGATATTTCTTCTTCTTGTTGTTCTTCTTCTGCACAGCTAAGCTGGAAGTGGCATTTACAGCTCGCAATAGTGTAGAGTTATCTCAAAGAAAGGGGCCACGGTGTTTCTGTATCTCTACTATGTTGGTGCGGCTTCGGAACTTTTAAATATCTTGATATATCTCGAGAACTACGCATCTGATCAAAAAATATCATAGAACATGAAAAGTAGGAAACTTAATTCTCTACAAAAAAGGTCTCTTAACATTTTGCCATAGCTCTCTTCGTTTCCGAGACATTTGCAGATTTATCTCAAGGGAAGGGGCCTGACGGACATATTTCGAGATATTTCTTCTTCTTGTTGTTCTTCTTCTGCACAGCTAAGCTGGAAGTGGCATTTGCAGCTCGCAATAGTGCAGAGTTATCTCAAAGAAAGGGGCCACGGTGTTTCTGTATCTCTATTATGTTGGTGCGGCTTCGGAACTTTTAAATATCTCGATTTATCTCGAAAACTACGCTTCTGATCAAAAAATATCATAGAACATAAATTGTAGGAAGCATAATTCTCTACAAAAAAGGTCTCTTACCATTTTGCCATAGCTCGCTTCGTTTCCGAGATATTTGCAGATATATCTCAAGGGAAGGGGCCTGACGGACATATTTCGAGATATTTCTTCTTCTTGTTGTTCTTCTTCTGCACAGCTAAGCTGGAAGTGGCATTTGCAGCTCGCAATAGTGCAGAGTTATCTCAAAGAAAGGGGCCACGGTGTTTCTGTATCTCTATTATGTTGGTGCGGCTTCGGAACTTTTAAATATCTTGATATATCTCGAGAACTACGCGTCTGATCAAAAAATATCATAGAACATAAAAAGTAGGAAACTTAATTCTCTACAAAAACGGTCTCTTAACATTTTGCCATAGCTCGCTTCGTTTCCGAGATATTTGCAGATATATCTCAAGGGAAGGGGCCTGACGGACATATTTCGAGATATTTCTTCTTCTTGTTGTTCTTCTTCTTCACAGCTAAGCTGGAAGTGGCATTTGCGGCTCGCACTAGTGCAGAGTTATCTCAAAGAAAGGAGCCACGGTGTTTCTGTATCTCTATTATGTTGGTGCGGCTTCGGAACTTTTAAATATCTTGATATATCTCGAGAACTACGCATCTGATCAAAAAATATCATAGAACATAAAAAGTAGGAAACATAATTCTCTACAAAAAAGGTCTCTTAACATTTTGCCATAGCTCGCTTCGTTTCCGAGATATTTGCAGATTTATCTCAAGGGAAGGGGCCTGACGGACATATTTCGAGATATTTCTTCTTCTTGTTGTTCTTCTTCTGCACAGCTAAGCTGGAAGTGGCATTTGCGGCTCGCACTAGTGCAGAGTTGTCTCAACGAAAGGGGCCACGGTGTTTCTGTATCTCTATTATGTTGGTGCGGCTTCGGAACTTTTAAATATCTCGATATATCTCGAAAACTACGCTTCTGATCAAAAAATATCATAGAACATAAATTGTAGGAAGCATAATTCTCTACAAAAAAGGTCTCTTACCATTTTGCCATAGCTCGCTTCGTTTCCGAGATATTTGTAGATATATCTCAAGGGAAGGGGCCTGACGGACATATTTCGAGATATTTCTTCTTCTTGTTGTTCTTCTTCTGCACAGCTAAGCTGGAAGTGGCATTTACAGCTCGCAATAGTGCAGAGTTATCTCAAAGAAAGGGGCCACGGTGTTTCTGTATCTCTATTATGCTGGTGCGGCTTCGGAACTTTTAAATATCTTGATATATCTCGAGAACTACGCATCTGATCAAAAAATATCATAGAACATGAAAAGTAGGAAACTTAATTCTCTACAAAAAAGGTCTCTTAACATTTTGCCATAGCTCTCTTCGTTTCCGAGATATTTGCAGATTTATCTCAAGGGAAGGGGCCTGACGGACATATTTCGAGATATTTCTTCTTCTTGTTGTTCTTCTTCTGCACAGCTAAGCTGGAAGTGGCATTTGCAGCTCGCAATAGTGCAGAGTTATCTCAAAGAAAGGGGCCACGGTGTTTCTGTATCTCTATTATGTTGGTGCGGCTTCGGAACTTTTAAATATCTTGATATATCTCGAGAACTACGCGTCTGATCAAAAAATATCATAGAACATAAAAAGTAGGAAACTTAATTCTCTACAAAAACGGTCTCTTAACATTTTGCCATAGCTCGCTTCGTTTCCGAGATATTTGCAGATATATCTCAAGGGAAGGGGCCTGACGGACATATTTCGAGATATTTCTTCTTCTTGTTGTTCTTCTTCTGCACAGCTAAGCTGGAAGTGGCATTTGCGGCTCGCACTAGTGCAGAGTTATCTCAAAGAAAGGAGCCACGGTGTTTCTGTATCTCTATTATGTTGGTGCGGCTTCGGAACTTTTAAATATCTTGATATATCTCGAGAACTACGCATCTGATCAAAAAATATCATAGAACATAAAAAGTAGGAAACATAATTCTCTACAAAAAAGGTCTCTTAACATTTTGCCATAGCTCGCTTCGTTTCCGAGATATTTGCAGATTTATCTCAAGGGAAGGGGCCTGACGGACATATTTCGAGATATTTCTTCTTCTTGTTGTTCTTCTTCTGCACAGCTAAGCTGGAAGTGGCATTTGCGGCTCGCACTAGTGCAGAGTTGTCTCAACGAAAGGGGCCACGGTGTTTCTGTATCTCTATTATGTTGGTGCGGCTTCGGAACTTTTAAATATCTCGATATATCTCGAAAACTACGCTTCTGATCAAAAAATATCATAGAACATAAATTGTAGGAAGCATAATTCTCTACAAAAAAGGTCTCTTAACATTTTGCCATAGCTCGCTTCGTTTCCGAGATATTTGCAGATATATCTCAAGGGAAGGGGCCTGACGGACATATTTCGAGATATTTCTTCTTCTTGTTGTTCTTCTTCTGCACAGCTAAGCTGGAAGTGGCATTTACAGCTCGCAATAGTGCAGAGTTATCTCAAAGAAAGGGGCCACGGTGTTTCTGTATCTCTATTATGTTGGTGCGGCTTCGGAACTTTTAAATATCTTGATATATCTCGAGATCTACGCATCTGATCAAAAAATATCATAGAACATGAAAAGTAGGAAACTTAATTCTCTACAAAAAAGGTCTCTTAACATTTTGCCATAGCTCGCTTCGTTTCCGAGATATTTGCAGATTTATCTCAAGGGAAGGGGCCTGTCGGACATATTTCGAGATATTTCTTCTTCTTGTTGTTCTTCTTCTGCACAGCTAAGCTGGAAGTGGCATTTGCGGCTCGCACTAGTGCAGAGTTATCTCAAAGAAAGGGGCCACGGTGTTTCTGTATCTCTATTATGTTGGTGCGGCTTCGGAACTTTTAAATATCTTGATATATCTCGAGAACTACGCATCTGATCAAAAAATATCATAGAAGATAAAAAGTAGGAAACTTAATTCTCTACAAAAAAGGTCTCTTAACATTTTGCCATAGCTCGCTTCGTTTCCGAGATATTTGCAGATTTATCTCAAGGGAAGGGGCCTGACGGACATATTTCGAGATATTTCTTCTTCTTGTTGTTCTTCTTCTGCACAGCTAAGCTGGAAGTGGCATTTGCGGCTCGCACTAGTGCAGAGTTATCTCAAAGAAAGGGGCCACGGTGTTTCTGTATCCCTATTATGTTGGTGCGGCTTCGGAACTTTTAAATATCTCGATATATCTCGAAAACTACGCTTCTGATCAAAAAATATCATAGATCATAAATTGTAGGAAAGATAATTCTCTACAAAAAACGTCTCTTAACATTTTGCCACAGCTCGCTTCGTTTCCGAGATATTTGCAGATTCAGCTCAAAGGAACGGGCCTGACGGACATATTTCGAGATACTTCTTCTTCTTGTTGTTCTTCCTCTGCACAGCTAAGCTGGAAGTGGCATTTGCAGCTCGCAATAGTGCAGAGTTATCTCAAAGAAAGGGGCCACGGTGTTTCTGTATCTCTATTATGTTGGTGCGGCTTCGGAACTTTTAAATATCTTGATATATCTCGAGAACTACGCATCTGATCAAAAAATATCATAGAACATAAAAAGTAGGAAACTTAATTCTCTACAAAAAAGGTCTCTTAACATTTTGCCATAGCTCGCTTCGTTTCCGAGATATTTGCAGATTTATCTCAAGGGAAGGGGCCTGACGGACATATTTCGAGATATTTCTTCTTCTTGTTGTTCTTCTTCTGCACAGCTAAGCTGGAAGTGGCATTTACAGCTCGCAATGGTGCAGAGTTATCTCAAAGAAAGGGGCCACGGTGTTTCTGTATCTCTATTATGTTGGTGCGGCTTCGGAACTTTTAAATATCTCGATGTATCTCGAGAACTACGCTTCTGATCAAAAAATATCATAGAACATAAATTGTAGGAAACATAATTCTCTATAAAAAACGTCTCTTAACATTTTGCCATAGCTCGCTTCGTTTCCGAGATATTTGCAGATTCATCTCAAAGGAACTGGCCTGACGGACATATTTCGAGATATTTCTTCTTCTTGTTGTTCTTCCTCTGCACAGCTAAGCTGGAAGTGGCATTTGCAGCTCGCAATAGTGCAGAGTTATCTCAAAGAAAGGGGCCACGGCGTTTCTGTATCTCTATTATGTTGGTGCGGCTTCGGAACTTTTAAATATCTTGATATATCTCGAGAACTACGCATCTGATCAAAAAATATCATAGAACATAAAAAGTAGGAAACTTAATTCTCTACAAAAAAGGTCTCTCAACATTTTGCCATAGCCCGCTTCGTTTCCGAGATATTTGCAGATTTATCTCAAGGGAAGGGGCCTGACGGACATATTTCGAGATATTTCTTCTTCTTGTTGTTCTTCTTCTGCACAGCTAAGCTGGAAGTGGCATTTGCGGCTCGCACTAGTGCAGAGTTATCTCAAAGAAAGGGGCCACGGTGTTTCTGTATCTCTATTATGTTTGTGCGGCTTTGGAACTTTTAAATATCTCGATATATCTCGAAAACTACGCTTCTGATCAAAAAATATCATAGAACATAAATTGTAGGAAACATAATTCTCTACAAAAAAGGTCTCGTAACATTTTGCCATAGCTCGCTTCGTTTCCGAGATATTTGCAGATATATCTCAAGGGAAGGGGCCTGACGGACATATTTCGAGATATTTCTTCTTCTTGTTGTTCTTCTTCTGCACAGCTAAGCTGGAAGTGGCATTTACAGCTCGCAATAGTGCAGAGTTATCTCAAAGAAAGGGGCCACGGTGTTTCTGTATCTCTATTATGTTGGTGCGGCTTCGGAACTTTTAAATATCTTGATATATCTCGAGAACTACGCATCTGATCAAAAAATATCATAGAACATAAAAAGTAGAAAACTTAATTCTCTACAAAAAAGGTCTCTTAACATTTTGCCATAGCTCTCTTCGTTTCCGAGATATTTGCAGATTTATCTCAAGGGAAGGGGCCAGACGGACATATTTCGAGATATTTCTTCTTCTTGTAGTTCTTCTTCTGCACAGCTAAGCCGGAAGTGGCATTTGCGGCTCGCACTAGTGCAGAGTTATCTCAAAGAAAGGGGCCACGGTGTTTCTGTATCTCTATTATGTTGGTGCGGCTTCGGAACTTTTAAATATCTCGATGTATCTCGAGAACTACGCTTCTGATCAAAAAATATCATAGAACATAAATTGTAGGAAACATAATTCTCTATAAAAAACGTCTCTTAACATTTTGCCATAGCTCGCTTCGTTTCCGAGATATTTGCAGATTCATCTCAAAGGAACTGGCCTGACGGACATATTTCGAGATATTTCTTCTTCTTGTTGTTCTTCCTCTGCACAGCTAAGCTGGAAGTGGCATTTGCAGCTCGCAATAGTGCAGAGTTATCTCAAAGAAAGGGGCCACGGCGTTTCTGTATCTCTATTATGTTGGTGCGGCTTCGGAACTTTTAAATATCTTGATATATCTCGAGAACTACGCATCTGATCAAAAAATATCATAGAACATAAAAAGTACGAAACTTAATTCTCTACAAAAAAGGTCTCTCAACATTTTGCCATAGCTCGCTTCGTTTCCGAGATATTTGCAGATTTATCTCAAGGGAAGGGGCCTGACGGACATATTTCGAGATATTTCTTCTTCTTGTTGTTCTTCTTCTGCACAGCTAAGCTGGAAGTGGCATTTGCGGCTCGCACTAGTGCAGAGTTATCTCAAAGAAAGGGGCCACGGTGTTTCTGTATCTCTATTATGTTTGTGCGGCTTTGGAACTTTTAAATATCTCGATATATCTCGAAAACTACGCTTCTGATCAAAAAATATCATAGAACATAAATTGTAGGAAACATAATTCTCTACAAAAAAGGTCTCTTAACATTTTGCCATAGCTCGCTTCGTTTCCGAGATATTTGCAGATATATCTCAAGGGAAGGGGCCTGACGGACATATTTCGAGATATTTCTTCTTCTTGTTGTTCTTCTTCTGCACAGCTAAGCTGGAGGTGGCATTTACAGCTCGCAATAGTGCAGAGTTATCTCAAAGAAAGGGGCCACGGTGTTTCTGTATCTCTATTATGTTGGTGCGGCTTCGGAACTTTTAAATATCTTGATATATCTCGAGAACTACGCATCTGATCAAAAAATATCATGGAAGATAAAAAGTAGGAAACTTAATTCTCTACAAAAAAGGTCTCTTAACATTTTGCAATAGCTCGCTTCGTTTCCGAGATATTTGCAGATTTATCTCAAGGGAAGGGGCCTGACGGACATATTTCGAGATATTTCTTCTTCTTGTTGTTCTTCTTCTGCACAGCTAAGCTGGAAGTGGCATTTGCAGCTCGCAATAGTGCAGAGTTATCTCAAAGAAAGGGGCCACGGTGTTTCTGTATCTCTATTATGTTGGTGCGGCTTCGGAACTTTTAAATATCTTGATATATCTCGAGAACTACGCGTCAGATCAAAAAATATCATAGAACATAAAAAGTAGGAAACTTAATTCTCTACAAAAACGGTCTCTTAACATTTTGCCATAGCTCGCTTCGTTTCCGAGATATTTGCAGATTTATCTCAAGGGAAGGGGCCTGACGGACATATTTCGAGATATTTCTTCTTCTTGTTGTTCTTCTTCTGCACAGCTAAGCTGGAAGTGGCATTTGCGGCTCGCACTAGTGCAGAGTTATCTCAAAGAAAGGGGCCACGGTGTTTCTGTATCTCTATTATGTTGGTGCGGCTTCGGAACTTTTAAATATCTCGATGTATCTCGAAAACTACGCTTCTGATCAAAAAATATCATACAACATAAATTGTAGGAAACATAATTCTCTACAAAAAAGGTCTCTTAACATTTTGCCATAGCTCGCTTCGTTTCCGAGATATTTGCAGATATATCTCAAGGGAAGGGGCCTGACGGACATATTTCGAGATATTTCTTCTTCTTGTTGTTCTTCTTCTGCACAGCTAAGCTGGAAGTGGCATTTACAGCTCGCACTAGTGCAGAGGTATCTCAAAGAAAGGGGCCACGGTGTTTCTGTATCTCTATTATGTTGGTGCGGCTTCGGAACTTTTAAATATCTCGATGTATCTCGAAAACTACGCTTCTGATCAAAAAATATCATAGAACATAAATTGTAGGAAACATAATTCTCTACAAAAAATGTCTCTTAACATTTTGCCATAGCTCGCTTCGTTTCCGAGATATTTGCAGATTTATCTCAAGGGAAGGGGCCTGACGGACATATTTCGAGATATTTCTTCTTCTTGTTGTTCTTCTTCTGCACAGCTAAGCTGGAAGCGGCATTTGCGGCTCGCACTAGTGCAGAGTTATCTCAAAGAAAGGGGCCACGGTGTTTCTGTATCCCTATTATGTTGGTGCGGCTTCGGAACTTTTAAATATCTCGATGTATCTCGAAAACTACGCTTCTGATCAAAAAATATCATAGAACATAAATTGTAGGAAACATAATTCTCTACAAAAAAGGTCTCTTAACATTTTGCCATAGCTCGCTTCGTTTCCGAGATATTTGCAGATATATCTCAAGGGAAGGGGCCTGACGGACATATTTCGAGATATTTCTTCTTCTTGTTGTTCTTCTTCTGCACAGCTAAGCTGGAAGTGGCATTTGCGGCTCGCACTAGTGCAGAGTTATCTCAAAGAAAGGGGCCACGGTGTTTCTGTATCTCTATTATGTTGGTGCGGCTTCGGAACTTTTAAATATCTCGATGTATCTCGAAAACTACGCTTCTGATCAAAAAATATCATAGAACATAAATTGTAGGAAACATAATTCTCTACAAAAAAGGTCTCTTAACATTTTGCCATAGCTCGCTTCGTTTCCGAGATATTTGCAGATATATCTCAAGGGAAGGGGCCTGACGGACAGATTTCGAGATATTTCTTCTTCTTGTTGTTCTTCTTCTGCACAGCTAAGCTGGAAGTGGCATTTGCGGCTCGCACTAGTGCAGAGTTATCTCAAAGAAAGGGGCCACGGTGTTTCTGTATCTCTATTATGTTGGTGCGGCTTCGGAACTTTTAAATATCTCGATGTATCTCGAAAACTACGCTTCTGATCAAAAAATATCATAGAACATAAATTGTAGGTAACATAATGCTCTACAAAAAAGGTCTCTGAACATTTTGCCATAGCTCGCTTCGTTTCCGATATATTTGCAGATATATCTCAAGGGAAGGGGCCTGACGGACATATTTCGAGATATTTCTTCTTCTTGTTGTTCTTCTTCTGCACAGCTAAGCTGGAGGTGGCATTTACAGCTCGCAATAGTGCAGAGTTATCTCAAAGAAAGGGGCCACGGTGTTTCTGTATCGCTATTATGTTGGTGCGGCTTCGGAACTTTTGAATAACTTGATATATCTCGAGAACTACGCATCTGATCAAAAAATATCATAGAACATAAAAAGTAGGAAACTTAATTCTCTACAAAAAAGGTCTCTTAACATTTTGCCATAGCTCGCTTCGTTTCCGAGATATTTGCAGATTTATCTCAAGGGAAGGGGCCTGACGGACATATTTCGAGATATTTCTTCTTCTTGTTGTTCTTCTTCTGCACAGCTAAGCTGGAAGTGGCATTTGCGGCTCGCACTAGTGCAGAGTTATCTCAAAGAAAGGGGCCACGGTGTTTCTGTATCTCTATTATGTTGGTGCGGCTTCGGAACTTTTAAATATCTCGATGTATCTCGAAAACTACGCTTCTGATCAAAAAATATCATACAACATAAATTGTAGGAAACATAATTCTCTACAAAAAAGGTCTCTTAACATTTTGCCATAGCTCGCTTCGTTTCCGAGATATTTGCAGATATATCTCAAGGGAAGGGGCCTTACGGACATATTTCGAGATATTTCTTCTTCTTGTTGTTCTTCTTCTGCACAGCTAAGCTGGAAGTGGCATTTACAGCTCGCACTAGTGCAGAGTTATCTCAAAGAAAGGGGCCACGGTGTTTCTGTATCTCTATTATGTTGGTGCGGCTTCGGAACTTTTAAATATCTCGATGTATCTCGAAAACTACGCTTCTGATCAAAAAATATCATAGAACATAAATTGTAGGAAACATAATTCTCTACAAAAAAGGTCTCTTAACATTTTGCCATAGCTCGCTTCGTTTCCGAGATATTTGCAGATTTATCTCAAGGGAAGGGGCCTGACGGACATATTTCGAGATATTTCTTCTTCTTGTTGTTCTTCTTCTGCACAGCTAAGCTGGAAGTGGCATTTGCGGCTCGCACTAGTGCAGAGTTGTCTCAACGAAAGGGGCCACGGTGTTTCTGTATCTCTATTATGTTGGTGCGGCTTCGGAACTTTTAAATATCTCGATATATCTCGAAAACTACGCTTCTGATCAAAAAATATCATAGAACATAAATTGTAGGAAGCATAATTCTCTACAAAAAAGGTCTCTTAACATTTTGCCATAGCTCGCTTCGTTTCCGAGATATTTGCAGATATATCTCAAGGGAAGGGGCCTGACGGACATATTTCGAGATATTTCTTCTTCTTGTTGTTCTTCTTCTGCACAGCTAAGCTGGAAGTGGCATTTACAGCTCGCAATAGTGCAGAGTTATCTCAAAGAAAGGGGCCACGGTGTTTCTGTATCTCTATTATGTTGGTGCGGCTTCGGAACTTTTAAATATCTTGATATATCTCGAGAACTACGCATCTGATCAAAAAATATCATAGAAGATAAAAAGTAGGAAACTTAATTCTCTACAAAAAAGGTCTCTTAACATTTTGCCATAGCTCGCTTCGTTTCCGAGATATTTGCAGATTTATCTCAAGGGAAGGGGCCTGACGGACATATTTCGAGATATTTCTTCTTCTTGTTGTTCTTCTTCTGCACAGCTAAGCTGGAAGTGGCATTTGCGGCTCGCACTAGTGCAGAGTTATCTCAAAGAAAGGGGCCACGGTGTTTCTGTATCCCTATTATGTTGGTGCGGCTTCGGAACTTTTAAATATCTCGATATATCTCGAAAACTACGCTTCTGATCAAAAAATATCATAGATCATAAATTGTAGGAAAGATAATTCTCTACAAAAAACGTCTCTTAACATTTTGCCACAGCTCGCTTCGTTTCCGAGATATTTGCAGATTCAGCTCAAAGGAACGGGCCTGACGGACATATTTCGAGATACTTCTTCTTCTTGTTGTTCTTCCTCTGCACAGCTAAGCTGGAAGTGGCATTTGCAGCTCGCAATAGTGCAGAGTTATCTCAAAGAAAGGGGCCACGGTGTTTCTGTATCTCTATTATGTTGGTGCGGCTTCGGAACTTTTAAATATCTTGATATATCTCGAGAACTACGCATCTGATCAAAAAATATCATAGAACATAAAAAGTAGGAAACTTAATTCTCTACAAAAAAGGTCTCTTAACATTTTGCCATAGCTCGCTTCGTTTCCGAGATATTTGCAGATTTATCTCAAGGGAAGGGGCCTGACGGACATATTTCGAGATATTTCTTCTTCTTGTTGTTCTTCTTCTGCACAGCTAAGCTGGAAGTGGCATTTACAGCTCGCAATGGTGCAGAGTTATCTCAAAGAAAGGGGCCACGGTGTTTCTGTATCTCTATTATGTTGGTGCGGCTTCGGAACTTTTAAATATCTCGATGTATCTCGAGAACTACGCTTCTGATCAAAAAATATCATAGAACATAAATTGTAGGAAACATAATTCTCTATAAAAAACGTCTCTTAACATTTTGCCATAGCTCGCTTCGTTTCCGAGATATTTGCAGATTCATCTCAAAGGAACTGGCCTGACGGACATATTTCGAGATATTTCTTCTTCTTGTTGTTCTTCCTCTGCACAGCTAAGCTGGAAGTGGCATTTGCAGCTCGCAATAGTGCAGAGTTATCTCAAAGAAAGGGGCCACGGCGTTTCTGTATCTCTATTATGTTGGTGCGGCTTCGGAACTTTTAAATATCTTGATATATCTCGAGAACTACGCATCTGATCAAAAAATATCATAGAACATAAAAAGTACGAAACTTAATTCTCTACAAAAAAGGTCTCTCAACATTTTGCCATAGCTCGCTTCGTTTCCGAGATATTTGCAGATTTATCTCAAGGGAAGGGGCCTGACGGACATATTTCGAGATATTTCTTCTTCTTGTTGTTCTTCTTCTGCACAGCTAAGCTGGAAGTGGCATTTGCGGCTCGCACTAGTGCAGAGTTATCTCAAAGAAAGGGGCCACGGTGTTTCTGTATCTCTATTATGTTGGTGCGGCTTCGGAACTTTTAAATATCTCGATGTATCTCGAAAACTACGCTTCTGATCAAAAAATATCATAGAACATAAATTGTAGGAAACATAATTCTCTACAAAAAAGGTCTCTTAACATTTTGCCATAGCTCGCTTCGTTTCCGAGATATTTGCAGATATATCTCAAGGGAAGGGGCCTGACGGACAGATTTCGAGATATTTCTTCTTCTTGTTGTTCTTCTTCTGCACAGCTAAGCTGGAAGTGGCATTTGCGGCTCGCACTAGTGCAGAGTTATCTCAAAGAAAGGGGCCACGGTGTTTCTGTATCTCTATTATGTTGGTGCGGCTTCGGAACTTTTAAATATCTCGATGTATCTCGAAAACTACGCTTCTGATCAAAAAATATCATAGAACATAAATTGTAGGAAACATAATGCTCTACAAAAAAGGTCTCTGAACATTTTGCCATAGCTCGCTTCGTTTCCGATATATTTGCAGATATATCTCAAGGGAAGGGGCCTGACGGACATATTTCGAGATATTTCTTCTTCTTGTTGTTCTTCTTCTGCACAGCTAAGCTGGAGGTGGCATTTACAGCTCGCAATAGTGCAGAGTTATCTCAAAGAAAGGGGCCACGGTGTTTCTGTATCGCTATTATGTTGGTGCGGCTTCGGAACTTTTGAATAACTTGATATATCTCGAGAACTACGCATCTGATCAAAAAATATCATAGAACATAAAAAGTAGGAAACTTAATTCTCTACAAAAAAGGTCTCTTAACATTTTGCCATAGCTCGCTTCGTTTCCGAGATATTTGCAGATTTATCTCAAGGGAAGGGGCCTGACGGACATATTTCGAGATATTTCTTCTTCTTGTTGTTCTTCTTCTGCACAGCTAAGCTGGAAGTGGCATTTGCGGCTCGCACTAGTGCAGAGTTATCTCAAAGAAAGGGGCCACGGTGTTTCTGTATCTCTATTATGTTGGTGCGGCTTCGGAACTTTTAAATATCTCGATGTATCTCGAAAACTACGCTTCTGATCAAAAAATATCATACAACATAAATTGTAGGAAACATAATTCTCTACAAAAAAGGTCTCTTAACATTTTGCCATAGCTCGCTTCGTTTCCGAGATATTTGCAGATATATCTCAAGGGAAGGGGCCTTACGGACATATTTCGAGATATTTCTTCTTCTTGTTGTTCTTCTTCTGCACAGCTAAGCTGGAAGTGGCATTTACAGCTCGCACTAGTGCAGAGTTATCTCAAAGAAAGGGGCCACGGTGTTTCTGTATCTCTATTATGTTGGTGCGGCTTCGGAACTTTTAAATATCTCGATGTATCTCGAAAACTACGCTTCTGATCAAAAAATATCATAGAACATAAATTGTAGGAAACATAATTCTCTACAAAAAATGTCTCTTAACATTTTGCCATAGCTCGCTTCGTTTCCGAGATATTTGCAGATTTATCTCAAGGGAAGGGCCCTGACGGACATATTTCGAGATATTTCTTCTTCTTGTTGTTCTTCTTCTGCACAGCTAAGCTGGAAGTGGCATTTGCCGCTCGCACTAGTGCAGAGTTATCTCAAAGAAAGGGGCCACGGTGTTTCTGTATCCCTATTATGTTGGTGCGGCTTCGGAACTTTTAAATATCTCGATTTATCTCGAAAACTACGCTTCTGATCAAAAAATATCATAGAACATAAATTGTAGGAAACATAATTCTCTACAAAAAAGGTCTCTTAACATTTTGCCATAGCTCGCTTCGTTTCCGAGATATTTGCAGATATATCTCAAGGGAAGGGGCCTGACGGACATATTTCGAGATATTTCTTCTTCTTGTTGTTCTTCTTCTGCACAGCTAAGCTGGAAGTGGCATTTGCGGCTCGCACTAGTGCAGAGTTATCTCAAAGAAAGGGGCCACGGTGTTTCTGTATCTCTATTATGTTGGTGCGGCTTCGGAACTTTTAAATATCTCGATGTATCTCGAAAACTACGCTTCTGATCAAAAAATATCATAGAACATAAATTGTAGGAAACATAATTCTCTACAAAAAAGGTCTCTTAACATTTTGCCATAGCTCGCTTCGTTTCCGAGATATTTGCAGATATATCTCAAGGGAAGGGGCCTGACGGACAGATTTCGAGATATTTCTTCTTCTTGTTGTTCTTCTTCTGCACAGCTAAACTGGAAGTGGCATTTCCAGCTCGCAATAGTGCAGAGTTATCTCAAAGAGAGGGGCCACGGTGTTTCTGTATCTCTATTATGTTGGAGCGGCTTCGGAACTTTTAAATATCTTGATATATCTCGAGAACTACGCATCTGATCAAAAAATATCATAGAAGATAAAAAGTAGGAAGCTTAATTCTCTACAAAAAAGGTCTCTTAACATTTTGCCATAGCTCGCTTCGTTTCCGAGATATTTGCAGATTTATCTCAAGGGAAGGGGCCTGACGGACATATTTCGAGATATTTCTTCTTCTTGTTGTTCTTCTTCTGCACAGCTAAGCTGGAAGTGGCATTTGCGGCTCGCACTAGTGCAGAGTTATCTCAAAGAAAGGGGCCACGGTGTTTCTGTATCTCTATTATGTTGGTGCGGCTTCGGAACTTTTAAATATCTCGATGTATCTCGAAAACTACGCTTCTGATCAAAAAATATCATAGAACATAAATTGTAGGAAACATAATTCTCTACAAAAAATGTCTCTTAACATTTTGCCATAGCTCGCTTTGTTTCCGAGATATTTGCAGATTCAGCTCAAAGGAACTGGCCTGACGGACATATTTCGAGATATTTCTTCCTCTTGTTGTTCTTCCTCTGCACAGCTAAGCTGGAAGTGGCATTTGCAGCTCGCAATAGTGCAGAGTTATCTCAAAGAAAGGGGCCACGGTGTTTCTGTATCTCTATTATGTTGGTGCGGCTTCGGAACTTTTAAATATCTTAATATATCTCGAGAACTACGCATCTGATCAAAAAATATCATAGAACACAAAAAGTAGGAAACTTAATTCTCTACAAAAAAGGTCCCTTCACATTTTGCCATAGCTCGCTTCGTTTCCGAGATATTTGCAGATTTATCTCAAGGGAAGGGGCCTGACGGACATATTTCGAGATATTTCTTCTTCTTGTTGTTCTTCTTCTGCACAGCTAAGCTGGAAGTGGCATTTGCGGCTCGCACTAGTGCAGAGTTATCTCAAAGAAAGGGGCCACGGTGTTTCTGTATCTCTATTATGTTGGTGCGGCTTCGGAACTTTTAAATATCTCGATATATCTCGAAAACTACGCTTCTGATCAAAAAATATCATAGAACATAAATTGTAGGAAACATAATTCTCTACAAAAAAGGTCTCTTAACATTTTGCCATAGCTCGCTTCGTTTCCGAGATATTTGCAGATATATCTCAAGGGAAGGGGCCTGACGGACATATTTCGAGATATTTCTTCTTCTTGTTGTTCTTCTTCTGCACAGCTAAGCTGGAAGTGGCATTTGCGGCTCGCACTAGTGCAGAGTTATCTCAAAGAAAGGGGCCACGGTGTTTCTGTATCTCTATTATGTTGGTGCGGCTTCGGAACTTTTAAATATCTCGATGTATCTCGAAAACTACGCTTCTGATCAAAAAATATCATAGAACATAAATTGTAGGAAACATAATTCTCTACAAAAAAGGTCTCTTAACATTTTGCCATAGCTCGCTTCGTTTCCGAGATATTTGCAGATATATCTCAAGGGAAGGGGCCTGACGGACAGATTTCGAGATATTTCTTCTTCTTGTTGTTCTTCTTCTGCACAGCTAAACTGGAAGTGGCATTTCCAGCTCGCAATAGTGCAGAGTTATCTCAAAGAGAGGGGCCACGGTGTTTCTGTATCTCTATTATGTTGGAGCGGCTTCGGAACTTTTAAATATCTTGATATATCTCGAGAACTACGCATCTGATCAAAAAATATCATAGAAGATAAAAAGTAGGAAGCTTAATTCTCTACAAAAAAGGTCTCTTAACATGTTGCCATAGCTCGCTTCGTTTCCGAGATATTTGCAGATATATCTCAAGGGAAGGGGCCTGACGGACATATTTCGAGATATTTCTTCTTCTTGTTGTTCTTCTTCTGCACAGCTAAGCTGGAAGTGGCATTTGCGGCTCGCACTAGTGCAGAGTTATCTCAAAGAAAGGGGCCACGGTGTTTCTGTATCTCTATTATGTTGGTGCGGCTTCGGAACTTTTAAATATCTCGATGTATCTCGAAAACTACGCTTCTGATCAAAAAATATCATAGAACATAAATTGTAGGAAACATAATTCTCTACAAAAAAGGTCTCTTAACATTTTGCCATAGCTCGCTTCGTTTCCGAGATATTTGCAGATATATCTCAAGGGAAGGGGCCTGACGGACAGATTTCGAGATATTTCTTCTTCTTGTTGTTCTTCTTCTGCACAGCTAAGCTGGAAGTGGCATTTGCGGCTCGCACTAGTGCAGAGTTATCTCAAAGAAAGGGGCCACGGTGTTTCTGTATCTCTATTATGTTGGTGCGGCTTCGGAACTTTTAAATATCTCGATGTATCTCGAAAACTACGCTTCTGATCAAAAAATATCATAGAACATAAATTGTAGGAAACATAATGCTCTACAAAAAAGGTCTCTGAACATTTTGCCATAGCTCGCTTCGTTTCCGATATATTTGCAGATATATCTCAAGGGAAGGGGCCTGACGGACATATTTCGAGATATTTCTTCTTCTTGTTGTTCTTCTTCTGCACAGCTAAGCTGGAGGTGGCATTTACAGCTCGCAATAGTGCAGAGTTATCTCAAAGAAAGGGGCCACGGTGTTTCTGTATCGCTATTATGTTGGTGCGGCTTCGGAACTTTTGAATAACTTGATATATCTCGAGAACTACGCATCTGATCAAAAAATATCATAGAACATAAAAAGTAGGAAACTTAATTCTCTACAAAAAAGGTCTCTTAACATTTTGCCATAGCTCGCTTCGTTTCCGAGATATTTGCAGATTTATCTCAAGGGAAGGGGCCTGACGGACATATTTCGAGATATTTCTTCTTCTTGTTGTTCTTCTTCTGCACAGCTAAGCTGGAAGTGGCATTTGCGGCTCGCACTAGTGCAGAGTTATCTCAAAGAAAGGGGCCACGGTGTTTCTGTATCTCTATTATGTTGGTGCGGCTTCGGAACTTTTAAATATCTCGATGTATCTCGAAAACTACGCTTCTGATCAAAAAATATCATAGAACATAAATTGTAGGAAACATAATTCTCTACAAAAAAGGTCTCTTAACATTTTGCCATAGCTCGCTTCGTTTCCGAGATATTTGCAGATATATCTCAAGGGAAGGGGCCTGACGGACAGATTTCGAGATATTTCTTCTTCTTGTTGTTCTTCTTCTGCACAGCTAAACTGGAAGTGGCATTTCCAGCTCGCAATAGTGCAGAGTTATCTCAAAGAGAGGGGCCACGGTGTTTCTGTATCTCTATTATGTTGGAGCGGCTTCGGAACTTTTAAATATCTTGATATATCTCGAGAACTACGCATCTGATCAAAAAATATCATAGAAGATAAAAAGTAGAAAGCTTAATTCTCTACAAAAAAGGTCTCTTAACATTTTGCCATAGCTCGCTTCGTTTCCGAGATATTTGCAGATTTATCTCAAGGGAAGGGGCCTGACGGACATATTTCGAGATATTTCTTCTTCTTGTTGTTCTTCTTCTGCACAGCTAAGCTGGAAGTGGCATTTGCGGCTCGCACTAGTGCAGAGTTATCTCA
Organism: Osmia lignaria lignaria; assembly: GCF_051020975.1. Taxonomy (NCBI): domain Eukaryota; kingdom Metazoa; phylum Arthropoda; class Insecta; order Hymenoptera; family Megachilidae; genus Osmia; species Osmia lignaria. The sequence continues at coordinate 25,009,492 of NW_027478159.1, forward strand.
AAGAAAGGGGCCACGGTGTTTCTGTATCTCTATTATGTTGGTGCGGCTTCGGAACTTTTAAATATCTCGATGTATCTCGAAAACTACGCTTCTGATCAAAAAATATCATAGAACATAAATTGTAGGAAACATAATTCTCTACAAAAAATGTCTCTTAACATTTTGCCATAGCTCGCTTTGTTTCCGAGATATTTGCAGATTCAGCTCAAAGGAACTGGCCTGACGGACATATTTCGAGATATTTCTTCCTCTTGTTGTTCTTCCTCTGCACAGCTAAGCTGGAAGTGGCATTTGCAGCTCGCAATAGTGCAGAGTTATCTCAAAGAAAGGGGCCACGGTGTTTCTGTATCTCTATTATGTTGGTGCGGCTTCGGAACTTTTAAATATCTTAATATATCTCGAGAACTACGCATCTGATCAAAAAATATCATAGAACACAAAAAGTAGGAAACTTAATTCTCTACAAAAAAGGTCCCTTCACATTTTGCCATAGCTCGCTTCGTTTCCGAGATATTTGCAGATTTATCTCAAGGGAAGGGGCCTGACGGACATATTTCGAGATATTTCTTCTTCTTGTTGTTCTTCTTCTGCACAGCTAAGCTGGAAGTGGCATTTGCGGCTCGCACTAGTGCAGAGTTATCTCAAAGAAAGGGGCCACGGTGTTTCTGTATCTCTATTATGTTGGTGCGGCTTCGGAACTTTTAAATATCTCGATATATCTCGAAAACTACGCTTCTGATCAAAAAATATCATAGAACATAAATTGTAGGAAACATAATTCTCTACAAAAAAGGTCTCTTAACATTTTGCCATAGCTCGCTTCGTTTCCGAGATATTTGCAGATATATCTCAAGGGAAGGGGCCTGACGGACATATTTCGAGATATTTCTTCTTCTTGTTGTTCTTCTTCTGCACAGCTAAGCTGGAAGTGGCATTTGCGGCTCGCACTAGTGCAGAGTTATCTCAAAGAAAGGGGCCACGGTGTTTCTGTATCTCTATTATGTTGGTGCGGCTTCGGAACTTTTAAATATCTCGATGTATCTCGAAAACTACGCTTCTGATCAAAAAATATCATAGAACATAAATTGTAGGAAACATAATTCTCTACAAAAAAGGTCTCTTAACATTTTGCCATAGCTCGCTTCGTTTCCGAGATATTTGCAGATATATCTCAAGGGAAGGGGCCTGACGGACAGATTTCGAGATATTTCTTCTTCTTGTTGTTCTTCTTCTGCACAGCTAAACTGGAAGTGGCATTTCCAGCTCGCAATAGTGCAGAGTTATCTCAAAGAGAGGGGCCACGGTGTTTCTGTATCTCTATTATGTTGGAGCGGCTTCGGAACTTTTAAATATCTTGATATATCTCGAGAACTACGCATCTGATCAAAAAATATCATAGAAGATAAAAAGTAGGAAGCTTAATTCTCTACAAAAAAGGTCTCTTAACATGTTGCCATAGCTCGCTTCGTTTCCGAGATATTTGCAGATTTATCTCAAGGGAAGGGGCCTGACGGACATATTTCGAGATATTTCTTCTTCTTGTTGTTCTTCTTCTGCACAGCTAAGCTGGAAGTGGCATTTGCGGCTCGCACTAGTGCAGAGTTATCTCAAAGAAAGGGGCCACGGTGTTTCTGTATCTCTATTATGTTGGTGCGGCTTCGGAACTTTTAAATATCTCGATGTATCTCGAAAACTACGCTTCTGATCAAAAAATATCATAGAACATAAATTGTAGGAAACATAATTCTCTACAAAAAATGTCTCTTAACATTTTGCCATAGCTCGCTTCGTTTCCGAGATATTTGCAGATTCAGCTCAAAGGAACTGGCCTGACGGACATATTTCGAGATATTTCTTCCTCTTGTTGTTCTTCCTCTGCACAGCTAAGCTGGAAGTGGCATTTGCAGCTCGCAATAGTGCAGAGTTATCTCAAAGAAAGGGGCCACGGTGTTTCTGTATCTCTATTATGTTGGTGCGGCTTCGGAACTTTTAAATATCTTAATATATCTCGAGAACTACGCATCTGATCAAAAAATATCATAGAACACAAAAAGTAGGAAACTTAATTCTCTACAAAAAAGGTCCCTTCACATTTTGCCATAGCTCGCTTCGTTTCCGAGATATTTGCAGATTTATCTCAAGGGAAGGGGCCTGACGGACATATTTCGAGATATTTCTTCTTCTTGTTGTTCTTCTTCTGCACAGCTAAGCTGGAAGTGGCATTTGCGGCTCGCACTAGTGCAGAGTTATCTCAAAGAAAGGGGCCACGGTGTTTCTGTATCTCTATTATGTTGGTGCGGCTTCGGAACTTTTAAATATCTCGATATATCTCGAAAACTACGCTTCTGATCAAAAAATATCATAGAACATAAATTGTAGGAAACATAATTCTCTACAAAAAAGGTCTCTTAACATTTTGCCATAGCTCGCTTCGTTTCCGAGATATTTGCAGATATATCTCAAGGGAAGGGGCCTGACGGACATATTTCGAGATATTTCTTCTTCTTGTTGTTCTTCTTCTGCACAGCTAAGCTGGAAGTGGCATTTGCGGCTCGCACTAGTGCAGAGTTATCTCAAAGAAAGGAGCCACGGTGTTTCTGTATCTCTATTATGTTGGTGCGGCTTCGGAACTTTTAAATATCTCGATATATCTCGAAAACTACGCTTCTGATCAAAAAATATCATAGAACATAAATTGTAGGAAACATAATTCTCTACAAAAAAGGTCTCTCAACATTTTGCCATAGCTCGCTTCGTTTCCGAGATATTTGCAGATTTATCTCAAGGGAAGGGGCCTGACGGACATATTTCGAGATATTTCTTCTTCTTGTTGTTCTTCTTCTGCACAGCTAAACTGGAAGTGGCATTTCCAGCTCGCAATAGTGCAGAGTTATCTCAAAGAGAGGGGCCACGGTGTTTCTGTATCTCTATTATGTTGGTGCGGCTTCGGAACTTTTAAATATCTTGATATATCTCGAGAACTACGCATCTGATCAAAAAATATCATAGAAGATAAAAAGTAGGAAGCTTAATTCTCTACAAAAAAGGTCTCTTAACATTTTGCCATAGCTCGCTTCGTTTCCGAGATATTTGCAGATTTATCTCAAGGGAAGGGGCCTGACGGACATATTTCGAGATATTTCTTCTTCTTGTTGTTCTTCTTCTGCACAGCTAAGCTGGAAGTGGCATTTGCGGCTCGCACTAGTGCAGAGTTATCTCAAAGAAAGGGGCCACGGTGTTTCTGTATCCCTATTATGTTGGTGCGGTTTCGGAACTTTTAAATATCTCGATATATCTCGAAAACTACGCTTCTGATCAAAAAATATCATAGAACATAAATTGTAGGAAACGTAATTCTCTACAAAAAATGCCTCTTAAGATTTTGCCATAGCTCGCTTCGTTTCCGAGATATTTGCAGATTCAGCTCAAAGGAACTGGCCTGACGGACATATTTCGAGATATTTCTTCTTCTTGTTGTTCTTCCTCTGCACAGCTAAGCTGGAAGTGGCATTTGCAGCTCGCAATAGTGCAGAGTTATCTCAAAGAAAGGGGCCACGGTGTTTCTGTATCTCTATTATGTTGGTGCGGCTTCGGAACTTTTAAATATCTCGATATATCTCGAAAACTACGCTTCTGATCAAAAAATATCATAGAGCATAAATTGTAGGAAACAGAATTCTCTACAAAAAAGGTCTCTTAACATTTTGCCATAGCTCGCTTCGTTTCCGAGATATTTGCAGATATATCTCAAGGGAAGGGGCCTGACGGACATATTTCGAGATATTTCTTCTTCTTGTTGTTCTTCTTCTGCACAGCTAAGCTGGAAGTGGCATTTGCGGCTCGCACTAGTGCAGAGTTATCTCAAAGAAAGGGGCCACGCTGTTTCTGTATCTCTATTATGTTGGTGCGGCTTCGGAACTTTTAAATATCTCGATGTATCTCGAAAACTACGCTTCTGATCAAAAAATATCATAGAACATAAATTGTAGGAAACATAATTCTCTATAAAAAACGTCTCTTAACATTTTGCCATAGCTCGCTTCGTTTCCGAGATATTTGCAGATTCATCTCAAAGGAACTGGCCTGACGGACATATTTCGAGATATTTCTTCTTCTTGTTGTTCTTCCTCTGCACAGCTAAGCTGGAAGTGGCATTTGCAGCTCGCAATAGTGCAGAGTTATCTCAAAGAAAGGGGCCACGGCGTTTCTGTATCTCTATTATGTTGGTGCGGCTTCGGAACTTTTAAATATCTTGATATATCTCGAGAACTACGCATCTGATCAAAAAATATCATAGAACATAAAAAGTAGGAAACTTAATTCTCTACAAAAAAGGTCTCTTAACATTTTGCCATAGCTCGCTTCGTTTCCGAGATATTTGCAGATTTATCTCAAGGGAAGGGGCCTGACGGACATATTTCGAGATATTTCTTCTTCTTGTTGTTCTTCTTCTGCACAGCTAAGCTGGAAGTGGCATTTGCGGCTCGCACTAGTGCAGAGTTATCTCAAAGAAAGGGGCAACGGTGTTTCTGTATCTCTATTTTGTTGGTGCGGCTTCGGAACTTTTAAATATCTTGATATATCTCGAGAACTACGCATCTGATCAAAAAATATCATAGACCATAAAAAGTAGGAAACTTAATTCTCTACAAAAAAGGTCTCTTAACATTTTGCCATAGCTCGCTTCGTTTCCGAGATATTTGCAGATTTATCTCAAGGGAAGGGGCCTGACGGACATATTTCGAGATACTTCTTCTTCTTGTTGTTCTTCTTCTGCACAGCTAAGCTGGAAGTGGCATTTGCGGCTCGCACTAGTGCAGAGTTATCTCAAAGAAAGGGGCCACGGTGTTTCTGTATCTCTATTATGTTGGTGCGGCTTCGGAACTTTTAAATATCTCGATATATCTCGAAAACTACGCTTCTGATCAAAAAATATCATAGAGCATAAATTGTAGGAAACAGAATTCTCTACAAAAAAGGTCTCTTAACATTTTGCCATAGCTCGCTTCGTTTCCGAGATATTTGCAGATATATCTCAAGGGAAGGGGCCTGACGGACATATTTCGAGATATTTCTTCTTCTTGTTGTTCTTCTTCTGCACAGCTAAGCTGGAAGTGGCATTTGCGGCTCGCACTAGTGCAGAGTTATCTCAAAGAAAGGGGCCAGGGTGTTTCTGTATCTCTATTATGTTGGTGCGGCTTCGGAACTTTTAAATATCTCGATGTATCTCGAAAACTACGCTTCTGATCAAAAAATACCATAGAACATAAATTCTAGGAAACATAATTCTCTACAAAAAAGGTCTCTTAACATTTTGCCATAGCTCGCTTTGTTTCCGAGATATTTGCAGATATATCTCAAGGGAAGGGGCCTGACGGACATATTTCGAGATATTTCTTCTTCTTGTTGTTCTTCTTCTGCACAGCTAAGCTGGAAGTGGCATTTACAGCTCGCAATAGTGCAGAGTTATCTCAAAGAAAGGGGCCACGGTGTTTCTGTATCTCTATTATGTTGGTGCGGCTTCGGAACTTTTAAATATCTTGATATATCTCGAGAACTACGCATCTGATCAAAAAATATCATAGAAGGTAAAAAGTAGGAAACTTAATTCTCTACAAAAAAGGTCTCTTAACATTTTGCCATAGCTCGCTTCGTTTCCGAGATATTTGCAGATTTATCTCAAGGGAAGGGGCCTGACGGACATATTTCGAGATATTTCTTCTTCTTGTTGTTCTTCTTCTGCACAGCTAAGCTGGAAGTGGCATTTGCGGCTCGCACTAGTGCAGAGTTATCTCAAAGAAAGGGGCCACGGTGTTCCTGTATCCCTATTATGTTGGTGCGGCTTCGGAACTTTTAAATATCTCGATATATCTCGAAAACTACGCTTCTGATCAAAAAATATCATAGAACATAAATTGTAGGAAACATAATTCTCTACAAAAAATGTCTCTTAACATTTTGCCATAGCTCGCTTCGTTTCCGAGATATTTGCAGATTCAGCTCAAAGGAACTGGCCTGACGGACATATTTCGAGATATTTCTTCTTCTTGTTGTTCTTCTTCTGCACAGCTAAGCTGGAAGTGGCATTTACAGCTCGCAATAGTGCAGAGTTATCTCAAAGAAAGGGGCCACGGTGTTTCTGTATCTCTATTATGTTGGTGCGGCTTCGGAACTTTTAAATATCTTGATATATCTCGAGAACTACGCATCTGATCAAAAAATATCATAGAAGATAAAAAGTAGGAAACTTAATTCTCTACAAAAAAGGTCTCTTAACATTTTGCCATAGCTCGCTTCGTTTCCGAGATATTTGCAGATATATCTCAAGGGAAGGGGCCTGACGGACATATTTCGAGATATTTCTTCTTCTTGTTGTTCTTCTTCTGCACAGCTAAGCTGGAAGTGGCATTTACAGCTCGCAATAGTGCAGAGTTATCTCAAAGAAAGGGGCCACGGTGTTTCTGTATCTCTATTATGTTGGTGCGGCTTCGGAACTTTTAAATATCTTGATATATCTCGAGAACTACGCATCTGATCAAAAAATATCATAGAAGATAAAAAGTAGGAAACTTAATTCTCTACAAAAAAGGTCTCTTAACATTTTGCCATAGCTCGCTTCGTTTCCGAGATATTTGCAGATATATCTCAAGGGAAGGGGCCTGACGGACATATTTCGAGATATTTCTTCTTCTTGTTGTTCTTCTTCTGCACAGCTAAGCTGGAAGTGGCATTTACAGCTCGCAATAGTGCAGAGTTATCTCAAAGAAAGGGGCCACGGTGTTTCTGTATCCCTATTATGTTGGTGCGGCTTCTGAACTTTTAAATATCTCGATATATCTCGAAAACTACGCTTCTGACCAAAAAATATCATAGAACATAAATTGTAGGAAACATAATTCTCTACAAAAAACGTCTCTTAACATTTTGCCATAGCTCGCTTCGTTTCCGAGATATTTGCAGATTCAGCTCAAAGGAACTGCCTGACGGACATATTTCGAGATATTTCTTCTTCTTGTTGTTCTTCCTCTGCACAGCTAAGCTGGAAGTGGCATTTGCGGCTCGCACTAGTGCAGAGTTATCTCAAAGAAAGGGGCCACGCTGTTTCTGTATCTCTATTATGTTGGTGCGGCTTCGGAACTTTTAAATATCTTGATATATCTCGAGAACTACGCATCTGATCAAAAAATATCATAGAACATAAAAAGTAGGAAACTTAATTCTCTACAAAAAAGGTCTCTTAACATTTTGCCATAGCTCGCTTCGTTTCCGAGATATTTGCAGATTTATCTCAAGGGAAGGGGCCTGACGGACATATTTCGAGATATTTCTTCTTCTTGTTGTTCTTCTTCTGCACAGCTAAGCTGGAAGTGGCATTTGCGGCTCGCACTAGTGCAGAGTTATCTCAAAGAAAGGGGCCACGGTGTTTCTGTATCCCTATTATGTTGGTGCGGCTTCGGAACTTTTAAATATCTCGATGTATCTCGAAAACTACGCTTCTGATCAAAAAATATCATAGAACATAAATTGTAGGAAACATAATTCTCTATAAAAAACGTCTCTTAACATGTTGCCATAGCTCGCTTCGTTTCCGAGATATTTGCAGATTCATCTCAAAGGAACTGGCCTGACGGACATATTTCGAGATATTTCTTCTTCTTGTTGTTCTTCTTCTGCACAGCTAAGCTGGAAGTGGCATTTGCGGCTCGCACTAGTGCAGAGTTATCTCAAAGAAAGGGGCCACGGTGTTTCTGTATCCCTATTATGTTGGTGCGGCTTCGGAACTTTTAAATATCTCGATATATCTCGAAAACTACGCTTCTGATCAAAAAATATCATAGAACTTAAATTGTAGGAAACATAATTCTCTACAAAAAACGTCTCTTAACATTTTGCCATAGCTCGCTTCGTTTCCGAGATATTTGCAGATTCAGCTCAAAGGAACTGGCCTGACGGACATATTTCGAGATATTTCTTCTTCTTGCTGTTCTTCCTCTGCACAGCTAAGCTGGAAGTGGCATTTGCAGCTCGCAATAGTGCAGAGTTATCTCAAAGAAAGGGGCCACGGTGTTTCTGTATCTCTATTATGTTGGTGCGGCTTCGGAACTTTTAAATATCTTGATATATCTCGAGAACTACGCATCTGCTCAAAAAATATCATAGAACATAAAAAGTAGGAAACTTAATTCTCTACACAAAAGGTCTCTTAACATTTTGCCATAGCTCGCTTCGTTTCCGAGATATTTGCAGATTTATCTCAAGGGAAGGGGCCTGACGGACATATTTCGAGATACTTCTTCTTCTTGTTGTTCTTCCTCTGCACAGCTAAGCTCGAAGTGGCATTTGCAGCTCGCAATAGTGCAGAGTTATCTCAAAGAAAGGGGCCACGGTGTTTCTGTATCTCTATTATGTTGGTGCGGCTTCGGAACTTTTAAATATCTCGATATATCTCGAAAACTACGCTTCTGATCAAAAAATATCATAGAATATAAATTGTAGGAAACATAATTCGCTACAAAAAAGGTCTCTCAACATTTTGCCATAGCTCGCTTCGTTTCCGAGATATTTGCAGATATATCTCAAGGGAAGGGGCCTGACGGACATATTTCGAGATATTTCTTCTTCTTGTTGTTCTTCTTCTGCACAGCTAAGCTGGAAGTGGCATTTGCGGCTCGCACTAGTGCAGAGTTATCTCAACGAAAGGGGCCACGCTGTTTCTGTATCTCTATTATGTTGGTGCGGCTTCGGAACTTTTAAATATCTCGATGTATCTCGAAAACTACGCTTCTGATCAAAAAATATCATAGAACATAAATTGTAGGAAACATAATTCTCTATAAAAAACGTCTCTTAACATTTTGCCATAGCTCGCTTCGTTTCCGAGATATTTGCAGATTCATCTCAAAGGAACTGGCCTGACGGACATATTTCGAGATATTTCTTCTTCTTGTTGTTCTTCCTCTGCACAGCTAAGCTGGAAGTGGCATTTGCAGCTCGCAATAGTGCAGAGTTATCTCAAAGAAAGGGGCCACGGCGTTTCTGTATCTCTATTATGTTGGTGCGGCTTCGGAACTTTTAAATATCTTGATATATCTCGAGAACTACGCATCTGATCAAAAAATATCATAGAACATAAAAAGTAGGAAACTTAATTCTCTACAAAAAAGGTCTCTTAACATTTTGCCATAGCTCGCTTCGTTTCCGAGATATTTGCAGATTTATCTCAAGGGAAGGGGCCTGACGGACATATTTCGAGATATTTCTTCTTCTTGTTGTTCTTCTTCTGCACAGCTAAGCTGGAAGTGGCATTTGCGGCTCGCACTAGTGCAGAGTTATCTCAAAGAAAGGGGCAACGGTGTTTCTGTATCTCTATTTTGTTGGTGCGGCTTCGGAACTTTTAAATATCTTGATATATCTCGAGAACTACGCATCTGATCAAAAAATATCATAGACCATAAAAAGTAGGAAACTTAATTCTCTACAAAAAAGGTCTCTTAACATTTTGCCATAGCTCGCTTCGTTTCCGAGATATTTGCAGATTTATCTCAAGGGAAGGGGCCTGACGGACATATTTCGAGATACTTCTTCTTCTTGTTGTTCTTCTTCTGCACAGCTAAGCTGGAAGTGGCATTTGCGGCTAGCACTAGTGCAGAGTTATCTCAAAGAAAGGGGCCACGGTGTTTCTGTATCTCTATTATGTTGGTGCGGCTTCGGAACTTTTAAATATCTCGATATATCTCGAAAACTACGCTTCTGATCAAAAAATATCATAGAGCATAAATTGTAGGAAACAGAATTCTCTACAAAAAAGGTCTCTTAACATTTTGCCATAGCTCGCTTCGTTTCCGAGATATTTGCAGATATATCTCAAGGGAAGGGGCCTGACGGACATATTTCGAGATATTTCTTCTTCTTGTTGTTCTTCTTCTGCACAGCTAAGCTGGAAGTGGCATTTGCGGCTCGCACTAGTGCAGAGTTATCTCAAAGAAAGGGGCCAGGGTGTTTCTGTATCTCTATTATGTTGGTGCGGCTTCGGAACTTTTAAATATCTCGATGTATCTCGAAAACTACGCTTCTGATCAAAAAATACCATAGAACATAAATTCTAGGAAACATAATTCTCTACAAAAAAGGTCTCTTAACATTTTGCCATAGCTCGCTTTGTTTCCGAGATATTTGCAGATATATCTCAAGGGAAGGGGCCTGACAGACATATTTCGAGATATTTCTTCTTCTTGTTGTTCTTCTTCTGCACAGCTAAGCTGGAAGTGGCATTTACAGCTCGCAATAGTGCAGAGTTATCTCAAAGAAAGGGGCCACGGTGTTTCTGTATCTCTATTATGTTGGTGCGGCTTCGGAACTTTTAAATATCTTGATATATCTCGAGAACTACGCATCTGATCAAAAAATATCATAGATGGTAAAAAGTAGGAAACTTAATTCTCTACAAAAAAGGTCTCTTAACATTTTGCCATAGCTCGCTTCGTTTCCGAGATATTTGCAGATTTATCTCAAGGGAAGGGGCCTGACGGACATATTTCGAGATATTTCTTCTTCTTGTTGTTCTTCTTCTGCACAGCTAAGCTGGAAGTGGCATTTGCGGCTCGCACTAGTGCAGAGTTATCTCAAAGAAAGGGGCCACGGTGTTTCTGTATCTCTATTATGTTGGTGCGGCTTCGGAACTTTTAAATATCTCGATATATCTCGAAAACTACGCTTCTGATCAAAAAATATCATAGAACATAAAAAGTAGGAAACTTAATTCTCTACAAAAAAGGTCTCTTAACATTTTGCCATAGCACGCTTCGTTTCCGAGATATTTGCAGATTTATCTCAAGGGAAGGGGCCTGACGGACATATTTCGAGATATTTCTTCTTCTTGTTGTTCTTCTTCTGCACAGCTAAGCTGGAAGTGGCATTTGCGGCTCGCACTAGTGCAGAGTTATCTCAAAGAAAGGGGCCACGGTGTTTCTGTATCTCTATTATGTTGGTGCGGCTTCGGAACTTTTAAATATCTCGATATATCTCGAAAACTACGCTTCTGATCAAAAAATATCATAGACCATAAATTGTAGGAAACATAATTCTCTACAAAAAACGTCTCTTAACATTTTGCCATAGCTCGCTTCGTTTCCGAGATATTTGCAGATTCAGCTCAAAGGAACGGGCCTGACGGACATATTTCGAGATACTTCTTTTTCTTGTTGTTCTTCCTCTGCACAGCTAAGCTGGAAGTGGCATTTGCAGCTCGCAATAGTGCAGAGTTATCTCAAAGAAAGGGGCCACGGTGTTTCTGTATCTCTATTATGTTGGTGCGGCTTCGGAACTTTTAAATATCTCGATATATCTCGAAAACTACGCTTCTGATCAAAAAATATCATAGAACATAAAAAGTAGGAAACTTAATTCTCTACAAAAAAGGTCTCTTAACATTTTGCCATAGCACGCTTCGTTTCCGAGATATTTGCAGATTTATCTCAAGGGAAGGGGCCTGACGGACATATTTCGAGATATTTCTTCTTCTTGTTGTTCTTCTTCTGCACAGCTAAGCTGGAAGTGGCATTTGCGGCTCGCACTAGTGCAGAGTTATCTCAAAGAAAGGGGCCACGGTGTTTCTGTATCTCTATTATGTTGGTGCGGCTTCGGAACTTTTAAATATCTCGATATATCTCGAAAACTACGCTTCTGATCAAAAAATATCATAGACCATAAATTGTAGGAAACATAATTCTCTACAAAAAACGTCTCTTAACATTTTGCCATAGCTCGCTTCGTTTCCGAGATATTTGCAGATTCAGCTCAAAGGAACGGGCCTGACGGACATATTTCGAGATACTTCTTTTTCTTGTTGTTCTTCCTCTGCACAGCTAAGCTGGAAGTGGCATTTGCAGCTCGCAATAGTGCAGAGTTATCTCAAAGAAAGGGGCCACGGTGTTTCTGTATCTCTATTATGTTGGTGCGGCTTCGGAACTTTTAAATATCTTGATATATCTCGAGAACTACGCATCTGATGAAAAAATATCATAGAACATAAAAAGTAGGAAACTTAATTCTCTACAAAAAAGGTCTCTCAATATTTTGCCATAGCTCGCTTCGTTTCCGAGATATTTGCAGATTTATCTCAAGGGAAGGGGCCTGACGGACATATTTCGAGATATTTCTTCTTCTTGTTGTTCTTCTTCTGCACAGCTAAGCTGGAAGTGGCATTTGCGGCTCGCACTAGTGCAGAGTTATCTCAAAGAAAGGGGCCACGGTGTTTCTGTATCTCTATTATGTTGGTGGGGCTTCGGAACTTTTAAATATCTTGATATATCTCGAGAACTACGCATCTGATCAAAAAATATCATAGAACATAAAAAGTAGGAAACTTAATTCTCTACAAAAAAGGTCTCTTAACATTTTGCCATAGCTCGCTTCGTTTCCGAGATATTTGCAGATTTATCTCAAGGGAAGGGGCCTGACGGACATATTTCGAGATATTTCTTCTTCTTGTTGTTCTTCTTCTGCACAGCTAAGCTGGAAGTGGCATTTGCGGCTCGCACTATTGCAGAGTTATCTCAAAGAAAGGGGCCACGGTGTTTCTGTATCTCTATTATGTTGGTGCGGCTTCGGAACTTTTAAATATCTCGATATATCTCGAAAACTACGCTTCTGATCAAAAAATATCATAGAACATAAATTGTAGGAAACATAATTCTCTACAAAAAAGGTCTCTCAACATTTTGCCATAGCTCGCTTCGTTTCCGAGATATTTGCAGATATATCTCAAGGGCAGGGGCCTGACGGACATATTTCGAGATATTTCTTCTTCTTGTTGTTCTTCTTCTGCACAGCTAAGCTGGAAGTGGCATTTACAGCTCGCAATAGTGCAGAGTTATCTCAAAGAGAGGGGCCACGGTGTTTCTGTATCTCTATTATGTTGGTGCGGCTTCGGAACTTTTAAATATCTTGATATATCTCGAGAACTACGCATCTGATCAAAAAATATCATAGAACATAAAAAGTAGGAAACTTAATTCTCTACAAAAAAGGTCTCTTAACATTTTGCCATAGCTCGCTTGGTTTCCGAGATATTTGCAGATTTACCTCAAGGGAAGGGGCCCGACGGACATATTTCGAGATATTTCTTTTTCTTGTTGTTCTTCTTCTGCACAGCTAAGCTGGAAGTGGCATTTGCGGCTCGCACTAGTGCAGAGTTATCTCAAAGAAAGGGGCCACGGTGTTTCTGTATCTCTATTATGTTGGTGCGGCTTCGGAACTTTTAAATATCTTGATATATCTCGAGAACTACGCATCTGATCAAAAAATATCATTGAACATAAAAAGTAGGAAACTTAATTCTCTACAAAAAAGGTCTCTTAACATTTTGCCATAGCTCGCTTCGTTTCCGAGATATTTGCAGATATATCTCAAGGGAAGGGGCCTGACGGACATATTTCGAGATATTTCTTCTTCTTGTTGTTCTTCTTCTGCACAGCTAAGCTGGAAGTGGCATTTGCAGCTCGCAATAGTGCAGAGTTATCTCAAAGAAAGGGGCCACGGTGTTTCTGTATCTCTATTATGTTGGTGCGGCTTCGGAACTTTTAAATATCTTGATATATCTCGAGAACTACGCATCTGATCAAAAAATATCATAGAACATAAAAAGTAGGAAACTTAATTCTCTACAAAAAAGGTCTCTTAACATTTTGCCATAGCTCGCTTCGTTTCCGAGATATTTGCAGATTTATCTCAAGGGAAGGGTCCTGATGGACATATTTCGAGATATTTCTTCTTCTTGTTGTTCTTCTTCTGCACAGCTAAACTGGAAGTGGCATTTCCAGCTCGCAATCGTGCAGAGTTATCTCAAAGAAAGGGGCCACGGTGTTTCTGTATCTCTATTATGTTGGTGCGGCTTCGGAACTTTTAAATATCTTGATATATCTCGAGAACTACGCCTCTGATCGAAAAATATCATAGAACATAAAAAGTAGGAAACTTAATTCTCTACAAAAACGGTCTCTAAACATTTTGCCATAGCTCGCTTCGTTTCCGAGATATTTGCACATATCTCTCAAGGGAAGGGGCCTGACGGACATATTTCGAGATATTTCTTCTTCTTGTTGTTCTTCTTCTGCACAGCTAAGCTGGAAGTGGCATTTGCGGCTCGCACTAGTGCACAGTTATCTCAAAGAAAGGGGCCACGGTGTTTCTGTATCTCTATTATGTTGGTGCGTCTTCGGAACTTTTAAATATCTCGATATATCTCGAAAACTACGCTTCTGATCAAAAAATATCATAGAACATAAATTGTAGGAAACATAATTCTCTACAAAAAACGTCTCTTAACATTTTGCCATAGCTCGCTTCGTTTCCGAGATATTTGCAGATTCAGCTCAAAGGAGCTGGCCTGACGGACATATTTCGAGATATTTCTTCTTCTTGTTGTTCTTCCTCTGCACAGCTAAGCTGGAAGTGGCATTTGCAGCTCGCAATAGTGCAGAGTTATCTCAAAGAAAGGGGCCACGGTATTTCTGTATCTCTATTATGTTGGTGCGGCTTCGGAACTTTTAAATATCTTGATATATCTCGAGAACTACGCATCTGATCAAAAAATATCATTGAACATAAATAGTAGGAAACTTAATTCTCTACAAAAAAGGTCTCTTAACATTTTGCCATAGCTCGCTTCGTTTCCGAGATATTTGCAGATATATCTCAAGGGAAGGGGCCTGACGGACATATTTCGAGATATTTCTTCTTCTTGTTGTTCTTCTTCTGCACAGCTAAGCTGGAAGTGGCATTTGCAGCTCGCAATAGTGCAGAGTTATCTCAAAGAAAGGGGCCACGGTGTTTCTGTATCTCTATTATGTTGCTGCGGCTTCGGAACTTTTAAATATCTTGATATATCTCGAGAACTACGCATCTGATCAAAAAATATCATAGAAGATAAAAAGTAGGAAACTTAATTCTCTACACAATAGGTCTCTTAACATTTTGCCATAGCTCGCTTCGTTTCCGAGATATTTGCAGATTCAACTCAAAGGAACTGGCCTGACGGACATATTTCGAGATATTTCTTCTTCTTGTTGTTCTTCCTCTGCACAGCTAAGCTGGAAGTGGCATTTGCAGCTCGCAATAGTGCAGAGTTAGCTCGAAGAAAGGGGCCACGGTGTTTCTGTATCTCTATTATGTTGGTGCGGCTTCGGAACTTTAAAATATCTTTATATATCTCGAGAACTACGCATCTGATTAAAAAATATCATAGAACGTAAAAAGTAGGAAACTTAATTCTCTACAAATAAAGTCGCTTAACATTTTGCCATAGCTCGCTTCGTTTCCGAGATATTTGCAGATTTATCTCAAGGGAAGGGGCCTGACGGACATATTTCGAGATATTTCTTCTTCTTGTTGTTCTTCTTCTGCACAGCTAAGCTGGAAGTGGCATTTGCAGCTCGCAATAGTGCAGAGTTATCTCAAAGAAAGGGGTCACGGTGTTTCTGTATCTCTATTATGTTGGTGCGGCTTCGGAACTTTTAAATATCTTGATATATCTCGAGAACTACGCATCTGATCAAAAAATATCATAGAACATAAAAAGTAGGAAACTTAATTCTCTACAAAAAAGGTCTCTTAACATTTTGCCATAGCTCGCTTCGTTTCCGAGATATTTGCACATTTATCTCAAGGGAAGGGGCCTAACGGACATATTTCGAGATATTTCTTCCTCTTGTTGTTCTTCTTCTGCACAGCTAAACTGGAAGTGGCATTTCCAGCTCGCAATAGTGCAGAGTTATCTCAAAGAGAGGGGCCACGGTGTTTCTGTATCTCTATTATGATGGTGCGGCTTCGGAACTTTTAAATATCTTGATATATCTCGAGAACTACGCATCTGATCAAAAAATATCATAGAACATAAAAAGTAGGAAACTTAATTCTCTACAAAAAAGGTCTCTTAACATTTTGCCATAGCTCGCTTCGTTTCCGAGATATTTGCAGATATATCTCAAGGGAAGGGGCCTGACGGACATATTTCGAGATATTTCTTCTTCTTGTTGTTCTTCTTCTGCACAGCTAAGCTGGAAGTGGCATTTGCAGCTCGCAATAGTGCAGAGTTATCTCAAAGAAAGGGGCCACGGTGTTTCTGTATCTCTATTATGTTGGTGCGGCTTCGGAACTTTTAAATATCTTGATATATCTCGAGAACTACGCATCTGATCAAAAAATATCATAGAACATAAAAAGTAGGAAACTTAATTCTCTACAAAAAAGGTCTCTTAGCATTTTGCCATAGCTCGCTTCGTTTCCGAGATATTTGCAGATTTATCTCAAGGGAAGGGGCCTAACGGACATATTTCGAGATATTTCTTCTTCTTGTTGTTCTTCTTCTGCACAGCTAAACTTGAGGTGGCATTTCCAGCTCGCAATAGTGCAGAGTTATCTCAAAGAAAGGGGCCACGGTGTTTCTGTATCTCTATTATGTTGGTGCGGCTTCGGAACTTTTAAATATCTCGATATATCTCGAAAACTACGCTTCTGATCAAAAAATATCATAGAACGTAAATTGTAGGAAACATTATTCTCTACAAAAAAGGTCTCTTAACATTTTGCCATAGCTCGCTTCGTTTCCGAGATATTTGCAGATTCATCTCAAGGGAAGGGGTCTGACGGACATACTTCGAGATATTTCTTCGTCTTGTTGTTCTTCTTCTGCACAGCTCAGCTGGAAGTGGCATTTGCAGCTCGCAATAGTGCAGAGTTATCTCAAAGAAAGGGGCCACGGTGTTTCTGTATCTCTATTATGTTGGTGCGGCTTCGGAACTTTTAAATATCTTGATATATCTCGAGAACTACGCATCTGATCAAAAAATATCATAGAACATAAAAAGTAGGAAACTTAATTCTCTACAAAAAAGGTCTCTTAACATTTTGCCATAGCTCGCTTCGTTTCCGAGATATTTGCATATTTATCTCAAGGGAAGGGGCCTGACGGACATATTTCGAGATATTTCTTCTTCTTGTTGTTCTTCTTCTGCACAGCTAAGCTGGAAGTAGCATTTGCGGCTCGCACTAGTGCAGAGTTATCTCAAAGAAAGGGGCCACGGTGTTTCTGTATCTCTATTATGTTGGTGCGGCTTCGGAACTTTTAAATATCTTGATATATCTCGAGAACTACGCCTCTGATCGAAAAATATCATAGAACATAAAAAGTAGGAAACTTAATTCTCTACAAAAACGGTCTCTAAACATTTTGCCATAGCTCGCTTCGTTTCCGAGATATTTGCACATATATCTCAAGGGAAGGGGCCTGACGGACATATTTCGAGATATTTCTTCTTCTTGTTGTTCTTCTTCTGCACAGCTAAGCTGGAAGTGGCATTTGCGGCTCGCACTAGTGCACAGTTATCTCAAAGAAAGGGGCCACGGTGTTTCTGTATCTCTATTATGTTGGTGCGTCTTCGGAACTTTTAAATATCTCGATATATCTCGAAAACTACGCTTCTGATCAAAAAATATCATAAAACATAAATTGTAGGAAACATAATTCTCTACAAAAAACGTCTCCTAACATTTTGCCATAGCTCGCTTCGTTTCCGAGATATTTGCAGATTCAGCTCAAAGGAGCTGGCCTGACGGACATATTTCGAGATATTTCTTCTTCTTGTTGTTCTTCCTCTGCACAGCTAAGCTGGAAGTGGCATTTGCAGCTCGCAATAGTGCAGAGTTATCTCAAAGAAAGGGGCCACGGTGTTTCTGTATCTCTATTATGTTGGTGCGGCTTCGGAACTTTTAAATATCTTGATATATCTCGAGAACTACGCATCTGATCAAAAAATATCATTGAACATAAAAAGTAGGAAACTTAATTCTCTACAAAAAAGGTCTCTTAACATTTTGCCATAGCTCGCTTCGTTTCCGAGATATTTGCGGATTTATCTCAAGGGAAGGGGCCTAACGGACATATTTCGAGATATTTCTTCTTCTTGTTGTTCTTCTTCTGCACAGCTAAACTGGAAGTGGCATTTCCAGCTCGCAATAGTGCAGAGTTATCTCAAAGAAAGGGGCCACGGTGTTTCTGTATCTCTATTATGTTGGTGCGGCTTCGGAACTTTTAAATATCTCGATATATCTCGAAAACTACGCTTCTGATCAAAAAATATCATAGAACGTAAATTGTAGGAAACATTATTCTCTACAAAAAAGGTCTCTTAACATTTTGCCATAGTTCGCTTCGTTTCCGAGATATTTGCAGATTCATCTCAAGGGAAGGGGTCTGACGGACATATTTCGAGATATTTCTTCTTCTTGTTGTTCTTCTTCTGCACAGCTAAGCTGGAAGTGGCATTTGCAGCTCGCAATAGTGCAGAGTTATCCCAAAGAAAGGGGCCACGGTGTTTCTGTATCTCTATTATGTTGGTGCGGCTTCGGAACTTTTAAATATCTCGATATATCTCGAAAACTACGCTTCTGATCAAAAAATATCATAGAACATAAATTGTAGGAAACATAATTCTCCACAAAAAAGGTCTCTTAACATTTTGCCATAGCTCGCTTCGTTTCCGAGATATTTGCAGATTTATCTCAAGGGAAGGGTCCTGATGGACATATTTCGAGATATTTCTTCTTCTTGTTGTTCTTCTTCTGCACAGCTAAACTGGAAGTGGCATTTCCAGCTCGCAATCGTGCAGAGTTATCTCAAAGAAAGGGGCCACGGTGTTTCTGTATCTCTATTATGTTGGTGCGGCTTCGGAACTTTTAAATATCTTGATATATCTCGAGAACTACGCCTCTGATCGAAAAATATCATAGAACATAAAAAGTAGGAAACTTAATTCTCTACAAAAACGGTCTCTTAACATTTTGCCATAGCTCGCTTCGTTTCCGAGATATTTGCAGATTCAGCTCAAAGGAGCTGGCCTGACGGACATATTTCGAGATATTTCTTCTTCTTGTTGTTCTTCCTCTGCACAGCTAAGCTGGAAGTGGCATTTGCAGCTCGCAATAGTGCAGAGTTATCTCAAAGAAAGGGGCCACGGTGTTTCTGTATCTCTATTATGTTGGTGCGGCTTCGGAACTTTTAAATATCTTGATATATCTCGAGAACTACGCATCTGATCAAAAAATATCATTGAACATAAAAAGTAGGAAACTTAATTCTCTACAAAAAAGGTCTCTTAACATTTTGCCATAGCTCGCTTCGTTTCCGAGATATTTGCAGATATATCTCAAGGGAAGGGGCCTGACGGACATATTTCGAGATATTTCTTCTTCTTGTTGTTCTTCTTCTGCACAGCTAAGCTGGAAGTAGCATTTGCGGCTCGCACTAGTGCAGAGTTATCTCAAAGAAAGGGGCCACGGTGTTTCTGTATCTCTATTATGTTGGTGCGGCTTCGGAACTTTTAAATATCTTGATATATCTCGAGAACTACGCCTCTGATCGAAAAATATCATAGAACATAAAAAGTAGGAAACTTAATTCTCTACAAAAACGGTCTCTAAACATTTTGCCATAGCTCGCTTCGTTTCCGAGATATTTGCACATATATCTCAAGGGAAGGGGCCTGACGGACATATTTCGAGATATTTCTTCTTCTTGTTGTTCTTCTTCTGCACAGCTAAGCTGGAAGTGGCATTTGCGGCTCGCACTAGTGCACAGTTATCTCAAAGAAAGGGGCCACGGTGTTTCTGTATCTCTATTATGTTGGTGCGTCTTCGGAACTTTTAAATATCTCGATATATCTCGAAAACTACGCTTCTGATCAAAAAATATCATAAAACATAAATTGTAGGAAACATAATTCTCTACAAAAAACGTCTCCTAACATTTTGCCATAGCTCGCTTCGTTTCCGAGATATTTGCAGATTCAGCTCAAAGGAGCTGGCCTGACGGACATATTTCGAGATATTTCTTCTTCTTGTTGTTCTTCCTCTGCACAGCTAAGCTGGAAGTGGCATTTGCAGCTCGCAATAGTGCAGAGTTATCTCAAAGAAAGGGGCCACGGTGTTTCTGTATCTCTATTATGTTGGTGCGGCTTCGGAACTTTTAAATATCTTGATATATCTCGAGAACTACGCATCTGATCAAAAAATATCATTGAACATAAAAAGTAGGAAACTTAATTCTCTACAAAAAAGGTCTCTTAACATTTTGCCATAGCTCGCTTCGTTTCCGAGATATTTGCGGATTTATCTCAAGGGAAGGGGCCTAACGGACATATTTCGAGATATTTCTTCTTCTTGTTGTTCTTCTTCTGCACAGCTAAACTGGAAGTGGCATTTCCAGCTCGCAATAGTGCAGAGTTATCTCAAAGAAAGGGGCCACGGTGTTTCTGTATCTCTATTATGTTGGTGCGGCTTCGGAACTTTTAAATATCTCGATATATCTCGAAAACTACGCTTCTGATCAAAAAATATCATAGAACGTAAATTGTAGGAAACATTATTCTCTACAAAAAAGGTCTCTTAACATTTTGCCATAGTTCGCTTCGTTTCCGAGATATTTGCAGATTCATCTCAAGGGAAGGGGTCTGACGGACATATTTCGAGATATTTCTTCTTCTTGTTGTTCTTCTTCTGCACAGCTAAGCTGGAAGTGGCATTTGCAGCTCGCAATAGTGCAGAGTTATCCCAAAGAAAGGGGCCACGGTGTTTCTGTATCTCTATTATGTTGGTGCGGCTTCGGAACTTTTAAATATCTCGATATATCTCGAAAACTACGCTTCTGATCAAAAAATATCATAGAACATAAATTGTAGGAAACATAATTCTCCACAAAAAAGGTCTCTTAACATTTTGCCATAGCTCGCTTCGTTTCCGAGATATTTGCAGATTTATCTCAAGGGAAGGGTCCTGATGGACATATTTCGAGATATTTCTTCTTCTTGTTGTTCTTCTTCTGCACAGCTAAACTGGAAGTGGCATTTCCAGCTCGCAATCGTGCAGAGTTATCTCAAAGAAAGGGGCCACGGTGTTTCTGTATCTCTATTATGTTGGTGCGGCTTCGGAACTTTTAAATATCTTGATATATCTCGAGAACTACGCCTCTGATCGAAAAATATCATAGAACATAAAAAGTAGGAAACTTAATTCTCTACAAAAACGGTCTCTTAACATTTTGCCATAGCTCGCTTCGTTTCCGAGATATTTGCAGATTCAGCTCAAAGGAGCTGGCCTGACGGACATATTTCGAGATATTTCTTCTTCTTGTTGTTCTTCCTCTGCACAGCTAAGCTGGAAGTGGCATTTGCAGCTCGCAATAGTGCAGAGTTATCTCAAAGAAAGGGGCCACGGTGTTTCTGTATCTCTATTATGTTGGTGCGGCTTCGGAACTTTTAAATATCTTGATATATCTCGAGAACTACGCATCTGATCAAAAAATATCATTGAACATAAAAAGTAGGAAACTTAATTCTCTACAAAAAAGGTCTCTTAACATTTTGCCATAGCTCGCTTCGTTTCCGAGATATTTGCAGATATATCTCAAGGGAAGGGGCCTGACGGACATATTTCGAGATATTTCTTCTTCTTGTTGTTCTTCTTCTGCACAGCTAAGCTGGAAGTGGCATTTGCAGCTCGCAATAGTGCAGAGTTATCTCAAAGAAAGGGGCCACGGTGTTTCTGTATCTCTATTATGTTGGTGCGGCTTCGGAACTTTTAAATATCTTGATATATCTCGAGAACTACGCATCTGATCAAAAAATATCATAGAACATAAAAAGTAGGAAACTTAATTCTCTACAAAAAAGGTCTCTTAACATTTTGCCATAGCTCGCTTCGTTTCCGAGATATTTGCACATTTATCTCAAGGGAAGGGGCCTAACGGACATATTTCGAGATATTTCTTCCTCTTGTTGTTCTTCTTCTGCACAGCTAAACTGGAAGTGGCATTTCCAGCTCGCAATAGTGCAGAGTTATCTCAAAGAGAGGGGCCACGGTGTTTCTGTATCTCTATTATGATGGTGCGGCTTCGGAACTTTTAAATATCTTGATATATCTCGAGAACTACGCATCTGATCAAAAAATATCATAGAACATAAAAAGTAGGAAACTTAATTCTCTACAAAAAAGGTCTCTTAACATTTTGCCATAGCTCGCTTCGTTTCCGAGATATTTGCAGATATATCTCAAGGGAAGGGGCCTGACGGACATATTTCGAGATATTTCTTCTTCTTGTTGTTCTTCTTCTGCACAGCTAAGCTGGAAGTGGCATTTGCAGCTCGCAATAGTGCAGAGTTATCTCAAAGAAATGGGCCACGGTGTTTCTGTATCTCTATTATGTTGGTGCGGCTTCGGAACTTTTAAATATCTTGATATATCTCGAGAACTACGCATCTGATCAAAAAATATCATTGAACATAAAAAGTAGGAAACTTAATTCTCTACAAAAAAGGTCTCTTAACATTTTGCCATAGCTCGCTTCGTTTCCGAGATATTTGCAGATATATCTCAAGGGAAGGGGCCTGACGGACATATTTCGAGATATTTCTTCTTCTTGTTGTTCTTCTTCTGCACAGCTAAGCTGGAAGTGGCATTTGCAGCTCGCAATAGTGCAGAGTTATCTCAAAGAAAGGGGCCACGGTGTTTCTGTATCTCTATTATGTTGGTGCGGCTTCGGAACTTTTAAATATCTTGATATATCTCGAGAACTACGCATCTGATCAAAAAATATCATAGAACATAAAAAGTAGGAAACTTAATTCTCTACAAAAAAGGTCTCTTAGCATTTTGCCATAGCTCGCTTCGTTTCCGAGATATTTGCAGATTTATCTCAAGGGAAGGGGCCTAACGGACATATTTCGAGATATTTCTTCTTCTTGTTGTTCTTCTTCTGCACAGCTAAACTTGAGGTGGCATTTCCAGCACGCAATAGTGCAGAGTTATCTCAAAGAAAGGGGCCACGGTGTTTCTGTATCTCTATTATGTTGGTGCGGCTTCGGAACTTTTAAATATCTCGATATATCTCGAAAACTACGCTTCTGATCAAAAAATATCATAGAACGTAAATTGTAGGAAACATTATTCTCTACAAAAAAGGTCTCTTAACATTTTGCCATAGCTCGCTTCGTTTCCGAGATATTTGCAGATTCATCTCAAGGGAAGGGGTCTGACGGACATATTTCGAGATATTTCTTCGTCTTGTTGTTCTTCTTCTGCACAGCTAAGCTGGAAGTGGCATTTGCAGCTCGCAATAGTGCAGAGTTATCTCAAAGAAAGGGGCCACGGTGTTTCTGTATCTCTATTATGTTGGTGCGGCTTCGGAACTTTTAAATATCTTGATATATCTCGAGAACTACGCATCTGATCAAAAAATATCATAGAACATAAAAAGTAGGAAACTTAATTCTCTACAAAAACGGTCTCTAAACATTTTGCCATAGCTCGCTTCGTTTCCGAGATATTTGCACATATATCTCAAGGGAAGGGGCCTGACGGACATATTTCGAGATATTTCTTCTTCTTGTTGTTCTTCTTCTGCACAGCTAAGCTGGAAGTGGCATTTGCGGCTCGCACTAGTGCACAGTTATCTCAAAGAAAGGGGCCACGGTGTTTCTGTATCTCTATTATGTTGGTGCGTCTTCGGAACTTTTAAATATCTCGATATATCTCGAAAACTACGCTTCTGATCAAAAAATATCATAGAACATAAATTGTAGGAAACATAATTCTCTACAAAAAACGTCTCCTAACATTTTGCCATAGCTCGCTTCGTTTCCGAGATATTTGCAGATTCAGCTCAAAGGAGCTGGCCTGACGGACATATTTCGAGATATTTCTTCTTCTTGTTGTTCTTCCTCTGCACAGCTAAGCTGGAAGTGGCATTTGCAGCTCGCAATAGTGCAGAGTTATCTCAAAGAAAGGGGCCACGGTGTTTCTGTATCTCTATTATGTTGGTGCGGCTTCGGAACTTTTAAATATCTTGATATATCTCGAGAACTACGCATCTGATCAAAAAATATCATTGAACATAAAAAGTAGGAAACTTAATTCTCTACAAAAAAGGTCTCTTAACATTTTGCCATAGCTCGCTTCGTTTCCGAGATATTTGCAGATATATCTCAAGGGAAGGGGCCTGACGGACATATTTCGAGATATTTCTTCTTCTTGTTGTTCTTCTTCTGCACAGCTAAGCTGGAAGTGGCATTTGCAGCTCGCAATTGTGCAGGGTTATCCCAAAGAAAGGGGCCACGGTGTTTCTGTATCTCTATTATGTTGGTGCGGCTTCGGAACTTTTAAATATCTCGATATATCTCGAGAACTACGCATCTGATCAAAAAATATCATAGAACATAAAAAGTAGGAAACTTAATTCTCTACAAAAAAGGTCTCTTAACATTTTGCCATACCTCGCTTCGTTTCCGAGATATTTGCATATTTATCTCAAGGGATGGGGCCTGACGGACATATTTCGAGATATTTCTTCTTCTTGTTGTTCTTCTTCTGCACAGCTAAGCTGGAAGTAGCATTTGCGGCTCGCACTAGTGCAGAGTTATCTCAAAGAAAGGGGCCACGGTGTTTCTGTATCTCTATTATGTTGGTGCGGCTTCGGAACTTTTAAATATCTTGATATATCTCGAGAACTACGCCTCTGATCGAAAAATATCATAGAACATAAAAAGTAGGAAACTTAATTCTCTACAAAAACGGTCTCTAAACATTTTGCCATAGCTCGCTTCGTTTCCGAGATATTTGCACATATATCTCAAGGGAAGGGGCCTGACGGACATATTTCGAGATATTTCTTCTTCTTGTTGTTCTTCTTCTGCACAGCTAAGCTGGAAGTGGCATTTGCGGCTCGCACTAGTGCACAGTTATCTCAAAGAAAGGGGCCACGGTGTTTCTGTATCTCTATTATGTTGGTGCGTCTTCGGAACTTTTAAATATCTCGATATATCTCGAAAACTACGCTTCTGATCAAAAAATATCATAGAACATAAATTGTAGGAAACATAATTCTCTACAAAAAACGTCTCCTAACATTTTGCCATAGCTCGCTTCGTTTCCGAGATATTTGCAGATTCAGCTCAAAGGAGCTGGCCTGACGGACATATTTCGAGATATTTCTTCTTCTTGTTGTTCTTCCTCTGCACAGCTAAGCTGGAAGTGGCATTTGCAGCTCGCAATAGTGCAGAGTTATCTCAAAGAAAGGGGCCACGGTGTTTCTGTATCTCTATTATGTTGGTGCGGCTTCGGAACTTTTAAATATCTTGATATATCTCGAGAACTACGCATCTGATCAAAAAATATCATTGAACATAAAAAGTAGGAAACTTAATTCTCTACAAAAAAGGTCTCTTAACATTTTGCCATAGCTCGCTTCGTTTCCGAGATATTTGCAGATATATCTCAAGGGAAGGGGCCTGACGGACATATTTCGAGATATTTCTTCTTCTTGTTGTTCTTCTTCTGCACAGCTAAGCTGGAAGTGGCATTTGCAGCTCGCAATTGTGCAGGGTTATCCCAAAGAAAGGGGCCACGGTGTTTCTGTATCTCTATTATGTTGGTGCGGCTTCGGAACTTTTAAATATCTCGATATATCTCGAGAACTACGCATCTGATCAAAAAATATCATAGAACATAAAAAGTAGGAAACTTAATTCTCTACAAAAAAGGTCTCTTAACATTTTGCCATACCTCGCTTCGTTTCCGAGATATTTGCATATTTATCTCAAGGGATGGGGCCTGACGGACATATTTCGAGATATTTCTTCTTCTTGTTGTTCTTCTTCTGCACAGCTAAGCTGGAAGTAGCATTTGCGGCTCGCACTAGTGCAGAGTTATCTCAAAGAAAGGGGCCACGGTGTTTCTGTATCTCTATTATGTTGGTGCGGCTTCGGAACTTTTAAATATCTTGATATATCTCGAGAACTACGCCTCTGATCGAAAAATATCATAGAACATAAAAAGTAGGAAACTTAATTCTCTACAAAAACGGTCTCTAAACATTTTGCCATAGCTCGCTTCGTTTCCGAGATATTTGCACATATATCTCAAGGGAAGGGGCCTGACGGACATATTTCGAGATATTTCTTCTTCTTGTTGTTCTTCTTCTGCACAGCTAAGCTGGAAGTGGCATTTGCGGCTCGCACTAGTGCACAGTTATCTCAAAGAAAGGGGCCACGGTGTTTCTGTATCTCTATTATGTTGGTGCGTCTTCGGAACTTTTAAATATCTCGATATATCTCGAAAACTACGCTTCTGATCAAAAAATATCATAAAACATAAATTGTAGGAAACATAATTCTCTACAAAAAACGTCTCCTAACATTTTGCCATAGCTCGCTTCGTTTCCGAGATATTTGCAGATTCAGCTCAAAGGAGCTGGCCTGACGGACATATTTCGAGATATTTCTTCTTCTTGTTGTTCTTCCTCTGCACAGCTAAGCTGGAAGTGGCATTTGCAGCTCGCAATAGTGCAGAGTTATCTCAAAGAAAGGGGCCACGGTGTTTCTGTATCTCTATTATGTTGGTGCGGCTTCGGAACTTTTAAATATCTTGATATATCTCGAGAACTACGCATCTGATCAAAAAATATCATTGAACATAAAAAGTAGGAAACTTAATTCTCTACAAAAAAGGTCTCTTAACATTTTGCCATAGCTCGCTTCGTTTCCGAGATATTTGCGGATTTATCTCAAGGGAAGGGGCCTAACGGACATATTTCGAGATATTTCTTCTTCTTGTTGTTCTTCTTCTGCACAGCTAAACTGGAAGTGGCATTTCCAGCTCGCAATAGTGCAGAATTATCTCAAAGAAAGGGGCCACGGTGTTTCTGTATCTCTATTATGTTGGTGCGGCTTCGGAACTTTTAAATATCTCGATATATCTCGAAAACTACGCTTCTGATCAAAAAATATCATAGAACGTAAATTGTAGGAAACATTATTCTCTACAAAAAAGGTCTCTTAACATTTTGCCATAGTTCGCTTCGTTTCCGAGATATTTGCAGATTCATCTCAAGGGAAGGGGTCTGACGGACATATTTCGAGATATTTCTTCTTCTTGTTGTTCTTCTTCTGCACAGCTAAGCTGGAAGTGGCATTTGCAGCTCGCAATAGTGCAGAGTTATCCCAAAGAAAGGGGCCACGGTGTTTCTGTATCTCTATTATGTTGGTGCGGCTTCGGAACTTTTAAATATCTCGATATATCTCGAAAACTACGCTTCTGATCAAAAAATATCATAGAACATAAATTGTAGGAAACATAATTCTCTACAAAAAAGGTCTCTTAACATTTTGCCATAGCTCGCTTCGTTTCCGAGATATTTGCAGATTTATCTCAAGGGAAGGGTCCTGATGGACATATTTCGAGATATTTCTTCTTCTTGTTGTTCTTCTTCTGCACAGCTAAACTGGAAGTGGCATTTCCAGCTCGCAATCGTGCAGAGTTATCTCAAAGAAAGGGGCCACGGTGTTTCTGTATCTCTATTATGTTGGTGCGGCTTCGGAACTTTTAAATATCTTGATATATCTCGAGAACTACGCCTCTGATCGAAAAATATCATAGAACATAAAAAGTAGGAAACTTAATTCTCTACAAAAACGGTCTCTAAACATTTTGCCATAGCTCGCTTCGTTTCCGAGACATTTGCACATATATCTCAAGGGAAGGGGCCTGACGGACATATTTCGAGATATTTCTTCTTCTTGTTGTTCTTCTTCTGCACAGCTAAGCTGGAAGTGGCATTTGCGGCTCGCACTAGTGCACAGTTATCTCAAAGAAAGGGGCCACGGTGTTTCTGTATCTCTATTATGTTGGTGCGGCTTCGGAACTTTTAAATATCTTGATATATTTCGAGAACTACGCCTCTGATCGAAAAATATCATAGAACATAAAAAGTAGGAAACTTAATTCTCTACAAAAACGGTCTCTAAACATTTTGCCATAGCTCGCTTCGTTTCCGAGATATTTGCACATATATCTCAAGGGAAGGGGCCTGACGGACATATTTCGAGATATTTCTTCTTCTTGTTGTTCTTCTTCTGCACAGCTAAGCTGGAAGTGGCATTTGCGGCTCGCACTAGTGCACAGTTATCTCAAAGAAAGGGGCCACGGTGTTTCTGTATCTCTATTATGTTGGTGCGTCTTCGGAACTTTTAAATATCTCGATATATCTCGAAAACTACGCTTCTGATCAAAAAATATTATAGAACATAAATTGTAGGAAACATAATTCTCTACAAAAAACGTCTCTTAACATTTTGCCATAGCTCGCTTCGTTTCCGAGATATTTGCAGATTCAGCTCAAAGGAGCTGGCCTGACGGACATATTTCGAGATATTTCTTCTTCTTGTTGTTCTTCCTCTGCACAGCTAAGCTGGAAGTGGCATTTGCAGCTCGCAATAGTGCAGAGTTATCTCAAAGAAAGGGGCCACGGTGTTTCTGTATCTCTATTATGTTGGTGCGGCTTCGGAACTTTTAAATATCTTGATATATCTCGAGAACTACGCATCTGATCAAAAAATATCATTGAACATAAAAAGTAGGAAACTTAATTCTCTACAAAAAAGGTCTCTTAACATTTTGCCATAGCTCGCTTCGTTTCCGAGATATTTGCGGATTTATCTCAAGGGAAGGGGCCTAACGGACATATTTCGAGATATTTCTTCTTCTTGTTGTTCTTCTTCTGCACAGCTAAACTGGAAGTGGCATTTCCAGCTCGCAATAGTGCAGAGTTATCTCAAAGAAAGGGGCCACGGTGTTTCTGTATCTCTATTATGTTGGTGCGGCTTCGGAACTTTTAAATATCTCGATATATCTCGAAAACTACGCTTCTGATCAAAAAATATCATAGAACGTAAATTGTAGGAAACATTATTCTCTACAAAAAAGGTCTCTTAAGATTTTGCCATAGTTCGCTTCGTTTCCGAGATATTTGCAGATTCATCTCAAGGGAAGGGGTCTGACGGACATATTTCGAGATATTTCTTCTTCTTGTTGTTCTTCTTCTGCACAGCTAAGCTGGAAGTGGCATTTGCAGCTCGCAATAGTGCAGAGTTATCCCAAAGAAAGGGGCCACGGTGTTTCTGTATCTCTATTATGTTGGTGCGGCTTCGGAACTTTTAAATATCTCGATATATCTCGAAAACTACGCTTCTGATCAAAAAATATCATAGAACATAAATTGTAGGAAACATAATTCTCTACAAAAAAGGTCTCTTAACATTTTGCCATAGCTCGCTTCGTTTCCGAGATATTTGCAGATTTATCTCAAGGGAAGGGTCCTGATGGACATATTTCGAGATATTTCTTCTTCTTGTTGTTCTTCTTCTGCACAGCTAAACTGGAAGTGGCATTTCCAGCTCGCAATCGTGCAGAGTTATCTCAAAGAAAGGGGCCACGGTGTTTCTGTATCTCTATTATGTTGGTGCGGCTTCGGAACTTTTAAATATCTTGATATATCTCGAGAACTACGCCTCTGATCGAAAAATATCATAGAACATAAAAAGTAGGAAACTTAATTCTCTACAAAAACGGTCTCTAAACATTTTGCCATAGCTCGCTTCGTTTCCGAGACATTTGCACATATATCTCAAGGGAAGGGGCCTGACGGACATATTTCGAGATATTTCTTCTTCTTGTTGTTCTTCTTCTGCACAGCTAAGCTGGAAGTGGCATTTGCGGCTCGCACTAGTGCACAGTTATCTCAAAGAAAGGGGCCACGGTGTTTCTGTATCTCTATTATGTTGGTGCGGCTTCGGAACTTTTAAATATCTTGATATATCTCGAGAACTACGCCTCTGATCGAAAAATATCATAGAACATAAAAAGTAGGAAACTTAATTCTCTACAAAAACGGTCTCTAAACATTTTGCCATAGCTCGCTTCGTTTCCAAGATATTTGCACATATATCTCAAGGGAAGGGGCCTGACGGACATATTTCGAGATATTTCTTCTTCTTGTTGTTCTTCTTCTGCACAGCTAAGCTGGAAGTGGCATTTGCGGCTCGCACTAGTGCACAGTTATCTCAAAGAAAGGGGCCACGGTGTTTCTGTATCTCTATTATGTTGGTGCGTCTTCGGAACTTTTAAATATCTCGATATATCTCGAAAACTACGCTTCTGATCAAAAAATATCATAGAACATAAATTGTAGGAAACATAATTCTCTACAAAAAACGTCTCTTAACATTTTGCCATAGCTCGCTTCGTTTCCGAGATATTTGCAGATTCAGCTCAAAGGAGCTGGCCTGACGGACATATTTCGAGATATTTCTTCTTCTTGTTGTTCTTCCTCTGCACAGCTAAGCTGGAAGTGGCATTTGCAGCTCGCAATAGTGCAGAGTTATCTCAAAGAAAGGGGCCACGGTGTTTCTGTATCTCTATTATGTTGGTGCGGCTTCGGAACTTTTAAATATCTTGATATATCTCGAGAACTACGCATCTGATCAAAAAATATCATTGAACATAAAAAGTAGGAAACTTAATTCTCTACAAAAAAGGTCTCTTAACATTTTGCCATAGCTCGCTTCGTTTCCTAGATATTTGCAGATATATCTCAAGGGAAGGGGCCTGACGGACATATTTCGAGATATTTCTTCTTCTTGTTGTTCTTCTTCTGCACAGCTAAGCTGGAAGTGGCATTTGCAGCTCGCAATAGTGCAGAGTTATCTCAAAGAAAGGGGCCACGGTGTTTCTGTATCTCTATTATGTTGGTGCGGCTTCGGAACTTTTAAATATCTTGATATATCTCGAGAACTACGCATCTGATCAAAAAATATCATAGAACATAAAGAGTAGGAAACTTAATTCTCTACAAAAAAGGTCTCTTAGCATTTTGCCATAGCTCGCTTCGTTTCCGAGATATTTGCAGATTTATCTCAAGGGAAGGGGCCTAACGGACATATTTCGAGATATTTCTTCTTCTTGTTGTTCTTCTTCTGCACAGCTAAACTGGAAGTGGCATTTCCAGCTCGCAATAGTGCAGAGTTATCTCAAAGAAAGGGGCCACGGTGTTTCTGTATCTCTATTATGTTGGTGCGGCTTCGGAACTTTTAAATATCTCGATATATCTCGAAAACTACGCTTCTGATCAAAAAATATCATAGAACGTAAATTGTAGCAAACATTATTCTCTACAAAAAAGGTCTCTTAACATTTTGCCATAGCTCGCTTCGTTTCCGAGATATTTGCAGATTCATCTCAAGGGAAGGGGTCTGACGGACATATTTCGAGATATTTCTTCTTCTTGTTGTTCTTCCTCTGCACAGCTAAGCTGGAAGTGGCATTTGCAGCTCGCAATAGTGCAGGGTTATCCCAAAGAAAGGGGCCACGGTGTTTCTGTATCTCTATTATGTTGGTGCGGCTTCGGAACTTTTAAATATCTCGATATATCTCGAGAACTACGCATCTGATCAAAAAATATCATAGAACATAAAAAGTAGGAAACTTAATTCTCTACAAAAAAGGTCTCTTAACATTTTGCCATACCTCGCTTCGTTTCCGAGATATTTGCATATCTATCTCAAGGGAAGGGGCCTGACGGACATATTTCGAGATATTTCTTCTTCTTGTTGTTCTTCTTCTGCACAGCTAAGCTGGAAGTAGCATTTGCGGCTCGCACTAGTGCAGAGTTATCTCAAAGAAAGGGGCCACGGTGTTTCTGTATCTCTATTATGTTGGTGCGGCTTCGGAACTTTTAAATATCTTGATATATCTCGAGAACTACGCCTCTGATCGAAAAATATCATAGAACATAAAAAGTAGGAAACTTAATTCTCTACAAAAACGGTCTCTAAACATTTTGCCATAGCTCGCTTCGTTTCCGAGATATTTGCACATATATCTCAAGGGAAGGGGCCTGACGGACATATTTCGAGATATTTCTTCTTCTTGTTGTTCTTCTTCTGCACAGCTAAGCTGGAAGTGGCATTTGCAGCTCGCAATAGTGCAGAGTTATCTCAAAGAAAGGGGCCACGGTGTTTCTGTATCTCTATTATGTTGGTGCGGCTTCGGAACTTTTAAATATCTTGATATATCTCGAGAACTACGCGTCTGATCAAAAAATATCATACAACATAAAAAGTAGGAAACTTAATTCTCTACAAAAACGGTCTCTTAACATTTTGCCATAGCTCGCTTCGTTTCCGAGATATTTGCAGATATATCTCAAGGGAAGGGGCCTGACGGACATATTTCGAGATATTTCTTCTTCTTGTTGTTCTTCTTCTGCACAGCTAAGCTGGAAGTGGCATTTGCGGCTCGCACTAGTGCAGAGTTATCTCAAAGAAAGGGGCCACGGTGTTTCTGTATCTCTATTATGTTGGTGCGTCTTCGGATCTTTTAAATATCTCGATATATCTCGAAAACTACGCTTCTGATCAAAAAATATCATAGAACATAAATTGTAGGAAACATAATTCTCTACAAAAAACGTCTCTTAACATTTTGCCATAGCTCGCTTCGTTTCCGAGATATTTGCAGATTCAGCTCAAAGGAACTGGCCTGACGGACATATTTCGAGATATTTCTTCTTCTTGTTGTTCTTCCTCTGCACAGCTAAGCTGGAAGTGGCATTTGCAGCTCGCAATAGTGCAGAGTTATCTCAAAGAAAGGGGCCACGGTGTTTCTGTATCTCTATTATGTTGGTGCGGCTTCGGAACTTTTAAATATCTTGATATATCTCGAGAACTACGCATCTGATCAAAAAATATCATAGAACATAAAAAGTAGGAAACTTAATTCTCTACAAAAAAGGTCTCTTAACATTTTGCCATACCTCGCTTCGTTTCCGAGATATTTGCATATTTATCTCAAGGGAAGGGGCCTGACGGACATATTTCGAGATATTTCTTCTTCTTGTTGTTCTTCTTCTGCACAGCTAAACTGGAAGTGGCATTTCCAGCTCGCAATAGTGCAGAGTTATCTCAAAGAAAGGGGCCACGGTGTTTCTGTATCTCTATTATGTTGGTGCGGCTTCGGAACTTTTAAATATCTTGATATATCTCGAGAACTACGCATCTGATCAAAAAATATCATAGAACATAAAAAGTAGGAAACTTAATTCTCTACAAAAAAGGTCTCTTAACATTTTGCCATAGCTCGCTTCGTTTCCGAGATATTTGCAGATTTATCTCAAGGGAAGGGGCCTGACGGACATATTTCGAGATACTTCTTCTTCTTGTTGTTCTTCTTCTGCACAGCTGAGCTGGAAGTGGCATTTGCAGGTCGCAATAGTGCAGAGTTATCTCAAAGAAAGGGGCCACGGTGTTTCTGTATCTCTATTATGTTGGTGCGGCTTCGGAACTTTTAAATATCTTGATATATCTCGAGAACTACGCCTCTGATCGAAAAATATCATAGAACATAAAAAGTAGGAAACTTAATTCTCTACAAAAAAGGTCTCTTAACATTCTGCCATAGCTCGCTTTGTTTCCGAGATATTTGCAGATTTATCTCAAGGGAAGGGGCCTGACGGACATATTTCGAGATATTTCTTCTTCTTGTTGTTCTTCTTCTGCACAGCTAAGCTGGAAGTGGCATTTGCAGCGCGCAATAGTGCAGAGTTATCTCAAAGAAAGGGGCCACGGTGTTTCTGTATCTCTATTATGTTGGTGCGACTTCGGAACTTTTAAATATCTTGATATATCTCGAGAACTACGCATCTGATCTAAAAATATCATACTACATAAAAAGTAGGAAACTTAATTCTCTACAAGAAAGGTCTCTAAACATTTTGCCATAGCTCGCTTCGTTTCCGAGATATTTGCAGATTTATCTCAAGGGAAGGGGCCTGACGGACGTATTTCGAGATATTTCTTCTTCTTGTTGTTCTTCCTCTGCACAGCTAAGCTGGAAGTGGCATTTGCATCTCGCAATAGTGCAGAGTTATCTCAAAGAGAGGGGCCACGGTGTTTCTGTATCTCTATCATGTTGGTGCGGCTTCGGAACTTTTAAATATATCGATATATCTCGAAAACTACGCTTCTGATCAAAAAATATCATAGAACGTGAATTGTAGGAAACATTATTCTCTACAAAAAAGGTCTCTTAACATTTTGCCATAGCCCGCTTCGTTTCCGAGATATTTGCAGATTTATCTCAAGGGAAGGGTCCTGATGGACATATTTCGAGATATTTCTTCTTCTTGTTGTTCTTCTTCTGCACAGCTAAACTGGAAGTGGCATTTCCAGCTCGCAATCGTGCAGAGTTATCTCAAAGAAAGGGGCCACGGTGTTTCTGTATCTCTATTATGTTGGTGCGGCTTCGGAACTTTTAAATATCTTGATATATCTCGAGAACTACGCCTCTGATCGAAAAATATCATAGACCATAAAAAGTAGGAAACCTAATTCTCTACAAAAAAGGTCTCTTAACATTTTGCCATAGCTCGCTTCGTTTCCGAGATATTTGCAGATTTATCTCAAGGGAAGGGGCCTGACGGACATATTTCGAGATATTTCTTCTTCTTGTTGTTCTTCTTCTGCACAGCTAAGCTGGAAGTGGCATTTGCAGCGCGCAATAGTGCAGAGTTATCTCAAAGAAAGGGGCCACGGTGTTTCTGTATCTCTATTATGTTGGTGCGACTTCGGAACTTTTAAATATCTTGATGTATCTCGAGAGCTACGCATCTGATCTAAAAATATCATACTACATAAAAAGTAGGAAACTTAATTCTCTACAAGAAAGGTCTCTAAACATTTTGCCATAGCTCGCTTCGTTTCCGAGATATTTGCAGATTTATCTCAAGGGAAGGGGCCTGACGGACGTATTTCGAGATATTTCTTCTTCTTGTTGTTCTTCCTCTGCACAGCTAAGCTGGAAGTGGCATTTGCAGCTCGCAATAGTGCAGAGTTATCTCAAAGAGAGGGGCCACGGTGTTTCTGTATCTCTATTATGTTGGTGCGGCTTCGGAACTTTTAAATATCTTGATATATCTCGAGAACTACGCATCTGATCAAAAAATATCATAGAAGATAAAAAGTAGGAAACTTAATTCTCTACAAAAAAGGTCTCTTAACATTTTGCCATAGCTCGCTTCGTTTCCGAGATATTTGCAGATTTATCTCAAGGGAAGGGGCCTGACGGACATATTTCGAGATATTTCTTCTTCTTGTTGTTCTTCTTCTGTACAGCTAAGCTGGAAGTGGCATTTGCGGCTCGCACTAGTGCAGAGTTATCTCAAAGAAAGCGGCCACGGTGTTTCTGTATCTCTATTATGTTGGTGGGGCTTCGGAACTTTTAAATATCTCGATATATCTCGAAAACTACGCTTCTGATCAAAAAATATCATAGAACATAAATTGTAGGAAACATAATTCTCTACAAAAAACGTCTGTTAACATTTTGCCATAGCTCGCTTCGTTTCCGAGATATTTGCAGATTCAGCTCAAAGGAACTGGCCTGACGGACATATTTCGAGATATTTCTTCTTCTTGTTGTTCTTCTTCTGCACAGCTAAGCTGGAAGTGGCATTTGCAGCTCGCAATAGTGCAGAGTTATCTGAAAGAAAGGGGCCACGGTGTTTCTGTATCTCTATTATGTTGGTGCGGCTTCGGAACTTTTAAATATCTTGATATATCTCGAGAACTACGCATCTGATCAAAAAATATCATAGAACATAAAAAGTAGGAAACATAATTCTCTACAAAAAAGGTCTCTTAACATTTTGCCATAGCTCGCTTCGTTTCCGAGATATTTGCAGATATATCTCAAGGGAAGGGGCCTGACGGACATATTTCGAGATATTTCTTCTTCTTGTTGTTCTTCTTCTGCACAGCTAAGCTGGAAGTGGCATTTACAGCTCGCAATAGTGCAGAGTTATCTCAAAGAAAGGGGCCACGGTGTTTCTGTATCTCTATTATGTTGGTGCGGCTTCGGAACTTTTAAATATCTTGATATATCTCGAGAACTACGTATCTGATCAAAAAATATCATAGAACATAAAAAGTAGGAAACTTAATTCTCTACAAAAAAGGTCTCTTAACATTTTGCCATAGCTCGCTTCGTTTCCGAGATATTTGCAGATTTATCTCAAGGGAAGGGGCCTAACGGACATATTTCGAGATATTTTTGCTTCTTGTTGTTCTTCTTCTGCACAGCTAAACTGGAAGTGGCATTTCCAGCTCGCAATAGTGCAGAGTTATCTCAAAGAAAGGGGCCACGGTGTTTCTGTATCTCTATTATGTTGGTGCGGCTTCGGAACTTTTAAATATCTTGATATATCTCGAGAACTACGCATCAGATCAAAAAATATCATAGAACATAAAAAGTAGCAAACTTAATTCTCTACAAAAAAGGTCTCTTAACATTTTGCCATAGCTCTCTTCGTTTCCGAGATATTTGCAGATTTATCTCAAGGGAAGGGGCCTGACGGACATATTTCGAGATATTTCTTCTTCTTGTTGTTCTTCTTCTGCACAGCTAAGCTGGAAGTGGCATTTGCAGCTCGCAATAGTGCAGAGTTATCTCAAAGAAAGGGGCCACGGTGTTTCTGTATCTCTATTATGTTGGTGCTGCTTCGGAACTTTTAAATATCTTGATATATCTCGAGAACTACGCATCTGATCAAAAAATATCATAGAACATGAAAAGTAGGAAACTTAATTCTCTACAAAAAAGGTCTCTTAACATTTTGCCATAGCTTTCTTCGTTTCCGAGATATTTGCAGATTTATCTCAAGGGAAGGGGCCTGACGGACATATTTCGAGATATTTCTTCTTCTTGTTGTTCTTCTTCTGCACAGCTAAGCTGGAAGTGGCATTTGCGGCTCGCACTAGTGCAGAGTTATCTCAAAGAAAGGGGCCACGGTGTTTCTGTTTCTCTATTATGTTGGTGCGGCTTCGGAACTTTTAAATATCTCGATATATCTCGAAAACTACGCTTCTGATCAAAAAATATCATAGAACATAAATTGTAGGAAACATAATTCTCTACAAAAAAGGTCTCTTAACATTTTGCCATAGCTCGCTTGGTTTCCGAGATATTTGCAGATTTATCTCAAGGGAAGGGGCCTAACGGACATATTTCGAGATATTTCTTCTTCTTGTTGTTCTTCTTCTGCACAGCTAAGCTGGAAGTGGCATTTGCAGCTCGCAATAGTGCAGAGTTATCTCAAAGAAAGGGGCCACGGTGTTTCTGTATCTCTATTATGTTGGTGCGGCTTCGGAACTTTTAAATATCTTGATATATCTCGAGAACTACGCATCTGATCAAAAAATATCATAGAACATAAAAAGTAGGAAACTTAATTCTCTACAAAAAAGGTCTCTTAACATTTTGCCATAGCTCGCTTCGTTTCCGAGATATTTGCAGATTTATCTCAAGGGAAGGGGCCTGACGGACATATTTCGAGATATTTCTTCTTCTTGTTGTTCTTCTTCTGCACAGCTAAGCTGGAAGTGGCATTTGCGGCTCGCACTAGTGCAGAGTTATCTCAAAGAAAGGGGCCACGGTGTTTCTGTATCTCTATTATGTTGGTGCAGCTTCGGAACTTTTAAATATCTCGATATATCTCGAAAACTACGCTTCTGATCAAAAAATATCATAGAACATAAATTGTAGGAAACATAATTCTCTACAAAAAAGGTCTCTTAACATTTTGCCATAGCTCGCTTCGTTTCCGAGATATTTGCAGATATATCTCAAGGGAAGGGGCCTGACGGACATATTTCGAGATATTTCTTCTTCTTGTTGTTCTTCTTCTGCACAGCTAAGCTGGAAGTGGCATTTACAGCTCGCAATAGTGCAGAGTTATCTCAAAGAAAGGGGCCACGGTGTTTCTGTATCTCTATTATGTTGGTGCGGCTTCGGAACTTTTAAATATCTTGATATATCTCGAGAACTACGCATCTGATCAAAAAATATCATAGAACGTAAAAAGTAGGAAACTTAATTCTCTACAAAAAAGGTCTCTTAACATTTTGCCATAGCTCTCTTCGTTTCCGAGATATTTGCAGATTTATCTCAAGGGAAGGGGCCTAACGGACATATTTCGAAATATTTCTTCATCTTGTTGTTCTTCTTCTGCACAGCTAAGCTGGAAGTGGCATTTGCAGCTCGCAATAGTGCAGAGTTATCTCAAAGAAAGGGGCCACGGTGTTTCTGTATCTCTATTATGTTGGTGCGGCTTCGGAACTTTTAAATATCTTGATATATCTCGAGAACTACGCATCTGATCAAAAAATATCATAGAACATAAAAAATAGGAAACTTAATTCTCTACAAAAAAGATCTCTTAACATTTTGCCATAGCTCGCTTCGTTTCCGAGATATTTGCAGATTTATCTCAAGGGAAGGGGCCTAACGGACATATTTCGAGATATTTCTTCTTCTTGTTGTTCTTCTTCTGCACAGCTAAGCTGGAAGTGGCATTTGCAGCTCGCAATAGTGCAGAGTTATCTCAAAGAAAGGGGCCACGGTGTTTCTGTATCTCTATTATGTTGGTGCGGCTTCGGAACTTTTAAATATCTTGATATATCTCGAGAACTACGCATCTGATCAAAAAATATCAGAGAACGTAAAAGGTAGGAAACTTAATTCTCTACAAATAAGGTCTCTTAACATTTTGCCATAGCTCGCTTCGTTTCCGAGATATTTGCAGATTTATCTCAAGGGAAGGGGCCTAACGGACATATTTCGAGATATTTCTTCTTCTTGTTGTTCTTCTTCTGCACAGCTAAGCTGGAAGTGGCATTTGCGGCTCGCACTAGTGCAGAGTTATCTCAAAGAAAGGG
Organism: Osmia lignaria lignaria; assembly: GCF_051020975.1. Taxonomy (NCBI): domain Eukaryota; kingdom Metazoa; phylum Arthropoda; class Insecta; order Hymenoptera; family Megachilidae; genus Osmia; species Osmia lignaria. The sequence goes on from NW_027478159.1 coordinate 25,048,140, forward strand.
GCCACGGTGTTTCTGTATCTCTATTATGTTGGTGCGGCTTCGGAACTTTTAAATATCTTGATATATCTCGAGAACTACGGGTCTGATCAAAAAATATCATAGAACATAAAAAGTAGGAAACATAATTCTCTACAAAAAAGGTCTCTTAACATTTTGCCATAGCTCGCTTCGTTTCCGAGATATTTGCAGATTTATCTCAAGGGAAGGGGCCTGACGGACATATTTCGAGATATTTCTTCTTCTTGTTGTTCTTCTTCTGCACAGCTAAGCTGGAAGTGGCATTTGCGGCTCGCACTAGTGCAGAGTTATCTCAAAGAAAGGGGCCACGGTGTTTCTGTATCTCTATTATGTTGGTGCGGCTTCGGAACTTTTAAATATCTTGATATATCTCGAGAACTACGCATCTGATCACAAAATATCATAGAACATGAAAAGTAGGAAACTTAATTCTCTACAAAAAAGGTCTCTTAACATTTTACCATAGCTCTCTTCGTTTCCGAGATATTTGCAGATTTATCTCAAGGGAAGGGGCCTGACGGACATATTTCGAGATATTTCTTCTTCTTGTTGTTCTTCTTCTGCACAGCTAAGCTGGAAGTGGCATTTGCGGCTCGCACTAGTGCAGAGTTATCTCAAAGAAAGGGGCCACGGTGTTTCTGTTTCTCTATTATGTTGGTGCGGCTTCGGAACTTTTAAATATCTCGATATATCTCGAAAACTACGCTTCTGATCAAAAAATATCATAGAACATAAAAAATAGGAAACTTAATTCTCTACAAAGAAGGTCTCTTAACATTTTGCCATAGCTCGCTTCGTTTCCGAGATATTTGCAGATTTATCTCAAGGGAAGGGGCCTGACGGACATATTTCGAGATATTTCTTCTTCTTGTTGTTCTTCTTCTGCACAGCTAAGCTGGAAGTGGCATTTGCGGCTCGCACTAGTGCAGAGTTATCTCAAAGAAAGGGGCCACGGTGTTTCGGTATCTCTATTATGTTGGTGCGGCTTCGGAACTTTTAAATATCTTGATATATCTCGAGAACTACGGGTCTGATCAAAAAATATCATAGAACATAAAAAGTAGGAAACTTAATTCTCCACAAATAATGTCTCTTAACATTTTGCCATAGCTCGCTTCGTTTCCGAGATATTTGCAGATTTATCTCAAGGGAAGGGGCCTGACGGACATATTTCGAGATATTTCTTCTTCTTGTTGTTCTTCTTCTGCACAGCTAAGCTGGAAGTGGCATTTGCGGCTCGCACTAGTGCAGAGTTATCTCAAAGAAAGGGGCCACGGTGTTTCTGTATCTCTATTATGTTGGTGCGGCTTCGCAACTTTTAAATATCTTGATATATCTCGAGAACTACGCATCTGATCAAAAAATATCATAGAACATGAAAAGTAGGAAACTTAATTCTCTACAAAAAAGGTCTCTTAACATTTTGCCATAGCTCTCTTCGTTTCCGAGATATTTGCAGATTTATCTCAAGGGAAGGGGCCTGACGGACATATTTCGAGATATTTCTTCTTCTTGTTGTTCTTCTTCTGCACAGCTAAGCTGGAAGTGGCATTTGCGGCTCGCACTAGTGCAGAGTTATCTCAAAGAAAGGGGCCACGGTGTTTCTGTTTCTCTATTATGTTGGTGCGGCTTCGGAACTTTTAAATATCTCGATATATCTCGAAAACTACGCTTCTGATCAAAAAATATCATAGAACATAAATTGTAGGAAACATAATTCTCTACAAAAAAGGTCTCTTAACATTTTGCCATAGCTCGCTTGGTTTCCGAGATATTTGCAGATTTATCTCAAGGGAAGGGGCCTAACGGACATATTTCGAGATATTTCTTCTTCTTGTTGTTCTTCTTCTGCACAGCTAAGCTGGAAGTGGCATTTGCAGCTCGCAATAGTGCAGAGTTATCTCAAAGAAAGGGGCCACGGTGTTTCTGTATCTCTATTATGTTGGTGCGGCTTCGGAACTTTTAAATATCTTGATATATCTCGAGAACTACGCATCTGATCAAAAAATATCATAGAACATAAAAAGTAGGAAACTTAATTCTCTACAAAAAAGGTCTCTTAACATTTTGCCATAGCTCGCTTCGTTTCCGAGATATTTGCAGATTTATCTCAAGGGAAGGGGCCTGACGGACATATTTCGAGATATTTCTTCTTCTTGTTGTTCTTCTTCTGCACAGCTAAGCTGGAAGTGGCATTTGCGGCTCGCACTAGTGCAGAGTTATCTCAAAGAAAGGGGCCACGGTGTTTCGGTATCTCTATTATGTTGGTGCGGCTTCGGAACTTTTAAATATCTTGATATATCTCGAGAACTACGCTTCTGATCAAAAAATATCATAGAACATAAATTGTAGGAAACATAATTCTCTACAAAAAAGGTCTCTTAACATTTTGCCATAGCTCGCTTGGTTTCCGAGATATTTGCAGATTTATCTCAAGGGAAGGGGCCTAACGGACATATTTCGAGATATTTCTTCTTCTTGTTGTTCTTCTTCTGCACAGCTAAGCTGGAAGTGGCATTTGCAGCTCGCAATAGTGCAGAGTTATCTCAAAGAAAGGGGCCACGGTGTTTCTGTATCTCTATTATGTTGGTGCGGCTTCGGAACTTTTAAATATCTTGATATATCTCGAGAACTACGCATCTGATCAAAAAATATCATAGAACATAAAAAGTAGGAAACTTAATTCTCTACAAAAAAGGTCTCTTAACATTTTGCCATAGCTCGCTTCGTTTCCGAGATATTTGCAGATTTATCTCAAGGGAAGGGGCCTGACGGACATATTTCGAGATATTTCTTCTTCTTGTTGTTCTTCTTCTGCACAGCTAAGCTGGAAGTGGCATTTGCGGCTCGCACTAGTGCAGAGTTATCTCAAAGAAAGGGGCCACGGTGTTTCTGTATCTCTATTATGTTGGTGCAGCTTCGGAACTTTTAAATATCTCGATATATCTCGAAAACTACGCTTCTGATCAAAAAATATCATAGAACATAAATTGTAGGAAACATAATTCTCTACAAAAAAGGTCTCTTAACATTTTGCCATAGCTCGCTTCGTTTCCGAGATATTTGCAGATATATCTCAAGGGAAGGGGCCTGACGGACATATTTCGAGATATTTCTTCTTCTTGTTGTTCTTCTTCTGCACAGCTAAGCTGGAAGTGGCATTTACAGCTCGCAATAGTGCAGAGTTATCTCAAAGAAAGGGGCCACGGTGTTTCTGTATCTCTATTATGTTGGTGCGGCTTCGGAACTTTTAAATATCTTGATATATCTCGAGAACTACGCATCTGATCAAAAAATATCATAGAACGTAAAAAGTAGGAAACTTAATTCTCTACAAAAAAGGTCTCTTAACATTTTGCCATAGCTCTCTTCGTTTCCGAGATATTTGCAGATTTATCTCAAGGGAAGGGGCCTAACGGACATATTTCGAAATATTTCTTCATCTTGTTGTTCTTCTTCTGCACAGCTAAGCTGGAAGTGGCATTTGCAGCTCGCAATAGTGCAGAGTTATCTCAAAGAAAGGGGCCACGGTGTTTCTGTATCTCTATTATGTTGGTGCGGCTTCGGAACTTTTAAATATCTTGATATATCTCGAGAACTACGCATCTGATCAAAAAATATCATAGAACATAAAAGGTAGGAAACTTAATTCTCTACAAATAAGGTCTCTTAACATTTTGCCATAGCTCGCTTCGTTTCCGAGATATTTGCAGATTTATCTCAAGGGAAGGGGCCTAACGGACATATTTCGAGATATTTTTGCTTCTTGTTGTTCTTCTTCTGCACAGCTAAACTGGAAGTGGCATTTCCAGCTCGCAATAGTGCAGAGTTATCTCAAAGAAAGGGGCCACGGTGTTTCCGTATCTCTATTATGTTGGTGCGGCTTCGGAACTTTTAAATATCTTGATATATCTCGAGAACTACGTGTCTGATCAAAAAATATCATAGAACATAAAAAGTAGGAAACTTAATTCTCTACAAAAACGGTCTCTTAACATTTTGCCATAGCTCGCTTCGTTTCCGAGATATTTGCAGATTTATCTCAAGGGAAGGGGCCTGACGGACATATTTCGAGATATTTCTTCTTCTTGTTGTTCTTCTTCTGCACAGCTAAGCTGGAAGTGGCATTTGCGGCTCGCACTAGTGCACAGTTATCTCAAAGAAAGGGGCCACGGTGTTTCTGGATCTTTATTATGTTGGTGCGGCTTCGGAACTTTTAAATATCTCGATATATCTCGAAAACTACGCTTCTGATCAAAAAATATCATAGAACATAAATTGTAGGAAACATCATTCTCTACAAAAAAGGTCTCTTAACATTTTGCCATAGCTCGCTTCGTTTCCGAGATATTTGCAGATATATCTCAAGGGAAGGGGCCTGACGGACATATTTCGAGATATTTCTTCTTCTTGTTGTTCTTCTTCTGCACAGCTAAGCTGGAAGTGGCATTTGCGGCTCGCACTAGTGCACAGTTATCTCAAAGAAAGGGGCCACGGTGTTTCTGTATCTCTATTATGTTGGTGCGGCTTCGGAACTTTTAAATATCTTGATATATCTCGAGAACTACGCATCTGATCAAAAAATATCATAGAACGTAAAAAGTAGGAAACTTAATTCTCTACAAATAAGGTATCTTAACATTTTGCCATAGCTCGCTTCGTTTCCGAGATATTTGCGGATTTATGTCAAGGGAAGGGGCCTGACGGACATATTTCGAGATATTTCTTCTTCTTGTTGTTCTTCTTCTGCACAGCTAAGCTGGAAGTGGCATTTGCAGCTCGCAATAGTGCAGAGATATCTCAAAGAAAGAGGCCACGGTGTTTCTGTATCTCTATTATGTTGGTGCGGTTTCGGAACTTTTAAATATCTTGATATATCTCGAGAACTACGCATCTGATCAAAAAATATCATAGAACGTAAAAAGTAGGAAACTTAATTCTCTACAAATAAGGTCTCTTAACATTTTGCCATAGCTCGCTTCGTTTCCGAGATATTTGCAGATTTATGTCAAGGGAAGGGGCCTGACGGACATATTTCGAGATATTTCTTCTTCTTGTTGTTCTTCTTCTGCACAGCTAAGCTGGAAGTGGCATTTGCAGCTCGCAATAGTGCAGAGATATCTCAAAGAAAGGGGCCACGGTGTTTCTGTATCTCTATTATGTTGGTGCGGCTTCGGAACTTTTAAATATCTTGATATATCTCGAGAACTACGGGTCTGATCAAAAAATATCATAGAACATAAAAAGTAGGAAACATAATTCTCTACAAAAAAGGTCTCTTAACATTTTGCCATAGCTCGCTTCGTTTCCGAGATATTTGCAGATTTATCTCAAGGGAAGGGGCCTGACGGACATATTTCGAGATATTTCTTCTTCTTGTTGTTCTTCTTCTGCACAGCTAAGCTGGAAGTGGCATTTGCGGCTCGCACTAGTGCAGAGTTATCTCAAAGAAAGGGGCCACGGTGTTTCTGTATCTCTATTATGTTGGTGCGGCTTCGGAACTTTTAAATATCTTGATATATCTCGAGAACTACGCATCTGATCAAAAAATATCATAGGATATGAAAAGTAGGAAACTTAATTCTCTACAAAAAAGGTCTCTTAACATTTTGCCATAGCTCTCTTCGTTTCCGAGATATTTGCAGATTTATCTCAAGGGAAGGGGCCTGACGGACATATTTCGAGATATTTCTTCTTCTTGTTGTTCTTCTTCTGCACAGCTAAGCTGGAAGTGGCATTTGCAGCTCGCAATAGTGCAGAGTTATCTCAAAGAAAGGGGCCACGGTGTTTCTGTATCTCTATTATGTTGGTGCGGCTTCGGAACTTTTAAATATCTTGATATATCTCGAGAACTACGCGTCTGATCAAAAAATATCATAGAGCATAAAAAGTAGGAAACTTAATTCTCTACAAAAACGGTCTCTTAACATTTTGCCATAGCTCGCTTCGTTTCCGAGATATTTGCAGATTTATCTCAAGGGAAGGGGCCTGACGGACATATTTCGAGATATTTCTTCTTCTTGTTGTTCTTCTTCTGCACAGCTAAGCTGGAAGTGGCATTTGCAGCTCGCAATAGTGCAGAGATATCTCAAAGAAAGGGGCCACGGTGTTTCTGTATCTCTATTATGTTGGTGCGGTTTCGGAACTTTTAAATATCTTGATATATCTCGAGAACTACGCATCTGATCAAAAAATATCATAGAACGTAAAAAGTAGGAAACTTAATTCTCTACAAATAAGGTCTCTTAACATTTTGCCATAGCTCGCTTCGTTTCCGAGATATTTGCAGATTTATGTCAAGGGAAGGGGCCTGACGGACATATTTCGAGATATTTCTTCTTCTTGTTGTTCTTCTTCTGCACAGCTAAGCTGGAAGTGGCATTTGCGGCTCGCACTAGTGCACAGTTATCTCAAAGAGAGGGGCCACGGTGTTTCTGTATCTCTATTATGTTGGTGCGGCTTCGGAACTTTTAAATATCTTGATATATCTCGAGAACTACGCATCTGATCAAAAAATATCATAGAACATAAAAAGTAGGAAACTTAATTCTCTACAAAAAAGGTCTCTTAACATTTTGCCATAGCTCGCTTCGTTTCCGAGATATTTGCAGATTTATCTCAAGGGAAGGGGTCTGACGGACATATTTCGAGATATTTCTTCTTCTTGTTGTTCTTCTTCTGCACAGCTAAGCTGGAAGTGGCATTTGCTGCTCGTACTAGTGCAGAGTTATCTCAAAGAAAGGGGCCACGGTGTTTCTGTATCTCTATTATGTTGGTGCGGCTTCGGAACTTTTAAATATCTTGATATATCTCGAGAACTACGCATCTGATCAAAAAATATCATAGGATATGAAAAGTAGGAAACTTAATTCTCTACAAAAAAGGTCTCTTAACATTTTGCCATAGCTCTCTTCGTTTCCGAGATATTTGCAGATTTATCTCAAGGGAAGGGGCCTGACGGACATATTTCGAGATATTTCTTCTTCTTGTTGTTCTTCTTCTGCACAGCTAAGCTGGAAGTGGCATTTGCAGCTCGCAATAGTGCAGAGTTATCTCAAAGAAAGGGGCCACGGTGTTTCTGTATCTCTATTATGTTGGTGCGGCTTCGGAACTTTTAAATATCTTGATATATCTCGAGAACTACGGGTCTGATCAAAAAATATCATAGAACATAAAAAGTAGGAAACATAATTCTCTACAAAAAGGTCTCTTAACATTTTGCCATAGCTCGCTTCGTTTCCGAGATATTTGCAGATTTATCTCAAGGGAAGGGGCCTGACGGACATATTTCGAGATATTTCTTCTTCTTGTTGTTCTTCTTCTGCACAGCTAAGCTGGAAGTGGCATTTGCGGCTCGTACTAGTGCAGAGTTATCTCAAAGAAAGGGGCCACGGTGTTTCTGTATCTCTATTATGTTGGTGCGGCTTCTGAACTTTTAAATATCTTGATATATCTCGAGAACTACGCATCTGATCAAAAAATATCATAGAACATGAAAAGTAGGAAACTTAATTCTCTACAAAAAAGGTCTCTTAACATTTTGCCATAGCTCTCTTCGTTTCCGAGATATTTGCAGATTTATCTCAAGGGAAGGGGCCTGACGGACATATTTCGAGATATTTCTTCTTCTTGTTGTTCTTCTTCTGCACAGCTAAGCTGGAAGTGGCATTTGCAGCGCGCAATAGTGCAGAGTTATCTCAAAGAAGGGGGCCACGGTGTTTCTGTATCTCTATTATGTTGGTGCGGCTTCGGAACTTTTAAATATCTCGATATATCTCGAAAACTACGCTTCTTATCAAAAAATATCATAGAACATAGATTGTAGGAAACATAATTCTCTACAAAAAAGGTCTCTTAACATTTTGCCATAGCTCGCTTCGTTTCCGAGATATTTGCAGATTTATGTCAAGGGAAGGGGCCTGACGGACATATTTCGAGATATTTCTTCTTCTTGTTGTTCTTCTTCTGCACAGCTAAGCTGGAAGTGGCATTTGCGGCTCGCACTAGTGCACAGTTATCTCAAAGAGAGGGGCCACGGTGTTTCTGTATCTCTATTATGTTGGTGCGGCTTCGGAACTTTTAAATATCTTGATATATCTCGAGAACTACGCATCTGATCAAAAAATATCATAGGATATGAAAAGTAGGAAACTTAATTCTCTACAAAAAAGGTCTCTTAACATTTTGCCATAGCTCTCTTCGTTTCCGAGATATTTGCAGATTTATCTCAAGGGAAGGGGCCTGACGGACATATTTCGAGATATTTCTTCTTCTTGTTGTTCTTCTTCTGCACAGCTAAGCTGGAAGTGGCATTTGCAGCTCGCAATAGTGCAGAGTTATCTCAAAGAAAGGGGCCACGGTGTTTCTGTATCTCTATTATGTTGGTGCGGCTTCGGAACTTTTAAATATCTTGATATATCTCGAGAACTACGGGTCTGATCAAAAAATATCATAGAACATAAAAAGTAGGAAACATAATTCTCTACAAAAAGGTCTCTTAACATTTTGCCATAGCTCGCTTCGTTTCCGAGATATTTGCAGATTTATCTCAAGGGAAGGGGCCTGACGGACATATTTCGAGATATTTCTTCTTCTTGTTGTTCTTCTTCTGCACAGCTAAGCTGGAAGTGGCATTTGCGGCTCGTACTAGTGCAGAGTTATCTCAAAGAAAGGGGCCACGGTGTTTCTGTATCTCTATTATGTTGGTGCGGCTTCTGAACTTTTAAATATCTTGATATATCTCGAGAACTACGCATCTGATCAAAAAATATCATAGAACATGAAAAGTAGGAAACTTAATTCTCTACAAAAAAGGTCTCTTAACATTTTGCCATAGCTCTCTTCGTTTCCGAGATATTTGCAGATTTATCTCAAGGGAAGGGGCCTGACGGACATATTTCGAGATATTTCTTCTTCTTGTTGTTCTTCTTCTGCACAGCTAAGCTGGAAGTGGCATTTGCAGCTCGCAATAGTGCAGAGTTATCTCAAAGAAAGGGGCCACGGTGTTTCTGTATCTCTATTATGTTGGTGCGGCTTCGGAACTTTTAAATATCTTGATATATCTCGAGAACTACGCGTCTGATCAAAAAATATCATAGAACATAAAAAGTAGGAAACTGAATTCTCTACAAAAACGGTCTCTTAACATTTTGCCATAGCTCGCTTCGTTTCCGAGATATTTGCAGATTTATCTCAAGGGAAGGGGCCTGACGGACATATTTCGAGATATTTCTTCTTCTTGTTGTTCTTCTTCTGCACAGCTAAGCTGGAAGTGGCATTTGCGGCTCGCACTAGTGCACAGTTATCTCAAAGAAAGGGGCCACGGTGTTTCTGGATCTTTATTATGTTGGTGCGGCTTCGGAACTTTTAAATATCTCGATATATCTCGAAAACTACGCTTCTGATCAAAAAATATCATAGAACATAAATTGTAGGAAACATAATTCTCTACAATAAACGTCTCTTAACATTTTGCCATAGCTCGCTTCGTTTCCGAGATATTTGCAGATTCAGCTCAAAGGAACTGGCCTGACGGACATATTTCGAGATATTTCTTCTTCTTGTTGTTCTTCCTCTGCACAGCTAAGCTGGAAGTGGCATTTGCAGCTCGCAATAGTGCAGAGTTATCTCAAAGAAAGGGGCCACGGTGTTTCTGTATCTCTATTATGTTGGTGCGGCTTCGGAACTTTTAAATATCTTGATATATCTCGAGAACTACGCATCTGATCAAAAAATATCATAGAACATAAAAAGTAGGAAACTTAATTCTCTACAAAAAAGGTCTCTTAACATTTTGCCATAGCTCGCTTCGTTTCCGAGATATTTGCATATTTATCTCAAGGGAAGGGGCCTGACGGACATATTTCGAGATATTTCTTCTTCTTGTTGTTCTTCTTCTGCACAGCTAAGCTGGAAGTGGCATTTGCGGTTCGCACTAGTGCAGAGATATCTCAAAGAAAGGGCCACGGTGTTTCTGTATCTCTATTATGTTGGTGCGGCTTCGGAACTTTTAAATATCTCGATATATCTCGAAAACTACGCTTCTGATCAAAAAATATCATAGAACATAAATTGTAGGAAACATAATTCTCTACAAAAAAGGTCTCTTAACATTTTGCCATAGCTCGCTTCGTTTCCGAGATATTTGCAGATTTATCTCAAGGGAAGGGGCCTAACGGACATATTTCGAGATATTTTTGCTTCTTGTTGTTCTTCTTCTGCACAGCTAAACTGGAAGTGGCATTTCCAGCTCGCAATAGTGCAGAGTTATCTCAAAGAGAGGGGCCACGGTGTTTCTGTATCTCTATTATGTTGGTGCGGCTTCGGAAGTTTTAAATATCTTGATATATCTCGAGAACTACGCATCTGATCAAAAAATATCATAGAACGTAAAAAGTAGGAAACTTAATTCTCTACAAATAAGGTCTCTTAACATTTTGCCATAGCTCGCTTCGTTTCCGAGATATTTGCAGATTTATGTCAAGGGAAGGGGCCTGACGGACATATTTCGAGATATTTCTTCTTCTTGTTGTTCTTCTTCTGCACAGCTAAGCTGGAAGTGGCATTTGCAGCTCGCAATAGTGCAGAGATATCTCAAAGAAAGGGGCCACGGTGTTTCTGTATCTCTATTATGTTGGTGCGGTTTCGGAACTTTTAAATATCTTGATATATCTCGAGAACTACGCATCTGATCAAAAAATATCATAGAACGTAAAAAGTAGGAAACTTAATTCTCTACAAATAAGGTCTCTTAACATTTTGCCATAGCTCGCTTCGTTTCCGAGATATTTGCAGATTTATGTCAAGGGAAGGGGCCTGACGGACATATTTCGAGATATTTCTTCTTCTTGTTGTTCTTCTTCTGCCCAGCTAAGCTGGAAGTGGCATTTGCAGCTCGCACTAGTGCAGAGTTATCTCAAAGAAAGGGGCCACGGTGTTTCTGTATCTCTATTATGTTGGTGCGGCTTCGGAACTTTTAAATATCTTGATATATCTCGAGAACTACGCATCTGATCAAAAAATATCATAGAACATGAAAAGTAGGAAACTTAATTCTCTACAAAAAAGGTCGCTTAACATTTTGCCATAGCTCGCTTCGTTTCCGAGATATTTGCAGATTTATGTCAAGGGAAGGGGCCTGACGGACATATTTCGAGATATTTCTTCTTCTTGTTGTTCTTCTTCTGCACAGCTAAGCTGGAAGTGGCATTTGCAGCTCGCAATAGTGCAGAGATATCTCAAAGAAAGGGGCCACGGTGTTTCTGTATCTCTATTATGTTGGTGCGGTTTCGGAACTTTTAAATATCTTGATATATCTCGAGAACTACGCATCTGATCCAAAAATATCATAGAACGTAAAAAGTAGGAAACTTAATTCTCTACAAATAAGGTCTCTTAACATTTTGCCATAGCTCGCTTCGTTTCCGAGATATTTGCAGATTTATGTCAAGGGAAGGGGCCTGACGGACATATTTCGAGATATTTCTTCTTCTTGTTGTTCTTCTTCTGCCCAGCTAAGCTGGAAGTGGCATTTGCAGCTCGCACTAGTGCAGAGTTATCTCAAAGAAAGGGGCCACGGTGTTTCTGTATCTCTATTATGTTGGTGCGGCTTCGGAACTTTTAAATATCTTGATATATCTCGAGAACTACGCATCTGATCAAAAAATATCATAGAACATGAAAAGTAGGAAACTTAATTCTCTACAAAAAAGGTCGCTTAACATTTTGCCATAGCTCTCTTCGTTTCCGAGATATTTGCAGATTTATCTCAAGGGAAGGGGCCTGACGGACATATTTCGAGATATTTCTTCTTCTTGTTGTTCTCCTTCTGCACAGCTAAGCTGGAAGTGGCATTTGCAGCTCGCAATAGTGCAGAGTTATCTCAAAGAAAGGGGCCACGGTGTTTCTGTATCTCTATTATGTTGGTGCGGCTTCGGAACTTTTAAATATCTTGATATATCTCGAGAACTACGCGTCTCATCAAAAAATCTCATAGAACATAAAAAGTAGGAAACTTAATTCTCTACAAAAACGGTCTCTTAACATTTTGCCATAGCTCGCTTCGTTTCCGAGATATTTGCAGATTTATCTCAAGGGAAGGGGCCTGACGGACATATTTCGAGATATTTCTTCTTCTTGTTGTTCTTCTTCTGCACAGCTAAGCTGGAAGTGGCATTTGCGGCTCGCACTAGTGCACAGTTATCTCAAAGAAAGGGGCCACGGTGTTTCTGTATCTTTATTATGTTGGTGCGGCTTCGGAACTTTTAAATATCTCGATATATCTCGAAAACTACGCTTCTGATCAAAAAATATCATAGAACATAAATTGTAGGAAACATAATTCTCTACAAAAAACGTCTCTTAACATTTTGCCATAGCTCGCTTCGTTTCCGAGATATTTGCAGATTCAGCTCAAAGGAACTGGCCTGACGGACATATTTCGAGATATTTCTTCTTCTTGTTGTTCTTCCTCTGCACAGCTAAGCTGGAAGTGGCATTTGCAGCTCGCAATAGTGCAGAGTTATCTCAAAGAAAGGGGCCACGGTGTTTCTGTATCTCCATTATGTTGGTGCGGCTTCGGAACTTTTAAATATCTTGATATATCTCGAGAACTACGCATCTGATCAAAAAATATCATAGAACATAAAAAGTAGGAAACTTAATTCTCTACAAAAAAGGTCTCTTAACATTTTGCCATAGCTCGCTTCGTTTCCGAGATATTTGCATATTTATCTCAAGGGAAGGGGCCTGACGGACATATTTCGAGATATTTCTTCTTCTTGTTGTTCTTCTTCTGCCCAGCTAAGCTGGAAGTGGCATTTGCGGCTCGCACTAGTGCAGAGATATCTCAAAGAAAGGGGCCACGGTGTTTCTGTATCTCTATTATGTTGGTGCGGCTTCGGAACTTTTAAATATCTCGATATATCTCGAAAACTACGCTTCTGATCAAAAAATATCATAGAACATAAATTGTAGGAAACATAATTCTCTACAAAAAAGGTCTCTTAACATTTTGCCATAGCTCGCTTCGTTTCCGAGATATTTGCAGATATATCTCAAGGGAAGGGGCCTGACGGACATATTTCGAGATATTTCTTCTTCTTGTTGTTCTTCTTCTGCACCGCTAAGCTGGAAGTGGCATTTACAGCTCGCAATAGTGCAGAGTTATCTCAAAGAAAGGGGCCACGGTGTTTCTGTATCTCTATTATGTTGGTGCGGCTTCGGAAGTTTTAAATATCTTGATATATCTCTAGAACTACGCATCTGATCAAAAAATATCATAGAACGTAAAAAGTAGGAAACTTAATTCTCTACAAATAAGGTCTCTTAACATTTTGCCATAGCTCGCTTCGTTTCCGAGATATTTGCAGATTTATGTCAAGGGAAGGGGCCTGACGGACATATTTCGAGATATTTCTTCTTCTTGTTGTTCTTCTTCTGCACAGCTAAGCTGGAAGTGGCATTTGCAGCTCGCAATAGTGCAGAGATATCTCAAAGAAAGGGGCCACGGTGTTTCTGTATCTCTATTATGTTGGTGCGGTTTCGGAACTTTTAAATATCTTGATATATCTCGAGAACTACGCATCTGATCAAAAAATATCATAGAACGTAAAAAGTAGGAAACTTAATTCTCTACAAATAAGGTCTCTTAACATTTTGCCATAGCTCGCTTCGTTTCCGAGATATTTGCAGATTTATGTCAAGGGAAGGGGCCTGACGGACATATTTCGAGATATTTCTTCTTCTTGTTGTTCTTCTTCTGCACAGCTAAGCTGGAAGTGGCATTTGCAGCTCGCACTAGTGCAGAGTTATCTCAAAGAAAGGGGCCAGGGTGTTTCTGTATCTCTATTATGTTGGTGCGGCTTCGGAACTTTTAAATATCTTGATATATCTCGAGAACTACGCATCTGATCAAAAAATATCATAGAACATGAAAAGTAGGAAACTTAATTCTCTACAAAAAAGGTCTCTTAACATTTTGCCATAGCTCTCTTCGTTTCCGAGATATTTGCAGATTTATCTCAAGGGAAGGGGCCTGACGGACATATTTCGAGATATTTCTTCTTCTTGTTGTTCTCCTTCTGCACAGCTAAGCTGGAAGTGGCATTTGCAGCTCGCAATAGTGCAGAGTTATCTCAAAGAAAGGGGCCACGGTGTTTCTGTATCTCTATTATGTTGGTGCGGCTTCGGAACTTTTAAATATCTTGATATATCTCGAGAACTACGCGTCTCATCAAAAAATCTCATAGAACATAAAAAGTAGGAAACTTAATTCTCTACAAAAACGGTCTCTTAACATTTTGCCATAGCTCGCTTCGTTTCCGAGATATTTGCAGATTTATCTCAAGGGAAGGGGCCTGACGGACATATTTCGAGATATTTCTTCTTCTTGTTGTTCTTCTTCTGCACAGCTAAGCTGGAAGTGGCATTTGCGGCTCGCACTAGTGCACAGTTATCTCAAAGAAAGGGGCCACGGTGTTTCTGTATCTTTATTATGTTGGTGCGGCTTCGGAACTTTTAAATATCTCGATATATCTCGAAAACTACGCTTCTGATCAAAAAATATCATAGAACATAAATTGTAGGAAACATAATTCTCTACAAAAAACGTCTCTTAACATTTTGCCATAGCTCGCTTCGTTTCCGAGATATTTGCAGATTCAGCTCAAAGGAACTGGCCTGACGGACATATTTCGAGATATTTCTTCTTCTTGTTGTTCTTCCTCTGCACAGCTAAGCTGGAAGTGGCATTTGCAGCTCGCAATAGTGCAGAGTTATCTCAAAGAAAGGGGCCACGGTGTTTCTGTATCTCCATTATGTTGGTGCGGCTTCGGAACTTTTAAATATCTTGATATATCTCGAGAACTACGCATCTGATCAAAAAATATCATAGAACATAAAAAGTAGGAAACTTAATTCTCTACAAAAAAGGTCTCTTAACATTTTGCCATAGCTCGCTTCGTTTCCGAGATATTTGCATATTTATCTCAAGGGAAGGGGCCTGACGGACATATTTCGAGATATTTCTTCTTCTTGTTGTTCTTCTTCTGCCCAGCTAAGCTGGAAGTGGCATTTGCGGCTCGCACTAGTGCAGAGATATCTCAAAGAAAGGGGCCACGGTGTTTCTGTATCTCTATTATGTTGGTGCGGCTTCGGAACTTTTAAATATCTCGATATATCTCGAAAACTACGCTTCTGATCAAAAAATATCATAGAACATAAATTGTAGGAAACATAATTCTCTACAAAAAAGGTCTCTTAACATTTTGCCATAGCTCGCTTCGTTTCCGAGATATTTGCAGATATATCTCAAGGGAAGGGGCCTGACGGACATATTTCGAGATATTTCTTCTTCTTGTTGTTCTTCTTCTGCACCGCTAAGCTGGAAGTGGCATTTACAGCTCGCAATAGTGCAGAGTTATCTCAAAGAAAGGGGCCACGGTGTTTCTGTATCTCTATTATGTTGGTGCGGCTTCGGAAGTTTTAAATATCTTGATATATCTCTAGAACTACGCATCTGATCAAAAAATATCATAGAACGTAAAAAGTAGGAAACTTAATTCTCTACAAATAAGGTCTCTTAACATTTTGCCATAGCTCGCTTCGTTTCCGAGATATTTGCAGATTTATGTCAAGGGAAGGGGCCTGACGGACATATTTCGAGATATTTCTTCTTCTTGTTGTTCTTCTTCTGCACAGCTAAGCTGGAAGTGGCATTTGCAGCTCGCAATAGTGCAGAGATATCTCAAAGAAAGGGGCCACGGTGTTTCTGTATCTCTATTATGTTGGTGCGGTTTCGGAACTTTTAAATATCTTGATATATCTCGAGAACTACGCATCTGATCAAAAAATATCATAGAACGTAAAAAGTAGGAAACTTAATTCTCTACAAATAAGGTCTCTTAACATTTTGCCATAGCTCGCTTCGTTTCCGAGATATTTGCAGATTTATGTCAAGGGAAGGGGCCTGACGGACATATTTCGAGATATTTCTTCTTCTTGTTGTTCTTCTTCTGCACAGCTAAGCTGGAAGTGGCATTTGCAGCTCGCACTAGTGCAGAGTTATCTCAAAGAAAGGGGCCAGGGTGTTTCTGTATCTCTATTATGTTGGTGCGGCTTCGGAACTTTTAAATATCTTGATATATCTCGAGAACTACGCATCTGATCAAAAAATATCATAGAACATGAAAAGTAGGAAACTTAATTCTCTACAAAAAAGGTCTCTTAACATTTTGCCATAGCTCTCTTCGTTTCCGAGATATTTGCAGATTTATCTCAAGGGAAGGGGCCTGACGGACATATTTCGAGATATTTCTTCTTCTTGTTGTTCTCCTTCTGCACAACTAAGCTGGAAGTGGCATTTGCAGCTCGCAATAGTGCAGAGTTATCTCAAAGAAAGGGGCCACGGTGTTTCTGTATCTCTAATATGTTGGTGCGGCTTCGGAACTTTTAAATATCTTGATATATCTCGAGAACTACGCGTCTCATCAAAAAATATCATAGAACATAAAAAGTAGGAAACTTAATTCTCTACAAAAACGGTCTCTTAACATTTTGCCATAGCTCGCTTCGTTTCCGAGATATTTGCAGATTTATCTCAAGGGAAGGGGCCTGACGGACATATTTCGAGATATTTCTTCTTCTTGTTGTTCTTCTTCTGCACAGCTAAGCTGGAAGTGGCATTTGCGGCTCGCACTAGTGCACAGTTATCTCAAAGAAAGGGGCCACGGTGTTTCTGTATCTTTATTATGTTGGTGCGGCTTCGGAACTTTTAAATATCTCGATATATCTCGAAAACTACGCTTCTGATCAAAAAATATCATAGAACATAAATTGTAGGAAACATAATTCTCTACAAAAAACGTCTCTTAACATTTTGCCATAGCTCGCTTCGTTTCCGAGATATTTGCAGATTCAGCTCAAAGGAACTGGCCTGACGGACATATTTCGAGATATTTCTTCTTCTTGTTGTTCTTCCTCTGCACAGCTAAGCTGGAAGTGGCATTTGCAGCTCGCAATAGTGCAGAGTTATCTCAAAGAAAGGGGCCACGGTGTTTCTGTATCTCTATTATGTTGGTGCGGCTTCGGAACTTTTAAATATCTTGATATATCTCGAGAACTACGCATCTGATCAAAAAATATCATAGAACATAAAAAGTAGGAAACTTAATTCTCTAAAAAAAAGGTCTCTTAACATTTTGCCATAGCTCGCTTCGTTTCCGAGATATTTGCATATTTATCTCAAGGGAAGGGGCCTGACGGACATATTTCGAGATATTTCTTCTTCTTGTTGTTCTTCTTCTGCACAGCTAAGCTGGAAGTGGCATTTGCGGCTCGCACTAGTGCAGAGTTATCTCAAAGAAAGGGGCCACGGTGTTTCTGTATCTCTATTATGTTGGTGCGGCTTCGGAACTTTTAAATATCTCGATGTATCTCGAGAATTACGCATCTGATCAAAAAATATCATAGAACATAAAAGGTAGGAAACTTAATTCTCTACAAAAAAGGTCTCTTAACATTTTGCCATAGCTCGCTTCGTTTCCGAGATATTTGCAGATATATCTCAAGGGAAGGGGCCTGACGGACATATTTCGAGATATTTCTTCTTCTTGTTGTTCTTCCTCTGCACAGCTAAGCTGGAAGTGGCATTTGCAGCTCGCAATAGTGCAGAGTTATCTCAAAGAAAGGGGCCACGGTGTTTCTGTATCTCTATTATGTTGGTGCGGCTTCGGAACTTTTAAATATCTTGATATATCTCGAGAACTACGCATCTGATCAAAAAATATCATAGAACATGAAAAGTAGGAAACTTAATTCTCTACAAAAAAGGTCTCTTAACATTTTGCCATAGCTCTCTTCGTTTCCGAGATATTTGCAGATTTATCTCAAGGGAAGGGGCCTGACGGACATATTTCGAGATATTTCTCCTTCTTGTTGTTCTTCTTCTGCACAGCTAAGCTGGAAGTGGCATTTGCAGCTCGCAATAGTGCAGAGTTATCTCAAAGAAAGGGGCCACGGTGTTTCTGTATCTCTATTATGTTGGTGCGGCATCGGAACTTTTAAATATCTTGATATATCTCGAGAACTACGCGTCTGATCAAAAAATATCATAGAACATAAAAAGTAGCAAACTTAATTCTCTACAACAACGGTCTCTTAACATTTTGCCATAGCTCGCTTCGTTTCCGAGATATTTGCATATTTATCTCAAGGGAAGGGGCCTGACGGACATATTTCGAGATATTTCTTCTTCTTGTTGTTCTTCTTCTGCACAGCTAAGCTGGAAGTGGCATTTGCGGCTCGCACTAGTGCAGAGTTATCTCAAAGAAAGGGGCCACGGTGTTTCTGTATCTCTATTATGTTGGTGCGGCTTCGGATCTTTTAAATATCTAGATATATCTCGAGAACTACGCTTCTGATCAAAAAATATCATAAAACGTAAATTGTAGGAAACATTATTCTCTACAAAAAAGGTCTCTTAACATTTTGCCATAGCTCGCTTCGTTTCCGAGATATTTGCAGATTCATCTCAAGGGAAGGGGTCTGACGGACATATTTCGAGATGTTTCTTCTTCTTGTTGTTCTTCTTCTGCACAGCTAAGCTCGAAGTGGCATTTGCAGCTCGCAATAGTGCAGAGTTATCTCAAAGAAAGAGGCCACGGTGTTTCTGTACCTCTATTATGTTGGTGCAGCTTCGGAACTTTTAAATATCTTGATATATCTCGAGAACTACGCATCTGATCAAAAAATATCATCGAACATAAAAAGTAGGAAACTTAATTCTCTACAAAAAAGGTCTCTTAACATTTTGCCATAGCTCGCTTCGTTTCCGAGATATTTGCAGATTTATCTCAAGGGAAGTGGCCTGACGGACATATTTCGAGATATTTCTTCTTCTTGTTGTTCTTCCTCTGCACAGCTAAGCTGGAAGTGGCATTTGCAGCTCGCAATAGTGCAGAGTTATCTCAAAGAAAGGGGCCACGGTGTTTCTGTATCTCTATTATGTTGGTGCGGCTTCGGAACTTTTAAATATCTTGATATATCTCGAGAACTACGCATCTGATCAAAAAATATCATAGAACATAAAAAGTAGGAAACTTAATTCTCTACAAAAAAGGTCTCTTAACATTTTGCCATAGCTCGCTTCGTTTCCGAGATATTTGCATATTTATCTCAAGGGAAGGGGCCTGACGGACATATTTCGAGATATTTCTTCTTCTTGTTGTTCTTCCTCTGCACAGCTAAGCTGGAAGTGGCATTTGCAGCTCGCAATAGTGCAGAGTTATCTCAAAGAAAGGGGCCACGGTGTTTCTGTATCTCTATTATGTTGGTGCGGCTTCGGAACTTTTAAATATCTTGATATATCTCGAGAACTACGCATCTGATCAAAAAAGATCATAGAACATAAAAAGTAAGAAACTTCATTCTCTACAAAAAAGGTCTCTTAACATTTTGCCATAGCTCGCTTCGTTTCCGAGATATTTGCATATTTATCTCATGGGAAGGGGCCTGACGGACATATTTCGAGATATTTCTTCTTCTTGTTGTTCTTCTTCTGCACAGCTAAGCTGGAAGTGGCATTTGCGGCTCGCACTAGTGCAGAGTTATCTCAAAGAAAGGGGCCACGGTGTTTCTGTATCTCTATTATGTTGGTGTGGCTTCGGAACTTTTAAATATCTCGATATATCTCGAGAACTACGCTTCTGATCAAAAAATATCATAGAACATAAAAAGTAGGAAACTTAATTCTCTACAAAAAAGGTCTCTTAACATTTTGCCATAGCTCGCTTCGTTTCCGAGATATTTGCAGATTTATCTCAAGGGAAGGGGCCTAACGGACATATTTCGAGATATTTCTTCTTCTTGTTGTTCTTCTTCTGCACAGCTAAACTGGAAGTGGCATTTCCAGCTCGCAATAGTGCAGAGTTATCTCAAAGAAAGGGGCCACGGTGTTTCTGTATCTCTATTATGTTGGTGCGGCTTCGGAACTTTTAAATATCTCGATATATCTCGAAAACTACGCTTCTGATCAAAAAATATCATAGAACATAAATTGTAGGAAACATAATTCTCTACAAAAAAGGTCTCTTAACATTTTGCCATAGCGCGCTTCGTTTCCGAGATATTTGCAGATTTATCTCAAGGGAAGGGGCCTGACGGACATATTTCGAGATATTTCTTCTTTTTGTTGTTCTTCTTCTGCACAGCTAAGCTGGAAGTGGCATTTGCTGCGCGCAATAGTGCAGAGTTATCTCAAAGAAAGGGGCCACGGTGTTTCTTTATCTCTATTATGTTGGTGCGGCTTCGGAACTTTTAAATATCTTGATATATCTCGAGAATTACGCATCTGATCAAAAAATATCATAGAACATAAAAGGTAGGAAACTTAATTCTCTACAAAAAAGGTCTCTTAACATTTTGCCATAGCTCGCTTCGTTTCCGAGATATTTGCATATTTATCTAAAGGGAAGGGGCCTGACGGACATATTTCGAGATATTTCTTCTTCTTGTTGTTCTTCTTCTGCACAGCTAAGCTGGAAGTGGCATTTGCGGCTCGCACTAGTGCAGAGTTATCTCAAAGAAAGGGGCCACGGTGTTTCTGTATCTCTATTATGTTGGTGCGGCTTCGGAACTTTCAAATATCTCGATATATCTCGAAAACTACGCTTCTGATCAAAAAATATCATAGTACATAAATTGTAGGAAACATAATTCTCTACAAAAAAGGTCTCTTAACATTTTGCCATAGCTCTCTTGGTTTCCGAGATATTTGCAGATTTATCTCAAGGGAAGGGGCCTGACGGACATATTTCGAGATATTTCTTCTTCTTGTTGTTCTTCTTCTGCACAGCTAAGCTGGAAGTGGCATTTGCAGCTCGCAATAGTGCAGAGTTATCTCAAAGAAAGGGGCCACGGTGTTTCTGTATCTCTATTATGTTGGTGCGGCATCGGAACTTTTAAATATCTTGATATATCTCGAGAACTACGCGTCTGATCAAAAAATATCATAGAACATAAAAAGTAGCAAACTTAATTCTCTACAACAACGGTCTCTTAACATTTTGCCATAGCTCGCTTCGTTTCCGAGATATTTGCATATTTATCTCAAGGGAAGGGGCCTGACGGACACATTTCGAGATATTTCTTCTTCTTGTTGTTCTTCTTCTGCACAGCTAAGCTGGAAGTGGCATTTGCGGCTCGCACTAGTGCAGAGTTATCTCAAAGAAAGGGGCCACGGTGTTTCTGTATCTCTATTATGTTGGTGCGGCTTCGGAACTTTTAAATATCTAGATATATCTCGAGAACTACGCTTCTGATCAAAAAATATCATAGAACGTAAATTGTAGGAAACATTATTCTCTACAAAAAAGGTCTCTTAACATTTTGCCATAGCTCGCTTCGTTTCCGAGATATTTGCAGATTCATCTCAAGGGAAGGGGTCTGACGGACATATTTCGAGATGTTTCTTCTTCTTGTTGTTCTTCTTCTGCACAGCTAAGCTCGAAGTGGCATTTGCAGCTCGCAATAGTGCAGAGTTATCTCAAAGAAAGAGGCCACGGTGTTTCTGTACCTCTATTATGTTGGTGCAGCTTCGGAACTTTTAAATATCTTGATATATCTCGAGAACTACGCATCTGATCAAAAAATATCATCGAACATAAAAAGTAGGAAACTTAATTCTCTACAAAAAAGGTCTCTTAACATTTTGCCATAGCTCGCTTCGTTTCCGAGATATTTGCAGATTTATCTCAAGGGAAGTGGCCTGACGCACATATTTCGAGATATTTCTTCTTCTTGTTGTTCTTCCTCTGCACAGCTAAGCTGGAAGTGGCATTTGCAGCTCGCAATAGTGCAGAGTTATCTCAAAGAAAGGGGCCACGGTGTTTCTGTATCTCTATTATGTTGGTGCGGCTTCGGAACTTTTAAATATCTTGATATATCTCGAGAACTACGCATCTGATCAAAAAATATCATAGAACATAAAAAGTAGGAAACTTAATTCTCTACAAAAAAGGTCTCTTAACATTTTGCCATAGCTCGCTTCGTTTCCGAGATATTTGCATATTTATCTCAAGGGAAGGGGCCTGACGGACATATTTCGAGATATTTCTTCTTCTTGTTGTTCTTCTTCTGCACAGCTAAGCTGGAAGTGGCATTTGCGGCTCGCACTAGTGCAGAGTTATCTCAAAGAAAGGGGCCACGGTGTTTCTGTATCTCTATTATGTTGGTGCGGCTTCGGAACTTTCAAATATCTCGATATATCTCGAAAACTACGCTTCTGATCAAAAAATATCATAGTACATAAATTGTAGGAAACATAATTCTCTACAAAAAAGGTCTCTTAACATTTTGCCATAGCTCTCTTGGTTTCCGAGATATTTGCAGATTTATCTCAAGGGAAGGGGCCTGACGGACATATTTCGAGATATTTCTTCTTCTTGTTGTTCTTCTTCTGCACAGCTAAGCTGGAAGTGGCATTTGCAGCTCGCAATAGTGCAGAGTTATCTCAAAGAAAGGGGCCACGGTGTTTCTGTATCTCTATTATGTTGGTGCGGCATCGGAACTTTTAAATATCTTGATATATCTCGAGAACTACGCGTCTGATCAAAAAATATCATAGAACATAAAAAGTAGCAAACTTAATTCTCTACAACAACGGTCTCTTAACATTTTGCCATAGCTCGCTTCGTTTCCGAGATATTTGCATATTTATCTCAAGGGAAGGGGCCTGACGGACATATTTCGAGATACTTCTTCTTCTTGTTGTTCTTCTTCTGCACAGCTAAGCTGGAAGTGGCATTTGCGGCTCGCACTAGTGCAGAGTTATCTCAAAGAAAGGGGCCACGGTGTTTCTGTATCTCTATTATGTTGGTGCGGCTTCGGAACTTTTAAATATCTCGATATATCTCGAGAACTACGCTTCTGATCAAAAAATATCATAGAACATAAAAAGTAGGAAACTTAATTCTCTACAAAAAAGGTCTCTTAACATTTTGCCATAGCTCGCTTCGTTTCCGAGATATTTGCAGATTTATCTCAAGGGAAGGGGCCTAACGGACATATTTCGAGATATTTCTTCTTCTTGTTGTTCTTCTTCTGCACAGCTAAACTGGAAGTGGCATTTCCAGCTCGCAATAGTGCAGAGTTATCTCAAAGAAAGGGGCCACGGTGTTTCTGTATCTCTATTATGTTGGTGCGGCTTCGGAACTTTTAAATATCTCGATATATCTCGAAAACTACGCTTCTGATCAAAAAATATCATAGAACATAAATTGTAGGAAACATAATTCTCTACAAAAAAGGTCTCTTAACATTTTGCCATAGCTCGCTTCGTTTCCGAGATATTTGCAGATTTATCTCAAGGGAAGGGGCGTGACGGACATATTTCGAGATATTTCTTCTTCTTGTTGTTCTTCTTCTGCACAGCTAAGCTGGAAGTGGCATTTGCGGCTCGCACTAGTGCAGAGTTATCTCAAAGAAAGGGGCCACGGTGTTTCTGTATCTCTATCATGTTGGTGCGGCTTCGGAACTTTTAAATATCTCGATATATCTCGAAAACTACGCTTCTGATCAAAAAATATTATAGAACATAAATTGTAGGAAACATAATTCTCTACAAAAAACGTCTCTTAACATTTTGCCATAGCTCGCTTCGTTTCCGAGATATTTGCAGATTCAGCTCAAAGGAACTGGCCTGACGGACATATTTCGAGATATTTCTTCTTCTTGTTGTTCTTCTTCTGCACAGCTAAGCTGGAAGTGGCATTTACAGCTCGCAACAGTGCAGAGTTATCTCAAAGAAAGGGGCCACGGTGTTTCTGTATCTCTATTATGTTGGTGCGGCTTCGGAACTTTTAAATATCTTGATATATCTCGAGAACTACGCATCTGATCAAAAAATATCATAGAACATGAAAAGTAGGAAACTTAATTCTCTACAAAACAGGTCTCTTAACATTTTGCCATAGCTCTCTTCGTTTCCGAGATATTTGCAGATTTATCTCAAGGGAAGGGGCCTGGCGGACATATTTCGAGATATTTCTTCTTCTTGTTGTTCTTCTTCTGCACAGCTAAGCTGGAAGTGGCATTTGCAGCTCGCAATAGTTCAGAGTTATCTCAAAGAAAGGGGCCACGGTGTTTCTGTATCTCTATTATGTTGGTGCGGCTTCGGAACTTTTAAATATCTTGATATATCTCGAGAACTACGCATCTGATCAAAAAATGTCATAGAACATGAAAAGTAGGAAACTTAATTCTCTACAAAAAAGGTCTCTTAACATTTTGCCATAGCTCTCTTCGTTTCCGAGATATTTGCAGATTTATCTCAAGGGAAGGGGCCTGACGGACATATTTCGAGATATTTCTTCTTCTTGATGTTCTTCTTCTGCACAGCTAAGCTGGAAGTGGCATTTGCGGCTCGCACTAGTGCAGAGTTATCTCAACGAAAGGGGCCACGGTGTTTCTGTATCTCTATTATGTTGGTGCGGCTTCGGAACTTTTAAATATCTTGATATATCTCGAGAACTACGCGTCTGATCAAAAAATATCATAGAACATAAAAAGTAGGAAACTTAATTCTCTACAAAAACGGTCTCTTATCATTTTGCCATAGCTCGCTTCGTTTCCGAGATATTTGCAGATATATTTCAAGGGAAGGGGCCTGACGGGCATATTTCGAGATATTTCTTCTTCTTGTTGTTCTTCTTCTGCACAGCTAAGCTGGAAGTGGCATTTGCGGCTCGCACTAGTGCACAGTTATCTCAAAGAAAGGGGCCACGGTGTTTCTGTATCTCTATTATGTTGGTGCGTCTTCGGAACTTTTAAATATCTCGATATATCTCGAAAACTACGCTTCTGATCAAAAAATATCATAGAACATAAATTGTAGGAAACATAATTCTCTACAAATAAGGTCTCTTAACATTTTGCCATAGCTCTCTTCGTATCCGAGATATTTGCAGATTTATCTCAAGGGAAGGGGCCTGACGGACATATTTCGAGATATTTCTTCTTCTTGTTGTTCTTCTTCTGCACAGCTAAGCTGGAAGTGGCATTTGCGGCTCGCACTAGTGCAGGGTTATCTCAACGAAAGGGGCCACGGTGTTTCTGTATCTCTATTATGTTGGTGCGGCTTCGGAACTTTTAAATATCTTGATATATCTCGAGAACTACGCGTCTGATCAAAAAATATCATAGAACATAAAAAGTAGGAAACTTAATTCTCTATAAAAACGGTCTCTTAACATTTTGCCATAGCTCGCTTCGTTTCCGAGATATTTGCAGATATATTTCAAGGGAATGGGCCTGACGGGCATATTTCGAGATATTTCTTCTTCTTGTTGTTCTTCTTCTGCACAGCTAAGCTGGAAGTGGCATTTGCGGCTCGCACTAGTGCACAGTTATCTCAAAGAAAGGGGCCACGGTGTTTCTGTATCTCTATTATGTTGGTGCATCTTCGGAACTTTTAAATATCTCGATATATCTCGAGAACTACGCATCTGATCAAAAAATATCATCGAACATAAAAAGTAGGAAACTTAATTCTCTACAAAAAAGGTCTCTTAACATTTTGCCATAGCTCGCTTCGTTTCCGAGATATTTGCAGATTTATCTCAAGGGAAGTGGCCTGACGGACATATTTCGAGATATTTCTTCTTCTTGTTGTTCTTCTTCTGCACAGCTAAGCTGGAAGTGGCATTTGCAGCTCGCAATAGTGCAGAGATATCTCAAAGAAAGGGGCCACGGTGTTTCTGTATCTCTATTATGTTGGTGCGGCTTCGGACCTTTTAAATATCTTGATATATCTCGAGAACTACGCGTCTGATCAAAAAATATCATAGAACATAAAAAGTAAGAAACATAATTCTCTACAAAAAAGGTCTCTTAACATTTTGCCATAGCTCGCTTCGTTTCCGAGATATTTGCAGATTTATCTCAAGGGAAGGGGCCTGATGGACATATTTCGAGATATTTCTTCTTCTTGTTGTTCTTCTTCTACACAGCTGAGCTGGAAGTGGCATTTGCGGCTTGCACTAGTGCAGAGTTATCTCAACGAAAGGGGCCACGGTGTTTTTGTATCTCTATTATGTTGGTGCGGCTTCGGAACTTTTAAATATCTTGATATATCTCGAGAACTACGCGTCTGATCAAAAAATATCATAGAACATAAGAAGTAGGAAACTTAATTCTCTACAAAAACGGTCTCTTAACATTTTGCCATAGCTCGCTTCGTTTCCGAGATATTTGCAGATATATTTCAAGGGAAGGGGCCTGACGGGCATATTTCGAGATATTTCTTCTTCTTGTTGTTCTTCTTCTGCACAGCTAAGCTGGAAGTGGCATTTGCAGCTCGCAATAGTGCAGAGTTATCTCAAAGAAAGGGGCCACGGTGTTTCTGTATCTCTATTATGTTGGTGCGGCTTCGGAACTTTTAAATATCTCGATATATCTCGAAAACTACGCTTCTGATCAAAAAATATCATAGAACATAAATTGTAGGAAACATAATTCTCTACAAAAAACGTCTGTTAACATTTTGCCATAGCTCGCTTCGTTTCCGAGATATTTGCAGATTCAGCTCAAAGGAACTGGCCTGACGGACATATTTCGAGATATTTCTTCTTCTTGTTGTTCTTCCTCTGCACAGCTAAGCTGGAAGTGGCATTTGCAGCTCGCACTAGTGCAGAGTTATCTCAAAGAAAGGGGCCACGGTGTTTCTGTATCTCTATTATGTTGGTGCGGCTTCGGAACTTTTAAATATCTTGATATATCTCGAGAACTACGCATCTGCTCAAAAAATATCATAGAACATAAAAAGTAGGAAACTTAATTCTCTACAAAAAAGGTCTCTTAACATTTTGCCATAGCTCGCTTCGTTTCCGAGATATTTGCATATTTATCTCAAGGGAAGGGGCCTGACGGACATATTTCGAGATATTTCTTCTTCTTGTTGTTCTTCTTCTGCACAGCTAAGCTGGAAGTGGCATTTGCGGCTCGCACTAGTGCAGAGTTATCTCAAAGAAAGGGGCCACGGTGTTTCTGTATCTCTATTATGTTGGTGCGGCTTCGGAACTTTTAAATATCTCGATATATCTCGAAAACTACGCTTCTGATCAAAAAATATCATAGAACATAAATTGTAGGAAACATAATTCTCTACAAAAAAGGTCTCTTAACATTTTGCCATAGCTCGCTTCGTTTCCGAGATATTTGCAGATATATCTCAAGGGAAGGGGCCTGACGGACATATTTCGAGATATTTCTTCTTTTTGTTGTTCTTCTTCTGCACAGCTAAGCTGGAAGTGGCATTTGCAGCGCGCAATAGTGCAGAGTTATCTCAAAGAAAGGGGCCACGGTGTTTCTTTATCTCTATTATGTTGGTGCGGCTTCGGAACTTTTAAATATCTTGATATATCTCGAGAATTACGCATCTGATCAAAAAATATCATCGAACATAAAAAGTAGGAAACTTAATTCTCTACAAAAAAGGTCTCTTAACATTTTGCCATAGCTCGCTTCGTTTCCGAGATATTTGCAGATTTATCTCAAGGGAAGTGGCCTGACGGACATATTTCGAGATATTTCTTCTTCTTGTTGTTCTTCTTCTGCACAGCTAAGCTGGAAGTGGCATTTGCAGCTCGCAATAGTGCAGAGATATCTCAAAGAAAGGGGCCACGGTGTTTCTGTATCTCTATTATGTTGGTGCGGCTTCGGAACTTTTAAATATCTTGATATATCTCGAGAACTACGCATCTGATCAAAAAATATCATAGAACATGAAAAGTAGGAAACTTAATTCTCTACCAAAAAGGTCTCTTAACATTTTGCCATAGCTCGCTTCGTTTCCGAGATATTTGCATATTTATCTCAAGGGAAGGGGCCTGACGGACATATTTCGAGATATTTCTTCTTCTTGTTGTTCTTCTTCTGCACAGCTAAGCTGGAAGTGGCATTTGCGGCTCGCACTAGTGCAGAGTTATCTCAAAGAAAGGGGCCACGGTGTTTCTGTATCTCTATTATGTTGGTGCGGCTTCGGAACTTTTAAATATCTTGATATATCTCGAGAACTACGCGTCTGATCAAAAAATATCATAGAACATAAAAAGTAGGAAACTTAATTCTCTACCACAACGGTCTCTTAACATTTTGCCACAGCTCGCTTCGTTTCCGAGATATTTGCATATTTATCTCAAGGGAAGGGGCCTGACGGACATATTTCGAGATATTTCTTCTTTTTGTTGTTCTTCTTCTGCACAGCTAAGCTGGAAGTGGCATTTGCAGCGCGCAATAGTGCAGAGTTATCTCAAAGAATGGGGCCACGGTGTTTCTTTATCTCTATTATGTTGGTGCGGCTTCGGAACTTTTAACTATCTCGATATATCTCGAAAACTACGCTTCTGATCAAAAAATATCATAGAACATAAAAAGTAGGAAACTTAATTCTCTACAAAAAAGGTCTCTTAACATTTTGCCATAGCTCGCTTCGTTTCCGAGATATTTGCAGATTTATCTCAAGGGAAGGGGCCTAACGGACATATTTCGAGATATTTCTTCTTCTTGTTGTTCTTCTTCTGCACAGCTAAGCTGGAAGTGGCATTTGCAGCTCGCAATAGTGCAGAGTTATCTCAAAGAAAGGGGCCACGGTGTTTCTTTATCTCTATTATGTTGGTGCGGCTTCGGAACTTTTAAATATCTTGATATATCTCGAGAATTACGCATCTGATCAAAAAATATCATAGAACATAAAAGGTAGGAAACTTAATTCTCTACAAAAAAGGTCTCTTAACATTTTGCCATAGCTCGCTTCGTTTCCGAGATATTTGCATATTTATCTCAAGGGAAGGGGCCTGACGGACATATTTCGAGATATTTCTTCTTCTTGTTGTTCTTCTTCTGCACAGCTAAGCTGGAAGTGGCATTTGCAGCTCGCAATAGTGCAGAGTTATCTCAAAGAAAGGGGCCACGGTGTTTCTGTATCTCTATTATGTTGGTGCGGCTTCGGAACTTTTAAATATCTTGATATATCTCGAGAACTACGCGTCTGATCAAAAAATATCATAGAACATAAAAAGTAGGAAACTTAATTCTCTACAACAACGGTCTCTTAACATTTTGCCACAGCTCGCTTCGTTTCCGAGATATTTGCATATTTATCTCAAGGGAAGGGGCCTGACGGACATATTTCGAGATATTTCTTCTTCTTGTTGTTCTTCTTCTGCACAGCTAAGCTGGAAGTGGCATTTGCAGCTCGCAATAGTGCAGAGTTATCTCAAAGAAAGGGGCCACGGTGTTTCTGTATCTCTATTATGTTGGTGCGGCATCGGAACTTTTATATATCTTGATATATCTCGAGAACTACGCGTCTGATCAAAATATATCATAGAACATAAAAAGTAGCAAACTTAATTCTCTACAACAACGGTCTCTTAACATTTTGCCATAGCTCGCTTCGTTTCCGAGATATTTGCATATTTATCTCAAGGGAAGGGGCCTGACGGACATATTTCGAGATATTTCTTCTTCTTGTTGTTCTTCTTCTGCACAGCTAAGCTGGAAGTGGCATTTGCGGCTCGCACTAGTGCAGAGTTATCTCAAAGAAAGGGGCCACGGTGTTTCTGTATCTCTATTATGTTGGTGCGGCTTCGGAACTTTTAAATATCTTGATATATCTCGAGAACTACGCTTCTGATCAAAAAATATCATAGAATGTAAATTGTAGGAAACATTATTCTCTACAAAAAAGGTCTCTTAACATTTTGCCATAGCTCGCTTCGTTTCCGAGATATTTGCAGATTCATCTCAAGGGAAGGGGTCTGACGGACATATTTCGAGATATTTCTTCTTCTTGTTGTTCTTCTTCTGCACAGCTAAGCTCGAAGTGGCATTTGCAGCTCGCAATAGTGCAGAGTTATCTCAAAGAAAGAGGCCACGGTGTTTCTGTACCTCTATTATGTTGGTGCAGCTTCGGAACTTTTAAATATCTTGATATATCTCGAGAACTACGCATCTGATCAAAAAATATCATCGAACATAAAAAGTAGGAAACTTAATTCTCTACAAAAAAGGTCTCTTAACATTTTGCCATAGCTCGCTTCGTTTCCGAGATATTTGCAGATTTATCTCAAGGGAAGTGGCCTGACGGACATATTTCGAGATATTTCTTCTTCTTGTTGTTCTTCTTCTGCACAGCTAAACTGGAAGTGGCATTTCCAGCTCGCAATCGTGCAGAGTTATCTCAAAGAAAGGGGCCATGGTGTTTCTGTATCTCTATTATGTTGGTGCGGCTTCGGAACTTTTAAATATCTTGATATATCTCGAGAACTACGCCTCTGATCGAAAAATATCATAGAACATAAAAAGTAGGAAACTTAATTCTCTACAAAAAAGGTCTCTTAACATTTTGCCATAGCTCGCTTCGTTTCCGAGATATTTGCAGATTTATCTCAAGGGAAGGGGCCTGACGGACATATTTCGAGATATTTCTTCTTTTTGTTGTTCTTCTTCTGCACAGCTAAGCTGGAAGTGGCATTTGCAGCGCGCAATAGTGCAGAGTTATCTCAAAGAAAGGGGCCACGGTGTTTCTGTATCTCTATTATGTTGGTGCGGCTTCGGAACTTTTAAATATCTTGATATATCTCGAGAACTACGCATCTGATCAAAAAATGTCATAGAACATGAAAAGTAGGAAACTTAATTCTCTACAAAAAAGGTCTCTTAACATTTTGCCATAGCTCTCTTCGTTTCCGAGATATTTGCAGATTTATCTCAAGGGAAGGGGCCTGACGGACATATTTCGAGATATTTCTTCTTCTTGTTGTTCTTCTTCTGCACAGCTAAGCTGGAAGTGGCATTTGCGGCTCGCACTAGTGCAGAGTTATCTCAACGAAAGGGGCCACGGTGTTTCTGTATCTCTATTATGTTGGTGCGGCTTCGGAACTTTTAAATATCTTGATATATCTCGAGAACTACGCGTCTGATCAAAAAATATCATAGAACATAAAAAGTAGGAAACTTAATTCTCTACAAAAACGGTCTCTTATCATTTTGCCATAGCTCGCTTCGTTTCCGAGATATTTGCAGATATATTTCAAGGGAAGGGGCCTGACGGGCATATTTCGAGATATTTCTTCTTCTTGTTGTTCTTCTTCTGCACAGCTAAGCTGGAAGTGGCATTTGCGGCTCGCACTAGTGCACAGTTATCTCAAAGAAAGGGGCCACGGTGTTTCTGTATCTCTATTATGTTGGTGCGTCTTCGGAACTTTTAAATATCTCGATATATCTCGAAAACTACGCTTCTGATCAAAAAATATCATAGAACATAAATTGTAGGAAACATAATTCTCTACAAATAAGGTCTCTCAACATTTTGCCATAGCTCTCTTCGTATCCGAGATATTTGCAGATTTATCTCAAGGGAAGGGGCCTGACGGACATATTTCGAGATATTTCTTCTTCTTGTTGTTCTTCTTCTGCACAGCTAAGCTGGAAGTGGCATTTGCGGCTCGCACTAGTGCAGGGTTATCTCAACGAAAGGGGCCACGGTGTTTCTGTATCTCTATTATGTTGGTGCGGCTTCGGAACTTTTAAATATCTTGATATATCTCGAGAACTACGCGTCTGATCAAAAAATATCATAGAACATAAAAAGTTGGAAACTTAATTCTCTATAAAAACGGTCTCTTAACATTTTGCCATAGCTCGCATCGTTTCCGAGATATTTGCAGATATATTTCAAGGGAATGGGCCAGACGGGCATATTTCGAGATATTTCTTCTTCTTGTTGTTCTTCTTCTGCACAGCTAAGCTGGAAGTGGCATTTGCGGCTCGCACTAGTGCACAGTTATCTCAAAGAAAGGGGCCACGGTGTTTCTGTATCTCTATTATGTTGGTGCATCTTCGGAACTTTTAAATATCTCGATATATCTCGAAAACTACGCTTCTGATCAAAAAATATCATAGAACATAAATTGTAGGAAACATAATTCTCTACAAAAAACGTCTCTTAACATTTTGCCATAGCTCGCTTCGTTTCCGAGATATTTGCAGATTCATCTCAAGGGAAGGGGTCTGACGGACATATTTCGAGATATTTCTTCTTCTTGTTGTTCTTCTTCTGCACAGCTAAGCTCGAAGTGGCATTTGCAGCTCGCAATAGTGCAGAGTTATCTCAAAGAAAGAGGCCACGGTGTTTCTGTACCTCTATTATGTTGGTGCAGCTTCGGAACTTTTAAATATCTTGATATATCTCGAGAACTACGCATCTGATCAAAAAATATCATCGAACATAAAAAGTAGGAAACTTAATTCTCTACAAAAAAGGTCTCTTAACATTTTGCCATAGCTCGCTTCGTTTCCGAGATATTTGCAGATTTATCTCAAGGGAAGTGGCCTGACGGACATATTTCGAGATATTTCTTCTTCTTGTTGTTCTTCTTCTGCACAGCTAAGCTGGAAGTGGCATTTGCAGCTCGCAATAGTGCAGAGATATCTCAAAGAAAGGGGCCACGGTGTTTCTGTATCTCTATTATGTTGGTGCGGCTTCGGACCTTTTAAATATCTTGATATATCTCGAGAACTACGCGTCTGATCAAAAAATATCATAGAACATAAAAAGTAAGAAACATAATTCTCTACAAAAAAGGTCTCTTAACATTTTGCCATAGCTCGCTTCGTTTCCGAGATATTTGCAGATTTATCTCAAGGGAAGGGGCCTGATGGACATATTTCGAGATATTTCTTCTTCTTGTTGTTCTTCTTCTACACAGCTGAGCTGGAAGTGGCATTTGCGGCTTGCACTAGTGCAGAGTTATCTCAACGAAAGGGGCCACGGTGTTTCTGTATCTCTATTATGTTGGTGCGGCTTCGGAACTTTTAAATATCTTGATATATCTCGAGAACTACGCGTCTGATCAAAAAATATCATAGAACATAAGAAGTAGGAAACTTAATTCTCTACAAAAACGGTCTCTTAACATTTTGCCATAGCTCGCTTCGTTTCCGAGATATTTGCAGATATATTTCAAGGGAAGGGGCCTGACGGGCATATTTCGAGATATTTCTTCTTCTTGTTGTTCTTCTTCTGCACAGCTAAGCTGGAAGTGGCATTTGCAGCTCGCAATAGTGCAGAGTTATCTCAAAGAAAGGGGCCACGGTGTTTCTGTATCTCTATTATGTTGGTGCGGCTTCGGAACTTTTAAATATCTCGATATATCTCGAAAACTACGCTTCTGATCAAAAAATATCATAGAACATAAATTGTAGGAAACATAATTCTCTACAAAGAACGTCTGTTAACATTTTGCCATAGCTCGCTTCGTTTCCGAGATATTTGCAGATTCAGCTCAAAGGAACTGGCCTGACGGACATATTTCGAGATATTTCTTCTTCTTGTTGTTCTTCCTCTGCACAGCTAAGCTGGAAGTGGCATTTGCAGCTCGCACTAGTGCAGAGTTATCTCAAAGAAAGGGGCCACGGTGTTTCTGTATCTCTATTATGTTGGTGCGGCTTCGGAACTTTTAAATATCTTGAGATATCTCGAGAACTACGCATCTGCTCAAAAAATATCATAGAACATAAAAAGTAGGAAACTTAATTCTCTACAAAAAAGGTCTCTTAACATTTTGCCATAGCTCGCTTCGTTTCCGAGATATTTGCAGATTTATCTCAAGGGAAGGGGCCTAACGGACATATTTCGAGATATTTCTTCTTCTTGTTGTTCTTCTTCTGCACAGCTAAGCTGGAAGTGGCATTTGCAGCTCGCAATAGTGCAGAGTTATCTCAAAGAAAGGGGCCACGGTGTTTCTTTATCTCTATTATGTTGGTGCGGCTTCGGAACTTTTAAATATCTTGATATATCTCGAGAATTACGCATCTGATCAAAAAATATCATAGAACATAAAAGGTAGGAAACTTAATTCTCTACAAAAAAGGTCTCTTAACATTTTGCCATAGCTCGCTTCGTTTCCGAGATATTTGCATATTTATCTCAAGGGAAGGGGCCTGACGGACATATTTCGAGATATTTCTTCTTCTTGTTGTTCTTCTTCTGCACAGCTAAGCTGGAAGTGGCATTTGCAGCTCGCAATAGTGCAGAGTTATCTCAAAGAAAGGGGCCACGGTGTTTCTGTATCTCTATTATGTTGGTGCGGCTTCGGAACTTTTAAATATCTTGATATATCTCGAGAACTACGCGTCTGATCAAAAAATATCATAGAACATAAAAAGTAGGAAACTTAATTCTCTACAACAACGGTCTCTTAACATTTTGCCACAGCTCGCTTCGTTTCCGAGATATTTGCATATTTATCTCAAGGGAAGGGGCCTGACGGACATATTTCGAGATATTTCTTCTTCTTGTTGTTCTTCTTCTGCACAGCTAAGCTGGAAGTGGCATTTGCAGCTCGCAATAGTGCAGAGTTATCTCAAAGAAAGGGGCCACGGTGTTTCTGTATCTCTATTATGTTGGTGCGGCATCGGAACTTTTATATATCTTGATATATCTCGAGAACTACGCGTCTGATCAAAATATATCATAGAACATAAAAAGTAGCAAACTTAATTCTCTACAACAACGGTCTCTTAACATTTTGCCATAGCTCGCTTCGTTTCCGAGATATTTGCATATTTATCTCAAGGGAAGGGGCCTGACGGACATATTTCGAGATATTTCTTCTTCTTGTTGTTCTTCTTCTGCACAGCTAAGCTGGAAGTGGCATTTGCGGCTCGCACTAGTGCAGAGTTATCTCAAAGAAAGGGGCCACGGTGTTTCTGTATCTCTATTATGTTGGTGCGGCTTCGGAACTTTTAAATATCTTGATATATCTCGAGAACTACGCTTCTGATCAAAAAATATCATAGAACGTAAATTGTAGGAAACATTATTCTCTACAAAAAAGGTCTCTTAACATTTTGCCATAGCTCGCTTCGTTTCCGAGATATTTGCAGATTCATCTCAAGGGAAGGGGTCTGACGGACATATTTCGAGATATTTCTTCTTCTTGTTGTTCTTCTTCTGCACAGCTAAGCTCGAAGTGGCATTTGCAGCTCGCAATAGTGCAGAGTTATCTCAAAGAAAGAGGCCACGGTGTTTCTGTACCTCTATTATGTTGGTGCAGCTTCGGAACTTTTAAATATCTTGATATATCTCGAGAACTACGCATCTGATCAAAAAATATCATCGAACATAAAAAGTAGGAAACTTAATTCTCTACAAAAAAGGTCTCTTAACATTTTGCCATAGCTCGCTTCGTTTCCGAGATATTTGCAGATTTATCTCAAGGGAAGTGGCCTGACGGACATATTTCGAGATATTTCTTCTTCTTGTTGTTCTTCTTCTGCACAGCTAAACTGGAAGTGGCATTTCCAGCTCGCAATCGTGCAGAGTTATCTCAAAGAAAGGGGCCATGGTGTTTCTGTATCTCTATTATGTTGGTGCGGCTTCGGAACTTTTAAATATCTTGATATATCTCGAGAACTACGCCTCTGATCGAAAAATATCATAGAACATAAAAAGTAGGAAACTTAATTCTCTACAAAAAAGGTCTCTTAACATTTTGCCATAGCTCGCTTCGTTTCCGAGATATTTGCAGATTTATCTCAAGGGAAGGGGCCTGACGGACATATTTCGAGATATTTCTTCTTTTTGTTGTTCTTCTTCTGCACAGCTAAGCTGGAAGTGGCATTTGCAGCGCGCAATAGTGCAGAGTTATCTCAAAGAAAGGGGCCACGGTGTTTCTGTATCTCTATTATGTTGGTGCGGCTTCGGAACTTTTAAATATCTTGATATATCTCGAGAACTACGCATCTGATCAAAAAATATCATACTACATGAAAAGTAGGAAACTTAATTCTCTACAAGAAAGGTCTCTAAACATTTTGCCATAGCTCGCTTCGTTTCCGAGATATTTGCAGATTTATCTCAAGGGAAGGGGCGTGACGGACATATTTCGAGATATTTCTTCTTCTTGTTGTTCTTCTTCTGCACAGCTAAGCTGGAAGCGGCATTTGCGGCTCGTACTAGTGCAGAGTTATCTCAAAGAAAGGGGCCACGGTGTTTCTGTATCTCTATCATGTTGGTGCGGCTTCGGAACTTTTAAATATCTCGATATATCTCGAAAACTACGCTTCTGATCAGAAAATATCATAGAACATAAATTGTAGGAAACATAATTCTCTACAAAAAACGTCTCTTAACATTTTGCCATAGCTCGCTTCGTTTCCGAGATATTTGCAGATTTATCTGAAGGGAAGGGGCCTAACGGACATATTTCGAGATATTTCTTCTTCTTGTTGTTCTTCTTCTGCACAGCTAAACTGGAAGTGGCATTTCCAGCTCGCAATAGTGCAGAGTTATCTCAAAGAAAGGGGCCACGGTGTTTCTGTATCTCTATTATGTTGGTGCGGCTTCGGAACTTTTAAATATCTCGATATATCTCGAAAACTACGCTTCTGATCAAAAAATATCATAGAACATAAATGGTAGGAAACATAATTCTCTACAAAAAAGGTCTCTTAACATTTTGCCATAGCTCGCTTCGTTTCCGAGATATTTGCAGATTTATCTCATGGGAAGGGGCCTGACGGACATATTTCGAGATATTTCTTCTTCTTGTTGTTCTTCTTCTGCACAGCTAAGCTGGAAGTGGCATTTGCAGCTCGCAATAGTGCAGAGTTATCTCAAAGAAAGGGGCCACGGTGTTTCTGTATCTCTATTATGTTGGTGCGGCTTCGGAACTTTTAAATATCTTGATATATCTCGAGAACTACGCCTCTGATCGAAAAATATCATAGAACATAAAAAGTAGCAAACTTAATTCTCTACAAAAAAGGTCTCTTAACATTTTGCCATAGCTCGCTTCGTTTCCGAGATATTTGCAGATTTATCTCAAGGGAAGGGGCCTGACGGACATATTTCGAGATATTTCTTCTTCTTGTTGTTCTTCTTCTGCACAGCTAAGCTCGAAGTGGCATTTCCAGCTCGCAATGGTGCAGAGTTATCTCAAAGAAAGGGGCCATGGTGTTTCTGTATCTCTATTATGTTGGTGCGGCTTCGGAACTTTTAAATATCTTAATATATCTCGAGAACTACGCCTCTGATCGAAAAATATCATAGAACATAAAAAGTAGGAAACTTAATTCTCTACAAAAAAGGTCTCTTAACATTTTGCCATAGCTCGCTTCGTTTCCGAGATATTTGCAGATTTATCTCAAGGGAAGGGGCCTGACGGACATATTTCGAGATATTTCTTCTTTTTTTTGTTCTTCTTCTGCACAGCTAAGCTGGAAGTGGCATTTGCAGCGCGCAATAGTGCAGAGTTATCTCAAAGAAAGGGGCCACGGTGTTTCTGTATCTCTATTATGTTGGTGCGGCTTCGGAACTTTTAAATATCTTGATATATCTCGAGAACTACGCATCTGATCAAAAAATATCATACTACATAAAAAGTAGGAAACTTAATTCTCTACAAGAAAGGTCTCTAAACATTTTGCCATAGCTCGCTTCGTTTCCGAGATATTTGCAGATTTATCTCAAGGGAAGGGGCGTGACGGACATATTTCGAGATATTTCTTCTTCCTGTTGTTCTTCTTCTGCACAGCTAAGCTGGAAGTGGCATTTGCGGCTCGCACTAGTGCAGAGTTATCTCAAAGAAAGGGGCCACGGTGTTTCTGTATCTCTATCATGTTGGTGCGGCTTCGGAACTTTTAAATATCTCGATATATCTCGAAAACTACGCTTCTGATCAGAAAATATCATAGAACATAAATTGTAGGAAACATAATTCTCTACAAAAAACGTCTCTTAACATTTTGCCATAGCTCGCTTCGTTTCCGAGATATTTGCAGATTTATCTCAAGGGAAGGGGCCTGACGGACATATTTCGAGATATTTCTTCTTTTTGTTGTTCTTCTTCTGCACAGCTCAGCTGGAAGTGGCATTTGCAGCGCGCAATAGTGCAGAGTTATCTCAAAGAAAGGGGCCACGGTGTTTCTGTATCTCTATTATGTTGGTGCGGCTTCGGAACTTTTAAATATCTTGATATATCTCGAGAACTACGCATCTGATCAAAAAATATCATACTACATAAAAAGTAGGAAACTTAATTCTCTACAAGAAAGGTCTCTAAACATTTTGCCATAGCTCGCTTCGTTTCCGAGATATTTGCAGATTTATCTCAAGGGAAGGGGCGTGACGGACATATTTCGAGATATTTCTTCTTCCTGTTGTTCTTCTTCTGCACAGCTGAGCTGGAAGTGGCATTTGCGGCTCGCACTAGTGCAGAGTTATCTCAAAGAAAGGGGCCACGGTGTTTCTGTATCTCTATCATGTTGGTGCGGCTTCGGAACTTTTAAATATCTCGATATATCTCGAAAACTACGCTTCTGATCAGAAAATATCATAGAACATAAATTGTAGGAAACATAATTCTCTACAAAAAACGTCTCTTAACATTTTGCCATAGCTCGCTTCGTTTCCGAGATATTTGCAGATTTATCTGAAGGGAAGGGGCCTAACGGACATATTTCGAGATATTTCTTCTTCTTGTTGTTCTTCTTCTGCACAGCTAAACTGGAAGTGGCATTTCCAGCTCGCAATAGTGCAGAGTTATCTCAAAGAAAGGGGCCACGGTGTTTCTGTATCTCTATTATGTTGGTGCGGCTTCGGAACTTTTAAATATCTTGATATATCTCGAGAACTACGCATCTGATCGAAAAATATCATAGAACATGAAAAGTAGGAAACTTAATTCTCTACAAAAAAGGTCTCTTAACATTTTGCCATAGCTCGCTTCGTTTCCGAGATATTTGCAGATTTATCTCAAGGGAAGGGGCCTAACGGACATATTTCGAGATATTTCTTCTTCTTGTTGTTCTTCTTCTGCACAGCTAAGCTGGAAGTGGCATTTGCG
Organism: Osmia lignaria lignaria; assembly: GCF_051020975.1. Taxonomy (NCBI): domain Eukaryota; kingdom Metazoa; phylum Arthropoda; class Insecta; order Hymenoptera; family Megachilidae; genus Osmia; species Osmia lignaria. The sequence goes on from NW_027478159.1 coordinate 25,087,064, forward strand.
GCTCGCACTAGTGCAGAGTTATCTCAAAGAAAGGGGTCACGGTGTTTATGTATCTCTATTATGTTGGTGCGGTTTCGGAACTTTTAAATATCTTGATATATCTCGAGAACTACGCATCTGGTCAAAAAATATCATAGAACGTAAAAGGTAGGAAACTTAATTCTCTACAAATAAGGTCTCTTAACATTTTGCCATAGCTCGCTTCGTTTCCGAGATATTTGCAGATTTATCTCAAGGGAAGGGGCCTAACGGACATATTTCGAGATATTTCTGCTTCTTGTTGTTCTTCTTCTGCACAGCTAAACTGGAAGTGGCATTTCCCGCTCGCAATAGTGCAGAGTTATCTCAAAGAGAGGGGCCACGGTGTTTCTGTATCTCTATTATGTTGGTGCGGCTTCGGAACTTTTAAATATCTTGATATATCTCGAGAACTACGCATCAGATCAAAAAATATCATAGAACATAAAAAGTAGCAAACTTAATTCTCTACAAAAAAGGTCTCTTAACATTTTGCCATAGCTCTCTTCGTTTCCGAGATATTTGCAGATTTATCTCAAGGGAAGGGGCCTGACGGACATATTTCGAGATATTTCTTCTTCTTGATGTTCTTCTTCTGCACAGCTAAGCTGGAAGTGGCATTTGCAGCTCGCAATAGTGCAGAGTTATCTCAAAGAAAGGGGCCACGGTGTTTCTGTATCTCTATTATGTTGGTGCGGCTTCGGAACTTTTAAATATCTTGATATATCTCAAGAACTACGCATCTGATCAAAAAATATCATAGAACATAAAAAGTAGGAAACTTAATTCTCTACAAAAAAGGTCTCTCAACATTTTGCCATAGCTCACTTCGTTTCTGAGATATTTGCAGATTTATCTCAAGGGAAGGGGCCTGACGGACATATTTCGAGATATTTCTTCTTCTTGTTGTTCTTCTTCTGCACAGCTAAGCTGGAAGTGGCATTTGCGGCTCGCACTAGTGCAGAGTTATCTCAAAGAAAGGGGCCACGGTGCTTCTGTATCTCTATTATGTTGGTGCGGCTTTGGAACTTTTAAATATCTCGATATATCTCGAAAACTACGCTTCTGACCAAAAAATATCATAGAACATAAATTGTAGGAAACATAATTCTCTACAAAAAAGGTCTCTTAACATTTTGCCATAGCTCGCTTCGTTTCCGAGATATTTGCAGATATATCTCAAGGGAAGGGGCCTGACGGACATATTTCGAGATATTTCTTCTTCTTGTTGTTCTTCTTCTGCACAGTTAAGCTGGAAGTGGCATTTACAGCTCGCAATAGTGCAGAGTTATCTCAAAGAAAGGGGCCACGGTGTTTCTGTATCTCTATTATGTTGGTGCGGCTTCGGAACTTTTAAATATCTTGATATATCTCGAGAACTACGCATCTGATCAAAAAATATCATAGAACATAAAAAGTAGGAAACTTAATTCTCTACAAAAAAGGTCTCTTAACATTTTGCCATAGCTCGCTTCGTTTCCGAGATATTTGCAGATTTATCTCAAGGGAAGGGGCCTGACGGACATATTTCGAGATATTTCTTCTTCTTGTTGTTCTTCTTCTGCACAGCTAAACTGGAAGTGGCATTTCCAGCTCGCAATAGTGCAGAGTTATCTCAAAGAAAGGGGCCACGGTGTTTCTGTATCTCTATTATGTTGGTGCGGCTTCGGAACTTTTAAATATCTTGATATATCTCGAGAACTACGCATCTGATCAAAAAATATCATAGAACATAAAAAGTAGGAAACTTAATTCTCTACAAAAAAGGTCTCTTAACATTTTGCCATAGCTCGCTTCGTTTCCGAGATATTTGCAGATTTATCTCAAGGGAAGGGGCCTGACGGACATACTTCGAGATATTTCTTCTTCTTGTTGTTCTTCTTCTGCACAGCTAAGCTGGAAGTGGCATTTGCAGCTCGCAATAGTGCAGAGTTATCTCAAAGAAAGGGGCCACGGTGTTTCTGTATCTCTATTATGTTGGTGCGGCTTCGGAACTTTTAAATATCTTGATATATCTCGAGAACTACGCATCTGATCAAAAAATATCATAGAACGTAAAAGGTAGGAGACTTAATTCTCTACAAATAAGGTCTCTTAACATTTTGCCATAGCTCGCTTCGTTTCCGAGATATTTGCAGATTTATCTCAAGGGAAGGGGCCTAACGGACATATTTCGAGATATTTTTGCTTCTTGTTGTTCTTCTTCTGCACAGCTAAACTGGAAGTGGCATTTCCAGCTCGCAATAGTGCAGAGTTATCTCAAAGAAAGGGGCCACGGTGTTTCTGTATCTCTATTATGTTGGTGCGGCTTCGGAACTTTTAAATATCTTCATATATCACGAGAACTACGGGTCTGATCAAAAAATATCATAGAACATAAAAAGTAGGAAACATAATTCTCTACAAAAAAGGTCTCTTAACATTTTGCCATAGCTCGCTTCGTTTCCGAGATATTTGCAGATTTATCTCAAGGGAAGGGGCCTGACGGACATATTTCGAGATATTTCTTCTTCTTGTTGTTCTTCTTCTGCACAGCTAAGCTGGAAGTGGCATTTGCGGCTCGCACTAGTGCAGAGTTATCTCAAAGAAAGGGGCCACGGTGTTTCTGTATCTCTATTATGTTGGTGCGGCTTCGGAACTTTTAAATATCTTGATATATCTCGAGAACTACGCATCTGATCAAAAAATATCATAGAACGTAAAAGGTAGGAAACTTAATTCTCTACAAATAAGGTCTCTTAACATTTTGCCATAGCTCGCTTCGTTTCCGAGATATTTGCAGATTTATCTCAAGGGAAGGGGCCTAACGGACATATTTCGAGATATTTTTGCTTCTTGTTGTTCTTCTTCTGCACAGCTAAGCTGGAAGTGGCATTTACAGCTCGCAACAGTGCAGAGTTATCTCAAAGAAAGGGGCCACGGTGTTTCTGTATCTCTATTATGTTGGTGCGACTTCGGAACTTTTAAATATCTTGATATATCTCGAGAACTACGCATCTGATCAAAAAATATCATAGAACATGAAAAGTAGGAAACTTAATTCTCTACAAAACAGGTCTCTTAACATTTTGCCATAGCTCTCTTCGTTTCCGAGATATTTGCAGATTTATCTCAAAGGAACTGGCCTGACGGACATATTTCGAGATATTTCTTCTTCTTGTTGTTCTTCCTCTGCACAGCTAAGCTGGAAGTGGCATTTGCAGCTCGCACTAGTGCAGAGTTATCTCAAAGAAAGGGGCCACGGTGTTTCTGTATCTCTATTATGTTGGTGCGGCTTCGGAACTTTTAAATATCTTGATATATCTCGAGAACTACGCATCTGCTCAAAAAATATCATAGAACATAAAAAGTAGGAAACTTAATTCTCTACAAAAAAGGTCTCTTAACATTTTGCCATAGCTCGCTTCGTTTCCGAGATATTTGCATATTTATCTCAAGGGAAGGGGCCTGACGGACATATTTCGAGATATTTCTTCTTCTTGTTGTTCTTCTTCTGCACAGCTAAGCTGGAAGTGGCATTTGCGGCTCGCACTAGTGCAGAGTTATCTCAAAGAAAGGGGCCACGGTGTTTCTGTATCTCTATTATGTTGGTGCGGCTTCGGAACTTTTAAATATCTCGATATATCTCGAAAACTACGCTTCTGATCAAAAAATATCATAGAACATAAATTGTAGGAAACATAATTCTCTACAAAAAAGGTCTCTTAACATTTTGCCATAGCTCGCTTCGTTTCCGAGATATTTGCAGATATATCTCAAGGGAAGGGGCCTGACGGACATATTTCGAGATATTTCTTCTTCTTGTTGTTCTTCTTCTGCACAGCTAAGCTGGAAGTGGCATTTACAGCTCGCAATAGTGCAGAGTTATCTCAAAGAAAGGGGCCACGGTGTTTCTGTATCTCTATTATGTTGGTGCGGCTTCGGAACTTTTAAATATCTTGATATATCTCGAGAACTACGCATCTGATCAAAAAATATCATAGAACATAAAAAGTAGGAAACTTAATTCTCTACAAAAAAGGTCTCTTAACATTTTGCCATAGCTCGCTTCGTTTCCGAGATATTTGCATATTTATCTCAAGGGAAGGGGCCTGACGGACATATTTCGAGATATTTCTTCTTCTTGTTGTTCTTCTTCTGCACAGCTAAGCTGGAAGTGGCATTTGCAGCTCGCAATAGTTCAGAGTTATCTCAAAGAAAGGGGCCACGGTGTTTCTGTATCTCTATTATGTTGGTGCGGCTTCGGAACTTTTAAATATCTTGATATATCTCGAGAACTACGCATCTGATCAAAAAATATCATAGAACATGAAAAGTAAGAAACTTAATTCTCTACAAAAAAGGTCTCTTAACATTTTGCCATAGCTCTCTTCGTTTCCGAGATATTTGCAGATTTATCTCAAGGGAAGGGGCCTGACGGACATATTTCGAGATATTTCTTCTTCTTGTTGTTCTTCTTCTGCACAGCTAAGCTGGAAGTGGCATTTGCGGCTCGCACTAGTGCAGGGTTATCTCAACGAAAGGGGCCACGGTGTTTCTGTATCTCTATTATGTTGGTGCGGCTTCGGAACTTTTAAATATCTTGATATATCTCGAGAACTACGCGTCTGATCAAAAAATATCATAGAACATAAAAAGTAGGAAACTTAATTCTCTACAAAAACGGTCTCTTAACATTTTGCCATAGCTCGCTTCGTTTCCGAGATATTTGCAGATATATTTCAAGGGAAGGGGCCTGACGGGCATATTTCGAGATATTTCTTCTTCTTGTTGTTCTTCTTCTGCACAGCTAAGCTGGAAGTGGCATTTGCGGCTCGCACTAGTGCACAGTTATCTCAAAGAAAGGGGCCACGGTGTTTCTGTATCTCTATTATGTTGGTGCGTCTTCGGAACTTTTAAATATCTCGATATATCTCGAAAACTACGCTTCTGATCAAAAAATATCATAGAACATAAATTGTAGGAAACATAATTCTCTACAAATAAGGTCTCTTAACATTTTGCCATAGCTCTCTTCGTTTCCGAGATATTTGCAGATTTATCTCAAGGGAAGGGGCCTGACGGACATATTTCGAGATATTTCTTCTTCTTGTTGTTCTTCTTCTGCACAGCTAAGCTGGAAGTGGCATTTGCGGCTCGCACTAGTGCAGGGTTATCTCAACGAAAGGGGCCACGGTGTTTCTGTATCTCTATTATGTTGGTGCGGCTTCGGAACTTTTAAATATCTTGATATATCTCGAGAACTACGCGTCTGATCAAAAAATATCATAGAACGTAAAAAGTAGGAAACTTAATTCTCTACAAAAACGGTCTCTTAACATTTTGCCATAGCTCGCTTCGTTTCCGAGATATTTGCAGATATATTTCAAGGGAATGGGCCTGACGGGCATATTTCGAGATATTTCTTCTTCTTGTTGTTCTTCTTCTGCACAGCTAAGCTGGAAGTGGCATTTGCGGCTCGCACTAGTGCACAGTTATCTCAAAGAAAGGGGCCACGGTGTTTCTGTATCTCTATTATGTTGGTGCGTCTTCGGAACTTTTAAATATCTCGATATATCTCGAAAACTACGCTTCTGATCAAAAAATATCATAGAACATAAATTGTAGGAAACATAATTCTCTACAAAAAACGTCTCTTAACATTTTGCCATAGCTCGCTTCGTTTCCGAGATATTTGCAGATATATCTCAAGGGAAGGGGCCTGACGGACATATTTCGAGATATTTCTTCTTCTTGTTGTTCTTCTTCTGCACAGCTAAGCTGGAAGTGGCATTTACAGCTCGCAATAGTGCAGAGTTATCTCAAAGAAAGGGGCCACGGTGTTTCTGTATCTCTATTATGTTGGTGCGGCTTCGGAACTTTTAAATATATTGATATATCTCGAGAACTACGCATCTGATCAAAAAATATCATAGAACATAAAAAGTAGGAAACTTAATTCTCTACAAAAAAGGTCTCTTAACATTTTGCCATAGCTCGCTTCGTTTCCGAGATATTTGCATATTTATCTCAAGGGAAGGGGCCTGACGGACATATTTCGAGATATTTCTTCTTCTTGTTGTTCTTCTTCTGCACAGCTAAGCTGGAAGTGGCATTTGCAGCTCGCAATAGTTCAGAGTTATCTCAAAGAAAGGGGCCACGGTGTTTCTGTATCTCTATTATGTTGGTGCGGCTTCGGAACTTTTAAATATCTTGATATATCTCGAGAACTACGCATCTGATCAAAAAATATCATAGAACATGAAAAGTAGGAAACTTAATTCTCTACAAAAAAGGTCTCTTAACATTTTGCCATAGCTCTCTTCGTTTCCGAGATATTTGCAGATTTATCTCAAGGGAAGGGGCCTGACGGACATATTTCGAGATATTTCTTCTTCTTGTTGTTCTTCTTCTGCACAGCTAAGCTGGAAGTGGCATTTGCGGCTCGCACTAGTGCAGGGTTATCTCAACGAAAGGGGCCACGGTGTTTCTGTATCTCTATTATGTTGGTGCGGCTTCGGAACTTTTAAATATCTTGATATATCTCGAGAACTACGCGTCTGATCAAAAAATATCATAGAACGTAAAAAGTAGGAAACTTAATTCTCTACAAAAACGGTCTCTTAACATTTTGCCATAGCTCGCTTCGTTTCCGAGATATTTGCAGATATATTTCAAGGGAATGGGCCTGACGGGCATATTTCGAGATATTTCTTCTTCTTGTTGTTCTTCTTCTGCACAGCTAAGCTGGAAGTGGCATTTGCGGCTCGCACTAGTGCACAGTTATCTCAAAGAAAGGGGCCACGGTGTTTCTGTATCTCTATTATGTTGGTGCGTCTTCGGAACTTTTAAATATCTCGATATATCTCGAAAACTACGCTTCTGATCAAAAAATATCATAGAACATAAATTGTAGGAAACATAATTCTCTACAAAAAACGTCTCTTAACATTTTGCCATAGCTCGCTTCGTTTCCGAGATATTTGCAGATATATCTCAAGGGAAGGGGCCTGACGGACATATTTCGAGATATTTCTTCTTCTTGTTGTTCTTCTTCTGCACAGCTAAGCTGGAAGTGGCATTTACAGCTCGCAATAGTGCAGAGTTATCTCAAAGAAAGGGGCCACGGTGTTTCTGTATCTCTATTATGTTGGTGCGGCTTCGGAACTTTTAAATATATTGATATATCTCGAGAACTACGCATCTGATCAAAAAATATCATAGAACATAAAAAGTAGGAAACTTAAGTCTCTACAAAAAAGGTCTCTTAACATTTTGCCATAGCTCGCTTCGTTTCCGAGATATTTGCATATTTATCTCAAGGGAAGGGGCCTGACGGACATATTTCGAGATATTTCTTCTTCTTGTTGTTCTTCTTCTGCACAGCTAAGCTGGAAGTGGCATTTGCAGCTCGCAATAGTTCAGAGTTATCTCAAAGAAAGGGGCCACGGTGTTTCTGTATCTCTATTATGTTGGTGCGGCTTCGGAACTTTTAAATATCTTGATATATCTCGAGAACTACGCATCTGATCAAAAAATATCATAGAACATGAAAAGTAGGAAACTTAATTCTCTACAAAAAAGGTCTCTTAACATTTTGCCATAGCTCTCTTCGTTTCCGAGATATTTGCAGATTTATCTCAAGGGAAGGGGCCTGACGGACATATTTCGAGATATTTCTTCTTCTTGTTGTTCTTCTTCTGCACAGCTAAGCTGGAAGTGGCATTTGCGGCTCGCACTAGTGCAGGGTTATCTCAACGAAAGGGGCCACGGTGTTTCTGTATCTCTATTATGTTGGTGCGGCTTCGGAACTTTTAAATATCTTGATATATCTCGAGAACTACGCGTCTGATCAAAAAATATCATAGAACATAAAAAGTAGGAAACTTAATTCTCTACAAAAACGGTCTCTTAACATTTTGCCATAGCTCGCTTCGTTTCCGAGATATTTGCAGATATATTTCAAGGGAAGGGGCCTGACGGGCATATTTCGAGATATTTCTTCTTCTTGTTGTTCTTCTTCTGCACAGCTAAGCTGGAAGTGGCATTTGCGGCTCGCACTAGTGCACAGTTATCTCAAAGAAAGGGGCCACGGTGTTTCTGTATCTCTATTATGTTGGTGCGTCTTCGGAACTTTTAAATATCTCGATATATCTCGAAAACTACGCTTCTGATCAAAAAATATCATAGAACATAAATTGTAGGAAACATAATTCTCTACAAATAAGGTGTCTTAACATTTTGCCATAGCTCTCTTCGTTTCCGAGATATTTGCAGATTTATCTCAAGGGAAGGGGCCTGACGGACATATTTCGAGATATTTCTTCTTCTTGTTGTTCTTCTTCTGCACAGCTAAGCTGGAAGTGGCATTTACAGCTCGCAATAGTGCAGAGTTATCTCAAAGAAAGGGGCCACGGTGTTTCTGTATCTCTATTATGTTGGTGCGGCTTCGGAACTTTTAAATATATTGATATATCTCGAGAACTACGCATCTGATCAAAAAATATCATAGAACATAAAAAGTAGGAAACTTAATTCTCTACAAAAAAGGTCTCTTAACATTTTGCCATAGCTCGCTTCGTTTCCGAGATATTTGCATATTTATCTCAAGGGAAGGGGCCTGACGGACATATTTCGAGATATTTCTTCTTCTTGTTGTTCTTCTTCTGCACAGCTAAGCTGGAAGTGGCATTTGCAGCTCGCAATAGTTCAGAGTTATCTCAAAGAAAGGGGCCACGGTGTTTCTGTATCTCTATTATGTTGGTGCGGCTTCGGAACTTTTAAATATCTTGATATATCTCGAGAACTACGCATCTGATCAAAAAATATCATAGAACATGAAAAGTAGGAAACTTAATTCTCTACAAAAAAGGTCTCTTAACATTTTGCCATAGCTCTCTTCGTTTCCGAGATATTTGCAGATTTATCTCAAGGGAAGGGGCCTGACGGACATATTTCGAGATATTTCTTCTTCTTGTTGTTCTTCTTCTGCACAGCTAAGCTGGAAGTGGCATTTGCGGCTCGCACTAGTGCAGGGTTATCTCAACGAAAGGGGCCACGGTGTTTCTGTATCTCTATTATGTTGGTGCGGCTTCGGAACTTTTAAATATCTTGATATATCTCGAGAACTACGCGTCTGATCAAAAAATATCATAGAACATAAAAAGTAGGAAACTTAATTCTCTACAAAAACGGTCTCTTAACATTTTGCCATAGCTCGCTTCGTTTCCGAGATATTTGCAGATATATTTCAAGGGAAGGGGCCTGACGGGCATATTTCGAGATATTTCTTCTTCTTGTTGTTCTTCTTCTGCACAGCTAAGCTGGAAGTGGCATTTGCGGCTCGCACTAGTGCACAGTTATCTCAACGAAAGGGGCCACGGTGTTTCTGTATCTCTATTATGTTGGTGCGTCTTCGGAACTTTTAAATATCTCGATATATCTCGAAAACTACGCTTCTGATCAAAAAATATCATAGAACATAAATTGTAGAAACATAATTCTCTACAAATAAGGTCTCTTAACATTTTGCCATAGCTCTCTTCGTTTCCGAGATATTTGCAGATTTATCTCAAGGGAAGGGGCCTGACGGACATATTTCGAGATATTTCTTCTTCTTGTTGTTCTTCTTCTGCACAGCTAAGCTGGAAGTGGCATTTGCGGCTCGCACTAGTGCAGGGTTATCTCAACGAAAGGGGCCACGGTGTTTCTGTATCTCTATTATGTTGGTGCGGCTTCGGAACTTTTAAATATCTTGATATATCTCGAGAACTACGCGTCTGATCAAAAAATATCATAGAACATAAAAAGTAGGAAACTTAATTCTCTACAAAAACGGTCTCTTAACATTTTGCCATAGCTCGCTTCGTTTCCGAGATATTTGCAGATTTATCTCAAGGGAAGTGGCCTGACGGACATATTTCGAGATATTTCTTCTTCTTGTTGTTCTTCTTCTGCACAGCTAAGCTGGAAGTGGCATTTGCAGCTCGCAATAGTGCAGAGATATCTCAAAGAAAGGGGCCACGGTGTTTCTGTATCTCTATTATGTTGGTGCGGCTTCGGAACTTTTAAATATCTTGATATATCTCGAGAACTACGCGTCTGATCAAAAAATATCATAGAACATAAAAAGTAAGAAACATAATTCTCTACAAAAAAGGTCTCTTAACATTTTGCCATAGCTCGCTTCGTTTCCGAGATATTTGCAGATTTATCTCAAGGGAAGGGGCCTGACGGACATATTTCGAGATATTTCTTCTTCTTGTTGTTCTTCTTCTGCACAGCTGAGCTGGAAGCGGCATTTGCGGCTTGCACTAGTGCAGAGTTATCTCAACGAAAGGGGCCACGGTGTTTCTGTATCTCTATTATGTTGGTGCGGCTTCGGAACTTTTAAATATCTTGATATATCTCGAGAACTACGCGTCTGATCAAAAAATATCATAGAACATAAAAAGTAGGAAACTTAATTCTCTACAAAAACGGTCTCTTAAGATTTTGCCATAGCTCGCTTCGTTTCCGAGATATTTGCAGATATATTTCAAGGGAAGGGGCCTGACGGGCATATTTCGAGATATTTCTTCTTCTTGTTGTTCTTCTTCTGCACAGCTAAGCTGGAAGTGGCATTTGCAGCTCGCAATAGTGCAGAGTTATCTCAAAGAAAGGGGCCACGGTGTTTCTGTATCTCTATTATGTTGGTGCGGCTTCGGAACTTTTAAATATCTCGATATATCTCGAAAACTACGCTTCTGATCAAAAAATATCATAGAACATAAATTGTAGGAAACATAATTCTCTACAAAAAACGTCTGTTAACATTTTGCCATAGCTCGCTTCGTTTCCGAGATATTTGCAGATTCAGCTCAAAGGAACTGGCCTGACGGACATATTTCGAGATATTTCTTCTTCTTGTTGTTCTTCCTCTGCACAGCTAAGCTGGAAGTGGCATTTGCAGCTCGCACTAGTGCAGAGTTATCTCAAAGAAAGGGGCCACGGTGTTTCTGTATCTCTATTATGTTGGTGCGTCTTCGGAACTTTTAAATATCTTGATATATCTCGAGAACTACGCATCTGCTCAAAAAATATCATAGAACATAAAAAGTAGGAAACTTAATTCTCTACAAAAAAGGTCTCTTAACATTTTGCCATAGCTCGCTTCGTTTCCGAGATATTTGCATATTTATCTCAAGGGAAGGGGCCTGACGGACATATTTCGAGATATTTCTTCTTCTTGTTGTCCTTCTTCTGCACAGCTAAGCTGGAAGTGGCATTTGCGGCTCGCACTAGTGCAGAGTTATCTCAAAGAAAGGGGCCACGGTGTTTCTGTATCTCTATTATGTTGGTGCGGCTTCGGAACTTTTAAATATCTCGATATATCTCGAAAACTACGCTTCTGATCAAAAAATATCATAGAACATAAATTGTAGGAAACATAATTCTCTACAAAAAAGGTCTCTTAACATTTTGCCATAGCTCGCTTCGTTTCCGAGATATTTGCAGATATATCTCAAGGGAAGGGGCCTGACGGACATATTTCGAGATATTTCTTCTTCTTGTTGTTCTTCTTCTGCACAGCTAAGCTGGAAGTGGCATTTACAGCTCGCAATAGTGCAGAGTTATCTCAAAGAAAGGGGCCACGGTGTTTCTGTATCTCTATTATGTTGGTGCGGCTTCGGAACTTTTAAATATCTTGATATATCTCGAGAACTACGCATCTGATCAAAAAATATCATAGAACATAAAAAGTAGGAAACTTAATTCTCTACAAAAAAGGTCTCTTAACATTTTGCCATAGCTCGCTTCGTTTCCGAGATATTTGCATATCTATCTCAAGGGAAGGGGCCTGACGGACATATTTCGAGATATTTCTTCTTCTTGTTGTTCTTCTTCTGCACAGCTAAGCTGGAAGTGGCATTTGCGGCTCGCACTAGTGCAGAGTTATCTCAAAGAAAGGGGCCACGGTGTTTCTGTATCTCTATTATGTTGGTGCGGCTTCGGAACTTTTAAATATCTCGATATATCTCGAAAACTACGCTTCTGATCAAAAAATATCATAGAACCTAAATTGTAGGAAACATAATTCTATACAAAAAAGGTCTCTTAACATTTTGCCATAGCTCGCTTCGTTTCCGAGATATTTGCAGATATATCTCAAGGGAAGGGGCCTGACGAACATATTTCGAGATATTTCTTCCTCTTGTTGTTCTTCTTCTGCACAGCTAAGCTGGAAGTGGCATTTGCAGCTCGCAATAGTGCAGAGTTATCTCAAAGAAAGGGGCCACGGTGTTTCTGTATCTCTATTATGTTGGTGCGGCTTCGGAACTTTTAAATATCTTGATATATCTCGAGAACTACGCATCTGATCAAAAAATATCATAGAACATGAAAAGTAGGAAACTTAATTCTCTACCAAAAAGGTCTCTTAACATTTTGCCATAGCTCTCTTCGTTTCCGAGATATTTGCAGATTTATCTCAAGGGAAGTGGCCTGACGGACATATTTCGAGATATTCCTTCTTCTTGTTGTTCTTCTTCTGCACAGCTAAGCTGGAAGTGGCATTTGCCGCTCGCACTAGTGCAGAGTTATCTCAAAGAAAGGGGCCACGGTGTTTCTGTATCTCTATTATGTTGGTGCGGCTTCGGAACTTTTAAATATCTTGATATATCTCGAGAACTACGCATCTGATCAAAAAATATCATAGAACATAAAAAGTAGAAAACTTAATTCTCTACCACAACGGTCTCTTAACATTTTGCCACAGCTCGCTTCGTTTCCGAGATATTTGCATATTTATCTCAAGGGAAGGGGCCTGACGGACATATTTCGAGATATTTCTTCTTTTTGTTGTTCTTCTTCTGCACAGCTAAGCTGGAAGTGGCATTTGCAGCGCGCAATAGTGCAGAGTTATCTCAAAGAAAGGGGCCACGGTGTTTCTTTATCTCTATTATGTTGGTGCGGCTTCGGAACTTTTAAATATCTCGATATATCTCGAAAACTACGCTTCTGCTCAAAAAATATCATAGAACATAAAAAGTAGGAAACTTAATTCTCTACAAAAAAGGTCTCTTAACATTTTGCCATAGCTCGCTTCGTTTCCGAGATATTTGCAGATTTATCTCAAGGGAAGGGGCCTAACGGACATATTTCGAGATATTTCTTCTTCTTGTTGTTCTTCTTCTGCACAGCTAAACTGGAAGTGGCATTTCCAGCTCGCAATAGTGCAGAGTTATCTCAAAGAAAGGGGCCACGGTGTTTCTGTATCTCTATTATGTTGGTGCGGCTTCGGAACTTTTAAATATCTTGATATATCTCGAGAACTACGCATCTGATCAAAAAATATCATAGAACATAAAAAGTAGGAAACTTAATTCTCTACAAAAAAGGTCTCTTAACATTTTGCCATAGCTCGCTTCGTTTCCGAGATATTTGCAGATATATTTCAAGGGAAGGGGCCTGACGGGCATATTTCGAGATATTTCTTCTTCTTGTTGTTCTTCTTCTGCACAGCTAAGCTGGAAGTGGCATTTGCAGCTCGCAATAGTGCAGAGTTATCTCAAAGAAAGGGGCCACGGTGTTTCTGTATCTTTATTATGTTGGTGCGGCTTCGGAACTTTTAAATATCTCGATATATCTCGAAAACTACGCTTCTGATCAAAAAATATCATAGAACATAAATTGTAGGAAACATAATTCTCTACAAAAAACGTCTGTTAACATTTTGCCATAGCTCGCTTCGTTTCCGAGATATTTGCAGATTCAGCTCAAAGGAACTGGCCTGACGGACATATTTCGAGATATTTCTTCTTCTTGTTGTTCTTCCTCTGCACAGCTAAGCTGGAAGTGGCATTTGCAGCTCGCACTAGTGCAGAGTTATCTCAAAGAAAGGGGCCACGGTGTTTCTGTATCTCTATTATGTTGGTGCGTCTTCGGAACTTTTAAATATCTTGATATATCTCGAGAACTACGCATCTGCTCAAAAAATATCATAGAACATAAAAAGTAGGAAACTTAATTCTCTACAAAAAAGGTCTCTTAACATTTTGCCATAGCTCGCTTCGTTTCCGAGATATTTGCATATTTATCTCAAGGGAAGGGGCCTGACGGACATATTTCGAGATATTTCTTCTTCTTGTTGTTCTTCTTCTGCACAGCTAAGCTGGAAGTGGCATTTGCAGCTCGCAATAGTTCAGAGTTATCTCAAAGAAAGGGGCCACGGTGTTTCTGTATCTCTATTATGTTGGTGCGGCTTCGGAACTTTTAAATATCTTGATATATCTCGAGAACTACGCATCTGATCAAAAAATATCGTAGAACATGAAAAGTAGGAAACTTAATTCTCTACAAAAAAGGTCTCTTAACATTTTGCCATAGCTCTCTTCGTTTCCGAGATATTTGCAGATTTATCTCAAGGGAAGGGGCCTGACGGACATATTTCGAGATATTTCTTCTTCTTGTTGTTCTTCTTCTGCACAGCTAAGCTGGAAGTGGCATTTGCGGCTCGCACTAGTGCAGGGTTATCTCAACGAAAGGGGCCACGGTGTTTCTGTATCTCTATTATGTTGGTGCGGCTTCGGAACTTTTAAATATCTTGATATATCTCGAGAACTACGCGTCTGATCAAAAAATATCATAGAACATAAAAAGTAGGAAACTTAATTCTCTACAAAAACGGTCTCTTAACATTTTGCCATAGCTCGCTTCGTTTCCGAGATATTTGCAGATATATTTCAAGGGAAGGGGCCTGACGGGCATATTTCGAGATATTTCTTCTTCTTGTTGTTCTTCTTCTGCACAGCTAAGCTGGAAGTGGCATTTGCGGCTCGCACTAGTGCACAGTTATCTCAAAGAAAGGGGCCACGGTGTTTCTGTATCTCTATTATGTTGGTGCGTCTTCGGAACTTTTAAATATCTCGATATATCTCGAAAACTACGCTTCTGATCAAAAAATATCATAGAACATAAATTGTAGGAAACATAATTCTCTACAAATAAGGTCTCTTAACATTTTGCCATAGCTCTCTTCGTTTCCGAGATATTTGCAGATTTATCTCAAGGGAAGGGGCCTGACGGACATATTTCGAGATATTTCTTCTTCTTGTTGTTCTTCTTCTGCACAGCTAAGCTGGAAGTGGCATTTACAGCTCGCAATAGTGCAGAGTTATCTCAAAGAAAGGGGCCACGGTGTTTCTGTATCTCTATTATGTTGGTGCGGCTTCGGAACTTTTAAATATATTGATATATCTCGAGAACTACGCATCTGATCAAAAAATATCATAAAACATAAAAAGTAGGAAACTTAATTCTCTACAAAAAAGGTCTCTTAACATTTTGCCATAGCTCGCTTCGTTTCCGAGATATTTGCATATTTATCTCAAGGGAAGGGGCCTGACGGACATATTTCGAGATATTTCTTCTTCTTGTTGTTCTTCTTCTGCACAGCTAAGCTGGAAGTGGCATTTCCAGCTCGCAATAGTTCAGAGTTATCTCAAAGAAAGGGGCCACGGTGTTTCTGTATCTCTATTATGTTGGTGCGGCTTCGGAACTTTTAAATATCTTGATATATCTCGAGAACTACGCATCTGATCAAAAAATATCATAGAACATGAAAAGTAGGAAACTTAATTCTCTACAAAAAAGGTCTCTTAACATTTTGCCATAGCTCTCTTCGTTTCCGAGATATTTGCAGATTTATCTCAAGGGAAGGGGCCTGACGGACATATTTCGAGATATTTCTTCTTCTTGTTGTTCTTCTTCTGCACAGCTAAGCTGGAAGTGGCATTTGCGGCTCGCACTAGTGCAGGGTTATCTCAACGAAAGGGGCCACGGTGTTTCTGTATCTCTATTATGTTGGTGCGGCTTCGGAACTTTTAAATATCTTGATATATCTCGAGAACTACGCGTCTGATCAAAAAATATCATAGAACATAAAAAGTAGGAAACTTAATTCTCTACAAAAACGGTCTCTTAACATTTTGCCATAGCTCGCTTCGTTTCCGAGATATTTGCAGATATATTTCAAGGGAAGGGGCCTGACGGGCATATTTCGAGATATTTCTTCTTCTTGTTGTTCTTCTTCTGCACAGCTAAGCTGGAAGTGGCATTTGCGGCTCGCACTAGTGCACAGTTATCTCAACGAAAGGGGCCACGGTGTTTCTGTATCTCTATTATGTTGGTGCGTCTTCGGAACTTTTAAATATCTCGATATATCTCGAAAACTACGCTTCTGATCAAAAAATATCATAGAACATAAATTGTAGAAACATAATTCTCTACAAATAAGGTCTCTTAACATTTTGCCATAGCTCTCTTCGTTTCCGAGATATTTGCAGATTTATCTCAAGGGAAGGGGCCTGACGGACATATTTCGAGATATTTCTTCTTCTTGTTGTTCTTCTTCTGCACAGCTAAGCTGGAAGTGGCATTTGCGGCTCGCACTAGTGCAGGGTTATCTCAACGAAAGGGGCCACGGTGTTTCTGTATCTCTATTATGTTGGTGCGGCTTCGGAACTTTTAAATATCTTGATATATCTCGAGAACTACGCGTCTGATCAAAAAATATCATAGAACATAAAAAGTAGGAAACTTAATTCTCTACAAAAACGGTCTCTTAACATTTTGCCATAGCTCGCTTCGTTTCCGAGATATTTGCAGATTTATCTCAAGGGAAGTGGCCTGACGGACATATTTCGAGATATTTCTTCTTCTTGTTGTTCTTCTTCTGCACAGCTAAGCTGGAAGTGGCATTTGCAGCTCGCAATAGTGCAGAGATATCTCAAAGAAAGGGGCCACGGTGTTTCTGTATCTCTATTATGTTGGTGCGGCTTCGGAACTTTTAAATATCTTGATATATCTCGAGAACTACGCGTCTGATCAAAAAATATCATAGAACATAAAAAGTAAGAAACATAATTCTCTACAAAAAAGGTCTCTTAACATTTTGCCATAGCTCGCTTCGTTTCCGAGATATTTGCAGATTTATCTCAAGGGAAGGGGCCTGACGGACATATTTCGAGATATTTCTTCTTCTTGTTGTTCTTCTTCTGCACAGCTGAGCTGGAAGCGGCATTTGCGGCTTGCACTAGTGCAGAGTTATCTCAACGAAAGGGGCCACGGTGTTTCTGTATCTCTATTATGTTGGTGCGGCTTCGGAACTTTTAAATATCTTGATATATCTCGAGAACTACGCGTCTGATCAAAAAATATCATAGAACATAAAAAGTAGGAAACTTAATTCTCTACAAAAACGGTCTCTTAAGATTTTGCCATAGCTCGCTTCGTTTCCGAGATATTTGCAGATATATTTCAAGGGAAGGGGCCTGACGGGCATATTTCGAGATATTTCTTCTTCTTGTTGTTCTTCTTCTGCACAGCTAAGCTGGAAGTGGCATTTGCAGCTCGCAATAGTGCAGAGTTATCTCAAAGAAAGGGGCCACGGTGTTTCTGTATCTCTATTATGTTGGTGCGGCTTCGGAACTTTTAAATATCTCGATATATCTCGAAAACTACGCTTCTGATCAAAAAATATCATAGAACATAAATTGTAGGAAACATAATTCTCTACAAAAAACGTCTGTTAACATTTTGCCATAGCTCGCTTCGTTTCCGAGATATTTGCAGATTCAGCTCAAAGGAACTGGCCTGACGGACATATTTCGAGATATTTCTTCTTCTTGTTGTTCTTCCTCTGCACAGCTAAGCTGGAAGTGGCATTTGCAGCTCGCACTAGTGCAGAGTTATCTCAAAGAAAGGGGCCACGGTGTTTCTGTATCTCTATTATGTTGGTGCGTCTTCGGAACTTTTAAATATCTTGATATATCTCGAGAACTACGCATCTGCTCAAAAAATATCATAGAACATAAAAAGTAGGAAACTTAATTCTCTACAAAAAAGGTCTCTTAACATTTTGCCATAGCTCGCTTCGTTTCCGAGATATTTGCATATTTATCTCAAGGGAAGGGGCCTGACGGACATATTTCGAGATATTTCTTCTTCTTGTTGTCCTTCTTCTGCACAGCTAAGCTGGAAGTGGCATTTGCGGCTCGCACTAGTGCAGAGTTATCTCAAAGAAAGGGGCCACGGTGTTTCTGTATCTCTATTATGTTGGTGCGGCTTCGGAACTTTTAAATATCTCGATATATCTCGAAAACTACGCTTCTGATCAAAAAATATCATAGAACATAAATTGTAGGAAACATAATTCTCTACAAAAAAGGTCTCTTAACATTTTGCCATAGCTCGCTTCGTTTCCGAGATATTTGCAGATATATCTCAAGGGAAGGGGCCTGACGGACATATTTCGAGATATTTCTTCTTCTTGTTGTTCTTCTTCTGCACAGCTAAGCTGGAAGTGGCATTTACAGCTCGCAATAGTGCAGAGTTATCTCAAAGAAAGGGGCCACGGTGTTTCTGTATCTCTATTATGTTGGTGCGGCTTCGGAACTTTTAAATATCTTGATATATCTCGAGAACTACGCATCTGATCAAAAAATATCATAGAACATAAAAAGTAGGAAACTTAATTCTCTACAAAAAAGGTCTCTTAACATTTTGCCATAGCTCGCTTCGTTTCCGAGATATTTGCATATCTATCTCAAGGGAAGGGGCCTGACGGACATATTTCGAGATATTTCTTCTTCTTGTTGTTCTTCTTCTGCACAGCTAAGCTGGAAGTGGCATTTGCGGCTCGCACTAGTGCAGAGTTATCTCAAAGAAAGGGGCCACGGTGTTTCTGTATCTCTATTATGTTGGTGCGGCTTCGGAACTTTTAAATATCTCGATATATCTCGAAAACTACGCTTCTGATCAAAAAATATCATAGAACCTAAATTGTAGGAAACATAATTCTATACAAAAAAGGTCTCTTAACATTTTGCCATAGCTCGCTTCGTTTCCGAGATATTTGCAGATATATCTCAAGGGAAGGGGCCTGACGGACATATTTCGAGATATTTCTTCTTCTTGTTGTTCTTCTTCTGCACAGCTAAGCTGGAAGTGGCATTTGCAGCTCGCAATAGTGCAGAGTTATCTCAAAGAAAGGGGCCACGGTGTTTCTGTATCTCTATTATGTTGGTGCGGCTTCGGAACTTTTAAATATCTTGATATATCTCGAGAACTACGCATCTGATCAAAAAATATCATAGAACATGAAAAGTAGGAAACTTAATTCTCTACCAAAAAGGTCTCTTAACATTTTGCCATAGCTCTCTTCGTTTCCGAGATATTTGCAGATTTATCTCAAGGGAAGTGGCCTGACGGACATATTTCGAGATATTCCTTCTTCTTGTTGTTCTTCTTCTGCACAGCTAAGCTGGAAGTGGCATTTGCCGCTCGCACTAGTGCAGAGTTATCTCAAAGAAAGGGGCCACGGTGTTTCTGTATCTCTATTATGTTGGTGCGGCTTCGGAACTTTTAAATATCTTGATATATCTCGAGAACTACGCATCTGATCAAAAAATATCATAGAACATAAAAAGTAGAAAACTTAATTCTCTACCACAACGGTCTCTTAACATTTTGCCACAGCTCGCTTCGTTTCCGAGATATTTGCATATTTATCTCAAGGGAAGGGGCCTGACGGACATATTTCGAGATATTTCTTCTTTTTGTTGTTCTTCTTCTGCACAGCTAAGCTGGAAGTGGCATTTGCAGCGCGCAATAGTGCAGAGTTATCTCAAAGAAAGGGGCCACGGTGTTTCTTTATCTCTATTATGTTGGTGCGGCTTCGGAACTTTTAAATATCTCGATATATCTCGAAAACTACGCTTCTGCTCAAAAAATATCATAGAACATAAAAAGCAGGAAACTTAATTCCCTACAAAAAAGGTCTCTTAACATTTTGCCATAGCTCGCTTCGTTTCCGAGATATTTGCAGATTTATCTCAAGGGAAGGGGCCTAACGGACATATTTCGAGATATTTCTTCTTCTTGTTGTTCTTCTTCTGCACAGCTAAACTGGAAGTGGCATTTCCAGCTCGCAATAGTGCAGAGTTATCTCAAAGAAAGGGGCCACGGTGTTTCTGTATCTCTATTATGTTGGTGCGGCTTCGGAACTTTTAAATATCTTGATATATCTCGAGAACTACGCATCTGATCAAAAAATATCATAGAACATAAAAAGTAGGAAACTTAATTCTCTACAAAAAAGGTCTCTTAACATTTTGCCATAGCTCGCTTCGTTTCCGAGATATTTGCAGATATATTTCAAGGGAAGGGGCCTGACGGGCATATTTCGAGATATTTCTTCTTCTTGTTGTTCTTCTTCTGCACAGCTAAGCTGGAAGTGGCATTTGCAGCTCGCAATAGTGCAGAGTTATCTCAAAGAAAGGGGCCACGGTGTTTCTGTATCTTTATTATGTTGGTGCGGCTTCGGAACTTTTAAATATCTCGATATATCTCGAAAACTACGCTTCTGATCAAAAAATATCATAGAACATAAATTGTAGGAAACATAATTCTCTACAAAAAACGTCTGTTAACATTTTGCCATAGCTCGCTTCGTTTCCGAGATATTTGCAGATTCAGCTCAAAGGAACTGGCCTGACGGACATATTTCGAGATATTTCTTCTTCTTGTTGTTCTTCCTCTGCACAGCTAAGCTGGAAGTGGCATTTGCAGCTCGCACTAGTGCAGAGTTATCTCAAAGAAAGGGGCCACGGTGTTTCTGTATCTCTATTATGTTGGTGCGTCTTCGGAACTTTTAAATATCTTGATATATCTCGAGAACTACGCATCTGCTCAAAAAATATCATAGAACATAAAAAGTAGGAAACTTAATTCTCTACAAAAAAGGTCTCTTAACATTTTGCCATAGCTCGCTTCGTTTCCGAGATATTTGCATATTTATCTCAAGGGAAGGGGCCTGACGGACATATTTCGAGATATTTCTTCTTCTTGTTGTTCTTCTTCTGCACAGCTAAGCTGGAAGTGGCATTTGCGGCTCGCACTAGTGCAGAGTTATCTCAAAGAAAGGGGCCACGGTGTTTCTGTATCTCTATTATGTTGGTGCGGCTTCGGAACTTTTAAATATCTCGATATATCTCGAAAACTACGCTTCTGATCAAAAAATACCATAGAACATAAATTGTAGGAAACATAATTCTCTACAAAAAAGGTCTCTTAACATTTTGCCATAGCTCGCTTCGTTTCCGAGATATTTGCAGATATATCTCAAGGGAAGGGGCCTGACGGACATATTTCGAGATATTTCTTCTTCTTGTTGTTCTTCTTCTGCACAGCTAAGCTGGAAGTGGCATTTACGGCTCGCAATAGTGCAGAGTTATCTCAAAGAAAGGGGCCACGGTGTTTCTGTATCTCTATTATGTTGGTGCGGCTTCGGAACTTTTAAATATCTTGATATATCTCGAGAACTACGCATCTGATCAAAAAATATCATAGAACATAAAAAGTAGGAAACTTAATTCTCTACAAAAAAGGTCTCTTAACATTTTGCCATAGCTCGCTTCGTTTCCGAGATATTTGCATATTTATCTCAAGGGAAGGGGCCTGACGGACATATTTCGAGATATTTCTTCTTCTTGTTGTTCTTCTTCTGCACAGCTAAGCTGGAAGTGGCATTTGCGGCTCGCACTAGTGCAGAGTTATCTCAAAGAAAGGGGCCACGGTGTTTCTGTATCTCTATTATGTTGGTGCGGCTTCGGAACTTTTAAATATCTCGATATATCTCGAAAACTACGCTTCTGATCAAAAAATATCATAGAACCTAAATTGTAGGAAACATAATTCTATACAAAAAAGGTCTCTTAACATTTTGCCATAGCTCGCTTCGTTTCCGAGATATTTGCAGATATATCTCAAGGGAAGGGGCCTGACGGACATATTTCGAGATATTTCTTCTTCTTGTTGTTCTTCTTCTGCACAGCTAAGCTGGAAGTGGCATTTGCAGCTCGCAATAGTGCAGAGTTATCTCAAAGAAAGGGGCCACGGTGTTTCTGTATCTCTATTATGTTGGTGCGGCTTCGGAACTTTTAAATATCTTGATATATCTCGAGAACTACGCATCTGATCAAAAAATATCATAGAACATGAAAAGTAGGAAACTTAATTCTCTACCAAAAAGGTCTCTTAACATTTTGCCATAGCTCTCTTCGTTTCCGAGATATTTGCAGATTTATCTCAAGGGAAGTGGCCTGACGGACATATTTCGAGATATTCCTTCTTCTTGTTGTTCTTCTTCTGCACAGCTAAGCTGGAAGTGGCATTTGCCGCTCGCACTAGTGCAGAGTTATCTCAAAGAAAGGGGCCACGGTGTTTCTGTATCTCTATTATGTTGGTGCGGCTTCGGAACTTTTAAATATCTTGATATATCTCGAGAACTACGCATCTGATCAAAAAATATCATAGAACATAAAATGTAGGAAACTTAATTCTCTACAAAAAAGGTCTCTTAACATTTTGCCATAGCTCTCTTCGTTTCCGAGATATTTGCAGATTTATCTCAAGGGAAGGGGCCTGACGGACATATTTCGAGATATTTCTTCATCTTGTTGTTCTTCTTCTGCACAGCTAAGCTGGAAGTGGCATTTGCAGCTCGCAATAGTGCAGAGTTATCTCAAAGAAAGGGGCCACGGTGTTTCTGTATCTCTATTATGTTGGTGCGGCTTCGGAACTTTTAAATATCTTGATATATCTCGAGAACTACGCGTCTGATCAAAAAATATCATAGAACATAAAAAGTAGGAAACTTAATTCTCTACCACAACGGTCTCTTAACATTTTGCCACAGCTCGCTTCGTTTCCGAGATATTTGCATATTTATCTCAAGGGAAGGGGCCTGACGGACATATTTCGAGATATTTCTTCTTTTTGTTGTTCTTCTTCTGCACAGCTAAGCTGGAAGTGGCATTTGCAGCGCGCAATAGTGCAGAGTTATCTCAAAGAAAGGGGCCACGGTGTTTCTTTATCTCTATTATGTTGGTGCGGCTTCGGAACTTTTAAATATCTCGATATATCTCGAAAACTACGCTTCTGCTCAAAAAATATCATAGAACATAAAAAGTGGGAAACTTAATTCTCTCCAAAAAGGTCTCTTAACATTTTGCCATAGCTCGCTTCGTTTCCGAGATATTTGCAGATTTATCTCAAGGGAAGGGGTCTGACGGACATATTTCGAGATATTTCTTCTTCTTGTTGTTCTTCTTCTGCACAGCTAAGCTCGAAGTGGCATTTGCAGCTCGCAATAGTGCAGTGTTATCTCAAAGAAAGAGGCCACGGTGTTTCTGTACCTCTATTATGTTGGTGCAGCTTCGGAACTTTTAAATATCTTGATATATCTCGAGAACTACGCATCTGATCAAAAAATATCATCGAACATAAAAAGTAGGAAACTTAATTCTCTACAAAAAAGGTCTCTTAACATTTTGCCATAGCTCGCTTCGTTTCCGAGATATTTGCAGATTTATCTCAAGGGAAGTGGCCTGACGGACATATTTCGAGATATTTCTTCTTCTTGTTGTTCCTCTTCTGCACAGCTAAGCTGGAAGTGGCATTTGCAGCTCGCAATAGTGCAGAGTTATCTCAAAGAAAGGGGCCACGGTGTTTCTGTATCTCTATTATGTTGGTGCGGCTTCGGAACTTTTAAATATCTTGATATATCTCGAGAACTACGCGTCTGATCAAAAAATATCATAGAACATAAAAAGTAGGAAACTTAATTCTCTACAACAACGGTCTCTTAACATTTTGCCACAGCTCGCTTCGTTTCCGAGATATTTGCATATTTATCTCAAGGGAAGGGGCCTGACGGACATATTTCGAGATATTTCTTCTTCTTGTTGTTCTTCTTCTGCACAGCTAAGCTGGAAGTGGCATTTGCAGCTCGCAATAGTGCAGAGTTATCTCAAAGAAAGGGGCCACGGTGTTTCTGTATCTCTATTATGTTGGTGCGGCATCGGAACTTTTAAATATCTTGATATATCTCGAGAACTACGCGTCTGATCAAAATATATCATAGAACATAAAAAGTAGGAAACTTAATTCTCTACAAAAAAGGTCTCTTAACATTTTGCCATAGCTCGCTTCGTTTCCGAGATATTTGCAGATTTATCTCAAGGGAAGTGGCCTGACGGACATATTTCGAGATATTTCTTCTTCTTGTTGTTCCTCTTCTGCACAGCTAAGCTGGAAGTGGCATTTGCAGCTCGCAATAGTGCAGAGTTATCTCAAAGAAAGGGGCCACGGTGTTTCTTTATCTCTATTATGTTGGTGCGGCTTCGGAACTTTTAAATATCTTGATATATCTCGAAAACTACGCTTCTGATCAAAAAATATCATAGAACGTAAATTGTAGGAAACATTATTCTCTACAAAAAAGGTCTCTTAACATTTTGCCATAGCTCGCTTCGTTTCCGAGATATTTGCAGATTCATCTCAAGGGAAGGGTTCTGACGGACATATTTCGAGATATTTCTTCTTCTTGTTGTTCTTCTTCTGCACAGCTAAGCTCGAAGCGGCATTTGCAGCTCGCAATAGTGCAGAGTTATCTCAAAGAAAGGGGCCACGGTGTTTCTGTACCTCTATTATGTTGGTGCAGCTTCGGAACTTTTAAATATCTTGATATATCTCGAGAACTACGCATCTGATCAAAAAATATCATCGAACATAAAAAGTAGGAAACTTAATTCTCTACAAAAAAGGTCTCTTAACATTTTGCCATAGCTCGCTTCGTTTCCGAGATATTTGCAGATTTATCTCAAGGGAAGTGGCCTGACGGACATATTTCGAGATATTTCTTCTTCTTGTTGTTCTTCTTCTGCACAGCTAAGCTGGAAGTGGCATTTGCAGCTCGCAATAGTGCAGAGTTATCCCAAAGAAAGGGGCCACGGTGTTTCTGTATCTCTATTATGTTGGTGCGGCTTCGGAACTTTTAAATATCTTGATATATCTCGAGAACTACGCCTCTGATCGAAAAATATCATAGAACATAAAAAGTAGGAAACTTAATTCTCTACAAAAAAGGTCTCTTAACATTTTGCCATAGCTCGCTTCGTTTCCGAGATATTTGCAGATTTATCTCAAGGGAAGGGGCCTGACGGACATATTTCGAGATATTTCTTCTTTTTGTTGTTCTTCTTCTGCACAGCTAAGCTGGAAGTGGCATTTGCAGCGCGCAATAGTGCAGAGTTATCTCAAAGAAAGGGGCCACGGTGTTTCTGTATCTCTATTATGTTGGTGCGGCTTCGGAACTTTTAAATATCTTGATATATCTCGAGAACTACGATCTGATCAAAAAATATCATACTACATAAAAAGTAGGAAACTTAATTCTCTACAAGAAAGGTCTCTAAACATTTTGCCATAGCTCGCTTCGTTTCCGAGATATTTGCAGATTTATCTCAAGGGAAGGGGCGTGACGGACATATTTCGAGATATTTCTTCTTCTTGTTGTTCTTCTTCTGCACAGCTAAGGTGGAAGTGGCATTTGCGGCTCGCACTAGTGCAGAGTTATCTCAAAGAAAGGGGCCACGGTGTTTCTGTATCTCTATCATGTTGGTGCGGCTTCGGAACTTTTAAATATCTCGATATATCTCGAAAACTACGCTTCTGATCAGAAAATATCATAGAACATGAATTGTAGGAAACATAATTCTCTACAAAAAACGTCTCTTAACATTTTGCCATAGCTCGCTTCGTTTCCGAGATATTTGCAGATTTATCTGAAGGGAAGGGGCCTAACGGACATATTTCGAGATATTTCTTCTTCTTGTTGTTCTTCTTCTGCACAGCTAAACTGGAAGTGGCATTTCCAGCTCGCAATAGTGCAGAGTTATCTCAAAGAAAGGGGCCACGGTGTTTCTGTATCTCTATTATGTTGGTGCGGCTTCGGAACTTTTAAATATCTTGATATATCTCGAGAACTACGCATCTGATCAAGAAATATCATGGAACATAAAAAGTAGGAAACTTAATTCTGTACAAAAAAGGTCTCTTAACATTTTGCCATAGCTCGCTTCGTTTCCGAGATATTTGCAGATTTATCTCAAGGGAAGGGGCCTGACGGACATATTTCGAGATATTTCTTCTTCTTGTTGTTCTTCTTCTGCACAGCTGAGCTGGAAGTGGCATTTGCAGGTCGCAATAGTGCAGAGTTATCTCAAAGAAAGGGGCCACGGTGTTTCTGTATCTCTATTATGTTGGTGCGGCTTCGGAACTTTTAAATATCTCGATATATCTCGAAAACTACGCTTCTGATCAAAAAATATCATAGAACATAAATTGTAGGAAACCTAATTCTCTACAAAAAAGGTCTCTTAACATTTTGCCATAGCTCGCTTCGTTTCCGAGATATTTGCAGATTTATCTCAAGGGAAGGGGCCTGACGGACATATTTCGAGATATTTCTTCTTCTTGTTGTTCTTCTTCTGCACAGCTAAGCTGGAAGTGGCATTTGCAGCTCGCAATAGTGCAGAGTTATCTCAAAGAAAGGGGCCACGGTGTTTCTGTATCTCTATTATGTTGGTGCGGCTTCGGAACTTTTAAATATCTTGATATATCTCGAGAACTACGCCTCTGATCGAAAAATATCATAGAACATAAAAAGTAGGAAACTTAATTCTCTACAAAAAAGGTCTCTTAACATTTTGCCATAGCTCGCTTCGTTTCCGAGATATTTGCAGATTTATCTCAAGGGAAGGGGCCTGACGGACATATTTCGAGATATTTCTTCTTCTTGTTGTTCTTCTTCTGCACAGCTAAGCTGGAAGTGGCATTTGCGGCTCGCACTAGTGCAGAGTAATCTCAAAGAAAGGGGCCACGGTGTTTCTGTATCTCTATTATGTTGGTGCGGCTTCGGAACTTTTAAATATCTTGATATATCTCGAGAACTACGCTTCTGATCAAAAAATATCATAGAACGTAAATTGTAGGAAACATTATTCTCTACAAAAAAGGTCTCTTAACATTTTGCCATAGCTCGCTTTGTTTCCGAGATATTTGCAGATTCATCTCAAGGGAAGGGGTCTGACGGACATATTTCGAGATATTTCTTCTTCTTGTTGTTCTTCTTCTGCACAGCTAAGCTGGAAGTGGCATTTGCAGCTCGCAATAGTGCAGAGTTATCCCAAAGAAAGGGGCCACGGTGTTTCTGTATCTCTATTATGTTGGTGCGGCTTCGGAACTTTTAAATATCTCGACATATCTCGAAAACTACGCTTCTGATCAAAAAATATCATAGAACATAAATTGTAGGAAACATAATTCTTTACAAAAAAGGTCTCTTAACATTTTGCCATAGCTCGCTTCGTTTCCGAGATATTTGCAGATTTATCTCAAGGGAAGGGTCCTGATGGACATATTTCGAGATATTTCTTCTTCTTGTTGTTCTTCTTCTGCACAGCTAAGCTGGAAGTGGCATTTGCAGCTCGCAATAGTGCAGAGTTATCCCAAAGAAAGGGGCCACGGTGTTTCTGTATCTCTATTATGTTGGTGCGGCTTCGGAACTTTTAAATATCTCGATATATCTCGAAAACTACGCTTCTGATCAAAAAGTATCATAGAACATAAATTGTAGGAAACATAATTCTTTACAAAAAAGGTCTCTTAACATTTTGCCATAGCTCGCTTCGTTTCCGAGATATTTGCAGATTTATCTCAAGGGAAGGGTCCTGATGGACATATTTCGAGATATTTCTTCTTCTTGTTGTTCTTCTTCTGCACAGCTAAACTGGAAGTGGCATTTCCAGCTCGCAATCGTGCAGAGTTATCTCAAAGAAAGGGGCCATGGTGTTTCTGTATCTCTATTATGTTGGTGCGGCTTCGGAACTTTTAAATATCTTGATATATCTCGAGAACTACGCCTCTGATCGAAAAATATCATAGAACATAAAAAGTAGGAAACTTAATTCTCTACAAAAAAGGTCTCTTAACATTTTGCCATAGCTCGCTTCGTTTCCGAGATATTTGCAGATTTATCTCAAGGGAAGGGGCCTGACGGACATATTTCGAGATATTTCTTCTTTTTGTTGTTCTTCTTCTGCACAGCTAAGCTGGAAGTGGCATTTGCAGCGCGCAATAGTGCAGAGTTATCTCAAAGAAAGGGGCCACGGTGTTTCTGTATCTCTATTATGTTGGTGCGGCTTCGGAACTTTTAAATATCTCGATATATCTCGAAAACTACGCTTCTTATCAAAAAATATCATAGAACATAGATTGTAGGAAACATAATTCTCTACAAAAAAGGTCTCTTAACATTTTGCCATAGCTCGCTTCGTTTCCGAGATATTTGCAGATTTATCCCAAGGGAAGTGGCCTGACGGACATATTTCGAGATATTTCTTCTTCTTGTTGTTCCTCTTCTGCACAGCTAAGCTGGAAGTGGCATTTGCAGCTCGCAATAGTGCAGAGTTATCTCAAAGAAAGGGGCCACGGTGTTTCTTTATCTCTATTATGTTGGTGCGGCTTCGGAACTTTTAAATATCTTGATATATCTCGAAAACTACGCTTCTGATCAAAAAATATCATAGAACGTAAATTGTAGGAAACATTATTCTCTACAAAAAAGGTCTCTTAACATTTTGCCATAGCTCGCTTCGTTTCCGAGATATTTGCAGATTCATCTCAAGGGAAGGGTTCTGACGGACATATTTCGAGATATTTCTTCTTCTTGTTGTTCTTCTTCTGCACAGCTAAGCTCGAAGCGGCATTTGCAGCTCGCAATAGTGCAGAGTTATCTCAAAGAAAGGGGCCACGGTGTTTCTGTACCTCTATTATGTTGGTGCAGCTTCGGAACTTTTAAATATCTTGATATATCTCGAGAACTACGCATCTGATCAAAAAATATCATCGAACATAAAAAGTAGGAAACTTAATTCTCTACAAAAAAGGTCTCTTAACATTTTGCCATAGCTCGCTTCGTTTCCGAGATATTTGCAGATTTATCTCAAGGGAAGTGGCCTGACGGACATATTTCGAGATATTTCTTCTTCTTGTTGTTCTTCTTCTGCACAGCTAAGCTGGAAGTGGCATTTGCAGCTCGCAATAGTGCAGAGTTATCCCAAAGAAAGGGGCCACGGTGTTTCTGTATCTCTATTATGTTGGTGCGGCTTCGGAACTTTTAAATATCTTGATATATCTCGAGAACTACGCCTCTGATCGAAAAATATCATAGAACATAAAAAGTAGGAAACTTAATTCTCTACAAAAAAGGTCTCTTAACATTTTGCCATAGCTCGCTTCGTTTCCGAGATATTTGCAGATTTATCTCAAGGGAAGGGGCCTGACGGACATATTTCGAGATATTTCTTCTTTTTGTTGTTCTTCTTCTGCACAGCTAAGCTGGAAGTGGCATTTGCAGCGCGCAATAGTGCAGAGTTATCTCAAAGAAAGGGGCCACGGTGTTTCTGTATCTCTATTATGTTGGTGCGGCTTCGGAACTTTTAAATATCTTGATATATCTCGAGAACTACGATCTGATCAAAAAATATCATACTACATAAAAAGTAGGAAACTTAATTCTCTACAAGAAAGGTCTCTAAACATTTTGCCATAGCTCGCTTCGTTTCCGAGATATTTGCAGATTTATCTCAAGGGAAGGGGCGTGACGGACATATTTCGAGATATTTCTTCTTCTTGTTGTTCTTCTTCTGCACAGCTAAGGTGGAAGTGGCATTTGCGGCTCGCACTAGTGCAGAGTTATCTCAAAGAAAGGGGCCACGGTGTTTCTGTATCTCTATCATGTTGGTGCGGCTTCGGAACTTTTAAATATCTCGATATATCTCGAAAACTACGCTTCTGATCAGAAAATATCATAGAACATGAATTGTAGGAAACATAATTCTCTACAAAAAACGTCTCTTAACATTTTGCCATAGCTCGCTTCGTTTCCGAGATATTTGCAGATTTATCTGAAGGGAAGGGGCCTAACGGACATATTTCGAGATATTTCTTCTTCTTGTTGTTCTTCTTCTGCACAGCTAAACTGGAAGTGGCATTTCCAGCTCGCAATAGTGCAGAGTTATCTCAAAGAAAGGGGCCACGGTGTTTCTGTATCTCTATTATGTTGGTGCGGCTTCGGAACTTTTAAATATCTTGATATATCTCGAGAACTACGCATCTGATCAAGAAATATCATGGAACATAAAAAGTAGGAAACTTAATTCTGTACAAAAAAGGTCTCTTAACATTTTGCCATAGCTCGCTTCGTTTCCGAGATATTTGCAGATTTATCTCAAGGGAAGGGGCCTGACGGACATATTTCGAGATATTTCTTCTTCTTGTTGTTCTTCTTCTGCACAGCTGAGCTGGAAGTGGCATTTGCAGGTCGCAATAGTGCAGAGTTATCTCAAAGAAAGGGGCCACGGTGTTTCTGTATCTCTATTATGTTGGTGCGGCTTCGGAACTTTTAAATATCTCGATATATCTCGAAAACTACGCTTCTGATCAAAAAATATCATAGAACATAAATTGTAGGAAACCTAATTCTCTACAAAAAAGGTCTCTTAACATTTTGCCATAGCTCGCTTCGTTTCCGAGATATTTGCAGATTTATCTCAAGGGAAGGGGCCTGACGGACATATTTCGAGATATTTCTTCTTCTTGTTGTTCTTCTTCTGCACAGCTAAGCTGGAAGTGGCATTTGCAGCTCGCAATAGTGCAGAGTTATCTCAAAGAAAGGGGCCACGGTGTTTCTGTATCTCTATTATGTTGGTGCGGCTTCGGAACTTTTAAATATCTTGATATATCTCGAGAACTACGCCTCTGATCGAAAAATATCATAGAACATAAAAAGTAGGAAACTTAATTCTCTACAAAAAAGGTCTCTTAACATTTTGCCATAGCTCGCTTCGTTTCCGAGATATTTGCAGATTTATCTCAAGGGAAGGGGCCTGACGGACATATTTCGAGATATTTCTTCTTCTTGTTGTTCTTCTTCTGCACAGCTAAGCTGGAAGTGGCATTTGCGGCTCGCACTAGTGCAGAGTAATCTCAAAGAAAGGGGCCACGGTGTTTCTGTATCTCTATTATGTTGGTGCGGCTTCGGAACTTTTAAATATCTTGATATATCTCGAGAACTACGCTTCTGATCAAAAAATATCATAGAACGTAAATTGTAGGAAACATTATTCTCTACAAAAAAGGTCTCTTAACATTTTGCCATAGCTCGCTTTGTTTCCGAGATATTTGCAGATTCATCTCAAGGGAAGGGGTCTGACGGACATATTTCGAGATATTTCTTCTTCTTGTTGTTCTTCTTCTGCACAGCTAAGCTGGAAGTGGCATTTGCAGCTCGCAATAGTGCAGAGTTATCCCAAAGAAAGGGGCCACGGTGTTTCTGTATCTCTATTATGTTGGTGCGGCTTCGGAACTTTTAAATATCTCGACATATCTCGAAAACTACGCTTCTGATCAAAAAATATCATAGAACATAAATTGTAGGAAACATAATTCTTTACAAAAAAGGTCTCTTAACATTTTGCCATAGCTCGCTTCGTTTCCGAGATATTTGCAGATTTATCTCAAGGGAAGGGTCCTGATGGACATATTTCGAGATATTTCTTCTTCTTGTTGTTCTTCTTCTGCACAGCTAAGCTGGAAGTGGCATTTGCAGCTCGCAATAGTGCAGAGTTATCCCAAAGAAAGGGGCCACGGTGTTTCTGTATCTCTATTATGTTGGTGCGGCTTCGGAACTTTTAAATATCTCGATATATCTCGAAAACTACGCTTCTGATCAAAAAGTATCATAGAACATAAATTGTAGGAAACATAATTCTTTACAAAAAAGGTCTCTTAACATTTTGCCATAGCTCGCTTCGTTTCCGAGATATTTGCAGATTTATCTCAAGGGAAGGGTCCTGATGGACATATTTCGAGATATTTCTTCTTCTTGTTGTTCTTCTTCTGCACAGCTAAACTGGAAGTGGCATTTCCAGCTCGCAATCGTGCAGAGTTATCTCAAAGAAAGGGGCCATGGTGTTTCTGTATCTCTATTATGTTGGTGCGGCTTCGGAACTTTTAAATATCTTGATATATCTCGAGAACTACGCCTCTGATCGAAAAATATCATAGAACATAAAAAGTAGGAAACTTAATTCTCTACAAAAAAGGTCTCTTAACATTTTGCCATAGCTCGCTTCGTTTCCGAGATATTTGCAGATTTATCTCAAGGGAAGGGGCCTGACGGACATATTTCGAGATATTTCTTCTTTTTGTTGTTCTTCTTCTGCACAGCTAAGCTGGAAGTGGCATTTGCAGCGCGCAATAGTGCAGAGTTATCTCAAAGAAAGGGGCCACGGTGTTTCTGTATCTCTATTATGTTGGTGCGGCTTCGGAACTTTTAAATATCTCGATATATCTCGAAAACTACGCTTCTTATCAAAAAATATCATACAACATAGATTGTAGGAAACATAATTCTCTACAAAAAAGGTCTCTTAACATTTTGCCATAGCTCGCTTCGTTTCCGAGATATTTGCAGATTTATCCCAAGGGAAGGGGCCTGACGGACATATTTCGAGATATTTCTTCTTCTTGTTGTTCTTCTTCTGCACAGCTAAGCTGGAAGTGGCATTTGCGGCTCTCACTAGTGCAGAGTTATCTCAAAGAAAGGGGCCACGGTGTTTCTGTATCTCTATTATGTTGGTGCGGCTTCGGAACTTTTAAATATCTCGATATATCTCGAAAACTACGCTTCTGATCAAAAAATATCATAGAACATAAATTGTAGGAAACATAATTCTCTACAAAAAAGCTCTCTTAACATTTTGCCATAGCTCGCTTCGTTTCCGAGATATTTGCAGATATATCTCAAGGGAAGGGGCCTGACGGACATATTTCGAGATATTTCTTCTTCTTGTTGATCTTCTTCTGCACAGCTAAGCTGGAAGTGGCATTTACAGCTCGCAATAGTGCAGAGTTATCTCAAAGAAAGGGGCCACGGTGTTTCTGTATCTCTATTATGTTGGTGCGGCTTCGGAACTTTTAAATATCTTGATATATCTCGAGAACTACGCATCTGATCAAAAAATATCATAGAACATGAAAAGTAGGAAACTTATTTCTCTACAAAAAAGGTCTCTTAACATTTTGCCATAGCTCGCTTCGTTTCCGAGATATTTGCAGATTTATCTGAAGGGAAGGGGCCTAACGGACATATTTCGAGATATTTCTTCTTCTTGTTGTTCTTCTTCTGCACAGCTAAACTGGAAGTGGCATTTCCAGCTCGCAATAGTGCAGAGTTATCTCAAAGAAAGGGGCCACGGTGTTTCTGTATCTCTATTATGTTGGTGCGGCTTCGGAACTTTTAAATATCTTGATATATCTCGAGAACTACGCATCTGATCAAAAAATATCATAGAACATAAAAAGTCGGAAACTTAATTCTCTATGAAAAAGGTCTCTTAACATTTTGCCATAGCTCGCTTCGTTTCCGAGATATTTGCAGATTTATCTCAAGGGAAGGGGCCTGACGGACATATTTCGAGATATTTCTTCTTCTTGTTGTTCTTCTTCTGCACAGCTAAGCTGGAAGTGGCATTTGCAGCTCGCAATAGTGCAGAGTTATCTCAAAGAAAGGGGCCACGGTGTTTCTGTATCTCTATTATGTTGGTGCGGCTTCGGAACTTTTAAATATCTTGATATATCTCGAGAACTACGCCTCTGATCGAAAAATATCATAGAACATAAAAAGTAGGAAACTTAATTCTCTACAAAAAAGGTCTCTTAACATTTTGCCATAGCTCGCTTCGTTTCCGAGATATTTGCAGATTTATCTCAAGGGAAGGGGCCTGACGGACATATTTCGAGATATTTCTTCTTCTTGTTGTTCTTCTTCTGCACAGCTAAGCTGGAAGTGGCATTTGCGGCTCGCACTAGTGCAGAGTAATCTCAAAGAAAGGGGCCACGGTGTTTCTGTATCTCTATTATGTTGGTGCGGCTTCGGAACTTTTAAATATCTTGATATATCTCGAGAACTACGCTTCTGATCAAAAAATATCATAGAACGTAAATTGTAGGAAACATTATTCTCTACAAAAAAGGTCTCTTAACATTTTGCCATAGCTCGCTTTGTTTCCGAGATATTTGCAGATTCATCTCAAGGGAAGGGGTCTGACGGACATATTTCGAGATATTTCTTCTTCTTGTTGTTCTTCTTCTGCACAGCTAAGCTCGAAGTGGCATTTGCAGCTCGCAATAGTGCGGAGTTATCTCAAAGAAAGAGGCCACGGTGTTTCTGTACCTCTATTATGTTGGTGCAGCTTCGGAACTTTTAAATATCTTGATGTATCT
This sequence comes from Osmia lignaria lignaria, assembly GCF_051020975.1. Taxonomy (NCBI): domain Eukaryota; kingdom Metazoa; phylum Arthropoda; class Insecta; order Hymenoptera; family Megachilidae; genus Osmia; species Osmia lignaria. Next base: position 25,121,294 of record NW_027478159.1, read on the forward strand.
CGAGAACTACGCATCTGATCAAAAAATATCATCGAACATAAAAAGTAGGAAACTTAATTCTCTACAAAAAAGGTCTCTTAACATTTTGCCATAGCTCGCTTCGTTTCCGAGATATTTGCAGATTTATCTCAAGGGAAGTGGCCTGACGGACATATTTCGAGATATTTCTTCTTCTTGTTGTTCTTCTTCTGCACAGCTAAGCTGGAAGTGGCATTTGCAGCTCGCAATAGTGCAGAGTTATCCCAAAGAAAGGGGCCACGGTGTTTCTGTATCTCTATTATGTTGGTGCGGCTTCGGAACTTTTAAATATCTCGACATATCTCGAAAACTACGCTTCTGATCAAAAAATATCATAGAACATAAATTGTAGGAAACATAATTCTTTACAAAAAAGGTCTCTTAACATTTTGCCATAGCTCGCTTCGTTTCCGAGATATTTGCAGATTTATCTCAAGGGAAGGGTCCTGATGGACATATTTCGAGATATTTCTTCTTCTTGTTGTTCTTCTTCTGCACAGCTAAGCTGGAAGTGGCATTTGCAGCTCGCAATAGTGCAGAGTTATCCCAAAGAAAGGGGCCACGGTGTTTCTGTATCTCTATTATGTTGGTGCGGCTTCGGAACTTTTAAATATCTCGATATATCTCGAAAACTACGCTTCTGATCAAAAAGTATCATAGAACATAAATTGTAGGAAACATAATTCTTTACAAAAAAGGTCTCTTAACATTTTGCCATAGCTCGCTTCGTTTCCGAGATATTTGCAGATTTATCTCAAGGGAAGGGTCCTGATGGACATATTTCGAGATATTTCTTCTTCTTGTTGTTCTTCTTCTGCACAGCTAAACTGGAAGTGGCATTTCCAGCTCGCAATCGTGCAGAGTTATCTCAAAGAAAGGGGCCATGGTGTTTCTGTATCTCTATTATGTTGGTGCGGCTTCGGAACTTTTAAATATCTTGATATATCTCGAGAACTACGCCTCTGATCGAAAAATATCATAGAACATAAAAAGTAGGAAACTTAATTCTCTACAAAAAAGGTCTCTTAACATTTTGCCATAGCTCGCTTCGTTTCCGAGATATTTGCAGATTTATCTCAAGGGAAGGGGCCTGACGGACATATTTCGAGATATTTCTTCTTTTTGTTGTTCTTCTTCTGCACAGCTAAGCTGGAAGTGGCATTTGCAGCGCGCAATAGTGCAGAGTTATCTCAAAGAAGGGGGCCACGGTGTTTCTGTATCTCTATTATGTTGGTGCGGCTTCGGAACTTTTAAATATCTCGATATATCTCGAAAACTACGCTTCTTATCAAAAAATATCATAGAACATAGATTGTAGGAAACATAATTCTCTACAAAAAAGGTCTCTTAACATTTTGCCATAGCTCGCTTCGTTTCCGAGATATTTGCAGATTTATCCCATGGGAAGGGGCCTGACGGACATATTTCGAGATATTTCTTCTTCTTGTTGTTCTTCTTCTGCACAGCTAAGCTGGAAGTGGCATTTGCGGCTCTCACTAGTGCAGAGTTATCTCAAAGAAAGGGGCCACGGTGTTTCTGTATCTCTATTATGTTGGTGCGGCTTCGGAACTTTTAAATATCTCGATATATCTCGAAAACTACGCTTCTGATCAAAAAATATCATAGAACATAAATTGTAGGAAACATAATTCTCTACAAAAAAGCTCTCTTAACATTTTGCCATAGCTCGCTTCGTTTCCGAGATATTTGCAGATATATCTCAAGGGAAGGGGCCTGACGGACATATTTCGAGATATTTCTTCTTCTTGTTGATCTTCTTCTGCACAGCTAAGCTGGAAGTGGCATTTACAGCTCGCAATAGTGCAGAGTTATCTCAAAGAAAGGGGCCACGGTGTTTCTGTATCTCTATTATGTTGGTGCGGCTTCGGAACTTTTAAATATCTTGATATATCTCGAGAACTACGCATCTGATCAAAAAATATCATAGAACATGAAAAGTAGGAAACTTATTTCTCTACAAAAAAGGTCTCTTAACATTTTGACATAGCTCGCTTCGTTTCCGAGATATTTGCAGATTTATCTGAAGGGAAGGGGCCTAACGGACATATTTCGAGATATTTCTTCTTCTTGTTGTTCTTCTTCTGCACAGCTAAACTGGAAGTGGCATTTCCAGCTCGCAATAGTGCAGAGTTATCTCAAAGAAAGGGGCCACGGTGTTTCTGTATCTCTATTATGTTGGTGCGGCTTCGGAACTTTTAAATATCTTGATATATCTCGAGAACTACGCATCTGATCAAAAAATATCATAGAACATAAAAAGTCGGAAACTTAATTCTCTACGAAAAAGGTCTCTTAACATTTTGCCATAGCTCGCTTCGTTTCCGAGATATTTGCAGATTTATCTCAAGGGAAGGGGCCTGACGGACATATTTCGAGATGTTTCTTCTTCTTGTTGTTCTTCTTCTGCACAGCTGAGCTGGAAGTGGCATTTGCAGGTCGCAATAGTGCAGAGTTATCTCAAAGAAAGGGGCCACGGTGTTTCTGTATCTCTATTATGTTGGTGCGGCTTCGGAACTTTTAAATATCTCGATATATCTCGAAAACTACGCTTCTTATCAAAAAATATCATAGAACATAAATTGTAGGAAACATAATTCTCTACAAAAAAGGTCTCTTAACATTTTGCCATAGCTCGCTTCGTTTCCGAGATATTTGCAGATTTATCTCAAGGGAAGGGGCCTGACGGACATATTTCGAGATATTTCTTCTTCTTGTTGTTCTTCTTCTGCACAGCTGAGCTGGAAGTGGCATTTGCAGGTCGCAATAGTGCAGAGTTATCTCAAAGAAAGGGGCCACGGTGTTTCTGTTTCTCTATTATGTTGGTGCGGCTTCGGAACTTTTAAAGATCTCGATATATCTCGAAAACTACGCTTCTGATCAAAAAATATCATAGAACATAAATTGTAGGAAACATAATTCTCTACAAAAAACGTATCTTAACATTTTGCCATAGCTCGCTTCGTTTCCGAGATATTTGCAGATTCAGCTCAAAGGAACGGGCCTGACGGACATATTTCGAGATACTTCTTCTTCTTGTTGTTCTTCCTCTGCACAGCTAAGCTGGAAGTGGCATTTGCAGCTCGCAATAGTGCAGAGTTATCTCAAAGAAAGGGGCCACGGTGTTTCTGTATCTCTATTATGTTGGTGCGGCTTCGGAACTTTTAAATATCTTGATATATCTCGAGAACTACGCATCTGATCAAAAAATATCATAGAACATAAAAAGTAGGAAACTTAATTCTCTACAAAAAAGGTCTCTTAACATTTTGCCATAGCTCGCTTGGTTTCCGAGATATTTGCAGATTTATCTCAAGGGAAGGGGCCTGACGGACATATTTCGAGATATTTCTTCTTCTTGTTGTTCTTCTTCTGCACAGCTAAGCTGGAAGTGGCATTTGCAGCTCGCACTAGTGCAGAGTTATCTCAAAGAAAGGGGCCACGGTGTTTCTGTATCTCTATTATGTTGGTGCGGCTTCGGAACTTTTAAATATCTCGATATATCTCGAAAACTACGCTTCTGATCAAAAAATATCATAGAACATAAAAAGTAGGAAACTTAATTCTCTACAAAAAAGGTCTCTTAACATTTTCCCATAGCTCGCTTCGTTTCCGAGATATTTGCAGATTTATCTCAAGGGAAGGGGCCTGACGGACATATTTCGAGATATTTCTTCTTCTTGTTGTTCTTCTTCTGCACAGCTAAGCTGGAAGTGGCATTTGCAGCTCGCACTAGTGCAGAGTTATCTCAAAGAAAGGGGCCACGGTGTTTCTGTATCTCTATTATGTTGGTGCGGCTTCGGAACTTTTAAATATCTCGATATATCTCGAAAACTACGCTTCTGATCAAAAAATATCATAGAACATAAAAAGTAGGAAACTTAATTCTCTACAAAAAAGGTCTCTTAACATTTTGCCATAGCTTGCCTCGTTTCCGAGATATTTGCAGATTTATCTCAAGGGAAGGGGCCTGACGGACATATTTCGAGATATTTCTTCTTCTTGTTGTTCTTCTTCTGCACAGCTAAGCTGGAAGTGGCATTTGCGGCTCTCACTAGTGCAGAGTTATCTCAAAGAAAGGGGCCACGGTGTTTCTGTATCTCTATTATGTTGGTGCGGCTTCGGAACTTTTAAATATCTCGATATATCTCGAAAACTACGCTTCTGATCAAAAAATATCATACAACATAAATTGTAGGAAACATAATTCTCTACAAAAAAGGTCTCTTAACATTTTGCCATAGCTCGCTTCGTTTCCGAGATATTTGCAGATTTATCTCAAGGGAAGGGGCCTGACGGACATATTTCGAGATATTTCTTCTTCTTGTTGTTCTTCTTCTGCACAGCTAAGCTGGAAGTGGCATTTGCGGCTCGCACTAGTGCAGAGTTATCTCAAAGAAAGGGGCCACGGTGTTTCTGTATCTCTATTATGTTGGTGCGGCTTCGGAACTTTTAAATATCTCGATATATCTCGAAAACTACGCTTCTGATCAAAAAATATCATAGAACATAAATTGTAGGAAACATAATTCTCTACAAAAAAGGTCTCTTAACATTTTGCCATAGCTCGCTTCGTTTCCGAGATATTTGCAGATTCAGCTCAAAGGAACGGGCCTGACGGACATATTTCGAGATACTTCTTCTTCTTGTTGTTCTTCCTCTGCACAGCTAAGCTGGAAGTGGCATTTGCAGCTCGCAATAGTGCAGAGTTATCTCAAAGAAAGGGGCCACGGTGTTTCTGTATCTCTATTATGTTGGTGCGGCTCCGGAACTTTTAAATATCTTGATATATCTCGAGAACTACGCATCTGATCAAAAAATATCATAGAACATAAAAAGTAGGAAACTTAATTCTCTACAAAAAAGGTCTCTTAACATTTTGCCATAGCTCGCTTCGTTTCCGAGATATTTGCAGATTTATCTCAAGGGAAGGGGCCTGACGGACATATTTCGAGATATTTCTTCTTCTTGTTGTTCTTCTTCTGCACAGCTAAGCTGGAAGTGGCATTTGCAGCTCGCACTAGTGCAGAGTTATCTCAAAGAAAGGGGCCACGGTGTTTCTGTATCTCTATTATGTTCGTGCGGCTTCGGAACTTTTAAATATCTCGATATATCTCGAAAACTACGCTTCTGATCAAAAAATATCATAGAACATAAAAAGTAGGAAACTTAATTCTCTACAAAAAAGGTCTCTTAACATTTTGCCATAGCTCGCTTCGTTTCCGAGATATTTGCAGATATATCTCAAGGGAAGGGGCCAGACGGACATATTTCGAGATATTTCTTCTTCTTGTTGTTCTTCTTCTGCACAGCTAAGCTGGAAGTGGCATTTACAGCTCGCAATAGTGCAGAGTTATCTCAAAGAAAGGGGCCACGGTGTTTCTGTACCTCTATTATGTTGGTGCGGCTTCGGAACTTTTAAATATCTTGATATATCTCGAGAACTACGCATGTGATCAAAAAATATCATAGAACATGAAAAGTAGGAAACTTAATTCTCTACAAAAAAGGTCTCTTAACATTTTGCCATAGCTCGCTTCGTTTCCGAGATATTTGCAGATTTATCTGAAGGGAAGGGGCCTAACGGACATATTTCGAGATATTTCTTCTTCTTGTTGTTCTTCTTCTGCACAGCTAAACTGGAAGTGGCATTTCCAGCTCGCAATAGTGCAGAGTTATCTCAAAGAAAGGGGCCACGGTGTTTCTGTATCTCTATTATGTTGGTGCGGCTTCGGAACTTTTAAATATCTCGATATATCTCGAAAACTACGCTTCTGATCAAAAAATATCATAGAACATGAATTGTAGGAAACATAATTCTCTACAAAAAAGGTCTCTTAACATTTTGCCATAGCTCGCTTCGTTTCCGAGATATTTGCAGATTTATCTCAAGGGAAGGGGCCTGACGGACATATTTCGAGATATTTCTTCTTCTTGTTGTTCTTCTTCTGCACAGCTAAGCTGGAAGTGGCATTTGCGGCTCGCACTAGTGCAGAGTTATCTCAAAGAAAGGGGCCACGGTCTTTCTGTATCTCTATTATGTTGGTGCGGCTTCGGAACTTTTAAATATCTCGATATATCTCGAGAACTACGCTTCTGATCAAAAAATATCATAGAACATAAATTGTAGGAAACTTAATTCTCTACACAAAAGGTCTCTTAACATTTTGCCATAGCTCGCTTCGTTTCCGAGATATTTGCAGATTTATCTCAAGGGAAGGGGCCTGACGGACATATTTCGAGATATTTCTTCTTCTTGTTGTTCTTCTTCTGCACAGCTGAGCTGGAAGTGGCATTTGCAGGTCGCAATAGTGCAGAGTTATCTCAAAGAAAGGGGCCACGGTGTTTCTGTATCTCTATTATGTTGGTGCGGCTTCGGAACTTTTAAATATCTCGATATATCTCGAAAACTACGCTTCTGATCAAAAAATATCATAGAACATAAATTGTAGGAAACATAATTCTCTACAAAAAACGTATCTTAACATTTTGCCATAGCTCGCTTCGTTTCCGAGATATTTGCAGATTCAGCTCAAAGGAACGGGCCTGACGGACATATTTCGAGATACTTCTTCTTCTTGTTGTTCTTCCTCTGCACAGCTAAGCTGGAAGTGGCATTTGCAGCTCGCAATAGTGCAGAGTTATCTCAAAGAAAGGGGCCACGGTGTTTCTGTATCTCTATTATGTTGGTGCGGCTTCGGAACTTTTAAATATCTTGATATATCTCGAGAACTACGCATCTGATCAAAAAATATCATAGAACATAAAAAGTAGGAAACTTAATTCTCTACAAAAAAGGTCTCTTAACATTTTGCCATAGCTCGCTTCGTTTCCGAGATATTTGCAGATTTATCTCAAGGGAAGGGGCCTGACGGACATATTTCGAGATATTTCTTCTTCTTGTTGTTCTTCTTCTGCACAGCTAAGCTGGAAGTGGCATTTGCAGCTCGCACTAGTGCAGAGTTATCTCAAAGAAAGGGGCCACGGTGTTTCTGTATCTCTATTATGTTCGTGCGGCTTCGGAACTTTTAAATATCTCGATATATCTCGAAAACTACGCTTCTGATCAAAAAATATCATAGAACATAAAAAGTAGGAAACTTAATTCTCTACAAAAAAGGTCTCTTAACATTTTGCCATAGCTCGCTTCGTTTCCGAGATATTTGCAGATTTATCTCAAGGGAAGGGGCCTGACGGACATATTTCGAGATATTTCTTCTTCTTGTTGTTCTTCTTCTGCACAGCTAAGCTGGAAGTGGCATTTGCGGCTCTCACTAGTGCAGAGTTATCTCAAAGAAAGGGGCCACGGTGTTTCTGTATCTCTATTATGTTGGTGCGGCTTCGGAACTTTTAAATATCTCGATATATCTCGAAAACTACGCTTCTGATCAAAAAATATCACAGAACATAAATTGTAGGAAACATAATTCTCTACAAAAAAGGTCTCTTAACATTTTGCCATAGCTCGCTTCGTTTCCGAGATATTTGCAGATATATCTCAAGGGAAGGGGCCAGACGGACATATTTCGAGATATTTCTTCTTCTTGTTGTTCTTCTTCTGCACAGCTAAGCTGGAAGTGGCATTTACAGCTCGCAATAGTGCAGAGTTATCTCAAAGAAAGGGGCCACGGTGTTTCTGTATCTCTATTATGTTGGTGCGGCTTCGGAACTTTTAAATATCTTGATATATCTCGAGAACTACGCATGTGATCAAAAAATATCATAGAACATGAAAAGTAGGAAACTTAATTCTCTACAAAAAAGGTCTCTTAACATTTTGCCATAGCTCGCTTCGTTTCCGAGATATTTGCAGATTTATCTGAAGGGAAGGGGCCTAACGGACATATTTCGAGATATTTCTTCTTCTTGTTGTTCTTCTTCTGCACAGCTGAGCTGGAAGTGGCATTTGCAGGTCGCAATAGTGCAGAGTTATCTCAAAGAAAGGGGCCACGGTGTTTCTGTATCTCTATTATGTTGGTGCGGCTTCGGAACTTTTAAATATCTCGATATATCTCGAAAACTACGCTTCTTATCAAAAAATATCATAGAACATAAATTGTAGGAAACATAATTCTCTACAAAAAAGGTCTCTTAACATTTTGCCATAGCTCGCTTCGTTTCCGAGATATTTGCAGATTTATCTCAAGGGAAGGGGCCTGACGGACATATTTCGAGATATTTCTTCTTCTTGTTGTTCTTCTTCTGCACAGCTGAGCTGGAAGTGGCATTTGCAGGTCGCAATAGTGCAGAGTTATCTCAAAGAAAGGGGCCACGGTGTTTCTGTTTCTCTATTATGTTGGTGCGGCTTCGGAACTTTTAAAGATCTCGATATATCTCGAAAACTACGCTTCTGATCAAAAAATATCATAGAACATAAATTGTAGGAAACATAATTCTCTACAAAAAAGGTCTCTTAACATTTTGCCATAGCTCGCTTCGTTTCCGAGATATTTGCAGATTTATCTCAAGGGAAGGGGCCTGACGGACATATTTCGAGATATTTCTTCTTCTTGTTGTTCTTCTTCTGCACAGCTAAGCTGGAAGTGGCATTTGCGGCTCGCACTAGTGCAGAGTTATCTCAAAGAAAGGGGTCACGGTGTTTCTGTATCTCTATTATGTTGGTGCGGCTTCGGAACTTTTAAATATCTCGATATATCTCGAAAACTACGCTTCTGATCAAAAAATATCATAGAACATAAATTGTAGGAAACATAATTCTCTACAAAAAACGTATCTTAACATTTTGCCATAGCTCGCTTCGTTTCCGAGATATTTGCAGATTCAGCTCAAAGGAACGGGCCTGACGGACATATTTCGAGATACTTCTTCTTCTTGTTGTTCTTCCTCTGCACAGCTAAGCTGGAAGTGGCATTTGCAGCTCGCAATAGTGCAGAGTTATCTCAAAGAAAGGGGCCACGGTGTTTCTGTATCTCTATTATGTTGGTGCGGCTTCGGAACTTTTAAATATCTTGATATATCTCGAGAACTACGCATCTGATCAAAAAATATCATAGAACATAAAAAGTAGGAAACTTAATTCTCTACAAAAAAGGTCTCTTAACATTTTGCCATAGCTCGCTTGGTTTCCGAGATATTTGCAGATTTATCTCAAGGGAAGGGGCCTGACGGACATATTTCGAGATATTTCTTCTTCTTGTTGTTCTTCTTCTGCACAGCTAAGCTGGAAGTGGCATTTGCAGCTCGCACTAGTGCAGAGTTATCTCAAAGAAAGGGGCCACGGTGTTTCTGTATCTCTATTATGTTGGTGCGGCTTCGGAACTTTTAAATATCTCGATATATCTCGAAAACTACGCTTCTGATCAAAAAATATCATAGAACATAAAAAGTAGGAAACTTAATTCTCTACAAAAAAGGTCTCTTAACATTTTGCCATAGCTTGCCTCGTTTCCGAGATATTTGCAGATTTATCTCAAGGGAAGGGGCCTGACGGACATATTTCGAGATATTTCTTCTTCTTGTTGTTCTTCTTCTGCACAGCTAAGCTGGAAGTGGCATTTGCGGCTCTCACTAGTGCAGAGTTATCTCAAAGAAAGGGGCCACGGTGTTTCTGTATCTCTATTATGTTGGTGCGGCTTCGGAACTTTTAAATATCTCGATATATCTCGAAAACTACGCTTCTGATCAAAAAATATCATAGAACATAAATTGTAGGAAACATAATTCTCTACAAAAAAGGTCTCTTAACATTTTGCCATAGCTCGCTTCGTTTCCGAGATATTTGCAGATTTATCTCAAGGGAAGGGGCCTGACGGACATATTTCGAGATATTTCTTCTTCTTGTTGTTCTTCTTCTGCACAGCTAAGCTGGAAGTGGCATTTGCGGCTCGCACTAGTGCAGAGTTATCTCAAAGAAAGGGGCCACGGTGTTTCTGTATCTCTATTATGTTGGTGCGGCTTCGGAACTTTTAAATATCTCGATATATCTCGAAAACTACGCTTCTGATCAAAAAATATCATAGAACATAAATTGTAGGAAACATAATTCTCTACAAAAAAGGTCTCTTAACATTTTGCCATAGCTCGCTTCGTTTCCGAGATATTTGCAGATTCAGCTCAAAGGAACGGGCCTGACGGACATATTTCGAGATACTTCTTCTTCTTGTTGTTCTTCCTCTGCACAGCTAAGCTGGAAGTGGCATTTGCAGCTCGCAATAGTGCAGAGTTATCTCAAAGAAAGGGGCCACGGTGTTTCTGTATCTCTATTATGTTGGTGCGGCTTCGGAACTTTTAAATATCTTGATATATCTCGAGAACTACGCATCTGATCAAAAAATATCATAGAACATAAAAAGTAGGAAACTTAATTCTCTACAAAAAAGGTCTCTTAACATTTTGCCATAGCTCGCTTCGTTTCCGAGATATTTGCAGATTTATCTCAAGGGAAGGGGCCTGACGGACATATTTCGAGATACTTCTTCTTCTTGTTGTTCTTCCTCTGCACAGCTAAGCTGGAAGTGGCATTTGCAGCTCGCAATAGTGCAGAGTTATCTCAAAGAAAGGGGCCACGGTGTTTCTGTATCTCTATTATGTTGGTGCGGCTTCGGAACTTTTAAATATCTTGATATATCTCGAGAACTACGCATCTGATCAAAAAATATCATAGAACATAAAAAGTAGGAAACTTAATTCTCTACAAAAAAGGTCTCTTAACATTTTGCCATAGCTCGCTTGGTTTCCGAGATATTTGCAGATTTATCTCAAGGGAAGGGGCCTGACGGACATATTTCGAGATATTTCTTCTTCTTGTTGTTCTTCTTCTGCACAGCTAAGCTGGAAGTGGCATTTGCAGCTCGCACTAGTGCAGAGTTATCTCAAAGAAAGGGGCCACGGTGTTTCTGTAACTCTATTATGTTCGTGCGGCTTCGGAACTTTTAAATATCTCGATATATCTCGAAAACTACGCTTCTGATCAAAAAATATCATAGAACATAAAAAGTAGGAAACTTAATTCTCTACAAAAAAGGTCTCTTAACATTTTGCCATAGCTCGCTTCGTTTCCGAGATATTTGCAGATTTATCTCAAGGGAAGGGGCCTGACGGACATATTTCGAGATATTTCTTCTTCTTGTTGTTCTTCTTCTGCACAGCTAAGCTGGAAGTGGCATTTGCGGCTCTCACTAGTGCAGAGTTATCTCAAAGAAAGGGGCCACGGTGTTTCTGTATCTCTATTATGTTGGTGCGGCTTCGGAACTTTTAAATATCTCGATATATCTCGAAAACTACGCTTCTGATCAAAAAATATCATAGAACATAAATTGTAGGAAACATAATTCTCTACAAAAAAGGTCTCTTAACATTTTGCCATAGCTCGCTTCGTTTCCGAGATATTTGCAGATATATCTCAAGGGAAGGGGCCAGACGGACATATTTCGAGATATTTCTTCTTCTTGTTGTTCTTCTTCTGCACAGCTAAGCTGGAAGTGGCATTTACAGCTCGCAATAGTGCAGAGTTATCTCAAAGAAAGGGGCCACGGTGTTTCTGTATCTCTATTATGTTGGTGCGGCTTCGGAACTTTTAAATATCTCGATATATCTCGAAAACTACGCTTCTGATCAAAAAATATCATAGAACATAAATTGTAGGAAACTTAATTCTCTACACAAAAGGTCTCTTAACATTTTGCCATAGCTCGCTTCGTTTCCGAGATATTTGCAGATTTATCTCAAGGGAAGGGGCCTGACGGACATATTTCGAGATATTTCTTCTTCTTGTTGTTCTTCTTCTGCACAGCTAAGCTGGAAGTGGCATTTGCGGCTCGCACTAGTGCAGAGTTATCTCAAAGAAAGGGGCCACGGTGTTTCTGTATCTCTATTATGTTGGTGCGGCTTCGGAACTTTTATATATCTCGATATATCTCGAAAGCTACGCTTCTGATCAAAAAATATCATAGAACTTAAATTGTAGGAAACATAATTCTCTACAAAAAACGTATCTTAACATTTTGCCATAGCTCGCTTCGTTTCCGAGATATTTGCAGATTCAGCTCAAAGGAACGGGCCTGACGGACATATTTCGAGATACTTCTTCTTCTTGTTGTTCTTCCTCTGCACAGCTAAGCTGGAAGTGGCATTTGCAGCTCGCAATAGTGCAGAGTTATCTCAAAGAAAGGGGCCACGGTGTTTCTGTATCTCTATTATGTTGGTGCGGCTTCGGAACTTTTAAATATCTTGATATATCTCGAGAACTACGCATCTGATCAAAAAATATCATAGAACATAAAAAGTAGGAAACTTAATTCTCTACAAAAAAGGTCTCTTAACATTTTGCCATAGCTCGCTTCGTTTCCGAGATATTTGCAGATATATCTCAAGGGAAGGGGCCAGACGGACATATTTCGAGATATTTCTTCTTCTTGTTGTTCTTCTTCTGCACAGCTAAGCTGGAAGTGGCATTTACAGCTCGCAATAGTGCAGAGTTATCTCAAAGAAAGGGGCCACGGTGTTTCTGTATCTCTATTATGTTGGTGCGGCTTCGGAACTTTTAAATATCTTGATATATCTCGAGAACTACGCATGTGATCAAAAAATATCATAGAACATGAAAAGTAGGAAACTTAATTCTCTACAAAAAAGGTCTCTTAACATTTTGCCATAGCTCGCTTCGTTTCCGAGATATTTGCAGATTTATCTGAAGGGAAGGGGCCTAACGGACATATTTCGAGATATTTCTTCTTCTTGTTGTTCTTCTTCTGCACAGCTAAACTGGAAGTGGCATTTCCAGCTCGCAATAGTGCAGAGTTATCTCAAAGAAAGGGGCCACGGTGTTTCTGTATCTCTATTATGTTGGTGCGGCTTCGGAACTTTTAAATATCTTGATATATCTCGAGAACTACGCATCTGATCAAAAAATATCATAGAACATAAAAAGTAGGAAACTTAATTCTCTACAAAAAAGGTCTCTTAACATTTTGCCATAGCTCGCTTCGTTTCCGAGATATTTGCAGATTTATCTCAAGGGAAGGGGCCTGACGGACATATTTCGAGATATTTCTTCTTCTTGTTGTTCTTCTTCTGCACAGCTGAGCTGGAAGTGGCATTTGCAGGTCGCAATAGTGCAGAGTTATCTCAAAGAAAGGGGCCACGGTGTTTCTGTATCTCTATTGTGTTGGTGCGGCTTCAGAACTTTTAAATATCTCGATATATCTCGAAAACTACGCTTCTGATCAAAAAATATCATAGAACATGAATTGTAGGAAACATAATTCTCTACAAAAAAGGTCTCTTAACATTTTGCCATAGCTCGCTTCGTTTCCGAGATATTTGCAGATTTATCTCAAGGGAAGGGGCCTGACGGACATATTTCGAGATATTTCTTCTTCTTGTTGTTCTTCTTCTGCACAGCTAAGCTGGAAGTGGCATTTGCGGCTCGCAATAGTGCAGAGTTATCTCAAAGAAAGGGGCCACGGTGTTTCTGTATCTCTATTATGTTGGTGCGGCTTCGGAACTTTTAAATATCTTGATATATCTCGAGAACTACGCATCTGATCAAAAAATATCATAGAACATAAAAAGTAGGAAACTTAATTCTCTACAAAAAAGGTCTCTTAACATTTTGCCATAGCTCGCTTCGTTTCCGAGATATTTGCAGATTTATCTCAAGGGAAGGGGCCTGACGGACATATTTCGAGATATTTCTTCTTCTTGTTGTTCTTCTTCTGCACAGCTGAGCTGGAAGTGGCATTTGCAGGTCGCAATAGTGCAGAGTTATCTCAAAGAAAGGGGCCACGGTGTTTCTGTATCTCTATTATGTTGGTGCGGCTTCGGAACTTTTAAATATCTCGATATATCTCGAAAACTACGCTTCTGATCAAAAAATATCATAGAACGTAAATTGTAGGAAACATTATTCTCTACAAAAAAGGTCTCTTAACATCTTGCCATAGCTCGCTTCGTTTCCGAGATATTTGCAGATTCATCTCAAGGGAAGGGGTCTGACGGACATATTTAGAGATATTTCTTCTTCTTGTTGTTCTTCTTCTGCACAGCTAAGCTCGAAGCGGCATTTGCAGCTCGCAATAGTGCAGAGTTATCTCAAAGAAAGAGGCCACGGTGTTTCTGTACCTCTATTATGTTGGTGCAGCTTCGGAACTTTTAAATATCTTGATATATCTCGAGAACTACGCATCTGATCAAAAAATATCATCGAACATAAAAAGTAGGAAACTTAATTCTCTACAAAAAAGGTCTCTCAACATTTTGCCATAGCTCGCTTCGTTTCCGAGATATTTACAGATTTATCTCAAGGGAAGTGGCCTGACGGACATATTTCGAGATATTTCTTCTTCTTGTTGTTCTTGTTCTGCACAGCTAAGCTGGAAGTGGCATTTGCAGCTCGCAATAGTGCAGAGTTATCCCAAAGAAATGGGCCACGGTGTTTCTGTATCTCTATTATGTTGGTGCGGCTTCGGAACTTTTAAATATCTCGATATATCTCGAAAACTACGCTTCTGATCAAAAAATATCATAGAACGTAAATTGTAGGAAACATTATTCTCTACAAAAAAGGTCTCTTAACATTTTGCCATAGCTCGCTTCGTTTCCGAGATATTTGCAGATTCATCTCAAGGGAAGGGGTCTGACGGACATATTTCGAGATATTTCTTCTTCTTGTTGTTCTTCTTCTGCACAGCTGAGCTGGAAGTGGCATTTGCAGGTCGCAATAGTGCAGAGTTATCTCAAAGAAAGGGGCCACGGTGTTTCTGTATCTCTATTATGTTGGTGCGGCTTCAGAACTTTTAAATATCTCGATATATCTCGAAAACTACGCTTCTGATCAAAAAATATCATAGAACATGAATTGTAGGAAACATAATTCTCTACAAAAAAGGTCTCTTAACATTTTGCCATAGCTCGCTTCGTTTCCGAGATATTTGCAGATTTATCTCAAGGGAAGGGGCCTGACGGACATATTTCGAGATATTTCTTCTTCTTGTTGTTCTTCTTCTGCACAGCTAAGCTGGAAGTGGCATTTGCGGCTCGCACTAGTGCAGAGTTATCTCAAAGAAAGGGGCCACGGTGTTTCTGTATCTCTATTATGTTGGTGCGGCTTCGGAACTTTTAAATATCTCGATATATCTCGAAAACTACGCTTCTGATCAAAAAATATCATAGAACATAAATTGTAGGAAACTTAATTCTCTACACAAAAGGTCTCTTAACATTTTGCCATAGCTCGCTTCGTTTCCGAGATATTTGCAGATTTATCTCAAGGGAAGGGGCCTGACGGACATATTTCGAGATATTTCTTCTTCTTGTTGTTCTTCTTCTGCACAGCTAAGCTGGAAGTGGCATTTGCGGCTCGCACTAGTGCAGAGTTATCTCAAAGAAAGGGGCCACGGTGTTTCTGTATCTCTATTATGTTGGTGCGGCTTCGGAACTTTTAAATATCTCGATATATCTCGAAAACTACGCTTCTGATCAAAAAATATCATAGAACATAAATTGTAGGAAACATAATTCTCTACAAAAAACGTATCTTAACATTTTGCCATAGCTCGCTTCGTTTCCGAGATATTTGCAGATTCAGCTCAAAGGAACGGGCCTGACGGACATATTTCGAGATACTTCTTCTTCTTGTTGTTCTTCCTCTGCACAGCTAAGCTGGAAGTGGCATTTGCAGCTCGCAATAGTGCAGAGTTATCTCAAAGAAAGGGGCCACGGTGTTTCTGTATCTCTATTATGTTGGTGCGGCTTCGGAACTTTTAAATATCTTGATATATCTCGAGAACTACGCATCTGATCAAAAAATATCATAGAACATAAAAAGTAGGAAACTTAATTCTCTACAAAAAAGGTCTCTTAACATTTTGCCATAGCTCGCTTCGTTTCCGAGATATTTGCAGATTTATCTCAAGGGAAGGGGCCTGACGGACATATTTCGAGATATTTCTTCTTCTTGTTGTTCTTCTTCTGCACAGCTGAGCTGGAAGTGGCATTTGCAGGTCGCAATAGTGCAGAGTTATCTCAAAGAAAGGGGCCACGGTGTTTCTGTATCTCTATTATGTTGGTGCGGCTTCGGAACTTTTAAATATCTCGATATATCTCGAAAACTACGCTTCTGATCAAAAAATATCATAGAACGTAAATTGTAGGAAACATTATTCTCTACAAAAAAGGTCTCTTAACATCTTGCCATAGCTCGCTTCGTTTCCGAGATATTTGCAGATTCATCTCAAGGGAAGGGGTCTGACGGACATATTTAGAGATATTTCTTCTTCTTGTTGTTCTTCTTCTGCACAGCTAAGCTCGAAGCGGCATTTGCAGCTCGCAATAGTGCAGAGTTATCTCAAAGAAAGAGGCCACGGTGTTTCTGTACCTCTATTATGTTGGTGCAGCTTCGGAACTTTTAAATATCTTGATATATCTCGAGAACTACGCATCTGATCAAAAAATATCATCGAACATAAAAAGTAGGAAACTTAATTCTCTACAAAAAAGGTCTCTCAACATTTTGCCATAGCTCGCTTCGTTTCCGAGATATTTACAGATTTATCTCAAGGGAAGTGGCCTGACGGACATATTTCGAGATATTTCTTCTTCTTGTTGTTCTTGTTCTGCACAGCTAAGCTGGAAGTGGCATTTGCAGCTCGCAATAGTGCAGAGTTATCCCAAAGAAAGGGGCCACGGTGTTTCTGTATCTCTATTATGTTGGTGCGGCTTCGGAACTTTTAAATATCTCGATATATCTCGAAAACTACGCTTCTGATCAAAAAATATCATAGAACGTAAATTGTAGGAAACATTATTCTCTACAAAAAAGGTCTCTTAACATTTTGCCATAGCTCGCTTCGTTTCCGAGATATTTGCAGATTCATCTCAAGGGAAGGGGTCTGACGGACATATTTCGAGATATTTCTTCTTCTTGTTGTTCTTCTTCTGCACAGCTAAGCTCGAAGCGGCATTTGCAGCTCGCAATAGTGCAGAGTTATCTCAAAGAAAGAGGCCACGGTGTTTCTGTACCTCTATTATGTTGGTGCGGCTTCGGAACTTTTAAATATCTTGATATATCTCGAGAACTACGCATCTGATCAAAAAATATCATAGAACATGAAAAGTAGGAAACTTAATTCTCTACAAAAAAGGTCTCTTAACATTTTGCCATAGCTCGCTTCGTTTCCGAGATATTTGCAGATTTATCTGAAGGGAAGGGGCCTAACGGACATATTTCGAGATATTTCTTCTTCTTGTTGTTCTTCTTCTGCACAGCTAAACTGGAAGTGGCATTTCCAGCTCGCAATAGTGCAGAGTTATCTCAAAGAAAGGGGCCACGGTGTTTCTGTATCTCTATTATGTTGGTGCGGCTTCGGAACTTTTAAATATCTTGATATATCTCGAGAACTACGCATCTGATCAAAAAATATCATAGAACATAAAAAGTCGGAAACTTAATTCTCTACAAAAAAGGTCTCTTAACATTTTGCCATAGCTCGCTTCGTTTCCGAGATATTTGCAGATTTATCTCAAGGGAAGGGGGCTGACGGACATATTTCGAGATATTTCTTCTTCTTGTTGTTCTTCTTCTGCACAGCTGAGCTGGAAGTGGCATTTGCAGGTCGCAATAGTGCTGAGTTATCTCAAAGAAAGGGGCCACGGTGTTTCTGTATCTCTATTATGTTGGTGCGGCTTCGGAACTTTTAAATATCTCGATATATCTCGAAAACTACGCTTCTTATCAAAAAATATCATAGAACATAAATTGTAGGAAACATAATTCTCTACAAAAAAGGTCTCTTAACATTTTGCCATAGCTCGCTTCGTTTCCGAGATATTTGCAGATTTATCTCAAGGGAAGGGGCCTGACGGACATATTTCGAGATATTTCTTCTTCTTGTTGTTCTTCTTCTGCACAGCTAAGCTGGAAGTGGCATTTGCGGCTCGCACTAGTGCAGAGTTATCTCAAAGAAAGGGGCCACGGTGTTTCTGTATCTCTATTATGTTGGTGCGGCTTCGGAACTTTTAAATATCTCGATATATCTCGAAAACTACGCTTCTGATCAAAAAATATCATAGAACATAAATTGTAGGAAACATAATTCTCTACAAAAAACGTATCTTAACATTTTGCCATAGCTCGCTTCGTTTCCGAGATATTTGCAGATTCAGCTCAAAGGAACGGGCCTGACGGACATATTTCGAGATACTTCTTCTTCTTGTTGTTCTTCCTCTGCACAGCTAAGCTGGAAGTGGCTTTTGCAGCTCGCAATAGTGCAGAGTTATCTGAAAGAAAGGGGCCACGGTGTTTCTGTATCTCTATTATGTTGGTGCGGCTTCGGAACTTTTAAATATCTTGATATATCTCGAGAACTACGCATCTGATCAAAAAATATCATAGAACATAAAAAGTAGGAAACTTAATTCTCTACAAAAAAGGTCTCTTAACATTTTGCCATAGCTCGCTTTGTTTCCGAGATATTTGCAGATTTATCGCAAGGGAAGGGGCCTAACGGACATATTTCGAGATATTTCTTCTTCTTGTTGCTCTTCTTCTGCACAGCTGAGCTGGAAGTGGCATTTGCAGGTCGCAATAGTGCAGAGTTATCTCAAAGAAAGGGGCCACGGTGTTTCTGTATCTCTATTATGTTGGTGCGGCTTCGGAACTTTTAAATATCTTGATATATCTCGAGAACTACGCATCTGATCAAAAAATATCATAGAACATGAAAAGTAGGAAACTTAATTCTCTACAAAAAAGGTCTCTTAACATTTTGCCATAGCTCGCTTCGTTTCCGAGATATTTGCAGATTTATCTGAAGGGAAGGGGCCTAACGGACATATTTCGAGATATTTCTTCTTCTTGTTGTTCTTCTTCTGCACAGCTAAACTGGAAGTGGCATTTCCAGCTCGCAATAGTGCAGAGTTATCTCAAAGAAAGGGGCCACGGTGTTTCTGTATCTCTATTATGTTGGTGCGGCTTCGGAACTTTTAAATATCTTGATATATCTCGAGAACTACGCATCTGATCAAAAAATATCATAGAACATAAAAAGTCGGAAACTTAATTCTCTACAAAAAAGGTCTCTTAACATTTTGCCATAGCTCGCTTCGTTTCCGAGATATTTGCAGATTTATCTCAAGGGAAGGGGCCTGACGGACATATTTCGAGATATTTCTTCTTCTTGTTGTTCTTCTTCTGCACAGCTGAGCTGGAAGTGGCATTTGCAGGTCGCAATAGTGCAGAGTTATCTCAAAGAAAGGGGCCACGGTGTTTCTGTATCTCTATTATGTTGGTGCGGCTTCGGAACTTTTAAATATCTCGATATATCTCGAAAACTACGCATCTGATCAAAAAATATCATAGAACATGAAAAGTAGGAAACTTAATTCTCTACAAAAAAGGTCTCTTAACATTTTGCCATAGCTCGCTTCGTTTCCGAGATATTTGCAGATTTATCTGAAGGGAAGGGGCCTAACGGACATATTTCGAGATATTTCTTCTTCTTGTTGTTCTTCTTCTGCACAGCTAAACTGGAAGTGGCATTTCCAGCTCGCAATAGTGCAGAGTTATCTCAAAGAAAGGGGCCACGGTGTTTCTGTATCTCTATTATGTTGGTGCGGCTTCGGAACTTTTAAATATCTCGATATATCTCGAAAACTACGCTTCTGATCAAAAAATATCATAGAACATCAATTGTAGGAAACATAATTCTCTACAAAAAACGTATCTTAACATTTTGCCATAGCTCGCTTCGTTTCCGAGATATTTGCAGATTCAGCTCAAAGGAACGGGCCTGACGGACATATTTCGAGATACTTCTTCTTCTTGTTGTTCTTCCTCTGCACAGCTAAGCTGGAAGTGGCTTTTGCAGCTCGCAATAGTGCAGAGTTATCTGAAAGAAAGGGGCCACGGTGTTTCTGTATCTCTATTATGTTGGTGCGGCTTCGGAACTTTTAAATATCTTGATATATCTCGAGAACTACGCATCTGATCAAAAAATATCATAGAACATAAAAAGTAGGAAACTTAATTCTCTACAAAAAAGGTCTCTTAACATTTTGCCATAGCTCGCTTTGTTTCCGAGATATTTGCAGATTTATCGCAAGGGAAGGGGCCTAACGGACATATTTCGAGATATTTCTTCTTCTTGTTGTTCTTCTTCTGCACAGCTAAACTGGAAGTGGCATTTCCAGCTCGCAATAGTGCAGAGTTATCTCAAAGAAAGGGGCCACGGTGTTTCTGTATCTCTATTATGTTGGTGCGGCTTCGGAACTTTTAAATATCTCGATATATCTCGAAAACTACGCTTCTGATCAAAAAATATCATAGATCATAAAAACTAGGAAACTTAATTCTCTACAAAAAAGGTCTCTTAACATTTTGCCATAGCTCGCTTCGTTTCCGAGATATTTGCAGATTTATCTCAAGGGAAGGGGCCTGACGGACATATTTCGAGATATTTCTTCTTCTTGTTGTTCTTCTTCTGCACAGCTAAGCTGGAAGTGGCATTTGCGGCTCTCACTAGTGCAGAGTTATCTCAAAGAAAGGGGCCACGGTGTTTCTGTATCTCTATTATGTTGGTGCGGCTTCGGAACTTCTAAATATCTCGATATATCTCGAAAACTACGCTTCTGATCAAAAAATATCATAGAACATAAATTGTAGGATACATAATTCTCCACAAAAAAGGTCTCTTAACATTTTGCCATAGCTCGCTTCGTTTCCGAGATATTTGCAGATATATCTCAAGGGAAGGGGCCTAACGGACATATTTCGAGATATTTCTTCTTCTTGTTGTTCTTCTTCTGCACAGCTAAACTGGAAGTGGCATTTCCAGCTCGCAATAGTGCAGAGATATCTCAAAGAAAGGGGCCACGGTGTTTCTGTATCTCTATTATGTTGGTGCGGCTTCGGAACTTTTAAATATCTCGATATATCTCGAAAACTACGCTTCTTATCAAAAAATATCATAGAACATAAATTGTAGGAAACATAATTCTCCACAAAAAAGGTCTCTTAACATTTTGCCATAGCTCGCTTCCTTTCCGAGATATTTGCAGATTTATCTCAAGGGAAGGGGCCTGACGGACATATTTCGAGATATTTCTTCTTCTTGTTGTTCTTCTTCTGCACAGCTAAGCTGGAAGTGGCATTTGCGGCTCGCACTAGTGCAGAGTTATCTCAAAGAAAGGGGCCACGGTGTTTCTGTATCTCTATTATGTTGGTGCGGCTTCGGAACTTTTAAATATCTCGATATATCTCGAAAACTACGCTTCTGATCAAAAAATATCATAGAACATCAATTGTAGGAAACATAATTCTCTACAAAAAACGTATCTTAACATTTTGCCATAGCTCGCTTCGTTTCCGAGATATTTGCAGATTCAGCTCAAAGGAACGGGCCTGACGGACATATTTCGAGATACTTCTTCTTCTTGTTGTTCTTCCTCTGCACAGCTAAGCTGGAAGTGGCTTTTGCAGCTCGCAATAGTGCAGAGTTATCTGAAAGAAAGGGGCCACGGTGTTTCTGTATCTCTATTATGTTGGTGCGGCTTCGGAACTTTTAAATATCTTGATATATCTCGAGAACTACGCATCTGATCAAAAAATATCATAGAACATAAAAAGTAGGAAACTTAATTCTCTACAAAAAAGGTCTCTTAACATTTTGCCATAGCTCGCTTTGTTTCCGAGATATTTGCAGATTTATCGCAAGGGAAGGGGCCTAACGGACATATTTCGAGATATTTCTTCTTCTTGTTGTTCTTCTTCTGCACAGCTAAACTGGAAGTGGCATTTCCAGCTCGCAATAGTGCAGAGTTATCTCAAAGAAAGGGGCCACGGTGTTTCTGTATCTCTATTATGTTGGTGCGGCTTCGGAACTTTTAAATATCTTGATATATCTCGAGAACTACGCATCTGATCAAAAAATATCATAGAACATAAAAAGTAGGAAACTTAATTCTCTACAAAAAAGGTCTCTTATCATTTTGCCATAGCTCGCTTTGTTTCGGAGATATTTGCAGATTTATCGCAAGGGAAGGGGCCTAACGGACATATTTCGAGATATTTCTTCTTCTTGTTGTTCTTCTTCTGCACAGCTGAGCTGGAAGTGGCATTTGCAGGTCGCAATAGTGCAGAGTTATCTCAAAGAAAGGGGCCACGGTGTTTCTGTATCTCTATTATGTTGGTGCGGCTTCGGAACTTTTAAATATCTTGATATATCTCGAGAACTACGCATCTGATCAAAAAATATCATACAACATGAAAAGTAGGAAACTTAATTCTCTACAAAAAAGGTCTCTGAACATTTTGCCATAGCTCGCTTCGTTTCCGAGATATTTGCAGATTTATCTGAAGGGAAGGGGCCTAACGGACATATTTCGAGATATTTCTTCTTCTTGTTGTTCTTCTTCTGCACAGCTAAACTGGAAGTGGCATTTCCAGCTCGCAATAGTGCAGAGTTATCTCAAAGAAAGGGGCCACGGTGTTTCTGTATCTCTATTATGTTGGTGCGGCTTCGGAACTTTTAAATATCTTGATATATCTCGAGAACTACGCATCTGATCAAAAAATATCATAGAACATAAAAAGTCGGAAACTTAATTCTCTACAAAAAAGGTCTCTTAACATTTTGCCATAGCTCGCTTCGTTTCCGAGATATTTGCAGATTTATCTCAAGGGAAGGGGCCTGACGGACATATTTCGAGATATTTCTTCTTCTTGTTGTTCTTCTTCTGCACAGCTGAGCTGGAAGTGGCATTTGCAGGTCGCAATAGTGCAGAGTTATCTCAAAGAAAGGGGCCACGGTGTTTCTGTATCTCTATTATGTTGGTGCGGCTTCGGAACTTTTAAATATCTCGATATATCTCGAAAACTACGCATCTGATCAAAAAATATCATAGAACATGAAAAGTAGGAAACTTAATTCTCTACAAAAAACGTCTCTTAACATTTTGCCATAGCTCGCTTCGTTTCCGAGATATTTGCAGATTTATCTGAAGGGAAGGGGCCTAACGGACATATTTCGAGATATTTCTTCTTCTTGTTGTTCTTCTTCTGCACAGCTAAACTGGAAGTGGCATTTCCAGCTCGCAATAGTGCAGAGTTATCTCAAAGAAAGGGGCCACGGTGTTTCTGTATCTCTATTATGTTGGTGCGGCTTCGGAACTTTTAAATATCTCGATATATCTCGAAAACTACGCTTCTGATCAAAAAATATCATAGAACATCAATTGTAGGAAACATAATTCTCTACAAAAAACGTATCTTAACATTTTGCCATAGCTCGCTTCGTTTCCGAGATATTTGCAGATTCAGCTCAAAGGAACGGGCCTGACGGACATATTTCGAGATACTTCTTCTTCTTGTTGTTCTTCCTCTGACAGCTAAGCTGGAAGTGGCTTTTGCAGCTCGCAATAGTGCAGAGTTATCTGAAAGAAAGGGGCCACGGTGTTTCTGTATCTCTATTATGTTGGTGCGGCTTCGGAACTTTTAAATATCTTGATATATCTCGAGAACTACGCATCTGATCAAAAAATATCATAGAACATAAAAAGTAGGAAACTTAATTCTCTACAAAAAAGGTCTCTTAACATTTTGCCATAGCTCGCTTTGTTTCCGAGATATTTGCAGATTTATCGCAAGGGAAGGGGCCTAACGGACATATTTCGAGATATTTCTTCTTCTTGTTGTTCTTCTTCTCCACAGCTAAACTGGAAGTGGCATTTCCAGCTCGCAATAGTGCAGAGTTATCTCAAAGAAAGGGGCCACGGTGTTTCTGTATCTCTATTATGTTGGTGCGGCTTCGGAACTTTTAAATATCTCGATATATCTCGAAAACTACGCTTCTGATCAAAAAATATCATAGAACATAAAAACTAGGAAACTTAATTCTCTACAAAAAAGGTCTCTTAACATTTTGCCATAGCTCGCTTCGTTTCCGAGATATTTGCAGATTTATCTCAAGGGAAGGGGCCTGACGGACATATTTCGAGATATTTCTTCTTCTTGTTGTTCTTCTTCTGCACAGCTAAGCTGGAAGTGGCATTTGCGGCTCTCACTAGTGCAGAGTTATCTCAAAGAAAGGGGCCACGGTGTTTCTGTATCTCTATTATGTTGGTGCGGCTTCGGAACTTTTAAATATCTCGATATATCTCGAAAACTACGCTTCTGATCAAAAAATATCATAGAACATAAATTGTAGGAAACATAATTCTCTACAAAAAAGGTCTCTTAACATTTTGCCATAGCTCGCTTCGTTTCCGAGATATTTGCAGATTTATCTCAAGGGAAGGGGCCTGACGGACATAATTCGAGATATTTCTTCTTCTTGTTGTTCTTCTTCTGCACAGCTAAGCTGGAAGTGGCATTTGCGGCTCGCACTAGTGCAGAGTTATCTCAAAGAAAGGGGCCACGGTGTTTCTGTATCTCTATTATGTTGGTGCGGCTTCGGAACTTTTAAATATCTCGATATATCTCGAAAACTACGCTTCTGATCAAAAAATATCATAGAACATAAATTGTAGGAAACATAATTCTCTACAAAAAACGTATCTTAACATTTTGCCATAGCTCGCTTCGTTTCCGAGATATTTGCAGATTCAGCTCAAAGGAACGGGCCTGACGGACATATTTCGAGATACTTCTTCTTCTTGTTGTTCTTCCTCTGCACAGCTAAGCTGGAAGTGGCATTTGCAGCTCGCAATAGTGCAGAGTTATCTCAAAGAAAGGGGCCACGGTGTTTCTGTATCTCTATTATGTTGGTGCGGCTTCGGAACTTTTAAATATCTTGATATATCTCGAGAACTACGCATCTGATCAAAAAATATCATAGAACATAAAAAGTAGGAAACTTAATTCTCTACAAAAAAGGTCTCTTAACATTTTGCCATAGCTCGCTTCGTTTCCGAGATATTTGCAGATTTATCTCAAGGGAAGGGGCCTGACGGACATATTTCGAGATATTTCTTCTTCTTGTTGTTCTTCTTCTGCACAGCTAAGCTGGAAGTGGCATTTGCAGCTCGCAATAGTGCAGAGTTATCTCAAAGAAAGGGGCCACGGTGTTTCTGTATCTCTATTATGTTGGTGCGGCTTCGGAACTTTTAAATATCTCGATATATCTCGAAAACTACGCTTCTGATCAAAAAATATCGTAGAACATAAAAAGTAGGAAACTTAATTCTCTACAAAAAAGGTCTCTTAACATTTTGCCATAGCTCGCCTCGTTTCCGAGATATTTGCAGATTTATCTCAAGGGAAGGGGCCTGACGGACATATTTCGAGATATTTCTTCTTCTTGTTGTTCTTCTTCTGCACAGCTAAGCTGGAAGTGGCATTTGCGGCTCTCACTAGTGCAGAGTTATCTCAAGGAAAGGGGCCACGGTGTTTCTGTATCTCTATTATGTTGGTGCGGCTTCGGAACTTTTAAATATCTTGATATATCTCGAGAACTACGCATCTGATCAAAAAATATCATAGAACATGAAAAGTAGGAAACTTAATTCTCTACAAAAAAGGTCTCTTAACATTTTGCCATAGCTCGCTTCGTTTCCGAGATATTTGCAGATTTATCTGAAGGGAAGGGGCCTAACGGACATATTTCGAGATATTTCTTCTTCTTGTTGTTCTTCTTCTGCACAGCTAAACTGGAAGTGGCATTTCCAGCTCGCAATAGTGCAGAGTTATCTCAAAGAAAGGGGCCACGGTGTTTCTGTATCTCTATTATGTTGGTGCGGCTTCGGAACTTTTAAATATCTCGATATATCTCGAAAACTACGCTTCTGATCAAAAAATATCATAGAACATAAATTGTAGGAAACATAATTCTCTACAAAAAAGGTCTCTTAACATTTTGCCATAGCTCGCTTCGTTTCCGAGATATTTGCAGATTTATCTCAAGGGAAGGGGCCTGACGGACATATTTCGAGATATTTCTTCTTCTTGTTGTTCTTCTTCTGCACAGCTAAGCTGGAAGTGGCATTTGCGGCTCGCACTAGTGCAGAGTTATCTCAAAGAAAGGGGCCACGGTGTTTCTGTATCTCTATTATGTTCGTGCGGCTTCGGAACTTTTAAATATCTCGATATATCTCGAAAACTACGCTTCTGATCAAAAAATATCATAGAACATAAATTGTAGGAAACTTAATTCGCTACACAAAAGGTTTCTTAACATTTTGCCATAGCTCGCTTCGTTTCCGAGATATTTGCAGATTTATCTCAAGGGAAGGGGCCTGACGGACATATTTCGAGATATTTCTTCTTCTTGTTGTTCTTCTTCTGCACAGCTGAGCTGGAAGTGGCATTTGCAGGTCGCAATAGTGCAGAGTTATCTCAAAGAAAGGGGCCACGGTGTTTCTGTATCTCTATTATGTTGGTGCGGCTTCGGAACTTTTAAATATCTCGATATATCTCGAAAACTACGCTTCTGATCAAAAAATATCATAGAACATAAATTGTAGGAAACATAATTCTCTACAAAAAAGGTCTCTTAACATTTTGCCATAGCTCGCTTCGTTTCCGAGATATTTGCAGATTTATCTCAAGGGAAGGGGCCTGACGGACATATTTCGAGATATTTCTTCTTCTTGTTGTTCTTCTTCTGCACAGCTAAGCTGGAAGTGGCATTTGCGGCTCGCACTAGTGCAGAGTTATCTCAAAGAAAGGGGCCACGGTGTTTCTGTATCTCTATTATGTTGGTGCGGCTTCGGAACTTTTAAATATCTCGATATATCTCGAAAACTACGCTTCTGATCAAAAAATATCATAGAACATAAATTGTAGGAAACATAATTCTCTACAAAAAACGTATCTTAACTTTTTGCCATAGCTCGCTTCGTTTCCGAGATATTTGCAGATTCAGCTCAAAGGAACGGGCCTGACGGACATATTTCGAGATACTTCTTCTTCTTGTTGTTCTTCCTCTGCACAGCTAAGCTGGAAGTGGCATTTGCAGCTCGCAATAGTGCAGAGTTATCTCAAAGAAAGGGGCCACGGTGTTTCTGTATCTCTATTATGTTGGTGCGGCTTCGGAACTTTTAAATATCTTGATATATCTCGAGAACTACGCATCTGATCAAAAAATATCATAGAACATAAAAAGTAGAAAACTTAATTCTCTACAAAAAAGGTCTCTTAACATTTTGCCATAGCTCGCTTTGTTTCCGAGATATTTGCAGATTTATCGCAAGGGAAGGGGCCTAACGGACATATTTCGAGATATTTCTTCTTCTTGTTGTTCTTCTTCTGCACAGCTAAACTGGAAGTGGCATTTCCAGCTCGCAATAGTGCAGAGTTATCTCAAAGAAAGGGGCCACGGTGTTTCTGTATCTCTATTATGTTGGTGCGGTTTCGGAACTTTTAAATATCTTGATATATCTCGAGAACTACGCATCTGATCAAAAAATATCATAGAACATAAAAAGTAGGAAACTTAATTCTCTACAAAAAAGGTCTCTTAACATTTTGCCATAGCTCGCTTCGTTTCCGAGATATTTGCAGATTTATCTCAAGGGAAGGGGCCTGACGGACATATTTCGAGATATTTCTCCTTCTTGTTGTTCTTCTTCTGCACAGCTGAGCTGGAAGTGGCATTTGCAGGTCGCAATAGTGCAGAGTTATCTCAAAGAAAGGGGCCACGGTGTTTCTGTATCTCTATTATGTTGGTGCGGCTTCGGAACTTTTAAATATCTCGATATATCTCGAAAACTACGCTTCTGATCAAAAAATGTCATAGAACGTAAATTGTAGGAAACATTATTCTCTACAAAAAAGGTCTCTTAACATCTTGCCATAGCTCGCTTCGTTTCCGAGATATTTGCAGATTCATCTCAAGGGAAGGGGTCTGACGGACATATTTAGAGATATTTCTTCTTCTTGTTGTTCTTCTTCTGCACAGCTAAGCTCGAAGCGGCATTTGCAGCTCGCAATAGTGCAGAGTTATCTCAAAGAAAGAGGCCACGGTGTTTCTGTACCTCTATTATGTTGGTGCAGCTTCGGAACTTTTAAATATCTTGATATATCTCGAGAACTACGCATCTGATCAAAAAATATCATCGAACATAAAAAGTAGGAAACTTAATTCTCTACAAAAAAGGTCTCTCAACATTTTGCCATAGCTCGCTTCGTTTCCGAGATATTTACAGATTTATCTCAAGGGAAGTGGCCTGACGGACATATTTCGAGATATTTCTTCTTCTTGTTGTTCTTGTTCTGCACAGCTAAGCTGGAAGTGGCATTTGCAGCTCGCAATAGTGCAGAGTTATCCCAAAGAAAGGGGCCACGGTGTTTCTGTATCTCTATTATGTTGGTGCGGCTTCGGAACTTTTAAATATCTCGATATATCTCGAAAACTACGCTTCTGATCAAAAAATATCATAGAACGTAAATTGTAGGAAACATTATTCTCTACAAAAAAGGTCTCTTAACATTTTGCCATAGCTCGCTTCGTTTCCGAGATATTTGCAGATTCATCTCAAGGGAAGGGGTCTGACGGACATATTTCGAGATATTTCTTCTTCTTGTTGTTCTTCTTCTGCACAGCTAAGCTCGAAGCGGCATTTGCAGCTCGCAATAGTGCAGAGTTATCTCAAAGAACGCGGCCACGGTGTTTCTGTATCTCTATTATGTTGGTGCGGCTTCGGAACTTTTAAATATCTTGATATATCTCGAGAACTACGCCTCTGATTGAAAAATATCATAGAACGTAAAAAGTAGGAAACTTAATTCTCTACAAAAAAGGTCTCTTAACATTTTGCCATAGCTCGCTTCGTTTCCGAGATATTTGCAGATTTATCTCAAGGGAAGGGGCCTGACGGACATATTTCGAGATATTTCTTCTTGTTGTTGTTGTTCTTCTGCACAGCTAAGCTGGAAGTGGCATTTGCAGCGCGCAATAGTGCAGAGTTATCTCAAAGAAAGGGGCCACGGTGTTTCTGTATCTCTATTATGTTGGTGCGGCTTCGGAACTTTTAAATATCTTGATACATCTCGAGAACTACGCATCTGATCAAAAAATATCATAGAAGATAAAAAGTAGGAAACTTAATTCTCTACAAAAAAGGTCTCTTAACATTTCGCCATAGCTCGCTTCGTTTCCGAGATATTTGCAGATTTATCTCAAGGGAAGGGGCCTGTCGGACATATTTCGAGATATTTCTTCTTCTTGTTGTTCTTCTTCTGCACAGCTAAGCTGGAAGTGGCATTTGCGGCTCGCACTAGTGCAGAGTTATCTCAAAGAAAGGGGCCACGGTGTTTCTGTATCTCTATTATGTTGGTGCGGCTTCGGAACTTTTAAATATCTCGATATATCTCGAAAACTACGCTTCTGATCAAAAAATATCATAGAACATAAATTGTAGGAAACATAATTCTCTACAAAAAACGTCTCTTAACATTTTGCCATAGCTCGCTTCGTTTCCGAGATATTTGCAGATTCAGCTCAAAGGAACTGGCCTGACGGACATATTTCGAGATATTTCTTCTTCTTGTTGTTCTTCCTCTGCACAGCTAAGCTGGAAGTGGCATTTGCAGCTCGCAATAGTGCAGAGTTATCTCAAAGAAAGGGGCCACGGTGTTTCTGTATCTCTATTATGTTGGTGCGGCTTCGGAACTTTTAAATATCTTGATATATCTCGAGAACTACGCATCTGATCAAAAAATATCATAGAACATAAAAAGTAGGAAACTTAATTCTCTACAAAAAAGGTCTCTTAACATTTTGCCATAGCTCGCTTCGTTCCCGAGATATTTGCAGATTTATCTCAAGGGAAGGGGCCTGACGGACATATTTCTAGATATTTCTTCCTGTTGTTGTTCTTCTTCTGCACAGCTAAGCTGGAAGTGGCATTTGCGGCTCGCACTAGTGCAGAGTTATCTCAAAGAAAGGGGCCACGGTGTTTCTGTATCTCTATTATGTTGGTGCGGCTTCGGAACTTTTAAATATCTCGATATATCTCGAAAACTACGCTTCTGATCAAAAAATATCATAGAACCTAAATTGTAGGAAACATAATTCTCTACAAAAAAGGTCTCTTAACATTTTGCCATAGCTCGCTTCGTTTCCGAGATATTTGCAGATTTATCTCAAGGGAAGGGTCCTGATGGACATATTTCGAGATATTTCTTCTTCTTGTTGTTCTTCTTCTGCACAGCTAAACAGGTAGTGGCATTTCCAGCTCGCAATCGTGCAGAGTTATCTCAAAGAACGGGGCCACGGTGTTTCTGTATCTCTATTATGTTGGTGCGGCTTCGGAACTTTTAAATATCTTGATATATCTCGAGAACTACGCCTCTGATCGAAAAATATCATAGAACGTAAAAAGTAGGAAACTTAATTCTCTACAAAAAAGGTCTCTTAACATTTTGCCATAGCTCGCTTCGTTTCCGAGATATTTGCAGATTCAGCTCAAAGGAACGGGCCTGACGGACATATTTCGAGATACTTCTTCTTCTTGTTGTTCTTCCTCTGCACAGCTAAGCTGGAAGTGGCATTTGCAGCTCGCAATAGTGCAGAGTTATCTCAAAGAAAGTGGCCACGGTGTTTCTGTATCTCTATTATGTTGGTGCGGCTTCGGAACTTTTAAATATCTTGATATATCTCGAGAACTACGCATCTGATCAAAAAATATCATAGAACATAAAAAGTAGGAAACTTAATTCTCTACAAAAAAGGTCTCTTAACATTTTGCCATAGCTCGCTTCGTTTCCGAGATATTTGCAGATATATCTCAAGGGAAGGGGCCTGACGGACATATTTCGAGATATTTCTTCTTCTTGTTGTTCTTCTTCTGCACAGCTAAGCCGGAAGTGGCATTTGCATCTCGCAATAGTGCAGAGTTATCTCAAAGAAAGGGGCCACGGTGTTTCTGTATCTCTATTATGTTGGTGCGGCTTCGGAACTTTTAAATATCTTGATATATCTCGAGAACTACGCCTCTGATCAAAAAATATCATAGAACGTAAATTGTAGGAAACATTATTCTCTACAAAAAAGGTCTCTTAACATTTTGCCATAGCTCGCTTCGTTTCCGAGATATTTGCAGATTTATCTCAAGGGAAGGGTCCTGATGGACATATTTCGAGATATTTCTTCTTCTTGTTGTTCTTCTTCTGCACAGCTAAACTGGTAGTGGCATTTCCAGCTCGCAATCGTGCAGAGTTATCTCAAAGAACGGGGCCACGGTGTTTCTGTATCTCTATTATGTTGGTGCGGCTTCGGAACTTTTAAATATCTTGATATATCTCGAGAACTACGCCTCTGATCGAAAAATATCATAGAACGTAAAAAGTAGGAAACTTAATTCTCTACAAAAAAGGTCTCTTAACATTTTGCCATAGCTCGCTTCGTTTCCGAGATATTTGCAGATTTATCTCAAGGGAAGGGGCCTGACGGACATATTTCGAGATATTTCTTCTTCTTGTTGTTGTTCTTCTGCACAGCTAAGCTGGAAGTGGCATTTGCAGCGCGCAATAGTGCAGAGTTATCTCAAAGAAAGGGGCCACGGTGTTTCTGTATCTCTATTATGTTGGTGCGGCTTCGGAACTTTTAAATATCTTGATACATCTCGAGAACTACGCATCTGATCAAAAGATATCATAGAAGATAAAAAGTAGGAAACTTAATTCTCTACAAAAAAGGTCTCTTAACATTTCGCCATAGCTCGCTTCGTTTCCGAGATATTTGCAGATTTATCTCAAGGGAAGGGGCCTGACGGACATATTTCGAGATATTTCTTCCTCTTGTTGTTCTTCTTCTGCACAGCTGAGCTGGAAGTGGCAATTGCAGGTCGCAATAGTGCAGAGTTATCTCAAAGAAAGGGGCCACGGTGTTTCTGTATCTCTATTATGTTGCTGCGGCTTCGGAACTTTTAAATATCTCGATATATCTCGAAAACTACGCTTCTGATCAAAAAATATCATAGAACATAAATTGTAGGAAACATAATTCTCTACAAAAAACGTCTCTTAACATTTTGCCATTGCTCGCTTTGTTTCCGAGATATTTGCAGATTCAGCTCAAAGGAACTGGCCTGACGGACATATTTCGAGATATTTCTTCTTCTTGTTGTTCTTCTTCTGCACAGCTAAGCTGGAAGTGGCATTTGCGGCTCGCACTAGTGCAGAGTTATCTCAAAGAAAGGGGCCACGGTGTTTCTGTATCTCTATTATGTTGGTGCGGCTTCGCAACTTTTAAATATCTCGATATATCTCGAAAACTACGCTTCTGATCAAAAAATATCATAGAACCTAAATTGTAGGAAACATAATTCTCTACAAAAAAGGTCTCTTAACATTTTGCCATAGCTCGCTTCGTTTCCGAGATATTTGCAGATTTATCTCAAGGGAAGGGTCCTGATGGACATATTTCGAGATATTTCTTCTTCTTGTTGTTCTTCTTCTGCACAGCTAAACTGGTAGTGGCATTTCCAGCTCGCAATCGTGCAGAGTTATCTCAAAGAACGGGGCCACGGTGTTTCTGTATCTCTATTATGTTGGTGCGGCTTCGGAACTTTTAAATATCTTGATATATCTCGAGAACTACGCCTCTGATCGAAAAATATCATAGAACGTAAAAAGTAGGAAACTTAATTCTCTACAAAAAAGGTCTCTTAACATTTTGCCATAGCTCGCTTCGTTTCCGAGATATTTGCAGATTTATCTCAAGGGAAGGGGCCTGACGGACATATTTCGAGATATTTCTTCTTCTTGTTGTTGTTCTTCTGCACAGCTAAGCTGGAAGTGGCATTTGCAGCGCGCAATAGTGCAGAGTTATCTCAAAGAAAGGGGCCACGGTGTTTCTGTATCTCTATTATGTTGGTGCGGCTTCGGAACTTTTAAATATCTTGATACATCTCGAGAACTACGCATCTGATCAAAAGATATCATAGAAGATAAAAAGTAGGAAACTTAATTCTCTACAAAAAAGGTCTCTTAACATTTCGCCATAGCTCGCTTCGTTTCCGAGATATTTGCAGATTTATCTCAAGGGAAGGGGCCTGACGGACATATTTCGAGATATTTCTTCCTCTTGTTGTTCTTCTTCTGCACAGCTGAGCTGGAAGTGGCAATTGCAGGTCGCAATAGTGCAGAGTTATCTCAAAGAAAGGGGCCACGGTGTTTCTGTATCTCTATTATGTTGCTGCGGCTTCGGAACTTTTAAATATCTCGATATATCTCGAAAACTACGCTTCTGATCAAAAAATATCATAGAACATAAATTGTAGGAAACATAATTCTCTACAAAAAACGTCTCTTAACATTTTGCCATTGCTCGCTTTGTTTCCGAGATATTTGCAGATTCAGCTCAAAGGAACTGGCCTGACGGACATATTTCGAGATATTTCTTCTTCTTGTTGTTCTTCTTCTGCACAGCTAAGCTGGAAGTGGCATTTGCGGCTCGCACTAGTGCAGAGTTATCTCAAAGAAAGGGGCCACGGTGTTTCTGTATCTCTATTATGTTGGTGCGGCTTCGCAACTTTTAAATATCTCGATATATCTCGAAAACTACGCTTCTGATCAAAAAATATCATAGAACCTAAATTGTAGGAAACATAATTCTCTACAAAAAAGGTCTCTTAACATTTTGCCATAGCTCGCTTCGTTTCCGAGATATTTGCAGATTTATCTCAAGGGAAGGGTCCTGATGGACATATTTCGAGATATTTCTTCTTCTTATTGTTCTTCTTCTGCACAGCTAGACAGGTAGTGGCATTTCCAGCTCGCAATCGTGCAGAGTTATCTCAAAGAACGGGGCCACGGTGTTTCTGTATCTCTATTATGTTGGTGCGGCTTCGGAACTTTTAAATATCTTGATATATCTCGAGAACTACGCCTCTGATCGAAAAATATCATAGAACGTAAAAAGTAGGAAACTTAATTCTCTACAAAAAAGGTCTCTTAACATTTTGCCATAGCTCGCTTCGTTTCCGAGATATTTGCAGATTTATCTCAAGGGAAGGGGCCTGACGGACATATTTCGAGATATTTCTTCTTCTTGTTGTTCTTCTTCTGCACAGCTAAGCTGGAAGTGGCATTTGCGGCTCGCACTAGTGCAGAGTTATCTCAAAGAAAGGAGCCACGGTGTTTCTGTATCTCTATTATGCTGGTGCGGCTTCGGAACTTTTAAATATCTCGATATATCTCGAAAACTACGCTTCTGATCAAAAAATATCATAGAACATACATTGTAGGAAACATAATTCACTACAAAAAACGTCTCTTAACATTTTGCCATAGCTCGCTTCGTTTCCGAGATATTTGCAGATTCAGCTCAAAGGAACGGGCCTGACGGACATATTTCGAGATACTTCTTCTTCTTGTTGTTCTTCCTCTGCACAGCTAAGCTGGAAGTGGCATTTGCAGCTCGCAATAGTGCAGAGTTATCTCAAAGAAAGGGGCCACGGTGTTTCTGTATCTCTATTATGTTGGTGCGGCTTCGGAACTTTTAAATATCTTGATATATCTCGAGAACTACGCATCTGATCAAAAAATATCATAGAACATAAAAAGTAGGAAACTTAATTCTCTACAAAAAAGGTCTCTTAACATTTTGCCATAGCTCGATTCGTTCCCGAGATATTTGCAGATTTATCTCAAGGGAAGGGGCCTGACGGACATATTTCGAGATATTTCTTCTTCTTGTTGTTCTTCTTCTGCACAGCTAAGCTGGAAGTGGCATTTGCGGCTCGCACTAGTGCAGCGTTATCTCAAAGAAAGGAGCCACGGTGTTTCTGTATCTCTATTATGTTGGTGCGGCTTCGGAACTTTTAAATATCTCGATATATCTCGAAAACTACGCTTCTGATCAAAAAATATCATAGAACATAAATTGTAGGAAACATAATTCACTACAAAAAACGTCTCTTAACATTTTGCCATAGCTCGCTTCGTTTCCGAGATATTTGCAGATTCAGCTCAAAGGAACGGGCCTGACGGACATATTTCGAGATACTTCTTCTTCTTGTTGTTCTTCCTCTGCACAGCTAAGCAGGAAGTGGCATTTGCAGCTCGCAATAGTGCAGAGTTATCTCAAAGAAAGGGGCCACGGTGTTTCTGTATCTCTATTATGTTGGTGCGGCTTCGGAACTTTTAAATATCTTGATATATCTCGAGAACTACGCATCTGATCAAAAAATATCATAGAACATAAAAAGTAGGAAACTTAATTCTCTACAAAAAAGGTCTCTTAACATTTTGCCATAGCTCGCTTCGTTCCCGAGATATTTGCAGATTTATCTCAAGGGAAGGGGCCTGACGGACATATTTCGAGATATTTCTTCTTCTTGTTGTTCTTCTTCTGCACAGCTAAGCTGGAAGTGGCATTTGCAGCTCGCAATAGTGCAGAGTTATCTCAAAGAAAGGGGCCACGGTGTTTCTGTATCTCTATTATGTTGGTGCGGCTTCGGAACTTTTAAATATCTTGATATATCTCGAGAACTACGCATCTGATCAAAAAATATCATAGAACATAAAAAGTAGGAAACTTAATTCTCTACAAAAAAGGTCTCTTAACATTTTGCCATAGCTCGCTTCGTTTCCGAGATATTTGCAGATTTATCTCAAGGGAAGGGTCCTGATGGACATATTTCGAGATATTTCTTCTTCTTGTTGTTCTTCTTCTGCACAGCTAAACTGGAAGTGGCATTTCCAGCTCGCAATCGTGCAGAGTTATCTCAAAGAAAGGGGCCACGGTGTTTCTGTATCTCTATTATGTTGGTGCGGCTTCGGAACTTTTAAATATCTTGATATATCTCGAGAACTACGCCTCTGATCGAAAAATATCATAGAACGTAAAAAGTAGGAAACTTAATTCTCTACAAAAAAGGTCTCTTAACATTTTGCCATAGCTCGCTTCGTTTCCGAGATATTTGCAGATTTATCTCAAGGGAAGGGGCCTGACGGACATATTTCGAGATATTTCTTCTTCTTGTTGTTCTTCTTCTGCACAGCTAAGCTGGAAGTGGCATTTGCGGCTCGCACTAGTGCAGAGTTATCTCAAAGAAAGGAGCCACGGTGTTTCTGTATCTCTATTATGCTGGTGCGGCTTCGGAACTTTTAAATATCTCGATATATCTCGAAAACTACGCTTCTGATCAAAAAATATCATAGAACATACATTGTAGGAAACATAATTCACTACAAAAAACGTCTCTTAACATTTTGCCATAGCTCGCTTCGTTTCCGAGATATTTGCAGATTCAGCTCAAAGGAACGGGCCTGACGGACATATTTCGAGATACTTCTTCTTCTTGTTGTTCTTCCTCTGCACAGCTAAGCTGGAAGTGGCATTTGCAGCTCGCAATAGTGCAGAGTTATCTCAAAGAAAGGGGCCACGGTGTTTCTGTATCTCTATTATGTTGGTGCGGCTTCGGAACTTTTAAATATCTTGATATATCTCGAAAACTACGCTTCTGATCAAAAAATATCATAGAACATAAATTGTAGGAAACATAATTCACTACAAAAAACGTCTCTTAACATTTTGCCATAGCTCGCTTCGTTTCCGAGATATTTGCAGATTCAGCTCAAAGGAACGGGCCTGACGGACATATTTCGAGATATTTCTTCTTCTTGTTGTTCTTCCTCTGCACGGCTAAGCTGGAAGTGACATTTGCAGCTCGCAATAGTGCAGAGTTATCTCAAAGAAAGGGGCCACGGTGTTTCTGTATCTCTATTATGTTGGTGCGGCTTCGGAACTTTTAAATATCTCGATGTATCTCGAAAACTACGCTTCTGATCAAAAAATATCATAGAACATAAATTGTAGGAAACAGAATTCTCTACAAAAAAGGTCTCTTAACATTTTGCCATAGCTCGCTTCGTTTCCGAGATATTTGCAGATATATCTCAAGGGAAGGGGCCTGACGGACATATTTCGAGATATTTCTTCTTCTTGTTGTTCTTCTTCTGCACAGCTAAGCTGGAAGTGGCATTTACAGCTCGCAATAGTGCAGAGTTATCTCAAAGAAAGGGGCACCGGTGTTTCTGTATCTCTATTATGTTGGTGCGGCTTCGGAACTTTTAAATATCTTGATATATCTCGAGAACTACGCATCTGATCAAAAAATATCATAGAACATAAATTGTAGGAAACATAATTCTCTACAAAAAATGTCTCTTAACATTTTGCCATAGCTCGCTTCGTTTCCGAGATATTTGCAGATTTATCTCAAGGGAAGGGGCCTGACGGACATATTTCGAGATATTTCTTCTTCTTGTTGTTCTTCTTCTGCACAGCTGAGCTGGAAGTGGCATTTGCAGGTCGCAATAGTGCAGAGTTATCTCAAAGAAAGGGGCCACGGTGTTTCTGTATCTCTATTATGTTGGTGCGGCTTCGGAACTTTTAAATATCTCGATATATCTCGAAAACTACGCTTCTGATCAAAAAATGTCATAGAACGTAAATTGTAGGAAACATTATTCTCTACAAAAAAGGTCTCTTAACATTTTGCCATAGCTCGCTTCGTTTCCGAGATATTTGCAGATTTATCTCAAGGGAAGGGTCCTGATGGACATATTTCGAGATATTTCTTCTTCTTGTTGTTCTTCTTCTGCACAGCTAAGCTGGAAGTGGCATTTGCAGCTCGCAATAGTGCAGAGTTATCTCAAAGAAAGGGGCCACGGTGTTTCTGTATCTCTATTATGTTGGTGCGGCTTCGGAACTTTTAAATATCTTGATATATCTCGAGAACTACGCATCTGATCAAAAAATATCATAGAACATAAAAAGTAGGAAACTTAATTCTCTACAGAAAAGGTCTCTTAACATTTCGCCATAGCTCACTTCGTTTCCGAGATATTTGCAGATTTATCTCAAGGGAAGGGGCCTGTCGGACATATTTCGAGATATTTCTTCTTCTTGTTGTTCTTCTTCTGCACAGCTAAGCTGGAAGTGGCATTTGCGGCTCGCACTAGTGCAGAGTTATCTCAAAGAAAGGGGCCACGGTGTTTCTGTATCTCTATTATGTTGGTGCGGCTTCGGAACTTTTAAATATCTCGATATATCTCGAAAACTACGCTTCTGATCAAAAAATATCATAGAACATAAATTATAGGAAACATAATTCTCTACAAAAAACGTCTCTTAACATTTTGCCATAGCTCGCTTCGTTTCCGAGATATTTGCAGATTCAGCTCAAAGGAACTGGCCTGACGGACATATTTCGAGATATTTCTTCTTCTTGTTGTTCTTCCTCTGCACGGCTAAGCTGGAAGTGACATTTGCAGCTCGCAATAGTGCAGAGTTATCTCAAAGAAAGGGGCCACGGTGTTTCTGTATCTCTATTATGTTGGTGCGGCTTCGGAACTTTTAAATATCTCGATGTATCTCGAAAACTACGCTTCTGATCAAAAAATATCATAGAACATAAATTGTAGGAAACAGAATTCTCTACAAAAAAGGTCTCCTAACATTTTGCCATAGCTCGCTTCGTTTCCGAGATATTTGCAGATATATCTCAAGGGAAGGGGCCTGACGGACATATTTCGAGATATTTCTTCTTCTTGTTGTTCTTCTTCTGCACAGCTAAGCTGGAAGTGGCATTTACAGCTCGCAATAGTGCAGAGTGATCTCAAAGAAAGGGGCCACGGTGTTTCTGTATCTCTATTATGTTGGTGCGGCTTCGGAACTTTTAAATATCTTGATATATCTCGAGAACTACGCATCTGATCAAAAAATATCATAGAACATAAAAAGTAGGAAACTTAATTCTCTACAAAAAAGGTCTCTTAACATTTTGCCATAGCTCGCTTCGTTTCCGAGATATTTGCAGATTTATCTCAAGGGAAGGGGCCTGACGGACATATTTCGAGATATTTCTTCTTCTTGTTGTTCTTCTTCTGCACAGCTAAGCTGGAAGTGGCATTTGCGGCTCGCACTAGTGCAGAGTTATCTCAAAGAAAGGGGCCACGGTGTTTCTGTATCCCTATTATGTTGGTGCGGCTTCGGAACTTTTAAATATCTCGATATATCTCGAAAACTACGCTTCTGATCAAAAAATATCATAGAACATAAATTGTAGGAAACATAATTCTCTACAAAAAACGTCTCTTAACATTTTGCCATAGCTCGCTTCGTTTCCGAGATATTTGCAGATTCAGCTCAAAGGAACTGGCGTGTCGGACATATTTCGAGATATTTCTTCTTCTTGTTGTTCTTCCTCTGCACAGCTAAGCTGGAAGTGGCATTTGCAGCTCGCAATAGTGCAGAGTTATCTCAAAGAAAGGGGCCACGGTGTTTCTGTATCTCTATTATGTTGGTGCGGCTTCGGAACTTTTAAATATCTTGATATATCTCGAGAACTACGCATCTCAACAAAAAATACCATAGAACATAAAAAGTAGGAAACTTAATTCTCTACAAAAAAGGTCTCTTAACATTTTGCCATAGCTCGCCTCGTTTCCGAGATATTTGCAGATTTATCTCAAGGGAAGGGGCCTGACGGACATATTTCGAGATATTTCTTCTTCTTGTTGTTCTTCTTCTGCACAGCTAAGCTGGAAGTGGCATTTGCGGCTCGCACTAGTGCAGAGTTATCTCAAAGAAAGGGGCCACGGTGTTTCTGTATCCCTATTATGTTGGTGCGGCTTCGGAACTTTTAAATATCTCGATATATCTCGAAAACTACGCTTCTGATCAAAAAATATCATAGAACATAAATTGTAGGAAACATAATTCTCTACAAAAAACGTCTCTTAACATTTTGCCGTAGCTCGCTTCGTTTCCGAGATATTTGCAGATTTATCTCAAGGGAAGGGGCCTGACGGACATATTTCGAGATATTTCTTCTTCTTGTTGTTCTTCTTCTGCACAGCTGAGCTGGAAGTGGCATTTGCAGGTCGCAATAGTGCAGAGTTATCTCAAAGAAAGGGGCCACGGTGTTTCTGTATCTCTATTATGTTGGTGCGGCTTCGGAACTTTTAAATATCTCGATATATCTCGAAAACTACGCTTCTGATCAAAAAATGTCATAGAACGTAAATTGTAGGAAACATTATTCTCTACAAAAAAGGTCTCTTAACATTTTGCCATAGCTCGCTTCGTTTCCGAGATATTTGCAGATTTATCTCAAGGGAAGGGGCCTGACGGACATATTTCGAGATATTTCTTCTTCTTGTTGTTCTTCTTCTGCACAGCTAAGCTGGAAGTGGCATTTGCGGCTCGCACTAGTGCAGAGTTATCTCAAAGAAAGGGGCCACGGTGTTTCTGTATCCCTATTATGTTGGTGCGGCTTCGGAACTTTTAAATATATCGATATATCTCGAAAACTACGCTTCTGATCAAAAAATATCATAGAACATAAATTGTAGGAAACATAATTCTCTACAAAAAACGTCTCTTAACATTTTGCCATAGCTCGCTTCGTTTCCGAGATATTTGCAGATTCAGCTCAAAGGAACTGGCCTGACGGACATATTTCGAGATATTTCTTCTTCTTGTTGTTCTTCCTCTGCACAGCTAAGCTGGAAGTGACATTTGCTGCTCGCAATAGTGCAGAGTTATCTCAAAGAAAGGGGCCACGGTGTTTCTGTATCTCTATTATGTTGGTGCGGCTTCGGAACTTTTAAATATCGTGATATATCGCGAGAACTACGCATCTCATCAAAAAATATCATAGAACATAAAAAGTAGCAAACTTAATTCTCTACAAAAAAGGTCTCTTAACATTTTGCCATAGCTCGCTTCGTTTCCGAGATATTTGCAGATTTATCTCAAGGGAAGGGGCCTGACGGACATATTTCGAGATATTTCTTCTTCTTGTTGTTCTTCTTCTGCACAGCTAAGCTGGAAGTGGCATTTGCGGCTCGCACTAGTGCAGAGTTATCTCAAAGAAAGGGGCCACGGTGTTTCTGTATCTCTATTATGTTGGTGCGGCTTCGGAACTTTTAAATATCTCGATATATCTCGAAAACTGCGCTTCTGATCAAAAAATATCATAGAACATAAATTGTAGGAAACAGAATTCTCTACAAAAAAGGTCTCTTAACATTTTGCCATAGCTCGCTTCGTTTCCGAGATATTTGCAGATATATCTCAAGGGAAGGGGCCTGACGGACATATTTCGAGATATTTCTTCTTCTTGTTGTTCTTCTTCTGCACAGCTAAGCTGGAAGTGGCATTTACAGCTCGCAATAGTGCAGAGTTATCTCAAAGAAAGGGGCCACGGTGTTTCTGTATCTCTATTATGTTGGTGCGGCTTCGGAACTTTTAAATATCTTGATATATCTCGAGAACTACGCATCTGATCAAAAAATATCATAGAACATAAAAAGTAGGAAACTTAATTCTCTACAAAAAAGGTCTCTTAACATTTTGCCATAGCTCGCTTCGTTTCCGAGATATTTGCAGATTTATCTCAAGGGAAGGGGCCTGACGGACATATTTCGAGATATTTCTTCTTCTTGTTGTTCTTCTTCTGCACAGCTAAGC
Source organism: Osmia lignaria lignaria (assembly GCF_051020975.1). Lineage (NCBI taxonomy): Eukaryota > Metazoa > Arthropoda > Insecta > Hymenoptera > Megachilidae > Osmia > Osmia lignaria. The sequence continues at coordinate 25,162,711 of NW_027478159.1, forward strand.
TGGAAGTGGCATTTGCGGCTCGCACTAGTGCAGAGTTATCTCAAAGAAAGGGGCCACGGTGTTTCTGTATCCCTATTATGTTGGTGCGGCTTCGGAACTTTTAAATATCTCGATATATCTCGAAAACTACGCTTCTGATCAAAAAATATCATAGAACATAAATTGTAGGAAACATAATTCTCTACAAAAAACGTCTCTTAACATTTTGCCATAGCTCGCTTCGTTTCCGAGATATTTGCAGATTCAGCTCAAAGGAACTGGCGTGTCGGACATATTTCGAGATATTTCTTCTTCTTGTTGTTCTTCCTCTGCACAGCTAAGCTGGAAGTGGCATTTGCAGCTCGCAATAGTGCAGAGTTATCTCAAAGAAAGGGGCCACGGTGTTTCTGTATCTCTATTATGTTGGTGCGGCTTCGGAACTTTTAAATATCTTGATATATCTCGAGAACTACGCATCTCAACAAAAAATACCATAGAACATAAAAAGTAGGAAACTTAATTCTCTACAAAAAAGGTCTCTTAAGATTTTGCCATAGCTCGCTTCGTTTCCGAGATATTTGCAGATTTATATCAAGGGAAGGGGCCTGACGGACATATTTCGAGATATTTCTTCTTCCTGTTGTTCTTCTTCTGCACAGCTAAGCTGGAAGTGGCATTTGCGGCTCGCACTAGTGCAGAGTTATCTCAAAGAAAGGGGCCACGGTGTTTCTGTATCCCTATTATGTTGGTGCGGCTTCGGAACTTTTAAATATCTCGATATATCTCGAAAACTACGCTTCTGATCAAAAAATATCATAGAACATGAATTGTAGGAAACATAATTCTCTACAAAAAACGTCTCTTAACATTTTGCCATAGCTCGCTTCGTTTCCGAGATATTTGCAGATTCAGCTCAAAGGAACTGGCCTGACGGACATATTTCGAGATATTTCTTCTTCTTGTTGTTCTTCTTCTGCACAGCTAAGCTGGAAGTGGCATTTACAGCTCGCAATCGTGCAGAGTTATCTCAAAGAAAGGGGCCACGGTGTTTCTGTATCCCTATTATGTTGGTGCGGCTTCGGAACTTTTAAATATCTCGATATATCTCGAAAACTACGCTTCTGATCAAAAAATATCATAGAACATAAATTGTAGGAAACATAATTCTCTACAAAAAACGTCTCTTAACATTTTGCCATAGCTCGCTTCGTTTCCGAGATATTTGCAGATTCAGCTCAAAGGAACTGGCCTGACGGACATATTTCGAGATATTTCTTCTTCTTGTTGTTCTTCCTCTGCACAGCTAAGCTGGAAGTGGCATTTGCAGCTCGCAATAGTGCAGAGTTATCTCAAAGAAAGGGGCCACGGTGTTTCTGTATCTCTATTATGTTGGTGCGGCTTCGGAACTTTTAAATATCTTGATATATCTCGAGAACTACGCATCTGATCAAAAAATATCATAGAACATAAAAAGTGGGAAACTTAATTCTCTACAAAAAAGGTCTCTTAACATTTCGCCATAGCTCGCTTCGTTTCCGAGATATTTGCAGATTTATCTCAAGGGAAGGGGCCTGACGGACATATTTCGAGATATTTCTTCTTCTTGTTGTTCTTCTTCTGCACAGCTAAGCTGGAAGTGGCATTTACAGCTCGCAATCGTGCAGAGTTATCTCAAAGAAAGGGGCCACGGTGTTTCTGTATCTCTTATTATGTTGGTGCGGCTTCGGAACTTTTAAATATCTTGATATATCTCGAGAACTACGCATCTGATCAAAAAATATCATAGAACATAAAAAGTAGGAAACTTAATTCTCTACAAAAAACGTCTCTTAACATTTCGCCATAGCTCGCTTCGTTTCCGAGATATTTGCAGATTTATCTGAAGGGAAGGGGCCTGACGGACATATTTCGAGATATTTCTTCTTCTTGTTGTTCTTCTTCTGCACAGCTAAGCTGGAAGTGGCATTTGCGGCTCACACTAGTGCAGAGTTATCTCAAAGAAAGGGGCCAAGGTGTTTCTGTATCCCTATTATGTTGGTGCGGCTTCGGAACTTTTAAATATCTCGATATATCTCGAAAACTACGCTTCTGATCAAAAAATATCATAGAATATAAATTGTAGGAAACTTAATTCTCTACAAAAAAGGTCTCTTAACATTTTGCCATAGCTCGCTTCGTTTCCGAGATATTTGCAGATTCAGCTCAAAGGAACTGGCCTGACGGACATATTTCGAGATATTTCTTCTTCTTGTTGTTCTTCCTCTGCACAGCTAAGCTGGAAGTGGCATTTGCAGCTCGCAATAGTGCAGAGTTATCTCAAAGAAAGGGGCCACGGTGTTTCTGTATTTCTATTATGTTGGTGCGGCTTCGGAACTTTTAAATATCTTGATATATCTCGAGAACTACGCATCTGATCAAAAAATATCATAGAACATAAAAAGTAGGAAACTTAATTCTCTACAAAAAAGGTCTCTTAACATTTTGCCATAGCTCGCTTCGTTTCCGAGATATTTGCAGATTTATCTCAAGGGAAGGGGCCTGACGGACATATTTCGAGATATTTCTTCTTCTTGTTGTTCTTCTTCTGCACAGCTAAGCTGGAAGTGGCATTTGCGGCTCGCACTAGTGCAGAGTTATCTCAAAGAAAGGGGCCACGGTGTTTCTGTATCTCTATTATGTTGGTGCGGCTTCGGAACTTTTAAATATCTCGATATATCTCGAAAACTACGCTTCTGATCAAAAAATATCATAGAACATAAATTGTAGGAAACAGAATTCTCTGCAAAAAAGGTCTCTTAACATTTTGCCATAGCTCGCTTCGTTTCCGAGATATTTGCAGATTTATCTCAAGGGAAGGGGCCTGACGGTTATATTTCGAGATATTTCTTCTTCTTGTTGTTCTTCTTCTGCACAGCTAAGCTGGAAGTGGCATTTGCGGCTCGCACTAGTGCAGAGTTATCTCAAAGAAAGGGGCCACGGTGTTTCTGTATCCCTATTATGTTGGTGCGGCTTCGGAACTTTTAAATATCTCGATATATCTCGAAAACTACGCTTCTGATCAAAAAATATCATAGAACATAAATTGTAGGAAACATAATTCTCTACAAAAAACGTCTCTTAACATTTTGCCATAGCTCGCTTCGTTTCCGAGATATTTGCAGATTCAGCTCAAAGGAACTGGCCTGACGGACATATTTCGAGATATTTCTTCTTCTTGTTGTTCTTCCTCTGCACAGCTAAGCTGGAAGTGGCATTTGCAGCTCGCAATAGTGCAGAGTTATCTCAAAGAAAGGGGCCACGGTGTTTCTGTATCTCTATTATGTTGGTGCGGCTTCGGAACTTTTAAATATCTTGATATATCTCGAGAACTACGCATCTGATCAAAAAATATCATACAACATAAAAAGTAGGAAACTTAATTCTCTATAAAAAACGTCTCTTAACATTTTGCCATAGCTCGCTTCGTTTCCGAGATATTTGCAGATTCAGCTCAAAGGAACTGGCCTGACGGACATATTTCGAGATATTTCTTCTTCTTGTTGTTCTTCCTCTGCACAGCTAAGCTGGAAGTGGCATTTGCAGCTCGCAATAGTGCAGAGTTATCTCAAAGAAAGGGGCCACGGTGTTGATGTATCTCTATTATGTTGGTGCGGCTTCGGAACTTTTAAATATCTTGATATATCTCGAGAACTACGCATCTGATCAGAAAATATCATAGAACATAAAAAGTAGGAAACTTAATTCTCTACAAAAAAGGTCTCTTAACATTTCGCCATAGCTCGCTTCGTTTCCGAGATATTTGCAGATTTATCTCAAGGGAAGGGGCCTGACGGACATATTTCGAGATATTTCTTCTTCTTGTTGTTCTTCTTCTGCACAGCTAAGCTGGAAGTGGCATTTGCGGCTCGCACTAGTGCAGAGTTATCTCAAAGAAAGGGGCCACGGTGTTTCTGTATCCCTATTATGTTGGTGCGGCTTCGGAACTTTTAAATATCTCGATATATCTCGAAAACTACGCTTCTGATCAAAAAATATCATAGAACATAAATTGTAGGAAACATAATTCTCTACAAAAAACGTCTCTTATCATTTTGCCATAGCTCGCTTCGTTTCCGAGATATTTGCAGATTCAGCTCAAAGGAACTGGCCTGACGGACATATTTCGAGATATTTCTTCTTCTTGTTGTTCTTCCTCTGCACAGCTAAGCTGGAAGTGGCATTTGCAGCTCGCAGTAGTGCAGAGTTATCTCAAAGAAAGGGGCCACGGTGTTTCTGTATCTCTATTATGTTGGTGCGGCTTCGGAACTTTTAAATATCTTGATATATCTCGAGAACTACGCATCTGATCAAAAAATATCATACAACATAAAAAGTAGGAAACTTAATTCTCTATAAAAAACGTCTCTTAACATTTTGCCATAGCTCGCTTCGTTTCCGAGATATTTGCAGATTCAGCTCAAAGGAACTGGCCTGACGGACATATTTCGAGATATTTCTTCTTCTTGTTGTTCTTCCTCTGCACAGCTAAGCTGGAAGTGGCATTTGCAGCTCGCAATAGTGCAGAGTTATCTCAAAGAAAGGGGCCACGGTGTTGATGTATCTCTATTATGTTGGTGCGGCTTCGGAACTTTTAAATATCTTGATATATCTCGAGAACTACGCATCTGATCAGAAAATATCATAGAACATAAAAAGTAGGAAACTTAATTCTCTACAAAAAAGGTCTCTTAACATTTCGCCATAGCTCGCTTCGTTTCCGAGATATTTGCAGATTTATCTCAAGGGAAGGGGCCTGACGGACATATTTCGAGATATTTCTTCTTCTTGTTGTTCTTCTTCTGCACAGCTAAGCTGGAAGTGGCATTTGCGGCTCGCACTAGTGCAGAGTTATCTCAAAGAAAGGGGCCACGGTGTTTCTGTATCCCTATTATGTTGGTGCGGCTTCGGAACTTTTAAATATCTCGATATATCTCGAAAACTACGCTTCTGATCAAAAAATATCATAGAACATAAATTGTAGGAAACATAATTCTCTACAAAAAACGTCTCTTAACATTTTGCCATAGCTAGCTTCGTTTCCGAGATATTTGCAGATTCAGCTCAAAGGAACTGGCCTGACGGACATATTTCGAGATATTTCTTCTTCTTGTTGTTCTTCCTCTGCACAGCTAAGCTGGAAGTGGCATTTGCAGCTCGCAGTAGTGCAGAGTTATCTCAAAGAAAGGGGCCACGGTGTTTCTGTATCTCTATTATGTTGGTGCGGCTTCGGAACTTTTAAATATCTTGATATATCTCGAGAACTACGCATCTCATCAAAAAATATCATACAACATAAAAAGTAGGAAACTTAATTCTCTATAAAAAACGTCTCTTAACATTTTGCCATAGCTCGCTTCGTTTCCGAGATATTTGCAGATTCAGCTCAAAGGAACTGGCCTGACGGACATATTTCGAGATATTTCTTCTTCTTGTTGTTCTTCCTCTGCACAGCTAAGCTGGAAGTGGCATTTGCAGCTCGCAATAGTGCAGAATTATCTCAAAGAAAGGGGCCACGGTGTTTCTGTATCTCTATTATGTTGGTGCGGCTTCGGAACTTTTAAATATCTTGATATATCTCGAGAACTACGCATCTGATCAAAAAATATCATAGAACATAAAAAGTGGGAAACTTAATTCTCTACAAAAAAGGTCTCTTAACATTTCGCCATAGCTCGCTTCGTTTCCGAGATATTTGCAGATTCAGCTCAAAGGAACTGGCCTGACGGACATATTTCGAGATATTTCTTCGTCTTGTTGTTCTTCCTCTGCACAGCTAAGCTGGAAGTGGCATTTGCAGCTCGCAATAGTGCAGAGTTATCTCAAAGAAAGGGGCCACGGTGTTGATGTATCTCTATTATGTTGGTGCGGCTTCGGAACTTTTAAATATCTTGATATATCTCGAGAACTACGCATCTGATCAGAAAATATCATAGAACATAAAAAGTAGGAAACTTAATTCTCTACAAAAAAGGTCTCTTAACATTTCGCCATAGCTCGCTTCGTTTCCGAGATATTTGCAGATTTATCTCAAGGGAAGGGGCCTGACGGACATATTTCGAGATATTTCTTCTTCTTGTTGTTCTTCTTCTGCACAGCTAAGCTGGAAGTGGCATTTGCGGCTCGCACTAGTGCAGAGTTATCTCAAAGAAAGGGGCCACGGTGTTTCTGTATCCCTATTATGTTGGTGCGGCTTCGGAACTTTTAAATATCTCGATATATCTCGAAAACTACGCTTCTGATCAAAAAATATCATAGAACATAAATTGTAGGAAACATAATTCTCTACAAAAAACGTCTCTTAACATTTTGCCATAGCTCGCTTCGTTTCCGAGATATTTGCAGATTCAGCTCAAAGGAACTGGCCTGACGGACATATTTCGAGATATTTCTTCTTCTTGTTGTTCTTCCTCTGCACAGCTAAGCTGGAAGTGGCATTTGCAGCTCGCAATAGTGCAGAGTTATCTCAAAGAAAGGGGCCACGGTGTTGATGTATCTCTATTATGTTGGTGCGGCTTCGGAACTTTTAAATATCTTGATATATCTCGAGAACTACGCATCTGATCAGAAAATATCATAGAACATAAAAAGTAGGAAACTTAATTCTCTACAAAAAAGGTCTCTCAACATTTCGCCATAGCTCGCTTCGTTTCCGAGATATTTGCAGATTTATCTCAAGGGAAGGGGCCTGACGGACATATTTCGAGATATTTCTTCTTCTTGTTGTTCTTATTCTGCACAGCTAAGCTGGAAGTGGCATTTGCGGCTCGCACTAGTGCAGAGTTATCTCAAAGAAAGGGGCCACGGTGTTTCTGTATCCCTATTATGTTGGTGCGGCTTCGGAACTTTTAAATATCTCGATATATCTCGAAAACTACGCTTCTGATCAAAAAATATCATAGAACATAAATTGTAGGAAACATAATTCTCTACAAAAAATGTCTCTTAACATTTTGCCATAACTCGCTTCGTTTCCGAGATATTTGCAGATTCAGCTCAAAGGAACTGGCCTGACGGACATATTTCGAGATATTTCTTCTTCTTGTTGTTCTTCCTCTGCACAGCTAAGCTGGAAGTGGCATTTGCAGCTCGCAATAGTGCAGAGTTATCTCAAAGAAAGGGGCCACGGTGTTTCTGTATCTCTATTATGTTGGTGCGGCTTCGGAACTTTTAAATATCTTGATATATCTCGAGAACTACGCATCTGATCAAAAAATATCATACAACATAAAAAGTAGGAAACTTAATTCTCTATAAAAAACGTCTCTTAACATTTTGCCATAGCTCGCTTCGTTTCCGAGATATTTGCAGATTCAGCTCAAAGGAACTGGCCTGACGGACATATTTCGAGATATTTCTTCTTCTTGTTGTTCTTCCTCTGCACAGCTAAGCTGGAAGTGGCATTTGCAGCTCGCAATAGTGCAGAGTTATCTCAAAGAAAGGGGCCACGGTGTTGATGTATCTCTATTATGTTGGTGCGGCTTCGGAACTTTTAAATATCTTGATATATCTCGAGAACTACGCATCTGATCAAAAAATATCATACAACATAAAAAGTAGGAAACTTAATTCTCTATAAAAAACGTCTCTTAACATTTTGCCATAGCTCGCTTCGTTTCCGAGATATTTGCAGATTCAGCTCAAAGGAACTGGCCTGACGGACATATTTCGAGATATTTCTTCTTCTTGTTGTTCTTCCTCTGCACAGCTAAGCTGGAAGTGGCATTTGCAGCTCGCAATAGTGCAGAGTTATCTCAAAGAAAGGGGCCACGGTGTTGATGTATCTCTATTATGTTGGTGCGGCTTCGGAACTTTTAAATATCTTGATATATCTCGAGAACTACGCATCTGATCAGAAAATATCATAGAACATGAAAAGTAGGAAACTTAATTCTCTACAAAAAAGGTCTCTTAACATTTCGCCATAGCTCGGTTCGTTTCCGAGATATTTGCAGATTTATCTCAAGGGAAGGGGCCTGACCGACATATTTCGAGATATTTCTTCTTCTTGTTGTTCTTCTTCTGCACAGCTAAGCTGGAAGTGGCATTTGCGGCTCGCACTAGTGCAGAGTTATCTCAAAGAAAGGGGCCACGGTGTTTCTGTATCCCTATTATGTTGGTGCGGCTTCGGAACTTTTAAATACCTCGATATATCTCGAAAACTACGCTTCTGATCAAAAAATATCATAGAACATAAATTGTAGGAAACATAATTCTCTACAAAAAACGTCTCTTAACATTTTGCCATAGCTCGCTTCGTTTCCGAGATATTTGCAGATTCAGCTCAAAGGAACTGGCCTGACGGACATATTTCGAGATATTTCTTCTTCTTGTTGTTCTTCCTCTGCACAGCTAAGCTGGAAGTGGCATTTGCAGCTCGCAATAGTGCAGAGTTATCTCAAAGAAAGGGGCCACGGTGTTTCTGTATCTCTATTATGTTGGTGCGGCTTCGGAACTTTTAAATATCTTGATATATCTCGAGAACTACGCATCTGATCAGAAAATATCATAGAACATAAAAAGTAGGAAACTTAATTCTCTACAAAAAAGGTCTCTTAACATTTCGCCATAGCTCGCTTCGTTTCCGAGATATTTGCAGATTTATCTCAAGCGAAGGGGCCTGACGGACATATTTCGAGATATTTCTTCTTCTTGTTGTTCTTCTTCTGCACAGCTAAGCTGGAAGTGGCATTTGCGGCTCGCACTAGTGCAGAGTTATCTCAAAGAAAGGGGCCACGGTGTTTCTGTATCCCTATTATGTTGGTGCGGCTTCGGAACTTTTAAATATCTCGATATATCTCGAAAACTACGCTTCTGATCAAAAAATATCATAGAACATAAATTGTAGGAAACATAATTCTCTACAAAAAACGTCTCTTAACATTTTGCCATAGCTCGCTTCGTTTCCGAGATATTTGCAGATTCAGCTCAAAGGAACTGGCCTGATGGACATATTTCGAGATATTTCTTCTTCTTGTTGTTCTTCCTCTGCACAGCTAAGCTGGAAGTGGCATTTGCAGCTCGCAATAGTGCAGAGTTATCTCAAAGAAAGGGGCCACGGTGTTTCTGTATCTCTATTATGTTGGTGCGGCTTCGGAACTTTTAAATATCTTGATATATCTCGAGAACTACGCATCTGATCAAAAAATATCATACAACATAAAAAGTAGGAAACTTAATTCTCTACAAAAAAGGTCTCTTAACATTTTGCCATAGCTCGCTTCGTTTCCGAGATATTTGCAGATTTATCTCAAGGGAAGGGGCCTGACGGACATATTTCGAGATATTTCTTCTTCTTGTTGTTCTTCTTCTGCACAGCTAAGCTGGAACTGGCATTTGCGGCTCGCACTAGTGCAGAGTTATCTCAAAGAAAGGGGCCACGGTGTTTCTGTATCTCTATTATGTTGGTGCGGCTTCGGAACTTTCAAATATCTCGATGTATCTCGAAAACTACGCTTCTGATCAAAAAATATCATAGAACATAAATTGTAGGAAGCATAATTCTCTACAAAAAAGGTCTCTCAACATTTTGCCATAGCTCGCTTCGTTTCCGAGATATTTGCAGATATATCTCAAGGGAAGGGGCCTGACGGACATATTTCGAGATATTTCTTCTTCTTGTTGTTCTTCTTCTGCACAGCTAAGCTGGAAGTGGCATTTGCGGCTCGCACTAGTGCAGAGTTATCTCAAAGAAAGGGGCCACGGTGTGTCTGTATCCCTATTATGTTGGTGCGGCTTCGGAACTTTTAAATATCTCGATATATCTCGAAAACTACGCTTCTGATCAAAAAATATCATAGAACATAAATTGTAGGAAACATAATTCTCTATAAAAAACGTCTCTTAACATTTTGCCATAGCTCGCTTCGTTTCCGAGATATTTGCAGATTCAGCTCAAAGGAACTGGCCTGACGGACATATTTGGAGATATTTCTTCTTCTTGTTGTTCTTCCTCTGCACAGCTAAGCTGGAAGTGGCATTTGCAGCTCGCAATAGTGCAGAGTTATCTCAAAGAAAGGGGCCACGGTGTTTCTGTATCTCTATTATGTTGGTGCGGCTTCGGAACTTTTAAATATCTTGATATATCTCGAGAACTACGCATCTGATCAAAAAATATCATACAACATAAAAAGTAGGAAACTTAATTCTCTACAAAAAAGGTCTCTTAACATTTTGCCATAGCTCGCTTCGTTTCCGAGATATTTGCAGATTTATCTCAAGGGAAGGGGCCTGACGGACATATTTCGAGATATTTCATCTTCTTGTTGTTCTTCTTCTGCACAGCTAAGCTGGAACTGGCATTTGCGGCTCGCACTAGTGCAGAGTTATCTCAAAGAAAGGGGCCACGGTGTTTCTGTATCTCTATTATGTTGGTGCGGCTTCGGAACTTTTAAATATCTCGATGTATCTCGAAAACTACGCTTCTGATCAAAAAATATCATAGAACATAAATTGTAGGAAGCATAATTCTCTACAAAAAAGGTCTCTTAACATTTTGCCATAGCTCGCTTCGTTTCCGAGATATTTGCAGATATATCTCAAGGGAAGGGGCCTGACCGACATATTTCGAGATATTTCTTCTTCTTGTTGTTCTTCTTCTGCACAGCTAAGCTGGAAGTGGCATTTGCGGCTCGCACTAGTGCAGAGTTATCTCAAAGAAAGGGGCCACGGTGTTTCTGTATCCCTATTATGTTGGTGCGGCTTCGGAACTTTTAAATATCTCGATATATCTCGAAAACTACGCTTCTGATCAAAAAATATCATAGAACATAAATTGTAGGAAACATAATTCTCTATAAAAAACGTCTCTTAACATTTTGCCATAGCTCGCTTCGTTTCCGAGATATTTGCAGATTCAGCTCAAAGGAACTGGCCTGACGGACATATTTCGAGATATTTCTTCTTCTTGTTGTTCTTCCTCTGCACAGCTAAGCTGGAAGTGGCATTTGCAGCTCGCAATAGTGCAGAGTTATCTCAAAGAAAGGGGCCACGGTGTTGATGTATCTCTATTATGTTGGTGCGGCTTCGGAACTTTTAAATATCTTGATATATCTCGAGAACTACGCATCTGATCAAAAAATATCATAGGACATAAAAAGTAGGAAACTTAATTCTCTACAAAAAAGGTCTCTTAACATTTCGCCATAGCTCGCTTCGTTTCCGAGATATTTGCAGATTTATCTCAAGGGAAGGGGCCTGACGGACATATTTCGAGATATTTCTTCTTCTTGTTGTTCTTCTTCTGCACAGCTAAGCTGGAAGTGGCATTTGCGGCTCGCACTAGTGCAGAGTTATCTCAAAGAAAGGGGCCACGGTGTTTCTGTATCTCTATTATGTTGGTGCGGCTTCGGAACTTTTAAATATCTCGATATATCTCGAAAACTACGCTTCTGATCAAAAAATATCATAGAACATAAATTGTAGGAAACAGAATTCTCTACAAAAAAGGTCTCTTAACATTTTGCCATAGCTCGCTTCGTTTCCGAGATATTTGCAGATATATCTCAAGGGAAGGGGCCTGACGGACATATTTCGAGATATTTCTTCTTCTTGTTGTTCTTCTTCTGCACAGCTAAGCTGGAAGTGGCATTTACAGCTCGCAATAGTGCAGAGTTATCTCAAAGAAAGGGGCCACGGTGTTTCTGTATCTCTTATTATGTTGGTGCGGCTTCGGAACTTTTAAATATCTTGATATATCTCGAGAACTACGCATCTGATCAAAAAATATCATAGAACATAAAAAGTAGGAAACTTAATTCTCTACAAAAAAGGTCTCTTAACATTTTGCCATAGCTCGCTTCGTTTCCGAGATATTTGCAGATATATCTCAAGGGAAGGGGCCTGACGGACATATTTCGAGATATTTCTTCTTCTTGTTGTTCTTCTTCTGCACAGCTAAGCTGGAAGTGGCATTTGCGGCTCGCACTAGTGCAGAGTTATCTCAAAGAAAGGGGCCACGGTGTTTCTGTATCCCTATTATGTTGGTGCGGCTTCGGAACTTTTAAATATCTCGATATATCTCGAAAACTACGCTTCGGATCAAAAAATATCATAGAACATAAATTGTAGGAAACATAATTCTCTACAAAAAACGTCTCTTAACATTTTGCCATAGCTCGCTTCGTTTCCGAGATATTTGCAGATTCAGCTCAAAGGAACTGGCGTGTCGGACATATTTCGAGATATTTCTTCTTCTTGTTGTTCTTCCTCTGCACAGCTAAGCTGGAAGTGGCATTTGCAGCTCGCAATAGTGCAGAGTTATCTCAAAGAAAGGGGCCACGGTGTTTCTGTATCTCTATTATGTTGGTGCGGCTTCGGAACTTTTAAATATCTTGATATATCTCGAGAACTACGCATCTCAACAAAAAATACCATAGAACATAAAAAGTAGGAAACTTAATTCTCTACAAAAAAGGTCTCTTAACATTTTGCCATAGCTCGCTTCGTTTCCGAGATATTTGCAGATTTATCTCAAGGGAAGGGGCCTGACGGACATATTTCGAGATATTTCTTCTTCTTGTTGTTCTTCTTCTGCACAGCTAAGCTGGAAGTGGCATTTGCGGCTCGCACTAGTGCAGAGTTATCTCAAAGAAAGGGGCCACGGTGTTTCTGTATCCCTATTATGTTGGTGCGGCTTCGGAACTTTTAAATATCTCGATATATCTCGAAAACTACGCTTCTGATCAAAAAATATCATAGAACATAGATTGTAGGAAACATAATTCTCTACAAAAAACGTCTCTTAACATTTTGCCATAGCTCGCTTCGTTTCCGAGGTATTTGCAGATTCAGCTCAAAGGAACTGGCGTGACGGACATATTTCGAGATATTTCTTCTTCTTGTTGTTCTTCTTCTGCACAGCTAAGCTGGAAGTGGCATTTACAGCTCGCAATCGTGCAGAGTTATGTCAAAGAAAGGGGCCACGGTGTTTCTGTATCCCTATTATGTTGGTGCGGCTTCGGAACTTTTAAATATCTCGATATATCTCGAAAACTACGCTTCTGATCAAAAAATATCATAGAACATAAATTGTAGGAGACATAATTCTCTACAAAAAACGTCTCTTAACATTTTGCCATAGCTCGCTTCGTTTCCGAGATATTTGCAGATTCAGCTCAAAGGAACTGGCCTGACGGACATATTTCGAGATATTTCTTCTTCTTGTTGTTCTTCCTCTGCACAGCTAAGCTGGAAGTGGCATTTGCAGCTCGCAATAGTGCAGAGTTATCTCAAAGAAAGGGGCCACGGTGTTTCTGTATCTCTATTATGTTGGTGCGGCTTCGGAACTTTTAAATAACTTGATATATCTCGAGAACTACGCATCTGATCAAAAAATATCATAGAACATAAAAAGTGGGAAACTTAATTCTCTACAAAAAAGGTCTCTCAACATTTCGCCATAGCTCGCTTCGTTTCCGAGATATTTGCAGATTTATCTCAAGGGAAGGGGCCTGACGGACATATTTCGAGATATTTCTTCTTCTTGTTGTTCTTCTTCTGCACAGCTAAGCTGGAAGTGGCATTTACAGCTCGCAATCGTGCAGAGTTATCTCAAAGAAAGGGGCCACGGTGTTTCTGTATCTCTTATTATGTTGGTGCGGCTTCGGAACTTTTAAATATCTTGATATATCTCGAGAACTACGCATCTGATCAAAAAATATCATAGAACATAAAAAGTAGGAAACTTAATTCTCTACAAAAAAGGTCTCTTAACATTTCGCCATAGCTCGCTTCGTTTCCGAGATATTTGCAGATTTATCTGAAGGGAAGGGGCCTGACGGATATATTTCGAGATATTTCTTCTTCTTGTTGTTCTTCTTCTGCACAGCTAAGCTGGAAGTGGCATTTGCGGCTCGCACTAGTGCAGAGTTATCTCAAAGAAAGGGGCCACGGTGTTTCTGTATCCCTATTATGTTGGTGCGGCTTCGGAACTTTTAAATATCTCGATATATCTCGAAAACTACGCTTCTGATCAAAAAATATCATAGAACATAAATTGTAGGAAACATAATTCTATACAAAAAACGTCTCTTAACATTTTGCCATAGCTCGCTTCGTTTCCGAGATATTTGCAGATTCAGCTCAAAGGAACTGGCCTGACGGACATATTTCGAGATATTTCTTCTTCTTGTTGTTCTTCCTCTGCACAGCTAAGCTGGAAGTGGCATTTGCAGCTCGCAATAGTGCAGAGTTATCTCAAAGAAAGGGGCCACGGTGTTTCTGTATCTCTATTATGTTGGTGCGGCTTCGGAACTTTTAAATATCTTGATATATCTCGAGAACTACGCATCTGATCAAAAAATATCATACAACATAAAAAGTAGGAAACTTAATTCTCTATAAAAAACGTCTCTTAACATTTTGCCATAGCTCGCTTCCTTTCCGAGATATTTGCAGATTCAGCTCAAAGGAACTGGCCTGACGGACATATTTCGAGATATTTCTTCTTCTTGTTGTTCTTCCTCTGCACAGCTAAGCTGGAAGTGGCATTTGCAGCTCGCAATAGTGCAGAGTTATCTCAAAGAAAGGGGCCACGGTGTTGATGTATCTCTATTATGTTGGTGCGGCTTCGGAACTTTTACATATCTTGATATATCTCGAGAACTACGCATCTGATCAGAAAATATCATAGAACATAAAAAGTAGGAAACTTAATTCTCTACAAAAAAGGTCTCTTAACATTTCGCCATAGCTCGCTTCGTTTCCGAGATATTTGCAGATTTATCTCAAGGGAAGGGGCCTGACGGACATATTTCGAGATATTTCTTCTTCTTGTTGTTCTTATTCTGCACAGCTAAGCTGGAAGTGGCATTTGCGGCTCGCACTAGTGCAGAGTTATCTCAAAGAAAGGGGCCACGGTGTTTCTGTATCCCTATTATGTTGGTGCGGCTTCGGAACTTTTAAATATCTCGATATATCTCGAAAACTACGCTTCTGATCAAAAAATATCATAGAACATAAATTGTAGGAAACATAATTCTCTACAAAAAATGTCTCTTAACATTTTGCCATAGCTCGCTTCGTTTCCGAGATATTTGCAGATTCAGCTCAAAGGAACTGGCCTGACGGACATATTTCGAGATATTTCTTCTTCTTCTTGTTCTTCCTCTGCACAGCTAAGCTGGAAGTGGCATTTGCAGCTCGCAATAGTGCAGAGTTATCTCAAAGAAAGGGGCCACGGTGTTTCTGTATCTCTATTATGTTGGTGCGGCTTCGGAACTTTTAAATATCTTGATATATCTCGAGAACTACGCATCTGATCAAAAAATATCATACAACATAAAAAGTAGGAAACTTAATTCTCTATAAAAAACGTCTCTTAACATTTTGCCATAGCTCGCTTCGTTTCCGAGATATTTGCAGATTCAGCTCAAAGGAACTGGCCTGACGGACATATTTCGAGATATTTCTTCTTCTTCTTGTTCTTCCTCTGCACAGCTAAGCTGGAAGTGGCATTTGCAGCTCGCAATAGTGCAGAGTTATCTCAAAGAAAGGGGCCACGGTGTTTCTGTATCTCTATTATGTTGGTGCGGCTTCGGAACTTTTAAATATCTTGATATATCTCGAGAACTACGCATCTGATCAAAAAATATCATACAACATAAAAAGTAGGAAACTTAATTCTCTATAAAAAACGTCTCTTAACATTTTGCCATAGCTCGCTTCGTTTCCGAGATATTTGCAGATTCAGCTCAAAGGAACTGGCCTGACGGACATATTTCGAGATATTTCTTCTTCTTGTTGTTCTTCCTCTGCACAGCTAAGCTGGAAGTGGCATTTGCAGCTCGCAATAGTGCAGAGTTATCTCAAAGAAAGGGGCCACGGTGTTGATGTATCTCTATTATGTTGGTGCGGCTTCGGAACTTTTAAATATCTTGATATATCTCGAGAACTACGCATCTGATCAAAAAATATCATACAACATAAAAAGTAGGAAACTTAATTCTCTATAAAAAACGTCTCTTAACATTTTGCCATAGCACGCTTCGTTTCCGAGATATTTGCAGATTCAGCTCAAAGGAACTGGCCTGACGGACATATTTCGAGATATTTCTTCTTCTTGTTGTTCTTCCTCTGCACAGCTAAGCTGGAAGTGGCATTTGCAGCTCGCAATAGTGCAGAGTTATCTCAAAGAAAGGGGCCACGGTGTTTCTGTATCTCTATTATGTTGGTGCGGCTTCGGAACTTTTAAATATCTTGATATATCTCGAGAACTACGCATCTGATCAAAAAATATCATACAACATAAAAAGTAGGAAACTTAATTCTCTACAAAAAAGGTCTCTTAACATTTTGCCATAGCTCGCTTCGTTTCCGAGATATTTGCAGATTTATCTCAAGGGAAGGGGCCTGACGGACATATTTCGAGATATTTCTTCTTCTTGTTGTTCTTCTTCTGCACAGCTAAGCTGGAACTGGCATTTGCGGCTCGCACTAGTGCAGAGTTATCTCAAAGAAAGGGGCCACGGTGTTTCTGTATCTCTATTATGTTGGTGCGGCTTCGGAACTTTTAAATATCTCGATGTATCTCGAAAACTACGCTTCTGATCAAAAAATATCATACAACATAAATTGTAGGAAGCATAATTCTCTACCAAAAAGGTCTCTCAACATTTTGCCATAGCTCGCTTCGTTTCCGAGATATTTGCAGATATATCTCAAGGGAAGGGGCCTGACGGACATATTTCGAGATATTTCTTCTTCTTGTTGTTCTTCTTCTGCACAGCTAAGCTGGAAGTGGCATTTGCGGCTCGCACTAGTGCAGAGTTATCTCAAAGAAAGGGGCCACGGTGTGTCTGTATCCCTATTATGTTGGTGCGGCTTCGGAACTTTTAAATATCTCGATATATCTCGAAAACTACGCTTCTGATCAAAAAATATCATAGAACATAAATTGTAGGAAACATAATTCTCTATAAAAAACGTCTCTTAACATTTTGCCATAGCTCGCTTCGTTTCCGAGATATTTGCAGATTCAGCTCAAAGGAACTGGCCTGACGGACATATTTCGAGATATTTCTTCTTCTTGTTGTTCTTCCTCTGCACAGCTAAGCTGGAAGTGGCATTTGCAGCTCGCAATAGTGCAGAGTTATCTCAAAGAAAGGGGCCACGGTGTTTCTGTATCTCTATTATGTTGGTGCGGCTTCGGAACTTTTAAATATCTTGATATATCTCGAGAACTACGCGTCTGATCAAAAAATATCATAGAGCATAAAAAGTAGGAAACTTAATTCTCTACAAAAAAGGTCTCTTAACATTTTGCCATAGCTCGCTTCGTTTCCGAGATATTTGCAGATTTATCTCAAGGGAAGGGGCCTAACGGACTTATTTCGAGATATTTCTTCTTCTTGTTGTTCTTCTTCTGCACAGCTAAACTGGAAGTGGCATTTGCGGCTCGCACTAGTGCAGAGTTATCTCAAAGAAAGGGGCCACGGTGTTTCTGTATCCCTATTATGTTGGTGCGGCTTCGGAACTTTTAAATATCTCGATATATCTCGAAAACTACGCTTCTGATCAAAAAATATCATAGAACATAGATTGTAGGAAACATAATTCTCTACAAAAAACGTCTCTTAACATTTTGCCATAGCTCGCTTCGTTTCCGAGGTATTTGCAGATTCAGCTCAAAGGAACTGGCGTGACGGACATATTTCGAGATATTTCTTCTTCTTGTTGTTCTTCTTCTGCACAGCTAAGCTGGAAGTGGCATTTACAGCTCGCAATCGTGCAGAGTTATGTCAAAGAAAGGGGCCACGGTGTTTCTGTATCCCTATTATGTTGGTGCGGCTTCGGAACTTTTAAATATCTCGATATATCTCGAAAACTACGCTTCTGATCAAAAAATATCATAGAACATAAATTGTAGGAGACATAATTCTCTACAAAAAACGTCTCTTAACATTTTGCCATAGCTCGCTTCGTTTCCGAGATATTTGCAGATTCAGCTCAAAGGAACTGGCCTGACGGACATATTTCGAGATATTTCTTCTTCTTGTTGTTCTTCCTCTGCACAGCTAAGCTGGAAGTGGCATTTGCAGCTCGCAATAGTGCAGAGTTATCTCAAAGAAAGGGGCCACGGTGTTTCTGTATCTCTATTATGTTGGTGCGGCTTCGGAACTTTTAAATAACTTGATATATCTCGAGAACTACGCATCTGATCAAAAAATATCATAGAACATAAAAAGTGGGAAACTTAATTCTCTACAAAAAAGGTCTCTCAACATTTCGCCATAGCTCGCTTCGTTTCCGAGATATTTGCAGATTTATCTCAAGGGAAGGGGCCTGACGGACATATTTCGAGATATTTCTTCTTCTTGTTGTTCTTCTTCTGCACAGCTAAGCTGGAAGTGGCATTTACAGCTCGCAATCGTGCAGAGTTATCTCAAAGAAAGGGGCCACGGTGTTTCTGTATCTCTTATTATGTTGGTGCGGCTTCGGAACTTTTAAATATCTTGATATATCTCGAGAACTACGCATCTGATCAAAAAATATCATAGAACATAAAAAGTAGGAAACTTAATTCTCTACAAAAAAGGTCTCTTAACATTTCGCCATAGCTCGCTTCGTTTCCGAGATATTTGCAGATTTATCTGAAGGGAAGGGGCCTGACGGATATATTTCGAGATATTTCTTCTTCTTGTTGTTCTTCTTCTGCACAGCTAAGCTGGAAGTGGCATTTGCGGCTCGCACTAGTGCAGAGTTATCTCAAAGAAAGGGGCCACGGTGTTTCTGTATCCCTATTATGTTGGTGCGGCTTCGGAACTTTTAAATATCTCGATATATCTCGAAAACTACGCTTCTGATCAAAAAATATCATAGAACATAAATTGTAGGAAACATAATTCTCTACAAAAAATGTCTCTTAACATTTTGCCATAGCTCGCTTCGTTTCCGAGATATTTGCAGATTCAGCTCAAAGGAACTGGCCTGACGGACATATTTCGAGATATTTCTTCTTCTTCTTGTTCTTCCTCTGCACAGCTAAGCTGGAAGTGGCATTTGCAGCTCGCAATAGTGCAGAGTTATCTCAAAGAAAGGGGCCACGGTGTTTCTGTATCTCTATTATGTTGGTGCGGCTTCGGAACTTTTAAATAACTTGATATATCTCGAGAACTACGCATCTGATCAAAAAATATCATAGAACATAAAAAGTGGGAAACTTAATTCTCTACAAAAAAGGTCTCTCAACATTTCGCCATAGCTCGCTTCGTTTCCGAGATATTTGCAGATTTATCTCAAGGGAAGGGGCCTGACGGACATATTTCGAGATATTTCTTCTTCTTGTTGTTCTTCTTCTGCACAGCTAAGCTGGAAGTGGCATTTACAGCTCGCAATCGTGCAGAGTTATCTCAAAGAAAGGGGCCACGGTGTTTCTGTATCTCTTATTATGTTGGTGCGGCTTCGGAACTTTTAAATATCTTGATATATCTCGAGAACTACGCATCTGATCAAAAAATATCATAGAACATAAAAAGTAGGAAACTTAATTCTCTACAAAAAAGGTCTCTTAACATTTCGCCATAGCTCGCTTCGTTTCCGAGATATTTGCAGATTTATCTGAAGGGAAGGGGCCTGACGGATATATTTCGAGATATTTCTTCTTCTTGTTGTTCTTCTTCTGCACAGCTAAGCTGGAAGTGGCATTTGCGGCTCGCACTAGTGCAGAGTTATCTCAAAGAAAGGGGCCACGGTGTTTCTGTATCCCTATTATGTTGGTGCGGCTTCGGAACTTTTAAATATCTCGATATATCTCGAAAACTACGCTTCTGATCAAAAAATATCATAGAACATAAATTGTAGGAAACATAATTCTATACAAAAAACGTCTCTTAACATTTTGCCATAGCTCGCTTCGTTTCCGAGATATTTGCAGATTCAGCTCAAAGGAACTGGCCTGACGGACATATTTCGAGATATTTCTTCTTCTTGTTGTTCTTCCTCTGCACAGCTAAGCTGGAAGTGGCATTTGCAGCTCGCAATAGTGCAGAGTTATCTCAAAGAAAGGGGCCACGGTGTTTCTGTATCTCTATTATGTTGGTGCGGCTTCGGAACTTTTAAATATCTTGATATATCTCGAGAACTACGCATCTGATCAAAAAATATCATACAACATAAAAAGTAGGAAACTTAATTCTCTATAAAAAACGTCTCTTAACATTTTGCCATAGCTCGCTTCGTTTCCGAGATATTTGCAGATTCAGCTCAAAGGAACTGGCCTGACGGACATATTTCGAGATATTTCTTCTTCTTGTTGTTCTTCCTCTGCACAGCTAAGCTGGAAGTGGCATTTGCAGCTCGCAATAGTGCAGAGTTATCTCAAAGAAAGGGGCCACGGTGTTGATGTATCTCTATTATGTTGGTGCGGCTTCGGAACTTTTACATATCTTGATATATCTCGAGAACTACGCATCTGATCAGAAAATATCATAGAACATAAAAAGTAGGAAACTTAATTCTCTACAAAAAAGGTCTCTTAACATTTCGCCATAGCTCGCTTCGTTTCCGAGATATTTGCAGATTTATCTCAAGGGAAGGGGCCTGACGGACATATTTCGAGATATTTCTTCTTCTTGTTGTTCTTATTCTGCACAGCTAAGCTGGAAGTGGCATTTGCGGCTCGCACTAGTGCAGAGTTATCTCAAAGAAAGGGGCCACGGTGTTTCTGTATCCCTATTATGTTGGTGCGGCTTCGGAACTTTTAAATATCTCGATATATCTCGAAAACTACGCTTCTGATCAAAAAATATCATAGAACATAAATTGTAGGAAACATAATTCTCTACAAAAAATGTCTCTTAACATTTTGCCATAGCTCGCTTCGTTTCCGAGATATTTGCAGATTCAGCTCAAAGGAACTGGCCTGACGGACATATTTCGAGATATTTCTTCTTCTTCTTGTTCTTCCTCTGCACAGCTAAGCTGGAAGTGGCATTTGCAGCTCGCAATAGTGCAGAGTTATCTCAAAGAAAGGGGCCACGGTGTTTCTGTATCTCTATTATGTTGGTGCGGCTTCGGAACTTTTAAATATCTTGATATATCTCGAGAACTACGCATCTGATCAAAAAATATCATACAACATAAAAAGTAGGAAACTTAATTCTCTATAAAAAACGTCTCTTAACATTTTGCCATAGCTCGCTTCGTTTCCGAGATATTTGCAGATTCAGCTCAAAGGAACTGGCCTGACGGACATATTTCGAGATATTTCTTCTTCTTGTTGTTCTTCCTCTGCACAGCTAAGCTGGAAGTGGCATTTGCAGCTCGCAATAGTGCAGAGTTATCTCAAAGAAAGGGGCCACGGTGTTTCTGTATCTCTATTATGTTGGTGCGGCTTCGGAACTTTTAAATATCTTGATATATCTCGAGAACTACGCATCTGATCAAAAAATATCATACAACATAAAAAGTAGGAAACTTAATTCTCTATAAAAAACGTCTCTTAACATTTTGCCATAGCTCGCTTCCTTTCCGAGATATTTGCAGATTCAGCTCAAAGGAACTGGCCTGACGGACATATTTCGAGATATTTCTTCTTCTTGTTGTTCTTCCTCTGCACAGCTAAGCTGGAAGTGGCATTTGCAGCTCGCAATAGTGCAGAGTTATCTCAAAGAAAGGGGCCACGGTGTTGATGTATCTCTATTATGTTGGTGCGGCTTCGGAACTTTTACATATC
Source organism: Osmia lignaria lignaria (assembly GCF_051020975.1). Classification (NCBI taxonomy): domain Eukaryota; kingdom Metazoa; phylum Arthropoda; class Insecta; order Hymenoptera; family Megachilidae; genus Osmia; species Osmia lignaria. Next base: position 25,184,399 of record NW_027478159.1, read on the forward strand.
TTGATATATCTCGAGAACTACGCATCTGATCAGAAAATATCATAGAACATAAAAAGTAGGAAACTTAATTCTCTACAAAAAAGGTCTCTTAACATTTCGCCATAGCTCGCTTCGTTTCCGAGATATTTGCAGATTTATCTCAAGGGAAGGGGCCTAACGGACTTATTTCGAGATATTTCTTCTTCTTGTTGTTCTTCTTCTGCACAGCTAAACTGGAAGTGGCATTTGCGGCTCGCACTAGTGCAGAGTTATCTCAAAGAAAGGGGCCACGGTGTTTCTGTATCCCTATTATGTTGGTGCGGCTTCGGAACTTTTAAATATCTCGATATATCTCGAAAACTACGCTTCTGATCAAAAAATATCATAGAACATAGATTGTAGGAAACATAATTCTCTACAAAAAACGTCTCTTAACATTTTGCCATAGCTCGCTTCGTTTCCGAGGTATTTGCAGATTCAGCTCAAAGGAACTGGCGTGACGGACATATTTCGAGATATTTCTTCTTCTTGTTGTTCTTCTTCTGCACAGCTAAGCTGGAAGTGGCATTTACAGCTCGCAATCGTGCAGAGTTATGTCAAAGAAAGGGGCCACGGTGTTTCTGTATCCCTATTATGTTGGTGCGGCTTCGGAACTTTTAAATATCTCGATATATCTCGAAAACTACGCTTCTGATCAAAAAATATCATAGAACATAAATTGTAGGAGACATAATTCTCTACAAAAAACGTCTCTTAACATTTTGCCATAGCTCGCTTCGTTTCCGAGATATTTGCAGATTCAGCTCAAAGGAACTGGCCTGACGGACATATTTCGAGATATTTCTTCTTCTTGTTGTTCTTCCTCTGCACAGCTAAGCTGGAAGTGGCATTTGCAGCTCGCAATAGTGCAGAGTTATCTCAAAGAAAGGGGCCACGGTGTTTCTGTATCTCTATTATGTTGGTGCGGCTTCGGAACTTTTAAATAACTTGATATATCTCGAGAACTACGCATCTGATCAAAAAATATCATAGAACATAAAAAGTGGGAAACTTAATTCTCTACAAAAAAGGTCTCTCAACATTTCGCCATAGCTCGCTTCGTTTCCGAGATATTTGCAGATTTATCTCAAGGGAAGGGGCCTGACGGACATATTTCGAGATATTTCTTCTTCTTGTTGTTCTTCTTCTGCACAGCTAAGCTGGAAGTGGCATTTACAGCTCGCAATCGTGCAGAGTTATCTCAAAGAAAGGGGCCACGGTGTTTCTGTATCTCTTATTATGTTGGTGCGGCTTCGGAACTTTTAAATATCTTGATATATCTCGAGAACTACGCATCTGATCAAAAAATATCATAGAACATAAAAAGTAGGAAACTTAATTCTCTACAAAAAAGGTCTCTTAACATTTCGCCATAGCTCGCTTCGTTTCCGAGATATTTGCAGATTTATCTGAAGGGAAGGGGCCTGACGGATATATTTCGAGATATTTCTTCTTCTTGTTGTTCTTCTTCTGCACAGCTAAGCTGGAAGTGGCATTTGCGGCTCGCACTAGTGCAGAGTTATCTCAAAGAAAGGGGCCACGGTGTTTCTGTATCCCTATTATGTTGGTGCGGCTTCGGAACTTTTAAATATCTCGATATATCTCGAAAACTACGCTTCTGATCAAAAAATATCATAGAACATAAATTGTAGGAAACATAATTCTCTACAAAAAATGTCTCTTAACATTTTGCCATAGCTCGCTTCGTTTCCGAGATATTTGCAGATTCAGCTCAAAGGAACTGGCCTGACGGACATATTTCGAGATATTTCTTCTTCTTCTTGTTCTTCCTCTGCACAGCTAAGCTGGAAGTGGCATTTGCAGCTCGCAATAGTGCAGAGTTATCTCAAAGAAAGGGGCCACGGTGTTTCTGTATCTCTATTATGTTGGTGCGGCTTCGGAACTTTTAAATAACTTGATATATCTCGAGAACTACGCATCTGATCAAAAAATATCATAGAACATAAAAAGTGGGAAACTTAATTCTCTACAAAAAAGGTCTCTCAACATTTCGCCATAGCTCGCTTCGTTTCCGAGATATTTGCAGATTTATCTCAAGGGAAGGGGCCTGACGGACATATTTCGAGATATTTCTTCTTCTTGTTGTTCTTCTTCTGCACAGCTAAGCTGGAAGTGGCATTTACAGCTCGCAATCGTGCAGAGTTATCTCAAAGAAAGGGGCCACGGTGTTTCTGTATCTCTTATTATGTTGGTGCGGCTTCGGAACTTTTAAATATCTTGATATATCTCGAGAACTACGCATCTGATCAAAAAATATCATAGAACATAAAAAGTAGGAAACTTAATTCTCTACAAAAAAGGTCTCTTAACATTTCGCCATAGCTCGCTTCGTTTCCGAGATATTTGCAGATTTATCTGAAGGGAAGGGGCCTGACGGATATATTTCGAGATATTTCTTCTTCTTGTTGTTCTTCTTCTGCACAGCTAAGCTGGAAGTGGCATTTGCGGCTCGCACTAGTGCAGAGTTATCTCAAAGAAAGGGGCCACGGTGTTTCTGTATCCCTATTATGTTGGTGCGGCTTCGGAACTTTTAAATATCTCGATATATCTCGAAAACTACGCTTCTGATCAAAAAATATCATAGAACATAAATTGTAGGAAACATAATTCTATACAAAAAACGTCTCTTAACATTTTGCCATAGCTCGCTTCGTTTCCGAGATATTTGCAGATTCATCTCAAAGGAACTGGCCTGACGGACATATTTCGAGATATTTCTTCTTCTTGTTGTTCTTCCTCTGCACAGCTAAGCTGGAAGTGGCATTTGCAGCTCGCAATAGTGCAGAGTTATCTCAAAGAAAGGGGCCACGGTGTTTCTGTATCTCTATTATGTTGGTGCGGCTTCGGAACTTTTAAATATCTTGATATATCTCGAGAACTACGCATCTGATCAAAAAATATCATACAACATAAAAAGTAGGAAACTTAATTCTCTATAAAAAACGTCTCTTAACATTTTGCCATAGCTCGCTTCGTTTCCGAGATATTTGCAGATTCAGCTCAAAGGAACTGGCCTGACGGACATATTTCGAGATATTTCTTCTTCTTGTTGTTCTTCCTCTGCACAGCTAAGCTGGAAGTGGCATTTGCAGCTCGCAATAGTGCAGAGTTATCTCAAAGAAAGGGGCCACGGTGTTGATGTATCTCTATTATGTTGGTGCGGCTTCGGAACTTTTACATATCTTGATATATCTCGAGAACTACGCATCTGATCAGAAAATATCATAGAACATAAAAAGTAGGAAACTTAATTCTCTACAAAAAAGGTCTCTTAACATTTCGCCATAGCTCGCTTCGTTTCCGAGATATTTGCAGATTTATCTCAAGGGAAGGGGCCTGACGGACATATTTCGAGATATTTCTTCTTCTTGTTGTTCTTATTCTGCACAGCTAAGCTGGAAGTGGCATTTGCGGCTCGCACTAGTGCAGAGTTATCTCAAAGAAAGGGGCCACGGTGTTTCTGTATCCCTATTATGTTGGTGCGGCTTCGGAACTTTTAAATATCTCGATATATCTCGAAAACTACGCTTCTGATCAAAAAATATCATAGAACATAAATTGTAGGAAACATAATTCTCTACAAAAAATGTCTCTTAACATTTTGCCATAGCTCGCTTCGTTTCCGAGATATTTGCAGATTCAGCTCAAAGGAACTGGCCTGACGGACATATTTCGAGATATTTCTTCTTCTTCTTGTTCTTCCTCTGCACAGCTAAGCTGGAAGTGGCATTTGCAGCTCGCAATAGTGCAGAGTTATCTCAAAGAAAGGGGCCACGGTGTTTCTGTATCTCTATTATGTTGGTGCGGCTTCGGAACTTTTAAATATCTTGATATATCTCGAGAACTACGCATCTGATCAAAAAATATCATACAACATAAAAAGTAGGAAACTTAATTCTCTATAAAAAACGTCTCTTAACATTTTGCCATAGCTCGCTTCGTTTCCGAGATATTTGCAGATTCAGCTCAAAGGAACTGGCCTGACGGACATATTTCGAGATATTTCTTCTTCTTGTTGTTCTTCCTCTGCACAGCTAAGCTGGAAGTGGCATTTGCAGCTCGCAATAGTGCAGAGTTATCTCAAAGAAAGGGGCCACGGTGTTTCTGTATCTCTATTATGTTGGTGCGGCTTCGGAACTTTTAAATATCTTGATATATCTCGAGAACTACGCATCTGATCAAAAAATATCATACAACATAAAAAGTAGGAAACTTAATTCTCTATAAAAAACGTCTCTTAACATTTTGCCATAGCTCGCTTCCTTTCCGAGATATTTGCAGATTCAGCTCAAAGGAACTGGCCTGACGGACATATTTCGAGATATTTCTTCTTCTTGTTGTTCTTCCTCTGCACAGCTAAGCTGGAAGTGGCATTTGCAGCTCGCAATAGTGCAGAGTTATCTCAAAGAAAGGGGCCACGGTGTTGATGTATCTCTATTATGTTGGTGCGGCTTCGGAACTTTTACATATCTTGATATATCTCGAGAACTACGCATCTGATCAGAAAATATCATAGAACATAAAAAGTAGGAAACTTAATTCTCTACAAAAAAGGTCTCTTAACATTTCGCCATAGCTCGCTTCGTTTCCGAGATATTTGCAGATTTATCTCAAGGGAAGGGGCCTGACGGACATATTTCGAGATATTTCTTCTTCTTGTTGTTCTTATTCTGCACAGCTAAGCTGGAAGTGGCATTTGCGGCTCGCACTAGTGCAGAGTTATCTCAAAGAAAGGGGCCACGGTGTTTCTGTATCCCTATTATGTTGGTGCGGCTTCGGAACTTTTAAATATCTCGATATATCTCGAAAACTACGCTTCTGATCAAAAAATATCATAGAACATAAATTGTAGGAAACATAATTCCCTACAAAAAATGTCTCTTAACATTTTGCCATAGCTCGCTTCGTTTCCGAGATATTTGCAGATTCAGCTCAAAGGAACTGGCCTGACGGACATATTTCGAGATATTTCTTCTTCTTCTTGTTCTTCCTCTGCACAGCTAAGCTGGAAGTGGCATTTGCAGCTCGCAATAGTGCAGAGTTATCTCAAAGAAAGGGGCCACGGTGTTTCTGTATCTCTATTATGTTGGTGCGGCTTCGGAACTTTTAAATATCTTGATATATCTCGAGAACTACGCATCTGATCAGAAAATATCATAGAACATAAAAAGTAGGAAACTTAATTCTCTACAAAAAAGGTCTCTTAACATTTCGCCATAGCTCGCTTCGTTTCCGAGATATTTGCAGATTTATCTCAAGGGAAGGGGCCTGACGGACATATTTCGAGATATTTCTTCTTCTTGTTGTTCTTATTCTGCACAGCTAAGCTGGAAGTGGCATTTGCGGCTCGCACTAGTGCAGAGTTATCTCAAAGAAAGGGGCCACGGTGTTTCTGTATCTCTATTATGTTGGTGCGGCTTCGGAACTTTTAAATATCTTGATATATCTCGAGAACTACGCATCTGATCAAAAAATATCATACAACATAAAAAGTAGGAAACTTAATTCTCTACAAAAAAGGTCTCTTAACATTTTGCCATAGCTCGCTTCGTTTCCGAGATATTTGCAGATTTATCTCAAGGGAAGGGGCCTGACGGACATATTTCGAGATATTTCTTCTTCTTGTTGTGCTTCTTCTGCACAGCTAAGCTGGAACTGGCATTTGCGGCTCGCACTAGTGCAGAGTTATCTCAAAGAAAGGGGCCACGGTGTTTCTGTATCTCTATTATGTTGGTGCGGCTTCGGAACTTTTAAATATCTCGATGTATCTCGAAAACTACGCTTCTGATCAAAAAATATCATACAACATAAATTGTAGGAAGCATAATTCTCTACCAAAAAGGTCTCTCAACATTTTGCCATAGCTCGCTTCGTTTCCGAGATATTTGCAGATATATCTCAAGGGAAGGGGCCTGACGGACATATTTCGAGATATTTCTTCTTCTTGTTGTTCTTCTTCTGCACAGCTAAGCTGGAAGTGGCATTTGCGGCTCGCACTAGTGCAGAGTTATCTCAAAGAAAGGGGCCACGGTGTGTCTGTATCCCTATTATGTTGGTGCGGCTTCGGAACTTTTAAATATCTCGATATATCTCGAAAACTACGCTTCTGATCAAAAAATATCATAGAACATAAATTGTAGGAAACATAATTCTCTATAAAAAACGTCTCTTAACATTTTGCCATAGCTCGCTTCGTTTCCGAGATATTTGCAGATTCAGCTCAAAGGAACTGGCCTGACGGACATATTTCGAGATATTTCTTCTTCTTGTTGTTCTTCCTCTGCACAGCTAAGCTGGAAGTGGCATTTGCAGCTCGCAATAGTGCAGAGTTATCTCAAAGAAAGGGGCCACGGTGTTGATGTATCTCTATTATGTTGGTGCGGCTTCGGAACTTTTAAATATCTTGATATATCTCGAGAACTACGCATCTGATCAAAAAATATCATAGAACATGAAAAGTAGGAAACTTAATTCTCTACAAAAAAGGTCTCTTAACATTTCGCCATAGCTCGCTTCGTTTCCGAGATATTTGCAGATTTATCTCAAGGGAAGGGGCCTGACGGACATATTTCGAGATATTTCTTCTTCTTGTTGTTCTTCTTCTGCACAGCTAAGCTGGAAGTGGCATTTGCGGCTCGCACTAGTGCAGAGTTATCTCAAAGAAAGGGGCCACGGTGTTTCTGTATCCCTATTATGTTGGTGCGGCTTCGGAACTTTTAAATACCTCGATATATCTCGAAAACTACGCTTCTGATCAAAAAATATCATAGAACATAAATTGTAGGAAACATAATTCTCTACAAAAAACGTCTCTTAACATTTTGCCATAGCTCGCTTCGTTTCCGAGATATTTGCAGATTCAGCTCAAAGGAACTGGCCTGACGGACATATTTCGAGATATTTCTTCTTCTTGTTGTTCTTCCTTTGCACAGCTAAGCTGGAAGTGGCATTTGCAGCTCGCAATAGTGCAGAGTTATCTCAAAGAAAGGGGCCACGGTGTTTCTGTATCTCTATTATGTTGGTGCGGCTTCGGAACTTTTAAATATCTTGATATATCTCGAGAACTACGCATCTGATCAAAAAATATCATACAACATAAAAAGTAGGAAACTTAATTCTCTACAAAAAAGGTCTCTTAAGATTTTGCCATAGCTCGCTTCGTTTCCGAGATATTTGCAGATTTATCTCAAGGGAAGGGGCCTGACGGACATATTTCGAGATATTTCATCTTCTTGTTGTTCTTCTTCTGCACAGCTAAGCTGGAACTGGCATTTGCGGCTCGCACTAGTGCAGAGTTATCTCAAAGAAAGGGGCCACGGTGTTTCTGTATCTCTATTATGTTGGTGCGGCTTCGGAACTTTTAAATATCTCGATGTATCTCGAAAACTACGCTTCTGATCAAAAAATCTCATAGAACATAAATTGTAGGAAGCATAATTCTCTACAAAAAAGGTCTCTTAACATTTTGCCATAGCTCGCTTCGTTTCCGAGATATTTGCAGATATATCTCAAGGGAAGGGACCTGACCGACATATTTCGAGATATTTCTTCTTCTTGTTGTTCTTCTTCTGCACAGCTAAGCTGGAAGTGGCATTTGCGGCTCGCACTAGTGCAGAGTTATCTCAAAGAAAGGGGCCACGGTGTTTCTGTATCCCTATTATGTTGGTGCGGCTTCGGAACTTTTAAATATCTCGATATATCTCGAAAACTACGCTTCTGATCAAAAAATATCATAGAACATAAATTGTAGGAAACATAATTCTCTATAAAAAACGTCTCTTAACATTTTGCCATAGCTCGCTTCGTTTCCGAGATATTTGCAGATTCAGCTCAAAGGAACTGGCCTGACGGACATATTTCGAGATATTTCTTCTTCTTGTTGTTCTTCCTCTGCACAGCTAAGCTGGAAGTGGCATTTGCAGCTCGCAATAGTGCAGAGTTATCTCAAAGAAAGGGGCCACGGTGTTTCTGTATCTCTATTATGTTGGTGCGCCTTCGGAGCTTTTAAATATCTTGATATATCTCGAGAACTACGCATCTGATCAAAAAATATCATAGAAGATAAAAAGTAGGAAACTTAATTCTCTACAAAAAAGGTCTCTTAACATTTCGCCATAGCTCGCTTCGTTTCCGAGATATTTGCAGATTTATCTCAAGGGAAGGGGCCTGACGGACATATTTCGAGATATTTCTTCTTCTTGTTGTCCTTCTTCTGCACAGCTAAGCTGGAAGTGGCATTTACAGCTCGCAATCGTGCAGAGTTATCTCAAAGAAAGGGGCCACGGTGTTTCTGTATCTCTATTATGTTGGTGCGGCTTCGGAACTTTTAAATATCTTGATATATCTCGAGAAATACGCATCTGATCAAAAAATATCATAGAACATAAAAAGTAGGAAACTTAATTCTCTACAAAAAAGGTCTCTTAACATTTCGCCATAGCTCGCTTCGTTTCCGAGATATTTGCAGATTTATCTCAAGGGAAGGGGCCTGACGGACATATTTCGAGATATTTCTTCTTCTTGTTGTCCTTCTTCTGCACAGCTAAGCTGGAAGTGGCATTTGCAGCTCGCAATAGTGCAGAGTTATCTCAAAGAAAGGGGCCACGGTGTTTCTGTATCTCTATTATGTTGGTGCGGCTTCGGAACTTTTAAATATCTTGATATATCTCGAGAACTACGCGTCTGATCAAAAAATATCATAGAACATAAAAAGTAGGAAACATAATTCCATACAAAAAAGGTCTCTTAACATTTTGCCATACCTCGCTTCGTTTCCGAGATATTTGCAGATTTATCTCAAGGGAAGGGGCCTGACGGACATATTTCGAGATATTTCTTCTTCTTGTTGTTCTTCTTCTGCACAGCTAAGCTGGAAGTGGCATTTGCAGCTCGCAATAGTGCAGAGTGATCTCAAAGAAAGGGGCCACGGTGTTTCTGTATCTCTATTATGTTGGTGCGGCTTCGGAACTTTTAAATATCTTGATATATCTCGAGATCTACGCATCTGATCAAAAAATATCATAGAACATAAAAAGTAGGAAACTTAATTCTCTACAAAAAAGGTCTCTCAACATTTTGCCATAGCTCGCTTCGTTTCCGAGATACTTGCCGATTTATCTCAAGGGAAGGGGCCTGACGGACATATTTCGAGATATTTCTTCTTCTTGTTGTTCTTCTTCTGCACAGCTAAGCTGGAAGTGGCATTTGCAGCTCGCAATTGTGCAGAGTTATCTCAAAGAGAGGGGCCACGGTGTTTCTGTATCTCTATTATGTTGGTGCGGCTTCGGAACTTTTAAATATCTTGATATATCTCGAGAACTACGAATCTGATCAGAAAATATCATAGAAGATAAAAAGTAGGAAACTTAATTCTCTACAAAAAAGGTCTCTTAACATTTTGCCATAGCTCGCTTCGTTTCCGAGATATTTGCAGATATATCTCAAGGGAAGGGGCCTGACGGACATATTTCGAGATATTTCTTCTTCTTGTTGTTCTTCTTCTGCACAGCTAAGCTGGAAGTGGCATTTGCGGCTCGCACTAGTGCAGAGTTATCTCAAAGAAAGGGGCCACGGTGTGTCTGTATCCCTATTATGTTGGTGCGGCTTCGGAACTTTTAAATATCTCGATATATCTCGAAAACTACGCTTCTGATCAAAAAATATCATAGAACATAAATTGTAGGAAACATAATTCTCTATAAAAAACGTCTCTTAACATTTTGCCATAGCTCGCTTCGTTTCCGAGATATTTGCAGATTCAGCTCAAAGGAACTGGCCTGACGGACATATTTCGAGATATTTCTTCTTCTTGTTGTTCTTCCTCTGCACAGCTAAGCTGGAAGTGGCATTTGCAGCTCGCAATAGTGCAGAGTTATCTCAAAGAAAGGGGCCACGGTGTTGATGTATCTCTATTATGTTGGTGCGGCTTCGGAACTTTTAAATATCTTGATATATCTCGAGAACTACGCATCTGATCAAAAAATATCATAGAACATGAAAAGTAGGAAACTTAATTCTCTACAAAAAAGGTCTCTTAACATTTCGCCATAGCTCGCTTCGTTTCCGAGATATTTGCAGATTTATCTCAAGGGAAGGGGCCTGACGGACATATTTCGAGATATTTCTTCTTCTTGTTGTTCTTCTTCTGCACAGCTAAGCTGGAAGTGGCATTTGCGGCTCGCACTAGTGCAGAGTTATCTCAAAGAAAGGGGCCACGGTGTTTCTGTATCCCTATTATGTTGGTGCGGCTTCGGAACTTTTAAATACCTCGATATATCTCGAAAACTACGCTTCTGATCAAAAAATATCATAGAACATAAATTGTAGGAAACATAATTCTCTACAAAAAACGTCTCTTAACATTTTGCCATAGCTCGCTTCGTTTCCGAGATATTTGCAGATTCAGCTCAAAGGAACTGGCCTGACGGACATATTTCGAGATATTTCTTCTTCTTGTTGTTCTTCCTTTGCACAGCTAAGCTGGAAGTGGCATTTGCAGCTCGCAATAGTGCAGAGTTATCTCAAAGAAAGGGGCCACGGTGTTTCTGTATCTCTATTATGTTGGTGCGGCTTCGGAACTTTTAAATATCTTGATATATCTCGAGAACTACGCATCTGATCAAAAAATATCATACAACATAAAAAGTAGGAAACTTAATTCTCTACAAAAAAGGTCTCTTAAGATTTTGCCATAGCTCGCTTCGTTTCCGAGATATTTGCAGATTTATCTCAAGGGAAGGGGCCTGACGGACATATTTCGAGATATTTCATCTTCTTGTTGTTCTTCTTCTGCACAGCTAAGCTGGAACTGGCATTTGCGGCTCGCACTAGTGCAGAGTTATCTCAAAGAAAGGGGCCACGGTGTTTCTGTATCTCTATTATGTTGGTGCGGCTTCGGAACTTTTAAATATCTCGATGTATCTCGAAAACTACGCTTCTGATCAAAAAATCTCATAGAACATAAATTGTAGGAAGCATAATTCTCTACAAAAAAGGTCTCTTAACATTTTGCCATAGCTCGCTTCGTTTCCGAGATATTTGCAGATATATCTCAAGGGAAGGGACCTGACCGACATATTTCGAGATATTTCTTCTTCTTGTTGTTCTTCTTCTGCACAGCTAAGCTGGAAGTGGCATTTGCGGCTCGCACTAGTGCAGAGTTATCTCAAAGAAAGGGGCCACGGTGTTTCTGTATCCCTATTATGTTGGTGCGGCTTCGGAACTTTTAAATATCTCGATATATCTCGAAAACTACGCTTCTGATCAAAAAATATCATAGAACATAAATTGTAGGAAACATAATTCTCTATAAAAAACGTCTCTTAACATTTTGCCATAGCTCGCTTCGTTTCCGAGATATTTGCAGATTCAGCTCAAAGGAACTGGCCTGACGGACATATTTCGAGATATTTCTTCTTCTTGTTGTTCTTCCTCTGCACAGCTAAGCTGGAAGTGGCATTTGCAGCTCGCAATAGTGCAGAGTTATCTCAAAGAAAGGGGCCACGGTGTTTCTGTATCTCTATTATGTTGGTGCGCCTTCGGAGCTTTTAAATATCTTGATATATCTCGAGAACTACGCATCTGATCAAAAAATATCATAGAAGATAAAAAGTAGGAAACTTAATTCTCTACAAAAAAGGTCTCTTAACATTTTGCCATAGCTCGCTTCGTTTCCGAGATATTTGCAGATTTATCTCAAGGGAAGGGGCCTAACGGACTTATTTCGAGATATTTCTTCTTCTTGTTGTTCTTCTTCTGCACAGCTAAACTGGAAGTGGCATTTCCAGGTCGCAATAGTGCAGAGTTATCTAAAAGAAAGGAGCCACGGTGTTTCTGTATCTCTATTATGTTGGTGCGGCTTCGGAACTTTTAAATATCTTGATATATCTCGAGAACTACGCGTCTGATCAAAAAATATCATAGAACATAAAAAGTAGGAAACATAATTCCATACAAAAAAGGTCTCTTAACATTTTGCCATACCTCGCTTCGTTTCCGAGATATTTGCAGATTTATCTCAAGGGAAGGGGCCTGACGGACATATTTCGAGATATTTCTTCTTCTTGTTGTTCTTCTTCTGCACAGCTAAGCTGGAAGTGGCATTTGCAGCTCGCAATAGTGCAGAGTGATCTCAAAGAAAGGGGCCACGGTGTTTCTGTATCTCTATTATGTTGGTGCGGCTTCGGAACTTTTAAATATCTTGATATATCTCGAGATCTACGCATCTGATCAAAAAATATCATAGAACATAAAAAGTAGGAAACTTAATTCTCTACAAAAAAGGTCTCTCAACATTTTGCCATAGCTCGCTTCGTTTCCGAGATACTTGCCGATTTATCTCAAGGGAAGGGGCCTGACGGACATATTTCGAGATATTTCTTCTTCTTGTTGTTCTTCTTCTGCACAGCTAAGCTGGAAGTGGCATTTGCAGCTCGCAATTGTGCAGAGTTATCTCAAAGAGAGGGGCCACGGTGTTTCTGTATCTCTATTATGTTGGTGCGGCTTCGGAACTTTTAAATATCTTGATATATCTCGAGAACTACGAATCTGATCAGAAAATATCATAGAAGATAAAAAGTAGGAAACTTAATTCTCTACAAAAAAGGTCTCTTAACATTTTGCCATAGCTCGCTTCGTTTCCGAGATATTTGCAGATTTATCTCAAGGGAAGGGGCCTGACGGACATATTTCGAGATATTTCTTCTTCTTGTTGTTCTTCTTCTGCACAGCTAAGCTGGAAGTGGCATTTGCAGCTCGCAATAGTGCACAGTTATCTCAAAGAAAGGGGCCACGGTGTTTCTGTATCTCTATTATGTTGGTGCGGCTTCGGAACTTTTAAATATCTCGATATATCTCGAGAACTACGCATCTCATCAAAAAATATCATAGAACATAAAAAGTAGGAAACTTAATTCTCTACAAATAAGGTCTCTTAACATTTTGGCATAGCTCGCTTCGTTTCCGAGATATTTGCAGATTTATCTCAAGGGAAGGGGCCTGACCGACATATTTCGAGATATTTCTTCTTCTTGTTGTTCTTCTTCTGCACAGCTAAGCTGGAAGTGGCATTTGCAGCTCGCAATAGTGCAGAGTTATCGCAAAGAAAGGGGCCACGGTGTTTCTGTATCTCTATTATGTTGGTGCGGCTTCGGAACTTTTAAATATCTTGATATATCTCGAGAACTACGCATCTGATCAAAAAATATCATAGAACATAAAAAGTAGGAAACCTAATTTTCTACAAAAAAGGTCTCTTAACATTTTGCCGTAGCTCGCTTCGTTTCCGAGATATTTGCAGATTTATCTCAAGGGAAGGGGCCTGACGGACATATTTCGAAATATTTCTTATTCTTGTTGTTCTTCTTCTCCACAGCTAAGCTGGAAGTGGCATTTGCAGCTCGCAATAGTGCAGAGTTATCTCAAAGAAAGGGGCCACGGTGTTTCTGTACCTCTATTATGTTGGTGCAGCTTCGGAGCTTTTAAATATCTTGATATATCTCGAGAACTACGCCTCTGATCAAAAAATATCATAGAACATAAAAAGTAGGAAACTTAATTCTCTACAAAAAAGGTCTCTTAACGTTTTGCAATAGCTCGCTTCGTTTCCGAGATATTTGCAGATTTATCTCAAGGGAAGGGTCCTGATGGACATATTTCGAGATATTTCTTCTTCTTGTTGTTCTTCTTCTGCACAGCTAAACTGGAAGTGGCATTTCCAGCTCGCAGTCGTGCAGAGTTATCTCAAAGAAAGGGGCCACGGTGTTTCTGTATCTCTATTATGTTGGTGCGGCTTCGGAACTTTGAAATATCTTGATATATCTCGAGAACTACGCCTCTGATCGAAAAATATCATAGAACATAAAAAGTAGGAAACTTAATTCTCTACAAAAAAGGTCTCTTAACATTTTGCCATAGCTCGCTTCGTTTCCGAGATATTTGCAGATTTATCTCAAGGGAAGGGGCCTGACGGACATATTTCGAGATATTTCTTCTTCTTGTTGTTCTTATTCTGCACAGCTAAACTGGAGGTGGCATTTCCAGCTCGCAGTAGTGCCGAGTTATCTCAAAGAAAGGGGCCACGGTGTTTCTGTATCTCTATTATGTTGGTGCGGCTTCGGAACTTTTAAATATCTTGATATATCTCGAGAACTACGCATCTGATCAAAAAATATCATAGAACATAAAAAGTAGAAAACTTAATTCTCTACAAAAAAGGTCTCTCAACATTTTGCCATAGCTCGCTTCGTTTCCGAGATATATGCAGATTTATCTCAAGGGAAGGGGCCTGACGGACATATTTCGAGATATTTCTTCTTCTTCTTGTTCTTCTTCTGCACAGCTAAGCTGGAAGTGGCATTTGCAGCTCGCAATAGTGCAGAGTTATCTCAAAGAAAGGGGCCACGGTGTTTCTGTATCTCTATTATGTTGGTGCGGCTTCGGAACTTTTAAATATCTTGATATATCTCGAGAACTACGCATCTGATCAAAAAATATCATAGAACATAAAAAGTAGGAAACTTAATTCTCCACAAATAAGGTCTCTTAACATTTTGCCATAGCTCGCTTCGTTTCCGAGATATTTGCAGATTTATCTCAAGGGAAGGGGCCTGACGGACATATTTCGAGATATTTCTTCTTCTTGTTGGTCTTCTTCTGCACAGCTAAACTGGAAGTGGCATTTGCAGCTCGCAATAGTGCAGAGTTATCTCAAAGAGAGGGGCCACGGTGTTTCTGTATCTCTATTATGTTGGTGCGGCTTCGGAACTTTTAAATATCTTGATATATCTCGAGAACTACGCATCTGATCAAAAAATATCATACAACATAAAACGTAGGAAACTTAATTCTCTACAAAAAAGGTCTCTTAACATTTTGCCATAGCTCGCTTCGTTTCCGAGATATTTGCAGATTTATCTCAAGGGAAGGGGCCTGACGGACATATTTCGAGATATTTCTTCTTCTTGTTGGTCTTCTTCTGCACAGCTAAACTGGAAGTGGCATTTGCAGCTCGCAATAGTGCAGAGTTATCTCAAAGAGAGGGGCCACGGTGTTTCTGTATCTCTATTATGTTGGTGCGGCTTCGGAACTTTTAAATATCTTGATATATCTCGAGAACTACGCATCTGATCAAAAAATATCATACAACATAAAACGTAGGAAACTTAATTCTCTACAAAAAAGGTCTCTTAACATTTTGCCATAGCTCGCTTCGTTTCCGAGATATTTGCAGATTTATCTCAAGGGAAGGGGCCTGACGGACATATTTCGAGATATTTCTTCTTCTTGTTGTTCTTCTTCTGCACAGCTAAGCTGGAAGTGGCATTTGCAGCTCGCAATAGTGCAGAGTTATCTCAAAGAAAGGGGCCACGGTGTTTCTGTATCTCTATTATGTGGGGCGGCTTCGGAACTTTTAAATATCTTGATATATCTCGAGAACTACGCATCTGATCAAATAATATCATAGAACATAAAAAGTAGGAAACTTAATTCTCCACAAATAAGGTCTCTTAACATTTTGCCATAGCTCGCTTCGTTTCCGAGATATTTGCGGATTTATCTCAAGGGAAGGGGCCTGACGGACATATTTCGAGATATTTCTTCTTCTTGTTGGTCTTCTTCTGCACAGCTAAGCTGGAAGTGGCATTTGCAGCTCGCAATAGTGCAGAGTTATCTCGAAGAAAGGGGCCACGGTGTTTCTGTATCTCTATTATGTTGGTGCGGCTTCGGATCTTTTAAATATCTCGATATATCTCGAAAACTACGCTTCTGATCAAAAAATATCATAGAACGTAAATTGTGGGAAACATAATTCTCTACAAAAAACGTCTCTTAACATTTTGCCATAGCTCGCTTCGTTTCCGAGATATTTGCAGATTTATCTCATGGTAAGGGGCCTGACGGACATATTTCGAGATATTTCTTCTTCTTGTTGTTCTTCTTCTGCACAGCTAAGCTGGAAGTGGCATTTGCAGCTCGCAATAGTGCATAGTTATCTGAAAGAAAGGGGCCACGGTGTTTCTGTATCTCTATTATGTTGGTGCGGCTTCGGAACTTTTAAATATCTCGATATATCTCGAAAACTACGCTTCTGATCAAAAAATATCATAGAACATAAATTGTAGGAAACATAATTCTCTACAAAAAAGGTCTCTTAACATTTTGCCATAGCTCGCTTCGTTTCCGAGATATTTGCAGATATATCTCAAGGGAAGGGGCCTGACGGACATATTTCGAGATATTTCTTCTTCTTGTTGTTCTTCTTCTGCACAGCTAAGCTGGAAGTGGCATTTACAGCTCGCAATAGTGCAGAGTTATCTCAAAGAAAGGGGCCACGGTGTTTCTGTATCTCTATTATGTTGGTGCGGCTTCGGAACTTTTAAATATCTTGATATATCTCGAGAACTACGCTTCTGATCAAAAAATATTATAGAACATAAATTGTAGGAAACATAATTCTCTACAAAAAAGGTCTCTTAACAGTTTGCCATAGCTCGCTTCGTTTCCGAGATATTTGCAGATATATCTCAAGGGAAGGGGCCTGACGGACATATTTCGAGATATTTCTTCTTCTTGTTGTTCTTCTTCTGCACAGCTAAGCTGGAAGTGGCATTTACAGCTCGCAATAGTGCATAGTTATCTGAAAGAAAGGGGCCACGGTGTTTCTGTATCTCTATTATGTTGGTGCGGCTTCGGAACTTTTAAATATCTCGATATATCTCGAAAACTACGCTTCCGATCCAAAAATATCATAGAACATAAATTGTAGGAAACATAATTGTCTACAAAACAGGTCTCTTAACATTTTGCCATAGCTCGCTTCGTTTCCGAGATACTTGCCGATTTATCTCAAGGGAAGGGGCCTGACGGACATATTTCGAGATATTTCTTCTTCTTGTTGTCCTTCTTCTGCACAGCTAAGCTGGAAGTGGCATTTGCAGCTCGCAATTGTGCACAGTTATCTCAAAGAGAGGGGCCACGGTGTTTCTGTATCTCTATTATGTTGGTGCGGCTTCGGAACTTTTAAATATCTTGATATATCTCGAGAACTACGAATCTGATCAGAAAATATCATAGAAGATAAAAAGTAGGAAACTTAATTCTCTACAAAAAAGGTCTCTTAACATTTTGCCATAGCTCGCTTCGTTTCCGAGATATTTGCAGATTTATCTCAAGGTAAGGGGCCTGACGGACATATTTCGAGATATTTCTTCTTCTTGTTGTTCTTCTTCTGCACAGCTAAGCTGGAAGTGGCATTTGCAGCTCGCAATAGTGCATAGCTATCTGAAAGAAAGGGGCCACGGTGTTTCTGTATCTCTATTATGTTGGTGCGGCTTCGGAACTTTTAAATATCTTGATATATCTCGAGAACTACGCATCTGATCAAAAAATATCATAGAACATAAAAAGTAGGAAACTTAATTCGCTACAAAAAAGGTCTCTTAACATTTTGCTATAGCTCGCTTCGTTTCCGAGATATTTGCAGATTTATCTCAAGGGAAGGGGCCTAACGGACATATTTCGTGATATTTCTTCTTCTTGTTGTTCTTCTTCTGCACAGCTAAGCTGGAAGTGACATTTGCAGCTCGCAATAGTGCAGAGTTATCTCAAAGAAAGGGGCCACGGTGTTTCTGTATCTCTATTATGTTGGTGCGGCTTCTTAACTTTTAAATATCTTGATATATCTCGAGAACTACGCATCTGATCAAAAAATTTCATAGAACATAAAAAGTAGGAAACTCAATTCTCTACAAAAAAGGTCTCTTAACATTTTGCAATAGCTCGCTTCGTTTCCGAGATATTTGCAGATTTATCTCAAGGGAAGGGGCCTGACGGACATATTTCGAGATATTTCTTCTTCTTGTTGTTCTTCTTCTGCACAGCTAAACTGGAAGTGGCATTTCCAGCTCGCAATAGTGCAGAGTTATCTCAAAGAGAGGGGCCACGGTGTTTCTGTATCTCTATTATGTTGGTGCGGCTTCGGAACTTTTAAATATCTTGATATATCTCGAGAACTACGCATCTGATCAAAAAATACCATAGAACATAAAAAGTAGGAAACTTAAT